>NC_058094.1:156870000-161870000 GCF_020171115.1 Neogale vison | reverse complement strand
GAGGTTCCTCAGTCTCCCCAACCCATTCAGAAAATACCTCATCTTCTACATTACAAAAACAGTAAGCACAAAAATGTATTTAAAAAGAGCTAATACAAAAGATAAGAAATAATACACGTTTGTTACGGTTATCATTAATTATTTGTGGGATGTTTTTCCACCTCCCTTTTCACCGGCATTTTACTGATGAATGGAAATAGGATTGTTCATATGGTGATGGCGCTGAGAGTTTCTAGCAGCGGAAGCATCCTCTCTTTCCACAGGACTGTGTGGCTGTGGAGGGCAACAGCCATCCCTGCGTTACCTAGTTTTAAAGGCTATTTATGATCTGTGGACTACACCTAGACTTCTGTGGCTGAGATGTCCAAGTTAAATTTTAATTCCCCTTCACCCATAATAGAGTGAGAACTGAGGCTTATAGATCTTATTTCACTTTTCACAGGAAAAGGAAAACACACTTTTTATGGTAGCAACAAGAATGAACAAATGAAGACCCCTACCTGTCTCTCAGTCTCGACGCAATTTCAAATAAACACATAAAACCTCCTTCAAATATAGCATTTTCATGAATATAAACTTGGGGATTTCTCTGTGCTGAGCATGCATATTAGGAACTCAATAAATATTGGTTGATTTAATTCAAAATACATCTAGAAACTGATAGAGAAGTGCTTCTTCATGTTGGCTGTCGTGAAATTACATTACTGTTGTTTGTGGTAGTCCTGTGAAGTAGAGCTCTCACTTTTCCGCAGAAACAGTAGGAAAGCAAACAACTCTCTAGATAACATGGGTAAACATGAATAAAATATATTTACAGTATCCTACCTTGATGATGGATTTGCAAATCTGTCTGCTTTCAGATGTTCAAGACAGAGAAAAATTGCACAGGAAAAAAATCATGTATTTCCTTATCAAAACCGGTGAAAGTAAACATGTATAGTAAATTGGAAAAAGCCTGTAAGTCCAGAATATTTTTTAAGTGTTATCTTTTGTGCATTAGCTTGGTGTTCTTGGTGGTGAGAGGAGGGCAACGATTATTGACTTTCCCTTCTTTAATTTCGTTTTTCTCCTAAAAGTGAAAATCAACAATTGACACAAGTGGGATGAGACAACAACTGAAGTGTACTTTCCCCAGTTAGTTGTAAGGAATGTGTTCTGTTTGTGGTACATTCCTGCACATAAGGCTGACTAGGATGCCAGCAATTGATGGGTTGCTGGGGTTAACATTAGTGCACAAAAGTAATAGAAATGTGAAGACAGGCCCCATCTGTGAGAGGTATGTTGTCAGGGCCAAGCCAGCAGCTGGCTTTCTAGACACCTTACAGAACCCTCTAAGAAAGCTTTATTTTGGTGAATTTATCACAATAAGTGATCCAGCCCTGAGCTTGTCTAGGCTTGAAGCCCTGAAGTTTTAGTCAAATCAGCGAGAATGGATGCATTTCTCAGTGACACTTATATGTAAGCCAAGCTCACAGGTTAATATCTAAAATTGAGTGTCGATTTATTAATTTTTAATGGGAGGTATAGTTGTCACACTAACCAGAGAACTCTAGTCTATGACTAGTCCATTCTATTGCTGTAGATAATTAAAGCCTGAAACTTGTGTGATGTGTATGAAATCAGAACACAGGGAATTGGTTAAACATTCTTTAACTGTTAACACACTCAGGACACAGTCAGCTCTTCTTTTCTCCTTCGTATCTTCAATTATTAGTCATAACGGGCTAAGCTTAACCATTTTAGGGCCGTCTTCCCTCATTTCCCAGCCTTAGGGAGAACTTTAATCCTTCATGTACTGAGTTCAGGAGAATTCCGCTTTCAACTTTTCCTCTTGTGGGGTGTCATTTATAAGGCATAAACTAAGATTACAGGCGCAGTTTTAAAAAAGTGTATATGGACAGCACATGGAAGTCACAAGTATTCTCAGAAATCACGAGTATTCTCAGAAGGCTGAGGAAAAATTGAGGAATACTGAATCTCTGAAACAATGCATTCATTGTTACCCATTGCTAAAGCAAGCCAGGAAGGTGTGTCCAGTTGTGGACCAGGAGAGAGACCTGAATCTGAAGATCTTACAAATTCCTGTCTCTAAAGAATTGTTCTATGGTGAGAAGACTTCATCGTGCCTCCTTATAAACTGGACAAAATATCCATAAACACTGTGCTTGTAATTCTCCTTTGGGTCCAGGCCCCCACATACCTTGGTAGCAGCAAAAGAGGTATCCTAAATCGTGCAAACTGTGGTAGGTGAAATTGAACTCTGCTGGGGGTTGTGTCTGATGGGCTTCTGACTGTTAGAAAAGTCCTATTGCATACATTTACCCCATCCTCACTTTAATATTCCCTTACGTGTTCAGCAAAGACTGGCATGAAGGTAGACAAAGAACGTGAAGAACTTGAGGATGTTCAGTGTCTGTTTCCACATTTCCCATCCCCAGAGGCAGAGATCCTTGTGGCAACACATGCATGGAGGAGGCCTGCAATCTGGGTGTTCTAACTCACTCCAGATACTTGGCCATGCCCGGGTCATTTGGAGGGGTGCTCTAGATCCTAGACCTAAACCAAAACTGCCAGGATGCACTGGTATTACTAACAATAACAGTGTCTATCCCTTCCATTTCAAAAGCACATTTTAAAGGGATTTTTGTCTTTTTGTCCTGGCTTTGCTGCTTCCCAGTCCCAAGTGTTTTTGTAGATGGGATTCCCTAAAGATATTTGAGGGAAAACAGTTGATTGAAAAGGAGTCTCTGTCTGAGAGGAAATAGCCTCTGTTCCAGTTCAAAGAATTCTTGCCTCAGGTGAGGGAGAAGAGAACGAGTTAATATATTTCCAAGAAGAGCAAGAGCAAGAAGGAGGGAACCTATTTGTTGAGAGGGAAACTTTTCCAAATGTGGAAAGACCTCGTGCTTTTAAGTCCCGCAACCCTGTGTTTGAATCCCAGAGGATCACTTACTGCTTGAGTGATTGTGGGCGAGTTACCCAGCATCTCTGCCGTAGTCTCCCGGGTCTCATGAGAGAGAAAGACATCTACGTCACAAGGAAGATCACAGGAGCAAAGTACGCATCAGGGTGCCTTGGCCGCTGTGTGTTCGAATGCCACTTACTTTCTTCTTAACCCATGATGTTTCACAGTGACCAGGTGAAAAAAAGAGGACTTCCTGGATAATAACCTTTTCTTCCTAGTTGATTGAAAGTTTCTCTTCCCATAATGTGATTGCCCTGGTAAGACCCAGAGAAGCGCTCTTTCACGCCTTGTCTGCAGACATCCCCGCCAGCAATCTCTTTTCCTGATTCACTTAGTGTACTTACCCTTGCTGTGATCACCCGTAAGAGAGGAGATTGGTTCAATTCAGCAATGAAGAGAATATGTCACTGTCCCACAGCGGCAGTAATGGCCCTTCTGCCCTTGGGGAGAGAGATAATAGGCGCTACTAAGTTATTTGAAACTTTCATCTATGTAGTTTTATCCTTTTTCACTTTCGTCCATTTGATCTTACGCCTTTTTTTTTTCTTTGTTTTTGAATACTTGATACCATTCAGTGCTGGGGTTTGGAAGTAGTTCATTGATTGTTATATTCTCATTTGTTTTTTGGATTTTTCAAGATGTGTTCAGCTAACTTAGCTTTTTCATTTTTTTCAAAATTAAGTAACTTCTTGGACCCTTTGATTCTTAGAGTTCTTTACCTTCTGTATATGTCTCAAATGCCATAACTACAATATTACAGCGAGCCAACATTTTCACCAAGGAGAATCAAATCTAATCTCACTAAACTTGTTTTTCAAATGTAAGAGCCAACACTGTGATTACCTGGGGGGCCCAAGGCATGAAATGGGAATAGGAAAACAAGAGTATAAAATAGGGCAGATTGTTTTCCAACAGGAATATAGACATATAATTAAAATGATTTTCAACCCACAGACACAGCCTAGATTTGACTCTATCTGGGATGGCCAGGGACACAATAAATACCTTGTTTCTTTGACTAATGTTGAAAACATCTCATTAAAAAAACATTTTTTCAACAGTTATATCCTAGACTGCAGAGCCAATCACCTAAACAGAGGATATTTGGACAGAGTATGGTTACTATGTATCTATGAAGAAATCTAATTTGGAAAATGCTGGTTATCTGATTTAAAAAGAAAAGCTAATAACTTGCTAAAGTTACTGCAGAGACCTCAAAGAAGCCATTGTATTTTTGCAGTTGAATTTAAGTTACAGAAAATTCTGGTAAAGCTTTTCAAGTTGTATTTACTACATTGAGTGAGTCAGAGGTAAGAAATGTTCTAAATCAATAACCAGCATTCTAACGTGACTTTTATAGAATTCTTCAAGAGGAGATCTAGGATACCCAATGCAATGTGACTTCTAACCAAGCCCAGACAACTTGCTACCCTGTTCTCTCAAGAGAAGGATGAACATGTGGGGACGACAAAAGGCTACCCACTTTGGATCCTATTGATTTTCACATGTTATTTTCCCTTCTGCTTGCCTCCCCCACCAATTTCTCACTCCCTGATATTTCTTTCCCTGCCTGCATGGCAGGGGAAAAAAATGTGGTTATTGGTACATGTTGGTGGATATTGTACATATTGGTACTTTGAATAAGATTTCCTATTTCTGTTTCACAGTGCAAGAATGCACACAGAGCCGGGGAATTTGTCTACAGTTCTAATGGTCCCTTTGGTCAGAAACTGACTGATATCCAGCTGAATTTAGAAATTGTTATTTCAAATGGCCTTTAAATGTTGCTTTACAGGTAATTAGGACTTAAATTAGATTTTAGAGAACCACCATAGCAAGTTGATTAAGGAATAAGCTCTGGAACAGACTCCTGATTCTGCATCTCAGTAGGTAACATAATTTGGGCAAATTACTTAACTTCTTGGTGCCTCAGTGTCCTCGTTTGTAACATGACACTAATCATAGTGCTTGCTGGGATAAAATATTTTGATATATAAGCCACTTAGAATATTCCTGGCTTATGATAAATGCAGTTTGGCTCTTTGCTTTCACAGGTCCACAATCCTTTATTTGCAACTCTAAAATTGAAAAGTGGGGGGGGGGGAATGGCACATCTTACAGAAAACTCCTTAAGTGGTTAAGATCTGACAGCTGATCTGTGGCAATTTATAGATTTTATTTATCCCACTTTATGTGACTATTCATATGTATGATTAAAGAATTATTAGTATGTTTGATTATAATCTAACTACCCCCCTGCCTGGGTTGTTACATTGAATACTACCCGCAGCTTTTTAAAATTGAAGGTGTCCAAAAGACATCATCCCAAGAGCTTTTCAAGGCCCTGTAAAGCAAAGTAAAACAAGGTATGCCTTTTGAATAGTGCACTTTTGAATTGACTGTTTAAAAATTATATTTCTATGCCTTTTAACCCAGCCAAAAAACACTTAGTTGATGAAAAAGGGGACTCTGTAGAGAGTGGGGGTGAGCAGAGCATGAATGGATCTATTAGAATCAGAAGACTTGGGATCACATCCCACATTCTGTCCCTCCTCAGTCATTTCAATTCCTTGACCTACAACTTCTTAACCAGTAAAATTCAGATAATAATACTTACTTTTCAGAGTTGGTGTGAGGAGTAAATGTTCTTCTATAAATTGCCAAACACATTTAATGTCTACTTCCAGCAGCTTAGCTAGACCCTCACTCTAGTCTGTTCCCTTAGTCCAGAAAAATTCTACTCCAACACATCTTCTCTTTAAAAAAAAAAAATTATATTTCTATGTCTCTATTTTTAGTTACTACTTTTTGCCTTAAAGATTACCTTATTGGATCTTAATGGTGTGGTTTTTTTTTTATGGTTAGTGTTTGCATTTTACCACTTTTTCCATATATTTCCTCCAACTTTTGTTTTTTTTTTACATTTAAGGTAGTTGTCTTGTAAGCAGCATACAGATTTTTAAAATCTCTTGAAAACTTTGCCCTTTAATTGTAGTAATTAGTCACATATTTGTGTTTAAATTTACTATATTAAGCTTGATTTTATTCCTTTTGCTTTGGGTCCTTCTCTTGCATTTTTCCTAACTTTCATTTGAATTAATAGGTGTATTTTATTATTTTCTTTCTATTTTGTAGCAATGCATTTAAAAATATTGTTTTGGGGTGCCTGGGTGGCTCAGTCGGTTAAGCGTCCAACTCCTGATTTCAGCTCAGGTCATGATTTTGAGCGTCAGGTGCTTACTTGTCATTTGTATGACCTTTGGAGAAATATTGTACTTTGTATTGGAAGTATTGAAAACCTTGACCCATTTTACAATTGTGTTATTTTCTTAATTGTTAAGTTGTTAGAGTTCTTTACATATTTAGGATGCATCTCTTATTAGATATATGATTTGCTAATATTTTCTTCCATTCTGGGAGGGTTTTTTAATTTTCTTGATGAGATCCTTTAAAGTTTGTACTTTAAACATTTGTACTAAAATGTGCTAAAACATTTTAATTTGATAATCTGATGAAGTCCAATTTATCTGTTTTCTTTTGTCACGTGTGCTATTTAAAAAACCATTGCCAAATCTGAGATCTTTGAGATTTATACCTGTGTTTTCTTCTGAAAGTTTTATGGCTTTAGGTTCACATAATCCATTTTGAGTTAGTTTTGAGATAGAGGTTGGACTTTATTCTTTTGCAGGTAGATATGAGGTTGTCTCAGTGCCACCTTTAAAAGGACTATTCTTTTCCCATTGATTGTTCCCATTGAATTTCCTTTCTGACTTTTTTTTTTTTAAAGATTTTATTTATTTATTTGACAGATCACAAGTAGGCAGAGAGGCAGGCGGGGGTTGGGGAGCAGGCTCCCTGCTGAGCAGAGAGCCCAATGCAGGGCTCCATCATGACCCGAGCTGAAGGCAGAGGCTTTAACCCACTGAGCCACTCAGCCCACCCCACTTTCTGACTTTCATGTAGAGGTTTTCTAGTTCTCTCTCCCAGTTTATTAATCTTTACTTTTGCCTTATCTTATTTGCTTTTAAACATATGCATTGAATCTTTAATTTCAGTTATCTTTTTCAGTTATACAATTTCAGTTATCTTTTTCAGTTATACAATTTCTGCTTTATTTTTGGTAGATTTCTGTCTTTTTGTAAATTCTTTGTTTACTTTCATGAATATATTGAACATTGTTATTTTTAAAATTTTACTCAAGTATAATTAACATAGTGTTACTTTAGTTTCAGGGGTACAATATAATGATTCAACAGTTCTGTGCATTACTTTGTGCCTAGCATGATCACTGTACTCTTAATCACCTTATCTATTTCACTCATCCACATTCACCTCCCTTCTCTCAACCTCCAGTTTATTTTCTGTATTTAAGAGTCTGGGATTTTTTTTGTTTGTTTCTTTTTACTTTGTTTTGTTTCCTAAATTCCACATGTGAGTGGAGTCATGTTATTTGTCTTTCTCTGACTGACTAATTTCACTTAGCATAATACCCCCATGTCAATATGTATTGTTGCACAAGATCTCATTCTTTATTTGTGGCCGAGTAATATTCCCTTGTATCCATATCATATATTCCTTATGGCTGAGTAATATTCCATTGTAGCTGTATCATACCTTCTTTATCCATTCATCTATGGATGGACACTTGGGTTGCTTCCATACCTTAGCTATTATAAATAATTTAATAAATATAGGAGTACATGTATCTTTTCGAATTAGTCATTTTTTTATTTGTTTGTTTTTTATTGTTTTTTTTTTTTTTACAAAATACCCAGTAATAGAATTATTGGATCACATTATAATTCTATTTTTAATTTTTTGAGGAATCTTCATGCTGTTTTCCTAGGTGGCTGCACTGATTTGCATTCCCACAAAAGTGCATGAGGGTTCCTTTTTCTTCACATCCTCTCCAACACTTGTTATTTTTTTATATTTTTGATTTTAGCCCTTCTGACATATATGCGGTAGTATTTGATTGTGGTTTTGATTTGCATTTCCCTGATGATTAGTCTTTTCATGTGTCTGTTGGTCATCTGTATGTTTTCTTTGGAAGAATGTCTACTCAAGTTGTCTGCCCATTGTAATTGAAATTTTTTGGTATTGAATTGTACAATTCTTTATATATTTTGGCTATTAACCCCTTTTCAGGTATATAATTTGCAAATGTCTTCTTCTATTTGGTAGATTGCCTTGTTGTTTTGTTGATGTTGATGTTTTGCTTCACTGTGCAAACCCTTTTTTTATTTTGGTATAGTCCCAATAATTTAATTTTGCTTTTGTTTGTGTTGCCTGAGGAGACATATCTAGAAATATGTTTCTATAACCAATGTCAAAGAAATTATTGCCTATGTTTTATTTTAGGAGTTTTATGGTTTCAGGTCTCACATTTAGGTCTTTAATTCATTTTGAGTTTATTTTTGTGTATGGTGTCAAAAAGTGGTCCAGTTTCATTTCTTAGCATGTAGCTGTTTAACATTGTTATTTTAAAGTCTCCAGTGATGATTCCAATATCTGGGTCATCTTTAGTTCTACTTCTATTCTCAAATGTTTCCTAAAATTTTTGTTATACATTCCAACTTCTTATTTTCTGTATTAATATGTGATGAGTATTGGGCATCCTGAATAAAAATTCTTAGCAGTCTTACATGATGATGTCTTTCCCTTTTCATTTTGACAGGAAGATAGATACATGGAAGATCCCCTTAAACTGGTTGAGAGTGGATTTTCTACTCTGATGGGACTGGTCTACTTCTAATTTGCCTTCATTCCTAGGACATAGATAGCCTTATTTCTAAGGCATAGCCTTTGTATGCTCTCAAATGTATCATGGAGTTATGTCCTACATCCCTTCTGCTTTTGTGATCCCTGAATTATAATCTGTATGTCCTCAGTAACACCATACTACTAAAATTTTTGCCTAGCTCTTTACCATACTGCTATGTCAGCTAGGTTCCTGGGAGTCTTCCCCTGTGTTTGTGCATTTTTCGAGATGGTGAACTCTTTTTAGGGAAATTGCGTACAGGATTTCAAGCTCACTTTTATGTATTTCCTCTTCTTTCTCAAGCCTTAACCCCATTGGCTGCCCTCAACTACATAGTTCTGTCTCTTCCACCCAGTAAGCGTGCTGCAATTCGGGTTTGTCTTTCTGTTTAGCATCAGTTTCTGCTACAAACCTGCAGATGCCTGGAGGGGAAATGGCTCACTTCAGTGTGCTTATCTTTCCTGGAAGCAAGTCCTGCCTGCCATCAGGACTCTCTGCTGTTGTCAAACTCTTGTTTCATGCATTTGGTAGTTGATTTTGGCAAGAAGAGTATTCTGATGTATGCTTTTCTATAATAGCTGGAAGCAGAGTTTCCCTATCTTTCTTTGGAAAAATATATAAGGAAATCCCTATATTTTGCTGCAGTATAATTCTGTCATATCAGTAAGTAATGTTTTTAAGAAAATCAGATACTTTCCTGGTGTTTTAATTTGGGGTTTTGTGACCAAAAGACTTGGCACCAAGTAAATCCTAAAGAGAACCCCCCCCCAAAATGAATGCTGTAACATTTACACAGATGTGATAATTTAAAATTGTAAAAACAGCTCTGGGTTTCTTTCTGCTACATGTAAGGGACTTTAGCATATGTGTGTGATATGTAATATATTCAAGAAAAACCTTATTATATCAATATGTTGATCCACAGTTAAAATATGGTGATTACCACTAGCATTTAGTTCATTATAGGTTTGTCTTAGAATGCAGAAAGTATTTCAGGAATTATAATTTGGATAAACTAGGTCTCTTTATAATGTTTCCAATAAAGTTTGAACTACTTGCTATATTTTCCTCTCAGTGACCATTTTCGAAGATTAACAGAATCCTTTTATTGATCTCTATTCTACCCAGAAATATTATAGCACATATAAAAATATTTATTGGCATTGCTGTTGATGACTATCAAGATGTTTCTTCTACTGAACATTATTTTTAAAGTAATGATTGACAAAATATTTTTCTCTCCCTTTATCCTTGCCTAAGTTTTTGCAACCCGTAAGTATATCTAGTAAGTATCAGAAGAGGAACTAATCATTTCTGCCTACTCACTGTCATTGATACTTTGACAATTATCAAAAAGCCTTGACATTTATTATACATATGAATGATGCACATTTCTTTTAAAACAGAATCCTCAGCTTGACTTATAGAATTGCAGAAATAGCTGTGACAGTTCGAAAATTGTATTCAAGTAATACTTATAAGGGGAAATGTAAGACTTTGGAATAAGCAAAGAAGACTTCTGTCTATATATTCAACACAATACAGAGCCTTTGGTGATTATCTGAACCTGTAGGAATAATAAGTTATTTTACAACTCTAAGTTATTTTACAACTCTGTACAGAGTAAAGTTAAGTTGTAGAAAAATGGCTAACATTGCAAATAATTCTTGTCTGAAGACAGGCACAGAAATTTTGTATATAGAAGGAAAACATTTTTCCTCCTATGGAAAAGCCAGTTTTGCAAATTCATGTCAATATTATTCATGATTCATGAATTCTTTGAGGTCTCCTTTTGAACCTATTGTAATGGGTCTCTCATTTAATTAATGAATTAAATAACACCTTTGGCATATGTTAATTTTGTATTTGTATGAGAGTTGTGGTTTTATCTTCTTTTGAAAATCATCATCTACCATAATTCCTCCTTGGGCTTGCTCATTTATGGAAACTCTTATTTATTTTTATTGTATTTTATTTTAATTCCAGAGTAGTAATATGGGATACAGTGTCCTATTAGTTTCAGGTGTGTAATACAGTGATTCAGCAATTCCATATATCACCCTATGCTCATTATGACAATTGTGCTCCTTAATCCCCATCACCTATTTCACTCCTTCTCCCTCCCACCTCCCCCCTGATAACCATGTTTGTTCTCTATAGTTAAGAGTCTGTTTCTTGGTTTGTCTCTTTCTCTCTCTCTTTCTCTTTGCTTGTTTATTTTGTTTAGTAAATTGCTCATGAGTAAAGTCATATGGTATTTGCTTTTCTCTGACTGACTGACTTCAGTTAGTGTAATACTCTAGCTCTGATCATTTCATTCCAAATGGTGAGATCTCATTCTTTTATTATGGCTAAATAAATTCCACCTCTTCTTTATCTAGTCATCTGTTGATGACACTTGGGCTGCTTCCATTATTTGGCTATTGTAAATAATTCTTCTATAAACATAGGGATGCATGTATCCCTTTGAATTAGTGTTTTTCTATTTTATGGATAAATAACCCAGTAGTGCAATTACTGGATCCTCAAGTAGTTCTATTTTTAACTTTTTGAGGAACCACCGTACTGTTTTGCACAGTGGCTATACCAATTTGCATTCCCACCAGCAGTGCAGGAGGGTTCCTTTTTTTCCACCCCCTCGCCAACACTTGGTACTTGTGGTTTTGATTATAGCTGTTCTGGCAGGTGCAAGGTGATAGCTCATTATAGTTTTGATTTATGTTTTCATTTATGGAAACTCCTAGGGCATTCAGGTGTTAATGGAAGTTAGGCATATTTGAATGGGTAGAATGATGGTCTATGAAGTTGTGAAAGATAAGAGCTTGCCTCTGGTGAAATTTAAAATATAGACCTATAGGAAATAGGTCCGAGGGGCGACTGGGTGGCTCAGTTGGTTAAGCGATTGCCTTTGGCTCAGGTCATGATCCTAGGATTCTAGGATTGAGCCCTGCATTGGGCTCCCAGCTCAGTGGGGAGCCTGCTTCTCCCTCTCTGCTGCTCTGTCTGCTTGTGCTCTCTCACTCTCTCTCTGTCAAATAAATAAATAAAATCTTTTTTAAAAAAGGGAAATAGGTCTGTAAGATTATAAAGGTTGCCTGGGGTTTTGTTATTGTTGTTGGAGTTTGTTTCTTTGTTTTAGTAGTGCCTATACAAAATCTGTTTTTGCATTTAACCTGTTACACTGCAATTATTTTATTTTATTTTATTTTATTTAAGATTTTATTTATTTATTTGACAGACAGCCATCATAAGTAGTCAGAGAGGGAGGCAGAGAGAGAGAGAAGAAGGAGACTCCCCACTGAGCAGAGAGCCTGATGCGGGGCTCAATCCCAGGACCCCAGGATCATGACCTGAGCTGAAGGCAGAGGCTTTAACCCACTGAGCCACCCAGGCGCCTCACTGCAATTATTTTTGATATGATTTCTTGTACTTCTTTTTTTTTTTCCCAAAATCTGTAAATTGGTTCAGTAGCTAAAACTGCCCACACTTCTGATAACAGCTATCAATAAAGAGATGTTGAGATAGCTAGGGGCATAAGCTATTATGTTTCCAAATCCTTCAGCTGTAGGACAGTCTTTCGGGCTATTTACAAAATGAAGTTTAAATCATTTCTTTACCCTCTCCCCTACAGCAGAAATGCAGGGAGTAATTTCCCCATCATTACTACTATACTAGTTGTCCAGGATTTTCTCTCTCCCATCTTGGTTTTAGAGAAGTCCTAGAGTATCATACTCAGTAGGGAGATTTCCTCAATGGGTTATTCAGTATGAGATTAGTAGAAGTCTATAACCCAGAAGGCAGCATCCCTGCTTAAAATCAGTTGGTGAAATACTGGATTCTAATTAAGTCCTTTATCTTTGCTAAAGAGAGGATCAGCTGGAGTTGTAACATTCTCACTACAGAGTTTTGCTTGCTTCTCACCTTCCATTCTTTTCTGGGCACTAGAATAGTTCTCTTGGCAATAGTCCTTAATTAGATCTACTCACTTGTTTTTTCCCATGTGGCAAGCTCTTTCTTGGGCTGTAGGCTCCTGGGACTCCTTCTGGTACTTCCTTTCATTTACTCACTTCTTTCCATCTTCCTTTTAGCCAGGTATGGGGGAAGGTGGTGGAAAACCCACTCCTCTCTATTCAGACTTCCCTCGCAGGCATCTTCCCTTTCCTTAAATGTAGTTCTCCTGTTTCCCTCCCCCCACTCCATAAACTTTGATGACTCATTACCCTTGGAGGTTGAATCATTAACAACCAAAATATTTCTTTTTCTTGATATCAAAGCCGTGTCTCTGAGGGGAAATGTTTGTATTCCATCATTCTTCACATAAAAGAAAAGAAAGAAAAAATTAAACAGTTTGAGTTTGCATATTACAATGGCCATAAAATTGTAGTCTTGCCACAGAAAAGTGCTTGATTGGGAAGCTTTAGGAGGTGGAAAAATAGATCTTGAAACTAAGCAGCTCCCCTCTTTATCCCTTTTCTTAGGTTAAGAATGCAGAAGAAATACTGTACTGATCTATATTTCCTGTAAAAACCACTTGAGGTCTGATGTGTATTTCAGAATTCAAAAATTTTTAGATTTTAAAATGGTACCATAAATCCATATACTGATGGGTCCATAATCAAAGGAGCGAGACTGATACAAAGCAAGGGTCAAGCAAAGCTTTATTTTGTGCCAAGCATCGAGAATCAAACAGACTGGTTGGGGCCGCCTCTTACAGAGAGGGCGACCCCTCCCTGCCTTGCCAACTAACTTTTAAAGGCAAAGGCTATGTGGTTGAACCTGGCCACACACAGGTGACCAATGAGATTGTAACACACAGAGAAAGCTGCATAGTCATGCTAGGTCACACCAAGTGACCAATTGAATCACAGTTTACCCTATAGTAGATATTTGAACTAGCCTATCACCTTGGTCAGAATTGGCACCCAAAAGGCAGGGCCCATACTTATTGGTAGCCAGGGAGATAGTATGCATACCCCACTGATGGGATGTCCCCACCTGGCCTGATCCACCCTTGTATTTGGGCTCTGTTACCTGGGACTGGTTTCCTGGATATGCTTTTAAGTAAGTCCCCTGGGGGGGGGGCGGGGACAGGATCAGTTTAAGTTTTACTGCATAAACAACAAAATCACTGTTTAACCAGATGGAATTGCTCTGGCTAAATAGGTCCTTACAATACCACATGTGAATTTATGATGTAACTACTCCCAGAGGGACTTGGGTCAGCTTACTTAAAAATATGATTTTTTTTTTGCCACTAACATAGGAATATCCATACTCTTAGTAGAATAAAGTCTTTAAATGGCCTCTTGTCAATTTAGATCTGCTTTTGCTACTAAATGATTTCAGATCAGATTCTATTTGATACCAAATAAATATAAAATTGCTTTAGATTTTCAGAGGTTTCTGGATTATACAATTTTGAATAAGAGATTTGGGCTTATATTTCCTCAATTATAAGATGCCACCAATTATGCCCTATCCATTTACTGATAGTTGTGAGAACCAGAAAATAAATGTTTCATTTACTATTATTTTATGTGTTCTTATTTTGTTTTTTGCCTTAGTTTCTATATCTAATTTCATTGCATGTGGGCAGTGAACATGGTGTGCATAATATCATAATATCAATAACATAATATCAAAAATTTTTTTCTTTTTGTATTTTGTTGAACCTTTGTGGGTAGCACATGGTTATTTGTTGTTGTAAACTTATTTATATTAGAAAAAGAAGTTAATTTTCTGTGTGTTATGTGTGTGTTTGTATGTATACATATATATTTACACTCATGCTCTGATATATATGTATATATCATATTTAGATTATATATACATGTAAGTGTATACATAGATATACATGCATATATTTATATATATTAGCAAATGTTAAATTGTGTTATTCAGACATTGTTGATACTTATTTGAATCTGCTGGATCTGGGCACTCCCTTATGTTCATTGTTAGCTACTAGAGTGCCATTGCTCCTAGAGTCTCTCAGAAGAAAGTAGAAATATATATGCATATATAAACACGCATACACAATACTATGATCCATCTCTATATCTGTGTATCTACCCACATAAATATATCAAACAAACAGAAGTTCACATTGGTAACTCCAATTCCAATTTCACAGTCCAGGCCTCTTTCTAGCCTTCCTCCTTTTCATATTTATAATTCACCTCTCTAACACTGTTAGATCTAGATCCTGTTATCCTTAATAATGTTACTCTTTTCCCTCAACTCTCCTATATGCAACTAATCTCCTGACCACAGGAGCCATATCTTTCGCCTTTAGCCTCACCATTATCCCCTCTTTACTCCCCTTTCCCTGTCCTCATGCATACGTGGTCCCTGTCTTCACTGGACCTCCTTAAATACATTGCTGGCCCCATGCTCCAATCACCTCTTCAGCTCCAGGCCCACTACTGCCTCCTGTGCCTTCAGCCATGCTATCACCTCCAAAGAAAGAGAAGTGGAAGAAAGGAAACTAATTAGGTAACTTGAAAAGAAGAGAAACAGAAAGGTTTACTTCTTATCTTTCATGGTCTGAAGTTTTACTCTCAAGTTTCTAAACTTGAATTTTTTTCTTGTTGAATTATTTTTCTGGTAGCACTTGGTGAGCATTTTTAACAAGGAAAACTCATCACTTAGTTCTTGGAAATTCTTTGCTTCTGTTTCTCCAAGCATTGCTCTTCCTTTTTGTCTTCCATCTCCTCTTCTGAAAAATTTTTAAGTCAGTTATTAGAACTTCTGAATCTATCTGCTATGTCTCCTAAAATTTCCTCCAGAGTTTACATCATTGCCTCTGTTTTATGTTCTAGAAGAAATCCTCAGCAATATATGATAGCTCAGCAATTTACTCTGCAATAAATCCAGTGTTATTCAGTCTGTTTTTTAAGTTGTATATTTTAATGAGGGAATTTTTCATTTTAAAAATCTTTAACTGATTATTTTTATTGCTGTTTATTCTTGTTTCATAACTATTTGTTCTTGCTTGTAAGGCATTTGATTAGATTTCCTGCTTTATTTCTCCTATAGGATTAAATATTCTATTAACTTTCTATTAACTCACTTCCTCAGGTGTAAGTTCTTTCTTGTGAGTTGAGGGGCTAAGCTTGTTAGCTGTCTTTCATGGTGTTGCTATGGGATTAATAAATCTCACTTAGACATTTATCTTCCATGATAGAATTCTCCTGCGTATATGTTAGGCTGTGGCACTCTCCTAATGGTATCCGAATTGACTCTCAGTTTGGTTGATGTAGTTCTCCTGATAGAACACGATGTGGCTATAACAAGGGCAGTATATCCTTTCAGGATGACTGTCTTAATGCCATGGCACAGCAACTGTGACATGCTCCAGATGTAGAGGGCCCAAAGATTTTTTGGCCTATAATGACCTCCAATTATGATGACTTCCGACAATAACCTGGATGCCTCCTAAACTTATGGCTATAACTTTGGCTCATTGCTATAGCTGCCAATCTCTTTCAGTGATACCTCACAGGCTTACACCCACCAAGAGTTTCTTTTCTTATTAAGGTTTCCCTCCATCCCTCCCTCCTTCTTTCTGTTATTCTCTGGTTTTATGTGTGAAGAAGAGATATCAGGATGTGTTAGTCCATATCATAGAACCAGAATCTGTCAATAAAATTTAGTACCTGTATGTTAGTTTATGTAAACAGTGATATTTTATGTTTTTGGCTTCATAGAGATTGGATCTATATATTTGGAGTCTGAAGACTCTTCTGAATCATTCTCATCTATGGACAGTCATATGGAAAACACTTCCTAGGAGACTAACTTCTTTAACATGTTTAGGATTGATGCGCGGGCACTATAACATGGGAGAGCACTAGGATTTTGTAAGCTTTGCCTATTTGATTAAACTCATACATTCTTTTTATCTGTAATTAAGCATTTCTAGAAGTTAACCTCTCTTGAAAGTCAGCCAATATTTCTGACAGACAACTATTGGAGGCCCAGCTATGATTCTTTATAAGCATGTATCGTTTGCCCCAATCTCTCCTAGCTTTGAAAATTTGATGATTTATTAAAAAGATTTGGCAATTTCTGTCGCCTTTAATTGCATTGCCTGACTTCTGCCAGGTAATCTTTATCTTCTGCTATTGCAATGTTTCATTTCAGTGCTATTTCATAATGCAGTCATTTTGAAAGTATTTTAAATGAAAATTTGGAGTCTGAATTTGTCATATGCAGCTGTATAATGTGTGACACCAGTGCAAAAAAAGATCCCAACTCGATACAAGGCTCTTCTTTTACTTAGATAAGTTTTGTCAATGTGCAGGCAATGCCAGCTACATCATTACTTATCAAAGTTTCTTTGGTTGTAAAGTATGAAAAAAAATATTTAGTCCAGGAAATTTGGTATTTTTGTTAAATATCTAATATACTGAATTAGAGAAGGGAAAAAGACACAGTAGTCACAAGGAAGAAGAAGCAA
Organism: Neogale vison; assembly: GCF_020171115.1. Lineage (NCBI taxonomy): Eukaryota > Metazoa > Chordata > Mammalia > Carnivora > Mustelidae > Neogale > Neogale vison. The sequence continues at coordinate 161,852,813 of NC_058094.1, read as the reverse complement.
GTAAATTTGTCTATCAGATAGGTGTCCTCTGATTGTGTGGGAAAGGAAGGTTAACTCCAAATAGCTTAAGAAGAAGAATGTATTTGCTCATGGAACGGAGAATCTTGGGGTTTGATAAAGGACTCAAATGATATCATCAGGGCCTAGTTTTGCCATTTCTCTGAAATCTGCTGTCTCCTGGGCTTGCTTTTTTTCAGGGTAGCTCTAGACCTAACTTCTCCAGCATTCAAGTCCAGAGGAGAAGCGAGAGTGTCTCTTCTCTGGCAGTTTCCTCACAAATCCCTGGAACCATTGTAATGGGAACAACTTGGGTCATGGGATCCCCACACAATTTCCTGGGGGATCTGTTGCCCTGATTGGACAGGGACCAGGTATGCTACCCCAAATATACAGACTGATTGTTGAGAGGTAGGTAAATAGTTTGCCACGGAAAACTGTGCAGTTTACTTGAGGAAGTAGGATATGAATATTGGGTAGTAAAGACCAACAACAAAATATCTTAGAGACATGGGTGGATATGAAGACAGAGAGAATAGGCTAAAAGCTCCCAATTGTAGAGTCTGAAGGTTGCTCTCAGTTTCTATTTGATAACTGAATTTATCAAGTTATGAAAAATTTTAAAGATCCCTCATTATTTCTCTATTATCAATCTTACGTAACATCCCTCTTCTCATATGTACACTAAAGACAGTTTATTTAGGATCAAACAAAAAAAAGGGCAGGGGGGTAGAGCATTGCCACTCTTGATCTCAGGGTTGTTGGTTTAATCCCCACCCTGTGGGAAGAGATTACTTCCCACAGGGAATAAGAGATTATTATTTTATTTTAAAATAAAATCTTAAAAAAAAGAAAAAAAAATATATAGGGGTAAAACAGAAAAAAGTGAATGTTTCCTTAATTGATCCAGGAGCACTTATGACTCATTATTTAACACGATGATCTGGAGGACTAACTGTATTGCTCCAGTTGTCTCTGGTGAGTAGGGAAATCGTAGCAAAAAATCTGTTGGCTAGCCATCTAGAGGTAAACCACACTATATTTTTTGTTTTTCTCATAAATCCCAAATACAGTATGCTGCTTCTGGTCAGAACGCGATTATTGTTGTTTACTGACCCTCTCAGTAGCATAAATATATGTAAAATATGATTGTAATGTGGTATTCCAGCCTCAAAGCTGATCTACTGCACCTTTCTCTTGAGATCTTAATGCAGACAAGCAGAACAGCCAGAAAATAAGCAGCTACTCCCTTTCATAACCAACAACACTCTTGGCCTTTCCTTGTCACTCTGCCTCTCCTGCCCCACACCAGTGGGACCAGATAAACACGTGAAACTGAAATGTTCTCTTCTCCTATCATAAGATCGCAAGTGTGCTGGAGTGGTATCTTTCAATGTCCTAAGGCTTTGTGCTGATAGGTAGAAGGTGTTTTCTCTCTTAAGAGTATTTGCATTATAAAAGGAAATTCTCAAGGACTCTAAAGAAGCCGTAGGAGCAGTAACTGGAATTGTGGAAGGAGAGGTTCTTTGGGGGAGATGCCCCAGCCCCACATTTTCAGTGGAGCAGCAAACATAGGCCAGGTGTTTTTCATAGAGTTTCTGCCTATAGATTTAACCTCACTGCCTCAAAGTGCATCCACTTCTGGGCCTGTGTGTATGAATGACCTAAAGATACTAGAGTCCTTCCCTCTTCCAGTTTGTGAGAGAGTGAATAAATAAAGACTTGGCAGCCATTCACAGAGGCTGCTGACACCTGCTCCGGACAAATCCCAGGGCAGTGTGATTTCCATCTTCATTGCATGTTGTGCATGAAGAAGTAAACTTTGTTTACCCTCCATCCAGCTAGAGATTATATTTCATGGCCAGCTGGTTCCCTGTGCGGCAGAATTTGGCTCCTTAAATATAGTACTTGTCTAGGTAAATGTTTAAGTTGTTAAAGAACATAAGATCGCTTTTCATTTTCATTACTCTAATAAGGATTATTCATTTTTTTTTTAAGATTTTATGTATTTATTTGACAGAGAGAAATCACAAGTAGATGGAGAGGCAGGCAGAGAGAGAGAGAGGGAAGCAGGCTCCCTGCTGAGCAGAGAGCCCGATGCGGGACTCGATCCCAGGACCCTGAGATCATGACCTGAGCCAAAGGCAGCGGCTTAACCCACTGAGCCACCCAGGCGCCCCTATTCATATGTTTGTTGACAAATTTGTTTTGTTTTGTTTTGCTCCCTGCCCTCGGAACAGTATAAAAAGTCCAAACATTTTATTACTGTGGAAGGAATTCTTTCTACTTTATCATTATTCACAGCACTGTCCTCCTGAGGCTGAGAATACAATCATAATAGGCCTGGAGTTGTTGGCATTCGACTAATACAAATATTCTCAGTTAATGTTGGGGAAAGGCTTTTTACTTTTTGGTATATTTCTCTTTGGTGTTATGTAGTATTTTTCATATTCACATCTGTCGTGGTAGCCTTGCATGCTTAGGATTAGAAACTTAAGTCCCAAGGGAAAAAACCTTAAGAAGTGTATCAGCTTCCAGAGATCCATAAACATCTCCCAGAGCCCCGCGGTGAATACCCATAGTATCTCTTGCAACACCTGGCACACATGATGAAGCCTGTCATGCTTGTTATTTGAGTGAAAAAGATGTAAATAGTTTTGAATTATCTACGTTACTATCCCCAAATCAAAAATAGATCATAATATTAGCTCTTCTCATACATCTTCCGTTGTGGGTTATTTTGATGTTTATGCTGCTCATTTTCACGGAGCGCTAACCTGCCAGCGTGGGCCGGATCTTCATGAATGCGGTGGACTCAGATGTGACAAAGCTTCAGACTGTTTCATTATGTCCAGTGTGCCTGGTTTCACATAAAAAAGGGAGCCTAGAAGTGTCAGTCCCTGAAGATCAGAAAGCAGCCACCATGAACTAAGCTAAATGAGACACCTCTGATTTTTCGGGCATGACTGAGAAACCGACGGCGCCACAGCTGTGGAGGGAGAAGGCGCAGCAGAAAGGAGTCAGGCTGTCTAGGTTCAAGAACCAGCTCTTCCCAATTATGAATGTGTACTCTTGGATCAATTATTTAACATCTCTAAGGCTCAGTTTCCTTGCTTGTGAAATGGAGATAATAATAGTGTCTAACTCACAGGGTTGATGTGAGGATTAAATGAGATCATGCTACTGAGAGAACACGGGACAGAGCCTGGCACCGAGTAGACGCTCAGTGAATGTTAGCTGTTAAGTCCTGTCTGTTGTAACTGCTTCTGGACTCTGAACTACTAAAGCTCTTGGAATCTGCCATGCTCCTTGTGGCACTTGATCTTGCATTAATTCATCTATCACCATCTATTGAGGTGACCTGAATCCCCGCCGGAGTGCTGAATATGCTTCACATAGTGTTTAAGTTAGCAGATTGCCTATTTTAGCGCTGTTCACATCAAACTGACCTCTGATAAATATTTATTCAGAGCTCTAAGTCAATACGAAAAAAGCTAAAGGAATATTGTGTTTTATTAATGCAGAAAAAGGGTCCAGTTTATAGAAGCCATGCTTTATTCCTCATTGGTAGGATATTGGGTTTGATTATGGTAAGCTATACGCTGAGAGTGACATTGGTAAATCAGAAGCAAGTTGGGGGGGTGGTGCGGGGAGGCATCTGGCAACCTTACATTGTATGTGAAGTGGTGGAAAAGACTGGATAAGGCAGGGAATAAAAATGTCTCTTTTTTGCTGTTTGATACTAGTGGAGAGGTTTGCAGTTTTTAGATTTCTATTTATAGTCACTTTTTAATAGAAATCCCTGAGGCTGGGTTGGGGTAGTTACCATCAAGAAGTCACCACACTTTAGGGGTGTCTGGGTGGCTCAGTGGGCTAAAGCCTCTGACTTTGGCTCAGGTCATGGTCCCAGGATCCTGGGATCGAGCCCCTCATCGGGCTCTCTGCTCAGCAGGGAGCCTGCTTCCCCCTTCTTTCTCTGCCTGCCTCTCTGCCTACTTGTGATCTCTGTCTGTCAAATAAATAAATAAAATCTTAAAAAAAGAAAAAAATGTCACCACACTTTAGAAGCCCTTACTTTTGGGGCACCTGGGTGGTTCAGTCAGTTAAGCATCTGCCTTCTGCTCAGGTCATGATCCCGGGTTCCTGGGATCCAGTGCTGCATCGGGCTCCCTGCTTAGGCAAGAGTTTGCTTCTCCCTTTCTCACTCTCCCTCTGCGCGCGCGCTCTCTCTCTCTCTCATAAATAAATAAAAATCTTAAAAAAAAAAAAAAAAAGAAGAAAAAGAAAAAGAAATCCTTACTCTTGCAGCCACTATGGCTTTATTTCTAGGTCTAGGTCAGCTTCATTGTCCTTCCCTTCCCCGCCCCCCAGAGTGCTCCCTAGAGGCTCTTCAGTCTTTGCCCAGGGAGCACCTAACAGTTTGCCAGAGGGGCCCTCAGCATTGCTGAATCCTGAGTCAGACTCCCGCCGTGCCCTGCTTTCCCCCCAGCTCAGTAGGTTCTAAAGCACTGGAGTCGAAACTAGAGGGAAATTGGAACTAACAGACTGTAGATAGCCAACGGGCCTGGATTCCTGGTCAGGAAGCCAGAACTGGGTTGGACAGAGTGGATTCAGAGCTCTGTCTTTTTGAGTTTGGAGACACACACTTCGGCTTTGCCACAGAGCCCTGTCCTCAATCTCAGACTGCCCAGCACCTTGAAGATCCCCCCCACCCCCACCCCACCTCAAGTGATTGTGCTATATAGGTCTGTTTGCTGTTTTATTTTTTTAATCATTAATGCAAAAAAGAGTATGGTTTTTCTATGAAATAAAAAAAATTGCCATATTTATGCTGTATTTGGCTTGGAGACTAAGTATCTAAATGTGTTGGTCAAAACTATCAATGAAAGTACCAAGAACTGCTTTCTTTGGTGATCTGATGTTTGGGATCATTGAATCTTGCACCTGAAAAACCAAGTACTTTGATTTTCTGCTCATCTTTGTTTCTGAAATCAGAGGTAAGTGTGGTTTCTGGCTATTACTTCCAAGTCCATCCCCATGTGGATTCTTCCGCCCTTATAAGCCTTCTACCTTCCTGAGTACCTCTCATGGTGGCTCAACTGTGTTTTTGGATGTTTCGCCAATAACTCAGATTTGCTGTTTTCCCATCACGCTAATATTCTCCATTACTTTTTGTTTTGTTCTGTTTTTTTTCAGCAAGATTTGTAATTCGTGTAATTGTAGGATGTTTGCTCGATGTAAACTCTTAGTCCTATCTGGGAATATTTAAAACACTGTGTTCTTTGGAAGCGCCTAAGGAATAATATTTTAACACATAGCTTTTATTTTCACCGAGCCCTCCTTAAGCCAAGGTAATTTTGTTCCATGTTGTGTAATGTTCTCACTTGTGATTATTTCTGCAGGTTTCTTGTTTTCTTTTCTGAATCACAACAATTGAAGGGCAACAACAGCTGCTGGAGTTATGTTTGTCAGACATTTTAGGTTAGTTTTCCCCTTTGCATGAACAGGTTCCATTACCATCACCAAAGCGGGTATATGTTGAGATTGCCACCCGCTGGTGAAACAGAGAATTTCCATTTTCACCAAATAAAACATACTTGTTTTCTGTTTTTAAGAGTATGGGCTTATACATATAGGTTCTTTAAAAAATGTATTTCATACTCCATTAAAAGAATAAAGAATTTCATTATTATGAAACAATTTAAAGCCTTATGGAAAGAACAAAAAAGCCATTGTTATAAAACCATTTAGAAACCTTTATTTACATCTCTCATAGCCTCTACAAAGTGGTGAAGTGGGTAAAAAAAAAAAAGCTTAGAATTAATTATGTCAAAGTGTTATCCGTGGTTGCTGTTGAATACTAAGATTAAGAGGGATTAAACTAATTTTTTGTTGCTTCTTTATACTTTTGTTTAGTTTTTTTTTCTGCAGAAAGCTTGTATTGATTTAACAGAAAATATAAATCTGAAGAGGAAAAATAACTTTATGTGTGTATATAAATCGAAATGTAAGTCTTCAATAACAGCACTTCATAGAGTGTTAAAAAAAAAAAGCACCACCCTAAATCAATGCCACATTTAACTAAACAGATACAAAAGGAACAAAAGCTCTGAGATTGAACTGCGGCTTTCATCACTCCACTAGCACAAATTTTAAATTCAAATGCATACATAAGAATTTATTATGTGATAAAGATGCCATTTCAACTTCATGTGCAAGGATGCTTGGTTACCTCACATCATTTACTAAATATATTCCACATGTGAAAATTAAAACATGAAATAAATTTTAAAATATAGAAATGAATATTTAAACTAAGCAAAAATCCAAAGGAAAAATTATAAAGGAAAATATTGAAAACTTCTGTATAAGAATATTACCATAAAAACAAAGGAGAAGCTGGGAAAAAATATTTATAGCATATAGAACTGACAAAATAAATATATTTTTAAAGGCATATGAGCATTTGAAAAAAAATTTAAACTTCATTACTAATCAAAGGATTGTACATTTTTTTGAGATGAAAAATTTAGCTATAAATTGGCCAAGATTTAAAAAATACCAATGATGTCAACTATAGAGCTATTTTCTATTTAAAATTATTCCTTAAAAAGGTATTTAATGACATGAAAAAATGCCCATATCAAATATAGTTTATAAGTAATAATTAAATAATAATGCAGTTTACAGCTCTCCAGAAAAACACTATTCCAAAGTTTTAATTTAAGTAATTTTTTGTAATACTTGAGTTATTGGTGATAGTATCTTTCTTCGTGCGTTTCTGTATTTTTTGACTTTTGGCAGCACAAATTACAAATATACAATATGCTCATTAAAATTCACTTGAGTACAAAATAATACAGATAGTTTGATTGCTAATTAATAGAAATAAGAGCATATGTATATATATACACACATATCTATATTTGTAATTCATCTATGTAGATTAAAATTGTTTTAGAGTTTAATAGTGATTATTTGTATGGTTATTTGTTTATATTTCTATGGTTATAGGTGATTATTCCCTTCATCATTCATTTTGTAATTATTTTACTACTGATAAAAATGTACATTGTATTACTGAAGATCATCTTTAGGACGATCAGGAAAGACATGGAAAATATTCATGAAAACTTAACAGTTAAACGAGGGAACGTATATGCAGTATAGTGGTTTGATAGGAGTAGAGGCATATATCTATTTTATTCAAACATATATATGAATAGATTTTTTAAACTTGGAAGGGCAGTGTTTTAAAGGTTTAATGGTGATTGTATTACTATGAATATAGTCGATAGTTTTCTTATGTTTCTGACTTCTTAACTAGAAATAATAAAGTCTCTCCATATATATCAAATATATACATTGAATTTTATACTTTAAGTATGTTCAATTTATTGTGTTGATGATACTTCAGTAAAGTTATTAAAACATGTAGTTTAAACTGCTCAGTAACAGAACAGAAACAGCTCTCATCTTTTCTTTCTGAAAAGAAAATTAAATGTTTAAAAAATGTAGCGTTACTTTTAACTAGCCCAATGTTTATTTCATCCCATTTGTAGATATTTGGAATACTCAAGACATTTAAAACTATTTCTTTGCTGGCATTTGGCACAGTAATGAATCGGCATTTTAAAAACCAGTGTACACAAATTTGGATCTGCAGATTCTTTTCTAGGGTAGGGGGTGTGGGGTGGAATATCTCTACTTATCAAGATAATGTTAATCCCTATCATGTGCAAGGAGCCAAGTACCTTGTGGAAACAGCTGTTTTTCCATTGAAAGAAGGTGATTTCTTATAATTAACAAACTTGCACAAGCAAACAAACATGATTTGACTTTTCAGAAGGAAACAACTTACTCAGATATTAGAGTCTCATTAACACATCCTGTGCCTCAGCAGTAATTTTATTGATTATGTGACCTGTTAAATAGTCCATCTGCAATGCAAATGTAACTTTAAAATTAAAAACCTGACATCAATTTATTTTCCTCCAGCAACTTCAGAGCTAAATTAAATAAAACCCTTGATTTGAGGCAGCCAGCCTTTTCTGATAAAGCTTTCAAATATCCGGCATGTTAAAAGCGTGTTGCTAGGTACGTGAAAGATGATACTAGACAAAGAACGACACTGTTTCAATCATTTTTTAATAAAGGAAAATATATAACTCTCCTGTGTAGCTGCACACTGCTCGACTGGTGGGCAATACTAATATGTGTCCGGAGATACGATGATGTATCTGCTAGTCTTGCCGAGCTCTGCTGAGACCTCTTGTCCTGACGCTCTTGTGTGACAGCTGGCAGTGTTGTCGTCCATTCCGCCTTACTTGTAAGGCTTGCACTTGAAAACCCAAGCAGCTAATTTTAAAATAGTAATGCATGGCACAGGCATAAAGAATGAATGAAAATACTCATCCCTGAGGCATGTCATGGGTTGATTATAATAAAAATTCCTTAATTATTTATTAGTAGTTGCTTTATAAATCACTCTGGTTTTGCTGAAGGGTATAAACTGTGAGATGGGAGAGCAGAACTAGAGAGGTGAAATTGTCAGGGGACACCGCAGTGAAGGGTTTCATATACCACACAGATGCCTTTTGACTTTATCCTGTAAGTGATGTGGAAACAGAAATCTCTTAACAGGAGATTGAAAGGTCAGATTTGTGTTTTCTCTGTGTGATAGCAGATGGATTTGAGGGAGACAGAAAGAGAGGCAGGTAGCACTTAAGGTGAAAGACCATGAAAGCCTCAAGTTGCAATATGGGGGAAAAAAATGAGAGGTAGCACCAAAATATTTGAAAAGGAAAGCATGTCAGAAAAACATTCAGAAGGATTTGGTAGTTGAGTGAATATGGGGGCCAGAGGTAAAGTCGAGGAAAGAATTGAATTTTCTTCTCTCTATATCTGGGTGATGGTTAACTCCCTTATCTGATATTGAAATCACAGGTGCTGATGGTGATTAGAAGGGGGAAACATAAGTAGCTGGTTGACCTACTTTCCTAATGGAGACATGCAGTCACTCAGAAATTTTACAAAAGCAAATTGTATAGACAGACATACAATAAACAATGACAGTAAAATTACAGACAAAACCCTCCAACTAAATCACAAAAGGCCAGGAAAGCATAAGAACCTTTTTATGAAGCTGATGTCAGAGACATGAACAAAGATGGAACAATCAGGTTGCATTAATTGTATTTGTTATGTTGCAACGGCAATGATTTTACTCCAGCAATAATGAGGACTGTTATAATGGGCATTCACCTTGTATCCCACCTATTCATTCATTAGAATGAGTTTTTTCCCCCGCTTTGACAAAGTAAATACACAATAAGATCAAATAAATTTTGATGATTGCCAACAGATGGTGAGGGGCTCAACCTCAGACCATCTGATCGTTCGCTTTTCAGTTCTTTCCGGCTGTTCTTTCTACTTAATTACCTTCCCCTCACTTCCTAATCCCTTCCATGTAATTCTACACCAAGATTGGGTCTAGCACTCTCTATTAATTTTCCACAGCCTACACTCCTTTCTGATAAGATATTCTTTCTTTATAGCTGTGTTGCTAATGGATCTAAACAGTCTGGTTTTAGCAGAACCTTTCAATCCTACTTGAACCATGTCTTTGCTCAATTTATTAATTCAGTTTAATGCTGAGAATTTAAAACCGACTCTTACAGTTTAATCTCATTTCACATCTGACACAATGGATCAATGACCAGTAATTTTACACAATCAAAGAACTATTTTAACTGACCTGTCTTTTAAATCCTTCTCCTATGAGACATTTATTTTTTCCAGTCACTAAAACAGACTTACCAGAGTGATATATGTGTTTCAGTGAGAAATTTCCTTTATTACATGAATTCATCTATGCATTTTTTATGAATGGAGCAGAGAGTGTATTGCTATAATAGGTATTTTAATGAAATTTTAGGCAAGTGCATAAAGGATAGGAATTCAGGGAAGCTCAGAAGGCATCTCCTAACATAATTTACTATAGACTCTTCATATTTACACAATCCATATCTAGACAGAACCTTCTTTTTTCTTTTGACAAGTACATTTTAATGTCCAGTTCAATTTTAGGAGGCTGCTTCTGTGTCCTGTTCAGTAGTCCCTAATAACACTGCTTTCCTGAGGTAGACTAATAGAATTCTGTTGATTGAGACTTCCTGCACTCCACGTATGTTCTCGTGTTTCTGTCGTGTTTAGCATTAGTTTGTTTAACAAAGTGCTTGTTCTTTTGATACAGAGATTGTGCATCAAATGCTATATACTGCTAAGGATTTGTAATAGAATAAGGCTTGGTTTTAAAGATAGCATCTATGTTTTGTGAGTGCCAGTTAAAAACAGTCACTATTTTTTTTTCTGATAATGAAAGCAATAAATGTTCATTTAAATTTTTTTTAAATACAGAAAAATAAGAGGAGAAAACTTCGACAATACTCATCATCTCTTTAGAGATGATGGTTATTCAATTTTTGCACATACTCTTTCTGGATCATGTATGCATATCTGTATAAAATGAAAATTCTAAAGCAGTCTTGGACTTGTAGATAGGGATTTTATACAAATAACCATTACACACATTTAACTTTCGTGAATTTTACTCTGTGTGCATATGAGAGGACAACAATTTAAATAGATTTTTAAAAATTTCCCCTTCATTTTGTTCACAAGTATATGCCCCAGAATAAGCACGAGATGGGTGATAGGAATTTACTGTTTCCTTAGTCTCTGTGTCTCAATTCCTGTGTATCTTTTATGGTATGTGCATCTTGCTATAGTGACCATGACTCCAGTGGTTAAAAATACATACTTTTTCCTATAACAGGGTCTAAACTCAGACCAGCTGCTTTGATGCTCAATCACAGACACAATGACCTATTCTAATGCAAAAAAGAAAAACTATGATGCAGTTATGGTATTTGCTCTCCAACCTGGACATTTTCAAGGCTAATGTTAACTATATGAGATTTTTTTTTTCATCATGATTTAAAAACCTATCTCCTGCCTGAGAGACAACTTCACTGTAATCTACTTGTTTATTTTAGTATATAGTTATTAATTCACCCCATATCACTAAGTATTCCTGGAGAACATTCTTCATAACCGTATTGCAATCCATCATTTGGATGTGCCATATCTACTCTAACCAATCCACTATTATTAGACATTTGGTTAATTTCCAATCTTTTGCTATAATAAGGCTATGACAACTGTTGTGCCTGAGATGTGATACGAGAGTCGATCATTATTTTTGTGCAAGTACTTATGCTGCTGTAGTGTCTTTCCTTTAGGCCCTTCTATCACGTTCATGCGGATAGGATATAGGAGGCAGAGAATGTGATTTCACCATAGCCAACTGGGGATCGACTTCAGTGGAAGAGGAGGTAGTCAGACATACATTTATGAGTACAACCTTTTGGTGTTTCTTGGAGACTCCTTACCAGGACACTTTCTGTTCAGATGGCTGGATTGGCACTTAGGCATGCGAACCAGTTCAAAGAGTGGATTTGCTGTGGCTTCTTTGAGAGCTCCTGGGTTCTGGTTCCTTCTGTCAGCTTCATGCTGCAAATAGCCATGGCATTTCTCAAAGTCTGAAGACTTCTGTGATTCATGGGCTTGTCTTTCACACGAGTATAGTGCTCCCTCTCCAAGCTTAGGTTGCTCTGGGCAGCTGCATGAGAGGACAGCTATGTGCTTAGATTTGGACAAGGGAAGAAAACTAGAGTCTCACTCTTCATACAAACTCTGCTTGCTCAAAAGTCTTTAGAAAAATTAAGGATTCATTTCCTAGGATACATTCCAGCGTATGGAATAATAACTGCTCAAAAGTTTAAAAATATTTTTAAGGCTTTTGGTACATACTGATAAATTGCTCCCCAGAAATTTTGTACTGATTTATACTCATGCCAGCTGTACATAAGACTGATATTTTGGCTAAAGCACTATTATTTTTAAAAGAAGGATAGTCATTGACCAGTTAAGATTGTACTTTTTGTTTCTTTTTTTTTTTTTAAAGATTTTATTTATTTATTTATTTATTTGGCAGAGAGAGATCACAGTAGGCAGAGAGGCAGGCAGAGAGAGAGGAAGGGAAGCAGGCTCCCTGCTGAGCAAAGAGCCCAATGCGGGACTCGATCCCAGGACCCTGAGATCATGACCTGAGCCGAAGGCAGTGGCTTAACCACTGAGCCACCCAGGCGCCCCTTTTTGTTTCTTTATTAGACAAGTTAAACATTTTTTTTGTATATTTAATGACATTTTGTTTTTGTTTTTGTTTTTCAGAATTCATGTTCTTTGCCTCCACCACCCAAGTTTTTTTGGTATAGGTACATGTTTTTTTAATGTCTAAGAACTTTTGTGTTTTACATTCTTATCTAAAGACAAAGTACTCAAACCACATGAAATAAGGTACATATTTTTCAGGAGGAAGAAGTGACAGGGAAAGAGTGAGAGGATAGAGAGGCTGCATACCTCCAAATAGAGATGTTGTTTATAGTCTTTCATGCCCTTGCCCTCTTGAAAAATCACCCCACCCATGGCTTCTGATGCCTAGGTGGCCAGGTGTTATACCACATGACATTAATGATCACCGTTGATGGGATGTCTACTCAAAGGTCATCAGTTAGTAGGCTGCCAGGGGATTTATGAACTGCCCTGAAATCTCTTCCTAAGGAATTAGGATAGCAAGGGGGGAAAAAAAGCTTCTAATTAATAGTAGATCTAAAAAGACAAACATGTGGAATATGAATGAACCAGATTAGTGGGAGAGCTGCAGAGAAAAGGGTCACAAATTCCTGCTCCTGAGATCTCTAAAGCCCCCTTAAAAAAAGAGGTGTTTTCCAGCTCCAGTTTCAGCAAAGCTGTTTACCTTTCCCACTCTATGTCCCTGCTGCATGAGCTTCCCTGAGTCATCTCTATTATTCACAATTAAGTGAACTTGAAGAAACAGAATGATTCCGAGGCAAAGTGCTTGTGCTACAGATTTAATACTATCTCAGTTAGAATTCCATACATATCCCAGCAGAGTCATTTTTTAGTTAATTCTTTGATTTAACAATTTGTTCAGCATAAAATCATTGAGCATACAGTCTATATTAGGTTTTGGGCTAGGTGATAAAGGAGATACGGAGACGAATCAAACAATCTCTGTGATCTTGAAGTATATGGTTCCATCATACTTACCTACATAGTGTGGTCTTTCATTACTGCAGAGTGTCAGAACAATGGTGACCAACTAGTTGCTAGGCAACTTGAAAGATAGGAATACAGATCTGAGGCAGCTCCTTTCTGATATGTATTTTTCTTCAAAATGTTTGTCAAGAACTGTGGAGGGTCTGAAATTTTCTCTGCTTTAAAGCTGAGATGTTAGCCAGCTACAGTTTAACAAATGCTGGCAGAAGACATGCAACTTCTAGGTCAGAGACAAAGGAGATATTACTTACAGCAAGGGAAGCAACAGAAGCTTTATGTTTGCTTCCGGTTCCCTTGCCCCCAGGGCCTGTGGGGGCAGTGCAGAGCAACCCAGCTGGACCCGCTTCAACAGAGGAACACAAAGCATAGGGAACCCGAATGTTTTACAGTGGACTGCAAGCAAACCTGCCAGACATTTGCCCTGTAGGGAGACCTTATCTTTATTACATTGACAGTAACCTGTTCTCCACTCTGGAAGGAGACACTGTCTCCTTCTTTCAGGGCTGTTCATTATCACTCTACGAACATCCTTGAGAAGATAGTCCAGAACAAATGTTATCAGTACCTTTGTCTGCAAGATATTTTGTGGAATTGTCTCCCTACAATATTTTTTCTCTGGTGAATGTTTTCAGGCCATTTAAATTTCTGGTTCTTGTTTCTACTAACTCTAAGTATCTCTTTACTCTAAGATAGCCTTACAGTCCTCTGTTTTTGCTGTTCACTCTATATCTGTTTACTAGGTGCATGAGTGAAAGGTTTTTGTTTTATGTAATAGAAATCAATTTTCCTATAACTTAAGTGAAATAGATAGTGAAAGGATACTGGGTTATTTCATAATTCAAAGTACAACCCCAAACCTGCTATGGTTCTACAATCTCATCAGCAGAAGTTTATGGCCACCCCTAGAGTGCTGTCATTAGCATGCCTCAACTTCAGGGGCTCCCAATCTCTGTCATTCTCCACTCCAAGTTTTACATTCTCAGGAAAAGGAGTCAAATGGCCTAGGTGGCTAAGTATCTGCCTCTTCTATTTTTTCAGTTATGGAAGGGGAAAGGGCCATAAAATCATAGGCCTACTAAATCTTAGCTGTTCCCAAATTAGGAGAGATCATTTTTCTGGGAGCTTTGGAAGCCTTCCCAATTGCTTTCTACTCTGTCTGGATTTGTTTTGATTGTTATTCCATTGCTTGTAAGAGAAATACGGTTATTGTATGCAATTTCTTTTTTTTAAATCAATTAAATACAGTTTTGCTTTGCCTATTATTTTCTTGGCCATCTCCTGCCATTTCTCAAAAAAAAAATTTTTTTTGAGTCATTTTCTAATCTGAGCTAAACCAGTTTAGTGATTCAGGAGTTTTAGATAAATATAGGTAGCTTCTAGTGGTTGGAGACCAATTGGACTATCTGTCTTTTCTTGTCAATCTTATTATTAAGTGGCAGGCTGCTAGTAGAGCAAGGCTTAGCTCAAATTTTGTTAATATTAAATATTAAGTAGTCATTTATCTTAACCATTATTTAAACAGTAAAAATTTACTTTTCACATCTTTTATGCTAATTAATATATCCCCTGATGTAGCTTTCAGCAATGCCCATTTGAAATGGCATAGCAGCCGCCTCTAAAGCTTGGGTTTTCCCAAGTAGGGTATCTCCAAGTTCACTCATCAGCCCTGGAGTGTGGACTAATGTTACCTTATGCCCACATACACATACATACATGAGTTGTCCTGTGAAGTATTTTTTTAAAGTAAGTTACCAGACCACAATATAATAGGTCAGAATTTAGGCATTTAGTCATGCACTCATGCTAATTTCCATACTCCTTTGTAATTAACATTCCTCCTGACTGGATTAATTGGGTTTGCAATAAGTAATCACATTTATAATACTGCAACTGTTCCCAAATTAATTGCTCACGAGTTCAATGAGCCATTACATGTTCTCATTTAAAGCAGCTTAGAGCCCATGATTTTAGAGCTGTGGCCCTAAACATTTCGGGGAGAGGGTCACAGAATCATCTTAGAATATGTCAGTAATACAGTGACACAACTAAACCAGTGGTTCCCAAACTTTGAGAATACATGGGAATCACCTCAGTGATAGTCATTAAAAATGAAGATACCTTGATTCCCCCCAGCAATTCCAGTTAGGCAGATACTGTATGGGCTCTGGAAAACCTTTAAATTGCACACCATCTTCCTAGAAAGAGGCACATTTGCACCCACTTCCAACTTCACCAGTGATCTTAAGGGAGCATTTCAGAACCCTGTGGCATTAGTTGAGTACAGTTTTCCTTACCGTGCTGGCTGCATATTACAATCACAAAGGGAGTTTTAAAACAATATTTCAGACCAATTAAATTATAATATGAGTGGTGTAGAGTGACTAAACTGTCTGCATGGCTTTCTCCCCCAACCCAGAATGGAGATTAGAGGTTTTCCCCATTGGGTCAATCTATTTTACTGAATTAGACTCACTTGACAGTTACCTAGCAAAAGTGATAATAAAAAGAAACCCACCTACCCTGTAAATCTTACAAAATACACAGTTTAAGTTGTGTATTGGTGAGAAGGCCCATCATTTTTGGCATTGATTTGTCTTTCTCTCTTCAAAGGTTCAAAGGATTTAGTGGACTTTGTACTCTGTTTGATAGATAGCCCTCCCAAGCTTAGGAGAAGAAAAGCAAGACTCTTTTTATAATTTATGGTGACAAGGTGAGCGTTTATTGTGACATTTTAGTTGAAGATAATCTAAGAATACATGCGGAGCTTCACATTAGCCAATGTGAATATACTATATTGTAATATTTAATGAGAAATAAATATTCATTATGAATAAACCCAGAGAAAGGGTTATATAGACAATTTTCTAGATGTTATCTGAGTAAAGTCTTTTTTTACTCTTTTGATTAGGAACATATCTTATGATGAGCAAAGTAGTTGATGGAAACTTTAATTTAGTGACATTGATAAGGCTTAAATTTTTTTAGACTTTTGTGTTATAAGGAAGAGGAGACCTATAATCAGGGATAGAAAAACCATGTTGGAAATGACTATAATCCAACTTCTTTGAAGGATCCACTTACAATAATACTCATATACACATTCAAAGCACTGGCTATAATAGGTGATTTAATGATGTTTAAAGCCCTTGAGTAAATTCATATAGGCCAAGAAATTTCCCCGAGGGCATGGATTTAGTAATTACGATCATTGCTTGTGCTGATAACTTGAGTTAGAATTTCTGCTGCCAGGGGCACCTGGGTGGCTCAGTGGGTAAAAGCCTCTGCCTTCCGCTCAGGTCATGATCTCAGGTCCTGGGATCGAGCCCCGCATCAGGCTCTCTGCTCCGCAGGGATCCTGCTTCCTCCCCTTCCTCTCTGCCTACTTGTGATTTCTCTCTCTCTGTCAAATAAATAAAATCTTAAAAAAAAAAAAAAAAAGAATTTCTGCTGCCAGAGACAAAGTTTTAGAAACTCGAATTGTGAAAATTAAGTGTCAGGAGTTTGGCTAATTCAACATGTATGTATGAGTTGTAGTCCATATGTATGTATGAGTTGTAGTCATTTGTGTACAAGAACAGGCTTCCAAGCAAGCAAAGTGCCGTTGTCTCTGCTCAGAAAGCTTTGTCTCCCAAATCAGATGAACCTATTAGCATACGGCAGAGCCTAGTTGAATTAGAAAAAAAAATTTTTTTCCAGAAGTTTTACTTTGCGTTTTTACTGTTGAGGTGGGATTGTTTTTTTCTTCATAAAAAATTGAGAAGATTTTCAGGCTTCTAATAAAAGCTCAGTACTTTTTTTTTTATTATGTTATGTTAGTCACAATACAGTACATCATTAGTTTTTGATGTAGTGTTTCATGATTCATTGTTTGCCTTTTTATTGGATTGTGGAGGTGGATTCACCAGAACTGTGAGGATTTGGAAGTTTGCTGGAATCCATTTGTCGTGGGAGAAATGGAAGTGTCACCGAACTGTAGATGTGCTCGCTGTTTAGGCCACTGTCCTCAGAGAAGCGAGCGCTGCTGGAAGGGTGAGTGTGGTGCTCCAGGCTGCAGGGAAGATGCAGTCTTGCGGGGACTGGGCCGAGGCCACAGCAGTGCTGCCTGCTCACTGCCCACCCACCCCCCATGCCGCTGTGCCTTCCCGTTTCCAATCCCAGCCATCCGGTGGGCAGTTAGTTCATCGTTATCCCCATCTTACAGAGGAGGAGATGGTGGAGACAGGGCTCATAGGCAGAGAGCCCTGCCACCCAAGCCCCTGTTCTTTCTGTCACATCCTGTTGTGTCCGTTCTGTGTAATCCCCAAGACTCCTTGCTTCACTCCTGGAGTTACTCGCTGCCTTGTGTAAATCTATTTTTAGTAGATTTTAGTGCAGCGTTAGTAGCACTGGACAGCTCTACTCACCCAGAAGGCTATTCTCCCATTCTCCCCTTGAGCTTACATTTGCCTACTTGTGACTTCCATTTTACCAGCTCCATGGGAGAGAGATTAAGGATAGATTTAAAAGGGTAAAAAAAGGCGGGAGCATTGAGGACATGAAGGTAGGCTGCCACAGAAGCTAGAGGGAAGGCTGTGTGTCTGGGCAGACAGGAAATAAGCACAGGAGGCCATTCTATTTTCAACTCTGAAATCTGAGTTTTCTTTCTTGGATGGTGTGCATGTGGCTGCAGTCGAAGACTGGGGTGTTCTATTATCCAGTCAGCAGGGGGAGCAGTGAAGTCAAAGTGACATCCTGTAGGGAGAGAAAGGCCATCTGCTCAGGACGGTGGTGTAAGAGTAGGTGTTCTTATTCTGCCTAGCATTAATAGAGTCCATGAAAAAAATTGTTTCTGCTTCCCCCCACCCCCCATGCTGTTGATGGTTAATTAAGTCATTGGGCACCAAGAGCAGTGCTACACTAGAAAAATTTTATTTTAGTGGCATTTTGTGTTTGTGAATTTCTTTAAATATGTAATGAATTGCAATTTTAAGGATGCCTTCTAGAGTCCATGAGGATTGTTAATTCTGGCCAAAATTCTTATAGCTTGGGGAAATAATAGCTCTGTTTAGAAAGAGCCAGATGAGGAGACATTTGGTTCTGGGGGGATTTGAAGGTCCCTGAAGAACATGTTCCAGTTGTCCTTATAGTCTTTTATTGTACCAGGAATTACAATTTCTTTGTGGTTAAACTTCGTTTAAAAAAAATTAACATATGCATATTTTACCTAAAAAGAATAACTCATTAATCAGTCTCCATTATTGAATTTGTTTGTTCTTATTTGTTTGTGGACAGGTGCACTTTGATATTGGAAAGTCCAACTCTGGGTCGTAAAGCATCTCCCTGTTAAAACGCGGGAGAGAGGGCCCATGGCAGGGAAGTGGAAGAATGAAAGACAAACCTCAATTTTAGTTTTTAAAATTTTTTTCAAAGATTATTTATTTATTTGACAGAGAGACACAGAGAGAGAGGGAACACAAGCACGGGGAGTGGGAGAGGTAGAAGCAGGCTTCCCATCGCCCAGTAGGGAGCCCAATGTGGGGCTCAACCCCAGGACTCTGGGATCATGAGCTGAAGGCAGATGCTTAACAACTGACCCACCCAGGCACCCAAACCTCGATTT
The DNA here is from genome assembly GCF_020171115.1 of Neogale vison. Taxonomy (NCBI): domain Eukaryota; kingdom Metazoa; phylum Chordata; class Mammalia; order Carnivora; family Mustelidae; genus Neogale; species Neogale vison. The sequence continues at coordinate 161,834,014 of NC_058094.1, read as the reverse complement.
TAATGTGGGTCAGTGCTGGTTGGTTCTCCCAGGCCTTAGAACAGGAGAAGCAGCATTTTCCAGGTGTGAGACCCAAAATGAGATATGAAAGTCATAGTTCAGGAAAGCCCAGGGTTTATTAGATAAGTAATCTGCCTTTGTGTGGTAGTTCATAACATGATTTTTGGTCATGAACCCTTTTGAGGCATCTGAAAAAAGTTGAGGATCCATCCCCAAGAAAAATACACATACACACAAAATTTAACACCCTATTTCAGGACTTCACTGATGTTCTGCTTCCCCCGAATCCCATCGTGAATCCTTGTTTAGGGCACTAGTCTCTCTAATAGAGGGTAGGTATGGGCATGCCGGTGGTGTGTAAAATGATCTATTAGAGTATGGAATTTCCTGTATTTATTTTCTCTCTTTTAAAGGCTTTTTTCCCCCATGTAGGTTTTACACTGCACATCATATATTAGCACTGTAGTACCTAGTATGTGCATAACATTTATATATAGAGTAACAAAATTAATTATAAGGGCTCACATTTTTTACTGATGGGGAGGCATGATCAAAATTGATTGATTACCAATTTGAAGAGTGGTGCTAATTGAATTTAAATTTTCGACTCTGCTCTCCATACATTGGAGGGCCAAGGATAGCAGATTAACTCAAGAGGTGACTGGAAATTTTGGACCTAATGATGGTACGTAACATTTGCTCCCACTTCATGAAGCACAATCGCATCTGCCCTGTTCAGTCCTCCCGGTGGTTCCGTGGGCTAGAGGTAGAGCAGACACGCTAATGGAAATCTCCGAGAGCAGGCATGTTCACCAAATTCTTACAGAACTTAAGAGACTTTCCCACGTGCCCTTGGCCAGTCGGTGGTAGAGGTGGTGCACATAAACTCGGCTGCTGACCACAAATTATGTGCTTATTTGGCCCAACAGTACGGATAAGTCAATCATTATGGGCTGTCGATGGCCTCAAAGCTGCTGTTACCACTGCTCCCTGTGGACACCGAGTTGTTGTGTCCCTGGCTGATCCAGGCACGGGGACAGAAAGCACATTTTAGCTACTTGATCAGAGGGCCAGGAAGCGGAGCTAACAATTCAGCATTAGCTCTCTCCTGTTGGTACTGTAATACCAACATATTTCAAAACAGATAGAGGGTTCTGGAAGGGTTTAGATACATCTATGTACAAAAAAGATTTACAATGGGTTATTAAATGGGAGTTTTGAGGCTGGTTTCTCAGGAAGTGCCAACCACTCTTTCTCCCAAATTTCCCTTGGTGCCACTGTCAAAGGCGAAGTACTCATCCAGATGAACTGTTGTTCTGACCCAGAGTGACATTTCCAACTTTTCTTATATATAATCCAATTTCTGAACTTCTTTTTCAGTGATATTAAGTGGAATAGCAGAAAACAGTATTTTGGCATTAAAGATAGTAAATGGGTTCTGCATTGGTCAGGTGTCCTTGCTCTTTGCCAGTGCATTAGCTGTATTGATTTTAGAATTTTAAATGACCCTTTTTACCAGACTTGATTAATGTCTCATCCTCCAGTCTTGGCTACCTGCTCCTTCCTTCTCTCATACGCAAGCTTCTTCCCTCTCAGACTGGCACAAGTTAGAGGTGGCCGACCTTCCTGGGACCAGGGGTCAGGAAATGTCGTGAGCAGGGTCCCTCGGGCCTGGTGATTAGCCTCTAAAGATAGGGGGCTGGTCGTGCAAGGGTCAAGCCTTCAGTGCTCAGCCCAGGCCCTGGGAATACTCACAGTGGACCTCCTGGCTTGGTAAGTACCAGATGGTTCTAATATGTGGCTTCCAGAGAAGAAGCCTCTGGCCAGATAGAGGCTTTGAAAGTAAAATGAGCTCTCTGGCAAAAGCTACCCAGCTAAACCCAAATGTCACTGTTGCTGTATGAAGCTAAGGTTCATTTTCTGTGATTCCTTCTCATTAATTGTGTCCCTCTGCTATCCTCAGCGGACACTTTGTTTAATACTGTGTTCACACATTATTTTATTCTCTCTCTGCAGCCGTACTATGGAACCCCCTAAGGGTACTGCCGCCTGGAATGTATAGCTTTGTGCACCCCTCCCTGGGGCTCCACATGTGGCCGGGTCACAGTAAGTGATGACTCAGGGGCTGGGTTTTTCCTTCTCTTACAGAAGAGAAGTGGGTGGGAGTTGGACCACACTTGCCCTGGGGATGGCCACTCCTCAGCCACGGTTGTTTTCACTTATTTGCTGCTTATTTCTTTTCATTATATCTTAAGGGTTAATTTGTTGTAAATGATGGTGATATTAGAGCATTAGAGCAAATTTGGAAAATTTGGGCATAAAAGTCATTCCTATCATTCCTCCATGAATGCACCTACTCAGCATTTTGATCTGCATGTTTGATAGATTTCTAATGACAGTGTACTTGAGTGTGATATTTTAAAGATTATAACATTCCATTCTAAGCATGTTTTTTGTTTAGTCATCCTCATAAATTTTATTGGGATATCAAGATAGATTTCACTCTTTTCCTATTGCTGTCTATTAGACATACCATTATTTATTCCTTTTTAATAGTGATTGGATATACCATCATTTATTTCCTCATTGTTATTTATCAGATATGCAGGTATGTACTTATCAGATATAAAATATATATTGTTTTTTGAACTATTTTCCTGTAATCCCACACTCAGGATTAAGTGATTATTAATGCATGTTGGCTTAAGAAGTCTGCCTGTTTGGATTCAGTTGGCAAAGCATTATTAACATCTAGCGTAGTGTTTGGCTCTCAGCTTGTACTCAGGAAATTATTTCTTCCTTCTTCACTTTAGCCTTCTTTAAGCTAGCTTTCTTGGACTGTGGACCTGAGAGCATAACAGACTGAAGAAACCCAGAGATTTCTAACTGGTTATCATGTAAGTTTGCTCTGGCCATTTCAGTTCATTTGTCGGGAGCACTCATATTCTGATTACAGGGGTTTTGTTTTCTTTGTGTCCTTTGGTCAGGAATATTGCTTAATTCTTGCCAGATACAAACTGTTAGAACTTTGAAGGGCTGTGGAAATCATTGTGTCTAGTAGTTTCCCAGTGGATGGATGTACAACACAATTTTGCAAGGTGCATAAGAATATGGATTCCTTACTAAATCGTAATTTGTTGGTTGAGAACTGGGAATCTGCATTTTTAAAAGTATCCCTCTGTTCCGATTCACAGACCATAATCTGAAGTTACCATTTGGTCAGTAGACCTTGCTGGCTTTTTAGAGCTGATGTTAGGTTTTCACTATGTTCAGTCTTTTGCTTTTGAAATTAATTGAATCTTGAGATGACTTACTTCAGGAGGCAAATATTATAATCACAATTATGTTCTGCAACAGGAAATAAGCTCTAAATGAATCTTAACATTTTACTTGACACATTACTATGTTTAAGTGTATTAAAGATGTCATTGAAAGGTGCAGGGGAGGAAAATGAACTTGATTTGGCAGGTAGGTGTTCATGGTACTATTATCCACAGCTGTCTCTGCTGATTGACGGCACACACATTACCTCCTCACAGGCATTGTACTCACTTGCATCAGATTTAAGTGTATGGCATTGTTACTGAATATTTGAAACTGTTTTAGTTAATAGTATTAATTGTACATAGACCAACTTTCAGCCACTGTTTCAAAGTGCTTAATAGATAACAAACCAGAAGGTTCTGTGGATCTCCACATGAAATAAACTTAGGTCTGCAATACCATTTGCTTTAGTCTTAGTATTTTGAATAAGGCAAATGTTTTATAGTTCAGAGAGGGAATCTCCCCCCATTTTATAGGTAGGGAACTGAGACACAGAAAGGTGAAGTGGTTGAGGTCACTCAGCCACAATTGTAGTCACAACTGGAAGTTCAGATCTCCTGGGTCCTTCTTCTCTGCTCTTTCTACTGTACCAAATTGCCTGTTTTGCATAGTTTCTACCTAATGAGAAACACTCAGTCTAATGGCTGGTAGAGATGCTATAATACATTATTTATATTACAAAGAGCATCGAAGCAAGGAATTCTACTCGGTATTTTCTTTTGGAAAACCAAACATGCTTTATTTCATTTTTTTCACAATTTATTTAAACATCTCACATATACAAAATAGTGTGTACAATTTAATTTTTCTGCTTGTCTGAGAAACAAGGCTTCTTTTTGGTACCACGGGAGAGGATGAAAATGAGACTGGCAAAGAACAAATGCTGAATTTAAAGAAGAGGACAAGGTTGGGCAAGTAATCTGCATACTTTTATTTGGGAGCAAGATGTAAAATACTGATGCTAAATCAGATGAAAAAAGAATACACAATACAACTCATTACAGAGGATTATTTCTTCTCAAATTCTTCTAGCACCATCAACGGTCTTCAAGTATCTGAAATACTATTAGCACCTTTGTATTCTGAACAAAACAAAACAAGTACCTCAGCTCATCTCCGTCTAGGTCAGCACCTAATGATGTGGATCACACTCACAGGACAGTGTTTTGAGGTAGTTTCAAACCTTTGGAAGTTTGGGTTTTTAACTTCCCTCTGTGGAAGATATTCAAAAGCCACAAGTGGTGCAAATGTTCATGGTTTTTATTTTTCAGTTTTTATTTTGGTTTTCTTACAAAGGTTGACATTTTCCACAACAGGTTGTAAGAGTGTTGAAAAAAAAATTCCAAATCTTTTTTTTTGGGGGGTGGGGTGGGGGAGGGAATGAATGAAATCATATTGCACTATGCTCTGATCGATCCTCCTCCTTCTCTTTTGCCCACAATTTAAGCAAGTAGATGTGCAGAGGAAATGGAAGGACTCAGCTCTCAGTTAAGAAAAGAAGAAAAAGAAATGGCAAAGAGAGAAAGTTTTTTCAGATTTCTTTTCTTTTTTTTAATTTAGGTTGAGTTCATTTATTTGAAACAGACTGGGCCAACGTCCACCCTGAATTCTTGGTCGGCACCACCGATGTCCAAAGGTGCAATATCAAGAATAGGCAGACGGGATGGCTTATTTGTTTTGTATTCAAAGATTGTCTTTCTCCATTCATTCGTCTTTTTCTGTTTGAAAAGGAAAAAAAAATGTGTATGAATATATAAAAAATATGTATATATATGTATATATGTATATATGTGTTTAGGTAACATATATTTTTATATATATAAACTGTGTGTGTGTGTGTGTGTATTTATATAAATAATGTAGCACTATAGAGATAGTTAAGAACCACTTTTGGGCATGTTCATTATGAAGTGTGTCCCAGATCACCATGTTCGTCTTTGAAACAGAAGCATCAGGGGTGTCTTTATATATTCCAAGTAGGTTTATTGCTACAGTATCATTTTTGAGGGGTGTGTGTCTTGGTAGGGAGAGCTGGGTGGGTATGTTGTGAGTAAATTTTAATTTTTCTTCAATGTATAGCATAGTATAGAGACAAATTATATGCAGACAATACTATTAAGTCAAATAACGTGCATATCAGTATAAATTACACCTTGGGACCTTTTAACCTCAAGTAATTTTAAGTTCCAGGAAGCCCTCATCATTTAACCAACTCATGTTTAAAGAAAAACTGCTAATGCACAGCCATGGTATGTAGTTCAACTTTTCAGAGAATTTCCGAAGGCAAGATCCGGTAAGAGTTCCCCTGGACTTGCCATCTGAATTTAAATAAATACACTTATGAAAATGGATTGAATAAGGTAGGTCTCTCATTCACCTGTTCATGTAGTGGTCTGAGCTAGAACTGCAGCCCACCCCCCCTTTCCCCAGATGTTGCTATGACTTACAGAGCAGCCGTCCGCAAGCACAGTGTAGGTGAACCTGCTGTTGCCCTCGGCAACCAGTTCAACGTCATTGGAGCCTTGCAGAACGACAGCCTGTTTCAGGTCGCCAGTCTCCTCATCCATGTAGGCAATGCTGTTCTTGCAGTGGTAGGTGATGTTCTGAGAGGCATGGTTGGCCAGGAGGCGCATGAAGGCAAGTTGAGTGGCCATTTCCTTGGTGGTTACTCCTTCAGGGTTATACTCAAACTACAGAGAATAAGAAATGCTAGTTAAGTGGAGAGGGACTCAGGCACTAAGAGTCAAAAAAGAGATGGGGGAGAAAAAGGCTGCTATTGGGAGAAATGATGGACTCAGGTCTGAACCTTGGGGAAAGGATGCTTCTACAAAGGAAACTCACTTCCCTTGTCTGTGCAATATTAGTTCCCTAGAAGGCACATAGCAACTACCAGGCTGAGGCAAGATGATCTCAAAAAGGCACCTGTTTTAGATAAGCCTTTATGTGTATGTTTCTTCTTTAGAATAAGAGAGCAAGGAGACAGAGTCAGACCTCTTTATTTTTCTGATTCCCACCAGTAGGCATTCAATAAAGTTGGTGAAGACATTTGATTAAAAATTCAGAAGAGCACATGTCCTGAGACTACACAGGCATGGGCATATGTAGTGTGCGGGCTGGCACTTCCTCGTGCTGAATGGCATTAGTTTCTCCAGTGATTATCAGGTAAGTCCAATTTGAATAACAACTTTAGATTGTCTGGATATGTCCAGTCACTCCATCTTTAGTGTGCAGTCCAGCACAGAACCAAAACCCAAGAAGAGAGCAGGTTATTTTTAATAACCCCATTTTGGTAAAGGATTAAAGTGCAGATCATTAAACAATGAACAACTTTAATATTATTTAGTTAGGAGAGAAGGAGTGTTTGTAAGATTCCTCACCTGGGTACCACCATTGATAGTTTCTCCTAACCAGGTATGCTTCCTGACCTTGGAATTTCTGTACCATTTCTTGACTGGGATGTTTTCAGGTTGAGCCTGGATGCAGGTTTCACCAGTAGAGAAATCACAGTATACTTTGATAGCATCCATAGTGCATCCTTGGTTAGGGTCAATCCAGTAGTAACCTTTAAAAAAAAAACCAAAAACCGGGTGCCTGGGTGGCTCAGTGGTTTAAGCCTCTGCCTTCGGCTCAGGTCATGATCCCAGGGTCCTGGGATCGAGTCCCACATTCGGGCTCTCTGCTCAGTGGGGAGCCTGTTTCTCCCCATTTCTCTCTGTCTGTCTCTCTGCCTACTTGTGATCTCTCTCTCTGTCAAATAAATAAATAAAATCTTAAAAAAACAAAACAAAACAAAAACCCAGCTCAGAAAGCCTCTCCTTGACTAGAGCATAGGTTCTAATGATTAGTAGAGAAAGATTTTAATTCCCATAAGTAACACTGTATACCCCACATTTAAGAGGAAGAGGATGACTATTTTTAGGATTAGACAGTTCCTCCTCTCCTCTCCTCCATGAAAAATCAAATCAGAGTGTATTATCACGAAAAAGGCAAAAATATATATGAAGAGGAGCCTGGGACTAGATGCTGGCTGGGAGAGGAAAAGGCTTTATTAATTAGGTATGATTCCAGATAATGCAATTTTTACCCCAAAATTTTTCACTGTAAATGTCCATGGGAATGGACTTTGCAAAGCCCAGCTTGTGAGAAGGGCTGGTCCGGCTTGGACATCCTGACTTACCGCTGCTCCACTCTGGGTGGCTGAGTCTCAAGTCACGGCATGTGCGAGCTGGGTTCTTCTTTGAGCCTTCAGGGGTAAGCAGGGTCTCGATCTGGTTATTGAGGGATTTCAGAGTAGCATCAACTTCATAATCCTTGGGTCTGAGAGAAGGTGGTGAGCGAGGCTGGTCAGCCCTGTAGAAGTCCCCGTCGTAACCAAAGTCATAGCCACCACCACTTGGGCCAGGAGGGCCAGGAGGACCGGGGGGACCAGGAGGGCCCTGCAAAGGTAAGAGCAAGAAATAGGAGGTTTCATATTTGGTCACAATGAGAGATATCAGTGACAGCAAATTTTCAGCTGAGTGTTACACACAAGCACATTCTAATAAGTAAAAAAGAGTAATTTGATCCCAGGCATACTTGCAGGGACCGTACAGCTCCTTCTGTATGATCTTTACACAGTTTAGAACTAAACATATGGAAGCGGGGGGGAATTACTTCAATGTGTGGTCACAGCCGTCTTGGGCTAGTCTGAAGAGAATATTTCTCAAGCCCGTGATGCTCTTTATTATTTCATGGAACAGTACTTACAGCAGGACCTTGGCTCCCCTGAGAGCCACGGATGCCAGCAGGTCCGACTGTACCAGGATGTCCAGTGCGGCCGTCTTTGCCAGCGGGGCCGGAAGGACCAGCAGGGCCCTAGGGAAGAAGGACACCAAGTCTGAGTGAGTCAGTAAAAACCCCACAAGGAAGGAGAAGCCTGGGGCTCCCTCCTTGCTATAAGCTCGTTTTCAGAGAACAAGGTCTTTTAGGTTGACCTACCCTAGGACCGGCAGGACCCACAGAACCAGGTGCACCTTGATCGCCATGTTGACCCTTGAAAGAGAGGACAGGAAAAATCACACTTTCAGAACACTTGCCGACAAACAGATTTTTTTTTTTTTAATTGAATGGAAAACTAGTTTCAATGGACTCTGGATTGAGAAAATTGAAAATGTAAAATGGGGCTCTTTTCTCCCATTATGTCTATTATATTCAATTATATTTTTTTCTACAAGCTATTTCAGCTGTGCCATATTAGTCATTCCTCTAATTATATTTATTTTAAGTGGGGTTGAAGGACATTGTTGCCAGGAGATTTTAATATATGTATATTTCAATCTCCCTTAACCCGCACCTTTCTGTGTTGGGATGAAATAGCATTATCTCTGTGAGATGAAGTCAGCCAGAGAATGGGAAGTGAATATGAGTTCATTTTAGAGCAAGAGCAGTGAAAATTTGAGGAAGATCATCTAAGACACGTATACATGCAGGAAGGGCGCACTTTACTTACAGCAAGACCAGGAAGACCTTGCAGTCCATTGTGTCCCTTTAAGCCAGGAAGACCTCTGGGCCCCTTGTCACCAGGCTCTCCCTTATCACCTCGAACACCTTGTGGGCCCTGCAAAGAAAAAGGCACACAGAGACAATTTACCTTCCTTTGAAAATGACACTTTCCCACAAACATTGCTTAATCTGTTTACAGAGCGAACTCAAGACATGCAGAGGATTGAGAACCACATGGGTGTTTACAGCCATCCATTCCCCTGATCTGCTTTAGTTGAGCCCTCCCTTAAGTGCCTGGATTTTTGTGATTATTTAATACAAACAGGCAGAGGAGGTCTGGAATAGAAGAGACTTAGGAGCTAGTTGTAGCAATTCTCTACATGGACTGAATTTTTTGAAAAATATGAAGTCTGGCCTATACATTATTTTTTTCATGGACAGTCTGGACTGAGTTTCCTTAAATGTTAATCTGTGAAGAAATCTTCACCATGTACTTACACTGGGACCTCTTGGACCAGCAGCACCGACAGGACCCACAGAACCAGCAGGACCCTGCAAATTGGAGAAGCAAAACCGAACTGGTCAGCCAAGCCCAATCCCGCCCACCACCCTCCTTCCCCGGCTAAAGCCCCACAGTTCCCGAGTGTGGGGAGGTCAGAGTGAAGCCTCCAAGGAGGACAGCACCAAGGGACTGGTATTTACGAACTTACAGGTTCACCGCGGTTTCCATGTTTGCCAGTGGGACCCACAGGGCCATGAGGACCAGGTGCGCCCACAGCGCCAACGGGACCGATGTTGCCAGGGTAACCGCGCTCTCCCTACCAGAGGCAAAGTGAAGTTTAGTATCCAGCTGGCCTGGATTCTAGTCACTTTTAAATTGGAGAAAGACAAAGAGATGTGCTCACCTTGTGTCCAGGTTGACCGTCGCGGCCTGGGGGACCATCGTTCCCAGGGTTGCCCTGTGAAGATACCACACCAGTTAAGGTGCTCAGGGAGGCTCTTTACCTCACCAGCCCCTAGAGTTCAGCTCCCCTGTCTTCATCCCTCCCAGCCAGTCAGACCGACAGTTGGGACTGCCAGTTCGAACTTGCCAGGCTTGTTTTCTGAGACGTGTTTTAAAGAGCCATCCCCCCACCCCCCAGCCCAAGTAATTTTTCATATTTTCAATAGCAGGAATGGTCAGGACACATAGATATGATGGAGAAACAGACCGTCTTGTTCAGAGACTTGGAACAAGAGGAACTCAGCTGAGGACATGAAGCTGTGCACAGCGGAACACAGCTGGGTTTGATTGTCCAGACCAGGTGTTAGACTCACATCACGACCAGCTTCACCAGGAGCGCCGTTGACTCCAGGTGCACCCACAGCCCCAGGGGGACCACGCGCCCCAGGTGGACCAGCGATGCCGAGAGGTCCAGGTTCACCCTAGAGGCAAAGAAGACGAAACATTCCTCTTGTTGGACTGAGTGCAAATCTCACCCTCCCAGCACAATCCCGGCTAGCAGATACAGGCTGGAAAAGAGAAAGTGCAGTGCAGAATGGCAAGAAGCATCATTCGTGTTCTCCTCGCCCTCCACACTCAGATGGCCCGCTTCGTGTAATTTTGGAATGTTGCCCCATACTAGGTGAGCCTGGTTGCATCTGATATCGCCAATGAAATGAATTCACAAAGTTGAGAGAGTTTACGAAGATGGGAGGATTCCTAGTTGCTGTCATGTATCAGATTTAATGGAATGATTCAGAACTTCAGAGTTTCAGTCTTCCTACAGGATAAATGATGCCAGCATTTCATGCTGCAGGGGAGTAAATGCAATTAGAGCTTATATAGTTCTTAAGCATGTAAAAAGAAGAAAAATCATTCTGCATAATGTTAAGCTGTATCTTTATAGCGTGTGTCTAAGGAAGGTGGTATTAAAGCTTCTCAGATAAGTGACATGTGATCTGTATAAAGAAAATGCCATGAATAAAAAAATCTTAAGTGGAGTTATTCAGTGATCAATCTGTCACATCTGAAGTGGCAGCTTTTAAAATCTTTTATTATGTTAATGAGAAGAAGAATGGTGTCAAACACTCACCACAGATCCAGAAACACCTGGTAGACCACGTTCACCTCGAGAGCCTGGGAGACCCAGAATGCCAGGAGCACCAAGGAGCCCTTGAGGACCTGGGGTGCCAGGAGGGCCCTGAAAAAGAGGAAAGATACTATCACTGGGGAACCACGAGGTGGTAATACAGGTTGGTTTGGCAAGTATATTTCTTTGTACCTGGTTCCTCCCTGAGACCAATGGGACAAGAGTGAAAAATGTGACGGAGATTAACGAAGCCACCCGGGGTGGAGCAATGGACTTTTTACAGAATCTATGCCAAGAAGCAAGTTTTGACCTTGGCCTCTCACTGAAGGCCAGTCTCGTAAAGGCACATTTCTGAGTAACGATAATACCAGACGTGGCGTGTTTAAGACATCAGTAGCTTACGGAGATTGATTCGTTTATGATAGGATGGCCGTGGCAGTGGGATTCTGTTCTAATCCCAGGACCAGTGAGGTGCCATTCTGACCAAACAGTGAGTTCCTTATCGTCATCCCCGTCTAGGGCCTTCTAAGCAACTGCCAGAGCTCTGACAGCTCAGTATGTGCTGGACAGATTTCCTGGCTCGACTGAGCTCTCCATGAAAGCCTGCCGTACTCATCAACAGATATACGCCACCTGAAGATCTGCGTAAAGGCTTTACCGTAATTCAGTACGAGGTATTACCAGAGAAGAGCTTGAAATCACTTACAGCGGTTCCAGGCTCTCCAGAGGGACCCTTCTCGCCGGCAAAGCCGGGGGGACCGTGTGCACCGGTTTCTCCCGTTCGGCCAACTGGACCTTGGTCACCCCGAGGCCCACGGAGTCCTTCTTTACCAGCAGCACCAGGGGGACCAGGAGGGCCAGTGATACCCTGTGAGAAAATGACTGAGTCGTTTATTCTGTTAATGGTTGCCAACCCAGGAGAGAGCTGCTGAGGTTCTAGAGAGGAAGATGCAAATAGCTGAAAGCAACAAAATGATATCCTGGCCATTCCGGGGCCCTGCTGAGGCTCCGTCACATTCCCTCTAATGGAGAGAGGCAACTCCCTGTCCTCCTCCTCCCAAGGCTGTGAGAAGGTGACTAATTGCGTTCGAGGCTGTGGCATATGTCTGTGAGAAGAAATGCTGTGCTACCGGGCCCCTGGCATCTTGGAATGAGAACTCTGGAGAGTGAGATGAGTGGGTCCTAAATGAATGGGACTTTGGGTTTGGGAGGACTCTGCTCATTTCTTTTTGAAGAAAACCAATACTGGCATTTTGTTCATAATTGAGGAGTCAGATATGCTCTCAACTAGGCTTAATTAAATGCCTACAGGGAATGAAGATTTTTCTGTTATGAACCTGTAAAAGGATTCCAAGAAATCAACATCTTTGCTATTTTTTTTCCCCTGAAACCTTAACCGGAAGACTTAATCCTTGGTAATTAATTAAATTCTCTTGAGTCCTGACAGGAGAGTCTGAATCAGAATTAAATTAGAGGCCAAACCACCTTTAAATTCAGGAACAATTATACCTTAACAACGGAGGCAGAATGTTGGCCATAAAGGGTAATTAGATATAGAAATATCTGATATGTGACTAAAACTGTTCTGTTTTTTTTATTTTTAACGAAGAGACCATGCCCCTAAAAGGGGACTTGTGTTCACATGAATAAAAGCCTCTTAAGCTGATCTTATAAAATATAATCTGTGATGGTTTTGCCTTAATGTTTCAGGAAAACTGATTTCAGACCAGAAAAGTAATAGCAAAATATTAGTAGCAGGTTTCCAGAGAGTTTCTTGTCCGTTTCTTACTAGAAACAAGGCCTTTTGGCTAGAGTATATGACATAGTTTGAAGTGATTTACTTACAGAGGGCCCAGGAGGACCAGTCCGTCCAGCAGCACCAGGGAAGCCAGTAGCGCCCTAAGAAGCAAGCACATTCAAGTTCTACAGTCAACACCAACTCTAGGGATTTGGGTAAGACGGAAATTTCTCCTCTGGCCAATCCTTAATACACGTGACCGAGGACGGACCAAGGAGCATGTAGGACAGCTTCATACAGGGTATTATTTAACAAGGACTCCGAAGACATCCATGTCTGCACCTCCCTCCTGCAGCACGCCCCTGTCGCAACACCCGTATTTTGCATTAAGGCTCTGATGGTCCTTTTTGAAATGTTACCATATAACCTGACGCTTCTAAGAACAAGAAGACAAGACACCATGCCATTATTACACATTGGTGTGTAATGTCTTATACCATGCTATCTTAACCACCTGGCTGGGTACGAAAGAAATGAACACTGGAGAAGTACTTTTGTTTCCAGAGGAAGGTACAAGAACAGACCAAGAGTATTAACTGTGGTCCAGTGAGAGCAGGAAAGAGTGAGTGCGGCTCATTCCTAGGGATGTTCGGGTCCTGAAGGAGTCAGTGTAACAGCACTGGGTAGGTCAGAGAAAGGGCATGGTCAGGCAGGAGAAGGGGGGGCATCAGCAAAAGGACAGGGGGTACCAGAGAAATTATTTTTACCCATTTCACAATTCAACAACCTGGGGTTAACTTTGGTTATTACCTCAGGTGAGGCGGTAGCAACATGCACTGCATGAGTTCCAGTTGGGATTAGTAACCCACGATCTAACTTCAGTATCAGAATTCCTCTGAAAAAAGTGAACCTGGATCTCAAGAGTCTCCTGAGTATAGTTCAGAATGAACCAAAAATCTCCAAACTTTCAAGTTGTTTTTAATAGATTCTAAAGAAAGACATGTTATCAGAGTCCCTTGAAATACTCACAGGGGGACCACCATCACCACGACTTCCAGCAGGACCAGGGGGACCATTTGGACCCTAAATGGAAACAAACCAGAAAGACATGGGGTCTAGTCACAAGACATTTCCTATAAATGTTTCTTTTTTCTTCAAAGGTAATCATTCCCATGTCTATTAGAGACCAATTCAGAAATTAAGAAGGATGATCATCTGTGTCATGAAATAAATGTCCTTGCTTCAGTTCGACCACCCTCATGGGTTATACTAAAGAAGTAAGAGGAGATGATGTTTATGAAACTTTACAAAGTATAAAGTGGAATGCAAATGTTAGTTCTTTTTTTTTTTTTTGAATCATCTTCTATCCAGTATGTTCCTGGTACATAGCAGGGACTTGAGTGACCTATGCTGAATTGTAAGAGTTCACAGGTAATGACACAGGCCATGTTGACGACAGTGAATTCAACTTACAGAGGGGCCAGCGGATCCGACAGGGCCTGTGGGACCAACAGGACCGTTTTCACCCTTGGGCCCTTTGGTTCCTCGCTCTCCTTTAGCCCCAGGTTGACCAGCAGCACCCTGTGAGAGAGGAAGAGTTGTGTCCAGGTGTCCCAGCTCACTCTACTCGCCAGCTTGAGGATGTTTTCAGATTAAGTTGCGTCCTAGGATACTCACAGCAGGACCGGCAAATCCATTGGGGCCAGCGGGACCGACCTCACCACGTTCACCCTGGGTGGGGGGAAGGGATATTAAGAATGGCGCGGCGGTCTTAGGTTCATTAAGGTCTAAAAGTTATGAGTGTCCCAGATGACCCAGGTTTCCACTTACAGGGCTGCCTCGGGGACCAGCAGGACCAGCAGGACCAGCAGGACCGGCTTCACCCTATAATGGGACCAAAGAGGAGTCTGTCACATCCATGCTCCCAGAGGCGGTAAGGAGAGGGACCCGTGGTGGAGAGCACAACTTGCAGTTGTGTCCAAAGAGAAAACCAGTGCGCATCTCAGGGAGTAAAATAAAATGGATTCTTACTGCGCTTCATATTGTATTCATTTTGGGGGGAAGTGATACTGGTCATACACTTGCAAAAACACTATAAATCAGTGCCCACAAGATGAGGAGGAGGACATTTTAATTTTTAGATGGACACAGAGCTGATCTATTTGCTGCAATCTGTGCAGTACAATAAATAAGGTCTATTTTAAGTGGACCGTTCGATGTGAAATGGGCACACTATGTATTTTATTGATTTTTTACAATTGAAGTCTTTGAGGAGGCTCAGCGCATTAGGATATTGTTAATGGGCAATGGGGAAAGTCTTTAAAACAAATGATAGGGATTAAAGTATAGATCAGATAGCTGGCACATGTAGAGGAAGGGAAGGAGAACTTTAAACACACAGCATTTGTTTCCTGCGGCCCCATCACAGCAGATAGGTTTTTAAATAAGTAGGCTCTATACCAAGCCATAAGAATGAGTTGCGGGGGCTCTCTAGGGCGGGGGCAGGCAGCAAACCTGTCAATGCTGCTAGTGGCTCCCAGAGCCGTGACTCCATGAGAATGCATGCTTACCCGGTCACCAGTGGCTCCCGCGGGACCAGGGGCACCTACAGCACCAGGAGCACCCTAGCACCGAAAAGAAACAAATCTTATTAATTACACCCCTAGGCCATCAAAGGTGACCCCTGCCATTTCCCCTCGCTGTGCTCAGACCGTGACCGAATGCTGTCACTGCACACTCGGGGTGGACATGGAGAAAGCTTTTGATGCACTTCAGTTCTAATTATCAAAACCATTAGAAGCAGCTCTCGGGAGGAAAGTACCCCAGTGATCAAGGTGACAGGAATGTGGAAGTCAAGGGCACGTTAGGAATTGGAGAGATCTGAACTCGCTGCTCTTGTCAGGCTTCCTGGAGAGCAGCCAATGAGCAGCCTTGTTTGAAACCGCCAGGGCTAGGGGATTCAGAGAAAGGATGACTTTCAGTGTGCCAGAGGGAGGTGTCAGCTCTGAGGGAGTGAGGAGAAGAACCACAGCCAGTGGCCTGGAAGAGCCACGTTGCCAACTCTCCTGGGAGGGTTATTATCCCTTCATGGCACGATCTTTGGCCTCTCCATAGCATTAACAGCTAATCACGGAGGCTGCTCTTGGAGGGATAAATTCTTAGGACACATATTTGAATAAACGGCACCTTGTGTGAGGTTCTGGCTTCTTAAAATGCAGGTGTTACTGGTCTTTTTCCAAAGTCCTATAATAATCACTTAACGTTCTATTAAACCTAGAGCTTTTGGTTTATAGTTTGTACTCAGAGGAGTTAACACTGAGGAAGGTAGAAAGTTATTCAGATTATGCTTTTCAAAGGGATAAGTTCTGTTCAATCTTTCTTTTGGAATATGTTAAATGATCCTACTGTACATAGACCCGGGAAGGAAAGGAAGATTCTAACTAAACCCGGATCCTCCTTTTGTCAGTTCTGTCTTGGAAAGCTGCTCAACTCAAACCAAACGAAATGGAAACACAACAACAGTCTGAGTACAAACAACAACACTACTCACACGGGCACCATCTCGGCCTGGGTTGCCAACTTCACCTCTGAGACCAGTTTCACCCTGAAAGTATAAAGCAAGAGCAACTTTTGGTTTTCCGGCCCAATTTTCGGATCAAAACGAATCCACAATGCTTTTACAGAAAATCCCACACACCTCTAGTCCTGTAACATTTAGTCACGTCTTGAGACCCTACCCTTCTCTAGGTTGTTGAATGAGGGGAAAAAAAAAAAATGTAAGGGGAAAATAATTCAGGGCCCTCTCCAGATTATCGTGAAATATATTCTTTTCTAATTTCCATACACTCCCCTGCAGCATAATCAAGCAAGGTACAGATTCACGTGGACAGAATTCTAAGGCGACATCACAATGGGCCTCGGTGCCCGATCGCTCTTACGGCGTAACTAATGCAGCAGCACGGCTGACAGCTGTTCAATATAGCGTCTTCCCATTAATTAGGGCAGGATGAGGCATTATTGTTAGTGGCATTAAAATGAGCCTCATGTATTACTCAACACCATCTGTTTGCGTGAAATTCCATGGTAGCAAGGAATTTTGCCAGATTAGTGAGTTTAGAAATGCGTAGGTGCTAGGTGGCAGAGGGAAATGTGTAGAGATAGGTCTCAAAACTGCAGCAGACCACCTCCCAGGAACTGTTTTAAAAAAAAAAAAAAAACAACAACAAACCAGGCAGCCCTGGGCGGCCTGCTTGGCTCGAGTTCCTCCACAGCACGTGTTAAGGTGCAACAGCGAAGGGTACCTTTTCTCCCTTGCCTCCGGGGACACCGGCAGCGCCCCTCTCTCCTGGGAGCCCCCCGGGACCAGACGGACCCGCCGTGCCCGGAGCACCCAGCACACCAGGCTCGCCCTGGAATCAAACACACGTGAAATCAATTATGTCAGCGTCAAGAGAAGAAAATGAAACTCGAACTCTTGAAGGATTCCAATTTCAACATTTAATAGGTTGCATTCTTGCCTGCTTAGAGACACAAAGGAGGGCCATTGAAAAGCAGGGAGGCTGTAACCGCGGGAGACGCTCTTAATGACGGGGTGGCTGAAGAGAAGTGGGAGTGGGTGGCCGTGAGCTTTCTGTAACCTGCTCCCGGTCCTCTTCAGGCAGGCAGGCAGCCATGGAAAAGAGGAGGCCCGGACAATGGGACGCGCAGAGGGAAAAATGTTGGCCCACAAACCTTTCTCAAGGATAAGTCGCTCAGCCCACGCAGGCGAAATGGAGAGAAACCTCGTCAGCTGGGGAGATGTTTACATTTGAATCTCCTTAAGAGCGGGGAGTACAAGCTCCCACTTTATATAAAAACCCTACAATTCCATGTACTTCAGACCTATTGACTAACTTCTAAGAGAAAACCGAGAGTACTGTCCTCCAGACCGTGTTTCCTTTCCTATTTCCTCTCTCCCCCTTAGCTTTTTTTCTAATATCCTTCCACCTCCCCAAATAGCTTTTTGCAATAATCTTTGCCCACCCCCCGCCCCACAGGTGTCACTCCAGCAGGCATCACAGGAATTGCCTTCTCTTTATTGTGGTCAAAGTAATCCATTTTTTAGAAACGTGTCATTCCACCTATTTTAAAATGCAAACCAGATTCCGGTTTGAAACCCAGCTTGTCAGGCTTCTGTCTGGGAGATGAACGTATTGTCCAATTTTTACCTCTCATCATGAAAACTTAAACTACTTCTGGAAATTTTTCTCTCTGAAGTAGGAGAAGGTGAAACTTTGTTCCTAAAAATAGTGTCCAGTTGTTTGCGATGTTTTAGATTAAAATCCAAGTGTCAGGAGCACGATGACGGGAGACTAAGAACCATACTAACTCATTCACGGCTGTAGAATACTGGGACTTCCCTTCCTCTACACTAATTCAGGTCCACTGGAATCAGATTGTCATTTACTGAGATGGAAATCATTACAGAGTAGGAAATAAAAAAAAAAAAAACCTGAAAAACAATTCATTTCCTGTTGTAAATAACCTCGTTACTCTAGAGCATACTGGGCCAAAGCAGCAATAGAGAACAGAAAACTTTACCTTATTTCCATCGGGCCCAGGAGGTCCAGAAGGACCTCGGCTTCCAATAGGACCAGAAGGACCAGCAGCACCACTTTCCCCAGGGGGCCCACGCTCCCCCTGCGAGAGAGAGAGAGAGAGAGAGAGAGAGAGAGAGAGATTGATTGAGATGAAACTGTTGCGCTCTTCATCGCTTTCAGAGATTCCATTTTACACATCAGAGTTCTTACTTTTTAAGCCGTTGAATCCTGTTTCTGCCATTATAAAATTATAACTACTTTTCCTTAATTTCTCTACTAGCAAAATGAATGGATCTGAGGGTTTTGAAGGGGCGGGGGTGGGGTGGGAGGTCGGGGTACCAGGTGGTGGGTATTAGAGAGGGCACGGATTACATGGAGCACTGGGTGTGGTGCAAAAATAATGAATACTGTTAGGCTGAAAATAAAAAATAAATTAAAAAAAAAAAGAATGGAGGGGATGAGATAATCTCTAAAGTTTCATTCGGCTTTAATATTCGGGGGCTACAACTCCTAAATGTTTTTCTTCTAGAATATTCAAACTTGGAACTCGTTTTTTTTTGTTTGTTTGTTTGTTTGTAATAGATCCATAGGTAAAAATAAATGCCAGTTATGCATGGTAGTCATAGGGAAAGACTGTCATTTTAGAAGAGCAATGCTAGGTGTAGATAGGATTAGATATACTCATACCCACCCTCCCTTTTGTAATCTTATGCATTAGCAGTGTAACAGTTAAAATATTTAACAGGATATACATGTGTATGTGTGTGTGCATGTGTATATCAATCTCTCTACCTGTCAATCTGCATTTGTCTCAATTGCATGTCAGCCTCACCATGACAGGGTACTCCACAGGCCAGAATATTTAACATGTATGTAGTCCACATTGCAACTGTTTCAAAGGCCCTTGTTATACTTATGGTTGGGGCAAACTCATCATTCCAGTTATTCTAATGACCACACACAAATTAAATCTATTTTTTTAAAAATAAGAGCTGATTCATGATTTCCGTTTTAGACTTTGAACATCAATGCACATTGCAAAAGTGACTTAAAATCTTAGTAAGATATTACTTTTCCTTGGCTCAGTTTGAGCCACTTTCATAAATATAACTTGTCTATATAAATTACTGAATAGAATACATCTATTAGCTCATTTATGTTTCTTAGAACTGTGTGGTTTGGGGTGCAAAATAGGAGTAATTAAAAAGTCTACTTTCAATTTAGAAGTCAAATGTTCTCTACAGATTATGTTTGAGTACAGAAGAGTGTCAGGAACTTGTTGTAAGGTCAGTAGCTTTTAAGAGAAAGCACTACTTATTTTAAAAATACTTTGACTGAAGTTTATGAAAGTCAATTAAATAATACTTACTCTTGGGCCAGCAGGACCAGGGAGACCAAATTCACCAGGGAGACCCTAGGCAGAATATGATATAGAAATAAATCATGAAATGTATCTATGTTCTTGAAATCCACTTATGATTAAGATATTTAGATAGCTTTTGAAATAGCCAAACAAAGCCAGCTCGGCTCTAGCTCCCTGAGTATGTAAAAGTACAGCGCTATTAGGAACAAGAGAATTTTCAGTCGTATACGGACAGATTCAAAAAGTGAGAATGCCACTAATATCAAGGATATTTCTATGCAAGAACCTGGTATCAGAAAATTTAAGTTTCCATTACTTAGTTTATTACTTTAAAACAATTTATCTCATTTTATAATATGATAAATAATGATGAACAATATCAGACATTGCCTATTTTTAGTTGTATAACAGACTGCTTTCTTAATAGAAATGATCATATTCTGCACATTACCTAGTTAATCGTATACCCAAGTGTATCTCCTTTATTACTGACCAGCTGTCTCCTTAATGTGCCCCACTGTTGACAAAGGAGACCAGGCCACAGAATGTAACTGAATTGAGGCACATTCATCACAATTACCAGAGAAAATGACTCAGAACTCCTGCCCTGATTGTGGCTAGCAGTGTCATGTCTGAATGCCAAGAAAAACATTAAATGCAATTTTTCAGGGTCTAGTTTGGTGGAAAAGCAGTGCATTTACTTTTTCACTATGAGAAAGGAAATAATTTGCATGTTAACATTACCAAGAACAAGACAAAAAGTAAGGCTATTAAACGGAATATTCATTGATATATTTTCCTTTCATAATGCAGTGTTTCATTCAGTCTTTAAAACAAAGGAGTTGTTATTCCAAGACAGTGCAAGTAACTGGGTTTATTCTCTCCAAAGTACCAATGTAAGTAGAACACTATCATTAACATATGAAATACAAAGTTTCTTTTTGCATATTATAATTGCAGTGCAGTCCTAGGTTCCCTGGGGTGGGGGTGGGGGGGGGAGAAGTCCCAAATTTCCGTGAGCCTGCTATCCCTTGTTCTACTCACCCTTTCTCCTGGTTTGCCAACTTCACCAGCTGTACCTGCGGGGCCAGGCAGACCCTAGATGAAAAAGACCACAAATCTCAATCTTGTGGCTCTATTCAGAGGATTTGCGAATAATTGTTTTTTTTCTGGACGCTATCTGATATCGACATGATCACGAACTATTCTAGGTTATTAAGGAGTTACACAAAAGTTGGCCTTGAAAAGGTGGACCCTTCTTTACTTCAGTTCTGAAATCGTGCTCCGTGCTGGGGGTGGGGGGTGCGGGGGAGTGCTCTGGGGATTTACAACCAGCTAGTATGAGCAAAGGCAATATTCTGTTTGTCTCTGTTGACTTACCTGGAAGCCTGGAGGACCAGCGGGACCTTGTTCACCTTTTCCACCTTGGACACCCTGAAAGTAATAGTAAAGAGGGTCTAAGTAGAGATGTACGCCACCATTGCTGTCTGCCCAGACAACTTTTGCACAGGAAAAAGGAGACGGTCATTTGGGAGGACAAGCTTCGTTTGGGGCAGCAAAGGACGAGAATGGGAGAAATACTCACTTGTGGCCCAGGAGGCCCCTGAGCACCATTGTTTCCATCAGGACCTGGAGCCCCCTACAACAGATCACAGAGAGGTACAGCATTACCTGTGAGTTTAAGAAGACTTGAAACCTCATGCATTACTTTCTCAACACGTCCCATCTTAGCATGACTCACTGTGGGTCCCCTGCCCAAATGCCAACTTTTGGTATGGCTTGTGGGAAGTCCACGGAGGGAGGGCAATTTATGAAGGCCTGAGAATGCTACTAGCATCTGCATAGCTTTTTAATCATAGATTAAATAAAAATCAAATGCGTCCATAAATAATTTTGATCTACTACACATTCTGATCTGTTGGCGTTCCACTGCCTTATAAGTGTGGTCGAAAAAGAAAAAAGATATTCTGGAACTGTAAAAGGGTCTTTGGGGATGCCATTTTGCAAAGACAAGGACAGAATTCTATCAGATGGCCTCCGAGGACAGGTGTTTCCAGAGGGAAAGCTACGTGTGGGCAGATATGCAAAGTCAGCACCTACCCGTGCACCAGCAAGGCCAGCGTGACCTTTCTCACCGGGTTTGCCAGGATCGCCCTAGAATAAACATTTCAAAAAAGGACACAACGTCAAATTCACCAGGACAATTCTGAAAGGTCAATTTCTTGCTTGCTTTACTTTTCTTAAGGTCCTAGTCTTTGAATTCTGTCTGCTAGGGCACATCCCACCATCTCGCAATTCCAAGTGCAATGAGGCCCACCTACGTCCGCAGGGGCGCAAGCTCTGGAGGCGGAGCCCCATCAGGTGTGCAGTGATAGCCTGGAGAGCGGCTGCCACTGCACTAAGGGGCTTGCAGGGTTCTTGTGCTGAAAGGGATGCCCCGCCCTTGAGGTGGAGTGGACGGACTGCAGCCGGGAACCCGGGATTTGGTGAACGTTCGGAGGGAAGAGGGTGTGGTGTGCTTACGGTGGGGCCTTTGGGTCCAGGGAATCCGATGTTGCCAGGTTCTCCTCTTGCTCCAGCTGGGCCGATCGGTCCCGGCCTGCCATCAATACCAGGGAGGCCCTGAAAGCAGAGTTTATTTAAAGTTCACTCAGTATCGACCGGGGTCTCCTGACCTCAAGCCGGGGATGCTCCCATAGGAAGAAACAGAATCATCCTCGGAACACAAAGAGCTTCCTGGTATCAAGTGTCAATGAATTATGAATCCATTTTCCTTTTCTAAATAGGATGTCAGTACACACACAGCCAAGTCAATCTCAGATGTACCCAATTCCCTCCTTCCCCTCCCTTTCCAGACCCTCGTCACCCTCTTCAATTTTCCCTGCCATGTTTTTTTTTCCCTTCCCTCCTTCCCGTCCGGCGTTCATCTGGACTCCATAATTACAATCTATTACTTTGCGTTCCCAGATGATGTATGTGGCTGATATTTATTTTCAGTGTGTTCATGTATAAATAAGCCGCAGAATAGACTTGATAAGAGTGCAAGAAGTGTCCTTGAAAATATAATGGAAAATGAGCAGTTCTTACCATGGGACCTTCTTTACCAGCTGGGCCAATATTTCCAGGGGCACCAGGAAAACCCTATAAAGTAAATGAGGATGCTTTCATGTCGGCACTTCAACTTACATACTCGAGGCTCCAATTTATGAAAACCTCACAAAAGCGCTTCCCCTCACCCCACCCCCGACTTTTTCGTTTGTTGCCTAGGGTAAACCATTAGGGGTATTAGCCACTAGCTGGGAGGTATGAAAAGAGCTCTGAAATCTTTCTTCTCTCTGTTTTTTTTTTTTTAATACCTTTCCTTTCATTGGAGTTTAGTGCAACGGATTCATTTATGGAGATCGGATTCATTTATGGAGATCTCAAGAAACTGGGAAGCAACATACTATATAGGCAAAATGTATCATGTTCTATACCCCATAGTAGAAAAACAAATACTTTCAGCAAGCAATTTTCAAAGTGGATTTTTTTATTGCTACATTTGGTGTCTTTATTACTTGTTTATGGTACAATTACAGATGATATTCATCCATAAGAGATAATGGAGGCAAAAAAAAAAAATCACTCTATTGCTATGGATTAGAGTGTCTACGAATCTAAAGGTCATTTCTCCATGGCTAGTGTGATGCTGAATACATTAAAGCATTTTGTGATTGCTGGAAAAATGATTTCACTTATGAATCTAATACACTGATAATGTATAGTCCTAATACGTTTCATGGACACCTTATATAAAACTCACAAATTGAGATAAAAGATTCATGCTGATAGGAGAACCAACCTAATTTGGGTATATTAAAATAAATCTATTCTTCTAAAAACCTCACAACCATTGGATCAAGTAATAAATAAGAAATTGATGAACTAACCAAATTCGTAAAAATATCTCTGGGCTTTGATAAAGTTAAATTAAAAAGGCAACCATCAGCAAATCTACTAACAGATTTACTTTGGATGATTCTTTTTTTTTTTTTTTTTGTCTTCTAATATTAATCATTCCTTTCAGAAAGGAAACAGTGCCAGGTATGACTTGCTGCAAATCAATCTGAAACTTACTCGGGGTCCCATGAGGCCAGGCTCTCCAGGGCGACCAGAATCTCCATTGGGACCTCGGACACCAGCAGGGCCAGTTGCACCACGAGGGCCGGGAGGACCCTATTCAACAGAAGGGAGAGGGGAGGATGCTAAATCGAATGACAGCCCCACCAAAAGAAGCATCGGATTCCTTCCCCGGGAGTGA
This sequence comes from Neogale vison, assembly GCF_020171115.1. Classification (NCBI taxonomy): domain Eukaryota; kingdom Metazoa; phylum Chordata; class Mammalia; order Carnivora; family Mustelidae; genus Neogale; species Neogale vison. Next base: position 161,810,157 of record NC_058094.1, on the reverse strand, counting down.
GTAATGGACAGCTTACCATGACACCAGCTCTGCCATCAGCTCCAGGAAGACCACGGGAACCAGGACTTCCCTGTAAGAAAGTACATGAAACAGGAAGGATTGGGAAAAACCCCTGAATCCCATAGGGCAGCTTTTACTGAGACATGGCATGCATGCAAGAAATCTTGATGCCTTGAAGGGAGAGACACAAACAAAAAAACCAAGCCAGAAAACTTCACCCAAACCTCAAAGGAATGCGAAGAGGAGGCATTCTACAAAAGTAGGTCAGCATTGTTTCCAGACCAAACTGAGAGTCACTGATTTAATAAAGGAGATGGAAAGCAGATGCTCCCCTTGTCCAGAAAATGCACTCAGTGGTTCTGACCAATTCCCAATGATTCCCTCAGATCCCTCCGGTATGTCAGGGTGTCAAGAGCATCTGGAACCTACTCTCAGCCCAGGGGGTCCAGAGGGGCCAGCGGATCCAGCTTCACCATTGGGGCCTCTCTTTCCTTCTTCACCACTGGGACCAGGAGGACCTTGGGGCCCAGCAGAGCCCTGTTTCATGAGAAAAGCAAAAGAGGAGAGAATAGGAAAAATCATTTTTATGTCATATCTAGCCAGAGAAAAAGTAATCATTTTTTTTAAAGTAAAAGTAGGACTTTTTAGATCAAACAAGTAATAAATCCACAAAATTCGATCATAGAACTACTTACAGGTTCACCCTTGTTGCCACTCTCTCCTTTGGAACCAGCTGGACCAGGCTCGCCCTAGGGTTCAATACAAAATGGCGGTCAAAGGAAAAACAGGTGTCACAGCTCTCTCACAGACAAACATCTTGGAATATTTATGGATCAAGATAAAGAGAAATGTGTGTCCAGGTTCACATTCAAATAGCTGACAGGGGACTGGCTTCACTGACCAGACAAGAGCAATACAGAAATCTACCTCACTGACCTCTGGGGAGTGTTCGAGGATAGCAGGAGGGGTGTGTGTGGGAGAGAGAGACACACAGACACATAGATGGACCAGACATGTACAGGCACTCTCACAGAAGTAATACACACTAAAAATGCTCAGGAAAGAAAAAAACAAAAATGTGAAGACCGCAAGAAGTTGAGATGGTGACAAAATGACAGCCGAGTCGGCCTTTCAAGATGATGGGAGCTGCAGTCATGACCACTTACCACTAGTCCTCTGGCTCCAGTAGCACCAGCAGCGCCAACAGGGCCGGGAATTCCACGGGGTCCAGGGAGACCGGGAGCGCCAGCAACACCGGGCAGGCCCTGTGGAGACAATGTGGCATGGTGGGTCCTGAGGCGCTGGGCGGACGAGGGGGCGTGCGCCCAAGTGTGCCTAAAAGCAGAGTGGCCCTGGGTGGCCAGATACTCACAGCAGCTCCTTTAGCACCAGTCAGGCCATTGGCTCCAGGGTTGCCCTGTGAGGAAGAAGAGAAGAGGAGGTCATCAGTCAATGGGAGTGTTTCTGTTCTTTGACCCCACCTTCACTCCTTTCGCCTGCTTCCACTCCATGAGGCTGATGATGGTGGCTACTTACAGGAGGTCCAACGGGGCCGGAGACACCTGGAAGACCCACTTCACCACGGGGACCCGCAGGACCAGCAGGACCAGGGTTACCAACTGGTCCGAGTTCACCCTAAAAGAGGGAATGACACCAAGGCATTGGTCTGCAGATAATTAAATTAATTAAACAGCATATCTCCGTTTTTAAGCCCCCAATTCCATGAACTTTCTTCAGAACTGCAATCATTTCCCTCATCTCATTTGGTACCACAGATTTGGACTGGGGTTCCCATTTTCCTGGCCTTGTTCTGCCATCTTGGTTATCTACCATCTTCACCTACCTCTGTCTCTCTGTGATAGACACTCTGGTTCTCAGCTAGTCAGTCCTCACTAGTTTGGGAGTATATCCCAGAGGGGTCCCATCAAATAAGGTTCTTTGTTGGCTTCTGTATCTATGTTCCTGAGCTCAAGCACAGAGACATGATCCACATCAAGCTTTAAGTGAGAAAACGGGTCATTCTACATCCATTCTGAAAGGGGCGCTCATTAAGCTCTCTGTAGTGTAACTTCCTATCTGCAAACATAGGGCCTGTCTTTTACATCACAGTAAGAAATGGATCAAGGTAATGACAATGGTTGGCAGTGTTTTTACCTTGGGGCCAGGAGCACCAGGGAAGCCTGGAGGGCCAGCAGACCCAATAGGACCCTGAAACCGAAGTAGAATATGGTAAGAAACTGCTTCCCAGCAAGTTAACAACACAAGACCAGAAAATTAAAGTGGCTTAGAGTGGCTTGATCTTATTTAATACTGGCAAAGAGAAAATGGACAGTCTGTTGCCATTAATACCAAAGGGGATATATTCAAGGTATCCAAGGGGAGGTAGATTTTACTTCATGAAGCAATGAAGAGCCCTGGAGACCATAGTACTTATAAATTAGAACCTTTGAGAAACCACATAGAACATTTGGTAAGGTGTCTAAAATGGTATTATTTTTACAAATTAATAAAGATAGTTTCCATCCCAAATTCTCAACCCTTCCCAAATTCTTCAGTGTCAAAACTTACAGCAGGACCCACAGGACCCACACTTCCATCACTTCCACGGGCACCCTATGAAGAAAATAAGAAAGACAAAGTCAGAGGAAAGTTCAGTGGCCATTATTAGAACAATTTTTAAAAGGATAAGGGACAGAAACGGAAGCACTCACAGCAGGACCAGGGGCACCGACACGTCCTCTCTCACCAGGAAGCCCACGGGCTCCCTAGAAGCAGAAATATTTTCAATGAAATCCACAATGCTAATTTAAAAAATGTCACAGGCATCATTTGCTTTGTCCAATTTCCAACATGCGCAAGAATCCACTAGAAATAAATAGGTCTTGTTCTAATTCCAACTAAAAGGTAATGGATTTCAATTAAGTATGCAGAAGGTTATTAGAAACATATCAAAGAGTACAATGCTGAGGGAAATGGTAATTAGCAAAAACATGAAAGAAGTTCCAGCTTGCACAGAGGATATACATTTAGATCTACAATCAAGTCATCGATACTTACTGTTTGACCTGGTGTTCCATTTTCACCAGGGGCACCGGGTTCACCCTATGTGGAAAAGAAGGATTGAGGTTTTGTTCATTTCGGGGTATCAGTTTTTTTTTTTTTTTTTTTTCTGATTGGGTCATTTTTACCGTATTATTTTTTTATTATTATTTTTTAAATTTTTAATTTATTTGACAGAGATCACAAGTAGGCAGGGAGGCAGGCAGAGAGAGAGGTGGAAGCAGGCTCCCCGCTAAGCAGAGAGCCCGATGCAGGGCTCAATCCCAGGACTCTGAGATCATGACCTGAGCCGAAGGCAGAGACTTAACCCACTGAGCCACCCAGGCACACCTACCCTATTATTTTAATTTGAACCATTTATATATTTTGTAACATTTCTTACACAGATAGACTTTCTCAATTACGCCAATCCATAAAATTTTTAATTTCTAAAATATCCATTTTTAATATAGATAATAGTAGATACCAGAGTACTAGGGAGATGTGGTCATTTGAGGATTATGTAACCCAGCTCTAATATTTCCCCTTAGATTTTGGGTATCATTTTGACTAGGCTTATGTATCAGGAATGATATCATAAAAAGAGATGGCAGAGAATAAATTGCTTTCAAAAGAACCGTATTTACCCTCTTTAAAGTTATTCTTAACACTCAGTATTTTCATTTTTATAAAATATGCATGGAAATTTAAAGCTTTGTAATATTTTTCAAAGCTGTCTTATTTATTCCCAACCCATATTCTTATCTTGAGTGAAAACCATGGTACCGGCAGGGGAGGGGGAGCAGTCATTTAATAAAATGGCACATGTGAAGGAACTTTGCTACTAAGGAATCTGATTAGGATCTGGAAGAAACAGATTTCACAGACCCTTTAGGAACCATTCATTTCTAGGCTTCTATGTCAAGTGTATTCTTTGGGAATAAGCACAAAGTTGTTCTTTGAGAGTCAGAACTTCTAGCCTCTGTCCTCCTAACTGCTAGATGTGTGACTCTGGACAAGTCACTCATTCTCTCTGTGCCTCAGTTTCCCTCATTTGCAAAATGAGCTCCTTTCGATGTTAACATTTTATGATGCTGGGACTAGTAGGCTGAGCTATTACATTAGGCTCTAGGGAGAATGAGTTTGACCTTATCCATTTGTGTGGCAGCTGGAAAGTTAGAACAGATTCTCCATATTCATGTTCATTTCTAGTCCCGCTAGTATTCGTTACTCATTAATTTGTAATTACGTTGGTATTCACTTTAATATCACATTATCTCCTTAATAGGAGAGAGAACATTTTATAGTTGAAAACGCTGTCAGAGAAGAGCCTAGCCAAGAGATAACACACTTCTGAGACTTTAATTACCTAATTAAAAATTTTTTGAGTGTGCACAGATAAATCACAGGAAAGAGGTTGAAAAGTGTATTGTGACATGAATGTACCTATCTAATTAGTGCATGGCAAAGGAGAATTTACAGTTTAAAATAACATAGCGTTCCAGTATCTGATTATATGTTTATTTACTTTTATTTTGGCTACAGAGATCAGCTGAAATTGGAGGATAGGAAATGAAGGAAGAAACTATTGACATTATTTTTATCTCAACTGTTTAACAGCTATTGAATTAAAGAAATGGCATTAATAATTGGACTTTTGTCACAGAATCCCATAGCCTCACCACTGAGGCTCTGAAGTACTGAAGAGGAAATAAGATATTCTTTGGAATATGAGTAGTCTTCACTAAAAATATCCCTTCTGATGGTCATGGGGAATTACAGTCAATTTAAAACAACCACAACAACAATGTTCTGGCTTAGTATTTACCTTCACACCTGGAGCGCCGGGCTGTCCCTTCAATCCATCCAGACCATTGTGTCCCTGAAATGCAAATCTCTTATTATTAGAATGCCATTCCATCACAGTGCTTGGTCAAATCCTGCCCTCACCCGGGGATGACCCCTTCTATGCAAGGGAGGGTCCAGCCGGCCAGGCCAGGCGGCTGCAAGGGGCAGACTTGCTCCATTGCCCCAGGTAAGCTTCCTCTCTGCACTTGGATGGGAAGGAAATAGAATTAGATGCTCTCTCACAGCCTCTCCCTCTTAAATAATTTTTACCATTTTCAGATGGTTTTAAGTACCTCTTCAAGTCGTACGCCTTTTATACAATTTTCTCTGTAGGGACCCTCATTTCTTGGAAGCTGGGGGCACACTGAGAAAAGTGCATCCCACCACACTTTTCAGCCATCGGAACTCTTCTCTAAGTCTCTTTTCTCTGGCGAATTCCAGGAATTTGGAAGCAAGTATGTGTCACCCAGGAGTTTAAATATAGTCGAGGCTTTTCCTAAAAGCATGTACTCTCTGGGTAAAGAATGTGCTCACCCGAATGCCCTTGAAGCCAGGAAGTCCAGGGGTCCCAGGGAAACCACGAGCACCCTTAAAAGGAAACACAGAAGAGGACAAGTCATGTTTTCATTCTAAATTAGCAAACAATGATTTCTTCCCTCCAAAGTATTTCTTCCCATTGAAGTTCAAACTTGGACTAGGTTCAAGACTAAGATATTTTAAGCCCATCCACTTGCTCTCACTCGAGTCACGCTAGGCTGTTTGAACAAAACAGGGTTTTTAGCTTAGGGCAAGCTTGCCGTCATTAAAACGACATCCCTCGCACTAACAAACACTGTATGCATTCTTGACTGGGCTCCCTGCTTGGTCAGATGCTTTCAGTGAGTGGTACAAGCAATCCAACATCTAGGTGACCGTTTAGACGGATACCGGTTTTACCATCCACCTGGCACTGGAGATGCCTCTGACATCTGGGCTGGAGCCCCTGGGATAAAAAGCTTACCTGTGGTCCAACAACTCCTCTCTCACCAGGTCGTCCAGGTTTTCCAGGGTGACCCTAAAACATGAAAACATTGTAGGGTCAGCCTTTTCTTGCTAAGCCGCCAGATCAAAGTTGGAACATCTTGGTTTTAAAGATGAGGGGAAAAGGCATTCTACAAAGATGTGGGTCCGAATACATACTTAATGGACAATGAATTTCCCAAAATACAAACAAACTAAGATTTCATTAAAATAACATCTTCCACATGGGGGTGAGTTATGTTGGGCATATCCAGCTTTTGGCAGAATACTTCATTTGAATCCAGAAAGTCTTGTCGAGGAGGGAGTGTTTAAATGGCATTTTGGAAATGCTTATGAGTGAATATACTCACATCCTCCCCAGCCTTGCCAGGAGGCCCAGGTGGACCTCGAGCACCCGCAGGACCCTGAAGAAAACAGGAGACCAATCATTTCGTTGAGGTTGTATTAATAAACATCTTGAAGAAACATAATCTACCACAATGGGCGAAAATGTACTCACAGTCTGACCAGGTTCACCGGGCTCACCAGCAGGTCCTTGGAAACCTTGGGGTCCCTAAAAGAAACCAGTATGTCATACTCCACACATCTCTTTAATTCTGGCTTTTTCCATAAGAAGGGTTACCAGCTGTGGGTACTCACAGGAGCGCCAGACGCACCAGGTGGCCCTCGCGGTCCCATCAAGCCCTGGAAAGAGGACAAGTCTTAGCACTGAGAAGTTATCGAGGCTTTGGTTTGAGTTGGAGAGCACAGGCAGAGTAGCGCCACCGACGTTTTGTGATAGACAAACAGGACTGTCCTGGTTTTATTTCAGTTTTTGCTTCTGCCAGGGAGACTCTTACAGACCAACATTTCCTCTACTATTTCTCTGTCTTTGCTTCTGCCTTTTCTCCTACCCAAATCAGCAGAACCCAATTGGGTGGGTGGACACAGGTTCCTTAAATTTGCACACAACTGGGCTGATCGAGATTGTTCTAAAGCAATGAATTGGAGCCGTGTGCACAGTATGGAATATACAACCGCCTTCTGGGCCGTGGGTGAAGCATTTCCATTCGGAGTGCCTCGATCATAGGTCATCTCCCCCTGTCATATTTAGCGAAGAAATTGATATTTTTCTTGCCGCAAGGGGCATCAATTGAAAAGGATCAACAGTCCTTCTTAATGATTAGAGGGAGGTTTGTTATGTAACCTTATAGCTCCTTTTAGGGCTGTTGGGGACTGATGAAAATGTCAGACCAAAGCTGAGGTAGTGAGGGGTGAAGGAAAAATGAAACATTATTGAAATATCCTCCTAGAAGTTTCTAATGTTATTCCTGAAAATGTGGCCCACACCCACAGCAGATGCTTCTTCCTTTTGTTTCTCCTTCTGTCCCAGGCAAGTAGAGCGAGACAGTGTTACTAGTTTGTGAGTTAAATCCACATTCTTGACTCCCCTTTGCAGTAAGCAGGTCTGTGCAAGATCTCTTGTAGGGGCCAGCTCCTTCATGCTGAAAATATTGCATAGGCAAGTCTAGGGTAATTTGTTCATGACACATCAACCATGGGGACCCTGCAGGCAAGTCTGCCCCACGGTATTAATGCCTAGAGTGAAATAATATGGATTTTATTAAAAAGCAGCTCATCTTAATTATAAGAATTATTTGTTTGGTTTTAGAAATTGCTTCCACATTAAAAGAAACTGTCACTTTTCAATCAAAATAATTTTTTAGGTATACATTAAAAATAATTTTCTTTGACACCATGAATTTTTAATTATATTTATTCATTTTTCCGCATATTTGCAACAATTTCATTTACATAAAAGGTAGTTTATTTTGTGGAGGCTGTGAGACGGACGATGATTACTCATTAATTCAGAGAAGAACCCTGTGGGGTTTTAGAGTTATTGATTTTCCAACATGGAAAATTATTTTAATACTTTATTGCTGCCTATCTTTCTTATTTGTGAACCACATATCTGTTGATTACATATATCTGTGACTGTGTGGGGATGGTGCAAGCTTAAATTATATTTCACTGATATTTAAAAGTAAAACACTCTGTTTTGTGCCCCCCAGAAAATGTTCCAAAGTCAGGGGAATCTGAAATCCATATTAATTTTCTGGGCTTATGTAGGCTATTTTATTAGCGTTTTACTTTTTTTTCCCCTTTAGCTTCTTCCTGAGACATAGGTACTGCTTTAAAGCTGACTAATGTTCAGCATTAGCTGAAATGGCTAATTTCAAATACCCAATACAAACAAAGTCAAAGAAAATCTCTACTTCTTCATTTTAGATATGGATGTTTGAAAATTACCAGAAAAATCAGGAAATTGGAAATCATCAATTAAAGGCACATTACTTCTCAAGTGAGAGTTTTAATTTACACAAAATATTATCTTGCCCTTACAGTGGATTAGCTTACTGTGGACCATTAGGTCCAGCCGAACATCTTCTTTTGAAGACAGAGCACTGAATGCACTGTCCAGGTGAAATTTATACTTTATAGACCATGTTAACATTACATTGCAGTGTTTAATTAACTTAATATTTTTAGTTCCAGCCATTTTTGCCTTTATTTTATACATACTAGTATATATTGTGCATGCTCATATTATTTTTTTTTCTAACACATCTTATTAATGCTTATTAAAGATACACCATCATCATCGTAATCATGCAGGGAGCTTTTCTAGCTATTACTCAAATTATAGGATATGTTGCTGACTATTTGTGCTGAGTGATATGAATGCTAAATTATACTCTTATTCTCTTCTGTATGGATTTATAATAGACTAAAAAGGTATTAATCAAAAGGTATTAGAAGAAACATTTCCAGTACTGTTAACTCCTTGAGGGAGGGTGAGATTCTGCCATATTCTGCCATATTCATGGCTACATCCCAACACCCTAGTACCAGTGCTATTCTGAAGAGCTCACTGAAGGCGTCTGATAAATAGTTGCTGAATAAATTGATGTTTTATTCAAGTACTAGATACGTGAAACATGATGTCATTGATTATCAGATATCCTGCCTGAAGGCAAGTCCCAGTTTTGTCATTAACCACTTCCATGGCCCTAGAAAAGTTTAAACTCTCTCATATAGGACAAATGGGTGGGGGCATCTGGCTGATTCAGTCGGTTAAGCATCCGACTCTTGGTTTCAGTTCAGGTCAAGACCTCAAGGTCCTGGGACTGAGCCCCGCATTGGGCTCCTTACTCAGCACAGAATCTGCTTGTCCTTCTCCCTCTGCTCTTCCGTTACCCACTCAAATACATATATAAAGAAAGAAATCAATTTTTTTAAAAAAATGGGCTGGACTAGAACTTGCTATTCCTTTCCAGCAAGTTTATAGAACTTAATAGCTCTGCCTCTCTACAGGTTGCTTAAAATTCTGAGCAATGTTAAAGGATATAAAAAAATTAATCAGAGTGATCACTCTTTCAAATTAAATTGACTTATCTAAGTTATAGTTACTATGTCCAGAGATTATTTACACACTGGTCACATATTTGTAGAGAAAATTCAACCCCTAGATCTAGAGTCTTGTAGATCTGAATACAAAAGGACTTGTTGCCTTTATCTGATCTAAGTATTGAGTGTTAACCCAGGGTAGTTAAGGAAATGGCAATGTGAAATTTTTTACAAAGAAACAAATTCTCTATTCAGTAATCTTTTTAGCTGAGATTAAAAAGAGGGAAGCATACCATTGGTCCAGGGCCAAGGCCAACTCCTTTTCCAGGATCATACTGAGCCGCAAAGTTCTAGAGAGGAAAAAACACATTATATAAAAATTACCAGCTCTGTAGTTCATTTTCTCATCTTACTTGTACAGATTTTTATGTTGTTATTTTAAAAAGGGAGTGATATTTTTATAAACTTATTAGTTTATAATTCCATATTGAGCTAAGTTCCTAAAAAGTCAGGAAGAGAATGTAAGTTTAAAATGGAGTCCCCACCTGGTTTGAAGTGGGAAGCTTCCTTACCTCATTTTTTCAAACCCTTTCCGCTCTGCCAATCACCTCTCCCCTCTTGCACCCTCTAGTTCTACACTGAGAAAGGGGAGCTTTCTAAACTTTAAGTCCTTGGAGACTCCTGAGAAATTGAGCAGAGAACGAGAGGTCACCTTTGCATTTCCACCTGTTGTCCTGCTCCTCCAGAACTACACAAAAGTGACTGAGAAGCCTTTTTCTTGCTGGAGTTTCAAAAAAGGATATAAAGAGTTTTTAAGTTTGGAGGAAAATTAAATTAAAATGCCCCTTGGAAGATTAAACTTTTAAAAAATAGTTCACAGTAATAACTTTACTGTTAAAGATCTCTCTTATAGTAGTAGATCTATTAAAGGAGGTGCTTTTTAATGCACTCAGTAGATAAGCAATCATAATAAGATCTTCTGGGGGAGAAAGGTCTTATTTTACTGGCATACAGTTGGATATTAGAATCAGGCTCCTGATTCATAGTGCTAACCAATTAAGCAAATATGTTTTCCTTCCTGCAGTGAGGCCATTTGGCACTCATACCATTGTTAAAGACATAAAGCTAAAAGAAGATATTAATGAAAAAGGGAAATGTACTTTTCTCAAATTAGTTTCAAGCAAATTAAACCTAAAACTACTTTGAATGTTGGTTCAGCAGACTTCAAGCCAAGGAGAATAAAAAGAGTAGGATGTTTGTGAAATTGCTGAAGACCAGGGATTTCACTTATAATTCAATCTAATCAAACTCTTTAATAATGCAACACCTCTTATTTGTGCCCTACTGATGAAAGATATTAAATCCCCAAATTAAATAATAGTCGTGAGGGCTGCAGCTACCTTCAGTGAACACAAAGACCAGTTCTGTAACTGACAAGGGCTCACAAAGAAACCAGGCAAAGCAAAATCTTGAATGAAGAAACCAAAGAAATGAAATAAAATGTACTAATACCCAAATAGCAGATTCTCCCTTAACTGTTAAAAATAAGCTCCACAATGAGCCTTCTTTCAATAGAGGTAGCAGACACTGAAGTGAGCTAAAAGTTAGCAGTACTTAAGACGCCTTACCCCGCCAAGACCAGGGGGGCCAGGAGGTCCAGGTGGACCAGGAGGGCCTGGAATACCATTGTCACCATCTCTGCCTGGTGGGCCTGGTGGACCCTGTTTTGTAAAAAGCAAATTCGGTCATGGTTAGACAGACCCCCATAGAAACCTATACATATAAAAGGAGACCTAATACATGTGGTAAGATCAGTGGTTCAGACCTTTCAATGTGCAAGGGGTAAGGAAATTTAATTTGTCATCAATTGAACTTCACTTATGACATGGGTCTTTCTTAGAAGGAGGTTTAGTGACTGATACACAAAGACGACACCGGGCAGACTAGTTCCGCTGGAAGAGGGATAGCTCAGCCTTTGAATATTAATTCAAACTGCAGCTCCAGGATTCAAATAAAGATAGAATTATAGCTACCATTTATAATTCTATAAATTTCACATGGAGATCAGTACACAGTGGTGTTCTCTGTATATTGATTGTCAGTTTCAGACTGATGAACTTACTCAACTGTTTTGGTATACTATGTATGAATGGTAGATTAATTGATAGGATAATAAAGTCACTTTATCACAAGGTAGAAAATCCTGCAGACTTCCTATCGTTAACACTATTCATGCCGTTACAGTAATTTACTGACATAATGTGACCTCTACTAGACTGATGGGAGTGGAATACATTTTAGACTGTGCTTCCCAATAGATATTAGATATAGGTATTTATATATTGGCAAAAGTGTCATAAAATGTAGCTGTACATGCCAAATAAGCAGAGCAGAGAGATCGAAGAATACCATGAATAAATCGCAAACCTAACTTGCACATTTATGAATTTAGGCAGAAGCATGTTGTTGACTGCTGTTTTACTACTGTTCCTGGGCTTTGTAAGAGATCTTGCTTGAAAAGCAAACAAAACATGTGCAAAGAGAGGACTGTGGGGGTAGGTAGATGCATGTCCATCTACCTACTTATGCATAATGGTATGCATAAGTTGGACAAGTCTACTGAAAACGAAGACAAACCAATGCAAAGAACATGGCTGGTTTTAACATCTTGGCTTTCTAAAAAGATAATCTTGATCTAGAAAAATAGTGATTATATATGATAATTCTCATTCTCCTCTTCTGCAGGGTATTATCTGCTTAAAAGTTGGTGCAAATATCTCAATACATAATAATCCTATGAACCGTCTAACCAGTAGTTATTCAAATATGGTCCAAAGCTTTTTAACAGTTCAAAAATCACGCACCCTTTCTCCACGTGGTCCTCTATCTCCAGCTGGGCCCTGTGAGGAAGATACAAACAGCAGAATAATAAATGTCTAAGCGATTTCCAGTGAATGAGAAAGCAGTCTTGACAATAATTAGTTGGTAAGACTGATCTAAACACTGTATTATTAGAAAGTAGCTGTAAAAGTGACATAATACAATAGAAAAAATACATTGTTTTTATTATAATTACATGTAATGTTTTTAACCTGGGAGACTAGAGGCTGCAGTCTCCAGTCATTAGGCCAATATATAACTACTATTTTTAGAAATATGATTTCTGTGGATAAAGTTATCATTTTGTTACAATGTTAACAGTATATTTAAAAAGGCCTTCAAAATAAACGTTCATTTACTACCTATAATTAACATAATACTCCTTCCATCTCCAGAATTAAGTCTTTTTTTCTTTAGTATGTAAATCACCAGTTTGTATAATATAATTATACATAATTCTGGAAGATAATGAAACTTGGTTATCTTAAAAATCAAAGCTGCTTTATTTTATGGTTTACTTAATGCATATCCATGTGAGCAAAATCTTGACAAAGTATTTTCCTTCTGTAGTTTACTATAAATTTAGTTAAATTAGAAGATATTTCTGATCATTTCAGATATTATGGAAAAGTATTAGACTCTTACCTTTCTTGCAGTTTCCTAGAAAAGAATCAGAAATAATTATGAGAAAAATTGTATATTTTTTTAAATGGCTCCCATTTCTGTATAGTGTACAAATAGATCTACAGAGTACATACATCATGCATACCATTATTTTAAAATGTCAAAGTATGATTTTAAATTTTACCCACAAATTAAATAACATGTTCAGAACCAAAATGCATACTTATCTCTAATTATGCCTCAAATTCAATTCATGAGCTAAGAATTTGTTCCTAATACTCTTGCAAATGATTCGAAGGGAGTAACAAGATTCTCTAGCTCTGTGAAGTCTTCTGCTTCGTGGTAGTGGATCCTTAAAACCCAAACTTCCACTGGATTATTTATTCTGTTTCTTATGAGCATTCTTGTAAGGGTGGTCTCATTCAATAGCACCGCCCATTTTGGAAATTGGGGTGGGTACTTTCTAGGCAGCCAGCAAAGTTTGACTACCATAACTTTTTTTTTTTTAAGATTTTATTTATTTATTACACAGAGATCATAAGTAGGCAGAGAGGCAGGCAGAGAGAGAGGAGGAAGCAGGCTCCCCGCAGAGCAGAGAGCCCGATGCGGGGCTCGATCCCAGGACCCTGGGATCATGACCCGAGCCGAAGGCAGAGGCTTTAACCCACTGAGCCACCCGGGTGCCCCTGACTACCATAACTCTTGAGGATTTTCTTGGAAATCCAAATTGTTCCACACCACTGTAACCTTCTCTTCCTTGCCCAGAGAAGGCATAAGTGCAGCCAAAAACATTCCCAGTATAAAAAAACAAATTCTAAAAGTAATTTTACTCACCTCTTGTAAAGCTGTAGAGGAAAGGGAAAAGAGGTAAATAATCATTAGCATCATTTCATTGATTCGTAGCAGCAATTAACAAATAGACATATTAGCCTATAAAATTGACTTACCTAATTAAAGGATCAAGTGTATTTTTTATTAAGAATATTCTAATGACTTGAAATTATGCAGGTCAAAAGTATGGCAGGGATCAGCAGGCTGATTTGTTTGCAATATTAATATGTAAATATATTTGGAATTAAATTGTTAATTATTTACTATTTTATAAATGCTGTGAAATATTAATGTGTCCAAAGGATATTTCCAATGCATAGTAATTAAGCTGATAAACTGAATGGGTGGGTCGCTGAATGTAAGACCAGTACGCTGATGAGGAAATAATTTATGGTGTAGATAGTTTTTGATACCTAAAAATTTAAAAAAGGGAAAACTTCGGGAACTTTGTTACCTAAATATTTCATTTTTCATAAAAGTTACCTAGTGCTTCATTGAGTTTATACCATTCTTAAAGTCCTTTTTCAAAAGGTCTAATTTGCGAATTAGTCACTATGAAAATGGAGCCATTTAGACATCCGAAATTTTGCTTTACATTGGTTCACTTAAATTAGGTAAGGTCATTTTACCAATATATATCTCTTTTGTCCCTGAGAAAGAATTGCTCTGTATAAATGGAAAAACGAAGGATCTTGAGAAGTAATGGGAAAAACACACTGAAGTAATATCCCCCCCTTTGCCATAATTGCTCTAAGACCTTAAAGACTGAATTCCTCTCCTACGGTAGAAAAATTATAGGTTAACACAGGATATGAGGGTGGCCAAGCTGGCAACGAGATGAATCACCCCTAAAAATTGCTTTAATTAGGTGGCCAAGAAGTGTGTCATTTGGAGTGAGAACATCTGTTGCAAGAGTCACAATTCAGGAGGGTGGACCACATCCAGCACTGATATTTAAGGGCAATTTATGAGAATTACTTTTAAATAAGGAAAATGATATGTTTACTTCATTGTGTCCATCAGTAGGAAGAATAATTATGCCCAGTCCTGATTAACGGAACTCCTTATGATTTTGGAAATTTGCCTTTTCATTACTCAGACTGAGCCATTTTGAAGAAACGTGTGTTTGGTAACTTTTATTCCAGACTGACGTTGGCTGTTGGTCAGAAGGTGAGTTGCCTTTTTGTACCTTCAGACTTCCCTAGGTCTGTTTTCATCTTTCCTTTAGGAGCCAACTTTTTCCCCCCATCCTCAGATCTCATAAAAACAAAATTGGTAATGTGAATTTGTTCCGTACAATCACTCATTAGTATCCACAGTGTGAATACTGAAAGTGGACAAAGGGAGAAACACACACACACACACACACATAAATGCATCGACAATGATGCAATGGTAGACACCGTGGCATGTGGGTGGAGCAAACTTTTCGGAGTGCTGGGTGTGGCCAGACACCCCTCTGACCCTATCAAGTCAGTATCTTTGGTAATTAGGCAGCCATTTTCAAGAAGGACCAATTTTCTTCTTTCTATCTTGACACAGAAGCCTGGTCATGAAACCTTTGTCTGAAAGTAGCCTCTGAGTCCATCTAATCTGCATTCTGCATTTTAGAAAAGGCTCAGTAGGACTTGCCCGAGGTCACATGGTAAATTAGTGGCCAAGTCATTGGAAAACCCCAGGTCTCTTGAGTTTCAGATCCGTGTTGATATTTTCCAACTTGCTGTGTTCAGAAGGTCTGATTGTCATTAAGAACATGTTAAAGAGGTAACTTGCAGGCTCAACAAAAGGCAAAACAGATTTTAATTAAATAATGTCATCATGTCCATGACCAGATAATAAATGGAGAAGCTAATTCTACTCTTCAGATTGTATCCATTCCAAGTAACATCATTTTCCTTCCCAGGACACACTCACTAGCCACCAGGAATGGCTTTCATCAGAAACGCAGGTCAACTCCCTTTGTAAACCTGTAGGGGTCTCTCTCATGGGGAGTCCATCCGCATAAGGCCCGGTCCCCTGTGCTTTCACTGTCCTCCCTCCAGAGGGCGCCTCGTAGTTATCATCATCATCCAGGCAAGCCCAAACCGCCCAGAGGAGCAAAGCCCTTAGGGGGTGAGTTCTACATGACTAAATTCAAGGGCTTTCTAAAGCAGGCCTCAAGTTTTCCAAGGTGGGCATCAGTGCGGCCATGGACCCGATAGTTGTCAATATCTCACCCTTAGGAAAAAGACTTCCTGTTCTCTTTTGAGCCCCAGGGATCAGAGGATCCAGATAAAATTAAGACTCACTTCGAGTTGAGAGAAAAGTTCCCTAACTTTGGGGGAGGGTTAAGTCTTTTCTGTTTTCATTTCTAAAATAATTTCCACGTTTCTCATACATGCCTGCCTTTCTCCACATGCCAGGGAGCCTTCCCTCCAAGCTAGACCTAGACGTGACTGTAGGATTTCATCTTTCAGACCAGGGTGCCCACCCATCTAAACTTTCTCCCCGCCTCGGGCAGCCCCAAACAAGCTCAAGGCACTTACATTGGCATGTTGCTAGGCACGACGTTACTGCAAGCAGCAACAAAGTCCGCGTATCCACAAAGCTGAGCATGTCTACCACTTAGACATGCAGACTCCTTGTGTCGCAGAGCCCCTGGGTCACCGGCGGAGGTATCACCTGGCGGGCGCAGGCATGCAGTCGTGGCCGGTACCTCCAACTTAGCCGAAACCTCCTGCCGCCTTGGTGCTAAAATAATAAAGCCCGGATCTGCCCTATTTATACGGCCAAAGTTTCTCTGGCCGGAGGGTGCCTCCAAAAGCGCCTCCACCAATCGGAAGGCTGGGGCTGGGGGCCCGGGCAGCCACAGCTGGGAGGAGACTGCGGGGGCGCAGAGGAGGGAGTGAAGGGGGGAGGGACGTGGCCACGGGGCCGGCTTCTTAAATTGGTTCCATTCTTTTTGAGGACGTGGACACTTTTGAGGCTTTCAAGGGGAAACTCTGACTCGCTGTCTGCATACCTCCGCCCTCCCCATCCCCCCGCCCTTCCCCGCCCTTTCCAAGTTTGGAAACACTTTTGGACACGTCGGAGCGCTCTGCAGACACCAACGTGGGCACACTTTGCAGATCTCTGGGCTGCCAGGCAGCTGTAGAAAGGACGGGACCCCGGAGATCAAAGCAGGAGCTGTCCAGCCCTGTCTCACCTTGTGCCCTGCAGGCCACCCACAGGGTGGAGGGCGCGCGGCGGGCGCAGAGCAAGCAAGGGAGGAGGAGTGGGGGCTCGACAGCGTGGCGCAGCCGGAGGCCGCCCCCCCCCCCGCCCCCGACCCCTCCCCACCCGCGCCCAGCTTTTTCCAGCTTTGGGGCGTGTGTGCCCCCACTTTTTCAGCTGTAACGCTCTCTCCTGGCTCCAGGAGAGGGTGAGAGGGGAGTTCTGTCTGTGCAGGGTTGGGTTGGAGTCCGAGGACGCCTGCCATTGGGGAGGAGGGGGGAACACGTGAAGGGTAGCGTGGCACTGAGCACTGGGGAGGATATGCTTTGCGCACACCAGACTGGCCCCAGCCATTCGGGAAGTCCTTCATTCGACCTATACTGAGGCCACTCTCGGCTTCGGCTTTGGAGATTATCGGGCCCTGCAAAAAGACTGCAAGTGACCACCTGGACGCCTCTCTTACGGGGTCTCTCCTTTCTGAGATTGCAGTGGAGAATCCATCCTCTCCCCCTTCAGGTTTCCACCCTCCACCCTCTCTTCTCCACTGATGCCTTGTCCAGATTCATCAGCTTCATGAGGAGCCTGGACTCAGATAACTCTCCAACAAGACCCCCAGTGCCCCGAGCTCCCCGTGTATTCACTGAACCCACTCTTACAGGTAACGCCCAAGCAAGTTCTTGGCTTCTTCATGGCTCCCCTCTGCACCTTGGGGAAAACACCTAGCCCACCTGGAGGGGCTTCCAATTCGATTCTGAGATGGGGCAATCTTCTCTGGTCACACCCCAAGCAGTGTCCTCATCAGTGTGGATATTAACTCCCTCCCGAACACCCAACTTCCTTCTCCCCTTTCAGACCCATCCCATTCTTAGCTCCCCACCACGCAGAGGAGAAACTGAGATCTTCACCCTGAGCTCAGGACTGAGGGTGAAAGCCCTCAGTAAGAGCTCCTGAGAATTGTGAAATACTGGGTGCAGTCAACTTCAGTGGACGGCCCTTTTTCCAACTCTCTTGAGATGTCATTCCAGGCCCATAAGGCTGGGGCTGCACTTCTGCCTGCTCTGCACCCCCAGTGAGGCAGTCATGTGCTACTCAGAATGCCAAGGGCTCCCAGAAGTCAACGTAAAAGGGACATCTTTAGGTCAATTCCCTCTGTGCCAAACAGAAGTGAGTGGGCTGCAATTCCTCCTTTCCCCAACCCCCTTTTCTTTTTTCCCCATCTCTCCCTTCCTTGTTTTTTTTCCCCTTTCTTTTCTTTTTTTTTTTCCTTTCTTCCTTTTTTTTTTTTTTTTTTTTTGGCTGTGCTTTAAGGAAAAATTTCTGCCTAAGTTAACTCCATCAGCAGCTGCTATAAACCAAAGGGATTGAATATTCTTAAAGTGGTTGCTTTCTCTAAACTTAAAAACAGGTAAATGGAAATAAAAGGGAGAAAACAGAACTATAATAAACCCTTCTTTTATTCTACTTAAGGGCACTGACTTGGGGGATAACTCAGAAAGACTTTTTGAAGTAACTGGGAGGGAAGGAATTTGAAAGTGTATCTGGTCAGTTCTAGGAGGGTTTTTACAAGGAGGAATCCACAGTCAAATCTGATCTTTTAAATGGGAGAACATTTTGTGGAAGCATGACTGTCATTTCTTTTTTAGTATAAAAAATGCTCAGCTAGTTTTTGAAAACTAGTGAAGTATCAGTTCAAGCACACATTTATAAACTTAAAGGAAAAACAACTCTGCAGAGTAAACTGATAACTTGAAACACATTCCTGGAAACTGATGCAAATACCAAATGCTGCCAGGCTCCTTCCCTGCTGATGTGGCAGGGTTTGAAGCAGGCAGTCATCAGCGTTTGGTGGGAGGCCCTGGGACTAGACAGAACAATGGAGATGGTGAAAACCAAAGGGGAATTTTTTTTTTTTTAAGCAGAAGACTGATTGCCATCCCAGTCATTTTTATACATTATTTTGACTCCTCCTTACTCACCACTCATTGGGGAAGTGAGTGTTTACAGTTAGATCTCTGTTAAATATTTTGTGCCTCAGAGAGAAGCTTTTTGTGTGGATAGGGGAGGGACTGGGAAGGGAGCTGATCCCAAAGCATGGAGGATGGTCCTGGTGATGGATGTCTGGTGTTTGAGTGTAGGGGGCCTGGTGTGGTGGTTGGCTGTTGAGCAGGAGGAGAAAGGAGTGAAGGAGTAGAAGGGGGAGCCACTGAGGGCTGAGGAGTGGAGGGGTGAAGGAAGGGAGGCAGAGATCAGTCTTCAGCTGCCTGACAGTTAACACCTGCACTCCTATTCCTAAAGTATTCTCTGTTGAAAACAGATGGTCTCTTCAGCTCCCTACACCCCACAGATTTCAAAAGGGGCCACACCTTAAAGGAGGACATGAGAGTCTGCCTGCTAAAGGGATGCGAACAGTCTGATAATGCCTTGTTGTCTTACACTTTTATTCCTTTCTTTTCTTGGATCAAAGCAAGCATTGGAATGATGTCTGCTTTTGAACATTTTTGAGGCTCCACCCTGTGGAAAGCCCAATACCATCCTCTCTCATTCTAGTTTGAGTTTGAGTTGAGTTGCTGTCAAAGAATTGCCACGAAGGGATGAGCTCATAATTAAGACGGTAGTTGGAAAGGTTTGAGGGCTGCCTTCTCGCTGTGATATTTGGAAGGCGTGGAGGTTCCTGCCCTACATCCTGTCAGTTGGGTTGCTCAATTCCCACTGACCATTTCAATGTATAGTCATTTAAATAATATTGAGTGTTGTGCCAGCCACTGTACTAGTTGGGGGGTTTATAACTGGGAAACAGAATGACATAGTCATTGCCCTAAGGAGGCTGGCTGATAGTCTGTTGCAGGATAGAGAAGAGTGTGGAGAGGACTGCCATGGCGGAGGAACAGGATGCTTTTGTGTTTATGAGGGGATTTAAGATGGACACCTTATCTAGACTTAGGTGGGTAGAGTCAAAGAAGTCTTCCTGGAGACTGCAGCAAGCTCAAGCCTTAGATATGAATATGATTTAGAAGAGATGGGGGTGGGGGGAGACCCAGGTAAAGAGGCATTAGAAAATGTGCCAGTTCTGAGGAATGGAAGAATTTTGGCATGGGGGGGGGTGATGGGGTTGGGTAACGAGGGGGGAACCATGAATAGAGAAAGGAGCTGGAGACGAGAATGATGGATTTGGCAGGAACCAGATCAAAAAGCAAAAGCATGTTTAAACTGTATTCTGGTGTTTGTGTTTTCTAAACTGTGCTATGGGGAGTGTTTGTATAATTTTAAGGATAGAAATTATGCAATGAGAGTATGCATCTAAAAAGATGGTTTTGGCTGCAGAGGAGCCAATGAGGAGGCTGTAGCAGTAATTCTGCCCAAAAGCAATGGTGGTCGGGACCAAGGTAGTGCTGTTGGACTCGGAAGTCGTCTGATAGCTGACTGTGGGCGCTGAGGGAGAGGGAGGACTGGAGGAACGTCACCAGGTTTCTGCCTTAGGAACTGGCTGCCTGGAAGCCTAGTCCATTGAGCCGGGAAACATTTGAGGGGAAGAGTTGAGGTGAAGAGAGGATGAAGAGGCCAAATCTGGGCAAGTTCAGTGTTGAGTGACTGTACCCCCCACTCCCAAGCTGGATAGGTTCCACAGACAATGAGCTACTTAGCCCAGAAGTCCAGAACTTACACTCGGTCTAGGTTTACAGGCAAAGGAGTTAAAGACATTATGTACTGATGTCATGGAAATGGGTGAAATCCCCCAGGCTGTATGTGTGCGTGGAAGTGGACAATAGGAAAAACCCAGGACAAAACCCTGAAGAGGCCCAGAATATTAAGCCATGGACAGAAGAAGGGGAAAATGCATCCAGGTGACTGAGAAGGAATAGCCATATGGGATGGGGGAAAACCATACGGTCTCCATCACAGAAGGCAAGTAAACAGGTTGTTTGGGGGAGGAGAGAGCAGTTTTTTGGGTGTCGAAGTTTCATGTGTTTCTGAGAGGTCAAGGAAAGCTTAGAAAGACTACTTAAATTAGCAATCCGGAGGTCACTTGTGATCTTGGTGAGGTGGTTTCAATGAAATGGAATCCAGCTAGGAGAAGGTGGAAGGGTGAGGTCACAGACACATCTAGGGTAGAACTGCAGTTATACTGGGAGTATAACAGAAATCAGGAGAGAGGGGGATATAGTGTAAGGATGATGTTGGGATTCATATGGCAGAGAATTATGAGTGTTAGAGAGAGACCATCTGAAGCAGACTAACCTTAACACAAACCCCATTCTAAAGATTTCCACTGAAATCTCTTCTCCTTCTTTAGGAGGAGAAGACATTATGCCCACCCTCATTTGCTTTTTAGCATTGAAGCAAGGAGCAATTAAGTGCTTACAGATTTTTTTTTTTACTTGATAGTGAATGATCATTCTTTTTTCAGGAGTTCTCTTTAAAATACGTAGACACAGTCAATTTATCTCATAGTTTATGAATCCCAGCTTAATCTGGGATTCAGTGCCCCATTTTTCAAGTTTAGAAATATGAAATAAACAATCACTATTTCTGCAGGACTCCCAGTATTCTTGTGTACAGATTGTATGGATGTATTTGTTTTGTGGTCTCTTGTGATTGTCTATTCTAAGCCTGATAATTCCAAAGGAATATATTAGGGAACACAAATTTCAGCTTTCAATTAAGTCCACCTCTTTCTTTGAGAAGATGCTGATTATATTTCTTCAGCTAGTTCCAAATCTATCCTTAAATTGAAGAGCACCAGAATGCTGATGCCTTCCAAAAGTCCACTCTGGCTTATTAGAACTTTGGTTGGCTTGGTTTCCAGGTTCATATTTTTCAATTCGTTTCAAGTAGCTGGAAAAAATAAAAAGACTTTCACTTTAGTTGCAAGAAAGATCTGGATGGTGGTGATTGATTTACCCATTAAGTTGAATCGAGATACATCCTCTTTGGTTCCTGCACGGCATACAGAATAACAATTATAAAGACTTAATTATATATGATACCATATTTAGAATTTGTATAATTTATATTTCATCTTTTAAAAGTAACTAGCAAATTAAGTTAGCAGTATTATTGACGAACTCTTTAGAGTTTAAAATTCGATCTTGACCTTTGGGATTCTTAATTTGCATGGATAATCTTTCAGTTAGTTAATGAGCAATCGTAACTACCTATTATATTGTGTGCTAAGTATTTTGCTAGGAATTTGACATAAATTATCTCAAACCTCTAATAATCATTATCTAAATCTCGGGGAGAGATATGTTTTATTATTCCCGATTTTATAAGTGAAAAACCTAACGCTTAGAGAAGTGAAGTGACTTGTCTAAGGCTTCCTGGATACCTCAGAATGAGTCAAGTCTCCATTGTATGTTTTCTTTTTTTGTTTTTGTTTTTTTTAATTTCTAGTGTAGTTAACATAAAGTGTTATTTAGTTTCAGGTGTATATATAGTGATTCAACAATTTTATACATTATTCAGTGCTCATTAATAGAAATGTCTCTTAATCCCCTTCACCTATTTCACCTGTCCCCCCCATCTACTTTCCCTCTGGTATCCATCAGTTTATTCTCTTATAGTTAAGAGTCTTTTTTGGTTTGTCTTTTTTCCCCCTTTGTTCATTTGTTTTGTTTCTTAAATTCTGTGTATTTGTTTTTCTTTGCCTGACTTATTTCACTCAGCATTATACTCTCTAGATCCATCCATGTTGTGGCAAATCCCAAAATTTCATCTTTTTTATGGCTGAGTAATATTCCTCTGTGTGTGTGTGTGTGTACACGGGACATCTTCTTTATCCACTGATCTATCAGTAGACCTTTGGGCTACTTCCATAATTTAGCTATCATAAATGTGCTTCAATAACTGTAGGGGTACATATATCTTATCGAATTAGTGCTTTTGTATCCTTTGGGTAAATACCCAGTAGTAGAATTACTGGATAATATGGTCAATCTATTTTTAATTTTTTGAGGAACCTCCATACCGTTTTCTAGAGTATGCACCAGTTTGCATTCCCACCACAAGTGCACAAGGGTTCCTTTTTCTCCACGTCCTTGCCAACACCTGTTGTTTCTTTTTCGATTTTAGCCATTCTAACAAGTGTGAGGTGCTATTTCGTTGTGGTTTTGATTTGCATTTCTCTGATGATAAGTGATGATGAATATCTTCCTGTTGTACATTTTCTAATGCCTTGTATTTCTAATATCTAGTAGCTCTCACTATGATAATTGATTAATTAATGAAAGGAGTTAATTTTCCATTGACTAACCTCCTTAAATATGAGGTCATTTTTTTAAAAGATTTTATTAATTTATTTGACACAGAGAGAGAGATCACAAGTAGGCAGAGAGAGAGGGAGAAACAGGCTCCCTGCCGAGCAGAGAGCCTGATGCGGGGCTCAATCCCAGGATCCTGAGACCATGACCTGAGCTGAAGGCAGAGACTTAACCCACTGAGCCACCCAGATGCCCCAAATGTGAGGTGCATTAGCATAGCAGAGACAATGCCCATTTTATTCACACTTCCAACCCTTTATCCTAGCATAGCACCCACTAAATATTAGATGCTCAACAACTGTTTGCTCAGTTAATGAAGACAGATTTGGCATGATGTCACTGGAGAACAAGGACCTTAAATATCAGTTGTGGTTATTTTCTTCATTGTTGGTTTATCATCTAATGCACACACTTAAAATTTTCTTTTTATTGATAGGCAAGAGTGGCAGTCAACACATGAAATTTACTTGAATAATACATGAATGTGTTTTAGCCAATTTACCCAATAGTAGCACCTAATTTTTCCTTGATATTAACATGTTGAGTTTAATTACTAAAGAACAAAGTGATCGAAAAACAGGAAAAGGCTAACTTTTCTCATTATGAAGTCAAAAAATTTTAGAGTTAATAACCATAATTCTAAATGTGTAGAATCAGGATTTGTTTTCTACCATACTTTTAATGTCTGGCTAATGTTAGGCACATTAGGTATTCAGTAAGTTTTAGCTGCATGAATTAATACATTTTATAAATGCAGATACAGGCCTGGAGAGGTTATAAGACCAACTGCCTTACTATAGACTATGACCAGAGGGTTTCCTGATTCCCAGTATCTTGATTTTTCCTTTAAATAAAATAACAACTAGCATTTCCCTGGAATATTTTGCAGCATTTAGCCTTTACAATTATCTGAAAATTAATTATTTCAGGGAGGATAAAATTGAGACTCAACAAAGTTAAAGGTCTTCAGGTCAAGGTTCTCAAAATATGGTCCCTGTACCAGTAGTAATATTAGCATCACCCTAGAATTTGTTAGAGATACAAATCATACTCCCTGTCCCAGACCTACTATATCAGAAACTCTGGACATGGGTTAGCAGTAGTCTGTGTCTGAACAGCACTCCAGGTGATTTAGTATTGAGGAATGTAACTTATGGTTAAGCTTGAATTAGATCTAAATCTAGCATCATGGAGAATAGAGGTGAACATGACAAGATAGAAAAGTGGGAGAGTCCAGTTAAGAAAATAATAACTCCTTTTCTCTATTCTCCTTCACTACAGAAAGCCCCCTTCACATCTACTTTTGCTCTCTTTCCAATATATCTGTTGACTTGCTGCTTCTTTTCTTAATTCTTCTTGGTTAAAGGGAATGGGTAGCTGAACATTCTATTCTGAAAGGCAATTATTTTTTTTTATTTACAGTATTTGTAACATCAAAGGAAGACCGTACTTCAATCCTGTTTTGCTGATCCAAACTCTATTTATTTGGATAAATAGCGTTTATAGTGGAAAATGTGTGAGGAAGGGTAGATGTGAACTCTTGGGGAAAGCTGAGTGTGGCTGACCTCATAGTTGGAACTTGGTGCTAATAAAGTCTGGGCTGTAGCCACAGTCCCTCTATGGACCAATTAACTTCTTCCTGTTTCACTACCTTGGAATTCACCACTCTGTGGTCCTGGATGTAATTCCCTGGATAATTAGTTCAGGTGAGGCAGGAAAGATTCATGGTTTACTGCAAATCCATGACTCATTCTGGACAATGTGTGCCCCCTCAAAGGCCCAGATGATGTTTTGAAACATTTTATTTATATATTGACATCACAGACATATGCTTCTATTCCCTATGGTCCCCAAGTCATGTTTTGATACTTGAATTAGAACGGCACTTCAGAGCCTTAAAAAATGGACTTTCCTTCTGAAGCACCCAAGAGAGTAAGTAAGCAAATAAATCTTCCTATTCAGAGCTCCATAATGTGCATGATGCTAGACTAAAGCTGACGCAGAAGTCATTGTTCCTGGCTGGAAGTCCCCACTGGATTTCCTGACAGGGTCCCGATTTTATAACTGTGGCCACTTATGCACATCTTCAGACCTCATCCTGCCCAGACTCTGTCCTTGGATAAGATGAAATTAAGAAGCTCCAGTTCTAGCATTTTCTGTCAGTCTTTGGATTTGACTCTCTACATTGTTCCTTTTGTCTGGGCTTAATAAAGCTAAAGCCCAGTCTAAATGTATGACCAGTCTTACAACATAGATTCTGTCTCTCCTTGTACCCAAGTTCCTCTTTTGATAATATGCTTATCTCCTCAATGACTGGTTTTATTCACTCCATTCATTCGTCACTCAGTGAATCTGTTACTCTCCGTGTAAGACAGAGTGCTGGGAGCTGGCTGTGAGACATGCTCCTGGCAACCCTCCCCTGACTGCCCTTTCCTGACACCCTGAAGACCAGAGTCCTGCCCCTAACTTCAGCACTGGGTCACTACCTTCCTGTCTGATACTGTTGCAGACCTGCCTGCTTGGATCTGCAATAGTGATTCCCCAGTGCTCTATCTTCCAACATCTGTGGCAACACCTGCATTTCTTCTTGCAGGACCTCACTGACGGCAGTCCTGGCTGGGCCTAGCACATCCTCATTATCTCTGTGCTTTCCCTGCTTCTGACTTTCAGCTACTGCCTGCAGCTGAGTCCATTCCTGCCACGCCTGCTCCCAATCGCCACTTTTCTCTGAGTCTCCATCTGAGAGAAGAGAATGGGTTTTGCTGATTCCTCTAGCCGCATCTTGTTTTGGATTGTATGCTCAACAGTGCTGGAGTTCCAGTTATGTGCCAGGTGCAGATGTGGGGATAGACAGAGGAATAAGGTATAGTTCCAGTCTCAGGAGATGTCACAAATACAGCAGATTCTCCCCAGTTGTGAGGATAAGGAGATGTATCGGCTCAAGGTACTTAAGATGTAGGGGCAAAAATAAGGTTTTGGAAGGACTAAATGCAAAACCTTATAAATCTTTGTATCATCCTCAAGTAGAACCATCAAGACAGCATGCTAAATAAAGAGAGTATCGGTAACATTTTTCACGTCTTAAATTACTAATAATGGTTATGGTACAATTGCTTTCCATTTGCCATCTCTTGCTCAATAGAAATTTCTCAGGGTCTCTCTCCCCTGCCATTTCAATGAAATGCCCATAAATTTGCTTTGCTTTGCTGAAGATAATATGCATATGAAAGGCATATTTTCTCCCTGTATCTAGTTCTCCATCCAAATGTGCAATGCCTTTCTGATTTCATGATTTGGAATTGTTGACTCCCGAATCCTCAGTCCCAGAGATAACTCCCCAAAGCACATACCATCAGGCCCCTCTTACACAAATATCACTTCCCTGTTTCCTTGCAGCTGCGGGAGTGCCATTTTAAGGTCCTGGTTTATGTCTCCTCAGATCCCCTTATTTCCTAAAGCCTCAAGGCAAAAACCTCTGTTACTGCTATGCCATCTGCTTTACTTTACTTTTTTATTCTGGACACCCAATTTCTTTCTTTCTTTCTTTCTTTTTCTAATTATCCTCAACAGGAGTGACTTATAATTCTTATATATGGGAACTAAAATTTTGTGCTTGGGAAAAAGTATACAAAACCAAATCTGCATACACTGAAATCCCTTGTTTACTAAAATTTGAAATAGGGGCAATTTAGGCATGGGGAGAAAATGCCTTACATAGCTGGAGAAAACCACACGTTAGCTCATTAAAATAAAGATATTTTGTGTTTATTCAGTGAACAACGTATTAAGATCTCAGGAAGTCTCTAGGAGGATCAAAGAAGAAGTAACTGCTTCTGCCGGGGATGGCTGACTAGGGGAAGGAAACACTAAAACTGACTCTTAGAGGAATTCATCAGGCCAAAAGGAAAGGCAAACCTTTCCCAGGGAGGTGGTACAACATGTGCAGAGACAGATGACATTTACCATAATCCCTATTTAAAAAATAATTAATACTATAAAAATTTCCCTCTTGAATACTGGGTCTCAACCTGGGCAATTCTGGCCCCAGGAGATTTGGAAGATCTGGAGACATTTTTTTACCATCACAGGGGTTGCAGGGGGCACTACTGGCATCTCGTGCATAGAGGCCAGAGATGCTGCTAAATACCCTCCAATAAACAGGACAGTCTCCATAACACATAATTATCCACTTCAGATGTCAATACTGCCTAGCTTGTCTTATTCACCCCAGTGTCAACGGACAGGTAATACTGACTTAACATTTGTTGGATGAATGGAGGGATGAAAGAGAAGGGGACATACTGGGGGAGGGGAAATACATGTGCAGAGTTAGAAGTTAGGGTATAATTAAAGACCAGTGAAAAAACAAGACCATTGTAAGTTAAAGAAAAACTATAGGGGCGCCTGGGTGGCTCAGTCTGTTAAGCAACAGACTCTTGATTTCAGCTTAGGTCATGATGTCAGGGCCATGGGATCGAGCCCTGCATCACGCTTTGCCCTCAGCTCAGTCTGCTTGTCCTTCTCCCTCCACTCCTCCTTCCTCTCTTATTCTTTCTCTCTCTCTCTCAAATAAATAAACTCTCAAAAAAAAAAAAAGAAAAAGAAAAAGAAAAAGAAAAACTATAAAGAGCATCTTGTGCCATATTAAGGAGGCTTCCTCTAAAATATAGTGTGCGGAGACTCACTGGAGGGTTTTCAGCAGCAATTCGATACCATCCGATTTGTGCCCTATCAAGGAGCAGTAGAAAGAGCCAGGAGTCCGGGCAGTCATTTAGATAGGCATTGTAATGTACAAGGATGATAAAGGCCTAAACTAAGGCTGAAGCAGTAAAGATAGAGAAAAGAGGGCAGATCTGAGAGATATTCAAGACTTAAAATTAATTAAAATTAAAATGAATAGGACTTGATAATCAGTTAAATATGGAAAATGGAGAAGTTTCTATCGTGGGCTACTAAGTGGACATTGGTATCGTTATTGGAGATGAGGAAGACGGGAGGAGAAGCATGGGATGTGTGTGTGGGGGTTGGTGTTTATGAGCTTGTCTTTGTATATTCTTTAAAAACATTAACTTACATCATTGTACTCAACAGATTTTTGATTAACCAATTATCCAGGCACTGAGGATATCAAAATAAATAATTCCAGTCCTTAAGAAGTTGACATGTTCATAGCAGCTCTATTCACACTAGCCAAAAGATGGAAACAACCCAAATATCCACTAATGGGTGAATGGATACACAAAATGTGGTATATCCATACAACAGAATTTTAGTCATCTGCAGAAAGGAATAAAGTATTGATACATGCTGCTACACGGATGAACCTCCAAAGTATTATGCCAAGTGAAGGAAACCAGACACAAAGGGGTTACATAATGTATGATTCCACTTATTTGAATTACCCAGAATAGAGAAGTCCACAGAGGCAATTTGGTGGTGGCCAAAGGGCTAGGGGGAAAGGGCAACAGCGAATGAGCACTCAGTAGGTATGGGTCTCCGTTTATGACGATGAGAATGTTCTGGAATTATACAGTTGTATGGTCTCACAACAATGCAGAGATACTAAATGCCACTGGATTTTACACTTTAAGGTGATTAATTTTATTTTATGCGAATTTTACCTCAATTTTTTTAAAGTAAGTTCACAATCTCATGAGAAAGAAAGACGAATAAAAAATATGGCAAATCAATGTGAACCATCTATTATTGTCTCAAATAATACAAAATGTTCTTCAAGCTGAGGAAACTTTCCAGATAAAGCTTCAGCAGGTATGAAAGCCCATGTCAGAAGCGAGGAGCAAAAAGGGATTTAAGAGACCATTTGCTCTATTTTTACAGGCCTGATTACCACACTTCATGTGAAGCATAATGGAGTTATTCCAGAGACATAAAGTGGTTCCATCAATGTCTTGTGACCAGACAATGACAAAGGTCTGAAATAGTTTAGTTCCCTGATTCTTGGAACTCAGATCTCTTGCAGACTTCGTCTCCAAAATATTTGTAGAAGGTGAAGTCAGAGAATGACAGTGGTAATTCAAAGAATTACAAATAGAAAAATAATTCTTTAAGAAAGAATAGTGGAAATTTACAACACAACTTAAATGGAATGACCTCTAATGTTTCAGATGGATTTTTTTTCCCCGAAGAGTATTAAGGAAACTCCACTGCTTCAGTTGTTTTTAAGAATAAAGAAAGGGTTAAAAGATGTACTGTAGTGAACAACAAGGAACTGATGGAAGAGTCTCACAATTAACTGAAGGCATATTTATAATGTAAAGTGACTATAGTAACACTTTTATTTTCCATATATTTAAATACCTTAAAAAATAGACTATTGCCCCTTTTATGTTTATGATGCCTTTCAAAGATGGTAATGAGGAACTGGAATCACTGAATAGTTAGGATAGCTCCATCCCTCCATATTGGAAGAAATATTACTGAACCTACTTCTTTCTCAAGTGAAACATTTATCCATTTATTCAGCAAACATGTTTTGAATCATAAGCCTGAGGAGAAATGGATGCTTAAGATGATAATTGCCTTCGAGCTGCTCATAATTTAGTGGGGATGTGTGAGACAGAAACAATACAATTTGACAGAGGTCTTTCTATAGGGAAACAAATGAGGTATCTAACTTTGTCGGAGAATATTAAGGTGGAGCTCCAAGAGGAAAAGAGGATTATTGATGGGTGAGGGTTTAAATAAGAATATGTAATAAACAAGAATATGTAAAAGCATAGGAGTATGGTGCAATCAAGTTATTTATCCATTTACTTATTAAATACTTTATGTCTACTATACCTTAGTATTTTAAGCTGACTATGTCTCAGGCACCGTGGCAGGCACTGATAATCTAAGGCAAGAGGGTTCCTGCTCCCATGATCTATAGTCTAACAGAAAAGACAGAAATTAAACAAGTCTGCACCATAAACTGTGATGAATCTGACAGGAAATATGTGGGGTGCTAAGGGGGTACATGGCAGGGGCCCTGGTCTAGCCATGGGACATAGGGAAGGGCTCTGGGGAAATACCAAACTCAGAAAGTCAATGGTGACTTAGCCTGGGCTGCCATTAACAACATACAATAGACTGAATGGCTAAAACAACAGACATTTATTTCCCACTGCTCTGGAAGCTGGGAAATCCAAGGTCAAGTGCCTACAGATTTGGTTTCTGGTAAGAACCCACTTTTTGTCTTGTAAATGGCTGCCTTTCCTGTTTTATCTTCATATGGAAGAGAGAGCATGAGAACTCTGGTCTTTCTGCCTCTACATGAATGGATATTAATCCCTTCATGGGGGCCTCACCATCATGACCTCATCTATACCTAACAATTTCTCAAAAGCCCCATGTTTAAATACCATCACATTGGGGTGTTATTCATCACAGCCAAATTTGGTGGGGATGCAAACATTCAGTCCATAACAAGTGGCTGCCATTTAGGTAAGGGAAGGGAGATGGGTGAGGTATGGGTTGAGTTCATAGATGCTCCAGGTTAGCCAGAAGACAATTGGGTGGTGGGGTGGGGCGGGGGGGGGAGTGGTTCTTGAAAGGCATCTCAAGAAATTTATTCTAGCAGCAATGAGAATCCACTAAAGAATATTAAGCCCTAAGCTAAACATTAACCTAACCTTCTAACTCTAACCCTAATCAGATTTTTGTTTAGAAAGACAACTCTCTGTTCTCTTGAGAATGGACTGGAGAGGGCTGAGTGGCACAAGACTCTTTAAGGGAACTTTAAGAGATACTTCTGGATGAGAGTTGATTGGTAGTGGGGTCTGGGGTGATAATATTGGGGATGAAGAGAATTAGGTGGATTTAGGATATAAGAATCAGGAAAAGAGAAAATCAAATGTGACTCTGAGTTTTCTACCTTGTGATAACATTCCTTTCTTTCTTTTATTTTTTAAGGTTTTATTTATTTATTTTCCAGAGAGAGAGCACACGCACATGCAAAAGCGGTGGGGGGAGGGGAGGCAGGCAAAGAGAGAAGCAGGCTCCCCTCTGAGCAAGGAGCCCAATTGGAACCAATGTGGGACTCAATCTCAGGACCCTGGGATCATGACCTGAGCCAAAGGCAGACATGTTACCGACTGAGCCACCCAGGTGTCCTGTGATAACATTTCTGAGGCAGAATCCTAGCAGAAGAGTGCATTTAAGCCTGAGAAAATGGTAAATTCCTTTTCAAGTATATTGTTTTGAAATATCTGTGTATAATTTCCCATGGATGGAACATGTGAGCTGTTTATGGTAAAGAATCCGAAGAGAAGTAGCAAGTAGGCAGCATCCATGTCACAGAGGACAAAGGTCTATCTTACAGGGAATGGAGAGTTATCGAGGGACTCTCACTAGGGCAATTCTGTGGTTTGATTTGTGTTTTAGAAGACTTATTCTGGCATTGGGAAGGATGGACCTTGGGGACTCGAGATTAGAGGCAGGCAGTTAAAAAGCAATTGTATCACATAACATGGTGGTGGTGGATTGGACAGGAGGAGAAGGAGAATTGTGTTTCAAGGGCAGGTTCATAGAATTTGCTGAGAGAATACTGGGATTAAGGGAAGAATTGTGAATAGTTCCTAAATGTCTTTTGGAACACTGAGTGGATGATGGTGTCTAATAAATATGGGGAAAGAAGGAAGAAAGGCAGACTTGTGACTCTAACTTATAATTGTACCTGGTATATTTTAGGACATTATTTGCTGATGACTGGTAGGCAACTGCTACTGGTTTCTGTGAAATCACCACAAGTAGCCTTATGAATACTGATCCATTTCAATTTCCCTCTACAACCCCTTTCTTTCTCTTGATCCCTGTAGATGGGTCTTCTCCCTTCTCTGTACACTATTCCTGTGAGAAGATCTTTTAATGGGGAGGTAACTGAATATCATCATTCTAATATAAGCACCACCATTCAATGTTGACTTTTGTTCTATGAACTCAATATTAGCCTTAAATATACAACTAATTCTGGGTATTTCTATTTGCATGTTTTGCCATCTTCTCAATTTAACATATTCACATCTAAGCTTTCCAAAATTCTTTCATTATGTCCAAAATCTTTGTATTTTCCTGAGTCTCTTTGTACCATAATGGTCTCTCAGTTGTACATTTTGAAATCTCAGTATCACCTGTGATTTTTTCATAGTCTTTGTTCTTAAAATTCAGTCAATTGTAACATCTTATTTTTTTCCTTTAAGATGCCACTTGCTTCAACCTTCCTAAATTACTATTCGAAATGTTCTAGTTAATAAAAACAGAAAAGAAAAATATGGATTAAGCCCCATACTGTGTGTCAGATAATCAAAGCTGCTCAGAGTGTAGTACCATTGGAAATATAAATACAGAAGCCAACAAATGCTATTTAATATGATATGGAATTACTGTAGAGTATAATGTATAGTGAAGGCCACAATAAGAGCTATTAATTCAAACTGTGAAAATCAAGGAAAAGTCAGTAAGAGAAGCAAACTTCTCAGTGAGTTTTGAAAGAGGAATATGATGGCATGGTAGATAAGAAGAGAAAGACAAGATATAGAGGTAGGGGGTATAGTATGAAACAGAGTGCTGAGGCAACCCTCCATGGTTAATGGGGTTAGGGTACAAATTACGTGGCAGGAAGTGGTGGGAAATAAGGTTAGCAAGGGACCAAATCCCTTATCCTAAAGAAGCAATGCTTCACACAATTTGCAGATTGCTGTTCCAACTTTGTAGTTGCTTTGATGCTTCTAGGCTCTCCTTCGTCTGGCTAATAAGAATTTATTTTATACGGTATGTAGAATGAGCTTTTCCAGTACTGTCTGTGTATGACCGAGTTAGCCAGCACAACAATCCCTTGAGGTAGTAGCAAGCTCAGTAAGTTTTTTTATATCAACAAAACCAACTTTAGACCCTAGATCTTTTATATCAGATTGTCAAATTCTTGCCATTCATGTATGCATTTTTGTGTGTTTCTGCCAAACTCTTTCACACAATGCTGTGATTATCATTCTACTCCTCAAAACTTTCATTTACTCCCTACTATCCTGTATCAGCAGAAAGAGCCATTCTGCTTGATGTTTTCAAGGCTCTCTATAATTTGGAAACATCATACATATTTAATCTTATTTTCTACTACTCAACAAAATTTGCCTTTATGCTTTGGTTATCTACTGCTGCCTAACAAACCAGCCTGAACGTTAGTGTCTTTAAACAACAAACTTTTGATTTGTGGCTCAGATATTCAAGTGAGGCTTAGTTGGGTGATTATTCTGTTTTACTTTGAATCAGCTGAGGTCACTCAGATTTCAGCCATCAGCTGCTCTGGTCCAAAAGGTCCAATGATGGCTCTGTTCGTCTATGTGGTACATGTGTTGCCTTAACAGAGATGACTGAAAGTCTGGGGCTCAACTGGGACTGTTGACAGAAATGTCTACATGTGGCAGCTCCAGCACAGCAGTCGGTTTTCTTATTTGGCTCCCACACAGTGTTCTAAGAGACTAAAGCAGAAGCTGCGAGACGACTTCTATCGTAGCCATGGAATGGAGGTGATGCAGTGCCACCTACACTACATCCCCAAATCACAAAGAGAACCTCAGTGCCAACTGAGATTCAAGAGGATGGGATGGGATAAGGTCTGATTACCTAGAAGCATGATTTATCAGGGAGTTACTTTTGGAAACTAATAAGCACACTTGGCTTTAGTCCAACAAATCCTCAGTGTACATGCACATGCCACACTTACGTCCATATCTGCACCTTTACCCATGTTCTTCCCACCAGATCCCATTCCATAGCTCCTTTCACTTACTGAAATTCTCTTTGTCTTTCAAGGAGTGTTCAAGTCTCATCTTGAGCATTTTGAGTATTTTTCTGAATACTCTTGTTCTCCAAAAATCTTCCCCTTATTGAAAATGCAACATTATGTCTAGCCTGGTAGTAAGACTAGGAAGGAGACATCTGGGTGGAAGAATCAACAGGGCTAGTGGGCTGGTAGTGTAGGACTCAGAGATGATGTTGTAGCTTAGAGCCCCAATGGATGAGAGGATGGAGCTACTATTTATGAAACCACAAAACACCATGTGAGTAGTGGACTTTGGAGAAAAGATGAATTCCCTTTTGAGTACGTTGCTTTGGGGGCATAAGGGAGGAGCCAGAAGAGGGAGTCTTGCAAATAATAAAGGGTGAGGAATGGAGATGGGACAGAGGTCAGAATTAGAAGAATCTGGGAAGAATCTTGAAGTTATGGGGTTGAATAAGCTTGCCAGATGATAATTTGTGGAGATAGAAAGTACAACAGCCAATGGCAGATCTAAGAGGAATTTTTTGCAGCGGAAGGAATATGAGAATACAGAGAAAGAACATAGAAAAAGATAAGAAGACATCTGAAGGAGTGCAGAGCTCCTAATGCAAAGGAGTAATGGGCTTCAAGAAGGTGAAGATGGTCAAGTGTTAAGGCTGAAAATATGTTTAAGAAGGAAGGGACTAAAGAAGACCACTGACCACTGATCAAGGAATCATGAGGAGGAAAGCTAGATTATATCCACTAGAAGTGGGCAGTGGGGTTAAGAAGTGGTGAGGCAGACTGGCCACTCTTTCTAGAAGTCTAGCATAAAGGAAAAAGTGGATATCTTCTGCAGCAGAATTCCAAATAGAACTCTTAAAGGTGACTATTCTTCTCTGATAGTAATCACTAAATGGGAGGGGTGTGTGTGTGTGTGTGTGTGTGTGTGTGTGTGTGTATAGGGATACACTATATAGCAGTGTTTTCCAAGCCTCGTTCTACTTAAAAATCACTGGAAGACCAGTTACACTTTGTAACGCCTCAGATCAGAATGAGAATTTTAAGGGGTGGGGTCCTGGCATCTGCAAGTTAAAAAAAAGTTTACGGACACTGATTTAAGGGTTTTGGTACATCGAGGAACCTTGGGCTTCACAAAACAGTTGGTGTCTTCACAGGAGTAGGGTGAAAGGGAATTAAGTTAAAGTGGAAAACTGCAAAATGAAAACCACAGTAAGAATTCAAGGTGTATAAAAGAAGGCAAATATCTTTAAATTGAAGACAAATATTTGGCAACTACAGAAACCCTGTGCTTTAGATTTATTATTGTTGTTGTCATATTGTCCCTGTTTGCCTCAGCAAGCAACGTGGACAATTGTATGAAAGTCTGTCATCAGAATTCCAAGCCATTTTCCTTTTCCTCTTTTAATTTCTTTTCTTAAAACTGGGCTGGGGGAGGAGGGCAAAAAGAATGTGGTTTGTGAGGCAAGCTAAACCTCAGGAATTATTTCAAACCAAACATTTTTTTCTAACTATTTGAAGCCTGGAAGTCTGGATATTGGGGGTCGGGGAATGAGCACAACTTGGGCTGTGGAAACATCTGTCATTTCCTGGGAGGTGCCCTGGAATTAACTCTTGAACACACTTTTAAGATGTGACCAAGGTCAGGTCCAATCCTAGACTTTTTCTTTATACTTTTCAGGTTGGTGTTTTCTTGGTCTACATCTCAGTGCGAAAAGAGTGGCTTTCCTTGAGAAACCAGCGAACAGCAGCGCCATTTGGGGATGTCAATGATACCGACACTGTTCAGTGCCTCTGTGTTCTCGCACTTCTCTGCGGTAATCCGAAGTGTGGACACAAATGGTGTCACATTTTATTAATCATATTTAAATATGAATTAGTTTAGGGTGTTATGGTGTGTGTATGTTTTCAAGGGAAAATCTTTATCAGCACGCAACGTCTGGCTTTTGTGTTGCGCTAGTATGCCCAGGAAAGGGTTACAGAAGCCTGTCTTCTTGATGTATAACAGCTGTTCAGAAAGCTCTGCTTCACGCTAACTCACCGCCATCACCAACCCCCACTGCCTCTCTCTACTTAGTAAAATTCCTCGCAAAGTTGAAATCCAGTGGTAAGCAAAGGAAGCAGCGTTGGTTCATTAGTTTTGAGAGGACTAAGGATGAGACTATTGTAGTTAAAAAGGAAGTTTTAAATGCACCAACTGGTATGCAATCTCCAGGATTCGTGGTTGGGAGTGTTGTTCCTGAAAAGGAATCATTCAGGATAAAGAGTAGTCTTGGATTTATTGAGAGCCTGAGCTAGAATTGGAAGCCCCAAACCAAAATCACAATCAAGTCTGAGAGCTCAGCGTCTTCAATTATGTGAATACCGCTTGGCAGTTTCTTGCTCTATGCAGCTTAGAGCAGATAACAACTTCCTCTGCCTCTCTAATCAGTGTCTTACAGAACTGCGCTTGCTCGCTACAAATAAACAGGGACACACAAATGAAGTGTCCACAAAATGGCACACCCTTGGGTCAGCGTAATAGCCACTTAGGCTGTGGAGAAATCCACATGATTCATGAGGTCCTTAACTAAACACATTAAGGAACTATATATTACATTTTCTCCAAGTCAGAATAAGTGCTTTAAATAGCAGTCAGGAAGGAGAGGTCGAAATGTCCATCTCAGAATGCCCCCACCCCCGTCTCTGTGTGTCTGTGTCTTTCTCTTGCTTTATCTCATGAAGGTCAAGGGTCAGTGTGTAACCCCCATCTCTTGAGTAACATGAAGTCCCCAAGGAAATGAAAACAACTCATTTCTCCGTGAAATCCAAGGATCATCTGGATGGACCCGATACACTACAATGCTCATTGTTGAGAGCCACGAAACTGATTTAAAAGACAGAAGTTGGGAAATGAAAGAGAGAAAGAGACGCTAAAGTTTACTAAATGCATGAATACTGCTAGAGAAGGGGCTGGCTGGCTTCTTGGCTGGAAGGCTGAGGGCAAAAGCCTCTGCTGAGCCACGCTGGCTTCCTTCTGGAAGGGCGGGCTGTGGGGCCGCAGCTGGGCGGGGCTCCAGCTGGTCAGCTATGTGGCACTGCTGCTATTGTTGAACAAAATTCTTTCCTCATTACACATCTCTCTTCTCAGTTTAATAGAAAGTACAGTTCTTGGGATTTTTCTCGTTGTGAACTTGAAGAAAATCAGAAACAAGCCGCTTATTTTCCCCTCATTTAACAAGGGACGATTTGCTGGATCTGTGGCTTGAAGCCACTTTCTATGAAATTAATTCTAAGGACAGAGAAGAAAGAAACAGAAATTTGATCAATGTGATAGGATGAATATTCAAGCAGAATCCATGATTTACGAATGGAGAAGTCTGTTCGGCCTGATTGGCTGTTTTTAATGGACCTTAATTCTGTGGCGATTTGCTTTAAATTGCTTGTGTGAATTTAATGATCAGTCCGATATTGTTTCTATTACATAAGTTAAGAGAAACTTCTGGAGCTGGAACAATAATCTTTTTTTGAGAATTATTAAAATCCTGGAAAGAACAAAAATAAAAGAGGGGCAAGATCCTTTTTGAGCCTCATTTTTTAATCTGTAAGTTGGGAGTAATACTTTCTCGGCCTACATACATGGAACAATGAACGGAACCATTATTTGTGAATTCACCAATGCTTTGGAAAATCAAATGCAGAGGCTTTGCAAATTATGAATCAGTGATTCTCAACTGGGGTAGGAAAGCTGGAGGAATATGATTGGTGTAGTCACCTACATTTTTAACTTAAAAGAAGACTGTAGCCAGATTTGAGGACACGAATTCAAGATCTTTCCCCTTCAGTTTTAGCATCTGATGCCTCTAATTCCTGGTTAATATGGCCTCACATCAGACAGAATTTTACACGATCAATTATCATTGAGTTGGTACTCTTGTGTATTTAACAGCTTGGATAATTCAGGCCAAAAACAAGATCGAAAACATAAATAAACCCTGTTTTTGCCAAAAGCCAAACTCAAAAAAAACTTTTTTAAACTAGAACTTGGTGCCAAATTCCCTAATATCATAGCTGTGACAGTCCAGCCCAGTGATTCTCAACGTGTGGTCTCTAAAGCAGTAGAATCAGCCTCACTTGGGAAACCTTTAGAAATAGAAATTCTGGTCCTCTTCCCCAGACCTAATGACACAGGATCCTAAGGGTGGGGTCCAGCAATCTTTGTTTTAAGAAGTCTTCAGGCAATTCTAGCTCACACTCAAGTTTGAGAATCACTCATTGATCTAATTCTGCTGACTATTTGGTCACATCCTCGGACCAACAGTTTGAACAATTACAATGATTGTTGTCTCTCAACCTCTACTTCTCTCTCCTTCTAATCCCTCCTTTGCCTTGTCAGTACTGATCTTCCTCAAGCACCATATTACTCATATCCATCCCTTCTCTTAAATTGTCTCAGTGGATCTTATTACCTGCTACGTACATTTATGCAGATACTGTAGCTAAAAGGGGTCCTCACTATCAAATCCAACCATTTGGGAGACCATTCTAAGGCAGGGAATGAGGGTGGGCAAATCAGACGAGAAATCCCTGACAACTTTGGGGAGTGAGACAAAGTTGGTGCTATGAGGCGGCAACATGCTAATTGGGGTGTGTGTTTAGAAGGGGCAAGAAGTCTAGGATCCAAGCTTTTAAGTATTTGAGATAGCCAGACCCCTTTTTGTGTTCTTGGAACTAGCTCATAGTGTGTGTTAGTTTGCTAGGGCTGCCTTAACAAAGTATTACAAACGGCGTGGCTAAACCATAGAACTTTATCAGCTCCCAGTTCTGGAGTCTGGAAATCTGAGTTCTAGGTGTTGGCAGGACCGATTGCTTCTGAGGGCTAAGAGAGGGAAAAATGTGCTCCATGCCTCTCCCCTTGGCTTGCAGATAGCTTGTCTTCTTCCTGTGTCTTCACATCATCTTTCCTTTGTGTATACCTCTACAACCAAATCTCTCCCTTTTATAAAGACATCCGTCATATTGGATTACAGCCATCCTAATGACTTCATTTCAATTCTTTAAACCTTTCTAACTCTTTAAGAACCCTATCATCAAATAAGTACCTCACAATCTGAGGTACTGGGGGTTAGGACTCAACCTACAAATTGGGGGTAGAGAACAAAATTCAACGCATGACATGGGCTTATTACCACCATTGGATGGTCCAGTGTGACGATCCCAGACGGACTAGCGTGAGGAAGAGTGCTGAGTGAGCAGGTGCTGTTCAAAGGCTTTCCCCCCCCCCCAACCTGGGAAACAACTCTGGTGTTAGCTCTAATTCTAGAAATGAAAAACGCTAACACTGGAGAGTCTTTTAGAGAACTTCTGGCCTGACCTCATCATTTTGAAAGAAAAGCCCACTGATGGAAAGGGTTTCGCCCACAGTCACAAATCAGGCTTCTGATTTTAACTACTGTGCTGTTGAGTATCCTGCATCCTTAAGTGATGAGGCCACTGACCAAGGTCACAGCAGACATGGGACAGCCAGATTCAGGTCTTACAGGACTCTATGCCCTTTACTGGTACTGCTGAGGGGCAGATATACTTCTGAACACTGAATATTATGTAACACTTGTGGGCATAACCATGGCTTTCCAACGTCACTTTCCACCTGAGACAGCTATATTACAGTGACCTAGAGGAGGTTTCAGCTTCTTTCCATCAAAATGGATTTCTGCCACATTTTTACTGAACAATATTCACCTGAATTCATATTACTTCTTTTAGTTTGCTTGTTAGAACTTTTGTAATAATTGGTACAGCAGAAATAAAGAACAGACTAACCTTATGGGTCTCTTCGGATCAAAAGTCACCTATTTCCTGCAAATTGTCAGAGAAAAAGAAAACAGATTGAGACAGGTTTTTTTTTTTTTAAGTTTTTTTTTTTTTTTTTAACCTCTTAAGACACACGACTGCAGAAAAAGAAAAGAGTTGCTGATCAGTTTCTGCCCTTGGTTGGGGCGGGGGAATACTAGGATAAAGCCTCATTAATTTAGACTTATTGTGAGTCTGTGATTATATGAATATATGGAATCATGTAAATAAGATCATAAGGGGAAAGATTAATTAGAAGAAAAGTTTTTCCAGTTATACAAGATGCAATCAGGTAAAGAAGCAATTCTCTCTTGTTAACCATTCTATCTCTAGCATCTAGCATCAACCTGGCAAATAATACATGCTCAATAAGTCTGTGTGGAAAGAATGAATGAATAAATGAATAAAAGAGTATACTTACAAGATAAGCAGACGTCGGCAATACTTGGGTTGGTGCCTGGATATGATAATCTAATTGCAAATCTTGCTTCGTTATTTATTAAATTTGAATCTCAACGAAGCAGTTCTCAGTCTAGTTTTAATTACCATAGATTCTTTAAAGCAATAAACCTGAATTTCATTAAAAGAATTATATTACCCAAACTTCATTAATTCATACTCCTCTTTTCCTTTATTTAGGATGGCATGGTAAAGTCTAATTTCATTGAAATGACCCAGAGGGA
Organism: Neogale vison; assembly: GCF_020171115.1. NCBI lineage: Eukaryota > Metazoa > Chordata > Mammalia > Carnivora > Mustelidae > Neogale > Neogale vison. Next base: position 161,769,784 of record NC_058094.1, on the reverse strand, counting down.
AGTAAGCAATACCAAATGGGAGACAGGAAAACTGATTAAAGACAAACTCCAATGTTTACCACCATCCCCATCTTTCCTTATGAAAGTCAACCTCACCTGAGAGAGAGAGAGGAGAAACAAAAAATATTTTTACAAATACAGAGAGATGGGTGTGACTGTCTTGGGGTGCCTGGGAAATTGTTAGGAAGTATAGAAGATAATTGCTGCCTTAAAGTTACAAATCATAGATTTCCCCCCTTCTGCAGCAAACACCATCACCCACACGGAGGAAGCAAACTTGAAATCCAGCCAGTTATGTAAATCCCATGAGAATCATACAATGTATCTTACTTGACTCCAGGATTGAAAAAACTACCACAAATCTGTCGTCTTTAAAGATCTTGTTCAAATTCTTTATTTTAAACTTCATTTTACTTTATGTCTAGGACTACCCAGGGTGAGTGGAGAGAACACTCTGGGCTTGATCTTATGGCTCGCAGGTGTTTCATTTTACGGTAACACCTCATTCTGAGGTGACTCCCCTTGGCCAACTCAAATGGTTAACTGAGACTGGCATTGGTCTCAATGGAGCCATTCTTTTCCCTTCACTTGGGAGCCAGAGTTGATTACAATCAAGAGAATAGAGGAGAAAGATAGACAATGGTTTCCTTTGGCTAATCTTGTCTGTTTTAGAGGGTGAGCTCCCTGGATTTTCAGTAAATAATCATGGTTTTACCTTATTCCTGGTACCAGGACTTATTTTCATGTTTATCAGTGCTGTATTTTTCTTAGACGTGTTCAGCATGCTACTGTTTTTCTAGTAATCTGTTTCTCCTTCCCAAACCATGAATGTATTGTCCTTGGGCCTATTGTCTCACATTAAGCAAATAAAACTTCTGTGGCTCAGTAAGCCTTCACAGCCTTTATGATTAGCAATGACATTCTATGGGGCCTAATGGAAAACCACTACATAATAATGAGCTCTCACAGAGATGAAAACCAGCACGTTTTCCTTTTAATTGCTGAGTATGATCAGAATGCTGCATTTTACTGCCGCCAAATATTAAGAGCTACTCTTCGTTAACAATACTTCCCCTTGGGGCACCTGGGTGGCTCAGTGGGTTAAGCCGCTGCCTTCAGCTCAGGTCATGATCTCAGGGTCCTGGGATCAAGTCCTGCATCGGGCTCTCTGCTCAGCAGGGAGCCTGCTTCCTTCTTTCTCTGCCTGCCTCTCTGCCTACTTGTGATTTCTCTCTGTCAAATAAATAAATAAAATCCTTTAAAAAACAAAAAACAACAACAAAAAAAACAATACTTCCCCTTTACCAGGCACTTATCATGCGTGTGGAGTTAATCTTCACAACAACCTAAACATGTCGACTTCCTTTAATCACATAAATACAGATGCGAAAATCCAGGATTCAGGTCACCAAATGGCAGAACTAGACTTGGAACGAACTCTGCCCAACACGGAAGCCTCTGGTCCCTCGGTGGAACTGCCTCTCCACATAGTCTGTGGTCAGCAGTAAAAAGAAAGTTTCCAAGCATTCAGATCATTCTAAAATGCCTTTTTAACATAGCGTTTTTCCTAAATACTAATAAAAGCCTCTACTCAATTGTAATTCTTCCTAATTACGTGAAAAATAAGGGGAAGAAATCAAAACAAAAGTAGGAGCTTGGTAAAAGGGAGAATATTCCCTTCAACCATATGCCTCCGTGGCACCTATAAAGTTGTAGTTCTTTTTGAGTGCTGGCCAGAAAGGAATAGGGTAAGAGAAATGAAAGCAGAACCAGATGTGGGCAAGTCTAGGTGACCTGCCAAGGGGAAGATAATGTTCTATACAGATGCAGACACAAACACAGTGAATAAAAATCTTAAAGACATACTCATCTCCATTCACTGGGCACCAAACAATGAGAAAAACACACGTCTTCCAAGGGTAATGCTTTACAACTTAGCTCTAACGTTTGGCATATAGAGTTTTATTTCCATTCTAAATTGTCTTCAACTTCCTTTGCTGAGCATTATGGGACCAAAGTCTTAACTGATTGCAAATGTTTCTGTGGTAAACTTTTCCATGGGAGTCACCAGCTGGATTCAGCAGGACTTCTTCTTTTGCAGTAAAACTCGGGAAGGAGTGGGTATCATCAAAATCTTCCTGTAGGACATCATTGTAAAAAGTTGTCAATAAATGTGTTTTCTGTGTTTGTTAAAGTGCAGGGTGCTCAGGAGGAGCAGGTAAAATAAAGCCATAAAAAAAGTACTTGGACTCTAATTCCTTCTCAGCCAGACGACTTCTAGTGGTTTTCGGAGTGCAACCCAGAAGTACGAGTGGTTTCCAGAAAAAATAGCGTAAGCGTCCAAACCAAGCAATCTACCTAAAGTGGGCAAAGCAAAGCTGGATGCCATTATGAGTTTGAAGCAAGAGACTTTCTTTTCCTTTCTCTCTCTCTAAGTGGACCTAAGAATTGAATGGATTTTATTTTATTTAATTTTATTTATTTGAGAGAGAGAGAGAGAGAGCATGAGAGGAGCAAGGGTCAGAGGGAGAAGCAGAGGCCCCACTGAGTGCAGAGCCTAATGCAGGGCTTGATCCTGGGACTCTGGGATCATGACCTGAGATGAAGGCAGACGCTTAACCCACTGAGCCACCCAGGTGCCCCAAGAATTGAGTTGTAATAGGAAATCAGAACCTGGAAAGACTGTCCAGGAGGAGCTGAGATCTTAGCAGTTATTCAGTTCTGTCATCTGTTGTATATTTGCATGAAGAATTGAAATTCTTCAAAATAAGCTTTCCTAAGGATTAAAAACAGAAAATCTATTATTACTACTTTTGGGTATTCCTCCTTATATTTTCCAGGGGCCAAAAGTCCTTGTTAGAACATACAGCCATCTTCAAATTAGACTTTCTAGAAAGGTCTTTCTTATTTAACGCATCTTCAATAGAAAGACAGCTGCGTTTTCCTTTACAGAGGATAGCTGTGAACATAGCAGGTGGTCAATTAGCACATTAGCCTAAAATATTTATGTTTGTTTATTTTTATTTTTAATCAAAGGTGGAGAGTGAGGTTCTTCCTAAGAGAAATCACTTTTCTTTGCTCTCGGGGTATTGACAGAGGTCACTCCCTATAGCTCAACCTCTAGGGCTTCATAGGCACTGGGACCATTTTTTATGTTATCATAAGGGAGGAAACCAGAACGTCTGAGGGCAGCAAGTCCTTTGGATTGGCAGGGAGGAAGCTCTCCCACATTCTTCACAGGGTGAGGCAGGCTTAAGTGCAGCCCATTTATCTTTGGTCCTCCTTGTGTCCTGTCCCTTATCCTCTGTGGTATGTAGAATTCCTCTCCTGCTATTTCTCTGCAGAGACCCAAGACCTCCTCCTGGAGTTCTGCCTCTGGCAAGGACCCATGAGATGCATTTCTCTTATCTTATCCTTTAGGTGTGACTGGCAAAGCTTTATGTGTGAGGTCTGGGGCTGACCCCAGAAAAATAAATCTCTAAGTCTGTTCGTAGAGTACTTTGACTGAGCCACCGAGGCATCCCTGCTCAGCTCTATACTCAGACCCTGGTGTAACCTGTCAATTCCTGTGAGAGTAAACCTCCTGGGCGTTGGGGTGGGGGGATTCCTTGCAGACGCTGGACTTGGCAGCACCAACCCAACCCGCTGCTGGGGACATTCTAGATCTGTAGTTCATAACTCTTTTGTCTTTGAGGCACCCAAAAGAAATGAATTCTAACTTGGGCGGCAGTGCCCTTGAAAACAAGAAAAGGTAAATATCAGCTTAAAAAAGAGGAAAATTTTGGAAAACTGAAAAAACTTACTGAAGTGATGTTCCTCTTCAACTAGTTACACTTTGGCCTTCAGCTCCAGTCCCTGCCTGAATCCAGTTTCTGAATGCTCTGACAATACTTTCCCTTTGTGAAGCAAGATCCCCACATGTTCCAGTGAATGTTCAGTGCCCTTTCCTGCTAGACAGAGTTTAATCTCTTACGTTCAGTAAGGAATACCCTAGTCCATATTGCTCTGGGCGGTCAGTCAGCCCAGCGTCCCGTTGGAGGGACCCCACCCGAAAGGGGTCTGCAGCTGCCGCACAAGTATACTCTACCTACTGAGCCCAAACTCTACACCGAGGAAGGGTCTGCAGTGCACTAGTGTGTTACAATTCACTGAGAACCTGTACCCCAGAAAGCCCTCATGTTCTGCTCTCTCCAGCCTCAGCATGAAGGAAAGCCTCAGGAGCAGGTTTGGGGTGGGGGAAGCCTCCATCTCTGTGCACTTCCTCCTAACTGATTCTTGTTAAGAACTGTCAAGGCTTTGAGATTTTTGAACCTACTTGCAAGCTAGCCAGTGAGACCACACTGTTTCACGGATACCTGTAGAGGACAAAAAAATAAATAAATAAATAAATAAATAAATAAATAAAATTAAAGAATAAAAAAAATTCCCGAGTAAGAAACAAAAGACTACTGCTCACAGTGATAGCAATGGTCAGAAAATGAGCATTCTTTTCTCTTTTGCTAGTTCCCTGAGTTCCACAGGGTAATGGAAACAAACTAACAAACAGAAATGGGGTCCAAGGGACACTGTCACGTGAAGGAGGAACTCTGAATTTAGGGAACCCAAATATTTTACAAGGGGCACTAAGAATTTCCATGTTTGCTCTCAGGGAGGCATTATCTTTATTGCACTGGAGGCTAAGCATGCAAAGTATCTCTCTTTGTTTTGGAGGGAAATACTGTCTTTTCCTTCCAAGGCTGTTGACTATACAAACATCCTTGAAAATACAGCCCAGAATAAAAGTGCAATCAGCATTTGTAGGGCAAAATGTGCAGAAGTGTGTGACCCACAGAGAATTGTCTCCCAACAATTTGTACTTGTACTGACAGAGCTAGTAAAACATTATTTCAGGATGAAGGAGAGTGAAATTATTTCTAGCCAGGATTCTAACTCCATCTTAGGCCGTGTTATCTTCTGTAGGGTTGCTAGACTAGTCTGGGAGGTTAAAGAGAAAAAAAAGATAAAAAGAATTGTTCTTGAGAGGTGAACGTATTTAAGGACTCCTAACTTGTCAGTTCTTAATAAATGCTAAATTGTAGAAGTTAATGATTCTTCACTGAATGGTTACCTTTCAGGTTATTGCTCCTAGGTTCGTGCCTCAATAAACTAGTAGTGGATAGTGTAGTTGAGTGCCATCTTTCCAATGTTCAAACATTACCCAACCACTGTAAGATCATTAACATTTTTATACTATTCTTCCCCACAAACCGGGACATTAACCTCACCACTAATAGGTAGAAGCTAACTTCAAAAATCGGTCTCTGATTGTCACCAGAAACCACACCATCACCATTTATAGACTGGAAAGCAATTATTGTTTTGTCAGTTCAGAAGTTTATAATAGTAATCTTTTAACTAATTAAAAATGATATATAAGGCCTAAGCTTCAGTTGACTAAAAATACAAAGGAGGGGAACTTTGCACAAACTGAACCATTAAAGGGGGCTTGTTTGAGGAGTCAAGCGAGGAGGATAATTAAAACAGTGTCTCCAACTCAAATGGGCTCGGGTCAGTCGCCTCTCCGAATAAAACAACATTTTCTCAGTGGGAGTGTGGTCTGGTGAGCAATTAATTTTAAACGATAGTTTTATATGTTCTGGGAAATGTAAATATCAATACAAGAATGATCTCCCCTCCCCTTTCATTACATTTTCCTCTTTCCAAGATGGATCATATAGCAGGGTTAGAATTCATACAGAGTCTCTCTGCTAACCAAGAAAGAGCAGCCTGATGAATGCTCTCAGAGAACACAGCTTCGGCAGATAAAAAGAATGGTGGGGAAAAAATGACTGCATTGCATCAAACTCAGATTATTTTTCCCTGAGGAAAAGGACAGCTTCAGCCTTCTCTTTCGTGAGCTTTCAGCCTACCATTACTCTTCTTCTGGGTCTCCACCGTGAAGTAAATAATTTCCAGGTTGCTTTCATTTTGGAAAAGAGAAAACACCCTGAGAGGATTTAGAGAAAATAGCCATGCTCATCAGAGATACCCAGCCTCACGACTCTTTGCTCTATGGAATTCTGAGGGAGAGTTTGTCTTTGCTGTTTTTATAGCAATGGAGTTTGCTATGCTGTTTCTGTGGAAAATATATTCATGTTAGGAATTAAGTTCTATGTAAGATGCAGAGAAAGAAATGTCTGGTGCATGGTGGGATAGAAAGTTTCTTGAAAGACACCTTTTCCTTGTCTCTGTATATATTGCTGAGGTACACAATATATATTTTTCTTTTAAAATTAGATTCCAGTTGGTTATGAAACTGTTTCTCTAAGGACCATCTTTTTCATATAAGTTTCTGTCCAAAGGGTATAATTTCTTGGGCTTCTAGAAGGCCTTTTGTCCAATTCATATACTACTTCTGTTCTCTGCTCATTATTGTCTACCTTTTGTCTATCCTTTCTATTCAAATATATCTCCTTCGGTTGGTGGTAATTACAGAGCCTTGCTCCTATGCTAGTTCATAGGGGACATCACAGAGGTAGGTGAACATCGTTTATGACTTCAGGGGTTTATGGTGTAGAGCTGTGCTGTCCAATACAGTAGCTATAGTTTGTCCAACATGTGGCCACATATGGCTACCAAACACGTGAGATGTGGCAAGGGTGAATGAAAGCTGAATTTTTTATTTTATTTACATTTACTTAATTAAAACTTAAAATATCTCAATTTTTTAAACATTGGTTACATGTTGAAGTGATAAGAAGCAGAATCTTAAGATTTATTTCCCTGTTTAGATGGACAGACTTACCAAATAAAAGAAGAAAATGCCCAGTTAAATTTGAGCTTCAGAGAAACAAGGCATGACTTTTTAGTGTAAGTATATTCCTTTTTTAAAAAAAAAAATCTGGCAAGTCTGCCCATTTTCATTACTTGTTTTAATAGGAATACTAGAAAATTTAACATTACATATGTGACATTTCTAGAGGACAGTATTGCTGTAGAGGAAATGTTGTTAATCTGACTTCATTACAATATAATTTCATGAAGGGAAGGAAATGTTTTTGGTTTTGCTGGCTACCATAAATGTGGCTGATTTTTCAAATACAAGATTTGCTACATGACTATTTTTCCTGGGAACAAAAGTGACCGGTTTTAGAAGAGGTGCTTAAAGGACAAAAATGTTCAAGGGCAGGGGTTCTCTCCATGACTCCTCACATCTCTCAATACACCATTCCCTTCCTTTCCTAACTTTCCTCCTCAACCATAAGTCCATGTGGTATTATTTCAATAACACTATGGCCATTACCACTAAATGCATTCACCTTTGGGTTTCTCTTGCACCCAGCGGGTTAGAAAGTCTTCCCCAGGTCACGCATAGATCTGCCCTTCCTGAGCTTGCATTGCACAACCCATCCTGGCTGAACAGGGCTGAGAGGGCTGAACAGCAGGGCCATAGGATCTGCCATAAATGGATACTCAACAACTGCAAAAGGGCCTTATAACTTGTTGCACGTTTTTGCCCAAATCTCACCCCCATTTTCTGAAAAGACTTTCAAACTCTCCTCAGAATCCTTCAACTTCTCTATCCTTCCCATTGCTCTCAGCCAAGGACATTTTCACCGAGAAAATGGAAACTACTAGATAGCATCGTGAGCTCTCATCTTCCCATTTCCAAACATATCTCTGCCTACATCTGTATCTAATCTATTTTTCTTTCCTCCTGTATAATAGAAGAGCTGTTTGCATCCTCTCAAAACCCAATCTGTTCACTTGTCCTTAACATTTGTACTCCAAGTCCCAAGTTCCTCCCTACCCAACGCCCACCATCATAGAGGGAGATTGGCCTGTCCCCGTCACTGAACTGTGATAGTTTTTATTAAGATCAACAATGGCCTCCATGTCTCTAAATCCAATGGACATTTTCAGGCTGCTTCTTACTTGACCTCCCTGTGGTGTTTGTCACTATTGATCATTTCTTTCTTCTCTTGACTGGACACAATCCTTTACCGCTTGCTTCCTCTTTGCGGACTTGTTGTTATCTTTGCAGGCTCATCCTTCTCCTTCCTGACTTTAAGTACCAGAATTCACCAATACTCAGGGTCCTTTTCTCTTTTCATCTGGTACTCTGTCCCCAAGCTCTCTCGTGATGCCTCCGGCTTCTCTTACTACTGATATGCAGATGACTCACACACATGCAGTGGAAGTACACTCCAGACCCCTTATTTCCCTTTGACATTTCGGGATAGATGTCTTAAAACACCTCAAGCTCAATACATCAGAACTGAATCCATTATTTCTCCTTTTCCCCAAACTTGGTTCCTTTTTTGCATTATCTGTTTCCATGACCCCTGCCCTCTCACCTTCGCGAAGTTCAGATTTAACACTGCAGTCTGACAACTCTCTCAGCCTCCTCCGATGTTTCCCCCAAGAAATCTGTTGCACCTTTAATTCCATCTTATTGTCTGTTTTCTGGACTAATATACAAAGTAAACAGAAACCTTCCCTGGGAGATGAAGCAACAATGAAATATAGCGACTACTATAATAGATCTCACTGAGGTTGGTCCCTTTATTTTCACAAGCAAGGCTTTCGAAGCTTAGAAACCCTTAATTGGAATGGAACTGAACAAGACCTGTCATCTTCAAAGTTCATAAGCATAACCTCTGTTGCACTGCCTCACCTGGTTCACAGCTGGTAAACGTAAAGTTCCCTTAGAGGCAGACAGTGCTTCTATTCTCAATATGTTTTTAGACATTTTCAAAGGGTAATTTTAATGGGAGCTCTAATGCTAAATAACATATGCACAGAAAACGGCATAAATCATGCATCCTGCTCGGTGCATTTTTACAAAGTAAACTCACCTACACAACCTCCCACAACAAAACACAGAGTGTTTGTTCCTCATACTGCACAAGACCCTTGGGGCTTCCCTCTAAGTCATGAACACTCCTTCTTCAAAGGAAACCACAACCGAGACCTCTAAAAACAAAGGCTCATTTTTAATTTACCTTTACGAAGTAGCTCAAATCCATCTTTTTCCATAAATTCGCAGTGCTTCAAATAAGGACGTATATATGTGTACTTACAACAATTCACCAGGAAAACCTCGGAAGCTGGTTTGTTCACCATTTCAGTGCTAAAGTCAAGGCACTTTCCCACTCCTGACCCCGTGATATTTTATAGGAAAGACAAGGCACCTTTGCCAGAAGCCGGGCATGTCCATTCTGCTGTTACCTTGGAAAAATTATTTAACTCAAAGATTCATCTTCCTCTCTGTGAAATGAGGATAATAATATTATACACAAAGATTACCATGATCTGGAATAAATATGTTCATGCATATAAAAGCCATATATCATGGTGCCCAGAACACAGTATAACTTCAGTGAATATTAGTTTTGTGGGAGTTATGATTAGTATTACTAATATACAAAAGTTCATACCAGATCTTTGTAGAGGCAATATGTTAAATTAATGCCTCCCTGTCCAGCCTAGGCCACATGATTTAGTTTTTGGGCGTTTGTGCTTCTCCTCTTTTCTGAAGAGACAAACGGTGAAGAAACAATTAATGAGTTGTTTTTGTAAGCACCAAGCTCTACAGATGAGAAGATGAAAGGCACCTTTAAAATATACAAATTATCTTTTTATTTCAAAGCACAGCAATGCAAAGGCAAGACACTATCCTCTTGAGAGATGATTTTTTTTTTTTGAAAGAGTAAAAGTCATATTGACTTTTGAAATCCCTCAAGAACATTTATTTGGATTACATTCTAATGCAAAAACCTCTATCTCCATTCCAGATAAAAGATGTCAAGAATTAATAGGTTGAAAAAGGAATCCAAAATTAATTTCTCCTGAAGTAATGAGATTAAAAACCACAAAGGCACAAATGTATATATATTGTTGATTATAAACGGCAGAGTTCAGGAGGTAGATGCTAGAGAGGAGTCAGTAATTCTGGGATCTAGAATCTTCTTTTCCACTATCCAGTTGTATGACCTTGGGCAAGTCATCTTACTTTTTTAGGACTCAATTTCCTTGACTGTAAAATGAGATTGTTAGTTCAATAACTTTATATTAACTGTTGATGGAACCGAGATTTTTAGATAATATCAAAGACTAAAGCCTGAATTCGATTCTCTCTCTCTCTCTCTCTCTGTGTGTGTGTGTGTGTGTGTGTGTGTTGGAGTGGTTCAGATGCTGGAGAGAAATGAGTTCATAAAAGGGAAAGAGGATACCACGGGTGACAAGAGAATGAGTACTTATAATGTTATATCCTAGATTTCTTGTTTCTGGATATAGCTTGAACCTGAGAGTTCTCAGTTTGGAATTAAGACAGGCAGTGTGTACCACAGTGGAAATAGTACTGAAATAACAGGCAGGACTCTGGATACTGGTAGCTTCTCTGTGTGATTAGCAGTATGGTATCTGACATATCATTTCATCTCCTGGTATTCTCAGATGTAAAAAGAGGTGGTTGGACGTGACTACTCAGATCTCTTCCAATTCCTAAAGTCTGATTTTTAAAGAGGAGGATGAACCAATTTTTCTGTGCCGTGTGGGTACTGGGTGGAGTGGCTTCATGGCATTTTTGGATCAATCTGAAGCTTATAATTAGAGAAGAGTCCAGGCAAAACTTCGTGCCTTCCTTTTTTAAGGTCGTTTGGGAGAACTGGAATCCAAATTTTGTCTCAGTCAGCTATATTCACAAGAACGCCATATACTAACCACTGCAAAGCTCAGTGGCTTCTAGCAATAAAGTCCTTTATTTCCCACGCATGCTTCTGCAGGTCAGCTGAAGTTTGGCTGATAGGGACTGAAGTGGGATCCAAAACTAACTGCAGGTTAGTTTTGGCTGTCAACATGGGAGCAGTTGTGGACTAGCTCAGGGCTGTGTAGGTGTATAAGACAGCAAGTCCAGCTGCTCAAGCAAATTTCTATTTTTATGCATAGGTTATCTCTGCTAATGCCCCCTTGGCCAAATCAAATCATATTACCAAGCCCAAAGTTAAGGGGCTTAGAAGTGGAGTCTACTTACCATAAGATCACAGGAAAAAATACAGATGTATAGATAGCACTTTTACCAAAGAGTAGAAGACTTTGGACTAATAGTTCAATGTATGACAACTTGACATAGGTGTGTGAGCATGTGCATGTATAACGAAACAAGGAAAGAAAGCAAAAGAGGTTTCTGAGTCAGTTAGGAAAGAGAACAGCATCGGACTGAGAAGGAGGATCTAGGTTGTATAACCATATGCCAATCATTCTATACCCACTAGCAAAGTAGTTTCTTGTACTCTACATTACTGACTGAATGGGGCTACTAATGAGTTTCTGCAGAGAAACGTTCTCATCATGCTCAACAATGATCTCCCTATTCCTAAAATCCCATAATTGCTAACTCTCAGAATCCTTTCTCAAGTCGCACAATATTTGACCTGTCCGTGGCATTCGACACAATCAAATGCTCTGTCTGCTTAGTACACTTTTGTGAGTCCGGTTTTCTTCTGCTCAAAGGCTGTTGACCAGAACCAGTCACATGGCTCCTTCCAACTGCAAGGAAAGCTGAAAAAGTGAGAGTCCCGTGGATATTCAGGGATTTTTTTCTGATGGATTCTCTGGGCCCACTTTATTTCCCTTATTGCCACAATTTTGGGGTACACCTCATGGCACCTCCCCCTCCCCCCAGATACTGAGGACATTCTCTAAAGGTAAGCATTCTCTACAAGAATGCATGATGAAAATGGCCTTCAAGAAAACACAGGAGGAAGGAAAAAAGAAGTAGCGAACACACAAATGATGGTCTGTATGAGTAAGAAACACTAGGTGTGGGCACCACTTCCTAGAGGGGGACGGGAGCAGCGTATTTAACCCTCTGTGTGCTCCATTACCTTATCTGTAAAGACGGGAGTGATAGCAAGAGCACCCACTGGCACAGGATCCTTTTGAGGACCAAATTAATATACATGAGGCACTCAGAGCAGTGTGTGGAACGTGGGAAGCCCAGTAAGTGTTAGCTATCATTATTTCATGCATTGAACAATTAAATTCTGAATAATAGAGAACTGAAGAGAAAAGTGATAGTAAATTTATAAAATTTTAAATCACCTCCCATAGAAACCATAGCCTAATGAGGAAGATTCTCATTTTAATATGTTTTATTATGAGGATTATGGAAACACATAAAAAAATAAAAACAGAATGTGTTCTTTCTCTGCACATGTGGCACTTTGGCTGGAGATTTTTTTTTTTTTTTTTTTTTTTTAGAGGCTGAACTAGAGCATTTTGGAAATGGAACAGTGCCAATGAGTAGCGGGCACTTAAGATGTGTTTGTAATTGCACACCATATTGTTTTATCGAAACTCTTCCCATTCTGTGTCAAGGGAGCGTGATGAGTGTCTGGAGGTCTAAGGGGCTTGTTAGAAGCCTGCAGAGAACTCAGGCCCGCCCCTGCTGATGTGGCTCTGTGGTGATGGCTTTTCTTCTAAACTGACAGCAGGAAGATATTCTCGCTGCCTTCTTTCCCTCTGCATTTCCAACAAGGAAGAACAGCTGAGGCAAATGAGACAGAATCTTTTTCCAATTACATAGTATGCATATTTCATTTCAGCCGCCGCCTATGAGGAACATGATACTGAGTGATTTAGTGGTGCTGAAGCAAACCCAGCCTACAAAAGATTTGGGGGTATGTTGTTAAATTTCCAGAAGATTATTTGGGTGAAATGGCATGGTAGGTTAATTATCAGACTGAAAAGAATAAGGCTTTTAGTTGCTTTAGAGGAGAAATTGCAGCCCTAAATACAGTCCCAAATTACTCTTAAAGCACAAAATGGTAAAAAAAAAAAAATTGTGACAAATCAAACTGGCTTTTTAGACTATAATTGTCTTGAAGGGGAGAGGGCAGAGCTTTTAGAGGAGAGGTGATTTACTTGGTGGCACTTAGCTGCTAACTTTTACTTTGAAGAAGGGTATATGTGAATTGACTTTCTTCACTTCACATCATCATAGAACTCTTAACTCTTCATAAATGTTCCTGAGGGAAAAGGCCAAGTTGGAATTTTCCCTGTGCTGAACTAGGTAAAACATCAGCCAAAATTCAAGCCAACATTTTTTGCAAAGGCATTACTTCTGAACAAGAATCTAAACAAAGTGAATTATATTTCTTAGTCCTATCTGTTTCTTCCTCATGTCTTATCACCTTGGGTCCTCTATTTTTCCCCTTGGATTAATCCTTCCTTATCCCTGCCCCCCCCCTTTTTCCTTTGTCCATTTCTGTCTCCAAAATTCTTTGATATCCTTCAGTAAAGCAGATACTATGCAGCATGTTGAGGAAGGGGTGGGTAATGTGTGATGAGAAGGGATGAAATGAAGATCTTTCCTTGGTTCTCAGGAAATATGCAAACTTCTGAGGGGTAAACCCATACATAAGCATACTCTTCTTTTTTTTTTCTTCCAATTTATTTATTTTCAGAAAAACAGTATTCATTATTTTTTCTAAGCATACTCTTCTAATTCAGGATGCCTGGACTGAAGCTTTTGGTCATGCTGAAGTCTAGAAGATCTCTCCCAGATCTCCTGACTTTGGGGTATAGACCAGTGTAAATTTTAGCTCTGCTACTTAATAGTTGAGTGACAGAAGGTAAGAAGTTTCTGAAACCCTTCGAAGTTTCATCTTTCTGATCTCTAAGATGGGTGTGAGAGTAGGTTAGTTGAAGAGTAGCTTAGTAGAAAATAAGAGTGGGTTTCAAATACACAGGAAGATGAATGAGCTGTCTACTACCATAGTAATACCACAAGAACTGCAGGTAAAATGAAGGCTTGAAGTTAAGGAAGGATGAATGGTACCAAGAGGATGAGAAGGAGGGTGAAGACATACTAAGTTTGTAGAATCAGGTCTTGGGTACCAGGTGATGCCATTAACTGGGAAAAGAAATTCAGTACAGATATAATTTACTTTGGGCCTATGGTTTTGAGGGACCTGCTGAACATTCAAGTAGAGATACCCAGAGTGTAATTTGAAACCTAAGTCTGGAGAAATCATCAAATTTCAACACATATTTGTGAGGCATATAAAACATGCTAGATAACCTGTGAGACACTGAATATGGAATGGCTACAGAAAGGTTTAATTATCCCTTTGCTTTCTAGAGGAGGAGAAAGATGTAAAATAAATGCTAATGCAGTGAAATACAGAACTAAAAAATACATAAGTTATATGAAGTAAAGTCACTAAGTGCCATAAAGTATCTAGTAGGAGGTGCTAATTTATACTGGGAGATTTCGGGAGGTCTCTTCAAGGAGATTTAAGCTGTGACTGAGGATAAATTAGAGGTAACTCGGCATAATCTACTCCTAGGCAGTACCTACCACAAAGCCGTTCTCTTGAGTTTCCCCATGGCTGCAGGTTGGCGATTACTGGTCTAGTCAACACATCTACACTGTAGCAGAAAGAATTAGGAAGAGGAAGGAGCACTGCCTATCTGTTGTAGGAACATTAGCATAGACTTCATCTTGCATCTAAGTGGGCAAAAGCACCCTAGCTGGAAGGAGATGTAGGAGAAGGACTTGGAAACTCAGGCTGGGGACCTTGCCTAATAGTATCTGCTATATTAAGCAAGAATTATGCCTTCAAAATGGAGAGAGAAGGAAGTCTCAAGAAGGTAAATTGGCAACACAATCAAATGTCACAGAGGTTGAGAAAGATGAGCTCTGAAACGAAACTATGGATTTGACATTTAGAAGGGCAGAGACCCTGCCCATCATGCTCTCTGTTGAATTCCAGGCACCTTCTCCAGCGCCTGGGACAGAGTAGGCAATTAATCACTGACTAGGGAAATTAATCTGGCTGCAGTGTATTAGATGTATTGCATGCATAAAGGTCTGTATTGATCATCCAGTATAAATTAAATTCTAATTTTCTCTAAGTAAATACTTTCTGGAAAGAGTGAGCATCTAGAGAGTTATCCTTCATATGTACATCAGAAACCAGTTAGGAGGAATAGACTAAAAGTTAAAAAATATTTCCCCAAAGCTCAATGAAAGCAAGAGAAAGAAACTACCTGGAAGAATTTGCCTGCCTCTATAATTTTAGTAGCTGTTTTTAGTAGGGACAGGTGGTTTGTGGACATGGAAAAGCTGTTTATGTAACATTATAGCTATGTATTTATATGCTCTCTTGCTATAGGAAAGACTCAGAGATGTTTTCTGTCACAGGTTGGTAGAAAAATTTCCACGACAGACATTTGTGTCATCGAATGTATTCAATCAGTATCTTACATTTGCATAGCACTTTAAGGTTCACAAAGCACATTTTAATGTAACATTTAATTATCTCAGCCATATTGGAGGTTATTAGGGCAAGTATCATTAATCCCTCATTTTATCACTGAGAAAAATAGATCTTAAGTAATTTACTGAAAATCACATACATACTAAGGGATTGAGCCAGGATTGGAACATGAATTTTAATTCTCAATTCAGTGCTCTTCACTAAATAAAGTTGGCTTCCCAATCATGTAGAATTAGGTAGGTAGTTTCACACTATCACTTGAAACCCCCAAACTAGTAGCTGCTTCTGTGGGATGGGGTGAGTGTGCTTATCTGAATCAGTAGCTAAATAAGTTTTTGAGTGTGGTGCATAAACAATGAATCTTGGAACACTGAAAAGAAATAAAATAAAATAAAATGGAATAAATAAGTAAGTAAGTTTTTGAGATGCTCCCCTCTCTTCCCAGAGGCAGCTAAAAAAGGATGAGAGTATTAATTGCAGGGCAATTTAAGGATCCTGTGTTAAGTGGTGTTCTTAATACAGGAGAACTCCAAGGATAACTTCCTTTTTCCCATTAATTTATGGTATTCTCTGCACATGGCCAAGTATTTACTGTCCATGCATTATTTTAGTGGGAAATAAGAAAAACGTCACAGAAGAAATTTATAGGTACATGTGGTAACCTGATCTGATTTAATTAGAATTAACCTGATTTAATTAGAATTTAGCATTTTTAACTCCTGGCGGGGGAGGGGGGGTGTCGTGGTTTCCTTGGTGGACATTCTTCTGCCTTTGCTGTTGGTGGTTTACATTTCCACCTCAGTTTCAAAATTGAGTTTTATGATGTTCCTCCTTTCTTCTGGAGTCTTCTGCAGTTTACCATATGCACTTTGAGGCCTTTTAGAGTAAATGTTGTTATGTTTATTCGAATCCTTTCAATTCCCTATCTCATCTTCCTTGTGACCGATGACAGGAATATGCACTCATCTTTTAAAAAAGAAAGGCACTAACTATATTTGTGGTCTGTAATTCCAGGATTTTATTTTGTGAAGGGAAAAAAAAGACAAAGAAGAAGAGAAATAACTCACTATTCTATAAAAGATACTTATATTGTAAATTATTGCCCATTTGATTTGACAAAGTCTAAGTTTGCAGGCCTTGAGGCTAGGAGCAGTTCCGAGCTGCCTGAGAGATAAATGAGAGCCGCTGATCCAGGTGAGCAATGGAGCTGAGGGACTCACTTGTCACTAGGTGACTTTGGAGATTATGACTCTGTGTGCTCTGAGAAGCCTTGCAGGTGGACATGTGCAATAAATCAAAACTAATCATATCCTGAAGAGAACAACAGCTGTGTTTACACCCTTATGGGGTTATGGTGACCCTCCCTGGTGGGCCTTCTAGAAGTGTTAGATGTGACGACTTGCTAATAGTTTATCTGAAACAGCTTTTGAATCCATTTATTAAAGTTTTAAAGATTTATTTTATATCTTTCTTCCAGGGGCCAGGGTTCAGTACCTTCATTTATTCACTCAACAAACCATTCTTAATGCTCTCTGTGCCAGATGTGGGACAGTGAGATGCAAAGATGAAGTAGGCAATGTCATTATAATTAAGAAACTTACAACCTAGTAAAGAAGGCAAAGCAGGGGCGCCTGGGTGGCTCAGTGGGTTAAAGCCTCTGCCTTCGGCTCGGGTCATGGTCCCAGGGTCCTGGGATCGAGCCCCACATTGGGCTCTTTGCTCAGCGGGGAGCCTGCTTCCTCCTCTCTCTCTCTGCCTGCTTCTCTGCCTACTTGTAATCTCTGTCTGTCAAATAAAATAAATAAAATCTTTAAAAAAAAAAAAGGCAAAGCACACAGACCATGAAAGAAAAAAAAATGTGTCACGGGAATATTTATCAATAGCACTTTATATATTAATATATTTAATAGAAAGAAAAATAAGAGAAAAAATAGGAGTAAGAATACATTAGAAGAGCGGCAACAAGAAGGCTCGGAACAGACGTAACAGGCTCCCATTCTATATTACCGCCTGCTTTCATTTTGCAGAACCCTTTTTTGAATATAAATGACTGCAGTGATATTCAGCTAAAATGATCTAGTCATAAGAAATTTTAGTGAATTTGTTCAAATAGCAAGCACAATTCCTGAGGTTTACAAATAGTCAAAACCCAGCAATTAAAAAAATGTTGAATTTGTTTATCTCTGTGCTTGCTCACATTAGAGTCCTCTGTATAATTTTTGGTACTAGAATTGGAAAATAATATAGACAGCTTGGAAAGAACCAGAATTAAAGTCCAGTAATTGATTAAAACAAGGTCCTTCACAAGGACAGTACCAAATGGCTTGGGGGCACCTAACCCTCCAATCACCCTGCTCCACCCCCCCCCACCCCGTAAAGATGCCATGTGAGTAAAACTGTGCTCAACGTTCACAGGCGGCTGATTCAGGATAGAAGTTGGCATCCTTGCCAGCCGACCAGATTAGTACCCCCAGGGCTCTTTTAGGTAGAAATTCTGAAGCCTCCACATGTCCCTAAATGATGGAAAAAAGATTTATGAGGACTATCTATGGGACTTTCAGCATCTGCTTCACCCTAAGTACTCAAAGATATTTGTCAGAATGAATAAAGATGACTCCAAGAGAAGTGACTCCAAGACTGACTTAGCTTTTATTTCCTGTACCTCCTCTGCACGTCTTTTGGATTTAAAAAGAAAATTATTATGAATTTGTTAACACTGTTAAAAATGGATGGGGTGAAAGGCCCTATACCATCGAAGGATCCAATGTGCAAAAGAAAGGACTTGGGGTAGACAGATTATTTCCTTATTGATGTGGTGGACAAGAAAAAATACTACCCGGCTAACTTATAGGACTCATTTTCAAAAGGAGAGTAAATTTTCAGTAGGCTGGGATAGTTTCAGAGAGTAATTTGAAGACCTATCAAAGTTTCTTCCTGCCCTATGGGTAATAATATAGGACTCTATCTATTTGGAAAACTTAATGATATGTGAACAAATTATAGATTCATGAATCATTATTTCATCAATCATCAAGCTGTATCTATTTTCCCCTTCCACATATCCTATAGCTTAACTAACAACCATCTCTGAAAGTTTTCTTTTATTCATTGTAACATGTCTTCGTTGAAGACCTGCAGTAGCAGATGCTAGAGCAAGGGACTATGGGGGAGAAAAGATTACTGAGATACGGTTGTTCTTTGATTTTAAAGAGCAAACACACTTGTATGAAAGGAAGATGAACGTAAAGGGTCTTGAAACCTCAAGCTCATGATTTGTAACAAAATACCTATTCAATTGTTAACGTGTAACCTTTTATAGTATGGTGCATCCTTTCTATTGTTCTGGGCTCCCCTCCCCAAGCAAAGAAATGGATGATGTAGGATTGGTTACAGACTCTTTGTCCAGCACAATTTTGGCTGTAAATATTTCACTAACTCACTACACACTTAGACACACTAACACACACACTTACACACACACACACATAAAATTTTAACTGATAGGAATTTGGAGGCAATTATTTTATGTTAGCTTAATTCTGAGTTGCATTTCTTCACATCAGAATGCAGCGGTATGTTGAAGCATACTTTGGCTTTCCCAAGGGTGTGGGCTTTCTTCCTGGGGTTTCACATTTTCCTTTGTGCCTCTTGTGAAATGGTTTGTGGAGACTGCAGAAAACAGAGGCCTAGCCTGACTCCTCTCCCTTCCCCCACCCCTTCCAGCTCATCATAGTCTTATATAATCCAAGAGAAATCTGCTTTTGGTTAGAATGCAGTTGAGAGCAAAGTAAGATTTTTTTTTCTTCCCCCTTTGGACATGAGCATGTTCCAAGTTTGTATGAAAGTTCTGTCAAAGCAACAACTTTTAAATGGAGGCAGCTGGAAATCATTAAGGAAACTTGCAGTGGACAGTGATTAAAGCAGGATGGAATTTCCACTCTCTCTCTCTCTCTCTCTCTTTTTATGGTACTTTAAGCAAGTTAGTGTTGCTTTTGAAACTTGAATTAGCCCTCTGACTATGAGAGTTGGAAAATTATTTTACTCTTTTACTTCCTAGAGACCACTCCACTGATTTTCGAGGCCGTTACTGCAAATGAATAAATGAACACATTTGGAACTAACTGGTGCTCGGCAGCACCATGCCTCATATTTCATGATTATCCCTGCATCTTCCTGGTCTGAGTCTGATTTGAAATGATAACCACTGAGGAACATTACGAACACTTTGTGGCTACTTTCCTAGTCTTATATGATAACAGAAGGCTACTCTCTAAGGCCCCAATTTTTACCTCCCACCTTTCTTCTTTAATGGTCGTGCCACTTTTAATAACAAGAAATAGTTGCAAATGAGTCACTTCAAGTCCTCTCTCCGTCCCAACTTTCTATGGGTTCAGCCGCAAGGCATACAGGGACTTCAGCAGCAAGGGCTGAGGGGCAGTGGCTGGGGTCAGAGCTGGGAAAGCATGGCTGTGGGTGGGGCGGGTGTTGCTATAAAGAGCCTGAATCTGGTCAGTGAGGCAGGGCAGAGGAAGCACAGATGATGGATAGAGCTGGGCAGACACAGAGAGTCTAGGAGATTAGTCTGTCGGGAGAATGACCCTGGCTCCTGGCAGGGTGTGTGGGACAGAGGGTCCTGGTCTCTCCAGGAAAGCAGATTACCATCACAGTCAGAGCACAAACGGGTCAGTTCGTACGAGGAGAGACCACCGTGGGCCGCGCAAGAACAAACAGCCTCGGCTGGTATTGAACTTCCAGCAGCAAAATGAATCCTGGCGATTGTTGCCTGCCTCACTCAGTGCTGGTGAAACACTGGGCTACCTGAGTAGGACTGGGCTGTTCTTTCGTCACCTGTCTCCAGTTCTTCTTCCCTCTCAACGGCATCAATATAAAACAAGGATGTCTGCGCTCGTCCTCATTTTCCCCTTTGATACTTACTGTAAAGATCAGAATACAGGACTTCATAGAATTTTGATGTGCCAGAGTAACCTCGCTGCAGTGGATGCGCAGGGTGGAATAACAAGACAACTTTGAGCTCCGCCCCCCCCCAAACTTTTTTTTGTTGCTGGAAGAATTCCAGGAAGAACACAGGGACTGTTTGGGTGTATTAGGTAGTGAGGAACCCTTTGTGCTGTTCTAGTCACCCAAGAGATCTTATTTCAGTTATTAAAATGTTGACTTCCATGTAATAACGTTAATGTGATTGGAAGCCGAGGCTTATGGTCTTTCTGAGCTTAGGTCTGTAAGAGGTGACCTGCAGGGGAAGGCAGACTGGGGAGCTCCATCTCAGAGTCCCCACTTCCTGCTTCCAAGTGCCCCCTCCTCCCTCTCCACCGGGCTACTGCAGGTGCCAACTCCATAGGAGAGGGCTGAGAGAGAGGGAGGAGGTCAGAGGAAAGGAAAGGTATTATTGGATCAGTGGTGAAATGAGCTGATGTCTGTGTTCTCTGTACTTGGCAGGTTTTTTTTTTTTTTTAAAGCTGACATTTCCTCTTGGCAAACTTGAGTGCATTATTTGAAAATTGCCCACCCTCCGTCCCCAAATCACTGGGGTATCTGACCTGCAATTCTCCTGAAGTACTGGGAAATTCATCATTGCCGATGCTTGCTTATTTGATATTCTCCCTGGGTCCCTGGGAATCTAGCATACAGTCCTTTGTAAGAGTTACTGTGTGCCTCGAAGCAGTCATTTGGGGCAGTATTTAGAGGACCTTAAGGCTGTCTCTGTTCTCTTGCATTCACGTAAACGTTCACACTTCCTCTGCACAAAAAATTTTCATCATCTTTCTTTGTAGCAATCCTTCTTGTCTTCCATCAGAGTAGAGTTGCTCGTCTGCTAGAGTTTTTCTATTCTGTTCACCTCTGTCAACTCTGGGGCACACCTTAAACTCTCTTAAGTGGTTCCATCGAAGCCACTTTCTGTGGGTTCAAGATGAGGGAAATCATGCCTAACTTTTCCTGTCATGGAGAACAAGAGGGACCCAACACTCATGAACAGCTCTCTTACCAAATCTTATTTTTAAATTCCAATTCCCCTTTAGCCTCCACCCTCCATTACATGGTAGAAATGGGTGGCTTGATTAGGCTTGCTTGCCTATTTCTTTCTTTCTTTCTTTAACCGCATCTCAGCCTTATATAGATGGTATCAAACTTTTCAAGGGTTAAAGAAATATTTAGCACCCATTGTCTTGGGACCTCTATAAAACTAAGGAGAAAGGAGCCATTTAAAAAATCTTGTTAAGACCTGATTCAGATACTAAAGGTGTATTGTTTTCTTGGTGGTAGAATCATCAAGAAAGAATGAGAGTTGTCTTTTCCCTGCTAGGTTTATTAACTTTGAAGAGTTGTTGCTGCTGTTGTTGTTGTTTTTTAACTTAACATATGCTCTCGATTTTCACTGAAGTCTAACTGCTAAACTCAACTTCTATATAAGAATCTATTATTAAGAGACAACTCTTGTTAAGAATAACAAAACAAAACATTAATTTGGCAGAGGTCTTAAAGTCCATAGTTGAGTAGACAAACTATTAGATTGATTAAAGAGATTTTCATACAAAGGCAGTCTACTAATTTGCTGAGCATTGTATCTCAAGGTTAAAAAATCCTGGCTACATTTTAAAGCAGGGAAGATCAATTAAAACATTCATTAGATTCCTATTTACACTTTAATTGTCAACTCTGCTCATTTGTTGGAACCCTTTTTTAGTCATTAGTGTCTGTCAGTAAGAAATATGTCTTAATTTCACTTATATTCATTTATTCCTCCTTTCATTCAATCAACAAACATTAATAATGTGCCAAGCTCTTTGCCAGCTTTTAAAAATATACTGATGAAAAAGACAAAGCTTACCCTCAAGGACATATTCACCTCAAATTTTCATGCTACTGAAATTAGTATAAAGGCATTAGGTTTTACTGAAGTCAGAAAAATAATTGCCTTTCACAATGGAAATATATAAAAAGGACCCTAATGAATGTATAACCTAATTGTTCTTTTCTGTCTGTGGTTATTAATTATCCCAGGTACATTTCAGTTTTAAGATACCTAAGTGTGTTTTGTTTTGGTTGCTGTTGGGCCTTTCTGTTGGAGAGCTCTTGGGAACAGACAATACACATTTTCCTTTTTAATTTATTTTTACCTTTTTAGATGTTTTCATTTGGATTCTGTAGGACCACAGAATCAAGGGTCAGTAAAGTCCCCATTTCCTGTTCAGAAGAAGAGTTTTCCTACCTTATCATTACAAGATAGAGAGAGTAGAGCTAGTTGAATTTCCCAGATTCTGAACAAAGGGATTTCTGAGTATAGCAGGTAGTGGGGCTTTTGTAAATGTGAATCCACAGAGGAAAACTGTAAGCTCTCCAAGATCACCTACACATAGTATGGGTGCACTTTAATTGTCTTCCAACTGGGCAGCTTAACTTCTGATTCTTTAGATAAAAACTACCTCCTCCCTTTTTTGGTGCTTCTGAACAAGATCTGGGTCAGCAATTAGGCCCTCCAGAGCTGCTGAATGCTTGACCCACACATTTCTGAACACTTTGCAGTCAGAACTATAGCATGAGATTACTTTTCTTGATATAGTCCCAGTGATAAAATAATTTTGCATTTGAGGTATTGTGCTACATTTTTCAATTCGATCTAGTAGATTTTAAGTGCTTTCTTGCATATATGATGCTACCAAACATTGTGCAGGATACTAAAGACTTACCAGCCATGGTCTTCCCTATTAGACAGACTCATGACAATGGAGGCAGCACAATGTGGTGGCCAGAGAACCAATTCAAGAGCCAAGAATATCTGCTCTGCCATGAACTAAATATGTGAATGTGGTCATGTCACAATTTCTTTGGGCCTCGGTTTCAACAAATATTTATTTTATTTCATTTGAAAAATCTGGAAATATTTCAAACACATAGAAAAGTACAGAGGATACTATAAAAAATACCATCATTGATGGTATACCATGTATCCATCAATAACAGTTATTGTCCTTAAGAAAGAAAAAAAGGAAAAAAATATCACAGAAAAGGGTTGAAACCCACCTTACCCTATTTTGCATCCTTTTAATTCCAGAGATTTCCACTCTTGTAGTGGATGTTTGTTCTTGCTACCCAAATCATTAACATTTTCAAAAACTAGGTAGAGTACTGTTTATATGTTTTTAGCTTTAAACCAATGATGCCATATTGTGAGGATATTTTTACAACTTCTTTTGTTCACTTAATATTACGTTGGAAGACTCATCCATGTTGATACCTGTAGCTTGATTTATTCTCTACCTCTTGTACCATTAAATAAATATACCTTGAATTTCCCTTTCTGTATATTTGAACACTTAGGTTGTTTCTAATTTCCTATTATCTCAAACTATGCTGTACTAAACATCATTGCACAATTTCTCCTTGTGTACATGTCTGGAAGTTTCTCCAGTCCAGAGCTTTTCAAGGTCCCAACTGATGTACCATACCACAATGAAGTACTCAGATCTGTGTCAGTTCATGTTTTTGGAGAAGTAGATGACCAAGATGGGAAATAGATGTATAAGGGATTTGTTTTGGAAAATGTTTGCTAAGGATAAAGGAGAAAGGAATAGGATGGCCCAGGCAGGAGAGCCTTTAGAAGTCAATACAGATTTGATACCTATAGAAGAAAAGAGCAAAGGGAGGATTGGATTGGAAGAGTCTTGGCCACGGCACAGTTCTGAGAAGACATCCTCCAGGCTTATGGGGACTCCTCAACCAGAGGTTGCTGGCTAGAAGAGTCCAGTATCAGGTAGGAATGCACTGGCTCTCATACTCTATCCTATGCTCAGCCAAGGGCTGGGGGGCAGCCAGGGAAAGTACTGTGAGCTGCACA
Source organism: Neogale vison (assembly GCF_020171115.1). NCBI lineage: Eukaryota > Metazoa > Chordata > Mammalia > Carnivora > Mustelidae > Neogale > Neogale vison. Next base: position 161,745,664 of record NC_058094.1, on the reverse strand, counting down.
GTGCCAGAAAAAGAATTGAGGCAGCCAGAGATATAACCAATCGGGAGGTGCAGAGCCTCTAGGAACTGAGGCAGTGTTATTTGAAATTTACTGTTCCTGCTAAAAGGAATTTTCTTTCTCCCATTGGCTCTAGGAATCCCCCTTTCTTTCTTTTGAGCCAGGCTATGTATTGAAGTGTTTTTTACTCCATTCCATTTTATCATACATATCTACACAGTTTAACAGAAATAGGTTCCTGTTTCTTCAACTGCCTGTGTTATCAGAATTGGAAAGACTTAATTTTCTTAATCTGTGAAATGGGAGTTTGGACTCAATGATCTGAGGTCACTGTCTGCTCTATTAATCTGATTCTAATTTTAAAAAAGAAATAAAAGAAAGTGGGCAGTCAATAATGTTAGTGGAATGATGTACCTAGAGATAACCCAAGAAAAAAACTTGGACTATAGGTCTTAAAAGAAAGATGGTAACAGTATGAACCATTGGCCATCTTCACTTCAGAAAGTAGAGGTGTCATGTAAACTTGACTGCTTTTGTGACATCTTTGATGGAAGGATTCATGGCTTATTTATCTGTGTATATATGGCCCTAAATATAGCAAATTCTTGGGTCATAAAACTTGAAAAAATGTGTATTAGATAGTACTTAATAGAAGAATCAATATTATCGTTCATTATTGAGAGGGGAGTTTAGTCTTATACTTAAAAACCCAGATTTTACATTTTTACGATCTTTATAGGTAGGCAGGGAAAATAGAATTTAGGTTATATTGATATGATATATATGAGTGTGTGTGTATGTTTGTATATACATATACCTGTATACACATACACACACATGCACATATATATATATATGATTTAAACTTAAGCAGTGATGGAAACAAAGACCAGAAATTTGGGGTGAGATGATCTTGACTTCATATTGGAGTATCAAATACAACAGAGTTCTTTTGATAATGTTATTAAAACATAGGTGAATTATTACTTAAAAAAAATAACAATACATTGCTCAAGCTCTCAGTAATGGCAGCAACTTGGGTCTTTCTGTATAGCTCATCATAGCATTCTTTGACAGCAGCCAATAATATGAGAAAAAGGGAAAATGGTCCCAAATTGACCAAATCAGATCGTAGATGCCTAATTTGCAAAACTCACCATTCTCATTCAGACAGATGCCATAGAAACACATTTAGACTTTCTTCATGATTAGAATTGCCCCTTATCAACAGGTCTGTTTTTAAAACTGCATTTCCTTTGTTCAGCTGAATCATAAAGGCTTTTTCATCAGTAAATATACTTAACTTTGAAGATCCAATCTCAGTGTGCCCAATTTCCTCATTTAGTACTGGTGTTAATGTCAGTATAAGTCTGGTGGTTATAACCAAAGCATTAGGCGGCTTCTCTTTCAGTTAAGTTCACATGAATTTGAGTCTGCTGATTTAGGGTTCTGGGATTTCCTATTCTTCCCTAGCATTTATGAATTCAAGTTGCATTTTCAGATTTCCAAAGGCCATTTGAGGGTTTAAGTAATGCCTTTAATTATAACTTAAAGTATAGGCAATTGTATTTCATGAAGCTAACAATTATCCAGAGTATATTATTAGAGAGTGAGTTATTGAAGTCTGCATAGTTTGTGAAAACCCATCAAAATAACTGGGTGGGGGGGAGATAAACTAGATTGGAACAATGAAGCTTGAAAACCACTTTGATTATGTCTGGAGTTTACATGGTAATGAGTCCTAATTCCCAGGCATTATGGTTCTTTGTAAAAATCCTTACAGTCTCTCTTGTTTACTCTCATTCAGAAATAGAGATGTCGGCAATGTTTTCATTAACTTTTTAAATATAAACACCGAGTGCTAATGTGGCTGTTGACTATGCTTTTGCAGACTTTATTTTATGTAATTCTTAAAATTTCCCTGTGACATAGGTAATAGTGTTCCCTGGAGAATAGATGCTAAGAGGAGATAAGCAGTTTGCTGGAAATCACATACTTTAGAACGAGGAACACTGAATTGCAACTCATATCTTCTGCTCTAGAATCTAGGCTAAAAAGCCCATTATATGATCAAGGAATTAGAATAGTAGAGTGATTTTCCAGTATTGAGGCATTTGCAGGTGATTTAAAAAATCCTAGCAAGTAAATACTCACAAGAATGACATTGAAAAAATACATTGATTTCAGAATCAATGCCAACATTTATTTTTTTTTTCCAACCTGGCCCATTTTCGCTAGTCATGCTCACATGTCCCAACACCCTAAGGATGATGATAAGTCTGGTATAAAGGAGAGAAGATGTATTTGCAGTCAGACATGGTTTGAATTCTAGCCTTCATTTATTAGTTGTATAACCTTGGGCAAACTCTTTGGTTTACTTATTTGTAAAATGGTAAAAATAATAGCAACCCCAAGAGGTTTTTTTAGGAATACATGAATGAGATGGTGTTGGTAAAGTGCCTGCCATTCTAGGCACTAAATAAATATCAGTCGTTCTGTTTATAGTAGTGCCTAATGGGGCATCATTTCAACTTAGAAGATGTCACACCTTATAGAAGGTAGATAGTTTTAAAACACATCATGAAGATTTGTGATCATTTAAGTGATTCAAACAAGCTATATTTCCCTGGCTTTGTAATGCAATGGTTTTCTATCTGTATTTTTATTTAAAAATCTAGAATATGGGATGGAAAATTCATGGCACTTTTTACGGGGTTTCTTTTGCTTCCACGGACACTTTAAGTCCATAGCTGGTCTTATTCTTTGATCCTGACATGTACAGTTCCCTTTGAGTAAAAGTTGCAGCATGTTTTGCAAACTCAAAGATGTTTTAGGTCAAAACAATCTTTCTATTAAGTTTGTGACCCCCTGAGATGTTAGTCTTATTTGCTTACCATAGTCTCTTGCTTACCATGGTCTCTCTGAATGGACTAGCATGGCACTAGCACTGAAATAATGGCACTTTTGCCTCCTTCTCAGTAGAGATCTGCAGTGAACATCCCTGGAGGTAGTAGTTCTAATGCTCCTTCTTTCATCATAGCTTAGATGCACACTTGTGACTGTGTTTGAAGAAGACAGAATCTACAGGATCTCAGTCTTTCCTCATCCTGTCCCTCCTGGTCTTCTCTCTCCCCACCTCTCCTTCTCTTAGTCCTCCTTCACTCTCTCACCATCTCTGTACTCCTTTTATAGCTACTTCTGCCCTGGACGATATTTATAAAACAGGCCTGAGAACATCTTAGTGCGCTAGGCAGCTGGGCAGTTTGCAGGGGCAATAGGAACAGGTGTCTTTCCCAGCTGTAGCAGTCCTTTAAAGGTATATTAAAAAAAGGAGGGGGGAGTACCTGGGTGGCTCAGTCATTAAGTGTCTGCCTTCAGCTCAAGTCATGATCCAGAGTCCTGGGATCGAGCCCCACATTGTGCCCTGCACCGGGCTTGCTTCTCCTTCTCCCACTCCCTGTGATTGTGTTTCCTCTCTCACTGTGTCTCTCTCTGTCAAATAAATAAAATTATACACACACACACACACACACACATATAAAAGCATAAGTAACTTCAGAGATGATGCCAGCAGTGATGATGATTTCATAGCTAACACTGGCTAACATTTATTTAGCGCTTACTTATGTGCCAGGCACAATGCGCTTTGCATAATTTCACACATTTCTTATGACAATCTCACTATGGACCAAACTGTGTCCTCCTAAAGTTCATATGTTGAAACACTAACTCCCAAAACAACTGTATTTGGAGATGGGGCCTTTATAGAAGTCTTTAAGGTTAAAAGAGGTTGTAAGGGTAGGCTCCTGGTCTGATGGGATTAGTGGCTCTATAATAAGAGACAGCAGTGAGCCCTCTCTCTGCCATGTTAAGAGAAATGGCAGAGGTTCACAAACTCGGAAAAGGCACAGTTCACTAACCAGGAACCCTGCTGGACCTTGATCTTGGGCTTCCAGCCTCTGCAACTGTGAAAAAATATACTTCTGCTGTTTAAGTCACCTAGTCTGTGGTATTTTGTTATGACGGCCTGACCCGACGAACACAACTATAATTGTAACCCCTTTTTATAGATGAGGACACTGAGGCTTGCATTACTGAGGTAAGGAATTCAGACCCAATTCTAATCCTGTTCATGATCTTTCTGTGCTTCCTAGCTCAGAGTGAAATTTGGGGGGTGGGAGGCTTCTTTGTAACTGTTTTCTCTAACCACAAGTTCACTTCCATTTCTCCCTGACTTTTTCATCTTTCTTATGAGTTATCCTCTCTGCGCTCAGCACTCTCGATTTTCTGTTTTCTTCCCAAACCCTGTCCCCCAGCCACATGAAGACATTTTGTTGTTGCCTGGTGCCCTCCCTTATCTCTTCAAAATGTTTTCTGAGAACCATTTCCTCCCTTGACGTTGGCAGTTTCTCTCACTTATCAAGCATATCCTTCCCCTTGCTCTATTACGATGTTGTTTCTTCAGTATTTCCAGTTGGATAAATATCTCCTGGAAGACACTGTGTGCTAGAGTTTTTGTTTTTCATCTTTGGTAAAGTTTTTGGTAACCTGAAGGCAAAGAGCAAGAAGAAATTAGGCAGATAATAGGTCATTTTTCTAAGTCAAGATTTAGTGATTCAACCTCCACTCACTACCCATTTCTTAAAGAACTGAAAGATGATTAATTCTGTGTAATTATAAAAAGGCGTCCTATCTATTCCTTTCCTATTTTAATTATGAAGTAGTCCTTTGAAATTTTGAATTCTCCACCCATGAGCGTACAAATTCTCTGTAGCTTATTGAGCTGACAATAACAAGACACGCAGTAATAAGCTGTAAACATGTTTTCAGTCTTGAATACCCAGGGCCATCTTATTGTTTACATTACTCATCCCTCTTATGTAAGAGAAAGATATTCCCCATAGATCTTTTCATTTTACCAATTTTGTGACTCATCCCTATTCTCCCACTCCCTTACCTAAGCTTGTAATAAATCACAAGTCCTGGAAATATAACTTCTTAAATACAGTATCTCTTGCAATCAGTCTTCTTGTCTCCAGCCTCCTGCCATTATTTCAGACCCTCTTACTGCTGCCTTGTCACACTCTCCTCTTCCTTATAACACTTCATGACTTGTTGAATAAAGGATAACATATATACCCTGCAGGGCACATGTGGTCTTTTGAGCTTTAATTCTTATCTATAAATTCGATCTTATCACTACACCTTATCTATAAATTCAATCTTATCCCCCACCCTTTCTGCAGCTTTGAACAACTGGTTCATTCTGCCTGCACTGACAGCTCTATGGCAGACACTTTGTTGGATGCTGGGGACACGATGGTGACCAAGATAGAGAGAGTCTTGATATACCTTCTGAGAACATGCAATCTACAGGGAATACAGATAAGTCTGCAGAACTCACACTAGAGTATGTTAAGCTCTATGGTATGGAAGTAATGGAATACAGTTAGGGAACATAGAAGTGGCACTTAACTCAGACCCGGGGAGACCAGAGGATTCATTATATCCAAGTCAAGATCAGAAGATTGAGAAGGTAGTACTCAGATCCAAGGCTTAGGAGTTGAGGTCAAGGAGTAAATGCTTCAGAGAACATCACTTGCAAAGGTGAGAAAGTACATGTTACTCATATTCAGAGAACAGAAAGTACTTCATTGTGGTGACTGCAGAAGTGGCTAAGGGAGCTGTGTTGCAGGATGAGGCAGGAGTGATAAATATCACTAATAATCAGGCTCTTTTAGGCCATTGCTCAGGCTGTTCCTTTTGCTTGAAATGACCTGGCAGCTTCCCACTCAGCTTAACCATCTCCGCTATAAAGTGTTTCCTTATCTTGCTCAATGCTATCATTTTTTATCTAGCACATACTTGGGTTTATCATTCATATCACTAATCTGTCTCTCCTACTAGTAGGTCAACTCTGGGAGGCGGAGATGATCACTTATTCATGCTCACATTCCCTGTGTTTAGCATAGGACCTATTCTAAAGTGCTTGCCCAATCAGGAACATCTGCTAATGTCACACTTTGGAGAAGATTCATTTTTGCCACGGGTAATAGAACATTTTGGTTCATTCAAAGGCTTGGGGTTGTAAAGGTATATACTGCCTTACTTTAATATGCCCATTGATACATGGAGTAGGGAGACTTACTGCACAATTATGTGTATTTGATTCTATAGACCAGTATAAAAATCAGGCATGGCTTATAGGTGTATGATCAGGGCTCCAAATTTTTTGCTTTGAGTACTGTGTTGTTTTTTTTTGTTGTTGTTGTTGTTGTTTATTTATTTATTTTTTTAAATGAGGTTTGAATGAACAAAGTTTGGGGGAGAAGGTATGTGTTCAGTGTCTTCTATATTGAAGGTCAAGGGCTGACTCCCTGCTTCTGGTTTCTCTTGGTATGTGATACCAGAATCTATCCTGGCCTCATTCCTGTTAGGCCAACAGGATTGGATTCATACGGTGTATAAGGAAAAGAGAAGAATCAAGATGTGGTGGTGAGAGCACGGGGGTGTCTCTGTAGGCCTGGGATCTTTGGGAAATGCCTCCAGAATGAACTTACTACTCATTTTTAACTGAGTATGTAAGAAAGAATGTCTCCTCTGCCCTTTGGGCCGTGATCTCTGCACAAGGGCCCAGATCTGATGTGCTAATTGTCCATTGTACTAGCTTCTAGCACATACGTCTTCTAGAGTGGATTTCCAGGAGCCAATTCCAAGGGGAATCAACTTTTACTTCCAGGATTTTTGTCCACAGCAAGATTAGTAGAATGTTGGAGAAAGAGGAACTTCCTGTTCATTTAAGAAAGCAGGAAGCCATGGTTGTTATGCTTGGGGATACTGCTGTTTGTTTCTCAAGGTGGTTAAAACCTAGATTTAGGTTTCACAGTATTGCACATATGCACCAGATATTGCCCCAGATGGGTAAGGTATATGGCAGTGAGCGGAAAAAGTTAAAAAAACAAAGACAAAAACACTAAATAAAATAAAACAAAACCCTTTCGCATATGGTAGCAGAACTTGGCAGAAAATGGCCCGTCTTCTGAGTATGTTGGACTTACTGAGAAACCCAGATGCTCTTTTCTTTTTTCCTTTTCCCAGAGTGTATTTACAGGTTTTGAATCTTCATGGTGTCTTCCAAATATACTCTTCTTTTTCTACAGGCCGACTGCTACCAAACTTAATATTTTCCTCCTTCTGAACATACAGGCTTGACCCAAAGGAGAAGAATTAGTGTAAAACATATTTCTACATGTTGAGACTGAACTGTTGAATTGGAGTGGGCTCCTTTGTACATTATCCCCACTGCTTTCCCCAGGACTGAGCAGAAAGCTCTGGGCACAAGCACCCAGCTGCTGACCAGCTGTGAGGACAAAGGAAGCACAAGCCATTTAGCTTCTTCGTTTGGGTTACTACAATGGACTGGGCTTGTGGGGGAATCATAGCTTTAATTATTTCAATAGTCAAGATTGTACATGAACCTCACCATTCTCTATTTGATTCTTTTAAGATCGATTTTTCTAATGGCATGCATGTGGTATGGACCAACAAAAAGTTACGACAAGTGTAGAAATGGATTTGTGGTTCGTTTTAATGGAAAGTATGTGTGAGGGGAGGCAACGGTAAAGAATACTGAAGATGGGATCTTTTCCCCCCAACATGGCTTCAAAGCAAATTAATCCAAGATTATACATCCCTGAATGTCAGATTCCTGAATGTTCTCTTCATTCTCACTGCTTTGCTAGTCATATCTGTTATCTATTGCTATGTTATAACTTGTCCCAAAATATAGAGGCTTAAGAACAACAAAAATGTATTCACAGATTTGGATGCAGCTTAGCTGGGCCTTCTAGCTCCGGGTTTCTCACGGTGCTGCAATCATAGTGCTGGCTAGAGCTCTAGGCATTTTGAGAACTGACTTAGGGAGAATCCACTTCCAAGCTCACTCACATGGTTGTTAGCATGATCGAGATGGCTTCTGGCTGGAGACATCAGTCCCCTGCTCTGTGGCCTTCTTCACAGGGCTCTTCAGAACTTGGTCACTTACTTCTCTTAGATCAAGGAGTCTGAGAAAAAGCATGAGATGGCAAACAAGATGGAAGTCAGTTCTTTGGAAGGGAAGTAAGCTAATCTTGGGAGTGCTCTCTCCTTACTTTTCCTGTAATCTCGTCATTAGAATCCAATCACTAAGTCCAGCCCACAATCAAGGGGAAAGGATAATACAGGGCAGAAGATCAGGAGGTAGGGATCACTGGTAGCTATTACAGAATCTCCCTACCTAATTTATTAATTAATAAGCAAATATTTATTCAAGGTCACTATGTTAAAAAGCTCTGTAGGCTGCAGTTTCATCAGGGCTTGCTTTGTTCCTCAAAGCGGGATCTGCAATCTATCTGAGGAAAAAAAATGTTTATACTTTAAAAATATACTGCAATAATGTGTCACTATACATAAATGCTCAGAGAGTAACAGAGGTAGGAGAACTCACCATGGAGACAATTTAGGGCTGTGTCTGACCTAGAAGAGAGATGGGTCCCCACTGGACTCAGCTGCTGCTGAATTAGGCACAGGAATGGATGATTATAGGCGGTCCATTTGGAACTGAACACAAACCAAATGAACAGCTTTATCCTTTTCTAAGATATTTCAGGACTCTCTCACAGTCTTGCTCCAACAATTCTCTTCCATTTTACTACCCCTTCATCCCCCAGTATGGCTGGGAGCAGGACTTATAGTTCTTGAGAAAAGCAGGACTTGTAGTTCTTTACATCAGGACTTTTTTCTGATTGTTTCTGCTAATTATTTTTCTTTTTTAAAAGATTTTATTTGAGAGAGAGAGAGAGATCACAAGCAGGGGGAGGTGCCTAGGGAGAAGGAGACTCCTTGTTGAGCAGGGAGCCCGACGTGGGACTAGATCCCAGGGCCCTGTGATCATGACCCAAGCTAAAGGCAAATGCTCAACCGACTGGGCCACCCAGGTGCCCCTATTTCTGTTAATTTTCTGAGATGATTTACTGTGGTGCCCCTGTGTGTCTTAACTGTTTGTAACTGCTAAGTAAATGATGATTAGAATTATAGTTTTTTGTTTTGTTTCTTTTTGTTTTAAAAACTCTGTCTGTGGCTGGCTTCTTATTTTGTCAATGAGGAGAACAAAATCCAGAGAAGTTCAATGACTTGCTCACATTCTCTACCTTCCAAACCACTGCTCTTTTCATGACATCCTGCAGTCTCCTACCTAAAGTGGATTTTTTTGCAAGCCCAGTGACAAGGTGGCCCTTACCTCATATGTGAGTTACCGGGTCAGTTTTGGAGGTGACACTTTTATTTACTCATACCAAATCGTATCAGCACAGATTTGTGAAAGCATGGTATATATAAAATACCATTTATTTCATTGAGGTGTAAGCCCTCTCCTTCAATGGAATACTCAAAAAAGAAAATTGAATACATTTTAGTATATCCTCTTGCAGACACAAGGGAGCATTACAAATTTTTTATATGATATTTAAATATGAGATTCAGAAGAAAACCGGTTTGCATTTGGTAATGACAGAAGCTCACAGAGACAATCTAATATGTACGACTCTCTTAAGTGGTTGTGAGTTTCTGGTAAATTTCATATACCAAAATGCCACTCCAGGGGAGAAAACACAAACTTTTCAATTGGAAATTTCAGAAACAGAGTCTTTATTAAATCTAGATTTTAAGTTTTCATTTACATGTGGGCTTAAAACAATGTTTTTTATCTCAGTTTTTGAACTTCACATGTACTTTCTAAGAGATGTCTTCCAGACATGGAGAGGAAATGAAATAGCATCACCTCTTAACTATTCCTTTATCTCCTCTGCACTTTCTTTTTCTCCTCCTTAATTTTAAGAATTTATCGTGCTACCCTGAACTTTCATAAACTGTAATATTCCTGCAGAAAGTGATAACAGCCATGTTAGATGCTGTGATTTTTTTTAATAAAAGTGATATACCATCTCTCCCTAACATAAATCCCAAACCCCAAATTAAAATACAGTTAAGTATTACAGATGATGCTGATATCAGTGTCATTATTTTGTGAAGACTAAATATTTTTGGAAGAGTAATGGTGGGTTCAATTTGCTGTGACAGAATGATCTCTGGTGAAACTGTCAAGCAAAACTGATAACTTGAAATTAAATAAAGACTCTGGCTGTAGTTGTACTGACTTATGAAACAGCAAAACCCTTTATGAGGACCTGTTAAGTATCAGGAAAGACCTGAAGCATTTTCACAACCATTACAATGTGGGATTCTTTCAAAGGTATTGTCTTACCACACCTCTGGACTCTTCTTGAAGATAAGACTCTCTCCTCATTTCACAGAAAAGGAAAACCTGACATCACAAAGACGGGGCATACCCACAGCCACACAGACACTAAAGTTGGATCCTAGGTTTCCTGAGTCCAGGACCAATACTTTGATACCTAAATACTTCTGCGAATTTGTGATGGGGTATCAATATGCAAGAGATACACAAAAAACGCTCCTCCACAAACACACGAGTGAACAAACATGAACACGGACTAATCAACGTGTTTTTCCATGCCCCAGCTCTTCCAGGCCACCTGCCATCTCTTCTTCTCATGTTATTTTCCCTTTCTGGGATTTTTCTATCTTTTGCCTTTAAATTGGACTGTTCTTTGTCTTCTCTGTTTATTGAATTGAATTGAAATTCCAAGCATTGTTTATGGTCCACCTCAGATATCTTTCTTTAGCCAGGCATTTTTTTCTTGATGTGAATGGAATATTTCCTTCCACCATCCTGGCTCCTCCAAATGATGTCATTTATGCATGACTTTGGGTGCTTTATCATATGGTGCCTTGTGTTAGAGTTATTCATGTTCATACTTGTTCTGGCTCAGCAGGGTCAGCTTCATGAGAGCTGAGAACATGATTTATTTTTTCTGGGTCCTCCAGTGGCTTATACATAGAAGAAGATAGGTATGTATGAGATGAACTAAAATATTTGTAGGAGCAGTTAATGCTGAGTCCCATCCAGGAGACAAGGAGCTTACCTTCATGGGCTTGAGCAGTTGGGTTCTGAAATCCCTTAGATGATCAGATGGTAATTACTGGGCAGAGGGGGAACAGTAGACTCGAGGCAGAGCTGCTTATGAAGACAATAGTAGTAAGAGAGTGGTAAGGGGAAGGGGAAACCAAGGTTCCCCTTCAGAAGTGCTCTTCCCTTACTTCGGTTGCCTGCTCCAGTCTTCATCTTTCCCGCTAGACTGAAAGCTCTACAAGCTTATTCCCTGCTGTGTCCTTGGTGCCCAGCACAGGGCACGGACGGAGGAGGTGCTTAAAAACATTCATGACTGAATGACTAATACATGACAGTTGAGACTCTCACAATAAGAATAGAAAAGGGGAACACATGTCATGTGCAGATTGTTTATTCGCTGATGATGGTCTGTGCATAAAGTGTTTTGATTTCTTAGTGTGTATTTTGGATATTTAGATGGCTTATGCCTTTTGTAAATTTTGTGGGTTTTTTTCCCCATCCATATGCCTCTCTGTTTTTAGTTACCTTTCTACACTGCCAAAACAAAATAAATCCAACAGTTGCCTTCACTTCAGTTTCCCTTAGTATTGTTTTATAGTTTCGTATCTACTTTAAATATATCCCAAGTACATTTTGTTTTGTGGGGGAGGCAGGAATTTGCAGAGAAAGCAACAAATCAGTTGATCTTGTCTTAACACAAAAATTTACTCCTAAGAGTCTAGCAGTGGAACTAACTTACCTCGGGTTTTTTTTCCCCCCAAAGATTATTTTCATGTTAAGTATCTTCTTCAACAGCTTCTAATTATTCATTATTTTCCCAGTTTAAAACAAAATCAGTAGGGAGATTTTCTTTCTAGGAATAGATATTAATAAGACTCCTCACTTTTTTTTTTTTTTTTTTAAAGAGGAGATTCCTAAACCTAGGCGGGAAGTTTTATTTAAAATATTCTAAATGTGAGATATTTAAATATATTTAAAGAGAGCTAATTTAAACGATTTAATATGTACTCTCTCAAGGGAAATGAAACCTCAGCATATGTGACTTTCATTAGTGGCTTTACCACAGAGATATAAGCCAAAATGCTTAATAGGGAAAGTTTAATGACTAATTAATTGATCCTTAAATTGTTTGCTAATGGGTATTACATACTCATGAAACACATCTTTTGTGTATTTTCTGAAGTGCTCTCCTAGGGAAGAGGCAAGATGTTACTTAGAGTAAATCAAACCTTGTCAGTGATTGGTAAGGCAGCCAGGGTCCCATTCCCAAATATCCCAGACTAGGTCTCTTCATTTTCTCAGATCATGAAAAGTGAACAAAACCATCATTAAATGTCAAACTAAAGATTACTTTCTGGCAGAACTCAGAATGAGGTCATCTTTGATACAATAGCTATCATACCAAGAATCAAGCAAATGTATACATACAAGGAAATGTACAAGGAATCATAATGTACAAGGAATCATAAGAAGGCAACCTTATGGTATCTTGCTGACTGACTATACTTTTATCCAGAAAAATTGAAGTTTCCTAATATTGAGAACCACAAAGAAACACAATCACAAAGTGACCCTAAAATTTAGTAGGGTTTGAGTCATTCTTTCATTACGTTTTTGCTACCTTTTTTTCAAGCAGACATGGAATTATAGCTAAATGCGATTCATGTTATGACATACTGTTTTTCTATTTGTTTAGTTTAAGAAAAGTGTTTTAAATACCACCTGTGCCAAATATATACTGATAGTTCCCAAATGTTCATGTCCGGCCTGGACTTCTCTCCTGTATCGCAGACTTGTATGTCCAGAAGCACACTTAACACATTCGCTTGATGTGTAACAGATACACCAAATCTGCTTGTCCCAGCTCTTTCTCACCCTTACCCCTGGGCCCCTCGTGGCCTTTCTCGCCTCAGTTAATGATAACTTCATCCGTTCCAGTTGCTCAGGCCAGAAACTTGGGAATTACACTCGACCTTTCCTTTTCCCTTACAGTCTGTCAGGCTTCAGAATGCACATGGAATCTGACTATTTCTTACCATCTCCTTCTACAGTCAGGTCTGAGCCTCTGTCATTTCATGCCCGGATTTTACTGGAAGAGCCTCTGAGTGGCCTCTCAGCTGCAATCTTTGTCCTCCCGCAATCTATTCTGAAGAAAGCTCCCAGGCCAATCCTTTAAGAAAAAGAGGTATACCACTCCTCTGCTCAGAAACCTCAAGTGCCTCTTCATTCCAATCAGAGTGAAGGCAAAGGTCCCTCAAATGGTTGTCAAAGCTCTCCATGATCTAGCCTTTTAATACCTCCCCGACTTTATCTCCAACTATTCTCTACCTGGTCCACCCAGCTTTAGCCACACTGGCCCAAGTCCTATTCCTGGAAAATGCCTCCGCCTGGAAAAATCTCTCTTTGATACCCACATAGTTCACTTCCTGTCCTTCAAGTCTTTCCTCCAGTGGCAATTTCTTAACGTGGCCTTCTCTGATGCCTTTGATTACCACTGTCTCTGCGTCAACAGTAGGAAGGGCATATCTTGCATCTGCATCCGTACATTCTGTTTGTGTTCTGGACAGTGTGTTTATTCTCTCTGGGTCTCAGTTTTCTCCACTATAAATTAAGGGTTTTGGTAAAGTGTCCCATAAGGTCCTTTGGGCTCTAAAATTTAAAAAATTCTATGAGACTAATTTGGCCCTGGTAAACTAGTTAGACTTGGGCTTGAAAGTCTATTAGCAGTGAAGGAGACCGACCCCTTTTCCTAGAAGCTGAGCTCTTGTGGGAAATATGAAAACATAACCCGTATAGCTTGCTAAGACTACTGCTACATTTCAGAAATAAGTCCTATTTAAAAGGTTGTTTGTTTTTGTTGGTTTCAGTTTACTTTGGCTCCCTAAATAGTTAGGAGGCCTCAGAAAAGGAGATTGAATTCTTTGAGCCTTGGTTTCCTCATCCATAAAATGAAGATATCGTGCCAGATGATCTCCAGCTTCTCTTCTAGATTTGGAACTCTCTTTTAACAGGAGGAAATCACACACTTTCCCTCGTTGTCACAACTCTTCATCTAGTTGTATGAAATATTCATATGCAAGTCAGTGACTAGAGACATCACTTCCTTGGCTTTGGGATGCATGGCACCATTCCCATTGAGTATAATTGTAGGCATTTCTTATTATAGCGCTGTTCATATGCCTAGCCATCCTACAGAGGCCTTGGTGTTTAGATTAGAGTGAGTGTGGATGTAACTCCAGGACACATCCTTTACATTTATTTTCAGTGTTAGATAATTATGCAGAAAGACAAAGTAGAATGCATAAACACAGCAGCTGTTTTGTCCCCAAGTATTGGAAAACTTCTCATTACAACTGAGAGCTCTGTTATGCTTGACTATAATGGTCAGAAGATCACAGCTATCTGAATATTTTAATGCAAATACCCAAAACATTTTGGAGGGAAAGGTGTTTTTTTAGTTGATGTGCTTAAATCAGTTTTATGCTTTCCTTCATAAAGGATACTAGTGAATAATAACCAACTTAAATGATCAAGTTAGGGAGTCATTTTTATCTTTGTGAATTCTATTTAAACATAATTATTAAACTATAACTTTAATTAATAAAGGCTATTTCTACATGGAATTGAGGCAAATGATTTTTTTTTAGAGTACTTTCTAGATGTGTGACTACTTATAGCTTCTAGGGTGTGAGTATGTAACTAGCCAGAAGGATTGTACAAAAAGGAAATTTTCTGTTCTTATTCTTTCTCTATGAAACTAGGGACAAAGAAGAGAATTAGGTAGTTGAAAGGTACAAAAAAAATCAAGAGCGGATGTAATTTTGGTACGTGGGGGCACAGTGTTTTGAAATGTACTTTTGTGTGGTTTTCAAAATGTTTTTGAGGCGCTATCCAACAAATTCTCACAAAGTTCCTTTGAGAATGAAAAACAAATAATATTGAAACAACGGTTGTCCACAGGGAAGAGCCTAGAAAATGGAAGAAGAATTCTCTAGACTCAATCATGCAACATTTGATTTATTGAGTCATGTGACTAATGTCATTCCTTCTTTCCTTCCTTCATTTATTAGCTATATATTGTTCCAAGTTAGGCTTTGCTAAGGATTTGGGAATGTGATTGTCTTGTTACTGGAAATCTATCAGGAACAATGCACTAAAATGCCCAAGGATAAACCCATGGGCCTTCAGTAACACTGGTACCTATTCTAGCTCTTTTTCCATTTTGTAGGAAGGATATTTCGTGGAACTGTGAACTTAATTGAAATCATATGTCACTACTCTTTGTGTTTCCAGGCAGGCAGACTAGCATCAGCTGCAGAACAGAAACTCGACACTCATGATGTTTTTTCTATTACTAGGGAGGTTTTTAAGAAGACTAAAAACTCATGAGTAGTGGTACAGTCTGAGAAACCCTTTCAGTTATAAATTTCTGGGATTTTGTATTCCCCTGTAGCCAGAATTTAATTTTATTTCTTTTAAAATTCCCTTCTTCTTATAAAAGTTACTTCTGTTCAATACACATGAACACACAGTCTTAAAATTATGGGGAATTTTTCCTCATTTTTGACCAATCATTTTATGTTATGGTCTCATTTCCTTCCTCCAATTGAGGATGGGGTCCCACTCAGAAACTGGAGGTATTTTATCTGGTTGGCCTGAACAAGCTGTCTTGTTCTTGGTAGTCCCCTTTCCTTAGGGACAGCATGCTGCTTCTCTAGGGCATATCTCTTGGTTCTTACTACAAAGGGGCAAACTTTCTAGAAAAGGGCAATGGCCTTTCAAAAGATTTATTAGCCTTTATTTTAACTGCTCCAAGCCAAGTTGATGGGAGAGGGGAAAAAAAAGCCCAGTCCTTGAAACAACTCCAGTAACACTTGGTTGTCATCATTTAAAAAAGAATGTTTTCTAAGCATAAGGTATGGAAATAAAGAATAATGGGAAATGGGAAACTCACTCCTTTGGAAGGAAAAGGAAAAAAAGGAATGAGGGAATGAAAGAAAGAAGGGAAATAAGGAAGAAGGGAGGGAGGGAGGGAGAAGGGAGGTAGAAAAGAACAGATCAAAGGAGGGAGGAGGGAAAAAAATAGTCAAGAGAAGAGAGAAAACTAAAAAGAGGACTGAGAGGAAGAGAAAGGGAGAGAAGGTGACGTGGCTGTTAGTAACATTAGTCTCAGAAACCAGCTGGAATATTGTGTGTCTCTTAGCTTCTGCATAATGAATAAAGGTTTTCCAAATGATATAGTTTTGGTTCCAAGAGGGAGGAGGCCACGTTAGCACACTCATTCCTTTAGAACCACAATATTGCAGACTGCACTGTCTTACTGCCTGTTTTCCCTATTTACCAAAGGGAAAGGGGGGTGGAGTTGCCTTTAATTATTAACCTTTAAAAATACCCTCTTTATTATTTGTGGTCCTGGCAAAAAGCAAAACTTACGTTCATAGATAATCTCAATCCTTATTTTAGCCCTTATTTTCAGCCTCTCCCTACTAAGTGTTTTACCTGAACCAAACCTAAAATTTAACAGATGTGCTGCAATTGGACCAAGGGGAGAGAAAGCAAAAGGAGTCAGGTCCTGCATGATAGCTACCCCTCCAGAGAGAAATCCCTGGAACTTTCCTATACCTACATTTGGGGCACTTTTTTTTTTTTTTTAAGATTTTATTTATTTAGGGGCACCTGGGTGGCTCAGTGGGTTAAAGCCTCTGCCTTCAGCTCAGGTCATGATCCCAGGGTCCTGGGATCGAGCCCCGTGTCAGGCTCTCTGCTCAGTGGGGAGCCTGCTTCTTCTCTCTCTCTCTCTCTCTCTCTCTGCCTGCCTCTCTGCCTACTTGTGATCTCTCTCTCTCTGTCAAATAAATAAATAAAATCTTAAACAAAAAAGATTTTGGCAGAGAGGCAAGCACAGAGAGAGAGAGAGAGAGAGTAGGAAGCAGGGTCCTGCCAAGCAGAGAGCCCCATGTGGGACTCGATCCCAGGACCCTGAGATCATGACCTGAGCCGAAGGCAGGGGCTTAACCCACTGAGCCACCCAGGTGCCCTGGGGGCACTTCTTTTTGGCGATATCATTTCAGTCATCCCAAGGAGGCAAAATAAAGTTTATCCCTTTATTATATTCCTGAATCATCTGTGAGCATTTTACATAAAATTAACTGTGGGTTCTTCAGTCAAATTCAAAATACCTTGTTAAGAAGTTAGGAACAGTAAAGGTGAAGAAAGCTGACACATTGACCTGAACTTTTATTCGGGTTCTCTCATGCCTAATTGTTTAGTGAATTAATTCTGAAATCTGTACGTATCAGATGTTTCATGTATGAGACTTACAGTGTGAATCTGAGTCATGACCATGACGACATGTATTGATTTCCTTAGATGAGCCATACTAAAGGGAAGCAACTGCAATTCTATCACTAAGTGATAGGAGAAGAAAATTTCTCCTGGCATTTCTTTTTTAGTGGTGAGATGGAGTATTGACTTAGGATTCAAGATCGATTGTTTGACCATTATAAGCAGCGTTTAGCATTGTCCTGATATATATTAGGCATCCATTGTTTGTGTAATGATGAATGCTGATAGGCATGATGTCAAATATAAAATCAAATGAATGCAGGAGCATAGTTTGCCTGCCAGATGCCCATGTTGAAAACAGTAAGAAAAACAAGGTGGCTTATTCTTTCTCTTGGAAATTCAAATGGACAGGTGACTGGAGTTATTACTTTGACACATAATGGAAAAGCAGTCCTCCTCTCCAGATATTTAGGTTAGTGGCTACTTTTTGGTTTTTCTGTCAGTTCTGTGTCGACTACAAAAATAAGGAACTACATCAACATTCAGGTTTTGGAACTGTTAAGTTTTTATGATTTTTAGAAAGAGCCACCTAGGGATGGTATGTTTAACAGTATAACACAAATGGCCGGACAAACATTTAAATATATGTTAAAATGAGCACATTCTGGGGATTATATTAAGGATATAATTGAAAGCTTATGCTGTGTCCTCATGAGACTAAAGAAATTAGTGTTTAATAAAACACTGTGTGGTAATCATTGAGGCTTTTCTTTCCTGGGTAAGGAAGTATTTGACCTGACTACAATATTTTTATGAGGGCATTTCAGAGTCAAATGGCACAATGTGCCATCCTACTGGGGAAACTAATTAGTGTGATAAACATTCTATTCTTTCCGTGTGGTAAATTTCTAATGCTAGATTATAAATAGAAGTCATTATTTAATGTATCTCTATTTACTAATTCTAGAAGCTCAAAATGGAATAGAATTTTCTGGAAAATTATCATTTATCTCAATTGGAATGAATAGCTAGAAAATAGACCATAACAGAAAGGGCCAGGCAAATCTATGGGTCAAAACAAAGTCTGTGTCCAAGAGATCTATTCATCTGTGAATAGTGAGCATGTAAAGATGATTCAGGATGAGCAAATCTCTTTAGGGGAAGGGACCCAACTAAATTGAATACAGTTGTACAGATGGAAGTTGATCCAGATTTTGAGATTTTTAAGACTTACAATTTTAACCCAGCCAGTAATGGAACAGAAGATGAAAAAAGTCCAGCAGGCATGAATTTATCCAAAGTCTGAGAATCAAAGGTAATTTTAAGTAAACAAAGAGGGATGCCACCACTGAGGTCCAAGCATGAAGGAAAACAAAGGCAGGATGATTAAGGTCAGGTTAAGGTGTACAGAGCCTCAGATGAGACAAAAGGCAGATATTAGCCCCAAGGCACTAAAGGCACAAGAATGACTCAATTCTGAGATAGATTACCATACAAATAAAGATATATGTATACCATCCCTTACTTAGAATACATATTGGCTCTTCTATAATAAATGTAGACCTGAGTTTGAAGGTGAGACTTTTCTAGGCACAACTGCGAGTTAGGCTTCCCTGCATTTAGGAATAGGCTTAGGAGCCTAAAGGACATTATGGACAGGACATTATGTAATCATCAAAATACATTAACCTTCCACTGGATATTCTTGTGATGCGATCTTATGTATAGTGCTTTTGGATATCTTTTACCAAGCATAGTACTATTGGCCCTTGAATAACACAAGTTTGAAGTGCACACGTCCACTTATACATGGATTTTTTCTTTCAATAAATACCGTTTAGTGCCGTAAATGCATTTTCTCTTCCTTATGATTTACTTAATAACACTTTTCCTTTTTCTACCTTACTTTATGTAAGAATACACTATGCGATACATATAGCATACAAAATACCAGTCCTCGTCATCAGTAGGGCTTCTGGTCATCAATAGGCAAGCTACTTGTTCAGTTTTTGTGAGTCAAAGTTACACTTGGATTTTTGATTGCCCGGGGGTGGGTGGGAGGTTGATGCTCCTAACCCTCATGTTGTTCAGGGGGCAATTGTTTAATTACCAGATCTTTCTTTTAGTTTAGGTGAGTTTCAGCAGCTTTTCTGTCACTTGCAACAAAAAGAAACCTGAGTAGTATTAAACAGACATGGCCTGTCCTGGAGCATAAAGTCTGCCGGGAGACTTAGAGTTAGGTAGGCAACGCGAAGAAGGCGGCCAAGGTGCTGGTACTGGGAAATGCAGGTACTGGGGATGCACAGGAAAAGCAGCTGACTGGGCCAGGGAAGACATCCCCGAGGAAGCGTTCTTTAAGCTGAAACTAAAGCACCCCCAGGTGAGGGAAGAGCTGCAGGTAGATGGAACAGCATGCTGGAAGTTTCCAACAAAAAGAATGCAAAACCCATCTGAAAAAAAGGTAAGAAGTTTTGTCTGTCTAGTGGGTAGTCAGCTAGAGAGGGATGTTAAGAGAAGACGCTGGAGTGTTAAGGGAAGGGCCTCCTCGGCCCTGTCAAGGATATTGAACATTAATCCAAGGAAAACGGGCACAGACCATTGTTGATTCATTCACTTATCTGGTTCCTGAAATATATTAGACTTTCATTTCTTGGTGGCTTGGTTTTCTCATTTAACATAAATTAAATGGGTTCAAGTGGCTCCTTCAGGGAATATGAGAATTTAGGAGTATTTTATGTTAGCGACTGATGCTCCTTCTTTCCTCCTTTTATTTTTGTTGACTATTTCAGTTTACGATCTCAATGGTAAGCTGTTGAGTCCTATGTTTGGTCATATGGAAAAATAATAGTATAAATTTCCATACACGATGGCCCCTAATCAATCTAGAAAAGGGTGCTGAATATTCTGTGTTAAAAAGTATCTACTGAATTGTTCAGTCCAGTTATTCTGATTCTATGAGAACCTGCAGATGAATCAATAGCATTAGCAGAGGTAATTGTTTCAAGTGGCATATTGTGAATTAGTTATCTCTGTCAGATAAACATAGTAAAATATTTGTGCAGAATTCACATAGGTAACATGTGAGTTCAACTTTTTTTTCTTTTTAATCTGTATGCCCTGGAACAAAGGAGGTAAGGTTAGTAAATTAATCAGCAGTGAGGGTGAAATTATACAGATTAAAGACTTCTACTTAACAGAAGTCTATTGCCTCTTTTGTCTAATGGCAATAATGCTGAGAAGTGGAATGGTTGCCATCACACCTGGAGACAAGTGGTGTTTAGTGCTTGATTAAGACGAAGGCCAGTCCCACTATTCACGTCCATTGTAGGCACCACTGCAGTGGTGAAATAATGACAACAATGCTATTATTCATCCAAAGATTGTGTTGGCAGTTTTGCTATTAAAAAAGCGGTACGTGGGGGGACCTGGGTGGCTCAGTGGGTTAAAGCCTCTGCCTTTGGCTCGGGTCATGATCCCAGAGTCCTGGGATCGAGCCCCATATGTGGCTCTCTGCTCAGCCTGCTTCCTCCTCTCTCTCTCTGCCTGCCTCTCTGTCTACTTGTAATCTCTGTCTGTCAAATACATAAATAAATCTTTAAAAAAAGGGGGGGGTAAGTGGATTAGGGGACTAGAAGGGACCTAGAAAGGACTCTAAGCCCATCTTAGATAGATAACTACCGATCTTGCTTTTTAGGGTTTTCAGGAAAAGAACACTTCTATCTTTTATCTGTAAAAGGTATTTCAGAATTGGTCTGTCCTGCCAAGAGATGTGTTGCTTCATCATTTATTTACTAGCTCGTAAATTCAGCAATTATTTATATAGGGTCTACCATGTATTGGGAAATAAGGCAAATACGATTTAACACTTTTCAGGGTCTTTATAATCTAGAAAGGAAGAAAGGATAAAAGAAAATATGATGAATGATGATAAATGTTATAATAAGCAAAATATATAGGGCCATAGGAGACCCTTATAGGGATTTCTCACTTAGATTAGGGGCTCGGGGAAGACTTGTTAGAGGAAGTAAGTTTTAGGGTATCTGAAGCAAAAATAAGAGTCTCCAAGTGAAGCCAACTTTGAGGTGGGGCAGAGAAAGGGGAATAAAATAATTTTCTAGGCAGAGGAAAGTGTGTGTGAGGGCTGGAAGATAAAAGGTTTCAGGCTATATGCCAGGATCTTGATAGCCTTGGGCATCAGGCTAAGGATGGACTTTTTACAGGAGGTAGTATTTCTGTTTGTTTGTGTTCTGGGTCATATATTATGACCATATATTATATGACCATATACTATATGACCGTATATTATCTGGGTCATATATATGACTTGGAAGGAGGGATGTGGGCAAAGTTCTCTCTGGAGCTCTGGTAGGGTCAGGGCCCTAGGACGATAAGGCCCCAGTGGAGAAGAAGAAGTAACTAAGAGTACAGCTCTGACATACACACTGACACAATCCTCAAAACGCAATTTTTCTACTTCTAAAATATAAGACTTTGGGAGAGTTAACACAAATTTACAAGTTCCTTCCCATATACATTTTACATGGAAGCCGTAATTTAAAAGACCTTCCTTATGATGACTCAAAGAATTAGTGAGACGTACACCTTAGTACACTGGGTAATGTCAATTGTTACTGTTGTCTTTGTCATTATTATTCCTATCTCATCGGATTCAGAGGGGTTCAGAAGAAGCCAGTTTATTCACTGTTACTGAAAAAAGCCATCACTTTGCTTATTCTTTATTCTTTACATTGATTTCAGAATCATGGACTCTTGTTCCCAGACTTTGATTTTACCATCCCAGCCATGGGCAGCCCATAATTGCCAGATGCATAGCCCGGATTTAAAACCCCTGGGTGTGTATTTGTCACTAATTTGGGGGACTATTTGAGTGATGACAACTCCAAATCTAACTAACATCTGGTAAGGTGTCTCTGTTTCTGACAGGGTAAGGCTGCAATATGGCTTCCCCCCCGAGTTGTGAGAGAAGAAGGGAGACTGTCATCAGACCTCCTTAGTGACAGTCACAATGACATCTGCTTTTTAGACCTGGACCCTGTTTTCTCAGAACTGGGATTTGATGCATTATATATTTTTTCTTCTTGAGGGAGCATAGTGGAAGCAGACCTAAGCATACCATAATCATGAAGTGCTGATTGTTTAAAAGGCAGAAAGGTCATGAAGATACAGGAAGGGAAAACCACATGGTAGAATCACTAATTCTAAGCTCCAGTGGAAGATGAATAGGCTATTATTTATACATACTGGTCTCAACACTGAGGCTACTTAGGATAAGAGGCAAAAAAGGCCCCCATTTTGAATTACCAGGCATCTGTAGCTAATGACTGTATTCAGTTTAGTGCGTATGGCAGGTGAATGTTCGCCTCTCCGACTTGTTCCTGCTATTATCCAGATAGCTACTCTTGTTTTCTTTTTGCTTTTTTTCTTGCTAAAATCACAGAGCTGAGCAAAGTAGGAGCAAGCCATCGGGACCTGCTAATCAAATCTGAGAGACTAGGGCTCCAATCTTAGCTCATCATATGACTTAAGAGGCCCTCATTTAGACAGGATCTGAAAAGTCCCTTCTAAAGCCTTTACAAAGTGAGAATAATCTTCATTAAGTGCTACAGATTTCATGGGGAAAAAAATGGATTAGGGGCTTGTCACAGGAAAGATAATTAATGTGCTGGGAAGAAGTATAGGCAATAGAAAGAAAAATTTCTCCATGAAAAGGGAAGAAAAAGAAATTTACAACAGCTAGGGTGAATAATGATTAAATGTTAAGAAGCAGTTCCTGCTGGCTTGATTTTTACAGTATAATTAAAAGAGCGAGAGATTGAGATGGGATGGGAAGAGACACCTACATATATACACAAAGAAAATAACTCACACACACAAAATATAATCTCAGGATTAAAAGGTACCTGAAAGGTTGTGTGTTATTGGATTGATATTTATTTATCTCCCCTGGATCTAAAAAGATTAGATCTTTTACTGTGTTCAAGTCCTCCGGAACATCTTGCTAAATGGCCTTTCAATATATTCTTGGTCAAAATATTGTCATGGGTTGGGAAATTATTTTGAAGTTATTTTCTAAGTTATTTCATAGCTAAAGAAGTCTTAGCAATTTTTCTTTCCACTGTTTAATTCAGCTATCTTGCTGCTCATAGTTCTTGCTGAAATTGGTGTTATTTCAGGCCCCGAAGCAAATGGTCCTTTGCCCCTTTTCTAATTTCCTCCTTTCCAGACAGCAGGACTTGGCTTTTTATCAAGGAATCAAATGCCCACCCAATGGGCCTGCTGGGACTTTTTCCAACTAAAACACATTTCTTTCCTGCGAATGTGTAATCATTTGCAAGTGAGTACACAGCTGAAAACCTGTTGATAGGAAATTCTGGAAGAGCCAGTTCTGTTTCTGTGGTGCTAGATATGTCTTGGACATAAATAATTAATGATCATACCTAGCTATTTATTTATTTAATTATGATTGCCATAAAAGTTAGAAAATGGCAGAAAAAAAAGACATCATCTGCTTCTGAGGTACAGTGCCATGTGATGTCTATACTTGGGTGGGATGTTCTACTCTGAATTCAGAATCAAGTCCTAAGTTTTGCATCGGAGTTGCATTCTGTCCAATCGAAATATATATTGTAGGACTATGATGTATCTGGTTCCATGTTAGGCACACGAAAAAAATCTAAAAATGAATAAGGCAGTATTGCCTCGTGGCTTTCTAGAGGACACAGACACAAATAACCTCAATAAAAGATAATGGTCATAATATAGGATGAGCAAAATGCAATACCATACTGGACAGATGCCCTCAGTGCTGCTTGGGGGCTGTGTATTGGTTCAGATTTCATGGAGGAGGTGACCTTGGAGCTGGGGCTTGAAGAATTGAGAAGGGATCACCTGGCAAAAAAGTAGGAATGGACATTTCACTGCCATCCGAATTATCTTGTGAAACAAAAACATGATCATGACATTCTTTTGCTCCAAAAATTCCAACGAACCCAAATACTCAGAACTCATCATCTGACTCATCTGAGTCTTTCACAAACATGTGCCTGTCAATGTGAAGTTTTTCTAGTGTCTTTGAGGGCAGTTTCTATGCACAGAAAAAACCATTAACGATTCTTTTGGATTTTCAATTAATATTTGACATATTATGGATCCAACTTAATTTTTCCTTAATCTTTTACATTCAACTTAGGAATCTTATTATTCTATTAACAGTGTAGCTTATTTCGGCAACCACTTTCAAGGGGATCTTTAAACCTAATTAATTAAAATTGTTTAAACATTTTAAATTAAATTTATAAATTTAAAATACTTGATTTTTAAAAGATCCAAAATTGTCTAATAAGTAAAATCTTTCTAAGTACTTAAGTAAATCTTAGGGCATCCAATTAATTTAACTTTGAAATATGAAATTTAAGTTCTTTTAAAATGCCTTGGTACTATTTATAAACTTAGTACACTCTTCCATACCTTTGAAATTAAAATAAAAAGTTTAACAAATTATGTAATTATACAATTTAAATGCGAATCACAAAACTAATGCACTGGAAACTCCAATATACCAAATTCTCTAAAGCATTAAAAAAAGAAAAATACATAGATTGTGTTTATATATTACCCTCAAATTAATTAATACTATGGGTTTATTTTGCTTCATCAATTATTTCTAATTCCAGGGTTATACTGACATTTAGCCACTTATAGCAGAGATTGCTAGCTGCCATACAGTTTCTAGTATCTCTTTCTTCCTTAGCAAGAGCGATCTTAAGAGTTTTATTGAGGGTAGCAGTGAGCCAGAGAAATTACATTTCCCAACCCTTTTTTGCATCTAAGCGTGGTCATGAGATCAACATCTGGCCAATGAAGTGAGTGTTGTGTGTGACTTCTAGGAGAGCTGTTTAAGGGAAAATGACTTATTTGGGAACAGAGTCCTTTTTATCTTTTCGCATTTTTTTGTTTTTTTTTTTCCCCCCCAGCTGCATCTTGAACTACAAGGTGACTTTGAAGATCAAAACAGAAAGACTCTCGGTGATTGTATTAGTTTGCTAGGGCTCCTATAACAAAATACCACACATGGTGGCTTAAACAACAGAAATTTATTGTTTCACAGTTCTTGAGGGTAGAAGTCCAAGGTCAAGGTGCCAACAGGTTTGGTTTCTTCTGAGGTGTCTTCTTTGCTTGGAGATAACAGGCTTCTCCCTGTATATTCACATGATTACCTCCCTCCTTGGTCTGTATGTTATCTGTGCCCTAATTTCCTCTTATTATAAGAACACATTGTATTAAATCCCACCCATATGATCTTATTTTACCATAATTTCTTCCTTAAAGGCCCTGTCTCCAAATACAGTCATAATCTGAGTTACCGGGGATTAGGAATTTTACATATGAATTTTGGAGGATCACCATTCAGCCGATTTATTATGGTTGCTATGGGATGAATGTCTGTGTCCCTCAAAATTTATATGCCCAATCCCCAATGTGATGGTACCTGGAGGTGGGGCTTTGGGGTGGTACTTTGGTCACAGAGATGAAATGAATGGGGTTAGTGTCCTTATAAAAAGAGATATAAGAGACATAAGAAAGTTTGCTTCCTTTTTTGGCAATGTGGGGATAACAGCAAGAAGGTGGCTATCTGCAAGCCAGAAAGTGGGATCTTACCAGATGGGATAAGCCTTTGCCTTGATCTTAGACTTCTCAGCCTCCAAAATTGTGAGAAATAATGTTTATTTTTTAAGGCACCATATTTTTGTTATAGCAGCTTGAACTGACCGAGACAGCAGTGCCATAAGAACAGAGATTTTACCAAATCGTGGAAGTCAAGGATGGCTTCAAAGAACTGCTGGATAAACAAAAATGTGAAGAATGGAAATTAAAAATTAAAGATATGGTGGTAGAGAAAGGTCTTGTCTTGGAGGAGAAAATGTGAGAACAAAGCCTATGGGGGGGAAGGAGGACATATGGCTGGGTTTCTAGAGGAACAGAACACCTGGTGGGAGGAATAACTAGAAAGGAAGTGGAATGAGACCAGGAAGGGTCAGCTAGGTTAGGAATTTTTATTTTATCCAAGAGCAAGAGAAATCTTCTGATTATTTAAAACAAGGGTGGCATGATCAGATTCGCATTTTGAAAAGGTCACACTGGCTGCAGTTTGGGAAACAAATTGGAGGGATGCCAGAATCAATGGAGGAAACAATAGAGAAAAGAAGAGAAAATTACATAGGCCTGGGTCTGGAGGAATGTCAACATTTGGTATCTGGGGAGAAAAGGATAAGCCTATAAACAACTTTTTTCCAACAAGTTGCTCTTAGAGGAGATGAGAGAAAGATTAGTAGCTGAAGAAGGGCATAGGGTTTAGATTTTGTTTTTCCAGTTAGAGAGATATGAGCATGTTCAAAATTTGATGGGAAGCTACTATGGAAAATGACAATTCCTGAAAAAGTCAAGCATAGAATTACCATATGACCCAGCAATTTCACTCCTATATATCCAGTGGAACTGAACACAAGTGTTTAACACAAAAACTTATAGACAGTTTATAGCAACACTGTTCACAGTAGCCAAAAGGTGGGAAAGCCCAAATGTCCATTGGATTATGAACAGATAAATAAAATGTGGTATATTCCTACAAAGAATATTATTCAGTTACAAAAAGGAATGAAGTATTGATACATACTACAATTTGAGTGGACTTCAAAAATATTGTACTAAGTAAAAAAAAAGCCAGGCACAGAGGTCCTATATTGCAGGATTCTGTGACATACCCAGAATATATAAATCCACAGAACTAGAAAGCAGATTAGTGGTTGCCCAGGGCTATAGGGAAGGAGAAATGGGGAATGATTGCTTAGTGGAAACAGGTTTTCTTTTGGGGTGATGAAATATTTGGAGCTAGAATGAAGAGATGGTTGCCCAACACTGTGAATGTACTGACTGTCACTCAGTTACATACTTTAAAATAGTTAATTTTATGTTATGTACTTTTATCTCAAATTTTCTAAAAGGGAAGAAATATCTGGAAAACTTGAGATGAAAAACAGAGAAAAGCATTAATAAAGAGTGGTAGGTTTCTGAGAATTGTGAAGAGATGAAATTAAAGCAAAAGTGGAAAAAATAATCTTTCACAGCCCCTTTCTGGTGACAGTCAGGAAGTAAGAAAGATAGGCATCTATATATGGGTTAGTGCATTTGCTATCAAGAAACTGAGGAGAGCCCCTATTAGGACATCTATTTTGCTCTATGAATTAACATGTGAGATCACTACGTGCTAAAAGCAAAGGTGCTCAAGGATGGGCCAAAGACTTAAGGAAATTAAAAAAATAAATTTAAGTCATTGGAAAAAGTGAGATAGTGTAGACTAGAGATATTAAAATAGTCAGAGTTGGTTAAGTTCATAGCATGTTTGAGATTGGGCTTCTGAAGTTTTAAAGGAATTAACCACTTTGCTATTTTATGTGATTTTTTTTTCCTCCCTAGCTATGTTTACCTATGCGGGTACAGGCATGGAAAAAGAGTTGTATAACTCAGGATTGGGGTTTTGCTGGACCTTTATCAATGAAAAGATAGTAAGAGAGTTAAGATATCAACAAGAATGCTATTGAAACCATGAATCATAGAATGAGGTTATCTCAGGAGGAAAATGAGGAGAGACAGAAAAAAAAAAATCTAATGACTAAGTATGAGAAAAGAGAGGGCTCAACCCACTGGGAGTGCTGATGAGGTTGAAAGAAGGCCAAGAGGTACCCAATCCAGTATGCTAAAGGTAGGAGAGGTAGGAGGATTTGTGAATAAGAAGGGGAATTAGTGAGTTTGGTTATGAAAAGGGTAAAATAGAAGCAATGACAAGAATGAGGGGCCAAAATGGAGTGGGAAAGAACTTGAGAGAGGGAAAAAAAACAAAAAAACAAAAACAAAACAAAACAAAACAAAACAAAAACACCTGAAAGCAGAGGATGCTGGATGGGTCAGTAGGTCATCCATGCAGATACGGAGATCATTCAGGCTTTCAACAGGACTTGGATGATAAAAACCAGGTTTGGGGCTTGATGCCAAAACCTTTCATTAAAGAAAGTACTGTACTTCAGTACAGATGGGATGGTAAAGATTAGTAAAATCAAAAAGAATTGGTCTAAATGAGCAGGATTTGAGAAAACAGGCAGGAAGTCTGCAGCAATAAGAAGAGATGACAATATTAACACTCTATCCTGGACCTGGAATAGTTGAGGCACGAGATAATAAACAGTGACCTATGAGTGTGTTGAAAAGCAAGTGTCATTGAGGAAAAGGTCCATTTTAATTAAGGCAGGAGATGGAGGAAAGCCTTGAAAAGGGGGTTGAGGGTGTTGGTTGTGTATCATACAGAGACTGGTGGTCAAGAAAAGAGAAGCTGTTTAGTGTCTTTCCTACAGTGGGAATTTTATTCAAGGAACTAGTTACAATATGTCTGGCAGGATGAGAGGAACGAAAGGAGAGAGGAGGTGGCTGAAGCGGTACAAGGGATAAGTGGATTCTCAGGGATCAGAAGCTGCTGATGCCCATAAGCCAGCCCTTGCTGCTGTGCTACTGGAGAAACTGTCACAGTCAGTCTGGGATTCATTTCACCCAGGCTAGAACCACTAAGACGGTGCTGCCCTGGCTGGGCTGCCAGGGTCCAGAGTTCTCTGATTCCCACGGCCACAACTGCCAACAACTACCACACCATCAGAGCCAGAAGCAAGAAACTGCTCCCTCCCTCCCACCTTCTGTTCTCCACACTGTCTTCTATTGGCAGAAGGAAGGCAACTGGCAGGGGGCCTGCAGAAGTATGTTTGCAATCTCCCAGCCCCAGCCATGTAGATCCAAGTAGAGAAGGGCAAGGATGGGCTGAAAGAAAACACTAAATAAGTGGGAGGAGGGAATAGCTTGCTGGTTATGGACAAGCTATTGGGGGGGCGGGGCATAGGAAAGGGTTTGGATGGTGGTATAGAGGTGATAACTGGGTCAGGGTAAAGTGAGGGGGATAGTGAGAAACATCCTTTATCCTAATTCTTCATCAAAGACCAGAGAAAATAGAACCAAATGGAAGAAAATGCAACTTCCCAATACCACCTCTAACAACCCACCAATATCTATCTTGACTTCTGTTCCTATAGTTGAATTTCCCAGCTTCTTAACCAAAGCCAATCCTGTCCTTTCTCCCTTACTTGAGGATAACACTCCAGTATCAGTAACTTTTTTCTTTCGCTATTGGATCATAACCATCAGAATTATTATGGTGTAATTTCTCTCACTAAAAAAATAATAAAAGGAAAGGAGGGAAAAAAAGAAACCCCTCTCCTGACTCAGTTGTATCCTAAATTGCAATAACTGGTGACTCTCTCTTTCCATTGCTCAGGCCAAGAACCTTGGGATCTTCTTTCCTTCTTACTCTCGCTGCCCCCACCCACTTCCATCCTTTGCACCAATCTATCTATTGAATCTTGGTAGCTCTATCTTCAAGGTGCACACCTATGACCACTTTTACCAGTGCTATCTTAGTCTATTCTACATATGCAGCCATATGATCCTTTTAAAATATTTAAGGTTATGCCTCTTCTTTTCTCAGAGCCATCTAAATCCTTCCCATCTCATCTAGAGTGAAATCCAGAGCCCATTTAAATGCTTACAGCCTTCTATGGGATGTGCCCTGTCTCCACTCTGACTTTCTTACTTCATATTTGGTTCACCTTCAATTACTCTGCTCCAGCCTCACAGGTCTCCTTGCTATTCCTGAAATATACTCGACAAGCCTCAGGGCCTTTGCACTTGCTGTTCTCACTGCCCGAGATAGTCTTCCCACAGTTATTTACGTGACTCATTCATTCATTCCCTTCAGGTCTCTGCTCAAATGTCATCTCTGTGAGAGCTTTTAAAATTAATCTCTTTAAAGAAACAGCTCCTACCTTCTTAGTGCTTATCACCATCTGCCATACCATTTATCTGGTTATTTCTCCTTTCTCAGTCTTCTTCCACTAGGAGGCAGGGATCAGGAGGATGGGTACTTTGTTTTCTTCCTCCCCACATCTTCAGAATCCACACAGTGCCTAGAATGTTATAAGCACTGATGAATAAATATATAAAAGCATAGAGGACAGATAGATAGATAGATATACATTTTTTTAAAGATTTTATTTATTTATATGACACACAGAAAGAGTCAGTGAGAGGGGGAACACAAGCAGGAGGAGTGGGAGAGGGAGAAGCAGACTCCCTGCTAAGCAGGGAGCCCGATGTTGGGCTCAATCCCAGGACCCTGGGATCATGACCTGAGCTGGAGGCAGATGCTTAATAACTGAGCCACCCAGGCACCCAATATACTGCATTTAAAAAAAAAATTTTTTTTTAGGTTTTTATTTTACTTATTTGACAGAGAGAGATCACAAGTAAGCAGAATAGCAGGCAGAGAGATAGGGGGAAGCAGGGTCCCTGCTGAGCAGAGAGCCCTATGTGGGGCTCGATCCCATGACCTGGGCTGAAGGCAGAGGCTTAACTCACTGACCCACCCAGGCACCCCCCCCAATATCCCACATTTTATAAGGAAGATGCCACACCTGTTGCCTGGCTCTCTTCTCTAGCTTTGGATATAACTCTGTGATACCCCTGACACTTATGAACCTATAAATTCTCAGGGGAGGTCACTGTCATTTCATTCTGACCCCTTCCCTTTCTACCTTGAACCAAAGGCACTCACTTATAATTCTAAGATCAAGCATTTTAGTTTTCATTTTTGAAAGGTTGAGCATTGTCTTTGATTTGTTTTCTTAATTTACTCCTGAGAAAGAACATAAAACAGTTAATACTGATGAAAAACAAGATCTTAATCCATAAAATGTCCTGATTTCAAGTTAATGTCTCTTAAACTTGGTGTTTTAAGAATATGAAAACTGTACTCCAAGTTCTGAAGCTTAGGCAGAAAAATCTAGACTTCTGAAACACATTGGTTTATATCCAGTAGGAGATCTGAGGTATATGTTATTTTCCCCAAGCAGTGTACCTTTTTTTTTTTTTTTTTTTTTTTTTAACCTCATAGAGGGCAGGATAGCTTGTTTAGAAAATGTACTTACACATTTTCTTCTGTGTTGAATGCTCTGGTTACATTTGAGTGATTATTAGTGAATTATTCTGATGCCCATTAGGGATATGGATGTGTGCCAAAGTGACTGTGCTCTCCACTCACACCCCTGCCTCCCCCCTCTGGGACACACAAGTGAGGAGTTGGGAATGAAAGGGTGCAGGCAGAGAGAAAGCAAGAAAGAGCAATAACAGAGAAGAAAAGTATGCCTGAAGGCGGGGAGAGAGTTGAAAAAAAAGGCACTGGAAAAAATCTGAGAGGCCAGCTTTAGGGGTAGAGAACAGCTGTAGTGCATATTGCTTTCTGACAAATCAGTTGAAATGCTTCATAAAAGTCCTCAACCCTTTCAGCAAATGGAAGGGGCTTTGTTTTGTTTTGTTTTGTTTTGTCTTTTTCATTTGAAAAGCATATAATGCGGTTGAGAAGGCAATGTTTAATTAAGGGGAAAACAGTTCAGTTTCTGTGAGTAAATTAATATCTACCTTTAGGTAACTTGGTGGAGTGTTTCATAAGCCAAATGGAAGACTCTGGAAAATAAAGAAGAGTTCAAGTAGCTGATCCTATGAAAACAGATTAAGGTCTAAGATTTTTAGGGGAATAGACAAGAACACTTTCGAAAGGTCCTTGTAGTAAACCTGTTTTGTATTGATTAGGCAAACCAAATCAGACAAATGGACACATTTAGTCAATTCAATTTTCAGAGACACATCCCCATAGTTGTATGGGATGGTAGTGATCTGGAGACCCAGGGTGAGGAGGACTTCTGGGAATTCGGCTTGGTATGATTATTCAAGTTGCTCATTTTACTTGACAGGTCTATGTGGTTGAGATCTAAAGGTTTACTTTTCTGTATTGCAATTGTATCTGTATGCACTAAAGAAAACTCCATCTCTATGTTAGCAGACCACAGCAGATGACTGAGAAAAAATTTTTAAGTTATTGCTCTGATGATTTCTGTCTTGTTCATTGGAAGGTTGGGGGGTTTGTTCAGGGAATTAGTTTTTTGTTTTAAAACATGGAGGCTATGCCAGGTGTAGTTGGGGGGGGTATGACCATGATAAAGAATAAGACAGAGAAAATGTCTTCTACTGAGGGGCATTAAGAAATACAAGCAGGCACAATAGAGGCCATACATTAACCCTCTGTATATGAAAATCCAATGGGAAGAACTGAAATTGATGGCAAATTTCTGTTTAGACTCTGGAGGATAAGAAGGATGGAAATGGGCAGAGTGAGGGGGTTAGAGAATCATTCTAGAAAAAGGAAATAACATGAGGAAAGGTATAGGGACATAAAGAGATGGATCCAAGCTCATAAGGACATTAATAAGAGAAAAAAGAGGAGGTAAGGAAGGAAGGAAAGAAGGAGGGTGGGAGGGAGGGAGGGAAGGAGGAGGGGGGAAAGGAAGGAGGGAAGGAGAAAGAAAATAACCAGATTATTAAAAGGCTTTGGATTCTAGGCTAAAGGATTGGTTGGAGAAAGGAAACCCAAGGAAATCTCTTTTTAGGAGGGAAATAAAATCAATAATATACTGCAATGTTTTCTAAATCTTTTCATATTGTTATCTAAGATATTTAATCAGTGGATAAATTTGTTGCTAGGCTAACAACATTAACTAAGGAAGGCTGTGTTGTTACCAAAAGAATCTAAGTTATTAAAAGTTATATCTTCTTGGATTACATTTTAAAAATAAGACTAAATTATTAGCAGAACTTTAATCTCCACCCTAGTATTTAAATTTAAATCAAATTACTATTACAGAACATGAACCTAGTAAATATCAACGTCAGTTTACAAGCTAATACTGCACTACACTTATGAAGTAAAGCTTAAGTAAACTTTAATTTCTGCTTTTAGGAAAAAGTTTTCCTTATATAAATCATCTATCTCATTCCTCGATTGGGGATATAAAATAAGGTCCTATTTCACTTCACCTGTGCCTCACATGAAATGTTTCTTTGAACTTAAAAAAAAAAAAAAGCCAAGAAGAATCCATGAAACAAGATGGGATAGGGAGGGAGACAAACCATAAGTGACTCTTAATCTCACGAAACAAACTGTGGGTTGCTGGGGGGAGGGGGGTTGGGAGAAGGGGGGGAGGGTTATGGACATTGGAGAGGGTATGTGCTTTTGGGTAAATTGGAAGGGGTGGTGAACCATGAGAGACTATGGACTCTGAAAAACAGTCTGAGGGGTTTGAAGTGGCGGGGGGGTGGGAGGTTGGGGTACCAGATGGTGGGTATTATAGAGGGCACGGCTTGCATGGAGCACTGGGTGTGGTGAAAAAATAATGAATACTGTTTTTCTGAAAATAAATAAATTGGAAAAAAAAAAGCCATTACTTTTTTGATTTTTTTCTGATATTATTTGGCACATTTGAACAAACAGGTCAGAAATATTTACAAACAAAAGTCTGTGATGGTTTCCCCAGCCAGTGCCGGGGGGTCCTGAGCTGGACTCCAGGGGACCACTGGCCTGTGGGTTGGGTGGATATGGCCGGGCAACCACAGTTTTTCTCCCTGGGGGCTTAGGAGGGAGAGGGGACAGCTCCTAGGGCTATAGAGTTCTTTTTAAGAGCAGCATTCACAGGCAACTCTTCCACATCCCAGGTTTAGAGCTGCCATCAGAGACTGAGAAAGTTTCTAGTGTGTCAACATACTGAGTTTTGTGGGGCTCTTGAGCATGTCTTTAAAACTTGATGTTGGGAACGTCAGCAAGGTTGGAAGCTGCCCCTCAAAAATCTGCAAGTGTGGGAAGAAGGGAGAAGAAACTTTAATTGTTGTTTATCATCTTGCTCTCTCTCCCACTCCCTCCCTTGTCCCTGTCCTTGTCCCACCACCCCCCCTCCCTGCCCCGGCCACTTCCTTTCTTACTCCTCTTTCTCAGCTCTAAATCTCTCTTTTCTTCTAAAAAGTTGTTAAAAATTAGCTTTTAGATGTAACTTTCTCTCCTTCCCCTCCTCCTCCTCCTCTCTCTCTCTCTCTCTCTCTCTCTCTCTCTCACACACACACACACACACACACACACAGTGGAGGAAGAGCTGTAGTCTTTCACAGAATTTCTCTTCTGATCCCTTGGAACTGTGCGTGCATGCATGTGTGTGTGTGTTTGTGTTTCAGGTACTATGGAAAGGCTGAAAAGAAAGTTGGCTATGGGTCTACTCCCTTAGCTCTGAATCTGGCATTGGCCCGTACCTACATTTTCTGTAGGTGGTCCTAGATGATGGGGAAGGAAAAGTTTTGCTTGTGTCATGAACTACACTTTTCAATTTTCAGAGGCTTTCAGGACATTCTGGACCTTTCAGTAAAGAATACTCAGAGCTGGGAGGTCAAGTAGGTGGGAGGGGAAATATTTCCCTCAGGCACTCTGATGTCTTCTTGCTGCTGAATGCTGTGGGCTCTCACAGGGGGAATTTCCATTTGTCTGAGCCTGTGGAGTCTGACTCACTGCATTGGAGGGCAGAGTTCAGCCCAGAGTTGGGAGCAAGCCCCCCCCCCCATCCCTGCCTTAAAGGCACAGCGCAGGCTCTGGTTTAAGAGAGGAGAAGGGTGCTATCAAGTAACTGGGCTCCTCTGTAATCTCCAGCCGTGTTGTTTATGTGGCAATCATTGATAAGCACAAATTCCAATAAAAAGGAAACAGTTTACTTAAAATCTTCTTGCCTTGGGAATGGAAAATACATATTGGATTTTACATGCCCTTGTGAATTGAGATCACCTGCATCATCCACATGAAGAGTAAGAATATTTATTTTATGATTAAGGTTCTGATCCATAGGGGGAGGAAAAATCATTTGCATGTCACGATTTATCCGCCTCCTTAATTCTCAGCCCACTCACTTCATAAATTAACAACAGGTAGCATCAATCTTTCTTCAAAATACGTAAGACACATGTAACCTGGGGGGCTCAGGCTTCGTGAGCTGGTGAAAATAGGTGTTGTCATTAACTCAAACACCCACATCTTATATAGCTCAAGACCCTGCTTGCTTGGCTGCAAGAAGTTAACTGTTTTGGGGCACCTGGGTGGCTCAGTGGGTTAAAGCCTCTGCCTTGGGCCCGGGTCATGATCCTGGGATCTTGCCCCTCATGATCCTGGGATCTTGCCCCTCATCGGGCTCTCTGATCAGCAGGGAGCCTGCTTCCCTTCCTCTCTCTCTGCCTGCCTCTTTGCCTACCTGTGATCTCTGTCAAATGAATAGATAAAATCTTTAAAAAAAAGGGGGGGGGAGTTCACTATTTTCCAGAATCCTCCTCAAGATGCATTGCCACGGGGTATGCACATACATTGATAAATCACCCCTTGTCCTTTCTGGCAGAGATGACCAATAAGCTAGAACTCAACAGTCTCAAGCCTTGACACATCCAGAAATGGCTTTTGAATCTGGCATTCTAACTGTGTGCTGGGCATTGCCACTTGGATTTGGACATATTATAGTCCTGACAGGATTGCTGCTGGAGGGGCTAGAACACAGTGATACTCCCACACAGCTGGAATTATGATGCTGCCACTCTACTCTGGGGCCAATCCTGGGAGGTGGAAAGATGTCAATTACTTCTGTGATCTGTTCAGTTAATGGGTGGGGGTGAGACAGATTATTTTCCCTTGCACTTGACAGGTTTTAGATGTGTATGAAGAAGTAACTTATATTTAACATTTTTATTTGAGAAACTTTGATGTGTACTTCAATTTACTAGCTATCACCTTTAAAACTCTTTGACACACAGAAATTATCTGGTTGATTTATCATTGTCTTTTGAAGGTTGACTCATTTAGGAATGACATGACATTTGCATTTGAAATCAGTACTGTATTTATTTCATTGTTCTGAGCCTTACTAAATAAATCTGTTTTTTTTTTTTTTTTGGATAATTGTGAGAAAAATAATAATGTAACAACCATTTTGGAATGTATGGGTTATCCATAGTTCACAGCTCTTTCAACTTCAGTCTTCACAAACTTTGCTCAGAACAGATAAAATGACCATGTTCTACCATAGGGAAAATTATGTTCTGGTACTGTGGCTGAAGCAAGGTTAATAATGGTAACAATTAAAAACTTTAAGAACAAGCAATGTGACTTTATCAATGTTTCTTCATTTCTAAAGTGAAAAGTTTTTTCATTCCTTAAAGAAGAAAGTAATAAAACTGATCTTAAATGCAGGGAAATAAAAATTTTCCTCATGAAGATAAAGATACATAAGTCAAAACTGGCTGAACTTGGTTGAAGTCTGTTGATTTGTGGCTTCGGATCAGCATAAGGACACTACTACACTGGTTTTTAGAAGATGTTATTAGTCGAATTCTTGATAAATGGGATGGTTATTGCATGTAGGGCTTCTTAAAAAGCAATTATTTTCCTTAAACTTGACACCTAGTTAGGTTGTTATGTGTAGAATTTAGACTATCGCTGATCAGAAAAAGTTTGAAATAAAAACTGGAATTCTGTTCAAAGTCCCAAATACCCATTACTTTTACTTATCTAAATTCAAAATGTGGGAAGGAAAGGCAGTCATATAGTTAAGGTGAAATTTTCTTGAGTACCTACTCTTTATCCCACATTTTTCTGATTCTTTGCATGAATGTAGCCACTTATTCATCCCAACAACTCCCCAGAGATAGTACCATTATTATTTCCACTTTCAAGATTAAAAAACAGGCTCAGGGAGGTTGAAGAGACTGCCCCCAAACCCAGAGCTTGTTAGTGGGAGGGCTGGGATACAAAACCAAGCAGTGGGCTTGGAGCCTGAATTTTGAATCACAAGGGGATGCCAAAGATGATGAAAATTCAGGAGACAAAGGAACTGGAGGTCACAATAATCTCCTAACTGAGAACAAGTATTTTAGAGAACCAAAGTGTCTGTACTGCAAACATTTTGTTTTACACATGAAGAAACTAGCCCAAGCAACTCAGAAGACTTGCTGGAGGTTACTTACAGCTTTTTGGCAGCAGGGTTGAAACTGGAGACTAAGTAGGTTTTCCTGCCTTTCATTAATTCAACCAATGTTTGCTGTACAAGCACATTTGAAGGTACTGAAGATACAAAGCAACGTAAGACATGAGGTTCCTGCCCCTAGAAGGGTTACATTATGACCGGAACAGAGATTAATATTTGATTACCAAGACTACCAAGAGATTAAACATTCGATAACCATTCAATTAGATTACCAAGGAATACTTGGACCACTCATGTTAAAATATTAGGAAAGTGAGCATAGACTATAAGGGAGAGAAGTGGGCATACCATCAGTTCTACCCCATTTTATAGATGAACTTACTAAGACTCATGCATAATAATGTGTCAGAGTCATAACCCTCAGAAGCAGGCAAGATTGAAACCCATCTTGATTCCCCTTCGCAGGGAACAGAGTGCGTGTTGGGGGGGGGGTGTGGGGGGGTGGCTCAGTCATTGAGCATCTGCCAGTCCTGATCCCAGGGTGCTGGATCGAGCCCCACATTGGGCTCCCTGCTCAGTGGGTTGTCTGATTCTGTCTCTCCTGCTCCCCCTGCTTGTATTCCCTCTCTCACTGTGTCTCATATAAATAAATAAATAAAAATAAACTACATAAATCAAATAAATAAAAATAAATAAATAAATAAAATCTTGAAATAAAATAAAAAGGACAGTGCAACCTCCTGGTTAGAGTAGCACTTTACACAAATGAGTAAAGCTGGCCAGAGCAAGACACCTAGTCTAATGGCCGGCAACCAAAGAGATCCATTTTTCTTGAAAAGCCCACAGTCTAACAAAGCCTCACCTTTTTCTTCACATTTAATTTCATTAGAAATTCAACCTGGGAACCCTGGGTGGCTCAGTCAGTTAAGCATCCAAAGCTTGATTTTGACTAAGCTCATCATCTCAGGGTCAAGGGATGTAGCCCCATGTCAAGCTCTGTGCTCAGTGGCACAGTGCGAAATCTGCCCCCCCGCCATAGTGTTCTCTCTCTAAAATAGATAAAATCTTAAAAAAGAAAAACCCTAATTCTACTGATGTGTACTGGTTCAAATTCTCTGGTTCTAGGTTGAGGAGCGTGTAACTTAGGGAGCATCTACCAGCCTGAAAGCTGCAAGGGAGATGGCTCAAACATCAGAGCAGAGAAGAGGCATGCCGTCTCCCAAAAGAAAGAAAGATACAAAGAAAGAAAGAAAGATAGATGGAGGGAGGGATGGAGGACAGAGGAAGGAAAGACAAAGAAAGAAAGGAGAGAAAGAGAGAAAGAGGAGTCCTGTCTAGATCGGTGCAGCCCGGGGTTGGGGTTGCCCAGCATTTGGATAGACCTTTTAAATAGCATTTGGTCATGACCTTGCTAAGAGTTTTGGTGCCTTAAACTTTGAGAAGCCTAGATGGGAGTGAGATCTGAATAACTCACTCACTTGCTACGGTTTTATAGGGGGTGGGAGTAGGAACTAAGGGGGTGGGTGCTTTTTGCCTATCAGAATTATTGTTGATCTTGTGGTGGACTTCTCAGCTTGGGAGATCCCAACACTCTGGCCCTCCTGAACCCAAGCTCATCCACCTCCCTGTCAGAGCTAACGTGGCAGAGGTGGCGGGGCAGTGGTTACTGGCTCAGGGCCCTGAAACACTGAGTAATTCCTAGGATGGCTAGGACTGAAGGCACCATTCCAGACACTTCCACGTTGTCTAAAAGTATAAAAAAAAAAAACAAAAAACCACCCTACCACCGTGCAGCCCAAACTGTCGGAGACAGATCCTTTGGCTCTGAAACAAGACCCATCCCTTTTATGGAAGGACATTGCTGGAAAGTTCCACAATATAGGAAAGCCAGAGTTCTTTTTCAATTTTTTACAGAGCGGGGCACGACCAAATCAGGGGTGAGGAATGAAGAGGGATGGCTGAAG
Organism: Neogale vison; assembly: GCF_020171115.1. Classification (NCBI taxonomy): domain Eukaryota; kingdom Metazoa; phylum Chordata; class Mammalia; order Carnivora; family Mustelidae; genus Neogale; species Neogale vison. The sequence goes on along the minus strand of NC_058094.1, from coordinate 161,706,386 downwards.
AGAATCACAGCAACTTTCCAGAAATTTTTGAAATTACATTATCACTCTTGGCTTATAAAAACAGAGACTGAAGAGCCTCCTTTCAGAGCTCCTCCAGTGAAAGAACCCAGAAGGCCCCCATGCTGTGGACTTATTGAGGAGTCAAAAAGCATGGAGTTTCTGATTTCAGAAGAAACAAGACAAGATCCGTGGCACATCAAATCCTATAAATGACAACCTGGCATAACCAACAGAAATAGGCCATTGTGGCTGCGCTCTAGCTGAGTGTGTATTTATTGGAGAAGAGAAAGGCAGAATCAAGAGCAAGGGGAATCATGTCAGGATGTTACTGGAGTCAAGCAGATTGACTGCCGGGAGTGACATCCCTGGCTGTGTGGAGCAGGGAGGCCAGCAGTGGGGTCAGTTCCATGAGAACATCTGAGACATGGACTTAGAGCCCCCACATCGATTTTAAATTGGATTCCAGGTTTTAGTGCAATTAAAAGCTGCTGCATAGTTTCGAGAAGAGAAATGGTAGGGTCAAATATTAGACCAGTATGGTTTTGATTTTAATTAGGACAAACCGCAGGGATTGGGGTGGGGGCTGGGGGTGACAGGATCAGCAAATGTGATAGTTCACTAACCAGATCTGTGTAGGAGCTGACAAGGCCTCTCTGAAATCAACAGATTAAAGCTATAGAGTGACACTATAGACAAGAGGATTTTTTTCCCCTTTAATTTTATTTGATTCAGTTACTGTGTAAGTTCTGACAGACTTGGATCACCAGCTTGATTAGTTCTCTTATGCATCCATAAACACTAAAATTATACTGTTTCATCCATTTATGTCTTTATTCACATCCACAATTTAGGCGAAGTGAAGAGGAAAAATGTCCAGATTAAGGATGACTGAATTATTTCTCTATCCTATTTTGAAAAAAAAAAAAAAAAAAAGGAATTCATGATTCTTTTACTTTGTCATTGTCAGCCCTACTCCTTTTGGAGGTTTATTAGTTTGAAATCTGAATGTGTTTACCAGCTGGGAAAAATCTGACATTTACTTGATTTTGTCCCTTGGAAGTAAAAAAAAAAAAAAAAATTGGCAGCCTTATTAAACAACAAGTCTGCTTATTTATTCCTTCAATCCCTCCCCAGGTTTTGAGGTCTTTTCAAAGCTCCGATAGACCTCTAACCAGTTTTCTAAAGGTAATTTCTTAAAGTGCTGCCGCTAGCCAGGGAAAATGCCACGTAGGTTTCTGGGTTTATAAAAGCTGAGAAAGCCATTTTGGTTACATTTGCAGCTTTTTGTGTGGTTCTGGGTGGTAACACCCTATTGCCAACATTATTCTTTCCCTCTTCTGGGAAGAGCCATAATTGTACTTGGCTTGGTTAACACAAAGCCCTCTGAAAAATATGAAGCTGATCCCTCTAGTGTTCTTTTGTGAAGACTACAGTACGGAGCGCCAAAAGGAGGAAAACAGCAGCAAAATATCACAGACAATAGCTCCTGAAGTCAATCTGGTTTTCAAATGACATTAATAAAATGACTTGCCATGACAATTCTGTGTGCTGTGTGCGGGGATTTACAAAAGCAAACACTGTGATTTTTCTACAATCTATCTGCGTATTGTGAGTGTGCAGTTGGTTAACATTACTGGAGGACGTGCTGTCCTGAGAATTACCTGAGCAAATAGTAAACAATTTAAATAACACTGGTCAGAGTTATCAGGGGTGCAGAGACAACGTAAACGTGCCTCGTTTCCAGAAATGAATTTACTACACTGGTTAGGATTATCTGACTCTATTCATAGGCTTTTCGGGTCAAACAAAGAGGAGAAGAGATTTCCTACATTTTTACATCCCTTTCCTGATGCTCCCTGATGTTCAGTAAAAAGAGTATGTTATCCTCACATTTTTCTTTGATATTTTCTTCTACATTCAGATATTATTAAACAACTATTCTATTCTAGGCACTGAAGATAACAAAAATGATTAAGATAGAGTCACTTTCCTCAATGAACTACGTAATCTCACTGGCAGGCAGCCTCTTAGACAACTGAAGTTAAGATGTGTACAAAGCACTTGGGACTCAGGGGAAGTGATATTAATTATTAATCCTAGTAAGAAGGATGGAATATTTAACCTGGGTTTTGAAGAATGGGCAGGATTTAGGGACCTCATATGGCACGCAGCTCATGTTTCGTCGGTCTTTGACTGACCCTCAGTTCCCTCAGTTGCCAACGACAGCCACAGCAGACTGGGCAGCTAGTCCTTGGAGCTGTGCAATCTTAATTTCTTGTGCAAATCGCCTCGAGGTTTGTCCCGCTTCTGTTGCCTCGAGGTTTGTCCCGCTTCTGTTCTGTGGCTCCCATTCTTCACATTAAATAAAAAGAGCTATGCCATAGAAACGCTAGCTTTCAGTTTAATGGACATGAAATAAAATTTGAAGCATTCACAGGGGTAGGTATTCAGACTGTTGCAACAGCTCCAGATTCTGAACAGGAAGCGGTACTGCCCAAGCAAAGCTAAGTGAAATAGTGAGGGTAGAACCAGATCCATTGTGTGTCTAGAAGTAGGTTCCAATTGCTGGAGTTTGTTTGTACAAGATGATCTCTAAGAGCCTTTCTAGTTGTAAGAGCCCATGAACCCATTTTCAGAATTATTATCAAAAGGGCTGATTGCCCCAGAGAGTCTAGGTAGCTGCACAGCTACTCAAGACCCTGCTACGATGATATTTGTACCAGACATTGCCTAACAAGTTCTTCTGTAAAAGAGCCGCCAACTGACAAGATGATATTAACAGTGATGTTGATTAAAAAAAAAAAAAAAAAAAAAGAAGAAGTTCCCTGGCTGGAAAACACTGAGTTAGTTTTCACTTTTTTTTTTTTTTCTTGGTCTATAGAGATCATTTGATTCACTACATACAACAGATCATCTGTCGTCACTGTATTTATATTTTATGTATACAGTTAAAATCAAATCACAGTCATAGAGCTACAAACATATTGAGGGTCTTAAGAAATTGTACAATGCAAAATTGTGCTGTAATTCAATGTGAATGTCACTATAGTAAGCAAATTGTATTTTACAGGCAGTTAAAGTAAGCTTATTATTATTTTGTAAAGACTGAACTCTAGTATTTCAATAGTTCCCTAATGTTATAATAACAATATGGTGTAATAGCAAAGGCACCAGATACACACACACATACACACACACGTTAACATAGATATATGCTATTCAAGTGTAAAATGCCAGGGGAGGCAGTGTTGAACCACACACTAAATAGGAGAACTAAGAACTATAGATTTAAGATAGGCATGTTTATTTCTAGCAGTCCTTAGGACACACAGAGTTTCTCTTATAGAACCTTTATTCTAAACCATGAGTTGACATTGGAATATTGAAATTATCCCTATGTCTTCAGCCTCTTTATTCCTGCATTAATCACAATACACATTGTTGCATTCATCCTGCCACTGTAAGATAATTTTTATATATGCTCTCAGAAAAACTGGAGTCTTAAGTTAATTTGGGAATCAAAATTTGAGTATTTAAAAGGGAATCTGCATTTTGCAGTGAATATGTCCAACAATTACAGAAAGGGATATGGCAAGGGAAGAACACATTATGAAATGGGGCACAAATGTTTTTAGGCCCCTGAAGTCTAAGAATGTCCTAACACCTGAATTTTCCTGGGCTTTATAAGACTTGGCAAATGAATGAGGTCACATCAATGGCCATGGCTCAAATTTCATTGGTTCATTTTATTTACATGACTGATATTGGTCTTGAGCAGCTCAAAATGTTTATTCTCCCAAATATTTGGAAAGTATCTAAAGGGGATGTTTCCTATATGTACAGGCATAATCGACTAACCTTGAATGCTGCTACACTTCACACCATAGCCTCTGTTTTGCCTAGCATTCTAGTTCCCCACCCAGAGACACTTATGTTCTCCCAGGTATATTAGCTATACTAATATACTAATATAGCTAGTGTCCGGCACTGCTAGTTTTTACTGGGAACTGACACAGGTTCTAGGCATCCTAATCTGGGTAGAGAAGGAAGGGAGGGAGGGAGGGAGGATCAGAGGGAAAATGGAAGGAGGGAAGACAATATTTTTCTCTCTGATTTTGTTTCATGGTTAAAAGTGCTGCTTCTGCCTTAGTGTGTTACAGAGTAAACCAGCCATTGAAGGTTTTACTTAGCGCTCTTTCTCCTTGAGATTCCAGAGCATCTATATACATAGGGAAAAGATCCAATGGTAAGAAATCTGGGATTCTAATTCATTTTCTCTTCCTAACACTTGATATTAAAACAAACAAACAAACAAACAAACCAACCCAAGTAGGTGTTAATTTTACTTAAGAAAGAAAGAGAAACATCTGTAACTCAAGGTTCTGGGCTTCAGCATTATGTCCAAAGACTGCAACACAACAGAGAAAATCAAAGGGTCAGTTTCTGAGTTAACAGTTTAATCAATTATTTATTGATTCATCTCCCATTTATGTATGAAGATCTGATGCCACCTAAGATAATTAGAGAAAAGCCAAGATTAAGAATGAAAGGTGAAATCCAAAGAAAAGGATAGTAGAGAGAGTGCTTAGAGAAGAAATGAAGGAAATTTACTCTGATAAAAAGGAATTAAAAAAGATTAATGGAAAAAGACCTTTGCCACTGAGGAGAATGAGAAGGAAGGAGGCACTGTTTATATCAATAGGTAGTTCTCTGTCTTTATTTTCAATGGCACTATAGTGTTAAATCCTGCTAGCTCTTTGATAGCTCACCTCCAGGGCTAAACTAAGAAATCCAATTACTTTTCTAGAAGCTGTAGTGATGACCAACTAAACTGTGGCCCTTGGGGACAGTATTTGTATCCTTTGACAGCAATTAATGAAACCAATAAATCAATTAGTTAAATTAAATTAAGGTCCACCCAGCTGTTTCTACAGCCCATCCATGTGTAACTAAATGTGATTATAAGGGTGCCCTTGACGTGAAACGGATACAATTCAAGTGATCTTTGCTGTCTTTATGTCCTTAACGTCTCTCCTTTACAAAATTATAGTTATTCTACCTTTGTCTTGACTCTCTATTGGATGAACTTTGCTTGGGGGAGAGTTCTTGATAGAGGCAACGGAAATACTCTGTACTGCTGAGTGAAAATGAATAACACTGGAGACTGCAGTTCTTTCTATTTATTCTTTTCTTGGATTTAAGAAATCTCATTTTTCTTCCAAAATAATCATTGCATCCAGACCTATTTCCTCTTTCAAAGAGGAGGCTTTTCTCTCTTCTGACAATGCTAACTCCTCCAACTTCCGCCTGCTTCTGTAGGACCATTCTGATTTCACTCCTCGACTGTTCCCCGAGGTAAACCTCATTTCATTGCCATACTTTGCAAAGAAGTAACCTGTTTCTCTTTCTTCTGCTTCATTCCCACCTCCTCACATAACAGCATTTTAACCTCTCTAGCCACTGTTCTTCATATTATGAATATATCATAACCACAGCCTCATCACTGAATTCACTGACATTTCCCCATCCTGAGTACTTTTTTTTTTTTTAAACTTCTGCCCAGTCTCGGACACTGCTGACCAAATCCTTCTTCTTGGAATGTTTTGAGATTAAGCATGCTACACACCAGGTCCTCTCTATACCTCTCCCGCAATGTCTCCTTTATTCCCTTCATTAATTCTTACGTCCACCATTTTTCTTAACTATTTACCAAGTACCCACTGTTGGAAGGCATTGTGTTAGGTCCTAAATATAAAGATAAAGAAATAAGACATGCTCTTGAACAGCTCATAGAACAGAAAGGGAGGCAGAGGTGAGCAAACAGCTGTACTATGTTGAAATGTAATAGAAGACTCTGCTGCAAGAAAACAAAGGATGAAGAGAAAAGTTTTGCCCGGTTAGAGCAGGGAAGGACAACACAGATGTCGCCTATGTTGAATGACCAGGGTAAAAAGAAAAGAAATATCATTTCAAACATTGGGGGGCAGTGGATGTAGAGACCTGGAGTCTAAGATCTGATCTGAAATAGAATCTGACCACTTTGGCAATATTATCTGTGATTGATAATGTTGGAAAGGTAGATTGTGGCCAGACTCTTAAGAGCTCTGAATGCTGGACTGGAGAGTTTAAACTTTTTCACTAGAAACATGTGGGGTAAGATTTTTGAGCTAATGCATATGATCTTACACAAGCTGCAAAAGACACTTGTCAACCTTGTGAGGACTGGATTAGAGCCTGAAGTTAGCTCATTTTGATGGTCTACAAAGAGAAGGATGAAGACCTGAAACAGGACTGCTGCAGTGGGAATGGATACTATACATCTTGGGCAGACAAAATGGATAAAGGATAGTGTTGATTTGATGTTGAAGACTGGAGATAGAGGAAAAATGTAAAGACAACACTAATGTTTCTGAAATAATTTTTAGATAATGCCATGCCTCTGTGATAACATTTCAATACTTTCTCACGTCTCATTTCAGTGTTTGAGATACAGTTTCTATATCAGTCAAAGTTCTTTTGGTTACAAGTGAAAGAAATCAACTCTGGTTAGCCAATCAAAGAAAAGAGAAAAGGATATTGCAAGGATACTGAGGCTATCTCACAGAATTCAAAAGAGATTTGAACAATTTAGCACCATAAAAGGCAGAAATAAAAGTAGGGATGGATGCCTGAAAATAAGGAAATCATGAATATTTTATCTAAGAGTTCTAATTCCCACACCCTCTTGCCTCCAGTTTTCTCAGTTCACATCTCTATGTATACTCTTGGGATCTGATTGTGTCAGCCTGGATCAGCTGCTTCCCCAGCTTCATTCAACTGTGTCCATTGTGGCAAGGTCAGACTATACAGCTCGGGCCACTAGAGGCCACATCCTTATATTTCAAGGTCAATATCCAGAAAAAGGGGAGACTTTGTGAGCTGGGCAGACACCCTAAGAGAGGTGTCTTCTCTATGTTCTAAATTGTTTTGAGCTATGGATTCACTTGAGAATCTGATTAAAAAACAAACAAACAGGGGTGCCTGGGTGGCTCAGTGGGTTAAAGCCTCTGCCTTCGGCTCAGGTCACAGTCTCAGGGTCCTAGGATCAAGCCCCGCATCGGGCTCTTTGTGACGCAGGGAGCCTGCTTCCTCCTCTCTCTCTGCCTGACTCTCTGCCTAACTCTCTGCCTACTTGTGATCTCTGTCAAATAAATAAATAAAATCTCTAAAAACAAACAAACAAACAAACAAAAAACTAATGGCTTTCTTCCCAGGAGGAAAAAAAGCACAATCACAATGATACAGAGGGAGTTAAACGGGCTCCTTGAAAATTATGCACAAACCCAGATTTTAAAACTTTGGCTGGCAGAACAAAGTCTACACTTCTTAGCCTGACTTTCCAAGGCCTTCATGATTTGATTTTTAAGAGCCTCTCACCAGCCAGGCATCCCACTCCTTTTCTCCTCAAGCACTCACAGTAAAAACAAATTATTTTTCCAACTCTGAACCTTTAATCATGTCATTTCTTCTTTCTATAAAGAATGCTCAAATCCTCTTATTGAAATCCTACTCATCCTTTAAGGGTCAAACTGAAAACCTGTCCCTTTTATGAGGTCTTCTTTGACGCATCCATCAACACAGGGACAACTCCCCCTCTTCGTGTCATATGTAATACTTGATACCCATTTCTCTCCCGACATTTATTACTTTCTTCCCTACATTGTCATTTCTATATGCTGTATTTCTGCTCTTAGATGCTAAGATTCCTGGAAATCGGACCAGGTGCCATTCAGCTCTGTGCCTGCACTTCTAGTGTTCTCTGCAAGTGCAAGGCACTCAAGAGAAGCTTGTCAAATGAATGAAAGGCTACTTACTGGGAGAGAAAGGTCCCTGTATAATTTTATCCTGCTTGTATTTTTACAAGCTCTTCTTTTCAGAGGAACGAGTTCTTTTCTTATTTTCCTTTTTATTATACTCATTTTCTTGGGCTTTATGTTTTATCTCTGCTTCCCTCTTGGCAAATCCCATCTCTCTCTCTCTCTTTCTCTTTTCATTTTCCCTTGGAGAAAAATTTTCCCCCTTCAGCTTTTTTTTTTTTTTATTAATTTGAATGTCTTGTTTTCATTTGCTTTTCAGCCCCCAGCCTTTACTCTGGCCTCATTATTTACCAGAGGGAAAATTCTGATCAAGTCAAGAAGCACCCTCCCTTCATTGAAATGCATTGTTTTCAGATTCACTCGTGGGAGCTAGAAATTCACAGAAGAGAAAACAGTGGCTGATATTTATATTTTAGGCAGCCACATGTACTTCATTCCCACTTCCCTCCATTATTTTCATTTTCTTACAAATAACAGACCTAGAAATCACTACGAAAATATTTAAATTAACTTTAGCTGAGAGAAAGATTCTCTTCTCTTTGTTTGAATTGCAAAATCACACTTACGAAATGGCCTGATAGGAATCCCTTCCTATGCGGATGGTTTTCTGGATGGGATTGGACGACTGGGGGGTGGGGGTGGGTGGGGGAGTGTGGGGGGGGTGGGTGCTTCCTATGTATGGAAGAACAGCATCCTCTACTGGTGAGAGGGCCTCTGACGCTTGAGAGGCCTGAGTGTGGAGAGCCAACAAAGCTCTGGAAAATTCTTGGCTGGCATATTCACTACAGATTGAGAATCAATACAAGATTTCTTATGCTCATCACTCATGATGTAACTGAAACTTATTTAACTTCATACCATTGAAGATCGGCAATAAATCTTCTCTTCCTTCTTTCCCTTCTCCAATAGGACTTTTCTAACTGTTAAGAATTACTCTTATTCTTAATTGCCTTGAAAATTCTTATTATGCAAAGTTTTTATTACGATTCCATAAAAATGTATGTTGGTTCAAATGGAGAACCTTGACATCATCATTACTGTCAAATATTTCATTAGAAACCAGCTCTGGTGGTGTTCTTGGGGTCTCTATGTGGCTGCTTTTTTAGTGAGGCCGTCTTATACAATAAAGTCCTGTTGGTATTTATAAGCCCTTGGCCAGGGTCCACAACCAGCCATCATGAAATGAAATTTCCATCTGCAGCAAATATGTGTGAAAATGAATATATCTTGCGTTTCTTTTAAAAACGTGGTGCTTGATATTTTCTTCTATCTAATAAAGATCATGTTGGCTCAGTTTGTCCTCTTCTACCTTGGATGCGTAACGGTGAACTAATTCACTCCAAGTTACCAACTTTCTTATGTTACTCATGGAATTTTTACAAAATGACATCTTTCTGGGATAGAAGGAAAAGTAAGGTGAGATAGAGTTCAAGACAAATAATCACTGGGCAAGTATACTGATTTTTATAAGATTTATGAATTGCAAAATCTCACCCATGCACCTCCATAATTATTAGGCACATACACTTCATTGTTCTCCTAAAACTGACATGTCCCCTAGAGCTTGTAGGAATGGACATGAAAAGATGAGAGTGCTTTAGGAGTCTTTTCAATAAAAATGCCCCCCAGAAATTTCCATTTGTAGGTATTTTAATATGATCTTGATGGAGGGGTAGTTTCTTCCATTAGTGGGCTTCAAGGATTATGATCTATGATATTTTCTTTCTCTAGCCCACTTGGAATTAAAGAAGGTCCCAATATCTTTTCAGAACATCTCCTAAATCTCAAATCAGTTTCAATGTAAGACATTTAGTTTTAAGAATGATTTCTTTTTCCCCCCTCAGGAGACCTACAGCAGATCTGAACCAAGTCTGAATTCACCAAAATTTTTCTTTGCTCCAGAAGGCTAATCTCTAATAATTAATATCCACATATATTCTTTTGCATTACAATCATAAGTATATTCACTTACAGTTCTATATTCTCATTTCTTTATGATGGAGTAATTAGCATTAAACTATCCTTGAGGTTATTATGATTACAATGACTGTTATAATCACAGTTAGTCATAACTATAATTATCATCACAAATATAGTGGCTATTAAACTAAATTTTAATAACTCACTCTATTATTAATATAATTTTTATTGTTAACTTCATGTCCTCTTAGAAGCAGCATAATAATGAATAATTGACAGAGAAGTGGAAGTACAAATCACAAAGAACAGAACAAGAAATCCTATTTCCTATGTTAATGGATGAAGTACTAAAGTTTACTTATAAATTTGTAGTTTGAAAGGCAACACATTCTTCTCAATACTAATAGTACTATGAATGATGTTGCGTTTTCCAACTAGCTTCTACCTCCAAATCTCTTTAATCCATAATCTAGCTTAATATAAAACTAATAGGACAAGCAAGAATTGAGGATCAGGGCAGAATTGAGGCATGCAGTGCAGGGGGGAGACAGTGGATTTTCTTTTCTTTCTTGAAAGCCAGGCTGATTACAGAGAATACCTAGTGATAATGAAGTTTTCTCTCGCCTCCGGTCTTTGGCATGGTGCTTATACTACCTTCGATTAAGTCCTCTATGGTGGAACCCCACCTAAAAGGAATGCCAGGATGGTGGGAAAATGGCTATTTGATTACCACATGGGATCACTGCACATAGGAGATGAATATAAATGTTGTGAACCCTGCCCCCAAGAAGCTTATACTCTTACATTTTGGCCTGAGTAGCTTGAATAATAGATTTTCCATTTACTGGACAAAGACAGGGATATGAGCAAGTTTGAGAGTGAAATCAAGAATTTGGATATATATACATGGGGGCATGATGTAGGTAAATGGATATATATAGTCTAATATACAGGAGAAAAGGTACATATTTGGGAGATGCCAATGTCTAGAACACACCTTAAATTCATTAGACAGAGTGAGAACTGTCTCCTAGGAACACTTGAATGTTGAAGAGAAAAACCTAGTCCATGAGACTGGAGAAGCAGCCAGTCAGAGGGAAGGAAACCCAAAAGACAGAGCTAAGTGAAGAAGCTGTTTCAGGAAGGAAGACAGTGCCCAACTGCGTCAATGCTGCTGACTTAGAATTTGCCTTTGGAGATTCCACTGTTGGTGAATTTATGGGGTCAAAAGCCTGACAGGAGTGAGATGAAAGAGAGAAGAATTGGCGGGAGCAAATATAGACAATTATTTCTAATGTTGTAGGGTATAGGGAAGCAGAGAACTCATGAAGTGGCTAGAAGAGGTAAGAGGAGGGGATGACGGACATTGGGGACGGTATCTGCTATGGTGAGTGCTGTGAAATGTGTAAGCCTGACGATTCACAGACCTGTACCCCTGGGTCAAATAATACATTATATGTTAATAAAAATAACTAATAAAGAAAGAGTAGGGGATCCTAACTTCGTTTTTATGATGATGCACTGACCTACAAGAGACAGAAACCCTGAAAACACATGTGAGAAAGAGGACAACTGCAGTAGTGGTGTCTGTCAACAGTTAAGAGAGGGGTTGGTCTTAGATAGGACTATTTATCCTTTGTAATGGGGACGGAAGTCAGAGGAATGGGCCCAGATGCTGGTATCTTGGTATATTGTGATAAAAAATGGTGGCCGTGGTAGTGCTTGTAGAAATTTGATTCTCACTGTTACTTTTTGCCCCCTGAATGAAATGTGAAGTCAGTTCCGTTGAGAGTGAGAGGTAGGGAGGACGCCTAGAGACTTGAGGAAAAAACAGTAAGAATGAAATAGTGTAAGAATGAAATAGTGATCCAGGAAAAGGGAAGGAATTCTTCTTTCTTTTATTCTTCTATTGGTTTTTGTCGATCTTTTCCAAATGAACTCCCTTCACTGACCTTCCGGCAGGAGGTCTTCCTTAGAGAAAGGGCTTGAAAAACGTTGGCCTCATTAATTGACTAGAAGCTCTTTTCTTTATAGCCCTGGCCAAGGGGGTCACGGCTCGAGGCCATTTCAGAGACTTTAACTGATGAGACTACTCTCCCTTTTCAAATTTACCCATAACCCTTTCCATCTTTCTGTATTTTAAACTAGGAATTCAGCATACTTGCACATGAACCATATTCTACAAAAATATGTTTCTGTTGACATCAGATAAAAGTTGAGTTGTGAAATACATCTCTTTAGAGGATTAACCAAGCTTCCAAAAAGGCTCTTTGTTGTGGGATTTGCTACCAGATGGGAAACTCTAGGCTCTGGATGTTAACAGTATTCCGGTGATTGCAGAAAAATAGCTTCATTTTGTGTAAGCAAAATGAACATATATATGTAAAACACGATGACATTGTAAGTAGATATGCAAATAAGAGTGGAAAAACATGGTTAAATTGCTTATGGTTTAGAGAAATGGAAATGGAAAAAGATTGCTTGTTAATTAACTAGTACATACCTAGAAAATACTCTTTTTTTTTTTTTAAAGAGTTTATTTATTTATTTGACACAGAGAGATCACAAGTAGGCAGAGAGGCAGGCAGAGAGAGAGAGAGGAGGAAGCAGGCTCCCCGCTGAGCAGAGAGCCCGATGCGGGACTCAATCCCAGGACCCTGAGATCACGACCTGAGCCGAAGGCAGCGGCTTAACCCACTGAGCCACCCAGGCGCCCCCTAGAAAATACTCTTTACTGCCTACTTTCCTCACATGGTTTGGGGTACTGTGCTGGCATGTAAAAGAATATCTGATGCAGACCTAATTCTCAAAGACATTAGTATTGAAGAGAAGTGATCCTTGTATTAAAGAATTCAAAAACTGCTGAGTGACACAAGTTGTGGCTGCAAGTAGGAAGGCAATACAAATCTTGTTTGGGCCAGTTTTTGGGGGGAAGGCTTGCTGGAGGAGGCAATCCTTATACTTCAGAGAACTCATTTCTTTGTGTGTGATTTTGCTTTGAGGGCTTAGATAAAGTGGGGATGCTCTGGTTTTCAACTCCTATCATGCTGGGCTGGTTCTCCGATTGATTTTCTATATGTGTAAATCATGTCCCTTCAGCTAAAGTGTTTGTTATTCAACACAAAATGATAATCTACTAGGTTCCTTGGTGCTGTGGGTGCCTTGGTGAACAATTGCGGTATCTGCCATTGAGAAAATCATGGTGTAATGGACCATTACAAAGTGTGGTTCTTACACTTCCTCTTTGGCTTTTAATGCACGCACAGTAGGGTGTTTTCACTCCTTGCTGACCCATATATTAATCTTTCTACCCTCCAAGAAAAAATGTCTTCCATAGAAGATACTGGCATGAAATATAGATCCAATGAGGCTCCTGAGCAGCTGCTCAGTGGGGAAAATTGAGGGGTTGCATGGGGTATTTGTTTTGAGTTTAGTGTTTGAGCAGGAAGTGATCTTCTTTCCAAAATGGGCTTCACTTCCTCCTGCCACTGCAGAAGATGTTGACAGATCTTCCTATACGAGATTCCAGGCTCTCTAAAAAGGATAAGGGACAATGGCTGCATTTCCTTTAGCACATGTTTATCAGTCATCTATGATGGGCCAGACACTAATTTAGACATGGAGGATGAACGAATGAATGACACAGGCAAAGACCCTACCTTCCAGAAGCTTATATTCTACATGAGACCAACAAAAAACAGATGAATAGATAAATATATGACATGTCATGCAGTGGTTATTGCCATGAAGAAAAATAAAGATGCATAAAGCAGAATAAGGGGAACTGAGAGAAAGGAAAGGACAAGGCGCCTGTTTTAGTTTGGGCAGGCAGAGAAAACTCCTCTGATAATGTGAACTTTAAGCAGAGACCTGAAGAAAGCAAGGAAGTGTGGAGCATGCCGATAGTTGGAGAAACTCATTTCAGATGGAGGGAACAGCAGTTGACTTTGTGAGGCTCAGCGATTTAGGACAGTACAATGAACAAGTACAAAGAATGAGGCCCTGCAGAAGGCTGGCATGACAAGCCCTACATGTGGTACTCACAGAAACCAAAGACAGTGGGATCTAGAACGTTCTCCTTAGGCTACAAGTTCTCCCAAACTATAAGTTTCCTCCTGCCTCATGAAGAGAACCTGATCTCCTACAGAGTTCTGGCTTTGTCATTCTCAAAAAGCCCTATTGTCATTTTCATGAAGTCTTGTTGCTGTTATTAATCTCCCGCTTATAACCCTAGCACAGGTGCACTTGGGAATACATCACACTGCTTTTTGACCCTCAGAGTCCTGGAGAATCTGGTTTCTACTTCTCACCTCAGTGGTTGGTCACCCCCTCCTTGTGCTTGGCCACACTAGTCACATTTCCTCCATCATGGCAGTATCTTCTCTGCTTTAGCTCTTTTCTTTCTGTTGCTCCATTTGGACCCTCATCACCAAGCAGACTCTATAACTTACTTCTGCTTCAGGTCTCACTGTCAACATCACCTTCTCAGAAAGACCTTCTTGGACCTCACCATTTAAGGTAGCCGTACTCCCTCTCAACAGCACTTTATTTTGTTCCTTCATAGCTCTTAATGTTCACAAAATCATGAATTATCTTACTTAATGGTTTATTAAACCTCAGGTCTGTGGGAGCAACCTGTCTATCAGTATTAGTATTTAGTAGTAACCTGATGACTTGTCAGGGTGCCCACCATAAAGGAATATCCTTACATTAACTATAAATATTGATTACGTGAGATAATTCATATAGATACTCTGAGTTCTATTAATATAGACACTTATCTATTAATATAGATACTCTTGACCTTGCCTAAAGACTGCGGTCAAGATTCTGGTGGGTAAAAGTAGGCAAGCAGTATCCTTAAAGAATTTTACCTTACCAAGTCTTCTGACTCGGTTCTACATTCTACCTTCCAGGTTTGATCCATTGACCCATTTCTATTCCAATGGAGAGGAATAATTTGGTTCAGAATATTTTTATTTTAATGTCTAACTCTAGTTTGTCTGAATGAATTAATGCAGACCCACTGTGGAATTGCTTGGGGGGAAAGGTACTGGCATCTTGAAGCTGTGAGACTCAGATTTTGTTTAAACGAAGCATTGTTCAGACTATTCATCATATGACAATATGAGAAATGATTGCTCCAACCTCTGTTGTCAGGTGGCCTGATTCCTGATTCACTGAGCTATGGGGGAGGGGGGGTAGGGAAGGCTACACCTATGCGGAGAGAATTGAACTATGAATGCACTGGTTTCTCTGGAATCAGGTGAAAAAATGAACTCTGATTTTGTGTTTATTCAGGGGCTGAGAAAGAAGACAGCTATAACATAATCCCTTGGAGACAGACATTTGACTTGACGACTTTCTCACTTCTGTGAGCTGTGAAGTGGAGACTTCTCCCAGCCTGTCCCACTGCCCCAGGTCCTTCTCCCTTCCGTTCAGGGTGGGGTCAGTTGACTGGCAGGTGCTGGGGCTTTCACCAGCAGGGGTGGGAGAGGAACAGAGCCCAGGAGAAGAGGGTGGTCCGCTTTAAAAGCATGTGAGAGGAAGTACATTGCGATTCATCTTTCAGTTATCCTATTGACAGGAAAAAATTGCTACATTAGAAAATCACCTGTTCGTAAATACCAAGATGAATATAAAATAACTTATAGAGACAAGCAGAGCTTCTGTTTCGGTGCAGGCAAACAGCTATGCAGGGAACACAGATATCCTCAATTGTAGCTCTCTCTCACCTGCATATTATAATGATGAGAACAGCCATTTAATCACCTCTAGGAAAGAACTATAAGAACAAACAGTAATAGAAGACACACTGATTCTTTTTTTTTTTCAAGTGAAAACTCTTCAGCTTCTTTTTACCTTTTCCAAATGGTGTTTAAGCTTAAAGTTTTGTCATTATCATAGCTCAATTTTGGTTAACCCTAGGGCCTTCCCTCCTCATCTATTGCTGTAGATTGTATACTGTCTGATATAGTAGCCACCGGCCACGTATGGCTACTTAAATTTAAATTAATTAAAATTTAATAGAATTAAAAATTCATTTGCTTTTAACACTACCCCCATTTCAAGTGCACTATAGCCACAAATGGCTACTGGCTATTGTATTGAACAAGGCAGATATAGAATATTTCCACATCACTAAAAATTTTATTGGAATAACACAGCTTGAGAAATTAAAGGCATATGTTGGAAGGCAGTATAATCTAGAAGAGGTTTTCAATGTGTTTTGTGCATAGAAAATAATTTCTTGAACAAAGTTGTGTATGAAATGTCAATATATACAAATGACCATACAGAGCTACTCTCACTGAAGCTAGAGTGGAAGGTTTTAGATCCCTACTCATTTGCCACTTTCATCCCCACCCTAATACCTGGCAGATGACCACAGAGCACAGGCTGAAAACCATTAGTACAGAATGTCATCCTGGAAGTGAGCTGACCTGAATTTGAATTTTGGCTTTTTTCTTACCGCTTTGTGAACTTGGCAGTTCTTGGAAATTTCTGAGAGTTCAATGTTCTTGTCCATAACATATACCAATGATCTCAGAAGGCTGTGAGGGCAGGTTTAGTTTTCTTATTTCTCAGATGGGGAACTGCATCTTGGCAAGGCTACATGCCCGCCAGGCAGCTACTCTGCCAGGGAAGGCCAGACCCTGACCAAACCCACTCCTTTCTCACAGCTATTTTACTCTATTGCTCTACAATTTCCCCGTCAAATTGAAAGTTTTCAAGCCAAACCACTTTTTAAAAACCAGCTGTCTAGATGTCACTTGCGATTTTTTTTTTTTTATTTCTTGGATCAATGTGGGTGAGTACTTCCAAAGCATTTAAACAGAAGTTGCCACCCTTGAACTAGCAAACCGTGTTTGAGTCAGATCTCCTCTGATATGCTCCCTGCCTCTTTATATGCTTCATGCTCCTCTCTGCAGAGGGTGGAAAGTAAAACTGATGGTCAAACAAAACTCCCTAATTACTAAAAAGAGAAGGGTTATTTTTCAAAAATCCTCACTTTCAGTGGTGGAATTAGAAACCAACCTGAACGTGTGTTTGGAAAAGAGGCTCCTATTTCATAAGGCTGAGCACAAACACAGCTTGCCTGTGACCTCAATCACCCCTAACAACAGATATCCACACGGAGAAAGTTTTGACAGATGCAACATAAAGTTTGATGGTTTTCAATACTGAAGTGACTATCACATGATTTTAGTGTAGGATATCCAGGAATTGCAGGAACTTCATGATTATCAGTAAATCTGGGTAGTAACTGAGACACTGACGGACTGCCTTTTGATACCCTCTAGGTCCTCCTTCCCCTATCCCCAGGTGAAAAATCTCTAACCTAAAGTGAACTTGGATACTTTGTCACTGGAAAAGTGCAACTTGCTGGCAGGAAGCTCTTGGTGGAGCCTGAAAATGGCACTCGAGAAGAAGCCAGTAGGCTGGGTTTATTCTTATTTTCCGTGTGGGACTTCGGACAAGACTTTCAACATCTCAGTCATTCAGTTACCTCTTCTGTACTTTGAGGACATTGGCTGAAGTGATTGCTCAGCTCTGTCACTTACCATCTTGTCCTTTCGTTATAATCAAATTAGCTCAATGTTAGTAGAAAATAGTAAATAGTAAAGAAACACTTCTCTGTTGGAGCTGGTATCTTCACACTTCCTGTGTTTCTCCTAGGCCTGTGTGCAATTATTTCTGAGGTTCTTAGACCTGATTCTGAGGACAGACCAGGCAAAAATATGTGTGGGGAAACAGATAGCAGGAGTAGCCAAAACATCCCAAGAACAGGGAGTCAGAGAGATGCCTATGTCGCGCTTAGTTCTCCTGTTTTGCATAACCACCGCTCTGCTCAGACCTCATACTATCTTTGAGCCAGATGGAGAGAGCAGAGGCAAAGCTAACTCGTCCTCCTACCTCCGTGCTCCTAAGTACAACTGATTTTGTACTCTACTTCTGGATACCTTTCCTATATTACAACTCTGGTTATAAAACTCTTCTCTTCCAAACCTTCAGCAGTTCCCCTGTGACCACAAAATGAAACTTTAACTGTGTTGTATACATTTAACATGCATTCTACTTTACTTACACTTTAAATGCCTAGAGTTCTTTGGCTTTCCTCGGTGTGTAAAAAGTCTGTATTCCTTGCCACAGCTCATCTCTCCAAGTCATCAAGAAGAGGAGGCTAGAATTATCTTTCTTTAATTTGATCCAATGCTCCTTCCTCTATACCCTCAGCCTCCAGACAATAACTATTTTTGAATCAATGAAATAAGTATCAATTTTTAACACCTTAGTATGAAATACTTTATTAAATTATCTAGCCTGGCCCCAAAGTGTCACAGGATAGGAGATGGGGGCAGGAGTCTTTGATAGGGCAGTGCCAAGAAGGGTATGGCCAGCAAGACACTGGATGGATGGATCCTGTGTGCCCCAGGTATGTGCGGAGAGTTGGGGGACAGGACATGGCACTCAATGTGAGTAGAGCAGTACCATAAGGAAAGAAGGGAGGCAAGCTATCTTTCATTAAGCAATATTTCTCCTATGTGGAACACTGCTTGCCCAAGACATTTTAAATCCTTACTTTGCTGAGTACAGCTATAAAAGGGAATTTCTAGGCAGAGAAGCAGAAGAATTGGGGAAAAGTCCTTCCAATCACGTACAAACAATTTCGATGCAGTATCATGTCCTGGGGTCTTTAAAGAAAAAAAGTGTTTGTTTTCATGATTAAAATCAAATGAGTCTTTATTTCGGGTTTTCAGAAGCTTATGTTGGTTCAAATTCTAGAAAGAAAAGAGAACTAGAACTTCCCCAGGACTGAGCACAGAAATGGGTTCATGCAGTTTCAAGTCATGCTGGCAAAATATTGGGGAAGTTTACTCTTCTAAATCTTAAGGATTGTTTAACTTATTTTCCTATCGCCTGGCTACATAGATGTTACGGATTATATGGAAGGTTTTTTTTTTAAGATGTATTTATTTATTTTAGAGAGAGAGAAAGAGCACGAGTGGGGGAGACAGAGAATCGCAAGTGGACTCTGCACTGAGCGCACCCTGATCTGATGCAGGGCTTGGTCCTACATCCCCAAGACTATGACCTGAGCCAAAACCAAGAGTTGGATGCTTAACCAACTGTGCCACCCAGGCAACCTGAAGGTTATTCTGATTGAACCTTGTAGAGTTCTTTCCAATAGATTAACAGTTAAGTGCAAGTGCTTTACAATGTTTTCTGGACCAGTTGATGAAGGAAGAGAAAGATACCTCCTGGTGTAGATGGAAGGGGTATATACTTTTTAAGTCTTTGTGATCTCTGTCATGAGGACTACTCTGACATAAAAACAAGGACCTCTTCATATTGTGAATTAGGGAACTTGGGCTTCATAATACAAGCAAAGCAAAAACCAAAATTCTATCACCAACAAATTGCCCTATCAGTGGATGGCACCATTATCCACATCCTTTGATAAGTGAATGGGGTTCAGGGTAGTTTACCCCAGAATGGCCACTTTGCCAGGTGGATTATTTTGAGCTGAAGATGATTAAGGCCCAACATACTCAAGAAGAGTTTTTTTTTTTTTTTTTAATCTCCCCATTAACTGCCTGGAAGAATTTAGATTAAAGAGCCTGTATCAGGAAGAGACTAAGACCAGAGATTTTTTTTTTTTTTTAACATGAGAAAGTCTTCTCACTTGGCACAGCAAACATTTGTTAACCAAACATTTACTCTTCCCATCTTCCTGTGAATTGTCTTCCTCTTATTTGAAGTCCTAGACTTTCTACCCCCTTCTGCTTAGCTCAAGATGCCATATAAATCTCAATTGCCTATCAGGAAACTTCTCATGTCTTTGTGGAGCTCAAGTCCATATGTAATTAAATTGGCTTTTCTCTCATTAACCTGTTTTATAAAAATTTAATTATTAGGTCAAGCCAAAGAACCTAGAAGAGAAGAAGGGGAAAGTTTTCTTCCCCTATATCCTCAGGACAATATTAATGATAATGCTAAATTTAGTGAAATTTGGTGAAAGTGACTATTTTGGGGTTCTTTTTAAAAAGATTTATTCATTTGAAAGAAAGTGTGTATGTGTGCATGAATGTACACAGGTGAGGGTAAGCTGGAGAAGCATAGAAGGAGAAGGAGACAAAAAGATGCCATACTGAGTAGGGATCCTGATGTGGGACTTGATCCCAGGACCCCAAGATCATGACCTGAGCTGAAACCAAGAGTCAGACGCTTAACTGACTGAGCCACCCAGGCACCCACCCTGATCTGTGGCTCTTTATAAACTATTCTTCCCCTTTAGCTTGTTTTTAGGTCACAGTGATCATGCAGAGCTTTAAATTACTCCCAGTAGTAGTAGTGGTAGTGTAGTTATCATGGTGTTAGTACTGATAGCAATAACTATTCTCGTACTTGGGCTGCTGCAATTCTACTAAACCTACCATTGCTACTTCCCTCCAGTGTTAGTTTCGTTATGTCATTAACTGTGATGGTATAGTATATCAGGGAGTTTAGATACACACATCTAATGCTTACAATCATTCTGTAAGGTGAGTACTGTAACTCTCATTTTATAAAAGAAGGAACCAAAGCTCAGAAAAGTTTATGTACCCAAACTAGTGAGATTCTGAAGTGAAATTTGATTTTAGATGCATCTGTCTCCAAAGCCCACATTTCTGTATCATTCTTCATCCCTCATTTGCTACTCACAGTATGGCCATAGCTCCATAATCCCTACCTATATAGAATATACATTAAGATATGCACAGCCCAGGGAGTGTGAACTTCAAAGAGCTATGCAGGAAGTCCAGATGGTTGCCCAAAAATGGTCTGTTTCCTTTGTGTTCACTGACTCTGGCTTGTCTCAAATGCTTCAAAGTTATCTTAATGTCATTTCAAAGGCAATTGAGGGAGCATCCATGGAGATAAATTGCGTCTGCAGCCTGTTGCTGAATGCATATTAAGTTCTATTCATGGATTTCCTAGCAACCGGAGCCCGATGACGCACAGAGTCAGTGAGCTTGCGTTATACGCATCTAGAGAAATTAAATCACTTGGATTTTATTATTAATATTTTTAGAAAGCTTCACTAGATTAGCTGTTTGAAACACGTTGTTATCTGAGTTACTATCAGCAGCTGGTTCCAGTCACATCGGAAGTCACTGAGGACTCTGTAATTTTCACAAACGCTCCAGTGAGAGATTATCTCCATTTTAATATTTTTGACAATTAGGGATTTAGTTGGGGAAAGAAGGCAATTAAAAAGAGAAAGGTTGGTCTAGCAGTTTGTGATCTTGGTAAAGTTCTCAAACTTGAGACAAACATATTAGAAATAAGCAGTAGGCATCCTGGTGAAAAGAGACAGGAGGCTAGGTAGTCGGGCTAATTTGCATGAAAAGGACGTATTGAAACCAAAGAACATTAACAAATCTGGCTCTCTACAAGACATTCTATAAGGTTAAAGGCAGAATATTTTCACATAGGGTTCACTGAATACACTGTTTTATAGATTCAAAGAACATTCGAGTTTGTTTTTCACAGTTCTAAACAGCCTGGAGTGGTAAAGGCTTCTCACAAATTTTCCTCAAGAAAATTAATTTGTGCTCATTGGACATAAAAATCAAATATATATGTGATCTGCTATAGTAGTGTGAACATGGCATGGAAAGGCAGGGGTAGGGTAGATACATAAATGAGTATGATATATTTTAAAGCAGTCAATATGAGAAGATAAGATACTTAGCCCAATGATTCAATGATTCTACTTTGCTTAGTTTTTTTTTGTTTTGTTTTTTGTGTTTTTTTTTTAAACTAAGACGACTTTTAGAGCAGTTTTAGGTTCACAGCAATACTGAGGGGAATACTGGGGGAAGGTTCAGAGATTTCCCATATATCACAAATTTCCCCCACATGCGCATAGCCTCCCCCATTATAAGCATCCCCCACCAGAGTGGTATCTGTTTGTTATGATTAATGAATCTACAATGAGGCATGATAACCACCCAAAGTCCATAGTTCACATTATGCACCATTATGTAGGTTTGGACAAATGTATATTGACATGTATCCATCAATATGGTATCAGACAGAGTATTTCACTGCCTTGAAGATCCTCTGTGCTCAGACTTTTCATCCCAACCCACTTTCCAAACTGATTTTTTTACTGATCTTTTACTGATCTTTTTACTGTCTCCATGGTTCCGCCTTTTCCAGAATGTCATATAGTTACGCTCACACAGTATTACCTAACCTTTTAGATTGGCCTCTTTCACTTAGTACTATGTATTTAAGGCCCTTCTACATCTCTTCATAGCGTGATAGTCTATTTCTTTTTAGTGCTAAGTAATATCCCATTGTCTGGGTGTACCATAGTTTATCCCTTTCCCTACTGAAGTACATCTTGGTTGTTTTCAAGTTTGGAAATTATAAATAAAGCTGCCATAAAAATCTGTATTTAAGTTTTTTTTGTAGATATTTGTTCCTTTCAATAAACACCAAGGAGTGTGATTGTTAGATATTATTAGAGTATGTTTAGTTTTCTAAGAGACTGCCAAACTGTCTTCCAAAGTGGCTGTACCATTTTGCATTTCTGCCAACAAGGAACGAGAGTTCCTCTGGTCCCAAGTCCTCATCAGCATTTGGTGTTGTCAGTGTTCCAGATTTTGGCCATTCTAATAGGTATACTATAGTAGCTCATTGTTGTTTTACTTTGCATTTCCTGGATGACATAAGTGGTGGAACATCTTTCCACTATGGTTATTTGCCATCTGTATATCTCATCTGATGAGGTGTCTGTTAAGGTCTTTGGCCCATTTTTTAAGCACGTTGTTTGTTTTCTTATTCTGAGTTTAAAAGTCCTGTGTATATTTTACATAATAACCCTTGATAAAAGTAAGGCATAGTGCAAACCAGAATCAACAAAGGCACAGATATAAATTCTTCAGGATAATCTTTGATTTTGACTTGTGCCCCAACACATTTTGAGTTCAGATCATGACTGACTGAGTGTGCCAGATATATGAACTGATGATGTGTGTAAGAGCTGAAGCCACTATTCATTAAAGCTTCTCACTCATAGTGTCGAGGGTGTGAGCTGCCCTCTGCCTAAGTTCCCTCGCTACCACATTTAGAAGCCTGGTGAGCCCAAAAGGTTTCTTCAGAAGAGTGGCCAGGGCGCCTGGGTGGCTCAGTGGGTTAAGCCGCTGCCTTCGGCTCAGGTCATGATCTCAGGGTCCTGGGATCGAGTCCCGCATCCGGCTCTCTGCTCAGCAGGGAGCCTGCTTTCCCCTCTCTCTCTCTCTCTCTCTCTCTGCCTGCCTCTCTCTCCATCTACTTGTGATCTCTCTCTGTCAAATAAATTAAAAAAAAAAATCTTAAAAAAAAAAAAAAAGAAGAATGACCAATAAAATGTGCCCCAGAGAGCATCCACTAGGGCTACCATTATTGTGACAGGCTATCACAGAGCTTACTCTGCTCTTAATGAGAATGATTCCAATTCTACATGTCACTTTTCCAGGTGATTTAAGTTCTACAAATGCAAAAATTTGGAAACCACTTCATTATAGCTGATACCCATGGCTCATTCTCTCTTTTTGAAGAGTTTGGAATGAAGGCTTGCTTGTTTAAAGAAATGAACAGTTTTCAGACTTTCAAACACTTCTGTCCTCTCCAGAATCACTGATTATGCATGGATTTCATTTCAGGGTTAGTATAACATTTCATATTAATGGCCACCTGTTGCCAGATGGGAAAGCAATGATGGTGCCCAATGAAGTATGCCCTTACCAGTGAAGCACATGGCTCATAGGACTGCTTTGGGAAAACAGACCTCTGAGTGTTTTCAGCAAAAATTAATTATTTTGGAATGAATCTGCCAGTTTTCCTCCAAGTGACTAAATGTCAATTAACTTAAAATAACTTTTCCTATGGACTTTGATATTAGTGCAAATCCATATATATGTTTGTGTGTGTGTAAAATTAGATATATTAAGATTTATATTTGATTGTTATATATTTACATATACATATATGTGTATATATGTATATATATATTTTTTTAAAAAAAATTTTTGTTGTTTTTTTGAGTCTGCAACTATCAAGAATATTGGCCCCTTTCTGGCCATGTGCCAATTCAAAGGGACTTAAAAAAAAAAACAACTCAGTGAGAGATTGATCTCACATAAATTGTAATTCTGGATCTGAGCCATTATAGGGGTTATCTTTACAGCTGTCCTGTGGCTTTTATTTGACAGTATGTATGGGAATAACTGAAATCATGATGCATTGCTGAAAGAAAGGAATCTAGGAGATGGAGTCCAGTGGTCTTGCTGATGGCAAGAGAAACTTGACCAGCCTTTGCTAGTCAAAGCTGATGAAAAACACTAGGGGAAGTGGTGAAATCCAGTGTTTATTTGACTTCTAAAATATACCTAGACTTTTTGGAAAATATTTCTCAGTTTCCTTTAGAATTAACTCAGCACTTCAGATCTTAATCTAGACTATACAAAATTCATTGTTGTTGCTTCTCTTTATATGTAGTACTACCATTCATTTGAATATATTGGTTGTTTTATAATTTCCATTCTCTAATTTTCATATCGTTGACACACTGAAATGATTTCATTCCTTGTTTTAGTTTGTGAATACACAGAATTATGTGTTCTTTAAAAATTGTCAAGCGACTGGGGCACCTGGGTGGCTCAGTGGGTTGGGCTGCTGCCTTCGGCTCGGGTCATGATCTCAGGGTCCTGGGATCGAGTCCAGCATCGGGCTCTCTGCTCAGCGGGGAGCCTGCTTCCTCCTCTCTCTCCCTCTGCCTGCCTCTCTGCCTACTTGTGATCTCTCTCTGTCAAATAAATAAATAAAATCTTAAAAAAAAATTGTCAAGCGACTAATTTAATTAAACATCTAATATCCACACACTGCTATTCTTTTACATCACTAATTCCTTCGATAATCTTTGATAATCTCTACATCTCTATTTAAAATTATAATTAGGTTATTGTGTTTTGCCGTTTTCACCTTATGTTAGTTTTTATATCTCTATGAATCATTATGACCCAAACATATAAGATTAAAATACCTATAAAGTATATGTTCAGGTTAATAAATCTTATTTGCTCAGTCATAATAAGGTTTTCTTAAAATGAGGATTAAATGGTAATATTTATATAGGGCTTAGTACTTTATCTCTCACAGTAGTGCTAAATAAACAGATATTAATAGATAAACTGCCTTATTATTAATAATTTTTGTTGTTTAGTATTTTTATATTATAAATAGAACTTCACTGTCTTTAAATATTAACATTAAAGTAAATATTCTAATTTACCCAAAAGCACATACCCTCCCCAATGTCCATAACCCTACCCCCCTTCTCCCAACCCCCCTCCCCCCAGCAACCTACAGTTTGTTTCATGAGATTAAGAGTCACTTATGGTTCACTGGGGGTGTGGTGAAAAAAATAATGAATACTGTTTTTCTGAAAATAAATAAATTGAAAAAAAAAATAAATAAAGTAAATATTCTAGAGTATTTCCTTGGGTTACAATTCCCCCCAAAGAAATACCAGGCAACAGACTCTGGTTGTTTTGACAGTTTTTGCTGTGCATGTTGTCTAATTTATCATAAATTCATTGTGCAATTAGTAATGTTCCTGTTCACAGTCCCATCAACTGTGGATTTTATAATATTTTATTTTTTTTTACTCATCAGGCATGTTTTTGGACTACTAAGGAATTTTTCTCAAAGCATGGGAGATGAAGCTTCTAAGTGAGAATCACTAGGGGTGCTTGTTAAAAATTTCAGAAATCTAGCATTCTTGCAGATCTCCTCAAAGTGTTTCTTGAGATGGGATCTGGAAATCCCCATGCTGAACAAACTTTCAAAGCACTCTAAAGCTTCAGAACTACTGCCTTATAATTATTTTAATTTGTATTTCTTTAATGAGAGTAAGGCTTAGCATAATATCCTAGACCTATATGTACTGTAGGCAGCTGGCAAGTTTTCATAGTAGTAAACAAATCTCTCCAATCCTGCTCCTGCTCCGTGATTTGCTGGCTGTGGTCTGATGCATAGCTTTGAAGAGGACTGGATGTTAAAGAAATTCAAGTGTTAATATTTTAGGGAACACACAGATTGCAACTGCAATCTGTCTGTAGGTGCTGCTACAGACCACCTCTTATTAGGACACCCACCTAAGCTCATGTTGAAAAATGAAATGGATGGTGTGGTCATGAGTTTGAAAGAACTGATTGGCTGTACCTTGGCAGAAGGAAGAGTTTCCTGGGAAAGAAACAGGAACCCAATATCCTAGATAAATAAAGTAACTAAGACAATGGAATTAACAAAAGTCTTCTCATATTTTTATGAAAAATGGTATATTGTAACCCACTCAGTCCATTTCAGTTTGCTTACCTCTAAAATTTACTCTGTGCCTAAAACATCTCCTTCATTTTTTGTTAATAAGAGATCAATTGAAAAGAAGAAAAAAAGAAGAAAAAGAAAAAGTATAGAAGGACGGAGGAATAAGTGTGTGTGTGTGGGCAGGGTTGTGTGTGTCAGAAATAAAATTTAGCTTTAAGAAGTAGATTATCAGTGGACTCAGAAAAATGCTTAGTGACTTCAAGGGATATAGATGATGAATAAGTGAGTTATAAAATCAATATATTATGCAACTCTATGGTAGGCACAGATAAAAAGTAGTGCTTTGCTTTCACATCTCATACAATCTTTCTCCCAAAATGTGTCCAGATAACAAACGTGTAGCGTTAAACCAAAACAGAATTAGATAGACGTAGAGTAATAAACTACTGTTCCCAGCCTCTACAATCAAGAGGGAAGTGTGTTTATTTAGAAGCCTTTTTCAGGAGGCCATTTTGAGAAAAGAGATTAAATTATGGAACAAGAATGATTTTTTTCTTTTGCCTTTTCTAAGCAGAGCTTCCCACAGAGAATCCAAGGGAATTAGCTTTTCTTCAACACTTAGTGTGGACAGGCACTGGGGTAGAGGCTTTAGTATATATTTTCTCCCTTAATTTTCTCAAAAAATTGTTGAGCAAGCAATAGCTTTTCACATTTATAGCTTCCAAACAAGGTATAGAATCGGAGGTATTAGAGAACTGTGCACCTGTAGAGAGACACTTAACTCAATCCATTAGTCTGACCCTTAGAGCTTTTAATGTATTTTCAATTTCTTACTATATCCCCCATCTGAATGAGTTTTCATGTCCTTTCATGACCAGAACTGCTATTATCACTAACATGTGGAGTGGGTGTGTGTTCACGTGCCTGTGTTTTTGTCCATAATGGATATTAATATGTTCATTTTGGGACAATTTTTCATCAATATTGTTATATCTAATTAAAACTTTTCTACCAGGTCATTTTAGTGAGTCTATTGTATTCCTCTACAGGTACCATAACTTATTTAACCAGGAGAATTTTAAATATAGAATCAGTTGAAACTCAGTAGAAAAGTATATTTCTAAACAGGGCATAGGCATCTCTTGGTCTGAATCTGTGTCCTCCACCACTGACTTTTGCTAGGCTAGGGACTGGTCACACAGCATTTCAGTTTACCCATTTCTAAAACACCTGTTGGCTACTCATCTCCCTTAGAGAGATATGGTAATGTTTTATAGCCCTATTCTCAAGCAAGAGATAAAAATTCAGATTGCATAAATAACAGTGATTTAAGCTGATACAATTTTAGACACAGAATTGATTTGAAAAATGATCTAGACTACCATCTTATTTTCTAGACAAGATGACAGAGGCCCAGGATACTTATGCTTCTTGTCTAGCGTTAGGAGGGTGGAAATAAGATTAGAACCTGGTTCTCAAACTTCATTTTGATACTCACTACACTTTGTTCCTACAGTTTTCCCAAGATTCCTTTTTTTTGGACAGTAAAATAATAACATTTGTGCCTAGCATTTGTATTATATTTTCAAGCTCACTATCTTCTCTGATTGAAATTTTTTTATTCCTCTAAGGTAAACCTCATGACCCCCATTTTTTCCACCATGGATTAAGGTAAAGAGGGATAAGAAACTATGTCGAGACAACACAGATAGTTAGAGGTGGGGCAACTCATGCACGTAACATCTGCGATGCTGATACTATGCTAAGTCTTATGTGCATTACCTTGTTGTTTCCTCACTTCAGTGAGGGACTGTTACCAGCCCCATCTTACAGAGGAGGAAAAGAAATTTAGTGAAGTGTGGTCACTCACTAGGATGTGACGTAACTGGGATCTGAATCTGTGTTGCCTGATTGCAAAGCCCATACTCTTAATAGCTTTCTCGTGTTGCATTTATATGTTAGTCAGTCTTTTCATTCAGTCCTTTATTTACTCACCAAACAATTGCAAAGGTTCATTTTGTGCCAGTTTCCATGCCAGGTGCTAAGAAGAAAAACAACAACACATAAGACATGGTCCAGGGCCCAGGAGAGAGAATTTGATATGTAAAAATATAATGCTATATTATTTAGAGTTTATAGGTCATTTAGGACCTATAGTTTATAAGTCATTCATATAGGTTTATATTTACATTTTATATAAATTTATATATATTTATAGTTTATAGGTCATTTAGGACCTATAGTTTATAGGTCATTTATAGGTCATTCATATAGGTTTATAGGTCATTTATAGAAAAATGACCAAGGTCCAGGAGGTAGGGACAATTTAATTTGTACCACTTTCCTTATTGAATGCCCTTTTCAGAAATCTATGACTCATAAAGGATGAGTTTAAGTGAGGCTGAGGAAACAAGCTTTGACCCCCAACTTGAAGTCTGGTCACTATGGTTGGCTCAGTGACTAATCTGGTAAACGATCATGATATTTTAATAGCCCGGCCTACATCAAGTTAGTTTATGAAAAGGAGGTGAGACTCCTGACATGTTACCTGTGACACTGGTAAAGATTAATAATGACGATGACCAGGAAACATTTGCTAAATGTTTAAAGGCCTAAAACACAGTCTTAATCATCTCATTAATTATGGACTAAATATAATTTAGATTTTAAATTAAAATTTTTGGCACATGGCTGCTATAATAAAATACCATAGACTGGGAGGCACAAACAACAGACATTTATTTTCTCATGATTCTGGAGGCTGGAAAGTCCAAGATCAAGGTTCAGGCTGGTTTGATCCTGGTTCTAATAGAGTTCTCTTCCTGGCTTGCAGGCGGCAGCCTACTTGCTGTGTCCCTCTTTACATGATATAGAGAGAGGTATCTTTCTCTCCTCTTTTTATAAGGCCACTAATTCCATAATGAAGGTCCTACCTTCATGACTTTATCTAACCCTAACTGCCTCTCAAAGGTCCCGCTTCCAAATGTCATCACACTGGGGGTTAGGGTTTGGACATAAAAATTTTGAGGGAATACAGTTTAATCTGCATCAGTGGGATTGCACAATCAACAGCAGTATGAAACGAATAGTATCAGCATTTAAGTTATTATTCACTTTTAAGCCTGAGGAAACTACATTATCTTCCATGTATATGTCTTGCACCTTTAAGTATTCTTATTTTCATTTCACTATGATATAACTGAAAAGTTCAGTTATTTGCTTAGGAGCTAAAATGAGTGACATGGAGAAACTGGCAACAATAAAAAAGTAAGGAATCATGCCCCTTTGATTTGAGTTGCAAATGAGAAATTTCTGCTCAAAGCCTTGGAAACAAATTAAGAATTAGCATAAAAAGTTAAATACCGAAGTCATGCCTTAAAGCCGCTAGTAACACTCAAAAATGTTGGTCTAATTTTGGGATATGTTTGCAGCTAGAGTTAATATTTCATTACAGTGAGTAGAATAATCATAAAAATTATCACAATAAGAAACTGGTGAAGAAATGAAATCAAGTGTTATCAGTGAACAACAATTTGGAGATCAATACCATCAAATAATGGTATTGTGATTTTCTACAAAGTGCAAAATTTTATATACAAGGCAGAGCAAAAGCCATTTTGAGCAATAAAGAACAGTGGATTTAAAGACTTCAGGTTATTCCCACCAGCCCAATATGCGTTGACAAATCACTAACTCCTCTGAATTTTCTCACATGTAAAAGGAACCTTTCTCTCCCTCCCTTCCTTCCACCCTTCCATCTTTCCTTCCTTCCTTTTCTGCCAATGAGTACTTGTTAAGGCTCTATTATGTGCCCACTGAGGGTACCTGTGCTAAGGGAAAAACTCTCAAAGCTAAAAAAAAAAACAAAAACAAAAACAAAAAAAACCCTTTCTCACAAGATAGGTTTAAATAAGACTTTGTATGAGAAAGGGCTGTAAAAATGTTCAACATTTTAAGTATATTAAGTACTACTCCCTTTGGAGTCGACTTCTGATTTCAGGATTAATGAGCCAGGGGAGTTCTGTTCATGCCCTTATTAAAGGAAATAAGATTAGTGACTTAGATAAGTTGAAAACTGAGTTCATTAAACTAAATAATTTTGTATAGTTCCTTAAGTCCTCTATAGTTTCAGAACAATTAAAGTAAGCAAGGTAATACTAATGATACATTCTGAATTTTAGAAAAAGTTGAAAATGTACTTCCTGTTCAGCCTTATCATGTATTCTGCAAACCAACCGTAACAATCAACTAAGCCTCAGACGGTTTGATGATTTGGCAGGGCGTTAGCAAAATGATCAAAATGACACACATTTTGTTCTCTCACTCACCACCACTGCATCACATTAATTACATGCCTCCCAGGCATGGCAGTACCAGCCACTGGACTTTGGGTTTCTGGGTACTGAGCCGTCAGGGAGGCTGTGATCACAGAGACGTAAAGCCCACGTCTTTTCCAACCCTGCCCTTATCTTTGCTCCTTGCAGTTATCTGATTTAGCATATCAGATGAGAAAAGAGAGCATGATGGAATGACTGAAAGAAATCACACCTTACAGTTTCCTCCAAGAAGCCTCTTGGGAAATGGGGTTTGGGGGTGGGGAAGAGAGAAAGAGGGAGACTCTTTGCTTATTAATATGTATTTTCCATAAATGCCTCAGAAATGAATGCTGTTTCTGAATTACTGAAGCCAATTACACCAACCTATCACAAAAAAGTTCTAAAACACATCTCTTCTTCAGAAACACAAAGGGACATATCCCAAATATATACTAGAAAAGGTTCTCCCTCATAGCAGAGCTGCTTAGAATTAAGAGCCACATAAACTGAATTTCAAATTAAACAGGACTACTAGTAATTGCTCAAAATGGGATTCCAGGCTTGAGGTTGGCAATGCTGTGGCATATTTACAAGGTCTGAGCTTGTCCTTGATGCTTGACTACTACTACTACTTCTTTTAGGAGATCTAAGGGCCAAAAACCTGTTATAAAACCTACATCTATTTCATTCAGGTTTTGACAGTTAAGAGGGAATAAACACTTCTAATAGGACTAGACTACTTAGTCCAATATTCAAAATTGTAAGACTGGCTTATTTACTAATAAGGGTTTGGATCATCTTCAGAACTTAGTTGGGAGAAGAGAGGTTTAAGTAAACTCTAAGTTCAGTGTAAGTGGGAAACCTGCAAAAGTCAAGGTTTTTGTTTATTAGCTTTTTACACCAAGCTTTTGATTAAAGAAAGCAGTTGTGTAAAAGAATTCCATTTTAAGCAAACACCTTTATTATTGATAGCAGTCTCAGGAGAATGAATCAGTGTGTTTCTCTGAGCAATTGGTTTGTTTTTATCTCGATGGATTCTGTATATTTTATAACTGATGTTTCCCTCTGCATTTTATCTGCTAGAAAGATTAGAGCCCAAATTCATAGCTCGCTTTTTGCAAATATATCAGACCTTATAGCAAGTACTCTGAATACAAGCATCACTCCTAATTCTATCTTTTCTTCTTTTACTTTTATCTAGTTCATCCCACATACACCACAAATATTTTATCTTATTGCATGGGATCTTTTTTGAATTTTCCTAAGCATTTTTCTTGAAACAAGGTAGAGTGCACATAGATAACAGTTATCATAATAACATTTGAGTCAGTGAATGCATAGAAAATGACAAATACGAATATTCAAAACTGAGTGCCATTAGGTAATACTAAAATAAATTACTGCAAACTGTAATTTAGAAACAAATTTTATGATAGTTTCAACTAATTCTAAAGTACCTATAAATTCTGGCGACACAAAGCTAGGAAAAAGGATGGGGAATTCTTCTATTTGTTTTGCTTGTTTGTTTGTTTGTTTTGTTTTTAAAACCTCTATACCTAAGAGTGGGAATTCAATTCTCTACAGACCCTGCCTGATGGCTGCTTATTTTCCCTGCTTGCTGTTGCTGCTGATTTCAGGGCCAGGCTGGTAATTATTAGTTTGTACCATTCTAGCAATACTAGTTGTTAAACTATTGAAAACTATTAAAGTACTTCCATTTCTGTTGGTAGAGAGAGACCTTGCCATGCTAGTACGTTCCAGTGGTTCTGGCCATTCTGGGCCATCCCCTTACATACCTGAGCCTTGCCTGTAATTCATCAAAGGGTTAATGCCTGACACAATAGGTGGCCTCTGGTAAACAGTTGCATTCTGATTGGTCTGTACCCCAATATATTTTAAATATCATCCCTGGTCTACATGTGTAAACCAAGGCAAAATCACGTACAACTCATGAGTAAACTGGAAAGCCAAACTGGTAAAGTAAAAAAAAAATCCAGATCCTCCCTGCAAAGAAAAAAGACTGAAGGTTGGAGGAAGTATTTTAAATGATTTTGGATAAAACCTTCAACCAATTGATTATCTAATCAGTACGTATTTTTGAGTTTTTACTATGTCTTTATCACTATGCTAGGCATTTTGAAGGATATAAAGAGATGTAATACCTGGTTGGGGAGGTGACAATATGCCTGTGACAAGATAATTGCTAACCCAGGCAAGTACTATATGTTATAGACTTCAGGGGATGAAGAGAACACTGATTGAGCATAATTAAGAAGATTTGTTTGGGGGAGGTAGAATTGGAGCTGAGTCTTAAAGAATGAGAAATATTCACAAAGGTGAAGATAAAAAGTTAATTTCATTCTGCAGAATCAAAGCTAAGGATGCTGTATCACTGTCTTTATATGTGGTTAACATATCTCTTATCAAATTAATAACTCTAATGATCGCTTTCAGCCTATGTCCTTGTGTGACATCAGTTCTAGGTCAGTGGACATGTGGGTCTCCAAACTGGCCATGGTGGCCTAATGTGTTGGTAAGAATTTTAGG
This sequence comes from Neogale vison, assembly GCF_020171115.1. Classification (NCBI taxonomy): domain Eukaryota; kingdom Metazoa; phylum Chordata; class Mammalia; order Carnivora; family Mustelidae; genus Neogale; species Neogale vison. Next base: position 161,673,385 of record NC_058094.1, on the reverse strand, counting down.
AAAAGCAACAACTGCCCTCCAGGTCAGTTGCAGGTTGGCTCTGAATTCACAGGCTACTCATACAAGATTCCATTTTTGCTTAAATGAAGAGGTGTAACTAGCAACCCCCATTTTTTTTCTTTTAGAGCACATGGATGGGGTTGGGGGTAAAGTAGGGAGGTGGGGAGGGGCAGAGGGAGAGTGAGAGAAAGAATATCAAGCAGGCTCCATGCCCAAAAAAAACTTGATCTCACAACCCTGACATCATGACCTGAGCCAAAATCAAGAGTTGGATGCTTAACCAGCCAGGTGCCCCACTAACCACCCATATTCTTAACAAATCTGTGGAGGTGCTGATTAAATTCCCTCATTTTGCATTTAGCTATGTTCTGCTTTTGGTATGCAGACCTGACTTCTTGACTGCAGGTCTCCCAAACCAGCATTTGGCATTCTCTAGGCAAGTTTTATAAGGGAAACTCAAAATTGAAGTCCACTGTGTTAATAAACAAAGTGAACCATACCAAAACAAAATTTCAAAGAACCATCATATGTAAATGTATTATAGAGATGTGGAAGAATCCATTTACCAAAGGATGCAAACAAGCAGTGAGACTTATTTATACCATACAGTCTGTTAAGAAACAGCTGTTCAGAAATGACATTATAATGCTAGTTCTTTGGCTGGGTCTTGTCATATCTGTATTTGTAAATATTTATTGGATGAAGGGTATGGTTAAAATTGCACAGAGGACTGATTTCTGATTTAAACTTCTTGGTGAAAACTGAAATTTCCCAACAGATTTTAAGGGGGCATAAATGTTTCCCAAAATCAAACAAAAGTCCCATGGCATAAATTCTAAACTGCTTTTAGGGAATTATAGCACTTAGGGAGGTAAGGGGTTGATGACAGAAAGATGGAATGAAAAGAAGGCAAGATGTGTGACTTTTTCCTTCCCCTTTATCTGTGTTAATTACTTACATTCAGAAACTTCCTGAGGGGCCAACACATGACATTCAGATAGCCTTTGAAAACATTGAACATACATGTTATTGGGGCTTTTATAACTAACTCTCTTTACCTCGAAGGGCCACTGCTATTTGGGAATTTCTCATGGCTTGAATACTATGAAGTACTTCTGAGCGAAGAGGAAAAGGTCAGCCAAACTTGTATCACAGAACTTAAAAGCTTATATTCAGAGCATTGGAGTAAGTGCATGGATTTGAGGAGAAGACTTTATGGAAATTAGTGGGAAGTGTGATACACACGCACACACACACACACACACACACACAGAATATTACTCAGCCATCAAAAAGAATGAAATCTTGCCATTTGCAATGATGTGGATGGAGCTAAAGGGTATTATGTTGAAGGAAATAAAGTCAGTCAGAGAAAGACAAATACTCACTCATTTCACATATATATGGAATTTAAGAAACAAAACAGATGAACATAGGCAAAGGGAAGGAAAAATAAAATAAGTTGGAAACAGAGAGGGAGGTAAACCATAAGAGATGCTTAACTCTAGGAAACAAATTGAAGGTTGCAGGAGGGGTGGAGGGTGGGATGAGGGGTAACTGGGTGATAGGCATAAAGGAGGACACTTGTGATGGGCACTAGGTGTTCTATGCAACTGACGAATTGTTAAATCCTACCCCTGTACTACACTTTATGTTAACTAAATGGAATTTAAATAAAAATTTTAAAAAGAAGAGGGGCAGCATCCAGGAATACCTGCCGACCAGAAGAAGGTCTCTGTGTTTTCATTTTCACTTTTCTGTTCTATTTTAAACTTGATTAGAGAGTTAGTCTCCCTCAGCTATCTTTGGATATTCCTGTCTGGAAGTTTACATAAATGTGATACTGAGCAAGGAAATCTCAGAACAGTGTTACACTCGAATATTAGAAGAATTTTTTCTTTTTTTAAGAGTTGTGCTTCCAGTTTCCAGAGTCTTTGATATCACACACTGGCTAGTTCGCCCCCCTGATGACACTCTACTATAGAACCCTGCATGATTTCTTAAAATTACTTACTTCTCATATTGCTTTTGGCGTATCATATAGGAGGCAACAATGTTAGTCAATTATCATTTGCATTTTTTCCAGGCATTTTTGAGGTCAATTTCTGGGTCATCGATTTGATCTGACAGGGAATGGGATTGGTCTCTGTTGCTTCTGGAGTGGAATATTAAACCTAGCATAAGGATGTTCCAATTCACAGTCCTCCTCTACCTTTCTGTTGATTGTCAGCTGTTGCTAGAAGCATTGAATCTTGGGTTTTGAGAATATTAAATTGAATCTCTTCTTCAATAGTCCTATTCACTGATCTTCCCAGCTTAGGATTCTGCCGACGGTCAGAAAGTTCTTTGTCATGGAAAAGGAAGATCAGCTTTGCCAAGCTGTCCTGTTTTGGACCCCTTAGTTCTATCCTCTTGGTATCTAGTCCTATTACAGACTCTCCACCACAAAACAGGTCTTGGAAGACTAAAGACCTCTGCATTTAAGAAAATGAGAGATTCCTTCCCTCATGTTCTCATTAAGTCTTAAAATAATAGTTATAAGTTTTAAGTTTTAGTGTTCCTCACTCCAATTCCTTTAGGCCACCAACTTGCCCTATTTCTCCACATATCCTCTCATTTTTACTTCTATGTCAGGGTATAGTTGGGAAAACCAAAAACATGCTAAGGTATTTCACAAAATAATTTAATATAGGGAACTGGTTAAACCCAGTTTAAACTGGTTTAACCAGGAGGACTGAAAAAAGCGAACACACAGAGGTAATCCCTACAGGATGCAGCTATCCTTCTAGGGCTAGGGATCCTCAGGGGAATCCAGTGTTTGGGAAGGGGACCTTGCAGAGCTGGGATTGAAGAGAGGATGCCGTTCCCAGGAGCCTAAAAGGGAACTCTGTGGAACTGGCCCTCAGACTTCTCAGGAGAGGTGCTAGGCTGCTGCCACACCTCACTGGCTCAAGAAAGAGCCCTCTGAGGCTGGCAATCAGGCAACCGGGAAGGCCGTGGTGCCCACTGGTGCTGGCCCCACAGCAGTGTGGACAGCCTCTGTTTAGCTGGGGCTCAGTGATTGAGTTTGAGGAACTACCTCCCTCATGCTCTTATCCCTGGGAAGAGGATGATGACCCTGGTTCTAAGAGTGCCAAAGGAAGCCTCAGACTGAACCCAAGAGGAAGAGGAAATAACTTGCTCCCCTTCTCCAATCTTCAGCTTCCCTCCATGACCTCCTAGCTGAGCAACCCAGCAGGAAGGCAGCCAGCAAAGGAGAAATATGTTTTGCAGACCTCCAGCCCTAGTTTCCCAAAACAGTAAAAAATAAAGAAGGATGCATTTGGAACTGAGAGAAAACGGCCCAGAAAATTACTTTCAGAAACTCATTTTTCTTAACTTTGGTTAGAAACGCAAATAAAGATGAATCAATTTCCATTGCATTTTCCAAGTAGGATTAAATTTCTAATATGAATGTTAGCTTATTTATTCATATGTAACTGCTCAGGCAGAGTTGCTGCCGTCATCCCTATTTATTTTGCTGGGGGTTTTTGTTGTTGTTTAACTCTCCTGTAAATCAAATTTTCTCTAGCTTGAAGATTATGAATTTCTTCTTTGGAGGCTTCTTCATGTCTCCAATGTATTCCCTCCAGTGTCTAATTTCAGGAAATACAGAATATCAGAGTACAACTTAACTGCTAAAACTCAAATTACCAAAATAGAAACTCTACAGACTAACTCGCTCGGGAAGTTAAAATTAAAGTAAAATTAATATCACTGACCTCATTCAAAACGTTCCTTGTCAGAGCTAAGGATGAAAAGAAAAATATATTGATGTCAAAATACAGCCTTCTCTGAAAAGTGACACAACATTTTATAATAGCTTTGATTTTCTCCTTCCTGGTGAGACAAAGCACTAACTATAAACTCATGCGTTGGGTGTACAAAGAAAGAAAACTTTGCCATTCTCCGAATTGTTGTAGGGTTTCTGGACCAATAACTATGGAAGCAGGTGAACAATCAGGAAAGCAACTTCTTGATTTTGAAGATGCTTTCTTTTTCTTCTTCTTCTTCTTCTTCTTTTTTTTTTTTGTAATGAAATTGAGAGTGCTGGTCTGGGAATATGAATTGTCTCTTTCTAGTCCTGGCTCTGTCATAAGAGACTGAGACCATTTTTTTTTTTTTAAGATTTTATTTATTTATTTGACAGAGAGAGATCACAAGTAGGCAGAGAGGCAGGCAGAGAGAGAAGGAGGAGGAAGCAGGCTCCCTGCTGAGCAGAGAGCCGGATGCGGGACTCGATCCCAGGATCCTGAGATCATGACCTGAGCCGAAGGCAGCGGCTTAACCCACTGAGCCACCCAGGCGCCCCAAGACTGAGACCATTTTTAAGTCTCAGCTTTCTCTATTTGAAAGAGGAATATGGGCAATTATCTTCAAGGCTTTTCAGTTTCAGTAGTCTGAGCAGAAGTCATTCATTCTAGAATGTTCTTGATTTTGTTTTCTCTTTTGGAAGTAGGGGTTTGGGGAAAGAGAAGAGGAAAGGAGTATATAGCCTACTATAAAATTAGTGGTATTATGGTTTCAGTGTTAGTCTCCTCTCTTCTGAGTTACAAAGGACTCTGGAGTTGAAAGTCTTTGTGACATTTTGGCATCAAACTTTGGTTTTAATTCCAGTTCTGTCTTATAAGTTGTGATCTTTGATATTACATGACATTACTGCGCCAAAGTAGCTCATCTATGAAAGAGGGATAATAAAATCTGTCCAAAATCTTTTTGAAGAAAACATCAGGTGACAAATGAAAGGTCACCAACATAATCCTTCATATCAATAATATTAATAAAATGGTTAATAGCAATCATGAAGTAACTGTCTTGCCTGCGCTTCTCTGGTCTACTGGGATGCAGTGCTGTCAAAGCTATTCTTCGCCTACTTCCCAGCTGGCATGTGTCCAACTCACACAGACTGCAGGCCAAAACGTGCATAGGTGCTGCTGCATTTACAGCAGCCTAGATTTCTGTGTGTGCAGGCGGCGTGCATAGGCATGTGCCCAAAGCAGAACTGGCAAGGTCATCTTCCCACCCCGCTGTGTTTCAACTTCTAATGTATAAGAATTTGATGATAAGACTCGTCTTTTTCTGATGCAGAACAAAAGATAAAGCCAATTCTCCTTAATCAGACTAGGTAGACACATGGAAGGATAGAGGAAAAAAAATTATTGGCATTGTCATTTTGGAGATTGGTGAGGCTGTGGAATAAATTATGGGAGTTTGAAAGTAAGAGGTTCATTCTACCTCCTCTAAATGACATCGTCAAACAACACAAAATTATAGGATGATTTACTGATTTATAGAATGATTTACTGATGAAGTTTCATTAGATGGTAACTTTTTTTTTTTTAAATTAACATCTAGAAACAGTATTACATAAATATTTAGGAAACCAAGACCAAGAAAGTTTAAGTGCCCCATTTCAGGGCACCAATGAATTTAGGTGTCACGAAGAATGGAGAGTACTTCTGGGTTTATTTTTCAAGTTCCAATGGCTTAACCTTTTTGAGGTAAGTGGTATCTCTCCCAGCCACTTTGGCAGCAGGCCCCCAGGCTCACAGCACTTTGTGTTTCAGCGCGACAGCTGGCACCACACAACTTGTGCCATTCTGATGAACCCCCTTCCCAAGCTGATACCAGGCTCCAGAACAGCAGGCACCGTATCAGAGACCACTGTGTTGATCACAGCTCGCCAGGGCTCCTTGTTTTCTTAAAGCACGGTGTCTCTTGTCCCCACCCCCCATTTATTCTGAACCCTTCAACAGCTCGGCACAGCAAGCTTGACAGGACCTGTCTTCCTCAACTGTTAATTTCACAGCCGGATGAGTAGAGAGGTAATTTATATGGGTCAGTCGGATTTAAAATGCTGCTGTGTCTCCTGACGAGGTGGAATGAGAGGATTTAAAAGAATTATTAGTGTGGTCCAGAGCGGCGGTCTGTGGTTTCTTCGACACAGTCCTATACCTTTTCCATTTGGTAAATGCCCCACGTGGCCTCCACATGTTGATTGTGGATTACAACCAAGATGAGAACCAAGCCACTGGGGGAAGATTTTTGTTTTCATTTATTTTTAATTAATTGCAAACTTCCTCTTTCATTTGGCTTGCCACGCTCTGCAGATCCTGGTGACACAGGAGCTCTGCCAGCATTAGGAGCCACTGTGCCGAACTGTGAGCGGCTTAAAAGTACCAGCCAGCTGCTTTGCACTCAATCCTCAGGGAAGGTTTGAAACAAATTTGCATGTTTGGAATTCACCTTCAAAAAGGATCCAACGGATGTTGTTGAAATCCATGCTTCTCTTTCCTTAATTCTCTCCTTAAATTATAATATTAATAATTATAAATTATTAGTATTCAAACATTGTTATTAATTTTTTAGGGGATAAAGAGAGTGTCTAGGGAGCACTTTAAAATGAAGGTCATAGAGAATTTTTCCTGCCCTTCAGATTTTTACTGAAATCCCTGAAACTAGTAGATGTATATAAGAAAGGAATGATGCTTAACAATAGAAGAGCCTCCCCCCCAAAAAAAAGGCAGCTTAAGATGGGAGAAAATCCCAGTGGTTTGAGAATCAGCTATATCTCTTTTGAGGTCAAACAGATGTGAGTTGCATCCTCTGGTGCTTAATAACTGTGTGAACTTGGGTGAAATGATTTAATAACCCCAGTCCTCAGTTCTTTCACCTATAAAATAGTTCTTCTAAAAACAAAATACAACAATCAAAATGAAGTATCTTGCATCATTGTTGCATGTTCTATAAATGGTATAGCAGAAAAATAGAAGTGTGAATTCTCTAAATATTGAATTTATGTGTCTTAAAACATAAACTGAAAACTTTCTGTTTCAACAAGCTAGTCAACTAGGATAACAGACATACCCTCATGCTATAAACATCTGGAAAATGGGAAGATATAAAATAATAATGACAACAAAATTATTGGCTATCTGAACCCCCAAAACAGAAATGGAATTCTCCCCGTGAGTTACAACTGAAGAAAGAAGTAGAAACCTGAATGGCAACTGAGGGAGTCTAATCCTGCTTGGGGAGAGGTATATGGGGCCCTGGAAATCCTGATGTTTAGGTTCTAACACCTAGATGGAATCAGAAGAGGAGGTCTTGGGTCCAGACAAGGAAGGGAAGGTAACACTGAGAGCACTGCTTAAAGTCAAGTCTCTTGGAGAAATGAAAAGACAGCCTTAATAAGACCTACTGAGGCAGCATGGAAAGAGAAAAAGAAAATGTAGAGGCTGAGTAAAAATGAAGACATCTCCCCCTGGAAATCACAATCCCTTGCTTTTGCTTCACTGGAGCTTCGATATGATTTTGCAATGCTCTGGAAAACTCCAAGCCTAGGAGTTTATATACAATTTGTCCAAAAAATGGCTAGAATGTTGAAGAATAATGAAATGAATAAAACAGAAAAAAAACCCCAATATTGTTAATAAAGCTGAACAGTGGTAAAGAACCAAAATAGAAGATTTTGAACAACAATAATAAAGAAATAGTGTGGGCGCAGATAAATCATATTTGGAATATAAAGTTTAATTGCAGACTGAACGTGTATATCTGTGTGTATGTATGTATTCAGAAACTATACAGAGATAAATTTGAAAGCTTTAGTAAAAAAAATTCTAGAAAAATTACCGAATTTACCAAAATTACTACACGCAAGATGAATAGTTTTATAATTGTTAAAGAAATCGAATCAGTAGTTACAAATAAATCCAAATAAAGTAAATTAAAGAGAGGGTTTTACAGCCAAGTTCTACATATTTAAGAAAGATATGTAATTATTTTTTAAACAAACTCTTTCAGAGTAGAAAGAAGAAAATACTTTACCACTCATTTCATGAGTACAGTAAACATTTGAAACCCCAACTTGTCAGAACTGCAGTATCACAAAGGAATACTATTAGCTTAATATCATTGATGACAATGGTGTAAAATCATAAATAAAATATTCATAAAACAAATCAAACAATGTATTAAAATATATAGCATGAAAAAGTGGAATTCAATTTGGAAATACCAAGATGGTTTAAATAAACAAATCTACTAATTTTACTCATTATATAAAGAAATTGAAGATGAAAGGCATAATTATCTCAACAGATTGAATTATTTGACAAAATTCAATACCCATTCAGGGTTAAAGAAAAAAAAAGAGCAATCCACACATTTACAGTAAAATGAAAAAGGAAGAAAATTTCTTAATCTGATACAGAATATCAACAAAAAACAACAAAATGATATTCAGTGGGGAAACATGAGAAGCTCCATTTAAATCCCTTGTAAAATCACCACTTTATTTTAATATTAAACTGGAGATTTTTAGGCAGTGCAGTAAGAAAAACTAAAGAGTTTTTTTTTAATTTATTTGACAGACAGAGATCACAAGTAGGCAGAGAGGCAGGCAGAGAGAGAGGAGGAAGCAGGCTCCCTGCTAAGCAGAGAGCCCGATGTGGGGCTTGATCCCAGGACCCTGGGATCATGACCTGCGCCGAAGGCAGAGGCCTAACCCACTGAGCCACCCAGGCACCCCAGAAAAATTAATTAATTAAAACCTTTAAACTATGAACAAATAAGAAAGAAAAAAATAAGACATCACTGATGATATGATTGTCTCATAAAAAAAGTAGAAAAATCTATAAACGATTAGTACCAAAAATGGTTCAGCTGGATTTCTAGATGTAAGACCAATGTACAAAATCAGCAGTGTATCTTCATATCCTCCATAAAATGTAGCAAATATACATAAAGGTAAATATAACAAAAGAAGTGCAATATCTTTATCAAGACAATCACAACATTCTACTGAAGGACCTAAAAGAAGAGTTAAATACACTGAGAAAAAAAAATCTACAAAGATTGAAAGACTTAATATTAAAAGGATGACAAGTTTCTAATTAATTTATAAAGTAAATTTAATTTCACAGGACTTTATAAAATGACCTAAATGTCATACAAAAGTAAAAAACACTAAGGATGGACTAAAATAATTTTATAGAAAGAGATGAAGAATAAGACTCAGGAGGAGGAGAAGGAGAATAAAAAGCAGAGACACAACCCTTCAGAAGTAAACTTTGATATAATCATATTGAATAAGGCAGTATTATTGACATGGGGAGAGACAAAGAGATCAACAGAAGAGAACAGAGTACCTAAAGACAGAACCATCTCTATGTGAGAACTTTGTGTGAAGTGGAGTGGCCTTACAAATGCATGAGGGAAAGCTGGGCTGCACACTCACTGGTGCTGTGACATCAGGCTAATTCACAGAGGAAAGAATGGCAGACTCCTACTTAACACCATACACAAAACAAACTGCAGATGGATTGAACAAGTGCAAATATCATTTTATATAACATTTAAAAATGTGACGAATACAGGACAGTATTATATGACTTCAAGTGAGAGGTATTACTTAAACACCCCCCCCAAAATAGCAAAATAAAAGAAAATGATGATAAATTAGACTTCATTAAATTAAAAAACTGTGTATGACAAAATACACTATAAATAGAGCAAAAAAAAGATAAAACAAAAAAACCCACTCTAAGAAAAGATATTTTCTATCTATATAAGTGCAAGAAGAACGGTATTCAGAATACATAAAGTCTTCTATAAATCAATAAGGAAAAGAAAAATAACTTTTAGAAAACAGATACAGGATATTAAAAAGCAGTTCACAGAAGGGGAAACTGGAGTATTTCATACATATATGAAAATATGCTCAACTTCATTGTTATATAGAGAATACAAATTAAAATAATGTGAGAAACCATTTCATCCTCAAGAGGTAAGAAGGATAAGTCTGATATTACCAAATGTTGGTAAGGATGTGGGGAAACAAGACTCAGGTAATTTTAGCGGTAGGATAAATTGGCACAACCACTTTGGAAAACAATGTTTCATTAGTTAGTATGCATGGACACTCATGTATCCTAAAATTCTATCTCTACTTATACATCTTAGAAAAACTCTCACACATGTACACAACAGGTCGTATGTCAAGATATTCACTGCAATACTGTTTACAACAGTGAAAAAGTAAAAATAATAAAACTGTCCCTTAGTAGGGGACTGGACAGGTAAGTTGGATTTACTTACACAAGAACTACTATACAGCAGGTCAAATGAATTACCTAGCTCTACAGATGTCAATATCACAAAACAAAACAAAACAAAACAAAACCCTCTTGAGTAGTATATGTAATGAAAAAAAAAAGTTGTAAAAAGATGTAGGCACTAGTAGTATCATTTAAATAAACCTTAAAAATACATCAAACAATAATATGCATTATTTAAGCATCTATGCATATGTGTGAAAAGAGAACAACTTAAAAAAGGTAAAAATACATGCACACTTCATCAGGGTGCCTGTCGCTCAAAGAGAGGGGAAGGAAGACATATTGCTGGTGGATTTTTATCTGTGCCTGTACCTATTACTTCTTTTAAAAAGTTAAACAATAAAGAGACCTATTAAACAAATGTGATAGAACAATATGTTTTGAATAGTGGGGAGACATGTGAAATTATGCTTTTTCTGTATTTTTGTATTTGAAACATTTCATAATTGGAATCACAACTTTCAAAAGATAGATAGTCAAACTAATTTCTATATTGCAGATAAAGCTAGATGCCTCATTCTTCCTGTGGAGGGTTTGATGTGCCCCTTGCCCACCATCATCAGTCTCTGAGAATCACTGACATGGATATGATGGAATTGTTCCCTGCCAGTATCTTGTTACAAGTTATTTCTCCTAATTCTTGTTATCGAAGCAATAGCATTTCCCTTTTCCTAATTTGGAAGTATAGTCTGATATTAATTATGGTTCTTAAATCTGAACATGCCTTTTGGAAACACTTATAAATCCTCTCTCCAACCCAACTCCCCTCATCCCATTGGAAATCACAGATAGAATTAGCTGTGCACATGTGTTTTTCTGGAAAGCTCATCAACAGAGTCTAAGAGATAAGGAGACAAGCGTCAGAACTGGAGCCTGGAGTGCCGGCTTCTCTCTCTGTTCAGTGACTGTAGGACTGTTTTCTTAACTTTTCTGTGTTTTAGTTTCTTTATCTTTGAAGCGAAAGTGTTGACTAATCCTTTTCACCTCTAAGGTTTTATAATTTTATGAAATATGTGCATGCAGCCAGTTATAAAACTAAGTGGTAAACTGAGGAAGAGCCAAAGGGTTTCTCCTCTGTCTTTGCCAGAGTGTCACTGTTTTAGATTTATGTAGTGAAGGCTAGACTATGACAGCGAATGTTTTCTGAGAAAGACAGGCCATTGTTGCTCATTATGTCTTTGTAGAAATACATGTTGAAATAAGCATGTCAACTTGCTGGCTTCCTGAAAGATTTTGGGACACAGGGCATGTAGTTTTGATGAAAAGGTAAGCCAGGATTGGGCTAGAGTATTGAAATCACTGCCTTTGGAGGGATGCATAGGGCACCGTAACTTGGAAATAATGGACCCTGAATAAGGGGAAAGAGTGGACAGGGAGGGTGGAGCAGAAGTGAAGACTGAGAATTGCCATAAGTTCACAAGGGCAGCTCCCAGAATCACCTTTTAAATTCCAGTTGCTGAAAGAACTGCTTCTCAGAGACAGGGGGAGTTTACAAGACCACCCCCACAAAGATACTGGCATTGTTCAGGTACCACTTGTTGGAGCTGCAGGAGGCCCTGGGGTTGGCGGAGGAGTGCCAGTTAGCTGTCCAACTCCCCAAGTTCCTGCTGGATTAGCAGGTCTTGTCCAAGGGTTTGGGGAGCCATCCCAACAGGTAATGACTCCAGAGGGAAAAGCCACTGTAGCAGCTGCTACAACTCAATACCCACTAGTAGGAGGTACCCCACTCACTCCTGTGGGTTGGGTAACACCACCTCCAGGCATTATGGCTCCTCCACCTGGTATGAGGAGCCCCCACGGGCCCACCAACTGGGCTTTTCCCTGCTCGAAGGACGCCGGTAGGCATGTCCTCCCACCCTAGGAATGAGACCCCTTTCTCCAGGTATTAGAGGTCCACCTCCTCAGGAATGCATCTCCCAAGGCCCTACGATATTGTTGATCCTTCTAAGTCACGTTTCCCCCTACAATGTGTCCTGTAAAACTGTGTAGGGTGTTTGTGAGCTTTTGTTCCCTTTTTGCTGAACTAATACTAGCTGATAAATGCACACAGCAATTTAAAAAACCCAAGTTGATCGTTGTGTGTAATGAGGAAGCGTGTTTTGAAATCTTTGGATTTGTGATAGGGGTGGCTTCCTGTTTTAGGACAAAGCTGAAGTGAAGCCATTATTCATCAAATTGCCAAGGAAAATGTCCCAGTGGGTGGGCCTCTTTACCTGGAACTACACCTACCCAGAGCTTAGTGCTCAGTTAGAGTTACGTCCAAGTTGCCAGGTTGCGTTAGATTTAATAAAAAGGTGAGAAAAAGGAAGTTCAAAAGTTTTAACAATGAACAATCTATTCTTTTATCATACAGGAACTTCTGAATTGGTGTGGAAGTTTTCGAGGCTGCTACAGGAGTGATTTAAACATAATTTCCTGAAGTCTTAATTGCTGATTATTTTAACTAAGAGTTCTAAATTAAACTTTCTCTATTTTGAAGGCTTTAAGGAGTTTAAAGCAATTGCTGTCATTGAGAATGTGTTTAGTAACTGTTCTTAGAAGTGGAATCTAATCAGCCACGCAAGCATGGTGACCTCAGAAGTACAGCCATTAGCAGCAGCCTTAATTATATTGAGAACTCAGTGCCCATTTGTGTGAGATACCTAACCTTTGACTTGTGGAAAGTTTTGGAACTTCAAGTTCAGTGGATTCAACAATCACCCTAAAATACATCTTTTTGAAAGGCTGGTCTATAAATCAACTCTTAATTTAAAAAAAATGAGATTGTTGATTTGGAGTGGAGAGCCCCACAAGTCAATTTTCTTTTTGACTAATCATATCCTAAATGCCTTTCTTTCAATTAATTATGCCTCTTTGTCAATCCCATATATACATTATACACATACACACACACACCCCCACACACATATGTGTGTGTCTGTATACATGTATACAGACACATACATATAATATAAAATATATTCTATATGTAAATAAAGTACTTATGGAACTAGAGGGTATTGGGTTAATTATGCTAAGCAAAATAACTCAGTCAGAGAAAGGCAAATACCGTACCATTTCACTCATATGTGGAATTTAAGAAACAAAACAGAAGAACATAGGGGAAGGGAAGGAAAAATAAAGTAAGATAAAAGCAGAGAGGAAGGGAAACCATAAGAAACTCTAAACTATAGAGAAGAAACTGAGAGTTGCTGGAGGGGAGGTGGGTGGTGGAATGGGGTAGGTGGGTGATGGGCATTAAGAAGGGCACGTGAGGTAATGAACACTGTTATACACAACGGATGAATCACTAAATTCTACCCCTGAAACTAACAATATACTATATGTTAACTAAATTGCATTAAATAAAATTTTAATTAATTATTTAATTAAAGTACTTATAATAGTCACTGCCTACTAAGTGAGTAGCCACATTTAAAATATAAGCATTTCAGTGCTCGCTTCAGCAGCACATATACTAAAAGACAAGCATTTCAATACTTAAGACAACATAGCCCAATCAGATGCTTTCAGAAGGTAGGTATCTAACCCATCCTGCCATTTTTAAAGTGTCCTGCTAAAATTTTATATTCCCATATTCAGGACCTCAAGGAATTTTATAATAAAATATCTGAGTTATTATAACAAGAAGTTGAGCAGAATTTTAATTTTATTTTTTTATTTATTTATTTTTTAGATTTTATTTATTTATTTGACAGACAGAGATTACAGGTAGGCTGAGAGGCAGGCAGAGAGAGAGAAGGAGGAAGCAGGCTCCCTGCTAAGCAGAGAGCCCAATGTGGGGCTCGATCCCAGGACCCTAGGATCATGACCTGAGCCGAAGGCAGAGGCTTTAACCCACTGAGCCACCCAGGTGCCCAGCAGAATTTTAATTTTTGCTCTGAGTTGTAGCAAGTTCCAAATCTGTGCAGGAAAAGTACCAGGTACCCAGAATTCTGAATGCAAGGAACCAACAGTTGCTGGGACCAAACAACCTTTTGCAGAAAATAAGCCTTATAAATACAACTGCCCCATTCCCCCAGTCAACAGAAAGGGACTTCTGGGTGGAGAGAAAGAGTTCCCTTTTAGGAAACTCAGTGTTTCTGAAGATGGCTGCACAGCATTTACATTTTATTTCCCAACTGGACTTCTGCTTAGCCAGTAGACTTGCTGCTTGCCCCTGTACTGTTGAGAAAAAGGAAAAGGCAATTCGGGAGAGAAGTTACAGAACTCCCAGGTGAAAGGAAGCCCGGGGCTGAGACACATACCCTAGTTTTCCTTAATTCAACATTTCCTGGTTCTAAGAGTTGTCTGGAAAAAGTAGATGAGATGAGGGCTATAGGCTTGCCAGACCTGCTGTACTATAAGTGATGAAAGGACTGGGTCATGGCCAGTCTATTGCGCATCTGCCAGAAATCACAGAGTCCCCCTCCAAGTCTCATGGGGAAATCTACCATGGTGGTTCACTGATCTTTAATAGTGAGGCACATTAGAACTACCATACATTCTCACAGAGCCCATAGGCAACAAGCCAGAACGGCAATCTTGGCCAAACTGGTATAAAATGCAACCTCCCCAGTCAGGCGACATGGCATTTTTCCTCTCCCAGACATGACACTTTCTCCCCTTCCATGACCACTATCCTAGTTTAATCTCTGTCTTGCTCACCATGACAACAGATTTCTAATCAGTTTCTACGCATCTAGGTTAGTTGTTCTATGTGTCATTCTCCAAACAGTGACTAGAATGATTTCTTAAGGGAGGAAAATCTAATCAAGTCACTTCCCAGATTAAAATTCTTCGATGGTGCCTCATGTTACCATTAGGATAATTCCCACTCCTTAATTTGGCTTTCCTGGTCTCCCCAGTCTCACTTCTTGACCATGGTGAACTTCTTTCACTGTCTCCATATTGCCCAAGGATTCTCGTCTACTTCTAGGCTTTCACAGTAACTTCTACTCTGCCAGTGACAGTCCTCCATCAGACAATGTACCCTGCTTTGAGTCTGCTAAATCTCACTTGACCTTCACTTGTCAGATGAAATGTTACTTCCCCACAATTTACACCAGACCATTCATTCCTGTGTCATTTGTTGCTCCCTCCAAGGTGGAGTTGAAAACCTACCGGTCTTATTTACCCGCCTATCCTGTCCCAGAGTATATACACTCTATAGATATTTACTGAAAAAAAAAAAAAGTTAATTAGGGACCATTTAATCCTCAGGCACTAGAGAGAAAAAGTCAGTTACCTTGATCAGATCAAACCTGGGCCTTCTGCCCACGCCCTATTAACATCTGACTCAGAGCAGATGCTAACATTATATCAAGGTATCAACGAGAGAATAATGAATATAATCCGTCATTTTTTAGACAACAAGCTAAAGCAAAACACTTAATTTTTGTAATAGAGAAACTTACCCTCACAGTCGTGCATCGTATACCTTTTCTAAACTCAAACTGTTCAAGTTGCATTATTGTTTATTTCCAGCCTTTTCTTTATCTGCCAACTGCAAAATCATCTGCTTGTTCTCCTCAAAATTTTAGACTGTGACTACAGGGAAAATAAGCATTTTATAAAATATTCATATCTAAATTTAGAGCTCAGCCTATTATCTTCCTATGTAGATTTCCCCAGTTTAACGACTCCTCTCCTTGGGCAACCCAGGTCTTTCCTGACCAATAACTTAATATGAATGTGTTCCCTTAAACTCTTCAGAAACCTTCATGTTTAAAAAAGAAAAGTCAGGTGAGGTGTTTTGGTTACTCTATTAGCTGGCTAGGGCTGCTATGATAAAGCACCACAAACTGGGTGACTTAAACAGCAGAAACTTCTTGTCTCAGTTCTGGAAGCTGGAAGTCTGAGATCAAGATCAACATCCTAGATTTCTTTGGCCTGCAGAAACTTCACCCTGACCTCTGCCTTCATCTTCACATGGCATGTTTTCTGCATATGTGTCTGCGTCCGATTTTCTTTATTTATTAAGATACCTAGTCATACTGCACTCGGAGCATACCCTACTCTGGTCTGACCTCTTCTTCTTTTTTAAAAATTAAGATCTTATTTATTTATTTGAGAACAGGAGTGGGAGGGAGTGGGAGAAGCTGGTTCCCCACTGAGCAGGAAGCCAGATTTTGGGTTCCATCCCAGGACCCTGGAATCATGAGCTGAGCCAAAGGCAGACACTTAACTGACTGAACCACCCAGGTGCCCCTGACCTCTTCTTAACTAATGACATCTACAATGATCCTATTTCCAAATAAGGTCATATTCTGAGGTCCTGGTTTTACAACTTCAACATATGAGTTTTGAAGGGACATAATTCAACCAAAACAGTTTCAAATAACTATTTTTTAAGAGAAAAATAGAATTTACTAAAAAGGGGGCAGTTTTGAAAAGCCTCCGTGATTAGAACTGCTTGACCATCCCGAGCGCTGCAGCTGGGGAGAGTGGACTCTATTTCTTCCATCTTTGGACAACTCAAGTCAAGATTCAAAATCCTAGCAAAGTTCATTTGGCATACGGTGGGTCATATGCCCACTCCTTGGTGGCATGGGACAGTGGTATGGTGACGAGACGGAGTTTTGGTAGGAGGGGTCTCTTTGGTTTTCATAGCAGGAAGGCAGGCACTTGGATTTGCTATTCTGCCCGTAAAAGAGGGATGTAGTTAATTCCTCTAAAGAAATCTGAGACCTGGGAATGTCAGAGGTGGGGAATGGATGCTAGGCAGCCAAAAAGAAAAGAAAAAAAAGCCTTTTTTTTTTTCCCCCAAAAAGAGAAAGTAAACTCGTAAGAGGAATAGTTTCTTTCTTTCTGGTGTGAATGTTAGACCCAATAATAATCAAGTTCAGAGATATTTTAGGCAAATATGAATTGAAGTTTTGGGAAACATTTTGATCATACTACATAATGACTTTTTTTTTTTTTCCCCTGATGATGTCCCTTTAGAATAGGTTCTTTTATATTAAAATAGGCCATCTTTAGTGGGCCTATAGTTATAAGTTTAGTGGGACATAGTTTAGTGGGACATAGTTATATGTCCATCTTTTGTGATAAATATTTCCTGGAAGAGGAGAGACAGGTATTAGGCTTTTGTAATTCTTTCAGTTTTTGTTTTTTCATACCCATCATTGGACCTAAGGGGTCACCTGTGTGCTTACATACAGGAAGCAGAACCAATCCTTAGTAAAATGCAATCTGATTGCCTCCCAGGCCCAGTGACCCAAAGTCTTTATCTACTGTGCCTGCTAACTTACTCACCCCCTGCTCTAACTCATTTTCTTAAAATAGCAGTAAAATTCAGTGTATGGGCTTGAAATTCCTTTGGTTCCACAGGATGGACCAAGCTGAGTAACATATTTCCTCTGAACCTCAAGATCCTCTAGTGTGAAGTGGCAATGATACCTCACAGGGGATAACATGCTCACAGGGTTTGTGCAAGACTAAGACCAAGTGCAACTCTATCAACCTGAGAATGTGGATTTCTGTGGTGACAAGTCAGGTTGTGTTAACATTTATCATCGGCTTTTGCTGGCCAGCTGTTTTCATCTTCAAAACCACTGTACCTCACACCTTCCAATCTCTCCTCCAAAAATCCATCCAAGTGTTTCTAGAATTCCCAGGGCAACCTCTCATATCCCCACAACAGCTGCCAGCTGACATCTTGTTGGTAACATTTGTCTGTCAGCTTCTCTAGGAAGACATCTCTCCTCTGCTGCTTTTGCTGTAAAGACACAGCTTCTACTCTCTGCATATACACTGTCAGTCTGATCCTTGGATTCCTTGGACTTCTTAAATCTAGCTGAAAGTACTAAACACTCTCTAGGGGACACTGGATTTGAAAAGTGAATTCGAATATGTGAGTTACAGCCCCTTGTACTGCCATGCTGGCCGTGTCACGAACGCTTGCGGTTGTCTGATAGATCACTGGAGGAGCACCATCAACACCTGTAGCTCCCCAGAATGTGACTTGGCAAGAGGAGAAGGTTTTATTGGATTAACTCAAGGATCAGTAAATTCGAAAATTTACTTAGGAGATTAAATAATCTTTTATTGTGATTTCTCTTACCTTTCCACTCAAATCTTCTCTAATAAAATTTCACAGCTAGTGAAAGTAGCGAGGAAGATTATAGTTTTGGGAGTTTTGGACTTTGTTCACATTAGACACTTGCTATACACATCAAACCTCAAAACTTGGTAAATAACAGTGAAGGATTTCATGAGGCTCTTGGCTTTGCCTGAACTGAAAATCCATACTCTCTTTCCTTGTTTGTGCTTTCCCCAACAAGTGCCTGATGTGCCCAGGCACTACCATGGCCCTCAGGCTACCCTCCCTGTGTACACTCCTCGCCCTGTACATCTCGCTTCTCATCTTGTCGACCTGGTAGGTTACTTTATCTGATAATCTCTGTCAGGAGGACATAAGATGCTCCAGGCTAATAATGGAAGCTCTACCCTTTTATACTTTTATTTTAAAATCTAACACCTTCCCACTTCCCAAGCCTCCTTCATTCACCTACCACTTTCACGATTTTGCCATATCTAAGCAAGCCTTGCACTATATTTTTCTTTGAACCAACTCTCATTTTCAACTTAAATGCACATTTTAGCTTTTATTCTCAGCAATAATACCTGTGGAAAAAATGGCTTTGACCCATAAGTTATATAATTTCGAGTGCACGTCAAAATAATAGCTGTTAAAAAAAAAAATCCTTTGTGTACCACCTATAATCATGTGGCACTAGTAGTGCCCTCCTTAGTTTATATCAGTGCTATCCAACAGAAATTCGTGATGATGGAAACGTTCCATATTGTTACTGTTCAGTATGATAGCCACTAGCTGCGTGTTGGTATTGGACACCTGAAATGTGACTAGTGCAACTGGTGAACTGATTTTAAAGTTTACTTAACCAATTTAGATTTAAATAGCCTCATGTGGTTAGTGGCTGCCACACTGGAAAATGGGTCCACTTGGGAGATGGTTGAATTAAATTCTCTCTCGGTTTTCTCCTAGCTCTAAAATTTAAAAAATGGAAGGATTTCCACAAGTAAGAATATTCGTGTAGTTAGAAGGAGGGAAGGGCACTGGGACTAAAACATTTGGGTAAGATGAACTTTGTCAATACGGCTAGCAAATATCACGGCACTTGAAAAAAAAATTATCAAGGAGTGGTAGCTTTCATCAACTCTCAAATCACACCATCAAGATGGTGGATATGATGAAAGAAACATAAGATTAAGGGATCTTGATTAATGAAAGTTGGAGATATTTTAGTCCCCTTATCACAATTTATCCAGGGCTCACTGTGTGTAGAGCAATTTATGAGAAAGTGATGCAGGCAGGGGTGCCTGGGTGGCTCTGATGGTTAAGCTGCTGCCTTTGGCCCAGGTCATGATCCCAGCGTCCTGGGATCAAGAGCCCCATAGGGCTCCTAAGTTAGCAGGGAGCCTGTTTCTCCCTCTCTTCCCCACTCATGTTCTCTCTTGCTATCTCTATCTCTCTCTCTCTCTCAAATAAATAAATAAATAAACAAAATCTTTAAAAAAGAGAGAGAGA
The DNA here is from genome assembly GCF_020171115.1 of Neogale vison. Classification (NCBI taxonomy): domain Eukaryota; kingdom Metazoa; phylum Chordata; class Mammalia; order Carnivora; family Mustelidae; genus Neogale; species Neogale vison. The sequence continues at coordinate 161,653,693 of NC_058094.1, read as the reverse complement.
GTGAGAATGTGATGCAGAACCCAGGAGCATAATCCCTGGTATGTGGTCAGGGCCTTCCGGTCAGGGACGCACTTCAATGAAGGTTATAGTTTGCACAGCTGAGAAAACTTTCAAGCACGGTTTTTTCTCCAACTTAGTTTCAACTTGAACAAACACAAGAGCACTTGTAGAGAGAAATTCTCCTCCAAAGTGCACTCTTCTGGTGATTACCAGCAGGTCCACTGGCAGCAGCTGGATTGAGTGTCTGAATCAGCCTGGCTGATTACCTTAATCACCTTAATCATAGAATCTACTCTCCCTGGAATGGTCTCAACATGGAGAGTGGCAGAACAGCTTCTCTCAGCTGAACACTCCTCGTTAGAACATATTCTGATGATTTAATGAAGAGTTTATAATTTATATTAGGGACAAGATAATTTCAAAGCTTCATCCATCTTCTGCTATTCTTTTGTTAGCGATGGAGAGTTTTCCAAGAATGTCTTGCATCGAATACTGGGCACATCTTTGAGAGCAGTTGTGATGTTCCAAGGTGAGTATCTCTTCCCTGACTGCTCATTAACAGTTTAAAGCAGTACGTGAGCCTTTTTCTTCTCTAGTCCTGCATTTTGAAGCCCCATTAATGCACACACATATCTGGGAATGGCGAGTAGAGCTTGATGCCCATTCCCAGAGTAAGAACATTCCTCCTCATGAATCCTTCTAAGAATCTTCTAAGATATCCCACTCCACTGGGATCAGACTACCTGAATATTCAAAACTGTGCCAGATTTGCTTTTTTTCTTTTGAAAAAATGGTACATTAGTACATAAGGAACAGCGATTCTAAAACAGTATGATGCATTCATGCCTGTAACAATATCATTGGAATTTTTCTATCTTTTCATGGTAATATTGGTTGAGTTTGTGAGAGTAAGCCATCAGGAGCTGTTTATTTCCTCCTAGCATTGCCTTTTAGTAAAAGTCACCACAGAAATATAGTGACAATGGTATGCTGTATTGTCCAAACAACTAGATTTTTATTTTTTTAAATTTTTAAAAAAGATTTTATTTATTTGACAGACAGAGATCACAAGTAGGCAGAGAGGCAGGCAGAGAGAGAGAGGGAAGCAGACTCCCTGCTGAGCAGAGAGCCCCAAGCGGGGCTGGATCCCAGGACCCTGGGATCATGACCTGAGCTGAAGGCAGAGGCTTTAACCCACTGAGCCACCCAGGCACCCCTAAACAAGTAGATTTTTAATAGGCATGGCTAATATTACTGATTGCTTATAATAAATGACCTCTTTGCTGAAATAATAAGCAATATCAACTGATCTTTAATTACTAATATTCAGACAAAATTTTAAAGAATATTACAAACTAAATTATAAAATAAACAATATTTTAGTTACAGCTAGGGCTAATTTACTATACCTGCCAGAAAAATTAATCATTAAGAACATTAATCCTGGAGGCAGGAAGACCTGACTTTGAATTCTGGTGTTTCACTTCCGTCTTCTATAACCTTAGGTAAGTTTCTAAAACTGTGTTTTTCCAGTTTCCTTCTATAAATGGGGATAATAACGTACAACTTATAACATTTTCTGTGATTATTAAATAAATCTATGTAAAGTGATTAGGATAGTCTCTAGCACAAGGTAAAAACCAAATAAATGATTTAAGTAATTAGTAGTGGCATTATGCTTTTTAAATCAGTCCTTGGGGCGCCTGGGTGGCTCAGTCAGTTAAGCATCTGACTTCAGCTCAGGTCATGATCCCAGCGTCCTGGGATTGAGCCCCAAGCCCTGTGTCAGGCTTCTGCCACAGCAGGGTGTCTCCTATCGCCCTCAACCCGCAAGGACGACAAAAAGCCCCAGTTCAGATGTACCTTCTCTCTCTTTATTTCCGCAAGTCTACACACTTATATACGTTTACGTGACCAATCAGCGAGCAGGGTACAGGAGGGAGCGAATCAGGCTGTGCACCTAAACGAACAACTTTGCTAGCAACCAATGCTGTTTACTTCCTCTTTGGGCGTTCCGGTAGTCTCACGAAGCAATCCTAACCTGGCAACTAGCCAGGCACCATCTTTTAATGGCGGAGGCTGCCCTGGCCAGGGGCCTGCCTCTGACATCTCCTTGTCCCTTTCCCTCTGCACCGTTCCCCCAGCCTGTGCATGCATATGTTCTCTCTCTCTCTCTCTCTCTCAAATAAATAAATAAAATGTTTAAATCAGTCCTCAGGAATATCTATTATCCAAAACTGGTGCTAATTTTTAAATTTCAGGCCATTTAGTTTTCATAACTAAACATATTTATTTAGAACAAAATACTTAGAGTGAGCACTTACACAGCACTTAACTATTTGGCTGCCAACTACTCTGTGTCCTTCACCTACTTCACCCATTTAATCAGCACAACCCGATGATGTAGGTGCTCTGATCATCCCCATTTTACAGATGAGAAAACTGAAGCACAGAAAGGATAAATAACTTATTTAAGATTACCCAGACAGTCTTAATAGAGCCAGAATTCCTGCTTTTATCCACTCATCTAAATATACTGTCTTGTTGGGCCAGAAACAAAGGTTGCTTTATGATAATTATATTATAATATATAAACATATACATAATTATAATACATGATAACTTAAACAAAACATGTTAATTGTTTAAAAATTTAAAGCCTATACAAATCAATAATAAAATCTTTAGTACTCCTTCAACAGGATTACAACAGCATAATTTGTTCCTCTCAGCCCCTTTGAATGAATATTCTCAATTAGTTGATGTTCCGCATTTGAGATTCAAAATTTTTCTAAAAGTTTTCTAGAATGAATTGAAGTTTACTTCTTATGAAGAAATTCTATTTCTTTCCAATCTCTTAGCTTTTATAGAGTAAGAAAAATCTCATTTGCTTGTGAAAGTCCTCTGACTTTTTTTTTTCTGAAAAGAAAACCAACATCTAGTGCCAAGAACATGAAGGGAGAGTGGAAAGTATGAGAAATTATGGTTGTTCAATTGAAAATGAAAATTTTAATTATTTATTTTTTGGGGGCATGATGGGCAGAGGGAGAGGGAGGGAGGGAATCTTAAGTAGGGTCCATGCCCAGTGCAGAGCCCCACATGGGGCTTGATCTCCCAACCCTGAGATCATGACCTGAGCCAAGATCAAGAGTTGGTCACTTAACCAACTGAGCCATCCAGGAGCCCCTGAAAATTAAAATTTTAAACTAGCTAAAATGGACAAGGGAATTTGGCAGTGACCTGCCTGACTCTGTGATAGAAATAGGTCTAAGAATCCCCCACACTATGTATACATCAGAATAATGAGTTCTAGGTGCTATAAAAATTGAATCTGGGGAAAGTATATGCCACTGTAATATTTAAAAATGTGAGAACTTCCAAAGTATATATTCCTGAAGTAACAGATCTTGTGGGTCAATATATTTAAAATATATCATTAGGATCATAACATAACAAATAATCTGTATGTATTTTATATGTTATTTATTTAAACAATGTCATATACTGTATTTCCCTGTTTCATTAAATCTTCTACAAGCTTATTGTAACAACAATTATTCTTGTGAAAATTGGACTATTTCTATTTTTCATTATTACAGATAATTCTATGAGAATTACCCTTCTGTCTCAATCATTTCACATCACTTACTGCATAGGACAGTATTCTAGTTGTGAGTTTAGAGTGCAAACCTCTAAACTTCAGTGCCTATTACCAAATAAATTTTCACAAAAATTATGCCCATTAATACTTTTGCTAGACATAAAACAGTTTGCCTTTATCACTGCACCTTTGCCAATCTTAAATATTCTCAAGTAGTTATATTTCATTTTTTAATTTGGCCATTGAACCTATTCATAATTAGTTTTCATCTAAGGATTATCTGCTTATGTCTGTATTTTAGTTAGGATGTTAATAATATTTCTTAGCAATTTGTATTAGCTCATTCAATACTAAGAATATAGACATTTTAATTTTGGGAAACATTCTTCCAAGCTTGTCATTTGCAATCTAAGTTTACTTATGACTTTTTTCAAATGTTTCAAAATCAAGCTATATAGTCCTTATTCATAAATATCATAACCAAATACCGTATTTACTTTAATAGGAAGATAGTGATTTAACATATTTGTTCTAATAATTTATGTAATACATTTAAAATAAATTTAATTTGATATTTACTAATCACAATAATAAGAGAACAGGCATCATCTTCTAGACCATAATTACCAGAAATTAGCATCAAGGTACTAAAGGAAGAACACATTGAGTTCTTAAAAGTGGCCAGAAGTTATTATTGTAATAAATCGAGCATATTATGCAACAGACATACATATATTTCTTCTCATTACCATTTTTACTAATACCTTATCATTTCTTTTTCTGTTACATTAAATATTCAAACTGCTTTACAGTGCTCACTTCAGCAGCACATATACCAATTGCCTTAAAAATCTTTTGTATCGGGGCGCCTGGGTGGCTCAGTGGGTTAAAGCCTCTGCCTTCGGCTCAGGTCATGATCCCAGAGTTCTGGGATCGAGCCCCGCATCGGGCTCTCTGCTTGGCGGGGAGCCTGCTTCCTCCTCTCTCTCTCTCTGCCTGCCTCTCTGCCTGCTTGTGATCTCTGTCTGTCAAATAAATAAATAAAATCTTTAAAAAAAAAAATCTTTTGTATCTACAATGGAATATTATTCAACCCTAAAAAAGAAAATTCTGCATTTGTGACAACATGAATGAAACCCAAGGGCATTATGCTAATTGAAATAAGCCAGACAAAGACAAATACCGCAGAGTATCATTTATATGGGGAATTAAGGAAAAAAATGTCCAACACACAGAAACAAGGAATAAAATGGTAGCTCCTAGGGGCAAGGGCACGAGAAATATAGGGATAAGTTAGTAGAAGAGTACACACTTTCAGCTATAAGATGAACGAGGTCTGAAGATCTAACGTAAAACATGATGACTATTGTTGATAACACTGTACTGTATAATTGAAATTTGCTAAGAGTAGAACTAAATGATTTCATCAAAGAGAGAGAGAGAGAGAGAGAAAGGTAAATATGGAGTTTATGGATGTGTTAAGTAACTACATGGGGGAGATATTTCACAATGTATGTATGTGTATATCAAATCATCACAATGTACACTTTAAATATCTTACAATTTTGTATGTCAATAATATCTTGATAAAGCTAAAATTGAAAAAAAAGGATGAGTGAGTTCTGGGGATCTGACGTATGATGGTTAGAGTTCACAATGGCGTATTATATAATTGAAAGTTGTGAAGAGACCAGATCTTAGATGTTCTTGCTACAAAAAAGAAATTATAACTAAGTGAGGTGACAGAGGTATTAACTAATGCTACTTGGTAATCATTTCTCAATACATAAGTATATCAAATCAACATATCGACTTAAACTTCAATAAAGCTGAACATCTTTTCTAGAATATGTCTATATTAGATTGTAATATTGGAACTTCAATATCCTGCCTTCTCTGTCATTTCATTTCTTCTGTACTATTTGTGTAGAAGAAAATACAAGGAGGGGGAGCCTTCAATTTTTCCATTGCATTTGAAAAGCAAATTAAGTATCCCAAGGGTTCTCCACTGTGGGACAGGATGGGGCTATTGTTAGCATCGTGCATGTCACTCTGTACATGAACCTTGCATATATAATTCCCCCACATGCTTAGAGAATAAGAACTTTTGACATGGAAAGGTCTGTAGAGACTGCTCATTATTTTGTTTCTGTTTGAAGATTAGGTAACGGTCCTGACCAAAAGAAGATAGCACTTTGAAAAAAGAAAATCACTGAGTTTCTCAGGACATGATCTGGATCAGCTGGGAAGAGAGAATGGTGGCCTTGACAAATAGGATCTTTGAACAATCAGATGAGCACTGTGTCCCACCAGAGCTGGACAGACATAACAGATGTCGGTGAGAGCTGTTACTATCTTGTTCTACTCTCGTCCAACCTTCAAATCCCAACTCAAACTGCATGCCCCTTTCTGTCTAGCTCTCTGCTCAGCACCTACTGGTATACTTAGGGAAGGGAAACTGGGTGGTAAGCTCTTTAGCAGAAAAATGCAAATGACACCAGAGTGTCCCCTTGTTTTAGGTGTGACTCCAAGTGCTTCCTTCAACTTTTCCTTCAGATTCCTTCAACTTGCTTTCATGAAGGCCCAAGATGGATATATTAATGTCCTTCCCTAATGGGGAAAATTGGGCTGATTAAAATAATACTGCAGGTTAAATCTTATTCCTTTGAGATACCTCCGTTTTGCATTTGTTCAAAACTCTAAAGAAGCATTTTCAATGTTGATTCACTTGGTGCACAGCAATAAAAACCTGGCAGTGTTGGGGCGCCTGGGAGGCTCAGTGGGTTAAGTGTCCAACTCTTGGTTTTGGCTCAGGTCATGATCTCAGGGTCGTGCAGTCTCCTCCCTCAGCAGAGAGTCTGCCTAAGATTCACTCTCCCTGTCCCCTCTGCTCTTCCCTCCACTCACAGTCTCTCTTTCTCTCAATAAGTAAGTAAACAAACAAACAAATAAAATCTTAACGATTTTTTTAAAAAAAGTATGTATTTATTTGACAGAGGGAGGGATTACAAATAGGCAGAGAGGTAGACAGAGAGAGGGGGAAAGCAGGCTCCCTGCTGGGCAGGAAGCCCGATATGGGGCTCGATCCGAGGACGCTGAGATCATGACCCGAGCTGAAGGCAGAGGCTTAACCCACTAGAGCCACCCAGGTGCCCCTCTTCACAATTTTTTTTTTTTAAAAAGTAAACCTGGCAGTACCAATATGGTGCAATATTCAATTCCTCATTCAGCTTCTGACCTACAATAGTCCTTTTATACTGTCACAGGGCTAAAGAGACACACAAATTCAGCTTCAAAAAAGTACCTCGGTAGCTGGGTGTCCAGGACCTCACTCTCATGCTCAGTCTCTGGCCTAGCCCCAATGTGGTGATCCTGCCTACAGAGCCATTCTCATGCTCTGCAGATTTGTCTTCTCTGATTTCATTTATTCTCTCAAGCCAGTCAGCGGTTAGCAGGGACATACTTCCACTGTGTTTTGCCAGTTTTCCAGGTAAAACATTCATTAGGTATCCACCACTTGCCTAATGTACTGTTGCCGCCAGGAACCAAAACAGAAAGTCAAACTCATTAAACACTTCCTTCTCCCACGAAGCTTCTGCCATGGCATCAGCAGCTATGGGTGATCCCTTAACACATTTCCCAAACTGCCGGATCATAACCATCATTTGGGCACTCTCTTGGAGTAAAACAAACAAATAAACAAACAAAACAAACAAACCACCAAAAAAACCAGATTGATGTATCCCACCCCTGGACAATAGGGTTTTGGTGGATTTGCCATGGGGCCCCGGGAATTTATATTTCAAAAAGCCCAAAACACATTAAGCATGTTGTATTGAAAAACTGTCCCAGGTTGGGTCTTAAGATCAGGCAAAGGGAAAGTATCTTAATTACTGCTTCACATCTTCTGCCTTAAGGATCTGATGATTTAATTACATCTTAAATCTTCCGGCTGAAGTGTGCCTTGTGGAGAGATTTCAAAGAAACAAGAAGGGCAATTGGATTTTTTAAAAGGTGGTCATAGGGACTGGAGTGTTGAAAAGATAATTAAGGAGGAGAGACAGGAAAAGTGTTTCACAAAAGAAAAAGGGACAGAGTGGGAAAGAGTGGGGAGATGGAGGATCTAACATCCAGGCAGCGTGATAATGACCTCCTTATTGGTCTTCCCGCCTCAGCCTCTGCACCCTGAAATCCCTCACAGCTGTCAGTCGTCTTCCTCTGGCCTCTCTTTGATTGCATTATTTCCCCTCTCAGAGTCCTGTACCAATGCCCAAGTACCTCTTAAGCCAAATTAGCACTCTTAATCACAGGTGTCAAGACCCTTCACCCCTTGGTTTCCTGTAACTAAGGGCCATCCTCACCCCTCACTCACTGCTGCTCAGACTTTCCTCTCTGGCTCCCAGGCTCTGTTTACCAGTCTTTGGGTGAAACTTGTCAGTTGCTCTTGGCAGAGCTCCATCTCAGCCTTGCACCATTTTCCCTCCTTCCCAGGAGGCTACTGCCTTTCCTTTTTGAAGATAATATTCGAAAGTAACTTCTTCATTGTTAGAGTCTCCCTTCTCTTGCTCTGGACCAAGATGGCCTTACAATTTCCCTTGATGAAACTTTAGTCTTCCTTACTCTAGAAGCATGATCTCCCTTTCCTTCTAGCATTTACTTTAGAAAGCTTACACATTCTTTCTCAGCTCCTTTGAAATGATATAATTTTTCTCCCAGCTTCTTGCTGGTTTTACAACTCAGGATATGTCTTTCTAAAGGACCAGGGAAACATGTCTTTGAAATGGAAACATCAAAGGAGGGAGCACCTCTGTCTCCTGGTCTCTGTGTGGGGCTAAGGAGTGAGGGGTAGGAGCCAAACTTCAATGGGCTAACAAACACAGTAGGCATTATCACAGAGGAAAACATTTGTAAAGCTGGGAATGTGCTCCACAAATCTAAATGATCAAACTTCCACTAATGTTCTCTAGTACTTTTCCACTAGCTCATCCTGGTTCTCAGCAAACTCCCAACTCTTTTTTTTTTTTTTTTTTTTTTTTTTTTTGTGGAACAGAGTTCTATCTTTCTCCACTATTGCGATAGCTTGGATAAACTCTCCCTGGCCTGTTTAACTTTGTCAAGTGTAATTTTCCCCTGATACTACTTTACATCAGAAAAAAAAAAAGAAATACAACTGGTTGGGGACGCCTGGGTGGCTCAGTTGGTTAAGCGGCTGCCTTCGGCTCAGGTCATGATCCCAGCGTCCTGGGATCAAGTCCCACATCGGGCTCCTTGCTCGGCGGGGAGCCTGCTTCTCCCTCTGCCTCTGCCTGCCCTGCCATTCTGTCTGCCTGTGCTCGCTCTCTCTCCCTCTCTCTCTGACAAATAAAAAAAATCTTTGAAAAAAAAAAAAAGAAATACAACTGGTTGTATAAATATACAATCAATACGTTTCAAAAAAAATAATGCATGTATGTATATCACTGTATCTGTATATCTAAAGTGTAAAGCTTTTGAGGTTGGTGATCAACTCTCTTAGTACTACATTCTTCTGAACGCAAGTCTCTGTTAAACCAAAGAGTAATAGAGTCTCTCTATATGATTGGTCTGTCATCACATGTAAATGATGATAAGTTTTAAAAAAATTCTAAAAACATATTAGAACTTTTCTAATAGAAGAAAATTCTAGTAATAGAAGAAAATTCTAATAGAAAAAAATTCCACTCTTTTTTTTTTAAGGTCTGGGAAAGGTTTCCTAGGTCAGAAAATGCATTTGCTTCACAGAGTTACACACCTCTGTTATTCTAAAGGTAGGGAAATTTGCCTCATATGTGTTTTAGTGCATAGCTGCTGCCCAATCAGTAGAACCCAAGCTCCAGGTGTCTTGTTAGTAGAAGGTATTAAACTCAAACAGAATAAGGGTTGTAAAAAAGAAAATTAATACAACATACCTGAACATTTTATATGTAATGTATGTACATAAAATACAAGTATAGGATTATATTGATTTATCAAGAGTTTCTTCAAATAAACTTGGAGGAGGAATATTACATCAAATGCCCATATGTATGCCCATATATATGTGTTCTTGTAAGACCATCTTTATGTAATATTGTGTCAAGTTTTAAAAATTTTCATTTCATGCCTTAACAATAGTTTTTCTGTTAAATATGTGGAAAAGGAAGCTCAGTTGATAGATAACTTATATTAGAACAGTGAAGATCTACAGTGCTTTTTTCTGATATTCAGCTCCACCTGGGCCACCCTTGTTTTCTCCCAGGAAAGGCAAAGGGTCACATCTGCTATTGAGGGCTCATTAGTTTGTAGGGGACAGAGATTCTTCTTGGCAGTGTTGAAATGCCTTGGGGATCTCAAGTTCTCTCTGCAGCCAACAGTGGGAAGAAACTACATTCTCTAAAAACTCCAAAGGGGTCCCTGTCCATGTCTTCCAAATCCTGGGAATTTGAAGAATCAAACTCTACAAAACATAAAACATAAAACATAATTCATTTGTTTTTAACCGGCACGCCTGTTGTTTTTTTTGCCTAATTGTTTTGTTTTGGTTTTTTTTGGTTGTTTTTGTTTGTTTTTGAACAAACAGCACTCCTGGGTTTTCTGTAAGTATTATTATTTTGGCTTCTAGGTATTAATTCAGTATCATTTAGTTTTCAGGATTTTGGTAAATCTTTAGACCCTGTGTGTAAACTAAAAAAGAAGAAGAGGAGGAGGAGGAGGAGGAGGAGGAGGAGGAGGAAGGCGGCTACTCTAGATTAAAAAAAAAGCTATTGATGACACTTAACATTTATTTGCATACGGATGGGAAAGTATACATTTAAGAATCACTTCCAAAACAAGGACGTGCATGTGGCAAATTTGAAAAATATGCTGATCCCTAGCATCAGGCAAAGATTACATATAATTTTCTGTTATCAGGTAAAATAGTCCTTTAAAATTTGCAGATTACTTTCCTATGGCCAAGTTTATTACCCACGCCCCTTTTTAAATAAATGACCTCTAGTTACAACTACTTCTGTTCTTTCCATTTCCTACCTAGAAATGCAGATGGGAAATTGATTTTGTGGATGCATTTCATATTTAAAAGCTTAGTGAAAATCAAGTGAATCAAACTGTTCATGAATGAGCTTAATATTAGAGATTGCAATTTATCACTTTTAGGGGCTTAAAAGATTTTTTTTCCTTTAAGCTAAAACTCCGTTTATACGTGGAGTTGAACTTTGATTGAGCACACTTTTTATCTAAACGCTTTAGGCTCTGTGAAGTGCTGAACTGTGTAAGTGATATTCTAAACTGTTAATGATACCATTTGCCTCTTGCCCCCTCCCCATCTCCCATTGTGTCAGCCTCTCTTAATTCCTTTGTCTCTTCTCCTTTCTCTAACTATTCTACATTGAGTCTACTGAAGCCTGACCACTTCAGGTGTGTTTTTAAGCCAGTCTTCTACGTTGATCTTCCATGAGAGAAGAAGGGTCAAGGTTTGAACTGGGTCTGTAAGAAAGGTTATATGTAAAGTTTCCAAATGTACCAGTTTCATCTTTCAAAGAATGAGGATTTTGAGCTATAAATCCAGGGAGTAAAACCAGGTGGTCCTAGGTCCTAGTGGCAGAGACTGGCAATTAGCCAAGAAAGAAGAGATTGCGTAACTTTTCTATTGCTGCGGTAACAAATTACCATAAATACAGTGGTTAAAAACAATGCAAACTTATTATCTTAGAGTTTTGTAGGTCAGGAGTCTCACATGGGTCTTACTGGGCTAACATCAAGGCTACAATCAAAGGACTGTTCTCCTTTGTGGAGATTCATTTTCCTTTCACAGCTTCTCAAGGCCTCCTTGGCTTTTTGTCCCATTCCTCCATCTTCAAAGCCTGCAATGACAAGTTGAAACCTTCTCACACGGCCATCTAGAGCTCTAGAGTTTTAAAGAATTTGTGATCAGATTCAGCTTGTCTGGGTGATCTCCCCATCTTGCAGTCCTTTGGCCTCAGGTTGCAGTCAAGTTGTGTGTGGAGTACTGTAAGCACTGGTGTTGGTGCTTTACCAGCGCTGTGTAGAGGTGGCCGAGTTCAAGTGCCCTTCGTTTGTGGAAGCAGATCACAAGGCAGAAACCCTGGATCCCAAGTCAGCAAAGTGAGGTGCTCTTGAATGAGATAACAACTTGAAGAACGCCTGTATTCTAGTAGGAATCTGCACCAGTGTAAACATCATTAACTGCAGCAAGATCATCCCCCACCTTAAGACTTGATTGGCAAAGATACGGTCCATGACCAGCAGTGACAGCAGCAAGCTTCATTAGCCCCACATCAAGTCTCTCGCTCCCTGTTTTTACTGTTTGTGCATATTCTTCAAGCTCAAGGAAACTTATCTGATTTATAGGCCCCGCAGCAAGGACAAAAACTACGAAGATGACCCTTTAAAGAATTTCTGAATTCCTATCCTAGAGAGTTCTTTGGTGTATCATGGCACAGTGAAGAGAGACTGGAGTTATTAATCTTCTATGATGTGATTTGGGAATATTGCTGTGGAGCATTACTTGCTTTTCAGGCTGGGATGTGTAGACCCCAGTGTCAGCCTGTAACACATTTGTATCCAATCGCACAAAGACAAGAAGTAATAATGGGGGACATTAGCTTGTAAACCAATTCACTGTCAGGAATTTTATACATTTTTCTTAATTTTTTTCTTTTTGGTGGGCAAAAGGTTGAACAGTTTACTATTTACATGTATTAAGAACATGGAAACAGAAACTAGGATGAGGCACAGTCAGAAAGATTATTTCACGTCAGTTGGTGATGATGAGCCCATCTACCCCCCGGTCTTCATAGCTCCAGTCTGGCAGGTAGCAGCGAATGATGATGGAGATTTTTCAGACCTTGAGCTCTTTCATGGTAATGAGCAGGGGATCTGTCTCCCCCTCCAGTTCCACCAGCACAGGGGCACGTGTCATTACCTGGAGGGCTCAGGTGCCTAGCATGCAGGTTCACTCATACTTGGTCAAATACAGTGTGGCGATTCATTTCTGGTAGGTCCATGGTTCTCTCCAGAGAGGAGGAACCAGAGACTGAGGATCGAAATCTCTAAGCAAGGACAGAGAAGTGCATTCAGCCTATTGACAGTTTCTGGAATTCTGATATATGCACTAAATCTTGCAAGCAATTCAGTCCCAGTCAATCTCACGCTTTGTTTTTCTAAGCTACTCCTTCTCTTCATTCTTTCCCTGTTAAATTTGTCTTGTTTGTTTTTCTGCAATTTGACTATATTATGCTTAAGAATGATTTTCTTTATATTTATCCTGTTGGGAGATTGCTGATCTTCTTGAAGCAGACATATTTCTCAAACTTGGGGACATTTTTGCATTATTTTTTCAATTTTTTTTTCTATACCATTCTCTTCATTCTTTTCCTCTAAGGCTATCAAGTATCAAGACTATGAAGATACTTGGTATGTCCTGTAAGTCACAGACAATCCATTAATTCTTTTAACCTTTTCCCTGTGTTCTACAGTGTAGATACTTTTTGTTGATCTTTAAGGTCAGCAATCTTTTTTACTGCTGTGTCCACATTGCCAGCAAGCATACCCAGTTTAAGTTTTTTTTTTTTAATTTCATATATTGTGCATTTTAACTCTAGAATTCCTTCTTTAAAATTTTTTTTTTCTCCCGAGATTCTGCACCTGCATTCTCATTACATTCATTTTTCCTTTAAGTCCTTAGACATATTTGTAAATATATCTTTTAAAGTCCTTATCTACTATGTCTAACCCCTGGGTCATTCTGAGGTCTCTTTTTATTGACTGCCTTTTACTCTTGATTACAGATCAGAGTTTCTGCTTCTTCACATGTCTCATAAATTTTATTGTATGCGCAACATGTAGATTTCATATGGTAGGGAGTCAGGATAATGTTGTCTTCCTTTAGAGACTGTTGAATTAGATAGCCAAATAGATAGCCAAATTACTGGTATATTTTCTTAATACTCTCGTGGTTGGTCTTTTAAATATTTTGTTTGTGTCCTCAGTGTCCTAGGATATGACCTTTCTTCCCAGCATGATATTTTTGAGGCTCCAAGTGAATGCCTGAGGTGTCCACTGGGATTTTACTCTTGCTGGGACAGAATTCTAGTGTCTCCCAGAAATGTGTGACCACCAACATCTCTGCTCAGCTTTCAGTCTGACTGCAAACATTTTCTGGTTGGCCTCCTGATATTTCTCACTGTGCATGACATCCTAGTTCTCAGTCATTGACCTAAGCAGAAGCCCCATACAAACTCTTGCTATTTTTTCCAAAAGTAAAATTTCCTCATCTCTCCTGTAACTTTCTGCCAACTCAGCAGCACTAAACTCTGGTTTCTGTCTCATCTTAGGAATACTACTGCTCTCCAGGTGAGCTTTACTATTCTGTGCTGAGGCCAGGAAATTGACCTGAAACAGAAAGCCCAAGTAACATGGAGCCAATTTCATGCACTTACTGATATCTGATAAACGTGATGAGTTTTTTGCAATGAGGTAGATGGAACTAGAGGGTATTATGCAAGCGAAATAAGCCAATCAGAGAAAGACAATTACCATTATGATCTCACTGATATGTGGAATTTAAGAAACAAAACACAGGATCACAGGGGAAGAGAGAAAAAAATGAAACAAGATGAAATCAGAGAGGGAGACAAGCTATAGGAGACTCTTAAGCATAGGAAACAAACTGAGGGTTGCTGGAGGGGAGAAGGGTAGGGGATGGAATAAGTGGGTGATGGACTTTAAGGAGAGAAAGAAATGTAATGAGCACGAGGTATTAATATAAGACTGACGAATCACTGACCTCTACCTCTGAAACCAATAATACATTATATGTTAATTGAATTTAAATAAATTTTTTTTTTAAAAAGTGATGAGTTTTATAGTAGTTCATGGTTGTAGGGTAAGTCCAAAACCAATTGCTTGCTCAGTCACAACCCAAAGCAGACCTCTCTCTATTTGGATGCTATTGCTTTATCCTGTAAGCTTCCGGAGTCAGGAGCCTGATCTTAACTTTTGATTGTGTTATCTACAGCAATGCACAACCTGGAAAAAGTTAAGAACTATAGGAACCATCTTTGTATTTAGGAATAAAGAGAAGTAGAGAATCAGATGTGAGAGAGTACAACAAAAATTTAATTACTTTCACTTGTAGTCACTGTCTTTTCTTTCCTCTACAGAAAATTCTATCTTCTTCATTCAGAGATCTCTGATGATGCCTCTGCTCTTCTATAATACCTGCACTAGAATCTTATTTCATATCATGGTTTGGACTAATTTTCTACCTCTGACATTTGGCATTTGACCTCTGACCAGTTTACCCCAAATTTTCTTACACAGTTAAGCTTAAACCATCCTTCACTCCTCAGTAATGTTGTCCTGGGGGTGATCCTATGCTCATGGGTGGTTTCTTGCATGCTTGATCCCTGACTCACTCTCTCAGGGTCTATGTTAGTGTCAACTTTCTTCATTGACCACACTTGCCTATAAGGTTGGACCCCCTAAAATTACGCTGTCCAATATCTGAAATGCATCTAATTTCAGTATGTCACATGATTTTTCTGGGGCAGTCTGTGTGGCTGGGGTAGAGAAAAGGAAAACAAGCCCTTCAGATCATGCTGGTATACCCTAAAGTTTGGAGCTATTGCCATAGGCAAAAGTATGTAAGACATAATCTTTCATTCCCTTATCTCTGCTCCCAATTCCCCATGCTAAATACTTGGTTTCTTCCAGTTCATAACTTGCTTGTTTTCTTCCATACCCCTTATTGCTCTGTACTAATCACTCAAATTACTCCAAATTAGGAGACTGTGGGAGATTGCTAGCCTAGAATGTGTAATTTTGTTTACATAAAACAATACTATAAATGTGTACAAAATTTTTGAGAATTACGGTACTCTAACAATCTTGTAGCTCTAAAACTATTAGCATGTGCTTTATTAATGATTCTCACTATTGGCTGTCACATAGATAAGATACCCTAAGGATATAGACAAGTTGGTAGCACTCAAGCTGTAACTCTGCATATTTCTCTTGAATTTAGAGAAATAAATCAGAATATACATGATTGAGTGAGACATTATTGTAAGGATATAATTAAACCCATAACTATTTTCATGAAGTTAATAATTTATAGAAGTCATTATTTTATTAGTAGTAACATATTGCTTACCTCAAAATAATATCATGGAGTGCCTGGGTGGCTCAGTGGGTTAAAGCCTCTGACTTCGGCTCAGGTCATGATCTCAGGGTTCTGGGATCAAGCCCCACATCGGGCTCTCTGCTCAGCGGGGAGCCTGCTTCCTTGTCTCTCTCTCTCTCTGACTGCTTCTCTGCCTGCCTTTCTGCCTACTTGTGATCTCTGTATGTCAAATAAATAAATAAAATCATTTAAAAGAATATCAGGACAGTTTAGCCTGACATCAAGGTTGAGGACCAGTCCTACAAAGCAACTTTATAAAAAACCGTATTGTCAGGTAGCACCTATGGACTTTGCAATCTGTTAAACTGCTTTTCATCTCTTTTCTGAAAGTTACTGCAGTTTGTCCAGGGAAATGGGAAGGGGAAAATCATGTCTTTTGTTCATAATTTTGTCTATAGTAATAGTTCTCAAATGTAGGGTATACTAGAATGACCTGACGGGCTCCATCCTAAGTTTCTGATTTAGTAGGTGTGAGACAGCATCTGAGACTTTGCATTTTTATCAAAGTTCCTGGGTGATGGTGTTGAAAACCACTATCCTAAGATATTTCAGAGTCTCTTAAGCCTGAGAATCCCCTGGAAATGATTCTTATTTTAGATACTTATGAAATATATTGCTAGAGACTCAGCTTTGGTTGACCTTTTGTGGCTTTGCCAAAATCACTTAATGCTTCTGTGTTTCTATATCAATGTCTGCAAGATGGAATATGTCATGTAAAGCTTAATGATGCTCAGGCTCACATGAATAGTGCTATGGATTTCCAAGTACTTATTTTCAAGTATTATTTTGCAGACTTGGAAAATTCCCCAGGGAAGTTATGGTTACGAATCCATACAGAAATTGAAATCCCACTTTGGCTTCAAAATCACTTACTGTGGAACACTGGCTTATTTGGAGAAAAAAAAAAATCCAGCTTTTTGTTATTCCAGTCTCCATGAAGTTAGAGCTAAAAATAATTTTTAAAGTTAAATTGTCATTAAATCCTAATGCCTATTGATGTATTTGGTCAAATTTTGCAATATTTGAGGAACTTTTAAATGTTAATTTAGGAAAATTTAAAACAACTTTTAAAGGTGGCAGTTATAAAAATTTTAAAATATCAAAAGGATATTATTAACTGGAAAAAAGTTTGTTTCATTTGAAAACCAAATATTGATTTAATAAGAATGTCACATTACACTGAAAGATTCTTTGGATCAGAGTCCTACAATGCATAAATTCCAGGTTATCTCCAAAGTACCAGCCTTGACAAATGTTTAGTCTTGGCATTCTGTGTCCTCAGAGTCATAATTCACTTGAGACTTAACTTTCTAATCTGATATTGGTGATAATGCAGCATCATCCTCAACAAAATTGTTTTAAAGCCTTAACAGGATTATGTAGTAAAAATATTTTGGGATAATGTGGGTCATTAGCTATTTGAAGTCCCATTGATTAAGTATACTTTTAGGTTCTGCAATAATTAGACAAATTTTTATTAGAACTTTTAATGGATTATTGCTTTTCCTAGAGAGTAAGGGAAATCTCTAAGGCAAATCAACAAAACAAAATGATAGTTAAAAAATGAAACAAAAGAGCAGTGAGTTAAATATAGAAGGGGGAGAACCCCAAAGGTGAAATTTAGGGTTTTCTAAGCAAAAGTACACATCAGTTTTGTAAATGGAGAATAAGTCTTGGATAAGCAGTAGAGCAGAAGAGATGAACCTGAGATTCTCATTAATTCAGGGCCCTTGAATAGGATAATAGGATAATGTGTCCTAGCTTAGTAGTAACTTCTGATTCTCAACAGAATTAAGTACAAAACTTCTCTGAATATAAGTATGCCTGTATTAGGCATTTTGCATTCTGAATAAGTTAAACAAAATAAGTTCAACAGTAAAAATGTCCAAAGCAACTAGCAACTAGCCACCATGAGAGATTTGGAAGGACAGCAAACAACAGATATGTGTCCCCAAGGACTTCAAATATTAGAATTTGCTGATATGAAATATACAACCCTAATTTTTTGAAGTTAAGATACAGAATAAAAAAATTAAGAAACAAGAATATATAGAAATAGACATATTTGAAAATCATCCAAATAGAGCTTCCAAATATAAAAAATGTAAATACTAAAATTAAGAGCTCAATGGATGTCTTAACCAAAGTTAATGCCACTGAAGAGAGACTGAACTAAAATATAAATCTAGATAAACACCCTAAAAAGCAGCACAGAAAGAGGAAGAGATGGAATATGAAAGTTACATAATTATGGAAGCTAGAAGGAAAAAAAAAACAAACTAAGATGCATCTAAATTGAGGAAATATTTAAAAACATAATGGCCCCAAATATTTCACATCTGATACAGAAATCTACAACATAGGAACCTCATTTTATTCCAAGCAGATAAATAAAAAATAAATCATATAAAGTAATTTTTTTTACAATATGGTAGAATATTAGTAACAAAGAAAGGATCTTGACAATAGAAAGAGAATACATATTACATATGAAGGAGTAACAATTATACTAACAGCAGACTTTTTTAATAGCAATAATAGATGCCAAAAGATAGTAGAGGAATATCTTCAATACGTAGGAAGAAACTAGGACTTATCAAAACTAGGTTATAAAAACAAGAGTATGA
Organism: Neogale vison; assembly: GCF_020171115.1. Classification (NCBI taxonomy): domain Eukaryota; kingdom Metazoa; phylum Chordata; class Mammalia; order Carnivora; family Mustelidae; genus Neogale; species Neogale vison. Next base: position 161,635,263 of record NC_058094.1, on the reverse strand, counting down.
GGTGCTTGGGTGGCTCAGTGGGTTAAATGTCCAACTCCTGGTTTTGCTTAGGTCATAATCCTGGGGTTGTGGATCGAGCCCCATGTTGGTCTGCTTCAGATTCTCTCTCTCATTCACTCCCTCTCTTTCTCTCCCTCAAATGTATAAATAAAATTTTAAAAATTAAATTAAATTAAATTAAAAACAAGAGTAAAATGAAAATATTTAAAATAAAGAAGCCCTGGTAGAATATACCATTAAAAGACCTTTATTTTTAGTTAAAGATTATATTTTAGAAAAAAAAATGAAGACCTGAATTGGAAGAAAAAATAATGAGTGAAGAAAGAAGAACTATTTAAAGAAATCTTAAAAAAAAAAAAGACAAAAAAACCTAGATGAAAATAACCTGCATGGGGAGGGGGGCTAGGGGGCTCAGGCGATTAAGCATCTGCCTCCCGCTGAGGTCACTATCTCAGGATCCTGAGACTGAGTCCCCATATCAGGCTCCCTGCTCAGCTGGGAGTCTGCTTCTTCCTCTGCCTCCCCACTCTGCTCATGCTTTCTGTCTCTGCCTCTCTGTCTCAAATAAATAAAATCTTTAAGCAATTATTTAAAAAAGCAAGCTGTAAAAAATATTAATTTTAATGACCTAATTTGGGAGTTAAAAAAGAAATAACTAACCCACTAAAAAACAATGGTATGTTGGAAAGAAGTGATTAAAATCAAATTATTCTTAAATTCTCATTTGTTTATTTTTTTTGAAAGGGTAAGATATTAACTTTAGACTTTGTTTAGTAATTATGATAAAATTTGAGGAGTATTAATCAAAATATGAAAAGGAATATAAAACCTCCAAAGAAATAGGGGAGGTATTACAATGAGAAAAAAGCAAATAAATAAACCAATGGAATCTCAGTTATGACATCTTTCCTAAAGGAAAACGAGGTAATAGTGGGACAAATAAGAAACACAAAGTCAAAATAGTAGAAACAAACAAATAAGCATATCAATAAGAATATATTATTTAGCTATTGCCACAAATTTCTTAGTAACAAATCCTTTTACAGCTCAGTGAATTAACACATAAGCATCTATGCTCATGGGTCTTTAGATGGACTGAAGATTGATAATCAAGTTGCGCCTGAGCTAAATGGTTTGGATCTGCTCCATATCTCTCATCTTCTTCCAAAACTCGCTGGCTAACCTAAGGATGTTTTCCTCATGGCTACAGTAAAGAAACATACAGGCATAATTCAGTCCTATGCTGCATTAAGTCTACTATATCCTATTTGCCAAGTCAAGTCCTGTGACCATGCCAAAATTGAAGGAATGGGCAAGTATTCTCCTTCCATGATGTGAAGGTAACAACATAAACATTTATAAACAACGATCAGATACAAAGAGCAATAAATGTAACTATATTAAGTTTGCAAGTTATTTATATCATAAATAAATAAAAATGCAATGATTTTCCCAATTACAGCAATTTAACTACTACCAGTTAAAAGAGATTATCAAATTAAATTTAAGGTAAACATAAAAACCAGGAGAGACTGACCATAAAAGAATGAAAAGAAAGATAACCAGAAACATGTCAAACAAAATAAAACAAGAAGTTGTGAATGATTGTTTTGGGGAGTACAGAGGGATAGTGATTGGTAGGAACACCAAGGGCCTTCTGGGAAACTGGTAATATTCTGTTGCTCAATTTGGTGAATGTAAAAAAAAAAAAAAAAAAGAGGCAAGGAAGCAAGCAAGGTAAAACAGCTTGGGTGGCTCAGTCGGTTAAGCAACCAACTTGATTTGGGCTCAGGTCATGGTCTCAGGGTAATGAGAAGAAACCCATGTCAGGCTCCATGCTCTGTGGGAAGTCTGCTTGAGATTCTTTTCCTCTCCCTCTTCCCCCTCTCCCTACTTGTGCTCCCTCTCTCTCGCTTTAAAATAAATAATAAATCTTTTTAAAAATGGAACAAAAATAAAATGTAAAACACAAAGCATTATTGAGGATAAAGTAGATCCCTATAGAACTATAAAAAGTTCAATTCATTAGAAATGTATAAAAATTCTAAACTTGTATGGATCTTTCTAAACAGCACTAAAATATATAAAACCAGAACATAACAGAACGACAAGGGAAATTTACAAATCTACAAATTCCCCTTATCTTTAGTTATTTTTAGGACAAGCAGAAGAAAAAAAAATGTAACAATACAGAGCATTTGAACAAAATATCAGCAAGTTTGATTTAATGGGCATGCATGGAACCATACTGCCAATAATTAGAGAATACATGTACTTCTACATTACACATGAAACTTTATATACTAAACCTTTATGCATTTCAAAGAATAATATCACATACATCTCAATACTTTTAAGAAAGAGATCATACATTAAAGGACAAAATTTGCAGTCATCATCTGTTTGGAAAATAACAAATACCTAAAGCAGAATAATAATAAAACTACTACATAATAAAACATAGAATAATGAGTATTTTGAAGGTGATGTATATACATGTATTTAGCCTTTAATGCTAAAAATAGAAAAAAAGAAAGGCTAAAAATTAATTTGCTGATTATTAAGCTTAAGATTTTAAGAAATGAATCAACAAAATAAATCCAAAGTATAAAAATTAGATAATAAGTAAGAGAAATTAATGAAAGAGAAAGCAGATATAATGAAGAGAATCAACAAAGAAAAGTTATTTTATTTAAAATAATTTTTTTAAAGATTTTTAAAATTTATTTGGCAGAGAGAAAGAGAGAGCACGCAGTCAGAGCAGCAGGAAGAGAGAAAAGCAGGCTCCCCACTGAGCAATGAGCCCGATGCGGGGCTTAATCCCAGGACCCTGGAATCATGACCTGAGCCAAAGGCAGACACTTAACCCACTGAGCCACCCCGGTGCCCCAAAAGTTAGTTATTTTGAAATAACAGATAGACCTGTGATAATATTTATCAATCCAAAGACAAGGCACAAGAGTAATAATTTTTTATCAAAAATTTCACTAAAACATAGGTGGAATGTATAGATTTATAGAAAACTCTAACTTACAGAAACCAACTCAGTAAGAAACAGAAATTCAGATTAGTAGCTAAAAATTTCTCTACACTGAAAACAGCAAGCCCAATGTTATCAATGAATTCTTCAGATTTTTAAAGAAAAATAGGTAATTCTAAACTCACACAAATTCTTCCAGATAATAAACAAGGAGGAAACTCTCCACAGCTTCTTTTCTAATATAAGTATAATCCTTCTACCAAATGCAGATAAGGACTGTATGTGAAAGGAAAATTGTGACGATCAATTGTACTCGTCAACATTAATGCCAAATGAAAAACACAGTATTATCAAATCAAATCCAATGTTTTTTATAAAAATGATAATATATCATGATCAAATTGAACTTATCCCAGGAATAAAGTCGTTTTAGCAACATAAAATCAATTAATATGTTTCACCACATTTGTAGATTAAAGGACAAATACCATTTGATCATCTCTGTTGAAGCAGAAAATCATTCCATATAATTGAACATCCATTCATGATTATCCCCCTTTCCAACCTAGCAACATAAATATTTATCAAAAGTTTATAGCAAACATTATAAATGATAAATTTTGAAAATATTCTTTTTAAAATTAGGAACAAGACAAGGACTTCTATCACTCCTTCCTTTTTTTTTTTTTTTTCATCATTGCATTGGAGTTTGTGACCAGTGAAATTTAAATAAGAAATAAATAAAACTTTTGGGAAGAAAGAAACAAAACTTATTTACAAATAACTGTACAGAAAATCTGAACAGGTGTAGGGATAGTTTATAATTAATAAGAAAAATTAGGAAAGTGACTGATATGAGATCAAATAAAAAATCAACTGCATTTCTAAACACCTGCAACAAAGAGAGAAAGCAACTTAAAAATTATTTTCAATATAAACAATATTATAAAATACTCAGAAATAAGTGCAATAATTTTATTGTTAGTGAAATGTTAGTATGGAGAAAATTATAAAACATCACTGAAAGACATTAAGAAAATAAATGCAGAGATATTCTCATATTCAGGGTTAGGAAGAATCAATATTGCTAAGATGTCAATTTTCTCTAAATTAAATGAGAGTTTCAGGGCAAATCCAATCAAACTCCCAAAAGAGGTTTTTGAGGAACCTGACTAGCTTATGATAATATTTGAATAGAAGATCAAGGGGTCAAGAAGAGTCGGGATATTCCTGATGAATAAGAATAAGGTTAAGAGAATTGCCCTACCAGCTACCAGATCTATTAAGCTAAGCTAATTAAGAGAGTGTGGTATTTGTGCAAGGGTAAAAATTGATCAGTGGAATAGCCAGCCTGGAAATAGATCTCATACATGGAAATAAGATACATAACTGAGCTGGAGTCTTAGAAATGTAACAGTGATAATTATTTATCATTGGGGGGAGAAGAAATTGGAATATTCTCTCATAACATGCACAAAAATAATTTCCAGATGAATTAAATATATTAAGAAAGGTAAAATTTTACAAATAAGAGAAAAAGATTTAAAAGTGTATCTTTATGATTGCAGGATAGGAAAGTTTTCTTAAACAAAATGCAAAAAGGATTAAGTACCTGAGAAAAGTTTAATAAATTTAACTGTAGATGCAAGCTCCTTTACCTGCAGTTGCAAAATCTATACAGCTACAAAAGAGAGTTTATTTATTTTTTAGAGGGGGTGGGGATGAGGCAGAGGGAGAAAGTATCTTAAGCACAGCATGGGGCCCAACCGGGGGCTCAATGGCAGGACCCTGAGATCATGACCTGAGCCGAAATCAGGAGTTGAGTGCTTAACCCATTGAGCCACCCAGGTGCCCCACGGAAGTTTATTTTCATATGCAACTTTATTATTTGGTGGCAAAAACAAAAACAAAAAATAACCCACAAGGCTATTTGTGGTGTTTCTTTATAAAAGGAGTATTTGCCTCTTTTGCCTTGGATGTCTTAATGAGCTTGACTACAGAATTTTCTCCAGACTTTGTTGAGAGTGTTCGTCATACACAGAATATGACCTATGTGATGTTTCGGGTGGGAGTGCCCAAATCTGAAACACATCTGATTCTATGGGCTTTCAGATAAGGGACTGTAGTTCTGAATATTGAGAATGAGAAACCTCCTTCAGGATAGAACTTACTTCTGGACTATGATGGGGAGGCAAGAGATGGGCTATGAAAGGACCATATGTACTTTGAACATGGTATAGGGATAGGTAATATTCAAGTAAAGGGGTTAGGGGTGGGTCATGATTTAATTTGCTTCACAACTTATATGTATATGTATATATGTGTATTTAGTATGTTATACTATACAATACATGGCTAGAAGATGTTTTAATTCTTCATCTATTTTCATTTTTTTAAACAGATGACTTTCCCCTCTAAAAAAATTGATTTCCTGATTCACCAATAAGCATAAGCTACTTTCTAGGGAGCTGAACAACCCTTGCCCATGTGCACTGGGAGTCCTGAACAATGTCTTTATTCTTTTTTTAAATTTTTTTTTATTTTATTATAAACATATAATGTATTATTAGCCCCAGGGGTACAGGTCTGTGAATCGCCAGGTTTACACACTTCACAGCACTCACCATAGCACATACCCTCCCCAATGTCCCTAACCCTGCTACCCTCTCCCTAACCCCCTCCTCCTGGCTCCCCTCAGTTTGTTTTGTGGCATTAAGAGTCTCTTCTGTAGATAACTTCACTTCTTTCCTAGCACAGTGCTGACTATCACGCCTCTGTGTTGTGAATTTAACGCTCTTACAGAGAGCAGGCACCAGGAAGCACACATTCTTGCTAAGAAGCAGGAGAGCCATCAGGGCAGCAAGTGTGCTGGAGTCTGACAACCTTGATTCCAGCCTCGGGCAGTCTTCTTCAAGGTTTGGGCACTTAGGCTGAGAGCGGAGGTATTTAAACAGACAGCATCTGCCACCGCAGCTGGCCCTCCTGCTGCCTCTCAACGGGGAGGACATTCATCTCCCTCACATCTCCTGTGCATTAATTTAGCAAAAACAGTCTTCCTGCTGGTAAGCCAAAGTAATGAGAACACACAGGAGATAAGACTTCAAAAAGACAGTTTGGAGGGAGGTGGAGACTTTGGGGCACATGCTTTGGACATACACACCGAACATGTGTAGACACCCCTTTGGAAGTTGGGATTTTTGCCCAGTTCGTAAGTGACTGTATTTATCTGAGAACTCTCTAGCCTCTGGTTTGAAAAGCAAATGGGAGTTTCCACAGGACAGGCCCTTAGGGCAGTGGAGACTCCACAAGATGGGGATATCCTCAAAGGAAAGTAGAGTAGCCCTCTTCAAGGGAAAACTACGATGTCCTTACTTCAAAGCAACTACTATTGTTTCTTTTCTCCAAAGGAAGGACATCACACAGTGGACGCTCTTGAGTTTATTTATAGGCGTACTATAGGAAATAATGCATTACTAACATGAAATCTAACACTCCGTCCAATTTTCCTCTGAAAGGGTCAACATATTTTATATAATTTGTAATAATCTGCTTTGTTAAAAACACTTATAAATATTGTTTGTTTTAAAAATTACTTTAATAAACTGAATGATGAAGATGAAACAGAAAATGAAATAGAAATAAAATTAGATATCATGAAAGAAAAACTAAATTGTTTAAAACTCCTTATCAATTAATAATGTCTCTAACCTCTATGGAGTTTAAAGCATTTTATTTATATTTATATGATTTTACATCATTATTTAATGTATGCTTCTACGGGTTCTTCTCTATATTTATCAAAATCACGTCTAATCTTTTTTTTTTTTCTAAATTTCTTTTCAGCGTGACAGTATTCATTGTTTTTGCACCACACCCAGAGCTCCATGCAATCCATGCCCTCTCTAATACTCACTACCTGGTTCCCCCAACCTCCCACCCCCTGCCCCTTCAAAACCCTCAGATTGTTTTTCAGAGTCCATAGTCTCTCATGGTTCACCTCCCCTTCCAATTTCCCTCAGTTCCCTTCTCCTCTCCATCTCCCCTTGTCCTCGTCTAATCTTTGAAATATTTTTAAGGACATATTAGTAGAGTTCCAGATTCTCTAGGATTAAATCCCAGAAGTCCTACTTACTAAACTATATAATCTTGATCAAATTATTTAACATTTTTGAAGTTTTCTCATTTGTAAAATAGAATATCATAAAAAGCATTTTTTCTTTTTTCTTTCTTTCTTTTTTTTCATAAAAAGCATGTGATTCCATAGTATTGTCATGGGAATTAAATGGGCTAACTCATATGAGTGCTTAGAACTATCTGTTTGGTACATAACTAGATCCTCAGTATCTATCAACTATTATTATTATTTTCCCATAATTACAGCACTTAAAAATGCTTGATCTTATTCCGTGATGCCACACTCTTCATTTGCTGATGTCACATAACTTTGTGGAAGTGTCCTGCAATAAGAAATTTTGGCCTATTTCTTTAAAACCTAGTTTTAAATAACCAGCAGAATCAAGCCACTAAGTAAATAATGCTATTAAAGTTTCCTTCATGATTTATCACTTCATTTATCAGCAACTGCCTTCAGTCTTTGCCTGTATGGTTTTGAAGAACCTTGGATTTGTATTTGGGATCACAGAATATTAACAGAAGTAACATATTTTATTCTGGTCTAGTGGGGTAGGTACAGTTCTGCTCCTAACCTATTCCCAAATTTAAATGGAGCCGCTTTTAATAGTTGAGCTTCTGGGAAATTTTCATTTGAATGAACAGCATCTCATCAACTGAAACAATAAAAACTTTTGAAGCCTGTGCACTTAGTCTACTCATTTCATTTATTAGAAGAGAGAAATGAGATGTTGAAAGGTGACAGGGTTTGTTGGCTGAAGGAGATGCGCCCTCTCTAGAAGGTATAGAATGAAAAGGAACTAAAAATTATTTGTAGGTGCTTTTTTTCTTTATTTTGAATATTTATGAAATCCCAAGCTATGTGCATTTTTTTCTAATGTTTCTGCAAATTGTAGAGAAGAAATACATTGATTTTTAAATGGAATTTTTCTCTATGTGATAATATTTAATATTTATCTTGTATATGTTATGTCTTTCTATAGATTATTTTGTTTACTCTTTGAACCCTTCTATGTAGGGTTTTTTTTTTTTTTAAGATTTTATTTATTTGAGAGAGAGAAGAGAGAGGGAAAGCATGAGAACACAAGCAGGGCAGAGGGGAGTAAGAGCAGAAGGAGAGGAAGAAGCAGACTTGCCCTGAGCAGGAAGCCCGATGCAGGGCTTAGTCCCAAGACTCAGGGATCGTGACCAAAGCTGAATGCAGATGCTTAATCAAATGAGTCACCCAGGTGCCCCTAGGTTTTTTGTTTAGTTTTAAGTTCCCATTTACAGATGAGGAATATGAAGTCCAGGATCAACCAGTTAAAGGTGAAGTTGTGATGCAAAGCCAGCCTGTCAGGCTGCAAGATCTATGCTTTTTTTTTTTAATCAATTCTGTACTAAGAGAAAGACCAATCGGTCTTACCACCTGTGTCATTTGTAATGAAATTATACTGGAATCTTCTGAAGATTCATTAATCATAATCCAAAATTATTAGGATTATAATGAAGACAAAAACATGCAGTGGGAAATAAGTCATTGAAAAAATATGTAATGTAAGATATAAAGCATTTCACACATAGGAATAATCAGTGATGGGAATTTTAGGCACTACACTGTCCTGGTGGAAAAGCTCTTTTGAGTCCTCTTTACTTCTTATCACTGAAGCTATTGTTTACTCCATCCTACTTCCTAGTGTATAACTAGCCAAATACCATCTAAACCAGAGGTTTGCAGGAAAGCCTTGGTAAAATGCTCCTTTATAGGTATTAGGTTTCCAACATTTGCCATCCCATAATGATTTTTTTTTCTCTCCCTAGAAACAAATGGGATTAACAAATGGTAATTTCATCTAAGGCTCTAGAATTAGTTACACTAAGATTATTATGCATATTTCCCAGAAGATATATGTTACACTTGTAACCATTTAATTCTCAAGATTTTCCAGTGAGAAGTTTCTCTCTCAAGTTGCAGCTTGCTGTTTAATGTTATTAGAGAAAAGAGGGGCCTAACTATTGCATCCATCCCGTAAAAGAAAATAGAACTTTGAGGTTAGCAGAGTGATTCATTTCTGACCTATAAAACTGGAACCTGCCTTTTTGAAGCAGTCAGAAGGTGTAGGCAAAATACATTGTCTGCAACCACCTGTCCCCCCACCTGCCAAAAACGGGGGTGGGAGAATTAAGATCTATTCAAGTTCTTGTCATCTTGAACACTTGGTAATCCTGAAACGCCCTAACTCTCTCCCTCATCACCACTTCATGATAAACACTTCCCCAAAGCCCTTTCTCCACAAGATACCGAAAATACTATTTTCTTTTACATGAATATTTCTCCAGTTCTTACAAGTTACCTTAACGAAGCACAGAAGTTAGTATATCCCTGTTATATTCCAGTAGCCCTTTCATTTTTTTTTTAAAGGAAAACTTTTCTGTTACACAAATAGATAATGAATAAATGAACACTCAATTGGACATAGAATTAGCAGACTAAATGATCTACTGGTCATCAAATACACACCCAGACTTAGGAGGCAACGCAGCCTTGAAGCTTTGGAGCAGAGTTATACTGCCTTGCATTATACCTTCTAAAGAAAGGATTAAGAACTCCATGCAGATGATACAGGAAATGGGATAGGGGACTACAGAATACTAGAATTCAGAATGCCTCTTGCTGAATTATGTCTCAGAATTTTTCTCAATTCTTGAAATTTCTTCTGAGTCTCCTGTCTGTCCAAAATACTGAAGTCCTAGGTGGGCACCTATTGCACAGATTTCCTTTGATATGACAAATGAGTGTCTCTCGCTCGTGTTAGGACTATAGTCAGTGACTTGACTTTTCCCTACCACTGAGCACATTGCTGTAGTATTTACCAGGCAATTAGCTAGCCAGTTATAGAAGTTGTTAGACTTTGTTAAGAGAAGAGTACATAACTGGTGATGGCAATTAATACTAATCTGTAATTTGCCATTAATATTAATCTTTTTTTTAAAGATTTTATTTATTTATTTGACACAGAGAGAGACAGATCACAAGTAGGCAGAGAGAGAGGGAGAAGCACTGAGCAGAGAGCCCAATATAGGACTTGATCCCAGGACCCTGAGATCATGACCTGAGCCGAAGGCAGAGGCTTAACCCACTGAGCCACCCAGGCACCCTTACTAATCTTTGATGGTCTTTAGGAAATGGTTAATTTTTTTAGGAAACAAACGTGGTTCTTAACTCTAATATTCCTTATGTTTGGAAAGATAAATATAGTTTCAGTTTTCAAAGTTCAGCTAGAAATAGACTATTCTAGGAATTTTCAAAAGTTTGTCAAACTCAATTTCCTCCAGGGAATACTGCCATAACTTCATCCAGTATTTAAATAGTAAGCAGATTACAAAATAAAACAAACAAACAAACAGAAAAACCAACCCAACAATAACAATAAAAAACCCAACAACAAAATGGTAGATTATAAAATCTTTTTTGTGATAGCATGCAATTGCTGCCAATTTTGGGCTACCTAGAGGAAAATCGCCATTCAGTAACAAAAGAAAAGCAGTTTATCTGTTTATTCATTGCAGGCACTGGAATCTTAACTACAGTGATGATTGAAATCAGGTTCCTGTATTCCATCTACAATAAGATCCAAAGGTGGTTCTATTATGAACTTCAAGATAACTAAATGAGATTGGCTGAACTAGCACTGAACAATGAACTCTATAAAAGTTGTACACATTTAATGTGCATCATACAAATAATTTACAGTGGAGCTCTGATAGTAACTTTCAGTCATTTCTCAATAAGAATTCATAAAATCATAGCCAGATAATGACAAAACACATACTGCCCTCCTTTTATCTTCTTTCCAATTTATCTACTGTTTCCCTCCTCCATCAGGCAGTGGAATTGTACCTCCATGGATATGAAGGCATCTGTTTTGTTTGCTACTTCACCCACAGCAGCTAGCGCAGTATTTGGCATTTGTTTAGTTTTCAATAGGCAAGTCTCAATGAACAAACAAATCTCTTCCTTAACCCTAATCGGCAGGCCCTGCTTACTGTTTTTCTGGTGGTATAATCCCCATTGCTATAGGCCCGGGGTCCTCTCTGTTCACTTTGCATATTTCTTAGCTGATACTGATACATATTGAGGTGGTGGGGAGATTTTTAAAAGTTCATTATTCTTGTTTATTTAAAAAAGCAACACTATTTCACAATAATACTATTTTAGGAAGAACATTTTGAAAATATGCCAAAGTATACTGAAAAAAATAAATATCCTCCATGATTTTACTGCTCACAGTGAAACACTTCGTACTTCAAGGATTTTCCTTTCTACACCTTTTGTGCATATATGTAACAACATGTCTTTTATTAAGCAAGTATCATAATTACGATAGAATTCAATATCATATACGACATTTTCCCTAGTTGTTAAATATTCTCCAAATGAATGCTTTTCTAACAACTAGCTTTGGCCTTTTGTATTTATTATATCATTTGCATTTTCATAATTATTTTAACCACTCTCTATTTGTTCCACTTGTTTTCCTTGCTATTTAAAACCATGCTTTAACTAGAATCTCTGTACTTTTACCTCTGTATTTCTCCCGCAATTCTTCCTCAGGATAAATTCCAGAAATGGAAATTCTGAGTTAAACTATGCCAAGACTATTTTAAAACCTCTAGATGCATACTGCTACACTTCCTCCCAGAAAAATGGTCCCAATTTCCACTGGTTGATGGCTTATCTTCCACTTGGAGATGAGCCGGTAGTCAGAGCTGGGAAAACAAAAGCATCCACTACAGCGCAGGGGTTATGAAGTGTAGCCTGCTACCTATGTCCTTCTCACAGACTTTGTTTACAGCAGCCTGGGATAGTGCTAGTTCACCATTGCATACCCATTGCTGCTTGCACTTTACTTGTTTTCTTTTAAAATTAAAGGTCTTTCCTGTGAAATTTCTGCTAAAAATGGCTGGTTCCAAGACTGAGATGTTAAAGAGTTAGCATTTGGCCTCTTTTTGGCTGCTTGAGACTTACAGCTCCACCAAAGTGTACGAGGCCTGTATAATCAAATTCAGAGATAGGGTCATGGTTAAATTACCAGAGTCAACATTTGTGCCTAAAAAGCTATTGGGACTGTAATCTATTGTGTGTGCTTAGAGAAAATGCACATTTACTCTTTTGGAATGTCATCCAATATAATGTGCTAAATAGACTAAAGCAGACCATGCCCATCAATAATGAGTAAAGGAGGAGTGATGATTGGCAAAGTTTAAATTCATGCAATGTGAGTTTGCAAATATGTTAGATAAACAATCAAAGCTTAGAGTCCCACACCATATCATAAGGACAAATAGTGCTGAGTGTTTCAAGCTTACTGTTACCTAAAATAATAGATTAAACTATGCCATGCATGGATTTTCATTCAATTGTCCCCCCAGGATGGAGGAATAACTTGTCTATAACCCAATTGAGACCCAAAGCCTCTAGTGTCCTCTGGCATGTACCTGAGTACAGAGTGAGTAGGTGACATTGAATTGGGTACACAGTGAATTTAACTTTGTATTTTTAACAGAAGAGTAAAGGGGTAGTCTTTTATTGATGTTTTTCTTTTTCTCCTCACTTACATCCTCTACTGATGATGCTTCTCAGATGGGCAAGTGTAAAGAGGGGAAATGCCTGCTTCTAAAAGGAGGTACAGAATCATAGGTCATAGAAGCACAGAAATGAGATCTGACACAGGGGTTCATAAAATAATTCTCTGGGATAAAAGTCTGCTGCACCAGAGTTAGGAGAGTTTCAATCCTCCTCAGGCAATTCACTGATTCAACCAATATTTGCTTGCTATTAAACATTGTCCTAAGTCCAGAGATAAAACAATGAGCAGAAAACAAACCTTTACTTGCTTTTACGTCACTTCCCATCTAACACAGGGAAGAAGATATTAATCACCTAATTTCACAAAGAAGTGTATAAATGCAACTGTGAACAGGGCCAAGATAGAGAGATAATAGAATTACCCCTGCTAAGAGAGGGAAGGTTTCCTTGAGAAAGTGACACTCGAGTTGAGAAGTAAGAGATACATAATCATTAATTATGTAAGGAGAGGGTAGGTGAGGATTATAGTTGGACAAACTATGTTCAAAGGCTCTGCTCAGTCTGAAGGGCTGCAAAGGTCAGTGTAACTTTGAAGGAGAGAGTAATGGATGTATAATACGAAATACAACTGGAGAGATAAGTAGGAGCCAGGCCACACACGGCCTCCTAGGTTATATTACATATTTTTACTTTGAGTTTAAGAGTAACTGGGAGACCTTGAAGAATTAACCATAACGCAATATTAATTTTTTAATATTAGTTTTACCACAGAGAACAGATGAGAAGAAGTTATGATGAATGGAGACCAGCTAGTTAGAAGACCTTTGCATTAATCCAGGAGAGAGTTCTCAGTAGCCTGGACTAGAGTGGTAGTGGTGAGGAAGGAAAAAGTGGACAATGTTGAGGGATATTTAGGATAAAATACGAATAGAAATTGATGAGAAAGAATATGGAATGTAGGGTGGAGGGAAATAAAAACATGTAACTTTTTGGTTTAATTATTTGGGTGGTGTTACCATGTCCTGAGTTTTAAAACAATGGAAAATTACCAGATTCAGGGGAATATATATATTTTGGTTTTGGACATCTGTTGAAGTGTCTTTGAAATTCCTGAACAAGATGTATAGATAGTTGCATATAGTACTCTGAGCTCAGAGGAAATGTACTGGTTGCATGTAAAGTTTTCCAGCCCTGTGGGTGTTGGATATTAAGGCTGTGGATACAGATAAACCAGGATGAAAGTTTGAGTAAGTGAAAAAACCACAAGGCATAGGCCTTATCTGCTATATTCAAAAGATCATCTTTCCCTCCGAAGTCAACAGATAATGAGGCTTCTTGAGTTTAATTCCTAGGCCTTCTCCTCTTCTCATTTATCAAGGGATCACAGTGAATAGATCACATGAAGGAAAATAGTTAATGGTGACATACTGTATTGCAGGACCAAATAAGATAAAAAATATAAGCTGAATTAAGCATTATTACAGAGGTCTGTTACTTTATTGAGGGGAAGTATTTACTTTATTTCAGGGAAGTCATTTAACCAGATGATAGGTTAGGCTGAGGAGTGAAGAAAAGAAACATAAACAAAAGGTTCAGATAACCTGAGAACTCTGAATGGGAAGAAAAGAAGAGACTGGGGAAGTAGTAGCAGAGGAATAAAGAACTGTGAGAATGAATGAAAGAAATGTAAACTGTGTAAAACTCAACGGAAAAGTTCAATTGAGAGATGAGATGTTGAATATATAGGCAAGAGGGAAAAAAGTCAGTAACAAAACCTTCTTAATCATTCAAGATAACAATGAGTCCATAGCAGAGGTGGGAGAGAATTCAGATTTAGCTGGGAAAAAAGACAGCTTTTTATTTTTTTTTTTAGGAAAAAAGAAAGCTCCAATGATTGAAAATGTAAATGGATGTTTGATACCAAGGAAATGAGGTAAATTCCCAGTTCTTTGTAAAGTTCCTATATCTTATGAAAAGGTTATTTTGCTGAGTTAGGGAGAGTGGTTTTAGGAGTGGTTTTAGGAGAGTGGAAAACTTTGGACATAATTCTTGAGATGAGCGTAAGAGTGAAGGAGAGAGGTGATGAGGTTAGGAGGTGTTGAAGGCACCATTTTAAGTTGGTGACTGCAGGTTTATGATGGAGCCAACCTGGCCTATTGTGTGATTTTTCTCTGATTGCATGCTGTTCCTTAAAGGGTCTCATCAAGAAAGCAGAGGCACAAACATTCAGCTACAAGGTTTCCTTAGAGGGGAGTAATGAATAAAGTAGAAAGGCGATGAAATTTGTAGCATTGTCAAGAGTATCAGTGAAACAGTGGAGCATGTATTCTAAATGGTCTCAGAAGGGAAAGAAGGAAGAGGGACATAAACTGGAGGAAAGCAGAGGAAGCATTAGATTGGAGATCATGACAAAGTCAAAGAATTGTTATAGCAGAAATAATTTTTTTTTAAATGAGAGAAAAAGAGTTAGTGCTCAAAGAATATATTTGAAATATATTTGAATTACTGCATTACTGGACATAGAGAAGTCCAAGGCAAGATCACACTCATTGGAGACGCAGAGACTGAGGAACTAAGATCCCAAAGTATTGGGCCAGGTGACCCAAGGGAACAAGGATGTTTATTGGGAATGGTGAGGACTATAACAACCCAATAATCAAATTCTCTAGTGATCACTGACAGTGATCCTGACTTCAGAAGATGGCAGAATTTAAGAGGTAGAGAATTTGACGTGATTGAATGATGTAAACCTCAAAGAGTTGTTCCTTTTCCCTCTACCACCCCTCCCCTTCATTCCCATTCCCATTTTCTCCCCTCCCTCTCCTCTTCTTGAGAATGAGGAGATAATAGCCTAAAAGTAGCAATGAAGAACAAGAGAACATCAATCATACTTTCTAGATTGAGGGTATACGGGATGAGAGAAAATGATGTGATGCTATCCCTTGAGAAAACTTGAGGGCATTTTAAGGTTAAGAGCAGGTTGCAGAGAAAGCAAAAAGTAGACAGCAAATTCGGAGAAGAGGCCAAAATATAGAGGAATTAACAAATTCTGAAATGGTAATTTGGCAAGGCCCACTGGCAGGGTATAAAAGATAGATAAGACAGTCTGGGTTCAAGCAAAGAAGTACACAGTATTATGAAGATTATGATGTGGAGGAGGATTGAGAGTAAAGGTCTTACATGTTGGGAATTTATTTAAGGGTTTTAATCTCAAGAACTCTCAAATGAAGGCAAATACTGGGTCCAGGGGCCAGGAGAGTTGGGTTTCTTTCATGTTGGAAGGGTCACAGCAAGACCAGAAACTAAACTCCACATGCTTTTGTTGACTGATAACTAACTTAGAACTTCTGATTACAAACAAGAAAGCAGATAGTTACAGAATCCAAGATTCCTCTTTTCATTCCTTTTTAGAAATTACTTCCTATTCAGTGTGGTGAGTCTTTCTGTACATGTGGTATTCTTCAAAAACTTCTGATTTTTATTGACTTTGATCTAATCTTTATTCTGACTTGTCCCTCTGTGTATGTGTGTGTGTGTGTATCCTCTGACTTCACTGCTGACTTTACTGAATATTTAGTATGATTATGTAGATTGGACTGGTTTCCATTAGCTCTGTCTCTGGAGGAGCCTTCAAAATACGCAGGCTCATCTGAGCTGGATTTATGAATATCTGTTGTGTGTGTGAAACCAAAACTGAAGTTAATTTAAAGACCATGTGGTATCAGTGAAAATTACAATTAAAAGCTGAAGATGGATGATTAAGTCAAACCAAGAATGATGAACAGGACAACAGACAAAAGGGAGTTCAGAGTTAGGCAGTGTAATCATGCATCTGTCTTTCTTTTCTTGGGGCCTTGCACAGTGGAGGCATGAACAACTATGAGCTGACAGGATATCAGCCTGGCTCATAGAGCCCTCCCAGATGGCTCAATGCACTAATTCCTGCCATGCAAAGTTCTGGGATCACCCTGAAATTTTGATGCCCTCTTATTTCAGTATATCATTGTTATTTCTCCTCAAAGTTTTTAAAATACTTTCAATAGCATATGATGCCACTGTTACATACATAAATATATATTACTCATGACATAATAATGTGTCTACAATATATTACTGAGCGAAAAGGATAATTTATCAAATTGACGTATGATACCATTTATGTAAAATTGTGTGTGTGTGTGTGTGTGTGTGTGTGGTATATGTCATAGGTACAGCAGAAAGAGCCTGGAAATGCATGCCAGACTATTTATAGTGGTTATTGCAAGGTGGTGGGTATGGAGTTTCCTTCGCATAAACTTTCTGCTTTTTTTCCTGTCTTTTGCAACAACCAAATAATAGCATATATGTATACACATAGTTATCTTAAATTAATCTTCTTATATTGATTTTATGTCACTTTTTAGGATGACAGGCCCACAAAGGACGTTGGAATCACTGATTCAGACTATATGATTTGGTGTCATAATTCTGAAAAAGGGAAAAATTTTTGGTTTTGCTTATATAGCTGACACACACATAAACACACATGGTCATAGCTTCCTTATCTTTAAGTTATGCTCTTCTTGGAGAGTGTGAAGCACAACAGTATTTTAAGCCTGAAAGGTCAATTCATGCATTTCTTTTTGTGAAAGTATGTGATGTCACATATTAGTTGGCAAAACCTGAACCAGTTTAAAAGATAAACTGTGTGACTGAAATGCTTAAAGATCTCCTAAAAACTGGGCCAAATGTGTAAGAGTAAGGAATGAAGAAATTTGACAAATGTTATGAAGGAAAAAGAGGATTGTAGGAATGAAAGAAAGTTAAAGTAATTAAGATATTTTCCATATTCATGAACTGTTAAGTAGGTACCATGAAGCCTAGAAATTTAGAAGGCAGTTGTCAGCATGCTATGGGTGCAGCAAGGAAGAGCCAAAGAGGAGCACCTACCTAAGTTTAGGGAACAGAGTAGATATCAGGGAAGACTTAGAGGAGAAAAGACTCTTGAAGTGAACTGAAAGGATGGATATGAGTTAGCCAAGCAACAAATTCCATTATGAGTGAATGGAACAAATAGGGTTGGTGGGAAAAGATCATATCAGTTGGGGTGTTTACATGCAGTAAAGAATAATAAATGGTATTAAAATAAACAGAGATAAGCCTTGGAAGGGGTTAGAATGCTCAGCAGATAGGAGCAATATTAATCACCACAGCTTTGGCTGTGAGGTTTTCTGTATGGTTAGTGCACTCTTCATGTCCTGCCTTTGGTTTAAATTAACTTGAAGACATTATTCATTTTCCTTTTATCGCATGTCTACTCAAAATTATAATTGCTGGTATTTACATTTGCTTTCTGGTGATTCTGTTTGACAGGAATTTCTCACCACCAAACACTACTTACATGTATTCCCTAAGTAAAGTTCAGTACCTGTAATATAATACGGGGGCTACATGGATACAGTGAAATGAGTAAGTATCGGCAATTGTGTGTGTTGAGAGGGCAGTTTTCAACTTCTTTGTCTTCCACCGAGAGATACAGTAAGCAGCAAATGGAGCATGCACGCTGACATCTTTATACCTCTAAGAAGATGGAGAGAAGAATGACTAATCTTTAGGAAGAGACCACCGTCAGTCAACAGTCTGGGAATGGGCTTTGTGATAGGTAGATTACATAGAATTGAAATGGGTATTTAGCTAGTTTTAGAAGGAAAAAAAATACTGGCATTCCTCAAGCTACTGAATTGTTTATTCCCCAAACGACAACTCTTCACTGTTATAGTAAAAGTCGTATGTCAGCACTTCACTAGAAACTTATGGGCTAAAATGACCATTGACTGAAACCTGGGACTGTAAACAGAGAGGATGCCTCCTCGTGGCCTTCTAGTTCATGGCAGTGATAACACATTAGGGAACCAGGAAATCGAAGGCTTGGAAGTAGAGTATAATAAATCTCATGGTTCTTAACAAGGGTTGCACACCAGAGTTGCCTGGATGGTCTTTTCAAACGAGTTATGTTTGAGCCCACCTTCAACACCTAAATGGAGTCCAGGCATGTGCCTGTTGAAGCTGTTCCACTGTGGATGTTTATGCATAGTCCTGCTTGAGAAGTACGGACAGAGTGTGCACAGACAGCAAGAACATAATGGCAGCAAAAACAACAGCAGCTGCTTTACAATTTATAAGTATTTTCAACAGCAATATTTGGCCTAATTTTCATAGTAACTCAGCAAGATAAATAACATTAAACTCATTTTGCTAAAGGAGAAAGAAGCTTGGTGAAATCAAGTAAATTTTCCAGGTTTCCACTGGAGAAATTGTGGAGCTAAAGTCGATCCCAAATCTTCTGCCTTTCTAACATCAAAATCTTTGGGATCATCAGATCATGTCTGAGAATTTCCTTTTCCCACCCCATTCATCACAGTTCCTTCATTATCTGTGTCCTATTCCATGCAATCCCATTCTTGAAAGCCCTGTTTCTATACAGATACATTAGAAGGAACTTGGATTTGGCAATGTAGTTTTGGGATGAGCAAATATTGGCACAGATATCATTTTGATAACTTCATAATTTCCTGTCTTTTTCACAGAGCAAAAACTATACAGGGGATTTCCAGTGACATTTTAAGGGAATTCCAGACATGAGATTACTGTCATACTAATACTGAAGAAGGAATTAGTATTAACGGCCCAATTCTTTTGTTGTCTAGAAATTACACAATTTTTTTTGACCAGCTACTAACTTATGAACTCAAAGCTTTAAAAATAGATGTACAGATATCCTTATTGAGAAATATCAAATCCCTGGAGAAATTTCTCAGAAACAAATAATTTTGCATTTCTGAATTAAGAATTTTCAGTATCAGTCAAGGATTTAAGTACATTTCTATAGTCTCTCATGGTTATGTACATTTCTATTTATGGTGTAAAGCAGTTTGTTAATAATTTTTTGGAGAAACTTCTCCAGTCCTTTCAATCTTTATCTTCTCTCAGAGTACAAGTTCTTTTTATTTTTTTTTTTAAGATTTTGTTTATTTATTTGACAGAAATCACAAGTAGGCAGAGAGGCAGGCAGAGAGAGAGAGGAGGAAGCAGGCTCTCCACTGAGCAGAGAGCCCGATGCGGGACTGGATGTGGGGCTCGATCCCAGGAGCCTGGGAAGATGACATGAGTCAAAGGCAGAGGCTTTAACCCACTGAACCACCCAGGCGCCCCACAAATTCTTCTTTTTAGAGGTATTCTTGGGACACCTGGGTAGCTCAGTTAGTTGAGCATATGCCTTCAGCTCAGATCCTGATCCCAGGTTCCTGGGATGGAGTTCCACGTAGGGTTTCTTGCTCAGCGGGGAGCCTGCTTCACCCTCTGCCTGCCTTTCCCCTTGCTTGTGCTCTTTCTCTGACAAATAAATAAGTAAAACCTTTTTTAAAAAATGAGGATTCTCATTCACTCACTTTTTTTTACATGTATTGTTACGCTTTACATTTCTTTCTATAATCTTGGTCTTCTTTTACATGTCTTGATAAATCATTACTTTGTCCTTTTTTCAATGGGATTTATCTACATGGAATAATATCTGTTAATATTATCTTGACCTTAAAAATCCTTTTAGACAATTCTCAAAATTTCTAGAGGTAAAACAGAACAAGTTCATAGCTCAATTACAATGACAACCCAGCATGAAAAGCATAGAGGCAGTACCTTTGAATGAGACATATCCTAAAGGACTGACCGCAAGACTATTTTTAGGCAGTGGCAGCTTTAACTTAGAACTAACATAACTCCCAAGTGAAGTCTCAGATTAGCCTGATTTGTTTTTCAGCTCATCCATCTAAGAAATAACAAAATTGAGTCTATTTATCAGCTCCCAATGCCTCTTTATATGTTTTTCCAACCTATTATTCAAGGTGGCTAAACTCAGAATTGTCACCACCCAACTGAAGCACTGAGAGGTGAGTTGTGGAATGATACCATTTAGTTCACATTGTTGATGTGCCTGTGGGAAATAAAACTTCATAAAGCAGAAAGAGAGCCAACTCTGATATCTATTTATCTAAGTACCCTTTCTGATACCTATTTATCTGGATGCACTGTCTAAGGAATGTCTTGTAATATAAATGTATTTTCTAAGTCATGGTATAAGTGAGAGAGAAGATGGAATACTTCTACTTTGTCAAATGACAACTTTCTTAAAGACTTCTTTGCTGGAGGCGCCTGGGTGGCTCAGTCGGTTAAGCCGCTGCCTTCGGCTCAGGTCATGATCCCAGGGTTTTGGGATCGAGTCCCACATCGGGTTCCTTGTCCAACAGGGAGCCTGCCATTCGGCCTGCTTGTGTTCTCTCTATGACAAATAAATAAATAAAATCTAAAAAAAAAAAAAAAGACTTCTTTGCTAATTTATTGAACTTATTTTTGTCTGAAAAGCCAACTTTAAATTCTTAAATTCTGCTATGTTTTGTTCACCTTCAGCCTTTGGGTAGGCTTTGAGGACAACTGCTGAAGTTACCTAAAGGGACAATAGCCCTACTACCCACAAACAGCACATGCTCTTCTTTGAAAGTTAGATTCTGACAGAGAATTGAGTCAGGAGATTAGTGGTCTGTTTAGATAATGGAGCTTTATACGGAAATCAAAAGCTATATGAGTGTTAAGCCAAGGCCATCATTTCTGCTCACTAAGTAAACAACAGTTGATCTGCTAAAACAAGTTTTTAAAGATAAATTATATTAGAAGCCATATTCATCATAGTGCAGATGCCTGATAAGAATATTTGTCAGGATAGCAACCATATAGAATATATTTCTTTTTAATGTAACCCTTATATCTGGCTAGAGATAGATCATGATGGTTATTATTCATTTCAGAACAAGCCATAATCATCTTAAAATGATAAGATCCTTGAAACTCTTTTGTGAGGAAAAAACTGTTGTCTGTATTTCAAGAGATGAAAGTAAAGCAAGGCAAAAATTATTCTTTTATGGAAGTTGTAAAATGTCCTTGAATGATGCTTTATCATCATTACTAGATATTGAAAGGGAAGTTCCAATGCCTAATCCAAAAAGCTGTAATAACCATAGAATAAGCACAGACTACATGTCCTTGATTATGGTGACTATAATACAGAAACCCACCCTGCAGTTAAACAACAAAAAGGTTTCAGTGAAAAATAATGACTGTGAAGAAGCATGTTTCCATTATAGAGTGTTTAGTGGCTGTTTTTAGCTCAGCAAAAGGTAACTAACAAATGGTCTGAAAACTGCTTGAACACCTTCCAAATCTGCTTAAGTAGGAACAGAAACAACAACAGCTATGACAACTGCACAGTAACTATCTGATAGGATATAAAGAACACAAAGGAAATAATAAAACTCATAGAAAACTGAAAACTTATGAGATGACAAAAAGCAAAGCTAAGTATGTTTGTCATAGCAACAAATAAAAATGGGATAATATCATTAATTAAAAGAAAAGACTGAGTTTGGTGGGGGGGGGAAACTATGTCATCTGTAAGAGATGGCCCTAAAACAAAGTGATTTTACTTTAAAATCTAAAGTAAAAGGATGAGAAAAATATATAGAATGCAAAGGTAAAGTGCAAGAAAGAATAAGTGAAAACATATCAAAACATTGAATTTGAGGTTTCAGAAGAAAGCAATGTGCCTAAAGTATTAGTTTATTTTAATAGAGAATTAATACAATGGTAAAATAAAAAAATGAGAGAGAGGAGTTGGGGAGAAGAAGGAAGGAAGGAAAAACCCAAACCCAAACAAAAGTAGATAGGGAAAACCAAGGGCTTGTTAATTAGGTAGGAACTCCAAAATAAAACCCTTAATTCTCTACTTTATTTATGTTATAGGCTGAATTGTGTTCCCCACAAATTCATATGCTGAAGCCCTAACCCACAATATCTCAGAATGTGATATATTTGGAGATAAAGTCTTTAAAAGAAAAAGTTCAATGTAGTTCATTAACATGGGCCATAATCCAATATGACTGGTGTCCTTATAAGAAGAGGAGACTAGGATACAGAACGATACAAAAGAAAGACCATTCAAAGACAAGAAAAGAGAGATATCTGAAAGCCTAACAAAGGGTCTCAGAGAAAACCAATCCTGTTCACACTTTGATCTTGGACTTTGGGCCTCCAGAAAATATATTTCTGCTGTTCAAGTCCTCCAGTCTGTATTCAAAAAGTCAGTTATATTTCTGTATGTCAACAATAAACATAAATTGAAATTAGATAGCAGGATCATTTTCAATAATACCAAAAATATTAAATCTTGGGGGTAAACTTGATAAAGGAGATGCCAATGTGTACGCTGAAATCTATGAAACAATCCTGAAAAGATTAGAGAAAACCTCAATAAATGAAGCGTTATAGCCTGAGTGAGAAGATTCAATATTGTCATTCTCCCTAAATTTTTTGTAGACTAAATGCAATACAATCAAAATACCAGCAAACATGGGGCGCCTGGGTGGCTCAGTGGGTTAAGCCTCTGCTTTCAGCTCAGGTCATGATCCCAAGGTCCTGGGATCAAGCCCCACATCTGGTTCTCTGCTCAGCGGGGAGCCTGCTCCCCCCCCACCCCGCTTCTCTCTGCCTGCCTCTCTGCCTACTTGTGATCTCTGTCTGTCAAATAAATAAATAAATAAAATCTTTAAAAAAAAATACCAGCAAACATTTTTTGTAGAAATTGACAAACTGTTTCTGAAATTTACATGGAAATGCAAAGGACCTAGAATAGTCTAAACATCTTTGAGAAATATCATCATACTTAGAGGACAAAAACTACCTAATTTCAACTTATTTTTAAGTCTATAGTAATCAAAACAGTATGATATTGGAGGAAAAATAGACAAAACAATCAATGGAACAGCGTAGAGCATTCAGATATAATACCGTATGTATATTGGCAACTGAATTTTTTACAAAGAGGCACTTCTATGGAAGAACAGTCTTTTCAACAAATTGTGCTAAAACTGAACAGGGGTGCCTGGGTGGCTAGTCGCTAAGTGTGTGCCTTCGGCTCAGTTCATGATCCCAGATTTCTGGGATTGAACCCTACGTAGGGCTCCCTGCTTGGCGGGAAGCCTGCTTCTCCCTCTCCCTTCCCCTGCTTGTGTTCCCTCTCGTGTCTCTCTCTGTCAAATAAATAAATAAAATCTTAAAAACAACAACAACTGAACAACCATAAGGAAAACAACAATGGACAAATAAGAACCTGTGAAACATACCCCATAACATACACAAAAAAGCCACTTTTTAAAAACAAGTCTTGGACCTAAACGTAAGATCTGAAATTATAGATATTCTAGAAGAAAACAAAGGGAAAATCTTTTTGGTTTGGGAGAGACCAGGGTTTCTTAAACCCAGTTCTACTGACATTTGGAGCCAGATAATTTTTTTGTTGTGGAGGGAGGTACTGTGCATTTAGCAAGTTTAGTAGCATCCCTGGCCTCTTCCATTTAGTAGAAGTTAGTAGTACCTTCCCAGTTATGGCCACCAAAAATGTCTTCAGACTTGCCAGATAATCCCAGAGGAGCAAAATATCTCTAGTTGAAAATCACTAGGTTAGGAAAAATCTCTTAGCTATGAAAATCAAAAGCATGAACTATTAAAAAAGTTTGATTAGTTATATATGAACAAAAGTTAAAGTCTTCTGCTCCTCAGCAGACACTGTAAAAAGAATGAAAAGACAAGCCACAGACTGGGAGAGAATATTTATAAATCACATATCTAAAAAAGGATTTATGGAGAATACACAGAGAACTTTCAAAATTCTAATAATAAAAACAATGCCAC
This sequence comes from Neogale vison, assembly GCF_020171115.1. Classification (NCBI taxonomy): domain Eukaryota; kingdom Metazoa; phylum Chordata; class Mammalia; order Carnivora; family Mustelidae; genus Neogale; species Neogale vison. Next base: position 161,610,808 of record NC_058094.1, on the reverse strand, counting down.
CAAAATATAAAAAAGATTTGATCAGACACTTCACTAAAGAGGAGATACAGATGCCAGGGCAACTGGGTGGCTCAGTCAGTTAAGCGGCTGGCTTTGGCTTGGGTCATGATCCCAGGGTTCTGGGATCGAGCCCCATGTCGGGTTTCCTGCTCAATGGAGAGCCTGCTTCTCCCATTCCCTAGGCCTGCCACTCTGCCTACTCGTGGTCTCTATCTCTCTATCAAATAAATAAAAACCTTAAAAAAAAACAAAGAAGATATACAGATGTGAAATAATGTGAAAAGATGTTCAATAACAGTCAACAGAGAAATGCAATTTAAAACAGGATACACCATTACATAATTAGTAACATAGCTCTAAATAGAAAGAATGGCCATAGCAAGTCATCAGTGAGGATATGGAGGAACTGGAACCCTTACACACTGCTGGTAGGAGCATAAAATGACACTCCATTGGAAAACTGTCTGGCAGTTTCTTAAAAAGTTACACATACACCTACGCATGATCCAGCCATTGCACTCCTTGGTATTTACCCAGGAGAAATGAAAGCACATGCCCATACAAAGACATGTATAAGATTGTTTATAGTAGCTTTATTTGTTATAGCCAAAAGAGGAAATAACTCAAATGTCTATCAACAGATAAATGGACAAATTGTGTTATATCTATATGATAGAAAAGTACTCAGCAAAAAAGGGAATAAAATATTGAGGCACCTAACAACATGGATAAATCTCAGAAAATAGTGAGGCTGAGTGAAAGAAGTGAGGCAAAAAAAAAAAAAGGATACATTGTATTATTTCATTTATAGAAATCTGAGAAAATGCAAACCCACTGATAGTGATAGGAAGCTAAGGTTATTGGTTACCTGGGAAGGGGTGCAAGAAATGAAGAGGGTAGCAGTACAAAGAGGCACAAGAAAACTTTTTTGGGTGATAAATATGTTCAATATATTGATTGTGATGTTAGATTCATGGCTATACACAAATATTAAAACTTACCAAGTTGTACACTTTAAGTGCAGTTTATTGTGTAAAATATAAAATAGAGGGGCACCTGGGTGGCTCAGTGGGTTAAAGCCTCTGCCTTTGGCTTAGGTCATGATCCCGGGGTCCTGGGATCGAGCCCTACATCGGGCTCTCTGCTCAGCGGGAAGTCTGCTTTCTCCCTCTCTCTCTCTGCCTACTTGTGATCTCTGTCTGTCAAATAAATAAATAAAATCTTTAAAAAATATATAAAAGAGAAAGGTGCCATTTACAACAGCAACATGGAGTATGATTATCTAGAGATAAACTTAGCAAGAAATATCAAAGGCAATTATGAAGAAACTTTAAGACTCTACTGAGGATATGAAAGAAGATTTAACTAGAAAGGGACTCATCTTGCATCTTTATTATTGGATAAAAAGATTCATTATTATAAAATGGTAAATTTCTCTAAATCAATCTACGATTTTAATGCAATGACAATATGGCTCCCAATGAAATTTTGTTTTTTAACTATGACAAGTTTATTCCAATGTTCATATACACAAAATATGTGAGAATAATCAGAAGTCAGAAGAGAAAACTATAGGAAGTTACTCTCACCTATTACATTTTAAAAGATGTAATAAAGCCAAAGTAATTAAAAGTGTCAGTTGGATGCATAAATTATTAAATAGATCAATGAAGTAGACAAGCACCCAGAAATAGAACCAGGTACACATGGGAAATAAGCATATGGTAAAAGCAGCATTAAAATGGATAGAAAAAGAGAGAGATTATTTAATAAATGGTTTGAGATAATTAACTAGCCATTTGAAAAAGAAAATAATAGGGGCACCTGGGTGGTTCAGTCACTTAAGCATCTGCCTTAGGCTCAGGTCATGATCCCAGAGTCCTGGGATCCAGCACAGAGTTTGGCTCCCTGCTCAGCAGGAAGTCTGTTTCTCCCTCTTCCCTGCCCCTCCACCCACTTCTGTGCATTCTCTCTCTCTCTCTCAAATAAATAAATAAAATCTTTAAAAAAGACAAAAATGGATTTTAAAAAAATTTAAAAAATGAAAAGAAAATAATAAAGCTGGAACATCACTACAGTCCTTACAAAGATAAGTTCCATATTGACAGATAAAATGTTAAATTATTAATGAACCAGAAGAATATATAAATGGATACTTTTACAATCTTGAAAAGTAAAGACCCTTCTTAGCCTAAAATAAAAGCCAGAAAGGTATATAACTAAAGATTTAAAACACTGAATACATAAAAATTGAAAATTTTCACATTCCAAAAATCACCATAAACAAGGCCAATGAAAATAAAATATCTGCAGTTAATGTGATAGGAAAAAGTTAGTATTCAAAGCACTCTTAAAATTGAAGAGAACAGATGATTTCTGAAAAGAAATATAGGAGATATATATATATATATAGATAGATAGATAAATATCTATCTATCTATATATACATATATAAACAGGTCCTTCACCAAAGAAGAAATATAAATGGTCAGTGGATTTTATATATATATATATATATATATATATGTCTTATTAGTAATCTAATAAACACAAGCAAATAGAATAATAAGACGGGGACGCCTGGGTGGCGCAGTTGGTTGGACGACTGCCTTCGGCTCAGGGCGTGATCCTGGAGTCCCAGGATCGAGTTCCACATCAGGCTCCCAGCTCCATGGGGAGTCTGCTTCACTCTCTGACCTTCTCCTCGCTCATGCTCTTTCTCACTGTCTCTCTCTCAAAATAAATAAAAATCTTTAAAAAAAATAAAAAAAATAAAAATAAAAATTAAAAAAAATATTTCGAATAATAAGACATTACTGCCTTTCAGACTAGCAAATATTGAAAAACTGATCAAACTCAGACTGTTAGGAGAATGGAAACTGACTTTCTCATGTATTGTGGGAGGGAGTATGTAAACTGACACTTCTTTCCAGAACACAAATTTAGAAACCTATGTCAGAACTTGAAATACTCAATTACACTTCTAAGCAATTATCCTAAGTGCATAAATATATGTGAGCTCAGAATTTATGAACAACGAAGTTTGCTGTTGCTGTATTTCTTCTTTTTTAAAAAACAGTTTCTTTATAGAAAAATTTTAAACATACAAGAGTAGAGAGATTATGGTACAATAAACCATTAACTAAACCACCTAGTATCAACAATTGCCTACATTTTGGTAATCTTGTTTCATTTGTCTGTCCCTGTGCTATTATTTGAGTGCACTTTTATTTGGATGTGGAGACCGAGGATATTAAAGTAAGCCCAAAACAATATAACAGACTCCATAGATATTCAGTATCTATACTGAACAAATAAACATTCTGTCATGAAACGTACCTGGAATACGCTATTAAGATTACTTAATACCCACAGCTCATGTTTAGGTTTCCTGACTTTTCTCAAAAATGTCTGTTTAGGATTGGTTTGTTTGTATTAAGATCTTAAGTGTCATATATTAGATTTGGTTCACGATATCCTTTAGTTTCTTTTTTTTTTTTTGAAATATATAACAGTTCTTCTACTTTGTAAAAAAAAATGCTATTTATTGAAGAACCTCAGTCATTTGTACTGTAAAATTTCCCACAAACAGAAGTCAGCTGATTGCTTCCCCATATGCAATTTAAAATTTTTCTTCATTTCATTTATTGTAAAATGGTAGATATATAGGCTTAATTAAAAAATTTTTACAAGAAAGTTGCATAAGGGATGTCGTGTACTTCCTGGCAAAATGACTGATTGTTCTGTTTAAGAGATGTTAAGATCCAGATGGATCCAGAAGATGTCAACATGATGCATGCTTCTCACTCATTGTTTTATATCTACATTGGTAATTATATAGATTCATTATTTCATTAGCAATGACAAAACTGTGATATTCTGTCATTCCCTTTGCATTTACTAGCTAGAATTATCTAAAGAACTTTCCCTTACCAGACTAATTGATTACACTGAAATAGATTTTGTACAGCAAAGACCAGCTCGATGCTGTCCCTTTTTTTGGTTATATTTTAGAATAACTGGTTGGTTTCCAAGAAGCCTCTAATGGTGACAATTGTGTGTGTAGTACTTACATCATTATTAACTTGTGGATTTTCCTATTCTCGATGTATTTCAACCTTTTGCAGGCATTATTCTTTTGATGCACTCAAATAGACTCTTTCATCTTCTTTAAAAAAAAAAAAAAAAAAGATGTGCTTTGGGGCACATCTAAATGTCCTGGGTTAGCTTTATATATTTCTAACCCTCGACTTAGATCCACCCATTTTCCCAAGGAGCTTTGGTATTTTGGAGGAGTGAGGATGGGAAATAGTATTTAAAGATAAGAATCTGGCCACCATGGAAGCTCAGTCCTCCTTCCTTATTATTGTTGTTGCTAGGGCTTTTCCATGGACACAGCTAGAAATTAGGCATTTTTAGAAAAGATAAAGAATATTGATATGTTCAGTTTAAGTTAAGCTTATGGGACATTACTTTTCTTTTTTATATTTGTATTCCTCTTCCACTGATAATCATGGTTCCTAATAATATTAATAAACTTATTTGCTCAGTCATATAATATGCCTATAATAGCTTCAAGGCAACAAAAATATTATTACAACTAACTGAGTATAGTTCAAGATCACTTTGCAATTCATTTTGTCTTTAGGCTACAATGATTAAGGATTTACAGTCAAAATATTCTATTTTGGAGTCACAGTAATTAATTTTCTGTATGGTTATATAAACAAATTAGCATATAATTAGATTTAATTTTTTGTGATTTTTTAACATTTTAATTTTTTATATAAAATATGTATATGGTTTGAAAGGAATATTATAAAACCAGGTATATTTTTAAGTCTAACTTTAATTCCGTCTTCTATGTCCTGTGTTTCCTCCATGCACTTACAGGTAATCATTTTTGTTAGGTTTTAGTTTGTTCTCTTAATTGCTTTCTTTTGAAAATATAAACAATATGTGTACATGTATCCTTCCACCTTTTATACATAAATCAGCATATAAATGCTTGGAGAAGAGCAATGAATTAGGAGTTGGAAGAACTGTGTCTTGGTTTTGCCTGAACTAGCTACTGAATATAAGATTTTGGAACACTTAAATCATCCTGTGGTTTGGTTCCCTCATCTGTAAAACAAGAGAAATCGCCCAGATTACTTTACAGTATTAGGGCTCTATATTAGACAATCCCTATTTCTTGGGATATACAAATGCAGAGATGTAAAATTTACCACACACACAAAAATACAACTTCACCTCTTGGCACAGTTAGCTCTGTTTATCCTAAACTAAATACAGGGGCACAGTGGGAAAAATCTGGGCAACCAGCGACCTTAAATTGAGTTGAGGTATCTGTGTTCTGAATTTAGCTTTTAATTATGCAAATGGTTGTGTTATTACTATGTTTTACTCATGCAAAAATGGTAAATCACAGTCCAGTTTTCATAATTAGCCTGTCCTCTTCTCCCCTTCTTCCAGATAACTATTTTATAGTTTTTTTTTCCTTCACATTAAATTCATATCTCCTTCCTCATCCACATATCAATGGATCATCTTGCTTTTTTACATTTTCTGCACCCCCCCAAATTTGAGGCAAATTTCCAAAAACTCCCACCACCACAACTTCTTACTCATTTGCATCTATGCTTATTAACTTTCTCTTTTCTCCGATGCCATGGAGGAAAGTCTCCCTCCCACTCGCTAGAGCTGGCCTCCACATATGTGCCTTACAGCTTATCCTTTCACCTATTCACTGATCTTGCTTTTCCTCAAGCACCATCAACTTCTCACTCTCTATTTTTTCCTTCCAGATAAAAAAATATGCAATTGGTCCTCCTTCAGTGCCATTTTGTGGAAGCGAGACCCGCAAATAAAGGGGAGCGCCAGGGCTGCGGCAGGAGGAGGGGGGGGGCTGGGGAGGGGGGAATGGGGAGTGCAGCCAGCGGGCAGCACGGCCTTGGCCTATGTGACTGGTTGGCACCAGCATGGCCTCCAGCTGGAGAGGATTCAAGATGACCAACGAGGAACCTCTTCCCAAAAAGGTTCGGCTGGGTGAAACAGACTTCAAAGTTAGGGCATGAGATGAGTTCATTCTAAGATGGAAACCATATGAAGCGTATGTCCAAGCTTTGGAGGGCAAGTACACAGATCTTAACTCTAATGATGTAACTGGATTAAGGGAATCTGAAGAAAAATTAAAGCAACAGCAGCAAGAGTCTGCACGCAGGGAAAACATCCTTGTAATGCGACTCGCAACCAAGGAGCAAGAGATGCAGGAGTGTACTAGGCAAATCCAGTACCTCAGGCAAGTCCAGCCGCCTAGTGTTGCCCAGCTGAGATCAACAATGGCAGACCCAGCAATCAACTTGTTTTTCCTAAAAATGAAAGGTGAACCGGAACAGACTGAAGACAAACTGGAACAAGCCCAAAATGAACTGAGTGCCTGGAAGTTTACACCTGAAAGGTAAACAATTCACACCCCCCCAATCAAGACTTCCCCGACAGCAACGCTTTGAGAAAGCTGTGGTGGGACAGCCAAGTACCAGTTTCCACATCAAGACTCAGACTTTTTGAGCCCCCAAGCCACCTTCTTATACTGTCCAGCTTATAATGGTTAATGTAAAACTTAACCAGATGAACTTTGTGTTTCAGCTTTTTTCTCTTCCCCCGCCCCTTGCTTCGGAGGCCTGATGGTGTTGGACTATTCCGAAGAAGTAGCCACCACCGAAAAATTCCCCTTCTAGAACATGTAGACACTCGAGAAATGTTTCTGTGTGAAGAAAATAGAGGGAGAAACTGAAGTCTTAAGTCTGTGGCACACTGTGTCTTCAGATAGTTTGGAGGAATGAAAACCTAGAGATTTAAAATCATGAATGGAACATGTAAAATTCTAGTAAAATGTAAAAATGGAATAGGCATCGCTCTTAACCTTGAGCATAGTGACTTAGAGACACTGTATATCAGTTTTGCCAATAAGATGGTGGACTTCAAGACTGTTGTTGAACTTCTGGGTCAAAACTTAAATGAGCCAAACAGGCCAAAAGTTAATGGCGAAGGGTCGAATGCTTATCCAGGAGAATCAAGAGTTTGGAAGGCAGCTGTCCAGGGACGTATCACACAACTTGAAGCAGAGCTGGCTTAACAGAAGAAATATAGTGAGGAACTTAAAAGCAGTCAGAATGAACTGAATGACTTCTTCAACTTGATGAAGAAGCAGAGGGTCTGCAGAGCACCATTCTAGTTCTTTCAGCAACTGAAAGAGACTTGCCAACAGTTGGCTCAGTACCAACAGTAGCAGTCTCAAGCTCTGGCCCCCAGTGCCAGCAGGACTATGTCTTCTGACCTGAGGCCACAGGTAAACACTGCAGTCGGCTGGCCAACGGAACAAGTAATGGCAGATCCTCCCGGCAGAGGACGTCCGAGTCTGGATTTCACAGGGAGGGCGACTTTCCTTCTTCTCCAAGGAATGGTAATAAGGCCTCCAACAGCTCAGAGGAGAGAATGGGCAGAGGAGGTAGTAGTTATGTAAATCAACTCAGTGCTGGGTATGAATGTAGACCCTCCCACAGGCAGTGAAAACTCTCTCACACACCACCCAAATGACATAGACTCCAATCATGACCCTCAAGAGGAGAAAACAGTGAGTGGGAAAGGTAACTGTCCTGCGGGTTCCCGCCACGTTCAGAATGGCTTGGACTCAAGTGTAAATGTACAGGGTTCAGTTTTGTAATATTTTTTCCCAGCAAATTTTTATACAGTGTCACTTAATTTGGGAGAGGATGCTGTCCAGAAAATTAATGCATACTTTTGTCACAATTTGCCTTTTTTTGTGGGTGTGGTTCCCATTCCCCCCCCCCCTTTATTCCTTCCCCTTCTTTGCTTTAATACCTCTGCCACTTTGGAAAATTTTTTTTTCCCACTTTGGAAATTTTAAGAGTTAATTAACTTTAATGTTCCTAAAAGGACATTTTGTGTAGGGTCAAGTTATTTTTATGTGAGTTAATGTGAAATTGTAAATGGAAATCTTTCCTTAAAGTATAACACAATGATGTCTGTATGAATCTGTGTCTCTCCTAGAACCTGTGCTGTGTCAGGGCATTCTTACTCATGCTATTATGATACTTATGCACCATTCAGACTTAGAGTAGCTGGGGGTTTATGACTGCCAAGTTTGCCCAGTATAGTAGTTTTATCACTAAAAGCTGGACTTGTTGATGGAGTCCTCTAGTAGTTTCAGTGTTAATACAGTTTTTCTACCCTACATCTGTGCATTTTCTCTTTAGGAAACTGAATATTTAAGAAATGTGTGTGCATATTTAATCAGCTTTTATGAACTGTTGTATCCTATTAATGCATATTGCTCTGTGACTCCAGTATATCTTATCTGTACTGACCAAACCTAAATAAAGATTTTACTATAACCACCACCAAACATATGTGTGTGTGTGTGTGTGTGTGTGTGTATGCAATTACTTTTCCCTTCTAAAAACACTCTCTTAAATCACCCCCCCATACTACCCTATATCATGGTCCCTTTGATAGCAAAACTCCTTGGAAAAGGAATCTATATGCTCACTACCTTCAACTGCTTTCCTTCCATACTTTCTCAAACATACGGGAATCTAATTTTTGCTCGTTATATAATTTCTCTTTCGCATAACCAGATGAAATCCTCTCATCTCTACCTTCAGAATGAACTAAGAATCCCAGTACTTCTTAACTTCCCAAATGCCTTTAGCCTGGCTTACACCACTATTATTTCACACCTGTGATGTTAACAGAATCCAAACTGGTCCCCCTGTTTCTGACCTTGATTTACTGCTATCTATTCTCAAAATAGCAGCAAGATGTATATAGTTAAAACATATCCAGGTTTTAGCAGACCTTTCCTTTCTCTGATTAGTGCCCTCTAATGGCTTCCCACCTCAGAATAAAAACCAAAATAGCTATTATGAAGCTACAAGGCTCAGACACAGCTACATTCATACATGTAGCTTCATTCATACATGTAGAATGTAACTCACACAAAGCTACATTCCTGATTACTTTTCTGACCTCATATCCCACTGCCTTCTCTATTATTTCTCCCATTCCAGCTCTTTTCCCCAGGACCTTCCCCGCCCCCCCACGACCTTTGAACTTGCTCTTCCCTCTGCCTAGAAAGCTCTTCCTCCAGTACCTGCATTGCTTGCTTTCTCACTTCCTTCACATCTTTACTTTCCTGGCTATTCTATCTAAAACTTCAAACTTTGCCATTGTGTTAGTCAGCTCAGGCTGCCATAACAAATACCATAGACTGGGTGACTTAAAAAACAGGAATTTATTCCTCACAGTTCTGAAGACTGGAAGTTCAAGATCAAGGTGACATCAGGGTCAGTGTCTGCGAGACACCTCTTCCTGGCTGGTAGAAACGCCTCCTTGCTGAGTACTCACATGGCCTTTCCTTGGTGTATGCACGTGAAGAAAGAGTGAACTCTCCTGTCTTCCTCTTTTTATAAAGGCAATAATCCCATCAAAAACCACCCTCCTCATGATCCTATCTAAACCGAATTACCTCCCTAAAGCTCCACTTACTGAATTGATTGGAGGTGAATTTGGGGGGAACACAAACATTCATTCCATAATAGCTTTCTCCATTATATTTCATCGTCCCCGGTTTTATTTTTTCGTATACACTCGTCACCTTCTAAAATAGAATATATCTTGCAGATTGTATTCCCCATTAGAATTATACCTCCATGAAAGCAAGGATTTTCAACCTTTTATTTATTGATTCTCTAGTACCTCAAAATATGCCTGGAACATAGTAGATGCTCAGCAAATATGTGTTGAAAAAATAAGTGCCCAGAAGGCCTTAGAAGTTCAAGTAGGCCATAAATATAAAAGAGATGGAACCTTGTATGGGAGAATCTGCTCAACTCGGAAATAAATAATGTACTATGGGAAATCACTATATTATGTTCACATCCATAATTGTGAACATTTTAGCACTCAGTGAATTTTTGAATTAAATCCCTCTTAGAAAAGATATCTAATTGATAAAACTACAATGAATAAATTAGACTATCTGAAAAGGGAGTAGTGAAATAATTTAAAATCCAATGCTGATATGGGCATCTGTTTATTATAAAACAAAAGCTTTTTTTCCTTTACTTTAGAATAAACAACTGTGACAAATTGGCTCAATATTTCCTTTAGTTATGCTCATAATATATTTTAAGCAACATAATGGGCTTACATTACCCATCTTGTTTTCAATATCCATATGGCAACTGTTATGTAACTGTTCTTTAAAAATAAATGATGCTGTTTAGTATACAATGTATGTTGTTTGCTACTAAAACCATGATTATGTGAAAGAAAAGAATCATTAAATCAACCTAAGAAAAGTATTAAATGCTAGGAGAACTATAAATAGGAAATAGCTGATACTATTAAAGTAATGTCAGAAACACTTGACTTGAATTTATCAAGAAGGCTTAACTTAGAAGTTTTAAGTTGATAATAGAACACTTTTTCTGTTTTTGGAGAAATAGTTTATGAAAGTCACTGAAAACTAGTTGTGACAACACTGAAATCATATGATAGGAAATTATGAGTGAGGTAACCCAGTATGTTAGTTTGTTCCTCAAGAACCCAAATGAGTGTAGTAAGGAGAGGAGCTCTTGTGGTTATTAATGGCTATTTTAAATATTTCAGAAAAAGTAACAAAGGGATAGAAGTATTCTCAAAATTATTTTTCTTTTGTGGATTTCAAGCTATAAGAATTTGGGATACTATTTGTAGCCTGCTGAATGGGAAGAGCTTTATAAGATACTGTAATTAACACAACACCCTGTCAAGCAGTTAGAGACCACACTATAGATGTACCTGCATCTCAGACAGACTCCTCTAAGGGATCCTTGAAACACTCTTTTTAACTTAAAGGTGTTCGGCCATACTCAGTTATGGAAACATAGAACCTTACCATGTAGTTTAATTCCTTTTTAAACCATGTGCAAGTGCAGATCTTGCAGGAATAAGGAGCTTTCCCATGGTCACATGAGCCAGGTTATATGAGATCAGGACTGAAACCCGTCATGTCAACCAGTTAGATTCACACATACATATATGTGTAATTTTATTTATGCAGCCTAACTTCATTCACAATGGGGAGAGAGCCAAGTTCATACACATTTAATGATAAGTTCAGTGACATGAATATTTGGTTAGCATGTGATCTTCAACTGTTTCCTAGGGCACCAAATTTTCTTAGCAGCACTGAGAACCTGGGATGATAGTGATACACATTACACATTTTTTAAGGCTGATGAAAATGGTGGAGTCTTTTTTTTTTTTTTTTCCTTTTTTGGTAGCTGGCATTTAGGATAGATCAGAAGCAAATAATGACTCTGGCTGCAAGCACAAGTACTTAAAATTGTCCTATAAAGCTAGGAAACAAGAAATAGACAATAGCATATTGGCTGCCTCATTACCTCCCGCATACCAGCAGAGATAGGGTGGGAGGGGCATGCCAGGATATTGTCATTGACAGAACTTTTTAAAAATCAAGGAAAGAATAAAATAAGAAGTAAAGAGGATATTGCTAAAAGTATAGTTTATTACAATTTTCAGGTTTTCTATGTTTTAATCATATTTCTCTCTTTCCAAATTTTAGGACTATGCATAAGTCTTCTATCATTAACATCGTCTACAGATTATATTTTGCTTTTTATAATTTCTGAAGATAGCCCATTAAAAATCTAAATTAAACTAAAATTTAGTTTAAACTAAAGGGTAGTAGTTCATCAATATTGAATCTGATTTGGGAGACCCTTGTCTTCTTTTCCATGCACTCGTAAGAGAGCAATTCAGTAACTCCATAAAGATGAGCTTCTCCAGGTGGTGCATCTGCCTTTTGTATGTTAATACATTTTTCTGCTTATCAGAGACACAGTGATACGGGAAACAAAGGCAGAAGAAAAATGATTAAATGCCCTTACTACATAGAGCCCACTAACAAGTCTTTGAAACAGGCAGAGTGACATTCCTCTAGAGATTCAGGGGCCTCAACGTTAATACTTTTTTTTTTTTTTTTTTAAAGATTTTATTTTATTTATTTGAGAGAGAGAGACAGTGAGAGAGAGCACGAGCGAGGAGAAGGTCAGAGAGCGAAGCAGACTCCCCATGGAGCTGGGAGCCTGATGTGGGACTCGATCCCGGGACTCCAGGATCACGCCCTGAGCTGAAGGCAGTCGTCCAACCAACTGCGCCACCCAGGCGTCCCACGTTAATACTTTGTTAAGGGCAAAAGGCAATCCTGGTCCCAACCACCCCTCCCCGCCCCCCCCCACCAGGATCCTGTAAGTGTATTTTAATGTATAAAAATTCCTTTGGAAACTTCCTTTATCTCCAAACCCCTCAAGATATGTGTTGATAATCATCCCCCAAGCATATGGCCCACTGATATACATCTGAAGGGTCTCATGACTAAGGTTTTATTAGACAGTAATAAATGACCTTTTCCCAACAACAGCTAGCTCCCTCAAGGTCCTAGAAACCTTGCTTCCAAAATACCTTAGAGACTTATACTACCCCCAACCACTTCCCAACTTGAAAGTATATAATGAGCCACTCTTCATGACCTCTTTGCAGCTATTTCTGCCCATAGGTCCTGTCCCCGTGCTTCAATAAAATCATCTTTTGCACCAAACACGTCTTAAAAATTCTTTCTTGGCCATCAGCTTGGAAGCCTAATGTCTTTCCTACATCATATGGAGCCCAACACGCTTGTGGTTTGGGTCAAGGAAGTGAACTTGTAAAAGCACAAGAATATGGGTTGAATAGTGAAGGATCTTAATGATATCCAGCGGTGTGTGTGTGTGGGGGGGGAGGTGCTGCTGATGAAATTTGTAACCCCACTACACACCAGGCATTGTGGTGAGGGTCCTGAGAGTGGAATAGAAAACTGAATGTCAGCCCTATGGGAATGTCCTTCTGCACAGAAAAGGAGTCTAAGAAACCTGAAACTTGCTCCCATTTGTTCTTCCCCAAACCTAGAATGTCATAAAAATTCAGGTGGTTTGCTAGATTCAAATACAAATAACAACTCTATGGACAAAATAACAGCTTGTGATTTAAAAAAAGAAGAAAAGATTAAAAAATCCTTACTCTTTCAAAAATAAATACTTTAACTTTCAAGTTGAATTTAGAGGATGAGATATCAAATAGATACTCTTATTTAAAATATTTCTTGCTTGTTCATTATATTTAAGAAAAATAAAATAAAACAAAATTGGAGTTTTAATGAGACCACAAGTTTCAAAAGAAATGCATTTTGGAATGTGAGATGATCCATCAAGAATCATAGGGGAAACCACAAGGACTTTTAAAATACTAGAATGAAATACTAGTGAGGACTATTGAGCTTGCCCAGGAATTCTTTCTTGGTTATAATGGATATGCTATATTGGTTCTTAAACACCATTTCAATCTCCTTCTAATAGGCAGAGGCTGGACAAAAATCCCAGATGTGCTGGAAGTGAGGATTGCCAGATGTGACTTAAGTCCTGCCAATCAGATGCTCTCAAATGACACTTGCATTCAGAACTGATTTAACCTAAGAGCAAGGCGTAGTGTGTGAGACATTAATTTTGTGGATGTTGATTTAGCAAGATTTGCATGACTCTGGGGCCAACAGGGGCAGCAGCAGGTTCTTGGACTCAGATTACAGCTAAGGCAAGAGTGACTCTGGAATCAGGAGTTGGCTCTTGAATTCCCTCCCACAAGTCATAATTTTCTTGGCAGGGCAGCTCTAGTATGTGATTCTGGGAGTCATTGCTGAAGGCTCAAGTAGAGCCTGCTTCTACAGCTCTTTTAACAATTTTATAAATACTTTATTCTCTGTATTAAATTATTTTCTAATTTCCTATTTTAAAATTTTTTCCTGCTTAAAACAGCTAAAATATTTTCTATGCCTGCAGCTGAACTTCTACATGATAGTAGACTCTATCCTTATCATATGCTTTCAGTGTAGTTCTGCCAGAAGGGCTTAGCAAAGGACTAAGGAAACTGAAAATCTAGGTCCTTACCAAATATAACTGCTCTCTTCCTATAGTGTTCCCTCTAGAATCAGAACAACTACCACCTCTTTGATCTCTGGCAACTTACCTGACCTCTTTGTGTCTGAGAATAATAATGTCTACCTCATAGAGTTATGAGAATTAAATTATGGAAGTGTATAAGCCACTTAGCATAATTCCTAGTACATAGCAAGTTATCAGTAAATGAGATATGTTAGCATTATTACCTCTGTAGATCTTCTGTCATTTGTAATGATCCATACATGAGAAATGGTTTGCATACCCTTGAGGGAAAGAACTAGGCTTTATTCATTCATCTTTCTGTCTCAAGAGCCTATCACAAACCTTGATATTTTGTAGATATTTAATGTTTCCTGACTGTTTCTAAATAGTCCATGAGTTCACAAAGTTTTTTCAAAGTTCTCAAAGTATTTTATTCTTTTATTTTCTTCTGGGAAATTAGAATATGCTTAACCCTTCAAGGAATCTTACTTGAGAGGGACAGATAGAATGAAAAATCTAAAAGAAGCTTTGTATATTATCCATTCAGATCCAGCACCTCATTCATGATGCAAGTTTAGACCCAAAGTTCCTATTCTGTGCTAAAGTTCACAAATCTCTAAACCTGCAATCAGTTCTCTATCGTCGCCCTATTAGGTTTTTCTATGACATTACATTAGGTAAGATATGATCATTAAACTCTTGTCCAGCCCTGAGAGTCTATAATTTTAGGAGATGAATGTTCAAAAATTACATCATTTGGATGTATTCTTCAAACCGTATTAAAAACTTTCACACTTTTCTTAATGATGTGATTGTATCTTACTTTGATTACTGAAGACTGCAACAACTGCACTCTGAAATAACACAGTGACATCTCGGAGTCATTACAAGTGTGTAGGGACTTCCCCTGAAACTAAAGAGTTCCAGTGTTTAGAGGTCTTAGGTTTTCTTTTACCGTTTTGTGTTCAGTTTCTTTTCTCACTATGAGGCATTTCGCTGTCTTTCCTTGTCGCCATCAATAATCTGGTCTCCAGAAACTCTCGCCAATTTCCTACTAATCTTCAAAGGTTCAGAAAATCAGAAGTTAAAAAAAGAGTAAATTGACTAGGAGTGAGAGCTTATAGGATTTTTCCAGGGATGAATATGAATTTTAGTGGGTAGACCATTTGGTATTGGTTTTGGCCCCTTGGGGCTTGTTTCCCCCCTTATTCTGATCTCACTGGAGTTTTGATAATTGACATGATGACACAAAGAACCTTAGGATGTGTCAGAATAAGTATCAACACTGAAACAGCAACAAGATCAAATTCTGATAAATTAATTTTCTTTCTTTTCTTTTAAGATTTCATTTATTTATTTGACAGAGAAAGAGAGAAAGAGAGTGCACACAAGCAGGCAGAGGCAGAGAGAGAAGCAGGCTTTCCGCTGAGCAAGGAGCCTGATGTGGAACTCTATCCCAGGACCCTGGGGTCATGACCCGAGCTAAAGGCAGCCACTGAACCGACTGAGCCACCCAGGTGTCCCATAAATTAATTTCCCATGTAATGTAAAATGCTACAGTCACTTTGAAAAATATTCCAGCAATACCTCAAAAAGTTAAACAAAAATTATCATTTGATTCAACAATTCTACTCCTAGTTACACAACCAAGAGAAATAAAAAACATGTCCATACAAAAACTTGTACAGGCATGTTCATAGCTATCATTATCCCTAACAGCTAAAAGGTAGCAACAACCCAAATGTCCATCAATGATGAACGAGTAAACAAAATGTAGCATATCCAGATAATGGAATATTATTTGACCATAAAAAGAAATGAAGTATCAAGACATGCTACAATATAGATAAATGTTGAAAATATATGTTGATGAAAGAAGGAGGTCACAAAAGACCAAATATCATATTATTCCTTTATATAAAATGTTCCAAATAGGCAAATTTATGAGACAGATAGAGGGGCTATGGTTAGCTGGGGCTGTGGGCTGGGGTGGTGGAAGTTGTAAGGCAATTGTGAAAGTGATAGCTAAAAAGTAGAGAAGTTTCTTTTTGGGTGATGAAAATGTTCTAAAACTGATTGTGGCAATGATTGCCCAATTCTAAATATCCTAAGAGCACTGAATTGCATATGTAAAATGGGTGAACTGCACAGTATGTGAATTATATTTCAATAAAGCTGTTACCAAAGAAGTCTCCATGTAGCAAAATGATGATCGTATCTCCAGGTATCATCCATCTACTTCAAACAATATTTTATTCAACAAACTTAGAGTCAGTTCTTTAAAGCTTATTGTAAAAAGATCCTGAATGTAATAGTATTTTGAAGAAAACAAATGCTTTTCTCAAATTGCCTATTCATATAGTAGGGAATTTGGCAAAATATCACCACTCCAAATTATCACCACTGATAAATAGTAAACTTTTACATGAACGCCTTGGGTTCCACGTAATTTTTTGGTTTCATTACAAAAGACGTCACTCACTGAAATCTCACTTACAGAGTAACGCAAACAGGATTTCTTAAATTAAAGGCAGGAAGGCTCAATAGCAGAGAGATGATTAATCAGCACAAAAGAATTCCTAACATCCTGGTCAACTCTAGTTAAGTAAAAAATTTGCTTTCTTTTCTTTTTCATTGTTACTGTAGAGATCAGGCAACTGCAAGCACATGTGGTTTGGACAGGAAGCGTCTTACATTTCATCAGAAATAAAAGGCCAGAGGGCAGGGGCACTGAGTGGGGGGCAGGATTGCACTGCAGAGGCCAGAGTCATGTTCTTGGTCCCGTCAGGGGTGGCTGGCTGATGCTGGTGACTCATTTGTGTCTCAAAGGCCTACTTTCCCTGTTTGTTACAAGTTTTCAAATTAGGTCCTGGAAAAAGATGTATCAGCTTATTGACCCGAGGTGCTTTTCTGAAAGTCTCCACAACAGGATTCTCACCTTCCTGCATTGTTATTACAACTTTTTTTTTAAAACAAGACAATAAAATGACATTTCATTATCAGCTAAGTTTAATAGGGGAGGATAGGGGGAAAAATTATTAATGGTTCAATCTGAACTGTCTAGAAGCAAATAGTTACACTAAAAATAAGTGTGTTTTAGCTACAAATCTAGATTGTTTGAAAAAATATGCAAGAAGTTGATAAGAAAACCTCAAAACAATTACCTACACATCCTATTTTTATATAATATTGGATATTTTTCTTCATATGAAAAATTATGGCTGAGGGAAATGCTATCACAAGAAACCGTTTCAATGTGCATATGTATATCCATGTGTGTACATATGTTCATAACTCAGACACACGGTATTTATAAGAATTCAGCTACTGCAACAGGGCAGGAAGTGAAATTAGCAACATTATCAAGTGATCTAAATGTCTCTCAGGTGACAGGCTATTCAGAATTTTAAAAATTAAGGTAATTTTTAAAGTAAGAATTATAGTTTGCTAATAAAAGCTTCATATTCATGTTGATCTTTTGCAAGACATTCTTTTAAGTGATTATTTAAATGCTCAACAATGTAATGCATACCATTTTCTAGACTTCAGTCCTGTAACACTGGGTGTCAAGCTATTATGCAGAAGCATTCTGAGACACTCCTTCCATGAAATGTCTAATGCCATTGCACCATGTCCCATGCAGTACAGAGAATCCATTTTCAGTTTTAACCCTAAGTATAAAGTGAGTAATTTTTGACAAAATGGATAAAACACCCCTCTACTTGGTACAGCTCTAAGGATGCTCTAAGGCATTCTTGGTCCTAAATCCTCATCGCAGTTCCTCTTCCCACATCCAGCCTAGTGTGCTGATCCTACAGGAAAAAGGCACATGCCAAATATTCCACATATCTATTTTGTAATTATGTGGAGAACACTCGGGATGTAGAGCAAGAGAGTTCCATCATCATACTGACCACTTGGGGTTAAGAAGCAAAAACTGAGCACATGTTACAGGCTGGTCATATGGACCCGGGTCAGCTCCAATGACCTGTGACTCAAGAGAGGAGTCCATTCCATTAGCCACACTCTGGGAGAGGTGTCCACAGTCAGTGGTAAGCTGGTTCAGAAGAACTATCTTCTCCTGTTCAACTGTGAAGTTGAGGTATGAAGTTCCTGTTAGAGGATTCTATTTTAGCAAGGGGATTTGGCAATATAGTAGCAAATTCTTATTCTGTCTTTAAAAATCCTATATCAGGGACGCCTGGGTGGCTCAGTTGGTTGGGCAGCTGCCTTCGGCTCGGGTCATGATCCCAGCGTCCTGGGATCGAGTCCCACATCGGGCTCCTTGCTCGGCAGGGAGCCTGCTTCTCCCTCTGCCTCTGCCTGCCATTCTGTCTGCCTGTGCTTGCTCTCTCTCCCTCTCTCTCTGACAAATAAATAAATAAATAATCTTTAAAAAAAAATCCTATATCAGTGAGAGCAGATATTATGTGGAACTTTTATCTCATAAGGAGTTGTGGCATAGCTCCCTATTATATATATAATGTAAATGCTAAATGGCTGGGGAAGGGTGCTAAGAATGATCAGGCTATACTATTGAAAGTCTGATATTTCCTAGGAAAACATGCGTTTTTCATGTTACTTTATAATATTTAGACTAATTATATCAAGAAAGTCCTATTTATTTAGGTAAATTCACAAACAGTTGGAACAGTTGATTAATCCCAAGGGCTAAATTGCATAAATCAATCAATTTATGGGACAACTGGAAATGAGGTTAGGGCAGGAACTATGTACACATTAAAAGTGAACTAATGTAAACTGAAGTGCTTTAAAACAGTATACTTGCTCAAGGTAAGATATTATTATAATAATTAAAGAATATTATGGGTTTTAACATCATTACTAACTGATGATTTAATGTTAGATGCTTGCTAATAAGAATTATGATAAATACATATTTTTGTTATATGCAGACTTTCTTAAGGATTATGCAAATTTCCTTGGTCATGGAACTATTTTTAAAGATTTTACTTTTTTTTTTTTTTAAGATAGCACGTGAGTGGTAGGAGGGGTAGTAGAGGGAGAGGAAAAGAGAATGCCAAGTTGACTCTCTATTGAGTATGGAGTCTGACACAGGACTTGATCTGACAGCCCTGAGTTTATGACCTGAGTCAAAATCAAGAGCTGGGGGGCGCCTGGGTGGCTCAGTGAGTTGGGCCGCTGCCTTCGGCTCAGGTCATGATCTCGGGGTCCTGGGATCGAGTCCCGCATCGGGCTCTC
Organism: Neogale vison; assembly: GCF_020171115.1. Lineage (NCBI taxonomy): Eukaryota > Metazoa > Chordata > Mammalia > Carnivora > Mustelidae > Neogale > Neogale vison. The sequence goes on along the minus strand of NC_058094.1, from coordinate 161,591,525 downwards.
TGCTCAGCGGGGAACCTGCTTCCCTCTCTCTCTGCCTACTTGTGATTTCTCTCTGTCAAATAAATACATAAAATCTTTAAAAAAAAAAATCAAGAGCTGGATGTTCAGCTGACTGAGCCACCAAGGCGCCCCAGCCATGGTGCTTTTCTTAAGTGTATAGAGAAACTTATTTTTTGTTTCCACTTGAATACAATAAAGATGTCCCCTAATCAATAAGCCCTGGGTCAGTGTCATCACTCATTAAAAACTTTTATAATTCACTGCTTAGGAATCAGCAATTTAAATTCTGCTATTCTGAAAAACTGTGGAGAAGTAAAAATCCTTTTTTGCCCCTATTCTTTTCTTTTCTTTCTTTCCTTTTTTTTTTTCCTTAGTTATATCTGAAACCAGTAACATCCTTAGACTCACGAGGCATCCAGAATATGATAGGACAGTGTGCCGAGGGACATGCATCTATTAACTCACTGGATCCTCATGCAAACTTGAGGCAGGTAGCAACTCCAGTTTACAGATGAGAAAGATGAACCCTCCAAATTATCTACCCTGATTACAAGTAGGCAGTTCACAGCTCTGTGAGTCTCCAGGTGAATCACCTCTTTGCTTCTCTCTGGATTTCTCTGTGCTGTAAGTACATTCTTTGCTGGAATATTGCCTTATAGTCTCATATATGGGAGAGCAGAGGAGGGAAGGGGAGCAGAGGGGAGAAGAAAATTGGTAAGAGATGCTCTGCTGTCAAGCTTCTGCTTTCAGAATTCTCCCTTATGTACTCCCCGATTTTGTCTTTGACCTTCCTGGAATGGATGATCTCATTCTTCATGTGTGATTCCTAAAAAAGTGTGATAGGCAGAACAATGGCTCTAAAGATAACCAAATCAAACAGGCTACGAAGAAGCTCTATGACACTGCTGTGGCCAAGGTCAACACCTTGATCAGGCATGATGGAGAGAAGAAGGCATATGTTCGATTGGCCCCTCACTATGATGCTTTGGATGTTGTCAATGAAATTGGGATCACCTGAACTGAGTCCAGCTGGCTAAATCTAAATACAGTTTTTTCATCATTAAAAAAAAAACTGAAGGAGGGAGGCAGAACAGATTCAGAGAGAATTTTGAAGCTGGAGGAAGGAGCCAATAGCCAAGGAATGGGAGCAGCCTCCAGAAGCTGGAAAAGGCAAGGAAACAGAATCTTTCCTGGAGTTGCCAAAAACAAACTACATCCTGCCAAATTCTAATTTTAGTCCAGTGACATCTGAGTTGGACTTCCAAAGAACTGTAAGATAATAAGTCTAGACTGTTTTAAGCTACCACATTTGTGTAATATATTATAGTAGCAATTAGAAAACTAATATGTAGAGCCAGTCCAGTGTTCATTTGGGTCCAGGGGTCCAGGGGGCAGAGAGAGCATCTATCAACCTCTCCCCACTCCTGTCCACTTGTATATTTTCTTAGAGATGGGTCACTTAGTTGAACCAAGGGAAAACAAGGGCCCATGGGGATATGCTGTGTTTCCCAAGTACAACCCAGAACTGCTCTGACAACGAAAGACCTACTCATCCTGAAAGGCCAAAAGGTACAGTTATGTGAGGATGCTTAGAGGACCCACACCAGCATAGAGTTGGATTCCTATCAACTATGTTTATAAGTAATACCATGGAAGAAAGATGTGAAAGTTAGGGTAATTTTTCCATCCTCAAAAGTAAAACTTCTCATGTAAATGTAAATATAGGTAGTCCCTGTCATGTAAATAAAGGTAAGATGGTATGGCAGGTTTTCAAACTCTGCTTAAGCCAGGGTAGCATAACTGTTATGGGCTTTGGAGTCTGAGCCTGATGGATCAGAGATCAAGACCCTGCTCCACCCACTAGCTGGGTGACGTGAGGGATCCATGTAGTCTTGAGAGAGTTCGAGCAGAGAGCTGACACTCAAAGGTTTCTAGTTACCACCTCACCCACTGAGTCAGGAATACTTACTATAAGAACTTTCTGAATTACTTTAAAATTTATAATGTACACATGATTTCTTAATGTTAAGTTCTTTCACACTTAAATGGAAGAATATAGGGGTTTTGTCTATAATGGAACAAAGAAAGGATGAGGAGGGAGAGTAGAAGAATGTAAGCGGAAAGAGCTGAGAAGAATTTGACCAGTTCTATATCCAGCTGTGGGAGAGGGCCCAGACCCCCAAGCAACAGAGTGGCTGCTGGCCTCAGCTAAAGGAGAGAAAAGAGCTGAGTTGCTTAGGCCTGTGACAGTGAACCAAAGCCTGGATGCATCTGAGAAAGAGCTTTGGATCTTTTGGATATCTGAATGGAGAAGTTACTTCTTGTAGGCCATACTCTCCTTATGGGCCTATCTTATTTCATCTATTCTTAACAATTTCCTGAACAACTGATCAGTTGGGTATTACTGATATTGGGAACCTGCAAAAACAAGTGAAAAAATAAAAAAAATTAAAAAAAAACTAAACTAAAGCACCTTCCATAAGGGTTCCCTGACTGAAGTTGATTGGGAGGGATACCTAGTAGGACCACAAGGAAGTTATTACAGAAGGGGGCAGAAGAACTGAGGACCTCTGCCACTCCTGTGGCAGAGATTTTGCTGAAAACTGAAACGAACTGGAGACAACAAAGCACATGAAAATTACTTTCCTGTAATTAAAATTAGAAAGGATTTTGTGAAGCCTTGAGTCAGATTCCTTGAATCATCTTTGGGAGGCCAGGAGCTTCCTATTCAAAACACTAGGGTCAATTTATACCATTTTACTGAAAAAGATTTTAAAAAAATTATTCCATGCTTTGAATCCTGGTAATGCTAACCTTAGTTTGGCTTGAAGGCTTGGAAATTCGCCTGCTTGTTTCAGTCCTGGGGACTGTATGGATCAGGTCTCAGTGCCCACGGCTCTGACCCATTGTGATTTTGGCCCTAAAGGGCAAGATCCTCATCAATGAAAGATCACTTCTGTACCCATCCATGTTCCTCAGTAGGATGAAGGGACTCTCAATGATAAGTGGCAGGCCATACTTGTGGTTAGAAGGGCAAGACAAGAGCAGCAGATAGGAACTGATGGGAACTAATGTCATTTAATAATTTTTTTTAACTTATGTTTCAGCGGGTTCCTTTCCTATTTTCATAGTGACCACTTCATCCATTTATGACTTCTCTTACACCCCCAAACAAATCTCACTGATATCAGGAGACCTAATCTCCTATCCCATGGGAAAGAGAGAATTCTTGATACCGCCCTTAATTTTCTATTAAATGTACACCAATCCCCAACCCTATTTTCTGCCCTTCTTTGGGCAAATATTTCTTCCTCTCTAATGGCTCCTCCTCCTCTGCTATCTACATGCTTAAAATTCTCATGCCCTACAACTAAACATTCTTTACACAAGTCTCCCTTCTCCTGAGGCCACCAACCTCACTCTCCTCTCTCCTTCATCAATACAGTTCCTAAAAGGAAAGTATCTTTTTGCTATTTTCTCACTCCATTTTCACTGCTTACCCCACAGAAATTCAGCCTCTGTCCCTTCCTTTCTAGGAAGCTCTTCCCACAATGGTCACTTCCATCTACTTCCCAATTACCAGACTAGTATGCTCATCTCCATCTTCACTGTATTTGATTTTGAAATAATTATTGCCACCACCATTTTGTCCCTGACATTATTTTAAGCATTGTCACCTATTCTATTCAGTCCTCAACATAACTCTGTGTATTAGGTGTTATATTCCACATTTTATACAGAAGGAAACAGCTTTGCTTGACACCTTTAACAACTTCCTCCATCTGGTCTATCTTCCTCTCTTAGGAAAAGGAATGGACAAAGGTAAAGGAGTGAGGGAATGAGAGCAAAAGCGGTCCCCAAACCAGGTGGCAAATTGTAGTTTTATGGAAACTAAAAGAGGAAACAACTTCCTCCATCTGGACTGTCTTCCTCTCTTAGTTTCTATAAAACTACTCTTTCCTGATTCTCCATCTGGTTTGGGGACTGCTTTTGCTCTCATTCCCTCACTCCCTTACCTTTGTCCCCTTTTTTCGCCCACTCAGGCACACATTTTTTCTCAATGATCTAAGTCAATCCCGCATCCATATTTTTGAGCCATCTCTGTTCCTGATCTATTATTTTCAACTGCATAATTAGTATTTTCACATTCATACTCAAGACACCAAACCTAACTTATCTTCCCAGTCACATTTCTAGTAAACATTTGTAGAATCATATCACATTTTAGGTATTTGTTTGCTGCCCTGGAGACATTCAGATGAGTAAAACACAGCCCTGTCCTTGAGGAACAGGGGATGGACTTGTAAATAATTATAGTACAAAATATAGGTATTATAGTAGAAGTATCAGAAGTAGGTCTAGAAGCAAGAGAAAGGAGCCTGTAGCTGTGTGATGGCTCAAAGAAACTTTCCCAGAAAGATGAAAACTTTTCATATGACTTTGAAGGAGATTTCTAGGAAGACAAGGGAAGAAAAAGATACTTAGTGCAAAGGGTCCAGTTTATGAGTATGCACAGAGATTCCAGAGAGAAGGGCATACCTAAGAAAACTTAGGGGTTGTTAGTTTGAATGCTTAGGGATGAGTATTCTGTACTGGGGTTGACAGTACTACCATTTATTAAATTATTTACCTGGTGTTTCCCTCCCCCAGTAAATACTATAACAATCAGTATTATTGATTCCATTTTCCATTGGACTATCATAATCTCCCTTTCTTCCCATGCTCACTGACTGAGTTAAGGTTCTTATCTTAAATCACTGTGGATGATTTATTGCTTGAGATCTAAGAAAAAACTCTGCCTGCACTGTTATCAAGACCTTGACCCTGTTCAAAAATAAATATGCTTAAAAATTTAGATACCCTATTATACTTACGTAAAATTGTACTGGTTTAAAAACATCACAATAACTTTTCTCAATATGCGAAAGACCCACTATATACTTCTTTTTAAAAAAATTCATAGAAGCTGTTCTTGTCCTCATACTTATCAATATGGAGTAATCAGCGTCAGAGACCAGGCAGAAGGAGTCTATCAAGTGGAAGAAGACTTAAAGGATCAATGAAGATGTCTCTGAGAAGCATTTTAGGAGAAGGATGTCAATGTGTCAATAAAAAGATTTGAAGTATGGTGATTACCAAAGAAACTTTGGAAGAAACTGGAAAAGTAAGATCTGTATTATTAGGAGAGAAGGGGAGAAAAGGAAACAGTGATGAAGTGATATATTTATGTACACAGGCTCCCAGCTGTGCCACATCCCGAGTTGAGATGCCTTTAACTTTTAATTCTCACCCTAAAAAATGGCTTCTGTGCAATAATATTTTATATCTCTGTATCTATAATTCATTTTCAAACAGATTTATAGATTTTGTTTGCTTCTCATTCTAACTTTATAGATAGGAATTATTATTATTTAGTTCACAAATGGAAGGAACTGTGGCAGTGTTTAAGAGGCTTGTTTGAGACGAAAAGAGCTGGTTAATAATCAGTAGATCTGGAATTAGGTCTATCATTGTAGAACTCACTATTACATGAGCCTGACTCCTAGCGATTACAGCAAGAACTAAAATTAAGTACCAAATAAAGGTTTATTGAAGTCTGATCCTGAAAAATTTTGGAAATCAATGTGAAATTTGCAAACAGGCTAAGATATATTTTCAAAAAGGTGTCTGAAAATTGTTAGTCTCAATTTTTTTTTCTTAAGATTTATTTATTTATTTTAGAGGGGATGGGGAGAGAAACTCTAAGCAGACTCTGTGCTAAGTGTGGAGCCTGACGGAAGCCTCAGTCTCACGACCTGGAGACCACTACCTAAGCCGAAACCAAGAGTTGGATGCTTAAACAACTGTGCCACCCAGGCACCCCAGCGCCAATTTTTGATTATATAATTTTGTCTTCTGTGAATCTGTTTGTTCAGGCACACTCCCAATCTCATATAGCCAGCTTATTTTCTTCATATAGGAACATATTTTAGTTTCTATCACAGTGCATCTCCTGATTTGGGATTTGGTATATTTGTTTATCATATAAATACTACAGATCTTTAAAGACTTTTTGTATTGTTTACTTCCTGCCAATAGATCTCTTTTCCTCTTGGAAGCATTTTAAAAATTTAATACCTTTTGGGTGCCTGGGTGGCTCAGTGGGTTAAGCCGCTGCCTTCGGCTCAGGTCATGATCTCAGGGTCCTGGGATCGAGTCCCGCATCAGGCTCTCTGCTCAGCAGGGAGCCTGCTTCCCTCTCTCTCTGCCTGCCTCTCCGTCTACTTGTGATTTCTCTCTGTCAAATAAAAAAAAAAAAAAAATCTTTAAAAAAAAAATTTAATACTTTTTTAAGAATCAGTTTGAATGAGTATTAAAAGGAGAAAAATGTGTGTTTCTCACAATTCCTCTTCGTGGGCTGGAGTAACAGAGTCCTGGCTAAGGGCTCAAATGCCCTCCTAGAATTTTTAGGCAACTTCAAAATATCCAACATACATTAAAGAATAAGAAAAGGTTAACATCAATGATTCTTTAAGTGTATCTTGTATAATTTACTAAGACTTCTGAGATTTCATAAATGTACTTGGTACAGACTCTTGTGGGTACTCTTTCAAGACTGGAACCACTGTGGCCGAACCCAAGTCATGTGGCAGTCTCATTAACCTCTCTTTCACTTGCGGCAGAGGTAGATGAGTGCCCCTCATTGTAAGAGTCTTCCAAATGGCAAGTCATTCTTCAGTCTTTAGGGGAAGACATGCTACCCAAGGTAAAGAGGGGCCTTTGAGCCTTCTCTTTGAGCTTACTAAAATACTCTTTTTTGCAGTGGGAGGTGAAGCCATCAAGGTAGCAAACAGACACAGAGGTATTCTGTTGACAGAGCTTCTGAACTCTCACAAGCTTAGTTATCTTTTCTAGCAATGCACAATTTCTGACAATACATGTATATTATCTAGAATTTGTTTTATGGCTTCATTGTGGGCAGGGGTATCATTTTTGCTGTGGCTTGTCAGTTTGACCTATTTGAGAGGGACTGCTGCTCATCTTTCTCTTCTTGGGATTTTTAGAAAGCTCTACCCTAACTTTATCCATATTTTCGGGCAACCTGAAAACTTGGAAAGAGGGATGTACTAAACGTTGAGGTGGTGCTTACCTCTCTCGACCTTTCCTTTATCCTACTATATATAGCTCTACTTTCAGAAAAAAAATACCTCAAAAATTTACTTAAAATATTTCACTTTTAAATTCCAAGTCAAAGGATTTGATTAGTATGTACCTGTCATCCATCCTGATTTTTTGAGGAAAAAAACTGGTTCTTTTCCTAAAATGATAGTACTTGACCACGGTTTGCAAAATTATATTTAGTGATAAAATAATCCTAAATTGACTATAATTAGGTTTGTGAGGTCATCCCTAATCCTGAGAAGAATGTCAAAACTGAATCTGCTACCAGGGAACACTAACATTTCTTAAAAGGATTCAGAAATTTTTAAAAAATGCATTATGATTATTATTATGATTGAAATAGTTCTTGAATTTGGCCCCACTAATATATATATATATATATATATATATATATATATATATATATATATATCTCCTTCTCTCTCTCTCTCTCTCATGCATGCACGCACACACACACACACACACACATATTTTGGCTAATTCTCTAAGTATTTATTCTAGGAAAATACATAATATGGTGATGACCACATAGAACAAAATTCTTCCACAATATTTTAGACACAATAGGTATTACTACTGACAAGTATGGTGGGGATGGGGATTGGATGAAAATTATGGAACTTAAGTAACATTTTTAAAAGTAAATTAATTAATTTTCGAGAACACAAATAACCTGAGAATAACTCAGTTAACCCTTCAGGTTTGGAAATGTAGCAGTTCTTCTAACCAACTTTGAATTAATCAGCTTGCCAACTTAACTACCACTCTCCATTCCTTTTGTAAATCATACCAACTGATGTCCATGGCATATAACATCCTCATGGATTACTAGGTCACTCTCTGGCCTGCCCATATATTTCTGCTACTTCAAAGTGAATCATATACTTACTAAGAGTAAGCTGTGGTTCTTAGTGCCAAAACTGTTAGTGCTAAATATGTGTGACATTGAAATTATGACAATTAGTATAAATAAACGAATAAAAGTTTATTTTTGAATAAGTTTGAAGAGTTCTGGTTTCTGTGGAATCGAACTTACATACTTTAGAAATACTCAGTTCAAGTGAATTGTTTATATAGGTCTTGTCATATTAGGTGTGGATAGGAACACTGAAATATGGGGTGTGATTAGGAAAAGTTTTAAGATATTTCACAAGTGTCTTAAAGAGTTTTGCTCCACATTAGAGAAAGTGAAACTAAAACTTGAAGATGATACATGACTGGTTTGGGAAAGAAATATGTGGAACTCTGATCATCTGATCCATGCTTAATAAAAAGGCATTTGCTCTACTGAAAAGATTGGCAAATGGACATATATTTGTATTTTTAAAGTTAAAATGTTGAAGATGTATGTATTACTTGTATGCCTACTCATTCAAAACTGCTTTTTGATTAACTGAACAACTACTGGTTCCAATCATGTTAGATAAGTGAGCACCTACCCTACCTGGGTTCAAATCAATATTCCATAAATAAGCAACCTTGGCATTTATAATATTTCTTCCTGGTATTTGTAAGGTCAACTAAGGTGGATGGGGAAAAAGATTAGTTATCTCAAGGGACAGAAACTAATAAAATTACTGCCAGCACAACACAAAGAAAATAATTATTTTTGGAATTTACTTAATAGGGGTATGAAGATTACTTCAATCAAAATGACTGCAGTAGGGGTCCTGGGATCAAGTCCCGCATCGGGCTCTCTGCTCGGCAGGGAGCCTGCTTCCTCCTCTCTCTCTCTGCCTGCCTCTCTGCCTACTTGTAATCTCTCTCTGTCAAATAAATAAATAAAATCTTTAAAAAAAAATGACTGCAGTAAATGCTGAGCCTCCCTTCAAAAACTGGAAAAGAAGAAACATAATGAAAAGTAAATATCTGAAACACAAGATACATGCTTTAGAGAAAAGAGAGAAGAGATCAAAGAGAAAGAAACCTAGAACATAAGAGAGGAAGGTAATGGAGTAAGGGAGAGAGAGTAAGAGGGGAGGAAAGAGAGGAAGAGAGCATGAAAACATGAAGAAAATCAGAAAAAGAGAGAAAGAGATAGGACAATAAAATGCATATTCAGATATTCTTTTTTTTAAAGATTTTATTTACTTATTTGACAGATATCACAAGTAGGCAGATAGGCAGGCAGAGAGAGAGAGGAGGAAGCAGGCTCCCTGCTGAGCAGAGAGCCCGATGCGGGACTCGATCCCAGGACCCTGAGATCATGACCTGAGCCGAAGGCAGTGGCTTAACCCACTGAGCCACCCAGGTGCCCAGATATTCTTAAAGATCTTAACTGCTCCTCGATTTTTCTGTTTTTGTTTGTTCTGCTAGAAACTCATTTATTTGTCAAGACTGGGTACAGGAGTTATTGACCTTTTCAGTAAAATCACTATTAACATTTTTAATGGAGCTCTGAGCACCCAAATTATAAATCATCTAACATTATAAGGAAATGTACAGTTTTGTGAGCCGTTCCTTATTGTCTCATCAATCTAGAAAAGCACAAGGGTCTATCTTTGTCATAGGTTAGATTCTCTGGGAAGTGGTCCCTGAGCTGGAGATTAGCACGCTGACAATTAATTAGAGAACCTTGTCAGGGTCAGCCATTATGGAAGGGAAGAGGAGGAAGCAGGACTGGGGACTGGGTAGAGGGAGTAGTTGGACTGTGGTCCAATTACAGGAAGGTCTACCAAGGGATGTAAGACTTTCTACTACCTCCATGTCCCCCTCAATGATTAGATACAGGCTACTGCAGGAAGGAGTATGATAGTGGCAAAGCAGTTCTCTCTGACTGAGGGCAATTCCCACAGAAAACTGAAGCTGAGAGCTGTCAACTGGCAATATTCTCAGACACTGAGGGCAAAGTCCTTCAGTCCTGAAGGCCACCTAGCATCCATAACAGTCTTCAAATTCTGCTTTGGTGTCAGTGTGGTTTAGTGGGAAAATCGTAGTCATTGGAGATACTCCTGGTTTCTAGTACTAACTTTATAATGAGCCATGTGGTTTTAGACATGCTATTTCACTTCTCACGGTCTGTTTCCTCATTTTAAAATGCAGGGCATAATATCTACTACATGGATTCGGTATGGGTGGGTGTAGGACAAAAGGAGTTAATGTTTATAAAAGACTGACAAATAGTAGATGCTCAAAAAAATATTGGCTTCCTCCCACCATTTTCCAATAGGGCAAAGTGCTTTAAAAAAAACAGTACATTTTTCACCTGGATAATTTTCTTTTTACATGCTCCCTATTCCATCCATTTGCCCTTTGGAGAAAAGAAAGTAACAATATGTGCCAAAGCATGTAATTTAACATGCTGCTTTTTATGTTCCTAAAGAAGCAATTTTTATATGAAGTTTTTCTAACTAGGTTTCATTTATTTCAGGGAAGAAAAAAAGTAAAATAAAAGAAATAGCATTTTTCTTTTTTCATTCACTGAAATCACAGAGAGATTGAAAGAGAGACAGAAAAAAAGTATTTGTTACCACCTAAGATGTTTTGTAACCTCCTTCTCTGCTCTTAAGTATCTAGGGCTTCTGGCACATTACCCCACTCAAGCAACATCCCTTCCTCAAAGGAGTTTGTGTCTTTTTGACCAATGGCTAAGCCCTGCCGAACTTGAAACAGATATTACAGCAGTTCTCAAAGTTTGGCCCCTCACTATCAAACCATAATGGGAGACTATGAGAGATTGTAAATTCACAGTTCACAGCCCAGATCTATTGAATGAGAACCTCCAGAGGTGGTGCCAACAGTCTGTAGTTTAACAAGTCTACTAGCTGACTTTAATACACACGGAGGTCTGAGAACTACTGGAACAGTGTACCAATCAGTGTTCCGGCGAGAAACAGCATATTCAAGTTAGGATAACTCAAGAAAGGTTTGCTAATAAAGGAAGTATTTTTAAAGGTTGGCCAGGGAAGCACAGCAGATGGTGGGATACCTTGGAGACTGTAACAGCAACGCCGTTACCTCCAGTGAAAGGATAAGGGGAGTAAGAGGTTACTAGAACTCAAAATGAGAGGATCCCTTGAGAGGAGCTGACACCTCTGGCACATAGACCAGGTCCCACAACAGAGAGCTTTTTCCTTCCTGTTTTCTGTTGGAGTTCTCCACCGCTGAATCCAACCAGAAGCCTGAAAAGGTCAGCCTCCCAGGATGGAGAGCAGAATGGCGAAGGGTGGAAGGGTGGAAGTTAATCTAAAATGGGCAAATGGAAGAGATCTGATGCAAGTAATAAATCCTAAATGTCAATATTAATTCTTATTCATTTAGAAGTTCTGCTTCCCTTAATTGTAGCTTTTCCAAACAGTTACTTCTGACTTACTTTAGAATTAATTGTCTTGTGACTCCCTGTGGGTATGCTTTAGTTTTATTTTTAAAAATTCTTATTGGCAAGAGTCTGAAAAATATGAGAAACTCTTGAGGCTAGTAATAAACTTGGGCTCGAACTGCATCATTTTTCTCTTTTCCTGGTGCTTATTTATCATCATAGGTATTCCTTCATTTAAAAGAGAAAATACGCCTGTGGCAAAAAATGAAAAGTATTAGTAAGGCTATAAAGCCATAGGACTTTCAACATGCTGATGGATATTGGCACAAAAATCTTGGAAACCAGTTTGATGCTACCTAAAACACTTGAACCTACACCCACTGACCCAGCAATTTCCTTTACATCCTATACCCACTGACCCAACAATTTCACTTACATTTATCCTAGATTAGTTCATATCTGCACAATTAACAAGGTGGCATTGTCTATAATAACTGGAAAATTAACACATCCTCCAAGTTCATCATCAAAAGTAGATTGTTAATGAAAAAGCAGCAAAAATAAATTGGCAATGTAGTCATACCAAAGAACTGCAACAAAAATAAATGAACTGCAGGTGAGAACATCAACACTGGATAAAGCTCTCAAATGTCTTCTTACATGAAAGAAACAAGTCAATAAAGCATACATATCATTCCATTTACATAAAGTTCAGAAGTAGATAAAACCAAGCTATATATATCATTTAGGGATGCATCTATATATGGTAAAATGAATAAGAAACAATGTAGTGGCTAAAATAAAAGTCAGGATTCTGGTTATACATGGTTAAATAGGTGGTTATATCTTGCAAATCTGTTGAAACACAAATAGCCATTTAAATTTATGTTTTTTAAAATTTTTATTTATTTTTTACTTTTTAAGATTTTATTTATTCATTTGACAGGGAGAGAGAGAGCGAGAAAGAGCACAAGCAGGGGGAGTGACAGGCAGAGGGAGAGGGAGAAGTAGGCTCTCTGCCAAGCAAGGAGCCTGATGTGGGTTTCCATTCCAGGACCCTGGGATTATGACCTGAGTGGAAGGCAGACACTAAACCAACAGAGCCACCCAGGCACCCCACCATTTAAATTTACATTGGCACAGTGGCACATTTAAATACCTTTGTGGTATTTCACCTTGATGAAGGTACACATCGCTTCTCGGCCTTTTGGCTAAGATCAAGTGTAATGTGTTAACTTTAGATTTTTCTGGTTCTTGGGGTGTTGGGGCGATACCCTATCTTCTGTAATTTCTAGAAGTGATCTTCTCCTTTGATTGGCAACTATTTCCAATGGGTATATTTTACCCCCTTTACTTATTTCCTTTTGGAAGCTGACTTCCAGAGAAAGAGCCACACTGATTTCCTACCAGCAGTTAAATAAATCAGCTCAAGTGTAAATAACTTTTTGTTCATGTAGAGTTCTCACAATTATCACAACACTTCTTATTATGTAAATTTTCACAAAATTTCACAGAAAAAAGTTAGGGAACATATAATGAATTTCCATGCACTCCTCACTCAGCCTCAATAATTATCAACGTTTTTCAAATGTTTTCTTCTTATAATGAAATTTAGATTTTAATAAACAACACTGACTTTCTCGAGTGCTAGTTTATGTGTAGAAGTAGAATGAACGAAGTTTTGAAATTTAATGGGTTTGAAATATGTTTCAGTTCATTGCTTACATCACTTCTGCGATTTGAAGCATTTTTAGTTATTTTTATGTAGTAGAATGAATTGCATTTTTAATAGTATCTCATATGGTTGCCTGAGGTAACACATTCTCACACTGAATTATAATTCAGTGAGAAAATACATTATTTTTTCCTAAAATCAAACACCAGCATTCTGGATGGAATTAAGATTTAAGGCCTGAAATCTAAAAATCATTATTTGGCTGATATTCAACAGTTTCTACTGGGTGGTAGTTGAGATATGATTATAACTATTAACAGAAAAAAAATTAACTTTCCTCTATGTACACATTCTCACTTTTGTTATGTTAACTTTATACCTTTGGGTTATTAGATATCAGGTATTATATTTCCACATAATAATATCAACAGATCTTTTATACCTCTCAGTCTAAACACTTCTAACTTGTTTCAAGTACAAGGAATGGAAAGAAATGCTCCACTCTCCCACTGCAGATAGTTATCCTGCAGAAGAATGAAGTGGACCAAATGTGAATCTTAAAAGGCATTTTAAAATTTTAATCACAACAGTGAATTAACTAGCCATAGTAATTACTGAATTGAACCTATATATTATATGATAATACTCAGACATTCCCTAAATTTAATTCAGGAGCAGAGGACAAAAGAGCACTCACAGTGTACTCTCAGAAATGCAATGAAAATAAAAATAAAGTTGCTTTTTGATTATTATACAATAAATTCTACTTCATATACACAGTGGTTGCACATATAAATGATCAAAGAAGGCTGGGGCTCAGGTTTTGGATAGCAAAAATCACCTAGTGTTCTTACTCACAAGCTTTATCAAGTACAAAACAGATATGAGAAGAGCATCAACACAGACACCCTGAGTGATCATGTCCTCCCTACCCTCCTTTCGTTCCTCATGAGGATGCACCCAGGTTGGTCCATGCCCTGCTCAAATCTATGCCAGGTCTATGCCCTGCTCAAGAAGAGGAATATTCTTAGTCTAAGGGGACCAAAAGGGAGAGGTACACTACACTTTAAGCTTCATTCCTGAAAAGGTCACGCTGATACCCATGTGATTACAATTCTATGTAGGACAATAATTCTGTTATTCATCAAAATCATGGCGCTCAAGCTTTCCACATTGCAAGTCCTGAAATCTTGCTGAACATTCTAAATGCAAAAATATCTCTTAATTGCAAATGCTGGAAGTTAAACACATTAGACAAAGAAATGCTACCTGCTGTCACAAATAACTCCAAACTATGAAATAGCTCAAACACGACAGAAGTTTAGTTTTTACATAACTTCCAAAACTGGTGTTCCTGATTGGTAGGTAGCTCTTGCTCGTGTGGTGATTCTGGGCTCTGGGCTTGTTCCATTTTGTGGCTTTATCTCCAGCCCATGGCTTCCAAGACTTCTGTGTTTATTTCATCAAGCTGGCAAATAGGGAAAGAGCATGGAGGAGTTTTTATGAGCCAGCCCTGAAAATCCATCACTTTTGTTTCCAGATTCTACTGGGTAGCATTAAGTCATGTGGCTACCTGCAACCTTAGTGAATAGCACAGAGAAAGAGGAAATGAGTTCTGTGGACAGCTGGCTAGCTTCAACCACAATTACACACTTCTTTCTCTGTGCCTATTGAGTCCAGGTGTTTTCTATTTACCTGTACTTAGGGGCTTTCCACGAACAAAGTTGGCCATGGCCTGCCAGACAACAAAGTTAAGATATTCATTCAACTTTATGTAATTAGTTCCCCATGGCTTTTGATGTCAAGGACTAATAATATCTAATTCTTCTTGAAGAAATTGTTACATTTAAGGAAGAAATAGAAAGGGCACTAATTTTGGAGAACTAATGTAGCAGCTTAATATTTGCTCATTAGAGTCCATCATTGCCAACAGATTTTGTTCTTTGAAATAATTTTCATAATTACTTGACTAAATTCCTCCATGAAAATAAATGGTGACAATTAACTCAAATTTTGCTTTAGGATGTAGATAATTAGTGAGTCTGTGTTTTCCAAATGTCTCTGTCAAGAGGGCAGAGATGAGAATTCCAAATTCTCTTCCTTGCAAAAGGGCAGCACTGAACTATACACAGAGCTGATGCTCGAATTATGAAATCTGAATGGCACCTGGACACTCAATTTCCATGTGATTTTAGAACAGTCACTTCACTGTTCTATATAACAGGATGCCACTTACAAAATACCTCTTCAGGTATGTTCTGAGGATCATATTAGGATGATATCAATAAAAATATTTTTGGAAACATAGTTGCTATTTGAGTTCTAGATGATATTTCTTCAACTTTTTTTTTTTTTTTTTTACTTACTACTGAAGATTAGAATAAGGGACAAAAAATGATACCCTGGTTAAAGAGACCACTCACTCAGCCTCTAGCTGATCTTATTTTTATGAAGACTATTTACTTCTGGCTATCTTCTGAATGCTACTTGGCAGTGCCTTAAAATTTCCTCTGTGCTTAAAGTGTTAGGGATGGTGCCGACCTTATTTTTATGAAGACTGTTTACTTCTGGCTATCTTCTGAATGCTACTTGGCAGTGCCTTAAAATTTCCTCTGTGCTTAAAGTGTTAGGGATGGTCTCGTTGTCTCCCCTATGACTCTTCTACTGGAAATCTGGGCTTGTTTTACCATCATGAGCAGAGGTATAAGCTCTTCTGACTAACCTAAGGCTTCCTGTGAAGGTGCACAGAATCCCATGCTCCCTTTTGTGCTTTGAGAGTCACCAACAAGAATGTGAACATTTTAACTTAAACCTGGAGATACAGGCACATTCAGAAACAAGAATCATATATCTGGAGTTATTAATAACAAGTAAAACTACTTCATGCCTTATGGAGTAGAGCTCTATCTCTGGGGAGGAGAATTTAATGATTTTCCTTCTGAGAATCACTTTTCTATTGATCTCTTTACATAAACATTTACACACACACACACACACACACACTTTTTGCCTTGGGGAAAAATCAGATCAGAGAAACAAAATGTTTAATGTACTAACACTTGAAAAATGAATTAAAAATATTAGAGTGCAACAACTCCTTTTTATGGTTCACAAAATCCCCAATATCCTTAAGAGTATCCATAGTTAATACTTTTAAAAATCCTTGAGTTTACACTGTTATATTAGTTAGGTGAAATTTAAATAACTCTACTAACAAGATTGAAATATTTTTTTGCTTTTTTAAAAAAAATTTAATTTTCTCAAGGAATTAATAACTGGTTTGTCTCAGGAATGTTGAAACTATTCACAGCATTATTGTGAAAGGAACTGCAAAGCCAATAAATAAATAATACGATAAGAGGAATATTTTGCGTCGATTTTGCTTTTGGCTTTTCCTTCTTAATACTTGCATTACTCTCAACTGGGATAAAACCCTTGCCCCAGCTTCTAGAACTCTTTCAGCAGCCAGTTCCTGGAAACCTACTGTGTGCTAGACACTCTGTGGGTTACCACATACATAATACCAAAGTCATCTGTAAGGACCATTCTAACCTGAAGCTTAAATTCTTCCTACAATGCTCTCAGGGCAGAATCAATCCTTGACAGTGTTTAATATGAGAAAAGAAAGAATACGTCCAAAAGTGAAAAAAAAATATGATGATGCCAAAACTAGTCCCCAGATTTTTCCTAAAAAAAAAAAGAAAAGAAAAGAAAAAGAGAAAGGAAGGGAGGGAGGGAGAATGGATTCAGAATCTGAAAAAAACAAACAAACAAACAAAAAAAAAACACTGCCCTGAGAACTATGTCCTTTATCCGCTGATATTTTTGAAACCAGTATTATTAACCATCAACATCATTGTCTAAATAGCTTTCATAAAAGTTAATAGTTTAGAAATAATAGCTGACAGTTAAATGTCACAATGTGAATTATAGAACCAGTGTAGACTTCTGGATATTTTCTTTCTCAAGCAAACCGCACCTTTCCCGTTGAAAGGAAAAGAAAAAAGATATAATCCAATGGATACATTTTTTCCCTTTAGGCAAAATGTCTCATAAATTGAGGTTCATTGAAATGTATACCTAGATTTTGGTGTCTTCATGAACTATAAAGGCCTAAGATTATTGCCTCCAAAAGGAAAAGGAAATTAATTAATTCTAACCTTTTTAGCTGTGACTTCAATTTTCTGTGATTTCTAATTTCATTATGGAGGATTATATTGAAAATCATCCCAATATCCATTACACATTTCAATATCCATAAATTATGCTATTTCTAACTTCAGGTCAGTTGCTAATGTGTTTATCTTCTCCTTCTTGATACCTCTAATCAGTTGCCTTACCAGACTTATCAGCAATACTAACAATGAGTCAAGGTCATGTATTATCAGTCTCTGTCCCTGTAATCCAGTTCTGAGTGAGACAAGAAATCTTTAGGACACCAGAACAAACTGCCTTCCTCTCAGTAACTCTTGCTTTGCTTCTCATATTGGCTGTCCCCTGGAGCTTAGTAGAATGGATTCAGCCTTCTGTATGGGAGAGTGATCGAGTTATAGCACCTGTCACTTATTATTCAGGAGGTTATCTATCTAGCTACAGTATTTCCCCATTTTTCTCACAATCCCATGTACTTCCCGTCAAAACTGGGCCCTTGGCCAGGCAGGAGATTATTCCTATATGCAAGAGGACACTTTCAAAATCAAGGCTATGCAAGCTGCAATCTTCACACCAGGCAGTGCTCTGTGAAATTGCATGAGAGCATCTTCCAGTGTTGATCACTGGGCTCTACTATTATCCCCTAAGACCTGCATGTTTTCCAGTATTTGTACTGTCTCACATGATGGGCAGGGCTGTAACTAATATTAGATATAGCTTGCAGGTATCGCCCACTTTTTTTAAATTAAATTTATTTATCTTCAGCATAACAGTATTCATTATTTTTTCACCACACCCAGTGCTCCATGCAATCTGTGCCCTCTATAATACCCACCACCACCTGGTACCCCGACCTCCCACCCACCCCACTGCCACTTCAAACCCCTCAGATTGTTTTTCCAGAGTCCATAGTCTCTCATGGTTCACCTCCCCTTCCAATTCTCCCAACTCCCTTCTCCTAACTCCCCATGTCCTCCATGTTACTTGTTATGCTCCACAAATAAGTGAAACCATATGATAATTGACTCTCTCTGCTTGACTTATTTCACTCAGCATAATCTCTTTGAGTCCCATCCATGTTGCTACAAAAGTTCGGTATTCATCCTTTCTGATGGAGGCATAATACTCCATAGTGTATATGGACCACATTTTCCTTATCCATTCGTCCATTGAAGGGCATCTTGGTTCTTTCCATAGTTTGGCAACTGTGGCCATTGCTGCTATAAACATTGGAGTACAGATGGCCCTTCTTTTCACGACATCTGTATCTTTGGGGTAAATACCCAGTAGTGCAATGGCAGGGTCATAAGGAAGTTCTATTTTTAATTTCTTGAGGAATCTCCACACTGTTCTCCAAAGTGGCTGCCCCAAACTTGCATTCCCACCAACAGTGTAAGAGGGTTCCCCTTTCTCCACAGCCCCCCCAACACATGTTGTTTCCTGTCTTGTTAATTTTGGCCATTCTAACTGGTATACGGTGATATCTCAATGTGGTTTTAATTTAAATCTCCCTGAGGGCTAGTGATGGTGAATATTTTTTCATGTGTCTGACAGCCATTTGTATGTCTTCATTGGAGAAGTTTCTGTTCATATCTTCTGCCCATTTTTTGATATGCTTGCCTGTTTTGTGTGTGTTGAGTTTGAGGAGTTCATTATAGATCCTGGATATCAACCTTTTGTCTGTACTGTCATTTGCAAATATGTTCTCCCATTCCGTGGGTTGCCTCTTTGTTTTGTTGACTGTTTCCATTGCTGTGCAGAAGCTTTTGATTTTGATGAAGTCCCAAAAGTTTATTTTCGCTTTTGTTTCCTTTGCCTTTGGAGACATATCTTGAAAGAAGTTGCTGTGGCTGATATCGAAGAGATTACTCCCTGGGCTACAAGGATGGTTCAACATTCGCAAATCAATCAATGTGATAGAACAAATTAATATGAGAAGAGAGAAGAACCACATGGTCCTCTCAATTGATGCAGAAAAAGCATTTGACAAAATCTAGCATCCGTTCCTGATTAAAATGCTTCAAAGTATAGGGATAGAGGGAACATTCCTGAACTTCATCAAATCTATCTATGAAAGACCCACAGCAAATATCATCCTCAATGGGAAAAAGCTTGCAGCCTTCCTGTTGAAAGATCAGGAACAAGACAAGGATGCCCACTTTCACCACTCTTGTTCAACATAGTATTAGAAGTCCTAGAAACAGCAATCAGACAACAAAGAGAAATAAAAGGTATCCAAATTGGCAATGAAGAAGTCAATCTCTTTGCAGATAACATGATTCTTTATATGGAAAACCCAAAAGACTCCACCCCCAAACTACTAGAACTCATACAGCAATTCAGCAATGTGGCAGGATACAAAGTCAATGTGCAGAAATCAGTGGCTTTCTTATACACTAACAATGAAAATACAGAAAGGGAAATTAGAGAATCAATTCCATTTACTATAGCACCAAGAACCATAAGATACCTGGGAATAAACCTAACCAAAGAGGTAAAGGACCTGTACTTAAGGAACTACAGAACACTCATGAAGGAAATTGAAGAAGACACAAAAAGATGGAAGACCATTCCATGCTCTTGGATCAGAAGAATAAACATTGTTAAAATGTCTATACTGCCTAGAGCAATCTATACTTTTAATGCCATTCCGATCAAAATTCCACCAGTATTCTTCAAAGAGCTGGAGCAAATAATCCAGAAATTTGTATGGAATCAGAAGAGACCCCGAATCGCTAAGGAAATGTTGAAAAACAAAAATAAAACTGGGGGCATCACCTTACCTGATTTCAAGCTTTATTACAAAGCTGTGGTCACCAAGACAGCATGGTACTGGCATAAAAACAGACACATAGACCAGTGGAACAGAGTAAAGAGCCCAGATATGGACCCTCAACTCTATGGTCAATTAGTCTTCAACAAATCGGGAAAAAATATACAGTGGAAAAAAGATAGTCTCTTCAAAAAAATGGTGCTGGGAAAACTGGACAGCTATATGTAGAAGAATGAAACTCGACCATTCTCTTAAACACCGTACACAAAGATAAACTCAAAATGGATAAAAGACCTCAACGTGAGAAAGGAATCCATCAGAATCCTAGAGGAGAGCATAGGCAGTAATCTCTTCGATATCGCCCACTTTTTTAAAAAATATTTTATTTATTTATTTGAGAGAGAGCGCATGAGACTGGGGAGGGTCAAAGGGAGAAGCAGACTACCCCCCGAGCAGGGAGCCCATTGTGGGACTTGATCCTGGGACTCTAGGGTCATAACCTGAGCTGAAGGCAGGTTATTATTCAACTGCTTATTAATCACCTGAGCCACCCAAGTGCCCAGTGGCTCTTTATATGTACAGTGACTAATTTACACAGGGTTGGGTACTATTTCAGTAGGAAAAACATAAATAGTTCCAATGCCTGGGGCCCAGGGAGAAAACTTATGGTAAGGAAAGAGTCTGACACAATGAGTGGTATTCTGCGACAAGGTCTGAATATTGGAGAGGGAAGATGAAGCACCCAGGAGTGCCTGAGTGGCTCAACTGGTTGAGCATTGGACTCTTGATTTCAGCTCTGGTCATAGTGTCAGGGTCTTGGGATGGAGCCCCCTGCAAGGAGACTTGGGGTTGATGTCCAGGCTTATCAAAGAGTCTGCTTCTCTCCCTCTCCCTCTCCCTTTGTCCCCCGTCTCTCTCTAAAATAAACGAATAAATCTTTTTTTTAAAATCATCTAAACCAAGTCCTTCCCCTAGTGGAATAGCCCCCAGGGAGAAATACAATTTTAAGGTGAGAGCAGACCTTCAGGTCCAACCCTTAAACTGTGTAACACAGCAGAGAGGGGAGGTTTTTCTTTTCCTGTCTCGAAGCAGCCTAAAAATTGTCTCATCACTACCAGTTTGGGAAGCAAATGAGGCCAGCATGGAAGAGTTTACAGTAGCTGTAATTAGAGTCAAGAGGCCTCTTCTCACTCATGGGTATGTTAAAACACTCCATGGGAAGTTCTAATAATTATTACCTATAAAGAGTGGACTGTGCCAAGATGATTCATCCATCAGCTTGTCCCCCCTACCCCATTTCTACACATTCCCATTTCTGATGATCTCGTCCCCAGCCTTAGTCACCCACCCTACTGACCAAGACATTCTTGTCTCCTTGTCCTTGTCATTAGCAATTACTGGTTTCCTATAATGGTCAGTGAACTCTGTTTTATTTAGGACTTATTCCTTCACGAGTACCATTTTCACCTGCTCTAGAACTCTGCTGTTCCAGTGACTATCCCTCTCTTCTTTCCCCTCCCAATTCAGCATATACAAAATCTCCAATTAAAAAAAAAAGGGTACTCTTCTACCCTTTTAACAGTAGGTCATTGTGAGTCACTACCACATTTCTCTGCTCCTCTTTATGGTTTACATCTTTCAAAAGCAATGATGCCCATTTCCTTATATAACACTTTCTTACCCGAGTCCAGTCCTCATCACTCCACAAAACTGTTTTCTTTTCAACTTGCAAATGATTTTCACATTACCAAGCACTGAGGTTAATTTTCAGCCCTCATTTAAATTTGCCTCTGACTGTCACTTGCCATTATTGCTCGCTGCCTCCTTCTTGGAGTACCTCTGAACTGTTGTTGCAAGGCATTGTTCTTTTTGCTTCCTACTGCTTCCTATCAGTCTCCTTGTTTGATTTTTCTCCTCTTCTTGATACCTAATGTTAAGAGAACTATCTTCTATTTTCAATTGTCTTTTGTTTTCTATACTTATTCCCAGTACCCTCCTTCTTTTCCAATGGCTTTAGATATCATTTATATGCCTAACCCTCAAATTAGTATCCCCAGCCTAAACTTCTCCTTGAGTTGATTATAGAATGTCTACTGGATCAGTATATACAATGTATAACAGATACCTTAAACTTAGCAGGTGCAAATTGGTTTCTGGATTTCCTCTCCTACCTAAACTTGTTTTTTTCCTCAGAGTTCCCCATGCCATTAAATGTTACTAAACAGAACCACTGTTTGTGGGTCCTAGTTGTGTTACAAATACCAGCAGAGACAGAGGGATGTAAGTGGTGGTTGCACCCTCCAGTTTATTTATTCGTAATTGTGGCACCAGCTTCTTAACTACCCTCCAGCCATATGTCATGTTTCTAACCAATGGCTGCACCTGTGGAAGAAGACAAACACTTTCCCACAATGTGATAAGGCTAAACCCTCCTTGTTTGTAAGCAATCAATTGTATATCATGGAACCAATTCACACTGATCCTGATTTTGTTTGTCCTGTGTTCTGCCTTAAACATGTGACCAAGTGGTCAGTTACAGCCCAGATATTTAAGGAACAAGTAATTTTCTAATTTATACCAAGGAATTAAAAATGGCTCCAGGGGCATGTTCTGAACACTTTTGGTTTTTTGTTTGTCTCTCTTTTTTAATGTTTCCTTTTTAGTTCTCTCTCAACCCATTTACTGGAGTTCTGTTTTTCCATTTGAATTTTTCTACTTAGTATAAATTTCAGAGTCAGAACCTCCAGGAGTCCTAGTTCTTCTTAGCTCTAGGCTTATTCTCAGGACAAGTCAGTTTGCCACTGTATTTAACAAGGTATGTATTTATTTGTCTGCCATCTTGTTGCTTAAAGGATTTGGGAGATGTTCATCTAAAAGTCTGTGAGGACCATACTGGTCCTGAGGGCTTTTTGTGTGTATATTTTTTGTTTTGTCTACTGGCTCTGCCACGAGTATTTTAGTCTGTTCGTTCACCTGCTGTATCAAAGTAATGACAAACCCTAAACAGCAATAAACAGAAAATTAAGAGCTTGAAAAGCATCTGGAAAATATATAACACTCTAGATATACAGAGTTTAATCTTCTGATGAAACTGGAAGAGAAACAGTACCTTAGGAATTTTCCCTGTATATTTCCATTTTAATTTTTCTCTGTGAAATTGAAGAACTAATCACACTTTATATGTAAGCTAAAACGAAAACCCTGGCATATTTATGGATATTGAAGCCTAGCTAATTTTCCTTTTATTTTGCTATGTTTATTAAGCAACATGTTAAATTTAACTTAACCAACTTTATACAGCAGGTTTCTATGTAGAATTATTTCAAAATGTGAAAAAGAATAGTTTCTTTCTTCAAAGAGCTTAAACCAGAGAAAAGGATTCACATTACTAACTATAACATGTTGTATTTCTACAAAAATACTTAGTACAGGCCTAAATATTTCTCCACCTAGACTTTATGTGTCATCAAAATCTTCTAGTTCCCGATATCTTAAATTTTATTTTGTAATTCTTAAATTATTTGCAAATATTAATAGAGTACAACTTCAGAACATTGGGATGATTTTCCTATAATCAAGAACTACTATAGACTTAAAATATGTCTGTATTTGAGTTTTTGATCAAGCTGGTACCCCAAGCGGACAGGTTTTTAAAAAAAATTTTAATGCATTGATAAGCTTGCCTGGTTGCTGCCAATTTCCTAATGTCAAAGTGATAGCAATAGCCCAAAATCTGATGAATACTCAGATTGAATTATTCTCCTAGTTTAAATACAAAATTTCTCTTCCAAAATTATAATTTACAATTGAAAAATATGTCCTTATTTTACTTGGCTTTTAAGTATATTTTAAAATATGACTTTATGATGTGACACAGAAAAATTGTGGCAGACTAATTTTTTTTAAATGTTGCAGGCTAATAAGACAGCCACAACCAATCATATTAATAAATGCCAATGCTGGGTTTATACAAAATGTTGAATTCAGATGGTGTCATGGTACATTGTATATATTAATTTCCACAGTTACTACAATATAAAAAATAAGAACCACTTTCATCAAACATTGTTTTAAGCACTTCCCATGAATTAATTTCTCTAATATTGTGGTATAGGCAGAGTAATAGCCCTTCAAAAATGTCCACATCCGGGGCGCGTGGGTGGTTCAGTGGTTTAAGCCTCTGCCTTTGGCTCAGGTCATAATCTCAGGGTCCTGGGATCGAGCCCCGCATCGGGCTCTCTGCTCAGCGGGGAGCCTGCTTCCCCCTCTCTCTGCCTGCTTCTCTGCCTACTTGTGATCTCTCTCTATCAAATAAATAAATAAAAATCTTAAAAAAAAATGTCCACATCCTAAATCCCAGAACATGTGAATGTGTGACATATGACATATATAGCAAAAGGGACTTTGCAGAGGTAAATTAAGATTATGGACCTTAAATAAGAAGATTATCTTGAATTATCTGGATGGACTCAATTTTATCATAACAAGCCCTTAAAAGCAGAGAACTTTCTTTGGCTGGAGATCAGAGAGATGCAGCAGAAGCAAAAGAAATTCAAAGTATGAGAGAGACTCAATCCACTATTGCTAGAGAGAACCACCTGGAGAGGTGAGAAGAAATGGGTACAGCCTGTAAGATGGAAGACTGACCCCCAGCTGACAGTCAACAGTAAATGATGACCTCAGTTCTGTTAGCTGCAACTAACTGAAGTTGCCCAACAATCTAAATGAGCTCAGACACAGATTCATCCCCAGAACCCCTAGAAAGGAACATAGTCTTACTGATGTTGCTCTCAGGAGACTCCAAGCAGAGGATTCATTGAGTCAAGCTCCACCCAGAATGCTGACCCAGAGAGCCACAAGATACAATAAATGGGTGTTCTCTAAGAAGTGCACCCATTTATTGTATCTTGTGGCTCTCTGGGTCATCATTCTGGGTGGAGCATGACTCAATTTGTGATAATATGTTATGGCAACGTTAGAAAATGAATACCAATTTCTATAGCAGCTTGTGAATTGTTACTATTATCCCCATTTTACACGTTAGGAACCCGAGGCACAGAGAAGTTAGGTAAGAGATCAAGAACACCCCATGGTAGGAGAAATGAGCCATTACTTAACAGATTGTATTAAGGGTTTGTCACAGCCAAAAAAAATCATCTTTGTAGTAGTCAGAAATATATTTTCATTGAAAGAAGATGTAATGTGTGAATTGTGTCTTTTGCATCTAACCTAGAACAGTTAATTAATAGCAGTATACAGTAATTATTAGTAAATTTACTAATAAATATTTGTACATTTTCCTCAAAAAATATTTTCAACTTCGTGTTTACTTTTTAGAGATGCACAATTAAGTTGCTGGGCCTATCAAACTAATGAACTGATGGCCAAATAATGAGAACTCCTTACTGAATCAAAGACATAATAACTGAAGATAATAATTGAAATAACAGTTTATCATGTTCAAAACCAAAATTAAGTGGATAGACAAAGCATAAAACATTCAAATAACACAACACTTGAATTGTTGTAAGATTTAAATGTGGTTGACCACAACATGAGGTTCATTGTTAATTGTTATAAAGTGAGTATTTAAATCTGCTTAAACGTCCTAGATTTTTGGAATATAAATTAAACATTGTCTCTTTACTTTACAAATTGACTTGTGAGAATTATGTGCAAATATGAGCCCTAAACAGTACATCTGGCCATAAGAACAAAACCCAGCACATGCTTCTTATAAAGTATCCTTATGAAATTCAAAACTATGTAAACTATATATCAACAAAGGAGACCACAAAAATGATGGTGATTAAAATGCTATAGAGAGGGGTGCCTGGGTAGCTCAGAAGGTTAAGTGACTACCTTTGCCTCAGATCATGATCTCAACACAATAAAAAAAAAAATTGACGGCTTTGATTATGTATTTAAGACATTTAAATGAAATAGAAAAAAAGGAAGCCTCATTTACCTTTAAACATCTGTAAGTTCAGATATTTTGTTTCTAAATTAAAATGACATAGAGACCTAAATTAAAATGGCTAAATTAAAATGGCATCAGTTAGTTTTTATACATGACCTAATGTTAAAATCAGGCAGACAAAAAGCAAAAATAATACAGTTACCTTGCTAAAATTAAGTCTCAAATTCTAGAGGTTAAAGATATATATGTCACAAATGTATGCATGTATTTTATATATTCTATACATAAATCTACATATCCCCCCAATAAAAACTTAATAGTCACACTTAATTTTAACCAAGTGGTCTCTTACAAACCTTGGATGTATAATTTAAATATATTTTTACTTCGGTTTAGATTTATAACTGCTTCTGTATGTGCTAAAAGTAAGAATGAGCTGTCTTCTGACCATAGATTCAAGTGGTATGGTGTAACATAGCTGTGTCTAGAAACCTATGAATAGCATGGATTTGGCAAACTCCGCTCACAATTAAAAAAAAAAAATCAGTTGGCTTATAGCATTATTAGTCCAATGGTTCCAAATATGGTTGTACAGTTCCAAGTGAATTTAAAACAAAATAAAACAAAACAAAACAAAACACGGATCATCCTATCCTTAAGTACGCTAACCTCTTTTAAGAACAACTTCCAAATTCAGGCTAAATAAAATCTCTCTTAAAATTCAGATAAAATGGGGTGCCTGGGTGGCTCAGTGGGTTAAGCCGCTGCCTTTGGCTCAGGTCATGGGATAGAGGCCCGCATCGGGCTCTCTGCTCAGCCGGGAGCCTGCTTCCTTCTCTCTCTCTCTGCCTATCTCTCTGCCTGCTTGTGATCTCTCTCTGTCAAATAAATAAAATCTTTAAAAAAATTTTTTTTTCAGATAAAATATCTCTTAAAGTTTTTGTGTAAAGGTTTCACCAATCCTTTAACTTCTCTCTCCTAGGCCTTTAACTCCTTGTCTTCTAGCCTCTCAAGAAAAGACAAGGTGAGGGGCGCCTGGGTGACTCAGTGGGTTAAGCCTCTGCCTTGGGCTCAGGTCATGATCTCAGGGTCCCGGGATTAAGACCGCATCAGGCTCTCTACTCAGCAGGCAGCCTGCTTTCCCCTTTCTCTCTCTGCCTGCCTCCCTGCCTTCTTGTGTTCTCTTTGTCAAAAAAAATAAATAAAATCTTAAAAAAAAAAAAAAAGACAAGGTGATAATGTCAGTTTTTTTTGCCTTTTTTTTTTTTTTAAGGAAAACATGGCTTAAGTCACGTATTGCAACAAGCATTTGTGTCAAACTTCCTGCAATATGCTTTGTTAGTTGCTGGAAGAGGTGATAAAGGGAGGTTGTAGGCTTCTTCCTCACGTACCTGAAAATCAAGTGCTCTAAAATGTCTGGAATTGGAAATCCAGATAACAAATATTGGTGTTGCTATCTATTCAAATATAATTTTCACTATTTTTTCCATTCTAACAAATCCTAATATCTTGTGTAATTCTCTGCAATAAACCACCAGCATATGAAAAAACATTTGTGAATGAAATAGAATGGTTTTATGAACGCTAAAAGTTCTAGAGGCTTAAGTTAAACTCATGCTTGCAATGAAAGAAAAAGTCTTACTGAATTAAATCATTTAAGTATACTGGAACTATATTATTTTTCTGATTATCATTTTAAAGAGTTCAAAATTTATCTTAGGAATAAGAATGTCTGTTATACCTGCCAATATATTTTTCCTATAAAATTTAATACTCGAGGGCGCCTGGGTGACTCAATTCAAGGGACTGCGTTTGGCTCAGGTCATGATCCCGGAGTCCCAGGATCGAATCCGCATCGGGCTCCCAGCTTCATGGGGAGTCTGCTTCTCCCTCTGACCTTCTCCCCTCTCATGCTCTCTCTCACTCTTCCCCTCGCAAATGGATAAATAAAATCATTTAAAAAAATTTAACACTTTAAATGATCTGTTAACTCCTTTATATTTCACTTGAGCCATTCAAATTATGTTAGTGAAAATTAAATTACTCTAAAACGCAAATTTATTCAGCATTTAATAAGTGCATTCTGCTGTCTTTCATATTAAATGATGATATATTGAATGATGAATAGGGATTTTCTTGTTGAGAAATTACAATTTTTCCCTGAGATATAATTTTTAAAGGTTTTTACCTGGCTTTAAAAGTCACAAACCCTCTTTCCTTTTTTTTTTTTTAATTTATTTGACAGACGGAGACCACAAGCAGGTAGAGAGGCAGGCAGAGAGAGAGAGAGAGAGAGGGAAGCAGGCTCCCTGCCGAGCAGAGAGCCCGATGCGGGACTTGATCCCAGGACCCTAAGATCATGACCTGAGCCGAAGGCAGCGGCTTAACCCACTGAGCCACCCAGGCGCCCCCTTCTTTCCATTTTTAAGATGATAGCCCTCTTTATGTTTTACCATCATCTAATTCCAAGAACAACTCTAAAGTATTATACAAACTTTTCAGTAATGTTTTAAGTAAGTTTCTCTCATTCACACAGATTGTCTTATTTACGTATTAAGACAATTCTCAAAATTTGAAACAGTACTGAATCAATTATTCTTTTAAAAATATAATAGAAAATCTAGACTTTATGATCCTCGGAAAGAAAAAAAAGAGTAGACCATTTGTAAATAGTAGCAATTTGTTCTCTTCTCTCAGCTATTTACAAATATTTGATGACTTCAGCTCATCTTGAGGCGTGTTAGCAATTAGAGAAATTCTAGAGTATCTTAAAGCAGATATTTCATAATCTCTTATTGTTTTATAGTATCCCCAATCTAAATGTTGACCACCACAGACTTCAGAAATACTGAGTCAACTATGAAACAGACCCATATGAGTCTATGTATATAAGGAACTAAGAGAACTCCTGGAAGGAATGTCATCCCAAGAAATCAGATGTGAAAAGACGGACAAATCCTTAGTCACTGAAGGGAAAGGCAAGTCTGCATTTACAGTGTCCACATCCCAACTCATATCCTGTAATAACATAATGGTTAATGCCTGAAGGAATAAAATGGAAACCCCCACTAAAGAGTGTAACAAAGAACACAGTTCTCTTTTTTGGAACTAAAGGCAAAGTTTTGTCAACTGCAGGGCTCTTGTGCCTTCCTGTGGTGCTGCGCACAATCTGGAGAGATTGGCATAAGAGATTTTTCACTCTTCTAGTCCTTAAGGAACCTCAGTGGTCCTGTGTTGTGCTTCCACAATGTGGGAAACTCTTATAAAGTAAATGTAGTGATGCTCAACTTTAGGAGGTCGGAGCAAAAGATAAAAGAAACAGGAACCCCACATGGCAGCTGACCCCATGGTGTTGGATTCATGGGAACTCACATGAGGCACTCCCAGTAATGCATGTGGGGGGGAAGTCAGGGGCTGGGTCTTCCAGTAGGTTTAGATGGATTTTATTTATGACCATTCTCTGTGCCTTCCTTATAATAAATTCTCAATAATTACAGATTGAATGTAGATTGAATTGTAGATTTAAAGGTAATCTGATAATATTCAACAGAAGTGGAAGAAAAAACTGGAATATAAAAGATCAACTGTAATCCTTATTTGTATAATTCTCCATTGGCTACCTAATCTGTTTTTAGGATTTGAACATTTGAAAGGCAAAATTAAAAGGATGCAATTTTCAGTCATTTGATGGTGGAACAAAACTCTCCCATATTGTAGAATTCAAACGTTAATTTTGTCATTTTAAAGTAAAAAAGTTTTAAAAATTAATGTACATGTTGTGAAAGATGTATTGCTTTTCCATTTTATATCTAGGATGATCTCCTAAATATCAAGACTATATATTTACTTCTTAATCAGGATAATTTCCTGGTTATAAAAGTTCTGAATATAAAGATTTTACTTTGTAGTTCCTTTGCTCTGCGACAAAGTTTAATGAATTCCGATGTTTAAAAAAATCCTAAAAAAAGATGAATATGATGTCAATAATGAAGAAAAATGATGCATTATCAAAAAATATCAACACTACATACTTTTGCAGCTGCCATACCAGCTTTTTCAGCCCTAAGGAATAATCCCTGATGAAATAAATTAATTGATGTGCATTTTTGTTTAAAACCTAATTAGTTTTTGTATGTGTGGGAAAGCTCATGTTGAAGAAATATATATTTGATTATATCACTTTCTTGCTTCATATCCCTTGGTGACTCATTACTACCACCTGTTGTAAGTTGGTTTCCTCAATTTAACAGACTTGGAAAATAGTTTTATTATAAGCAGGAGTTTTATTAAGGAAGAATTTTAGGATCTATGCTTATGGAAAGGAAGGGGAAAATAGCAGAATTAAGCAGAGGGAGAACTGAAAATGTTAAGTTGTCTCAGCGGGATCTCAGGGTCTCCGCTGAGGAGTTCTGAGGTTGGGATAACACTTTTGTGTTGGGGTCAAAGAACGAGGCCTTATCCACTTGTGTGAATCAATCGTGGAATGTGGGACAATGTGAGAAGGGGGCACGATCTTGGACAAGATGGCTTTTTCCACATGAGGCAATCCCCTGAGGGGCCAACAATGGATTGCTAAGGGCTTTCTCTTAGTAGCTTTTCCAGCAGCTGGGGAAGTTAAGTTATTTATTCTTTAAGAAGGATCTGGGCTACACACTACAGCATCTACATACCACCTAATAGGATGAGCTCATAACTCATGAATCTAGCTCACAATCCCAGGCCAGATCCAACCTACCTTTCTAGATTTATTTTCTGCTCTTGTTCTACCTCTACCCTAAGTGCCAATCAACTGCCCTGCTCTGTATGGTTCTCAGCTGTTGAAAACAATAACCAAGGCACACTCCTTTCTCACACTTCAAAACCCCATATACTCCTTAATCAGAGTTAATGCTTCTTCTGTGCTTCAACTATTAGCATTTACACCATATTATTATCTATTTACTTATGAACTCCTTAAAGAAAGGTAGCTGTTTTTCATTCACCATACAACCAATACTTAACACAGAGCCAAGTATACAAAAGTCCTATAAACATTTAGTGACCAAATGAATAATGAATGAGCAATAATTCACAAGATCAGAGGGGAGGCAGATGTAATTTATTCCTTTCATGGAAACTGATTATCTTCTTAAACATGCCCAATTTATTAAGGGCAAAAATCAAATCTAACAGAACAACATTTACTCCAATCCTGATATATGTCAGAAACTAGAAAATACAAATGACAGATATATTCCTTGTCTTTAAGGCCCCCATGATCCATTTGAAGAGACAGAAAACAAAAAATATAGAAATTAAGTGCTACAGCATGAAATAGTATTTACTACAAAAACACATGAGAAATCATGGACAGCCAACCTATTTAAAGATTTACTTATTTTTGAGAAAGAGAGCACATGGAGAGGACGGGCAGAGGCACAGGAAGAGACAGTCTCAAGCAGACTCTATGCTGAGCTCTTGATCTCAGCTCTGAGAAGCTCTGAGTTCACAACCTGAGTCAAAACCAAGAATTAGACTCTTAATCAACTGTACCACCCAGGTGCCTCTTGGACAGCTCACCTATTATAATTGGGTATGTTACAGAAAGATATTTATGAGTTTTTTGTCCAGAATTCTGGACACATCTTCCCAGGAAACAATATTGACATATTAATCAATTTCTCTAGACAACCTATATAAATCTGTTTATTAAAATTAAAATAAGCCTTAGTACTAACAGTGATATATGTAATGTAGTAGCACTTATTGTAGCATTTTTATTTGTATGTCAAATTCAATTAAGCAATTAATATGTTCAAATAGTCAATAAATGTTTTGATGAGCATTCACGACATGCCAGGCAGTGGGTATAGCTGTGAACAACTCAAATAAGTTCCTTATCATCTTACAACACACCGTCTTATGGGCAAAGGAGACACTGAGTGGGGCTTATAATCAAGGGAGACGGTGTTATGAAGGGAGCTGCAACATGTTATGGTAGCGCTCAACAAGACGCTGGGACTTAGGTAAGACAGCATTAGACTGAGGTCTTAAGGGCAAGTTAGATGTGAATTAGAGCTTAGAGGGAAGAAGGAGGAGGGGTGGGTTCTAAGTAGAGGGACGATCATGTATAAAGGTCAAGACATGGGGGGAAATATGCACGTAGAGCCCATCTGAGTAGCAGATAAACCTGCAATATGGCTAGAGTACTGGAGATAAAGTCAAAGAAAGCTACGTGTTGAAAAGATACATAAAGGTTATATCGTGACAAGGTTTGTAATGAGATTGGTCTTTGTCTTAAATATCATGGAGAGTTAAAGGTAAGCAGTAATACTCTCGGATTTGCATTTGTAGGTTCCTCTGGAAGCAGTGCAGGGGAGGGGTTGTAAGGGTTAAAAGTGACCACAGGGAGACAGATGGGTAATACTGCCAATGAAATTGCACAATAGCCTGGCCTAAGATATTGGCAGAGGAGATGGACTGGAAGAGGATGGTAGCAAGTTTGTGGAATAAATGATGATTTGAGATTTATGAATTGGGGGAAGTAAGAGAGAAAAAAAGAACTAAGGATGCCCAGGTCCCTCTAAGTTCCGATATGGTATGCCTGCAACACACCTGATCCAGGCAGTATGAAAGGGCCTTGATACTGTTCCTGTTTAGGCACTGGCCACAGTGCAGGAAAGGAGTCCCTGGGAAGACTGTGTGGCCACAGCAGAGGCAAGGGTAGAAAGTGAGCCACTGTAGGCAAAGCAGCCTGAAGAAACAGAGTAATTGGGGGGAGGAGGGAGGGCGGTGCTGTACCCAGAAAGGAGAATTCCTGGTCATGCCAGAACAGAAAACACAAAAAGAAAGAGAAAGAGGGTGGGGGGTGTTGGGGAAGAAAGAGAGAGAGAGAAAGAGAAAGAGAAAGGAAGGGGAGGGGAGAGGAGAGGGGAAAAAAGAGCCCCTGACATCTGAAACTGATCTGATTATCACAGGTAGACTTTAAT
The DNA here is from genome assembly GCF_020171115.1 of Neogale vison. Taxonomy (NCBI): domain Eukaryota; kingdom Metazoa; phylum Chordata; class Mammalia; order Carnivora; family Mustelidae; genus Neogale; species Neogale vison. Next base: position 161,558,618 of record NC_058094.1, on the reverse strand, counting down.
GTTATTACAAGCTGGTCTCATGTCCACAGCCAGGTCATTCTATTCTGTCGGACATAAACAATCTCTAACCTCAAATGAGGTCACCCTGAGACAATGATAAAATGAAACAGAACAAGACCACTTCATGATTTTGCCTAAGCACAGACAAAAAAACATGGTTACTGTGTTACCCACAGAACTCCCAAACCCAGAAATGCTCTCTTTTTCTAACAGCATCCAGTCCAGGGCAAACTTTTCTTCCTTATACCTTCTCTCAAATCACTCAATCCAAGACCAAATCCTTTACAAGATTCTTTGTAACCCCCTCTTACTGAAGTGTCCCACAGTTCCCCGTCCCATGTGTTCTTTCCCACTGCAATGAGTAATCAACCCAACTAGAAAAAGGTGGTTCCTGGTGGTCTTTGGCTCAAGGCACTGACAGTATTAAGTTAGGAACTCATAAACTGTCACCTGTTTGCCTAAATGTGATGCACTGGCACACAACAAGAATGGCACACCACAGCCACACAACAAACATTTATTAGACAAACAAGCAAACATTTACAGAAATGAAGAGGAGACCACTGCAATTATCTACCTGCTTACAATCCTTTCTGACCATTCTCTTGGTCTCGAATTTTGATCTAATCCTACACTGAAAAAGAAAACAGGGGAAAAAAATAAAACAAAAACAAAAGTACAAGCACAAGCCCCAGAGGATTTATGAGTAATGCTACTTTAGTCACGACAGTCTTTATTTATTTTTTCCCTTTGCTTTGATTTTGCTCAGGGAACTTTTAGCTTTACTCATCTTTAATTACCTTGATTTCATGCTTAACTCTGGCACAGAAGAGATCTGTTTGTAATTTCAGATGAGAGAAAATGAAATTCCCCTCAGCAAAGTCCAATTTTAAAATTCAAGAGGAAGAACAATGTGCCAGCTCACAAAAAGTATCAACTTTACATTTCAAGGTAATTCAGCAGTAATGCAGTATTAAAGAGTTCCAGTTCTGTTTTGAAAATAAAACAAAGCAAAATAAAATCCAACAATGAGAGAGAGAGAGAGAGATCCACTTGGTTCTCTCTCTTTTTTATTATGGTAGGAACATTTGACATGGAGTCTACCCTCTCAACTTTTAGTGTGTCATATGGTATTATGAAGCACTACAAGCACAATATTATACAATGAATCACAACTGGACTCAGTCACAATTGGAACGTTATGCCTGTTAAACAGCAATTCCTCCCTTTCCCCCATCCCAACCTCTGGCCACTACCATTCTACTCTTTGTTTCTATGAGTTTGCCTATTTTAGGTACCTCATGTAAGTGGGATCATTCGTCCTTCTGTGACTGGCTTATTTTACTTAGCACAATGTCCTCTACTTCATTCATGTTGTCACAAATGGCAGGATTTCCTTCCTTTTATTTAAGGTTAAATAATATTTCACTGTATGTATACACTACATGTTCTTTATCTATTCATTTGTTTATAGACTCTCAGTTTGTTTCCACATCTTGGCTGCTGCAATGAACATGAGAGTAGAGATCTCTCTTTGAGATCCTGATTTCAACTCTTCTGGAAACCCAGAAGTGGGACTGCTGGATCATATAGTTCTATTTTTAGTTTTTCAAAGCACCTCCATACTGTTTTCCACAGTGGCTGCACCAGTTTACATTCCCACCAACAGTGCACATGGGTTACACTTCCTCTCATATCTTTGTCAACAATTTTTTTTTTAGTAATAGCCATCCTAATGGGAATGAGGTAATATCTCATTGTAGTTTTGATTTTCATTTCCCTCTGATTTGTGATGTTGGGCATCTTTTCATATACCTGTTAACCATTTGTATGTCTTCCTTGGAGAAATGTCTATCCAAGTCCTTGACCCATTTTTAAATCAGGTCACTGACTGATTGATTGATTGCTATTGAGTAGAGGAGTTCCTTTTACATTTTGGATATCGATCCCTTAATAACTATAAGGTTTACAAATATGTTCCCCATTCTGTAGGTTATCTTTTCACTTACTTAATTTCCCCTTATGATGTGCAGAAGCTTTTACTGTCTCTAGAAAGTGGGTTATTCAGCAGATATTAATATTTTTCTTTAGTTTCCTACATTTTTCAAGTGTTCAAAAAAGAACAAGACTCATTTTGTAATTAAAAAAATAGTAATTCATAGCAATTAACACAAGCCAACTCATGAAGCTAAGGAGAATGGAAAATGTGGTAATTGTGTGAGCCTTGATAACAATTATTTGAGGCAAACGGGAAGATATGGACTTACCATATGTGGTTGTGTATATAAATCATGTTCACCAAGACCTTTTCTTTTTCTACAGTTTATTTGCTGGTAATTAAGTCAATGGCCCAAAGACCAAGAAACCACCTCCTGAAGCTTTTGATAAATTTCAGTTTACCAACTTAATTTTCTGAGTTTGAGAAAGGAAGTAATGAGAAAATGGAAATATGCAAAAAGTTACCAACTCTTGTGCATTATGGATGATAGCATTTAGCAGTTTCTCTGAAAGGCAAATACAGAGATCATATTTTGCATTTTTAATACACTTCCTATATTTGTTGAAAAAAAACTAGTATAAACAGATGCATCTCCCTAATGAGGATGCTACAACTGATACTCATCTTTACTGTGAAGAATCCAAAATTTTATGAAGAATATAGAAAACATAGCTGAGGGCAGAGACATGGGTTTTTTTTTTTTTTAGAACCATAGCTAAGTTTCTCTTTCATGACTGATATATTAATCAGATTAAGACTGTGATACTGATGAATAACATAAAAAATAAAACAATGCCTAGGCTGCATGGATTAGAGGACATCACTGTAGGGCTGCAGGCTTTGTAATTCAAAACTGGAGATAATAATGTTGGGCACAGTGATGTTCATTTTGTAGGATTCTACACCAAAACAGTGGCATCCCAATAGGGTGATGTCTGCATTCTACTCTGTGATTTTTCTACCATATTTTCTAGCTATACAACAACTCAACCTCAAATTCTCAAAACTCCTTTTTATCTTCTTTAAATATTTATGTAGCATTCAGCACTTTTTGGAAAGCTGTGAGTCTATATCAAACAAATATAGGGTTGTAAGCTAAAAAGCTGGAAACCACTGTCCAGGGGGATCAATTCAGAAAGTAGTATGTCTTTATATAAATTGGAAAAGCAACATGACTAACTTGCTATTGCAGGCCAAAGTGATGTTGATGTCAGACCACGGAAAATCTTAAGGGTGAAGGGGATTACAGAGGCACAGATGCAGTGAATCATCCATATTCAAATGAAAGCTTCTAACTTATGTGTAACTAATACTTTTTAAGAAGGTAGAAAGAGGTTTAGGGATTTTTTTTTTTTTTGTAGCTTCTGCCCAATGTTCTCTGCAACCATCTGCCAGTAAATAATGATTAATTCTACTTGATGTGGGTATTGCAACTTGATCAGAATTATAAAATGATACATATCAAAGTGAAAAGATAAAATAATTAGAAGAATTAATAAATAATCCAATTCCAAAGCTGAAATAAAGTTGAAGATATTGGAAAATTTTTTATCCAATACAATCAAAATCTAAACTTTCACTTATTTCACTCTACCATGAAAGGTGTTATCTTTGTTGTGGGGTATTCCTGTAGGACCCAAGAAAAGACTGAGTTGTGAAACCAGTGAACTTTTCTCTCCAGGATCCGTGTGCATTGACTGAAATACTTGGAAGTGGAGGGACCTTCCGGTAGGGGACACTGGTTATGGTGGTGGGGAGGGAAGAGGATGTCTATAAAAGAATCCATATAAGACCACATCTGGTATAAGAAGCCAGACTCAGAAGCAGTTCCAACATGAGAATTGTTCCAGGTTTTATGAGGTTATTGGTATTTGCATGGATCATACCTTGGCATGCTAGCTGTATGTGTGCTCTGGAGGTAAGGCTGAGTATGTATACATCAACAAAGTGTAACACCTCAACATGGAGACTAGTGCCTAGGAAAATGGCATGCTTTTCTGCTTATGCTAGGTACGGGAATACAAATCTATTTATCAGCTATGTAATGAGGCAGGGCAGAAGTGGAGTGGGAGGAGGTGACTTCTCAATTCTGAGATCTATCTTGGAAGGAGGCAATCTTTAACAAAGGGCTATAGGAAGATAGCATTGGGAACCATTATATCCATACTATGAAGGTATCATAAAACGAGATTTATAGTTACCAACTGATTTACTAACGCATGATAATATTGAATAACACACAAATAGTTTCTAATATTTACCTCACTTCTTCCAAAAAAACTACATATAACATTTAGGTACAAATTTCAGAAAAATAATAAGATAACTCATGTAACCCCCCCCCAAACAAATGGAATATACCAAATATAGTGTTTTCTTGCTTTACTTTTATTTTATAGCACAAGTATGGTATCAAACTGGATATGTTCTTCCCTACTTGTCGAGTATACTCCTAAGGGAGTTATTGCTACATCAAAGGATTGTTGACCACGCAGAAGGGAAGGAAAATTGTTTCCTTGGAGACGTGCTGATTTCTATTCCCACCAGTACTCCAAGGGTACTCTTCTTGTCCCACATATTTTTCAACAGTGGCTACTGTGAGATATTTTATTGTTACCCTGGTTTGTTGGAGGTGAAATGGTATTTCATGATGACCTTATCTTGTTTTCCCTTGATTACTAATATAATTAAGTATATTTTAATTTGCTCTTGAACCATTCATGTTTCCTCCTCCATGAACTGCCTTTGTCTTTTTTCTTGGTTTGACTTTTTATGGTTGATTTACAGAAGTCTTTGCTATGCTCTGATTCTAGTCTTTGACAGTTATACATTTTGTAAATAACTTTCTGCCAGTAGGAGTCTTGTATTTTTATTCTCCTTATGGGGTCTTTGATGATAATCAATGCCAGATATAAATTTTAACATATTTTTCAGTATTTTCCTTTATGTTCTGTGCTTTTCTAAAAGGTCTTAATGAAATCTTTCTGTGACTCTCAGGCACAAGATATTCTCCTGTATTGTCTTGTAAACATTTTAGAGTTTTCTTTCCACATGTAGGTCCATCTGGAACTGAATTTGGTGTATGGTGTGAGTTATAGTCCTAGTTCCTTTTTTTTTCCCATCTATAAAACCAATTTGTTAAACAGTCCATCTTCTCGGGGTGACTGTTGGCTCAGGCATTAAGTGTCTGCCTTTGGTCATAATCCCAAAGTCATAATCCCAAGGTCCTAGGATCGAGCCCCACCATTGGGTTTCCTGCTCAGGGGGAAGCCTGCTTCTCCCTCTCCCAATCCCCCTGCTTATGTTCCCTCTCTCGCTGCGTCTCTGTCAAATTAAAAAAAAAAAAAGTTTACAAAATAACAACAATAACAGCAGTCCATCTTCTCTCCTCTGATCTGTCAAGACAAATATCAAGCTACATATGTATGTTGTTCTGTTTCTGGACTCGCTTTCTTGTTTCATTGCTTCATTTCATGGGTTAATATGGCACTACTAAATTTTTACGTCTTTGTAAATATTGCTGCCTCATAACACTAGTTCTGCCGTTTTTGGTTTTTTAAGATTTTACTATTTATTTGACTGAGAGAGAGAGAGGGAGAGAGAAAAAGAGAGAGAGAGAGAGTGTGTGTGTGCATGTGTGCATGTGCGCACGCGCGCAGAAGGAGAGCTGCAGGCAGAGGAAACAGGGACCCCAGGATCATGACCTGAGCCAGAGGCAGACAGACAATTGACTGAGCCACCCAGGCACCCTTCAGCCTATCCTTCTTGAGAGACAGTTCCTCCCAATATTTTCAACTCCACATTGAGACGTCATTGTATTATTACTTTAAACACTCAATGTCATTTAGTTTTCTCCTCAGCTTTACCAGTTCATCATTATCTCTTGAATTTCAGACTTTGCTTCAGAGATCATTTTCCTTCTTCCTGAAGCATAATTTTAGAATATCTTTGAATGAAAGTTTGTTAATGGTAAATTCAGTTTTTGTTGTTGCTACTAATGTTTGAAAGCCTCTTTATTTTGTTCAGATTCCAAATAAAAAACAATTATTTTTCTGGATGATCAACTCGAGGATGACAATTATTTTCTCTCAAGACTTCGAAGATTTTTTTTTAATGTTTCTCCAGTTTTATCACTATTGATGTAATGTCAGTTAAAGTGTCATTCTTGTGGGTAATTTGGAACAATTTAAAATTCATGTTTACCTCTGGCTTTTTGGCCATAAAATTACTCTGGATTCCCATTTGTATGGGGATTGTCTAAAATCTGTATGGACTGCCTACAGTTACATGGGTATAGGCATTTTCCATGGAGAGATTTTTATCTGTCTATCCATCTATCTATCTACTTCACCTGGAGCCAAAACTGAGGTAAGAATATTGAGCTCTTCCCTCAGCTTCATCATTTTTTTGCTTGCTGATTTCCAACAAGAGTGCCACTTTTTTACAGTTTTGGTCTCCACTGTAGCCTATGGGTTTGACTGAATGCACAGATCTTCAAAGCCCCAGCTTCTCAACCACAAAGGAATTTTCAGATATCTCCATAATAAACGCTTGCTCCAGTCCTTATTTATCTTTCTGAATTCATGATTCCTTACAGCTCTGGTCTCTAGTGATTTCCCCAACTCTCCCAAAAGCTCAGCGATGCTTTTAAAAAGACACTATTTACATTTTATCAAGCATTTCAGGTATTCTACACAGGGAATGTTTCTTCAGATAACCAAATCAAATATTTGTAAGAAGCAGAAAACTCAGATATTTCCAAACTCTTCTTTAATATCCTTGAATACTCCTTTAAATTCAATATCTTCAACCCTCTCCCATTAAGGAGACTGTAAAACTTCATTTCAGTTACAGGCCCACAGGCACCTTGCTTCTGCTAATATCTTAATTCAATACCAATTCAATATCCCACCTACTAGTCTTCCTAATCTTTACAACCATTTACATTGTTTGTTGTTTATTCAACTGACCTCTGCATCCTTCTACTTTTCTCTCCCTTGGATTTCTTTGTCTTACATCTTCTATTGACTTTGAGTATAATTGATAGAATCATCAGATAAAGATCAAACTACTGCCCTAATAAAGCGTTGGCTCAAAAGAGGAAAAATGTATACAAAAATGTAAAACAACATGTGTCTTTCTGAGGTCTACCTGGAAGTAGATAAAATATGATAGGAAATGGGCTTATATTATTTTTGTTCTGTACCTTTTTGAAATGGCATCAATCCCCACCTTTCTGTCATGCCTCTACATCTGCCACCACCAAGGACTGGTTGAGTGACAGCAAAAAAGTAATAGCATGGAAGACAGAACTTGAAGCTTCCAAGATGAGTGGAGATGTGCTAGTAAGCAGTAGTTGAGGATACATCTGAATACACATGTATGGGCAACGCATGTAAAACATGAGCTGTACAACCACAGGAGACAAGCTCTACAAAGCAGAGATTTTTGGTGGTTTTATTTCTAGTTCCTAGCACATAGTAGGTACTCAATAAACATTTGCTGAAGGAATAAATAAATCAGTGAAAACAGTATTCAATTTGAATTTAGGAGGTTTTGTTTTCATATTTTGGTCTGATAATATTGCAATATATAATAGTAATACCACAATATAACACAAAGTATAAATCAGTCTAGTGAGATTCACCTTTATTAATTTTTTTAAAAATTTATTTTATAGAGGGAGAGAGAGCGAGAGCATATGAGCTCAGGGAGGGATGGGCAGAGGGAAAGGGAAAGAGAGTCTTAAGTGGACTCCCTGAACTTAGAGCCCCAAGTGGGGCTCCATCTCCCAACCCTGAGATCAGGACCCTGAGATCAGAACCTGAGCAGAAACCAAGAGTCAGACGCTTAACCAACTGCGCCACCCAGGAGTCCCTAGTTAGAATCACTTTTAAAGTTTATTTTGTACAAAGAACACTGGGAAGTTAATAATGTATTATATCCTTGTTTTTCTGCATTATCCATGCCTGAAGTGAGCACAGTCATTGAGGCTATGCTACTCAAAACAGACATTAATATTTATGTGGTAGCAGCTACCAGAAGAGCAGACATAGTGCCCCAGGGAAATAATTTGCTTCCTTTGGATCAGCCTTGCATCCCAGATCCTCATCAGTGAAGAAATGCCCCAGAATCTCATTTGTTAATCGCCACTCAAAACCCCTCACACTTTTCCTCTCCCTCTTATTCCAAGCTTTCCATTATTTTTTCCAGGGTTACATCACCCTAACCTTTAAGTAAGGCAGGTGCTAATGAATGTATTACTTTTTTGAATTAGCTGAAAATGTTATCACAAAGTGTACATGAAACTTCCTTTATGTAAAAGTGAGCTATAATTATAGGTTATTAAGTATACATTGGCTGAATAATTATGTATGTTTTAAGTGTGTTAGGAGAGGTTGCTTTGTAAAATAAACCCCATAATGAGTTTCGGTAAATTTTAAAATAGACCTATAAAGGTCTTTAGAACACAGAATAATCATCTGCTTTTAAAAATTTGGACTTTCATGCTTTGGAAATTACCTAAAGTGGAAATACGTCTACAAAATAAACTTAAGGGTTTTTTGTCAGCTCTTAAGAATAGCATTTCTGGGGGTGCCTGGGTGGCTCAGTGGGTTAAGCCGCTGCCTTCAGCTCAGGTCATGATCTCAGGGTCCTGGGATCGAGTCCCGCATTGGGCTCTCTGCTTGGCAGGGAGCCTGCTTCCTCCTCTCTCTCTCTCTCTGCCTACCTCTCTGCCTACTTGTGATCTCTCTCTGTCAAATAAATAAAATCTTTAAAAAAAAAAAAGAATAGCATTTCTGTGTATGTCATTTAAACAAGTATTTATTCTTGTTAAACAATATTCTCTAAAGAAACCTAGGAGAATTTTGGATTCCTAACCTGGTTCATGGGCTTCTGGGACAGGATCCTCAATTCAGATGCTTCTAGGAGTCAGATGGATAAAATAAATGAGTAAAGTAGGCTACTGGTAATATGATAAGGAGTATTTCAGACTAGAAAACCAAGAGGTGTATGGTCTAGCTCAAGATCTCCTGTCAACTGTCACCTTACGAAAAAGTTGGCAACTTTTTGGCAACAGATGTTGCTTCTTAAGAAAAACAAAAATCAGAATTTAATGTGAATTTCCCTACGTGTAAAGCATTGAGAAACAAAATCACAACACGGCAAAGTTATGATAACCAGGCCCTTTACAGAGGAGAAGACCCAAAAGGACAATAAACTTTTGAAAAAGTGAATTTGAAAGAAACAAACATTAAAACAACAATGAGATGTCATTTGGTCCCATCAGATTTAAGGGTTGCCAAGGAGTCCAGCAAATGGAGCTCTCATTCATTTCTAGTAGCACTGTAAGTTGACACAATCACTTTGAAGAGGCTTTGGTGATATTCAATAAGATGAAAAATTCACACACTAGATGACCAGCAATTCCACCCCTGGATTTATATGCTAGATAAAACCACACACACATTGGTACATTAAAGATAATATATGAATATTTGCAGCATCATTACTGAAAATAGCAAAAACTAAAAACAGCCCTAAATATCCTGTATAAAATGTTTAGAAAAATATGCTGCAACACATTCTTACAACAGAATATTTCTAAAATATGTTACTAAGCAAACACAAATCAAGAGGTGTAGAAGGCAATGTACAGGTTATACAGAAAAGCTTAAAAACCTGGAAAATATATTTTTATTTAAATATAAATATTTATATGCAAATATTATATATAAATATATATATATAATAATGTAGAGAACAAAGGCAAAATAAACAAAAAAATTTAACTTCCATATAACTTACAATCCATTGACAAGTCCTTGAGAGAGGCAGAATGACCTTCTTCCAGGAACTCAACTGCCTCAACGTTAGTAGTTAGCTAGAGGCAAAAGACAACTTTAGCTTGACAGTAGCCAGACCTCCAGGATCCTTTAAGTCTTCTTTAACATATGAAAATCCTTTTGGAAACTTCCTTTATCTCTATCCTCCCCAAGATATACGTTAGCAATCATCCTCTAAAGATAGAGTCCACTGATATACGTCTGAAGTGTCTCGTGACTAAGGGTTTACTAGATAGTAGTAAATGACCTTATCCTAATAGCTAGACCTTCAAGGTCCTGGAAACCTTGCTTCCAAACTCCTTAAAGACTTCCATTACCCCTAACTCCCTCCCAACTTGAAAGTATGTAATCAGTCATCCGTCACTATCCCAGAGCAGCTCCTTCTGCCCACAGGTTCTATGCCTGTGCTTTAATAAAACCACCTTTTTGCCCTGAAGATATCTCAAGAATTCTTTCTTGACCATTTGCTCCTAAACTCTAAAATTTTCCATCCTATAGTATGTATTGAAGGGAAGGAAAAATTCTGCTTCTACCCTCAAGTTTTTCCAGCTGGACTAAGATTTAAATTTACAAGACCATTAACGGGAGAAAAAAAAAATCAAAGTTTTGTTACATGCACATGGAGGTTTAATAATAAAATTGAGACCTAAAGAAGTGTCTTTGTTTAGACAAAGAGACAAGCTATCTGTGAGAAATTGACAAGACAAAGAAAACTCTGGGAGCTTCAATTAGTAAGGAATGCTGAACAGAATTTGGGCAGGGGTAGTAAAAAGTTACAAGGTTGTTTTTAGAGCTTCTCAGCTCTAAATTTCCCATCTCTGGAGATAGGGACATCTCTATCTTCTAGTACAGGGATGGTTCCTTTCACATGGGAGATCTATTTCCTGTTTTAGGGGGACAGAAGAGGGTCTTAGTGTTCTTGCATAGGCTGACTCTTAAGTAATTTTTATTTAAAATAATCAATATGCCAAAATGGTACATTTTGAGACAGTGTGTTCTTAGCCCCTAGAGAATATACAAACATATAGTACAAAAAATTATTTACATATACTTACATATGAAAATATGCATAATAATAAAAGACATTAATTTCGAAGTGGGGGTGGTGACTTCTGAAGGGAGAGAAAGAGGAATGGAAGCTGAAGAGTACACGGAGGTGTCCAATTACCTATAGTGCTACAGTGCACTAAAAAACATAAAGATTCAATAAAGCAGAAAGATTATATGAATTTTCACTGTATTTTCTATTTTATTTTATTTCTTTTTTTAATTTGAATTCAATTTAGCTAATCTATGGCATATTATTAGTTTCAGGGGTAGAATTTAGTGATTCATCAGTTGCACAGAATACCTACTGCTCATTTCATCACATGCCCTCCTTAATGCCCATCACCCAGTTACCCCGTCCCCCTACCCACATCCCCTCCAGCAACCCTGAGTTTGTTTCATATAGTTAAGAATCTCTTATGGTTTGCTTCCCTCTCTGTTTTTATCTTATTTTGTATTATTTTTCCCTCCCTTCCTTTCTTCTATGTTCTTCTGTTTTGTTTCCTAAATTCCACATATGAGTGAAATCATATGGTAATGTCTTTTTCTGACTTATTTCGCTTAGCATAAAACCCTCTAGTTCCATCCAAGTCCTTGCAAATAGCAAGGTTTCATTCTTTTGGTGGCTGAGTAATATTCCATTGCATGATGTAAGTGTGTATGTATATATACACATATACTACAACTTCTTTATCCATTCATCTGTTGACATACATCTGGACTCTCTCCATATTTTGGCTATTATGGACACTGCTGCTATAAACATATTCTATTTTTTAAAATATTTTATTTATTTATTTGAGAGAGCGAAAGCATAAGTAGGGGAGAGGCAAAGGGACAAACAGACTTCCCACTGAGTGTGAGCCTAACACATGGCTCAGTCCCAGGACCTGGAGATCATAACCTGAGCCTTAGTCAGATACATAATCAACTGAGCCACCCAGGCACTCCATCGTATTTTAAATAAATTTTTAAATAAATCTAATGAAATATTTCATTAAAAATACTTATACACCAAGAAGCCCTGCTCAAATAAAAGAGAGCATATCTCAAATCCTACAACTACACTGGCTATGCCTTTTTAGTCACTTTTGCTCATTCTTCTCAACTCTTAGATATGTCAGCAGTTTCATTCTCCAAAGCTCTGCCCTGAGATATTATCTCATTGTCTACAGTAGTTTCTTACATACTTCCATCTCTTCTCCTGAACTTAAAAGCCATCTCTATGCTGATGACTCTTAGATTTATATTTCTGGCCAGAATTTCTCCCCTTAACTCCAGACTCAATTATGCAACTGTGTACTTAACATCTCCACTTGTACATGGTTACACATCTCAGATCGTCTATTACCCAATTTCTGGCTCTCACTCTCAAGCCTGCTTTCTGCAGCCCCTCCCATCCCAGTAAAAAGCAATTCCATCGTTCTGGTTTCTCAGGTCCCACTTAGAATTCTCTTTCTCTCATACCTCATATCCAGCCAGCGAGTTAAATGTATGATTTGACCTTCAAAATAGATTCAGAATCTGGGCACTTCCTCTGCTACAGTCTGGCCAAAACCAGTACCAACTTCTGCCCAGCTTGCTGCAACAGTGGCTCTGATTACTTCTATTCTTGCACCGCTTCAATCTATTCTCAACATAGCAACCTTTCAAAAAAGTTAAAATCTATTAAAATGTAGGTTAAGCGTGTTACAGTTTGACTTGAACTCTCCAATGGCTTCTCACTTGAAGTAGGTAAAAGCTGAAGCCTTTCCATGGTCCACAGGCCCTACAGGGGATAGTCTCTCTCTCTATTTTTGTATTCATTTCCTACTTCTTCCACTCTCTGCTATAGCCACTGACTCACCACCACTCCTCCCCAAACCCAAGGCTGGCACAATATCTAGAGGTTTCTACACTTCTTATCCCCTTTATTCTACTCTATGTATCTTCAAAATTCACATCACTGACCGAAGTACTACCTACTTTACTGTCTTCTTTTTATTGTATATCTCCTCTCCTATAATTTAAGTTCCATGAAGATGGAAATTTTGTCTTTTATTGCTATATCCTCAACACTTAAAACTGTGTCTAGCACAGAGTAAACACTGAATAGATACTTGTTGAATTTACGTGGTGCTAAAACAGTCATTGGAAGTGTGAAAAACTCAAACACAATCAAAATTTAAAAATTTTCAAAATAATATAGATTGGAATCATGCAGATCCAATTTTTACAGATATTGTAAAGACCTGAATTTTGAAGAACAAGATCACTGTATAGAATAGGGAGTTATTTGTTCCCATAGAAAGTAAACCAGCATATTTTTTTTTAAAGATTTTATTTATTTATTTGCCAGAGAGAGAGGGAGAGAGAGCGAGCGAACACAGGCAGACAAAGAGGCAGGCAGAAGCAGAGGGAGAAGCAGGCTCCCTGCCGAGCAAGGAGCCCGATGTGGGACTCGATCCCAGGACTCTGGGATCATGACCTGAGCCGAAGGCAGCTGCTTAACCAACTGAGCCATATTTTAATTGATCAAATACTCAGTATCTGTTAACTTGGATGACATAGACACTTAGAGTAGGATATAAGGTAAAGCTAATTTATGACACCTACACATAGGCCATATTTTATTCTTTGGGTAGAATAATAAAATCATACCTGAATACTCTAATCTCAGCATGGGTCTAATTTATACTGAAATGAAGAACCAATTTAATTGTCTTTGTAAAAATTAACTGTCCCTAGTTTTTTAATAGCCTCTAACCATTTTTTGGTAACTATTCCCCATGTCTCTCTCTTTGAAATATTAGCAACATACTCTTATCTTACTGATATTTTAAATTACAAATATAACAAATCCAGAGAAAAGGGCATAAATACAAATAGGGAGCTTCACAAGTTCTTGAAGCAAAGCCCTGGTGTATCTCCCTAATATCCTGTTCCTTTCCTGTGTCTACTCCCAGTCTTCAGGTTTTAATATTTAAGTCTCTTTTCCTTTATGCTAATGTGTTACCTTTCCTTCATCAGGATTTCCTCAAAATTGGTCCCTTCTAGGGAAAGAGATACATGTTCTTTTAAGGCGGGTTTGAAGTTTCTGTTTCTTTCCCTCAATGCATCTCTCCAGGGCCTTGGACATTGAAAGAGCTCAATAAATGTGCTTTGAATACAAGGACAAATGGAGTTGTATTAACAGACAGTAAGGACACAGGGATACATGAGCCCCTGCACACCCCCAAAATAATGAACTGGAATCATTGCACATGTAGAAACAGATGCGGAAAGACTGTATGATGATCAACTTTCCCCCGTCCCTATTTTTTAATGCTTAATTTAAGAATGAAACATTTGATATTGAAATGTTAGATTTTATAAAGATGTAATCATTAAAATGAACAAGTTAATGAGGCAGAGGAAGAATGAAACAAGAGCAAGGCTTTCAGAGCATCTTTGCATCAACAGCCAGGCCATGATGGGAAATGTTCCTATACCTCGAGAGACAAGGAATGCAATCAAGCGCCAAACCTTAAATGGCTACAGTCTAGTGTGATAATTAAAAGAACATAGGCTATTTCTTTTTTATTCATCCCTTTCTGAGTTGCCCATTTGGATTGTAGTATCACTTGTCCCTGTAAAGAGGACACAAGCAGCCAGTCCTCAGCCATACCAACAGAACAACATCCTCAACATCTCCACAGAGTACAGCCGCTTTCTAATGCTAACAATGTACTACTGTTTCACATGCAGAGAATGGACAAATAATCCAAAAGTGCTCATTGCCTTGCCACATAAAGTTGATATTGGAATTTGATGGATTTTATCCCAAAGGAGAAGTAATGCAAAAAAAAAAAATTATTGTGGTATATGTCCCATCCTAAATTCCTCACATCTAAAGACTTCATGCCCAATATCTATGCACATTTTATAGATGAATACTGCTGGCAATCATAAAAAAGTGGTTCCTTGGTTGAAGATCTTAAACTATTAGAAGATGGAAGAAAACATAACTATATCCTGAATTCTACTAAGCAGAAAGACCTAGTCATCAAATAAAAAAGATCTAGTTACTTTTAATGCCTGGGCTTCTTAATGAAGTTTTAAGAAAAATCAAAATTATTAGAACATGTGAAATGAAGGACAGGTGACAACTATTTGAAATCACATAAATAAAAATACAAGGATTTTTTGTGATGTAGTAATACCCCTAACAATTATTTTGTGACTCAGAATTTTATCATCAAATTCATATGATCAAGGCAAATCTTCCATTCTCATTTGATTTTGGGTTATTTGTCCATCTCTTCACATGGTTCCTTTTACTTTCTAAAATCTTCTACCAAAAAAATACCAAAGGCATTTAGAAAGTTTATTAATCTCTTAAATTCATTATTCATTTCTAAGTGAAAATTAAAACAGAAACCAAGAGGACATCAAATTAAGAATACAAAAGAGACACAGTCCAAAAAAGAGGATGTTGGTTAATAAGAAAAATAAATTTAGATCTGATTAGAAATTAAAGAGCGATCCAAATGTTCACTGATGTGAATTCCAAGATATCACTTATTTAGTATTTTTGCTATGAAAAGTACTGAATGTCAAATAGGACACTATTTGACTGTTTCACTGTTCTAGGAGCTGAAGATACCAGCTCATATTCAAGCAGGGCTTGAAACTTAGTGGTTTAAAACAACTATCATTCCCTGCTTCCCCAAGAGTTATCGCAGGGGCTGGGTGGTTCTGCTAATTGTGATACTTAATTATGTCAGCTTTAAGTCAGTGAGGTGATTTTCCTGATTTGGGAAAGACATGTCTGGAATCTTGGATGGGACAAGTGAGTTCACTTGGCTCTGCTTCATGTGGTCTCTCATCTTATAGCAGGCTAGCCTGTTTTTATTTTCATCATGAAGACAAGGCGAAAAGCCAAAGCATCCAGGACTTCCTGAGACTATGCTTAGAAGTGGCATTCTACACATTTTCTTCTTCTACCTTCCATTGAAAAAAAAACAGGTCAAAAGAGCAATTAAGTCAAGTCAAAGGGTAGCGACATTAAACTCCAGCATTTGACGGGAGGAAATGTAAAAATACTTTGAAAAGAATGTGCACAGAAGAAAAAGTGAAAAATCGGGGCCACACAATGGTTTTATTTGGGGATGGGAAGAAATATAAAAGGAAGGGAATTTGGCTTCAAACCAACTCAACCAAGATAGCACAGTTTGCCAAGTGAGAAAGGTACAGAATGCAGAGCACACAGAAATCTTGCCCAGCATTCAGGAAACAATGTCTTTAGTATCATAAGGAGAAGCCTTAACTCAGATATCACCAGCCTAGGTAATCAGCAGCCAGTGATGGGGCAATTAAAAGGTACGTAGTGCTAAATCCTAGTGTTAAGCTCTACCTTTAGAGTTATCTATGACCAGCATGGGGCTGGGCCTATTGGTAGAAAGTGGAGTTGGCATTTCTCTGATAAACCATGTGGTTGGTTTTTTGTTTGTTTTGTTTGGGGGTGGGGGTGGAGAATGGGTTTATAGTAAAGTTTTGACTTGCTTAGAGGGTCCTGGACACCTGGAGTTGATCTCTTCTAGAACACTCAATAATTTCAAAACCATATTTTTATTTGACTCTCATCAATTCATACTTCCCTTCTGACAAAATCCCCTTGGTTTCCTCCACTATATATAGAGTGATTTGTTGTGTTCTCAGCATAGGTGCATCTGGCTGAGAGCAAATATTCAATAGCAAAAAGAAATGAGAGCCAGACTTAGCCATTCTCCTCTGATTATATTATGACTCAGGAGGATACCCACCAGTAGTTTTATTCATTATTATATATTAAAATCAAAGGCCTTTAAGATGCAGCAACAGAGCTGCCCAAATTGAAGCCCATCCTTGTAGAAGTTTTCATAGTATAATACACAGGCAATTTTAATAAACCTATCTCTTTTTTCTTCCCCAAAGGACTGACTAAAACTTCAGCATTAACTTGACACCTCTTGGAGCATCACTAGCTCTCTTCTCAATTTAGATCTTTTAAAACTGGATTGGGCCCACCATGGAGGATTCAGTCATCAATTGTAAAGAGCCACCTGTTGTTCTATTATAGTGCAGAGTATCTGTCTCTAGAACACGGATCCTTTTTCTCCTTTTCTTGCCTCAACGGATTTCTCATAGCTCCGACAGTCTTTATATTTTTCTGGATCAAAACCTGAGTAAAATTCTAGTAACTGTGGCCTCAGAAATGGTGTCTTTTCAATCAGTCTCTCCCCTTATAATAAATATCAGTGAGAAGATATTCAGAAATTGGAAATATAATCTGATGGGACTTCCAATGTATGGTTCATATTCTTTAAAAAAAAAAAAAAAAAGCTTTAGAGGCATCAAAACTCTACTGCTATACCTGCACCTCGATTGCTTTTAATTGTAAGATTTAAAGAGCTATTAAATTCCTTCCTCTAACCCCTTATCAAATTTCTTTCAGCATTACGATCCATCTCAAACAGTAGAATATTCTGACATTACTTCATGAAGGAAAAGAATCAACAGATCATAATAGAAAATGGGTTCTGGAAGAGTCAGGTTTGAGTCTGTGAAGTTATTTAAACCTCCCTAAGCCTCGTTTTCTCTGTATTTGAATGAAGTTTAAAATTGTATAGATTACATATGACTGTTATGAGAATTAAATGAGATAGGACATGTCCCATTTCCACACTGAGCATTCACTACATAAACATTACAACAACAACAACAACAACTACTACTACTACTACTAGTATGAAGAAGCAACTCGATCTTCAACTCTGTCTTAAAAACAAATGATATGACACTGGCTAGAGAAGCACTTACTATAGCTCTTACCTTAGTCAAATACTGTTATACAAGCACTTTCTATATATTAGCTCATTTATTTTTTAAAGATTTCATTTATTTATTTGACAGAGAAAGACACAGCGAGAGAGGGAACACAGGCAGGGGGAGTGGGAGAGGGAGAAGGAGGCTTCCAGCAGATCAGGGAGCCTGATGTGGGGCTCAAACCCAGGACTCCAGGATCATGACCTGAGCCGAAGGCAGATGCTTAACGACTGAGCCACCCAGGCGCCCCTATATTAGCTCATTTAATACAACAGTGCTACAGGAAATGACTATTATTATCCCCATCTTACCCAAAAGGAAACTATGGCACAAGAGATTATACAATGAAGCTGAGGCTATACAACTAGGCAGTTACAGGGTAAGGATTCTAACCCGGGGCATATGGTTCTGGAGTTCATATTTTCAACCATGATATTATGTGGCTTCTGGAGAGAAACTGTCAGAGAAGGAGAATGCTGTAGTTACTATACATTTCTCCAGTGGCTACACAGCTCTAATTAGGCATATGACTTGTTGACTGAGTTGGGTATTTCAAAATACTTTCCCTTCCTCCTTTAGAATATAAAATCCTCAGGGGTAAAGACAACACACATTGTTTTCCTTATGTTTGTAGTACAACATTCTGTATGCTGCAGGTCCTCTGCAGTTCTTAGTGTCTGGCTCTCTGTCTTTCCTTTCCCCACAGGGCTTCTAGGAAATGTATGTGGGTCCTGGGAGCTGAGAGTTGAAAAGACCCTGAGGTTTGGCCTCCCCCACTCCCTTGCAAAATTCTCATTAACACTTCTCAGGCAATGAAGCACTTGTCCATGTAAAAGAATCCCAGCATTCTGGAGAATAGTACTCATTTCTGGAAACTTTTGAAACGATGGTATTCAGAGCTGCCAGCTTCCTGCTTGGTAGTGAGTCCCAGCACTGCTGAGAGCTCCACTGGCCCGGACAGCAGGTTCCCTGGACCAAGGCTCAAGATGTCTCAGAAAGTTGACGGGTAAGAAGCAACCCAAAGGGAAGCCAAAGAGAACTCAGAGTGAAAAGAGTACTGAACAGTCTTTTTCCATCACTAGAATATCACATCACATTTGAAAATTTTTAGAAATGTTTTAAAATTATACTTTGTAGGCAAGCAAAATGTTTTCCTTATAGAGGATTGGAAACACTGTAAGAAGCTGCAAAAAGTGCATTAGTTTAATAGTCAAAGGGTTTAACATGAAAACAAATACCTTGTCATTTACGACCCCTATAGCTCTACAAGAAGTAAAACTCGTGATATAAAATTAATATATAAACAGTCATATCTTAGTTTGGACTTTTCACTGTAACATATAACATGTATAAAGTACGTAGTTTTCTTTTTTTTAAAGATTTAATTTATTTATTTAATAGAGAGAGAGAGACTATAAGCAGGCAGCGCAGCAGGCAGAGAGGGGAGGAAGCAGGCTCCCCGCCCAGCAGAGAGCCCGATGCGAGGCTCAATCCCAAGACCCTGAGATCATCATGACCTGAGCTGAAGGCAGAGGCTTAACCCACTGAGCCACCCAGGTGCCCCTAAAGCATGTAATTTTCTTGATCGCATAGGCTGTCACCCTGATATTTAAAGCCAGTTTGGGCTGTTCTTCTTAGCAGTCAGGGGAATATGGGTTCAAATCCAAGTTCCACTTCTTACTAGGTATGTGACACTAAAAATATTATTTAGCTTTGTCTTAACCTCAGGTTTTTTTTTTAATCTCTACAAAAATAAGTTCAGTGATATATCTCTACTTCTTAGAGTTATTTTGAGGATTAACTCAGAAGTGACATATAATCACATTGGGGAGGCTATGTGCTAGGGTGAGATCTGTGAAGAGTGTAAACCTGGCAATTCACAGACCTGTACCCCTAGGGCTAATAATACATTATATGTCAATTTTAAAAAAGTGGCATATAATCATCTAACACCTAGAAGTTGCTCAATTAAAGAATATTACTATATTGACTGATACTTAGGTTCTGGTCATTCACTAGAATATAAATCCCATGAGGATACACACTTTGTTTCATTCACTGATACATCAGCATTTAGAACATCGTAGTTTAAAAAAAAAAATGATGGGGAAAAAAATTTTGAGAAAGAGGGAACCCAGGACCAGTGGAAAGCTCTCCATATGTAAACAGGTCCTGGAACAGCAGGGGAGAGTGGTGGAAAAGAAAACTGACGGAGAGTTTTGACTTGAATAGGATAGGCACAGGGCTGGGGTCTCTCATGGGCTTCTCATCAAGGAAATGATATACTAAAATCCAGGTCTGAAATAACTTGAGAAAATTCGAGCTTTACCACAGGTTTACACAGTGAGGACTGGATCCTCTTCTGTATTAGCTGAAGAGATGCAAAGCCTCTGTGTAGAGTTACATATTAGTGTCAACTTAGAGCTAGTTTCTAGTTCACATCATATGTTATTCTTACCTTGTATCTCTTTTTCGTTCACTCCCCCACTCTTTCCTTCTGATTTTCTTCTGCATTTCTTATCAATTCATTGTATAAATTATCAGTCCTTATCCTCCTATAGAGATGGTGAACCATTTTGTCTAGTTGATGCTCTTTAGCAAATGGTAATGTCAGAAACATCTGGGTTTGAGTGAAACTGGCTTACTCTCCTGCTATGTGGAAATTTTAGTTTAATGAGTCAGTAGGAAAAGAAAACCTGCTATAATGCAATTCTTCTTTCTTTGTCTATGATCTTTGGAAGATCTTCAAACAGAAGATAGTTTGAAATAAAATGTGGACCTCTCAACAATACAAAACTCATTCTCCAAAAGGAATTGCATACACTCCCCAATAATTTTAAAAGACATTTTTACACATCTGTCTCAACTCATTCTTGCAATACAAAGATGGGTGCATCTGATTATTAATGAGGGACAAAGAGATTACTAGTAACATAATTTTTATGAGCCCAAAAGACTAAGTTCTGTGGGTTTGTGGTCATATATTATTGAAAGTTAGCAATACACCAGAAGAAAATCACAAATATGTCTTATTTAGAGAGAGTCTGGAGTATCCCTGATTATCTGAGCCTAAATCTAAGTCTGATCTCTTAATTAATGGAAGTGAACTGAATCTTCATGGAGTGCTGTGGTTCCATGAGACTCTCTTAATCCAGTCTTCAAGATACCATAATATCCTTCTTCTTATTTATTTATATAAACATTTGCATTCATTCTTCACTCTGATCTGGAACCTGAGGGAAAAGAGAGCCAAGAAGATTTGGGCCTTACCCTCTGATTGTATCACAAACTTAACATACTTTCAGTAATTAGAGAAGATCTAAGTAAGAATTACCAGACTCTAAAGAGTGAAACAATCATAGAGAGAACTTTGTAGGTTAAGTAATAGGAGTATTTATGGACAAAGTAGGACTTGAGACAGGACTTGACAGTGGCTAGTAGGAGTGAAAAAACAATGGGAAAGTGGAAGCACAAAGTAGCAAGAATTTCATGAAGAAACAAGTTCCACAACCGTCAGGGAGAGTGGTAAAAAAATAACACTAAATGACAGTTGTAACTTGAAGAGAACAGGCATGGGGTTGGGTCTCTTACAGGTTTTTCTTCAAGGGAATAATACGTTAAAAGCATTCTTTATTCAACAAATAGGAACTGAGCACGATTTTGGACAAGTCATTTTGCCTGGTGCTGTGAGGGAAAGATGAATTAATTAAACTCTTTGACCTAGAAAAGCTTAGAATTTATCAGAGCTTATTTAAGAAGTTTTGTTTTAGAAGAGGTATTTGAATGGATATGTATTTTAAAAGACCACTTCAGCAAGGTTTGGGAGAAAGTCTTATTATTAAGTTAAATGTAAACCCTCTTAAAGCTTTCATTAAAAATTCTTCTCCACTTTTGGTTCAAATCCACTTAAAAGTCAATTGCAGCACTGATTGGGACAAAAATATCTCTGGTTCTGAAAAATGTCTCCAAAGACTGGCATTTAATTCTGTCCATTCTCAGAGTTCGTGATATGAATTCTATGGGTAGATATAATTTCTGGATTTAGATCCTCTTAACCTGATAGCTCTCTCTCTCTCTCTTTTTAAGGGACTTCAAGATGCTCATTCTGATTCTGGCTATGACCTGCCAGGATCTCTTACCCAAAGCAGATACTAACATCTGTTGTTTTCACTGGGGATGCCTCATACTGCACAAGTCATATTACTTGTCAAGACTGGACAAGTGACTCGCTGTGTTTATCTTCCTCCTAGCTTCGGAAGTTATGTTGCTGATACCGAAATGTCAGTTCCTTGACCTTTGGATGCACAGAGGAGCCTCGGAGGATATTCCCAGCATTTGAAAGCAAGTTGTGAGAATTTGGTACTGGAAAGAAATACTACTTGCAGTTTAACAATCTTTTGGGTTAGTACAGGACTGTTTTAAAACAGCACTTGTGTGTTCTTGGGAGGTTTGGTTGAGAAAATTTAGAGTACAATGTAGGTAAATGTAATTATTCCTCAGAATTACTAAATTTTCAGGGATAAGAGGTCTGAAAATAAGTTATTTTCTTTGGGATTACATATTTTTGGACTTTTGGTACACATACTTGAGAAAGTACCTTTAGTAGTGTTCTTTAATGTTACAAAGAAGCCCGTTTTCTCAGGAATGCTTAGCACTCTGGACCGTATTATTCTAGCAACATCTTGATGAATAGGAAAACATTTTTACATCCCACAAACTTGAACTAATTAAAATGAACATGGGTAAAAGGCAAATGCAATTTTAAATAGTGATTAGCAAAATTTATTTTCCAGGGTGAAAAATGAATATGGTCAAGGAAATGAGGCTTATCAGGTCTTTCCACTTGCCTCACAAATCTTCTATGAATTAATAATCACTGACATTTTTATGAAACAATGTCATTTTCAGTACTAGTCTCTGCTTTCTGCATTATGACCACCTTTATAAAAGCTCGCCTCAAAGTGAGAGGAATTAAAAAAGAGTCTTTACAGTATTCTTCAAATAATTACTAGGGAAGCAGCAAAGGGAAATGAAGGTCCAACTTATTTTGCCCTAAAGAATTCTGGCAATTGACATAAAAGTAATATAAATATATTGAGGAGAGAATATAAATGCCATATAATTATACAGAATCCAAACTAAAGGAATAATCAGGGAACTTTGAATTGGAGAAACAGGATCTGTGACAGTCATTATCTTAAAAAAAACTTCTTATAAGGAGGTGCCTGGGTCTCAGTTCAGACACCCAATCTTGTCATGATCTCAGGGTCATGAGATGGAGCCCCATATCAGGCTCCATGCTTAGCACAGAGCCTGCTTGTCCCTCTCCCTCCCACTCTGCCCTTCCCCTAGATTGTGCTCATGTGCATGCTCTCTAAATAATTAAAACAAAACAAAAAAAACCATATTTTTAAAAAAATTCTTGTTAGATAAGGTAACACAATAGTTTTCTATTTCCACTAAGGCCCAATAAAACTATGACAATAGAACAATGTCAAACTTACCTGTCCATTAAGTATAAAAGCAATCTGAAGCAAAAGTACATCTCTGCTGTATTTTTTTCTAAGAAAAAGTGATAAACTTGTATTTGACGTTTGAAATTATTTTTCACAATCAAGAGGAACTTTGGTGTAAGATTCTTTATTAATCACAATGCATGATATATTCAATATTATATTCATATTCTTTCTAAATTAGTTTAATCTACTTAAAAGCCTTTTAGGACTTCAGTAATAAACCATACTCTTGAAACTAAAAACACAGTTCCATATAAGAGAAGTTCTATCTAGTACCCTTGGTTCCAAACAGAGAAACTTAAATATCAAAGCAATTAAAGCAACTTTCTACCAGTATATTATGGGTAGAAATAATTGTTAAGAATAGTAATAATTACACGAGTCAGTAATAAGAACTGCAGAGTCTCCCAACAACTTTGATGGTATGTTGAACATAATCATAATGTATGATGCTTTTATATAACTTTGTATGTATTTCTTCCAAAATGCCTTTTATCCCTTGCTTTTATACTTACAACAGTCTGAGGTATTAAAGGCATATGCCATAGCACAAGTTCAACATATTAATAAACTCAGGCCAAGGGTAATAAACGACTTGTTTAGAATTGTGGATTTAATAGCAATCAGTATTAGAATCCTGGCTTTCCTAGCTTGGAGTCACAATTCTTTCTTTAATAACAGACAGATGTTGTGTCTATCATCTACCATCACAGCTCTACATATGCCTTCATCTCCAAAGAGGAAAGTGCTAGTGACATTATGGCAGGATGTACCTGGATAAGCATGTGTGCATGTGTAAGTAAAAGCCCACATGCCCCAAGGTTTTCTTTGAAGCCTGGTATTTGCTCTTTTCTTTCTTTTCCCTGAGAAGGTTTACATGGATCCACCTTTAACAGTACCATGCTCAGATCATTTAAGTAAAGTTACTGTTTGTGGTTTTTGGGTTTTGTGCATTATTTGTGAAATGTGGCCCTATCTTCCTCTGGAGCTACTTGGTGCCACATTTCCCCTATGTGAATGGGTCAGAGCAATGGATTTTGCTGTAACATATACTGATGTTTATAGACTGGCTGGAGAACTTTTACAGCAAATATTCTCAACCCAAAGTTATTAGATAAATATACTTTGGGAAGTCTACATAACTACTAAAATTATATACATATATATATTTTTAAGAGTCTTTCTATATATGTAGAGTCTCTAAGTATGTGCATATGATTATTTTTCTGGGGTAAAGATCCACAAATTCATCAGATTCTCAAAGGAATCTGTTGCTCAAGAAGTTTAATTAATAACAACTATGTAATTAAGAGTAAATGCAATCTCTATCAAAATACTAAAGGCATTTTTTACAGAAATAGAAAAAAAATCCTAACATTCATATGGAACCACAAAAGACCCTGAATAGCCAAAGCAATCTTGAGAACCTCCTATTTTCAAAATATATTAAAAAGCTATAGTAATCAAAATAGTATGGTACCAGCATGAAAACAGACATACAGACCAATTGAAAAGAATGGAATGGGCAGAAATAAATCCAGGCATCTACAGTCAACTGATCTTTGACAAGGTACCAAGAACACACAATAAGGAAAGCATAGTCTCTTTAATAAATGATGTTGGAAAGCTGAATATCCACATGCAGAGGAATGAAATCAGACCTCTTTTTCACACCATATACAAAAATCAATTCAACCTGTATTAAAGACTTAAATGTAAAACCTGTTACCATTAACCTATGAAAAGAAAACACAGGGAAAATCTTCTTGTCATTGGTCTTGGCAATGCATTTTAAGATGTGGCACCAAAAGCACATGCAACAAAACCAAAAATAGACAAGTGGGATTGCATCACACTAAGAAGCTTTTGCCAGCAATGGAAATAATCAACATCGTGAAAAATCAATCCACAGAATGGTAAAAAATACTGGTAAGCCATATATCTAATTGTAAGTTAATATCCCAAATATATAAGTAACAAACATCTCAATAGCAAAAAACAAAACAAACAAAACTAAACTAAAAAACAAACAAACAAACACCTCAACAGGATTAAAAAAATGGGCTTAGGACATGAATAGACATTTTGCAAACAAAGACATATGAATGGCCAATAGGTATATGAAAAGGTGCTCAACATCACTAATCACCAAGAAAATTAAAATAAAAACCACAATAGATATCACCTCACACCTGTTTAGAAATCACTATTAACAAAAAGACAAAAGGTAACAAATGTTGGTATGGATGTGGAGAAAAGCACATTTGTGGTTTTCACAGATATGGTAGGAAAGCAAATTAGGATAGCCTTACAGAAAACAGTATGGACCTTTCTCAAAAAATTAAAAAGAGAACTACCATATGATGCAGCAATCCTATGTCCATGCATATATCCAAAATAAATGTAGAGTCAACAGCCAAGATACAGAAACAACCTAAGTGTTCATTGACAAATGAATGAATAAAGAAAATGTGATACACACACACACACACACACACATATTATTCAGCCTTAAAAAAAAAGGACAGACTGCCATGTGCAACAACACGGATGAATAGTGAGAACATTATGCTAAGTAAGATGGACACAGCAAGATAAATACTCCATGATCTCAATTATATGTGGAATCTAAAAAAGCCAAACTCTCATAAAATTTTCACTATTTGCAGATGATACGATGCTATATATAAAAAACCTTAAAGACGTCACTAAAACACCACTAGAATTGATAAATAGGTTCAAGAAGGTCACAGGACACAAAATCAATATACAAAACCCTGTTGCATTTCTATACACTAATAATGAAACAGAATGAAGAAGAAATAGAAATTAACAATCCCACTTACAATTGTACCAAAAATAATAAAATACATAAAAACAAACTTAACCAAGGAGGTAAAAGACCTATACTTTGAAGACTATAAAACACTGCTGAAATAATTAAAAACCATAGAAACAAATAAAAGGATAGTCCATGCTTATGAATTGGAAGGACAAATACTGTTAAAATGTCCGTACTACCCAAAGCAATCTACAGATTTAATGCAATCCTTTCACAATACCAAAAGCATTTTTCAAAGAACTAAGCAAACAATCCTAAAACTTGTATGGAACCACAAAAGACCTCGAAAAGCCAAAGCGATTTTGAAAAAGAACAAAAGTGAAGGCATCACAATCCCAGGTTTCAAGATATACTACAAAGCTCTAGAAAGCAAAGCAAATCACAAAAAATAGACAGACAGATGTCTAGAATGCGGGAGACACAGAACCCATGATTGAATGGTCAGTTAATTAATCTTCAAAAAAGGAAGCAAGAATATCCAATAAGAAAAAGACAGTCTCTGCAACAAATGCTGTTGGGAAAACTGGACAGCTACATGCAAAAGAATGAAATTGGACTACTTCTTATACCACACACACATATATACTCAAAATGTGATAAAGACCTAAATGTGAGACCTGAAGCCATAAAAATCCTAGAAGACAGTATAGGCAATAATTTCTCTGACATCAGTCATAGCAACATATTTCTAGACATGTCTTCTGAGGCAAGGGAAGCAAAAGCAAAAATAAACTATTGGGACTGCATCAAAATAAAATCCTTTTGCACAGCAAAGGTAGAAATCAATAAAACTAAAAGATAATCTACTGAATGGGAGAAGATATTGCAATGATATATCTGATAAAGGGTCAGTATCCAAAATATATAAAGAACTCATACAATTCAACAACAATAAAATCCCAAATAACCCAATTTAAAAATGAACAGAAGACATGAACTGGTGTTGTTCCGAAGAAAACATACAGATAGCTATCAGATACATGAGAAGATGCTCAACATCACTCATCATCAGGGAAATGTAAATTGAAACGGCAAAGAGATTATCACCTCACATCTGTCAGAATAGCTAAAATCAAAAACATAAGAAATAACAAGTGTTGGTGAGATATGGAGAAAAAGGAACCCTCAAGCTTTGTTGATGGGAATGCAAAACTGCTACAGCCACTGTGGAAAACAGTATGGGGGTTCCTCAAAAAATTAAAAATAGAAGTAGGACATAACTCAGTAATTCCACTACTGGGTATTTACCTAAAGAATATGAAAACATTAACTCAAGAAGATACATGCATCCCTATGTTTATTGCAGCATTACTTACAATAGCCAAATTATGGAAGCAGCCCAAGTGTCCATTGTTGGATGAATGGATAAAGATGTGGTAGATACAATGGAATACTACTTTTTAAATTACCATTAAAAAGAATGAAATCTTGCCATTTGCAGCAACATGGATGGATCTAGAGAGTAAAATGCTAAGCAAAGTAAGTCAGTCAAAGAAAGAAAAACACAGTATGATTTCACCCATATGTAGAATTTAAGAAATAAAATGAATGAAAAAAAAAGGGACAAACTAAAAAGAGACTCTTAACTATAGAGAGAAAACTGATAGTTATCAGAGGGAAGGTGAGTGAGAGGATGGGTGAAATAAGGTAAAGGGGATTAAGAGTACACTTACCATGATGAGCACAGAGTAATGTACAGAAGTGTTGAATCATTATATTGTACACCTGAAACTAATATAACTGTGTATGTTAAGTATACTCAAAATTTTTTTCATTTTATTTAATTTCTTTTCAGTGTTTCAAAGTTCATTGCTTATGTACCACAGCCAGTGCTCCAGGCAATATGCACCCTCCATAATACCCACCACCAGGCTCACCCAACCTCCACCCCCACCCCTCCAAAACCCTCGGTTTGTTTCTCAGAGTCCACAGTTTCTCATGGTTTGTCTCCCCCATCCAATTTCCCCCAACTCACTTCTCCGCTCCATCTCCCAATGTCCTCCATGTTATTCCTTATGTTCCACAAGTAAGTGAAACCATATGACTCTCCCTGCTTGACTTATTTCACTCAGCATAATCTCTTCCAGTCCCGTCCATGTTGATACAAAAGTTGGTTATTCATCCTTTCTGATGGAGGCATAATACTCCACTGTATATATGGAACATATCTTCTTTATCCATTTGTCTGCTGAAGGGCATCTTGGTTCTTTGCAAAGTTTGGTGACTGTGGCCATTGCTGCTATGAACATTGGGGTACAGATACAGATACGTCTGTATCTTTGGGGGTAAATACCCAGTAGGTGCAATTGCAGGGTCAAAGGATAGCTCTATTTTTAATTTCTTAAGGAATCTCCACACTGCTTTCCAAAGTGACTGCACCAACTTGCATTCCCACCAAAAGTGTGAGAGGGTTCTCCTTTCTCCACATCCTCTCCAACACTTGTTTACTGTCTTGTTGATTTTGGCCATTGTGACTGGTGTAAGATGGTATCTCAATGTGGTTTTGATTTTAATCTCCCTGATGGCTAATGATGAATATTTTTTCATGTGTCTGTTACCCATTTGTATGTCTTCTTTGGAGAAGTGTCTGTTCATGTCTTCTGCCCATTTTTGGATGTGACTCATCTGTTTTGTGTGTGTTGAGTTTGAGCAGTCCCTTATAGCTCTTGGATATCTGCCTTTTGCCTGTACTGTCATTTGTGAATGTCTTCTCCTATTCCGTGGGTTGCCTCTTTGTTTTGTTGACTGTTTCCTTTGCTGTGCAGAAGCTTTTGATCTTGATGAAGTCCCAAAAGTTCATTTTCCTTTTTGTTTCCTTTGCCTTTGGAGACATGTCTTGAAAGAAGTTGCTGTGGCTGATGTCGAAGAGGTTACTACCTATATTCTCCTCTAGGATTCTGATAGATTCCTGACTCATGTTGAGATCTTCTATCCATTTTGAGTTTATCTTTGTGCATGGTGTAAGAGAATAGTTGAGTTGCATTCTTCTACACACAGCTGTCCAATTTTCCCAGCACCATTTACTGAAGAAACTGTCTTTCTTCCACTGTATATTTTTTAACTGCTTTGTCAAAGATTATTTATCCATAGAGTTGAGTGTCGATATCTGGGCTCTCTACTCTGTTCCACTGGTCTATGTGTCTGTTTTTGTGCCAGTACCATGCTGTCTTGGTGATCGCAAATTTTTTTAATAATAATGATAATACTATATTGTGTATTTGAAATTTGCTAAGAGAGTTATCTTAAGTATTTTCATTATATACACAAAAATCGTAACTATGTGAGAGGAGAGATATGATAATTAGCTTGATTGTGATAATTTCATTATATGTGTGTGTGTGTGTATAGTATTCCTGAAATATTTACAATGCTTATTTGTCAAGTATACCTCAATAAAGCTAGGGGAAAAAAGGACAACTGTGTTCTGTTTCATTCTTTTGAACATTTAGCATACTATGTGTCAAAAACTTGCTGGAATCCCCAAAGGTTCCATAGCAAATGAGAAAATCATAGGGATTATGTTAACAAGTCAGTATTTCTAACATGTGAAACCATTATTACTACCTCCTAAGAAGCAATACAAGAATGATGTCCACAAAGATTAAGCTGATCTAGGGTAGACAGGTGAAACAAAAATACATTAATATAAATGTGTTTCATGAAGAGGCATCTATCAAGTCAGAAAGTCTGCTTGGGAAGTTTGTTTTCAGCTGAGTTTCTAACATCTTTATATTATAGAGTTAAACATGAATATAAAGTATCAGTTTCATTTTAAGGTGGACTGTAGATTCTTAGGGTTAGAGGTTCACTTTTATTTGTTTGCAGATATGCTAGGCATGTGAACGAATAAGGTTTTATTTTGTGGCAGTCAAATAAAAATATTATAGGCCATGAAATTATGGTTAATTACCTGTTAAAACTGAGGTTTTTGGAGGGGAGGGTGTTGGGAGGATGGGTAAGCCTGGTGATGAGTATTAAGGAGGGCAACTATTGCATGGAGCACTGGGTGTGGTGCATAAACAATGAATCCTGGAATGCTGAAAAAAATAAAATTAAGATATTAAAAAAATTATCTTTTCCAACACATATGATGCTAAGAGCTTACGTTATACATGGATTGGGTAGTCGATAAAAATGTGTGGGTTAGATCAGAAAATGAGTATGCTCATTGTCCACAAGAGTGATATACTTACAATAAACAGATTGAAATGCAGGCATTACAGGGAGTAAATTGGAAATCCCAGATATGAAGTAGAAAGGAGCACTGAAGCAGGAGAAGGACAGATACTCCCTATAAAACAAAATCATTTACCTTGCAGCTAGTACTGGGAGGTATATGCTACATTCCCCATTAAGGAAAACATTTTAAAATAAGGCATGGCCAAGTATTCCTAGTGTCAAGTTCAATGCCTGACATACACTTCATGCTTAATTGACCTCAAATTTCTTACAGTTAAAACACAAGAAGCTTAATAAATATTTGTTCAATAAATGAGTTGCTTTTTAGGTGGCTACATTACAGCCTGCTCCTCCTAACTGAATTTTCAAAATTATACCATTTCCAGTAAGAAGGAGGCCTGACCGGACCCTTTAACAGTGTAGTAATGGAATCTTTTACAGGTTCTGGCATGGTGGGCTGTCCTGCACAATGTAAGAACCCTTTAATTATCATTCCCTCAAAAATTCATTCAAAGTTAGTACTTTCTCCAAGGGACCTTCCCTCATCTGAATCATTAAATAATCACAGCTGACATTTACTGAAAACTTATTCCATGTGAGCCACTGTCCACTGTTCTGTGTACCGTGCACACAGAATCTCAGGTTCTACCCTAGATTTTGGAACTGGGATCCACAGGTTCACCAGGATCCCAAATGATTTGTGTGCATACTGAAGTTTGAGAAACACTTCATTAATTCATTTAATCTATTAAACAGCCTTGTGAGGTACAACACTTATTACTTTCATTTTAAAGAAGAGGAAATAGAGTTATACACATAAGGACACACAGCTAGGAAGTGACCGTCAGAGCCAAGATTCAGACCTAGCAAGGCTGACAATAGACCTAAAATCTCAACCAATATATTACTTTTCTTTCTGATAACACCACCAACAGAAGTGACCCTCTAAATCTCTACTAGAGCATAATAAATGGAAAAATTACACCTTTGAATGTAGGAAGGTTAAATGGAACCTAAGGGCTTCCACCAAGTGGATGTCTGCTATAGAAAAAAGGACACAGGCTGCAGAACCAGATAAATCTGAATTTTGTCCCTTATTACCTGCCTAACCTTGTACTGAACCTTTATTCTATTAGTTTCCTCATCTGTCAAACTGGGGCTACAATTTGTCATTTTGCTGTAAGAACTGAAGATAAGTATTCAATTTACCTTAAAGGTATCTAGAATATAGAATGTTCTTGGTAACTGGTAATTCTAATGAAAGGGATCTACACTTATGTTCCTTATAAGTTGAAACATGTATTTGAACATCTTTTAGAATAGCTATATGGGGGAGACATATTGCATGGAGTACTGGGGTGTGGTGCATAAACAATGAATGCCAGAACACTGAAAAGAAATAAATAAAATGATTAAAAAAAAAAAGAATAGCTCTAACATCCTGAGCAAATATCCAAACAAAACCTATACTTATATTCCTAATCATTTTAACAAGAACAAAAGCTATCTTTAAAATTTTTGACAGCCATGAATTATGAAGGTTTAACACAGTCATTCTGAAAGATAAGTTGAGTATAATAAAGAACTAGTCATTCTGCAGTAGTAGGTCAAGCAACAAAGGACTGAAGATTTCTATTAAATTCCCAAAGAAAACACTGGAACTCTGCATCAGTCACAAGATGGCCCTGATCCTTAGGTTTTACCTTCTCTTCCCAGTAACCCTTGAACAAGGAAGACTTAAGGGAAAAATACTGTAGCCAGATCCAGAATCATTCTGGAACATCATCAATATTACTTCTATATCTGAATGACAACTAGGAGGAAATATATGTAACTTCACTGGAACTTTAGATAGGTAGAAAGTGGAGCAAATGTGTCTTCCCTTTCGATCTCTTATTTCATAAGAAAAAAATGTTAAACACAGCCACTAAACTTTGAATTTTCAAACTTTGGTTACAATCTATTCCTTTACTTACTCATCACGATTATAATTGAAATAGTAATGCAGGGTTGCATGTCAGATCACTGACCAACTTCTCTGTCCCCTGTGGAGATCCATTGTCATCCAAGGTATAGGGGAAGGACAGAATATAAGCTTTTGGCTGCCTAAGGATAGGAAGCCTTAGCCCTTAATACAGTTATCAAAGCCCTGGCAGCATGTTAAGGTAATTGGCCCAATCTAAAGCATATAATCTATTTTTCTTTATCTCCCAACTGTTTCCCACTACTATTAGGTTCTCATGCTAAAGTTTTCTGAGAAATAAAGTAATTATACTAGTGTTGTCAATCACTGCTGTCAGGCTGATCAATAAGAACAATGTTAACCTTACTAATTAATTGCTAGCAATCACCTAACTAACTTGAAGAAACTGTTAGTTGTACAAAACTGAATAAGGAAATGCTCCAAGTGATGTTTATAATGTGCTATTTGAAAAACAAAAGATTTCAATTTGTCTCTAAAATAGAATCTTTCAGCGTTAAGTGAAAAATGGTAGCCTCTTCTATTTGGTTTCGGATAGGAGTATATGCTTTTATTGCAATCATCATTCAAGGCTACTGACAATAAATGAAGCTGGAATCTTCATGGTGGATATGCTGTTTGTTTAGAAGTTATCCAAATAATTTTAACCTGACAGAGCTGAGCAAAGGCACCCCCTTCTCAGATCTCATCATGAATGCATAATCATCTGGGTCAACCTGATTTACCGGTGTCTAGTTCAAGAACAGAAGAATGGGTTTCTTTCCTTGGGATTTTGAAAGACACACAAATTATTTAAATATTCCTTAAGACTGTTGGTGAACTGTATTGAGATTATTAGAAATTTAATTTTGTTCTATAAGCAGGTCTACAATGCCATTCATGGGGTTTTACTAAGGTGAGACACTACTTAGGAAGGCAACCTTGGCTTCTTGACTGAAATGGTCAGTAAAGTTATTCTTGATGGGAGATCCTTTTTCTGGGACTGTGGGCAACTGAAATTTACATGGTATCGCTAACACTGTGACTTAAAAAAAAAAAAAAAGAAGCTTTATTTATTTGAGAGAGAGAGGGAGCACAAGTGAGACAGAAAAAGAGCGCACACACCAGCAGGGGGAGAGGTGGAAGCAGGCTCCCTGCTGATCAGGGGGCTGACTCAACTCAGGGGGCTTGATTCCGGGACTCTGAGATGCTGACCTGAGCTGAAGGCAAATGCTTAACCAACTGAGTCACCCAGGTGCCCCTAACATTGTGACTTTTTTCAATCTAAAAAAATCATATAAGGAGGAAGTTTAAGATGCAGATTCCCAGGTTGACCCACCAGAAAGTCTAGTCCAGTAGGTCACGTGTTAGGAATAAGAATCTGCATTTGGCTCTGGCCCATATTCTGAGAATCATGACTATAAACTTGAATCCATAGCTCAGCTCCTTCCCGACATTGAGCTGTCTGGATTTTATCAAATCCTAAACTCCAAGTTCCAAGCTCCTCTGAACCCTAGGCTCTAGGAGACTGAGGATGACATAGGAATTGGCAGCTCCTCCAGGACTTTTGAGGATCATTAGGGAAATTAGAGTGGGATTAGTTGCTGTAACCATTTAAACACAGAGAATTCTTAATTTAGAGCTAATCTGATAACAGCCTTAGCAGCAGGCCTCTGGCATTTGTGGATTTAACATTCATAGTTTCAACAATTTGCAAATTATTTCATAGGTGCATATTCATCTATAACTTTTGAAGACAGGAAATGGAATCTATATTCTAGAAAGCTCGTATAAACACCAGCTCTTAGCTAGGAGGTGAATAAACCTTCCAACCAATGTCTACATCTCAACAGCTTTTTGGTGTTCTCTATTCTCACAAACTAAATGTTCCAAAGTAAAAAAAAGAAAAAGAAAAAGAAAAAAGAAAGGAAAAAAAAAAAGAAAGAAAAGAAAAGAAAAAATTGTCTTTCAGTATCTACTATGCAGCGGGAGGGGCTCCTTTTTATTTTATTTTCACTTAATAGTTCTAAAAATGAAGCCAAGTCTTTGTACGATGATGCTGTATAATAACCCAAAATTTTATGAAGGTTTCAGGATCTGGTCCTTGTGAATTGGAAGCATTCTTACACTGTATTTACTATTTCTGTTTTTATATCAAAGTAATGGAGGAGCATAAAAGTGACAAAGTGCTGCTCAGTTTTAATCCTCCTGAGACGGAATTGAAATTAAAATGTTAAATCAGGGAAAAGATGAATTTCTCAAATGCCTTTTAAAAATGCTCAGTGTGATGACAGTGATATTATTAACTGTCAGTGGTGGAAGAGCAAAGTTTGAATAATTTTATTTTCTTTTTTTCTCCACAAATTAAAACCAAAGTACCCCACTGATTCTTTTTTCAAATTAAAAATTATGAGACTTTGAGTGGGCATCAGGGAGTAGACAGAAGAGAGTACTGCTGGCAAGTAAATTGTATTTATATTCCAATGATGAATGATGCCTTCTGTCTTTTTCATCCTTACACCAAAGAAAATGTTGTAGCCTAGTCTAGTTTCACCTGAGGACTCATTTAATAAATATTTTTGATTGCCTACTATGTACAAGGCATTGAATGAGCTACCAAATAGAAACATTTCCTTCCTTAAGGAGTTTTCAGTGGGAGAGAAGAGCATGGATATAATTTATTATCATCTAGGGTAGAAAATAGAGGTAGAATTAAAAATGCAAAAAATGAAAAAAATAAAAAAACAGTAGGACATAACCAAGAGTCAATCAGAACAGACATCCTCCCAATCATACAGATGGCAGCAGTCAACAACAAGTCTACCTGTATAAGTGTTTGCCAGCTGAATGTTTGTGCCAACAAAAGGTGATAAAGGCCAGGGGAGAGTAACAGCTTATGAATTCAAAAAAGAAAAATCCCTTCATGTGAGGGGATCAGGGAGAAATTTGGGGGCTTTGAAGAATGGATGGGATTTGAATAAAATTAAATGTAGGAAAGTGCTTGAAATAAAAGAGGCATGAACTGAGAACAGTTCAGGAAATGTTCCAGAACCAGTGGAGTGTTTCAGCTCAGTTTTCTGAGTCTGGGACACTGCAGATGGGCTCTGAGGTAGAGAGCTCAGCCAAGGACAGAGAGAGAGAGATATCCTAGGAAGCCAAAGACCAAGCCAACCCCTGGGTAAAAGGGGAGAAGTTTTTTGGACCAAAGATAGGGTACAGAGCGTGCCAGTCTTCCCCTGCTCTTGTCCATGTGAGCTTTTGGGTGACAGAGGGACAGAACACCTGGAAAAAAGACTGAACTACAAGGTTTCTGACCCTCTAGGTATGAATAGACCCACACCCTCCAAAAAAAAGTTGGAAAAAAGAAAAAAAAAAATCGTGATCATTTCCTACATGAGGCAGGCTGGGAGTTCAGATCAGAGCACTCATAATTATGATAAACAAGAAAAATCACATTTTCTGCACACTTGAATTTGTGATATTGAAATTCATACCTATGATGCATCTAAAGAATTTAGCTCTTATTAAAAGGTAGCAACTGTTGGTAGCAGGAAAACCTGTAAAATCATCAAGATGTCTAAATTAAACCTTCCCACTGCCAGTTAAATTCTTTTCTCTTTATCTGTTTCCACTAGAGGTAGAAAACACATCCTGTTCCATCCCGTGTCTTTGATGATTTTTCTTGTTCAGGGCAATTCTTCTCTTCCTCCTCCAGCTAGTTATTTGTCAAAACTTAATTCATTTCAGCTTTTTACCCTGGATGATCTTCAAACTTAACTCTAGAAAGAAAAGCTAAGGGTCTGTCAAGGCAATATTGGGGGGGAACGTGAGGATGGCATTTCAGAGGATATTTGCTCTACTCACCCAAGTATAGTGATTCCATTCCCATTTACTAAAAAAGAAAAACAAATTGCAGATGCCATAGCTAATTCTCACTTGGTTTTTAGACCTTGAGTCAGACCTGACCCATCTTATATTAATTAGGTTTCCATATGATTTTTTTATGGCCTCTATGATGTCTGATTTTATGCCTTCCAGGCTGAATTGGTACTTGAAACACTAACCTAAATGGCTGCTTCCAGTTTGAACAGGTCATTGTGCACTCCAGGCCTCTGACTTCTCAGTAAATCAGCAGGTGTTTCCTGTGTGGCAAAACTCTTGCAATTTGGGAAATTTGTGTGAAAATGCAATTCAAATATTCCGATCATAAGGAATGATTTTATTTTTTGTTTCTTCTGACAGATCACGAGGCAACCCAATCATCCTCATGGGATCTCTGGCTGGTAATTTCCAACAAAGAGCGAGGAGAAATATTCTTCCTTTTCTTTGGGAATAGGGAGTATCTGTCGGATCGAATCTGTTGGTACTCTGACGTGAGATCACTTCCTGAGGCAAACCTCCCAACAAGGGGCTCAGGGCACGTTCTCAATCTTGGAAGTAGCTGGCACATGGTACTGATGGAGCAAACCACGGGACTAAGTTCTATCACTTTCCTATACTCCAAGGAACCCAGCAACACACACATTTGGCCTTGGAAGCACTGAATGCAAGGAAAAGATCATGCAGGACTGAAATTCATTCCTTTGTGAGTACCTTAATGATCCAACTGCTGTTTTGAGCCTTCCAGAACTATCTGATGAAATTATACTAGATGACCACTGCTATTTGTCATTTAAGCAAGAAAAATTAATACTCTGTGTTTGAAGTCTGTCCTACTTTGTGGCTCATTTTACTATCTGGAGGATTAAAGGATTGGTTCCTACCTTTGGAAATACTCTGATCCCTGCTAATCAGAAATTCTGCAGGTGATTATATGGCTGAATGTAATATTAACTGTTGTTGGGGACCTTCTGTCAAAAAAACAAACAAACAAAAACAAAACAAAAAACCCTGGGGGAAAGATAAAAGAAATAGGAGATGACCAGCATTTAATAGGTTTAGGTTATGGTCACTGCCTTCATAAGCTTTATTTATTTCTTTAAATTCCCCCTCTTAATTTCCGGCCGGAGCTGCTTCTTCATTTCACTATTATTAAAAATACCTCAATGTTGTGCCTGACGCTTGAGAAGTGCCCTGGATACTGTGAGCAGTGAATGAGAATGTGAATCCATCCTGAGGCCTGGTGTATGAACTAGAATAAATACACTTTTGAAAAAGGTACTTGACTATGCTTTGCAAAAACATGGCTTTTGTTGTTTTTTCAATTTTCTTTAATTCTTTAAGGATGTAAAATATACTTCTAATCTGGCCATTTCCTTTTAATCAAATCCTCAATGTCCAGGTAGCATATGTACCTCGAATATTCCTGAAGAATTTCCAAAATATTGATGTATATCTAAAATTTCCATTCATAAAGAGTTCCTGGAGGAACTCATATATTTAACAAATAAAAAGAATGATTATGAGTTTCTTGAATGACCAATTTCAACTATATTTAATTTATTTATTCAGTGCAGTTTTATAAATAACATGTATTACTTATTTTGTCTTATAAAAGCAGCAAATAATTGCTTAAGAGAATTTGGAAAAGAAACAAATTATATTGTATATAGTCTCACACTCAGAGATAAACACTATTAAGTATATTTTTCTCAATTTTGGTATATACTTATGACTTGCTTTTTCACATGCCAATATATTTCAAGTGTTTCTCCCTTGTTACTAAATATTTTGAGATTTTTTTAAAAAGATTTTATTTATTTATTTGACAGAGAGAGATCACAAGTAGGCAGAGAGGCAGGCAGAGAGAGAGAGAGGAGGAAGCAGGCTCCCTGCTGAGCAGAGAGCCCGATGCGGGACTCGATCCCAGGACCCTGAGATCATGACCTGAGCCGAAGGCAGCAGCTTAACCCACTGAGCCACCCAGGTGCCCTATTTTGAGATTTTTTTCATGACTTAATACCATTCAATTACACAAAAGTGCCTAATGACTTTAATTCTTTGTTCTTGCTCATTTAACTAGTTTTCATTTTTTACTATTTATTATGATTAATTTTATATATGTTTTTGTGCATATTTAATTATTCCTTTAGAAATTAGAATTAGAAAATTCTTAAAGGCTAAATTATGGAGTTAAAAAATACTGACTTTTAAAACAATAGAAATTGTCAAGTTACCCTTCATAATTTTGCCTGCCAATTTACAGTTTCTTCAACAATGACTAAAAGTACATTTTGTTTTTAAACCAGAATGTTTCCAACAGAGGAAGGTTTTACTCTAAAGAAAAGTTAATAATTCTAGACCTGTGTTAGGTGACCCTCAGATAATAAAATAGAGAACCACCCACAGTCTATTTCCAATTCCTGCCCCCTCAATATTTCTCCTGATGTGGGCTGAACAGCTGATATCATTTCCTGCAACACCAATAGAAAGTTTTATTTTGTTGTATTTGTTGTTGGTTTGTTTTTTATATGCAGGGAGAGAATAATTCCTAATACTTTTATAAGTCTTCTCTTATTATCAGTGTCTCAGACAAAAAAGTGTCACAGAACCCCTGTCAACTGTGACTTCTGAAGGATAGTGGTATAGCATATACCAAGAGAAGTTCAAGAACTTCTCTTTCAGAGGGTTCATTTTTATCAGGCTCCACTTAATTGTTTCCAGGTGTTTTCAAAGAGTTCCCAAAGTATGGAAAGATCAAAACAAAAGCCCCAATGACAGATTACAAGAAATTCTGCCTTATGCTTTCATCTACTGTTACACCCTGTCAAGCTTTCATTAAATTTCTGCCAGAAGCTGCCCCATACAATTTTCACACATCCTTCTCTTGTCCCCGCCTTGACCATGACATGTTCCTCCCTGGAACATCCTTTCTCAAACCAGAATGTCTGTTAACTCCAAAACTCTGCTTAAAACCTTGTTTCTTTACAAATCTTCCAAATGAGCTATGTTCATTTTTTAGAGTCTTTTGTTATAAATTTTTTTATGTTTAAAAATCATGAGGGAAAAAAAAATCACAAGGGCACAAAACTGATTTAATTCTCAGTGTATTGCAAAGCCCCCATTTTTGTTTTACCTTGTTAATTTTTTCCTCTGCCTTAATTCTCCATACTCATTTCTATTCCTTTCTTCCTATTGGCACAGACTCTTATTTATTTAACAAATATCCTTTAATAGGTATTTGTACATTTAAAATATCCAGTACTGTTATGTGGTGGAGGTTACATAACTAACATTATATAATGGATTTCATACTGTTTGTTGCTTTTTAAAACCAACATTAAAAATAAAAATAAATAAAATCAACATTAAGTCACTGAGATCTGTTCATGCTACTATATTTAAATCTAATTAATTACTGCTGACTGTTGCATTGTATTCTGTTAATGGCATATACCATATTTTAGTTATTCACTCCTTCTGCAAGGGTTTCCTAAACTGCTCACCTTTATTATGTAAATAATGTTGCAGTAATTTTTGTTATACTTATTTCATTGTAGACATGTGGGGGGATTAGCTCTGAAATAGATATCAAGAAAAAGGGCAGCTCAGTCATAAGGCATTGTGGTAAATGGAATTATTAGCTCAGTGGTCCCATTTCTTTGCTTTCCCCTGTGTCCACACCCTTTTTCTT
The DNA here is from genome assembly GCF_020171115.1 of Neogale vison. NCBI lineage: Eukaryota > Metazoa > Chordata > Mammalia > Carnivora > Mustelidae > Neogale > Neogale vison. The sequence goes on along the minus strand of NC_058094.1, from coordinate 161,518,830 downwards.
GTAACTTAACAGATCCTCCCACTTAAAATGCAATGTATATACTATCACTTGACTTGCTTTGGCCAAGACACTGTAGGCAAAAGTGACAGTGTGCCAGTTCCAGTTCAAGCCCTGGCGTGAAGACTTCTTCCCAAACTTCCACTTGCCCTTTTGTGCTTCTGCCATTGCCATTATGAGAGCATGCCCTATCTGGTCTGATGGTCCAAGAAGGATGAGAGAAATTTGGGGAAGTCCTCAGTTCAACCCATAATGACAGCCCAGACTAGAGAACCTTCAGCTTCAAAAGGACACCAGCCATGTCCAGCCTTGATAAGTAGACTCACAATGGAAGACTCACAAGAGCCCAGTAGAGATCAGCAGAGCTGTTCCAGCAGACACTCGATCACATAAAGAATAAATGTCTGTTGTAGGTCCTGCAGGTTTTGTAGATTACAATGTAGCAATGGCTGATCGACAGAGATTAGCACATCTGGATTGCCTTTCAGAATGCCTGTGCCACTTTATTCTTCCAACCCCGAATAAGGGTCTTTGCTTCCTTATATCCTTGTCTAAAGCACTGCCCATGTTTTTAAACTGTCCAGGTTTTCTTAATGTGATGATCATGTAAGAGTAGATCATGACATTTTGAATTTCTGTTAAGAGTTAGGAAATGTCTTCATACACACACACACACACACACACCACGTGGATCTCTCCTTCTTTCAAGTGCCTACTTATGTCCTTTATCTCTATTTCTTTTGGGTTGACTATCTTACTAGCAGATATGAAGAAATCCCTCATATATTCTAAAAATGAAATCCCTGTAAGTTTTAGACATTGAAAATTTCTTCTGTTAGCCTGTCATCTCACCTGTCTGCCAACTTTAACAAGGATGTCCATGGAACATTTAATTAATATTAATGTAATCCAATTTTTCAGTTCTCAACCTCCCTATACTTGTGGTTTTTATCAAATATTTTTTGAAAGCACTGCCTCACTAAACCAAGACCTCAAAGACTATTCCTTTAGCTGTCATATATATTTTCTTTCAGCTTTTACTTTTCATACTTAAATTTTTAGTGCACTTAGTTTACTTTTAAATATATATGGAGCTTTTCCTTGGTGTTTATATATACAATTCCACTAAAAGTCATGTTAATAAGACAATATTGACTTATTTTTTAAACAAATATATTAGATGTAAACAAAAAACCCAGAACATTCGTCCTCAAAACTGTCACCTTGGGGGTGCCTCTCATGCCTACAAATGCTTTAAACATCTTGGAGCTGCTCCTTTGGAATTTCCTTTACTGCTTTTTCAGATTATGCTTAATGGTGGGAAAATGGATATGGATTTTGCAAACATTCTGAAAATTACTCAAGATGAAGTAGATGATCAATCTCAAGAGTACCACTTTCAATTAGAAAAAGAAGGCAACTGGTTTACTCATACAAAGGGATTTTCTTTGTTTTCTGTTACTTACTTTCAATATCTTGCTATAGAAGCAGTACATTACAGTTTTGAAAAATATGGGCTTGGAAGTCAGGATGACTATTTCAAATACTAGCTCCAGTGGCCTGGATTAATTCTATAGATCTCAATTTCTGCATTGGTTAAATAGAGATGATAAGAAAAGAAAAAACTGTGGTGAATACTAACTTACCACTGGAGTTATTTTCAAGATGACATGAGTTAGTAGGGTCTGGCATGGAATAAGCAGCCACTGACAACATCATAATCGTTAGTTAAATCATCCCATATAACTGAATGGTCTCAAGCCTATGTGAGGCCACCACCCTGTTTGATTATTTTGTTTTGTTTAAGACTATTACGGGCAGTCAGACCCACCCTTCCTTTCAACACAATGTAGTGAGCCTGGGGAAATGGCATATATACTTTTCTTCTGTTCTACCTTGCATTTTAATTCTTTCATCTTATACCCATCAATCAGAAAACAAAATTACTCTGAGACAGTATAATAACTCCACACATATTTATTCCATATACTTTTGAGGAAAATAGGTAATTACTTCTGTCTCTCAGACGTAAGGCTTTATCCTCAGCTTGCTGCCCTCAGCAATCCCACAAGCAGGTAAACACAATAAATATTTCTGTGACACTCAGTAACCACTGGGTTCAATTAATATGTGTTTAAAATGTACAGCAGATGCAAAAGAATCCTATTTTGAATTTTTTTTAGCTGCTAAAGGAATAAATTATAGCTTATATCTAGTATACAGCTCACAGACCCTGACACGTCACTAGGCAGCATTTTTTAACCTCCCAAAAAAAGAGAACACGTTCCCTCAATTTGAGGATATTGTGTCAGAATCAATGACTTAAATAGACATTTTGTATTATCAAATTATAGGCAAGAGTAATTACTCTACCAGTTTCTAGCTATCAGAAATAGAATCCTTTTTGCATATTTTCTCCAACTTAAATTTTGAAACTTCTCTGTTACCTGCTCTTTTATTATTGACAGAAATCATTTAGAGCTAAAAGAATTGTAAATATTAAATCTGGGGAAATTTGGGTCGGGGGGTACTTGATGCTAGAGGGAGAGAGGATCTCAAAAAATATTCTCTTTTTTCTACAGAAAATTTCTAAGTTCTATAGATCAAAAATAGAAGAGAGGAGGAGACAGGAGAGCAGAGAGAAAACAGTTTGACAAAACTAAGATTTTCTAGCATGTTTGGTTAGAATTAGCACTACAATCTGAGGCCACATTATCTAAATCGCTCATTCCAATGTTAAGCCATTGGAATATGACTGCTGACCGTCTGATTCCCTTTCGTTCCATGCTGCTGTCATCAACTTATAGAAAAAAGTGGTCAAGAAAGACCTAGACTCATGCATACCAGAAGTATGCATGCATTTCTGGAGGGGGTGGTGAAGTCAGTCAGAGGGTGGAAGGAAGCTAGTAACTAAGAAAGTAAAGGCACTATTTGAGCATTCTGAGGTCCCCAGGTAGGGGAGCAGGACTGCAGGGTAGCAAAGGTGTATGGGTGATAAGAAGGTCAGAGCAGAAGATGAGCACCTCTGGCTTATTACAATCATTCTACATAGTACACATTAAAGATAACCACTGCCAACAGAGAAGAAAACTAATATTAAAATTACAGATACTAAGATCATTTTTATTGCATGCTAGAAATAAGGTAGCAGGTTCAGAATGTAATAACTTATCAACAGGATCTGGTCCCAGCAGTTTTGTGGAGTATTGGCAGTGATAAATGATTCAGGAGTAATGCCATCAAAGCAAATAGCTTCCATTTCCATCGCTGACTTTACACATACTCAGGTGGCTCTGTTAAAGAGAATTAAATGCACAGCACCATATGGGAAGAATTATCATGAGTTTTCTTTGTGACAGACAGTAAGATAATGCATTTTAACGTGCCATTTATGTTCAAACAAGTAAAGGTTGGGGTCATGAGAATTTTCTTTTAGATATTTATCCTGATTTTAGAGTATGATGTCATATCATCAAGTAAATTAAAAAGAGCCACTACCCAGCAATACTTCAAACTACCTCCTTCCTAATACACACATTGGCTTTATCTCTTCCTGATGATTACATCTGTCCCAAAAATAAGCACCAACATTTATGATGCTGTTTATTTGCTGCAAATCATTCAGCTCCTTAATAAAACTCATCCATATTCAATTCAGCCTATGAGTCACACTGCACTGTCAGCCAGAATATTAATATTTCAAGATATAATTCAATATAGATCGGAAGGCACTATGAGGACAATTCACCAATTTATGCTGTTTCCTATTTATTCAATAGAGGTCTATTCTACTGAGCATAAATGATGCCTTGGGATGTGTTCTTCATCGATCAGAAACTGCTAAAATCAGTCGATCATAAGCATTCAAGTATCATTAGCTGTATATAAAATCATGGTAATTCTGTAATATGAACCAAATTACTTGTTTCTCAAGCATACAGTCAGTATACTTAACATAAAAGGTGTAACTATCTAACCTGAGAATTTTTCCGGAGTTCTCAAGCAAAAAGAAAGGAAGGAAAAGAGGAGGGAGGAGAGAAAGAAGACAGCAAGGTGAGAGGGAAGGCTATCTTAAGCTATCTCCTCCCTTCTTTTCCCACCAGACAATAAAAGTGGACTTAAACATCAAGAGTCAAAAGGAACCAGAAGTATGCATATGATTGCTAGCACACAGCTAACTGTGACAACTTACTCCTCCCTCCTGCCTGCCTGCCTGAGAAACTACCCTCCACCAACAAAACGTGTAGCACAAGGCTCAGAGTGATGTCTGCAGCATACGATACCAAAGACTGGTCCTCTCCACTCCTGTATATAACCTTCTGATCTTAAGTCCAGCTGCAATATCTGCAGTACAATTATTCTTTCATTGTTTTCTTACAGTCACAGTTACATATGTGCACACGTGCTGAATTCTTCTCCCCCTTTGCCCCTCCCTTCCTGCCTCTCGTGCTTCCCTATTTCCTTAAATAATTAACGGAATAATCTACTGTGTTTCAGGCAAATCCCTGCCCTCTGAGAGCATCCAGTCTGTGAGGGACAGAAACATGAGAACAAAGAATTACAGGATGATGCAATAATAAAGTGAACTATGACTGACAGGCTGAATGTCGTTGCTGGTCTCCACATACTTCAGGCTTATTACAAGGCTGCTATAAGGTCACAATTCAAGTATCTTAGAAAATGCTACTAGTGATAAGATACTGGTGTCACACATAATTAAAATAATGAAATTGGGTTGCCATCACAACTCCTTCCTCTATTCACAATCTTCAGTTTTTACTCTAACTTTAATTTATGGTAAATAAATCAGGGTAAAATAACCTTGAAAAATATGTATCTTTATCACTGATGCACCTTCAAAAAACTAAAGATAAGTTGTGTTGGAAGAGAAATTAGGATCTTTGAAGGCTAGAACTCTCTATCCACATTTGAGTGTTTATTATAATAATCATGTTATTAATGAATCAGATCTATGACAAATATTTCTGTTTTACCAGAAAAAAAGATCATTGAGAAGTGCAAATATGAAGCTTCCAAGGCCTATGTCCAAATCTAAGCAGGAAAAAAAAAATGAGAGAACAGTGTTTCAGAACAGTATGTAATGGGAAATCTGTACAAAAGTATTTACATAACCAAGAGAAGCCTCTAGAGAAAGGTAGAATTTGCAGGTAAATTAATGCAATGGATTCACAGAAAAAAGGCAGAGTTCTGGAAGGCCCAAAGGTGCACTTTACAATGAATAATTCCATCAGAATTATGTGTGCAAATTAGATCAATTAAAGTGGAAGATGCTCAGTCACATACTGGTCTAAGAGTTAAATGTTGTGGGAATACAACTAAAACCAATTCCAACTGAAATTGTGGAGAACATCCCAGGTGGAAAACAAAACAATTCCTGAAGGAAAGAGAGTAAGTCAAAGGATTATTTATTTTCTTTCTTTTTGTTTTAAGGTTGACACTTTTAAAAAAAATCATGCATATTTTGCCTGGTTATTTGTACATTTATACTCTCCTTGAACAACAAAACACACAAGAAAAAGGCACAAACCTTTTCTCATGAACTCAAAAAGGCCCGCCAAAAGTTGGTCAAAAGTGATGAGGCTAGTTTTATCAAAATTTAGAGAATACCATTTAATCCCTTCTTTGTTAAGAATTTTTATGCCACTCACTTAAATCAAATATTTATTGCTAATGAAGGAATTACAGAGAGAAATGGGGAAGCTGAACGTGCTTTATCAAGAAAAAACAAATATGTGGAAGTCCAGTACATATTATGGATAAGGTGAATTAATTTGTTATCACTGTATAACTGTTTGTTATTGCTCAAACATCTATGGCAGCTATGTGATTTTTCTAGTTTCAGAGGGTCTCACTCATGAATCTTTGGTCAGTCAACAGAAGGTTGGGTAAGCATCCACCTCAAAATCAAGCAGCAACTGGCTAAAAACTTGGAGGGTCTCAGCTTTTCTCCACATGGTCCCTCATTAGGCTAGCCCAGGCCTATTGCAAAATTAAGCACCAATTGGCTAGAAACTGGAGGGTCTCAGCCTTTCTCCACATGGTCCCTCATTAGGCTAGCCCAGGCCTATTCTTGGTGGTGGTGGGAGCCAGGTTTTGAGAAAGTGGAAATACATGAGATCTTCTGAAAATGTACATTTGGAACAGGTACACTGTTGCTTCCCTTATATTCTATTGTCCAAACAAATAGGAAGTTATTTCATAACCAAGGGATGGGAAAATAGACTCTACCTCTTAATGGGAGGAGTTTCAAACTCACATCATAAAGGGTATGGATAGGGAGACCATCATTTGGGCCATCCATGCAACCAACCTCTTGCAAGAGAACCAACCTTTAGGAAAACAAGACTTTACTGTAGACAAATTACTATAGGCTAGCAAACCATCATCTTTACCCTGCAAAATGGTAGAAGCTGGGGAAAAAAGAGAAAAGTTAGCACTGAATCATAGAACAACCAGTTACTCATTACTGGCTCTTAATAACTAAAGTGATAATCCTCGTTTTTTTTAAGTGTTGTTGGCTTTGTCATACTCCTACCTAGCACAGTAACAAGTAACACTATGTAACAATTATCAAACACTTGTTAAATACCAAGTACTGGACAGACTATATACATATCTAATCTTATTTATCCTTTAAAATGACCCTATAACGTTCCCTTTATTTGGAGGGAAGAAAAGAAGAATTTGTCCAAGAAAACATCATTAGTAAGTGACAAGATTCAAATCTAAAGCCCAAATACATGTTTTTGCTTTTTTAAAAATAAGAATGTTTAATTACTTAGGTAGAATTTGCAATGGACTTATTATTTGCTTCCCTGGAGGACAATACTAGTTTTCACACCTGCATTAACCATTTATATATTCTCTTCTATAAACCACTCCTTTCTTTTGCTAATTGTACTGCACGCCATTTTTTTTTTTACTGATGGAAATTCTTTGTATACACTTGATGAAAACCCCAAATCATTATATTGCAAATATTTCCTGCCTGAATGTCCTCATCTTTTTATTCTATTAGTGATGTATTTCATCAATGAGAAGTCCTAACATTTAATACAGCCAAACTTATCAATTTTTGATGTCTTATTGCAAGATATTCTGTTTCAATGATGTTAACATAATCATTTATACATTCTTCTATTATTTTTATTGTGTTATCTTTTATATTTAGTTATTTAATTCATCCAGAACTTAATATTACAATTACCATAAGGAAGAATATAATTGTTTTTTTTAAATGATGACACAATTGCCTGGAAAGTATATATTGAATTATCTGTCTTTTCTCCATTGATATGAAATGTTGCATCTATCAAGGTCTAATTTCCCAAGTATACATGAACCAGGCTCTGCATTATCTATTTAATTTCACTGATGTATTTGTCTCTCTTTAGCCAATTCCACACAGTTCTAATTACTATACTTTAGGTTTTAAGATCACATAGGAAACGATCCGTCTTTTCTTTTTAAATATTGTCTTGGCTACCATTTTGCATTTACTATAGTATATGAATTTTAGAATTAAATTTTCAACTGCTATGAAAAATTATATTGGGATTTTATTTGGGATTAACTGAATTCATAAATTAGTATGGTGAGAATCTATGGTCAGAAATATTGTTTATGCATCTATAAATGTATCTTTTCATATACTAAAGCATTTTTTAGGTCCTTCAGTATCATTTTCTATTTTTCCATGGATTTTAAAATATTAATTTGTTATATTCCCAACTATTTTGTTGTTTTTGTGCCTATGAAAAACAGCATATTTTTCCTTTTTATACTTTATAAATGGGTTATGCAAGTCTCTAGATGAACTATCAATTTTTGTACATATAAGAGTGTCCTATAATTTGCTACAATTTGCTAACATTAGTTAGACATGATTCTAGTGCTTTATGTGAATCATAAAATTGATTTAGTAGCTTTCCATTGATTTAGTAGCTTTCCATCTTTTCTTATTCTCTGGAACAGTTTGTATAAGTTGGAAATTCCACGTTCCTTGAAAGTTTGGTAGACATCACCTGTAAAGGAATTAGGACTTAGCACCTTTTGAGGATCAGAGCAGACTTTTTTAAAAGATTTTATTTATTTATTATTTATTTATTAGACACACAGAGAGAGATTATAAGTAGGCCGAAAGGCAGGCGGGGGGGGGGGAAGCAGACCCCCTGATGAGCAGAGAGCCTGATTTGGGACTCGATCCCAGGACCCTGAGATCATGACCTGAGCCAAAAGCAGAGGCTTAACCCACTGAGCCACTCAGGCACCCCCAGAGCACACATTTTTAATTTTGATTTTTTTTTTTATTTTTAGTAATATCTATGCCCAACATGAGGTTCAAACTCATGATCCAGAGATCAAGAATCACATACTTTACCAACTGAGAGACCCAGGTGCCCCTAATTTTGACTTCAATATATTAAATGGATAATGGTCTAATCAGGTATTCTAGTTATGTTGTGCCAGTTTTATAATTTAAATTAGTAAACCATGCATTTTCTTATCATACTTATTGGCAAAATATTGCATATATATCTTTTACCTTGTAAACTTCTTTTATGTAACAATATCCTAGAATATTACTATCTAGTAGCTGTTCTTTTTTTTTCTAGCAGCTATTCTTAAGTTTTATAAACACATGACTTAATCTGTACTTTATAATCAACATCAAACTTTTCATCATTCCCCACATTGTCTTTCTGAAAAGGAGACTTAATATGTTTTTATTTCCCACTTCTTTCCTTCATCTCTCCCTCCTACCATCACATGCTGATAGTTTTTGGATATTTTTTCCCAAGTGGCAACTGAAATTTATATTTATACTGCATGTATAATATACATCTCAGTTATTTAAAATATGCATGGAACACTGGAAAAAACAGTTACAAATATTAAAGGTAGTCACATCAAGAACTGTCAAGAGTACCGGTTACCTCTCTTTTTTATATTTTCATGTCATAAAAAAACAAATATCAATATTCAGTTGTTCTTCATAAACTACATTGCCTCAAATCTATCATCTATCCGCATGAAAGAACCAAATTACACTGAAGGGGACAAAGAATCCACTTATTAAGTATACTATTAAATATACCAATTAAAAACATACTTCTTTAAAACTGAAAATAAGTCCTACTAGTCTTTATGTACTATTGCATATTGCATCTAATTCTTCTGGACCTATTTTATTTTACTGAAGCATGTTTTCTAGTAAGTCTTTCAGAGACTTTCAGTTTTAACCCTGTCTGTATATATAATAAATTCTGTGACTTTCATCACTCTCTTAATTGAATAATCCTTTAACTTCATGAAGTTCTAGGTTCCAAGTGATTTTCCATTAGCACTCTGAAAACAACTCACAGTTGCTCAAAAAGGAAAGTACACTAATTCATGTATACACCTGATCTGACACAATAATTATTACTTTTATTATGCTAATTTTAATTTATAAAGCAGTTACTTGGGAACATTATAATAAATACATTATTTGGATTTTATTCCTTATGACTACATGAGGTGGGTTCTTAGTCACCCCCTTTTACAGATGAAAAAATATAGAACTTAGAGAAGTAAGGTGATACCAAAACTCACAAAAGGATTAAATAGTAAAGCTAGGAAACACAGAAAGGTAGATTGACTTCAAAATCTCAACTTTTGGGGCACCTGGGTGGCTCAGTGGGTTAAAGCCTCTGCCTTTGGCTCAGGTCATGATCTCAGGGTCCTGGGATCAAGCCCCACATCGGGCTCTCTATGAGGCAGAGAGCCTGATTCCTCCTCTCTCTCTGCCTGCCTCTCTGCCTACTTGTGATCTCTCTGTCTCTGTCAAGTAAATAAATAAAATTTAAAAAAAAAAATCTCAACTTTTTTTTTTTTGAGAGAGAAGGGATGGAGGAACAGAGGGAGGAGAGAGAGAATCTCAAGCAGGCTCCATGCCTAGTGCAGAGCCTGACACAGGTTAACTATCTCATGACCCTGAGATCATGACCAGAGCCAAAATCAAGAGTCTAATGCTTACCTATTGAACTACCCAGGCACCCCCAAAACCTCCAGTCCTAATCACTAAAAGAAACACCCTGTAGTTCAGTGTCAAACATTCCAAACAAGATGACATCTTCTGTTAAAAGTGAGTAAGATTATGGGTACATCCATGATGTATCCAGAGTATATGACTATTAATTGGTATATTTAATAGTATACTTAATAAGTGGATTCTTTGACTATTATCTTTTAAGATCTTATCCAATATGAAATAGTGGTTGAAATACTGATACAGGCCCCTCTGGTTGAACATGAAATTGTAGGAGGAAATCAGTCAGATCTTGTTGGTCAATCTCCATCATTTTTTCAGTTGACTCTTTGTATAAAGGTAATAAGATATTCTCAAAGATAAATTCCTGTAAGTAAGGGCAGATTTGCTCTCTGGAATGGCAGCCCATATAGTTCAAATTATCACTACAGAATTTTAATTTCCCACAAGAGAGGACACAACTTGAAAGAGTGTGTTAACCGGCCAGGTAAGTAACCTATTCCTCTATGCCCTCAGCAAAACCATTTCTAAGATACTGTAAAGAATTTCTGTCAAAGATTTCATATCAGGCATTTCTTAATGTTGTGAGCTAGTTTCCTGTTACAAATTCCTTTGTGATCACCTTAGGATTTCTGTTGATATCAAATGGCCTTAGAATTTCTGTAATCACCAACATCTCAAAACATCATTGTTAAAGTCAAACAATTTGGCTATCAACTCCCTGAAAAAAATCACTGTATTCTTTATCAATTCTTTATCATTTTTAGAACCAACTATTTTCTTATGTTGTGGCCATTTATGAGTACTACTGCAGTAACTTCCGTATTTACTGTATCTGCCACTGGGCCTGGACCTGGCAATTATGGTTTAACCCTTATGTTTCACAATTGCAAATAATGAATTTTATATCATGTCAAATGATATGAAATTACCATAATGGTTCCTTGGTTTCATCCAGAAATATTTTTTTCATCCAACAAGAAACCATAACTTTATTAATGATAGAAAAAGTACAAATTTCAAACCAAGATGCAGCTATTCTTTTGAAACACCAAAAAAAGTCCTCCTTTTCAGATGGTCACATTGTTAATTCCGTAACAGCATTTACAATATCAGTACTGTTGTTCTTCAGGGCTTGGACAGCTTTGATCTTGAAATATTTGCCTGTGACATGACCAATTCTATGTCCTTAACTTCTACACTGGTTTCATCAACTTCTTCTTCTTCACTCCTCTTGCACAGTTGGAGTCTGTGTGTTTTCTTGAATGTTTGAGACAGCTTCACCTTGAACTTTGAATTTCTCAGCAGCTGCTAGTTGTGTTTGCTGAGGTAAATCCTCGATCTTGGCTTCCCCAAAGACTATGTAGGTATCTGAAGCTGGGCTCTTGTAGACATCTGGTTTTGTGATGACAAAGAGGATATTCTTAGATTTCCAAATAGTGACTCTTGTAACCCCTCTAACCTGTCAAAGTCCCAGTTTGGACATAGATTTCCATGCCTTCTTTTCAATCCTGCTCTGTTTTGCTTTACTGACTGCTTCTTTACTGATTTTAGTGGCTGCTGCCAGCTGGGCTGGTTTTGTGGCTGCCTGTGTGGAATCCCATTCCTCAAGGTCTGATACTGATTCATCACTGTCAGATTCAGTTCCAGACCCTGTCTCAGCCTGGAGCTTTGGCAACTCCTGCTTTGTAACAGAGACGGTTTCTATGACTTCATAAGGCATTTTGTGAGGGGGACATGGAACCAAGATGGCAGCAGAAAGAGAGCAAGCAAGAACCTGACCCACACCTGTTGCAGAAGGAGCAGGAATATTTTATATAAATTCCCTTTTATGATAACCCTTCTTCTTTCAAAGGTTAAATTTACATCGTTGAATTTGTAAGCAGAATATCAATATAAATTGTATTGGTTTTGTATTGCTGTGTAAACATTTATATAAGACACTGATGAAAGAAATTGATGACACAAATAAATGGAAAGACTTGATACCAAGCCCAGAGATTGGAAGAATTAATATTGTTAAAATATCCGTACTATTCAGAACAATCTATAGAGTCAGTGCAATCCCTACCAAAATACCAATAACATTTTTCAGAGAACTAGAACAAACAATCCTAAAATTCGTATGGAACCACAAAAGACCCTGAATAGCCAAAGCAAACTTTAGAAAGAAGAACTCTTTTGGCCAGAGTTCCTTGCCACATGGGCCTCTCTGTAGGGCAGCTCTAATATGGGAGCTGTTTTCTGCTGGAGCAAGTGATGGAGGGGAGGACACTTAAAACAGAAACTTTTTTGTAACCTAATCTCAGAAATGATATCTCATCACTTCTCCTAGATTCTATTCATTAGAAGTGAGTCCAGCTCACTCAAGAGAAAGGGATAATAAATGTCTGTGAACACCAGAAGGCAGAGATCATTAAGGACTATTTTAGGGACTAATTACTACTTCATTTGTCCACAGTATATGTGGAAGTTGAAGTATGCAAACTGATTTGTAAATACGTTGGGAGTAATTTCTAGGGAGTGATTCTCATAACTTTTCTATTTGATAAAGACATCTAACTCTCTAGGCAAGGATATAGTTTTAAAGCTCTTTAATTTTTATGAAGAGTGCTAATATAATACTAGAATAACTAATACCTAACATATAAATATCTATATATTAGCTTTATCTATATACATCTAGACAACTAGTTTGCTTTAAAGCTTACAGTTATTTATTGAGTGTTTACTCTATGCCTGGTACTTTGCCAACCAATCCACAGAAGTCAGTGCAAAGTGGGTATCATTACTCTCATTTTACCAAAAAGGAAACTTATAGAGGTTAAATGAAGTACTCAGGACCACATAGCTAGAGAACTGGGCCACTGGGGTTTAAATATAAATCAAAAGCCCATCCTACATGTAGCCCTCACACTGTCCAGAAATTTAGTTATGAATAGATTTTCATCTAGCTTCTGTCAAAAATGAATTTATGCCAAATTATATTATAATAATAGACTGTGGTGGCAAATGTATTCCCTGGTTGATAAAGAGAATCAACTTGGGGGCTTTAAAATATACATAGTTATATAAGTCCTAACCCAAAATCTATTGAATCAATATGTCTGGGAATAACTTCAATACATATATGTTTTATATCTTACATTTTAAAACATTCCCCAGAAAATACTTGTGGTACAGCTTTGGAAAATGTTGATTTAAAGTTGACATTAGTGATTTATTCCACTAAATCAGTATTTCTAAAAATACGGTCTATAGAGCTGATGCCCACTAAATACAAGTTTTTCAACAAGAAGTCCTAGAGGAGGAGGAGTCCAAGATAGCGGAGGAGTAGGAGACCTTAGTTTTGTCTCATCCCAGGAATTCAGCTAGATAGCTACCAAATCATTCTGAGCACCTGTGAACTCACCTGGAGATCTAAGAAAAAAATTGCTGCAACTCTACAAATAGAAAAGCAACCATTTTCTGCAAGAAGGCAAGAAAGAAAAACTCACCTCAAAAAAGAGAACAAGAGGCAGTACTGACTGCCAGGGACCTAATCAGTATGGATATAAGTAAGATGTCAGAACTAGAGTTCAGAATAATGATTACAAAAATACTAGCTGGACTTGTAAAAACCATAGTGAACATGAGAGAATCCCTTTCTGGAGAAATAAAAGAACTAAAATCTAATCAAGTCAAAATAAAAAAGACTATTAATGAGATACAATTAAAAATGGAGGCTCTAACTGCTAGGATAAATGAGGCAGAAGAAAGAATTAGTGATATAAAAGACAAAATGATGGAGAATAAAGAAGCTGAGAAAAATAGAGATAAACAACTACTTGGTTATGAGGGAAGAATTTGAGAGATAAGTGATACTATTGTGCAAAACAATATTAGACTAATTGGGATCCCAGGAGAGAAAAGGGGTGGGGAGAGCAGAAGTTATACTGGAGCAAATTATAGCACAGAACTTCCCTAATCTGGAGAAGGAAACAGGCATTCAAGACCAGGAGGCAAAGAGAACCCCCTCAAAATCAATAATAATAGGTCAACAACTTAACATATAATAGTGAAACTTGCAAATCTCAGAGACAAAGAAAATCCTGAAAATAGCTCAGGTCAAGAGGTTCATAATCTACAAGGGTAGGAACACTAGCCTGGCAGCAGACATATCCGCAGAAACCTGGAAGGCCAGAAAGGACTGGCATGATATATTCAGGGTGCTAAATGGGAAAAGTATGCAGCCAAGAATATTTTATCCAGCTAGGATGTCATTCAAGATAGAAGGAGAGATAAAAAGCTTCCAAGACAAAGAAAAACTAAAAGAATTTGTGATCACTAAACCAACCCTGCAAGAAATATTATAGGCTATCCTTTGAGCAAAGAGAGACCTAAAAGTAACATAGACCAGAAAGGAACAGAGACAATATACAGTGACAATCACTTTACAGACAATACAATGGCACTAAATTCACATCTTTCAATAGTTACTCTGAATGTAAATGAGCTAAATGCCCCAACCAAAAGACACAGGGTATATCATATTGTATAAAAAAGCAAGACCCATCAATATACTGTCTGCAAAAGACTCATTTTTGACCTAAAGACACCTCTAGATTGAAAGTGATGGAGTGGGAAATCATTTATCATGCCAATGGACATCAGAAGAAAGCTGGAGTAGCAACCTTTATCAGACAAGTTAGATTTTAAGCCAAAGACTATAATAAGAGATGAGGAAGGACACTATATAATAATTAAAGGGTCTATTAAACAAGATTTAACAGTTGTAAATATTTATGCCCCTAATATGGGAGCAGCAAATTATATAAACCAACTGATAAGAAAATTAAAGAAAAACATCAATAATAATACAATAATAGTAGGGACTTTACCACTCCATTCACTGCAATGGACAGATCATCTAAGTAGAAGATCAACTAGGAAACAAGGGCTTTGAAAGACACACTGGACCAGATGGACTTCATACATAAATATATTCCATATCCATATCTATTCCTCATAGATATAGATATATTCAGAACATTCTATCCTAAGCCAACAGAATACACATTTCTTCTCAAATGTACCTGGAGCATTCTCCAGAACAGATCACATACTGGGTCTCAAATCTTGTCTCAACCAGTACCAAAAGACTGGGCTCATTCCCTGCATATTTTTAGACCACAATGCTTCCAAACTGGAACTCAATCACAAGAGGAAATTTGGAAAGAACTCAAATCATGGAGGCTAAAGAGCATCCTACTAAAGAATGAATGGGTCAACCAGGAAATTACAGAAGAATTTAAATAAATTCATGGAAACAAATGGAAACGAAAACATAACTGTTCAAAATCTTTGGGATGCAGCAAAGGCAGTCCCCTAAGAGGAAAGTTTATAGCAATATAAGCTTTTCTCATGAAACAAGAAAGGCCTCAAATATACAAACTAAACTTACAGCTAAAGGAGCTGGAGAAAGAACAGCAAATAAAGCCTAAATCCAGCAGAAGAGAATTATAATGATTAGAACAGAAATCAGTGAAGTAGAAACCAAAAGAAGAGTAGAACTGAGCAAGGAAACTAGGAGCTGGTTCTTTGAAAGAATTAGTAAGATTGATAAAACCCTGGCCAGACTTATCAAAAAGAAAAGAAAAAGGTCCCAAATAATAAAATTATGAGGACAGATCACAACCAACACTAAAGAAATACAAACAATTATAAGAACATTATGAGCAATTATATGCCAACAAATTGGGCAATCTGGAAGAAATGGACGCATTCCTAGAGATGTACAAACTACCAAAACTGAAAGAGGAAGAAATAGAAAACCTGAACAGACCCATAACCACAAGGAAACTAAAGTAGTCATCAAAAATCTCCAAAAAAAAAAAAAAAAAAAATCTCCCAACAAACAAGAGTCCAGGGCTAGATGGCTTCCCAAGGGAATTATATTCAACATTTAAAGAAGAATGAATACCTATTCTTCTGAAGCTATTTCAAAAAATAGAAACGCAAGAAAAACTAGAAAACTTTTTCTATGAACATGGATGCAAAAATTCTCACCAAGACACTAGCCAATATGATGCAATAGTACATTGAAAGGATTATTCACCATGACCAAGTGGGATTTATTTCTGGGCTACAAGGTTGGTTTAACATCCACAAATCAATCAATGTGATATAATACATTAATAAAAGAAAGAACAAGAACCATAGAATCCTCTCAATCAATACAGAAAAAGCATCTGACAAAGTACAGCATCCTTTCTTGATTAAAACCCTCTACAGCATAAGGATAGAGGGTACATACCTCAATATCATAAAAGCCATCTACGAAAAGCCCACAACAAATATTTTCTCAATGGGAAAAAAACAAGAGCTTCTCCCCGAAGGTCAAGAACACCACAGGTATGCCCACTCTCACCACTGCTATTCAACTTAATACTAGAGGTCCTAGCCTCAGCAATCAGACAACAAGAAGAAATAAAAGGCATCCACATCAGTAAAGAGAAGTCAAACTCTCACTCTTCACAGATAACATGATACTCTATGTGGAAAACCCAAAAGACTTCACCCGCAAACTACTAGAACTCATTCAGGAATTCAGCAAAGTGTCAGGATATAAAATTAATGCAAAGAAATCAGTTGCATTTCTATACACCAACAGCAAGACAGAAGAAAGAGAAATTAAGGAGTTGATCCCATTTACAATTTCACCTAGGAATAAACCTAACCAAAGAGGCAAAGAACCTCAGAAAACTACAAAGTAGTCATGAAAGAAACTGAAGAAGACACAAAGAAATGGAAAAACATTCTGTGCTCATGCATTGGAAGAAGAAATATTTTGAAAATGTCTATGCTACCTAAAGCAATCTACACATTTCATGCAATCCTTATCAAAATACCATCAATGTTTTTCAAAGAAATGGAACAAATAATCCTTAAACTTATATGGAACCAGAAAAGACCCTGAATAGCCACAGGAATGTTGAAAAAGAAAACCCAAACTGATGGCATCACAATGCCGGAATTCAAACTCTATTACAAAGCTGTAATCATCAAAACAGTATGGTACTGGCACAAAAACAGACCCATGGATCAGTGGAAGAGAATAAAGAGCCCAGAACTGGACCCTCAACTCTATTGTCAATTAATCTTCGAAAAAACAGAAAATAATATCCAATGGAAAAAAGACAGTCTCTTCAACAAATGATTTTGGTAAAATTGGACAGCTACATATAGAAGAATGAAAATGGTCCATTTTCTTATACCATACACAAAAATAGAATCAAAATGTATGAAAGACCTGAATGTGAGACAGGAATCCGTCAAAATCCTAGAGGAGAACATAGGCAGCAAACTCTGTGACCTTGGCCACAGCCAGTTCTTGCTAGACACATCTCCAAAGGAAAGCAAAACAAGGGCACAAAATGAACTATTGAGATTTCAAGTTAAAAGGCTTTTGCACAGAAAGGAAATAGTCAACAAAACCAAAAGACAACAAAAGAATGGAAGAAGATATTTGCTAGTATCTAATAAAGGGCTAGTATCCAAGAGCTATAAAGAACTTAACAAACTCAACATCCAAAGAACAGATAATCCAGTCAAGAAATGGGCAGAAGACATGATCAGACATTTCTCCAAAATAGACATCCAAATGGCCAATAAACACATGAAAAATGCTCAACATCTCTCGCCATCAGGGAAATACAAATCAAAACCACAACGAGATACCATTCACACCAGTCAGAATGGCTAAAATTAACAAGTCAGGAAATGACAGATGTTGGCGAGGATGTAGAGACTGTTGGTGGGAATGCAAGCTGGTGCAGCTACTCTGGAAAAGAGTATGGAGGTTCCTCAAAAAGTTGAAAATAAAGCTACCCTATGACCCAGCAACTGCACTACTAGGTATTTACCCCAAAGATACAAATGTATCAATATGAAGGGGCACCCACCTGCACCCCAGTGTTTATAAGTGACAATGTCAATAACAGCCAAACTAGGAAAGAGGCCAGATGTCCACCGACATATGAATGGACAGAACTCAGCCATCGAAAAAATGAAATATCGTCATTTTTTTCTGGATGGAACCAGACAGTGCTATGCTAAGCAAAATAAGTCAATAAGAGAAAGACAATTATCATATGATCTTACTATATATGGAATTTTAAAAAACAAAACAGGAGCATAGGGGAAAGGAGGAGAAAATAAAATAAGACAAAATCAGAGAAGGAGACAAACTGTAAGAAACTCTTAATCACAGGGAGGCGGTGGCATGGGTGGGGAACTGCATGAGGGACATTAAGGAAAGCACATCGTGTAATAGACACTGGGTATTACATAAGACTGATGAACCACTGAACCCTACCTCTGAAGCTAATAGTACATCATATGTTAATTAACTGCATTTAAATTTTAAAATAATCTTAAAAAAAAAAAAAAACCAAGAAGTCAGAATTGTATCTTAAATAAGCTCCTTAGGTGAATCTTATGTACACTAAAGTTCAAGAACCATCACTATATGTTTACTAAGTTCTACCCTTAAAATATAGTATTTTTACACCTGACAAACTAATCTTCAGTTTCTTTGTGAAAGATCTAAAAACAATAACAAAACAAAAAACAGAGAACACTTCACTTTGAAAAATTATCATTTTCTATTAATATTCTATATTGTAACTTAAGAGCCAAGTAGCTGAAAGATCCCTTTAATGCTTAGTTGTATTAATTATACCTGGTTTCTGGTATAATTACTGTTCCTCTTTCAATATCATGGTTTCTCCATCTTGCATGATACTATCTACGGATACTACACCAATAACGAATTATATAGAACTGAGCAAGTGAAGGGGAGGGGAACACTCTGTTAACCCAGTTTTAACACTTGTCCTTCATTATATCTGTCTTTTTATCCACTATTTAGAAAAATGTCACAAGAAAGTTTGTCACAGCTCTGTGTTTAATGTTGGATCCAGATAAGTAGTGGTCCAGAAGAATAAGTATTTATTTGTAGTATTTGACGTCTAGTTAATCTTAGATTTCAGAGCTAGTTCTCATTAAAATCACTAGCATTTCTAATTACACTTTTTTCTGTCTGTTGACATTTTATAAATAAATATTTAGACACCAAGTGGCTGTATCTACAGGCCTTCAAATGGGAGGATAAAAAAATGAAAAATACATCATCTAGCTGTTTCCTAAATTTGTATGTTTTGTCCTATGTTAACAATGCTAATTAAAACCAAACAAAACAAATAAAAACAGACAGAAGCCCCATTTTCATATATATTCACATAAAAAAAAAGGCTTGAGAAATTTAGAAAAAAATTAAGGACACCTCATGCTTAAGTAAGTTAGAAAATTTGTATTTGATTAAAATTCATCTTTTTAAAATTTCTAGCAGAGATATGCTATTATGGTACATGTAGGATTCTGGTATTCATTATAACGATACTGCTTTACATAATTGGAAGGCCACTGAAAATAAAAGCAGTTTACTTCCATTCAATTAACACTAATTGAGTGTATCTATTATGCAGATGTTGTGCCAGGTGCCAGGAAAGACTAAGATGAATAATCATGGTCGCTGCCCCTGGGGAGCTCACAGTTCATGGGGGAAATAGATAGTGACATGGCTAATGGTAGTACAAAGTGATGAGAGACACACACCTTGCCATATGAACACAGGGCACGGACTGAGACCAGCCAGCGGTTGTGCACTGTGCATGGAGGTCACAGTGCACAGTGGGAGGATGTCATAGAAGATGGCTGTAATGGTGGTCTGCAGACTTCATGCCAAACAAAAAAGTGAAATAGAAGTATCTTCTTTCTAGTTGTATTTTGGAGTTATACAAAAGCTAGGTTAGTACTTTTCTTTTGCTGCTTTTTATTAAGAACAAGATAAATCGGTTATTGTTGGTTTGTTTTAACTCAAGTATGGCCAGTGGTATACTTACCAATAAAAATACCAAGTCAAAAATAATTTATCTACTTATTGAGTACTTTTGGTTTTGAATGCAAACTCCTTTCTCCTACTATAATTATACAACTTTCACTAGTGTTACACAAAAACTAAAACAAAAGCTTGAAGTGAAATATATGGGAGAATATGATACCATAAACGTTGTCAATTTGGATATACTCTATTTTATTGAAAGTCATGTCAATCATGGACTCAATACTCCATGTTTTAACCAATTAAAGCCAATTCATTTCCCCCTCCCCCACTGGAAGGTTGCCTGAGGGTTTGAGGCTATCTTCAGAGTAGTACATCCCCAAGGCAAATATGTCACACTAGACTAATGGTGTACTCAGGGTATATGTAAATGTATCAAATCAAGGGCATCAGCAGCAGCAGCAAAGTTCTCTTCCCTGAGAGTTGCTCCTTTACTCACAGGTCCTGCCTCCTGGTCAGAATATTCTGAGTCTTCCTGATCTTTCTCCCCTTTCTCTTTGGCAAATCTTCCTCTTAGGAAAGGATCTGATATTTACATCTTGGTATGAATTTAAGCCACTGCATCACTTCTCCTTGCATTACTAACTATACCACAAATTTTAGAGATTTATTAGTAGGAAAAGGAGAGTCAGTCAAATGAGTTGTGTTAATCCTGCCCTGTCTCAATGTTCAGTACAATGTGGAAAGTAAGAGATCCTTAGTAAATACTTTATGGCTGATTGTTGAATTGCTCATCAAATAGTTGAATATCTGAAGCACAGGAAAGCAAAGCATATAATTTTACATCTTCAAATAATGTAGGAAATGGAAGAGTATATTAGACACCTTCTACTTTATCTTCTTCACTTTACAGACTATAGGGCATGGCCAGTGAGTGAAGAACCTAGGGTGGCCTAGAGCAGCATACCTGGAAACAGAGCTCAGATCTCCTGACCAAAATCCATTCCCCCTGTGCAACATGTTATTTTCTGCTAAGAAGGCAACATAGTCTCCAGACTGAAAGACTGTAAAAGGCTGAAAGTAGACAGAATTTATTATTAGATGCATCTTTGCTGTGCATTTTGATTCTTATTCTATTATCTCTGGTTATTCTTTACCATAACACCAGTCTAGCCTTAGCCATTGAGATTCTCTACAGCACTGCTATCAGTTAATAACTTAAACTCTGACCTTTGTTTTCAGACACAGTAATCATCCTGATTCTTAAGTTCAGTCCGTATTTCATCATGCTTGCCTCTTTGTATGTGGAGTTCAATGTTTATGATATTCCATCTTCACTAAGAATTTTAAACCCCATCTTCTTCATCAATATTCTCAAAATATGTTTTATTTACATTTGTAAACCAAATGTTCCTGAGTCTTAGCAGCCTATAACTATAAAATGAAATCACACTTCTTTAATAACCATATAATGATGACTTAGAACTGGCATTCTTTTCATGCGCAGAGAATCCAGTCTCTTACTTGGGAATGTTTATGTGCTCTACATATCTGGGCTGTCTTCTTGGGTCTCATCAGTTTTCTAATCTCTACTCTGCTCAGTGAGATTTTACTTGCACTATGCAGGTCACCTCTTGATAGTCTGAGAATGCAGTGTCTCTCAAGCTGTTATCCCTTCTCCACGTATTCTCAATGGGGGTGATACTGCACCCACA
This sequence comes from Neogale vison, assembly GCF_020171115.1. Lineage (NCBI taxonomy): Eukaryota > Metazoa > Chordata > Mammalia > Carnivora > Mustelidae > Neogale > Neogale vison. The sequence continues at coordinate 161,497,184 of NC_058094.1, read as the reverse complement.
GGGGTGAAAATTGGTTCCTGGGGGGTTGAAAACACCTTACTCATCTTGCTCTTTTAATGTATAAAGCACAGAAATGCATATAGTATATAAACAGATATACATACGGTCTATCTGTGGTATTAAAATTTCATGGGGAAGGATAAAATTGGGGGTGGGGAATGCCTAATAAGGCCCCTTAGGGAGCTGGTAATAAATACAAAAAGGAGGTTGAGAAACACTGCTCTAACCTTTCATCCCAAGGATAGGAATAGCTCTTTCCCTTAATTTCTCATAACCTGGGACCAACCCGCAGGTGTTTACAAGATTTACTAAAAATGTGGGACATTACAGAAAATGGATGTCCTGGGAAAGTGCTAAATATGGTCCCACTCAGAACATAAACCTTCCTTTAGGGCAGCTCACAACGTGCCTCTCTGCCTACTTCCTGGTCAGCTTTCCTCTCATCCATGTTACTACCTTCTATCCAGGAGTTCTAGACATATCTGTGATTTAGATTTCACATTTCTCTTCTCTAATTTCATTCACTGTCCTGGCACTGCCACTTTGCAGGGTGACTGACCATGGGAATTCCCACTCCTTCCAGGACACTCAGTACTCAGTGTGTGACTGCCTCATGGCCTCCAAAAGGAAAATCCTGTTGGAATAGCCTAGTCTGATGTAATACAGTTTTCAAGTCTGTGATGCCTGGTCTTATATTACTCAAAGATTGTTACATCAACAATTTTTTTTTTAAAGATTTTATTTATTTGTCAGAGAGAGAGAGAGAGAGCGAGCAAGTGCACAGGCAGGCAGAGTGGCAGGCAGAGATGGAGAGAGAAGCAGGCTCCCTGCCAAGCAAGGACCCGATGCGGGTGGGACTCGATTCCAGGACTCTGGGATCATGACCTGAGCCAAAGGCAGCGGCTTAACCGACTGAGCCACCCAGGTGTCTCTTATATCAAGAATTTAATCTAAATTGAGATTAATCAAACCCAACCCAATACCCTTGAAGGTTACTTTCTGTCTGATATGAAATCATACTGCTAAGGCTTCCCACTCACCTCAAAGACCATGACACCCAAACTTTAGTACACACACTCAGAAAACAGTGACAAAATTAACTTTTTTGCCAAAATACAGCAGTTGGGTAATCTTAGAGACTCTACTATTAATTTATCTTCCTTTAAATGCCACCAGAAGAGTCACCAAGCAGAGCTGTCAGTTGGGCAATTATACTGCTTACATTATTTCAGATCAAAGTGTGCACTGATGTCAAGTAAAAAGTTTCTAGTGGGTTAACCAACATGTCCCTGTTTGTTTGGGATGTTCTTTGTCTTAGCACTGAAAGTCCTGAGTCCCAGGAAACCACTCAATCTTGGACAAACTAATTTACAGCATAGTTCAGTGACTACCTGGAGATCATTCTAACAAAGGTGATTTAACAGCAGCAAGTGTTATCATGACGTTTTTGTAATGCAGTGTTGAGTCTGTTTTCTTGATGCTACATTCTCCCTTATCCTAGTTCTCACTATAAAAAGAATATCTATAGAGCAACATCTTTTCCCATATTTAACAAGTTAAATATTTTATCTTATAATCAATATGTGAATACACGTATCTTTTAGAAACTGGACATTTGGGTGGTCATTCTGTAACAAGCCTTTAATAGGAGATGCTATTATTTTTGACAGCTGGAAGTGGTGAATCATCCTATTTGGTAATCACAGTTTGCTGGTTGTCAAGGAAAAACATTTTAAATATTGCATGATACTGCTTAGCCCTCTGCCCCTCCTTGTAAATGCCACCGCTGTGTCTCCTGAGAGACCTAATATGTTAGGGCATGTCCATTGAAAATTGAAGCTGTATAATCTATTACAATGCAAAATAGAAATCAGCTTCACGCTGTGGGTAGCATTGAAACAGGCTTGTTACATTTACAAAGATTGTTCTGATAAGAGCATCCCCAGTTGACCAACATATGGGCACTGATGAGGCTATGCATCTCTCATTTAATTTATAGTTGGAGCTTCCACCTTTGAGGTTTAACTAGCTTTTCAATGGTACATTTTGCACCTGTTCAGTATTACTAATCCCAGGACTATTTTCTCCTTTATCCTGTGGAATTATCCAGAGAGGCCAATTAAGGAAAAAGAAAAAGAAAAAAAAAAGCAATTCAGGGAAACAGAAATGTGCTGTATCCTAGAGGTTATAAGATGGAGCACATGAGGGAAAATGAATTCACTTTAAATTTGTTACTGTAACTTTAAAGTCTTACATATACAAAGATTGTCACATACTGGAGAAAGGTTTTAAGGTACTTTTAAAAAACTGCTATTAATTTGTAATGTATATAATTTTGATATTTGTGATGTTCCTACTGTAAAAACTATAGACAACTCTTCCTTATCTCCTCTTTCTTCACCAAAAAGAATCGAGTTCAGTATCGTGTAAATTCCACGTCAGTTGGAGGGAAACAGAAGATGCTCTCATATTTCACAAATGGAGAGACCATAGCACAAAACATTGTGACATCTCCAGCAATCTTATCATGTGCCAGCATGCCTGAAATATGATCAAGTTGGAGCTCTTACATCCCTGTGAAGTATCTGGTGGGAAAATAGTCCATTTTCTTTCTTTATTTTGTTTTGTTCTGGAAAGTATAGTTTATTAAGTTTTCAAAAGATTTATTTTCTAGTAGATTTTTAGGATAATGCTTGAGCACAGTCAGAAAGGAAGCCAAAACATCAGGTGTTAGAATTTCTGTGCAACTTAAATGGGGAGAAACTGAATTTAAATATAAACTTTAATAAGCAAAGGATTACTGGACTTCAGAGTTTCAATTTAGAGCAGTTTTTCCTTTTTCTATGTCAAGACTGTGATCTTTTATATTCAGATTGTTTTGAAGTGCTCAAAAGGCAGTCACGCTATGTCCTGATTCAATTATAGTAGTAAATTTTGGTGCTATAACATGGATGGAACTAGAGCGTATCATGCTTAGCGAAATAAGTCAAGCGGAGAAAGAGAACTATCATATGATCTCCCTGATATGAGGAAGTGGTGATGCAACATGGGGGCTTAAGTGGGTAGGAGAAGAATCCATGAAACAAGATGGGATAGGGAGGGAGACAAACCATAAGTGACTCTTAATCTCACGAAACAAACTGTGGGTTGCTGGGGGGAGGGGGGTTGGGAGAAGGGGGGTAGGGTTATGGACATTGGGGAGGGTATGTGCTTTTGGGTAAATTGGAAGGGGAGATGAACCATGAGAGACTATGGACTCTGAAAAACAATCTGAGGGGTTTGAAGTGGCGGGGGGGTGGGAGGTTGGGGTACCAGGTGGTGGGTATTATAGAGGGCACAGCTTGCATGGAGCACTGCATGGGTGTGGTGAAAAAATAATGAATACTGTTTTTCTGAAAATAAATTAATTGGAAAAAAAATTTTGGTGCTATGGAATTAGATCTGATCAGTTACAGATGATTTTCTGTAATTCTTCTACTTATATTAGAAAGATTTTTTTTTAAAGATTTTATTGATTTGACAGACAAAGATCCAAGTAGGCAGAGAGGCAGGCAGAGAGAGAGGAGGAAGCAGCCTCCCCGTTGAGCAGAGAGCCCTATGTGGAACTCAATCCCAGGACCCTGGGATCATGACCTGAGCCTAAGGCAGAGGCTTTAACCCATTGAGCTACCCAGGCACCCCTATATTAGAAAGATTTCATGGTGTCCCAATTCCTTAATATGACTGCTCACATTTCATTAGAAAACATTATAGATTACTGTAATATTTAATTATTAACAAGAGACATGACTACATAACAGGGAGTTCTGGGCAAATACATAGGATGAACCATGTGATTCAACTCAATTCATTTCCATCTCACAATTTCAGAAGCACAATATAGCTGTGCTATTGCAGTAATCCAATCCTGATGCAGGTTTCCCCCCTCATAAAGAGCTTTAGTCAATAAATTAATAAACTCTGTACTCAGAAGTAGAATAAGTAGTAAGAGAATTAGGAAAATTAAACAAGTTTTAAAGACATCCAAACTTCTTGAAGTTCTGATATATAACCTATGATTTTTAAAGAATAAAAATCATTGGATCTCCTCCCCACTCTCCAGGCCAAACCTCCACTGCTTCTTTAAGCAAAAGGAAACAGCAAGAGAGAAAGTAAGTTTTAGAGTTAAATAAAATTTATTTTGAAAATTTTACATTTTCCTTAAGACTCCATGAAAACAACTTAGTATATTGAGTAGCCTGGATTAGTGACTACTGGTTTATCAGTCTAGATAGATACTACTGGTTTATCTGACTTCATTATTTAAACTCTGCTTATTCCCCCAAAGCATTTGGGTTGGCTCTCAAAAATGCACACAATACAAAAAGATAATAAATCAAGAAACTGAGGAGATAGGAAAATGGGATTCAGGGATCTAACCATTAGCTCTTTAATCTCTGTACCAGTGCTTCTTAACTCTGTCCATACATTCAGATACTAGGAAGCTTCTAAAAAAATACCAATGTCTTCATTCTACCTCAGACCAGTTATATCAGAATTTTGAGGGTGAAGCTTGGGCACTGTTATTTTCAGAAAATTATGTAGATTATTCTAACATGCAACCAAGATTGAGAATCACTGTCTTATATCAAAAACATAGAAACGAAACCAAATACCAACCCCTGTCACCCACCTTCTTTCCTTTTAAATGTAAATTACCAGACTTCCATAGCAACCCATTCTCTTACATTATCACTCTGCTTAACGTAAATTGATTAAATCCTTTTCAATAAAAAGTTGTCAAGACTTTGCTTTCAATGTGCTATGACCTTGTGGAAGCAGAAACAAAAACTAAGTAGTCCAAGATGCAGAAGACATAAATGCTTAATAGTGGTATAAATACAGAGCTGCAGGGGAGAGAAATGATTCCTCATACCTAAAGAGGACGATGTGAAAATTACTAAGGACTGCATGGAGGAGGCAGCAGGCATTTGTTTCAGGGCTTGAGAACTAAGAAACAAGAGACAGGATGAAAGTAAATGCCCCTGCAACTGAGGAATGAGTAAGCAGAAGCACTGAAATGTTCCTCTGTGCTGGGAGTCCATGGGTAGAACAGATTTACAAGGCACAGGAGGTGGCTAAACAATTACATTCATGAGGGGTTCTCATACTACATTCCTTGGAAGATACTTTTTTCAAGGCTGGATGCAGCAGAAAGAAATTTCCCACTTGACTACCCTGGAGTTAACAATCCTGATGGTTACCTTATGTATGTGGCAGGATAATTAACTGAAGTATTACTGTGTCCTACCCACCCTAAGCTTTTCCTGTCTCCCTTTTTTTGAAGCAAGTTACTAAGCTTTATGGTTCCTTGCAGTCAGAATTTGACGAGGATAAAAGGCAGAAAAAGCCCAAAGCAGTCTATATATGGAAAGCCTTCATCAGTTGATATTTTGTTAGAATTCTAGAAGATGAGAGGAGGGGGGCTTATAGAAGGGCAAAGGGCTCTGAGATGGAGCTATCTGTTACTCTTAGGCAGAAGGCATCTCAGGAAGGGAACTTTGACATAGGGTTTCCAGCATTAGCTAAGATTCTCCTATCTAAAGGAGTAGGGATGCAGTAAGTCAGGGAACATCAAGGGATTACAGCAGGCAAAAACCATGAGAAGTCAGGAGCAACCAGACATACTGGACATCAACAGCCCATTCCCATTTCTAGCTACCACAAAAACCTTTGAAAGTCTGATATAACCAAGGGAGGAGGGAAAAAAGGAGAGCCTATAATAACTGGAATAAAATTCTCTACTGCCCTAAAGGATGACATAAGGAAAACTGTTCCTATATGTTCAAGTTTGTGGACCTAAATTTGCAAATGCTCCAGATATGTGGATATTTGCACTCAAGAGGGTGGGGGAGAGTTTAAATGGGCTAGGTCCCTACCTTCAGTTATTGGAAGAGCTTTTGGAATAGAATTAACATTTATTACACAGTAAGTACAAGCCATTTGCTTAGATTACCTTATTTTATCTTGATAGCAATTATATAAAATAAGAACTAGTTTTCTTTCCATTTTACAGATGAGATCAAGGCCAGTCAACTTGGTAAAGTAATTCAATAAGTATATGGGGAACCTGGATTCAGCCTTAGGCTGAGATCACAAAAACCTATTTCCTTAACTTAATTCCTATATCCCCTCCCCAGAATCTATATTCTATGATACTATTAGTAAGACTACATATGTTAATAATAATAAACCTAAGGACAGGAATGCTATCTGTGGAACATTTATTGTTCTTCCCTCCCTGACAATTTGAAAAACTCTGATTAAAAAGCCTGAAGAAGTAAACTACCCTTGCTTTAAGAGCTAACTAGAAGAGAAGACTCTCCAGTATTACCCAGTCTGCTCTTACAGTGTATCTCTATACATTTTTTTCCTTTTCCTATGACTGCAAATTTTTCTCTGCCATGACTGCTTGTCATTTACATTCATTGTGTTCTGATAAAGGGCTGTCATAGCTTTAAGATAGGCAATTCCACCAAAGTAACCTTCAAAAAAAAAAAAAAAACCCCATCCAAAATCAAATGCTTATAGATCTCTGTCTCACTACTCCTTATCTCAAAATGAGTATTTGATAAGGAAATTCTTTTGGCATATACTCATTGGGAAGGAAAAATGGATTGTATTTCCATATGCGAGGCAGTATTTTTGATGAACTTTGAGATATTCTGGTACTTTATGCACCTGTCACTTTGCTCATTCATAGCAGTTTTGTTTCCTGACAACTTGTTCATTGGTATAAAGAGGCCAGTGAGAAGTTGAACTAAATAGGGTAAGAAATTCCTAAATGCGGGACGCCTGGGTGGCTCAGTGGGTTAAAGCCTCTGCCTTTGGCTCAGGTCATGGTCCCAGGGTCCTGGTAGGGCTCTCTGTCAGCAGGGAGCCTGCTTCCCTTCCTCTCTCTCTGCCTGCCTCCTGCCTACTTGTGATCTCTGTCAGATAAAGATCTCTGTCAGGTAAATAAATAAAATCTTAAAAAAAAAATTGCTAAAAGCTAGTTGTGTTGAGGAGTGGCTTCCTCATAAACCTGCTTCGAAGTGGAAGTCTCAGGAGTAAAGGGGCCTTAAAACCTTTCTTGGCGCCCAATACTGTGTTCCTATAATTTATTTTAGAAAACCCTGTAAGAGTCAGAGACTGGATAGGTGTGTTCATCTAGCAAATTCAGAGACAGAGAGATAAGTATACATATATAAATATGTATATCATATGGAAGAAAATATATCATATATGTATATCATATATCATATGTGGAAGAAAATAGATGCCTTGAAGTATATAAATCCAGAAACATTAGTAGCTTCAACTCTCCATTCTAGGTGGTGGGATTTGGGGCAAGTTTCATATTCCACTATATCTTATTATTTTTCAAGATTCACAGTTTTCTAGAATGAATATTTCTAATTTATAATAACAATTTATAAACAAAATAATGATTAAAAGGCATAGAAACAGCATTTTAAGAGGTCTGAAAAGTATATAGTGATAGCTTGAAGATATCATTACATACCAATTAAAATAATACAAAATGTTCCATAAACTGCAGACAATGCCTCTGAGAATCTTGCATGGGAAAGAGGAACAAATATATTGGTACTCAGTTAGGGAAGAAACTGCTGGATAATGCAGTGGCAGGCCAGGGATGACTGTGTTCTTCAAGAAGCTAGAAATAGCTGAACACATAGCTTCTGGACACAATAGCAGGGGGTGAGTGGGTGGGGTTAAAGTTTCTTGCTATTTCTTTTCACTCCACTCCTAATCCCAGAAATTCTTTCAAAATATAATGAATTAACTTTATCAGTCTGTGTTTTTCTTGATGCAGGAGAAGAGAATCTTGGAGGGCAAATTTGTAATCAGGGTCAGAGAAACCATGATGGGTAAATTCTGCACTCTGGGGTAACCTCAGGGATTTACGGACAAGCTGGTCTGGCTGTGCTCTTTATCCATCCGCCATTTCCACCTATTCTGCATTAAGGAGCAGTGCAATGGCAGCTTTGGACAGTTAGCTTGGGTGTTTTGTTATAAGGAGTTTCATTTTCCAGGGATGAATTATGAAGACTTTTTTTCTTTTTGTTATTTTAAAATAGGGCTTACATCTGAAAATGTGTTAGTTAAGTTATCAGTTCTACACATTTTATACAGGCAAATTACTCTTTAGAAGACAGCTTCCAATACTTGGAATACCAGCTGGAGTGATTCTACCAAGAGCGCAGGCTAGGGGTTTAGGCATGAGGAGTGCACTTGGCATGTGAAGAGGAAAGGAATGGTCTGATCAAGCTCAAAGGCAGCCGTTATCCCTGCTGTGGCCCTTGGTTGGATCCACTTCCCTTTCTATTTGCCTCCTAATCAGAATTGTTGCTACCTACCCACTGACCTATTTCCCCATGACACTCGCAGGTGACCCTTCTACAAAATCTCTGCTGGCTGGATGTTGGCTTTCCCCAGCCAAAAGCCAGCCAGAAAAAGACCACCTCTATCTCAATAGGCTCGAATGGAAGCAACAGCTCTAGGTCTTAATGCTCAGGCAGCCGGATATTCAACTCAATTAAATGACCATTTAGTAGGTATCTATTATGTGCAACAGCCCTGGGAGATGAGAGAGAGAAATTCAAGAACTGAAACTATGTCTCTGCCCTTGGATACTTTGGGACCTGTTCTGGGGACAAAGCAACTGTTGTGAAGGATAAGAGTAAGCATAGCAAGAGAAATGCAGCAGTGTGTTATGAAAAAAAGAACAATCAGAGAATCTCCCCCACTGACCCTCCTCCACAACACACAACCAGGGTGCTCTTAACAAGGTGGGCAGGGAGGTGACTTCATTTTCTCTGCATCCCAGTGACTCATGCAGGACTGGTAAGCAGTGTCTGCTAAGCCATTATTTAGGAGAAGTGATATGCTGTGGTGTGAATAAGAGAGCTTCCTAGTCAGGTGAAGTTCAGCTAGAGAGACAGAGATGAGGGTTGGAAGAAGAACATTCTAGTCCAAAAAGAAAAAAAAAGAATATGTGAAATAGCTCAGAGATATATAATCCCTGCCCTTCTTCCTGTACTCATTGACTTCCACTTTATCCAGGAAATTTGAGGAGGGATTTCTGCACACGTAGATGAAAACAAGACTTACCCAGTGAAAACAGCTTAGTTGATCTCCTAGCTCTAAGGTAGCTGATGAGCTCACATCTGCTTGTTCCCTCCCTTACTCCCCATTCTTTTGATAAAAGAGCAAAAAGCTAAGACAAAGCACAAGCTTATACCCCACAGCCTCCCTCCTCCTGAATGGGACATGTTTGACATTCCTCCTGGTCTTAAAGTTAGTGCCTTCCTAGAGGGAAAAATAACCTTAACTGGACAATGGCTAGGTCTCAGGTATCCTGTGAGTCTTCATTAACATATGATAATCCTTTTGAAACCTCTGTTTTCCTTACCTCCCTCAACTCCCAAGTATATAATCAGCCACCCCTCAAACCCCAGTGCAGCAGCCCTTTTTGCGCATGGGCCCTGTTCCCGTGCTGTAATAAAACCACCTTTTTGCGCCAAAGATGTCTCAAGAATTCTTTCTTGGCTGTTGGCTCTGGACCCACCAAACTTCCCCTATATTCCCAAACCACATCATATTCCAAAACCACATCACTTCCTTATCTAACCTTCCCGCTCCTTGCTCTGAGCTCCCTACATCATCCTCACACCTGCAAACTAAAGGGATAAAGCACAGGTGTGTTACCAGACCACCAAGCTAGTCTAAGCTTTCCTACAAAACAAAGTACTTTCGAGGTGGCCTTAAGAATAACTCTCCTAACTCTCCAGTATTCAACTCTTTCCTGTGACTAGCGTAATAGAAGTTCCAAGGGCTGATACGGATGCAGCATGACATACGTATGAGTCACAAATGTTCATTTTCTACTTCATTTTGCCTTGTGAGTCATGATGCCTCTGAAAAATTAAACACCTCCTCTCCCTACCACCTGAACCCCTGAAAATTTGCAACAAGTCCACATGCATCTCCAACTCTCTAGTCTTCAACCCCCTCAAATGGAACTTTTCACAGTGTTTTGGTTCCCTATTAGATCTGAGGATCCAGTGGGTGGCCTTGATTTTGTAATAAAAGGCTAGTAGAAAATCTTTTTTGTTTTCTTTCCATTTTCATTGTATTGTTCCGTTTGGGCTGTCTTTTCTTCCCTCATATCTCTGTAAGATTTCTTTACAGACATTTCTTCAAATGACTTGACAAGAGCCCTGTTATCTTCCAAGAACCTAATATTACTCTGGCTGCTTTAGAAAAATATGTCTGTTTTTCCATCTCATTAAGAAGCATCTGAAATCTCTCAGAAAACACATGAAAGCAACATACAGAGGGCCTCCCAGAATCTGAAAGTCCCATTAAAATTAAGGACCATTAGTGTTTTTCCTAACATCAAAGAGTCATCAATGCATTTAAAAATGTACTCTTCTGTTTTGTTTATGGGTGGGGTAGGACTTAAACACAAATTGACTTGCTTCTGAGTTTATCATAGGAATCAAAGAAAAGAAGTGGACAGAAGAAAAAAGAGATGAAGAGAAAAGACAGCTCTGATTCTTTTCATCTTGGGTTATTTCTGAAATGACAAAATGATGATCCACAAAATTCTTGAGAGCTCTCTTCCTGTTGCTACAGTTCCACTGCTCTCCAGGGGTGACCTGCCTAGGAAAGGATCCCTTTTTCCGTCTTTCTGGCTACTAAGCGGAGGCAGATGTAGCCACAAGGTGTCACTATTGCTAAAATAGATCCCCACCTACAGTCTCAGTTGTGATTATGAATATATAATGTGGCTTTCATTTTGTTTTTAAGTAGTGTCTTTGGGAAAGGCACTTTCTGATTGGTAGTATTAGTTGCCTCCTTCATTTCAAACAAAATGACCCTGAGTGAGGCTCAGATTTCTAATCTGGAAATTGGATAGAAGGAAACAATGACTGTTTTTAGGATAGTTGTTCATTTTAGAGAACCTTGGCATAGCTGAGTTTCACACTCAGCCCTGAGTAAGGACTTAACAAAGGTTAGCTCCCTTACCTTAAAAAGTGAGGTATGAAGTTTAAAAGTGGGAGTGAGGAAGAGGGTGGTAACTTTAAGGGCTCTTTCTTTCTCTTTTCTTCCTTCCTTCCTTTTGGTTTTAGAGCTACAAGAATGTCATCTAGTAGAGAGTTCTGGTTATTGTAAATAGCTATACCACCAAAAAATGCTCGAGAAAAGGTAAATAGTATAGCTCCCTCTGAATCACAATAAATTATTGTGTATAAATATTAAAGTCAAATTAAAGTTTCTAAGGCATTCTGTTATAAAGAAACCTCTCTAACTGACCTACTTTGCTGAATCCAGTTTCCCAAGCTTCTTTGAGCCAAGAATATATTTTTTGTTTATTATCCAGATTAGGAAACTTTCATTTGGCTTAACTTTGTCGTATAGAAAGGACAAGAGGAACAATAACTTTTGGTTCACAAAACACATCTTGGAGGTGACAGAACTCGTCTAGAACCACTATTGTGTAGACTTGGTTTGTAGCAATTCATCGGAACCAGTGGTGTTCATCTCTTTCTAATCCTGTGTTTAGCAACGTCAGGTTGAAAGCTTGACATAAGCCACTGTGGGAATATTTACACCACAAAAATTGGCAATCACTCCAAACCACTTGTTCTCCCAAACATCAGGTTTACCAGTATATCACCATTAGAATCCAGGAATTCAGATACCCAACCAAACACAGAGGAAGATTGTTTGCTAATTGGCCAATACCTCTTCCAACCCAACCCTGATTTCTGGGACAGCTTCAGGGGCCAGAACAAGTTCAGTGACTCCATCTATCCCACAGCTGGCCCAAGATGGTTTATTTTATAGATCTATGGGAGGCAGGATATGAGGATTTGGTGACTTCCAGGTGCTGTCCAGCTTTTCTTAAAAAAAAAAAAAAGGCTCAAAAAAAAAAGGCTCTATAATATGTAAAGATAACAATAATAAGGACGTCAATAGCCATTGCTAGAGTGCTTGCTCTGTGCCATGCACCACATTAGAGCCTTCTCATACCCAGTACTAGTCTCACAGAGGAGAAAACTGAAATGCAACCAAGTTTAATGATGTGCTCACAGTCACGCAACTACTATCTGCTCACCAGATCTTAAACAGCATGATTTTCCCTCGAGCCACTTTAGGCTTCTTCTAGTCTATGGAAAGAGGAGCAGAAATGACCTACGTGGTAGGGACAGTACTGAACAAAAACATACTAGAACCAAGGAAAACACCCTCTCTTGAGGAGGCTTTTGCCTGTTTTAAAACTCACACTTCCCTCAGTCATGAGGGTAGAAATGGAGTCGTTCCAGCCTGGTGCAGGAGATATGACATAAATATACTAGGAGACATAGAGAGATTGCTGCTGTTGATGTGGCTTCTGAGCAGAGAAAATATATGGAGAGAACCAGGAGGTTAAGGCAGTTTTTTACAAATAACAGCTTGGGTGCTAAACCAGAAGGACAAGCTGCTTCAGGTTTTTTGAAAATGGCTTCAAATCATTCATCAATTGTTTCAGTCACAACAACATCTGAAATTTGAAGTGAAACTGGGGTAGGAAAGCAGAAAAAGTACAAAGCCACGGGAGCTCTGGTGTGTGCTCCGTGCTGGGCCATTCCCAGGTTGTGCGCAGATGCCACGGAAGCCTGGGGCCCAGGCTCCACTCCTGCGGGCAGTGGCTCCCAAGAACCCAGCACTGCGGTAAGAGTGCCCAAGAATTCCAGAAAGTGATGAAAAGGACCTGGTCACTCCCGCTGCAGAGCGACTTGCTCAATCGCACTTTTTCTGCTGGGGGGTTGAAGCGCTGGAGCTGTGGAGTCACTTTTGCATTCAGGCTTGGATATTCAATTTGTGCTCTCTATGGTCTACTGATTGAGCGTCACACAGATTTATCATCCTGGAGGTTTTCTATATTTTGTGGATAAATCTGAATTTGATACCACAACATTTAAACCTGAAATCATTTCCTATACCGCTATTTATGCTTCAAATCAGATAAGTGTCACTTCTCTGCAACGGATTAGAGTTCAGTCACTCACGGTCAAACTTCCAAAATCAAGCCCTCATTATTTGAGCATGGAGGAATTGTCTCTCTTTTTAAGCATGTAGTATGCCGTTTTTATATACTAGGTTGCCAGAGTCTAAAGGTTCCTGTGCTGAATATCTAATATCCTGTACTGGAAAGGCCAGTAGTGTAACCTATCATGACCACAACTTCCTTACAAGAGAGTTCGAGAGGAGCTTAGGGGTGATTACTTCTACGGGGAGCCACGTTCAGTACCAACATGACCCTCAATTATTCTTCCACACTCAAGCCAGGACATGTGCTCATGCTGGCAGCTGAACAAAAAACAACTTGTCTCAGACTGGTTCAGGCTTGTGTGCCATGAACGGTGTAGGCAGTGGGGAGCACTGCAATGGAGACACAGCTTGATGCAAGAAGTACCTGCGAAGGAAAAATCATCGAGTGTGGCTACAGGGTGCTTCCAGTGTGGCAGCCGCAGGGGCTGGCCGCTCTGCGCGAAGATTGTTCTCACAGCAGAGAGCCTCCCACCTCGATGGCTGATTCAAAATTTAACCCAGGCACTCAAGAACAGTAATCTGCAAACATTCCTGAATCTGGAGCTAAAGCAGTTCAAGAGTGAAAAAGCATAAAAATGTAGAGTTTGACAGGATCAGAAGTTTACATTTAAAAAAAAAATAGTAAATAGGATAGCAAGATCGACTGTTCATTGGCACTATTTAGTGGGACTGATGATCAAACTTTCACTGCCTACCATTTTATTTTAGACCCTAAAAAGCACAACAAATTCAAAAGTTAATTACTAAAAGGGAGGGCAATTACATCACAGTCTTTGTATGCTTATCTTCATTGGCCACAGCAGCCGATTAGCAGTGTTTTATCAGAGGATGTTAGAATGCAGACGTATCAACAAAGCTCACTTATTAATTCCGGGAACAAAATTAGATCATCAGAGCTTGTTCCTAAATTTCTGGATCAAAGCTGAATATTAATAAGTAAACAGACAATTCAAAACAAAGCAAGGCATACTCTGCAGAAAACTCTCCGCTCACTTCCTCCCCCTAAACAGAATCTCTGTTTTTGAACCTATAAAGTTTGCTTATTTGTTTACGTCAACTATAGCCAAGGGATCTTCTGTATCTTCTGGGTTATGGGAAGGGGATGCTTTCCAGTAAGACAACCAGTCACAGTCTGACTGCTGTGACTTTCTCAGTTTTCTCTTCACTGCTCCCCTACATTCTACCTTGTCTCCAACCAACTGGTCGTCTCAGCATTCCATGAATATAATTTGTTTTTTTACATTTTTACATATTTTTAACAAATATAATTTTTTACATTTTACATACTTTTAACAAATATAATTTGTTAATTTCTTTGTTTACAGACTGTGTGTCCACCCATGCCATTGTTTTCAACTAGAATGTCCTTTCCTTTCAGTTTTAACTCTCAAGTCATACCCACTTTTAAAACCTGGCTACAAATCATCTAACCTGGCCCTGGGAATAGGATATGATCTTGTCCATCTGTGGTCATCTGAAAAGGTTATTTTCAAATTTTATGTGATAAGAATCATAGGTAAAGCATATTAAAACTGTAGATCCCTAGGGCTTATGCCTGATGATTCTGATTAAGCTGATCTGGAATAAGGCTCCATACCTCCATTAAAACAAATACCACCAATTAATTCTGATGCACCAAGTCTGTGGACCATTCCTGCTATAGACTGAATATTTGTGTCCCCTCCCATCATGCCACCACCAAATTCACATGTTGAAACCTAATCTCCAATGTGATGGTATTGGGAGATGGGGCATTTGGTAAGTGATTAGGTCACGCAAGTGGAAAAAAAGAGAGATTATAGTCAAATACCATTTTTGAGGCAGTTCTTCTTTATTCTCATTATAAAAATCTAAGCCTTGGTCTCTATCTTTAGGATTGGGGAAAAAAAATTGTTAGTCTTTGGGGCATAGTTTGCATTCATTGCTCATGGTTGAGACTTGATGCCCACTAACATTCAGAAGAGCCTGGGAAATCTAAATATGTAGTCTGAATTGTTTCATAAACAACTATTGTCTCAGTTTCTCCACCTATGAAAAAGTTAAGGTTTTTCTCATTAAGCGTACATCTAGCTAAACTTAGTGAACTACTGCTTTTCGAAGAAGCCTGGGCCTTATTTTACTTAATTTGCTTGTATTAAAATTATTCATTTAAAGCTGAAAAGAAAAATAAGGTGCTCCTCTAATGTTTATATGAAAGCCATTTTTGTAAATGAGTTCCTGTATGAATATACATAGCATTTTATCAAAAATTAATAGTCTCAACCTGAAAAGTATCATAGCACTATATATTAGTTATCCAAAGCAGTGGCTTTATTTATGACCTCTTTGACACAGTCTTCACCTCAGTAGTCTCAACTCCAAAAGCCTTGAAGAAAATAGAAAAGGACCTGAATGTAGGTTTTCAACTGGAACCGTGTTTAATTACATCTGTTCTACACTATTTGTGCTGTATGGTCAGTAACATGCTAATGAGTTTCAATTAAGTTACCTTCGCAAAACTAAGTCACCTTTGGAAAATTCTGCCAAGAAACAGATATTGGGTCATAGAAGGTGGGATGCTGAATAAATATTGGCTTGTTATCAGTGAATATATATGCTTAACCCCTTTAATTTTCCATTATCTGTGATTCAGAATCACTGATGTGTGTTACGGTGTACTACAGGTCATGATTACAAGTGGCTGAGAAGAAACTAAGAGAATTAATAGGCTAAACAACTGTAACTCTAATATGTTCCATGAAACCTGAAAGGTGTGCTTTGGACTGTTGCATCCTGAGACTTGTCAGCAGAATGCTGAAATGGAAGGTGACTGGCCTGAGAGAAAGGGCTGGAATTAGAACAGCATTTGTCAGCGTGCTCTGCACAGAACACCCATCACTTAAAAATAAGAGAGGAAAGAAAGTATCCCATAGTCATGGAATTTAGAATTTAGGACACATTATATATTGATCTACCCACCCTACCTCGCAGATTTTTACAACTTAAAGGTTCTGAAATTCCTGCGATTATAGAAAGGTCAAAAGAGTATTGAATTTTTTTTTAACCAACATCTCCTGATATTTTCCTGAACTAAATCCTTATTTAGAGGAATTGGTTTCCTCATATCTGGGAACCTGAGTTTTGGGATGGTTCCTTCCAATCAGAACTAGTAAGAGTAGCTCACTGTACCTTGACTATTTCTACAAACCATGTGGTTTATACTGCACGCTTGCTCTCTTTCTGAAAGTCTGGGATTTAGGTATGTGCTAAGCATCGGGTCCTCATATTACCTCCAAAAGAAACCCTGGACACTGTTATTTAATGAGTTTCTCTGGTTGGTAACATTTCACATGTATTGTGACAGCGCTTTGTTAAGGAAATCAGCTGTACCTATGTTATTCACTAGGCAAGGAAGCTTGTGCCTGGTTTTCCCTCTGCTTATTATGCTCAGTAGCATTTTACTCTAACAAGTCATAACTGTGAGTACTAATATCTCCTGGGTCCTGTGAGTCGTCCTAGCAAATTACTGAAAGGTAGGGAGGTGTTGGGGACCTCAAATACATGTGATGTGCCAGAAAGAGATGACTCTGCCCTCGAGAACTTAGCATCTAATCAAGGAGAAGATAAACCAATTATTTAGAAAAATGATCACTTAGAAACTTACAAATAAGATAAATACACTTTTTTAAAAAAGGCAAATGCAGGTGTCTATGAGAAACAAAGTAACAGCAAACTGAATCTGGATGGAGGAAATCAGCAAAGGCTGTGCTGAAGAAGTGAGATTAGTTGAGTCCTGAAGGATGGGTAGGAATTACTCAAGACAAAAGGAAGGGGATGACCAGTTTGAACAAAGGGAACAACAACTCTGAAGGTTCTGAGGCTTACTGAAGATGGTGCAACTAATAAGCAACAGACCAGCATAAGAAACTGTTTTCCAGGACCTGTGTTAACCATTGTTTCTGTGGCACTTGCAGTGTGCTGTGCCAACAGCATCCAAAAGACTTTTAGTCCGTCTTAGCTTTCTCACTCCCAGATCTTGTCATTCTGTTGCTGTATGTATCAGAAGAAAGTCCAGTCACGCTGAGGATACTTATGGGTTGAGATTGATTCCAAAGTCAAAAAATCTAGCTTCTTTTATACATACCTTATTGGCCAGCAACTTTACCTCTAATTATATACTCAACAGATATGAAGCACCTATATACATCAAAGTGGATATACAATAATGTTCACAGCAACCAAAAACTATAAACAACACAGACGTTTTCTATAGAGGTATGGATAAATTGCAGTATATTTATAAATGGAATATTATACAGCAGTGAATTCGAAGAAAACCACTGGTACATGTAACAGGATGGATGAATCTCAAAAACATAATGATGAGCTAAAGAAATGAGATATAAAAGAGAACACTTATATCAATCTATATAAATTCTTAAAACGTATAAGCTATAGGCACCTGGGTGGTTCAGTTGGTTAAGTGTCTGCCTTTGGCTCAGGTCATGACACAAGGGTTCTGGAATGGAGCCCCAGGTCAAGCTTCCTGCTCAGTGGGAAGCCTGCTTCTCCCTCTCCATCTGCTGCTGCTCCCCCTGCTTGTGCTTGTGCTCTCTCTCTCTTTCTCTCTCTCTGTGAAATAAATATATAAATAAACATTTTTTAAAAAATATAAACTAATTGGTGGTGATAGAAGTGAGGATTTGATTACCTTGAGGTATAGTGACTGAGAGTCACATAAAAGATCCCCCAGGTCCTAGTTATATTCCAATTCTTACCTGCCTCAATGCAGTAGGCAGCGCGTCAGTCTCATATTCCAATTCTTGATCTGGGAAGTGGGGACCCCAGTTTATGAAAAACCTTTGCACTATACACTTAAGGTACGTACACTTTTCTATAGGAAAGTTTTAACTCAAATAAGGTTTACAAAAATATCTGAGTTCATGCCCTGCTATTATCTTGCATTAGTAAGGCCTTTTACTGTGGA
The DNA here is from genome assembly GCF_020171115.1 of Neogale vison. NCBI lineage: Eukaryota > Metazoa > Chordata > Mammalia > Carnivora > Mustelidae > Neogale > Neogale vison. The sequence goes on along the minus strand of NC_058094.1, from coordinate 161,479,075 downwards.
CAAATCACAGTCTCATCCAGCCTCAGATTGCTCACCTATAAAGTGAATGAAACTATCTGCTTGACTTTTCCTCAAAAAATTTTTTAAAATATTTTATTTATTTGACAGAGGAAGAGACAGTGAAAGAGGTAACACAAGCAGAGGGAGTGGGAGAGGGAGAAGCAGACTTCCCACTGGGGAGGGAGCCTGATGTGGGGCTTGATCCCTAGATCCTTGGATCATGACCTAAGCCAAAGGCCGAAAGGCACATGCTTAATGACTGAACCACCCAGGGCACCCCTCAAATATTACTTGAAATCAAATGCATTACTGAATGATATTATGATCTGATTGGTAGATGTGATCTCAACCTGTGATGTCACTTAAAAAAACATTGATTTCAGTTGACTCTCAGTTATTCACTGCATAATTATCTAGCCTGTGAGTTTCCTAGGCTTCAGCTCTTCTCTTCCAGACTGTTTACCCATAATAGAAGATGTGGAAAATAAAAGCAAAAACAGCTGTTTGTTTGTTTTTTTAATGTGGCACTGATAGTGATAGAAAAAAAAGAATGGAATGTGCCTTAAAAGTTTAGTAGTATAGTTTCAAGATTGTCAAAGTACTGCCATTGTATATGCTAACTTGAATCTCTAAAAACTTATTTCAATAATAAGTTACCATTTCTTGACTATAAATCATATTATAGACATCATAAACATATATATGTTAATATATGTGCCTATACGTAAAATATATTTTATAAAATATAAATCTATGTAAAATTCAAAACTTTTTACATACAGCATTATTACATAGAGAGTCTTACTGAATCCCTATATAAAGCTCATTGGGTAGGTTTTGTTAAAATATTTTGCAGATTAGAAAACGGGTTCAGTGAGATTACACTGTTTGTGTAAGGTTAGGCAAGACATAGCTCAATTAGGTTTGGTACCTGGGATTTTTTGTCTCCAAGGCCCCTGTTTTTTATCCACTCTAGCCCCTCCTGTTGGCAGTGCCTTTCCAGCACAGGCTTTTCAGTCCATGCCTCCTAAATGGATCTGGTATAGCAATGACCACTGCAGCAGCTCTTTTATTAAACTAACACCAATGCCAAACAGTGCTTCTTTTGCATGTGACAAAGTCTGCATTATAAAAAGAACATATGTAATCTATTTATTTGGTTATTCAGTACATCTCACTATTTGTCTTATGCAAAATGCCTGATAGAAAACTATTTTTTGTGGTGAAATCACAGCTTCAAAGCATTTAAAATTTGCAACATTAGAAAAATACGTATAAAAGACCTCTCATGATTTGATCTTTTTCACAGAAGTCTCAAGTTTCCAGGGACCCCTCAACCCTCCATTTTAGAAGAGATCCCAGTCTCCCACCCCAAGACCCCAGATCTTTGTCCAGGAATACAAGAGATTTTTGTCTAAGACTTCCCTGAACTAAAAAAAAATGAAACATGAACTTTGTCACTGAGAAAATAATATTGTTGAGGTAGAGGAATAGAGGTAATGGGATATTGGAACAGAGGCTGAAAGCTCAGGAAGCCTTAGAAAGGACAGAAAGTGTTACAGGACAGGTTAGAGCAGGTAAACCCAGGCATTGCAATGCTAGCATTTAGATAAGAAAACAATGATGAGACCTCAGTTCTGCCTAAGAGAAGGAGGGTACTGTTCCTGGAAGAAGCAGACAAGGTAATTCATAAAGAGGAGACACAATCACAGGTCCTCCTTCTGTGTCACAGGTCCAGCCAGCATCAGAGAGCATCAGAGGGGCTTTTCTCTCAACCATTTTATGTAAAAGAGGTTGATGCAAAAGACGTTAATGTTAAGAACTGTTTTAACACCTTAAGCCTTCACAGAGATGTAAGCTTGCTGAGAGAGGCCAGAAAAGATTGAGGGTTGGCAGGATGGGGTGGGAATGAGGGCAGAGAGGTAGAGCGCAAGGAAAGGAGATGGGGAAAATCACTGCGTATGAGAATTCTAAGTAGGCTGCTCACAACTTGTCTACAAGCAAACTTAACTACTCTGTGTATCTAACTTTATGTCTCTTTTCCTCTCCATTCTGGTATCACTTCCCCAGAGCCTTGTGTCTCATCTGTAAAAGAAAGGCATAGAAATGGATAATCTCCAAGGTCCTTGGCAGCTCTGACAGCCTATGACTAATCCTTACATGTGAATGCAGTGCTTCATAGTATGTAATACCACATTGCCTATGGGGAGAAAACTAGGCTGCAGTGTAGAATTATGAATTTGACCTTTGAAATTTAAACTGTTTTGATTGTATTTTTACAGTTTTCCTAAGGGAGCCGTTCATGTTGCTTTAGTACTTGGAAACGAAACATAGTTCTTAAAGCGAATTGGTGAAAATGACGATTATCCATCATTCAGCACTGAGGTCTGTCTCAAGGGCTGGTTAGAGGGCATGTGGCTATCTGAGGCAGAGGAAATGAAGCAGTAGAGGAAGTTTATTATGCCAAATGCAGTGCCCACTAGAAATCCAAGAAAGCCCAGCCTCTTGAGCTCAATGGGATTTTGAACCACTTGGTGCTTGAAATAATTCGCTCTTGCCTAAAGGTATAAAAAATATCTTTCCAATTTTCCTCTTGAAATATCTCCAGCTGTCCCATACATTTTAAAAAATAGCAGTATTTGGATGTATTGTATTTTAAAGAGCCAGTGAGATTCAGCTTACATTTGCCTCAAGGCTTTGTGACTTTCTGTTTGCAGTCAATTTGAAAAACAGTTTGAGATACCTGTTAAACTTCGAACATGTGAGATTTGCCCATCTCCCTTTTTGAGACTACAAAATAATCCTATATATTTTGATAAAGAGCCAATAAATTGGCCCCTAGGAAAGAGGCAAACCATATCCCTATTTCTAAGTGCTTCTGGCAAGAGACCTTGCTCTATTTTGGACACATAAATCGAACCCAGCAATAGCTCCAAAATCCATCTTTTGTACAAACCTAAGCAAATCCTTAGTTCAGAATGGCCTAGAGAAAAACCCTGAGTACTATATGAACCATGTGAGACTAACTTAGGGCATGGGTACTTCCACATTTGCTTAATATGTGACATTTGCATTAAGAACTCTGGATTACAGATATGAACAGAGTTGTGTCATTTATTACATCAGTCCGTATGTTGAGGGAACCCAGACTCTCATTCATAAATGGTTTGAGCCCACTCTCACTGTTTCCTTTCATACTGTGACTCCTGCACTTACCCATTTGCCATAAAAATCATACAGTGTAGTACTGAGATATATTCCAATGGATTATACGGTTGTCAATGTATTCTTCCTTGCTTCCATGTAAGGCTTCTTGTCCCAGTAGGAGACCCACTTATACCTGATTAATAGGATCATTTATCTTTCAGTTGACTTCTTTCCTAGTCTGTTGATCTTTTGATATAAGGAGTCTGAAGTGACCAAAAGGCAACCATGTTTAATAGGAGTTTAATACCCTAGTTTAATAGGGCTCTTTCAGCATCTGGTCCTATAGGAACCAGTACTTCTAAACCAAAATTCCCAAAGTTTAAGAGCTAGAAAGAATGGGTCCCTGAAAACACTACTCATCTCTGCACCCAGATAGTCTACTGAGAACACAGCACCGTGTAAAGATCACTGATTTAAGGTTGTACTCTGTCTTTGCAGGCATCATCTTCAAGCCAGCGCCTCATCTATTTCATCCAAAGGTCATATATCACTCTACATAGCTGACGGCTTCTGTGTGTATGTTGATCCTATAGTTATACACCTACTGCTACACTCTATGTGATGGTTACTTTTGTGCATTAATTTCACTGGGCACAGGTGCCCAGAGAATTGGTCAAACATTATTCTACGTGTTTCTGTGTTCTGTTTGTAAGGTGTTTTGGATGAGATTAACATTTGAATCAGTAGACTGAGTAAAGCAAATTGCCTTTCCTATCGTGAGTAGGCCTCATCCAATCAGTTGAAGGCCTGATTATAACAAAGCCGTAACCCTTCACTGAGCAAGAGATAATTCTCCCACCACCTGATCCTCTTCAAATTGGAACACTGTTTCTTCTTGCCTGGAGTTGTTCAAATGGGGGGGAGGGGGCATCAAGCTCTTCCTGGTGTCCTATAGCAGTCTACTGGCTTTCATTCTTGAACTAGGACATTAGCTCTGCGTATTTTGGACTTGCCAGGCTCCGTAATTGTGTGAGCCAATTCCTTATAATCAATCAATCAATTTCTCACACACATGCACATGTGCACACACACCCTCTTGGTTCTGTTTCTCTGAAGAACTCTACCATACACTCTCTTTGCTACAAAGTCGTTTCCTTGGTTCAATACAATATTCTTCAGTGACAGAGAAGTAACAGAAAAAAAGAAAAATGAAGAAAGAAATACGAAAAGCAAGAGCCCTACAATTCAGGATATGCAGAGTGTGACAGCTTCCCTTTAAAAGCAGTGGCAATTTGGGGTGCTGGGGTGCCTCAGTCTGTTGAGCCTGCGACTCTTGACTTTGGTTCAGGCCATGATCTCAGGGTTTGAGAATAAGCTCTGTGTTGGGCTCTGTACTGGGCGTGGAGCTTGCTTATGACTCTCTCTCTCTCTCTCTCCTTCTGCCCACCCCCCCCCCTTCAGGCACAAGTGCTCTTTCACTCTCTCTCTCTCTCTCTCTCTGAAAAAAGGTAGTGGGCAATTCAAACGAACCCTCACAAAATAAAACTAATGAGTTTAGCTTCTGGGTTGCAAAATAAGTTCTGTCACTGGTAGTAGATGTAAGGTATCTGTTTATCTATCTTTCTGTGTATCTATTTATCTCCTATCTACCTATCATATCAAGAATGTTTAGTGTCCAGGGTTCAAAGAAGAGAGCAATCTGTGATTACAGGTGTTACAAGAGACTGTGATTTGCTAGTTCATAACTTACTTCAGGGTAAAAGCATGCTTCTGGTCACCTGAAGAGGCGATCGTAGGAAACAAAATATGACCCCTCTGGTTCTGTTAGTTGACTGATGCCCAGCCTCACAACTATAGGCTTTAGAACACACAGAAAACTGGCCATTTTTTTTTTTTGATTTATCATATTATTAGGGAAGACAAGAGCCTGGCTAGTATCTTTGGGATCTCTCAAACTATATCAGGAATCATTAGTATAATGGTTCTCAGACTTTAGTAGCTATATGTATCCCCTGGGGTTATGTTAAATTCCCAGAAGCCACCTTCAGAGGTTCTGATCCAGTGAATTTAATCTTAACCTTTTCAGCAGGAAGAGCACTCCAAGTGATTTTGGGAACAATATCTTGAGAAACATGAATCTACTGGACCCACTTGAGGAGACGCTGACCGATTGTAGTTCCATTCCCTGTAACATTCTGGCCACTGAGAAGATCACAGTGATGATAACTCCTGGTGAAATACATTCTGTGGCATATTTTAGTATTGACATGCTTTTCAGGTAGTAGAAAGTTTTCCCATCCAGTGGAATATAAATGAAATGTAGATCCAATTGAGTTTTCTTTTTCTCTGTTCACTGAATGACAGACAGACATCAGCAGCACAGAGAATTATTTGCAGACATTTCAAATGATTCAGATAATGTTCGGATGGCTTTATTTGAACTTTGGCTTCTCATTTAGACATGTTGAGAACTTTAAAGGCATCGTGCCACTCCATAGCTTAGACTGCTAAGCAACCAACCATGAGATATGAAGAGAATTTTAAAGCAATTTTTTGAGAAATAAAATGTGTACAATAAATTTATTGGTTCCATTTAGGCTTTTTTTTTTTTAATTGAAGAAGCTCTCATTTGAATATTTTAAGCAAACTTCCTCCTCTCCCCTTCAAAGCTTTTTTCCCCCCTAAAATATCTACAAATGCCATAAAAATCTAGAGGGCCATGAAATTTAAGCAATCCTATATTCCTTTGTCTTCCCTATATAAAATAATTTGACAATTCATTGGAAGCAATTTGAAAATGTAAAGAACTATGTTGCTATAAAACTACCATGATACAATTAGGATGACTAAATGATGTTCATTCTGCTATGGGACAGGTTACTAGAAAATAAAGCATTTTTCCTCTGCTCTCTTTGTAGCTCCCATAGTTCCCAGCACAAGCTGGAGCAAATAGCTGCCACCTGTTGACATGACAATATTTTATCACCAATTTTAAGTTGACACTTATTCCTTGCAGTCCCTTCTCATTAAAATTTTATAAAAGTAATTCCTACAATTATCACATATATTTTAAACACATCTGAAAATGACTATAAGGAAACTGGGTGCTCTTACATCAGAAACATGTGGCATCTGGTCCTCTTCCTTTTTTTTCTCCACGATAGAAATTGTATTTAACCTTGGGAGCTTGTTTACAATAAGCCTGGATGTGGCTCCAAAATCCTGCTTAACAAAAACTCCAGGATTCCTTACCAGTCAGTTAGGATTTCCTACCAATCAGTCAAGACTTAGGGTGACATCTTTACCATCTTTCTCCTAGATACTAATTCCAGGTTATACGTCCATCTGGACTTCCAGGAAAGAAACTAGTTACAGCATCATAAAACTTGGGCTTCTAGCGTTGACACTGCCATAAACAAGCTGTATGACCCTAGGCAAGTAATTTGATATATCGGAACCTCTGTTTTCTCATCTGCAATGTAAGTTATTTGAACCAGATGCTCTCAAGGTACCCACTGCCAGTTGTGAGATTTTGTGATTCAGTGAATGGAAGCCAAGCATTCACAATCTGATCAAGCTCTCAGCAGTCATAAGAATCCAATAAAATATGCTTCTTTCTCACTCTCCTACCAGAGAAAGAACATTTATATTTGACATATGTTAGACATTTCCATGAGGCTATGTTTGCAAATTCTTGATGATTCTCTAATTTTTACAGTCCTCTGAAGAGAGCAGTCACACTGGCTATAACTGAAGTAACTAAGCCTTGGCTGCATAGAGTATTTGGAAGAGTCTATGGCATAACTCAATTTTACCACCACCATTTTCTGGGTCCCACAAGAATGGCTCTTTGAGACAATAAATGTATCTATTCCTTAACTCTAGTACAAGAGCCATGCTGTAGCATGATGCAGCAAAAATTTCATACCACATTTGATTTTGTGAGGCTTTGGACAATGATGTTACATGTCTGAATAGGAAGATTCCCAATCACAATCCAATCGGCAAAGGATGCTATGATTGGCAAAACCCAGAAATTCAGCTGCCCTGCTTTGTCCTCCTCTAGCCCTGAGCTCCAGGATGAGCTCAATTGTTATCTTCCATCTGGAGCCAAAAAGCCCCCATGCTTACTGGTAGCTTTATGACCAACCCGAATAGATATACACCAACTATGAGGTAAGGATTGTATGCAACAGGGGAACATTGTGGAACATTGTGTAAACTGTAGAGCAAAAGAATAGTATTCCTTCTGAGAAAAAGAAAAGCACTGGATAAACATGGCTAAAATTGTTGTGTCATAAAGACACATCCTGAATATTCAAACAGAGAGATATGAGAATATTCAGCGCTGTTCTGTAACTTCTTGACAAAAATTCAAAGGATATCATAGTGTTTGGCATCCATGACCAGTGCTCCACAGCCATTCAGGAAGTCAGGCTTATATCAAGGAGACTTGAGTGTGCATGCTTTCTTTCTGTTTCTGTCTCTCTTTCTCTCCCCCACCCCTCACCCCCTGCACACACCTTTACAACCCAAAGGTTTTGATCATAATGTTGTCTCTGAGGACTTGAGATAGTCCAGTTGTTTTCCATAGCCTTCCAAATGGTTTCTTTTACTAGAATATTTCCAATCTTAAAATCTATGACTAAACACACTCATTGTGACAAAGCTCTTTTTACCTATGTGCAGGTTTTATAAGTTCTTCTTGCAACCTTGTTTGTGGATAGAAAGCCAATTTAGTTTGTATTTTACTGGATATTCATTTAATCATATATTAATTAGGTGTGAACTGTATACAAATCTTATCAAGTGATTCAGAGACCTCACAATATACCTGGAATTTGCATGGCATCTGAATTCACAAGGTGTCTGCCCAAGTGTGACAGAGTGTTAAGGAGTATTACTTTTACACAAATCTAGCACTATAAAAAAAAAATAGAGGGAAATACGAGAACAGGCAGGAGACTTATTAAATGTGTTTATCACCATACTTCTAGTTTTCTGAGGTTGAACAAAGGATATGACTTGTTTTCTGAAGGAAGCAATTAATGTTGCAGTGCCCAGAGGATGCACAATGGCTATCTTTCTGTTCCCCACAATAGCTTTGGAACACATCCACTGTATTTTACATTTTCCCAGAAAAATACAGCTTTAAGTTCCTATCTCTTCACTTCTGTATCTTAAATAAATTTTAAACTACCTAGACTTTTCAAAACATAAATTCACATAAAGTATGATTTCACAGATGAAGGAACATAAAGGTCCAATTGAATCTGTCCTCTAACCTCATCTGCTAATGAATGTGATTGGTCATGTGACAAAGGTTATCATAATCAGTAGAAAATAGCAGATTTATAAATATCTGTGAAAGTTTTTCCCCCCTTTGGTTCAAGGTGGACTGAGCCAAAATCTTCTCCTGTGATAACAACAAGATGGAGATCTGAAAAATCACCAGTACCTGAAATAATGCCTAGGACATGGTAAGCTCTTGATCAATATTTATTCTTGAATGGAAATTAAACATTTTCAACTGAAAAGCAATATATCCTCTATATTATCCTGATATTTTCTGCATTATCCTGAAAGCCACAGGACACAGCAAGAAGAGGTATTCAAATCACCATTCACAATCAGAAAAAGCCACGAGAAAGGCCTGGAGACCTCCTACAATGTCAGGCTGAGCTTTTCATTGCTGGGGATAAGGGAGGGAAGTGGTAAGTTGCAATACCACCTGCACAGTGTAAGTTACTCAGAGCACTAGGCAACAGTTATTTATAAACCATTAAAGAAGAATATCAGTGTTTCAAAAACCAATAAGGCCATATATACTGCATCCAATCTGCCCTGAGACCAAACTGAGAGAGGAGTGGCCATAGCAGCAACAACAATATTCCTTAACCCTTTGAGGGATAAAGCAAAGGGTAGAGATTGGGCAGGGCTGAAGCTCCTCATTCCCAGCCCTGAGCATCTTGTTTTTTCCTCCCAGTCTCTGAGAAAAGAAAGCCTGGAAGGTGTTCCTGACTTGGTAGGTTTATGACTGGGTGCTGACCTTGGAGCTGCTGAGAGACAATCTGATGCCCTATTAGTGCTCAATAACAGCAGCCAATGCTGAAGAGTACAAGTGATCACAACACTCGGCCTTGGAAAAGGGACTAGGGTGACCAAACGAGTGCAGGTGTCTGAGCAGTTAAACTAATTCAGTCACAACTGCTGCCACATTTGATTTGGAAAAGGAGCCAGGAAAATTATGGGCAAGCTAGAACCTGAAACGAAATGTTGATCTAGTCTACTCATTTATAAGAGGATCATCACACAGCTGAAGACCATTTCTCCATTATAACTAAGCCACATGGATAACATCTACCATGGATTTTCCAGTTTGCAAACAGATGGCATCCTTACAACAAAACAAGTTCAGTATTATCTTCATTTAACCTATTAGGACACAGATGTTCTGATAAGCCTTGTCGTCATGCAGTTAACCAAGGCTTCTAGTCATTCTAACATGATTTTTGCTATATACCAAAGCCCTCTTTTCAGAGATCACAATCAGCCTTTCTTCTCCCTTGATTTTACGGCTTGTCATGTTCCAAGGTAAAAACACCAGCAGTACCTTACCACTTGTCATTCTTGAAATTCTCTGGAAAGAGTATCAAATCTAAATTACTTACAGTCTGAGGGATATCTGGTTATCTTTGGACTGGAGAAAAAAGATATGATCATATCTTTACCCTTCCAAAAATATTAAGTACCATTTATACAGGAAAGGAGTTTATAGAGGAAAAATATCCACCATCGTATTTGGAGGGCATGGTAGAGACATCAAAAATAACTTCTTTGTTTATTCTCCATTGTCTGAAAAAATGTTAACATAAAGTCCTTGGCTATTCTTTTCCTATGTTCAATGAACTTGCAATCACATTTGATAAGGAATTTAAAAGTTCGAACAGCACTATCTAAGTTTTTACAGTATGAGTTGAGTTGTTGTGAATGAAGATGAATTTACTATATGTTCTCTCTTAGGGAGGAGTGGGACTTGTTTGTTTCACAAAAGAAGTCAGTAGGAAGTTGAGGAACACTGCTGTAAGGATTAATGTAGTCAATAAAGGCATGGTTTTAAGTCCTTCCTACTAACTCCTCTCTGCCATTGCCAAGTGCAGCAAGCTCAGTTCCAAACTGGGCCAGAGGTCACCCATGAGGATGGAACCCAATCGCTCTGCTTAGGAAACCAGTCTCAGAAGCGGCCACATCTCTCATCTCATTATGGTTCTCAGTCCAGTGTCCTTGACCAATACTGGATCTTATTCCTGAATGGTCTGTTTGCTGAACTCCATGCGTCAAGCATAACAATTCATGGTGTCCTCTGGTCCCACCACAAAGCTGCCTTGTAGGCCTAGATATCAATCAGAAAACCAGACAACGCACACTGAAGAGTCCACCTCTAGCACAGGAATTCTTACACAGCATGAAAGGGCACATTTATATTTATTTTCTTGCCACAGGGCTTCTGGCTGTCATCTCCATTCACCAATGTTTTTTTTTCTGTACACAGGATGAGGGAAATGCCTTTTTAGTTAGTCAAGTCTGTAATATTGAAAAGTTGTCACAGAGCATGGATCCATCTGACAGTGAATCAATGGTGATTATTAAAGCATCCAGACATCTTATCTGCCTACGTTGTTGGGAATAAGAACACTGATTCCTTGAATATAGTAGCCATGGTCAGCAGAATACTCCAACTCTAAAAACAGATATAAACAACAACAGAGTTCTAACATGTAAAACACACAGATCTCTTGATACTTCCTCCTGATTTCTTATTCAGTTCCAAAGTGATCTTGATTATTTCAGAGCACTGACCAAGATAGATGGCAAAACATTTAGAAAAAATAATCATGAGGGATGTCTGGGTGGCTCAGTCATTAAGCATCTGCCTTTGGTTCAGGTCATGATCCCAGGACCCTGGGATCGAGCCCTGCATCAGGCTCCCTGCTCAGCAGAGAATCTGCTTCTCCCTCTCTCACTCCCCCTGCTTGTGTTCCCTCTCTCACTGTGTCTCTCTCTGTCAAATAAATAAAATATTAAAAAAGAAAGAAAGAAAAGAAAAAAATCATGAATGACAAGCTATGAGAAAAATCACAAGACATTTTTTAGAAGTGTAGCAAAAAAAAATAAAATTAGTACAAATCCTTGAAAGATCCAAGCAAAGTAATTATGTGCAAAATTAATAGGGAAAAAAGTGAGAAGAAATTCTGTGTCATGGTCTCTGACTTAAGAATGGACAACCTGTTATCCACCTTTGATGGACCCCCCCACACACACACACAAATATCCACATCCTAAAACCTGGAGCCTGTGTTATCTTATTGGCAAAAAAAAAAGACTTTGAAGATGTGGTTAAGCTAACGATCTTGAAATGGGAAGATAATCCTGCATTATCTGGGTGGATCCCACAGGCATTCACATGTGTCCTCTGGAGAAGAGAATGCAGTATTACCACAAAGATTAGAGTGCCTTGGTTACAAGTCAAGGAACAGCAGCAGTTATCAAAAGCTGGAAAGGAAAGGACCATGTTCTGCACAACAGCCAGTAGTGGGCATCCCAATATCTTGATTTTAGCCCAGCAATACTGATTTCAAATTTCTGGCCTCCTGAACTATGGGAAAATAAATTTCTATTGTTTTAAGCCACAAAGTTTGTGATAATTTGTTATACTGACCATAGGAAACTAATACACTATCCATGAATCAGACAAAATATATATTACCAATACCAGCCCAGGAGACATTTATTTCAGGTTGATGACATCCTTCAAAAATGCTGTAAGACACTACTCAAGAATTTTCAGAATTTCTATCTTGAGTTTCTCTGTTCCTATTTTAAAAAGGTGAAGTATTAACTTCCTTTAGCAGATGTGGCTGCTGACGTGGAAGGTTTCATCAGCATCATAGCAGAGAGACTTAAGAGTTATGGACCCTGAGTCTGCAGGGAAGTCAAATTAGACAATGCCAAGCAAAAGCCTGCATTGTGAGTAAAGACAAAATATCTCCAATATGTTTTATTAAGGATTAGGAGAGCGGATTTCTAATGTTGACTTCCAATGATTATCTAGGTCTTCTCGAGAAAATGGCTTAGTTTCTCTAGGTCTTGGTTTCCTCACTGTAAAATGAGTCAATCAGATATACTCAGCAATTCCTTGAAGCTCTAACATTCTATGGCTTTATTCAGTCAAATGTTGAATTTCAAATCTGTAAAAGCTCAAGGCTATGGAGAGTTAGTGTTTGTGTTTCCCTGTATGACTATCAACATATCACCAACTCCACTAAATACACCTGAAATTTCACCCATAGCAGTGTGTGTGTGTGTGTGTGTGTGTGTGTGTGACACAGAGACAGACGAGAGAAAGAGAGAGATGGGGTGGAAGGGGTGGAATATTTCTCTGTCAATTTAAAAACCTTTGTATGAAATCATACGACACATTGGAGGAAATGAATGTATCGATCTTCATTATAGCTCTTCTCCTTCAGTTATTGTCTTAGACACATTACACTATAACTATTAGTTTATATATCGGTCTCTAACATTAAAGAAGAGAAGTTTCTGAGGGAAGGAACTAGATCTCACTCATCACCAAATCCTCATGACCTAGCACTTCAGTGCCTGGCACAAAGGAGATACTCACTAAGTATTTGTTAGATAGTTGCATGGCTGCCTAGCTGGTATTTCCCCCATACAAGATATCAGAAGAGACAACTTACACAGAATAGAAGAGAGGTTCCTGGCAAACAAAACAAACAACCTCCCCTCCTCCAAAGCAAATAAAGAAACAAAAAAACAAACAACAAAAAAACCACATTATCTACCTTATCTACATCTCCTACCTGTGGTGCCCAGTACAGTCCACAAACCATTTATCCCATAGCTTGATGTCTTTACCATGTTTTCTTTTGGGAGAAAATTGGGTGTGCTTTATCAGAGGTTTGGGTTCTTTTTAGAACATTCTTTATCTCTCTAAAGCACCATTAAATTGTTAATTGAAATAAAAGAGACTTAATTTGTAACTAGGACTTGATGAAGTGGTAATTAGAAACAAATGCTGTGTTGCATCTGAATGTTTATCTTATTATTAGCATGCTATTGGTTCTTTTTAAACTACTCTGTTCAGCTGAATTTCAGTAGATAAATTTCAGGTATTTTTCCACTGAAAAATGACAGTGAAGAAAATTGCCAAGCAATGAGACATCAAGTGAAGAAAGAGTATTTGGTTGGGCTACTTTTCATGTTTTTTCTTGCTATCATTTTAAAGAATTAATCCAACTTATGAGAAAGAAAATATGGTCAGTTATACTCCACTCTATCTGCAAAAATTATTCTAAAAACATAACATCATCAAGAATAGGATCAAGCTTTATTTGCAACAGTTTACTCTTTAACACCCATGGGTTAAAAAAAAAAAAATCATTAAAGGATCCTCAATTTACAGCATCTTTAGAAGGCATTGATATAAATTAACAATACTTCACTACTCAGATAGGAGAGACCCTGTATTTACTCTGAATCCCTTCCATTACTGTAAACCAAGATTTAAGACATTTTATTTCTTTTCAGGAAGATGTGGGGGCTACAAACAAGAGATACGTGATCCTCCTTCACGTCCTGCTCAGACCAGTCATTCAAATCATAACTACAGTTTATAATACAAGATCTTTCTCACTACACACTAATATATTAAAAAATATATATTCAAATAAATGAGTTATAGTCAACTTAATGGCATAATTTAGCTGGATATACATTAATTAGCCAGATTTATTTTCTTCCAAACCAATTTTATTTCTCTTAAATCTGGTCCCTGGGAAAGTTGGGTCCTTGCTAATTGGTCTGTAGACAAAACAGATCAAGTCTAAGCTACTCCTTCATTCTCAGCCAATGGATCCCCTTTCCTTTATTATTAGATGTCTAAAATCACTATCCAGATCCCCTATGCCTCTAGTCCCAACATCTCTCTTTCTGAATTATCATCATCACTTCTCTGCTTTTCATTCTGCAACTGCTTTCTAAATCTCCTTATTATCTGTTTCTTAGGAAATGGCATCTCTCTCTGGCTCCACCAATCAGGTTCTAGAGTGTTTCTATCAGTCAAGCTCTCATTATTAAATGATTATTCCCCAATTTCCATATCAAGAGCTATAAATAGTCAAAAAAAATCAAAACCCTTATCATAGAGCTGGGATTTTTTAAATTATCAACCACCTTTAGCAAACTATGAATAGAGCTGCATCTAGAAGAACATTCGGAGTTGCACGCAGCTCTTGAGTTCTCTTATCCAACTCACCGTTTTTGGATGGTGTCTCAAAAGAACTGAGAAATCCTGGACAAAGTTCCCTGGAGAACTGAGATCCCTTGAGAAAGTTTAGCATAATCAGTTAGAATCACAGGACAATTTATGACATTCTCATTCATTCATGCAACCCCTCGTGACCCAATTCAGACTCCAGAACAGAACAAAACAAAACACAACACTAAACAACCTCTACTAGATAAAGTCTCCCCAGATTGTTATGCCCAAGTTTTCACGTCCGAGAGACCACCAAGGAGCCCAGCACTGATGCAATCACACGAGGGTTTATTCCACAAACTTAATCTTGGGCCCAAGTATACCCAACGCAGCAGAGTAGGGACTTGGACCCCGAACCAGATTACAGTCAGAGTTTTTAAAGGCAGAGTAGGGGTGGACTCCTCGGTGGGTGAGGACAAAGGCGATTATGGATGATGTAAGTAAGTCTCTAAGGAATTTTGGAAGCAAGGTCTCCAGGACCTTGAGGGACTAGCTATTGTTGGGAGAAAGGTTATTTATTACCAGTAGTAAAAATCTTCTCGTGAGACCCTTTAGCTGTCTATCAGCGGGCCATATGCTTGGGAATGATTCTCGACACTATCTTGGAGGTTTAGAGATAAAGTTTCTGAAAGGAATTGTTAAAGTAGACTTACAGGGTCCTGGTCGGACCTGTTGGGGCAGGGGGTGGGTCAGGCTAGGATTGTCAGTGAAACCTCCAGGTGAGGGCAGTTAAGTCCCCAGGGGAGAGCCACTCTGTCTGTTTCAAGGGCCTGTCAGTAGGTAAGGAATTTTAATGATTTTCTTCTGTCTCTGTTTCCCACATCAGCTAAACTTGAGGTGGGATGGCCTTTAATATTCTCGGCCTCCACACAGATAATGCGGCAGTATTCTGTTTCCCAAGTCTTAGTTTCGTGGAATGGAAAGTGTTATTGTAACACTGACAAGGAATAGACTTAAGGAAAGAGATGGAAGAATATAGTGACATGGCTTTGGGAATTCAGAATTCTCCAAGATTCATTTACTTTCCTAATTACCCACTATTCTGAGGTGCCATTAGCCTCTTACCTGGACTGTAAAGGAGATTAATAGCCGCATCAAAGTTACCCTGACTTTAGTCTTAGGGAATGACCCACCAGACCTCTGGACCCAAGGTCACTTGCCAGTTTATATCACTATTGGTTGATCCTGGGATATTAGAAGAAGACTAAAGGAAAAGTCCCTTATTTAATGGAAAAAGACAAAAATATAATAAGGAAGAGAGTGAATTATGGTGGAGAGAGTATGCTATTGGAAAGAAGCAGGCTGAGAGAGGCAGAGGATAGATCTGACTCTTACACTTGAGATCCAAACTGGGTCTAAAAAGGTGGGATTCTTCTTCCTTTAGGAAAACCCAAGAGTAAAACAAATCATTTGGTCTGCTTTAAGCTCCCCCCATTCTTTGCATATTTGAAGTGCTTATTTAGCCTTGCTTCTGAGTTCCGCAAGATGTCCACTTGGATGACTTCCTGTTTGGTAGTTACTAAAGCTATCTCCCTAAAAACAAATCAACAGTCTAAAAGCCATAAGCATTGTTAAAAGAAAACGGAAAATCAAAATGGACATAACAAAAGACACTGGGACTTGGGGAAATTTAATATCCAGGTCAAAACAAACTCACCCAACAAAAAGGAACAATAATTTATTTTGTTGTACCCACATATCTCTAAGTAGATTTTGATTATATTAATTACCAAGAGTGAATGGCAAAGAAAAACAGTCCAGAACTTACAATCCCACATTCTAGGTTTTTGTTCTGAGTTGGCTACTCACAAGCTTTGTGACCACAGACAAATCATTTAACCTCGCTATGCCTTTTCTCTTTTTTTCTTATTTGTGAAATATGGATAATAATGCTTGTTTGACAGGGATCTGTACCACCAGTTTACAGACCATTCTTATCACTGAATATATAAAGTAATAAAAAATGAGGTGTTCCATAGTAATTCATCCTAATTCAGCTCTCTTCCCTTTTCCTTTATATCCAGGGTGAAATCACCACGTTTAGATGACTAACCTGATACTGTGAAAGTCTTTCTGAAAAGCTGTCTCCTTTAGAAAGAAAAGGCCAAAATTTAAAAGACAAAAAAAAAAACCTCTTTCTCTCAGGTTCCTTGGGAACAAAATAAACCCAGGACACTGACTGATTATGGGATTATTCACTGGGGAGAGGGGGAAGGTCACACAGGAAATGAAGAGAATGACTATGACTTTAGCTGTTTGCAGAGTCAGTTCCTCCTCTGGGGTCCATGGTGAGGTAAACAGGGAATAAAATCTGAAATTGGTGCCTGGCACCTTGTTACTGGAAAGTGCTGTCTGACTAGTCATCATTCTTTTATATGTTACACATCCACTTTCACTAGGAAAACTGAAAAATAAGTATATCCTCTCTCTTTAGTATGTGTCAGATTTGCCAAAGGAAATGGCTGAATGCTATCAACTTCTAAAAGGTTAAATGAAAGTAAAGACAGAAAGCTTTGGCCAATAAAAGCTTCCAAAAAAAACAGGCTTAAGGTGGCAATGCTTTCCTTTCTCCGCTGAAAAATACAAACATGTGTATCTAGATCCCTAGATTCTCCAATTTCTGAACACCCAAACTACATACAGTCTGTTGCTACTTAGCCAAGGAGAGTGATCCTTTGCCAAATTATGGAGTTTATATATGTTTATTTTAGGACTCAGCCAACATGGCCTTTTTAGATTAAGAAAGTTTCATTAAGTTGTCTGCTTTGTAGTTAGTAAGGACTGGGCAGGATTTGAATGCAGTTCTGTCAGACTAGCAAAGCCAGTGAGCTTTTCACCTCTCCACCCTGAGGCAAAAGCTATGATTCACATTCCCAGCACTTTATTATAGTCTGAAAGGGTCTGAAGTGATTTAGAAGTGGCAGAAGTGCCTCATTTCCGATCACATTTGTGAGCTTTCTTCTCACTCACAGATTGTGAAACCCTCACTATCGCCATTACTGACACTCATTTGCAACATACGGGTTCACTGGTTTTCACAGGCCAGAGCTCCATCGGCATTTGTTGAATGGTAAGGAGAAATTCGTCATGGGGACTTTTAGAAAGTGACCGTGGAAAATACCGTGGAAAACAGCAGGAAAGTGCTAACCTCTGAAAAAGTTAAGCAATTTACAGAGTGCAAATGAATGTGCTTTCTTATGAACTTCATCCATGAAGTTTTTAATACCTTAAGGTCATAACGTTTTTAATACCATTACTCAACAAATATGTAGCCCTTACTGTGCCCTGATACTGTTAGTGCTTTACAGTTATTAACCCTTTCAGTTCTTATGACAATTTGTGATAGATGCTATTATTCTGTTTTGCAGATGAGGGAGTCGAATAATATATGTCCAAATTCACCAATCTAATGGCAAATCTGGGATTCAAACCCAGGCATTCCTGCTTCAGAATCCATGCTATGGGGCCTTGTGCTTTGCTGCTTCTAGGAGACAGCTGATGTAATGTAAACAAAGATGCTATAAAGTACCTAAGTATTATGAACCTGAAAGTGTTTCCCCCTTTAATCTTTAGCTTTGTATGAGCTACCACGTAAAAATTTCCTTAAAGCATTAAAGCTAGTGTTTGGCATTTAATATGCTGCCATTCAAAAAGAACTGAAACAATTTTCAGTTAGTGAGGATAATCAAGAAGACTCTGACCTCCCGGTGTATTTGTTGAGGTCAACCTTCCTCACTCTGTGCCCTGGGGGCTAGAGAGAGCCTGTGCTTGGAACATGGTGAGCCATGAGGATTGAATGAATAAACGTCACCATTAGGACTGAAGGAATAAATGTCACACCTTATCTTTCCACCCCACGGTGGGGGCTTGGCTCAAGTACTGGGTCATCCTGCCCCAACGGACCCTAAGATAATGCACTTCAGTCTCCCTGGGAGATTCCATTCTCAGATTCCTGGGGCCTTTCCAGTTTCAACCCTGCTTCATTGTGCCTTTTCCTTCTTGTGGCTTTTACCAGTTTCAGCTTCTGGTTTCACCACACCATGTCCCCTACTTTCTACTTATTTACTTAACAGGTATCTTGTTTGACTTGTATCTTTGGAGCAACTGCTATAAGCAAGCACTCCATTTACAGCTTCATTTTAACCCTCACAGATTTATGGTAAATGCCCAGCTCACTACAATTTATGTCATGTGCCAACAAGTGTGTCAGCCAAATGCTTCATGAACTTTTATAGAAGTCTGCATTGGTTTCCTATGACTGCTGTAATATATTACCACCAACTCAATGGCTCAAAATCACACAAATTCTCATACAATTCTAGAGGCCAGAAGTCTGAAGTCAGTTTCTCTAGCTTAAAGTGAGGGTGTAGGCAGGGTAGTTTCCTTCTGCAGGCTCTGAGAGAAAATTTCTTTCCTCAGCTTTCCTATTTTCTAGGGGTTACTTACAACCCTTGGCTTGTGGCTTCTTCCTTGCATTGCTCCAACCTCTTGTTTTCATCTTCACATCTCCTACATCTAGTCAAGTCTCCCCCTGCCTTCCTCATGTAAGGGCACTTGTGATTATGGTTAAGGCCCATCTGGATAAGCCAGGATAACTTCTCTATTTCAAGCCACCATCATTTTCCACCTTCAGCTAATACTGAATTTCTGTTACTCCTTATATATGCATTATTTATCTTCATCACTAGGATATAAGCTCCTTGGGACCTAGAAGAGTGCTTGGAACATGACACATCCTTAATAAGTATTAATTTAGGACAATGTCCAAAAATAATATGAACTCTGGAAGTAGCACATGAGAAGAGTTTGAGGCACTGGTTATGATGTTCCACTTCTTAAATGGTGGTTATCTGTTTATTCAAAATTACTAAACTTACAAATGTATCTGATAGCCTTTTGGACATATAACCTCTCATAAAATCATTACAGGAGTAGGCAAACTAAGGCTATGGATCATATGCAGCTTACAGCCATTCAACTAAGAATAGTTTTTACACATTTAAAAGGTTGTTAAGAAGTGACAGAGACAGTATGTTACTTATACAGCTTAAAATATTTACTATCTGGTCCTTTGCAGAAAATGATTGCCAACTACATTATGATATAGGAGTAAGATGTGGATGTTTTATTGTTTTAAAAGAGTGGATGTTTTATTGTATTAAAAGCTATTTCAAAAATCCCCATATTTTAAGATGAGGATTTGATGAACAAGGTGATGAATAAGCAAGTGGCCTAAAGCTCTACAGACCTGATAAAGACAATTCATAAAAAATCCATAAATAATACAAGTGCTTCTAATTGACACAACCAGGGTCAATTACATTTAATGCCAAAGGATACTAAGGAGAGACATAATTGTTGAATATTAAAGATGTGAAAGAAGAAACATTTATGATTCACTGTTCATTTAATATGAAATTTATGGCACACATTTTAGAATGAGTCATTTTCCATTTCCTAAGGGGTTTACATATTTTTAACTTTTTCTTTAGCTTGTAGATACAATTTCATATCTTAAGCTTAAATTCCTATTCCATCTTTCCAAATTGAAGACCAATTAAAATATTAAGTATTAAAAATATTAAATTGATTAAATTGATTATATGAGAGAGAAACTGTTAGGTAAAATATTAATGGAAAGGAGATTAAAATGTTTGGGGCTGTATTAAATATTTACTAGCTATAGCCTTCAATAAATTAACAGCATTGCCAAAGTTTTTATTGCTGCTGCTATTAGAAGTGAACACCAAAATAGCCATTGCACTGGGTATGAATAAATTAACCTTTCAAATGAACATTATTCCATTTAATGAGTTTTATCTTGCCATCTTGGATATTTACATTAAATGTTAACTTTTAGATAATGCAATGTATATAGTATGATGGCTTATGAATTTGGATAAGTTGAGGACCAAAGGTATATTTTTAAGATATTTTTAGCTGTTATTCTAAGCCTATGGCATGTCTTCTTTCAGGCTGAATGAACATGCTATATCAACTAATGTAAACAAATACATTTATAGGGGTTTTTTGTACCAATAAGCTACACTTCTTTTTGCATCAATTCCTTTTATGTGTGGTAAAAGCAGGCTATTTGGGGGGAGGTGCAGTCCCCCTCACCACTAGAAATTGTGTGCCACAGCATATGTGGGACTGTCAATCAATGTTCTCTGCCCTCCCCTAACTATAGGTGAGTATTTGACCGGAGCTAGACAAGGTAGATGGACCCTTATCTCTCCAGCAGAATGATTCACAGATGGGGAAGCTGTTGGTGCTCAGGAGAAAGTTAGCCTGCTCATCAGGATGTCTGAGCTCTTCTGCTTCATGTTCCCTCCTGGCCTGGTCAACTACCTTCTTTAATTTTGTGAGCTACTCTATAGCCTGCCAACCAATTTCATCCTTGCCCCTCCCAACACACACATCTGGTTTTGTCATAAATTAACTGGCATCATTTTCTTTTGTTGGCTATACCCTATCTGAACAGATTCATTTAGGTTCACATGACCTGGAATTAAAGCCTGAGAAGTACAATGCTATGAAATGCATGTAAAAGATAAAAAAGCTGATAAAAATTGGCACTAATGATTTCACTGTGTGTGTGTATACAGTATTTTTTCACTATATTCATATAAATATGCACATATATATGTATTATATTCTGTTCAGGTTTGTCTCATTAAGCTGCAAATACTTTCAGACCATGAATATCCTATGTTGGCAGCAAGAGATATTATCCAAATGTTTTCATGTGTATAAATGTTAACTCAGCATTCCAACATGATCTACTTGGCTGGAGAAAAGTCCTCTCCAGCCCTCTGGTATTTATTTGAACTGTGTGAATTCTCTTAGCTAATGTTGATTCAGGCAAACACCACAGAAAAAAGAGAAAACACTAAGCAAACATAGTTATTCTATCATAACAAGTAAAAACCATGGAGTTTGATAAAAGTACCTTCTCCTAATATCTAGTATATGGTAGTATATGGAAATAAATTTTTTTCTTTAATTTTCCACAGAGCTGCTTCTTTTTAAGCTATAAACTAGAGTGTTGGGGGGGTCATAAAATAGTTTGGGAAAAGGACCATCTTTAAGAAATAATAGAATGCTTAGTACTCACACCATCTAAATCAGCCCTCACAATAAGCCAAAGAGAAGGCATTATCTCTGTTACCTCATAAAAAAAACGGAGGTTCAAAGAGGAAAAATTGACTTGCCTGAGGTCACCCTTACGAAGGGACAGAGCTGAAATTCAAACCGAGGTATATCTGTCAGCAAAGCCCATGCTTTCACCCACTACACTATTTAATTTCTATAACAGATTTTATACTCTGTTCATCAGTCCATGAAAGAATATCTACAGGGCGCAAGAAAAAAATTGGATACAATTTTTCACACAAAATAGGTTTTTAAAACCAACTCAGATAAGAGACTTGGGTAGGTTGTATTTGAAAAAAATAAAATGATGGCTTTGTACAAGTTTTATATAGATAGATAGATAGATATTTATACCTTACAAATTTCAGTCTCTTTCCTACCCTGTTCAGAACCTAGAACTCTCAAGTTCAATGTATAATACTTATGGCTACTAAAGAACAAGTTCAGAGTTCCTTTTTAACAGTAAAAAAGCATTAAAAAGTGAAAGAAAAGCACCATAATTTTATCTAGTGCTGTCATAAAACCTGAAGTGAATAATAGGCATTAAAAACAGAAAACTCTGGAGACCAACTTGCACAATTATGTGTAGTGGAGAACATGGAGGGTGGGTGTAGGGGGTAGTGTTATAAAGCAAAAATGTAAATTCATGCTACACAAGAAATAAATTTCCTCTAAAAATTAGGTTGAATGAAAACTCAAACCCAGCCTATGTTGCCTTCCATAGGTCTGGTTTTCCAAGTGGAGTCCCAGAAGAAACAAGATCAGCATTACCTAGGAACTCGTTAGAAATAAAATTCTCTGGCAACATTAGACTTACTAGATTAGAAACTCTGAGAGTGAAGCCCAGCAACCTTTATTTTAACAAGCCCTCCAGCTAATTCTGATGCATGCTGAAGTTTGAGAACCATTGTGCTAGAGGTACAACTGGGTTCTTCTATACCTGCATTTCAAGCAGGAGCACATAGGTCTCTGGTGTCAGATGAGCCACAATGGAGCTTTTCATGAAGGTAGAAGGAATAAATAGTGCAACTTTTACTATACCTTCAATATCTCCTTTTTTTTTTTTTTTTAAAGATTTATTTATTTATTTATTTGACAGAGAAAGAGAGAGAGAGAGAGAGAGAGGTCACAAGGAGGCAGAGAGGCAGGCAGAGAGAGAGGGGAAAGCAAGCTCTCCACTGAGCAGAAAGCCCTATGTGGGGCTCAATCCCAGGACCCTGAAATCATGACCCGAGCCGAAGGCAGAGGCTTAACCCGCTGAGCCACCCAGGCGCCCCTCAATATCTCCTTCTGATTTCAACAACAGATCTCAACAACTGTCTGAATAAATATGTCGAAAATACAAATCTTACTCTACAGTTGGGTGTGCAAGTAATATTATATATATTTTGTTCATTCCACAACTTCCCAGGTAGGACGTATAATCAGAGACCATGTTAGACCATCAGAGACCAACTTCCCCCCAATGTTACAAGACTGGTTTGTTGCATCATGGGTGAGGGTCAAGTCTACAAAGCCTGAAAGTATCAGGGAGTCATTTTAGGTTTTTGATCCATACAGGTTAGCACTGAGAAATCCACTGTATGTCTAAGTCAGAAGACCCATTTAGGTCTGTCCATTCTTCTATTTTATGGCAGATGTGGGGCCTGGCACCACTGCGGAGACGGGAAACCTTTGTTCTAGAGACTCGGCCCCATAATACCACCACACAGGCATGCCTTTTGTGGCTCTGTCAACACCCTTCGATTTCAGGAGGCTAGAACAAGCTCCCACAACTTTTAGGGCCACAGCTTCCATTGCCTTCCCATTCTGAAGGAATTTCTTTATGTAGGTGCTCTCAAATAGACTCCCTACCAAGACACCTGGCAGTACTGTATCAGTGACCCAGCTCTTCTTTCTCATTTCCAAAAGCCTCCGCATTTACTGGTTCAGTGAAAGAAAATAAATGATTATGGCCTTCCAAATCAGTTATTTTTGTATGCTACTCAGTCATACAGTCATACTCTAGCCTAACTAGAATTCATAACTTTGTAATCTCTGTCTATACTGGCCCCCCAGTCGTAAGATTGGCCACTTATCCTATCCAGAGTGTCTAAAATATTATTGGTAGGTAGCGTTAATAATAAAAACAATCTTGATACTTCAGTTTTATTTACTGAGTACCTGTTATGTGACAGAAAGCATGCTAGGAGCTCTCTACAACTTCGCCTGTTTATTTTCTCAAAATAGCCCTATCAGGTACTTCTAAGTTAAGTACTTGATATAGCTTGCCCAAGATCACACAATTCTTAGGTGGAGGGAAAAAGCTCAGGATCCAGCTCTAGGTCTCTCTCTTCTCCCCAGTATCTGACAGAAATATGGCTTCTTCCTTAAACCACACTGCCTCCTGCCCTACCCTTCTGCAGGCAACCAACCACCGGAACTCACATTTGGATCAATTATCCAAGATGCATCAATCCAGCCAAAGCACCTACTATGTGGTCCCTTGGAAGTAATCAAAATGATTGATTAGCAATATTTTGGGAAAAAACCTCTCCTTGATAGTATGTGCTTTCTGGCCCTGCCCAGGATAATTCTTCAGAATTGCATACTGAGGAAATAAAGAGTGTATCTCCTGGAACCAATGTTAGAAACCCAATGGATTCCCCTTTTGAAGTGTGAAGAGGGAGCGCTATGTATACATTCAAACAATACATCCTAATTAACTTGTTGGCCCAAGGGTCCAGACCAAAGAGGCTGTGAATTTTGAAATTACTATTGCAGAAGGCTTAAAAAGAAAAGAAAAAAAAAAGTGAACATAATGAATTCATATTAATAGTCATCTCTATTTATCATTTATAAGTTTCAGACTCTATGCTAAGCATTCAAAATTTACCAGTTAATGCTCTCCAAAACTCTAGGAAGTTGTTTTCTATGCCCCTGTTAAGAGTTCTAGCTTACAGTTCTCTGTAAGATAAGGGTCATATCATCATCTCCTTTTACAGTGTTATTGTGAGGACTCCATGAGTTAGGACATGTCAAATGCTCAGGATTAGACTTACATAACAGTACATAACATGCAATGAATGTGATTATTTCCTTCCTTATACAAATGAGAAAACTATGGCTTGGCTACACTGAAAAGTTGCCTGAATTGGCACAGGAAGAGTGAGAGCAGGATTGGAGCCTGATTCTGGGAGCCATGTTTCAAGCCCTAGTACACTCTAGTTCTCACTTTACTTTCTTTCCCAAAACCCAGGGAACAAGGCTTCTGGATGCCCCTTTCCACTCTCCAAAAAGTGCACTTGGTCCTCTTAGACTTGATTACCTTTGCCTACTTAAAAATTTAGAAAGACCATTTATCAGAGAAAGTGTGAAGTTTATTATCAAGAGTGTTAACAGGAATCAAGATAAACTTTTCTGTGAAAGCTGCTGACACTTTCATTAAGCACTGACCTGCCCACTGAAAAGTTCTTTGATGGATGTCTCCAGTGTGGCTCCTACAGAAGCCACCCAACCGCCTGCTACAGTAATGTAATCAGGTAACCTTTGTCTGTGAAAAGCCCCAGGCTGGTGAATGTTAAAACACAAACAAAAGGAAATGACTTTTTGATTGACATGGCTGTTTTGTGAATTGGCCCCACTGATAAAATCAGTCAAAACAAATCAGTTTATGCACCAACACATACTTAGAAAGATTGTATTTGGAAATTTCGTGGCAGATGTGATCTCTTCTGCTTTTCCTTTTAAAGTCCTTGGTGTCATCTATCTTACGATAAGGGAGAATGTTAAGAAAGAGTTGACTATATAGTTCTCAATTTTTAATTACAGAAGATCACACTGGGAGTCTGCTAAAAAAGCAGTTTCTTGGGCCTCGGGAACAGAAATTCCAATTCAAAAGATTTAGAACCAAGCCAAAGGTTATATATATATACAAACAATTTTAAAATATTTTTTATTTTTTAAAAACAGTGCCAGAGGTGTCCCTGAGCCTTTGAGAAACCAGGAGATTGGAAAACAAAAACAAAAACATGGTAGACATAATGTTTTTACATCGATAAAAATGAATACTTAGAATATGCATGTCACAAAGACATTTTTGAAGGAAATGACTATGATATACAGTCTTAAGTACAATATATATCGTGGGGAGCAAGCACTAGGCTTTTCATTTTATATTCCCAATGCCTAGTACATGGTAGGTGCCAAGTATTGCTAAATGAAGTAATCTTAAGAGTCCAGCCTCATTTTCGTGTCCTCGGTATGCTTTGCCTTCAGTAAATAATCGTTAATAGAGAGTCCATATTTGTACACAACAGTATAAATAGAGGGATCACAGAATTTACTATAAACAGTACCCACATTACAACTTTCAGCTTGTGAACACCCTTATATGAACCGTCCAGTTGGAAGACAGCTTATCACCACTGCTTAGAGATGGCTTCTCTGTCACCGGTATTTAGTTCCATCTCACTCCCACATTGTGGCTACCTTCAGATACCAGAGAGCCCTAGAACAGCAACTAATCCTCTGACCCCAAATTCTCCTCATACATTTCCAGAGATTCTCCTGCAGTCCTCCTACTCATCCTCCAACCTTCTTTCCTGTATTCCGCCAAAACCCCTGGGAGTCTCTGGCTGGCTTCCTCATGCATCCCCTTGTCCTACCCTCCTGGAGTAGGATAGAGTTCCAATTTAACATTTTTACTCAGCTTCACCTTACTGAAAAAACAGAAGCAACTGAAGACTACTTCCAGGCCTGATTCCCTAACAGGAGCCATATATGGAACAAACTGTGTGTTCTCAGGGTAGACTCTCCCAGCCTTTATGACAGTATCATGACAAAAGAAGCAGGGAAGGAACTGACTCTTGAAATGCAAACTTGAATGCAAGTCTGTGATAAAATACTGTGATCTCCTATTTTTCCCCCTTTTTAACTTATGCCTAAATGATTCACATAGTTTTAGGGGTCAGGAGTAGCGAGGAGAAGATATCATCTAGCTAAATGTATACAAGTTTCTTACTCCCCCTTTGTAATTTGTGGCAATACTTGAGGTAAGTATTAGTGTCTTAAAATTAAATATGAGCATAATTAATAAAAATTCATGTCTTAAATTAAATAGGAGAAAACTAAATCTCAGAGCATTTAGACAACATCTCCAAAATGACACTTCAGTGAGAGGCTAAGGTAAATTTGAATTCCAGCCTAACAGGACAGCATGTACTCTCCATTCTCAAACACTGCCTTCTTAGCGGCAGTGAAGAATAAATACAGGTACCTGTGGGATGCAAACAATGTGCACCAAAGAGGCTCCTTTTCTTAAGGCTTGTGTTTTAAATCTGTGTATATTTTGCATTTTTACAGTAGGTCTCTATGAGATTGAAGTGTAAAAGAAATAATTATTTCCTCCTAATTTTAACTAAAGTGACACTCTGAGAAGATGAACCTTCCTTACTCCTTGGTTTTAATGCCTCTAGCAGATTGGGGGGGGGCAGGGTGTCATTCAAGTATGAACTCTGTCTCTAGGACTGCTGATGTAGCCTTGCTACCCTAAATTATTCCATCTCAGTAACTCAACTTACAATCCTCACTTTGGTAGACAAGCTCAGCATCCGATTGGACAGGCCAATGCATCTAGTTATCTTGGGATGTGTTTTGTCTACTCTCACACTCAGATGTTGTCTATTAAGTTACTCCTTGAATCAAAGTTCAACAGAAAAAAATCTTCTTAGAGGGGCGCCTGGGTGGCTCAGTGGGTTAAGCCTCTGTCTTTGGCTCGGGTCATGATCTCAGGATCCTGGGATCGAGCCCCATACCGGGCTCTCTGCTCAGCAGGGAGCCTGCTTTCCTCCCTGTCTCTGCCTGCCTCTCTGCCTACTTGTGATCTCTGTCTGTCAAATAAATAAATAAAATAAAATCTTTAAAAAAAAAAATCTTCTTAGAGACTGAAATCAAGAAAATAGTTGGACCTTAGTAGATAATGAGAGGTATATACCAAAACGCTTCCACCTAGCCATTAGCTCTAGACTTCCTGAAATCAAAGATGGAAAGTGAAGTAGAAAAGATTTCGTTTACAAAATGCTTGGTAAGGTATTATACCACAACAGGAAAAGCAAATGTTTCTTTTTGCTTGTGAGTTGACAAGTCTCAGTTTCTAAGTAGAACATTATTTTTAAATGAAGGGTACTGTATTTTGTATTTTTTTTTCCTGCAATGAACATGAGGATGCAGATTTTTTTTGAGAGTTTTCATTCCCTTCAGAAAAATATCCAGAAGTGGACTTGCTGGATCATTTTATAGTTCTATTTTTTTGAGCAACAGCCACACTGTTTTCCCCAGGGGCTACAATAATTTACATTCCCTTGTGCTAGGGTTCCCTTTTCTCCACATCTTTGCCAACACTATTTCCTACCTTTTTTATAATAGCCATTCTAACAGGTACGAGGGAATATTTCACTATGGTTTTGATTTACATTTCCCTGATGATTAATGATGCTAAAGACATTTTCATGTCCTTGTTGGCCATCTGTAGGTCTTCTTTGAAAAAATATTCACTGAATTCTACCCTAGAAACCAATACTGTGGAGTATGTTAAAACTAACTAAAACTTAAATAAAAAATAAAAATTTTGAAAAATTTTAAAAATGAAAAAATATTCAGATCCTCCATTTAAAAATCATATATATGTATGTATATCTAATACTGAGCTGTAGAAGTTGAAGGACATATTTTTATAAAATATGTTTAAAAAGTGCTTGTTCAATAAAATAAATAAATAAATAAATAGATAGATAAATAAATAAATAAAAAGTGCTTGGTCTTTTATATAACACTCATTGCTTAGGCTCCATCTCCTGGCATTTGTGTATCCCCCCCCCCCAACCCCTAACTTAAGCATCATGGCTCAAATTTGGCTCTAGTCCTATTATTGTAATCAGTTTATTTTATAAGTTTTCTCCAGGCTTTATAGCTTTTTTAAATGGGAGGAGAAGTCCAATACCAGCTACTCATCATGGCTGAAACCATAAATTTATTTATAAGATCTTGGGCCAACACAAGTAAAAACCCGAGTTATTTTTAAATTACCATTTATGGCTAGACTTTTAACAAAGAAAAACCTCGGATAACTTTACAAGCATTTCATAAATTTTTCCAAGGTCTTATCAATTTAACTAAAATCTTATTAGAGAATAATCAAATGACTTCAATCATTGTAGTGAATGATTATATAAAATAAGGACTATACCTTAGAACAAAATAAACCTAAGTGATAATTATTCCTAAAGTCTTCCATGTAATTGCGTTTTTAAAAATTCAGACTCCATCGTCCTATATAAACAATGTAAACCTTGGCAAGCTTATTTTACCAAAAGTTAACTTAGATTTAACAGATCATTTTTAGGATATATTATAACAATTTCTTTGAGACCCCAATGTCCAATGTCCCAACTGGAAGTTAAAAAACTTCCACAAAACGTTTCTAATCATTATTCTCCAACTAAATTCAATTTGTGGGAGAGAATCCTGACATTGCCTAATTCATATACCTTCCTAATCACCCAATAACAGAAGAATTATCCCCTTCACCCTGGCAACCAATAGAGAAATCCTCCCTTCTATATCTTGCTTACTTCCTAAAACAATCTTAGGCAACTTAAAGTAAAGGACAAATATAAGATGATTCATTTAGATATGATGATAAATCACTTAGATTAATTAATGATAAATCATTTAGGTATGAATCAAAGATAACTACTTTTAAGAAACATCACCAGTAGAATATATTTGTAAAGAAATGCAAACATCCTTTTAGCAAATGACACTGGCTTGGACTGTTGAAACATTTAGATGAGGAAATTGCTCAGAAATATGGTAACAGGTAGCACTTTCATTATACTGATATTGACTTGGACTTAGACTTTTCAAGAGACACAAGCTTCAGCTCCTATATATTCCTCAATTTTAAATCTCCCACAGTTATGTGTGTGCTTGTGATCTGGAAGAATCTATTACTTTCCTGTCTCATTCAAGAAGTTTCTGGTGTGTGTCTATACCAATGTAAATATCGTATCTGCATGAGTAGATAGAAAGTCATATGGAGTAGGGCAAAAAAATCATAGCTATTACAATATATTTCCCTTGTGGTGCGCCAGCCTCGCAGTAGCTAAACGGGATGGAAATACTAGGTGGTCACATATTATCTTAGCACGTCCAGTGCATAGCCAATACCTATCATCAGAATTCTATGATCTCTTTGATAACAAAGACAGAAATCCAATTTTCTGTTTAAACCTGAATCCCAAATTGTCATTTTGAATGTCATGTTAAAATAGCTTTTAGGCTATATACAAGATAAAATTCAAAACAATAGTCTTTTATCTTGCTTTTACAGTATTTTTTTGGCATTTCCCCGAAAGAATATACCTATCTAAGAGGTAGCCCCAGCTAGGACCCTATAAGTAGAGTGAATGTTGAGTTGTTAGAAGAGGGGAAATCTCTGAGACATTCCTCATTCATGGAATTGAGTTCTCTTTCTGTGTTGGCCAGCAAGAGCTTTGGTTCTCAATGTTTGCTATAGGGAGAACAATCATAATAGGACACTGGGGTTGAATCCTTAGGACAGTAAACACTAACCAAGTATGTGAACCACTAATCAGTGTGTGGCCTTGGGTCACTCACTCAAAGATAAAGGCTTGGTTTTCTTCACGTGCAAATGAGGTCCCTGAGGTCCCTTCCAGCTGTAACTTTTCACACTCAAAACTTGAATGTGTATGTCCAATATACAGATTCTGAGGTGAATTCATTTTTTTTAGATATTATGTGAAGGACTAAGAATAATGCCTTTTTTTAGCATAAATATCTAAAATTATTTTATTTCATACTTGGCTAAATCAGTCCCATCTCCCACACAATGCACATGTGTGCACGCATGTACACACACTCACACAAATATGCATATGTCCACAACAAAATATAACATCTGTATAAGTAATAACGGTGCCCAGAATATAACATACTAATATTATGGGATCCCAATGTATAAGCAACTTAATTAAAATCTAAGAAGAAAATCAATATATAATAGCACAATTAGCATTCTTCAAATTAGGTTCCTTTTCTTTTAATGGAAATTTAAAATTATTGGGGTATATTGAAGATTCCAAAGAAATAACCAATTAAAAATAAAAGCTGGATGTAGGTATGTTTATTTTATTAAAATTTGATGAAATATATACTTAGGATTTATGTACTTTCCTATTTCTCTGTTTAAATACAATGTTTACATTTTTTAAATGCTGGAACTCAGGCTACATCTCAATTATACAAATCAATAAGATTTCTGTTCATAGGTCATCAAAATATCAACTGCACCACAAAATCATATTATATAAAGAATCTGTGACACTTATATTTGGATAGATATGAGAAGATTATAGCTAATGCAATAGAGCAACAAAATCATTCATTTGCTACTGGTAATTATATTCTATGTGCAAAATGATGCTGAGAAACTTGGGTTATCTCTTTGGAAACACGAACATTAAAAAATTGCAAAGATTTCCACAAAAAAATCCTCATCATATACCCCACTGCAGTCACTGCCATACTTTAGCTTAACTAAAATGATTTCATTTTGGTGTTAACTCAAACAAGAAAAAATTTAAAGTTTAACAAACTTTGGGCTGGGCCCTTGGCAAATTAAAGAGCATCCTTGTTCAGAGTTTCTCTCTTTTTTTTAAAAAAAGGCTTGGAGAGGGGTAAAGACCCATAAGTAATGTTTTAAGCACTGCTTCCTGACTCTAGAGGGCATCCCATCTGAAGTAAAAAACTCCTATTGGAATGGATGGACAGTGGAAAAACTATGCCCACATAATTTTGAGCCAAGTAGAGGTAGGGGGAGATTCTATAAATTGGAAATTACTTTAAGAATACACTACTTAAAACTGCAGATGAACTGTAGGATGAATTCAATGTGGGTCCAACATACCCATTTCTCAGGTTCCTTTGGCCAGTGAGGTCCAGACCAGTTTGGGGACTTGAGGTCATCTCTGCAGCCATCAGCAGAGGCACTACTGCCCCAGCCATGAAGGAAATCTTCCTCTTCATCATCTCTGTGTCTACGTGTAGAGAAGCAGCTGCTTTGGATTGTCCTGTGAATGGCAAGGGACTGCCTGAGATTAACTAGTTAATAAAACATGACTGAGCAGGCAGCAGTAATTAATCACATCGCAAACTTGTGCTTGGAAACAAGAGGTGAGACCAATGGGCTTGAAGTCCTGAAAATGAGTTAATATCACCCAGACTTGAGGTCTAAAGTGTCTCCTCATGGCTGGTCAAAGATCCAGAGAGATGCCCTTTGGTGGCCCTTTCCTTTTTCCTTTTTCTGTATGTGTATGCAGGAAGTATAGCATGTCTCCTAGAGCTTCTTGTAAGCAGAAGGAGTTTGCAGATGATGTCACAATGTAACAACTTTTTATTATGCTTTCTCTGAACAGTGAAGGGCAGGTGGCCCGTTATTATGCATAACATTAAGATAAGAAAACTGAGGGTAAGTGAAATTAAGTGACTCAACCAAGTATCACGAGCCACAAAAAAAAGAGAAAGAAATTAATTGAATAGATGATGAATTTGCATGGAGTACAGGTTCATGTAGGTAGCAAGATGGTCTTTCAAGTGAGAGATTAGAGGACTATCAATGCAGAGCCAAAGAACTGAAAGTTTATTTTGAAAGTAATGGGAATTTCTGAACGCAACTTGATAAGACAAGTGACATGGCCACATTTAATGGGGATTCGTCTAATAGCAAAGAACCAAGATTTGCAGAGAGAAACTACTAGCTATATAATAAAAACAAAAACAAACTAGCAGGTAAGAGGGTCTGAGCAGTTACTATGTTTCAAAACCTCTACTATGGACCTTACTATGGACCTCCACATAAGCTAAAAGGGAAGTAAATATTATTAGCTCCATCATATGAATAAAAATATCATTGGCATAGAAAGGCTTTGCAAGATCACCTGTAACTAAGAAACAAAGCCTGGATTCAAAGCCACATCTACAGTTTTCTATTGGTCATGTTTTAATCTCCATGGTGTATTCCTGGGAAAGAAAGTGAAGCTGGCATTTAATAGAAACTACTTTAAGTCAAGGTACCATCATTATCATCTGCCTTGACCACTATAAGAACTTCCTGCTACTCCTTCTGTGTTTACCTGCTATATTAGCTATGTATGACTGCATAGCAAATCATCCCTCATTTTGGCTCCTTAAAATGATAAATACATCTCAATTTCTGAGAGTCAGAATCTGGGAGCCATTAAACTGGCTTATTCTGGCTTTATCAGGATGTTAGGGGGCCATAATCATCTGAAGGGTTGAGTAGGGCTAGAGGATGTGCTCCCAATTTGGCCCCCTGACACCACTCTTGACAGAAGGACCCAGTTTCTTGTCAGGTCTGAGTTCCTCACAACATGGCATCTGGCTTCCTCCAGAGCAAATGATTAAAGAGGGGTTGGTGGGTGTCACGCTGTCTTTTTTGACCTTGACTTAGAGATTTTATACCATCACGTCTATCATGTGCTATTTAAAAGGAGTGAGTCACTAAGCCCTTCCCACACTCAACGGAAGGAAAATTAAACTCCATTTCCTGAAGCAAGGAATATCAAAGAATTTATAGACATACCTTAAAATCCTCCCATCTTTGATGGAATTTATCTTGTAGTCACAATCTTTTATAAGCAAATCTGTGTACATCTCTGTTCTTACTAACCCTTCAATGGTATCTCATTGAAGATAAAACCCAAGGTCTTTGGTTTTACTTAATGAGGTCCTACTTGACTGTGGGGTTACAACCCCAAGTGTCATCTTTCATTTTTCCCTGGTTTTCTGGTCTCTGGCCACACTCTCTTGCTTTCAGTTTTTTCCAATATGCCAAATTCTTTTTGGTTCAGGATCTTTGCTTATGCTGTTCCTATAGCCCAGAATGATCTTCCCTTGCTTTCATTTATTCATTATTCAGCTCTGTGTTCAAAGTATACTTCCTCAGAAAAGCTTCTCTGATGCATTACCCTTCATCAACTCCCCAGCTACAAATTCTTGGTATAGCCAGAACTTTTCATCTGTGCAGCTGATCACAGTTTACAATTACTTATTCATCTAATTATTTAGTTATAGCGAAAAAAGTCTGTGCCTGGATTGTTTACCATTGAATTCTAGCACATGATAAAGGGTTTGGCTGGTGTTAGTGCATGGTAAACACACCTGTGTAGGTTACTAGGAAAGTAAGATGAATTCACAAAACAGATAGAGCTGACCCTTTAACAACATGGGTTCTAACTGCACTGGTCCACCTACCTACAGTTTTCTTTCAATAAACACTGCATGGTGCTGTAAATGTCTTTTCTCTTCTTATGATTTTCTTAGTAACATTTTCTTTTCTCTAGCTTACTTTAAGAATACAGTATATAATACATATAATTTACAAAATATGTGTTAATTAGCTATTATCAGTAAGGCTTCCAGCTGAACAATAGGCTATGAGTAGTTAAGTTATACACAAATTTTCTATTGTGCCGGGGGCAGTGCCCCTCACCTCTGCATTGTTCAAGGATCAACTGTATTTCTTCTGCTTTGAGACTCAAGTTAAAAGAGGTAAGCAAATATATCTTGATCTCTAACATAAAAAAAAAGATAGAAAAATACAGCATAAATGTGCATAAAATGGAATATACCAATGATTAGGACACCAGAAGGGGAAGCACAATTAGAGAAAGACAAGGATACATGTAATCAGAATTCCTGCTGAGTCTCAGATCTGGCTAAAATATTAAAGAGATAAAGTCCTAATCTTAATTGCACTAAACTGGAATAGGCTTGGTTCTGAAATTTTAGAATATATCTGCTCATCAAGGTAACTTTGAGCTCTAAGAACTTTTATTCTGATGTTTTGCCCCATCACCTGCTTGCAACTCCATCAGCTACAAACTAATCTTAAAAGATGCACATATGGCAGTCTCTGAGCTGTAACTCATGGGCAAGAGCACCATCTAATAAGTATCACTTTCACAGTCTCATTTTCTTTGTTAACATACCAAGGATGAGGCTCCTGAAGTAGAACTGTTCTAAGTGTGGGGCTGTCTTCTGCAATAGGAAGAGGTAGCCTTGTCAAGCGCTTTGCACTCACTGAGACTAAGAAGTCTGCATTTCAAAGAGTCCTTCACAGAGCACCGCTAGTGAGAAACAAAAATAGTTTGTTGGAAAAGTTCAGTCCCAGCAACACATTTTGGCTCCTCTGAGCCTAGAGAGGACAAACAAAGCTGCTGCTAAGAATAAAGGCAAGTTCAGTGTTTCTCTCATTATGGTTTCTCTTGTTTGAACCCCTTAAAACCTCCTCTGTGGTGTCCAGGCCTGAAAGCTTCTAGTGATCTGACTGAGCCTCTCTAATTGGGTGCTTGCAGTTCATCTTACTTCTCATTAAAAAAAAGTAAGCTCATCAGCACTATAGCCTCAGGGGTCCACAAGGAACATGTTTACAGAAAAGAAGTTTTCGTGTTTATTAGCATTACACACAGGCCAATATACAACCCCCCAGAAATTTACACTGACCTCTGCAAGCTGTGGTTCTAAATGTAAACACTTGTTGTCACAACGCGTAAATCATTGCCACTGATGCGCCCACGGAGCCCCCAAGACGCTGCCCTTTCACTCAGCCCAGGTTATTTGAATCAGGGTGTCTTTAGGGGGACATCCTTCCCCAAAGTCAGAAGCATTCACTTGGGCTGACGCTGCAGGAAAGACATTCCCTTCAAACTTAAAAAAGAGAGAGAGAGAGGGAAGGAGGGGGGAGAGAGAGAGACAGAGAGAGAAAAGCACCTAACCGTGGAGGATGGAAGACCTCGGTACGCCGGCGCTTCGTGGGTATGCCAGTGCGCATGCGTGGGTGCATGTGGGGCTTTTCTCCTAATAGCCACAATCGTTGTGAGGTCAGTTTCTTGCCACAGGTTAATCTCTGTGTACCTGAAGGACTTCATGACTTGGCCCAGGTGATACAACTTGGGGTGGGGGTGGAGTCAAAAATTTTAAAAATGCAACACCAAGTCTTTCTAATCTCAGAGCCTCTCTTTCTTCTACCAAAATGTATATATATAGTCTGTTAACATAGATTAGTTTTAACAACACCCCGTTGAGCGTCTCATACCAAACCAGGCAGGTAGAGTACAGCAAAGGGGGCTGAGGACCCGCAGATCTGGGTTAGGGTTCAGTGTCCACTGCTGTGTCATGCTGGGTTACCAGTCTCTTCATTGGGGATTAGGTTGGCTGCCCTGCTGGAGGACAACTTTGAACACAAGTTATGCATCAAGCAACCAATATGTCAAGAATTAAGAAGAAATAATGTTCCACAAGGGTAAGCACAGCAGGAAGAAAACCAAATTAATTTCAATTGCTGCGGGGGGCGGGGGGGGGGCATTTCAGCAGTTGATACCAAACGCTGGCTGTTATGAGACTGAACCACAAAAGCAAGTGACTTCAAGTTAAACCTGACCAGGTTGATTAATAGAAACCACCAAGTAATTGCCTGCTAATAACGGCTGCCTGAAAAGCACTGGAATGTTTGTAAGGAACTCTCAATTCCACCCAGCCCAAGCATTTCACAGTACCTGAAAACAAAGAAGAGAATTTTTTGTGACTATATTAAATATATAATTGCCATTTTTAATTACTTGCCTTAAAGGTGGTTAATTTACATATGCTTCTTAGTCTCCTTCCTCCTCCTCACACAATAGGCACACAACAACTGTTGAAGCAAGGGAAGAATGAAATGCAAGTAAGCAAAGACAGTGCAACAGGTTCACTCTATTCTGCTTCCTAAGGCAAACTAAAGCACGTTTCACTAAGACAGGAGAGAAATATTTTTACCAGTCAAGTGTAAAATGAGACCTAATCAGTGTCTGATTAACCTAACATTCACCAAAAATTTGGTAAAGTAGAATCCCATTCTGCAAATATTTCTCACTAAGTTGAGTTTAAATGTGTCCATGTGAATAAAATAAAATAATTTTTGAGTTAGTCAATACCATAAATCACCTCCCTATAATTAAAATAATTGGTACAGAATTACTTATGTCATAAGTCAAAATCAACTCTTCCTTCATATTGAATATGCTGGTTGTATGTTAGATCGCCTACAAGTATCTCACCTGACTCTCATTCCGAGGCAATAAGATCGGGGAGACAGTGCAGAACAAAGTGGCAAGTTCTAATTAGCACAGGTGTTATTTTAAAGAGTCTAAATCCATTTAAGTCTGTTCCAAACGCGGATTTGCCTTAGAAAAGACTCAGAACATTCTGTGATTTTAAAACCAGTTGACGAACTATGGCTTAAGGGCCAGATACAGCCCCCTTCACCTGTGTTGATAAAGTTTTATTGGAACCCAATAACAACCATTTGTTTGTAAAGTATTTAAGTCTGGGGCGCCTGGGTGGCTCAGTGGGTTAAAGCCTTTGCCTTCAGCTCAGGTCATGGTCCCAGGGTCTTGGGATCGAGCCCCACATTGGGCTCTCTGCTCAGCCCAGGGAGCCTGCTTCCCTTCTTCTCTCTGCCTGCCTCTCTGCCTACTTGTGATCTCTGTCAAATAAATAAATAAAATCTTAAAAAAAAATAATACAGTATGTATGTCTGCTTTTAAGCTACAAGAACAGAGTTGTTTGAGAGACTTGCAATGGTGAACATGTTTACTGTCCATTGCTTTACCAAAAAAAAAAAAAAAGTCCACTGCTGCTCAAAACTATGACCAATTCTTCATATGCTATCACCTAAACCCAATCAAATCAACAATATTTATTAAGATCCTAGTAAGTGTATACTGGCATACTCACCTCTTACTGAGTAGTTCAAGGCAAAGTCTTTCCCAGAAGCATCGATTAACAGGGTAGAAATAATGTGGCTGGCTACTCACATAGTACAGAGTTCCAGGGTCATGGCCAATGCCACGGTCTTTTTCAAGCAGCACTATAGACTCAGGACCCCTCTCCCAAAGCTCTCTTCTTAGTGTTTTTGGGTGATACAGGACATATGAGGCCCACATCATGCAGTGACACAGCTGTCGTTCTGCCTGGATAAAATATAGACCAGACTTATAAGACACTAACACCTATGAGATTTAAATTCTGTGATTAGACTTGACAACATATTCAGACTTCCAAGTCCCTTAGGCTTAAAAAAAAAAAAAAAGAAAAGAAAAAGAAAAAAAAGCTATTACTTTTTCTGGCTTTGGCATGGATTCTTTGTTTACAGTTATATGAAGACATTCCTACTTAAATTCTTTTAATACTCTAAATTATTAACAAAAATATTTTAAAAATACATAAACAACTAAATATGTAACATTAAAAGACATTTGCAATAATCCATCAATAAAAGTTCCAGAACTGAGAGAGGAAGAGGACAGAAAACCCAGACACATTGAGATCAATAGAGTGATCACTGGACACATTTCTGTCCGAGTGCCCTGCAGAAAGTATAGAAAGCCCTAGAATGATTGCTTGTTGAGTGATACCTTTAGTACTAGAAAATTGCTTACACCTAAGCAGGATATGACCAGTACTTCATTTGACGTTTGTCATTGTGTTATAACCACATTTCTTGATAATATTTTGATTGCACATTTATGAGAAGGTAAGTCTTCTTGTTAGTTCTCTCAGAAAAAAGAAACAGACGTTTAAAACTTGGCAAGTTTTCTGGCAGTAAGTATTCTACAAGGGTTCATGACATTTCCATGAAGCTATCTATAACATATCACCTATCAACCTCTTTGACACTATCTACACCAAAACATCCCAAAGGCAGTCAGAGGGGAAGGCTCTGGAGTCTAATTAACCTGAAAGTGTCAGTTTTCAAATTCACTCCAGCCTGAAGATTCTAGGAAATTTCATATGTTCATTAATTCAACAAATATTTATCAAGTTTAAGGCAATGTTAAAGATACAAAAACGAGCAAGAACAGGTTCTTGCCTCCAAGCACCTCAAAATATATCTGTGTTATAAGGGAGTGCTAGTTTAAGCCGTAAGTGGCCTGGAAAATCCCTAGCAAAAATTATTCAGAGCTTTTCTGTAGTAAATCAAATCTAGCCTATCAGAAAATTGTTTCCTAGGTAAAAAGGATTTTGCTAGAAGGAAAGAGATTATATGCTATTTTGAAATGGTTGTAGTTCTTTTTTTTTTTTAACCTATCTTCCAGTTATACTCAAGTTTTAAAATTCCACACAATAAATTTCTTACTGATTTAAAGCAGTGCAGCCTATATAACGTAAGAATTTAATACTATTTTAAAAAATAATATGGGGCTATTAGTAGCCTTTGATCATTGTGAAATATCAAAGCTTTTAAAAATAGTAACATTGTGTCTATTGTGTTATTTAAAAGTAGAAAGGGAAAAGCAAAAAACAGTCCCCTAGTGCAATCGGATACTGGAACATTAAAAGTTTACTAGTGGAATAACTAGGAATATCTGAATAAAGTCTATAGTTCAATTAACTGTATTGTGTCAATGTTAATTATTTAGTTTTGTTAAATGTACCAAGATTAAATAAAATGTTAACATTAGGGGAAACTGGATGATAAGAGTATATGAAACTCTCTATTTATGCATCTCCTCTGTAAATCTAAAATTATTTTAAAACAAAACTACTAAAGTATAATGCATACCCCAAGGTCTTGTTCAAAGCTACTTAACTTTTCTCATATCTTAGTATAAATGTGAGAGAAATCAGACTGGAGAATTTGAAATTGGGCATATAGGAAAAAGTAAATCCTCATAATGCCTTCTCTAAATAAAAGCATGGAAGTATAGGCTTCCAGTGGCTCTTTCAAATGTGAAATGTACCACTTTGCTATGAGATTTAGAGGCAAAAGAGTGTAACTCTCCACAAAAATAGAGCCAGATGGATGCTTAGGTTTATTCCAGTTCTTCTCAGTGCATCTCTTATAGACAGAGAGTTAAGGTGAACTCCAGAGAGGATGGATAGAAGAAACTATCTTCCCAGTCTCAGGTTTAACTTCAAAACTTCACACAGTTGTTTTCTTATGTAACTGTTTTTCCAAAGTTCTTATAAAAGTGATGCTCAAAACAAAAACACAAACGTATGCTCTTATTACTTAAAAAGTATTAGCTGATGGGGTGCCTGGGTGGCCCTGTTGGTTAAGCACTGACTCTTGATTTCCGCTCTGATCACGATCTCAGGGTCAGGAGTTTGAGCCCCATGTGAAGTTCTATGCTCAGTGGGGAATCGCTTGAGATTCTCTCTCTCCCTCTTCCTCTGCCCATCCCCCTACTCTCTCGCTCTCTTTTTCCCCTCTCTAAAATAAATAAATCTTTTTTTTTCTAAAGTATTACCTGATTATGCCATGTTGATCCAAGGGTATGATTTAATATTTGACACAACACTTTGAAATTTGGTGAGGGGTGGGACAGGGGAGCAGGGGTAGACTGTCATTTAAGAATGATAGAGTTCTTGACCTAAGAGACATCTTGAGGAAATTGCACCAACTCTGTCAGCAGGATGAAGACCAACCACTAGGGCTGGAAGGGAGGGTCAGGAAGGGAGTGGTCTTGAGCATGTGGAATGCTACTCACACTTTCCAGTCTCAGTCAGTAAAGCTTTCAGCCCAGAAAGTTCCTGAGGAACATTTTGTGTTCCCTGCCTTTGTTTTGTCATTCCCTATCTTTTCCCCATATGGAGATAGGAAGAACATTTTCCAATATATCAAATTCAGTCAATTTAGCAATCCAGGAGGCTGGCATACATTTCAACGTGCCTTTTCTTTCAGCTTGTTACCTGAGACAACTGTTGTAATGGAGTCTGAAACACTACATGAGAATGCGTGCCCTCCGGAAGCCCACTTCTGTCAGCTCTACAAAGCACAAAGGAAAGTGACTCAGCCCACTTTAGGCAGTGAAGATCAGAGTGCAGCTCTGATTTGGGAAGTTCCACCCTAAATTTTATTTATATAATTTATTTATATAATATAGCCAGTTGAAGTATGTAGATAATCCCACAATTTATGGGTTGGGTTGGCTTAATGGTTTGACCTGACAACTGTGACTCAGATACCATTTCTGTAATCATTTCAAGATTTGCCTGTTTGTTTTTCTCTTTAATTCCAATTGATGACTAAGATTAGTGTGGTAAAAACTGTTCTACCTGGTATTCTATCCATTAATTAAAGCTGCAATACAGTGTACACTGATGTAAATTGTAATTACTCTGATGAACTAAAAATTTTAAGTATTAAATTGCGTATTTGTTCTAAAAATTGGAACAGGAAATTTAACACCCTGTGTTTCTGGTATGGTTAATTTTGTGACCACAGACAGCTCCAAAAAGGATTTTTCTTCTCTTTTCTTATTAGGAAAGCAAAAAATGCTTTCCCCCTACCCCCCAACAAATATAGCCTGTCTGGGGGAAAAATCCTAAGAACTTTAACCAATTCTACTCGTTTCTGGATATTCTAGGAATGATATCAAATCTGATCCTCAGATCTCAAGCTTCTAAGAAACTATATAGGTACATTCAGTAAGCGCATGTTAATAAAAGTCATGAAAGAGGTGTTGGTTATGTGGCACAATGACATTTAAAAGTTGTCATTTATCTCCTATTTTGTCACAAGGTAAGCCTCTTTCCTCATTTTTCCACTGATGCTCTTTTGAATTTATTTCTAAACATCTTTTAGAAATTGGAAAATGTATTTGCCAGGTTTATAATTTACTCATTTTCATGGGTTATAAGTTTAAACCAGAATTATCTTTTCTACATGATAATATTCTAATCCCAGCACATAGTTGAAAGGAAATTGCTAGATTTACCCATCTCCAGTATTCATGGAATTTTAATGCATTGGATTTTCTCCTGTGTTTCTCTTGAGTTCTTAGAAAAAGCAATGTGAATTTTAATCAGACCACATCATATAGGAGGTATACAAAATTTTCAACATTTTATGCTATTCGGTAGAGTTCATTCTCTTGCACGGTATAATAAGTAAAATTATACATTTAGAAAGCATAAACTCAAAATGAAAATCTCTTACTTTGATTTTTTTTTAAAAGATTTTATTTATTTGTCAGAGAGAGAGAGGGAGCGAGAGCGAGCACAGACAGGCAGAATGGCAGGCAGAAACAGAGGGAGAAGCAGGCTCCCTGCCGAGCAAGGAGCCCGATGTGGGACTCGATCCCAGGACGCTGGGATCATGACCCAAGCCGAAGGCAGCTGCTTAACCAAATGAGCCACCCAGGCGTCCCTCTTACTTTGATTTTTGATAATCACTCCATAAAAAGCAATCTGGAATCAGGTGAGGAAAAAAATATCCCAGTGACAGAAAACTGAAGCTAAGCCATTAGACAGCAACCAGATATTATAGTCTAGATATCCCTACCCCTGTCTGCCACCCAAATATCCCAAATTGTATTAGTCAGGATTCTCTGGAGAATGCAGAACGTTATACATATATATGAACAGAGAAATAAAGAGGTGGGTTGATAAAAAGGAAATGACTCATGTGACTGTGGTGTCTGAGAAGTCCTAAGATCTGTAGCTGGCAAGCTGGAGACCCAGGAAATCCAACAAACCAGGGCTGAAGGCAGGAGAAGTGGATGTTCCGGGCCAAGGAGTCAGGCAGAAACATGAATTCTCCTTTACTTTTTGTTCTAGGGCCTTCAACAGGTTGGATGAGGCCCTCTCATATTGGAGAGGGCAATCTTCTTCACTCAGTCAATGTTAATCTCATCCAGAAATCACCCTCTGGGTCACAGTAAGACCCAGAATAACCTTGAAACAAATATTTAAGTATCTCATGGTCCAGTAAAGTTGACATATACAATTAGTCACCGCATCAACCAAATCATGGTTGCAT
Source organism: Neogale vison (assembly GCF_020171115.1). Classification (NCBI taxonomy): domain Eukaryota; kingdom Metazoa; phylum Chordata; class Mammalia; order Carnivora; family Mustelidae; genus Neogale; species Neogale vison. Next base: position 161,436,551 of record NC_058094.1, on the reverse strand, counting down.
GTTGGTCATCAGGTACCTTATAAATTATCTTGGTATTCAGTTCAGAAGAGTTCTAAGAGAAGATAACTTATGTGTCAAACTGTAGTAACCTGTAAGTTCTATTGTGTGGCATATTTCTTGCCTCCCATACTCTGATTCCTTGGGAAATCACTTCCTTCATTCTATGTTTCTGATGGAATATTAGTTACACTTTGGTAACAGTCAATCCCAGTATCACCATCCCTAGTGGTAGATGCCTAGGATTGATAAGCAGCTGTAGAGAAGAGCAGGGCTTTCTTTCTACTGATTGTCAAACTAGAGTGGTGTGAAGTTGTGATTGAAGTGGTCCTCTCCCCTGGCCACATGAAGGAGGCAGTCTATAACAAAAAGTAAAGAGATCATCACACACAGAGTAGAAGAGACAAACGGAAATATGAACGGAGGGTAAGAAGACTATGAAGGAGAAGATTTGAACTTCTAGATGCAGTTGTGCCTGAAGACATCATTTCTAGACTTTCTGGTTAAGTTAGCTGATAGTTTTTTTTGTTATTAAGTTCATTTGGTTATAACCAAGAGAACTCTGACTAATGCCAACTATGCACTTAGGTTAAGTATACATTCTTTTTGTTGATGGTACCTACTGAAGAGCATCTGTTATATGGATAGATTGCCCTTGTTGATCAAGTCTATAGCATTGATGAGGGGTTACGGAGAGCCCTGGGCGGAATTAGGATTCTTGACCTTCCAGCTGAACCAGTCCTGGAGAATAGCGGAATAGCAATGTTACAGCCAGATGACTCTCCTTAGAGTAAGTCAGTGAGATCATAGAAAGATTAAGCCTGTAACTAACACTGTCTGAATTACAGACATTAAAAAGCCATAAATCATTTTTAAAAAGCCATAAATCAACAAGTACTACATTCAAACTATGAAAGGAATAACCCAGGATCGTTCTATACCAGGTAGCAGATCTAGGACACAAAATACTAACTAGATCTCCAGGAAAGCCCATCCTTTCACAGGTAAAAGAACAGCACAGATCCCCTAAGAAGTGTGATGAAAGCTAAAATGCAAAACACCATCAGGAGCAAACAAACCCTAGGGCTCTATTAATACCACCTATGAACTTATCCCTCTGCTAACTTCCTAGAACTCAGCCAACCTCTGATTTCACAGATACATACTACATGAAGGCTGAGGCTGCATGTTTAGTAAGCAGAACTTTATGATAGGGTATGAATTTTTTGTTTTTTGTTTTTGATTTTGTGGGTTTTTTTGTTTGTTTTGTTTTATTTTATTTTTTGCGAATAAAGAAAGAAAATAGAGGATCCAAAAGGCAATGAATGGCACCTGGTGCCCAGGGAGAGGTCATTGCCTCCTTCCCCTACACCACATACCCCTGCTTCAGAGCACACGACTTTCCATTATCAAACCCTTCTCAAGGTCTGAATACCACATTGCACAATATAGTGTCCTGCAGAAGAGGGACGGGTTGGTCACTACTCGTCAGAAATTTATTAGAACAATAAACCTGAAAAGATTCAGAAATAACCGTAGGACATGGCAAAGGTGAGGATCATATTCTATTCTATCATAGATTAAAAACTTAAAAATCAAGATTGAAATTTAAGATAAAGAAAAATGAGAACCCTCAACTCATGGAGTCACCACCCCCTTATTATACACTGTGCCTTCTCTCAGCCCTTTTCAAGGTATTCCATGTCTCTGTCCAAAGGGTCCCTATGTAACCAAATTAAGGAAATCAAAGCTTTTCCGTCCTTTAGCCAATCCTAGTCAGGACAATATGCTGACATAAAAAAGAGATATCAAAAGTCAGATCATGGCCCCCAATTTTTTTTTTCTGTGACCCATATTTTCTTAGATCCCCTGGATCCACAGAATAACTAACCAAAACATGAAGTTTCTCAGCCGTATCTTTTTTTTTTAATTTTTTTTTAAGATTTTATTTACTTATTTGATAGACAGAGATCATAAGTAAGCAGAGAGGCAGACAGAGAGAGAGGAGGAAGCAGGCTCCCACCTGAGCAGAGAGCCCGATGCAGGGCTCGATCCCAGGACCCTGGGATCATGACTTGAGCCGAAGGCAGAGGCTTTAACCCACCGAGCCACCCAGGCACCCCTCAGCCGTATCTTTTAAACTAAATCTAAACATATCTTGTAAACTAAATCTTTTAAATACTAGCAAAATGAACAATAATAATCCTACCCTCTATACGCTCATTACAGTCCAGCCCTCTTTGTAGAAACAGATGCTACGTTGAGCTGCCTCATCTCTACCACTCTTCATACACGGTGCAGAGCTACGGTGTTCCTTCATCCAGGGAGGTCCCCCAGCAAAACTACAGGACCCCCACAAACACACATAATCTGCCAGACTAGGACTTCAAAGAAATGTATCTTTAGAGATTCACTACAAGTGATTTTAGGAGAGGTTTCTTCTGAAAACAGGAAGGTTTAGCTCCAAAAGACTTTGTCTTCCTTTTTGTAAACCTTCTCGGGATTTTCATGTGGAAATAATCCATACAGATTTAATGCTCTCAGCATTTATTCATGCTTGTGGATTTCCTGCCAACTCCCACACACATCTCCCACATCCTGGTTCTCTTGAAAAGCAGAATATTCTAGGTCTGCTCAGCATGGAGCATAATGGAATAATCGTTTCACAGTGGCCACAAACTCTGCTTTCAAGTCGGTCCTCCAGACTTTACCCCAGAGCCATGTAGTGCTTTGTGGTCTCCTGTGGTCCAGCCAGCTCTGAGATTCTTCTTGTCCTTCTCTCACATGATCTGGGAGCTGGCCCCTGACCCCCACCATGTATGGCTCCTCTTTCTTTTCTTTTTTCTTTTTTTTTTCTTTTCTTTTCTTTCTTTCTTTTTTTCTTTTTTTTTTTTTTTGTACATTCCAATTGTTCCTTTTGCTGTATGTTCTGATCATTTGCCAGATCATCATGCCAGTTGAATTCTAATTCTCTCAGGAGTGAAAATAATGAACATGGTCTCCCTTTTATCACAGAAGATAAATTATTTTTGCCTTTACATCAAAACTCTTAAATCAATAGCTACTTCAGAAACCCAACAGGATAGCGGTGAAAAGCTAAGCAATGCAAAGCAAAACAAAACAAAAAGAAACACTATTACAAATAGAAATGCAAGGGTGAAAGAATTGACCCTCTCCTATTGAAGCAGCTCATCTTTCTCACTTTCCCATATATTTGAATCTAATTTGTTTACCCTCAAAAGGTGGTAGAACTTTTCGCACTCAGTGGGATTTACTTCTATGGTATTCAAGTCAATATTAGCAACATTGTAAATCCGTTTGATGGTTTATATGCATTATTTAATGTGATATTCACTACTACTTCAGTAGACCCCAGAGAAATATTCATTTAATCAACAAAATAGGCATTGAAAATTCCCAACAGACCAGAGGAAGGACAGCAATAGGCAACAATTTGGGATGTCCCCTGAAAAGTGGATTACAGGGTGCAAGCTGGAACAGTGTGGGTGTGAAGTGACTGTGGCGTGGACTAGAGTGGTATTGGTAATGGTGGTACAAGCAGAAAGGAGAGGCGCCTGGGTGGCTCAGTCAAAAAAGGCATCTGCTTTTGGTGTAGGTCATGATCCCAACACTCTAGGCTGGAATCCACAGGGAGCCTGCTTCTCCCTCTGACTGACGCTTGGGCTCTCTCTTCCTGCTTGTGCTCTCTCTCTCTCACACACACAAATAAATAAGTAAAGTCTTTAAAAAGAGAGAGAGAGGAGAGGCATCTTTTTATAAGATATTTATGATATAAAATCTTTAATATGTTGGTGGACCTGAATGGGGGTCTGGGCAGGATATAATTTCCAAAGCACAAGGTGCCGAGGAACTCCTGAAGTTTCTGGATGTAGTAAATGGATGCGTGAAATTGCTGTTCAGGAGATTGGGAAACAGTGCAAGAGCACTTTCAGGGGAAGCAGATCATCAGTTTGGTTTCAGACAGGTTGAGTGTGTGGTAGACCTGAAGTATTCCAAAGGAGATACTGGACAGGCAGTGCGATCAGTGCTGGAGACGCAAACATGGCGGTTGTCAAAGAATGGCTGTGAACAGAACGAAGATAACTGTGGTCATCTGGCATGAAGCTGGAGAATGAAGAGTCCCTCAGAAAGTGCTTCCAGGGGCGCCTGGGTGGCTCAGTGGGTTAAGCCTCTGTCTTCAGCTCAGGTCATGATCCCAGGGTCCTGGGATAGAGCCCCGCATCGGGCTCTCTGCTCATCGGGGAGTCTGCTTCCCCCTCTCTCTCTGCCCGCTGATCTCCCTACCTGTGATCTCTCTCTCACTCTGTCAAATAAATTTAAAAAAAAAAAAATCTAAAAAAAAAAGAAAGTGCTTCCAGGAGGAGGGACGATCAAAGGGGGAGATGCGGCCGTAGAGCTAGGAGCATCCAGGGTGATTGCACTAAAACAGATAATAAAACAGATGCATAAATATCAAAGAGAGAATGAAAATGTGGCAGACGATACTGAGAAGTCACCTAGGCTTCCTACATTTATGGACATGGACTTAAAAGCTTTTTGTTTTGTATTGTTTTGTTTTGTTTTGTTTGTGTGTGTGACATGAGCTTCAGAAAAGTAGGAAGGACAGATGGAGAGTGGAATGACTGAGTAACAATGTGCCGTGCAGCTTCCAAGTGCTTTCCAGGCACAGCTTTATCTAATCCTCTGTTACAGGAACTCTTACCCAGGACGAAGCTCAAAGTCGGAGAAGACAACAGGACCTGTCCAAGCTTCTGCGGTTCTGGGAGGCAAAAGAGCAAGAGCTCCACACCCAAAAGCAAGGGTATCAGATTGAATTTTGTTGTTGGGGGTTTTTGTAAATTAAAGATGAAATGCTTCTTTTCTTTTCTTTTCTTTTATTATTATTATTATTATTATTTCTTTTCAGCGTAACAGTATTCATTGTTTTTGTACCACACCCAGTGTGCTCCATGCAATACATGCTCTCCTTAATACCCACCAACTGGAAATGCTTCTTTTAAGAAGCGAGAGTGGAATAAATTGGCAAGTCAGTTTTGAATATTCAAAACAGAAAATAAAGCATCACAGTCTTTATTTTAAGTTGTTCTGTTTCATTTTATCAATAGGCGAACATATTTTTTTTTACGTGAACATATTGTGAAAGGGTTATTATAAGAGCCTGTGTATTCTGTTCTGTCCTCACCTTATGTCTACTCTGCAGAGCACTTTCAGCTGGGCAGTTGCTCTTGGTTATGTTGTTGTACTTATTTTTCTACTTGTAAGTAATATGCTTATGCTACAGTTTCTGAGTTAATAATTTTTTTTAAAGATTTTATTTATTTATTTATTTGACAGACAGAGATCACAAGTAGGCGGAAAGGCAGGCAGAGAGGAGGAAGCAGGCTCCCCGCTGAGCAGAGAGCCCCATTGGGGCTCAATTCCAGGACCTTGGGATCATGACCTGAGCCAAGGCAGAGGCCTTAAACCACTGAGCCACCCAGGGGCCCCTCTGAGTTAATAGTTTTTTTACACCAACTGCGAATTTTCTGTTAGGGTAGAAATAGCCCAATTACACATGCCCACTCCTCTTTCTCTTCCCAGCCAATATCATGATTATATCATGATTTTAGTTATAGAAAATTATGTTATACATGAAAGTAACTTTGTAAATACTGTTCAATAGAAACAGATGTTGTATCATGTTTAGATTTTCTCTTGAGTTAATAATTGCCTCATTTTAACTTGTATGCTTTTTTTAAACCTATTCTTTTTTTTTTTTAATTTCTATAAGCCACATCAATTGAGTTAATTATGTCATAATTATACCTCATACCTAGGATATACAGTACACTAATCAGTAGTGATTCTTTCTGGTTTCAGTTACTCCATAGCTGTTAAAAAATATTTTATATCTTTTATATTGTCCTAGCAATTAAAAGGCAAGCTCTTTGGGTGCATGGATGGCTCCATTAGTTAAGTGTCTGACTCTTGATTTCAGCTCAGGTAATGATCTCAGGGTCCTGGGATTGAGCCCTGCTTCTGGCTCTGTGCTCAATGGACGTAAGCTCCCCCCTCCCCAACCCCTGCCCCAGGCTCTTTCATTCTCTCTAAAATAAATAAAGACATCTTTAAAAATTAAAATGAAATAATAAATAAAAGGCAAACTCCTTGAGGGTGGGAACGCCACTGACCTTATCTGTTCTTCCTTAATTTTTAATTTTTTTTTATTTTTTGGATTTTATTTATTCATGCCTTTGACAGAGAGAGACACAGCAAGAGAGAGAACACAAGCAGGGGGAATGGGAGGAGAAGCAGGCCGCACGCTGAGCAGGGAGCCCCATGTAGGGCTCAATCCCTGGACCCCGGGATCATAACCTGAGACAAAGGCAGACGCTTAACAACTGAGCCAACCAGGTGCCCCTGTTCTTCCATTATAATTTGCATCATAGGTAACAGCAGGATCTCAAAATCTCAGGCACAAAAACCCTGTAAACCTATTCTTAATTTTCTACCCTAATTACCTCCCTAAAGTCACTATAAGCCAATCACTAGCTGTTTCAAAATGTTCACATTTGTTTCCCAGCATTTTCATGCCAAGCCGAGTTATGTTTTTATTCTCCCTCCATCTACTTCCTTCTGGTTCCCTGAAGTGTTTTTTCTCTTAGGCTCTCACCCCACCTTACTTCTAGCAGAATCTATTGGAGGATGGAAAGTAACCTGCTACCTATCACCGGACACCTTCAGTGCTGTATCCCCTTAACTGTGAAATGGAAGGACAGGTTCCCTGGAGAAGGCGGGTGAACAGAGGACAGGGGGATCCTATCTGGCCCCTGTAATCAGCCTATTGGGCCACCAGGTGTCGGAGCATTGCAGCCTCAGTCTCACAAGCACCGTTGATTTAAGACAGTAGCTTAACTGTCCGTGAGGACCCTCCCTCCATAAGACTGGTGCCACGATGCTTCTTAGTTACAGAAACATCTAAGTGAAGGCTGACTTCAGAACAATCTATAAACTATACATTATTAATTTTGCATTAAAGCAAATCATTCCTTAAAATGTAATTTGTGTTCAGTAAGTTGTTTTTCCTAGTTGTTAAAGCACATTTCTAAATATTTCATAAGCAATTGGTGTCACTATGTCAGAAATATAATAACATCAGGGAATTTTACATTTATTCCTAGGAAAGTAATTATGCGGTAGGTTGTAGAGCAAAACAAACTGGTTTGCAGTCACTAGGCATTTATTTTTGCAAGGACTCTGCTGTTTTAGAAAATATCAAGCAATACTAAATATGTACAGTTGTGAACTACATACTCTTAAAGATATTAATTGGGTTGTTCAATTTAATTGCCACTTGCTGTACTATAGTTCTAAGCTGGATTTTATGTTATCTTGCTCTAAAGACAACGACAGCCTTTGCTCAAGGATGGCACATGGACCACAAAACATCAAGTGATAAAGGCCTTCGAAGTTTCGAGACCTCTGCTGTCAAATTCCACTGACAGAAATTGCCCAGCCTACCTGCTGGCTAGGTCGGTGATACCCAAAGTGAGGTTTCAGCACCAGCAGCATTAGAATAACTTAAGAGTATGTCGGAAGTGCAGATTCTTGGGCTATATGCCAGATCTACTAAGTCAGAAATTCACTAAAACAATCTGGCCGACAGCAGGCAGTCTGCCTCAGAACCGCCTGGACACCCATTGCTGGGATCAACTATCATCCAGCAGTTTCCAGGTGATGCTGATGCTGCTAGTCAGGGATTACATCTGGATAACTTATTACCTAGGAAAATAAAATAGCATGTCCATTAAAGGGATTACTAGATGGAAGGTGACTATCTCTGTCCTGTGAATTTGGGGGCATGGGGAGTCTATCAGATCTCCTTTAGTGGACATACATGTATGCAAGGAAGAGAAGGGGAGAGTCAATCCCTGAACACACAGGCATTAACACTTACGTGGCAGGAATAAGAAAGACAAGGACCATAACCCTGGAGTTTACAGACCAGCGAGGGTGGGGGGACAACAATAAACAATAAGCCCAATTATAGTTGTGGTTGTTTTACATGCTTTAAAATGCTAAAAGAAACAAGTGCTATGCTAATAAAGTGTCTGAGAGGGGAATCCGACTATCAGACTATCAGGGGAAATCAAGAAGTGATGTTCTCTTGCAGTCTGAAGGAAGATGTATTAGTTTTCTATTGCCGCTGTAACAAATTATGCAAACGTCATGGCTTAAATAATGCAAATGTTTTATCTTACCATTTCATCGTCGTGGTGTAGAATTCTAGCATGGATCTCACTGGAGAAAGGCAAAGCCTCAGCAGGGCTCTGTTTTCCTGAAGGCTCTACAGGAGAATCTGTTACCTTGTCATTTCCAGCTTCCAGAGGCTGCTCTCATCGTTGCCTCACAGTCCCCTTTTTCTTGTCAACACCAGCAACACTTTATCTCTCTGTGCCTCCAAAGTCTCATTGTCCTCTAACCAAATTTCCTCCTCCTCCTCCCTCTTCCACTCCATTTTTAAGGGCTCTTCTGATTACACAGAGCCCCCCTGAATAATCCAGGCTAATTAAGGTCAGCTGATTAGCAACTGTGATTCTATCTGAAACTTAATTTCCCTGTAGCATATGCACAGATGCTCTGAAAGGTTCTGGAGATGAGGACACTGATGTTTTTGATGATAGCATTCTGCTTACTATAGACGATATGAATTTATCAGAGTTAAAAGAAGGGAAAGAACATTCTAAACACGTGTTGTTCCATCAACAACACCTGTGGAGACCCAGGGAGTGACAGGAGCATGATATTTATAAAGGTGAACAAACTCCAGTGTATCCTGAGTAAGAAAGTGAAGGGGAATATGGTGAAAAAAGGAAGATGGTGATTAGGAGGTAGGATCTTCAGAGAAATAAATTTGCAAACAAATCAATTAAGGTTATAATTTTGGCAAAGGACATGAACAAAATTAAAAAGAAGTCACCAGAAATATGCAGGACTCATATCAAAGCAAATATATCCCAAAACTGTTATCCAAGTAATGTGCAGATACCCAACCTTCAGTTTTAAAGTGCATGTTTTACTTTGCAATAATGATTCATGCATTTCTGGGAACGCTTAATGTTATGCTTAAGTTTCCTAACTTTTTGCCAGACGCTTCAATAAAAGAAAGGTCCCTCTTCCTGAAAGCTACATAATAGAAGGAGAGCTTCTAGGGAGAAGGAAAGTTTTCCATGTTGTCTTTCTTACCCAGGCAAACCAATTTTTATCTATTTGATATGATAATTCATAAAGGGTAAGTTATCATTACCAGCCAACGTTACTGGCAATGCAGAACTTGCAATGTAAAAATATTATTTTCTTTCTCATATCAAAATATCCTCAGAGACACTCAGGAAGATCATTGGTATATAAGATAATTAGTCTATTTTGCCCACGGGAAGAACCTCAAAGGGACTAACTGTTCTGAGTCTAAATAGAATTCTCTGTGCCAAAGTAGGGGCTCTTAGGCAGAGCCTGAAACTCCTGCAAGTTTATCTATGTAGGTCCATATTCCATGTTCATTTTTGAAGGGAAAAGGAGACTGTGGCTTTAGCCAAAGAGGTATCTGACTTCAGGGCGCCTGGGTGGCTCAGATGGTTAAGCGTCTGCCCCTCAGGTCATGATCTCAAGATTTTGGGATGGAGTCTTGCCTTGGGAATCTCTGCTCAGCAGGGAGTCTGCTTTTCCCTTTGAGCTCTCTCTTTCTCTCCACGTCTCCCCCTACACACGTGCACACCCTCTCTCAAATAAATAAATAAAAATCTTTAAAAGAAAAGTTATGTGACTTCAAAGAGCATAAAATTTTTAGGGCCATAAAAATGTTCTATGTGATACTGTATGAATGGAGACACATAGTCACACATTTGTCCAACCCATAGAATGTACGCCACCACCAGTGAACTTCATTGCAAAGGACAGACTCTGGGTGATAATGATGTGTCAGTGTAGGTTCAAAAGGACATAAGTATGAAAGCAGGAATACTATTATAACTGATAAACACTGTTCACATTTTGGCAAATATCTTTCCAGATTCTTTTCTGTCTCTCACTAAACCACCTGTGCATGTGCACATGCACACACAATATAAGTACATATAAGTGAAATGTGTACATTTAACATTTGAATAAATAATTTTCATAAAGAGAATAATACTCAAAATATGTCATATAATTTTATGATACTAGCACAATATATATAATGGTTATCTCACTGAAGTTCTTTTTCTTTTCTTTTTAACTTTATTTTTTTAACTTTTTAAAAAGATTTTATTTGTTTATTTGACAGAGAGATCACAAGCAGGCAGAGAGGCTGGCAGAGAGAGGAGAAAGCAGGCTCCCCACTGAGCAGAGAGCCCAATTCAGGGCTCAGTCCCAGGACCCTGAGATCATGACCTGAGCTGAAGGCAGAGGCTTAATCCACTGAGCCACCCAGGTGCCCCTTAAGCTCTTTTTATTTAGGTAGTTTTTAATAATGATGAACATTATGGTGCTTACATGCTTTCATGCTCATTTTCGTCTTAGGGAAAGTGTTGTTGTTATTCCTGCCTTGAAATATACAATCATCTAAAATTTTGCTACATATTGACAAACTGTTATACAGGTTTTATTGATTTACATCTTCATTGACTTTACATTTCTCTCATCAGTCAGCACTAGACACTGATTCAAAATTTTTTTGCTAAGCTCATAGGCCGTATGCCCTATCCTGCTGTTAATACATAATATTAACATCAGTAGTCACTTTGAACACCAGTAATTGATTTGAACATTATTGTAAACTTAATAATACCTTCTTTAGAGAATTGCCTTTACCCTAGTATTTACTGAAATACTTTTTTATATGTTGAATTTTAAAACTTATGCCAGATTATAATAATGTATTTATATATTTGTCAATACGTATTTTCAGTTTATAATTTTTTAACCCAGAAGTTAGCATACTTGACTTCCCTCAAATTTCAGTGGCTACACCTAGTGGCATGTGGGATGGGGACATTTCCTTGGCTGGGCTGTTACTTCCCATCTACAAGTGCATAATATAGAAAGGATGAACAAGACCTAGGAGAAAGGTACAATCTATGATATAACTTCATTGAGATGTTTTGGCAAGCAGGGGGTGATTTTCTTTAATTTTATAAAGGGTAAATGAATCATTGTTTCTTCTTCCAAATTATTTTCCCATTCACTGCTGGGGTGTGGAGTCTGAGCAGAAATTGACAGCCTAGACCTTCCAACAGTCTTCTCACTGGAGACAGAAATTGGAGTTCAGAGCTTCCAAAACAACCAGAACGCGAAGGACCAAGATCCTGGATAAAAGGGACCTGCAGAGTCCAAACCTCTCTATATAATCTGCCCTCAATGCATTTGTTGGCCCTAACCAGTGCAAGCGTGATGAGAGGCTCTGAGAAACCACGCAGAAAGCAGCTTCTGAAGGGATGAACTTTAAGCAGAGAACGCAGTGAACAGGTGGTGTCAGGAAGACAGAATTTTGAATTCACCAAAGAGGAATGGCTGAGGCCCAGGAGGAACCAGAGCTTGAGGAGCTATGCTGTAGGATGAAGGGCAGATGAAATAGAACAGTTCAGGGGCGCCTGGGTGGCTCAGTGGGTTACGCCTCTGCCTTCAGCTTGGGTCATGATCTCAGGGTCCTGAGATCGAGCCCCACATCGGGCTTTCTGCTCGGCAGGGAGCCTGCTTCTTCCTCTCTCTCTGCGTGCCTCTCTGTTTACTTGTGATCTCTCTCTCTGTCAAATAAACAAGTAAAATCTTAAAAAAAAAAAAAAAAAAAAAGAAAAGGAAAAAGAAAAATAGAACAGTTCAACTGGATATAACCACCTGCCAGAATAGAACTGAATCTCTTGAAAAAAAATCATATCTGGCAATTCCACTTAAAAGCTCTCTGTATCTGTTATGACTAGAGTGATAAACTTGTTACAGGAAACCCAGAATGATTCAATATTTTCCTCTCTTTTCCCCTCAACTTTGGGTTTTACTTAGAACATTGAAAGAATGCTGGCTAACTGCCTGAGGGTCCTGAGGTTGTTTCTAATTAATTAATTAATCATTTTCCACCAGAGAGTATGATTTTCTTGTACTAATGGCCTAAGCAGTGTCTGCTTAATGTTAGAAAAATTATTTTTCTTTCTTTTTATCTTTTGTGGGCCCCTGAAATCTGATAATTCTGGAATAGGAGTTTCATGTTTGACCTGGCTTTGGTTATGAATTGGACTTTTTACAATGGAAGAATTTACTATTGCCACTTAAATATAAATTGTAAAACAAGCAATTGGTTTATGTGTTTAATATGAAAATATAGTTCCATTCCTTTATTTTAATGTGACTGTATAACTGGGGGCAAAAATTCATTCTACTGCCAACGACATATGCTCCCTGCTTGCTCTCTTCATTAACACTGAATGCGCTTGTTTCCTTGTTTTTAAATCACATTTTTAATTAAAAAAAAAAACCTTATTTTTGTTACTTTGTGCAAATACCTTCCCTTTCTTCTTTTTTAAATGAAGGTTTTATTTATTTATTTGATAGAGAGAGACACAGCGAGACAGGGAACACAAGCTGGGGGAGTGAGCCGAAGGCAGATGCTTAACACTGAGCCACCTGGTGCTCCCCGCTTTTATTTATTTTTTTTTTAAGATTTTATTTATTTATTTGAGAGAGAGAGAATGACAGAGAGAGTGCACGAGAAGGGGGAGGGTCAGAGGGAGAAGGATACTCCCCCCTGAGCAGGGAGCCTGATGCAGGACTGGATCTCAGGACTCCAGGATCATGACCCAAGCCAAAGGCAGTTGCCTGACCAAATGAGCCACCCAGGCAACGCCCCCGCTTTCATTTTTTTTTAAAGGAAAAACCTAAAGGAGGAAAAAGCAATAGAAACTAAATGTTTAATGATTCTAACAAATAAGAAGGGAATCAGCCTGTGTGTGGAAGGTGTTTTGGGCGGGGGGAGAAATGATTTCTAGTTATACTTTAGTAAACACTATTTCTCACGCAAAATGTGTTTTTAAGGAATATAATGTGAGATTCTAGAAATGGAGGGTGAGGCAAAAAAAATCAGAAACCTCTTCTACCATTATATTGCCATCCTATTACATCTCAGCTGGTGTACAGAATATTAGAACTGTCCATGTGTGCGTGCAGAAAGTAAGGGTCAGAGTTAAAATTTAGGTTTATCACTGCCATCATAACAAGTACTTGGGTCTGAAATAGAATCTCACCTCCCCTCACACACACACACACACACACACACACACAGCTTAAAATAGAAACATGAAAAATATGTTTTTTAAAAGTGGACTAAATCCTATGGGGCATGTGGGGAGAAAATATCTACTTTTTTTCTACACTTTGGCTGTAAGGATATTGAAGAGAAGGGAAAATTCTTTCCTACCCTTCAAGATCTTCTAGCTAAACTAAAAAATCAAATTTACGTGAGACAGATTAACAGGAGAAAAAAGATCAAAGTTTTATTCCATGTGCACAGAGACCCAATTAGAAAATTGGGACTTAAAGAAGTTACCAAGGCAGTTTCATACTTTGTAGGTATGGAGACAATCTTTGAGGAATTGACAGGACAAGGAAAACTCAACTTTGGGAGTTTCAATTAGTAAGGAATATTAAAAAGAATTTGGACAGGGGTAGTAAATTACTAAGAAGTAACCAGTGTTGTTTATACAGCCTTCTCATCCATCTCTGGTGATAAGGGTGTCTCTTTACCTCCTGGTACAGGGGGCATACCGTTCACAGGAGAGATCTATTTTCTGCTTTCAGGCTGACAGAGGAAGGTCTGAGTGCCCTTCTTGCACAGGCAGTCTCTTATATAACCTTTTTTTTTTTTTTTTTTAAGATTTATTTATTAGGATGTGGTAGCTCAGTTGGCTAAGCGCCTGCTTTCAGCTTGGGTCACCATCTCAGGATCCTGAGATGGAGCCCTGTGACCAGCTTTCTGCTGAGCAGAAAGGACCCAGGACCCTGAGATCATGACCTCATCGGAAATCAAGAGTCTGCTGCTCAAGCCGCTGAGTCACCCGGGCGCCCCTGTAATTTTTATTTAAAATAATCAATATGCTAAAGTGGCCCATTTTGAGACTGCCTGCCCTTGCCCTTCCAGTATTCATCAAAGAGGTTTTTATTTTGTAGCTATTTGAAACATTTCATCATTAGTTCCTAAAAGTTATATTAGATTCACCATAAAGTAGAGAAAATAAATAAATTTGTAGCCTCTGGCTTTCTGTTGTATTTAAATTTTTAGAAGTTTAGGTGTAGTTAGCTAGTTCCCCTCCATTTTCTTTATAAAGAACCAGTTTAAAAAGAAAGAAAGAAAGAAAGGAAGAAAGGAAGAAAGAAAGAAAGAACAAGTTCAGAATCTTGTGGTGGATCAGTTCCAGAATAGTTTCATTTTACCTGTAGAAATTTCAATTATACCAGTATAATTTTATAGGTATTGTACTTCTCAGATGTATAATAGATATGCTCTCCCTTTATACTAACTTGCTCTATTTTCATTTTTACTTACTCTCATTTGTTTGCTTAAATCTTTTTGCTCAGGCCCATGTATAGTTCATGTATATTTTAAAACAGGCTCATTCTGTGTTTTGGAGCACTGGGTGTGGTGAAAAAATAATGAATAATGGTTTTCTGAAAATAAATAAATTGAAAAAAAAAGCATTGAACAAAACAGGGAATGCAAGATACTATATATGAGACAACAAGTGCTGAATTTGTTTTTTTTAAGAAAAAAAATTTCAAATTTTATGAAGTAGCATTACATATACTCTACTGTTCAATTAATAGTTATTAGAGATGCTAAGAAACAAGACCAATAACTTAAAGAGGTAAAAGACACTATAAACCAACCCACAGGTGAATCAGATGTTAAGTCCACACATTAAGAACATATAATACATATTTTCAAGAAAATAGGTGAAAAATCATCAGAACCTGAAGTCTTCACCAATTAATTCTTCCAAATATGTAAGGAATTAGGCTGGCATAACCTTGATTCTAAAAGCTGAGAAGTCATTATAAGACAGGAAAATTACAGGTAAATTTCTCCTACAAATAAAGATACATAAATCTTTAACAGATATTATCAAATCAAGGTAAATAGTATACAAGAAAAGAATACTATATCATGGCCAAATTGAGTTGATTCTGAGAACGTATAATTGGTTTAACTTTTGGAAGTGAATTTAATTCACCACATTTAAAATAGATTTTAAAAGCTGATCATCTCAGTAGGTTCAGAAAAAGATAACATTCTATAACTATTAATGACTTTTTAAAAACCCTCTTGGCAAACTGGGAATATAAATTTCTTTAATCTGGCAAACTATTTATGAGAAGTATCTATTAATGTTATAAGGGCTGAAAGTTTTCACCTTGAATTTGGAAGTAAGTTCACCACTGTTCACCACTGTATTAGAAGTCCTGGTCAGTATAATAAAGAAAAACATAGAAAAGATAACAGGACCAGGGATTATAATGAAGAAATAAAATAGTCTACTTTTTAGAAAAAATTGGCTTAAATCTATAAGAAGTCAGTTTTATTTCACTTTTATATACAGTAACAGAAATAAAATTCTTAAGAAAGGTACTATTTATAGTAACATAAAAAATATCGATACATAGGGAAACAGCAAAAACTATGCAAGATTTCTACACAGAAGACTATAGAGCATTACTGTGGGGAAACTGAGGAAACCAACATAAACGAAGATATCATTCTCTCCTAATGCAATACAATCCCAGTCAAAATACCAAGAGGATTTTCTAAAGGAAAACCTAGTAAGTATTTTTTCTAAAAATTCTATAAAATTGCAAAGCAGGGGGGTACCTTTGTGGCTCAGTCAGTTGAACTCCTGCCTTCAGCTCAGGTCATGACCCTGGCATCCCAGGATCAAGCCCGGCTGAGAATCTGTTTCTCCCCTTCCCTCTGCCCCTCATCCCGACTCATGCTCTATCTCTCTAAAATAAACAAATAAATAAAGTCTTAAAAAAAAATACTGGAAAGAGAGCAGAGTTAAGACATTCTTCAAGAAGAAGAACAGAGTAGGAAGACTTGTACTACTGAATATTTACTCTTGTAAAGCTATATAAGATAGTAAGTTGCTGATGAAAGGATACAGAATAAAAACTATGAAAAAAAAAATTTTTTTTTAAAGATTTTGTTTATTTATTTGACAGAGCGAGATCACATGCAGGCAGAGAGGCAGGCAGAGAGAGAGGAGGAAGCAGGCTCCCTGCCGAGCAGAGAGCCCGATGCAGGCCTCGATCCCAGGACCCTGAGATCATGACCTGAGCCGAAGGCAGCGGCTTAACCCACTGAGCCAAATTTTAAAGGCTATAAGATAGGGGTACCTGGGTGGCTCAGTGGGTTAATCCTTTGCCTTTGGCTCAGGTCATGGTCTCAGGATCCTGGGATGGAGCCCAGTGATGGAGTCTCTGCTCAGCAGGGAAACTTCTTCCCCCTATTTCTCAGTCTGCCTCCCTGCTGACTTGTGAGCTCTCTCTCTGTCAAATAAATAAATAAAATCTTTAAAAAAATAAATAAAGGATATAAGAATAGACCAGTGGAATAAGATAGCTTATAAAAAGGCCAAAGATACAGAGGTATTTAGTTTACAAGGATGGATCAGGGGACAGAAAGAAAAAAAATAATATTTTCAACAATAATGAAAATGAGAAAATTGGGCATTTATACAGGAAAAAAATGCAACTTGATTCCTATCTCATAACATAAACAGAGTCAATTATAGGTTAAGTATAGATATAAATGTGAATAACAAAATACTAATAATTTAGAGTGCTGGAGAGATTCAGATATCTACTGCATTATTCCTCAGAAGTGTTAATAGCAAATATCACACACAGCCCCCACCTTTGTGGTATCTCCAGATGACTTCCGGGAAACTAAAACATAACTATTCATCCATTTCCCCAATAAATCATGGAGAATTCATTAAATGCCATTAAATAGTGATGAGACAAGGTTAGAGTTCTGGTGTGTGTGAGGGGAGTGGACCTAAAAGCAGGGAATTTAAGAAGCAAGATTTAAGGTATTTGAACTTATAATAATATTGTTATTTTGGGGATGGAAAAAAAGGGGTAAATGGAAAGGAAGGGGCAAATCAAAAAGACATTTCAGTAGGACTTAGCAGCTGGATTGATACTAGGGGGAAAGTGGGAAAGAGTCTAAATGACCCAGAGGTTTTGAGACTTAACTTTTAATTAAGGATAGAAAATCAGGAAGGCAAGCTGGTTTGGAGAGAAAATTATTGAGTTTGAAATGACATAGACATATGCAAATGGAAATGCCCAAAGAAATAAGTTATTGGCAGTAAAGAAAGGGGCAAGTCCTACAGTGATAGGATATTCAGTAGTGTCTGCAGACAAATGACACATGGCTAGTCACTGTCTGTCTCCATTCTCTCACATCTGTTCCTTGCGTTACAATTACAGCATCATCTGCATACACAGAACCACTAGCCTGGTTTTGGAATGGAGGGGAGAGGACAAGTGCTGATATTAACAGAGACTGACAACTTCTGCTGAGAGTGGCCTTTGAGTAACTCTTAAGTCACACAAAACATTGATTGAAATGTTAAACTAGCCTTGTCTTAACCCCTTCTGGATAAAGAGATGTTCAATAGACTCTGGCAAGCCACTCCATTATTACACTAGCATTAGAATCTGTCAGGCACCTTCTTTCATCGACTGAACCTCACCCAGTAGAATATGATTAGGGGATGATGCTACATCTGAGGACCAATCCACTTAATTTCTTCAGGTGGGCTAAGGGAGGACACCAGTCATCTGATAGGGAAGAAAACCTCGTCATGACTCCTCTTTTCCTATTCTTTCTAGTATAGGGATAAGGCAATATATAAATATTCATGGCCATGCATGATGGATGTCATTGGCCACCATTCCTCTAATGGATGGCACCTGGATGGAAAAAAAAAAAAAGTTATTCTTTAATGGAATAAAGTTCTAAATGATCCAAATTTCAGAGGAGTGCATAAGCATGAATATTTATGTAACACATTACCATTTAAAAACAGTTTTTTTTCTCCTTTCAAAGCTTCCTAATTGAGCTATAAAAATTCATGCTAGCCTAGAATTAGGCATCCATGCTAAGTGCCCAGAAGTGCCATATTAACACTTTAATCAAGTTTGGGAGCTGGGACTGAGGTGGCAAATTTTCTCTCCCCTACTCCTAAGAAATCAATTTTCTAATTCTTTTTGTAAGTATTCTTATTTCCACATAATTCTTTGCTAATAGTCACAAACTACCTTTTAACTTTGGGGCCATATTTAAAAGAATTTGGAGGGGGGAAGTATTTAGGAGTTGAAGAAATCAAATTCATAATGTCTCCCATCTAGCTATAAGCAACATTTATGGGCAGGTAAACAATGAAGCAAACATTTACTTTATTAGAGCAACAACTATTGTAGGGGACAAGGGCAGACCACCATTCATTAATTTTAAATTACATTAGCAAAATTATTTTGAGTTATAGCCATCAGAACCTAGCAGATTTAGGAAAAACTCTTTACCTCCCTGTCCCCACTTCCTAAATTTATGTTGGGAAGGAGAGCCTATACCACAAAGAGAGTTATTAACAGAGTTGCCTTTTTACCTGATAAACTTATCTCCATACTAGGGTAACCTTTGTTTTCCAAACATTTTCTCTCACCTTCCTGCTACTGCTTTTCTCCTATTTGTATCCCTAGATCCCTAACCCTCTCCTTGCTCGGAATATCATATAAACCTCTTATTGCCTGTCTTTGGAATTTCACATCTGTGAGGATTCCCCCATGTACAATATTAAATTTTCTCCTCAATCTCTCTCATGTAAATGTAATTCTTAGTTGAGCTAGAAGAACCTTGGACAGAAGAAACTTTCCTCCTCCCCAACAGTATAAATTTTGACTCCATTTTAATGGCAGAAATGATCTTCTTATGGAAAAGAAAAACAACTTACTACAGAAGAATTTAAAATTAATGCACTCCTCTATTTCACTAAAGTGTAGGGATTGGATTGGATTTTCACTTGATCTTAGCCAAAAGGCCGAGAAGCGATGGATTGGATTTTCAGAATCCCTGTCAATAATGAATTGGTTCTAAACAGATATGAGGGAATTCAGACTGTCTTTCTGTGACAGCCTGTGTGGAAACCACAGCTCAAGATTTCACCTCCACAGGGAGTGGCAGAGAACTCAGTGTGTTTCAAATAAAATTAGGCCTTTACCTTGCTTCTGCAGAGAAGATGGTCTTCTGACCCCAATAAAGAACACTCAATAAAATAAACAGCAGTGGGGCACCTGGGTGGCTCAGTGGGTTAAAGCCTCTGCCTTCAGCTCAGGTCATGATCCCAGGGTCCTGGGATCGAGACCCACATCAGGCTCTCTGCTCAGCGGGGAGTCTGCTTCCTCCTCTCTCTCTCTGCCTGCCTCTCTGCCTACTTGTGATCTCTGTCTGTCAAATAAATAAATAAATAAAATCTTTAAAAAAAAAAAAATAAACAGCAGTGAATGTGTATGGCAAAACTCACCTGGCTTAGGAATACAAATCATTGCTTTTACCAACAAACCATAACTTTTATGGCCGGTTTATGACAGTGATAAAGGCCCCAGTGATGTGAGTGAGCACATAGCCTTTACTTTTCTAAGCTATTCCATGAAATCTATTTATTGTTCAGAACAGAGATTGAGAAATTTTATGCCAATGATCAGCTGTGTATATGCTTTAATGTACTAATAAATAATATTTATTCCTACCCTTGCAACCAGTTCTTAAAGCATCTTCTCTGCCCAAACTTCTGGAAACACTCATCATCAGCTGATTGAACTAACCAGGAATGGGCACCTTACTCACTTTTGACCAATCTTTGACCAAGATTTTCTCTTCCAGGGAACTAGGATTGGGAAACTGCCTGAGACACATTATTATAGGGCTCAAGCCAAGCAGTCAGGGAGACCTAGGGCTAAAACTTTCATGGGACAGTTGTATATGTGTGTATGTTCACCTGTTGTTAGTATATGCCTAGGAACAGAAGCATATGTGTACATTTCAGCTTTAGTAGATATTGTAAAACCATTATCCAAGGTGGCTATACTAATTTACACATCCATCAGTAGCATTTCAGAGTTCTCACTGCTTCACACCCAATTCTCTATCAACACTTGGCATTGTATGTGTATGTACATAGCCATTTTGAAGAAGGCATAGTAGTATCTCACTATGGTTTTTATTTGCATAATTCTGATATCAAATGATGTTGAGCAACATTTCAAACAGGTATTGGGCATTTGGATATCCTCTTTCATGAAGAGCTTTTCAAGTGTTTTGCCCATTTTTTAATTGAGTTGACTATCTTTTCCTTTTTAATTTGTAGGAATTCTTTATGTATTCCCCATATTAGTCCTTTGTCAGATACATGTTTTGCAATTATTGTATTCCGATAGTGACTTGTCTTTACGCTTTACTAATGATGTCGCTTAATGAACAGGAGTCTTTCAGTTTTAATGTAGTGTAATTATCAAATTTTTCTTTTTTGGCTGATGCTTTTTTATGTCCTATTTAGGAAATCCTTTCTAACCCAAAGATGCATATATTTGTCTTGGGGTTTTATTTCACCTTTCATTTTAGGCCTCAAACTGATTTTGGGTAAGAAGGAGATAGGGGTAGTTGTTTTTATCATATGAATATAAATTGAAAGAGTGTCATTTATTGAAAAAATAATGGAAATATTGAAAAATTCCTCCATTGTGCTATAGCGTCACCTTTGCATAAGTGAAGTGACAATATATAATGTACAAAGTTGGGGTCTGTTGATATAGAATTACCATAAAGCAAATTAAGAAGTCTCAAATCAGTTGCAGGAAAAAAAATTACTGAAAGCACAAATGAATTTTAAGGGAACCACCAGACTGATCATCCTGGAATTTGGGTGTTAAACAATGTGATTCTTGGTTCATGATTTAAATCACTTTAATGTTATGTAGGGCTCTGAAACCATTACATTCAGTCTGTAAGAATAAAAGGAACCAAATATTGAAGATATAAACATTTGACAATCTCAGCTGGCCATGGGATTATGGTTAATAATAGACAAGGTGATAAACTTGCTTTTTTAGACTCTGGCTACAAAGTCTTCCTGAGTCAATAAACTAAGGAAAACTGAAATAAGACAACTTGGGTACATCTGTGACACAGTCTTTGCCCAATTTTAGAAATCAAGAGTAGTGAACCCATTGTGTGCATTTGTGTGCAATAAAACAAAAATATTAGGTGGTTGCCTCCTACATAACAACTGATAACATTTTCTACCATTGAACAATTTATTGAAAATGTTTTCTCTCAAGTGAGCAAGCAAAGTAATTAAATATTATGTCTGTCAAAGTGTCTAACAGTGCTGCACAAATAAAACTACATTGTGTACTTCATTTTTCCTTTTGTACTTTGAATGTATCAGTATGATAATTTAATATAGTTCTTGAGGAAAAAATGCTATTAAAAATAAAATGACTATCAACTTGACTAAATTTGCCTTGAATATAGGCAGCACAGACCCTTTTAAAATGTACAGCACCAATATTTTCTAGGCAATGAAAATTAAACCTATCGTCTTTAATATAAAATGATGTTTTAGAAATGTCAAAGATATCTTGAAAATTGGAATATTAAAAGGGCAGCCTATGCAAAGTGCCCATTTGGAAACTTAGCTCTACTGTAGGTTCAGATATTCAAAGAAAACAACAACAACAACGCAAAGTTGCTGATTAGCTGACATTCAGGAAGGAATCATTTACCAGAATGAGGTCTTAATAACACAACAGAGTTGCTGGAAGAGTGAAAATCTTGGAGTGAAATGCTAGAGAGAGCCTCATCTCTGGGATCACACCTCATCACTCAGGTTGTGGGATTGTGCCTACCTTGTAGGCACAATTCTACTACCTTGCAGTAGAATTTTTTTCTCCTGCCTGTACACGCCAAGTCACAAGAATTTCACTCATCTATGGCTCATTAACCACTTACTGCAGAAAGAAACCAACTTGGTGGGTGGTTGGGGAGAAGTATGCAACTTACAACCTCTTCCCCTCCTTCTTCTTTCCTTTTGCTGCCCCCCCCCCTTTTGCTTGGGGCATTACATAAATCCTACATTTTCTTGCTTCTCGGTGGATTCTACTGCATAGTTATTTCACCTTGATCAATCTCTCTCTGTGAATATATATTCTATATTTGCTCACTCTCTTTCTTTGTAATTGAAGTCTAACGGAATAATGGAGCATGTGTATGAGCAAAAGAGATATGTGAAATATACATATTTATTGTTTCCTACCACCCCATTCATGTGTAACATTTGTCATACCCCAGGAACACAGAATTCCAGCGGACCCATAATGCATGGGAGTTCAGAAAATGCCAAGTGAATATAAGATAAGTGTGTCAAGTCTGTGACTGAGTAAGTGTGGGTACTGACAGCCCAAAAGGGCCACATGTTCTTGAACCAGCACTTCTTCTGCAGAAAGAAAAAATATCCAAGGGGCTCTATCATATTCTTCCTTATTCATCTGACTCCCTTGTCAGTTACATTACATTACAGTATTAGCCAGTTACATTGAAAATCATAACATGAAAGGAAAGGAAAAGGTAGAGCAACCCATTCATTCCTTTTCTTTTCAGTCCCTCCTAACTCATCAGTAAGCTGAAGGTAATGTGTTGGTAGAGTATCAAGACACAGTGCATATCAAGACATAGAATAAAAACAGTTGAGTTTGGGCACCTGGGTGGCTCAGAGGGTTAGGCCTCTGCCTTTGGCTCAGGTCATGATCTCAGGGTCCTGGGATCAAGCCCCCCTCACCCCCTACCCAAAGCCCCACATCAGGCTCTCTGCTCAGCAGGGAGCCTGCTTCCCCCTATCTCTCTGCCTGCCTCTCTGCCTACTTGTGATCTCTCTCTGTCAAATAAGTAAATAAAAAATCTTTAAAAAAAATCAGTTGAGTTAGTTTTGTGCAGTACTTCTACAAAATAGATATTTGTATTTCAGCTATGAAATCCAAATTGTGTGATTTTCGTGATTTCACATGAGCTAAAGGTTTGAATTTAAAATTTATATGTTTGAGTTTAAAACTCTGTCATTGCACAATGTAAAGATGAAGGATGAATTATTTTAAATTTTCATTTTCTTTTTTTAAATAGAAGGGCATTAAATAACAAAGAAAACATGATGATAAGTTGGTTAGTGGTAGACACTGGGACAAAAGAGAAAAGCTTTATTTTTTAGTACCTTTATCTGCACATTTTTCCCGCTCGTTGAATGAAGGGTACAGCACTTTTGTTTGGCACTGGGCCCCCAAATCATGCAGCTGTCTCTGCTGAAACTTTTCAGTTGCAATTGTGTGCCTTATTTTTACTAATTATGGCTGAGAGGATTACATCAGTACTAGCACCATATTCCTGAGTTATGGAAAGGGAAGATCAAGTTTGTGGCTCTTTGAAAATTCCTTAAAAATTTTCTTGGCTCTTCCAAGAAGTTTTGAGTAAAACTAATACCTTCACAAACACAATAACCAAAATAGTTTTTTAAAAATTCTATTTCTTCTTTAATGATATTGCCTTATTTTGTCATGAGGATTACAATTTTTTTTTCCTACTCATTTTCATGGAAAAGATCTAGTATTTCAGCTGTACTATGGGCTACATAGACTTTGGCCAACATAGGAGCCACAATAACCACATGTTTTCTAGGGCTGGGTTGTATACCTTACCATTATCTCTCTCTAGAAGAAATGTGTTTTAATTGCCAAATAACTAACTTACAAACTTTTTCCCCATAGCCTGTTTGCAAATCAAGAGCTATCTCGTTTTGGTTTGCATTTTCCTATGGTTCAAAGATGATGCTAGGTAGATATACTAAATTTGCTTAAAGATGGGAAAATTTGTTAATGTTTATTTTAGAGCTTGGAGAGTTACTGTCCTTTGGATTAGCCAATCAGGAAGAGGCAGGACATATGAACAGGAAGCAGAATAGAGAGGGAAAAGGTTTCAAATTTTGTACCAAGATTCAAACATTTCCTTCATTTTCTTGCTTCTGTAATGGCTACTAGGGATACTTATTTTGGTCATTTTTAATCACTCCTTTCTTTAGTCATTCAGTCATTCAAACCCTCAGAGATTAGGCATTCTCTACGAAATTTTCCTATGAGAACAGAGAAAAATTTCAAAGTCCTATTTATCTCCAAGAATTTTATTCATCTTCATTCAGTATGAAGAGTCAGGCATTTTAACTTGAAAAGAAAAAGAAAATAATAAAAATAAATGATAAATGATAAAATAGAAAAAATTCCCTGTAGTCTTTATGTCAGTTGTGGTCACGTTTAATAGTTATTCTTGTGTGTATTAAAATCCATCTTTTCCAATTCATCTTTTGGATGCCTAATCTTCTCAATTGCTACCATCCTAATTTGAAACTGGCAACAGTAGCCATAAACAATTGCGTGTATTTGGACTTTTAGGTCATAAGCTCAATATAAACCAATTTTTCCTGTCTTGAGTTCTATTCTTGCTATATTTTATTACCCCTCCCCCCTTGGCTATATTCTAAGATTTCCCTATCATGTAGGGGAAGTAGTTTATAAGAGGACAAGTACACATGTAATTTAATTGGTCTGTTTAGGTAAACTTAACATTATGTTTTTAAAAATTACACTTATATGAGAAAGCCTAATTTCAGTAAGATGATTTTTCTGACATGTTTTGTTTATAGAACATGTGTACTTTTTACAAAAGAAGGGACCGTCACAGACTGTAAATTTAAAAGGGAAGTCTAGGGACGCCTGGGTGGCTCAGTTGGTTGGACGACTGCCTTCGGCTCAGGGCGTGATCCTGGAGTCCCGGGATCGAGTCCCACATCGGGCTCCCAGCTCCATGGGGAGTCTGCTTCGCTCTCTGACCTTCTCCTCGCTCATGCTCTCTCTCACTGTCTCTCTCTCTCTCAAATAAATAAATAAAATCTTTAAAAAAAATAAAAAAAAAAAAAAGGGAAGTCTTGCCATCATTTCTCTTATTGAACCTCTAGTGTTTGTTTGCAAAACATGTCCCTGATGCAATCTTCATTTAATTCCACCTTTTAAAGAATGGTGGTTTATTTTATTTTTATGAAGACTGTTCTTCTCTCAAGACGTTCTTGGGTTAAGTTCATTTCCCAGGTTAATTAG
Organism: Neogale vison; assembly: GCF_020171115.1. Taxonomy (NCBI): domain Eukaryota; kingdom Metazoa; phylum Chordata; class Mammalia; order Carnivora; family Mustelidae; genus Neogale; species Neogale vison. The sequence continues at coordinate 161,411,276 of NC_058094.1, read as the reverse complement.
TTTTATTAAAAATTGTTTTTGTGGGGCACCTGGGTGGCTCAGTGGTTAAGACTCCTCCTTCAGCTCAGGTCATGATCTCAGGGTCCTGGGATCAAGTCCCACATCAGGCTCTCTGCTCAGCGGGGAGCCTGCTTCCCCCCCACCTCTCTGCCTACATGTGTTCTCTCTCTCTGTAAATAAATAAATAAATCTTTAAAATAAATTGTTTTTGTGTGCAACCTTAGACTTAAGTGCCACTACTACAGTCAATGTTCATACTGGGAAACTATAAGGGACCACTGAAATTATCAGAGATTGCATTCTCAGAAATCTCCAGTCTGGAGATTATTCCACTGTCATACAGCCGCAACAACAACCGCAAACACCCAGTGGTTTTAAAACGTCTCCTGTGTATCAGATTAAAAATAACAATTGTTATTTCCTTTACACTTCAGGATAATCCTGTGAGATACAATTCTAGGGCTAACTGGTAATTCCAGTACCACCCCACCCTTGCCAAAGGGCTTTTAAACGCTTACGTTGGCACATTAACATGTGTAAATAATATTTCCATATTCTTTCTGTACATTAAAAAGTCTAAGTGGGAGAGAGTTTAGGGTTCCTTGGGTCCTCAACAGCTAATAGCACTGCCTGGTTATTTCCAGAAACGCAGCCAACCCACTAACAGGTAACTAATTCTTTTAGTGCCTCTGGAAACCTGTTCCTTTTATTGACCGCCGCATTCCCCGCAGCAGTCTTAAGCCACGGGACCTGGTTTCCTCTACTGCACCCAGCACAAATTTGTTACCCCCTTCCTTCCCTTCTGTGGGTCTCAGATTACCTATGTGTGAGATCAGAAACTTGGATGAAGTTTTCCTGGACTTTCCCTGAACTGACTCTAGAGGTCAGAGGAAGTAAGAGGAGGAATCAGGGAAAATGAGTCAACTATCCTCCCAAGGTCTAAGAAGGCAGACCTAAGGCGTTAAATTCGGGGCTGGGGGTGTGGGAGCTGCACAGGGTGGGGTGCGGGGCTTGGGGAGGGGGTGTAGAGGCGACAAGGTGAGAGTAAGCTACAGGGAGACTTCAAGCCACGCAGCGGCGTCTCCTCTGACTTCCAGACCCTGAGTCTGCGACCGCACAACGCCCGGCCCTCTCCGGAAGCCCCGCCCGCTCCGGGAGCCTAGTTCACGCCAAGCTCCTGCCTCTCTAACTGCGTCGACGGTGAACTACATTTCCCACAATGACATTCAAGCCGCCTCGCAAGGCGTCTGGTGTCTGGGTGACGCCATCAGCCGGCGCGATGTTTAGACTCCAGTGATGTCGTGGCGCTTTGGGGAAAGAGCTTGGTGTTTCTCTGGGCCCTGGTACTGAAGACGCCGTCCGGGGGACCCCTGGCCCTTTCCTATCCATCCCTCCATCTGCTTTTTTTCTTCCCTACTCTGGCAGGATGAGGCGTGCAGGCCTGGGTAAGAGGAGGGCTGAGGTTCGAAGTTCGGGGGCCCCAGAACCGGCCGTGCTGGGCGCGGGGGCGCGGAAAGAAATCAGACCAGTTCTTCTGTCACTGGAACCTGGGCTAGAAAGCAGGATGTATGGAGGGGTCTTGGAGGCGGAGCCAAGTAGTCTCACACCATTTGTATCAGATCCTAGGGGTTTCCTGTAGTTTGGTTCAGCCCGAAGTTTGAATGGTACTTTTATAGAAAGAGAGTAGTGGAGGACTGGGGGTGGGGTATGTACAGTGACAGCTGAACTACAAGTTTTCTTGTATTATCGACTGTCAGAGAGTGATTACGAAACCTGCTGAGTTCCCCAGATCTGGCTTTGGTTTCTTGTACTCCACTCGTCCTGGGATGTTAGTTTTTTCAGAAGCGAAATTTGAAGAATGAATGTTGCATGCGAAGCACGCTAATAACAATCATATTAATCTGGTAACAGTGAGTTACAAAGGTAAATGTACCTGTCGTTATTGTTAAAGGCCGTAGTATGTAACATCAGGGTCAAAGTCCATTAAAACCCAGAACGTTTTTTTTTTTTTTTAATCTGAGTCTCTTTCCAGTGTGAAAACTTAAGAAACAGTTTCACCAAGCACTAGGACTTTTAAGGGGCCATTATAACGGACAGCTAATAAAACAGCATATTCTGGGTTTTGAAGCTCCCTATTGAGAGAGTATTTAAAAAAAAAAACAAAACACCGTTAAATCAGCGTGCAGCATACCTGAAAATACGTAGAATATTTGAAAAAAACGTAATGTTACCTTTTTCAGTGGTTACAATAAAATGGAAAAAGGAATAAAAAATATTTTCAGAAATGTCAGGTATTTAAAGTTGCCAGTAACTTTATACTTGTTAATTGATTAAAAAAATTGTAGTGTGAGAATGAGCTTTTTTTTTTTCAAAGATTTTATTTATTTATCTGACAGAGATCACAAGTAGGCAGAGAGGCAGGCAGAGAGAGAGGAAGGGCAACAGGCTCCCCGCTGAGCAGAGAGCCCGATGTGGGGGCTCGAGCCCAGGACCCTGAGATCATGACCTGAGCTGAAGGCAGAGGCTTCAACCCACTGAGCCACCCAGGCGCCCCTGTGAGAAAGAGCTTTTGAAAAATACAGCTTTTTATGAATACGTGGATCCTAGAAAGTTGGCCAGGTAAATTGTAGAGAAAAAACATAGCTAATATTGAGCAGTTTAATTTTATATGCCTAAATGTTATATCTTTTTATCATTATTAATGATGACAGACATTTATTGTGTATTTGAGTAAGTTCTAGGTATACAGTTGATTGTGGCCCTGTTTGTGCTCCCACAGCTTGCAGTCTGGTTGGTGAGTAGGAACATGTACGAAGATAAATTATAATACAAGGTGACAGCTGTACATCCAACGAGGAGATAAGCTATAGAGATAGTGACTCAGGGATTCCAGAGATAGAGCACTGCTTACTTTGTAGAAACATAAGAACTTGAACTAGAGCTTGATCATTGGAGGGTGAGAGAGGCACGTTCCAGTTGGAAGCAAGACTCTCCTACCCCTCCTCGTACCCCCGAAAAGTTGTAGGATAGGATTAAGCATGGTGTGTATATGGGATTATTATTAAGCCAGTGTGATTGAGATAGGAAACATGGAACCAGAACCCCACAGAGGAGATAACTTTGAGTGCCAGGCCATGGAGTTTCGATCTCATCAATAGGTCCTTTGGCTCCCTTGAATGATTTTGTGCAACAGTGTGCCATGATAAATTGCAGAAAAGGGACTTGAGAAGTTGTGGTTCTCAGCCCTGACTGTATAGTAGAATCGCCTGGAGAACTTTTAAGGCACTGATACCTGGACTACAGCCCAGACTAATTATATTAGAATCTCTAGGATAGAATGTTTTCCCATCCCCCCACTTACTGAAGCTTCCTTGTAGTTGAGTGGAAGGATGCTTACTTAAGTGTCTATTATCATTTACATTGGTATGATGTGATTCTTTTTATTCTGGATTTTTTTTTTTTTAAGTATCAGATTGATTGACCTGGAATTTTAAACTTGGGATAAATAATGAAGCTGACAGGTACTCATGTGGCACACTTCCCATGAATCTCTAAATGATTTGGCTCAGTTAGGGTAGAAACTACCCTAAAGAAGTAGCATTTGTCTAAATAGACACAGGCTGAGGGTGATTTTTGGCATTCACTAGCTTTCCTACAACTTCTCATGCTATATTTAGAGTTTTATGAATAGTGTATCAGCAATGGAGGGAGAATTTGAGGACTGTACCTCTTTCTCCCGGAACATACTTGCTTAACATTTTGTTGTGGTTTTTGTAGTGGTGGGAATTGTGTAAGTGTCTGCTGCATTTAGTCATTAGGTACAGGGAATATAGAAGAAGTACAAGACATTGTCCCCGCCTTCAAAGAAGTTTATGATTTCCTTCTTGGCAAAGGCAGGCGCATTCAAAGTTGACTAAAAGTGAAGTCACATTGTATTAATTAATTTATGAGTGTTTTTTGAGTGTGCCTTACTGTGCATTGTGTGTGTGTGTCTCTGTGTGTGTGTATGAGTACACTTTGTGGGGGATATACAGCCATGAGTGAAACAGATTTAGTTTCTACCCTTATAGTATTCTCTAGAGTATGATACTAGTGTTGTGTGTAGTATAAGAATTTTAAGAATTCAGAGGGAGTTTTGCCTTTGAAAGAAAGTGAGGTTTGTGCCATATCTTGAAAGAGCTTCCTATTTATACCCCAACCATCCTTCAGCTACCAGCACTGTTACTTCCTGTCCTTCCATGTTTCACTGTGTCTCTGGCTTCATCTACTCTTTGAGTTTACAGAGATCTAGTCTCTCTATCACCCCTTTCCTTCATTTCTCCACTGAAACTGCTTCTATCCCTGTCCAGTGTAGTCCCCACATTCCATATATTCAGCTTCTCTTTTGGCAAGCAAGCTCAGCCTCTTGGGGCTCTTTTCTTCAGCCCTGATGCTGTAAACCTCTCGATCAAAGTCTTGATCAATCCAACCATCCAGATTCTCCCAGGCTAACTCTGGTTGATGAGCTCTTCTTCAGAAAAATCACACATCCGGGAGGATTGACACCACCACAGTATGTTGCCTCAGCCAGGATCATTTTATCCCCCTAGGACTTGTGTAGTCCTAGTCATTTTCCCCCATTATTCTCTTTACTGATTTTTCCAAATGATACCCTTCCTTAAAGACAGTCTTATTTCTTCCTTTACTGAGAAAATTGACGGTATCAATTGTTTAAAAAAAAAAAACAACTGGTGAAGCAACACCCTGCCTTCCTGTCGCAGTGCTCTAGCACATTTGCATACAGATTCACTCTCCAAGGCTCATGCCACCTGTTTGATTGCCTGATGAATACCAAGCACTTTATTGGGCAGTCGCTGGGACTGGGTAGTCTCAGTGCAGTTCCCTAGAAGATAGGCTCCCAACAGTAGTACCCAGAAAGAAAAATGGATCTGATGCATAGGAGTTTTGGAAATATTTGTTGAATGTGTGTCCCTCTTAACTCTCAGCTAGTGTTCTCCATAAGTAATTCCAGCTCTCTTCTATTTAAAAGGAAGAGATGCCAGTAAAGGACCACCCCCCCCGCCCCACCCTGCCATGGGCTCCCTTTTGCTATGTTTATCCTCTTTCTCCCTTTTCCTTCATCGCCAGGCTTCTTCAGTGGACAGTTGATGCTCCTACTTTTAGATCCTTTTTAAAATTTGCAGTTCTGTGGAGCAGGGAATGTATCCTGAATATCCTTGTATATCAGTGCCGATTAACATCTTGTGGACAATCAGTAAATAAGTATAAGAATGAATTGAACATTCTTTGCTTAAAAGAGGGCATTAGAATTGTTCTGATCTCTGTTTGGTTATTGATCTTTAAAATTTCTTTGAAGTGTGAATATTATAGACATACGTGGTCTGCAACGCCCTCCAGGGGTCTTTTTTGGTTCTTTCCTATCAAGGTTTCAAAAGTGACTTGTTTTTGCTACAACTATACTGTGATTCTGATCCTTGCAGGTGAAGGAGTACCTCCTGGCAACTATGGGAACTATGGCTATGCTAACAGTGGCTATAGTGCCTGTGAAGAAGAAAACGAGAGACTCACTGAAAGTCTGAGAAGCAAAGTAACTGCTATAAAATCTGTAAGTATTTAACAGATGTTAAATACTTTCAAATTTATGTATTTATGTACGTACATATTATAAACTATTATTATTGGCATCATACTAAGGAATTCAGTGACCCAAGTTGTGTATTATGCAGAAAGGTCAAAATGCAGTCAAAATATAAACATGATTTAAATAGAAGATTAGAAAATGTGGCCAATCAAAACATATGGTACATTTGTTTATTTTTTTTAAACTTCCACTTTTTTGGTGTGTGGGTACATCTACAGTACTGTATGTTGTCTGTAGTAATGTCTCAGAGCAGTCCATCTTCCGGCCCCACGCAGTTCTTTTCCTGACTTTTCTTCTTCTTGTATTCTAAGCTACACATCTCAGTGTTTCATGTTTCTACCTTTGTACCCCAGGTCAGTCAACTGAGTTTAGTACTTCTTTCTTTCTGTCTCTTCTTTTTTATTTCTGATACTATCCCCTGGTTTTCTTGGCTGAACTACTGAGAGAGCCTCTTACCTTGTTTGTTTCTCATTTATTGCACTGTCAGTTCTGAGCTATGTACTGTCGCCACAGTCACCTTATCTTTTTGGGCTGTTTTTTAAATTGTATGAATACATTATATGTTAATAAAAAAAAATGCATCATATGCTCCCGGAAGTCTCCAGTGTCTCCACATGTAAGAATGGAATTCACGCTCTGGAGCTTGATCAAATAGGTCCTTCAGAGATTGTCCACAGCTCTTCAAACCTTATGCCCCACACTTTTTGAATGTGTATATGTTTTCTGCAAGAGAGCTCTAGTACTCTGTGTGTGTGTGTGTGTGTGTGTGTGTGTGTTGGCTGTCACTTGCACTCCATACCTTTGATCCTGCTATTCCTTTGCCTTAGCGGTGTCCCATCCCTCCTTATCTTCACTAAATTTGCCCATAGTAAAGGCTCCTCTTCACTGCACTCCTTCCTTATAAGCTTTACCTGATTACCACATCAAAAGTCACTTTTCCCCCATGTGATCATAGGACCCTTTGTACCATTTCTCTAACATAGGGATCTGCATTGGAATTATTGGCACATAAAAGAAATTTACCAGAATGTAGGGTTTTTCTGTTGTCTTTCCTTTTATCTTTTATATACACCTAAGCATAATTTCTTATTAGTGGTACTGAGCTTAATATGTATTAAATAAAGGAATTGCAAAAAGGTGATCTTAACAGCGTATGTGATTGATTCTGTATTACATTAAACGTGCTCTACACTAATAGAACATTCAGTAGAAGCTCATGTTGCCAAAACTTAATTGGTATTTCATTAGTCTTTGGAAGATAGAATTGTATTCAGCCTGAAGACTATTATCTGAAACGAATATTGTTTTCAAAGTCATATTAAATCCAAAGGAGTTGATCAATGAACTAAGTAATATTGTATAATGTTACAATTTAGAAAATCAATATTTAGAGGGAATTAAGAATTAAATGTTTTTTGGGTTTTTTGTTTTGTTTTGTTTCTTAAATTCCAGTTGATAATTTAGGCTCCTTGTTAGAAAAAGCTTTTTCCTTCCTGGAAATTGCTTTCTTTGGCATGAATGACAGTTGTAGAAAGTTGTTAGGTGATTTGGGATATTTAGCTTTATAGTTGCTTTTTTTACCTCTGAATTGCTAAATTTGGAAAAAAGCTCATGTTCTGATCTATAGAATTCTAGTATGATTTTGTATCAGAATCACCGCATATGCTTTCCATATAAGATAAGTTGAAAATAATATTTGCAGCAGTTTGCCAAGATTTTCATTTGTTGCTTGTACTTTATCCAAATATCTTGGAAGTGAAGCCTTTGATGAATTTTCGTATAAAGTATTAAATATGTTTTGGCCTGAATAGCAGCCATAACCACATAAATAGTATTTCTTTTAGGTTCAGCCTCTTTCTGCATAGCTCAGAATGGAGGTAACAAAACTTGTCTTTTTTTTTTTTCCAATTTTTACCATATTTTATTTTTAAGGTTTTTTGAAGATTTTTATTTAGTTATTTACAAAGAGAGAGAGCACGAGTGCATGCACGCACAAGCAGGGGGAGCGGCATGCAGAAGGAGAGGGAGAAGCAGGCTCCCCTCTGAGCAGAGAGCCTGACATGGGACTCAATTATAGGATCCTCAGATCATGACTTGAGCTTAACCAACTGAGCCGCCCAGGAGCCCTTATTATCATATTTTAAAGAAAAATAACCTTTAGAATATAAATAAATAACCAGTTTAGGTATATATTCAAAGTAATGTCCCATTTCATTAAAAAAATATTAAATACTTAATGTAGATTTGAATTGGTAATATGGGTACTTGTATATATCTTTTAAAATGTAAAGAAGAAAATACACAGATAAATGCTGTTGTTTAAATACAAAGAAAGGAAGAAAAAAGCATGCAAGGCCAAGAGAATCAGAGAGAAGTATGTACCAAAATTAAAAGATGAAATTAAGTATTAAGATGAAATCAAAATGAAGAACAGGGAGACAATAGCCATAGTTGAGAAGGAGTAGAAATTCTAAATTTCCTTTTCATGTCAGTGGAAAAAAAATATCAGAAGAAAGTTTATGTATTTTATATTTTCAGAAGACAGTTTTATTTGAGAAAAAGTATGTTTAGAGTGGTTTTTATTTTTACTTTATAACACTTAAATACCTTTATATGACTAATAACATATGTGCTTTTTTTAAATAGCTCTCCATTGAAATAGGCCATGAGGTTAAACATCAAAATAAATTATTAGCTGAAATGGTAAGTAGTTCTGACTTTAAATTGAAATTTGATCTAATATTCTCAATTTTAGTCTCTTAATCAGGAATAATACCATTTTAACTTTTATCCATTTTGAAATTAGAGATCATAAGTCCTAGATTCCTGCCCTTTTGAATCTCATTGCTTTGAAATAACTAATAAGTTTATTTATTTTCCCATTTTTCATTTTGCCTAACACAAATGGGAGGAGGAGGTAGAAGCCATTGTAACTTTCATCTTGTATTTAGAAACACTGTTGAAGACTCAGGACAAATGACTGTTTTGAGTGTTCTTAGAAATCCTAATGAATACAGACTACCAAGTAATCAAAAAGCTCCTCATATTCAATCATCTGAATGTCTTTGACTTAATGTGAGCCTATTTCTTTTGCTTAATCTCCTCAGGATCACTCCTGAACAAATAAGATTTGAACATAGTAACATCCCAGAGCCTTTCATCTCAAGTCTCAGTGAGCTCAGCAACATACACCTTTTCGTGTAGCATCTCTTTCCATTCTTGAATGCTTATTTTGGATGTTACTTCTCTGGACCTTCCCTAGTCTCTCCACTTGCTTTTAAAATTGTATTATTAAAAAATGAGGATGGCATTAAAAAATAAATATGGCATTGAGAGCAATGTTTGTATGGAGGTTGTACATTAGAATCACTGGAAATATTTATGCCTGGTTCCCAATTTAAATATACCGATAAGAGAATTTCAGGGGCGAGGGATTTACACAAACTTATGAAAAAAGGGAGTGTCCCGGTCATTGTGATACATAACCCTGGTGAAGAACTATAGATCTAAAGTGCTTGAACTCCATAAAACTTGAACTGTGCAAAGGTATCATATACCTTTACATCTTAGGATATTGAGATTTCTATGAAAGTAGAGTATCTCTAATCCACACCTAGACCTCTCATCTTTAGGACTTAATATGGTAGTTTTCCCCATCCATATTTGTACTCTTTACCACATTTTACCACTTCTACATGATTTCTCTTAACTTTTAATAGACTCTACTGTACTTCAAGGTCAGCTATCTAAATAAAAACATCTTAAAAATAAAGTACATTTAACTGCTAACCATATTAAATTTTGGATGAATTATTGTACTGACTTACTGAAAGCAGCCAACCATTTGACCTTGGAGAGCAGCGCCCCAACAAAAACAGAAAACACCTGTGTGATAATAGACAAACTACATACCTTTATTGTTAATGTTTTTTTAATTCACATGATTGGGAAAAGACCTAAATAGTTTGGGATTTTGAATTACTCTGGTCCTGAAAGAAATGTTTATTGGGTAATGAAAGAGCTTTTTATTCATTGAGAGAATTACTCTGTTTTGCACAGAGTAATTAGACTTGATTACCCAAGTTACAAACAGGTTCCTGAATTGACTAAACACTAAAAGTATCATTAAAAATGTATTCTAATAACAGTATATTCAATTATTTAAATGTGCATATGTAGAGTATTAGAATCGAGCTATTATGTTTTCCTTTTCTCCTCACAGGATTCACAATTTGATTCTACAACTGGATTTCTAGGTAAAACTATGGGAAAACTGAAGATTTTATCTAGAGGGAGCCAAACAAAGCTGCTGTGCTATATGATGCTATTTTCATTGTTTGTCTTTTTCGTCATTTATTGGATTATTAAACTGAGGTGATGCGAGTAAGTGTGAGTTTGGAATTTGTTCCAACTTAACGCTTTGGAGTGCCACTTTGGTAAAAAATCAGCATCAGAAGATTTCTAATTTTCAAATATTACGACTTTTTCCATGGAGGATTACTGAATTTTATTTGTTTATAAATCACATTACATAAACAGTGCTCTTTGAATACTGTTGCTTAATAATTCATTTTTTGCCCCTATTTTCAGGGGTATTGAGATGGCCCGAAGTCACTCTAGCCCTAACAATTTTTTTCCTGTTGTTCGTTGTCAGATTAAATAGCCATACAATACTGTGCTGTTAGCATAAATGTAGGTTTATGTTCCATGTGAATAAACTTAGTGGAAGAATAACAGAATTCCTGGAGAGCCTGTTGCTGAACTCTTGAGGTAGTGAACTAGTTTGTGAGGGAATGGTGTATGTGTTTTCCTGAATTACCATCAATCCTGATAATGTACTGCCCTTTCTTCCTCTATTTGGTTAAAATTGTAGGCTGATTTCCTTTTACCTACAGGTTTCCTCAAAAATTTTGATGACCTGACTCCTCTTTCCCCTCTGCCCAATGACCTCATCTTTTACCAAAGCTTGTTATTTTGGCACATTTCTTCTAGGGCCCAAAACAAATGTATACCAGTCTAGTTGTTGTTTTATATTAACTTTATACATACTGTTGACTTGGCTTATAATAGTTTAATGATTTTAGCTACTTAGATAGGCCCTTTGGTTATCATTTGTGACACAATAATGTGAAGCTAAAGTAATTGCTAAGCTCTGAATGGAAATAAAATTAACTGCCTCTGCTTTATTATGTGTTCAAAATAGATATTGAAAGTACTCGGGCATTGAACTTGGGGTTAAGTGTTGTTGCTTTAATCCAGTATATTTGTTTATGGAAAGAAAAACAAAGATGGATAAAAAGAAATATTAAGATGTTCTTAAATACTCTGTATTGCTACTATTTGGAATTTGCCTATTCATGGGCTCAAAAAATAAAATTTTTAATGAAATGTATTGTCTTTGTTGCCTCTTTGTTCAAGTCTCTCTTTCCTTTTTTCAAACATAGACTCCAAGAAATGGTCCTAAAAACACGTCCCCCCAAAAATCTGGGAAAGATAACATATTTGTATTATTTCAGAACTTGTTTCAAACAAATGAGATAAATAATGACTGCAGTTTCAAAAAAATCTCTTTAATTCCCTATACTTTTAGTTGTAGTCTCTTATTTTTGATTTTGCAGAGAGTGAATGAATGCTCTTTTGCTCATCCCTAATTACTTATCAGTTCGGGTCTTGTCTTTGGCTGTTTGTCGTCATCACCTGGGCCTCTGTTTGACAGAAACTCCAGAACTAAGAAGGGTTAAGTGACTTCACATATAAGAAACAGCCCCTCCCCCCCAAAAATACAAAGAAATAGGCCAAAGGTCCTGTGATACTGTGACACTGATTTGAGTTAGATGACCTGAGTTCAAGTCTCCATTCCTTCCCTTGCTCAATGTTTTTGGACTTGTTTCTTCATTAAATCACCTATTTCATAGGATTGTTGTCAGAGGTAGGCAATTTATTGAAAATACATGACACGTAATCACTTAATAAATACCAGTTCTCCCTATCGTTAGCATACACATCAGAAAAGGGACTTATTTTAAGAGCAAGACATATGGTGGTTTCAGGCTTCGGGGTGATGCTGTGACTTCCAGGCAGAAATGCCTCTGCATTAGAGATTGGTTCAGTTTTCAAGAATTATTTAACTGTGTATGTTGGGCCAATTATGTGACATAAGAGCTTGGGAAGACTCATTGTCAATAATAAAAATTGCAAAAGTTAAGAGCAGAAAGCCAAAGAAGAAAATGACTAGAGATGGAAACAGAAGAGAATCAACTATGGTTAATGAGGTCAAAGCCTTGGGAAAACCAGCCATGGCAAGTGAAGGATAGATCTCAAGGTCAAGTTTTGGCTGTTAGATGACAATCTGTGTAAAGTATTAAAACACTGTTTCAGTGTTGGATATTATCGAGGTGAGACTTTCAGGGAAAGGGGTTTGAGGTGCTACAAGAGTGATTCTATCACTGCACTGTCCAGCATTTCTTCTATTATGATTCTTTTTTTAGAACTGCCCAAGATCGCTAAACAGCATTTCCTATTACTCCCTCATCACTGCCTTGGCTGAGATTCCTGGCAGGCAGACTGCTCCTCTGGAAGGGCCTGTCCCTGCCCCATCAGAGAGTCTTCTGGGAGCATCTTTCCTCCTCCCGCTTGGGGGACCCCTGGTAAAAAGTGCTCCCCGAAACAAAATTTGGGGGAAACATCAAATATGGAAAAGCTCTAACCCTTTATAATCCTTTACAAACCCATTGCTAATTCTGAAAAGTACCTTATTGCTATAGGTGCCTGGGAAGTTGATTATAATAGTTGAACAGGCAACATACCCACATTATAGTTTTTATTCAAACAACAAAAGACTGGCATATATTTGGGTGATGGGTGATACACTGGTGAAGAAAATTCAGGAAACAATTCATGAAACTCCCAAATGTCCAGATTTTTCTGCAAAGTATCTACTCCATTTCACCATGAGTTAGTCCTTAGAAGTGCTGACACACTTGCAAATGATAGGAAGTGTAACTTTACCTGCATCACCCTCTGTGGACACAAGGTGTAGGTCTCTACAATGAGCAAAGGGAGAATTATACACATTACTGTAGAATTTAAATTAGCATGGAAATTAATTCATGGATACTCCCTGATTAGAGAATAGCTATTAAACCTAAAACAAATATGCATCATCTTAAACATCAGAATTCTGGAAGAGAAAACCCCAGCACCTGCACCCATAGAGAGCTGCTGGTTCTAAAAAATAAACTATTGTCCTAATTTTTCAATGCTTTCAAATTTCAAATTATATGTATTGAATTTGCTTCCTTGTAGAGAGTGTGAGAAAAGTGCTCGATAATTTGGGTACATTCAGTCAGTAAATAACTTCATCAGGCTATAGTGATGAATAACCTTTGACTAAATATTTACTGGGAAGCAGAATAGCATCGTAGCTAAGACTGAAACCTAGGCGGTCACCCTGCCTGAGCATAAATCCTGGTTCCCACTCACGCTGTGAGCCTGGGCTAATGGCCTCTCCACCTCAGTTACTGTATTTGTAAAACAGCAGTTACAGTTGTGGGTAGGCAGTGGTAACACAGCGTTACCGTGCTACTGAAGTACCATTCCTTGTAAAGAAGTTAGAGTGGGTTCCTGGGACTCAGTGGTAGTTCTGGGGTCAGGCGGGACACTTAGGAACCTAATCGGTGTCCCTTCCCCACATGTTGCTGAAACTGTTTTGGCCACTTTCTCCCTGCAGCCTACCCCCCTCCCCCAACACCACCATTCCGCTAGGGCTGAGGGCAGCTTTTGTCTTCCTTCTGCTAGCCAGAGGTTCCCAGTTTCTGGAATTTAGTTCATTAGGTTTCTTTGCAGCCTCAGCAATTTGATGGCATTAAAAAAAGCCAACCAACCAACCAACAAAAACCCTGTGATTTTTTCCAGTGTATCTAGCTTATTTGAGTTCTTAGAATGAAAGCAACAGACATCAACTTGGAAAGCAGAAATCTGAAGAGAGAAACTTAGAAAGTTTTCTACCTGTAGAGGTTTGAGAAACAGTTGGTAAACATTCTGTTTCCTTTTACTTTTTCTACAGTTAATATTTTTAAATTCTAGTTTGAAACTTACTGAATTACTGGATAAGGCATGGGGCACAAATAATTTTCCTTTTAACTTACAAAGTACCAACCAGTCATTCTCAAGGTAAATATTGTTATAGTATATGATAGGGTCTTTTTCTGGAGTATGTATTTTGTTCTATCCAATTTTTTGTCCTTGCACTAGTACCATGCTTTTTAATTCTTGGACTTTTGTAGTGTTTTAATAGCTAATAGATACCTATTCACTCTTTCTGATGAACTTCATTATACAATAATATGTTAATAAAGCATAGTTGATTTTGATAATTAATTAATTAATCTTTTATAATATCCTCTGAAAAAATCTCTAAAATGTTTCCCTAAGTGGAAGGTTGGGTTTTGACCCCAAGCAAATTTCTCTTTTCTTTTCGTTATACGTTAATGTTTAATAGTATAGTGGCAAACCAGCTTTCTGGGGCTAGGAGTACGATTTATAGTGATAGCTTTCTCTTTGATGTAAATATTCCCACCACACTTGATTTCAAGCTACCTTTGGGACATCACTGGACACAGAGTTGTGAAAATATACATACAGTTGACTCTCATGACCTGCTAGTGTACCAGCTATACTGATGATAAATATTCTTTTAAAAGAAGTAGTAGGGGGTGCCTGAGTGGCTCAGCTAGTTAAGCCTGTGCCTTTCGCACAGGTCATGATCTTAGGGTCCTGGGTTCGAGCCCCGCATCAGGCTCTCTTCTCAGGGGGGAGCCTGCTTCAGCATCTCTCTCTGCCTGCTGCTCTGCCTACTTGTGATCTCTTTCTCTCTCTCTCTCTCTCTCTCTGTGTCAAATAAATAAATAAATAAATAAATCTTAAAAAAAAAAAAAAGAAGTGGTAGTTTGGGGCACTTGGGTGTCTCAGTCAGCTAAGCATCCAATTCTAAATTTCAGCTCAGATCATGATCTCAGGGTTGTGAGATCAAGCCCCAAATGGGCTCCACACCAAAGGTGGCGCCTGCTTAAGATTCTCTGTCTCCTACTCCTTCTCACTCCCTCTCTCTCTCTAAAAAAAACGGGGGGAGCGTGGAGAAGGTATTTGTTTTTTAAATGAGAATCTCTCACTTAAATTTTAATGGAGAAAAATTAGGCAATATGGAGTAAAATTGGTAAATTAACTTGAGAATAGTATTTTTCAATGAGAATGATCTTAGAAGATCATTTGTGCCTTTTGCATATGTCAACCTATTTTCCGATCTGTATGAGTAAATTCATGCCACATTTATTGACCTTCCATCTTCTGATAGTTAAATACTCAATATCAATGATATACCAAGAGGGTAGGTGATGATGGTTATTCTCCATGCTTTTCCCTACAGTTAGATGTTCAGTGTGTGAGGATTGTTCTGTGTATTTTATAAAGATTTTCTCTTTAGAATTGTATTGGCTTCTAGGGGGCACCTGGGTGGTGCAGGCAATCACGTGCCTGACTCCTGGTTTCAACTCAAGTCATGATCTTTGCTCAGTGTGGAGTCTGCTTTAGATTTTCTCTTCCCCTCTCTCTCTTAAATAAACAAATCTTAAAAAAAAAAAAAGGTATATTGGCTTCTAAAGTTTATCTTGGCTGAGGACTTCGACTGGGTCTCACCTCTATACACTTTTTAGAACAGTTTTTCACAAGCCTCTGAAGGACTACATATAAACTGAAGAGATTTGCAAAGTGTCAAGACCAGGTCTTAGAATAATCTTTCCTTACTCTTCAAAATGAACAGAAAGATAGAAATACACAATATGTGTTTTTCACAAAAATATTATCCACATACTACAGGTAAGATTCTAAAATTCACAAATATAACCACATTATCCATTATAAATGTAAGTATTCTACAAAGCTGCTATGAAGTTTATAGAGAAAAAAATGAATGTTTAATGTTTTCTTTTTAAAGTTAACTTCACTAATTTCAACAAGGGTTTAATATTAATACAATTATATAAAAAATTGTTCCTATAATGCTTTTTCAAAAATCCACAATCATGGTGTGATTCGCATGAAAGCAGGCAGCCGAACTGGACTTTCCCAGTACATATAGCTGCTCTCATGATTACAGTGAATTTGGAAGTGAGCAAAAAACCACAGCATAACTGGGAAAAAAAGAAGTCTGATAAAACAGATTTTAATAAAGAGCAAAAAACTTTGTTATATCATCAATTTATATTTAAAAATATTTATAATTATTCCTATTTCAACTTTATCTTATTAGTGAATAGTCCAAGAAAATTATAATTAAGATTTCTGCATTATTTACTAATCCATTGGCTTTTAACATATATTCTTTACTTTCAAGGAAACTGGAGCATAAGTGTTATATGAGATAACCTGCATGCAGAAAAATTATTGGAATGAAATGCTTTAGTCTGCTTATAGACAGATTTAATGCTCAACATTTTTAAAGTCTCCTTTTGAAAAGAAAGTATTTTAATTTCTAAAGCACCTGGATGGCTCAGTCAGTTAAGCATCCAACTCTGATCTCAGCTTAGGTCTTAATCTTAGGATCATGAGTTCAAGCCCTACATGGTGCCTGGATGGCTCAGTTGGTTAAGCCTCTGCCTTCAGCTCAGGTCATGATCCCAGGGTCCTGGGACTGAGCCTGCATCAGGCTCCCTGCTCAGTAGGAAATCTACTTCTCCCTCTCCCTCTGCCTCTCCTCCCAGCTTGTGCTTTCACTCTGCTCTCTCTCTCTCTCAAATTAAATTGAATTAAAATTTTTAAAAAATTAAATTAAATTAAAATTTAATTTAAAAATTTTAAATTAAAATTTAAAAAAATTAAAAATATTTTAATTTCACATTACATATATTTATATTTACATTATTTAAACATTTTTAAATATTTCAAGGCAAGTTAATTTTTTTATGTTTTTGCATGCATACATACACACACCAATTTTCCTTGGAGACCAAATATGGTGATTTTTTTCTTTTAAGATTTTATTTATTTATTTGAGAGAGAGACAGAGACAGCAAGAGAGCACAAACAGGGAGGAGAGGGAAAAGCTGGCTCCCTGGGATCATGATCTGAGCCGAAGGCAGATGCTTAACTGACTGAGCCACCCAGGTGCCCCTGTTGTAGTGAGTTTTGTTAAAGATATCCATACTATCAGATTAAAAACTCCTTCAATAATTAATGGATTATCTTCTAGGTTATTGCTTGAAAGACAAGAAAATTTCTGAATGGTAAATACTGGTCTGCTTCCTCAGATTCTCTTTACTTTGTCTGCATTTATTTCTCATGATTAAATAATTTAAATTTAATTTTAAGCTATTTCTAAAATAGTTTCTAGAGTTTATATAGAGAGTTTTTTAAGTGAGATCAATGGGGATAGAGAACATTTTTTTATTGATTATACACAGTTTCATCTTCAAAACTGCCACAACATCACCTCTTTTTTGAAGGCTCAGCAAAAATAGCACCAAGGACATGGCATATTTACGACTCTAGCAGAAAACTAGAAAAGCACGAAAATTGTCTTTGCACTCCCAACCAGAGTTGCATAGGACAAGTGGCAATGCCAGGTTTCTTACTGTGAACTTCTTCACAGGTGAGATAAGCCAAATGCTTAATAAAAAATTGTTTAAAGCAAGGTTTAATTCATCTGCTTCCATACACATAGCATATCTCAATCTACCTGTTGGTCATGGTTAGCCAACTGCCTTTAGGGTAGCTGCTCAGAATTCTCTTTCCAAACTTTTCCAACTTCAAGCTTATTTTTTTTTTAAATGTAGGCTATGAAACCATTTCATAAAACAACACCATTGTCATATTCAAATTAAAGGCTACTATGATTTTAATATACTTGCTGAAGTTCTTTGTACCTTTATACTCCCGAGAATTAATCACCAGGAAGTTCTCATGTAATAAGGTTTAATATAAGTTAAATATTTGTGAGCAAGTGATAAGGAAGAATATTTACTTTCTCTATATTTATATTTCTCTTATATATATAAGTATATAATAAATAAATAAATTTATATAAATTTATATATAATAGTATAAATACATTTATATAAATTTATATATACATATATATAAATTTACTCATGACTGTTCAATTTTTGCTCTAGTACTTACTTAAAACTATTATAAATACATTCCTCTTGGTGCTGTACCATCTGGTATTTAAAACCCATTTCTTCCTTACCAATGAGAATCCTTTAAAAGACTGTTACATCTTCAAACCTAATCTTTGTGGCCTGAGATGAACACATATCCCATGTACTCAGTTTCACTACATTTTTAGAGATACGAATTCCTCATAATGAAAGAATATGAAAATTATTCATAGAAAAGAAAATTTTAACTATCAAAAATGAAATATTTTTGTTTCATTCAGAAAAGACTTAGGTATCTGCCAGTGTAAGAGATCTTATTTAAACACCCGTGTTTCCCTAGAGCACTTGGCACAACAGTAAATCCCAAGAAGCATTTGATTAATCTGTTAATGTGCCCTACTAGAGAACGTTTCTTTCTTTCTTTCTTTTTTTTTTTTACCATCTCTCACTAAAATCCCAGTGTTAAGACCATCGAAAATTCTCCATAAAAACGTGTGGCTTGATTAATAACATACCAAATTCAGTTACTAGCTGAGCTTCCATGGATATTGGAGGCACAATACTATAACCATGAAGTTATTGAAAGGCCAAAAATGTTGCTAATTGCTTTTCATGGCTTTCCCTTTATCCAGCTGAGGCAAGATGGGTTAGAGTCAGATGCCACTGAACAGATGGCACTGAAGCAGACGCAAGCAGCAGCAGAGTTGAGGACAGCCATTTTCTATTCCATCTCCTCTACCATCATTCATATTGCAAAACATCAGAGGTTTATTAACATCTTGGACCCAACCTGATCAGGTAAGCAGGTATTCCATTCCAAAAAAACTTGGATTTTTTTCTGTTTCTATTCCTAAGTAATTAGACCTGATTCCCATCCTCAGCAAAGAAGCCTGCATTTCACACAAAGTCCTGCAACAAATGTATGACCCATGTAGTCAGCAATGTAAGTGGTGGCTTCTCACTTACCAGGGAGTTTCACTGGTATGCAGACCAGGGACTTACTCGGGTCAAGGAGCGGGGCATTGTGTTTCCACTGTAGTCAGGTAGGCTCACACAGTCAGCCCAGCATCCTGTGGTCCCCATGTTGCTGCCACGGAAGATACAGTCCTCCCCTTTCCTCACATCTGTTATCTTGATATCTTTTGAAAAGGGGAATCAGAGGAAATAGAAGTTTTATTTTATATTTTTCAGAGAAGGGAGTCCATTCTCCTTTGGGAAAGGCAAGTGATAAAAAACAACTTAGAAACTCGGTTCTTTGGGTCTACCATGGATTTCCAGAGCTAATCAACACTTCTGGTATGTTCACAGTATTAATATAATTTTAAATAGAAAATGAGACACTATTTAATTCCAACACACTGTTTTATAAATGCAAGATTCTGGCCTGCATATTTTCATTGGACAAACTGAGTGAAAACACAGGATCAGTTGAGTCAAGAGTGTACATGAGGGTAGAGTAACAATGTCCAACAGATTCATCTTGCTGATCTAGCTACTTTATTTCTCATTATCAAATTTCTAATCACTAACTTCAGTTTTGCTGATAAAATAGCAGCATAATTGGTAAGAAAAGACCAGTGTTAGGGGAACAGAAAAAAGATAACATCATTTAAATCCACATATTACTGGAGGACCACTGTGGTTCATTGCCAATAGCACAATCACCAATTCTAAGATGTTCTAGGTCCTGAGTATATAAGAAAAACAAAACAAAACAAAAAAACCAGAAGATGACAACAACTAGGAAATCTCCAGATGACCAAACAGGACTGAACAAACTATTTACAATGCAGCAGAGAGAGACAACAAGTCAAAAACTCAAGCAAAATAAAGATATGTAAAATGAGAACTTCAACACGTCTGTAATAATCCCAAAGGGGGGAAAATGGAGAAAAGGGAAGCAAGACAAGTTTTGAAGAGATAATGGATGAATATTCTCCAGAATTGAAGTACGTGAGTTTTCAGATTAATATGCCACACTACCTACAGGTATAGTATGATGGTAGCCGTGTTGGAAAGGGAAGGGGAGGGAAGGGGAGGCAAGGAGAGAGAAAGGGGAGGGAAAAGAAAGGTAGGGCAAGGGAGGACAGGAAGAGAAACCCCACAGCCAGGCACACTATATTAAAAATGCAAAACACTAAAGATAAGGAAAGGCCATCTTAAACCTATTTTTTCAGTACAAGGAAAAATGAACATAGAAGCAAGAAGATGAATATGAAAGCTACATTTAAAGGGAATAAGAGCATTGATTTATCTGGTCATGTTCTTACAAATGTGAACTGTCCCTTGCCATATTCTCAAGGCTTAGAGACCAAGAAAAATGCGAGAATGACAGCTTATGAAATAAAACCACTCCAGTCTACGGAACTCCATAATGGAGCCTAAAGCAGCATCACTGTAGACGTGCAAGTTAGGACTAATGGGAACAGGGGTCGGAGAGGAATTGAGCTTAAATTTATGCCCTAAACTCATGTAATTATATCACATCTGCTATTGCATGAGGAGATAGGTTGGCCTCAATGTGCTGGTCCTTTTCAAAGCCTTGTTCCCACTTGTACAAGGAAAAGGATCCTTATAGTAAACAGTAATCAACAAAGTTGGAGAGTCAAGTCTGGGAAAACACATAGGATTATGATAGTTTAAGTAAATGTATTTCACACACTTATAACATCAGACCCTACACCAGGTGCAGTAATGCCCAGAGGAGTGGTGAACCCTCTGGCAATAGAGGGAACAAGACACTGCTCTGTAAGTTCCTTGCTCCCACCCCTGAAACTGAGGGGTCAAAGGAGGAGCACAGGATTAGAACTGGCCATAATGATCAGCAAAATAAATGATCAGTTCTATAAGACTCAGAGCTGTTTTTTGTCAGCCCTAGTCTGTCTCCAGTGTCTAGGTGCTTAGGAAATATTTCAGTGAATGAATTAAAGTAATCTGCAACACAAAGAAAGGTATAATGTGCATAGGCAACTTAAATCTCTCTGAAATAGGTCATACTCTCTCAAGATAAATTAAAAAAATAAACAATCCAGACACTGATTATCTGTGCCATCATATTTAAAAGAGGACAGTGTTATAAATATGTTAGATAATGTTAAATTTAGTTTACCAATATATGACATAATGCTTAAGGGAAAATTCTACTGCTTTCAGGCAATGCAAACACATTTTTAAAAAAATACTTTATTTATTTATTTGACAGAGAGA
Organism: Neogale vison; assembly: GCF_020171115.1. Lineage (NCBI taxonomy): Eukaryota > Metazoa > Chordata > Mammalia > Carnivora > Mustelidae > Neogale > Neogale vison. The sequence goes on along the minus strand of NC_058094.1, from coordinate 161,390,273 downwards.
GAGATCACAAGTAGGCAGAGAAGCAGGCAGAGAGAGAGAGAGGGAGGGAAGCAGGCTCCCCACTGAGCAGAGAGCCCGATGCGGGGCTTGATCCCAGGACCCCGGGATCATAACCTGTGTGGAAGACAAAGGCTTTAACCCACTGAGCCACCCAGTCACCCCCAAACACATTTTTAAATGAAAATATTTATAAAGCACCTTTCAGTGGGTTGCATAGCCTTGCCTTCACACAGAAAAGTGACAGAGCAAAGCTTATGTGGCAGATTGGGTTGTTTGAATGTACCTAGCACCCCAGCCTATCACGGGACAGTCCCTGTCTGAGTGTTGCTTCCCACCTCAGAAGTCGAAGTGGCTGGAGACACCTGAGTGGAGGCTTACAGTCCAGGGTTCACCAATTGGGTATTTCCAACCAGGGCTTCAAAAGACACAGGGAGCTGAGAAACTACTAGTGACAAAAGTCATCAGCCGCAGTTGCTCACCAGAGAGAGACGTGGAGTCCAGCGGCAGCAGTGTTGTGAGTCCTATGCTGAACCGTCTGGCAGAGACAATACAACCCCAGCCTTGGTGACTACTAGTGGCAGTGCCGGTGGAAACCATTAAGAGCACTCAACAGTCATGACTGGCTGTGCTTCTAGCTCTTGGGCTGACCTCCAGTTGCCCATATCAATTTTCTCTTCTTAATCCCCCATCTTCCAGAATGATTACATGGAGAACTTTCAAACAGATTCATTTTCTCTTCAAGTTAGCCAAAACCATTTTTTAAAAAAATTTATTTATTCATTTGAGAGTGAGAGAGAGAGAGCACATGAGAAAAGGAGGAGAGGCAGAGGAAGAGGGAGAAGCAGGCTCCCTGCTGAGCAGGGAGCTGACTTGGGGCTCTATCCCAGAACCCTGAGATCATGACCTGAACTGAAGGTATCATCTATGAACTGAGCCACCCAGGTGCTCCAAAAAACAATTTTCTTTACATAAAACCCTGACTGATACACCTTGCCATTTGTGATACAAGTTCATATCCTCTAGTTTAATTTAATTTAGTTTAATTTAACTTATGTATTTGAGAGAGAGAGCACACATGCCTGGGGAGGGTCCGAGGGATAGGGAGAAGCAGACTCCCCAATGACAACGGAGTCAGACTCGGGGTTCCATCCTAGGATCCCAGGATCATGACCTGAGCCCGAAGGCAGACATTTAACCAACTGAGCCACCCAGGAGCCCCCACAATAATTTAAATATTATTCACAGAAAACACACAAGATGGGTCCATGATCCCTTAACTTCCAGGTTGGCCACTTGAACTTGGAGAAAAAAAAAATTCTGTGAATTGTGGGGTGAATTAATTAATTTGTTAAGAAGAAGTTATTCTAATTTGTCTTGGCACCATGTAAGCTGTTATCTATGCAGACAGCAGTGCAGACCGTAACAGCCGCAGATGACTCTGTATATTTCACTCAAAATCCGGCTGTGCTGCATCATACAGTTCCAGACGATGCCGCATCAGACCATGCATCCTTACTACAAAGGCATGTTTCATTTTTTAACCAGGTAACTCACCTCTCAGGAGTGTGATGTTGATGATTTTTTAATCTATACACTGATGTTACTTTCCTGTGACTCGTAAGTAGCAGCTGAGCAGGGACATGTCGATGCTAATTCATCATCTGAACATCCTTCTGGGTCATACATAAACATAAAACCGAACAACTTGTGTATGCTAAATATATTTAAAGGGCTACATCACATCATCATAATTTTACAGGAAGAAAACAAATGCTATTCCAAATGGTTTCTCTTTGTTGGAGGAGAGAACAAATAAAAAAGAAATGATATACATAGATGTATCTCTTCTACTGCAGAAAATTTTCTAATTCTACGTATACCCATAATTGTACTTAAATTGTCTTTCCCTCATTAATTTGGGGACTTTGTCATCTCAAGAGAAATTTAAACTTTAATAATGAAAAAAGGGAATAAAAATATTCCTGATCTTAAGTGGCAGGAAGAGATAACAAAAGAAATGTTTAGTCTCCAAAGGGTCCAAATGTAAAAATATTGACCATGATTCCTACTGGCAATACAGGGGGATTCTTGTCATTTAGAAGGTTTTTTGTACCACACACTATCAAGTCTGATAGTTTATTTTTGAAGGGAGGGAGCAAGAGAAAATTCCATCCTTCAGTGGTCTTCTACAAACCTGGATCATGTTAAATGATGATTTCTGCTTTTTTTTTCTTTAAAGAAAAAAGTGCTTTATTACTTGTGGATTCTTAGTCCATCTTTATGAATTTGTGATTCTGGGTACTAAAAAAGAAGGGGATATGTCACCTCCTTAATTAAGAAAGAATTAACTGTTCATTGGCCCTAATACTCTCTCTAAAGAACAGATGGGCTCTCTCCTTTGACTTCTCCCTGATTACCATTCAGTGGTTATTAAACTTCTGCACAATTCCTAGTCACCCAACTGCCCTTATCTACTTATTTGGAACTATTTTAAGTTACTTATGTGTAACTATTTTACCATCACAATTTAAAGAAATAATAATTTGCACACAGAAATAACTAGTATAGATCTATCTAGGAGAGAAGGGGAATATAGCTTTTATCAAAATGTTCTGAATGTACAGATGAATGTTTTCAAGTTCAACTATATCTGGTGAAGCTTATTATCTGGTTAAGTGGAAGTTTAGAACTATAAAATATTGAGAAGATTGATATAACTTAACACATAGGATAAATATTAATAATTAGTAATATTTAATGAGTTGAATATCAACATTAAAAATTTGTAACTTGGGGGGTGGGGTTATGGACATTGGGGAGGGTATGTGCTTTGGTGAGTGCTGTGAAGTGTGTAAACCTGGCAATTCACAGACCTGTACCCCTGGGGATAAAAATACATTTTTATAAAAAATTAAAAAAATTGTAACTTTATTACTACAAAAATTGCATAAAAAGATATGACGTTAAGAAAAATTAAAGCCACAATAAATTTCTACAAGAATTAACATAGTTAATTTTAAATTATTATTTCTGAGACATTTGGTTGGCTCAGATCATGATCCCAGGGTCCTAGGATCAAGTCCCACATCAAGCCCCACATGGGGCTCTCTCTGCTCAGTGGGGAGCCTGCTTCTCCCTCTCCCCCTACCCCTCTCGGGTTCTCTCTCTTTCACAGATAAATAAATCTTAAAAGAAATTATTATTTCTGATATGTACTTGCTTCTATTATCACAAGAAATAGCAAAATAATAATTTAAAAAAACTAACGGATGTGAAAGAGATTTGGGAGCAATGTGATCCATTTAAAAAAGAAAAATTAAGTGTGATCATTTAAAAAAATGATGAAACTAAGAAATCATCATACAAATTGAACTGCCTAGGATCACAGAAGTAGGTGGGGCAAAGTCAAACTAGGTCTGGTTACCTATAAATCAAGGGCATTTGTTCACATCACTACCTAGACTTCACCTGAGCCATGTTTGCTCCTCAAAACACTTATATCAAGAGAATGTTACTGAAAGGAGGTAAGAGTTAATAGCAAGTTTGTTTGTTTTAAAGTATTGAAAGGAACATGTGGCATTTGGTTCCTATTTCACTGCCAAAGCCCATCTCATGGCCACCCAAACTTTAGAAGGCAGGAAGGGATATCTTCCCGTGTGCCTAGAAGGAGAGAGAGAGATTTGGTGAGCAGCGTTAATGACTATATTATATACATAACAGCTATTCCCTTGAGCTTCGCAGGGAAATAGTCACTTCATTATACATTCACTGAATAATGAATATTCATGTATCCGTGAAACTATTACCAGAAGACAAAAGGCTAATGAAATTTGGTATCTGAGTATATCTATCTGCCTCATGAAATATATTACTAAGCAGATTTTTAAATGGATAACATGGAAAACAAAACAAAATACCCTAGGATTTAAAACCAGATTTTGAAATCCCATATTGATTGGAAGACGTAATTTCTTCAAAAATATACTTGTTTACTAAGTAATGCTTGCTTTTCCCCTCAATTCAGCTTTACCCAACTTAGTAATGAAGTCAGTGCAGAAACACTAGGCTATCAGTACTTTTTTCTCCTGTTTTATTGAAAACCCATCATGGTTTGAGGGAAACAATGAAACTGGTGAAACAATGAAATGCCCTGCCTGTAGAGAAGCTCTAGCCATCTAAATGGGGAATATGAAGATTGTCACTAAAAACACGAAATGATTTTAGAGGAAAAAATGCTAGAAGCGAAATAAATTGCACCTTCATTGCTTAGAATGATGTGCTATGTCAGCTCATTTAAACATTTGTTGTTATTCAGGGGCTGTGCAGCTTATATAATGTTATTATCTGAAAACAACTGCTTACACAAAGACTAATGATATTATGGATATTTTGACAATTTTAAGAATGTAATTTACCCAAGGTCTTAAAAAGCCAACCAACTGGGGGTATGGAGAGGGTGGTTGGGTTATGGACATTAGGGAAGATACATGCTATTGTGAGTGCTGTGAAATGTGTAAGCCTAACAATTCACAGACCTGTACCCCTGGAGCAAATAATACATTATAGGTTAATAAAAATAATTAATAAAAATGGTCAATAAATGTATGGGGGAAAAAAAGCCAACCAACTGAAGTGGGTGTGTGTGTTTTAAGATTTTATTTATTTATTTGAGAAAGCACAAGAAAGTGAGTCTGAGCATGAGAGGGGAGAAGGTCAGAGGGAGAACCTGACTCCCCAAGTTGCTGGAAGCCAGATGCAGGACTCCCATCTGGGGGCTCCAGGATCATGACCTGAGCTGAAGGCAGTCGCTTAACCAACTGAGCTACCCAGGCGTCCCCCAGCTAAAGCTTTCATGGAGCAAGAAAAGTTTGAGTCAGAAATACTTAGGTTTATATTTGAGCTTTTCTATTATTAGCTGGGTGGCAAGTCATGTAATCTCTCTGGCCACATTTCCTTTTCTACAAACTAGGGATACTTTTATCCATATCACAGGACGGTTGAGGGGATCATTCATTCACTCACCAAATGAGATATTTAATTAGGCTCTCCTTGTGCTATGCTCTTTGCTAGATATGAGGGACAGGATGAAGCACAGTGCAGAGAAAAGAGAAGCTAAATTCATAGACTCCCCAAAGGAGTCTATTTTGATAGAGAAGTAGGGTAATCACGGTGAGAGTTATGGAGGAGTCCACTTCGGGTGGGACGATCAGAGGTCTATCTAAGAAGCTGAGATTAGGAGGATGCGGATGAGCCAAGCCTAGCCAAGAGCTTGAAGGAAAGGCCAGGGGAGCAGAGGAAAGACCAAGTGCACAGGGCTTGAAGCTGACTCAGGGAGATGGCGCAGGACCAACGCCATGCCGCTGGCGCCCCTCCCCTCCCCGCCCCACCCCGCCCCGACCTCATCCTACCCCCGCCCCAGCCTACTCAGACTCCTGTAGTCATTCTGCTTTGTACAGAAACACCTCACTGGACATGTGCTAACAGCTGTGATGAGTGTCAATGGCAGCAAATCCAGTGAGCAAAATAGCAACCAATAAGAGCCTTTGGGGAAATTCATCGTTAGTGTTAATATAATCATTTAAGCCTAAGTGCCCAATACATTTTCAAAGAGGAGGAAAAAAGTCATCTTGAATACAGTTACCTAGGAATACATAATCTTGGAACAGGTCATCAATTCTAAAACATTCAAATAAAAAGGAGTCTGGCTCTTGCCTCTCTACAATTTAATTAGTAGGTTAATTGTCTGGATTAACTTTCCACTTTATAAAGAAATGTTCTAACAATAATATTCCTTTTAGTCAAAATAACATTCAGGTTCAGTTACTGAGTCTCAGAGAGGAATAGCCAAGGCTGCTAAATTGTCCAGTATGAGCTGAACAGATACCTTGCTTACAAAAGTTTGCAGCTTGGTGCCCCTTCAGGTGTTTGTGTATTTTACATGTGTTGTTAACTTCACAGAGAAATTGCTTTGTGGAAAACAGACACTCATAGACCATCCAAATAAAATCATCTTTAGGAGGTGCAGTAACAAAGCCCCGTCACAATACCCCATGCACCATTTTGATCAAATACTCCTGTCAGGAGCTATGCAATAGCCTTCTGATTCAACATCCATAAAGTGCAAATGTGCGAAGACAAACATGTATTCAAGACCAGAAATATCCCAACCACCATCCTGGTTTAGAGATTAGAACAGATTCTAAGCCATTGTCAGGGAAAAATGCTCCATCACTTTCGAGGCTGAAAACAGACAGATCTGGGGTACAGACAGATCTGTATCCCTTGTTATGACCCTTTGACAAAGATCTATAGGACACCAGACTGAAGTATCCAAGTATTTGTCATTAAATCATGACACTCAAATGATTGAGATGAGATAAAATGTGGAACAGAAAGCACTGCAATGCTAAGCTAATTCCTATTGTTTCAAATACAATAAAAATTAAAACTTTTCTTTTACAGTTCCCCAGAAAACCATTGTTCAGAGATCTTGCCTGTATTTGGCTTGACCAGTGAATAAATAAAGCTGATAGCATCAAAATATTCTTACATTTGGATTGTTAGTCCACCACACAATGTGAATATTATATATCTTTATATATACTTATGTATGTCCATATGGCATTGAGTAGATACCTTTCAATGTACCCTGTTTAGTAAAGCTCTCAAAATAATCTTGTCAGACCTTCTTTGCTCCACTTTTGAAAGTGAAAGCTAAACATCCTTTCTTTGCAACGTAGAAAATGATTCTGGATGTGAGGAGGATGGAGAGGAGCAAGGATAAAAGAATGATTTAGGTTTTCTATCACATAAGTTTCCCATTAATTCACTAATTACCTGTTCAGTTTTTCTGCAGCTATCCTGAAACTATGTCTTCCTTCATCTTTAAACAAAATTTTTGAATAGCTTAGAAATTACGATGTGGCTTTTCTCACAGTAGACCCTTTCAGGTTCCAAGGACTGATACCAGTGGAAGCCTGTTTCTGCTCATTTCAGCCTTTCCCTGGCATTTGTCCAGAAGCCTAAAAAGAAACAGGCTTCCTTTCCGTTCCATCTATCACAGCCACAGAATTATATAATAACATGTCAAAATAATGACTTGGAGGCACTGTGAAATCCTGCAATGCCTTCCAAAGCTTCCAAGAAAGATGTAAGGTTTTGTTTTTTTTTTAAACAAGTATATTTTGTAGACCAGTAATACTTTAAAAATTGAAAATCAATATATGGTGTTATGGTTGAACATAATATTAAAAGATAGTATCAGGACATTCTTCAACTATTCAAAAGAAAGTGGCATTTTCCACACTTGCTCATTCTATCTGGGATCATTTCAGCTTTGGAAAATGGTAAGAGCCTGCTTGTAATCAGAACAAAAGGATGACTGAATGACAATTTAAGTATCTATACAAAAACAGCATTAACTGGCATGGAATTTCTCCTGTCAAAAGCTGAATCCCCTTTGCTATTAAAGCTTTCAGATGCTTTCTAACACGTGATATAAAAATTTTGCATTCTCTATTTTTAAATAGAAATTTAAATAGAAATGTGTTAATTTTTTCACAACCAAAGCCACACGTAGAGAATTTCCTGACAGAACATTAAAATGGTAACATATCTTTTCTGAATATACATGCTTATTGTATAGAGAGTTTAGAAGACAGAGGTAAGAAAGAGAAAATGAAAATCTATACCTTCACCTTCCAAAGACAACTGCTCTTCATATTCTGGTATATTTCATTTCAAGTTTTTGTTTTGAAAAAGTTTTAGACTTATGGAAAAGTTGCAAAAATAGCACGGAGGGCTACCTTATATGTTTCACACAGCTTCCCTTAATGTCCATACTTTGCTATGAATATGGTTAATAACCACAGTGCAATTACCAAAACTAAGAAGCCAACATTGGTACAAAACTATCAGCTAAACTACAAACTGTACTCAAATTTTTCCAGTTTTTCTATTAATGTCCTCCTGTGCTGGGATCCTTCAGGAGGCCTTCTGAAATGGCAGGATTTGGGACAGTAGTAAGATTGGGGCATCTTTAAGGACCTTGTATTCTCTTGTCCCATAGGATGGACCATGTTTCATCCCACATGTGAAGAAGTTTGGACATCTGTGGCAACCGTGACTGCAAGGAGCCCAAGACTTTTGGATGTCTGTGAACGCTCCTTCAAATCTCTGTACAACCAAATGGTTCATTGATCCTCGAGAGTTAAATGAAAAGAATCTCAAAATTTCCTGCTCTTCTTTGGCTTCCTGATCCTCTTTAATTTTAGAGCCAACTTTCCAGTTTTGAAGTTGAAAAGACTGAAGAACGTAGCCAGTTTGCAGCTTCAAAAAAATAAATGAAATGGAGAAGATAAGGCTGTCTCGAGGCAGTACAGTCATAGAGTGTCTTCCCGCTGAAATGTACAATTGCCTTTAAAAAATTGTTAAGGGCAGATGGAAGAAGAAAAAAAAAGATAAGGATGATGCCATCTGCCCACTTTTTTTTTTCTAAAGCAAGTGCTGAAGATTTCCCAAGTAAAATAAGAATATTCAATTTTACCTCCACGCAGGGATTCTTTTTTTTTTTTTTTAAGATTTTATTTATTTATTTGACAGACAGAGATCACAGATAGGCAGAGAGGCAGGCAGTGGGGGCGGGGGGACAGGCTCCCCACTGAGGAGAGAGCCCAACCCAGGGCTCAGTCTCAGGACCCTGAGATCATGACCTAACCCAAAGGCAGAGGCTTAACCCACTGAGCTACCCAGGTGCCCCTCACACAGGGAATCTTATTTCAGTCCAGTAGGAAATGGTTTTCTACCCATGTGAAAATGCTCTTCTCAGCCAGAGATCAGAGACTGGAGCTAGAGATGTGAGCAGGGGTAGGGCAGAGAGAGCACACAGGCTGAATCAGGCAGCCAGGATTTGAATCAGCTTTCCCTCCATGACCAGCTAAGTGAATTGAAGGAAGTCACCTAATCTCGCCAGCTCTCTATTTTCCTACCTGTAAAGTAACACAGACCTCACGGGTTGTTATAAAGTTCAAATAAAACATTTGTGCCTGGTTCTAGGTTTTCTAGAAATGTTAAGTGAACCAGAAAATAACCGGTTATATGTGGTTCAACATCTTTTGCCTTTAAGGCAATGCCCGTGATTGCCTTTCATGCATGTTGTTTTTTGTTTCCTGGCTACTTGACACTAAGGTGGACATCATAACTCAGGAGAAAGGAAATTTGTCTCCCGTGGATGGCAACTCATGCCCTAGAGCTGACGCTTTACAGCCAATCGCATATGAATAGGAAGATACACTAATTTCTACAGCAAAATTATGGCCAAAGAGTAGATGTAGAGAATGTCATTCTCTAGGTGGGAAAGAATACAACCATAGCCTAATGCCTCAGAGTGAGCTCTATTAAACAAACAAACAAACAAAACCACAACAAAGCCTGAGCCCTGGGTGTTTTATATATATAATCAATCCCTGGACTTTACTTCCAAAACTAGTAATACCCTATATGTTAATTAATTGAAGTTAAATTTAAAACATGTGACAAAAAAAGTAAAAAATAAAATAAATAAAAAACCAAAGTCTCTTTAGGGAACTTTCTCAAGACTACTTTTTTTTTTTTTAATTACAATTGGACTTTTTAAAAAAAAAAATTGCAGCTGTTGAAAAGAGCTGCAAAATATAAAAAGGAATTTTGTTTAAGAGAACATTTTCTTGCCCTTTTAAAAGTTAGCTGACTTCATGGAAACTTACTGTTTAATTAAAATTTTCTTAGTTAAATCTCATTAGCAACAAACCCGTATCATTAATAAAATTTCCTATTTGTTGCCTTAACTAAAATAGGATAACTATATAATTTATTATCCAGACTGAAGTGCTTTGGGGAGGAAAAGTGGGCTTCATTAATAATTATGCTGGGACCATAAAACATATTTAGAGATGGTTTTGGGAAAATGTGGACAGAGGGCTACTCTAACTTTCCAGAAAGGTCAACTCGCCTGATCCCTAATGTCTAAAAGGATTGCACAAGTGTGCTGTGAGAGGAAGTGCGGCTGTTCAGAAACACACTGTGATTCTTTTTCTCCTTGAACTGGAAGATTTGCATGGAATTTCTAACTGTTATTCTAAGAAAAACTCTTCAGACTGAAAATGTCCCTAGATTTCAAAGCAGGAGCAGATTTCTCGTACTGATGGCCTACACTTTGATTTACTGTTTGCTAATGTATTAGAGACAGCCTGCCAATTTTGTGATGATTAGATTTGAACCTCATCATAACGGCACCCTCATCCCCTGGGAATGGACACATTATTTTCAAAAGATCCGAGAGTACACGTTTAAAAGACAAATGTGAGCTTTCAGATCATGTGTAAAGGGAAACAGAGTGCCTATGTATATATTATATTATATAGATATTTCTGTTTAAATATTACAGTGTATACAGTATATATTTGAGTCTGTTAGATTTATCAGTTAGGTACGGTGGGACCTGTCTTGATATTGTACAGTATTCCTTTTGTCAAATAATTTGCTTAATAACATAATAACATAAATTTCCTCAGTAATTGTTATTATATGTAACTCACAGTTATTTAAAATGTTCTTCTAATGGCCTGTCCCCTTTTCCAGGATTCAGAAAAGGCCTATTCAAGCTTCCTATGTTTACTTTGAAAATTGACCACTTAGCTATACCTTCTAATTAGTTATATTATTGGAGACACTGAAAGATTAAAAAAAAAAAGACAAAAAAAGAAACGATCACATTTAAAACCCTTGATTTATAAGTTTTTTGTCAAAAGCCACATACTATATATTGAATATACATATAGGGGATATATATATATATATATATATATATATATATATCTATCTCCCCAGTTTTAAAACTGGGGATACTTGTTTATCCCCAGTTGCACTTCTAAATTCAATTTTCCCTTCTTTATTATATGATTTACTCATTTTATAATCCAAGTAATATTTTTGAACTACCTTCTATGTCCTGAGCATTATCGGGGGGAGAAGACAAAGGAAATAAGACATGGGTCCAGTGTCAAGGGGCTCACTACCTCATTTCTGGTCTTTAGAATAAGGTAACAGGGTAAGGAATATGACTGTGTTTCATATGTGCTCAGGATTCAGAAAAAAAAAAAAACAACCTGCAAAATATGCAAATTCTGAGCTACTTTTGAAGTCTAGCTATTTAAAAGGTCAAAAAAAGTGTTTTCCCCTCCAGAGCTAATAGAGATGGAGGGATATCTGCCAAGCAAAGAGCTTCAATTCGACCATGTATTCATCAGCTTTTCCATATCCTGCCACTCTCCTTGGACAAGAGCAGCTACGTACTGAATGTTCTGGGGGCGGTCAAGCTGAATGAATGCATTTCTAAAGGAGAAATCCCATTTTTCACTGATATTTAATTATTTCTTTTATTTTTTTCCCTCTGTTTAACAAAGGTCTTGATAAATGGTCTTTGTAAAACCCACCTATTTACCTCCTTCATGAATGTTAGATTATACAAAATTTCATTTCAGAGTAAAATATCTTTAATGCAAATGTTCTTGTATAACTCCATTTTTGTATAAGAGATGGGCTGTGAATTCAGATATTTCATTAACAAAGAACCACTGACTGAGCATAATTGGTAATTTATACTCTCCCTGTGAAGACAAAACGACTGGCCAAAATTCATCAATTTAATAAACATTTGGGTAAATATGACTTACCTAAGGTTGATTTAAAATATCGTATATTAAATTTCCTGTAGTTCAAAGTTGAAATTCAAAGCTAAACTCTGAGAAGCTGGCCAGAACATTTAAGAACAAACTGACATTTCCAAAATTATCAAGAGGCAAGGTCAGAAAGAAACAATATGAAAAATAAGCACATAAATAATTTAAATAACCCCAAAACTAAAATGCAGAGAGATAGTTTGTATGAGATTTCAGTAACCGATATCAACAGACAGAAATAAGAAAATATCTCCATGAAGAGAGCATACCCTTAGGAGATTGTCTCGAGTATTATGGCTTGGGATTTTTCTGCTTCCCAGACAAAAGCAGGTCATAAATGGATCTTTATCCAAGGGGCAAAGTGGCCCAGCATCCATGTCTCCTTGCTGGTCATTCATATCCGTCAACATTATACCAGACAAATCTATGAGCTGACTTGTTATATTGACAGTCAGAGAGTGACTACCAAGTGATGGTAATTTACAAGACAGAGGGCATTCTTCAGCGGAGCTAGGACTTTCTCCAGGGAAGATAGAGCCTTCCTAAAGCTGTTCGATGTTGGGAGTCCCTTGTTACCAAATAATTACGCACTTCTGTCTGAGTTTTGAACAAATTGAGAAGTGGGCTCGAGAGTCAGATAGTGATCAAACCATCTACTGAAATTTCATTAAAGCTGGATTAGAGCATTCCCTTGGACCTAAGAACAAAAATACGCCTCTAATTCTTTCTCCTCTGCACTCCCAGCTACTCACCCAGTCGGGGGCAAAGAAACTGGGCAGGAGGGCCGGCTTTCTTCTCATCAGGAAAGAGAGACATGTGAGGCTCCTAAAGTGAGCCGAGAGACAGAAAGATAAGTGACACATGAGCTGGGAATTTTGCACCTTAATTTTGCCTAACATGACCCACTGGTTAGATAAATCACCTTCTTAGAGAAAAGGAGCTGTTCCTACTTCAACCTTTACAGAGGGCTGAAGTCCCTGGTCAGTGGGTGGGGGAGAATGTGAGAAGGAAGGATGGTGAACTTTACATAGAAGTTGAGGGAAAAAATGCAGAGCCTCTAAAAAAAATGCAATAAGAAACAAAAAATCTCTTCAATAGGTGGTACTTTCTCTATCTATATAAATTCTGACTACACACACACACACACACACACACACACACACACTGAATTCTGGTACAAAACATTTGGTTTCTCATTATTAAATGTTTCACATGTGTGTCTTCCTTCCCTGATTATATATTATAAATACATAATTTATATATTATAGGTTGTAAATATATAATTTCCAAAAGGAAGACAGTATAGTGCAGCAAAAGCATCTGGGCTTCAGGTTCCCAGAGAACTGGGTGCACATTCCAGTTCTGCCATTTGCCAGGTGTGTGAACTTGGATGAGTTATTTAACTCTGCAGAGGCAAAATCTCCTCATCTATTAAATGGGTTAACTCTTAGGACTGTTATGGGGCGTACAAGCAGTAATGCGTATAAAACATCTACTGAATGTGCATTAGTCATACTGACACTTGTATTTTTCCTCCACAGAAGGCGTTAACTATCTCTTTTGAATTCTGTGCATTGTCCAAAGTGTCAAATGATTTAATGAATAGTGAGCTCCCTTGTCCCAGCCTGGGAGCCAATGCTGAGCAGATATACCACTTTCGCATGTATGGCTTTGGAATACTTGTATATCTTTAGTGTTTGAGTATTCTTGTCTGGTCAATTAGAAATAATCTGCTTTTCAAATCATATATATTCTGTGAAACTATCCCAGTACATTTGCAGTTAATTGTTTCTAAGAACAATTGAAGGCTTATTACAAGGGTACAAATTTTCAGTACGCAAGATGACTACATTCAAGAGATCTCTAAGGTACAACCTGGTGACTATAGTTAAGAATATTGTACTGTACCCTTGAAATTTGCTAAGCAATTAGATCTTAAGTGCTCTTCTGGTAGCTATGGCTACATTAGCTTCTTTCTGGTGGCCATTTCACAATGTGTATACTTATCAAAACATCAAACTGTACACATTCAATATATGAAATTTTGTCAGTTATAGCTCAGTAAAGCTAAAAAAAATTATTAGTTGTTTAATTATGTTAGCCAATATCTATAGATTTGATGAGCCACCAAGAGGGGAAGTGGAGGTGGTGGGAGTAGTATGGAGGATATAGATTATGACTAAACTGAAATGGATACAAATTGAATGTGTCCGTTATTAAGTTAAGAAAATAGAAAGATCAAGGAAAATGGCATTTCATTGTGTCATGTAAAGCAGACTAGTCTCAGGTAATATGTTCTGGTCAGTATGTGTCAAGTGAATTTCTCCTGGGAGTAAATTTTGTTGTCCTTCATGGGTAAAGGAATTCTCAGTGGAAATGCTCCTCAGCAGTCTGGTTTTTCAAATACTCATGGAATACGGTGATAATTTTGCAGAGGTTTCACAAGTAGATCTAAATATGTTATAAATTCTGTGGAATGAAATATATTAAACTAAAAAAAGGCAGCTCTTAATCATCTATGAATAACAGCATTTTTGGTTCTCTAATATGAGAGGATACAGTAGAGACTATTAAAGATTTTTAAAGAAATAGAAATTTTGAGTTATGAATAGACTTTAAAAAAAGATGTATTTATTTATGTGAGAGAAAGAGAGAGAGAGAGAGTATGAGTGGGCGGGGGGGGTGCTGTGAGGCCACATGAAAGAGAGAGAAAATCTCAAGCAGACTCCATGCCCAGCATAGAGCCCAATGCAGGGCTGGATGGCAGGACCCTGAGATCATGAGCTGAGCGGAAACCAAGATGCTCAACTGACTGAGCCACCTAGGTGCCCAGAGTTATGAGTAGACTTTCTCATGCAAAATTCAATTCTGGTTTTAAAAACAGATATAAAATCTAGTTTCAGTTTCTCCTAAATATATGATTTTCAAACAAACAAAACTTCTCTTGCCATCGCTACTGCTATTACCAGCGTTACTAATACTTTTACACGTACATGTTTTAAAAGTAAGTGAAGCCACAGGAAGTTGAAAGTCAGCAGCAGATGGAATGGGAAGAGTGACATTAAGGGTAAACTTGCACACCTGTGATTGCCTCCTAACTCGCTCTCCTTTTCCCTTCTGTGTCAGGTGCAAGGAGCCGCATATTTCTGGAGGACTTACTCTGCCTTCTGTTTCACACTTAGAGAGCATAAATGAAATTAGGTACTTGTCTCTATTTACTACATCTGTCATTTTTCAGGTAAAATTTTCTTTTTTTTAAAATTTTATTTATTTATTTGACAGAGAGAGAGAGAGATCACAAGTAGGCAGAGAGGCAGGCAGAGAGAGGGGGGGGGGAAGCAGGCAGAGAGCCCGGTGCGGAGCTCAATCCCAGGACCCCTGGGGAACCGGGAGCCCCAGGACCTGAGCGGAAGACAGAGGCTTAACCCACTGAACCACCCAGACACCCCCAGGTAAGGTTTTTTTTTACATTTAAGCAAACTTACAGCTTTTTTCTAGGGTGAGTCCTAGATTTATGAAATATATTATTATTTTTGAAATAGAGAAATTATATGTACTGAACTACCTAAGGAATGTGAGGATATATTTATTCTTAGTTATCTTAGAAAAACTTTGAGAGAATTAACATTGACAAACAAGATACAGAGCCGGGTTCCAGATCGACTGCCTATGGTGGCTCAGATTCATGTTCCTCACCTGTCATTTAGCAGCATGCCACCTGGCGGCCATGTTGGTCTGAGGCTATCTTGAAGACCAGAACTAAAGTTAACAAGTAACCCCAAATAAACCAATTGGATTGTGCCAAAATTAAGGCAGGCTCTCCTTCTCCCTCCCTCCCTTCCTCCTGCTTCCTCCCTCCCTTCCACCTCCCTCCTACACACACACACACTTTTTCTCTAGCTGGAATGGGATCCATGGAACCGTTTCCATCACTTACATGGAAAAGCAGCAGCGAACGCTGGCCTGCAAGTGGGGGGTGGGGGTGGGCTGGGGGACAAACAACAAAACAGCAGAATAGGGGGAAAATGTGGGCAAGACTATCTGGAGCCCATTTTAGTTCTCAGTTTTAGTCCTTATGTGTCTTTGGCATTCTTAGGACATTTCTGTTTAATGATTTTCTTTTTAGCTCAAGCTTTTTCAAGTTTCTTTCTCTCACTTGTAATTAAAACAGTCCCTACTAGTATAATCTCCCAGTCATACCCACTGCCACAAGATAACATGAATTGGCTGCCAGTATTTCGCTCCTACTCAGAGACTGGTATACATAACTGTAGTTTTCCCTAGGGAGCCCCAGATTATATCTCTGTGAGTAAATAAACAACAGGGGTGGTTCTGTCATTTGCTTTCTGCTTCAACTTTCTTAGGAGTCGCTGTGGCAATACTAGATCCTCTGGGCCTGCTCTGTTCTGCAGTCACCTCAGGCTTGGCTCATTTATCAAAACTGTCTGGTTTTCTGTTCCCTGCCTGGCCAAAGTTTTTTGTTTTTTGCTTTTTGGTTTTTTTTGCAACTTTGGCGAGAGGAATGTGGAAAGGAACTAATGGGCAGAAAATTAGGAAAAGTTGAAAAGTGTGGAGCATGAGAGACGAAAGGAAAACAAACAATAAAAGGGAAGGAATGTCAAAACCAGAGACAGTGGGCTTGGTTAGAAATAACGGAAAACAGGTGGACATAATAAGAAAGGGGAGTAAAATAAATAAGGGGAGAGAATAATGCAAATGACTGCATCTATCAGATAGACAGTAAATTGCATATTCATTGTCCTTATTTTCTTACATTCCTGATTTTCAGTGAAAAGATGTTATTCTTTAATGAGTCTCTAATCTTAGCAGGTGTCCAAACCTTCTCTATCTTCTCTACCTCTGTATATATGGCCACCCTAGGCCTTCTCTCTAGTCCATGGTTCTCGACCCTGGTTGAACATTAGAATCACCTGGGAAATATTTAAAAATACTGATACCTGGGCTCCACACCAGACCACATATATCAGAATCTCTGGAAATGTAATCCAGCATTGATACTATAAAGAGCTGCCCAGATTGCTCACTTCCTACTTCATTTTTTTTTTTTAAGATTTTATTTATTTGAGAGAGAGAGAGAGCATGAAAGGGGCGAGGGGCAGAGGGAGAAGACAGCTCCCTGATGAGCAGAGGGCCGATGTGCACTTCCTACTTCTTGAGATCAGAAGCATATGATACATTGGGCTCTTGGCTCAGCAAGGAACCTGCTTCCCCCTCTCTCTCTGCTTGCCTCTCTGCCTACTTGTGATCTCTGTCTGTCAAATAAATAAATAAAATCTTTTTTAAAAAGCATATGATAAAAACTCTCTTATTGTTGTTGTCATTGTGTTTTGCCTCAGATTTCTTCAGCTAGCGTCACTCAGACATCCTTTCTTCTCTGAGAACTTGGAGAAGCTTACCCATGCCCTTTCCAAGATCATGCCTCTGTGTCCTGATCCCACCATCTCTACTCTCTATTACACTAACTTCCTTTATTGTTACTTCGCTTCCTCATTTTAACTTCTATTTTTTCTGAACCTAAAAAGAAACTGCCTCCAACAGCTTCTCATTAAGGAACCTTCTCTTTACCTTACTACCTCAGTTCATTCTCTTCACCATCTTTCCAGATGTTTCAGTTAGGTTTCATGTTCAACTCCAGTGGCATTGTTCAAAGGCCACTGGCAACTCCTTGGTGCCCAGATCCCATGCCCTCCCTCCATTCTCATTCCACCCGAGAGTCCTCACCTTTTGAAGTGCTGGTTCTTTTCATCCTCGGGATGCTCTGCTCTATCTATCTCTCTGGCCTTCGGTTAACATGTTCTATCTGCCTCCCCGTCTCAGTCCCCCACATTCTCACTCATATTTAACCCTCATTTCAATCTTTCCCCCAACCATAAAACGTTTATGTCATTGAATTCTTACGACATAGAATTATCCTCTACCACTGCTAACAGTAATCCCCCCCCCCTTTCTATAATTCATCATTTTAGGCTTTTTGAAAGGCTATCTTAGCAAAACATATCTGGTTTTTTTGCAATAAAACTTTAAAAAATTTTATAAAGAAATACCAACAGGTCTAAGGGGAACTATTTGGATGTGAGGAGTAAAGAAAGTATAAGGGTCAAAGTTGGTTTCCAGTATTGGGGTTAAGCAAATGGCCTTTGACAAGGAACCTGTTAAAAGAGTGAGAGACATGGGGGCACTTGGGTGGCTCCGTCATTAAGCGTCTGCCTTTGGCTGGGATCAGGATACCAGGGTCCTGGGACCAAGCCCCTGTGTTGGGCTCCCTGCTCTTTGGGGGAACTGCTTCTCCCTTTCCCACTCCCCCTGCTTATGTGCCCTCTCTTGCTGTGTCTCTCTCTGTCAAATAATAAATAAAATCTTAAAAAAAGAGTGAGAGACAAAAATTATTACATTTTATTTTTTTTAAGATTTTATTTATTTATCAGAGAGAAAGAGAGGGAGAGAGAGTGAGCGAGCACAGGCAGACAGAATGGCTGGTACAGGCAGAGGCAGAAGCAGGCTCCCTCCTGAGCAAGGAGTCCGATACGGGACACGATCCCAGGACGCTGGGATCATGACCTGAGCCGAAGGCAGCTGCTTAACCAACTGAGCCACCCAGGCGTCCCCAAAATTATTACATTTCAGAGCGTGTTGTATGCAAGATGCCTGTGGGGCTTTGGTACAGACTCATAAGCAAGACACAGACATGCATTTTTGTTGGAGTTGGGCCCATGGAAGTAAATCTGTTTCTTTGTTAAACGCATTTAACTGAGAAGAGGTGAAGGACTGGAGCCTGAAGATACCAATATTTGAGAATCAAACAAAGGGAGAGATTCAAGCTTCCTATCTAGATAAAATGCATAGAATGGATAAAATAAAATACTGTGAAATGTTTAATAATATGTAGACATACTGCAACTTTCTTCATATTCATCTTGTACCCAAAACAAAGTACCATACCATAAAAGGAAATTATATCAATCTAGCAGAAGCTGTGTCTTCATGAACTCACTCTAGTTTTTAATCACCCCCTCCTACCCTTCTGCTGCCACCAGATCTTTGCTGGTGGCTCTGCTTATGACACTTGAAGTTCTCTGTCTTCCAACAGAAGCCAGCATTCCCAAAGTATGTGGTCCTGTCTTTCAGAACAGTCATTGTTCCTACAGACACCTAGGAACGGCGAGCAAGCCCTAAAGTACCTGTTGGAATGTGGTTCCGTGTTTGCCAGAGAATTTTTCCAAGCTAACAACCGCAACAAATGCTGCAGGAAAACATGGAAGAAGACACTACGTGGGGAATAAAATAACCCATCTGAGCAAGTATGACTGCATCTTTTTTGTTTTAAAGTTTTCATTTATGTTTTAATTTAAACATTTCATTCATGTTTTTAAGTTTTCCATGCATCCTCCTCCTCCCCAATATTTTGGAACGTCATGTGTGCTAAGTGCCTTTTCTCCTTATAACAGCTCAGTTATGATCATCTTAAAAAGCAGAAACAGAGGTTTAGAACAAATTGCCCGAGGTCACGTAATTAATTATTAAATGCAACGATCATCATCCCAGGTCAATGTAATGCAAGGGCTCCACCACCACGACCACAGGAACATCTCCTCCGGACTACTGCCAGAACTGGACACTTACTAAGAGCTCTCTTAACCAACTTCCACTTCACAAGTGGACCAATGCTCTCTGTCTCCTCAACAGCGCAAGCTGATACCCAAGGTGCACTGCACCACGTGGCCAGGACGTCCCTGCACTTCTGCTCCCACAAGCTAAAGCTATAGGGTCAACAAAAGAGTCAGTTTGTGGGTCTTCCTCAGGCGGTTTATGCCATTTGTATATGCCATTTTAATGATGTGACTTAAATAAACATGGCGTAAATCAAGGGTAAAGGAGGGTTAAAGAAAGGAGGTTGTTGTTTAAGGAAAACGAAATTGAAAACATTTACAAATACTTTCGAAGAAGATGAATTGTCTTATACTGCTATTAAATTAGGGATGGGTAAGACATAAAATTTCTCAAATTTCATTCAGCATTCAAATTGCTTTCAAGTCTCTGAACTCTTGTTTCATTTCTCTTAAAAGCTAGAATGGGGCACTAGGCATTGTATATGGTTGTTGTTTATGAGAGGGAAAAAAAAAAAAGTAGGCACTCCAGTCAGCAGAAATTCATCCAAAGATCCAATGAATATACCTTTGTAAGCTTTAAATTTAAATAAAATATTTATAAAATATATGTAGCAGTTTTATGACTCATAGCCTTAATCAACTTTTTTTTTCCAATTTATTTATTTTCAGAAAAACAGTATTCATTATTTTTTCACCACACCCAGTGCTCCATGCAAGCCGTGCCCTCTATAATACCCATCACCTGGTACCCCAACCTCCCACCCCACCCCCCCCGCCACTTCAAACCCCTCAGATTGTTTTTCAGAGTCCATAGCTTAATCAACTTTTTTGATTACCTGACCAACTGCAGGTCCCATCTGCATCAGATGGCAGGGTTTCAACCAAATATCTAATACCACACTTTTCACAATGCATTGTTCGCTAACATGTTTGTCTTCTTACTAGCTTGTGAACTCCTTGATTGTAGCATTAGTGATGTCCCAATTGTTACATATGACCTTGAAATATATCCTTGTACTTAATATTTTAATAAAAAATAAGTCTGATAATCTGATAACTTACAATAGCACAAAGATAAAATCAAGCCATTTTAATCTTGATCCCAAGGAAACTTAGGCATTCATGTCAAGAAACGTTACAAATATTACATAAAACACAGTTGTTCTTCTCTTTTTAAATAATATTTTTCATCTATCTTGACATGGTAAATAATTGGTTCAATCTAATACCTCCACCCCATTTAAAATCCTTCCTAGGGGACACAGGGAGGGGATATGGTATTTATTATACACCTACGACGTGGTAAAAATGGGCTAGGTACTTTACATGACATTTAATTGTTATAGCAACACTGCGTGGTAGAAATTATTACTCTCATTTTACGGATGAGAAA
This sequence comes from Neogale vison, assembly GCF_020171115.1. Lineage (NCBI taxonomy): Eukaryota > Metazoa > Chordata > Mammalia > Carnivora > Mustelidae > Neogale > Neogale vison. The sequence continues at coordinate 161,369,535 of NC_058094.1, read as the reverse complement.
ATTAAAACTCCAAGGAGAGAAGTATTGTTCAGTGTCACACAGGAAATAAGGATTCAAACACAAGTTCGCCTAATTTCAGATTCTACAATTGTTCTGATGCACCATGGTATTTGTGTCACCAAAGAATAATCACATAATGCCGGTAAATAGCAATAAGAATTTGAAGGAAATAGAGTTTTGTACAACCCGCTTGTTATTTGTTTGTTTGTCACTTAAAGATCTCATGCTGTTTTTTAAATAGGCCTCTAAAGGCTAATGCTTTAAAGAGGAATGATTTACTTATTCTGAGACTTGAAGTATCTTCATCCACAAGTGTTGTGATTGTGAAATCCTTAACTAAAAAAAAGAGATAGATTAAGTAGATGGATAGGTAGAGGGAGAGAAGAAAGGGAGGAGGGAAGGAAGGAAGGAAGGATTTGCAGGCCATTGAAAATGGATATATAATATACATACAAATATATATATGTCTGTCTATATACATAGACACACATATGTAAATATGTACATATCAACTTATATTGCCATTTTTCTAGACCAAACAGTTTGAGCAAGGAAATGTGTATTATATTTAGATATTAGCATCTGTATGTCTCTGTAAATTCTCCACCTGCAACTCTTTTAAAGTATTTGCTACAATGTGTTATATAAAGTATGTAAACATTCCTGCCAGTATACATCTGTGATTTCCCACCTAGCCTGCCAGGAACTGCTTCCTCTCCTCTGAGTCCCCTTGGGTGCACTCAATTTTGTTTTCAACAGAAGTGCCATGTCCTCATCATGCCATGCTGACAGTCCATAAAATAACTTGTGTTGATGAATAGGCCACGTTTTAACATCTCTTTGTGCTCTGTGTAACTCTGTGGAACCATCATGAAAACAGCTGAAAGCAGGCTCCTGGTTACACATTTGTACATGTGTAAGAGGGAGAGAACATTCAGGTTCAGCATGCCCTACTCCATGGCTTTCTAACCAGCTACAGGTATGGCACACTAAATGTCCATCACTCTATCTTCAACAAAGAGAAGGAAATGTCTTCCTTTCCATTGTAAAAGTTCTAATCATCGAAGTTCTCCTTTGAGAGTCGGTCTAAATATTAGGGATATCTGTTTTAGCCCTGCTCCAATATACATATTCTATTAGTAACTGAATAACAAAAACATAGTTTAGAAGGATAAAGTTATAAAACCTTTGGCAGGAAAATGACTTGTATCATGAAAATGCTACCAGGCACTTAACTAAAGCAGATCTGGTAGGGACAATTATAATATAATTTATCACCAGAAAGCATACTTAGATGCAGAATACATAATCATTTTATCAGTAAACTAAGAGTGATGGCAAAACTCATTTGAATTAAGAACCAAAAATGTAAGTCTCAAGGAAATTGTAAGGTGTCAAGCAATCAGCAAAATTGAGATGAACCCTTTCAAGAGGTATATTTAATTTAGGGGGGAACTGAAGTTAGTAATTACACAAAGAGTTAAAAATGTACTGTAAGTTTAGGAGTAAGAATGGCTTAGGAGGATGTACTTGAAACAGAAAAAAAGCTTTCTACTTTTTTTTTCTCTTTTAGAGAACGATATACTTAAGTATTATAACTATGAAAATAAAATTTTTTTCTTGTGTGTCAACTATGCTCAAATAAAAGAATTAAAAAAAATAAAATTATTTCCATCACCAAGAGCCTAAAAGTACATCTTCCAGAGTCTAAACTGCATTAAATGTACAACATTTAGGTTTTTTTCTTCTATAGTCCCAATTTTGTGTTGTTTTTAGGGGATTCTTTGTTGTGTATAAACCATCATTATAGTTTTACCCACAGTCAACTGCACTAAAATTGTCATATCTGGCACACTTAAATAGTATTTTGTCCTTTTCAACCATTTTCACCTGTGTTTTTGCAGGAAAATTGCCCTGGGTAGGTGAGAAAAGAACAGTCTTTTTTTTGTCCCATCCTTTCTCCAGGGAGAACTAAATAATAAATGCCCTAGCCCTGGGGGTCTTCCCACCTCTGCTTGGCCACAGCCTTGGAAACCAGGGGTCCCTGTGGGCACAACATGGACAAGTCTGCTCCTTTTCCATTTTCTCTTCAATGCAGTTGAGCCAGGATGTAATTTCCAAAAGAAACTATTCTAAGAAGCAACACAAAAGTAAACAAAGGAAATGAAAAACATAAAAATAAAATGCATTATAAAGTGGCAATGTCCAATCTAGGCTATCTAAAGACTACAGAGAAACTGTGGTGGCAAAGGAGCAATGCCATGAGACGCAAGTTCAACTTGCCTTGATTGAAAGTCTTCCATTTTGCCTTGCCTCATACAGGATGTGTGTACACGGCTCTAGCGTGTAATCTGCACGTCCTCCATCTCTGCTTCAGTGTATTTGTTTCAATGTGTAAAATGTGCTCAGTAACTCCTACTTTACAACCAGTTACAGAATTAAAGTTCTGGATGCTAACTTTTCTAGAAACTCCCAAGAGTGATCAAATGTAAGGTATCTGTTACCTTCTTGAAGCACCTTTGAACAGGAAAACTATGTCATACAATGTTATAGTGGGCACTGCCCTTCACGGACATAGAGCTTCCTTATTGTTCTTTTAAAACTCTCAAGTAGATTGGATCATAGTACTCTCTGGGACCTCTCGTGAACAGGGCCATGACCCACAGTATTAAATTAAACAAAAAACTTTACCTGGTCCAGCAACCCTGTACCTTCTAAAGGCACACTCCACCCCAAGAACTTGCCCTCCCCTCTCTATCCAATTTCCAATTTCTCTCCCAGGGGGACACTCCAGAGTTTACCTCATTTGAATAGCCCCAAGGTCAGGCTCCTATAAAACCCACTGAAGCCACTCCCTCCCCTGATTAACTTTTTCAATTCTATACACAGCTAAAAATCTCTTCCTCTTCCCTCTCTCATGCTTCCTGTAAGGGGGTATTCTTCTTAATTGGGGGCTATTTCCCAATATTGCAATAGCTTAGGCATTTAAAATGAATCCCAGGCATATATTCATTCCTTTGTATTGCCTTAGCTCCTTCCTGTGAAAAAAGCTTTGCTCATTAGTCCTCACATAAATCACTGCCATGATCAACCCAAGGCAACATTTAGGACATAAAGAACCGCTGAGAGAGACACCCTCACCCTCACCACGGGAGGCCGGGGGTTTGCCTACAACCAAGGCAGAGCAGGAGAACCAAGAAACAACTTTCTGTTGGCCTGGTCTTGCTCTATATACAGAGCAGTGGTGGTCTACCTCAGAGGGAGAAGCAGCCCTGCAGGGAGGGGCTGAAATGAGGTGCACAAAATGGAGACCCTTTTCTGTCTGGGGCTGGAGGAGAACCTACAAGGACTCTTCAGCACTCCCTACCTTCTGCTAAGTACGCCTTTTATACACAATGACCCGCATTAAATTAAAAAAGTTCAATATACAAGAAAAAAACAAAAAAGTTACATCATCAGGAATGAAGAGTCAATAATCGAGAATCCAGGCATGGCACAGATGTAAAAATGATCAGACTGAGACTTTAAAATAACTCTCACTGTAGACCAGCAGTAACAGAACATCAATAGCTCTCAAGCTGTGCCGAAAGTGCTTCTCCAACTGTGTGTCTGGAAGACCACCGCCAAGAGCATGTCCTGGGAGCTTATTGGGAATGCAGATTTGGGACCTTGCACCATAACTACTGAATCCTCGGAGAGGGCCCAGCCATTTGTGTTTTAATAAGTCAGCCAGGTGACTGTTATACCTACTAAAACTTACGAACCACTCTACTAAAGAAATTGAATTCACTACCATCAATAAACACAAGACTCAAAATAGCAGTGCAACACAAAAGTTCTCAGAAAGTGGAACAGTTTTGAATTCATTGCAGGAACCCAGCATAACCCTGATACCAACCTGATGAAGACATTATAGGGAAAGAGCACTAGGGATGAATATCCCCGAAGAACTCATATATGAAATATTTCTTAAAACTTTTAGATAAATTAACCTAATAATATATAAAATGATAATACATCATGACCAATGAGATTTATTCCAGAAATGCCAAGTTGGGTTGACAATGAAAAAAATCAACCATGCAATTTATACTAACAAAATGAAAGAGAAATATCATATGGCCCATTTAATAGATGGAGACAAACCATTTGACAAAACTCAACAGCCATTTATGTTAAGAATTTCCCATCAAAATAGGAGTAGAAGAAAAAATCCTCAATCTGATCAAAGGACAGCTAACTTCCTACTTACATGTGAAACACTATGCATTAAAATTTTCAGAATAGTGCCTGGTACAAAAGTAAACACTAAGAAGTATTTGCAAAACAAGAAAAGTCACACATTTTTAATCTATCTTTTCAGAAATGCTACAAATAACTGCATGTTGTGAAAATTTATGATACAATATTAACTTTCATCCTGGCAGAAAGTAGATGTTCAACAGATGTTCTTTTATGTTTTCCCTTGGATATCAACATTTTTTAAGAAATTGTGTTTATACTTAGTTTTGAAATTTAATGATCTTATGAATACTTCAGTACAGGAAAAGAGAGACGTTGACTCATAAAATTAATTTTAAATACTTTTACTATTTTCTCCTTCTCCAAAGAACGAGTAATGCCTTCATATTTTCATAGACTAAAAGCTTTGTAGCAAAAATACAAGTTTCTCATAGTGTGTGTGTGTGTATGTGTGTGAGAGAGAGAGAGAGAGAGAGAAAGAGAGAGAGTTTCTGAGAGAGCTTGAGTGTATGTATCTGACCTGTCAGTTCATCGGGTTCCCCCCCCCTTTTTTTAATTTAATAGAGGTTTTATTTATTTATTGGTTGGTTGGTTGGTTGGTTGGTTTTTAAGATTTTATTTATTCATTTGAGATAGAGAGATATAGAGAAAGAGAGCATGAGCAGGAGTAGAGGGGGAAGCAGACTCCCTGCTGACCCAGGAACCTGACATGGAGCTGGATCCTAGGACCCCAGGATCATGACCTGAGCCAAGGCAGATGCTTAACCATCTGAGCCACCCAGGCACCCCTATCGGGGTCCCTTTTTATCTCCATTATATGTCCATCTGCATGAGGCCTGGACTCTGCTTTTAGCATGAGACATCAGCAAAGCACATACATTTAGGTGTGGCTCAGTGATTCCAGCTGGACCTCTGTGTCCCAGGAATGTTTCCCAATACAAACCTTAAAAATCAGAAACCCATTTATAGAAGTATAGTATCTCTACTTCTCTTTAGGTTTCTGGAGGATAAGAGGTTTTCTTCCTTAAAAAGCTGCCTTTAGAGATATGAACTACTCCTAACTCCTTATTTCAAGCTCTGTGAATTTCCATTGTCTCCTCAGAGAAAAAAAAGCCCCAACTTTATCCGTAATAACTCACATCCTCACTGCAGTCCCATGAGAGGTATTCATATTATCCTCATTCTATAGATAAGGACACTGAGCCAAAGGGAGATTCAAAAACTTACAGTGCTCTGACTAGCAAGGGGCAGAGTTAAGTTTTGAACCCAGGTAGACTGGCTCTGGACTTCCAGCTTTTAATGCATATACTGCCACTCACATTAGCCATTTCCTTCAAGCCATCATTAAACCGTAGAATTCATAAAGCCACCAACTACTTACCTTGCTCATAGGACTTCGCACATGGTAAATATCTAAGAAATAGATACATGTTAAATGAATGAACCTTATCGGGTAGCTATTCTTATCCCTGATCTACCAATGAAGAAACATAGATTAAAGAAGCCAAAGCAGTCTACGCAGAGTCAAACAAGTAGATAGTACATCCAAAATTGAACCCGGATCACTGACTCTGAATCTTTCTCATTCCTCTTAAAGCATGCCATTCTAACTCCTCTTTAGATATCTGGACATCTCCAGCAAATTAATAGACAGCAAAAAGGCACTGGAAAGAATTTGGCCCTTTTAGGGATTATATATGGAATCACTTTGGGCATGAGCCCTTTATAAAAGGAGGTACTCAACATCACCTTCTGGTGATGGCAATGGCCTTGAGGTACTTGATGATGATGACAATGATGAAGAATTAGGAAAAAAGGGGGGGAGGAGGCCAATGTTCTACTCCTAGAACATAAAATTGTGATGTGTTCTGTCAGATAGATCTGTTATTTAATGGTCAGACATTATCTGGGCAAGTGAAAAATTCACATAATTCAGTAATAAAACATCAGATATTGATTCAATACTGTCATTAAGATAACTGCACAATCCAGTTCACAGTTATTTATTTAAAAAATTGTTTTAAACTTTTTAGTTTTTAACTGCATCTTTGATACTATATAATATGTGTTCAAACAGGAAAATGGCAAAATGAATGTAAGCGACGTTAGACAGACTGGACTGAAAGACAGCAATACAATCATAATAAAAAATATAAAGGAAGTAAATCAGATTTGCTTGTAATCTCTACAGATTCAGAGGTAAAAATGGAAAAATCCACATTTTAGTAGATAACTAATTATTAGTTTTATTAGGAGCAGACTTCTTGTCCATGGTAACAAAGTCAGAAAGCCATTATCTTAACACTGATGTTCAGTGTGGTTCTATCTTGTTATATCCAATTGTTTTCTTAAAGAAGGAAGCTAAAAAGGAATTGGAAAAGCAGTTTGCTACCATTCAGGGTCAGCTGCAGGCATTGCCATGGGGTCTGTCCACGTAAATAATGGTCTGTTGCTGTCCAGACAGGCTGATGAGTCATCCCCAGACTTGCCCTCTGAATAGAATCACAATTACTGGAAAATTTCACAATTTTCTGCCTCATGATGTGAATAATAAGAAAGCACAAGTGTTATGTTTAACGAACAAATAAAACATTTGTTTTGTTGGTTTGAGTGACTTAATCTAATGCTTCAATCTTTTGATCAATAAAAGACTAAAATACCTTCCACTAACTCTGAAAGTAGCCAGAAAAGGCAAAGGCATCAGTAAGACATGGGTTGACAAAAACCTGTGAGTAAAAAACAAACTGAAGTACACTGTCCTTACTTTTATGCCTTCTTTCCTTCCTCACTTCCCTTATTCACTCATCCATTCAACAAATACGGTTGGAGCACTTATCATGAGGAACACTGAGTGTGGACATGTATGCTGTATAGCCAGCACACTTGAGAAAGCAGGACATTACATGGAAATATGGCAGCATGTGGTAGACCACATTAGAAGGAGGGATAAGTGGGGCGCCTGGGTGGCTCAGTTGTTAAGCATCTGCCTTTGGCTCAGGTCATGATTCCAGGGTCCTGGGATCGAGCCCCACCTCTGTGGGCTATGGGGACTCCTTACTCAGTGGGAAGTCTGCTTCTTTCTCTCCCTCTGTCTGCACTCCCCCTGCTTGTGCTCTCTCTCTCTCTCTGTCAAATAAATAGATAAAAATCTTAAAAAAAAAAAAAAAAGGAGTGAGAAGCAGTTCAAACAACTGTAGTAAGAGAGGCTAGATCTTTATCCAGAACTTCCAGCTGGGGTAATGAGATAAGGCGTCTGAGACCCTTTTCAACTCACATCAGGACCACCAATCCAGTTACAACATCTTTAAAAAACAAAACAAAACAGACTAGTCTTCTGTTTTTCTTTACCTTCCTCTGAACCAGAATACATGTATTCTATTATTCAACATTTCCATAACACTCTTGATCTCACTCTAAATATATGTATGTCCCTACATTTGGTCTCATTGGTTTTGTAAAATACCATTCCTGGAAAACTCACTGACTGACCATCTCTTCCTTGTATTCCTTGTTGGCACTCTGATAACTTTTTTTTTTCATTACTCTGTAGTCACATTACTCAGCGGTGACAATTTTAAACCTTTTCTATTCTCCTGAAATTTTCATCTCTGCTACTTTCCACTTCTTCCTTGGTGTCAGCATGTGACATTACTTACCATCTCAGAGAGAAAATACACAACCATCAGCTGGGCACTTCCTTAACCCCAAAATCATCAAACACATTCCCTTTCTCTTCCTCCATCTGCACCTCTCTTTGCAAGAGAGGAAGTGGTCCTCCTCCTTCTAAAATTCAAAATCTCCCCAGCTGTGACCTATAGCCGAACATCTCCCAACCTCTCAGAAACTTTAGAAAATCAAATATTTCTTTCTCTCTGCAATATTTTCTAATTTTCTCTTTAAACTTGAGTATTTTCAATTGCTTTTAAGCTTTTTGAAGCCTGTCCTAAAGAAAAAATTAAAATGTTTACCGGATCCTTCATTTCCCTTTAGCAACAACAAACTTGTCAAAAACATTGTACCTATTTTACTGTTTCTAGTTGCTTATTTCCTGATCAATCTTCTATGTGGCTTACCCCCACCATTCCACCAAAACAGCTTTTACAAGGTCCCTAGCAGCCTCCATGTCACTAAGTGCAATTATATTTTTTATGATTTAAGTTTTAATTTTACTTGATTTTTCAGTAGCATTTTACAATGTGGAACACTGTTCCCTTCTTGAGACACTTTTTTCTATTGATGTGTCATATTGTACTCTCCTAGCTTTTCTCCTATATTTGTCCATAGCTTCTTGGTGTCCTTTTCATGCCCATTCTCTTCTATCCAGGAGGTAATGGATCGCTGTCCTCTAGGCCAGGTCCAGGCTTCTTTCCGCTCTCACTTCTCTCCCAAAGCAACTTCATGGTTTTAATCAGCATCAATGTCCCTATTGGACATAAATCTTGTGTACCTCCTAAGATGTCCCTCAATTGCCTCCTTCTTACGTTCTTGCTCAGCACCCCACCTAGACCTGGGCATACCTCTCTTGCATGGCGAATACTGGGATTGTTTAATTTGGGTATTAAAGGTTGGGGAGACTTTTCTGAGATGATGTATAGAAGTAGAGAAAATTATCCCAGATATCAAAAATGGCAAAACAAAGGCAAAATTCATAAGAAGAAAAGATGAAGTTGAATTTTGGAATCAGGAAGTTACCTGCTTATATGAATATAAGCTTTACAAATAGGTTGAGCCTGGGTCATAAAGCAGATAAGGGGCTCAGGCCCCACCCAACCAATAATAGTAATCCCATGATGGTTTTCAACAAGGGATAAAGGGTATCAAAACAGTGCTTTAAGATGACAAAACTCAACTTGGGTCCTTATGCGAAGTGGCTCTATGGAAAGAGACAATAGAATCTAGAACACGAAGTTGGAATATAACTATTTTAGGCTTCTTTTTTGGGGTAATAAAGACCTTACGCAGGATGGCAATGAGAACTAGAAGAAAGAATGGGCTAAAAAACATAGTGAAAGACAGACACTAAATTTGACGTGCAGGATATATAGTAAATGAAAATTCAGGCGAAAAGTCTTGTGAAGGTTGAAAGTAATTGGAAAAAGAGTCACTCTTCAATATTCAGAAGGGGATTTCAAAATGTGAAACTAGCCTCTAGGAAAGAAGCCTGGAGTATTCATATTTATTTAAAAGTCACACTCAAAGAGATGATAGCAGAATATTTGAAGTTGAGTTTTCCAAAGAGGAGGATGTAGAAAAAAAGGAAGAGAAGAAGGTTGAGGATAGGACTTTAGAAGGTACAGAAAATGTTAAGGAAGGAAATGAAGAAAGGACAAAGGAAGAAGTAATTTAATTTGTGCAGGGCCAGAGAAGCCAAGGAAAAGAAGCATGTCAGGAATGTTCTGAGACACCGAGGGGGAGAGAAAAAGCACTTGGCAAGTTCTGAGTGTTTTTAATCCTCGTAGAGGATTAGGAAGGTTTTGATGAAAACAGACCAGCCTTTGAAGAAATGTTGTGGTTAAAGGGGAAAAAAGTTACGTTAGTTTAAGGAGGGAGTGGGATTGCTGAAAAGTTGGTATTTTTGCTTATTTTAGGCAAAGAAAGAGCTGACAGCATATTTATACAGTGTGGAAGGACAATTACTGGAGAGAGGAGACATAACATGGTACGGAAATGATGAAGTGAAAAACGGTTTAGAGGATGGGAGAAACTAATGGAATTTAAGGAACAGGGAAAGATAAGTTCCAGAAAAAAGGAAGGACGCCTTGTCCTTCCAACCATTGCTGAAAATAGATCAGTTGTGAGGACCTGAGAATGATGTGTTCAGAAGTCTATTCAAAATGGATGAGATCAAGTTTTAAGGCACTGTTGGAAAAGAAAGATAAGGGAGGAATCGGATCACCCACAGTCATTCATCTCCTAAAATGGCCATGTACAAAATAGAAAAGAGGGACTGCCAAGATAGTCTTCCAGCATTTTTTTTTTGAAAAGTGATTAATGGTAAGTTTTGCCCAAATAATTGTTGTATCTGTTATATTTAGAAAAGTCTAAACCTGAGAAAGCAAATGGGTTTAATCTGTCATGTCAACTCCAATTGATTAGTGAGCCTGCAGTGCTATTGAAAAGGACTATGAGACCTGTTCTAGCTCGGCAGGAGAGCCCCTTGTGATTGATCAGCCATGTCTACTTTGGGCCAAGCATAGAGGGTTGATGTATTTGCTAACTCTGGAATCATAACTGTAAGTTATTTAGTCCAATTTCTGATACACAGATCAGGAGCTATAAAGCATTTAGATATTCATCACAGGTTTATATAAAAGTAGATATGTCAGGCAAAGCCACCCAACTTTAAGATTCCTTAACTGAAAGATTTGGATTTTGGAACCCAAGTTTTGAAACTACAGAGTTGAAGCAGAAATACCAGGCCCCTCTCATTTCTCTAAACTGTTTTCTGATTTATTGTTCACTCGTTCCTTCCTTTCCTTCCAAGTTCATCTGGGACTGGGGTGGAAACATTTGAACTTAACATTAAAGAAAGTATGACTGAAATTTGCACCACTATCTAAGATCGGTTGTCTTGATTTTTTTTCCCCAGGGGAAGGAAACACTATTCTGAATCAAATTGCTTTCAATTTGTACTCTTTTTAGTGAGGTGAAGAGAGAGAGAGAGGATGGTAGGGAGGGAGGAGAGGAACAGTATCTCTCTATACATAGAGAAGAACCTACAGAAATGGTGGGGTAGGTGGGATCCCTGTGGCAAAGCACGTTCTGTAGTGTCATCTCCCATCAAAGATGTAAATGTTGGTCAGGGACTTGGTTGACGGGGTAGCAGTCCTCTTCATCTGCTTCAATACCCCAATTTAAACTGGATAGAGAAAGGGGCTATAGAAAAGCATATCAGAAGGTCTATCGTTTCATTAAAGACATTTTACTAAGAATATATATATTGAAATGTTTCTTAAGTATAATTAACTTTTTGATTACCATTGTTGAAAACTAATTTCTATGTTTAATGGTTACCTTCTTGTTGCTATACTTGTGTTATAAAATTCCTCTGCTATTATGTAGTGCATTGTTCATGTGAAGCTGTTTTTAAAGGAAACACAGCTCTGTCTTGATAAATATCAGGAAACTACCAGATGTTTCCTACTGTCTAAGCCAAACCAGTCAACAGTATGATCACGCTTTCTCTGACACAGTTGTGAGCTATCACATCACCCACAGCCACCCTATAATACAGAGTCCAGTGCTTTAGCTCCCAGCAAAACGTACAGCTTTAAAAGTTTAAAACAAAAAACAAAAAATGAGGACCATCATTCTAATATTACTTTACCTTTCTAACCAAAAGAAAACGCTGTAGTCATATTCAAATTCTTAATCCAAAAAAGGAATAGACTTGCTTTCTAATATCATATAACACTTCCATAAATAGAATAGAATTTATATTTTTTTCTCTTCTGAAAGTGGGACATTATTTAAGAGATTAGGCAGAGAAAAAGTTAACCTGTTGTTTAAGAATAATATATTAAGAAAGGCTAGTATCTAAGCAAGATTCTTATTTGAATAACCTAGAACTAGTTGTAGTTCCCTTGCTGAGCAGGCATGCTAATGATGCCACGTGGGCAGGGGGTGAGGTGGGGAGGGAAGACAGGTTTTCACACTGAGTAAACGGCATCTGCAAAAATTGGGTTGCAGAAAACTTACTTAGGCTTACTTAGCTATCAGCCAGCAGTCCCCTGGACAGGTATATTCAGAAAAGTAATGGGAAGACAATGGCAGATTCACAATGTTTAGAGTGGAACTTTGAAGTCAAGCTGAGTCATTTATACCTACATCCTCAAGCAGACAAAATAAGGCCATGAAAAGTTTCTGAAGGAAATATATTATACGATTGCTATTGAGATTCTTCATGAAGAGGGGTAAAGAGAAAAGTGTGAAGGGCAGAGGTCATGGCATGCCTTTGTATAAGAGCCTGGAAAGAATGGCTATCAATAGGCTGGAAAAGCTCCAAGAGGCAGAAGCAGGCAGAGAATCAGGGTAGAAGGTTCCGAAGTGGAAGGAGGAAGGGGCTTTGAATAGAGAGAAGCTTCCAGCATCAAGAAGGTCACCAGTAAATGAGAATTTAAAGGCACTGGATTTGACAGAGAGTCACGTGCAGAATGTCGGTAGTAAGAATGGAAGTGGAACTGCAACATTTCAGAGGAATGAGTAATTAGTAAGGGACAGAGTCAGGCAAATGGTACAGAAAATGCTCTCAACAGTCGAAACTGAATAAAAGCATGGAAGGTATTGCTCACACAGGAAGCAGAACAAGGGAAAGTTTACTCTTTCTTTTATCATTATAATTGTTGTGATTATTATTGATTGGGGTGGAGGGGGCAAGTTACATTTTTAGGTGGAAAAGAGGAAGCCCATTGAGGTTAAGAATTAAAAAAATCTAAGGGTGACAGCATAACTTATATAAGTTCCAGTAGATCCAGGGATACAAGAGCTCAGAAAGATCGGCCTAGCAACAGAAAAGGAAAATGCTTTCTTGTCCTTCAGAAAAGAAATGGACCAAGAAAGAAAGAGGAACATTTGAGACATTTTCGTGCAGGAAGGAGGAAAAGTAGGAGAGTATACATGTAAAGTTCTCAAACTTTTCTCCTGAGTAAGAGGGTAGGACAAGTACCAGCAAAATGGCGGGCTAAAGCAAGGCGGGACTCTTGAAGAGAAGAGAGAGAGTTGGTGACAGATACAGTGGTGAATTCAAATGACAAGTAACAGAATCCCAGGCAGCAAGGGGGCTAGCCGAGGTTAACCAGGTTTTCTCCATACCTAGTCAATAGCCTGAAAGCAGAAGAAACTTCAGATGATGATGGTGGAGAGATGGATTTTCACTAGAAATTAACTGGAATTTGGAGGTGAGAGAGAGCGGAGGGTAGGGGATACGTAGAAAGACGACTGGATAGTGAGGCTTGCCAAGAAGGATGGCAGGAAGATGATTCAGCTTAAGGTTGAATTTTATCTTGGAACTTCCTCTTCATTGAAATCGTCAATGGTATTTGCTACACACGAAACTGCCTTGGGACAGCACTTGGGGGAGATGAAGAAAAGACTCAGAGCAGAGCACAGTGGCAGGAGGTGAAATGTGAGGGATCCGGGGGGCGTGAGTGGGGTGGATTCTGGACCACAGGAGACCCTGAGAAAGTAAGCCTCAGGAATTCACATCCATGGGCCACGGGTTCCCACAGGACTTGCCACACAAGAGCTGAGTGAGCTCTGTCAAACTCTTAAAGGATGGTGTGAAATTCATCTGACGCTGGGGCGATACAGGAATGGTGTGAAAATGGCCGGCTGCCAGGTTGGATGGGAGCAGTGAAACGTTGATGGTGGAGAAAATGGAGGAAAGTAAAGCAGCTACAGAACGAGGATGTGGACAAGCCTCTGTGCTTCTGTAAAGGAGAGGGAGGGACGAAGTCCCCGAAAACTCACCGGTTTGGGATTGAAGACGAACGTGTTTTCACGTAAACCCGTGCTGGCAGAGACAAAGGGGAAGAGAAGGGAACAGAAATGGAGTGGCCCCTGCAACGGGAAAGCATGAGGACAATGCTGGTATTTTGATATTTAAGTTGGTGATTTATCACGAAGCAGGACGCAGTTGTCATCAGATTCTATATTCTGCCCGAGGTGCTGCTCTCCCTGAAAGGGGGTCAGGGTCCAGGCCTGAGGTGCCTTTGACCTTCTGGCTCAAATGATTGATGAAAAAAAATCCTGGTTTAAATAAATCATCTAAGAGCACCAGGGGTCAGGCCCCTGACAATTTACCAGGCTTCGAATAAGGAGAGGAGGAGAGTGAAGTGCATCCATAATCAGCCTTCAGGGCTGGCCTGGGGATTGGCCGAGGTATGACCTCCCACCCTCCACGGCTCTCTTCTGCTCCCAGAGCCCCCTACCGCACACCCTCCTGATCTCCCTGTTGTCACTCCCCCGGCCCCTGATTTTTAAGATCCTCTTATGGATCCCAGAAAGTGCAGGGCAAACTGGCTTTGGGAGAAATACAAATGATTAAAACATAAGATTCGCAATTCAATGGTAACCTGGGGAGTCTGAATTAAAACCAGAACATTATCTCTTAGATAGCTTCAAAGGGGAGAAAGGACCTCTGAATATTTTCTGTGATGGCAAACAATGCCTATCGCATCAGAGAGTACAGCACGAAGAAATATTTCACAAAATGAACGTAATTATGAAATGAAGGACCTCACTCACCCTACACCAAAAACATTATCAGCCTCCCAGAAAATCCCCTCCCCTTTGTTTGCACTCAGTCACACTCTACGCCTAAAAGCAACCATAATCTTGACTTCTTACCCCATCTATTAGTTTTACATTAAAAAATATCACTGCCACGGGGCGCCTGGGTTGCCCAGCCCTTAAGTGTCTGCCTTCAGCTCGGGTCATGATCCTGGAATTGAGCCCCACATGGGGCTCCCTGCTCTGTGGGAAGTCTGCCTCTCTCACTCCCCCTGGTTGTGTTCCCTCTCTCATTGTGTCTCTCTCTCTATCAAATAAATAAATAAAATCTTAAAAAAAAAAACACTGCCAAAAGACAAAAAAGATATGCAACTTGCTCATGATTAAAGAACCACATATCAAAACAACGACACAGAAATAAAAAAGTAAAAAGTTCACCATCATTTTGCTCATGTTTTTAATATACTCTGGGCATAGCTCCAGATAGAAATTATTAATATCTCAGATGGGAGATATGCCAACAAAAATACTAGTACTTTCATGCATTGAGGTAGCACAAGATAATGGAAAAGTGGGATGTACAAAACCAGCACTGTAATCCCTTGGGTGAAGGAGATGAGAAATTCTAAGTTTGAAGTGTAAAGAGGGTCATCGTCTTAGAAGTTAGCAGGTGAGGGAGACAGGAGGAGTCGAGGTCTCTGATGTCATCAAGGAAGAAGCAAGGATGGCAGGTAACTGATTGCCATGTGAGAGAAGGGCAAAACGGAGCAGCCTGAACTTCAAACATGACGTGAGGGCAGTAACGTCGTGGTCAGGATATGGCAGTGGAGGCCCCTCAGTGCGTGGAAGAAAGGGCGGTGTCTTGGAATGACTGGGATAATAGGAAAACCTCATGGAAGGAGATAACCCAGAACATGGGTCAGTTTGATTTCTGTGGAATGCGAGAGGGACGGCACGGAGGAGGGTACGCGGGGCTTGTGCTCTAAGTCTCCCAGAAGCCCTCACTGTAGTCAGTCTGGACTAAAAGCCCAACACAATCTCTTTCATGTGGGTTACATAGGCAATCTACTTCTTAAGGTAAATACTTATTGACCCCTTTGAGATTGAAATAGACTGTTTGGGGGCACCTGGGTGACTCAGTCTGTTACGTGTCTGCCTTCGGCTCAGGTCATGATCCCGGGGTCCTGGGACTGAGCCATGCTCCAGGCTCTCTGCACAGCGGGAAGTCTGATTCTCCCTCTCCCCATCTCTCAAATAAATAAGCAAATGAAATCTTTCCCAATGAATTAAATAATTAATTAATTTTTAAAAATGGGCTGACTTACCCTGGGGGTGGGGGGAGGGTGTTGAGCATATGTACACAGCATATCAAATGGAATTTCAGGAGGTTAGCCCGCTCCTGAAACCCACTCACACATATTCATGCATACATAATACAGCTTAAGAGCTCCTGGTTTTTAAAAAATAAAAATGAGTGTTTGAAAGAAGAGTTTGCCAACGGAGGATATTTATTTAAACAAAGGCAAGTCAGAGGTCCCGACTTAGACATATGACCTTTGGAAACTCCTTGACTTGGGAGGGGAGGGGGGGGGCGCAAAACACTTAATCTCGTCATCTCTAGGATGAAAATAAGTCATGAGGTCTTTAGGTGTTCTGAGGCATTTCAGTGTTGGGTGTGTGTGTGTTGGGGGGAAGGAGGGGTCCCCCACGACACCAAACAATTCTTGGATATCAGCTGGGTATGTCTGAATTCAACGCAATCCTGACACCACTCACTTGAGACAGCCTCAGATCCCATAGGTTAGGCTCCCAGTGCTCCCAGACTGATGCTCCCCGCCCCCTCCACTTCACTCCACTTCAGATGCTGACTGCAAGTCCAGGTTGTTACCTATGCTTCTGACCGACTGGCTGTAAATGAGAGGTTCCCATGTCCTCCTCCTTGGGTGGGATTCATTTGCTGCAGAGGCTCACAGAACTCAGAGAAGCATTCCTCACTAGATAGCGGGGTTATTACGAAAGGATAGAACTCAGGTACGGCCAGGTGGAAAAGAGGCATACAGCAAGGCTCGAGGAAAGGCAGCATTCTCTCCTAGTACACATTTCCCCAGTCTCCACTTAAATAGCAATGAGCAGCTCTCCAAACCTGTCCTTTTGATTTTTTAAAAAATCGATTATTTATCAGAGAGAGAGAGCACAAGTGGGAGGAGGGGCAGAGGGAGAAACAGACTCCCTCTGAGCAGGGAGCCCAGTGTGGGGCTCGATCCTGGGACTCCACGATGATGACCAGAGTTGAGGCAGTCGCTTAACCAATGGAGCCCCTCAGGTGCCCCTGTCCTTTTGATTTTTTAAGGAGGCTTCATTATATAGGCACGATTGGATCATTGGCCTTTTGCAATTGATTCACCCTCTAGTCCCGCTCTTCTCCCCTTCCCCAGGTCAGGGAGTGGGACTGAAACTTCCAATCCTCTACTCACATGGTTGGTTCTCCTGTCAACCAACCGCCACCCTTACGTGTTTTCCAAAAGTCACCTCAGTCACATAGCAACAGATACCTTTGTTGCTCTCATCGCAGAGGAAGTGCCAACAGTTATGGAAGCTCTGTGTCAGAAGTGGGAGGAAGACCAAATATGTATCAACTTATAAATCACAAAATCCCATGGGGTTTAATACCTACACTGTCTCCTTCTCAGGATCAAATGAAATAATGGATGGTGCCCAGAAAATGTCAAAAGACCATACAAATAGACAGAAGTCACTATTAGTGTTATACTTATTTATTGCTTGTTGGTTTATTCATCCCACGAATCTAGCTTTTCCTAGAATATTGACTACATGAGGAGCAGGGAAACATCTTTTTTTCCTCCTACTAATGAATAAATGGTTAAATCTCCCCATCTCTACTCTGGGATTAGGACTGGGAAAATAAATTAAATTAAATATCTTTCAAAAGGGAGATTTCCTTTAGATTTGTTAAGTGGCCTGAATTATGAATTAGATGGTAAGAACAGTCTTCTTGACTTCAGAGCATTTCAGAGATACTATACAGTCCCTATTTTTCCATTGCTGCTCTCAGATTTCCTTTTCTGGGTATCCTTACCCTAAATGCCTGAGACGGGGAGAAAGGGAAAGTTTGGGTTCCATTATGTACTAAGTAGCAGGAAAACACTGTTAGAGAATATCCAACCAAATACCCCAGTCAGCTGCAATTTTGGCTTAACTCATTTTTTTTTAAGCAATTAAGAGGTTTAGATTAGTCTAATCAGAATTTGCCAATAATAATAAAAACCATACAGATGGAGGATGAAAACTATAGGAAGCAAGAGAAAGGGGAGAGGAAAGTGGGGGAGAGAGAAGAGCAAAAGAAGGAAAAGAGGCAGAGAAAGAAAACCAGTGTCTCAACAATGTGGAAAACCAAGAAGATACATGAGAATCTAACCCAATGGCCTTTATTTTTTTTATCCTCATTCATTTTTTTTCACCCTTTATTTGTTACAGGTTAATTATGCCAGGTACTAAGGGGAATATAAAAGATGTGTATGACTCAGGTCTTTGTTATATACATATGTCCAAGATAACCTGATGGTTTCATGTGAAATAAATAAAATCAGCTTCTCTAGAGAATACAATGTACAACATCCAAGGAAACAATATTAAGCAATGATACAGTATAAGATTCCGGTGGAAACAAGCTTTCTGGCTTTGAATCCTGGTTTCGCCATTTAAAACCTGTACAACCCTGGGAAATTTACCTGAGCTCTCCAAACCTCAGTTCTCTTGCTGTAAAATGGGTGTAATCCTGCTGAGATAGGAAAACTGAGGGACCTCATGAAAAACCAAAAAACCAAAAGACCCCTGCTTTCTTGTTCCTTTTCCTCCTTCTATTCTTGCTAGGATGTGCATCCTGACCTTATACATGGTTTAGAGTACTGATAATATCTTCCATGAAAAGGCAAGCAGTTAATGATTTCTTTGGAGTTTTCCAGCACAGTTGATAACATCTAAGGAGTGACCATGGGGTCATCATGTATGTCTTCCAAGACTATACACTCCAGCCACCTGGATGTCCAAATCCCCGGCTCCAGGGCATAAGTGACTTATGGAGGCGACCTGAGCTTTCATCCTCGCTTTGAAGCTCGAGAGGACTCACACCGCTGACCACTCCCATATAAAAACCTTAGATCTCCAAGCAAAGATGAGACACTCTCTCCTTTCCCCTCAGAGACTCTCATGTTCTGTGTCTATATCTGTTTTCTCTCTTCAATAAATTTCAGTAAACTATCCTCCCACTTCCTCTGGGCTCACATTTGATCTGCATGAAGCCAAGGACCCTGTTGGCTGGTCCTGTGGAACCACCTCTGGGTCCTTGGATGGGGACAGCCTGCATCACTGGTATGAATCTTATAGGGTCCTTCTGAGGATAAAATAGGTTAATGTGTACAAAGCCTTTGGGACAAAGTCAGATAAACTCAACAAATGTCAACAAGCATCAGGAATAGGCACAGGAATAGGAAGGAGCCTCCAAATAAGGAGTCTGCAGACTGCATATGCTTGTTGTGGTTTTGCTGGCCTAATTTGCTACAAGACCTTTATAAATGTCACTGACCCACAGCTACCACTACTTAGAAACTCACAGGACATAGTCCACAGTACCCCTTTTCACTTCTGATACCAGTTACAAGTTCAGGGGTACCCAAGACCACTCTTAGAGTCAATAATTTGCTAGGAGAACTCATAGGGCTCACTGAAAGCTATTCTAGTCAGGGTTGCAAGTTCATTACAGCTGAAAGAGACAGTGAAAATCAGCCAAGGGAAGTGATGCATGGAGCCGAGTTCAGGAAAGTTCCATAGATGGAGTTTCCAGTTGCCTTCTCCCAGTGGAATTATGGACAACATGTTCCTTTTTCTCTCAGAGATGATGTGTGACAATATGCATAGGGGATTGTTAAGCAGGGAAATCCACCAAAGCTTGGCATCCAGAGTCTTTATGGGGGCTCCATACTCAACTACCCTCATGCTTGGGCCCCATCTCTAGCCTCCCCAGAGATCAAACTGACTCACACAAGACTGAAAGACTCACCTTGAGTCACACTGTTATTCTTCCTGGCATAGTTCAAAGTCCCCAGGTAAACAAAGACACTCTTAGCAAGCAGGACATGCAAAGGGCTCAGTGATCAGCTTGGGGCTGGGGGTGAGTAGTAAAAAGCCAGGCTTCTCTTTGGGCAAGTTTTAAGTCATTACTGTATACTATCAAAAGCCAGACTTCCAGCTCT
The DNA here is from genome assembly GCF_020171115.1 of Neogale vison. Taxonomy (NCBI): domain Eukaryota; kingdom Metazoa; phylum Chordata; class Mammalia; order Carnivora; family Mustelidae; genus Neogale; species Neogale vison. The sequence continues at coordinate 161,349,793 of NC_058094.1, read as the reverse complement.
AACACTCTGGACTAATGGTTTTCAGACTTTCATTACCTGGAACCTACAAAAAGAGGTGAATTTTTATATGGTGACTTGGACAACTATGTTTTAAAAGATAAATACTTGCCTTTTTACAATATGGAATGTGTCCCGATATTTTATTTTATTAAATCATTGGTACCATTCCACTAAATTGATCACTAAGTGAGACAATGATCTAGAGCTGGGCCCTGTAGGCCAAATCCAGCCTGTGGCCGGTTCGTATAAAAAGGGTTTTATGGGAACACAGCCCCACCCATTCGGTTATCTGTTCTACTGTGTGGCTGCCTCCACATGTGGAGTAGTTACCACAGAGATTACATGGCTTGCAAAAGCTAAATTAGTTACTGTCTGGCCCGTTACAGAAAAAATTTGACAGCCTCTGCTCTAGTGTACCAATATGACTTAACACTCCAGGAAAATACATTCATAATATTGCCTTATAGCCCTTCGCGATATGTGACAAATGCATAACCCTATGCCCAGTTTTTTAGTTTATACAGATGCAAGATGGCGACACAAAGTTCAGATCACAGGTACCCAAGTAAATTTTGTGAGGGAGAGTCTCTGGCATTGCTTTAGGAAATGTCCTTCTAAAAGGATAAAAGAAACACTTGTTTCCAGGCAGTGGATGCACCAAGACAGTCTAATACTTTAAGCTCATGATTTGTGTGCCCTCAAACTTGTGATTGTGTTACTCATTAATCAAAAAGTATTTGCAAACTCCTTCCCTTCCAGATAAACTGCACTCTTTCAACTACAGGAAAGTATGAGGAATTATGTGAGAAACTTCTGGCATAACAAAAGAAAGCAGAAGCCTCAGAAAACACTGATTAGGATTAAAGAGAAGTTCAACTTCAGTAAGATAAGTGTTATGCAAAAAAAAAAAAAGTCCAACATAGACAAATACTGAAACAAATATCAGTAGAAGTCCCTCTCAAGTCCAGATTCAAATGGAATCTGGAGAGTGCAGAAGAATGTCGTGGCCGGCGTGACAAATCGACCAGGAAAACGTGAGGGTAAGAGGATGGTGAAAAGAAACTAAGAGACAAAGAGATGGGGGCAGGAGGGACACTGAGGAGGATGTCCAACAGTGCCGATTTTATTCCACATCTTACAAGCATTTATAAGGCAGACCACAATAGGAGGAGTAATACATCAGTACCTAGTCAGATGACCGCAGTTCCTATAACAAGTTTACATTAACTACAAGCAAATCTCCTGATGCCAGGTAGTTTCAGCTAAAGCCATTAGCAAGACAATCAACCAGGGAGTAGGTTATGGGAGGTACAGAACATCAAGGACCAACTAAGAATTCATGACCCTGACCACTTGTTCCCTTCCGTAGGGGGAATGTGTGGGAAGTCACTTAGGTGAGCCCACAACACATAGCACAGACCCTTTTCTCAGTGTTACTCAACTTCCCGTCCTTAACCTTGTCAAGGTGTCCGGACTTTAAAGGAGACACAAGTCAGGACCTGGTTTGGTCCTTGACTCCAACCACGCTGTAGCCTCCAACAGATGAATTAAGACAAGAGCAAATTTGGGAGGTAAGCTCTAAATTGAACAGCAAACTGAATTCTCTAGACATCTCTCTCACTGTCTCCATCTAAGTTTGAATATTTGGAAAAGACTAGAAAGAAATGCAGACTGCCAGGGGGTAAACCGAGAGTGGCATGTTATCATCAGTTTCTGAAATACTGGCAGGATTGGCACATTATAGCCCTTCCACTCACCAGATTGGCTGGCAGTGCTGGGAACACATCTTGTGACTTCTTGGAGGTTGACTCTATTGAAAACGAGTCCCTCTGCACGAAGGGGTCATCAAGTTGCAGGAGTCTTTTCTGTTCTGTAACAAGAAAAAAAGGGCAAAATCAGAACCTGTCGCCTTCTGCTTTCTAGAAACTGATGTTTTTGTAAGTTGAGTTAGTGCAATTGCTTTTTGAGAGGCTGATCATTTTCTCCTGCATGTAATTTGGGTTTGCCACAGTAGCTGTGAGAATTGGTCAAGTGGCAAATTCATTGTCATGTTTCCCCTCTCTCAAGAGATTTCTAACCTATTTCTTCCCAACTTTTTGAATTACTAAGTGTGTGCCCTGACCATCCCCATGTTTTGCCTTTATCATCAGAACCTTCTGGCTCTTATCCTAACCAAGCATCTTTGCCCACGTAGCCCTAGGTTATTCCTACTGGCTTTCCGTTGCCCAAGGTTAGAGCCAAGATCCTCCCCCAAGGTGATGGATAAGTTGTAAACTGTCCCTAATATTTTACTCTTCCTACTATCTATGCTTTGGCCAGATGGATTTGCCACGCCTTCACTCAAGAGGGGGCATCTGTTTTCCTGTGCTTTGCATCTGTGTTTGTCTTGTGTCTTCCTTTGTACAACTGAATGCAGTGGAAGGGATGATGCCCTAGCTCTTTTTCTTGGCCTTAAGACACCTCTTACACTTCTCCTCTTTTTAGAATTCTGCCATGCCAAGAACAAGCCTAGGCAAGTCTGTTAAAGGATGAATAACATATAACCCAGTCACCAACTTTTGCCCTAGCCAACTCCTGGCCAACAACCAGCTAACCAGTTGGGCCCCCACTGATGCATCCACTGATTGCACACGAACCAACGAAACCAGGCACTATCAACAGAGCAAGGCCCAGCTACACTGACTGGTAGACTCACAAACAATAATAAATGTACTGTTTTAAGTCATTGAATTTGGTGTAATTTGTTTCCCACAATAACTGAAACAAGAATTTCAAAACTTTTTTTTTTTTTAACCAAAGACAGTGTATCCAATTAGCTATAGGTTCCTTCTGTTCTTATTCTATATACTTGGCAAATGCTTTCTTAGTCTGCTAAGCTCTGCACTCAACAAGTGAAATTTCTTCCTCTTAGTTTCATACTTTACAAATTCTTTTCCTTCATTTAAGCTATTATGTCTTCTTCCATGAAGTGTTCCTCTAAAAGATAGAAAATGTCCTGATCTTATTCTACGAATCACTCACTTATTATCCTCTTTTTCTCAAGCACTTAATCCACTTACATTTTGTACATAAATTGATTTAATTGGACTTGATAAATGTCACTACCATTTGTTTTGACTGCCAATTCCTAGAACGCAAGAAAAATATTGGCTGAACTTGTCCAAGAGTGTCAATGTTTATAGGTCCTTAATCTATTTGTTGAATCAAATTTAAAAAAATTGTTTTTAAATGTCTAAATTATTCCCTGCCCCAAATTGCAAAATCCAAATGTTAATAAATATTAATTTATTCTACCTGATACCTTTTTTATAAATTTATTTTTTATTAACATATAATGTATTATTAGCCCCAGGGGTACAGGTCTGTGAATTGCCTGGTTTATACACTTCACAGCACTCACCTGATACCTGCATTTATATTAATATATGTAAATAAGAATCAGTTTAAAATCCAATTGCATATGATCTTTCAAAGATGAATTAAAACCAAAAAAGAAATAAAGGCAAGCCTCAGTATTAGCAGTTAAAGAGCACCTACATCCATATTGTGGTCTTCCTTGCTAACATATTACTTCAGTTATAAAGATGAAACATTTAGCAACAATGGCCTTTGAACTGTTCTTAAGCAATCAGTGAACTATGTTAATATTTATAAGATTTTTTAGATTATGTTTCAAATTATTATTATAGGTTAAAATGTTTCTCTCTTCTCTTCATCTTTTCTTCTTAGGTTGAGACACATACAGGTTTCAATGCTATTTCAAAACACTCAGTAAGGCGAGACCAACTCCCTTTCTTTCCTTCCCTATTCCTGTACCAAACAGAGCTGTGAAAGTTTGAATGAATGCACTAATTCTGTAGAATAAATATATTTTTAATATATTTGTATTTAATTTGATTACTTCCAAAAGGGATTTGGAAGTATTTACTGATAAATACAGGTCAATGCTAAAAATATGAGGACCTACTCATAGCCTAGAGAATCAGGCTCAATAATTCCCAAACCAACTCTGGGAAGTAGGTCATTCACATTGTGTCTCAGGCTGGCTCTAAGAAGAGGCTGAGATGACATAAGTTAAAGCCAATGGGTAACATTATTAGGGAAAGCATACAAGTTTTTACAGAGAATGAGCTCAGTCACTTCTTAGAAAAGATTCTTTGGTACCTATACGTAATTCTCTAGGGCTAACTACGATGTAATAATTTTGGTAAAGAAAGTCCTTACAGAATATGATTTATTTTTTCTAGACACTCTACCATAACTCATGTAGCTTTTATCGGACTAAATTCTCGTACTAAACTGAGATATTATATTATTCAGCATACGAGCAAGTGCTATTTAGTATATAATTGGAGGTTATCACTGTTCCAAAAATTTAGGTTGTGATATGATTTTTACTAAGAAAGCAAAATTCACTCCCTTGTATAGGTTAAAATTTTCATATTAGACTGTGATTACAGAAAACCAATCAGCCAACTAATCAACCTACCAACCAACCAGTAGAAACAACTAAAATAAGCTACTGTAAAATGCTATGTCACACACAAGGGCTAACCATTTCTGAGGCTATAGCAGCTGGCTAGATATGTGCCAAAACCACTTCAGAAAATGACTGAGTTAATGGTTCCTTTCAGTCTGCATCTATATTGACTTCTGCAAGAGACGTGGTGCTGCATGTTGTTTAGGACACAGTCTCTGTGTTGCCAGTTAAGTAGCTATATGACTTTGTGTAAATTATTTCTCCGGTATATAAGGCACTTGTGAGATTTAAAAGACATAATCTATGTAAAAAGGCTTATTCCAGTGCCCAACGGATATTAAGCATTTCACATGTGTAAGCTACTGCCATCATCATCAACATCATCACAATGCCATTTAAGCTGCTGCCTTCGGCTCAGGTCATGATCTCAGGGTCCTGGAATCGAGTCCTGCATCGGGATCTCTGCTCAGCAGGGAGCCTGCTTCCCTCTCTCTCTGCCTGCCTCTCTGCCTACTTGTGATCTCTCTCTGTCAAATAAATAAATAAAATCTTTAAAACAAAACAAAACAAAAAGTAGAAAAACCACTCTCCTATTTATCCTAACCTATACATTATAATGTGCTCTGTAATTCCCACCTACATCTGATTAATTATGCTTCCTGTAAATTTCATGATGCTAAGGACTTTGTCTAATTCACCACTATATCCCTTGTGCCTAAACCAGTGCCTAGTACACAGAGCTCCAAATATTTTTGGTTTTGGATAAATAAATGCATACATTTTTATATATGCCAATGTGAATTATTTTTCATGACTGTTAATTTTACGAGGACCTTATCTGTTCATTTTAATTTTTCTTTTCATCTTTTTTTAAAAACAATTTTATTTATTTATTTGACAGAGAGAGAGAGACAAGAAGAGAGGGAACATAAGCAGGGGGAGGAGCAGAGGGAGAAGCAGGCTTCCCATTGAGCAAGGAGCCCTACATGGGGCTCCATCCCAGGACCCTGGGACCATGACCTGAGCAGAAGGCAGATGCTTAACTTCTGAGCCATCCAGGTGCCCCTCCTTTCATTTTTAGTGCAATTTTTGCACAATAACTTCGAGGTCATTTTCTGAAATTTATAGTCCACCTATTTTAACCATTTGTGCCTTTTTATGTTCAATGAAATTGCTCTTTAAGTACTCTTTAATATCAGGTTGATAAAAAAAAAAGTCATCATTTAATGTGTGTGCAAACCAAAAGAAAAAGGAAGAAATGGCATCAATATGTCTCTACATTCTCCTAGTGCCAGTGGATGGTTTTCAATGGTCTGTGGATTCATCACCTCAGACTGAAGGTAGCCCAAGTGGAAAAGTTGCTGATGATGCCCTGGTCTTCCCTGGTTAGGACCACAGACATACAGACTAAGATATCAGGGTTTCTTCTTCTTTTTCTTTTTTTAATCTTTTTATTTATTTGACAGAGAGAGAGAGAGAGAGAGAGAGAGATCACAAGTAGGCAGGTGGGGTTGGGGGGGCACAGGCTACCCACCGAGCAGAGAACGCGATGTGGGGCTCGATCCCAGGACCCTGAGATCACAACCTGAGCTGAAGGCAGAGGCTTAACCCACTAAGCCACCCAGGTGCCTCAGGGTTTGTTTTAACAGAGAGATCCCACAGCACTTTCGTTCTGTGACCATTCTATGAAATTCAAATATCTTCTGACTGGTCCCTACTCTCCTAGACTGTAATACTAGAAATAGGAACTTATTTTTCATTTGTTGTCATCCTTCTAAGACTCAGTTAGAGGGGATAAGGGTAGATTATAACTATTACTGACTTAATTTTTCTGTCTAACTCAGTGGGATGAGCTGAATAGATATAAATGTACTATTAATCAGATCATGTTGATGAAACAGACTCATTTCTGATTCATAAAGATGTTAATACCAAAACATACTTAGTCTCCAAAGCCCAAGCATAGTAATATAAAACTTCTTCAATTTTTTATTTTTAAATTAATTTTACTTTTTAAACTGGATAATACACTTACAGGTTACACAAATCAAAACTTTATAAAAAGAATATTCCTTGAAAAGCCTCAATCTCATCCTTTCCTACATAGTTGTCCCCAACTTTGACCCTAATGGGTAGCCATTATTGGTTTCCTGTAATAACCTTCCAATATTCCTTGAAACAGCATATAAAAGCAGATAAAAATAGGTACATGAAAAGGTGCTCAACATCACTAATTATCAAGGAAATACAAATCAAAACCATAATGAGATATCACTTCCTACCTGTCCAAGTGGCTTTTATCAAAAAGACAAGAAATAATCAGTGTTGGCAAGGATGTGGAGAAAAGGGAACAACTGCACACTGTTGGTGGGAATGCCAACTGGTGCAGCCACTTTGGAAAACTGTATGCAGTTTCCTCAAAAAAACTACTACTAGAACTACTCTACGATTCAACAATTCCACTTCTGGCTATATATCTGAAGAAAATGAAAACATTAATTTGAAAAGACTTATGTACCCCCATGTTCACTGCAACATTATTTATAATAACCAAGATATGGAAACAACCTAAATGCCCAATGATGGGTGGTGAATGGATAAAGAATATATTGTAATTAGATGGAGTATCTATACAAACTGGAATATTATTCAGCCATAATGAAAGAAGGAAACCTTGGCCATTTGCAACAACATGGATGGATCTTGAGGGCAAATGAACTAAGTCAGACAGAGAAAGACAAACACTGTATATAATCTTTTTTTGTGGAATCTAAAAACAACAATAACAACAACATCCCAAATAAACCAAGCTTACACACTTGGGTATAAGGGTAGTTGTCAGCGGTGGGGGTTGGGAGGGTTGAAATGGGTGAAGGTGGTCGAAAGTCACAAGGAATCTGACTATTAAATATACAGGAAATCAAGGAAATACAAATTTAGAAAATAATGAGATACCAGTTTGCATCCAACATGTAAGATAAACTCTTAAAATACCAAGTACGAGGGAGCTCATAATGTAGATTCTGGCTGGAAATAGGAAAGTCAATTTTGTTAATTTAATGAGTTCTATGAACCTAAGTCTCAATACACAAAGGATAGCAACTATTTAATCAGATGCCAAATGATTAACACAACTATATACTTGGAAGAAATTGAATACATGATTTAAATTCTACTTAACAAATTCCCATTTACTAAAGGTTACTTTTATAATACACCCAAATATATAGTTACCGTATTTTTCATTTTCTTCCTCATGTAAGCTAATAAGTTTTTAGCAGCTGAACGCTTGAAAATCAAGAGGATTTTATTACACTTCCGCATATTTGCCAAATTACTATGATGAAAACAGTAAGAAAAAAAGAACAGAATTAGATTTGGTAGAAACATCTACAAGATTGGGAATTTATTAAGGAAAAAGCAGAAGTGGGCTAAGTTGTCATTTGGCTGAAAGTACATGAAAAGCAGAGGCTAGGACTTGGAGGTGTACATGAACAGATAGCTGACAGAACTCTTTCTGGCTAACAGAAACTCAGGGCACAGCCTTTGAAGCCATAACACTGAAGAAATTACAGGATAAACATGTTGACTTGGCCCTCCATGAAGAAAGCAGGCCATCTAATCTGCCTTAGCAAGAACGAGATGCTTCCTTCCTCCTGCAAAACAAGAAAACTTTGTGACTTGAGAGACACGAAACAGTGCGTTGAAGTCAAAACTTCACAGGCCCCAAAGTATTAAAATCCCAGGCCACCTTAAATGTGAAATGACTGATAGTAGCAACACATCCCAATACAAATTGTTCTATGGCAGTTGGTAAAATTAATGCCTTTACTTTTCTTAAATCTCACCTTGGAGTAGAGTGTGCTTTGGGCTAAAATTATCCCTGGGCTCTCAGTAATCCCAATTGACGTCAACACTTGGAAAACGGCAGGAAACTGAAGGAAATAGTCTCTGCTCTTCGTTTGCTGTAACCTGCTTGGGGCATCCTGTTCCCTCTCACAGAGGGAAGGGAAAGCAATTTCAGAGGAGGAGGCTGGTATGCTTTAGGAAGCTGCTAGAAGTCACCGGCACATCTCTGGCTTGATAAGTTACCCTTTTGATCTAAACAGGAGAAAAGAACCTAATCAAGCCTGGGTTTCTGGTGTCACATTTAAAATTGCGGGGCGCATTAGTGAGTAAGCCCATTTGAACTGGAACTTGCCTGGAAGGGTTTTCTCATCTTTCTTTTGGCTCAAACATTGAACAACTGACATTCAAAAGTCAGAGGGAAACAGGGAAAAATGCTTCAAAAGAAGAAGAAAGGTCGCTTTCTTTGAGGTCACTGCTGCAGTTGCCTTCATAAAGAACTCCTCCAGTGTGAGTGGGCCCTGTACCTTGGTGCGTTCCACCTTGGGGCTAAAGCCGCGGCAGCTACCATTCTGCCATGAAATGTTAAGCCATGTACTGGAGAAGGTATTGGCGACACCTATCACTGATGATGGCCAAAATATATGAAGAATGCCTACAAATTAATGAGGGGACAATAAAACAAGCTGATTTTAGAAATGGGCAAAAGATTAACTGGTCCCTTTGGAGGAGAAGGACCCTGGAAAGGTGGTGTGGTTTGCCTGGGCTTGCTGGAAGACACTGGTAAGAGTCGGTCGGAGCAGAGTCTCTCTGCCAATGCCACAGGGCCAGAGGGTCACAGTGCCAACCTGCATCCTTTGAGAGATGAAGCTCCCTGAGGATGGGCATATTGGGGCTTACCTCCTAGGGGCTTCTCGCAGGCCTCACATGTGGCCCTTCCCCACAGCACCACTGCAGCAACACTTTGACCAAGATCTGTATGGTGACTGGTAATGCGGGTTTTGAGTGCTAATGTGGTTCCTGACTTAGCTACTCCGTCAATGGGAGGAATTCTACTCCCTTGGTTCCCTCATAGTTAAAATTAGATCAGAAACATTCCAGAAGTCAGAACTCAGCATCGTAAACCAACTGAGATTTGAAGGAGAGAGCTAGATTTGATCAAATCCCCTAATCCTTTGATATGTGTCCCAAACACGTGAACGGTTATGGGAAAAAATACAAAAGTAAATGCAAAACAAACAAACAAAAAACACCAACCCCCCCCACCCGCCCAGCAACAAACTGCTTTTAAAAATTGCCAACACTCATTTTCCAGAGATAAAACTTTATTTAAGGCATCAAGCAATATACTGAAAGAGGTGAGTCATGCACAAGTAATGTCCTTATTTCCATAATTGTACATTTGATACTCTCTGCCCTCTTAACAAGGAGGTGTAGTGAGCAAAGATAAGAAGCACACAGCTTTGATACGTAACCATATCAATTTAAGTGTTTAAGAAAGTCTTTAAATTTTGTTTTCCTTCTTTGAAAGGAATTTCGGTTTTATTTCAGAAAAACAAAACAAACTAGTTCTTCTACTGAGGATGAAATTTCTCTCCAGAGTTATTTATGAAATAATACAGCTGCCTTTCTCTTTAAAAGGATTCTTGTCTTCTGGAATTCCTTTCACCAGTGGATCCTCTCCAGAACGTTCTTCAATGTAGTTCTTGATTTCTTCAGAACATTTAGACACCTTAAGAGAAAAAAAAAGAATAAATTAGGTCAGGATTGTCTACACTTCATTAGCACCCTTTAGTGAAATCAACATAATTGAGCACTACTAGCATTTAAAAAAATAAAATAGTATAAAAATAGTTGTACAAAGCATGTATAACATATATGCTATATATGAATGACACAATCTATGTAAAATATATTTCTCAGTCTGGTGAGGGTCAAAAAGCTTGAAAGTCATTGTATTAAATAGCTCATCCCAGCAATTTCTATCCATTGTGGCTCATGTGAATTCTCTCCTCTGCTGAAATATAATTATGATCTATTCATAATATTTTACAAACCAAATATACTGCATTTTCAATTTCCCATGCTAATGATCAGGTGCAGTAATAGATAATCCCCAAATGTTTTGGGCTATGTCCTGCCAAAATTCTCACTTATGGGTGTGTGCCATGTTCTGCAATTTTACAAAATGATAGAAACATTGGAGAAAGTCTGATGCCTGGAGAGGCTGAGGTTGCCCAGTCATACCATTTGTGTCTCTATTCAGGATTCCTTCCCGTTGCTTGAGGGCAATGATCATAATAAAAAATTTATCTGATATCTGAGATCCTTGTGTTTATATAATTAGTTGAAACTTTTTCTGTAATGAAGAAAGGACTGAATAGTTTTTTCAAAAATTCTATCCTTTAGAGACAGATCACAAGTGTGAATTTAAAAAAGAAAAAGGATGAAAAAAGGAAGAAAATAAAAGGATTAGTGTGTTAATGAAGGCCTGCATTGTTAAGAAGAAATTAGTAAAAATTACAGAAGCTCCAGCAAATTCTAATAGAGATCTCTTAACCCTGGGAAACTGTCTCATTGAATTTGTAATCTAGATTAATAATCTTCAAATTGTCTTAATGGTGATCACAAAAACATGCTTGCATATATATATAAAATATATATATATATCCCAAAATGTACATAATTATGTAATGATATCTAATTATTTACTTATTTTATAAATAAGTATAAATGCTACTGTGTTATACTTAATGTGTAATTATAAAACATAAACTGAAAACTGTCAGAAGAGATTTAAATCTAACCAAAATCAGATATTTTTAATATTATACTCCCATACCCCACATACTTTTTGCACACAAAGTGAAGACCACTGTTCTAAAATTTAGAACGAGGGGCGCCTGGGTGGCTCAGTGGTTAAAGCCTCTGCATTTGGTTCAGGTCATGATCCTGGTGTCCTGGGATGAAGCCCTGCATCAGGGAGCCTGCTTCCCCCTCTCTCTCTCTGCCTGCCTCTCTGCCTGCCTGTGATCTCTGCCTGTCAAATAAATAAATAAATAATCTTTTAAAAAAAAAAATTTAGAACTAGGTGATGGAGTTAGATGATCTAAAGTGTGGTGAAATAAAAATCTTTTCAAGTGCCATTCTCTTGGATAACAACTGCTCTTATTTGTTGCTGACGTTCATAGTACACACATTTTATGGAATTGTCAGAAGTACAGACGCAAGTAACCACAACCTGGGGTCTGTCTTCCCACAGATAATTGTGGGTAAGATTAGAGTTCCTCCAAATTGTATCTGTTTCTATAGCGGCTTCTTCACTAGGTTTCCAAACCTCCAAAAGTACATAATTACTCCTCTGAGCATTTCCTTCCATGATCAAGAAGATGTGTTTGAGCAACAGTTAGCTGGAGCCAGAATTCAGCCTGTGGATTCTGTGTCCTTGGCCTGAGCAGAGCACACAGCTCAGACATGAACAATTTATTGACAGAATAATGAACTAGTTTATCAGAACACATGTGTTTTAGTACACGTCTGTATCATTCCCTATGAGGTCTTAAATAAGGAGGTACTTAGCCTCCTTGGGATTCAAGTTTTTGATCCTTAAAAGGGAGAGCACTGAATGATCTAAGAGCCATAATGGTTGTAGAACACTAATACTCTATAAACCAAAGTGTGTGGTAACATATGTTTGAGTATTATCATTAGGATTCAGATGCCTCTCCTTGTATCTGCTAAGGCTGTCTCTGAAGGTTTCTCTCCCATTAGCATACACTTGGAGTTGGAAACTGATTCAGTAGGGTGTGTCCTAAGGAGAGGAGGTGGGGAGCTAGCAGGGAGGAATGGCTCAGGAATGACACCTTCAATTTCTATACAGTCAGCTGCATCCAGGTCCCTGCCCAATTTCAAATTTGAAGCTTAAAATACCTAGAAGACACTTGTCTCTTTTTTTCTCTTAGAAGTTCTGTGCACTCTGGTATTAGGATATTCCAACTTTATACAAGGCTATGCTTCAGTATATGCAACTATGTTTGATATGTAACGTCTAAGATGCCTTGTGTGAAGAAGTCTCAGTGGCCAACACGGACTGCACTTTGTCATCCACAAAATGGGTTCCTTAAAGTTTCAAGAAACTACCCTATTCTTTGGGTACCGTAGCTTTGCTTATTCCTTCAAGCACAGCAGCATTTTTAAAGGTACAAAAACTTTCAACATGGAGAGAAACAACCTCTGCACTCAAACATCTAGGAAGAATAGGGATTTGGAAGTGAAAAATTAAATTTCAGAAAAGAAATGTGTATAAAGTAAAACTCAAAAACATCCGCATCTTCCAGATAGCACTCAAATGTTCATCTTGAGTAACAGGACTCTGTCATGAGTAGATTTACCATAATTAGAGCAGGAAAGTAAAAGAGCTTATTTACTATAACTGCTTAATTTCCATTGTTTTCCTTTTCTATTTTTTTTTAAATTTCTAGTATTAAACCATAGAGAAATGAAATCAGTTTACTTTTTTCTTGCTGTGGAGAAAGGAGTGGATCATTTCCTTAAAACAACAACAACAACAACAAAAAAACAACAACAAAAACTATCCAAAAACCTATTCCTGGACTTTAGGTTGCCTGATTGAGGAAAAAAAGGAAGAAATGCATGCTCAAGCTAGCAGTAAGAAGTCAAAAGTACAAAATCTCCAGCACGTTTTGGTGGAGACTTCTGAACACTGAGACATATGTTTACTGAATTTGTAATCCACTTTAGTGGTCTCTCAAATTTTACATCATGATCACTAAAAAGAATTTTTGTATGTACCCAAATATATGTATAATTATTTATAAATAAATGCAGATACTACTGTATTGATTCACTGTGTATACCTATAAACCAAGTGGAAGGTATAAAGGGATGGGAGTTACGAACAAATAATAATAGAAATTGCAATGTTTTGTTCCCAAGCCCCAGTGAGCTGTTCATTGCATACCTCTGGAGAGGCCTGGTGAAATTCAAAATTATGTAATTCAAATTACCTAAATTAAATATGAATTAAATAGTGATTAAAAAGCACTAAAATACCATTCTTTCCCATAATGAAAAAGATCAAGGAACTAAATAGCCATCTGCCTTTTTCCTACATTTTGAGTTTTTAAAACCAAGTAACAGCAGGCAGAATTTTTTGTCCATTTGCCCAGTCCTAGGCTCAGATGTTCTGACATTTGGCTTTAAATTACTCAGCCGACCCTTGCTCTCCTTTACCTCCGATGATTTCCCCACACCAACTGGCAGTTCCCAGGTACCAACAAAAAGCCCTACTTCAAGAGAAGCTGGTGGCGGGGGGGATAACAAAAACCAGAAAAGCAGTACTGCTTTACTGTAACAAACCAGGAAAAACTGCCCTTGGTTGATTTCAGAGAAGGAAATGCTCTGGGACAATTTACCTGTTGCCTCTGCAATTTCACTTCTTTGCGAAGTTGCTCAACTTCCATCTTCAGCTTTTCCTTTTCTGGCAAGTCTTCGATGTGAAGGGCCGGCATTTTCGCCCCAGAACTAGGCCTGGGGATAGCTCTGGAAGCGGAGAGGCTGGAAGTGCAGCAAATTAGGACGCGCCCCAAAATAACTGCGGTGCCCACGCACACCGCCCGCCGGCCGGTGCTGGATAGGACCGCCTCACCGCCGTGCTCCCCGGAGCCCCTAGAGCTCGGCTGCCTGCGGGGCGGCCCCACACGCAGACCCTGCCCCGCGTCCTCGGCTCTTTCTCAGGCCTCCTCAACTGCGGGAGGCCTGCTCCAGCGAGCCGGAGGGTTGAGTGGAGAGGGAGCCTGAGAAGCTGGGCGCTGCCGGAGCTCCCGGCGGGATGCTGGCCCTCTGCCGGCTCCCAAGCCTGCCACGCCCGCGGGGGACTCGCCAGGGCTGTGGCCGGACAGTTGGGGTTGCACTAGCCGACTCTCCTGGAGAAACAACTAAAGTTTTACTTTTTGTTCCTTTTTTTTTTTTTTTTCGTTCCCAAGTCACATCCGGGTTTTGTTTGCGAAGCCAGAAAAGGAGGACACTAGCCTGCAGGAAATAACGGCCCTTCTCCTCTCCAAGTTTCAAAAATATACAGCGTGTTACTTTTCCCCAGTTACATGGGTGTTGTGGGAAAAGGCCCAGGAGGAGAACGAAACTGAGCTGTAATCTCAGAAACACCCTCCACGTCTGTTGATGTGTATCCATCCCGTCTGTTTAATGCCTGAAACATAGTGACACATTGGGGGGTCAAGGGGGCATTGGGATGTGAATATTGTTTCCAATCTGCAGGGCCATTTTCGGACATTAATGAACTCTCTGCAACTTCCACAGCAGAGCTCTTACTCTTTCTTCAGGGGGATGTTTTGTAATGATTTGGACGACACACGGATGATACTAGAGAAGACAGAAGAAGGAATCTGAAAGTTCTTACCAGGAAGTGTTTCCCTAATCCCCATCAACCGCGGTTTGGGTGACTGTCCACACCAAGGGTTAGGAATTCCTGGCTCCCGCAAACTTCCTGGAGGTCGGCAGTGGATTCCCTCAGCTTGGGTTTCTCCGCTCTCTGGAAAGCAGTATTCATCTTGCTGCCATTTTGTAAAGCCAGGAAAGGTATGGGGCCTGACATGTTTACCTGCAATATAAAGTTTCTCTTTGACTATAAACTAAAACTTTATGTTTGGTTTGTTAAAGATGCTCAAGAGC
Organism: Neogale vison; assembly: GCF_020171115.1. Classification (NCBI taxonomy): domain Eukaryota; kingdom Metazoa; phylum Chordata; class Mammalia; order Carnivora; family Mustelidae; genus Neogale; species Neogale vison. The sequence goes on along the minus strand of NC_058094.1, from coordinate 161,334,759 downwards.
CTAGAAGAAAACTAAAGCACGAATATAAGAAACCTTCCCAAGCAGTTAGATATTTCTCTCTTTGGAGATGACCTCCTTGCCTAGAGAGTCAAATTCAAGTTAAGTGTGGTGGCCTGAATGGAGAATTTCAGGGTACCTGGGCTTAGACACCCCAAGCCACTCCCTATTTTATAACCACAGGCTTTTGTTTGTTCCTAATTTCTCTCTAGGTTCTACCCCCTTGTCCTCAATGAATACACTGGAGGGACAGGAACAATAAGCTACTTGGTAAGAACTCTGGGTCTAGTCCCAGCTCTGCCACTGGCTATCACTGGAAAAGTCATTTATTTTTTTTTTTTGGATTTTGGTTTTCTAATTTATAAAATAGACGATGGGCCAGGGGAACAGTGAATTAGCTAAGGTATGTTACATTCTAATTGCATTTATGTATCTACATCTGATAAATCACGTTCATGAAGAAAACTGTTTGGGAGCTTTTCTGTATTTTAACTACCACACATTCCAGGATCTCCCAGGCTCAAAGAAGTTAAATAAGCTTCTAGAGGGACCCCCACCCACCGTTAGTATGCAAGGTGAGCCAAGACAAAAACTTACATCTGTCTCCAAAAGCAATTAATGATTTTTGATTCCCCATTGCTCAGATTTAAAAGGTTGGTTAAAAATAAATAAGTTAGTGAAAATAGTTAATGTGGCCCAAATTAAATAAGCTCAGCACCAAATCAAATAACCTAGTTAAGTAACTTAATGCATGTCTTTTCCAAATCATAAAAATAGAATTATTTTGGCCTGGAAATCTCTTCTTTTTGAAATCACCTACTTGCAGACAGTGATAAATAGATATAAATCCATAGTGGCCATTTAACTTCTTCCCCATACTAAGAGAACTTAAATTGGAGAGCAAATGCATATTAGTCTTTTTATTTTATTTTATTTTATTTAGTTTTTACTCTTACAGAATAATGCATGATACTAAAATCACATTAAGTGAACTGATTAAAGTGAATTGGGAAATGCTGAAATCCTATGATGACACAGCATTCTGAAAAATGTCTTGTTATTGTTTGGTTTTAAATGGTAAAAGGATAGGAACACTTCTTTTTATAAGAGCATGTAGCCCCCATCCCTAAGCATGGAATTTACCTCTCAGAGAGCAACCATGGTAAACAATTTCTTGTCTATTCTCACAGAAATGTTCTATCAACAAAACTTATTGGATAAACAAAGTTTAAAATCCAAGTGAGTTATAGCCAAATGTCATATTAGCTTTTTACTTATATTTTACATATTACTTTTAATAAGATTTGTTTTACAAAATAGTATGTGTACAAACTACTCTGCAATGAAAGATAATAGGTATAATTAGAAACTTTTATTATCCCACTGTCTTTTGACAAATGTTTTAAAGAAAACTGTTTAAGAAAATTAACTGTGTGGTTATTTCTACTTTTAAATTATAAAAGAGCAAAGGCCATGAAATACCTACTGTGACCTGCAAAAAAAAGGGAAAAACAACTCTTTGGTTACTTTTCTGATGTATTAAATGTGTTGTTAAAAAATCCATATAAAGGAAACTGTGTAAGAAAATATCAAGGGCAGTTATATTGGAGTTGATTTAATGCTAGGCTGAACTCAAAAAGACAAGTGTTCTTGTCTTACTCTATCTTGTGATTTTTGGCAAGACATAGATACTCTCTGCCTTTGTTTTGTTGGTGGAAATAAACCAGGTTATTTCCCAAATTCTGCTCCTCTGGAATTTATAAAGTTAATGGTGACTGTTTAGGCCATTAAAATGATGGGTTTCTAAGGAGCATATTTAACGCATATTTGATCCACCCAGTTAACTTGTTTTAGTTCAATTAATTACAAAAATCACATGGAACATTTCATAAACTCACCCGTTTCATGTAACTATATGCATAAGCTTCCTTTTCTAGATGGAGATAATGTAAAGTTACAGGATGGCCTATGTCTGATGCTCTGATCATCTTAACTACTTATAGTTCATATAAAAATGATTTATTTTATCAATTTTGCTTTCACAAGACTTTAATTTCCATTGTAAGTGGTCATTCTTATTATTTAGTTTACTCTTTTCCTTATGTTAATACATTTTTTTAGGAATTTAGGAAGTTCAGTATTAGCTTTGTTTTGAAATCTGGCTAAAATCAAATCAATGCAAATTAAAATAATCATTTTTCTTTCCTTGCTAATGCTTAACCTCACCTATGTGTACAAAATACTTTCAAAGTGCAAGTATCTCAAATGATATATTACAGTAAGTATGTAGTATATGCTTTACCTATTCTCATTACTGGTACCAGGAAATTCTGTGGATGAACCAAATGTTAAGGCTATGCCTAGAATATTTTTTGTTTCCCTATAGTCTTATCTCATTCATTTTAACCTAGTAATCTGTGGCCCCGAAATAAATTCTGGAAAAAAAAAATCACTCACTGTTGCAACTGTGTATCCTGTGGGATAGTCATGACTTCACAATCTTCTTCCTAGACCATCTTTCTCTGTATTCCTTTCTATGAATTTTATCTTATTCCAACTCCTGCAGACAGTCTGTATTTTAAAGCAACAAAAATGTTACCCTACTATTGATTCATTCCTTAGTTAAGCTAGTAAGAATTTTGAATTCTCCAAAATAAAAACTACCATCCTTCCTGCTTTTAATTGAACACTTATTAAGTCAATTAAATTGTAGAGGCAATTTATGAGTTGTTATAGCAGTTTCAAAGATGAACAGAGCTTCTGGCTTGGGAAATTTGTAACACAGATTTGAGAGTAACACAACCATACAGACTGTAAAAAAAGAAAGCAAGGGAATGTTAAGTGAGTTAAAAGATTTTGCAGAATACTTTTGGGCTGGAGTGAGGGACAGAGGAGATAGTTTATAGTGAGCCTCAGAGAAGAAGGATTTCCAAAGGCTGAAATGAGTTAGAGTGGAGGGACATTTCAGGTGGAGAGATCAGTCTGATGGAACTGCAGAAGGTGGGGAAATGGGGTATCATGTTAGGAATTATTAAATACTTAAGTTTGTTGACCACAGGAAGCCTCCAGGTCTATTGTAATAAAGGACATTGATTAGGTTTTTATCTATATCTGTTCTAAGTGACTTTAAATTTTTATATAAGAATCCATTCTAGTTTCTCATTTTATTTTGAAAACAAACAAACAAACAAAAGTGGTGTTCAAAGAGTTGAAGTAGAAATTAAACAAGCCAGCGTTTTCACTTAGAATCACCTGCCTTCCAAATCCGTTTCCAGTGTTAGATAAAACTAGAGATGTGGTTAGGATCATACATGTTACTAAATGCCATAGCCAAGATTCTGTTATACTTTTTTTAGTCAGGGGGAAAAAAGATAAATGGAACATATAATAAGCGCTAAATTGCACACAGAAATACCTTTGAGACAGACCACAATTAAACAAATACTGCAGTGAGGTGTATGGGATACTAGATGGTGACGGGTGCTATGGGAGACAAGAGAGCGGAACAGGGAGATAGGAAGGGCTGAGGGGGTGGCTGGAGAGGAGTTTTGCAGTTTTAAATGGAAAATAGTGTCTCCTGAGGAAAATGATAAACTCCAATAGTTTATCCTGGAATCTCGTAATACTCAAAGCATATTTGATATGTGGTAGAGTGTGGTGTTACCCATTCAGCTAGAGATCCAGAGTCCGGACCTGAGAAACTTGCCAACTCACTTCTCTGAGCCTGGATTTCTTCCATTTCAAAATGAAGGGGTTGGACGAGCGTGCAGCCTTGATCCTTGTTGAGCATTTACTACGGCCAGAGTGGAAAGGACAGTGCTAGGTGCTAAACTTGGGACCACCTTGAGATTCCCTTCCCGACCAAATAATAGATTAATTCTTGTTCTTAAAAAGGATGACAATCAATTAGCATTCCCTTGTATTCTGATCACTGACATACCCAAAAATAGCACTGTAAATGTGAGATAGCAACAAGGAAACACAACAAAAACAGTTTCCAAGTTGCAGTAATCAGCACTCATCATTTGTTACAGACAAGAGGCAAATTATCTCTCAGTCTTTAGCACAAAGGTAGTGAAATTTGGCTTATGTCAACTTGGTGAGATGCCAGGAGGAAACTGATTAGCAAGATGATGCAGAAGACAGCTATTTTTCTATCATTTTGTTCTTAAGACTGTTATAGAAAAAAAGGGCTGTGCTGGTGAGAGTCTTCTTTGGGATGGGATGGAATGGAATGTGTGGCTCTCAAAGGGTTCTGGATATTTGTCTAGTTTCTTTCTCAGCAACACGACTAGTTAATACTTACTGGATGTTGCTACTATGTGTCAGGCAGTATGCTGAGTGCCCTAATCCCCTGAATGTAATATGTAACTCCCCATGAAAAAGGGGATAGGACCATATTATTCCTATCCTACCGGAGAAGAAACTGAGATTTAGAAAGAGTAAGTAATTCATCCAAAGTCAGGCAGTAAAACGCCAGAGCCAGAGCTCTCTGTTTTCTTATAACCTTTACTCTGGTGCTGGTTAAATCTGCTGTCTCCATGACCACAGACTGCCTTTTGATCCATTTGGTATTGTGGTAAAAAGTTACATCACTGGTAACAAGTAAAAATGGTAAGAATGTAGGAAGAGGTTATGTTAAAACCATCACTGCTGCCTGGGGGTTGAGAGAGCAAGAGAAACAGAAAACAAAACATCCAAAGTGAAAATCTTCAGAGCACACATTCTGTCAAGATAGATCTTCAAGATAGAATCAAAAGAATAGAGTTCCTAATTCTACAAAGAAAGAGAAAGGTTGGAAAACATATAAGGCTAAGCATAAAATTTCCTCCTGTTAGAATATTAGTAGTGTTGAAAGAGAAGTTAAGAAACAGAAAACTGTATGTTGGCAACCAGAATAATATAGACTCATTCATGAAACATAGTATTTTTTTGTTTGTTTTTTGCTTGTTTGGGTTTTTTGTTTTTGTTTGTTTGTTTTTGAAAGAGTGAGAGAGTGTGAATGGGAAGAGGGAGAAGGAGAGAGAGAATCCCAAGCAGGTTCCATGCCCACAATGGGGCCCAATGTAGGGCTCAAGTTCACGACCCTGAGAGCACGACCCTGAGCCAAAATCAAAAAGTCAGACACTTAACTGACTGAGCCAACCAGCTGTCTCCATAGCAGTCATTGTTAAAGAAAGGGGTCAATCAATAGTTATTGCCAGTTATGTGCTAAACTCTGTGTTAAATACTTTAAGAAAAACAGATTTATGCATTATCACATCCCACTTTTTATTAAAAGTTTGTACTTATAAATCAAAAGGTTACGTACATGCTTAACAGTATTATTATAGATGACCAAAAATTAGTACTGTCATTCAAGCTCAAGTTATTCCACGGATTTTTTTTTTTTTTCTTATGAAATCACACAGCCTCCTTTGAGTTCCTTGAAGGGATTTTTGTCTTCTGGAATACCCTTTACTAGTGGATCTTCCCCAGATCTTTCTTCAACATAATCCCTTACTTCTTCACAACATTTGGAGACCTTAAAGGGAAGGAGAAAGAAATGACACATTTGGTTTAATACAGAATGCTGCAGAATCCAAGAATGTATTATAATTTCTGTGTTCTTTTTTATGTGTTCTGCTTTCCACCAGTGCATATGTATTTTCTAGGAGAGAAGAAAAAAAAATAGCTGCTCTTTTTTCCTGTCCTGGATATCTTCAGGTAAAGGAGAACCATTTGGCCATAATTCAGCTAAGGGTTCTCAGGAGACACTGCCTCCAGCTTCTCTAAAGGAGATCAGAACAGGGATCAGAAAACAGCTGGCCACAGAGGTCACCAGGGTCACCAGAGTAAACATTGATTAAATCTGTTTCCTCATTCCAGAAATGTGACCTGTAAAGATGGAAGGGAATGAATAATTTTTAAATTCTAGGCTTATCGTCACTCCTGAATTCTCAGAAGTATACACATATAATTTTATTTTAAACTCATTTACAGTGATTGATCATGAGCTCCAAACAGTCAAGGACCTTTGGCTGACTTGTTCACGTGTATCGCTGGCATCCAGAACAGAGGCTGGGTTTAGGTGGTGCTCAGTAAACATGTATTTGTTGAACTAAATCATTATTTTTGTTTATGAGCTTGCTCTTCACTCATCTACCATTATAGTAATGGCTTCATGAAAAATCAGGCTTTAGTAACTTAATGGACTCAGCCAGAGCTTAAATGGTCCATGTGCCATTTAACACACCTTTTAGAAAGAGTCAATGTTCTATAATACATAGAAATATAAATGTGTGCATCTGTGTATACACATATACACATGCATATCCACACAAGCTCAAAATATTTCTTTTAATGTTCAACTTATTTCCTTTTCACTTATTCTACTGTTCATGACAGTAACATGAAACTGCTTCATTTCTGGCAGTCCATTAGGTGGCCATTCCATAACTTCTCTAACTAATTCACTGTTTTTTAAAATAAAATATTTATATCATTTTTGTATGCAAATTTCCAGTAGCACTAAACATAAGACTTAAGATTACTTTATAACTCTGCAAGTTCATTATCTACATATTAGGAAACATCATTTCTAACTGGGGCAAGGCCTTGGTCAGATGTCTCCTTCATATGAGGATACTCATAGTTTATACACAATTCTGAAATATGCAGTAATTTAGATTCACATTTTTTTCTTTTCAAAATTCAAAATTAAGATTTAGGTTCACTTTTCCCCCTGTTCCTCCAAACACCAGCTATTTTGGCCCCAACTGGGTGTCAGGAATAGAGGTATTATAATTCTAGAGTCAGCGAAGGGTTGGTTTTGACAATGTCTAACTAGGATCTGAGGCTATAAGGAGCAATAAATTACCTAAAAATCCTATGTGAGTGTATGTGCTCAATTGCAAATCTGTCAGCTTTAAAAACTGGGTGCAAAGAGTTGTGTCTTCTGACAATACTAGTACCTTGATAGCAGAATAGTATGAACTATTCTGATTCACAGACATCAAATAATTATTTAAAAAGTAATAAAAATTAGTAGAAAGCATTTGGTATGTCCTAGGTATTGTTCTCAGAGATTTATATACATCATCACATTTATGCTTCCCAGCTGCCCTCTGAATTAGATGTTGTTACTATTCCCATTTTATAGACAATATTTCAGGTGAGTATTCCACAGGGAGAAAGTAGTGGAGCCAGAATCTGAACCAGGGATGGGTTCCAGTGTCTATCCCCTGGAACTGTTCTAGAAGGACTTTATGCCAGCCTGTGTCAAAACTATAGGTTTGGTATCTAAAATGTGTGTGCGTGTGTGTGTGTGTGTGTGTGTGTGTGTGTGTTTAGTTTTGGTAGTCCGGTATTATATTAGTTTGACTTCCAAAAGCAAGGAGATTTTGAGTAGCAGGGAAAAGGAACCCCAAAAACCTGCTAGATGGTGATGTATGTGATGTTCACCCAAAATAAAAAATCCCAGATAAGGTGGCCACAAATGAATAATAAACATGAATATGATCCAACTGCCTTTCAAACAACAATTCTAAGGAAATAAATAATGAAACAGCATTTGGATGTTTCAAGTCAAGAAGAAAAAATAAATTTCCTTTATTTCCCCCCAAATATAAAGATTTTAACTGTTCTGTTGTATGTTCCAAGATTTTTGTGCTGTGTATATATTTAATTTTATTTTTATAGAAAAATATGTTTTGCCTGTATGGAAAGGGCAAAAGAGAAGTTTGAGACAATTATAAATGTCAAAGAAGCCAAAATTCCAATTTTTATTGGGAATAAGGGTCTTGAGCAAAGTATGAAGATAATACAAACTCCTTTTCTGCTTTGGCTTGATAAAATGTGTTTTGGAAAAAATATAAAATATACTCTTATCACTCATAGAGGAGTTTTATTCTACTTACTTTCCTAAAATGAAGAAATCTAAAATACATATCTACATTTTCCAAGCTTCAGTCACTGTTTGTTTGGAGGAAACTTTTATTCCTTTGCCACGCCTCTCCTTTTAATGGCAGAGAACTCTTGGTAACCATTTCCAAGATCTGTCAGATGTTTTTAGGAGGAATGAGTAAATTCTTGTGCTTGAACTCATTTTTATTTGCAAAGAAGGAATAGCGTGTACTCATTCATTACTAGCCATGACAGTGCTGGCGGAAATGAGGTCTTGGCTAAAAGTATCTAAACATCAAAGTATTACATTAAATAAAAAGAAACTTATCAATTTAGAAAAGGAAAAATAAAATGCCTATGTATGCATTGCTTCATTTTACTGCTTAACTAAAATATGGTCTCTGTCTCATAGTCTTTGTTTCCTTTTTCTTTCCCTCTCTTTCCTTCTTTTTTAAAACAATTCTATGAAAACAGAAAAACATTTTTAATTTTGTGGTCATACAAAAACAGTCTAAGAATTTGGCCCATGGAAAATAGTTTGGAAAACCTTCCATTTAAAGTCTGAATCAAGAGATAATTATGATTATTAGTTTTCTTATTCTCTAATGCATTTTTACTTGAACAATTCATTTTTAGCTACATTGAGACTCTCTAGTGAATGGTGTGGGGGAGGACAAATCATTTTCCCTCTACTCTTTAAGGTTCTTAATTGAGACACTCCTGCTAATGAAAAAGGCAGATTAACAGGAGAAAAACACACAAAAATTTAATAGCATGTATACCTTCTTTGTACATGGGAGAGATCCAGGAAAACCAAAATGGCCCAGGACACCCCCTTAAATACCATCTCCAGCTGAAGACAAAAAATTTGGGGGTTTGAGGACAGAAAGGCCAGTTATGGGAGGTTTTCAGGAAAAGCAGCCATCAAAAGCCCACTTAATTCAAGAGCATTTAAGTCCTTGCCTTCTCTCCTAATAAGAGTTTTAGAGTCATCCTTTTCTTCCAGGTACAGAGAGGGAGATTTTATAAATGGAGACTTCCCTTATAACTGTAAAAGTCTCTTACAAAAGGACAACTTCTACTTGTTTTTCAGATATTCTCCTACCTGCTATTTCTTAAAAATAACCAGCCTAAAACAATACTTATGTTAAGGAAATATATTTTGTTTGGGGTGGCAAATTCTGCTCCCCTGTGACAGGTCCTCACCTGGCAGTACTACCATATCTATAGTTTAAAATAAAATTCAAAAGGGAGCTATGGTTTACCAGCATTCTTTCCAGGGTCACTTCTTTCTTGAGCTGGTCAACTTCCATCTTCAATTTGTCCTTTTCGGTCAAGTCTTCAATATTGATCACTGGCATCTTTTACCTGCTGAAAAAAGAGACAGTTCATACATACACCAAATTTCTGGACATGGTTCAGGTCAGTATTAGCCAGTCCTTCCCTCTGCTCTTAACTTACTACGGGAACTGTTTCTTTGTTTCAGCTTTCTAGGATAACTGATTTCTTATGAATGCTCTCTGAACAATTCCAGCACTGCACACTATCCTTGCAATTTTAAAGCTTCTTTATAATCTTCACTAATATGATTAAACCAAGCATTTGACTCTAACCACCTGCTAGTAGGTTTGTAGGGATGTGGGAGAGGTCAGTTTAGTCAGCATACAGTCTTAAACATCCAAAGCTCCTCCTTTTCTCTGTTTTGTTTTATTGTTGTTTTTTTGTATAGTGTAAATATTTGAGTTTCCAACACTCAATCTCCAACACCAAAACTCTCCATCATATGATATACACCATTTAAATGAGCTTGAGGTCATTCTGAGGACTGGATTAATCCTCTAAAACGCTAGAGTAATCTGGTATTAACAGAGAACTATACACAAACTGTTACTATAAGTTCTTTACAAATAACAGGTTGTAATATGAAACAATAGAGTGGAGATATAGCAAACAACCTCATTAATCAGAAATAAAGGAGCATGTTACTTAGAATGTGTCTCTATACAATACCAGGAAGTTCTGTGTAACCGTCACAATGCACTGGAAAGCAACCATGACCAAATGTATCAGGTTAAAGGTGAGATAGTGGGCATACTGTTGGACATCATAAAAGAAGGATCTTCTGCACTCTCAGCAATCTCTTCTCCTTAATTAGATCAATGGGCAATGGGGGGAAATGGTGCAGTAGCTGGTGGTACCCATATGCAAAATGGAAAGTATTTCATTGTAGCTAAGTGGCATCACACTTAAAACCTCTCCTTTTTTTGTATTCTTTTTTTCTACTTTGTCTCCCTGGTCCAGTTTTTATAATGAGATATTTTTATGAAAGTAGACATATTTAGGTCACATGTTATTTCAGCGAACAAAACATTGCATATTTATATACAAATACTCTGCTAATAATTTATCAGCAATTAACTTATTTCCTTATAGTGATAGAGTGTTATCATTTCCACAACCTTTGAGGAAATACTATTTCCCTTCTCGATCTTATAATGGACTCTTCTTCTTTGGGAAACAGACATTTTCACATATTTTTAGGGGCAAATGCCTAAATATGCCAGCACAGATATAGAAAAGAACACTCTATGAGGACCCAAAGTCAATGTTTCCCTTACCTTTTTATTTTTGCTTCTCTGTTCTTAATTTAGCAAACAATATGACACGAAAAGATTGTTCCTTCAACCTGCGTAATTGTGTAATTGTTGTTTGGTATTTGAGAGAGGTATTCATTCTCCCCTTCCTTCTTAACTGCGTTCAGACTATCTGTAACCATTCACAAGCAAATCTACGTCTGCTGATCATTTTTAGTGGTTGAGATTATCCTTTGCACATTTTTTCTACATCTTGAAAAACTAATTCCACTGGCAATGACTCTCACACTTCAGTGTGTATAAGAATCGCTTTAGGAACTTGTTAAAATATGAGCCCAACTGAAGAGGTTTTGATTTGGAATAGGGCTTAGAATTTAATTTTCTCTGTTTTAGAGAATCCCTACCATGTTATTGACAATGAAATGATCACTCTTTGGCTCTTGCTAGGGGTGTGGCCCTGATCAAGTTACTTAAATTCTCTGTGCCTCAGTTCACTAGGAAATTGGAGCAATATGATTATGTAGGTTGCAGATGTCTTGGGAGGGATCAATATTGCATAACGGTATGTGGCACAGAATTTGTGCTCAGTACACGTTAGCTGGGTTACCCATTTATTCTGCACCTCTAGACTTTCAAAGTCTGATATCTTACATGGCACTCGCTGATAGGTGGCTTTATAAGTGCTCTTTAGGGATATCATGTGGACATGATTTGGGTCCCTTAATATCATGGGTCGCTGATGCTGATGGTGCCCTTCCTAGATTTCCCTTTCCAGAGTGGGGTGTTCATTTTCCCAGAGGTGCACATGTTGACTGCCAAGGGCAAGCCTTCTGCATAGGTTTGTTCTTGGCTGATGGGAATGACTTCGACTGGTGATGTCTGGGAGATTATGGTTTCAATTGGCCCCTGTGAGTGACCTTTAGTGTAGGGCTGGCTGAAGTGAGGTTGTAACAGTTCAGACCAGGTGCCTCTGGGCTGAAAAATCCTGTAATTGAGAACCTTCCAGAGCTCCCCATGGAGTCAGGATATGCTAGACATCTGAGACTATACCTTTGCTTAACTTCTGCTTCATCTTGCTTTCTACCTTCCTTCAGAGATTTCTTGTGTGAGCTCATCCTTGGTAAATCACTTGGACAAGGATCCCTGTCTTAGGCACTGATTCTGACAAATCTAAGACACAAAAGGTTATAAGGACTTTTATAAGAGCATCTAAGTCTTTCACAACTTTTATGTCCTTACTCCTGCCCATTGTTCAATATATAAAAGAGAATCATGGGGTGTAGATACAGTCACTAGCAAACTATGTCATAAATATTCACCTAGCCATAGAAAAAAGTACAAAGTATGTAACACCAATTTACTAACAAATGATCTCTGAACTCTAAAATTCAATAATACTTTAAGCAAAACACATTTCATTTGGTGGAGGCGAATCTTAGAAGATGAGGGAATGCTTGCCAAACTTGATGCCGTGGGACTTACATGAGAAAATTCAAAGAGTGAGGATCAAAACTCTAACTTCCTTCAAAGACAGCCAGCCAACGAAAGGGCAGTGTATATTGTCTGCATGGAGTCCCAAGGCTCAGAGTTGCATTGAAGGGTTTAAATGAATTCAGATATGGCATCATCCAATCATCCTTAAACCCACTTTACAGATGAAGTAAAGGTGGTCCAGACAGTTGAAGTGACCCAAATCATAAAAGGGGTGGCAACAGAGCTGGGCTATAACACAGGTGCTTGGTTTTTGGTCTGGGGTGTTTTCAAATCCAACACACTTCTGCTACCCTTCCCAAATCAGTGTAAAAGCATAGATTTGTTGTGTCAAACTTTAGAATTACACAGGAAGAAAGTACAGAATTGAAAACAAGGGGCACTAAGCCTCCCTGTCCTATTCCCCCCCACCCCTGGCCCCAATCTCTGGGCAGCTCAAAGCTTCCAACTGAGCCGCCTCTACATGGGAAGTTCTCAGAGGGGCTAGATCATATTACTGGCACTATAACCAAGCATCCTTACCCCCCTTCCACCAGAATATAAAAGAGAAGGACTGAAGACTCAGACCAACAAGCTAAGGCAGCAATTATAGCTAATTTAAGGGGGGGGTGTTACCTACCCCTTTAAGTAGAAGATATTTGCCCTTTTACTTCTTCCATCTTGCCTACTATCAGAGGAGGTAAGGTCCAACAAAGTAAAGAGATGAGAAGGGGGAAAAAGTACCTCAGAGCTGTACCCCATTCATAGAGCAGGGGTTCTCTGTGGGAGGCAATACCGCCCCCTCCAGGGCTTTTTGAAAATATGTCAGGTTGTTTATGGTTTTCAGGGGTTTTGTGGGTGCGAGTATGGGATGTAGAGAAGATAGAAAGATTTAGAGTAGCTTAAGTGTCTCACTAATATTGTCCATAGTTTTCTTGTTAATCTATTCAAGAATTAAAGTGGGCTAGTATAAAGTTCAAAAGCTACCTGCTTTCTATTTGTTTTTACACATTATATAGATAAGCATATTTTGAAGTAAGGCAACTCGACAAAATATTGAACTTACAAAATCTGTATTAGTGGAAATTATTAAAATTATTTTTAGAAGCCCCCTGTTTTATACAGAAGATAAATCACACATTCTTTGAAATAGAAATGTTGCTAACACACTTTAAATATTTTGATTTATAAACATTCCATTTGACACATTGTTTTCAGAAACAAATCCACTATATTATTTACAGTAAATTTGCAATCATAGGGCTATAAATTTTCTTATCTCGTACTATTCTTTTCCATCCTGACATTATACTTAGGACTATAAAAATAGCTAACATTTTATTCATTCGTCCAACAAATATTTACTGAGGACTATTATGTTCTAGACTCTATCTAGATGCTTGAGGGTAGAACAGAAAAAAATACAGAAAATGTTACCCATGAGGAACATACATTCTAATGAAGGGGAAAGGCAATAAACAAGATAAAATGTAACATATATTTATTTTGATAAGTACTAGGGGAGGTATAATAAGTAATTTGTTTATTCCACAGACGCTTATAAGATTCTACTTTCCATAAGTCTAGTTCTCAGCACTGGGAAACAATGGTGACTACAACAGGAAAGCTTCCTGCTGTCACAGAGCTTACGTAATAGTCAAAGGATCAGACAAGTGAAACAAAATGAATAAACATAGCGATTTAAACTGATAAATGCTATAGTTCATGATAAGGAGTGACTAGGATGTGAAGCAACATCATCTAGACTGATTAGAAGTAGTCAGCAGCACTAAGACTGTCCAGACAGTGACAGTAAAGGTCAGTAGACAAGCATTTCATGCAAGGAGGAGGGCTAAGCAGAGGGAACAGCTCATGCAATGGGCAGGATGTGGGAACAAATTTGTTGTACAAGAACAGAAAACACTATGTAACAAGTAGAGTAAGATAGAGGGAGAGTGATGGGGTGAGGTCAGGAACGGAGACAGTAGCCAAGTCACGTAGAGTGACTCAGAGGAGTGGTAAGGAATAAAGTGAGGAGCTAATGAAGGGTTCGGATTCTACTTTGAAAAAAGTGAGGTGTGTGGGGTTGAAGGGTAACTACAGCGGAAACTGGGATTTTATGGAAGAACGTAACCTAAGAGTCCCTTAAGAACAGGCGGATTTGAACAATATTGGTGGCCACGGATATAGGGAAATATGGGCAGATTAAAAATGTGATTTGCAAGTAGAATTGACAGGACTATTGATGGATTGGGTGATGAAGAGATGGGAGATGTCAAGAGTGATTCCACAGTTTGGGGCTTGAAAGTCTAAGTAGAAGTGTCACTGACAGAAAGAAGGAAGATTGGGGCATATGGTCAAGATTTCAGTTTAAGACATATAATATTTGAGGGGTGCCTGGGTGACTCAGTGGGTTAAAGCCTCTGCCTTCAGCGCTGGTCATGATCCCGGTGTCCCGGGATCGAGCCCCACATTGGGCTCTCTGCTCAGCAGGGAGCCTGCTTCCTCCTCTCTCTCTGCTTGCCTCTCTGCCTACTTGTGATCTCTGTCTATCAAATAAATAAATAAAGTCTTTAAAAAAAAGACATATAATATTTGAGATGTCTATTAGATATCCAGGTAGAGATATTTAGAAGATGTAAGCATTTGGAATTCAGAGGTGAGGTCAAGACTATACGCAAATGTGTGTGTGTGTGTGTGTGTGTGTGTGTTGTACACTTAAAATCACATAGGAAGAAAGTTCGGTTAGAAAGGAGTTCTCAAGGTTGAACTTTGAGTCATTCCACTTTTAATGGGCAGGTAGAGGAGAAGGACAGATTGAGAAGGAATAGTCAACTAAGTAGGGGAAACCAGAAGAATGTGGAAAAACTAAAAAGTAAAAGAAAAGCATTTCAAGAGTGAGGAAGAATCTGAAATGGTTAAATACTACTGAGATGGAAAAACATGGTCCCTGGTGACCTCAGTGGCAACAGCTTTGGATGTTGTATGAATTGAGAGGTCCAGTAAGATGTGGCAATAGGATGAGGTGCTCTTGATGGGAGCACTTCCTGTTCTTCCTCTTCCCAATGTGGAAGTTGAATCAGAGTGCAATGGGGTGGGGGGAGATGAGGAAGTAGAGGCAGATAGTGAAGATAAGATTTCTGCTGGAAAAGGGAGCAATGAAATAAGGCTCTAACAAGAAAGGGGTGGAAAGTCAAATATGAACTTTAAGTTTGGGATGGGAAAAAAAATCAGAGATAGAAATGGAAACTATTGAAAGAACTGATGTTACAGAGGAGTGAGAGGAGTAAAGTCCTCTAGAAGGCGAGAGGTGAAAGGACCTAGGGCAGTAGCTACAGTGTTGGTGTCTGGTTCGACCAGGGCATGTCTTCTACTGTAAGGGAGGGAAAGAGAGTGCCAGACATCCTGCTGACCAATAGGAAGAGTTCACACTTCTCTGGCTCATTCAGTAGACCTAGTCCATGCTAGTGTAGTCAACTCTCTTCCAATAACACCTTTTAGTTTGACTCAGTTTGCTTTCTTGGCTAGTAGTCAAGAGAGATACCCCGCCCCCAAAGAAATAGTAAGAGTCTTAGGAGATATACTGCCCTTTCAAACTGCAACTATGGCTTCCCCCTGCCCCCAAATGGTAGGTTGTCCCTCCTGTTTGACTTAAGAGATGAAAGCTTTTCTATATAAAATAGAATAAACGAGCATATGCAGGGTTTATGACAGACACGTTAGTAAGTATTGTATAACTAACATGAGATTTAGGCTAAGGTATAAAGAAAGGACAGTGTTTTTGTAAGAAAGTGTCTTTATACTTGAAAGGTCAAGCTCCATTACTTTTTGCTAAATATAACCCTGAAAATAAGGATTTAGTGATTAACTCTCTCAATCCTCTAATCTGATTATTAACTTTGGCAGATGTTTCTCTTAGAGCATTATAGCAATGTATTTAAATTGCAGTGATCTGTTTGTTCTCAATTACAAACTTCATGTTTGAGTGAAAAGGAAGTCTGTAATCTAGCTGTCCAGGTACTGAACTGAGGTCATGAGCACATGTTATATATAATAAACCCGACTTCAGGCCCCACTAATATGTAAGAGAAATACATTTGTACAGGGAATGAGACCAGTGGATCAGGATTCCAATGGCCTGAACTAACTGTATAGACATGGCACCATCATATATTCACCTTAAGTTTCAGTGCTCATTTGCAGAGTGGGAAGCATAAAGTATCACCCTCAGTGGTGACTGTGGGAGATGCAAACTCTCAATAAACATCATATTCATTATTATAGTGCTTGCTATTCCCACATGATATACAGGAGTTAGGCGCAATTTTCTATGTCTTTCCCCCCTTCTTGACATGCCACTCTCTGGTGGATGAGTAGCCCAGGCTAGAATTCTGGGCAGGTGGTGGTGAAGCCATACTGTGCTAGGAAAGTCTTGGATAAAATAGTCCAAACTTTGTCCCAACATTTTGGGTGCCCTACATAGTTAAGTATGCAGCAGTGTGAGTAAGAGAAAAGACGGTTTGCCTCTTAAGTAGGCATGATAGCTGAATGAACATACATCTAGGTAGAAGAGAAAAGGGTTTTTTGAGATTCTGCCTTTCTACAGAAGGCAATGCTTTGCTAGAATCACAACACCTTAAAAAAAAAAAACTGACCAAAGCAAGCACCTGTTTAAGGAATGAGTCTCTGTGTCCCACAGGCATAAAAGTTACAATGTTAGATATGTTTGTGTAGATTGGCTTTTGTTTTGAACTGAGCTCTTACCAAAATTTTATTTCCTCCTCTATAATCCCATAAAACCTAGTACATATCTTTAATATTGTACTGAAAATGCGATATTGCAGTTGGGTTGTGATGTCTACTCTTCTACTCTATTATGCTAGGAGATCCCTATATGTATTTGTCTTTGAATTCCAAAACGCCTAGCACAAGGTTTGGCACGTATTAAATAGTAATTCTGCTTATTTTTAAAATATATGGATGGAGAAATGATCACGGTAAGAGACACATTAAATACCCCATTATCTCGTTCCCCCTAAGGAGAACAAGAATAATAAAATTAGGCACAGGGAATGTCTCATCCTCTTAACACGGTTCCACCTTATTATACACTGCTCATAGATGCACTCTCTATCCGACAGAGGGCGCACTAGAGTAAACATTTCCTACGTGACCCAACTCGCCAGAAAAACACCTTGGAGGTGAAGGAGTTGCCTAAACTTGAACAAAATCCTCATGATCCCTAATCTCTCAGAAGAGATGAACTGCCTTTCTTATCAAACGTGTAAAATTCTTGTTCGTGCCAGATGGACTCACTTCAGATTTTATTTTGACAGGACTTCAGCTAACAGGCGGCAAGAATTTCGCTTATTGAGGAGTTAATCAATGTAACTCCTTAAGTGACTATGATATATAATATATATCCCCAAATCACCGGCTAATTCACCTCATTCATTTATGAGCTAGACATGCCACTTCTCTCTGAGGTGTCTGACAGGGAGGAAGACCATCTGTCTTAATCCTCTTGTTAAATTCATAATCACCGTCCAAGCCTGTGTGGCTCTCAGAAGATAGAAGGTCTTACTTGAGACTTGGGACTTCTAGGAACTAATGTGCTCCAAATCAACTTAGTCTCCATTTTGGGGGAGGGCATGTGGGAGATGGTGAGAAAGACCTAGAAGCAAGGATCTGACACTGCACAGGTGTTCCTGAAGCTTCCGTGTGTTTTCATTCTGATATTGAACGTTCCACTCTGAGGTCTCCGTGCAGTAAAAGGAGTCCAGATACGGGAATGTAAGGAAGAATACGGGGCTGAATATCAAGAACTAGTCTTCAGCTCTGTCAACAACGAAGGTAAGGAAGCATGGCAAGATCTCAATACAGAATTCTGTAAAATGAAAATAGTGGAATGGAGAATATTTATAGTTCCTTCAACATTCAGATTATAAGAACTCCATGCCTTATTTCACAGAACTCCGAACTATTTTGAAGCTCTATTTTTAGCCACAGCCACTAAAGTTAATACTTGGTGTAACAATGACAAATCAATCTGGGTGACTGTTCTTTGTGGTTCCCTCCAGACTTCCACTTCCTGTTGACTTTGGATAAAGGACTTCTTTCCCTTTGCTATGTGGTAAACTTTTGGCCTAGATACTGGTTTAAGGATATGGAAGCACTGTGACATCCTTATGGAGGCTGGTTGCTGTGGTCACATGGCTCCTTCCACATGATGCTAAAGATGAATTCAGTAATTTAAAATAATCCCAGAAAATTTAGATTCCCCTTACATTGGAAGATATGTTTTTCATGGATATAAAGATACTCAAGTGGTTTGCAATTAAGAGGCATAATTTCCTTCCTGATAACTTGGCCTGATCGTCTCAAACTTCTAACTGGCCCCATTTGTTGAATTCTTCTTCCCGGTCTCTGCTCAGTGGTCACAGGGGTGTGAAAGATGCACCTGATTTGGCATAGAATAAAGGAAGGTAACTAACATTTCTTGAGTGCCTCTGAACATGAATTTTGCCCTGTGTCCATAGACTCTACACCTGGGGGTGAAGGGCCTGATTTTGGCCCTTTCCCCATTCTCCTTCCCCTCCATGGGAATGCAGCATCCTGTGTCCTTACTAGGACTAAGGCCTCTGCTCTGACTCAAAGAACCCTAAGCTCACTTCCTCAGAAGAAAACATCCCAAAGTTATATATGATTGTGTCACACCTTCCTAGGCAGAGATGGCACCACGGAGCTCAGCCAAAGAGGAGAGCTGATGAAAGCACTGTCACAGGCTTTCGTCCTATGAGGCCAGTTCATATTGCTCTTTCCTGGCTGTAGTTCCATCTTAATGTTTTGGGCCAAGGCTCTCAATTGGACTCAAAACATGGACAATCTGGCTGGATCCTGTGCCTGTGTATAAGGCACTGAAGCCTATCTTTTTGAGTGCTGAGGCCCTTGTCCTTTAATCCTCACAACACGCATGTAAAAATACACTCATTATCCATTTTACAGATAAGGAAACCAAGGCTTAGAGAGTTTATGTGACTGTCCAAAGGAGCAAGGGATAAAATTCATTTTCCCATTGCATCCTGCAATTTTCCAAAATCACCTGCTCTAATATAAGATTCCTTTTTATATGAAGCTTAAAGATGATCATAAAGTACCAGCACATGAGAACAAAGAACAAAAATGACAATAGTCAACGCTGAATGGCAAGTTTGAATCAGTCCTTGAATTTATTTTAGTCCATATGGGAGATATATTTAGTCATATTCAGAAGAATGAAAATCATATTGAGAAGAATGAAAATTGGAAGCTGAATTAACTTTTCTTCTGAAAGTGATACTGGCTGTTTGGTAAAACTTCCCTTCTCTCTTAATGTTTGGGAAGGGCTCATCTGATTCTCCTATGAATGTGTCTTTCCAAAACAGCTGGCTGTTGCAGTGGCTCGCATGCTAAAGCCAGTGCATGCCAGCTCCGGTGAACTGATTGTAATTATCTATTTCCAGTTCTGGTTGTTTGAAATTGGCCATATTGGGAGTACTGACAAACCATGGAAATCAGCAGGCTATACAAATCAGCAAACGCTTCTAAGTTCCCCTCCTGAGAGCTGGTTGTTAAACATTTGTCCTCACATCTTGGACTGTTAATCATAGATATCTGGTAACCTGACAGCATCAGTGAACACTGAATATTTCCGGGACAGGCTAGTTTTCTTAGGAATAGGATTCTACGGCATGACATCAGAATAACTGAAAACTGGCACAAGGGATTTAGTGCGCAAAATGTCCCCGACTATTAACTCTCTGTGAGCATAGGGTTTCTCAGAAACTTTGATGGGAACTCCTGTAAACTCCTTCCAGGTCCTCAGGAGAAGTCAGGAATAACTGTTCTCTGGAGAATATTAAATACAACAAGAGGAAAAGGGGGAGGAAGACACATTCATCAAGAGAACCCATTAAAATGTTCACCAAAAGTATCTTCAGTATTTTATGTGAAATCCAAGCATAAATAGTTTGTTTTGTATAAAGAAAAAATCAGACCCAGGCTAATAATGTCAGAGGAGCAATGAACGTTCATGCACTGACGATTAGGAATGGGCAGAAAGGGATCCCCTACAGCCACCTTCCTATGGAGTTTCAAGTTCCAGCTCAAAAAACACAGCCACAATACTAACACAGGGCTGATGAGGGGTGGGGAGGATATAAAATGATACAATCATTTTGGAAAAGTGGTAGTTTTTTAACATTTATATATATTTTACCCACAAGTAATTAAAGCTTAAACAAGTATGTACGCACTAAGCAGCTTTATTCATAACAGTCATAACTAGAAACAACACAATGACCAGTAACAGGACATTTGTAGTATTCATATATTGGACTCAGCATTTAAAAGAAATGAACTATTCAATAACATGGTGTGTCTTGAAAACAGTAGTGGAGCAAAAGAAGTACAAACAATACACACTTTATGGTTCCATTTGCATGAGATTCAAGAACAGGCAAGACTCTGGTGGTAAGTGGTTGCCCCTGCCTGGGATCAGAAGGACTGACTGCGAGAGGGTATGAGAGAATGTTCTGGGGTGCTGCAAGAGTTCTAATTCTTGACTGGAATAGTGCTGTACACTTAAGATCTATCATGAGCCTTTTATTAAATGTAAATTAAATCTTGACTGAAAGAAGTACGTATGCATAAATGTAAATAAATACACATAATTAACTTTCTAATCTAATCTAATGTAATAATTCGTTGCAACGAATTAGGCTCCCCTCAGCTGAATTTCACACTTGCTCTCTGCCTTCAAATACTTGGACGCCGTGCTTTCATTATGGAGATTCAGGCTTCCCTGTGATGCTGCAAGTTGGAATCTTGTGCAATCACCCCCCCAGGTCATTTCCTTCTAGCCTGCCGACTTCCCATCACTCACATAATGTCACGTCTAGTCACTCCCGCAAAGCTAGGAGAAAGTTTGGGAGGCAGGTTCAACCTGGTGGGGAATCCCCACCCCCCCCCGCCCATCCCCCGCCCCCGCACTTTCCTACACAGGGCTGTGACAGGTCACAGCCTGTGGGGCATGAATCAGCCTCCCGGGCTCCACGCAGGCACGCTCCGCCCCTGTCCAGGGTCCGAAGGACAATCACCCTACATAAAGCAGGCACCCACCGCATCGGCACCCAGGCTGCCTGGAGACTGGACCTTGTGCACCCTCTTCCCGCCGGCACATTCAAGAAACGCCTCGCCCTGAGGGCCACTCAAACGGGACAGCATGGACTTTATGACCGGCATAGGGGTTACGCTTCTGTGGTTGTTCCTGTTGATGAGCGGGCGGGGAGTCAATGCTCAGAGCTCTCCAGGTACTGCCCATTCCGGGGACCCCTCCTCTTTCGCCCTGGGGTAAGCAGGGAGGGTGCTGCAACTGTGGGGTTCCGGACTGCACCCGCTCTCTCTGCCCCGCTCTCCCCAGACCCCTGTCGCACAGGACGTCTGGGAGCCGCGGGAAGATATACTCTTGCAGAAGTTTGTACTTTTCTCTCTGTGACTCCCCTCGTGCCGGGAAGCAGAGGGACAGAAGTCCTCGGGAAGCCTCTACCTTCCCGGAGACGTGGCAGACCTCCTTCCCTCTCTCAGGCTCTCCTTCTGCTCCTCCAGAAGGAAACAATGCAGACATCTGCCTCCAGCCCCAAGACGAGGGGCCCTGCCGAGCCCTGCTTCGCCGTTACTACTACGACAGGTCCACACAGAGCTGCCGCCTGTTCTACTACGGGGGCTGCGAGGGCAATGCCAACAATTTCGAAACTTTGGAGGACTGCAATGAAGCTTGCTGGAGAATAGAGAGTAAGTGGCCTTGCTCAAGCTCAGATCTCCTGGCTGCTAGTAACTTAATTTTCCAGATCCCATTTTCTACAGTAAGGTTTAGCCTTTATTTTCTCAACCATTAAGTAAGGCTCGCTTATTATTTCCAGAAAGTAAACCCAAGTTTACACTGGCTAACAAATTTCTCTCCTAAGTGGCATTTATCATAATTCAGTGTCTGTGCAGACTAAGAGCAAGAGTTCATCGTAGGGCATAATAATGCAGGGGTGTGATGTATTGGGTACCACATAAGTACTTTTCTTTATCCTTAGTTCTAAACCCATGTTTTTTTTATGCCTCCTGGAGAGCCCTGTTTCCTCCTGTCGGTTATCCATCAATCTGACAAACTTTTCAGCAGATTTTATTGTTAAGGTGTGATTTAGCTAACTGTAACTTTTCCTTTTGTCCCCTGACACCCAAACTTGTTTTGGGTTAGTACAGGGATATAGTAGAGATTCATGATCATGGTTTCTATTTCATTTTAATCATATTTATTATATCTGGTAAGGCCAGTAACAAAACATGGGACTTCGCCATTCAAGGAACTAAGCCAAAGAAAAATGTGTATGTATTCCTATGAATAAGTCTGATTAACTTCCTATGTAGAAAAATCAGAACACCCTGAGAGAACAGAGAGTTTCCACTGTATTTGGCTGACTCAGGTCTGGGACTGCTATTTAAAAAAAAAAAAAAAAAAAAAAGAGCTAAATAACTGGATGAAAGAAAAGTCTTCTGGGGATTTACTATCCCCGTACTAAATGTGATACAGTTTTCTCCCCAGTTGTTTCTGAAAATGCAGTAAAGTTCTGAAGTAATGCTAAGGAAGTATTACTTACTAATTACTTCAGTAACTTAGTAATTAGTAATACTGAAAGTAAGTAATACTAAGTATTACTAAAGCTAATTTTTGACTAGCATTTTTTATGCCCTCCTTTTCCTAGAAGTTCCTCGTATTTGCAGGTTGGAAGTCAGTAAGGGGCAGTGTGGAGTACGCACAGGAAAGTACTTCTTCAACCTAAGTTCCATGACATGTGAAAAATTCATATCTGGCGGGTGTCCCAACAATAAGAACAGTTTCCCGGACAAAGATACTTGTATGGCCTACTGTGCACCAAAGAAAAGTAAATACTATTTTTATGGGGTTTCTGTTTCATTTAAGATTTTAGGATGGAAGAAAAATAATACTTTGATGTGTAATTACATGCCTTGTGTTCTGATGATTTCACATATAGTAGGGTATCAGTCCTACTATATATATATATATATATATATCTCGTGAGGTAGTATTATTATTATTCCCCCATTTACATATGAGAGTACAGGCTACCAGAAGTTAATGACTTGCCAAGTTCTCAGGGCTAGAAAGTCACAAAGCTGTGCATGATTTAAGTTTTTGCTTCCTGTTCTGGATTGTTTCTTTAGGACTATTTCTCATCTTCTCAGTTTACATATAAAAATTACAGTATTCTGAGGGCGCCTGGGTGGCTCAGTCTGTTAAGCATCCAACTCTTGATTTAGGGTCAGGTCATGATCTCAGGCTCCTGAGATCAAGCCCCAAGCATGGAGATTAAGTTTTCTCTCTCCCTTTCCCTCTGCCCTCTTCACTCCCTCTTGCTGTCTCTCTCAAAATAAATAATACCGTTAGGGAACCTGGGTGGCTCAGTTTGGCTCAGGTTTTGATCCCAGAATCCCGCATCAGGCTCCCAGCTCCCCGAGGAGTCTGCTTCTCCCTCTGACCTTCTCCTCGCTCATACTCTCTTTCACTGCCTCTCTCTCAAATAAACAAATAAAATCTTAAAAAAAAAAAAAAAGGAGAAATCTTCAAAAAAAAAAATCACAGTATTCTGAATGCCATGAATTCAGGTTTATATGGAATCACTTGTGTATAGGATGTAGTAGAACATATCCAGACCTCAGATGGTGAATCTTGAAAATTTCTGTCTAAAGTTTTTGGTTAGATTTCTATATCCTTTAGTAATTGCAAAGTGTAGGACAAAGACCTCTCCATACTTCTTTTTTCTGCTCCTATTTCTTACCTACACCCCCCCCCCACCTTCTTAGTCCCTGAAATAACAGGTTACTTGGGCAATATTTCTGTAGAGAGAGGCAATACAGGCATTCTCCCTAGGCATAACAGAGACACACATACAGAAAGATACATAAATTTAACAAACAAGGAAAACTTGCTCTGGAAGATATTTGAGGAAGCTCTATAATTGTACTGTATGCAGAAACTCGAGTTAATGAGAAGATGGTTGTTGCTTGTGTTTCCTTAAATGTTTTATATAAAGATAAATGTTCCAATGACTACTTGGGAATTACATAAATGTATACTTAAATGATGGAAGGAGAACTGATGAAAACGTTTAAAATAAATCTACCAACACAAGGAAGTTTACTAAAGCATGTCATACATCAACCCTTGAAACACAACCAATTTCTACTTGACCTTATCTGCTTTTTGGGTTTAATTTCTTAACACATTCAAATGATACAAGGACATAACTTCAGAAGAAATTCTCTCCAGTTTATAAAAATTTTAGAATTAACAAACTAGAGCATGCAAGCTTTCTTGAAAATTGAGACACACTTTTTAAATGGTTTGGTATGATATTCTGAATTGAGAATGAAGCTTCAGTAATCATCACAGTTTATTAACTTTGGTATTATTACAGTTCTAATTTTGTTTTCCCTTTCATCAAGGTCCGTCATATTGCTACAGTCCAAAAGATGCGGGAAAATGCTCTGCTAATATAACTCGCTATTATTTTAATCCAAGACACAAAGCCTGTGAGGCCTTCACCTATACTGGCTGTGGAGGGAATGACAATAACTTTGATAACATGGAGGACTGCACACGTGTTTGTCTAAAAGGTAGTAGATATTTTCTTATTCAATTTTTAAACTAACTTTATAAATAATTCATAAGCAAAATTATATTTTTATGTATGTTGTCCTAATAGCACATTGCCATTTCTAGACCATTTCTACGTAAATGGCACTTTAGTACCAGTCAGTTTTGTTAAATACTTATAGTGGCTAGCTTCAACAGGTAGTAGCTGTATCCTTGCATTTTAAAGGTAGAAAGTTATTAACTTGAGTGGATAGTGAGTAAAACTGACTTTATAATCATTAAAAATAGTTGAGGTGAGTGTGTAAGCATATTGGAAATGTTGATTTAAAGTGAGTCTATGGACTGGAGATATGTGATATTTTTATTTCGTTGACTTTAGCTGGGAAGAAAGGAAAAGAATGAGAAGATACCCGATGCTATTGTGCCCATGGAAGACTACTAACTTGGAAGGAGTAATTTTAACCTTTTCCCCTGTATGTCATCTTGTAGATGCTACTGGCTCTGTGGTTATATCTGAAGAATAATATGGTGATACAGGGAAATGAATCATTAATGATTTATACATCAGTTTTTATTGCTACAGGTTACTTTTTCATGTATTTTTACACATAACCAGCTGCTATTCAAATGTGAATCGATTATTTTTAATTTACCATTCACCTATATTTTAATGTAGTTGAATTCTTGCTGTGCCTAAGATATAAAAGCAAATAATGACTCACTCAGTTCTTGGAGTTGTTCTTCCTGATTTCAGCAGTGATCATAACTGAAAAGAAAAGATGATATAGTCATGTTCTCTTAACACATATGATCATAAAAAGGACCAGCAAATACATTTTGTTCTGCATTTAAAAGTTGGATTATATTTTAGGTCCAAGGAAACAAACTTGCAGATTTACCAACAGTTTAGAAAATATTACAAGTGCTATTATACAGACATGACTAACTTTTATATCTACTGTGTTACTTAGAGGATAATAAGATAACTTTTGAATAAAAAGTTGGTAAATTTATTAAAATCTGAAATGCTTTCTTCCGGGATAAAATTCTCTCTCTCTCTCTTCATCTACCTTTCCACCCATCCATCCCCACTCACATGTATGTATTTGTTTATACATAATAGATCTTCATTACTTCCAAAGATATAATAGACATAACACTAAAATTGTTAGAGCTTTTGAGCTGAATATTCAAGGCATTTACTTAAATTACATCAGAGACTATGCATGAATTTGATAATTTAAATTCTACTAATGAATTATTCTTGATAAATATGATCATTCCAGTTAAACAGTTTTTTCTTTCCTCTGTAATAAAAATGTTTTAAAAAATTCCTACATTTTCATGGCAAGGTCCATATATTTAAAAGTATGCCCCCCAATCTAGCAAAATTATAAGTGCATTTGCATTTTGCTTGAGCAATCCCTCTTTTAAAAATCTATCCCGAAGGTATTGTGACAAAAATACAAAATGGTATAATCCTGAGGGCATTCACTGATGTATTATTTAGAATAACCAATAACAGGAAACAAACCAGATAATCATAACCAGGGGATTAAAGATATGAATGTAAAAATGAACAAAATACCTATATATGAATATCATCTGATCCTCAGAATACATTTTTAAAAAGGGTCTAGAGCAACATGAATAAATACACACATCACAGAGGACATAACAATATTAAAATAGTTACCTATAGCAGGAAGGGGAAAACAGGATGGGACAGGCATTTATGTGAATGTACCTCATTATATGGCTGTGATCTTAGACCATGTAAACATTTTATATAATAAGAAAACAAAATATGAAGAACAGAAAGCATTCCTTATACAACTGGAAACAAACCAAAACAACTGAACCCAAATGAATATCAAATAATGGCCTAACTGCAGAAATATGTAATTATTTCTGGTGACTTTCAAAGCCAGTATTTTGACTATCTTTTAAGGGATATAATCTAAGGGTCAAGTAAATTCTGAAGAAATCTGAAAATGCATTAGTCTTTTTTTTTTTTTTAAAGATTTTATTTATTTGGCAGAGAGAGACACAGTGAGAGAGGGAACACAAGCAGGGGGAGTGGGAGAGGGAGAAGCAGGCTTCCCGCTGAGCAGGGAGCCCGATGTGGGGCTCAATCCCAGGACCAACACTTAACCAACTGAGCCACCCAAGCGCCCCTCCATTTAGTAGTCTTATTAGTAACACTGATATTTTTATTTTGAACTTAACATAGAATGCTACATTTTACTATATATTCTATATGAAAATATAAGAATTTATTTCTTTAGAAGTCAAGATTTTCAGTGTTAAGTGAAAAAGTATGGAAATTAAGAAAAACTCTTTAGATTTTAAATTGGAATATAAGTATTAGCATGAAATCAAAATTTATTTTCTCGGGCACCTGGGTGGCTCAGTGGGTTAAGCTGGTGCCTTCGGCTCAGGTCATGATCTCGGGGTCCTGGGATCGAGTCCCGCATAGGACTCTCTGCTCAGCAGGGAGCCTGCTTCCCTCTCTCTCTCTCTCTGACTGCCTCTCTCTCCATCTACTTGTGATCTCTCTCTGTCAAATAAGTAAATAAATAAAATCTTAAAAAAAATTTATTTTCTCTTTGGAAAAAAAAGTATTTTCCACCCTCCCACTGAGATATCCTTGAAGCAATGACAATTCAGTAGTAGTAAGTATAACTCCCATTCAGACGGTGGTCTCTAAATATGATTTCTCAGTAGAAGGAACCAGGGAACCAGGGTTCTTAGGAGAAATCACTGAATCCAGGTCTGGAAGAGGAAATACATAAGATGAACCTGGGCCATCTTATTCCAGAAAATAAGGAAGCTATTTGAATCATGTCACAAAAACAGGAGAGTAACATTAAGGGCCTTTCAGTGATCTAAAATAGGGTGATATGAACATAAAAACAAATAATGACTGCTATATATATGAATATATTAAAATGAATACAGAATGACTTAATAATTACACACCTCCTTGGTCACTTTTGGAGGTTATTAGGGAACTCTCTCATTACTTTGAAAAATGATAAATTAAGAGAAAGAATAAAGCATTTATTCTATTTTGTTTATCCTTAAAATTTTACCAGGAAACTAAACAGGGTATGAAAGTCATTCACAGAGAATCTCAATCACACTGAAATGTTAGAAGGGAGCTCTCATGAAAGTATACATCTGGGCAATGATCATCCTTGGATGCTGAAATCAAGGCATGAAAGGTTGAAAGGCAGGAATTAGGCTATGTCTCTGAATCCATGGATAATTTTAACATTAATAAAAATGTGCCACCAGACATTATTTATTTCTTGATATGATGCAGTAAGTAGTACACACCTACTCCCCATGAAGGACTCTTGCAGAAAGAAAAAAGAAAACAATGAAGTTAACCAAACCTTTAGATCTTACTATCATATTGCCAGATCATGAGGCGATATTGGGGATAAAGGCACAATTTACAAGAAACCAGGGAAGGTCAATCAGCCAAATCCATAATGCTGGACACTGTATAGGACAGATACGTCAGGTTAACCAAGAAACTACTGACATTTTTAAAAGGAGTGGGAGGAGGAATGCTTTTATAGCTTTTATACAGGATGTAACCAAAAAGCAGCATTAACATTAAAAGGTTTTGGTTGAGTAAGGCCTGCATTTGGACTACTTTTGGTGGGTTTTGAGAATGATCGTAGCCGAAGGATCTTATGTGCTCGGGGACTGTCCAGTGAGTGATTCGGAGCCTTTGAGAATTCTGGGGGTTCTTGGTTTATAGGGAAGTTTGAATTGGTATTTGCTGCCTTTAACTTCCCTGCAGCCAAAGCCCTCAGGGGGACTGCTCACCCTACATTCAGCCTACAGCTGTAGCTCTCTGTTCAGGTTGGGTAGGAATTTGAGCCTTCAGAAAACAACTTTCTAATACCCCAAATGTCTGCCATTTTATTTTAATGAGGAAATATATAAACCTGACATAGGTCATCCTGCCATCTAAGGGAAATTCCTTCTTGCCACAGTCAGTCTGAAGACCAGTCACTGCTGTGGTTTCACCAGACAGACGGATTAAAAGGAATGTCTCATTGTGGGACACAAAAAAAGACACACAGAAATGGGCTGGCTTTTAATAAAATAGTCTTTTATTGAGAAAAAAAATTACTCTGGACCACCACTCATTCCTCCTCTAGGCACACACACTGTCACATGTTGAAACACAGAAACTGCAATGGAGCCTTTCAGATTCCCTGGATCACAGTATCTCCAAGTATACATGCTCTCTGCCAACAATCTTGGAGACATTTATTAAATGATATTATTCAGTAAGAGAATGTCCTCTAGAGTGTCTGCCCATGTATTATTATAGTGGCTACACAAGCTTATCTTTATAGGCTTCATATTTCTAGTAAAATATAGGTCTTGTGAGAAAACAAGCAAAGGTAGAAAAGTACAGCTTATAGTTTTAAGATATTCTTTGTCTAGATATTCTGTTTTAAGACTAGAATGGAGACAAGCAAATGAAGGAATTGGAATCATCCCAAAGCATTTCTCCCTTCACTCAGTATTCAATTTGTCACCAAGTATATGTATTCAAGTCTATGGTAATGCTGCTATCTTATTCCAGGAAAATTAAAACATTATCCCAAGTTGCCCTTGTGCCTCTCTGCTCCCTATCCAGTCATCCACACCAATGCCACAGTATCAGGTTACTCCTTTTAAAACTCTTCAGTGGTTCCCACTGAATCTTCATGTTAACTGTCCAAGCTCCTAGTGTGCCATTTAAGACTTCTTACAAGTGGACCATGACATTCCTCTCCAGATTTATCTCCCCCATTCTACCATCACCTATAAGCTACAATTCAGTTGAACTAAATTATGGTCAATTTCCAAAGTATGTCATATTACTTTGGGGGTTTTTTTGTTGTTTTTTTTTTGTTTTTGTTTTTTGTAACATAGTGAACAAATTTTGTCCATGAGAACAATCCAGGGAGCCAGGCATATGGCAGGTTCCTATGCCTCATGCCCAGGAGTTTTGATTTAGTTGGTTTGAGTTAGCAAAGATGTACATTACAATGACTCCAGCTGATGAGGAGGTATACATGTGTCACACTTTGAGGAACACTATTTTATGCCATTGTAAGTTTTTTTTCCTTTTCCTTTGAAACAAATATCTTTCCTTCCTAACCTCTTGACAAGCTGAATCTTCTGGACCTACCTCAAGTAGGTTTAATCATTTGCCCTGTGGGCTTGGCCATATCTAGTACAGCTTCCTGGTTGCACTAATACAGCATATAGTTATTTTCCAAGGAGTTTTATTGTTAGGAAGTTCAAGTTTTTCATGCAAAATTAATAGATTATATTTTGATTTTAAAATGTGTCATTATACATATTGTATACTATATAAAAAATTAAAAGTATATAAAAGGATAAAAATTAAAATGATCCAGAATTTCAGCACTAGGTCATTATCAACCACATTTCTGTTTCTTTGAAGTGGAAGTAGCTTAGTCAAGAGGTATAAACATGCTAATGGTCTCAGTATATACTTACCAATTACATTACAAAATTATATCAGTTTATCACCATCTAAGAATCTAAGAATATATGCAAATGCCCAGCACACTGGGTTTTAAATGAACAGAAAAACAAATATCCCTCTTTGTTATAATAAAATGGTATCTCATCATTACTGTAATTGATATTTCCAGGATTGTTACTAAGGTTGAACCTTTAAAAATTTTATACGTTTTCTTTCATTAAATGTTAATACTTCCCTTTAAACTTAGCTTAAAATTTTTAACATAAAAATAGAGCTTACATTATACAATTTAATTTTAATCATGAAAGTTTTCAAATATACAGAAAACTATATAATCAACCTACTTTAAAAAAACATGATAGGGGGCTCCTGGGTGGCTCAGTGGGTCAAGCCGCTGCCTTCAGCTCAGGTCATGATCTCAGGGTCCTGGGATCGAGTCCCGCATCAGGCTCTCTGCTCAGCAGGGAGTCTGCTTCCTCCTCTCTCTCTCTGCCTGCCTCTCTGCCTACTTGTGATCTCTGTCAAATAAATAAATAAAATCTTTAAAAAAAAACATGATAGGAGTTTTCTAAGTCTGTTTCAGGTGCTTTTTCTATTTTAACAGAGCTCAAGACTCAAAATGCACCTCTTTCTTATTTCCCCTCATTTTCACGAGAAGTAACTGCTCTCCTGATGTTGGAGTGTATACTTTCTGTGCATATTTTAATGCTTGTATTATAAATATAATAACCCAGAGAAATATGAAGTATTATTCTATGTGTTTTAAAGTTACTTATATGGTGTCAAACTGTGTGTATCCATTGCCATCATGCATTTTCACTATTATGTTTTGGACATACTCTATAAATCTATCTTGTTTCATGAAGATCTGCCACATTTATTTCCTGGTATTCCATTACATAAATATAGCACAGTGCATTCATTTCCCTGTTGATGGCTATTTAATTTAGTCCCAAATTTTGGTTATTACAAATAATAATATTTATATACATTGCTCATTGAACATATATGTGTATGTGAAGGTGAAATTGCTAAAGACTGATTCATTAGAGTTACTATATTTTGCCAAATTGCTCTCCAAATATTTGTAGTCATCAATGTCTAAGAATTTATATTTCAAGTTTTTCACAACATTGTGCATTACTCAGGTCTTTATTGCCATTCATATAAGTGAGAATTTGTACTTTGTTACTGCTCTCATTTTTACTTTCTTGATTAGTAATGGGATTGAGATTTTTTTTTTTATGTTTTCTTGGTTATTCTCCTTCTTCTATAAATCGCCACTTTATACTCCTTTCCCACTTTTCCATTTGACTCTGTGTCTTTTATTGTTAACTTATGTATTTTTTTAGGCATCCTGAGTAAGAATTCCTTGTTAGTTATATGATTTAAAGATACTTTCTTCTAGTTTGTGGAAAAAGTGATGTTATTTGTTTTTTCCTCTGCCTGTTGGATTATGAGCTTACATTATTGCATGAAATGTGAGAAAGCCGCATTAATTTAGTAGTTTCTCAACTCTTAAATTGATTATGTGACCTTGTTACAGGAAAGCTCAGAGTATGATAGTTGTGGCAAAGTCCAGTAGATCAGGAGATACTTCCTCAATAAAACACAGTAACATTTGAACAAAGAGGTAAGAAAGGTTTTATGTACAATAAGAAATATTATATTGAATATAAAAAGCAGTATTAGAAGAAATATTGGCTAAGAATTTATCCAAACTCATTAAAATACATATGACTCTACATTCAAAAAGCTCTATATATCCCGAACAGAATAGAAAACTAAACAAACAAAACACAACTGGGCACATCATAGGCAATCTTCTGCAAGCTAAAAACAGACTGACAATCTTTGTATACCTAGAAAAACAGACATAATACTTCCAAATAAGCATCAAAAAGACTAATGACTGACATTTCAACAGGAACTATGGAAGTCAGAAAATGAAAGATTAACATTTGAAAGCACTAAAGGAAAACAAACAAATCCTGCAAACTGATAGTTTATATCCAGTATAAAATCCCTCAAAATCGAAGGATAAGTAAAGATGTTTACAGTTAAACACAGCTGAGAGAACTTGTTGCCAGCAGATCTCCACTACAAGAAACATTTCTGGGAGTTCTGAAGGAAAATGATCCCAGATGGAAGCACATAACTGCAAAATGGAATGAGAGCACTTGAAGATGTAAACATGGAAAACTAGAAATGAGCCTGGAGTGGGAACGTGACCCATGGATGGTATGCTGCCACCAGGTTGCAGTGAGCTGCACCAGAAGAAGGTGACCTTGGGGATGCCCCGCAGCCTAGAATCTTCGCCATGTGTGACAGAAGTCACTACTATAGAAAACCACCTGCCAAGTGTCATAGGATTTCCTCATGGGAACAAAAACAATAACCATGTGCTACCTGAGAATGTGATGCATATTTATCTGATGAACAATGGCCCACACATGACATGGAATGTGAAGCTGGATGAGCACACTATTCCACTGGGCAGGATGGCAAGTGACTGCATCTCAAACCTGACTCAACCCAACCAGTCTTCTGTGTATTCAACCCCCAATGCACCAACTCTGGCAGACCTGGAAGTTGATACACCTGAAGCTGGTGAGAACCAGCGAGAAAAACCTCACTTTGATTCTCCCAGTGTGGTTTTTGAGCTGGATCCTTGCAATATGAATGAGGAGGTTTGCCTCATCTACAAAAGATGAAAACCAACATTCATGAGACCCTGAGATCTGGTTCCTGGATAGAGCGTTATCCTGGCATTTTCTCACAAATACCTTTACCACTTACTCTCGCCTTTTTATCATGCACCTGGGCTTGCCGCAGTGGCAATATGCCTTCACCAGCTATGGCATTAGTTCACAGGCCAAAAATTGGTTCAACATGTATAAACCTATCACCTACAACTGAAACCTCCTTGCAGAAGGGACCAATTCCTTTGCGAACAAGCTGGATCCCAGAAAAGTATTCAAAAGCAAGAAAAAGACCTTACTCCCTAAAAACAAAGGGCTTATCTATCCTGCAGGTGGCCAGAAAGGGCCCTCAGGTCCTCCCTCCTCTAAATCCTCTTTTAGCCCTGGAAACCCTGTCCAAAAATAAGCATCCCCACCAGCCCCACGGCGATGATTTCCATGCACAGATGGCCCAAGCCTCAGATTCTGTGTGTGGCACCACAGGCCTTTTCCTATTTGAGTGAGCCAAATCCTAGGCCTTTTACTCCCATTGTCATTAGCCAGGAGTTCAAGGGCATACTCAGGTCTCCCTTAGAGTCCTTTCCCAGCCCCTGCCTCTGAAAACTGTGGAGAGGGGCACCTGGGTGGCTTAGTCATTAAATGCCTGCCTTCGGCTTAGGTCACGAGCCCAGGGTCCTGGGATAGAGCCCTGCATCGGGCTCCCTACTGTGTGGCAGGAAGCCTGCTTTTCCCTCTTCCACTCCCCCTGCTTGTGTTCTTTCTCTTGCTGTGTCTTTTTCTGTCAAATAAATAAATAAAATCTTAAAAAAAAAAAGAAGTTGAAAGCTGTGGAGAGTTTCAGAACTTGTTTAAGTAACTAACTAGATCTGTTAAGAACTTTCCTCTCTTTCCACCCCCAACCCTCTACACCCTTCAACAGTGATTAGAAAAATCCCCCAGAGAAACCATTGGTTTTGAGCCATGAGGCATTAACTGTGCTGTTCAACTGGTAACTACTGGCCACCCGTGGCTATTTAAACTATATTAAAAGTTCAGTTCCTCAACTACATTAGCTAGTGTTAACCACTCATGTGGTTAGTAGATTCTATATTAGACAACACAGACCTAATTGAACATTTCCATCATCACAGAAAGTTGTGTTGGGCAGCACTGCATTAGAATATTTTCATACTGCCCTTTCTCAGTTTGTTTTTGTTAGAGAATGGGGATTCCTTAACCTGATGGCTCATAATGTTCGATGAAAATTCTTGAAGATACAATCGTATATGTTCTTTTTATTTTTATTTTAAGGAATTCTTACTGTACTCCTTTTTCAGTTTCCTGTAGTTTGTTGTTTCCAGTAAATAACAAAACAAAACAAAACCCTACAAAATTATAAATGAACATTCTATTTAAAACCATTAACTATTATATCTTATGCATATAAAATCTTATATTTAAAGTATATTAAATTGATGGCAACAAAGGTGTTCTTGTTAATGGAATTAAACTATTTTAGTTTCTTGTATGCTTTGGGAAGTATTATAACTTACCGTGTAGAATTCATACGGTGATATTAAGAGTAATCAATGAAATAACAAAAAAATATATATCTA
Source organism: Neogale vison (assembly GCF_020171115.1). Lineage (NCBI taxonomy): Eukaryota > Metazoa > Chordata > Mammalia > Carnivora > Mustelidae > Neogale > Neogale vison. The sequence goes on along the minus strand of NC_058094.1, from coordinate 161,300,284 downwards.
GAAACCAATAGAGGAAAGAAGGAATAAAAAAACAGAACGATGATTAATCCAAAGGAAGGCCAGAAAAGAGAAATGAAGAAACAAAAATAAAACAATTAGAAAACCATGATAAGATGGTTGACTTAATCTCAACCATCTCAGTAACAGTAAATGACTAAGTACTCCAGTTAAAGGGAGAATGGCCAGATTAGATTAACAAACAAAAAAAAACACAAATAAAAATTTAAAATCTAATGCAATACTGTTTACAGGAGACATACTTCATATATAGTTACAAATATCTGAAAGCAGAAAGAGCAGAAAATAACATGCAATGAAAAATCAAAAGAAAGCTGTTGTAGCTTATCAATAGAAGAGAAAGAAGACTGACAAGAGTAAACAAAGTGTATGAGGAACATTTCACAGTAATAAAAGGTTAACTTAATCAACAGGAAGAAATAATAATTATAAATGTTTACACCTCTATTAAAAAGCTTAATACTTTGAAGAAAATGAAAAAGAGAAATACAAATCTTGTAATTTGATATTTTAAAACTTTTTAGTAAATGAACAAGAAAAAACAAAAGACCTAGGAAATTTAAACAACTGAATGAACACTATACCCAACATAATCAGAATAAGCATTTTCAAGTGCATCTGAAGTATTTACCAAATGGACCATTTGCTAATCTAAGTAGGTAATGTACATAGGTACATTCCAAGGAATTGGAATCCTAAGGAGTATATTCTTTAAATACAAGAGAAACTAGAAATCAACATAAGATTATTGGAAAATCTCTAAGTGTTTTGAAATTAAACCCACACTATTATATAACAGATGTGTCAAAAAAATCACAATGAATTATATTTTAAATTGAATGAAAAAAATCTGACATATCAGAAATTCTGAGATGCATTTAAAATGGTGGCCAAAGGGAAATTTTTAGTATATTGAGAACAAGGGTTGAAAATCAATGTTCCAATCTACTATCTCGAGAAACTAGAAAATTAACTATGAATCAAACATATTTAAATATTCCTTAAAAGTAGAAGGAAGTTAATAAAGATAACAGTAATTAAAATTTCAAAAAGCAGACATAATTTTTAAAAAATATTTTATTTATTTATTTATTAATTTGAAAAGAGAACAAGAGCAAGAATGAGAGAATGAGAGAGAGAGAGAAAGCACGTAGCAGCAGGGGGAATGGCAGAGGGAGAGGGAGAAGCAGCGGAGCCCAAAGCAGATGCGGGGTTAGATCCCAGGACCCTGGGGTCATAACCTGAGCTAAAGGCAGACACTTAACTGTTTGAGCCACCAAGGCACCCCAAAAAGCAGACATAATTTTAAAGAAAATAAAGACAGGAAAAATTTTTTCTCAATAAAGATTAATGAAGTATTTTGTTAATAGCAAGATAGTAAAGAAAAAGAATAGAAATTATTAATATCATAAATAATAAAAACCCAGATATTACAAATCCTAAAGATACTGAAAACAGAATTAATGTTTATTAACAAATTAATACTAATAAATTTGATAAGTTAGATAAAATAAGCAAATACCTTTAAGACCACATATGACAAAACATGAATAACTCTTATCATTTGAGGAGTCCAGTGCAAAATAAGAAGTTTTTTTGTTCAAACATTAATAAAAAATTTAAAGATGGTGACAATAAAGCATTAAATTATGTGTAAGACATTTATAAGTAGATATGACTTCATAGGCTCTATGCCCATGAAGCTGGCCTTGCTTCCAAAATTGGCATAAAAATAGAAATTCTGATCATTCCTATACCCATTAAAGAATCTAAAGCCACAATTTTCAGCTTTCCAGAGATTTAACATGGAATAATCTCAATTAGTGAGATCACTTCCAGCAAATAATTAAAATAGAACACTTCATATTTTTTGTTTCTCAATAGGTAATAATTGGCATTGCATTGCAAAGAAGAAAAATTACATGCCAATTTCTTCCTTGTGAATAGATGCACAAACTTGAACATATATTATCAAATCAAATCCAGCAATATATAATACTTCATGACTAAGTGAAGTGTATTCCAGTGGCATAAGATAGTTTTCAACATAAGAAAAATCAATAATTGTAACTGACCACATTAACAAAATAAGTGACAAAAATCATACAATCATCTAAAGAGATGCAGAAAAGGCATTTGATAAAATTGAATGTCAATTCATGATGAAAAAAATAATGTCAACAAATAGGAATAGAAGAGATCCTCTTTCATCTGCAAAGTATGTCTACAAAAACCTATGGTTAACATGGTAACTAATAACGAAATATTGAACATTTTCCCTATGAGGGTGGAATAAGACAAATTGGTCCAATTCCATCAAGTCTATTCAAGTTTTACTAGAACTCCCAAACACTGTAAAAACTCAAGAACATAAATTCTATAAAGACTGGATAGAAAAAAGTAAAACCATCATAATTTTCAGTAACATATTTGAGTATCTAGAAAATATAAAGGAACCTACAAATGATTAGAATTTATAAGTGAAGTTAGCAAGGTCACTGGATACAAGATCAATATTAAAAATAAACTGTATTTCTACATTCCAGGAATAAGGAATTAGAAAATGAGATATAGAGTTACATATAGGAGTTTCCAAGAAATTAGATGCTTAGGAATAAATGTAACACGACTGAAGACTACAGCCATTGCTAAGAAAAATTAAAGAAGACCTAAATAAACAGTGATGAATCAATTGGATACCCATTGGGGAAAAAATGAATCTGAACCCCTATCTTATGCTGTAAACAAAAATCAACTGGAAATAGGGCATACACTGAAATGTGAAAGGTAAGCTATAAAGCTCTCAGGAAAAAATGTAGGAGAATACCATCAGGACCTTGGGGTAGTTAAAGGATATAGGAATGAAAAACACACTATAAAAGATAATTGGTGAATTGGTGAACTTTATAAAAATTAAGATGTTCTATTCATCAAAAGAGATTTTACAAATAAAAAGTAAACCGAACACTGGAAAAAGTTATTTTTAGTGCATATATCACACAAACAACACATATGCAAACTATAAAAAAATTCTAACATATCAATAGGGAAAAAGCAATAAAAAAATGATGGGACAGAAATATCAACAGACTCTGTATAAAAAAGAATGTACAAATTGCAGATAAGCATATGAAAAGGCGATCAACAGAATTAGCCATCAGGATTACATTTGAAAGCCATAATAAAATACTACTACACACCCACAAGCCTGACTAAAATTAAAAGAACTAAGAATATCTAGTGTTGGCAAGGATGTATTGGAACTCTGGCTATCACACATTGCTGGAAGGAGTATAAACTGATAGAATCATTTTGGGCATTTCTTTGGCAGAATCTACTAATGCTGCTCATGTGTGTACCCATATTACCCAGAAATTATACTTCTAAGTATGCATGCAACAGAAATATTGCATATGTCTATCAAAAGCTGTGTAAAAAGTGGTCATTTTACCTTTATTCATAATAGTATGAATCTAGAAACATTTTAATTGTCCAACTTGATAGTGAATAAATAAGACCTAGTAATGGGGAAAAAAAAAAAACAACACAACTACTGAACACATTATATCTAGCAGATATAATATTGAGGCAAAAAACATATATATTGTCTAGTTTCATTTATTCATGGTCAAGAATAGGCTAAACTAATCTATTGTGATAAAGATCAGAAGTGTAGTTACTCTTTATTTTGATAAAGGTCAGAAGAAAGTGTATTGACCTTAAAAGGAAATGAGGTAGACTTCTGGGCTGGTGATAATCGCCTATATCTCAATCTGGATGGTGGTTATGTAGGGAAATAAATTAGTAAAAAATGACTTTTTTGTACTTCACTGTGTGTTAAAACTCAGTTTCAAAAAACATTCAAACTTGAGATTTGCAAGATGAGAAGTTAGAACCGATTCCAAGGGCTTTTGTTGTTGTCGTTTGGTTTTTTATTTTTGGCCTACAATTTGGAAGGATAGCATTGTCATTAATTGAGATAGGGAGTGGTATGGATGGAACTTATAATTAAGTTAAGATTGAAAGTTCATGTTAGGCATACTGAGTTTGAAATACCTATTAGATCTCCAATTCAATGTGTACTTGGTAATAGGGGCCTGGTGTTTAGAAGCAAACTGTCTAATGGTACATAGATGACATTTTTAGCCTTTAGACTGGATGCCATCACGAAAGAAATAAAGTAGATAGCAAATATTAGCAAGGATGGATCTCTGGTGTGCTGTCATGTCAAAGAGTGGGAAGAAGGGAAATGCAATGCAAGGTAATGGAAACTGAGAAGGAGCAACTGAGTGTTACGTCCTAGAAACCAAATAATGAAAGTGTATCAAGGAAATGAACATGATTAGCTTCATTAGATGCCATTCATAAGTAAGAGGAGGAATGGGAATTGAATAGTAGTTAGCAATATAGATACTACTGATGACCTTAGAAAAAGCAGTTTTAAGTGACATAGAGGGAATGCAAATCTGAATGGAGTAAATCTGAAAGAGAAAGGAAAAGGTGCACTTGGCGACAGTCCTATAGACATGTGTTTCAAGGAGTTGTAATGCAAAGGAGAGTGAGGGAAAAGTTATACCAGCCAGAAGTGGGATCTAGCATTGTCCTTTTTTTATATGTTAGGAGAAATGACAGATATGTATATGCTGAGGGGAATGATCTATAAAGAGCTGATATAGGAAAGAAAGAAAATTTGACAAAGCTGTATTTTTGGGTAGGCAACAGCAGACGGGATTTAGAGCACAAGGGGGGAGATTTGTCTCAGACTGGCTCGTGGGTAGTTGATCTGGAGTAAATAGAAAAGCAAAGTATGTGAGTGCAGATACTTATAAGTGGAAATATGCTGTGGTTGTAGTCTGTGGAAGTTCTCTTCCAGTTGCTTAATTTTCTCAGTAAGGAAGCATATCATCAGCTGGAAGTGAGGAAAGGAGAGGAAGTTTAACTCAATTAATGATGTTTCAGGAAAGTACAGAAGATATGCAATGGTCCTCCAAGAGAAGAGGGGGGTGACTAGACTTTGACATGCATTTTGATGGTCTGATAGCATTCATGGCTCACCTGAAGTGTGTGGTCATGAATATGGTTTTGAATTCTTCTATAGTTATTACCAGCTCATGGGGTTTATATAAAGCAAGAGGAGAGATTAAACTGAGTAGTGATTTTTTTGGAAGTTTCACAGGATACTCCGTTTCACAGGACAGAGTTATGGAACTGAGAGAACAGATGCAGGATATACGGAAGGGCATGACTATAACTACTATCTATGAAACTTAAGATAGATGAAGAAAGAAGAAAAAGCATTAAGTGGAGAAAGAGGGAAGTATGGTAGGATCAGTTGACTCAGTCTATTGTAAATTGCTGTTGAAATATATTGCTGAGAAGGAAGATAATAAGGATTAGAACAGAAATAATTGATGTAGAAACTAAACAACAACAACAACAGATCAATGAAACCAGAAGCTGTTTCTTTGGGAAAAAAAAATCAATAAAATTGATAAGCCTCTAGCCAGACTTATCAAGAAAAAAAGAGAAAGAACTCAAATAAATAAAATCAAAATAAAATCACAAATGAGAGAGGAGAAATAACAACCAACACCACACAAGTACAATCATAAGAAATTATTATGAAAAACTATATGCTGGGGCACCTTGGTGGCACAGCTGGTTGAGCATCCAACTCTTGGTTTTAGTCCAAGTTGTGTCCTAATAGTTGTAAGATCAAGCCACAAGTCAGGCTTAGCATGGAGTCTGCTTGAGAGTCTCTTTCTTGCCCTCTCCCTCTGCCCTTCTTGCTCACGCTCTCTCTCTCTCTCTCAAATAAATCATCATAAAAAAGGAGAGAAAAGCTATATGCCAACAAATTGGACAGCTTCTTAGAAGAAATGGATAAGTTCGTATAAACATATAATCTATCAAAATTGAAATGGGAAGAAATAGAAAATTTGAACAGAACTAATAACAATAGCCAGCAAGGAAATTGAGTCAGTAATCAAGAAAGTCCCCCCAAAAAACCAAAAGTTCAGGATCAGATGGCTTTACAGGTTAATTCTACCAAACATTTAAAGAAGGTTTAACACCTATACTTCTTTAAACTATTCCAAAAATAAGAAAAGGAAGGAAAACTTTGAAATTGATTCTGTGAGAACAGCTTTACTTTAATACCAAAACCAGATGAAAAAAAAAAAACACTAAAAAAGAGAACTACAGGTCAGTATCTTTGATGAACAAAAATGTAAAAATTCTCAATAAAATACTAGCAAACCAAATTGAACAATATTATTTAAAAAAAATCATTCACCACAATCAAATGGGATTTATTCCTAGGTTGTAAGGGTGGATCAATATTTGCAAATCAATCAATGTGATCCATCACATTAATAAGAGAAAAGATAAGAACCATATGATCATTTCAATTAGATGCAGAAAAAGTATTTGACAAAGCATAACATCCATTCATGATAAAAATTCACAATAAAGTATGTTAAGAAGGAACATACCTCAACACAATAAAGGCCATCTGTGAAAACCCCACAGCAAATATCATCCTTAAAGAACTGAAAAACTTTCCTATAAGGTCAAGTACAAGACACGGATGTCTACTCTCACCACTTTTATTCCACATGGTACTCAGAGTCCTAGTCACAGCAATCAGACAACAAAAAGAAATAAAAGTTATCCAAATCGGTAAGAAAGAAGTAAAACTTTTACTGTTTGCAGATGATATTGCAAATAGGAAACCCAAAAGACTACCAAAAACTCCTAGAACTGGTAGATGAATTTGATAAAGTCACAGGATACAAAATCAATGTACAGAAATCTACTGCATTTCTATACACCAATATTGAAACAGCAAAAGAGAATTAAGAAAACAATTCTATTTACAATTGCACACAAAATTATAAGATACCTAGGAATAAACTTACCCAAAGAGGTGAAAGACCTGTATTCTGAAACTATAGAACACTGATGAAAGACACTGAAGGCAACTCAGAGAAGTTGGAAAATGGAAAGACATTCCATGCTCATGGATTGGAAGAACAAATATTGTTAAAATGTCTATACTACCCAAAGCAATTTACGCATTTAATGCAATCCCCATCAAAATACTAACAGCAGGGACGCCTGGGTGGCTCAGTTGGTTGCAGCTGCCTTCGGCTCAGGTCATGATCCCAGCATCCTGGGATCGAGTCCCACATCGGGCTCCTTGCTCGGCAGGGAGCCTGCTTCTCCCTCTGCCTCTGCCTCTGCCTGCCATTCTGTCTGCCTGTGCTCGCTCTCTCCCTCTCTCTCTCTGATAAATAAATAAAAAATCTTAAAAAAAAATACCAACAGCATTTTTCAGAGAACAAACAATTCTAAAATGTGTGTGAAACCACAAAAGACCCCAAATAGCCAAAGCAACCCTGAAAAAGAAAAGCAAAGTGGGAGGCATCACAATTCCAAACTTCAAGTTATATTACAAAGCTGGAGCGATCAAAACAGTTTGATACTGGCACAAAAAGAGACACAGAGATCAGTAGAACAGCATATAAAATTCAGAAATAAACCCACAATTATATGGTCAATTAATCTTTGACAAAGCAGGAAAGAATATGCAATGGGGAAAAGACAGTCTCTTTAATCCATGGTGTTGGGAAAACTGGACAGCAACATGCAAAAGAATGAAACCAGACCACTTTCTTAAACTGTACACAAAAATACTTTACAAAAATTCAAGATGGACTAAAGACCTAAACATGAGACCCAAAACCATAAAAATTCTAGAAAACTACACAGGCAGTAACTTTTTGACAGCAGCTGTAGCAACTTTTTTCTAGATAGGTCTCCTGAGGTAAGGGGAACAAAGCAAAAATGGACTACTGGGACTTCATCAAAATAAAAACCCTCTGCACAATGAAGGAAACAATCAACAAAACTAAAAGACAACTGAAGGAATGGGAGAAGATATTTTCAAATGACATATCCAAAAAGGGTTAGTATCCAAAATACATAAGGAACTTCAAAGTAATCTAAACCAAAATAATAATTCAAAATAGGCAGAATAGACATTTCCCCAAAGGAGACACACAGATGGCCAAAAGATATTCATCATCATTTATCATCAGGGAAATGCAAATCAAAACTATAATGAGATAACCCCCTCACCTGTCAGAATGATTAAAATCAACAACATAAAAAACAACAGGAGTTGGCAAGGATGTGGAGAGAGGAACCTTTGTGCACTGCTGGGCATGCAAACTGGAGCAGCCATTCTGGAGAACAGTAAGGAGATTCCTCAAAAAAGTAAAATTAGATTCACCTTATGATGCAACAATTACATCACTGGGTATTTACCAAAAGAATATAAGAAAACTAATTCAAAGGGATATATGCACTCTTATGTTTATAGCAGCATTATTTACAATAGCCAAATTATGGAAGCAGCCCAAGTGTTTATCACTAGATGAAGAGATAAAGAAGAGGTGGTATAAATATACACAATGGAATAATATTAAGTCATCAAAACAAATGAAATCTTGCCATTTGCAACTACTTGGAACTAGAGAGTACAATGCTAAGTGAAATAAGTCAGAGAAAGACAAATACCACATGATTTCACTAATATGTGGAATTTAAGAAAGAAAACAAAAGAACGAGATAAAAAAGAGACAAACCAAAAAACCAGACTCGTAACTATGGAGAACAAACTGATGGTTACCAGAGGGGAGAGGGGTGAGGAATGGGTTAAGTAGGTTATGGGAATTAAGGAGTGTCATTGTCATGATGAGCACAGGGTGATGTATGGAAGTGTTGAATCACTAGATCATACACCTGAAACAAATATAACACTGTAAGCTAACTGGAATTAAAATAAAAGCTTGAAAAAAAAGAAATATATTGCTGATATTTTCCCCTGATAGTTTTTTTGCCTGAAGCCCCAGAAGGTTTTTAATTTAAGAGCCTATTAACTTTACCAGGTAATGTACCATAATTGACCAAAATTTAAATTTCATAGTTGTTTTTCTTGTTGTGACAAATATTTATACACATATGCTACTTGCCTTGCTTGTTTTCTATATCTAGAGTTTTTCTTTTGAATACTTTTCTCTCTTTCCCTCTCGTATTTTGTCTATGTTCTCTTGGCTCTTTTCACTCCTTATTCAAATGTTCCTTATTTTACTACTGGAGCTATTTTCTGTTGAATAGTTTGTAACTCTCTTTATTTCTAAAATGCCCCCCTCCGCCCCGATTTCTTTCCTGAGTTTGGCCAGTTCTATTTTTTCCAACTTTCTCCATTTTATCATTTCTACTCTTATTCTTATTCAAGCCATTTCTTACTTTTTTTTTGTCTTTGTTTTTATGGTGTGTTCTCTAATCTGCCATTTCTAGTTTAGTATTATGGTCTTCATATCTGAGTCCTGAGTTACAATTTTTCTCTGCTACATTTTTAGGAATATTTTCATCCAATGAAAAATTACATCTTCCTTTCTTTTTATTATAGCCTAATGAGGATGTTGTCTGACTTTCTGATCACTTTTTATATGTCTTGGATTCTCCTAAGTCAGCAACCACCCACATTCCTATGGTGAACTATGAGGGGTCTGGGTACTTATTAGGTTTCTTAGTTCAAGAACATACTCTTCTGTTGGTACTCAGAAGTATAAAGTCTGCAGTAAATGAGAACCTTTTTGCATGATGATGTGTCTTCTACTTTCTGTGACTCTTTTACTTTCTGAGATTCTTGCTTTCCATCGTTTTCTTCCTTCCTCCATTCACTGTCAGATCATCAAAGGAGATCTAATTTGGGCTGTTACACTGCCAACCTAAGCACTGCCTTCTCCAGATTGCCACCTCTGGTTCTACAACTTCCTACCTCTTCTCTCTCCCAACTCCTTCCATGGCTGTGGCTTTGATCCATGGGGCCTCAGACTCCTGTTGAGGTAAAGCCCTCTTTTGTTGTGTGTGGGGGGTAACATTATCATATTTCACCAACTACAGGATCCTACTACACAGTTTTCCTGCTTAATCTTCATATTATTTCCCCAGTTATACGTACATGAACATTTGTGTGTTCCCTTTCTCTTAATTTTGCTCTACATGTGAGTTGTGAGTGGAATTACTAGATCTCTTTATGGATCTGTACAGTCCCCTTTGGAGTGTAAATCAAATCATCCACCTTCGGAGGGTGTGTGGAGACATTACTATTACTATTTAAGTATCCAGGATGATCCTAGGGAAATCTGAAGTCCAAAATATTATGTTAAAACTAAAATAATATTTTAAATTTAAAAAACCATAGATTATTTTCCTTTTCTCCTTTTTAAATCTACTTTTTTATATTCATATCGCTTATTGCTTGCAGAATATAAATTATATGTTGACACTACCTTCAGAGCCTAAGATCCTTAACCTATGAATGCTTTTGTAACTTTAACTTATTTAGCATTTGATGCTAATAGATTTTGCAGCAAAGACATAAACTGATGTAGTCCTAGACTAGAGCTTTGCATTAGAGGCCAGGAGTTCCCTTCTGAGACTAAAATGGAGGTTAATCTTCTATTAATCTTACATGTTTTGCTTAGACAATTCTTTTGATATTTGATACTGAAGAGGTCTGCCCTTTGTTCTTAACCATCCTCTTCAGGAAATTTTTCATCTGAATCACAGCACTGTAATTCTCATGACAAACTGATATTCTGCATTGTGTTTTAAAGCTAATCTTTTCAGGTAACTTTTACTTGTAAAACATTTTTTTTTACAAGAATAAAAAAATCGTGGAGTTGTTCAGCTGTAATTTTTTAATATATTCTTAGTCCTTTTATATTCCTTGAATTTACTGGAGCTAGATGAATGATGGTATATCACCAGTTTAATTATTACCTGCTAAAAACAAACTTTTGTTTCAAATATAGTCTACAATTTTAAGTGAACAACCAAAGCTATTTACGACTTTTTAACAAATATCCTGTCTATAATAAAATATGGTAAAATGTTATTTTTTAAAATCAACCTTTTATATGTAAATGTCACTTCTCATAACTGATAATCAAGACTAGCTTAATATTAAGTGTTATGCTTCAAGGAGACAATTATCTTTAAAATCAGGATATTTCTAAGTTGAGTTAATAGTCCCAAGACATATTAAAGTATTTAACTACTAAAGGCCAGGTATTTATTCTTCTTAAAAAATGGACAAATGGTTATTTCTTGACTTTCTTTTCTAAGGCTTTGTGTAAATTTTTATAACAATATTGCAGTGTTTTATTTCTTTTTAAAAAGTAATTTCTTCACTATTTGGATATGTTTGTTCTTTAATTTTAGAATCTGCTTTGCATTTTAAAAATAATCCCATACCATTAAGTGGATCTGCACAATATATACATAAATAACATAAAGGGCACAGTTACGGTCATATTTCCATCTTCTTTATTTTATCAAATCATATTATGATGTTTTTCTAGAACCTACCATCAACACAGGTAGAAGGTCCAACACCAATCTATGAAAATTCTTTCCCTTAACTTGGGATAATTTAAGATTATTGGGAGCTGACAAACTTCTTCAGTCACATATGATAGCTCTAGACATTCAACTTCAGAGTCAGGGAGAAGTCGCCTCCCTGTCCACAGTACCTATTTATCCTTTTATGGAACAGGACGGACTGTCAGCAAATATCTGCACTCTGCTATGCTTCTTTGGGGTGTAATGGGGTTATTTTGCTTAGCCACTTGACCAAATCAACTGCTCCTACAAAGGAAGTAGGCACCATTGAATCCATATCCTGCTTACTAATATTGGAGTCAGGAATATTCCTTACTCAGCCACACCCAGGCCTTACTGATTCACAGTCACCTTCTTTGGAAGGTGTTCCCTAAAGGTGTTATGTGAAAGGAATCAGGCATGTTTCAACTGGTATGTGTGTAACCCTTGCCCTTTCGCCTGTGCCAGTAATTCCTCAGGATTCCATAATTTATTACACTCTATGGAAATAAAAGGCTAAAAGATTCTTTCCTGTAATGTAATCTAACATTCCAAAAATAGCTACTATAAATCCATGGATCTCACTTCCTTTTAGGGAAGACAATCCTAAATTATCAACCCCTGTTTCTTTCAAAGATGAGCTACACTGACTATCTTAAAGATGAAGAGAGAGGATCTTTCCTTTGGATCTTCCTTGTTAGGTGTTATATTAGAATAACAAAGAAAAAAACCCATTCCTTAGTGCATCATGATTCATTTAAATCTATTTTATTTAAAATTGTTTCCATTTTAAAAAGTTTTGTTGTTTGTATTAGTGGAAATGTTTTAAAAAACATATACTCTAACTCATAATTATTATTAAATAGAAAAGCTATGATTTCGGGACCAGTTATTTTCTGATTAATCAAATATTAAATCTTTTTTAACCAAAATAATATAACAGATGAGTTTTAAAGTTTTTTCACAGAGTGAATCATAAAATTTGCAAATAATAATTATATCTCCTGTTGCCAATAACTAAACAACTTATTCTTTTCCTTGTCTTGTTGCATTGGCTAAAATTTTCAGAAACAGTGATACATAATAGTGAGGAAAGTACTTTTGTTCATTTCTGACTTTTATCAATATACCTTTTGTGTTTTATAGTTAATGATGCCATTGACTACAGGTTTGAAATTAGTATTATTTATCAGATTAATGAAGTATAATCATTTTTCTCATTTACTAGATTTTCCTTGTATCAAGAATACATCATGGATCTAGTTATACAGATATTCAGCATGTAAATATGACATTTTTCTTTGATATGACAGATTATCTAATAGATTGAAACAGGGTCTCCTACTACTCCACCATCTTGCCCCTCCTCCTAATAGATATATCAATATAGGCTTATTTATAAATTCTAAAACATAAGCCTTATATGAATAGTAAAACTTAAATGTCATGCTGAATTCAATTTGATAATTTTTTAAAAAGATTTTATTTATTTGTTTGACACAGAGATAGAGAGAGACAGAACAAGCGTGGGAGCAACAGAGAGAGAGAGAGGGAGAAGCAGGCTCCCTGAGCAGGCTCAACAGGGAGCCTGACATGGGGCTTGATCCCAGGACCCTGGGATCATGAGCTGCGCTGAAGGCAGATGCTTAACTGACTGAGCCACCCAGGCACCCCAATTGGATCATTTTTATAAACATTTGGTCTAAATTCTGTTTCTCTAATGCTCTGTCATATATTGGCATTATTATGCCAGACCAAAAAAAATGTTCTAAAATATCCTATTGTTTTTCTGTGCTATGGTTTTTAAAACCACATTATAAGGTTTATTTACTTATTTATTTTGGTTTTTGGAGGATTTTAATAACTCATACCTTAAATTGTCTAAGCCTAGCACTCTGTTAAAGGAAGTTCTTTGACTTTTTCTATTTTATTTATGACTTTTAATTTACTCTAGATTTCTGTATCTTCTTGGGTTGTTTTAGTAATCAAAATTTTCCTATAAAGTAATATTACCATCTAATCAAAGCAAGACTCAACCAATTTTAAGTACTGATTATCATTTAAACAACATTCTTTGAAAAAGACACAGTTAAGTTAGTTGTCAGCAATAAAAAGTTAACTAGAAAATCACTTTTGTTTGGAAATTTAGGAAAACACTCATGGATCAGAAAGAAATCACCTTAAATTAGAAAGTATTTTGAAATGAATAATGATGAAAATATTACTTATCAAAACATGTAGAAGGCAACTAAGAAGTACTTAGGAAAAAAAGGTTAGTATTGAATTCATGTATTAGAAAATATGAAAGGCTTAACAAGTTGAGCATCCAAATTAAGGATTGAGGATTGGTGTCAAAGTAATCTTGAGAAAGAAAAACAGAGCTGGAAGTATCACCATCCCAGACTTCAAGATATACTACAAAGACACAGTAATCCAAATAGTATGGTACTAGCACAATAGATCAGGATCAATGGAACAGGACAGAGAGCATAAAAGAAACCCCATACTTACATGGTTAATTAATCAATGACAAAGGAATTAAGAATATACAATAGGGAAAAGACAATCTTCAATAAATGGCGCTGGGAAAACTGGACAGCCACATATAAAAGAATGAAACTGGAACTCTTTCTTATACTATACACAAAAATGGATTAAGGACCTAAATGTAAGACTTGAAACTATAAAACTCCTTAAAGAAAGCATAGGGAGTAATCTCTGGACATTGGCCTTAAAAACATTCTTCTGTGTATGTCCTCTCAGGCAAAGGAAACAAAAGCAAAAATAAACTATTGGGACTACACCAAAACAAAAAGCTTTTGACAGTGAAGGAAACTACCAACAAAATAAAATAAAAAGGAAATATACTGAGTGAAAGAACATATTTGCAAATAATATATGTAATAAGGGGCTAATATCTAAATATATAAAGAACTTCTACAACTTAACACCAAAAAAAAAAAAAATCCAATTAAAACCAAAGAACCTGAATAGACATTTTTCTGAAGAAAAATGCAGATGGTCAAAAAACACATGAAAAGATGCTCAACATCACTCATCATCCAGGAAATACAAATCAAAATCACAATGAGATATCACCTCATACCTGTCAGAATGGCTAAAATAAAATAATAATAACAACTGTTAATGAGAATGTGGGGGGAAAAAGGGAACCCTCATGCACTGTTGGTGGGAAAATAAACTGGTGCAACCACTGTGGAAAATAGTACAGAGGATCCTCAAAAAATTAAAATTTCTACTCTTGCACATTTACCAAAAAAAATAAAAACACTAATTTGAAAAAAATATATGCACCCTCATGTTTCTTGCAGCATTATCTAAAATATCCAATATATGAAAGCAACCAATAGATGAATAAATAAAGAAGATGTGGTATACATATACAATGTAATGTTACTCAACTATAAAAAGAATGAGATCTTGCCATTTGCCACAAAACAGAGGGATCTAGGAAGTATAGTGCTAAGTGAAAAAAGGCAGATGAGAAAGACAAATGCCATCTGATTTCACTTATATGTGAAATCTAAAAAACAAGATAAATGAACAAACAAAAACAGAAACAGACCCACAAATACAAAGAAGTGGTGTTTGCTAGAGAGAAGGCAGCTAAGGAGATGGGAGAAATAGGTGAAAGGGATTAAAAGATGCAAACTTCCTGTTACAAAATGGATAAATCATGCGGATAAAGGTAGTATGGGAAATATAGTCAATAATATTCCAGTGGCTTTGTATGGTGACTGCACTTATCATGGTGAGCCTAGCTTAATGTATGGAGTTGTCAAGTCACTATGCCATGCACCTGACATTAATATAGCATTGTAAACCATAGTTCTATAAAAAATAATTTTAAAAAAGGATTGGATTGTCAAATAAGCCAGACACAAATAAGAGATCAAACTTTATCAATAATATCGAGGGTGCAAATAATCAAAAAGCATAGTCAATCTGTGGAGAAGTCTAGCACTTCAAGCTGAGCATTCTCAGGTCTTTTTTAAAAACTATATAAGAAATTCTCTAACGCAGAACACCCATGTTGAAAGAAATTCTTAGGTCATAAACCATCTCTGCTTTATACTCAGATAATTATAGCTTACATGATATTTTTCAGGCAATTATGTCCTACAAATCTATAGATTCCAGGTTCTTCGGAGCATTTCTAAATGGCCAGGTACATCCTGCTAAAAGCCTTTCATAACAAGGCCTCTCCTTCTACAAAACCATTTTGTCTATTTGCTGTGAAGTCTGTCACTGGTATGTTTACACAGAGATTAAACTAGGGTGTTTGCCTTCTTTCTTTTCCAGGGCATCTCCTCCTCTGGCCAGGAGAGCAGATGCATTGCAGACCTGCTGTTTTAATCATTTATTTCCCAAGACACCAGTCAGAACAATGCAATAAGGTTAAAAACAAAAACAAACCCTCAAAACTCAAAAAGTAGAAAAACACAGAAGGATTAGTGGTATAGAAACAAAGGTAAATGGACAAAGTAAATAATGCCAAACAAACGGACCCTGGTTAATTGAAAATATCAATAAAATTCATAAACTTCTGATAAGATTAACAAAATAAAAACAAAGAAACAAGACAAAAATAATCACTGTCAAAAGACCTAAGTACAGATACTAATACAGGTTATACGGATGATAAGAGCCTATTTGCTACCGTTTTTATGCCAATATATCAGAAATCTTAAATTGAATGGACACAATCCTAGAGGAGAATCTTTAACCATGCATGTAATAAAGAGAAACATGAGGAAAAGGCTTGATTGGAGCTCTGAAAGTTATTAGCTGAGAATTTAAGACTGAAAAGTGAGAATAAGGGTAACAGAATGGAATGACTTATGCTCAGTCAATGTAGAAATGAAACAACTAACAAAAATCAGGAGGCAAAGGAAAGAGAAAGTGGAACATGGAATCAGCTGTGATAGCAAGACTCAAAGGATACCACTTACAGCTGAGAAATCAAGTACTTGGAACAGTAACATATTCACAAATATAAACATAAGTAAGATCATACTGTTGAGTAAAATTATGTAATTAAATTACCAGTGGAGGGTAGAAGTTATGAGTTAATTTTCTTGTAGCTCATAGTAGGAACAGACACTTAAGGACTAAAAAAGGAGGGAACTGAGGGCATTTGATAAAAGTAAAATTGTAAAGTACCAGTAAAAAAGAAATACCAGAGAGCTGGAATAAAAAGCAAAGAAAACAGAACACCTAGTGAAAGATAAATGCTTAAAAAATAAGACAGACTTCTGGCTTCCAGTCTGACTTTTATAAAGAGCTTGAAAATTGTCTTTCTGTCCTCCCAACACCCAAAACAAAACCAACAACTCTTCTTAGATCCATTAGATAATTGATGTCACAAGGTAAACTATCACCCCGAAAAATAAACAGAAAGGTGAATACAGAGAATCACGGCTTACCAGGAGCAGAGAGGCCCAGAAGTAGAAGCTCACAATGAATACCAGAAACTGGTAGGCTATAAACTGACTAATTGCTGGAGGCTGAGAATGAGCCAGTTTGAGAGATTAAAAACCCCTGAGAGCCCAGCCTTACAAAGTTAAATGTAGTTTTACAATATGACCCATCATTCATGCTCCTAGAAGTTTCCCTAATGAGTTGAAAACTTCAGTCAAAAAAAAAACCTACACACAATTTATAGCAGCTTTATTTATATTTGCTAAAAAGTGGAAGCTACCAAGATGTCCTTCAGTAAGTGACTGAATAAACAAACTATGGATCCATTCCACAGAATGGAATATTATTAGCAATAAAAAGAAATGAGCTATCAAACCACTAAGAGATATGGAGGATATTTGATGTTCCTCATTAAATGCTTATTGCCAAGTGAAAGCAGCCATTCTGAAAAGGCTACATCCTGTGTGATTCTAACTATGTGACATTCTGCAAAAGACAAAACTATAGACAGCAAAAGCATTGGTCAAGATTTTGAGGGGTGAGAGAGAGGAATAAATGCATAGAGCACAGTGGATTTTTAGGGCATTGAAACTATTTTATATGGTAATCCATTGGTGGATACATAACATATATTTGTCAAAACCCTTTGAATATACAACATGAAGAGTAAGCCACCCTAGTGCAAACTTCAGAATTTAGTTAATAATAATAACCAATTTTAGTTAATTAATTGTACCACATACACCACACTAATGGAAAATGTTAATAATAGGGTAAATTACGTGCAGGAGAAGAGGGGATATATATAGGAACTCACCTAATGTCTGCTCAATAGGTCTATAAACCTATAACTTTTGAAAAATAAAGTCAATTAATTTAAAGAAAACCAGACTAAACAATGTAACATACTATAAAAGGACTAAAACATACCTGTCAAATCAGTGAAGATAACTTGTTTTAAGTCACATGGATTAAAAACGAGGTTTAAATAAGACAGAGAATGACGAAAATAATGTTAAGGGATATGACTCATAACGAAGATAGAGCAGTGCACCTATAACAGAGAAACAGAGAATCAACCTTCATACAAGTGAAATAATAGGAGATGGGGGAGTGGGTAGTAATTAACTACCCCATTGGTTATAAATGTGAAGCCAGCAAAATACATATACTAGCTCTTTGCTTCAGTTCCAGTCTTCTCCAGGGCTTCCTAATTGGTATTTTCCATGTGACATCTGAAGCTTCTGGAGTTTTTGAGACCATCTTCGGGTAAAAAGACAACTTAGAAATTCAAAATTAAGTATGAGCATACTTATTTTGAATGAGAAAAGAAATGACAATAAGATATTGGAGCCGAGGAAATCCAAATCCCTTTTTACTAAGGTCTTATGGAAAATTACTATAAATGGTTATACAGATATGCTTCCTGATTGCAGCCTGGCTTTCTTCTCCCTTCAGAACAGCTTTTAACTCTCAATGAAACCCAATATTCAAAATGCTGAGCAAGTGAAAACTGTAGTAGCACAGTAAGTCTGCCTCTGTCCTGTGACTATTATTCTCCAATAACTACAAGTCCACAGGACATGAGGATTCAGGAGCACCTGTTAGCCCCAAGCTTCTCCACAACCACGAATGACTTCATTCTTGACAGTTGTGGCTTCCCCTCTGGGTAACTAAGGAAAACTTTAATTTCTGGAAATTCCTTCCCTCATGGTCTAGCTGCTTTAAAAACTTTCATTTCCCACCCCAGTGTTTTGTCTTTTTAGTGTTGGCCTTCAGTTCCAGTTTATAATCCTTGAGTTCCATATTGTTCTAAAGGGATTATAGGTTGGAGGGGGAGGATGGGCTTCAGGTCTGTTCATTTAAGGAGATGATGGTGAATATGAGTCCTAAGAGTGAAGTAGCTACAAGATATTGGTCTCAGGGCTTTTCCTCTATTAGTTTGATCTCCTCTTAAATCTTTTTCCTGATTAGGATGATGCTGAACTTGTCTTTTTGTTTATCTAGAGTTGTAAGAAAACAAAAATCAAAACCTTACCCAGATTTATTATACGATAGGTTCCAGGACTAGGAAAAACAACCAATTCTGACACTTAATTTCATTTTATATCTTTAGGAGGTACAATATATCTTGAACATTTTTTTTCAAGGAGATTACATCAATGGTATATTTTCTGAAAAGCTTTGAATGTCTGTCTTCATATATGAGGAGGAACATAATTGGGATATCATTCCCACCAGCTCATATAGACATTATTTGATTGCCTTTCTCATTTTATTTTACTACTTTTTTTAATGTTTCTTTTAAAAATGTTTATTTAAATGTTAGTTAGTGCAACACTGGTTTCACGAGTGGGATTAAGTGGCTCATCAATTACATACAACACCCAGTGTTCATCATAACATCATAACAAGTACCCTCCGTAATATCCATCACCCATATAGCCCATCCCCCACTCCCCTCCATTTGCCATTTGTTCTCTACCATGAAGAATGGTATGTTTGTTCTCTACCATTAAGAATCTCGGTTTGTTCTCTACCATTAAGAATCTCTTATGGGGGCACCTGAGTGGCTCAGTGGGTTAAAGTCTCTGCCTTTGGCTCAGGTCATGATCTCAGGGTCCTGGGATCAAGCCCTGCATTGGGCTCTCTGCTCAGCAGGGAGCCTGCTTCCCCCTCTCTCTCTGCCTGCCTCTCTGCCTACTTGTGATCTGTCTCTGTCAAAGAAAAAAAAAAAAAGTAATCTCTTATGGGTGGTGCCTGGGTGGCTCAGTGGATTAAACCTCTGCCTTTGGCTTGGATCATGGTCTCAGGGTCCTGAGATCGAGCCCCACATCGGGCTCTCTGTTCAGCAGGAAGCCTGCTTCCCACTCTCTCTGCCTGTCTTTCTGCCTACTTGTGATCTCTCTCTCTGTGTCAAATAAATAAAATCTTAAAAAAAAAAGTCTCTTATGGATATTTCCCTCTCTTCTTTTTCCTTCTCTCATATGTTCATCTGTTTTTTTTCCCTTAAATTCCACAAATTAGTGAAATCATGGTATTTGTCTTTCTCTGACTTATTTCACTTAGCATAATATACTCTAGCTCCATTCGTGTATTTGCAAATGGCAAGATTTTGTTCTTTTTGATGGTTGAGTAATATCTTTTTGATGGTTGAGTAATATTCCATTGTGAATATATATCACTTTTTTTATCCATTTATCAGTCAAAGGACATTTAGGCTCTTTCCATACTTTGGCTATTGTTGATAATGCTTCTATAAATATCAGGTGCATGTATCCCTTTGAATCTGTGTTTTTGTATCCTTTGCTTTAACACCCAGTAGTTCAATTGCTGGATGGCAGGGTAGTTCTATTTTTAACTTCTTGAGGAATCTCCATACTGTTTTCCAGAGTGTCGGAGGGCTCTCCTTTCTCCACATCCCCACCAGCACCTGTCATTTCCTGACTTGTTAATTTTAGTCATTCTGAGGTGTGAGGTGGTATCTCATTGTGGTTTTGATTTGTATTTCCCTGATAATAAGTGATGTTGAGCAACTTTATGTGTCTGTTAGCTATCTAGATGTCTTCTTTGGAACAAGATCTATTCATGTCTTCTGCCCACTTCTTTTTTTTTTTTTAAGATTATTTATTTATTTATTTGACAGTCAGAGATCACAAGTAGGTAGAGAGGCAGGCAGAGAGAAAGTAGGAAGCAGGCTCCCTGCCAAGCAGAGATCCCGATGCATGGCTCGATCCCAGGACGCAGGGACCATGACCTGAGCCAAAGGCAGAGGCCTTAACCCACTGAGCCACCCAGGTGCCCCTTCTGCCCACTTCTTAATTGGATTATTTGTTTTGGGGGGTACTAAGTTATATAAGTACTTCATAGATTTTGGAGACTAACCCTTTATCAGATATGTCATTTGTAAATATCTTCTCTCACTCCTTATGTTTCCTTTTAGTTTTGTTGGTTGTTTCCTTCACTGTGCAGAAGCTTTTATCTTGATGAAGTCCCAGTTGTTCAATTTTGTTTTTGCTTCCCTTGTCTCTGGTGATGTATCTAGTAAGAAGTTGTTATGGCTGAGGTCAAAGTGGTTGCTGCCTGTGGTCTTCTCTAGGATTTTGATGTTTTCCTGTCTCACATTTAGGTCATTCATACATTTTGAATTATTTTTGTGTATGGTGTATTTTGGGTATAGTAAGGAAATGGTCCAGTTTAATTCTTCTGCATGTGGCTATCCAGTTTTCCCAACACCCTCTGTTGAAGAGAATTTTTTTCACTGACTATTCTTTCTTGCTTTGTTGAAAATTAGTTGACCATATAGTTGTGGGTCCACTTCTGGGCTCTCTATTCTGTTCCATTGATCTATGTGTCTGTTTTTGTGTCAGTACCATACTGTTTTGACTACAGCTTTGTAATAGAGCTTGAAGTCTGAAGTTGTGATACCACCAGCTTTGGTTTTCTTTTCCAATAGCTTTGGCTACTCAGGGTCTTCTGTGGTTCCATACAAATTAGCATTGTTTGTTCCAGCTCTGTGAAAAATGCTGATGGTATTTTGATAGGGACTGCATTAAATGTGTAGATTGCTTTGGTAGTATAGACATTTTAATAGTGTTTGTTCTTCCAATCCATGTGAATGGAAGGTTTTTCCATTTCTTTCTGTCCTCTTCAGTGTGTTTCATAATTCTTCTATAGTTTTCAGAATACAGATCTTTTACCTCTCTGGTTAGTTTATTTCTAGGTATCTTATGGGTTTTGGTGCAACTGTAAATGGGACTGAATTCTTGATTTCTTTTTTTGCTGCTTCATTATTGGTGTATAGAAATGCAACAGATTCCTGTACATTGATTTTATATCCTGTGACTTTGCTAAATTCATGTATTAGTTCTAGCAATTGTTTGGTGGTGCCTTTGGGCTTTCTACATAGAGTATCATGTTGTCTGCAAATAGTTCAAGTTTGACTTCTTCCTGGCCAGTACGGATGCCTTTTATTTATTTCTTTGTGTTTTCTGATTGCTGAGGCTAAGAATTCCAGTACTATGTTAAATAGTAATGGTGAGAGTGGACATCCTGTCTTGTTCTTGACCACAGAGGAAAAGCTCTCAGTTTTTCTCTATTGAGGATGATATTAGCTGTGAGTCTTTCATATATGGCCTTTATTATGTTAAGGTATGTTCCATCTGTACCTATTTCGTTGATCATTTTTACCAAGAATGAATGTTGCATTTTGTCAAATGCTTTTTCTGTGTCTACTGAGAGGATCATATGGCTCTTATCCTTTCTTTTATTAATACGGTTTATTATGTTGATTGATTTGTAAATACTATACTACTCCTTGTAGCTCAGGAGTAAATCTCACTTGATCATGGTGAATAATTCTTTTTTAAATTTTATTAACATATAATGTATTATTTGCTTCAGGGGTACAGGTCTGTGAATCATCAGTCTTACACAATTCATAGCACTCACCATAGCACATGCCCTCCCCAATGTCCATAACCCAGCCACCCTTATCCCACCCCCACCTCCCAGCAACCCTCAGTTTATTATGTGAGATTAAGGGTCTCTTACAGTTTGTCTCCCTCCTGATCCCATCTTGTTTCATTTTTTTCCCTCCCTGCCCCCCACAACCCCCCACCCTGCCTCTCAAAGTCCTCATATCAGGGAGGTCATATGATAATTGTTTTTCTCTGACTGACTTATTTTGCTTAGAATAATACTGTGTAGTTCCATCCATGCCATTGCAAATGGCAGGATTTCAATTTTTGATGGCTGCATAGTATTCCATTGTATATATATATACCACGTCTTCTTTATCCAGTGAATAATTCTTTTAATGTACTGTTGGATTTAATTTGCTAGTATCTTTTGAGACTTTTTGCATCCATGTTAATCAGGGATTTTGTCCTGTAATTCTCCTTTGTAGTGGGGTCTTTGTCTGGTTTTGGAATCAAGGTAATGCTGGCCTCATAGAAAAAAATCTGGAAGTATTCTTTCATTTCTACTTTTTGGAATAATTAGAGAATAGGCATTAACTCTACCTTAAATGTCTGGTAGAATTCCTCTGGGAAACCATTTGGCCCTGAACTTTCATTTGTTGGAGATTTTTGATTACGGATTCAATTTCTTTGCTGGTTATGGGTCTGTTCAAATTTTCTATTTCTTTCTGTTTCAGCTTTGGGAGTTCGCATGTTTCTAGGAATTTGTCAGTTACTTCCAGATTGTCCAGTTTGTTGCATATAATTTTTCATAATACTCTCTTATAATTGTTTGTATTTCTGTGGTGTTTGTGGTGACCTTTCCTCTTTCATTTGTAATTTTATTTGGATCCTTTCTCTTTTGTTTTTGACAAGTCTGGCTAGGGGTTTATTAATTTTAGTAATTCTTTCAAAGAACCAGCTCTTAGTTGCATTGATCTGTCCCACTGTTTTTTGTTTGTTTGTTTATTTGTTTCTATATCATTTATTTCTGCTTTAATCTTTATTACTCCCTTCTTCTGGCTTTAGGCTTTATTTGTTGTTCCTTTACTAGCTCTGTTAGGTATAAGGTTAGGTTGTGTATTTGAGCCTTTTCTTGCTTCTTGACGTAGGCCCATATCGCATTACACTATTCTCTTACAACTGCTTTTGCTGTGTCCCAAAGGTTTTGGACTCATGTTTTCATTTTCATTTGCTTCCATGTACTTTAAAAAAAAGAGATTTCTTTCTTTTAGAGAGAGAGAGAGAGAAGGAGACAGAGAAGGAGAGCACATGTGTTGGGGGAGGGGCAGAGGGAGAGAATTTTCAGACTACCTGCTGAGCATGGAGCCCAACATGGGGCTTGATCTCATGACCCATGAGATCGTGACCTGAGCCAAAACCAAGAGTTGGATGTTTAATTGACTGAGCCACCTAGGTGCCCCTTCCATTACTTTTTTTTATTTCTTCTTTAATTTCCTGGTTAACCTACTCACTTTTTAATATGATGCTCTTTAACTTCCATGTACTTGTGGTCTTTCCAATTTTTTTTTCTTTGACTTCAAGTTTCATAGTGCTGTGGTCTGAAGATATGTACTGTATGGTCTCAATCTTTTTGGGGGTGATTTGTGACCCAGTATGTGTGATTTATTCTGGAGAATGTTCCATGTGTACTTGAAAAGAATGTGTATTCTGTTGCTTTAGGATGAAGTGTTCTGAATATATCTATTAAATACATCTGGTACAGCGTGTCATTCAAAGCCATTGTTTCTTTGTTAATTTTCTGCTTAGATGATCTGTCCACTGCTGTAAGTAGGGTGTAAAGTCTCCTACTATTATTGTATTAATATCAATGAGTTTCTTTATGTTTGTTATGAACTGATTTATATATTTGGGTGCTCCCAAGTTGGGGGCATAAATATTTACAAGATATTTAGATTGTATTGATGCATTGACCCCTTAATGATATAATGCCCTTCTTCATCTCCTGTTATAGTCTTTGGTTTAAAGTCTAGTTTGTCTGATATAAGCATGGCCACTCTGGCTTTCTTTTGATATCCATTAGCATGATATGGATGTCGTATCATGGCTCTCCACTCCTCACTTTCAATATGCAGGTGTCTTTAGGTCTAAAATAAGTTTCTTGTGGGAAGTATATAGATGGAGTTTTTTTTATCCATTCTGTTATCCTGTGTTTTTTGATTGAAGCATTTATTCCATTTACATTCAGAGTGATTATTGAAAGATATGAACTTAGTGTCATTGTGTTATCTATAAAGTTGGTGTTTCTGGTAATGTTCTCTGTTCCTTTCTAGTCTTTAATAAATGTGGTCTTTTTTTCCCCCACTCAGAGTCTCCTTTAATACTTCTTGCAGGGCTGGTTTAGCAGTCATGAACTCTTTTAGTTTCTGTGTGTCTGGGAAACTCTTTTTCTCTCTTTCTATTCTCAATGACAGCCTTACTATATAAAGTATTCTTGGGTGCATATGCTTTTGTCACTTAGTGTTCCAGAGGAGAATTCTGCATATGTCCAGCTTGGTTCAATCATATTTCAGCAAACTATGAGCCTTTCCCATCCACGTATTTAGGAAAGCTTTCTATCAAAAGCATGCCTGTAATTCCAAGATGGCAATTTTCTTCTTGCTTTGTCTATTTACCACTCTCTCTTCTTTTGCTCCCAGGAAAAGCTTACATAGCTCTTCCTATTCTTTAGCCACTTTATTTTCTCAGTTTCAATTCCACCTTTCTTTTCTTTCTTCCATTTTCATTGAAATTCTGATATTCATTTTGTAGTTTCATTACAATCTTAACTTGTCTTGCCTTTTACCTTTCTCTTCCAATTAGGTTCTATTTGGCACAGTTTGTTCAACTTATCTGGGTTTCTTCTTTTTCACAAAGGTTGTATTTTCAAATATTTTTCCTGTCATAAATCATTCTTAGCAGTTTGTTTTACTTTGAGTATTTAAAACTATGTTCCTTCAACATGAGTTTATTGTGTGGTTTCATAGATCCTATGCTGGCTGTATATTTTATGCCTCTTGGTATGAGAAGAAATCACTTAAGCCCATTAAAATAGTGCGTACAGACTTCCCTCAGTTTTATTCACTGACAGTCTGTTTCGTGTCCAGATTCCACCTCAGAGCAGCAGCTGGAGATGGAGCTCAATGCAGAGAGTAGTGATCAGAGTTTAGCAGATAATAAATGACAAAGATTTGCTAGACTGATTCAAGGTGTTCTTATGTTCCCACTTCAAGTTGCTTCCTGACATTCTGAACTGGAATAAAGAAATAAAGAGAAAACAGAGAACCTCATGCTGTGGCTCTTCTCCATCCAGGCTTGCCAACAGCATTTATTTGGAAAACTGTAATTCCTATGATCCAATGTTCTGTGGTCATCCTTTTTCTCCTCCCTTCTCCATTTCCTTTTGGGAGTCACAATCTCTAATAGGCTACATATAAAAACAGTGTTCCTGGGGTACCTGGGTGGCTCAGTGGGTTAAATCCTCTGCCTTTGGCTCAGGTCACGATCCCAGAGTCCTGGCATTGAGCCCCACATTGGGCTCTCTGCTCAGTAGGGAGCCTGCTTCCTCCTCCCTCTCTCTGCCTGCCTCTCTGTCTACTTGTGATCTCTGTCAAATAAATAAATAAAATCTTAAAAAAAAATAAAAAGAGTGTTCCTGATGAGAGATTGTGATAGACTGCTTCCAAGATAAACCCAAGACTCCCCTGCTCCCTAGTATTCTCCCCCTTGTGTAGCTCCTTCCCACACTGGATCAGGATCGGTTTGTGATACCAACAGCATATAGCAAAAGTGATGGATGTAACTTCTAGGATTCCAAAAGCTACCATGTTGAGTGTTCTCTCACTTTCTTTCTCTTTTCTGGGTTACTTCTTCTGGATGAGGCTAGTTTCTACATCTTACAGACACTGAGGTAGCCCATGGAGAGAACCATTTGCTAAGGAACAGAATTCTCCAGAACCAGTCAAGCACTGAGATGACTGATTCCCTGACTAATACCTTGAATGTAATCTTATGAAAGATACTGAGCCAAAATCACCCTGATGACTGCTTTCAGATTCTTGATGCTCAGAAACTATGCAAGATAAGAAATAGTTGTTTAAAACTGCTTAATTTTGAGATACCTTGTTATAAAGAAATAGATAACTAATATATGAATGAAGGAAGATATTTTGGCTTATCTCAGAAATTAGCACTCACAAAGTTTATGGATTGTTGACAAGTTTTGTGGTGGTTTAGTTTCTTAAACTAAGAAACAGAGAGTAAAGGAAGAATGTAGGATCTTTCATTCAGAAAAGAAGAATTTCCTCTTTTCTAGTATGGCTGCACAAATGGGCAACAGTTTGTTTTTAATTTAATTCCTTTAGTTTTTCAGTTAGTGCAAATATCTTTCAGACCCTGGTAACAGGTTTTTTGTTTTGTTTTGTTTTTTAGCAATTTTAGTTTTCAGCATCATTCTGATATTCATTTTGTATTTTCATTACAATCTTAACTTATGTTGCCTTTTACCTTTCTCTTCCAATTAGGTTTATTTTTCTAGATCTGCATAGATATTTTGTGTTTATTTTTCTATATCTTCATGGATATTTTATGACTATTTGGTAAAATATATAATAGAACTCATTAAGCCAACTCCGTTTTGAACCAGAATTTCTATAATAAATTAATTACATTATTTCAATTATTTTAGTGTTGATTGATAGTCATTTCATGGATCAGGTTATGGTATCTTGGTAAATGTTCACCATCTATGACTGTCAATTTTTCTATTTCTTTCCTCAACTCCATCAGTTTTTGCTTCATTTATTTTGAGACTCTTATTTGGTGCCTTATTTAGCATCATTACAAGTTTCTGGTAGATTGATCCTTTTATCATTACATAATGTCCCTTTTTCTTTCTATCAATTTTCTCTTCTCTGTAATCTATGTAATCAGACATTAATATAACTATTCTTTTTTAAAAAAAAATGTTTATAGTGACAAATGGGAATTACATTGTGATGAGTATAGCATAACATTTAGACTTGTTGAATCACTATGTTTTTACCTGAAACTAATGTAATATTGTGTATTACATTATCCTTCAATTAAAAAAAAGATAAAATTAATGTTTTAAGTGGTATATTTTTTCTATCTTTTTACTTTTAACCTACTAATAACATTGGTGTTTCTTGTAAACAGTATATAGTTGGGATTATTTTTTTTAAAAGATTTTATTTGTTTATGTATTTATTTGTCAGAGAGAGAGCGAGCGAGCGAGCACACAAGTAGGTAGAGTGGCAGGCAGAGGCAGAGAGAGAAGCAGGCTCCCTGCTGAGCAAGGATCCTGATGTGGGACTCAATCCCAGGACCCTGGGATCATGACCAGAGTCAAAGGCAGCAATTTAACCGACTGAACCACCCAGGTGTCCCTAGTTGGGTCATTTTTTAAAAGGTACTCTGTCACACATGAAAAAATGCTCCACATCACTCATCATCAAGGAAATAGAAATCAAAACCACAATGAGATACCACCTCACACCAGTCAGAATGGCTAAAATTAACAAGTCAGGAAACGATAGATGCTGGCAGGGATGCAAAGAAAAGGGAACCCTCCTATCCTGCTGGTGGGAATGCAAGCTGGTGCAGCCACTCTGGAAAAGATACATAGGTTCCTCAAAATGTTGAAAATAGAGCTACCCTATGACCCAGCAATAGCACTACTAGGTATTTACTCTAAAGATACAAATGTAGTGATCTGAAGGACACGTGCACCCGAATGTTTATAGCAGCAATGTCCACAATAGCCAAAGTATGGAAAGAACCTAGATGTCCAACAACAGATGAATGGATAAAGAAGATGTGGTATATATATACAATGGAATACTATGCAGCCATCAAAAGAAATGAAATCTTGCCATTTTGCAACAACATGGATGGAACTAAAGGGTATTATGCTGAGTGAAATAAGTCAATCAGAGAAAGACAATTATCTATGATCTCCCTGATATGAGGAATTTGAGAGGCAGAGTGGGGGCTTGTGGGGTAGGGAAGGAAAAAATGAAACAAGATGGGATCAGGAGGGAGACAAACCATAAGAGACTCTTAATCTCACAAAATAAACTGAGGGTTGCCCGGGGGATGGGGAGAAGGAGAGGGTGGTTGGGTTATGGACACTGGGGAGGGTAAGTGCTATGGTGAACGCTGTGAAATGTGTAAGCCTGACGATTCATAGACCTATACCCCTGGGGCTAATAGTATATTATATGTTAATAAAAAAAAAATAAAGCCACTTTGTCTTTTACTCATTATTTAAACCATTTACATTTAACATAATTATTAACATGCTACAATCAATTTGCCATTTATCACTTGTTTTCTGTTTGTTTCTTATTTTTCTTTCTCTGTTTCTCTTTTCTTGTCTTCCTGTGGGATATTTCAATGATTTTTCTTAGGATTTCATACTGATTTATTTAAGGTATTTTTAAGTATATCCTTTTTGCATAGTTTTCATAGTGATTGAATTGAGTATTACAATATATACAATCTACTGGTATCATTTTACCACTCCAAGTAAAGAGTGGAAAGTTCATTTCCAATTAAGTTCTTTGACTTTCTCCATTTTAAAACATAATTGTCTTGAGTATCACGTAGTACTACTATAGTTTTTATTTCAATCATCAAATATTATTTACAAAGCTGATGAGAGAAAGAATTGGCTATTATATATACCCTTAGTTCTTCTCTTTCTTCTATTCCTTCTTTTTTCCTGGTACCTAAGATTCTTTCTTTTATAATTTCCTTTCTAACGGAAGAACTTGTTTCAGCCAGACTTTAAAGGTAGGTCTGCTAACAAAAACAAACTAACATAAACAAAAACAAAATTTAAAAAAAGTGAAATCTTTTAGTGTTCCTTTTTCTGACATGTCTTTATTTCTGTTTAATTCCTACATGATAATTTCACTGGATATAGAATTTGCAGCTGCAAGTTATTTTATTTCAGCACCTTAATAATGTCCCAATTCTTTCTGGTCTCCATAATTTCAAACAAAAAAAGTTTTGTCATGCAAACTGATACTCCCTATGGGCAATATGTCCTTTTTTTCTGGCTGCATTGAAGACATTTTCTTTGTCTTTAGTTTTCAGAAGTTTAATTATGGTGGTGTGGATTTCTTTGATTTATCCTATTTGAAGTTTGCTTTTTGAATTTGTAGCTTTATGTTTTTTCCAGATTTGGGAGGTTTCCATCTATTATTTCTTCAAATACTCTTTCAGCCTCATTCTTCCTCCTCTCTTCCTGGGATTCTTATGATATGAATGTTGTTATCTTTTGTTATACATCTGAAGGTCTCAGGCTCTGGTCACTTTCTTTCTTTCTTTCATCTATTTTCTGTTTTTCAGACTGGGAAAATTTTATTAATCTCTCTCAAATTCACTGATTCTATGCTCTGTCATTTCCACTGTACTACTGAGTCCATTCAGTGAAATTTTTTTGTGTTGTTATTGTATTTTTCATTTCTATAATTTCCCGAAAGCCACTTAAAGTTGACTGATCAATTCTCCTTTGTGGTGTCAAAGGGATTTCCATTAAATTCCACAGAGCAGTGAGCCTATGTGGGCTGCCTTCTGTTGCTAAGTGAGAGGTCAGGGAATAATTAGTCTGCTTTGTCTTTTTTTTGTTTGTTTGTTTGTTTGGAGGAAAGGACGTAAGACTTCCTGTTGCTGTGTCATACCTCTAGTGCTGGCTTAGACTGCCTTCTCACCACATTTCAGCGTTTTCATTTGGTTGTCTCTTATGATAATTCCAGGAATGGTATTTGACCCTCACTAGAGAGGAGCAGAGAGAAATAAGTCTTTGCCATTTTATAAGTCTCATACATCTATTCTTGACTTCTTTCTTGATTCCTTCCTTCCTTCCTTTTTAAGACTTTACTTATTTGAGACAGAACACAAGCCAGGAGAAGGGACAGAGAAGAGAGAGAAGTGGACTCCCCACTAATCAGGGAGCCCAACATGGGGCTCGATCCCAGAACCCTGAGATCATGACCTGAGCTGAAGGTAGGTAGTTAATGGACTGAGCCACACAGTCACCCCTCTTCTTGATTTCTTAACCAACTGAGCCACCCAGGCGTCCCCCTTTTTTTAAAAAAATTTTATTTATTTATCAGAGAGAGAGAGGGGCCCTATTCTTGATTTCTTGACAGACTTCCCTCAACATTGTATCTGATATAATCAGTACCTAGTATAGTTGAAACTATCTATTTATTTAGAAAATGTGCAGTGCTGGGTTATTCTGTGTGTAGAGGTGGGCACTGGGTAGACCAAGGCATATTATATAAGAAAATGTAATTTTCTTATTATATTATATATGCTTTATATTATATATTTATATATTATATATGCTATTTTTTAAAAGATTTAATTAATTTATTTATTTGAGAGAGTGAGAGAAAGACAGCACAAGCAGATGGAGGGGCAAAGGGAGAAAGAGAAGCAGACTTCCCACACTGGGGAAATCCTATGAGCAGGGAGTCCTACGTGGGGCTCATTCTCAGGACTCCAGGATCTTGACCTGAGCCAAAGGCAGACACTTAACCAACTGAGCCACTCAGGCACCCTAGTTATGCGCTATTGATTATTTATTGCTCAGAAAGAAAGAACATTGCTCAGTGAAAGAAATTTCCTAAGTCAGTCAGATGAGCTCTATCTAAAAATTTTGAATGATTTGTCTATACAAAACTACAAATAGCAGTAAGAAAAGTCAATGAAGAAGATCATGAGGACAGAGAGGAATGGAGAGAGAGAGAGAGATTGGGAAAAGCCCATCTGCAGAGTTTCCTTCCAGTTACCAATGGTATGTCTTCATAGAATAAGCACCCATCATCTGTACCCTCTGTCTCCAGAATGTCACTTGGGTAAGTATTTGTCCCTCACAAAGAGAAAGGTCTCATTAATACATCACACTGCCAAAATAATGCACTTCATCCAGAAACTCTAATGGGATACTATTTGGAAATCTTAAGCTATTCTTTTATCTTGACCTTTCCCCCCACTTAGGAACTAGATTGTGTGACGTCCTCAGGAATGGGAGTTTACAACAGAATATCAGGAAAACGTTTTGTAATTTCAAAAGCCTGGGCCTTGAGATAACTCAGAACATTGAAAAGAATGTGGTAAAGCAGAGTTAGACTTCCTACTCCTAAAAGAAATGCAAAGCTTTAGATAGCCTCATATGTCATGGAAGCAGTATGGTGATTCTAGTACATTCAAGAATGGGACAGGGACATCAGGAACAGAGCAAAATCTGGCAATACCTTACAGACAGGACTCAAGGATGATTCAAGGGGATTTGTATGACTTGCAGTTGGGGACTAGATCAGAATAAGGAAGTCTCAGAGCATACACAGTTGTTAATAAACACGGGAGTCAGGAGTGCCCCCTCTAATGCTCTGGAATTACATGAGCTCCCAGCATCTTAGATACAACCCCAGGAAAAGTTTAGGTGAATTCTCATTTGTTGGGATTATATTTTTGTGACCTGGTTAGAGAGAAAGTTAAAAGAAATGTTACCATTAACTTTGAAGTCTTCTAGTGTGCCTCTTCCCTCAGATATAACTACTTTCAAAATTCTGTTTGTTATTCTACTGTTTTTCTTTTTAATTTACCACATATACATGTATCCCTAAATAAATTTTTAGTTTTTCATGTTTTCAAATTTTATATAAATGTAATCATACTGTATCTATTCTTCAGTAAAGCTTTTCATTCAGCATTTATGTTCCTGAATTTCATCTGAGGTGATATACTTGAATTCATTCATTGTCACTGCTGGATAGTATTCTATTTTATGAATATATGGCAATTATTCATCCATTTTCTTTCCAGAGAGCATTTGAGAGCAGAGGATTATTTTCAGATTTTTGGCCATTACAAATGATATTGCTATGAACTTTCTTAACATATCTCCCTATGAACATATGTAAGACATTTCCAAAAGCAAATCTAAGAATGGAATTGCTTGGTATTCATTAGGGTAGATCCGCTGCTGCTAATAAACTATTTCAAAAATCTCAATAACTGAACACTATAAACATTACTTCTCACTCACGCCAAGGTACCTGTGAATATTGTTGGTTGGTTCTCCTGGGCAGATTGTAAGTGGTAATGCTGACATCCTCTACACTTGGCCCTACAGTGGCCTCAGAAAGGACCATGGGGAAGACAACAGATCACCACTTTGGTTTGGGAATGCCACTCACAGTATTCTGTTCACATTCTGTTGGTCACAGCTAAGCATACAGACTACACTAGATACCGGGAATCTAGGAACTTGTAGTTCTTGTCCCAGGCTGGCAGCAACTTCACAACAAATCTGTAGTGGTTATGTTACTAAGTTCTGCTACAGCTACAGTTGTAAAATGTGTTTATGTTCAGTTTTGCAAAAGACTTGCAATTTGTTTTCTAAGAGCTGGTAACCAATTGCATGT
The DNA here is from genome assembly GCF_020171115.1 of Neogale vison. Classification (NCBI taxonomy): domain Eukaryota; kingdom Metazoa; phylum Chordata; class Mammalia; order Carnivora; family Mustelidae; genus Neogale; species Neogale vison. The sequence goes on along the minus strand of NC_058094.1, from coordinate 161,267,445 downwards.
GCATTAGCAGCATAGGAGGTCCAGGTTCTCAGTGTTTTTGTCCATATCTGATATTCTGCAATTCATTTCACTAAACAGATTACAAATCTATAAACTATTTTTTAAATGTTTTCCTAGAACATCTTTCCTAAATAAATCACTTAACTATTTCATGATGAAAGAAATGATGGAAATGACTTTAAATAATCCATTAAGGTCAGGTCAGTAGTGCCCAGATTTTATTCTCCACAGCCCAGCCAACCTTTCTGAGGATTTTTCTAATTTCAGATGTATCCAGTGAAAGCTTTTTTTATTGTTTCCCTTTTTCCCCTGTAGATTTAAATGGTCACCTTAGTGCCTTGTATATTATTGACAATCAATAGCTATTCTTTAAATGAATGAATAAATGAATTTCCAGGGAACAATCACATCTCAAAGCTTCATCATATGCTTGTATTACAGTCCCCTCTACTTCAGGCTGGAATCACTGATCTGTAAACAAGACTTTAAAACCACATTGGGGTGGGGGGCAATTATCTGATGATATAAATGGCCAATTTTTCCTTTCCTGGTAATAAAAAGCAGAAGTTAATTTGTGTCAGACTGTGTTGCTTCTTGCTTAATAGCCATAGTTATCTATTTTGAGCAAGAAATAACTAGCGTGACTTCCTCTACCTGCCATGTTTCCATTCTTACCTGGAGATTAATCACCACCTCGATCACAGAGACTTGTACAGACAGCACTTACTCCCCGTGGAACTTATAAATCAAATACTGCAAACATTTTTTCATCCTTACAGAAGTCAGGAAATGCTAACTTCATGGAAAAGCAACACGTCTTTCAAACACACAGAATGAAAGAACAGAAGATCAGTCTGAATTCTATGGGGCTTCAGGTCTATTACTTTTAGAATGAAGGTGGAAAGGAGCGGGGAAGTTAAGAAGTACACATTAGCATGCAATAGTGGTTACTTTTTGCCTTTTCTTATTAAAGCTTTTCCAAGTCTATGAATAGTAGGTGATTACAAATAGATACTTTGATTTTCTATAGAAATTACAAACCTACATTTGTTATGTGAAAAAAAAAATCAACTTTGTTTCTTCAGAATAATTTCACATTTCTTCTAATGTTAAAAAGAGGAGGAAAAAGGGAACTTTTTCTCTTTTGAAATGTGAAGCATAATTAAAGAAAGAGATTTGGATTGCTCAATGCTGAGATTCATACTCCCTAGTGCATAAATCATGTCTTAGAGAGAATGAGTTGTGCACTGTTTAAGTGAGGTGTGGTGGCATAATCACCTTGAATCAGTTTGCTCAGCTTACAAGGCCAAGGGGGTCCATGGAGCATTAAGCTTTACTCTGTTGCAAAACAGTTACCTGAGATGGGTAGGGCTGAAGGAAGTGGCCCATGAACCATACTCCCAGGAAGGATAAAAAGAGGGTGCAGCAAGGAGCATTTTAAGGCAGAGTGAGTAGTTCTGTTTAATGAAGCCCTGGGGATAAGACTTGCCAGTATCCTAGGATGGTTGATTGAGCATGTTCACATAGGTATGGATAGATATCCTCCTGCTAAAGACAATACCTTAGAAATAAATACAGAAGCCTCTTTGAGATGTGATGGCTCAGAGGGACAACTAAAGCTGATGACATGTGGGTGTAAATAAACATGAATTAATTTCTCTCAGCCAGTTTCCGGTGAAGGGATCAACTTGTGTCTTCACATAAGGGGAAGGAAATGCCTTTAATCTTTGCTCTACTACTTGGGTGAGAGTCAACCATACACAGCACAGGAATCATCAAATTCTCCCTACGCAAGGGAGAATGGAAAGCATTCCCCACACCCCCACACCCAGACTTCCTCATGCTTCTCCAAAGGCAAACGACAGATTCAGGTCCCACTTTTGGTTAGGCAGCAGCAGTGCAGTGGGAGAGTGGTGAAAACAGTTACCCAGTGGTGACAGAGTTTTAGGTATTTATATAGAATGGAATATTATAATACAAAGCAGATTAATGTCAAAGAGAAAATCATCCTGGGAGCAGTGGCAAGGGTAAGGAGTACAGCTATCAGGAGGGACTCCTTGCAAGCCTCAAGCTGGGGTAGGAGGACATGCTTTTCTAGGTTCAGATGGACCACTGGGGTGATGCCTACCTCTTGATCCAGAGTTTTCTCTGACAGGTCCACAGTTCACAGGGACTTGAATGTAAAATATGCTGAATATCACTGCTGGCCAGAAATGGGGAAGGAGTGAGCCTTTGAAGAATAAGCTGGACACGGATTATCTATGGATCCCTTTCCATTGCAGATCTATCACAGGTAGAAGAGCAATAGTGCTACCTTGACTAGAGATGACAGGTCCTGAAGGAAGACTGGAGAGGAATCCCACTCTTCCAGTTTTTCACTGAGGCATAGGACCCCAAGACTATCGTTGTGGATTTGCCTGTTTCTGTCTTTAATTTGTCTGTTTTTGGTACATCATTTTGAGACTCTCTTATTAGATGCATATAAATTTCTGGTTGCTCTTTTTGGTCAATTAATCCTTTTGTGTTGTAATAAGTATCTCTTACCTTGAATTTTTTGCTTGATATTAATATAACCACTCCAGCTTTCTTATGCTTTAGTTATCTTTTCCCGTTCTTTTATTTCCATCTACCTGTGTCTTTATGTTTAACATGCATCTTTTGCAGAATCCATATAAAAGGGTTTTGCTATCCAATCTAAAAATCTCTACCTTAATGCAATTATTGACGTGATTGGCCTGAAGTCTGCCTCTTGCCATTTTTCTGTTGATTATCTTTATTTTTCCTCTTTTCCTTCTTTCCTGCCTTATTTTTGGGTTAACTAAATACATTAGCATTTCACTTTATTCTCTGGTTACCTTTTATAGCTATTATTCCTAGGTTACTTTTCAAGTGATTGCTTTAGGGGGTACACTTATGTATTCTTACTTTATTTTTGCCTTCTCAGGATTAATTTTGTACTACTTCATGTAAAATATAAGAATTTTGGAAAAATATTTTTCATATTTGTCACATACGCAACCCATATTCTTTTTGCTACTGTTGTCATACATCGCACCTATTTATATTTTGAACTGCACAATAATTTATATATTTTTTAAATGACAGAAGAAAAAATATCTTTTATGCTAACTCACATATTTATAATTTCTGAATTTCTCTTCAACCATTTCTGTTAAGCTGGTTTTTCCGTCTGATGACGGATCCCTTCCACCTAGAAAACTGCTTTTTACTTAATTATAATGAGAATGTTTTGGGGATGAATTTTCTCAGCTCTTGGCTCTCTGAAAATATCTTTTTTCATTTCCATTTTAGAAGAGCAAAACTCTGTGTTTACAGATTTCTTTTTCTTTTGGCGATTTAAAGATGTGGTTACTTATTTTCTGAGTTACATTGTGTCTAATTTGAAGTCAGCCATCTTTTTTATTGTTGTTTTCCAGTATATAATGTGCATTTTTCTCTGACTGCTTTTAAGATTTTCTCTTAATCTTTGATTTTCAGAAGTTTGACTAAGATGTGCCTAGCTGTAGTTTTCTTTGCAGTTATCTTTAAGACTTATGAAGACTTCTTGTTTTAATTTTTTTTCCACCAAATTTGGCAAAATTTGGACCATTATTTCTTCAAAAAAAATTTCTGCCTTCATTTTCCTTTCCTCTTTTTCTGTGACTCTGATTATATACATGCTAGACTGCTTGATATGTGCTCAAAAGTCTCTGAGGCTGTATTAATATTTTAGACTTTTAAGATTGAACAGCTCATGCTAAACTAGTTACCAAATGGTCAAAGTTGACTTAGATTGATGCCTGTGAGTCCCTGAAACTGAATAAGAAAGAGTTACAGCCAGTCTGATATTTGCTTCTTATAAATGAAACCCATCCTAGTTCTGGGTTGGTACTCACAGGACTGTAATTCACCTAGTCAACCATCTTCTTCGTGCTGGAAATTTCACATCTGAGTCCCCAAGGACTGAGGCGCCCATTGTCCACAAACAAGGAGCCAATGTAGTGTCTCCAAGGAATGTATCATAAGAGGCAAGATAAAGAGTCTTAAATTATGTCACCTTTTTATAGAAGTGAATGAAGAGTTGAAGCCAGAATGGAAGACCCAATGATATGAGGGAAAGGTAGAAATAGTGACTAATATTACAAAGTGGAAGTAGAGCAGTTTACCTCCATTTCTGAATTACCCATTTTGTTTTCATTTGCATTTCAGCTTGATTTGCAGATTCTTATGCCATTCCAGCAGTGAGTGACTTAACTTTTCAGAATATGTTCAAGGAAGAGCAAAAGAACAAGCCAATTCAGCTTATACAAAGTTATTTCCACAATTTCTCACACTTAGTTGTAGGTAGAATACAAATGATTAAGTGACTCATTCTTGGATCAACAAATCTTATCTTTGATGTATAACCAGGCTCATTTTTGTCCAAGAAAAGATATTTATTAGTTACTTGCACTGATAATGGTTGGAACATATTAATATATCGTTATATTTTTATCTCCCTGTTCCACTTGCTAGTGGAAGGAGAACAAGGAATAACGATGAACAATTTGAGAAATGTACACTTCAGGCAATTAAATCTATGACCTTTTCGATGTATTTCAGCCTACTCTTTCTTAATGTATATACTCCACATAATTTCATTTCCATGTGCAGATTTCAGGAAAGGAGACTGGTTGAGTCTTGAAGCCAGGGCATTGTCCCCATCAAATATATTTCATTTGATTTTAAGGAGTTTTAATCATTATAATTCCCTATTCCTTGGAAACATGAGCCTCAGACCACAGTTTAGTTAAGATTCTCTTTTCTTAAGTCATTCAGAGAAAGACTTGTGATCTCCCTGATATGAGAAAGTGGAGATGCAATGTGGGGAGTTTTGGGGGTAGGGAGGGAGGGAGACAAACCATAAGAGACTCTTAATCTCACAAAACAAACTGGGGGTTGCTGGTGGGGGGAGGGGGGTGGGGTGATGGTGGTGGGGTTATGGACATTGGGGAGGGTATGTGCTATGATAAGTGCTGTGAAGTGTGTAAACCTGGTGATTCACAGACCTGTACCCCTGGGGCTAATACATTATATGTTTATATAAAAATAAAAAAAAATATTAAAAAAAGATTCTCTTTTCTTATCTTGCTTTTCAGTTTGGAAAAGAGATTTTATTGACTTTTATTGGGAACACAGATGCTAAATTGCCAAATGTCCTAAATCTAGATAGATATGGCTTAAATCATCTCTCCTGTTAGTGTGAACTTTTGAGTCTGTCTAGCTAATGATTTGTTTTTGTCAGCATGAATTTTAAACAGCACCTAAAGCTGTTTTCCTAAACTTCCCACCAAGGAAGCACCCTTTCCCCATTATTTTTCTTCCCATGAACTTGTGTTTTAAAAAACATTTTTAATTCAAAGATCACATTTGATATGCAGTAGCTTGTGTTGCCTTATAATAGATAAATATATGATTTTTGTTGGGACTTTTAAATCATGGACAATAACCTATAAGCACACACTTATTTCTTGTGGGTAAGTCAAAAATGCAGGGACCTCAATGGGGATGCAGTAAATAAAAGAGTTACACTACAAAAATACAAGAATGTCTAGTCTCCTTGAGAACAACATCTATCTTATCAGAAATGTTTTTAGAAGTTTAAGTAAAGACATATCACTAGCAGGGTCATTAATCCCTACTGAAACCTAGAAAAGAAAATTGACTACATGACATATTCACAAGTAATAGTATATGGTGGCAGTTTATTGAATGTATTTAACTTTTTAATTTTTAAGGTATTAAGATAAAAGTAAATCTCACAGAATATTAATCATTTAAGTGCATCTAAATATCCTCAACATTGTTGTTTCCCCCAACTTCTGCCTTCCTGTCATGTCAGCTGTTTCAACTCTCATGGATCTGCCTTGGTAGGAAATGATTCTCCCTGTTTAGAGGTGATAGGATGTCACTCTCTAAATAGGTAAGTTCCAAGTACTTGCACTGATAAAGCTTGCACTTATACTCTATTCCTGTTGAATGAAATTATAAAGTTTATACCTTTACTCCTTCATACAGTTCCCACAGAGTCCTTGTAGGTTTTCAGATGTCACCACTTCCCCTGGTCTTGTGGTCCCTTATCTGTAGAAAGCCTTGTGATTGATTTCTTTCCTTATTCCTCTTCTAGCCTCCATCAAAGCTTATCCTTTCTATAATTACCTCCACCTCATGCTCACTCCACAGCAGCATAGGGCTAACTCATATTACAAATACATTTATATGTCCCTAAGTAGGATATGAACTTTCTAATGGTGAAAGTTTTATCTTTATCTTCAGTTTTCCTCAAGAACAAGAAATAGAAGAGGGTGCCTGGGTGGCTCAGTGGGCTGAGCCTCTGCCTTCAGCTTGGGTCATGATCTCAGGGTCCCGGGATCGAGCCCCGCATGGAGCCCCACATGGAGCCCCATATTGAGCCCCACATCGAGCCCCGAATCGGGCTCCTTGCTCAGCGGGGAGCCTGCTTCCCCCTCTCTCTCTGCCTACTTGTGATCTCAGTCTGTCAAATAAATAAATAAAATCTTTAAAAAAAAAAAAAAGAAGAGCAGGAAATAGACTTAGAAATTTTATTCTCTTCACTCTCCTGAACATGCTCTTGGTAAGGTGCTACTGATCTAACTGCCCTTTATAATTTTTAAGCTTTTATCTTACTTGTCATTTCCTCAGCATTGATAGGCTGTCTACTTCTTTCTGAAATACTCTCTTCCCTTGAATTTGGAAACACAGCTCTATCCAGATTTCCTACTGTCTCTCTGACTTCTCTTTCTCTGTCTGTTTAGCTGTGTCTTCCTTCCTGAAGTGGCGGTGTTTCCCGGCATTTTATTCTTATCACTGTTTCCTTATTTTTTTCCTCTCTCCCTGAATAAACTGATATGTTTCCACGACTCTGTATTTTTTAATACTAGGTCATCTTGCTTACAGCCAACTGGGTCTCAATGCCCCTTAATGATGCTTCAAAATCCAACTCAGGTATCGCTTCCTCTGGAATTATTCACTGGTTTTTCTATATAAAGCAAATCAACCCCTATCTTGTAAAATCACCGATTTACATATAAGCTTCCATTATTTATTACTATTAATATGTCACTTTTTTACTTTTACTTTTTTACTATGAGTATGTCACTTTTTTCTGTGACTCTATGAGCTACAGAAGGGCAAGGTCTGTGTCTTACTTATCTTTCTATCTCTAGTGCCTAATACAGTGCATGGTGTACGGTGCATATTCGATAAGTGTATGTCAAATGAATGAGGGAGCATATGGATAGATAAGCAAATGAAAAGGTGAATGGTGTTTAACTGTATTGATTCAAACTGTTTTAGTCTCTGAAGCCAGTTTACACAGATACCATAGCAGAAAGGTATTAGAAAGTTCTAGTCCCAGGTGCATGTAAGTAAAGGGTAAGTTTGACCTTAAAATTATGCCATCAAATCTGCTTCCATAGTAGGTAAATTCATGTAAACTTAGGAAAGAAAGACTTTCCTTTATTCCTAACAATTTTAAAATTCATATTTTCTAATAGCCTGACAAACTCATCATGTACCTATTGTATATATACTATCTTTACTTATACTTTGCTTATATGTTTAAGCATTTTCAACTACTGAATTCATTTGGTTGCAAATTTCATCTGACTAGGAGCAGCAGCTGGGTGGCTCAGTCAGGTGTGATACTTGGTCAAGTGTCCAACACTTGATTTCAGCTCATGTCATGATCTCAGGGATGTGAGATCAAGCCCCACATCAGGCTCTACAGTGGTTGTGGAGTCTGCTTAAAATTGTCTGTCTCCCTCTCCTTCCTGCTACCTCTTTCTCTCTCACTTAAAAAAAAAGTTTGACTAGAAACTAAGAAAGAAATACCAAAGGAAAGACTACTTTTCAGAAATAAAATAGTGTATATTTTGCATTTGTTAATACAATCAAGCTTCCAATACTACAGGAAGAAAAAGTACATTTACAGCTAATGGTTAGAGATTTTATGATGAATAAATATGGTGTTTAATAATACATTTGAGATAATTTCTTAATGAGTCCATTGGTAGTCTCTAGTGAAATTAAGAATTATTATAATAAGATTTAATAAAATTAACTGGTGTTTTAATATTGTGTCAGTCATTTCTAACAAACATATTGATATCTTCATTTAAACCAACATAAAAGGAGCAAAGCTGACAAAAATTGATTAATCTTTGGAATGCACCATCTTCTATATTCTTAGATCAACTATTACCACTTATTTAACTTTGGGGAAATAACTAATTTGAAGCAATGGAGTTTTCTCTCTCGACACCCTGGATTTTGAATATCTTTGGGGAAAAAAAAAATCTTAGACTCCACAGTTACATAAAATCTTTTTGTTGAATATGTTCTCTTGGCTAAGCTAGAGAAAATAAAATGGTTTGCTTGTCATATCATTATCTCCAGACTAAATTATGTGGATGCCAATAAACTCTCTACGTTTATTGAAAGGAAGAAGGATTAAATTACAGCATGCAAACAAAAAACTTGCCATGATTGCTGCTTATTTTCAAGCATATTCTTGCATATAATTGGTTCCTTTTCCTTAAAAGAGGTCCAGTTTTTGCTTCATAACTTTATGTTTAAGATGAAAATACAATTTCCTAAAGTTGATTTATACAGTGTACTAAGGAGATAGTGGCAGTTTTTGTTTTGTTTTGTTGTTGTTGTTGGATGAGAAAGACTTACTGGGCAGGAGGAAATTTTTCCTGCATTTCCTTCCCTGAATCTGCTTGAAAGCCAAGCTCATAAAGGCAAGAAATAAAAGTCCAACTGCTATTTCTGGCAGTATTGGAAAAGCGAAGTATGGCAGCCACAGAAAAGAAACAACAAAACTGTAGTATTTATTGTGGTTACCTTATGGTAAAGTGTAAGAAAGTCTCCAGAAGTATCCCAAAAGAGTAAATAATTTTCCTTTGAATATGTTCAGAGTACAGGCAACTCATCATAGAGGTCTTACTCTGGGACTTCTGTGATGGTCATAACAACAAATCTGGTAAGTTTTCAACATGGACTTACCATGCTGAGTCCATATACCCAAAGAGTTATACCTTTATATCATATCCCCAAAAGACTCTCTGCTTAATTCAGTACATTGGCTTTGGCACATTAATTAAAATCCTAAACTGAGTTCATTATAGATGGCTATGGGTGAGTTAATTCAGAGGTTAAAGAAATATCTGGAGATCCAGAAATTTTCCTGCTATGCACCGTTTATGTACAAAAGTGCCAGTCAGTTGGAATTCTGTGACCCAGGATACAGGAAGTGGGTTCTCATTCAGCCCTCACAGTTTTTCTAACCCCAAAATGCAAAATATTTTAAAGACCAAATCAACAGAGCACCTACCTGGATGACACAGTTGGTTAAATGTCCAACTCTTGGTTTTGGCTTAGGCCATTTGGCTCCAACTCTTGGGATTGTGAAATCAAGCCCCACATCGGGCTCCACACTCAGTGGGGAGTCTGCTTAGTATTCTTTTTCTCTATTTCCCTCTGCTCCTCTCTCTCTCAAATAAATAAATAAATCTTAAAAAAAAAAAGAATAAGTCAAGTGCAAAATCTGGGATAAGTTCAAGGCTAAGGATAATACAAAGAAATGGAGAGAACCTAAAAGCATTGTGTTTGCTTATTTTCAGGGCCACTGAGTCCAAATTAAATAAGAGGAATGCAAAATGAAACATGGAGGTCATTATGTTATCCTAAGGAATTCTGATAAGGATAGGAGTCAACTTAGATCAACATGTATAAATCCTTAAAAAAATTACCAAAAAGCCCCCTCCAAAACAAAACCATAGAAAAACCTCATTGTATGCAAACCAAAATAATCCAACTAAATAACCTGTAAATCATAATTACAGTGTAAATGACATGGTGGTACCAAAGATAAGAGACATAAATTATTACATAATATCAAAAGGGCAACCACTATAAAACCTCCAAAGAGATCACTTTCCCCCATAGGAGGCTGGCTGAGCTGCTTCTCATTTAACCTCCTACAAAGCAACATAATGATCTTTGGTATTTTTTTTTTAAGATTTTATTTATTTATTTGACAGAGAGAGATCACAAGTAGACGGAGAGGCAGGCAGAGAGAGAGATAGAGGGAAGCAGGCTCCCTGCTGAGCAGAGAGCCCGATGCGGAACTCGATCCCAGGACCCTGAGATCAAGACCTGAGCGAAAGGCAGCGGCTTAACCCACTGAGCCACTCAGGCACCCCTGATCTTTGGTATTTTTGATGAAGAAATAAATCATGGGTGTACAGATACAAAGACACACAGGCACACACACATACACACAACAGAGTTATATCCATTTTGGGCCTCCCAAAATGATTAAAACTTTACTGAGTCCACCAAAACAGTCTAATATTTTTCCAGACAAAATCCTAGGTACTAAGATTAGTTTGTTTAAAAGTTTCATTGCTGCCCGTAGAAGCATGGTAAATCTCATATATTTACTCAGAGAAAGGAAATGAGGTGAATCTTGAGAACATGACCTTATGTTTCTGGTGGGATTTTTAATTTCAATCTAATTAACATGAAATGAAGTCATCTTTTCAGAAGTCCCAGAACATGTATTGTGAATGGGGATGCTTGAGATGTACATAATTGCTCATGTTAAGTAAATTACTTTGTGAGAGTATTAGGTCCCTTAATCAACAGACTAAGAGGAAATATGCAAATTGATTATGTTTCAGTCAGAGATTAGAGAAGAAATTACCCAAAGATGAATAGTTGAAGTAGTTAGGTATTTGGTTTTATTTATTCTCAATTTACCTTTGAAGTGATAGCATACACAACACATTTAAGATGAATTAACTTGTAAATACTATAAATTAGTTCCCTGGCAAACACAACAAACTTATATTTCAAAATGAATTTCTAAAGGAGATGTGACTTCTAGTAAGTGTTTAACTTTTTTTTTAAAACTACTTGGATGAAATAAACTAATGGATATGAGTAAATAATAAGTTTTGACTTTGTTAAATATTTAAATCCCTCATGAAATCACACTTATAGAGTGGACTTTTTGTTTGGGGGATTTTTATGCCAACAATTGTTGCCAGTAGTCTTCTGTGAGAATTGAGAAAGACTAAATGATGCAATAACCGCTCTTTCTAGAGTGAATTTGGGGAAATTAGACCAAGCCCATCTGCCTGTGTATTAATACAGGTAATATATGTTGTCTATGGAAACCTGGAAATCTTTCACTTGGCTTATCACTTTTCTTGATGTCATTCCTATAATGGTGTCTTACCAAATATATAGTCACCTAAGTTCCAGAGAAAATATAACAAAATTACATAAACTAGATTTTTATAAAACTAAAGTAAAGAAAACTCTGGTATTTAGTATGAATTTTTTTTTTTTTAGTATGAAAAATTTATGAGGACAACCAAATTGTGTAATTTTGGACAAGGGTCCATTTGGGGAAGAAAGTCACCCAAATCAATATTTTATAGTCATTATATAAGTTGGAGCTTTTCCAAATCTCCTTTAATTTGGGGAGAGACATTCTACAAATGAGTAGACATAATTTAGAAGAAAGATTAATCCACCATGATAGATTCTAATAGACAAAGTAAAATTTAATATAATCTTAGCAAGATCCACTAAAGGATTTGGTGAATAAGTAAATTTTTGAGATTTGTATATTTATTTATTTACTTATTTATTTTATTTATATAAATTTTTAAGATTTTATTTATTTGAGGGGGGGGAGAGGGACAGAGAGAGAGAGCGCACAAGCAGGGAGGAGGGGCAGAGGGAGAACGAGATGATGACCTGGGCCAAAGGCAGATGTTTAACCAACTGAGCCACCCAGGCACCCTGAGAGTTGCATATGTTAAAAATATTTTCCCATCTGAATGCTCCGAGCCTATCCACATAGTTAAGTCAATATTCTAAGAAAAAAAGGAGCCTGGGAAGATGACATTAAATATTTAACAAAGAATTAACTACTATTAGAAGGATGTCACTTAGGACATCAGATTCAGAGTTGTGAAAGAAAAGTTGTGAAACAAGAGATTTTAAACATGGAGATAGAAATCACAGAAGCTTTAAAATGTCCAGCAGAAGATGGAACAATATAGAATGGAAATCTAGGATCAGAATACTCACCTCATAAAGAAATCTGAATACCTATGAGGGAGGGATACGAGAGGGTGGAAAAAATAGAGGATAAACTTTAAATCTTCAAATTTGAATTTAGAGGTATCTTTTGAACAGTCATGAGGGGAATGAAAAGTTTGACAGGAAAATAACACGTGTTAGAATTTGTCATTAACAGAGTGAAGAGTGGGTTTCTGCAGAAGATCCTATGTGAGCATAAAACCACGAGCAAGACTTGCAGACCCTGTTTCCACAGAAAGTCTGATAGGCAGAATTTCATAATGTACCAGTCTGTAGATGACCAACTTTCCTCCTATAAAAGACAGGAACCATGCCTGAGTGAAAAAGGAAATGGAAGGTGTCCATTAAAATAGATTAACACTGTCGCTGAGTTTTTCCCTTCATATTGGCAACTATTTACTTGTTGCTTTACCTGAGTGAAGAGGGTCAGAATTCCCTTTAGTCCTGAAGAAAAACATGGTATTTTCTTGGTTAGTCTTTTTCCTTTTCTGGGGCTTTAAAAATTGTATTATTAACATTCTGTTTGTTTGTCTAATTTCTCATCTTCCTGCAGATTCTTTGCCACTGAAACAATATTCCTACAAGATTTCCACGGTGACATAGCCTTGGTAATATGAATAAAGGAGAAGCTCACCTGAAAGGGTAATTTCGCATTGCAAACTGGGGGGCCATGGACAAAGCCAGAAATTTCTCAGGCAGAGAAACTGAAGCTTGACAAGAGCTGTTGAAGAGGACATGTATATCTAACTTTTTGAAAAGCCTAGGAGATGAGGATTCCCACTATTCTGATAATCATAAAGTTTTGCCCCAGGGCAGAATATGTTTCACTGCAATGCATAATAATACAATAAACATTCTGCTCTCACATATTTTATAGTTGAAAGAGACCATGAATGCTATCTAATCTGATGGTTTCCCAACCACAGTTGCTGAAATTCCTTTTTCTCAAATGAAATCCTACATGGAACTCCTCTGTCATAACCCTAACAGGTGTGTAGAGAAAGGAAGAGATTTTTCTTATGTTTCATATTTTGTTGAAATTTCCATGATATGTGGTACCTTTTCCTAGAGGAGTTCTCTACTTTCTGTTTTATCTGGATGACTCCCTTTCACATTTCCTCACATTAGCCCTCCGTTTAAAGTTCTGAGCACTTGTGGCACCTGGGTAGCTCAGTAGGTTAACTGTCTGGTTTCAGCTCAGGTCATGATCTCATGGGTTGTGAGATCAACCCCCACATGGGGCTCCTCACTCAGCAGGGAGTCTGCTTGGATTCTTTTGCTCTGCCCCTCCCCCCACTCATGGGTGCCCACTCTCTCTCTCTTTCAAATAAATAAATCTTTTAAAAATTTTTGAAGAAATTCTGAGCATGTGGATGGAGATGTCCTTCCAATAGATTTGTTTCTGGCAACTTTCAAATTAGGAGTGTAGTCTTGATGAGCAATACTCATCAGCAACTCCCAGGTGCCTCCCCTCCCCATGCCCACATAAGTCATTTCCCAGACCTCAGGGGTTTCTATTTTATTTAAAGCAATACTTTCAAAAGAAGGGCTCCAAACGTGACATGCAGATTTTTAAAAATCCTACCACAAACTATTTTTCTTCTTATCAAAGAGTGTAGAATTATGTAGACACAAAATTGTATTCTTCTTGAAATAACAGAATTTAGAAAAATATTAATTATCCAAAATATTAATTATCCAGGCATCCATATATTTAGAGCCTTAGACTGGAACATTTATCTAACAATTTTGAGCATTGTGTATATGAGAGACTGTTTCTTTGTTGTTGCTGTTATGTGTGTGTATACGTTTTACCAACACTTAGTTATATTTTCTACCATCATAATCCAAAGTGGGAATTTATTATAGGACAGAGAACATGTTAACCATACTGGGACAAAAATAAAATTTTTAAAACTTTTTAAAAATTTGAAAAAAAGGAGAGCACAATGGAGAAAAAAAAATCTTTACAAAGGTGGCCACCTATTAAGATATTAAAATTCTGAATATTTGTTTCTATGTATTTTTTATTTCTTATTTCCTGGATGCCTTGTTCATTATTCAGTAGCAGTTATTTAACCTCTATGTACTAGTAGTCTTTCCAGATTTTTTTCTTGCAGTTTACTTCTAGTTTCATTGTGTTTTGGTCAAAGAAGATGCATGGTCTATCACTTAGATCTTCAATTTGTTGAGTCTTCTTTTGTGGCCAAATATGTGATCTAACTGGAGAATGTACTGTGTCTTGAAAAAAATGTGTATGATGCTGTTTTAGGATAGAATGCTCTGAAAATATCCATTAAATCCATCTGTTCCAGTGTGTTATTCAAAACTATTGTTGCCTTCTTGATTTTCTGTTTAGATGGTATGTCCATTGATATAAGTGGGGTGTTAAAAGGCCCTACTGGGGTTCCTGGGTGGTTCAGTAGGTTAAGTGTCTGACTTCAGCTCAGGTCATGATCTCCAGATCCTGGGATTGAGTCCCACACTGGGCTCCTCACTCACTGGGGAGTCTGCTTGTCCCTCTCCCTGGCCCCCCACTCATATTCTCTCTCATATAAATAAAATCCTTGAAAAAAGTAAAGTCTTCTACTATTGCATTATTACTGATTGGTTCCTTTATGTTTGTTTTTAACTGTTTTATATATTTGGATGCTCCTATATTGGATGCAAAAATATTTGTAATTGTTACATCTTCTTGTTTGATTGTCCCCTTTATTATTATACAGTGTCCTTCTTTGTCTCTTGTTATAGTCTTTGTAATAAGTCTACTTTGTCTCATATAAGTATTGCTGCTCCAGTATTCTTTTGACATCCATTTGCAAGGTAGATGTTTCTCCATCCCCTCACTTGCAATCTGCAGTGCCTGTAGGTCTAAAATGAGTCACTCTGTAAGCAGCATATAGATGGGTCTTGCTTTTTTATCCATTCTGACACCCTATATTTTTTAATTGGAGCATTTAGTCCATTTACATTCAAAGTAATTATTGATAGATATGTATTTATTGTTATTTTGTTATTTGTTTCATGTTGTTTCTGAAGATTTTCTCTGATCCTTTCGTCTTTCTTTCATGGTTTGCTGATATTCTTTAGTGATATATTTGGATTTCTTTCTCTTGGGAAAACTGGAAAGCAACATAGAAAGAAAGGAAGGAAGGAAGGAAGGAAGGAAGAAAGAAAGAAAGAAAGAAACTAAGAAACTGGACCACTTTCTTACACCACACACAAAAATAAATTCAAAATGGATTGAAGACCCAAATTTGAGACTGAAACCATAAAAATCCTAGAAGAGAACACAGGCAGTAACTTCTCTGCTATGGGCTATACCAATTTCTTTCTAGACAGGTGTCCTGGGGGCAATGAAACAAAAGCAAAAATAAACTACTGTCACTATGACAAAATAAAAAGCTTCTGCAGAGTGAAGGAAACAATTAACAAAACTAAAAGGCAGCCTAAGAAATCGAAGAAGATATTTGCAAGTGAGATATCCAATAAAGGGTTAGTATACAATATATAAGGAACTTATAAAACACAACACCCAAAACCCAAAAAATCCAATTTAAAAATGGACAGAAAAAATGAGCAGACATTTCTCCAAAGAAGTCATACAGTTGGCCAACAGATACATGAAAAGATGTTCATTATCACTTATCATCAGGGAAATACAAATCAAAACTACAATGGCCTATCTCCCCACACGTGTCAGAATAACTAAAATCACAACACAAGAAACAACAGGCGTTTGTGAGGAGGTGGAGAAAAAGGAACCCTCATGCACTGTTAGTGAGAATGCAAACTGGTGCAGCCACTCTGAAAAACAGTATGGAGGGGCGCCAAGTGGCTCAGTGGGTTAAGCCTCTGCCTTCCGCTCAGGTCCTGATCTCAGGATCCTGGGATCAAGCCCTGCATTGGGCTCTCTGCTCAGCGGGGAGCCTGCTTCCCCCCTCTCTCTCTTGTGATCTCTGTCAAATAAATAATAAAAATAAAATCTTAAAAAAAAAAAAACAACCAAAAAACCAGTATGGGGATTCTCAAAAAGGTAAAAATAGATCTACCCTATGATCCAGGAATTGCACCATGGATATTTACCCAAAGAATACAAAAACATTATTTCTTTTTTAAAAAAAATTTAAATTCAATAGTCAACATACAGTACATCATTAGTTTTTGATGTCTGTTCAATGATTCATTAGTTGCATATAACACCCAGTGCTCATCCTATCACCTGCCCTCCTTAATGCCCATCACCCAGTTACCCCATCCCCCCACCCACCTCCCTTTCCACAACCTTCAGTTTGTTTCCTGGAATCAAAGCCTCTCATGGTGGGGCACCTGGGAGCTCAGTTGGTTAAGCATCTGCCTTCAGCTCAGGTCATGATCTCAGGGTCCTGGGATGGAGCCACACGACTCCCTGCTCAGGAGGAAGTCTGCTTCTCTCTCTCCCTCTTCCTCTCCACCTGCTTGTGTTTTCTTTCTCTTTCTCTTTCTCTCTAATATACATAAGTAAAATCTTAAAAAAAAAAAATCTCTCACAGTTTGTCTCCCTCTGTTTTTTTCCCATTCAGTTTTCCTTCCCTTCCCTTATGATCCTCTGTGCTATTTCTTATATTTCACATATGAGTGAAACTGTATGATGTCTTTCTCTGACTGACTTATTTCACCTAGCATAATATCCTCCTGTTCCACCCATGTTAATAAAACACTATTTCAAAGGGACACATGCACCCCTATGTTTATAGCAACATTATTACAATAGCCAAATTTTGGAAGCAGGCCAAGTGTTCACCACTAGATGAATGTTTAAAGATGTGGTATATATATACAATGGAATAGTATTAAGCCATAGTATATTAGCCATATAGAATGGAATAGTATTCAGCCATAAAAAGAAAAAGAATGCAATCTTGCCATCTGCAATGACATGGGTGGAACTGGAGATTATAATGCTAAGCAAACTAAGTCAGTCGAGAAAGACAAATACCATATGATTTCAATCGTATGTAAAATTTAAGAAACAAAACAGATGAATATGGTTTGGGGAGGGGAAAGAGAGGCAAACCAGAAAAAAGACTATTAACTATAGAGAACAAACGGAGGGTTGCTGGAGGGAATGGTTGGAGGAATAGGTTACATGGGTGATGGGTATTAAGAAGAGCACTTGTGATGGGTACTGGGTGTTATATGTAAGTGACTAATCACCAAATTCTATTCCTGAAATTAATATCATACTGTTCATTAACTAACTGGAATTTAAATAAAGACTTGAAAAAAAAAAGAAAACAGGCAAAGGAAGAAAAAGAGAGAGACAAATCAAGAAACAGAGTCTTAACTATAGAGAACAACTGATGGCTTCCAGAGGTCAGGGAGCTGGGGAAATGGGTGAAATAGGTGATAGAGATTAAGGAGTGGACTTGTGGTGATGTACGGAATTTTGAATCACTATGTTATATACCTGAAACTAATATAACACTGTATGTTAGCTAACTGGAATTTAATCAAAGCTTAAAAAATATAAACAAACAAATAAATAAAATTTTGGATACTTAATGCTGTCTTCAAGTTAAATAATGACAAACTATATGAGACATAGATTTAATTTATTTTTTTCTTTCTCATTTTCTTTCTCTCTTTATGTCATAAACTCACGGGTTGTTTTTGTTTTTTCATATAGTTTCATACAGCTTTTGTTTTTTCATAGAGTTCATACGGGTCTGTGAAACAAACATATGGGTCTGTGAAACAAACAAATAGAATGTTTTTTTGGCTTTTGTATCTGGCAGGGGCAGAAGGAGAAAAAAATTCCAGCACAAATATTTGATTGTCTAGGAGATATTTCCACAAAACAAAAATAGGAAACAGCAAAATAAAAACTTAGCTTTCAGGAACAGCTGTCGAGCAAACTCTCTGGCATTTGCAAGGTGGTCCCTGAAATGAGAGTCTTGGGAGGAGCTGTTCGTCTGGTTTGTATGGCTTAGAAAGTCAAAATGGAGTTTCCTTGCATACTTCTTTGTACCTCTCCAAATATCTAGAGTCATACCCCCAATCAGTCTTAATCTAGTTGGCAGAGACCTTATATCCAGGCCATAAAGATAACCATATCTGTCAGTTCTTAGGTATTCTTTTCACATTTGACAAACTGGACTGTACAATATTTAGAGCAAAATCCACAGTGTTGAAATTGTTATGAGGACTTTGCAGACTTAAACTATTTTCCTCAACTAAAGCAAATTAATTTTATGCTTGAATCAATACTATGCCCATATATAAAAATAAAAAGGGAAAAATTCAATTCTTAAATTCATCATTTCTAAAACTTATCTGAAAATTATCAAGAACTGATGGAGCACCAGCAGGCTAACAGAACTAAATGCAACCTTGAATTTAGGTAAATACAGAACATACTGAAAATGCATTTGCTGTCAGGTGATGCAGAAGAGATCTGTTTTTCTACATCCCTTCATCTAAATGGATGAATGGCAACTTGCTTCGGTGAGATTTGGTGCAGCTAGAGTCTCAGAATGACTTGGGTGGTTGCTGAAGCCAAAATACACTTTTATTGCTATCCAAGACCTTGGTTTTCAGGGTTTATTAACTCAGTAGGAATTACGAAAAAAAATGCAAATCTCAGATCTAAATAGAAACAGCTTTTGTTTGGAAAATAAATGCATTTCTCTTCCAATCTCTTATTCCCACCAACCAGAGTAGATTCTGGATGTTTATTTCTTACACTTACTTTTGAGATATTTGCTTTCCTGCTGTAAGTTGGAATGTCTTCCCCCTCATACTGAAAACAAGACAAGGATGCTTACTCTCATCAATTCAGTGTAACATTATGCTGAAAGTCCTAGACATTATAATAAGGCCAGGAGAGGAATCAAAAGACATGTCAACTGAAAGGAAGAAGTAAAAGTGTTTCTGTATTCTTTTTTTAAATGTTTCTATATTCTGAAGCAAGATTGTTTATAAAGATAACCAGAAGAAACTTGGGAAAGATGTAACAATGCCAGTGAGCTTGCTTCTATAATTTAAAATGTGTGTTGATGCATGAAAAGACAGATCAAATGGAATAGAATAGGAATTCCAGTAATAGACCAAAGTACATGCAGAAATGTAGTGTATGATATAAAGGGGCTTTCCAAATCCCTGGGGAAAAGATGGACCCTTTTTATTACAGGCGGTTCTCAATTTGCAGGGTGTAACAGGAACAACAACAAATGACTATGCAAGCTGACATCATGTAAAGCAATTATATTAGCTACCAGAAAATTGTAATTGTTCTATGGTCTTTTAACATTTTTGTAAAAGCACCAGAACTTCCTTCAATGTGGATTATAAATATATAGGAAGATTTAAAAGCAATAAAGAATAAAAATAAAAAGTAATGTTTATTAACATACTCTAAAACATTAAAAACATTGAGAATGAAAGTATCTTATTTCTTTATAAAAATTTATCAAGAGTAGTTTTAACAGTATTTAGCTTCTTCTTATTGTCATATAACTTATGAAACAGAGACTGTGTCTTTTGTAGGACTTGGAAAATTGAACTACTCCTTTCCAAGCTTGGATCTTCTTCCAAAACTTTTTCCTTTGTACTTTCTATGTTATGACATATCCCTGAAATTCTAATGTTATTTTTTTCCCATTTGCTAGCATGACTTCCTAAGAGACATCTTCATTTTTTCATCACAACCATGTTCCTCATTTATGTCACCAGGAATGTTTGTCTCCCTCTCTGGTTTCATCTTGTTTCATTTTCCCCTCCCTTCCCCTATGATCCTCTGTCTTGTTTCTCAAATTCCTCATATCAGTGAGATCATATGATAATTGTCTTTCTCTGATTGACTTATTTCACCTAGCATAATACCCTCTAATTCCATCCAAGTTGTTGGAAATGGCAAGATTTCATTTTTTGATGACTGCATACTATTCCATTACATATAGATCTTCTTTATTCATTCATCTGTCAATGGACATCTAGGCTCCTTCCATAGTTTGGCTATAATAAAAGTAGTGGACACTGCTGTTATTAACACTGGTGTGCACATGCCCCTTCGGATCACTACCTTTGTATCTTTGGGGGAAATACTCAGTAGTAATCGGGGGGTTGCAGGGTAGCTCTAAATTTTCAACGTTTTGAGGACCCTCCATACTGTTTTCCAGAGTGGTTGCACCAGCTTACATTCCCAATAGTAGGTTCCCCTTTCACCACATTCTTGCCAACATCTGTTGTTTTCTGACTTGTTAACTTTAGCCATTCTGACCAGTGTGAGGTGGTATCTCATTGAGGTTTTGATTTGTATTTCCCTGATGCTGAGCGATGTTGAGATTTTCATATTCTGTTAGCTATTTGGATGTCTTCTTTGCAGAAATGTTTGCTCATTTCTTCTGCCCATTTGTTGATTGGATTATTTGTTCTTTGGGTGTTGAGTTTGATAAGTTCTTTATAGATTTTGGACTTTAGCCCATTATCTGATATGTCATTTTCAAATACCTTCTCCCATTCTATTGGTTGTCTTTTGATTTTGCTGACTGTTTCCTTTGCTCTGCAAAAGCTTTTTATGTTGATGAAGTCCCAATAGTTCATTTTTGCCCTTGTTTCCCTTGCCTTTGGTGATGTTTCTAGGAAGAAGTTGCTGCAGCTGAGGTCGAAGAGGTTGCTGCCTGTGTTCTCCTTAAGGAGTTTGATGGATTCTTATCTCACATTTAATTCTTTCATCCATTTTTAGCCTATTTTTGTGTGTGGTAAAAGGAAATGGTTCACTTTCATTGTTCTCCATGTAGCTGTCCAATTTTCCCAACAATATTGGTTGAAGAGACTGTCTTTTTTCCATTGGACTTTCTTTCCAGCTTTGTCGAAGATTAGTTGACTATAGAGTTAAGGGTCCATTTCTGTGCTCTCTGCTCAGTTCCATTGATCTATTTGTCTGTTTTTGTGCCAGTACCACATGGTCTTGATGATTATAGCTTTGTAATAGAGCTTGAATTCCAGCATTGTGATGCCACCAGCTTTGCTTCTCTTTTTCAACTTTCCTTTGGATATTTGGGATCTTTCCTGGTTCCATACAAATTTTAGTATTATTTGTTCCAGCTCTGTGAAAAAGTTGGTATTTTGATAGGGATTTCATTGGATGTATATTGCTCTAGGTAGCATAGACATTTTCACAATATTTGTTCTTCTAATCCATGAGTGTGGAGCATTTTTAATTCCTCAATTTGTTTCATGAGTGTTCTACAGTTTTCTGAGTACAAATCCTTGGCCTCCTTGGTTAGATTTATTCCTAGGTATCTTATGGTTTTGGTGCAATTGTAAATGGGATCAACTCCTTAATTTCTCTTTCTTCTTATTGTTGGTGTATAGAAATGCAACTGATTTCTGTGCATTGATTTTATATCCTGACATTTCATTGAATTCCTCCATGAGTTTGGGTTTTGCACATGAAGCATTATGTCATCTGCAAAGAGTGAGAGTCTGACTATTTCTTTGCCAATTTGGATTTGCCAATTCTTTTTGTTGTCTGATTGCTGACGCTAGGACTTGTAGTACTATGTTGAAGAGCAGTGGTTATACCGGACATCCCTGCCATGTTCCATGACCTTAGAGGAAAAGTTCTCAGTTTTTCCCCATTGAGAATGCTATTCACTGTGGGCTTTTCACAGATGGCTTTTATGATATTGAGGTATGTACCCTCTATCTGCTGTGAAGAGGTTTAATCAAGAAAGGATGCTGTACTTTGTCAAATGCTTTTTCTGCATCTATTAAGGGGATCCTATGGTTCTTGTCCTTTCTTTTATTAATTTAGTGTATCATAATGATTGATTTGTGGATGTTGAATCAATCTTGCAGCCAAGGAATAAATCCCACTTGGTTGTGGTGAATAACCCTCTTAATGTACTGCTGGATCCTACTAGCTAGTATCTTGGTGAGAATTTCTGCATCTATATTCATCAGGGATATTGCTCTGTAATTCTCCTTTTTGGTGGGATCTTTGTCTGGTTTGGGGATCAAGGTAATGTTGCCCTCATAAAATTAGTTTGGAAGTTTTCTTTCCATTTCTGTTTTTTGGAACAGTTTCAGGAGAAGACGTATTCATTCTTCTTTAAATGTTTGGTAGAATTCCCCTGGGAAGCCGTCTGTCCCTAGGCTCTTGTTTGTTAGGAGATTTTTGATGACTGCTTCAATTTCCTTACTGGTTATGGCTCTGTTCAAATTTTCTCTCTTCCTGGTTCAGTTTTGATAGTTCATACATCTCTAGGAATGCATCCACTTCTTCCAGATTGTCTAATTCACTGGCATATAGTTGATCATAATATGTTCTTGTAATTGTTTGTATTTCTTTGGTGTTGGCTGTGATCTCTCCTCTTTCGTTCATGATTTTATCTATTTGGGTCCTTTCTCTTTTCTTTTTGCTAAGTCTGGCCATGGGTTTATCAATCTTATTAATTTTTTCAAAGAATCAGCTCCTACTTTCGTTGATCTGTTCTACTGTTCTTTTGGTTTCTATGTCATTGATTTCTGCTCTATTCTTTATTATTTCCTTTCTCCTGCTGGGTTTAGGCTTTTGCTGTTCTTTCTCCAGCTCCTTTAGGTGATTAAGATGTATATTTGAGACCTTTCTTGTTTCTTGAGAAAGGCTTGTATTGCTATATACTTTCCTCTTAGGACTGCCTTTGCTGTGTCCCAAAGATTTTGAACAGCAGTGTTTTCATTTTCATTTATTTCCATAAATTTTTTAAAATTCTTTTTTCATTCCCTGGTTGAACCATTCATTCTTTAGTAGGATGCTCTTTAGCCTCTGTGTATTTGAGTTCTTTCCAACTTTCCTTTTGTGATTGAGTTCTAGTTTCAAAGCATTTTGGTCTGAAAATATACAAGGAATGATCCCAGTCTTTTGGTACCAGTTGAGACCCCAGGATGTGATCTATTCTGGAGACTGTTACATGTGAACTTGAGAAGAATGTGTATTCTGTTGTTTTGGGATGGGATGTTCTGAATATATCTGTGAGGTCCATCTGATCCAGTGTGTCATTTTAAGCCTTTATTTCCTTATTGATCTTCTGCTTAAATGATCCGTTCATTTCAGTGAGGGGGTTTTAAAGTCCCCTACCATTATTGTATTTTTGCTGATATGTTTCTTTGATATTATTATTAATTGGCTTATATAATTGGCTGTTCCTATGTTAGGGGCATAAATATTTACAATTGTTAGTTCTTCTTGTTAGACAGACCCTTTAGTATGACAGAGTGTCCTTCCTCATCTCTTATTATACTCTTTGGTTTAAAATCTAATTTGTCTGATATAAGGATTGCCACCCTAGCATTCTTCTGATGTCCATTAGCATGGTTAATTGTTTTCTATCCCCTCGCTTTAAATCTACAGGTATCTTTGGGTCTAAAATGAATCTCTTGCAGACAGCAAATCGATGGGTCTTGCCTTTTTATCCAATCTGATACCCTAAGGCATTGACTGGCACATTTACCCATTTAAATTCAGGGTAAATATCGAAAGACATGAATTTAGTGCCATTGTATTGCCTGTGACAGTTCCTTTCTGGTCTACATTACTTTTAGGCTTTCTCTTTGCTTAGAGGTCCTCTTTCAATATTTCCTATAGAGTTGCTTTGGTATTCCCAAATTCCTTTAGTTTTTGTTTGTCCTAGAAGCTTTTATCTCTCCTTCTATTTTCAGTGACAACCTAGTTGGATATAGCATTCTTAGCTGCATATTTTTCTTATTTAGTGCTCTGAATATATCATGCCAGTCTTTTCTGGCCTGCCAGGTCTCTATGGATAGGTCTGCTACCAATCTGTTTCTGCCATTGTAGGTACAGACCTCTTGTCCCCAGGTGGGTGGCTTCAGGATTTTCTCTTTGTCTCTGAGACTTGTTGACTATTAGATGACAGGGTACTGACCTATTTTTATTGATTTTCAAGGGGGTTCTCTGTGCCTCCTGGATTTTGATGCTTGTTCCCTTTGCCATACTAAGGAAATTCTTTATTATAATTTGCTTCAATATACCTTCTGCCCCTCTCTATTTCTTCTTCTGGGATCCCAATTATTCTCATATTGTTTCATCTTATGATCACTTATCTCTCAAATTCTCCCCTCGTGATCCAGTACTTATTTGTCTCACTTTTTCTCAACTTTTTTATTCTCCACCATTTGGTCTTCTATGTCACTAATTCTCTCCTCTGCCTTATTCACTCTAATGGAGTTAGAGCCCCCATTTTTGCTTGTACCTCATTAACAGCCTTTTCAATTTTGACTTGGTTAGATTTTAGTTCTTTTATTTCTCCAGAAAGGGATACTCTAGCATCTGCTATGCTTTTTTCAAGCCCAGCTAGTATCTTTATAATTGTCATCTCAATTCTAGTTCTGACATCTTACTAATGTCCATATTGATTAAGTCCCTGTCAATCAGTACTGTCTTTTGTTCTTTTTTCTGAGGTGAGTTATTCTGTTTGGTAATTTTGTCCAGAGAAAAATAGATGAATGAAAGGACAAAATGCTAAAGGTAACAATGGCCCCAGAAAAATATACACTAAACAAATCAGAAGTGATCAGGAACTGGGGGGGGGGGAGAAAGGGGAAAAAAGGAATATGATCAGGTTGGTGAATAGAACAGAACCACACACTAGATTTTTAGTGTATTTTGGTCTGTTAGATGAAACTGCCTCCCAAAATTTTAAAGAAAGAACACCATATATATATATATATATATATATATACACACACACACACACACACACAAATGAGGGTAACTACAGTGAAAGGATGGGATATGACTGTAAAGATGAAAATTTAAAAATATTTTGAAAAAGGAATTGATAAGATGTTGGTTGGAAAAGGAAAGAAAAATAATTCAAAAAGATAGAAAAAGAAAAAAAAATAAAGAAAATGAAAAAAACTAACTCTGAAAGACTAACGAATCGTGGGGAAAAAAGCCATGAATTCTATGTGCTGTATTTCCCTAGCACTGGAGTTTTGCAGTTGGGTCTCTGCTCGAAGAGTAGTGGCTTGACTCTGCCATGGATCATCATTTATGGCAACTCTGAGCTGAGAGCCCATTCCTCGGCTCTGTCTTTGCAGCTGGCTTCCTTGCTCCAATAGCTGGGAGCTCTGCCACTCTCAGGCACCTCCAGTCTTTCTGTGATTCCAAGGGTCCTGAAACCACACTGTCCCAGTGAGGGTTCTACTCCCCCCACTGAGCCACTGGAGTGATGCCCCTCAGCAAAGCAGACTTCTGAAAGTTCTTATTTTGTGCTCCACTGCTCTATCACTTGCCAATAGCTGGCTGACAGAGGTTCCCTCCCCCCCCCCCGCCTCTGGTGGTCTATCTTCCCAAATATCACCTTGGATTCACTTCTCCACAGGTCCTACCTTCCAGAAAGTGGTCACTTTTTTGTTCAAAGAATTGCTACTATTCTTTTCTTGGATCTCCTGTTAAGTTTGTAGATGTTCAGAATGGTTTGATAACTATCTAGCTGAATTCCTGGGACCAGATGAAATTAAGGTCTCCTACTCCTTTGCCATCTTGGTCCTCCCCTCATCATTTTTATTTCTTTACCACACTTTTATCTTTTGTTAAACAATTCTCTCCCCATTGTCTATTTTCATCAAGTGCCACATGGATTTAACACCAGGAGATAAGAAGGTAACACTTTTGCAAACTAAAGAGTTAGCAGCAAAGTTTGTACTGTATGTAATTATTCATAGTTTTGTTCCCATGTATTCACATGTAATTTTGTACATTTTTGTTCACATTTATTCACATGTACTTTTATTCATATGTATCCACATGTACATTTTTGTTCACATGTATTTACATGTATACATACATGTATGAAAATAAATACATAGATATATTCAAATGTATGCAATTATTCTTTTTTAAACAATTCTCTGTGGTACCTCTGTTGTACTAATTCACAGCTAATATAACGTGATAAATGAAATTTGAACTATGTTATTTAACTGAAGCAATGTTATTTAACTGAACTATGGTAATTGATACCCATGCATATTTGAACCATGAAAACTGAGAATGCCTACAATTGTTGTTGGTTTAACTGGTTGGCCATTTAAGAAAAGATAAAATCATATTTGGACCTCACTTTGACACTGGGATGAATGCCACCACAGATCAGAGTTCTAAACATAATAAAATGAAAACAACACATAAGCTAGAGGAAGTATAGACTAATTATTTTGTAACTTGACTATAGAAAATATTTTCTAATAAGTACTCAATATACAGAATGAAAAATGATTACTCAATTTGACTACATTAAAACACTCTCATTGTGAATAACAAAAAAAAGCAAAAGCAAAGGGAAAATTATAATTTTTAAAAAAGATATTTCCATTTATGTCATATAACATGTGTATCTACAAATCAAAGAGGAGAAAGACCAGCATCTCTCGAAGAAAATGGGCAAAGAATATGAATAGAACATCCAAGAAGAAATATTTTTTAAAAAAAATTATCAGGCATATTGTAAACTTCCCAGCTCCACAGTTAATAAAAGAAATAAGAATTTAAACTGTTCTGAAATACCACTTCTCATCTGTCAGATTTGCAAAAATCCAAAAGTGGTATCATCTTATAAAACTGCTGTACTATATAACACACCCAGCGTCCTGATCCTGACATCATCAAGATACATGACATTTCCATCATCATAAGACCTTACATGTTGTCTTTTCATAGCTCCACCCCTACTCCTTTAACCAGGGGCAACCACTAATCTGCTCTATTTTATTCATTTTAAGGATGCTATATGTATAAAATCATGCCATATGTACCTTTTAGAACAGGCTTTTTTAAACTCAGCATATTTTTCTGAGGATTCATCCAAGTTTTTGCCTGTATCCATAGCTTTTCCCCTTTTTATTGCTGAGCAGTATTCCATTGTTATGATGGTAGCAGAGTTTGTTTAACCATTCACCTGTTGAAGGACATCTGGAAGGTTTCTAGTGTAGATTTCAATTCTGGGCCATTATAAGCATTTATATACAGATTTGTGTGTGTATGAACATAGATCTTCATTTCTCTGGGATAAATGTGCAGGAGTGAATTTTCTGGGTCTTCTGAGAACTACATACTTAGCTTTTAAAGAAACTGTCAAACTATTTTGGCAGAATGCCATTTGCCTTCCAACTAGCAATGTATATAATCCACTCTGATAATCTGTCTTTTAACTGGTATATTTAGACTTTTAAAATGTCATGCATTATTTACAAATTAAGACTAAAGTCTGCAATTTAAATTTTTGTCTTCTTTTTGTTCTTTTTTTCTGCTTTTTAATGCTTTTCTAAGAGTTACTTGAACATTTTTTTTTTGGAATTCTCTTTTGATTATAGTGTTTTTGAATTTACCTTCTTGTATGATATTCTAAGGGTTGCTCTGGATATTACGTTATGTATATATCATTTATCTTAATATACTGGTGTCATCATTTTACCAGTTTAATTGAAATATAGAAACCTTACCTTTTGTACCTTTACCTTCACTCATTTATAAAATAATCATCCTAACATTTTCTTTTACGTACATTTAGAATAACATCTTATATGGTTATAGGTGTGATTCATGTCAAACATACTCTTAAGAAATTTAAGAGAGGAAAACCCTATTGCATTTACTCTGTTGCTTATCATTTGTTTCTTCCTTTCAGATTTTATAAGCTTCCTCCATTTATTATTCTATTTCTGTTTAGATCACTTCCTTTAGCCATTAATTTAGGGTAGATTTACTTGTCACAAATTCTCCTACTTTAACTTCATCTAAAGATGTCCTGATTTCCCTTCCCTCTTGAAGGATATTGTCACTAGATATAGGATTATAAACTGATTGCTCTTTTCTTTTAGCACATGAAAAATGCTGTGTCCCTTTTTTCTAGCTTCCATTTTCTGGTGAGAAATTTGCTGCCACTCAAATTGTTTTTCTCCTATGGGAAATGTTTGTTTTCTTGCTGCTTTCAACATTTTTTCTTTGTCTTTAGTTTTCAGAAGTATAATTGTAATGTATCTTGGCATGGACTTCTTTGAGTTTATTTCATCATGAATATTCTCAGATTCTTAATTCTATAAATTTCTCTTGCTGAATTTGGGAAATTTTCAGCCATTATTTCACATGGTATTTTTTTAATCCTGACCTCTTTCTTCTCTCCTTCCTATATTCTGATGACATGTTACAGTTTTTCTTATAAGCCCACAGGTCCCTGAGGCTCTGTTCACTTTCATTTTTCAGTTTATTGTCTCTCTGTCGTTAAGATTGATTGATTTGTATTGTTTTATCTTCCAGTTAAGTGATTATTTCCTCTGTGCCAACCCATTCTGCTGTTAAGCCCATCCATTAATTTTTTTACTTTTAATTTTTTTTATTTATTTTTATTTTTTATTTTTTTAGTTCTAAGATTTTTATTTGGGTCTTTTTTGTATCTTACAGGCTTTTTTTGGCTGAAATTTTGTATTTCTTTCATTTGTTTCAAGTGTGTAATTGCTCTGACAAAGAAGTATCTTTGTCAGGGATGCTTCAAAATCTTTGTTAGATAAGTCAGACAAGTGTACATTTCTGCCATGTTTGTGGATGAATAATCATGTTTAAGAAGATATTGACAGCTATTTTTCAGCAGTTGTAATATATCAGGAACTAGTCTAGCATTTTATATGTATCAGTTTATTCCTAGAGCAGCTCTACAAAGTAGGTATTATTACCATTACCATTGTCCAGCTGAGAAAACCTTCTCCTCTCTAACTCTCAATCTTTGGCTTGGTGTTGTGGTCTAGGTTGGAAATAAAAAAGGTGACTATATAAATTCCAAGATGGAAAATAAGCACATCACTTGTTTTAAAATTCTACATTTTAAAAAAGTGTTCCATTGGAAGCAACTCTAAAATAAATAACACCTTAGTGAATACTGTGGTTCCTTTCCTAGCCTTCCCACACCAAAAATTAAAAAAAAATAATAATAAAATAAAATAATTTTTTTTTAAATCCCATTGTGGATTTGGATTGTAAAACAGATACGTGTTTTTGGTTAGGTTGACACCATTTTGAAAATCTATGGTGAGCACTGATTGGCTTAAGTTCATCAGTAGAATGTCTTCTGTTTGCTAACTGGCTCGAGAAGGGATGTATGATTTAGGTTAGCCCACTCACCTTAAAGTCCAGGACTTGTGCCTGCAAGCTGAGGAGGGCAAATTCTTTTTGGTATTACCTGGAGCTGCAGGGTGTTAGCTAAATGAAGGAATGGGGACTGAGAATAAAGATAGTAGAGAAGGTAACAGAAGTATAGAGAAGAGCCAAGAAAACAACAGAGAAAGGAAACAAAAACTCTGATCAGATTCACGTGACTCTAGCTCTATCTCTATAATTTTCAGTCAGTGAGCCTATAAATTATCTGTGTAGTTTAAAAAAATTGTTAAGTGATCCCAAATAGGTCCTCAGAACACAATATTTTATCTTAATGCTTTATTTATCAGACAATACCTCTACAAACTGCTTATCAGTACCAGGAGGCATAAGTGTAAGTAGATGCCAAGCCTTAAAATATAGCAGCTTGGTTGACAGAACTTCACTAAGAAAACTTATGTAATGAGAATTTATAATGTGCTATAGCTTTTCTTTTTTTGCACTAATTTTGTGGGTACCTGTGTCTTATATTCTATTTTATATTTTCTGTATTTTTTACAAAGATAATAAATTCACATGGAAAAATTCAAATATGATGATACAATTAAGTTCTGTTCCAACCCTTATATACAAGCCTGTAGTTTCTCTACATAGAGGAAAACTGTTATTTTAAAATATTTTATACATATACAAGCATGTATAAAATGATCCATCCATTTTGTATGTTATGTCCCACTTCACATACCATTCTGCTTCTTGCTTGTTTTATTTGACAATATATTTTGCAGGCATTCTAGGTTAGGCACTTATTGTACCTCATATTTTGGATGTTAGGTTTGTTTTCAGTATTTGGTATTACAAATAGTACTTCAGGAAATAGCCTTGTACATACTTTTTTGCAAATGCACTATTATGTATCTAGCATAAATTCCTAGAATTGATAACCATGGTGTAAGTGCACTTTGAATTCGAACAGATATTGCCAAATTGCCCTCCAGAGATGCTGTTCTTTTTCTATAAACTCTCCTCAATTCAATTATGCTGATATTTTGAAATCTGAGAGGTAAAGAGTACTCTCTTTTCAATCTGCATTTATTTATTATGAGTGATATTAAGTGTTGCTTTACATGTTTAAAAAATATCTGTAACTGCTTCCTTGAGAATGTTCTATGCTCATTGCCTGCTTATTGATTTGTAAGATCTCTATACACTACAGGATGAGCCATTGGTTGTTAGATGTGTTTATGGCTGATAATGTGGACTTCTTTACTCACGCCTATTCCCCCTTCCTCCAGTATGCCCTCTTTTCTGAAACTCTAGAAAATTAATAACTATGTTTCCAGACTACCTTATAACTGTGCTTCTGTGGTAAATTGGTATTGTAGTGAGTGTTTCTGATGTGATTTGGATGAAAGCAGGAACAGTGAATCTTTGTTCATTTTCCCAACACTTCGACTGGCTTCTTGCTGGTAAGTAAAATTTTGGAAATGTGAGGTTTATGCACAGTACTGGCTATTCCTTATCTTCTCAATGAAAAGAGGCTGTTTTGGTGGCAGAGGCACTAGGATCCCATATTCCCGGGCCTAATTCCCAATTTGGGGGTGGTGAGAGGCATTTGTGCTGCGGTTCACAGATAAACTCCCTGTTGGCTCTGTTTCTTGAAGAGACCGTTGCAACTTCCTAACTCTATCTCCCTGGGCCTTAAGTTTCAGCTATAGGTATGTGCTCTTGGTAGTTCCAAGTGGCAGTTTTAGAGGTTTTTAGAGGTCAGACTACCTGTGGTGGGACAATGTAACAGTGTTTTGGGGTGAGTGCTGGAGATGCCAGCCTCCAGCTCATTCCCCCACCTTCTAATGGCATTATTACAACATCCTTTACTTTATCAAATCGCTTTCTTAATATTCCTCAGATAGTGTCTGTTTCTTGTCCTGAATCCTGACTGAGACAATGCTGCACAATCTCTTTTCCAGTTTGTCATTTATCTTTTTATACTTTGTAATTTTTGTCAAAGAAAAAAATTTAGATTATTGTGTAAATTTATAACTTTTAAAAATAACTTCTGGTGCTTGTGTCGTACTTAGGAAGGCATACTTCTCCAAGTTTTTTCTAATACTTTTAAAAAGCTCCTTTATTGGGGTGCCTAGGTGGCTCAGTGGGTTAAGCCTCTGCCGTCAGCTGGGTCATGGTCTCAGGGTCCTGGGATCGAGCCCTGCTCTGTGCTTGGCAGGGAGCCTGCTTCCCTCTCTGCCTGCCTCTCTGCCTACTTGTGATCTCTCTCTCTCTCTGTCAAATAAATAAATAAAATATTAAAAAAAAAGCTCCTTTATTGCAGTTTACTTGCCAAAAATATATTTGTTTTATGTTTATAATTCAATGAATTTTAATAAATTTACAGAGTTATACAATCACCCTTACAAACTAATTTTGGAACATTTCTACCACCCTGAAAAGGAACCTTATGCCTATTTGTAGACACTACTCCCGACAGTTTTGTCAACCATTACACAGCTTTCTATCTCTATGGATTTTCCTTGTCTGGATTTTTCATATAATTGGGATCATGCAATATGTTGTATTTTTTTTTAAAAGATTTTATTTATTTTATTTTGACAGAGATCACAAGTAGGCAGAGAGGCAGGCAGAGAGAGAGGGAGGAGGAAGCAGGCTCCTTGCTGAGCAGAGAGCCCGATGCGGGGCTCGATCGCAGGACCCTGGGATCATGACCTGAGCCGAAGGCAGAGGCTTTAACCCACTGAGCCACCCAGGCGCCCCGCAATATGTTGTATTTTGTGAGTTGGTTTCTTTTACTTAGTAGCCTATTTCTGAGGTTCCTCCACATTGTAACATGTAACGTGTATCCATTTTCTAGTACTTTCATTGTTTCTTTCTTTCTTTTTTTTTTTTTTTAAAGATTTTATTTATTTGTCAGAGAGAGAGAGCAAGCGAGCACAGGCAGACAGAGTGGCAGGCAGAGTCAGAGGGAGAAGCAGGCTCCCTGCGGAGCAAGGAGCCTGATGCGGGACTCGATCCCAGGACGCCGGGATCATGACCTGAGCCGAAGGCAGCTGCCCAACCAACTGAGCCACCCAGGCGTCCCTCATTGTTTCATTTTTTAACATGGAAATCTTTGGATATCTTCAAACCATTTGTGTGTGCTGGGGGTGGGAAAGAGAAAGAAAAAGAAAGAGAGAAACAGGGGAACCTGGATGGCTCAGTCCATTAAGCATCTGCCTGTGGCACAAGGTCATGATCTCGGGATGGAGCCCTGCATCGGGCTGCTTCTCTTTCTCCCTCTGCCTCCTCCCCCATGCTCATGATATCTCTGTCTCTCTTTCAAATAAATAAATAAAATCTTTAAAAAGAGAGAGAAGTAACCAGCCACATGTCCTTATACATTTATCAAATAATCTATCTTTTGACCACTGATTTAAATTGCTGCCTTGGGGCACCTGGGTGGCTCAGTGGGTTAAAACCCTGCCTTCAGGGCGCCTGGGTGGCTCAGTGGGTTAAGCCGCTGCCTTCGGCTCAGGTCATGATCTCGGGGTCCTGGGATCGAGTCCCGCATCGGGCTCTCTGCTCAGCAGGGAGCCTGCTTCCCTCTCTCTCTCTCTCTCTGCCTGCCTCTTGGTCTGCTTGTGATTTCTCTCTGTCAAATAAATAAATAAAATCTTTAAAACAAACAAACAAACAAAAACAAAACAAAACAAAAAAAACCCTGCCTTCAGCTCAGGTCATGATCCCAGGGTCCTTAGGATCAAGCCCCACATCAGATTCTCTGCTCAGCAGGGAGCCTGCTTCCTCCTCTGTCCTCCTCCTCCTCTTGCCTGCCTCTCTGCCTACCTATGATCTCTGTCTGTCAAATAAATAAATAAAATCTTTAAAAAAAATAAATTGTTGCCTTTACTAATTGTAATAGGATGTTACCTAAAATTCCACCTAGTCTCAGCTGAGATGTCATAACCATAAATGGCGCTGAACACATATCTCCATAATTCAAGTAAAGGCCACCTATGTTAGGCCATCTATGCAGGTCTTTGGAAGACTTATTCTCAGACCAGCTCTGTTACACTTAGCTCATCACCCATCTCAAGATCATACAAGTAAGGTAATGACTGATCAAGGGCTTTGTTGAATAAGGGTTTCTTTGAACAGAATTGTCAAAACTGTTTGTGTTTCTAGTGCCCTCTTTGTGCAATGTCAGCCAGCAGGGGAAATGGAAATCTTAAACTTGTCTTGCTGCTTGCTGAATTAGAGATTTTCATGGGCCTTTGTGTTGTTGGAAGAGCAGAAGGAAGTGTGGTGAGATGGTTCTTGGGAGACTTTGACCTACGTCCATGGAGAGTATGAGGAATGGTAACAGTGCTTGACTCTTGCCTTGAACACAGTACATGTGAGATAAATATATATTTTCTACCTCACTATCAACCTCAACCAAAACACAGTATGAGTGGTGACAAGAGAATAGGAGTGATAGCTATGGTAGGAGCAGCCTGTGGTACCTGGGTTTGACAGGGCAAAGGTTCAGTTTTCTCCTAAACCAAATGAATGCCATAGGAGGTTGCTGGGCCAGAGCTCTTTTGAAAAACATCTATTTGTCAGGGCCAAATAGACAGTGGCTATGTGGTGTATATGGTAGATATAGGAGATGGGGCAGTGCGGATTGTGTGAGCTAGAGCCCTTATCATGTCTCTGTGAATTATTGCTGCTTCCCTGACCTCATCTCCTGCCACTTCCTTTTCCTCCAGTTTGTTCTAGCTTCAAATGCATCAGGCAAACATCCATCCCAGGCTCTTTGGACTTGTTGTGCCTGGTAAAAGCTTTCCCAGATATCCAAAGGGCTTATCTTTGTACTTTTTCAAGTTTTTAGTACATTCTCTAAACATTCTCTCTCTGTTTAAATATTATTTTTGGGGGGTGGGGGGAACCTGGGTGCCTCAGTCAGTTAAGCATCTGCCTACAGCTCAGGTGATGATCCTGGGGTCCAGTCCCACATCTGGCTCCCTGTTCATTGGGGAGTCCGTTTCTCTCTCTCCCTCTGCCCTGCCCCACATTTGTGTTCTACCACATGCTCTCTTTCTCTCTCTCAAATAAATAAATAAAATCTTTAAAAAAAAAAAAAATCCTTTTTGGACCACATATTTACAACCTTTCTATTTCAGCTCTCACTATGCTCCTCATCTCATTTATCTTGCTTTACTATACTTACCACATTTATCCTTCTATGTATTTTCTTATTTGTTTTGTTTAGTGTCTATCTCTCCAAAGGAGAATATAGATCATAAAAGGGAAGAGATTTGCCCGTTTTGTTCAGTGTTATGACCCAGAACCCAAGAATGTGCTTGGCCTATGGTAGAGCCTCAACATATATTTATAAAATGCTCAATGAGTTAATTAATTCAGGAGTGGAAGAAAAATCTGATGGAATGAGTTAAAAACACAAAGATAAAAATAAATTTCTCTCTTACTTTCTCATTCTGATTTCAGCTTGTTTAGTAAACCAATATAGAAACCAAAGTTCCATACATTTTTGAGGCTTTTTGAGGCTATTTGGACTCTAAATATGTTTCATACAAACAATTTTAACTGTTTTAGTTCTATGATAATCAGTTGAGTGCTGAAAGTGTGATTCTATTTCATTACTTTTTTCCTGGTATTTTGGGCACACTTTTAATCTTAAAATATATTTGAGAATCAACTTAAATTTTCCCTACATATGATGTTAGTTAGCATTTTCTATAGGTAGCCTCAAGTATCATTAACTTGGGCAAAATAACAAATTCATAATACTGGGTTTTATTACACAAAAGGATTATCTTTTTGTGTCTCTCAGTAGACATTTAAATATTTCTTCATATAAATTTTGTTCATTTTTTAAAAATTTATTTGACAGAGACGGAGAGCACACAAGCAGGGGGAGCAGCAGAAGGAGGGAGACAAGCAGGCTCACTGCTGAGCAGAAAGCCCAATGCGGGGCTCGACCCCAGGACCCTGGGATCATGACCTGAGCTGAAGGCAGGTGCTTAACCAACTGAGACACTCAGGCTCCCCAAATTTTGTCTGTCTTTGCTACAGCTTATTTTTACATCTTTTGTATATGGAAATCTTTGTATTACATTATATTTACTTAATAACTGCTATTTAGACAGGAAAGGTATGGATTTTTTAACAGCTTTACTGAAACATTATTTATATGCCATAAAATTCACTCATTTAAGTATATAATTCAATAGTTTTTAGTACATTCTCTAAATTGTGAAACCATCACCACAGCCTAATTTTAGAACATTTTCATCACCCTGAAAAGAAATCCAATGCTAATGAAAAGTCCCTCTCTTACCCCTTCTATTCCTAGTGTGCTAAGTGATTTTACCATGAGACAGTTTTACCAAATACTTTTTCTGCATCTATTCAGATTATTACCATGTGGTTTCTATCCTTTATTCTATTAATGTGGTATATTACATTAACTGATTTTCATATGTAAATCCCACTTGGACATGGTGTATAATCCTTTTTATGTATTAACTTTGTTGTTAATTTTTGCATCAGGATTCACAAAAGATACTTGTTCATAGTTTTTCTTTTTATACTGACTTGTCTGGTTTTGGTATCAGGGTAATAATGGTCTCACAGAGTGAGCTGGTAAATTTCCCTTTCTTTTCCTTTTTTTTTTTTTTTTTTGAGTAGTTATGAAAGAAGGGTATTAAATTCTTCTTTAACTGCTTAACAGAATTCATCATAAAGTCTTGCATGCCCAGGCTTTACTTTTTTACTAATTCAATCCCTTTACTTTTTATAGGTCTTTTCAGATTTTCTATTTCTTCTCTGGTAAATTTCCATAGTTTCTCTCTTTCTCTTTTTTTTTTAGGTAAAGATTTTATTTTTAAGTAATCTCTACACGCAACATGGGGCTTAAACTTACAACCCTAAGATGAAGAGCTAAATGCTCTATAGACTGAGCCAGCCAGGTGCCCCTCCAAAATTTGTCTTATTTGATTTTTCCATTTCTTCTTTCTTTCTAGGAATCCCTAGCTTTCCTCCATTTCATTTGAGTTAGATAATTCGTTAGCATATAGTTGTTTATTGTGGTCCCTTATAATCCTCTTAATTTTTGTATGGTTGGTAGTGATGCCTCCTATTTCATTCCTCACTTGAGTAATTTGAGTCCTCTTTTTTTACCGGTCAGTTTAGCTAGGGTTTTGTCAATCTTGTTGATCTTTTCAAGGAACTAACTTCTGGTTTCATTGATTTTTCTTTTTTTTTTTTTAAGTTAAAGATTTTATTTCTTTATTTGACAGAGAGAGATCACAAGTAGGTAAAGAGGCAGGCAGAGAGAGAAAGGGGGAAGCAGGCTCCTTGCTGGGCAGAGAGCCCAATGAGTGGCTGGATCCCAGGACCCTGGGATCATGACCTGAGCCCAGAGGCTTTAACCCACTGAGCCACCCAGGTGCCCCTGTATTGTTCTCCTTTTAAGGATTTTATTCATTTATTAGAAAGAGAGAGAGCAAGAATGAGCACAAGTAGGGCAAGTGAGAGAGGAAAAGGGAGAAGCAGGCTCCCCACTGAGAAGGGAGCCAGATGGGAGCTCAATCCCAGGACCCCAAGATCATGACCTGAGACAAAGGCAGACACTTAACCAACCGAGCCACCCAGGTGTCTGTTTTTGTATTTTTTATGTCATTTAATTCCATTCTAATTTTTACTTTTTTCTTCCTTTTGTTTGTTTTGGATTTAGGTCACTTTTTTTCCTTTTTTTTCTTTTAGTTTCTTAAAGTGGAAGTTTAGGTCACTAAACTTGTTTAGGTCACTAAACTAATTTGACAACTTTATTTTTTAATATAGTAAATTTTTTATACCTATATCATAGCTATAAATTTCCTCTAAACACTGCTTAGTGATAACAGTCCCAGTGTATAAACTTTTCTTATTCTTATTTATAATAGAAATTATTTACTCAAATTTAAATTTGACTCAAAGTAATAGACACATTTAGAGAGATGTCAAATATTTATATTTTATATACTATCTTGTTAAGGTGCTCTTAGAAGATAAATATGTATTTTCTACCTCACTATCAAACTCAATAGCCTGGGCTTAGGTTACCAGCCACTGAGATTCTGGGAAACTAGATAATTAGAATTTTCATTTGGGGCATGTGTAAACCATGAAGAGGGATCAGATGTTGGCTAGAAAAAGTGAAGAAGAAACAAAAAGAAAAAAAAAATGTCCATATCAACATGGATGTAGCCAATGCCAAAATGAAAACTGAATTAGAATTGGAATCAGATGATTTCTAAAAATTACCTGCAAGACTTATTATTTCTCCACTTGGGATTGCTTTTTGGATATTTAAGTATTATTTCAAGTTTAAAGAAAAGAATTAGCAAAATTTGTGAAGAGTAAAGATATATTAAAGCATTTATGAAGTATTATAATAATAGCAAAAAAAGATACAACTATTTTCTATAGAAGAAATTTTACTCCTTAGGCAAAATAAGATAAAGACACAGCAAAAAGTTTGGTCCCTTCTTTATGAATTCGAGTTAATTAGATGGATTGTGAATCTCAAAAAGTTACAAATAGCCATTTTGGCTCAATTTCTCATTTTATTTTGGATAGATTGAATCTGCTTTTGCCAATCAATAAACTGTAATGTGTCCTCTGAACTTAAATGAGATCTCTTATTGCAAGTTCAATGTCATGCTGCTGCCCTTGTTCTCTAGCTAGGACAACAGCACGAACATTTGCTCAGACTGACCTTCATATGGATACATTAACTGCTTAATTGGTAGTGAAGATACTCTCGCTATTCTTCTTCTTCTTGGAAAAGGAAGTTGCATCACTTCCTAGGCTGTCATTTTACAGTTTGTGGAGAGATCTAAATCCTTCTACTTTAGGTATATTACTCTGCTGATACTTGAGTATTTGTATAAAACAGATCCCAATAGGAATCATCTGAACTACAGATACTAGTGAATGCATTTTAAGAAAGTTAGTCCTTGCGGGGCGCCTGGGTGGTTCAGTGGGTTAATCCTCTGCCTTCGGCTCGGGTCATGATCTCAGGGTCCTGGGATGGAGCCCCACATCAGGCTCTCTGCTCGGCAGGGGGCCTGCTTCCTCTTCTCTGCCTGTGTCTCTGCCTACTTGTGATCCCTGTCTGTCAAATAAATAAATAAAATCTTTAAAAAAAAAGAAAAAGAAAAAAAGAAAGTTAGTCCTTACAATTAATCTAAAGCCTTCTCTTACAGTCCAAGATTTGATAATTCTGCTTAGTGTTAAAATGTGGTATCTATTATTTATAGTTGCTGGGGTAAAAGCATTTCTTTTCCTAGGTCATTTACTTCTGTGAGTTGTGTTATCATCTACTTTTTACAGATGATGAAATTCAGCCTTACAGAAATGAATTCATTTCCCCAGGATTTTTTTTTAAACATTTTATTTATTTTTTGGACACACAGAGAGAAAGCAGATTCAGGGGAGTGGCAGGAAGAGGGAGAGGGAAAAGTAGGCATCCCACTGAGCAGGGAGCTGATGCAGGGCTTAAACCCAAGACTCTGGGATCATGACCTGAGCTGAACCCAGCCGCTTAGCCAACTGAGCTACCCAGGCACCCCAGATCTTACAACTCTTACTAGGCAAAGGCAACATTCAAATCTAGAGTTCCTGAGCCTGTTCTCTTAATCTCTAAACTCAGATCCTTCCTAACCAGTCCTTCTACTATTTCTTCATCAGTTGTTTCATGCTATGGATTAGAGGCTTCATTAGAAAGAGGGCAATGAGAAAAGGGAGAGGAAATTCAAAGTCTTCCAACCATAGGAAAGAAATAACATTATAGTGACAAGGAAAATGTTCCAGGTTTTGATATCTTGTGTACTTTTTAATAAATAATTTTCTCTTTTGCAAACCAGTAAAACTGGATCAGAATGTCCACCCATCCTATTGGTGTGGCTTCATTTCACTGGGATGTAAAGAATTTCAGATTTGCAATTGTTCCTTACTTATACCAAAGTCGTGATAAGAGAGATTAAGCTTCATCTATTAACAATTTTACTGACAGGCATTTAAAAGCAAAATACTGGAGGAAAGACATGGATATATGGTCATTTGTTCCCCTCCTCATCCATGTTGCACTGTAATATGCTTATTTTCCTTAGTCATTTCCCTTCACATCCTATATGCATCCAATTTTCTAATTCTTTGAAATAAGTGATGGAAGTGAAATAATTTTTTCTTCTGGAAGCCAAAAGAAGAAAGGTAATTTGTGTCATCTGACAAAATATTTATTGAGCATCTGTTACATTTTAGGCACTAGAGGTATAGATGTAAAAAAAAAAAAAAAAGAAAGAAAGGTCTTCATTTTTTTTTTCCCTTTTGTTTTTCATTTCACTTATTTATTTTTTAAATTTAAATTAAATTAATTAACATATAATGTATTACTGACTTCAGGGGTAGAGGTCAGTGATTCATCAGTCTTATATAATACTCAGTGCTCATTATATAACATACCCTCCTTAATGTCCATCACCCAGTTACCCCAACCCTCCACACCTCTCCCCTCCAGCATCCATCAATTTTTTTTCCTATGATTAAGAGTTTCTTAGGGTTTGTCTCTCTCTCTCTGGCTTTGCCTTGTTTTATTTTTTCTTCTCTTCCCCTATGATCCTCTGTTTTGTTTCTTAAATTCCACATATCAGGGAGATCATATAATAATTGTCTTTTTCCAACTGACTTATTTTGCTTACCATAATACCCTCTAGTTCCTTCCATGTGGTTGCAAATGGCAATCTTTTTTTTTTTTTTTTTCTTTTTAGGTGGCTAAGTAGTATTCCATTGTGTATATATGCCACATCTTCTTTATTCATTCATCTCTCAATGAACATCTGGGCTCTTTCCATAGTGTGGCTATTGCGGACATTGATGTTATTAACATTGGTGGAGGTGCTCCTTCAGATCAGTACATTTGTATCTTTGGGGTAAACACCCAGTGGTGCAATTGCTGGGTCATAGGGTAGCTCTATTTTCAACTTTTTGAGGAACCTCCATACTGTTTTCCAGAGTGGCTGCACCAGCTTACATTCCCACCAATAGATTCCCCTTTCTCCACATCTTCGCCAGCATCTGTCATTTCCTGACTTGTTAATTTTAACCATTCTGACTGGTGTGAGGTGGTATCTCATTGAGGTTTTGATTTTTACTTCCCTGATGCTGAGAGATGTTGATGTTGAACACATTTTCATATTCTGTTGGCCATTTGGATGTCTTCTTTGCAGAAATGTCTGTTTGTATCTTCTGCCCATTTGTTGAGTGGATTTTTTGGTCTTCGGGTGTTCAGACTGATAAGTTCTTTTCTTTTTTTTTAAAGATTTTATTTATTTGACAGAGACACAGCAAGAGAGCGAACACAAACAGAGGGACTGGGAGACAGAGAAGTAGACTTCCTGCAGAACAGAGAGCCCAGTGGGGGGCTTGACCCCAAGACCCAGGGATCATGATCTGAGCCCAAGGCAGACACTTAGTGACTGAGCCACTCAGGTGCCCCAGTAAGGTTTTTTTTGTTTTGTTTTGTTTTTTAAATAGATTCTGGATACTAGGCCTTTAAGGCATTTGCAAGTATCTTCTCCCATTCTGTCGGTTGCCTTTTGGTTTTTCGACTGTTTCCTTTCGGTGCAAAAGCCTTTTACCCTGATGACATCCCAATAGATCATTTTTGCCTTTGTTTCCCTTGCCTTTGGAGATGTGTCTAGCAAGCTTGCTGAATTTATCACTGTATATTTTTGTGCAACAAGCTTTGGTTTCATGGCTTGGCTTAGTAAGTTATTAATAAAATAAAAAAACTCTGACAGAACAAATTATGAAATTAATTAATTTTCTCATTTAACATAATACCTGAATGTAGCAAAATTTGATAAAACAGTTCTTTGACTTTAAAACAAAGTGATAGTCCTAATATTATGGGTGTTGTCCTGCTGATCGACAGGTATTATAGCTTAGGAATGTGATCTATCACGTAATTTCATGGAAACATTTTACATGAACAGGGATAGTACCTGCTCTCCTCTAAAATTAGATCTGATGAATCTCTAGTAAACTAAAACTGTGATTCTAAACAATTCATATATAGGATGAGACATATGCCAAAATACTTGAGACTTCTCAAGTATCATCCAAAAGCTACTTATTATTATAAAAGACCTTGTCAAGGTCACACAAAGTGGGGGGCCAGAAGAAAATCCGTATTTCAGTATTGTAAACTAGCACCTTTTCTATTGCACATTCTCACTTACAAGTACCTGAGCCTGAAAGATGCATAAGGCACAATGGACAAGGTTTCTTAGTTTGGTAACTTAATTTTAAAAACCGCTCATTTCCATTCTAGAAGAGTGACTCAATTTGCCAATATGTAGACCCACTTAAGATTTTAAAATTAAAGAAAGTAAGTAATGGCTTTTATAATATGTCTGTCATGTGGGCCAGACTTGAAATAGTTTAGGAGATGAAATGCCAAAAATACTACATTTTCCAATAATGAATCACTAGCCACTTGTCTGTGTGCTAAAACTTGGCTTTTAAGGAAGAAATTTTAAAACTCTAATTACAGCTTATAGAAGCAAAAAGGTCAAAAAAGTGATGTTTAGCAGCTTAATGGGATTTTTTTTATTGAACTGATACAACATTATGAGGAGGTTGTTCTATCAAAAAGGCTACTCACAAACCAATACCACCAGTTGAAGATTGTGAATGCGTCATGCTAACATGCTACTCAAATCAACTGTCAGGCCCTAGAGCACCCAAGTTTTATACAAAAGGCTAAAAGACACATTTTCTAGGTGAGTAAATATATGAAATGTTGGGAATGCATGAAAATCTCTCCTGAAACTGAGAAGTGAAATACTACAAACCATTTGTTTCAACGAACCTGTGTTTAGTGATGTGAAATCACTATTTGGTTATGATGAAACTAAAAGCAGAACTGATTTCTTCATTTCATTGCTTGAATAAGTCAACTCTGCAAAGTATTTCTTTAGTATAAGTTGGTAAAAGTCACAATTTCTTTTACAGACTTTTTCTTGCACCTGTTATAACTTATTCTTTTGCTTGCTGGATTTGTGTATTATTCTTATACAATAAACATGTTACAACTTTGTCTCTGTTCCTAAGCTAAGATGGAAAGTGATGTGACCACAGTCCTCTAAAGTAATTTTAAATATTGGTTCAACCCAAGTGGGAGTTATAGTTTATGTAAGTCAGGGTGTCAGTATTAATATTTTTTAAGTGTCATTTTGGAGTCTAGAAGTCCTACTTGTAGGGCTCTCTATTGTTTCTCCCATATTATTATAAACTTTGAACAAGAAGGTTACCTTTTCTTTTCTTTTCTTTTTTTAAGATTTTTATTTATTTATTTGACAGACAGAGATCACAAGTAGGCAGAGAGACAGGCAGAGAGAGAGAGGGGGAAGCAGGCTCCCTATAGAGCAGAGAGCCCGATGTGGGGCTCAATCCCAGGACCCTGTGATCATGACCTGAGCTGAAGGCAGAGGCTTTAACCCACTGAGCCACCCAGGCATCCCAAAGGTTACCTTTTCTAATTTCAAAATTTATCTTGTATTAGAACAAGAAATACCAACCATTGTGAAAACCAACTACCAAATCTCAGTGGCTTGATAAAAATAGCTTTCTCACATTGCTATTGGCTGCAAGTTAGCTAGTTCTCCTTCAAGAATGTTTCAAAAATCTAGGCTCCTTCCATTATATATAACATTGCCATCTTGAAGTCATGGCCTCCATGGTAACCATAGAAGGAAGGGTGTGGGCAAGTACATGGGAGAATTTTAGTGCAGGCTTCAAAATGAATACATTAGTTATACCTATATCTCATTAACCAAATCCAGTCAGATGGCCATAATCTAACTTCAAGGGAGACTCAGAAATATAGTCTTCCTCTGTATTCAGGGAGGAAAAAAAAAGGATTCTGTCACAATCCCTAAACAAAAAATCTGCAACTCCTAAACTTTTCAGGCGGTCATCAGCCTAGTTATTGGTGGTAGGAGGGGGAGATGTTGGGGTTAGATAAGTGTACCAAGTGTACCAAGCAGGACTTATAAAGATGTTTGATAAATAAGACTTGTCAATCCCTGCCTGGCATCCATCCCAAAATTCCCCACGGACTGACTTTAGAACAATTTGATCCAGTCCATAGAGAACAAAGGCTTTCAAAATTTCCTAAATATCTTGATTTCTACTTCATGAAGAGACCAGATGGCTTTAGTGGAAACAACAGGATGGAAAAAACAAACTATGCCCAGAATTTAAACTGTTAATAGAAACAAATGCTTTTTTGTTGAGATAGGAATGCACACAATTCTGAATCACTCTTATTTAGCTACATGTTGAAAAAAACTTGCAAACTACTGACTGTATGGTCACACCAAGTCCCATTAGGAATCTAGTAAGCTGATAAATTGATACCACAAAGAAAGGAAAAATGAAAATTAAATTAGAAATAAAAATTAACAACAACTGAGGGTATTTCAAAAATAAATTTTCATTTTACCAGTTCCTTTCAAAGACTCCAATAACAGTTATTGTTATGAATGGAAGAAGTGATTTTCTTTTCAAAGTTTTCCATTCAGTAAGATGACAAAGGTATCTGAAATTGCAGATCTGAACTCACCAAGAATCAATGCTTTTCCTGCTGGCAACTTAGCAGCTTTTGTAATTGATGTGACAGTTTCATTTCCCCACTGCCACAGATAATCGGCATGTTACTCCATCTCTCAAACAAATCTAAAAAAAAAATTTGTTTTTTCAGTTTTTTTTTTTTAGGAGATATTAACATTCTCCAAACAAAATATGGTGGCAATGGCAGACAATAGATTTAAGGCTTTCACAACATCCTGTTTTAGATGATACAAAACAAAAAGTTAACAGCGTGACTTCATCAATATATCTAATAATTGCCTCAACAGGACAACTGTTATTCAAAAATCTTTCTCTAAGGGCTCTTTACAAAGGATTGTCCTTAGCACAGGGTCAGGTGGTGAGTGAAGGTATACATGTGCTCATACTTTGACCATCACCATTCCAAAATTATTTTTTCTTGCTTCAAGTAGTCCTTTAACAGCAACAGGAGACCACTCACACCTTGTCCTGTCTTACCTCATCTTACTTCACCCTTTTTTCACCATATACCTTGAACTTAAGCGCCACTGAATTCACTGTTTCCGAAATGCACAATAATCTTTCACACTTCTGGGTCTTTTTGCACTAGCTCTTCTCTTAGCCTGGAATATACTATATCAGTCAGAATTAGTAATGTTGTAGTAACAAATGACCCTTCACCTATCGGTGTCTTAAAACAATAAAAATTTATTTTCACTCATGTAATTTGGCTAGCTGGGGCTCTTCTATCTCAGTCCCTCTGTCACAAGGCTAATTGAAACTTCATCTCCAATTGCACTTCTGTGATCAGAAATGAGAAAGGACCGTGGAAAATAATGCACTGGCTCTTAAATTTTTTGCCTGGAATTATCACTCACTCATTCTATTCACATTTTATTGGCCAAAGAAAAGTACATGGCTATTTCTCAATTGAAAGGGGACTAGATGTGCAATCCTATCATGGAAGAATGGAAGTGAGGTAATTTTGTTGAGCTGTGCTAATGACT
The DNA here is from genome assembly GCF_020171115.1 of Neogale vison. NCBI lineage: Eukaryota > Metazoa > Chordata > Mammalia > Carnivora > Mustelidae > Neogale > Neogale vison. The sequence continues at coordinate 161,222,463 of NC_058094.1, read as the reverse complement.
ACTACATGAACCTTTCCAGTAGGTAAAGTCTTAACTTACTTTTCAAGATGTAAACAAATGTCACCTCCTCTGAGAAGCCTTCCATGACATCTCCAGAAAATTATTTGCTTTTTTTTATCTTTACTGTCCAAATATTTTGTACAGACTTTCTTGAAATATTGCATTATATTAATCTATTACCATGTCTATATTACACTGAAAATTCCTTACTCACACTTTTCTGCCAAGTGCCTGACATAGTTGCAGCACATGTTTGCTGGGTACTTACCAATGCTCCTTGTCGAAGGCTTGTTTTTCCACATTCCTCATTAGACTGTAAGCTCACCAAGGACATAGATTGTGTCTTTTTGTACAAACCTAACCCTCGTGTCTTGTAATGTTCCTTGGCCCTAGTGGATGCCCACTATATGTTGGATGAATTTATTAATTATTTTTGTGATTATACCATATTGCTTTATTATGGTAGGCTAGGTTATGTTGCAGTAACAAAACAGTTCTAAAATTTTCAGTAAGTTCAGCAAAAATTTATGAGTAGCTTATGGTATATATATTCTACATGGGTGGGCAAGGAGCACTGTTTCATCTACTCAGTTAGGGACCTATGTTGATCTAAGATTCTTCTTATAGGTGAATCATCTGTTAACTCAAAGGCTTTTCAGTTACCCTGCCAGATGAATAAGAAATCAGAGAATCACAGATGGCTTTTTTTTTTTAAAAGACTGATTAATTGATTGATTGGTTTAAGAGAGAGAGCGAGTGAGAACAGGGGGATGGGCAGAGGGAAATAGAGAATTTCCAGCAGACTCCTAACCAAGCCCAGAGCCAGATGCAGGGCTCGATCCCATGGCCTGAGACCATGACCTGAGCTGAAATCAAGAGTCGGATGCTCAACCAACTAAGTCACCCAGCTGGTGGGTGGCTCCCCACTGGGAGCAGCAGGCAGAAGCAGGCTCCCTGCTGAGCAAAGAGCCCAATGTAGGATGACCCTGGGATCATGACCAGAGCCGAAGGCAGACCAGTAGCATGTTCATGCAGGGAGAAGAAAAATGATGACAGCTAACTTCAGAAACTACCATGGCAAAGAAAACTGGCAGAGATTTAGAGGCAAAAACACCTGGCTCTTGGTAAGCATCCAGTTTATCTGGTGTAAGCAGATGTGTTTACAGTTAGGGGAGAATAACCTACTAGCTATAAATTCAGTGTACAATAAGATCAATCTGATGATTTTACAGAGGCATTAGTTAATCCAATGATATGGCTGGGTGAAATCTGGTTAAAAGAATCCAAGTCTGGAAACTCCATATTTGACCATATTGACAAAGTTTATACTCAACTTTCCAGGTCAATTCAAAAAAATGGGATGCTCCCACATTAAAACAGACACTGAGAGCCCAGACTGATTTCTTAGCTTTCCAAATGCATGACTTTATATTAATAATCAGTGTTTCATCTAATAGAATCAAACAGGGAACTCAAGGGTTATGGGTTAAAGACAAAGAAAGAAACAAACAAATAAAAAACCTCACTGTCAACATGCGACTTTGTCAGAAAAACTTTGTCTTTTAGTGTCTGCAATGTGTTGGATCATTTCTACATGAATAAATGGTCCAAGGAGCTTTTTGATGGTGTGTGTAGCTTACCATAACTTTGAATAAAATTTGTATCTAATGCTTCTCCCTCAAAATTGAACCTTAATTTTGTTCTCCTGGCTTAGCTGTGGTCTGCTAATTTAACCAATTTTTTTCTATCTCTGGTTTATTCTGGCTCACATTATTCAAAAGAATTCACCATGGATGGCACTGCGGCCCCGTGTGTTCTCCCCTCGCCACCCCTCCCCACCCCACAGCACCGAACTCGCGTCTGGTGACCCCCCCAACCCGTGAATGGGAGTCCGGGTGCCGTAGAGGGCCACACTTTCTAACCCCGGGAAACGCGTTGGCACGCTCTCCTACAGTCCTGGGGGCGAGGGAGGGGAGGGCTGTAGGACCCCGACCGTCACTTTGAGGCCCCGACGCTCAATTATCAGCCCCCAGTGAAGCTGAGGGGGCATCAGAGAAAGCATGTGTGTGATACTCGCGCTTGTGCTTGGGGGGCAGGGGTGGAAGTCCTGGGGCATCCGCAGCCCGGGTGGGCAGGCCTATTGTCCCCGGTTCATTCTCCGTCTCCCCTGATTATCCGGCTCTAGCAGAAGCCGCAGCAGCGAGACCCGGGTGGAAAGCGGTGGCGACCCCGGAGAGGACGGGGCCAGAGTGCAGCAGGGCCATGGTGGGTGGCAAGAAGGCAGTGGGTAGCTGCAGGATGGAGCGCAGGGCCAGCGGACACAGGCACAGAGGCGCGGGCTCCTGCTGAAGATGCAAATTTGAGAAGCAGGAGAAGAGAGGAGCCAGAACACCCTCTGTGAGATGTCAAGATGGCGGAGAAGTAGCAGGCTGAGACTACTTCAGCTAGCAGGAGATCAGCTAGATAGCTTATCTAAAGATTGCAAACACCTGCAAATCCATCGGCAGATTGAAGAGAAGAAGAACAGCAATTCTAGAAACAGAAAAACAACCACTTTCTGAAAGGTAGGACTGGTGGAGAAGTGAATCCAAAGTAACTGGAAGATAGACCGGGCGGGGAGGGGCCGGCTCCCCGCAAGCCGGGGAGCAGCGGAGCACAAAATCAGGACTTTTAAAAGTCTGCTCCACTGAGGGACATCACTCCAGAGGCTAAACCGGGGTGAAGCCCACGCAAGGTCAGCGTGGCCTCAGGTCCCGCAGGGTCACAGAAGGATCGGGGGTGTCTGAGTGTCGCAGAGCTTGTGGGTATTGGAATGGGAAAGCCAGCTACAGAGACAGAGCTGACAGTGAGCTCCCAGCTTGGAGTTACCTTGAACAGGTTGCAGGCTTGGTGAGCTCATAGCACGGCCGGAGGTCAGGCAGACGGGAGTTACTGGGCGCTGTTCTCTGAGGGCGCACTGAGGAGTAGGGCCCCAGGCTCTCGGCCCCTCTGGGCCGGAGACCAGGAGGCCGCCATTTGTATTCCCATCCTCCAGAACTCTATGGAAAGCGCTCAGGGAACAAAAGCTCCTGAAAGCAAACCCGAGCGGATTACTCAGCCCGGCCCCTGGTACGGGGTGCAATTCTGCCTGGGGCAAAGACACTTGAGAATCACTACACCAGGCCCCTCCCCCAGAAGATCAACAAGAAATCCAGCCAAGACCAAGTTCACCTACCAAGGAGTGCAGCAGAATTCCAGAGGAGGAGAATGCAAAGCATGGAACTCATGGCCTTCTCCCTGTGATTCTTTAGTCTTGCAGTTAATTTATTTTTTCTTTTTCATTTTTTTCTCTTCTTCTGCTAAAATTTTTAAACTTTTACCCTTTTCTTTTTTAACGTTTTTTAACTCGTTTATCTAATATATATTTTTCTTTTTTATACTTTTCTTCATTTGTTTTCTTTTTTTAATTCTTTTCTTTTCTTTTTTCTTTCTTTCTTTCTGAACCTCTTTTTATCCCCATTCCCGCCCTCACGATTTGGGATCTCTTCTGATTTGGTTAAAGCATATTTTCCTGGGGTTGTTGCCACCCTTTTAGTATTTTACTTGCTCCTTCATATACTCTTATCTGGAAAAAATGACAAGGCAGAAAAATTCACCACAAAAAAAAGAAGAAGAGGCAGTACCGAAGGCTAGGGACCTAATCAATACAGATGTTGGTAATATGTCAGATCTAGAGTTCAGAATTACAATTCTCAAGGTTCTAGCCGGGCTCGAAAAAGGCATGGAAGATATTAGAGAAACCCTCTCGGGAAATAGAAAAGCCCTTTCTGGAGAAATAAAAGAACTAAAATCTAACCAAGTTGAAATCAAAAAAGCTATTAATGAGGTGCAATAAAAAATGGAGGCTTTCACTGCTAGGATAAATGAGGCAGAAGAAAGAATTAGCGATATAGAAGACCAAATGACAGAGAATAAAAAAGCTGAGCAAAAGAGGGACAAACAGCTACTGGACCACAAGGGGAGAATTCGAGAGATAAGTGACACCATAAGACGAAACAACATTAGAATAATTGGGATTCCAGAAGAAGAAGAAAAAGAGAGGGGAGCAGAAGGTATACTAGAGAGAATTATTGGGGAGAATTTCCCCAATATGGCAAAAGGGAACAAGCATCAAAATTCAGGAGGTTCAGAGAATACCCCTCAAAATCAGTAAGAATAGGCCCACTCCCCGTCACCTAATAGTAAAATTTACAAGTCTTAGTGACAAAGAGAAAATCCTGAAAGCAGCCCAGGAAAAGAAGTCTGTAACATACAATGGTAAAAATATTAGACTGGCAGCAGACTTATCCACAGAGACCTGGCAGGCCAGAAAGATTTGGCATGATATATTCAGAGCACTAAATGAGAAAAACATGCAGCCAAGAATACTATATCCAGCTAGGCTATCACTGAAAATAGAAGAAGAGATTAAAATCTTCCAGGACAAACAAAAACGGAAAGAATATGCAAACACCAAACCAGCTCTACAGGAAATATTGAAAGGGGTCCTCTAAGCAAAGAGAGAGCCTACAAGTGGTAGATCAGAAAGGAACAGAGACAATATACAGTAACAGTCACCTTACAGGCAATACAAAGGCACTAAATTCATATCTCTCAATAGTTACCCTGAATGTTAATGGGCTAAATGCCCCAATCAAAGGACACAGGATATCAGAATGGATAAAAAAACAAAACCCAACTATATGTTGCCTACAAGAAACTCATTTAAAGCCCGAAGACACCTCCAGATTTAAAGTGAGGGGGTGGAAAAGAATTTACCATGCTAATGGACATCAGAAGAAAGCAGGAGTGTCAATCCTTATCAGATCAATTAGATTTTAAGCCAAAGACTATACTAAGAGATGAGGAAGGACACTATATCATACTCAAAGGATCTGTCCAACAAGAAGATCTAACAATTTTAAATGTCTATGCCCCCAACGTGGGAGCAGCCAACTATATAAACCAATTAATAACAAAATCAAAGAAACACATCAACAATAATACAATAATAGTAGGGGACTTTAACACTCCCCTCACTGAAATGGACAGATCATCCAAGCAAAAGATCAACAAGGAAATAAAGGCCTTAAATGACACACTGGACCAGATAGACATCACAGATATATTCAGAACATTTCATCTCAAAGCAACAGAATACATATTCTTCTCTAGTGCACATGGAACATTCTCCAGAATAAATCACATCCTCGGTCCTAAATCAGGACTCAACCGGTATCAAAAGATTGGGATCATTCCCTGCATATTTTCAGACCACAATGCTCTGAAGCTAGAACTCAACCACAAGAGGAAGTTTGGAAAGAACCCAATACATGGAGGCTAAACAGCATCCTTCTAAAGAATGAATGGGTCAACCGGGAAATTAAAGAAGAATTGAAAAAAATCATGGAAACAAATGATAATAAAAATACAACGGTTCAAAATCTGTGGGACACAACAAAGGCAGTCCCGAGAGGAAAATATATAGCGGTACAAGCCTTTCTCAAGAAACAAGAAAGGTCTCAGGTATACAACCTAACCCTACACCTAAAGGAGCTGGAGAAAGAACAAGAAAGAAACCCTAAACCCAGCAGGAGAAGAGAAATCATAAAGATCAGAGCAGAAATCAATGAAATAGAAACCAAAAAAAACAATAGAACAAATCAACGAAACTAGGAGCTGGTTCTTTGAAAGAATTAATAAAATTGATAAACCCCTGGCCAGATTTATCAAAAAGAAAAGAGAAAGGACCCAAATAACTAAAATCATGAATGAAAGAGAAGAGATCACAACTAACATCAAAGAAATACAAACAATTATAAGAACATACTATGAGCAACTCTATGCCAACAAATTTGACAATCTGGAAAAAATGGATGCATTCCTAGAAACATATAAACTACCACAACTGAACCAGGAAGAAATAGAAAGCCTGAACAGACCCAAAACCAGTAAGGAGATTGAAACAGTCATTAAAAATCTCCAAACAAACAAAAGCCCAGGGCCAGACGGCTTCCCGGGGGAATTCTACCAAACATTTAAAGAAGAACTAATTCCTATTCTCCTGAAACTGTTCCAAAAAATAGAAATGGAAGGAAAACTTCCAAACTCATTTTATGAGGCCAGCATCACCTTGATCCCAAAACCAGATAAGGATCCAATCAAAAAAGAGAGCTATAGACCAATATCCTTGATGAACACAGATGCGAAAATTCTCACCAAAATACTAGCCAACAGGATTCAACAGTACATTAAAAGGATTATTCACCACGACCAAGTGGGATTTATTCCAGGGCTGCAAGGTTGGTTCAACATCCGCAAATCAATCAATGTGATACAACACATCAATAAAATAAAGAACAAGAACCATATGATACTCTCAGTAGATGCTGAAAAAGCATTTGACAAAGTACAGCATCCCTTCCTGATCAAAACTCTTCAAAGTGTAGGTATAGAGGGCACATACCTCAATATTATCAAAGCCATCTATGAAAAACCCACCGCAAATATCATTCTCAATGGAGAAAAACTGAAACCTTTTCCGCTAAGGTCAGGAACATGGCAGGGATGTCCATTATCACCACTGCTATTCAACATAGTACTAGAAGTCCTAGCCTCAGCAATCAGACAACAAAAGGAAATTAAAGGCATCCAAATCGGCAAAGAAGAAGTCAAACTATCACTCTTCACAGATGATATGATACTATATGTGGAAAACCCAAAAGACTCCACTCCAAAACTGCTAGAACTTGTACAGGAATTCAGTAAAGTGTCAGGATATAAAATCAATGCACAGAAATCAGTTGCATTTCTCTACACCAACAAGACAGAAGAAAGAGAAATTAAGGAGTCAATCCCATTTATATTTGTACTCCAAACCATAAGATACCTAGGAATAAACCTAACTAAAGAGGCTAAGAATCTATACTCAGAAAACTATAAAGTACTCATGAAATAAACTGAGGAAGACACAAAGAAATGGAAATATGGTCCATACTCCTGGATTGGAAGAATAAATATTGTGAAAATGTCTATGCTACCTAAAGCAATCTACACATTTAATGCAATTCCTATCAAAGTACCACCCATCTTTTTCAAAGAAATGGAACAAATAATTCTAAAATTTATATGGAACCAGAAAAGACCTCGAATACCCAAAGGAATATTGAAAAAGAAAGCCAAAGTTGGTGGCAACACAATTCCAGACTTCAAGCTCTATTACAAAGATGTCATCATCAAGACAGCATGGTACTGGCACAAAAACAGACACATAGATCAATGGAACAGAATAGAGAGTCCAGAAATAGACCCTCAACTCTATGGTCAAACTAATCTTCGACAAAGCAGGAAAGAATGTCCAATGGAAAAAAGACAGCCTCTTCAATAAATGGTGTTGGGGAAATTGGACAGCCACGTGCAGAAAAATGAAATTGGACCATTTCCTTACACCACACACAAAAATAGACTCAAAATGGATGAAGAACCTCAATGTGAGAAAGAAATCCATCAAAATCCTTGAGGAGAACACAGGCAGCAACCTCTTCGACCTCAGCCGCAGCAATATCTTCCTAGGAATATTGCCAAAGGCAAGGGAAGCAAGGGCAAAAATGAACTATTGGGATTTCATCAAGATCAAAAGCTTTTGCACAGCAAAGGAAACAATTAACAAAATCAAAAGACAACTGACAGAATGGGAGAAGATATTTGCAAACGACATATCAGATAAAGGACTAGTGTCCAAAATCTATAAAGAACTTAGCAAACTCAACACCCAAAGAACAAATAATCCAATCAAGAAATGGGCAAAGGACATGAACAGACATTTCTGCAAAGAAGACATCCAGATGGCCAACAGACACATGAAAAAGTGCTCCATGTCACTCGGCATCAGGGAAATACAAATCAAAACCACAATGAGATATCACCTCACACCAGTCAGAATGGCTAAAATCAACAAGTCAGGAAATGACAGATGCTGGCGAGGATGCGGAGAAAGGGGAACCCTCCTACATTGTTGGTGGGAATGCAAGCTGGTGCAACCACTCTGGAAAACAGCATGGAGGTTCCTCAAAATGTTGAAAATAGAACTTCCCTATGACCCAGCAATTGCACTACTGGGAATTTACCCTAAAGATACAAAAGTAGTGATCCAAAGGGGCACGTGCACCCGAATGTTTATAGCAGCAATGTCCACAATAGCCAAACTATGGAAAGAACCTAGATGTCCATCAACAGATGAATGGATAAAGAAGAAGTGGTATATATACACAATGGAATACTATGCAGCCATCAAAAGAAATGAAATCTTGCCATTTGTGACAACATGGATGGAACTACAGCGTATCATGCTTAGCGAAAAAAGTCAAGTGGAGAAAGACAAGGAAGATCATATGATCTCCCTGATATGAGGAAGTGGTGATGCAACATGGGGGCTTAAGTGGGTAGGAGAAGAATAAATGAAACAAGATGGGATTGGGAGGGAGACAAACCATAAGTGACTCTTAGTCTCACAAAACAAACTGAGGGTTGCTGGGGGGAGTGGGGTTGGGAGAAGGGGGGTGGGGTTATGGACATTGGGGAGGGTATGTGCTTTGGTGAATGCTGTGAAGTGTGTAAACCTGGCGATTCACAGACCTGTACCCCTGGGGATAAAAATATATTATATGTTTATAAAAAATTAAAAATTTAAAAATTAAAAAAAAAAGAATTCAGCATGGAGATTATAATCTTTGAAACTTGGAGGAAGAAATATGACTGTAAACTTTACTGAATAGATATCATTTAACTTTGATCAATATTGCAACAAAAGGACATTGATGACATATCTATTTTTTAATGTTCTGTTAATACAAATCACCTGTGACAAGAACCTGCCGCTCCCAAATTTTATTCTAATTAAGGTATACTATAAACTTACTCAAGTCCAAATAAATATCACTTTCAATAATGCTGTATACAAATTTATATTATAGTTGATTTTCACTGATCTGTGTCAAGGGTTGGTTTTGAGTTTTTAAAGGAATCTAGCAATTACTAGTTGATTTGATCTCCCCCCTACCCACCATCCCTGCTGCTCCCTTAAGAGAGCCATATGTGAATCCCAACTATTAACTTTGTCCTTCTAAAATAAGGTATTCAGGAAAATAATTTTAGACCTCCCTTTAATTTCTGGTTCATTCCAGTTTAACCAATAATTACTTAGCCTCTATACGAACCATTTGTACTATGGGCAAGGGAGGCCAAAGGCACATTATATATGACTCCTTTCTTTGAATTTCCTGGCAACAGCTGCAGAGGAGATATTATTTAAAACTACAGTATATCATAATGCCTAATTAGATTATAACAGGCATACACATTTTGACTGATAGATTAGAAGTATGTTCAGGTTTTCAGGGAACACAATGGAAAGGTTCTTACTTGCACCTTGGGTTTCCTGAAGGAAATATTGGCTGAGATGAAGGACTGAAAGCCAGGTGAAGCAAGGTAGGAAGGGCACAAGACAGTGCTCTTTGAACTGTGAAACTCCTTAGGGTTACGGGAAGCGTTTTGTCATTATTAGAGTTTAAAGGGTTAGGTGGTAAGTGGTGAGAAGGAATGAAACCACAGAATGCTTCTATTTACTAAAAAGACTGGATTTACTTTGTAGAAAATGGGTAAAAACTGAAAGCTTGGGAATGACATTCTTATATATATTATTCATGCTCAGTGATTAAAATATTTAGGAGGGTAGAGTTGAGAATGACAGCATCTTAGGATGCTAAGGAATAAATTCCAAGGGAGAAAAAGATAAAAGTGTGAGCAAGTCCCATTCATTAGGGAATTAAAGAACTTGGAATATCAAGTTCTACTTCTACCAGTACAGAAATGTGTGTCTCTTGCTAATTAACCACAGGAATGCCTGGATCATGTGAGAAACCAAGTTTTCTTGTTGACACAGGGGCTGAAACTGTGGCAGCAACAGGGGCTAGCACTGAGGACCTACAATGACTTAGCAACTCATCACAGTCCTAGGGTCATTTCAACTAAATTACTCTTTCTTGAGGGATTACAGGGCCACAGTTTGTTCATAATGTTAAAAAATCATAATGGATTTTTTAAAAAATGTGACTTTATGCATCATTTGAGAACAAAGATTGCTTATTTACATGTAGGGGAAAGTTCTAGAATTCTGAGAAGAGAGAGACTTATGATGCAGGTGTAGGAACTAGGAACTAGTTGTGTCATATGTGGGATGTATTTATCACTCCCATCAAAGAGTTTTTATTTTATTTCCCAAAGTATCATATCATAGAGCAGGACGGATAAAGATGATTAAGCCATTATCTGAGTACTCAACTAGCACTAAATAGAAGCACTCAGCATCTGAAACAGGATGTAATGACACTATTATTGTGAGTCTAAAAATAGATTTTCCCCTTTGAAACCTTAATATTAACTCAGTTACAAAAACAACATTTGGATCAAAAATTCAGAGTACAGCTTACCATCACACAAATCCATCCTCCTTCAAATGGAAGGTATTGATATGGAAAGATATCTGCCAATATATTTTGAATTGCTCAAGGTTCCATAGAGAAGATACCATAGAAAGAAAAAAAGTCACTTTTATTTTAGGATTTAGTTCAACAAACATTCACCAAAGTCCAGTGCTAGACCTGTAAGAACTAAAGAGTATGCATGAATTGTATTTGTTAAGGAAGAAGACAGGGAATTAAACTGCCATAATAAAGTATAATAAGTATTGTGAGAAATCACTCTTCCCACCTCCCCACACACAAAGAAACAAGTAAAGGTAATGCCCAATGTTTGTTACCACACATTAACAGAAGGGGTTCACAGATAGTGATGTCATTACCTCTTTTTAGATCTCAGAAATGTGCCTTCTTGGAATTAGCAGGGAGGCATGTAATTAACTACAAAAAGCGATGCCTTTGTAATAGGTAAATCACATTTCTTTGAAATTAAATGTATATTTGGAAATTTATCACTGAGACTTTTTGCAGGGTTTCAGGGTGAGCATTTAGGCAATTTTTCCATTAGAATTCAGATACTTCTGCCCTTAAATGAACTGTAGTCTGATGGACAAGTCTATCAGGAATCTAAGGAAAGAGAGGCACAAGGAGGAACGAATTTGGTCAATGACAGTGCTCTCCATCCAACAGAGAAATGCTTTCAAGACATCTGGGAATGTTATCTGAGATAGATATCTAGGGCATCAGTAGATGGAATAATAATGGCAGGGATTCAGCTGTTAGATACTTTAGGAATCAAGGCATAGATGGAATTTTATACTGCATTATTTTGAAAATGGTCTCCTTGAGTAAATTGACAACAAAATATAATTCAGCTTTCTACTAGTTGTGATAAGCTTTGTTCCTTAAAAAAAAATTTGTTATGCTGTGAGAGTTTTCATGTGACTCACTCATTTAAGGAACATAGTTTATATAGCTTCTGAACTTGAATGTTGATTACAGACTGAACAATCAGAGTGGTAAGGACTTTTAAACAAATTCCATTTAGGGTTATAGTCAACTAGAACTCATCTCCTGGATGTAATTTACATTAATTTAGGAGGAAAGAAAGGACTGCTTTGGAGAGAGATCTGATTATTTCTTTTTCTTCAGATCTTCAAAAAAAAATTCAAAATATTTCAGGATACCAAGTATAATAAATGAATCACTGAGAATACCTGAATCTGAACTATTAATATGTGTCAGTGATAGAAGTAAGAATTATTCCAGACAAAGTGTTTGAACAACAGTTTGCGAATCACTGGAATTAAGTGCTATTAGAAATAAATGTGTCTAATGTATTTTTTTTCAACATTCACTGAAACAGCCCTTAGACTATGAAATCGAGTTTTGAAGATCAGAAAGATGAAAGAACCAGAAAGTACTCTATGAGAGAAACTCATTTATCTCCAAATAGAGATCTCCTATCTCTATCCCTAGCAGGGACAGCATGCTTTGGTAAAAAACACATAAGTCTTTAGAAATAACTGGGCTTGAACCTTGGCTCTTTCACTGCCTGAATTTGAGCAAAGGTATTATCTTTTCTGAACCTCAGTTCCCTTGCCTGTAAAATGTAGATAATAGTGTGTTTCTCAGAGGAGGCATTTAAATATCAAATAAGATAAACCTGAGAAAGTAGTTTTTAAAGTCTGAAACTCCAGAAATTTCATATATGTATTTAATCAATGTTTTTGCACAGTCCTCTCCCCACCCCCCACCCCCATGCCATAAACAGTATTAGGTCCTATGCGTGCTTCTCTATATGGACTACAGCAATGAATGTTGATTATGTAAGGTATTACCTTTTAAAGTTGACTTGTTAAAATGTCACAATATTAGAAAAATAAAAGACTTGCTTTTCAGGGGAGGCGTCATTTTAAAGCTTTGCTCTCATCCTTCTGTTTCCCTTTGGAAAGTATTATAAATACCCAGGTGTCCTCTGGGGTGATCTAGTAAGCTACCATCTTCCACAGCATGTCATCTAAACTCCCCTCAGCTCATACAGTCTACAACCATCACTGGTAATTCACTCCACTATGCGCGGTTATATCCAGAAATCCCTCTGATTGAGTCTGACTCTATTTTTTGATGTTTGACTACTGAGAGCTTTTACAACCTCACCTCTCCTCTCTCCTTTCTGCCCCACATCTTGCTGGTAAGAACTGCTTCTTTCTTTGAAAGGGAGGTCAAGCCACAAAAGCCCCTTCCCACCATCTCTTAATCATCATGAAAACCCAAACCACTCTCTTTCCTCTGTTCTCTCAAGCCATGTTTGGACCTGCTTGGGAAGTCTGCTCTCTCCTCTCCCTAGAAAGCCTCATTACATAAATAAACTTTTTCCTCCCCTCTTGGTGTGTGCCTGGAGCCTGCAGACTTGAGATCCAAACCAGATTTTGGCGGAGGTCCATTCTGCTTCTGTGTACGCCTCCTATCTCTGCAGAATGTCACAGCTGACTGGAGACAATAACCACCGTCACTGGAGGTCTTTCTTCTCTTTCTTTGGCTTACTAACAGGTTCTGCTGTCTGATGGCAAGCATGTACTCTGAGCTGCTGCCTGTAGCTAGCCTGCATGTTGAGCTGTGCTGCTCCATGCTCTATCTTCTGAGTTCTACTGAGCCGCCATTACAGATTTAACCAACCTAAGTTTTAATAATTAATTGACTTTTAGAGAAAGAAGTATGTGATTCAGGCCCTCATTAAAGCAGCCCTGGGTCATGTGTCTCAGCCCAGGCTCACCTGTATGTCTTAGATTAAATTAGGTATCCTGATTCCAGCAAAAACCGTGAGATTGACTCTTGCTGTGTGACCAGTTGTGATCTGGTGTGTTTCATTCAGGTGTACACCTCATTCACAGAGAGTTCAAGGGAATGACTGCATCCTGTGTGATATGCATGGGCTACTGGGCGGTAACTCAGGGGAGGAAGAACAGTTATTTGAATAGCAGTCATTATTTGAAAATGGGAATTGCTGAATTCTACCTTCCTAAAGACAGAGGGCTCACTGAGACACTATAAAATGCCTTTGCTAGTGCTGCTGCTGTTGCGCTTTTGTCTCCATTGCCAAAAAAGATACTTATCATCAGGGATATAAGGAAAAACACCCGTGGCATTCCTGTAGCACAATCACAGACTAATTCAACCATTGCCAGAGGTGAGATCCCTAATCCTGATGACACTGATTTGCGGCTCTCTGGAGGAAGAAGCCTATTATGAGTAGGGTAGAGAGGAACCCACTGAAGTATACCCAGTAAACACACACACACACACACACACACACACACACAGCAAGCAAGAAAGCAGGAAGAAAGAAAGAAAGGAGAGAGGGAGGGAAAGAGGAAGGAAACATACAAAATAAATAAATAAATGAAAAAAGAGGTCCACAATTTGACCCAATTGGAAATCCAAAAGTTACTTTAGTAATGTACACAGAAAAGGAGGGAAAAAAAAAAAAGTGCTGATTAGTTTTGTGCTTCTACAGTATAGGTATTTAACTAACTTTCCTATCAATGCACCAATTGGCAAATTTTTAAGGCCTCAATTGATGTGGGGGCTCAAATTACAGTTACACTGGGAAATCCCACCAAACTGAAACAAAGTACCCCCCCCCAATAATCTTAGGGGAGTTATTGAACATAAAGTTGAGTACACATGCATCTCATTTTAGCTATTAAAACTACTGTCTTGCCTAAATCCCCCATATTCATAGCACTTATTGCCCAAAAACATCCTATAATGAGCATAATTGCCCTGACCTAATGAATAGTAAGTTAAAGATTAAATTAAGTCTTTGTACTTATAAATCAGCTTGACAAAATAGGACTACATAGACCATCTCTCTAGTTAAAATAGTTAATAAAGCTCAAATTAGAATTGGGGCCTTCAAGGACTGAACTATACTATAAAAGTTCTATATAGAGAAGAGGTAATTATTTCCACTTCTCCATTTAATAGTCTAATCTGCCTTCTTATATTTGTAAAGAATGAACAGGACCACACAGTAAATTAGATGCCGTAGTCTCATGTATTTAGGTTTCCATATCAATATTCTTGAAATTTCCAACTCCACACAAACATATTTTTCTATTGTAGATTGCAACAAAATTCTCTAGAATCTGTTCAAATTTAGTGTAATATACATTCCCTTTGGTATCTCCAAAGACTCCTTTGTCACTGAGGCTTTTGCAACCTCTTTTCATGTCTTTTGGAGTCCCTTGACTATGTATAAAGGTCACAAATTGCCTACAGGCTTCCAATGCAAAAACTGCCCCCCTTGACCCAATGCTCTATGCCATTATATTAGCAATTTTTCTCCACACACTGGATGTGTGACACTCCATACCCAGCTGCCTCTCTTAGATCATGGATGTAGCAAACCTCAAATTCAGCATGACTGCTGAGGTGCCTTGCTATAGGACAGAGAAAAGCCTAGGCCCTCTGACACGTCCTTCCTGCAGGAGGGGTTGCCTCCTCTGTCCTTAGTCTCCTGCAATCTGCCAGAGTATGAAAGAAGATAACCCATCTCCAGGTATCTGGCTACCTGAGCCCCTTGGGATCAACTGAATGAATAGCAAAAGGAGTTTGTGAACTTTATGGGTGAAATTATTTATCAGCATCCACAAATGATGGAACTCCCTGGAGAGCAGCTGCTTTCTAACCCTTAACCAGAATGTCTCTGATAGAGGAAAGGACACAAGGATCAGCATAACTGGTCATACTTCAGGCACTGAAACACTGGATGTCAGGCATATTAGCACTGGATGCCTTGGCAAACAATCAGCCCTATTTGTACAATTTTAGTCTCTTGAACCAGTGCAAATGGTCTGGATGTCTGATCTACTCAGTGGCAGCAACAATAATTTCCCTATCCCCTACTGCCCCCTTAGTTCTTTATCCTAAGAACTCTGGTACTTTCTTGCCTCATAGACATCCAAAACATTTATCAAGGTCACATGTTTCTATTCACACTAAAGCTAAAATCCACAGCCTCATCAAGACATTTCTTATCCTCTTCAGAGTTCCAGATGTTACTGATAGTGCCTTGATCATTTTACTTTTCAGTATATAAATAATGCTGGGCTCTTGAAGAAGACATTCAAGGACCTGTCTCCCCCTTGCCGTTCTCATACACTGGGCTTCATGGAATGCATAATGGCCTACTTAAATAAGTTCAAATTCATTTAAATGAACATGGTACATTTTAGTCATCAAACATCAAGGGATGGACCATAACAAAGAGTTTGACTCCATTTTCAGATGTTTGACTGCTGAAAGCTTTTGAGCCCCACCACTGCTTCTTCTCCTTTGTCTCACATTCGACACTCTAATAAGAAAGTCCAGATGCTCCCTTCTTTGGCACTGATAAGAAATTCAAACCAGGCATGCCCTTTTCTGTAAGGGCACTACCCTATTCCACTTCTCCACCATGAAAACCCCAAACAAGCCTCCTTTCTATCCTCTTTCAAGCCACTTTTTAATCAGCTTGAGAATCCTGCCCCGCTATCCCCCAGAAAATTTGTGTTGTCTTTAGTCTCGACATCCAAACCAAATTTTGAGTGGGTGTCTCAGGATGGCCATAAACCTTGCCTATATCAAAATTTTTGTTTATTGATGCAAATATAGGATTGTAACCCTTGACAAATTCTGTTCTCTTTCTTGACCCTTCTATTAAAAGTAACCTGCAAATACTGTTTTTCTGAAAATAAATAAATTGGAAAAAAAAAAAAAAGTAACCTGCAGAAGAGGAATGTTTCTGTTCTCTGCCCTCCAGATAGGACCTATGTCCCAAAAGCTAAACAGTATATATATATATATATATATATATATATATATATATATATATATATATATATCTCCCGTCCCTTTGTTGTATGATGGGACCATATTATCTCCTCTCATTAAAAGACTGCCTGGTGTAATGGTACATCATTTGTTTGAGGGCACCTAGGGCAGAGTGTGTTTGGTTGTATATAATGACATTTCCTGGCTCTCCCTCAAGAACACTGTTAGGTTACCAGGGTCTTTACTTTTTCCTGGCTTTGCCTGTGATTGCCCCTCTTCTTCAACTTCAGTTATACATTGTGTTTGCATAACTCCCCCAAAGCTTAGTGGCTTAAAACCACCACCTTTTATTTGCTTATGATTCTATGGGCCAGGACTTTGGACAGAGGATGGTGGGTTGGCTCAGCTCATCTTTGTAGCATGTAGTATAACTGGTGTGGCTCAAGTGTCAGGGGGCTGGCAACATCAGTTCCACTGGGGTCCCATGCTTAGGGCCTCTGTTTTTGCCATTGCCTAGACACCTCATTTCTCAACCATGGGTAGTCTTCCTAGTCAATGTGGCCATGTACTTAGTGTTCTCAAAGTAGCTGACTTCTTGCACAGCAGCTGGCTCTTCCCCAAATGCAAAAACATAAAGTGCAAAAGCAAAGCCTCTGGGTTTTCCGAAAGCTTCAGCCAAGAACTGGCACAATTTCACTCCTGCTGCATTTTACTGGTTATAGCATATTTCAGGGCCAGACCAGATTTATAGGGGAGACTACACAAGAATGAGAGTGCTGGGAGGCTGGTTGGTTGGGTGGTAATCAAAGAAAGAGTCTACCAACTTCCAGAGCAAATCCTATTTCCAAAGCTACTACCAACTTCACACAAACTGGTCTAATCCCCAGCAAACTGGGTATGTTTTGGCTGTAGCATTTGTGTGCAACACAGTTCAATAGTGGCAGACACTACACAGTACTGCAAATAAAGCATTCTAGAAAACATGAAAAAAATGGCTACAAATCATAGAGAACATGAAGGCAGAGCTCAGATTGCCTTTCTCTCGATAAGACTATCAGATCGAAAAACAATGAGTAATTTCCTAAAATCTAACTGGCTCAAGAACTCATTTCTATCATAGTATAATATCTTAATATCTCGCTATATTTTGCTTGAGTATATTATGAGAAATAATAGCTACCTCTGAGCTCAGTGGGGTTCTGTATCTTACATCTTTTTTGTTTATCTTTTAAAAGTATTTAAACAGTGCCTATTTAAAATGTATGTTGGGGAGAGAGAATGAGCAAAGTGGCACTCATATGTGCACAGATCATTGAGAGGAAACAAAGTGATCAAGTGAAGATCAAATGAATTGCCAAGTGTCCGTTCAGATAACAAGCAGGATAGTGTTATTTACTGTTCCATTCTATTACTGACATTTTCTTTCACATCACAGGTTGCTGTGACCCCTCATTTTGTAGCATTTCATGATTGGAATTCTGCCACATGACATTTTACTAACCACATTTCATTGAACATCTCTTAACCCTTGACATTTAGGTACTGATGATATATTTGAACCTGCAATATCAGAAATCCTTTCCTTAGACATAAGCAATGTTTTAGAGTCAATGAAAGGGATGGAGATGTCTTCCCCATATTTTAATAAGACACTGTCCATATGCTAAGATTTCCCATTAATATTTTTCAGATGCAAGTTAAAAATGTGATTTTCCTTCTACTATGATTTCCTTAGCATATGTTATAATCTCAGTAACTACTATAAAGCTGTTCAGAAGAAACATCTTTTCTTTCAAGGACCGTAAGTAGTTTATTGTTTTTAACTGTTCTTTGCTCAGTAGAGTTCATTTGCTGAGAAGATTCCCCCCCAGCTTTATTGAGTATAATTGGTAATTAAAAATTATATATATTAGGGATGCCTGGGTGGCTCAGTTGGTTAAGCAGCTGCCTTCGGCTCAGGTCATGATCCTGGCATCCCTGGATCGAGTCCCACATCAAGCTCCTTGCTTGGCAGGGAGCCTGTTTTTCCCTCTGCCTCTCGCCTGCCACTCTGTCTGCCTGTGCTTGCTCTCTGTCTCTCTCTAACAAATAAATACAATCTTTAAAAAAAAGATATACATATTAAGGTATAAAACATGATCATTTGATACACATATACATTATAAAATAAAACTATTTAGGGGCACCTGGGTCGCTCAGTTGTTAAGCGTCCAAATCCTGGCTTCAACTCAGGTCATGATCTCAGAGTCATGGGTTTGAGCTCTCCCCGCCCCCCCACCCCCGGCCTCTGGGCTCAGTGTGGAGGCTGTTTGAAATACTTCCTCCTATTTTCCCCCCACCCTCTGCATGGTCTCTCTCTCTCCTTCTCTCTCATTCTCTCAAATAAATAAATAAATAAATTCTTTTAAAAACTGTTTAGCATACGCCTGGGTGGCTCAGTTGGTTGGACGACTGCCTTCGGCTCAGGGCGTGATCCTGGAGTCCCGGGATCGAGTCCCGCATCGGGCTCCCGGCTCCATGGGGAGTCTGCTTCGCTCTCTGACCTTCTCCTCGCTCGTGCTCTCTCTCACTGTCTCTCTCTCTCTCAAATAAATAAATAAAATCTTTAAAAAAAAACTGTTTAGCATATTCATCACCTCATATAGTTGCCATTTTCTTTTTTTCTTCTTTCTTTATGGTGACAATACTTAAGATCTATCCTCTCAGCAAATTCCAAGTATACAATTCAGTACTGTTAAAATGTAATCACATTAGATCTCCATAACTTACCAAATAGACTCCAATTCAGAATTTTTATTTATAAATTTCCTTTATAATTTTTAAAAAGCTGCATTACAATTTAACCTAGATTTTAATTGTTCCTGTTAAATTTCTATGTAACCTTTAGAAATCCAATTAAGTTTCATGTCTTCCTCAAATAACTGAAAATGCTTGCTAATCAGCTCTATCAGAGATTGACAAACTATGACTCATGGGCCAAAATACCACCCATTGCCAGTTTTTGTAAATAAAGTTTTATTGAAATATAATCATGCAATTCATTTCCGTATCATCAAGTCTATTTTTGTGCCACAATGGCAGGATCGAATGGTTGTGAAAGACACTGTATAGCCTATGAAGTCTAAAATATTTACTATCTGGCCCTTTACAGAAAAAGTTTGCTGATCATGAAAATATTGTAGAATTTAATAAGAAAGCATTTTGAAATATTTGACTAATTCCTGGAAGATATAATAGTCATATATCTCAAAACAAGATCAAATGTACACAAACTTCTTGGCACCTATAGAAATTTACCTGTCACCCATACTGTGTATTTTATTTTCCTTTCTCTTCTTCTGTGCCATCTCCTTGCTTCTTCCCTTTAGTTGCTCTTCTTTTTTGGCTGTTTCTTGAAATGTGATTCCTGTACCCCTTCAAAAATCACCTAGTACTTATAAAAAGGCAGACCTATGGGTCTCATGCCAGACTAACTGACAATTTTTTAACTTTCAAAAGACCTTTAGGGTAGACATTCCCATTCCACTAGGCTTCCTACTGGTCAGTGACAATGATAGGTTTTTGGCAAGTTCCAATTTCTTCATATTCCATGTACAGTCACTAGCAGTTAATAGCTTCAGAAATCACTGGAAAGCTTGGGGGAATCAATGTCTTAAAAGGAAATGCTATTCCTCCTCATGCAAATTAGCTTTACCTAAAATAAAATGGGTATTTTGATCATGCTGACTTTTTTTATTATTATGTTCAGCTAGCCAACATATAGTACATCATTAGTTTTTGATGTAGTATTCAATGATTCATTAGTTGTGTATAACACCCAGTGCTTATCACAACACATGCCTTCCTTAATACCTATCACACTGACTTTCGTCCCTATTTTTTAGTTGAGCTGAACTCCAAATGGGAGAAGAGGTGAATGCTAATCACAATGAATCAGACAGATGCCATCTCCAGGGTATTTGTACTGGGACACAGGAAGTCTTAGTGGTCTTTTCTTAGCACTTGGATTTGGAATTTAAACCAAGCCAAATAGGACAATTCCAGTTGAAATGGGTGATCTTTTAAATATGAGTTAATAAAGATATTGGTATACAACTACAAATACACCAAAAATTAGGAACTGCATTACATAACTATATTCAGAAAGATATACTAAAATAGACACATATTAATGAGAGAGAGACAGAAGAATATCTGTAACTGTGCAGAGGGAGAAGCAGAAAAACTATGACATAAAAATGGAAAGGGTGATCTTCATTAATAAGAGTCTAGTTTTTGCTCCAGTTGCTTATTAGGCCTGAGTATAACCCTTGAGATCTGTATGATATCTATGTAGCCAAACAATAAATTTCATATTGATTTTAATCAGTTAAAAGAAATCAGGGTTGAGAGAATTTGGTGAAGATGATGAAGGTACAAACCTACAGTTATAAGATAAATAAGTACCGAGGATATAATGTACAATATGATAACTATAGTTAACAATGTTCTATGGCATATTTGAAAAGAGAGAGCAAATCCTAAAAGTTCTCACCACAAGGAAAAACAAATTGAACTATTTGAGGTGACAGATGTTAACTAAATTTACTGTAGTAATCATTTCAAAATATATACATATGTCAGGTCATTATGCTGTATACTTTAAACTCATGCAATACTGAATGTCAATTATATATCAGTAAAACTGGGGGCTGGGGGAAGCAAATGTTATTGATTTAAATAAAATTGTGCCCATAAGAAAAGAACTTATGTGATTTCTACAAGCCAGGATATCTTCTTAACATTTGGTAGTTGTATTAGTTATCTATTTTCATATAGTACATATTAGCCCTAAAATTTAGCAGCTTAAAAAAACAAACATTATTATATCAGGAATCCTGGCATGGCTTGGCTGGGTGCCTCTGGCTCAGGGTTCTCAGAAGGCTGCAATCAAGGTGCTGGCCAGGGAGACAGTCATCATAAGGCTTATTTCCAAGCTCACTCAAGTGGCAGTTAGAAGGCTTCCGTCATCTGGGAAAGCTCACAGCATAGCAGGTGACTTTCCTCAGAATAATCAAGTAAGAGAGCACAAGAGGACAGCTCACATGCCATATTTCCAGCTGCCCTAATGGAAAAACCCACATGGCAAGGAACTAATGTCTCTGGTGAATAGTCTGTGAAGGCACATGAGGACTCTTAGAAGCTTACTCTCCTAGTAGAACCTTGTGATGAGCCCCAGCCAGCACACTGATTGCAGCCTTATGGGAGACCTGGTGCTAAGCAATGCTCCAGAGAAACCACTTAGTACAAACATAACCAAAAAAACTTTGTGTTGCCATATCAAACATCAAACATCAAGCAAAAAAAGACTTTAAGGGAGAAATAGAGAGATAGAGAGGCCATCATAATAAAACAAAGGCTTAATTCACAAGGAAGCTAAAATAACTCCAACTTTTTATGAACCTAACTTCTATATCCTTATTAATTGTAAAGCAAAATTTACTGAAAATGAAAAGAAAGATAGACAAATGCATACTATGATGGTCTAAATTTGCACACTTTTGTCAGTAATGGATTGAGCAGACAAAAAATTAGTAAAAGCAAAAATTTTTTAGTAAAACTCACCTAACCCAAATGTAAAGAATACCTTGCAGAACACTCTTTCTTTCCCAGTATAAAAGAGCATTTAAAAAATTCACCATACACTGTGTCATGAGGTTAGTCTGAACAGATTTCAAGGACTAAAACAATAAAAATCTACTTTTTTCCCCCAACCTTAGCTCAATTATAGTATCTATAAGAAAAACAATACTATGTGCTCACTATCATGTACTTCACATTCTAGAATACTTGTATTTATTTACTTATTATATCTATTGTTTATTTATGGTACATATATCTCTTTTAGAGAACAGAGATGTTTAACTGTTTGTTGCTTGCTTCCCTTTTGTTTTCACTGATGCACCCATCTCCCAGCACCTACAATAGTCTGGAATACATAATATATATTTTTGTTGATGATGTTGATTGTTAGGGTCAAAAAGAGAAGTTACGGCATGCCACCCAAAGCTCCACCACCAGACCAAAAGTTTGTTGTTGTTGTTTTTTAAAAGATTTTATTTACTTATTTGTGAGAGACAGAGAGAGAGAGAAAGCTTGGGGGAGAGGCAGAGGGAGAAGCAGGCTCCCCACAGAGCAGGGAGCCAGATGTAGGACTCGATCCCAGGACACTGGGACCATGAGCCAAGCCAAAGGCAGATGCTCAACTGACTGAGCCACCCAGGGGCCCTCCAATTTTTTTTAAAGATTTTATTTATTCACTTGACAGACAGAGATCACAAGCAGGCAGAGAGGCAGTCAATGGGAAAGGAAGGGAAGCAGGATCCCTGCCGAGCAGAGAGCCCAATGCGGAGCTCGATCCCAGGACCCTGGGATCAGGAACTGAGCTGAAGGCAGAGGCCTTAACACACTGAGCCACCCAGGCACTCTTGTTTTTTGTTTGTTTGTGTTTTTGTGTTCGTTTGTATCAGAAAGAATTTAGGAAGTTTAGATTTGGCTACTCTCACATACACAGAATGACTTTGACCTTCTGTAAAGCCTCCTTCCCAGTTCCCCTGTATTTATATGATTGGCTGAGAATGTCTCATGTGTGCTTATGAAGAAGCATAATCAGTGCTTTGCTGGGCTCCATAGTTCTACTAAGGGTCACTGCTACTCTTCCAGGCATTCTCATCTCTGTTCCTGATCATTGCTGCACTAGGGTTATTTCTGGGCAATGCCAGTATTCTGTTTGACATATTACCCTTTCCAGGTATCATGACTTCTTACATTGTCACCACTGGCACCATGCTCTCTGCTAAAGTTTCATCAAACTCCTCAATGTAGGAGAATTCTGCTTGTACCCTGTTTTACAGAACTGGGTCTGGTGGGGGGTGGGTAGAATTTGTTCACATCATATTTATAACTTCCTTATTCTCTATAAGACTCATACATGGAGGTACTAGGAAGCTGGATGGAAAGTCAAGTCTGAGTGACAGACACTATCCAACATTCATAATCATCTTCTCCCCCCAGTGGTAACTTCTTTGCTGCAGGACAACCCTTCCAAAGCAAATAAATATCACTGACTATTGGGGTGGTGTACCATTTCTTCAAATAGGCTTAGTAATACCTGAGCCCCAGTGATGGACATGCAAAATCCTAAATTCAAGGTGAGATTGTTGCTATACTTTAATAATCCGATTTTACCATATGTGGTATGTGGCACCATGAAGTTGTTACTACTGACAACCTAAAACATTTAGGAAAGCATTCTTTCTAAGTTTATATAAAATACTCTAAGGAATAGTTGCCAGAGGCAAAGTAAATATTTGTCATATTATGCTATAATGTAGGAAGTATATATAACAACAAAGTGTACTTGGGTTGCATTTTGAAAATTCATATACTAATAACTTGTGGTAGCACAATATAATATCACAGACCATATCTGGTTTTTTGTTTGATTGTTTTTAGCATCTATCACCATAAGCCAAGTGTATGGAAAATTCTTAATAGACAATGGTTAAAAAGATGAAGTTAGAAAAATGACCTTTCCAGATGAGAATTTAAAAACCCTTAAATTAGAAAGCCTTGAGAATGTCTCTTAGAGCCAGATCTGTCACCAATAGAGGATTCGGGGTCTATTCTATGGTACATCTGGTTCAATTCAAGTCTTTGTTTTATCAGTTGACACAATAATAATTATTTTTAGAAGGACTTTTTCTGTTCAAAATTCTAGAATAAGCATCTTTAAGTAACATACATTTATATCTGAGAAAAATCCACCTTGGATTTCAAAACTAACTTTTAAAATCTTCTTTTAAAAGGGTTGATCTACTAAATAAATCACACTTTTAAAAAGCTGTGATGGCAGACAAAAATCATACCAAAATTTACTCAAGAAAATATAGGAAGTCAGAGATATAAGAACTGAATTTTTTCCCACTTTATGACATAATTGACCAAAAAACTGTATATATTTAAGGTGTATAATATGTTTTGATAGATGTATATATTGTGAAATGATCATCAAAATCAAGCTAATTTACCTATCCAACTCCTCACATGGTTACCTTCATGTGTGTGTGTGGTGAGAACACTTAAGATTAACTCTCAGCAAATTTCAAGTATACAATGATGTATTATTAACTATCGTCACCATGCTATACATTAGATCTTGAGAACTCATCCTGCACAACTAAAATTTTATGCTTTGACCAACATCTTTCCATTTTCCCACCCTCTAGTCTCTGGCAACCACCACTATCTTCTCTGTTTTTAAGTTCTACTTTTTTATGTTCCACATGTAAGTGACATCATATAGTATTTTCCTTTCTGTGTCTGACTTCTCTGACTTATTTCATTTAGCATAATGTCCTCTGGGTTCATCCATTTTGTCACAAATGACAAAGAATTCCTTCTTTTTTGAGACTAAATAATATTCCATTATGGGTTTTTTTTTTAATCCATTCTTCTGTTGATGGATACTTAGGTTTTTAACAATAGAATCTTGTAGGTCCTTACCAATACATTTTGTATGCTCTGATAAGTTGATGAGGGGGGAGAACTCCAAAACAGATGCAAATCTCCTGTCTATTTATGTCAGTATTAGTCAGCTCTACTCAAGGGATTATAGAACTATGATCTGAAAAATTTCCAAGATCATAATTAGAGCTTACTTTTTTATTTCCCTCACAGAAAATTATAGAAGAATGCCAGGAATTGGCTATTAATTGGAAATTAATTGGCAATAAAGCAATCCATTTGCTCTAAACATTGTTGTAGTTACCAAGGACATACCATAGCTCAGTGAATCAGAGCACTACACTTTCTCTTGGACTAGATTAATTTAACATTTTAGTATTAGAGAGATTTGCAGTCCCTGATAATATGCCAATTCTGTTAGTGAGATATTCATAGTTTGTTGGTATTTCTTCTCCAAAGTAATGTAAACTGATCTCATGTTAGGTAAATATTTCTGCTTTTTTCTATTTTGGAAAATATTATAACTTCCCATTAAAAGGGCATAATTTGATTCCATTTCTAGTAATATACATGTTGACTCTTTGATAGAAATATCTCAAAATATATATATCTGAAAAATCAAGAAATGTAATGATTCTTTTTCCTAAAAACTAAAAACTAAGTATCCATTCCTAAAAACTAAGTATCCATTCGTAAACAGTTTTTTCTGTCCCTAAAATATCATCAGGTTGGATTTCTCTATCAACTGGTATAGGTCACAAAAACTGAAACTTTGAAGATGCTTTGGGTTATTTTAAGATGAAAAAATTTGACCAGACATGGATACCCTAAAGTTTAAATAGGATGAACATATACTAAATAGGAAGAGCATATATCCTACTTGTTTCAGTTCTGAAGGAAGTGTAGATATCCACAGTCACCCCACCTCTTCAGAAAGATGCCCCAAATTTTCCATTTTGTGTCTTTGTTCTATTTGTACTTGTCACACAGAAATCCTATAGAAGAAGAGCTCAGGCTACTCAATCAGTGGTTCTCAATCCCTGGCTACACATTAGAATCACTCACCAGGGAAATGTTTATAAAATAGCAATTCTTGGATTCCAGCTCAAGCTCATTAAATTAGAATTTGGTTTAAGGTAGAGCCTGGAGAATTACAGTTTTTAGTATCTCCTTGAGTAATTTTCTCATGCATCCAGGAATGGGAACCGCTGCTTTAGGTGACACTAGTGGACATTCACTCACATCAGCTCTTGTCTCATTTCTTGGCACTCCCCATTCCCTTGAATTAAGTGGGTCCATGTCACAAGCTTGGGCCTATATATTGTATATGATAGTAAATGGGACACTTCTGAGTTCAGTTAGCAAAAAGCTCGTGCTTGATTCTTTATCTCATTTTTTGATGGTAACATTGGAAACTCCATTAAGATAGAAGAGCTGCAAAATGGAAATGATCTGGATCCCTGAAGTGACTGAATAAAGAACTGTCCTAGAGAATGTCCTAAGCGTTACATGAGAAGAAAGTAAATTTTGTTGTGTTAAACTACTAAGATTCCATTGTGTAGTTTTGTTGTTGTTAATCCTGTAGCCTAGAACTCTGTTATTTAAACCAAATCCACAGACTCAAAGTCTTTATACAACCTGGGGGTTTGTTAGAAATACAGACTCTCGGGCCTCATCCCAGAGCTACTGAATCCCAAGGAGATTTGTGTTCACATAAAGGTTTGAGAAGTACTAATCTAGCATATTCCGACTAATATTATTCTTTTGTGAAATATTCTGGAGGCCAAAGCACAGTCAGAGGTGAAGACATGTCAGGAGAGTCTTCTGGTATAAGCAGAATTATTCATTCAATCATCCTATCTCGGAATTAAGTGAAAAAAAATTAAGGTTATACACATAACAGGGATGAACTAATTGCAAGATATAAACAAAACTGTAAGCAAAAATGATATGTCATGATGGTCAATGTAGATAGTGATACGGGCTTACATGAGAGACAGAAGAAAAGGTTTCCTACATGTGATCTTTAAGCTCAGATCTGAAGGATAAATAAGAGTTTTTAAAATTAAATGGAGGGAGAGCTATTAAGTAAGTCTGGAACACAGTGAAAAATTGTGCAGGGGGATTAAGAAACAGCATGGATATGTAAGCAAGACCTGGATACTATGCTCAAGCATATAGAGAAAGGCAAAAAAAAAAAAAAAAAAGTTAAGATAATTTCTCAGCAGCATAAATAAAATTTGTATTCAGACCATTGAAGCCGTAGAAGAATTCACACTGGGTCCTTTCATTGAGGAAGATCAGTGAGTTCTGCAAGGATATAAATACTGTCTGATGCCCCTGCCTAAATTTTTTTTCAAGTGTCAAGTAGAGAGTGTTTATTGCTTTCCATTGATAGCAAAACATTCTGTCCGACCTCTTATTGCCCTTGAATCAACTAAATTGGGAAGTAAGCATCCCTTTTCTCCTGCAATCTCGAGGAATTTTCCCCAAGGCATGTATTAAGACAGCATGTTAGGATAGCATGTATTAAAATGGAGTGGGAGTAATGTTATTAACCAAGTTCGTCACGATTATTTATTTCTAAGAACTAGAGGCAGTTAAGATTTGGAGTGATAATTTAAAAACCTACAAGTATTTCAACTGACAAGGTGAATATTGCCATAACCATGGAAACTGAAGGACATGGCCTGCATAGAGTTCAAAAGAACCAGGAAAGCGGGGAAGCTGTGATTGAACAAAGTGGCATCTCTATTTCAATCAACCCCTTTTCCTTAATTTGCCTGTTTAAAGACTTCAGAAAGCAGAGTAGGCATGTCCATTGATCAGAGGATCTTTTGTAGTTATGATCTCATTCATGACAATTATTTTT
Organism: Neogale vison; assembly: GCF_020171115.1. Lineage (NCBI taxonomy): Eukaryota > Metazoa > Chordata > Mammalia > Carnivora > Mustelidae > Neogale > Neogale vison. Next base: position 161,194,776 of record NC_058094.1, on the reverse strand, counting down.
CAAGCAGTCTTTGGGGATCAAAGACCCTGGATACATGGATAAAGCAAATGTATAGAGTGTGAACTCTAGAAAACTTTTTATGAAAGTCTTCATTCAATTGTTGGCAGTGTAACTGCCTATATCTTAACAACAGATTTAGAAATCCAAATCCATTATTAAGAAATCCAAGAATTATCCTTCATTCTTCTATTGCTGGTATTTTATAAACTGAACATTTCCAGTTCTCAGAAATTAAAAATATGTTTAGCAAATATATTTGCTATTTTAGCTGCATTCCATACCACTTGGTATGTTGTGTTCTCATTATCATTCAGTTAAAAACATTTTCTAGATTAACTTGGTATTATCCACAGATTTTTTATTTTATTTATTTATTTGACAGATCATAGGTAGGCAGAGAGGTAGGCAGAGGGGATCATGACCCGAGCTGAAGGCAGAGGCTTTAACCCACTGAGCCACCCAGGCGCCCCTCCACACATCTTTTTAAATAAAACCATAGAAATCAAAACAGGGAGCAAATAAAACTATCCATAGCTATTCCTACAGCACAGTTGGGAGAGAGGTGATAATACAGTTGAGGATACCTTTAGGTAGGGAAACAAATATCTGGAGCCAGCAGAGTTGTCTCAGGATCACATAAAAACAGAAGGTCAGGTATGAAATGTGCAGAGGACAGAGCGATGGGAGTAATGGAATATAGACAACACGTTAATGTTCAAGCCCAGAGAAAGTGATTTCCATCCTGACTCGAGAAGTGCTAAAAACAGATCCAAGTTTGATCAGAACACTGGGCTACTAGATAGTGATCACTAAGAGGTTGGAAAGTATGCAATCCAGTTGTAGCAGTCTTGAGAAGGCAAGGTTCTAATGAAGAAAGAGCACCTAGAAAAGAGAGGTATCACCTGGAGGCATGTTAAGAGGAAAATAAGAAAATGGTAGGGAGAAAGCTCTTAGGAAATAAAATATTTTTGAAAACATTAGATAAAAACAGAAAAAAGATCCCACATATCCTTTATTATAGAAGCTGCATTTTGTTGTGGAATAGAAGTCTTAATAGGGACTTCTGGTTTGGGCCCCCATGGAAGAACTTGGAAGTCATCACTCCTGTCCTTACAACAAGTAAAAGCTGAACAAACTGCAAATTGATGATTATTCTTGATCTCACTAGAAAACTGGGGTTATAAGACACAAAGCCTCTCCAAAACCTAGAGGGACAAGTGAATCCAGAGTCAGAATTGAGGAAAGCTAGTCCCTCCAAATAGTAAAATAAACTCTACAGTTAAAACAATACGGATATTCCATTTCTTTTTTTAAAGTAAAGATTATCTGTGAGAGAGAGAGAGAGAGCGAGCAGGGGGAGAGAGGGGAAAAGGGAGAGGGAGATTCTTCAGAAGTCTCCACGCTAAGCTCGGAGTCCACCGTGGAGCTCAGTCCTAAAGACCCTGAGATCATGACCTGAGCTGAAACCAAGAGCCAGATGCTCAACTGACTGTACCACCCCAGCACCCCTGAATATCCTATTTCTCATATGATAAACTGATAACAGAATATCTAGTAAACAAATACTAAACTATGAGCAAATACAAAATAACTACTTGAGGGCTCTGGAGAGTGAACAAAATCAGGTAGACTTTGGAGTATAGTTAAAATTCGGGGGAAGAAATTGCCATTTTCTTATTTTAAGAGAATGTGAGATTCTCATTTTATGACTTTGGCCTGAGAATGAGCCACAGTTGAAGAATAAAGTAGTCAGCTATAACTCATAAAATGTCTTCCATCTTTATAAGATGAGGAGGCGGGAGACAGAACTCTGGCAACAACAGAGCTCAGAGAGTAAGAAAGAAAATCGTGGAGAGGAGAAAACTGAGCCAGAAAACCCACATTCTGGGAATGAACTCTGCCTAAAATTTTGCCTTGCCCTTGGATCTACACTTGTAAGTCAGAAGTAAAGCAGGACAGTTAGGGCTTGCAGAAATGAATGGAGACTTGAAAATGCTCCCTACCTAAGTCAGAGGTGGCCTTGGAGCCCAAGTAAGTTATTTGCCTGATAATACAAAAATACCAGCACTCTTTGGAACAATGTAACAGAATTTAGGGGCTCCACAATTAACACTCATAGTGTTTTAGATACAATCCCAGTTTATAATCCTTGACACATAAAGAATTATCCTAAAAGGAAAAAGATCAATAGAATGCAAATCTGAGATTACATAGGTATAGGAATTTTCAGCTGAGAACTTTGAAGTTGCTATTACAGCTACGCTCAATGAGATAAAAGAAAATATTCTCAATGAATGAGAATATATGACATGTCAGCAGAAAAATAGTATAAAAGACAAAGGGATATTTTAAATGTAACATATATACTTGAGATAAGCAATTCACAAAGTGAACTTATCTGGAAGATGGAGATGAGAAAAGATACAGTCTTCAAATTTCAATATAGACCAATAAATATTATCCAGTATGAATTAGAGAGCAAAAGCATGGGGAAACAATTAACAATACTGAGGGACCTATGCAAACAGGCTATCACATAGATTGTAATTGTAGTCCCAGTAAGAGAAGAGAATAGGGCAGACTAAATATTTAATGACATAATGGCTAAAAATTTTCCAAATTTGGTGAAAGACATAAATTTACAGTTTTAAGAAACTCAGCAAACCCTAAACAGAAAAAATTAATACAAAGAAAATCATGCCTTACTTCTCAAATTACTGCAAATCAAAGAAAAAGAGACAAAAATGAAAACATAAAATTAAAACATTTTCAAGTGAGGTTTATAACATATGTAGATATAATGTGGAAACTATCATAAAGGATGATATCAAGGAGAGAGAGGATAAATGAATAAATGTATAATAAATAATATATAATAATAAATGAATAAATGTATTTGCAAAGGTTTTAACTTTTGTATTAAGTGAAAATGTATTAGCTCTGTGTAGATTGTGCAAAGTTAGATATGTGTACTATAATCTGAGCAACTACTAAAAATAGCACAGAAAGGTATAGCCTAAAAAAATAGATAATTAAAATGGAATTTTAAAAAGTATTTCATAATACAAAAGTGAACAAGATAGGAGAAACTGAGGAAATAACAGAGATAACAAACTGAAAAGACAAAATGGTCATTCTATATCCAACCATATAATTAATTACATTAAAAATTAATGGATTAAACATGCCAATTAAAGTTATTAGAGTAAAGGAAGATAATTTGGACAATACTAAAAACCACCATGACTTAACTTATAGTCTTCTGTTTAACAATAGCAGAATACATCTTCAAATACAGGTAGACAGTATGCTGGGCTTTGAAACAAACTTTAATAAGTTTAGAAAGATTAAAATCTAGAGTATGTTCTTTGAAAACATTGGAATTAAGTTAGAACTCAACAACAATATGATACCTAAACTACAAATGTTTGAAATTAACAATGTATGTCTTAATTATCTGTGGATAAGGGGCACCTGGGTGGCTCAGTGGGTTAAGCCCCTGCCTTTGGCTCAGGTCATGATCTCAGGGTCCTGGGATCGAGCCCCACGTTGGGATCTCTGCTCTGCGGGGAGCCTGCTTCCTCCTCTCTCTCTCTGCCTGCCTCACTGCCTACCTGTGATCTCTGTCTGTCAAATAAATAAAAAATCTTAAAAAAAAAAAAAGAAAAGATGTGTGGAAAAAAATAAAGAAAGATGTATGGAGATGTACGAACTTTAAGTAGCCGCCCCCACACCTTTCTACAATTTGAAACGCAAGTCTTTTACTGGCTCCCTTTTTGTTATTTTTATTTAGCTTTTACAATAAGTCTATGAAATCTATATTATTACCTCATTTTGCAGATTAGGAAACTCTGAAAGGGTAGTTTCCCTGCAATCACTACCTTGGAAAGTGACAGAATCAGGGCTAAGCCCGTATTTAACTGTATAGTTCTTAATCACAGTACCACAGTACTGGGATTAAAGTTTTATGTCTAGGAGTGTAAGGGGATAGAGTCAAACTGGGTAAAATCCTCACTCTACCACATTGTAGCTGTGACCATTAGGAAGTTATAGAACCTACAGAGTTTAAAGAACCTCTAGTATTCTTCCATACAATGGGATGGTATAGTATTTTTCTTTATAGGAATATCTTAATATTGGATGGAATAATCCATGTAAAGTTCATAGTTTATATTAAGTACTTAATATGTTATTATATTAATTCCTAAGGAATATTAAATTAGTCAAGGCTTTTGATGTTTTCAAGAATCTTCATGATGGTTTCTAAAATCAAGCATATAAGAAAACAGTATTAAGTACCCAACTGAAGACTTCTTGAGGTGAAATTCAAAATAAAGTCCAATTTGCCAAAATCTGTTTTCCACTTGAACCTGCAATAGCTAATCTCATGTCAGACTTCCTTCAAGAGATAGCTCTTACTAATAGCTTCCAACTTTGAAGGTCTAACTACATGCCAATCACAGCAGGGTGTTTCTTTATATCTTGTTCACGGGACAACTTCCATAAAACATACCTACACAATCAGATTAGGCTCCACTGCTTTTAGTAACTCCTAATGGTAGCTGAATTACAAATTTTGCTACTGAAAATGTCCATGTAGAAGATAACAAATCTATCGCAAGTTGGCCACCCTAGAGGTGTAGATTTGAGGCAAATATTCTTTTTTTTTTTTTTTGAGGCAAATATTCTTGAGTGAAGCTAAAAGAAGCATTTTAATAAAGCTGACCAATTGAAATTTTCCATGATACTGAAATAATTGTCACTGAGGACGTGATTATTTCTTTGAATAGTTTATACTCTAATGTCTTCAAATTTGAGGAAGTAGAAGAAAAAAATATCTATTTATATATACATGTATATATAATATGTATAACATGTACATATATATAATATGTATATATAATATAATATATATAACATATACAGGAAAATGTGTATATATATACTATATATATATATATATATATATATATATATAGTAGCACTATTACAGAGCTTTTCTTCCAAAACAGATCGTCTGGTTCATGAGTGTTCAGTGAAGAACACTTTTTGAAATGATGCCTAACATTCCTTCTAATGTAAAATAATGACATTTCAATCCATAAGCCAGCAAATTGTGTCATTGCAGTTATAAAAGAACAGTTAGAATTTATTTTTTTAATAGTAAAGTGGAACCTACTGCTCACTCTCTCTAGGATTCTAGCTTTAATATAATCTATGTTCACTATAGGACTGCTGAAAACTTGGCAAGGCAGAAAAGATTTGATATTCTATTATACTGTAAATCTGTAGTATTTGTGAGGTTGCCTAGTGTAAAAAATCATGCATATTTCAAATAAAAGAACTACTGAGTGTACTAAGCAATGCTAAAGCAGTGGTTTTTCAGACTCATTCAGGAAAAATATGCCTCTTAAACCAAAGTTGGAAGCTCCACAGTGAATCAGGGGAAATGTTCTTACTTAGTTCCACAGCCAGTATAGATAAATTAAATTATATTCTGTATCTTTTCATCCCTAATATGCATTGTTGGATTATGGTTTACAGAACTGTTCAGATTTCTGGACCACTGATAGTAACTACAGAATACTGTAATGCCACTTTTACTTATTTTCTGACTCTTTCTCCCATCTCTCCATATATAGGAATACATGTATGTTCAAATTATAATTACCTGCCAAGATATGTCACCCTGGAGTGAAGAGTAGGGAGGAGGAGAGGATAGTGGCATCATTTTGGTTGACGGAACATTTTCTGCTAATGGTAAGAAGAAGCAAAGAGAGGAGAGATAATAGAAAACAGGAAGGCTGGAAGATCAGTCCAAAGCAGCAAAGCATCACCACCCTCTTGGCATCGAGGAACACAGCTGTTATCCTCTTGGTTGAGCTCCTCTTCAGTCATATATTCTCATGTGTGTTCAAACGATAAATGACCTTACTGATAATAGCTCAGAAGCAGAGCCTTGGCAAGTAATATAAGCAAAAGCTCCATAGTTGTTTCTCTCATGTCACCACACTGAGAGCCATCAATGTGGAATGAAGAACTTCATGAATGCATTGATCTCTTACAATTCTAAAATTGGTGGATATTATTAAAATTGAGTTGGACTAAGCCTCAAGAGTACATGTTTAATTTCTTAATAATAAAACTTGGTTTAGAGTGGAGGATAGTTCTGTGTAGTGAATGTCTACAGAGTGCGCAAATCAAGCCACTGAGGAAAGAGATGGGCTCTTTCAACATTTTCCAAATTTCAGTTTCATGCTGGGTATTGTCAGCCCCAGCCTAAAAACCAGAGAAAAAGCTTGATTTGAATTACTTTGTATTATCTGTAGCATAGTGTGATATATATGGATATTTTTAAAGCACTCTTTTCTGTGACAATAATTTCATACTAAACTGTGATTCCTACAATTAAACATGTGCCCAAATTTTAAATGGAGATATAATTTAGCATTTAAATTTGTTTATAAGTGTACATAAATGAAATTATATACAAACATGATTATACTTTTAGTCTGAGATTAAAGTTCTACATTTGAAGGCCACCATTATTAGTTCAGCAATATATTGTTAGTGGGGTAAATGAATATTAGAGGAACAAAGATGAATGAGATATGCCATATTATTGGAAAGTATGCCATATTATTGGAAAGATTAAAAAAAAGTAACCTTATATGTTCCCAGAATACTGAGCCTAAAAAGAGTTTAAATTTTTGTAAAGGTAACTGTGCCTTATTTGTATGAAATTAGCCCCTTTAGTGCACTCCAATCCCTGGAGCATTTCTAAGCCACATGTTTGTTTTGGAGCAAACCCCTCAGTTTATATTATTCTCACCTATTTGTTTTGTTATGCTACTAGTTACCTTCCCGAGCCTGGCACTCGGCTAGTCATAGTATCTCTGAGAAGGTCGACAATACTCAAAGTGAAGTAAGTATGTGCCTGATCACTGTTTTCCTTCTTAGAATTTCTATCTCATCTAACTTTAATTCAAAGACAATGATTACATTGGAATGTTTAATACTGTGAATGAGATACATGGCAGAACCATGCTATTCATTCTTTTCTCTCTCTGTATATATACACACGTGTATATATGTGTACACATACATATATATAGCTTCTATATGTAATTTAAATGTATGCAATATAAATAAATATATATATATAGTATATATAGATATACATATATATATAGTATATATACATATATATAATTTAAATTTATATTATATATATGTAGTTACTTTCTCTACGTATGTAGTTTCCAGTGTGCTAGGGGCTAAGAGGGACAGGGCAGTGAGACACATGGTTGTTGCTCTCAAAAAGCATATAGGTCACGAAAGGACTAGAAATAAACATAAATGAACATGATAATAATAAAAAGAATGCTCTGTATAAAGAATGCAAATAAAGTTATATAGAGATCAGAATCGGAAGAAATTATTTCTGGTTGAAGGATTCATAGGTAAGGTGACTACTTTATCATCCGAACTTGTACATTTTTAAGAATGAAGGTAGAAGCAATTGACAATTATACCAGAAAAACAGCTATTAACCAGGATTGTGCACTTGAGTCACCTTGGAGGGAGGGTCTTAGGAGAAGATGGCATTTCACCTAAGAGCTAAGAGCTGAAGGCTAAGAGCTGAAGAAATAGAAATATGGTGACAGTCAGATAGAAGGAACAGCATAAGAAAAGTCATGGATATTACTTTTTAAATATGGATTTTTAAAGAAATCAAAGATGGAAAATTTATATCCTGGAAGAATCAATAAACATAGACTCTGTTTCAGGATCCTGGAAGGAATAAATTGGCATGATCAAACCAGGTGATGTAATAAAGTTTTATTTACAGAACTGCATGAAGGTTTAGGAAACTATATTGGATAATTAAATTTCCCACACCAGCACCAACTGTGAGCTGTTTCCATCCTCTAAGCTTCACATGATAAACGGAATTGGGAGTTTCTAAAACCTGATGAGGGCTAGCTGACAGGACCTATGACTTTTAGTAAGGGTCACAGTCAATTTGCAGTGAGTGACAGAATAGAGAGGATGTTAGTAGAGTAAATACCCTAAAGCACTCCCCTCCTACTCACTGATCTCTTGTTAATTTCCTTTGGCCAAATCTAAATGGAAGTCAGCAAGCAGGTGAGAGAACTATTGAAACCACACTGGTCAGATTCTTGGGGCACCATGCAGGGTAGAAAAGAGTGGGGAGTGGATTCAGAGGTACAAAGAGAATATACGCAAAACAGAGCAAAAATAGCAAGGAGCAAGTTCAATAAAGGAGATGAGAGGGTGATTATGGGCATTGACAGTGGGTGAAAAGAAATACAGAACTGAAGTTTCAGAATGGTCAAAATTTGGGGGGAACAACTCAATAATGTTGACAATTAACACATTTATTTCTGGTGTCCTCGACCTCTTATGGGTTGGGACTTAACAAGTATGGTATAATGTTTTTGCACCTTTATCCTTTATTTGTACTAGTGACTTGAATGTTTTAACTAGTTCAAATATTTTTGTGTGGTGCCTTCATATGTGTGTATGTATGTATGAATGGATGAGTGTATATAAAAACAAAAGCACCTGCTGACAAGCGAAATTTTAAAAACTTTATACTGAAATAGAAGTAAAGATCATCCCTGCTCAAAATCCACGATCATTGAAAAAACTGTTATCCAGGGCAACTTGAAAAGCTTCTTATAAGCCTAAAAATCATAAGGATGAAATGTCTCTTGACCAACAAATTTCTCTAATGGTATTATTTTGGACTTCAATCCTGGTATGACTAAAACAATTTTAGTAAATAGGCTTTGTCTTTGTACCCTGTGCCTGGGTTAGTGATTTATTTATCTTTGTTACCATCCTCCCTAGCTCTTATTCATCCTTGTCCTTATTATTTTTTTCTCTTACAAACCCAAATGTATTAGGTCTACCTCAAGTGTTCTAGTTTGGCAAAGGGAAACTTGCTAACACGATAGACTTTCTTGAGCCAAAATTTTTGTTGGTAATGCTACATATCATTTATGTTTTGATCTATTTATGAGATTCATTTTGTATTATTACAGCCTAGCTTTAATGTACTTCTCATTAATATCTTCCAGTAGTAGCTACTCAATCAGATTTTCAACTGTTCTTGTCTATTACTTCTATTTAGTTTCTTGCCCTAATCAAAGCCTGGACTTCATCAACACCTGCAAATGACACAGCTTTAGTTCTAGAATCCTGCTCCTCTCAGGTTTCAAAGCTTGCTATAATTACCTGGACCATATAAATCTCCTTTCTTCACACTTCTTTGAAATTATTCTCTGGCAAAATTCACCACTGAGCACCTAAACATCTAATCTAATGCATATTTGTTAGTTCTTGTCTTATTTGTACATCTGATGTTTATAATACTTGGGTTTTTTTCTTTTAAAAAAAAACCTCTTTTTATTTCTGAAATGCTAATTTCTTAGCTTTTCCCTAAATTCTGACTCTTCGTCCTTCTCCCTCTTTCTGTCCTTCTGCTATGCTAGACTATCTCCGAGATGGTCATCAATGGTCCTTGATTTTGGTATTTATATTGTATTGTACCTTCCATACTTAGTAGGGTAGACTTATTTAATCAACTCCATATGTTATTGTACAAATGGCTATGTGTGACTCTTGAGACTAACTCCCTTTTATGACATTACTTACTCTCTAGGATTGCTTGTTTTAGAGAAGTTAGCTACCATGTTTTGAGGACACTAAAAAAGTCCTTTGTGGACTACCAGTTGGCAAGACAATGAGGTATCGTGTTCAAAGTCAGTACCAATTTGTCATACATGTGAGTCACTTAGAAATAAATTCTTCAGCTATATTTAAGCCTGCAGATTATTGAAGCCCCGTCACTTCATAACTATAAACTCACATGATACCCTTACCAGAAACATCCAGTTAACCCCCTTTCATATTCCTAACACAGAAACAATTTGAGGCTGTTAATATTTATTTTCAATTTAAGTTGGTAATTTTTTATATAAATAACTAATATATCCACTTATCTGTTAAGTATTGTTGTCAACCTTCTGGCTATGATGGGGAAGCAGGTATCAAATTAAATATCGCACTAAAAAGAACTACAAAAGGTAGATAAAATTCGAAAGAATGGCTATTTGAAAAAAATATGTGAGCAGTATAGGCAACCAGCACATGACGGGCTAATAGTCTAAAGAGAAGGAAAGCTCAGTGAATTGAGCTCTATATTTGTAGCTATTTTCTCCTCACGATACTTGCTATTTCACATTGCAGGCCTTGGAGCCTGAACAGAGAGCAGCAGCCTTGAATTTGGAGAAGTCTCACTGGGCTAAAGAGGCAAAATTGGACTTTAGGGTAACCAAGATAGTCATAACTGGAGTGGCCAATGTTCAAGAGTAAAGGAAACTAGAGGCAATTAAACCTAGCTCCTGTATATAATCTCCTATTAGAGTATTTGCTAACTTCCAGGCTGAGTGCATGAAATGTGACACCCCTACAAATAAAAATCACCATGCAGTTATTAAAAGGAGCTCAAAAGCTAAGTAGTGTTTTCATTTATCTCAAAGTCCTGAAAAAATAAAAACTGAAATCAGTATACATTAAAAAGCAGGGACTCCTTAGATTTATTTGAGATACCAGAGATGGTAAGTCCTCTGAATTAAGGCAGACTTGAAATAAGCAAGCTTCGAATGAATCAAGTTCATCTATCTGTACTCTGCTTACCAGAAGAAAATTATATCCTCTCTGGAGGAAAATAGCACTAATGAGAGTGTCAACAATATTTCTCATACATGGTGTCTGGGATTCAATAAAAAATTAGTAGACATGCCAAGAAACAGGGTCAATAAAAACCTCGGAAAAAACAGGCAATATAAACAGACACTCAATTAAAATGTTTTTTAAAAAGGAAAGAAAGCACAGAGTATCTCACTGGAAAACAGAAATTTGTGGAAAATAATAAAGATTTAAGAACTGAAAAAAAAATAACTCATTATAGGAGTTTGAAACATACTAGACTGCAAAAAAGAGGATAAGTAAACTGGAAGTTAAGCCAGTTAAAATTAAAAGTAAAAAATATACAGGAAATACTGAAAGGAGCATACAGACACATGGGGCATGGTGAATAAGTTTTAACATATATAATTGGAATTCCAGAAGAAGAGGAGTGAGAAAATAGAACAGAAGCAACATTAGAAAACTTAATAGAGAATTTTCTTAAACTAATAAAAAATCAAATTACAGGTGCAAACACTGGTATAAACCTAAGGAAGGACAAATTAAAAAACAATCACATTTGGGCATACACAGCAAAACTTTGGAAAAAAAAGAGGAGAAAGAGAAAATTATAGGAACATCCAGAGGAAATGACACATTATTTTAAAAAATGAGACTGATGAACCCAATATTCAACATGATAAAAGACAGAAGATTAAAGAAAGTAACTGCCCACAAAACATCTTTCAAAAATGAAAGAAAAATAAAGGTTTTTATGTAAAACAAAAAACAGAAGATTCATTGTCAATAAAGGGATACTAGATGAATGACTAAGAGCAGTTCTTCATTTAGAAAACAAATGGTCTCTTGGAAGTATGGTAATGCAGAGAAGAATGAGCCAGAAATGTTTATGTCTTTGATAACCCAGACACTTTCGAGGAATACTAGGCAGGTATTTTGTAGAATGTCCCTCAGTTGGGATTTGTCTGATGTTTTCTCAGGCCTCTACTGAAGTTGTGGGTTTGGGGAAGGAAGACCATAGAAGTACAATGTCATTTCATCATGTTATGTCAATGGTATATTGATATAAGTATCCACTACTTACTAATGTTGATATGAGACTTGATCACATGGCTGAGGTAGTTTTTGTTAGATTTCTCTAGTGTAATATTACTCTTTTTCTCCCCTTTCCATACTGTAATTTTGGAAGGAAGTAACTGAGTAATGCACACTGAATGAAATTGTATTCTAACCCCATCAGGGCAAACAGAGAATTTATATAAATTATTTGGAATTCTTTTTTTTTTTTTTTTAAAGATTTTATTTATTTATTTGACAGAGACAGATCACAAGTAGGCAGAGAGGCAGGCAGAGAGAGAGAGGAGGAAGCAGGCTCCCTGCTGAGCAGAGAGCCAGATGCGGGACCCATCTGGATCCCAGGATCCCAGGACCCTGAGATCATGACCTGAGGCAAAGGCAGCGGCTTAACCCACTGAGCCACCCACGCGCCCTTATTTGGAATTCTTAAGATGGGAGATTCGTCTCTTCTCCCCCATCTTATTTATTTAATCACTTATTTATATTAGGTTGGACTTGATGAGTATTTCTTTTATTATATTTTGGGTTATAATTCCACGCCACCTTTTTGTTGTTGTTAAAATCATCTTTGGCTATTGGGAGCTTTTTTTTTTAAGATTTTATGTATTTATTTATTTATTTATTAAGATTTTATTTATTTATTGGACAGACAGAGATCACAAGTAGGCAGAGAGGCAGGCAGAGAGGGAGGGGGAAGCAGGCTCCCTGCTGAGCAGAGAGACCAATATGGGGTTTGATCCCAGGAACCTGAGATCATGACCTGAGGAGAAGGCAGAGGTTTTAACCCACTGAGCCACCCAGGTGCCCAAGATTTTATTTATTTATTTGAGAGAGAGTGAGAGAGAGCATGAGAGAGGAGAAGATCAGAAGGAGAAGCAGACTCCCCATGGAGCTGGGAGCCCGATGTGGGACTTGATCCTGGGACTTCAGGATCATGACCTGAGCCGAAGGCAATTGCTCAACCAACTGAGCCACCCAGGAGCCCCTAATGGGAGCTTTTTAATATGGTTCTATAGTTTCACCTTTTCCGAATGTCATATAATTGGAATCATACAGTATGTAGACATTTTAGACTGTCTATTTTCACTTAGAAATATGCATTTTAGTTTTCTCTGTGTCTTTTCATAAAGCTTGTTAATAGCTCATTTCTTTTTATTGCTATATAATACTCCATTATTTGGATATACTAGTTTGTTCATTCATTTACCTATTGAAGAACACCTTGATTGCACAGAAGTCTGTGGAACAGAAAAGGCCCTCATTATTTAGACTTCGCTAGATATTCAGCCATTTTTCATTCTTTTTCCTCAACACCTATGCTAGCTTACACTGAACTATCTACAGTTCTCCAAAAATATCAAATAAATAAATAACTAAATAGATGGGAATTGTTTGTACTGTGGCCACATGTACACATAGAGATGGCACAAAAACAGGACACCTGAGTGACTCAGTTAACTATCTTTGGCTCAGGTCATGATACCAGGGTCCTGGGATCAAGTCCCACATCAGGCTCCCTGCTCAGTGAGGAGCCTGCTTCTCTTTCTCCCTCTGCCTGCTGCTCCCCCTGCTTGTCCTCTCTGTCAAATAAATAAGTAAAAATCTTAAAAAAAAAAAAGAGAGAGAGAGAGAGAGATGACACAAAAACTACTGCTGTATTTCAAGTATAGTACCAGATGCCAGGGACACAATAGGAGACACATAGATAAATCCATGCTCTTATTGATCACTAGACATTTGGTGAATCTGTTTAATTCTTTTCTCTCTCTGTTGAATTGGTTTCTCTGCTTCTTAGTTCACAGTTCCTAAGTTTTATTTCCTCTCTTCAAGTCAACCTAAACTGTGCTGTTTTGAATCAAAATTCTACATCTCCAGGACAGACAACCTGATTAGTCTAGCTCTGGTCATTTGTCCATTCTGGGCCAATCACCTATGGCAGAAGGAAGGGGCACTATAGTAAAAGCAGAGCTGCTGAGGACATTACCCATGTATTAATGGTCCAACTGAAAGACCTGATTTTGGTAGACATGTTAAAAAATACCTTCTATAAACACAGATCTGAAGCAGATTTCTTTCTTGAGTTGATACCCAAAGACTGTGTTTGAAAGAATGACATAAAATGTCACACTCAAGTTTTATTTCCAGCAATCATTTGCTACTCCATGAGTCTGGGAAGAGGATTTGAAGAATGCAAATAGGGCGCCTGGGTGACTCAGTGGGTTAAGCCGCTGCCTTCGGCTCAGGTCATGATCTCAGGGTCCTGGGATCGAGGCCCGCATCCGGCTCTCTGCTCAGCAGGAAGCCTGCTTCTCTCTCTCTGCCTGCCTCTCCATCTACTTGTGATTTCTCTCTGTCAAATAAATAAATAAAATCTTTAAAAAAAAAAATTTGAAGAATGCAAATAATGCTCTCTATTGATGGGTCCTCATCTTTCATGCATTTGTCACCCCCTCTGTTTTTATTACAATTACATAAATATTTAGAAGTGCTGAAGTCTTTTGCTAGTGAATAAAATACTCCTTTGATGCCATATTCATCAGTTCCTCATTCTTTCCTCTGCTTCATAGCTGATTTTAGTATTTACTTCTTCCCCATCACTTCTCAGCTCACTCCCATCTGTCTTCTCTTTCTAAAAGTTCCCTAAAACTGCTCTTACCAAAAACGTGGCTACAGTGTTTGTGATAAATATTAAGAAAAGTTTTTTGAAGGGGCGCCTGGGTGGCTCAGGGGGTTAAGCCTCTGCCTTCGGCTCAGGTCATGGTCTCAGAGTTCTGGGATCGAGCCCCACATCGGGCTCTCTGCTCAGTGGGGAGCCTGCTTCTCCCTCTCTCTCTCTGCCTGCTGCTCTGCCTACTTGTGATCTCTATCTGTCAAATAAATAAATACAAATCTTTAAAAAAAAAAAAAAAGTTTTTTGAAAAGAGAAAAGAAAAAGAACTTTTTTTTGCCCTTATCTTACTTGACCTCTGCAAAACATGTGGTTTCCTCATTAATTCCTCTACAAAACAATTACTTTCTTCACTACTATGATATCACATTTTTTCTAAGGAGCAAAAATGAGATTTTTGTTGTGAAGAAGCACACTGGAGAGAAGGGAAAGCTCCCATGATCCCTGGCAGGGACTGGGAGGAGAGGGAAGACAAATGGCTTTCCTATAGACTCTATGTGACATGATAAGAGTAGAATGGTAGAAGGATACCCCCACATCAAGACCTGTGCTTTCCCAGGATCAAATGTTAAGTGGCTAGACCTCTACCTCCCCCAGCTACCCTTGAACTTTAGAGAGCAATCATGTATTGTTCTAGGCATTTTGTTCAACACACCTAGCCTCTTATGCTAGAATTAGGGGTAAGAATGTTTGAGCCCAGCTGGAGGAACAAATGATTTGGTCTATTTTCAGTCTCCTGACCTTCAATGTGAAGTGTGGTGATTAGTCAATGCACTGGCTGAGATCTATGCTTCCAGCATGGGCTTTCAGAGAAATTTGGGATACCTAATAACTATGGGCCCTGACACACACTGTGTCATTGGTTTACTATTAGCCAGGGAGCTGCATGAGCTTTCAGAATATCTAAGACAAATAAAAGATGCCACAAAAAAGTGAATTGATTTTGAACTTTCCTACCGATATGAATCAGAAGAAATATATTAACAGCTACAAACCACATGCCAGAGTCTATGTAGACCATCTTAGTAAATACATCAAGGTATTTGTGAATGGGACTATCACCTGGTTACTATAGTCCACCATCATCCATCATGATTCTTATTTCCCCCTGTGGCCAGTTTAATGAATTGAATGGACTACAGCAGGGAACCATCTTGCATCCTTCAGCTCTCTAATGGTGCCATTAACTCTGATATTGCTTCTGATTTGCTATCTTAGCTGGCAGAGGCAATTTCAGAATCTTCTACTTGGTACTTCCTACCAGTCACTCTTACACCACAATTCTGAGAATTAATGTGATAGTTGAACAGTGGTTAAGTATATCTACCCCTAGATATATTTGAAGACAAGGGAACTTTACTTGTGGGCATGCACAACAATGATTTACCTTATACCAATGCAACATGCATCTTGTTTCCCAGTGAGGGCTTTCCAGTGGACTCTTACATGTGAGGTATCACAGAAGCCAGCTGGTGCCCAAGTATGCAAAACCCAGATGTGTGGGGGGTTAATACTCTAAACTTTGACCAATGGAAGATAAGATCAGGTGAATAATTTCTTCTCACATTCTTCTCTTTTGCCCTCTTTAGAGATAGAGTAGCTTCAAAGAACCTCTCTGAGGATGAACTACAGGAATTTTTTTCATGAAATTATGACCGGTTTACACATATACTCCCTTATATTTATTTTCCCTCATTTCCTCCCTTATTCTTTTCAGTGACTCCTGCTTTCTTGCTTGAATTCCCCAATAGAGCTTTAGTTAATATAACCACTTGTTTCCATTTTGTTTTCTAAATAAGTAGGTTAAAACATTTATTAGATGGAGACAATACAAGTCCCCACCTTATGGGATGGTTGTTAGGATTAAATGAGAATATTCAGGAAAAGTGCTTAGCCAAGAACTTGTCACAGAGCACATGCTTGATGAATGATAAGTACTACTGTCAGTGTTTTGCTATTGTTGTTAGTAGCAGTACTATAATCTACTCCTTCAAGGGAACAGTTTCAACATGGTTATGTGTGCTATAAAGCATCTAGGCACAAAATCACCCTTGGTAACTTCATGTCTTGGGTCATCTAAAGTCACATCATAAAATAATGTGGTTCCCTCTATGTTTCCTGTAACTGCTATATTTTAAAGTTCAGGTTTCAAGTGGAACATGGAAAATAACATCACATTGTTGTTCTGGGATATAATTGGCAGTATTTTGCAGCAGTCTGAAAAGTATCTTTTCAGCAGAATATTTCTAGTAATAAAAAAATAATGAAAGCTAAAATTCCTTAAAAGTTCCTAGCAGAAACAAAACTAGAGTAAATGGCCGAAGAATCTCCAGGAACATAATATACACACATACACATATATACAAGGGACAAGTTTCTTAACACATCACTTCAAAGTTTCCTAGAAAAATAACTTTCATTCAGAAGGTAGAAGACACCTATGAAACATGAATACAGTTTATGAAGTAGTTATTTCCCCATCCTAATCAATTGCTATAACGAAAATACTAAAGGCTGAATAAGGTTTTCCCCCCTGCAATGTCAGGATTAATATTTACTCTATATTAAAAACAGTTTCTGTATAATTATTCTCTCTAAATGTAACCCACATATTTTAGATCACACTAGTGTGTGACTACTAAACAAGGCAATTCTTTCTTAAGTGCATTATAGCAACATGAGGTCATATCGAATTGATTTCCATCAATAAATAAATAATATTAATTTATTTGTGGTTCCCAGACATGTGTGCTTTACAGACCATGTCAGCATCTCCTGCTCAAGCTCCTACTTGCTTTAATTGTCTGCATTTTGTGAAACCATTTGCGAAGGGTAGCCATGATACAGTCTCTCCCTGTGAAGCCAGTATTCATGCCAAGGTTGCTGATTTTCAGAATGCTAGAGAATGGTTGGCTTCTGAGGAGAAACTGGGGAGGAATGAGCTCCTTCCCAAATGCATCTCATTCCAAAAAGTCTCTCAAATTGATTCATCAGCCTCTTTTCATGCCTCTTGGCTCATAATCTCAGAATCTGAAATTTTGTTCATTTTTCTTTCTTTTTTTTTCTTCTGCCCCTCAGAACGGGTCATCTCAACTGAACTCTTCTTTTTTCTGCCTCAATTCTGCTGCTAAGCCTTCTAGTGAATTTTTCATTTCAGTGATTATGCTTTCCAATTGCACAATTTTTTTTGGTTCTATTTCATACATATTTTTCTCTTTACTGGTATTATCTATTTGGCGGGATAATGTTTGTATTCTATCATTTGGTTCTTTTTACATGGTTTCCTTTAGTTCTCTGATATTTTAAACAGCTGATTTGAAGCTCTTTGTTTAGTAAGTCCAAAGTCTGGACTTCATTGGAGATAGTTTCTATTGATTGCTTTTTAATTTTTTTGTCTCTTTTCTTTCTTGTGCTTGGGTTTTTCTTTCTTGTTACTACTTTCCATGGCTCATAATTTTTTGTTGAAACCTGGACATTTTAAATAATTAATATGCTGACACTGGAACTTAGATCTTCTCCCTCCAGAGAGTTTATTATTGTTGATATTAGTTGTTATCTAATGATATCGCTGAAATAATCTTGTGGAATCTGCATTCTTTGCCACATAATGACCACTAAAATCTCTACTTGCTTAGCTTAGTACTCATCTAATGATTGGACAGAAATTTCCTTAAATGCCTACAATGGATATATCTCCCAGAGTTTGCTAAGGGGCTGTATGTATTTGGGCACAGCTTTCACCCTCAGACAGGCAGCTGACAATTCTGCTCTAACCTTTAATTCCTGTTTGTACAGAGCCTGAGGTGAAAGTCTGAGTTGAGAATTTGGGGTCTTCTCAGTACTTTACTAAGCTTATATACAGCTCTTGGCAGGAACACAGTGTCCTGTATGCATGGCCTCCTTGAGTAAGAGGAATATGTAGGACCTTTTCAAAGCCTTTTATAGATGTCACATTAAACTGATTTTCAGTTAAAATTCCCTGATTAGTTTGTTGTTTCCCCAACTACTTTCCATTGCCTCAGGCATTCATGATGTAAATTAATTGTCTCTTATATTTTTAGACAAGCAGCCCCAGATAAAAGGCATTTAGCACTAGTTCAGCTCTGAATCAGTTAAAACAAAACAAAAACAAAACAAAACAAAATACCAGCTTTAAAAATGGGGTCTTCCTTTGAACCACCCAGACTTGTCAAATAATGACAGTTCTTTGGGATTAGGATTTTGGAGGAACTTCAACTCCATGCTACCCTCTCCAGTGACTCAAACTGATCTCTTTCCACAGTGACTGGGGGTGTTGGTTTTTAAGGCTCTTGTGGAGTTAAGGAATAGAAGATGGAAACAGAACAAACTAAAATATCACCAAATCACTGTTCTTAAGGAGATTCAGCTGGTTTTCTTGAATAAATGTTATCTGGATTGCTATGAGCCTTTGTTCAATTCTTGGAGTTCTTACAAAGTTGATTCTAAAAAGTTTTGCCATTACTTTTGTTGCTTTTGTGGATGAAAGGATTTTTGAAGACTCTTGCTTCACTCTTTTTACTGATGTCTTACCTGCTTGTTACCGTAGGCTTTCATTTTATTTTGCTGTAGATTTTGTCAACTTCAGCATCAGAACCCTGTCCAAGTTTGATGTTAGAACTTTTCTTGAGAAAGCAGAAGTGAATGAATAGCTGCCTACAAGTGCACAGCTGACTTCCCAAATAAGCCGTGAGAAGTACATTAGCCTACTCTCTGTGGTCAGCCTGTTGCGCTATAAACGTGATTGATCAACATGCTATTCTCGGATTGTGGAAGCTTAACTAAATTATTCATGACACATGAAACTATCTTTCAATAAAAGGTCTTTAATTATTCTATTGATGCAGCTATAGGGCATATCCCTTTTCAGTAGTATAAAATTGGCTTCTAATGACAACAACGTATCAATAGCCATGAGAAAGTTAGCAAAGACGGTGATTTTCCAAAGCAAGTTGTTTTTTTTTCCTTGTCTTGAATTTCCAAGATTCCAAAAGAAAATTCAGCTAAGCTTTGAATATTGGATTCTAATTGATAGCATTAAGTCCTATATACCGGAGTGCAATATACACAGAATACAGTGGCAATAAAGGGCATAACTCTGAACCCCGGGGCCAAATACTGCCTACGGTTGAATCCACCACTTTCCTGTGGTATGTCTTTGCACAAGTTTCTGAAAGTCAGATCATCTCTGTCTTGTTAAATCAGCAGGTCTTCTTTTTCTATTATGCTTCCAATAGAAAGTCAGGGCAATCGTAGAGACCACCTCATTTGTTACCTTTTCTTGGGGATAATAGTCCTGTGCTGCCTGTTGTCCAGTATTTGAAAACAGTCACTTCATATATTCTGTCCAGTATTCTCAGTATTTATATTAGAAGGGTAGGTTTAGAACTTGTTACTCTGTCATGCTTGGAAGTGGAAATCCCTCATTATTATTACCTTTATTTTTAATTTAAAGATTTTTATTTATTTTAGAGAGAGGGCATGAGTGCCAACACAAGTGGGGGGAGGGGTCATGGGGGAGAGAGAGGGACAATGGGAGAAATCACAAATGCCTAAAACACAGCATGAGAGATTATAGACAATACAACCCATGAATATTCAGGAACTTGCACATCGTGAAATATCTAGGAATCCATTGGTCTGAGGCATGTCAAATATTCCCTCTAGAGTGAGAGAAGAGTTGCTGCACATTACACTGTACAACAAAGAAGCACATATTGTGCTTTAGAATTTAGAAGCAACCTGGATCATACTCAAGTTCACCATCCTACCCATTTACTGGGAAACAGAAAAAATTGCCAGATTTAAGTCACGTCCAAAGAAAAAAAGAGTCTGCAGCAGGTCCAAATTATGGCATAAGCTTTCCTGCCACTTGAGCCTTGTAACAAAGCAGTCCCAGTAGTAATGAGGGCATGACACATAAAAATATCACATGGTGCCTCCTGCCAATCCCGAAGAACTAGGGTGCAGAACTGTCTTTAGGGTTTGGAGCTAAAGACTGGGTTTTCTTCTGCTGATGACTAGTATGGGTGTGAAAAGTCCCCTCCTAGGTTACTACTAAACATGAGTAAAGACTAAATATTGGATCATAAAATACAAGGGATTATAGCACTTAAATTGCTTGTGATGAATGGAATATTGTTTGATCCACCATGGAGCATGGCATCATTCAATGAAGGCTGAACATGGGATGGGTCCTAGCAGATCGGAAAGGATAAATAACTTATATAAATAGGGTCCTCAGGGTCCCCGTTCTTACTGCTTAGCTTTAACTACATATTTAGCCTTACAGAAAGTTCCCTGGCCAGTTACCCAAAGAGGAGAAAATGTGCTCTGTTTTATAGTTAGCAGAGGAAGAAAAGTGTTTTTTCTGTATGATATTCCAGCACCAGCAAAAAGTTGATAACCACTACATAACAGAGTTCCTCAGGGCTGGCCCTGAATGACAGCAACAAAAGAAATCTTTCCAGTTGGTCTGCTTGTCCACAGTCCACGATAGGAAAGTTAGCCTGAAGTATTGATTTTACACTAAGACTATTTCTTCAGCAACTCTAAAGATTCTATAAGCCTTCAAACACCCAGTTATAAATCTGTCTCTGTTCCAACCTGCTCCAGAGCATGATAGTCTCTGTAAATGAACCCTGACCAAAGAATTTTAACTAATATTTTATGCCTTGACTATATATTATGTTTCATGATCTTAAAAGCATTACAGTCTTATACATATATGAAGGACAACTGTTGTTGCTTTTGTTTGCACTTAGCAGAAATTATTCATATATATGTATATATACTAAAGTAAGCCTCATTTGACAGAATGATAACAAAGCCTGGAAAAATTACTTTATTTTTCAATAATTTCTCTGCTCCTAAGAATGCATAAATAGGTGAATTTGACAAGCCGGAATGCATTTTCCTGGTGAGAACCACAAGAGGTTAAACACTACCTTTTGTTAATAAGTCAACTGCCCTGAATGCTTGGGGTCATAAAATGTCTAAGCCATGGTGTGTTGGGAATTTTAAACTGCAGCTTTACATGACCTGGGTGAATGACTGAAATATTGATGTAGGTATTACTCTGGAAAGAACATTAACTTTCCTTCTTCATTTTAAAAGTCAGTATTGAGCTCTGTCTAGCTGGGCTGATAAATAAACCACCCTTGAGGAAGTAGCAGCAACTGATACGCACCTGATTTGACCAAAGGAATAGAAAACTATAAAATAAACAATATAAAGGTCTTGTTTTCTTGGAACCTTCAGGCCAAATATGCCTCCTTTGGAAATGTCAGTACAAAACATGTAAATAGTGACATTTAATCTATTTCTTTACAAAAAAAGTAAAATTTATCTTTTAAAGGTTGAAGGACTTTTTTTTTTTCCTCTCTGGAGTATACAGTGGCAATTTTGGAATTAATTGTTTATTAAATTTCTTCAGGGCTATGATAAATAATAACACTGATAATAATATTCATTAGTATTTAACTGTGCGACTGGCTCTGTATTTAGGTGTCTAAGATAATTTTTAAAAACCTTGTCAAATTATGGAGATAAAAATCTGAACCTGGTTTGTTTGGCTCCAAAACTTGCGATTTTCTTCAGTGCTACAGAAATAAATATATGTGGAAATAGATTTGAAAGGGCATTTCATAACAAAGGACTAAGTGATCTAGGTGTTGATTTAATGCAGGGAAGTGTTGTACCATTCACGCTACTTCAATGGCCTCATGATATTAGAATGATGACTAGGTGAGAATAATATTGTAGTTTTCTCATATTGAGCCGTGACTCTGGGCCAAGTTGTCAGAGAGATGAAGGTATTATGTCTTTTTTTGTAATTTTCTACCATCTCTTGGCACAAGATTCCTCAAACTCAGGGTCTTCTGCACTTCTCTGGCTGATCAGTGAAACAGAACACACCCTGTTAGATGGATACATTGCCTCCATTCCTGCCACCATGGCTGTTCCATTCATGTCCATATTGTGAAAGCACTGGAGAGGACCAAACTGTTTATTAACTGTCCTCAGGGATTTCTTTAGGGATTATTAAATTTCTTTGGTTTTCCTACCTGCTCTACCTTTTCTTTCCTTGTGAATACCCTGTGCTCTAAAAGTTAGATATCACTTTGTTTCTCAAGTTTTCAGGCACCAGAGTTCACAACTAATTACTAAACAGTAAGAAAAGCATATGTTTGGTATCTCACATGGATGCCCACCCAAGAACATCCACTGCAGCAGAAGATATGAACAATCAGACAGATAACATGACATGACTCATCTGGTAGAGATTAGCCAGCCTCCTTTTTCAGTCATCCCAGGGCTTACACAATGTGCACGTGAATGGAATAGCTATGGTGGCCAGGATGGAGGCAGGGAACACACCTCTAATAGTATACATGTGTACTGTGTATACTAAGACCATCATCTATTCTTGCTGCTGAGTGCCTAACTGAAGAGCAGCAAAAACTGACACAAAATCCTCAATATGGTACCACTCCTTATGAGTTCACCTAGTTCCTTGATGGCAAGTTGAATACATCTGACCCTTCTTCCCTAGAAGAGGGAGAAATTTGTCCTCATTAGGACTAATGCATATTCCAATTATGGGTTTACTTTTCTACTCACAGAGCCTTGACCAGCTGAGCCCCAGAACCCACAGAATGTCTGATTAATTATAGTGTAATACTCCATTACATTGCTTCATACTAAGGGATCCACTGGTCTTCCATCTGATATATCATTTCCTATGGCCATTTCCTATGGCAGCACAAGCACAAGCTTGGGGATGACATGCACAGTCAGGGCATATTTATGGTGCTATTGCTGGCAGAATCCTGAGTTCTCACACCAGAGGATGGAAGTAAAAGGGACTGCTCTCACCATCATTCCAAATGATTAACTTGAGATGTTTGGGGGTTTTCTTGTTTGTTGGTTTTCTATCCACATAAGTTTAGGCTCTACTTTATTAAAAGTTCTTGTTCTTTGGTCAGCATGGGGCCTGGGGTGAGAAAGGATTCTTTAACCAGAGGATCCAGTAATTGTGAATCACCACCTAGTCATATGACGTGCTTGAAAGCACCAAAGGAAGGAGTTACTGTACTAGCCACTCTAAGTGGCCCTGATCATCATGAGGAAACAGTTGTTGTGGAATAATGGAAGCAGATATGCCTAAAACTTGAGGGATTCACTGGGGTGATTGTTTTGCTTCCATGTTTAGTACTAGCTAGGAATGGGCATTAATAGCAACCATAGCCTAAAAAGAGCTTAATAACCACAGGAGCTCAGGTATTTGAGTGATGTAGGTCTAGGTCTCTACCAGGCCAGCAAAAGTCCTGGCTTAGGATCCAAGAGTGGTTGAGGAGGGAGATGATGAATATCAGTTGTGGGCTCAGAAACAATCAGTCCTACTACAAACTATCACTGGCTGCTACTTCAGAGAAATAATGAAAAGACAGAATCACTTTAACATAGAGCCTGTGTAAATCAGAGTATTAGTGTCGAGTTTAGCCAGGTCATCTGGTTCGTCTCCCTCTGGTTTAGTCACTTCGGTGGACTCAAGGTGACCTCTAGTTCTTTGCATTGTTAGTATCTGCACCTCTTTGTCCCAGGACATTCTCCAAAGCCACATTCGCCCTTGCACATGGCAGTTTGGAACTGTTAAGAAATTAACTCCCTTAGAGCCCCACACTCTAGCAAGGACTTCTGTCAATCAATGACAAAACAAAAGTTCATAGATGAATAATCCAGCTCCCTCACTCAGAACTGCCAACTGTCCCCCTAGTAATACTACTTGCAAAAATCACCTCACATCTATTCCCCTAGAATCTTTGACTCTCTAGTTTTAATTGTTTCAGTAAGTCTCTGATGCCTTTACTTTGGTGATTTTTCTAAGTTTAAAAATTTTCTAGGTTTTTGGCACAAACTACTCTAACCTAATTAGCAGTGGAAACCTTCCATAAGCAACTTCTGAATTTCAAGCATAATTCCTGGCTATTTCTTTAAAGCATGTTAGCAATAGCATTTACTGAGCAATCACTATATAACATGCTGTATAATGGTCAGTATACATGCATTACTTCTAATTATCCCATCTGTAGACATTACCCCTATTTTACATATAAGAAAAGGGGATACAGAAAGGCTAAATAACTTTCTGAAGATAAACATTTAATTAAGATGTGATATTCTTGAATTTGATGTGGTCTGGTTCTAAGCTTTTACTGCCTTACCAGTGGTCAAGTTTTCTCTGTACAGCAAAATCAATGATTAACTATATGAAGTGCATATGCCCAGGCCTAACTCAGATATTATGATTTTTTTTTTTTCTGTAGAGGGCCCCATACTCAATATATTGGCAAGCCGTACAGATAATCTGATATACACATACATATATTCCAAGAACCGAATCTGAGAAACACTATATCAGATTGCCTACCCATTTTGCACTTTATATAAATATACAAATTTTAACAAGATTGTAATTTTCTTGGGCGCCTGGGTGGCTCAGTGGGTTGGGCCACTGCCTTCGGCTCAGGTCATGATCTCAGGGTCCTGGGATCGAGTCCCACATCGGGCTCTCTGCTCAGCGGGGAGCCTCCTTCCTCCTCTCTCTTGCTCTGCCTGCCTCTCTGCCTACTTGTGATCTCTGTCAAATAAATAAATAAAATCTTAAAAAAAAAAGATTGTAATTTTCTTGAATTCAGAAGTCAAATATTATACTGTGGATATGATCCTCATAGGATGTAACACAGTAAATAGGAGGGTTTCAATAAATATTTTATGACTAAGAGAAAATATTCTACAGGTGGGACTATGGGCATGATTTGATATTATTATGGTCTAACAAGAACAAAAAAAATTCTCATCTTCAAAGTACAAGAATCACAAGACATCTGTGCCTACCACAGATGAGAATACAGTTTAAAGGGAGATTGCCATTGTAGTTACCCTACTATATATATGGGACTATATAATTTATTATTTGAAAAATTTAATCTGAAAAATATCTTTTTGAGATGTGGCCAATTTCAAGTCAGATCAGTATCAAGCATACTATTCATGTTTTTAAAACAACTGAACTTATGAAAAAGAACTCTCAGAGAAAAATTGAGCTCCAATACTCAACATTTTCAGTCACTTTTGCAAAAATACACTAAACCTTAAGGAATATTCTAAGGTTTTAGATATTAGTAAGAATCATTTTAATTCAGCCTACATTTATTTAGCATAAATTTTTCATTTTTTTTATCATAAACATACTTGATGGACAAATCATTCTTTCTAATTTGTGCACCTTGACTCTAGTTAAGTACAGAAGATCTTTGTAGCAGATGCTTCTATAAGCCACTTGTACTTGGGAGTATAATGGCAGCCCATCTAACATAAAGATACTTTGGTGCTTTCGTTTCTGTGACAAAAGAAACTTTGGCTTCAACTCATTTGGTATAATAAGCACTTGGGGTGGAATTTTGCACTAAGACATGGTAAGAAAGCTCACCTTTCTATCAAAATATAACTTATACTGACAAAAATGATAATTCAGAAAAATCCTAGAAATAAATCATATATACAGGTACTTTCTACTAACTGAAGTATCAACAGGAGAGAAATAAGAAATACAAAATTTGAGCCAGACTCATACTTTTGGCATGGAAAATTACATGATGTTCCAAGTATGCTAATGGAATGTGATATACAAATGAATGTCATCCTTCATAAGTGTAACAACAGAAGAAAATGGTTGAAAGTCAGTATTCTATACTGACCTTCAGTATTAGGTGAGAAAATAAAACTCATTTAATAGAAGACTTTTTAAAAAGTAAGAAGCATCAAAAGAGAAAGCAAAAAATTTTTTTTAAAAATTTCATGTAAGTATTCATCTGAAAATTCCCCCAGTAAAAGAGCAAACCCTACTCTGCATGGTAAAGAAATAAAAATTTGCCCGTGTGGAACTTAAAATAGAGAATGACTGAGTGAAGTGACAAAAGTTTTGAAATATTATGATGGAGTCCACTTCTGGGCAGGACAGATTAGGTTACAGCTGCCCAAGGTCCTCCTGCACTAGATAAAGTGAGATAAATTTAAAAATGTCATGTTTACATAGACATTGGAGAACTGCAGAAATAGTGAGAATTGAAGAAAATAAAATGCATCTGAAGAAAAGAACACTTTTTTTCAAGGGGGCTGAAGAGGCAAAGATCAGCTGGAGAGTTGTAAAAAGTGTAGAGAACACAGTTAACACTTACAATGAAATTCTTAGAAAATTAGGGTTGGGAAGGAACTTCCTCAGTCTGAAAAAAGAGCATCTGCAAAAGAACATCCAGCAAACATCACAGTGACTGGTGACAACTTTCCCCTGAGACAGGAACACAAAGATGTTCTCTGACACCACTTCTATTCAAAATTAGACAAGAAGTTCTAACCAGTGCTGTAAGACATTCAGATTGCAATAGAAGAAGTAAATTACCACTCTTTTCAGAGGACATGAATGTATGTATAGAAAATCCAAAGGCATCTATAATTATTAGAAATAATAAGTGAAAATAGCAAGTCTAATATAGAAAACAGTAGTAAAACAAGTTATTTTGAAAATCACCTTTATAGTTTTAAAACAAAAACATCAAACACCTACTAATAAATCCAATGGGGAAAAATAGTTAACAGTCATATTGAAAAGTATAAAACTTCTTAAAGAGGGCTTTAATTGGGGGGATACATGTCAAGTCTCCTTAAATTAGTTTATAGATACAATGTAATCTCAATCAGTGCTCGCTTCGGCAGCACATATACAATGTAATCTCAATCAAAATTCCAGCTGATCTATTTTTTAAAGATAACAGCCAATTCTAAAATTTATATGGGAGTTCAAAGAATAACTGAGGCAAAGTTACAGAAAAGCAGGAAAAGCAGACGAGAACTATTATAATGCTCCAATATTTAAAATGGTATTGAACTGGTGCATAGATAAATGAAAGTACCAGTATGGAAAAGGATTCACAATTCTCTAATACATGGTAAAGTTGGCCTGTCAGTACAATGGAAAGAAAACAGTCTTTTAAAAAATGATGCTAAATCAACTGGATAGCTATTTTAAAAAATAACCCATTCTTTATATTACACCTAAAATTAACAACATGGATTACAGACATAAATGTGAAAAGTAAAACTTAATACTTTTAAAAGAACACCCATGAATAAGTGTTTATAACCTTGGAATAGTCCAAGATTTCCTCAATATGAAAAACACTAACCATAAAAGAAAAAAAAGAAAATGTGGCAAATTGCACTACACTGAAATTAAAAACTGCTCTTCATCCAAAGATACCATTAAAAGAGTGTAATGGTAGGCCATATGTTGGAGAAGAGTTTTGAAGTCTTATATTGGAAAAATGATTTGGGTCCAAAATATATAAAACAAAACTCTTAGAAGACAATTTTTAAAAGGCAGGCAAACCAGTAAAATAATTGGACAAAAAATGAAATACGTACATCACAAAAAAATATGCAAAAGGCTCTATAGAGTACACACGACAAGGCACTCAACGTCATTTATTATCAAGAAAGAGCAACGTAAAACCACAATTTTACATTTATACACTTTTACCAAAATAGTTATCCTGAAGATGACAGGCAGTATCAAGTGTTGGCAAACATGAGGAGCAACTGAAACACTCATTTCTGCTTATGGTGGTGAAACTGATAAAAACTGTTTTGGAAATCAGGTTGGTAGTATCTACTCTAGCTGTATTTATGTAAAACCGGGAACCCAGCAAATTCACAACAGAAATGAGTATATATGTAAACCAAAGGATATGTATTATAATTTTTATCACATTATTTTAAAAAGCAGCTTAAAAATGGAAACAATGTAATGCCCCTCAACTATAAGATTAATAAAATGATGTATTTGTCCAATGGAATATTAAGCGATGTAGATGAAAAAGCTATTGCTACAAACAGCAGCATGGATGAAACTCACAAACATGTTGAAAGAAAAAAGCCAGAAATAAGATTACTTAACATATAATTCTACTCATAAGTTTCAAAAACAGTAAGATATAATCTAAGTGTTAAAAATCAGGATAAAGGTTATCTATCATAGAGATTGGTAATGGCTCAAGTGAATTTCTGGGATATGGGTAATGTTCTATTTTCTTGATATGGATATTAGTTACATGGTATATATTCCCCTGATGAGAACTCACAGAGCTATATATACATTTATTATTATTTATACATTTTTCTTATAAATTGTACCTTTCAATAAAAGTTTGCAAAGTACATGCTTCATGAAGAAAACAAATATTTTGAGTGCATGAGTCAGAAAATTAGGTAATATTAAGTCATTGCAAATGCAGAACATATGGCAAGGCATATTTCATAAAAATGTAATCATATGCGTTATCACTGGGAAATCAATGTCACTTCAAAATAGTAACAGTGACTTTCCTAAATGAAGTTATTGAAATTAAAGTATCATATTAAGTTAAACTTTTTAAAAATCTTTATTATGTA
The DNA here is from genome assembly GCF_020171115.1 of Neogale vison. Classification (NCBI taxonomy): domain Eukaryota; kingdom Metazoa; phylum Chordata; class Mammalia; order Carnivora; family Mustelidae; genus Neogale; species Neogale vison. The sequence goes on along the minus strand of NC_058094.1, from coordinate 161,165,762 downwards.
GGGAACAGGAAAGAGATATTAGTGTCTGATTTGGAAAATTTCTACCATAGAATATTGCCTAAATTTGATGCAAAATGTGACAACTATTCTTTTTGCTGATACTCTATGGACATATTCTGTACAATACTTCAAAATGTCTCTCAAATGCAATGTTATTGCAAAGAATGGGCTTGAAGGTTTTAGTTTATTCATTTATCATTTAATTCTTTTTTTTTTTAAGATTTTATTTATTTGAAAGAGAGAGAAAGAGAGAGCACAAATAAGAGAAGCCACAGAGGGAGGAGAAGCAGCAGACTCCCTACTGTGCAGACGCAGGCCCAGGAACCTGGGAACATGACCTGAGCCAAGGCAGACACGCTTAACCGACTGAGCCAACCGGGCGACCCTTATCATCTAATTTTGAAATGGCACCAGATATGTGAGACCAGCTTTCATTTGTTTTCTTAAGAATAACATAAAATTAATAAGTAGCTTATATATTCACCCTCTAAAATCACTGTGAAATGGAACACTGTGTCTAACATACACCAAATAATCTGTGATAGAGAATGGAAAATGTTCTAATGAAAAGTTTAGAATGGTATATCCTTCCAAGAGTAAAATGAACTATTACAATATTATGAGTAATATACTCCTAAAAAGTTTTAATTTATAAACAAAATAAAATAAAATGTAAGGGTTTCTTTTGATTATGGAAATATGAAGGCATATTTCAACAAATGAATTATGCAATTATTAAATTATGTAATTATAGGTTAATTTAAAAATAAAGTTACAAGGAGGGACGCCTGGGTGGCTCATTCGTTAAGCATCTGCCTTAGGCTCAGGTTATGACCCCAGAGTCCTAGGATCAAGCAGGGCACCACAGCTCCTTGCTCAGTGAGGAGTCTATTTCCTCTGCCTATGTTCCCCCTGCTTGTGTTCCCTCTCTGACAAATAAGTAAATAAATAAAATCTTTTTAAAAAATAAAGTTATAAGGATCAGTTCTACAGTTTTTACAGTTAAAGAAGTCACTTTAAAACAAAAAATCCTGCTATGATTGGGCCATACATGAATTCTGGAAAGAATCCCCAATATTTTTATTTTGTCATGTTTCTCCTTTGGAGTGCTTTTCATTTTGAAATAATACACTTTGTAGTTAAGAGCTTCCAAGAGATGTAAAACTGACCTAAGTTTAGACTCCGTTTCGTTTCTTAGATGTTGTTTGATCTTTGGTAAATTACTTAGCCTAGGCGATCTTCAACCTTCACATCTGTAAACAGCTACAAAATATTTATGTTAAGATTATACTTATACAGTACTTAAGCACAGGACCTGGCAATTAATATGCATCTCAGATTGTTTTACTTCCATTCTAAGAAATGTTAAATATGACCTGATTTCACCTAGCTTAGTTCTCCAGAAATATACAGATTTATTCTTTAAAATTATGGGCCTAAATCCTTTTTCTTGTTTTGCTCAGCAGAGCTAAGAGGTTGATACTCTAAAAACAAGAAAACCAACCAAAATAAAGTTTGCTCAAAACTTGGCAGAACCAAAAAGGAAATACAACTATATGCATAAAACATGGTATCTAAAGATTGGTCTTTTGGTTTTCTGAATTTCAATAAAAGTAGGAAGATATTTTTTAAAAGCCCATACTCCCCATTTTCCCAGCCCCCAGGTGGGCTTTCAGTGATCCTATCTTCCACTGTTCAGAGAGTTTGCAGTAAACCCAAGGAATCTGCATTAAAAAGCTTTTCAAATGGTCCAGATTTGTAGCCAGGCTTGGGAATCACTGAATAAAATCAATGAGCCTAAATTGCTATGAAATGATCCCTCCTGACTTACCAAAATAAATTTTCCCTTCCCATTTCTCTCACTACACACAAGGAGATCCTGGGAAGAAATCTTGTTTTGCATTTCAAGATCAAAATAATGATTTCACTTTAACTGTTTTACAATAATATTTTCCCAAAGAACAAGTCCACTACGTGAGGAAGAGCAGTGTTTTTATCCAATACATACCCACCACTCCCTTCATCCACGATATGCTACTTCTCATAACTATTTCATTCAACAAGAACTTCTTGGTGCAGTGACATTACCTGCAAATAGCTGTATTTCAAAAATTCACTTACAATACATATATAAGAGAATTCCTCTGAAATCATTTGGAATGGTAACTGAATTTCAGAAATCAAATACAGCCAGCCGTACTATACTAACTATAGAAGAAGGTAGCAAATTTGTTCAACTATAATTTTTTTTTTTTTTAAAGAATAAGGGGTAATTACTGTGGTTAGCCTTTGAACTTACTGTTTAACTTCAAAATCCTCTTACTCTAATATTTAAGTTTTACAAATAAAAAGAAGAAAAATGTTACCTAGGCCAACTTTCAAATTCCTTACACCCAATACTTGCTCATTAGATTATTAACCAAATTTCCTAAAAATATTTATTTTATTTTTAAGTTGTTAAGACAATTTAAAATAGTGCATTATAACACAATGACTAAGTGCTGGACTTTGGAATCAAAACGCCTGTGTTTGACTACCAAATATCATTTGCTCACATTCTCTGAACTTGGCAAATTTACTTAATCTTTCCTTTCAGCCCAGAATCCTTAAAAGGGAAAAGAAAAAAAAAGTCAAAATGCATCAGTGTTGGTCACACGCAGGTTAGTGGATTGATTTCCTAGGATACCCTCAGAAAAGTCATATCTTATACTAATAATCTCTATATACAATCTATCCACAGAAGAAAAGGAGAGATCTTATCTTGACACTTCTATTTGCCATTGGTCAGGTTTATCTTCACGGAGTTTTGCATACGTGGGGGACTTAGCAGTTTCCAAGGCATTTTATGCCTCAGAAGCAAAAGGGAAGACTCAGGACAGGGTGCATTAAAAAAAAAAAAAAAAATCTGAGTACGAAGCAAGGCACTATCATGTCACATCCATAAGCTATAGAATGGATGTGAAACAGACACTCTAGTCAACTCTTGGACTGTTGTGGTAGCAGTGACAGCAGGTAGCAACAGCAGTGTATCAGTTAGCTGTTGTCATAACAGCACCGGCAAACAAATCACCCCAAATCTAAGAGCATACAGTAATAAGCTATACAGCTTATATAGGCTGGACTCAGCTAGGAAGCTCTGTTTGAGGACGCCAATCAGCTGGACTTGGCTCAAGGCTACAGAGTCATGAACTGGTCCCACACTGAAGTCTAAAAGCTATCTAGCACACATTCTCATGGGAGATCCCCAGAACACAAAAGTGCAAGACTTTACTCTGTAAACAACTCATGACCCTGCTCACTTCACATCTGCTAACATCCTACTGGTCAAATCAAATCATATGTCTAAAACCAAATTGAGATAATTAGAAAGTATGTGCCATCTATCATGAAGTCGTGAGCAAAGGTGTGGAAGAAGCATCCTTTTACAGCTGAATGATGAATTAGGATCAATAATACAATCTACTACAAAGAGACCAGTCTTTGTAACTGTAGGAATAGTGCAAGCTCTTCATAGAGCCACTCTGATCAAGGCAAATGCTCAGATTTTAGTGACATACAAAATGAATCCAGGACTCTGGATAATCCTCAATTTCTTCATCTGTAAAACAGGGAGAATAGTAAACTTTAACTCATAGAGTATATATTTTGTATTTTAAATGAAATAATTTGCATAAAACAACTCTTAGCACAATGCATGGCACAGTGTTCAAGAAATGCTAGTCAACGCAAACCTATCAAACAAAAGAGCCATTTAGCTACATTTTAGATATGCCAGATCCATGAGTGAGTAAATTAAAAAACAAAACAAACAAATAAAGAAAAAAAAACAACCTACCTACAGGAATTTAGCTTATTTTGACTTATTGTAAGAAAATAAGCAGTAATTTTGTTCTAATCACTTTGAGTTAATTTAATAGCATAATCTTTATAAATGTGAGGTATATTATTTGATGAATATTGAAGAATGAAATGAAAAAAAAGAGGGAATCCCTCAGCTATTCCTTGTCTCATTTAGGAGGTTGTTCTGCATTTCTGTTTGATTGAAATAATTTCAGTTGTAAAGCAAACCTACATGTGGTACAAGCATATGGTGTCTCCAATTGTGGAAAAAAAGGAATTAAAATTTCTCAAGGAACTCTCCATGGTATCAGAAAGTTGTAATTTCAAATTCAGCAGTAATTAAAGAAAACAAACAAGTAAAAATGCCACATGGTAAAGTCAGTGCAGCTGATTATAAAGGAAGTCACAGGAATTTGTTTTTTATGGTAAATTTCAAACAGTAACTATAAAATTCTTAATGTAATAGATGAGATGGAATCCAGATAAGTAGAAATCTGTAGGTAGAAATTCTCCCAGTGATCATACTAGTCATTATTGTTGAATATTTATAGAATCGGAATTAATAACATTCATCTAAATAGACATGTGCATTTATATATAAAAAAGACTTTCTAGCACACTTGTCTGATGTTCAATTTATTTCTCTATTTTATTTGCTAATTCTTCACTCTTTGAATGATTGAATACACAGTATTAATTAGAAAGTATTCCTTATATACCCCTAACTACACCTATCCAAAGTTTTAATGGTCTGTTGTTAACACTCTATTTCTATGGAAATACATCTAAATATTAAGTGATGGGAATATATTAATAAATTACGTTTATGTCTTGTTGTCTAATACACACCAGTCATTCCAAAAAAGAGAGATCAAAACAATACACACATATACGTTTGGGAATTTTTCTTTCGGTAATTTTACTTCCTTGAAATGATTAGAATATAACCTTAAAAATCTAAAAATGGTACAAATATACCACTTTCTACATAACGGTAACTACAAGAAACAGGAAAAGAAGTTGATGGAAAGTTCTTTTGAGACCAAAACACAAGCATTTTTTAGTTTGGTCTATTTAAAGAGCATTTTCTTACAGAGACCCAGGAGAGATTTATAATCATAGTTTGCATTTTTTTGTCATGTGACCTTGGGCAAGCCTTGATATCTGCATACACACCACCTGAGACTAGGAGTAATATTTGTATTGCAGATTTGATTCTTACAGAATTTCAAAGGGATCAAATGACAGGAATGGCCAACAATCCACTTACCTACCTATGAAAGATTACTCCAAACTTTGCTATGAAGGAGAGGAGAAGGCAAGGGAGGAGAAGGCAAGGGAGACAAAGACCTTTTGTTTTTCTTCTCCCGTCCTTATTGGTCCTTCAGGATAATCATAAGTCTTTATCACTGTTTCTCAAGCATGTGATGGTCTTACCAGAAGTAGGAGGATCTGCTTAAAGGAAAGATAGGACATGCTAATCTGTGTGCTCTGTATCTGCTAAACATAGCCTAGAGGACAATGCATACATCTCTTAGCACACAAGGCAGGCTGTTTGAGCTGAGAAAGCTTCTGGGAAGGCAACTCCCTGGGGCACTGCTAGGCAGTGTGGTCAGGCAAGCATTCCTAAGGCCTATGCCCTTTGAAATTTCCATGCTCACAGCAGCCCCTGAGCTACATTTTAGCAAGCCAGGTATTACAGATGAGTTCATGCTCTACATTAACCCCAACAATCAAAAATTTTGAGAATCCCCAGAGGGTGGGGTGGGGTGGGAACGGGTGCTGGGTGGGTCAGTCAGTTAAGGGTCTGGATCTAGCTCAGGTCACAATCCAAGGATCCCAGGATCAAGTCCCACATCAGGCTTCCTGCTCATGGGGAGTCTGTTTCTCCCTCTCCACCTGCTGCTACCCCTGCTGCTCCCCCTGCTTCGTGCTCTCTCTCTCTGACAAATAAATAAACAAATCTTAAAACAAAAACAAAAGCAAAAAAACTACACTGGAATTAACGTTAAAAAAATTTTTTTTGGAGAATCCTGTGAAACTTTCAGAGTTTGACTTAGTGGGCCTGGAAGTATGAATGTCTGCACATAACAGGGAGTTACCAGGCTTAGAGAAGGAGGCAGCTGCAGCTTTCTGAGGATAGAGAACTCAGGGGAGCTGTGGGCTTTACCCTGCTGGGCTAGGGGACCCTATTAAACCCACAAAACCACCAGTATCAACACACTGGGGAGACTCACTTTTCAATAAAACCTGGCTCTGTAATTCCTCCAATGAGCCTCACATCTTCAGGATATTTTTTGAAGACTTCTAGTTACTTTCTAGAAAAATGTGGTCCTATTAGAGATAGATTAGATTTCGGGGAAAGAGGTTTTGATTTCTGGTTTTACTGTTTTTACTTTTCCCTTAATGAGCAATATTGTAGTTTTATTCATTGTCCATTTTCCACCAAATTTTCCTGAACTGACATTGTATATTAGATATTTTGACCTCTTTTTCTAATACAAATGACTAGTAGAGTCCTGATTTCACAATGTGAGGGGTATGTAGCCTTGTGTTGTTCTTAGTAATTGGGTCTTCCTTGGACAAAAAAATGTGATTTAAACTAACTGTTTGTAGCATCACTCTTCTTTTGCTTTCGCCCCTTTGAAATTTTATTAATGGAAGAATTTCTCATTAATCACTATGGCTCAAGGAGCAGGTGTGTCACCGTCTCCTAAGTCATTTGGCATTTAAAGCCTTAACTTCGTAGAAATAAAGCTATTAAAGCAAAGTTTTTCCAAGTTTGTGAGCATTTTGTTTGGAGCAGGAATTTTATTTTTTTCTTCTTTTTTAAAATTGAAGTATAATTGATACACAATGCTACATTAGTTTCAGGTGTACGATATAGCAATCTGACAAGTATACATTATGCTATGCTCACCACAAGTGTGGCTACTATAACTACAGTCCCTATGCTGTACCTTTCATCCCATAACCAGAAATTTCCTTAGGTGCAACTAAAATTATACCATGTAGACAACTTCACACTTTGCCTGCTTTACATGGTTATTGTATATAAACATCTTTTCTTCAAAACTGAACTTCCTCAGCTCAGAGGATATTTGAAGATACTACTTTGGAGCCCTTAACAGAGCCTAGAACTGAGATTACCCTCACATATTTATAAAATTAGATTCAAAATATTGTAATATAATAGTATTTCAAATCATTATCCACACGATTGAAAAAATACAAGTTCAAATCCAGATCTCATTCTCTGCTATACAGTGGATACCAGGAAACTCTAATCATATCCCTTTTTGTTAATGTCATTTGAAATTTCTAGGCCTGTTTCCAGTTCTAAGATAAATCATTAAGAACTATTGTCATGAGCACATTTGTAAATCATCTATCTAAATTTGTAATTTGATATCCTATGCTATATAAGATATTGTGATAAATCTTTTCATATGCATCATGCCATTGAGCTATTCTCTTTTTTTCTGATGGGAAGATATTGCCTACCACTGGAAGGATAAAGCAAAGGTCTACAATTTGTCCTATTTTGCAAAATAATACATATGAAGAATACACAATGAGAAAATTTCCCTTGAACTCTGATAATTGTTTCTAAGGTAATCAGATATCTTTAAACTGCAAAGACAGAAATCCAAGTCAGATTAATTCAAATAATGGAAGTGATTCGGTGATATAAGTAGAAAGCTTAAGGTTACTTTAGACATGGTTGTAACCATGTAATCTTTCACGTAGATCTCTGGCTGTAACCAGAGTCTGGCTGTAACCAGAGATCTACACGTAGATCTCTGGCTGCAACCATAGATCTACGTGAAAGATTCTGTCCCTTTCATCTTTCTACTCTGCTTGCTATGTGGTTAGCTTCCATCTCAGGCAAAAGTGATCACAGGAATCCCTAGGCTTACAACCTGTGATCCAATAGAAAAGAGGCAATTGTGTCTGCATCAAGATCCCTATCAATTCATAAGAAGAACACTGATGGGGACTTGCTAGAGCAACATATTCACTTTTATCATTAATGAGTTGGGCTACATGATTAACTGCCCCAAAATAACAATTTGCAAAGGAGAAGCACTTCCCAAAAGAAAAGTGTTTTACACAGCCAAGCAGAAATAGAAGTCTACTGAATCACTGGAATTTTCAGGTTCAGATTTATGTGTACTTATAATCAATAATTTAGGTTAACTGTAAGTATTATGTATATGTAAAGAAAACAGCCCACATCCTAAAAAAGTTTCCTCAATACAGCATCAACTTCGAAGTCATAAAACATCATTATAGAGAAAGCAGTATTATAACAGAATATAAATTAGATATTCTTGAACTTCTGCCTGGCAAACGGTTCCATGTTAAAATCTGTATGTGCTATTTAACTTGTATCTAGAATACACTGAGTGTATAAGTTTTGATAATGGCTTTATAATTTACTCTATTTCAGGATGAGTTCAAAGTATGATAGAGTATTTAAAATACAACAACATCTCCATTCTCTAAGTCAGGTCTAGGCAAACATTTTATTCTTTTTTTTTTAATATTTTAAATTAACATTATAATGAATTATTTATTTCAGGGGTACAAGTCCTCAACACTCAGGATACAACACTCAGTGCTCACCACAAAAAATACCCTCCTCAATGTCCATATGTCTATCACCTAGTTACCCCATTCCAGCACCCCCACCCCTCTAATAACCCTTAATTTGTTTCCTAAGATTAACTGTCTCCTATGGATTGTCTCCCTCTCTGGTTTCGTCTTGTTTCATTTTCTCCTCTTTTCCTCTATTATCCTCCGCCTTATTTCTTAAATTCCGCATATCAGTGGGATCATATAATTATCTCTGACTTATTTCACTTAGCATAATACCCTCTAGTTCCATTCAAGTAGTTGCAAATGGCACGATTCCCCTTTTTTGATAGCTGCATATTCATATATATATATACATACACACACACAGCTCTCTCTCTCTCTCTATATATATATACACACACATATATATGTATATATATATCTTCATCTTTATCTATTCATCTGTTGATGGACATGTGTGCTCTTTCTATAGTTTGGCTATTGTGGACATTGGTACTATAAATATTGAGATGCAGATGCCCCTACGAATCACTACCTTTGTATCTTTGGGGTAAATACCCAGTAGTGCAATTGCTGGATTGTAGGGTAGCTCTATTTTCAACTTTTTGAGAAACCTCCATGCTGTTTTCCAGAGTGGCTGCACCAGCTTGCATTCCCATCAATGGAGGAGAGTTCTCCTTTCTCCACATCCTTGCCATCATCTGTCAATGACTTGTTAATTTTAGTCATTCTAACAGGCGTGAGGGGTATCTCACTGAAGTTTTGATTTATATTTCCCTGATGCTGAGGGATGTGGAGCACTTTTTCATGTGTCTGTTGGTAACTTGGATGTCTTCTTTGCAGAAATGTCTGTTCATGTCTTCTGCCCACTTGTTGATTGAACTATTTGTTCTCTGAGTGTAGAATTTGATAAGCTGTTTATAGATTTTGGATACTAGCTCTTTATCTGTTATGTCATTTGTGAGTATCTTCTCCCATTCTGTTGGCTGACCTTTGGTTTTGTTTACTGTTCCCTTTGCTCTGCAAAAGCTTTTTATGTTGATGAAGTCCCAAGAGTTCATTCTTGCCTTTGTTTCCCTTGCCTTTGCAGAGTTGTCTAGCAAGAAGTTGCTGTAGCTGAGGTCAAAGAGGTTGCTGCCTGTATTTTCCTCAAGGATTTTGATGGATTCCTGTCTCACATTTAGGTCTTTCATACATTTTGATTTTATCCTTCTGTATGGTGTAAGGAAATGGTCCAGTTTCATTCTTCTGCATATGGCTGTTCAATTTTCCCAACAACAGTGGTTAAAGAAATTGTCTTTTTTCCATTGGACATTCTTTCCTGCTTTGTCAAAGATTAGTTGACCATAGAGTTAAGGTCCATTTCTGCACTCTCTGTTTGGTTCCCTTGATCTATGTGCCTCTTTTTGCTCCAGTACCATACTGTCTTGATGATTATAGCTTTGTAAGAGAGCTTGAATTCCGGCATTGTGATGCCACCAGCTTTGCTTCTCTTTTTCAACATTACTTTGGATATTTGGGATCTTTTCTGGTTCCACACAAATTTTAGAATTATTTGTTCCAGCTCTGTGAAAAAAGTGGGTATTTTGATAGGGATTTCATTGAATGTGTAGATTTCTCCAGGTAGCAGAGTCATTTTCACAATCTTTGTTCTTCCAATCCATGTGCAAGGAACGTTTTCCCATTTCTTTGTGTCTTCCTCAATTTCTCTCCTGAGTATTCTATAGTTTCCTGAGTACAGATCCTTGGCCTCTTTGGTTAGATTTATTCCTAGGTATCTTACGGTTTTGGTGCAATTGTAAATGGGATCAACTCCTTAATTTCTCTTTCTTCTGTCATATTGTTGGTATATAGAAATGCAATTGATTTCGGTGCATTATTGATTTTATATCCTGACATTTCACTGAATTCCTCCATGAGTTCTAGCAACTTTGGGGTGGAGTTTTTTGGGTTTTCCACATGAAGTGTCATATCATCTGCAAAGAGTGAGAGTCTGACTACTTCTTTGCCAGTTCAGATGCCTTTTCATTTCTTTTTGTTGTCTGACTGCTGAGGCTAGGACTTGAACATAGGTTCAAGAGCGGTGGTGATAGTGGACATCCCTACCATGTTCCTGACCTTACGGGAAAAGTTCTCAGTTTTTCCCCATTGAGAATGCTATTCACTGTGGGCTTTTCACAGATGGCTTTTATGATATTGAGGTATGTACCCTCTATCTCCGTGCTGTGAAGAGGTTTAATTAAGAAAGGATGCTGTACTTTGTCAAATGCTTTTTCTGCATCTATTAAGGGGATCCTATGGTTCTTGCCCTTTCTTTTATTAATTTAGTGTATCATATTTATTATTTGTGGATGTTGAACCAACTCTGCAGCCAAGGAATAAATCCCACTTGGTCGTGGTGAATAATCCTTTTAACATACTATTGGATCCTATTGGCTAGTATCTTGGTGAGAATTTTTGCATCTGTGTTCGTCAGGGATATTGGTCTATAATTTTCCTCTTTGGTGGGATCTTTGTCTGGTTTGGGGATCAAAGTAATGCTGGACTCATAAAACGAGTTTGGAAGTTTTTCTTCCATTTCTATTTTTTGGAACAGCTTGAGAATAATTGTGTTCATTTGTCTTTATTTATTCATTTTGACAGAGAGAGATCACAAGTAGGCAGAGAACCAGGCATAGAGAGAGAAGGCGGGGGGAAGCAAGCTCCCTGCTGAGCAGAGAGAGCCTGATGCGGGACTCGATCCCAGGACCCTGAGATCATGACCTGAGCTGAAGGCAGAGGCTTAACCCACTGAGCCACCCAGGCATCTCATTTGTCTTTAAATGTTTGACAGAATTCCCCTGGGAAGCCATCTGGCCTTGGGCTCTTGTTCGTTGAAAGATTTTTGATGACTGCTTCAATTTTATTCCTGGTTATGAGTTTGTTCAGGTTTTCTATTTCTTCCTGGTTCAGTTTTGGTAATTTTTATATCTCTAGGAATGTATCTGTTTCTTCCAGATTGTCTAATTTGCTGGCATATAGTTGCTCATAATATATTCTTATAATTATTTGTATATCTTTGGTGTTGGTTGTAATCTCTTTCCTTCATGATTTTATCTATTTGGGTACTTTCTCTTTTCTTTTTGGAAAGTCTGGCCAGGAGTTTATCAATCTTATTAATTCTTTCAAAGAAACAGCTCCTGTTTTTTTGATCTGTTTTTCTGTTCTTTTGGTTTCTGTTTCATTGACTTCTGCTCTAATCTTTGTTATTTCTCTTGTCTTGCTGGGTTTAGGCTTTATTTGCTGTTCTTTCTCCAATACCTTTAGGTGTAGGGTTAGGTTATTTGAGACCTTTCTTATTCCTTGAGAAAGGCTTGTATTGCTAAATACTTTCCTCTTGGGACTGCTGTTGCTGTATCCCAAAGATTTTGAGCAGTAGTGTTTTCATTTTCATTTGTTTCCATGAATTTTTAAAATTCTTCTTTAATTTCTTGGTTGACCCATTCTTTCTTCAATAGGATGCCCTTTAGCCTCAATATATTTGAATTCTTTCCAACTTTCCTTTTGTGATTTGAGTTCTAGTTTCAAAACACTGTGGTCTGAAAATATGCAGGGAATGATCCCAGTCTTTTGGTACTGATTGAGACCTGATTTGTGACACAAGATGTGATCTATTCTAGATAATGTTCCATGTGCACTTGAGAAGAATGTGTATCCTGTTGTTTGGGGATGGAATGTTCTGAATATATCTATGAAGTCCATCTGGTCCAGTGTGTTGTTCAAAGCATTTCATTGTTGATCTTCTGCTTAAATGATCTGTCCATTTCGGGGGGGGGGGTGTGTGTTAAAGTTGCCTACTATTGTTGTATTATTGCCAATCTGTTTCTTTGATTTTTGTTATTAATTGGCTTATATGATTGGCTGCTTCCATGTTAGGGGTATAAATATTTATAATATTTAGGTCTTCTTGTTGGATAGACCCTTTAGTATGATATAGTGGCCTTCCTTTTATTATAGCCTTTGGCTTAAAATCTAACGTATTTGTTATAAAGATTGCTACTCCAGCATTCTTTTCATGTCCTTTAGCGTGATAAATGGTTTCCACCCCCTCACTTTAAATCTGGAGGTGTCTTTGTGTCTAAAATGAATCTCTTGCAGACAGCATATCAATGGGTCTTGCCCTTTTTACCCAATCTGATACCCTGTGTCTTCAGCCCATTTATATTCAGGATAAATATTGAAAGATATAGATATAGTGCCATTGTATTGCCTGTAAAGTGACTATTACTGTATGTTGTCTCCTTTCCTTTCTGGTCTATGTTACTTTCAGGCTCTCTCTTCGCTTAGAGGACCCCTTTCAATATTTCTTGTAGGGCTGGTTTGTTAATCACAAATTGTTTTAGTTTCTGTTTTTCTGGAAGCTTTTTTATGTCTCTTTCTCTTTTGAATGATATCCTAGCTGGATGATGTATTCTTGGATGCAATTTTTTTCATTTAATACCCTGAATATATTATGCCAGTCCTTTCTGGCCTGCCAGATCTCTGTGGGTAGGTCTGCTGTGAATGTCATGTTTCTACTTTTGTAGGCTATAGACCTCTTGTCCCAAGCTGGTTTCAGGATTTTCTCTTTGTCTCTGAGATTTATAAGTTTTACTATTAGATACTGGGGTGTTCACCTATTTTTATTGATATTGAGGGGGTTCTCCATGCCTCCTGGATTTTGATGCCTGTTTCCTTCCCTAGATTAGGAAAGTTCTCCAGTATAATTTGCTCCAATATACCTTCTGCCACTCTCTCTTCTTCTTCTGGAATCCCAATTATAATAATATAGTCTCACTTTATGATCTCACTTATCTCTTGAATTCTCCCCATGTGATCCAGTAATTGTTTATCTCTTTTTCTTGGCTTTTTTATTCTTTACCATTTTGTCTTCTGTATCACTAATTCTCTCTTCTACCTCATTTATCCTAACAGTTAGAGCCTCCATTTTTTATTGCATTTATTATTGTTAATAGCCTTTTTTATTTCAACCTGGTTAAATTTCAGTTTTATTTCTCCAGAAATGGATCCTCTAGTGTCTTCTATGCTTTTTTCAAGTCCAGCTAGTATCTTTATAATTGTTACTCTGAAATATAGTTCTGACATCTCACTTATGTCTATATTGATCAGGTCCCTTGGATGCAGTACTTCTTCTTGTTCTCTTTTTTGAGGTTTTTCTGTCTTGTCATTCTGTCCAGAGAAGAACAGATGGACAAATGAACAAAATACTAAAAGGGCAACAACGACCCCAGAGAAATATAAACAAATCAGAAAAGATCTTGCAGAAAGTGGTTGCTTTTCTATTTGTAGAGTTGTAACTATTCTTATCTTCAATCTCTGGTTGAATTTGCAGGTATTCAGAATGGTGTGATAGCTATCTAGCTGAGTTTCTGGTAGCAGGTATTATTAAGGTCTCTTACTCATCTGTCATCTTGGACCTCCCACTAGGCAAACATTTTTCTATAAAGAACTAGATACTAAATATTTTAGGTTTGTGAGTCATAAGGATTCTATTGTGACTACCAACCAACTCTGCTTTGGCAATACTAAAGAACCCATACATAATTTTTGTATGAATGAGTATGGCTGTGTTCCAAAAAAACTTTAGAAAAATGTTGGTGGACTTAATTTGGCCCATGTGTTGTAGTTTGCCAACTCAGTGAACTGGCTTATAGAGAGAATCATGACCTGTACTGACAATGTTTTACTCACAAACAATTCTAATTTAAAGTAAGTCAATCTGTTGCTCCTTCATTTAAAATTTTCTATTAGTTGGAGGATTGTGAGAATGAAGTAGAAAAAAGTACATTTTATAATTTATATTCACATAGTACTTTCATGAAACATTATTCATTGGTTCCTCAGAACAACCCTGTGTGATACTACCCTTTTACTATAAGTTCTTCCCCATTCAGCAAGGCATAGATCCTTTTCATTTTAAGAAGTTTACTTATAATCACTCTGGGAACATAAACAAGGAAAAATAAAAATCATAAACATGACCATTTTTTTTCTGACCTCTTATACTAATAGGTCCTAAAACATTTGCTTATGCCTATAGGAGTCCTGTTTGGTTTTTTGGTTTGTTTTAATAGATACAATTATGATGCACAGCTCACTGACAAAGCACATTTAATTCGCCCAGATATTTCTACAATGTACAAATAAATTTATATAAAAATATTATAAGTATCCTGCAGAAGAAAAACTATCTAAAACAATTATTTACCTACTTGATACTAAAAACTGACTGATAGGTATGTTTGTGTTCAATATGCAATGATAAAAGCACAGCATTGTATACAAATTACATTTTCCTCCTTTCTCTCACAAATATCACAATGCAAATAAATAATGAAAAATATGATCAAATACATAACAAATGCAATTAACATTTTGAAAAATAAAATAAGCATACAAGGCAACATTTAATACATGTTTATTCATATCAAAAAAGTTACCTGAGTAAGATTTGGTGGCAAGAAGAAGAAAATGGAAGTCTCTGCTATTTAGATATGGAGGAAGGTAGCAAGGGTGAGATGGTGAAGGAGGGAGTAAAGAGTTAATGCCTGAAATTTATCTATGGGCAAACCCAGCAAATGGGTCAATAGTCTTCTCTTGGCAATCAGAATCTCTAAACATGGGAAGCCGGTAAAACATTGCCCAAAGGCAATGAAGCAATTGGATTAAAAATCAAGTGAAAACTCAAAATAGAAGGTTTGTTTGGACTCCTTGCTTATGATTATACAGCTCCTAATAATGAGATCGCATTGTCTAATGTGAAGCTTCTGTTCATGTCGTGACTGTTTTCTTATGCAACAGCAATTATTTTGGATTCATCATCTAAGTTTTCCTTTAAGATCTTGGCATTGAATATTTTTGGCTCTTCTTCCTCTAACCAACAATAAGCATCAAATTGAGCAATATACTTGTTAGCAAGTTTTTGCAAAGTGATCCTAAACTGTAATAATCTCATGTCTACCACAAACATCTAGTTTCCTGAGAAAAATGTAAAAATTTGTGTTAACCAATTCTTTCCTAAAAACACTGAAAGTCATCATGACATAGAATATTCAGTGTGTTCCATATTTTGTTCACAGCGTATACCATATATTTTTTGAAGCTTGACTGGTGAATTTTATGATCTCTTTTTTTTTTAATTATTGTGATAGAGCATTTAACAGTAGATCTACCCTCTCAACAAATTTTTTATTTTGCAATAGTGTTATTAACTTATAGGCTGCATGTTATACAACAGCTCTCCAGAACTTAATTCATCTTGAATAACTGATTTTTATACCCATTGAATAGCAAACTCTCTGTTTCCCTCTCCTGCCACCTGACTCCTGCCAACCACCATTCCACTCTTTGCTTCTGAGTTTGGTTATTTCAAATACCCCATATAAGTGGAATCATGAAGTATTTCTCCTTCTGTGATTTATTTCATATAACATGATGTCAAGTTTCATCCATATTGTCACATATGGCAGGATTTCCTTCCTTTTAAAGGCTGAATAATATTCCATTGTATGTATATGCCATGTTTTCTTTATCCACCCCTCCATAAATCGCTTGACATTAAGGTGCTTCTTCCACCTCTTGGCTACTGTGAATAATGTTGCAATGTGCCTGAGAGTGCAAATACCTTTTCAAGATCCTGATTTCAATTATCTACATATACACCCAGAAGTGGAATTGCTGATCATATGTTATTTCTGTTTTTATTTTTTTGAGAAATCTCCATACTGTTTTTGTTGTAACTGTATATGTTTATTTATTTATTTAAATTCAATTAGCCAACATATGTCATTAGTTTCAGATGTAGTGTTCAGTAATTCATCAGTTGCATATAACACCCAGTGCTCATTACATTATGCGCCCTCCTTAACGTCCATTACCCAGTTAAGAGTCTCTCATGGCTTGTCTCCCTCTCTGATATCTTCCCAATAAGTTTTCTCTCCCTTCCCCTATGATCCTCTATGTTGTTTCTTATATGCCACACGAGTGAAACCATATGGTAACTGCCTTTCTCCAACTGACTTATTTCACTCAGCATAATACCCTCCCATTCCATCCAAGTTGATGTAAATGGCACTTATTTATTCTGATGGTTGAGTAATACTCCGTTGTGTGTGTGTGTGTGTGTGTGTGTGTGTGTGTATCTTCTTTTCCATAGTGGCTACACCATTTTACATTCCTATCAATAGTGCATGAGGGTTCCAATTACTCACATCCTTATCAGTGCCTCTTCTCCGATTTTGTGTGTGTGTGTGTGTATGTACCATGCTAATGGTGGTGGAGATGATATATTATGGTTTTTGGTTTGCATTTTCCTGATGATTACTAATACTGAGCATCTTTTTATATGCTTCCTTGCTATTTTTATGTCTTCTTTGGAGAAGGTTTTATTTATTTTTAAAGCAGGTTTTTGTTTTGTTTTGTTTTTGCTATTGAGTTGTGTAAGTTCCTTATATTTTTTGAATATTAATCCTTAATTAAATGCATGACTTGCAAATATTTTCTCCTTTCCATAGGTTGCCTTTTCACTCTGTTCTTGTTTCCTTTACTGTGCAGAAGTTTTTCAGTTTGAGTTAGTCCCACTTATTTATTTGTGCTTTTGTTTCCTGTGCTTTTGGTGTCACAGCCAAGAAACTACTGCCAAGATCAATGCTGTGAAACTTTCCCCCTATGTCTCCTCCTATGCTTTAGGAGTTTTATAGTTTCAGGTCTTACATTTAAGCCTTTAATCCATTTTGAGTAGATTTTTGTGTATGGTATAATATAAGGGTCTAATTAATTCTTTTGCAAATCAATATTCTAGTTTCCCTAATACCATTTGTTGAAGAGATTGTCTTTTCTCCATTGTGTTTCATTGCATCTTTGTTGAAGATCAGTTGACCATATATGGATGGTCATGTTCTGTTGGTCTATATGTCTGTTTTTATGACAACAGCACACTCCTTTAATTTTATAGTTTTCTTCCTTCTTTTTTAAGATTTTATTTGTCAGAGAGAAAGAGGACACAAGCAGGGAGAGCAGAAGGCAGAGAAAGAAGTAGACTCCCTGCTGAGCAAAGAGCTGGATGTGGGACTCAATCCCAGGACCCTTGGGTGATGACCTGAGCCAAAGGCAGACACTTATCTGACTGACACACCCAGGCATCTCTTACAGCTTTCTAATAAATTTTGAAATCAGGAAATGTTATACTTCCAACTTTGTACTTATTTCTAACCATTATTTTAGCTATTTGGGACTTTTTGTGGTTCCATTTGAACTTTAGGATTTTTTTCCTATTTCTGTAAAAAAATATTGGGATTTTAATAGGGATTGCATTGAATCTGTGGATCAACATTTTAATAATCTTTCAACCCATGAACATGGATCTTTCATTTATTTCTTCCTTAACATAGTTTTCAGTGTACAAGTCTTTCATCTTCTTGGTTAAGTTTATTCCCAAGTATTTTATTCTTTGCTATGTTATAATAAATGATATTCTCTTTTAGGATAGTTCATTGTTAGTATATAGAAATAGAATGAATTTTTTTATGTTTGATTTTGTACATGCAACTGAATTAAATTTGTTTACTAGTTCTAAAAGTTTTAGCATCCTTAGGGGCTTCTACATATAAGATCATGTTATCTGCAAGCAGATAACTTTTACTTCCTACTTTCTTATTTGAATATCTTTTATTCATTTGCTCAGTCTAGGAGTTACAGTACTATGTTAAATATAAGGGATGAAAATGGGTATCCTTGCCTTATTCCTTAGCTTACAGGAAAACTTTTGCTTTTTCACCTTTGGGTATGATGGTAGCTGTGTGCTTGTCACATATGGCCTTTATAGTGTTGAGGTAATTTCCTCCCTGGTTTGTTAAAACCCTATGGAAGTGTACTGAATTTTGTCTACATCTACTGAGATGATCATGTAATTTTTATCCCGTATTCTCTTAAGGGGGTGTATCACAATTACTGATTTTGTATGTTGAATTATCTGTGAATCCCAATTTATCAAGGCATATAATCCTTTTAATGGGCAGTTGAATTCAGTTTGCTAGTATTTTGTCTAGGTTTTTTACATCTTTGTTCATAAGGATGGGTCTAGAGTTTTCTTATAGCTTCTTTGGCTGTAGTATCATGGTAATGCTGGTCTCATAAAATGAGTACTCTTCACTTTTGTTGAAGAATTTGAGAAAGACTGGTGTTAGTTCTTTAAATATTTGGTAGAACTTACAGATGAAGCCATCTAGTTCTGGACTTTTCTTTGTTGAAAGGTTTTGATTACTTATTGAATCTCCTCACTAGTTATATGTCTCTTCGGATTTTATATTTCTTCATGATTCAGTCTCGGTAGTTTGTATGTTTCTAGAAATACATTCTTTTTTTTTTAAGTTATCATTTTGTTGCTGTATAGCTATTCATAGGAGATCCTTATGACCCCTTCTATTTCTGTGGCATCATTTGTAATATCTCCTTTTTAATTTATGGTTTTGTTACTTAAGCCTTCTCTATTTTTCTTACTTTAATGGTTTGTCAATATTGTTGAGGCGTAGAGTTAGGTTGTTGACTTGATGTCTTTCTTCTTTGTACCCATTTTTATATATTAATATTACTTTTTACACTCCATTATTTTATTCTGCTATTCTTACCTCATGGCTTCCATTCTCAAAGTTACATAATGGCTTCCAGGATGAACAGGCAAGACAAGGCATAAAAGCCTCTCTGCTGAGCTGAGTCAGCCCACCACTAAGGTTCATTCATTGAGTTAAAATTTACATACAGTGAAATGTATAAATCTTACACATACAATTCGATGGGCATACTGTAAAACAAATACTCTAAGAGATAAAATATTTCTATAATGGCAGCAAATTCCTTTACGTCTCCTTTCACTCAATTCTTGTCCTCATAGGTAGCCACTGTTCTGGACACTTTTGCTATAAACTTTCCTATCAGTATTATTTTTGCTGTACCCATAATTTTTTAAAATAGAGAGCGTGAGTGGGGGGTAGAGGAGTAAGGTGGAGAGTGGAGGGAGGGGCAGAGGGAGAGACGCTCAAGCAGACTCCATACTCAGCACAGAGCCCAAGGTGGGACTCGATCTCAAAACACTGAGATCATGACATGAGATAGAATCAAAACTTAACTGAATGAGTCACCCAAGCACCCCTCCCATAAATTTTGATATGCTGTGTTTTAATTTATCATTTTTGTCAAGACAATTTCTAATTTCCCTTTTGATTTCCTTTCTGGCCCATTGGTTGTCAGAAGTGCATTGTAAATTTCCATACAGGTGATGAATTTTCCAGTTTTTCTTCTGCTACTGCCTACTAGTTTCATCCCATCATAGTAACAAAAAATACTTGGTTTGGTTTCAATCTTCTTAAAATTTTTTTAAGATTTTATTTATTTATTTCAGAGAGAGCATGAGCAGGGAGAGAGAGAGAAGCAAGCTCCCCACTGAGCAGGGAGCCCAATGTGGGGCTTGTTCCCAGGCAGAGGCTTAACTGACAGAACCACCCAGGTGGCCCTTAATCTTCTTAAATTTGTTAAGATTCATTTAGTGATCTAACATGCAATCTACACTGGAGAAAGTCCTGTTTGTGCTCGAGAAGAATGTGTATTTTCTGTTGTTGAGCTGAATATTCTATATATATCTGATAAGTCCATTGGTCTAGACTGTTGGTCAAGTTCACTCTTTTCTCATCAATTTTTTGTCTGAATTATCTATTCATTATTTTAAGTGGGGTAGTAAAGTCTCCTATTACTATTGTATTACTATCTACTTCTCCCTTCAATTCTGCCAGTGTTGCTTTATATATAGAGATGCTTTAATGCTTGGTGTATACATAGTTAAAATTGTTATAGCTTCTTGGTAAGTTGATCATTTATCATTTTATAATGTTATTTTTGTCCCTTGTGACTGTTTCAAATTAAGACTATTTTTTTCCGATATAAAGATGACCATCCCTGCTCTTATTTGGGTACCATTTGCATGGAATATAATTTCTGTCTCTTCACTTCCTGCCTAAGCGTCCTTAAATCTAAAGTTAGTCCTCTGTAGACATCATATAGCTAAAAGTTATTTATATGCCAATTCAGACATGGCATTATTTTGATTAGATAGTTTATATTTAAAGTAATTCCTGGTACATTAGAGAATTGATTCCATTTACTATAGCACCAAGAACCATAAGATATCTGGGAATAAACCTAACCAAAGAGGTAAAGGATCTGTACTTGAGAAACTACAGAACACTTATGAAATAAACTGAAGAAGACACAGAAAGATGGAAGTGTATTCCATGCTCATGAATCAGAAGAATAAGCATTCTTAAAATGTCTATACTGCCTAGAGCAATCTATACTTTCAATGCCATCCCAATCAAAATTCCACCTGCATTTTTCAAGGAGCTGGAACAAACAATCCTAAAATTTGTATGGAAATAGAAGAGACCCCAAATTACTAAGGAAATGTTGAAAAAGAAAAAACTGTAGGCATTACATTGTCTGATTTTAAGCTTTACTACAAAGCTGTGATCACCAAGACCGCATGGTACTGGCACAAAAACAGACACATAGACCAGGGGAACAGGGAGCCCAGATATGGACTCTCAACACTATGGTCAAATAATCTTGAACAAAGCAATAAAAAATATACAGTGGAAAAAAGACAGTCTCTTCAATAAATGGTGCTGGGAAAATTGACAGCTATGTATAGAAGAATGAAATTCGACCATTATTTTACACCTTACACAAAGATAAACTCGAAATGGATAGAAGACCTCAACGTGAGGCAGGAATCTATCAAAATCCTAGAGGAGAAAGAACATAGGCAGTAACCTCTTTGACATCAGCCACAGCAACTTCTTTCAAGACATGTCTCCAAAGGCAAAGGAAACAAAAGCAAAAATGAACTTTTGGGACTTCATCAAGATCAAAATCTTCTGCATAGGAAAGGAAAGAGTCAATAAAACAAAGAGGCAACCCACGGAATGGGAGAAGGCATTCGCAAATGACACTACAGGCAAAGGGCTGATATCCAAGATCTATAAAGAACCTGGACTTAGCACACACAAAACAGATCATCATGTCCAAAAATGGTCAGAAGACATGAACAGACACTTCTCCAAAGAAGACATACAAATGGCTAACAGACACATGAAAAAAATGTTTATCATCCTTAGCCATCAGGGAGATTCAAATCAAAACCACACTGAGATTCCACCTTACACAAGTCAGAATGGCCAAAATCAACAAGTCAGTAAACAACAAGTGTTGGAGAGGATGTGGAGAAAGGAGAAACCTCTCACACTGTTGGTGGGAATACAAGTTGGTGCAACCACTTTGGAAAACAGTGTGGAGGTTCCTAAGAAATTAAAAATAGGGGGCACCTGGGTGGCTCAGTGGGTTAAAGCCTCTGTCTTCAGCTCAGGTCATGATCCCAGGTTCCTGGGATCGAGCCCCACATCAGTCCTGGGATGGAGCCCCGCATGGGGCTCTCTGCTCAGCAGAGAGCCTGCTTCCCCCTCTCTCTCTGCCTGCCTCTCTGCCCGCTTGTGATCTCTGTCAAATAAATAAATAAAATCTTTAAAAAATAAAAAAAATAAAAAATAAAAATTTAAAAATGAATAGCCTTTTTGAATATTGGGCCAGAGCAAAAAAGGAAATCAAAATGAAAATTAAAAATTATCTACAAAGTTATCTAAAGGAGAACAGAACTCAGTTCATTTGATGTGGGAATATAACTCTTGAGAGATGATATTGTGTGATGGTAGATCAGACTGCCAGGAAACGTGTGATTCTAGGGGAGTTACTTAACCTTTTTCTCCTTCAGTGTTTTTACCTGCAAAATGGTGTGTTTTTACCTACAAAAACCCAGTAGGTTGTGGTGATAATTAAAGATGCACATGAACACTGAGGAGTCTGGCAAATAGCCAGTATTCCAGAATGATTTCTAATTGTTGTATTCATTCCTCCTTCCCCTCCCTTTTCTCTTATTCTTTTCTTTTGCTACTCTCTTCCATGAGTTTCTTTTACTCTTTTTAACAAAATATATGTTAAAAAAAAAGAATGAACTGATACAACAATACTATTGACTCTCAAAACTACTTTCTTGATTTAAAAGATCCACATACCAAAAAAAGTATATATTATATGATTTCTATTAAGTTTCAAAATGAGAAAATTAATATGTGTTCATAAAAATCATGAGTTGATGACTTGGGCATTAAGGACTGACCACAAAGAGGTACAAGGGGTGATAGATCCTCTCGATAGGATTGTGGGTTTTAAGAGTGAATGTTATTATCAAAACTCACAGAAATAAATACTTAGAATCTGAACATTTCACTGTATATAATGTTACCTCAGTTAAAAACCACATATTATGATACGCCCTAATAACAAAGTGAAACTTTCCAGAATTAGCAACACTTTTATAGCTGACAGATATTTTCTCATTTGTATATAAAACATGACTGTTTGTATGCAGATGGGGAATGTGTTCATGGTCTCTGTTTATTTTGTATTTACCTCTGAATAATTTTTACCTTCAACTTTTCTTTTAAATGTGGTTTCCTTTTTAATCCAAAGTTTTGGTTTCACTTTTATCCATAGTATTTAAAGAAATCAATACTAATTAAGCAAAAACAATTAAAAAATCTTAGAGTTTGAGTTGTCACATGTAACACAGAAATAATAATAAAATCTGCCTTGATTCTATTATAAGAAAACTGACCATTTAATTCTTCATCAAGCTGGATACTTTTCAGAATTAAAGTAAACACTATTTATAACTCGGGACATTATGCTGAGGTCACCCTAACTAGGTTATAATAATAACAAATGAGAAGATGTACATGAAATTGCAAAGCTCTTTACCACCTAACAGATGACAGTTTTTATGCTAAATGGACTTTAGAAGTCAAATTTTGCTTCTAAAATCTGATCTTGTCTTTTTTTCCTAGTACTCAACTTCTGTTAGATTTAAAGTACTTAGAACTAGGGGCATTATGGCTGAATGTGCCTCAAAGTTTGTGCACTGAGATGATTTTAGCATGGGATTCTATACCAAACTCATGTGTAAAGTGAAAAAGTCAGAAAATCAAAGCTATTTTTAGTAATAAGTGATTATATACAGGTGTAGCTATATCTCCTTTGACATAGGTTTATATTTCCATTATGAATTTTAAAATGTTCAAGTAGTTGCAGTTATAAATGTAATTTTCTTCTGTAATACCTTTATTAGATGTTTTTCAGTTTCAAGCTCAATTTTTTCATTTGTAACATCAATGAATCAGCAAAAAGCATACCACTTCAACTACCATTCATTTAAAAATGGAATTAAAAAAATTATCATCGAATTCTATTAGAATGCCACTAGGACCACGGTCTATAAAGACCTCTTGCCCTGTGCAGCTTTCTATGAGAATGTGAGGTAGCACTACTTTACCCTTGCGTCAATAGCCAGCCCCTGGCCTCCATTATAAGTGAAATGGCTGTTTCAAGAGAAGTACCACAGATGTGGAAGTTTTAACTTGATAGAACGGAGGAGGGATCCAGACTAAACCGATTTCAATAAAAGTTATGCAGAAAGATAACTAGCTGGAAGCACTGCTATTCATGAAAATATGGCCAGGAAGAGACAGCATTCTCTCAAGCTATTGAAGTTGTTACAGGCAATTTTCAGAGAAATTGTATTACTAGTGGTTTTAAAAGAAATGTCAGTAAAAGGTAGCTTCCTGTTTCTATTTAGCAACTGGTACATAGCTGAAAGGGAAGAATCAATGGAGCAGGAACCAGCAGCACTTCCTGTGATTTCCATGTCTGCAGGTTGAGTTTCCAGTAATCGGCCATGCATTTTTTTTTTTAAGTCAACAATCATTTTGTCTACTGTATAACTATTCTGGCACCATACTAGGCACTGGGGATATGGGGGTGAAGGAAACAGACGAATTCCCTCTTCTCATGGCATTGACACTCTATTGGAGGAAAAATAGAAAAGAAATAAAATAAACAAGTAAATTATACAATTTATGTATGTGTGATAAATGAACTAGAGGAAAATAAAGCAGAGAAGGCAGTGGAGTGTGGTGGACCACTGCAAATTTTAAACTACGTGGTATGCGAACCTCACTAAGAGCAGTGAATAGTGCCTGTATGGAACCGGGTACTGTGTAAGCATTAACGGCAAATTACCTCTCTATGCACAGTAGGAATAAATTCATTTGATGGCTTGAAATGTAGCCAGTGTAGGAAGTAAAAAGAAACGGACTCTCTAGGCTAGCATTTCAAAAGTCTGAATCTGACCTGCACCAGAGTCACCTAAGGAACACATTAAAATGCAGACTCCTCACTCTGAGCCCACAGCTAGTGATTCAGAAGCCCCTGGGCAAGAATCCTGGGATTCTGGCATTTATCAAGCCTTTTGGATGAGTCAGAAGAGGGACTCTAACACTTGAGTACTGACTATCTACTGCAGAAACATCAAGACCCAAGTAAAAATCCACATACTTAATTTATTTTACACATATTTCCTGAGTGTTCTCAACTATGTAACTAAAGGGTCTAAGGAGAGAGATCTATATTTCAGATGGTCTGACCAAATTAGGCAACTAGTTTTAAAAATAAATTAACAAAACAATGTAAAAGAAGCTTGTGATGTTCTTATGGATTTAGTTTTAGCTTAGGAAAACAGAGCTGAGGAAATTGATGATTTTTTTCCTCATCCTTTATACTTGTAAAAATAACTCCTGCATGGAAAGGCCTTGAATTAAATATTCTGTACCCATATCAGCTTCTGTCTTACCATCCTCATGGATCACTATGGCCACTAACGTGTTCCATGTAAAAAAGAAATTTTTTATGGTTGCAGAAATTCCATGACATTACCACAAACATTCCCACTAGGTTGCTCCTTCATTTGGTAAACAGTTATTGAGGCCTGCCACATGAAAGTATTCAAAGTCTACAGGAAGAGACAGACCAATAGATGAGTGCCATACAATATAACAGAGGTATCTGAACTATGCACTTTAGAAGCACAAGGACAAAGTCACTAACTCCCTAGGCTTCTGGGGATTTTTCACAAAGGAGATGATACTTGGATTGGGGCTCAAAGTATGAGTTAGACTTTGCTGGTAAAGGAAAAGAGTTTAACAGCAGACATCATAGCAGGATACATTATGCATAGATACACAAGTGCAAAAGAGTAGAAGTTCACCCCCCACTATACTACAGCTATGCAAAAAACATCTAGCTTCTTTATTTTCTATAAAAAGCGGATAATCATCATCACTGGACAATGAAGAAGTTGCCAAAAAATACTGCCAATTAATAGAATCAGTGTTCTCTAAGTGGTTTTTTAAAATTTAAACCAGCTTCTCATGGATAAATAATCAACAGTTCCAAGTTCAACTCTATGTCAGAACCATTTTTTTTCCTCTCCCTAACAAGATGGTGGCTGAACACTGGAGAAGCTGTCCAAATGAATGCATGGGGGAAAAACACTCTGGTGTCCTTTTTACTGGTTTCTGCAGCAGGATGGATGGATTCTCATCATTGTTGCTATAAATGGGGAGGAGTTAGGAGAAGCTGTCAGTTTACTTACTCTGTGATATGTTCTCTTGGCTTTATCAGGATTTAGTGGTCCTCCCTGGAATTTTTTTTTTCTCATGGCAGTGTGGATACTCTTTAAATTTTGGCTTTCCCTGTTTTTTATTGCTGAACCAAGCAGCCCATTCTAAAGCCCTCAGCTAAAATCCAGTTAACCCCTACTATAGTGAGCCCTTTTGTAAAGAAGCTCTAATAACTATATCTCTAATAACTATATCTCTTTGGTAAAATGACTTAAATGTGATGTGTCTCAACTTTCTCATTTGTTAAATGGGGATAATGTTAGTACCTTCCTAAGTGTGTGGTTGCACAGATTAAACAAGTAAATAAATATAATGTGATGAGAAGGGTGCCTGGCATATTTACGAAGTCAATGCATGTTTGCTATTGTTATTCTTCATCCCTCTTTGAGGCATGTAGGAAAATGGGTCTTTTCTTTGTTGTATGCATGGAACTGTGAGCCAGGTCTCCTATGAGCTGCATTTTTCTACTACAGCTACTGCCCCTATCAGTAGCATGCAGTCACCCTGCATGGCAGTCTATGAATGATCTTTCTCTTTAACTTAAAAAAAATAAATAAATAAATTCTGGGCACCTGGGCAGCTTAGCCAGTTAAGCTTAGGTCATGATCCCAGGGTTCTGTAATCGAGTCTCACATCAGGCTCCCTATTCAGCAGGGAGTCTGCTTCTCCCTCTCTCTCTGCCCCTCCCCCAACTCCTATATGTTCTCTCTCTAGTAAATAAATGAATTAAATCTTTAAAAAAAAATCTCTCTTTTTTCTTGGGATTTTGCCTCAGAGGAGGTAAGAACATACTGCGGATCTTACTACCTTTGTCTTTTCTTCCTGTAAGACCCTGGGCCATAAGGCATAGACTTTACTCCTTTTTATCTTCCTTTTCCCTAAGTCATGACCTAAAAACCTCTGTATGACATGGAGTAAAATTCTCTGTTAAAGATTTCCAGAACTAGCTCTTGATACTAATGTTACCATGGACTTCCAAAATTCTATTCTGAATATCAGACGCTCAACATTAATTCCTTCTCTTTATATCTTCTTGACATAACAGTCCTAGCCCCATTTATTACAAATAATGCCTCTTTAAAAATAGTAAGAAAATAACACACCACAATGAAATGTAAATAAGGAAAAGTACATGCACATATTTCAAAAATATTGTTCTCATTTTCTCCATAAGTATTAAAAGGTTTAGTGTGTCAGAATGCAGGAAATAGTGATTAATTTGGTGCTATATGTATACAATTGATTGATGTATCTGTGTGTGAGTTCAGGGGGCAGTTAGGGGAGAAGGGAGGTGGATAAAAAGGCTAGCAGATGACATGTAAGAAGCCTATTTCAGCAGAGTTGAAAAGAGCATTATATGCCATGCTAAGTAATTTGTTTTACATTTAGTTGAAGTAATAATACTATGTATTAAGTGAGGTTTACATTTTATGTCCATTTCATGTGTTAGAAAACAAAAGCCCTGAGATATTAGGCTATTCTATGTTATCATCACTGTAATTGTCAGAGCTGGGACAAAAATTCAATATTCCTGATTTATAATCTATCATATTATATGGTTTTGTTTTGTTTTTTAACTTCAAGCAACTTCTTTGGAGAAGTTATAAACTGGCATTTTCACTTTTGAGATAAATGAGATAAATCCAATAGAACAATTACTTAAATCAAAAACATTTCACTGCTTCTGAAATTCCTGTGCCTCCAGCAAAAGAAAATCCCAAGGCTGTGTTCAATAAGATCCTCTGATATATTTATTGCTTGCCTATTACTCACTGTCTTACTTGCTTTCACAGTTGGTAAAGACTCAGTAATTCTAACTATGAGGATATCAGACTGCACTGGTGTACAATCTAGATGATGTTATTTTTTTAAGCCATATGATTTTCTGAAAATAAATATAATTTCAAAAGTGTCTGCTGGATTAATTGCAAATCTTTTATGGAGATCTCCTTAAGTGTATTCTTTTATAACATGGTGTCACTTAAAAAAGACCTAAGAGATACAACAAACTGTCCAGTTACATTTTCTGAAACTAATGTGAGTCTGTCTGAAATATCACTTAGAATCATCTTTAGATAAGTCTATTTGCTAATAGGGCATAGGATAAAATACAGTTTTGAAATTAAATGATTACTTTGGACTATGTAAGCAATTCATGACAGAAAGTACATTCTTTATACAAATAATTTAGCTGCTGTTTTCATTGAGAGTCCAAATATTTCATTCATTTAAGCAAATATTTATGGAGTATCTATTGTTTTGCCACTGGAGATGTATAGATAAATGAGGCAGACAGTTACCACCCAATGAAGCTTACAACTGCAACAAAGGTTCGAAGGAAAATAGTGTCTATGAGAGTTTCTACTAAATAAACCTTAACTAATGTGAGGTGTCAGGGAAAGCTTCCACACAGAAGTGATCCTCAAGCAAAGAAATGAAAACTAAGTAGAATGTACCCAGATGACGAGTCAGAGAAAGATATTCCCAGGAAGAAGGAATAGCATATACAAAGGCTCTGGCTGGAGATAAGGGGAGATAATTTACTTTTTGAATTCAACATCTTAAAAGCACAAGGGAAAAATAAGAAGGAAATATTTTTGACGCTGATGATGATCAGGTTTGACTTTCTAGTGGTGTTTCGAAGAGTGTTATTTCATTTTTTTTTTAAGTTCTGAAACATTATTTGAAATAGTTAATATAAATATATAATTGCATTTGCTCTGTTTATTTTAATGTATACTAAATAAATGTGGAACCGTATAGAAATTTCACTAAAATCTACCCACAAATTTGCTGTGTCCTTCTTTTCATCTATGTAATATTATGCTTTTGAAAAAAAATTTTTTTAGCATATGTGACATTTTATTTGCTTGGTGAGGGGATCTCTATTTTCTTCACCAGAATGATCACTAAGCAATGCCCAATAGAAAGCTGCTTCTTTTCATTAATACAGAATCATCATGGTTTGTATATCAGAAATTTTCTCCAGGAACTAGCAAGGCTTTCTGTTCCACTGCATTTGTAAATAAACATGCTGAACCATTAAAAAAAAGGGGGGGGTTGTTCAAGGAATGACAAAACTCTGTATTGGCAGAAGAAAAGCAAGGAGGTAGACAGGGTCAGATCAATAGGCAAGTATTTTAAAATTTAAGAGAAAATGAAAGCCACTGAAAAATATAAGTAAAATAGAATCATGGTTGGTTTTTATTTTTAGAAAATTACTTCAGATCAGAGCCATGCTGCATGCAACTGAGGGAGGCACCATTCACATTCACCATTCATAGGAAATCCCTGCACCAGATATTACACTCTGCTCCAGAGGATGGACCAGAGGTGATGAGAGTGAAAACAAGATTGTCATGGTAAGAGAACGCATTGGTGGAGGCAAGAGATGACTGTGGCTCAGATTTAGGTACAATAAAAGTAGTAAAGGGAAGTGGAAGCATTTGGCAGACATTAAAGAGGTAGAATTTATAATATATAATGTGAGATTATATATAGAAGCTGATATAAAGAAAACATCAAGAATGATTCATTGATTCCTGGTTTGGTTAGTTGTGGGTGCCATTTTGCAGTATAGGAGCAGAGGAGGTAGGATGCATTAAAACTTCAGCTTGGGGCATGAGAGTTTTAAAGAACCCACATGGATCATATGGTGGAGATTTAGAATAAAATGTTTGGTATTTTGTTCTGGAGCTCAGAAGATAAATTTGAGCTGGAGAGATAAAGTTGGGAATAATTCCTATATAGATGGAATTGAAGTCACCAAAGTGGTAAAATCAAAAAGTAAGATTAGGTAGACAGAGAAGAAAAGAGGAACTGGGGTGAAACCCTCAGAACTTGTACAGATAAGTCTAATAAAGGAAACGCAACAAAGAGATAGAAACAAAGCCACGGCAATGACATGGTGTCAAAGGAATCAAGTCTTTTAAAGTAGAGTAAGGGTTTAGTCATGTCTAAGGTTGCTAAGAGGTCAGAAAGAGTGTCCATTACATCCTGTAATATGGAAGACATTTCCACAGATGTGTCTGGGGCAGCAGTCATATTGGACTGACGTAGGTAGTGAATGGGAGATGAAGATGTAGGAATGCCAAAAAATCTGATTATGAAGTGAGCAAGAGAAAAACAAACTAGAGAACAATATGAGGTCCAAAGATTTAAAAGAGTATGAAAAGCATCTAGTACAAAGGGAGGTTCTAAATATATATAAGTAGCATAAGAACACCAAGAGAGTGAAAAATGGGGAAGGAAGGAGATTCTGAGAATACCAAAGAATTTGGCTTAGGAAGAAGGAAAAATAATCCCTCCACTCGGTTGAATGGAAAGGCATAAGGGAAGTGCAAGCCAGTTGGTAGATTTGGCTGTGAGAAGTTGTATTGGGTGGTTCTGGGATCATGACCAATGGCTTCTGTTTTCTCTGCAATGAACAGGATTCATCATATTTAGAATGATCTGTGATTTCATCCTATCAGTGTCTAAGAATTGGGATCCAGGATAAATAGAGTTCTGGTCTTCTCACAACACCATAATTGGTTTAGGAAATGTACTGAAATGATCATTGCAAGGTAGAATTATTATTTTAAGCCCATGAAACTCAAGTTTCCCATTTGTAATTGTTGAGAAAATTAATACTGCAAGAAATTACTCTCTAATTAATTACTCTTAAGAAATTAATACTCTAAGAAATTACCATTTAGTAATGTGGTGAGATAAGCCACGTGTCACCTCACAGATCAGAAAAGATAAACCTACTCTGTGAGGTCAATTGGCTATCATCCAAAAAATGATGGTGAAGACAATAATAGCACCTTCCCTAAACCCAAATTCATGCATATTACTCATTCCTTCCTCTGAATTTATCCAGCACATTATTTTAAACTCTGTTTAGGTTATTATTTTAATCATCTCTGCACTGAAATTGGTTATTTGTATGTTTTAGTCCTCTGCTACACTTTTCCTGGACTTGAATGACCGTGTGTTGAATGACTATTTACACTGGATTTCTAAAATAGTGCCCTATGCAGTAATAAACCTCACTTAATAATTCACTGAAGAATTAGTACTGATTGCTTCTGTGTGCCAGATATTGTGTCACACACTGACTACATAATACAGAAACAAAACAGATAGGTTTCCTGTTTGCATAGAATTCACAGTCCAGTGGGAAAAATGAGCCTTAAGCTAATAAAAGAACTGAATACATAATTCAAAATTTAGATGAGTCACTGAGGCAAAAGAACAGCATGATATGAGAGAAAGAAAGTGAATTAATTTTATATTAAGAGAAAACTTTGAGGAAGTAGCAAATAAATCAGTTTCTCAATTCCAACATTACTGACATTTTCAATGGATAATTCTTTGTCATAGAGAGCTGTCATCTACCATTGTATAATGTTTAGCAGTTTCCTGACCTCTACCTATTAGATTCCAAAAGCACCACCCCAGTAGTAACAACCAAAAATGTCTCAAGGTACCACCAAATCACACCTGGAGAGACCCACTATTTAAATGGAGACCCAAATATTTAAGTAAGAAGTAGGCAGGAAAAAAAAAGGACAGAGGAACATTATTCCAGGAAGAAGAAACATTATGGGAAGTCCACGGGGGCAGAAAAGAGCTCAAAACATTTAAAGAACTAAAGGAGACCAGCATGTCAGGAATATATTGAATGAAGGAAAGATCAGTGCAAAGTAGGGGGTAAAAAAAGAGAGCAAACAGGTTAAAAGAAAGGTTTTGCGTGTACTGTCAAGAGTGTAGAATTTATCCTAGGAGAAACAGGAAGCTACAGGAAAGTTTTCAGTGGGAAAGTGGTAACTAAAAGATGCCATTCATATTTTTAAAATTTTTATTTATTTAATTTTAAAATTTTACTTATTTATTTTAAGTAATCTCTACACTCAATGTCAAGCTCCAACTCACAACCTCAAGATCAAGAGTTACATGCTCTTCCAACTAAGCCAGCTAGGTGCCGTGAAATTCATATTTTGGGGGGTTGCTCTGTAAGAATGAATAAGAAACTGGGAATGGAAGTGAGGAGGCCAGCTAGGGGCCATCACCATTTTCCAGGATGGTGGCTTGGGCCAGAGTGAAGGATGCAGAGGTGCTAAAAAGTAGACACAACAAAGCTATATTTTGGGAGAAGAAATGTAGAACTTAGGGTATACATGATTGTTTAATGAAAGGGAAGAAAATTATTTGAGACCTCCACTGATTTGTAAATGTATATATTAGATTTGTGTTACTTGCCCTCCAAGTGATAAAATTTTTGGTTGGTATTAGTCCTGTGTCTTTCTATTATAATTTAAAAACCCAAACTTCTTCCATATGAGAATCCTACAAATATGCAGCCTTATATGCTCTAGACCGCCACATTTTCCACTCCACCTGACCTTCTCTATTCTGGGCTAAAATTCAAAGGACTTTCAATAGCTCAGTTCATGGAATAGCTTGCATTCTGTTAACCTACATCTGTGTGTCTGTTCAGTTATAGCCTCTAAAACAGAATGGTTTACCTTAGGTATTGCTTTCAAAAAGTATAAAGAGGAATAAAAATATTTCCAATAGACATACTGCACTATTCATTCAACTTGAAGTTGCATGAATGAAAAAGTCATGGAAAGGCATGTTATGCCAACATGCTGCTATACCATATCTTTCTTATCCTATAAATTTGCAATTGGAGTCAAGCCTCTAAATGTAATTTCATGATTACTAACTTTATGGTATGTTGTATCTATCAGAGTTTAAGTCATTATAATAAAAGGAATTATAGATTTACATTAAATTAAAAGGATGGAAGAGTCAAGGTCAGGCAAGTCACCACTAGCATGCTAGTCTGCAACCTGCCCTCTGGAAGGGCAGAGAAAAGATATCACTATGTCCACCTTATTATTTAGAACCTTCTCTGAATTGGATGACTGGTATACATGAGCCTGAAATATAAATATCTTCACACTGTTCATCCTCTCATTTATTAGATATAATTATCTATCCATCTTATCATCTACTGGTCAATTGATCTGTATTTTCAAATCTTGCTTCTCCCAAGGCATATCTCAAAAAGTCAATATAAGTGGCGCCTGGGTGGCTCAGTGGGTTAAAGCCTCTGCCTTCAGCTCAGGTCATGATCCCAGGGTCCTGGGACTGAGCCCCACACCAGGCTCTCTGCTCGTCAGGGAGCCTGCTTCCTTCTCTCTCTCTCTCTCTCTCTCTCTGCTTCTCTGCTACTTGTGATCTCTGCAAAATGAATAAATAAAAATATTTTTTTTCAAAAGTCAATATGAGATCATAACTATGTCAGTTTCCCTTTCCTATACACTCCCTTAGGCCACTTATAGAGTGCTATGCTGCTACAAATCTTAACTTCCCAGTGGTACTACTCTACCATACAGACTCTGAAAATCACGGCTGATCTCTTTTCTTCTATATGTTATAGACCCCACACTAGGTTTTTATTCATTCTTCTTTAAACAATCAGTAGTCTTTTATATAAATTTAAATAATAAGAAAAATACTATGTATATTCACACAGTTATCACTGACTATGTTCTTTGGTCCTTTTTGTAGATCCATGTGTTCATCTGCTATTATCTTCCATCTGGCTAAAAGAATTCCTTTGTCATAGTGTGATCTGCTGCTGAGGGGTTATTTTGCTTTGTGCGTCCGGAGATCTCTCATTTTCCTTTTGTTTTTAAAAGACGTGTTTGACGGATATAGAATTTTTGGTTGACTTTCTTCTCTTTCATTACTTTAGACAGGCTGCTCCACTGTATTCTAGCTTGTATTGTTTCTCATAAGAAATCATGACATGCCTTGGGATTTCTTAAGCCTTTTCAATCTGCTAATACATAGTTTTCATCATATTTGAAAAAAATTTGACCATTATTTCTTCAAAATGTTTTTCTATTCTGCTTCCACTTAACACTTCTTCAGATACTCTAATTAAATATGTATCAGGCTTCTTAAAGTTATCCTGCAGCTTACGGGTATTCTGTTAATTTATTTTAAGTCTTTTAAAGTTTTTCCCCCTCTACATGTTCTCTTTCAAATAATTTCTGTTATGTCTTTAAGTTCAGTAATCTTTCCTTTACAATATACAATCATCCTTTAAACTTATCTAGAATATTTATCATCTCTGACTTTGTACTTCTCATCTCTGTAAGTTTAATTTGGGTCTCTGTATGTAAACAACATCTGTTTTTAACATGTTCAATCTTTTCTTCAGCTTCTTGAACATACGGAACACAGTTATAATAACTGCTTTAATATCTTTGTCTGCTATATCTGACATTTTTGTCAGTTATGGGTTCGTTTCAATTGACTGAGGTCTCTCTTCATTATAGAATGAATTTTCCTGCCTTTGGGCATGCCTGGTACTTTCTAACTGGGTGTCCAACACTTTGCATTTTACCTTATTGGATGCTAATACATACTATTTCTATTCTTGAGCTTTGTCCTGGGATGTACTTATTTGGAAATAGTTTGGTTACTATTTTGCTTTTAAGATGAAATCAAGATTAGTCTAGGGCTAATTATTCTCCATTATTAAGGCAAGGTCTTTCTGAGTGCTCTACCCAGTGAACTATGACTTATGAGTTTCCTCAGTCCAACTGATAAAGAAAGGTACCATTCTTTTCTGCAGTGGTGTCTGGGTACTATGCCCTCTAATCATTTTTTGTAGTTCTTTCCTAGCTTTGGGATGTGTCCTTATATATATTTACCTAAATAACATCTTCTAAATAACATCCAGGTATCTCTCTATATTCAACTTTCTACTCATTAGTACTTTTCCAATGAACTCCAGCTCCCTTGACCTCTGAACATTCTGAGATTCTCTTCCTTAACCAGTGAGACTGCTGAGCCCTACCTAGATTTCCTCTTGAACCACAGCTTGGTAAATTTCTCAAGGTGGTAGACTGGGGTAATCATAAGACTCACCTTATTCATTTCTCATGTCTTGAGTGTTATCATCCTTTGTAGTCTTATCTCTGAACTTCTGAAAATTATTGTTTAATTCATTATGGACAGGTTTTTACTTGTTTTAGGTGGCAAGGTAAATCTGTTTCCTGATGTCTTTTGTCTAAGACCAGGAATAAGACAAGGATGTCCACTCTTGCCACGTATACTCAACATGGTACAGCATAGCCATGGCTATGGATCAACATAGCCACAGCAATCATACAGGAAAAAAGAATGAGAGGCAACCATACTGTTAAAAGAGAAGTTTAACTGTCACTATTTGCAGATGACATGATATATATGGAAAACCCAAAAGACTCCACCAAAAAACTCCACAAGTAATTAATGAATTCAGTAAAGTTGTAGGATACAAAATTAATACCCAGAAGTTGGTAGCATTTCTATACAATACTAACAAAGTAGCAGAAAGAGAAATTAAGAAAACAATTCCATTTATGATTGCACCAAAACCAAGAAAATACCTAGGAATAAATGTAACCAAGGTAGTGAAAAACCTATACTCTGAAAACTATAAAACACTGATGAAGGAAATTAAAGACAACACAAAACAAAAACAGGAAAATATTCCACACTCATGGATTGGATGAATGAATATTGTTAAAATGTTCATACCATCTAAAGCAATCTACATATTCAGTGCAACTCCTATCAAAATACCAATAGCATTTTTCACAGAACTAGGACAAATAATATTAAAAATTGTATGGAACCACAGAAGACCTCAAATGGCCAAAGCAATCTTGAGAAGGAAAAACAAAGCCTGAGGTAACACAATCCTAGATTTCAAGATATTCTATAAAGCTGTAGTAATCAAAACAGAATGGTACTAGCACAAAAAATGACACATAAATCAATGAAACAGAAAGCTCAGAAACCAACCACAATTATATGGTCAATTAGTATTTGCTAAAACAGTAAAGAATATGCAATAGGAAAGAGTCTCTTCAACAAATGGTGTTGGGAAAACTGGAAAGCTACATATAAAATAATGAAACTGGACCACTTTTTAAACCATACACAAAAATAAACTCAAAATGTACTGAAGACCTAAATGTGAGGCCTGAAACCATAAAAATCCTAGAAGAGAACATAGGTAGTTAATTTCTCTGACATCAGCTGTGCAACATTTTTTTTAGATATATCTTCTAAGACAAGGGAAATGAGAGCAAAAATAAATTATTGTGAGTATTAAAATAAAAATTCTGCACCAACAAAAGAAATCATCAACCAAACAAAAAAAGCAACCTAGGGAATGGGAGAAGACATTTGCAAATGATATATCTGATAAGGGGTTAATATCCAAAATATGTAAAGAACTTGCACAACTCAACACCAAAAAAGAAAAAAAAATCCAATTAAGAAATAGGCAGGGGACTTGAATAAACAATTTCCCAAAGAAGACATATAGATGGCAAACAAACACATGAAAGATGTTCAATATCACTCATCAGGGAAATGCAAATCAAAACCAAAGTGAGATATCACTTTATACCTGTCAGAACAGTGAAAATGAAAATGAGAAGTAACAGATGTTAGAGAGCATGTGGAGAAGAGGAACCCCCATGCACTGTTGGTGGGGAAGCAAACTGGTATAGCTACTATGGAAAAACAGTTGGAGGTTCCATAAAAAATTAAAAATAGAAATACCACATGATCCAATAATTCCACTACTGGGTAACTACCTAAAGAAAACAAGAACGCTAATTTGAAAAGATATATGCACCTGTATGTTTATTGCAGCATTATTTGCAATTAGCAAAGATATGGAGGCAATGTAAATGTCCATCAACAGAAAATGGATCAGGAAGATGTGGTGTGTATGTGTGTGTATGTGTGTGTGTGTGTGCACATGCACGTGTGTGTATGATGTACATAAACACAATGGAATATTACTTAGCCATAAAGAAGAATGAGACAGTGCCATTTTTGACAACATGGATGGACCCTAGAGGTTATTATGCCAAATGAAATATGTCAGACTGAGAAAAAACAATACCATATGATTTCATTAGTATGTGGGATTTTTTTTTAAAAAAGCAAATTAATAAACAAACTGAAAAGCAGAATCAGATCTATAAATCCAAAGAACAAACTGATAGTTGCCAAAGGGGAAGACTGGGGGTTTGGGAAAAATGGATGAAGGGGAGTGCGAGATACAGGCTTCCAGTTATGGAATGGGTAAGTCACAGGAGTAAATGGCACAGCATAGGAGTCTGAATTAATAATACTGCGACAGCATTGTTCAGTCATGGAAGGTAGCTACGTTTGTGGTGAGCATAGCATAACATGTAAAGACACTGAACCACTATATTATACTCCTGAAACTAATGTAACATTGTGTGTCAAATATACTCAAACAAAATTAAAAAAAAATCTGTTCTCTGTTATTTCATCTTGGCTGGAAGCAGAAAGGCCTATGTGCCTTTCTTGCTACTAGTGACTATAAGATGTAGTAAATGTTGTTCACTATTAAGGGAATGTCATTAGCGTAATTCATCTTCATCCATTTCACTCATAAAAATGCTGAAAAGGTCAGGACTGGGGACAAAGCTTTGTACCTCATCAGAAAGAATACTCTTTCAAAAGTTACATTAACCCATTACTCAAAGTTTTTCATGCTATAAATTTACCCAATTGTCACATTAGCCTATGCATTTGCACTTCCCATCTGTTTTTCATTAACTATATTATCATTTCCTTCAATCTTTAAATTAATCAAGTGTAGGAAAAATAGGTAAATATATACTGCTGTGCGGTAGGCATTAATTTTTCACTCTGAGTATTTCTGATTCTTCATATCCTTGGCTTATGGAATTCCCTCATCCAATTATGGGTGACTAGAACCGTAAGATTATTTCTCGCCTATTAGTTGTGAGTAGAACTGTTACATACTATGTCTAGGTTAAACATTTATTTGCCAGTGTAAAACCCAATACAGTTTCCTTTATCCTCTAGATTTTGAGACAGTGACTGTTTCATCAGCTGAAGTCCTAAGTAAATTAAATGAATAGTCACCTCTGCCAACCCATGATAAGCAAGCAATGTGGGTATAAAATAAACCTTTGTTATTTTAAACCACTGATATTTGGTGTGTGTGTATGTCACAGTATATTTTAGACTCTTCTTACTGATAAAGCTTATAAAAAATAAAACACTGCAATAAAAATTAAATTTTTATTTGACTATCACACACAATTCCAGTTTTCTCTCACTCTATCTCTGGAACCATTTAACAACGGTTATGACTTTATGAGTCTTCTTCTTAGCATTTGTCTACTACTTTCTCATTGTGTAAGGGGCAGCTTTCTTAGTCTCATAAAGAGTATTTAGATATATTTCCACTGATACATAGAGAGCTAGTTCATTCCTTTTAACTGTCATATAGCATCATGTCATAAGAATATGCTACTTTCATCTAGTCAATGTTGATTATCATGTATACCCATACCCATTTGTCTACTGATAGACACTTAGGCTGTTTTTTATTTCATAGCACCATAACAACATCATTCTACATATCTCCTTGTATACATATGAAAGCAGTACATCTGGGTTGTAGGGGTGTACATATTTTGTTTTAAGGAATACCGCTAAACTCTCCTACAATGTGACTAAACCATTTTATATTGCAACCACTTTTGATAGGTTTATCCTATGTTTATTGTTCTGGTTTAATTCTAGAACCTCATTTATTCCTTATACCAGAAAAAAAAGCAAACAAATCCCATTTCAGTGGTGACTGGCACTCATATGTACACTGCCAATACAAAGCTAAGTAGGGCACGGTTAAGGAGACATCAATACACAAACAGGATCATCTTGATTCTTTGCACTATGATTTATTAAATGAAATTAGGCTATACTTTCCTTAATTGAGGTCACTCATGAAAATGAGCTTTCAAATATGGTATAATTACCTATAACCTATTTCCTCTATCTTCAAACTGAATAACAACTTATATAAAATGAGCCACTTAATTAAGGAGCAGTTTTGTAGGCTACTTTATATGAGCGTATACTTCATTGTTGTATCAGACGATGGTCTTGCCAAATGGTAGGAAGAGTTTATTTTTACTGAAAGAGTTTGATTTTACTGAAAACGAAGACTGCTTAGAAATATTCTAAGTTACTACATATGAAAAGCCATAGCACTACTGGAAATATTCTGTTATAAGTTACTACATATGAAAAGGTATAGCACTATTTGAAGGCAGACAGATTGATTAACTGAAAATATACATTGTAAAGCCAATGGTTTATATTTACAAAGTATTTTAAAAGTTTTAATATAAAGTATGAACAATAAATCAATAGATGAGATAAAATGGAATTGCAAAGAAATGCTTAAGTTTTGAAATGACAGAAGTCAGAAAAGAAAGACAAATTCAACAAATAGAAAACAGCAAGACAGCAGATTCTAATCCAACAGTCGATAATCACTGTAAATGCGAATGGTCTGAATGAACTTTGTTAAAAGAGAAGTTCAGATCGGACAAAAAAGCAAGACCTGAATCCATGTCATCTACAAGAAACCCACTTAAATATAAAATTGTAAGGATTAAAGCAAAGGGGTGCAGCTGTTACATAGAAAACAGTGTGGCAATTCCTCAAAAAGTTATATGTAGAATTACAATATGCCCTAAAATGTATACCTCTTACAGGTATATGTTCAAAAAAATTAAAAGCATATGTTCATCCAAAAACTTGTACACAAATGTTCATAACAGCAAAACTCATAACAGCCTAAATATTGAAACAATCCCAATGCTCTGCAAATGAGAATGGATAAACAGTATATGATATGTCCAAATAATAAAATATATATTTATCAGTCATAAAAAGCAATAGAGTACTGAAATATGTTGCAAGTGTAAAACCCTAGAAACAATATGCTAAATGAAAGAAGCCAGACACAAAATGCCACACAGTATATTAATCCATTCACATGTAATACCCAGAATGGGAAAAACCATAGAGACTGAAAGTAAGTTAGGGATTGCCAGGCATTGGACAGAGAATGGAAAATTGAGATTGATTTTCAATGGCTTGGAAGTTATTGTGGTATAATGGAAATATTCTAGAATTAGGTAATACTGACGGTCTCATAGCACTGACTATATTGAAAACCACTCTACTGAACACTTTGATATGCTAGATTTTATGTTATATGAAATTTATTTCAAAAAAATGTTAAGGTCTAGGGACAGAAAAAGTTATACCATGGGAATACAAATCAAAGAAAGCTGAAGTACCTATATTAATTTTAGACCAAGACAACTTTAGAAAAAGGAAAATTTTCAGGGATAAAAGGGAACATTACATAGTAACAGAGGGGTCAGTTCTCTAACCTAAACATGTATGCACCTAACAATACAGCATCAAAATGCATGACACAAACATTAACAGAACTAACAGGAGAAACTGTTAAGTCCATCTTTATAGCTGGAGACTTCACCACCACAAACAAGCAGGCAAAAATTTAGTAAGGATAAATACATACTCTTGAACACCACTACTAACCAACTTGGCATAATTGATATTTATAGAATATTCTAAACACCTACATCAAAACACACACTTTTTTCAAGTGCACATGAAACATTCACCAAGCTAGACCACATTCTGGTTCATAAAGTAAACCTTACCAGGGGTGCCTGGGTGGTTCAGTGGGTTAAGCCTCTGCCTTTGGCTTGGGGCATGATCCCAGGGTCCTGGGATTGAACCCCACATCAGGCTCTCTGCTCAGCGGGGAGCCTGCTTCTCTCTCTCTATCTGCTTGCCTCTCTGCCTACTTGTGATTTCTCTCTCTGTCAAATAAATAAATAAATAATCTTTTAAAAATTAAAAAAAAATAAACCTTAGCAAATATAAAAGAATGTAAATCATGCAAATATGTTCTGATACATAACAGAATTAAACTAAAAATCACTAACAAAGCTAAGAAATTGCCCAAATACTTGGAAGATAAACAATACATTTCTAAATAATCAATAGGTTAAGAAGAAAATCAGGAAAAGGTTTAAAATATTTTGAAGTTAATTATAATGCAAATACACTTATCAAAATGTAGGATGCAGCTAAAGCAGTGCTGAGAAGGCTAGTTATACCATAAAATAAATACATTTTAATGGAAGAGAGACCTACCAATAAATCAATGTCCTAGGCTTCCATCTAAGAAAGAAAATGCAAGTTAAGGAAAGAGGTGCAAACTAAACAACACAAGCAGAAGAAAGGAAATAGTAAAATGAGAACAAATATCAATTAAGTTAAAAACAGGAAAACAGAGAATTAGCAATTTAAAATTAAAAAAATTGAAAGTGAAATCTGATTACTATCTGTAAAGAACAGTGAAACTGACTTCTAGCTAGGCTAAAAAGAAAAAAAAAGGGAAGACAAGAATTACCATTGTAAAAAATGAAAGTATCACTATCATCCATAGACATTAAAATGATAATAAAGAAATATTAAGAATACTTTTATAATTACAAATTCAATAATTTAGATAAAATGGAATAATTCTTTGAAAGATACAAACTACCAAAATTTGCTCAAAGAAAAACAGATAACCTGAATAGCCCTATAACTATTAAAGAAATTAAATTACTAATTAAAAATTTTCCAAAACAGGGGCGCCTGGGTGGCTCAGTTGGTTAAGCAGCTGCTTTCAGCTCAGGTCATGATCCCAGGGTCCTGGGATCGAGTCCCACATCAGGCTCCTTGCTCAGCAGGGAGCCTGCTTCTCTCTGTCTCTTAAAAAAAAAAAAAAAAAAAAAAAATTTCCAAAACAAATGAGAAAGAAGAAACACTAAGCCCAGATTGTTTCACTGGTGAATTTGTTCAAATACTTAAGGAAAACATAATACCAATTCTACACAGTATCTTTCAGAAAACAGGAAAAAAGGGAATACTTCCCTATTTATTTTATGAGGTCATGGTTAACCTAATATCAAAACAGACTAAATCATTACAACAAAAGAAAACTAAAGACAAATATCACTCATGAATATTGAAGCAATGATCCCTAATAAAATATATGAAATAAAACTCAGTTAATATATAAACAAAACAATATATCATGCCCAAATGGGGTTCATCCTAGGAATGCAATGCTCGTTTAACATTCATATTAATAGACTGAAAGAAAATGGT
Organism: Neogale vison; assembly: GCF_020171115.1. Taxonomy (NCBI): domain Eukaryota; kingdom Metazoa; phylum Chordata; class Mammalia; order Carnivora; family Mustelidae; genus Neogale; species Neogale vison. Next base: position 161,123,538 of record NC_058094.1, on the reverse strand, counting down.
ATTATCATATCAATAAGTAAAAAAAAAATTGTATGACAAACTTTAAACTCCTTCATGATAAATACTCCCCAAAATTTGGAGTACAACTCCTTCAGTCTTACAAAGAATATATATAGAAAACCTATCATCATACTGAATGCCAGCAGACTGACTGCTTTACCCTTCTCACCACTCATATTCAGCATTGTACTAGAAGTCTTAGCTAGTTCAAGAAGATAAGAAAAGGAAAGTAAAGTTATACTTATTACAGAGGAAGGCATAAGACTTTGTTGGCAGAGAACGTGACTGCCTATATGGAAAACCCTAAAGAATCTATAAAAAACTTCCCGGAACTAATAAGTGACTTAAGCAAGAACTTTGGAAACAAAGTCAGTATACAAAAGTCAGTTGATTTTCTAGATACTAATATTAGCAATTTAAAATTAAAAAATAGTATCATCAAAAATGAATCACATATAAATCTATCCAAGAATATACAAGTTCTATATGAAGAAGAACTATACTAATTAAAGAAATCAAAGAATATCAAAACCAATATAGAATAAACATATATAGATAGAAAAAGTCAATATAGTGAAGATGTCAATTCTTCCCAACTTGATCTATATATTCAACACAATCCCAATGAAATCCTATAAGCATTTTTGTTGGTATCAACCATTTTTAAAAGTTATGTGAAAAAAGACACCGGAATAGTCTAAAGAATTTTGAAAGAGCAATAATGGAGGACTTATTTTAACTAATCTCAAGATTTCTGTAAGCAACAATAACATAGTGTGGTATTACTAAAAATGTAATATTCAGATCAATGAAAACAGAAAAGGAAGCCCACAGATAGACTCCAAAAATACTGCCAACTAATTTTTGACAAAGGTGCAAAGGCAATTCAATGAAAAAGGATAGTCTTTTCCACAAATAGTGCAAAAAAGAAAAAGAAAAAGAAAAAAAAATTTAAAGTACATATTCACTTGGCTAGACTATGAAAGGCAGCTATTTAGCCAAACACCAATCTAGATGTTGTTGTGAAGGTGATTTCTAGATGTGACTTAAGTAGACTTTGAGCAAAGTAGATTACCTTCTACAGTATAGATAGGTCTCATTCACTGAAGGTGAAGTCCCCTAAGAAGAATGAATTCTGCCTCTAGACTGTCTTCTGACTTAAGACTAAAACTAATTCTGCCCTGGGTCTCCAGCCTGCCAGCTTCCATTCCCTCCAGATTTTGGACTTGTTCATGAGAGCCAATTCCTTTAGATAAATCTCTTGATAGACAGAAAGATAGATAGACAGAGAAACAGAAATATAAGCATCTTATTATTACGACTTCTCCAGAGAACCCTAACTAATAGAGTTCACAATACAGCACCTGCACCAGAAATGGAAAACATAATTCCTTGCAATGGAACCCCAAGATTGCTATTTATCTGCACTGCTAGAAAAACATAAAACTTTCCCAAATGTGGGCAAGCTTTGAATCTCCTCAGTTACTTCACTTATTTTTACTGATTCCATATATATTCTCAGTCTGCTACCAAAACAACTACATTTTTTTTCTGTTGAATTTTGGTGAGAGATAAGTCAATATATTCCATTCAACTATTCACTTTACTCAAAAGCAATGAGACTGGGTTGCTGGCTAAAATTTGATAAACATTATTATGCCATGTCCCTAGTGTTTCTGGATAAACCAGGAGTCAGATATATGATACTAATAAAAGAAAAATATTTGGCAAAGGTGAAAAGAGTGTATTCTCAAAAAATATTTAGAGGAAGAAACACAATTTCCACTTCTCAGAATGGATATCAAAGTCTGCATTCTTTAAACAGACACTAAATTTTTAAATTCGTACTCTGGGTCTCTCTTCAAAAATATTTTGTAGTGTTTTTGATTTATGCATTGTTAAGGGCAATAATATCTAACCTGACCACTTCACACCTGGCAAGAAGCAGCTGCTGCTATAGTAAATGACGTCATCCTCAGCTGCTGAACAGATACTCATTCCCAGGATGTAAATAAGAACGCCTAAGGAATAGCTATATATACACACAATGGGTCATAAAACTGAAGGAAAATGATGGTCATCTGTTTTAACAAGCTAATCTTATTTGCCCCAAATTTCCAGAAAAGCCACAACACAAGCAAAAACTTAAAACCTTAGCAGAGGGTGCCTGGGTGGTTCAGTTGGTTGGGCAGCTGCCTTTGGCTCAGGTCATGATCCTGGACTTTCAGAATCGAGTCCTGCATCGGGCTCCCAGCTCCTTAGGAGTCTGCTTCTCCCTCTGACCTTCTCCTCTCTCATGTTCTCTCTCACTCATTCTCTCTCAAATAAATAAATAAAATCTTTAAAAAAAAAAAAAAAAAAAAACCTTAGCAGAGACTGGGTGCTGTATATGAATGATCAATCTCTAAATTCTATTCTACACTTGAAACTAGCATTACACTGTATGTTAACTAGCTGGAATTTAAATAAAAATTTGGAAAAAGAAAAAGAAAAAAAAAACAAATTCTAACAGAGAAAGGTACCTTGCAACACTACACGATCGCTTTCTGAAGTCTTTTTTTCAGCCCTTTTTTTTTTAAAGATTTTATTTATTTATTTGATAGACAGACCACAAGCAGGCAGAGAGGCAAGCAGAAAGAGAGAGGGGAGGAAGCAGAGTCCCTGCTGAGAAGAGAGCCCGCCGAGGGGTTCAATTCCAGGACCCTGGGATCATGATCCGAGGTGAAGGCAGAGGCTTTAACCCACTGAGCCACTCAGACACCCCTTCTGAAGTCTTTAATCAAAGTCAAGTGCTAAAATTATCCAAGTACAGAGAATCACCATGACTGACTCTATACCTACAGTTTCTAGTTCCCCTCAGAACTAGAAGTTCTTGCCCCTCTACCTCAGCTTCTGATTTCTCCAAATGAACTCTATAGGACTTGGAACCTGTTAGCTTTAGGAAAAATTCAATGAACCCAAATGCTAATCTACTTAATAGTGTTATAAAACCAAAGAGACAATAATTTCCCAAGTTTAAGTGCTATACTGAGAGATAAAATATACCACATTGTTGCTAAGAAACATGTCAGGGTTGTCAGACTTACTGGATAGTTAGCCATACGAGGTTTTTTGGTCTTCCATCATTTTTACTGAAGGGGTCCCAGAAGCCAGTATGTGGTCAAACATGGGTCAGTGGAATGGAGGTAACTGAAAGACTTGTCTCTCCCACACCTGGAACCCTGAGAAAGAATTAATAAAATTCATAGTAAGAGATCCAAATAAATAGAGAGCAAAAGGTAATAGTTTGCACACTCTTAATTGTGGTACCTTCATTCAAATAAGTCCTCCAGGCTCATCATCCACTAGCAGGAAGTCTCGGGGCCTCCATTTCTTTATACACCTATATGGTAACTCTGAGTAAGGGCCAGGTGGGGCCAGGTAGAGAGAGATAGGTAATGGGCCATGGGATCAGGCTCACAAAATTCAAAATGTGGGAGATGAAAGCAGACCAGAGATGATAGAACAAACCAGACCATCCTGTTCTAAGTGTCAGAGGTGGGGTCTTATTGTAACAGTTACTTGTGACCAGCAAAGAAGAATTACCTGACCCTAAAAAGGAAGTAACCCATTGACGGTGTAATCACTAGACCTTACTCAAGTGTGTTATCAATAGAGATGTTAAAAAGATTTAAGTTCCCCAGTTAGCTTTCTATAAAAGACCATCCCTAAAAGCTCTCAGTGGCAACCCTATTGGGATCCCTTTCACTCGTGGGAGTTTTTTCTGTATCCTTGCTTAATGAACTTCTGTCCCTTTACTCTCTTTTGTCTGCGAGATTCTTTATTCGACTCCATGAGACAAGAACCTCACTCTCTTGCATCAATTCCTTTGATGGTTAGGCTATGCACCCCAAGCCAGGGCTCTATTACTTTCTCCCCAGACCTATAGTGGGGTTCATATAGAGCATGAAATCATCCATAATACCTAGCTTGCTCAAATGTAGCAAGGGGCTAGCTGGGGGTGACAAGGCTTCAGAAAAGGGCAAGGGCATTGGCCTTTGGAATGCAGAGGCCTGCTGACTGCTCCTCCATAGGAATGCCCTGGAGAGTTGCCTTCCCTGAAGCTTTGTTAGCCCTCCCCGGAGCCAAGAGATAAGTGCATTGTCGTCTATGCTCTGTTTAGCAGATAGAACAAGCAGATTAGCATATCGTATCTTTCCCTTGAACAGACCCTCCTAGTTCCGCTAAGACCCCTTGTCACACATCACATGCCCGAGAAACAGTGATAAAGACTTCTGATTATCCTGAAAGACCAACAAAGGCCTGAGCAAAGAAGAGCAAAGGGCTTTTGTCTCTCAACGCTGACCCCCTTTGCCTTACTCTTGTCTTTCACATCAGAGTTCAGAGTCCTCTTCAACCAGTTGGTCTGGGGATTGCTGGCCGTTCCCAGCAGATCTAGCCATCCTCGGAGCCTCACTCTTAATTTGTTCTATTCCCTAAAAATGCCCCACCTTTCATTACTAAACCGGGCTTCCTTCCAAGAACTGTGTCCTTTCTCTACCATTTCTGTTACTGAGAGGGGAGAAAATATTTTTTGGCTTCTGGAGTTAGAAGAAGTAAAAAAAAAAAAAATTGTCACTGGGCTGTCTATTGGCAGCTTGTTTTTTCTTGCTCTTCTGATAACTCCAGATCGTTACTTTAAAAAGGAAAACATACACTTTATTTCAAGGATAAATGTCCTGCACTGTTTGCATATTGTTAGATCCCTTATTATGCTCACAGAGGTTTTGTTGTTGTTGTTTTGTTTTGTTCTTGTTTTGTCCCAGTGGGGAAGTACAATACAAAGTTCATTTTTGTTGCATCCTCCTGATTAGGGGAATAATTTGTTTATTTGCTTCCTTGCTTATTTACTGCAATCTGTGGAAAATGTGCCATTCTATCACATGTAGCCTAATTAAATATCCCCTGATGCCTGTATGTGGCAAGGAACACTAAACAATGCAAATACAGAAATGTCAGATCCTTTGAATATATAGCAGCAATGTATCATACTGGTAATTCCTTTTTCCATACCTTTACTGGACAATTCAGTTCATGACAGTGGAATTATTTAAGACAGTAGTTCAACATCGGAAAATAAAATAACCAAGGTGATGACTGTAAACGATGTTTGCTAACTGATGATTAGTGATTCCTGGATAGCAAACAAATGTCCTCATCAGTATAATTCTCCTTTAGCATGGAACCTCTTTCAAGTTATTAGGATCTCTCGGTAAAACACAAATTGAGGAAAAAAGGAAGAAATTGGCCCAATTTAGCAACTGCTGTGTATCATTATAGGCCTAGACAGAGTCATTAATCCAGAAATACCAATTATTTACAATTTTTGCTAAAAATAATACTTAGAAGCAGAGCAACTCAGTTCTGAGAATCAGATTGTGCATTTTACATCTAATGATCATAATGACTGCTTACCTCAAAACTTATTTTGTGGATTAAATAATAAGCATACATGTAAAAGAACCCTGGAAATCATGAGGGATATTATAGTATTTAAAATTACTAATATTATTTCCTTACTTTCCATAGAAATGCTTATGTACTTTATGCTTATACTGTTTTTTGTCATAAAGCAAAGAATATTTTTATGCCATACAATGCCTCAATCCTATGCTTTAGAGTTTGTGCTTTCATAAAGCTTAAGAAATCTTAAGCTTATAATTTATAATTATACTTAAGAAATACTTCCCTCCCCAAGCATTATATCACATTCCTCTATATTATATCTTAATCTTTTGTTACTTCCTACATTTTAATATTTAACCCAGATACAGTTTAATTTTTTTATGAGTTGTGTAACTTATCTAAAGTATTTTCCTCCCTGAAAATGATTAGCTAGTTATCTTTTTTAAATGGCAGGGCCAAAAATGCTCTGCCGGTTTTACAGATAAGTAACAAAAGCTCAGGGAGGGAAAATGATAGATAGTGGTCTAAGAGCCAACTCAAACCTTTTCTCAAAAGCTAACCATAAAGGGCATTTCTTAACTTCACTTAAGTTGGACATGATGGAAATATTTATACCGGGAAAATCAGCAAACACTACAAACCAGAATTTTATTCCCTCTTTCCCTCCAACCCATATTTTTTGTCCATTTTTCATTTTTTTCCATTTCCATTTTTTTTAATTGATTTTTTTATTTTATTTTATTTTTTGTTGTATATATTCCAAAATTCATTATTTATGCACCACACTCAGTGCTCCATGCAATACATGCCCTCCTTAATACCCACCACCAGGCTCACCCAACCCCTCACCCCTCTCCCTTCCAAAACCCTCACTTTGTTTCTCAGAGTCCACAGTCTCTCCTGGTTTGTCTCCCCCTCCATTTTCTCCCAACTCACTTCTCTCCATCTCCCAAGGTCCTACGTGTTATTCCTTATGCTCCACAAATAAGTGAAACCATATGATAATTGACTCTCTCTGCTTAACTTATTTCACTCAGCATAATCTCCTCCAGTCCTGTCCATGTTGATACAGAAGTTGGGTATTCATCCTTTCTGATAGAAACATAATACTCCATTGTATATATGGGCCCTGTTGAAGGGCACCGTGGTTCCACAGTTTGGCAACTGTGACCATTGCTACTATAAACATTGGGGTACGGATGGCCCTTCTTTTCACTACATTTGTATCTTTGGGGTAAGTACCCAGTAGTGCAATTGCAGGGTCATAGGGTAACTCTATTTTTAATTTCTTAAGGGATCTCCACACTGTTTTCCAGAGTGGCTACACCAACTTGCATTCCCACCAACAGTGTAAGAGGGTTCCCCTTTCTCCACATCCTCTCCAACACCTGTTGTTTACTGTCTTGTTGATTTTGGCCATTCTAAGTGGTATAAGGTGGTATCTCAGTGTGGTTTTGATTTGAATATCCCTGATGGCTAAGGATGATGAACATTTTTTTCATATGTCTGTTAGCCATTTTTATGTATTCTTTGGAGAAGTGTCTGTTCATGTCTTCTGACCATTTTTGGACATGTGTTGAGTTTGAGGAGTTCTTTATAGATCTTGGATATGAGCCCTTTGCCTGTAGAGTCATTTGCGAATACCTTCTCCCATTCTGTGGGTTGCCTCTTTTCCAACCTGTCTTTTGACAGTTTATCAGCATACCACTGGAAGGGTCCTCATTCCCAATGAACCCTGTGCTGTGTTAGGGCATTAAAAAGATCATAACATAAACGATCCATCTTCCTGGGCTATCATTTGATTTAATGATAACATATGTAATTATAAGAAATATAGTATATTATAAGGTAGAATATAAAGTTCATATAATTCTCAGGATTTAGCTTGATATTATAAGAAAGAAAGAAAAATGTGTCTTTGTGGCAGACAGATTTCGTCCATACCCCCAACTCAAGGAGTACAGAGACAAAAAAATATGCTAACTCTCCTTTAAGGATATCTTGAGCAGAAAATCTGAAGTTCAGTAGAACAGAATATTTATTTATTTATTTTTATTTTTATTTTTTTAAAGATTTTATTTATTTATTTGTCAGAGAGAGAGGAGAGAGAGCGAGCACAGGCAGACAGAGAGGCAGGCAGAGGCAGAGGGAGAAGTAGGCTCCCTGCCGAGCAAGGAGCCCGATGCGGGAACTCGATGCGGGACTCGATCCCAGGACAGATGCTGGGATCATGACCTGAGCTGAAGGCAGCTGCTAAACCAACTGAGCCACCCAGGCGTCCCTAGAACAGAATATTTATAAGGACTAGTGATTCTTTCTAAAACCCCTACCTTGCATTTCTATTATTTTATGTGATTAAGCTGGAACAAAACTGCAGATCCTCTGGCAACCCACTGGTCTTACAGGCACAGTATAATATTTTCTACTGTCTCATTATGAGCATATACTTGATGTCAACAAAGCAGAAAACATATGCTGCTTACCAACATACTCTAAATGTTTAGAGTATTAGCAATCATCTCTGTAGTAGACAGTCTTTTAGATGACTCCCCATGACCCCCACCTCTTGGTGTGTAATTGGCCTTATGTAATTCCCAACTCTTGAGCTTGAACAGGACTTACTAACTTACTGACTGACCTCTGATGGATAAAGTATTACAGAAATAATGGGATATCAGTTCTGCAAATAGATTTTTAATAGTCTGTGGCTTGCTTAAGGCCCTCTCTCGTTCTCTCCTGACTTGGTCTCTCTGAGATAAGCCATTTGCTATGTTAGGAACTATAAAGAAATCATATGCCAAAGAAATGACATCTTCAGACAACAGCCAGTGAGAATCAGGTTTGCCAATAGCCACATGAGTGAGCTTAGAAGTGGATACCCTGTGAAGGGCTCCTGGTTGGCCCAATCTGTTGTCTGCCTTTGGCTCAGGTCATGATTCCAGGGTCCTCTGGTCAAGCCCCACATTGGGATCCCTTCTCAGTGAGGGACTCTGTTTCTCCTTATTCCTTTGACCCTCTGCCTGCTTATACTCTCTCTCTCTTTCTCCCCCCAAATAATTAAAAATCTTACAAAAGAGAAGAAAAGAAAGAAAGAGGAAAAGAAAGAAAAGAAGGAAGAATCGGATCCTCCATGAATTGGACGGTGGATGACTGCTGTCCTGGCTGGTACCTTGATTGTAGTTTTGTGACAGATACAAAGCCAGAGACCCAGTTAAAGCATGTCAGGGGATTCCTGACCCACAGAAATTATGAGATAATGAATGTTTGTTGTGTTAAGCCACTAAACTTTGGAGTGATTTATTATACAGCAATAGAGAACTAAAACAATCCCCAATGAACTTAATTCAAGGATGACAGCATTTAAGGCTTTACATATTAACAGTCTGATGGACTAATGATCTGTCTCCCAAATGGATTCTAACATCATCCCATTTACCACGTCTCTTCTGAGAACTGCCTTTCATTTACTGTTCTTGATGCATAGAGTTATCGGTACTAACTCCTGGTTAGTGGATTCAGAATTTCGTGTATTTGGATTTCTTTTTTCTTCCGAATAATCCTATACTTCTTATGTTTGCTCTTCTCCACCCACTCACACACTTTCACTGGCAGCTTGAAGCTGAACTTTTGTCCAGCCTGGAGCTATGAAACAGAATTATTCTTGGCAGAACAAGAAATGGCCATGAGAAGACTATATATTTGATGCACATCTCATTAGGACCAAACTTTCACCAGACCGCCTCAGAGTCAGGAAACTGGCCATGATGGGTCTGCTAAGTGCAGGAAATTGTTCTACCTTGGCTGAAGATGCAATTGAGGGGCGGGGGGTGGTTCCCAGAAAAAGAAACAGCTGGTCACAGAAGGGCCCAATGCATACAACTGTACAAGTATGCAGTGACCCCACTCTTCAGAATTTTCATATTTTTTAATCACTTTTTTCCTCTCTATGTTAGAAGACTGCAAGTTCTTTCAGATATACCTAGCTCTCTATCTAATTTTGTTGCTATATACTTTGCGGTTTGGGATGTGGTTTTGAAAATTAATACTAGCACAATTAAGTGCTCTTGATGAGCACTAAGAAATATATAGAATTGTTAAATCATTACATTATGTATTTGAAACTAATATAACACTAATAGTACTTGAATTAAAAAAAAAAAATTAACACGAGCAGAACTTATCCAGTGGTGATTATCTCTCTTCTTGTACTAATGTCACTTGCATTTGTCACTAAGACCTACTAGGAGCCCTGGAAGTTTGGGGAGTGCTTCAGCATTTTGTAAGTGGATGCTAAGAAAGAGGTGCTATCCGCTATTTCTTAAAAGAGAAAGATGCTGTCTGGAACATATTAAGCCATTGCTAACAGCTCAGGAATATGGCCTTGGATTTAGTATTTTCTGTCTTTGTCTTGCAATGGAAAGAACATGCCAAGGATTTCTTTCATCTTTTAACCCCTCACCAAACAAATTATCTTCAGAAGGTCATCTCGACCTCCACTGACATTGACTGCAAAGACTTAAAATTCTGATCAGTTTTCTCGCTCTGGTCTAACACTGCAGGACTACTTGCTTAGCCTTGCGCAGCCTAGTTGGCTGCCAATTTTATTGATGTTTATATTACACAAAATAGTACTATTAACTAGTCGCCTTGCCTAATAGATTCAAATGATCCTGGTCATTATCACTCTGCTTACTACTCCAGGGTGACCAACTTTTGCAAAGTGATCTTTAATTATTATAGCTTGCCCTCTGATTCATAAAGCTGAGTTGGTGCTGAAAAGGAACATCTCTAACGTTCTACCATCTCTGCCTCCTCTATCTATCAGCTGATAGGTTGTCGGAACTGTCCAGGACTAATGTTTTGTCTTCTCATGAGTTGACAAAACTTTCTTGCATAGGAGGATAAATTTGCAGCTACTGCATATTCAGAGATGTGTTTAAGCTGGTCAAATGTTTATTAATATCCATTTTTATGCAGGAAAGTTGGATTGTGGTGGAGAGAGGATCCAGGTCCTCTATCTGCCAATATCCTTCTCCACTATCAAAGCCCTAAGTAAATGTCAGCTCCCCCTAAAACTGCACCAAATTATCCTAGTTGGAAGCAATATCAATTTCTAAGAATTCCTTGACGTTTTGGTTGTACCACTCTCATCTGATACCACAGGCAGCTTGCATGTTAGCTCTTTGTGGGCATCTTTACCTCCCTATTAAACCATTGATTCCTTGAAATCCATGACCAATATCCATTTTTCTTTGTACTGCCCCACAGCTTCTTGTGCAAACACTTGCTCCAGAAGGAATTCAATAAATATTTCTGATTTGGATAACTGAGAAAATGAATGAAAAAAAAAAAGTCTATATTTGACAAGGGAGGAAAGCACTGGGCAATGAGGACCATGGGAATAACAGAAGGAGAACTGAATTGAATCTCTGAAGGAAGAGCTGAAAATGGTGAGGATATAAAGGGCCAGGTGCTGGTAGAAACAGAACCCAGCATTATACCTAACTCCATCAATTTAAAAGATCTGGTCTATTTTGTATTTTTGCTTGTTTGTTTTTTGTTAGCAATAAAGCTGAATATGACAGTTAATTCCTGGAGTTGTGTAAACCAGGAAAGGATAAAGAAACTATTAGTAACTATCAAACTATGGGTAAGGGGCATTTGACAGTTCCTGAGCATTAGAAATCAGCAAAGCTCTACATCAAAAACATAAAATGGCTATAATAGGCATATGATGTATTTCCAAAGATCATATGCTATTAAGAAAATTATACTGGAGATCAGTATTTTCAACACTTGGATCTCTTTGGGGTTGCAATGCGGTGATGTCACTGTACTGTTCATCCCTCGGTTTCCAACAATGTAAGTTAGCAGAGAAAGCACTGATTACATTGGCGATTAGCAAATTCTGTGTCTCATTAGCTATGTAAATTTTAAGTACCACTCACTTTTCTGCGTTTCATTTTCCCAATTTTAAAATGAGGACCTAGGCTGTAAAATCCATTAAGTTCCTTCCATCTAACATTCATTGGTTCTAAGGTTTAGGAATATACACACAAATGTGGACCAGACTTCTCCTTCCATCTGGACAAGCCCCTTCACTCTCCTTCAGGGTTGGGTTTATTTCGGGCTACTAGGCTTCCTGGACCACAGGAACCCCCTAGTGGCCATCTGGAGAACTCTCACGAGCCATCTCCCAGTTCCAAAACATTGAGGGGGATTACCAACAGGCTAGAGCTTTCCTTTTTTGATGTTTTTACTTAGAATTCAGTTGATACTACTTTGTGTAAACTTTTCTCACATATCCATGTACTTTTCCATTTATCTTCCAAGTATTTTCCAATTACCTTAGGAAAGAGCTTGCTTTCTCCTTCCCCACTCCCTACCCTTTATTTCATTTTCCCTTATTTTATTTATGAGATAAAATAGGGTGACTGTTATACTTTTTGAATAATTGTTTACTAAAACATTTAATAACTTTCTTCTGATTATACAAAGACATGCATGTTTATTGTAGAAAGTTTGGGACATAATAAGAAAATAAATTATCCACAATATTATTATCTAGACCAATCACTAGAAATATTTCAGGGTATTTCATATATATGTATATGTAAATAACTTTAAAAATATAATTTGGATTATACAATTTTGTTGGGGTTTTTTGGTTACCATATAACACTTTATTCTTTTTTTCCTACCTGACTACCAACATCAACATTGATTCAACTCAGTATCTCATAGCCCAAGTCTAATAATAATACTTTATCTGGGGATGCCTGGGTGGCTCAGTCAGTTAAGGTCTGCCTACAGCCCAGGTCAGCTTCCTAGGGTCCTGGGATGGAGCCCAACCTTGTCCTGGCTCCCTGCTCAGTGGGGAGACTGCTTCTTATCCCCCACAACCATGCTCTCTCTCAAATAAAAAAATACAAACTTCTAAGAAAATAAGGCTGTATCTAATGATTACCATGTGCCTGCATTACTCTAAGCACTTTACATAAGTTATCTCCTTAAATCCTCAAAATCACCCCAAATCCTCAAAATCACCCCGTGATACAGACACCAAGACATAGAGAAGCTAAATAACTTGTTCAGGGCAACAGCGTAGCAAATGTTAAAGCTGGAATTTGAGCCTGGGAGTCCAGCCCCAGAGTTTGTACAACTATTATAGACACACTTTATGTCAACATTCTTGTCTAGCTCCAACTTGAATATCTGTCCAGAATTTTACAACCTCTCTCCACTTCCCTTACCACTTTCCTGGTCTAAGGTGCCATCATCTTTTACCTGGATTGTTTCAAAAGCTTTACACCTGATCTTCCTGCTTCCGATTTGTCTGTCCACAATCTGTTTTCAATGTAATAGCCTGAGATAGTCTTTGTAAGTACTACTGAATCAATTATTTTATGAAAACCTCCCAGTTGCTTCCATTTGATCCAGAAAAAGAGCCAAAGTCCTCTCTCTAATCTGGCTCTCTGTGTTCACTTTTAACTCCCCCATTCTTCTCCTTGCTCGGTGGCTCACCTACACCGACTCCTGCACTGGCCTCTTGTACCTAAGAGCACCACAGGATTTGCTTTTGCTCTTCTGTTTGCCTGGAATATTTGTCCCCAGGAGACCTATGCAAATTGCTTTCTTACATCCTTAAAGTTCTTCTAGAAAGGTCACCATCTCAGCAAAACTTTCCCTGGGCATCATTTTTAATTTTTTTCACCCCTATTGAGATACAATTAGCAAATAAAATTGTAAGAGATTTGAGTGCAAATGGGATGATTTGATATGCATATATCTTGTTAAAGAATTCCCACCATTGAGTTAATTAACAAACCCATCACCTCACGAATTTACCCTTTTTCAGGAGCCTCTTGTGTTACCTTCTTAGTCCTTCATCCCCCAACCATTTTTCAAATTACAAGTATTCTCTCAATTCCTCCGTGCTGTCCTTGGCCATACCATCTCTTCTCACTTAATTTTTGTTAATTAATATAATAAATTATTATCAATATATAAATATAGATCTTTAGCATGATTATTCTTCTTTGTTTTCTGCCTCTTCTGACAGGAACAGGTAGAATATGTGTTTTTCCATTGCTTATGTATAAAAATTTCCCACAAAGATTAATAATTTAGATTTGTATGTTATTCTTAAAAATTATTAATACTTTAATGCATCTCAAACTTATGTTGTAGTATAATATGAAGTAAAATTTTCCCTCAAACCATTTGATAATTTATCCTATCCACACTGAGTTGTGATACTTATTTGCCATATACCATCATGTGTCTTTTTATTAATCTCTCTGGCCAGAACTGTATAAAGCCTATACTCTTCAAGATTATAGTTTTTAAAATGCTTCAATATATCATACAGAAAGTTAACTCATTATCATTGGTGAGTTAACTTTCTCTTAAACATATTATCAAGTATTTTCATCACTTTATTCTTACAAAATTAATTTGGAATTATGTTGCCCACTCCAAAATGGCACTTTGATTAGAATTCCATTAAAACTATAAATTATTTGGGAAGACTCAATCCCTTCTGGCTACTCAGTGGTTTTATCAAAGAACATGCTATATTTTATTTATTTATATCCACTATTTGTTCCAGAAAGACTTTAGGTAGATTATTTCAACTCAGAAAATTATTATAAAACCTTCAACAGGATGATGAGGAAAATAGGACAAGAAGAAGAAAGCAAAATATAAGATCTAATTAAAAATAAGCTCATTACTCAAGATGCATTTCAAATGTTTCTGCACACTCACTGAAGAGGATCCACAAATCAATGTTTAAGTCTGAAGAAAATACAGAAAGAGGGAGCTCGATGGTTTCCCTAGTATTAAAAAAGTTTTGAAACAGAAGAGATTAATTTCTCCGATAGATGGACTGAAACTAAACCCTCAGTTGTAAGAAACATCATTTTCGAAGATCTTTACTCTAGCTTCAGCAACAAATGCTATAAGGTGGTAAATTAAATACCCTATATTGTAAGTAATGACAAAGCATCAAAATCACTTCACTTAAAGTAAGAGATTCAGACAGAATCAAAATGATACAATCCACATCCAGAGTTCTTGGTGGACTTTCTTAATACACGGGAAGTTTTAAGATACCTAGATTATGGGGCAGCAATTAGTTTGAACATATGTGCAGTATCTGATTGGTTACTCATTGTAGTGTAAACAATTCTGAGGCTTCATTGAGGCTTAATATAAAGGAGTTCTGAGAATAACTACTGATAGTTAGTGGGGGCTCTGTAGTGAGCAGGTATCAGTCTATAAGCCATTAGCTCACCCTATAGGAGGAATGAATATATGTATAGTTTCTAGAAAATCCTCTATAGGAATAAGTTGGCTAAAGATATAAATTTGCAGATTAAAAAACAAGCAAACCCTACTCAATAATTCGAAGAAAAGTACAACTAGACATTTTATACTCGGAGTGCTGAAAACCAAAGACAAAGAAAAAAAATCTTGAAAGACCCTGAACAGGTGAGGATCATCACGTTGTAGATAAGCAGAATAATGATCTGAACGACAGCAGATTTCACATCAGACACGATGAAAGAAGACAAATAACATTTTTAAAGTGCTTAGTAAAGGAACGTGTGGGTGGGTCAGTCCATTAAGTGTCAACCCTTCTTGGCCTCTGGCTCAGGTCATGATCCCAGGGTCCCCAGATCAAGTCCCACATCGAGATCCCTGCTCACCAGGAATCCTGCTTCTACCTCTGCCTGCTGCTCCCCCTGTTTGTGCTCCTCTCTCTCTGACAAATAAATAAATAAAATCTTCAAAAAAAGAAGCACTTAATAAAAAGATCAGCCCAGAATTTTATACATAGCAAAAAAAAAAAAAAACCATCAAAAATGACAGCAAGTAAAGATATATTTTGGGTGAAGAAAATTAAGAGACTTTTTCTCCATTGATCTTCCCTACAAGAAATGCTACAGAAAGTTTTTTAGGTTGAAGCAGGAACTTCAGGAATGAAAGAGGAATGAGAGAATGGTAAACATTTTGGAAAATATAATAGGTTACATATTTTTCTTTAGTTATTTAAAATATGTTTCAAAGTTGTAATAAAAATTATAATATCATCTGGGGAGAAAATTTCAGTAAATGGACAACTATAACATAAGGGAGAAGAGTTAAGGGGCCTACAAGATTGTAAGCCCTCTATTTTTTATGTGTTGTATTGTGATGATTTTATTATTACAAGTCACTCCTCCAGCATCAAGCATTACACAAGTATATGACCATTCAGAAGAGAAACCTTTGAAATATCAGTTCTTATAAATTATCAGACTACAAAAAAAAATTATCAGACTACATTTAGAGGGAAAATAAGGATAACATTTTATTAGAATTCTGCTTGTTAATTATTAAAGGAGAGTGACTACCATCACTTCATTCCTCCTTTTTTAAAAATTTTTAAAAGATTTTGTATGTTTATTAGAAAGAAAGAGCATGAGAGAGAGCACACAAGCAGGAGGGAGGGTTAGAGGGAGAAGCAGAACTCCCTGCTGAGCAAAGAGCCCTACCTGGGACCTGTGGCTCCATTCCAGGCCCCTGGGATCAAGACCTGAGCTAAAGACAGACATTTAACAAACTGAGCTACCCAGGCACCTTTAGTGGTTTTGTTTTGTTTTTTTTTTTTTTTTTCTTAAAATATGGTAAAAACCACATAACACTAAATTTCTCGTCTTAGCCATTTCTAATTTTTTCAGCTCAGCATGTGTTAAGTATATTTACTTTACTGTGTCACAGACCTATAGAACTTTTTCATCTTTCAACACTAAAACTTACATATACTGAAGATTAATTCTTACTCCTACCTGCCTCTGATAACTACCATTTTATTTTCTGTTTCTATGAGTTTGACTACTTTCATATATTTCATATGAGTGGAATCATATGTATGGTATTTTGTCACTAATTTCTCTTTGCAAAATATGCTGAAGTTTTGTTCATGTATTAGCATATGATAGGGTTTCCTTTTTTTTTTTTTTAATTTATTTGATAGAGAGAGATCACAAGTAGACAGAGAGGCAGGCAGAGAGAGAGGGAAGAAGCAGGATCCCTGCCGAGCAGAGAGCCCGATGCGGGGCTCGATCCCAGGACCCTGAGATCATGACCGGAGCTGAAGGCAGAGGCTTTAACCCACTGAGCCACCCAGGCGCCCCAGGATTTCCTTTTTTTTAAGGCTGCATCATACTTTACTCTGTGTGTGTGTGTATCACATTTTTAACCCATTCATTTGGATATTCAGGTTACTTCCACATCTTGGCTATTGTGAATAAAGCTGTGATGAACACAGGTGTGCACATATTTCCTCAAGAATCCTGTTTTTAATTCTACTGGATATATGCCCAGAAGTGGGATTGCTAGGTCATATAGTAATTCTACTTTTAATTTCTTGAGGAAGTTCCTTGCTGTTTTCCAAGCAGCTATACCATTTTAAATTCCCACTTCACAAAGATTCCAACTTTGCTGCATCCTCAGTAACACTTGTTATTTTCTGTTCTTTTTACAGTGGCTGGGGATGCCTGGGTGGCTGAGCCACTTAAGCATCTGCCTTCAGCTCCCGTCATGATCCCAGGGTCCTGGGTTTGAGTTCCACATTGGGCTCTCTGCTCTGCCTGCCTCTCTCTTTTTCTCTCTCTCTGACAAATAAATAAAATTTAAAAAAAAAAAAGAAAGAAAGAAAGTGGCCATTCTAGTGGGTGTGAGGTAATAACTCATTGTGGGTTTTTTGGGTTTTTTTTAAGACTTCATTTCTTTTAGAACAGTTTTAGGTTTATAACCAAGTTGAGAGGAAGGTACAGAGATTTCCCATATACCTCTGTCCCCAATATATACGTAGGCTCCTCCATTATCAACATCATTCACTAGAATGGTACTTATTTTTTTTTTAACCAAAAATGAATCTACATGGACATATCATAATCACCCGTGTTGTATATTCTGTAGGTTTGGACAAATATATAATGACATATATTCATCCTTATACAGGGTATTTTCACTGCCCCCAAAATCCTGTGTTCTGCCTATTCACCACACTGCAACCCTCCGCCTCCCACTACCCGTGGAAACCACCAATCTTTTTATTGACTCCACAGTTTTGCCTTTTCTACAATGTCACACAGTTGGAATTATACAGTATATACCCTTCTCAAATTGGTTTTGTTCATTTTGTAATATGCAGTTAAGGTTCTTCCATATCTTTTCATGGCTTGATAGCTTATCTCTTTTTAGCACTGAATTATATTCCATTGTCTGATGTACACGGTTTATCCATTCATCTACTAAACGACATCTTGGTTTCTTCCAAGGTTTGGTAATTATGACTAAAGCTGCTATAAATACCCTTTTTTGTGAACTTAAGTTTTTAACTCCTTTGGGTAAATAGCAAGGAGTGCAACTGCTGGATCATATGGTAAGAGTAAGGAGCTGCCAAATTGTCCTCCGAAGTGGCTGTACCATTTTGCATTCCCACCAGCAATGAATGGAAGTATTCTGCTGTTGTCGGATGAAGTACTTCTGTTTATATCCGTTAGGTCCAATTGGTTTATAGTGTTGTTTAAATCCTTCCTTTTCTTACTGATCTTCTGACTAGTTGTGTAAGACCTCTATTTTTTATATTAAGTGGTAAGATACTAACTCTAAGAAGACTATGAAAAGTTAGGTATATATATTTTAAAAATAAAGAAACCATTAAAAATACAGAGTGATATTATCCAGATTCTAATACATAAACTAAAATATGATAGTTTTAAAAAATTCAAGTATCCAAAAGAAGGTATGAAGGGGAGAACAGAGAAACAAATATCAGAGGAGAAAAACAGAAAAGTTATAAAATGGTCAACTTAATCCAACCACATAAATCATTACATTAATACAAATAGTCTAAACTCATTTACTTATTAAGAGACATAGATTATCAGGTTGGATTTTTAAAAAGATTCTGAGATAAATTGCCTATAAAAATAACTTAAATGATATAGATTAAGAGGATGAGAATATATATACCATATTTATGGAAAATCAAAGGAACTAGAATGGCCAAAAAAAATTTTTTTAAGATTTTATTTTTATTTATTTGACAAAGAGAGAGATCACAAGTAGGCAGAGAGGCAGGCAGAGAGAGAGAGAAGGGGAAGCAGGCTCCCTGCTGAGCAGAGAGCCCGATGCGAGGCTTGATCCCAGGACCCTGAGATTTTGACCTGAGCCGAAGGCGGAGGCTCAACCCACTGAGCCACCCAGGTACCCCTAGAGTGGCCAAAAATTTTTAAATAAAGTTGAAATATTCACAGTACTTCATTTAAAAATTCGTTATAAAACTACAGTAATTGAGGGGCACCTGGGTGGCTCAGATGGTTGAACGTCTGCCTTCAGCTCAGGTCATGATCTCTGTGTCCTGGGATCAAGCCCCACATCAGGCTCCTGGCTCAACTGGGAGTCTGCTTCTCCTTCTCCCTCTAACTCTACCCACCCACTGCTCATGCTCTCTCTCTCACACTCTCTCTCTGTCTCAAATGAATAAATAAAATCTAAAACAAAACAAAACAAAAAACTACAGTAATTGAAACAGTGTGGGTTTTGGCAAAAGAATGGACATATAAATCAATAAAACATAATAGAAAGTCCTGATACTGACCTATACATAAAAGTACAACTAATTTTTGAGAAAAGGACAAAGTCTTTGCTAGGGAAAGAATAGGCTCTTTCATAAATGGTGCTGGGACATTTGGACATCCATATTCAAAAGAATAAACCTTAACATATACTCTTCCCTTATACCAAAAAAAAAAAAAAGACTGAAAATAGTGCATAGATATAAATGTAAAATATAAAACTCTAAAAGAAAATTTTTGAGATCTTGGGCTAAGCAATCATTTTTTAGATATGATATTAAATGTATAAGGCATAAGAGAAAAGTGTGATTAATTGGTTTATTAAAACTAAATGTTTGGTCTGTGAAAGACATTAAATGAATGAAATAAAGTCTCAAACTCAGAAAATACTTTCAAATCACATGTCTGACAAAATATTCATCCAGGACATATGAGGAGCCCACAAAACTCAACAATGAGAAAACTCAATAACAGTGCGTAAAAGATTTGAACAAATATTTCACCAAAGAAGACATACAGACAGCAAATGAGCACATGAAAAAATAATCAACATGCTTACTCTTTACAGAAATAGAAATTAAACACAGAATAAGAATCTACTCCCCATCTATTAGAATGATCAACAAACACAAACAAACAAACGACAACAAAACACTTGGCAATACCAATGCTGGCAAGGATATCAAACAACTCAGTTTCTCATAAATCACTGGTAGATATGAAAAAGGGTATAGACACCAAGGAAAATATCTTGGCAGTTCCGTATAAAGTTGAACACACAGTTACTTTGCACCCAGAAATGCTATCCACAGTATCTATGAGCATTTATTCAAATGAAATAAAAACATGTTTGTACAAAAACCTGCTGACAAATGTACATAGCAACTTCATTTGCCAAAAACTACAAGCTACCTACAAATCCCTCATCTGGAGAATGGTTAATCAGATTGTGTTAAATCTACTTAAAGGACTGTTGCTTAAGAATAGAAAGGAATGGGGGCACCCGGGTGGCTCAGTGGGTTAAGCCGCTGCCTTCAGCTCAGGTCATGATCTCAGGGTCCTGGGATGGAGTCCCGTATCGGGCTCTCTGCTCAGCAGGGAGCCTGCTTCCTCCTCTCTCTCTCTGCCTGCCTTTCTGCCTACTTGTGATCTCTCTCTGTCAAATAAATTTTAAAAAAATAAAAATTTAAAATTTAAAAAAAAGAATAAAAAGGAATGAAATACTCATACATACAACAACGTGCACATATTTCAAATATATTACGCTGGCTGAAAGAAGTTAAATTTAAAAGTCTACATACATGTTTTCTTTTATTTGACATTCTGGAAAATGCAAAACTATAGGCATAGAGAACAGACCAGTGGTTCTGAGGGTTAAAGAAGTAGGTCTGACTATAAAGTGGCAGCCCAAGAACATTTGGAGGGGCAAGGGCAAGTTTTGAGCCTGTTCTGTATCTTGATTATGGTAGTGGTTACATGACTCCATACAGTTGTCAAATCTCACAGAACCATACAACATAAAGATTGAATTTTATTGCTTATAAACTTAAAATAAATTTCAATACCCCCAAAATGTCTTATTGAGTCAGAAAAGAGAATACATATTAGTATATACTGCTTCTTCTTAAAAGAGAATGAAAAATTCACTATCTTTAACCCTTGTTATTATTCTAACATTTCATCTTACCAAAGAAAAATAATAGGATTCTTGTCCTCCTATTATAAAGACATCAATGTACATAGCAGTGTTGCTAAAATACTCTGTCAAAGACATGGAGGTAGAAAAGAAGAGATTATGTGCTTTTTGATAAATCTTTGCTGCTATGTGTGGGGTTGTTCTATAAGCAAGAGAATCTGCTATCTTGGTAGTTTTCTGAATAGAGTTGTCTAACGGGGAGAATCAATGAAGCTGCTGGCTGATTAATGAGCATGAAACACAGAATGCTGCTATCTTTATTAACAGTGAAAAAGTATAGACTTTAAGAATAAATGCGGCAAAACACATATATTGTGTGACTCATTTTCTCTAGCCCTAATTCATTGTTCTCAGGAGCCTACTTATATCTGCATGGCAATTAAAAAATAAACTTTAATAAATAATACATAGAGTATTTTGGAGGGGCTAGGAAATTAGGTTGTAGTATTGTAGAGTCAGATTGATTCAATCCCATAAACAATATCTGATGTGATTAATGTTAGTCTGGACTTCTCAGTGCTTCTTTTCCTAAGTCATTATATACTTTACCCTCATCTGTTTGTATTTCTTTTGTCCAGTAGAAGAAAATAAAATACCTTCCTTTTAGGTGTGTTACAGATTTTGTTGATTCCTTCCCAAAGCTACCAGTGTTAATGGAACAGGCAACTCCATCAAGGTCTTAACCAGCTTGAAAGCTGTACCTTAAATAAGTTAGTCAAAAGAAAAATCATCAAAGTGGACATAGAAAAATCATATTCAACTGTTTCCCTACAGTTACTATTCTGTTCTCAATCTCTTGAAGCTCTTCTTCTCCCCCCACCTCCCCAAGCAGGTTATATTGCTGTTGTGGTCACAGAAATATGAGAGATAAGAGGAATTGATAGAACAAAACTTAAAACATAGACTTTGTATGTAAGAGTATGTGCAGGTGCATAATTTCTTTACTTTGCATCAGACCTCTCTTTGTTAGCACAGTTTCTCTAGAAACAAACACAATATTATAATGACAAGTTTTCTAATTTGAGTAATTTTCTGAGTATGTTAAGTGATGAACACTAAATTTAGTTTGATGAAGTAATACAAGGATTTATTAAAAGCTGAACAACATGCCATTTTCTGCTTCTCCCTGATTCATTGAGTGCCTTGAATGAATTAAGAGTCCTGTTTATGATGAATGTTACTGTTTAGGATCCAGAGCTCAAGGAGAGAAATTGTGTGGACCACAAGGGAGGGAAACATAAGAGGTAATGACCATGGACTGGGAGAGCAGATGAGTCTTTTAGGCCTAGGAAAAATGGGGAGATTGGAGAGCCAACCTAAAATCCAGTGTGCCCTACCATGTCACCTTACCTTGAGTAAAGAACTTGACCCTCCAATTCTTTTGTCTCTCTACTTCTGGGATTTCTGTTCACAACCTTCTTTCCTTAGTCTCCTCCCTATCACAGAGTCACTATCACCTCTCCTCACTTCATAATTTTGTCCCATCCCCTACCCAGCTCCATGTTTGCGATGGTACATGTTAGTAGAAAAGATCAAGTATTTGTCTACTAGAGAGGGATGTTTCTTTGATAGACAACTTTGAATGTTTCCCACAGAAACACTGTATTATTGTTGTATTTATACAAAACTATATTTGGGATATTTTTAGACTTGGCCATATCAAGAGATACAAATACCCTGTATGATATTTTTCCCCCAGTGAAAAATATCTTCCAACTTCCGAACAACTAATTTGCAATCAAACTTTTGGAAACATACCCATTGTTACAGTAGCAATTTCAGGTAGATATATTTGTATCTGTGTTGTTTTTTTAATTACTGTAAATTTCTTGGTACTGAGGATAAGGTATTTATCCTGAGTATTACCTTGTATTAGGTAAGTAAGGAAGACAGAGTATCTACTTTGTGCCATAAGCCAGGCTCAAGATAAAAGGAAATCAACTACCATCAATTGTTTATTACATACAAATTTGGCTGTGGTCTGTGCTAGTTCCTTTCTTTCGGGAACTTAAAGTCAAATATAGGCTATCCTAATGAAGCCATAGAGGTCCATGAAACATGTAAACTAAATAAGAAATATTTATCAGTCAAAATACAAAATGAATTAAATGAGAGCTCATCTTCTCAGAAGAATAATCCCCAAAGCACTCTGAAACGTTACAATGCATCCCCTTGCAAAAGAGTGAAAGGTTGCACCGGTGGCTCTCCCTGAGGCACTTAGGTTTGCCCACCTCCCAAACTGGGGAGGACTTTTCTCTGCACTTAGAGCAACAGGAACATCAAGGGTCCATTCTCAGTCATTAACAATGCAACAATGAGGAGAGCATAACTCTGCTCTGACCCTCTCTCTATTCGCTAGTCATTCCAGACTTGGAGTTTCATTTTCCACTTTGAAAATAAGGAATTCCTTCCATTGTGACAACCTGATATGGTTAAAAAACATAAGGAAAATGTGGTCCTACACAAATATATAATTGGAAAAGGGAGGAGTATTTTAGCAGCCTTTTTTAAAAAAAAGATTTTATTTATTTATTTTCAAGAGAGAGAGCAAGCACACAAGTGGAAGGGGCAGAGAGAGACAATGAGACAGAGTATCTCAAGCGGACTCCATGCTGAGCATGGAGCCTGATATGGGGCTCAATCCCAGGCCCCTGAGACCATGACCTAAGCCGAAACCAAGAGCTGGACAATTAACTGACTGCACCACCCAGGCACCTCTTTCAGCAGCATTTTTAAGATAATTTGATACCCACTAGAACTTGGTAAGTGGTAGTTTCTTAAAGGCTAGTCACAATGTGGAATCTAAAATTGTATCAAGAAGTTATGTACTTTATCACATTAAACTGATTTGTCTATTGTGAATTTTGCATAAAACTCTTCTCCATGCAAGACTTGGTTATGTCGGTCATTTGGAAAATACTGAATCAACGGGTTATACAGACCTTCTAATATTGAAACATTTCATCATATGATATAAAGAAATACCCTCCTTAATATCACCAATAATCTTTGTAGAAAAGTGTTTATGAATTGGGAAACTGTCAAGTTCATGTGGGTAGACATAAATTTCCCAAAATTCTAATTCTCACTTAGAATTTCTGATTTTATTATTGGCACTGATTTCAGCAGTGTGCTATATATTCTGTGCTGTCGTTTGCAATAGTTTGTGAGACTCGATTACCTATTCTCAACTCTGTGTTTAGTGTCATCAAGTTGGTACTTTGAAATCAGCCATGCTGAAAGTGTTCACAGCACAGAAACTCACTACCAGTCTACAAAATTAGAATCTTCTTTCTCCCACAGAGGGCTAATTGTCAAATATTTATCAGGACATCACTGGTTATTTTCCTTGAACTGACAGATTGACACTTTGCTGAAGAAAAATTTCTGCCAAATACCCTAAATTTGAATAATATTAGGTTGTCTGAAAGTCAATATTTAAAAAAAGAAGTGGTCCATGAAAAAGCAGTTCATTCATCCTACAATTCAAACTACTGGGCAAATGCTTTTCCTCTGGACAACCAATGTACATTTTAGTACACAATATGCTTTTTGCATATTTCCCCTTTCTTGAAACAGAATAACAAAAAAGACATGTACTCAGTATCAAATGTAATAAAATTAATCATTTTACTGCTTCATCAAAACATTTCTAAGGAACTGGCAGTTCTATGCACCTTGCTTTCAACACTTAAGCAAATGTCAATATGGAGGAAAATGCAAATAACACCTTAGTATTTTTTTAAAAAATAGTTTTATGCCTTCTCTGAAAGTGTCTCAGGATCCCCAGAACTCTATAGTCTATACTTTGAGAATCATTGCTTAAGACAAACAGAAACCTAGAAATTTTATTACCAGTATATTATCACTTTTAAGTCTAAAGAAAATAATGCCTAAAGAAGGAAATATTGACATCAGATGATATCAGGAGAATTTAAGATGCAAGAAGGGATAATGAAAAAGTAAAATGATAAGCATGTGTTAAATGAAAATAAATATGAAATAATAAGCATGAAATTATAATCATATGTACATTGTGGGATTAAATTACTAAAAGGGAACTACATAGCAAACAAAGTATTTAACTCAGGAGAGAAGGCAAATGAAAATAATTTATTTATAATTGTTGATTTTTCTCTGACTTATTTCGAGTATAATACTTGTTTCAGGTGTACAATACAGTGATTCAACACTTCCATATAACACCCAGTGCTCATCACAGCAAGTGCCCTCCTTCATCCCCAACACCTATTTTACCCATTCTCCCACCTCCCGTCTGGTAACCATCAGTTCCGTCTCTATAGTTAAGAATCTGTTTTTTGGTTTGTCTCCCTCTCTCTTCTTCTTTTCCCTTTGCTCATTTGTTTTATTTCTTAAATTCCACGACTGAAATCATATGGTATCTGTCTGACTGACTTATTTCACTTAGCATATTTCACTCTGTAGCTCCAACCATGTCATTGCAAATAGCAAGATTTCATTCTTTTTTTTTATGACTTTATAATATCCCACTGGGTATATATACCACATCTTCTTTATCCATTCATCAATCAATGGACACTTGCGCTGTTCCCATAATTTGGCTATTGTAGATGCTGCTGCTATAAACATAGAGATGCCTGTAATCCTTTGGATTAGTATTTTTGTATTCTTTGGATAAATACCCAGTAGTTCAATTGCTGGATCACAGAGTAGTTCTATTTTTAACTTTTTGAGGAGCCTCCATAAACTTTTCTAGGATGGCTGCACTGGTTTGCATCCCCACCAAACAGTGCAAGAGGGTTCCCCTTTCTCCAGATCCTCACCAACACCTTTGTTTCTTGTGTTGTTGATTTTAGCCATTCTGACAGTGTAAGGGGATATCTCGTTGTAGTTTGATTTGCATTTCTTTGATG
Source organism: Neogale vison (assembly GCF_020171115.1). NCBI lineage: Eukaryota > Metazoa > Chordata > Mammalia > Carnivora > Mustelidae > Neogale > Neogale vison. Next base: position 161,097,868 of record NC_058094.1, on the reverse strand, counting down.
ATCAGTGATGTAGGGCATCTTTTCATGTGTCTGTTGGCCATACATATGGATATCTTCTTTGGAAAAATGTCTACTCATGTCTTCTACCTGTTCTCAGTTGGATTATTTGTTTTTTGGATGTTGAGTTTTATAAGTTCTTTGTATTTTTTGGATACTAACCTTTTAGCAGACATGTCATTTGCGAATATCTTCTCCCATTCAATAGGTTGCCTTTTAGTTTTGTTGATTGTTTCCTTTGCTGTGCAGAAGCTTTTCATTTTGATATAATCCTAATAGTTTATTTTTGCTTTTGTTTCCCTTGCCTTGGGAGACATATTTAGAAAGAAGTTGCTACAGCTGATGTCAGAGAGGTTATATCCTATATTCTCCTGTAGGGTTTTTATGGTTTCAAGTCTCACATTTAGGTCTTTAATTCATTTTAAATTTATTTTTGTGTTTGGTATAAGAAGGTGGTCTACTTTCATTCTTCTGCATTTTGCTGTCCAGTTTTCCCAAACCATTCATTGAAGAGACTGTCTTTTTCCTATCTTTTCTACTTTTTCAAAGATTAATTAACCATATAGTTGAGGGTTCATTTCTGGGATTTTTATTCTGTTCTACTGATTTATGTGTCTATTTTTGTGCCAGTACTATACAGTTTTGATCACTACAGCTTTGTAATGTAACTTGAAGTCTGGAATTGTGATGTTGCCTTTGTTTTTCTTTTTTTAAGTTTGCTTTGGGAAATTATTGACCTGTTTCAGAAGAGGGATAAGATATTAACTTTAGACTACACTAAGTCAAATAGGAATACTAAAACTTTCTTGGTAACCATTAAAAATATTAGAAATAGTGTATATATATCCTGAATTCTACTCTGAATAAGCAAAAGACAAAAACTAAAAGAGAGTAAACTGAGAAAAGGGGACTGAAAAAGATTATGGCAATGCACCTAAGAATATCTGTAATAAAAACTAATAAAAAATCAATTAACATCTTGTTAAAAGGGAAGTATGGGGGATTTTCATTTTTGTCTATGACAAATCAGTTTGTAAAAACCAACCTTTCCATGGAAAATAATTTCTAGCTACAATAAAAATGAATAAACAACTGCTTTAACATATTAGAGTGCAGCACAGACATCCAGAGCTTAAGCAGCCCAGATTAGAGAGAACGGAGACATGCTAAGGTGACTGTGATATTTTTTGCTTCATTTCTCCTTGAAGTATTTGCCAGAAAGTAATTGTCAACCTAAAGTTGTGCAGAAAGCGGCATCTTAAGCCTTCAACACTCTCACAAGACTGGGGAAACAAACAGAGCTTAATGCTACAAAGACAAGAAGAGCTTGAGGGACCAAGATTCTGGAGTTAAAGAAACTACAAAGAATAAGGCTGACAACTCTGCATTGCTTTTTCTCTTGATACATTTTCTAAATTCTATGTTTCATAAGAGATCTAAAAGTTGAGAAACCAGTTCTCTTGTGGAATTCTCCATCTTGGTATCTACTCTCTTGAATATTAATCACAATTATTTTAAAGTTCATGTGGAATTATGATACTTCTAAAATCTAGTTTACCTTCAAGTCTGTTTCTGTTAACTGATTTTCTTGTTTGTTTGTATGTTTCTGATCATTTTTGTCTCTTGGCTGGCCTCATACATTTTTATTTGAATACTTAAAACTGTGTATGTAATATTGCAGATTATCTGTTATTGCTGCTGTTATCCCTCTAAGGGGATTTAACTCTCTTTTGTCAGAATAGGGCCACATTCTACTTCTGACAGAACCATTTGCATGTTGATGAAAAGTTTTAATCAACAGAATTTATAATTATGAATTTGTATATATTTAATAGCATAATTTTTAAAATATCAAACAAAAATAAACAGAACAAGGAAAATAAATAATTCCACTCTTTAACACCTGGTAATTTATAGCTCAAGAAAACTAGCCCAAGGAAGGACAAAGACTAAACAACAGAACTATTAAGTCTGAGCTAATGAAAATTATAAACATGTTCCATATGTGTAAGGAACCAGTACACATTGCTTAAAAATATACATTTTTAACTGAACCTATAACATTTACTAAAATGGCCCAGTTTTAGGCCATTAGTCAAGTCTCAATAAATTTCAATCCAGCAGATTATTTTCTTTTATCAGAATATAATTAAAATAGAAATCAACAACAAGTATCTTTAAAAACTACATGTATTTGGATATTTTTAAAACTTTCAGAGATAATTCACAGACAAAAAATTCATAACAAAAACTAGAGAAATACTCAAAGCTAAATAATGAGAAAATAGAAAAATGTCAACCTACACAAATAAAAAATGTGATGGTTAATTTTACATATCATCTTGACTGGGCTAAAGGATGTTCAGATAGCTAGTAAAACATCACATTTGGATGTGTCTCTGAAGGTGTTCTCCAGAAGAGATTAAATTTTGAATTGGTAAACTGAACAGCACTCTCCTCTATGTATGGATATCGTCCTCTATTTGTGGCCTGAATAGAAAAAATGGCAGAGGAGAGGGGCGCCTGGGTGGCTCAGTTGGTTAAGGGTCTGACTCTTGATTTTGGCTCATGTCATGATCTCAGGATTGTGAGATTAAGACCCTCACTGAGCTCCAAGCTCACTGGGGAGTCTGCCTGAGATTCTCTTTCCCCCTCTCCCTCTTCCCCTCCCTCCAACATGCTCTCTCAAAAATAAAAATAAATCTTGAAGGAAAAAAAAAAAAAAGCAGAGGAGGGCAAATTTTTTTTTTTTCTCTGGTTGATCTGGGTCATCTATCTTATCCTCCCCTTGCACATCTGGTACTCCTGGTTCTCGGGCTTTCTGACTCAAGATCATCAGAGCTTATACCATTAGTCCCTACCCAACACACACACAAAACGTTCTCAGGTTTCAGACTTGGTCTGAATGATACCTCTGACTGACTTTTCAACCTCCATAATCATGTGAACCAATTCTTTTCTAACATCTGTTCTTCTGTTTCTCTTATATATTGTGGATTTCATGCAAAGAAATATAAGGAAGAAATTTTACAGATTTAAATGCTCATGTTAAGGAAAAAAAAAGACTAAAAGTTAATGAAATACAATTCCAATATAAGATAGGAAAAGCATAACAAAATAAACCAAAAGAAAATAGAAAGAATAAAGAAATAAAAGAAATAAAACTTAATGAAACAGAAAAAAATACATAAAATGAGTAAGATCAATAAAGCTAAAATTTGGTTATGGCGAAACCCAGTGAAATTTATAAATCTCATGTAATACTCATGAAGAAGAATAAACCAAAAAACCACACAAATACAAATATTTAACATAAAAAAGAGAATAAATTGTTATAGCAAAGATTTATAGAAAACAATAAAATACATTTAAAATCTTAGATCAAAATACATTCCTAGGGGAAAAAAATAACTTCACTGAAAATAAACCACTTTAAAAAACTGAATAAGAAGGGGCGCCTGGGTGGCTCAGTGGGTTAAAGCCTCTGCCTTCGGCTCAGGTCATAATCCCAGGGTCCTGGGATCAAGCCCCACATTGGGCTCTCTGCTCAGCAGGGAGCCTGCTGCCTCCTCTCTCTCTGCCTGCCTCTCTGCCTACTTGTGATCTCTGTCTGTCAAATAAATAAATGGAATCTTAAACAAACAAACAAACAAATAAATAAATAAATAACTGAATAAGTAGTTAGCGTATGCCCACAAATAAAACACTAGGTTTAGATGATTTTAAGGTAAATTCTACCAAAATTCAAAGGCAGTTATTTCCATTGTTACACAGAGTCTTCTAAAGGTTGTAAAAGAAAGTACTTTTCACAGCTCATTTTATGAAGTTAGGATTATCTTACCATCAAAACCAAATAACTTTGTAAGAACAAAAAAAATTACAGACTAATCTCAATTACAAACACAGATTTGAAATATAAAGAAATATTAATAAATATAATCCTTAAATGCATTTTTAAAAAGCCATATTTATCCCAGAAATGCAGATTTGAGGCTACCTTGGAGAATCTATGTTATTCCTCATATTACATTATTTGATCACCTCAAGAGAGTCATGGGAAAATATCCATTCTCTTTAATATTTGTTTCTGTTAAAAATCCTCATCAAAGTAGAAATAAGATTTATTTCCGTAAGCTAACAAAAGCTATCTTCAAAAACCCAATAATAAACAGACTATTCAATATAAATGTGAAAGCAGTCCTTCAAAATCAGAACAAGATTATGAGTCAACACCATGTCATTCCCACATTGTACTAGAAGTACTAGAGGGTTCAAAAGTACAGGAGAAGGCAGGTAGCTATAAAGAATAGAAGGGAAGCAAAGCTAAATTATTTGTAGTTGATATGAATTCCCTACCTGAAAGCCCCAAAAGAATATTTGAATGAACTATTAGAATTAATAGTAGACTAGACATAAGATCAATATGTAAAAATCAATTACATTTTTATGCCAATAGCAAGGTATTAGAAAATGTAATTAGAACAAAAGATATGATTTTCAATAGCAACAAAGGCTATAACGTGTCTGTGGTATCTAGGAATAAATCCAACAAAAGATAATATAAAAACACATTTGGAAGATATTAAAGACGTTTTTAAAAAAAGAAGAACAACCAAAGTACGGAGATGGAGCTGACAAAAGATGAGGCTGGGGATGTAGTCACAACCAGATCTTTATCCTTCTGGTTTTGAGGTTTTATTTAGCAACTGGTAATAATTCTGAGAGCAATGAGTATCCATGGAAGGAGTTTAAGTAAGGAAAAACGCACTATGTTGGACCGTGATCATTCTTGCAGTGGTATGAATATACTGAAGAGGGTCATGTTTGGGATCAGAAAACAAAGTAGGGGGATTTTTGAGCTGTCCTAGCGAGATAAAGGGTGACCCGAACTAGGGTGCCCAAAAGGTCCTTCCTGCTCTGGTCCTTACTACCTTTACAGCTTCATCCTTTATCAATTTCATCTGCACTCTATGCATGTTTGTTCTTGCACTTTAATGAGCTCCAATGGTTTCTTATACCTATACCTCCAGACCTGTTATGAAACCCTGCCTGCTGGGACACTTTTCAGACTACCTTTCCCTGACATTGGTCTGGATAATACTCATCTTTCAAATCTAAGTTTAGCTACTACACCCAATTGGAAAACTGTCACTGCCCTTCCAAAGCTGAAACAGTTTGTTCACATAACATTATTCTCCTATTTTTACTGTAATATCTAAAGCAATGTATTGAAATGGTCTCTTTATTCTGCTGCCTCCCTTATTGACTGAAAGCATCTCTAAGTCAGAAAGCTAAATCTTAACCACCACTCTATTTCAGCAGCTAATGTACACTTGGGCTTCAAAAAATATCTGCTGATGTGTGAGACAGAAATTGGGGTGGGCGGGGGAGGGGAGAAGGAAGGAAAGAAGAGAGTGGGGACAGACAGGAAAAAATTCCATCCATCATTTGATATTTCAAAGGTCTTTTTCAGATCCAAAATAGAAGACTGGTGATAAATATTTTAGTGCCACTGCAAAACTTAATCTTGTCTGGAAAACATAGCTCAAGTGGTATTTCGACCTGCACAATTTTAATCTTAGGAAGAAGAACTGGTGGGTAACGACCTGAGTGAATGTACAAAGCAGAAGCTGGCAAACTATAACCCATAGACTATATATGGTCTCCTGTCTGATTTGCAAATAAAGTTATATTAGAACACGGTCACATTTATTCATTTATATATTGCCTATGACTGCTTTCATTTTACAACATCAGATGTTATAATGTAGACCATATGGTCCACAATGTCTAAAATATTTATTACCTGGCCTTTTACAGAAAACCTTTGATAACTCCTGGTGTAAAGAGCCAGAGTTCACATGATCAACTGAGAGTTTTATAATTATGACTATCTCCTGATAGCAGAATAACACAAAAGAGCCTCTGCTCTCTTTCAAGTTCAGGCCTTGGTTTAGGCATTATGACAAAGCACCTTGAAGTAACAGATTATCTTATTTAAAAAAACTAAAGAGAGAAAACCATTGACAAAAGTTAATGGCTGAATATCTCCTTGATATAGAAAGATAAATCCTTTCAATTGATGTAAAATAAAGTATCAGATATAAACATCATACCACGCCCATGGTTTCTCTTGTCATTTTAGAATATTTACCATGCTTAGGAAAGACATCTGGTGGTTCTAGAAGCTGCTCAATTTTTATTTTAGAAAAATAGCTGATCTTGGCTTGAGTCTATAGAGCTCTTATTATCAAAGTGCTCCCTTTTACAAAGACTTAAAGAAATACTTACATTTTCTGGCTATGTTACATTTTTATCAACTACAGTCATTTCTCAAGGCAAGTCTCATTACACAAGTATTTCCTTTAGAGATCTTGACTCAATCCAAATAAAAGTGTATTTCAAGAATTTACATGTTATATTGTGGCTATAAATTACCATTTTCAAGAATTAATATAGAAGCCTAGCATAATTTTAAGATTGGAAAGTTCACACTTAGTAGTGTTTATCAAAAACTGGAAAGCAATGACTCTAGAAATATACTGATTAGTTTTACTTGGATGCTTCAAAAAATAATTGAGCAAACCATTAATTAATCATCCTGCAGTTACATAAAAAATAACTCCCTGGATTAAAAATTTTCATAGTTTTGTGATAAACTATTCCTTTTAGCTGTCCTTCTAGAGCTGCAAAATTGTATCTGTCAGTATTTCAACAAAAATATTGGTAAGTTTGTTCTTTATTGGGTAGGATTTACTTCATTAACAAATATATCTTTTTATTTTCCTTAAGGTCTTTCTAAAAAGTTGTATATAAACAGAACTTCTAAGGATGCCTGGTCATAAGTGTTTGCCTCTGACTCAGGTCATGATCCCAGAGTCCCAGGATTGAGCCCTGTATCAGGGCTCAGCAGAGAGCCTCTACCCCTCCCCCCTCTTGGGTTCTCTCTCTCTCTCTATCTCTCTCTCTCAAATAAATAAATAAAACCTAAAAAAATAATAAATAAATAAATAAACAAAACACATAACTTCTAGTAACATAAGAATGCATGTCTTTTTTTTTTTTAAATCTTAGAAATCCAGATTGAAGTCCTGGTTCTTGCATTGTGTTTTAAGCGATTCTATGAGTTATTTAATCTCTCTGAATTTTAGTTTCTTGTCTATAAAATGGTGATAGTGATAGTATTTACCTCATAGGGTACTGTGAGGATTAAATGAATTAACGAATGTAAAGCTGTATCACATTGTCTTAAATATGGTAAAGGCTAAAAAAAAAATGTTAATATTATTATACTACCTGCATTGGGAAAACTAATTATGAAATTTTAGTACAAGTAAAAGCTCCTTGGTAAAATCAGTTATTATACCCATAAGCTTTCTCCCACTTTTGAGTTTTGGTTTTCGTGTTTGGTATTTATAATTTTCTTTTATTTTGATTTCTTGTTTTTTTTTCCCAATTTATTTATTTTCAGAAAAACAGTATTCATTATTTTTTCACCACACCCAGTGCTCCATGCAAGCTGTGCCCTCTATAATACCCACCACCTGGTACCCCAACCTCCCACCCCCCCGCCACTTCAAACCCCTCAGACTGTTTTTCAGAGTCCATAGTCTCTCATGGTTCACCTCCCCTTCCAATTTACCCAAATTCCCTGCTACTCTCTAACGCCCCTTGTCCTCCATGCTATTGGTTATGCTCCACAAATGAGTGAAACCATATGATAATTGACTCTCTCTGCTTGACTGATTTCTTGTTTTTAGTAAATTTGTTTCCTTAGTGGATTTTCTTAAAGTGAGGTAGTTTTACCCAGTATTATTGGCAAACTGAGACTTGGACCATAATTACTTGGTATTACCTTTTAACAGACATGGTGAACTTACACTACCCATGCCCCCACTTCACTCTCCCACTTTGGGAAAGACATCATTAATCAATGACAATGCTTCTTTTCTATCTGAGTTCTAACACAAGCTCAAAATCCCTCTCAATACATCACCCCTAGAAGATAAGAACAGTAGATCAAAGATAATATATGAGCTGAAATCTCCTTGGCATCCCTCATTTAAGAGACCGTTAAACTCTCATTATCTGTGTCTTTGATCCTCCAATACCTTCCATTCTTTTCAGTTCTTCTCTTCCATGCCTTTATTTTTACCTGCCTAAGTCTTGGGTCTACTGGTGATTGTCCCTGACCCCATCATATCTTAAGTCTATTGCTAACATTGATATTAAGATGTTGCTTATTGGATTTCTATATTACAAGTAACTGCCTAGAAAATCACAACTGTCTTTATGGAATTTCCAGTCTTGTACATTACATAAACATTAACAAACTGTCACATTTTAAACTTTAAAATTACAGTTGAATGAAATGCTATGAAGGAAAAGGGGATGCCTGTGTGGCTCAGTTAGTTAAGCATCTACCTCTGGCTCAGGTCATGATCCCAGGGTCCTGGGATCAAGTCCCACATCAGGTTCCTTGCTCAGCGGGGAGCCTGCTTCTCCCCTGCTTGTGTACTCACTCTCTCTCTCACTCTCTCTCTCCAGCAAATAAGTGAATAAAATCTTTAAAATAAAAGTGCTATGAAGCAAAAGTCTATCAATAGGAGTCCTGACTAAAACTAGTGAGTCAGAAAGGGCTTGCCTAAGATAATGATGTTTATGCTGAGATGTAAAAGATGTATAGGACTTAAACAGAAATAGGAGTTAGTGAAAAGTAAAAATATTCTAGGCAGAGAGGCCAGTATAACTGCAGGTTTAGGGACAAGGGGAACTCAGAATATTTAGAGAACTGACAAGGCCAGTGGTAGAAACAGGGATTGAGGAGAGGAGGAGATATGGTTAGACAGGCAGGCAAGGGCCAAATAATTTAAGGACACAGGGGGTACGTTAAGTATTTGTGACTTCACCATGAGCACAAGTTGAAAGCATTGGAAGCATTAAACAGAGGAATGGCATGAGTAGATTTGTATTTTTAAATATTATTATTTAAAGATTATAAAGACTTTTTTAAAGATTATTACCACCAAAGCACCATTTGGTAGACTAATTAAAGTAGGGTAAGCATGCACGTAGGAGCTCCAAATGGGAGGCTATTAGAGGAGTCCAAGCAAGAAATTATAGCAATGGATTATAGAAAGAAGTGGAGGAAGATGAAAGATATTGAGAAAATCAACAGGATGTTATGATATGGGACATGGATTGGGAAAGAAGAGGAAGATTATAGATGATTCCTACGTTTTTGCTTATGGAATCAAGGACATGTGAGGTCATTCCCTCAGTTAATAAACACTGCACAAGGGTTAGGCTTGGGTAGAAGATGAGTTCAGTTTGGTGGCCAGTTTGGTTCAGTTTATGTGTAGGTGGCCATCCATTTCAGATGTAATAAGCACACAGTTGGAATACCTACATCTGAAGCTCAAAGAACTCTGACAAAGAGATATAACTTTGTCAGTCATCGATATACGTATAGTGGTAATTTAAGTCATATGTGTGCCAGTGATATTATACAAAGAGAAAAGTAGAAACTGGAATCAGCGATTGTCCTAAAGTTCAAACTTGAGATCCCTGACAATTACAGGTCAGGTGGAAGGAAGAAGCCTATAGAAGAGGTGAAGTGTTTAAGGAATAAAAGAAGAATTCAGAAGGAAACCAGAAATATATAGTGTCATGGTGGCCCAGAAAAAACAGTGTTCCATGAAACAAGATGGGATAGGAAGGGAGACAAACCATAAGTGACTCTTAATCTCACAAAACAAACTGAGGGTTGCTGGGGGGAAGGGGGTTGGGAGAAGGGGGGTAGGGTTATGGACATTGGGGAGGGTATGTGCTTTGGTGAGTGCTGTGAAGTGTGTAAACCTGGCGATTCACAGACCTGTACCCCTGGGGATAAAAATATATGTTTATAAACAATAAAAAATTAAAAATAAAAAAAGAAAAGAAAGCAAAGTTAAGAGGGAAGTTAAAGTGAAGGTTTGGATTTAATCATGGAGATCATTGGGAGATCTTAAACGGGAGCTAACTGGGCTTGGAAACTAGATTAGAGTAGCTGAGGAGTGTGTGCTATGTGAGGAACCGGCAATGGGAAGCACCAAGAAGATGAGAACTGCAGGGAGGAAGAAGGTTCAGGGAGGCCTGGTTTGTTTTGCTCAGATGGAAAAAATTTGAACATATTCATATTCAAAAGAAAGAGCCTCTTCAGTAGGAATATCTGAAAGTACAGTTGAAAGGAGAGGTACTGGATAGCTTATGATTCCTGGGAAGGAAAAGGCAGGTGTGGAAGTCGGAGCACAGGTGATGGTTCACTCACTGGTGGGAGGAGAGGTACCTCCTCTAACATGAGATGAGGGAAAGATAGGAGAACAGGACAGACGGAGGCAGATGTAGCAGCAAGAATCAGGGGTTACAGAAAAGGCAGAGTGTACAAATGTGAGATTTCCCTCACATGACCAGCTTGAGGTCATTATGGCTAATACGAGCTAAGTCTAAATTTGTGCTCTGGAGATAATAGAGGGTTGCCTCTCCTCCTTTAAAAAAATAACCAGGAGACTCTTTTCCTAATGTGCTCTTAGGAAATCAGTAGAGTCAGAGAGTTCTAATATTTTGGGGTTGCTTTAAAGCCTCCAGAAGGTGTTCTTTTTAAAATTACAGAGAACCAGAATCCTCTTCAAATTGGCAGAGAGGAGAAGAGTGTTGGTGTGTCTCTGCCCTCCCCTGTCAGTAGGTATAAAAAGTTTTCCTCCTTAAAGCCATATAGCTTGAGGGGCGCCTGGGTGGCTCAGTGGGTTAAGCCGCTGCCTTCGGCTCAGGTCATGATCTCGGGGTCCTGGGATCGAGTTCCGCATCGGGCTCTCTGCTCAGCAGGGAGCCTGCTTCCTCCTCCTTCTCTCTCTACCTGCCTCTCTGCCTACTTGTGATCTCTCTCTGTCAAATAAATAAATAAAATCTTAAAAAAAAAAAAGCCATATAGCTTGGGCTCAAAGGCCATATGAAGGTTTACTTTATGCAGACAGCTTTTATAAAACAGTATTTTCCTTTGGAGTTAAAAAAGATATATGCCTTTGAAACTTGATTAGAAATAGAGATATTAGGGAGGCAACTTTAAACATTTCTTTGTATGGAGAGAAAGAGAGATGATAAAAACAAATTAATATTCGCCTGAGCATAGCTATGGAAGACTATCACCCCATTAGTTTTAGGAAAGCTGGAAGTCACATCATTACCTCGTAGCTGCCATGCCAACACGGGGCTGGCCTTAATGAGTAGAACTGCACTGACTTGGATTTCAGCAGCCCTTCATGTCCTTTTTCCTATCTCATCTCAAAATAACTGACCACAGTATGTTTCAATTAGAAAAACCTTCAGTGATCTCATTACCTACTCATTTTCTGCAATAAAAATAGCCAGAAATTTATGGAAAAGAATAATGGGTTTTCATATAGTCATCCCAGGGTAGCTTCTAAAAAGAAAGTTCTCAAATATTTTGGATGTTAAGGACTTGTCTACTATTTTCATACAAAAGAAATAAGGGTGAGAGTTTTTGCCTACAAGAACTTGAAGACAGAAACTTACCCCTTTCCCTTCTTCTGAAGCAGGTCTTCCTTCAGTGTCTATTTAACACAACAAAATTACTGATTTATAAACTACTTAACCACATTGTGGGGTATTCTCAGTAAATAAGTTAGGTATCCAGCTGATAAACAGTATCTCATTATTATATTCAGTCTGATGTAGTTCAACTCATGCATTTAGGCTCTTAACTGTCTTTGCTCTGGGTTTCAATCTCTGGTCAGCTATATAACTCCCACCAATCCACATACCCTTTTGTTCTTGATGGCTCAATCTTCACTTCCTTCCCAACTTGAGATTGCTTATTCAGTTACTCGGACCCTGACTTGTTGGTTCTATCTACTCGGTTTCCAAGTCAAGATCTTCAGTTTAAGTTAGTTACAAGTTACTTTTGCCTTCATATTGAATGGTGGGTCTGTGCAATCCCTACGGAGTTGTATACTCTCCATCTCTCTATTCTCTATATTGTCTCCAATTTGAAAACTCAAATGCCTACAGAGACCCAGCAGGTGTCATAAACAAAAAGAAGTGATCCAGGTGTAAGGCAACAGAAGTCCAAGAGAGAACAAAGAGAAAATATCTCCTGCACATCGCTCTCAATTCTTGAAGGGCAAGCATGAAAGCAACCTCCTCTGGCTATCTGGATTAGAATGCCACCTAGTCACAGGAGTTGTCTGAGAATGCTCCACGCTCAGTGCCTTTACAGGACTTTATGGTCTCCAGTGCAATGCAAAAACCCCATGTTTTACTGGACCCAGGTAGCTCATCCTCAGGAAACCTAGATTAAGCACCTGGGATCACTTTTGGGCAATCTTTTTCCTTATACTACACCAGAGGAGTTCCACTTTCTTTCACTATAATTGGCCCCTTGAAAAGCAAATTCCCCTGTCCTATACAAATGTACAGACATTTGGAATCTTACACATCCAAATCTGTTAATGAGAGCTCGGAAGTGCCAAGATAATTAAAATACACACTCAACCTCCAAACTTCACTGATGATTTGCAAACTTTCCTTTTTGCTAAACATGCTAAACATCCTATAGGCAACTTGACAGATCTGAGTTTTAGGTTTTGACGTCCATACATCTCCCTCAGAAGTGTAATGTGTGGTGGGGTGCCTCAAAGGCAGAGGGAGCCATAATGGCACCTGACTGACAGGTAAACATAGCACGTAGAGGCAGCAACTAGTGTACTCCCCCAGAAAAATATTCAGGACCTTAAAAAAAGGCAGTGGGGACATTCTTCCAACAGAATTGTATGGTTCTAGCTTTGTTGTTGTTGGTGGTGGTGTTTTTTTTTGTTTTGTTTTGTTTTGGTTTTTTTGTTTTTTTGGATAGGAGATATGGTGCTTAAACTCAAAAAAATCCAAAGATCATTTCTGGATTGTTTTCTCTGTCCTGAGATGATATCAAAGTATGCTCTGGGCAAAGTCCTGATATGACTCAAGCATACTCTTGTCCTGAGCCTACTTTGTGGAACTATTGAGCTCTGGACCAATTTATCAGATTTGTTCTTCAGCTTCACACACATCTGTCCCTCGACAGCCTCCTGCTCTATCCTGGAAACCTCCAGAGGGTACGGTACTCAGCTCTCTGCCAGGACCAGAAACTCTTCACATAGTTTACTGTTCTTCAGATTATTGTGCATCAGAGTCCTGGTGAGGGGGTGACAGTAAATGTACATTGGTTGGCTGATTTTTCTTAGATGCATTTTATCAGTTAAGGATCCAAGAGAAAACAAATGGCATAATGATGGCATAATGGAATTATATTAACTTAGGGTAACTTGATGAGAATCTAATGAGAGGTTTTTTTTGTTTGTTTGTTTGTTTGTTTTACAAAATATGGTCAGGATATAGGGAAACCAGAAGGGATAGTGCAGGACCCTGAGTCTGAGAAGGGGGAGAAGAATTTACCACCCTAGGCCTAAAAGCAGATGAAGAGCGAGAGCAACTATTCAAATTAGAAGAACAGAGCTAAGAAATGAGAGTCACCTGTAAAAAGCTGAAACTAGATGGAGGGACCCACCAAATCCCATAGGAAAGAGCCAGGGAAATAAATATCACTTCTTCCATTCCTCTCCTTTCTTCCTTCTGGTCTCTTGCTGGTGCTACTGACTGGCAAAATCCAGTGTTCACTCTTGAGTCCAGAAGACAAGGGCAGAGAATGTTGGAGAATGGCAAAGAGTGAATATGGAGAGGCAAGGGAAGATACCCAACATACTCACCCACTGAGCGGGGGAACGGAAGTGACATAATCATGAAGGGTCAATGAGGACCAATAAAACAAGGCTGAAATTATAATGCCCAAAGTGCTTCAGGGCACTGACAGTAAAATCAAAACCGCCAGAGAAAATGGAACCCCACATGACCTGCTTAGGCTTTCTCCGTAGGAAAGTAGAGATCTCCATCCCTCTGCCTTTGCCAAATAACCCCTTCAAATGGTACTGAGCACTTTCAGTATTATCTGAATCACATCAGTCAGCAGACATTAGTGACAGGTGTTGGATGGTACTTGGCTGTAAGAGAAATATCCAGAGGGAGTTGATTTCTTCACACTGATGACAGAAAAAGAAAATCAGGTGCACAGTGTGTGACTTTGTGACTATGGACAGTGATACATATTCTAACTTCTCTGTTTCTGACATTCTTTTTCACCTATTGTGCAATCACTTACAAGTATTAATCAGTTTCACAACTTTATTCTTACATGATCATTGAGTTTTCTAATTCTGAGGATTCTGGTCATTTTCAAGACATTTTTTCTATCTTTTATTCTTTCTCTCCTCTACCTCTGGTGTTAAAAAGAAATGTTTCCTAAGTTTCTATCTTCAGAGAAAATAGTAGGGGATGGAGCTGCCTGACCTTGGAAATTCTCAGAGCTTTCCTTTTCCATTTCATAAGACCTCTCTTGCCTAACCTCTCAGAGTTCTCAGAAATAAAATGACATAATAGATGAGGAACAATACTTTTAAACATGTTTTACTCATGTCTCTTTTTGCAGCTTCTGTATTTTCCCACTACTTCTTTCAGGGAATTTGTTGATTCCCAGTTTAGTTTTATTTGTATGTGAAGAATTTTCTTATCTTCTCTATTTTCACAGTAATAAGCAGAAAGACCTATAAACATAAGCACATGTACAAACACACATTCACAGACCAACAATAAGCAGCCATTTCTATTTTCATTTCATTTATTTCTGAATGTTCATGTTTGAAAGTTATTGGAAACAAAAAATGAATTCACATCTAGAGGCACTGGTGACAAATATGGTCACTGCCAACCTTAGCAGGAAAAAATAATACAATGTGGCAAAAAATTCTCCTTAGTAAAGTTTTCTTTGTATTATTTTATTAAATGGTATAACCATTTTAGGGGATATGAAGGTTAATTTTCCACAATGCCAATTTTAAAATATAAGTCATTTTGAAATGTATAATTTCACTGTATATATTAGCTGTATAGTAATAGAAGAGAGAACAATACATTGGGTTTACATTAACGATTGTAAACTATGGGATCATTATATGGTTTACTTACACAAAGTTTCATTAAAGATTGATATTTATATTTTTATGCCCGACATTAACACCTGAATCTTGACTGCAGTGGCAAAGTCCATCATCTAAGTGAGAAATTTCTCTACATGGCAATATTTAGAGAGGTTCTTTAACTGGAACTCTTAGAGTCCAGATCATCACTGAACACATACTCTGAAAAGAGAACTGTATTTAGTGTCCTCTACATTCAACACTGGCATAAATTTTATATAAAGTGATGTTTTCATGTCAAATTCCAGTATCTCCTCACCAGGGATAGAAAAATACCCCCTCAGTATACCTAAGAGCAGAGTCACTTTTCTGAGCAAATAAGGATTCCTTTTCATGTAAGCAGTATTGCTCCTCCTCCTTGTCTCTACTGAGTCTGTCCTAGGATATTGTCTTTTTATATCATTACCATCTAGAATAAATTTTTCATCTTTGCTATACACTTCCTCAAAGCTCTTTTTCCATGAAGAAACTTTGTAACTTTGTTATTAAAAAGGTATTACTTTCTTCCATTATATCCAAAATGTGTGGTTCTTATGACCCTTTCATTACACTGAAAATGACTACCCTCTTTGTGATACCCAGATGTTGTCTTTTTTTTTCTCCACTCTGAATATTTTGTGTGCTAACTTACTTGAAAATTTCATGTTCTACTTGAAATTTTATATTCTATTGTAACATCTAATTAAAAATTGGTCTCCATCTCACCTTCATCTTTACCCAATTGGTCAAAATTATGAATACTGAAGTATGTCTTACATTTGACACACAAACTCTTCTGTACTATTTGAGGGAAGTATTAGAATTTAAATTTTATATATTTAACAATATATACATTGAACTGATAAATATGTGGAATAAAGGCCTCTTCTGCTTTCAAGGCACAGATTTCCCACTGATCATGATATTTTGTCCTGTTAGACCCAAATAATCAACTTGTCAGTTATAAGATGAGACCCACCTACAATCCAGATATAACGGAAACACCACCTGCCTTGAGAATATTACATTTGTGACAAGGTATAACAAAAAGATTTTCCATGTTACTATACATAGTGTCATGAGGAAAACAGTGTCATTAATTTGAAATAAAAATATGGGGAAGGATAATAGGAGGAAAAACATTCACTTCTATTACCCCCAATGGATCTGCTAAGTAAGAAGATCACTTACTTCAAGCTAAAAGTACTATATTAATTCATTATAATGAACAAACAATTTGGCCTAAAATTGCTTTAATGTGACTAAGGAAATACGGCTCATTACTCATTATGCCCAACACTTAACATAGTACTTCACAGTGCATTTGTCAGTCATTATTTCTAAGGTAATCTGTCTTCCTCCTTCTCTGATGACTACCTGTTGTCAACCGTAAACCTCTCCTCCAGTCTACTTCTGATTAAATTATGACTTCTCCCAGAATTTAGAAACTCAAAGATCCAGGAGTTCGAAGTTGGACCAAAGATCTGTTGATCATAATTTACCTAGATCATAATTTACCTAGATCATAATTTACCTTTCTGAAGCTGTTAAAGAATAAAAGGGAGGCATATTTTTAATTCAAAAATTATTGACTGCTTCATTAAATTAAAAACATATGAAGTTTTTGCCACCATTTATGCCACGTTAAATGAAGTAGCTTATGACAAAGTGATGATATTACCAAAAACATCTAGAGGACAAAGACAAAATACAAAAATTATCTATGTGAGGCTGTCAGTGACCTGCCAGAACAGAAAAAAAAAAAAAAAAACAACAACACAAACTTAGATTCGGGATAGAAAGGAATTTCAAAAACATTAACTGATATCCTGAGGTCCACTTTTCTACTTGATCTTAAAAGAAAGACCCCAAATGATCAGTTAGTTGCATCCAAGAAATGTAATTTTAATAATATTGATAGGAATATAAAAGAATCTAGCATCCATCATGGTAAAATTCAAATTGCCTGGCATTCAAACAAATGAAAATTATAAACCTACAAATAGCTCAACTACACAAACAACCAAAAAGTAAAACAATGGCAGGGGGTGGGAGGTTGGGGTACCAGGTGGTGGGTATTATAGAGGGCACGGCTTGCATGGAGCACTGGGTGTGGTGAAAAAATAATGAATACTGTTTTTCTGAAAATAAATAAATTGGGGGAAAAAAAAAGTAAAACAATGGAGGAAAAATACTAACATTAGTCAAAAGAAAACAGGGTGGCTTTATTAATATCAGGCAAAGGAAAGTACAGCTCAAGGAATATTACCAGGAATAGAAGAGGAGGTCATTTCATAATGATATAGAATTTGACTCAATAAAAGATAACAACTATAAACATTTATACATCTCACAGCAAACTAACAGAACAATAAGGAGAAATAGAAAAATCCACAATTATAATTATAAATATCAATAACCCTGTCTTAATAATTAGTAGAACATGCAGACTAAAATCAGTACAATATAAAAGACTTGAAAGATTCTATCACCCAACTTGACTTAGTTAGAACACCCCACCCAACAATAGCTTAAAACACATTAACCTCAAGAGCACATGAAATATATTCCAAATAGGTCATGTTCTGGGCCATTAAACATGTTCCAAAATTTTTTAAGGATTCACCTATGTTCTATAACTACTACAATGAAATTAAACTGGAAATTAGTACTAGAAAGAACACTGAAAAATCCCCAAATATTGTAAATGAAAAAATGTCTCATGGGCCAATGAGAAATCAAATTTAAAAGTAATTCTGAACTGAATGAAAACAAAACATATCACAATTAA
The DNA here is from genome assembly GCF_020171115.1 of Neogale vison. Taxonomy (NCBI): domain Eukaryota; kingdom Metazoa; phylum Chordata; class Mammalia; order Carnivora; family Mustelidae; genus Neogale; species Neogale vison. Next base: position 161,079,982 of record NC_058094.1, on the reverse strand, counting down.
TGGGCTGTCACTAAAACAGTACTTAGGGAATATATAGAAAAGTTTCAAAACAATGACCACAACTTGTACTAAAGAAAATTAGGAAAAAGATGAGCAAATAAAATACAAAGTTAGTAAAAGAAAAAAAAAAGAAAAATGGAAATCAATAAAATAGAAAGTGTAAAAATTATAATAAATAACATAATAATATAATAAATACATAAATAATATTAATAAATATTAATATTAAACATAAATATATTAAAATTAATATAATAAATAATAAATGGTAGCAAAATCTGGTTCTTTTAAGAATATAAATGTTTACAAACATCTGTAAAGTCTAATTAGGATATTGAGAAGACACAAGAAGTGGGTGATATTTACAAGCTTTGTAGATTTTTTTTTTTAATTTTATTTATTTGACAGAGAGAGATCACAAGTAGGCAGAGAGGCAGGCAGAGAGAGAGAGAGAGAGAGAGAGAGAGGAAAGCAGGCTCTCTGCTCGGCAGAGAGCCCGATGCGGGACTCGATCCAAAGACCCCGGGATCATGACCCGAGCCGAAGGCAGCGGCCTAACCCACTGAGCCACTCAGGCAGATTTTTTTTTTTTTTACAAAAAGGAAATACTAAGAAAACTTTGTCAGTAAATTCACCAAATTAGATGACGTGGACAAGTTCCTTGACAATACAAACTACCAAAGTTCACTTACAAATAAATAAACAACCTAAGTAACCCTATACGTAGAAAAGAAATTCAATTTGTAATTTAAGATCTTCCTATAAAGGAAAATCTAGGCCCAGTTGACCATGATGGTGAATTCTAACAAATATTTAAGAAATAAATAATATCCATTCTATGCAAACTCTTTGGTAAACTCAAGGAGGAGGAATATTTCCCTACTCATTTTTTTTAAAGGTTATTTACTTATTTGTCAGAGACAGAGCACAAGCAGGGGGACAGGGAGGCAGAGGGGGAAGCAGGCTCCCTGATAAGCAAGGGGCCCAACATCTAACTTGATCCCAGGATCCTGAGATCATGACCTGAGCCAAAGGCAGACACTTAACCAACTGAGCAACCCAGGCTGCCCATTCCCTACTCATTTTAAGAGGACAGATTTATCCTGATAATCAAGAGTAGAGAAATTACACAAGTAAGACAACTACAAACTAATAACCTGGATGAATACAGATGCAAAATGAAAAAAGTAAATTGAGTTGTATAATATATGAAAATAACAATACATAGACCAAGTGTCATTTATCTGTAGAATGCAGAGTTGGTTTAACATTCAAAAATCAGTTAATGTAATTCATCATATTAACTAAAAGAGAAAAAACATAGATTATCTCAATGGAAAATATAGTCATAATAAAAATCCCCAGCAGCTAGGAATAGAAGGGAATTTATTTAATCTGGTAAGAGGTACCTAAGAAAGCTAACATCACACTTGATGCTTTTTATCCCAAGATCGGGAATAAGACAAGGATGCCTAGCTCTTGTCACTTTATTCAACACTATGCTGGGGATTATGGCAGTGCAACAACCAGAAAATAGAAATAAAGGGGATCCAGACTGGAAAAGAAAAACTAAGATGGTATTTATTCACAGCTGACATGATCAATCTATGTTGAAAATCTTGCAATGATGAAGAGAAAGTAAAAACTTCATTTATTGCTAGTAAAAATATAAAATAAAAGTTTCTTTGAAAGTTTCTCTAAACGTTAAAAGTAAACATACTTATTATTCAGCATTTCCATAGGTATCTACCCAGGAAAAATGTAAGCATATGTCCAAACAAAGACTTGCACACATATATCCATAGTAGCAATATACATATTAACGCCAAACGAGAAGCAATCCAGTGTTCATTAACTGGTGAATGGAAAAACAAAATGTATATACCCACAGTGGGATACTTCTCATCAGTAAAAACAAACTATTGATATATATAACATGGAAAAACCTCAAAATATTACACCAAATGAAGGGGGCTGCACATAAAATACTACACATTGTATGGCTCCATTTATATGAAATGTCTAGAAAAGGCAAATTGACAGAAAAATTAATAGTTGCCTGGGGAGAAGGGTGGGAGCCATGATTAACTACAAATAGCCATGAGGAAACTTCTTGGAGGGATAGAAATTGTCTAAAATTGCATCAGAGTGATGGGTATACAACTCTGTAAGTTTACTAAAAATTACTGAAATATATCATTACAATGAATGAATTTTATGGTATATAAATGGCATCTTAATAAAACTGTTTTTTTTTTAAGCCAAAAACCCACAAAGGTTAGGAGTAGGAGCTTTAGATGAAATAGGCTTGGCAGAGTATTTATAATTATTGATGCTAGGTGACAAGCAGTGGGGGGCCATTGTACTATTCCTTTTACTTTTCTCTACACTTGAAAATATTCAGACTAAAAAGTAAAAACAAAACGAGTAAATGATTAATATTTTGGTCTCTTGAGCAACTTATTTTATAGTGTCTGAGTGATGTGTTATTAGCATATGCTGTTTCTACCCCTAAGTGCCCACATTCATTTTTAACCAGAAACTAAGTTGACTTAAACTTCCTAATATTTCCTATTTCAGTCATTTATCATTCTTAATAAGTCTAGAGAGCCACTTTCAACTTAATTTCTCGCTTCAATTATAAATGAGCCAAATGCCTGATTTTCATGCATTTCCACATTTCAACAATCTTACTCAATATACTACGAGATTACTGAGGACTTGGGCATTGGACACTCTGTGCCAATGCCAAGGGAATGGAAACAAAGAAGCTGTTCTTCATATTGATTCCAAGTTTTCTTCTTACTCTCATTAACTAGGAATTGTCTATGAGGTTATAACATACATTAAAGTAGTTTTTAAGTTTTTTCCATAAAGAATTATGCACAATTGATGCTACACTGGGAGTTATGAAGAAGTACCTGGTTTCTCTCTCAGTTCTGCCAACAACACATAGTGTGTTCTTGAACAAGTAGTAATCTAACTTCTCTTTATCTGAGTTGTCTCCAGTATTAGACAATTCTTCGACCCTATTCCTCTTGCCTTAGAGAATGAATCCTAATCAATTTTTCTGGAGCTATGACATTCATATCCAGGCTAAGCCTCACCTCGTTTCTGAAGTCCTCCATGGTTTTTTTCTGCAGTTAGATTACTCATTCCTTCTGATTTTTAATATGACTTTGATTAATATTCATTTTCAAATTTATCACACTGTGATTTGTATTATGAGAACATGATTTCATGCCTGTCTCTCCAGTGAGGGTATGAACTCTTTGAAATACATGACTTTGGACAAACCACATTCCGTTTATCTTTGAATCCCAGAAGTTAGTTAAGTGATCTCTCAAAAATAATAATAATAATAGTTATTATTATTATCTCCTCTCAAAATGTTTGTTGAATTGGAGTTCATCTTGTCTAATGTTTACATTTGACAGATAAAGAAACTCAAGCCTAGAGTAGGCAGTATTTCTTCACCTTTTCCACATCATGGCACAAACAAAAAATATTCGTGTTGTATGCTAAGGTAATTAAATGAGGCTGCTCCAAGTAGAAACTATTTCCATAGAAGCTACAGCAGTCCCAAGCACCTTTGGACACTTAAAAGGCAAGCAGATCATTATCTCAACCTGGTTATAACCCATTTACAAGATACCTATGTGCCACAGTGTAGTAGGAGGAATGGAGGTTCTGGTTATCAGTCTCAAGGTCATCCAGCTTCCTAGCTTCAAATACTTTTCAGGCTCAATTGTAGTTAAATGTGCAATTAAATCCAGATAGCATTAAATGTACCACTGAATAGAACACTTTCTTTTTCATTTGGTTGGTGGCCAACTCCTCCAGGCTTATTTTTATATAATACCCTGTAAATAAAAATCTTCTTAAGCTATGCTCTCCAAAACACAAGCAGGATATTTTTGAGTAAATATTTAGTTTTATCTTCTGTATCCCTAGATGCAATGCTTCTATCCATCCTAGTTCCACATTACAGGCAATTCCTTCATTAAAAAAGGTATTAATAAATAAAAATAATCTTTATGGGTGTGTTATATAAAGATGAATATAGTCCAGGCTGGATTCATTTTTATACATTCATTATTACAATATATATTTTTGTTACATTAAAAGAAACTATAAATAAAATATTTTCTTGAGCCCTAGACACTGTGGCTAATGGAAAGCTCGGCTCTGCCCAATCCATTAATGATTTCAGGCTTTGAAGCTCACTCACATGGGGACCCTTAACCATCCCATGGGCTAAATTTCTGGATGTCTCTAGCAGTAGAACAATTGATCTTAGCAATGATTAAATAGAAAGGTAGCAGAATTGAACGTACACGCAAGTACTGAAAATAATACATTCTAATAATCCCTACTTTGGGGCTATTAATGTGTCCTTGGGCCAGTCCATTGAACTAAGCTTAATTACCTTTGTTTGTTCAGTTAAAAATAACTCATGAGAAGCTTTATTGGGATACTTTGAATCATTACAAAGATTTCATATTGTGAATAAAGTTGCCTACCCGATTGCCTTTGGGTAACTGATGTCTGTCACAGAAACTGAATACGAAATCTGAATTTACAGGCTGCGTAGAATCTGGTCTCTCATGCTCCTAGTTCCTAATTATTTTCAACTGGAAAAGGCACTCATGTTTTCCAGAGAGCAAGTGGCCCTGAATTAATATAACGCATGGCAGATCAAGAGGAACAGAGTAAGTGGATTAGTTCCTTGTTCTTAGTTGCATCATGAAGATAGAAAGCCCTTCCTTCCTTTTTCCTTTCCCATGGATTTTATCCAGAACTCTTTCTCATCAGCATGCCCAGGCAAAAACTGATGTTACATGAGGATTTTCTTACCTTCACTCAAATTCCCTTCTGAAACATATTTCCAGGTGGGCTCAGATCTGATCAAATACTGAAAGTCTAGGCCCCACAGCTCTCTTTCTTGCATTCTTTGACATGCATAATAAGGCCAGAACTACTGCTGCTAGTCTCATAAACCGCTAGCCCCCACAAGGAATCTGATGATTACTAGCTTTTATGCCAGAAAGACTGAAGGATTTTACACCAGCATTTATCTCATTTATTTCAACGAATGAGCTGCTTTCCTCAAAGGATTCAGCACCTCTTCACTGTTGGGGTCTCAGATCAGGTGGTGACTACCAGAGAGGGCTTTATTCCTTCGGACTCCACAGGAACTGTGTTTACTTCCTTTATAATGGCTCCCAGAAATTGTTCGGGCAACACTTCTACATTTGCATATGAAATTGGGACTGCAATCTCCTCTCAGTCTCGGCACCTGGGAGTGGGAGTGTGGGGTAGAATTGGTAATAAGAGAAGCAGCTATTGTATCTGTGAATTTTAATTTATTCATTCAAAACATATTTATTGAATGCTTACTAAATACCAATCTGAGATACCAATACACAAAGAGGAAAGACAGTTTCTATTCTAAGAGGGTTCACATAATCTGAGGGAAGAGACAATAAGAAATAACCCTTATATTGGAAAGAGATAAATGCTATGATTAAAATAATTAGAAAAAGATCTGTACACACTCTACAAAAGAGAAATGTCAAGTTGGTGACAGCTTATGGTTAATACCAGATAAATTCAGATTTCCTTATTTGGGCTTAATATGTTTCTCCTACTTGATGGTTACTATAGGTGGTAGGTACTATTCTCTGATTCCTGCTCTGATTTCAATCTTCTTGTTTAATATCATCTAAGTTAGGGTGCCTGGGTGGCTCAGTTGGTTAAGCAACAGCCTTCAGCTCAGGTCATGATCCTGGAGTTCCGGGATCAAGTCCTACATGAGGTTCCCTGCTTGGCAGGGAGTCTGCTTCTCCCGCTGACCTCTCTCCTCTCATGCTCTCTCTCTCTCTCATTCTCTCTCTGTCTCAAATAAATAAACAAAATCTTTAAAAAATATATCATCTAAGTTGATGTGTCCTAATTTCTGTCCATTTTAAAACACATCTTTCCCCAACCCCATTTTCTTATATTCCTCCCAAACTTTCCACCAAAGAGGTAAACTTTGAAAGTTAAGCAGAAAAAAAAAAAAATGTATATTTTAAAAACACAGAGACAAGATATTGTATTAGTTCTCCACGACTGCTGTAACAAATTACCACAAACTTAGTGGCTTAAAACAACAGAAATTGATTCTCTTATAATTCTGGAGGCCAGAAATCTGAAAGTGATTTCACTGCACTAAAGTAAAGGTGTCAACAGGGTTATGTTCCTTTTGGAGGCTCTAAGGGAGAATTCATTCCCTTGCCTTTTCCAGCTACTGAAGGCCACTTAATGAGTCTTGGTTTATGGCCTCCATCTCTCTCTTCAAAGTTCATCAATCCAACCCCTTCTGATGTTACATGGCCTTCTCTCTGACTGTTTCTCCTACATCCTCCTAATGAGAACACTTGTGACTACATGGGCCCACTTGGAAATCCATGATAATCTCAAAATTCTTAGTTGCAACTACAAAATTCCCTTTGCTGTGAAAGGCAGTATTCATAGGTTCCAGGAATGAAGTTGTGGACGTATTTGGCGGGCCATTATTCAGCCTACTGTAGTTATTGCAAGCCCAAGGAATTCATGAAAAGTATCCAGAGCTTATTTCTGGGTGGCACATTCTATACTGCCACCATATATTTGCCAGTCTTCACTCCATTCCTAGAGCTTGGTTATATATCGAAAATACGTAACCTAACTAAAACTGGCTATGCTTACTAATATTTCACAACTTCACAATTAATATTAATTTTACAATATTAAAAATCTCACTTTTCCTTATTTTTATTTAAAGTGTACATGAAAGTTTCAAAAAATGAAATTGGCGTGATTCTAGTTCATTGATGTTTAATTCATCTAAAATTTCACTTGGGAAAACACTCATACTTTCACAAAGCTGCAGATGTTTCTCCCTCAATTCATGGTCTTAAAAAGTAAAGATGGTTGTTCTTAAGTCTGAATAGAGAACCAGGGAGAAACATACATAGTTTCCAGTGTTTCATTTCTAGTGAGATTGACTTTTGCTCTCATTTTACATTTAGTTAGCCCTTAGTGAGGAATATTTTTTTCTTAATTAAAATCCTATCAGAGTCAATAAAAGAGTGTGCGCATTTGTGTTCTCAAATGGAGACAAAATGTCTCTTGGTTTTTCGTTGAGCAATTGTTCACGAGGACATGGATTTAACATGCATTTGTTAAAACCAGCAGTGCTAAAGCTATTTATGGCCCCTCCCTCCAGTATCACATAGCCTTGCAGTGGAGAGATCAAGTTCTGCATAATGGCTCAGGTCTTAAGCATTCACTTTATTCTCATTTCAATATCATTCCTTGTCTATTGATAAGAACCATCAGTAAAGAAGCTAAGTACTGTTGGAAAGGAAAATATGTATTCCACACCACCCATGACAGAGAAATCGTACTGACTTTTATAAGTGGTACATTTGTCAAAGATGAAGATAGTAAAATGCAGACAAAGGTATCTAATACTTAGAGTTTAAATGACAAGCACATTCATGATTCCTTTGAAAAAGTCTGTTGTTTATACTGCAGTACTTAACATTTTCAGTTAGGAGATCCACCAATATTCAAAGTTTACTAATAGTAAACTTGATAGTTTGACAGATTTTTGAACTTTAATCAAAATTCACAGTTGCTATGAATACTTAACTTTTGTCATTTTCTTTCTTGTGTTTGGGGAGGCAATATTGGGAACGAGGGCAAAAACAGCAGCCTGGATGCCAGCCTCAGTTTACCTGACACCATCAGATAAGTTATTCAGAACCAACACTGCAAAGTGTTGGTTTCCCAATATCATAATGTCTGGTGAGATACTATTCCTATAAGGTTTTAAACACGTAGGGGGCAAAAAGCCCTAAATAAACACAAAATGTCTGCATTTATATTTAGACTAAATTATCATATTTTCTTCATTTAGTATTTCTTCTATTTTATTTTCATATATATATCAGTGAGTGATTTGTATGAAGCCTCATGGTATTTTAAAAATAAATATGCAAGAAAACACTGTATGGTTCACGTTTTGCTTTGTACTTGACTCATCAAGTCCTCAACTGAGTTGATACGGAGTTTTAACCTTTTTTAGGTAATCAATTTTAGATGAGAATAATAAAATCTCCTTAAGCCTCAGATGTGAAGCTACAATTACTATTTCCTTCCTTATTACAATTTCACTATGGCTATCTATACTCTAAAAATCTGTCATCGTGACATCAAAATGTCATGAAAAAGACTATGAGGTCTCTTCATTATTAGCTATTATCAGCTCTCTTGCCACCCCCAACTCTTACAAATTCTTGTGGTGGGTTCATTCCTTAACCCTTAATTTCATGTTCAGATGGAGAAAAGATCATTGTAGGGATTCTTCTTTCACTATTCTTCCCACTTTCTTGCTTAATCCTCATTTTAACATAGATTATGTAACTGATTACCTTTAAGATGTTTAAACACACAACTAAGACTCCCTTCTCCCTCTTATCTTTTAATTTCTTCCTTAAGCAAATATGTTTACATTGCTCATATAAATACTGATATGTGCTAAGATATAAGTGCAGGGAATGTAATAATGGAAAAAACTCACGATGAGAGAAGAGAAATAACACAGCAAGCTCCGTGCTTTCTGAGACCTGGTTTTTCAGCTACAATGTGGGATACCTGCTTTATAGAATTGCAATGAAGATGAAATGAAATGTATTTAAATGCCTTATTAAAGTAACTGGACATGATCAAGCCCTCAAAAATAGTATCTCTGATTATTATTTTTATTATCTCTGATTATTATTTTTAGTAACATTATCAAAATCATTATTTTGGTGTCCTTCTTAAGAAAACGAGTGAAATTAATCCTGAGAGAGATTGCCACCACCTACCAAGTCTTCAGAGCTTAATTATGATTTGGTTACAAAAAATTTATTAAAGTCAAGAATCTTAGTAACTTCATTGTACCATCTCTCTTCACTCCTGTAAAACTCAGACATTTTTTTCCCACAATTCTGGGTACAATGGACAGGATTCCTAATATGCTGGTTTTAAACCATTAAATAAAGCAATCACTATCTTAGAATTATCTTTTGTCCTTCTATTAAGGAAACTGCAAGCAAGCATGTCACCTTGCCTTTTGTGCTCATTTTGACTCCTTTATTTTCAAGAACTACCTAGAGAAGGGCACTTGCAATTTTAGCCATTTATTATTCTGCAGTTAATTTCTGAAGCATTCCTAGGAATATGTTTAAGGAACTGAAGACAAATGTGACTGAAGAAAGCAAGTACAGTCATATGAGAACTCTTGGCTACGAGTGATAGAAACTCAAGTTCTTATTTAAAAAAAAAAAAAAGATAATTTATTGGCTCTCTTAACTGGAAAATTTAAGAGCTGAATTTTGGAGTTGAGATTGTTATAGAAGAGAGAAAATTCTTATGGTGATTAAAAATGAGTATGAAAAGCTGTATTAATATCAGAAAATAATTATAAGCCAGTGAAAGTTTCTCTGAAACAAGTAGGGTGGTCAAATTCAGAGATTTTTTTTTTTAAAGATCTTATTTATTTATGAGAGAGAGAGAATGAACAATGTGTTCACAAGCAGAGGGAGGGACAGAGGGAGAGGGAGAAGTAGACTACCTGCTGACTTAACCTCTCCATGCCTCTCATTTCTTTTTTTTTTTTTTTTTAAGATTTTATTTATTTGAGAGAGAGAGAGTGTGTGCAAGCAGGAGGGAGGAGCAGAGGGAGAGGGTAAAGCAGGCTCCACACTGAACAGAGAGCCCAACCTGGGGCTGATCCCAGGATCCTGGGATCATGACCTAAGCAGCAAGCCTGATCTAATCGGTAGAGCCACCAGGGTGCCCCAGATATTTTTTTCAGTAAAGAAACTGCATTTACCCAGCAAATATGGATAATGTCCATGGCTGGGCCACATCTGGTTGCCTCCACACAGACTTTCTGCCTTCTCCACCCTACTCCATGCATCAGGACTGACTCCTATGAACTGGACTTCCTTATTTTCTACTTTCTGATTTGTTCCACCAATGTGAGGCACTGTCTGAAAGTCTGAGGGTAGGAGGTGAGAAGTCAAGGTATTGATCCCTTCAGTTCTTCCCTGCTCTGCCCTGGGTTGCCTAAGTCTGTGTTCCTTGACCAAGACTTTAGCTTCTTTCTGATGGGTTTCTCCTACAGCTGGAGGTCTCATAGGCTTCCAGTAAACATACATGTCTTTGTCCTTTCAAGCTGACAGGTGAAGGCAGCTTCCTGCTTTTGCTAGCTTTTCAGTCATTTGTCATTCTTTATTGCCTTTGTTAAACCTGGCAAATATTTGTAAAAAAAAAAAAAAAAAAAAACTGGTTTATTAAAGTATTCTCAATTATCCTTGAAGATTTTGTTATCTCTTCCCTGCTAACTTCCAGTCTGATACAAGTAATTTATACCAGGCCTGACCCCTCACAAAGACCTTTTGAATGTAATTCTGTGAGTAGGTTGCTCTCATTGAATGGATACACTAATCTTATTGCAGTTGGGCCTTATTGATCCCAATTCTTCATCTCTCTGCAACAGAATTGGACAGCTGTACACTTGCCATGGACTCAAGGTATGCAGAGTGAACTTCCTCACCTCTTTATGAACGTATATTCGAAAGCATGGGCCAATCACTATTGAGGCCACAGTGGTTTTGTGGGTTGCATGTTCATAAGCTTAGATCAAAGCTACCAGTATCACAAATTCTGCATATCTCTCAAGGTTCAGGAAGTCTTTAATCTCTATGAGACTTTTGCCAACAAAATCACTAGTCTTAAATATCAATTCAAATAAAGCAAGAATTTTAAAAATTAAATAACTGCCTTTGTCCTATGTGGAGAGTATCTATGCAAAATAAGATGAAATTTTCCAATGGTCAGTCATGTAGAAAAAAGTAAGTCAAATTTCCCTGATAATGAGAAGAGAGGGATGTGAAGTGGGGAAGAGCCTAAAATCGGGCATAATGACAACTTTGTTATAATCCTCACATTTATATTTAATATAAATTCTATTGGGCAAATCACTTACTTTCTGTCAATTTAAAGAGAGAATTTAAAGAACCTCTAAGTTTGCTTCCACCTTGTACATTTCAAATCTCTAAGACAGTTCTTGATTCTTTTTGAAATTCCTGCTTTCTCAGTAAAGAGGTCTTCCAAAGCCTTAGAAACTTGGTGAAGTCAATCAGGACTTTAAACACAGAGTTTCAAGTAGGAAATGGAATATAAACACAAGCTGAGTATCTCAGTGACCTTTGGAATAGTGGCACCATGCTGGTTGCAAAGTAATATCATATCACAGCACTGTCAGGACCATGAAACAAGACATTTAAGCTAAATACCAACAAATGAAAAAAATGACAAATTAAAAAAAAAGAAGAGTACCACTGAATAATCTTCTACACTGCATTCAATTCAGAATCCAAATAGAAAGTTTTGGTAGTCACAAACTTGTCACGGGTAATTTCAACCTCATGCACAGGGAAGTATGAGCAGTCTATTGCAGGGCTGGGGGGAAAAAAAAAACAAACATTTCCTCTAACACACAAGTAGCTCCCAACATGGTTGGGAAACTCTCGACTAACAGAGAAAAGGCTGCAAAATAAACTAATTCTGGAGGGCAGATTATTGCTTGTGTTAACCAGCAGCTAAGTTCTTAAGAGGATCTTTAGGTGGGATAATGAAGCAGGACTGCCAACACTGGGCATGTGTATTAGCAGACAGGTACCCAAGTGCAAGCAATGATGCTAGGCCACTGAGGGCCTCCCTGCATTGCAGAGATTTGCCCAAGTAGTTCTCACAGTGTAGAAAAGTAGATGAACTTGTCTTGTTATAAGTAGGCTTGGTCCCAGAGAGAGAGAGATGGAGCTGAGTGGAACCTTTCTAGTTATCCTACCCAAATTTGCCACTCAGATAAATTTTTCCAATTCCTCAGGGCAGAAGTGAGTAAAGCAGAGCAGACAAACCTAGGTTATACTGATGGAGTTCCACCTACAGGAAGGAAACTTTAGGAATAGAGGTGGTACCTGTGCCAGTGGTAGGAAGTAGCTGAGCTTGAATGAAATGACTGAGGCCAAGGTGGAAAGAGTTCAGAAGATACAAGTATCAGCCAAGGAAGTTAGAAGTCTGTGCTCCCAAACCTAGAAGGAAATAGTACCCATCCCAATCCAACATTTATATAACTGAAATATTTTTAAGAGCCTTGAAAACTGAGCCAAGGATGAAAAATATTAATCAACCCCAACACTTATATCACTGCCTTCTCATATCTATTGGGGCACCAATACTTCCCCAGCTGTTGGGCACTTTATACTTTTCAAAATACTTCCACAAATATCATTTTGTTTATAACCATAATCATTCTTTTTGGAGAGGCAAGACTATCATTACTATTTATATTTTATAGAAAGGTACAGAGAGCTAAAATGTCATTTTCTTGGGAGACATTTTAGAAGAACTAAAACAAGAACATAGATTTCCTAAAATTCTTTGAACTAGAATATGAAACTTTTGATTGACTTGATGGTACAAGTAGAAGTTAACAAAGAAAATGAAGATACGTTTCTTAACATATTGGCCTTTAATCTCAGAACGTGGAAATTCAGATACCTGGAGCTTCAAGTCAAGTCAAAGTTAACAACCATCTTGTGTGAAAATCTTTGACCCATCAGTCCATGAGGTAACATTTTACACAATATCACAGAGAGGAAAAACAGTTTTGCTTTGTTTTGTTTTTTAACAAATCTATTAAAGATAGGTTTACAAATACTTTATTTCAGGTTTCTTTTTTGCGGAACTCTTGGTAATACAGAAAAACCTGCATAACCATTCTTTAAGGAAAAAGGACATTTGTATTTAAGTCAGTCACTTATTCACTATGTTGCATGAACAATAAGTACCAGGCTCTATACTAGGTGGTTGTTTATACAAAGAAGGAAAAGGCTTATCTTTAGTTGAGCATATTCAAGTCATAGAAATGGAAACATTCATCAGTATAATAAATTATAGCAGCTGAAATGACAGGGGGAAATATAGTCTGCAATGGAAGCACAAATAATAAAATAAAGAGAATTTATTTTAAAGTCGAAACTTTCAGAACTTTTCTTAGAGATTTTATATGATATATAAATTCTTTTCTACCAGAATTTTACTTTATGAATCACGGGAGCTGGGTCTATCCTATTTAGCTTGTAAATAAAAATTTATCTTTACCAACCATACATGTTATTAAAGAGAAAGTATAAATGATCAATATTAATTATAATTCCATGAATGATCACTTCAGCATTTCTCTGGTTATTACAGCATCATGAAGTTAGGGATTAGGAAAGAAATACACTTGGATCCCAGAGCAATTAGAATAATATAAGAATGAAATGATATGCTTCTGAAAGACACACATTCCATTACTCTAGCTGAGAAAGAGTGACAAGTCCCTATAGCACCTCTGCACTGACCTGGCAATAAGCTAATAACTTTATGAATCCACAGAAAGAACCTACCTTTATGATTTTCTCTGTGCCTTCTGGGGTATGTTCACTGAAATACAGGATGTCCCTAATCACACAGGATCCTATGAAAATGACTGATACCATGGCTGAGCTATTGAGCCATCTTTCAAAAAGCAGAAAATTTTTCTGGTAGTATCCACTCTTGCAAGACTCTTTATCTATGAAAACTTCTTTATAAAGGCTTGTTCTGGATAGGAAAATGAGTCTGTGTTAGTTTGTTTAATGAAGCATTCTAAATCTCCCCTGTCGACTGAATAATTTATTCCATTCAAGCAGAGAAGATCCCATGGGGTCTTGTTTATCTTGTGATGGGAACATAAGCCATAGTTATGACAAAACTGTCCAGTTTTGAAGAATTCAGTTCTAAAAATATTCATCTCTGTCAAGAGAGGACCCACCTTAGGGCATAATTATCCACAGTTTTATAAGGGGACTTTCATCATGATTTACTTTCTTTGTCCAAATGGGTTTATACCCTACCTTTTTCTTTTTGAAATGAATAACCTGCCCAATTGTGTGTTTCTCAGAAACAGTTGAGACATAAACAGCAAGTAATTCATCTATTTGATTTCCTGAGTTTTGTAAGATTCCTGAGACAATCCTGGTCTTGGTGCAATCAAATATCCTGCAACATAGGGCATGAGATTGGAGCAAGCTCCAGTAAGGTCATGGGTGGCCCCACAAAGCCTGGTAGAGGAATAACTGTGGTACAAAGCATTCCTTGAAATGACTGGCCACTTGTCATATGGTTAGGACTAAACAGTGTCAGGCTATATGTATAAAACTGATGATAAAAATTATTAGAAGCCTCATCAAGAACAAATAGAAAAGTAAAGGAATTAAGCCACAGGTTTGATTTGGGCATTCAGTAACAGTCAGGCTGATGATGTCAAGCTTCACAGTACTCAAATAAAGGAATTTAATAAATAGACAATTAAAAACTGTTAGTTGAGAGTAATAGGCTTTGAAGGTAGAACAAGCCAAAGGTAAAATTATTATAGGTAATCCTGAGTATACACAGATATATTTGTATACTCAGTATTGAGGGTTCTAGGAATGAAATTTCTGGTACAGGAGAGAGGAACTAGGAGATCAGCAAGTGTTATGGACTGAATATATGTTCCGCCTCCAAAATTCATATGATGAAGCCATAAAACCTAGAGTGGCTGTATTGGGGTACAAAAGTAATTAAGGTTAAATGAGTTCACAGGGTAGGACACTGATCCTATTGGATGTCATCTCTTATTAGAAGACACACCAGAGCTCACTTGTGCTTGCACTCACTCTTTATCTTAACTTGTGCACACACAAGAAGGTGGTTGTCTCCAACTTAAGGGGAAAGCACACACCAGACATCACCCCTGCTGGCACATTGATCTTGCACTTCTAGTCTCCAGAACTATGAGAAAACAAATTTCCGTTGTTTAAGCCACCCAGCCTGTGGTATTTTGTTATGGCAGCCCAAGCAGACTAATGCAGGAAACTTTAGTAGGTTAAGAACTTTAGAAAGGGAGCTACATGATTTTTAGGTTTTAGTGGAAACTGCAAGCTAAAGAATTTGATATTACAGCTTTTGATTTTATATTTCCCAATAGGATGTAAGCTGCAAGAGATCAGGGACATATTCATTCTATCCTCAATTCTATAGAACACAGCAAATGTTTAATAAATATAGGTTGAATGAATTTCATCTTACCAAAACTGGCCATACCTACAATAAGGGCAATTGGAAACAAAAGCAGAGAATAAAATAGCTCTGAGTAAGTGTTTTGCACACAAAAGACACTGGACTAAATAAAGTTGTACCCCAAACAGAGACAGTTGCAGAAGCCATTACACCTCTTCCAAAGTTTCGGGATAAAAGTAATTCTCTAGACTACAAAACAAATGTGTTTGGGCCAATTTGGTTGTGTTTTGAAAGGCAAGAGGTACAAAAGGCTGTTGATGAAAGGCAGGATGAACATAATGGACTTCATTTTTCCATGAAAATAGCCACTGAATGATCATGATCCAACACTGAAAAAAAAAATGTGCGTGATAAGCGTATGTGTTTACATAATGTGTTTATGGGGTCACCTGGGTGGCTCCATCAGTTAAGCTTCTGCCTTCTGCTCAGATCATAATCCCAGACTCCCCTGGGATCAAGCCCAGAGTGGGGCTCCCTGCTCAGTGGGGAATCTGCTTCTCCCTCTGCCCCTCTCCCAACATGTACTCACGTTCTCTCTCTCTCTCTCTCTCTCTCTCACACACACACACACACACTCCCTCTCTCAAATAAAATCTTTAAAAAAATGTGTTTATGAAACACCTCATAATTCAGATTGTCCACCGACAAAGGAAACTCAATCACAATATAGAGTATTGTTTGAGATATGCTATATGTATATGTAAATTAATTTTGTAGGGAACTACAAGAGTTTAAGGAGCAAACTCTACAGTATAAACCCAACCACTATTTATGTCCTGTATATGTACATTACATTAGTCAAAGCAAATCCTAAACAAGTCCAGAGTCAAGGTTCAAGGACATTTTATACATCAAGAAATGGTAGGAAGAAACATGTGCAATTGTATTATGGAGCAATAAAGTGTAGGAACCAATAATTTAAACTAACACAATTGGTATTTTCTGACTTAAATTTTTTGAAAATCTTTATGATTAGTAGTGTTATGCTATTTTAGTGTTATTTTGCTTATCCTTGATTATTAAAGAGATTAAACACATTTTAATAGTTTTTTGGGGGGCCAAATGGATTTCATTTTTTAAAAATATGTGGAAGTGGTATGTATATATTCCCAAATCAAATCAATTGTCTATCTTTTCTTGCATCTCTCAAAGTAACTTTTCTTCACCTTCTTCTAATATTTTGGAGAATAAAAGATTACATGTAATTGAATTTATCACTTATGGTGAATGCTTTTTCTACTTGTTTTTTTAAAGATTTTATTTATTCATTTGAATAACAAGAGCATGAGCGAGGGGACTAGGGAGGGAAGAGGCAGAGGGAGAAGCAGACTCCCCACTGGGCAGCAAGCCCAATGCCAGACCAATCCCATCTCTCCAAGTTGTTGGAATATTTCAGTTAATTTCCAGATTTCTGGAGAAGTGAATCATGGAAATTTTTGCCAGTGATCTATTGTTTTTGTAGATAAGAGGATTTCTGGATATCCTTACTCTGCCATTTCTGCTAACATCACTCTGATAAATACATTTTTAAGTACTGAATTTATATCTAACATTTTGAACAATTCACCTACTAATTCTAAAAATTTATCTATCAATATATTTAAAATGCCTATATGTGTAATCATATCATTGATATCATTACATCATTGATATAATCACATCAATCAAATGAATAGTGACAATTTTATTTCCTTGGTATTCCTTGTGTTTATTTTTATTTTTTATCTTATTAGAACCTCTTATACAATGTTTAATAGAAATAATAAAAGCAAGCTTCCTTGTCTTGTTGACAATCTCAACAAAATTTTGTGCTATTAAGTACAATGTTGCTATTGATATTTTTATTTACATTAAACCTCCACCAGATTAAGGAACTGCTCTTTTTCTGTTTTGTAAGATTTCTATCTCACATTAATATTGGATTTTTTGTAAATATTGAAATGGAACTATAATTATTATCCTTTAAACTTTTAATGTGCTGAATTACACAGATTTTCTAATATTACACCAAACTTTGATTCCTTAGATATATTTGACATGGCTATAATTTTTTGTTTCTGGAGTATTTTTGCTAGTATTTTGTGTAGGATTTTGCATCCCTTATTCATGACTGAAACTGGCCTGCAATTTTCCATCATCATTCTATCCTTTTCAGGTAGTGCTGGCATCAATATTATACCAGATGCAACAAATGACTTCAAAAGTTTTTTCACATTATCTGGAAGATTTGTGTAAATTGGAATACTTTTCTCCCTTTGAATCTGGCAATACTCCCCCGAGAAGTCACTGAATCTTGGATTCCTTTTGTGAAACAATTTTTTATTGCAAGTCCTATTCTTTAATTCAAATTCAAGTTCTTTATTTCCTCCTAGTTGGTTGTGGTAGCTTTTATTTTTCTAGGAACTTATCCACTCTGTCTAAAATTTTAAATTTATTAGCATAAAGATTTCCATAGAACATTGTCACAATATTTTGAAATTGGTATCATTTATAATGATGTCACCTTTTTTATTCTAGATGATTTTGCCTCTTTTTAATCAGTGTCACTGGAATTTTATCAGTTATATTAGCCCCCCCATCCCCCGCCAGGAATCAACTTGTGTTCTTGCTGACCTTTTCAATTGCAGGTTTATTTTCTATTTTATTAATTTGTCTTAATTTCTTTACCTTTATTAATTTTTAGTTATTACTCTGACATCTTGAGGAAGTTTTAACTTCTTTAATATTCAGCTATTCTAAATACTATGCATACTATATGCATTAAAGTTTATTTTTCTTTTAAATACTACCCCTCGGGGCGCCTGGGTGGCTCAGTGGGTTGGGCTGCTGCCTTCAGCTCGGGTTGTGATCTCGGGGTCCTGGGATTGAGTCCCACATCGGGCTCTCTGCTCGGCAGGGAGCCTGCTTCCCTCTCTCTCTCTGTCTGCCTCTCTGTCTACTTGGGATCTCTCTCTGTCAAATGAATAAATAAAATCTTAAATAAATAAATAAATACATACATACATACTACCCCTCAGTGCACTTGAAAACATATATTTATATTTAATTCAATATTTTGAGTAGTTTTCAAGCAGAGATTTAATATGACTCACTTTGCCCACCATTTTGCCGAAAGAAGAAATCAGTACTCATATTGATGAAAACACCACCTTCCGACTTATCCCATTCTTAAAATGTTTAAAAATACAGCATTCTCTCTTTCTCCAAATTGTCTTTATTTTTTCTAATGTCTTTTTTATTTCAATAACTTACTATATTCTATATCCACTAAGTAAGCCTATTATAATTTCTCTCATCCTATAAAGTAGACTTCCTTTCTGATCAATTCTATCTAGTATCGTGATCTTTGGGGATCATTTGCATAAAGGTCAGAAAATAATTCTAGATTCCCTTGTACATACAAATCCCTTTAATATGTACAAATATTTTTGAATCCTTACATTCTGAGTTTCACTAATTCTCCTTATCTTTACTGTGAGATTTTATGCATTTAACTTTAAATATAGAGCTTCCTAGGTTTTTTTTTCTAATTCAGATTTTTCAAAGTCACAAGCCATCATGCTGATCCGAAAACCCACAATGAAGCAATCTGAACAAGTTTCAACATCATTCTAAGCTAGAGGCACAAAGAAATACAAATGAGTTAAGCTACAGAAAGCAATGGGACATTCATATTCTTGTAATTGTAGTGAGAGGAAGAAGAATGTGCCACATAAAAGGCAAGGAGAAACAGCCAAACTTAATAGGCTAAAAGGCTAATGTGACATACTAGCATCCTAAGGAATCTCAGCTACAGAGTGAATCTGTTATAACCTGCCAATTACTTTCCTCAGATCTTCCACCAATACCAAATCCTGGGAACAGGGAAGGGGAACTCAGGGAAATCTTCCCTAAGGTATGAGGAGCTTCCTGCATGTTCAAGGCAACAACCTTCACAGGCGGGAGGTCAAGAAAAGAAAGATTTAAAAAAAATTGTCAGTGGCACCGAAGACTAGGGACACAGTAATAGAAATGAGAGAAATATTTCCAGGGCAATCTAGGTCTTCACAGAGTTGAGAGCAGCTGCTCTTTGCATGCCATGGTGAAACCTCAGGGCTCAATAAGATCTACCAAGGGCCAGAGAGCAAATGGGGTGATACTAGAAAGCCAAGACAAAACAAAAACTCCACAGCTGCTCTAGCAGCTGGGATGTAAAGCAGAAAAATTTCCCACATTTACAAAAACTGGTAGCTTAATCGTAAAACAGGCAGATTTCCAGAATGTCACCAGCGCTAGTATCCCAGATCTCACTAGAAGGAATGTCCTGATCTTAGCCTCAGGTGTTTAAAGTCAATGGTGAAATAAATCAAAGCCACAACAAAGCTCATCTACAGATTTGAATGATTTAGCCACCTCTCTAGAAGCCCAAAAGAAATGATGTGTCTGCTCTAGAGGTAAATATTACTTACTTCGGTCTCTTCTTTTTTACACAAAATTAGCAGTATAAAATAAAAAAAGTATAGGGCACAAAAAAAAGAGACCCATGCTCAAGAGAACAAATAATTAATAAATACAGACTCAGAATTTCCAAGACAATAGAATTAATTGATAGGGATTTAAAAATAATTGTGATTAAAGTGTTATGGGCTCTAGTAAAAAATGCGGACAGCATGTGTAAAGAGATGGATAAACTAACCAAAGAGATAAAAGGTATAATCAGAGCGAAATGGAAATACTGTGAAAGTTACCACACCTAAAATGAAACATTCAATGGACTTAACAGCAGAAAAGATCAGAAAACTTGAACATAGCTTACATAAAAAGAATCCCAACTAAACTCAAAGGCTTTTTTTTAAAGGAACATAAAAAAACAATTACATGTGATTGTGATCCCAAAATAAGTGAAAGGATGAGGCAGAATACAAACAGTTGAGATAATGGTGAAAACTGCCAAAAACTGGTGACAGATATAGGTTAAATCCAAAATTTTCAGTGAGGCAAACACAATAAATACAAAGAAAAACAACATTTTAGGATCAAATTCCTAAAAATCAAAGATAGAGAATGATTCTTGAAAGTAGCCAGAGAATAAAAAATGCAATTATAAAAGAAGAGGCGAATATAAATGATGGCTACCATTTTACCAGAAATGATAAAGGTCAGATGACAATGGAATGATGTCTTTAAAGTACTAAAAGAAAAAAAAAAAGATTGCCAAATCCAGAATTCTATCTTCTATTAAAATATGCTTTAATTATGAAAACAGTATGAAGATGTTATCAAGTTATCCAAGAACTAAGAGAATCTGTCTCTAGCAAATCCATATTCTACCGAAAAAAACATATTAGAAAAAATTAAATAAGTGATTTAGACTAAAAAGAATACCAGAGGAAATGCAAGATCTTCAGTAAGGAATGAAAAGTACCCATAAGAATAGCTAAGTAAACATAAAACACTTTTTAAATTGTCTTTCTTATATTTATTTTACATTTATACATTTTTTTAAGTAGGCTCCACACCCAGCATGAAGCCCAATGTGGGGCTTGAACTCACTACCCTGATATTAAGACCTGAGCTGAGATCAAGAGTTGGACGCTTAACCAACTTAGCCGCCCAGATGTTCCTATTTAAAACATTTTTAGGGGCACCTGGGTGGCTCAGTGGGTTAGGCCTCTGCCTTCAGCTCAGGTCATGATCTCAGGGTCCTGGGTATCGAGCCCCACATCGGGCTCTCTGCTCAGCGGGGAGCCTGCTTCCCCCTCTCCCTCTACCTGACTCTGACTACTTGTGATCTCTCCCTCTCTCTCTCTGTCAAAAAAATAAATAAAATCTTAAAAATAAATAAATAAATAAAACATTTTTAAAAGACCTGATGTTTATTCAAAAATAGTGACAAAGGGGGGCGCCTGGGTGGCCCAATGAGTTAAAGCCTCTGCCTTCAGCTCAGGCCATGATCCCAAGGTCCTGGGATCAAGCAAGCCCTGCATCAGGCTCTCTGCTCAGCAAGGAGCCTGCTTCCTCCCCTCTCTTTGCCTGCTTCTCTGCCTACTTGTGATCTCTGTCTGTCAAATAAATAAAATCTTAAAAAAAAAAAAATTCCAAAAAAATTTTTGGAAGTAAGAGTATATATAGAAGTAAATTATAATAATACAAAAAAGGGGAAAATAAATGTAATCATACTATTATAATTTTACAAGGTTCTTATTCATATTCTGATGTGATACACTATTATCATTTAAAGATAGGCTGTTACACTGAATGATTCTTTTTGTAATTCCTAGAGCAACCACTAAAAAATATAACACACAAAGCTAAAGATGTCAATACAGCAGATAAAGTGAGCAAAAAAATATTATTGACCCAAAGAAGATAAGAAAGAAGAAACAGAGAAATAAAGCACAAACGAGACAAACAGGATACTCATCCCAACCACACTAATAATATTAAATATAAATGGAATCACCATTCCAATTAAAGGTAGACATTACTACACTACAGAACCCTACTACATGCTGTTTACAAGAAATAAATTTTAAGTATAAGGACACAGGTCAAAACTAAAAGTAAGGAAAAACTCTCATGCAAACATTTGGCCTAAGAAAGTTCGTAATTTCAGAAAAAGCTGACTTCAAAACAAGAAAATAACTAAAATTTAAAAATGGGCATTTGATAACAAATAAATAATTCATCAAAACATAAATACCAAACATATCTGCACCAAATTATAGTAGAGCTCTAAAATACATTAATCACATTTGACAAAAGTAATGCAAGAAATAGATAATGCATAATCAAAGTGCAAAATTTCAGCAATCCTTTCTATTAAAATAAATAGACCAAAAAGGTCAGTTAAAATATAGAAGATTGCCAAGAAACTAAAAAGCAATCTGACACAGATTTGACAATTACAGAATACTACTCCCAACTGCAAACTACATGTTTAAGTGCATCTGGAACTTTCACTAAAAACATACAATGGGTCTTAAATTGCAGGAAATGTTAACTGTAATCTCACAGGATGTATTCTTAAACTGCAACAGCTTTAAATTAGAATTCAATAAATATATCCAGAAATATATTTACAATACATAGAAATTACACAAATTTTAATACATAGAAAATATAACAAATATGTATTAAGTAACACATATTACTTAAAGTAATAAGAATAAAGGTCTAAAAGCTAATATTTCACTTGAAGAAGCTAGAAAAAGAAGAATAAATTACATGCAAAGTAAAAGAAAAAAATAAAAATGACTGGAAACTATTGAAGTAGAAAATGAACAAGAAATAGAGAAAATCAAGAAGGTGAAAATTTGGTTTTCTAAAAAGATTAATCTAGGTAGAATGATTAAGAAAAAACAAGAGAAAATTCAAATTATTATCAGAAATAAAAAGATTATCAGAAATAAAAAGATTAAAATGACAAAGACATATTGTGGACAATAAGATAAAATGGAGATAAGTAAGATATAGCATCTAGCAAATGGATAGGTTTCAAAAACATTATGTTAACTTAAAAAGACAGGCATGGAATAGAATACTTTCCAATAATTCCATTTAAATGAATTCAAATACCAAATAAATTAATGGTGACAGATATTAGAAAGTTATGGGGGTGACTGAAAAGGTGCATGAGAGAAATTTCTGGTGTGCTAGAAATGGCCTATCTCTTGTTTTCTTTGGTGTTTACACAGCAGTATGGATTATTAAAACTGAGCAATTAAGACATGTGCATTTTATACCTTATTAACTATACATCAACTAAACAGACAAACCAACCAACCCAAACTTCAAAAGTAGACCTTCCTTACTTCCATCCGGGTTTAGAGATTGAACTCTGTCATTGCCTTACTTTTGACATCTTTATGATCCAATATTCCTTTTCTGCTTAGCTTTCTTTCAAGCCACTAGCTCTATACAGCCTCCCCAGTCATGATTTTCCCAAAATCTATTTGTACATTCTGGACTACTATCCTCCTTGACCTATCTAAATTCTTCAGATTTCTTAAAACTCACACCTAACACCCCTTGAGTTGTGCCTGTCAATTGCTTCTGTTATTAGTATTACAACTGCTACTAATAATTAGCACTTATTAAGCATTTTATATGCTGCACTGTGTTCTGTTTCACGTTTAGTTACTTCCAGCAAACATGAGAGATATAATATTATCCCCATCCCTATAGAGTAAACTAATGGTCAAAAACAATTTCAAAATATTTCACAAGAAAGAAACAGAGCCAAGAATATGTGACTCTGAAGACTCTGTTCTTAAGCCTATTGTACTACATTCAACCTTGTGTTTTCATTTGGTCAGTACAAGTAAGCACTTGAATATAGTGGGGCTTTTTTGTTGCTGTAGCTGTACCTAAGAAGAAACCAGGGCTATTGTTTCTCTGACTTCTCCTAAAATACTTAACATATTTGCAGTCACACAGCCAACTAGGGAAACTGCTGCTGATTGATTGGAAATGGAAGTTATTGTCTCCAAGACTCTGGGGCTAGATTTTTGCCTAAATGAATAAAGGAAACAGCCACAATAATTATGGCTAAAATAAGGGGAGTTTTGTTGACTTATAATTAAATTGCTGCCAATACTATCACTTGGCAGGTATACCTGCATAGGTTATACCATGGTAATGATCAAAGCCAATCTCTTAAACATTAATATGAATATAGGATCATAATTATTATCTGTACAAATATTCAGTATTCATTAGAGCTATAATGAAAGCAAGGCTAAATCATCTGGGTAAGAAGCTCTTAACACAAAATTAAAGCTGGGGGTGTTTTATTATACTTCCTTGTATTAAAAAAACAAAACAAAGTAAGTGACAAATGTTTCTTGTTGTAATTAGAGTTGGCTCTTGCCAAATTGGTTGAGTGGAAATTCCCAGTCACCCTTTGTTTCTTTGTTTAAAAGATAAATATTGTCCTTCTGAATATCTCAAAGTGTTCTTATTTTTTGTATTAGTGAATACTCACTGTGTGTAAGTTTTCTTCACCAGCCACTCCTGATGTTCTCAGTATCAGGTAACTACATTTGTTTTTCCCTCATACTCTGACTTCCAAGCAGGTGTAGCCACTAAGAGGCTTACCAAAAGACTGGAGGGCAGAACCAGAATAAAACCCAGAGTATTTCTTCTTCTCTCTCTCCTTCTGGCGACATCTCTAGCAGGGGTCACATACCCTGCTGGCTCCAACTTCAATCGTGCAGCATTCCACTTGCCCCTATGATTTTAATTCCCATAGAAAGATCTAGCTTCTGGTCTCTGGCAATACCACCTCTTCACCTGGTGTCTACAGCTCTGTGGTGGTGGTGCTATCCTACTGTTGTTAACCTCTACATAGCTTCTTCACCTTATGCTTTTTGGTGTCTCAGTTTATCTCGCTATTAAAAATAGTAGATAACCAGATTCTACTAATTATTCCCTGTTTTAAATCTCCCCTTTTAAAAGATCTGGAGAGGTATCTGTTTTCTTAGCTGAACGTTGATTGATACACACATTAACCAGTATCTTTAAAATTTGTATTACTCAGTGCCCATATGTTATAGTAATACATTTTCAAAAATTTCAAATGCAATAGGAAAAACTTCTCAGAAAACAACTAAAAAATTTATGAAAATCATTTTATCTCCTCTCTTGCTCATTCCAGGCATGATGACAGCATTAGTAACAACACAGAAGTTTCATTGTCCCTGTTTTTGTTGATAATACAAAGCTAAAAGTCATACTGATGAACATAATATAACACTAATTTCTCTGTTTTGGTGCTTCCTCTTCATATTGTTAGATACACTTCAATTTCTGATCAGATTTGTCAGGAACTGTAATTGGTATGTTCAGCATAATAAATTATCAATTAATTAGTAGCCAGTAGAAGTTTTCCTTAAATAAAATGACATAGATGTCAGTTCTTAAGTAGGAATGACAACCAAAATAGTGCCTCAAAAGAGAAGTAGCCATATTTTTGAAAGATGAATCAGCCTAAAGCAGCATCTTTTTTTTCCTATGGATATATTACTAAATTAACAAACTGTTAATTTATCCAATTTATTGCACATGAGACTATATTATTAAAAATGTGTGCTTTTCTAAAATAATGTGTCATTGCTGAGATAAGTCAGAATATATTTTGTTAAACTAACTGAAATCAGAACTCAGTAGGTCTACTGAAGAGTCATACCAACAGGAGCCCCTGACACAGATATCTGAAGTCATACTGAGTGATGTCGCTGTATCATAGATAGGTGGAAATTCCAGTAAAACCAAAAGTGAAGCAACCTATCATCAGCAATAGCAAACTTTAAAGTGTTCTTTGTTTCTACTCTGGTATGAACAGATGAGAGTAGCCAAATTTCCCGCCAGGGTCAGCTTATTCTCTGATAATTTGCCTGGTGTATAGCAGCATTGTTAACCCAGTAGCAAGTTAAATGTCCACAAAGTGGGTCAGTGAAAAAAGGCCTGAACCCACTGCTGCTATCTGTTACTTCAACAACTCCATCAATGCCCAATGTCCTTTATCAACAATCAAAAAAAGAAAAGATAGCCTAAAATGGACATAAGTGATGACTTGGGAAAAATATTTAATGTCACTTAAGTAATGTGTGATCTTGGAAAATGTACTTCATCCTTAAGACTTGAGTTCACTCATCAATAAAGCAAAAGGTCAGGGCACCTGGGTGGCTCAGTGGGTTAAGCCTCTGCCTTCGGCTCAGGTCATGATCCCAGAGTTCTGGGATCAAGCCCCATGTTGGGCTCTCCACCCCACAGGGAGCCAGCACCCTCCCATCTCTACCTGCCTCTCTGCCTACTTGTGATCTCTATCTGTCAAATAAATAAATTAAAAAAAAAAATAAAAATAAAGCAAAAAGTCTGAAGCAGCTGATTTCCAAGTCCCTTTTACCTCTAATATCCCTTGTTCTAGAATTTTCCATCTCCCTTTGCTTGACAATATTTTCTCCTATTAACTGGCTAGACATGTACAAAGGAAAATAAGAATGAGATTCTCAAAGACTTGTGATACCAAAAAAATAAAATTGTGGGTATTTTAAGGAGCCAGAACTAATATTAGTGGGAACCCTAAAGAGAACAAAATGTTAAACCATGCACAAGAAAGAAAAGAAGGAAGGAAGAGAAGAAGGAAGGATACTATCAGAAAGTAAGGCTGAGTGGGGCAAGACTCAAAGTTGGTACTCAGGGCACAAACAAAAAGAAAAGCACCAAAGAGAACAACCCAGCAGAAAGAAGATAACAATTTTCTTGTGTTTCTCCTTAAGCATAAGGGTCAGTAAACCCCCCCACTTCACACTCAGTTTTCTGAGATAATGACAAGTAAATGCACAGAAGGCAATGACTTATTTGTTTCTTTTATATCTCTTTATATTTTTTAAGTTTTTATTTAGTTGTTTTTTTTTTAAAGATTTTATTTATTTATTTGACAGACAGAGATCACAAGTAGGCAGAGAGGCAGACAGAGAGAGAGAGGAGGAAGCAGGCTCCCTGCTGAGCAGAGAGCCCGATGTGGGACTCAATCCCAGGACCCTGAGATCATGACCTGAGCCGAAGGCAGAGGCTTAACCCACTGAGCCACCCATTAAGTTTTTATTTAAATTCTAGTTATAATATGCAATATTAGTTCCAGGTATACAATATAGTGATTCAACATTTTCACACAACACCCAGTGCTCATCACAAGTGCATGCCTTAATCTCTGTCACTTATTTATTATGTTAACTGGAGTTTAAATAGAAACTTAAAATTTTTTTCTTTAAAAAGACAATCTTTTAGGGGTGCCTGGGTGGCTCAGTGGGTTAAAGCCTCTGCCTTCGGCTCAGGTCATTATCCCAGGGTCCTGGGATCGAGCCCCATGTCGGGCTCTCTGCTCAGCAGGAAGCCTGCTTCCCTTCCTCTCTCTCTGCCTGCCTCTCTGCCTACTTGTGATCTCTGTCTGTCAAATAAATAAATAAAATCTTAAAAAAAAAAAAAAAAAGACAATCTTTTAAACCAGAACCGACAGTGGCACAAATGTGGAATAGCTCTGTCTCCTATTTAATAAATATATACTCTCATCCAGGGAGCATATTCTTTTCTTTCCAGTCTAGTAGAAAGGAATTGCTTGATCATCTCACAGTCACTCTCTAAAATATTTCCAGCCACTTCTCCCCTTATTTTTCATTTTATCTCATTCCCAGGTAACTGGAAGTTAACCAGGAGGAAAATCCAATCTCTTATGTAGTTTCATTTAAAAACAGAAAACAGTTTATCAAGTTGAGTGGGTTCTTTTGTACATTTTTACTCTAGGAATAATTTACTCCTAAAGAGTAATTGAGAACTAACTTGTGGGAAAGAATGTCATACACTAAGGAAATCTCTATTTGGAGAGAAATTTACTTTGCCGGAGGGAGGTAAAATTAAGCTACTCAGATTTTGGTCAATGCATACAACTATAAAAAGTGTTATGGAAAAACCAAATAGGCCCCAATTTCCCAGTACTAGTTCACTGTTTAATCTGTAAAGTCTTCTGTATAACCTCAGAACTTTGGAAGTCTTACCTTCTCATCACAGGATGGGGCAAAATACCAGTTATTTTGTACAAAAATGGAGGACTCAAGGCATTGAAAATAGAGTTGCAAGATTCCAGTGGTAAAATGTGACTTTCACAGCATGTGACCAGGATGACCGTAGGAACATTATAGAGAATAATTTGTTATTTCCTTCCAAACCTCCCCCATCTCTTGACCAACCTACCACCCTGAATGTAGAAGAGAAAGTATTTGATCATTTAGAATCTGTCCCAGGAAGTATGAACTAGTAACTAGTCTTATAGGATCAGGGACTGTCAATGTTAGATATGATCATCAAAGTAACAACTAAATATTTATATATTAAATATATAAAATATAAAAATAACAAAAAAGCAACAATAATAGTGGTTGTCGTTACATCTAATACTTGAAAACTTACATGAATTAGCTAATTTAATTTTAACAATATTTTGAAGTAGGTATTATTATGGTACACATTTTATAAATGAGAAAGGCAAGGCTTGGAGAAGTAATAATAGCTATGAGCATGGTTTACTTCTTTCAAGTCTCATCCACTGGTATTGCTAGATATTTTATCAATTATATTATACTGAAAATTATTTCATGTGTTTAATTTAATGTTGTCTTTCAGAGTAAAAAATTCTAAGACTGTGGAAGCAAGTTCTTTATTATTTCATTATTCACTATTTTCAGAATGGTTCACAAAAATTTCTAGAGGTGCTTATAGTATTTGAATAATGCAGTATTTCCATTCTATTTTTTCAGTATACTTAATAAGTATTTAGATTTTGTTTGAAAGAGTTTGTGTGTTGAGAGTGTATGAATAGAGATAAGCTGAATATATTCATGGCTTAGTCTCTCAGTTTATATCTCAACTGAACGATACCAGCCATCATAGTGATTGATTTCCAAACAGCTTTGAGATGTAACTCACCTATCATACAATTCACCTATCTAAAGTGTACAATTCACCATTTTTAGTAAGTTCACAGGGTTATGTAAAGGTCATCTCAATCTACTTTAAAATATTTTGTCTTCCCTAAAAGGAATCCCATGCCCATTAATCCCATGCCCATTCCTCTCCAACATCCCTCCCTCACCTGCATCATCCCTGAGCAACCACTACTTTATTTTCCTGTCTCTATGAATTATCCTATCCTATACATTTCATACAAATGTAAATATATAATCCATTATTTTTTGTGATTGCCTTTGTCTACCAAGAATATTGTTGTAAATAAAGATTCATCTATGTTGAATTGTAGAATCACTATATTGTATACATGAAACTAATATAATACTGTTAATTATACTGAAGTTTTAAAAATAATAAATAAATATTCATCTGTTGTAACATGTATCATACTGTTTCTTTTTATTGCAGAATAATATTCATTGAATATACAAAATTATATTTACTCATTCATCAATTAATGGATATTTCAGTTGTTTCCATTTTGACTATTATGCATTATGCTATTATAAACATTGTGTACAAAGTGACATGGGTTTTCATTTCTCTTGGGTATATATCCAGGAGCAGAATTGCTGTGCTATATGGTAACTCTATTTTTAACTTTTTGAGGGCCTGCCAAACTGATTTCCACAGCAATTGTACCATTTTACATTCCCATCAGCAATGTATGAGAATTTCAAGTTCTTTATACCCTTGCCAAGAGTTATCATTATCTGTCTTTTTTATTGTAGCTATTGAGAATTTTTTCATATGCTTAATAGTCATTCATATGTCTTCTTTGGAGAAATGTCTATTTAAATCTTTTGCCCATTTTAACAATTGCTATTTTTTTTAATTGAGGTAAAATTCACACAATGTAAAATTAACCATTTTAAAGTATAAAGTTCAGTGGTATTTAGTATATTCATAATGTAGTGTAAGAATTTTTTCTATCTAATCCCCCCTCAAAAAGCAAGTGTGCAACATAACTCATGTTTGTATAAACTAAATAGACAAACTAGTATAGTATGGCTCAAGACCCTAAGTGTGCAAAATATCCTTACCAGTCAGAGCATTTCATGAACTCACTTGAGAGCTGGCCGAAGGCCAGTAATGAAAATAGGCCCTTCATGGGAACATGTAAGATTTGAACAACTCAGCCCTGCTGGATTAATACTTTCTCACACAACTTATATCCAAAATATATAAATAACTCTTAAAACTCAATGATAAGGCAAACAAACTAATGGAAAGGGTAAAAAGCCCTAAACAAGCATTCAGAAAAGAAGATATATAAATGGCCAAAAAGCACTGGAAAAGATTCTCAGTATCTTTACTCATCATAGAAATGCAAATGAAACCACAATGAGATACCACTACAAGAAGAAAATAAAATAGAATTGAAAAGACTGACAATACCAAGTCCCAGCTTTAAGAAAAAACACTTGAAGTCTCATATATTGTTGGTGGGATTGTAAAATGGTGCAGGCACTTTGGAAGATAGTTAACATATACTTAACATAAAATTCAGTCAACACACACTTAACATAATATTCAGCAATTCCTCTTCTAGTACTCACCCAAGAAAACAGAAAATATATGCCAATACAAAGACTCAATTGTTCATAATAGGTTGTATAAAAGCCTCAAACTGTCAATAACCCAAATGTCCATCAATAGGTGAATGGGTTTACACACTGTGGTATAGTCTCACAATGTAATCCTACTCAGAAATTAAAAAGCTTTACTTTCCTACATTACTGATACATACCTCATAAACAAATATCAAAAACATTAGGCTGAGCAAAAGAATCCAGCCATGTCTGATAGCTTATGAAATTCTACAATAGGCAAACCAGTCTGTAATGTCAGGGATAAAATCAGTGGCAGCCTATAACACTGGAAAGGGTAGAGAGAGGTTGATTGAAAATAACCAGAAAAGAATTTTGAGGAGTAAAGAAAATGTTCTATCTTGATTAGGGTTTTGGTTCTATACATTTGTCAAAATGTATCAAACAGAACCTCTAAAATGATTGCATTTGTATGCAAATACATATACAAATACCCCACACAAAAGTAGATTTGTAAAAAATGAAGCTGGACCACTAGATTAATGCTTAATTGCATTTTGCCACTTGTCTTCCAATTACATGAGTAATCTCCTCACTTTTAAAAATCTCCTTACTTTTAAACCAATTAGAGTTGATTTTCTAGAGTTGTTGCTAATAGCATCTTTACAGATATATCTCATCAATCGTAAAAAATATACAAACATATGCATATAATCCAGTTGATTATTTTATGTACAAATCTCATGTATATCAAACAACTAGGTTTTAAAAATAGTTTTCATATATTTTCACAGTTTCAACCACAATTATACTTTAATCTACATATTCAGTTTCTAACCAAGAGTGACACCTTCTTTTAAAATTTATTCATTGACAAATTATGCACTTTCTCTAAAAAATGGAATTTAAATTAAATTAAAATCTTTAATTGTTAAATGACATATATGTGAAATTTGCCTTTAATATTAGATACTTAACTAAAAAACAGATATATTAATAACTTCATGACACTCAAATCTAAAATTCCATAATATATTTTGACTTTAACATAAATAACCAAAAATACTAATTTAAAAAAACTTCTAGTATGTAAAAAAAGATTTTACATAGGTAATGACAGATAGATAAATAGAATTTGTGGTAAACTTTCTAAATTTCAGAAATGTTTATTTGTGGTATTAAAGAATGTAAGTATTATAGAAAAAATTATATTCACAGGTTATAAACATTACAGGTTAGTACCTTCATGGGTTTTTCTCTTCCTTGATTGTTAGTAAGTGACAAAATGAAATGACTGGAGTTCTCTCTTCACTCTTTCATATAGCGCTCTTTGCTATCAATGAATTGTTTATAGAAATAAGTAAAATGACACATAAAATATAGATTGCATAAACAACCCAGTAATGATTCACATATAAGGAGTTTCCACTTATTCCTAAATTACCTTTGAGTCCTTTTTCTTCTCTATTTTTCCCCTAAAAACAGTGTACTGAAGAATAGCAATAACCCTGCCATTTTGTCACTTCATTTGGATTGGGTACCTACTTACATTTCAGCAACGTGTTAAACCACTTTCCAAATCTTAGAAATTGCTTCTAAAGTGTAATCCAATTTTTATCTGACTAACCATGGGGTCATGTTATGCCCTAGAATAAGGGTTTATTTCTTTTTCCTTTTTCGTTAATTAAGCAAATAGTCATGTCTGGCCAAACTAAGTTGCTTTATATTCTTCTTGTGTGACATAGTAATGGTGATACTGAGTTCTAATTCAGTTGATTAGTGCTATGAACTGAATTGTTTGTGTCTTCCCCAAACTCATATGTTGAAAACATAACACCCAAGGTAACAGTATTAGGAACTGGGGCCTTTGGGAGGAGACTAAGTCCTCTAAGAATGTAGTGAAAGAGACCTGACAGCACTCTCTAACCCTTTCCAGCAGGTGAGGACACAGTGAAGTCAGCAGTATGCAATCCAGAAGAGGGTCTTCCCTGGAAGCTGACCATGCCAGCACTATGGTCTCAAAATTTCCAGCCTCCAGAATGGTGAAGAAATAAATTTCTGTGGTTTATAAGCCACACAGTCTGTGGTGTTTTGTCACCAAACTAAGACAGTTAGCATATTCCTACATCAATTCTCTTCTTGCAGTACTTTTGCAATGGAGCTGTCTATATAAAGTCCAACCACACGAAATAAATAAATGAATTTGGTTTTGCCCTATAATATCTTCTTTCCCTTTGACAGGTTAAGGAAGAAAGTTATCTAAATATTCGGTAAAAACATGTCCTGAAATACAAGAAACTTGGTAAATAAATATCCAATAAGTACTACAGAAAAATAAGAGAAAATAGTGGTCAAAGTGTGGGATTCTGAATCAGACAGATCTGAGCTCAAAAGGGTTTTCCACTTGGTAGCAATATTATCATGGAGACACTTAACCTCTCTAAGCTTTATCTTCCTGATCTATTAAATATACAAGTGAGAGAAACTGTAAGGACAAAATTAAATTACAAATAAAAAAATGAAAATCTACTTAAGCAAACTGAATGAAGTGACACATGTTAGTGTTCAGCAAAGGGTAACTTTTATTATTAAAAATTATTGTTATTACTTATTTATTTTTTTCTAGGCCATAATAACACTATTTTATTTTCATTACTTGCTAAACTATTGCAGTTCAAAGAGAAGGCATCAGGAATGGTCTTATGTGGATCACAGTCTATTGCAGGAACAAGACATGTTAACAGGCAGTTAGAATACAGTGAGATTATTTCTAGCACAGTATGAAAAATGGTCCATGGTATTTCAAGGGAAAAAGATATTATAGGTGAGTTCTATCTCAGAGTGAGGGAATGTAAAGGGTTGCAAAGATGACAGAAAATCCTCAATTCTGCTAGGACATTCAAGTTTACTTTTAAAGTACCTATGTGGGTCTGTTCATTTGAATCCATTTTCCATAATCACTAGTTTAAATTTTATCCAGCCCTCTTCACATTTATAGTTCCTGCTCTCTATCCCCACATTCTCTACAGACAACAGTGCTTCATGGTTCGGGAGGAAAGAGACATCATCAGGTTAGAACCAATTAATTTCACTTTTCTTAATACGTAAATCTATATATACTAGAACCTATCGATATTCTCTCCTTCCTGTCACACTGAAGAAAATTAACCTCCAAGTGTACTCTGGATCTCATCTCCCCAGCCCTTTCAGGAAACCACTGTCTATTCCTCCTTCTCTCAACAGCTCTGTTCAACTGGATCCTTCTAGTTGGCTTTTAAATGTTAAGTGTCTCCCACAGAAAAAATAAAATAAACCAACATCTCCAGACACTTTCTGACTTTCTTCCCTTTACAAGGACACTTCCTTAGAGTTTTCTATGCTTAGTAATTTCTTTTTCTCACTCCCACTCATCTTATTCTAGTCTGGTTTATGTCCCCATCACTACATGAAAGTAGTTCTGTTAAAGGTAACCAATAACTTCATTTGACTAAGCCCAAGAGAAATATTTCTTCTTTGACATCTGGGGAGCATTTGTCACATGGACAATGCTCTTTTCCTTGAAGCACTTGTTTTCTTGGTTTCCAGGATACAATATTGCTTTTGTTTTTACAGCTGATTACCTCTCTGTCTACTGTGTGGGTTTACTGACCTGCACTTGGCTATTATATTATGAAGATTCTTGAAGTTCCATCCTCTTCTCATATCATAGTTGTCATAGTCTAAATAAGTGATGTCACCCATGTCTGTGACTTTAATTATCACCAGTATAACAAGGAATCATACCAAGTGCACACATGGCATCTCCAATTAATTGTCTTAAAGACATCAAATTCTACATTTCTAAAACCCAATTCATGTTTTTCACTTCCCACAACACTTATAATCTACTTAGCATGGTGGTGTTCTAATGTGTGAAAAAGGATTAATAGTGATAAACCAAATATCTGCTTTAACTTATCCATCTCCCTTATCCCCCTATCTCTTACAAAATCATATCAATTTTAGCTCCTAAATATCTCTTACTTCTGTTCTTCTTTATTTCTACTGCCACCCCCACAATCCAAGCTGCCCTTACCTCTCATTCCAATAACTACAGTATCTTCTGTAGTCATTTTCTATTACCAAGTAACAAGTTATCACAAACTTAGTGTCTTATAACATCAATCTGGTAGTTCATAATTGCTTAGGTCAGAAATTCAGCATAGGGTAAGCACAGATAAGTTCTCTCTCTCCATGGCATCAAAAACTGATATCAAGGATCAGGTAGGCTGAGTTATTATCTGTGGGATCTGAGGGAAAACCTACTTGAAGCTCATTCTAGTTATTGGCAGAATTAAGTTCCTCGCAGTTGGAGGACTGAGGTTCTTATTTCCTTGCTGCCTATCAGTCAGGGACTACTCTCTGCTCCGACATCTTCATTCCTTTCCTTCCATCTTTATGCCATCAATGACACATAAAATCCTTCTTGTGCTCTGAATCTCTGACCTCCTTTTCTGCAAACTGCTAATAAAAATTCCCTACTTTTAAGATTATTTTAAGTTCATATCATATCCACAAGATAATCTACGTATTTTAAGGTTAACATATTTGAGGATTCAATTCATCTGTAAAACACTTTCACAGGATATCAAGATCAGTATTTGACTGAACAACTGGGAGAAAGTATACGTACACCAGAGAATAAGAATCTTGAGGGCCATCTAAAAATTCTGCCTACTACAGTCTCTATACTCATTCTTATCCTCGCTTACAGTTCATTCATGTTTCAGCCAAAGTAATCACTCTACACCCCATCCTTGACACTGAATACATTCCATGGGGTTTTGTTTGTTTCTTGGTAAGAGCATCTATGTAAGGTAAAGTGGAAAGTAAATATCTGTCTTTGTATAATTTTGTTCAAAAAAGCATCATATAATTTGCATACATATGGTGGATAATCATCTAGCCTAAGAGTCATCAGCAAGGAAGAAATGCAT
The DNA here is from genome assembly GCF_020171115.1 of Neogale vison. Classification (NCBI taxonomy): domain Eukaryota; kingdom Metazoa; phylum Chordata; class Mammalia; order Carnivora; family Mustelidae; genus Neogale; species Neogale vison. Next base: position 161,044,716 of record NC_058094.1, on the reverse strand, counting down.
CAGGCACAAACACAATAGCCTCAAATATTAGACCATTCATTTTAGAATGACATGATGGTTCAATGATCCAAATTATAAATCTAATTTGAGCATGTAAGTAGACAGTTTCGGGAACCACCTTAGGGAACAGTTTGTATAGACAACTCAGTGAAAGCTGAGTGTAAATATGGTGGAATAAAAAATAAATATTGAACAGAAAGAGGGCTGGAGTTTTGAAAAAATATATAAAAATTCAAACATGCATATTTAGAAGTGTGATACTAGAGACCTCCTATTTCTCCCACTGACACACTTGCTTATGTCAATGTGAGTCAATCATATTTTCATTAGCTGGACCATCAACCAATTGGTATGCTTACAAAGACAGTTTTTCAGATGAGGGGAAAAAATTGTTTGTTTCCTTGAAAGGACAATTAACTGAAATGGGATTTTCGTGTTGTAGATAGCCAGTAGCTATATGGAACAGTTCTGTTTAACTGTTATGGTGACCAAGGACAGCAGGGCTGAGTGGCAAATGAGCTAGAAAAGTTACTTTCAATGGAAATAATGAAGTATGGATGTGCAGAACCTGGAAGGAACAGCAAACAGCTTGGGATAAAATCGAAAAACAACATGAAACTTGGGAGGCTACAAAGTCATATTTTGAAGTATATGGTAAAGAATCTCATTTTTTTTTAAAGATTTTATTTATTTATTTGACAGAGAGAGATCACAAGTAGGCTGAGAGGCAGGCAGAGTGAGAGGGAGGAAGCAGGCTCACCGCCGAGCAGAGAGCCTGATGCGGGGCTCAATCCCAGGACGCCGGGATCATGACCTGAGCCAAAGACAGAGGCTTTAACCCAATGAGCCACCCAGCCACCCCAAGAATCTCATTTTCTTAGAGTACTGTAAAAGCTTTACTACACACTGAAACTTGGGCAGAAGTGCAATGATTTCAGAGATCCTCCATCTCTCAGCGTGCTATGGCATCGTTTGCAGAGCTCCCTAGGTGCAGCAGGACACACCATGTGGCTATGCTTTAGCAGAGAAACCACACTACTCCTCTGTCCCACTTCCACATTGCTTTTCTATTTTGGGGGGGCAAGCTAAGCTAGTCTTTGCAGAATTTGAGTCAAGATGAACTGCTTTGACATCAAAAAGTCTGAGCTTAAATGCCAGCTGCTCAGAAGAGTACTAGGAAAGCCAAGTACTACTCCCATTACTCCTACTACCTGGAGATTTTGGCACTCTCTCCCACTGGGAATAGAGACCTTAGTCCCTTAGTTGGGCAACCAGAAAAGCCATCTAAGATGTTATCAGAGAAATTCTGACTATATCTTCTCATAACATGCTAACAAAAGTTTACTTTATTCTCCAGGTTGGGAGAACCATTAGAAGTTTCCAAACACGGGACAGAAATGATTAAGCCTGTGTTTAAAAGAATAACGAGCAACAACATGAGAGAAGGATTTGGTCAGAGAACATACATAAGAGGTAGAGACATTACAAAAGGAGCCAGACCATAAAGTAGGCAGATATTCTGGAAAAAGGGGATGGATTCTAGAGATCTGTACTAACTCAGTCATCCTAATTTTCATTAAAACACAACTCAATCATCCAATCGGTATATTCATATATATTCTTCTTGGATCTAGCTTGTCGCTAGGACATTAATATCATTAAAGACCCAAGTAATTGTACACAACTTTTCCCCCACTTAATTCTTTAGACATCAACGAAGCCAAGTATATAAATAGAATCTAAGTTTTATACAAAATCAACACCTAAACAAAATAAATATTAGTTAAAGCATTTTGAAACCTGTAAATCACTAAACAAATGTAAAAAATTCCTGATACTTTATCTTGCCTAGGTGGACTCAACCCCACTTCCATCTGACCACCTAAACATGCAAACCCCAGAGAATAAGATTAATCTATCCATGGTTCTTTGACTTCTCTGAGTATCAGGATGGTCCCAGAGAGGTAGCCCAGAATACTGATCTTTATTGAATGATACTCTAATCTGGAGTCTTATCCTTTGGTCATTTCTACTTTCTCAGTAACAGGGGACTGCTCACTCTTTCTGATCTATTGGCAGCTTCCTAATCTGCTGATAGAATCACAGAATCATTAGATTCAATCCAGACAATTTTTATTAAGCATTTACTATCTATGCAGCATGACATAGTAGACAAAGTTGGAGAAGCTATGGGTAAGTAAGCAACTATTACTATCCTCAAGAAATCTCTAATCCAGTTAGGAAGATAGATAGAATCAATTAAATGTAGTGTCAGAAGTGGAAAAAAAAAAAAAGAAAGTATATATAAAGTGCTATGGGGTATAGAGTAGATATCAAATTGTTACCCTACTTTTCCCTACAGTAATTTTCCAGACAGCCTTACTAAAAACTGAATTTATTTCAGAGGCAATTCATATTAAAATAAAATAAACTGAAGGAAACAGTGTAAGATCAGTTATTCCTAACATTATCAAAACTTAAAATTTCTAAATATCTCTATATGAGAGCAATTTTAATTTTACATTGTTTTCAAACAATGTAAAAAAATTGTAAAATTAATTTTGAAAACCAAGAATGACCAAAAAATTATCTTTAGTTTGGTCAATAATTTACAAATTAAATTTTACATGTATCTATTAGGGAAAATACATTTAAAAAATCTTTTTAATTATTAAGGTATTTTCCTTAAATTAATAGACATTTGAAATCAACTATTTTAATTTTAGTAATCACAGGAACATCTACTTATATTTGAAAAATCAAAGAACATACAAATGAGCCACTTTCAGTTTATAGAAAATATTTGATGCATTCAAGGATTTACATTTTCTTTATAACTCCAATGATTTTTACCAGCTTCCAAAGATTTGAGGTATATAAGTGGAGAGTCACTGATCCAAGTAGCCTATAGTTCTGAAAAGGAGTCAGAACTGTTTGGATCTCAGGGGCACTGAGAAAGAATTAGAAAGTGTGTGGGAAGCTAGGATTGAATTATGAATAATCATAGATGCTTTATATCCAGGAAGTCAGTGTGACTTACTGAGATGTTTTTTCCTCATCTAAAGTAAATAAGTCCCTAACATAAAATGTTAAAATTAGTGGGGACACTTAATGATTTTCTGCCTTGGACCTTCTTATTTTACAATGAGGAAAATTAAAGAAGTTAAAATACTGCTAAGAGTTACTAGCAATATAGCCAAAAGTATGACCTAGGTTTTTTTTTAATTTAAATACGTTGTCTTATCCAATTGATTAAATTAAAGAGAAATACTTTTGTCCTACTTTTAATGCTTTAAAAGATTGGTTATGGGATGCCTGGATGGCTCAGTTGATTAAGCACCTGCCTTCAGCTCAGGTCATGATCTCAGGGTCTTGGGATAGAGTCCTATATTAGGCTCCTTGCTCAGAGGGAGGAGTATTTTCCCTCTGCCTTCTGCTCCCCTTGCTAGTGTGTGCATACAGGTGGCCTCTCTATTTCTCTGACAAATAAATAAATAAAATCTTTAAAAAAAAGATTGGTTGTAGTCCATTTTTTCCAGTAATGCATGTAAAATTTAATTTGTGATTTATTGACCAAGCTAAAGGTAAATTTTAATGTTATTTGTACAGGAAAAAAACAACTTTTATGAAGAATATAAAATCTATATTGATAGCAATTTGTGTACATGTAAGTTTGTCTGGAAACTTGAAAATACAAATTGATACATTATCCTTTCCAAGAATGAGAACCCCAAATAAATCACAAACAAATTAAAGCTTGTTTCCTCCTAGAAAGATTTGTGTCTGAAGGATTTGTGAGTTCACTAAGTGTTTAAGTAATTAGGAGAAGAAATATTGGATAATACAGGGAATGATACTTCATCCCTATTTCTACAATAATTACTTGCCTTCATTTCCTAAAGTCTTAGCTGAAGAGCTAATTTCCTTTCTGTTGTTCTGTCTATAAATGAGATTGTCATTTGCTTCTGTTTAACTCTGATTAAAAGTAATAACCACTTAACTTTGACTATTTAATCAAGTTTTGATCAAAATCACCTGTCATTGACAATAACAGAATTCAAAATATGTATTATATGATATATTTGTCAAGGATTGTATGTTGTGTTTCAAACAAGAAAACAAATCTTACATTGCCTGTCTTTAAAGAGCACTCACATTCTTTTACAGAATTGACCGTTGCTAGGTTTTGTCACCAAGAGGTCAATAGTTCAGGAGAGAGAAGGCTTTTGCATCAAGCAAAAGAAAAAGTTGGGGCTGAAGGCCCTGTATAAAGATGTGTCACTGGTTACAACACTGGGATGAAACCTTTCCAAAGCCATAAGACATTGTAACTACTGAATCAAGACTACAAAATAAATATTTAAAGTAAAATAAGACATAACAATTTGAAATAGAATAGGAAAAATACAGATCTGTACAAGATATACTAAAGGAAAATAGTCTAGAAAGCAACTTGAGTCTGCAGGAAAAAAAAATGTTTTAAACCCAAAATGGTGAAGGTATGAATATATATCAGTAAAGATACAGAAGATCAAATGACACTAATAACCACATTTACCTAAATAGTAGCTATATGAGATAATGGATATGCTAACTAACCTTATTGTGATAATCATTTTGTAATATATATGTATCAAATTATCAGGTTGTATACCTTAAACTTACATAATGTCATTTGTCAATTATATCTCAATAAAGCTGGGGAAAAAATAACCACATTAACCTAATTGTCAATTACATAGCACTATACTCAATAACTGAAAATACATATTCATTTCAAGTGCTCATGAAATATACATGAAGATAGACAATAGAGACCATAAAATAAATCTTTAAAATATTTTAAAATATTAAAAGTTTATACAATGTATTCCCTGACCACAATGGAAATAAATTACAAATCAAAAAAATAATACATTGAGAAAACCCCCAGATATCTGGAAATCAAACAATTTACATTTAAACAACTCAAGGGTCAAGAAGAAGTCACAAAGAAAATTAGAAAATATTTGAACCACTGATAAAAGCACAACACATCAACATCTTTGATATGTAGCTAAAGCAGTACTTAGAGAAAATTCTAGTAACTAAGTGCTTATATAAGAAAAGAAGGTCTCAAATCAATGACCTAATCTTTTCCACCAGAAATTAGAAAAAGAATAGCCAATTATACCTAAAGCAAGCAGAAGGAAGAAAATAATAAATACAAAGGTAGAAATCAAGGAAATTGAAAATAGAAAACCAATCAATAGAATCAATGAAACCAAAGTTGGTTCTTTAAAAAGATAGTAAGAGGGGACCCTGGGTGACTCAATAGGTTAAGTGTCCAACTCTTGATTTCAGCTTGGGCCATGATCTCAGGATTGTGAGATTGAGCCCCATGGGCCCAGTGTGAAACCTGCTTGGGAGACTTTCTCCCACTGCTGCTTCCCCCTCTTAAAAAAAAAAAAAAGAAAGAAAGAAAGAAAGAAAGAAAAAAAGATAAAAAGATCAATAAGACTGAAGACCTCTATTAAAGTTCACCACAAAAAAGAAAACACAAATTATCAATACTAGGCATAAAATAAAGGAAATCACTACAGATCTTGAGACACTGTGAATAGCTTTGTACCAGTAAATAGGAAATTTTGATTAAATGAAAAAATCCCTTGAAAGCCACAAATTTATGAGAGCTTAATCAGGGAAAAAAATACATAACCTTATAACCTGAATAAGTCTATACACATTAAAGAACGAAATCTTTACTTGAAAACCTCACAAAGAAAATTTCAGGCCCAAATAAGTTCACTGGTGAAGTCTACAAAATATTTAAGGAAGAAACACCAACTTTACACAGTATCTTTATCTACCAGAAAACTGAAGAGAAAGAAATATATCCCAATTTATTTTATGAGGTAAGAATTTGTTGTGATATCAAAAATCAGATAGATATTATAAGAAAAAAGTACAGAACAATATTCCTGAAAAAACATAAATGCAAAAAGTAAATATAAAATACAAAAGTTTTTAAGAGAATTATAAAGGAACAGAAAAAACACAAATGAAAGGAAGCTGCTGGATGCCCAATTTCTACTGGAAGAGGCTGATACAATTACTCAGATATATGCACATGCTACCTTTCACAGAAAAGGGAATATGATTAAGAGGGTGAAACCAAGAGTGGATAGAACACAGCCAATACCCTCTAGCCACAAATGAGAACTCAGGGGGGCAAAGCAGAAAGCTGTGAAGGATTATCTCCAAGTCCTGAAACCTAATCAAGGAACTCAGGCTAAAAACTTGTCCTGGCCAAATTTCAGAACTGCATTGGACCAATGATTCCTTTTTATCTTCCATTTTGCCCTTTTTGAATTCTAATGCCTGTAACTGTTAACAATATTCACATTGTTGGGGATGAGTGTTGGGGTCATATAAGTTTTCTCTTTAGTTTTATAGGTCCACAGACAAAGATTAATTATGCCCCAGGAGTTACATACACTTAATGGATTATACCCAAGAGCCTCATCTGCATATGATTTAGATGACTTAAATGTTGAGAGTTTAGCCTTTGAAGCTAATGAGATTTAGAGGAGATTCTGGATGTGAGCCAATGCTGTAATGGGGTAAGACTCTTGGAATCCTCAGGAGGCAATGACTGTGTTTTTCATTTGGCAGGGGCTTGAATCTTTGGGGGCCAGATGGCAGATTGTGGTAAGCAGAATTCTAGGATACCCCTCAAGAATTTCTACCTCCCTGCTGTACATGCCCTGCATAATACTTGGGACCTTGAATATGATAGGTTTTACTCCAGTGATTACATTATAGCAGAGATGACCTTAAGACAGGAAGATTACCAGGTAGGTCTGGCCAAATTATATGAGCCATTAAAAGCAGAGAGTTTTTTCCAACTGGTCACAGAAGAGACATGCAGATTGTCAAATCCATGAGAAAGATTTGATATGTCATTGCTGGCTTGAAAATTGAAGTTATTAACTTGCGCTGGAGTGACAGAATATGGAAATGGGCAAAAAGTAGCAGAATATGGAAATGGGGGACAAAATAAGGAAGGAAGACAAAGAAGGATAATTATATGACCTAAATACATGTAAAAGTATGTATCTGGGAATGTGGGTGAATGCACAAAGGATATATTAGAAGATTAACTAAAATATTAGCAATAATTATATAGGGATACTGAGATTTCAGGAGATCTTAACTTTCTTGTATTTGTGTGGATCATTTGAATACATTAATGTAAAGATATATTTTTTTTTGTACTGAAAAAAATGTAACTGTTTTTAACACGAGGGAAATAAAATTTATATATAATTGTTTAAAAATAATCTACAAAACTATGTAATATTACAAATAACAAAACAAGATTGGAAGTTGAGGGGGTTAAGATGGGAGACAGATATTCTGTAAATCAATAAGAATAAAGTCAAATAATCAAAGAGGAAAAAATAGTAAAGGATATGAACAAAAAAAACTTTTCAGAAAAACAAAAACTAATAGCAAATAAACATAATGCAACATAGTGGTGATCGCATAAAAGCAAAAAAAAAAAAACCATAGTAAGATATAATTTCATACCTCTAGCCTGGCAAAAAATAAATAAAAATAAAGTCTAATAATACCAAATAGTGGATGAGATTATAAAATAAGAACACTTTTATACACGGCTAGAGAAAATACAAGTTTAAGAAAAATTTGGGACTATCTGATAAATTTGAAGATGCACTTTCTATGATTTAGCAATTCTCTGTTACAGACCTTCTCATACATGCACACAAGGAGACATGTATACAAATGTTCACAGCAGCACTACTGCTAGGAGAGAGACAAATTAGAAACAACCTCAGTGTTCTTCAACAGAAGGTTAGATAAATAAATTGCACTCTACTCATCTATGTAAGAGTTGCATCAATATGGATGAATCTCATAAAATTTAATTTGAGTTAAAGAACAAGCTGTCAGAGGAAATACTGACTATGAGACCATTTATTATAAAACAGGCACAATAGCCACAAATGTAGTAAAAGCTTACATGAGAAGATAAACACTAAATTCTGGAGAATGACTGGAGAAGGATATATAGGAACGACATAAGGACGGTATACATAGGGATTTTCAGCAATAGTTTATATATATATATATAGTGTATATATAGCAATAGTGTATATATATACACATGTATGATATCTCTATACATATGATGTATATATGATATATATGATATCTCTCTATATATGATGTCTTTCTATATATCTCTCTGTATTTTATAGATATGACAAAATGTTATGATTAACAAACCTGAATGAAGGATGAATGATGATGAAGACACATGGGTCAATTTTTTCATAACATAGAAAATCCTGTATTATTATGAAAATGTATTTTCCAAACTTCTAATAATTTTTTAAATGGAAATATTTTTAAAATTACCTGGCACATATTAGTTGATAAAGTCTCACTTTATTTTGCAAGTTGAGGATAATCTATTATTACTAAGCTGTCAAAGTTCTATTAGGGGTCATTTGTTTGATCATAATTTCATGAGGAACAGAACTCTTAACACCAGGTATTTACTTAACAATCGATCAAACCAAGACATGGTTGAGCCAGTCATTTCAACTCCTCAAGAACAATATCAATCACTACGATATTGATTGGAATACAAGGCCAGATATAGATTGTGAAGCTGGAGGAAATGATTGGCTCAATTTGATTCCATAGCAAGTACACAAGCGACCCCAGGGAAGGGAAGCCACAAAATCCTTCCAATGTGTCAGTTGAATGAAATTAATTTAGATTCCTACTCTTGAACTTTTTTTTTCAATCCTCTACTTTACTTCCAGGAAAAAGTTTTGTTTTTAATTCCACCTTTTGGGGCTCAAAAATGACATTATTTCTGAAGGTTTCCTGGACCATTTTCCAAAGAGCAAGTCCAGTCTAGTTAGACTATACAATAATAAAGATGTAGGTTCCCCTATGCTGGATTAAGAACCAGAACATAAAATCCAGAGAAGGAAAATTTGGTAGACTCAGAGAGTTGCATGCAAAGGGACAAGCCTGTAATATACTGAAATTTTATAACATAAACCATAGTATTACTACCTAATATATATCTTCTTGAAATATGAAAGCTTTTGTAATGAATAGATACTTTTAAATACCCCACGACATATGAAAATGTTCATTTCCATATGATTATGAGTCATTACTAGAATTGAGATGAATCAACGCTATGACTATAATATATGAAGAGGAGCCGGTGTGCTTTTATGGGCATTTAAAATGCAAAAGATAAAGATACTACTATTTGGGCTTCTTTCATTATCTTCTTAAGCCAATCCCCACATTGCCACATGCAATTGTAGAACATAGTAATTGGTGGTCAGTCAAGAAGAGTGAAACAACATAATCTGGGTATTCAAATTAGCAGAATTCTGACTATCCAGCGAACAAATACCTCTATTATTCTGCTAACAAGTATCCAAATCAAATAGTAGAGTTATACATAATATCTGTTGTTACATAAAATGTAGCCAGCAGCCCTCTGAAAGTCTTTTTGAATACATCCTCTCATCTTCCAAGTTAGGGGAAAGAAAGAGAAGATCCCTACAGAGCTCTGGCCATTAAGCCTCTGCACAGCAGTGTGGGGAGAGGTAATCTCATCCAGCCTGCAAAGGAAAAGATGTAGATCACATTATTCATGGATACCACCTGCTGGTAGACATGCAGCGTTGCCACACAGAGAAGGGCACAGAGGGGAAATACACACTGAAATGGAAAGACCAGAGTATACTGAATAGAAGAAATAATATTTAGGGGGAAAAAAGCAATGAAATTGAGTAGACTATATAGCAAGCTGGTGACAACATCTTACTCCTTGAAGAGCTTTTTGCTCTGGGTTTTAACTTTGAAACGTCTGTAGTAGCAGTGACATTAGCAATGGGCTCCACTTTATAACTTTGTAACTACTAATAATTATACATAAATCCAAGATCTATAGACTATTAATTCTTATATCAAGAGCAGTGATTCTCAAAGGGAACAATTTTTGTTCCCCTTGCCCCCACTGGGAAATATGTCAATGTCTGGAGAAAATTATTGTTACCAAGGGGCCCGGGTAGGCTGTGCTAATGACATCTAGGAAGTAGAGGCCAGGGATGCTACTAAACAGGACAGCCCCCCACAATAAGATATAATCCAGCCCAAAACAAAAACAGTGCCAAATCCTGACCTAGAGGAATCAATTTGAAAATTAAAATACAGAAAATATTTTTCTTTATTTAATAAACATTTATGGAGTGCTATTATACAGCCAGTGCTCTTCTAAAAGCTTTACAAACATTAATGTATTTTATTATCATAACAATCCTAAGAGGTGTATATTAATAGCCCCAATTCTAAAATGGGGAGACCAACACAAAGGGGTTACATAGCTTGTGCAAGATGCAAGGACTAGCAAGTGCTACAGTCATAATTGGAATCCAGGAACCCTAGCTCCATAGTACACTTCCTAAACTATGAAACTATGCTGATGACCTTTCTGTGGACATATCCTTTCAGCCCAAGTAGATATCCAAAAATAGGATTGCTATTTCAGTGATTTTTTCCTGCCCATCTTGGGGTCTTCTGCTAAAACCTGATGAAATCAATGTATTGTCAGTTACCACAACCTTTGGTGTCCCTATTTCAAGGGAGTAGGGTGGTAGAGTGGCAGGGAGGGAAGCCCTCTGGGTATTGCAATTTAAAAGATTTGAGTTCAAACTTTATCCCTATGCCTTAACTCTAGAGCCTTCACCAACTTTCTAAGCCTTAGTTTCCTTCTTGTAAGATAGGAATTATTAACACTTGCAGTCTTTCTGCAAGGAATAGACTTATGTGCTGTGCATGGACATAGAAGGCACTGATAGCCATAACAGCCAATAAAAATGATTATCATTATTTTTTCTATTTAATAGACCAGAATTCCTTACTAATAACTGACTGATTCCAACCTTCCTTCATCCTTATACTTCTCTACCTCTGTGCCTACCCAAACCTGATTATCATGTTTTAGAAAAATTTTGACTCTCTTAGTATACCCCATTAAATGAAGTTAATATTTGCATTTCCTTGGCTATGCAATAATTGAAGTCACTAGGAAAAAGTGTATAGGAATACTGGCTTTGTGGCTATAGTTCCAGTATCTTGAAAGAAGATTTCTTTATTCATCTTGTTGCTATGTTGATTTCTTTATTTCAGTGAGTTCAGATACAAGATTCAATTTCTCCTATATTATTCCCTTATCTGAAGCAAGACTGGTCTCAGGTAGCAAATAACATTATATATGGTTCAATTTGTGTTTACAGTGTCAAATAGGACTCATTAGATTGCCAGTCGCAGAAGACCCACTTAAGCTAGTTTGGGAAGGGAAGGAGTTTATGCATGAATTCCCACTACTGGGAAGTTCAGAAATGTAGTAGGTCTTGAGGTTTCAAGCATGGTTAGACAGAGGGCACTGCCTCTCTGGCCATCTTGCAGAGCCTTCTGTCTCTATTGGCTTTCCCTTTGATTTCTTTAGAATGGACAAGATTATCGATGGCTACCCTTATCAGTGTTACCCACTTACAAGCTAGTAGCTTTTGCTTTGTTCTGTTTTGTTTTAGGGAGTCTATTGTTTTGATAGACTCCCTATTTCTGGCTGGAACTTCCCTGAGAGTCTTTAATATGGTGTCATTGAACATCTGTGGCCAGGGAGATAGACTACTTTGATTTGCCTGGACGATGCCAAGTTCCTTATCTCTCCATAGTCAGGAAGGAGAAAGCTATCCTCATATAATCACAAAAAAAAAAAAAAAAAAAAAAAAAATTCCAACAAGAAATAAAGGTTTCATCACTGGAGAAGATTGAAAACATGCTATCCGCTACAGTCACCAAAGAGCTCAAGCTTGGTTTGTAAGGAAACAAAGTTTGGTTCTGTATTTTCATGCACTAGAGTCCTAAATCAGTGTTCTCATTCTCTTGTCTTGAGAATTTATCTTAATCCGAAAGACTAAATGTTGTATCAGTACTTAAAGAACATTACTGAGAAAAATATATTTAACCACTAAAATGGGGCTAACACTGATGGCAGAAATGGAAATGGATGGGAACCTTGTTGTCAAGAACAGCACAGGATTTTAAAAATATGGTGACAGGTAAAAAAGTTGTGTCCAGATAAGCAGTTGCCATCTGAGAAGTTTAGTTAAGACAAGAGTCAAGCAAACTGAAATACTTGTATTAGCAGGCCTCAGTAGCAATACTAAATAAATCCAAACACCCATCCCATCTCTTTTTGACAATTTCCTATAATCCCACAATGGCTGGAGGAATAGAGGAACACCTAAGGAACCTTTCATAATGCAACCCAGAGTGGATTAGAAGACATTCTTTCAACATAAAAACACAAAGGAGAAGAGCTCCTTAAGAGAAGTTATATTTGTAATGACACAGCACCAGCTCTTTCATTGATTAACATAACAAAGAAGTAAATGACAATCCTTATTTGCAACACTTAAGGAATACTAGTCTTCCAAATTTCCCACTTTGGCAATGTCAATACAGAGGCTTCTGTGCCTTCCCCCTACTTTCAACAACTGAAAACCCTCTCTTAGACTCCCTACCCAATGACTGAATTAGAAGGGACTGAGGAGGAGGAACAACTCAGGTTAGAGGATAGACTTTTCAGGAGGAAACTGAGAAGTTAAAAATCATGGAGCCGCTCTAGGGGTTGACAGAAAGAAGGGGGGTTAGGAGAATATAAAACCAATAATGAAAGCCAGATGATAGAAGCATGGGAATAAACTAATGTGTGAGAGAAACGACTTCTATTCATCACCCTGTATATGTTGGAATAAGACATCTGAACCTGAAGTAGAAGACTATTCTACTTAGACATTCTTCAGGATGCCTTGCATATGCTTAGCTAAGAGTAAGATGGTTTTGTGATGGATTTAGTCACTCCTGCCTTCTACAGTAAGGGAGCAGAAATCTAGGGTGACACAGTCACTTGAGACAAGTTTATTGAAAACCTGCTATATATATGCTAGTGTCTGTGTCAGCACCAGGAATAATCAAATAACTAGTACAATACATTACTGACAGAACACAGTGATAGCTTTGTAACAGTAGAATGGGAGAAAAAAAAAAGGAGATGAGACAATAGGGAGAGCTTGGAGAAGGGCATTTGGAAAGTAATACATGGGCCCTGTATTTTAGGAGCTGGGAAACTGGAGGATGTTAGGACTCAAGTTATTCAAATAAAATAAGGACTTGTTATAAACAGGTGTTTAAAATCTAAGAGGAGAGCAGAAGCCCAGGTACTAGAATTAAAATGCCATGGTCAAATCAAGACTAACAATAACACTGACTTGATCTTTAGTGCCCCAGAGATCTATATTTCCTGAAATCTCTTCCCTGATAAGATGCGGCAGATCTTAAAACCTAAAGATGGAGATGAACCCACAGGTGATAATGGTATCATATGCAGAAAGAATTAAGTTGTAGAGACAGTTACTAAGTAGTCTATTATGACTAGACAATGAATAACCACTTAGTCATTCTACTTACTTGTTCTTTGCCTCTTATTCATTTGGGTTCTTCTTTGATTCTTTTAGCTAGGCTACCAACAATTTTTATATATTAGCCAATCACAGCAGTGGAATTATTGAAATTCTTCATCAAATTCCCATTTTTCTTAGAGCATTATCTGTAAGGCATTTTAATGCAATTAACACAAATGGCAGAGAATATGTATATATGCCTTTTATTGGTGCTGATGGCCCAGCTCAGAGTGATCCTCCTTAAGCATGAGAATTTTGTATTGCAGTTATTATTTACCAAATTTGTATAATTTGTGTTGTTGTTAAAATGTTTACCCCCCAAATATTATAGCAAGAGCTATACACTCTTTATCAAGCAGCTTTGGGTACTATTGAAACCCTGCCGTATGTCACCAAGGAAACAGACTCAATTTGAAAACCTCAGTTTTAGAGCAAAAGAAAATTATGTTTGGATCTCCACGGGAATTGGTACAATGGTTACATCTGGATAACATTACCGCATGAGGCTCTCCCCTCTCCCCTTCACCCACCAGACGATACGAACATTTTGAATATTCCTCAGAAGTTCATGTTATGTGCAGTTGTATGGGACATTGATTCTACTGGTTTAAACAAACTCTTCAAGAGGCTTTTGAATCTATTCTAATAACAAATAAACTCATTTCTGTTAGAGTTATGCTGCAAACTTAAAGCCCAACTTCCAGGAAAGCAAATAAACAAACAAACAAGCAAAAACTATCCTGGAATCTTGATGGAAACCTGGTTCTACTGAGATAAATTTTATGAGGAACCCTTTGAGGAAAAAAAATCTCAAATGTGTTTTTGTCAATTATTAATTTATAAGATTGACTTCCATCTTGTATGCCAGACTGCTGAAAGAAGACTGTAACTGATACTATTTAACCTCAAGGCACTTTGCCTCCAGCCTCTAAATATACCATAATGCTTGGATTTCACGGTCATATTTTTTTAATTATGATTTCTTAAAGCCAAGAGATGAGAACCATTTTGACAGATGTTGGGTTTTGTTGTAACAAATATTGAATGGAATGGTCTCTCAAGGTGGTCTTACTTCATGCAAAATGCCCTTCACTTTCCTGACTCTAAGTAGGAGGCTAAGAGATAATATTAGATCATAAATAATTCCCACAAATCCAAGTTGAAAAATTATGAAAATATTTCATGTATGTAGCCATACTCTCGGCCTCTTACTGATTTCACTTATGAGACTATCTCTAAGTAAAGATTTCATGGAGTTAGTGTGACAGACTACTTTAATAATGCAATCATTTTTTATGTGTCTTGGTCATGAAGAAAGTTGGGACATGATACCCATGATAAAACGAACTTCTCACAAACCGTCACATTTCCTTTATCCTATCTGGTTCAGAAATGAAGAGTAGCCTTCTGTCACAGACTCACAAGAAGAAAAGATCAAAATTATAATTTTTATCAATACACACTTAAGTCAGGTAGAAACTGGGTTCAATATACAGATTTTTCAGTTCACGGTCCAAGATGGCGACGGAAGAGGATCCTGGAAGTGCTTACTCCTGGAACACACTGAATCTGCTGCTATGTAAAGAACTACTTTCTCTGCAAAAAATACTATCTGAGCCACTCCCAGCCTGAGGCAAAAAAGAGAAGGTCCATATCAAAGAGGCAGGAAAGGCTGAGACACAACCTCACCATAAATCCCAACACCATCCCCCACAACTCCCTAGCAGGGACCCACAGTGGAGAGGGAACTCAAACTCCACAACTCACTAAGGAGCAAAGGGTTTCAACCCCTATCAGACACCCCCAACTTTTAAAACCTGCATCTGAGAGACAAGCCCCCAAATATCTAGCAGGAGTCCACAAGACCTACGGGGCTGTAGTGACCTGAGCTCTTTTTTTTTTTTTTTTTTTAAAGATTTTTATTTATTTATCAGAGAGAGAGGGGGAGAGAGCGAGCACAGGCAGACAGAATGGCAGGCAGAGGCTGAGGGAGAAGCAGGCTCCCTGCTGAGCAAGGAGCCCGATGTGGGACTCGATCCCAGGATGCTGGGATCATGACCTGAGCCGAAGGCAGCTGCTTAACCAACTGAGCCACCCAGGCGTCCCGTGACCTGGACTCTTAATCGGTCCGCCCTTTAACTCACCAGTCTCAGGACGGGGTGTGGGAGCCACGGATCCAGGGGTGCCCACACTTTATGTGGGGGAGGGGAGTTGGCCTGATGGACAGACTGATTTGACACACTTCTGGGGGCCTGCTGGGATGCTGTCTGGGAACAGAGGCTGGAGGGTGCCATCTTCGAGGTCTCCCTGCGCCTTGCTCCAACTAGTAGGCACATTTTAAATTTTTTTTAAACTCGAGATTTGTTTTTCTTGTTGTTGTTTTTGTCTGTTTGTTCCCTTTTCCCTCCGTCTCTCTCTTTTTTTTTCTTTGCCTACGGGCGCCGTCTTTAAGCGCTTCCGCTGCCTCTCTCCAGCCGGTGTGTAACATTATCCTGCTCGCTGGCTCGGTCTCTGCCACACTCCAGAGTGCCACTGTCCCCCGCTTTTACACACGTTTGGTGTCCTGGTCTTTATGACTGCCGCCTGCCGCAGTCATGTCCCAGATGTCCCTTGCTGTCCTGGCTCTGGTGGCCGAGAGGCTTGTATTTCGGGGTCCCATAGGACTGTAACCCTCAGAAAGACCGATCTTGGCAGGCCAGCACCCTTAGGGTACTGCACAAACACAGCCCTACTCTTTCTCTGAAAAAGGCCTGTTTTCACTTCTGGGAGCTTCGGCCTGAGAGGCAGGCTTCAGGTGCGGCCCATCCCCACGAGCTTACAACGTGGACGTGGACGTGGACGTGGACGTGGGCTGATGCGCACTGCGTCCTCACGCTCTCTCCCTCTGCCTCCCGGAAGCTTGCCTCAGGCTCCCAGGCGGGTGCTTATACTCCGGTCTGGAGGCCAGATTTCGGCAACTACCACCCAGGGAACACCTCTAGATCACCAGGCACATCTGCTTGCAGTTGCACAGGACTGTGTACACTTGTATAATTTAAAAGCTGCTGCCTGAGGGTCTGGATTTCAACCACATGCCACAATATAGCATATTTAAATAAGAAAATAAATAAGAAAAATAATCTTCCCCACTCTCAGGAGCAATCCTTGACTTTTTCATTCATGTCACCCTCCAGTCCTTGTCCATATGCATTTTCAGAATATGTATTGGCTTTAATCTTCTAACACCGTACTTCTCAAATACAATATTTGCTTTAGAAAAGATCTCTCTTAAAGAGCTATGCTTGAGCTTTACCAAACACAGCGTTACTAATATATATGTCATGAATAACTATGAATATCCTAAGTTACCCTCCTTATGTTTCTTGTGCTCTCCTGCAATATTTCATGGGCTGACTGCTAATTAGTGCCCATCAAAATTAACATATTTATTTCTTCAGTTGCTACTTATCAAACTTAACAGAGTCAGTGGTTTCCCATGTTATATTAGAACCAAACAATTGTCATTTTATTTAAAAACAAATTTCTAACTTCAAAACCTCTGCAGGCATTTCCCATAATCATGTGAGGATTTTTACAAATCTCCTTTTCAGTTTTTCGATTAAAAACTTCCAAATAATAGTATCAATACATATCCATAATAGTTAATTTTAAACAACTCTGCTTTTTAAAACATACCACTACCTCTTCCATTTATGTAAGACAATGATTATGGTCTTAAGGTAACATTAAAGATTTCTTTTAGTAAGCCTTACCTGATTATCTTTGTGAACATTTAATATTTTTTACTTGGATTGGTAACTTCGGAGATCATTTACATCAGATTAATTATAGCATATAACCTTCCTTTAAGTAAATGAATTAACCTTATTAAACCTTATTTTGTTTTCAATGCACTTTGTGGTCTTGACTATTTCAATTACACATACCACATTATAGCACATTAGAAAACTCTAAATAAGAAAATAATCTTCCACATGCTCACCAGCAATCCTTGACTTTTTCATTACTCCCTTCTCCAGTTCTTGTTCATATTCATTTTAAGAAGTTGTCACAGAATGGTGAACATTCCAGGCTCTATGGCAGGAATGTAAGGAAGTTAATTTTCATCAGGCCTCTTTGCATCATTCTGTTGAAAGTTCATGAATACATCTTTTAAAGACCTCTTTTTTTCTGATATTGTTTTTATTTAAAGAAATCAATTCCCATTACTGAGGCTTACTTAGGACAGGTCTTCACCATTGGTTAACATCCATCTCCGCATCCAATGGTATCTCGTTTCTTCTGGTCCTGCATTTAACATCCTATTTAGACTTTTTTTTTTTAAAGATTTTTATTTATTTATTTGACAGAGAGAGATCACAAGTAGACAGAGAGGCAGGCAGAGAGAGAGAGGAAGGGAAGCAGGCTCCCCGCCGAGCAGAGAGCCCGATGTGGGACTCGATCCCAGGACCCTGAGATCATGACCTGAGCCCAAGGCAGCAGCTTAATCCACTGAGCCACCCAGGCGCCCCCCCGCCTTTTTTTTAAACATGGTTTTGGGATAGAACACAAGGACAAAGAGACCTAACATCTTTTTAGCAATTGTCATCTTTTTCTGCCTATGTTGTAAAGAAAAGTTTATGTTTAAAGGAAACTAATCTCTCCTGCTCTAGCCTATATGGAAAAGGGAGAGGTATGAAGGAAAACAGTTATTGTTATATCTATTAGAGTAACCATGATATCTGCTAATCCTTTCTAATTATAAGTTGAAAATCTATTTACATTTTAAACAAGTTCTACTATAACTCTTTATGCCATTCTTAAAAAATCATATAGCAGAAGTAAATATCCCCTCAAAATTATTCAGACAAGATACAAACCCAAGAGTTGTTCAGTATAAAAACCCATTTTCCTGGCATCTTAACTTCACTTCTAAACCAGATAAGACACAAAACAGCAAATATTATTAAGTACTATTCTAATTGCTTTTCACATGTTTTAACTTTTTTAATATTCACAATAATCCAATGATGTAGATACTATTATGAATCCCATTTGCAAATAATGAAGCAGAGAGGTTAAGCAATTTTCCCAATGCAAGCAATCTGGCTCCACAGTCTTTGGATTTAATCATTGCACATATTTATTCTTTAGATTAAACTTGTCTATCTTGTCTTCACATTCTCACTTACACATCCACAGGACTTACTTGTATTTGAGCATAGCTAAATATACATAAGCAATGCCACCTTAGCATTTTTTTAAAAATTTTTGAGCTAAAAAAAATCAAAGATTACATTTTGAATATTCTAGACTTTAAAAAGAATTTCAGGCAATTGTGATTCAACCTCCAACTTTTTTTTTTTAAAGATTTCATTTATCCACTTGACAGAGAGAGATCACAAGCAGGCAGAGAGGCAGACAGAGAGAGAGGGGGAAGCAGGCTCTCCGCTGAGCAGAGAGCCCGATGCGGGGCTTGATCCCAGGATGCTGGGATCACGACCTGAGCCGAAAGCAGAGGCTTTAACCCACTGAGCCACCCAGGCGCCCCACAACCTCCAACTTTTTGAGAAAAGATCAAGGAGATTGATGATGTATAGAATAGTGCTTTTCATTTAATTATAGTCCTATACATGGTACAGCAGACAAGGAATTAAACCAGAAGTGAGAAGACCCAGTTCTAGCCTTGGTACTGCTCCTAGATAGATGTGTTAGTTTAGATAAGCCATTTTTTTTAAATTAGTTTCTTAATCTGGTTAAAAAATTCGGAACAAAAATATATGTTTTGCAGCATTAGCTGGATCCTGTTCACCACTGGATTCAGATATTTTGATGATGAGCTCAGGTACTCCCTGAACACAGAAAGATGCCAGAGATGTTTCTTTACAGCCTAACTGCTAGCATTATGCAGTGCTAGGGAGTTTTCTTTGCCTTCTAACTTTCTACATAGGTTTCCTGGCCCAAATTTTCCATATCTCATGCTTGGTGAAGGTTACATCCACCTCAGGGTCATGTCTCTGAGTTCTCCTGCTCTGCCCTCAGCCTCTAGCAGCCTGCTTCCTTGAACGTGATGAGGGCTCTCTGCACCTTGGGGATAAATCTCTTAGTCTTCTTTCCCTGTACCTACCATTCACACACTATTGCTGTGTTTCACCGAAGGCCCCATGGGAAAGAATTTGTGGCTTTGTGTGGACTTGTTTTGTGACTCATTTGGATTTCTTTACATCCTCAGCTCTCTAAAGAGTTTCTGAAAGACTATAATTTTATAGTAGCTTACATGACATGTTTTTGTTGTTAAGGATAGGAATGATGGTCTCTATCAATGCTCTACATCAGGAACTGATTTTGGAATGGAAAATTTTCCCTGCTATATATAGCATGACCTTACTCCACAATGTTAAGGGTCTGTGATGCAATTCTTCTATTGCGGCTCACTAGAGACTCCACACATTACATAGTTTGACAATATATCCCTGATGCAAGGCTATAAATTCTTGTTCATCCCAAGTGAATGTGGATCCTTCCAATCCTCTTTCTTGATTGGAGTTGGAGGAAACACTCCCGTCAGATTATCAGTCTCATACAATGTGCCAGAAACTGTATTGATCTAGTTTAATAACTACATCATATCTGGCATAGCAACTATAATTGCGGTTACCACTTTGTTAAATTTTTGGAAGTGTACCATTATTCACCATGTTCCATTTTGTTTTTTCCAGAGCAATTCTTTAGTTTTTGCCTTTCCAGAGGCATTCTTTAGTTTTTGAAAGTGGCACTGATCTCTGCTTTTACCTAGGATGCTTCTGGTTTATTACCTTGCATGGTGGGATGAAATTTCCACATGTATGTGGTCTTTCCCACTCTAATGGATATTATTCCAAAGGTCAAGGATTCAATAGGTAAGTTCATCAACTTGGTAAATAAATCCATCCATCCTTTTAAACACATAAATATAAGATAAATAACCACAGATAGATCCATGGATCCATTGAATCCAACATCAGATGGACTTAAGTCATGGCTCTATTTTACACATAGTCTCAGTACACTTAACTCAACAAGAGAGCTGTCATAGCTTTGAGATGCCCTAGATGCAATCTCTGAGACAAGGTAAATTAGTTATTTATCGCTGTGCAATAAAATATTAGCAGTTTAAAACAACAAGCATTTCTTATTTCACATAATTTCTGAGAATCAGGAAACCCAAAGTGGCTTAACTATGTGATTCTGTGTTGGGACCTCAAAAGTTTGCAGTCAAATTTTTGACTGGGACTGAAGTCAACTGAAGGCATGACTGGGCCAGGAGATCTGCTTCTGTGATGGCTGGCTCACCTGGCTGTTCGCAGGAAACCCCAGTTCCTTATCTTATGGGCCTCTCTATAGAACTGTGTGAACATTCACATAACATGGTAGCTAGCTTCCTCCAGAGCAAGTTATTCAAGGGAAATAGTAAGGAGTACTTTACCCCATGTATAAAATAGCATTTTTACCATACCTTATTTGTCAGAAACAAGTTAGTAAGTCTAGGTGAATTAAGGGAGAGAATTTGGTTCCACCTCTTAGAAGGGATATTTAAGCGTTATGAAAATATTTTAAAACTGCTCCAAAAGGATTTCTTTTTTTTTCTCAATATAATGATCATGTTTTACTTTTTGCAAGCCATGTATCTCTCTTACATTCTCCCAGTTAATTACATTCCAAATAGCCCAAAAGGATTTCAATGCAAATAATTCAATTGGAAGACAATCCTAGGAAATACCAAAAGGAGGAAAGAAAGTAAGACAGAGAAAGAGAGAGAAAAGATCCAGTAAAGAGTATATTACTGAGTAAATTTCCATTGTAAGCAATTAAATGTAAGAGTACTGAGAAACTTAGGAAAACATATCTCAGAGTTTTCTTACCCAAGGTGTGAGTGCACAGATTATTTATGCAACAACATCTCTTCAGTCATTGGTTGACATACCTCGTGTATGTTCACAATTCATATCCAGAACTAGTTACTGGCCCCAACCAACTTTAAGGGAATGAGGTTGCTAAGAACTGCATTTCTGTCATCTTCCAAGAAGAAGAGAAATGTGTCTGAAACAGGGTAACTAGATATTGGTGAACCTAACTGGTGATGACCACAGCTCTTTAAAGATCAAAGCCCAATCCTAAAGAAAGCAGGGTCTAGAGATTTTGCCACATTGAAAGACTGGCGAGATAACGAAGTTGTAAGGTTGGTCCTGAGGGAAAGGGGATGATAAGGTTTAAAACTGGAGTTCATAGGACCTGAGGGAAAGACATCAGATCTGGGAATTTCCCTATCCCTCTGTCTTCTTTACCAGTGAGTAAGAGAAGGCCTTATCTAACACCTAGAGATTGACTCTTATCTTGGCACTCATTACATGCTTCCCAGTTAGCCATATTATCTATTCATACCATTAAGTTGTAGGTCCCTTAATCCACACCTGCCTTCACAGGCAACAGAGGAAGCAATGCCTGCAACTGTGCTGAGCCTCTTCTGAACTCCTCAGGAGTATACCTATTTTCTATTATGAAGTGTACATCCTTGATAATTGAACAGGAAATGACATTAAGGAAAGGAAGAGTTCCCAGCCATTGCACTTGGAAAGGCTAAGAGAGTGATGAAAACCATCTCCATTATTTGCTATCTTTCTGCTAACCAATATATCTGGCTAATGGGATTCCCCATTTCCCACACCATGCTTCATATCTAAAAATGTATTCTGTCAAGGAAGTACACATGTTAAGCTTCTAATAATCCCATTCATTTCCACCAATACTAGTAGAGTATCTTCCAAATGAAACATGAAATGAAGATCCAGACCTTCTGTGATCATTAGAAATTTCATTACACTTCCCATGAGATTGACATTACTAACCCCAGTGACTTGCTCAATTCAAAGGAAAGTAATTATATTTTGTCTCAGTCCACCTTTTTGAATTTATAATCCACACATTAGGCAATGCTTTTGTACATTTTTAGAGAGTTCCTATGTTTGTCAATCACTTCAAGTTTCACATAGAAGTCTTGACTTTTAACCAAGAGGAAAAAAAAAAAGATGGAGAGCATTTCTTTAAAGAAGCCATAATTTAGCAGTGTTGTCAAATTACAACAACATATTCTGCATTCAGTTTTTGTGTGAATAGATGGATATTACTAGCCTCCACATTACCATACAAATAATCATTAAAATATAGTAAAAGATAGCACGTTTGTCTAATATGAGAAACTGGGAATATTAGCCAAAGATCTAGCAGGTTCAGAGCATATATTCCTCTAATCAAAACAGAATTAAGTCTTTGAAACAAAGTAATGGGGCTAGACAGAAAATAGATAATTTTTAACTGACTACTTCATGACTTAACCTCAGTTTTTTAGTCCAACTAGAAGTTTCTTAGAGAAGTGTCTGAGAAAACAGAATTCATATTAGTCCATACTCTCTCTCAGTTATTCCTCACACCATTATTTCATTTTTAAATATTGCTCATCACATTTTAGAATGATAATTCTGTGTCCTAGTTTATGACATATGGCATAGAAAGGGGAGATAAAGAAAGTTTGAAGATTGCATATTAACCACAGAAATTTTGCTTTCTTATGTTATTAAATTCATCTTTTGTTTGCATTATATTGATAGGTCATCTCTTTTCTCTTCCCCGAAAACTTTCTCAAGACCCGAACTGTTTAGAAATATGATTTGGTGATGTGTTTCTTAATTGGCTCTATTGTAAATATTCTTTTCATGGACCAAAAAAAAATTTTAATAGGTTTGTATTGAGAGTGAGAACATAGAAAGGGGAGATGTTGAGGGGGTACAACAGGCTGGCTTGGTCAGTAGAACATGTGACTCTAAATCCCAGAGTTGTGAGTTCCAGTGCCACATTGGGTATGAAGCCTACTTTAAAAAAAGGGGGGGGTAGATATAGAAAATATGCGATAAACATCACTGCCTGGGCTCTGACCACTCAGAATGCTGTTACAACCAATGTTGTAATCAGTGCATCTGTATTTGTACCATCTGCATGGTTATGCAGTCTGATGATAGGGCCACCAGTAGAAATTGTTGGGATGTAGGAATAATGAAGAAGGCATGTAGACATATTTTTTTTTACCATCTCAGCAAAGTTCTATACATGTAGGATTAAGAAGTATAGTAACATATTAAAATTCACATTCTCTTGCCAAAAAGCCCCAAAAAACAGTAAAAGAAAAAAAATGGTTTATAATTATTAACATGGAATGATAGTCCTCATTTCTAGTTCTCTTTAAATTTATTTGAAAAATTTTTATTTTGGGGGCACCAGGGTGGCTTAGTCAGTTGATTGTACAACTCTTGATTTCAGCTTAGGTAATGATCTCAGGGTTGTGGGGATCGAGCCCCTTGTCAGGATCCACACTGGGCTTGGAGCCTGCTTGAGATTCTCTCTTTCCCTCTCTCTCAGCCCCTTCCCCTCAACTGGAGTATTTTCTCTAAAAAAAAAAAAAAAAAGATTTTATTTGGTAGGCAAATACCACTATATAGATGGTCCCATATCAGTAATCATTTCTCTCTCAGGTAACAGATTTACATAGAAATGAGTTTCAGGTGAAAACTGATTTTGGTTTATTGCTAGCAATAGATAATTTGGTGAAGTCTCCAACTATGCAAAGGGGCCACCCATGATGAAAAGGACTCATTAATGCCCCCTGAACAGTGCCTGAGATGCTTAGTACTTTCAAGAAACTATCCAAATTTCAAAACAGAAAAAATAAGGTGACCATGGAGGAATAAGATACATTTTGAAGTTATTTCAAAAGAGTAAATGCCTTAATGTTTCTTTTGTGTACTCAAAATAAAAAGAATTTATAGACTTTTTTAAGCTTTACATTGGCTAAAAACAGGTCAGAAGATTGCAAACTAAAAATGAACAAGAAATGAAAATGGTCCCTCAGTAAACTCTAGGCAGTTTAAATTCTTATTTGAGAAAGTAACTACAATTTCTCATTTGACCTTCCATCACTTCCAGTCACTCACCAGATGCTTATGAGAAGAGAATATGCTTTGTCTGAAAGAGAACTTCACTTTGTGAGATCCTGAACAACTTATGCTATATCCAATAGGCATGTAGAAGACAGAATGTGTGTATTCTAAGATAATGGCATATGCCATTTTCTTTCCTTCTCGGTAACTTTGAGATAACTCTGGTGTATCAAACACTTTACGAACAGGAAACTAATATTTACAACACCCTTGGCACTTAGCTGTGTGTTTTTCTGGTCACGATGACAATTTTTTTGAGTTGAATCAATGAACCTTTGTAAGGCATAACATTTATGGAATCATATTGCCATAAAACACTTTTTCAAGACTTTTTTAAACTATAACTCAGTAAAAAATACATTTTTCACCATGGCCCTGCAAACATATTCATATACATATGTATGTATGTATAAAATCAAAACAAAGACACATACTATACAGTTAATATTCTCTATTCTGTTCTAGTTGGTTCACTCTTAAGCTGCTATATTTTATGTTTGAATTTTAATTGCTTGTCTAGACCTTACTAAATTGATATTGCAACCCATGTATAGCTTATGTTCTTCAATTTGGGAAACACTGCTCTGAAAATCTCAAATTATTATCTAGAACTTTTTTTTGAATGGGAAGAAATCAAGAAAAGGAGCTCTCTCATAGGATTAATGAATTCTCTTTAAAAAAAAAAAGTGCTCTTTCCTAAGTTAACCTGCAAGCCAAGTGAGTAGGTGTGCTTCAGAAACAAGGACATGTCTAATTCTATACCATTTGACAAGCTCTAAAACTTGATGGCAAAAGTCCAGAACATCACAATGTTGTGGGAACTCTATAGTACTACACTCGAATTAATCATGCTGTTCCTCTTTATTGCTTCCAGAAATGAAGTTTTGCATTAAATATAGAAGGACCAAAAGAGGCAGTTGCCTCTTTGCCTGGAATAAGGTCTTGGGGAAGACAAAGGGGAATTTTAAAGCCTGGGAAATGCCAGTATGAACCTGATATGATGATATTATTATCAACAGTATGACATTAATATTAATGTCAAATAGCATGGGTGTTACTGTAGATGGTTGATGGAGGCAAGATGATCTCATAGTTCTATACACCTCCCAGGACATACTTAGTACTATCTTTATGACAAAAAAGCATATTTGAAACAACTTACTAGTGCCTAAAATTAGTATTTATTTCATATGAATTTGTCTTAGCTTTTTTCTAATGTTCCACTCTATTCTTATACCACAAGTTCCCAAGCATGCTGCCTCTGTTTTAATCATATATATATCTATATATATGATTAAAATATATATATATTTTTTAATTTTTAATTAAAAAGTATGTATATATACTCTTTTTAATTAAAAATTAAAGTTTTATGGCCTCTGAAGCCCTTCAAAAGAAAAAATACGCACAGAAGACAATGTTTTTCTTCTCTTCCTAAAGAAAAGGTAACAAAACAGCATGACTAGAAGATTTGCCCCTCATTTGAAATGTTTTTTTCTGGGAAAAATATTATTTGTAAGGTCAGTGTAAGGATTTGGTGGCATTGTTTATTTGATGTGGTCCATTGTCTGGCATTACATATTATCTGACTATGGATTATGTTCTAGTAAAAAGGGAGTAAAGGGATCAACTTTTCAGAACTACATTATCTTATTCAGGCTTTTGAAGTTTTCATGCATATTGAAGAGAAAGCTTTAGATCCTCAAAGGTTTAATGCACCCATATTAAATAGAATCTCCTCTTCCTAGTAGGCCTAATGTGGACAGAAGAAAAACCAGGAGAAAAGAAAATTCAATAACATAAGCTATACTGAATTTAATACAAGTATGTCAAGTCATTCCAAAGAAATACACTTGATACACATTAAAATTCAAATCAACTGAAAACACTTGTGAACACCAAGATCATCTTGTTGTACAACTTTATGCTGTCTTTGGGATAAACTAGGAAAGTATAAAAAAGAAGACACATATAGATAGTTGGATAGGATATGAATGTACTCTCATCTCTCAATAAGATATGGAAACACACCATTTTGCTGTTTTTAAAATCTTTTATAGACAACCTCTGTTAGAAATATGATTTATTTGGGATTAAAATTTTTATATCTTAAAGAGTATAATTTGGTCAAATCAACCTTAAGCACATTTAAATAATCACTTATTCAATAAGTAATTTTATATTTATCTTATATCCCTTAACATCCAAATTTTTATTATTATACATTTGAGTGAAAGATACTTGTTACTGTAATAATATGAATTAATCTGGATAAGAAAAATATGTGTTTGATGTGAAATTATACTTTAAATACATATATTCCATGGCGTGTGTGTGACAGTTACTTTTTAATATAAAATGAACAATCTTTAAAGATATCCTTAACAATTCTAATACTGCTGAAGAAGTTAAGTCTTCTCCATAGGAATACTGAGAGTCTTAGAGTTAACCGGATATTAACTGGATAAGAAAACAAACTTAATTACTTTAGTCTTAAAAGAGTCCCTACATCATTTCTCACAAAGACATTTCAAGTCATGTGTGACTTGGTTCCAAATATTATAGGTCTATATTATTAATCTTTGAATGCCAGACCAAAAATTAAAATTAAAAATCTCCCAACTGCAAACCTTTATCTTTAATCATTAACAAATATTTATGATATAAGCCCAGCAGAATATCTAAATATGCTACCTATAAAGTAGTTTGCTTAAATTAAAGAAGTTTTGCTCATTTTCTTAGACTATATAAATCATACTGTTCATAGGGAACATTAATATACATGTACCATTTGCCATAAATGATCCATGGTCAAGGAGCTCTGTTCAGACATTTCCATGTGACCTCTAAGAAGACCTGTTTGAAGTTTAATCCAAACCGTAGGTATTAGAATAAAATCAGAAGACCTGTTTGAAGCAACCCAAATCAGTAGATATTAGAATAAAATCTAAAATTCTGTCTTTACTGGTTTGTCTTTCTTTGGGCCTAAGAATGGCATTTCAGTGCATTGGAGTGGTAGACTCTGGGAAGATGGCGGAATTGACCAAATCAGGACTCACAGCCTCCTTTGACTTGAAGGTATTTGGGTTCATGGGGTTAAGAAAAAGAACTCCTTCGGGGTGCCTGGGTGGCTCAGTGGGTTAAGCCTCTGCCTTCTGCTCTGGTCATGATCAGGGTCCTGGGATGGAGCCCACATAGAGCCTCTGCTCAGCAGGGAGCCCACATAGAGCCTCTGCTCAGCAGGGAGCCTGCTTCCTCCTCTCTCTCTGCCTGCTTCTCTGCCTACTTGTGATCTTTCTCTGTGTGTCAAATAAATAAATAAAATCTTAAAAAAATTAAAAAAAAAAAAAAGAACTCCTTCACCCAGAGCAGCCTAGAACTCCTGGATTTCGAGAGAAAACCCTGGTTATTATAAAATATCTTTTTTGCCTATTGCCTACTTTGTCTCCTTTGTGCTTGGATTCCTTTTGGGAGCTCAAGGGGAACTAGGGGTGTTTGGACTAAATACTACATTTAGCACTGAGCCCCATAATTATGCATCTGGCTTTGATTCACAGCAAGAATGTGATTAGGAATGGACATTCGGAGAACAAGTTACAGTGTAGATAGATTCCTATATCAGAAATGGCTTCTTTTTTTAAATCTCAAAATGAAAGTGCACATTTCTAATATAAATAGCCTTGGGGATCCAGAAAATTGGCTAGAACTAAGATTTGCTTAGGGAGAATACAGAGAACTTATTCTTAAGCCTCGGACCAAAGGGGAAGCTCTTATTATTTTAGCCCACAAGCCCATTCTTTTAGTCCCACAAGAAGTCAGCAGAACTCATGCTAAATCATCAGAGGATAATGAAGACTGGATTTTGTTTCTAGGGTCAAGGCAGCTTCAATTCGAATGAGGGACATGGGCATTCTTTAGTGTCAGGGATTTTGCTAACCTGGCTTATTTTGTTTTGGTTTTCCCTATTTTTTTATTAAAAAAAAAATAGCACTGTGAACTTTCACATTTCCATACAGGAAGTCAGGTTGTGTTCCAGTTAGAAAAGAAGATGTACAAGAAAAAGAATATTGTGTTCTAACAAAAATGTCTTTTTCATTCATTCAACAAATACTAATCAAGCATCTAGTATCTGCCAACATTGGAAATTCATTCATAGTCCAAGAGAGTTGAGATGAGTTTAGGAAATGAGAAGACAGGAATTCAGGAGATGTGAAGGAATAGGGTTCCAACATGAGCCAGAGGATACATTGCTTCTTATTTGGCCTTGAGGAACCAGTCTCCTGAGGAAGTATGTAGGAGCACAGATTTTGGCAACAGAGACTTGACAAGCTGCTTCAGGCTTTGAAAAGATTGTAGGGAAAGGCAGACAATAATACACTTAACCTCTTATTATGAGATTTCCCTCAAATCTCAACATCTAGAAGATTGACAGCTGGAAAAGCTGAAACTGAGGGACTCTATATTTTCTATATATTTCTGCCATCTATTTTATCTCTTAAAATAATGCTAATGCTCTTTTAGCTATCAACTTCAGTCTGGACCTAAATTTTAATATGTACTAATTTGGGGAGATTTCTTTCCTTGTGGATTATTAGTGTGTAAGAAAATCAGTGTGTAAATTTTAAGTTACCACTCTCAGATTTTGGGGTCTTGTTGGCTTCTGAGAATTTTTATAGTTAAACCAATGCTATAGTCCTATAGTGTGTTGACATTTTGGAACCTAAAAAAGTTAGACTATATAAGAAACTTGTCATGTTACTTAACTATTGCTATACAACAATCTCCAAACAACTTTTATTTGCTCAGGATTCTGGTTTTGGAATTTATACGGAGCTATCTGGGATAGCTTGTTTCTATTCCATGTGGTGGCAGCTGGGCTCATTCATGTGTCCATGGTCAGTTGGCAGCTGGGCCAGACTCTGCCTGGTCCTGGATAGCCTCACTCTCATGTATAGCTGTTGGCTTGGGCTTTCAGCAGAGGCCCTTCGATTCCTTCCCACATGGCCTCTTCATATGGCTAATTCAGACTTCCTTACCCAGTGGCTGGATTTCAAGATGTGACGGCCCAATGCACAAATGTTCATCAAGCCTCTGCTTGCAATACTATGCTGATGTTTGATGGAACAAAGTTAGTCATGAGGACAACTCCAGAGTCAATATGGAAAAGAAGACATAAGGGCATGAATGCTTAGAGGCATGACTCACTGGAGGCCATTAAAATAACAAGATAGTCAACATAGTGGTGATGGGAATAATCCCTCTTCAGCGATAGCAAAGAACTCAGTATAGTTCTGTGCAAAATGACATAGGCTAAACACACACACATACACACACACACACACACACACACTCATTTACTTGAGCAAGACTCTTTTAGGTAGGGCCAAATAGAATAAGAAGAAATGTTAAAGAGTAAAACCTGAATTATCATTCCATTGTGAGGAAAAGAGTGATCCATTTGTGAGCAAATTTCTCCTTAGTGGAAAAAAAGGTAAGAAAGTTAATTGTCGTTCTCTGTGGAAATAAGCATTTTTTTAAAATAATTTAAAAACTTTGACTGCAGGGACGCCTGGGTGGCGCAGTTGGTTGGACGACTGCCTCCGGCTCAGGGCGTGATCCTGGAGTCCCGGGATCGAGTCCCACATCAGGCTCCCAACTCCATGGGGAGTCTGCTTCGCTCTCTGACCTTCTCCTCACTCATTCTCTCTCTCACTGTCTCTCTCTCTCAAATAACTAAAATAAAAATCTTTAAAAAAAAAAAAAAAAACTTTGACTGCATTATTTGGCCTTTAGTATCTGTATTACAATGTATACCACTGTCTGGTGAGTATACTGGACAGCAAGGAGAATTATTCAAGATAGGAAAGAGAAAAGACGACAAATTCCTGATTTATCACCTTAGAATTAACCTAACGTTTTACCTTGACTGACTGCAGAAACTTCTGAAAAGATTATAAAAGATTTGATGATGTGCTGGTTTAGAATATGTCCACAAATTCTTTGATAGCCCTTCCTTTATGTGGCAGAGTTTTATTTCCCTCCTCTTTAGTCTGGCCTGGATTTAGTGACTCACTTCTGATGAAAAATGTATGGCAGAAGTGATGGTTTATGATGTGCAAGATAAAACATTTTGGGTTTCTCCTCTTGGATCACACTGTGAAGGAAGCAGCTGTCATGTCATAAGAACTCTCAAGGAACTCTGTAGAAAGGTCCTTGTGGTGAGAGACGGGGCCTACAGCCAATAGCTATATGAGGACGCCATTATGGAAGTGGCTTTCCCAACTCCAGCCAGGCTTCAAATGACTATCACGCCACCTGATATGACTGAATGCAACCTTGTAAGACACTCTGAACCAAAACCACCCAATTTAGACATTTCCAGATTATTATCTCCCAGAAACTGTACAATAATAAATGTTTATTGTTTTAAAGCTGGTAAATTTGGGGGTGATTTTATTATACAACAATAGAATACAGAGGAGCTGAATTACCTCTATCATTAATTCCAGATGCAAAAAATAAAGCACTTGAAAATGCTCAAGGAAATAACTCTATGATGAAGATAGGGCTTACCGATGTTTGTTGACATCTTCTCCCACTTTAGACTTGATCTTTAGTGCCAGGAACTAACAGAACAAATACACAGGCAGCATTTTTGGCTTATGGAGAAAGAAACTCCTCTTCAGCCCCTCTCTTCATTACTAAGTCTCAATGATGAATCAAACTCTAGTGAAAAGTACTCTTCTACCGAGAAAGTTCATGTACTATAGTGAATTTTGGGGGATGGGGGGACACTGGTTAACAAATCTGGCACAGAGAGGGGTGACCCCATTTAGGTAATTCCTATGAAGCCTAGATGGTGACAATCTTGAGGTTACAACCACAGAATAGGGCCACATACTCTTTTTCTTACTACTGTTTCTTCTCTATCCACAAGTCAGAGAGAAGCCCAGAACTTATTTTCCTTCAAAAGAACAACCAAACGAACTCTAGCCATCTCTTTCTCTCTCCTCCCTCTGTTCTTCTTCCTGCAAACTAGGCTTGGCCTCTTGTTCCACCAGGAGAACACCTAGAGTGGACTTTTTGGCACAGGTCCATTCTAAGCAATGGAGGCAAATACCAATCTCTAATCTCTTTCTTATACTCTCACATTCTTACACTCTCTCATTTGTTCTCTCTCTCTCTCTCCCTCTGATCTTCTCTGCTTTTTCTCAAACACAAGCACAGGTGTTGCCATCAATGGGAAGATGCTATATTCCAATGGAGATCTTGAGGGGAAGTAGCCTACCATGTATAAGGAAAAAGAGTTTTTTTGTGAAATTCAAGCTACCTATTAGAGCTTTACATTGAGTTCTAAAGCAAAACCCCTAGCCAAGAATGAATATCACTTTACCTTCTTTCTGCGCATAAAAGATCTTTGGGATCTTTTAAGGAAAGAGGGAGAAGCAGGGTTCAGATGTTAGTTGGTTCTAAGTGATCAGGTTTTTCAAAATTCATTTACAACTAAGTGAAGTGTGTAATTGTTTGTTTGCATTAATTGGGTATCAAGTGGAGAAACAGAAACAGTGTCATCAGCCTAGACAATCTGGTTGTCAAATAGGTTAATGCTCTGCAAAATGTGAGGAAATGCAGAATTTTTCAAGCAGGAATTGGGCACTGTAATAGCAGGCGGTGTCAAGTCGAAGTAAGGCACATTGGAAATAGCAATTTAACATCCTTTGTACTGATTTTGTTGTTTCCATACCCAACTCCCATTATTTGAGGAGGCAGTTTTGCCTGAGTATGAACTGTGGAATTGGATCACAGCTGATAAGCTGTGAAATAATTTAACCACTTGGAGAAAGAAGAATAAAAAAAGACCCAAGAGTTATCACTGTCATGACAGCTTAACAAAATCTTCTGTTTGGTGTGAAAAGAACTTTTAAAAAGCAAAACTCTGGTCAGTCTAAAGTGAATATTATATATTGAAAGTATGCTTTGAGTGTCTGGCATATGC
Source organism: Neogale vison (assembly GCF_020171115.1). NCBI lineage: Eukaryota > Metazoa > Chordata > Mammalia > Carnivora > Mustelidae > Neogale > Neogale vison. Next base: position 161,012,143 of record NC_058094.1, on the reverse strand, counting down.
CAAATTCATTACATGATTATCTCATTTAATTTTCGTTAAAAATTAGTCAGGGTAGTGCTATTATTGTTTCTATTTTACAGATAAGGAAACCAAGGCTTGAACAATTTAAATTCTTCAATTTGTGAGACAAATTGTGTGACACACAAAGAGTCATGAGGCCAATCTAGCTAGGATGATCCCAGAATGTCCATTCCTAACCACCTCACTGTAGATATTTCGAACAGTAAAGAACCCTGAAAATACTGAAGTACTATTAAATACAGCCATATTTCACTCATGAGAATACTTAGGACCTAGTGATTTCAAAGGAGAAAAATGAAGAATACTTATTTACTAAGTCTTTTCCTGGCTACCAGCCTGGTAATATAATATTCATCTCTCTCTCTCTCTCTCTCTCTAACTCTAACATCACAGATTACAGGAACTCCCGTCCTTTCTCTCTGACTCAAAGCTGGGTATCCAGGAGATATTCTTTGTGTAACTCAAAATTGCCACCTTCTTCCACATTCAAAATACAGTCTCAGGTCACTGTGGTCATTGTCCTGAAAAATAGTTTCCAGCATCCAAAAGAAAATCTATACACTGTACCCATCGTTGTCGTCCAGTGAAGCCACCGTAAAATGCTCTTTCCTTACCTGTATCATTGAACAGATGGTTTTCCTATCCACATCAACTGTTCTGGTATTGAATCTGCAAGATAACATTGCTCTGAGCCCTCAGCTGTGAGCAGGAATATCAGCGACATCTGCTGTTTGACTCTGTATTATTTCCTCTTGTTTGAGAACTCTGGCATTGAGCCTGAGGGAGCTAGCTAGACAGTCTGAGTATCACCTCACCAGGACAAAATGAGAGTACGCTCTCTTTATGTCGAGAAGATATTTCTTCCCCAGGCCTTACGAGAATCAGAAAGCAGGGCTGGCTGTCAGCCCCCAGAATGCGTGCCGGTTTACTCAGGAACCAGGCTCCTTGGTACCTCATGGCAATAGCCCCTGGCAGGTCCACTAATGAACCCTCAGAACATGCCCAGATAAAACTAAATCTGCAAGAGACAGAGTCAGGCTATTATTCTGGCATTCTGGATATGTTGTCAGAGATCCATCCTTGCTCAGTCAGAGGATGGCCAGTGTATCATAACCTACTCAAGTGTCCACTTTCATGCTCTGAGGGTGTCTGGGTGACTCAGTTGATTAAGTGTCTGACTTTTGATTTTGGCTCAGGTCATGATCTTAGCATTGTGAGCTCAAGCTCACATCGGGGCTCTCATGGAGTCTGCTTAAGATGCTCTCTCTCTCCCACTGCCTCTCTCTGACCCCCCCCCATCTCCCTCTCTAAATAAATAAAGAAATAGATAGATAAAATGCATTTTCTAGCTTGGTATCATATAGGTTATGATAATACTTTTAAGTATTTTATTTATGATTAAACTAAAGCTCAACAATTCTATATAAATTACAATCTTTATATTTAAGGAAACTTCCAGTTTCATTTCACTATAAAAATATTGTAGAAAACTATAATATTGCCAATGTATTTGAGTGTCAACTAAAGTGTAAATATCATGCCAATAGAGGACATGCCTAATCATAGAGGCAGCAATGATAAGATCTTGGTTCAGAAAGAAACCACTAGCCTTCTTTGTTAATGCAAATAAGAGGTAATAATTAAGCGTATATTTGCAAGGCAAGTTTGTGTGGGAAGGATGTAAAATAACCTTTATTGAATCAATTTGGGCTGTCTTTTCTGATATCCCCACTATGCAAAGTTCACCAAGTGGGAAGAATGGACAATAAGCATAAGAAATACAACATCCTTTGGGAAAAAAGAATTTGAGAACCTAACCTCTGCTCTCTAAGACTGAAATTAAGGAATATTGGCAGAACTGACCGAGTTGCCTCTCTGAGGCCCATTGGCAGAAATGAATTCTAAAGATCCCCAAAAGAAGTGAACTAAGTGGGAAAGGGCAGTTTGGCCTGTTGACATGGAAGCTTTGGGTTCACAGGACACAGGCCAGGGCTGGTTATAACAAAATGAGTCTAGAGCTGGAAGCCCTTTGGTACCCACCCAGCTTGCTTAGGGAAAGAAATTGTTGAGCATGCAGTTGTTCTAAATCAGAACTTCTTGGTACTATGGTCACCACAGAGGTGGCAAGGGCATCTCTATACAGTGGAACTAGCATTCTAAGTCTTGGTGTGACCTGCCATGTACAGTCCACTAGGTACAAGAAGAAGCGAGAACAAGTGTAGACTCATACTTCCAGTTATCTCTCAGTCTGGCATTTGGATATAGGATTAAACCTTCACTCTATTAGAACGGAGTAAATCCTAGGGTTTTTGGGCAAATGTCATGTAAAAGGATGCAAGAAACATTTAGTGGCTTTCCAGCAATTAAGAGCATTTGGAAGCATTAGCTATTCGATCTATGATAGAATTATTTAAACATATATTCCCCCCACATGATGAAGTGTCCTTGTATTGTTTTTTTTTTTTTTTTGCTTATATATCTTCCTGTCCCAGCTGTCTTACTCTTGTTCCTCAGGATCAGCAACCAGATGAACCACCCATACCTAAGTCTTTGTCTCAAGTTTTGCTTTGGGGGGGGGTTGGGGAGGACACAAGCTAAGACAAGGACTTTGAGAAGCAACAGTAAAATAACCAAATTCCAAGCAGGAATAAAAGCTTGAGCAAGAGCACAAAGGTGAAACAGAGGATGTTATCAGGAGCATCTAAGTAGACTAGCATGCCTCTAACACAGGCTCCAAAGTAAGGCAATGATGAACAGTACACTAGATAGAAAAATTTTATGAGAACTCAAGCTAGAAAATTTCAATCTAGAGTGATTTGTATGTCCAGCTGAAGAGTTTGGACTCAATTTTTTAAAAATATGTAATGATTCATAGGAGGTTTTTGAGCAGTGAAATGGCATGTTCAGATATGTATTTCAGGAAGACAGATCCAACAGAGATATGGAAGACAGAGAAAACTGGGGAAATAGACAAGTTAAGACTACCAGCGTCCCAGGTAAGGAAAAAATAAGGCCTTGAACAAAGGTAATGGCAGTAGAAGTAGAGAGGAGGGTAAATATTTGAGATATTTAAGAGATAGAATCAACTGGAAGGCATTATAATGTGGTGGCTAACAATGCAAACTCTGGAGTCAGAGTGCCTAAATTTCAATCCTGTCTCCATTACTGCCCAGATGTTGCTTGGGGCAGGGCCTTAAACCTTCTAAGCCCTGGTTTCCTCATATGTAGTATAGGGATAGTAATAGTAGATTTCTGATGGGGTATTGAGTATTAATTGAAATAATGTTGAGTTCTTGGCACAGTGTCTGGCAGCTCATTATTATCATCATCACTGACTGAGTATAGAAAGTTTGAAAAAATAGTCGAAAATAAATAATAATTATATTTGGTCAAAGAGGACTAGATTTTTTTTTTCAGAATTCTTTTTCAGAGTAGTATATCACTATAGTAAAATATAAATGATTTCTGTCTATATCTCCTCCCAGAAAAAGTGAAACCAAACTGTTAGAGATTCAAGTAGAAATAATGACTTGCCTAAGGTCAAATAGGCTGCAAGTTGCAGAACTAAGATTTGAACCATGATCTCTTAAGATCGACTAATGCAGATATGCCTCTGGGTACTAGCATGCATGTGTTCTATGGGATATGTGAAGATAGGAGTTTCCCTTTCTACAACAGTCATTTATGATCAGCTATTCTGTTACTAGAGAATCTCCTAGAGGGTCATTACATAAGACATTGTACTTGCTTTGATGACTTCCACAGAGATGATTGGGATGGGAAAGTTATCTCTGCGATTCAATGAGATAAAGTTGTTCATCATTGTTTTCCAGAATGAGGAAATGCAGGCTGAGAGAAATCAATCTACTTACCTATAATCACAAGTGCAAAATAATAAGATGTAGACCTTGAGTTGAATAATTCTAAATCTCATACTTTTTCAGAGTTTGAGATCTTAGAGATGTGGTTTTCCCAGGAAAATGCAAATTCTAAAGATGCATTTGGATGAATACAGACCAAAGTGGAGTGGAGACTAAGAATTTTGGAATTGAAGATACCAAAAATTGATGAAAGTAGATCAGAAAATAGATGAGCAGTGCCTGGGTGGCTCAGTGGGTTAAAGCCTCTGCCTCCAGCTCAAGTCATGATCCCAGGGTTCTGGGATCGAGCCCCACATCTGGCTCTCTGCTCAGCAGGGAGCCTGCTTCCTCCTCTCTCTCTCTCTCTTTCTCTCTCTGCCTACTTGTGATCTCTATCTGTCAAATAAATAAATAACATCTTAACAAAAAAAATAAAGAAAAATAAAAAGAAAATAGATGATGAAAATCCAGGGGATAAAGGCAGAAGTTGTCATGGAAGTCAACAGACCTGGGTCAAGTACTAGTTATTGAAAATGTGGAGGCAGGGTTTGTGTGAGAGAGGATGGGGTATTCGACTAGAAGGTAGACAAGTTTCTGAAAATGGTAAGATTTTCCTCATTTTTTTTCATTTTTTTTCAATTTATTTATTTTCAGAAAAACATTATTCATTATTTTTTCACCACACCCAGTGCTCCATGCAAGCCGTGCCCTCTATAATACCCACCACCTGGTACCCCAACCTCCCACCGCCCCCGCCACTTCAAACCCCTCAGATTGTTTTTCAGAAACATGGATAGACCTTGAAGGAATCACACTAAGTAAAATAAGTCAGACAGAGAAAGACAAATACTGTATGATCTAATCTCACATATACATGGAATTATTTAAAAAAAAAAAATCAAACTCATGAAAAAAGAGATCAGACTTGTGGTTACCAGAGCAAAGGGTGGGGGTAAGAGGAAACAGAGAAAGGTTATCAAAAGATACAAACTTCCAGTTTGAGGATAAATAAGGAATGTAATATGCAACATGATGACTGTAGCTAACAGTGCTATACTATACACAGATGGGAAAGTGAAGAAAATAAATCCTAGGTGTCCTCATCAAAAAAAAAAAAAAAGAAGGTAGACAAGTTTGACAGCGGGTTTTATAAGAGGATAGTGTGATTTGAAGGAGGAATTGTTTTCTTGATGGCACTTCCCAAAGAGTTAGGGATTTCCAGCCATACTACATTCTTGCCATACTACAATCAATGCCTTTTCTTCTGAATTAAGTAATCTTATAAATTTTACTGCACTAAGTTTCTGCCGTAGGGAAACAACAACCTACATTATTTTGTAAACTGAATTATTTTCTAAAAGCACTAATTTGGAGAACCAGATACTATCAATTCCCATCATTGGCTTGGAAATTAACTTAGTAATTTTCTTATATTTTATATCAATATAACAGTGTGCTGATATATTGACTCTGAGAGCATTGCTAATTTTCTCTCCTCAAATCTGTTCTTTCCACTCACCCTAAGTAAAAAGAACCCAATTTATCTGAGTGACAATGTTTCTTGCTAAAAAACAACATGTTGCATATTTTCTTGTGAAAAGATATAGATCAAGTCAATGAGATGTGAGCAGAAGACTTGTGTGAGATTCCTGAAAAACTATAGGTTGCCTCTGAAGAGTCTAAGGAGGACAGGGCGGCAAGATAAAGGAAGATTAGATCCTTGATAATCCTGGAGTCATCACATGCCAGGGGCTTTCTAACCACCACTGTGAGTGAGCTAGGACTTTCTTGAGTGTTAAGCTCCTATTACTTTGGGTTTTCCCATTTTATATGACCAAATCTGATTTTAACGAATATAGGACTAATTAGATTGAACCATCATTGGCTTAAGTTATTGTCAAATATTAGGTAATCTCAAGTTAAAACTGAAGTAAATAGTGATAAGTAGATAATGCAGGTAATTAAAATGTATAAATGGAATTTATAGCTGAGTTTGGTCCATGAAGATGAATATAATAATTGTTTGAAAGCTGATCTAGGAAGAATGAGTCAAAGTTAGGAAATAATAAACATTGTCTTGAATTTGTTCTACATTTCCAGTATTGCACACACAGAGCATAAGAAACAAAGACAGCACAGTGTTTGGACTATTTACACACAAAGTTACCATTCTTAGAATAAAAGGAAAATGTTTAAATAAAACAGAAATACAGGAATTCATTTTAACCTCCATTATACACTGAAATATCTATACTTTTCTTTTTTTATACTTTTCTATTATTTTGCGGAAGAAAATATGCCATTTCTAAAGGTAATATGATTTTTAAATATAAACCTTATGATAATCCACTATACACACAATTAATAATAAAAGAAATAGCAGATTGTGAAAAAGTTATAAATAGGACTGCTAAAATCTCTTCCCAAAATTTTGCTATTATTTGGCTATAATTCTTCTCTTTTATCATCTATGTGGCATTCCTCACCTGACTGCATAATTCCAGACTGAAAAAATACATCAAGAGTGATTGATTACATGATACGGTACTCCCAGAAGGAAAGATAGAAGGAAAGAAAGGACTGTGGAATAATAAAACTAAGTGGGACAGCCGGCTTAGTTTTAAAATCTTCTTGTTAATTGGGAGAATGAAAACACAATAATTAATGAGAGGATGCAGAGAATCAGACTCAATTTCTGTCAGGAAATGGAGAAGGGAACTCCAAATAACAAGTTTCTTGGCAAAAAAGAAACAGATCTATTGAAAGTGTCACACTATCAGAAATTATCACTTGTATCTTCATTTTATCATGTTTTATGCTTTATTACAGAGTAAATTACCTAACCCCATAACCTCACATCGTCATTTGCTTACAGATGAGTCTCAGGTATCTATTTCCAGGCATCACTTCTACCCTAAATTCTAGACCCGAACACTGTTCTCCTCATATGAATGTCAAAGTGGCATCCATAACCCAAAGACATTGAAAATGGAAAGTAACTTTTTCCCCCTGCCCTACTCCCAACTCACATACTCTCCACCTTGGTTAATGTTATCATCTTTACTACCAATTTCTACCTACTGTCTCTCTCATCCCCAAATGGACCTCCCCCTTCTTTTCACTGTCATTGCTAGTGATCTAAATTAGTCACCATTGCCCAGATCTCTTGGACCACTAGACATCCTGTAACTGGTCTCCACCCTTCCTGTCCTTTTCCCCTTCAAATGAAGGCAATTTATTTTCTCAAACTCAGATCTGACCATACTTAACCTCCTTAAAAACCCTTCAATGACAATCCATCCCTTACCACCGTTATATTTTTACCTCCTGTCACTTATTTCCCATGACCTTATGCTGTGATGACATGAAGCAATTCATGTTTCCTCTAAAAAGATATGCACTTGGGACCTTTATGACTTGCCTGGTGCTCTTTCCTCTCCCTGAGATGCCTTTACATCCCTTCTCTGCTGTTTGTATTGCCTGTATACATACATCTGTGGCACCTTCTTTGTGCTTCCTTGTCAGAGGAATTGTTCACTCTTCTTTGTGCTCTTAAAGCATTTAGTACACACATCTATTAAAACACTTATATCTTGTGTGGTACTTAATTTTTTACTTCCCTTTCCACCACTAGGCTGTGAGCTCTTTGAGAACAGAGATCTTATTTTATTCATTTTTATATCCTTAATATATAACACCCTATCTGGTACGTAGTAAGTGTTTGATTTTTCCAAACTGATATGAAATATACTGTTATGTTACCCAAATAAAAGGGGTTTTTTTTTTGCTTTGTTTTATACATTTTCCTCTCTCCCTGAAAGAAAAAACTACCCATTACTTTATTCGTAGTCTGAAAAGGTAATGACTTGAAATGAGCAGGGAATCAAATCTGGGAGATACTCGTACTACTATTGCATTTACACAGCACATTTTAAGTTCACCATAGTGCTTAATAATCACCCTAATTATTTATTAAAATTTAACTCTCTTTTCCAGTTAATTAAACTTGCACTTGGTAAAGCTATCCAATTTTGGCAGATAAGCAGCTTTCCTATGTGTATGTATATGTGTTAAAGGCTGACTGGATACAATTTTTATAACAGTAGAAGTTTTCAAATTCCTCTCTTCTTAAATACATAGCAACTTCACTTCTATAATATAGGAAGTCTCTCCCAAGTAAACAATGAGATCTATTGCCTCTAAAGGGGTAAATCTTAAATAATTTAGAGAACTGTTATTTTCTTCCTTCATATATCCACATGCTTGTAGATTAAAAGTACCTTTAAAAAGAAACAAACACATAAATATTAAAAGTCTATAGCATGGGTTTTGGTCCTCCTAAATAATTTATCCTATTATGAGTAAATGATCTGGATTTTATCCTAACAACAAAAAAATGCAGATCCCTTGTTTCTTCAGACATTCCCATCTCAGCCATTATACTAATTCCAACACAGTGTGTTTTTTTTTCTAGGAGAAATTTGCCTTCCTCTCTGTTTTTGGATGCAGGTGCTATTTTTGGAGTCCACAAGCAGAGGCAGACACATTTTACAGATGTGCAGAGTCTCTGGAACTGCTGATATGATTCTGGAGCTTCAATCACAAAAATATCACACTCCAGTAGGAGTCAATCTGCTCGTGCACCATTCTATAAGTGGCTTCCTCTGGACATCCAAATTGGAATGGCATTGAAAGTCGATCACAAGTTCTCCTTTTCTTAAGAGGGCTGTGATTTTTTTTTCTTTTTAAAACAGTTTGTATTATGTAATTACAGAATATCTTAAACATACCAGATAAATACAGAAAATAACTTAGCCTTTTTCATATAACCATCATCTAGATTTGACAGGTGTTAATATTTTGTCACAATTCACTTCAGATTTGTTTAAGAAATCAAATTGTTTGATATCCTAACTCCCACTCCTCATCCCTTCTCCCCTTCTCCATCTAAGTGAAAATACACAAAATAGTGGTATATCTCATTTATGGATGTACCTGCATGTACTAAAAATATCAAGGGCTTCTTTTAACTAGGAACTTGGCAATTACAAGAAAGAATGGATTCGTTTAAATTTGTGAATCCATACGCTAGAGTCTAGAGCAGGAGTTGGCAAACTTTTTAGGTAAACAGGCAAGTTAGTAAATATTTCAGATCTCTGTTGCAACTGCTCAACTCTGCTTTTGTAGTGCAAAAGCAGCCATGGACAACAGACAAATGAATGAGCATGGCTGTGTTCCCATATAAATTTATTTACAAAAACAGATGGCAGGCCAGATTTGACCCACAGCCTGTTGTTTGCTGACCCCCCTCGCTAGACAGTCTAGATTGAACCATTTAATTTTATTAAAGTTACCTAAAACACAATTATATTTAGAATAACCTATCAGTAATTTTCATTGTCGTTCTTATGATAACTTTTCTAAAAGAGACAAAAATTGTTTCCAATATCCATACTCCCCTTCTTTTATAGTGATACTATTGATAGTCTGGAATAAAGAGTGATTTCCCCCTACTGCTTTGTAATTGGTGGCCATATGACTAAGTTGTACCCAATGAGCTCTCAGTGCAACAGTCACATGACAGCATCTGTGAATTTCTCTTCAAAGAAAGCTGGCATACACCCTTTGATACTTTTTCCTATGCTCCCTGCATCTTGCTGCTTGAAATGTGGTTACAATCACTGGAATTCTATCTTAGCTCAAGAGGGCATGAGCCTCACCCTAAGAACGAGAGAACAACAAACTGGAAGGTCCTTGAGAACTTGATAGGAACAGATCCTGTTAGCCATATTATCCTTCAGATGCCCACCTCCATATACTTTTTGATGAGAGAAATAAACTTTAATATTATTAATCATAGTTATTTGAGGTTCATGCAGCCATACCTAATTCCTACTGATCTAACTTCCAGGCCTACTCAATAAGCAACAGGCCTCTTCAGGTCCACCCAACATCAACAGCAACACCCTTGTCTCACAGAGGCCCCTCCCTACACATCCAGATCCTGCACTGTTCACTTCTCTTCACCATGAAACCGGCTTCAGCATTGATCATATTTATTTACTGTAGGAAGTTACTCAAAATGTAAAAAGAAGTATTAATCTCCTCTCTGCAACTGTTCAAAAGCATAGACCTCAAATGCTATACAGACCCTTTCACCCTTTTATTTTTCCTAATTCTGATTAGTACTAATATCTATAGTAGACTTAAATGGTAAAAATTTTAGTGCACTTTGTGCTAAATGTTTGAGCCTATTACCCTGAAAAACAAACTTTCTTTAGCTACCTTGTTAAGCGTAGTTTCTACATAGACTTCACTGGAGTGGTAGTTGATGTTGTTTAGGCTGCTATTGTTGTGGCTGGGAAAAAAAAAACAAACAGATTCCAGACTGGGCGAAATCTGAAAAGAGTCACCACAATGCATGAAAACCATGTAATCTATATTTTGAACTTCCTATCATATGTCACCCTAAATATAACATCCTGGGTTTGGAGTAATTCACTTCATTCCTATTTTTATATAAAACACTTCTAGTCATCAGATCCTACATGATGACTGGAGGAGGTAAGTTGCACAGAGAATTACAATCCCAATTTAAATGTAATTTAAAATAAGAGAAAGATAAGCAGATACAATTAATATTTCAAACATGGAAAAACTACTGGGGAGAAAAGAGCCAGAATGTTAATGTTGCTTATCTCTGACTGGTGAAGTTATAGGTGATTTATTTCTTCCTTTTTATTTTCTAAATATTCTACAACAAACATTTATTACTTCTGAAAACAGGAAAAAAATGCATAATTCAAGTTCCTGAAAAACTTGATTAAATAAAGAAAACATGTAGGATGAAAAATATGAAGAAAATCAACGTGGCACAGCAATTAAGAGCAAAGAATAGATCAGCAGTTCTCATTTATCCGCATTAAAAGAAGACACCAAAGACATAGCCCCCTTAAAGAGTAAATGACTCCGTGTTCAATTTCACTTTGGTTAGTTTTAGAACACCTATGCGATTAGCCTTCTGACCTTTCCTTCTCTGAGCCTTTGAACCTCAGTTTCCTCCTCTGTGAAATTGTACCCATCACTCAGAGCTGCTGAGAGAACTGAAAATTGATGTGAAAGCATGTGGATTTCAATTTCTAGCAGATGAATAATCAGTTCCTATCATTGTAATAGCAGATGTTCAATCAATTCATGAAATGCTACATAAGTGCACACTGGGCATCAGTGCTGTGTGGGAAACAAAGATAAATGGGAAAGTCTCCCCGCACCCAAGAACATCACAATTGAGTTAGAGGACTAAGACATATCACCCAAATAGTGCCATGCAACGTTCTTTGTAAGAGAAGAACACAGCACAGTGAAGTTCAAGGAAAAATTAAGACAGGCTTCACGGGGTAGAGTATTTCAGTGTAGAGATATAAAGAAACATTCTGGTAGCGGAAATGCAAGTTATGAACTCTAGAGTTGGCTGTCCAGGGAACTATGTGACCCACGACAGGGTTACAGACCCTTTCTGAGTTTCAGATTCATCATTTTTCCAATTAGGAGGATTTTCCCAGATGATCTCTAAGGTAACTTCTGCTTTTATAACAGACACTGATATAGTATTTCATGTAAGAACTGATCTAACTTCTTCATAGCTACAGATACATATGAAGAGAGTGTATGTGTGATATATAGAATAAGGGCATAGATGTGTTCAACCCTCATATTAACCTTAAAATACAAATGCAATTATCAGTCTCATTTTCCTGTGAGGAGCTGAAGCTCAGAAAGGTAAGTCGCTTAAGGTGACATGACCAGGATTCAAATCCAGGCACTCTCCAGACAGTATCATCTGAGTGAAGCCTTGAAAGATTTTTAGGATCCTATATGTAATAATGAAAAAAGGAGTAATTTCCAGAATGGAAACTCACCATGTTGCAAGGGCAGAGAAGTAGGTGAGCAAGAGGGCTTTAGGGAGGCAGTAAGTGATCCCAGAAAGAGTATGTCCTTGGACCAAAATACAAGAGTTTTGGAATATTTATTTATTTTGTGGAATATTTGGAATATTCCTTTATTTTGTGACAATAATAAATTTGCCTCAGTACTCAAAACTTTAATTATATATAAGTTAAGAATAATAGCATGTACCTTGCAGGGTTAAAATGAAGATCAAATAAGATCATGTAAAATGCTGAACACAGTATCTAACACATAGTGGGTAACGGAAGTTCTCGCTACTAATGGGTGAATAGCCTAGTTTGGCCAAAACATGTCAGGATAGGGGAGAAATGGACAATGATTGACAACAGAGGTAGTGAAGATACAACTTGGGAAGATCTTAAATGTCAGGACAGAAAATCTGGATTTTTTAATGAAGTTAAAGTTTTCAAAGAAGGAGTTTTGTATGTCTATAGTCAGTATTAAACTTGTACGAGTTTCATGAGCACTCATGTGGCAGTCAGGAGGAAGATGGTACTGAGAGAGGATTCTGGGCTAACAATCTAAATCCATTTACAAGGACACTAACTCTGATATCCCAGTTTACAGGACTGTTGAATTTTCTGGATAAAAAGTACATTATTATATTCTGGAAGTGTCGATTTCTTAAAGGCTGAAATCATAAAAAGTAATTTTTTAAATAGGAAATGATTGAACTGCCTTTATTCATTTATCATCTAAAGGTCAATGTCAAATCTATGACTTCTCATTTTGAGCAAGTAAGGATGTTTTCAGGAAAATTGAAAAAAAAAAGGAAAAGAAAACCTCATAAACTACATAAAAAGAAAATGGTCTGGTTGGATGGTCAAAAGTTGGGAATGAATGTGGAGTCAGTCAATTCCACTGACAAATAATCAACATGTTTATTGAGTATGGGCTATAGGTTGCCTTTGCTAAAGGCACCACATGTTTATTTTGATTAACCCCATATCATCATCATAGCTAAGTATTTTATTTATCACCGTTTTTCAAATAAGAAAACTAAGGCTCAGAAATAGTAAGTGGTCAAGTATACAGTAGCGATGTTAAACAGCTTGAACAGGGACTGAAAACCAATCTTTGCTGCTTTGTTGTTTAGTGCAAACTGGTAACACCACTACCAGTACCATTTCTGCCCACATCTTCACCACCACCACCATCATCACAACCACTAGTAATACTGCCTTCACCAATATGGATACCACAACCACCTCCTCCTACATTATCCCTACTATAATGGCTGTCACGGATACACCCACAACCACCACCACCACCACTAATACTTCATCACTAACACTCCTCTCTTCTTTTAGGAGGACTGGTTTCTTTAAACCAAATATCCTTCCAGAAAAAATAATTTATATTCATAACATCACCAAATTTCTCCTAACATGTCCTCATCAACAACCCTCCCTTCCCAGGACAACTATTTGTCTTACAAATAATTGCCAAGCTATTTTGAGATCAAGAAGACAGAATGAATCCTATTTCCAAAGCCATTTGGTAATATAGTTTATAGATGAAGAATATTTCTACATTTTAAAAGAATAAGTGTATAAGATGAAGGGCATATTTAAGGGAAAGTATTTCCCTTAAATACTTTCCGTTAAATACTCCTTACTACTCAAAGGATGATCCATAAGCCAGCTTCATGGGCATGGGAGCGTGTTAGAAAGGCAAAGTCTCAGGCCCTTGATCTGATAAATCAGAATCTGCATTTTAACAAGAGCCCCAGGTGATCTGTAACACATTAAAATTTGAGAAGCCCTACCCTAAATCCCTTTAATCAAATCCATCATTCTGCATATAGCAGTGGGTGATTTTTATTTGTCCATTTTTTTGAGGCACTCACTTGGACTTATAAGGAACATAAAAACATTTATTTTTAAATAATAATATACAGCTGTTTTTAAAAAGCTAAGAAACTAGCTGGCTGATGACTGAGTTCTGGAAATGAAAACATGTATTCTTTCTTAGAAAGGGGAAGGCAAGCTCTCTAAGAGGAGAAATTTGGGGTATATGAGAAAGCAATATCAGAAAAGGGTTAAAAAAAAAAAACAAGGTAAAATAGGAACAGTTATTTGAAAGAAACAATGACATAGAGAAAACATTCTTTAAATAGAACAGAAATAAAGAGGACATGGGAAAATGCTGCCCCCCTTTGAAGTAGAGAAGGGAAAGCCGGTAAAAGCTGACGCTCTAAAGTAGCAGAGGCTGTTAATGAGGTTCTAAAGACGTGTTTTTCACTCCCGCCCTGCTGTATCTAGTGATCTATAATCAAATTAGTCCTCTGTAGTCAATTTTTAAGAACAACAACCTCGGTGACTAAGGTAGCTTAAGAATGACCCCAGGGATGAAATACCTGATCTCCTAGCCCCTTCCTCTGTGTGAATCCTTGCTTCCGGTCATGCTCTTTCTCTTTATGCTGAAAGTCTCCTTTATCTTTTCAGTTTCCACCTTGGAAACATGCGTGCACCCTTGTTATCATCTTCCCTCGCTGAATAACGCATGCAGTTAAAATCAATTTTTGAAGTTTGTATAGATGCCTACCATGGGCCTCTCCTTCAGCAAATCGGGATTTTAGGAAATTAGAGAGGCCTACCTGACCTAAAGCCGTCCGTCGGATTCTTCACGCTGTAGAAAACGGTGTCCCCGTGGTCTGCCCTGGTCTTCTCCTGCCACCCGGGACTGGTGCTGGTAGGGCAGCCGATTCCAAATCCTATAAAAACATTGTCGTGCGTTTAAGGCCTCAACTTTAGCAACTGGGCCAATTGTTCCTCTCCCTGTTTTTATTTTGCCTTTAAATATCTTTTTTCTCAGTGTTTTGGCCGGATTTCATTTCATTTTCTATCCTTTATGTGCCCTGGCCTTGCAAATTATCATCAAAATAACATTTTTGCTTAAACTGTGAACTGGAAAGAATCTGTTATAAATAGTTAAATACAATAATCAAAGAGAAGTTGTGTGGACAATATATTCTACTGTTACGTGATTTCATTCATGTATATTTACCACGTAATTTAAAATGTCACCTCTTATTTTATACCAAGAAAGGAAAATTCTATTTCCGGGTCACGTAAAGCTTGGTGTTTCTAACACTTGCCCACCCACAACAGAGTCTGTTAGTGCCAGAGTATTAGATTTCAGAGAGACGATACCTAGTAAAAACAAATCTCTTCCCAGGCAGAATTAATCCCCTCTCTTCTGAGCTCCCAGGGCACTGGAACATACTTCTGCTTCAGATCTTTGAATTATTATTAATTGTTTAAATGGTTTGACTCCTCTATTAGACTATACTGTGCCTAGAAGGCAAAAACCCACTGTAATTCAGACGGCTAGGTGTTCAGTCTGTGGTTGGCTGAAACAGAAATTATTTGTCAAAAGATTTTTTTGTCAGTCATTTAAAAAATATGTGAATCTGTACAGGATTGCCTATTAAAATAATCTTATGCCTCACTATTTTTAATCAATAAATATATATAAATCTGTGCTGAGTAATTACTAAATCAAGGTTAGTCAAATATATATTAGTATATATGCAAAATTAATATATATGTTGCCTGTGTTAGAATCATTTCATAGGATCAAATCATTTAACCCATTGAACATCAGTCTCTGCACCGGTACAATAGGGATAATAACTGTACCTACTTCACAAAATTACAATGAGATAATGCATTAAAATGATTAATACAATGCCTAGCATAGAGTAGGTGGTACATGTTCAATAAAACAAAAATCAATAAAGCTATTGATTTTTAATCAGAAAATGGAAACCTAAAAATAGTAGATTTTAGCACTCTGCCAACATATCCCGAGACAATCCAAGTTAAAGGTCTACTGCTATGTGAGGGTCCTCTCCTGATTTAACCTCATATGGACCAGCCCCAAAGTACTGAAATTTCCACTACCTATCCCACTTAGTGCAAGCTGAATACCTCCCATGTCTCAGACTCCTGATCACAGGCTAAATACGACTCTATTACAGAAAGCACTTGACAAAGGCATACACAGACACACACACACAGTTACAAAAAGAGTATATTCCAGCCCCCAGTGGTATTTGCTTTCATTTAATTGGGGGGAGGGTGAAATAGCACTGTATGAGCATTTTACAAGGGAGCTCCGAAGGACTGGTTCCTTCTCCTTCACACTGCAGCTCAGGGAAGGCTCTCCCTGAGCGTTCTAGTGCATCACTGACCCATGCCTGCCTCTCAGTCCTCTGTCTGTGATCTGTATAACATTGTCGGTATCTGAAATCAACAACTTATTCTTATTTTGTTTATTATCTCTTTCCACCTTCAACTAGAATGTAAACTTTTAAAAACTCAATTATTCATTAGGTATTCAGTGAATTACTGAATGGATATATGCACTGATACACTTCTGCAGTTTTTCTCCTGGCTCCCGAGTTTCCCTCTAGAATTCTCTCTGGAAACTAGAAAGTATCTGGATATTTCCTAGCTTCATCAAAGATGAAACAGTTCGTGTCCATTGCTACTACTGAATGCTGAATGCCCCTGGCACCCCTGCCCCCAACCTGGACTTATTTATTCATAAAGTTAACAGTTAACTCAAGTGAAGTTTATGCAAGTACAATCTAGAAAGACACTTCCTAGTTTAAGCAGAATTTTCTTCCCCCTGCCAGGAGACATATTCTGTAGAGAAACACAACTGTGTTACACCTTTGAAAGATGAAAAGGGGAGAGAGACTTACAAGTGCATCAGCTCCTCTTTCTGGAAAAAAGGCAGAAAATCGAAGCAGAAGACTACTCTCAAGAGAGCTTGATCTATCCAGGGGAAGTTCAAATGGTTTCAAAAGGAAAATATTTATTTTTCACCCAGGTAAATTATTATTCTCTCTGTCAGGGTGAGGTCTTTAAATCTGTGAAGGGTAATATATAAAAGATAATCACCAGCTGTTGTCTATTTGGAAAGAGGCTACAAGAAGAAGAAACAAATGCCCTCAAACAGATTGTGGGTTCCTTGAGAGTAGGGGCTGCAGTTTACATATATTTTGGGGTCTCCCATGAGTGACAGCCCCAATGTATTGTGACATAAGATAATAATTAAGCATGCATAAATTGCCTGCATATACGTGTGAGGGATTGGGCTGTATTTCAATGCAAGGAAAAATCCCTGATTAGGGAGTTACTTAAAGCTAGAAATCGGGTTCCTGAGAGAGGCCAGAAATTTCTTCTCTGAATTTCTTTTCAAAAGAGAGGAAATTCCTAATTCAGTTATCCTGATAACTAATTTTTTCCCCAAATGTAAAAAAATGGATACATTTTTCTATGCAATGACTTTTCTCAGTCCCTTCAAAATATAACCTCCCCACATTACTATATTATACAAGAACAAGTTGTGGTAAAGTTAGTTTTTTTTTTTTTAAGATTTTATTTATTTATTTGACAGAGAGAGAGATCACAAGCAGGCAGAGAGAGAGGGAGAAGCAGGCTCCTTGCTGTGCAGAGAGCCCGACGTGGGGCTCGATCTCAGAACCCCGAGACCATGACTCGAGCCTAAGGCAGAGGCTCAACCCACCGAGCCACCCAGGTGCCCCGTAAAGTTAGTTTTTAACAAAAAGGGCAATCTTCCTTCTACTCACTGCAATTCAAAAACATCATGATTTTATAGAAAAGTCACTGGATTCAATAACCATAAGTGGCAATAAAGTGATACAGTCTGAACCCTGGCTTTGCAGATGAGTGACCTTTGTTTTGGAGAGACAGAGTTGAGAGGTCACACAACCTTTCTACAGTTAATGGGGAGGATTTCACTTCCTCCGCAATGAGAATGGAGGGTTCGAGGACTGAAGTGGAGTTTGTGTCTAAAAGCTGTTCTTTAGCATCCAAACATGAAATACAAGATCTACAACAGGATCCTCCCTAAATTAATATCTGCCGAAAGGGGAAACAATTTAAAAAGAGGAGGGACAGAGGAGGCCACGTCTCAATAAGACAGAGAATTTTAAAGTTCTAAGTGAGAAGTGAAAATACCAGAAATGTGTGCCACCACATTTTAAGATGCTTATTCCCTGAATGTGAAGTAAATTCATTTAGAGGTTTATCTGCAAATATAAGGTATTCTATTTGAAGAATGGTTTATTATAACCAAGGATCTGAAGATACTTTAGATTGTGAGTCACAGAAATATACTCTACTTTGCATGTCTGTACACATATACATATTTAGTACAAAACTAAGTTTGAAGAAACTATGCTCACACCTGTCACAGGAGATAAATTATTATTTTCTATTCCACGTCATTTTTAAAATATAGCTTGTGCCCACTGCATTGATTTCAGAACCCATGAATAGGTCTCATGTCATTTCCAAAAATGCTTATTACTCTTACTAGATCATCCCCAGGTTAATATTTACCCTCCAAGGATCTACAACAGTGTTCCTACATAGAAAATATTTTGATACTGGTAAGACAGCAGTAGAGTTAAATTTCAGTAAATCCCAAGTGCTTCTAACAGGTGGAGACCCTTTTGGTGTCAATAAACATCTGATACTGATAAAGTTAATTTTGTCTTCTTGAAAGACAGGAGGGTCTCATTTTTTAAAAAAGATTTTTTAACTATTTATTTTACAGAGAGAGAGAGAGAGAACAAGCAGGTGGAGTAGCAGGTAAAGGGAGAAGCAGACTCCCCACTGAGCAAGGAGTCCCCCCCTCCCCCTTAAGGGGCTTGATCCCAGGGTCCTGGAATCATGACCTGAGCTGCAGGCAGTCACTTAACCAACTGAGCCACCCAGGTGCCCTAGAGGGGTCTTAACTTTAATCCTACCTATACCATGTCACCTTCCCTGAAATCTCCTGCCTACAGAAAAACTCTCTCCTTTTCCCCCGGATATTATCTCTAATAAATTTAGCACTTGGATCAGTCTAGGTCTTGGATGCTTATACAACATCAGTTTGGGTTTATAACATACTTATGCCATTTTTCTCACTAATTTTTAGACTTCGTCTCTAAGTTATGGTTGAGGACTATGTCCCACACATCTTTAGTAGCTTTACCCCACCAAGCCCATCTTGTTCTCGGAATACTGATTTTCAGTCAGTGATGTAGGATGCCCTAGGATTAACCTCCAACAGAAAAATCTCTGTGCTTGCTCTGACACACAATGCAGAGGACAGCAGCACCCTCCACTCGGCAAAAATCTCTCTGAGTCAATGTTATTTCCATGATTGGGGTTACAATGAGGAAATTCTCAAAGGTTGGCCCCCAGCAATTGAATACAGTAGATACACAATATTAGTAAATTTTCTGCTTGTTTACAACCAAAAAAGGGCAATTAATGTTCTGAAAGAGAATTCTTAAGGGAGGGCATTGTCAGGTATAGGCTGGTTAGTAGCAGCTGGGATGCAGGAATTCATTGAACCCAGGACAGATGTCAAAACACAGAATGAATTTCTTATCTAAATCCTGAATTCAGGTTTCTTGTGTTTTATTGTGTGTGTGTGTGTGTGTGTGTGTGTGTGTTTCCTTCGAAGATACTTCTCCCATTGCCTGGGTTCCTTTCCTAGTCACATTTTTTTATTGCTAACATTCCCATTTAGATAACAGGAATGAAGGGACAGTAGAATATTCCCCTGCAGGGGGGCTGTGCTGTAGGGTTTGAATACATGGTGAGTCACACACAGCCCTCTGGGTCACCAGACTGGAGGTGGCAGGGAAGAAAGGGGGGGTGCTATGGAGGGAAGAGAGAGCCTGGAAAAACAAAACCCCTGGAAGGTCTAGTGAGAGAGCTGCTCTGTCCCGAACTCTGTCTTCTATCGGGTCCCCTGACACCCCCAACACAAAAGTGGGGACCTTGAAGTCCCCCCTGGGATGCAGAGTAGAAGCTCAAACTAGGACAGAGACACACACACCTTTTGCCTATAGTGACTAACCTCTCCAGGGAAGGGATCGGAGAACGGGTGGGTGCTGGTTGCAGTCCCATTCACAGAGAACCTCTGTCTCCTGAGTGCTTAGGAGAGACTCGAACTACCAGGAAAAGGGTGCTGTATTGCCGTCTGGCTTTCTTCCCGTCCTAATATGTTGTTGTTACCATCACTTCTTTTGCGGAGCCCCTGGTAACCTGGATGGTGTGCGGCCACTTTGCAGTCCCGGGACGCGCGAGATGCCGCTTTCTTAGCCCAACAGCACTTCAACAGAGTTAGAAAAAAGTGTCCGCTGCTGCCTTGCTCTATCCAGAGGTGGGCTAAAGGATGTTAAGGGCTGTGCGTCCTTGGAACCAACTTGCCCGCCTCCCAGGGCGCTCCAGCCAGCCTGGTTTTTGCGCCTTGCCTGGAATCGGATTGTCCCGGGTTCCTCCTGGTATCCAGGGCTTTAGGAGGGAAGAGAGAGGAGTCGCAGTCCCCAGTACCAAGCGTGGCACTCCAGACCCCCGTCTTCAAGCGCCGTCCTCACTGCGCTCTCTCACCCTAGGTTACTGTGCCCACCATCAGTCCCCTGTGTGGAGGGCGCTGTTTCCCCAAAGGCAGCCTGCGCCCCCAGCTCCGGACAGCTCTCCAACTCCGGACGCTCTCTCAGGGTTTGCCGGACCCCCATGGTTCTTCTTCTTTCCTCCTGTCTCCCGGCTCCTTTTCTTGCCTCCTCTCAGCACCCCAGCTCCTAGCCAAGCGTTTTCCCACCCATCCTCATCCCACTTTCACTACCTCGCTCACTACCGACCCTCTCTCCACAGGCTCTCAGGTGGTGCTGTCCCCCGAGTAGTGGCTGTAGGAGCCAGGGGGGCACGGTTTCTGGGTGTGGGTTCTTTTGGAAACTCAGCTCCCTCCGGAATTTGCATCCTCCGGGGAAGGGACAGGGCTCCCAGAAACCTGCATCTGGGGACTGGCTACGAATCTCCCCTCTCAGACTGTCGCCCCCCCCCCATTCCTCCCTACCCAAGGTCTAACTCGAATCTCTCTCCCACTCCCCGTGTTTACGCCGCGTTTTAGTCTCCGGGACCCGTGGGGTGAGCCCCAGCCGGGACCCGAGCAGGGCAGCTGCTGCGGGCGTAGCCCCACTTGCGGGCCGGGGCTAGAGGGGCGGGCATCGAGGCGCTCAGAGCTCTCCTGCTCGCCCCTCCCTCTCCAGGGACTGGAGGGGGTTGGCGGGGGTGGGAGGGTTCAGGGGCGGGGGGGCTGACGCTCATCAATTCCGCTGCCACCTCCTCTGCAGCCCGGGGGGAGGCGACCGGGGGTGGGGCGGGAACGCGGGCGAGCATTAAGACTCTTAAGTCGCGAGAAGTTTGCGCACAGCTCAGAGCTGGGCGAGGAAGGCGCCCGGAAGGTGAGCCTCCTGGACTTTGGGGAGGTGGAAATAGGCATGGGGAAAAAACAGTTACCTTTTAGCCTATAATACAAGCTGGGTCTAGGTTTAAACCATCACTTAAAGCAGAAGTAAAGTGTCAGGAAATCGGGAGGGGGTCAGGAGAGCGAGGGCTCTGGACTAACGCAGTTTGCTCTCACGTCAAACTAGGAAGCCAGCCCCCCAGGCACTGGGTGGGCTGCGCCGGGCGGCTCGCGGACCTTCCTGGGTTGGAGAGGTGCGCACCGTCTGCACCTTACCCGGCGGCTGACATCTCCCGCCCAGGAGATGGGCGCTGGAGCTTGAGTTCCTGAGTCTCTGGAGCCACCACCTGCGAATGTCCTTCGCTTCTCCGGAGCTGTACCCAGCCGCCCTGTGAGACTATTCCAGGTAAGGAGGGTCTGGGAATGGAGAGAACTTAAAGCTTTGGGATGTTCCCAGGGAATGGTGAAGAGTGGAGGGGCACAAGGTACCTTGTTTTTTTTATTGCAAAACTGCAGTTTGATTGTGGTGCTTGAGGTTCAGATGTAGGGTCCCCTTAGTCTCGGTTGCCTCACTTTACCCTTGACTAGAGAAAAGCTGGTTGTCCTGGGAGGGTGCTACAACTTAGGATTTCCTATTGAAGACTCCTGATTTTTTTTTTTTTTTTTGGTGACTTTCTCTATGTTTCTAATATCAATTTTTTCTCAAAACTTTTATTTTCCAATTTATTGGGTATGAAAATTACGGGGCTGAGAGTTGTGGATTTTTTCCAAGGTGTTTATTACTAACAAACAGATAATATCGGCATCTATGTGATGTGTCATGGTTGTTCTGGATATTGGAAATGAGTACAGTGGTGAATGGCGTTGCTTGTTAAGTCATGTTTTACAGAGAATTATTTTCCAACAATCATTTATGCATAGCAGCCATTCTTCACACCTATTAGGAAAAATATGTTGTGTGCGTAGTTTCCAAAAGGGTACTCTTTTTTCATGATGCTCTTTCCAAGCCTGGGTGAAAGACATCAAGAACAGCTCTAACAGTCATTTTCCTTGAGGTGCAAGGAAATCCAATCAAAGTCAAAAATCAAGAATCCGGTTAGATTTTTAACTCATTATTCAGGCTTTACTTTGCAAATCTACCTAAGAAAAGTTCTATCTGAAAGCTTTACCTAACGTTATATGGTATATGCAAGACTAGAAGGCAAGGTTCCATCTGCCGATCTTCTGGAGACCCCCAACGATTTGGTGGCTCTAGTTAGCCTAACCTAAGACAGCTGTTCAAGGCTATTTGTTGAAAATTATTGGGTGATGGAAAGTGAAATGTTGAAAAGAAATCAAAGTGTGACCATGTATTTACTGAAACTAATCTTTAAACAGCAGAGTGTCCAAGTTTGAATGTGTCTTAAATGATAAGAGAAAGCAAGTATTTTATACATTTGGGCCACTTTGGCTTACCAGTGAAGACAAAGTAGGGATG
The DNA here is from genome assembly GCF_020171115.1 of Neogale vison. Taxonomy (NCBI): domain Eukaryota; kingdom Metazoa; phylum Chordata; class Mammalia; order Carnivora; family Mustelidae; genus Neogale; species Neogale vison. Next base: position 160,989,532 of record NC_058094.1, on the reverse strand, counting down.
CTTTTTAGTATTGTGGGACTTTTAATAGCATGTTGCTAGCCTACTACGTGTTCTCTTAAAGAATTCAGCTTTTAAAAGTGGAGATTGCTGGTTTTCTACACTAGCATCATGAAGGGAGCTAAGGTGATTGGATTTGCAAACATCTTTGTAGTTTAAGTCAGTATTCTCAGTGGGCACTCATTTCTACTCAATATTTTAACATAGCTGAAAACATCCGTCAGCTGGGATTTGTTTTGGTTCAATGCCTCTAATCTACAGTTAATTTTAGGAACTAGAGCCACAAGAATAATATTCAGTCATATTGTAAAATGCTTTAAGATTACTTATTGACCACACCAATACATTGAGTAAACATGAAATCCTTATTATAACTTATTCACAAGAACACATAAATAATCTTAGAGTTGTATTGTTTTCATGATGCTTGGAGTTCAAGAAAATTAGCTGATATAAATATGGCTTCTGTTTCCCATTTTGTTATGTTTCTGAATTCCGGATAATGAATGACAATGGATGGATAAAGGTAGCATTTGCTTCATTCAGTTAAAGAGATGGAGCTAAATCTTAGTATAGTAGTGTCGTGGCTACTGTATTCTTGGTGAACTTCTTAGAGCCTTTAAATATTGACATGAATAAAGATATTATCTACTGTTGGTTTTTATTACATTAAAAATAAATTGGAAATAGGAGACGTGATATTTTCAATGGTAACCTAAACCAGTGTTCTCAACTCGGGCTGCAAATTAGAATCAATGGGAGAGCTTTCAAAAAAATTATAAGTCAATCCAGACCCTTCCCCAAGCCAATTAAATCAGAATATCTAAGGAAAGGGGCCACATTTTTCTTTTTCTTTTTCTTTACATGATTTAATGTGCAGCCATGATTTGGGACCACTGATTGAGATGGTTCCCGTCAGATTTGGTAGAGCCTGTTAATTTTGGGGGGGGGGTCTTGATGAAAATAAGTGCCATATGTTCTACTGTTGTTCTAATCTTTTTTCTTTAAGAAAATATATCTAATTTGATTTCCCAATTAGAAGAAAAAGAGGATTTTTTTCCCCGATGGTAGATGTTTAAACCATAATGGCTTCCAGGAAAAACAGGTTTTTTTTCCTCTCCAGAAAGCAAGCTATTGAGTTCGAAGTTTACCTGACCATCCAGAAAATGGTTTCATAAATTAGCTCTAGCTTTAAGAGATGTTGGAAATAATGCTTTATGAAACATAGAACTTGATTTCATTTTTTCTAAGACCTGAATGATGTGTAATGTTGCAAATATGTACCCTTTTGAAGGACAGAAGGAGGAAAGTACTACCATTCTCTTTGGCACACCAACTAACATACCCTGAGTGCCAACTATGTTCTAGCATTTTCACATAAATTATTTTAAGGCTCACAATAGCTCTGTGAGGTACCAGCTATTATTTTCATTTTACATATGAGGAAATTAAGGACCCATCAGGTTAATGAACTTGCTCAAAGCCATAAACCAAACAAATTTGGCAGGTATTTGAACCCAAGTCTTCTTATTCTAAGTTTAATACTTTTATAACATATATATGTAGATACATGTTTTTTAATTTAAAGGCAGCATTTATAAAAAAAATAATATTGGTTAAGAGCACAGATTCTAGAATGGCTCTGCTTGTGATTTCAGCCTGGCTCCATCATTTTCTAAGAAGCTGTCCATTTTGGGGCAAGTAATCTAACCTCCCCATGCCTTAATTTCCTTTGTAAAAGGAGGTTTCTCTAATGAGAATTAAATGAGTTAATATTTGTAAGTCACTGTGGGTAGGTGCCTGGTGCATAGTAAGTTCTATGTGTTGTATTTTTTAAAATGTCATTCATTAAAAAATATTTTTGATTGTTTATTATATGCCAAGCCTTACATTAAGCCTGAAGATAACATAAACAAATAAGTCATGCCCCTATACTCAAAGATTCTGTGTCTAACAGAGAATGACCAATACATAAATAATTGTTCCACTCTGGTGTGAGATTTTCTTCCAGTTTAATTATAATCAAAAGTAATTATTTTGTGTGACAACTGTGTGGTTTTCAATGTTAATATGATCTTTCAGGGCTCCATATAAGGAGTATTATTAAACCAATTGATAATATATTGTACTGTCAGGGTGGTATTCATTTGCTTTCAATTCTATCAAAACACAGGAACCAATATTAATTAACATCTGTTTCCGGCTTTACTTTATCAGTTTAGAAAACTGGTAATATGGAAAGGTTTGGGGTCTCTAAAATTTTATTTTAATATTTAGAGGCAATTTAGAGAATAATTTAGAAGCAAAGAATTGGTAGAAAATGTCCTCAGAATCTCTTCTCAATACTTCTAAGTGCCATTTTCATGCATTGGTTTTCTGAAAAGAGTATTATCTGATTAGAATGTAGTTTGGGGTTCTTGGGGTTTTTTTAAATTTTGTTTTGGAAAATCATTTTAAGGTAGGAAATGTTGATCAAGGAGTCCAATGAAAGGTCTCTAACACCGGGCTGGCCCGGCAAGAGTATCTCATTGGAGCTGGCTATGCTTCTACCATCATGCCTGCCGTTCCGTGCCCCTGCCTTGTGTCGCATGATACCTGTCGCATGATACCTCCAGAGTGCCTGTGAATGCCTGAGGTCTAAGTCTGTCTTTGTTCAAATGAAAAGCCTTTCTTTATTAAAAATGGTATATAATTTGGTACTTTTGTAAACGAAGAAGACAGTGCTCTAAACCTAAGGAGCTGTTTCTCAAAGAAACAAAGTCCCTAGCTCGGTGAAATAGTTTCTGTTTTTGCAATCAATATTTAACCATTCTACCTCATTGCCATTTATGTTTGCAAATGTATGTCTTTCTTCTCTCTTACCAAGTCTCAAGGCTATTCCCAGTTTTCCTCACAAATATTGCGTTTTTCTTCCTCCTACTTTTATTGCCATTCCTTTATTTTGAGCTTTTCTTGTTATTTTTAACAAAATAATTAAATATTCTCCTAATGCTTGGTCACATTCAGCCTCTGTGACGCAGTCAGTGTTATACAACACAGTCGGACTTATGTTCTAAGCTCCCATTTTGTCACCCTCGATTCATAATTATTCAGTAATTGCTAAGGAACCATAAGACTTAGAACCCCTCTTTAGCCTAGCATTTAAGATATTCTGTGATATAATTCCATTTTACCTTTTCCAACCAAGTCAAGTGGGAAACTGCAATGACTCCCTGATTCCAGCTCTGAAGCCATAATGACGCAGCAAAAATTGACTCCCAGCGTGGAAGCCATCCTTCACACTCAACCCTTGTGCCCTTGCCTGTCAACCTCAGTTTATATTCTATTGCCTCAAAATTGAGGTGGGTAGTCGGGTGGAGCCCCTTCCATCTGGGGTTCAGTGGTGAAGCTGCATTGCTTTGATTTTTGCTTCTTCCCACAGCCCTAGTCCCCCTCCCTGCCTTCTCCTTGTCTGCTAGTTCAAAATTCAACATTTCAAATCTTACCTTCCTCCATCACGCAAAATGTCTTACTCATTCTCCGTAATACATACAACAAATTTCTATTGTTAGAGCTTTGTTCATATTTTTAAGCTCAGTACATATTTACTAAATGCTTATTATGTCCTAGTCAGGGGTTATTGTGACAGGTTACAGTTCCTGGCTTCCTGGGGACTGCAGGACACAGACAGACCAAGAGACAGTTATACAACCATCTGGTAAGTACTCCAATAAAGAAATGTCATGAATGTTCTGGAAGCCGGGAGAAACAGCACCCAGCCGGGCATCCGGGAAGCTTTCTGAGGGAGATGACCCTAAAGGGGACATGACTCGGCATTGATATGACAAAGCAGAACGAGCCGAATAAGGAGGGAAGCGATGAAGTGTGTTAGAGGCAGGACATGAGGCTCTAAAAAGGCTGGATGTTCGAAACAACATGGTGACTTTGGGAAACCATGGGCATTTGGGCTGGTGCTGGTCAGGTAATGGGCCATGGGTCACTGAGAGGCTTGCAAGCCTGTCTTGCTAAAGGATTTGCATTTTATCATGAAGACAGTGGGGCTTCTTGAAGGAGTTAAAGAAGGGGACCGAAATAATCAGATCTGCTATTCTGGTAGATCACTGCAGCAGGAAGACAGGAGGGATATTAGATTGAAAGAGCAATGGATACAAATTAACTGGAAGCCCAGAGCCTTATTGCACTAACAGAGGGGATAAACAGTTAGGGTCACCTAACTGGGTGGAAGGGGAGATAGAAAATGAAAGAAAACAATCAGGAGATTATTGTAGGGATAGCTTTGGTGGAAGTGGGTATATGTTAGAAAATGGAGGTGGCACGACTGAGGAAAATAGGCGATAGTATGATCAAGCCTAGGTTTCTTTCACAAATAATAGGAGAGATGGACGTCATTCACATCATCTGGACAAGGAATGTTTTAGGGACGGAAGGTAAAGAATTTAATTTGGAATGTGATGCATTCAACTTATTCATGTGACGATAGCCAGTAAAAGTGGACACAGACATTTGTGGCTGGAGACAGCATTTTGTTTTAGAGATATGGATTTGGGAGACAGAAGTCTGTCTCTCTGTTTCAGCTGATGGTGAAAGAATGGAGGATTTCACCCTCGGAGAAGTAAAAACTGAGAGAGAAAAAGGAAGTTTAAAAAAAAAAAAAAGCCAGAAAAAAATTCAAAAAAGAAAATCATCTAGGTCAGAATCCCAGGAACACCAGTTTTTGTTTTGTTTTTTTAAGGTACAAGGGTCTGCAAAAAAATATGGAAATTATAGGCTAGGTGAAAGGAAGAAGCACAGGAGCAAGTGGTTTTGTGGAAGCCGTGGAGAAAAAAAGTGGGCACCTAAGCAGGACATCACAAGTCAATCAAGTGGGGTAGGAAGTGAGAGATTGCAGTTGGATTGAATCAAGAGCAGTTTCAGTAGTGGGTTGAGAAAGAAAGGAGAAGGGAGGAAACGGAGACACCGAATGTCCACAATAATTTCTGTCACTTTGATGTGGACTCTTTATTTGATCTCCCTTTGAAATTTTACAGTCCACTAGAGCTTAACTTAAATGCTGTTTCCTTCTGTTAGCCTTACCTGGGTGGTCAGTGACCGCCCCCACCCAGGCAAGATGTAATATCACATCCTGATATCTCTTTCCTTAGAGCTTCTAAAAGTACCACGCAGCATGCACACGCGTGTGCATATGTGTGTGTGTAAAGTATTCCCTTTTGTCATTCATTCATTGAAATAAACTCTCTTAATGTCTTTTTTATAATAGGGTATTGGGGGGTAAACATGGGTTTCATAAGCCCCTACCTTCAGGGATTACAATTTAGAAATCCCAGCATTTCTGCATCCAAATATTTCTTAGAATATCTGTCCACCCAGAAGTTGCACAGGTGAATTTTTCAGGGAAAAATATCACTTTTTGAATCAGATATTATACCATTTTCTACTTGTCTTCTGGTACTTTATTCTCCCTTTTCTGTTGAGGAGCTCTGTTAATTTTTCTTATTTCCTTACTAGATTAAAAAGTACAGTCAACCTTTTCTTCCGTATTTTGCAGCACATAGAAGAGACTTTCTTTTCTCTTAGTGACACAAGTTAAATTTACCTAAATGTTGCTCTAGATATGGTACCTTTTTTTCCCCTGAAATTATTTTTGTCACATTAAGCCTTAAATGTTTCCTCTTTTAAGGTCTCAACTAACTGTTATTCCAGAGATTTCAGCCCCTTCTTTCTGGCATCCTCCAAATCAGTAACCCATCCACATTTCTCACCCCGGGAACTATTATCTTTGGCTTGAGTCAGTATTGACTCGAAGAACCAACTCTGTTTTCTTCAGTCAGCAAGCCTTACCTGGGTGGTCAGTGACCAGCCCCCTCCCCAGGCAAGAAGTAATATCACATACTACATTAAAATAAATATCATATATTATGTTAAAACATAGCTCACATATTCAGAACATTGCATTCATCTTAAGCATGCAGAACTGTTTTCCAGCTGCCCTCCATATACTTTCTTAGGCACAAAGTATATACCTCTTTGTCTCCCTGCCTCTTGCACTAGACTGAAGGTAGACAGCCAGTATTTATACCTCTGTGGGCAGGGGGATAAAAATTGGGACTTTCCTTCTCATACTCCCAGTATGGACCAAAGCCCTGGAAGCAATTAATCCTAAATTGTTTGTATCACTGGTCGTCAGCAAGTTAATGTCTCTGAGACTTTAGGAATACCACTAAAATAATAACAAACCCAGCTACAGGTCATTGAGGCCCGACTGCGTGCCGGATTCCGCGATGCTTAGTCATTATCATGACAATCACATGAGGAGCTATGCAACCCATTCCACAAGGAGACAGACTCAGAAATCTTACGTGACGCTCCCAGGTTCACGCATCACCGAAGCACCAGGGCTTGAATTCAAACCTAAGTTTACCTAATGCCAAAAGTCACTCTTTCTGAAGGCTTTCAGCTCAGCTTTCTAACTGAGTGGAGCTGCGGGAGCTGTGGTTATAACACTGACCACTACGACCTGGCCTTTTGGGATACCCTGTGGTAGTCCAGGTTCCTGCTCTGGAGCAAGGGGATGTTCCAGACGACGATGCACATATGCTGGAATGTCCGGCACCACGATAAAAATGCAAGGAGTGATACAGTTCTAGGAACTTGGGCTTTTTTTGCCCAACCCTAACTTAGTTCTACGAAGTACCTGTTAAATTAATTTTTTATGAACACAGATGAATTTGGTGTCAGCCAAATATGAAAGCTATATTTATCCTTTCCTGGAGCCCCAAAGTAATAGCACTTATGGCAGGACCATCTGAAGAGGAAAAAAAAGCCTCTTCTATAATAATAATTGTTAAAGGAAGGCTCTGCTATTTGAGGAAATCTCCTCTCTCGCAGGTGTTCAAAAAGTCAACTGGGGCAGCTAGGGAAAAGGGAAAGGCAAACTGCCTTGCTGCCAAATTTCAATTTCAAATGGATGTGACTCATATATTAATTAACCCAAACTTCAGCATAAGTATTTGTCTCTAACCTTAAGTCTGATAGACAGAATTCTTGCAAGCTTGAAGGGTTATTGTAGAAGAGATCTATGTTTACAGACATTGAGATGGGATCTCTTTAGTCCAAGATTCAAAGAAATTCATGACACAGAGAACACAATAATGCAAATTGCTTTAGCACCTCATTCCCTGGGCCTACTACAGGGTTAAAAGGTCAGGACAATATTAGAACACTTTTTCATTCTTAACATCATATAGACTGCAAAGATAGCATTAAGGCAAAATCCCAGCAGTGGTGAGTGATCATTGTTGCTCGAGGGCCAATTCAGGAAAAACAAGAATTTACTGGGTTGCTTTTCTTCCCATTCAAAATGAAAATAATTTTATTGCATCCAATGAGAAAAATGTATATTCTTGCAAATTAGATATATTATTTTAGTAAATAGAAGGTCAATGAGAAACTTGGCATTTCTTCTTAGCTACTAAAATATTAATAATCTGGGCAAATTTGAGGAGTAGCGACTTGGAGTCAGCAAATATCAAAACTGGAAGTTATAGCCTCATTGAGCTGCATTTTAATTTGTTAAAGAGGCATTCCTCATATATGAGGTAACGTCATACATTTTCTTGGTAACTAATATTTTATCCTTATTATTGATCAGGAGTTCAGTGCTCTCATGAAAGAGGAACTGAGGTAGAGATGACATATTTATTATTTCTCCATCGGTAGGTGACAGTGCTGCCTTGAGAACTCTAGTCTTTGGACTCCATGTCCAGTGCTCTCCTTGAGAAGCTGCAGAATTGCAGGAAGTCGTGAACATTCACACACACACACACACACACACACTTCACATGAATGGCCTCATGCATAACCACAAGGAAGGTTGAACACATAAATAAGATGCCCTAAACTATATTGCGTAAGAGGCAGAGCCTGTCTCCAGTGTCCCTTCTCTTCTCTTAGCTTCCCGAGCACCTCCCACTCATAGCATTCCCATTTATTCCAGAAGCCTGCTTTCCTAAGGAAACCCCCACTGCTTGAGTCTTTCTACAACCTTCCCCTCAGCTCCTCTTTGCTTGCCAAAATCAATTGCTTTTCTCTTACTCTATTCCTATAAACACTGCTCCCTACAGGTAATATAGTCGTCGAATAAAACTTTGTTCCCTTTAGGAAAAAAAATCTATATATTTGCATTATCAATGATTTAGGAGCTTACTCTTGAACCTGGCATTTCCTGCTGTGTGCTCTTCGATCAAATCAGTTTGGATCTTTATTCCCAAGCTTGAAACTTTATACTACACATCAGCCTACCGAAAGCTGTGAGAAGTGGGCTTCGCTGCTTATGCATCACTTGTAATGCAGACCCCTGCTGTCTTCTCTTGCCCAGGCCACCACAACAACTTCCTATGTGGTCTGCTGGTGAGGTCTTGTGCCTCTCCCCGCCATGTTCTCTGCTCAGCACCCGAAGGGAATCTTCAGATGTAACCCAGATCAGGTATCCCCTCTGTCCACAACCATTGAACAGCTTCTAAGGACACCTGAACCCATGCTCACACTCGTCACTGTGGCCTCAGGTTCCTCTGTGACCCAGCAGTCACAGCCTACTGTTGCAGCCTCATCTACCTGGACCACTCACTCCACTGTGCCCTCACCCCAGCCCTTCCCTCCATCTGGAATGTTCTTTCACCCATTTTCACCCATGGTTAGCTGCGTCTCTTACTTCAGACCTTAGCTTAACTGTCACTTCCACAAGGAGGCCCGCCATAGTCCCCGCACTTTCTGACGTATGCGTTGCCCTACAAACCTCTACCTCAGCAACTTGCTTATTTCCTTCATAATAGTCAATACAGTTTGTAAGCATTTTAGTTTTGTGTCTGACTCCACATTTCTTTTCTTTTCTTTATTCTATCTTTTATTTTTCTCTCACCAGCATTAGAATATAAATTCCATGAGGTCTGTCTTGTTGACTCTCTTAATTTCCAGCACTCTAAATAAATGTCTATTCAACAAAGTGAAGGCATACATCCATTTAATCTTGTCCTATCCACAGCACTTCTCAATTTATGTGACCTATAAGATCTTCTTATGGTATACCAACTCTTGGTATCTGGCTGAAAATCTTCAGAAAATCTGCCTTTTTGAAAGGAAGTAAAGATAATAGCAGGAATTTTAAGTAGTGATGGAAGTGTGACTTGGGGGAAGGTGAGCCTTTTTGAAAAAATTCAAATCTCCATGAAACTTTTCATAGTAGGATTGACCATCTGGTGTCATATCAACAAGATTAAAGGGGACCAGTACCCAGCAAGGCAAAACCATACCCAAGTTTATAAGAGCTGATTTTAATCTATATTGCCCTTGGAGGACATGGAGTTTTTAAAAACCAAATCACTTTTGTAAGTTATTTAACTATATCTGCTGTTCATGGCCTTTATTGTATCTAAAGTTTTTTATCAACTATGTATTTCATCTGGCTGCCTTCTTGCCTGTATTTAAAGGCAGACATTTCTAAGTAAGAACTTTTCCCAAATTATTTGGTTCAGATGAGATTTTTTTTTAAAATAAGTATTTCAAGTTACAGTATGTGAAACTAGCTAGAATGAGGACACCCCCCGTTTATTATAACCAATTTATACAAGGTAGGGTCTTAGAAATTAAATTATAGTGTTGGTGTTGACCAGACCATAGTCTAAATGGAGCCCAGTGCAAAATTTTGATCAATATCAGACTCCCAACAAGGTAATTTCCAGTTTTTAAAAAGAGTATCTTTTAAAACCCTTCTAGGAAACTTGGATAAAAAATATATTTATTGAACTATTTTAATAACGGTGATAATGGTAATAGTAACATTTGCATAGAACTTACTATGAGCCAGTAATATATACATATTTATGTATAATACATAAATATGTATATATTCATGTATATTACATAAATGTATATAAAAATATAAATATATTATAGATGTTAATATACTTCATCTTCACAGCAGGCCTCTCAGGTAGGTACCATTATTATCTTTTTACCCAATGAAGAAACTAAAGCACAGAGAGGTAAGTCACCTGTGGAAGAATACACAGCTAACCCATGACAGCTTTGGAAATGAAATCAAGGAGGTCTGGCTCCAGAGTAAGTAAATGCAAAAAGGGGAATGTGCTTATTGTAAATTAATGTTAAAATCTTAACAAATCTTGTTATAATGATATAATATGTCTTTCAGTTTTGCATCTTGCGTGTCTTTCAACAGCAGATCCATGGATTTCTCTCTTTTTCTCAGAAAATAAATGAATTAAATAGTGGCTTTCCTAATTTGTTCTAAATATGAATCTTTACAGCGGTCATGAGATGTACCCATGCTAATAGTATTCCACGCTGCCCTGTGGTTTACAAGAAGAGGAAATTGTACTTTGCCAAGCTGACACCTCATTCATAAAAAGCAGAGTCAAATTTAAAAACTTAATCTGTTTTTATTATTGTAACTTCTGCTGTAAAAATGCAAAACACACCTCTTAACAAAATATTATTTTAAATAGAATTTCCAAACTATATTCTGATTACTTACATGAAAATTAGTCAGAAACCCATGATATATATGGTCTTAATGATGTGGGGGAAACATGGTCTAAAAATGGCAAGTACAAATACATCAAATTTTAATTAGTCTAAAAATGGTCAAGTTTCCTATTCACTCACTTGGAGATGATAAACTTTCCAAGATCTATTTTGGAGCATGCCAATTCTTTTCCATGTGTTCTAAGTGGTCTCATTTCCCTATGCGATGACTATGTTGGCACTCGGAGTACTTGTGCAACGGGAGAGATCTGATCAGATAGTCAAAGGAAAATCTGTGTGTACTTCCATGTTCAAGATGCTCAGCTACTTGCAAGTGATTTTTATTTGCCATCTCCAATCTGTTTTAATTTATTACTGTATCTGAAGTTATTTTATTTGCTAATATTGAAGTTCTCTTACTGCTCTTAAATTTTTCATGCATTCTATTGTGTAATGTGTTTTACTCGAAAGCTTCCCCCACCATCCCCACTATTACAGCTCATTTTAAGAATAATGAAAGAAAGAATAGGAAAACATGTGTGTCAGGGATATTTCACAGAATATTGATCTAGAACCTAACTGCTTTACATTAGATTATCCAATTTCCCTGTGAATCAAGTCATTTTTCCAGCAGTAGAGAGAAGGCCAGGAAATGAATGCTCCAGAAAGTGAGAAGCTTTTATCCTCCAAAGTTGCAGGAAAGTGTAATCAAATTCATGGGGGAAGAGAACAGAAGAAAAAATGTGTATACAGCACAAAGAGATACTTTCATATGTTTTACTTCAATGTAGCTGGAAAAGAAAATCTACTCTTAACATTTCTTCTGTCAATTTGACATGATGCTATATTCTAAGCACTACAGAAAAACACTTTAGGATCTTTGCCCTTTCTCAACCTCAAACTATTACAGGATAATATTTATATTATCCTCAGTAATGCAAAATATCCCCTTAGGATAGGAAAAAAAATAATAAAAGCACTTGGTCTTTAACAGAAACTTGTCTTGAATGCTTTTGAAGATTGGTCAGTGTCCCTAATAGAAGAGGACAGGTCACCCTCAAACAAGTTTAGGTAACCCTCAAACAAGTAAATTAGTCAAATCAATTTAGCAGAAGCCCAGAGGTTCATAAACATTACATTATAGAATTCATTTTTCCCTGCCTAAATTTTTCCCATCCAGAAATTCAAAGTTGACAAACTTAGAAAGGTTATGATTCAGAGCAGACTGACTGGTGATAGCATGTTGAACCTCGAAAGATGAGACAGAGCCTACTTTCTTTTCTACTTCTCTCTTGATTTAACAGTCATGGATTTTTCTAAGCTCTTCCCACCCTCCCCCCACCCCAACCCTGCCACCTCTAACATAACAAGAACAATACATTTGAGCTCTTCTTCATATTTGTTAAAAGAGCCCACCTTGGGCACCTGGGTGGCTCAGTGGGTTGGGCCTCTGCCTTTGGCTTGGGTCATGATCCTAGGGTCCTGGGATTGAGTCCTGCATTGGGCTCTCTGCTCAACAGGGAGCCTGCTTTCCCCCTCCTCTCTCTGCCTGCCTTTCTGCCTACTTATGATCTCTCTCTCTGTGTCAAATAAATAACTAAAATCTTTAAAAAAAAAAAAAAAGTGCCCACCTCAAAAGTTCAGGATAAAACCTCTAGTTTTAATATACCGGGGTTTGCCAATAAAAGTTATCTCTCACCATCAACTTTATATATGCATACCCATTCCCTGTCTTCATTTGGATTTTTAAGTTCTACTCATGTTAAATTATGTTAGCCCATGATTTACTTGTATATTTGAGGAATTTTCAAAGGAGCATAATACCTCTCTATCATGTTCCATCTTCTCAGTCACTTACTTGTAGTCTTCTAAAATAACCTCCTACCATTCCCTACTCCTCAGTACACATTCTTGTGGATGATTAGAGCAGATCTTAGAGGTCCTAATCCAACTTCTTCATTGTGTAAGTGAAGAAATAAAAGAGACAGGACTTCTCCAGCATCACACAGGTGTATCAGTTCCATCACATGGTGGATTAAACAATTTTAGATTTGAATAGAGAGATATGTGTTAGAAAAAAAATAAGACTTTCTTCATTGAGGAGCCATGATTATAGCAATATAATCCTTTTTTGACTCCATCACTGTCCAGATCTCAGACCCCACCCTAAATTAATCAAAAGAAGGGTCACAATCCAGACATAACCGCCATGGTGACAGGTGGGCAAGAGGTAAGGGAGATGCACAGCATCACGGCTGACTGAGTTGCCCAGGCTAGTGAACACCTAAAAATATAGATTTAGGTAGGAAAGAAAGCAAACCTGTGGTCTTACTATTATTTATTGTATCCAAGCTGGAGATTTTTTTTTAATTGTAAAGCTTTCATCTTGTTTTCTTTCTTATTCATAATAATACTTTTTAAGCATAGCTCCAAAATAGACATCACAGAGTTTTTAAAGTGATCAACATGCATGTGTTTTGCTTTTAGGATTTTTTTAGTGTGCTTGTTTAAAACTTTCCCAAGGTGGTATATTGATGAAATTGCCTTCATGCATACAGGACTTTAAGGGACAAACAAATGGAACAGGTAACATGATAGGGGGATTGGGTGGAACCTGGGACAGAATTCCAAGTAGGGTAGAAAAGAGGGGTTGGGAAGAGCCAAAGACATCATCTCATTTAAGCTGCACAACAGCCCTCCAAGCTGGTTATTTTTATCTCCATTTTACAGATGGGAACACAGAAAATCAAAGAAGCTAAATAAATTAATAATAATAAGAAGAAATAAGAATAAAAGAATTATAATTATTAATAATAACATGTTAACAATAAGTTAATTTTAAAACTAAAATTTTTGAGGGCTAATTATATTGGTTCCTGGACAAATTATCCTGTTTAATTTTCACAATAATCACAGGCATTATTATTATACTCATGTTACCTGCAGAGAATAGTGAGACTTAGGAACTTAAAGAAAGTCGGTATATCTTGAAGAAGAGGGAGGATTTAAGCCTGGGCAGCCTAAGGTTGGAGCCCATGGTTTGAATTGCTATCCTGAACTACTAAAAGCAAACATGCATTCTCACCTAGTAGGTCTGTTTGCTTCCCGTCCATAGTTTTTCTGCTTCCTTCATGGCTTTTAAAATGATGATCTTCAAATTTGGTCTGGTGACCCATGTTGATCCATGATGGAGTTTCCCTGTTTGGCAGTAAAATAAAAAAATCAAAGACAATGTCAAGAGTTTCTCCTACTACTAAGTGTGTTCAGTTTAAAGGACCACACTTTGTTCTGAGATTACATTCTTCCTTTTCTGGAGCAAAAATATCCCTTCTTTTCATCTAATGATGATGATAATTGATTATACTTAAAAAAATTCTTTATTTTAAAATTAGAAATTGATCAACACTACGACCCCCTCCCCTACCTCACATGAGGGACAACGGACAAGGAATTTTATATATTCATAAAATTTAAAATTTGGGGTTCTTTTATAAAAGAAAAAGCCTGCTGTTAGGGAATGAAGAGTAGTACATGAAGCAAACTACAAATTTGCCCAAGACTAACCCTTGTGTTCGTGGGTATCCCTTTTTAGTTTTTAAACACCTTACAAAGAAGCATGTTGCCCTTAAAATTATCAGTATATAAATATATTTTTCTAGAAAAGCACACTACATACACAAAGCACATGAGCTTTGGTGGAACTACTATGTACACAGTTTAGAAAATGCTTCAAATTCAGCCTCTCATTTGACCTGTGCACAGACTTCCAACCCTGGTACTATTTTAACAGGAAGGGTGTTGTCTTTAGAGGACACAACAGGATATATTCCTTATTAGTATCGTTTGGCCCCTCTTAGCCTTGATTTCCTCTAGGAGAAGAATTATTTCTATCTCACAGGACTATTTCATGGATTTCAAATAAACTAAGAAAAGTGCCACACATGGAATAAGGCATATAGCAGTCAATAACTGCTGTTTATTCTTGTAATTATTATGATATTCATTTTACAGAGGAGAAAACTATAGCTCAGATTAAAATGAGCCAACATAGTTCATCTAGTTAAGTAGTCCAGTGACAGAGTTGGGCTTGAACCCCCTTCTACCCATATCCCAAAGCTTCTTTTGGTTCTTTCTTACCTGCAATTCTATATGAATCCCAAACCTTCTTTTCGCTATCCCACCCCACCACTCCGATAATGGGAAAAACCTGAGAAGTGCCTTTGATTTAAACGTGCCTCCATCATTCTTTCGATGATGCTGTCCATATGGACACAGCACATAAACTTCTCAGAAGGAAAATCAGATGAGATTTAAAATGATGTATTGTGTATATCAGTCCAAGAAAACTAACATTAAAACAGTACAAGTCGGAATGGAAATTGTAAAGATCACCAGATGATATGAAAAGTAAGATCCTGCAGTGCATAAAGGAGGCAGTAGCCAAAGGTCATCAGTTTAATAGGAAGATTAAACTTAAAGTGAACCCATAATTTTTACATCTATAAAAAGGGTTTATTGTGTGACTATTGCATACCAACAGATATATTTTCCTAAATTACAAGACACCAGTAGTCAGTGTGTTGTTTGTTTTGTTTTGTTTTGTTTTTATTTAAACTACCTGAAGAGTGGCTTCATCTCCCTGGGATAGAGAGTGGCTTTAATTGTCAATGGGAGATTAAGAAAAGTGGGCATCTCACTGATTCCTTAGTCAAAAAAAAGCTTTGTTTTCCTCACAATCCTAA
Organism: Neogale vison; assembly: GCF_020171115.1. Lineage (NCBI taxonomy): Eukaryota > Metazoa > Chordata > Mammalia > Carnivora > Mustelidae > Neogale > Neogale vison. The sequence continues at coordinate 160,974,257 of NC_058094.1, read as the reverse complement.
AGAATAAGAAGTTTCTGTCTTTTTAAAGAGAAAGGAGAAGTATGACATATTTCAGACCTCAGAGGCCAGCAAATGAGGAAGGAAAGCCAATTCCTTTTCTTTTCTTTCAGAGGGATTTTCTCTTAATAAAACACACTCTAGAGTTCCGTCTCTTGTTTTGAATTCATCAGAAATCTGGATCTTAAATAGTTACTTCTAAAATATTCAGAGACAAGTGTAGACTGAATATACACTGTTGTAAGAATGCGGATCTTGAACTTAAAGAACATAACGGTTATTAATTGAGTTCCATCTCTTCCTGTGATTTAGGGTGCAAATTTGCAACAGAGAGCATGTCACATGGTGTGTCAGCCACCAGATGGGGACCATAACAAGGCTGGATCTCCAAAGGGGAAGTTAAGGGCTACACAAGAGACAGGGACACCAGTGAGAGTGAGAGACAGCAGGAGATAATGGCTGAGAATCTTACCTGTTGCACCGATTCATGAAAATGGATCAAAAACATTTATATTAAAGTCCAAAATATTTCTTTAAAGCTTCACTTTCCTCCATTAAAAGGAATGAGTAGAAATAGTCAAAAAACTTTTTTTTCCAAGTACCTGAGTATCTTGCCAGCAACTCAACCACCACTCCTCAAGGTGGCAAAGCGGAGAGAGTCAGAGCATAGTTTGGGGCCTTGCAGGTTTATTTCAGGTAATGCAAATATTTTAGATGAAGTAGTCAACTTGACTGATATTACCAGTAAATCATTTTGCTAAGCCACAAAAGGGCAATGGCTCAGTCCAGAGCCCATGTGGATGGAGAAGGCACTTCTTTTTTGCCTTTACTCTCAACATCTTTACTTTTGTTTGGGGGGGGAGGGAGGGAGGGAGAGGGCATCCGCATGCCTTCCTGCAAGTAGGGAGGGGCAGAGAGAGAAGGGGAGAGAATCCCAAGTAGTCTCCACTCCCAGCGTGGAGCCAGACTCAGGGCTCAATCGAATGATCCTGAGATCATGACCTGAGCTGAAATCAAAAGCAGGACGCTTAACTGACTGAGCCATCCAGGGGGCCCCTACCATTTTTTATTTATTTTTTTTTTAAGAGAGAGAATGCTGAAGATCCACTTTCTTTGCAAATTTCAGGTACACAATACAGTAGTATTAACTATAGTCATCATGCTATGTGTTAGAAGGCACTTCTCAATAGGCAAGCTATGGAAAACCACAACAGCCTCGTTTTGCTGAGCTGCAATCATGGGAATGGTTTGTTGTCATAGGGGCTCGGGGCAGGGAGCAGAAAAGTTTTGATTTATTAAAATCCAGTTAAACAGTTCTGCCCCATGACAGTGTATGTGAATCTTGCTAAGAAGGAGGCACTATAGAAAGTACCTAACTTGCCTACCAGTTCCTAAAGTTACAGCTGACGGCCAGTCTTGCCATATTTTCTCAAATAATTCGTCCCAACTTCTCTTTTATCCTCATGACATGGAAGTTGATGACAGAGACAAGGATTTTATTAGTTGTCAGATTCTTTAACTCCCCATATCCCCTTCTTTTGCACTGAAACAGTAGTTCTCAAACTTCTGCCAGCAACAGAGTCACTTGGAGGGCTTGTTTAAACATGGACTGCTGTTCCCACCCCAGAGTCTCTGATTCAGTCTAAGGTGGGGCCCCAAAATGTGCGTTTCTAATCAGTTCGCAGGTGATGCAGGTGATTTTAGCCCAGCCGTCAGGGTCACAGATACCTGTCAGGTAATCCCTTTCAACAGGCTCTCTTCCCCACCCCTTCCGTAGTTCAAGGGTTTTCAGTCTGAGTCCGTCATGCCCCTGTCTATCCAACCTTACATCAGCCTGAGCATTTCCCTGGCCAGTGTCCGCAAAACATCAACAACATGAAGCTGTATTTGGAGTGAAGCATTTCAGGTGCTTCACCTCCTCACTGCCCATGTCTCTGATAGTCTCTTTCCTTCCAGTATTTCCAGTACTTTCTTTCCAATATTTCCAAATTGATATCAGAAATAGCCGGTGAAGAAGAAAAATGAATTGTTTTCCTCCCTTATTTTTCTTCATTCCATTTAAATGTTAGTGTCATAAAATTTTTATTATTAAAATAATTAAACTTTTATTTAAAAGATAATCAAGAACAGAAAGCCATATGAAATCTGCTCTCCACTCTGAACATCTCACCAGTCTTTGAGAGATACAGAAAGAACCTGAAGCTCTATTTATGTCAATGGCATTCGTCTAGCTCACGGAAGGTGGAAGTTCCAAGGAGTAGCTGTTTGTTCTTCCTAGAAAAAAAATAGCGGACTACATAATATCCTTTTACTAGTACGAACAGTACATAATCATCAAACCTTCATATACAAAGAAATAAAGATCTTACCAATACGACTGCTTTTAAAACTACTATAGCTGGTGCAGTAATTACATAGAAGGCCGAACTGCTTTATTTTTTTTTCCTAAAAATTAGATATAGGATAATCATTACAAGGGTGTCTATACTTTTTTTCTACATTGTTTTTTTGTATTTACTTAACAATAAAAAAGTTTTAAAGAAAGGCAAAAAAATCTATGGGTGTAAAAAAGACTGTTAGATGGGGGCTTAAGTGGGTAGGAGAAGAATCAATGAAACAAGATGGGATTGGGAGGGAGACAAACCATAAGCGACTCTTAATCTCACAAAACAAACTGAGGGTTGCTGGGGGGAGGGGGGTTGGGAGAAGGGGGGTGGGTGATGGACATTGGGGAGGGTATGTGCTTTGGTGAGTGCTGTGAAGTGTGTAAACCTGACGATTCACAGACCTGCACCCCTGGGGATAAAAATATATGTTTATAAAAAATAAAAAATTAAAAAAAAAAAAGACTGTTAGATTTAAGTTTGTTTACTCAAATCACACATATGGAATGCCTATTCTGGGCTAGGTGTTGTTTTAGTCCATGGAGATGCAACAAGGAAAGACAAACAAGGCCATACTTGTCTGGATGCATTCTAATGTAGAAGATCGGTGATGAATGAATATAACCAAAAGATAAAAAGAGTTAGGGTCTTGCCTTATCAAGGGTCAAAGCATACCATGAGATAAGTAACTAAAATGCCATGGTGTTGACACAGAAGAGGATAAATAGGTAAAGGGACTAAAATAAAGAGTGCAGAAATACCTTGGAATTTGGTAGATGATGACATCTGCATTTCAAATGAGTGATAAAATAATAGGAACCTCAAAATACAGAACTACTTGGCACCATGCTCAGAAACAAATAGTGATGTAAAGTACAAAAATTAAAACTGTAAATGTACTGTGAGGAATTTAAGAGAATATGTTTGTTCATAATCTAGGTATTCTTTTTTTTTCCCCCAAAGATTTTATTTATTTATTTGACAGACAGAGATCACAAGTAGGCAGAGAGGCAGGCAGAGGGAGAGGGGGAAGCAGGCTCCCTGCTGAGCAGAGAGCCCGATGCGGGGCTCGATCCCAGGACCTTGAGATCATGACCTGAGCCGAAGGCAGAGGCTTAACCCACTGAGCCACCCAGGTACCCCCATAATCTAGGTATTCTTAGCATTATGCAAAACCCAAAAGCCCAAAAGGAGGACAGGGGTAGTGAGAGATTTGACTTTATCTAAATGCAAAATTTCTATAAAGTGGTAATTTCTGCAAACAAAATCTTAAATCAACTAATGACATGAGGAAAGTAGTTGCAACATAAAGAACAAATAATCTTTATTGCATAAAGATTGCATCTGTACCAAGCATCATCTTAAAAACTAACAAACACTATTATTTTTCTTAATTTTTTGAAAGGTTTTATTTATTTGACAGAGAAAGACATAGCGAGAGAGGTAATGTAAGCAGGGGGAGTGGGAGAGGAAGAAACAGGCTTCCCACTGAGCAGGGAACCCCATTCTGGGCTCGATCCCAGGACCCTGGGATCATGACCTGAGCAGAAGGCAGACACTTAACGACTGAGCCACCCAGGTGCCCCAACACTGTATTATTTTTAAAACTCAAGAAAAATCTATCATGTATGTAGTCTTGTTATCCTTGTTTTCTATATAAACACTCTGAGGATTGGAGATTTCAGACAAAATGCCAATGTCATCTAATAAGAAAGAAGCAAAACTGGGACTTAAACTCAGATCTCCCTGACTCCAGAATTTGTTACTAAGCATTAAGATGCAAAGAGCTCCTATAAATCCAAAAGAAAAAAGAAAGATAACTCGTTTTTTAAAAAATGACAAACAGTTATAAATCCATGGAAGATGACCAAATGGCCAAGGTCATTATACTAAGGCATACGGCCTCACTAACGATCAAGGAAAAGCAGGTGATTTACTATTACTTGTCAAAATTACAGATGCTTATATGCCTTGGCCCAGCATTTTTACTTATTATCTACTGGAGAGAAATAGTCTTTCTGTATGTATCCTTCAGTACCTCTATAATGTTCCTTGCATTATTATTTGTAATACTTCAAAGATCAGTATTCCCTAAACACTAATCAATAGGGAATAGTTAATGTATTTTGGCAGACCCAGACTGTACAATACGAGACAGCCATTAAAAATAATGAAGTGGATCTGTATACACTAAGAGGGAAAAGTGTTCATCATATACTAAGGAAAAAAAGGAAGTTTCGGGAGAATGTATCTAGATAAATAAATAGATCCTGTTTTGTAAAATTAAACATTTTACTCAGATCTATGTGCACAGAAAAGTATCCAGAATGGTAAACTTCAAATTGCTAATGGTTCTTACTTCTGAGCAAGTGTATTGGAAAAGTAGGATGGTTATGAGGGAGAACTTTAACTTGCGTATTTTAAAAATAAATTTTAATTAAAAGGTAAAAACATATCAAAGACATTCCAAGTAAAACAGCATAGACCCTTTCCTTTTGAACAGGATGTCTGAATGAAAGGAAAATACTTGCCATTTATGTCTGACTGAAGGATTTCAATACCCTTGAGGGCCACGCTTAGCTTTCAAACTTTTCCAAGCCACTGATAATAAAAGCCATCCAAATTCCATTTCCATGTTCATCCTCCCTTGCTACTCTGCTGTTACAAAACAAATGCTTGCCCTCAAAAAACAACAACAACAACACAAATTTAACTGTCCCCAGATATCTTGGTGCCATGAGGATAACCTTAACGGATTCAGAAAGAATTACATGCCCATTTTAATTTTCATTTTTTGTTTGCAGGATGTAGTATTTGGTTAAGGTAAGCCATGGGGTATGAACCACCTGCTCCTAACATTTGGCCACTCACCTGTTATACAGATCAATTTCATTCTTTTCCCGATCAGTGAAAAGGACCTCAGTGAATATTGGATGTTTTAATTAGGTTAAAATTGAGCAGAAATAGTTGTTCACTCATTAAGAAAAAGATAAACCTTGTCCATCTACCAATCAGCCTCTAGTTTTGTCTCTTCACTGTCAAGTTCTTATTTTTCAAGACCTGTTTTTAAAGATAAGATTTTAGATTAGACGTTAGTTAATTTGATATTTCTACCTGTTTTTTTTTAAGATTTTATTTATTTATTTGACAGAGATCACAAGTAGGCAGAGGCAGGCAGAGAGAGAGAGAGGAGGAAGCAGGCTCCCTGCTGAGCAGAGACCCCCAATGCGGGACTCGATCCCAGGACCCTGAGATCATGAACTGAGCTGAAGGCAGCGGCTTAACCCACTGAGCCACCCAGGCGCCCTATTTCTACCTGTTTTAATAAACCTGTGATAAGCTCAATGCTGTGCTTAATCTGTGCCCCTTTGGTATAGTCATTGACTTGTATCAAACTATTTCACAAGTTTGGAATACAGTATTTTCCCTTCGATACATGCCTATCCCTTCAAAACTAATTGAAGGGAGACATTATTCTAAATGTGTGCATTTAATATGCTTTGTAAGTGATTTTTGCTGTTAAAACCACTGTCAAATTTATTTGGGGTTACCAGCCCTAGTCCCATCTGGGCTATTCCAGCAGATCCCAAGGGTATACAGGCCTGTCATTTCTTCTTTACAGCCAGTTTAAGGATAATAAGTCCATCTTTGTCTAGCCCACCCACATCCCGAAGGTCCCTGAGTTAACAATGTCTGCTTTGCTTTGGAGCATGGAGGGCATAGGGCATTGCTGGAGGCTCATCAGATCAAAATCCTCCCTGACTGTCAAGTTCCTGACCTTCTATTTATCCAGAAGTTTCTCCAGCCCCATGCAGAGTATTGACCCCTGAGTAATAGTTGTTTCAGACATCCTCTGTCATCTGCTAGTACCTGCCTGCATAGAAATTCCCACTAGCCATTGAGACCTAGCAGGATGGGACTTGGCAGTTATCCCATAAGCACAAGGACCCTCAGTGTAGTTACGTACAGAGACTCTGGAGTCAAGGATACCAAGATCAAGTCCTAACCTTGCCTGTTACTGGCAACACGTCCCAAGGCAAACAATTTAACCTTCCTACACCTCAGTTTTCTCATACATTCAACAGGGATGCTAGTCCCTACCTCTCAGAGTTATTGTGTCAATAAAGATTGAATGAATAAGAACCTTAGCATAGTGTCTGGTACAGAATAAGTGCTCAAATATTAATGATATTATGTATTTTGTAAAATGACATGTACTTATATTTGGTCCAGCAGGAGCTCTACCTTCAGAATTCTGCCATCTGTCCCATCCCTGCAGCTAAGACTTCCCTTTGGAATAGACAGCTTAGCTTCCAATAGAAATAGCCTACTGCTAGTTGGTCTTAAACTTCCCATAAAGTGTTTCTTACCTGTGCCTTTTAATGGGGAGGAATGGGACCCCTAGGGGATTATTACTCTCGGGGCAGAGAGGACAGAATGGCTAGACTTTCTGTTCTTCCCAACAGACCATAGACCCCTCACTCCCCTAGGTTTACTCATCTTAATCTTAGCAAAGGCCAATGAAAAAGATCAATCTCTTTTTGAAAACAAATTATGACAGGGTCATCTTCAATAATTTAGATCACTCCTGCTATCTAGCTCCTATTTCTTGATCTCTGTGCATGTAGGTTCCTTTCTTTGAGAAAAGTGTGCATCTGTCAGATGGTTTTTCATTTATAATAGGAACAGATCTCTTCTAGCAAGTGTTTAAACCTCTTTCCAATCCCTAAAAAATGGAGTATCATGAGAAGTGAGTATACTTTCAAACAGATGACTTCTAATAGAATTCACCTCTAACAAAGCACAAAAGTGCATTTTCATAAACCAGTATTCATAATGGCTCATTAAAAATGCACATCTTTGCATATGAAGAAAGAAACAGGTAAAACCAAAGTCTTGTGGCAATTTACTAAAGCCACCATGAAAAATATCACACTAAAGCAACAAGTGGAGTGGATGTATCCGTCTTAAGTTTGTCTTTGGATCCTGACAAGTTTTACAGTTAAAGTTTAGATTCAAACGTCGTGAATACATGAACAGAATGGGTTTCTTCTCACTCGTCTATTCTAGAGCTCTGTGTTGAGAAGGATGCTGAGGTACTATCTAGGCACAGTGGCACTGAATGGCATCCTAGAAGATTAGCATTTATCATGGCTATAGGATTGGAAAATGATGGGATTTGGGCCACATCATTGCCACATTTGTATCTCATGGTTACCGGCTTGATTTTGGATCACACATATATTGCCTTAGTGTTGTCCGAGTATGATGTGCATTTTGTAGAAAAGAGAGGCTGCACTGACATTTGGGGAGGGGGGCAAGGATTATTCTGAATCAAGACATATTCAAAGCACTTCACATTGTAGTCACTCACTGAATCGATACCATAACCCTAAAAAGTAACATGCTATTATTAACCCCATTTTACAGAGGGGGACATTTCAGGCACAGAAAAACATCAGTAATTTGCCTGAAGAAATGCAGCTAATCATGAGCAAAACTCACTGGCAGTACTGTCGGGAAGTCTGGTTCCACACTCCGTCCTTACTACTATACTAATATGCCTCCAGAGTTTTTTGTGCAGAAAAATAATGGAAAGTACATTTTCATAAATGTCTTTCTACAGCATGACTTTTGTAAACCTAGTATCATAGAATCTTAGTGTGGGAAGGGATCTTACTGGTTATCTGGACTAAACGCCCACCTGTTAAAACATTCAGTCCCTCGTACACAGTCCCCTCTTGGTATCTCCAGGTTCTCCCCTTATTGAACAGCTCCCCAAACCCTTTGCCATATGAGCCCAAACCTACACCCCTGTGAGTCATACCTTTGACCCTCCTCGTGTTCTCTGTGGAGCAAACCAATCTATACCACAGAATGGCAGGGAAGTGTCTGCACCATGAGTGAAATTTGATAAGCAAAGAGGCGGATTTTAAAAACAACCCATAATTTAGTGAAAGGCCATTTTATTTAAAAACTTCCTCCTTCTAAGCCAATACTGTACATTTCAGAAGAAGGAGGTGGTTAGGGTTATATTTCTATTCAGTAGCTTAAAAAGGTGGACACTTTTTGCTAGCACCATAGAAACAGATTCTCTATCCCACCCAAAGAGGAAGAACTTCTTTGGTTTTTCCCAAGGTTGTCATACTCCACCAAATATGATCCACCACGTCCAACTGGACAAAAGGTATCCCTTTTTCACTGGGGATGGGCTGCTATAGAGGGAGGGGAGCTCTACTTGAGCATTTCTTCTTATGACGTCCCTCCATTGCTTGTTGTTTGAGATTCACAAATTCTCTTTGATATAACAATCTATTAATGTGCTGCTACAGATATGAAGATATGCTAATTATCAAAGATTAACTTTGAAATTAATCTAGTTATGTCCTCCTAAGAGGATGGAAACACAGAGAATTATAAAGATGTGGTTTTATATAAAGAATTAATATCAAACCTGATTGGCCCATATTTCAGGCTATGAAAGTGACTTTGCAAAGATGGGGCTGAATGAAATATAGCCAATCAATTGATTCACAAAGGCCCAGCCTTGACCTTGGTTTGGTGGAAGTCACACTTCTATGCCTATTCACATACATACCAACGGAGCTGAATCTTAGTTTTTAAATTCCTTAAATGTAAGCTCTGAAACAGGGCAGCCTTGCAAAAGGCATGGAATCAACAGTCAGGATATCTGGGTTCTAGCTCCAGCTCTGCCAATAGGTTTTGTGACTTTGGGTAACAGTTTATTGAGCACCTGTTTGGCTTTGAGAAATCGAGCCAGGTATTTTATCTCATTTAGTCTTTATAGCCATTTTGTAAGTTAGGTAATACAATTTACCTAGTACAAATGAGGGAATTAAACCTCTGAGAGTCTAATTAACTATGGCCAAGACCATCCAGATGCAAAATGACAAAGCTAAGGTTTGACACAGCCATTCTCTGCATTGAACTGTTTCTATCACTTAACATCCAGAGTCTTAGTTTACTTCTCTGTAGAAGTGAGGTCCACAGGCTCTCTATATCCTTTGTAACTTTGATGTTCTTGAGTTCAGTGTAAATATTTAAATATGATGTCCTATTCTATTGTTAGTAGTATCTGCTTCACTGCTGGCTGGCCTTTTTCTTAATTTGTATTATCTGTACTCAACATTTATTTCAGTCAGACTTGCCAGATTATGTAATTTCTACCTGGGTTGGCTACATATACCATATCACCGTGATTTAATTTTACATTGGTTGTATCTGTGAAATAAAGTTAAACATTATAGAATTTGACACCTGAAGCTTTAAGCTACAGGCACACTTTGCTGAAAGCAGAGGTACTGGGACCTTCTGTGCCCTTCACTTGTGGCCGATAAAGTTGTTATGGATGCTAAACTAGCTATGCCCAAAAACTCCTGCAGGAGGTGGTTGCTGTAGTAGTAGTTGTTGTTGTTGTTGTTGTTGTTTGAACATTAAGAGGCTGATTCTGAACACATGCATCATTGTTAGCAAACAGCCTTCAGCAACAAATGGGGAAGTAGCTTGTTATCAGATGAGTTGGAAACGTTTGCCTGTGTGTATCCCAGAGCTTTACTTCCTACCTAAGGCTTTCAGAAGCCTCACCATTGAAATACACATTTCAAGTTCCTGAGCTCATTTCTTGGGAGTTGACAAGTTGTCCAGTAGGTGGCAGAGTGTTAACACTCTGTTAATGGCTTTTCGTGTTGAAAGAGATTTTCTTAAATTTGATTGAGAAACAATCTCAGGAAAAGACTTGCTGTATGTTTATGATGTTTAAACATACAAGCAACATACTTATTTCATTTTGGGGAATACATTTCAAGATTAAACATTTTTTGAGCTTATGTATCACATACCCATGTTTGGGTTGTGTTTGTTAACTCCTTATGCTTTCTTCCTCCAAATATTTGTATTATACACTTCTAATTATTTTTTCCATAGAATTAAGTAAAAGCAGAAATAGATTGAAAGTGGATTTTTGAATATTTAGGTAGTCATTTTGCCATCTTTAATCCATCCAGATACCGTACTTACCTAAATACCCTTTCCCGATTGCCTCAGGTCCCACATCTCATTCTCTCATGTGTATTTAGCCCAAACAGAAGTTCTTGTTTACAGTAAATATAAATTCTAAAGAAACTAACGGCTGCCAACCTTGATCAGCTTGATAAATTTCTCCACCAATTTGTCTTTAAAAAGAAAAAGAAACCACATTGTACACTATTTAGTAAACATTGTCTAACCAAGTCATTATTTTGAGAAACAAAGCTGATTAAATATTCTGTACTGGGAAAAATAAAAAAGATTCCACCTCACATTTTGACACAGTGTTGTATTTAGCTAAAGTGCAACAAATGATGAACTCTATAATTATGTTCTGGAGCAAATCATTGCATTTAATTATGTCGCCAGTCTGATCTCTCCGAAAGATAAGTTTTTTAGTGATTGAAACTAAATTGCCTATTTGCCCTATTTAAAGCACTGGTCCATCAGCAGCTTGCCAAAGTTTGGGACGGATTAGCTCCTGGATAGGCCCTCTCGAATGTACTTGTCATTGTAATAATATTTAAACACTGCTCATGGTCTTTACATCTCAATTGAGTTACTAAGATAAAGAACTGCATTAGCTTTGTGTTTCCCATTAACTTGACTTAATATGATCTGGAGCAAGGCTTCAATCAGCAGAGGTTTATCTAGTCAGATGGTCTGAATGAATTCTAAGATCAACCTCTTAATTTTTTTTACTTTGATCTTTTCATATTAATACCTAACTGCAAATCTTCACCTAAAATTATTCTCTTGGGTAACTTTCTATGACAAATAGTGAATATCTTTAGCCTCCAGAGTAACTGTCTTCATATAATCTAATGTCCATTTCCTAAACGGTTGAGTTTAAATGGTCCACAAGCTGAGAATCTCAAGAAACAAACTGGGAAGTTCAGTAGTTGAGAAGCTTTCGTTCTTTATTTTCTACCAGATTTCCCCTCTTTCTCTCTCCACCTTTCCTAGTTGAAAGGGGCATAGAATTGAGAAATATGGGAATCTCCTAAAAAATGTTATTGCCCTTAAATATAGAAAACAGGAGGCCTAAAAGTACTTTATCATCATTCAGTCTCTAACACTTACATAAATCTTCAGGGGAATCCTAGTACATATGCAATGTGTGTGGTTTTTGTCTCATTGTACACTAGAGACAGAGCAGCAAGTAGTTTAATTAAAATTAGAATATTAAAAGAACCTGTTTGGCTGGGTGATAGTATTATAAATGTTTTAGGCAAATTAAATCATTACATCAAACTGAACATTTCTTGTAATGAATTATTGGCAATCCCGTAAGGTTTACCAAAAGCAAGCCCTGTGTTCCCTAGATACAAGGAGAAGACTCCAAAGTGTCAATGTTTAGAATATCTGCTGTCCCCTAAAGTAAACTTCCCACCCCAGAATCTACTAAATCCTACTTCTTGTCCTTGCATATCAAACAAAAGGGCCAATCATACCACCAATTAATACATAAACACGTTCTCATTTAAGACTGTTGCACCACATGAGGTTGAAGACTAGAAATAATTGTGTCTTTCTAGTTACAAGTTTTGACTCAGGAAGAGCGTTGTTGAACCCCTGATCTCCAAATGGAGTCCTTTTCCATGAGAATTCTGCAACTGCTCTTCAAAGGTTACCCTGGCAGTGAGAGTGTGGCAGGGCTCTTAGCTATGGTCAGTTCCCACCAAGCAACTCAACTTTTTATTCTCTACCTAAAATTCCATCTGAATAAAAAGCTAAGCAGCTAAAATAATAAATGAATTTCATCCAACCCCTTCATTGTATACCTGAGAAAATGAAGGCACAAAAAGACCATGTGATCAGCCAGACATCCTTCCTTGAATAATAGGTAGAAATTTAACAATTGGAAATTCCACATCATTTATTTTTATCATATGCTTTAACTCATGCTTCCCATTTCACTTTCTGAAAATAAGGAACACTTTTTTACTTGAAAATAATTTTTACTTGAAGATTGTGATAATCACATCATTCTGATCCTCCGAAGGGGGGAAAAATGTACAATTTTAAATCTTAACAAGAATCCGAGGGAATAAAAATTTATATATACACACATGAAAATAATTTCTTCTGGATTGAGTTACCATCACAAGTATTATCAATTTACAGTTGTGCAAGACAACATAAATATATCATGAATTTTAATAATTACTGAATATCTAAAGTAAAGCTCTATTGCAAGTGCCTCTCTGAATGAGATGGATGAAGTATTTTGTTTGTGGGGTTTTATTTTTCTGTTTTTCTTGTTCTAATTAGTTCACATATCCATATGCTGTATGGATATCATAATATATTATGTCATGTACATCATACATAGAAAGATTATATATTGATAGAAGTATACAAATTTCAGCATCAATTCTACTCCTATTTTTGTTTTTTCCAAGTGAGGTGCTGAGAAAATTTATTTACATTAGAAAGTAAGTAGGATAGAGGAGTTTTATTATAGTTCTATCCCTTAGTTCTTTGAATTCTTCCCTTGTTATAAGTAAAAAAATCACATGATAATTGATCTTTAAATAAGAATTATGTCTAATCGTTTTTCAGCTTAACTTATTTAGATCCCCCTACAACTTTGTGAAAAGCAAGGAATGACTCCACCTGACTTGCAGAAAGATCTGTTAGGCAAACATTACAGTCACTCGCTCTACCGACACCGCACCAATATTTGGAGCCAGGAAGGTTCTTAGCGATGGGCTAAGGTGGGCTTTTGTATTTTGTTTGCTCATTTGTTCTTTTGCAAAGTGGGAGAAGGTGCTTGTGAAAAGCAGTTAGAGACAAACTTGGTACACGTAAGACAGATTTGAAGGCCTATCAGCATTAGGAAAGAGGATGTATAGAAATTGAAAATGGAGAAATTTATAGTCAAAGATACTCATAGGCGCTCCACCTTAGAAAGTGTTCATGTTGCCAGGTTCTGTGTATACCCATTTGAAGACCACTTAGAGAAGCCTCAGGGTGAGCAACATTCTAGAGCCAGAGGAGTACGCCCATGAAATAGCCATTTGTTCTCATATTAAGCAATCAGGGCAATTCCACAAACTCCTTCTTTGGAAGCAGATTTCCCTCCACACAGTGTTGCAAGGTCTTAATAAGGTGGCGCACCTGAGAGCCCACAGGACAGGGGTCCAATGGATCCAGAAATGGCTGATTCCAGCACATTAAGTTATTGGGACCAATTACTTGCTTTGAACAGTCAGGTTTGACTTTTAAATTATAATGAAACATAATTGTGTGGGATTAGCCAGTACTATGATTGGGAGAAGGGCATTCACATCCTAATTCCAATTCCACATGATTGATCTGTGTGACTACTAGTAGATCACTAAACTTCTTCATTTTCCCATCCATAAAAGAGAGGAGTTAATTAATCATGGCCTACTTCAAATTCTTTGTTGAAGAAGAATAATACAAACGTGGTTGTCATGGGCAAAAATGCACAAAGTGAAACCTATTACAATAAAATATTATGCTCCTCATTTTTAAGGCACCAGAAGTTTTAAGGATCAAAAAAGTAAGCTAGTTAACATAATAATAACTACATTTTAAATAAAAAACTGCAATTTCCTTAGCAGACTCCATTTTTTTCTTCATATACTCAAAAGAGTTTTCTGTATTCAGAAGTCAGGTATCAACAAAAAGTAGCAGTATCTGTCCCGCTGTAAAATGTAAACTTCCAAAGAAAATGCGTTCTCTACATGAACATACATTGCCCTCACACCACACTATCTGGGCGCCCTAAATACCAGCAGATTGTGCAAACTCTACCTTTTAATCTAAGTCAGGCTGCTAATGCCTCAAGAGCAGAGTTCCCATAAGCCAAACAACCATTGCTGAGGGGTCTGTGACCATGAGATCATGGTCTTTTCCCTTGCATCCTGGAAGTCCCTAGGCTCAAGTGGGAGAATTTCCATTACTGTTCTGCACTTTGTTCTCTGAGGACAGGCAGACTTGAGCTCCTGAGAGCTTGTCCTCTCATTGCACCACTGTCTGAGACAAGAGCATGAAAGCAGGCGCAGCAGCTTGTCCTGATGAAGAGAACCCAAAGCTGAATCCAGATTCTTCTAGACTCTAGGAATACACTGTAAATTCGAAGTCACTCCACTTAGGGCAAATCTTGGGGACCCACCCTGACAAGCTCTGAGGCCAGACTGCCTGGGTTTGACTTACAGCCTCTGCCACTTAGAAACTGTGGCTTCAGATAAATTACTTAACTTTTCAATATATCAGTAACTCATCTGCAGAATTGGAGAGCATCATAAGAGCATCTTTCTCATGGTTCTTACTAAGGGAAAAGGTAAGTCACATAGGCTTATGTATGACTGTCTGACTATACATTATTGTTCAGACTGGTACACTTTTGTGAGTGAACAGTGTTGTTCATTAATAATTACATCAGGACAACAGGAATAAGCCAGGACGTTCCTGAGTAATATAGATTGTATAGGATTGCTCTCTCATAAGACACCTGGCATGAAGCCTGGCATCTTCCTAGAATGAGCTAATAATATATACTCCTAAATTGCCTGAGGGATTATGGTCAAAAATTTCTGAGAACAGGACATTCCCTTTCATTATTAGTAGTTTCAGAGTTTGTTCTTTTGCAGTAGGGTTTTTTTGAAGCAAAAGGAAAGAAAGTGTGCTCACTTATTTAGCCCCTTCCTACTCTCACTTTTTGCAAGAGAAATGCAAGCATGGAGTGTAGCGAGGAGCCCCCTTGTGTTCGTTCCAATCCCCACCCTTGTCTGATGATGAAAGAGGGGTGATATGAGGTCAGTCCCACACCAGCAACAGGACTAAGGCTTAACTTCAGGAAGTTGACAGTTACTTTAACTTAGATTTTAAAAATTAAAAACACGGTGTCAAAAATCTAGCAAAAATAATTGGTAATAGAAGCAAAAAAATTCCAGACTCAGAAGTCCCATGAAGTCATCTCTATACCTCTTGCCAGCATAGGGTCTTTTAAAAACATGTTCTCAAGGTCCTGGCCAGCCTCGCGTCAGCTGCCCCAAAGATGGGACTTCCATCATTTCTTTGGCAAAACATCATCGAAATCCGGCAGACAAGACCTTCAGACCTGGATTTCTCAGTTCGGTATCATGCCGGTTCTAGGAGACACCGCATTAAGTTTCTGCTAAATGCAATTTCTTAGCCAATGCTTGCTTCATTTGAGCCTGTGCATTTAGAAGCAGAATTTACAGTGCATAGTTCACATTCTTTTATCAAAATTACCTCAGCCTTCTAAGTCTAAATTTAACCAACTAGCTAGCACTCTACACTTGGCAAGAGGACAGGATTTGGGGCTTTGGGACATAAAAAGCAACAGCATACCCAAAAGTCACATTTTACTGAAGGGCCCCATAGGTGACTTTTTTCCTGATAATAATATCAGGGCCTCCCAGTTTACAAAGTCAGCCAAGATCCATTATCTCATGGGCATTTTATTCTCTCAGTTCCACCAATTTAACATGCAGGTCCAACCTCGTGCACGAAGCAGCCTACAGAGAAAGGCCAGACAGCAGTACCATGCAGCATGTGTCCGGCCCTCCTCTGGCAGGCCAGGGAGAGTGTGGGACAGCTCACGAGAAGATGAGTTCATGTTCAGCCCTGGGAAAGTGGGACAGCAGCCTTTCCTGCTGCTCTGCATGAAATGAGCCCTGAGCAGCATGAAATCCCTGACCACAGGTGTAGAGATTCCCAGTGACATAAATATCTTTGCTGTTTCGCAGTTGGAAGAAGGCTGTGGGAAGATTTGCCACAAGCTCCCCCTGGCCAAGTCTGCCTTTATAAAGAAACGGCCATACAGGGGCGCCTGGGTGGCTCAGTGGGTTAAGCCGCTGCCTTTGGCTCAGGACATGATCTCAGGGTCCTGGGATCGAGCCCCACATCGGGCTCTCTGCTCAGCGGGGAGCCTGCTTCCCCCCCCCCCGTCTCTCTGCCTGCCTCTGCCTACTTGTGATCTCTCTCTCTCTGTCAAATAAATAAATAAAAAATCTTTAAAAAAAAACAAACAAACAAACAAAAAAAGAAACGGCCATACAGGCCACACCATGGCTAGGGAGTTTGAGGAGTCTTGTCCCAACTTCCAGTAAAAAGATTCATGAAAAAGAATTAGAGAAAGGTGAACACGTATCTCAGGCCATTCTAAGGAAAAGAACAAAAGAAAAAAAATCACAAAGCTCAAAACTGGTAGGTATGTTGGACCACAAACTCTTGAGCTCTTCTGTATGTTCAAAAAAACTCCATAAGCAAAAATTTACATAGACAAAGGCAAAATTATAATCTGTATGACAAATTATTAACAACACAACTATGTGGAGTGTTTTAAAATTCTTTCAAAAACTGAGTCAAACTGATATGAAACTATGCAAAGAAAATGGAAAACAAATCCTCAAAAGGGTGGAAAAAGTCTTAAAATATGTGAAATTCACTGAGAGATACATAAATTAGTATAAAAATATATGTGCCATACTTGCCCATAAAACCAAAGACATTTTTTTTCTTTTTAAATTATAACATCCAGCCTAAACTCGGATGTGGAGAAGGGAGACTCTGTACCACCCGATTTCAATTTTCAACTTTTTCCATTTTATTTGGCATCAGACCATATTTTATCTATTTTATGTATTCATTTCTATATCATTTTATCTCATTTCTTATCATTGTAAGCAGCATATAGTCAAATTTTATAACCAAACCCAAAGTTAGTGTCTTTCAATGGAGAAATATATTCCAACTATGTTTATTGTCATAATTGGCATGACTGATCATAAGTTTTGCTGTAATTTTCCAGTTTCTCTCTACTCTGCTGTGTCTATGTTTTATTTAGTTTTAATTTCTATTTAATTTAAAATTTGGAAGTCCTATAGTAATTACTATCACATGTGGCAATTACTAATTACTAGTTGTAATAATAATAGGCCATTACTGGAAAAAAATAATCAATAACAAAAAAGACTAAATATAGGAGGTTTAACAATTTGATAGACTGTTTTATAATTGCTAAGAATTTATTTTTAAAAATTTTTAGCATGCAAAAAAACTCATAATCAAAACTTGACCAAAAAAAAAAAAAACAGTACAGTAAGATCCCAAATGTATGTGTATGTATATATATATACATTATAGTATTTATATGAGAAAGACTGAGAGGTAAGTATATCAAAATGACAACAATGATTGTCACCTATTTATCAGTTATGGGTATTTTTTTCTCTACTGCATTTTTCACATTTCTCCGAAGTTATGTAATGACTTCAAACTATTTTTATAATCCCAAATCAACCCCTAAATTGCATTTCAACATGCTTATCAATGGACTTCTCAGAAAGCAATGAGCTTCTCAGAAAGCAAAAACAACAGAAACTCTTATGATGCCATGTAGCAGATTATAGCAATTAATTAGAAGTCCAAGGACCCAGTTTACAATGAATGGTCACAGGCCAAGCCCTTTAAGAAAGGTGACTAGTTCCAGCCCCACAGTAAGCATGGTATTTGTGGATGGACAAATGGATGGACGGGAACTTGACCTGCACTCTGCCAAACTGTTTTCATATGTTCTTATACAGATCATAACCTTGAGATGCCTTCTCATCCACAGATTGTTTAGCATATACCAAAAGAACATAAAATACTCCAACAACTGATTTTTTTAATTATAAAACCTTGCAACGTATTGTTCTAAACTCAATTCTTAATGCAAATGCAGCAGTGAACTCTCTTCTCCCAGTTTCTATCACTTAGCTTCAATTCTGTTGCTCTTTTATCTTAAAAAGAATTCGGTGCTCAGTGTCATGTTTCATTTACAAAGCCATAATTTGATTTTGTTACTTTGGAGTTTATAATCCAATTTGTATCTATTGTTCAGCCCAGTGGAATGAATTTGCATGGCAATCATAGGTACAAATTATAAACTCAAAACACATCTGAAATTTTAAGGCTCTTTATAAGGCTACAATGAGTTTTAATAACAAATCACTTGTCATTTTTCTTAATGAAATAGATTTTTTTGCTACCAATATTGAACTCTACTTTGAGTGAATCCTCCCTTATTGATTATAAATGGAGAGAGAAGTTGAGCTAAGTTGATTTATAGAGGAATGCTGATATTTATATATTCCCATTCTCTGTGATACCACTTAAATATAATGAATACATACATCTTTAGCGCTCTTAAAGTTTGAGCATATTTTAAAAACAGGACAATTGGGGAGAAAACAATATAAATTATTTAAAAGGAATAAGGAAAATTGGAGTTCACTAGGCATTTAAGATAAATTGATTACCACTGGGTATTAAGTTTGCATTCAGTTTTCCTGCAGTTAAATACGAACAAGCACACTGAATTATACTGAGATCAAAATAGGAAGTATATCAGCAAAGATAAACTTTTTGCCAAATCTCAATTCAAACAAAATTTGATCATGTTTCCACTTATGAAAAATGTTGAGCATCAGCACAAAATACTTTCAACCAACCTTGCCAAAGACAGAGTGACTGTATTTAAGTAGAACCTTCATATAAGAGAACCGTATCCTAACGGTTGACTGCTGTCTTCCTAGTTAATGTACTTATGCAACTTTTTCACAAGTACTGAAAACTCACCAAGCCCAAGATTGAGCCACCTGCCCCTCAAATCCTGTTGAATTAATCAGTGCTTTTTATTTCACACCAACAGAAACTAATTTGCAGTCACCTTAGTGACTGGTGTTTTGTTGGAAGGATCATAGGGCAGCTTAAAGAAGCTACTCTCTAATTCCCTCTTTTGCCCCCCACTCTAGGGAATGGAACTAGACATTGAAAGCTTTGAGGAAGCCTGGCAGTACTCTCTAGCTCTCATCTCTGCTGCTCTCTGCTCATCTGCTTCATTCCACTGCAAACCTGAGATATCCATGGCAGCAGACAATTGTCCCATAGATCCTTCTTTGACATGGGTCTTCCCGTTCAGACCATAAAAAGTATGAACTGCCTCTTTCTACTTACTCTCTGAAGTCTTGTCAAAGGAAGGCTTCTTTCAATTCCCAGAGCATTCCATGCTCTCTTCCCATCATAGCCTTTGCCATGGAATTCTCCCCTCCCACCCCACCCGACTCAATGTCCCTTTGTCTTGCTAACTCTTAGGGATCCTTGGGTTTTCAACTTAAAAGTCATTTCCTCCATACTTTTTCTTAATTCTTAGATCATTCATTCATTCATTTCACATACATTTACTAAGTAGTTACCGTGTGCCACACACAGCGCTGAGTACTGGGTGAACATTGATCCCTTCCTTCATGGAGCTTGTGGTCAATGAGGAATATATAATTATGCATTATGATAAATACAAGAGAGGAAAGTGATAGGATAAAGGATAATAGGAGGAGCTCAGGTGGTCAGAGAAGGTCAGCTGAGCTCTCCGAAGGACAAGGAGTCAGTGTTCTGATCCAAAGGAATCAGAATATGTTCCAGCTCCATAGTACATCCAAAGAACCCAAAACACTGAGAACCTGAACTAGAAGAGTGGCTATGAAAGAAAATGAGATCACCCTCATCCCTCAAAGAGTAATCTGCACACCAGATTTGGCACATTTGGACTGGTAGAGTTTTTAATTAGCTTTTTTAAAATGTTAATATGTTAGGGAGGGCAGCACTCCGCACTTCACACTTAACATCTGGCCTCATTCGGACACTCATGCTAGTTTGCCAGTCCCCAGGATTCATTTCAGAAGGGTGCCGGAAACAACTGAACCAGCTGTTGCACACTCTGTTTCTGTGGATATGCAGAAACTCCTAATGCAATGTTTAAAATCTTTGAGGTTCTAATAGAGTGGAATGAGCTGAATGGAATCCTGGAGCTCCAGGAGAATTCAGCTCAAGACGGTAATGGGAACTGCAATGGCCATCTTGGAGGCTGGCCATTTTATTTCTCCAGATAGTAAATGCTCCCAGATGATTTACATAAGGACACATCTTAAAGGAAATGCTCTTAAAATTTTTCCTTCAATCTCATGCATATGTTCTCAGGATTGATTGCTCATTTTTTCCTTCTTTTTATACAAGATTTCCATATCATTATGATCCGCCACATCTGCCTTTACTGTTTCAGTAAAATTCTAATTAAATTTTAGAATTTAATTTAGGGGCGCCTGGGTGGCTCAGTGGGTTAAAGCCTCTGCCTTCAGCTCAGGTCGTGATCCCAGGGTCCTGGGATTGAGCCCCGCGTGCTCTCTGCTCAGCAGGGAGCCTGCTTCTCCCTCTCTCTCTCTGCCTGCCTCTCTGCCTACTTGTGATCTCTATCTGCTAAATAAAATCTTTAAAAAGCAAATAAATAAATATATAATCTCTGCATCTAATATAGACAAATAATATATTTTAAAAACCACCTGAACTGGGGCTCCTGGTTGGCTCAGTTAGTTACACCACTACCTTCAGCTCGGGTCTCAGGGTCCTGGGATCAAGCCCCTGCTGAGCGGAGAACCTGTGTCTCCCTCTCCTTCTGCCCCTTCCTCCTGCCCTCATGTTCTCTCTCTGTCTCTCTCTTCCAAATAAACAAATAAAATCTTTAAAAAAGAAAAAACTAGGGGTGCCTGGGTGGCTCAGTGGGTTAAGCCTCTGCCTTCAGCTCAGGTCATGATCTCAGGGTCCTGGGATCGAGCCCCACATCAGGCTCTCTGCTCTGCAGGGACCCTGCTTCCTCCTCTCTCTCTCTCTGCCTGCCTCTCTGCCCGCTTGTGATCCTGTCTGTCAAATAAATAAATAAAATCTTTGGGAAAAAAAAAAAAAAGAAAAAACTACCTGAACCAAAGTTCATCAAATTTTTAAAGCTTAATCTAACACACCACAGCCAACTGATAATCTTCCTATAGAACACTTAAATATAAATATTGCTTTTAGGATTATAGCTAATTACACTTATACTTTTAAAATATATTATTCATGGTTCCGTGTGTGTGTGTGTGTGTGTGTTTGTTGTGTAATATTTTTCTTTATCAATGAAATCCCGTTCATTATTTTCCCCTTATTTGTTCCTCCATGAGATTCTAGTGACACCTTAATGACCATTTTCTTATCAATGATCAGTTGCATTTTTGCAAAACAGTATCGCCTGATGATTTAAAAAAAAAAAAAGAAAAAGAAAAACAGCCCACAATGTTTTGGTATGCCTGTTAATTAAATCTTAGCAAAAATATTTGAGAAATAACCTGAAACGACAGTTGTCAGTTATACTGTGAAAACAAAGAAAATGATACCCTCCCAGACACTTAAAACGGTCAGAATCAAAATTGAGCTAAATTGGCAATTCGTTTTAGAAAACAAGTTCCAGCTCAATTTTTCTATGATTGTTTGGATTTTTTTTCTTAATAATTCGCATTAAAGGACCTAGTGAAATTCTTTAGGGCTTCAGTGGTCTTTCTCTAATGGCACCCTTCACATTCTTACTCATTTTACCGGACATTCAGTATCTCATATGGCAGGAGCAAATAGAATGAGGGTCTAACTTTATACTTAAGTTACCTAACTATATATTAGGTTCCTCGAGGAGGTACTTCTCAATGAACCCTCATGTTGTTTCCTCAGTAAAGTCAACACAATAAATGCTTTTCTTTATAAAATTCCTGCCCTGAAAGGAATTTTTAAGTTAATAGTGGCCAAAATATGTAGCCACAGCTCCAAATTACACCTATACATGCTATCTAAAGACTTAGTTAAAATCTCAACTACTCTACTTTAGGCAGGGGGTGGGGGTGGGATCATATCTTAATTCATATAAGCAAAGGACCCAGAGACACTTCACTAAATATGAGGCATTCTGCTATAATTGCTAACATTTGCTTGCTTCTTGTCCCCTTTTAAAAGATGATGGCTTCTCAGAGAGCTTCCTAAAGGCTGGTGCAAACTTAATCAACACTTCCCAACCTCAATTTATTTCAGTTTAATGTGGAAGACAAACTCTTAGCTGTCCTGTTTCGCTGATTATTTTTCCCCCGTTAAATGCTAATCACTGAGATGGCAAATAAGAATTGAACTCTGAGTTTGGTTTTCATGGTTAATATGATGTAATGACCCATACTTAGAAATTTTATTAACTATATTACACTGAAAAAGAATGGAACCTTTATTATAGACTGGGTTTGTACACCCAACAAGGAAATGTCATGATTCTACTGTAGAAGTGCTTTCAGAAATGTGTTTTATTCTGAAAATTATGAAAACGTATTAAACATAGAAAAATGCTTCAAAATTTATTTACGTGTCACAGAAAAAAGTGACCATAAATTGTTTCCTAGTGGAACACTATGATGTTCTATACAATAAATGACTAACACATATTCAGTTTGGCATTAGGAAGATCAGCCTACAATGCCAAATCAGAATAGAAATCTTAAAGGAAGCATACAGAAAGAGAAAGTGGTCCATTTACCTATTTCTTTCTCTTATTTTTAAGTTTTTTATTTGGATTTGAAAACTTCAAGGTATAATTTGTGGTTTTTCCCACTTAAATCATCATTCATAAGCTTGTTATGCAATGTCTTAGCTTTCTATTACTAGCTTTCTTCTCTGCTCATGGTCCTCCAAGGTTGAAATCATGGTATCAGCCCTGCTCGGGTCTCATCAGAGTTGGGGTGGGAGGCTTTCCCAAGGATGTTTCAAGGTTGTTGGAAGAATTTAGTTTCCTATTATTATAGGATAGGAATTCCTGTTTTCTTGATGGTTGCAGGATTGAAATCCCAACTTTCTTGCTTGCTATACACCAGGGATCTCTCTTAGCTCTTAAAGGGTGCTAATAGTTCCCTATCATGTGACCCCTGTCTTAGGAACTTTTATTCTTCTAGTTTCTGATTTCTAGAAAGGTCCAGTTCTTCTGAATAACTCAGGCCCACCCAGGAAAATCTTCAATTTGATTAAGTCAAAGTCAGCAGAATTGGAACCTTAATTATATTTGCAAGAACTCTTCACTCTAGTCGTATGGCACTGTCTAATCATGGGACTGAATTAGAATACATTCCCAATCCTGCTCACACTCAAGGGGCATGTATTATACTGGGACAGTACACCAGTGGGGAAAGAATCTTGGGGGTCATCTTACAATTTTGCTTACCACATGCTATAAAAGGCCAACACTGGGGTGCCTGGGTGGCTCAGTTGGTTAAGTGTCTGCCTTTGGCTCGGGTCATGATCTTGAGTCCTGGAATCAAGCCCCACATCGGGCTCTCTGCTGAGGGGGGAGCCTGCTTCTCCCTCTCCCTCTGCCTGCCCCCAGCTCATAATTCAAGCTCTCTCACTCTATTTCAAATAAATAAAATCTTTTAAAAGAAAGAAAGAAGGAAAGAAAGAAAGAAAGAAAAGTCCAACATCACCAAGAAATCAAATAATTTACTGAGTACCTTCTGAGGTATTCACTAACTTGCCCAAGAACACACAACAAACAAGTATCAGAGATAATGTAATCCTAGGTCAGATATGTCTGACTCGAGGAACCTATGCCATGAAGAAATAACTTACTGGATGTCATTGGCCAGAGAGTACACTGTCATAGACTTTTAAGGAGAATTACTGATTTCAGGGGAACATTTCTTCCCTTAATCATACATTTATCAACCAACAAAGATTTATTAAGTTCCTCACTTCCTGGGACACTGGGTTGAGCAATATGTAGTTATACAGGTCTGTACTAGATCCTTGACCTTGAAAGCGCTTGATCAAAATATGAAAATAATATATGATACAGTATTAATTAAAATCACCATATTATTAAGAGAGTAGATCTTAAAAGTTCTTTTTTAAAAAAAAAAGATTTTATTTATTTATTTGAGAGAGAGAGATAGTGAGAGAGAACACAAGCAGGGAGGAGAGGGAGAAAGAGGCTCCCTGCTTAGCAGGGAGCCCCATGTGGGGTTTGATCCCAAGACCCTGAGATCATGACCTGAGCTGAATGCAGAAAATGCTTAACCTACTAAGCCGTCCATGCGTCCCCAGATCTTAAAAATTCTCATCAGAAGAAAAAAAATTGGTGACTATGAATGGTGAGAGATAACTAGACATTATGGTGATTATTTTGCCATGTATACAAATATCAACTTATTATGCTGTTGAAGCTAATACAATGTTATATATCAATTATACCTCAGTTTAAAAAAATGGGAGAAATAAGATATCATATATTTTTTCTAAATAGCAATTAAGGTTTCAAATGCCCAAAACGTAATACACTTGCCAAACAAGTGGTCAATAAATTTAGACCATTATGAGCTAAAAATTCCACAGAAAACTTCAGAAAGGAAATGGGACTTTGCTGCAATTGATTGGATTTTCATAAATCCTTATGCTGGGGATTTGAGTGAACTTTTTACATATAAAGAAAATTATCTAGGGAGCCTTTTTTTGAAACACAATAACATACAACAACATAGCATGTTGTAAACTAAATAAAGTATATAGGTTCTCTAGGTTTAGATTTTTCTAGGAGGTAAGAAACACAAAATCTAGAGAGGTCAGGGAGTGGAAGTAACTCAGCTGAGGCTTCTTGACCCCAGAGGAGTCTTTCTTGGAGTGTGCTGCGGTCTTCAAACATCAGTGTCACCAAGACTTTGTTACCATACAGATGCTAAGTACCTCTGTGGCTCTACTCAGTTAGTATCTCAGAGGGTTGGTCTGAGGAACCCACTATTTAAACAACTGCCTAAAGGACATTCTTATCTCAATAACTGCTTTCCTGAAGGGTGCATATACAGGCTACCAGGTAGAACAAATCCTGAAACAGCATACAAAGTCTTGAACATATGTGGCCATCTGCTTAGAGGGTGGCTCCAAGGCTTCCATCAGATTCTCAGATTCTGAGCCTGGGTGGCTCAGTCCATTAAGCATATGACTCCAGCTTAGGTCATGATCCCAGGGTCTTAGGACTGAGTCCCGCATGGGGCTCCTTGCTCAGTGGACTCCTTGACTACAGCTCCCCCTGCTTATGCACACCCTCTAACAACTAAATAAAATCTTAAAAAAAAAAAAAAAATTCTTGAAAAGATGTGCAAACCACCCCCCCCAAAATTGTTAAGAATCACTGGAATACAGGAAAGAAGGCAAAGACATTTTAAGGAAAGAGAAATGGGATGTTTTCAGTGTGAAGGGGATCAGAACTATCTCGCCCAGGCGAGAACACTGACCTGAGGGTGGACGTGAGCAGGCAGTGATGTTAAATGGATGACGAGGCCCACCACACGTCCACCACCTCTGCGGAAGAAGAGTAAGCGTCATAAAATTGCAGCGGGAGGAACTGAGACAGGAAATAAATACTTTCTCACACTAAAACTGCCGGGAATGCCCCAGAGGGTGGGAATAAACTAGATAATCACCCATCCAGAAAGTCAGACACACTAAAAGATTGATGATTCAGGTCTGTCTGCTTTTTCAGCAGAAAATAGAATTATGCATTTTGGGCTGTTTTGGTTACGGCAGTAACCGCAGTGGTCCTAATAAAGGAATAGACTTTATGACATTTAAGGTATTTGGAATGTTTAGGTTTATTAAAAATTAAATTTTAAGTCAGCTCCTTATTATGTTTTCTATGTCCTTCGTTAATTATCCATTATGATAGCAAAATGATCAGTGCTACAGTTTAGTGGATCAGTTAGTGCTATTTTAAAAGGCATGTGTTGAGCATATATTGCCTGGCTAATTTTCTACTAGAAAAAGATAAAGTTTTATTTTTCATCATACCCATTCTAAATAAAGTAAATGGACATTTATCAGTGGAATAGTATAAATTGTCCTGGGCTTTGGCTAAGAGTCCCATAATAATCAGCCAACCTCATTAATTTGTTGAGGAAAAAAAAAATCTATCAAACATGTTGTTTGTTCTCTTATGCAAGAGAACAAAAATGTTGATTTTTCATTCAAATGGTTTGAGTATATATATTTGAAGAAAGTGATTCATTGAAAGAATTGTAAAGAGCTGATTACATGACTGATAGAATTATTTTTGTTAATTCTTAAAATAAAATTATAAAAAAAATCAAATAAGAAGCTAACTACATAGACTAGCCTTAAACTTGTAGTAGGGAAAAAATGGAGAGACAATGAAAAGCTATGGGATTCTACAAAGTTTAAGAAAAGGATGAAATGGATAGTTGTATCTATGTTTTCATTTATGTTATAGAATGTTTGAAGTATAATTTCATTTAATTGTATTAATACCAAAGAGAAAGGTTGAAAAGTGGAAAGTGTAAGATGTAGAACAAGACCAAGAAAACCCTGCTTACCAAGTGATACACAAACACCCAGGACCTTGTCCACTGAGCATAGTAAAATGGCAATAATAACCTGTTCTAAAACTTGAACTCGACTCTGACTTCTACCACCAGCTTTTGTTTTAATTTTTCTAATACACCATGGTTCCATGGAGGAGCCTCACGAGCACTTTCTCCCTCAAAGAGCTGAATCTCCCTAAAGCACTAACCATATTAGAAAACGGTCATTGAGAGAATTATACTTTAGCCTAAAATCTGGACCAGAGTTTAAGAGAAGAAAAATCTTATTCCTTCACTAAACTTTACATTACTTATGGCTTAATAAATGTTTTACAAATGCTTATTTGAAATGAAGAAAATGGTTTCATAACTTTTTCTTAGTATCAGTGTATTTCTTTAGTTTATTTTCAAAAAAACTCAAACTTACAAAAAAGTCACAAGAATAATATAAGGAACTCCTATATATCCTTCATGCCATTTCTTTGTGTCTTCCTCAATTTCTTTCATGAGTACTTTATAGTTTTCTGAGTATAGATTCTTAGCCTCTTTGGTTAGGTTTATTCCTAGGTATCTTATGGTTTGGGGTGCAATTGTAAATGGGATTGACTCCTTAATTTCTCTTTCTTCTGTCTTGTTGTTGGTGTACAGAAGTGCAACTGATTTCTGTGCATTGATCTTATATCCTGACACTTTACTGAATTCCTGTATAAGTTCTAGCAGTTTTGGAGTGGAGTCTTTTGGGTTTTCCACATAGAGTATCATATCATCTGCAAAGAGTGATAATTTGACTTCTTCTTTGCCGATTTGGATGCCTTTAATTTCCTTTTGTTGTCTGATTGCTGAGGCTAGGACTTCTAGTACTATGTTGAATAGCAGTGGTGATAATGGGCATCCCTGCCGTGTTCCTGACCTTAGTGGAAAAGCTTTCAGTTTTTCTCCATTGAGAATGATATTTGCAGTGGGTTTTTCATAGATGGCTTTGATGATATTGAGGTATGTGCCCTCTATCCCTACACTTTGAAGGGTTTTGATCAGGAAGGGATGCTGTACTTTGTCAAATGCTTTTTCAGCATCTATTGAGAGTATCATATGGTTCTTGTTCTTTCTTTTATTGATGTGTTGTATCACATTGACTGATTTGCGGATGTTGAACCAACCTTGCAGCCCTGGAATAAATCCCACTTGGTCATGGTGAATAATCCTTTTAATGTACTGTTGAATCCTATTTACCAACTCATTTTATCATTTTTTATAATTATTTTGGGGCCATTTATGAGTAAACTGAAAACATTGCGCTCCTTTACCCGTAAATACCTCAGGGTGCATTTTCTAAAAATAAGTACATCCTCTTACATAGCCACACATCATTTAACAGTGGCATTTATTTAACAATATGACTATTTAACAACACTATTATTTAATCCAGAGTCCGTATTTAAATTCCTCACTAATTCCTTATAACAAAAATGACCCAAAAGAAACTTTCTGAAAATATACAAGAAAATAAAGAAGTCATTAAACATGTTTTTAAAAAAAAAAAAAAACTGCTTTACTCTTGGTGGGGGAAATGGTGCTCTTTACGATTCTCTATGATTTTTTAGAGACTTTCAGGTTTGTTTGGTGTTTTTTTTATATAATGTAATAAGAGCTCAGAAGTTTTCTATAAGATCTCTAGCTTTTCTTTCCAAAACCAGCTAACCAGGAACCATTAACCTTTCTTAAACAGAACTGCGTGGCACATAAGAGAGATCTCTTTACACTGATCAATAGAGCAGGAACAAAATTAATGCCCAGGACTGGTCACAAAGTGTGCCACTCACTTCCATGAAATAGCATGTGTCTGTCTAGGGGCAAAAAGCATTTAACGTAGAAAACAGCTATCAGGATTTATTTCTCACTTTTAAAATGCTCTTATACTTCTTCCATGCCCTCACCACTTAAAATCGATGACTAGATGTAAGAAAGAACTTCTGGACAGCCTCGCCAATTAACTTACTACTTCTTAGACAGAATAGCAAAATACTAACCTGAAGGAATTTTCCATCTTGGTGCATGCACATAAACATATATGATATTAAACAAGGAGGTAAAATCATGCAACTCAACAAAGGCTAAGAAAATTGAGATTTGGGGCGCCTGGGTGACTCAGTGGGTTAAAGTCTCTGCCTTTGGCTCAGGTCATGATCCCAGGGTCCTGGGATCGAGCCCCGCTTCGTGCTCTCTGCTCCGCGGGGAGCCTGCTTCCTCCCCTCTCTCTCTGCCTGCTTCTCTGCCTACTTGTGATCTCTGTCTGTCAAATAAATAAAAATCTTTAAAAATAAATAAATAAAATAAAATTTAAAAAAAGAAGAAAATTGAAAAATCTGTTTCTAACCAGAGAACTTTAGATGTCATGGCATTAGTTAACAGAGTTCAGTCTGCTTTAGTATTCCAAAAGTCCTACACTGTGGCTCAGTCTGCATCCAACTTCATAATTAGGTCAGAAAAATGATCACACTGCCTCTTAGGCCAAGAGCAAGTGCTTAAAGAGTATTTACAGCCCTGAATAGATCAGCCAAGGTTATTTACTTCGGGGTTTCAATAGGAAATCTTTCAATTTTGAAATTCTTTGGCAATGTTCTCTATATCTCAAGTGAAAACTACTGAGCCAAGGACAGACAGTGTTTGGTCTCTGTAAGAACATTAATTCATTCATTCACTCATTCAAAAGCTGTAAACTTGAGCTTATTGATGGAAGCAGCAGCAAGATAATAATCTTTATCTGTATACTAGTTTTCAATTTATAAAAGACTTCAGCATACATCATGTCAAGTAATCCTCATACTTAACTCCTGTAAGACAGAGCTTCTCAATGTTTCCATTTTACAAGTGCTTACAAGAATAAAATGTTAAACAAGACAGCCCCGTGTACTCAAGGAAGTTAAGGTTGCATGGTAAAATACCCAGCTAGGTGGAATTTTTTTTAAATATGAAGAATAAAATTTGTATTTCAGCTTGTTCAGTATGAATTATCTAGTAGATTTTAGTTATACAATTACCAGGGTCTCATATAAGCCATATATTATGATTAGAAGAAAGGCTGATCATACTTGGAAAAATAGAGCAAAAGTATAGAGTTAAAAAATTATAAGTCAGCCAGATTCAATGACAGTGAAATTTATACTCTTTTTTTTTCATATATCCACATGAATAATTACAGGAGAATTATTGTGAATAGCCATAAAATAACTATAAATAATGTTGAGAGGCAATTTACTGAATTAAGATTAGCATTATAACCCTATCATTGACTAAGTTAGCGATGTTGGGCAAATTTTTAATTCTCTAAATCTGTTTTCTCATCTGTTAAGATAAGGATAGTAATCAGTCTTCTTTGGTTTTTATATAGACTGACCCTTGCATAAAATACCTAATATAACTCAGTGAATGTTATCTCTTTTGTATGAGTATATAAATAGTTCTATATGGGATTATTTATGTATTTCTAAATACTGTATGCTCTCTGGACTTGTGTAAAGGTGAATATTTCTTGTAGTATCTGTGTTTCTCTTCACTAAAGCCTTCTGATATAATTTTACTGAAAAATGGGGAAGAAAAAATGTAATGAAACTTGTTTCACAAAAATATTATCCTCAGTTCTGCAATCACTGTTACATGTGAGTTTAGTAATCCCTTATTATCACTCTAAGAAATGCAAATTCTTTGTAAGAATGGTTTCTTTTTATACCATACTTCTGAATTTTATTTGAAGGGGTGCTAACATGGGTAGAAACAGATGTAATGCTTACCTACATTTGCATCTTTATTCAAAGGAAAAGAGATCATATTGTAAGAGGCAGCGTAGTGTAGTGGGAAGTAAATGGGCTTTGGAGGCAGAGTCCTCTAATTTACAAATCCCAGAGCCTCCATTTGCTCCCTGTACAGTTTGGACCATGCTTCTTACACTTGCTCAGCTTGACGTTCAACCGTTTCAACAGAAACTACTAATTCATACTTCTTAGGGCTGTGGAAAATATTACAGGTAATATGGAATACATGCCAAACATGTGATATTAGTATAGTAATATAGTGTATAGTATAGTGTATAGTAAAATCATGTTTCTTGGTTTTATTTTTAGCTATTTTGATACAAAGCTTTCTGACATGGACAAAATGCTCATAGTTAGCTTTCTCTTTTATATCATTCTTTTAAAACTCCCATCTTCAAAATCATCCCTCTGTTAGATAAAGGGATCTTTTGTTAGCTAGTGGTGCTTGGTTTGTTTTCCACTTTGAAATGTGGGATAGAGAGAGGGTCTCCAGGATGGTAAGAGTATGCCAACTGCTAAATAAACATCGGAAAGGTCAGAACAGACTGACCTTGAGCAATGACCCCCCAAATTTATTTCTCAAAGAAATAACATAGCAAAAAAAGAAAGAAAGAAAGGAAGGAAGGAAGGAAGGAAAGGAAAGAAAAGAAAAAGTACTTTCTGACTTTACTGGGCAAGGGGGAAAAAGACTCATAAAATGTTAATAGCTTATCTCTGTACATTTTAGATCTACTTAGCTACTAAACCTGTGAGCAAAGGTCTCATGTTTCCATTCTTCAATCAGGGTGAATCCACAGTAAAAGGATGAAATGAGTGGTTTTTTATTACAGCGTGTCCCCCCACCTCACTTCCCAGTCCATGTCTCTATATCCAACAGTGCCAAGTCTTTTTTATCTTTTCTTCAATATCCTCCCCCATTGAAACCTCCCCTTTCATTACCACATTAAAAAAAAACAACAACAACACAAAAACCAATAGCAGCTTAGTGCTTTATCCCTCCTTGGTCTTTGCATTTCAGCAGAGGTCAAAGGCCAAGATTTCAATTGAAAACATGGAGGATAATTTGTTTTTTTTTAAAAAAAATGTCAGGCTTTTGGAGGAAAGATTGCCAGATTAGGAAGATGATTAGAACTTTTTGCAAAAATAAAGTCATATTGGATAATTGGTGCTGAGCCGTGTCTTGGGTATTTTGGTTAATTCAAGGAAAAATGAAAGTGTCTGTCAAATACAGTTATGGCTTATTCAAAATGAAAATCATGGGAAAAAATATTCTTCGATTTAGATTATCTATTTTATTGAATAAAACGGGAATAACAATGAGAAAATGAGCCACTTTTATCCTCTAAAATGGTAGTTCCTGGGTGACTTTTAAAGACATAACATCTTTAATCCCTCAGACTTCCTAAGATGTGTTTCTAGGTATTGTTCCACTTCATACTTGTCCTGGGAGGTAAGCGCAGTTATCATCCTTTTCCTCAGAAAAGGAAAGTAGTTAAGCTTAACTAGGTAATTATCAGCAGAACTGAGACTAGAATTAATTTATCCTGTTCTGTGGACTGTTGACTGACTGACTGCCTGGTGTGAGCCAGGTCGTCTATCCTGTGCCACTGGGCTTTCCTCATTTTTAGTGCAGGCTTTCCTCTCTGCTTGGCCTTGGTGTGGAAAGACAAAAGGGGTTGTGCAACCCTTTATTGCACAAATGCCGGGAGTTAACCAAGGAGGGAGACAAAGAGGGCTTTGGTTCCTCCAATTTGCACTATACCACAAAGTTCAGAAGCCCCCTAGAGCCGCCCCTCACCCGTTTATACTGGGTGGTCTCCCCTGGGCTATGTTCCCTGGGTTGGATTGCATGTGCCTAAAACAAACAAATCTGAGCTCTTCTCTTTGATATGGAACTGTAGATCCTTTGGACGTTTTTATTCCATATCTCTCTTTGAGCAGAAAGGGACTATTTGAAATTGGCAAAACTAACAAAAGGAGTTGATAGTTAACCAACTGGATCATATGATCACGCTCTTCCTAAATATAAGGCCAGCTCTAGTTTTAACCGTGATCCAAACAAGTCTTGGTTCTCTATGGCTCTTGTGTATACCAGAATCCTATAAAGGAAAGCCAGAGCGCCACTTTTTCCGACTGGTTTGGCAGTATGTTGATCTTTTGTAAAGCATACCAGCCAGATAAACTGATCTCCGACCTAGTTTGCCAAGCATTTCTGCATTTACCAGAAAATGGGAAATTATCTTTCACACCAATGACATTGAATACTCACATCTTTCCTGAGATTTTTCTGCTTTGGACATGAGCAATCACGGCTCTATGATGTAGGTGTTTATGAAATCCCTGCAAAAATCCGTTGGGTTTTTTGGCAAAGGAGCACCTCTGCCGTTTGTTTTTATTCTAAAGAATTGCATCCATAGGCCACAATCTGTCTACCGTTCCAAAACCTAGCCAGATGGACTGTTAGCGGGTCTGTTCTAATTTGGGAACCATTCCAGCTCTGAAATAAAGTGCCTTAATAATTTTGTTCCATGTGTATCAGCCATTGACTGAGGTTTTGGCCCACCACAAAGAGCAATTATGCAGCTTTCTCATTACTATCATTATCCATCTGTAAAGCATCCTGTCAATAAACCACATTTTCTGCTGGCTTGGGGTCTTTTTTAACCTAGCCTCCTGAATATTATTCTATTCTGCCTAAGGTGAAAGGCGATGCAGCGGACAGCAACACGTGCAACAGACGGGCTTCTAGAGATAGACTAGTGACCAGTGGATAGCGGAGTGGACTGAAAGACTGACGAGAGTTTTCTTCCTGCCTTTAGCATCACACCCTTGGAGCTATACCTTTCCAACAGCAGACATAATCTCTTCAGGGCTTGTAGGTATAGCTATTTATTATAGAGCCTGCACTTGCCTTTGGATAGACTTAATCATGCAGTATCTTCCCCAAAACTGAGAAAGAGGGAAGTTCTGAAGTAGTGAGAATATTGATTACTTGACTACTATTGTCTTTTGTTCATATCACACAGTTACAATCATGATTTCTGCGTGGTTATTTGTAGACAGTATTGGAGAGTACTCAGTAGTGACTAGAACAGTAAGACTCAGACTCTTCTTACAGTTTATATATATAAGTAGTTTTTTTAAATCTCAGAAAGAGTGCTCTTTTTTTAAAGATTTTATTTATTTATTTGACAGACAGAAATCACAAGTAGGCGGAGAGGCAGGCAAAGAGAGAAAGAGGAGGAAGGAGGCTACCCACTGAGCAGAGAGCCCGATGCAGGACTCGATCCCAGAACCCTGAGATCATGACCTGAGCTGAAGGCAGAGGCTCAACCCACTGAGCCATCCAGACGCCCAAGAGTGCTCTTTTTAATTTGGAGTGAATATTAACAGCATTATGAGTTTTGTTGATTTATTTATTTGGTATATTAAATATTCTTCAGCTGCAATTTAAAGACAACTTCTGTGATAATTTGTTGATGATTTCAACATATTAAAATTTTAGCTACATACTGAATTTTGATTAATACGTTGGCCACCATATTATTGGGGTTGTTTCAATTATCCTAAAACTAGAAGAGTCCTTTTTTGTTTGTTCTTAAGCTTCTAATAGTGGTGGCTTTCACCGTTGGCACTGTTGACCTGGAAACCAATACAAAGATGAACAGAATAAAAGAAATAAGGACTAAAAGAATGTCAATATAATTGTATGGCCACATCCATTCATATTGCCATGAAGTTCTGGAATTGCTTTGAAGAATATGTGAAAATTAACTCAAGGAAAAGAAATACTTTTTCGTAATTGGCTCATGAGATTGAAAATTTGCTAATTTTTCCATCTTCCAAAATGTTTTTTAATTTTCACCTCTATTTTGTGATATGTAAAGTCAATGTATGATTGAAGGAAATATTCCTGAAGTCATATGACATGCAAGAGGGACACATGGAACACCAGAGGTGATGATTTAGCATCTCAGGTCCCTGCCAATGTGCAGACTTTAACAGCAACTCAGTCTAGGTTCCCACACTCACTGACTTCCATCCCCATTGCCTAAAGCCGATTGT
Source organism: Neogale vison (assembly GCF_020171115.1). Taxonomy (NCBI): domain Eukaryota; kingdom Metazoa; phylum Chordata; class Mammalia; order Carnivora; family Mustelidae; genus Neogale; species Neogale vison. The sequence continues at coordinate 160,939,715 of NC_058094.1, read as the reverse complement.
TCACAAAGTGAAGTCACATTACCATCCTCATAGTGCTCTGTGTATCAATTATTAATTCAAATTCATTAATTCTATTGAATTCAAAATGAAGAAATTAAAGTAAGAATTAAACATCCTGTTCATGACCAATGTTTTATAACTTAAATATAATATAAATTGTAATAATACTTTAATTTTTACATTCTACTGTGTTCTCTCTGGAGAGCCCTTTTTCCAGGCACCTCCAACCAGCTGACAGCAGGGGTTCTCAAATTTTCGCTTGCATGGGAATCATCTGCAGGGTTTGTAAAAGCCTGATTGCTGGGCCTCCTCACCAGTTTCTGGCTCAGGAGGCCTGGGGTGGGGCCAACGAATTTGCATTTCTAACCAGCTCCCAAGTGATGCAGATAATGCTGATCCAGGGACTACACGTGGAGAACCACTGGCTTAAAGGACCCTCCATCCTGCCAGGATGGCATTTTCCATCAATCAGCCATTTTGAAAGCTTGCAAATGAATAAAGACTTATGTTCCTCTGCATTATTGAGATATAATTGACATACAACATTACATAAGTTTAAGGTGTACAAGGTGTCACTTATTATAAGCAACGAATTTATATAAGAATCTAGGAAAGTTAGAATACTGATAAGAGACGCTCTGAACAGCATCTAATACTTTGTTTTTGGAGATTTAGAGTTTCTTTTCATGGATGGTGCTACTCTCCTCAATCAAAGAAGTTAACCACTAAACACCTGTGTGACTAATTGCCATCTGTGCTCTCTGGAACCTTGCTAATAGAAGAACATGTCAGAGATCTTTAATGAATTTTAAAATGCACCACTGGTGGATGATCTTAAGCACTTCTTATGTAAGGGAAATGATGGACCTCCTGTCTAATATATTGCACAAATCCAAATAAATGAAATTGAGCCAACTCTTTTGTATGATGCGGCATTAAGAGGTGGGAATAAAGTCTATAGTTATGCAATCTACACAGTTTCTAGAATGAAAAAACTGGCCTACCTGCTGAGACCCCAGTTCAGTCTAGCACTTAAGGACTAGGGACTATTCTCCACTGACAGGAGAGCAATGGAATTGGACTGTGAAAATGGAATTGGACAAACTGAAACTAAGCAAAATGGAATTGGACAAACTGAAACTCAGCAAAAATCTGAATATTTTGATCTATAAATTTACTACCTCTGTCTGCCACAGACTTCCTAATGAGGATCACCTAACCTCTCAAACACTGTATTTCCCCAATTACATAGGAGGGACAATTACATAGTTTTGTGAGAACATTTTTAATAGAAAAGAGCTCCTTTCAGAACTTAACTTTCTAGAATAATGGTCAAAGCACTTATTACTGTATCTTTGCTCAATTTGATAAACCAGTTTTCTTGAGAGTTCATGCTGTAAAACATGAGTACTGATAGAAGTAAAAAAAAAAAAAAAAGAACTCTGTTTCACATGTACAAATAGTGATGTCTGTGAGGCTTTTGTTATTTTAAGGAGAGTGCAAATTGAACCATTAATCTAACCACAGAAGAAAATTTTGCCTTCACATGCATTACTTTTACTGTACTATCTTTTCAATGACCACTCTAAGTATTTTTAGAGTGGTAATTACTGACCTTGCCCAAAGCTTTTTCATTCATCCATTCATTCATTGAATAAATACTTAGTGTTCTAGCTGAACTGTGGTTGAAACTGTGCCATGACCCTACATTTTAATCACAGTTGTAAGTCCCAGATACAAGATATTCAAACATGGAATTAAAAAGGAATAAAGAAGACAAATGAAAGGATTTCTGTTACTTATGGGATGACTTAAAATAAGTGAAAAAATCAGATCAAATATGCAGTTTTATGGTTCTTCAAATTGTTTCTTTACTTTGAAACTATGTGAAATACATACTTATATATTTATCATGTAGCTGCTTGTCAAATTTCATTCACTTCATAGAGTTATCCATGCATGCAATGCATGCAACAGGCATTGAAATAAACTAATTTGCCTATGATCATATTTCAGGCCAGTGCCTACAGCTATAGAACATAGATAGCATCCCTCCCAGAGAAGTTGAAGATCATCATTTCCCACAAAAATAAAGCCAAACATTCCTCTTTCACAAAATCTCCAATAAAGTTGGTTAAATACTATATATATATATATATATATATATATATATATATATATATTTATTTATTTCAGGCTAAGTTAGTAACATAAGTGAGGGTAAATCAGAAGTTTTACTTAGGGGCACCAGGGTGGCTCAGTGGGTTAAGCCTCTGCCTTTGGCTCAGATCATGATCTCAGGGTCCTGGGATTCAGCCCCGCATCGGGCTCTCTGCTCTGTGGGGAGCCTGCTTCCCCCTCTCTCTCTGCCTACTGCTCGGCCTACTTGTGATCTCTCTCTCTCTCTCTCTCTCTCTCTGTCAAATGAATAAATAAAATATTTGAAAAAAAAAAAGAAGCTTTATTCAGGGACAAGTATTTTAGGGTAAAATACGTATTATGAAACTCTGACTAGAACGTTTCAGCGTGGCTTTTTGTTAGGGTTTAATTTGTTCTTTAAGGGCTAAATATGAGTAAGATATATTCTAATTTTTTTCCCATTGAAGTCTTTTCAAATTATTTTTTCAAATAAAATGGTTTTGATGTATTTAAATGAACAATACTCTTTTAGAAGTTATTTATATTACACCATAAAATTTAAAATTTCACAGCAACTTCCCAAACATTATTGAGGGTATACTTTGGACCAAACACTGTACAAGGTGCTGGTAATGTAGAAATGAGTGCAGAAGTGTGCCTGAAAGTGTTCAGACTAACTGCTAATCTTTGTTAGTAAGCTACAGAATCTATTTGAACATAGACTTAATTTTTGGACTAATCACACGGGTGTCAGGGCACTTATTAAGTAGTTGCAGACTTTTTGAACAAAAAAAGACCAATATTTCAGGGCAGTAGATAGCAGTATCTTATACTCTGGAACCTCAAATAAGCCAGTAGACCACTATGCTTTTTGAGTAAGCTTACTAAGTTAAACTGAAAATGGTCACCTTGAGGAAATGAACAACAAAAACCCCATATCTGTCATTAAACCTGTGCAGGTCTGTTTCCTGCAAAGATATATCACCTTCAGTCGTTTTGACCCTAACATAGTATTTCCTTCCCCACTAGAGCAAACCTGCATGAAATACAGAATTCTGCCCCCATGAAATAGGCTTCTGTTTGGTGAAGTGCTTCTGTTGTTTATGTTTATCTTTTATAATGGCTGCGGGCCTTTGTTTTGTCTCAGAAGCCTATAAACAGAGTTAACCCTAGACGTTGTTTTGAAGTGGGTATACTTTGTTTTGGATGCTTTTTTCCAAGAGTCAGTCATTTTCTGAAGATGTCTACCTACTTCAGTTGTTTGTCATCTTTAATCAGAGGATCTAAAAAATTTTATTTTGTAAAAAATTTATTACTAGAAAATCACAGTACTAAATAAGTATAAAATAAATTTAAGTAATTAAATTTTTGAGTGTTACTTTTGAAAATTTATAGCATTTATGGTTCAGAAGTGATTAAAATTTAAAACTATATGAATATTTTTGGGACACACTTTAAATAGATGAATAATATTTAGATACAAAATTTAAATATAAATGCATGCTTTTTAATGAATATTACATAATACAAATTAACTTTTAAATGTTATATGTAAATTTGTGTAAATTTATAAGTTGATATAAATATGTATTTATTTGAATTTGTATAAATGTAGATTTGTATGAAGTCATTTTACTGTCTATAAATATGTGAATCTGAAATACATATCAGTATTTTTAATTTATATATATACTTAAAATTCACTCTTTTGCCAAGCCATCTATTTGACAGAGAATGAGGAATATACGTTATTGAGTGAATTTGAAGTTCGGCTAAAAGTTTTAGAGCTACTTTTATATATGATCACTCTTTATAAATAAAAATTCATTCCATAATACAAATCTAAATTTGGGGAGAAAAGCAGTTATGAAGAATAGATTTTTTTTTCTCAGAACTATTTTATTTTGACTCATAGTTTTATGATATTGGAGTAATTTAGTTCACCTTATATCAAAAGAATAGCTAACCTATTGTCATGTATTCTGGGAATGAATGACCCAAAGCTAGAATTTTGGTATCTTATGTCTGCCTATAAATTTACACTGTCAAACATAGATTCTTTCTCTACTCTTTAGAAAAATTTTTTATTTAAGTCATAAGGAGCTATGCTGTTGAATAAACTTCTAATACTTACATAGTTATAAGAACTAACATCTTGTACTCTCTATATTGACAAATAACATGGAGTCATTTTGCTTCTTTTTGCAATAATATAAACTGTATGATCTGCCTAATTGAAATAATATTTCTTAAGTTATCATATTACATTATTTTATAGTCTCTCCATATCCTGAAAGTCTTTATGACCCTACTGCAATAGAACCCCTATACAAATCTAAGCAATTCAAAATATTCATTATAAATTGCAAGCTAATTTTTTCTTTGTCTTGTCTCTGAATCAGTATCAGTAATACTTTATTTTTCCCCCTTCTTTACACTGTTCTGTATTGACCACTTATCTCTAAAGGATAAGAACAGTATGATGAATTGATACAAACAAAAGAATAAATGCCAAAAGAGGTGTTGTCTCCACCATTCCCTGCTATTGTACAACAGGGTCATCTTGGGGAAAATTGCGTCGTAAACTCAGGGTCTAAGTTTTCTCACCTGAACAAACAAAAAACAATCCAATTCACACAGATAGGTGCTAAAGCCTCGGTCTGTGTTTCACTGCCCATGAATCCTTTTGGAATAGTGGTTTCTAATCTTTATATCAACTCCTCATCAAATTAGTTCATTGACAAATGTCCATTGATTCCAATCACATTTCATCTATCCTTGTTCATTTCCTATGTCTAGAAGTGACAATGAAAGCAAAAATGTGAATTCCAAGTTTGCTAACTTGTTCCACTGAGATTGAATGCTGATTTTTCCTACACATGATAATTCTTTTCCAAAGAACATTCACGTTTAGATTAACATAATATGAAACAAGTCTCTAAACACATAAAGAACATTACCCAAAAGAAATATTGAAACTGCTACTGAAATATTCCATAGTCAAAGAAATAATCTGATAGGAAGTTAATACACATACTGTAATGCATGTAAAGTGTTTAAGAACACTTGTAATAAAGCTGTTTCTGAGAAAGCTAAAAAGTGAAGGAGGGAGGAAGATAACCTAAGGATCGACACTGATTAACTGTTGTCAATCTAATCTAATTCCTAACTGGCCTAAATTCCTAAACTTTCAAATTGACAGACCTACTGACTTAAATCCCTATAGCAAAATCTCCAGCCTTGATATCAATGAGTATAGTGTGGTACTGATACTGGAAGGGATAGATTGCCATGTGGCAAGGCAGACACAACTTGAGTTCCTGGCTCCTGGTTTCCTTTGTTTTGTGTCTAGCATATACAGTATTATCTAATCTACATCGTCTCTCAACCTTAATTTGAAAAGCTCTCTACCTTTGATGGGATAGTTATTTCTTTCCTTTTCTTCTTTTTAAGATTTTATTTATTTATTTGACAGAGAGAGACACAGCAAGAGAGGGAACATGAGCAGGGGGAGTGTGAGAGGGAAAAGCAGGCTTCCCGCTGAGCTGGGAGCCCTATGTGTAGGACTCTATTCCAGGACCCAAGACCATGACCTGAGCTGAAGGCAGACGCTTAAGGACTGAACCACCCGGGTGCCCCAGTTATTTCATGTTATTAGTGTGAACATAGTTCTGAGAAATCCAACCAGGTACCTTCTGAGATAGCTTACACATCTCTAATAGCCTACCAACTTCTGTTATACTAAATCCAGATTCTGTAAGAAATGCAAATAATTGGAGAAAGGTACAGCAGAGAGTCAGTGTTAAAGGTCATGTTTTTGAATATTTTTTGAATTGGTCAAATTGGGAAGATAGGAAAGTATAGAACGGGAAAGACAGGAATATTTAAGTGATTTCTAAAAGAGCAATATGTAAAAAATATGTAAATATGTAAAAAATATGTAAAAAGAAGAAGAAGAAGGGGGGAAGGGGGTTGGGAGAAGGGCAGTAGGGTTATGGACATTGGGGAGGGTATGTGCTTTTGGGTAAATTGGAAGGGGAGGTGAACCATGAGAGACTATGGACTCTGAAAAACAGTCTGAGGGGTTTGAAGTGGCGGGGGGGGGTGGAGGTTGGGGTACCAGGTGGTGGGTATTATAGAGGGCACGGCTTGTATGGAGCACTGGGTGTGGTGAAAAAATAATGAATACTGTTTTTCTGAAAATAAATAAATTGGAAAAAAAAAGAGAAGAAGAAGAAGATTATAATTTTCTATTTAATTGAAGCCAGGAAAGGAAAAAAATTCAACCTCAAGATCTGAGGTTACTATTTGACCATGTAACTTGCCCACTAATGATCATTATAATTGACGTTTATGAAGCACTTTTTATGTGTTCAGTCACTTCTCTAAGTACATCGCAAGCATTAATTACTTTAATTCTTCAAATCTATAAGGTGAATGTTTATATTAGCCTTTTATTTTTAAAGATGAAGAGTCTGATGCTTGCAGAGGTCATATGACTTGACCTAAAAATTTCAGTTTTATAGTAAAAACCAATAGGGACACAAAATTCACTTTCTTTAAAAGATACTTTATTATGAGTACCTTTGGAATTCGTTTTCTGAAAAAGTTAATAGTCTCATTATCTACTTAGGGACAAAGAATTAAAGATACAGCTATCTATAAAAATTATACACACTCTCTGACAGACATACATTAGTTTCACTTTTATTTATTTTGTTTTTCTAATATTTTGATAATTCTTTGAAGTCAATTGCATATATGAGTTCCTTGGCAAAGGAGAACACAATCAGTAAGTTTTGGGAACAACTTGAAATTAAATTTGCTTACTTAGTACTAGAAGGCATTTTTTTTTCCTTAAGCAGAAATAAACTTAATAAATAAAATATATGAGATATAAGATTATAATTTGATTATAACTTAAAAGAGAAAATTATAAGTATGTGTACAAAAATACATTGGAAAAAATAGACTGAAATATTGGAGGTGGTTGTGTTGGGGTGGTGGGACTCTAGCCAATTTTCTTCATTCTACATATTTTTTCCATTTTATTTAATGAGTGGTTGTTACCTCTCTGATGAAAAATATTTAAGTATGGAAATAGGAAATGTAATTACAGAATGCTATAATCAGAGAGTCTTAGAGTTATAAATATATTATCTAAAATGAATTTCTATAAAGTATGGGCATCCATTATAGAAATTTCTAGGCATTAATATGCATATTTGTTAGATTTGAGAACTTAGAAACAAACGACTTCAAAAGGAAATCTACCTCGTTATCAAAATATTAGATATTGGAACTTGATATTGGATTTTTAATATCTACTTATTGAAAACTTTTTTCTGTTGACCTAAGTTTTATCTCACTGTTATGGTTTAGACTTAAAAATAAAGGAACAATCTCTAGGTTTAAAAAACCAATCAAGGGGAATGTTTTGCATTGATTTTGGAAGTGTTGCTTTGTTCAAGGCACTCTGCTAAGCACAAGACCAATAAAATATAAGTCCCACTCTCTTAAGAGTTACTGATATAGTTGAAGACATGAGACACATACCCAAATAAAAGCCAAAAAAAATTGAAGACCTAAAAGTGATAGACTTGATTCATTGGTTCATTCAGCACACATTATCGAATACCTAGTAGATGACAGGAACACAGTGGTCAACAGAAAGCAGTCCCTGCTGTAGATAACGTCATAGTCAAGTTAGAACAGCTAGTAGGAAACCTAGTGATTATGGTACAAATACAGTCATTTATCCATCCTTTTATCTCTAGTTCATTTTTAAAGCTTTCACTAAGCACCCTTTGTGTAGCTACCAAGAACACCACCAAAAATAAAAGTGAGGGCTGTAGAAGCATGTCAAAATTAAGTCTTTATGGAGAGGAATTTACCATGTAGAATGAAGTAGGCAACTGTTTGTATTTGAAACTATTGGAGAAAAAAAACTCAAAATGATTTTTCTAAGTTTTAAGTGATAAGAAGGAGATAAATGAAGAACGTGCTGAAGCCAGGGACACATTCATGGATGAAGTATTCTCTAGTGTTCGTTTGAAGGGGTTAACTTTTAAATTCCTCTATTCTATTACATTTCAAGAAGCTCACTATTATGAAGCAACATTTTTAGTAATGCTACTTTAAAACATTAACATTAATAATGTAATGGCTAAGTCACCTCAATTTTCTTAGCCTACTTTACACAAACGAACAAAACAGGAATAAGCTAATTAAAAATAAGTTGATGATGCTCTATCCTTTGTTATTTACCTCCAAACGGTTTTCAGGTGGCATAATATCTTTCTTTTTAAAATTAATTAATGATTTATTTTTTGTGAGAGAGACTATATAAGGGGGGAGGGGCACAGGGAGAGAGAAAGAATCTTCAGCTGACTCCCCACTGAGTGTGGAGCCCACGCTGGGGTTGGATCTCAGGACCCTGAGGTCATGATCCCAGCCACAATCAAGAGTCCCACACTGGACCAACTGGGCCTCCCAGGCCCTCCCCACCCCGCCATTTATCTTTCTATCTCAATTGCTCTCTTTCTCTTTCTGCCTCTCAACCTCATACACGCACACACATTTGTGTATTATGTATAAATACATGTACATATGTATATATGTATGTTCATACAAATAAATACATATCAGAAAAAACAAAGTCATAAACGGATATTTAAGGTTTATTTCTGACACATGTCCTATTTTCTCATTTCTTGTAATGCTTAGAATATCTCACCAAAGAAAATTGAGGCCATACTTTCACTTCTGATATCAATTTTTAATGCTTCCAGTGAAAGCCACTATCTTCAGTTAACATCTCCAAAGTTTTAATAATTCCTCAAAGTGCACACACCTAGTTGTATTAGTTCCTCAAGGTCTTTGGGTACATATCCATGTCAGTTTGATAGTCAGTAATCCATCTTGACTCTTTTTAATGACTCTGGACTTGATGAGATCTGTTTTTGAATTGTTAGAAGCACAGTTTGAAATGTTTCTGGTGAATTTTGAGAATGACTTATAGTAGGTCATTCCAGAAAACAGCACATTTGTTTGCATGGGCAGACTGAAATTTTCTGTTTGAAAAATCATTAACATTTTATCAACAGTGTAGGTCCTGAAATTAAAAGAACAGCAGGAATTTACAGATATCTTTGCTAGTTCAGAGAATAGTGTGTGTGTGTGTGTCCTCACACGAACACTCTCAATCTTCAGTTCTAATAGTCCTTGAAGGACCCAAAGGAACAAAAACTAAAGGAGATAAAGAAATATTTGATATTCATACATTATCAAAGGAAACAGTTATGTTATATCCAGTTCAATGAAAGAGTAAATCTTATATAGTTTCAAATGCTTTACAAATTGATAAATAAATGGCAGCATTGAGAGCTTTAAAGTTCTTTTATTTTCCTAGATTTACCAACTATAGAATGATAATACTTGGTTTTTAAGTTGATGAGGTATCTCGTTCTCTCCATGATATGAGTGCTATCCTTTGTACTGTTTGGGAAAAAAAAAAAAAAGTCCCTGCTCAGGTATGCTACAAACATATACACAATGTCTTAATAATATACTTGGGATATTATCTTGGAACTTGTTGTTTAAAAATTAAAAAAAGGTGGCTCAGTGGGTTAAGCCGCTGCCTTCGGCTCAGGTCATGATCTCAGGGTCCTGGGATCGACGCCCGCATCGGGCTCTCTGCTCAGCAGGGAGCCTGCTTCCTCCTCTCTCTCTGCCTGCCTCTCTGCCTGCTTCTGATCTCTCTCTCTCTGTCAAATAAATAAATAAAATCTTTTAAAAAAAATTAAAAAAAAAACTATTGAGGGAAGACATGCAGAATTCACTGAAAATTATTAACTCCAAGAGTATACTTATGGCTTTCTGATTTCTCCAAGTTGGATCAAGCAACATATTCCATTGAATGATTAATTATAATGCCAGCAAAATGTAAGGAAAATGTCTGGGTAATGCTATACATGTTGTTTGCACTTTACAATTAAATAGAGTAAAAAATAACTAATTTAACGAAGTCCTCATATATATCTGTAATCTCACTGACCCATCAGGTTGAATGACATTATTTTCCTTTTTCTTTGTGAACCCTCTTTGGCAATTTTGATTTAGGATTGATCTTCATCTCGTTTCCTAGCTTCATTTTTTGCATATTTAGTAATTTCTGCTTGAAAAATTAAAGGTAATACTCACAACTCTTGATATTTTTCAACAAATGAGAAACAGTTGCTTCAACTTCAACATTAGTAACAATTTGTTCTATTTTTATAAACATACTTTGGAGGTTGTTTGTACTTGTAGACCAGACTATAACAACTGAATTTGAAAATCTTTCAAAGTATTTTAATAATAATATAAATGATGATAATCTTAACACATTAATTGAATGTTTACTAAGTGCCAAGAACTGTTAAATCCTCTATATGCATTTATCTAATCCCCCAACTGCCCTATAATATAAAGACCACTATTTCCCTCCTTGTACAAATGAGAAAACTGAGCAGTTAGGTAACTTCCCCAAGGTCACACTGCTAACAAATGAAGGAGCTGGAAAATGAATCCAGAAAGTCTAATTCTAGAATCATTGCCCTATAAATAATTTATTTTAAAATTATTATATTGATGGTAGATAATCAATTTTTATTTAGGCTAATAATATTAAAGCAATCAAGTAATTATGACAATATAAAGAATTCTAGATAAAATGACAAACAAATTTATAAAAATTAAATTCATAGAACAGATAAAGCAGAGGAAAAGATTGGTGTGTTTTGAGGGAAGACTAGAAGTCTTTAAAGTCTACAGGAAAGATCTTCATATAAGACTCTAAGTCACCTAGAAGATTATGAATAGCAGTTAATGAACGTAACTCACATTCATTTAGCATGGTTTAAGTTTGTTATTATAAAATCAACATAGTCACTAAAAAGTACATGATGGGGCTTGTCCCTGGGTGGCTCAGTCAGTTAAGCCATGCCTTTGGCTCAGGTCATGATCCCAGTGCCCTGGGATCAAGCCCCACATCAGGCTCCTTGCTGAGCGGGAGCCTGCTTCTCCCCTGCCTGTAATTCCCCTGCTTGTTTTTGCTCTCTCCCTCTCTCCTCTCTGTCAAATAAATAAATAAAATCTTTTTTAAAAAGTAAATGATGTAGAAGATTTACATAAAAATGGAAGTTTTTTCTCTCAATTCTACAACTCAACTGCCCAGAAGAATCTACTGTAAACAATTTTTTTTTAAGATTTTATTTGTTATTTGACAGAGAGAGGCACAGTGAGTGAGGGAACACAGTGGAAGTGGGAGAGGGAGAAGCACACCTCCCCACTGAGCAGGGAGCCTGATGTAGGGTTCGATTCCAGGACTCTGGGATCATGACCTAAGCCGAAGGAAGACAATGACTGAGCCACCCAGGCGTCCCTAGATAATTTCTTTTGTACCTATCTGGATGCTTTTTTGGTAAATGCAAATATATGTTTATGTTAAACATAAATGAGATCAAATATAAAAAGTTATGTAGTTATTTTTAACTTAGTGAATCATGAAGATCTTTCCATATTATCCCATACAGATTGAGCTCCTTTTTAATAGATAATGCTCCATTTCATTGATGAAAAATAACTATTCTAGACTGTTTCCAAATTTTGTCTGCTTTAAAAACTGCTGTAACCAAACATTCTTGATGGTCTGCACATGCTCATACTAGTTAACCTACAGAAAAATTCTTGGAACTAGATGGGTTAAATTTTTATAGTTAATGCCCTTCAAGAAAATTGTACCCCTGGGCGCCTGGGTGGCTCAGTGGGTTAAGCCGCTGCCTTCGGCTCAGGTCATGATCTCAGGGTCCTGGGATCGAGTCCCGCATCGGGCTCTCTGCTCAGCAGGGAGCCTGCTTCCCTCTCTCTCTCTCTCTCTCTCTCTGCCTGCCTCTCTGCCTACTTGTGATCTCTGTCTGTCAAATAAATAAATAAATAAAATCTTTATAAAAAAAAAAAAAGAAAATTGTACCCCTACACTCCCAACAACAAGGAAAAGTGCTGGATAATAAGACATTTTAGTCTTTGCTGAACTAACAGGTGGGAAAGTTCCTCACATTAATTTTCAGTTTTTTAATTATGAATAGAGCTTAATAATAATAATTAATTATTAACAATGTAAGTATTTCATTAATTATGAGTGGAATTTTCCCATATTTGAATTGGTCATTTCTATTTTATTTTGTCTGTTTTTATTGAGTTTTTCATCTTACTGATTTTTGTTTTTGTTAAAGATTTTAGAATATTTTCTGTCATATAAGTCATGAATATTTTCCCTAGTTCCTAGTTTGTGTTCTGCTTATTTATGTTTTGCTGTATGTATGTGGTGTTGTGAAGAAATTTTAAATTCCTATCTTGTCTGAATTACCAATCTTGTTTTTTATGCCTCCTGAGTTTGACGCGCCTGGAGGAGTTTTTTCTATTCCATGATTATAAAAACAATCATATGTTTGTTATTTTTAATGTTATGTGTTTTTACATTTACTTATTTATCTAAAATACGATTAAGTGTAGGAAATGAAGAAGAACCCAGTTTTTCCCCAAATGGCTTTTCAGTTGTTCTAGCACCATTTATTAAGTAATCCGTCTTTTCCCTACTGACATCAGATGCCACCCTTACCCTATAATAAATTCCCACGTGGAGCTGGACTTATTACTGGATTTTCTATATAGTTGTACTGAAATAATCCCTTTTAAAGTTCTCCTTCAGTCAGTATTTTACTCAACAAGATTTCCTATCTTGGATAGAAAATATATCTTCATTATAGCTATAAGATAGAAAGTAATCCTAAGGGATTTAGGAGTCAGGCTGCCTTCACAGTAACTATGTACAGAGAAGTGTGTGTGTGTGTGTGTGTGTGTGTGTGTGTATTTAATATCTCAAATCCTTAAAGTTTTAGTAGCTTGAATATGAGAATAATTTCAAGTTGTCTTTTCTCTATATATAGTTCTATCTGCTCTTAGTTCTTTGTCTTGTAAAAGAGGGCATTGTTATGGATTGTTATGAATTACTATGATATATTTAAAAAGTGTTTTTGAAAAATAGAAATAGTAATAATTTATGTGCACTAATCATTCATAGTTTATCCTATATAATTTATTGTATATAATTATTTAATCTTCCCATGTGAGGAGGCATGATAATTATCAATGTCATCTAAATTCTATAGGATTGATATCTGTCTCAAAGATACAGGTCATTGATCCAGGACCATATGGCTAGCAAATTAAAAAAAAAAAAGAGATCCCAAATCAAATCCAGATCTTTTCAGAATAATAATGCACAGGTTTTTCCAGTATTCCAAATTTCCTAAGTGTAAAAGCATTTTCAGAGTTTGGGCTATGTATGGTACTATGATAAGACATTGGGTTATAGGAAAAACCTTCAGTTCTAGCTCCCTGTGTTAAGATGGAATGACTCGTGAAGCCCCTTATAGTTTAGGCAGAGGCAAAGCTGTGAATAATGGCTTATCTTGATACCCTGTTGACAACTTTGTAGTATCCTCTTCTCAAACTCCAACAATTGCATGTTCTCCTGGTTCTAATGGGAAAAAAACATCCCAGTGTCCTCCCAAGCCTGTCCTCCTTGGACTTACTCTCAGCTCTGATTCATAACTCCTTTTTACTGTCAATGCTATGCTTTTAGAGCTCTGCATCTTAAAGTGGTCTCCAGAAACCCATGATTATTTGAGTGATACAACACAATACTCTTTTCAAGGCCATTTGTATTTTATGAAAGACTTTTAGTAACTGATTGTTATTTTTTGGTTATTTAGTTCCTTTTGGAAAATAGGTAGCATTATGGGAAACATCACCTATCATCCGCCAAAAAGAGATAAATAATCTTAATCTGTATACACACACACACACATATATATATACAAATGTATACATGTGATAGTGCAAAAGAAAATGGGCCTTCTAATGGAAAGATCTAGGTTCTAGTCCTGTTTCTAGCACTTATAAGTTGGGTAATAATGGCTATATCTAGCATTTGTGTATGTGGTAAAATGTGAGCAAGTTCCATTTATCTAAGCCTCATTTCCTTATCTATAAAATGAACATATTTCCATTTGTTCTCCCCATTAAGTGTTGTCATGAGGTACAGTTAAGATCATGGATATAGTAATCAATTGCAAAATATAATGTAGCATAAGATTCAAGATTCAGAGCGACTCACTCTTAGGGATGCTAATCTTCAGATGAATCCTGCCTGTACCTTCCTGATCTCTACTGGCATGAGGGATCTACTCTTGGTATGTAAGAAGATTGAGAATGACACAAGCAAATGTGCTAATTATTCTGCAGAAACATTGGGACTTTAAAATAAAAATTCCATCCTAACGTATAATAATAAAGAAGTCTTCCATCTCCTCCCTTCCCCTAGGAGTTAACCAGTAGTTTATTCTCATTATGTCAAAGGTGGGCATAATTCCCCTAAGATGGGTTCTCTTCATTGTGGCCACAACTGGAACTTACTAATTTTTTTTAATTTTTTATTTTTTATAAACATATATTTTTATCCCCAGGGGTACAGGTCTGTGAATCCCCAGGTTTACACACTTCACAGCACTCACCAAAGCACATACCCTCCCCAATGTCCATAACCCCACCCCCCTTCTCCCAACCCCCCTCTTCCCATCAACCTTCTGTTTGTTTTGTGAGATTAAGAGTCACTTATGGTTTGTCTCCCTCCCAATCCCATCTTGTTTCATTTATTCTTCTCCTACCCACTTAAGCCCCCATGTTGCATCACCACTTCCTCATATCAGGGAGAGGAAGTGGTTACTAATTTTTTATTAGACCAGAATCACAACAGAAATAACCCAGTCAGCAGACAGAGTGGAGCAGATTAGATCTATAGGATGTCAGTATCATTTTCCCTGTTTTCAAGGCAAATGAAATCTCTCATGACTTAGTTTCAATGACTAAGACAAGAAGTTGGCCTTGTGGGTAGAGGTCAAGTGCAATTTGATAAGGACCTTGGTCTCAAAATATATTAAAGATCAGAACATCATATAAAGATTAGGATGAAGTTTCCTGAGCTGTTACAAGAACCAGAGAATGTCAAGTTTCTAGGGACCTTAGATAGCAGCTAATAAAGCACTTTCATTTTGTAGATGGGGAACTAGAGCCATTCATTGACTAGCCTGAGATGATTTAAGTACAGTAAGTGGTAAAACCAGGACAAAAGTATGGATCAGTAATATCACTTGAATATTAGTATTTGTAACTCTAATAGTTATTTACATTTTTAAAAGTTTCCTTCTAGTTTTACTTATAAACACCACCTCATGCCTACCTAGGGCACTCCCTAAAATGCTTTCTCCATCTGTTCGGGATACAGAACTGGTTCTACATATGGATTATATACTCAAAGGAAGCTTTCCATAGAAAGGAAGAAGAAAGATAGGAATGCTGGGCTCTATTGTTCTCATTGTCACGCTCCCTTTCTCCTTATTTCTTTAATTTGAAAGGTCTTCGCTCCTTTGCTTCCAGGATATCTAGAGCAACATGCCTTAACACTGATATTCTCAGAACATATGTCAGTTACTCCTTCTCTTCTTAATCTCTCTGTGCCTCATTTTTTAATCTGTAAAATGGGAGTAACGGTAATACTTACTCCATCCATTACTGTGAGAGTTAAATGAGACAACATATTTAAAGCACTTTGAACATTGTTAATACATAGCAAATGCTAATAATATTAGCTATTATTACCACCACTGTTATTTGCTGAATCCTTTCTTCAGGGAGTGTCAGTAAGATATCAGTTTTTTTTTTAAAGATTTTATTTATTTATTTGAGAGGGAGGGAGAGAGAGAAGAGAGCACAAGAGCAGGGGGAGGAAGAAGCAGACTTCCCACTGAGCAGGGACTCTGACACAGGGCTGGATCCCAGGACGCTGGGATCATGACCTGAGCTGAAGGCAAACACTTAACAGATTGAGCCTCCCAGGCGCCCCAAGATATCACTTTTTAAGATATAAGGCTATTCACAGGGCACAGGGAAAAAATCTGGCTAATAGTATCAATAGCATATTCGAGATGATTTGAAAAGCCTGGTTTAACAGCAGAATAATTTTAAGATCCCACTGAAATTTGTTCCTTATCATTATAATGAGATAAGATGGTGTAGAGGATAGTAGATGTCTGAACAGAACTTTTCTTCTTAATGTGTAAAATTTTATTTTGTTATAAAAGGAAAAAATTTACCAGGAATATGCAAAAACAACCCCATAAATATATGACTCTCTCCTAATAATCTTACTGCACAAAGACTTAAAGGTTATTATCTCAATTCTATATGCTTTCTAAAGACTTTCTACTTCCCTGACTGTATCTGGGCCTTCTCTCCCTGACTTCCCAGGCTTTCTAGAGGCTACATTCTCAAATTATAGTTTGTTCTCAAAGAGAAGTGGAACAGGCTCAGGTCACAATAAAAATGTGTCTATATATTGAATAGTTTATTGCATGTCAAATGTTTTATGGACCCAACCTCCTTGAAGTTCACATTAACACTGGAAGACAGGTATTATGATCCCCCTTTTTCAAATAAGAAAATGGTGCTTCAGAGAGATTGACTGACTTTCCCAAGGTCACACAGCCCCTAAATGCCTCAGCGGGGATTCAAACCTTGTTGGTCATTTCACGATGCCATGCTGATACTTCAAGAGGTTTTACTGAAAACACAATATTCTAGAAAATATCACCTTTTAAAACATATGTAGAAATATTAAGAATAAAACACAAGAGAAAAATTCAAGTGAATGGAAATATAAAAACAGAAGAAATTTCTTTCATACCAGCTGTTCTCTCTATCTCTCTCTCTCTCTCTCAAAATCTTTAAAAAATAAATAAGTCAGTTGTTCTGGAAGAAACCTGTGGTTCTGTATTGCAGTATTCAACAGAATATCCCAGCAAATAAACACATACATACTTTTACTCTGAGCAGATGTGGTTAGCAAGATTTTTTTTCCATTTTAACTTGTATTAACACGAATGATCAGTTTGATCTTCTGTGAAAATACATAATTTTTTTCTTCTATGAAAATAAATAATTTGTTTTCACATCCTCTGTGGAATATTTGAGACTTCTAATTGTCCTTTGGGATTACTCACCCCAGTTTCCTTTGAAAGCGGTATTACTTTAAGACCATCCCAGGGACGCCTGGGTGGCTCAGTGTGTTAAGCCTCTGTCTTACTCTTGGGTCATGATCTCAGCATCCTGGGATCAAGCCCCATATCAGGCTAGCCGCTCAGCAGGGAGTCTGCTTCCCCCTCTCTCTCTGACTGCCTCTCTGCCTACTGGTGATCTCTGTCATATGAATAAATAAAATCTTTAAAAGAAGAAAAAAAAGATTATCCCAGAAGCACAGCAAGAGGAAAGAAGAGTCAGGATGAAGGTGAAGGCAAGTCTTGGGCCTTTGGGAAGCACAGAGCCCTGGGGAAGAGCAGCCTCCTGCAGCACCTCAGTGTCAGGATTTAGGGGTGCAAATGTATTTGGAGAGTGTTTATGTCACTCCTGGCCTCTGTGGAGCCTCTGGTTTACCCTAATATTTTGTTACATGCCCAGCTTCCAGCCTGATTCGTTAGATGCCAGTTCCTAAGTACAGTAATCATATGTTGGAAGGAAAGTAGTTATCATAAATTATGTCAGTGTTCCCATTTATTGAGAAAAAAAAAATTTTATGAGTGCTATTTAGAACCAGATAATTTTCTATGGAATCACAGAACACTCTTGTGTGTGTAAGGGGCAGATGCTGTCAAATGCATGGAGCTGTTGAAGTGTTGCTGGAGAGCCTCTTCCACGCTGAGGGTTGCTTTTTAATTAGACTTTTCAGGTTGTCTGTGTAAGTCGTAATAATTCATAGTATCAAAAATATAATTATCTTAAATATTTGAGGATCTCCAGCTGGATTTGTTTAAGCAAGAGGGTACCCCCATGTTTATACTCACCAAATGATTGTTGATCCCCTGTACATTGCACAAAAATCTCATGTTATGTATACTTTTAAGGCTCTGAATTGCTTTTATTACAAGTTGTGGTACCATAAAACAAAAGAAATGCTTTTCTAAAGTGAGAAAACCACCATGAGGTACTATTGGACAATGAAAACACAGGCTGTCGAGTCAGAAAAACTTGGGTTTGAATTTAAACTCTGCCTCTTCCTAAATGGAAGACTTTGAATAAATCTCTTAATCTCTCTGAGATGCAGTGTCTTCCTCAATAAAATGAAGAGGCTGTGTCCCACACAGTGTTGTCAGGAAGGTAACTAGTGCGATGCCTGGCCATACCAGGTCTCCGACAGTTTCGAGTTTAGGAAGATCATGAGCAGTACCCTATGACTCCTCCCCCCATCTCACCTGATTCCCTTCCCCCCCAGAAGTAACTATTATTTGCTCTTCTAAAATGTCTACTTATGATCTCCGTGATTTTCTTCATTGCATGTGTTTGTGTCCTTAAGCATTTTTTTTTACCATCTTGCATATTTTTATACTTAACTTTCTTGTCTCATCTCCCCCTTGAAGTCTTCCCCAATGCCCCAGGCTTTGGCTCTCTGACTGTCCCTGCCACTAGAATTGCTTTTCCCCAATCCATTCTCTAAAGCAGAATCCCACCGCTCCCCCAGTTAACACTCTAGTGACTCCCTAGTTCTCTTGGTCCAGGCTTAGAGATGAAGGATTTGAAGTGACATATGCAAACTGCAGAGTTACTCCTAACTTTTCTGAAAAGACTGATTGAAGCTCCCTTAGGAAAGCCCCGCTACTCCTGCTGAATGCCTCCTTCTGGAAGGTCTTAGTTCATGTTACTCTGAACCGGGAAGATATGGAGCAGAATTGCTGACCTGCTCTGACTTCAAACTATAGTTTTTAAGGGAAGACACATTTTTATATCATCCATGTAAACATGTAAATAACTATAGAGTTCTCATGACTCCACCTGAGTTCCAATGAAATAATAGAATTAAATGCCTTTGCTTATGACAGGGAAAAACAACTCAAAAGCCTTTAGAAAAGACTTCTGGTTTTGCCTTTTTTTTTTTTTTTTAAAGCTACAGACCATTCCAAATCAGCTCTGAAAATCCCTTCTATATTAAAAAATTAGTAAAAGTAATATAAATATAATGCTTAATTAATATGACTTATAGGGAAGCTTTAAGTTAAACTAATGATGTAGGGAAACTAAATTTTTGTTTTAGACTATGCATATTCACATTTTCTAGTTAGAATTAAATATTACTACTTTTACAATAGAGATTTTTTTTAGTTTTGTATTTAAACTTTCGTGATAAACTGATACCATATATGTAATTTATTTGGTGCTAAGTCCTTAGGGACATAGTCTATAAATGCAATACTATTACTGGAATAAATCAGATTCACCTGATGGGATGATTTCCATTGAGGAAATAAACTAAGAACTTCTGTATTTGGCAAAAAGTTAATCTCCAAATGTAAGTTTTCCAAACGTTGCTTTGACCAAAGTCTTTAGAAAGAAAATAAAGCCAGTTTCTGCTTTGAAAGCAGCTGACCTCCAAAGTTTTAGATTGATTCTAAATTGGAATTTTTTGCTGAGTTGTCTTGAAAGTTTTTTCATTTTGTTTTGTTTT
Source organism: Neogale vison (assembly GCF_020171115.1). Lineage (NCBI taxonomy): Eukaryota > Metazoa > Chordata > Mammalia > Carnivora > Mustelidae > Neogale > Neogale vison. The sequence continues at coordinate 160,919,923 of NC_058094.1, read as the reverse complement.
TGTCATACGTACTAAAAGGTCCAAAAGGACCTAGGGCATTAGTTTATTTATATGATATGAGGTTAGGAAGCCTGTTAGCTCTTAAATACCCTATTAGGATCTTCTCTTGTCCTGATAACAATATCACATTTCTAATAACTCGAGTCCCAGAGTTGCCAGCAACTCTTGAGAGAATGGCTCCCCAAATTAGATTTTCAGAAATGTGCAAGATAAGATTATTTCCTGCCTAATAATGAGTATCATTGGGGACAGTTTAAGAGATTTGGAAAAAAGAATTTTGCCCACGAATCTATAGGCAAAATTCTTTTCCCCGAATCTTTGGGATTCCTTTTTGCCATGCTTTCATCTGAACCAACCCGGTGCCACTGTGCCTTGCTCTGCCCTTAACTCAGTCTCAGAGATCCCACAGGCTGAGTCCAACTCCTAGAACCAAAACTTTATGCTGTCTCACTAAAACCAGGTCATCTTTCAAGCAAAAACATTTGGTCTGATTTGCTGAAGGTCGTATTTCCTGGCTAATGGTTCTGAGAATGACAAATTGATGCCCAGTTACCTGGTGTAGATCTTCATTCTGGGTCAGCTGAGTCACAGTCTTGCAGGGTGGTCTTTTCCTTTGTGTCCCACTCCGTTTCTGCCACACAGGATTTTTAACACAGAAGTTGGGTTTTCTATGATCAAGAAAGACGAATTCTAGGATTTTCGTGTCATTTTGTTCCCTTTAACTAGTTCCTTCATTTCAGTTAAGGATCATTTTGTTTCTGTGGCCCCTGGGTGGCTCACTTGGTTAAGTATCTGCCTACAACTGAGGTCATGATCCTGGGGTGCTGGGCTCGAGCCCCACGGGTCCCGGGGTCCTGGGATGGAACCTCACATCTGGCTCTCTGCTCAGCGGGGTGCTGCTTCTCCCTCTCCCTATGCTCCTTCCCCAGCCTGTGCTCTCTCTCTTCCCCTCTCTCAAATAAATAAATAAAATATTTTTTTAAAAATTTTTTAAAGGATCATTTTGTTTAAAAATAAAGAAGATACCAAATGCCTCCTCCTGAGAGAGACGTTCCCTTTTCCTCTCTTCTCTGTCTCTCTCCAGGTAGAGACTCAGGAAAAGTGAAAAGCAAGAGTAAAATAAAGAGCCAAGAGTTAATTTTAGCTCTAGCCAGGCTTCTCTCTGGGACGTTTCCTTACCAACACCTGGGCCACACCCCGAGAGTCAGAGCCCTGAATGAGAAGCCAGGACACTAGTGTGTTTTGAACGTTCCCCAGGTGATTCTAATCTGCATCCAGGCTTGAGAAACCCTGGAATTTCTAACCACGACACAATACTGAATACCGCTTGGATCTGCAGCTTGCACTTGCTACTGCATTTTACCTGTGTGACTTTTAATATTGTCTATCCTGTTTTTGTGTCTGTAAAATGAAGGTGGTGGGTAATGACCACTGGTCTATCTTCCTTTCATCCTGGACACCACAAGCAAAAACATCTATCTTCCGTATAGCATTTCATTGTGTTTGAAGATGTTGTAAATGTGTATCACTGTGTTTAGGACAATCAATATATTGATTCCACTCCATTCACTCTAAAGCATTTGGTTAATGGCTATTATTTTACTTTTGAGTTGTTCATTCATTCAACAAATACCTATTGGGTACATCTCTTGATACGCCCTTATTTAGAATGCCCCCATCACAGAATCTTGGATCCTAAGGCTAAAAGGGACCTGTTCCAATTTTCTCAACTAGAAGTTGGAGAAACTGAGACCCAGAAGGTATTGCGGCTTATGCAAGACTAGTTATACTAGACTAAAACATCTAGTTAGTGGCAGAGCAACTTAATCTTTTACCTGAAGTCCTTGAGCCATATTTTAATATGGCTACCTATTGTTGCATAAAAATATTACCTTAACACTTAGTAGCTTCTAACAATAAAAATCATTTATTATATCTCACCATTTCTGTGGACCAGGAATTTAGATAGGGCATACTGGGAACAACTTGACTTTGTTCCTTGATGTCTGAAGCTTCAGCAGGAAGTCTCATAGCTAGCAGGCTAGAATCATCATCCGAAGGCTAATTCATTACATCTGTGGCTGTTAGTGCTCAGACTAATGATCACAACAGCCATACTTGGCCCTTCCCTGTATTGTGGTCTGGGCTTCCTTACTGCATGGTGGCTGAGTGCAGGAGCAAGTGTCTCAAGAAAAAGAGAGAGCCAAGGAAAAATAGACGGGCTTGGAAAGGCATGAAGAGTTACTTCTGCCACACTCCCAAGGGCCAGGTCAGTTACTGAAGTACCCAGATTCAAGAGGAGGGACCATAGTCCCCAACTCTTAGAAAAGTGTCCACATCACATTGTAAGAAGATAATGTGGGGTGATTTACCTGTCCTATCGGAGCCACCATCTTGGGGAGAATACTTTCTGCCACAAGTCAGAGACTATTTATGGGAGCCCGGTACAGTTGAAAACAATGTCCATCATCATTTTATATAAATGAGGCAAGAGAGTACAACTCCATCAAGAATATATCTCTGAAAAGCCTAAAGCCAGTCATGCTTAAGCAACATATGCCCTCAAAAAACCCCACATATACCCAGTATATACCCTCCACATTTAGTGTTCTGATTTTATGCTCTAGCTTTACACTCTGGCTTATTAATGCTATATAAATGATGGTTAAGTAAGACTCTTGAAAAAAAAATAACGACAATTTTCTCTTTATTATTTTCCACAGCATTTGGGAAATGAGAGGGACTTTAGCCCCATCGTGACTTCTCAAGAAGTCAGGAAATAATTACCATACATCTTGGGCATTTGAGTGGAGTAAGGCAACTAAATGTCTCCTAGAACCTAGAACTTACATCTTTTCTTCCCTATATCTTTATATAGAATGTAACTCTGAGAGAGGATTGCTTGTGCCTTTATTTCTCACATTTGCTTTTCTAATGCCGGCATAGTCCTTAACACAATGCATATGTATGTTATTATATGTCAACATATATATGTCAATATATACACTGAACCATTTTATCTTTCAGAAACATTGCAGAGTATATACATGCTGAAAAATATAAAAAGACTTCTTTTTATTAACATTGTAATTTTTTTCCTCCTATTTATTCATAGAAGTAGAATTTTATTGGCTTTATTTCCAATATGAATAAGCAGGTTCATAGTCCAAACCCATGAGAAACTTATTATATAAAGGTATATTAGAAAATTTCTCATTATTTAAGAATATTAAAAAATATGTATATCTGAATGTTGAAAGATAGGAGTCATCGACAAATTTTAACCCAACAGGATATTATTTTCTACTGTGATTAATGCAAAATAACCAGAAAAGTTAAAACATTTTAAAACTTCTAGCCAATTTGATTTCTTGATGGGAAACCTTAGTTTTACTTTTTATTTTTTTTATTTTTTAAAAGATTTTATTTATTTATTTGACAGAGAGAGAGAGAGAGAGATCACAAGTAGGCAGAGAGGGGAGCAGAGACAGAGGGGAAAGCAGGCTCCCTGCAGGGATCCTGATGCGGGGCTCGATCCCTGGACCCTGGGATCATGACCTGAGCTGAAGGCAGAGACTTAACCCACTGAGCCACCCAGGCACCCTTACTTTTATTTTTAAACTTACTACAATGACATCTTGTTTTGGAAAATAGTCTGTTTCTTTCTTTCCTTTTTTTTTTTGTTTTGTTTTGGTTTGGTTTTTGTTTTGTTTTGTTTTTTCTTTTTTCGGCCCTACTGTTGCTGTTATAGTTGGGCAAATATCAACATAATTTAGTAGATTCAAATGGTTTTGACATGCTATTACCAGTTTGGCTACTGACACAAGGAGCCACTGTTGTTATCTTATTTAACCATCTCTCATTATACTCCATAGAATAACTTAAATACATACACAAAGACACAGTATTAAAAAATAAGATGAAAAACCTTTCTTTCAATCTGATGTCAAATTTTATTTTGTTGTATAGGTCCCAAGAAGAACTTCTTTATTAATTCATCCTTTCTAACCACTAAACAAGGAGATGGTCCAAGTCCTTTTTGAAACTTCTATCAATTTATTTTGGAAATCATTTTCTAATATTTTTAGAATGTAAAACATAGTCCTTGAATTAAAAATGTAACTGGGACAGAGTCCTTGACTCAAGCATCATTAATTGAATGACCCTTAAGTCAAATCTCAACTTAAGAGTCCTTCAAAACTAACTTAATTCTAAAAATACATTCATAAAGAAGTACATGTATAAAATTTTCCTTGATACCATAATATAAAGGCAATGTTGAAAGCTTTACACATTACCCAATCATGATAATTATTATATATTATATCCTATAAAAATGAAAGTCTTAGATCATATCAAACATTTCTTATCATCTATTTATCAGAGTCCCTATAATTCTGGTGTATTTAAAATTTAGTGACCTGTTTGGGAAAATATCTAGTGTTCTTCTTCTATAAATGAAGGTCACAAAGCTTTTTAGATGGCTCATGAACTTCTTTCTTGTAACACTGATGTTTATGAAATTTTGGTCTGTAATCACTGCCCACACTTTCATTCTTAGCATGAACAAATAACATCTTTTTCCGGTCAAATCCAAAAAAGAATACGTATATGAGTCCACATTTGTGTACACACATGCAGTAGAAGACTAAATGGGTGGGACAAATGATTCTTGAATTCCTTTGCACAAGTCACCCATAAACTGATGTGAGAACCACATATCTACCTAATATCTAACTCCTAGTTTGTCTGAAATTTTCACTTCATTAATTGATTTACTCTCTCCTGGCACTTATTTGGGCATAATATAAGTGCAATCTATTTGAAGTTAATTCTCCAAATACTCCTGACTGCCAGAATGCACAGCTTATGTCAGTCGTTTTGTGACTAGTGAGAAGTAGAAAAGACATAACCAGTTGTTTTCTGTACTGAGTCCCAGTTTGTTTAATTTTGAACAAGGAAGCAGGAAAGAGGAACCCAATTTCCCAAATTTTAACCGAACTCTGTGGAAATTAAAATAAGGGAGAGTTTACCACAAATTCACTGGGTCCCTGGAGTGCAAGATCTTACGATCTGATATTGAATCCCAGATCTGCCACTTTCTCACCTACGAACCTCCCCTCTTGTGGCTGTGGAGTTAATTCAGGTGATGTGAGTGAAGGCCTTAAGCACTGCCCTAGGCACACAGTGGTTAGCATACAAATAGCTCCATTTGTCCCTCTATCTGTGATGCCCCTGATGGGCTTCATTTCAGATTGGGTTGATTAAATATATTGTAATGACCCAACCCACTAGACCACTCAACTCTTTACAGTTATGACTTTCATTTTGTTCATTGCTACATGAGAATTCAATGTCAGTGGAAACAGAATCAAGGCTTAAATTCAGTTAAATTGCATTAAAAACAATTGCTTTTAATGCTTTAATAGGAGTGTATTAAAAAAAAAAGCCCATCCTCCTTTGTTAGTCCACATGCCTTCTGATAGCCACACTTCCAATATAGACAACTGGAAAATATATTACATTTTGCTTTGACTTGGTCTTCTCTTTTGTTGACCTAAGTACATTGGAGATTTGACTAGTTTCTATTGAGAATCTTACTGTTTGTTTGTCTTAGTGTATGATTCAGTTTTATTTTATGCTTTTTTTTTTTTTTTGCTTTTTTATGATGATGATTTCAGCACTCACCATTGATGTGCTTATTAACTGGGCAAAACCACCCAGTGAAGCATTTTGATGACACAGCATTCCATTTCTGATGGTGGCACAAGGCAGCTGTCACTGCACTTTCACTAGGAATTGTGCGATGCCCACAAGGAAAAGAGAAGAGCTATTGAAATAGCTAATAGCCCTGATTGAATGTCTTCTATTTCTTGGCCACGTTCTGGAGCTATCCAGGAATGGATGTCCTTATGATTCTTTCCAAACCATTCTCTAGGGAAGCAAGACATCTGCTCCTCTCTAAGCTGTGTCATGGAACTGAGTTTTCCATGTTTGGCACGCTGTCCTCCAGAGGGGAGAAGGGATCTTGCCCGATAGGGAGAGAGAAGAGTACACAATCTATCCTCTAGGCCCTAGGAAATCTTTGGTCTCCTTCTTCCTTTGTCCCCAGTCACTGAGTATTGTGGAGCTTAATTCTCTGTTCATCATTCTCCATCTTCATACAATTGTAGAGTTACTTGAAGTCAGGGGGCTTATAGTGTGGTTTCTCATTGTACACATCCACAGTCCTGTCTTGCCCAGATTCCCACAAGCAGTGGATGGCAGAGCTGGGTCTTGAATCCATATGTGCAAGCTGGCACTTCCTATCCCCCCTCAACCCCATCCCAGACAGTTACTTCATCCTTTCCCATCATGTCAGTGATGAACTCAAAATGAGACTATTCAGAGCTTCTTTTTTTTTTTTCTTCTGTTGTCTTTTCTTCTATTATTTTTATTTTTCACTCTGGTGAAATACACATAACACAGAATTCACCATCTTAACCATTTTTAAGTACACAGTTCCATGGCATTAAGTACATTCACCTAGCTGTGTAACGAGCACCACCGTCCATCTCCAGAACTTTTTTTTTATCCTGCAGAACTGAAACGGTGTACCCATGAAACAGTAACCTCTCCAATTTCCCAACGAGGTGGTATCTCACTGTGGTTTTGATTTGTATTTCTCTCGTGATTAGTGATGTTGAGCATCTTTTCATGTGCTTATTGGTCATTTGTATTTCTTCTGTGGAGACATTTCTGTTCAGGTGCTTTGCTTATTTTTTATTGTAGTTTTTTGATGGTGTGGCTGAGGGTTGTTTTTTTGTGGGGGTTTTTTTTGGTTTTTTTGTTTTGTTTTGTTTTTTGAATGTTTATGTAACACCTCTCTCTTCCTGAGAAATGTCATGCTAAAAAAATACCATTTCAAGATATACCATGGGTGTAATTTACACAGAGCTGCCAATGGGGCTTTTTGTGTGTATGTGTGTCCGATAGATATCACAAGCCTAGTCATTGAACATTTTGAACATTTCTCTCTTTTTGATCTTATAACCTTAAGGACTGTATAGATATAGAAGCCTATCTTATTTACAAGTATTATTTGAGTGTCTGTCCAAAATGGCAGATCACAGATTTCACATACAGTGAGAGAAAGGAAAAATATTGCTGAACAGAGAAAACAGTATGTGGTTAAAGAATTCCTGCTGGCATTCTTTGAGTACCAGTTATTGCTGAGGTTAGATACTGTAACTATCTTATGGTCTGTTATTTTGCAGTCAGGCCTTGCCTTTATTTCAAGCACAGATGTTGCAACACTTACCTATTTTTAGCTACATTTAAGTAATGTTACCATAGTGCTCATTAGGAAAGGCAGATATGAAATGTAAGATAGAATATGTTGTGTGGTTTGTTTTTTTTTTTCTCCTGCTTGTGGGAATTTCCCAAGAAGCAAAACAGTGATAAGAGGTAAAATGGAAAACTTGGGCAATTTTCTATAATATCACCAAACGTGTTCCGCCTTTGTTTGCAGTTGTTTTTATGGGTATATTATGACTATTCCTCATTGGCCACTGAGATTCATTTCCCTTTATAGTTTAGTAATTACATTTGTGAAATATATTTATTATTATTATTTTTATTAACATATAATGTATTATTTGCCCCAGGGGTACAGGTCTGTGAATCATCAGGCTGTGAAATATATTTTTAACAGCTAATCACCATCAGGACACTCTTAAGAGATGTAATTAGAAAGACCAGCAGACATTCTGTCTTAAACATATTGCTAATTTAGTACTAACTCATTTTTTTAATTGCAACTTACTGTTGGTATCATGAATGAAGCTTTAATTACAGAGAATGGGCCGCTCCGAAATGGCACTCCCACTTGGTTGAAGTGCCCTCTTTTAATCTGTGGGGTATTCCTTATTGGGGATTATTGTCAAACATTTTTTTGAAGTATTTTTCCAGTTACCAGAAGACAGATTAAAAGCAGGGCCAAACAATTAAGGTGAGATGAGCGTCACTTTCTTCTCCTCTGTAAAGCATTCTTATTCTCCGCTACACCACAGGGAACTTCCTATTAGCAACACCAAATAAAGCCCAGAATAAATCCAAGTTAGTTTATTTTGTCTTCTCTCCCCCCTCCCTCTATATTTCACATGCAATTCCTACACATTATAGAAGTTAGAAAATGCAGATAAGCAAAAGAAAATCACCTGCAAACCCACCTCCTGGTGAGGTTTTAGTATCCTCTTTGCCATGACTCTACTGTGAAAATTTGTGCAGTTGTCCCCGGTTGTGTGTGTGTGTGTGTGTGTGTTTCTAGTTATTTACTTTCTCTCTCAGAAAAGGATTATTTGTTCCTGATACATTGACTTTGGGCTTCATGTTGTGACTTGCTTAGGTCAGTGCGAGGTGACTGAGAAGCTGTGTCTTACCCCATCAGAGCAAAGTTTGAAATGCCATTTTGTAGTTTGGCTTCTCTGGCCTGACAAGCCCCTGCCAGGACAGCAACACGATCAGGTTCCCTGCTGCTCCTTCAGCCTTGGTCACAGAAAAAAAGTCTGAGGAAGGAGATCTAAGGAGGGAGCCTCAGCTGCCCCGTAGCTCCATGTCACTTGAGCAAAACATAATAATAGTAATAATAAATACCTGTTATTTTAGGCCACGGAGACTTGGGGGGTTGTTTATAACACAGCCAATCTAATATTTTACTTAGCCCCTAAGGCTCAGTTTCCACAGCTACAAAATTATAGTAACAATATTATCTGCCCAGAAAGGCTACTGAAAGGATCAAGGAAAATAGTACATTGATAGTGCCTGATGACTAATAAGAACTCAGAACACGCGGGCACCTGGATGGCTCAGCCAGTTAAGCGTCTGCCTTAAGCTCAGGTCACGATCCCTGGGTCCCGCAATAGGCTCCCTGCTCAGCGGGGAGTCTGCTTCTCCCTCTGTCTTCTCCCCTCTGCTCATGCTCTGTCTCTCTCTCTCTCTCAAATAAATAAAATCTTAAAAAAAAAAAAAGAACTCAGAAAATACATTTTATTCTATTCTTCAAGCTGTTCTTCTGTGCACATATATATATATATATTTTTTTTACAAAAACAAGATTATGCAGTACATTCAATTTGTAGTCCTTTTCAAAAGTGTTACTGTAATAAACAATGGCTGCACAGATTTCCATAGTGTCGATGTACTAAAGTTTATTTAACAAATCCATTATTTTGAGCATTTAGATTATTTCCAAATTCCACCACAGTAGACAATACTATAATGGCTATTTCTATAATTAAATATGAGCTAATTTATGATTATCTATTTAGAAAAAAATTACATCAAAGGATCTCCATGCTTTAAGGATTTTGACACATATTGTAAAGTTGTTTATAGTTTACAAACTTATGCAGTTAATAAAGCAAAACTTTGCCAGAAGATAGTTATATATCTCCATTAGTATAATGCTTATAACATTTAAGCTTTCCCGTGGTAAAATCCCATCAAGAAATTATGTTAAAATGCATGAACCCTTATGTTGCAGTATTTTTTCCTGCTTCCACTAAATTAGCCAAAAGAGACATATTCTGATTTGTTTTCTAAGCATCTAAAATTTATGTTGATACAAGGAAAAATGTGCTGCTGATCATAATATTATCATTGCTCTTAAATGGGGTGCTGTTGAATTTTGTGTCTTTGATTGTATTGTGTGAAAATAGCAAACCACATTTTTGCCATAGGACTCATCTATATGACAATCAAATTCTTCCATATTGTCTTCTTATAATGCTATTTTATTTTTCAAGAAACACCGAGTTTTAATTAAAAAATAACTTCAAAGACATTTCTGAATGACTGTGATAAATATCCTAGTCTTAAAAATAAGTCAAGGTAACAGTTTCTAGACTATGTTTCCAATTGTGCTATTGATTTTGTTTCCTGTTCTAGTAAATATTGTCAGCCCATGGGGTCATGTCAAGTTTCTGTCAGTTGTGGGTATATATATATGTATACATATATATATATATATGTATGTATATGTGGGTATATATATATGTGTGTATGTATATATGTGTCTCTATGTATAGACACATATATACATACACACATATATATAGTAGGTGGGCTTGGGCACTTTACAGTGATGTTTGCTGCCCGTTTCAAGTCTCGAATTTGCACAGAGCTCCATAAGAAACATCTCTGTTCTAGGGAGACAAATTAGAATTGAACTGCAATTAATCCAGTGCCCTGAACTATGAACCTCCGAGACATTTAGCAAATTATTAACTGATGGCAATATGAGCAAACCACTCCTAAAGGTGTTGCTTTTTTAAAAAACATTTTAAAAAATATTTTATTTATTTATTTGAGAGAGAGAAAGAACACAAGTAGGCAGAAGGGCAGACAGAGAAGCAGGCTCTCTGCTGAGCAGGAAACCTGATGTGGGACTCGATCCCAGGACCCTGGGATCATGACCTGAGCCGAAGGCAGAGGCTTAACCAACTGAGCCACCCAGGCACCCCCTAAAATTGTTGTTTTTTGTGTTTGAAAGTTTCTTTGTTATGTGTTTGTTTTAACGGGCTTCTCTTTACACCTTTCTAAATTATTTCAACATTTTTCTTGCCAATGCTTAATTAAGCTAACTCTAAAACAGCAGTTGATATGGACCAGATGGAAACATTTGGCTGGCTCTATTTCCCACAGTTCTTTGGTTTAGGAGAGCCCTGGGATCAACATTAGCCTTACAACTGATACAGGGCTAAGAAGATCCTTGATGAATTGAGTATTTTGATTTTGATCTTAATTATCTTTGGGTGTATAGACTCTGCATTTAATTCTGATAGAAGGAGAGAATATAGTACTGCATTTTTAAATTATGTATTGTAAGAATATTGAAGCAGTTAATTGAGGAGTATTAGTTGTAATCTAGCCCAATATTCACCTTGGTGACCAACTTCGGAATTAGCACAATTCCACAGAGAGCAACCTTGAAACTGACATTGAAGCACTTGTGAATAATTGCTTCAATACAGAGAAGTATGAAAAAAGAATATAAATAATTTACATTTGTCATTAAGCAATAATCATTCCAAACTATGATTGTTAGTTTACTTGTATGATTTAGGTAAAAGTCAGTAGAGTTAATACAGTTGACCTAGGAAAATAATATTTGTCTAATAGTTTTATTTTGTTGGGAGGGAGGGGCAGAGGGAGAGGGACAGAGAGGATCTTAAGCAGGCTTCACAACCAGTATGGAGCCCAATGAGACACTCTGTCTCACAACCCTGAGATCAGGACCTGAGCCAAAATTTAGAGTTGGAGGCTTAACTGACTGAGCCACCCCTGGTGTCCCATCTAATGATTTTAAAATGAGTGGTCATAAATCTCTTAATGTCTTTTAGATTATGGGCCGATAAGGATTCTTAGTTTTCATCCATTATAACCACCAAAAACCTTCAACAAGGAATATTCATGAAGAGGCTCTAAAGGGAAATATATTGTCATTATTTGTAATTAATTATTAAAAACATATGACAAGGGGCGCCTGGGTGGCTCAGTGGGTTAAAGCCTCTGCCTTCGGCTCAGGTCATGATCTCAGGGTCCTGGAATCGAGCCCCGCATCGGGCTCTCTGCTCTGCAGGGAGCCTGCTTCCTCCTCTCTCTCTGCCTGCTTCTCTGTGATCTCCGTCTGTCAAATAAAAAAAAAAATATATGACAAATTAGAATTCTATAAAATATAATGTATAATATCTAAGCCAAGAGAAAGAATGAAATATGCTTAACATATTTAACGATCTTCAAATTGTCAATTTAAGAGGCAATAAATGTCTACCAAACTTCTACACATTTTCCAAAGCAAAATTTCACACACTTTTTAAAGCACAGACAATTCTTTCTAAAAAATAAAAATTACTGACAACTCATTTTCAAACTGTCATTACCTAATATTGATTTTAAATGTCTGTACTTCTAGAATCAGTGTGAAATATGAAGAGGTGTGGTTTTGAAGAACTGTTTTCAAATTTTGTCTCTGCCCCCCTCACTGACTGTGAGAACTTAGTAAAATCACTTAACATCTGCAAAATTTTATTTCCTTATGCATAAAGTGGGGATAATGTTTATTTGCATTTGATGTGAGGATAATGTTATAAATATAATTACCCGGCTCTTGTTGTGCACTTGGTTCATTTTAGTTTCCTTCCTTCCTTTCCCATCAGTTCTTTCTTAAAAAAAAAATAATAATAATAAGTCCGTTTTAATACGTATTTTACTTTGGCTAAAGACTACTATATAGTCCTGTATATCAATCAGCCATGATAATAATAGGTTTTCTTAATAAACAGTAGGTTCCATCTATATCTTTGCAAAGAATATCAAAACTTTCCTGAGGGCGCCTGGGTGGCTCAGTTAGTTAGGGAACTGCTTTCTGCTTAGGTCATGATCCTGAAATTCTTGGATCAAGTCCTGCTTTGGGCTCCCAGCTCCATGGGGAGTCTGCTTCTCCCCCTGACCTTCTCATCTCTCATGTTCTCTCTCATTCTCAATCTCTCTCTCTCAAACAAATAAATAAAATCTTTTAAAACAAACAAACAAACAAACAAAACTTTCCTGAACCTAAAGCCTTAAGTTCAGCAGAGAACAGAGAGGCTAAGAGAAGAGCTCTATTACCTGTCCCCTTCCTGCCAGCAGTTAGTTCAGGCTCCAGAAAGACCTGCCCATTAGCTATTCTGCCCAATAGCAACAGCAGAGCAGTGAACTTATGTTAGTCAGCTGACATTAGAGAAGCAGTTGCCAGTCAAGTTTCCTTTGGAAAGAGTCACAGGTCCTGTTAGAGTAAACTCTTGGTCAACTCAGTTACTCCAGTTCACTTCATTGGCACAACATGAATTCTAGTACTTACCTCTCCAGTGTTTCTGTTAGCTACTATCACTGAATGCAAACCACCAGAAGGAGTCAGGGGAAGTACAAAGAGCTGTCACAGAAATTTAGCCAGAGATTGTGAAAATATGAATAAGGATTACGTATGGATGGAGATTATCTAGATGCCTCGAGACACGTTCTGAATTCACTGAACTTGGCTGCCTGCTTCTCAGTTATTGTCCCATCTATATCCCCAAACCAAATCACATGCATTAAGATTACTTCTTTGGTATTCCTAATTAAATGTCAGATTGGCCAAGTCTTATTTTAGGGACCAAAGCTTCTTTACATATATAATTTTAAAAAAGTGAATTGACAAAGCGAGTCACATGCAAGTTTTATTTTAATAAAGAAAGTACCAAGGTTCCTGAGTGGCTTAGTTGGTTAAGTGCCTGCCTTTGGCCCAGGTCATGATTCCAGGGTCCTGGGGTTGAGCCCCGTATCAGGCCCCCTGCTCAGCAGGGAGTCTGCCTCTCTCTTTCTCTCTCACTCTCTCCCCCTTCTGGTCCTCCCCACTATTTATCCTCTCTCTCTCTCTTTCTCTCACAAATCAATAAATAAAATCTTAAAAAGAAAGTACAAAGCTTTGTTTAATAAAGGAGGTTGCAAAATGTTGGCTTCACCTGAAATACTAAATTCTCATATTGAATTTACTTTGATACCATCCTTTTAGACAAGTTCCTTAGATTGCCATCTTGAATATTAGCTGTTAAGGTCATGGTGGGAAACAACTGCTATGGTGAAAACCATTTGCGTCATCATGGCTGACATTGAGGGTTCCAGCTTGGCTGGCTATCCCTGATGTCATTAATCCCACTGAATCTCTGTTTTTTGAGGGAATCCAGCTAATTTTACAGAAACTTTGAACTGCTTACATAGCCCTGCAAAAAGGATAATTTCCAAGGCACTCAAATTTCAGGGAAATGGGCCCTTAAATAATTTAATAGGAAGAAAAGGAAAGCTTTGTAATGATTAAATTATATCTGATAGTGCCTTTCTCTATTAGTAAATATATGCTACTAGAATTGGAAAAACAGGAAGAGATTTGTCCCTTGTAAGGTTCTCAGTGAAATATCTTCATGTACAATCCCAGAAATGGTGAAGGGATTGGGAAGAATATATAAATAAAGGGGGTCCATAAGAGTAGTTCCCACTCAGGCATTCTCTGTAGTACATAATGGCGCCCAAGAGCAAAAAGTGCATCTGACTCAGTAAATATTTGATGAGTGAATTTATAAATACAATAAGAGCTCTCTGCTTCATTCCACTCCCCCTTCATTTCTGCAAACACAAACATACGGAGATACATGCACAGTGAACACCAGCGCTATGGGATAGAGGAGGGAAGTGGAGAGCTCCACTGCTGGCCTACAGCTGGTGAGCACCGGCACAACAGAGCTGTGGTTAATAGTCAGCAGTTGTTCTGATTGGTGGATGTGGAAATAGCAGCCACTGTTAGCCATTTTGAATAATACCACAGGGTATTCCTTTATTTAATCCACTTTATTCAGGCCTAAGCATCTTCTTCCCCAAGGTATCTTTGAAATCAGAACCAAATGGAACTCATGAGGGTGTATAAGAGGAAACACACTGGCACAAGGATGAGCTGTGGTTGTGGATTATTTCTATCCCAACTAGACTGGACCTTACAGGCCTTACTAACAGAAGGCTGAAGCTAGAAAAAACCTTTGAGGTGAGGCATTGTAGGGGTTTACAGTGTACACCCATTTGGGAATATAACAGGGGTTTAACTAGAGCTCTTCCACTAACCTCCTAACCAATTTGAGGGAAATCACTTCAGTAGGCTTTCATTAACTCACCTCTATAGTGAGAGTTTTGGAAAATTTGAATTCTGGAGTCTCTTCCAGTTCTACCACCCAGTGAAATCAGGCATATCTTTTTCTGAAAGAAGAAGTTTGTCAAAGGTGTATTAGGACACAATAATGTGTAAATAAGGACCAAATCATAAACCCACAATTTTGAATTCCTGTTGGTATTTATAGGATGGTTTGATGTGTGTTGGACTATTTGACTTAAAAGAGTTTATATTGAATCAAGCAGTACATCACCTAGCAGGAAGTCTTCTGGGTAAGAAAGAAGAACACTTTTCATATATCCATATTTGTGAAAGCAGACTTTCAAAACAAAGGAGATATATAGATAGATAGATATATGTTATTGGCTGTACTCCCTATGCTGTAATAGCACCAATTTATTCAACTAAATCATCTATTCATCGGCATTACAGAAATCTAGATAAGTTGTGGCAAAGTCCTGTCATTTCTATTCCAGTATAATAAAGAGATGCTAGTAAATCTGTAACAGTTGCCTGTAACTACAGTCTTTCTGCTCCTAGAGAGTAGCATAGCTTTCATCCACTGAAATCAGTGAAAGTCAACCATTAGTTAAATTTGCCTGTCCATTCCTTGAGTGTTAATTACACATTATTAATGGTAAAGTAATTGATAACAAGAGCTAACTTAAGTGAATTTATTTAGAGGGTCCATTGTTGCAGGACTTCTCAGAACCTTTAGTATCCTAACATAAACATAAAATTTTTTTCCAGAAAAGACCACATAGTGTTCCATATTTCTCAAACCTTGTCCTGGTGAACTACTCCTTCCTTTTTCATTATTAAATGAGTGGTCACAATGGTCATATTTTAGAGAACATAATGTGAAAAATGATGTCTTTGTTTATTTTCTATTGGAGGGTCAGAAAGACCCAATATTTATCTAATTGCTATGGTTTCCCTTTCTCCAAAATGTCTTTTTTATATTTTATTACAGTTCCATTTAGAGCCAATGTTGGAGTATGAAGAACCCTTAATTATAGTCCAATTGTCTAATTTATAGATAATTAAATTGAGGTCCAGAAAGGTGCAGTAACATGCTTAAGAGTCATATGATGAGTAGGGAGAGTGGTGAGTGGTGGGGTTATGGACATTGGGGAGGTTATGTACTATGGTGAGTGCTGTGAAGTGTATAAACCTGGCGATTCACAGACCTGTACCCCTGGGGCTAATAATACATTATATGTTAATAAAAAATTTTTAAAAATTTTAAAAAGAGTCACATGATGAGTTTGAGGTTATTTTAGGATTAGAATGTAGATTCCTTATTCCTTAGCCCAATATTTTTTTTTCTATTACACTGCAATGACTCCTCTTACCATATTCACCATAGCTGATCTCAACAGAAACCATGAGTGTATTAAGTTATGAATTTATACAGAAGCTGTAAAGCTGTTATTTACAATCAGGTGCATTTGGGGGTGGCTGTGTGGCTCAGCCAGTTAAATGGCTGCCTTCAACTGAGATCATGATCCCAGGGTCCTGGGATCAAACTCCATGTCAGGCTCCCTGCTCAGCAGAGAGCCTGCTTCTCCCTCTCCCTCTGTCTGCCACTCCCCCCTTGCTAGTACTCTCTCTAGCAAATAAATAAAATCTTAAAAAAAAAAATCAGGTGCATTTTAGGTTCTCTATACATATGACCCTGTTGACAACTCAAATTCCATTTGTCCAAAGCTGAGTATTCCTTTCATGTCAGATGGCAGTATATGTGTAATGACTAAGAACATGAACTTCAAAATCAGCCCAATTAGAGTTTCTTCAATATAGTCAATGATACCCACATCCTCATCTTTGCTCATGCTGATCCTTTAAACTGGACTGTTTTTCTTCTAACCTCTCACATATTGAAGTTAAACTTTATCCTGAGATGGTATTAAAACACACATAATAAGTGCATGATGTGCTTTTAATTAAACTGATTTGAGCCAAACAGTTCCTGTCTTTCCTTGGTCTATCATGGCTGCTATTGTAGATCCAGTACTAGAAAGATTGATGAGGTCACAATGCCTTTTCCTCAAATTAGTCTTAATTAATGAAGTACTATCTAATTATTCATTAATAGTATCCATTTGAGTAATGTCACACTTTTGAACTGCACATGATTCTGAACCACTTCTCCAAGATTTCTCACTGATTAATGTTACCTAGCCAACTGCTTAGAGGCAATCTATCTTTTTCATTCGATAAATGTTTATTGAACACTTACTACATCGGGCCCCTGACAAGAGTCAAAGGAAAAGTCATTTTTTTCCAGTATGACATCATTTTTATTCTGCTCCCCTTCTCATCTAGACTCTTTTACATGACGTGCCAACCTGTTTACCGAAAACAGCTCCCCAAGGCAGAAATACCAATTCTTACTAACTAAACTTGGAGCTTGGAGTCAGATGAGCATTTTAAACCCATGATGAGAAGCAAAAAGTTGCTTTCCTTTGCATAATAGGCCAACAGAAATTGGGTTTATGATGACATTGTATCTTGGCAAGTGAGTTCCTGTAGTAATGAAGAACAATTTCCAAATAGATCATGTAATCAAGGCGTTATCCAAACAGAAGGCATTGTTAAGACAACAAACCAGCAGACCTTGTGGCTTCACAAAATATATTTACCTGTCCACTTGGACTATACCTGCAGAAGCTTACTAGATAGATCTGTCTTCAAAACAAATGTCAGATTTCAGATTTGAAATGGATTCTAGGCAATGGATTATAGACCAAATGGATTATATAGACAATGGATTATAGACAAAACGGATTATAGACAAAAGGCTCTCGCTACTCTGAGAAAAGCAGTGCCTGTTTCTTCTCCTTCCTGCTCTTTGCCCATACCCCCATCCCACTCCTGTTCTCATAGCCAGGGTATTAGGGGAGAGGATCTTAAAGAATAATGCTCCAAAGGAGCAATTGCCTCTGAGATGCCTTTTATAGCTTTGGGCTTTGTACCAAGGCTGGGGAATATTTAAGACCTCAGAAATTCCACTTTTGCTCCATGGAGAAGAAAAAAGAAATTTTTAAGTAAAAGGGCAGCTCTTTCTCATGACTTGCAAACTTAATAGACTATGGTGGGTTAGAAATTGCCATCGAGCCAAAAGAGCATTTTCCAAAGTATATTCTGTAGATGGGTTAATAACCGTGATTGAAAAAAAAAAGGGGGGGGTTTCATCGTCAAACAGGTTTGGAGAACGAAGACTTAATGAAGTCAAACTAGTGGTTTTGGTACAGGAAAATTAGCTACTTTAATGTGCTAATGTCTATGGTAGATCTCTAAGAAGAATATAGGAAATGCTTAATTTCCTAAACATTTTTGGCCATGGAAACTTTATTTTATGCTGCTTCTCATGGGATTACTGCTATTCTATGGAATACACTTTTGGAAATGCTGATCTATGAGAATAGACACATTATTTTCAGACTTTGACATTTCATATTCTTTCCACAAAAAATAAATAAATAAAAACAATGTAACTTTACATGTCAAGGAAATTTGTTCTCCTTAAATGAAGATTATTCTATTCAATCATCATCATTGAATTAGTGATTTAGACTGAGTGTATTAATAGAAGTGGTTTCCACTGACCAGCTCATCCCTGCAACAAAGGAATACAATTTGCTAGGGAGGAGATTAGTGATGAGTGCTCCTTTGTGGATTCAAACCAGGACAGATTCTGTTGTCCTACCCAGTAGCTGAACCACTGTCCAAGGTTATTTCATTTCCATGTTCTGTATCAAACTCCACAGTCAAGTTTTTAGACTCTACCTTCATCTGGTTTCTATATGGGGCTATATGGGGCTTCCATAAAAGCTTTTATCTTTTTTATTTTTTTAATTTTTTTTTTAAGATTTTATTTATTTGACAGATAGAGATCACAAGTAGGCAGAGAGGCAGGCAAAAAGAGAGAGATAGAGAGAGAGGAGGAAGCAGGCTCCCTGCTGAGCAGAGGCTCGATGTGGGGCTCGATTCCAGGACCCTGAAATCATGACCTGAGCTGAAGGCAGAGGCTTTAACCCACTGAGCCACCCAGGCGCCCCAAGCTTTTATCTTTTTTAAACAAGGGTGCCTAAAAGACATCTTAGAAACCACTGCACTAAGTAATTAGACTGCTGGACAGATCCAGGGGAATCAATATGTTTCACATATGGAAGTGTGTTCTTCTAGTCAAAGGAGGATTGGTCAAGGAGTCTTTACATAGACCGGGAAGTGGCATAGAGGTGAAGCTACTTGTCCAAAATAAAAGAAATCATAAAAGTAAAAGTAGAAATTAGAATCTCTTGGCTCTACAATTAGAGCTCTTTGGGAAAAGAATAATGCTTGCTGTCTTACCACATTCTGACCCTATATCACCCCTTAAACTAAGCAACCAACATTCACCGAGCACTTACTGTGTTCCAGATTTCTTTCTAGGTTCTTGGGTGACAAAACTGAATAAAGTCCTTCCTGTAGAGAAAGAATAGGGAAAACATCAGGAAGTAAACAAATAAATCATCTAATGTCAAAGTCAATCTTTGTTCTGGTTTCTCGGAGTCATCTTCCAGGGTTCCAGATGACTGTCTGATCACAGGCTACCTGTCTCAGAAATACCCACTCCAAATCGAACATTTCCAAGTTTCCTATTTATCTCCATTAGCCGCTGTTTGCCCGACTTTGTCCTTTCCTGTTTGGGTGCAGGTTTAACTCTCTAAGCCTTAGGTTAAAACAGTTCTCTTCAGAGTCACTGAATTCTGAACCCTACCTGTTGGAAATTTCAGGTTAGTCTTTCCAGGTTAGTCTTTCCTGAGAGTCCACACTGCAGTCTATCCGTTCTTTAATCATCCATTCAACTAAGCTATACGTCTCTGTTAGTTCGTTTGGGTTCTCCATGTCTGTCATTCTTTTTAACCTCATCCTTTTTTTCCCTCTTTCCTTGAAAGAATCTTCGTGAAGGTGAATTACTTCATTCTCCATTCTTTTTTTTTTTTAAGATTTTATTAATTTATTTGACAGAGATCACAAGTAGGCAGAGAGGCAGGCAGAGAGAGAGAGGAGGAAGCAAGCTCCCAGCAGAGCAGAAAACCAACACGGGGCTCGATCCCAGGACCCCGGGACCATGACCCAAGCCGAAGGCAGAGGCTTTAACCCACTGAGCCACCCAGGCGCCCCTTCATTCTCCATTCTGATTCTACTGTTTTTTTTTTTTGCCATGTTTTTCTCCCTTAAATTCATAAAGTCCTGTCTTTATTCACTATTTCTACTTCCATGTTCTCCTTCTCCTCTTCTCAGATCACCATGAAATATTTCTCTCAAAGAGAGGCATATCTGAAAAGTGCTGTTTTAACCTGGGAGAATTACGACTGAACCTTTCTGACTAGAGGCAGGTTTAGTATAGCCCAGATCTTCTATAAAGTTGCACATGAGTAATTTGTTATAGTTCAAAATAAGGCAAGAATATTTAAAGTTATAGACCTCTGCACTTAATAGGAAAAAGGAAAGGACTCTGTTTTTTGACTAAACCACTCTGTCATTTCTAAATATTCACTGAGATCCATGTCCATACTATTTTCATTCCCCTTAGTTGTTCATGGTACAATCATAAAAGCAGTGTGTGGGGCTATGAAACCATGGGGCTTCCCTTTCCTATAGCAAAATGACTGGGAAGCCTCACTCACCTTCAAGGGGACAATTGTCCCACAACTTCTAATGCTCCTCATGGTAACGATACTGTTGAGCCAAAACCTAGCAACTTATACTTTATAAAATGTCAAATGGCATCAAATATATGACATAGATAGAACAAGCCAATTAACTGCCTAATCACCCCATATTCACCTTCATAGAAAAGCTGACTTCTCACTGTGCTTAGCCCTCACATTTGGAATTAATGAGTAGGACTTTCATCTGAAGAAGAGATCTGGCTTTTAATTCTGGCACCCATAATGTTCCACACATCCTGCTTCTCTCAGAGGCTAAATCATAAGACCACCATAAGCAGCAGACCTGTAGAAATTTAATGTATGTCTATAATTTCCTTCTAAAAAAGCAAGATCTAGTTAAGGGAAGCTGTGTTAATTTCATGAGTACCCATAATACATTTCTTTTTTTCTCCCCCATAATACATTTCAAAAGTCCTACCTTTCACCTCAGAATAAGACTCATCCAATACTCAGGTAGCAATATTTTCCATTGAGGGAGAAGACAAATTAAAATCTCCTTCTCTTTCCCCTACTTCCCTTCTTGAAATCTTTCACTGTCCATCCTTGTACCCGGGCTAGCAAACGGGGAGAAGACTTTAATTTCTTCTTCATTTTCTCTTCCCATAGTACTAATATATAAATGGAATACAACTTACTCATTGGGGAGCCAGTAAATCAGGCAAACAATGTAGATACTAACTTAGACCTAGGAGGAAGTATAAGACATATGATGCAGTCATAACCACTCACGCTTAGGTGAAATACAGTTTCACACAAATATAAAAAAAATAGATATATATACATATTTAATTTTTGGCTTTTTTAATTACCTTTCCTTGTGTAAAATTATCTGCACAGTCACGAGAAATTGTTATTTGTGACACAGCCACATGTTTCTCTTACATGCTTGTGAGAAGGAACGGTGAGCTGTTAGGTGACATAGTCAATCCTTGCTATTGAAGAAATTCATTCTTAGTAGCAACTTGAAGCTTGTAGAAAATTTTGTAGGAAAGAAAAATGCTCAAGGCTCTAAATAAGACGACTCAAGTCAAAGTTGGCCTTAAATTGCCTAGAGGGATGACTAACGATCCTTCACAAATCGTTAGGTCGTATTCCTTCCTGTCCAGTGAAATGATTTCTTTGTGGATGTTTCCACTGAAATTTTCAGCAGTTTTATTGATGCCACGGATTAACTGAAGTCCACATTGGCTGCTCATGATTTTTCCGAATCCTTTATTTTGGTCCTGATATGTACAGGTGGCTCCGGAATTTCATAATAGGACTTTTGACAACGACCAGACACCAGTCCTCCCTGGCTGGAAGGAAGGGGCGTGGAACATGCGACTATATTTGCATCCCCAGCATATTGCTTACATACATGAATTTTATGTAGAGTGTCTTGGGACATGATCCTCTCCAAGTGAAATAGAAAGACAAGAAAAAGAAATGAACTCTAGTCAAGATTAAAGCTGTATTTATTAATGTAAATGTCTTTGTTACATTTATGTTTTTCTAGGATTTGGACGACCATCTTCAAAAACCAAAAATGAAGTTCACATTCACACGCCGGTGCTTGGTACTCTTCATCTTTCTAAATGTAAGTAAAACATCATTTTTAAGCTACATTAATCAAGAATGCTGAAATAGAGCGTACAATTGAATAGACATTAGGAAGGGTAGACATCTTGCCAAAACTAAGTTCCACCAGTCATAAGTTCCTCAAAACTATCCTTTTCTTGATATTTTGTTAACAGATCCGCACTCTGAATTTTCCCAATTTAGATTAGTGTTATGGTTCCCTGAGAAATGTTAGCTTTGTTTACAAAACTTTAGCATTAACTTGAGACATATCCACATTATCTTGGAATTTAACATGAAAGGTTAATAATGTTCCTGGGTAAAACATTTTTCATGTTAGACAGGTGGATTTGAAACACAGTTTCCAGGTTCCTGTCTTTTTCAAACATCTGAAAACTTTCAGTCAGGTTATTAATTTTAAATGCATCCCTCAAAAAAACTAAGAATCTTAAGTCTTAACAGACCAATGTCATTTCATAACTCTTTCTCTAACCTTTTAAATCATGTCCAATTTATGAGCTTTTATATTGTTTTATTCCTAAATGGTTAGCAAGAAGTCAGAACTGCAATTATCTTAGAAAATGCTACCGGGGCCTGTCTATTTATTTGTGTTGACTTCACTAACCCACCATCATATCAACTTCCACAACACACATGAAAGAGAGATGAGTAAATTTTACATAAATAAATTAGGAGTTGTCTTGATCCTTATCCTTTCTAGCACATCAAGACAACAGTGACCAATGAATCATAGGGGCAATAAAAATCAGTCAGTACCTGATATTATTATAGTCACCTACACAAAACTCTCCCAGGGTCCCAGGACCTACATTTTTAATTCATGAGTAGTCATTGGCTTACAAGTTTGCATAAACTATTTCTCTTAACATTATTCAGGGAAAAGTACTAATATTCCAAAAATGTTCATCTCATTTTTAAGGGAATTTTTATTTTGTAATGTTATACATTAAATAAATGGTTTATGGGTATGATTGTTAATGTAGCCCTTTTGTATCTACCTGGATAATGACTATAGTCTATTTTATTATGTAATATTGTTGTATTATTTTAATCTTTAGATAAAATAAAGTATAATTTGCTAAAAGTAATCCAGTATTTGGAAATGCAAGTAACTTCATGTCATTGTAAATATAATAAAAACACTTAAACAAGAATATTTTAGGAACTACTAGCATATTTAATTTTGTCTCTAACTGCCCATGACTTATATGAGATTCTATAGTTGCAGAAATAGTGGTATGTGCCAATTCATAATTGATATTATTATTTTTAGAGCTTAAATTAAACCCTTGTGATCAATTACATGTAAATATTTCTAAATAATTTTATTTCATAAACCATATAATTATATTTGACAGTGACAAAACAAAAGTAGTTATTAAGTTACTAAAGTAACTTACTCGATACAAATAAGACAGTTTGAATACTACTGCAAAGATGAGAGATCATTTCTGATATGTTATTCAAAACTTTTACCCAATATATCTTATAATTCAGACATTAAAAGAATTTCACGTATTTGAGCCATGGACAGAAAAGTTTTCTGGTTTGTGAGCATCTCTTTGCTAGCAAACATGTTGCACAGGGTACCTGAGTGATTTTGTGCTCTCTGCTGTGACAAAGAGAAATTTGCTTCTTTATCCTGTATTTGGTTCATATATTTGATTTGGAGAATTCTACCATAAAAAATTTTTGATATGTTGGTTTCCTCCTAAAACATTCATTGTGTTCCACAATGGATACTCCTCCAAGAAAATTAAATTTTTTAATAAAGCGATATTGATTTAAATCACTATAAAATATTATTTCTTAAGTAAATTGGTTTGAAAAACCACTATGTGTGTGTCTGTTGAATTCTACCAACCTGATTTCCAAATGCTGTTTCAAGTATCAGTTTGTTACCACATTCCATGAGCCTAAGTTTACATTAAGCAAAACCATCCCCTCACTTTCTCTTCCTTACCTATAGTAATGCAATAAATAGACTTAGAACAGGGCTTAGCGAGCCTCAAAATGTAGTGATGATGATAATTATAACAACGATGATGAGGACATAGAAAAAGTAGATTCTTTGGAGAGGCATTCTGTTGTTAATTAAGCTGCATTCCCTTATTTGCTTAGAATTTAAAATTATGCAGCAGTTTTGTTGTTTATATAATGCTTACATAGAAAGTACATAGGACACCAACCATCTGATGCTATCTGGAAAAACCAGGGCTAATATTTTACAAAGTTCTGTTTTATCCATTGTTATTTTGAAAAGTGTAAGTAACCGAAACCTACAAATAAAATCCCAACATCTACATTGTCAGTATTAAGGATGGCGACATCAGAGTCCTGTTGGTTCTATCAGTTTGTGGATTCTAGAATCATGTTCCTTTTAGAGTAGTTCTGTCTCTGACAATCATTAGGAATCTTTCCCTATGCCAGCACCATCGCATGGGTTCCCACGTTCATGAGGTTTAAACCACTGAAGAGATGGACCGCTTCTTAAAGTTTTACACAGAACAGTCCTGTAATTATTTTTGTCTCTGTGCTTCTAGAAACCACCTGTAACCCAAAAGTAGGCTGGTTGTGTTACATCAAAGTAGGAATTCCTTGACTCCATGACCATTCAAACCAGCTCACTTTCCACTAAACTCCATGACGAGTGTGCACGAAACCTAGAATGTAAGCCCCATGAGGGCAGGGACCTGGCTAGTATTCTTCACTGCTGAGTCTCCAGCACCTAGAACAGTACCCGGCATGTGGGAAGCAGAGTATTTATTACCCGAAAGAACCAGCGGTGTTTCGGCTGAGGACTACAGGTATTGGTGGCAGCTTGGCAGTCGTATTTGTGACGCCATTTGCTTGCACCTTTAGGAGTGACATCACATATACGGTGGCTAAACTGCTACACGGGACAACAATGAAGAGGTTGGTTTTTGTTTTGCTTTGGAAAAATCATGTAAAATCATGTGAGATGTATGTAAAGCTTTGAGTCCCAATCTTTGTCCACAAAAGCAATGTGCCCTTAATATCTCATCTCTACCCTCACGTGAGCATAAAATATTTATTTACACCCCAAATATATCACATAAATGTAATACTTAAGATAGGTAAAATTTTTTTAAATCTTTCACATTTCTTGGTGGTCTTATCTACTCACTTTGCTTCTATTTTGCCTCTATATTGCTGAAAACTCTACCACCTCACTAGCCACTTTTATTGGTACAAAATTGTCAGCAAAAAGTGTGTATGTCCAATGAACTTTATGAAATTTGTATATGTATTATTGTCAAGCAGTAGTAATTCCATTTTTGGAATTATATATATATATACATACATGTATATATATATAAAGAATTATCTGTCTATATCCACCTACATAGACAGAATTCCTCAATGTGTATGTTATTTTCAGAAAAAAAAATCACTGAAACATTCAGTTACCACTGGAAAGATTCCATCATCAAGCTCACACACGAACCAGACAAGGAGCAGACTCAGACCACTATGGCTTATCTACAACAGGAGTTCTAATTTCTCATTCCTTCAGTGTTGAAACAATCTCTATGGAACCAGGCTCCAAACCAAGTTCACTGGAGTTTGTTTCAATATTGCAAGAATGGTAGGATTGATGCTACTATCGTCCACATGATTGACACCTGCTCTTTCAGATGGTCATATCTATACTGTTACTGGTGTTAAAACTGCATTAGAACAAATAATGCTGTAATTGAAACTACAAGTACAGGGTTTTCCTCTTGATATCTTTGTACATAATGCCCCCCCACCATGGTTTCCAGGAACATTTCTTAACTGGCTGCCCAGTCCATTTAAAGATAGAATTCAGAATGTTACTTCTGGAAAGAATGCGAAACTTAAACAAAATAGTCCCTAATATCTAAAATATAAATTTTATATATGACATCACATTCCATCTTCTAATATGATTTGAATATGGTGAGAAAGATGGCCCATAAATAAGTAATATATGAAATGATAATTCTCATGTCAATGAAAGATTCTAAGAATAGAGGCACAAAAAATGTAAAATAGATGCCCAAGGTTAACCTGTAATTAATATCTCTTATTGTGAGGAACACAATGATCTATTAAAGACCATGGTTATGATGATCTCTAGTGAGATTATTAAAACATGCACAGACACATGTGTTCATACAAATGTAGGTTCATACAATCCAAAATGAAGTCTTAACATGAAATCTCTTCAAAATAAATCTTTGTTACCCCCAAAACACATTCCAATTCCTGAAGGAATTTCTGAGCATTCAGTGATTGATGATTCTTTACTGTCACAATTTCTGGTGTCTGAAAATATTTTATGATGTTGGTCTTTCTTGCTAGTCTGTAAGCTCCACGAGGGCAGGATCTATGCTTGTTTTATCCAGCACTGTATCCTCAGTTTCTAGCATAATGTTTGACTTCCTAGCAAACAACGACTATTTGCCAATTGGCTGGTCTTAAAATAAGTAAGAAAGGGTCATATGACGGCACAATGATGTTCAACTACATTGGTAAAGGATCTGTACATTTTTAAATAATTTCTGTCAGTACATTAATTTCTCTTTTCATTGTCATACACTCAAGAGGCATTAAAATTAGAAATAATCCTAATAGTTAAAGAGTAGTATCAGCCATACTCACAGTAAATGTCCATCTAGAGTTAGAAGTATCAAGTATTCAGAAACTCTTCCGTTGGTAAGCAATTTCTGCTTGGAAGGCTTGCTGGCACCTTCAAAACAAGTACAAAAGAGAACTTACCTTCTTCCCCCTCTAAGGGTTTTCTTTGCCCAACTTCTCCCTTCTCAGGGCACTCCCACTTTTTCCATTATATAGGTTAAAATATCAGAGCTATCAGACTATTACTGTTCTCCTTTCCTTGTATTTCCTTATATTCAAATATATCTTTTTATTATTTGAGAAAATACTGAGGGCTGTGC
The DNA here is from genome assembly GCF_020171115.1 of Neogale vison. Taxonomy (NCBI): domain Eukaryota; kingdom Metazoa; phylum Chordata; class Mammalia; order Carnivora; family Mustelidae; genus Neogale; species Neogale vison. Next base: position 160,892,960 of record NC_058094.1, on the reverse strand, counting down.
TTCCCTGCTCCCTCCTGCTGTGATCCAGTCAAGCCTTGGGCTTCCTGGCTCCCTCCCCAGCTCTGATCTGTGGACATCTGGTGCCCACCACATGAATTTTCCTAACACTTTACTTTAGCAACCTTCACTGATCAAAAACTGGCATGAGATCTTTATTTTATTGTCATGTTGTAGTAACATTAGCTAAAATGTATTGAACCTTTCATTGCACCATGCACTTTGTATTTATTTTCTTAGGGCTCTGTATTTCCTGATTTTTCCTTGACTCCATTTATTACTAACCTCCAAAGATGTTCCCCTCCAGGAAGGATGGTTTCCTTGCAGAGTCTCACTCATGTCATTTCCTACCTCTGGGACTTAGATGCGTTCCTTTCCCTCCATCCAGAAAGCTTTCCCTCTGCTCGGCCTGGGCAGGCACTCGAAGTCCAATTCAAAGTCTCCCTTGTTATCTCTAGTCCTCCCTGACTGTTCTTGCTCTCTGCCCTCTGCCTGTTCTGAATTATTGCTGTATCATGCACTGTATAGTTTAGCATTTAATACCGCACTATCTTAGAGGACAGGACGCCCATCTTCACAATGACACACACTGGAAAACAGTGTGGTTCTCCTATGAGTCGCCTGACTTATACAGCTCAACTTAATAAAAATGAGTTTGTTTTAGAGACTGTGAGGCATTAAAAAAAAAAGTACCCAACACTATTTCTGCCATGGGTACATTTGGGGAAACTTTAATCTTAGAATAATTTAGACAGAATCAGGCCAAATAAACAGTGTGTTTAACAGGTGTGATAGAAAGAGAGCAAGGAGTATTCTTAACTTTAGAAGAAGGAAAGTCAGTGCGGGCTGAAGCTTGCAGTCTTCTCTGAAAAAAAAAGTCTCTATGAAGAACATGGATATAGAAAATCGCAGATTCAGACACCACCAAAAACATCATGGCCACAAAAGAGATTGAACTCTACATAAACACAACTTGGGACGATGGGTTAGATGGTGATCGTGACCCTTGTCCACCTGAACCAAATAAGCGGAAACACTAGGAGAAATATTTAAGATTTACATTGGTTTTCAGCAGTGAGAATAAATACCCTGTGTAAATCATCTGCTGATGAAACCAAATTAAAGATATTGAGGCCAAGCATCAAACGCAGAATATCTCAGAAGAACAGATTTTGTTTGTTCTGTGGAAAAACTGGGGTGAATTTTTGGCAGTGTACATATTCTAAGCACAAATTTTTAAAAAGCTAAAATAATCTAATATAAAAGCTTATTTATTGCAGTAATATATCTATTTTTAATAGTATGACTCATGATTATTAGAAGTTCCAAAGAGGGCAAAATTGATTTAATGTTAATATTTTTTGGAAATCAGGTTATTTGTTTTGTTTACTTCTAAACTTTACAGTGATAATAAAATTAAAACACTCTTATATGATAAAGAGGTGCGTGGGTTTGGGTGGGTGCTATACATTTTTAGCAGTGAATGGAACAAATACAAATATGAAATTTGTAGGTGGAGTTTGTAGATGAAATATAAATATACTTTTTAGTTATGAAGAAAATATCCTATGTGGAGATTATTTGTAATTGTTACTCATGAAGGAAAATGTTTTCAAACTTTTTGATTGTTTCATTTATTTTTGCATTCACCCATTCCCGCTCTGTATAGGTAACCAATGTTTTTTTTTAAATACAGCACCCAACCCCAATTCTTCCTGCCAATTCGAATAACACCTATCCTCCCAATATGAAGTCCGAGCCATTTCTGTATGTCCTAGGACGAAAGAAAATGTCGGATGCGCAGTACAAATGCTATGACCGCATGCAGCAGTTACCCCCATACCAAGGAGAAGGTAAGAAGATGGATCTCCGCAAATATGTTTTCAAGCATCATTAAAGGCTCATTTTCTTCCATGGATAAATATGTTTTGACTAATTTTAATATGCCAGCATTTTTAACAGTGGTTTTCAAATTATGGTATGTTTGTGTATTTCATGTTGGAGACATGTCTACTTTCTTTGCCCAGGCTCACCCAACTGGTTTTGGGCTAACAGCAGCACCTATGACAAAATTACTACAATAACTCAGTATTCACACCTGGCAAGGAGGAACAATACAGGGCTAAGTGATGGAAAGGAACTGGAAAATGACAGGAAGGGAAGTGGAAAATCTTGGGCAGAGAATTAGCCTCAGGTCAATCCTGTCAAAACCCTGTCTTGCTTGGGTTAATGAGGCAGTATCTTCCCTTAACTGTCAATGGGTTGGCAACTCTGGCTATTCCTTTCTCTTTTCTACCTGCAGTTCTCAGAGGAACTAATAAAATCTGTCTCCTAGGCAGGCATTGTTTATCTATCACCTTCTCTAGAATGCTCTGTGGGACTGTTCAAATATTTTCAGAACCAAGCTCATTCTATTAGCTATAGAAGGCTATGTGATTGCCAAACATTACTACATCCAGTTCTCTCCCCTGTCCCCTAAAGCATTTGAAAAGTCCCAACAGGACCATGTGTACCCTTGTCTATTCTAAGATAACACCGCTTGGTAGGCGGAATATTTTTTAAGTATATTCTGTTTCTACGTGTGGTTTGTCTTCAAATAGTTAAAGTTTTAATTTCTAGTTCCTATTTTTAGCATTTTCCTTTAAACAAAACTCAAGGCAATTAAAAGACAGATACAGGTTATTCTTCCGTCTGCATAGTTTTAATGTTTTTTTAAGGACCTGAAAAGTTATTAGATGTGGCTCTGCCCACAGACAAACCATTCCTCTGAAACAAATGAAACGATAGAAACACGAAATTTATTTTCGGAGACCAAGTGAGAGCAGGCTCCTGCACTTCAGTCCTAATCATTTGGGGAGGTTGAACTTTCATACTATGATCATTATATTGAGATTTTTTCTTTTCTTTTTAATCTTTTTGCTCTTTTCTTTTCTATTCTTTTCTTTCTCCTCCCTCCCTCCCTCCCACCTTCCTTCCCTCCGTCCCCATCTGTCTCCCTCTCTTTCTTTCTAAGAACTGACCTCAAAGGCGGAGTCTTATTCTTTTGGATAGCTTTATAGAGGCAAATCTTCACGTGTTAGGGTAGATTAAATTTTGAAAGGAGTGAGAAACTACTTGGAGTCAAAGCTGATAAATACATAAACTGCTCAAATTGAGCATTACTTTAGTCACTAATAAAGTGTGATTCTAAAATAATAAGACTAGTTTTATACATAATCTGTTAACTGTCTACAAATGCAACTCCAATAGGAATTTTGAACAATTGAATTTTAAACCCTTGGATTAAGAATAGAATTTTTCAAGGGATGCCTGGGCGGCTTAGTCTGTTAAGCATCTGACTCCTGATTTCTGCTCAGGTCATGATCTCAGGGTTGTGGGATCAAGCCCTGAATCAGGCTCTATACTCAGCGGGGAGTCTGAGGATTTTCTCTTTCCTTCTCCCTCTGCTCCTCCCCTGCTCTTGTGTGTACTCTCTTGCTCTCTCTCTCAAGAAAATAAATAGATCTTTAAAAAAATTAAGAATAGAACCATCCAAGGCAACCAATTTTAAGTTAATGTTTAGGAAGATCTGTATGTTCTAAAGCCATAGAATTTTTTCAAATTAAGCCTCTTATCCAGGGGTGATATTGCATATACTTTCGCAAGATTTCTTTGCAGCATTTCTGAAGATATTTTCTTTTTTTAAAAAAAGATTTTATTCATTTATTTGACAGACAGAGACCACAAGCAGGCAGAGAGGCAGGCAGAGAGAGGAATGGAAGCAGGCTCCCCGTTGAGCAGAGATTCTGATGCAGGGTTCGATCCCAGGACCCTGAGCCCAAGGCAGAGGCTTTAGCCCACTGAGCCACCCAGGCGCCCCTCTGAAGATATTTTAAAGGAAAGATTTTGGAGGAAAGATTCCATACAGATGACATGCATGTCTTTTGAAGAGCAAATGGAGAAAACCTATAAAAATGTAAATTCGATTTAGAGTTGGTAAAGTTAATATCTTTATTTTGTTGCTGCTACTGTTCTTTCTAATATTTCCATATGCACAAAGAGAGCTCCAGAATAACTATTAAGTGGCTAGATCCTATCGAACACTGTTAAGTCCTGTTGATGATTCTGCAACTTTTTCCAATGTCAATATTAATTTCTTTCTGAATCATCAGGTCCGTATTGCAACCGTACCTGGGATGGATGGCTGTGTTGGGATGATACACCGGCTGGAGTATTGTCCCATCAGTACTGCCCAGATTACTTTCCAGACTTTGATCCAACAGGTAAAATATTTCTTTTTATTTCATATTTTGCTATAAAGTCTTTAGAATTTTCATGGTTCTGAAAAGAAAATCAGATGTAAAGAATACCTATCTAATCACACTCTACATGTTTCAGCACTTTCTGAAGGCTTTCTTCATGTGAAATATCACCCAGTTGTACAAATATTTCAAGCTCTCCTTATTTTTTAGGTCACGTTCCTGGTCCAATGTGCACATGGGTCTCCAATTCTAAATGAAAGTTAGATTTTTATATATTTCAAATACTTAATTTTAAATTTTATTAAAATTTAAAATTAAAATTTAAAATTAAATTAAATTTAAATTTAAATTTAATTTTTTAACTCTTGAGGTTTTACTTAAAGGTGGTTGTTTTTCAGTTTTCAGCTGTTGCACGTTTGATGACTTATGCAAATACTTGATCTAGACTTTCTGTTTATGAGACTGGTAGAGTACACACAACAGAAATTTTATGTAACACTGGAAGTTATATAAAACTATCATGTGTAAAGGAAAAGAAATCAGAAGACAGTAACTCTAGACACTTGCTAGATTTCTTTTCCAACAGTAGATTATTAATATATGTTTGGTAAATAAAACTAATAATAAAATGAATGGATCATACTAACATCCCCCTCCAGGCCCTGCACAACGTGAGCAGTCGACAAACGTGTGTTAAATAAATAAGTGACACCAAATTCATTTTAGTTATAAAAGTAACATAGGAATACTTCTCATTGAGTATCATTTTTTACTTTTCAAAACAATTTCATGTATATTATCTAAATGTATATACTCAAACAATATTTGATACAAAATTGCAAGCGAACCAAGTCTCCTGAGCTCTTACCTAACCCTCTCTTTACAAGTCAGTACAACAGCCTTGGAAAAGCATTTGAGAAACAGTATTTCTAATTCCCCATGCACACTCACTCATGCAGATTAAAAGTACTTAGAATACTTTAAAAAAATGTTAATTTCCTAGGGAAGACATGTTTTTCCTTCAGGTCCTCATCTAGCCACACTGGTATAATTGGAAATTGAATCAGGATACATAGAGAGGATGAGAGTCTAGGGGTACCATCTACCAAGTGGAGTAAGGAAGAAGCTAGGGGGGGCTGATGCGACGTATCTCAGAAACGTCAGCTATCCAGATAGATTCGAGGTCTGGAATCCATGATGCTCAGTGGTTAGTGGTCAGGAGCAACGCAAAGAATGTGGAAAGAGATATCTGAGTTTGTCTTACAGCCTCAGGCCAGAGAATAGACACGTGAAGGACCGGGAATGGATTTGGATAGGGGCTGGTGGTGAGTGATTCTCGACTTGGCTAAGAACCTTGAAAACTTATCAAAATCCTGATGCCTGGTACCACCCCAGACATTCTGAATTAATTAGTTTGGAGTATAACCTGGACATGAGGATCTCTTAAAGTTCTGCTTGTGATGAAACATGCAGTCAAGATGAAAGTGTGTTAAGAAAAGAAAATAAAGAAAAGGAAATAAATAAAGAGGCGGATGCCTGGAAAGTTCAGCCAGTACACTGAGTAGCTGTACCAGCGGCATCAGATGAGACTGATACAGACAATGGAGGAAGGCGGGTCCCAGAGAGGTAAAAAGCAGTAGCCAGCCAGCTTCAGGGACTAGCGGTGTTGTGGCCAGAAAAACTTTGTTCCGAGAAACTAGATAGAAAATCTGTCCCATTGAAGCATTAACCAAGATCAAGAGACTGAAAAGGGAGTATATATCTTAGTTATAAAAGAGACCCCCATGATGAATGGAAGCTACATGCACAGCGCTAAGCCCCAGTTAACAGGTGAGGTTTGCTGGGGAGAGTAGAGCAGCCTGAGGCTGCAGAGTGTGTTTAAGCTGCCCCACAGGATGGACTGGCTGGCGGGGCCCCAGGGGAGCGGGTCATTCCACTTCAAGCTCCAGACCTCTTCTCACAAGATGTGATATAGAAGAACGCAGTGAGCCCTCCACACTTCACGGTGCTCATTTTCCTCCTTCCTTCAGTATCCTTTTGGAAGTGGTTCCATGGAAGAGGAACATTCAGTCAGTAGAAGGGAAGGTCCTGATAAGAAGATCTTCACTGAATTATCTGGTCTGAACTAGAAATAGCATTTTAAGGAGAGGAATCAGTGTTTGTTTCACGGGTAAGAGACTAGGAAAAAACAACCCTGACTTTCACATTTTTCCACAAGTTGCTTGGTCAGAGTTTCTACCACCTTTCATGGTCAGCCAGTCCATCCATCTGTGTTCCTTTGCTCACGGAGTATGAATGTCAAGAGGTTACAAAAGTGAGAATTTCAGGTAAGATAGAAAACAATCGTCAAATGGTAAAATCTAGGCAAGAAAATTTCCAGAATCCAGATTAGAGCAGAGAAATTCATCTATTCCTGTGTCAGTGTTTAAGAAATGCTTTGGCGCTTCCAACAAGGATGAGATCTGAAATTCTACCCGGGTAAGACAGAGATAATGAAAAGGAGATTACAGGGGACTACTTTAAAGACCAATTCAAGCCAGCCACTTCTGAAAATTTTCATTGTGCAAAGAGGAAGGGCTGAGTGCCCTGCCCTCCTCAGCACTACTTTCCTGTAAACTCCAACTCAGGGCTGTTTGATGATCATCTTTCTGGCTTTTACTGACTCTTCCCAATAAATGATGCTTCATTCATCTGGACTTGACAACTACATTAGAGATAACTTGATTGGCATAAAGAGCTTTTCTGTAATAGAGGCTACAAGGCCGTTACAGAGCAGCAATGGGCTCTTGCCAAAGTGGCTATAATTATTGACTAAAAGGCAAGTTTTTGGTCAGCAAAACATGGATTTCCAGGCATAGATCCATCTTATCAGCCTGGTTTTTAGAAAGAACCCTCTCAAGTTGGGGGCAGGGGGGGATCTACTTCAAAAGAAAAAAAAAAACTTAAAAATATGTATATCCAACACACTTAAATTCGTTAGGATTTTACCATTGACCCAAGGCTGTATTTTAATAATAAACAAAACAGTTTAATGAAATGACAGAGATTTCATTTTAAGATGAAGTGTTTGGTAAAAGACAGGTTGTGATACAGTGAATAACAGCACTGAAATTCAAAAGAGGATGGTAGCCTGTAGTAAAATGCTAGAATGTAAAAAGCACATTTAACAAGGATATGCTTAAGGCACTGTCCTTAATGTCAAACACTCAATCAACGTTAATGGCAAAGAGGCAAGAAGGTCAATATACAGTTTAGGACCATGATTCTCAACCTTGATACCCTTCGGAATTGTTGAGGTTTTTTTAAAATGCTGATGCCTGGTTACCTCTTCAGATAAGCAAATTTGAATCTCTGGGGATTGGGCCTGAGAATCTGTAAAAAGCTCCCTCCCTGGAGTGAAATTTGAGCATGTTGCCCTCTTTTTTTTTTTTTTTTTTTTTTAAGATTTTATTTATTTGACAGAGAGATCACAAGCTGGCAGAGAGGCAGACAGAGAGAGAGGGAGAAGCAGGCTCCCCGCTGAGCAGAGAGCGCGATGTGGGGCTCGATCCCAGGACCCTGGGATTATGACCTGAGCCGAAGGCAGTGACTTAACCCACTGAGCCACCCAGGTGCCCCAGCAAGCTGTCCTCTTCATGGGGCAGTCCAAACAGAGTATTTCAGAGGGAAATACCAATATCGAGCACATGCCGAGTGGCTCCAGGCAGTGAAGGGACACCAAACTGTGTATTGTGAGTAAATGGGGATGTTTGGTTTGGAAAAGGAAGTTAGAGTAGACATATCCTTTCATCAAGTACTTAAAGATTTGCCAGGTGGAGAAGGACAAGTTCTTATAGCTGCAATGAGTAGAACCAGGAAATGCCTAGACCCAGACTTTCGTGACATCAGAACAAATTAATATCTCCTACAGTCTTGTCCATGATTGGAACAGACTTTTTCAGGGGGAACATCCCACCCTCTTTCATAGAATTTGCCTTTTGTAGCTAAATAGCTTTGTCAGAATTTATTTCCTTTTGATAAAATAGTAAGCTACTTTCTGACAATACAATAAAGATAAAATGCTTCATTACAAGCCACTTTTTTTAAAGTGCAAATAAGCTTGGAATGGTCATCATTCACAAATAGCATTAGCAAAACCATGGACCCGTTGTCATTATCAGTTTTTCTATGCTGATTAGTCCTAACCCTTTCTGAAATATTGTTGGGGTCCAATGGTGATTCTTTAAACAGTTTTTGTCTGATGACTGTCTCAGCAAATTCACAATTTAAAATTCTTCTATGTAACTTTCTAACAAATTTACATTAAGCATATAAATGAAGAAAAGTGTGGTCTTGCCAGTTCCTATCTAAAATAGTTAGATAGTTCACATCGTTCCTATCTAAAATCAGAAATGTAGGGTTTGTTAAAAAATATGAGGTACAGTATAGGTAGCACTTCTGAATGCGATGGGCCTGAGATTAGATCCCAGCTGACCCACTCTCTGGTGACTTCAGACTCTATAACCTCTCTCACTCTGTTTCCTGTTTGTAAAGCGGAGATAGCAACCTCTGCTTTACTTGGCTTTGCTGAAGATAAAACGAGACAACACATACTAAAACATCTTGTAAAATGCATGATTCATGGTAGTCTCCTTTGACCTATATTCACATTCAAGTTCTGTAAAGTGATTAATGCTGTGGAATGGCTTGTAAGCCTTATTTTTCCTTCGTGGTGTTTTGAGATCGCCATGTAATACCTGTTACGTCTCATTAACAGAAAAGGTTACAAAATACTGTGATGAGAATGGGGAGTGGTATAAGCATCCTGAGAACAATCGAACCTGGTCCAACTATACTATGTGTAACGCTTTCACTCCTGAGAAACTGAAGGTGGGTTTCATTTCCAGTTTGGGTATTGGGTGAGAATGTCATTATTTTTACATAGAAATGTATGCATAACTAAAATACCTGCTACCAAGAAGCCAACCGGTTCTCTAGAAGAAAATTCTATCATGGCCTGTGAGTTCTAGGGACTTTCTGAAGTAGCATTAGAGAAAATGACATTTTACTTCTTGGTTGGAACTTAGTGTCGAAGAGTTCCAAGAGAATCAGGCCATTTATAACAAGGGAAATACTGTCCATGGAAGAGATGATGGGATTCCTCACTATGCCAGATGTTAGGCAGCATTTCCAGGGACTCTCTAAGATCTAAGATCTTGGGTCTTCTACCAGAAGAGTACGAAAATCACAAATTTTTTCCCCAAGTCAGAAAGTGACAGTTGCCCCCAGTTCCCTGCCTGAGGATGCCCATTATAGTTTTCCTATCAGGCTTTGAAGGAACCCTTAGAATGAGACTTCTCAGCTACCTGTTGATACAGGTGTGGCAGTTTTGTCTATTCTGATTTGTTAGTATTTATGTCTTACCCCCTGTTAAATATTCGTAATATCGTCTCAGCTCAGAAACATTTAAGCCAATGGGAAAAACCCAGATACGTACTCTCCAAATGCATGAGAAATCGGAAAACAACAACAACAACAACAAAAAAAAAAACCTCACCAAGCCCACAGTCAGCCTCCTCTCCCCAAGGTGCTGAGGAAAACAGTCAGTCAGTATTTAACCACACAGGCTACGCCATGAGCAGCCTCCTGGTGCTACAGTGGAAACCTATTGTTATGTAAAGTTTTCTTAAAAATAAAATATACAGAGATAAAAATAAAATAGTGACAGAGGTTAGGGGCACGGCTATATATCCAAATTAAAAACAGTATTTTAAATGGCAAGAGGATTCTATATGGTGAATTGTTTAAAAGAAAGAACTCTTAGAAAGTGCCACTCCTAGTTTTATCTAGTTGGTGAAGTTAGAAAAGTAGCCAGAAAATAAACTGGTGGGAGAAAAGATAGGAGCTGAGTATTTGTTTTCTTGCAGAGACTCCTAAATACTTCCTACGAAGGGGAGTGTATGCTATTTTGAAGTCTTTATCAGCTCTGGCTATAAACCAACTATTCCAACTTTGTCATCATTTCTGCAAGGATAAAAATGGTGCCATTAGGAGGGTAGTTATCAATGAAAGTGGCAAGTAATATGTAAATGCCCCATCAAGAAGTACAACAGCCACCATTCAGGAGGAGCTGATTAGTTCATTTTGAAATTCTAAAGCCTAGAAAGGCAATATTTGTTTCTGTCCAGCAAAAATGCATATCAACAAACAAATGGCTGCGTGCTTTGAGAGCTTTTTAGCAGAATCAGTGCTTCCCTATCAAGCTCTTCACAAGGAGATTCACAAGAATCAAATGTTGAAGCATAATGATCTATACCTAAATGCCACATTTCTCCCAGGAATTAAAAAAACTGCATAGAAATGATCCAACTTATCTACACTGCATTTGTATCATATGTTCTATTGAGCATGGTGTCACTTTTTGCTTTATGCTTTATGTGGTTTAAGTTTTTTTTTTAAATGTGGTTTAAGTTTATATTATTAAGTTAATAGAAATGAAAAATTATTCTGTCTTCCTGACTTAACATCTGGACCTCTATGATATAATACCAGTTTTCTTGTGGTTAGTGTTTGCATACATCATCTTTTCCTGTCCTTTTATGTTCAGTATTTCTGTATCCCAGTAGTTAATGATGTTTCTTATATGCAGCAGATAATTGTTTTAAAAATCATTTAGTTTTGACCAAACTATTTTAGAGATGAGGCCTACCGAGATCCAGAGGGGCAAAGTGACTGACTTATGAGAGTCACACAAAGATTAATGATTAGTACTCTGAGTAAAGAACAGTGCTAATGAATCCAGTCCGATGTTCTTCCCACCACATCATGCATATTCTAATATAACTGATAATCTTGTAACATTTTAACCTGTTAACCCCAAATATTATGATTCAATATAATTTAATTCTCTGAAACATTTGTTGTAATTTTAGTGGATTTTTTAAAGGATGAGAACAATTGTTGATTTACACTGGTATTAAAGATAGAAACTATTTTCCCTCCTCTATTATCATTTATTTGCCATTCATTTTTATAACTGTTTTGTTATTGTTGTTCCAGAATGCATACGTTCTGTACTACTTGGCTATTGTGGGCCATTCTTTGTCGATTTTCACCTTGGTGATTTCGCTGGGGATTTTCGTGTTTTTCAAGTAAGTACCCTTATAGCATCTGCTTTTTATTTTCTTCTTTAAGGTACTGAAATAAATGGTAAACTGTACGAGTTAGGATAAGGGTCGTCTTCTGCAAACCACAAGAGAAAGGCAACACTGGGAATCATGGAGTAGTAAGGAAAGTGGAATTACTTAAAACAGGCTTTTTAACCCTATCTCTGAGGAAAATAAGATGGATTCATATAATTTTCAAAGGTAATATGACTTCTTCCCCAAATGAAATAGTCCTGTGAGCCCGTAGGTACATTGGGTTAACATGTGAAAGGCTCCACTTACCATGACTAAGGTTGCAGAACTACTCAGGAGAGGCTCCTCTTCCTTCTTTCACCCTCTTCCTAAAATATGGAGGCCATGGCCAGAGGCTCAAATGCACCGTGTCTAATTGTGAGCTTGTCACAGATGGATTTGGCCAGAAAAGAAGTGTAGCTAGTGAGCGCAGAATGGTGTTTAGCCATAGAAGGAAGGTAAGGCTTCCTTCTGGTCCTGACTCACTCAGCTAGGACCAAGCAGATTCTGGAAGAAGAGTTAAGTGTCAATATTTTGCCCTTGCAAGCCGAGCATCATCAACCAGTTATCTTCTGACACTCTGAGGAGTAAAATCCCAGGGAGGTTTCTATTTCAAGGCCATGTCTAGGCACTTGATTGCAGAATCTATGGCAAAATGATTAAGTTGATATAAGTATTGATTTTGTAAGAAAGGAGAATTGGAAGCATTGAATCTGTTTTTTCAGGAATGACTTCATCATACGTGTGAGATGGTAATGTGTGTTCAATTCAGTCCTAGACATGTCCTATATTGAGTGTGATTTCTGTAAATCAAAGGCAGGAGGCACTATATTACTCTTTCATGAGAACTCTGAATAATGTCTAAACTACTGGGCTGTCTCCTTCAACTAATATGTTCTTTAGTTGTGTGGAATTATACAAAGGGTCAAGACAAAAAAAAGAAAAAAGAAAAAAAAGAAAAGCTCCTTCATAGGCTCAGACTACAAATAATCCTCCACACTTTAAAGAGGTGATAATATAACTAGATATATAATGTAAGTAAATATACAGTGATTCATACATAGTATAACAGAATCTTAATTTGATTTTTGTCAAAATATTATCATGCTACTACTAAAGAAAATTAAGCTGGGGGGGAACACCTGTAAGCACATCTGAACACAACTACTATTATTATTTTTCCCTTGACCCTTTTCTAATCTTTGCCTTCATCTTATACCACCGTCGCATTAGGTCTATATCTTACATAGTCAAAATTCTTACTCTGACCAAGCAATGTAACTGAGTAGCAATTTTTTGTTAACTGAATAATAATAATTAAGTAATAGTAAATAAATAATAATTTAAATAAACAGAGAATGAGCGCCTTCCATATGTGGTTTAACTGGAGAAAGATATAAACAAAGCAGCAAGACAGAAGGGGTTAATTATTAGAATTAGACTAGAAGAGTATTTTCCCTTATAATGATCAAAATATATCAGAGTAGGGCACCTGGGTGGCTCAGTGGGTTAAAGCCTCTGCCTTTGGCTCAGTCATGATCCCGGGATCCTGGGATCGAGCCCCGCATCGGGCTCACTGCCCGGCAGGAAGCCTGCTTCCTCCTCTCTCTATCTGCCTGCCTCTCTGCCTACTTGTGATCTCTATCTGTCAAGTAAAACAAATAAAATCTTTAAATATATATATATATATATATATATATATACACGTGTATATATATATATATCTCAGAGTAAACACATAGTCATGATTAATCTTGGAATTTCTATCCATTTTTCAACTGCACTTGACCATGGTGAATAAATATATCATCATGGCTCCCATATAACTTTGATTAAAAAGTCTGTCACTAAAATTCTATCCTTTAAAATTTTTAATATAACCATAAAAAAATTGAAAGGAAAAAAATTGAAAGAAATAGCCCCCAAATTGGTAATGGTGCAACTAATACATGTATTCAGGAGTTTAAAGATAATAAAGTGTCAATGGGATATTTCTTAGTTCTTTATTTCTACAGTCACTTAAATAAGTGAGACGTGAGAGCCAAATCAGCAAAGAAAATAAGAATATTCCTTCAGCACTCATTTCTATATTAATACTAATTTCTATCTTCACGGAAGATGTGTATTTAAAAGTACAGTACGTAAGTAAAGTATTTCTCAACTGGTCCAGTTAGACCCAGAACAGAATTAGTCTGATCGAACCCCTGAGAGAATCTGGGGGCAGATTGTCTAGAAAGCACCTAATTTTGTCCTACTGTCTCTCAATTCCAGAAGCCTACCAAACAGCAACTTAAATCTTAGGAGGAAAATCAAGTCTTATTGATTTATAATCTGAATACGGTAATGGGAAGACAGAAACTGAAATAGCTTGTTCTCCAGAGTGCACACAACCAGAGACAGATAGGATATGAAAAACATACATGCTGAGATACCAATATTAAGATCGAAAAGCAGTCACATCTGATTTTAATACTTGTTCTTAATTTTATCTTAAACCTACCAAATTAAAAATATCAGGGGCATCTGTTTTCTTCAAATTAAAGTATGAAAAAAAATTTCTGAATGTTCATATTTTTTCTGTATATTTGGATTTCATAAATATTAAAAGCAAAAAATAAAAGGTAATTCTGATCTATCACTGGATTTTATCTTTTAATTAGCAACATTTCCCCAGAATTGTTTTCAAATTCTCAACATCAGCCTTAACGTCTTTACTGCATATTACAATGGAAGCTTTTATGATTTATGTGCTTAAGTGGCATCATCTGTGTGAAACCTGAGCAAAAATATAATCATCACTCCCTTGCTTAATTCTGCATTCCCAGGCTTGAGTTATTCTGCAAAATCTAATCAATTTCATAAAACTTTCATGAAACCAAAATGAGAAGTTACACCCAGCTCCACTTTTGAGACCTAATGCCCCATTCATAATCATCCCACTGAAATCTCACTCTCAACTCATAAAATGTGCCTTATAGGGTCTATAAAAAGGAATAACCCTGCAGGTGTCCCCCTCAAACCAGCAGGCTAAGAAAGCCTGCAGAGGAATTTACAGTTACTAAATATACAGGAGGCTGTGGAACTGCCATTACTTTGCTGCTAAAAATCTGGGAGATTACTCATATATATACTCATTTTCTTTGCAGGAAAAATAGTTAGGAGCAACAATATGGAGAGGGATTAAATAGAAACATCAAATTTATTCAGCAAGACTCCCTCACTACGAGATGCCATAGTAAATGTCAACAAGAGAGTTAAGATGAAGATCCCCTTAGGGAAGACGGTCTTGAGAAAGTCCCATAAGTGGCCATTTATCTGTGTTTGTTCCCTGACCGTTTTAAGCAAGTTTGCAATAAAATTCACTTACCCCATCAGTTCCACTTGGAATTTACCAATTGACATTTCTGTGGAATCATCCTAAATTACTAAAACATCTCACTGTTTTCTCTCAAAAAATCACCGCAATCGAACATTCATTAACATCCATTTTGACTGTTTGATACTCATGCCTTACTGATTGTTGAATTTTGAATATTAATTACTCTTGCCTGAAAGTGGATAGAGATCTATGTTGGAGGACAGGGGGTGTCTTTATTGCTCTGCATTGTCTATGTTACATTACCTTGGCCGTATCAATACAAAAAGAGGGCTTCCACAGGGACCTCCAGAAGCAATACTGATTCCTCGCTACACACTCAGTATGCACTGTTACCCTCTGTCACATCTACAAAGTGGATGAAGAGTTAACACTTTATCTTGTACTTGTAGAGTAGCCACTATTATACATCTCTGGTTGCCTTCCTAGTGCTCCAGAAACACCACTCAATCAATGGCACCAAAGACAGCCGGCCTCCTTTCTCCCGACCCACCCTTGACATGACAGGACACAAAAGATAACTGTTGCTCATGTCTTGGCAAACTGTTCCCTCATAGAATAGCAGTAATAGGAAAAGAGACAAGAATAATGATTGAAAAGGAGTTCTGTAAGGAAAAAGATTCTGTGTTAAATCAAAAAGTATAAAGTCTCTTGTCAGAGAGGAAAGATGTATAAGACACTGGGTTTCGAATTTTTCTAGGAGTTTTAATGCAATCCATTCCACATTCCCTCCCTTCCCCTCACTTGTCTTGTCCATTGTGAACAAGATAGGATAGCCAGGTAAAGAAAACTTTGAGTTACACAGAAAGCTACAACTGCTTGTATTAATCACAGCAGGTATTGCAATGCATATTTTCACATGTACCAGTAAACTCAAAACAGCTTTTACTTGGTTTATGACTGACTTCTTTCCTTATTTACTTTGCATATGATTATCATTACAGTCTTACAAAGAACTGAACACTGCTGTTCCTTATCCTGTGATATCAAACTGGTTTACACAATCTGCAAAACTTAAGGCAAATATTAAATGCCTTCTTATACAACTACAAGCTCCCCCAAATCACACACATGCATATCTAATGTCCCAATTACTTGAAACATTTTTCACTGTGGAAGATTTACACCAAGTAAACTAAAACCATGAAAATAACATTAAGTTTGAACCTTAAAATATGGCATCTTGAGAGTCATTTCTAAATAAATCATTATCGCTTCCTCACATCTGAATGACACTTTGGTTGGGCCAAGACAGAAGTAGATGTTGTCTTACCATCCTGCTATTAAAGAATCTATAGTACTTGGGGTTCCCTGCCATTCAAAAAGCAAGGAATGTTTGGTCTATCTAAATAAATACCTATTTTCATCAAGAGGCATGAAGTATAGGGGCCTCTGGGTGGCTCAGCGGATTAAGCCTCTGCCTCTGGCTCAGGTCATGATCTCAGGGTCCTGGGATGGAGCCCTGAGTCAGTCTCTCTGCTCAGCAGGGAGCCTGCTTCCTCCTCTTTCTCTGCCTGCCTCTCTGCCTACTTGTGATCTCTCTGTCAAATAAATAAAATCTTTAAAAAAAAAAAAAGAAGCATGAAGAATAGCTAATATCAGTTTTGTACTGTTTTCTACTTAAGACATTTCAGATCTGACAGATCATGTTCATTCAAGCAACAAAATATTCGTACTGAAAACAATTGAACACCTAATTCCTTATGTTAAGTGCAGTTAACCTCTTTAGCATCCTGTGCCTCTCCTTCAGAACAGTTATCCTAATAAGAGTAAATAAATAATTATGTAGCATATAAGGTCCCTGTAGACAGAAGCTGTCTGTTTTGTTCACCCATATATCCCTGGTATCTACCAGAAGGTCTGAATCATACAGTAGTGTGTGTTGGATTATCAAATGAGTACACAGTAATATGTGTTGGATTACTGAATGAATTTTAATAAACTTAAAGTACCTCTAACTTGCTTCAAAAGCTGAGTGTAAATGTCATCAAGTAAGTGTAATAAAATTTTTTAAACTCAATAAGCAGAAATTATATTGAAACTTTAAGACACCGAAACTCATATTCTATACTAGTCATATTCTTCCTTTGGAACCTAACAGTTTATCCAGCTTTAAACCAGATCATTTTCTCATTATGTACATAATACTGCACTAGATATAGGTTTTTGCTACTGTTGAACAACAGCATAATGTCCAATATTAGTTAGTTAATACCTACAGCAAGAACTTGGCAAGTGTTCAGTATGATACAAAGTATAAGATATGAGACAATCTAGCATTTAAGTAATTCTTTGAGGTACTAGAAAGCTGTTTACTGGTCACAGTGTGAAGAAGCAAACAGCTCTTATGTAAAGATTTTTAACTTAAAAACATGAGTATCGAACCCTGTAGGATATCAGACCCTCTTCTAGGTGGACAGAATGAATTCCTTTAGTGCCCCCACTCTGGTGACAGAAACAGAGAAAATAAGAGGCAAATAAACAGATAGATGATATGTCAGGAGGTGGTGTTAAGAACAAAAAATAATAAAGCAGGGACAAAAGGGCGATGGAGTAATAAGCTAGAAGCGGAGGAAGTATATTTCTGATTTTGATTTTTGATTTTTGAGTATTAACCAGTCCTTTACACTGATGTCGTACATTGGCAGATTCTTGAACTCTACCTGGGAAAAAGAAAAACAGGCATGAGAATAGTGACGGTGTTTGATGCATCCATCCATACTCTTTAGTTCTGGAATATGTCAACTGTTGTTGATTTCAGCCAGGCTGAATCCAAGAATGAGACCACAGATACTTGCCCCCCAGTGAGAAGAATTATAAAATGCTATTATGACTCTATGAAAAATGGCAGGTCACAGGTTTAATGTAGCAGTCTCAATAATGAAGAGTTCATGCAGGATAAATGGGTATGATGTTTCGCATAAATAATTTTTTCTTTTTAAAGCCTTAAGTTTGCAACCTACTTTTATAATACTATTATAAAACCAATTAGATTTGGTTTGTTTAACAGAGCTTTCTGCTGCCAAATAAAGTAGTACATGGATGTGTGTATGTGTGTAAGTTCTTCTCTAAACCCTTCCTGGATATTAAGTTCTGCATTCTATCCCTGATCAACAAGTTGCAAATTTTAAAATATTCTGTATTTATTATTTACTAATGGCTATGCTTCCTGAAAGTTGGAAGATGTAGCTACAATAATCAAAAAATGCCCTAACAGATGATCTCATTACTTAAATATACTTTTTACTACAGATAATTACATTTTCTTTTGATTTGAAATTTAGGAAAGCATTGTAAATAAACCCAGACCATTCTCATATTTCATCTTTCCCCAGAATTCCCTCTTCAAAAATTCCTAGAATCCTAATTTCCTTCCATGAAAATATTTTTTTTTAGAAATAGTTACTGTGTTATGGACATTGGGGAGGGTATATGCTTTTGGGTAAATTGGAAGGGGAGGTGAACCATGAGAGACTATGGACTCTGAAAAACAATCTGAGGGGTTTGAAGTGGCGGGGGGTGTGGGAGGTTGGAGTACCAGGTGGTGGGTATTATACAGGGCACGGCTTGCATGGAGCACTGGGTGTGGTGAAAAAAATAATGAATACTGTTTTTCTGAAAATAAATAAATTGGAAAAAAAAGAAATAGTTACTGTGATCAATCATTGGCATGATTAACTGAATGTTTTAAATTTTCATATTATGCTGAACATTTTTTGACAGGATCAATTATGGTAAATGCAAGATTTTTGTTCATCAAGGATAATCATTCCAATTTTGTTATAGCCATCCTACAGGGTTCTCTCTATTTGCATCAAAAAGTAAAATAGGATATTCAAACTAATGTTTATTTATGTGCTCATTCACACAAATACATATGTACAAGCTTATGAAGTGGAGGAGAGAGGAATGAAAAATCCAACAAATTGTTTAGTACCCACAAGGTGGGAAATGGCTATGCCAACAATCGGCAGAACTTGGATGGGTTTCCTCAGATGGAAACCACAATATGCCTCCTAATGAGATCAAATTTGAGCCTATTTAGAATTCTCTGACTGTGTCTGAGCTCCACCATCAGGAGGATGTGGAAAGGGAGAACCACAGAGTTAATTCTAGTTGGAATACGAGAAATAAGAAAATGATAGAAGAAATGGCAAAAGAGAAGAATGATGGAGATTTAATAAAGTCTGGGATCAGTCAAGGACACAAATTCAGTACTTTGTCAAGGGCAGCCTTGGTTCTGACTTCATGCTCTGTTATCCCATTTGCCACACGATTTCTGCCTGGTTACATCAATGAATATTCGACTTTTCATCAGAAGCACCCTCCCAACCCTAATGGTTTCTCTTGTAAGAGTCCTTCTCTTAATTAATTTCATGACATTTGCTATAATTAAAAGTGATTTTATCACTCACTCTTACAGTTATTGTATGAAGTCATGCTGAGGGCTGAAAACTAGGAGCTTCCGTGACTGGAAACTGTTTTTAAAAATCAGGCAGAAAAGTGGTGATGAGCCTTTAAGCTGGGACCAGCCTCACTTATTTCTACAGAACTCTCACCTATTGTTAAAGGAAATATTACAAATATTACCAAAACTTTTTTTCCAGGTACTTCAACATTTTGGCACTAGATAATGCTTTCTGTTACATTTTCTTCCAGGAGCCTTGGCTGTCAAAGGGTGACTCTGCACAAGAACATGTTTCTGACTTACATTCTGAATTCCATGATTATCATCATCCACCTGGTTGAAGTCGTACCCAATGGAGAGCTTGTGAGAAGGGATCCTGTAAGCATTGCATGATTTGTTTGTGATTTATTCTTAAGGACCTAGTCCCTGTAAATAGTGAATGTGATGCTATCTGTCTGACTTAGAGAGCTACATGTGTGATCATACTGACTTTTACAGTTGAGTTTTGCAAAAAGCATGGTGTATCATTTCTATCCAGTTATTGGAACTAATTGCTATATGCAGTAGTAAAGAGTTGGGAATAATTCAGTCATAACCAAATAAGAATTGTTCAACAAATCAAGCTTTTTACTACTAATAAAAAATGTATTCACATCTATGGGAAGTTTACTGAGCACATCTTATGAATATAAGTAAGACAAGGTGTACTAAGGCAATGCCTCAGTGTGTCACTAATGGGTTACAGGTAAGCCTATATAGGAATCCCCTTCATGTCCTGGCACTGGGCTGGGCTTGTGCCAGCCAACTGAGCTATAAGTAGCTATGTATCTACCTGGTAAGCCATATAAATACTGTCATATTTTATGTCTGTATGGCTTGAAAGGGTTTTAAATACCTTGAGCTTAGTCACTGTCTTCTCCCAATCTCTGCTGTTGATCCCCATTGACTAAGCTCAGTCATAAACCAGAGGACAAGGAAGCCCTGGTGGAGATGTACAGATGGGTTTCTCTGGGCCCAGGGCGGTGGGAGCAGGGTGGAGAGTGCATCTGAAAGCACAAACAGGAGCTATCTAGCACCCAGTGAATGACCAAGGGATATTTTCATTTTTGTTGCTCTGCTTAACTGTGTTATGCAAGCATCTGTAGATAGCCTCATCTTTCAAAACTGGCGTTTGACAGCTCCGCCAACCCAAAGACAAAAATGCGTGAAATCTGCCCAGAGCATGCATCCTGCGTGACAGTGGCATGGCATGGGAAAGCAGCTTAATTTGGCTTCTAACAAATCCACACTGCTAATCATTTTTGCAGTGTGAATGTATTTAGAAGGATATTATGGTCCATCTTTTAAAACCATGGCATCTCTTCTTAGCTTACCTGCAGAATGTGATCCAATGGGTTTATCTTCATGAGTTTTCTTTTTTATGTTTTTTTTTAAGATTTTATTTATTTATTTGACAGAGAGAGAGAGATCATAAGTAGGCAGAGAGGCAGGCAGAGAGAGAGCGGGAAGCAGGCTCCCTGCTGAGCAGAGAACCCGATGTGGGACTCGATCCCAGGACCCTGAGATCATGACCTGAGCTGAAGGCAGAGGCCTAACCGACTGTGCCACCCAGCTGCCCCGATGAGTTTTCTTTTTTAATGTCAACTGATTTCAGTAAAAATAATTTCGTTTCATCTAGTCTTCCCAAGACTCCAGCAAAGGATGGATATTATTCCTGTTATTAACTGAGTACACTGAGACTCAGTGAAGGGACGGGTCCTCTGTCCTGTGGTTATTTAGAGATGGGACTCAAACCCAGACATGTCTCACTCAGAAGCCCATCCTCTCTTCTATATACCACATTGTGCTCTTGATTTATTTCCTTAGGAAGAATTGTTCTTAAAGAAATGGTCTCAATCAAAAAAAAAAAAAAAAAAGTTCCAACAAAGTGGTTGGAACTAGAGAGTATTAAGCTAAGTGAAATAAGTCAATCAGATAAAGACAATTACCATATGATCTCACTCATATATGGAATTTAAGAAACAAAACAGGATCATAGAGGAAGAGATGAAAAAATAAAACAAGAAAAAATCGGAGAAGGAGACAAACCATAAGAGAACCTTAATCATAGGAAACAAACTGAAGGTTGCTGGAAGGGAGGGGGTGGAGGGTAGGGTAAGTGGGTAATGAACATTAAGGAGGGCACGTGATGTAATGAGCACTGGGTATTCTATAAGACTGATGAATCACTGACCTCTACCCCTGAAGTCAATAATACATTATATGTTAATTGTATTTAAATTTTTTAAAAAGTTAAAAAAGAAAGAAAGAAATGGGCTGAGCCATTCCAAAGTGGTAATTGTCCATAATCGAATACATATATTTAATTAGGGAAGCTAACTCCTATTAAGATGTAGAAACAATTAACTAAGCATTTCTCAGCAAAAAAGATTCAAAGTTTTGGTTTCCCATACCCCATTAAGTGTGGAAATCCTGAAAAAGTTACTATCTGTATGGAGGAGGTCAGGAAATGGCACTGAGTCATTAAAGAATCAATGCAGTGCTCAGTGGTCACATTATGAAGTACTGTAAATTCTTGAGAAGGCTCTCTCCCATCACTTTTGTGGGGGTCTCCTACCCATCTCCTGTATCATTCCACAGCCCACTCTCTAGAGGCTCGTAGGGTGAAGGGGCTTTTCATCCATTGTAAGACCATACTAAACCTACTATCTTCCCTAAATAGTCTAAATTCAGGATTCTTTAGGATTCACTATTGAATTACAGAAGCCATTTAACCTTATCCATCAACAAGAAAAATAAAAACTGCCCTGCTTACTTCCAAGAACTTGTCTTGGAGTCCCAAAAGAAGCATAAAGCTTTTAAAAATTCCCAAGGGCACAATATTGCAAGTGATTGCTCACAAGTGATTGCTAACTCTTGTCCTGTAACTAACGCCCTTGGTCTCTGCACTTGGCTTCCCTAACTCATCTATTAGTTTACTCATTGCTCTTAACAGCTCATGAGTTATCACTGGATGTTTTCACTTTCATAGGATACTTTAGGGGCAGACGTGCCTATATACTTGGCCAGTCACCATGCACACACTGCCTGCTAGCCACCACCAGGTCAACCTGACATTGACTTGCAGCTTCTCTATTACTTGGAAACCTATAATAAAGCCTGTAAGCAGATGTCTAGGAACCCAGTTCAACTATAAGGCAGCTGATCTCCTGGGAGAAGAGAAGTGTGAGCATAGAGGAGACAGAGAAATTAAGAGTAAGCTTTCTTATAGAGGAGTGAGGTTGGCTCTGTCGCACACATTAGGGACTCTCAGTGACCTAAGTTTGAAAAAAAGGAAAGAAGCTTATCTTTATGGCATGACTAACACCTGGTTCTGCCAATCAATATATTGTTAACCTAACAGAATTGTTACTTAAGCTATCCAAGAACAAACTTCCTAGGAAACAAAATTGTAAAATCTTGAAAGGTAGAAGTTAATCCAATCAATCAAGTGTTTATTGAGTGCCCCAAAGTCAAATTTTAGTCTTTAAGCTAAACTGAATTTCATAGCATTTGGGGAACATCGCTATTTACGATAATCCCTAGAAATGGACCACACCTCATGTGGAAACAGTTTCCTATGTCTCATAACCATACATGAGGGGTTCAGCCCTTTGTTTACCTATTTCCAAGTGTTTGTAATTTTTTTTTTTAATGGAAAACAAAGGAGCAAAAGGTCTGTGTGCCTGAAAGAGAAGCCTTGTCTCCTCTGAGGGCAGACAAAATGAAAATAAGCCACCGATAATAAGCCACTGACAGTGGGAAACAGGAAACGGTCATAATGTGTGAACACCCTGTGCCCCCTTTCACATTTCCAAAAGTCTTTTTATTCCATAAGACAAAATTTGGAAATTTGCCCTGTTTACCAAATACATACAAATAGTGTTGGCTAAAAAGAAATGGCTACAATGACAAAAATTAATTCATGTTTGCAAGTTGTGAAGCATAATGCACTTGGCCCCCCAAAACGATGTCATTTGTGTTTAGTATGTTTTCTATTTGCAACAGTCATTGTTTTCCA
Source organism: Neogale vison (assembly GCF_020171115.1). Taxonomy (NCBI): domain Eukaryota; kingdom Metazoa; phylum Chordata; class Mammalia; order Carnivora; family Mustelidae; genus Neogale; species Neogale vison. Next base: position 160,869,721 of record NC_058094.1, on the reverse strand, counting down.
GTGGGATCTTGCTAAATCTTTTCTCATATGCAAAAACACAGGGCTGCTCTGTCTAAGCAAACAAAGTTCAACAAAAGGCAAGAAAGAACCCTTGAGTAGGATGTCTTATATGATACTCAACCTTGAACTGTTTATTTCCAAGAGAGACAAAGGTCTTAAAATCTGTGTTATAGCTCGCCTTGAAAACAGATATTCTGTTATAAATGGGTTCATAGAGGCCTAATTTATTAAGTATTGCTTCCCATCCAGCAGACTCTGAAAGTGAACTGCAGTTGAAACTGTAAATCCAGGCATCAAGAAAGGAGAAATTTCCCTGTTGTAATATAATTAAATTTATAGGGGATAAAGAAGAAGTAGGAAAAGTTTAAGTAGGAAAGCCCCATCATTCCTAAGGGTAAAGTTCTCCATCTCTAAAGAGCCAGACAAAATAACGTCTCAACACTGAGAATCAGGTCATCAATATATTACTAAGTCACATGCAAAATTGTATATTTAAAATGTACTTTAACTAAATTATTTGAAATATATTTTTCTTGAAAAAGTGACATTCCAGGAAACTTAGATTAAGGTTCTCCATAGCCAAGAAGAGTGGAAATATTAAAGAAAAACCGAAGAAAAGGCTCCCACCAAAAACAACAACAACAACAAAAAACAAAAAACCAAAACCAAACCCACAAGAAATTTTTGAAAAAGGGAAGTTATTGGACATTGTCAAATTACACATATCAATTGAAATGATAACTAACAAAAAATATATAACTGCAGCCATAAACTAAGGCATTTTTATCAGCATTCCATTTACCTATGATTCAGGTATGTGTCATATATATATATATATATATATATATATTTTTTTTTTTTTTTTAAATACTTTTTCTCTTAAGCAAACTGAAAGCAGAGTTGTGGATTATTTTTTTCATTTTGACCCAATTCTCAGGTCACTGAATCAGCAGTTAAGAGGCAAAAAGATTTTCCTTCCCAGTGCCCAAGGGAATATATTAAAAAGAAAGTTATTTCTTGTGAAAGGAGACTGCATCATCCCAAATGCTGTTGTACTACTTCTATAAGAGTTTATTTTTTGGGGGCAAAAGAAAACAATGTTCTCACTCCTCAGTAGGGAATCCCCTTGGGTTTGTGCCCCCTTACCCATCTAAGTAGTTAGTTTCATTCCTTGAAATTTTTTTAAGTTAGGCAGATTCTCTGCTGTAAAACCAAGGGTGAGAATTCCTTCCTTGACATTCTTTTTTAAAAAGTTAAACTCAAAATAACTCGTGGCATAAATAAGGGCTGAATAGAGCCTCAGTTTATTGAGTGATGTGAAAATTGCCCATTGTCATTTGTGTCATTTGAGCATTTCACTTCCATAATATCTAAAATTTCATTTTCTTGTTCTGTCTGCTTATTTGATGATCTTCATGTAGAGAGTCAGGAGGCAGAATTAAAAGCATTGTTCTTACTGCATCTAAAGGAAGCTGGCAGCATATTTGTCATTTTCTAGAAAGAAATGTCTCTCTGCACTTTTTCTCCAGGTCTAACAGGGACAATACAGGGAGATTAGATTTTACTGGGAAACTGGGCACTTTGCACTTCAAAAGTCAAAATAATCCAGTCACATTTTCTGTAGCCTCTTACATACGTAAAGTCAAATGAGTCCTAAATTGTGAAAAACAAAGTGAATTTCTTCTAATTCTAATTTGTTTGGGACAGTTGAGCCACCAGATTATGTGAGAACTTCATCCTAGTTGTAGGAAGCTCAGTTTGGAATGGATGCCCAGAACTGAGACACCAGAGACAGATGAAACCCGGGTTGGAAACAGGACTCCTCATACCCAGTCCAGAGGAGGCTGGTACAAGGGAGGGCATCTCAGTGTGAGAGAGGGGACAGGGACAGCAGTTTTTGAGACGAGAGAGATCACTGCAGGTAAAAATATATTGAAATTATTCACTTTAGTAGCCTATGGAAGAAATTAGACTGGGAATGAAAAAGTATGATGGATTTGAGGGACAATGCAGGAGAATGATGGTAAGGAAATATCCTACTCTGGTCATTTATGCTATTTCATTTAGACATCGAAACCAATAAGTGGTATTTTATCCAAGTTCATATGGTGCAGAGAAGTATGGAGGATTTCTTTATTTCCTTTAAAATTTGTTACTTATAACAGACTGCTTTCCTATATGGATTTGAAGAACTTATTGCTAAAAATGGCTATAAAACATCAACCCAACCTGTATTTTCTCTCATCGGGCCAATCTGGGTGGTTCCTCTTCATAGGAAATTAGTGATTACAAATGGTACCTTGTGAGATGGTTTAGGTAGCGAGGCTTCATGTCAACATTTGCAGCTAAGCTATTATGAATTTCTTACAGATTTGTTTTCACTCTCAAAAAGCTTAGAGTTGAGATAGAAAGAATTTTGTACTCTCCAGCGGTGGTACATTCTGTTGGTTCATTGCAAGAAGGCTAAGGATACAGTCAGTTTGTATGTAGCGGGATTGCTCCCAGTACTGTAGCATTGATCTTACTGGTCTTACAGGATCTCAAATCCTTAGCTCTTAAACCTAATGTACAGATTATTCTGCGCCGTTAAGCAATGTCCTTAACCTCACTTTTCTAACGTGTAAAGTGCAGATGATATCTCAATGTGGTTTTAATTTGAATCTCCCTGAGGGCTAGTGATGATGAACATAATAGCACCTTCCTCACAGAGTCGTTTGGGAGGGTTAAATGAATGGATACACCTAAAAATCTTCAGAGCATTCTGGCACAGAACAACTCTCAAATGTTTGCTATTGTTATTTATATAATAGTTGTTATCATGGTTGGTAGGCCTTAAGCACTGTCATTTTCTCCTGGGGTACCTAGTTTCGTTTCTGCTTTACACAGCATAAATTTGGAAACTTAAGAGCATTTGTAAAAATAAATAAATAAATAAATAAAATAAAATAAAACTGCTTCAATCTAAAAGGGACTAAGTGGAAAAACAGAATAGAGAGAATACTCAGAGGTTAGTAAATCGGAAATCACTGAAAGGGCAGTGGTCTGAAAAAATAAAATTCAGTCAGTCATGGCTTGAGAACCTTTAGTGAAGAATGACATAATATCCTCATTATACCATATAGAGAAACACCCTTGAGCATGGCAAGCTGTTAATTTGTATTCCCCTGTTGCATTCTTAACAAGTTGTGGTTTTTTTTTTCCATCATGTGTGTATCCTGCTGTTCTGTTTACTGTGGCTTTGTTTTCTGAACACTTCCAGAGTGCTTCTTTTGCCAATCTGTAGGTCATCTTCCAACATTCTTATCTTAGTTGGGACTTTTATCTCCCATGCCTTCTTTCCCCCTAAACACACCAGAATCCCAACCGTTCCATAGACTCAAGCTCATTTTCTCTGACACTTTATCAGAAATCAGCCCAGGACTGCCTGACAGACTCACATTTAATTGCAAATGTTACATTCTTAAATTCCTCTGGAGAAAGACTGCAGTACTTCCTTACAAAGTTATTTAATGCTGACTTTCTAACTGGGGGATTTTTCTCCTTCATTCAGCTAGCTTTAAAGACAGTTTTTGGGTTTATATGAGTGCCTTTTGCTCCTTCATTTATCAACTGCCCTGCCATCTTGACAAAAAGTACTGTGATCCCTCCTCATGAGGTTTTAGTGTATATGTGCATCTAAGTGGGGACTTGCCCCACTGCATTGTGCTTCTACTGAAACACAGGTAATTAGCATTATAAGCACTGGAGGGCCAGTGAGTAACCAAAACAGGAATCAGGTACTGAAGAATTTCCTTGTATAATCTAAACCCATTCAGAGTGGCCCATGGACCAACAGCATCAGGATGCCCACATGCTCCCTAGAAGTGTAGAATCTCAGGTCCCATGTTAGGCCTTCTAAATCATGATCTCTTCTGCTAGAGCCCAAGAACCTGTGTTTTAACAGGCTCTGCCAGTGATGTTGATGCATCCTAGTATTTCAGAAAATCATCCCGATAGGAAGATAATGACTATGGATGCTTTCATTATTTACATTTGACCTGGACATATTTGGAGGGTTGCATTTTAAAATGCTTTCAAGAACTCAGATTCCTGTAAGTAAACCATAGCTACCCCTTTTAGAATTTAATATCAAAGAGTAGATTAGGGGTACTTTGGTTGCACAAGTTGGTTGAGCATTCAACTCTTGGTTTTGGCTCCAATCATGATCTCAGCGTGTGGGATCAAGTCCCACATAGGGCTTCACACTCAACACACAGTCCGCTGGAGATTCTCTCTCTCTTTCTCCCTCCCTCTGCCACTTCCTTTCTAAAATAAATAAATATTTTTTCTAAAGGAGAAGATTAAAGGGCATTTTCAACCTTGTGAGATATATGAAGGGATGGAGAGGAAAAGTTAAGCAATATTCCTTTTGAGTTCTCCATGTATCAAAATAACCCTCTCACTTCAATAGAAGAGAGCTGGGGAAATTACCAACCTTACTGAATGTCAGTCTCATTTAATCCATCCTCCCTGGTAGACAAACAGAATGTTTGCCCAAAATTCACAGTGTCATTCACTCCAGTTCCAAATAATTCAAGGAAGATCACGGAGATGAAGCCTTCATGTCCCAAAAGTTTATGCCCATACAAGACAGAATGATCTACACATCACGTAGATACAAGAGACAAAACAAGCCAGAGACACAGAACCAGCTGGTGCCTTGTTGACATACACATATATGTTGGCCAGATCTTCTAGAACATTCACAGAAGAACAAAAATGTGATTTCCAGAAACTTAACAGACTCCAACAAAATCAACCAGAAGATCAGAATCCTTTTTGCTTTGGCTTTTAGTTGTGATTAACCTACCTCTTTCCCACAAGATTTTTTTCCTCTCCATTTTTACTCACCACTCCTCACTATCTCCTAGTTTTTCTGGATGGTTTCATCCCAGTTTTCACCTGTAACCAATCCTGGTGGTCTGTGTGGAAGTGATTAGAACATAGATAAAGTCCTAATCCAAGCAGTCATTCACAGGAGACAGCATTGCCCCTACAGTCCTGACTGCTTTTTCCAGAGGAAACCCCACATTGACTCTGAAAGTATAAAATACTTCTTCCATTGCACCTGGGCCCAGTATGTCATGTTTTCTTACAGAAACTGGAAGAAACCCTTTCCAGTTTTTCCTTATTCACATAACATCCTCAGATAACTGTGAATGACACAGAAAAACTACTCTGGGGTAGCAACACTACAGCTCCCCAAAAAGCTCTAAAGAGAAGTTGCCCTGAAAAAAGTAATCAAAAAAATCTCCCTCGTAGGAAGATAAAGAGACCTTGGGGATTTAGAAATTAACATTTAGAAATAAAAACACCCAAGAAAAGAAAATTTACAGTCCTATGACTAGAGCAAGTTAAATGCTAATCTGAAAAGCAGACATACAATAGGCAGGAAAAACCTATGAAGAAAACAAGAAAGTGAAAATCTTCACTGAAAACTGAAATTTGAGGTCATGAGGCACCAGGCCAGATGTAAGCTACCTTTGATATAAATATATCACATTCCAGAGAAACATTCTCATTTCTCCCTCTAAATTCTGCACATTTGGAATGTAGTCCAATGATTGATATGTTAGGGAAACATAACATTCCTAACAGCATGAAATGATCAGTCACCTAATAAAGAAATTGATTTAAAGAATATAAAGTTTTGGGGCACCTGGGTGGCTCAGTGGGTTAAGCTTCTGCCTTTGGCTCAGGTCATGATCCCAGGGTCCTGGGATTGAGCCCCACTTTGGGCTCCCTGATCAGTGGGGAGTCTGTTTCTCCCTCCGACCCCCCCCCATCTTGTGCTCTCACTCTCTCTCTCCCCCCAAAATAAAAATCTTTAAAAAACAATATAAATTTTTGCTTATAAATTTATAGATTATCATCCTTAAAATGCAGGCCTAAAGAGAGAGACAGTATTGTGGAGTTGTATAGTAGCTGTGTTGGGTATTAACATTTGCCTATAAAAATAACATTCTCAAATAACCAAAATTATCCTAGAAAATCCCTTAAATCATCTATCAAGTACGATATACTTTCCTCTACAGAAATGCTTAGGCACACAAAAGTTTGAGGATGGGTGTTTTTCTGGGCAACTTTCTCTCCTTGGAGTGCTGAGTTCCTTGCTTTCAGATAGCTTCCAGAATAATAAGGAACCACCTACAAAAGGGAGAAAATGACAGTGATAAATAACATCACTAATTTTTTGCTAAGTCTTTTTGGAAACTTTGTAAAATGGATACTGTTTTGGAGACTTTGTAAAACTGATATTGTTTTAGAATAGAAAAGGTTGAAAAAGTAACTCCTTAACTCTAAAAATGTAAAATAATTTCTCTTCCTTTGATTATCTACCCAAATATTCAGATACCTCATTCCCTCATGACATGTCTCAAGACAATTCACAACCTCAAATAATTAAGTAAGGGAAATAAAACTCTTCTCAGCATCCCTCATCTCATCTGATCTAGTATCTCCTGTTTTATTTTGGTCTTATAACTGGGTTCAGTAGTGTTTACAATGAATGAGAAATAAACACACACTTCCCATCATATCACAGATAACGGGAACACTTGTAAACTTCTTCACATAAAACCAAAAGCTAATTATGGAAACCCTTCTCCAATAATAATACTTCAAAATGATCCTGAAATCGAAATTCCTTCTCACAGATAGGGGGCAGACTGATGAAAGGCCCCATAACGTAGGACCTTTTTCAATCATTTGAGAGCATGTTTTCTTTTGATTTTCTGTTTTCTAAAGAAGTGCTATTTGGAATGATGGGGTGGGTAGAAGAGATACTGAGCACATTTGACTCAGACAAAACCTTGTTTTCTTTTAATTGAAATGATAAGGGAAGCAGCAAAAGACATACTTTTAAATAGGTCTCATATAACGATGGCCATTGTAGAAAAATGTTTCAACTGCATACATAAATAGTACTTCAATAGAGAGCATCCGTCTTCCTGTCACATGCAATTGAACTCAGCTGATAAATAAGTCTTGCATCTCTCTTTTATGAGAAAAAAATGATTATGGATTTTACATGTAATAAGCTCAAAGGCCTTGAAAAGTTCTAGATGATTTGCATGCGGTGTAAATAATTGAAAAATGTGAACCACTGTGACAGAGTAAAAAGGAGGTATATTGTCAAAATTAAACTACCAGGTTTATAGGTGACTATATTTTTAAATATGTTACTTTACCATTATCTCAAGCCTGGGAATATATTAAGATAAACTGCAAATCATGAAAATTGGAAGTGTTTTCAGAAAGAAGACTTTGTATGCCCAGCTTGAAGACCTCTGTGCAAAGAAAAGGAACTGCTTTAGCAGGGCCATAGGGTATAAAGGACAGGGAATTGTTGACGTTGGGAATGCTACCTTCTAAAGATATCAAAATTTAGAAGAACATGGCAGAGACTCAAGAGGGCACCCCTACCAGGGATCCTGCCCAGCACTGTAGGTTTTTTATTGATGTCAATAGCCTGACCCCTTCAGACATTTGCAAGAACCATAGGTCTGTTAGGAAAAAAGGACTCTGGAATTTATTTGCCAAATCTTGATTAAGCAGCTCTTATTTTGATACCTGAGAAAAAATCAAAGTAGATATCAAAATATTTTTAGTGAAAAACATTATAAACACTACTCAAAACCATATTCATTTAGATTTAATTGGCATCTACTGCTCACCTTTTGTATAAATATTATTGAGTTGGGGCGCCTGCATCGCTCAGATGCTTAAGCGTCTGTCTTTAGCTCGGATCATGATCCCAACGTACTGGGATTGAGTCCTGTGTCGGGCTCCCTGCTCAGCAAGGAGCCTGCTTCTCCCTCTGCCTCTGCCTCTCTCTGTGTGTCTCTCATGAATAATAGATAATTAAAAAGATAAATAAATAAATAAATATTATTGGGTTTAAATTCTGAGGGCCCAGATAGGAGAAACAGCAGAGACAAAAAGATGATCAAGTAGACACATATTTAACAGCAATTACATGTTCACTTAATATGTAATCTAAATGTCCATTAAGTAAAATATAATAAAAAATTAACGTGGCAAATTTAACCAATGTAGACCACAATTCTTTATTAAACAGCATTTCTAAAAATGTCTTTTTCTTCAAGCAAAATATCTAGAGATTGACTTATCAATTCTTCTTCCCTGGCTCAAGTAAATATAACTTTGCACCCTTCCTTCTGTGCTAAAATGAACTGATGAGAAACCTTTTTTGAAGCTTCAGGGAAACATAAATAATCATGCTTAATCACTGGAAATCACTCTGAACCTAGAGCAAACTTTAAACTTTCTACTTTAAAACATAACAAACCTGGCAGCTTTGACTTGACAGAATTAATAAGAAGCTGGACCTGTTCACCTGATACTTCATTTTACCATTGAAAGGCAGAAATTGCAAGGATTTTGTAGAAGAGAAGAGTTTTTGGTCACATATATAATATATTATGTGAACGAAATACGCACTGGCTTGGCCCTTGCCAAAGATTTCCAGTGTAGAAAGCTTACCTGCCAAAGCTTTCTCTGGGCCTTTGGCGGCACTTCTCTGGGCCTTCAAGACTTTAAGTTTCTTGGGAGTATGGTTGCTGTTTGACGATATTAATCTTCCAACCTAATGCCTGTAATCCAGTCCAAGAGTGAGAAGTATCTGTTATGCTACATTCCACATCTGCATTTCCTATGGTTCTCCATTCCCATTCCCTTTAATGTCTTCAGTCCTTCCACTCTAAGGTTTCTATGAATGATAGGATTAAATGTGTAATCCTTTCCAGAGGTATGGCATTTTAATAAGGAAATAGTCTTAAACTAAAGAAATGAAATTATGTGGCATATCAGACATTTCGAAGATGGTGGAGTGAGTTCTGAGAAGTGAGATGGTATTCCCTAGCTCCCTTTCAGACCTGGTAACATACCCATAGGGCAAAGGTACCAAGAATGGTTCATGGTAGATTCTTCAGTGGCTTAAAAGTAGGATATAGGCTGTGACCTACTGTTACCTGAATTGCTTCCATAGATCTCCTTTCTACTTCTTATCCCCAAATCCTTCCCTTGTCCCCAGCACAATCAAAGAACACCTCAAAATATTGACCACCTGTTCTTAGGTTGGTCTTTTCTAAAAAGCCAAAAAGTTCCAAGGCAGTTCTTATGGAGGCATTCTTTCCCCCATTGAATGTTTTTGTTTAAAGATTTATTTATTTGAGAGAGAGAGAGAGAGAGAAAATGGTCATGGGTAAGGGCAGAGGAAGGGAGAGAGAGAATCCCAAGGAGACTCTGAGCGGAGCATGGACCCTTGATCCCACGACCCTGAGATCATGACCTGAACTGAAACCCAGAGTCAGATGCTTAACCAACTGAGCCACCCAGGTGTCCCCACTGAATTGCTCTTAAAAACACTGACACACATTATTTTCTATGCTCTGCAGATGAGAAGAATTATTCTTAAGTGCGGTTGAGAGATATAATTGGAATAAAATGCGCAACTGAACATCAACATTCCATAAAATTTTGAGGTTGACTTAATTGATTAGACTAAAGAAAATCTTCTTGCTATAATTCCATTTTTAATCAAATTACTATAAAGGCTCTTCATGCCATGTGATGAAAACATAGATTTGTCTAATGAGTATACTAAATCAAGAAAACTGTAGGATCTCTTCTCTTGATAGTAACATTATTGCTCAAAAAATTTTATATTTTATTGAAATACAAACAGATAATGAAGACACTGAATGGTGATACAATTCATCTGAAGCCGAAGTGGATAGTACTGCTTTTACTTCTTAGGATACATATCATTCACAGAATTATCTCTTTGTTGCCCATAATAATAATGAAAATAAAATAGAGCATAATTCACAAATTCCATATATTTTTTACTTGGAACATTTGTTGTTTTACTTGGGAGTGGTCTAGTTGTATTTGAATACAGATTATTTCTTGCAATTTAGGAAATCATTAATCTATACAAAATTATAGTATTATGACTGCTTCCTGGAAGAATAGTCAAAGAGCTATTTAGCTAATTTAATCTCAGAATTAATCTCTTATTACCTCTGCTGCTAAGCAGAAGACCATCCCAGAATGATGGAGAGGACTAACCTTAGGCAAGAGGACCTGTCTCTTTGTTGAATGCCTGGTTTACTCCATCCTTGAGGGAAGAGTTGTAATCAAGTCAGAGATTATATGACTATACCTTATTCATCTTGATATTCACAGAGATACTAGAGTTCCTGTCTCATAATAGGTTTTCCATAAATGTTTGTTGAATGCACCTGAATGACCTTGAATATCTCAGGCATGTGATTCTTCACTAGGAACCTAAATTAGAAACTCCTAAAATATTTTGAAAATACACAAGGGAGTTAAGATCTGGTTACATGTATTTCGTAAGTGTTCCCCAGGTGATACTGATGAACAACCCTGGTTATGAACCACTGATCTAAGTGGTGATGAATTTTATAAAAATTTTAATCATCATCTTGATCATCTAGATATATCAAATTATGTCCATGATATATTGGGAGGAAAAACTAATAGACTGTTGATTTTCAGACTTTTTGTGAACTTTTGAGCCATTTAGCCTCAAAAAATATCTTACCCTGAACCCAAACACAAATGATCCTCTTTATTCAAAGATTCCATATTTGAAATTTTTCTTACTTGCTAAAAATTTACTTGTAAGTCCAAAATCCATATTCTCACGGTTTTCATGGTCATTCACAGACATGCACAGAGTAGCAAAAATACTGAGTCACTTGATGTACACATTCGGTACAAGACAACACTCTGTCTTCTTATTTCATCTCACATGGTGTAAATGTCCTTTTCACAGTCTATTTAATTCCACATTTTTGTGCTTTTTGTTAGTGATTTAATTACTTAAAATGACCCCCAAGCACAATGCCTAAATGTTGTCATCTTCCTAAACACAAGAAGGCTATGATGTATCTAACAGAAAAAAAAATAGGTATGTTAGATGAGTTTCCCTCAGGCAGAAGTTACAGTGTTGTTAGTCATGAGTTCAATGTTAGTAAATGAACAAAATAAAATAAATAAGTTCCCTTTAAACAGAAACAAATAAAAGTTATATATTGATTGGTGGATGAAAATATTTAGACCAGAGGCTTAGAGGAACCTGACCTTGTATTTCCCTTTGGAACAATAGCTCAGTATTTGCTAATTCAGTTTTTGTAGTAACTTTGCAGAACATAACTATTGTGAATAATGAGAAGTGACTGTATATAAAACATGAAGCCAGATGCTCCGGGTGACAAAGAGCCACCTCTTTGCATAGGGCTATTGTCTTTATCTTTTTCCTCTCTCTTCCTCTATGAGTGGCAGCCACCTAAGTATTCTGCATTGGGATTCTCGACCCGGAAGGCATAGAGCTTTCAAAGAAGAGTAGTCTTCAAAATGAATGCAGAGTATCAACTGCATTTCTTATTTCAGCTATATGTTTGAGTTCATGTGCACCTAACAAGTATTTGCTTAGCAAATGCAAACTCATATAAAATTAAATCAAATAATTCCACTCAGGAAGGTATTCAGATAGAGGAATAAACAACAACAACAAAAAAGTCAGTGCCTTCCTAAGCCAAATATAAATTTTTTGGGGTCACCTGATGTTTTGAATTCTGTGCACTGCGCTTCCACTTTGGTCAGAATCAGAAGTTGCTTCTGTCTCTGAAAAATGCAGTATTTGCTTTCTTGTGGACCCAGCTGGCATTTTCCTATGTTCTATGAGTCCCAGAAGGATTGAGCACATTGGATTCTCAGTAAATAAATTATTACGGCTATGCATTAAATAGAAATGTGCAGTCCTGAAAAGGTTAGTGCAGCACTGAAAGTCATGTTATGGCTTTCTTACTTTGTAAAAAAGAAAGCCTGAAATCGGTCAGATTCAAAATGCAATAGGGAGCAACATGATGTAAAGCAGAGACATTGGCAAAATAATAATGCAAAAAATCATCTCTAAAACCTAACCTGTTGTTGTTGTCATTGTTGCTACAGAGAGTTAAGCACAGTTAAATATCTTAGGGTAGCGCTCCTCAACCAGGAACATTTTGCTCCCCAGAGTATATTTGGAAATGTCTGGAGACACTTTTGATATTACGAATGGGTCAGGGCTGCTACTGGTGTCTAATGGACAGAGGTCAGGAATGAGGCTAAGTGCCCAACAATGCACAGGACAGCACCTTATAAGAATGACAATAAATCATCTGGTCCAAAATATTTGTGGTACCAAAATGAGAAGGCCTATTCTAAAGGTGACTATGAAATAATTTAGGATGTTCTGTTATGCAGTTTAAGCAATAACTATTTCTATACAGACAATATGTACCTGATCTGATTCCCCAGAGATGTGGTTCCTACCTCTACACTTAGTACTAAACAAGGATCTATTCCTAATCTCTGTGCACCAAACATATGGATCCCAATTTAGAAGCTAAGCCTCCCATATGAAAATAAAATCACTCACATCAGATGGGTTCAGCATAGGTCCTGGCTCCTACATGAGAAATTTATCACTTGGTTCTCTCTGTATTGCTAATGAGACATCATCAACAGATCAATGGACTTTAGGAGCATCATGAACAACTTCTGGGTTATTCGCCTCATTGGCCACAGAAAAGAGGCCATAAAAGTCATGTGAAAAATCCTTGGATGCTCAAAAACTATAGGTTCAGAAACAATGCAGGGAAATCAACCTGTTGAGTCTATATAAGTCACCAGAATGTAACAGGAAAAGAACACTTTGAGGACATGGCTTCCATTGCCCTAAATGGCTGTTTACCTGTAATACGAATGCAATACTAATGGCCTATGCACTGTCATTCTGATTTGTGGGGACAGAGGGTGGCACATGTCCACAGATGCCTGGGGAAACTCCCTCACAGGCTGAATGCAAATCGTTTGGTTCCTTTAACATTTACCCTCTGTTCAGAGTCACACTCTTGCCAATACCTTCCACTGACTTCTTCCCTTTCTTTCTGACAGCTGAGCTGCAAGATTTTGCATTTCTTTCACCAGTACATGATGGCATGCAATTATTTCTGGATGCTCTGTGAAGGAATCTATCTGCACACCCTCATCGTGGTGGCCGTGTTCACCGAGGAGCAGCACCTGCGCTGGTATTATCTCTTGGGCTGGGGTATGTATTTTTTCCAGCTGAGTTTTGAGTCACCTTCACCTCTCTCTGTAAATTTACAGTCTTCTTCTAGTCTTGGTCTCAAAAAATGATCAGGAGTCTCGGTCTTGGGAGGAATGATGCGACACAGGTTGGGGCAGGAGTTCAGTCTCCAAGAGAGCTTGGTAGAAGCCCTTTCACAGGTTCATATGGATTGTGATCAGTGTGGGAGTAAGGACAGAGAAGGAGGAGTGTGGTTATGTGTTTCACCAGGAAGCAGACCCCAAGTACAGATGGACAAATGTGCCTTGACTGAGAGAAGATCTGATCAGACTCTCCCTTCAGTTTTATTTATCACCTGTTTGTAGTGCAAAATAGAGTTTCACATTTTCAATTCTGTATCTCCTCCATTCGGGCACCACTTCCCTCCCTCAAAAACATTCCTTCCTATCAATCCACCAGCAGGACTCCTCCAGTGAAAGTCAGGAGGTACACTATCACCAGACAATAGACATGAATAACCTCATGGGACTCCATAGTGCATGGCAATGGCTTTGAAAAGCCTGTAGCTGGTTGCTTAAATCATCGTTGCTTCTGCACAGATTGACTAAGGTAGGGTGCTGAGGTCAATGAGGCCACTCTAAAATTTCTCCCCTTCTCCCAGGGGATGCTAAAGTCTAGCTCACTCTAGACTAGGAAACTAGGTAGGTAGTAGAGGCAGGGAGAGGGGAAAAGGTCTGGGACCAAAAAGCATGCTGTCAAAAACAAAACAAAACAAAACAAGACACATCCTGTGAACCTCCCATACCAGAGAAAGTTCCTGACTGTAGAGCCAAAGGTTTGCCCTTACTCTTCACGATTGGTGACCGTGGCTCTTGGAGCAGAAGCTGTGGATTATCCTCAGTTAAGCCCGCTCTTTCATGCGGCATTTGGGAGAGCCCCTAAAAATATTGATAGGAAAGGAAAGAGTTAATGAGGAGAGAAGATAATCCAAAGGTTTCCTGAAAACATCAACCTTTGTACTGAAACCCCTACTCAACAGGCATTGTCACCAAGGTATGGAAATATATCTGGGAAGTCATGTAAGTGACCTGAAGTCTTTCACAATCTACACCAGGCCTGGTCCTATGTGATACTTGTTTCAGTAACACCCTTCCTAGCAGGTGTATATGGACTTTAACAAAACATATGACCCCAAACCAATAGGACAAATGTATAATGGTGGGTTAGTGGGGCAGATATTTGGGGTGTGTCATCAATGAACGATCATGGTTGCAAGTAACAGAGAACAAGATTTTCTAACTTAAGCAAAAGGAGAATCTAGAGTATCTCCTGGAAGTCAAGGGTTGAAATGCCACCAAAGCTACTATAAGGGTTGCACACTGGGACTAGAAAAGGAGCACTCTCCCTCTATCTTTTTTTCTGTTTTGTTTTGTTTTCCCCTAAGCATCGTTTTAACCCTCCTCTGTTTCTGTAGACCATAGATCACAGGGTCTCCAATCCTAATGGTCAGTACCAGCTACCCCAGATTTTCCTGAGCTCACATTTTTCTGTTCCAGGTACATAAAAAGACTAGATGCTTGTCTTTAAGTCCCAATTCTGAACAGCAGGACAAGAGAATCTGATCGGTCCAACTAAACTCAGGGGGCCAGACCTGGCTCAATGAATCATGGCTATGGACTTTGAGAGGGAGATGATCACATAGTGCAAACATGTCTGGAAATGTGTGACCCATCCAAAAAAATGGGAGAGGGGACTTTGTGACCTGGACAACCCATCTAGAATATTCCCCAAACCACCTCACCACTGTTCCCCCATGATCTCCTCATTCTGTTACCTTAACCATCCAGCGAGATTAGAAAGCAGGCTTGTGACTGTCCTGCCAGTCTCACGTCCAGTGCTAGGTTCTCTTGCTCTTCCTTGACCTCAAAACACATAGAATACAAAGAACAAAATGGCCTTTCACTATTTTTTTTCTTTTAGTCGCAGCCTTCCACAAAGAGGCTGATCTTACCTTTCCCTGACCTTCTCAGCCTCATATGTACCTTGTCAGAGATTTCTTATCCAAAGCTAATCATACCAGGAATCAACTGAATACAGTTCAATGCCCTCCAATAGTAATTCTGATCATTACAATAGTAATGATTGGTGCTGGTCAGATGCCTTCCAACTGAAGACCTGAAAGTAACATCCCACCCCTGGCCTGCCATACACACACACACACACACACCATTTCTGTGTGATGTATTTTACTTTTTTCCTTTAAAATAAAATCTATGGCATATTTCTTATACTGGTTTTGACTATTCAAAAACATCTATCTACCATACTCAGAAATTTTTCCATGGAGGAAAAAGGCTGTAAATTTATTCTTGCCTGTTGAATGTCACAGGGCACCCTGGAAGGAACAATTTATAATTACTCTTTCCATTCTGATGCATTGTGAATTAGTTATGAAACTTTTGACATCATCATAGACAGCTCAATGAAGACATCTGCTTAACACGCATAAACAATTCAAAGGGAAAAAGGAACAAGCTGTTCAGCTGTATCAAAAAGAAGGTAATAGGGCGTCTGGGTGGCTCAGTGGGTTAAGCCGCTGCCTTCGGCTCAGGTCATGATCTCAGGGTCCTGGGATCGAGTCCCGCATCGGGCTCCCTGCTCAGCAGGGAGCCTGCTTCCTCCTCTCTCTCTCTGCCTGCCTCTCTGCCTATCTGTGATCTCTCTCTGTCAAATAAATAAATAAAATCTTTAAAAAAAAAAAAAAGAAGGTAATAAAAATAAGTAAAAATATTTATGGGATACCTGAACCTTCCTTAATCAGAAAATATTTAAAACTTTATCAGAATGATTGAAGTGGGATCCTAAGGAACATTACACTCACTCAGTAAGGTAAGCATGGAATCATAAATTTAAAAGAATGAGAATTTGCACTTCCCCCTAGACAGATGTTTGGAAAGACAAATAGTCAACCAATATAGTTCTAAAATGTAATTATTTTTTAGCAGGTCAGACCTAAATCTATCTTACTCTACCCCTGCACACATGTGCGTGCGTGCACATGCTCCAAAATTCCACCCAACCCTTTACCGTGTTGGAGAACAAAATTGAGAGACAACCATGATGATGTCTTTTGAAGCAACAGTTCTGTCCTAGAATTTGGGCAAGCATTGTCTTTGGGTGGGAGGAAAACAGCTAAAGGCACAACTGAAATAATGCCTCAAGAAAAATAGTGTCAACAGAATCTTTAAAGAATTTCTAATGGAGCAGAGAGGAAGAAATTTCTACTGGGTAATATTTTTATTGCCCTTTTGAAATTATTTTCACACCTAAAAAGTATGATAGTTCCAAAATTTTATGATGCCATGAAATAAGGTAAAACCTGTGCTTTGAAAAGAGTGTGAGAGTGGGACAGCCGAAGATTTGGTCCAAGAAAGCTGTGCCCGAAGATGTGACTTTGTTTACAGGTGACGTATGTCCCATCCATTCTTGTCAGCTGTGAATAGTATTACCCACTCCAGGATCTGGAACAGATCCTAAAAATTATAAAAGACATAAGGAACATCACCCTCTTGGAGGAAAGTATCCAGTGGTGTAATTCTCCCCAATAGAAAGTGAAAGAATGCTTTTTTTTTTTTTTTTTTTTTTTTTTTTTGGTAGTTACTCCCTTACAACTCTGCACAGGGCCACTTACTAGTTGATTTCTCTCAAATCGAAGCAACTTCAAATAGTGAGGTTTAGTTCTCAGAAATAAATTATTTGTTTTACAGCCCTCTCCTGATTGATTCTTCACCTTGCTCTTTCTCCTCTTCTTATAAATTAAAGAAGGAAATTCCCTTTGCGGACTCTTACAATGAACACACAGAATTTATCTTGTCCCCCTTAAAAAAAAAAAAAAAGACTCCTAGGGAGAAAGGATTATTTTTTTCCCCCATTTATTTATTTTCAGAAAAACAGTATTCATTATTTTTTCACCACACCCAGTGCTCCATGCAAGCTGTGCCCTCTATAATACCCACCACCTGGTACCCCCAACCTCCCACCCCCCCGCCACTTCAAACCCCTCAGACTGTTTTTCAGAGTCCATAGTCTCTCATGGTTCACCTCCCCTTCCAATTTACCAAATTCCCTACTCCTCTCTAACGCCCCTTGTCCTCCATGCTATTGGTTATGCTCCACAAATGAGTGAAACCATATGATAATTGACTCTCTCTGCTTGACTGATTTCACTCAGCATAATCTCTTCCAGTCCCGTCCATGTTGCTACAAAAGTTGGATATTCGTCCTTTCTGATGGAGGCATAATACTCCATAGTGTATATGGACCACATCTTCCTTATCCATTCATCCGTTGAAGGGCATCTTGGTTCTTTCCATAGTTTGGCGACTGTGGCCATTGCTGCTATAAACATTGGGGTACAGATGGCCCTTCTTTTCACGACATCTGTGTCTTTGGGGTAAATACCCAGGAGTGCAATTGCAGGGTCGTAGGGAAGCTCTATTTTTAATTTCTTGAGGAATCTCCACACTGTTCTCCAAAGAGGCTGCACCAACTTGCATTCCCACCAACAGTGGAAGAGGGTTCCCCTTTCTCCACATCCTCTCCAACACATGTTGTTTCCTGTTTTGTTAATTTTGGCCATTCTAACTGGTGTAAGGTGATATCTCAATGTGGTTTTAATTTGAATCTCCCTGAGGGCTAATGATGATGAGCATTTTTTCATGTGTCTGATAGCCATTTGTATTTCTTGATTGGAGAAGTGTCTGTTCATATCTTCTGCCCATTTTTTGATGTGTTTGTCTGTTTCGTGTGGGTTGAGTTTGAGGAGTTCATTATAGATCCTGGATATCAACCTTTTGTCTGTACTGTCATTTGCAAATATCTTCTCCCATTCCGTGGGTTGCCTCTTTGTTTTTTTGACTGTTTCCTTTGCTGTGCAGAAGGTTTTGATTTTGATGAAGTCCCAGAAGTTTATTTTCGCTTTTGTTTCCTTTGCCTTTGGAGACGTATCTTGAAAGAAGTTGCTGTGGCTGATATCAAAGAGATTACTGCCTATGTTCTCCTCTAAGATTCTGATAGATTCCTGTCTCACATTGAGGTCTTTTATCCATTTTGAGTTGATCTTTGTGTACGGTGTAAGAGAATGGTCGAGTTTCATTCTTCTACATATAGCTGTCCAGTTTTCCCAGCACCATTTATTGAAGAGACTGTCTTTTTTCCACTGTATATTTTTTCCTGTTTTGTCGAAGATTAATTGACCATAGAGTTGAGGGTCCATATCAGGGCTCTCTACTCTGTTCCACTGGTCTATGTGTCTGTTTTTATGCCAGTACCATGCTGTCTTGGTGATCACAGCTTTGTAATAAAGCTTGAAATCAGGTAAGGTGATGCCGCCAGCTTTATTTTTGTTTTTCAACATTTCCTTAGCGATTCGGGGTCTCTTCTGATTCCATACAAATTTTAGGATTATTTGCTCCAGCTCTTAGAAGGGATTATTTTTACACTCTCCAACTTCGGTGGCAGGAAGGGCCTTTAGGGCTCTTGGGGCCTGGGGGATAAGAGGAAGAGGAAGGGGAAACAAACTGCCTCAAACAAGGCAAAGAGCACTAGGAATGAGCAGAGTTGGGGTCCGCACTCCTCTGTACATTAAGGAACACATCGTCCTCTCTACAAAATGATGAGGTGGGAGGGAGAACTCCATATGCTTCTTCTGCTAATTCTAAAACGTATGTTTCAGAATATATCGAGAAAATGAATTTCTGTTTCTAAAACCCAAGTGGGGAAATGATATGTTAGAACTGCTGTGAATAAAACACAATTATGTTTTGTGTAAAGAGTCTAACTCAAAATTCTCTCAGGCCAAGCATTTAATCAATGGCCCTATTGAATTATATGCTTCACGGGTTAAGAAGCTGAGGTTGTTCTCAGGTGAAAACTCAATATTCTGAGGCAATGTCTTTTTGCATAGAATTCACAGAAAATAAAAATGTGGAGGTCTAACTCACTTCTGAGATACGTTTCTCAATCTGATGATAATTCTAAAAGCTCTTTCTACAAATGTCTCAACCAAATCAAGCAATATTCTGTTGGGCTGGGGTACATCTGAGGGGAAAAAAAAAACTATTATGCAAGAACCACAACTGTATTCTAGATGACACTTATAGAATGAAAATTGATTTTAAAAAGACGTACCCTGACAGAATGCATTGCTGATAACGACCCCTATCATTCTGTTTATAAATTCAAAGTTGCTTTTTACTAGAACTTAGAGTTCAGTGAGGGAGGTAGACTCCAAGTTGCCTTCATAGAGGTTCCACAGGCAAAACTTACAGAGGGCAGGGAAGGCAGTCGTGCCCTGAAGTATTCTAATGGAAAGACAATGGAATCGATACATGTGATATAAACAGACAGGAAAAAGAAAAGCCTACAAGAAATATTATGAACATCAACAAGGATTTCAGAGCAATTAGGCTATTGTCTCTGTAAGCTATTCCAGGTCATTGCCCTCCATGGTGACCTAACTCCTGTCCTTTAAGCAGTCCAGTTCACATGCAGTGAAGAGCTTTGTGGTCTCAACTAACAGTCATCACCACAGACATAACAATGGTATAATGGTCACAGTGAAAGTAACAAGGTACCTATCATCCTGGAATATTTGTTAAAGACTTTTAATTACCTGGATGCTCTTCACAAAACTCTGAAAGCAAGTGATGTTCTAACCAAGAGAATATTTATCAGGATTCACCAAAAATAGTTTGTGTAAAAACATCAGGGAAGTATCTTGACAGAGATATTAAAATTTGCCACCTTTTTTGAAGATAAACTATCATTTTCCATGCAATCACTGTTGTAGCTTAAGATCAAGAAATCAGGTATGATTTCTGCTTTTTCACATTTTTAGGGTTCCCGCTGGTGCCAACCACTATCCATGCGATTACTCGGGCTCTGTACTTCAACGACAAGTACGTATTTTGGTGGTTTTTAAGTGAACGTATTTATAAGTAAAATGCATTTATATTCATGTATTCCCTCCCTCCTTGTTTTCAGCTGCTGGCTGAGTGTGGAAACCCATTTGCTTTACATCATCCACGGTCCCGTCATGGCCGCACTGGTGGTGAGAATTGCTTTCATTTATCTTGTTGTTGTTGTTGAGAATTGCTTTTTAAATCCATTATTAAGTGTTATCTCTTTGTGAAGATTTCTATAAAGATGGCTCTGTGTCCCGTATGGCTCAGGACTTCAAAATTAGGCTAAGGTAATGATGATCTGTAATGAGATCCTCTGTAACAATTCGATTTGAGGATCTTTAAATGAAAAAAACAATTTTTATTTAACACCATTGGGGAAGGGTTGCATTAAGTTCATTTCTACACCCGCCATCACAAAAATACAGTTTTCTTGAAACAAGGCTATACCTACCTGCTCCTCATTAAAGGCAAAGATCAAGGGACTGAAGAATGGTAAGAAGATGTTACTGAGAAAGAAAGTAAAAAATCAGAGTCCCTCTGTACCTTTTTCCCTGGTCTCTGCCAAACAAAACCATCTCTCATTTCATATCTGGTCCGTGAGCCATTGTGGGAACTACCACTGAGCATACACTTCAGGATTGTACATTGCCTGCATGTACATTGCCAGGCTCTTCCTAACAGCAGCCCTTCGAAGTAGATGCATCAGGACTATTGGTACTCATTAGGAAAACTAGACCCAAAGATTCAAGTAAATGCATTCCCAAATCACATGACTAGTAAAAAGTTGGGGTTGAGGAGAACATGACCATCTGCATGTATTTCCAAGCTCTTTGTTTTTACCCAAGGTTTACTCTATGGTAGTGAGCATGACAACCAGCCCATTTAATATTTAGACACTATTTTTCCCTTGGAAACAGTGCTTTTCCCTTGGAAAAGAAAAATGAAAACAGTCTGAGTCATAAACCATGTTCTGCTCATGTACTGAAGTATCCATTAGAAACTGATCAAACCAAGTCATCATCCAATCTGACTTCCCACTGCCCCAGTCTCTCCAGTGCACAATTTCTTTTGCCCTCCTTCAGAGCAGTGATGGACATGCCAGCCCAACTGTCCTGACAAAGACCCATGGATGTGGATCTTGAATATTTCAATACCTCATAAGAGTTCAATTATTACTCTCTTAAAGGTCTCTCTTCTTTCTTGAGTTTTGAGGGCAACTATGTTTATTTCTATTCTGGGTAGAAATATCACACTAATCACTTAAAAATAAATCATCAATTAAATTTTAAAAACAACTTTGGTTTCAAAATTAATCTCCATAGCCAAAAGTAGTTTGGGACGCACTGCAATGGCTAATATTAAAAAGTGTGACCATACCAAGACTTGGCAAGGGTAGAGAACAACTGGAATGCTCAGCTAGAGCTAGAGGGAACGTAAAATGAAGCCACTTCTTTGGAAGACAGTTTGCCACTTTCTTATAAAGTTAAATATACATTTATCATATCAACAGGCAGTTCTACTCCTGGGTACTTACTCAAGAGACACAAAAACATATGTCCACACAAAGACTTGTATACAAATAATCATAGCATGTTAATTTGTAATAGTCAAATTGTGAAACCTTGCCAATTTCCATCAACAATAGAATGAATAAACAAATTATGTGTATTATTCATGTAATGGAGTACTACTCAGCAATAAAAAGGAATGAAATGCCAATGTACACAATGTGAATGAACCTCACAGATAATATGTCAAACCAAAGAAGCCAGACATGAAAGAATACATACTGTATAACACTCCACTTCTGTGGTAATAGAAGTTAGTGGTCGATTGAGGTGGAGGGGTTGTTGAAGCAGGAGAGAACTTTCTAGGGTAATGAAAGTGCTCTTTTCTTGTTTGGAGGGGTTGCTACCCAGATACCTACATTTCTCTAAACTTCTTGAATGTAAACTTAAAGTCTCCAATTTACTGAATGTGCCTTACACCTGAATGAAGTCATGTTCTTTTAAAAATGTTATTAGAAAGAAAAGAGGGCTGGGATAGCTGTCTCTACTACATAAACTTTAGAGATGAATTCTTCCATCCTCATTTCACTTTCTGGGAAGTAGTCCTGCCTAAGGGGAAAATCTCCGTAATGAAATGACCAGAAAGCAAGATCTAAAAGTGTCAGTTATGACTCTCCTTCGTAAAAACCATAAAAATCAAAGTGAAGAATAAACCACCCTCGTTGGAATTAAACTTAATTTATTTACTTATACAGAAAAAAATGTTTTCTAATTTGGACAAAAATTTAAAAAAAAAAAGGAAATGTTAATTCAGGTCTGGAGAGGGTCTTTGGTTTTACGGCTGCACCCGGTAATGCCGAGCTTATTACACCAACTCACAGGCCGTCTCTCCCGTCCTGTGACATCTGCTCCCAGGCTGAGATCAACAAGAGTCAAAAAAAGCAGTCATCCTTAAGTCAGCCGGACCTAGATGATTTGCTCATAACGTCACATCTTTGCAGGTCAATTTCTTCTTCCTGCTCAACATCGTCCGGGTGCTCGTGAGCAAGCTGAGGGAGACCCAGGAGGCAGAATCGCACATGTACCTGAAGGCCGTGAGGGCCACTCTGATCCTGGTGCCCCTGCTCGGAATCCAGTTTGTTGTCTTTCCCTGGAGGCCTTCCAACAAGATGCTTGGGAAGATCTACGATTACCTGATGCACTCTCTGATTCACTTCCAGGTAAAGAAGCCAGTGGTGTATTGATCAGCTGTTTGCTCAGCAAGGTGACGTAGGCAGAAGGACTTCTAAGGTCAATCTGTGATCAGAAGGACCTTTGCAAATATATATAACCTGGAAGGGATACAGCTTCTCTTTTTCTCATTACCTCTTTCCCCCTTTTATTTTTGAATCTCAAAACCGAGGAAAGAAACAGGGGGAGGATGAGCTTTGAGAACACATCTTTCTGAGGACAAATACTTGTCCAGGGACTGACCCACTGCACAGCACTGAGTACCGAGGACAGAGTTTCTATTCCCACCGTCCTTTCAACCTTTCCTTCCCCTATCCAGTAGTTTGAGGGAAAGCACATTTGTTTTGCCTTTATGAGGGGGAGTTTTGAAGATCAAAAAAGATAACCACTGCCCATCAGTTTCCCAACCTGATAGCTAGCATCACAGTCACCAATGCCAAGAAAACACGGGGCAGAGAAGTAGATGTTCCTGTCCGTAGGAAATGTCTCCAGTAGACCCCAAGTTGGAAGCTGTACCCCCTTAAACTAGAATATTCTTATAGTGAAGCACTGAATATGAGTGTGCTAGAAATTGTCTTTCATTGAGCCTTGACTTGCTAATGCAATAGTGAAATGCTCCTCTTCAGGCTGTCTATTGATTCCTAAACAATGTAACGCACCCAAAAATAATCTCAGTTCTATTTTTCCTTCTCTTTTAAGGGATTCTTTGTCGCCGTGATCTACTGCTTCTGCAACAACGAGGTAAGTGTGCATTTCACAGAATACCATCACTCGTTGATACAAAGCCAGCACTTTACAGTTCCCAAAGGGCCTCTGGTCACATTTCATTTGCTCTCACTTCTGCAGTTGACCTCACGGGGTTTCGTGACATACAGGATCATGTATTTTTCCACTACTTCACATGAATCTTATCTGTGTTTCTATGGGAGAATTGTAGATATGACCCACATGGGCAGCTATGTTCTGATTTCACTGGATGGAATCATAAGTCCCTGGAGCAGCAAGAGTGAGAGCTATTCTGGATTCTCCTAGAAAGAGAAGTCATGCTGCCATCCTTTTGGAAGACTCAGCTCCTCCCTGGGGCTGAGCCAGGATCCAGCCAGTGTGAACTGGTTCGCCACTTTCTTGTCCTGTTGCTTGGTGCCAGTGTCACACCACGTCTTCAAGATGGTGGCAGTCCTCCTGAAGTTAAGACCCCAAAAGGAGCCTCACATAAGTAATTTATTATCTGAATATTTAGCTCAGTGAAATCTAGATATCCACATGGCCAGTGTTATCAGGGGGCGGTTAGCCAGTGCCCTTTCTTGCAATGAAATCTTCTTGCCTGGGACCCCAACTTTGAAGTAGAAACATGAAGCTGCTTACTGTCCCTAATGCAAACTGGTGCAGCCACTGTGGGAAACAGCATGGAGGCTCCTTGGAAAATTAGAAATAGAACTATCATATGATCTGGTAATTCCACTACTGGGTATTTACCCAAAGAATATGAAAACACTTATTCAAAGAGATATATGTATCCCTATGTTTATAGCAGCATTATTTATAATAGCCAAGAAATGGAAGCAGTCCAAGTGTCCCTTGAAGGATGAAAGGATAAAGTAGTTCTGGTACATACATACAATGGAATATTACTCAGACATAAAACGGTAAAATCTTGCCATTTGCAACATATATGTTAATTACACTGGAATTTCTTTTTTAAAAGTGGAGTTGCTTAAATTTGTACCAAAGACGACCCAGGATTTCAAGAAACACAGTTTGTAAGCTCCCTCATTTTTCAGGTGAGAAGCCTACACTCTAGGAAGAACATGTGACTGGTACAATGTCACAATCATAGTTCCACAACCAGGACTAGAACCTAGATTTCCTGATTCTTAATTAAATGAACTAAATATTCCACTACACTATAATATGTCTATGATTCCTCCCTGGAGCTTTGCTCATATATTTTTTCTAGTTATATACCACATGAATTGTAATGTGCAATTATTTTTTATCATTTTACATTGATCCCTATTTAGAATAATTCTATACCAAGAAAAATAACATTTGGTGAAGAGATCAACAAACGTTAAGATTTTTCCTATTAGTGATTAGAAAGGTTTCTAACCAGAATCAATTGATCTTTAATTATCTACTCTGTATTTCTTCGGTTATCAGGGAGCACCTATAAGATTTTGCTGTTTCAATGACGTATTATTTATCTCCAACCTTGTCACTGCTTTATAAGATTTTTCTTGCTCTCATTCTACTTTTTAATTGGTACATTTTATTCCTCCCCTCATCCATTCACCCATAAGCTCATTCCTTCATTCAGCAGAAATAGATTGTCCATTCACTATCACCAGGGGCTAGACTGAAGGCCTGGGGTAGAAATGAAAAGTCACCCTTCTGCTGTCAGCTGTTAGTGTCTCTTTGGTTTTTTGTTTGTTTTAAGACTAGCAATAAATAAATAAATAAATAGGATTTAGGACATCCTCTCTTTATATCAATTTCTATGAATGTATAGTCTGTCTTTTAAGTTATTTCAGGTGCCATACAAATAAATTTTCCACCTAAAGCAATATCTCTATAGGGCTAACATAAAAATCAGGCTTAGAAGGGGCATAACTTGAAAACACCAGAGGATTGTAGGCATTTGCAAAAATACTTCACCCCTTCCTCTGTTTTAACCATGATGCTGTCTTTGAAGCTTCAGGCATAGAAAGCAAGACAAGAAGTCCTCCTAACAATTGAACATTTCTATTTCATTTGAGTATGTTATCTCTGCTTTTCAAAGCCAAGAAACCATCTCCATTTTAATTAGGATTCTTTTACTGGGGAAGCTACCAGTGTGACATTTCTAATAAGATAGAAATTTTGTACTGTGCCAAATGTAACATCACAGCCCCATGAATTTTAGGTTTGCGGCTCTCCACTGGGCTTTCTGTGAAGGTGCTGTCTATACCCCCATCAACCCGGCAGGGCACACAGCCCTGCGGGTGGGTCTCAAAGCTGCCACTGCCACTGCCACAGAGAAGTGTGTGGGCTTTGTTGGGAGCACGTTGAGTTTTAGCAGAGATCTAGGGGGCTGAGATGGCAGCTAGATAGTGCAGAAGGAGGTTTTCATTTTCATTTCTTACCTGCATATTGTCAGTGATTCCCATTATGGAAACTGGTCAAATACCGACAGATAGACTAGAATCAGGGAAGGAATTTGGAGAATGACAGGAATAGGAATCAGGAAGCACCCACGAGGGCATGCTTATGGATCATGTATTTCCTACAAGTCTTCTAAGAGTGTGAAGATTTAAGTCTTCTAAGATGTTGACCATGTATTATTAAGTATGTAAGGGACCTCAAAGAGATGATGACAGCTACAAAGAAGCCCAGCGGTTCTGAGTCACATCTTAAAAATAGAGAGAGCACCAACAAGACAGTGGATTTTCTCCCTTTCCATGGGTCTTGCTATTGTCCATGCACTGTGGGTAAAATCGTTTGTCGATCAAAGTAGCATGATCAGAAAGATCTCAATTTAACAGTAACAGACTGGAGTGGATGGAAACTACCACTGCTTTTCTTTGTTGTAACTTGTCTTGCTTTAGAGAGCCCATCCCACCGCTTCTAAGAGACGGCAGTCTCTTTCTAGAAAATATTTGGTTCCAAAGCCTTCATCCAAAGGTGCAGTTGGTAGGCCCTGCTGACACTCAGGGTGGCTCCCTCACTCCCGAGGAGCCTAGAGATCCTTCTACTATGTCGCTTCCTTGACCAGGCCCCAGCCTTGTTTTGCCTCACCAGTTCTCTCTTCCACCCACCCAAGGAGCGCAGAGGGTCAGCCTCCTTTCTTCACACTGTGAAGGGCCTACAAGTCTGTTTTTAGCACATGTCATAGCCATTCCCACTCCACCGCTCAGGCACCAGCTTGGACATGGTACCAAGCCAAGTGTGGGACTTCTTTACATGGCTATCAATTTCTAGACTGTGCTCTCAGAATCAAAGAGAAAGACTTGCTATACTGGGGTATAAGCATAAGCACCAGAAGTTATATACTGTTGAGTGTCTTCTCCCCATTTCCCCAGGTATTCCCACCATGAAGGGGAAATGCAAGGTCATTTGTGTCTCTGTATATCTCTCTCCCTCTCAGGACTGGAAGGGCTTTGTACTAACCACGGCTCCTTCTTATCCTCAGGGGACTCTCCCTACACTATATCTTGCGTGTCCTCTATACTATGGCTTTTAGTAAAATTCTTTTTCCAGGGTAGCATGGTTTTCACTTCATAATGCAAAGATAAGCTTTTCTATTTAGAAATTCTTTTTCTCACTCAGTAAAACCTGGTTTTCAAAGCTGTTGTCCTTCTAGCGACTCAAGAAAGTCAGCTTTGAGACTCAAAGCTAAACAGTGATTTCTTTGTTCTAGACCAGTATTCTCAAACTTTCGTGTGCATCAGAATTGCCAGGGAAAGTGTGCATCAGAATTGCCAGGGAAAGTTTGTTAAAACATAGAGTGCTTGACCCCTCAGAAGAGTTTCCTATTCAGGAGGACAGGGATGAGGCCTGAGGAATTTGCATTTCTGACAAGTTTCCAGGTGAAGCTGATGCTGCTGATCAGAGAACACACTTTGAGAACCCACTCTGGGCAAAATCTAATTTGTTCTTCAAGCAATGAATGGCCACGACTTAATGAGCTAGGGAGTTGCAGGGTAATTTTATTTAGGAAATATAATAGTTAAATATTTTCAAAAATATTAACCTTATTATAGATGATATTTATTTGTTGGTGTCTTCTAAAACAAGAAAGCTTCTACAGACTAGAAGAGTACATAGTGAATGGGAATTAGAAAGCTTGGTCTTATGATCATGAGGTACCCAATTTATCTCAAACTGTAGGGCATGTACATTCTGTAAGAAAAAGACCAGTAAAGATAATGCTCCAAAAGGTGAAAAAAATATCAGTGACAACTTTATGAATAATATTCAGAAGCATCCCTCAGTATCTAATTAACAGGGTTTAATAGGGGTACCGCTTCAGAAAGTCATATAAAAGCATTTAAAGCATACCTCCAAGTGGATCTAAAGTGTTTTTAAAGTTCATGATTTTTAATCTTAAATTTCGATTGCAGCAGGCCTGTTGAGTTGTGGCATCAGCAAGTGAAGGTGTGAGGGAGCAGGTTTGAAAAATCTTTCTATCCAATGGATCAAAACTCCTAGGAATAAATCCCACCTTCCACTCAATAGTATATAACTTCTGGTGCTTATGCTGAACTTGAGGAAAACTAAGGCCAAAGATGAAAGCATTCAAGTCCAACTGTGAAGATTCTGACCTGATTTTCTTTTTCACTGAGGCCCAAATATACCAACCTCATATAGATGGTTAATACTAGAGCCAGGTGTAATACTTATGACTTCAAACCATCAGATCAGGGCTCTATTTTTTAAAGTGGTTAATAAAGAAATTGATATAATTAGGGAAAATGTAAAGTGATCTGTGTTAATTGCTTTTATAAGGAGTGATGAATCTATATAATTCAAAACTTTGTATATTTATCACATTGGTAACTCCTAACATTTCTGATGCTTTTCAAGAGCAATGAAAAGTCTCCCTGTTTTTTTTTCCCCCCAAACAGATTCAATGCCCTTATTTTAGTGATCAAAGCAGCATCAAGCTCAACCTGTGGTATTGTAGGAGATAATTGCCCTATTAAACTATAATTATTCAAGTGTCTTTTACATCCTGCTAAGGGCCTATTCTTATATGTGTGGTTTACAAATTGAAGCAGATTGCCATCTCCACACAAAAGAATAGATTATAATTCGGGAATGCAATTATAGAAGGCTATGAACATTTCTGTAATAATAATAATATTAAAAACATAAAATAGGCCTCAAACCCTTTGGCCTCATGCTGGGCAGGGTACTTCATTAATACGCATGGATATGCCAATGGGGATTATTTTCTTAAAATGTGAGGAGAAACAAAGCCTTTTTTTTTTTTTTTTTTTCGTCCTCTGGGCACTTTTACAAACTCACTCTAAACTTAAACTGTCTTCTTTGGATACCTCTAAATATCTGTGTGAGTTTTATCTATAAAGACAGTGTTGGTATTTGAGAGATGCTGAATCCACGGAAACTGTCAATTCCCTTTGTCTGGGGACATCGCTTCTCTAAAAATATGCTGAAGCAGTATATTTCCTAATTCCTCAACAGGGCATTTGATGGTTCCTAGATTATAAATCTGGCATTTAAAGCATTAAGGACCTACCTTTAATAGATAGTATGACCCAAATAAAACCATACCATCTCTTGGCTAGTCCCAACAGAAAAATAAATGGTATAGAAATCCAAAAGAAATCCAGGAAGTAGCAAGCCTGGGCCATGGAGCACTCTGTAGAGACCTAGTGTAGAATGTATGAGATCAGCAACTATGTGTGTCATTGAGAGGTCTTTGTATTTTCTTAGCACTACCACCCTCCAAAAAAGAATATGACAGAAGAGTTTCATTTTAGTCTGAAGACTTGAGGTCACCATCCTGCCGTAATAACAGTACAGTAATAGCAATAATAACAGTAGCCTCCCTGTGTAGTACTTTAAAGCTTAGATGCCACTTTGATATATACTGTCACAATTTAATCCTTCCAACAGCAAGGTGAGGTAGAAGAATTGTATTGAAGAAAGGAGTCTCAAAGAGGTTAACTCTCCTACCCAAGATTACAAGGCTAATGTGGGCAGAGTGAGTTTCTTGACCCAAAGTTCAGTCCTTTCTTTCATGGCATCGAATGAGACCCAGTGAAATGATGCTATAGGTGGAGAAAGAACAGAAAGGTGGTGTGATGTGACCCAATGACGGTCTTCCTTCCCTGCCCAGCTGGTTGCCGACAAGTGCCTGCTTCTGCTCATTTCCAAAAGTAGCAACTCATTGGAGCTCAAGAGCAGTTCCCAAAAACACACACCATGGCATGAGAGAAGACCTAGCAACAGTTGTAGGTGATCCAACACCCAGTAGCTTACGGTTTACCTCTGGAAGGAGTTCAAGTTCTCAAAAAGCAATGATTCTAGATCTCATATCAAAACCCATGAAAGAACATTTCAATTTCTCCATAAGGTTTGTCCTAGATGCTTTCAGCTCCCCACCCTGGTACCACCGGATATCAGTGCACTAATTATGGTCATTAGTGGTCATTTTCTTGGCTGAAAGAGTTATGAACTCATTCTAGGATGGATGTTGACAGTCCACAAGTATTTGTTGAAGAACTGCTGTATGCCCAACAGCATGACATGTTCTGGGAATACAAAAATGAACAAGACATGGTCCCTGCTTTTCAGAATTTTCTTGTACAGGAGGAGAGAGAGACACAGCAAGTCACAATGTTATAGCGCAGTAAGAGCAATAATGAGTATAGGTTACTGCAACAAGAGCACAGAAGAGAGACTCCTGACTCTGTCTGTGTCAAAGGATCAAGAAAAGTTTCCTGGAGAAACAGAGTTGAGTCCTGAAAAACAAGTTTGGGCACCAGTGAAGGGTGGGAGAGGGCCATTCCGGTCAGAGGGAGCAGCATGAGCAGAGAGGCCTGATGGGAAGAAACGATATAGCTGGTGGAGAGAGACAAGCAGTTTGTTAATTTTGGAGAATTCAGGTCAAGGCCATAAGTGGCTTAAAACCACTTTGGCAGAGAGATGAGCCAACTCAGACAAAAGCAGTAGAATGACAGGAATTTTCCACTCCTGCCCCTGATAGCAGCTCTGTGCCTGGTGTCTAAGTGCTCTTACAGAACCTGAATCCCTTCTGTCTGCACTGGCTGGGTGACTGAAATATAGGCATTTGGGGTAAATAGCTAAAGGACAAAACCATCAAACCAAGATTTCAGGTCACTCTGGGTATGGACTGAATTCCTTCTGAAGAGAGTAACCCCAGTCCAGTTCAGCCCATTTGGAGTATGTCCCCCTACAGCTGTTTTGAATGGCAGCAGCCGAGTGTGCAGGAAGCCGGTGTGAGCAAGAGCACATTGTTTCAATTAGAGAGAGTAAATGTACCCAATCCTTCAGACTTTATCTTCTCTTTGTGTCTTGACCTCTAGACAGAAATGTCACAGAGGGGGAACAAACTAGCCAATGCTCAGTTATTCGGCACTAAATGCAGATAAACTGTCCTAATTGCTTTTCTTCTTTACTGTTTCATTATTCCTCATCTCTGCCTCTTCTATTCCTCCAATCCATCTTGTCCCCTCCAGCTGTGTTACACCTTCCATCTGTACCTCTTGCACTAATGTGCTTAGGAAATCAAAGGAAGCAAAACACTTATATGAATTAATTTTCAACCAGTAAATAGCCCTAATAAAGAACTAGGCCGGAGAGGAGCCTGAAGGTGTCAGACTATCAAAAGGGAGACACCTGTCTCTCAAATCCAGCCACATGGACTGGCAGAACCTTGGAGGTGGTGGGAGGTGGGGTTAGCAAGGGGTGAGAATGGGAGAAAAAGTAGGAAATTACTGCTGCTACGCACCAACATCATATGAGGTGATTCAAATAACCTCAGTAAATCTTACTCATAACGGAATTCGTGTCCTGGTCTCCTTTTTACAAAGGAGAAAAATCTAAGAAAGAGAAAACCAAAAAACCAAAAGACGAAAAAGCCTATGCAGGCAATAAGCTGGGACCCAAACCCAAAGAGCACAGTCTTTGGAGTCGATGTGTCAACACTTAGTGCTCTCATCCTGCCTAAGCAATGACCACAAGAAACAAATTCTATTTTCAGTTCAGTTCAGAACTTGATGGTCAGCTGTCTACAGTGTGTACTGTGGCCAAGCACATGGTCAGGAGCCACGAGCTTCCCCTGGTGTGGTGGTTCCACCACATTCCAGCGGTTCTGACCCTGGACACGTTACATAACCTCAGCCCCCATATGTAAAGTGAAGGGAACAGTAGCCATTAAATCAGCAGGATTAAATAAGTTTATACTAATCAAGAGCCTGGAAAACGGCATGTGGTAAGCCCTCAGAAAATAACAGCAACAGCTCCAACTTTTCATGCTGTCCATGACCCTCTGTATGTCTTTTGTCAACACGAGGTTCGGCTACAAGATGCACAGCTTGACCATGGCACTTAAAGTTTTGGTCTTTTTCTCTTTTAAATAAAATTAGATAGATGCACATTAGAGAGTACACTTACACACTCATCACCTCCAAAAAACTAAAAACACAAAAACAGTTTGTTGCCACAATAATTCCAAATGATTGGATTACCAAATTCGTCTACCATTTGTCATCTTGAACTTGATGGCTGCTCTGCTGTATGAAGAAGAACCTCTCTTCGGTGACAAGTTTCATACCCTCTTGTCTTTGATGAATCATTTGAGTGTTTTGCCTTTTTCTGAGTAAAATATTTAAAAGGATATGACAAATACTAATAATTATTTGGAAAGACTGTTCTGCTATGATACACAGAAAATGTATTTGCCACAGAAATTATTCAGCCTTCTATCATGCATATCGGTTTATAACGTTAGTATGTTGTACTATCATTTATATCTTCTTTTAGATTCATACAAATTTGGCTCTTCACAATTAACTCGTTACATGCTTTATCTCGGGTCATACTGTTGCTGGAATCCCCCTCCTGTGCCCCCAGAATGGTTAGGCTTTACATTCAAGTTCGGTAGCAAGATAACAAAAGATGTATTAATAAATCGATGCAAATATCTTGTATAAAAGCATATCTCCTGTACTGAGCCATAGAAAATCAGAAATGTAAAATAGATACTGCAGCAATAATCTCTATTTTAGTCTTGCTCAGCTATAGAGAAAAGCCAGAAGTTAGGAGATGATGACAGGGAAGATGAACTTAAAGACTAAACTGAACTCAGTTCTGAAGAAAGCAGAGCTAGACAAGCAGCATTACTGCTTTTCCGCGGTAGTTATTGCGGTTTTTGTATTTAGAACTTCCTGACTTTAGCATCTTCTCCTTCTCTACTATACAGTTTATCATATTTGTAAAGCAAGTTTGGTAAGTTTGTTTACATATTAGAAGTTTTTTCATAGGAAGAGATTGAAATTTTATTCTTAAAAGCTTCGTACTCCATTAACCAGAGTTTTATCCAGGGCATCCCATCTCAAGCCATGCTGGAGAAAGGAAAATCCACAGTATGAAGCTCTTATAATGAAACCCCGGGCTGTGCTGTGGTACATGCATATGCATATGTATATGTATGTATGTATGTATATGTATGTAAACAGTAATGTGTTTAGGTTTAGATAAAAATTTCTGCATTATCAGAGGTGGTAGCAGATAAAAACTTTTCACCAAAAATCTTTTCCTCTGATAGGACACCTATACCATAATGGGTATAATAAAACCAAGGCAATTTTCATTCATTGGACAGGAGAACTAAAGAAGAGACTTTTGCTCAAAAAGAGCAAACGACCTTGCCCGTGGTAGCTTAGGCAAGCAACTCCTTTCTCTGACTTAAAGATTCTTCTCCCAAGATGGTATATATTCCCCAACCGGAGCGTGTGTACTGCAGGGTCCTTCGGATCAGAATTACAACTCAGCCTCCTTGGCCTCTGATAAGCTCCACGAACTGTGCCCATAAGCTTGGCTGGGGTCGTTTCCGACAATTATACCAAAACAAGATTCCCTTTTCTTTTTCAGGTCCAAACCACCGTGAAGCGCCAATGGGCGCAGTTTAAAACCCAGTGGGATCAGCGCTGGGGGCGAAGGAACCCCCGCCGCTCTGCGGCCAATGCCGCTGCCGCCGCCGCCGCCGCTGCTGCCGCCGCCGCGGCCGAAGCCGGGGACATCCCGGTTTATATCTGCCACCAGGAGCCGAGGAACGAAGCCGCCGACAACCTGGGCGAAGGGGGTGCCGAGGTCATTGCTTTGGAAATCATTGAGCAAGAGTCATCCGCTTGAATGTGAAGCTAGCGCAGCATCGTGATCACTGAGCCTTCATTTCCTGGGAGACAGACAGACCATCCGTTTAAAGTGATCCCCATCCTCCCAGGAGCTGAGCATATCATTTGTGAAGAATTATTAAGTGAATTTGTCCATAGTAAATCTGGAGAAAGTTATCCTTGGTACTATTGCTGTGGGAGACAGTCTAGGAATGGGGTCTCCCACTGCATCCCTTGTGAACCCCATCTTTCATCTGGGACTGAGATGCAGTTGTCTTAGTAATGCAAGCAAAGTATCCAAGAAAAACACAATTAAATTGACCTAGTTCAGAAACAGGGTGCTCCTTGTTAATCTTGAGCCATTTATAACTTTGAAAAATTAAAAGCACGGTCACTATTTTTCTTTTTAACTCTAGACTTTGAATCAGAATATTTCTGTATTTGGCTATGGATCTGATTTTTAATTTTTTTATTTCAATCAATTCTGATGTTACTCAGATGTTTTACCATCCTCACAATGTAAACCGCACAAATTACATGACCTCTGCAAGACCAAGTGGCTTTCTTATATAGAGATGACTAAGAAGGTAGAGGGGAGACCTGCATTTGGCAGGAAGAGGTTATGTTTTGGATGAAAAAGAAATTTAGGGTCAATTTGCTTAAAACATTAGATGGGCCAGTTTGTTAACTGGTTTATTAATATCGTATGCTCAGCGTGGTTTTGGATAATCCTGTCCGTCGAACAGGCCCTAACTGCCGTAAGAACTGGCCCTCACGTTGAGTGTGCTTTGGTTGCTGGCATTTATAAATTGGGAGGTCACAAAGAATCCATCACTAAATTTTTCACAAAACTGCCAAAAATATAATTTCTAGTGGAAGAGAATATTCTCTTTAAAGAGAGTTTTCCACTTTCTTAAGCTCCAGGATTTATAAAGCAAATCACTCTAAGGTTTATAAAGCAGATTACCTCTTGCCCTTGGGTGCTATCTAGCAGTAAAAGATAAATTTGTTTAAGACTGGTAATTAAAAGACTCCATATAAATCCATTAACTGCCTTCCACCCAGCTTCAAAGCTTAACAAGATCTCGGTCTTTTCCAGGAAGATTCAGTAGGGCTAATTAGAAATCAGTTTGTAGTTGACCTTTGGTTTGATGCTATTAGCAAAACAGGAGGAGGAAAAGTAACTGCTACAAGTTGAACCATCTACCAGTTCATTTAAAATAAAAGTAGAGGGTCTTATTAAAGCCCAATACTATATTCCCATATCTTTCCTTACATCCTCATCATAAAATCTTCAAAAATCCCTGAACAAACCAGTTATCGTTACCGGCACCTAAAGTTCATTTGTGGATTTGCAACAGTAATCAGAGTTACCATCATTTGATTTTGTGCCAAACGGGGAGATCCATTGAAACCCTTCAAATCCCAAATCTCATCTATGTCGATGCCACTGCCTTTCAGAGGTGATCTAGTTGTGGAAAAACAAAAAGTTGATTTGTTTATGGTTAGATATTTAGTGCACCCAAAGAAAATTATATTCCTTCAGTGAAAATGTATTTTGGATACTAAAGTGGTTTATGTCTCCTTTACTGAATGTAAGGGAGGAATTGAAAAGAAGGTATTTTTCCAATCACAGTATTTATGTAGTGGTGTTCCTATTTTCGTTTACAAACATGGAAAACAGAGTATTTGAGGCAGCTCTAGTACAAATGTGATAATATATTGCTAGATATTCTAAACATTATTGTGCTATTATAGTAGGGGCTGACGAAACAACACAGCTTACCGTAGAATTATACATAGTGCCAAAATGATGTGAACTGCTTACGCTATGTATATGTATAAATTAATACAGAGTATGTTAAAAGCAAAAAGATGTATATGTGCATATTTTTCTACAGAAATATATTCTCATCTTTCATTCATTCATCATGTCTCCAGCTCATTCCATGCTCATTTTTTCATTTCAGTCATGCGCGGCTAACATCCCACTTAATTTGGGTAGTAGGAAGGGGAAAGATAATCCAAATAGGTTAGAAAACCATATGTAAAAACATTGAGGTTATTGTCTTTGTCAGTGTAATCAGCTTCCATCTTCAACTTTGCTATAAACTCCAAAGAACAGTTCTCATACCCTGGAAATTGCAAAAACAACACACAACTATTGATCTCTACAGTGTAAATTTGGGGAGCACAGCAAAGAAATCTAGGGCAAGAAGTATCCTTTCATTGTTCTTGACTTTTTTTTTTCATTATTCTGGGACCAGACTTGAACTGTCCAACATCACATCAGATCGTTAGAATTGTTACAATCATTGATTTTTAATATAGTCTGGGAGAGAGACTAAGATGGGACCAAAGGCGACTAATTAAATGTCATTAGAATGCATCAAGACCACTATTGGAAAGATTTTCAGATCTAGAAAGCATAAAATGGAAAAAATGAGGATTAAATGAGAACTGTGATAGGCAAATAAAGGGGAACAGGAACAATTTGTAGGTTCTGCACACTATTCAACTTACTGTCCTCCTGAGAGCTGGAGAACTTTTTCAGAAAAGATACATAAGGACTACGTCTTTTCCTTTGTGTCCCAGTAGACAATACAGATAGATATTATTACCCTTGTGATCCTGAAAAACAAAAGTAATTTTCCATCATACCATAAAACCTGATTCTTCAAGAGGACAACTTTAACTCAGATGGTCAGTTTCCCACCTGCTTTGATCCTCACTACAAAACAGACCTTTGAAAGATATCATGGTTCTTGAAAGAGGGAAAGATGTTGAAAAAGAAATGACAGAAACACTATTGTCATGGAGCTCCAACCCTGTTCATTCATTCATTATCATTGATTCAACAGACATTTCATACACTTTTCACCTAGCTCCACAACAAATAGTTATTAATAGTAGTTATCCTGGCAAAGTTTCTTTGCAGTGGTGACTGCTTCTTTCCTGAGTCAATGGTACAAATCAAAACCTACTAAGTGAACCATTACCCTAAAGTCATAACCACTGACATCTTTGGAGTGGAAGAACGAAGGGACCCATGCGGTTGGAACTGGTAGCTGAATGTGACCTTTCCTCTTTATTAGTGCTCGGTGGGGCAGCTCAAGTTATTAGAAACATTCTCAGAACAAGATCTCTGCATAAACTCATTTTCTTAAGAACAAGGCCTGAAACAGTGATTCTTCCATTGGCTAGATTACCATTCAACTGCTTATCAGGGAGTTAATGCTTTAGAGTTTAAAATAAGGTTATACCTGAAGAGGGGAGATCAGAAGCCATATTTAGAAACACAATCAGGTACACTCAGAAGTAAACCCCATTTATTATTCTGAGAGGGGAGACAAGATGGCTCACTCCTAGCTTAAGCTTACATAAGATTGATTTTAGTGAATTAATCCATGGGTAATTTATGTGTCTGCAGGGGGGCAAGGGGGGAGAAAACAATAACTGGAAACATAAAAGAAAGAATGATACGTGCCTGTGAGAGTCAAGTAACGAGGAAAAACCACATTTGAAAAGTAAGAGCTATCCTTCTGATTAGTTTTGTTCTCCGGGACACAGGATTAACATCTGTTTGCCCCCTGTAAGTAATAAGAAGCACTGAAGGAGTGAAAACTCAGCGTAACTCAGGTCAGGAAGATTTTCTAATAACATGCCTTCCTCCATTTGGATTAGTGAGCATCTCTGAAAGATTTCAGAGA
Organism: Neogale vison; assembly: GCF_020171115.1. Taxonomy (NCBI): domain Eukaryota; kingdom Metazoa; phylum Chordata; class Mammalia; order Carnivora; family Mustelidae; genus Neogale; species Neogale vison. Next base: position 160,832,281 of record NC_058094.1, on the reverse strand, counting down.
TTTTCCATTATCTTAAACATTGACCAACCAGGCTCTCAGGTCACTGATCCGACTTACAGAAATTTCCACTTACAGAAATTCAATGCCTTGTCTCTAACTTTCCAGAAACCCTCTTGGCTGACTGACCAGCAATGCAGCTGCATGTCACTGCCATCTCCTCTACTTAAGAGACTTATCTTGTTTTAATTTGGAGAAATCACTTCCCAACAAAATCTCAAAGTACTACAAGAGAAGTGCTGAACAGAAATTCAGTAAAACCAGTTGAGATGTCTTTAATGAGGGGAGGAAAGAAAATGCATTCAGAAGAGACAGGAAGTCAGTGTCCACACATCCCTGCCAGACTGGCTAATCGAGGCTAGTGCTCACACAGACTTGTCTCACACAGACGCCCTGCACCAAAGCGTACACCCAGCTGCGCTATCCCAACATGTGCACACAGCACGGTGTGTGGCTACTCTCATGGCTGCAAGCATTTCCCTCCTGTGCTCGAGCATGACAGCTTCTGCGTGCTGTCATCAGAAGAGGGGTATTGTCGGGGGTGGTGGTGTTACGGAGAGCATCCCTTAAATAGAGATGATTTAAGAAGACAAAAGAAAAAAAAAAAAAAGAAGAAGACAACAGAAAGGAACTCCAATCACGGAAATACTGTAGTCGATATGAATGGACTCCTAAACACTAGCTTACTTACTCTTTGTAATCACTGAAACTGGTTTTATCCCCCATTTTAGTGATGAGGAAACTAAGTGAAAGAGGAGTTAAATAATGCACCCACCACAGTCACACAATTAGTAGTAAGTGGCCAGGCTAGGATTTGAATCAAGAGTAGCCAGTGCCTTTGTTTTTGAAACCGCCATCTTGATTGGGTGGTCCCACCATCCTGTCTCTCAAAGGAAAGACTGTCCGTTCCCCTCTTGACTCTAAAGGATACAGATCATTGTCTCCTGTTGGCCAAGAGGATAGAGATTGTTCATAACATGTTTCTCTTTTGGTCCAAAATTAACTTAATTCATGGTCCATGGATTCCTTCAAAAAATGAGTAGTCTTTAGATGAAATTCAGCTTTCTACAGCTTAAAGGGTTTCTTCTATCATGATGACTCCTTCTTATACCCAGGGATATATATATATTTTTTTTTCACACACAGTGCCAGTATGCAGCTTTTCCATTTCAAGATGGAGTCTTTGTGCAGACATTGGGGAGAAAAAACATGCTTTGGGAAATTCTCGGTGGACACCCCAGGCCTCAAGAGACCTTGAGACCTGCGGCAGAGCGGAAGAAGAGGAAGGAGGGCTGATTTTAGCGCTGTTTGTCATAAGACTTTCGCTTACTGATTTTCAAGAAGGGAGGCCTGCACAGAGAAGACAATAAAGACCACAAACATGAACTCACCCATGGAACTCAGCGTCAGGTGATGAAGAGACAGAGTGGAGAAGGAAAACGTTCGAGGAACTGTAGCACCAGCCAAGGGGGCCACGTAGTTAGGGCTGCTGGCTCCACCTCCAGAAATTGACCCTGGAGAAACTACAGAAATGGAGGGCACACATGCATTTTAGGAGTTAGCATTTAATGGGGAAAAAAGGAAAAGGAAAAAAGAGATAAACAAAAATGAAAAACTCTAGGTTTCTCGAATGAGTGCACCACTTTGAGGAGAGGAAGGGGTCTAGACAACGGCTGGAGGCCACAGCAATAGAGCACAGGACAGACTTTTATTGTGTTCTGCTCTTCACCTTCTCAGGGCTTGGGACCTCCCCTACAGCCACAGGCCTCACTGCTGGTCCCAGGGTCCACAGAATACTCTCACAGCAGCATAAGAACCCTAAAGGAGTAAGGGGTTCATGAAAACAAGTAAGTTTGCACTAAGTTGCTACCCTGGGCATCCATTCCTGCCCTTCGTTTCTTCTCCAGCACGGCAAGACTGGTGCATTATAACTTGGGTGGGGTGGGGAGGGGAGTGTCTTATCCCAATACTTTACACCAGTGGCCAGGTGTTAGTGTTCCTGTGTAAGCAGCCCAGGAAAGTATCCAGGATACCCCAAGGTGACTTGGTCTTTACCCTGGGACTCACTCTCTCCATTCTCCTTAAATTCACCAGGATCCAGAAAGCCATGGCTTGGTCTTTGGCCACTCCCCAAGAGACTTTAGAGACCAATTACGCCAAAGTCAGAGGCTCATAGGCCAAGACAATTCAACGTCTCCAGAACAGAACCATTCCCAAGGAGAGCCAACAAACTAAACAAAGTCTACAATAAACCAGTGTGATTAGGAAATGCTGATTAAAAATTCCAAATAAGCTTGAAAACATATATTGAAGGACATAAGGAAAGATTATTAACAATACAGCAAGGAACAAGAAAGAATACAAAAGAACCCAGGGGAATACTGTTTATGAATAAATGCAATGGCTGAAATAAATCACCCTACATGCAATAATTGCAATGAATAACAGTTAATTAGTAAGATGGACACAGTTTTTAAATGAATTAGTAAGAAGATCTGATTAGGAATATTCCCCAGAGGAAGCAGGAAAGAATAAAGAGATAGAAAACAGAAAATAGAAAACAGAGGTGGAAGTGCCAGTGTGTAGACAACAGGAGTCCCAGAAGGAGACCAAAAACATACAAATATATTTTTAATTAATTAAAGAGACCTCAAATAAGAAAACTCAAGTGTTACTAAATAAATACCCCAAACTAAAATTTTTGTTGATATTGACAAGACTGGGGACAAGATCAACATACCAAGTAGCTGAAGCTTTTCTGAGTTTTTTGGTGGGGGGAGAGAGGAGGATCGAGATTGGGGTAATTAAGAAAGCAATATGGGCTTGGGGCACCTGGGTCAGTGGGTTAAATCCTCTGCCTTCGGCTCGGGTCATGATCTCAGGGTCCTGGGATCAAGCCCTGCATCAGGCTCTCTGCTTGGCAGGGAGCCTGTCTCCCCCTCTCTCTCTGCCCTCTGCCTACTTGTGATCTCTGTCAAATAAATAAAATCTTAAAAAAAAAAAAAGAAGAAGAAGAAGAAAGAAAGCAATATGGGTAAATAAACATGAATATGGGTCTTAACATGTATGAAACGGTCTTAATATATCATTAATTATAATACAGCGGTTGTGGTCACCAATTAAAACAGAGAATCTCAAATTTAAAAAAAATAAAGCCCCACAACATACAGGCAACAAGAGATACACATAAGACCATAAGACAAAAAGAAAATAAAAGATTGAAAATCTGTGGGAAAAGTTTTGTTAGGGAAATGTGAACCCAAAGAAATATGGGGTTGTTTCTTAATGTCTGACTAAATAGAATTTAAGACAAAAAAATCATAAGGGAAATCATGTACCAGTAAAAGAAATAATTGAACAAGATTATAACCATCATAAATTTATACACATTCTAAAATACAGCTTTAAAACACATAAATACTGAAAGAACTCCAGGGAAAAATATGTAATTTGTCAACTGTAATGTTGGGTTTTTTTTTAAGTTTTGTTTATTTATTTGGGGGGAAAGGGGCAGAGGGAGATTCTCAAATGAGCACAGGGATCCCCATGGGGCTTGATCTCATGACTCTGAGACTGTGCTGAGATCACAACCCAAACTAAAATCAAGAATCCAAAGCTTAACTGACTGAACCACCCAGTGCCCCAATTGTAGTTGATGATTTTAACATACCTGCCTCAGAATCTGATAGATGAAGCAAATAAAATGTTAGAAGTGTTACAAAAACATCTGGAAAATATAATTACCAAACTCAAGCTATTGAAAATACATTAGCTATGCTCATCAAACAGGAAATGCGCATTCCTTTTGCATATACACAGAATATACAAAAATGCCATCTTTAAGATCATAAAGAAAGCCTCTATTAATTCCAAATGACTAATACCATTCAGAAGATCTCTGACCATAAAGCAATAGGATTAGAAATAAATATCAAAATCATAGGTTCAGCAGCCTTATGTTGAAAATAAATATTTTAATATAACGCTTATTTTTAAAAGAATATTTAAAATTATAGGATGGTGACTATCTTACATTACTGTCATACTAGTTTTTAACCATTAAAGCTATTTAGCACCACATCTCTAAATTTACAGGGCATACTAAAGCAGTTCCTTGAAGGACACTTAAACTTTTTTTTTTTTTTCCAATCTAAGTGAAGCCATCTCTTGCCATAAGCAAAGGGATGGGAGATCAGTATACTGGTCATCATTTGATACAAATAAGGAAGGTGAGCTTAAGGTTCCATGTATGTTTCTGGCCTATGTGCAAACTCATAGTCCAAACCAGTGCTGTGGATCTCATGGGGTAGTGGGAGGACACTTTATTTATCTGAGAAGAAATAAGATGGTGAGCAACAGAATAAAAGCAGAAAAACATAAGAAGGAAAAAGTTACATGAGAAATTCCCCTGAGGTGATGGTATTCTCCAAGTACACTGTCAGGCAGGCTAACTCAGAAGTCATGGCCTGCAAAGACTTAACAGACCAAGTTAAGATGCTCAATTCATGCAGTTTATTTAATCAACTGAAAACAGTGAGAAGCTTATAGAAGAAGATATTATGGTAGAGTATAGCAGGATACACTAACCATACTATCATGTTTCCTCTCTAGGCCACATATTCCCTGCTGAAAGCATAGAGTTGAGGTTTGAGCAAAGGGGCACAGAAGAGGGAGGATGCCTAGAGTCAACACACTGTGCTTGCTCTACCAGGGAGATGAAGGACTCATGGCTACAGTGGCAGCTTGCCAATGACCATAATTAACAGCTATGGGTTTTATCTGTATTTCTTGGGCAGAGGACACAGGAACTAGAATAGATGTCACGTGGGCAGTATATTTAATCTCATGATTATTGAATATCTTAGAAGCCTCATGCATATGTAGGTTACCGTTAATATTGGGGTTTGTATGCCTTGGTATCTTTGGTATAGCATATATACTTTGTGTCTTGTGGTTCCTCCATATCTTATAGTCTATGTTAAACACACAAATGCTCTATGCAAATTATTCTAGTGTATCTCACAGATTGCTAATCTACTTATTATTCATACCTCTCATTTACTGTCCTTGTCTTCTCTGGAAGAACTGAATGTTCTAACAATCAAACACCTATTACAGAGGGATATAAGTTTCAGAGCAGAAGTCAATAATGAAAAAAAAAAAAAAGAGCAACAAAACCAAATACTTGGTTATTTGAAAAAAAATTTTTAAAAAGGCCTCTAACAAGACCGATCAAGGAAAAAAGAGAGAGTACGCTTAGTTTAAAAAAATAGTAATAAAATGATGAATAATTAAGACACCACAGAGATTATAAAAAGAGTAAGAGCATTATAATGTCTATATGTATATGTTCAAAGTCCAACATACTCTAATAAATTTGAAAAACTTAAAAGAAATAACTAAATTTCCAGAAAAAAATAGATAAAAATGGATAAATTGGGCAGCAAAAATAGAATACTTGAGTAAACTAGTCAAAAACCACAGTCTTAGATGGTTTTATAGGTAAGTTACATCAAATTTGTTGAGGGATTGTTCATTTCTACCATAAAATATTTTCCAAATATACAAGATTTTCCAAAATATATAATAAAGATGGTACCACAAATCAGGGGAAAACAATGATTTGTTTAATAGATGGTGTTAGAAAAACTGGCTTACAACATGAAAACAATAAAACTGGATCTCTTATTAATCCTACATAAAAATATAGAGTCCAGGGATATTATTAAATATCTAACTATGAAAGATAAATATATGCATGAATGAAAAGAATATGTAAGCAAATGGCTTAAGGGCAGGGAAAGATTTCTTAAAGAAATACCATAAACTAAAAGTCAAAAAAAAAAAAACAACAAAATAAAACAAAACAGTGAGTTTGTTTACATCAAAGGCAATATACCTGGCCAACAAGGAATAGTGTCCCCTTGTTAAATAGATATCTCTAATTGACAAATGATAGGATGGGATATAAAACTGAGTTAATACCTAGAACATAAAAAGAACTTCAGCAAATTAACAAGAAAAATATTGGCATAGTATATGCACAAGCAAGTTACAGAAGAGGTCATCCAAAAGGTTAAAAAGTATATGGAGATATGCACAGATTCCTTAGTTAGCAGAGAAGTCCTTACTAGAACAACAGGGCCACTATTAGACATAGGAACATGCCTACTTCCAGGGAGAACCACCAAGGTCTGTAGTTCATCTTGTGAGAGAGGGAAACCTGCAAAGTGGGCATTATTTTTTACTGATTCAAAACTTTCACAGATGTTATATATTTTAGGACTGACGGGTATTGGGGGGAAAGCAGCCCTCCTCCAGTTCAGTGGAAGACTAGAAAGAAAAAATTCTGAAAGTCTAGAAAGGAAGCAAAGCCAAAGTTTGGAACCTAGTTACTAGTAAAGCACACTTTTAAAAAAGATAACTCTTGACCTGATTTATATGACATCTATTAAGCATTTAATTCGCAATGACAACCAAGAACCCCACCAATCTAAAACTCAGTAACAAGACAAAATCTGTCTACCCTTGTACTTGGCATATACTGAAATAATTGAATCAGAGAAGATACTTTGTGCATTTAAGAAGTGGATAAATCTCCATTCTAGAACAGTATGTTGATGAACTGATAAGCCAATCATCACATCTCCATTCACACCAAACGTCTAAGAGAATCTGTCTCCCATCCATGCTTTGGCAGCTATGTTTAGACCACATGATCTCACTGTCTTTGCCACAGTACATTGGACCATGAGCAGATAAATAACCTAACCTGAACTAATCAAATTCTGTCTCAGGAATCCTAACTAAGAAACATAAACATTATTAATTACACGGTGATGGACTTTGGAGATAAAAGTCCCCAAAGATTCTGAGTTGGCGGATATATTTGCCAGATATACAGTGATAGATAAGAAGGAGAACAAAACAGACACATTGAGGGAATGAGACAAGGAACCATGATGAGAGAGAGAGAGAGGGAGAGAGAGAGAGGCTGGGAGGGAGGGACGGGGAGAGAGGAAGAGAAAAATGGAAAAAATAGCTGCCTGATTGCTTCCTATCTCTCAAGAGACCTGACTTTATTTCCAACAATTAGATTCTATAATATTGCCATGTATTCTTACAATTAATTGCTCTTTTCCTTGAAATAATTTCAGTGGATTCCTGTCCAAATATCACAATGTGCCCTGACTAAGATAATTGGCTTCTTAGAACATATGTCTAAGCCTTGAACAAAAGCTTGCCAAGGCTCATTAAATACATCAGACATACTCTTTTTACTCCTATAAGAATGAATAGTAATGTCATAAAAAATGATCCCTGTCAGAGGGTTTTAGGTAAGAAGCTGAGGGTCATGGAAGCACAGATGGGTTTCATTTCTTCTTCCAAATGACGGTAGTAGCTTTGTCAGGGAAAGAAGATAAAATAAGAGGATTTGAGTGAAAAATGAATTTGGTTTTCTGAATCTTAGTTACAACAGTACATTGAGTCTGCTGAGGACCTGCCTGCTCAACCTACAGGCTGAGAGGATTCTACTGGGCAGAAAACCTATCGGTAAAATAAAAAAATTTTTGAACTGAAAAATAAAAGGAAGAATAGTGCCCAGATATAGCTCCACAACCTTCTCTGGAGGACCCTAGTATGCCCAATAAAGTAAACTGAAGAAGAACAGGATATATTTCATGGAAAAGTATCTGGGAGAAAAGTCAGAAATAATTCTTATATCCTACAAAGACTATATGACATGTGAAGTGGGGCAGTAACAAAGTGAATCAGAAATGTTAACACATTTCTGAGAAGAGAAGTACTGTCATATGCATGTTACAGAAAGTTGGAGAGTCAATAATAGATGTGATGACATATGTGTGTGTGTGTGTGTGCATATGTGTGTATAATGATGTCAAACATATATATTTTATTGTATACATATATTTTAACTCAACTATCAAAGAAATGAAAGACCAGAATAGTATATTGAAAATATATGGAAAAATAATTGATATGCCTATAAAACCAATAACAGACCTAATGAGGAAGGGAGAAAGAGCGTCTAAAGAAATCAGCATGGTATTCAGGAAGCTCTCAGAGATACAACACATTATGAAGAAATATGTTCAACTGGAATTTCTATTTCTTTATTTTATTTTATTTTATAGAGAGAGAATGCAAACATGAGAAGGGGTGAGGAGGGGCAGAGAGAGGGGGGAAGTAAACTCCCTAGTGGGCAGGGAGCCCAATTTGGAGCTTGATACCTGGACTTAGATCATGACCTGAGCTGAAAGCAGATGCATTCTTATTTATATTAATGGTTTGTTAGGTAGTTCAAACTAGTTTTTCAGAAAAAAACTAAAAACTTTGATAAAATAACAAAATCATCTTGTTAAAAACATAAAAATGAAAAGAAGAAAAAAACCAACACACAAAATCAAGAGTCAGTGGAAAACAATAACCCAAAATGATAAGTGCTCTCAGAAGCCACTCACACACTGAGGTCATTTGCTGATGTGAACCTGAATTTTGATAGAAGACAGACAACTAACAACTAACAAAAGAAATCCTTCCCCACAATAAGCACTCATCCCTAAAAGGCTAACGTGTCAGGATTCAGGATGAGGGTGTATTAAGGTGAAATACATTACATAAGGTGAATTACATTCCATCCCACTCTTCAGGATAAACTAGAGAATTTTGATTCTTGAATTCAGTTTATGTTCTTTAGAAACACTTGTGCTCTAGGCAGTATAGACATTTTAACAATGTTTATTCTTCGATCTAAGAGCATGGAATGGTCTTCCATCTTTTTGTGTCTTCTTCAATTTCTTTTATGAGTGTTCTGTAGTTCCTTGAGGACAGATCCTTTACCTCTTTGGTTAGGTTTACTCCCAGGTATCTTATGGTTCTTGGTGCTATAGTATATGGAATTGATTCTCTAATTTCCCTTTCTGTATTTTCATTATTAGTGTATAAGAAAGCCACTGATTTCTGTACATTGACTTTGTATCCTGCCATGTTGCTGAATTGTTGTATGAGTTCCAGTAGTTTGGGGATGGAGTCTTTTGGGTTTTCCATATAAAGAATCATGTCATCTGCGAAGAGAGAGAGTTTGACTTCTTCATGGCCAATTTCGATACCTTTTATTTCTCTTTGTTGTCTGATTGCTGTTGCTAGGACTTCTAATACTGTGTTGAACAAGAGTGGTGAGAGTGGGCATCCTTGTGTTCCTTATCTCAATGGGAAGGCTGCAAGCTTTTTCCCATTGAGGATGATATTTGCTGTGGGTCTTTCATAGATAGATTTTATGAAGTTCAGGAATGTTCCCTCTGTCCCTATACTTTGAAGTGTTTTAATCAGGAACGGATGCTGGATTTTGTCAAATGCTTTTTCTGCATCAGTTGAGAGGACCATGTGGTTCTTCTCTCTTCTCTTACTAATTTATTCTATCACATTGATTGATTTGCGAATGTTGAACCATCCTTGTAGCCCAGGGATGAATCCCACCTGGTCATGGTGGATCATCTTTTTAATGTGCTGTTGGATCTTATTTGCTAGGATCTTTAACTCACTGAGCCACTCAGGTGCCCCCTTGTTTGCTAGGATCTTGTTGAGAATCTTAGCATCCATATTCATCAGTGATATTGGTCTGAAATTCTCCTTTTTGGTAGGGTCTTTGCCTGGTTTGGGGATCAAGGTAATGCTGGCTTCATAGAAAGAGTCTGGAAGTTTTCCTTCTGCTTCAATTTTTTGAAACAGCTTCAGGAGAATAGGTGTTATTTCTTCTTTGAAAGTTTGGTAGAATTCCCCGAGGGAATCCATCAGGTCCTGGGCTCTTGTTTTTTGGGAGGTTTTTGATCACTGCTTCAATCTTGTTACTAGATATTGGTCTATGTCTATACTGCCTAGAGCAATCTATACTTTTAATGCTATTCCAATCAAAATTTCCACCAGTATTCTTCAAAGAGCTGGAGCAAATAATCCAAAAATTTGTATGGAATCAGAAGAGACCCCGAATCGCTAAGGAAATGTTGAAAAACAAAAATAAAACGGGGGGCATCACGTTACCTGATTTTAAGCTTTACTACAAAGTTGTGATCACCAAGACAGCATGGTACTGGCATAAAAACAGACGCATAAACCAGTGGAACAGAGTAGAGAGCCCTGATATGGACCCTCAACTCTATGGTCAAATAATCTTTGACAAAACAGGAAAAAATATACAGTGGAAAAAAAGACAGTCTCTTCAGTAAATGGTGCTAGGAAAACTGGGCAGCTATATGTAGAAGAATGAAACTCGACCATTCTCTTACACTGTACACAAAGATAAACTCAAAATGGATAAAAGACCTCAATGTGAGACAGGAATCCATCAGAATCCTAGAGGAGAACACAGGCAGTAATCTCTTCGATATCAGCCACAGCAACTTCTTTCAAGATATGTCTCCAAAGGCAAAGGAAACAAAAGCGAAAATGAACTTTTGGGACTTCATCAAAATCAAAAGCTTCCGCACAGCAAAGGAAACAGTCAACAAAACAAAGAGGCAACCCACGGAATGGGAGAAGATATTTGCAAATGACAGTACATATAAAAGGTTGATATCCAGGATCTATAAAGAACTCCTCAAACTCAACACACACAAAACAGACAATCATATCAAAAAATGGGCAGAAGATATGAACAGACACTTCTCCAATGAAGACATACAAATGGCTATCAGACACATGAAAAAATGTTCATCATCACTAGCCATCAGGAAGATTCAAATTAAAACCACATTGAGATACCACCTTACACCAGTTAGAATGGCCAAAATTAGCAAGACAGGAAACAACATGTGTTGGAGGGGATATGGAGAAAGGGGAACCCTCTTCCACTGTTGGTGGGAATGCAAGTTGGTGCAGCCTCTTTGGAGAACAGTGTGGAGATTCCTCAAAAAATTAAAAATAGAGCTTCCCTATGACCCTGCAATTGCACTCCTGGGTATTTATCCCAAAGATACAGATGTCGTGAAAAGAAGGGCCATCTGTACCCCAATGTTTATAGCAGCAATGGCCACGGTCGCCAAATTGTGGAAAGAACCAAGATGCCCTTCAACGGACAAATGGATAAGGAAGATGTGGTCCATATACACTATGGAGTATTATGCCTCTATCAGAAAGGACGAATACCCAACTTTTGTAGCAACATGGAGATTATGCTGAGTGAAATAAGTCAAGCAGAGAGAGTCAATTATCATATGGTTTCACTTATTTGTGGAGCATAACAAATAGCATGGAGGACATGAGGAGTTAGAGAGGAGAAGGGAATTGGGGTAAATTGGAAGGGGAGGTGAACCATGAGAGACTATGGACTCTGAAAAACAATCTGAGAGTTTTAAAGGGGCGGGGGGTGGGAGGTTGGGGAACCAGGTGGTGGGCATTATAGAGGGCATGGATTGCATGGAGCACTGGGTGTGGTGCAAAAATAATGAATACTGGGACGCCTGGGTGGCTCAGTTGGTTAAGCAGCTGCCTTCGGCTCAGGTCATGATCCCAGCGTCCTGGGATCGAGTCCCACATCAGGCTCCTTGCTCGGCAGGGAGCCTGCTTCTCTCTCTGCCTGCCTCTCTGCCTGCCTGTGCTCACTCTCTCTCCCTCTCTCTCTGACAAATAAATAAATAAAATCTTAAAAAAAAAATAATAATGAATACTGTTATGCTGAAAATAAATAAAAAATAAATTAAAAAAAAAAAAAGAAACACTTGTGCTATCCACTTGTGGTTTAGCAAAAACAAACTCAAATGTTCTTTTTTTTTTTAATGTAAGTATAAGTTTTGCCCATGGGGGGAAAAATAATAAATGCTGTGCAGCACACAGCCAAAAATGACTAGGCACATAGAACTAGGTTTCATGAGGAGAACAGGAAAAAAAACAGACTCGCAAAGACACCAATACTGAAACTTTATAGACTATGAAATAATTTTGCTGACTATGTGATACATATAAAAAAGAATGAAGATATCTACAGAGGATAAAAAATTATAAAAAAAATAGTATGTAAAAGAATCAAATATAATTTCTGTTATGAAAAATATATTTGAGAGACAGTAGATGAGTTTAATGGATGATAAGGCAGAGATATAGAGGATTCATGGACTAAAAGAAGAGTGAGAAAAAAATATCTGGAGTTCACACAATTTGATAGAAGAAATAGGTAGAAGAGAAGCTAAGAAATGTGAGAAGGTCTAACATCTGTTTAATCAGAACTCCAAATAGGATGAAAATAGAGAATGAACTGCAAGTAGTATTTGAAGAGATAATGACTTAGAATTTTCCATAAACTTGACACACATTAATCCACAGACATAAGGAGCCCAATAAAGGCCAAGAAGACTAAATAAAAAGAAATTCATAGTCATACAGACTAAATTCACAGGAATCCAAAAATAGGAACTCTTAAAAAGAAACCAATGACAATAAACAGACTAACTTCCTAATGAGTGAATTAGTTAGTTCTCCACATTAACAATGGAAGACAGCAGAATGAGAGAATCAATAAGATAAAAATAAAGTTAATATCAACCTAGATTATGCACGAATTCAAAGGATTTTTTAAGAATGAAGGCCAAATAGAGAAGAGGCATATCCAGAATGGCTGAGTAAGGACTTCCAAAAATCTGCTCCTCCATAAAAGCAATGAGAACACTGACAAAATCTGTCAAAATCAATATTTTCAAAACCCTGAAAATTAACCAAAGGCGGAATTATTCTGGGAAAGTCATTAAGCAACTCAGCTAGAGGCTTCTCCCTGGGAAAGGAAAAAGTTGGAGCGTACCTCTAATGTTCCAGCTTTTGGGGCCAGGGAATGCCCGAGAGACTTATTTCTGTCTCACGCACTGGGGGCACTGATGGGACCAGAATATTCTAGGAGCCTGGGGGCTGCTGAGAACAAAAGAAAGCTGGCAGGTTTGCAGCAGCTCCAGAGAACCTGCAATACTGCAGACAGACACCAGAGGGGGGAATAGATTACAAACTCCTGGCAGGGGTGGGGGTTGGGGGGAGTAAATATCTCTAATTGAGAATTTATGCACACAAATCCAGAAAATATACTTCAACAGAAAAGGTTTGGGAGGGCCCCAGAATCTCTAGCCAGACTGATTTGGTGGTGTTTTTTTCCTGTGCAAAGCCAATTTGTGAAGACTGATCAATCGTTTCCTAATGACACTAAGTTAGGAACTAAATAATAGAGGCTGTTCTTAAAAATAGGTCTTCTCATTTTAAGTGTCACTAATTTTACACCAGCTTGTTTTCATGAGAAAGCTTGAGATTGTGGTAGATGTTTCACCTAACATCCGTCTTTCCTTGTTTGTTTGTTTGTTTGTTTGTTTAAGATTTTATATATTTATTTAACAGACAGAGATCCAAGTAGGCAGTGAGGCAGGCAGAGAGAGAGAAAGGAAAGCAGGTTCCCTGCTGAGCAGAGAGCCCGATGCGGGGCTTGATCCCAGGACCCTGAGATCATGACCTGAGCTGAAGCAGAGGCTTTAACCCACTGAGCCACCCAGGCACCCTTTGTTTGTTTGTTTTTTTTTTTAAATTCAAATTCTAGTTAGTTAACATACAGCACAATATTGGTTTTGAGAGAATGCAGTGACTCATCACTTATATACATCACCCAGTGCTCATCCCAACAATCCTTCCTTAATACCTTAATACCTATCACCCATCTAGCCCTTCCCCACCCACCTTCCTATAGTAACCCTCAATTCTCTATCATTAAGTGTCACCTATGGCTTGTTTCCCTCTCTCTATTTTCTTTACCCCCTTCCCACACATTCATTTGTTTCCTTTCTTAAATTCTACATATAAGTGAGATCATATTTGTATTTCTCTGATTTATTTCGCTTAGCATAATTTACTCTAGCTCCATCTACATCATTGCAAATGGCAAGATTTCATTCTTTTTGATGGCTGAGTACTATTCCATATATATCTATATATATATATAGATAGATATCTCCCACATCTTCTTTACCCATTCATTGGTTGACAGATATTTGGGCTGTCTCCTAGTTTGACTATTGTTGGTAATGCTGTTATATACATTGGAGTGTATGTACATCTTCAAATCTGTATTTTCGTATCCTTTGGGTAAATACTTAATAGTGCAATTGCTGGATTATAGGGTAATTCTATTTTTAACTTTTTGAGGAACCTCCAAACTGTTCTCCAGAGTGGCTGCACCAGTTTGCATTCTGACCAACAGTGAAAGAGGGTTCCCCTTTCTCCACATTCTTGCCAACACCTTTTGTTTCCTGTGTTACTAGTTTTAGCCATTCTGACAGGTGTGAGGTGGTATCTCACTGTGGTTTTGATTGTATTTCCCCGATGATGAGTGATGTTGAGCATCTTTTCATGTGTCTGTTAGCCATCTGGATGTCTTCTTTAGAAAAGTGTCTATTCTTAACTGGGTTATTTGATTTGGGGGTGTTAAGTTTGGTAAGTTCTTTATAGATTTTGGATACTAACCCTTTAACAGATATGTCGTTTGCATCATATAACATTCTTCTCCACTGGCTATTACTCATCTGTAAAACTTAGTAGAGATGGTAGAAGACAAACTGCTGACTCTGCTCAGATATTTCCTTGGTGGTTTAGATATGTACCATGCATCCTGAGTGAGCCCACTTGTGTGCAGAATTTTGATTAGTAAATTCACAATAATTTGAAAATCAGTTAAGATTTAATTTGTAGTTCTGGGGATGGCTGCTGATGACTATATTTATAGGGACTGGTATCCAGAGAGCATGACTGAGTATCAAATTCCAAACACCATCATTAAAATGCGTAATTATTTTTGCATTCAGGATATTCAAAGTCCACACATTTGTAAGACTCTGTGGCCAACAAAGTATATAAGACACTGGTCTCACATGGGGATATTATTTATACCATGCATGTATCCATCAGTTTACAGATTTAAAAGCCAAAAGAGAAACAGATTGCGCTTGTGGCAAACAATGCGAGTGTTGTTTGTTTCTTCCTTTAGGAAGGTGAGCTGGCAGCCATCAGCTGTTAATATCCCCAAAAGATAAGGCTCACCTTATCTTTTGAGCTGAGCACACACTCTTCTCAGAGCGGCCCCAGCCAACAAAGTGACTAAATGGCTCAATTTCTTTAAAGTGAAGTCTAGAAGCTAACACATGCAAGAGAAGAACTCAAAGCTCAAATTTGATAAGTTTTTACTGTTTGCAATAAATTTTTTATTACCATTTTTCCAATCTTTACAGTTGTCTCACCCTTACTTATTTCAAGAGCAATTTTAATGACTCATTCACCACTATTGTTGTTTCAAAGCATTTAACTTAGTTTTCTTAAAGACAACACTCTGTTTTCATATGCTTATTTAGCTTTATGTAATGCTCAGTTAAATTATATAATTACAAAAGCAAGAACTGGTATCTTGTGATTTTGGAGCAAACTTTTGCTAAGCAGGTGTCCTTGTCCTAGTACTTCTCAAACTTAGCTCTGTTTCCAAATCACCTGGGTAAGGGAGAGGTTCATTAAAATAGAATCCTATTCAGCAGGGCTGGGGTTGAGACCTAAAAAATCTATATTTCTTTTTCTTTTTTAAAGATTTACTTATTTATTTATGTGTGTGTGTGTGAGAGAGAGAGAGCAAGCGTGTGAGCAGGGAGAGGGGCAGAGGGACAGAGAATCTTCAAGCAGACTCCCCACTGAGCATGGAACCTGACTCAGGGCTTTGATCTCAGGACCCTGAGACCATGATCTCACTGACGCTCCATTGACTGGATCACCTACGTACCCCTAAAAATCTGCATTTCTAACAAGGTAATGCCAGTGATCCCAATGCTGTTAGTCCCTGACCACACCTTCTTGAGTGTTTTCTAGCCAGGAGCATTCAGCATGCCATGGGTATCTATCTGCTAGTGTGTTTTACAAGGAAAGGAAGAATACAGGTTCACCTGGAAAATCAGAAGTTTCTTCAATAATGACATATGAAGTTTTACTTTGATCACATGCGAGGTTAAGTGCTATATATACATTATGTCATTTTATACCCCCATACACTCTATCAGGGAAGATATTATTACCATTTTACAGATCACAAAAGTAAGCCTCAGCCAGCTAAGGTGCTCAATGACACACGACCAGTAGGTGGCAAGAGACATTTTCACTAGGAGAGAGCAGTTATTCTTAATTCCAACTAAGATTTTGAAAAACCAAATGGAAGAAAATAAAACCAAACTAAAGAGACTTTCTTTGGATTTCTTTTAGATTTCTTTACATTATAGTTGAAGGAATTTTCCCAAAAGGAATATGAAGCAAAAGAGAGGAAAAATAGTGTTCAAATTCTGAGATTTCTGAACAGATTCTGGGGGAGGTAAGCTCGTGCCATACTTTATTAACTGAAGGTAAAATCCTTATCTTTATTAATAGAAATACTTTTCATGCTTGAAATTCTGTCATATTTATTAATTTATAATGTTTATGGATTTTTTAGTACTCATGAATCAAACACACATATCACATTAGTCCTGAAAGGGATGCAACATCAAAGATTACAAATAGAAGTACGAAACCAAACCCAAATTGAGTTTTACTGAATCCTAAATATTAAAAAGTTGCTGAATAAACTAGCCCTCTAAAAATCTAAAGCAATGCCTGGCTGGCTCAGTTGGTGGGGCCAGCACTTCTTGATCTCAGGGTCATGAGTTCAGCCGCCCACTGGGTGGAGAGATTACTTAAATAAATAAAACATTAAAAAATCTGAAAAAGATCCCCTTCTCTGTTAGTAAGGACCTAAAAATAAGAGTCACATTTGTGTTTTATCCTATTCTTTGAATCACTATTTTACCACCGACAAGAGAATAAAGCAATACAATAAACTAATATCATAAGTCAAGAAAGCAGAATCCAGATGTTTTTAAATGTTTCTTCCTGAACAATAGTACAACTAAATGATTCTCCATTTCACGAAAATTTTCTGCCTTACTTACATTAATTATTAGGTGACAAAATTTTAAAGAATAAAGTTAACTTCATAATGCACTCCATCAAAGCATTTTGCAGGGGTACCTGGCTGGCTCAATTGGTGGACCATGTGACTTTTGATCTCGGGGTTGTAGGTCAATCCCCACCTTGGGGATAGAAATTACTTAAAAATAAAATCTTAAAAAAAAAAAAAAGTTTTGCGAGGGTATTTTCAGTCTGTTCTTTATTTATGGACTCAGTTAGACAGGTATTTGAGTGCCTACTAGTGGTAAAAGTATGGTACTGCACCATAGGACCTCCTCTTGGAGAGAGGACTCCAAAAGCTCGATTCAGAGTCTGCAATACTCAACCAACTCTCTTGCTGCCTTCAAAAAGCTGAGTCACTTGGAGGAAGCAGACATGAAAAATGAAATTTATTATCTATTATTTAAAAAAATACAATTTATCAATATGTTCATTTTCTTGAAAAGGAAAGATTCCTTTTGGCAAAAAACCATGCTGGATAAACTTGAGGTGATGGGGAGCCTGTTGAAAGGGTCATGGTTTGGGGGTCCCAATAGCAGTGTTCTCAACCTAGCTCTTTCACATACTGTATCTTGATTTCCATATCTGAGATGAAGCTCCTTCTGGCTTTATAGTTCTTGACTGTGTGAAGAATTTTCTTTAGCAATGATAAAACTTCAAAAAATATAAACACCGTGATTACATTGCACCTAACCTTTGAATTAAGGTTTAATGAATTAAAGAATAGCCACAATTATCCAAAAGAGTTATTAAAATACTCTTCCTTTTTCTACTGCATATCTGTGTGAGGCTAGATTTTCTTTATATACTTCAACCAAAAACAATCTATTTCAACAGGTTGAATGAAGAAGCAGATCTAAGAATCCAGTTGTCTTCATTAAGCTAGTCATGGGGGAGAGATTAAAAAATGTAAGATAATGCTTTTCTTCTCATTAAACTGTTTTGTTTTATAAAATATAGTTACAAAATATGCTATTTATGTTATTTGGCAATCGGCTCATTTTATTTCAAATATATATTTAATAATGAATGTGGTGATTGTTTTCATTTTACAGCACACCATACTGAAAGATAGTTACTGAAAGTTAGCAGAGGTTACCCCTGGTTGGTGGCCTAAACTATTTAGGGATTTTTATTTTCTTCTTTAAATACTTCTGTTTTTTTCCTGAATTTTCGTGGTAAGCACCTATTAGTCTTATATTCATAAAATGCCATTTCAAATTTGAAAAATAAAGCAGACCACAGTACATTTCAATATATATTTCAATAATATATAATACATAGTATCCATGAAAAATTTCCTCTCTATTCAATCCCAACAATAAGGTACATATATTATTAATAGCTATTTGTGCCACCATTGAGATATGTTGCATTTTTAATGTGGTTAATTGGTATTTCTTTTCAGAAAAACAAATTAAAAGCAGAACACTTTCTTCACTCAGAAGCTGGGTATCATAAAAAAAGAATGGTTTCTTCCAACCCATGTACTGACCCAAGAACCCCAACTGTTCTACATTCTAGCTGTAACTTTACACAAGTTAGCCAATCTTTCTACAGATGGGGTGGAGTTACTGTGTGGGCTACTGGCTAACTGCCTCTCAGGACTAAGGCTCTCATCTGTATTCTGCTCTAGGACACTGAGTCTGGGACTCCAGATTCCTTGGCAGCTGGACACCTACTAAGATGTTCAGTAGGAGTCACCAGCTGGTGACCAGATTCTCTCAGCATCCCTCCTCCACTGCAGGTGACCCTCCAGCTCTAGCTTCTCTCAGCACTCCCATCCAGCACCAGCTACCCTAAGACCCTCCAGAACATCAGTCAACTGCTCTGCGTCGGGGATCCAAGCTCTATGCAGTGTGGGCCCCGGAAGCATCCGCACCAGCCACACTGCACACCACCTGTTGAGTTCTCCCCCTTGGAAGATCCAAGCACCATTGCTTTGTGCCCTCACCTCAGAGAGCCAAGCACCAGCTCTAGAGGTGAGCAGGAGTATCCCACCTTTGAGCTCCTGTGTTCTCATAACTTAACTCTGCCCTTCTTTTCCCCAATCTGAATGTCTGTTAATCTACCTACACAAATAAGGAATACCCTTCCTCACTCATTCTTCCTGTGGAAAGTCACTCAAATGTGTGCCTCAGTGAACCTTACATTTCTGATCCTTGGGATTGCTTGTGAGTGGTTCAAATGGCATTTTTTAAAATCTCCTGTGTTGAGGGTCTCTTTTATTTCTGAAAATTGTTCCTATGAGATCGACAATAAACACAGATGTATCTGCACAACTCTAAGAATGTTCCAAGGTCTGCAATTTCCTGCATCCCTTGTAAGGACAGTTTTACCCCCAGGAAGTTCTACTTCCTAAGTAAATAAGTTCCTAGTTAATAAGAGAACAGATTTCTCCCCCCCAAAAGTGTCCTTCCTTCCCCAAACCACTACCTTTTGACTCTTTACATTTTCATCCTATTTTCATCTTGGAGGAAAGGAGCCAAGAAACTATAGAAAGACAAATTATGTTACTTAAAAAAGACCTGACTTTAGCATTCCCCAGAGAGTTCCTTAAATATTTTTTAATGAGGAGGAAATCCCCCTAAGATAATGATCAAAACACTAAGTTTTGGTGTGCCTGTCTGGATCAGTCAGTAAAGCATGTGACTCTTGATCTTGGGGCTGTGAGCTTGAGCCCCGCACTGGGTGTAGAGATTACTTAAAAATAAAATATTATAAAAACATAGTAGGTTTTTGTCCATATAGCCAACTTTCTGTTGTGACATGACACAGTCACTGAAGTGATATATACCAGACAGATGCAATGTCCTTCTCTAGGTAAGAAAAGATTACAATGTACTCTGAGCATTTCCTAAGAGATCCAGTACCTGGACCTAAGTGTTACTTTGTGTCCTCTGAGCCTCACAAAGCCCCTTGTGAAAACAGTCCTTCGATTTTTCTGTTTGAAAACTACCTCCTCTTTGAGACTAAAAAACTAGCTGGTGTAGGACTAAATGTAGTCAATATGTCATATTGTTTGAAGTTCCCACCTTGTAAGTCATTTTGTATTTATACAAATGTAAGTCATGCAAATGACTTACAAGACTCTGTATGAGAAAGACTATTGTCAGATGCAAATTTTTAAGGAGAAAGGTTAACACAATACTAAATACCATGCATGTAATTATAAATATGCAAGAATTTTGAGAAAACGGAAATTCGGTAGAAAAGAGCAAGAGTCAAGGTCTTACAAGAACTCTGTGAAGAGCAGGGTATCATCACAGAGGGTCACCAGACTTTAGATCTTGTGGCTATGTATTAGACAAACAGAGTAGCCCTCAGGAGAAGAAGAAATTTAGGCTTAACTGATAATTTCCTGTTAACTCAAGTCTTTTACGTCTGAAGGAGGGAGTGGAAGACTCTACTGGTATTTTAGACCTCCCCAAATTAGAAGGAGGACAGCCCAGTTGAGAAGAGCCAAAAGACAAAGCTTGGGCTTCAACTTTTTATTCCAATTGAGAAGACACTCAAAAAGAGCCACTCAACTGTCAAAAAGCATTCTGAAGTCAGGATCATGTTTAATTATGTTAACAAACAGAAACCCAATGTACAGAGTTGACCCGAAGCTGGCTGAGAAGACAGGAAACTGACACTCATTTAGCCCACACTTTGGAAACTAAGCAGCAGGTCATCTTGCCTCTAACAAAGACATGTGGCGAATCCATGTTTAGAGGAAAGCATGCTGTTAACTTCCACTTGGAGCCTGCTTCTCCCTCTGCCTCTGCCTGCCATTCTGTCTGCCTGTGCTCGCTCTCTCCCTCTCTCTCACTCTGATAAATAAATAAAATCTCTAAAAAAAAAAAAAAAAAAATGGGGTACATATAAATTTCCCGTGATGGTTCCACTACCATGGTAACTAGACCAACATCTAAGGCTACAAATGGCTTGGATTATGAAAGTTACAAAATCAAAACCCTAAGGACAACCAACCACAAACAGCAAACTGGGCTTTGAGCTCTAGTCAGTCAAGTAATGGCCTTTCCTTGCCCTAGCACTTTGTTTATACAAGTCTCACCCCCAGCTCCTGTCTTGGGGTGCGCCTAACCTCTTCTGGCTTTGGTGATGTCTGGTTTGAACTGATTTCTGTTCAGGTAAGCTCTTAAAAATTTCTTAATGTGCCTGAGTTTATCCTTTGAAAGTCCTTCACATGCTCGTGAGTTTATTTATCTAGGTGTAACTATTCGGTCTTATCCTTTCCACAATCCCAATGGGTTCCCATTCTGAGACTTAATGGATCTGGCTCACTCCACTTTGTTTCCTCCATCCTGCTGCTTCCTGCTATGACCCTGATTATCCTCCCCTCCCCCCCACCACCCAGTGTCTGCTCAAACTGCTTGTCTAGTCTTTCCAGGCAGGCTACTGGCCTTTTGCTCTATCTTTCCCTGTGGATTAGATTTTCAGGCCATCGGTCATGTCCGCTACTTCTCTCTGAACTCCTTCCAATTTTGCCAACATCTCTCAGGTAATGAGATCGTCAAGACTGAACACATTACTCTCTAGAGTAGGATGGAAAGAACATCTGCTTCCCAAAAGTATGGAATTCCCTCAGCTATGGTTTTGGTTTTTGTTTTTTTTTTGGGGGGGGGGTTGCTTTCTTTTTAAGATTTTATTTATATATTTGTTAGAGACAGAGAGCACAAGCAGGGGGTGTGGCAGGCAGAGGGAGAAACAGGCCGCCTACTGAGCAAGGAGCCCGATATGGGACTCAAACCCAGGACCCTGGGATCAGGACCTGAGCCAAAAGCAGATGTTAACCAACTGAGGCACCCAGGCATCCCTGGCTATGCTTTTATTTATTTTTTTTTTTTAAGATTTTATTTATTTATTTGACAGAGAGAAATCACAAGTAGACGGAGAAGCAGGCAGAGAGAGAGAGAGAGGGAAGCCAGCTCCCTGCTGAGCAGAGAGCCCGATGTGGGACTCGATCCCAGGACCCTGAGATCATGACCTGAGCCGAAGGCAGCGGCTTAACCCACCGAGCCACCCAGGCGCCCCGCTATGCTTTTAAATAATTAAAAAAAAATTCATCTCCCATTTAAGATTTGAATATAATTTTCTGTGTACTAATAACTTCAATTGGGTTTTTGTTCTCTGGGTTTATTTTTTTAGTTTAAAATTTATTAGGGTGCCTTGGTGGCTCAGTTGGTTAAGCACCTGCCTTCAGCTCAGGTCATTATCTCTGGGTCTTGGGATCAAGCCCCAGATTGGGCTCTCTGCTTAGCAGTGAGTCTGCTTCTTCTTCTCCCTCTGTCTTTGTGATCTCTCTCTTTCTTTCAAATAAATAAATAAAATCTTCAGGAAAAAAAAAAGTTCTTTGTGAAAGTATTTCTCTGGAAGTATTGTAAGACTTCAATATTCTTTTTTTCATTTCAATACTGAAATAATGAAATATTGAATATTTCATTTCAATATTCTTAATTTTTAAATTTCCAATTTTCAAAAAGTATTTTTCAGTCTGAGCATGACCTAAGTTTTGCATAAGTGAAAATTAAAAAGTACTTTCTAAAAAGTGAACTCTTTTAGGAACACTGTATTAGAATTCACCTTGTTTAGAGAGTGCTGAACTAAATTTATTTACATAACAAATTCCTACAAATTACCTTATTTTTTTTTACAAATTACCTTTTAAAAATAGGATTAAAACACATTATAACTAACCTTTTGCTTTGACACAGCGTCAAAATAACAAAGTGCTTTGCAATTTACATCCTCCTCATTTGCTTTGTTGGGGAAAGAAGCTCTCAAGTGTATCATGCCTAAGAGTGATTATTCTAGTCCTGACACTCTGAATTAAAGAAGTTCATATAATCTTAGAATTTTTAGGCAATGTGAAATAATCAATAAAAATAATTTTACAAAGATATTATGAATTCAAAAAGGATATAAGTTCCTACTGATTTTTTTAAGAATAAGAAAGTACTCTGTGTGCCATAGTAAATACAAAAAAAAAAAAAAAAAAACCCACTGGTTCCATTAAAACACACAAAAAATAAGCAAACAAATAAACACTTTCTTATCTATCCAGGCAGCAGAGACAGGCAGAGTAACATCAGTTCACCAAAGACCGAAAGTTTTACCAAAAGTGAGGAAACACACCGTCATTTAAAAAGGTCTTAAAAGCACAAAAGAACTCTCAAAAAGGGGCACCTGGTTGGCTCAGCGAGTTAAGCCTCTGCCTTCAGCTCAGGTCATGATCCCAGGGTCCTGGGACCAAGCCCCACATCAGGCTCTGCTCAGCGGGGAGCCTGCTTCCCCTCTCTCTCTGCCTGTCTCTGCCTACTTGAGATCTCTGTCTGTCAAATAAATAAATAAGTAAAATATTTTAAAAAAAGAAAAGAAATACCTTAAGAAAGAAAAAAAAAAAGAACTCTCAAAAACAAGAAGCTGTGATGTGTTAAAGTTGTCATTGCCAAGCCTTAAAACATTTCCAAAAGGTACCTTTGATAATGAACAGGATATTTATCAACAATGAATGAGGACTAAGAAATTATTCATAAAGGAGAAATTATATCAGAAAAATGTCTGTCTACGTATCTGGCAGGGAATGTTTTTCCTTTTTTAAAAAAAATAAATATATCACAAGTCAGTCCCTGCCAAAGAACAACATTGATTCATTTCATTTTAACTGAAGCACTGACTCCTTTTTCAGCCAAAAGATTTCAGAACATTCTATGTTCATTACCACATAATAGATCAAATATAATAAAAATGGGTTAAGACCAAGCATCCTCCTAGGAAAGACTTGAGTAGAAAGGAATGTAACTCCTGTGCCTTTGACAAAAAAGATATATACTGCAATAAATTTATTCTTCCCATGGTGTAAATAGCACAGTCTGGTTTTAAGTGGCTTATTGGTAGCTCTCTCACTAAGGAAGTTTGAAAGTATTTCTGGATAGACATCAATTAACAACATTCCATGGTGCCAGTTTCTGGTTTATTTAAATCTGGTTTTCTACCTTTTGGTGACTCATCTTGACGTAAGGACTAACCAGCATAAGAAAATTCCTAAATTAGTGTATGGAGTAAAGATGCTTTGGGGCGTCCCTCTCCAGTCACTTAATACTCAATTAATGTAAGGCTGACTTCAGATATTGTTATTAACCAGGGATTTTAACTGCAAGTGATAGAAAGCCAATTCAAACCAGTGTGAGGGGGGAAAAAGGAACAACTGGCTCATGTAGCTGAAAAAGCCAAAGTTGGTTCAATTTAGGCATAGAAAGATCCAGAAGTTCAAGTTATCAACTGGACTTAGTTTCCCTTTCTCCTCTCTGAATTTTACTTTTCTGTGTTAGCTTTATTGACAGCAGGCCCTCTTCATTTAATAATTCCTGGTACTATGAAACAAGATGGGATAGGGAGGGAGACAAACCATAAGTGACTCTTAATCTCATGAAACAAACTGTGGGTTGCTGGGGGGAGGGGGGTTGGGAGAAGGGGGGTAGGGTTATGGACATTGGGGAGGGTATGTGCTTTTGGGTAAATTGGAAGGGGAGATGAACCATGAGAGACTATGGACTCTGAAAAACAATCTGAGGGGTTTGAAGTGGCGGGGGGGTGGGAGGTTGGGGTACCAGTTGGTGGGTATTATAGAGGGCACAGCTTGCATGGAGCACTGGGTGTGGTGAAAAAATAATGAATACTGTTTTTCTGAAAATAAATAAATTGGAAAAAAAAATAATAATTCCTGGTACTTCCAGCTTCTCTTTCCCCCTAGTTCCAATTAGAATCCAGAAAATAAGTCTCACTTGCCATGCCTGAATCCTATTTCCATGCTTGCAACCAGAGGGGTTGTGAGTCAGAGTCCTGTGACCCCATCTACAAGGACCAAGGTGGGGTGGTTCCCAAAAGTAAAATCAAAGTGCTGTTACTAGAAAAGGAGAGAAGAGTCCTGGGCAAGTGAAACGTACAGATCTCTATCAAAAGTAGTCAGGACCCTTTGACCATGTAACAACCCCAGCTCTAACTTAGATAATGAATGGGGACTTTTGGGTCAGAAAATCAAATCAATCACAGGCAGGGTAGGAGAACAGCCAGGTCTGTCTTTCTATTTTCACCTCTGTGCCTTTCTCTGAGTTCCAGTCTTATTTTCTCAGTCTGGACTTCCTGCATACTGGAAACAGTATGGTATGCTCATAGTATCTCTTCTCCCAGCCTCACCCAAGAAAGGGTACTGGGCTGGCACCCTCTAAACTCACACTTAAAAATCCTAGGAAAGAGCTCTGATTGACCCAATAATTAAAACAGTCACTGGGCCAATGAGACCAGAATTCTAGATAAAACCATGAACGCGCCCTCATTGTTGGACTGGAAAGAATGGCTCCCAGAAGATGAGAGATACAATTCCCAAAAGAAAAGAGAAAGAAGGCAGGGCAAATGGAACAGTAAATGTCCAGATTTGTTATCACGGCACATTACACATTACAATTCTATTCTATTATGGTCCCTATACCTTCCATATCTCCAAAAGAAATAAATAGAAAGAATTAAATAAATAGAAAGATAAACAAACATCCCTGTAGTAACTGTATTCTAATGAACAGGTAGGTTCTCCAAGGCCTCTTCTCCGGGCCCTGCCTGCAAGGAGTAGTTATCCTCCAGTGCAAAGCTGTCTTGTTTAAAAAAAAAAATTAAAATTAAAAAATTAAAAAGTTGCCTAAGAAGGAATGAGGATCATTTTTTTCTGGTACCTATAAATGCACCTGGATTAGCCTGAAAGTAGACTTGGTATCGATGTGACATATCCAATTTTCCCTTTTTCTTTGACTGCTGAAAAGGTGACACAAATTCTTCTGTATCATTTCATTATTTCTCTGGAAGGTGAAACTGCACAGCTCTTTCCTCTCTTCATATGATACCTGATTTATTTTTTATATGTATATTTTACTAACAGACTGCTTCAAATTACTTTTGGAAGCAGGACGGAGCATACGTTACAACAAAATAAAATATTAAAATACTTTAGATACTTATAAATATCAAACCAGAAAATATTTTTTAGACCCTACATCTTATTCCTTATGGGCCCACTCATTCCTACTACACACAAATTAGAAGATCTTTCAGGAGTTTTTCTGTATCAAGGGATGTCGAGAAACAAATCCATGGTTCAGTAGAAGCTATTATACCTCAAGATATGTATATGTTTTACCTCACATATGTATGTGTTGGGGCACCTGGCTAGTTCAGTCAGTGGAGCCTATGATTCTTGATCTCAGGGTTGTAAGTTCAAGCCCCATGCTGGTACAGAGAGTACTTAAAACCTCCAAAAAAAAAAAAAAAGTATCAAATTTTGATACAAAAAAAACTCTACAAACTCCCAGTGACACAAAAGGAAGAAAGAACCAAAGAGCCATTTTTTACCCAATGAGAACCTGAAATTTCTGTTGCTGTCCATGCTATGCAAAGTAATCTGGTGAGATGGTCAGTGTCAGAGCTACTGTCATTAGCATTCCTGGTTTTCATTTATGAAAACCAAGGTATAGACAAGCCCAGCAATTCATTTAAGGCCACAAACCTTGGCCTGTCCAACTCCAGAGCTCCTTCTACTATCAGGCTCGGGCTTTCCCGAGCAGACTTCCAGGGGCCTCTGCAGCTTTCTGGGAAGACAGCGCTTTGTCTCAGATTTGTCATCAGCTTAATGAAGAAATTCTGGTAAGTCTTGACTTCCCAAGACTAAAAATCCTCTGCCAAGTAAACACAGTGCCTGGAATTCATTAACTCACTCAATGTTTATTTTTGAATGTACACTCAAATTCATTCAAAATTTATTTATTGGATACTAAGCTCTAGGGGTTCGGCGACAGATACAAATGACAGAGTCCCCAATGAGAACCTTATATTCAAGTGGACTAAAACAAGCAGTAGATAGGAATAACAGTAAGTGAAACTTTTCCGGTAGTGATAATGCTATGAAAAAGATCACAAAACAAGGGAATGTAACAGGGAAAAACTAGGCTGCTGCAGGAGGTATGATACTACCGATAGGGTGCCAGGAAAGCACGTCTAAGGAAATGGCATTTGACTGAGTCCTCACTAACAGGCAAGAGCCAGCCATGGGAATATGAGGAAGAAAAGCATTGGCAGAGGTCTGGAAGGAGTGAGAGGTTGGTATGTGTGGGTAGCAGGGAGAACAGTGTGGCTGGATCAGACTGAGCAAAACCAGAGCATCAGTTGAAGCCAGAGAGAGAGGTGCACAGGGCACGCTCAACAGATGGCATCAGAGAACCAGGTTGGACCACGCTTTCTGAAAACAAGGCCGTGGTCTACTAAGGATAATTTTTCAGATATTTGTATTTATTGTCATTAGAAAAAAAAAAAACCTTATAATTATATGAAAAGCAAATCTCATATTGCTGTACATTTTAACTGTTTTTTTTTTTAAATAATGACAGATCATGACCTTGAGCAAAAACGGTCCCAAGAATCTAAGAAGTGAGGCTAGTGTAATAATGACCTATAGTGGCCTTGACACAGCTCTGCCTGGAAGACACAGAAGCAGCAAATGTAAACCCCAAAGGTGGACTGCGAGGTTTTCCTCCCTGCATTTATGATGATATGGGGCAGTTTACTTGGAAGACTAGAACATAACCAATCTCTTGCTGAAGATATCATTCTTTGTTGAATATTTTGTGGCTTTTTGGAACTCTTTAATTTGCACATAATCATCATGAACAATGCTCCTGTGTGAAAAATGGTCAAATCATGCAGGGGAAATAGGCATGCCCCACTTAACAGTGAATGATCTTTTTTTAAAGATTTTATTTATTTACTTGACATAGAGAGAGAGATCACAAGTAGGCAGAGGCAGGCAGAGAGAGAGGAGGAAGCAGGCTCCCCGCTGAGCAGAGAGCCCAATGTGGGGCTCAATCCCAGGACCCTGAGATCATGACCTGAGCCGAAGGCAGAAGCTTAACCCACTGAGCCACCCAGGCACCCCAACAGTGAATGATCTTTTAACTCCCATGGATGCCCCACATAATGAGAGTGAAGAGAAGACCAGCTGAAATGGAAAAGAAGGCCAGGGGAAGAAAGTCTCACCACCAGCCTGCTCAGAGATTAAGCATCATGGCATTTCTTCGTAGGCGCTTGTTTGAACACTTCACTAAAAGAGAGGTAGTCACCTCACAATTTGAGAGACACAAAGGAAACCCCGGAAATTATCCCTCTGGAAAGGGACATGATATCCTAACTCTAAGCTTTGAATGAACTCCAAAGGAACTACTTTAAGGAACTGCTGTGGTTTCTCTGTTTCCTTCCAATTTCCTTCTTTAGCCCCTTCTCCTCCCACCCACATTCTGTTGTGGCCCCTACCTGTTTTATGCACCTTTTAACCTTACACACAATCAATGACTCCTTTTGCTTTTTCACCCCTACCCTCTGTCTACCTACTCACTGTAGACACCTGATGGGGACCGGACTGGAACATTTGTCTTCAAATTATCTGATGTATCTGATCTTACCAGCTCTTGAATAGAGAGCCTCACTGTCCTGAGGAACGCATACCTCCTAATTGTTTCAAGATCCTTCCCCCTAAGGTTTCAAGAAACCTCTTAACCTCTTCTCATGTATGTAAACTGCCCCTAGGCTCAACAGGGCAAGGCAGCTTTGGGAGTGATCCCCTGCAGTTCTGATAATAAAGCTTTCTTTTCTTCAAAACCAGTGTCTTAGACCTTGGCTTACTCTGCCTGAGGTACATGGACAAGTTTGAATTCAATAAGGACTTTACTCAGGACATTTTCAGAGCTTAAGTGTGTTCCTCGGAAATACTAGAATTTCTATGTTATGAATAATTTTTTTTGCACAACCTAGATTATACCTCATGAAATTTTGTGCAACTGAGATTTATTAAGATTATTTGAAGCTGGGGAGTCTCACTGTCCCTGACTTTAAGAAACTTGTAAGCTTCCTTCATGAAGAACCAAATAGCCTAAGGGTGGCTGGGTGGCTCAGTCCCTTTAGCGTCCAACTCTTGATTTCCGCTCAGCTCATGATCTCAGGGTCGAGCTACTGAGTCCTGCATTGGGCTCCCTGTTCAGCATGGAGTCCACTTGAGTTTCTCTCTCTCCTTCTGCACCTTCCCCTGCTCCTTCTCTCTCTCAAATAAATAAATAAAATCTAAAAACAAAAAACAAAACCCATAATGTAAAATCTCAAATAATCAGAAGCTTTGATGAAATAGCATTTCCCAACATTTTTTTTAGAAGAAAGAAACACAGTTAATGAAGCACAAATCATGACATTTAGTCAAAATGCCAACCCACAAGAGAAGACAGATACAGTTCATCTCTTACACCTATATTGACATGGTTGAATGAGAATTTTGAGAGTGATGACTATGAATTACGTCTTTAATCATTGTCAAACAAATAACAACAAAAACCCCTCAATTATGTACCAATGAGTGTTCATTTACTAGACTGAGATACTTGGAAATATCTTGACAATAAATATCAAGCCCAAAGGGTTTACAGATGCAGTTTGAGTTTTAGAGTCAGACAGGCCTCAGTGATATTAAACATGATGACATATAGGAGTGTATCAAGTTATGAAAAAGGGTCTTCAAAAAAAGCAAAAGCTCATGGGATTTTTGGTTGGGCTCAGGCTCGGGGAATAAAGCTGACCTTCTAAGAGAGGAAAGGACTCCATGGATGGACGAAGGAAGAAATGTCCTCACCTGTGAAAGGGTAGACAATCCCTTTATGTCCCAGTTTTGTGCAGGACTCTGGATGGGGTATGAAGGCAAGGAGCTTAGAGAGGGTGGCTATAGATCCCTTAGGTGCTGTGGCGGCCTCTGGGTCTGAGCCTTTGATATGTACAAAAGAAAGGTGAGTAGGTTGTCTCTGAGGTAGACTTGAGTCTGAAGTCCAAGAACACAGACCCAAGAATCAAACTGTGCAGCAACATCTGTAGTGGCCAAGGTCAACAGACTTTGACCCATTTTCCAGAGCCACACAAGTCCCTGTAATTCCTCCATGGCCTTAGTAGAAACAAGGGCCCCAGGAAACATAACTGAAATCGAACTTATTATCCTGACAAGTGGAAACATGAATATATTTAAGTTTTTTAACAGCTTTATGAGGCAAAATTGACACAATAAACCACATTTGCAATTCTTTGATAGCTACTGAATGAGAGCATCTTTCCATGTACTTAACTGGCAATCAAATATATCTTTTTGGTAAAGTATATAGTCACATATTTTGTTCACTTTTTGATTGGAATTTTGTTTCCTTATTATCACATTTTGAGGATTCCTAATGTATTCTAGATACAATTCCTTAATTAGATACGTGATTTGCAAATATGTTCTCTCAGTCTGTAGGCTTTTCTTTTTTTTCTTTTAACAATGTCTTTCAAAGTTCTTAATTTTTATGCAGTACAACTTATAAATTTCTTTTATGGATGTTTTTGGTATTCAATTTAAGAACTCTTTGCCCCAGGCACCTGAGTTGCCTCAGAAGGTTAAGCATCTGCCTTTAGCTAAGGTCATGATCCCAGGGTCCTGGGGTTGAGTCCCACATCAGGCTCTCTGCTCCAACAGGGAAGCTGCTTCTCTCTGCCTCTCTCTCTCTGCCTTCATGAATAAATAAATAAAATCTTAAAAAAAGAAAAAAAAGAAAGAAAGAAAAGAAATCTTTGCCCTGGGCCTCCTGGGTGTCTCAGTGGGCTAAACATCTGCCTTCTGCTCAGATCATGATCCCAGGGTCCTGAGTTCTAGTCCAGTATCAGGCTTCGTGCTCAGTGGGGAGTCTGCTTCTCTCTCTCCTTCTGCCCTTCCCCCTGGCCCCCTACCCTTGCGCACTCTCTCACATTCTCTCTCTCTCTCTCTCTCAAATATATAAAATCTTAAAAATAAAAATCTTTGCTTGATCCAAAGTTCCAAATAATTTTCCCTATGTTTCATTATGGAACTTTAAACATTTTAGTTTTTATATTTAGATCTAGGACCCATTTTGAGCTACATTTTTTTTAAAGATTTTATTTATTTGACAGAGAGAAAGAGAGGGGGAAAGCATAAGCAGGAGGAGTGACAGGCAGAGGGAGAGGGAGAAGCAAGCCCCCCATTGAGCAAGGAACCAATGCAGGGCTTGATCCTTACCTGTGCTGAAGGCAGATGCTTAACTGACTGGGCCCACCCAGGCACCCCTTTTTTGAGCTAATTTTTATATATGATGCAATTTATGGATCAATTCTTTTAGATATATATATATATATATATATATATCCAATGGCTCAATTAGCACCATTTGTGGAAAAGACTATCTTTCTCCAGTAAATGGCCTCTGTACTTTGTTAAAAATCAATATATAACCATATATGTGTGGGTCTGTTTATGGAATTTCCAGTCTGTCCTATTGGTCTATATGTCTATCCTGACAGCACTACTAAACCATCTTGATTACTGTGGATATAAGAAGACTTGAAGTCCAAGTGAGTAAGACTATTGAGAGCAGACATCCTTGCTTTGTTCCCAATCTTAGGGAGCAAGAATTCAGTCTGTCACTATTAACTATAATATTACTTATAGGATTTTTGTAGGTACTCTTTAGCAAGCTGAGTAAGTTCTCCTCTATTCCTTTCTCTGATAGGTTTTATAATGAATGATGCATTTTTTTTCAAATGTTTTCGTGCATTATCCTTTCTCCACTGAACTGACTCCAATGGAATTAAAATGTAATCAATAGCAGAAAGATAATAGGAAATATCTAAACACTTGGAAACGAACCAACATATCTCTACATAATCTTTATGTCAAAGAGGAATTCTCAGGGAAAATCAAAAGATAAATTGAACCAAATGAAAACATGTATATCAAAGCAAATAGAAAGAAGAAATAACAAAATAAGAGTAGAAATCAATGAAATTGAAAACAGAAGAACAAAGTAATGAAATAAAGAACTGATTCTTTGCAAAGATCAGTAAGATGGACAAACCCTAACAGACTTAAAGGTGAAACAAGAGAAGAGAATCAGGAAAGAAACAAAGGTATTACTAGAGACCCTGCAGACACCAAACAGCTAATCAGGGAAAATTACAAATATATTTGTATATATAAAATACAAATATATTTTACCGTTTACAAGAAATGAAGCAAATACTAAAAAACACAAGCTACTACAACTCACTATGGAATAGATTATTGAATATTCCTATATATGTTAAGGAAATTGCATTTGTAATTTGTAAGTTGTAAATTGCAATTTATAATTGCATTTGTAATTTATAATTTTGTAATTTGTAATTATCCCCAAAAAGAGATCTCTAGGCCTAGATTGTTTCACTGACAAATGAACACCAATTCTAAACAATCTTCCATAAAATAGAAGAGGACGAAATATTTCCTAATTCATTCTATAAAGTTATTATTATCCCGATATCAACACTTTACAAAGTTTAAAAAAGAAAACTATAGACCAACTATAGTTTTCCTCATGAACATAGACACAAAAATCCTTAAGAATATTAACAAACAGAACATGAGGGCTATCTGGCTGTGACATCTGTCACCCATCGCCAGAACTGATCGGCTGATCTGGCTGGCTAGGCAGGTGTCCCTCCCCATCTCACTGCTGTGTGTGTGTCCCTTCTGAAGCTGCATGCTGGGTTGAAGAGGATGACCTTCAGAGATAGAGAAGGACTGTTCTTCAGTCAAGGGTACGTGAACAGCTGCACTCCCCTGCTAGAACCTCCAAACAAGATCTCAAGAATATTAACAAATAGAATTCAGTGATATATAAAAAGAATTATACACCATGACAAAGCGCGGGGGGGGGTTATTTCAGGGACAAAAAGGCTGTTCAGCATTTCAAAAGAAATCAATCTAATCTACACATCAACAGGCTAACAAAGAAATTACATGTGGATTATGTTTCTCTCACTAGACAGAGGTATAATTACGTTACACACCTGGACAGGCTCTAGGAACATGTCAACACAAAGGCACTTGAGGGTTGGGTTTTGGTCTGCCTTGTAAGATTCCTAAGACATCGTTAAGTGGTCAAGGCATCAAGGCTTGTGCTACCTATTTGCTCTATTGTAGGTTAAAATTTCCAACTCATACAGTGACCAAGTCTATTTTCCAATAGAAATCAAGATAAAGGGAAAACAGAAAAACCAACACCAATTAAGTTAATAACTTACTAGCTGATACAGCTTGCTTTCAAAATAAATCCTAAAGCACCACTTTTTATCAAATTGTATAATGACTGCTGTACAGCAAATATGATGAGTCCTTCTAAACTGTCATCTCTTTGAACTGGTGCCCTATGGAGTATGAGGAACACCTTGCCCCAGGTGGAAGCTTCCATACTCCCATGTCAATGGAAAATATGGAAACTGCCTAAAACAAAGAAAAGCCTACATGGGCTTAAGGCTAAAAAAGTGTTAATTAGTCACTCAGAAAAATGTTAACACATCTTAGAGACATCATAATGGCTTACTCATTTCCCATAAAGACACATTCTTTTTAGAGAAGTCTAGGAAGTTGATGCAAAGCCAGCTAAACTCATTATTATCCACCTGCAGAACTATGGAACCTACAGCGTCACATATGTCTTCAACTGCACAGCCTGAGTGTGAGAGGCTGACGTGGGTGACGAAATAGGAATCAATGCACACTTGGGGAGGAAGCAGTTTGCCCAAGGGAGGTGAAATATCTAATCCTAACTGCAGGTTCTATTTGTATGACTATTCCGCATTCTGGTTCATCCTTCATTGATCCCATCCCTCTCTCTTTCCAATTTGGGTTCTACTTGCCCAGTGAAACTATACCATAGAAGTGGACTTCAAATTGAGCATATGTTCTATGAAGCTTAGTCTGCTACAGGCAGAGGCACCTGAGGAAGTCTTGCTTTGCCTTGCTGACGGTTTCATCATTCAGAAAGGAATAAGGATGAGTGTGCGGTGCACAGCACAACTGTAGGAGGCACTATTCCCAGTGCAGTCCATGTGAGTGCTGCCCCCTGCAGTTGAGCTGCAATGTGCAGCTCTAGAGGCAGCTTTTTTGAACTTCAAGAACTGATTAATAAAGTGAAGATGAAGAGAATGTTGGAAGAATGGAACCAAATTCCTAGGATTCATGGTAGCATGGTCAAAAATAGCCCCTGGGCAATAATAACTAATATAGATTATCTCATGTTAGACATTTTACTAAGAATTTTATGTATTTTATCTCATTTAATTCTCCACAAAATGTGATCTACTATTCAATTATTCCAGTTCTACAGATGAGCAAACTGAGTTACAAGGAGGTTAAGTAACTTGTCCGAGTTTGCCTAGCATGTTAGATTCTGAAGCTGAGTTGCTTAACCACTATCCCATATACTGTTCCCCCCAAAGAGAGCAGGTGTCAGAAAATGGTCAGGAAAAGATACTATAGTCCTGTATCCGGGGCTGAAAGGAAATTCAGCTCTAAAAGAATATTTTAAAAGAGTTGGGAGTGGTGGGGGTAGGGGAGGAAAGAAAGTTTGACTACAGAATTCCCAGCAATCATTATGATCCTTCTGAGGAAGGAGACAGAATTGTCTGAAGATGATCAGGTGGCTTCCCAAGGAATATTCTGCTCATTTCACTGCAAAAAATAACAAAAGGTGAAAAGAAAGGTGGGTGCCTAACCAAAGTCAAATACAGGAGTGACAAGGAACCTTTCAGGAGGTCAAAGCATAGTAGAACCTGAGATAAAGAAGCTTCAAGACGACTCTAAGTGTTTATATACCAAGCAGAAAGGAGGAAGAAAACACACCACTGATTGAAGCATATGGGGTAATATTAGATTTTTTAAAAAAAGAATGTTCATTACAGTAAGAAAGGGAAACATAAACATGATTAAATGGAAATCAAAGAAACTGAGGGTTGCTGGAGGGGCGGGGGTGGGGGATGGGGTAACTGGGTGATGGGTATGAGGGAGCGCACTTGATGTAATGAGCTCTGAGTGTTATATGCAACTGATGAATCACTAAATTACCTCTGAAACTAATAATACCTTATATGTTAATTAACTGAATTTAAATTAAAAAAAGACAAATGGAAATCAAAGATGGGTAATATTCCAAAGTACACAAACACCTAGAGATTTACATGAGTTCAAATTTTCCTCCTGTGGTGAGAAAGGAACAAGAATTAGCAAAAATTTCTGCACAATTATATGAATGGTGGGGAATGTCTGAAGTCTGGAATTAGGTGAATAACATTCTAATGTATTGAAAGAAATTAGGTTTCCCACACAACTGTCTGGTGAACTCACCATAGAATACTTGGCAGAATTCACACTTAAACATTTAGAATGTCATCATCAAAAGCCTTTATGTGAGGCTTTTGTTGAGGACAAGAATATCAAAATATTTTCACTTTCCATTTTGTGGGAAATTCCCAGCAAAGAATTTCACAAAATCTCCTATTACCTTGTGGCCAAAATGGAAAAATATGAGGAAAGTGACTAAAGGTAGTGCATTCATGGCTCTTGTATACTTGTTCAAAGAGTTCTAATTACTGGGGCTGCCTTGTGCCAGGGCTGAGAGCTCTGTCCTTGGTTCTGTCCCACTCACACTCTTGCCCTCTTGACTGAGGACCTACGAGAAATACTTCCTTATTGCTTGGACAGCAAAGTAGGACATGCTTCTCATTCTAGATGAAGACTCTGGAACCAAAAAATCCCAAACAGGCTGAAATAATGCCCAAAGTAACAAAATAATATTTTTTAGATGAAAATTACAGAAGATCTTAAACTGGCATTTAAAACGACCTACTGGGGACGCCTGGGTGGCGCAGTTGGTTGGACGACTGCCTCCGGCTCAGGGCGTGATCCTGGAGTCCCGGGATCGAGTCCCACATCAGGCTCCCAGCTCCCTGGGGAGTCTGCTTCGCTCTCTGACCTTCTCCTCGCTCATTCTCTCTCTCACTGTCTCTCTCTCTCAAATAAATAAAATAAAATCTTTAAAAAAAAAAATAAAAAATAAAACGACCTACTGTATGACTTATTTCACTCAGCATAATCTCTTCCAGTCCCGTCCATGTTGCTACAAAAGTTGGGTATTCATCCTTTCTGATGGAGGCATAATACTCCATAGTGTATATGGACCACATCTTCCTTATCCATTCATCCGTTGAAGGGCATCTTGGTTCTTTCCATAATTTGGCGACCGTGGCCATTGCTGCTATAAACATTGGGGTACAGATGGCCCTTCCTTTTCACGACATCTGTGTCTTTGGGGTAAATACCCAGGAGTGCAATTGCAGGGTCATAGGGAAGCTCTATTTTTAATTTCTTGAGGAATCTCCACACTGTTCTCCAAAGAGGCTGCAGGAAGAGATTATGCTGAGTGAAATAAGTCAAGCAAAGAGAGTCAATTATCATATGGTTTCACTTATTTGTGGAGCATAACAAATAGAATGGAGGACAAGGGGCGTTAGAGAGGAGAAGGGAATTTGGGTAAATTGGAAGGGGAGGTGAACCATGAGAGACTATAGACTCTGAAAAACAATCTGAGGGGTTTGAAGTGGCGGGGGGGGTGGGAGGTTGGGGTACCAGGTGGTGGGTATTATAGGGCACGGCTTGCATGGAGCACTGGGTGTGGTGAAAAAATAATGAATAATGTTTTTCTGAAAATAAATAAATTGGAAAAAAAATAAATAAAACAACCTACTGTACAAATGCTGAAGAGGACAGGATTTTGATAGCACTGAATAAACTTAAGATCTGTAGTGGACTAGAAGTTCAAAGTGAGTTGACATTATGCTTGTGATCTGGTTATCATCAGTCAATGCGGCTACTGGTGGCATTAATGGAGAGGAGACAGACACTTTTTTTTTTTAGTCAAGCAATAATCTTTATTTTTTTAAATTAACATAAAATGTATTATTGGTTTCAGAAGTAGAGATCAGTGATTCATCAGTCTCATATAACACCCAGTGCTCATTATATCACGTGCCCTCCTTAATGTCCATCACTCAGTTACCCCATTCCCTCTACCTGCCTCCCCTCCAGCAACCCCCAGTTTGTTTCCTATAGTAAAGAGTCTCTCGTGGTTTTTCTCCCTCTCTGGTTTCATCTTATTTTTCTCTCTCTCTTCCCCTATGACCCTGTTTTGTTTCTTAAATTCCACATATCAGTGAGATCATAGAATTGTCTTTCTCTGACTGACTTATTTCATTATGTCATTAAGCACAATACCTTCTAGTTCTATCCATGTCATTGCAAGTGGCAAGAACTTATTTTTTTGATGGCTGAGTACTATTCCATTGTGTAGGTATGTGTGTGTATATATATATATACATATATATATATACACCAGATCTTCCTATATCCATTCATCTGTCAATGGATATCTGGGCTCTTTCCATAGTTTGGCAATTGTGGACATTGTTGCTATAAACATTGGGGTGCAGGTGGCCCTTCGGATCACTACATCTGTATCTTTGTGGTAAATACCCAGCAGTGCACTTGATGGGTTGTAGGGCATCTCTATTTTCAACTTTTTGAGGAAACTCCATGCTGTTTTCCAGAGTGGCTGCACCAGCTTGCATTCCCAGCAACAGTGTAGAAAGTTCCCCTTTCTCCGCATCCTCACCAGCGTCTGTCATTTCCTGACTTGTTAATTTTAGCCATTCTGACTGGTGTGAGTTGGTATCTCATTGTGGTTTTGATTTGTATTTCTCTGATGCCAAGTGTTGTAGAACATTTTTCATGTGTCTGTTGGCCATCTGGATGTCTTCTCTGGAGAAATGTCTGTTCATGTCTTCTATTTCTTGATTGGATTATTTGGATGTTGAGTTTGATAAGTTCTTTATAGATTTTGGATAATAGCCCTTTATCTGATATGACGGATGCATTTCTATATTCTTGATTATAGCACACAATAGAAGACAATGAGAATAGGTATCACGAAGTGTAGTTTCATATCCAGGAAGATTTCTGATGATAATAGCTTTTCAAAATGTGAGTTACCTGTTGCTGGAAATTCTCAGGAAGTAGCTAGGATGAGGAGGAATGCTGTAAAGGATATCCTCCCCTGGGAACAGCCATGGTCATCTGTAACTTTTCTAGAAGGTTGCACTAGGTGACCTCTAAACTCCTTACTCCTTTCAAAACTCTTAGATTTCATTCTAGAAGCTTCTCAGCACTTTGCTTTCTTATTCCTTGGGGCTCCATGAACCCTGCTGCCGAGCCCATATGCTGCCCCCAATACAGATTCACTGGATCCTGGGTGAACAGGATGTTACTGCACTTTGGATTTACAAAAGACTCCTGGACACTTCCTGCCTGCTTGTCACTTTCCCAACTCTGCAGATCCACTGCGGACTCCCCAAGTTATAGTGAAGAGATTTCTGTTTTTTTTTTTTTTTGGATGCTCAATTGTTACCCGTTTTTACTATTTTTTGACTCTCCAACTCGTCATTTTGGCTTAAAATGAAAAAAGCAGCCATCAAAATGCCTTGAACCACAAGAGCCAAGTTCCTATTATTATGGTTAAACACCAGCCAAACAACACTTCAAATTGCCAACATGTTGAAAACGGCTGTAATGTGCTCATGGTGAGCAATGGAACTTCACTTATGAGGATCACCTTGGCTTTCCTCTACAAGATGCTTAGAAAAGCACTTAAACCAGCTTCCAACCAGTGAGCTTTTAAACATAAAGACAAAGTGCTTACTGAGAAAAGTATATCAGGAACTGCCAAATCTTGGTCCCTGGTGTGCACTAATTATAATCTCATTTACAATTTTATTACTGACACATACTTAAGTCTCAGGGACCAAACTGCAGGTAGTTTGCTTGGAACAAGACTTGTCTCAAAGATTAATGACTCAGAAGGGGTAACCAAGGGACCTCACCCAAATAAATTTTAACACAACCATTCCATTATCTGAAGAAACAGATACCAGGTAGTACATTTGTTTGTTTAGTCAATGAAGTTGGGGGGCACAGGGAGATGTGTGTGAACATATAAGCCTGGAGAGGAAAATATCAGGTTCTTGCATTTATAAATTTACAAACTACAAAGAAATCTACTCAAAGAATTGAGAATACTCTCCTGACAATCTTAAGATACTGATAAATGGCAGGGTTATACATTCATTAATGCCTCTGTTGGTTTTCTGTGCTTCTGTTGCTTTTCTTTGCCTCTCACAGATCCAAGTGCCATTCTTCCTCCTTCAACCCTCAAAAAAAGCTGAACTAATGAGTCTGAGAAACTCCTAATTTAAGTGTGAACAAAAACTTATAGAAATCTCCCTCTGTTCCCCAAAACTAGGGCTAGAGAAAGAGGTTGCAATAGGGTGACTGGGATGGAAAAAAAGGAAGTATGGAGAGAGCAAAGCAGAAAAGAGGGAAGGCAATTCTGCATGTGGGTAAGAGAGCAGAGAAGGGACTAAGTGCTGAGCTGCCTAGTGTGGACATTCCTATTATCTGTGGGCCACCTACCACTTGAAAGCCCCAGACTTAAGACCCCATATGGAGAAAACCTTCCCCACACCTGAAGTGGAACTGAACTGAACACCTGAAATTTCCTTAGAAGCTGATATGGCAGCAAAAACTCTACCACTGTCATATGAATCACACCTGAATTCCTTGAGGTCAGAAGAGGGTCCCTTGGATGGTTTACCAAGAGAATGCACGAAGGAAGACTCTTGAGCATTTGCCAGTCATAATGGGATAATCACTGATTCTCAATTCCCCAAATCAAGAGATATCACTCATCCATAATGGGCTCTGCTATTAAATGTGGAAGCACTGAAAGTGTTTAGAATCCCACTGAGGACCAGTGTACATTCTGCAGAGTGCCAACTAGCTCCTCAGGAAGGAGGCAAATGTTATGGCCAAGGCATGATCCTGGGATGCAATTCAGGCAGACCAGCATTCTGAAGAAATATGAGAGGTCCACCAGTGGCCAACATGTGGATCTCACGGCTGCTAGAAGGACTGACAGGAGAAACACTGGACTCAGGTTCTGGTCCCGTCACTTACAGTGCGACTTTGGGAAAACTGCTGCAGCCCCCTGCCCCCAGTCACCATCTGCACAAAACAAAAGCTCTATGAAGTAGGTACTATTACTGTTTCCATCTTAGAGATACAGAAATACTTTAAAATGATGGCACAGGAGGGTAACTAGAGACTAGATAAGGGGCAAGAGTATGAACCCAGTAGAACCCCAGCCACCAACGCACGTCCAGCTCATACTAAGCTTCCCCTACCAACTGACTTCTCACTCTATCTGACTGAATTAGCTGCTGAGAGAATCAAAGACCAAATCTCTCTAAAATGATACATTATTCCTCCAGTTCCATGGTCTCATTGCACATGACTCTTGCACCAATTAAAAATCTGGGAAAATCTCTTCCCACTCAATTCAATGTGAAGGAAATGCATATTTGTTGGCCTGTTCAAACATAAAATATTGAAAACAGTAACAAAAAAAAAAAAAAAAAGAAAAGAAAAGAAAAAAGGAAAGAGGGGGTGCTTTCTCTGTGGTCTGTCTGAAATAGCTATCCTATAGCCCTGTGAGGGGAAAGTAAGTTTCAGGCAAACACCACCTCTGCATCACCTCATCCCACTGTGTCTTTGAATGAAGTCAGTGTTCTCAAAGTTCAGTAGGTAGCAGGATGTTAAAAAATCCATTGCAGGGGCAGCTGGGTGTCTCAGTGGGTTAAACCTCTGCTTCGGCTCAGGTCATGATCTTAGGGTCCAAGACTGAGCCCCGCATTGGGCTCTCTGATCAGCAGGGAGCCTGCTTCCCCGTTCCTCTGTCTGCCTCTCTGCCAACTTGTGATCTCTCTGTCAAATAAGTAAATAAAATCTTAAAACAAAACAATTGCACGGTTCTACCCCCAGAGTTTCTGATTCCATAGGTCTTTGGTGGGGCCAGAGAATTTGCCTGTCTAACCAGTTCCCAGATGATGCTGAGACTGCTGATCTGGGACCATCCTTTTGAGAACCACTGGTCTAGGGCAGTCTATTAAAACACCTCAAGCTTCATCCCAGGCAGTCAGCAGGTGTTAAGGTGTTAAGGAACTGAAGTGAGTTATTGCTTCTTTTTAAACTGCTTATGTTTTGGCTTCCAATGCTAGTGTGCACTTCTCTTCAACAATCTGAGTAATTAATCATCCTTCTACAATACTGAGAAGTCAAGAAACAAACAGCAATTACATGTCTGACCTAGTTTAAGGAGCTCTGGGGTATATAGAAGCATACTTGGCACAAGTCTGCCCCAGAGACACCAAACAGCACTTCAGGACAGTTTAGGGAAGAATTCTAGTTCAAAGGGCTTGAGTGTTTGCATTCCATTTGACCACTCCATCCACCATATAGTTCGGAGTGAAGTAAGATTCTGTGCTAAGTGCTGTGAAGATGTACAGGAGAACACACAGATAGATGTTCTAGAGAATTCCCTCCTCTATACAAATTCCTTTCTCCCTGTAGCTGATGGGCCAGTGGAGCTCATCCATTCCTTTGGATGCAGAGATTAAAACTTGAATCAGCATGCCTGTCAGAATAGCTGGGCCCACATTGCCCATATCTCAAAATGCCTGCCAAACACTACTGAATAAGATTTGCAGCTTTATTCATTTCCGTCTCCTGCTTGGCTGCACAAGGTATCTAAGATCGCCACATCTCCTCCATCCTCTCTGTGATCCTTTCCCTGCCCCTTCCAGGTGCCAACCACTCTGCCCTTGCTGATCCCCAAGCACACTCTTCCGTCAGCCTTCTCCCCTAACACCTGTTCTTCTTTAGTCTCCACTGGAACATGTCTTCCTCTGTGTTCCTGACTCCCACTCCAGAATTCTCCTTTGGGGTACTCCCCAGAATGGAATATGTCTTACATCAGTTTATCCTACTAGATTTAAACTCCTGAGGACAGGAACTATTTGTCCAGTCCACTAGAGCCCAGCCACAGCATGACAAAGACAGGACCCTCGAGCTCACTCTGGTTGCCTCAGTGATGAGGTAGCTAGGGAAAGGGCTGCACCGGAAGTCATCTGCCCCAAGGAGATGGCTTCCGCTTCCCAGCCAAATAACTACACCGTCCACAGGCTTCAGGTCTCTAGGTGGCCAATTGTTCTCACATTTGCTATTAACGCCTCACACCACCCCTCCCCCCAACACTATCTCTGCCTGCTCCCAGCCCTGTCTCATTTCTCCTAGTGACAATGCCAAGGGGGTGGGAGACAATGCCTGTTCTTTTTGCTCTCCCAGCCTTATGAGTTTCTCCAAGAAAGCCTCTTCCTTAACTTATCCTGTGTGAAGTAGAAATTGTCCTGAGCTCAACTGCAAGGCAGATGGCAACTCTAAAGGGACGAAAACTCTATGACCAATGCTTATTAATTAAAAAATTAAATTATAAATTAAAAAATTAAATTCTACTTTTCTGCCTTCTAAATAAAGCTTTGGGTTTGCTATATGCTGGAGAGTCCCATACTTATATCTACAGCCCTGACCTCTTCTCCAGACTCATGTGCACAGCTGCCTCTTCTATATACCTCCAATGGTGTATCTCAGGGTCACTTAACCTCAGCTGTCCAACTGTTCTTTTATCATCTTCACAAATCCAGTTCTCCCAGAGACTTCTACTTTCTCAAGCGAAAGTCTTGGAATCATCTTTAATTCCTCTTTTCTCAAACATCACCACAACCAATCAACAAACCCTGTCTCTACCTTTGAAAT
Organism: Neogale vison; assembly: GCF_020171115.1. Classification (NCBI taxonomy): domain Eukaryota; kingdom Metazoa; phylum Chordata; class Mammalia; order Carnivora; family Mustelidae; genus Neogale; species Neogale vison. Next base: position 160,789,572 of record NC_058094.1, on the reverse strand, counting down.
GCATCCAGAATGTGATCACTGCTCACCATATCCACCAAAGCTCCTGAGGTGTAGGCCTCCATTACGCTGCTCTTGGTTTACTGTATTAGCTTCTTAATTTGTCTCCTTGCTTCAGTCCTCGTCTCCCTATGGCCTTTTCTCAATACCTAGGTAGAGTGATGTTGATAAAATCTAAGTCAGAAATCAGGTGTCCCCTCTGCTCACAGTCTTTCAAATACTTCCTATCTGCAAGTAAAATCCAAAGTCCTTTCCATGGTTCATAGGCCTTCACTCTGTGTGACTCCTCCTGTCACACCCTTTCTACTCCCACTCTCTCTCACTTGCCGTGTGGGCCATGCTGGCCTCCTCTGAGAGTTCTCAGAACAGACGCATTGGCCCTAAACCTTCACTTTGCATTTACTACTCTCTCAGCCTATGACGCCCTGAGATAACAGTGTGGCTTGCCTCGTCACTTCCTTCCAAGAGAGATCTTCTGCAATCTTCCTTGTTAAAATTCTATTACCACTACTACCACCACCATTCCCTATCACTTCTTCCCTATAGCACTTATTCCTGAAAAGGACAGATTTCATGCAAAGTACAGCATCTTGGTTGGGTTCTTAAAGGTGGAACTTGATAGGAAGTAGAAATAAGGTAGACAGCAGGCAGTCAGAAAAATTGTCTTCCAATGGCTAACTGAGGGTGTAATTACACTTTAGTGGAGGCTCCAGAAGAGACTTCTGCTGAAATGGAAACCCTGACTGAAATGTCCCTCCTGTCTAAGGCAAAGATTAGTATGCTATTTGTGGTAGTTGGACCAAAATGTCCACAGTATGGAAATGTATTTTCTTTAAAACATAAATCCTTTTGGTTACTTGTAGGTAGAACCAAGAAACAAGGGACTGGGAAAGAAACTGAAAATATAGGTTGTAGATGAAAAAAAAAATCTCCTTTCTAAATTGAAAGGCTCGGCTCAGTGTGAAAACTTTATAAAGAGGGAATCTGGAGATCCTCAGCTGGGTGGGGTCTTCCCAGTCTTGAGATCAAGAAGTAATCACCAAAGGAGTTCATAAAAATGGTTCTTCATCAAAAACAAAAAGCAAAACAAAAACAAATGTTCTAAATAAATTATGTCAATAAAAGTGCCAAAGTTCCATAGAGGGATTAGTTATCCTTCGCCAAATTCCTGCCGCTTCCCCTAACATCCCTAGCAAATAAAGGAGAGAATGTAATTATGGGTTTGTTTTCAAACTGAACAACTGATGCAGGTATATTCAGCAATATTCACAAAAGGATGCACCAGCCAGACAAAGTCTATCAGAATTAATGAACTATTTTTCTGCATTATTTTCAATTATTTTCATTATTTTCAATTCTTCTACAAGAATTCTCATGTAGAAAGTCTGACATAGTTTTGTCCTTGGAAATGTCATGCATCTTGAACTTTCTGATGGCCTTTAAAAATTTGTGGATGATAAGAACTGAGCAAATATCTTCCATAATTCTAAAAAAAGAATATCTGCAGAAAGCTGCACTGGTCTTAATATTTACAAAGATCATACCAGAGTATTAATAATTTTTTTGTCATTAATCATTCTCAATAGTTAAATATAATTTGTCTTAACTACTAGGTCTGCATTAAAAATTACTCCAAAGAATAAATATAGAAATATAAATATTTTCCTCTGGACATCTTCATTTTGCTCTGAGCACAATCTGCATTTCATCTTCAGGTCCAATTTTTCATTACAAAAGATTAACTATGCTTTCAAAGCGAATTGAATTACAAGTCGTTTTTATGACTACATTTCAGTGAGCAGGTAAAGAAAAAGCTATTCAATTTAACTTAAAGTTTCACTTTAGCACTCAGCTAAATAGAAATTTTCAAAGGAAATTCTGCTTAAAGATATGATAAAACACTATATGGTCCTGGCTTCAAGCAAAATTCTATTTCATTTTGTAAGCTGAGCAAATGATCTTACTAGTTAAAGTGAACTTCTAAGATCTCTGTAGGCTTTATAAACTGAAGCAAACTAGTTCACTTGAACCGTTTCTTATCTCCCTAGCATTTTTTAAATGCAAGCAATGTATTTATAGAAATAATCCTTCTTTTTTCAGGGCATGCTATTTTACCATGCTCCCATATCAACTTAAAATCTTGAATTTCATAGGACACTTTCATATGAAAGGTCAAAGTTCAGGAAAACTTAGAAACAAAAAGAAATTTTTGTAAAGTAAAAATTTTGGAATACAGATAATTCCATTTATATTTTCAAGCTTTTAAATTATATTTATCTTAAAATTAGTTTCACAAAATGTTATATGGTTATAATTCATTATCACCTATAATGTCTGGTAACTCTCTTGTTATTAGGTAATTTCACAACTCAATCCTCCTCTTAACTGGTTCAAACCAGTTAATAAGCACTTATTAAGCTATACCGAAATGGGAAAAAAAAAAAAGCTTTTTCAAAAGTATTTATCAAAGCAGGATATGGGTAAGTTAAAAGTTCTGTCTGACTGCATAGTTGATTCCCTAACAAGTAATTCTTTTGCCTCAACTCCTATCATCCTGGAAAACATTCTATCCGGTAGGTAACTGCTATTCATACTACCTAAGGCAAACTAAACTAGAAATTAAAGAAAGCCTCTATAAAGTCCAAGTAAAGAAGAAGAAAAAAGCAGCTCCTAATCAACTGATAAATAAATGAGCTGATTAGCTCTTTATGTCCCAGCTGAATGTGTCATTTAAACACAAGGACCAAGTTTATTTCATATTTGTTTTCTTCTGGTGGCTGCATATGGATAATGGCTACTGGCAGAATCTGCCTTACAAGTACACACTTTAATGCCACAAGTAGACCATCACAGCATCCAGTTCATACCTTTTTACAAGAGGAAAGTTTTACAGCAATATTGACAGTGAATGAACTGCAAAGTGAGAGGCTGAAAACAAAAAATTCATCGTACAGACACACATACTAACACCCACACAGAGATATATTCTAAAAGTGCTTTGTATTACACTACATCAGTTATGAATATCTGCAGGGAAAGGCAGAGTGGCAATCACCTTCTTATTCGCCTCCACGCTTGGACCATGGGCCACCTTTCGCCCTCCACTTCCCTGCCTCAGTTCCCTGTAGACTCACAGGACACAAGGCCTATTTCTCACGAGATGATGCTTCAGGATTCTGGGAGCTACTGATGTTAAAGGTCATGCCCAGTACACCTGGACGAACACCATGCAAAATTAAGAGTCCTACTCTCCAGTCACAAAGAACATGCAAAAAATTCCTTCACAGGAATTGGCAAGAGTGCATGGGATACTGATTTTTACATTGTATATGTTGATAGAAGGGCTCTGGTTTCAAACCCTAACTGAGTTCTAAAGTTTATCCCTAGCTAGTTCACATTATTTTACATCTGTGACACAAAGCAGGTATCTAAGAAAGATGAATATGGACCATAAACTTACGCCTGACTACTAACAGTTCTTTTCCTAAGTCAGCTAAGCCAGGTTTTCCCGTCCTAAGACAAAAGCAGAATTCAAAGAGAACAACAGTTATGTGAAAAAATGTCCCACATTAAAAAAAAAAAAAGAAAAGGAAAGGGTAGGGAAAAAAAAAAAAAAAAAAGCCACAATCACTATTCTGGGTGCTACTCGGGCTCTGAAAAGGTACACCCAATAAAATTAGTTTTCATCGCTGGTACCAAGATGTAAGATCATTAAAATTGTTAGAACACACTGAAAAATTTCATTATTGTTTCATAAATTCTGCCTGCCGTGGAACAGTATCAAAATTTAGTCTCACATAGGCGGATCATGTTAGAGTATAGTATTTATTCAATTTCATCATTTATGATCACTGTTATAACCAAATTAACCCCAACATAAACTCTGACATTTAAAAACACAGAGAACATACTGATTTTTCAGCTATTTTGCTTATGTATACTTTTCAATTCCCATGCAGTGCTCATAATTAGGAGATACTATACATAAACCCTCCCATTTATATATTAAGAACCAAGTAGAGAGGGTAAAAAAAATACCAACATAAATTCATTCTCCGAAAACTGCCCATGGATGTATTATCACTGTTCCTTCTAATTATATACTTACAGTGCATTCTTCAGTAAAAAGTGTAACTGCAGTCACATAACAATACTTATGACAAGGCAATGATATCACTTCAGAAAAAGAATACAACAAATGAGACTAAAAGTTGAGGAGAAGGATCAGAGCATATAAAAGTCATTTGAGAACACCACACAAACTTCAGTGTTTTCCATTTCCCAGTTGGAAAGAACATGCACAAAGATTTCTTAGCAGACAACAGTCAGGAGTGCATGAAAAATTGGCTTTCATGTCATATATGTTGAGAGAAGATCAATGCATTGAGAAAAAAGAATGTGTTCATTATCTTTTGGGTCTGTCTATATCATCTATAGCAGCTAGAAGTTTTTGTCTTGCTTTCTTATTGATATGGGATCCCAGGCAAACATTTACCAGATTGGTCAGCTGCTTCGTTGAATACTCCTGCTCGGGGGGAAAAAAAAGATCCAAATTTAGTATGCTGAAAGACATGTATTGATCAATGCAAGGAAAGAACAGGCAGATACTCAGTTTTCAGTGGATAGTGACTGAGCACTACAAATCAGTGAAAAGCAGAGGAAATTATAGTTTGAGATACGGACATGAACTGTTTACTCAGCCTTAATAATAATAGGGACACTGCAGGATATACCGAAACAGAAAGGACTAGAATCTCTTCAATATGACAGAGTAATCTGACATGCCTATGCTTTTGTTACTTTTAAGACCACATACTTTATGCTTGTTTCTGTGGAGGTCTTTATTTATGAAGTTACTAAAATACACAGACCTCTCAAATTTTTAAAATGCTACTAAATAACTATTTTCTGGCACTCTATATTTTTCAAACATTCTAGATGAAAGTGAAAAAAGTCTCTAACCACAGAACAACTTTTCTGACTTATGATAAATGAGTAAGGTAACAAGGATTAGAAAGCTACCGGCTTTTAAACCTTCATACTGTCATTATAGCCAGTAAGTAAAATTAAGACTCTAAGTCTCTTATGCTGTACAAATCTATTTGGTTCCTGAATTTCAGATAATGAGTTCCTAGGAAAAGAATGAATAGGGATTCACTAGAAAGGTTTGTATATTGATCTGGTTCTGGAGGATGAATAACAAGAGTTCAGATAAGGAAAAAGAGTCCTATACTACCATCTAGTAAGAAAAGTCATCTGTCTTCATGGGAGGTAACCACCTAAAGAGTTTCAAAATATGAGAAAGAGTTAATTTTAAAACCTTAGCAAACTATTCAGTTTGTGTATCTGAGCTCTGGGAGCACCTGTTAGCACCTGGTAAATTCTTTTAATCAGCCAATATTTAACAAGTATCCACTGTCATCAAGCACAGAGCTAGGTAGGCACTGTCCTAGAAGATAGGATAGTCGGCTCCTGAGAAAATTTCACTGAATTACAAATATCAGCTAGTTGAGGTTCTCACAAAATGCTAAGCTAAAATTTTGGTGCACTACATTAAAACAGGAAACTCAAAAATAGGTATCATTCTTATATCAAATAATTGATATCTAGGAGCTGTGCCTTTCTTCTTAGTTACTTGTACTCTTTCCATAAACACCTTCCTCAGTAGCAACCTCAAAGTGTTTATAGCTTACTTTACTAAATAGATTCCAGCAACATTCAGCAGCCCATCTGTTCCTGGTTTAGCATTCTGGTTTTCAAATGTCAGAAATCAATGGGACTAAAAGGGACATTTTTCTCAATTCTGGTGTACTGATCAAAATCACTGAAAATAATATTACATTTCTACTTTGCTCCCAAAGATCTGAAACTAACCCACAGTGGGCACATTTCCATAAAACTCAGGCTAATATTCATTTCTTTTTTCTAGAGTACTGAAACCAGACTGGATGAGGCTGATAAAGTAAATATAAATAATTCCTTATTTCCTTACCCAGTCAAATAAAACAAAAATTTACTTAGCTTTTACCCATGATGTTTATAGCTTAAGTAAATGTGATCACTAGAGTTACTGAAGGAATAAAATGAGGTGATAATTTTAATACTTCCCATATTTTCATTAAGTCTGTCTTCCCATACTGCCTACCTAGACGAATGATAGAACATATCAAGAAAGCCCCCATACTGAGCATCTTCTGGTGACAGATGCTGAGTTGAACTGTGTCAAAAATGCAGCATCCTAAATAACACTTAATAAATAATACTTTTGAGCACCTGGGTGGCTCAATGGGTTAAAGCCTCTGCCTTCGGCTCGGGTCATGATCCCAGGGTCCTGGGATCGAGCCCCACATCGGGCTCTCTGCTCTGTGGGGAGCCTGCTTCCTTCTCTCTCTCTCTGCCTAATTGTGATCTCTGTCAAATAAATAAATAAAATCTTTAATAAATAAATGAAACTTTTCTCTACTTATCTATATATCAACACAAAAGAAAAACGATCGTATCTATACTCAAGGTAAAATCTAATTAAGGAGGAAGTTAAATGTAGCCATTTCAATATTAATATAGTCACTCATCACTAATAAATGTCAGTGTGGTCAGGACGACACCAACTCACTGTTGAGAGCTATAAGGTTTAAGTTATATAATAGACATTAGCTTGTGAATCACTTCAATGCTGCTTTCTTCAATTTGTCTTGATGTTAACCAACTTCAGCCTTTTCCCACAACACAGCTGCAGGATAAACACAGCTAAAGTTCAGATTCTGGCTACCTTTCCAGATAATTACTGTTGCAGTTCAGAAAGATCTCAAAGGGATTTGATTACGCAAAGGGCACTACATAGACAAAGTGTGAATATGGTAAAGAATCAGCTGATGCTTTATATTTCACTCCCATGATTTTGAATTATATAATACACCAGACAAGAACAGCACAAAGGAAAAGGAATAAAAACTTAATTAACTGTTTTCCAGCTCTCACCCTGTGCTCTTTGATCCAGCGTTCCATGTCATTCTCGGTTAGATAGTAGGCTTTAATATAGGTTTCCACAAATTCTTTATCAGGAATAGGTCTAATATCTGTTAGTTTTTCAAGTTTCATTAAAAACTGTTGAAAATCCAATTGCATCAAGGCACGACCCTCATTACTACACTTCTTGACGTTGGCATATCTAAGATACACAATAATTAAAAACCAGAAATGAAGCGATAGAAAAAGAAACCTGTAGGTACTCAAACTCTTCGTTAACCTGTGTCTGGACAGATTCTCCAGAAACGAGAGGGTTCTAGGAAAGAGCACATGAGCCTTCTGTCAGAAAGACTGAGCTGCGCTGGAGCCCTCAGCTGTCACTTTGCCTATGGGGCCTCAGCTTCCTCATTCGCAAAGCAAAGAGACTGAATAACTTCTGAAGTGTTTTGCTGCTCAACAGACTACAGTGCCCACCACCCCACCCCGGCCAGTAAACATAATCATCTGTAAGAAAGTTAAACTGGTCTTCCAGTAAATCTGGCTGCCAAGAATTATTTCTAAGCTGGGCTATGAATACTCCAAAGGAATCTTAGTTTCATAAAACTGTTCAGTGTTGTTAACTACCGCATGTAGAGGAAACAAAAGCAGTAATTCCCCCATGGACTGTCAGCTGAACCTAAGAAACTTGTGAGCATATAAGCAAAAAAAGGATATACATACTTGTCATAAACTTTATAAACTTATTCTGACACCCCACACTACTGGAAACCTGTGTATTCTAAGGTGGAGTAGTAATAAGAATGTATTAACCCTAAGAGTACAACATGTTATTACTCGTAAGTCAGTGTCTCGTTCCTTCAATAACACAAAATGTGGAGAATCCAACCGCAGGAATGCGGTACTTCCCCTAAGGAAATTTACAAGGACACTGAAGTACAGAATATTAGAAGTGACCAGGCTTTACTGCTTTGTTTTAATAAAAAGTGTTTTGCACAGAAATATAACATTTTCACTTTTCTACTTTATTAAACAAATTTATTAAAAATACTTTTCAGTTGTGACTATTGACACAGAGCCATTCTGTGATTTCCAGCAAGGCTGGTTTCAATACAGAGTGCCAAAACTGTTGTCAGCTTGTTACTGTCACCTTCCCACTCTCTAATACATTCTTCTTTATATCAAAGAAGAAATGAAAAGAAATCAGATAAACGAGAGTGTGGAAATGTGCAATTCCAGACCATTGTGAATGGTCTCTGAGACAGCAGCTTGCTTCCCAAACATAGTTTATATTCTAGACATAAGCATCGTCCCTGAGTAAGTGGGAAAATTAGTATTGATAGATCTTCAAACTCAACATATGGAAGATTTATACAGTTTACAATGATATAATAATGATACCACTAACAGACATAGTGGTTATGAGACCTGATTTTGCCATCAGAAGTTCATAAACCTTCTTGGTGTTTGAAAACTGTGTGAACCTGGGCGATTTATTTAATTTCTTGATTTTCTGAGGTTTTCTCCTTGATAAAACAGAGAGAATAATGGTTCTATCAAACAGCCAATGTTAGTGGGGGGCTTGGGGGGTAAGAAAAGAATAAATGAAACAAGATGGGATCAGGAGGGAGATAAACCATAAGTGACTCTTAATCTCACAAAACAACCTGAGGGTTGCTGGGGGGAGGGGGGTCAGGAGAGGGTGGTGGGGTTATGGACATTGGGGAGGGTATGTGCTATGGTGAGTGCTGTGAAGTGTGTAAACCTGGCGATTCACAGACCTGTACCCCTGGGGATAAAAATACATTATATGTTTATAAAAAATTTAAAAATTAAATTAAATTTTTAAAAAAAGAGCTAATGTTAGGATTTGGTGATATAATCCTGTGAAGTGCTTGATCCAGTAAATGACACAGAGTGCTCAATAACTGTTATGCATAATCATCATAATAATTATATCATTAGGCAATAATAACTATTATGAGTTTAACTTTCAGATCACCATGAGATGCTATTTTCCACTGTCCCCTACTAGCTGGTTCTAGTTGGTTACTAGCTGGTTCTAAAGCACAGACAGCAGAGGCACAGTGGGATTTAAGGTTTCTTCAATAACGTTCTAAAGTCAAACCTGAATTATTATAAGACTGTCTGCTGGCCAAGACTTTCTCTACCTATTCTATCTGGTAATGACAACATACAATGTGATCTGTACATTACAATTTGTCACTGAACAATCAGATAACACTTTCATGAAAACTTACCCTTCCACAATAGTTCTGTTGGCCAGCCGTATACAGTGTTCCCAAAGTATATTAGACACAGGGAGGGGTATCCGAACTCTCTTAGAAACCTCATTTAACCTCCTGTTAAACTGTTCAAATTCCTAAGAAGACAAAAATTATGGCCAAATGAGGATATAATTATAATGCCATATTGCTTTCCCATCTTTCCAGCAAAGAAGAAGATTTAGAAAAACTCAGAATCAAACCAAGTAATACAAAAAGAGAATACAAATATAACTTGGACTTTTCAAGTACTTCACATTGAATAAACTATGTTGTGATACAGAGCACACGACATTTCATCTCCAAGGAAATAAGTGTCATTAATAGATTAAGCAATGCTAACAATGTTCAAATGCTTCTTCATCTCAAATTTTTCTAGTCACGTCAGTATGGATTAAAAGAGTTTAATAACCTAATATGTCTTTAAAATGATCTTCAAGAAACCCAGTTTAAAAAAGTATTTTAATAAGCTTTCAACTCAGAGTGAACTGTGAACCCTTTGTAATTTGAGGCTATACTCCTTAGAGAATAATCAAATAAACTATTCTCTATCTTAAACATTCTTTAAAAGTAAATTAGTTATTATATTCCAAATGATTTGAAAGCAATGAATAGCTGCAAATTTTTAGTGCAAAGGAAAAAATAAAACAAAATATTTCCTATTTCCTACAGAAAAACTGAGTATTTTTATTACTTATTAGGAACTTTCATGATACCGTTCTAATAAAAATAAAAATTTATGTAGCTAATCTAGACAAATTCTGACAATTTCATGAAAGCAAACAGTTTACCCTTCAATAAATGTATTTCTAGTTTCTTTGGACTACTGTCACCTAAATATGTTCATTTACAAAAGTAAATGCTATCGCTCCTTCCCTGAAAATACATTTCAAATGAATTTAACAAGATTTAAAATGGCATTTTTTTTTCTTTAGTTTCCTCAAGACAGCAGGTACATAATGCTTAACAAGTCAAGAGTGACATGTGTTCAAATTCTCTAATAACACACAGGAGGGAAAAAAATCTAATCTAGTCATTACCACTCAAGCTACCATAGGATTACTTATCATCCTTTCACTTTTCTGTTAATCACAATTTTTAAAATTTATTTATGACAGTTAACTGCTTTTAATTATTTATGAAAAAGTGAATTTTCAATCCACCAAGCTTCCTTTTTGAAATTCAAAGTTAAATAAATAATTGCTCTTCATCCTTTCCATTTTATGAATCTAGCGGAACACTAGTATTTGCTATTGTATTTATGCTTCACTGCAGTAAACCCTGCTTTAGATTTCCAGTCACGATTCAGTGCTTTCACTAATATTTTAAAAATAAAGTTATATGCTGTGGCATCTGGTAGCCTGGTCACTTAAGCATCTGCCTTCGGCTCAGATCAGGATCCCCGGATCCTGGGATGGAGCCCTGCCTTGGGCTCCCTGCTCAACAGGCAGTCTGCTGCTCCCTCTCCCTCTTCCCCTCCGCTCCTGCTCATACTCTCTCCATTGCTCTCAATCACTCTCAAATAAATAAATAAAAACCTAAAAAAAAAAAAGTTATATGCTAACTATAAACAATGTCATTCTACTCACTGCTAACTTCAATTTTCAAGAATGTTTATTGTTAAATGAACAATAAAACCATTTCATTATACTTAAGATTTTTGAGGGGCAACAAATGCAGATTGCTTTTTACCTAAAGGTTTGGATTTGGAAAAGTAATAGAACAAATAAAAGTTATATAAGAACTTCTTTAGGAGAGGTTTTAAGCTGCTAAAAACTGGTTCAGATTAATAATCTTAATAGGTTTGGTTCTTTCTTACAGTATTAATGTTTCTTATAATTAAAAATAACTAGGGGCACCTGGGAGGCTCAATCCATTGAGCATCAGACTCTTGGTTTTGGGTCAGTAATGATCTCAGTCATGGAATAGAGTGTCATATCCAGCTTAGTGCTGAATCTGCTCAAGATTCTCTCTCCCTCTCCCTGCTGGTACACATGCTCTCTCTCTCTCAAATAAATAAAATCTTAAAAAAACAAACAAAAAAAAAAAAAAAAAAAGAAGAACGAAGGCTCCTTCTAGTATATATATTCACTGAGTGCAGAACTCTCTGTCTTCTTGCTTCCCTATGAATACCATGTTGACATGCCATAAAAAATAAAATCAACTTTTCAAAAACAAAATCGTTTTAAAGAAAGGGTATGAGATTATTTATAAAATACATTTGACTAACATATTCCAAATTAAGATTCCCAACTGAAGTTTTATGGGAACCCTAGAAATCAAAGTTCTCCCAGGGAGGCAATTACAGAGCACCCTCAGACCTGACAGTAACCCCTAGACACTGCTAACTTTTCTCCCACCCTTAGTTCTGGAGTAGTCTTGGGAGGGTCTCGCAATCTCCATTACAGAGTTCTGGGAGGTCACCAGGCAGAGAGATGATGAATTCCACCACTATCTCTGTTCTGATCTCTGGCTTTGCTTACTGGTTCACAAGTGTCCCGGCTACCATCTGTTGCCCTAAGCAGTAAGAAAGTTTGTGTGAATGAGAGAAAAGCCAGGAGCTTAAGAAGGGCCAATATTCTTTTCACTAACAAATATGAAAAACGAGACTTTTCTGAAAGCGTTTTTCATTTCCTCAAATGCCCTTGCTTCTCCTCAGATATCCACATGGCTCATCTCCTGGCTTCCTTCGGGCTGCTCCCCAATTCTCACTTCATCTCCTGATAAGTATCCCCTTCTGTGACCACACATAAATAAACAATATTGCTCCCAAACCACACCTTGCACTCTCTATCCCTCCTCTGCTGCTTATTTATTTTTTCACAGAGCTATTAATTAATTGACATATTTTATCTTAATTTAGGTCTTTACTGTTGTCTCTGTACTGGCATGTAAATTCCCTGGGGATATGTAAATTCCTTAATCACAACTATGCTGGGGCACCTGGGTGGCTCAGTGGGTTAAAGCCTCTGCCTTTGGCTTAGGTCATGGTCTCAGGGTCCTGGGATTGAGTCCCACATCGGGCTCTCTGCTCGGTGGAGAGCCTGCTTCCTCCTCTCTCTCCGCCTACCTCTCTGCCTACTTGTGATCTCTCTCTCTCTGTCAAATAAATAAATAGATGTTTAAAAAAAAAAATCACAACTATGCTGTCATCACCTAGATCAGTGTGTGGCACATGTAGGTGATCTATAAATATCTCTTGATGCATAAATGACAAGAGGTGTACAATTCTTTCCAGAAAACTTTTAAATGTAAGTTTTAAATGCAAAGGTGTTTGCATGACACATTGCAAAGGTAATGTAATTTCTGGAAAAACAACAACAACGATAATACAGAATAATCAGGGGTTTGGTCTCTTGCTAATAAATCTACACAACTACAGAAACATCTAATTAAATAGAAATATCTTCTTGTCACCATAGTCCTGGTTATTGAAATTACTTAAAATGAAAGTCAGCCAAGACATCCCAGTCAAACTCTAATTCAAGATGGGAAATTAGTGAGCAAAAACAAAAAAATCTATGAAGAATTCTTGGGTCTAAAAAACACAAAATTCTAAAACAAGTCCATTCTGATTTAGGGGCTTTAATACCATGATGCTAGAAATGTGGTAATAACGATAATCCCACTACTTCAGAGCAAGTGCAATGACAGGAATAGTTCTCCCGGCAGACTCATCTTTAAACAAAGGTGTTTCTGCGTACTTGCCTTCAGCAGTGCATCTACATAGATGTTGTGCTGTGACATAATTTCTTTTACGTCCCACTTCACATTAGCCATCAGGAGCAGCATCTGTTCATAATCAATAGCTTTACCGGCTACAATCCAATAAATTGGTTTGCGTAGTTCACTGGCAGTCGAGACTGTCTGAAATACATTTCATAGAAAGGAAAACAAACCTTTTCTAAAAGTATCAAGTTCATAAAAAATATTTTGTATCTATTTTGAGTATACATCACATCTAAAAATAAAACATACACAACTGGATATTTAAATTATGAAAACACTTCAGTTCGTTGGCATAGGACTTACTCAAAACACTTCTGAGACATACAATCAACTTGAGGTCACTGATGCACAACAATAAAAGAACCACAGATTCTCATGGAGATGAGCAAATACCTCCCATTTTTGCACTTCTGTCCATTTCCACTCTACCTGCCCCATCAGGAGATTTTGTCATCTCTCAAATGTATACTTGTGACAGCCTACAAGCCAGGCTCCCTGCCCACAGGCCTGCCATCTATTGCTGCCAACCCCTCTTTCTAAAACACATACTGAACAGGCCACTTACCGGTTTCAAATCCTCCAGTCCCTTCCCAGTATCCTGCAAACAGAGTCCACCTCCTGGCTGAGAGCACTACGCACCATGTGGCTCCTGCTTCTTACTCCAGCTGTCTCTCTCACCACTGGCCCCTTCCCCTGCTCTGACAGTCTTTGAGTTCTCGGCCTCTGACTCACTCCAGGCTCTCTCTCACTGGCTGGTCTCCTGTGAGCCATTCCCTTAGCTTGCATTATACTCCCACCACAGCCACCTGCCCTGGTTTAAACAATCCTCCCTCAGACAGCCTTTCTAGAAAACCTTCTCCCGATGATACCTCCTTTCCTCCTCCAGCCAACGTTAAAAACCCTGCTGCTATTTCTTTCCCCTTATCACACTTTATTGTAAATACAGTTGTAATGCACATTGGATGAAAAGGTATAGGAGCTGCTCAGTAAGTATTAACTTACTGTGGGAATTCATGAGTGAATAAATGTATGTTAACTGCTCTCCTGGAATCTGGAGACTGGCCACCAGTTTAAAAACCCCAAATAATGTGCTCCCAGCTGAAATGACATCCAAGACTGTTTCTGACCTGAGAATAAAACTGCTGAAGAAAGGGTTTTTTGACTGCAGGCATCACGGCATCCAGATGGGGTTGAAGGAACTCAAACTGTTCAGCCAAGAATACCCTAAAGGGAATAAAGAACGCATTGCATAAGCAGAGGGTGTGATCCATGGCCTGTCAAGACTTTTGTGCAAGTCACCTTTAAGATCTCTAAGCACAAGTTCGGCCGTTAAAAATCCTCTCCACTTGAGTGAACTACCTTGTATTAGCTCATTTACAACCTACCCAAAAGTTACCGTTGAGATTATCATGGATTGCGAGTAGAGGTAGAAGAAAGAGACTTCAAATAAACTGCTAGGCTGCTCTGCATGTGACACAGAAGCACAGATCACAGGAGAGATGGAAGAAAAAAATTTAACAGGCTTTTTTTTTTTTTTAAAGGATTTCCTGTAAGGATCCCATTTAATTATATAGAACAGAGAGTTGAATTCACAGATTTAACATCTGGCTGGCACATCTCCTAATGCAGCAAACTGTAGCTTGGCTGAGATATACGCGTGAACTTCAGGTCAGGAGGCTGGTGTGCGGGAGTGGAGTCATTTGCACTGAGATTTGTCAGCAGCTGCCCTATTTTTTGTTATGTACGCGAAAACTCTTGCCTGATGCTGGACAACATTTTATAGAAGTCGGGTGCTTTACCTGTATTAAAAATGGGGGATTTATAAAGGTCAGGAAGCATTCCTGCTGATGTTGAGGGCTAACTATATTTAACACTAAACTGATGCTATAACTAGTTTCTCTAGAATCACGATCTGATAGGAAAATATAGAGTATGCTATGATGTGGTTACTTTTTTGTAATATAGAGTATGCTATGATGTGGTTACTTTTTTGTAAAGTTTTACTTTAAAGCAAGGATCATGTTGCTTAAGACTGAAACCTGAAAGATTTCCCTTTTTCCACTGACGTAACTGAACACCAACCATGCAGTTTTAAAAAATCGATTGGTGATCTATTTCAGGAGAGACTTCTCAGAAATAAATAAGTGACACTCAGAAGTAGGAGAAGGATGCAGCTAGAAATCTAATTACACAGTGCTTACTTTTATAACTTTTCTTAAATACTTAAAGGCAAAGCAACGGGTTTTAACAACTTACAAGGATTCTGTGGCTACCACTCTTTCCGCCAGCCCATACAACGTATCCCCAGATGTCAAAACCACCAGGTGACTGAGGTGTGGGCTTGGCACTTTCTCCTTTCTCTCTTCTGCTGCTGTGAGGGTGGCTGTAGGATCAGCGGAAACTTCCTGAAAACACAGCACATGTGCACACACAGCCTGAAATCAAATCTAATAGTAATAAACTATGTGGTTTTACAAAACTGGACCTGCAATTAAAATACTCGAGGCATGCATATTAATCACATTTAGTTTCGTTCTTTCTTTTCTTTCTTTTATATTTTCTAACTACTGGAAATTTCCTTTTTATACTAAGTGAAAACGATCCAACTCCATATGCTATTATCTGCACGTGACCTAAAATCGGCCAACACAAGCAATATTTATGAATTGGAAGATGTTTTATAGAGACAATAGCAAGATGCCCTTCGAGAACCTGTAAATGAGAAAAGAGAGACAGCCTCTGGAGGACTGAGCTGGCACATTCCAAAATTATGGTGTGGTTAACCATTTCACATCCACACTTTAATCAAGGTAACCTTGGTATAATCTCAAGAAGGCAGGACTAGACTGCACTTATAAACTGAAACTGAGCTAACTGTGTTGGTAGATGTCTGGAGTCATATTACTGATGAGAAGGAAGGTGGCTAATGGGAATCAAAGAAAGGGAGCCCGAAGAGCAGGGTGTATTGATTTTTAAAAATCTTCCAAGAAAATTAGGGCACAAAAATTGGATACAAACAAATCTAAAAGTGTACAAAATGTAAATCTCGATTACTTCTTAAATGAATTATATAGTCACAAATCTCCAACACTTGCCTTATGAATGAAAGGACTCTGGGAGCTTAACAGGTTTATAAATTTAGCGAAATGGAACTAAAACATTATAAAACCTTCCAAGTTAAAAAATGGCTTTATTCTTCTTTAGTTCTTCCTTGTATCCTATCTTCCACCAAAGATATTGTTTCTCTTCAATCTCTAATTACTCAATTAGCATTTAAAAGTTATTTTGGGAACAACCCCGCTTTCTCTAAGGGAGAATCAGGATAAGGAAACTAGGCAAGTTAATCAAAGTCACAGCTCCATTATTTATTTTCTTCTACTAGAAAGGAAAATAATCACCCGTCTCCTGCACACACATACACACACACACACACACAAACACACATACACACACACACAAACACACAGCATTAAATGGCTACGTGTGCTATTTCATTTAATGCCAGTGTTTATGTAATCACCATCTACCAGACTATCTAAGTGAGGAACCCTGGAATCATTCGTGTCTTCCCTTTCCCTCCCCATTCCATCATGCCTAAGCACACACCTCTCCTTTGTTTCTTCCTGTGAAAATAATTCTCTTTTGCCTAATTAAGGCAGATCATGTCAACTCTCCTGCTAAAGCTCTTCCAACAGCTTCCTGTCTTCCTCAGAGTAAAATCCAAAGGCCTTACATGGATTTAGGCTCTGGCTATCTCTTTGATTTTATCTATTACCAGCCCTCCTACTTGCTTTGTTCTGGTTATCCTCACCTCTGTGCTGTTCCTGGAATAGGTCAGACATGGTCCCATCTCAGGGCCTTTGCACTCCCTCTTTCCTCCACCTGAGACACTTCTCTCCAAAATATTCCCTCTCTACTAGCAAACGAGTTGCACATGAGTAGGGAGTTTTGTCGGACTGCTCTCTCCCTACCAAAACTGTATCCTCAACTCCCAGACAGGGTCTACCATCATACATAAAGTGTTCAATAAATAGGCACTAAATAAATGTTGTTAAATAAATGAATTCTCATTCAGGTGACTCACTCCTCTATTTCTTCCTTCAGGGATCTACCTCAATGTTACCTTCCCAGAGAGGCCACGTGTGATCACCTAAACAAAATCACACCCCTTCTCTTCTCTTTCTATCCTTTCCTAGTTTTTTTTTTTTTGTAATTCCTGACACAATCGGACATTAAATTGGATATTCATTATTCCTATCTGCCTCTTCTACCAGAAGGACCACCCACTGGTCTTCCAATAAAGTACCGTGGCACTCAATGTGTGCTTGTTGAATGAATTAATAATAAAGATAGCTATCCAACTATTGCGTATCCCTTGAGTTTTTTTTTTTTTTAAGATTTCATTTATTTATTTGACAGAGAGATAGAACCAGAGAGCACAAGCAAGGGGAGTGGCAGAGGGAGAAGCAGCAGGCTCCCCACTGAACAGGGAGCCTGATGTAGGGCTTAATCCCAGGACCCTGAGATCATCACCTGAACAGAAGGCAGGTGCTTAATCAACTAAGCCACTGAGTCACCAAGGCACCCCATGAGTCTCATACTCTCCTCACATAGCTCCTTGCCTTCCACCTACTTCCAATATTATACTTCCAATACCTCCTATAATACTCTGTATTTTCTCTTTGTGAATATCCATCTCACAGAAAGTCAATGGATGGTGAGGAAGAAGACTTAATGAAACCTTGAAACAAAAAAACAAAAACTAATAAAGGAATTAGGGGAAGAGATAACTCACTTGGGCCAGATGGCTAAGCTAGCCCAAGTGGCCCAATGGAGTAGAAAGAGGAATAACAGAAAATAATTCCAGAGAGGTAGATTTGGCTGCATCACAACAAAGCACTTTCTATCAGACAGAAGTATAAGGCAGGGAGGGTTATGAGTTTCTTATTGGAAAGAGGTTCAGTCAGAAGCTGACAGCTACTCAGAATGTATAGAACTGTACAGGTTAAAGGAGCACAGATAAGTTTCCTTCTATGGCTTTATAAGTAGAAACTTGGAGAATTATACTCCACAACTATATACTAGGCATCAAGCACCCCTCTTTTTTTTTTTTTTTTTAAGATTTATTTATGTGAGAGAGAGAGAGTACACATGCACAAGCAGTGGGGAGGGGACAGAGGGAGAGGAATAGGGAGAAGCAGACTGCCCACTCACTGAGCAGGGAGTCTGAGGTAGAACTTGATCCCAGGACCCCGGGATCATGACCTGAGCTGAAGGCAGCCGCTTAACTGACTAAACCACCCAGGTGCCCCAACCACACCCACTTTTAAAATATTTTGTAATTATACTGACAAAAACTGACGTGAACTTTCTGCCAATATTACACAGTCTCAAACTCAAAATAGCTCCAGCATAACCATGTACACGATGAATACCACACATTGATACTAGCAGAGTTACTTCTGAATTTCATTCTTTTATGATTAGGTATCACTATATGTATACTAAAAAATAAAAATATCTTTAAAAACTGGAAAATTCCTGTGACTGTAGTAGATATTAACTAGCTAATTTAGGATAGAAGAGGGAAGTGGTGCTGAAAGGTGACAGAAGACAAGGATCTGTGGCCTGAGAGAAACGAAGTTTATCTCTGGGTATAGGGAAAGGCCACAAGCACTCACCTACTCCATCCTTACTACTCCTTACCTACCTGCCATTCAAATGTGCTGAACTCCCTCTTTACTCAGAGCTCTTTCACAAGAACATTCTTGCAGTCATCACTGGAATTGTTGCTCCCACTTCAAAGGGTCTGCATTTGGATACTGTTCTTTGTTCCTAGTTAATACTGGCATTTGGGGCATAAAAATTATAGTAATTATCTGCTTAAAGGCTAAAGTTCTGTGTTTACGTTTGGGGAAATAAGCTTGAAGAGAGCAAGAGAATCACTAAAATGTCAAGCTGATTTAAATAAATGGCACGTGCTTACTGCACACTTGAATGGAAAAGCTTCTAAGCTGGATCAGTGTTTAGATTATACCAGTACAATAAGAAAAAGACATAAAGCCCTTTGAAGACTTTGAGAAATAAAACCTTAACCAAAATCTTTAGTTTCACAGTGAAAGTCACAATATTTAACCTCTCCTGCCACTAATAATTTACTACTACAAAGAGAAATTGTTTTTGTTGACTTTTCCAGACCCATTTAAAATATATTTTTCTTATCAATGATTTCAAGTTAGTCAAAGATCTTAAAGCCAACAATTTAGCATCACCAAGTGTATAACTAAAAATTCACAGTTCTGATATCACTATGACCTATACCAGCTTCCCTTTCTTCCTTTCCCTAGTAGGCTCCTTTTCTTGAATTTCTATTTGATGTGTCAAATTTTATTTAACTTGAATATATATGATAAAAAATTTCAGGTGGCATTTTTAAGATCATAATAATTCCACAATACCTTTTACAGCTTAGAAGCAAAATTTAGAAGATATATATGGAAAAAACACAATAACCAAAAATGTGCTTATTAAACTTTTAACCAACACAGAAAGGAAATACAAGAGAAAGTACAACTTTTATTTAGTGGCTCCAGATTGATTAGGCTATAAATTACTTAAACAGCCAAAGACTGTACTGAATAGCAAGAAACCAACTAATGTTCTCTGCCAATGTAGATGCAAACTAATGAAGTGAAGAAAAATGAATATACCAGCTTACAAGAACCTGAGATCAAGGTCTAGCAAATGACAAATACCTTTTCTAAAATAATAAACCAATGCTTATCAGTATGAGTAATAATGTAACATGTAACACTGGAAACCAACAGAAAATTCGAGAAAAACTTCTGTATTGCTGTATGAGGAATAAGGACTATGAAGAGACCCTGTCAAAAAGGTCTGCACTACTTAAAAACTGAAGAAAAGAATGACTGCTCTCATGGCCTTCTGATCCAAGGTGCAGTCTGATTTAAGAGATGGTAACCATAAGGACTTAAATAAAGAAAAGATCTCTTTAAAAGACCAGATGCCAAAGGAAAAAAGCAGGCATATCTTTCTATCCATTTACTGGGGGAGAGGTTTTTAAAAACACATTTCTAAATCTGACTACCAGTTCTGGGAAAAACTTACCCAGTAAACACAGAACTGGTCAGACAGATGCTACAGATACATTGTTCTCCCCAGATGGGCGGCAGCTGGTTTGAATAGCTAGTTTGTTTGTTTACCCGGTCATGGTATTTCATTAGTTATCGCAGAATCCGAAGCAACAAATCCATGCCTTAAGGGTCAAATTTGGAACTGTGGTTTGACAATCACCAGTCAGTAACTACCAGAGATGCCAAAGACATCAGAGTGAATGACTTTAGGGTAAATTTTGACCTATCAATCCTTTTAACTGTATTATTATTATTTTATTATTAAGGACATCTATGGTTCCAACTGTCATGAAGCCCAGACTAAGTTAAGAGTAATGGGTTCTAGAGGTAACTATGTAACTATACCCAACTCTGGACTTTTTGATTATGACCATTCAGTCCATCAATTTCAAGGCTTTCAGCCAGAAACAAGAAAAACTTAAGCTGTGGACTGAGATCTGGAAAACAAGATGTGATGATCAAGGTTATGCTAAGTATCAAACAAGGAGAAGCAAAACAGAAACATGGATAACTTCTAATGGAGTTGAAAGCCAATCGAGTTTACAAAAACAAAGACAAAAAATATATATAAATAAGTGGCTAGGTCAAACAAGGAGCCCTGACTCTGTACACGATCAGAATTAAATGGATAGCAAAGCCAAGAAAACAAACCAGGTTAAGCCAGTAGACAAGAAAACTCAGGGATTGGAGTTTACTCCTTTGTTCAACAAACAATTTACTGAAGAAATGCAGTTTGCTGAGAGATAAGTGCTATGAAAATTACATATACATGTACTGGGCAGAAAGATGTCCATATTATAAGGGAGATGGATGATATGGATAAAGGTGATTTCCTCTGTGTAAAGAGTGCTCACCCAAGATATGAACACCTGCCTCTCTCATCTTACTCACATCTCTGCTCAAAGGCCACTGGTCTCTCACTCTGCTTTATTTTCTTCTTAGCGCTTCTCACTATTTGACACTATATTACATATTTGTCTCTTTGCCTCGATAAAATGTAAGTTCCAAGACAGGAATTACCTCTTCTGTGCACTGATGAATGGCCAGCACTACTACCACACCCCGCAAATCCTATTTCAATTAGTATTTCTTAAAAGAATGATTACATTGCTTTATTAAAACTTCAGTAGCAGATGTACATAATAACAGACCTTATGAGAAAAGAGGAAAATGACTGCTTGTTTGGGTAGGTGAAGAAAAATCAGAGGATCTTTGGCTTAATGTAAGTGCAGAGGAACGTGCTGAAAAACAGCAATCTCTGACTACAGTGGCCCATCGCAAGAAAAAAACTGTGTTGTTTTAAATGCCTGTGTTAGCTTAAACACTACAAAGGCTCAGCCTTGTTTTTCTGCCTAACCTATTTTCTTAGAAAATACACTACATCCTGTGACACAACAGTCAGGAATCCAGAACCCCTCCTGCATAGCCAGCTACATCCAAACCTCTTCCTTGACTTTCAAGGCCATTTATAAAGTGGTCCCTAAACAGTCCCTGCAACCCGACTCTTCAGTATATACCAGTGTCCCAATCACAAAGATGGCCAAACTGTGGGCCAGGCCTGCTCCCATCTCCAGGCCCTTTCTCAGCTTCTGAACCTTAATTTGAATGCCAGTCTTTCTTCCTTTTCCCATTAACCCCATGCCTGTTCTTCATCACTAGCACAAGTCTCACTTCTTCCTTTAGTCGTTCTCTGAAATACCGTTTCCACATGAACCTCCCCTCCCCTTGAACTTGTACTGGATGTATAACCAACAGCAGACTCTCCCATGTACACCAGTTTCTTCTCTCCAATCAGACTGTAAGAAACCTGTGTTTATTTCCTTACAAACACACAGTATAATACTGAGGACTCATATACTCAACATACATACGGACGCAAAATTTATTTATAATTGACTGGATAGCTAATTTTTATTTTCTGTAGCCCAGAAGAATTAATTCTAATTGGTTACTTACCATATCAATAAGGCTTTCTTGTATTCTGTTAAGAGTTGTTCTTAGTCTACTACTACTAAGGCCCAGTCCTGTTGATTCCAGCTGAAAAAGAGAAAGAAAGGTATGCTACATCACCTTGGAGATAATCTTTCATACATTAACCTCAAATTAACCAAGGTTAAGAATCTGATGAATTAAAAAAAAAAAAAAAAAGAATCTGATGAATTTTCACTCAGTTACTTAGCCTTCAGAGGGTCTCCAAACTGTATTTAAAAGTTTCAAAACATCAAGCATACTAGTTAAACCTTAGCCCTTAAGGGAACAAGAGAACTACTTCACATTTGTATTTATAGGTCACACTAGCACCTGGCAATCTAATAAATTTATCAGGAGAGAGTTCGCCAATACTTCTCTTTCCCACAAGTTATTATTTTTAGTTCTGAAACTTAAGACATCAGATACTTAAAGATAATGCACTGTGTCATATTTATGTAGAAGCATAATAAAGCAGCCTGTCTTAAATTTTCTCTTCTTTGTAAAGATTTTGTTTGACACACAGAGAGAAATAATGAGAGAGAGAGAGAGAATGCACAAGCAGGCTCCCCAGAGCAAGAAGCCCGATGCAGAACTCGACCCCAGGACCTTAGGATCATGACCTGAGCTGAGGGCAGACGCTTAAATGACTGAGCCACCCAGGTGCCCCTGTTTGAAATTTTCTAACACAAATTAGAGATAGCCCAAATCCTTATCCAAAAATTATGAAAAAAACTTTATTAGGCTCAGTTAACATTTCATAGTATAGAATTTGCTTTACTACATCAGAGCCAAAGCACTCATAAACATCCTCACATAAGAACACAAATGAGAAGGGACACTCGACTGTTAAAGTGAAAAGCTGGGGTGCCTGGGTGGCACAGTGGGTTAAGCATCAGACTGTTGGTTTCAGCTGACGTGGTGATTTCAGTTCATGAGATCCAGAGACTGCCACTGGGCTCTACACTCAGTGCGGAGTCTTATTATCCCTCTTCCTGTCCATGCTCCTCTCTCTCTTAAGTAAATGAACACAATCTTAAAAAAAAAAAAAAAAAAAAAAAAAAGACATGAAAACCCAGTTAGCTGGCTCCTTAGTTGGTGATGACTCAATTGATGAATATAAACTTAATCTAGAGGTAATCATAGACACATACAGATATCTGGAAAAATGTTAACAGTTTCTGTATGGGCCAAAACATTTAAAACATTGTTAACAGTAAACTATAAAATATATAGTCTCACTAATTCATTCATAGACAATTATAATATATATGGCATGCACACGCATTTATTGTTCCTCATCCTTTCCTATTTGAATTACTTACACAACATGTGACAGAAAGCCTCAAGCTAAAATAGCTGTGTGACGGCCTGGTGTAGTAAAACATGAACTCATGTCATATGGTCATTTTAAATACATTTTACTTTCATTAGGTTTTATAAACTTTATTACTTCACTTCTCCTCTTTTTTTCACTAGGATCTTATTTTTGTACAGTTAAATTCAGCCATGGCAAGTATATAGTGTGATGAATTTTGATAACTCTAGAGTCCGATGACCAGTACAATCATGATGTAAAATTCCCTTACCTTTAAAAATGTCCTTATGCCCGTTGCACTGATTCTCTCCCTCCACCCTTAATCCCTGATCTGTCATAGTGGTTTTGTCTTTTCTAAAATTTCATATAAATGGATTCATACATGTGTATTCTTTTATGTTTGACTTCTTTCTTGTATTTAACATGCTTTTCAGATTCATCCATGTTGTAAGCCTATTAGTAATTCATGCTCTTTTATTGCTTAATAGTATTCTATAACAGGGATATATCACAGTATCTTATTCGTCAGTTGATGAACATTTGGGTTCCAGTTTTGGGCTACTTCAATAATGTCATTAATTTTATGAACATGAATATATATGTGTGTAAATATCCTTGAGAAGACATATTTTCTGTTCTCTTGGGTAAATACCTAGAAGTAGAATTGCTGGTTCATACAATAGACATAGTTTTAAGTTTATAAGATACTGCCATACTATTTTCTAGTGGCTGTACCAATTTGCATTTCCACAAGCAATGTAAGTAAATTCTAGTTATTCCATTTATGGACTGAATGCTTGTTATTCCTCTCAAAATTCATATGTTGAAGGCCTAACCTCCAATGAGATGCTACCTGGAGATGGGGCCTTTAGGAGGTAACCAGGTTTGGAAGAGGTCATGAGAGTGGGGTCCCCAAAATAGGTTTGGTGCCCTTTGAAGGAGAGACATAGCACCTAATTTACACTTCTTTTTCTAGTTTATTAAGGTGGAAGCTTATCATTAACTTGAGATTTTCTTCCTTTTTACTACAGGCATTTGAAGTTTGATACTTCCCTCTCAGTGCTAATTTAGCTGCATTCCACAACCCGATATATTCTGTTTTCATTATTATTCACTTTAAAATATTTTCCAATTTCTCTTATGACTTTTTAAAAAAGATTTTATTTATTTATTTGAAAGAGAGAGATCACAAGTAGGCAGAGAGGCAGGCAGAGGCAGGTGGGGGGGGGGAGCAGGCTCCCTGCTGAGCAGAGAGCCTGACGCGGCCCAGGATCCTGAGACCATGACCCGAGCCGAAGGCAGAGGCTTAACCCATTGAGCCACCCAGGTGCCCCTTATGATTTCTTCTTTAAACCAATCTTTATTTAAGTGTGTTCCTTTCCAAACACTTAGATTTTTCCTAGTTATCTTAATGGTTTCTAATTCAATTACATTATCATCAGAGAATATATTCTACGTGATTTTGAATTCACTAGAACATACTTAATGGCCCACAAAATATGGTCTATCCTGATAAGCATATCATGTGCACTTGAAAAGAATATATATTCTGCCACTGTTGAGTGTGGTGTCCCATAAAGATCAATTAATGGTTGAAACTGTTGTTCAAATCTTCTACGTACTTGCTGATTTTCTATATATTTGTTCTATTAGTTACTATGTAGTTTTAAAATCTCCAGCTATCATGGATTTTTTTTTGCTTTCTCTTGAGTTCTGTCAATTACTGTTTTATGTATTTTGAAGCTATGTTAAGTAGCCACACACATATTTATGCTTGCTATTCCTTCCAGCTGAATTGACCCTTCATTAGGAATCCCTCTATCTCTCTTAACACATTATGCTTTCAAATCTATTTTATCTGATATTAACATAGCTAATGCAACTTTTTTTTAAAGATTTTATTTATTGGAGAGGGAGAAGGAAGAAGGAAGAAGAAACGAGAGAGCTAGCGAGTGCTCACATGAGCTAGCGAGTGCTCACATGAGCAGGAGGAGGGGCAGAGGGAAAGGAAGGAAGCCTGATGTTGGGAAGGTGGGGCTCCATTCCAGGACCCTGGGATCATGACCTAAGCCAAAAGCAGACTCAACCAACTGAGCCACCCCGGTGCCCAAACTACTGTAGTTTTCTTAAGAAAGTAAACACTTACGGTTTGCACAGCATAACTTTTCAATGAACTTGCTTTCAACCTAGGTGTGTTTTTGTTATATTTAAAGTGTTTCTTTTGGGTGCCTGTGTGGCTCAGTCATTAGGCATCTGCCTTGGGCTCAATTCCTGATATCAGGGTCCTGGGATTGAGCCACACATCTGGCTTCCTGCTTCTCCCTCTCCCACTCCTCCTGCTTGTGTTCCCTCTCTCACTGCTTCTCTCTCTCTGTCAAATAAATAAATAAATCTTTGCCCAAAAAAGTTTTAAAAAGATTTATTTTTTTATTTGTTTTAATCATTCTGACAATCTCTGACTTCTAATTTGAGTGCTTAGTCCAATAACATTAAATCTGATTACTGGTTGGATTTAAAGCTACCATCATTACAGGTTATCTCTTTTTTGTTCCTTGGTTCCTCTTTTCTTGCCTTTTCTGATTATATGAATATTATTTTTTAGAATTCTAATATAATCCTCCTATTGGCAAAAGAGCTAAGTTTTCAATACTATTTTTCACTGTCCAAAGAATTACACAATATACATTCTTGATATTTCACAATCCATTTGCTGTTAAAAATGTTCCATTTAACCTAATATATAGAAATCTTGTCATCTTATAGGTACATATCTTCTTATAGTTGTTATATGAAATACATTTACATATATTATAAACTCCAGAAAATAATGTTATGATTTCATTTTTAAACAGCAATATAGTTTACAAAGAAGTTAGAAAAAGAAAAAAATAATCTTTTGTATTTTCCCAACTAGTTTCCATTACCATGCTCTTCACTCTTTCCTGAAGATCTAAGTTTTCTGGTATCACTTTCCTTCAGCCTAAAAAAAAATTCCTTCAGCATTTAAGTATTATATGTCTGTTGGTGACAAGTTCTCTTAGTTTTTTTTTTTTCTTTTTATCGAAAAGTGTCTTAATTTCACCTTCATTCTTCTTCTTCTTTTTTTTTTAAAGATTTTATACATTTATTTGAGAGAGAGAGAGATCATGTGAGGGAAACAAGCACCTCCCCAGCTCAGCAGGGAGCCTAACATGGGGCTCCATCCCAGGATCCTGGGATTATGACTCAAGCCAAGGGCAGATGATTAACTGACTGAGCCACCCAGGGGCCTCTCACCTTCATTCTTGAATGGTGTTTTGCTAGATACAAATTCTGGATTAACACTGTTTTCTTCTCTTTTAGTACCTTAAAGTTATTAACTCTCTCCTAGCCTCTACAGTTTTCCAAGAGGAGTCAGCTGAATCAGATCATTGGTCCTTATATGTAATAAGTCTGTTGTAGTTTTCCAGGCACAGTTTCACCATGAGGTATCATGCTGTTATGTTCCTTTGTGCTTACTCTGCTTGCTACTCATTTACTATCTTATATCTGCAAATTTTTGACCAGTGTTTTTTCAAGTATTTTTTTTTCTACCTTATTTTCTTTTTTCTCCATCTGGTATTCCAAATATATGTATATTTGATCATTTGCTATAACTTAACATGGTCCTAAGGCTTCGATCATTTTGTTTTCCAATCTTTTTTCTCTATGTTCTTCATTTTGAATAATTTGTATTAGTTGGTCTTCAAGTTCACATATTCTTTCCTCTGCCATGTCTATTTGATTGTAAAGTACATTCAGTAAATTTTTTTAAATTGCTGAAATTCTATTTTGCAGTTCTAGGATTCTCCTTTGGTGTTTGTTTGTTTTTATGAAAGTGCTTTCAAGCAGAGAAAACAGCACTTTCAAACTATTTTTTTTTAAAGATTTTATTTATTTATTTGACAGACAGAGATCACAAGTAGGCAGAGAGAGGGGAGGGAATCAGGCTCCCCACTGAGCAGAGAGCCCAATGCGGGCTCAATCCCAGGACCCTAGGATCATGACTGGAGCTGAAGGCAGAGGCCTTAACCCACTGAGCCACCCAGGTGTCCCCACTTAGGTTTTTTAATTAATGTTTCTATTAGATCTTCCTATTTTTCTACTGAGATGTTCATACACTTAAAACCTCTTCTGTCTTACTTTATTTGAGATGATTCTGATAGTCCATTTAAAATTCTTATCCCTTAGTTCCAACATCTTGGAGTCAAACTAAATTGATTTTCTTTTTACTTAAGGATGTACTCCACTTGGGACGCCTGGGTGGCTCAGTTGGTTAAGCAGCTGCCTTCGGCTCAGGTCATGATCCCAGCGTCCTGGGATTGAGTCCCGCATCGGGCTCCTTGCTCGGCAGGGAGCCTGCGTCTCTCTGCCTCTCTGTCTACTTGTGCTCACTCTCGCTCCTCTCTCTCTCTGACAAATAAATAAATAAAATCTTAAAAAAAAAAAAAAAGATTTAAAAAAAAAAAAGGATGTACTCCACTTTTTTTGGACTTATTTTTGTTGGGTAAAGTTAGACTGCATTACCAATTTAATTCTGGAGATCTGGGATTTTGTTTTTTCTCCACTGAGCACTGTTTCCTTTGTTTTCACTACGTAATTTTCTTAGCTGGGCTTGCACTACAAACTGTCTCTTATGCAACAGCTTTATTCTCTGTTCAGATGTTTTTTTCTTTGGCTCCAGTCAATCTGTTTCATATAAAGAGGTTATGAGTTAATCAAATACAGGGGTAAAAGATTTTGGGGAACTCCTCTCTGCCTCTTTTTCTTCTGCACTTTCCCCCCTACTCTTTTCAGTGTTCCCAGTTTCCTGGGATGGAGCCCCACATTGGGCTCCATGCTCGGCAGGGCGTCTGCTGAGATTCTCTCTCTCTCTCTCTCTCCCTGTGTCCCAGCCTCCACTTGAGAGCCACTTGAGCTCTCTCTCTAAAAGGTGGCTCAGTGGGTTAAGCCACTGCCTTCGGCTCAGGTCATGATCTCAGGGTCCTGGGATCGAGTCCCACATCGGGCTCTCTGCTCAGCGGGGGGCCTGCTTCCCTTCCTCTCTCTCTGCCTGCCTCTCTGCCTACTTGTAATCTCTGTCTGTCAAATAAATAATAAAATCTTTAAAAAATAAAATAAAATAAATAAATCTTTAAAAAAAACTAAGCAAAGCAAAATACGGATAGAAAAATGGAGTGGTTCTTTTTATAAATTTTAAAACCCCTTTTTATAGAGAGTCAGTCTTTGTTGTGCTTTAAATAGTGTTTCCTTCACTTTTGCAGAATCAAAAATAGGGTCTGAATTATAAATTGTTCTATTTGAAGATGCACATATTTCCAATATTCACATAAAAGGTAGTTTACTAAGCATACTCTAACAATAGGAAAAATCTTTCTTAAAAATACAAGAGATAGAGTGAGTGCTCTATTTATTCATATATCCTCGCTTATAGGCACCTTTTATCAGTTCATATAATACAAAATGTTTCTAACATGATGTATGTGTAGAAACCCAGGTTAAGGACAGAAATACTTATAACTGGCAGCCAATTATTTCAATACAGTGAAATAGCTGTTACTAAGTCTTGTAAGACTGAAAATGCTTTTAATACAAAACATGAGGTTAATGTGTCCTTTAAAACATGACATATTTTGTTTTCAATAAAATACTTGCCTTTTTTACAATAAGCACCTAAATATACTTGGCTAACATTCTCAGGTCCTAGTGAACTCCACTGTAGGCAAATCTGTGCCAGTATACAATCAGCTAGAAAGTCATGTCCAAAAGAATTAGTTCCCAAAAGCTTCCAAAGGACCCTATTCTAATACATCTTATCAACAATGTGGTCCATAAGTGTAGTACCCAATATGACGATCAGCAGCCACATGTGTCCATTTATATCTAGAGATAAATTAGCTAAAATTAAATACAATTAAAAAGTCTGTCACACTAATCACATTGCAAGTGCTTAAAAGTCACATGTGGCCAGCGGCTACCCTAATAGCAGAAATTTTGAGCATTTCTGTGACTGTAAAACTTCTCTTGGACAATGCTGGTATGGACGCTAAGCTCAGGAGAGAGGGAAAGGCTCATCTAGAAGAATTAAAGATTCTGACAATTAGCTAAAATTCTAGACTGTCTTTCTTTTCTAGTATTTACTTATTGAGTTTCCAAATTCAGAGCAATGAATTAGTACCCATTTTATAGTAACCTAAATTCTGCAGCAACACTCTTACTCTGATTTTATTAGCATTCTTTCTAAGGAATATTATAGAGAATTAAGAATAGGAAGTTGAGAACCCATTATCAAATCATCATATCTTTGGAGCACCTAGGTGGCTCAGTCAGTTAGGCATCTGACTCTTGGTTTTGGCTCGGGTCATAAGGTTGAGCCCTATGTTGGGCTCCGGGCTTCAGCACAGAGTCTACTTGTTTCTGCCCCTCCCCATACTCACACACTCTAAAATAAATAAATAAATAAATAAATAAAATCTATTAAAAAAATGCCTTTGATACTTTGATATATCATAGCAGGGATACAAACATTTATATAATAAATGTAATTACCATTAAAATTCATGTTTTTAAAAAGATACAAAATATATTATGTGAAAAATCAGCATTGTGATACAGTCATAGGACCCAACAATATCCTTTTACACAGAAATCTATAAAATATCTAGGTGAGCCACATAATAATTACCAAATAGCAGATAAGTTACCTGCCTAATATTGTGTTGTTCTCTTTAGGAGTAGGAAAGATAAAATCAATAAGAGCTTCAGAAACACAAAAAGGTGGTACAGGAAGTAATTCTGTAGCACACAGAAGGTTCAGTTCAAAGGTTTTCAATTATTTTAATAAATATTTGCCATAATCTTCTGATGTAGTAGTGTCTGCTAAGGTTTATAAGCCAATATTTAAAATGTCTCATTTACTGTGCAGTAATTATACACTGGGCCAGATTTAAACAAAGCAACCCACACATTTTTCATTGCCAAAATATGTTAAGGTTAAAAACAGATGCTGCACTTTTTCTGCCAAAACTCTGAATAACATGAAATGTGTTTATCATTTTGAAGTAAAATTAATATATAAATAAGGTAATTAGGTAGACAAGAAGGTGATAGCAATAATTTTGTTAGATTTCTGATTGATAATTTTCAAAATAATACTATTTGTGTATTTTATATGAAGAGAATGAAAACCTTTATATTTTAAAAATAAATAAATTTTATAAGTAACAGACTTTCCCTCCAAAGGTGACTTACTGAATCATTCCGACCAAAAAAGGTATATATTGCATACAAGTAATAATCAAATAGCTGAGACATGAAATGGATAACATCAAAGGCAATTGGCTTAAGAATGTTCATCATCTGCATATATTTACCTGAAAAGAAGAAAATCAAATTTAGAAAAAAACTAAAATCTATTAGTCTATTATTATAAAGAGACAATTTAAAAAACCACTTTACCAATACATATATTTTTAATGAACTATTACATTCCTCAGTTCCTAGCCATGTTTCAAGTAGTCAGTAATCATTAGTGGCCAGTGGCTACGATATTAGACAGCACAGATACAGAACAGGTTCATCATCTTGGAAAGAACTGCAGGATAGCACTGATCTATATACTACCAATAAAAATGTTTTTATATCATTGTATTTTACTGTTTGTCAAATATTCATGGAATCTATGCTCCTCTATAAATGACACTGCCCAAACACATAACACAGTTCCACATTCTTGGAGATTCCATTTAAAATAATGTTCTCAAAAATTTTTAGGTATAATAAAACAAAAGACAGTGTACTTGAGATAAAGCATTTTCCCCATAAGCTTATATACACACAGCAAAAGTAAAAAAGCAAGAAAAAGGATACATGGAAGGCACTTCCTATTCCCCTGAATCCTAGCCCTGTGAAATCTTGTGTCAGAGGTCAAGGACATTTCTTTCTTTCTTTCTTTTTTTTTTTTTTAAAAGATTTTATTTATTTACTTGACAGAGATCACAAGTAGGCAGAGAGGCAGACAGAGAGAGGGGGAAGCAGACTCCCCGCTGAGCAGAGCACCCAATGCAGAACTCGATCCCAGGACCCTGAGACCATGACCCAAGCCGAAAGCAGAGGCCTTAACCCACTGAGCCACCCAGGTGCCCCAGGGACATTTCTCTATCATTACATCATTCAAGAGCTCAGTACTCTCAAAGTGCCAAGAAAATGTCCTCTCAGTCCCTTCTTTGGGAGATGCTAATATTACAATCTCTTTTCTCTAAACATATGATACAGTTAGGGAAAAGAAATTTAAAAACTAAAATTTCTGCTTTTATAAATTTGTTAATGTATTTGAAGGGTACATGGGAGATGGGCTGAATCAAATAACAATAATAACAAGTCCCTAATTGTGTTTCTCTTTTATGGGAAATAACAGGGAAAGGAGCACATCCATAAAAACAATGCTCTTCTGCAGAAGATGTTAAAACAGGCCATTTGCCTAATTTCCAAATGAGCAAATAATTCAGGTGCTCGCTCTACTTAATGTAACTGTTATAAATTTTAAATTGGTACTACTGAAGACACCATGACTCAAGAGAAACACATTAACTACAGTAGAAAAAAAATGACAAATATACTCTAATGGAAATGTCTACTAGCAAAACCATTTCTTTATTATTTAAGAACTCCATACAGCTGTCTTAATTTACATGAGCAATGATTCTAAATAATACTCAGATAGTCAGGAAGACACATATACATACCAAAAAGTAGAAACCATTCAACTCAGATTCTGTTCTTACTCTTATTTACAGGTCTATTGTTTCAGAATCATCTTTTATTTCACACATTTTTAAAAAATCACTAATGAAAAATATTTGAAAATTATGCTCCTAGAACATTCTGGTTCACTAGCAGGTATTTTATCAACCACAAACATACAGTTTTTAAACTGCAACTACATACATATAAAATAATGTGACACTGTGGGGAAAAAAAAAAGGAAAAAAATACTGTTATATTATTTTAACCTGTAAAAGAAAAAAAGAGAGATAATAAGTAAAATGAGGTAGAATGCAAATATCTGCATTGATAAATATCCAGAACACAAGGCTTCTCTCCATTACTAATAATAAGATAAGCCATTGTTCATATAATTATTCTTAAAGAATATATAAATGAATTATTAACAGATAAAAGCTATTTTAAATGTTGCATTCAAAAGAAAAAAAACTAGATTAAAAACCCACTACTCTAAAAAAATTTTTAAACATATTTATATTCATTTATTCATCTAATATTCAACAAAGACTCTCTGGAGTCTTACTATGTCCTTGGCTTTTGTTAAGACACAAGGAATTAAGAGTCTCTGCTCTCACACCTTAAAAGGTCACACAAGGAAGGCAGCCATTGATAATCAGGCTGCTGGCATATTAAAAGGTTTAGTAAGAACAGGAACTCTGTCTTTTCCAGCTCACGAGGGCAGAGTAGGCCTTCGTAGGCCTGAGGACGCTTATGGTCCTCCTCAGAATTACTGAATTAAAACAATTTTACAGTGGATTAAGCCTGTATTTATGAAGAGAAAGGGATGAGGAAGTAAAGGTGAGCAGGCCTGATCAGAAAATTAGAAATTATTTCTAAAGCAGAGGTTGGCAAACCTTTTTTGTAAAGGAACAGAGCACAGAGTTTATGCTTTGCATGCTGTGGCAACTACTGAGCTCTGCTGGTCTCCGTTGCAACCACTCAACTCTGCCTCTGTAGCACAAACGCAGCCACAGACAACATACAAACAAATGATCATAGCTGTGTTCCAATAAAACTTTATTTTATAAAAACAGGTAGCCTAAGCGATTTGACCTGCATGCTGTGGTGTCCCAATCCCTGTCTGGATGACAGAGAAGAGATGGGAGCAGACTGATGGCAAAATGCAAAGATGACCATGAAGGAGGTGAAAGCTATTCTTGTAGGATGGTTATTGCTTAGATTCAGTGGGTAGAGCAAGAGGATGCAAATAAGAAATGCAGCTGAAAAAGGATGGATATCTTAAGCCCACATATAGGATAAACTATCAGTCAGCATGCCCTCCTCTACCACTATCCCTCACCAACATCAGAGCACAGGTTGCCAGGCTGTTCCCACAGACAGAAACAAAAGAAAACAACAATCTTTAGGATTTCTCTCTAAAAGAAGGAAACAGGGGCACCTGGGTGCCTCAGTCTATTAAGCCTCTCTGCCTTCAGCTCAGGATTCAGCTCAGGTCATGATCCCAGCCAGATTGGAGACTGAGCCCCACATAGGGCTCCCCACCCATCAGGGAGTCTGCTTCTCCCTCTCCCCTTTCCCCTGCTCCTTCTCTCTCTCTCTCTCTCAAATAAATAAAATCTTTAAATCTATATATTTAAAGATTTTATTTTATTTTATATATATATATTTTTTTGTTTGGTTTCATATATATATATATATATATGAAACCAAACAAAAAAATGGAGCAAACTTAAAAAAATAATAAATTACAAAGATGAAGGCTTCTAGGGTAGATGTTGGCACCAAAGATGAAAATCTACCTAATTCGAGAAATTTGAGGATCTGTCCCCCTAAGGTAAAGACTACTAGTAAATCCACCCAGCCCTGCCATGCTCTTTACAAAGTCCCCTCTCAGGATTCCTACTGAGAAGAAAGGGGGCAGGGAGAAGGAGAGCATAGCTCTCATTACTCAGCAGGGGACACCCAGGCAGCACCACAGCTGCCTGGCCTTCCATTTTGGATATGAATAGGTCATCAAAAATCAGCAGGCCCAGGAGGAAAACTCAGAGAGTAAAAGTAAAAAGAAAAGCTGATCCCAAAGAAAACAACTAATTCAAGCTATACATTTATAATAATTATGTAAAACAGTATAGCAGAAAAATATGGGAGGGAAAAACAGAGAATATGGAAGGGCTCTTGCAGATTTTAAAAGTGATCTTTAAAATTAAAAATTAAAGAAAATAATTGAAAAAAGGACATCTATATAAGGTACAGCAAAAAGACCAAACTATGGAAAACATTACAGAAAATATGGGAGACAGGAAGGGGCCAATCTAAACATTTGACCAACAGGAAATCAAAGAAAAAAGAGGGTAGAGAAAATGGGGAGGTGGAAATCATCAAATAAATAAATAGTAGCATTAGTCACAACTGAGGAGCACAAGAGCCTTCAGACTGAAAGGGTCACGAACTACCCAACACACTTAATGAAAAATAACTCACACCTAGACAGATCACTAGAGAATTCTGAAACATCAAGGGAATAAACACCAAAAGCTTTCAGAGAAAGAGAAAAAAAGAAATTCATCTACAGTAAAATAGACAGAATACTAGAGGTTTCAACTTTCTAAGGAAAAATAATTTTTAATCTACAATTCTATACATAGCTCGACTGCCATTCAGAGAAAGGGCAGAATAACAGACATATTCAGACCAACAAGAATTCAAAACATTTACCGCTCATCACCCTTTTTTGAGAAATTACAACTAGAAGAAAGGTAAACAGAAACAGACCAAGAAACCTCCTGCACACTAGTGGCAGGAGGGCCCTAGGGTGGGAGAATGCTGCTTTTCTACTCTTTATTGTGTTACGCTGAGAATATTACCTTAATAAAAAAAAGTACAGCATGGCTCTGAAGCTAGCCTGCCTGGTTAAAAAAAACGTGGCCAGTGCATTAAGATGTGGTTCATTCAGCTGCACTTCACCTTCCCTTTCTTCCCTTCTAGAGTTCCCTAGAGAGGAGAGGGGAGAGGAGTGGACACAGTGTGCTTTGAGAATAGGGAGGAATACGGCCTTTTGGCTAAGATCAAGTGAGAATAGGGAGGAATACCCAGATTGACGCCAGATTGGCCAACACTCCAGGAGGGAGGGCCTCAGGCCCCTTGCAAAAAGGGCTCTTGGCTTCATGGAAGAAAGAACTCAGAAGCAAGCCCTTCAGAAAAAGGGACAAAGATTAAGCATAGAAGTAAGAAAGCAACTCCTTCATAAGCAAGGTTAGCAGTCTCTCCTACCTGGTGAGGAAGAGGACCCTCACTTTGCCTCTAAGGAAGGGTTTTATAAGTTTTATTTAAGTTAGCTAATGGTACAGAGAGGGGTTTACTCTTTAACTTTGGGTTCATCATTCACATTGGATAGTTGGTTTTTCCATTATCTTAAGGTTATGGAAGCAATTTTAAGGATAGGAGCAATTTTAAGCATGTCCAGGCTGTGTGGCTCTTATTGCCTGAGGGAGTGTGTCTTGTGGTTTCCCATGAGTCTGATCTTATGATTCTTCATGACCTACTGACTTTTTGTGTTCACCAAAATGGCTTTACTTTGGTGAATTTGTCTTCCAAGCCTTCCTTCCCTCCTGCCTCAAACAGTATGGCCATTCCTCAAGAAATTAAAAATAGAACTAACTACCAAATGATCCAGTAATCCCATTTCTGCATATATAACTGGACGAAATGAAATAAGTATCTTTAAGAGATACTGCAACACCTATGTTCACTGAAACATTATTCACCACAGTTAAGATACACAAACAATGTGAATGTTCTTTGATGTTCATATGCCTGCACACTCCACAAAAATTCTGCCCATTCCGTTGTCCACAATCGTACAAATTAGGAGAAACCTCCAAAGTCCCCGAGGCCATCCCAATAGTGTAGACCGCCGGGGACAAACAGGGGCGGTCTGACACCAGCTGAGCCTCTACATCCATTCATACCGTAGAGTTATGTACCCAGAGGAGAAGACTGAACCAGACAGGCAAGTAGGCCATAATCGGATCCATTGCTTTGGTTTCCAGGTTTCTCTCCTCAGAGGCCTGGTTTCCAATATCAGCATATGGGTATTTCCTGAGGCACCAATCAGAACAAATCTGTTCTCCACATGAGAAACTTGTCCTTTGGAGATGTCTCAAAACCTCCGTTTAGGAGAATCTTTCAGGGCCAGTGTGCCACTGCCCCATTCCAAGGTCTCCATGGATACAAACGCACATTAGGATCCATCTGAAGGAGAGTTCATTTTAACTCAGCCCCCTGGGTTGTTCCACCAGAGTCAGTATATCAAACCTGTCTATTTAAAAGGAGACAATTGGAATGCGAGGCGGGCTGCCCAGGCATCCATCCATAGATCCATGCTATGGAGTAGTTCCATATGAAAAGTCCTGGAGCGATCCAATAGGTCTCAATTGTCAATCAGAAGGAATCCTTCCGGTTTGGAGCATCTCACAAGACCCATCGTGGGTAAACCTCCAAGGCCTCAAGATGCTGCCCCCTTCATTAGGGGGCCATAATGGACAGAAACTCCAACCTGAGCCTAGGAAGTACTTGTTCTTGTAAAGATGGGCAGGTGTTGCTTCTCTAATCAGAAAAGAATAAGAATGATACATGCTTTTATTTATGTAATGAAGAAGACATACCGCTGAAACCATACCATGTCTTAGATATTTCCTGAGATTACTCAAACAGCTAACAAACAGTCACGTGTGATTTCCTGGGCTAAAATAATTGCCCTGGAGGAACAGCTGAATGGAGAGAGGGAAGCTCCCTGACTTGAAAAAGGGACACTGAAGGTTCACTTCCCCCGGTGGTGGCAGGTGGGATGCCATCCACTCCCTGGAAGGTTCAGGACCCTGATGTTCCCTCCACTGCTTCCCCCAGAGGGCATGGCACTCCTTACTACCCAAGACTCAGCAGTAACCGAGAATACTGGAGCGAGTTTTGAGAGTAAAATTAGCTAAGGAACTGTGGGTGGACAGCTTGCTGGAGAGGACACCCCTGGTAAGACTTGCCTCATTAGCCGGAGGTGAGACACTCCGGAAACCAACAAGAGCTCCAGAATTACTGACTCTACAGTTTCACACACACTCCATGAGGGCTTTACCTTCAAGCAAACTGAGAAAAGAACCTCTTCCCAAATGATCACTAGTGAGAAGTTCTTATTCTTGCTTCCAACCTATACTGTAACCTCTCTGAACTTCGCCTGGATATAAGAATTAACTTTCCTGATTTCCTCTCCTGGTTGTGAAGCATGAAAAGAACTTACTGGCTCTAGGATCAGACAATCTGGGTTCTACCAGTTAGAAGCTGGCATGACATTAAGTGAGTTATTTATCTCTGGACTTTAATGATTTGGTGTATAAAAAGGGTACTGTGAAGAATTCACAAGAAAATGCACACAAAGTGTTTATGAAGCCTTTAACAAGAGAGCAAGAAATCTTAGCTGCTGCTGTTATTTTTAAGTAATTATAATTATGATGAATGCAATGAGGGAAAAGTAGAGTGCTATGTAAAAGAAACCTAACCTGTTGAGGAAAAGCTTCACAAGGGAAGCACTGTTTAAACTATTATCCTAAAATCTGGACTGTGAGTCCAGAACACTCATGGGAGAAGCCACAGAGGGAAAGCAACCAACGAACAGCACAGAGAAGAACCACAACCTAGAGGGACAGTGAGCCTGTCTTACCCAGCTCATTAGCAGGGGGCACAGAGAACCGCGATCACAACCTGAAAGGTGGCCCAGGGGAACTCAATTAGTGAGCCCCCACACCTCTGCAGAGGAGTAAATACAAGAGTACAGAGAAGGCACTGTAAGTGTGTGTTCCTCTGCTGTGGATCAGGACAAGAGAGAAGGAAAAGATGTTTCTCCAATAGTCAGGATGTTAAAAACTAAGGTGTGTCAGTCCAATATATTGGGCACCTACGAAAGTGAAAAGTGCTTGGTTAGATGCTCTATATGTTGCAAAGATGACTCCAACTCCAGATGTTTTCATCTATAGGAGCTGAGAATCTGACGGGGAAGAGCAAGAACAGAAACCAAGCTGGAAGGATGTTCATTATTCTTATCACAGTACACTAAGCGGAGACATCATTATTGGACATAAATAGCACATAAAAGTTAACTGGACATGCTATAAATGAGGCATAAAGGAAAGGAAGGAAAAGTCAGTTCAGCTCAAACA
This sequence comes from Neogale vison, assembly GCF_020171115.1. Classification (NCBI taxonomy): domain Eukaryota; kingdom Metazoa; phylum Chordata; class Mammalia; order Carnivora; family Mustelidae; genus Neogale; species Neogale vison. The sequence goes on along the minus strand of NC_058094.1, from coordinate 160,751,189 downwards.
ATTTATTTTTATTTATTTATTTTTCAGTTCAGACAATTTAGAAAAATGCACTCAACAATGAAGTGAGGACCAGAGTAAAAAATCAGTATGTCTGTTACCTAAGCCCTTAGCTTTTATTCCATTTGAGAGCTTTTATTCTATCATTTTACTCTGTTATTCTATCACTGCTTTCTGTTATTTATTTTTATTATTGTTTGTATATTCTATGTTAGCCCCCCACACATCTCTAATATCATTTTCTTGTACATTGTACTGAAGGATGACACTTCTTGGAACATTCTCTCAAAATACCATATTGTATATACAGCTACCAGCTCAGAAAGGGTTTTAAAATTGTTTAAAAATATTACCTATAAGTGACCAATAAAATGTAAGTATTTAGAAAAACAGATATATAGGAATGTAATCTAAATTAAACAATGATAAATTTTTTTCTTAAACACTGCACATGAAAATATCAAGTTTCTTAAAAGATGACTTTATTCTGGTTTTATGTTAAATCTGGATGCATGATGTGCTGGTGTCTTATTTTTTTTCAGCTGCTAAAGTAGTAATTTTGTCCTATGGTCTGTAGTTTTTACAAGCATGGATTCTGGCAACCTATCTTCTGCCCCTCTCAGACCTATCATATCTACTCATGTGCGAGCTGCCTCCAGGAGAGAGAACCTTGAATAGCAAGGCTAATTCAGTGATGAGACACATTCCTTAAAATTTCTCTGCTTCTGTCTGCAGGAAACTGTCAGGCTGACAGAATTTTCTCTTTACACAAGCAAGCATTCTGATTAGTTCTCTGCACTTGTGAAGGGCTCCCTGGGCCTTTCTAACAGATTTAGGTACCACCTGGGGCTGGGAAGCCCCATTAACACTTTTTTGTTTAATCTCTCCTAATTACCTGCCAAATAAATACTACTTGAAAAGGACATTTTAAATATGCCTTTAATGTTCTAAAATGTGCCTCCCAACTACTGAATAATTAGTTCCTTCATCTTCCCGGGCACCCAAAATTAATCAATCTTATTTACACAACTATACTTCTGGCTTTGTAAGAAGAGACATTACCTTTGCCAGTTTATAATCTTCAAGCACCTCAATGCAGTAACAGGGGATAGAATAGCATTAACTGGTTGGAGACCCCTTAGTGAGTGGTTCTCTCAAAGTTCTATTTTATGAATATGTACAAACTGAAGATAAAGACCTCCCAGGGAGAGAAAGTGGTAGGCATAAAAAGTCTATTGGAGGGAATAATGGAAGCAACTAATCCCATCTTTAAATGGGAAGACCTGAGAGTTAAAAGCATACTAGGCATTGTTACCTAAGTGCAATTCCAATAAAAGATATGGTGGTGGCAAAGGTTGAAATTACAATGGTGAGATTCTCTTCACTGAGTAAGGTTTTATTCAGGACTGTTCTACTTTATAGGGTTGACATACCAAAGGTGCATAATACAAGTTTTCTCAGTTGCTTAAATCCACTATTAGAAAACAATGTCCACTAGGTCTATGAGTAATCCTTAGGTAGAATTTGTGTTACTGACTTCTGAATTTAGCACCAAGAGCACATTTCTATTGTTATTCAATCCCCTTTTTGCATAATGAGAAGAGCAGAATGCACTGTTTCTTCATTTCCTTATGTCTACCAAGAAGTGAAGATTTGCATTTGTTCTCTCCATTTAACTGAATGAAACATTATTTCCCCTCCTCAATTTTATTTTAGTCTTATATTTGATTTGATGCTACTAAATATATGTCTTTTAGAGTAAAAGTAACATGACGACCTCTAGCTCTTTTTGAACTAGGTGAGGTAAAAATTATAAACTACCACTCCCATGGGGTTGACTATACTATTTTCCCCAATTATCTCTACCCACTCCCCTTCCCTGTAGGAATCCAATGCCCTTATCCAATGCCCTGAACTTGTAGTGCCCTCCCTGGGGCAGTGTATTTCTCTCTCCAAGCGTGAGTTGCCAGAGAAAGTCGGGGTGCCACATCAGAGTGGAAGCCTTAAGAGTCATAACATGGTTTGGCTCTTGCTCTTTTCCCCATGACCCAAACTGGTACTATTTTTTCAGTCTGCATCTCAGAATGATACATGGAACAGAACTAAGGTGATTAGGAGCCAATATGCATCATGTCAACCTTCGTGGTGGTAGGGCGGTTTGTTACCGCAACATAACCAGGCAAAAGATGAATTCATTAAGCTACATCTCAAGTTGCGTGTTCAGAAACCAAAAACTACAGTGAGTCCAAAAGGCTGAGGATGACGACCAGGATTTTGGAATATTTATCTGTGAGAACCACGTAAGGAAAATGAGCACAATAACCCTGAAGAATGAACTGGGGGAGCATAAGGGAAGAAGGACAGTGGAACTACCACCCATACCTGAACAGTCACCACAGGGAAGAACAGGAGAACAAAGTACAGATTTGCTCTTTTTGCTTTTAAAGATATAACTGAGACCAACAGAATTACAGAGAAAAAGAAATTCTGGTTTATCATAAGGAGGAGATTCCTACCAACTAAATCAGTTTAATAGTAGAATGAGTAGTCTTGCAAAACAATTTGTATCCAAAGTCTATGAGACATGAAACAAAGGCTAGTTGGCCACCACAACTTAGGGGCATTAGATAAATCCTAGTTTTATAGGAATTTACACCAGATGAGCTCTCAGAACCCTTCAAGTTTTGGTTCTATAAATTCCATACAGTAACTCATGATGCTATGTTCAGTTAGCTCTCTTGGATAAAGAAGAAAAGCTAATTTCCCTGGCAATGATCAGCGAAAAAACACTTTTCAGAATCTGTCATTTTTCTGTGTGTCATGAAAATATATCCTTTTTCTTTTCCTTCCAACTCATTACTTCTTTTCCACTATTTTTCCTAAAAGAAGTGGGACTTCTAAGAAACATTTTGCCTACTTTATCCTATTCATTAATGAAATTTAGAAATTATCTACAAGAACACAGACCATTTTATCAGAGCCAAGAGTAATCAAACCAGGCAGCAGGACATTATCATCTCCATATACACAAAATACAGAGTGTTTTTTTTTTTTTAATAGAACACATTAAAATTCCTGACTGGTATAGATGAATTAATTAATTTGAAAAGATATCTCTATAACTTATTTGTCAAATGTACAGACTTACTTGTGAGATATAAAGGTTAAGATGGCATATAAAATGCAGAAATACTGACATTAAAAATTCCACATCATTTTCAAACCTAAATATTTCAAATGGCATTTCTTCATGTTACTTGCCTTCTACAAAATCATCAATAAAGGTCTTATCTGTAATAAAAACAACTCTTCCTATGGTGTGAGCATTTAGCTTATAGAACTCTTGTGTCTGAAAATGCCAGAGGATCACTATTCACTCTGCCTATCTGACAGGAAGATTGTGAAGATCAATGAAACAATTAAGCACAAAATATTGTGTAAATGTAAAATGGGCACTATTGTCATCCTACATATACCTACATCTCACACAGAGAATTTTTCATTACATTTCAATTAATTGGGATATTTTAGAAAAAGTAGAAAACATAAATACTAAGCAGTTAACTGAAAAAGAAAAACTAACATTAATGATGGTATTACACTATTTGAACAATTAGGATGAAAAGTACTGACATAGGACACTCTTAAAACCTTCCTTATGGAGGGCACTGGAGTATACAATGAAAACCCCAACAAGTAACAAAAGTAGACTAATTTAACTAATAATGTTTTTTTTAAAAGGTGGCTACTTACCAACAAGTCTTATTACATTCAATGTTGTATTTGTTAAGATGGGTGCATTCACTTTATTTAGACTATAATCTGACTTCTTCCTGCTTTTTAGAGTTTCTCTAGAAACGCTTAATATGGAAAAACAAAACAGAGTTGCAGTTAGAGTTGTCAACTAGTAAATCAGTAAGTTATTCCAATTAGGATCTATCCTTCATTCACTAATTAGTTACTGAAACTGTTACCATGTGTCAGGTGGGGATATAGAGATGATCCTCCTGTCCTTAGAGAGCTTACAGTCCAGAGTGGAAGAGAGATTTATAAGCAAAGAAATAAAGTACTATAATGTATTTCTTTGATTCTAAGACAGTCATTATCAACCATTAAAAGAAGCTGTGTCACTTAATAAAAAACAAACAAACAAACAAACAAAAACAGAGGTTCCAGGGAAACTATATATCAAATGTACCAAGTACTCGGATTTCAGACTTAAAAATACGAAAAAACACTCTCCTTAGAATCTAAATCTAATATCTAAAGTACAGGGGCACATGACAGAGTCTGGTGTTGGGGAGGACACCAGGTTCAAGGAAAAAATTGAAGATATATGGTTAAGTACACAAAAAAGGGGGGGATAATATAAAAATAAGGTCAGAAGTAGGAGAAGTGAGTGTGCTCAGAGAAGCACAAAGAGTTCACATGAAGAATGAGTGGACTGAGGGAAAAGTGATATGAAAAAAGGTAAGGAAGGGCCAGACCACTGAAGGCAATAAAACTTAAAGAGTATGAACCTAACTCTGAAAGAAAATTTAATCAGGAAAATGACATGAACAAATTTGCATGTAACAACAAAAAAAAAGAAAACCTAAATTTGCATCCAAGAGGGATGAGGAGGGGGCAAAACTAGAGACAGAAAGCCAAAGTCAGGGGGCAGTGCCAATAATCTGACACAGAGATGATTTTCGCATGAACCTGGATGGTAGCAGCAAAATAGAAGAAATTTTGAAAATTCAAGAGACACTTTAAAGTTGGAGTTGATACTAATTGACTGAACGAAGCTCATAGTTTATATTATTCATAGTTCTTAGTAAGTGGTTAAGTTAGGACAGTTTCGGAAGGTAACTGCACAGCCTTACCAAAAATGCAAATATATACACATATACCAGAAGATACTATCTTACATGTTCATTTCAATCAGAGGTTTTCTTTCAGCCAGAATAGACCCATAACACCCAATGAAGAAGTCCAACAAAACAGTTCTATTCTGTTCGTAATGGACCATAGATGGATTTAAATATCACACATACATGAAAACCAATGGAAACAATTATTTCCAATTCAAATATCTACAATCACATGAGTTGTTCATTTTCTGAGGAGAGAGAGTGTATCAATCAGGGTTTTGAATTTACTAGGTACTTACTAGGGATAAAAGGTAGGGCAAAATATACTTAAATCTATCATTAAAAATTATGTGTATCTGTGGTCACCAAATGTCTGATACTTAGTCATGAAATTAACTCACTTACATTTAAGAATCAGGTCCATTTAAGAGGGAGAAGGCGACAAAACATTCTTATGTAATTTTGATAGTTTTTTGAAGAGGACAGTTTATGACAGAAACAAAACAACGAAGATGAAGGTACCTTAACAGGAGGCCCAAATAGTGATTGTAATTGACCTTGGAAAGATGAGACTTTCTGTATTTACTAGACTGAGGTAGGAGGAATTCGCCCTTCAAAACAAATAACTACTCTCCTCCTTGAGGTTTTCTAACCTATGTGAAGCTGGAACTGCCTCCAAAGGTAGTATGATTGTATAAACTAGAAGTTTGTTTTTCTGCAAAAACCACTGCTCTCTAAATTAAGAGCTTTTTGATTATGTCCAATATCAAAAAACTACATTTCCAACCTTTCAGCAATCATTTTAAAACATACATGTTTTTGTCACATGACATCGAAAGTTAAAGAAAAGTTTAACTTTTGTTTTTTTCCAAACCTTTAAAGGAAATCTTTATTTAAATGCATAACATACAATATGAAATACCATACAATCTAAGAACATTTACCTTTTCACAGGTGCATCACCTGTTTGCTCATCCACATAATCTCGTTTCAGTTCCTCAGGAACGTCACTGTCACTGTCATACTCCTGATAAGCACTTTTTTCTTGTTCATCAGATTCGTACTGAAGAAAACACAGTATATTCAACAATGAGTATGAACAGCCAACTTTTCTCGGAGTCTTTCAACACAGTAAGAGTATCCAATTTTTAAGAAGTAGTTTAGGGAAGAAAGTTCTTAATAACTCATCTCTAATTCTGCTATCAAGAATATTAACTTTGGGGCGCCTGGGTGGCTCAGTGGGTTAAAGCCTCTGCCTTCAGCTCAGGTCATGATCCCAGCGTCCTGGGATGGAGCCCCGCATCCAGCTCTCTGCTCTGCGGGGAGCCTGCTTCCTCCTCTCTCTCTGCCTGCCTCTCTGCCTAATTGTGATCTCTGTCTGTCAAATAAATAAAATCTTTAAAAAAAAAAAAAAGAATATTAACTTTCCGTTTACTTCTTCTCCATCCAAGAAAAAAAAGAAAATATAAACATTTTATGCCTACAAAGACTTCTCCCCCAAAAGTCAAATCTCCATAAAAAGAAGACAAACAAACACAAATATCATGCTATGCCTTTACGAGAGGAAAAGAGTGTACATTTGACCAAAAAAAAACCCCAACAACAACCAAAAAAAAACCCTCTCCTCTTCCCCCAAGTGGTTTCAATATACTTATTTCCATTTTGCTAATTCACCATAAAGAGGTTGAGTATATAATTCTGGCACTGTGGAAATGTTAATTCAGTGTAATAAACTCTTATAACACACATGCTAATGTCCTAATTCATTATGATGAGATTTAATTCCAAGGGAGCCTTAGAAAATCACACTGAGCACTGAGGGACTACTGAGAGCAAGGATGAAAATAGCAGATTTCCTCTTGAGAGGAAGGGTGACTTCCTAACACTGTCACAATCTTTATGGCAACATGGCCCTGTGCCAGCATGGGGGGACAGTGGCGTCCATGCACAGGATAGAAAGCAGCAGCAGCAGCATTATCACTTAATATTATAAATGAATATGATTAAATCATGGCTAACATTTCTTGAATGTTAAGTGCTAAGTGCTTTCATAAATATTCTCACTCAATCTTCAGAGCAATTCTATAACAAAGTTTTATTCCCTCATGCCAGTTGAAGAGATGAATATGAAGACAACATGAAAGGAAGTCGGTCCCCTAATTCAAAAACCATTTTTTGAGAGCTTAAAGCAGTGTGACAGGTCATAGTAAGATGTGGACCCTGACTTTCAAGGACTTATGTGTAGATCACACATTAATAACTGGAAACAAGTATTCTAGACATTCTCATCCACTTGTACACACTGTGGCTCTGATAACATTCAGAAAGGGGATCCACAGACAGCAGGCTCTCCTGGCTATAACAAAAAGCTTCGTAATTCCACAGTACAAGAGAGCCTTATTTTTGAGGATTCCGTATTTTTGCAAATTTCTGTACCTGCTAAATTTTATTTGTAACCCCAACACTAATACTTTGTGACACTTTCGTAGTCAGCCATGGATATGTACAGAGTATGCAGAAACTTTTGAGTTATCCAACATGCACGTTCCTAGCTGAGTGCAAACAAGGTGACGCTCTACCTTCTTGCTTCAGCTTACTTAAACAAATGTACTTTTCATAGTCTAGTGCCACATTAAAAAAAAAAAAATTGTTCTTTTTTTGATGGTGATTTCCCTGTTTAGAAAGGCTCCTAAGTGTAGGACTAAAGTTTTGCATAGTGTCCCTAAGTGCGAGACTGTAATATGTTTTATGGCAAAAATACATGTGTTAGATAAGCTTCATTTGGGCAGGAATTCTGGTGCTGTTGGCTGTGAGTTCAATGTCCAATACTGTATATTAATTTAGATGTCTTCAAGCAAAAACCCAAATAAAACAAGGTTATATACTGATTAGTTGATGAAAATGTGAACAAAGGTTCACAAGAACCTAATCCTGTATTTCACTCAGAACAATGGTTCTGTATTTTTAATTCAGTGTTCAGAGGGACTTTATAGAACACAACTGCCAAGAATAGTAAGAATCGGGGAGATGAACCATGAGAGACTATGGACTCTGAAAAACAATCTGAGGGGTTTGAAGTGGCGGGGGGGGTGGGAGGTTGGGGTACCAGGTGGTGGGTATTATAGAGGGCACAGTTTGCATGGAGCACTGGGTGTGGTGAAAAAATAATGAATACTGTTTTTCTGAAAATAAATAAATTGGAAAAAAAAAAGAATAGTAAGAATCAGATACTACGTGATATTTAAATTAGCAAATCACCATTACAGATGGATATATTATTTCAAAAATATTGAAGAGACTTTTAATTCTCCCAATTTAGTGTACTTTAGAGAGGAAAAGGATCAATAAGAATCACTAAATTGTAACTGTAAATATGGCTTACTATGAAATAATTTTTACATGATAAAACGTAATAACAATTACTTTTATGGCAATATTTTTTTAAATTGTATCTTCACCAAACAAAAAAGAAAATGCCAAAACTGAAATACATATACAAATTCAACAGATTTTCATCAACTCTGAACAGTTTTCACTTCAGCTTCATCAAATCTAAAATAAAAATCATACAGGGTCCTCTGGAAATGACAATCAGAAGGACCCATCCAAATTAAATACTTTAAAAACACAGATAACTGTGAACTAAACATTCACTCATTGTAAATATAGGAAACCGAGGGTCACAGAGGTAAAATAAATTGCCAAGGGCCACACAGTTAATAAATAATAAAGGTGATATTCATTCAACTCCTTCAAATCCTTTCCATTAACTCACACAACCTGAGGTTTATATTATGTGTTTTGAGCTGCTCAAAGTGTTAAAACATTGTACTTCTAAATCCTAAAAAACATCCCTGCTGGGTAACCAGGTAAGACATTACCCTCTCTCAGATAAAGGCACTTGGAACAAAATGATTCGGATGCCCAAGCTGAGAGCTAAATGCAAATGATCTATTCCCTCATCCATCTATTCAATGAATCACAGAAATAAGCAGTGAAGAAACTATACCCCTACCCAATTTGGCAATCTAGTAAGAACACACAGCAATCTAATAGGAGCACAAAGTAAACATAAAGCCCAAATGTATTTTTCAAAAGGACATTTTCAACAAAGCATGCTGTAAAGCCATTACTGTACAAGTGGTAACACAGGTATATAAGCATATAGGTAGGAAGGTGGGTGCTAAATGGATAAATAAATCTAGCTAATTACCTTCCTCACTGGGTAGAACACTTTTCAATAAGAAAATCTCACTTACATTCCAAAATATGTTTTAAGAACACTACATACCCCATTAGAAGCCAGGACATCTTCTGTTTCTTCATCTTTGTGGTTGGCCTGAATTTCAAACGGATTCCCATCACTACAATACTGCTCAAACAAGGTCACTGTTTTTGAGGATGTTGAGGCTGGCTGCTTACTAGGGGAAACTGATGGGGAACGTGACTGTTCCATGAATTTAAATTCCTAGACATTAAAAAAAGGATACCTTTTAGCAACAACACTAAAATTCAGGTACACAACATATTCCATCAATGTAAATGTAGTTAGTGAAAAAAAATCAATCCTGATTCTTCAGGTTATTCACTTTTAAATCTTGGAAGCTGTGTGAAGGCACAAACTTGAAAATATGTGCTCAAAAGTTTTCCTAAAGACAACTCAGTTGCTGATATCACTTTTAAAAGTGTTATCTGCATCAAGTTACTTTTGGCTTAGTTTATAGAACTGCACAGAAAATTTTTGAAAATAATTTATATTTGAATAATTCTAAAAATTTTAGCATAGCAGCAAAGACCCAGGAAAATACGGTTTTAAGCAATAAAAAGGCCACAATAAAAATAAATCAATATTAATAATTAATTATATGTTTGCACCATTTAATTAATTACACGTTTTAAAGACATCAGAATCTTTCTTTGTTATGCTGATGTCCATAAGCTTTCATTTCTTTTTTTTCATACACCTGGAGGTAGACAACACAGACACACACGGTGAGGTCAGACGATAGGTCTTCTAGACCTAAGATTTGCCATTAATCCATTAACTTCCTATATAATGTTGGGACTGTCACCTGGCTTCTCTGTGCCTCAATTTCTTCATCAGTAAAATGAGAGAGTCAACCTCCAGTAGGAGAACCACAATGCTAAAACTAAAGAGCTGTTCTCAGATGCGGAAACCAAAGTAGTCCAAAGGGATTCAGTGCCAAGTTTAAGACCACATTGCTTATTAGTGGAAGAGATGGAATAATCTCTAAAGTTCCTCTGATGGACGCCCGAGTGGCTCAGTCAGTTAAGTGTCTGCCTTCAGCTCAGGTCATGATCTCAGGGTCCTGGGATCAAGACCCGCATCGGGCTCCTTGCTCAGCGGGGAGCCTACTTCTCCCTCTGTCGTTCTACCTGCTTGTACTCTCTCTATATATCAAATAAATAAAATCTTCTAAAAAAAAAAATAAAGTTCCTTTGAATTATAAAATTCTTGATGATTTTTTTTGGGCACCTGGATGGCTCAGTGGGTTAAAGCCTCTGCCTTCAGCTCAGGTCATGATCCCAGGGTCCTGGGATCGAGTCCCACATCGGGCTCTCTGCTCAGTGGGGAGCCTGCTTCTCCATCTCTCTCTGCCTGTTTCTCTGCCTACTTGTGATCTCTGTCAAATAAATAAATAAAATTTTTTTAAAAATTCTTGATTTTTTTTACAAAAGTTTGGTACACATTTTTCTTTTATCTTTTGATCTTTTTAATATTAATCTCAAATTTTAAAAATCTTTCATATTTGAAGGTAATCTTAAAAATTACATACATCTATTAAATTTCAAGTGATGTGTTTATTTTCTTTTTAAAGTGCAGCTACACATTAAATCAGATCCATCATAATGCTCAAAAATGATGCCATTATTTTTATAATTCTAAACTAGGGGTGACTATAAATTAATGATTTTTTTAAAAACCAGATCTATAGGAACATGTGTCAAGAGAACACTATCTCCGTTGTGAATAATTTCAAAGTAACTACTTTTTAAAATTGTTGCTAGAATACTTAACATGAGATCTACCCTCTTTAAAAAAAAAAAAGATTTTATTTTTAAGTAATCTCCACATCCAATGTAGGGCTGGAACCCACAATCCCAAGATCAAGAGTTGTATACTCTTGTATACTGAGTCAGCCAGGTGCTCCAAGATCTGGTCTCTTAAAAAAATGTTAAGTGCGTAATACGGTATTGTTACTATAGGCAAAATCTTGTAAAATTCAAGGTAACCAAAGGAGATAATGCTCACTGGGATGTAAATATTTCAAATGTATCTTGTAAAAAACGGTAATTACACCAAGTATACGTGCTCATACACAGAGACATAATTTGATGATTAAATAAAAATTCAAATAAAACTATTTAAATAGGGATTCTAACATCAATGTTAGAATTCTAAGTAATATTAAGGAATCGCCTTATTTAAGAATTCTAAAATAGGGCGCCTGGGTGGCTCAGTGGGTTAAGCCGCTGCCTTCGGCTCGGGTCATGATCTCAAGGTCCTGTGATCGAGTCCCGCATCGGGCTCTCTGCTCAGCAGGGAGCCTGCTTCCTCCTCTCTCTCTCTGCCTGCCTCTCTGCCTACTTGTGATCTCTCTCTGTCAAATAAATAAATAAAATCTTAAAAAAAAAAAAAAAAGAATTCTAAAATAATGTTGGGGTGCCTGTGTGGCACAATTGGTTGAGCATGCGACTCTTGGTTTCAGCTCAGGTCATGATGTCAGGGCTGTGAGACTGAGTCCTGTGTCAGGCTCCAAGCTCAGAGTGGAGTCGGCTTCAGTTTCTCTCTCCTTCTCCCTCTGCCTCTCCACCCACACCCCAGCCCTGGTGCATGCTAGCTTTCTCTAAAAGAAAGAAAGATGAAAGAAAGAAAGAAAGGAAGGAAGAAATCTAAAACAATGTTACAATCATTGTTAATTTTGCTGTCCCTAAAGCATTTATTAATTGACGTGTATTTAGTATTTCCACATTAGGAAAGGAATATGATAGAGCTGGGTAAGAAAGCTATTATATAATATAAGCACAAAGACTGTCCCTGTTAAAGACTTTTAATCATGTATTCTTTACATTTATCTAGAATAAGAAAATTATTTCTAGAAAGCCATTCCTTCCAGAGGTAAAATCTGAACATCTGAACATACTGGACCTTCTATACAGGGACCTAAGTTTATACACTGTATTTTGACATTTGGTATTTGTAGGACACCATCTGTCACACAAGGAGTATTTATCTGTAATTTGTTTCAACCAAGGGAAAACAAATCAGTTAATATTTTCACAGATTACATATCCTATGAGGACTCAAGGAACTAGTTAACTAATAAAAATTAGTTAAGAGTATATTTTGTAAATGCCGCTTTTAATTCTGAAGCCCTGTCTCACTACACACACATTTATGAGTTGCAACATAAGTTAAAAACCTTTTAGTTCCTTTAAGAAATGACAAACAGGGGCGCCTGGGTGGCTCAGTGGGTTAATGCCTCTGCCTTCAGCTCAGGTCATGATCCCAGGATCCCGGGATCGAGCCCCATATGGGGCTCTCTGCTCAGCAAGGAGTCGGCTTCCTCCTCTCTCTCTGCTTGCCTCCCTGACTACTTGTGATCTGTGTCTGTCAAAAAAATAAATAAAATCTTTAAAAAAAATAAAAAGAAATGACAAACAAACAAAATCTCAAGCATTCTGCGAACATAAGCTTTTTCATTAAAGACCATCAAAATACAACTGATTAATTTTCTGCAAAATTTAAATAAAGCAGATCTCTTTCTGAAATCAGAAGAAAAAGATCAGGCAAAAGAGTTTTCCTCAAGTATATAAACTGAATTTGTAAAAAGAGACAGATTTTCACATCCATAAAAGGTGGCTATTACTCACTTTTAAGCAAGGAAAGAAAGGTGCTATTCTTTAATTAAATGATTTTATAAAAGACTTTTTAATATCTGGGTTTTTTTTTTTTAAGACAACTAAATAAAAGATAGATGCATTTGTTTCTAAGAGACACTCACATGAAGTTGCAAGATACTGAAATTTGACTTCACAGGACAAAGCTCCCAGGTCTCATTCTCTAGAAACATTCTCAGTTCATCAAGCCGTGTTCTTAAAAAAAAAAAAAAAAAAAACCAAACACTCCAAGAAGTTAGAGGAAAAGTCCACTGTACACAAGAATTAAGAAAATAAATTATTTATTGTAGAATAATCATCACAATCATAATCAACTTTGAGAATCTATTCATACCAAACACAGCAAACACATTTTACTTGTTAATGTTTTATCATCTTTAAGAGAAAAAAACTCTCAAATATTTACTAAACTCACAATATCTCTACTATATTACAAAAATAATGAATGTACAGGAAATGATATTTTTATTAAGGGATGAAACTAAAAGCAACTCCCCAACTCATATACTTAAAACATCCCTAGCTAATCATTTATCAATGCCAAAAAACAGAGGAATAATTTACAAAGTTTATGAGATCATTAATACTAATAAATGCTTTATGCTAAATAGCAAAGATCTTAATCATACTTAGTAAGCCACAAGATCAAGATAATTATCACTTTCTAAATATATTTAGCTCAGGGCCTATCTCTACACAGCACTTACAAATTAAATTATCAAGTATAGCACTTCCAGAGCCAGCACTGCACAAATCACTTACATCACATTGATATCTTCTCTCTTTTTTAATGCTATTATGGTTTACTGTCTATCTTGAGTAATCAGTACATTGTATAGGCAGTTCCAGAAAAGTCACTACTTCCTTCCAGTTGACCCAGGAAATAAATGGCCAGTGCCTGTCCTACTTTTCCCCGTCTTATAACAGCTTCATTGTTACTACTAACCTGCTAAACACAAAACCTAAAATTTTTTTAAAAAATTCAGATTTCTAAAGTAAAGAGGTAATAAATGGGTAATTCTGTAAAAAAGCAAAAGCTGCTTCAAATATTAGAATTAACAGAAGGGAGCTTTAAGATAACTATCATAATTAACTTAAATAAAATACAGAAAAAAAGATGTACAAAATGAAAGAAAGGAGAAGTTCAAAGAACTGCAATAATAAAATAAAAAACAGAATCATTCTGTAACTTAAAAAAAATAATTACCTCAAATTAAAAATTGGTTAAGCAGAAGAGGCTCGATGAACTCAAAGACATATCAATAGAAACTATCCAAAGTGAAGCACAAATTGAAAACAAAAATGGAAGCAACAGAAAAGATGATAAAAGATAAATGAGACAGTCAAAATATCTAGTATGCACACAACTGAATGGAGAACATAGAATGAACGGAAGCAGTTTTGAAGAGGTAATAGTATCCCAAAAGTGGTATGTCTGAATCTCACATATACAAAAAATAACTAAAATAGACCACAGACCTAATGTAAGAACTAAAACCACAAATGTTTACAACTCTTACAATTCAACAACAAAGGACAAACAACCCAACTGAAAAATGGGCAAAGGCTTTAAATAAGCATTTTTGCGAAGACAGACAAATGACCAATAAGCATATAAGAAGATGCTGAGTATCAACAGTCACAAACATAATGAGACATCACTTCATACCCACTAGGATAGCTATCATCAGAGACAGACAATAACTGGTGTCAATAAGGACTTGGAGAAATTAAGGGTCCTTATACAATGCTGATGGAAATTTAAAATGATAGAATCACTTTGGAAAACAGTTCGGTAGTTCTTCAAATTGTTAAACATAAAGTTACCACTTAACCCTGCAATTCCACTTTGTATTGATTTCCTGTGGCTGCTGTAATAAACCACCAGAAATGGAGTGACTTAAAACAATAGAAATTTATTCTCCTATTGTTCTGGAGGCCAGAGTCTGAAACCAGTATCACTAAGTGAAATCAAGGTGTCAGCAGGGCTACCCTCTCACATCATCTACCAATCTAATCTATTCCTTGCAGCTTTCAGTTTATGGTGGCTATCACCATTCTTCGGTTTGGGGTCTTAGCTCTCTAATCTCTGCCAGTCTTCTCATTACTTTCTCCTGTGTGTATCTCTTTCTCTGTGTCTGTGTCAAATTCCCCTGTCTGTGTTAAAGCATGAGAAAACTCTATGTGTCATTATTGGCTTTTAACTTGAAAACAGTCATGTACAAGTACTGGAGAGAAGCTTCTAGAAGCTGAGAATGTTCCCAAGCTGACAGCCACCATGAAAATATCTCAGTCCTAAAAAAAAGACTGAATTCTGCCAACAACCTGAATGTGCTCAGATATGGATTCCTCCTCAAAGTCTTTGGATCAGAGACCAGTCTTGCTGGTCCTTTGATTTCGGCCCTGTGAAATACCTAAAAGCTGGGCACCTGAACAAGCTGATCCAGACTTTTAACCTCAGAACTGTGACATAATAAATGGGTTTTGTTTTAAGCTGTTAAACTCATGTCCATTTATTACATAATAATATAAAACTATTACAGTGATAAAAGGCACTAACTCACAGACAAAAGCAGTTTAGTGAACCCTCTGGATAAAGAGTATACAGGAAACAAGATGGAAAGTAGAAGCATATGATAAAAACATAAAAACACTAAAAGTGTAAGAAAAGATAAATGCAGTTACAAAGTTAGTTCTTGCACTATTCCACTAAACTAACCTATGGTCAACAGTAACAGAACAGGGGTGCATACTGAAAAGACAGTTACCACTACAAGAATCTATTTTTTTAAATTAAATTTATTTATTTTCAGCATAACAGTATTCATTGTTTTTTCACCACACCCAGTGCTCCATGCAATCCGTGCCCTCTATAACACCCACCACTGGTACCCCAAACTTCCACCCCCATGCTACTTCAAACCCCTCAGATTGTTTTTCAAAGAATCTATTTTTAAAAGGCTGAGAAACCAAATAGTATTAAACTAAAAAATGTGCATGATCAATCCAAAATAAAGGAAGACAAAATATAAATGTAAAAAGATTAACACTTCTAGATATAAAACAGCAATATGATGGATTTAAACACAACTATACCAATAAATACATTAAATAGAAACAGGAAAAAAAAAACCAACTAGTTCAAACAAAATACATCAGACTGGATTTAAAAACAACAACAAACAAAGTAAGACACAAACTTTAAATATAAGGCCATAATTTGAAAGTAAAAATTACAAGCATGATTTCTTATAATTATGAAACAGGGTGGAATTTTTATCAAATTTTTTTTCTTCATCTACTATAATGATCCTTATGGGATTTTTTTCCCTATCTTCTGTTAACTGGTAAATTAAATTAATATTAAATATTCAGCTAACCTTTTTCTCCTATACTATTACTGTTTGTGATGTCATTATCCTTTTTAGATATCATTGAATGTAATTTGCTAATATCTGTTTAGAATTTTTACATCTATGTTCTTTTTTTTTTTAAGACACTAGCATATGATGCTTATTCCCTTGGAAGTCATCAAATGCCTATAAAAAAATCTCCTAGGTGATTATATATATATATTTTTTATTGTGTTATGTTGGTCACCATACAGTACATCATTAGTTTTTGATGTAGTGTTCCACATTCTTAAGAGACACTTCCCTATAATTTTTCTTTTTTGTAATATCCTTGTTATGTTTTGGTATCAGTGTTATGCTGGCTTCATAAAGTAAGTTAGGAAGCATTCTTTCTTTCTCTGTTCTCTGAAAGAGTTGGCGTTGATATTTCTCTTTAAATGGTGGATAGAATTTACCACAGAAGGCAGCAGGCTAGAGATGAAATATTTTTTTAAAAAAGTATAGAGTCGGGCGCCTGGGTGGCTCAGTGAGTTAAGTTTCTGCCTTCAGCTCAGGTCATGATCTCAGGGTCCTGGGATTGAGTCCTGCAACTGGCTCTCTGCTTGGTGGAGAGCCTGCTTCCTTCTCTCTCTCCCTCTCTCTCTCTCTCTCTCTCTCTCTGCCTGCCTCTCTGCCTACTTGTGATCTCTGTCAAATAAATAAATAAATTCTAAAAAAGTAAATAAATAAGTATAGAGTTAATTTCTTTAAAAGACACAGTCTAGCAGATATTCTGTATTTTACTTTTGTCAGCTTCTTAAGTCGGTTTTATAAGAAATTTGTTCAATTCATCTACATTGTCCATTTTATTAGCATAAAGTTGTTCCTATCATTTTATGATGTATCTATATCACTACACATTTACTGCATTCTTTTTTTTAAACTGAAGAATAGTTGATATACTATTACATTTTTAATGTATAGGATCTATAGATAAAGTCCTGCTGATATTGGTAATTTGTATCTTTTTTTTTTCTTTTTGTTCAGTCTTGCTAGTATAGAATTCTATTACGTATTTGCTTTTTATTTCATTGATTTCTACTCTATAATTTTCCTCCCTATCTTTCCTTTTGTTTAATTCACTGTCACTTTTGTAACTTCTTGAAATGGAAAGTTAAGGCACTAATTTTCAAACTTTCCTCTTTTCCAAAAAGTGCACTTACAGCTAGAAATTTTCCCTTCTGCTATGAATCCCGTAACTTTGATGCCATGGTTTTATTATTACTATTATTCATTTAAAAAGATTTTCTGACTCCTATATGTTTTCTTCTTTGATCACTGGAAATAGGTTGCTTAATTTCCAAACATGGGTGCATTTTCTTGTTATCTCTGTCATTTATTTCTAGTTTAATTTCACTGTGGTCAGAGAACGTAAACTCTGTGATTTCAATCCTGTGACATTTTTAAAGAACTTGCTTTATGGCACAGTGGATGATCAATTTTGATAAACTCCTGTGTGCTCTTGAAAAAAGTACTCTGCAATTGTTTTGTTTCTCACACAGGCACGGACACACACACACACACACACATATACATAAAAAAGAGGCAAATGTTATTAAATATGTTGGTCGAACACATATCCTTAGTGACTTTTTTCTGCTTCCATTATCAATCACTTAAAGTGGCACACAAAAAAATTCCAGTATTATAGAACTATCTATTTCTCCTTTTAGTCTAAATATTTTGCTTTATATGTCTTGGAGTTATGTCAGTATAGGCATACAAGTTTAAGATTGTTTTATCTTCCTAATGAATACTCTCTTATCATTATGAAAGTATTCTCTTTATTTTTAGCAATATCTCTTGACTTAAAGTACATTTTGTCTCTTAGGAATTTCTTTAATCTGACATAGAGTATCTATAAAAGCCTTCCACAAATATCATACCTACTGACAAAGCACTGCACAATAAAGATACCCCTTGTCACCACTTCTACTCAAAAGCGTACCAGAGGTCCTAACCAGTATAAAGATTAGAAATGAATACATAAAACCATCATTATTCACAAATGGCATAGCTGTATATATAGAAAATTCAAAAGAATCTCCCAACTAATTATTAGGTTTAATAAAATGCTTTAACCACCAGATTACAGGAATTTCAGGTCAATATCCTAAATCAGCTTAAATATGCATATATGTGTATGTGTATACATGTATGAGTATGTGCAAGAAATAACTATAAACTTTAAATAAAAAGCAAAAAAACAAAAACAGAAACAAAAACAAAAAAAGCAAAACAATTCAGAATGGCATAAAAAATATTTATACAATGCTAAAAGCAGGCAAGACTAATCAATAGTGATAGAAGCCAAAATAGCAGTTATCTCTAAGGATGGTTTTAAATGAGAAAGGACAGAAGAGATCCTTCCAGGGCAGTGGAAAAACTCTGTATCTTAACCTAGGTGGTTTATGTGGTATACATATACGTAAAAATTTATGGAGTTGTACATTAAGATGTGTACATTTTATATTACACTGTAATAAATTTTTTCCAAAAGAAAAAAATCTTAACAATCCTCTCATTCCCCTAACTAAACTGTATGCAATAAAGGCAAGCTTGTTTTAAAAATATGGCCACAGAGGGCCTTAGGCAATATTAATCCACTTGTGAAGGGTCACAAGGTCACGATTAGTAGACAGCAGAGGGACCCTAATTTCCAAATCTTGTTCTTTTCATTGCACCACTGTTGAAAAAACATAGTCAAAACATAGTTACTTATTTTGTGACTGTGAATGATAAATTCATTAATATTATCCAAATTGATTCGTTAAAGCTACGAAAAATTTCCTTTAACATCTCTTTGCCCAAGAACGATTTTACACAAATTGGAAGATCTGCATTTTGTTTTTTTCTCTATTTGACTCTACTAATACACATAAAGAATAACAGTTATGATGAAAAAGCATTGAGTACATAAACTACAAACTGCAATCAAATGCTGAATAACAGAAATGAATGCTGACATAGTATGTCAAAAGCAAACCTAATTATTACCATTTAAGCAGTTCAGGTGCCCCCTATGTCTTTAAGAAACAAGATACAAATAGGATACAAAGAAGCTCCATGGTGTACAAAAGAACAGGTACAATTCAAATAAAATTTAGAAGATTTTAAAGGGTAAATATTGTAAAGAAGACAATAACCAATCTAAGAAGCATCTCAAATATGCTGACCTACTAATTAAAGGGGAAAAAAATCCATGAATTGGAACTGTGTGAAATGCAGATCTTGTAATTAACCTGATAAAAGACTTGATGCAGTAAAAGGCAGGTTCCAAAACAAATGATAAAATCAAACACTTCAAGGAAGGTAAAGGTTCTGCTATAAGCCTGTCACATTTAAAGAGAAAAAACTTGATGCTCATAGAAATAAAAAAAACCAAATTACAGAGGTGGTAAAGCTAGTTAGTACATAGGTAGGAACCCAAGACCACTGATAACACCACACTGCCCCAAACACAAGAAGAATACTGGAAATCAATAACAACAGTATAAACTAAGAGGAGTTTAAGAATGGTCTACCACTATTATATATACTATGGCAGAGGGAGTTAGTCTAACATCAGAAAGATACCATGAAGACTTTGTTCTCATTTTAACTCTAAAATTTAAGCCCTATTGTACAGTTTAGAAACCTGTATGTTTTTACTTTTAAATAATCTAATTTAAAGTATTTTAAATATTAAAGATAATTTATTGGTACCATTACCACCAAGTCCAGGAACATTTGCTTTCTTAAAATATTGCCCCTATTTTCCTAAGGAACATAGCAAAGAAAGTTGCAATAATTACCTCATATCCCACACACATTCTTTTATACAACATGACCTTACCACTTCCCCAACAAATTTCCCTCCTCTTGAATCTGGGTAGCCTCATGACATGCTTGTATTCAGTGGAATATGGTAGAAGGACTGCATGATTTCTAAGCCTACATCAGAAAAGGCCATGAAGGTTTGATCTGGCTTTTGGAAAACTAGTACTGTGGGAAGCCAGGTGCCGTATAAGAGAAGTCCAACCACCCCTATTCATCATACTGGAAAGACCACATGCAGGCACTCTGGCTAACAAACTCAACTATGTACATCCTTCTAGCCACCTCCACCAAGGTGCAAGCAAAGCCATCCTGGATCCTCTAGACAAACCCTACCGTCAGCTGAGTACTACTCAGTCACCGCAGCCAATCCTCTAAGGAGCAGACTCATTCAGTTCATCTCTTCCTAAATTCCTGACTCACAGATTACATGAAATCATGACAAAATGATGGTGGTTTTAAACCCTTAAGTTTCAGGATAGTTCGTTACACAACAATAGTAGTTAAAACAGGTTGGGCACTTATAGATTTAAACCTTTACGTTTGTTAGACTGTTTCCTTAAAAAAAAAAAAAAAAAAAAAAAAAAAACTCGAGTTCTAGCATAAAAAAACTAAAACTACTGAACATTTATTTACTGCCCGCTCTGAAACCATAGCCAAAAACGCTTATTTGGCAGAGAATATATGAGGAGGAGAAAAAGTAAGTGAGTTCTTGAAGATAGAAGGCTCAGTACTCAAAAAAATAAAAAAGATTAAATCACTTAGGCTGCCTTCCACTCAGGTCTTGATCCCAGTGTCTTGGGATCAAGCCCTGCCTCGGGGGCCTGCTTCTCCCTCTCCCACTCCTCTTACTTGTGTTCCCTCTCTTGCTGTGACTCTCTCTGTCAAATAAATAAATAAAATCTTTAGGAAAAAAAAAAAAAGATTAAATCAGTCCAGGCAGAAAACAAAAAGAATTATATGGGTAATAAACTTGATTCTAGAAACACACATTTTAAAGATACTTTAAATAAAAACCTTTCTATACTTCTGATACTTTCTATACTTTCAATACTATAAAAATAAACCCTCAGACCATGGGAAAGTTTTTCTCCCTAAAAGGAGAGATGATCTCTCTCCTCTTTTAACACCAGTTGCTGGACCTTTAGAATCCTTAAAAATATTTTATAAGCCTTAATCATTAGAGTAATTACAAATTAACATGCATTTGTTAAATAGAATGTTCTGGCAATTAAACTACATAATTTCTAAGACATTACTGTTTAAATCAGATAATTTGTGCTTTTGGGACTTCTATCACATCTGGCAGAAGAATGATAGTGTTGGATGTATACAAACTTAACACTGAACATTAAGGAATTTGTGCGAATAAAACTATATTTTTGTAGAAGAATTCACATTGATAGAGACTGTGTTCCCTCACAGTCTCATGTAATTTTGCCCTAGAAAAAGATAGTGACATACAGACTTTTATACAACTACCACAAGCAACTGAGTACACTTTATATAAATAGATGTTCCACCCACAGAGTAAAATGCTTCTATTTTCACTTTTTTATTATGCCATCATCTTATACTAATAGCCTAAGTGGACTCTAAGTCAGAATAATTTGGTCTAAGAATTTCTTGATTCTCAGGAGCTCTATTTGGCAGTAGAAGACTATGAAACAAATTGTAAGGATGTTTTAACACTTCCATTAACAAAATTAAAGCCCACTTGATCTATATTTCACCATGTTTCATACTACTTTTAAATATTTATGTAATATGATTTGATGAAGAAGATATTAAATTGGAATTTAATAGATTCATCACTAACTAACATAATGACTTTTGTCAACTCAGTATTATGTACATTGGCATCATTTCTAAACCAACTGTTAAGTTTATCTCGCTTTCTAAAGAAAAAGATTTACTGCAGAACCCATTAACAGTTGGCACTAACTTTACCAAATGATTTTTATTATAATTTTCCAAATGGCAGCTGCTGGGAGAGAGAATGACCATAGCCAATATATTAACTAGACTGATTTTGATACTGGGGTAGAAAAGAATACTTCTAGAAAATTTAAATTTTTATTTTTTAACCTATTCCAGTATTCCAATATACAACACAGAAAGAAAAAAGGGCAAGATCTACAGGCAACATTTATGGAGATCTTTTTGTCTAGCCACTCCTTTTTGCAGTTTGACAGAGCAATCAGCCAGAGAGTTAAATGATTTGTCCAGTATCAGGGAGCTGGCAAGCACTGAAAGTGGTATAAGAACCCAAGAGTACTATCTCCCCTGTCCAGCTCTCCTTCTAAAAGTACTGTATAGTCTCTTCAATGGGAAAGAAATTTCACACATATTTCTAAGGGAAGTCCATTAAAATGTTGAGTGTTTTGGAAACATTCAATAATTCATTTCTTTTTTTTTTAAGATTTTATTTATTTGTTTGACAGATTACAAGTAAGCAGAGAGGCAGGCAGAGAGAGAGAGGAGGAAGCAGGCTCCCCGCTGAGCAGGGAGCCCGACGCGGGACTCAATCCCAAGACCCTGGAACCATGATCTGAGCCGAAGGCAGAGACTTTAACCCACTGAGCCACCTAGGTGTCCCTCAATAATTCATTTCTATAGTCTAATTTCATCAAGGTAAACTTTGGAGAGGAATCTCCATCATGGTCATAGTCTAGAAATGCCCAGACCTGGCTGCCCCTGCAGATGACAGACACTTTTGGACAATAAGTGAAGTAGAAAGCAGAATGGAGACCCATTAAATAAATCAGAGTTGGTTTTTCTTCACTGCACATGTTGTACAGTCACTATGAACACCAAAAGGTCTCCCAGTTGTCTTACTGACTACAAGTAATCTTTGGGAAATGGACACCTGTCATGCTTTCATTGTGACAGGTAAGTGAGCCTTTTGGCTCCTTCATAGTTCCTTATCCTTTCCCATTTATAATTTTAAAACTCTTCCTTTAGTACAGCAATGTGTACAAGCCAGGCCACTGTTTCAGGAGGGCTTACGTTTAATGGGGAAAAAATATATATATAAATAAAGGCAGCATTAAGGTTTCATGTTGTCCCCTTACCACTGTTCTCCTGAGGTTTAGTCAATTAAAAATTTTTTTTCAAAATCTTCTAAACAGGGGCGCCTGGGTGGCTCAGTGGGTTAAGCCTCTGCCTTCAGCTCAGGTCATGATCTCAAGGTCCTGGGATCGAGTCCCGCATCGGGCTCTCTCCTCGGCAGGGAGCCTGCTTCCTCCTCTCTCTCTCTGCCTGCCTCTCTGCCTACTTGTGATCTCTGTCTGTCAAATAAATAAAATCTTTTTAAAAATAAAAAATAAATAAATCTTCTAAACATTTTTTTAAAGACTTTATTTATTTATTTGACAGAGAAAGAGAGATCACAAGTAGGCAGAGAGGCAGGCAAAGGGGTGGGGGGAAGCAGGCTCCCTGCTGAGCAGAAAGCCTGATGCAGGGCTCTATCCCAGGACCCTGGGATCATGACCTGAGCCAAAGGCAGAGACTTAACCCACTGAGCCACCTAGATGCCTCTAAACATTCTTTGAATTCAACTACAAAACTTAAATTCTCTGCTTCGGTTTAAATCTTAAACATATTTAATAGTTCACAATAATAAAGAACACTTATACTTAAATATATTTAATGATTAATCATTGATTTGATGTCCAATAATCTCTCTTCTGACACGGCACCTATGACTATTGACTCTGACCAAGAAGAAAAAGCAGAATTGAATATAATTAAATAAATAAATGTGTGTGTGTGTGTGTGTGTGTGTGTGTGTGTGTTTCAGTGAGACAGGAAAAATCCCAATGAAATAAAATATCATAAAAAATTATAATAAATAAATAAATAAATAAATTCTTACTTTCCCTGGCACCAAAGAACAACAAAATCAAAACTTAAT
This sequence comes from Neogale vison, assembly GCF_020171115.1. Taxonomy (NCBI): domain Eukaryota; kingdom Metazoa; phylum Chordata; class Mammalia; order Carnivora; family Mustelidae; genus Neogale; species Neogale vison. The sequence continues at coordinate 160,727,292 of NC_058094.1, read as the reverse complement.
TTCAAAAATTAAAATGTGGAATAAAGTAAGATCTAACAATTTAAATGATAAAATATGTAAGGGATATAGTATAGTCTCCATCTTATATAAGGAAAGGTCTAATAAATAGCTCTCTCAATTTATTGCTGCTTTAAGCATACAATCATACTGCTAATTAAACACTCTATCCCACCTTCCACCATTCCCAAAACCATTCCTAATCACCCTTTCTAAAGTCAGCAGTTACTGTTTTGCAATGTAATACATAATTCTGACTTTATAGCTAGATTCTGAATATCATGCCTTCTTCAGAAGCCTTCTTACCCCTAAAAGGCAGATGCTTTCAAGTACCCCTCACTGACTGCTACCTCTACTGATCTAATTCCTTACTAGCTCACACCACGTATACAGATATAGGATAGTGGTCAAAATCTTTTGGTGAACTCCAACATAATAATCATCTTTCACCCATAAAGAAATTGGTTCAATATTTAGTTCAACATTTTGAGGCTTCAGGACAATCTATCAAAATTTACAATAAATAAGAAATGAGAATATTTTATGGTATTTTTGGCAAAAAAAAAAAATGTCCTTAACCAGCACAAAAAGAGCTACAAAGAATGAATTCTTTCAAATTCAAAAGTAACTGTTTTAAACCAATTAATGCTATAAGGTTTAAGTGTTAGACAAAGTATTCTCATTACCTAAATAAGTCTATTCATGTTTTATTACAGTTCTTACCTATGGTAGTTCTTAAAATAATTGACACTCTGTTTTCTAATGGACTCTTGTAAAACTTCAGATTTGCTACCACAAAATTCTTCTCCAACTTGCATCAACCTAGTTGGATAAAAAGATTTATGTAAATTTCACCAACATCCTTATTACAGAACAAAAGTAGTCCAGGTCATCTTTCTTCAAAGGTAACACACCATAAAAATGGAAGTTTAAAGAATTTCTAACTTTCACAAATTCATTATGGTTTACAGACATCTGAAGGGCAGAAATATTTAAACACATTCACATATACCCAGCAGAAATTGGATTATGAATGTTCAATTGTCTTCATTTCCACAAAAAAGTTATACATAACTCACTGATTCATGATTTCTTTGATTATCATGGTTGAATGACTCAAACTAAAGAATAAAACAAGATCTCACACAGTACCTGCTGATTATATCCAAAACAAAGATGAAATCATCATATTTAAATATAGACAAATCTGTTCCAAGCAAATAAGTTTTTACTTTTAGCTGAACATCCTGAAAAAAAAAAACACAAAAAACATTTCAAGTAAACCCAAAATACAGAATGTAAGTTCCAAGAACCATTTATTCTATAGTTACACCTTGAAATTAGACAGGAATACATTCTTAAGAATATATATTTAGGCCAATAATCAATATTCTTACAGTGATATCACAGAGACAATTCCATAAACATCAGATATAAAAATAACAATGATGACCATCACTATTAATACATACATATATGCAAGATAAAAATTATATCCTCGTTTTGGATATGAAGATCAAAATCATCATCATTTATGAGTGGCTTGCTAGGCTAGAAACCTCAAAATAATAAATTCAAAAATAATTAGAATAAGAAACTATGTGAAGTGATTATGTGCAATACATAAAAATTAAGTTTTCATGTATTTCTGCTATAGTATCTTAAAATAAGACTCCATTTAAAATAAATATTAAAGGGCCGCCTGGGTGGCTCAGTGGGTTGAGGCCTCTGCCTTCGGCTCAGGTCATCATCTCAGGGTCCTGGGATCGAGCCCCGCATCGGGATCTCTGCTTGGTGGGGATCCTGCTTCCTCCTCTCTCTCTTTCTGCCTGCCTCTCTGCCTCCTTGTGATCTCTCTCTCTCTGTCAAATAAATAAAATCTTTAAAAAATAAATTAAAATAAAATAAATATTAAAAATATAACATACTTAGAAATAATTTTAATAGGCAGCATTAGACCTGTAAGAAAAAGCTAAGAACCCTAACAGGATTCAAAAGAAATTTAAATAAAATGAGAGTCGAGGGACTGAATGAGTATAAAGATATCACCTTTTCCAAATTAATGTAGGGGTTCAGTGAAATTCTAACCAAAATCACAAAAAACTTTTCCAATAAACAATCATTCTAAAATTCACCAGGAATAACAAGCAATAACTTCTTTTAAAAATATAAAATTGAAAAGATGGAATAAAAGTTGTAAGTGATATTGAAGGACTTGTCCTATTTGTACTAAATATATTAAAAACTATTTTTTAAAAGATTTTATTTATTTATTTGACAGACAGAGATCAGAAGTAGAAAAACTATTTTTTAAAAAAAGAATACTGCCAAAATCCAAAGAATCAACAAAACAGGACAAACAACTCAGAACTAGTGCTAGTATATACACAAGACCTTAATGATCAAGAGTAAAAACTACTGTTTGCTGACTGTTTATATTTTATCAGCATTATACTAAGAACTTTATATATTATCTTTAATTCTACAACAGCTTTGTTGAGCAGGCATTTATTATCCTCCAAAGAGAAGAAAAACTGAAAACAGGTCAAGTAATTGCCTAAGTTCACATGCCCCATGAATAACAATGCTAAGAATTGAATCCTGGTTCTCTCTACCTTCAGAGTCTCCTCTTTCCACTAGATCTTGCTACAAGGAAGCACCACACATAAAAGAGACAAGGAAAAAGATTATTCAGAAGGTAGTAGAGGAAAAAACAAATACATTTGGAGGGAAAAACTCCTCTCTCCTCTCTTTGGATCACGTATCAAAAGACATACAAATGGATTAGATAACTGTTTTTGTATGTTTGCAAAAAATTGAAAATTAATGCAATAAAGCAAAAATATTTTACTAAGTGTTGTACTTCCTAAGTGTTCTAGGCAGTACTTACTAAGTGTTCTAGGTAGTACTCTAGGTATTAGAGATATAGCAATTAATATAAAGTTTAGATAAATATCTATAATTACCAGATGAATGTTAACCCGAGCTTTACACAGGAAGAAGTATTTTAAGAATAAATGTAGCACAGATATTGAACTCAAGTAGGAAGAGGCGAATCTGGTCTCAAAACAGGTAAAACTGCTGCCCAGTTGCCCACCAGCCCAACCCACCCACACTGCCATTGCCACTGCCACTGGGGAAAGAGGGCCAAGATCCAAAGGAACCAGAGCAGTTGAGAACACTTTTTTTGGTTGTTTGAGCTTTGAAACTACAGATGACAGTTTAAAAGAACATTGTGAAAAATGGGGCACGCTTACAGATCATGTGGTGATGAGAGACTCCCCTCCCCTGCAAACAAAATGTTTCTGGGGTTTTGGTTTTGTGACTTATACTTGTGTTGAAGACGTGGATGCAGAACATGTGTCTGACCACACAAGGTTGATGGGCCTCTACCAGAATAAAGAGAGCTATTTCTAGAGAGGATTCTGTAAAGCCTGGTGCCCAATTCACAGCGAAGAAAACTTTGATTGGGGTTATTAAAGAAGATACAGAAGAATATAAATTGAGAGACAAATCTGAAATGTACGGCAAGATTGAAACCACAAAAATTATGGAAGACAGGCAGAGGGGGATTTGCTTTTGTAACTTTTGATGATCATGATAGAATTGATAAAATTGTTGTTTAGAAATACCACACTATTCATGGGCTTAACTGTGAAGTGAAAAAGGCCTTTTCTAAACAAGAAATGCCATCTGCTGGATCACAAGACATCGTGGAGGTGATCTGGCAACTTTATGTATTGTGGTGGAAACTTCGGTGAAAAAGGCAGTTTTGGTGGAAGAAACCTGGGCAGTCTCTATGGTGATGGTTATGGATCTGGTGGTAAAAGTGGTGGATATGGAAGCAGAAGGTTCTAAAACAACTCTGAAGAAAAGGACTACAGATCATAGTAGGAGAGAGAGCAAGAAGTTGTCAGGAAAGCTGCAGATTACTTTGAAATAGTCATCCCGAATGCATTAGAGGAACTGTAAAAATCTGCCACAGAAGGAACGATGATCCATAGTCAGAAAAGTTACTGCAGCTTAAATAGGAAAGCCTGCTTGTTTGGGACTGTCATAGCCACAGTTTACAACAAAGTGCAGGTATTGGTTAATGCAATATAGTGTCAATTAGATGTACATTCCTGAAGTCTTTCATCTCGTATCGCTTTTTTTTTTTTTTCTTTTCATTACATCAGGTATATAGCCCTGTAAACAGTAGTAGTAGTACCAGGAATAAAAAATTAAGGAATTTTTAACTTTTAAAAAAAAAGAAGAAATGTAGCATAAGTCACAAAGGATAAAGGTTAATGATCTGATCTCATAAAAATGCTGATCATCTGCATATTGAATATAAGTGAAAATAGACAAATGACATATAGAAGATTACTCATTATCACATACATCACTTAAAACCTATAAGCAAAAAATGAGCAAATGACTCACAAACCAATAATTAATCGATTTTAAATGTTCAGCTTCTCTAATAATTAAAGAACTATGAATTAAACACCAATAAAAATATAAACAGATTGAATTGCCCAATTAAAAGATAAAGTCTCTCTCTCAAAAAAATATTTCTTTTACATTTATAAAAGACACAATTAAAACATGACTTAAAAGCCTTTAAAATAAAGGGACAGTCAAAGGAAAATATGAACAAAATAAACAGAGCGATGGTAATAATAAAGCAAGCTAGAATTCACAGCAAAATGCCTCAGGACAAAAGAACCACATATTTTTTTAAATTAATGAAGGGAATTACATACAAAGAAGGTAGGTAAAGTGCTTATTAGCACTGCAGCATCAATCAACATAGCATCCAAGTAAAAAAAGCAAAAGCTAACATTAGAAATAAAAACCTGACAAAATTACAATCCTTCTGGAAGATTAAAACTCCTCCCTCAGAATTACACAGGCCAAGGAAACAAAGAAAAAATAAAGATATAGATTAGAATAATACAATTAATAATAAGCTTGCTTTAATATACACATAGAACTTAACTCCTAGAAGAAATACATGGTTATTTTCCAAATGCCCAGGCATAAATTTTTAAACTGGGTGACATTCTAGGATATAAAGAAAATCTCAAATTCACAAGAAGTAAAAATATTGCAATCCCAATGCTCTATTGTAAAAAGAAATAAGAAGCATAAGAATAATATGAATAATTTCTTACATATCAAATATTTAAAGATGAAAATAAAAATCTTGGAATATCAAGACTTTCGTATAGTTTGATTTATAAACTCCAAAAGGTCAAGTACCATGGGTTCACCAACATGTTCTTAAATCCACAGTGTCTGCCAAATTGTACAACTGACATGACCTTTTTCTTATAAATTTTCTTTTTGAGTCTAAACGCATGGAAAATATTCTAAAAATTTTCATATCAAAAAATCAGTCTTTCTGATTTTGAGTTTAGTTTTTATGTTAAAAAAGTTATCTTCTTATGCTTTTCACTTTTCATTATCTCTATAATAAATTTATAATAAATGTATATAAATTGTCACGTGCTAATTTGTGGTTTGGAATTCAACATTTCAGATGTTAGAAATGTATTATGGTTAGAAATGTATATAACATATATACTTAACACCCACAAGTGGAGTCGAAGGCAGTATCCCAAAATAAAACACATTAATATTCCTGTAACATATAAATGTTCACTTTAATGAGATAAATACTACAAAAAACCTTAATGACAACACAGGTTTGGTTCTGCTACTCAATGAATTCAAATCAGGTCAGGTTTTGCCTGCTGAATGTGTTATCAAAAAACATTTGTTTTTCAGAGTTTCTGCTTTTTTCAACTGTACTGAGCCTTATAATTTCAATTAATACTCAATGAGTTCCCAAAGTATGCAAAATACTGTTTCAGAACTATTGAGAATTGGGTGGGGGGGAGGGCAAAGGAGACTTGGAGTGATGGAGATGAAGATATTTTAAACCCTGAAACCTACACACAATAGTCTATACTCAAAAGCATGATCACTTCCATTAACTGGCCAAATGCTTAAATGAGAATAGCTTTACTAAACCTCATATTTAGGGACACCTGTGTGGCTCAGTCAGTTAAGCGTCCACTCAGGTCATGATCCGGGGGTCCTGGGATCGAGTCCCGCATTGGGCTCTTTGCTCAGTGGACAGCCTGCTTCTCCCTCTGCCTACCGCTTCCCCTGCTTGTGTTCACTGATGCCCTCTCTCTCTCTGGCAAATAAATACAATCTTACAAAAAAAAAAAAAAAAAAAAACCACAAAAAACAACTCTCCTATTTAGCAGATTTTCCTTTACCTAGAATGAAATCAAGTTGCCAGACTGAATGGAAACCGACTATATAAAATGCCAGGCCAATATTTCAAAGCACACTGGGTTACCAGAAATTATATCATGGATTCTACAATTACAATTAAGTATGACTAGTGTCTAATAGTAGGAGACTAATCAGGAGATTAAATCAGAAACAATTCATATCTGACTTTAGATGTATACTTAATGAGATTTCCCTTTCCAGTAAACATAATATTCAGAAAAAAGTCAGCCCAACCCATAATTAATGGTAAATAAAAAGTAGTTTAATATATAACAAAGGCAATACATAAAAATCCCACAGCTAACATACTCAATGTTGAAAAAAAACAGAGCATTTCCTCTAAGATCAGGGACAAGACAAAGATGCTACTCTTGCTACTTTATTCAACGCAGTATTGGATGTCCTAGCCACACCAATAAGACAAGAAGAAGGAAGAAGCAGCACCCATATTTGTAAGGAAGAACTTAAATTGTCACTGGCAGATGACAGGATATTATACATAGAAAACCTTAAAGATGCGACCAAAAAACTACTAGTAGTAGTAAATGAGTTCAGTAAAGTTGCAAGACACAAGATTAATACCTAGAAATTGGTAGCATTTCTATAAACTAATACCAAAGTAGCAGAAAGACAAATTAAGAAAATAATTTCAGGGGCGCCTGGGTGGCTCAGTGGGTTAAAGCCTCTGCCTTCGGCTCAGGTCATGATCTCAGGGTCCTGGGATTGACCCCCACATCAGGCTCTCTACTCAGCAGGGAGCCTGCTTCCCCCACTCTCTCTGCCTGCCTCTGCCTACTTGTGATCTCTCTCTCTCTGTCAAATAAATAAATAAAATATTAACAAAAAAAAAATAAAAAAGAAAAGAAAAGAATTCCACTTAACTATTGTGCCAAAAAGAATAAAATACCTAGGAAGAAACTTAACCAAAAAGGTATAAGACCTTTACTCTGAAAACTATGAAACAATGACAAAAGAAACTGCAGACAACACAAACAAATGGTAAGATATTCCATGTTTGTGGGCTGGAAGAATTAATATTGTTAAAATGCCCATACTACCCAAAGCAGCCTACGGATTTAATGCAATCCCTATCAAAATACCAACAGCATTTTTTACCAAAGTAGAAGAAATAATCCTAAAATTTGTATGGAACCACAAAAAAGACCCCAAAAAGCCAAAGCAATCTTGAGAAAAAAACAACAGAACTGGAGGTATCACAGTTCCAGATTTCAAGATACACTACAAAGCTGTACTAATCAAAACAGTATGGTACTGGTGCAAAAATAGACACGTAGATCAATGGAATAAAATAGAGAGCCCAGATATAAACCTACACTTCTATGGTATGATAAAGGAAGCAAGAATATACAATGGAGAAAAGACAGTCTCTTCAATAAATGATGCTGGGAAAACTGGACAGCTACATGCAAAAGAATGAAACCAGATCACCTTCTTAAACCACACACAAAACCAAACTCAAAATAGGGGCAGCTGGTGGCTCAGTCAGTTAAGCAATCAACTCTTGATTTTTTAGCTCAGGACATGATCTCCAGGTCCTGAGATCAGGCCAGGTATTGGGCTCTGCTCAGCACAGAGTCTGCTTGTCCCTCTCCCTCCATTTGCTTGCCCTCTCTCTCTCTCAAATAAATAACACCTTAAAAAAAAAAACAAAACTCAAAATGGATTAAAGACCTAACTATGAGACCTGAAACTATAAAACTCCTAAAAGAAAGCATAATCAGGGACGCCTGGGTGGCTCAGTTGGTTGGACGACTGCCTTCGGCTCAGGGTGTGATCCTGGAGTCCCGGGATCGAGTCCCACATCAGGCTCCGAGCAGGAAAATTCATTTAAAAAAAAAAAAAAAAAAGAAAGCATAATCAGTAATCTCTTGGACATAAGCCTTATTAGCATCTTTATAGATAGATCTCCTCAGGCAAGGGAAACAAAAGCAAAAATAAGGTATTGGGACTAGGCCAAAATAAAAAACTTTACATGGAGAAAGAAACCATCAACAAAATGGAAAAGCAACCTACTGAATGGGAGAAGATATTTGCAAATACATGTTATTCTCTTCTGAAAATAGAAGAGGATACACTTTCAGATTTGCTTCACAACATTTTTTTTTATTAGAAGTCCTAGCAAAACAATCAGACAACAAAGAGAAATAAAAGGTATCGAAATTGGCAATGAAGAAGTCAAACTCTCTCTCTTCGCAGATGACATGATTCTTTATATGGAAAACCCAAAAGACTCCAACCCCAAACTACTAGAACTCACACAACAATTCAGCAACGTGGCAAGATACAAAGTCAATGTACAGAAATCAGTGGCTTTCTTATACACTAGCAGTGAAAATACAGAAAGGGAAATTAGAGAATTGATTCCATTTACTATAGCACCAAGAACCATAAGATACCTGGGAATAAACCTAACCAAAGAGGTAAAGGATCTGTACTTGAGGAACTACAGAACACTCATGAAAGAAACTGAAGAAGACACAAAAAGATGGAAGACCATTCCATGCTCTTGGATTGGAAGAATAAACATTGTTAAAATGTCTATACTGCCTAGAGCAATCTATACTTTTAATGCTATTCCGATCAAAATTCCACCAGTATTTTTCAAAGAGCTGGAGCAAATAATCCAAAAATTTGCACGGAATCAGAAGAGACCCCAAATCGCTAAGGATATGTTGAAAAACAAAAATAAAACTGGGGGTATCACGTTACCTGATTTCAAGCTTTACTACAAAGCTGTGATCACCAAACAGCATGGTACTGGCATAAAAACAGACACATAGACCAGTGGAATAGAGTAGAGAGGCCAGATAGTAGTAGAGAGCCCTCAACTCTATGGTCAAATAATCTTTGACAAAACGGGAAAAAATATACAGTGGAAAAAAGACAGTCTCTTCAATAAATGGTGCTGGGAAAACTGGACAGCTATATGTAGAAGAATGAAACTTGACCATTCTCTTAGACTGTACACAAAGATAAACTCAAAATGGATAAAAAACCTCAAATGAGACAGGAATCCATCAGAATCCTAGAGGAGAATATAGGCAGTAACCTCTTCGATATCAGCCACAGCAACTTCACAACACTTTTGTTTAAAAAAAAATCATTTTAATTCTCATGTATTGTAAGCTTATGTAAAATTTTAAAGGGTTAATACCCAAAATACATAAAGAAATTATACAACTCAACACTGAATATCCCAAATAATCCAATTAAAATGGGCTGAGGATCTGAGTAGACATTTTTCCAAAGAAGACATATAGTTGGCCAACAGACACATGAAAAGATGCTCAATGTCACTAATCATTAGGGAAATGCAAATCAAAACCATAACGAGGTATCCTCTTATAACTGTCAGAGTGGCTAAAATCAAAAAGACAAGAAATAACAAATGCTGAGGATGTGAAAAAGGATTGTGCACTGTTGGTGGAAATGTAAATCAGTGCAGCCACTGTGAAAACCAGGATTGAGGTTCCTCAAAAAATTAAAAATAGTTATCATATGATCCAAAAGAGCAGTCCATAAAGAACAAAAAAGAGTTATCTTCAAAGAAATTACACTTTTATCTACGAAATAATAAATTTTAACAAATTAACAAATTTATCTGATAACAACTATGCTACTAAACTGCAAAAGAAAAGTTAAAGAAGGTACGTTCAGCCAAGAAATACATAAGATGCCCTCAAAGAACAAAAGTAATTGAGAAAAATTTTTTTCATTCTATACTAGATTTCAGCCCAATTACGTTACCTATTTAGTTATCCTTTTCCTAAAATTAATAGAAAAGGAAAGAAAACACAAATGAAATAAAAATAGAGTATCTCAATAAGAAAGCAATTTCTTTAGGAAAGCATACATTTGCTAGGACACTAAAAGCAAAAATGTATTAAAGAAATCTATGCATATTTCCAATGGTGATATTCAAATTAAAAGATTTACAGTCAATTACAGTCAAATACAACTGTGAGCTAAATTAAAGAACAGATTTAGTCCAAAGAAAAACACAGAATTAATTCTATAAGAATGCAAATAAGTACAGAAAATTCAAACACTGAATTTCTAAAACAGCTTAGACATGAAACTTTCTGTTGTTTTTGTAAAAAAAATAATTAAAAAAATCCAAACCTGCCATATTCGTGTAAGTCCATGTTCTAATTTCTTTTTTATGTAGCCACGATCAAAATTAGTTTCTTCAGTACCCATATTACTCCCTTCTGAAAATAAAAGAGGATACACATTTCAGATTTGCTTCACAACATTGTTTCCAAAAAAAAAAAAGAAAGAAATCATTTTAACTCTCATATATTGTAAGCCTATGTAAAATATAGAAAATATGTTCAATATTTATACAATCAAAACAATATCAAAAATAGGTGTTAGGATTAAAAGCACTTGATAAGATATATAAACTTAGACCATGAAATGTTAAGTATTTTAAACTTAAGACCACTCAGTACATATGCAATTGGAGCCCGGATTCCAAGTTGAATAGTGTGATCCCAGAGACGGGGTTCTCAGTGACTTCTATACTGCCTACTGCTGGGGCATTACTGGACCCATTAACCTAACTGTCAGTTAATATGCATGTTAACAAGAGTACAGACTGCAGAACTGCTCATACAGTAAGGTAATGATGCACATGCTTACATCTAAGGTGTATATTAATTTTGTTCCGAGCTTTCTCTCAGGTTTCTCCTTAAATAATGTACTAGAAAAGGGAAAAGAGGTGTTGCAATGTCTTAAGTTTTCACACCTAGACAAAAATAAAGGTTGCCAAAACAGGATTAACTTGTGAAGGTCTGGAGTCCCAGGAAGCCCAGCAATTCCCTAAGTAACCTGAGATTAAAAAAGAAAGAAAGAAAAGAAAAGGCCTATGGACATTTCATCACCATCATCGTTATCTCTTGACCCATTTCCTTTGGTATCAGCAGAAACCAGTGTAAGCACTTTACATTACCCCTAAACTTGACAGCAAACTTTCAGGTAGATGCGTTACACCACCCTATGGAACTGTTTGTTTGCTTTGATTTTTTAACGTCCCACTTTAAGAAGGAAGCTGGGTAAAAACAGTCTGGCAGAAACCTGGCTCAGGACCCACACCTTTTCTCTGCTTTCTCCTCTTTCCTTCTTTACATTCCCCCAGCAGTGTTTCTAAAAGGATGAAAATCCTTCTATAGAATTTTCTTCTTGCTATTTTCTGCTATTTCTTACTATCTATATCTACCAATATTTATAAGCTTCTTATGAGTCAAGATAAACATTAAACTTACGTCTTTTATACTACCAGAATCCTACAGTATGAATTGTGTTCTTCCACCCACCCAAACACAGAAATCAAGCACCTCAGAAATTACAAGTTACTAATTTGATTGACTAGCTACATTAAATTGCATGCAACACAAAAAACTTGTGCAGTGTAATTTATTTTTCCCATATTAAACAGAATGCTGATAAAAACATTTTTCACTTTTTAACATATTTTGAATACTTTTATTGTTCAAGGATAACCACTTAAGATACGTAACTATACAAATGAAGTAATTTAAATATGTCTAGTTAATATTATTGTTGAAAGATTTGTTCTTTATGTAGCTGATTATACCATAATCATTTAAAGTTGTGTTTTCCATTCCAAGATTACTATTTTAAAACCTTATTTTTATGAAATTTTAAGTCCTGCTGTGTTTTCATAGGAAGAAAAGTATAATTTAAAAAAAAATTTTTTTAAAATTTTATTTATTTATTTGAGAGAGAAAGAACATGAAGGGGAGGGAAGAGGCAGATGTAGAAGCAGACCCCCTGCTGAGCTGGAAGTCCAACATGGGGCTCAATCCTAGGACCCTGGGATCATGACCTGAGCCAAAGGCAGACACTTAACTGACTGAGCTATCCAGGCACCCCAGAAAAGTATAATTATTAATTCTTATACTCCAGATTTATGAGTACAACTTGAAAATTACCAAACAGACTTTATATTAAACATTAGCATTAATTTTACAGCAAATTGGACAGACCAGTGTCTTACTTAGTTTGCAATTAATTTTCTTAAAAGCCCTTTGTTAAGAATTTAGTCCTAAAGCCATCATCACATATTCATGAAAACTGGTAGTATCTATCACTTAAGAAGACCTTTGGGCCAGTTAATCCCTGAAGGTAATGGAGCTTTTATAGAAGCTGAATGACTTTCTTCAGTGAATATTTAACCTATGGGTCACTCAAGTTCCTGAAATGGCTATCCCTTTTTTTTCTCCTTATTCCAGAAATATGGCATATTTATAGTTGGTTTTAAAATAAAATAATTTCCTACCAGAAGCAGAAGTAGTATCCTCACTGTCATGCTTTTCATGCCATTCCATAGTCCTGTAATAGCTGAGCATAACTTCCCACAGTGCTTTGCACAGGTCAGCAAGGCATGGAATATAGCTGTCTGGTGTAACATGCTGAAGAAAATGAGAAAAGTCACCTTTAAAAATTATCACAACTTGCAAAAAGGAAATCAATCTATTATGTCATTTATGTAAATTAAGTACCTTTGACAATCCCTAAATTTTAGAAATCACATGGATATTATAGATGTTCCATATCTATTAATAACATTTAAAAATAATGTTTTACATAACATGGCCATGAAACAATATGTAGTCTCAAATCTCCCTAATGAAAATGAGTAGATTTTTTTTACCCTCTATCCTTTGTATAAACTACCAGCTTGTTACTCTGCCCTTTTTTTTCTGTAGAGAGAGTGATACCTCCATTCCATTTTGCTCTTTCTACCATAATGGAGCATTTGGTTCATCATTTGAGATTTCATAGCATTTCTTCCTTTTGTAATCAAACTAGCATAACCAATCATGCCGATAAGACACTGAAAGGCTAGTAAGACAGATATATATTAAGCCCTCCAAAGTAAACAGCTTGTAGAAATAAGCTACACAGCAAATGAGCACATATTGGTAGCAGTCCTCTCTCTTTCAAAACATTTCTTCTCTCCATAATGACCTTGCCCTCCTCTAAGCTCCGTGCATATTAAAACATTCATCAAGGATTCCCTGGGGAATTCTACCAAAATCTCAAAGAAGAAATAATGCCTATTCTCCTGAAGCTGTTTCAAAAAATTGAAGCAGAAGGAAAACTTCCTGACTCTTTCTATGAAGCCCGCATTACCCTGATCCCCAAACCAAGCAAAGATCCTACCAAAAAGGAGAATTTCAGACCAGTATCACTGATGAATATGGGTGCTAAGATTCTCAACAAGATCCTAGCAAACAGGATCCAATAGCACATTAAAAAGATTATCCACCATGACCAGGTGGGATTCATCCCTGGGCTACAAGGATGGTTCAACATTCGCAAATCAATCAATGTGATACAACAAATAAGAGAAGAGAGAAGAACCACATGGTCCTCTCAATTGATGCAGAAAAAGCATTTGACAAAATCCAGTATCCATTCCTGATTAAAACGCTTCAAAGTATAGGGATGGGGGAACATTCCTGAACTTCATCAACTCTATCTATGAAAGACCCATAGCAAATATCATCCTCAATGGGAAAAAGCTTGCAGCCTTCCCGTTGAGATCAGGAACACGACAAGGATGCCCACTCTCACCACTCTTGTTCAACACAGTATTAGAAGTTCTAGCAACAGCAATCAGACAACAAAAAGAAATAAAAGGTATCGAAATTGGCCATGAAGAAGTCAAACTCTCTCTCTTCGCAGATGACATGATTCTTTATATGGAAAACCCAAAAGACTCCAACCCCAAACTACTAGAACTCACACAACAATTCAGCAACGTGGCAAGATACAAAGTCAATGTACAGAAATCAGTGGCTTTCTTATACACTAGCAGTGAAAATACAGAAAGGGAAATTAGAGAATTGATTCCATTTACTATAGCACCAAGAACCATAAGATACCTGGGAATAAACCTAACCAAAGAGGTAAAGGATCTGTACTCGAGAAACTACAGAACACTCATGCAAGAAACTGAAGAAGACACAAAAAGATGGAAGACCATTCCATGCTCTTGGATTGGAAGAATAAACATTGTTAAAATGTCTATACTGCCTAGGGCAATCTATACTTTTAATGCCATTCCGATCAAAATTCCACCGGTATTTTTCAAAGAGCTGGAGCAAATAATCCAAAAATTTGTATGGAATCAGAAGAGACCCCGAATCACTCATATCCCCGAAGGATATGTTGAAAAGCAAAAATAAAACTGGGGGCATCATGCTACCTGATTTCAAGCTTTACTACAAAGCTGTGATCACTAAACAGCAAGGTACTGGCATAAAAACAGACACACAGACCAGTGGAATAGAGTAGAGAGGCCAGATAGTAGACAGCCCTCAACTCTATGGTCAAATAATCTTTGACAAAACGGGAAAAAATATACAGTGGAAAAAAGACAGTCTCTTCAATAAATGGTGCTGGGAAAACTGGACAGCTATATGTAGAAGAATGAAACTTGACCATTCTCTTAGACTGTACACAAAGATAAACTCAAAATGGATAAAAAACCTCAAATGAGACAGGAATCCATCAGAATCCTAGAGGAGAATATAGGCAGTAACCTCTTCGATATCAGCCACAGCAACTTCTTTCAAGATACGTCTCCAAAGGCAAAGGAAACAAAAGCGAAAATGAACTTTTGGGACTTCATCAAAATCAAAAGCTTCTGCACAGCAAAGTAAACAGTCAAGAAAACAAAGAGGCAACCCACAGAATGGGAGAAGATATTTGCAAATGACAGTACAGACAAAAGGTTGATATCCAGGATCTATAAAGAACTCCTCAAACTCAACACACACAAAACAGACAATCATATCAAAAAATGGGCAGAAGATATGAACAGACACTTCTCAATGAAGACATACAAATGGCTATCAGATACATGAAAAAATGTTCATCATCCTAGCCATCAGGGAGATTCAAATTAAAACCACATGAGATACCACCTTACACCAGTTAGAATGGCCAAAATTAGCAAGACAGGAAACAACATGTGTTGGAGGGGATGTGGAGAAAGAGGACCCTCTTACATTGTTGGTGGGAATGCAAGTTGGTGCAGCCTCTTTGGAGAACAGTGTGGAGATTCCTCAAGAAATTAAAAATAGAACTTCCCTATGACTCTGCAATTGCACTCCTGGGTATTTACCCCAAAGATACAGATGTCGTGAAAAGAAGGGCCATCTGTACCCCAATGTTTATAGCAGCAATGGCCATGGTCGCCAAACTGTGGAAAGAACCAAGATGCCCTTCAATGGACGAATGGATAAGGAAGATGTGGTCCATATACACTATGGAGTATTATGCCTCCATCAGAAAGGACGAATACCCAACTTTTGTAGCAACATGGATGGGACTGGAAGAGATTATGCTGAGTGAAATAAGTCAAGCAGAGAGAGTCAATTATCATATGGTTTCACTTATTTGTGGAGCATAACAAATAGCATGGAGGACATGGGGAGTTAGAGAGGAGAAGGGAGTTGAGGGAAATTGGAAGGGGAGATGAACCATGAAAGACTATGCACTCTGAAAAACAATTTGAGGGTTTTGAAGGGGTGGGGGGTAGGAGGTTGGGGGAACCAGGTGGTGGGTATTGGAGAGGGCACGGATTGCATGGAGCACTGGGTGTGGTGCAAAAACAATGAATACTGTTATGCTGAAAATAAATTTTAAAAATTAAAAAAAAATTCATCAAGCAATTAATAAAAACATAAACTTGTATGGCTCAGTTCACTTTTGTGCAAACATGTCAAATTTCTGAAATTCAACTAGGAAGTAGTGAAATAAAGGAGTTGTTAAGCTCTTGAGCCAGACTACCTGTGTTGGGTTTATGCCAAGAATGGCAGTATGGTTCAATCCAACAAATCTATTAATATAACTCATCAAATTAACAGTCTTACAAGAAAAACCAAATGATTATCCTAATAGATACTGGAATAAACCTTCTGACAAAATTCAACAGCTGTTCCTCATAATAACTCATAAAAAAAAACTAAGATGGATGGATATTTCTTTAAGATAAGGAAACTACAGCATACCTACTATGGTCAGGTCAGGAATAAGACAAGGCTGCTCACTATCCCCACCACTATTTAACAATGTTATGAAAGTACTAGCCAATGCAATTAGACTGAAGAAAAGACTAATAAGATGGGCTTCACTGCGACTAACCCCCAATTCCTGTTTTCTGTAATTTTTCATTCCCTGACTCTGAGTGTCGCCTCATCCCTCTCCCTTTAAAACGCTCAGTCACCTCTGTACAAATGGAAGTTGAGCCTGGTTCACAGTGGATTCTTTGCCCTATTTCAACAGTATATTAGGGGTTGAAAATCTGTCCATAAAACTTTGATTTAGTATTTGGCTTTGTTTATCTTTGACACTCCATATATTCTGTTGTCAAAGCTGTGAGAAAGTACCGTCATACATTGCTGGTGGGAATGAAAAATGATATAATCCTATGGAAGGGAATTTGGCATTGTTTCACAAAAGTCCATCTGTATGTTCCCTTTGACCCAGCAATCTTACTTCTAAGAATCTATCTGATACATCTGAAACAAGGCAAAAATATATATGCACAAGGTTATTCATTGTGAAGGATTATTTGTAACTGCAAAATACTGGAATCTATCTAAATGTCCAACCAGGAGACTGGCTGAATAAACTACTGTCCATACACCAAAAAAGTACTATACAACTATGAAAAACAATACATTCATATTTAAATGATACATGCATATTTAAATTTAACTAAAAAAAGTTTCTCCTGGTAACTATCTTTTTGTTCTCTATAGTTAAGGTTCTGTTTTGGGGTTTGTCTCTCTTTTTCCCTTTGTTCATCCATTCTTTTCTAACAGTCCACATAAATTTTTTTCTCTGACAGACATATTTCACTTAGCATTATATTCTCTACCTCCATCCAAGAGGGGAGGTGGATGAGCAGATGAGTGAAATAGGTGAAGGGGATTAAAAGTACATTTATCTTGGGGGCGCCTGGGTGGCTCAGTCAGTTAAGCATCCGACTCTTGGTTTCGGCTCAGGTCATGAGATCGAACCTGCTTAAGACTCTCTCTCCCTAGCCCCCTCCCTCCTCCTGCTCTCAATAAATAAATAAATAAATAAATAAATGTACACTTATCTTCATGAGCACTAAGTATTGAATTGCTGAATCACTATATTGTACACCTGAAACTAATACCACCTTGTATGTTAATGATAATGGAATAAAAATTTTTAAAAAATTACCTTCATGATACACATATATGAGAAAGGGAAAAATTTTTAATTATACGTATAACATATAAGTTATATACACAATACATATATAACATGTACGTAAAATTATATATATATAAGAAATAGAAAAAATTTAATGCATATATCTGATATCATGACAAAAATAAACAGAGGGAAAATAAACAAGAAAACACTGAAGTTAGTTACCTTTACCAGGTGGGGTTGGGGATGAAATGGAAGAATCATTAAGAGAAAGTGACACTTCTCTAAACTTACCACACTGGCTATAGGTACGTATCCACAGAAGAATTAGAATGACCATCCAGATGTACACATGGCTTGCAGAGATTAATATAAAATATTTCCCCATACTTATGTCATAATTTTGGAGTAATTTTTTTATGTTTACACTTCATGTTTACTTTTTAAATTACCACCTTTACAACCAACCAGTCTTGATTCCCTCTGCTTCCCCCACCACCTTGGTTTATTTTTATCTCATCATTATGTATCTTTTATAGCACATACATATAATAAAAACTTGATACTGATGCATGAGTTCAGGAAAAAGCTAAAAGCAGAGGGCAAAGAAAAGAAAAAAAAAATTACAAAAAAATTCTGGGCTGCAACTCAGCAATCATTCACCTGAATAAAGGTATTCTTTTATAAGTCAATTATTTTCACCTTCATAAAATCAACTTTACATAAATTTATATTTATATTATGCAAATAAATTTAATCTAACTATATCCCAACATTCTTTCGGGTAGATAAAAGGAAGACATTGTTAATCTTATTTCTTCCCAAAGAAAAATTCTGACTATACAAATAACTGTGTTATAGTTCACCAATTAATTTTTATTATACTTGTCACAGTTTAACAAACCAGAAAATTGAATCTTAGAACTACTACTACCTTCTACTTTCCACTCAGTCACTGTCTAGCTACATTATTTGCCTATTTATTCGAGGAAAGGAGATTCTTTCCTATGTTACCTCTTGATGATTTGCTCAAATTTAATGGGTTTGGATGAGATACACGAAGATGTATATGTAAATTCTTTTCCAAAAAAAGTTGAAATTATTGAAATCATAGCAAGCTTTTTCTCACCAAACGGATCCAAGTGTAAATTATTCACACATCTAGCTACACCACTATACATGCCTAGAAGTCTTCCAAAAGAATACAAATTATATTATCTTCACAAATATGCTCATGTCTACAAACATAAGACTATGATGTACTGAGCACCAGATAACAAGATGACTCTTGCCTAAATTTATATTCTAAGATAGAAACAAATGTAGAGATTCATTGTACTAAATATATACACAATACATAGTTTGAAGAAAGGGGACAAGGTGGAATAGATTTAAAAAAAAAAATACTGTTTTCAAAACATTTAAGCCCAGATGTACTAACTGCTGCATGTGAAGACCATGCTGGCAATAAGTTTAAAAGTGTCATTCCATTTTAAAACTGAAATCCAAAAACCACTTCCCTCTGTACCATGCAACCAACTGGTATGAACTCTCATAGCTACAAATGCTTCTCATGCTTTTAACACCTTATTACTAAAATCATTCACAACTAGTGTTCTCTCATCGATTCATAAAAATCACCTCTAAACTTCAAGTAGAGAGTCTTATCACATGGACACAGGTGAATCATAACTATAACAAAGGAAATTCAAAAAAAAAAGGCAAATAAGCCAATAATTGCATAAGGTATCAAAAAATAAAAGAACAAGCAGAGAATTTGAGTTTCTGAATTAACAGCCCATGAAACTTCCCCTCAGGCATCTATCCTTCTTCACACCAGCAGGCATAATAGAGAGAAGTCTAGAGAAAGAGTTGGAAGCCCTGGATCCAGGCAGCACTAGTTCCACAACTTAGCGGTCACATGCTCTTACACAATAAACCACTGGGAACCAAAGTTTCACCTTTCATAAAACAGAGTTAGAGATTCCTGGATCTGGCTACCTCATCATTAGTTTAATCCACCCACCAATTACTAAACACCTAATTCTTCATCTCAGTTCAAGTCCCCATTTAGGGATGATTTGTTTAGGATAAGACCAGAAATACTAAGGCAGGGGAGTGCCATGCTCTAATCAAACCCAATACCATGTTCATGTCACTTATCAATCAATAATAGCAATGAAAGTCTTAAATTGATCCATTTTGAAAATATTCACAGTGAGACACCCCCAAAGAACTAAAACAATATGTCTTTAAGTTCTGTTTTAATAACTAAGAATATACAGGAAATAGAAATTTAATGATCAAATATTTATCTGTGCTCTAGAGCTATTTTCCACTGCCATTCTTTAGCTAAAAACTAGTAGTCTCCATTTATTTAGCAAAAGTTGTGAGGTGAGTGGGAAAGAAAAAAAAAAAGTATAGTATTTTAGAAATATCTCAAAAAAAATGCAGAAAAGAATATTTTAAGTAATATAATTTTTTAAAATATATAACCTCTATACAGATAACATCCATGTCTAGTAACTCTGAGGATTATAAAAAGTAACAAATATCCTAGGGGGCAGGATTTGGAGAATATTCACAAATCGGGATATTATAATGTAAAAAGTCCAACACCGCATTTCCACTCTGCTTCACTATTCAAATCAAAATAGGCTTCTTAATCAAATCTTAACACTTTCAAAAAACTCACAGATATGCTATCCTATTTCAATGTTGGCGAAGAATAACACTTTGCACCCTCCACTTCTGCTGTTTAGCCACCTCAACCAACCTACCTGGTCAAAATAAAAAGGATGAAATCAGCTTAAGTAAAACCAGCAACATCTCAGCCTTAATTATAAACAATAAGTGAGAATCTAGAGGCCAGGGGCACCTGGATGGCTCAGTGGGTTAAAAGCCTCTGCCTACAGTTCAGGTGATGATCTCAAGGTCCTGGGATAGAGCAGGGAGGCTGCTTCCTCCTCTCTCTCTCTGCCTGCCTCTCTGCCTACTTGTCATCTCTGTCAAATAAATAAATAAAATCTTAAAAAAAAAAAGAAAAGAATCTAGAGGCCATTTTCAAAGAACGTGAAACAAATATGAGCAGCCTTTTCTAATCTGAAGCACACAATGAAAAAATATGCCATCTTTTAAAAGCTGCTTAAGTGCAGAGGTAAGTGGTACATATGAAAAAATGGAGGACGACAGATTTAGCTTTTTAATACTTATTAATTTGCTTATACACTCATCAGAAACCTCTATTACCAAATACCTACAAAAATTTCAGTTAGATGATTTTTAAAATAGAACGTCAAAATAAAAATTCTTAAGGAGTATCCTTAAGGTATTTTTTGTTCTTGTTTCACTTTGATTTAGCACTCTAATCACATCCTGACAAACATAAAGGGAACAGATGTCTTGGCATCCTCACAGGGATCCAAAACTCCCAGCGCTGCCATCCCCCATCCCCAACTTCATTCACACACTGATAGATGGATTTCAAAAAAACAACAAAGAGTTAGCAGTATCTTCTGATTAATGCTGTTAGCTTTGTGCGCTCTAGCACCAGAAGCTGGTGGAAGACTACTGCTTGTCTGGGAAAGGCTTCAGGAAATATGCTGCATATCCAGTCGGCACTAGGCCCAGGAGCCAAAAACATCTCTAGGGAGGCTGAACTCTGGACCTAAGTAAGTGTCTGGGCCAAGCAATTACAAGATCTTTCCAACCTCTAATTACTTCAATAAGGGCCAAGCTTGGACAAAATATGAACAGCTTCATTGGAAGCCAGAGATGTGCACAGTATAGTGGAGTGGATAGCACACGTTTGGGTTTGGGACCCAACTTTGTGACTTACTTGGTTATGATGCTATAATATGGTTTCATCTATCTCAACACCCCTAGGGATAAAGCACATAACTTACATTCTCTCTGAAGCTTTAAACACTAGGACTCAGGGCAGCTTGGTGGCTTAGTTGGTTAGCATCTGCCTTTGGCTCAGGTCATGATCCCAAGTCCTGGGATCGAGCCCCATTGGATTCCCTGCTCAGAAGGAAGCCTGCTTCTCCCTCTCCTCCCCACTCATGTTCTCTATCACCATTTCTGTCTCCCTCTCAAATAAGTGAATAAAATCTTTTAAAATAAATAAAATTTTTAAAAAACACTGTGATTCTCCAAAGACAATAAGCTATAGCAAAACTTACCTTGTACCAAACTAGATCCATTCATGATTTAAAAACACAATCATTTCATGGTTAAAAAAAAAAAAGTCACTCTCATTTCCCAGACCCTTTATCATTAATACTAAAATTACATATACCCACGAAATCGTATTTATCTGTAATAATATAAATGATGCTAACTTGGAACTAAGTGACTAGCACTTTGTGAAACTGCTTGTGAAGTGCTAAACTGTGAAACAGAAGGGTCTCCTTTAAACCACTGAAACTAAGTAAGTAACTAAGTAACTTTCACCTTGGAACTAAGGAGCAAAATTCCTTGGGAAGTGCTAAACTGTGAAACAGAAGGGTCTCCTTTAACCCATTCTTAGGTTTTTCCAAATTGATGTTAAGTGGCCTGAATCAAATAGACAGCTTAATACTATAAAATAAGCAAAGCAGGTATAATAAGAACACATCATTTACCTTTCCCAAATTACAACTGAAAAAATGTTGTGAACCCCTAAACTGAGATTATCACCAAAAAGGGGGCAGTATTAAAATGTAAAAACCATCAAATTAAAAATAGGGTTTCTTGGGATGCCTGGGTGGTTCAGTTAAGCATCAGCCTTTGGCTCAGGTCATGATCAGAGGGTCCTGGGATCAAGCCTCATGTCAGGCCTCAGGCCCGCTCTCTGCTCAGTGGGGAGCCTGCTTCTCCCTCTCCTTCTGCCCCTGCTCGTCCTCTCTCTCTCTCTCTCTCACTCTCCCTCTCTCTCTCTCAAGTAAATAAATAAATAATATATATATTTTAAAAAATAGGGTTTCTTGACAGATCTCAAGAATGGCTTTCTACCCGTAAGTTCTTTTTTGTTTCTGCTGGCAGTGCATGCCATGCTCTAAAAAAAGGTTGGTTCTTTAACATTTACTCCCAACCCTCCCCTACAACACACAGACACACACACACAGCCCAGCAATCTACATTACACTGACAGGGTCTTAGACATGGGCAGCCCAGGTGCCTTGCCACACCTGAGCCAGTTTCAAGTAACCAAGAAACCCTTCCATTTCCACCCAAAGAGGGAAGACTGGATACCCAGATAACTACAGCCCAAAGCATGCACTCCAGAGGCACTGAGTCCCAGAAAACGCTGAAAACAACCAAATCTGCATACTGAAAATCCACTTAAACCAAGCCAGACAACCTATAGTTCCTTTCACCTGCCCACGCTCTCCTCCTCTTTTGTCATTGCTCAGGTTATTTCCTAACAAGCCCCAGGACCCAGCCACACCCACTGCACCTGTTGAAATCCAAGACCTTCAGAACTTGCAGGCTCCTCTTAACAATAAGATACAATTTTGCCTTCTTAGATCCCTTAAAGAACTGTGTTGACCCCAATAACACTTTATGTTGTTTGAACTTTCACACTTGAACAATCATAATTAACGTGACACCTTACTGGGTTGGAAATTCTGTAAACCTTATCTATCCTTGTTGAGCTGAAACGATTACTTGATTAACAAATGCTGAGTGATGATAAGGGAACTGGTTTATGCTTAGCAAGTCAGACTATTAAGAAAATGGAGTCTTGTGTCCTATGCCAGTATCCATGAAAGGGTAAGGGGCAAGCTTGTCAGTTTCTAAGTAGGATAAATTTCAGACCCTTCACAGCTCTTGATAATCCAAAGAGTAAATAACAGAGAAAACTGTTCCTTATCTATGTTTCGATCATTAAGTTTTGAATTTTAAAATATTACCAAAACCTAGGTTTTTTTTTTAATCTTAAATATACAGAAATCAATATATATTCACATATATGAAAATACATGAGTGGTGGTGGTACAAATATGTGATAATAAATCTGACAGCTTTATTGTTTGGAGTATTCTAAAACTGACCTGAGGAAGCAACTCAAGGAAATGTATAGTATTACTCTTCTAACTGAAAAGACTTCTCTCATTGAACAAATGTTCAAATTTGTACCTTCCAATAAGAGAAAAGGTCTACTTACCTATCCAACAAATCAACCAAATTAACCCAACAATCAAATAAATGTCCCAATTTAATTTCCTTCACATCCTAAATATGCCTGAGTGAGAAACAATATAAATTATTCTTGATATGCTACCTTCTGGTATCTGACAATTAAGCTAATAAATACAAAATAATCAGCATTCATGTGTACAGGGAAAGGGATAAAAGCAGACATTGCTGATGAGGAGTATAAATTAAAATACAATTTCTAGAGGGCAATTTTGGAAAAATGAACCAAAAGCCCTATAAATGCAAAGTCTTCAACAATGCAATTTTATTTCTCATCACTTATCCTAAATAAAGACGTGTGCAAAGACTTAGCTTTAAGAATATTTACTACAGTGTTGTTCATAATGACAAAAGCTAGAAATAAAATAAGTATCTAAGAATAGGAAACTGGTTAATTAATCCACGGGATCTTATACTGAAATACTATAAAACTATTAAAAGTTATGTGGGTAGCATATTTACTGAAATGAAAAATTATAACATAGAAAGTGGGGAAAAAATGTTATAAAAAAAACTGTGTGGACAGCATAATCCTACTTTTAAAAGCTATTTGCTTACATACACATTAAAAGAACCAGCTTTGCATGCATAAATACTAATTTTTATTTTCTTTTTGCTTATGTATATTTTTCTATAATTAGTGTTTTACTTGTATGATTTCAAATATGTATATTTTTAAGAGTAAACATGTTAATTAACGACTGCTTAATTTGTGCAACTACTTATATAATCCACATTCTAACTCCATAAAGACTCCAAATAATATAAGAACATACAAATACCAGACTAGTTTAAGTCAGAAAACAGTCAGCAAAAGGATAAAGAGGCAGTTAATTCTATAGAGAAGTAAAAATATGATTGTTTGATGAGAGATAGTATATTCTTCATTACAGAAAAAACTCTGAGAATTTAGGAATAGAAACATGCTTTTAACCAAAAAGAGGAATTTGTTTTTAGGTTTCTATATGAACATCAAAATAAGCTATATCTTTTTTTTTTTTTAAGATTTTATTTATTTATTTGACAGAGAGAGACAGAGATCACAAGTAGCAGAGAGGCAGAGAGAGAGAGAGGGGGAAGCAGGCTCCCCGCTAAGCAGAGAGCCCAACGCAGGGCTCAATCCCAGGACCCCGGGATCATGACTGGAGCCGAAGGCAGACGCCTAACCAACTGAGCCACCCAAGCACCCCAATAAACTATATCTTTAACAGAGATCTTACTAAAGAGATTTACTAACCCTCAAAAAAACTGACATTGAATTCAGCATCAAGAGATATTACTTATAAGAAAATTTTAAAGCTTAGAAGAATGAAATGTTAGGCCAGCAGTCAGTTTGTCTTTCTGTGATGTATGCACATAAAGCAACTGTAAAAGTACATGGCATAGGGGTGCCTGGGTGGCTCAGTCAGTAGAGTGTCCAAGTCTTTATTTCGGCTCAAGGTATGATCTCAGGGTTGTGAGATCGAGCCCCAGGTCAGGCTCCATGTTTGGCACAGAGTCTGCTTGAGATTCTCTCTCTCTGCCCCTCCATTCCACAGCCTCCCTACCTCCCCCCGCCCTGCTCCGCTTGTGCTCTCTTAAATAAAATCTTCTTAAAAAGAAGCACATGGCACACAAAAAGGGTACAATGTTGGTTTTCTTTCCCTCATACTTAAATTTAAACTGTGTCAACACCACACCAATTAGAGACAAAAAGGGCAATCCAATTTACGCAAGAAACATTTACTAAACACTTCCCATGTGCCAGACTCTGAGAAAACACATACTGAAATGATATCAAGAAGTTTTTTCAGGGCATCTGGGTGGCTCAGTCAGTTAAGTGGCTGTCTTCTGCTCAGGTTATGATCCCAGGTGGAATCCAGCCTGAATAGAGCTCCCTGTTCAGTGGGAGGCTTGCTTCTCCTTCTCCCATTCCCCCCTGCTTGTGTTCCCTCTCTCTCTGTCTCTCTCTCCCTTGTCAAATAAATAAATAAAATCTTTTTTTAAAAAAAGCTTTTTAAAAAAAAAAGCTCCGCTTTTCACTAAAGTTACTACTACATCATGAAGTTCATTTCAAAAACAGAACTCAAAACTCATTAAGCTCATTTGGAAATGAAAACCTGAAAAATGGTTGGGAAAATTTCAGCCAGCTTTAGCCAGCTCTATTATCATAAAATTAATCAATAACATTCCAATTAACATCTTAATATAAGCTTCCCCAGGAAATCCAACAGCCTGCAAAAGATAGTAAAAAAATTTTTTTTTAAATTGGTGCATACTTCATAAACTTTTAAGTAACCTACAAAAAGTTCCTCTACAAGGTCACTAAATAAAGAGCATCCACTTGGTGTCTGCAAATCTCTCCATAGACTGATATCAATATGTAGGGAGGGGGACATCGATGTAAATGCAATCATGAACAAAGCTTACTTTTTTTAAGTAAATAAAATCACCACTAAGCCCCTTTACATTGGCCCTTTCCAGAAATGAATGAGTTTTAATTCTCATTTGAAGATTTTCCTAATTATCATTTAATTGAGCTTCAAAAAATTTGTACACATTTTTAAAAGAGCCTAAATTAATGATCTAACAACTGTACACCAATACCTTCAAGAAAAACAGGAAAACCAGACTGAAAAACTATAAAAAGAAAAACTGTGCTTCTAATTAAATCATTCAGAAAACATTGTTTAGTAAGGAAAGTAAAGTAATTACATTCAATTACAAAATAATTCCAAAAAGCTCAAAGCCAACTAATCTTTTAAACGCAGAGCAATGGCTGACAGGACACAAATGGCAGAAATCTCCTAATGGGACAGGATGCTGCTGTCCTTAAGAACTCTGAAGTTCTTGATTTACCAGAGTAAACAGGAACAGAACGCTAATTTTGCCCCAGATTTCTTTGTAAAAGAATATCAAAAAACTTTAGTTCAATTTCATTCTAGTCCACTTAGTAATAGATGGGTATGAGTGGTTTAAAATAATACTATGAACAAGGGCAAGCAGATGATTAGATTGCTTCATTTCCAATCTCTTTCCATTTAAAGGAAACACAATTGTTCCCATTTACAGGAACTCCATCCCTCTCTGAGCTCTGATGAGTATACTAGTTCATGTATTTCATTCTTTTTAATGTTATATTTAAGCTCTATCTCTGATTAAGGACTTCCTTCAAAATATTGCTATTATATAGAGAAAACCAACTTCCCAAATGCCTAAACTCTTTTCTCATTTCTAAAATCTACCAGTCAACACCTTATACACATCTCCTAAGGGCTCTTGCTTCTTTCTTATCTGACATTCCATTGCCACATGTACTCTCCCAATAACGCATCCTCCATAAGTATTCTCAGTTACTTTTAACCAGAGCTGAAATGATTCCCAATTGTCACATACTGAAAAATCAAGAACTTTACATTCTAATACAATGCTCCTTCACAACTCATCCCTGAGCTGTGCCAAACCAGATCCTTTGTATGTGTTCTCACCAGGAAAACGTATTTCATTTCCTTTCATCAGTTTATTTATTAAATTTCTAAGGGCTGCTTCCATTTTCCTCTCCTGAGATAATCGTCTTCCTTTATAGAACTCAGTTACAAAAAGGTTACATCTTTTCAACAAACTAACTAAGAAATAAACAAATCTGATGAGAAATAATTTCTTCCTAATTTTCCCTGGCCTAAACATCCCAAAGAGGATTCAATATTATAAAACAAATTAAAACTTGAGTTAGGTTTCAAGGAGATATCCACATCCCCGTCTGCCTGTGGCAGCACTGACTTAAATACTTCTAAGAAGCCTGGGGTAATTTCTGAACTTCTTTAATTTTATTGAGAATTATGCAGAGAAAACAGGCCGCCATAAAACACATCATATTCTTCACCTCACTATTCAGCTCTCCTAAGTCTGTTCTCTCAACATAAAGAGCCCACCATACCTAATTCTGTTAAATCTTTTCCTCAAAAGAAATTCCTCCACGAAGTCATTGTCAACATTTGCTACTCTTCTCACCTCTTCAAAACTCCACCAATGAATGTTTTAGCACACCTTGAATATAAACCAGAAGTGTCCAAGTGCATTCGATGAAAAATAACATACATTCTGGCTGTTCTGGGGCGGGGGGTTCTATGACTCAGCTCTAGTATACTAATAAATCACTCGTTTCCTTAATTTAATTATATATAGCTCACTACTATCACACATAGATGGATAATTTTATAAAGAATTACCAGATGTTTCTTGGAGTCATTTTAACAAGCATTAACTCAAAATAAAATCAATAAAGATAAACCCTTTGTTATCTGACCATTTAAATATACATACAGCTACTTCAGTAGTCAGCTTTAAGAAAAACAATGAAAGAAATTAAAAAAAAAAACGGTGGTAAACACTTTAAGCAGGAATTTTTGTTCATAAACATTTGTAATTACAACTTCCGGCTCTGTATTACATAAATGTACAGAGGACTTTCTCAAGAAACAGGAGCACGAATATGTCTTTGACTTTTAAAAACACATAAAAGTTTAATGGTAACAAAGGACACTACCCACATACACAAACACACACCAGATTTAACCAAAGAAGATTGAAAGACAAAAGTCATTTGTTTAAAATGTTTGTTTCAATTATTAAAAGTCATTTTCTGCTTAACAGAGAAATCACTAACTTGTAATAAACTGCTTTACTTTTTTTTATTTCTATTTTTTTAAAGATTTTATGTATTTATTTGACACAGAGAGAGAGAGAGAGAGAGAGAGTGAGGAACACAAGCAGGGTGAGTGGGAGAGGGAGAAGCAGGTTTCCCGCTAAGCAGCGAGCCTGATGCGGAGCTTGATCCCAGGACCCCAGGATCATGACCTGAGCAGAAGGCAGCTGCCTAACTGACTGAGCCACTCGGGCGACCCTTGCTTTACCATTTAATAAAACCATCTCTTCATGACAGCAACACTAACTAAATAAAAAAATGAAATTGATTGCTTACATATTTAATTTAAAATATATACTATCAACCTAATTTCTTAGGTTGATATAAATAAGATATGTATATATATAAATAAGAAGAATAACATTTCAAAATCATTGAAATTTAACAAATGATGGCTATACTTAAAACTGGATATTCAAAAATGGAATTATAAAACTATATCCCACTTTAAGTTAATAATCATTAAATTTATTAAAGAGTCCTCGTGATATATGAAATGATTTTTAAAAGACATTTTTTAGCTATATTAACAATCATCCACTGCCATTATTAACTTAATCCTTCATCTATCATATATAATCACATCCTGAATATTTACTGTAACTCAAGTAAGATCCTAGATTCTCTAGATCCCAATGAACATATAACCTATACTTTTGACAAACTCACTAAAGAATGAAAAGTAGCTTAATTTTATACTAATTCTTGGACATAATTACAGTAGAAAATAGGTATCTACTTTCTAGAACTATTCTTTTCTGAGTTGATGTTACAAATCATTCAAGAATGCCTCCAGTGAGAGACACAAAACATTCTTGAACTAGAATTAAAGAGACCAAGGTCAACAATGACCACCACATTGTCAAATCAAGTGATCAATTCTGTAATAATCACCATATGCAGACTCTCAGAAGCAAGTGACATAGGTTTACAGTCAATTCTTCTTGAAATACTTCCTTCTGTAGGCTGTTCCATCTCCTAGTCCTCCCCTCCCCCACTAGCTGCTTTCTTTCTCTGACCCTTCTTCTAGTCTCACCTCCTTACCTAATCCCTGAATGTCACAAGGTCCAAGTGCCCCATGGCTCCTTTATTTACACTCCTTTTCCCAGTCTTCTTATCAAGTATCACGGTTTTAAGTACAATTAGATTCTGATGACTCTATCACTTCAGTTCTCATCTCCCTAAGTTCTTTTATCCAACTGCCTCCACAAGTCCCCATGAACATTCATAGTTATCAAACAGAATTCACGACCCTCCAATACAAATCTGTCTTCTTTGTAAACACAAATGACACCACTCACTGTTCTCCCAGTTGTTCATCATTCTCTTTTCCTCACACCCTACATCAATCCATCAATAGGACCAATTCTAGAACAGAGCCCAACTCAGTTCACTTTTCACCTGTGGTTATATTTCCTACAGACCTCTGTTTCTTTAAGAATGAAAAGAAATTGGTTACAGATCCTGACAGAAACAGCATTTATACACATGGAAAGACTGATGGGAAGTGTATACAGGAAACCAGCTAAGATGATTGCTTAGAAGTACCTTAGATGCAATCACAGTAGAGAATTAAGAGCCCAAAAGAAAAGGATAAAAGAAGCTATGACAGAGTAAAGAGTCCATTTAGAAGCAACTGCACTCCATCAATCTGTACCATCTCATCACTTGTGTGACTGAATCTTCCATTATGAGAAAAAGAACAATATGGGAGGAAAAAAAGACTTTTGGCAAACACATTTCTTTTTTATTTCAGTAGCATCCTCAAATAATAGATGCTATGAAAAATGGAATATGAATTTAAAACTAAAAGAGAGGCAATATGATCAGAATTAAATTACTACATACAGTACAGAGATCCTTATATTGCAGCTTTTGGAATTTTGTATCTGTGTTTCCTGAACATAGTTCCACATAACCAAGAACAACTTGAAACACAGTATTATGAATGGCTTGAGTGAAGTGCATGTGAAGTTGATCCATTGCTGTCTGTGGAAAGAAAAAAATATATATAATTTCGTATTATTAAAATTAATGTATTCAAAGGATTTGAAAAACATAGGAAAAAAATCTTTATAGATTATAGATACTATAGATATAACACAAAGATCACTATTATTCACCATGAACACTGTTCTGTTGCTTTGTATTTATGACTGGTATCCATCCTGCTCTTTTTTAGACATGTCATATAATCACACCTTTGGATCCCCTCTGCCAGCATTCCCTTACATTGTTCAGGATGCTTCTCAATAGTTACCTTCTCAGAGAACCCTTTCCTGACTACCCTGTACAAATTGGGACCTTCCATGTCTCTATCCATTTACCCTGATATGTTATTTTTTTATGGGACTTGTTACAACCCAACACCCTGTCCACTTATTTCTTTAATGTTTGCTTCCCTTACTAGAAGATAAAATAGATGAGGGCCCATATCAAGGTGCCTGGAGCAATGCACACGTTAGGGGCTACTAAATATTTAAGGAGTAAAATAATTAGTCTAATAAGGGTAATTAGAAGTTATAATCGTATCTTCAAAGGTCTTTGAACATGTCCAAAATTACCAAGTGTCTATCATCTTGTAATATCTCCTTGGTAGCTTAAGACATACAAATTAATTAAGTACAGTAAACAACCAAATTTCTTTATTCAGACTTTAAAATGTAAACAGAGTTTCAATGGTTTGGTAAATTCTTAGATCTCCATCTAAGACAGGAGACCATTAAAGGGAAGAAAACATTTACATCTATCACTTTTAGCTGTTTTATAGATAAATGCACATGCAGAAGGTACAATTAACTACAAACAATGACCCTTGTTGCAAATTTTTCAAGGAATTCCTTGAGCACTAAAAGAATGTAAAACCAAGGAAGTAGTGACATCATTCGGAGAGCAAGAGAATCCTTTGAAAAATCTGATAAATGAAATGGAGCTGTTTTCAGATAAACATACTTCACAAAAGTTTACATACCACTTTGAGGGAAACAGGCTGGCCCATCTCAGAACCATGAAGCTCCACATTAAGAAATTCTCAGGATCAGGAGCTAAAGTAAAAGACTACACATCCCTTCCAACTGAATTATCTTATAATAACACTTTTAAAGAAAAACTACATAAAAGTGTGCAAACACTAAGCCTGACAAATACTTTCATAGCTCAAAACAAATTTCTATCATGTTTTAATCACACTCCATACACAGAACCTATATTCATATGGCATAAAAATTTACTTTGTTAAATATTACATTAGTAATATTCAGACTTGAGCACTCCTAAAGATCAACAGATTCCTGATTAAGAAAAAAGTAAACATTCTTTCAAAACTAACCTGTGTTTTTCCAAGAAGTCGATAAGCCTGCTGAACCTTGGTGTAATGGTTAATGTCAAAATTCTTGCAGATTTTGGAAAGAGCAACATCCAACTGTTCCTATGGAATTAAAACAAGAGGCAAGAGGCAGTTAAGGAATTCTGTTTTCAAGGCAATGATTAGAAAGTATTAAGACTAATTTTTCATTATTAATTAATATCTAAAGACACTTACTATGACACTAAATTTAATAGTCAAAAACAAATTTAAATAAAAAATACAAATAAATTGTAATTCTCATGTATTACCAACTGTAACCAAGTTTACTAAGATGCCATTAATACCTGAGTAATCTAAAGACCCATGCCTAGTGCTTCAAGGGACACAAAATAAGTATAATAGTTACTAAAAGAATTTTATTTATTTTTACTTTTTTCCTCAAGGATCTGCTAAAATCTTACAATTACACAAACTGAATTTGTAGAACAATTAAAAAATAATAAGTCCTTCTATAATCACTGAAAAACTAATTCTCAACAAAACTGCATTGACCTTAAAAGAACATACCTCAAGCTATGTACTTTTATATATAATTGCACCAACTTTGTCTAAGGATTTCTATTTCAGTGATTTCGTTTCAAAATAATGATTGTCTACCTAAGTACCAAATAATATTGTATATTGAGAGTAAAGAAATATTGAGCTTTCAAAAGTTAAGTCCTCAATATTCAAGAGATTATTTACTTACAGGATTTTCAAAGCATTATCTTTGTGTTTATCAAATAAATTACCATTCTTACAATTAGTAAATGATCGCATTTATGATGAAAACCTACTGTCACAAAAGTTGTTTGAAAGTCCAGCCTCAATTTTTATAATTACTCTCATCAGGAAAATGAAAAAATAAAATACCAGAAATTAACAAATAATTCTTATTACATTTATTAAAATGAATACCCTGCTTTGCAAAGATTGCCAAGGAAAGAGATGAATTCTAAATAAATGTAAGAGGAAAAGCAAGACTTCCTGCTCATAATGACATATCTTTTCCTTTCCATTTCTATATTTTTGATGAACTGTATAAAATATTGTAAGGGCTTGGAATTTAGGAGGGTTCATCAGCCAATAATTATTCTTATATAAATTAACCCACTGAAATAAAAAAGTTAATAATAAAGTAATTAATAAATGGTAAATATTTTGGTTATAATTTACATGAAAAAATATCTATGACTAACAGTTTTGGGATCTTTCTGGATATGATATCTTCAGATACAAAATATTTTCAGATCCCATAAAGATAACAATAAAACCAATAATAAATAGTAAATATAATAAGTAATGAAACTCAATAATAAAGCCAAAAGTATTATTGAGTTTACAAGTAGATTAACATTAACTCAACCATGCACAGATATCCCAAATAAAAAAACAAAGTGTTGTGATCTAGAGCGCCAGTAATCCACACAAAAATCAAAACACAAGATGTATATGAACTATTCTCTTTTCTCTGAAAAGAGAAAACCACTTAACTTACGATGTAATCCTTCTTACCTCAATTTGTTCTAAAGTATCTTGAAGCTTTGAATTCAATTCACTGTTAAATAAAACAGTTAGATGTGACCATCTTTAAAAGAGACAAACTAAGTGCTCAATAAATAAATACTAGCTAAATAAATAATTCATAAATTCACAGATGAATAGCATGAGCAGTAAGATATGCTGATTCTACAGACAGTGCAATAAAGCCAGAAAAATAAAAAGTAGAGAAAAATAAGAGTCTTAACTAGCAGCAACAGAACCGTATAGGTAGAAACTCCTAAAGAGTTGATAGATAAAAACTAAGAATTCAAGAATTCAAAATTAATAACAAGTTTTAAAGGTTAAAAAGTATAGTATAGATAAAAGGTAAAATTTTAAAAGTGAAATCAATTTCTATGTACTAGGAACAAACAATTAGACAATGAAATTTTTAAAATAGCATTTCAAAAAACCAAATACCTAGGAAAAAATCTAATAAGAAATAGGCAAATATAAAACTGAGCTAAAATAGAGAAGACTGAAATACATGAAGATCTATATTGTGGAAACAAACTATAACCTACAATATCATTAAGATATCAGTTCTCCCAAAAATGATTTTCTAGAATAAATGAAATTTTAATTAAAATTCCAGCAGGTTTTTCTTTCTTTTTCTTTCTTTGGGTGTATGAAAACTGTAAAGCTGCTTCTAAAATGTATGTGGAAACTCAAATGATTAAGAATAGGCAGGAATATCTTGAAGAACAGTGTTGGAGGAGATACACTAAAATAAGTAAAGGTTATAAAGACAGCATGGTTCAATCAGAAGAATTCATAAATCGATCAAGAGAACAAGAATAAAAATAAAGGGCAAAGGCTTGAACAGATACTTGACAAAGGAGATAGCTGACTGGCCAATTAACATACAATAGGCACCCCAAGTAGGCATTTAGAAAATGCAACTGAAACTATAGTAAAACAACATAACAAACAACCAGAATGGCTAAAAATATTTTTTACAAATTAAAAAAAATGACATCAACAAATGTTGGCAACGATGCAGAACAAATGGAACACTGAATTCAATGTCGGAGGAAGGGGAAACTGATAAAATCTCTTTGAAAGGCTGTAACATCTACTGAAACTCAACATCCATTTACTCTGTATTCCAGGAGTCCTAGACACATATCTTACAGAAATACATACACAAACTTTGCAGCGCTACTTGTAACAGGCAAAACTTAAAGCAACACAACTGTCTATGAATAATTAAATGGATAAAGTATGATATATTTAGATGATGAAATACTACAGCAATGAAAATGTATCACCGGAGATTACTCTAGTAAAAACTGAGAGTGAGCACAACTATGGACTTTGACAATCAATAATATAGGTTTGATATCTTATCAGAAAAATTAAGGTCTCTAACCAGGATTTATGCCTGAAAAATAGCCACAGCCACAGACATAGGTTAAGGGAATACTATAGGCAAGCCTGAGCTTCTCCTTTGGGAAAAAAAAAAAAAAAAGATTCTGGGACAATTTCTGTTCAAAGAATAATGAATGAATGAATGAATGAAATGAGACTTAAAGGCCCCAAAATAATACACCAAAAGTGAATGTCATGATAAGTACCTTGG
This sequence comes from Neogale vison, assembly GCF_020171115.1. NCBI lineage: Eukaryota > Metazoa > Chordata > Mammalia > Carnivora > Mustelidae > Neogale > Neogale vison. The sequence continues at coordinate 160,692,417 of NC_058094.1, read as the reverse complement.
CACTTAGAATTTAAAAAGTTCCTCAGCTCCCCCACATTCCCCCCAAATCAGTATCTTCTCCTGCAGTTGTTCTTTCTCCCACATTCTCTCTCTTTTGATTCCTGTCATCCCCACCCATTCAATCTAAGCTGGAAATCTCTAGGTCATCTTTAATTCTTCCCTCTCTTCATGTGTTATTTGATAAGTGAATCCTATTTCTACCATTTCAGTATTTCTCATATTTGCCTATGCTTCTCCTTTCTCAATTGTATAAACTAACTCTAGCATGATCACCTTTTGCGGGAATTATCTTAATGGTTTCCTAATGAATCTCTGCACATAATACCCACACCCACCCTTCAATCCATCATCCATTTATTTGACAAACACCATCAACCTACTATATACCAAATATTGTACAACATCCTCCAAAAAGCTCTCAGGGATAGGTCTGAGCAGGGGTCTCAATATTCCGTTTGACCTGGCAGACACAGTTTTTCCTCTAGCTTATACATGAAAGGCTTCAGGCAAGGCCTGATCAGTCCTGTGGGGGCCTGAACATTTTCTGCTATCTCACATCTGCCAGCTTTGTGTAAGTTACCTGCCTGGTCCCTACAGAAATCTGAGTTTGCAGCTCCTTAATTAAAGCAGAAATAAATTCATATTAATCCACTACTTTACAGCCTTTGGTGCCTCCCCCAATAAACCAAAGATTAAGCCCCAAATTAGTATGGCATGTAAGATTCTTAACAGTGACATGAAAAATGAACTTGCCCTTCACTTTTCAGTGCCTACATTTTAGTCATGTGGACTATGGGCAATTCCCCTAAGAACTCCAGACCTTAACACCCCTGTTCTTATACATAACGTTAATAAGAACTAGAACATACTTTCTCTTCTTCCCACTCACAAATGCCTATCTGTCTTTTCAGGCCCGTCCCAATGTCATCTTTTCTGGGAAGTCTTCCCCTGTTGACTGTTCATTCAGTTTCTCGATGCTCTATTTCCAGCATCCTACATGATAGAAGGGAGTACCTGTGACTGTCTCCCAAGCAGAGATGGTGGCTTATTCTCCACGATTCCCCAGGACTAACTAAACTCACTGCCTGATTCACTGCTCAATCAAATTTATGATTCAAACAAAAAGGGTAAAATTTCCCCATCACATTCCGTTAGCTCCTGTTTTCTACCTCAACAAATAAAACGACAGAGATAGAAAAAGAGAGCATGTTCTAGAAAAGAAAGAACAGCACTGAACTCTCGGTCTACAGGTGCCTTAGCAAGAAGAAAAGAGAAATAAGCAGTTCCACTCCTCTATCACAGAGGGCTCAGAAGTTCACCTAAGGCTGAAGACACAGATACAGAGAGGCAAGAATACCTGGAATAGTAACTAGGTTAGAACTGGTAACTATATTCTTAAGGTAGTATCTTGAGTTCGGTGGAAAAAGAAATATATCTAAGCTCATTCACAGTTGAGAGTAATGATTTCCTCAACTCCTCAATTGGAAAAAATGGGCTTAAGTGTTAATAAAATTATCATAAGTCTGGATGGTTTCACTGCTTCTATTATTTATGGTTAAAATGACTCTATATCCTCCTATGCATTAAGAGTTAAAGAAAACATAGTAACATAAATAGTATATACAGTATTTTTTTTTAAGATTTTATTTATCTGACAGAGAGAGTACAAGCAGGGGGATCAGTAGAAGGAAAGGGAGAAGAAAGCTCCTAGCCAAGCAGGGAGTCCAATGTGGGCTCATCCCAGGACCCTGGGGTCATAACCTAAGCCGAGGGCAGATGCTTAACCATCTGAGGCACCCAGGGGCCCCAACAGTATGTATATTTTAAATATAAAATCTGTAAATCAAACATTTTGACTTTAAAATGCTTTCAAGGGGTGCCTGGGTGGCTTAGTCAGTTAAGCATCCAACTCTTGATTTTGGCTCAGGTCATGATTTCAGGGTTTTAAGGTCAAGTCCTGTGTCAGACCCCATGCTGGGCATGGAGCCTACTGAAGATTCTCTTTCCCTCCCCCACCTCTCTCTCCCTCCTTAAAAAAAAAAATGCTTTCAAAATCTACAACTGCATTTTGACAATTTACTACTAATTGAAAATACATATTTTAAAATTATGTGATTAAGGAGTGTATATTTTAAGTGTACAACCTTCAAGGAAAGCTTTAGCCATCATTTAGAAACATGAATTCAAGTCATTTCAGTCAATTAATCGAAGTATGCTAAAAGGATATACTCATAAACATTTGGATAAATAAAAGCTACATTATGGTAAAAAAAATTAAAATTACCAGTTCTAAGATGGAAGGCTAAAAGCTAATAAAGGTTATCTGCAAGCTGAATAGAATGAAGCAAACAATTTTGGGGGGCATTTTTACCATCACTACAGAAGATATTAAATATAAGATATCCAAAAATAACTAATATTATTCTTTTAAATAGCTGATCTAGGACATATGCACTCATAAAATGAGTCCTGGAAAGGCTGCATATAAATCAGAATTTTGTACCAATTTGGCAATACAGAAAAGCAACACGGTACAGAAGTAATTACCATCTTAATGATCTTTACCTGGTCTGTTATTAATGAGTCATATGATGTAAGTTTCTTAATATTCCTGCGCACTAGTTTCCTATACAAAAGTGTCCTAGATCCAAAGGGTTGCTTCCCACTCTAAAGTTTCAAGATCCCATTACATGCTAAACATCAGTTACCCAATTACTACATCTTTGTATATGATTTAGTAGAGTGCCAAAACTTATAAAATTAGCTTAAGTAAAATTTATACTTGCAAGTTTATATGGTATGTCCTTTGCCCCTGGATATTCCGGGTATTTAGATCAGAGATCTGTTCCAGTGGCAGAGAGTTTATTAACATTCTTCAGAGAAAACCTGACTTTCAAACACTGTGAAGCTAAACCCCAATAGTGAGATACTATGAAATGTCCACATGGTCCTTCAAACTATGTTCAGACTGGAAAAGAACTCCTGAAATCACTCTGAATCTACCCAGATCTCTGTCCTCACTCTGTTCAAAAATCAGAGTCCACTACTAAAAACACTACAGATGTTCAAAACATCTCCAAACTTTATGAATTCAATTCTAGAGCAGAGATCAGGCCCAGGAACCAAATCTAGCCAATAGCCTATGTTTCTAAATAAAATTTTACTGGAACACAGCCACATGAATTACTTATATATTGTCTATAGCTGCTTTCAGACCACAAGGGCAGAGCTGAACAGTTGCAAGTGACACCTGATGGCCCACAAAGCTTAAAATATTTATTATCTGGCTCTATAAAAACAAAGTCTGCCTATCCTGTGCTAAAGCTGAGCAGACCTTTCAGTTGGTCAACTGATCAAAGTTAAAACTAGAATATATCGATGTGTGTGTGCATGTCTGTTCACAGGTCTATTGAATGTTTTAAGTACAATTGTATAACCACACTTCATTTATCCATTCCTGATTTAGACCCCAAATCTTCTCATTTGAGTGGAGCTTTAACTTCTTGGTTTTATAGGAGCCAAAATCACACACAAATTGTGTATTGTATCAAGTTTCAGTTTCTCTGTGATAAGGTAGGAACTTAAAGACAAATGCAAAACAATCCAAATGCCAAATCACATTTAGTCACCTATATCCCCCAATTTTTATGAGTTGTCTCATCTACTTTCAAAAACCTGTTTCATTTCATTAGTTTATTTACTTAAACAACATAAATTTGGTAACAAATATAACTGGTAGAAAGAGGTTTAGGGAAAAAAAGTACAATTAACTCAGCTACTAGAGTAGAGGAATAAAAACCGGCCTCCTAAAAAAAAAAAAAAAAAAAAAAAACCGGCCTCCTAGCCATGAACTTCCACTGTTACTACATTATCAGACAGTATAGTGTAACAGTGGTTAAGAGCAACAAACTCTGCGTTCCAGGGACTGAAGTTTAAATCCTGATTCTCCCACTTATTTTACAAAGCATCAATTTCCCCATCGATAAAATCGAGAAAATAATAATAGCTCTGTGGAATATTTTGTCAATACCAAATAAGAAAAGGCAAGGGAAATGATTAGTACAGTGCTTGACACATAGAAAAGTCCAAAACTGTTAAAATATTTTTATTTTTTATTAACATTATTTTTATATTTATATTTTATAAATACATATACACATTATATATAACACATATATAATATATATAACATGATATATGTTATATATAAATATATAAATTTATATATAATAAACATAATTTATATCATATTTATTATATTTTTATTAACATTTAAAAATGTTATCACAACCATCGTCACTAGCACCACCATCATGATTCAATTTTTAAAAGCTAAAAAATAAAGCGTTAGTGAAAAAAACCTTATTAAAATCTAAGTTAGAATTACTGTACAGTTGATGCTGTCAAAGCTAACACTGCCTAGCTTCTATTCACACTCTTAAACATGTCAATATTTCTGTTTCTGTAGGGGTATAAGAAGCAAGCCATTCACAGCATGAACATTTCTGATGGTCTTTTGTTTATATACTCTGTGTTCTTAGCTGGCCTATTATCTCACTGTCCTGCCTGTTAACTGCCTGTTATAATAAGCTCCTAGAGAACAAATACATTTCAAAAGCTCTTAGTAGAACAAGAAACACAGCATCTCATGCAGATAAGGATTAAATAATACCTCATTCTTGTCTCATCATCTAGGAGTAAAGAATCTAACACAGATCACTTTCCTACACAACTGGTGAAATTTCAGAACACCAAATAAAGAGAAAAATCCTTAAAGTTCCTAAAAAAAAAAAAGAAAGAAAGAAAAGGCACTCTTCAAGAGGAAAACATCTGACCCTGTCCGACAACTGAGCAATGCATTCCATTTTCTAAGGAAAAATTAGTTTTTCTTTCAATCATGCATATGGACTAAATTAACATCATTTCAAAGTCTGAAAATTGATTTCCCACATATTCCATATCAAAAAAAAATTCTTAAAGGGATAACTGTAACAAAACTCAACAAAACAAGACAAAGGGATATATAAAAAAGGAAACATAGAAATGATAGTAATTGAAAGAGGTAAAAAAATGTTCAACAAATAACAAAAACACCAAACACCAATGGATTTTGATTTTCTGTAGAGACAAAAGATTACTTTTTTTTTATAAGTCCATTCACTCTACTTAGTCCTGCAGATAATATTTATATAATCATGATACAATACAATTTCTATTATGTTAATTTTTCTGGAAGTAAACTACTGAGAAAACACAGAAGATTTAATTATAGCTGCAAAAATAATATAAATGTTATAAATTTGACCAAGTAAAAATAAGAGTTTCACTAAAATATCCTATAAGACAGAGAAGTAAAAGAAAGTATACCAAATTCCTATCTCTTATTGATATTTTAAGAGGAGGAGTAAACAGAGAATCAACAACTGTATAAAGTCATGAATCAGGAAAAAGATATTTTAACATAGAATTTTAAATTATAATGAAATCTACTGGGAAAAAATCCTAATAAGCTATATAAGCAGTTTACTCCAGGGAGTAGGAAAGAGAATGGTCAGTAAGGCAGAAAGAAACCTTTACCTTTTGTTTAAATATTGTGTTTTGCCACCAGTAGATTTTACTTTACATTATTTCAAAATGGCACAGCACGGGAGAGGGAGACGGAGGAAAACAAATTAAAATAAAAGATAAAAAGTGCAGGCAGTATGCGAATAGCACACTGTCAAAAACTTAGCCCACACAGATGGAGCAACAAGGACTCCAGATCTACTCATGGGTCCGAGTAGCTGGGCTGGTGACCCAGCTGAAACATGCACTGCTCCCAACACTATCCCAGGCAAAGTTCCTAGGTTCCCCTTGCCTGAACTTAGACAAAGACAGAGCATGACCTCTTGCTAGAAGGGAATCAAGGGCAAGAGGGGAAGCGTGGTCCCTAATATTGCTGTACTTGTACCAAAAAGCTATGTTCATTATTCTATGATTTAAAGAAGTTCTACAACCTGCAATTTTCATTCCACTGCCAAGTTCATATTCTGAGGGGGAAAAAAGGGTATTTTGAAGATTATGAGAAATTAAATACATATGCCTATGCCAAAGTATAGTACTCAAAAAAAGATATTCTAGTTCTGGTGGTATGTGCATGATCCAGAATGCTCTCAGATTCCCTCAAGCAGTTTCTTTCAAATGAAATAAAAAAAACAATAAAGCGGTTTTGACTTTTAAACATAACTTTTCTTGAAACTAATTTAGACAAATTTCAAGTGAAAAAGAAATTAAATGCTTCACTCACAAACATACTTTAACAAAAACACATTCTGATGCCTATTCCCAGTAAATCCCAAATATATGACTCTGTCGATCAACTCAAGAAATGTCAAATAATGTAAAAATGTTCCCTGTCAGTTATAAAAGTGAACAAAACTGGTGCTACACTATCTTTTATTAAAGATGTCGAAACACACCGTATCTCAAGGAAAATACAAGGTGCTGAAGGGGTACAAGTTTTCTTTCAGTTTCAATCAACTGGGTACATCATATTACTTGGTACTTTTATGTATTAAACCACAAAGTCATATAACCTGAGACAATACAATCAAGGGCTCTTAATGCAGAAGCAAATACATGAATTCTGTTTTTCCTGGTTTCAGAATCTTAAGAGTCAGCCCACAGTAGCCCCATGTAATCTACTTCTAAGACAAAGGGTCTCTGCCATCTACCAAAACCCTTATAATGTGACTAGCAAAGAAAACCAACATACACTCTCCCTAGGAAAAATTACGAAGTGGACAAGCAGGTACGTGGTGCATATGAGCTTGTCTAAAGTATATTAAAAAAAAAAAAAAAATTACACCAGAATCCAGAAATGCTCTGCATCACAGGTTGTTCTCTCACGGCCATTTCTAAAGGGAATATACTTTGTGATTCTCTAGCCACCAACAGAAATGAAAATAAATTTAAATGTTAAAGAAAATGAAAGTATAAGCAGTTGGAAATTAACTATTATTTCTAGGACTACCAGTGTGTAAAATGATTTTTTACTCCGATTCACTTAGGTCCAAGCAAAGATTAAATCTGCCTTTGGTTAAATTCCACAGCTCCCGGTAAATGAAATGAATCTTTAAAGTGTTGATGAATCATGTCTGAACAGTCCCAACCAGAGAGCTCAAGGACAGGTACAGCATTGTATTTAGAAGACCAGAGGAAAAGAAAGGAAAGTAAATGCACAAAATAAAAAAGGTACATCCAATTAATAAAAGGAAAACAGAACAAAATTCCTTTCATTTTTGTGGATTCAACCTGATCTACATGTCAACTAACTCTATCACTATATCTCATATTCCATTATCTACAAGAAGTGAGCAAATTTCTCACGCTCTCCCAAGTAGGAACAAAAGTGTAAAACAAGGGAAAAGGGGATTGGCTTAAGCAGGATTAATGGTGGCTAGCAGAGCAAACAGTGCAGGTATGTGAGGAAGAATTCTGGTGGAAGGCCTGGCATCACGACCAAACAATTCCAACCAATAGCAAAGCTCTCTGAGCCATGCTGACATTGTCACTACATCACCAAGTGAAAAACACAACTCTAACAGAGGTCCCACAAAGCCTAGGGTAAAATTAATTCCTTGGGACATTTTAATACATTTGTGTATGTATTTTTACCTGTTTTCGGAGAATAAGACAAACTTCTCTCATTATTATATGTATAATTCACATATGTAAACATAGCATGCTTTTTATAGAATGTACTCCCTAAAATAAAGCAATTATTACTTAAGTCACCATTACAGATCTTTAATTTCGATCTTTTCACCAGGTCGGAGAACTGTAGTCACAGCTCCTCCACATATCACTATATACCTTAATGAGAAAGTACTTAGAAGCCACTTCACACTAACTTTAAAAAGCCCAAGTAAAATTTCTTTAAAAAACATTGGGGCGCCTGGGTGGCTCAGTGGGTTGGGCCGCTGCCTTCGGCTCGGGTCATGATCTCGGGGTCCTGGGATCGAGTCCCACATCGGGCTCTCCGCTCAGCGGGAAGCCTGCTTCCTCCTCTCTCTCTGCCTGCCTCTCTGCCTACTTGTGATCTCTCTCTGTCAAATAAATAAATAAAATCTTTAAAAAAAAAAAAAAAACATTTTGTATAGTTAACTCTCATCAAGTAGATAATTACTTTAGCACAGCCAAACTCTTAATTATTGAGAGAAAACAAAGTGCCAAGACGGGTCACCTGCTACCTCAATTTCCTGCCACCAAATCTCCACATCCATTTTTCCTATTATAATAGAAAGTGACCTTTTCAAAGTCAACTCTACTATAATCCCTACAAAGCCTTAGCATAATATTATGTCCTCTATTTTATTTTCAACCTCTCACTTTCCCACAGATTTTCAAATATGCAAATTTCCCCCTCAATTCCACATCTCCCTCTTTGTCAAATTCCCTAATCCTGTACTTCTACTACAAGCAAATGTCCCAACAAAGTCAGCAATGATTTCTTCGTTATAAATCCAATGGATAGATATTTTCAGTCCTCATTTTGCTTGTTACCTCTGCAACACAGACTTCATCGTGATACGCATAATCTCCTATCCACAACACTCATACCTTGCTTTAGCTAACTCCCCTCCCTCAAGTCCTCCTCAGAGTTGACCCCAAAGGAGACTTAGAGCCCAACACTTCCCTTTACACTCAACAATCATCTCCCTAAAACCCCATCCCCCTATCTCACTATACCTTCTTCAATCCAAGCCCTTCTTGATAGATTACCTAGATAATCTAGAAAAACAGGGATTATAATGATTACATTATGTATAGTTCAACACTATTCAGCCAGTTCTAAAGCAAAGCATCTGGCATATAATAAACACTCAGTAATGTAAAACTGCCTGAATTATGTTCACCCAATCATACATAAGCTGTTCTCACTGTAACTTACTTATCACCACAAAATAAACTAAATGCATACTAGGCCTCTTCAGGACCCAGAGAGCCCTTGCTAGAAATTTTCAAATACATTCAACATATTAGAACTAAATCTCTTTTTATTCAATTTAAAAAATCCAAATAACATAATCAAGTCTTTAAGACACAGTTAATCAGTGTCACAATGGATAAAAACAAAATATCACTGGAGCTACACAAAGACACATTTCTTAATCAAACAAAAAGTTTTGATTCAGTATGCATGATCCTAAAGAAAAGAATATCATAAATATTAAACAGCATCTCTAGTGGGAAAATGGCTAGCTCTTATCCTACATCCTGCAGAGACCCATGATGTGGGAGTATATTAAAAGAAAAAAATTTAATTAAATCTGTATTAATGTTTTGGTCCTCTGTAATCCTTTTATTTTTCAGGTACTAACAATCACCATCTACAACATGGGTGCATCGTGCTCACTGACTGCCAGAATTTCCATACAGGCGAGACTGAGGGGTTATGTCCTAGGATAGGTATGAATTTAATTTGAAACTGGGTTTGCTTGGCAAGCACACGATTTAACTTAGATTCTGTTTACTTGAGATGGTTTTAGAGGAATGATGGAAATTACACCTGGGGATTGAGCCTCCCCAAGGGACTGCCGCCAGTAATGCAAAACCTTCATTTTTAAGCAGACCAAAAACCCATTAATAAAGTAGAACTAATACCAAAGGCTGCCATGGCCATTTTTACACTGTACGTTTTATAAATAACTAAATAAAAGATGTAACACATCAAATACAAAATCACTTAAAATATGGTAAAGATGATTATTATATAAAATTAAATCACACTTTAATTTTCCAAAAAAATTCTTATCAGGATGGGCCAAACACTCGAACTGTCTGGATCCGAAAAACAAACTGCAGTAACACTCTCAATATTTATGAGCTGGGCCAAATTAAGGAGGAAAAATTCCCAAGAGATGCAAGAGAAATGTAAACATAAATGTATTCTTCTTTGCCACTCTATAAATTGGAAAGAATATGAAAAAAGAGTTTCGATGAGGTGAAAAGAAGGGGTAGGATAAAAAAGTATCTGATCTTTCACACCTTACAAATTATTATTTATAATACCACTGTACTGCCCATTTCTGAACAAGAATGTTCACTACAACACACTACTTAGTATTTATTTTCAATTTTCATTAACATTGTATGTTCACAGCTCATATGTTAAAAACTGAAAGAGAGTTACCTTACAATTTTTATATTACCTTACCTTATGCAACTGTAATGTTTAAAAGTGCTGGCGGCTTTCTGACATTCCAGGCACAACTGAATAGCTCCTGGATAGTCTTCCTCCTTAAGATAACAACAACAGAAGTCATTAAACAGGAAACATCTTTCCTAAAGTCCCTGAAAAAAATAAATCTCTGCTCATACTCCATCCAAAAGTTACAGAACCAGAAAATTTTAATTCCTCTTACAAAAGGATTAGAATACCAATGATAGATAAATAATAAAATATAAAGAGACCACTAGCTCCAAGCCTAAAATGTACACATAGAAAAAATATTCTTTTCCCTCATATACATAGTAACAGCCCCCTAAGACCACAACACTTGGAGAAAGCCTATACAAAATAATAAGCTGCTTCCCAGGGAAGGTGTTCTTTAAACGTTAATATATCTTCTTTCAATAATGTTTACATAGAAATGTAACAAACCACTATGAAATCCGCTGTAATCAACACTCAGGAGTTCTACCACCAAGAAATCAATAAATATTTTAAAACAAATAAAGTTGTTAGAAAGTGAAATAGCACGTCTACCGCCATACCACCCTGAGGGCGCCTGATCCCAACTGATCTTGGAAGCTAAGTAGTGTCAGTCCTGGTTAGTGCTTGGATGGGAGAAAGTAAAATATTTATTAATAGCCTTGGAATGTTTTTATCGTCTAAACAGTAATTTAATGCCGAATGAAATTTTCATATGCACTTCTCAAGTCTAAGTTAAGAAGTAACATGGTGATAACCAAAAATCATAAAAAAATTTTCCTATGCTCCTCTCTGTAATTGGACAAATGTATTCAAACCAGTGGGGATGTTAAGATGATGACAAAGTAGCTACCTGAAGGACCTCATGTATGGGAAACACACATATTACGTTACGCTTTATAAAAACAAGTAGATAGAAAATGCTAAAAAAGCATCAAAGAGAAAATAGATGGCTAACTCAGAAAACCAATTAATATATGAGATACCAAATACAACTCAAATATGACATATTTCTTAAATTATTCCTATTTGTTTGATACAAAAGATAATTTTATTGTTATTTGGTGCAAATACAATCAACATACTGAAAACATTCCCACATTGCTACAAAGTAAACATTTCCCCAAATAAATTTTTCTATTTAATTTTTCTAATTAAATTAAAATTTCTATTTAATTTTTCTAATTTTTCTATTGACAATGAAATATGTCAATAGAAAAATGCTCTACAGCAAGTACCTTTACATAATGTCTAAAAATGTTCTTTATACCATGTAGCAATTTGGGAAAAAATGCACATCTGAATATCTTCCACCATAATTTTTCCATTTAATAGTATCAGGATCACCAAATTTCCAAACTTTGTTTCCAAACCAAAATTCCAAACTTACCTCCAGCATTTCACTTAAGCGCACATCTGTTCTTTGCTGGGGGAAAAAAAAAAAAACACAAAGGTAAAATCTGTTTCAACCATAAAAGTAAGTTTTAATTTTTAAATAGTAACCAGTATATACCAATGTTTTTATAGTTCTCAGAGATTTCAGAAGTCCAATCAGTAACTGACGTTTCCTTTGATTTGCAAGAAGTCCTAAACTAGCTTGAGTAAAACCTTCCTTGGCAATATTCAAGTGTCTGCAAAAAAGAAGAATAAATAGTTAAATTTTTCTATTATATTAAGAACACTGTTCACACAGATCAATTAGGCAACTGACAAGGTGGTATCCTCTGTTAGGCAACTGACAAGGTGGTATCCTCAATTACTCCTGTAATCAGGGATTGTGACTGCTATTTGACAAATTTATTCAACGGCTCAATCTCAATCAACATTACTCAGAGCATGGTGGGTGGACTGGTGCCAGTCCTCAAACTGTTACTGATCCATCCCAAGAAAAGTACAGAAATGGAGAATAAATACTAAAAAACCACTTACAGAAAAATTGACATAATAATTTTAAGTTTGATGAATTAATAATAAAATTGAGACTATATTCTCTATGGTATTTTGTTTTTATTGCATTTTACAAAAATAGTCTGTAGTAAGTTGGGAATTAAAAAAGAAAAAAATCATATCCTTATAGTATGAGAAGCACTATTCAAAACAATATAAAAACAGTAACATGTTAAAGTCATAATCAGATTTACAGATATTTCATTTCACACATACTTTCTTAGTGCAGTTTTTAGATCATAATATATATTCAGTTAACGAACAGTGTTCTAGAAACCACAGTCATAATAAAAAAATCAATTATCAATGACAGTTTCACAATTTTTCTTGAAATGTTTTCTGGCTTAAAAAACAAAATATTCATCAAATGCAATACCTCCTCCCATTTGTGCAGATAACAGCAGCTAACTGAAGACCTGTCTGTAATGAGGTAACTCTTTCAAGTTCCTATGAAAAAATTAGGTATAGGTTATTGTGGAGGCATTTTATTATTCTATTTTATTCATATGATACTCTAACAAAAACGTTAGTGGGTTTCAAAGGAAAGCCTGCTTGGAAAACAAAGTAGCAACAAAGATAGCTAAAATTGAAAACTATTGGTATATCCTTCATAAAATAATTTAAAATGACTACTTTCAAATGATTTTCACAATGACATATGATAAAATATTTAGTCAGTATTGCTTATAAGGAAATCAAGATCCAACCTGCTTTATACAGGCATAAACAAATACTAATAATACATCCATTGAAATGTTTCTACTCAACAGAACTTCAGAAGATAAGGATATGACAAGTATGATTTCTGTTTGCTAAGATGCTTTGACAACAAATGTCTTCATTTGAACACTGGTAGGTATTTCAATGGATTTTGGAGTCTCTGATTTTCTGATTCAAAGACAGATTCCGTTATAAGATTCCAATTTTATTATATTTTAAAGACAGATTTTTACAGTGCTTTTGAGCAGTCATTATTAACGATCTACATGTTTCAAAGTAAACAGAAGGAATTTTCACTGGGCCTTCAAAAGTTTGGAAAATTCAACTATATTACTTTAAAATCAGTTATAAAAACTCACTTCTTCAGTTAGGTAAACTCTCTCAAATGAGAGCAAAAAAAAAAACACATATATAGCCCCCCCATACACCAAATAGAGCCAATATGTTACTACAGAACTACAGACAAGATGATAAATTACTTCAACAATTTCAACTCACTTAGGCATTTTTTAAATTTTACTATTAAAAATAACAAATATCACCCTACCTTTACATAAGCAGGCTGTTTTTCAAGAATTAAATCAGCTACTTTTTTAGAGACCTATAAAAACATGCAATCAAACAAAACAAGTGAAAGAATAAGTCACATACTTCCTGTTTCATTTTACATTTTAAATTTTTGTAAGAATATTCCACTGGTCTTCCCAATAACTTCTACAGCAGGTACTGGCATGCTCTGGGCTATGAGATTAGTAAAAAAAAGATGTAACAGAGAGCATAATACTTGGTCCTTAATAAAAACTCAATAAATGGCTATTATGACTGTTAATAATATGAGAATCATCTAATTTACTAACATGCAAAAAGGTATAAGATCCTCAAGGGCATAAGATTTGCTTTTTAAAAGATGAACTCGTAGGATAAATAATCAGTTGATTTTATGGACACAGTATGTGGGAAACAGAGAACATCCTGTACTGCTGAGATTCTTTGTAACACATAAAAAGACAAACAGTAATTTGGTCCTCTACTTCTGAAAACTTGAAAACGTGTTTTTTGGGGCGGCTTTTTTTGGAATGCTATGAACATACCTAAGGTTTCCTTGGTCAATTCCATGACAAATGTTAGTGTATGTAAGTAAGAATTATAATGATTTTGACTATGGGGCTCTTATTTCAGTTTCAGGGGTATCTGCTAGACTACACTACAGATACCCCAGAGCATGCATTTAGTGAATTTTTTGCTCAAAAAACTCAACTAGCTGAGTTTCCCTTCCTCTTCCCCAAGCAACTGAGAACAAAGCATTACACACACATTCAACTATTGCATTAATCCTTCTATATTTTCTCAGCTGCTCTGAATTTCTATAGATACGAATTTGTATAGATGTTTAGACAGAAACTGACCTAATTTTTATCAAACTGGGTTTTTTTTTAAACAGTTTAAAACAGATAATATAGTTTTTAGTCTGCACTGTGTCAGGCAGTGTACTAAGTGCTTTCCCTGTATTATCTCAGTTAGTACTCATAACAATCAATTAAAATTGGTTCTCATTTTCCAGATGGATGATCTTAAATATAGTGGTAATGGACCCACATCCCCCACAGTAAGGCTGGGATTCAAGCCCAGGTGTACCAAATCCCAAAGGTCACTGTGCTATCTGGGCCCTGTAATGAGGCTCATTCCCTAAAGAATACTATCACATCAAGTACAGAGACAGATTCATATATAAACCTGCTGAAATCAGCAGAAGGCAAAAAATGCCACCATCCACTGGAATCTAGTTCTCCAAAAGCACAATATGCTTGTACCACACAACCCTCTACTGGTCAAGTCCCTTCCCCACACCACTGCTGCTACCCCCAAGGAGATCCCAGCACCCACTAAGACCTTTGAGTGTAGTACAAAAGGAGAAGTAGATCTTCCTTTACTTGTCAGATGTATTATTAAAAATCACATCTTAAATTCAAACAGATAAATAACTACTGCTCCTTTAGTATTAAAAAATTAACAAGATTCCACACTAACATGATTTAATATTCTACAGCATAGTCTGAGTTTTATTAAAGGAGATCAGCCTAATGCTAGGAAAATCACAGAATCACAGAATTTTACAGCACCCAAGAAAATGCAGGCTAACACTTCACAGATTTAGCAAGGCTAAGTGACTTGGCCAATGCCAGACAATTAATCAGTGACTACAACTGTAACATTCTGAATCTTAGCTCTCTTGTCTTCAGGCCTATTTCAACTAGAAGTGGGGACCTTTATTCTGAGATAAGAAACTGTAGTAGGGAAGTCATGCATGCGTGACAAGGAGCCTAAAGATACTTAACAATCTAAAAAAAGTTCAAAACTCTTTGATCACATTCGGGATTCTGGAGGAAAAACCCCTCAGTTCTAAAAGCAAATCTATATCAAGGTAATGTGAGGGAAATTGAATAGGCATTATACTTTTAAATAAATGTATCACTAAGTCTGAGTCATGTTCAATAATATTTGTTTAACATGTTAAGTTAAACCTAAAATCTGCAGACATTACACCTCCCTGAGGTTCCATTTGGTTATGTCAGAAAGAAAGGTGATTTTTACTTACTGCAGCTTGCTGTTGTTTCAATTTGTCTCTGTATTCCTCTAATTCTTGCAAATTGAGAACAGGAGGGAGTTTCTTTAAAAAATACACATAAATGAAGAGTAAAAAATAGTTTAACTTGGTTTCATTTATCTGTGTATCTCTGACATACAAACTATAATATGTGCATGTAAAACAATGTCTCATCCCACTCCTATACACTCCTCTTGGCCTCCTCACTATCCCCTCTAGATTTCAGACACAAAGCTGCCACATGTTTGTTGCCCAACCCTCTGGGGCTCAAGTTCCATCCTTCACTCAGCCCTATAAGAATGGGAGAAGAAAGTCCCACAACCTAACCTCCCCCTCTACAAACCACAGGTATATCCCTACTTGTCTGGGACAGAATTCAAAACATACTTCCCTTCTGAAGTACGAGGAACTAAGCACTACAGTGTGATAGTGACAGCTGCAGGAGTACATTCTAGATTCCACATCAGCTTTCAGAAGACAGAAACTAACAAAAGTGCATACCTATCTGTATGTGAGAAACTCCAAGTTTCAGTCAACGGATTGATGAAACTTGAGAATGAGAGCGGGCTGACTGTGTACACAGTGCATATAAAGCATGTATGCATACTGCATTTGGTTGCATCTAAAACAAGATTTTACTGTTCTCTTTTGAATTTCCTATAAATTTAAAATGCCAATATTATAAACATCATAGCATAGGAGTCTTTATCATGGCATCATGGCTACATATAAAGATACATTCATGGTTAAAAGTCTCAAAGTTTCTCTAAACATATTTTGACGATATAAAATAAGATAGAGGCATCATACCAACATATTGTACGCTGACAGTTAAAAATCAAAAATACAGAAATGTTTGCTAGACCAATATTCTAGAGGAGCACTTAATTTTACACTTTCTAAAATTTCATCATTAAACAATGTGGACAGTTCAATAAATCCCTATATGGTCATCATAAACCAGTCCTGGTATTAAGCAAGGAAAGGAAGGAAGAAAGGAGGGACCAACACTCCTAAAAAGCATTCAAATCTCATCCACAAATTCAGTCACTGAACAAGACTGGGTTTAAATAGGTTTTAATGAATTTTGTTTTACCTCCAGCTCATATTTAACAATATCAAATGAGTCCGTAGAAAAATATACTTGTTCAATACTATTAATTAATTCTTGTTCAGCTTGAGGGTCACTAGGCTGTTCTCGAAGTTCTCGAAATTCCTCCTTTAAGAAAAAAAAAAAATCACAATTAGAGTACTTGTATCTGTTATAATTCTACCTGCATGGAAACAAATAATCATTTTTCTTAACAGAAAAATCATGTTTCTTAATCTCCTGGGAATCATTCCAAGCAAGGAGATAAACTGACAGGAAACAGGAAGGTTCATGGAAAATTAGGACTACTAAAAGACTAAAATACTAGAAACTACTCATTTACTGGAGAAAAAAAGAAAACTAGCCAGTTTGAAAAGTCAGATTTTATTTTCAATTCTGTGTGTGCCAACTGGTAGGTGAAAGAAGTTTAACCAAAGGAAAAACCAAAGTGACTATGTAGTATCATCATACTATAACACATATATACATATTTTCATCATTTGACATTCTAAAGTCTGTCCTGGCACAGATAACCAGAGACTATCTCAATGACTTACAGGTCATAGTCAGCATTAAAACCCTGAGCAGAGCAGACATCTGTGCTGGAAATCTCACTGCTCGGCTAAGAAACACCAGCTCCAGAAAAGATTCCCAAGTTTAGCTCTGTAATCCTATGAGGCTTCCTTCAAAGTGTACTGATAATGTAACTAGTGATCTGATTATGAATCTAAAGCTTTGTATTTGATAAAACGCTTTCTTTCTAATGATACAGAATGGAGCTTCTATGGATTTACACAACTAAAAAGAGCTTGACAGACAAATCCCTACCCTTAATGTCTGCATCCTCATCCTACACAATTTCACTGCATAACTGAATAAACTGAATAAACCTTCAGTTAACTGAGAAATTTCATTAATTCATTAATTTCATTAATTCTGCCATACTAATTAATCAACAGTTATTATAGACATTAACAATTTAGTCCTTTGATTTCTGTATTCATATTAATCTTAAATACATTTAAGAACACAAAAGAAACTCATATTTAAAATAATTTTATACTCATTAAAATACTTAACAAAAATCCTTAATAAAATCATTAATTAAATACACAGAAGTTATCATGTCAATTAGAGAACATTGTTCTCCAAACAGAAATATTTTAGATTATTTTATTGCAGGGCATAGTCTTCATTTATTAAAAAAAAAACACAGCATATATATGTTTTAAACTTTAATTTATAATTTAAATGTGTAAAATTATTAATTATAAAATTATCTCCTCTTAGATTCAAGCTAAAAGAAAATACGAGAGCAAAACTCTGAAATTCAAGAGAATAGTTAACTGTTTATATTTAAAATGCCAATAAATTTAAGAGAAGGCAAAGTCATACAAAAATCAAATCTACAGAATTAAAAGTGCATGGGAAAGAAAATGTCTCTTCTATACCAAAACTCACTTATAAAATAAAAGGTCAAACACACAGTCATCTGTGATTTAGCATGCAACCAAATACTATGAGTAAAGTAGGAAATACAGCATCCTAACAGTGGGAGCTGCATTCCTCTGTGTGTGTGTGTGTGTGTGTGTCTGTGTGTGTGTGTGTGTGTGTGTGTGGCGGGACTTCAGGGAAAAGGGGGTAATCTTGACAACACACTAATCTGCATTGCACCCTGGACAATGACACTGAGAACAGACTTGGGCTAAAACCACACCACTTACAGAAAGGTTTCTGAGTAGGCTACTCATGAGCAACCTCCAAGCATTTAATAAAAGTTTGAAATGAGTGAGACATGAAATAGAAAATGAGATCAGAAATTCCTGGCAATCTCCCTCCCTAAGAGTCCACAGGCATTTAGAATACTTGCTTCAGATGCTGCAAGCTGAGGCAGGGAAAAAGACCCAGGTGAGGATATGGCAATGCTGCCTTCTTAGGAATTTCACAGCACCACTAACAAACAAATGTAGTTGGCACCATTCCAAACAAAGGGAAAAAAAAGATTATAAAAATTGCTAAGATTGAAAATATCAAGTACAAAGTCAAGCAAAAAATTCAAATAGACTGCAATGAATGAACCCTTTCATCTTAAATATAGAAATGCCAATGATACAAAACTCCATGCTGAGGTTCTCCATATACTACCTAATTAACTGATCTAAAGATAAAGGTTTTAGTTGTGACTCTGGTATTAACTTGGGCAACTTAGACTCTCTGTGCCTCATTTCTTTCGCCTGTAAAGGACATATACACAAACATACACACACAGTGACAGTAAAACAAATATTCAAAGTTATTAAGAATGTCAAAGGGAAAAACATGATTGCATTTATAAATATCTCACAAGTGTACATTTCACAAATGTAATGAATCTGTAAAAAGAGTACAATCTGTATATGTATAGAAAAGGTCAAGTGTCATTCCTTCTTGGAGAACTAAGCAATTATATCACCGTGAGCAGATAAACCCGTATAATTTCCAAGAACAGACACATAACACTTGACACTCTAAGTATCCTAGACTAAAGAAAGGGATAACACCAAGACAGGAAGAGAAAGAAACAGCACACAAAGTAGAATTCAATCCAAAACAAATGCCCAAACTATATCCCCATAAAATATCCTCTCCTTTCGGACAACTTAGTAGCTCCTGTGTGAAAATATATACCTGAATTCATTTAGACAAACTCCATTCTAACTAGATGCTGATCACCTTATTCCTTTTAATCCCATGGCACCTGAAGGCTGCAAGACTCTCTACCTGATCCTTCTCCACATGTTTCACTTTTAGTGCTCCCTGCTCAATCCAATTAACACCCTTTGAGAACTGAGATTTCTCCTTACTCTCCATCATTATGCTCTCTACTACCAAGGTGCACTGTAGGTAACAATCACTGATCTAACTAAAAAAAATTAATTTACACAAAAAGAACAAAAAGAAAAGACATTATGTTGTTTTGATAGTCAAAACTTTCCACAAACCCCTAATAAAAGATCTCTTTCTTCAAACTAGAAATAACAAAAAATATTAAGTGGTTTTAGGGATACTTTAAGCACGTAAATTAGAAAAATAAACGGAAACAGCAAGATTGTATCTTCTTACCACAATTACCCCATAATTTTGGCATTAACAAACTGGTTTCCTAGAATTGGAGATGCAGAAAAATACATAATTCTTCACCTAAAACCAATTTTGCAAGCCAATATATATGTATGAGGCAAAATTCTACACAAAATGAACAAAAGATTTCCTATAAAAAACTTTAAAAGGCAAAATCAGGGGACCAGGATAACAAATGGAATTACTTATACTATATTAAAATATGTGATTTCTTTTAAAGTTACAAAATATTCAATAAGCCAAGTTTGAGAATCAAATATTTCAGTCTTACAGACCGCTATTATAAAAAGCCTTTAAAGAATTTTACAATAAATTCTAAGTCACATAGTGACTAATATATGTTATCATTAATGTGGTATTAATGCTCTATAAAACTTGAAAATCCAAAAATAATATAGCAACTATAGATCATCAAAATTTGCCACAACTTTCTCATTAATGGTAATCAACTATACTTAAAAAGTACATTGTTTACTCCAAAATTAAAACTGAAGAAAAACTACAATTAAGGTAATGAATTTAAATGTAAAGGGGATAAAAATAAAAATACAATGGCAAAAAAGAACAAATCAAGTCTCTCTTCCATACTATCATTAGGAAATAACTTGCTACTTTCAAAGCTCTCTTATCATACCTTTCTCAAATGAATCACGTATTTCGATTTAACATTTTTAAAAAATTCCCACTATGTAAGAATTCCCTATACTAGTTCATATAGAAACAAAGTTGAGTAAAAAATATAGCTGAAGTAATAAGAGAGTTCAAATGAATAAGCAATGCTCCTGCAAGGCAGAACACAAGGGAGAACAAACAAAACCCACAGCATCAAAGGGCAGTGAGTTCACATTAGATGGAAGAGGTGCCATTTAGAGAACCGGTGAAATTTCAAATTTGAGAAATTTGGAAAAATAAGGTAACAAATACGAAGCAAAGCACAAGTAAGAACTGCAGCAGGAAAGCATGCAACAGGTTAAATGACAGAAGGTGGCTTCACCGGGTAGCAAAATGTCAGGAGGAGCATCTACATGTATACCAAGAGGCAATAAAATGCAACAAAAGAGATGTTTTTTTAATCCAATATATTTTTATATATCCTAGAACCATATTTTTCCTTTACTAAAAATGATATATCTTAACACATATCACCGTGCCAGATGCTATATGAAAAAAAGTAAGCATAAATATGCAATATTTTCTTAACGTAATAAACCAAGCAGGATTACTTTAGGCAAGTGGTAGAAAACAAAGAAGTTAGTCAATATTTTAGAGGCTGTCTTTTCAGCAGTCACAATACACTGCAGGATTGCATCTAATTCTACCTATCCTATTTTTTTCCACTCTGATCAGCTCTCAGATAAAGCTGCATGAACATACATACTAAATGCACATCATCAAGGTAACTTTACAAAAAATGAAGAAAAACAATCATAACAGAAATTTAAGTGAACATCTTTGTTTTAGCCAAGTCATTTTTCCTCTCAACATAACAACAAAAGGTTTTATGAGAACTGGGAATTCAAGTCTATAAAACAATTGGAGCCCTCAACTGTAAGGTGTTATAAAACATTTCCAGTGTATTTATGGTTTCTAAGGAACTAGGCTATAACTTTGCAAGCAACTTCCCACTTAAGAGTTCAGCTCTTAAGGGAATGTATTCAAATTCAAGACAAAAAAAGGAAAAAAAAGACTACAAATTTTGCACTTTAACCACTACTTTTAAATTATACAAAATACCACACAAATTTAAAATGGCATTTTAATTCGAGTTCAAATCTTTAAATTCTATTCACTTTCATAAGTGTAAAAAGTGAGTTATGACAATGTCACAGTTCTTACCATTTCTAAACTCAATTTTCTCTTTAATTTTCAAAAGCAATTTAACCGAATTTTTAAAATCACAGAACGACTTGGAAACTTATCTACAATAGTAGGTTTTTTATTCAAACAAAAAAGATAAACGCAAAAATCTTCATTTCATAGGTCCAGTTTTAAAACCCCCCAAAATGTATAAAATTTTAAAAAAAAAAGAAATGCAAAACAATTTCCATTTCTGTACGTAGTTTATCAGACTACAGTTCACATTACAGTCCTGAATGGCAGAACTCATTGTGTTGAGAGGGAGTGAGGAAGGAAAAAAAAAGAAATTTTATTCTTATAAACATGGATTGGGGTTTGCCAAGGCAAATCTTATCAAAGGTTTTTTTTCTTACTGTTTGCATTTCTTTGTCAATCAACTTAAAAAGCTATTCTGCTATAATAAATGCAAAAAATAATTATAGTCTTATCAAAGCTACTATCACATTAGAGATTTAAATGAGAGCAAAAAATGTTTAACTACCAAAATCTATAGTTAGAAGAACAAAAACATGAAGTTTTCAATATTCAATCAGTATTATAAAAATCATAAATCACTGCACAAAAATAGGTTTTGTTTCCAAAAGAAACAGGATTCAAGATCAGATACCCTAAAACCATACACACGACATATAAATTTGTAATGAATTGCCAGATGTCGGATTACGTGGGGAAATTGTACATTTCCTTAAAATTCCACTAGAACAACAATAATGATCCATTAAAGCACCCGGCTCATCATCCATTTGTTTGTGTGTTTTAAATAAAAGCCAACCAGTTGTTTTGTTTGAGGTTTTTTTTTGGGGGGGGGGGAGTTTTGTTTTTTTTTTTTTTAGGCTTTCAGTGCCATCTAGTGGAATATTGGTGAGGTTACAATTTGAGGCTTCCATAAAAAGATTTACAGATTTTTCTAGAAGGTTATTAAAGTGGAATTCTCTTAATCCAGCTTTATAGCATATATAAGTGATAGAAATAATGTACTTTAATCACTTTTTATGCAAAAAATCATCTAAATAAACACATTTGTTTTTAAAGAAGAAGATCATGAATAAGAACTGATTTTATAAATAAATATACCTATTAACAGATACTAAAAACACAAAATTAGAAAGCAAATCTTTCATATGTGATACTCTGCCAAATATTTTTATTTACTTCCCTTACTCAACAGTTATATTTTTAACAGGTATTTTTCTAAATTTATTTCTATGAAAAGGAAAACATCAAAATAATAGCTTAAGAGACATCAAAAATTTTTTTTTCTAAATCTGTCTTTAAAAGATTTCTTAACCTCAGTGACAAACATTAAGCTGTCTGCCACATGCCTGTCCACTTGGACGTTAATACTAAAGAAAGGCATGTCACAAACTGAAGTAAAGAGGGGGAAGTCCAGTGAATAGTCTAGATTCTGTTTTCCTGTTTTTATTTTAGTTTTAAAAATACCTCATCAGACCCACTCTCCAAAAGAAGAAATATTATCTATTCTGAGAAAAGATATCATAACACTTTCAACTCAGCGTCTAGAAACCAGTCTTTCCAATTCCTTCACCTTCCACGTCCAATAAAATCCTCAGTCCTAAATTCTGCTTTTAAGTCCTCTCTCAAATTTAACCCTTCTTCATTTCCTAAACTTCATGTTCCCATCTTCTTTTCAATCCCACAGTTAAGGCAATTTCCCTTTCATAAGCTCAATCTTTACCTCAACACCTGAACCTAGCTCTCCAGACTCTGACTCCAGCACACTTTCCTCATATCTTGGTAAAGTTCTGAAAACCAAGCTCTGTAGTTAGTGTGTGGTTTTAGGATTCTTTCCATGGATGCTAAGACGTCAAGTCAAATCCATTTATCTTACTTCACAGAAGCATTTTATAAGCAAGAAAACATTCTGCACAAACTCCCAGAATGCTATAAGAGAAGGTACTCGATAATATTTGTGGAATGCATTAAGTATGCAAACAAAAATACCTCCTTATATTTAGACAAATATGACTGCAACAGAGATTCCTTTTGTTCCCTTGGCCTACATTTTTCTTTAATGAAAAAAAAAATCGAAGGCATAGCTAAACCAATCATGTAATACCAAACCTAGCTGAATCCTATTTGTATTTATGAGTTAGTAAAATTAGGGTCTTAAAAAGAAACAAACAAAAAAACTTTATCTTTAAAGAATAATATGAGAAGGCAGGGGCTCAGAAAAAATAAAATATTATTAGTATTCTTTTTATCAGTACTCTTTTTATGATATATAACCATTATGAGAGAACTATGGAAAGTGTTTACTTAAAGTCAAGATACAAACATAAGGTTCTGAATACTGATTTTTTTTAAAGATTTTATTTATTTATTTATTTATTTATTTATTTATTTATTTATTTATTTGACACAGAGACAGAGATGACAAGTAGGCAGACAGGCAGGTGGAGGGGGGGGCAGCAGGCTCCCCACTGAGCAGACAGCCCAATGCAGGGCTCGATCCCAGGACCCCGAGATCCTGACCGGAGCCGAAGGCAGAGGCTTAACCCATTGAGCTACCAAGGTGCCCTTGAATACTGATATTTTAAATCAGGATTCAACGTACACTCTTGAATACAATCCTAATAAGTTCTGTAACTTAAACCCTGTGGCTATTGTGATTATTATATATAATAATAATAAATTTTGGTCTTAAGTCTTATAACCAATTAAGTAAAAACCTTTCACATCATTCAAAAAGTACAAATCTCTTTAAATGGGTAACATATTTAGTCAATAAATACTATATAGATTAATTTCTTATATCCTTACCTCAGCATGGAAATCCCATTAATCTGAAATACAAAATAATCTACTTCCTAGGAATGAAATTTTAGGTCATCACTAACTCTTTACTATTTCCCACAAAAACTGTCCAAAAAACTTCAAAATTTTTTGTCTACAACAGTTCCTGTGGTTCCCCTTTCTCTGTTCTTGTCATCATGTCCTCCACTTGGCAAAAGGTTCCCAAAAAATGCTCACACTGGGGTCACGTGAGGATCACTAAACTTTACTGCAGACACCTGGCTCCACCCCACACACTCCGACTTCATTAGAATTGCATAGGGCCTGGTTAATAGTGATTCTAATATGCAGCAAAGCTTGTACACCACTGACATTGGCTCTGAACAATTTAAGCTAAGATTTTGGAACTCTCAAAGTTTCCTTTTCTACAGAAAGTTCTAAAAAGACTCTTGATTTTTTTTTTCCTATTTTCTCCGCCAAAATTCCAAATTTCCAGTATATGATTCATTATTTGACTCACGTCTTAAAATAGGAGAGAGCATCATCCTGTCCATAAAATGCAGAAATTTTACCAGATGATTTCCAAGGTTTCTTCCCACTCAGAATTTATATAGTTCTCAAAACAAAACAAAAACAGAAACAAAAAACAATCAACAGTCCTTTCTAGATTCTCAATCACACCTAATGCCCTTCAGTTTTCCTTCACCAACCTCCTCTTTCTAGTGAGCTGCACCCATATGAAATTGGCCAATATTAAATTATTTTTAACCTAAAGAAACAGTCATTTCCCATGATTCATCCTAATATTTCCCCTCTATTTATTCTTTATACCAGAACTTTTTAAAAATATTTACTTATCTGAGAGTGAAAGAGATTTAAGAGAGAGAGAGAGAGAGCACACAAGCGGAGGTAGGAGCAGAGGGGGAGATGCGGGAGAGAGGGGGAAAGAGAGGGAGAGGGAATATTTCCGGCCAACTTTCCACTGAGTGTGAGCCAGACTTGGGACTTGATCCCATAACCCTGAGATCATGACCTGAGCTGAATCTAGAGTCAGATGCTTAACCAACTGAACCACCCAGGTGTCCTATACCAGAACCTTTAACATAACACAATCCAAGCTAAACTCTTTCTTTCTTGATAATCCCACTGAAATCTCAATTCCTTATTTACAACTTAAACATTATAACAAGAAAGGGAAGAAATGGGTCCATACCTAAAGACCAAGGGCGCCTTTTTTAAAAAATGTTCTATATACATATAATTGAGTGAGTTAGAGCTATTAGATGAAGTTAATGTTTAAAAGTTTTGCTATACAAGTATTTACACTGACCACTTAAATAGTGTAAGTTGGGTTTATTTTTTACTTCCTGCATTAGAATATCAGGGGAACCCAAACTAACACAGTGAGGCTTTTATTATTACTATTTTTTTAAGATTTTATTTATTTATTTGACAGACAGAGATCACAAGCAGGCAGAGAAGCAGGCAGAGAGGAGGAAGCAGGCTCCCTGCTGAGCAGAGAGTACGATGTGGGGCTCGATCCCAGGACCCTGGGATCATGACCTGAGCCGAAGGCAGAGGCTTTAACCCACTGAGCCACCCAGGCACCCCTATTATTACTACTATTGAGAGGTACAACTGCAACATTATATTAGTTTCATAATGATTCAATATTTGTATACATGATCCTCACAATAAATTAGTTAGCATCCACCACATACAGAATTCTTTTTTCTTAGATGAGAACTTTAAGATCTATTCTCTTAGCAACTTTAAAATATGCAATAGAGGGGCACCTGGGTGGCTCAGATGGTTAAGCAGCTGCCTTCAGCTCAGGTCATGATCCCAGACTCCTGGGATCAAGACCTGAATTGGCTCCCTGCTCAGTGGGGAGCCTCCTTCCCCCTCTCCCTGGGCCTGCCTCTCTGCCTACTTGTGCTCTGTCAAATAAATAAATAAAACCTTTTAAATAAATAAATAAAATATGCAATACAGTATTATTACCTATGGTCACCATGCTGTATATTACATCCCAATGACTTATTTATTCTGTAACTGGCAATTTATGCCTTTTGACCCCTTCACCCATTTTGTCCCTCCCCACTGCTTCCAGTAGCCACCAATTCATTCTCTGTATCTATGAACTGGTTTCTGTTTTGTTTTGTTTTTAGATTCCACATATAAGTGAGATCATATAGCATTTGATCATATGGTGTTTCTCTGACTTATTTCACTCAGCAAAATGCCCTCAAGGTCTATCCTGCGTGTGCATGCATGCGAGCAAGCGCGCGTGCACACACACACACTTTCTTTATCCATTCAACCATCTATAAATACTTTAGGTTATTTCCATGTCTTGGCTGTTGTAAATAATGCTGCAATGAACATGGGGATGAATATATCTTTTCAACTTACTGTTTTCATTTTCTTTGTAAGTGGAATTGCTGGGTCATATGGTAATTATATTTATAATTTTTTCTGTTAAATTCTCTATATTATTATCTATTTTTAATTTTTTGAGGCACCTCTATACTGTTTTCCATAGTGGCTGTACCAATTTATATTCCCATTAACAGCATACAGGGCTCCTTTTTCTCCATATCCTCAGCAACTTGTTATTTTTTTGTCTTTTAGATAACAGACAACATAACAAGTATACATTAAGTTAAAAAAATATCTACCCTAGCGAAGCTATTAGGTAGCTTGCTTTTCAAACCTAGTATTTTACTGTAAGCATTTTCTCTGCAATACACTTTGCTAAGTTTAAATCCCAAACTTCAGAGTAATTTATAGAATTTAATATCAATTTTGAAAAAGGAGAAAGGGAGAAGAGAGGAACCTACACTGACTACTCCATATGAAGAGCCTCTAGCTTTGGAGTTCAACTCATCATCTTATTTCCTTTATAGTATCTGTCATACTTTGCAATCACCTTGTTTACTGCCTATCTTCCCTCCACTTACCCCACCAGGCTAACCCATCCAACGCCCCAAGCTTAATCATCACCTGAAGCATTTATATTTGCTGACTTTGTAATCCCAAACTGGCCTCTACCAAGAGCCAGTCATCTCCAATCACACGCTACAGGCCGGTGGGGGGACAGCGAGAAGATTGGGTAATGAGATCATTATAAATTCACTACTTACCCCTACTGGAAAACATCAAGGTGCCTCGTTTAAAGGCAACAAAAATTTGCCCAAGGTTTAAAAACAACAGTAAGTTCTTATGCAATACGTTCATGTATTTTTTAAAGAACCTCACTCATCAATTTTACACTGGTTTTGAAACATCAAATGCAATCTAATTCAAGCCATGTTCATAACGCATGATCTGTTTTCTTGAGTCAAAGAAATAAAAAGAATTATTTGTCAATTAGGATTTATGGTTATTGCTTAGTTCCCAATTTCATCAGATGCAACAATCTTTTATAACATCACGCAAAACTGTTCAAAATGCCTCTCTAAGCTTTTTGTCTGAGTCATTTCATGCAAATGAGCTGGTTAGAGTTTTACCACATTTGGAGAATATGTTTGGGTCTGGCCCAAAATTAAAGCTAAGCTATAAATACAAAATTCGCATTAGGGGGTAAGGCTCCTTATAGAGGTGGGAGATCACTCTCCTGAGCAGCAGACACTAAGACATCATTTCAGGACTTATAATTCTGACTAAAAGAAACAAGCCCTATGTATTAAGATGTCAGATGCAGGAAACAAACAGTACTTCCAAATATGATCCTCAAATTGAAAATCACAAGAGCAGACATTCAGAGGAAGACATTGTGATCTGTGATGGAGCTGCTATTCGTGGAGGTAGCTCCAAGTGGCAACACCCCAGAGTGAGAAACAGCAGGGATTTTTTTTTTTTTTAACAATGGTTAATAATTGTCCCGAGGGAAAAGCAGTTAGCTTTCAAATAAATCTATTAAATTTGTAAACTGAGAAATTAACATAAATCAGGGAATTAAAATCTAAGATATCTACAATTTAGTATAAATTATGCTTTAGCTACTTAAAAATCTGCTCTATAAAAAACATGATTAACGATGATTTTTGACTCATGGTGTTACAGCATAAAAAGTGTATTATTTCATTTTATTTCTCCAAATCACAGCAGAAAAATCAATTAAGTTTCACATACATACATAGATATGTGTGTGTAAAAAACTGCTTTCAGGCTAAGAAGCTGATACCATAATAAACTCTAAATTTATCAATTTTGCATTTTCTGCTTCACTATAAAGAATCATACTGCATCCCAATGAGTAATGAAAGCAAAAACAAGCCCCAAGCCTACTACACTATAAAAATTTACTTAGCTTAATCATAACTACCATCTGTCAGTGGGAAGGAAAATCTTCTGTGAATCAATTATTATCCAAAGGCAATATTATTTCTTAAGGAAGTGAAAAGTCACGTTCACACATGTAGATCAATACCTTTCCAGGGACCCGGAGACTCTCAATGGCACCAAGATCACTAAGGCTTTCTGGAGGGCTTTTCAGACCCTTAAAAAAAGTAATAATAAAAAGAATTTTAATTATGCTACAGAACTGTAAAATGACAGAACATACTTATTAAAATAGAAATCACCATTTTAAATAGAAAATCTCCAGCTTTAAAATATACAGAACATATATTCTAAAAACAACTGTCACTTAATACATATAGTACTACTATTAAATCAAGTAAATATGTACTTTTAGAAGTTCAGAAGTATTAGATGGCAGCTTCACAACTAATGCCTGAAGTCTAACTTAACCATGGTTTAAAAACAACCAAAAGAAAAGACTATTGGGTGACAGAAAGCATTATGGAAGCACTTAAATCTTAATCATTATCAAATTAACCTGATAACAAGGACCAAGTATCATGATTCTCTAATATAATACACCAACCAGCTGAGCTAATCAAAGACTTTTAAATAATGTTAATTGTTTAATTAATACATAAATACCCTTGATTCTACCAGATAATTTCTCACCAATATACCCAATTTAACTGCATAACTGGAACTTAAATCTCACATCTTACTGCTTTCTACCATTCTTTAGCTCCTGGTACCCAATAATTTCTACATTCAAATCAACTGAGGAATTCTGAAACTCTCATTTGAACCAAGGAAAGTTATCAAGACAGAAAGAAGTTAGCAATCTCATTTTCTTTGAAAGCCTCTTTTTAAATATGGGCTATTCAAAGCAGATACCTAAAGTCCCTGTAATATTAGTCTTTAAACAAAATTAGCTGGTACATAAATTTGAAGAGCCTTTTGTCCTTTAGATACCCTATATTGGCCCTTTGATGTCCTCAGTAACCAAAACAGGGCATACTTAGGTTAACTATTTGAGACATATAGCAGAACTTGCTTATTTTTAAATTATAGAGCTATGTATTTTATCTTTCCTATTACAAGATATGACCAGTCATAACTACAATTTTTTAAGACAAGGTGCTTTGCCTCACCCCCAAGTATTCCATTACTCTCAGGACACTCCACCCCGGTTTCTCTCACTTTCATTCTCTCTCGTATTCTCTCTCTCTACCCCTCTTCCTCTCCCTCTCCCACAAACACATACACACATACACACACACATAAATACGTACACACACGAGTGCAAACTTCATAATTTGATTCAAAATCATGACCACCCCAAAATATATTTTTTTTAAATATAACTGCCATGTCCTTTTTAAAAAAAGGCTTATTTGAGAGAGAGGAAGCCTGCACAGGGGGAGGAGCAAGGAGAGAGAGAGAGAAAAAACAAGTCCCAAGCAGATTCCACAGAGTGCAGACCCCAATACAAGGCTCAAACTCACGACCCTGAGATTATGACCTGAGCCAAAACCAAGAATGCTTAACCTACCAGCGCCACCCAGGTGCCCCTGCCACACCTTTTGAACAAACATTTTTAAAACTATAGATGTGTTTAACCAATCTAACAGAAATTCTTGGGGGATTATACCACAGGTAATTTTCTTTCTCCCCAGAGCTACTCGATAAAGAAACCAATGACTGAAATGTAAAGAAGTAATATATACCAATACATAGGAAAAGGCCTTACTCCAAATGGGTCACCCCATACAATAATAATTTGCTACTTGCATATGGCAATTTTCCACCAAATGTACAAAATAGAAGTAGTAAAAACTGGAAACCGTATTACATGTTAGGAAGTAGAGGAGCTCAGTGATTCAGGGAATGGGCTCTGTGGTCTTGAACCACTTGTCTAACCTGCCTATCTTTATGTTCTAATGAATATGACAATAATGCAGAGGCCAATAATAAGTAATAATGGAGATAATGTATGTGAGAGGCCAAAATCAGTGTCTAGGATATGGCAAGCTTTCTTTAAGGGCTAACCATTATTCTGAATATTATTACTGTGATCACAGAGAAATGTTTCTCTTTTGTCAAGACAGAAATAAAGAATTACACAAATGTTCAGAGCATATCTGACATGTGTATTTTAGGATTATAGATCTTGAACCCTTTGATTAGCAATTTTATAAATTTCTACTGACAAAAATGAAGTCACGATTTTTATCCTCACTTCCCTAAAGCAGTTAAGTCATGGTTAAAACTGTGGTACTCTGCATTTATAAAACTGAAACTTTCGCTGTAATCCTTAAACATTATTGATGTTCTTTGGTATTTGGTATCTGTTTTAATAAATTTCTCCAGTTTAAATTTATACAAAATTCAGCACACATAATACCTGCCTCTGCACTTTATTTCTTTGCTTGAAGCACAGTAACACTTAGACTACTTCTGTTATGTCTACATGAATCTTCTATGTCCATTTAGGAGACCAGCAACTTATGTCCCAAAGATCAAAAGGAGCATGTGAGGTGGTTTCTGCCTCCTTCTCTTTTTCAGCAAAATTCAACATAGTCGTTATTCTCAGTCCTCAACTTCCCTTGAACCCTAATCAGGCTTTCCTCCCCCACTACTTCATGAAAAGTGCCGCTGTCGAGTACCAGATGACCTCCATGCTGCTCAGTCCAAAGGCTCATTCTCACCTTCTGCCACCTGTCTGTAGCACCTAACACAGCTGATCACTCCCTTCTCTTTTAAATTCTTTACTTGGCTTCCGGGACCCAGTCTACTTGGTGGTTCTCTTTATCCGCTATGTATCCAACAAATATTTACTGAGCATCTGATATGGGACAGGTGATCTCTGAGATGCTGCAGTCCTCCCTTACTGGCTTCTCCTTCTCAATCAGCCTCTCTAGATCTGCCTCTTTCCCTAACCTTTTAACATTGGTATCTCATGAGTTGCAAGTGTGAACTCCTTTTTATATCCACACTCATTCCATTGGTGATCTTAGCCAGTTCAATGTGTTTGTAAGTCCCAAATTTGTATCTATATTCTGTGTTTCTACTCAGAAATTGAGACTCTTAGCCAACTGCTTATGTTATCTAGCCACTTAAATGTCTAAAAGAGGCCTTCATATGAGTAAGTCTAAAAACTTTCTGCCTTCCTCTGTTCCTTCCTCAGCCTTACCCACTTCATTAAATGGCAATTCCAATTGTTGAGGCCAAAAAATCTGGACTCAACCCTGATGCTTCTCCTTCTCTCATAGCCCAAATCCGATCCGTCAAGAAAAACTGTCGACTCTGTATCTACAGTATACCCATGATCCAACCTCTTGTCAACCCTTCCACAACTAACACTCTGGTTAAGGCCCACACATTCTCTCATTCAGAATATGGCAACAGCATCCTTATTGTTCTACCTGGTTTTGCTCTTTTTCCCTCTTCAAATTGTCCTTTTAAGAGAGGCCAGAAAGATCTTTCTGAAGCCCATATATGTAAAATGAGATCAATCCCCTGCTTGCTATTTCAATAAAAGTAGAAGCCTGGCTTTGCTATTAGTGAGAAGAGAAGTAGTAGAAGATGAGGTCAAAATGAGGTCCTGTGTGATCTGGCTTCCTGCTCTCAGCCCTCTGACCTCATCCAGATCTCATCTCCTACTGTATTCTCTTCACTTACTTTACTCCCCCTACACTGGCGTCAGGCTGTTCCTCAGCCATGCTTCTGCCTCAAGGTCTCTGCATTTGCTCTTCCTTCTACCCGGAATGTTGCTTTCCAAATATCCACACGATTCACTTCCTCACTTCCTTCAGGTTTTTACCTGAATGTCACCTTCTCAGTGAGGCCTTCCATGGCCACACTATTTAAGGTTATAAACGATCCCAAATTGCCAACAACTCCCTAACTCCTCTTCTTCCTAAACATTAATCCCTATGTTTGCCTGAGCACTTGTCTGTTTTGTTCACTGCTGCACCCCCAAACTTAGAATAGTGCCTGGCACATAGTGCTCTGTAAACATTTGTTGAATGAACTGAAAGAACAGAGGCCAGCATAATAGAGAAGGCTGAACAACAGAACTGATCTAAATAAAGAGTGCTAACAAAGCCCACCCTCGCACTCTTTTCCAAACCAAGATCCTTGCAGAGCTGAAATGCCAAAACACCTAAGTTGCACAGACTTTTCATATCGCTCCACCATAATGATATCATCAGCAAATTCTTCAGCCTCACAAAAAAGAAAAATCTTTGTGTATATTTATTTGTAATACTACTATATTTAACCCAATAATAGAGTGCTAAATAAAAATCTCCAGTGTTACTCTAGGCAGTACTCTACTTTCATATCTCAAAGATTAATGAAATGTGTATTAGTAATGATTAAACATGTGGAAGTCAAGCCATAAACAAACATAACGAGGATGAATTTTAAAATCTGTGTAGGGGCACCTAGGTAGCTCAGTCAGTTAAGCATCCAATTCCTGGTTTTGGCTCAGGTCATG
Organism: Neogale vison; assembly: GCF_020171115.1. Classification (NCBI taxonomy): domain Eukaryota; kingdom Metazoa; phylum Chordata; class Mammalia; order Carnivora; family Mustelidae; genus Neogale; species Neogale vison. The sequence continues at coordinate 160,659,320 of NC_058094.1, read as the reverse complement.
ATCTTGGGATAATGAGATCATGCCCCAAGTCGGGCTCTGCACTCAACATGGAATCAACATGAAGACTCTCTCGCTCTTCCTCCATGCTACCCCCCCTACCCACTCGAGCTCTCGCTCTCTCTGTAAAATAAATAAATATAGCCTTTAAAAAATCTGTGTAAAACTCCTAGTTTTATCTCTCTTTTTACACAGTATGGTTCCAGCTTTCTGTATGTGTTCTTAGGTTTTTTTCTATACCAACTAAGCACTGATTCGACCTTCTCAAGTCCAATAAGCAACTGACTGAGGCTCAAGAGTCACCATTTTCACAATTCCACTACCTTCAGGAGACTTCTTTGATCAAGCACTTCCTTGATAAGACCCAGGTGTGTTAACTCCTTTATCTCTTTTATCCTCATTCTAGCATATGAACATCAGCACCAGGCTGACACCATGAGATCCATGTTAGTATTCCTATATTAAAGATGTGGAAACATGGGGCACCTGGGAGGCTCAGTGGGTTAAGCCTCTGCCTTCAGCTCAGGTCATGATCTCAAGGTCTTGGGATAGAGCCCCACATCGGGCTCTCTGTTCAGCAGGGAGCCTGCTTCCCTCTCTCTCTCTCTCTCTGCCTACCTCTCTGTCTGCTTGTGATCTCTGTCTCTCAAATAAATAAATAAATGAAATCTTAAAAAAAAACGTAGAAACAAATTCTCTAAAAAGTTTGGTGACTTCCTCAAGGTCACATAGCTACGGCAGGATGGAGCAGGACCTAAACATCCTCAAGTAACAAGTGGTATAAACCCTAACACCAGTCTCAACAAATATGAGGGACTGTCACATACTTAAATCTTTTATTATTCACAGAACTTTCAAATTTTAGTTCCATGACATTAACAATATGATTTAAAAGGAGTAAAATAATCATGTAGGACTCATGTGTTCTTCACAAGATATCTACCATTTGTAACCTATTCAGATTATATCTCAAATAAGAGTTTAATTTGGAATTTGTAATCTCCTTCTAGTCAACAAGAAGAAAACTCAAAATGAACCTTTCATTAAAAGATTATCCCCCGTATCTCCAAAGTTCTCAAAATTTTCTGACTGAAAACTCTAAATTATACTTCTCTCATATAAAGATAATAAAGAATGGCCAATTCTGGTGAAATATTAGAGTTGAATAAATAAAGGTATCTAAAACCAAGTCATAATCAGTAAATGTGTTAAAGGAAATGCTGTCCCTTCTTCCTTGAAGGAAGCTGAGACATTATTAGGAAGTCCCTAACATTTATGAGATGAAACTTAAAAAAAAAGCCAAAGTTTTTATTAATGAATAATCATTGCAGTAAAAATAAAAGGCTACTATTTTGCCATAACAATGATTTTTTTAAGTATCATTTCACATGCATTAACTTATTGGCAACTCATATTAGAACTGTAAGATAAGATTAACAAAAATAATTATTATTCTCATTTTCATATCTGGAAATTTAAGCTACAAGGTTTGTGAACTTGCCCAAAGTCATGGAGCTACCCATTCTGTCTTCAACTCATCCGTTTTTTTCACTCCTTCCAGGCATCTCTATTGCACAGACCTCACCTCCCTACTCAAGCCACCTGCTCACAGACGACACATGTTCTTGATAAAGGGAGCCCTTGCAGGGTAGCGGGGGCTGTCACTGGAACGATGGCAAGAAGGAAGGGAGACAAAGATAGCCCTTACTGAAACTTGCTCATTGACCTTATCTAAAGGAATGTTTCTGGGACGCCGCTACCTGCCTGAGCATGGCTCAGATCACGGTGGCTCGGTGAATTTTTTAGGGTGTGCCCTGGCTTCCCCGTGCCCCTGATACCTGCCACCAGCCATACCTAAGTTCTCCGCCAGCCCCAGCTCAGGGACAGAGTATCTAGGCTCCTCTACCAGCGCAGACGAAGGAGGCCTTTGCTTCAGCCTCCGAGACTTACCTGTCGGGTCATAAGAGATTTTATTTTTTGCATGTCGAAATCGTTACGGTGGTACCCTGCCTCAAAAAACTAACATATCACGCCGAACCACCAGACAGCTGGCCGGGACACAGGGAAGCCATAGTGAGTAGTCACGTGGAGCTGCTGACTCGGGTCATCCTTTCCTGCGCTGAGTATGCTGGGAATTGTAGTCTCCCGGCAGCCTCGGACACTGACAATGAAGAGAGGAGGACCGTTCAGGTACTACATTTCCCAGGAAGCAAAATAGCGGACGCTTCAGTTAAGCCTGCGAATCTTGTTGTTCTGGGTGACCACGGTGACCGCCCGTCTTTACAGAGGTTCTTGCGCTTGGTCACCCCGCTTCGGTAAGGCGAAAACCTAACTCATAAGTGACCGGGCATTGAGCGACAGGACGAAGCACTGAGAAGACAGTTTAGAAACCGGACTGACGTGATTTCCCCCTCAGAGTGTAGGGGAGGAAACCCAACCTGGGCGGGGTGGGAGGATGTGAGACTGACGTGACAGGAACTCAAGGAAAGGCGCTCTCCCAGAAGTGACCTGGGAACCTGGGGCTCTCCAACTGGCTCTGGGATTTGAGGAAAAGTGCGGTCCAATAGGCGTGTGTCCAGGGCAGGGCTGTTCTTCCTCAGTCTTGACATCCACTGCAAAAAAACTGTAAAACCCAAGGTTTTAACCCGCACCTCATCTAAGGCAAGTTGAGATAGAAAATATAACAGTGAGTATGCAGGACACTTTAAAGTTCTGATTTCAGCGTTTAGCAGTTTAGTTAAATTGAGGAAAGTAATAGGAGAGGTGTTCCGGGTTTGATTTAAGGAAGAACTTTCCAGGGGCGCCTGGCTGGCTCAGTCAAGCGTGCGACTCTTGATCTCAAGTGTTGTGAGTTCGAGTTTCCTTTCGTTGTAAATATTACTTAAAAAATAAAATCTCTAAAAAGGAAGAGAGAGAAACAACTTTCCAATTATGACAATGCTAACGGGACAAAAAGCAATCCAGAATTAACAACAGGTAGCGTTTATCGAGAGCTTACTACATGTAGAGAACTGTGCTAATCGCTTTACATATATTATCTCATTTAGTTAGCCACACAAGCATCCTATAGGGTTGTACAATTATCCCCAATTAATTTTTTTCTTTTATTTTTTTTCAATTATCCCCACTTTAAAGATGAGGAAACAAAGGTATGGAGAAACCAAGTAACATGTCTATGATTACTGCAACATGCAAACAGAAACTAAGGGAGTGATTATGCAGGTGTTGTTTTAAGTAAGGGTCTCATGTATGGTGTTAAAGTCGTGAAGTATGGTGCCAATATTTTTTTAATTTACATTTAATTAATGTTTGTTAGAAAACCCATGGTTTCAAATATTTGTCTTTGGACAACTGAAAAAGTGTTCAAGAGTGTCAAACTAATGAAAAATATTAGGTAAACCATAGTATGGGTCATAGTAAGATCTGGCCAAAATAATAAAAGTGGTTTGCAAATGATTGAAGTTTGGAGGATATTATACAGAAGTTATTTCCAGTTCTGCAATTCTATCATTTGAACTATAGTCTTGTCTTTTGTCTTTGTCTCATTTTTACAAATGAGTTTGTAATATTTGACATAAGATTTCATAAGGATAAATGAGATGATGTATCTCTTCTATCTCTTCTATCATTGTGCTTAACAATCGCTTTTGAAATTATATGTTTACCTAAATGCTTCTCTGTTATTTCTAACTCCATAAAAAATTCCAGGCACTTTTGGGCAATCCTAGTTTAGTTCATACTCTACCTGCTCTAGTCTTTATTGCCAGGCAGTTCTTATTATGTGAAAATATTTAAAAGTCCTTGAAGGGTTTCCTGGGTGGCTCAGTCAGTTAAGCATGGGACTCTTGGTTTTGGCTGAGGTCATGATCTCAGGATCATAGAGTCAAGCCCCATGGGGTTGTCAGGCTCTGTGATCAGTGCAGAGTGTGCTTGAGATTCTTTCTTCTTTCCCCACCCTCCACCTCAGATCCTCTCTCTGCTCACTCTCTCTCTCTAAAATAAATAAAATTAAATCTTTAAAAAAAAAAAAAAAAAAAAGAAGTCCCTCGGGCACCTGGATGGCTCAGTCATTAAGCCTCTGCTTTCAGCTAGGGTCATGATCCTAGGATCCTGGGATCAAGCCCTGCATCAGGCTCTCTGCTCTGGGAGCCTGCTTCTCCCTCCCTCTGCCTGCTGTTCTCCCTGCTGTGCGTGCTCACTCGCTCTCTCTGTTTATAAATAAATAAAATATTTTAAAAAATGTTAGTGAAAGCATCAAAAGAAACAGAAACTGTTGGGACGCCTGGGTGGCTCAGTTGGTTAAGCAGCTGCCTTTGGCTCAGGTCATGATCCCAGCGTCCTGGGATTGAGTCCCACATTGGGCTCCTTGCTCCGTAGGGAGCCTGCTTCTCCCTCTGACTCTGCCTTCCACTCTGTCTGTGCTCGTTCTCGCTTGCTCTCTCTCTGACAAATAAATAAATAAAATCTTTAAAAAAAAAGAAAAAAGAAAGAAACAGAAACTGCTGACTATATTAGCATATAAAATGAAACCCAATTCAGTTTTTAGTTATTAGGCACTAGGCAGCGCTGTACTATGCACTTGTTTTGGTTGAAAAGCATATGTATATTAGAGCTATCCAAGACCAGTGGTTCCCAAACCTGACCATTCAAATGCACCTGAGGAGTATACCATTGTTACTGGGTTGTTTTTAGGTTCTTTGTTTAAGATCTTCAGTGATTCCTACGGGCAGCAAGCTCTAGCATTTCAAATCCATTCTTTAGAAATGAGAAAATTGATTCATCGAAGATTTCAAGGTCACACATTTTAAAATTAGAGCTTGAATCAGAACTAGAATCCAGATCCAAATTCAGAATTTCCCCCCTCATAATATAATCAATACACAAAGTTACAGGACACAAAAGAAAAAGCTTTTTTATTCCATGTATATTTTATCTTTTTCTGTTAGCCTGCCTAATGGGGAAAATTAATATGTTCTGTATCTATTTGACCCTGAAAAGTCAAGAAAGCATTACAACTTTGTTTTACTCTAATACTCTGAGTTTTAGTTTATTTCATATAAACTAAAAATAAATGAACAATCCAGTCTTCTAAAAGTTCAAAAACTGTACCTATAATATTGTCTAAATAAACTATATTTTCTAATTCAACATACAACTAACATTATAGAAAATAATGGAGCCATACATGATGCATTTTTATCTTTCTGAACTAAACTAAACAAAACAAGCCTAAAACCCTAAAGAATACTTTTCAAAAGGTGAAGCATGGTATTTCATTTCCATTTTTCATAAATGTACATAAGGCTTATTTAGGACTTTTACATTTGCCTGAAGGCTGTTGTAATAGACCAGAGCAACTAGCAGAAAGATTAGACAGCCTGCCAATGAGTCTTGAGGATAGCTTGCTGGATGATAGTCCCTTGGTAAAGGACTGCCAGCCCCACTTTTGCAGATTGAAGTGTCAGAGCTAAGAGTTTAAGTTGTTCTGATTCAAGGAAACAGTTTTAGCAATAAAATAGGATAAGAGCATATTGCTGATGGCCCAAACTAGAGGAGCCTCTGGAAACTTAAATAAAAGCTGGTTTGATTAGGAAGATACATTTTAAATCCTCCTATACATAAATAACAAAACAGCACAAAGTTGTGGCCCCTCCAGAATGAGGTAACTACACTTTCTGAGCAAGCAGTAGCAGAAACCAAAACACAGGCTGAAGGCAAAGCGGTGACCTGGAGAGGAGCCCAGGAAGGAAGACTGCCACATAGTCATTTAGCAGCCACATCAGTAGATCCAGGCATCTGAGAGGCAGCACTGTGGACCTAAGTATTGAACACCTACCAGCACTGGTGTGTAGGCATGATCTCCACTAGTGGCCTGCTCTTTGCAGTAACCTTTAAATTGTAACCTTTCCTAGGATCTATCTAATTACAACATAAGACAGTGCTTCTCTCTCCAGTTCTAGGTCCTCACTATTCTACATTGACCTTGGCATTGGCATTTTGCCACTTTCCAGTTCTTCTTACCATTCCAAAATATTCATATGCTACTAATAAATAATGAATGCAGGTATTTAAAATGCATGTAGTGCACTGCTTGCCTTATGAAACAAGACCAATCTTACAATTTAAACAAACTAGATAATAAATAGTGTGACTTGAAAAGTGACAAAAAAAGCCCATCCCTCTCCCCACAAAAGACCTTTCCCCTCCACACACAGTGGCTTCTTTCATTGCTTGAAATTTAATCACCAGGGATATGGATTGCTTAAATTAATCAGTCTTTTCACTCTAAATGTAAATATAACTAAGATCAATAAACAGGCTCCAAAAGAGTATAGTAGAGCAGAACCCCTCTGTAGATTACAAGTCAGATGTGAGATATTGATGGTAGGAAATTTCTCATATAATAATAAAACACTTTAAGCCATCTTTAGCAATCATGTAAAAACTGACAACAGTTGAAGTTCTATTTTAGCATTACCTTGTATGCCTTCCTGTGTAAACATCCTGAATTTAGAAATTACACCAGCAGGTAAGATTTTATGCCTACCACCTGCCGCTAGAGGGCGCTTTGTTGTGGCTGTGCCACGTAGCACTTTCCCAAGGCATTTGGTAAGGATACTGTCATTTTTTCATGTTTTCCATGACATGAAAAGATCACAGCTATGATTCATTTGGGCATTTATTTACATAGTGTCAATTCTCACCTAGGCTATAAAAGAAAGTACATTTTAAGTATAACATGAATTTGCCTAGGACCTAAAAACTTTATCATGAGCCAGCACTAGGTTTGAAAAACCCTGGAAAGAGTTTATTTTAAAAGGGCAATCAGAAATTAATATTGATTTAAAAGATGTGAGTGGAATCTATGTGGTATCTGTAGAATGTCCATAATTCTTAATATATTAATATTGGTTTTGTGCAAACCAATGTTAAAATTTATATGCATTTCTTAACATCAATTGAATATCAGAAGACAGTGGCCAAGGAGCATTTGGGTTTTATTTCTGGGGGAACAACTTAACAAAAACACTAGTTAAACATTAGTGAGGTGCTAAGGATCCATAATTAATTAGAACAGTTTCTTTATTTGAGTTGCCCAGAGCAAAAATAAACATTCAGCAGAATTAATTGAGGTTAATGAGGTAAGTGCTGCAATAGAAGTATGTCCAAGATTTAGAGATAGCACAGAGAAAGTTGTGGGATAGTAATCACCTGGAAGTTCTTGCTGTTTTTCTGAATCATGGAGAGATTATAAAGTGGCCTCTGAAGAGGCCTAAGGTTTTCCAAAAGTCACTCACTCTCTTTGCACTCCTGGAAGAGTTGGGAGCCTTGCTGCAAAAAAAAAAAAAAAAAAAAAAAAAAAAAATGTTTCCCAAACTTAGATTCTAAAATAACTACCATCCCTTTTATTTTTTTGACTTTACACTTGAGGAATATTTTTCCTATTATCCTTGAAATCCTTCAGTAAGCCTTTACTGTTAAAAAGGATTTAGACAAAGAATTTTGCTGGATTTGATGCAGATTTTATTATATAGATTATGTTATATGCTTCGTGTTAGTATGTTTGTTGCATACTTTACATAGGGGCAGCCTTAGACAAGAGCCTTCTTGCAATAAGTGAAATTAAATGGGAGTTACCTTATAACTTAGTAAATTAAGTGTAAGTACTAAGACTGCCTGCTCCCATGGCAGTGAAGAGATCAGGTTGAAAAGCTGTAGCCCAGGCACCACAGCAGAGACAAGAGCCTCTCTGGGCCATTGGTTTACTTCCTCTGTGCTTCAGCTGTGAAAATGGGGCTTCAGATATTATCTGTTTTCATTATAATTATGCATGGTCCATGATTCACTGTCACTAGGAAACACACCTGTGGTTTGCTTTTAAAAATAACAAGGATCCATAGATTGAATAAAATCATGCCAGGTGTTTATAATAGAAAATACACACAAAAATACGTTTTTAAAGATACTCAGGTGCTCTGTTTTGATTCTTTGATATAACTTTTACATGTTACTTAGTGACTTCATGTAACTTTAGCAGATATATGGAATAGTTCAATTTTCATAGAAAGACAATTTTAATTTCAAAATAATGACATAATTTTGCATGATAGGAAACCAACTTACTTTTTTCAGGAAGTTTCACAATATGCTGTCATTATAAAAGCATACTGTTTTTCAATAATGTCACCTAAAAGGATGTTTTCCTTCATGTGATTATTAATAACCAAGAATGATTCATGAGATATACTGACAATCACTGATAGTCTGATAATCACAAAGAAGCTGTTCTAAAGTCATAAGCCTGTATTCTTGCAGAGTATATAACAGGTGTTCCTTGTGTCCTTTGTATACACATTCATTCTGTATTCAAATCACAGAAGCAAGAGACAGGATAGGGTCTGTTACCTCACTGCTAATTTCCCTAGCAAATAAACCAGCAGCTGCTGGTCCATGAACCAAGTTGCCACCAGGAACAGGGCACTGTATGCATGGGACAGGATGCTTTCATGGAGTCCTTCAGCAACACGGTTGGGGGCTTTCAGTGCAAAATATACCTCCTTCTCTTAGGTAAGGCACTGCATGAATTATGTTTCAGCTGTTTTTTGTTTTTTTGTGTTTGTTTGTTTTTTTAAAAATTGTGGTCATAAAGTAAATATTTGATTTAAGCAGTAGATTCACTCAAATAATTGAAGAACAGCTCAGAATTTTTTAAACAATAACACACTTTGTTCCATCAAAGAAGCAGGAGGAATGAGGTTCAATAAACAGGTAATTGTGGTTTTCTTAGAATAGCAATTGTTGTCAACAGCACTCATAAAGAAAGAAGACTTTCTAAAAACCTAATGAATTTCTTTTCTTTACAGAGTTTACGTGTAAATTAACAGTCTTTAATGTATTTTATTTTGGCAAATACTCATATAGGCCATGAATTTGTGACCATTTCTAGTGAGACTTTTAAACAATTTATGAAAATGGTTTTAATTAAAGATATTGTGGTAAACTGTCAATTCTGCTTCACTTTAAATTAACTTTCATGAAATGTGGAAAAAGGTAAGGTTCCGAAATTACAAAAAAATATTGTATACACAATAGGGAGAAATGTGTTAAAAGTATTGTTTCTCCAAAATAACTTTAGCTTTTCTCTTTGCCCTGTGGTTAGTCCTATTACATTTTTTTTCCTCGACTTTAGTCTTTCCTCCTCATTCTACTCTTCATTCTTCGAGTTTAAGAGTCTTTCTCCAACATGTCCACTATTTTTATGTCATCTTTTTTTTTTTCACCAGATATTCTCTTTTTCATTCTTCTTATTTATCAGTTTTAAAAGTCAAGTTTGGGGGCACCTGGGTGGCTCAGTGGGTTAAAGCCTCTGCCTTCAGCTCCGGTCATGATCCCAGAGTCCTGGGATTGAGGCCCACATCGGGCTCTCTGCTCAGCAGGGAGCCTGCTTCCTCCTCTCTCTCTGCCTGTCTCTCTGCCTCCTTGTGATCTCTGTCTGTCAAATAAATAAATAAAATCTTTTTTAAAAAAATAAATAAGTAAACAAAAGTCAAGTTTGTTTCTTATTTTTTCTATAGTAAACAGGGACTCAAAAAAGTCTTTATTCTTTAAATTTTGAGAACAGATTAGCCAAATAAGCAATTTAAGTCTTAGTCTTTTGCAGTAGTTTAGAGCCTTGCTTTCACTGGTATCTTGTTATAGTTTTCATTGTAAATGTGAATATTACTATATTACTCAAATGTATATGTAACATTGTATATATCCAATGTATTTGAAATGTTGATTTGTAATTTTATCTAAAAAGTGTTTGAGTTTCCCGTAGTTGGTGATTGTTCTAGTATTTATGTTGTCAAATTCAAGCCTACCTAGATTTTTAGTTTTTGAAATTTTTAGAAAAAAAATCCAACAATTACCATGATGGACTTTTTATCTTTGTGCATTTTTCTGGGCTCTGAAAGTATCCTGTGTGCCAGTGCCCCCACTTTATTTTTAATTTTATAACAACAATGATGCTGTCATTTCATAAGTACTATTTTTGAAGCTGGCTTTAAGAAGAACTTAAAAACAATTTGTTTGAGAATTTAACTAAAAATTAAAATTACTAATACATAGAAATAGACTATTCCTGAGTAGTTAAAATGGTTATCCCTTCAGTCTTTCTTACACAAATTCACTTTTCTCCATTGATAATATGCTGTAAAGACCATATGTAATGTGGAAATCTTTTTGTTTTTAGAATATTGGATATCTGATTTTCTTATTGGAAAAAAAAATTTTTTTAAATCTAGAGGCCCAAAATGTAGTTTGTAAAGTCTATTCAAAGTACAACTTCATTATTTCCATTTTCTCTAAAGATGCAGGAGTTTATTTTCAGTCAATAATAGTTGTGTTATGCTTGCTAATATCATACCTGATAAAGGGGAAGTAAATGCCAACTATTTTGAGGTACAGCTAGAGGTCACTTTGTGAAGTCTGATGTTTATATTCAATACAGTGAAACTGGTCTAGGGAGTCTTTTGTTTCTGGAATATAGATAAACTACAACATGACTTCCAAGTATTTCTAAACACTGGACATTCCTTTATAGTGCTATTGTTATACAGTTGAAGGGGGTCTCTAAAAGGGAGATTATTGCTACAAAGTTGTATGTTAGATTATTAATATTTCTCCATGTTAATATAATGCCTTACATGCAGAAAGTCTAAAGGTTTTTCTTTTTTATATTTAAAAAGTAGGTACGAGTGAATCTAATAATAAAATTGAATTTTTATGTAAGTCCAGTTATTTGGAATATCTAAAGGAAATTGAATTTCATCAATTTTTAAAATTAATTTTCTTAAGGTTATTTGTTCCTACAGAGGTTGAGTTCCTAAAATCAATAGTTGTGGTTCTTTAGGTTTTCTCATACAACTAGAAAAGAGAGCTTGAAAATTTCTCAAAATGAAGCTAAATTTTTTAAAGTTAATATACTACTGTATGACAGCATAGATTCATCACATCTGTAGTGTAAAATACAGCAGTGGCAAGAGAGTGTTCTTAAGATGTAGAGGAGATATCTAATTATCTGTTTATTTACCACAGTTCACTACTAGTAAGGATTACATCATATCAATAGGTTCTTTCCTACAAAATGCGAAAATTTTAGTAGTTGAGATAAGACACAGTATAAAGAAAATTACATTCTTTGCTGATACTCTTATAACTTGCAATCTGTAATTTAGCTGATAAAATGGTATAGGCAATCTAAGGAAAAAGCTATTGTAATAGCTGTGCTATCTCTCACTGTCATACGTATATTTGAAAAAGCGTATATATTTGAAAAAAATTAAATGATACAATTTAATATGATTTGATGTTATAAACATTGAATACATTCAGAGATATATTTTTTAAGATTTTATTTATTTATTTGACAGAGAGAGAGATCACAAGTAGTCAGAGAGGCAGGCAGAGAGAGAGGAGGAAGCAAGGCTCCCCACTGAGCAGAAAGCCCGATGCGGGGCTTGATCCCAGGACGCTGAGATCATGACCTGAGCCAAAGGCAGAGGCTTAACCCACTGAGCCACCCAGGCACCCCACATTCAGAGATATTGATAGCAGTGTATTATTTAAGGCATTATTACATGATACAGTTTCTAAAATAAACCAAAGAACTAGTTCACCCCACTTAAACAATTATTGTAAGTGCCATATAAAGTGCTATTTTCTTCTTCTTTTTTTTTTATATTATCATCTAATGTATTATTTGCCCCAGGAGTCCAGGTCTGTGAATCATCAGGATTACACACTTCACAGCACTCACCATAGCACCCTCCCCAATATCCATCACCCAGCCACCCTATCCCTACTCACCCTGCCCCCCCAGCAACCTTCAGTTTGTTTCATGAGATTAAGAGTCTCCTATGGTTTGTCTCCCTCCCCAGTGTCATCTTGTTTCATTTTTTCTCTCCCTACACCCCACGACCCCCTGTCCTGCCTCTCAAGTTCCTGATATCAGAGAGATCCTATGATGATTGTCTTTCTCTGATTGACTTATTTCGCTCAGCATAATACTCTCTAGTTCCATCCATGTCCTTAATGTTATTTTCTTCTAAAGTAGTTTCATTATTCCTGGGCTGCAATGTTTGTATTGTAGCTAACCTTGCATTAAATAAAATTTGCTTCCCAAAATCATAGACCTTCCAATCAGTCTTTTCATACTTAAGATTCAACATTCTGATTCAAGATCCAAAAGTCACCAACATTTCCATTCTAGTCATACTAGCACTCCATAGTAGTAAAGTGCCTCCCAACCATATACTATTAAAATTTTAGTTAATCTTTAAACTGCAACTACCAAAAAGAATGTAGATGAAAAACAGTTCTTCCCCTTTTCCAAAAAAAAATAATAATAATAAATAAAAATAAATAAATAAAACAAAAGAGGAAGAAAAAAAAAAAAACAGCCCTAAACAAGTACTTCTGACTTCCCTCAAACAAGAACATATTGGCCAGAATTGCGTTCAGGCTGTCTGTATCTACAGCTCACTGTCAAAGTCAACTACTGAATTTTAAGTCAGCAGCCATGCAACTTTTACCAGTGCATTCTCAAGACAATAATGTGGATTCCCACCATCCCCCATGGTTCCTTGGTAAAAAACATAGGGTCACCACCTTAGTAAAGGACATCCAGGGATTGTGACTTAAGCGGACTAAAACGTGAGACTCATTACCTCAAAGCTCTGGGAGCCCTTTCGATTAAATATGGGCCCTTTACCTTCAAAAGTAAGGTAGCTGCTGCCTGAGAAAAGCACCTCAGGACGTCAAGAACAAACATAAAGAGTAGAGAGAAACTTAGACCTCATCTAATATTATCCTCCTTTCACACATGAGAAAACCAAGGTCCAGAGAATTAGAATGACTTCTAAGGCCACTCGACTGGCCAATCACCATTTTATCCCAAGGGTGTGTCCTTTACTAAGACCTTGCATTTCAGTCAATTTTTAACTTTATCAAAGTGTCGATCGAATACAGAAGTCTCTTTGCGTTTTATTTAGAGATTAGGTTCCTAAAATTTCTTTCAAGGCAATTTGCAAGTGATGAATTTATGACTAAATGGTAAGAGTAGGACATGGAGGTCCAAGATCAAGAGTGAACCATGAAACCTCATAAATGCTTTCATATTCACTGAAATATAAAAGGAGACAGCAGTACACTTTGTAAATAGAGTGAAAATTGCATTTGATGTTTCTTAAGTTAGTAATAGTGGGTATTAAAAAAGAAGTTTTTATTTATTGCTTACCAGGAATTTGTTAGGAGCTTCCTATCCCCAGGTTCAATGAAAAGCATTGACATGCATGTTGTCCTATGCAGATAATAATACACTTCCTTTACTGGTCCCCCATCCAAATGCCCAATGTCTCTCTCAAACTGTGACTTGAAGAACTTCACTCTTTTCTGTTGGCCCTTGTTTCACATATCACAGACATTACTAGGTTTAAGTCCTAGATTTACCTTCTCTTCTTTTTTCTCGCTTATGATTTCCTTGCAGAAACCACTACTCCTTATCTGAAATCCACTTTATCTCCTCTTTAGAATTCCCAGTACCAGTTCCTTCTTTTTCTAATGATTCAAACTAGAAACAACTACAAATTTAACATTGTTGCCCTTGCCAGAAAAGAAAACAGATGAAAGTCCTCATACCTTGTAACTCTTGTTACAAACCAAATCACTAAAATGAATGTGCAGGTACAGCCCATTATCAGAAAAAAAAAAAAGAAAGAAAAGAAAAGAAAAATACAGAGGCCATCACAAATACACACAGAGCCCAAGGAGACTATAAGACATATTTATTTTGCACCTAATTCTTAATCCATATGGTCAGTTTTAGGGAAATATTTGGGAGCTCCTTCTCCCTCTAACCTCCTGTGATCTTCATCTTTGTGCTTTCTCCTGAGTTCTCTAACTTGTCTGTCAGACCCAGTCTCAGTCTCTACCAACAGCTAACTGAGGACCAAAATGATGGAAATCTTTACTCTCACCTCTAGCCTGGGATGTAAGAGAGATTTGCTGTTGGTAGAATTCGATTCCTCATAGTAGCAGACTACATCTCTCAGTTTCTCCAAAGAAATCATCACACAAACAGACCTTTATTCCTAATACTGATGGCGATTTATAACTAATCACTTAGATAAAGCTTAAATATCCTCTTTCTAGTAGAGGTGAAAAGGGAAAACAAAGAAAACAACTATTTTACATGAGAAAATTGAAATTGTAAGATATCTCTATTTGTGCTCAAACTTCTGTCTTTTCTTACCTTGGATTTTATTCCACCTTCCCTCATCTGTATTCAGCTTCATCAGGTTTTTTCTTTCTGGTGGATCATTTTAGTAGCTACAAACATAATGTTCAGTATCTATCCAAAGAAACAAGAAAGAAAAGAACATTTTTCTACTCCCCTTCACTCCCCATAAGTATTGTCTATACTCACTGTCTACAGTTTCTGTTCTTTCTTTTTTCCCTCAATGTTTAAAATACTTCATACTTAAATTCCATTCTCTCCCTATTTTAAATATTCACATGCTATTGATAGTATATTGCTCCCTTTTAAAATGATGTCGAAGCAAAGGGCTTTTAATTAGGATTCCAGAACATAGTAGTCTGAACTAAGGAGGAGTCTCTTAATTGCAAATACATAGAACTGCTAAATAAAAATTTAAAATATGTATCATGGCTCAAGGTAAAGATGTGGAAATCTCCAGGTGCCAGAAAATAGGAAGAAACATACAGACTAGCAGTGACTATATGGACCCAAACAACGCAGGCAGGAGGTGGGAGCCAGGACCATACGTTGGGCAGAGCTCCAAGCCCCAAGGCCTTCCAGGCTCTCATTCTGTCCTAAGTCCACATTAATCAGGCTTTCATACCCAGTATATCCTTTCAGTATTGTCCCTTGGATGTCAAATGGGCATCTCAAATGAACATGTCCAAAACTGACTCCTAATCTGCCCCACAAAAACCTATTACCCCTGTACTTCCCATGGTTAATTTATTAGTTGCCCATTAATAAATGACATTCTTTATTCCATTTGATCAGGTCAACAACCTTAGAATCATTCTTGACTTGTCTTTGTTTCTTGTATTTCACCCCAATGTGTCGTCAAATTCTATTAGTACCATCAGCCTTTCTTACAGTATCTTTTACTACCACAGTGGTCTGGTATAAACATCTCTTGCCTACCTTATTTTTTTTTTTAGTTTTTTTTAAAGATTTTATTTATTTATTTGACAGAGAGTAAGAGCAGAAGCAGGGAGTGGGCAGCAGGCAGATAGATGGAGAAGCAGGCTCCCCAATAAGCAGGGAGCCCAGTGTGGGTTTTGATCCTAAGACCCTGGGAACATGACCTGAGCTGAAGGCAGATGCTTAACTGACTGAGCCTCTCAGGCACCCCCTCTTGCCTACTTCATTACAGTCACCTCCTTAGTGGTTACCCTGCTTCTACCCCTATCTCAATCTATTCTCACAGTCATTAGAGTATACCTGAAGAAGGAGAAGAAGAAGAAGAAGAAGAAGAATCATTATCCCTCTCTGCTCACAAAACTCCAGTTTTATCCCCATCACACTCAGGGTAAAATTGCCAAAGTGTTTACCATGACCCTAAGACATTGCTGGATCTGGCCCCAGCCACCTTGCTGACCTGTCTTACCACACTCCTCCCCCTCCTTCAGTCTACTCCTTTTGCTGTTTCTTAAATACACCAATTCCTGCTTCTGGGCAGGAATGACTGATCATAAATGATAATGGTTCAATGCCATTCTTCTTGGGATATTTCCATGTAACAAGTCGTTGGCTAAAGGGAAAGACTTCCAATAATGGACTAGTAAGCCGTTGCAGAAGACTTTGAAGGGAGATTCTGAGGAGGAAGTAGCCCTCAGTGTTTCTCAAATCACAGAGTTTAATTGGGGTATGGTATATTCAAATACAATTTCATAATTTTTAGAGGTTTCTTGGACTTTAGAACTAATTATCTTTCCCACTTCTCTTTTCCCATTATTCTTTAACAGTCATAGATAATAACTTCTGCTTTTCCTTTTCATCTTGCCTTTAAAAGAAACCATTCAATCAACATAATCTTTGGGTGGAGTTTTTAAAATGCAGAAGGTTTCAGAGACAAATATTTACCTCTGCAGGTACTCGAATGGTCAGTATCTAGAAGCCTTTCTCCTTTGTAAGCATTATCACACGCTCAGATTCTCTCTGTATTGTCCCTTAGATTATGAAATGTGGCTCAGCGTCATCCCACCTTTCCTTTCCTTCGTAGCAGGTGCTTGCTCAGGACTAAAAGTGACCGTGCCCTCACACACTGTTCATGGCATCAGGGGTCAGGCCCTCTACCTCCCTGTGCACTATGGATTCCACACACCAGCATCGGACATCCAGATCATATGGCTGTTTGAGAGACTCCACACGATGCCCAAATACTTACTGGGCTCCGTGAACAAGTCTGTGGTTCCCGACTTGGAATACCAACACAAGTTCACCATGATGCCACCCAACGCGTCTCTGCTCATCAACCCATTGCAGTTCACTGATGAGGGCAATTACATCGTGAAGGTCAACATTCAGGGAAATGGAACTCTCTCAGCTAGTCAGAAGATCCAAGTGACCGTTGATGGTGAGTCCACTATAAGAGACCTACCTGGGCCACTGGGGAGCATGGCAGTTAGTAACAGCTCAGCTTTAGGTCCTGGCTCTGCAACTTTGGGCAGATTAATTAACCCTCAAAGCCTCAGTGTTTTCAGTTGCACATATTATATTATGTACCTTATGAGGCTTTCTGAATATTAAATAAGACATGCATGTAAAGTGTATGCATAGTGCCCAACAAAAGGTAATCAAGCAATAAGCAGAACTTACTTGTTCGCCTGGAAACTATCAAGGATAAAGTTGCAGATAAAATACAATAAAGGATAAAAAACGATAAGATGGAGGAAATTTTATTTTCTCAGTGTCAGTATTTGTCACATGAATAATTTTATTTGGATAAACCATTTGGGGGAAGATGAGACTTGCTCAAGGGCTGTACTTAAATAACAATAGAAGTTGCTGGAGGTATCCTCTGAGGGATTATGGAGTCAGCTAAATTTCAGACCTTTATTTCCCTTATTTCCCTTTATTTCCTTAAATATGCTATGTCCAAATCCCAACTTCTGATTTTTCCCCTTAAACCTGATTATTTAACAGGTTATGACTTAAAATTTCTTCCATTTTTAGTAAATACCAACTGCATTCCATCAGTTACTCAGACCAAAACTTTGCTATCACCATTGACCACTCTTTCGTATCCCATATTCAGTCTACAAGTATTCACTGCCAGCTTTGCCTTCAAAATACAGAGTTCAGCCACTTCTTCTCACCCCATCTGTCTGCTCTCTCAACCGCATCACCAGCTCTGGCCTGGACTGTCCCTAATAGCCTGCTACCCAGTCTTCTACTCCCACCTCCTGCAGCTTTAAACCCTCCAATGGCTTTCTGTCTCATTTAGAATAAGAGCCAGAGTACTAACAATATTTTATAAGGCCCCACATGATCCCTCCCAACATACCCAGCTTCTCTCTGACCCATTTCCTATCTCCCTGATCCCTCACTCACTCTTTTCTGACCACACTGGCCTCCTAGCTTTTCCTATAACAGGCCAAACACATTTATATCTCAGGTCCTTTGTACTTGCTATTCAATCTACCTAGTCTGCTTTTCTCCTAAATGATAGCATGGTTCCTACACCTATTTTGTTTAGGTCTCAGCCAGTATGTCACTTTATCTGTGAAGGTTTTCCTCACCACGTTATAAAGTATAACTTCATTCCCCCAAACAGAAAGAGAGAGAGATTCCCCCAAATAGATATATAGAGAGTTACTCTCTGAGTTCTGCTTTATTCTTTTCATAGCACTATTTCCACCTGGATGTATTATATATTTTTATTTGATTGTTGGGTCCATGGGAACAGGAACTTTGTATTGTTTGCTGATTTGTCCACAGTGCCTAAAAGCTGATGCTGGCCTTTAAGTGTGTGTGAAGTAAATGAGTGGAGACCAGATAGATTGAGAGGAACAAAGGCATAGGATGTGGAAGCTGAGCAACTATGAAAAGAGAAAAGGAGAAAATGTTCATGAAATTATCCTGGGTAGTATCCCATCTCTCCCCAAAATGTAATGGATCATTCATTACATGTTAATATCTAGTAAAATTGGATCTATTTGGCGAAATGCAACTAAAAAGTCTTAATAGGGGTTTAGGACCTGTGTAAAATATCTTCCTGGGAAACTTCCACCTGTGAGTCACACTTTAAGGCAAGTATATGATCATAGCCTATTCTGATTGGTTCTCCCCATAGAAGACCTTAGATATTAACTTATTTGACTTATCCCACACCACATCTGTTTCCACACAGAGAGATATTTGAAACATAAGCTTTTCCTGTGTAATAAGCACAGACAACTCATTTTTCCTTTTAAATCATAATAATGTAGGGACGCCTGGGTGGCGCAGTTGGTTGGACGACTGCCTCCGGCTCAGGGCGTGATCCTGGAGTCCCGGGATCGAGTCCCACATCAGGCTCCCAGCTCCATGGGGAGTCTGCTTCGCTCTCTGACCTTCTCCTCGCTCATGCTCTCTCTCACTGTCTCTCTCTCTCAAATAAATAAAATAAAATCTTTAAAAAAAAAATTAAAAAAAAATAAATCATAATAATGTAAACAAAAGCTATTCTACATACTTTATTCTTGCCAGGGACTCTAAAAGATTAAA
Organism: Neogale vison; assembly: GCF_020171115.1. Classification (NCBI taxonomy): domain Eukaryota; kingdom Metazoa; phylum Chordata; class Mammalia; order Carnivora; family Mustelidae; genus Neogale; species Neogale vison. The sequence goes on along the minus strand of NC_058094.1, from coordinate 160,640,539 downwards.
TTGAATGAACAAGTTGGTTGTACCCATCTTAAGAGAAACTGGAGGCTTCAGAACAACTTTGGTCCTCTGCAAATTATTTTAGTTTCCTTTCTTATTTTTCATTTTCTCCTATATTCTCTGGGCTGAAGGATTGGGTCTCTTCTTTCCCCAATGCACAGTTTTCCATGTAGGAAAACGAGTGCATGAGTCAAGAGGAATTTCCCTTCAGAGATGCATCAACCCCAATTTAAAACTTGATAGGAAATTGAAATCCAAATATCTGAGCCAATCATTTCTCACTTACCTATCATCTCACTCTCTCTGTGATGGTGCCTAGAAGGAGATTATTAAACGTATCTTCCCAAAATGCTGGAGAGAAACATTGCCAGATATAAAGCCCTTTTCATTTTGTCACTGACTGCTGTGTAACTCTAGTCAAGTCACTGTCCTTTATCAAACAGAAACAAGAACCTCAAAGATTAACAAAGTTTGCCGAAGTTATTTGTGGATACTTACATAATTCCAACCCTTACCTAACAATTTTATAGTTAAAACTCAGGGAGGAAATATTTACTCATTCTTGAAGATTTGTTCATTTGACAAATAGCATAATGTGTCAGATTCATGAGACAAAACTATTTTCCCATTACTTGAAGTTCCAACAGGAATTACTATTGGATTTGTCTTTTATATCTCTAATGGGATGTAATCACAATAACACATTTTATCCTGTTTTCGAATTGAATCAGTGTTGAAATGTAGGCTCTGGTTGGTAAAGTAACTAACATAATGTTGCAATTGCACAGCAATTAAAACATAAGTAGTTCACTTACATAAAAAGAAAAGTAAGCAGTGAAAATGTGATTCTCTAAAACTTTCCCTCAATATCCCACAAGTGTAATATATAAGAGTTTTATATTTTACAGACGGTGGATAAAAATTTAGGTTCACCTACCCTAAGCAGCCATTCTTGGGACATTAAGACAAATCAAGAAAGGAAAATGCCATGTAAACTTTGCCCATGAGAATATACCTTTATGGTGTGGGAAGAAGCACAATGAACAGGAAATAAGGAAGTTGGTGTTGTCTGAACTAACTGCATTATCTAATAGAGTAAAGGTTTTCATTAGAAAATCCTTGAAGGGGACACCTGGGTGGCTCAGTTGGTTAAGCCGCTGCCTACAGCTCGGGTCATGATCGGGGTCCTGGGATGGAGTCCTGATGCATCGGGCTCCTTGCTCAGCAGGGAGCCTGCTTCTCTCGCTGCCTCTGCCTGCCTCTCTGCCTGCTTGTGTGTACTCTCTCTCTCTGGCAAATAAATAAAATCTTTTAAAAAAAAAAAAGAAAAAGAAAAAGAAAATCCTTGAAGAGTACATTCCAGAATTTGGTTATCTCTGCTATAAATGATATTTTTATATTTTTATCATTTTGCATTTTCCATGAATTTTTCTTTATTTTCTTAACTGTCTACATCTACAAAAATATAAAATTTTAGAATCATTTCCCCAGGATTTGATATTTGAAAGACCACACAGACTTGTATTATAATTCTGTAGTGGCAAAAACCATTTCTTTCTTTTTTGATACTGCAGATCCTGTAACAAAACCATTGGTGCAGACCCAGCCTTCCTCTGGAGCTGTGGAGTATGTGGGGAACTTGACCCTGACATGCCTCGTGGAGGGGGGCACCCGGCTGGTTTACCAGTGGCTAAAAAATGAAAGGCCTGTCCACACCAGCTCCACCACCTCCTTTTCTCTGCAAAACAGTACCCTTCATATTGCTCCAGTGACCAAAGAAGATATTGGAAATTACAGTTGCCTGGTGAAGAATCCCGTCAGTGAAATGGAAAGTGACATCATTATGCCTACCATATACTGTAAGTTTTTAACAAATATATATTCATGATGTTTCTTCTGGGAAGTTTATTATTTTTCATAGGTCCCATGACCTATGAAGTATGTCTGTCATGAAATATAACTAGTAGTATGACCCTGTTTCTTGAAGATCAAGGTGAGATACTGGCTGTGAACCTTTCAGGATACATTTTCTGACTTGGTCCGTTGTGTGACCTTATATCCAGTGCAAGGTAGGAACCTCAATTTTAAGAAACAAAAGCCAATTCAGAAGACACTTATTTATTTACTCTAAGATCAAAGAATTGGTGATCATAAACTGAGAGAGGGGGTACTCTAGCTGACCACAGGGAGAAAGAATGTTCCTAGATTATGCATGGGTACTACATCCGAGGGCTGTCCTCTCTGCCCATTTTCTCAGCTCCATTTTTAGAGAAAACATAATTATTCTGCAGTAAGGTATTGAGGTTCCCAGAGGATCAGAAATTATTTCAGATCTCAATTTTCTTTCATTTTTTTTGTTGTTGTTGCTGTTATTGTCATTTAATCTTATACACAGAGTTAAGTTCATCAAACTCTTCACTTTGTCATGTTATCATCCTAGCCCAAGCAGGATCCCTCTTTCTATATCATATTATTTTTCCCAGTCCCCTCTACTTCATAGCAACACCTCTAATATGTTTAGTTTTGCAGTCTAATTTCGGCTTCACACAGGGTTTCTCAGGGTCCACATTAATGACATTTTGGGCTGGACAAATATTTGTTGTGAAGGCTGTCTTATGTATTATAGGATGTTTAATGGCATCCCTGGTCTCCCCCCCTTCAACTGTGACAACTAAAAATGTCTCTGGATATTGCTATATGTTCCCTGTTGTGAAGGTTGCAAAATCTCCCCTAGTTGAGAACCAATGACCTATCACATTGGGAAGTCTTCTCATCAGTTACTATGTAGCTTAAAGCATAGCCACAACAGCAGTGTAACAAAAAGAGTGAGGGATGGGGAAGGAAAACTTCTCAGCCCTGTGGCATGAGGATAGAGGTTCCAGATAGTTGAATCATTGGGCAGAATTAACTGTGTCTACTTACTGGTCACATATTATCTGTATAATAATACTAGGAGAGGCTCCAAAACCGAGTGTTTAGGTTATAGGAAGTAGATAAACCTAAGTAGGAGATGGTTTCTATCATTACCTATATGACCTTAAGAAATTCCTTGACCTTTCTGAGTCTCTTATGTAAAATGGAGATAGTCAAGACTACCTCACCACATTGCTGTGACTTGATAAGGTGTCTGAAAAATAGCCAATGACTGACACAAAGCAAACATTCAGTAAACAGAGGCTGTTTATATTATTGAATCTTTTTTCTTCAATACAGAATTGAGGGAGTCCTCTTCAGGAAGTTTTACTAACTTTTTGGAAAAAAGCATCAGCATATGTACAAAATGTCAGTTTTTCCAACCAGATAAAGCTCAGTAGTAAAACTGAGCTCCAGCATTGGGGCAGGAAGAGCAAATGCAGGGAGAGGAGTGAAATAGTGTGATTCAGGTATCCAGTGAGGTTTGCTTGACCAGCAAAATTAAGCCAAGAGAAATGGAATCACTGAATCTTCAAAGAGGAAGCTATCTTAGAGTTAAGCAGAAGTGAGAAAATGTACACAATAAAGTGTGTGAAATAGAATATCATAAATGCCACAGGGAAGTATACAAAGGACTGTAATGGCCAGGAATAAGAACTCTGGAGCCAGAGGCCTGGGTTCAAATCATAGATCTACTACCTTACTTCTTTGTGCCTCAGTTTCTTCATCCATATAATGGTGATAATACCTTTATAATACCAAATGAGACCTATTTCATAGAGTCACCGTGAGGATTAAATCTATTCCTACATGCAAATGGCTTAGAACAGCGACTGACCCATTGTAAGTACTCTACAACTATTAGCCATTATTATCACTATAATATTATGAGGTTCTGGAAATTCAGAGAAGGAATACTTCTGGCTAGAGAGAACTGTTATTGTAGAAAGTAAGATTTGAGATGAATCTTGAACAATGAGCATGATGACTGGGGCAAGTAACCATTTCAGGCAATGAGGACAGCAGGAACCCAAACCCAAAGCAGAGGTCAAAGTTTAGGCAAATGGTCCAGTTTAGTTAGCGCAAAGGATACAGCAAGGGGTATAGTAGACTAGATGGTGAGATAGGTATGTTTGAGTTAAATCATGGGGCGCTCAGAACCTCAGGCTTTATATGGTAAACAATGAGGAAAAATTATTTTTTAAACAAAGGTTCAAATAAAAAAAAGACTGGAGAATGGTTTGTAAGCTAAAACTTAGACATACCTATTCTAGGCTAAATCAAAAAATGTTTGTCAAGAGAACACATTTTCAAGATAGATCACAAACATCATACAATCATAGAAATGGTATATATAGGAAAGGAAAAAAAGGGAAGTAGGACATATTTTATTAAACCAATAATACAGAAAGGAAAATTCACCATTTTTGAACTATATACAATGATTAAACATATTTAAAAGCAATTTGAGAATTTTTTTTCTGAAAAGTATTATCCACATAGAAATAGAAAAAATATCATATACTGTATAAATCATTTTTGATGTAAGGGAACCAAAGAGGATTAACACCTAGTTCAACCTAGTCCAGAATTCGTTGTCTCAAAGATGAACCATTCCCTTCATGTTTAAACAGAAGAAATTGTATTAAAAATACCAAAGAAGGAGGAAATGACAGTTTTTCACCAAGAAATACCAAAACACCACACACTGCAAGCAACTTACTTGAGATTTGTTACAGTCATTAATTACATTGTGTTTAACAATGGCATTATTTTTATAGCAGAACTTTTAGCTATAGTTTTATATAGTTTTATATTCAGATGACATTGTGAAAATATTCTGTCTGCCTTAATGCATAGGCTGAGAAATAGATTCACAAAGTAAGTGTAAACTGTGCCTATCTGCATGACTAACATTGTATTGGAGTGAAAAATTCAGATTTGGTATGTTCTCTTTATAAGTGTAGTCATCTTCTTGACTGAATAAGTTTATCCTGATGTGAATTAACACTTCCATTCAACTGCAAGTAGCACAAGACCTAAGTATTGAAGTTATTTAAAGACAGTGAAAAAAAAAAAAATGTGAGCAGGCAAAGTGAGCCAAATCTAGGGCTATGTAGGTACATCTTTACGTTATTCTTTATTACTTGGTCTAAATGGTTTACATTCACATAGAAGGTACAAAATGCAAAACAAGATACTAAAGCAGCCAGATATCATCTACTGAATATTAATCCTAAAGAACCATCATTCAGTGTGGTGAGAGACAGCAGGAAGTGAGCTTGTGCTGAAACATTTCTTGTTAACTGATGTTCTTTTGTTTAAACCACATTAAATTCTAGTTAACATGTTATTTGGGGAGTGCAGTGGAGAGAAGAGTGGTTATGAGCCTGAGCTGAAAACTGAGACTGCCTGGGCTAACGCCTTGGTCTGCCATTAGCAGTATATGCAAGTGACCCCTTTTTTGTGCATCAGTGTCCTCACTCTCCTTATCTCCACTGTCCTTGATATAAGGCTAGTAATACCTGCCTCAAGTTGGGTGGGGATGGTTAGGTGAGATTTTATGAATAAAGAAATCAGTGAGTAGCACCTAGGAAGAGCCCAATGATCTTAGTTCTCCCCCCAGCCCTTTTTTCCTTTCTTTTTTTTTTTTTTTTTTTTCTTTTCCTGTGAGCCAAAACTATCCTGACATAATTGGGAACATGGCAGCAAGAAGTTATGGAAAGCCTGGGCTATTAAGAAGATGCCTGCAAAGAGAAAACTGAAAGAATACCTTGAGAAGAACATTTTCTTTCCCAAACATTACCAGTGGTTAACATTATTTTGTTTACATGAAAATATTTTCTTTACGTCAGTTTTTTTTTTTTTTAAACATCTGTCTTTCCATCTATTTGCCTATCTTTAAACTCTAGCCATAGATTTAAATGAACAATTCCTGGGGGAAATTCCATAAACAATTACAGGCACATGAAAATGTCATTTGCATCTTTAAATACCCTTTTATTTGGCTATATAGTTTATTTTAATCTGGAAAAGTGAGATTAAGACTTTTTTTTAAAGATTATCTATTTGAGAGGGAGAGCACATGAGCCAGGGGAGGGACAGAGAAGCAGATTCCCCATGGAGCATGGAGCCCAATGTGGGACTCATTCCCAGGACTCTGGGATCATGACCTGAGCCAAAGGCAGATGCTTAACCAACTGAGCCACCCAGGCACCCCCTTTTTTTTTCTTTTTGTTTTTTAGAGACAGAGAGGAAGTGTGCACATGTGTGTATGCACACACACCCACATACGCAAGAAGCAGGGAAGGGGAGGGGCAGAGAAAGGAAGAAAGAGAATCTTAAGCAGGCTCAGTGCCTAGTCCAGAGCCTGATGCAGGGCTCAGTGTCACAACCCTGAAATCATATGACCTGACCTGAAATCAAGAGCCAAACACTTAACTGACTGAGACACCCAGGCACCCCAGATCCTTTTTTAACATGTACAAGTTCATGCCCCAAGCTCATTATTGTCATAGAACGTGGTGATACACAGGATGTAAAGAATAAAAATGAGGGAAAAACCTAATCATGCCTATAAATATTATGCTTTAAAATCCAAAATCTTCTTTCTTATCCTGTATTATTTTAAAGAATGAAAACATCCCATCCAAATAAATTCAAACTTCACAGAATATGTCTTCTATTATGGACTAAACTTTTTTCCTTACATTCTTTCAGGCATAGTCTATGGAAATCTCACAGAGAAAGGTCAGTCATGAGTCAGACTAATGGTAGATAGTATGAAGAAGTACATTTGGAAAATTTACAAATGTAGATTGTAATTACTTGTAAAGATAAATTATCTAGATGGCTTAACAGTTATTACTCTTATTAAGTGGTAATTGTGAATATAGTATTATTAATTTGCTTTCTTGACAGTTTTCATATTCAAATGCAAAATTCTTCACTTAGTCAACATTCTCATCTTACTGACCTTCATTCATTCACTTATTCACTCATCCATTCATAGTTTGTTTAATTCAAAAATCAAACATCGTGGTCTGAATTGTGCTAAACAATTATTACTTATCACATAACATATAGAAACACAACCCAGACTCACTAACTTTCTTTCCAGAATCATTAATTTTTACATTTTTCTTTCTATTGCTATTTTAGCCCTGTCTTATCATTTGTTTTTATTTTTTGTTCAGTTTGGTCTATTTGGGGTACAATAAGTAAAGTATATAATGTGAGGATTTGTCATTTATCTTTTCTTTTGATGTAGCATCAACATTTTTGCGATCTTTATCATTCTATACAAACTGGGAATATACACCTTGGTTTATGTTCCCATCTCTCTTTCTTCACTTGGCTACACCCTCATCTTCCTTTATAGAATCATCTTTTCCAGAAATGTTCACCTGCCCCAACCTTGTCTCAGCTCTTCAGTGTGACTAAGAGGTTCGCCGTGCTCCCACAGCACCTTTTTTCCTGGTACTCACTGCACTGGAGTCTTTCTACTCATAGGCACTCCAGCCCAAAATAGGAGCTCTGTGTTGTTCATCTTTGTATCCCCAGGGCAATACTTGACACGGATTAAGAACTCGATACAGGTTTCTTGAACTTGACTAAAATGGAACAGATGATCTTTCTTCATATCCCTTTCAGATTCCAGTGTTACTTGATGATGTAAGTTTAAATTCCCACTGCAACAGCTTCTTAATTATATGCTTTGGCCTTTTGTTTTATTTTTTGTTTTTGTTTTTGTTTCTGATCTTTAGCAAAATTTCTCAATAACAATGTCATATTCCAATATTTCCCCCATGGAGGTCCGCATCATAATTTAGAACTTCAGCATGAATCAACAGCTCTGTTTTCTTAAGGCATTCTGTGACAGCTTCCTCCATGAAAGCAGGAATTATATTTTATTTTGGCAGGAAAAAGCATAACAGAATCTATCAAGACTGGCCGTGTATGTATGAGGTTATGATGTCATAACCTAGTAATGGACTTGTTTGGAATATAATGTCAAGTCAGTAATTCAGACAGATACCTACTTGTAGTCCATGAAATGTATATGCCTTCCAGCTCTGTTGTAAATAATAACCCAGTAACCACTGCATTTTGTGTGCAACATATGGCACTGCTGCAGGGAAGTACTTTAAGTGATAAAAATTAAAGAAAAAAAAAAAAGGTCATTCACAGTAAATACTTACCATCTGCTCCCAAGCAGGGTGGCAAGCAGCATCATGTTGGAAATTTCGGTACTGTTCCCACCCAGCCATAAATTGTTAAAGAGAACAGATGATATGTGATTTTACAAGTCACTTAGTAAACAGCCATTTCTGAGGCAAAGGGTTTATTCCTATTGGGAGTTCTCTGCCACAGGCAAGAAACTGAACCATAATCCAAAGTCAAAATAGAATTATCCTTCTGTTTTCATTTTCAATGTCAGAGGCCACACTGGTTGAATCACTCCAAATGTCTTCAATTGGATTGCCCATTCTCATGAATAATGTATACGGCTGCACCTCAAAGTAAAAGATGGTCAGGCTGAAGTGCTAAAAAGGAAATAATATCATAGTGTAGTAAGAATAAAACATTGTAAGCAGTGTAGAGAGAGAGAGAGAAAGAAAGAGCAAAGGAAGGAAGGAAGGACGGAAGGGAGGGAAGGGAGAGGAAGGAGATCTGTGTTTGTATGAGAGAGAGAAGTATAGAAGATTGAAAGATTATACACAAATGTGATTATTCATTCTTCGAATGGTAAAATTACAAATGAGTTTTCTTTCCATCTCTGTGATTCTCTGAATTTCCTGCAATAAACTTGGATTTCTTATATAATAAGATAAAGAATGTTACGTTTTAAGAAATCGTATCAGAAGCAAGGAATTTAAATGCTTCAAGGTGTTAGGCTCCAAAAACTAGGAGAAATGTTTGTATGGGGGCTGGGAAAGTTTGAGAGGTTTTGAAGTTAACTCTGAAGAACTATGATATACAGATATACCATGTAATTAAGACAGAGGAGAAAAGCTTACGCCAATCATGAAACCCAACAAATGGGGAAGTAGCAAAATCAAAATATGTGTACATATAAGGAAGATAAGCCAAGAATCCTTTCTTTAAAAGCATGTTTTATTTTAAACTAGAACAATATTATTAAATTAGATAATCAACCTTATTCACCAAATTTCACTGTAAGTGATTGTGGGTTTCCTTTACAAATTGAGCCCATTAGCCAAAATGAATGAATTACTACTTTTGACACTACTCCATTATGTTCCAGGGTCCTAAGGCAATTCCAATGGAGGAGTTCTCAAAAAAGTTTTGAGAAATGTCAGCACACTGAACATAATATTACTCATCTTTATGTGTGTCAAATTATCAAGCAATTTGTTTTTATAGTCAGATTCTGTAAACCCTGAAAGCCAGTGAAGACAGACTTAAACTGAATGGGTGTATTTTTATAACTACACTACACTTGTTTAATCAGTGCTCACAGAAAAGCCCTCTCAGACTTTAGTTTTTGTGCACAGACTTGGGTATCTTGTTCCAAACTTTAGTTGATTCCTCTTCTTGGTTTCCTACCATGTGAATCATAACCGGTACTTACCATTTGGTGGTCTTTGCTTCTTTAATGTTCTGCCAATGCTGACAACTTGAAGACCCTGCTGCTGCATGGGGCTTGGGAGAAGAGCCACAAGAATCATTTCTGTGATACTTGGATTCTTCCATAATGCCTAGGACAATACTTACGCACACAGTAACATCTCAGTATTTATTTTGGTGGAATGAGTGAAAACAACTCTTCATTCCCATTACATAAACTACCATTTGGTGGAATTCAGAATAAGAGGGTTCCACTTAGCCACAGTTCTGAAGGAGTGGTTTTCTCTAGAGATTGTATCATAGCCTGAAATGGGAGAGCCATATAAAGGCATTCTAGTATAGCTAGTAGAGTGTTGGAAAGGGCATTCATTTCTCTTCCTTTAATCTGCCATCTCCAGTTCCATCTCCAGTTCAAATTTGAAGATACTAATGTCTTTATTTGCCTTTTGAAATCAGGATCATCTCACATGTACATATTAACGTTAATCTATAGCTTCCCTGCAGATGTTTATGTCTTTAGGAAGCAAATATGTGTAAAGTTTGTTTTCCCTAGCTAAATATAATTTATTGTTTTGCATCTTTAGTTTCTGTTTTATCTTGGGAAATGTGTTTCCCCAACAGTACATTGGTCAGAAAATACTGACATCAAAGAGAACCACTCTGGGAATCTGAAAATTTAAGGTTGGCTTCCCAGTATCCAAAATAGCTTTAGCATGGTATCAGTCATCCAAAGGTATTTCAAAAGGAGAAGGAACTTTGGTGACCATTCATTTAGTCAACTTTTTTGTAGCAAAGGTGAGGAAAGTGAGACCTAAAAGTTTAAATGACTTCTGAAGAATACTTAACTAATTATTGACAAAATCAGGATTTAACATAGTGATAACTGATAATGACTACTGTGTAATCATTACATCATATTATTCCCTATAATGAGAGATAAGTAGTACTTCTTTTAAAAAAATCAGAACCTTTGAGATCAGGTTATTACTGAGCAAACCATCTATAGCCTTTTCCATGTTATTAATTCCTTGAGAGTAGGAACTGTGTCTTATGTATTTTTTCTCTTGTATTAAATATATTGTCTAATAGTATCTCTCAAATAACAATTTGTTGACTGATTACTTGATTAACTGAGTACAGAATTCATATATAATGATACAATTTTAACTTATTTTAGAGCTAATACTATAGTTACATAACAAGAAACTGTTCTGATATATATTTTGGGGGCAGTAATGTGAATGATCAAATGCATATATTTTAGAGTTCCAGCTCTGCTATTAAAAACTTTGGACCATGGGAAAATTAATTTTTAAATGTCACTTCCTACATCTTATAATGGGAATAATAACATCTACCTTATGTGGTTGCTTTAAAAATTAAATGCTGTTGTGTAAGTACTTAAAGTGCTTTCATATGGAGGATAGCCAATAGATGTTGGTGATGATCAGCTGAAAACTGAATACAATCTTATCTAAACCTTAAAGTTTTTAGAATATAAACCAGGATTTAGACTGAATAAGATAGACTTTATCTAGCTGGGAAATTTTTCCATCTCTGTCTTTATTTTCTGAAGAAAGCAATGGGAAATATGTCTTCGTCTACAGGCAATGTGGTGCCATACACATAGCAAAATGCCACAAGAAAATTGCAATAAGGAAAAACACCATGGGATATCCAGGATTAGTTTGCTGGTGATCAATGAATATTTGTTTTGGGGGGGTTCTGTTTTTTTTAAGATTTTATTTATTTATTGGACAGAGAGAAAGAGATCACAAGTAGGCAGAGCAGCAAGCAGAGAAAGAGGGGAAGCAGGCTCCCCGCTGAGCATACAGCCCGATGCCCTGAGCCAAAGGCAGAGGCTTAACCCACTGAGCCACCCAGGTGTCCCAATCAATATATATTTGTTAATGATAATGAGGAAGTATTTTTTCCAAAGAGGACTCCAAGCTTGGTTTGCAGGGAAAAATTTTTTTTAATTCTTTAATTGCTAATATGTCATGAAAATATGGGACACTTCTCTATCTGTCTGCACAAATCTGTGCTCCATGTGAAACTGTATTTTGTAAATATTTGCATGACCTCCCTTAGAACTAAAAAGAAAAACAGATAATACTCAAAGTATGGTTGTTAATGAGAAAATAATGGCCACAATCTATTTCTAATATGCTTTCAAGTACAATTATGGTTTCAGAAAGATGGTACTTGTCTAGCACAATTACAGATTTATCAATACATTAATTACTCAAAAGCTTAGCATACCTGCTGGAGGGGAAGGGGTGGAGGGATGGGGTAACTTGGTGATGGACATTGGGGAGGGTGTGTGTTGTAATGAGCACTAGTATTATATAAGACTGATGAATCACAACAAATAATACATTATATGTTGATTAACTGAATGTAAATTTTTTTAAAAGTGATGATAAAATCTTAGCTTAATTGAAAAAAAAAATCTTAGCACACGGTTATGATGGTAGTGTCTTTAATATTACATACTAAGTTTCAGATAAATTCAGTCACATCTCAAATAATTTCAGATAAGTTCAGTCACATCTCAAATAATTTCCATTGTCATGGATATCAGAATAACACATTTTTAGGTCCTCATGATTTATTGGGAATCTAAATGAGTACCTATTTGCCCAAGTTTAACTTGAGACTTTCATGGAAAGTAAAATGCTGCTGAGCTCTCCCAAACTCTATAACTATGTTGTGATTATTTATGCCATCCCTTTATTTCTTTTTTTAATCAATGCAGATGGACCTTATGGACTTCGAGTTAATTCTGACAAAGGGCTAAAAGTAGGGGAAGTGTTCACTGTTGACATTGGAGAGGCCATCTTATTTTATTGTTCTGCTGATTCTTATCCCCCCAATACCTATTCCTGGATCCGGAGGACTGACAATACAACATATGTCATTAAGCACGGGCCTCACTTGGAAGTTGCATCTGAGAAGGTAACCCAGAAGACAACTGACTATATGTGCTGTGCTTACAACAATGTAACTGGACGGCGAGATGAAGCTCATTTCACAGTCATCATCACTTCTATAGGTAAGAGTGACATAAAAGGCAAGGATCCCAAGGAAACACAAATTCAAGCTGGCCTTGCCATAGCCCTATTTTATACCTGTGTGGAAGAGAAAAAACTACTATGGATTGCTGATAAACTCTGAGAAACTCTCTTTCCTGAGTTAACGAATCCATGGCTTCTATGAGTCAAAGAAAGAAAACCCAAAATAGAATGGAGAGAGAATGCAATTGCTAACTCTGAGGGACTATGAAGAAAAAGAGAATTCAGTAAATGACTTAAATATGAACTTGCTTTCCTGATTTTAAAATCAGGAATAGAAGAGAAGCAGGCTACTCATTTAACCTGGTTTCTATCTGCTATTGTGTTAGCTCAGGTGACTAAATCTCCATGACTTGGAAATCTGGTTTTCCTACTAATTTGACTCCTCTTCTCACTGTCTTTCATGGGCCTCCCTTCCTCTTTCGTCATTTTAAACTCCTGAAATATGGAAATTCTCAAAAGGAGTCTCAACACCTTGGAAACTGTAACATTTTCTAAGTCTGTGATGTTTGACATTCTCTAGAAATCATCTGATTTTTCAGAAAGCTCATCAACCCACAACAAGTTAAGTGTCACTATCTAAAAATGTATGTCCACCAAATTCCCTTCCTTTTGAGCCTTCTCTTTTCTCTCTGTAGTATAATTTTATTTTTCTATATGATTTCATTCACACCCATGGTTTCATGTAACACTGGTGCATCCCAAATCTGTATCTTTAAAACTCTAAAACTATATACCCTGTTGCCTTCTGGGTGTCTCTAATTTGAAATGCCAGAAGCAGCATATAAGTCAAGCATATCAAAAGTGAACCATCTTCTTTCCCTCAAAATTACAATTCTTTCTGTATTCCATATTTAGGTGAATGGCCTCACTATCTACCAACCTGAACCAGATAGCTAAATGCCACTCCAGACCCCTTTCTCTTGCTTATTGCCCTGTCCAACATCCAGTCACCAAGTTTATCCATTCTCCTTCCTTTCTACCTCTCAAACCCATTTCTTCTCTCCTTCTTTTTTAAATTTCTTCTCCTCTTCCTATCCCTTCCCCTCTCCCTGTTCTCCTCTTCATCCCCCTCTTCCACCTTGTCCTCATCCTCCACCTTTTTCTCCTTTTTCTGCTTTCTCTACACTACTACTTCTACTGCTAGTATCAAGCTCTTCCTGGACTCAGCCTTGCATACAAAGACCAGTCCGTATCCACCTGGAGAATAACTGAGAGCAGGTTTAGAGTGGTGGCTAGGGTGCCTATTAGTGGTGTAGGGGCAAATGTGCAAAAAGTACCACCCATCAATACTTTCCCCATTGATATCTTCTCTTTCTCTGTCTTTATAGCCCTAGTGCCTAGATCGGGGCCCATAATATAGAGAGAGTTAATATGTTTTATTGAATAAGTGAAGTAAGAATAAGTGAAGTAAGAATCCTTGTAATTCTTAGGCTTAATTTTTTAATATGTGGCCCCTGGGCCTTATGCATCAAAATCACCTGGGGAGATCTAATAATGTATTTTTTTTTAAGATTTTATTTATTTATTTGAGAGAGAGATAGTGAGAGAGAACATGAGGGAGGAGAAGGTCAGAGAGAGAAGCAGACTCCCCGTGGAGCTGGGAGCCCGATGCGGGACTCGATCCCGGGACTCCAGGATCATGACCCGAGCCGAAGGCAGTCGTCCAACCAACTGAGCCACCCAGGCGTCCCTCTAATAATGTATTTTTGTTAAGATACCTCAGACCTATTGGGTCAGGATCTTGAAGGCAGGATCTAGGAGTCTGAATATTTAACAGGCATAAGTGTGATAATTACATGTTTAAAGTGGTTTTTTGTTTTGTTTTGCTCCTCTCTAGTCTTTTGAACCTATTAAAAAGCCACCAAGAATTTTAAGAACCTATTAAAAAGCCACCAAGAATTGTAAGAATATAACAAACTACAAATTGACAAAGACATATGTTGAGAGTATTCATGTTTGTGAAATCATCTGACTATATTGGAATTTATATAATGGAACAATGAGGTTTTGGAGTTTTTTTATATGAAGAAAATACCACACTCTTTAGAAAATGCTATTCAAGCGTGGCTGGGTGACTCAGTTGGTAAAGTGTCTTCCTTCACCTCAGGTCACAGTCCCAGGGTCCTGGGATTGAGCCCTGTGTTGCACTCTCTGCAAATCAGGGAGTCTGCTTCTCCTTCTCCCTCTGTGCCCCAGTCGTGCTCAGTCTCTCTTTTTCTCTCTCTCAAATAAATAAAACTTTAAGAAAAAAAACCTGCTATCCAACAGAACTTTTTTCAATGAAGGAAATATTTGATATCTGCACTAGCCAATATGGTAGCCACTGCCTTCATCTGGCTTTTGAGCATTTAAATTTAGCTATGCAACTGAGGGACTGAATTTATTTTATTAATTTTAATTTAAATTAAATAGCCACGTGTGTCTGATAGCAACCATATTGGACAATGCATCTCTGAAATTTTTACCTGAATTCTGTCATTTGGGCAGTAGATACTATATTACTCTTATTGTTCAGGGTGCTATAAATCAGACACTCATTTATTCATTATTTAGCGTGTCTTATGGGCCATCTACTGGGGTAAGCATTGAGAATGCCAATTGAAAAAAAATCCCTGCTAACAAAATGATCACAACCTACTATGAGTAGCAGGCATGTCAAAGGTGCATCCTTTGCTTTCTATTTTAATAAATTTTTAATAGGTTTAACCAGCTTTTTACTTCAGCAGCTAACCAAACCATAATTTTAAAGTAAGCCATAATTAAGCATATAAAATAATTTCATAGCAATCTGGTTGTCATGTTAGACTTGTTCCTCATGCTCATTGCTAATGAAGACATGGCTACAATATGTACTTGAATATCACATTGAAACCTTTCACACTGCCTGAACTTTCCCCATTAATATTTAACCAAAGCTTTTTTCATAATATCAGAAGCCCCCAATATTTGATTAAGATCTTATTACCAAAGCCCAAAGACAGCTACAGTCTTTATATCAAATAATTGCCTTTTACAAAATATAAAAAAAAACCTGTTTGACCTGTACAGAGACCAGGTATTTGTTATTATGGTAAATAAGAAGAGCAGGTGCTTATTTTTCAGAGGGATTCAGAGTTGTCAACACTAGTGACCTCTTTGTGGTTTTTAGAGCTATTTTTCAACCCCCATATGTCCACAGAACTTTAACTAAAACAGCAGGAAATGGCAAAGTAAATGAGTAGTATGTCTTAAGTATATGATTTCTTAAAAGTTTTCCAAATTAATGAATCTCTGCAATAGAGATTAAGTGTACAATAACCTATGGTGAAAAAATGAACATCACCAACTGAGCACTGACTGACCATCCACTCTGATAAGCGAGCAATCTATATTAAGATCAGTGAAAAATAAATAAATAAATAAAAATAAAAAATAAAAAAATTTTTTAAAAAAGATCAGTGGAAATGGGGGGCGCCTGGGTGGCTCAGTGGGTTAAGCCTCCGCCTTCAGCTCAGGTCATGGTCCCAAGTCCTGGGATTGAGCCCCGTGTCATTGGGCTCCCTGTTCAGCAGAGTCTGTCCTCCCTCTGCCTCTCCACCCCACACGCTCTCTCTTTCTCAAATAAATAAATGAAATCTTTAAAAAAAATTGGTAGAGAATTTGAAATAATTTTGAGGGATAAATACCTGTCTTTAAGAAATTTTCAGAACCAAGTTGTGTTTGATGTAACCAGAGTCCAGTAGTAAGAAATAGAGGAGCTTCTTTGTTTTTACTAAGGCAAATGATATGGCCAACCAAAAAGTCTCAGCAATGAGCTGTAGAGGACAACAAAGGAGCCAGAGATGACTCCAAGACCACAAATATGGAAAGAAAATAAGATCAGGATATAATCAAGTTTTATTAGGTACCTGTGGTTGGGAGAGAAAGCTAGAGAAGATGATGACTGTCTCCAGTATCTAGGTAGGACTCAACCAGATGGTGCCTTCCACCTCATGGGTTATGATTCACAACTAATTTGAAATATTAATTGGCCTTTCTATCTCAGTGGAGATACACCAAAGAAAACAGGGATAATGGGCAAGGTCACACAGCTAGTAAGTGATAAAATAATATCTGAATTCACATCCCTTGCTTTAATCACTATATAAACTGCCTCCTTTGACATTCTTGATTGAGAATATCAACAAGACTATGGTCTTTCTAAAAGATAGATCACATATATAGGATAGTGTGTATTTTTTCACCCCCTTAACTAATTTTGTGCTGGATACAAAGAGATACTCTCGTTTATCCATGACATGTGTATGCTTTCATATTAATGGGAAATTATGAAACCTGTAACTAAAAATCATATCTAGAATATAAGTTTCAAGGAAAAACTAGCAATTCAGATAATCAATTGCCACTTGTATTTTGAAAAAAAATCAATGATTTTATTTTTTTCATTAAGGACTTCCTTGAAAGCAGGTGTCCATGCTTTAAATTTTAGTGGGGTCCAGATCACTACTATAACATGCCATATATAGAAAATGAAAATATTTATGATCAGAATTCAAGTGTTCACATTTAATGAAGACATTCAAATATATAAATTATGGAGTTCCCAAGAGCCACATGGCTGTGGTTTGAGATTTAGATATAATAGAAATGTCTTGAATTTGCACATGATCCTGAGAAATCTATCATTTTTATATTTATTTCTATTGTACATCTTCTCATATAGAAGACAAAAATAAAATGACCCAAAGCAGGAAAATGAATTGACTATTTCTTCTATTTAGAAATTTCTCCTATTTAAGGTCTTAAGGAGCTATATTTCATTTTGGACCACTGGAGAAAATGGCTGAGAAAAACCTACAGCCGTGACATCCACACCCTAAGACCTTAGGTGACATCCCCATGAGCACCTAGCACAGAATAACTGTGTCTGTCTTGTGGGGCCTTGGAGGAGTATAGAAATAGCACACCCCCAGTATGGTGCTTTCATCTCCACAGGGACATGAACCAGCTACCATAATCAGCAAACAGATTGAATGGTAGAGATCTCAGAACTCCACTCTGATCTAGGAATAGATGTGCAGACTGGTAGCATATGGCTGTCCTGTTCTGGGTGCAGTCTCTCAAACAGCAGGGCTGTGATACCATGGATACCACACCTCCTGCCCATATTTGCACTTAATATGTTATTTCATTTTATTTGTTTGCCTAAGGAGGGGGCAAATAGCATTTGCACTAGGGCTTTGGTAAATGAGTCAGTCATATTTAAATAATGAAGAGAATGGCATGCTATGAGCTAAACAGTAGAAAACTGTCTGAAAGAAAGAACGGGACTCCTGCCGGTGTCCAGAACTGCATTAAGAATTCCTATACATTCTCCGTAGCAATAGGATCAGAATTTCCCTGCTGCCATATTTTTAAGTTGGAGTCTGGAAGTCCATCTCTCCAAAATACACTTGCCTAGAGCTGAGACTGAAGCAGCTGTGCCCTTGATTTGATCCTTGACTATTTGGCATTTTTTTTTTTATTTTGTGAAAGGGTGCAAATTTCATGTTCTGAGACAGAGAATCAATGTTGAGAGGAGAGACTCAGAATGCTCTAGAGAAGAAGTGGGCCTAAGAGGGAAGATCATTTGTTCTTAGAAAAAAGATTACCCCTATTCCTCATTCTCCAGGAAAAGGATGCTTGGCTTTTGCCATAAACAAGGTATGGGGGTACAGACACTGGTCACTGCAGGGTGGTTCTCTGATGTAGGGCTAACAGGGGCCAAGAGGAAAAGAGACAAGAAAGCAATGAGGAAGGAGTCTTGAAGAGATAAGGAAGTAGGGGTGCCTGGCTGGCTCAGTCAGTGGAAGATGCAACTCTTGATCTCAGGGTATGGCTTTGAGTCCCATGTTGGGTATGGAGACTACTTAAAAATAATTAATTAGTTAATTAATTAGAGAGATAAGGAAGTAATCGTAAAAGGAATAAGCAAGATCCTCTGTAGGACAGAATGTGCAAATTCAATCGTTTTAGGAAACACAAATCAAAAGGAACAAAAGTTGGGGTACTTGGGTAGCTAGTTGTTAAGCATCTGCACTCAGATCCATTCATGATCCCAGGGTCCTGGGACTCCCTACTCAGTGGGAAGCCTGCTTCTTTCTCTGCCATTCCCCCTGCTTGTGTTCCCTGTCTTGCTGTTTCTTTCTCTGTCAAATAAATAAATAAAATCTTTTAAAAGTTGGGGGGGGGCGCAAAAAGTTAAAAATGGAGGAGAGGCAAGAAGATGTCTTATTAAAATGGAAGATGTCCAATCATTGCATGGCAAACCAATAGCTGAGCTTCAGAATCACAGAAGTGCCTGGCAAAGAGCTGATGTATGCAGGAGTGTAACTTCACCATTAGAATGAGAAGTACTTGGAAGTGATAATTATTAGCATATTTTCAGGCTTAAGGGGGAAAACGAATGAGACTATACCAAAATGCTTTTCTGTAGTTTTTCTCATCATAAAGTACATAGCAGAAACTTGGCAAGAATAAACTAGCACTGGATAATTTTTTCTTTTTTTTTTAAGATTTTATTTATTTATTTGTCAGAGAAAGAGCAAGTGAGCACAGGCAGACAGAGTGGCAGAGAGAGAAACAGGCTCCCTGCCGAGCAAGGAGCATCCTGGGATCATGACCTGAGCCGAAGGCAGCTGCTTAACTAACTGAGCCACCCAGGCATCCCATCACTGGATACTTTTTTGAGGAGTTAGGAATTTTAGTGAAGGCACTCTAACTATCAGCAAGTGAAAGAGCTAAAACACACCAAGTGTGGTATCAGAGAAGGTTAGAGGTAAAACTGGATATATAGGAGCCTACCTGTATTACAAAACCATTCTCTTGACCATGAGTTAACAGGAAAAAATTGAACTTGCAGTAGGAAAAAAACTATGTTCTATCTTAGTTTTATGACTTCCTGACAGATACTTTCGTTTCTCTGAGACTTATTTCTTTGTCTGTACCTAGTAAATGTTACTTTAATTTTTTTTAATTATTTACATTATTACTGATATGCTACATCTGTAGCAAATAAGTGGGAAACAAATGTACATTTTGTTTTATATACATATAATGCTTATACATTTAAGTATGCATATCTGAAAATTGGCTAGTTTTGATTTTAATATTGGATATTTATTTGCTAAAAGTGGTGTCCAAATCATATACTATATCTTAAATTATGCCATTCTGGTATTTAGTATTTCTTCTTTATTGCATTGCTTTTCTATCTCTAGTGGTGTTTCAAGAGAGTATTCTCTTTGCCTTTATTTTATTGACAACCACACCAGAGTATGGGTCCTTCTGAATTTTATTTTAGAAGTAAAATAGATTAGCTTTTGTTGGGTTTCCAAAATTCTAACTCTAGGACAGTAGAGAATGTGGAAATCAGTCACACAAAGAACAATAACCCATCTGGGGATGTTAAATCTGAAGAAGAGAATTCTCAGGGGAGATATGAGAGTTTCAATAAACAACTGAGAAGGCATCGTGCAGAAAAAGATTTTATTTATTTGTTGTAATTTCAGTTGGTAGAACTGAGTAGATTTGGGCTTAGTGAGTGGAAAGACTTCTGTTTCTTACATAATGATCAGGTGGAAGTGGTAGAAAGAACATAGAATTATAGTCAAACATTATTGAGTTCAACTTTGTATCCTGAAGTCTTAGCTTTCTCATCTTTAATATGGAACTTACTTTTGTATTGTGGAAGGCAGAGGAAGTGGCAAGCAGTAAAAGTATTAATTTTGATTAATTTTTTTTAATCCTCGAAGTCTAAGAGACAGAGAAAAATGTACAACTAATGAGTAGTTAGAGAAGAAAAGAGGAATAAAATGAAATCCCGATTAATCAGAATTAAAACAAGAGAGATAAAAGTAGAGGAAATATAGAAAACATGATGATTGTCGACTAAATCAAATTTATTAGTAATTCCATTAAATGCTAATGTACTAAATATCCCAACCAAAAGACAAATATTATCAAATTGGATTAAAAAAATACTATTTGATGCAAAAAAAAACCAATTTGATTCTTACAAGATATATATCTTATATGTAAGGATACTGAAAGATTGAAAATAAAAGGATGAACAGATAAACTATACAAATAGCCAAAAGAAAGCTGATATAGCTCTACTAGTATTAGGCAAACTAGATAAGAATTAGACACATTTTTGTTTTTGTTTTTGTTTTAAGATTTTTTTTATTTATTTGACAGACAGAGATCACAAGTAGGTAGAGAGGCAGGTGGGGAGAGAGACAGAGAGGGAGGAAGCAGGCTCCCTGCTGAGCAGAGAGCCCGATGTGGGGCTCGATCCCAGGACCCTGAGATCATGACCTGAGCCAAAGGCAGGGGCTTTAACCCACTGAGCCACCCAGGCGCCCCAGACACATTTTTTAAGATAAGAAGTATTACTTCATGTAAAATTCTCTGGCTGCCTCAAATTCTAGAATGTTAGAGAAGAAAGAGAACTTAAAGGCCTCTCACTCTAACCTCCTCATTTCACTAGTGTGAGAAATCAAGGCCGTCAGAGTCAAATGGCTCACCCAGTGATGCCCAGCTCTTTAGAAAGAACAAACCCTTCAAGTAGTAGTGGAGTATCTGAAGAAAGGCTTAAACCTCACAAAGAGATCACCCAAATGCAAAAGTAGTTCAAGCTAAAAGGTCAGCTTTCCAACAGTGGATAAATTTTTAACAAAGAAAAGAAGGAAAAATAATCTTTCTAATAAGTTTTTTGATATTCTAGTGGAGATCTAGAACCCAAAATCACCATTCTCATTCATTTTAAACCAATTTGCGCTGCATTTATTTCTTCCATCCAAAGTTTGAGTTTAATTTAAGATGTGTTTAAAAGCAATAAATGTGGGGTGCCTGGGTGGCTTAGTGGGTTAAGCCTCTGCCTTAGGCTCAGGTCATGATCTCAGGGTCCTGGGATCGAGCCCCACATTGGGCTCTCTGCTAAGTGGGGAGCCTGCTTCCCCTTCTCTCTCTGCCTACTTGTGATCTCTGCTCAGTGGGGAGCCTGCTTCCCCTTCTCTCTCTGCCTACTTGTGATCTCTTTCTCTGTCAAATAAATAAGTAAAATCTTAAAAAGAGGGGGGGAAAAAAGCAATAAATACTGCACCAGTATGGTCATCCCACAGAAAGGACATTTTAAGAATACAGTTCTCTGGGGGTGCCTGGAGTTCAGTGGGTTAAAGTCTCTGCCTTTGTCTCAGGTCATGATCTCAGGGTCCTGGGATCAAGACCTGCACTGGGCTCTCTGCTCAGCGGGGAACTTGCTTCTCTGCCTCTCTGCCTACTTGCAATCTCTGTCAAATAAATAAATAAAATCTTAAAAAAAAAAAAAAAAAAGAATACAGTTCTCTGAATATGTATCAGAAATTTATAAACTTCCCATCAGAGATAGTAAAGATTTTTGATAATGCAAAAACAACCTTGCTTAACTCTTAAGGACTTAAGGGGAATATGTGAACAGCATTGTATGAGAAGATTAGAAGAGGTAATATGATTCCCATGACTTTTTAATTGTAATTTGTCATGTCTGATCTATATTATATTATGTGAAGATTCTGGGAAGATTAAAAGATGGAAGTGTTCTAGATAGCCATGAGACTATGTATACAGCCACAGTAAAAGAAGGGAAATACTAAGGTTTTTTTCCCTATCTTTGCTGCTAGAGACCTCAGCAGAGCTTTTATTGGGGAAGACAACACAGTACCACCTGGATATTTATTTCAGAGCTGGGTGGACACCAAGTTCTTCACTGTACCCAGGTTTATCCAGGCTTTTTTCACCACTCCAAGATGGAAGAAATATCCCATGATATTCACTCCCACGTAAAGCTGGACTGGGACAGGCAACTTCCCCAATTCATTTCCAAATGAATACCTGATTCACATGATTTATGGAAGACATCTATTACTCACAGTAGCTGCAGGTCACAACTACTGTCCACTGTATAGATTAACTCTGTGACTAAATATATAGTCTAAAAGAGGTGTTAACGTAGCCATTTGTTGGTTTTAAATAGCATCAAAGGGGGGCACTGGGTGGCTTAGTCAGTTAAGCAACTGCCTTCAGTTTAGGCTTAGGTCCTGATCCCAGGGTCCCTGCTCAGCCTGGAGCCTACTTCTCCCTCTCTCTCTCTGCCCCTCCCACGGACTTGTGCACTGTCTCTCTTGCTTGCTCTCTCTCTCTCTCTCAAATAAATAAATAAAATCTTCTAAAGAAAAAAAAAAATAACATCAAAGGGAGGCAGCACGAAGTGTCGAGAGCCTGGGCCACATGTGGCCTCTGCCCACTTATTAGCTGAGTGACCTTGGGCAAGGCTCAGCTTCCTCGTCTGTAAGATGATAATAATACTTCCTTATTGATTGCTGCAAACGTTCAATGGGTTATATATATCATACACTCTTAGAACAGAGTTTGATATATTATAAGCACTAGGCAGATGTTAGCTATTACCCCATATTTTATATAGTTCACAGGGCTGCCACTGGCCCTGACCCCACCTGACCCCCATTGCCCCTTGACCGCCCACCAGCAGGCCACCTTCCATCTTCTGAGACTTGGACTTTCTGTCAGAGGGATTCCTGGGCCCCTGAGGGCCTCTCTGGCATATCATCAGCCCTGTCTGCCCAGCTGAACTTCCTCCCCTGGAGGACTGGGCTTCCCCTTGTTATTTGTGGATCTTGGGCCTTCAAGTGGCAGTGGCAGGGCTGCTGTGGGGGGCTCCCCACACCCCCGGGAGACCTGGTTCAGAAAGGTCTGCACAGCAAAGAGCAGTTTGTTTTTGTTTTTGTTTTTTGTTTTTGTTTTTAGTACTTGACTTGCTTTATGGATTATTAAACTAACAAAACTGAAAAATTATATAGGAATATTATAGGAATTCTAATAAAATATATAAGTAAAATATATAGGAATATTAAAAGGAATGACTTATAAAGCAAGTGAATTCTAGTTACAATGTGGGACTTCAAATATTTTATTGACAATCACACATATTCTATTTTAGGAATTAAAATTTCTTTATTGGTCAAAAATTAGTGGAGTGTATTTGAAGTAAACACCTCCCCTCTGGTACTTTAATAACATACTACCTGCCTGGAAATTCCATGTACCTGAATTATACTGAATGAGTGAGGTGGAAGGAAAGAGAACAACTCAACAACTGGGGATATTTTATACAATGAGATCAAACAGATGTAAGTTAATGGCAGTGAACACTGTTGGAAAGTAAGACATAAGCTATTTGCTGCCTCTAGTACAACACATTAGTATTATCCCGGGTAGCTTACCACATTCCCAACCACAAATATCCTTAGAGAGTTTGGGCCATTGTGGTCAAATGGCTGTTTTTTCTAATAAGTGCATTCCTTCTGCTTGGACTTTCTCATTCTCACTTGCTAACACCCTGTCTCTCTCTCTCTCTCTGTCTCCACACACACAAAAGAAATAATATATAATATATAAGTCCAGTAATGTCCCCAGATAAAGCATAAACAAATCAAACTCTATAGTAATTTATTATTGATCTTTAATAAAAATATTAAAATATGTCTTTTTATTTAGGACTGGAGAAGCTTGCACAAAAAGGGAAATCATTGTCTCCCTTAGCAAGTATAACTGGAATATCACTCTTTTTGATTATATCCATGTGTCTTCTCTTCCTGTGGAAAAAATATCAACCCTACAAAGGTGGGTTAAAATTAGAAAGGAAATTTACAAATTGTTTTATATGTGTACTAAAAAGTACCTTATTATGTTGTTTTTTTTCTTTTGGTTTTAGTTATAAAACAGAAGCTAGAAGGCAGGTAATGCATATGTTTCTACAAAAATAATTTTTTCCTGAATGTTTTTTCCTCAATTATTTTCACTGACAGAAATGCCCATTTGTCTTTTCAGGCCAGAAACAGAATACAGGAAAGCTCAAACATTTTCAGGTAATGGCCATGCTGAAAGGGACTAATATCAGTGTTAATGTATATAAATTAATATTGTTGATATTAATTATTACATATAATGTACTATTGATAAAAGAGAATTCATGTAATCTAATATTGATATAATACAGTCTCTTACCTTTGAATAATTGCCTTTACTCTACAAAGTGTGTTGGTTTTAACTAAGTCATGCAAGTCTATAAAATAAGCCTGAAAGGCACTCAACTCCGTTTTACAGGCAAGAGAACCAAAGCTTGGAGATTAAGTCACTTGCCCACCATCACTGAGTTCTTTTGAATTCTAATCCATTGATCCTTGTATTATTTTGAAAATGCCCAGGACCCTCTCAATTTATTCATTCCTAAAGCAGATACAATGTGGGCAGTGCCAGCCCAGGGAGAAGAGGAAAGGGAGCTTTGACAGTTTTGCTGCTTCTTTGTCCCCAGCAGTGCCCCTCATTGCCATTCACTAGGGACTCCCTACAGAGTTGTTGTTAAGCTAACAATGGGGCTTTAACTCAGGATCGGGAGTCACACGGAGCTGGGTTTCAGTGCCGTATATGCTACTTTTCCCCAATGTCACCTTGAGAAAACTAATTTTTCCTGACCTCAGCTTCCTCATCTATATAATAAAGATAATAACTACCCCCCACCCCCAGCCAAACACACACACTGAGGTTGCTGTGAGAATTAAATACAATGTTGTGGGTGGAGTGCCTAATATGCCTGGATGCTTCGTGAATATGGGTCTGCTTCCTCTTACCAAGCCCCAGAGACCATCTCGTTCCTCCAAACCACTCCACTCCCATCATTTTACAGATGACAGTTTGGGTGATTTCGATATTGCCTTGTATTATATTTTGGACCCATGGGCAGCTGTATTTAATTACGTATTCTTATTAGTTCTGATGGTATCTGTTTTAGATCTGGCAGGGTGCAGTACATATTATGTGTAGTTAAGAGATGTTGTGACTCCCAGGCTGAAAAGCCTAGGTGTGCTCTTTGGTAACTAAGAGTTACAAGGGACAAGCCTGCCCACACGCATTCATTTGCATATAGAATACGCCGTTACACATCAGGCTTTAAGAATAATTGTCCCAAGTCAGTTTCGATTCTCAGCTTCGGAAGGAGTGATTTCTAACACTGCTTAATGGCAATATGACTGTAGGGGATTAGGAAGCCTTAAATTGGTTTGATACTCATACCACTTGAAGCAACAACAAAGATAAGTTTTACAAAGCCTTAAAAAAAGCTACAATAGTAGTTTGAGACATTTGATTTGTAAGTAGTATTTGTTTTATATTTCAGGCCATGAAGATGCTCTGGATGACTTCGGAATATATGAATTTGTTGCTTTTCCAGATGCTTCTGGTGTTCCCAGGGTTGGTTTTCCTAGTGGCTGATTAACCAGAGGTGTAAGCGGCCTTCAGTTAAGCGCTCGGGCAGTGTGGTCGAGTGGCTGTGCTACCCTCAGCAGAGTTCACTTGTTCTGTAGTGAATGATGTCGTCAGATCTGAGGAGCTAAATAAAGCATCTTTCTTGGCCTTTATAAGTAAGGCTAACACGAATTAGGAAGTTACACTAATTCGTAAACATTTTTTTACCTGGTAAGCTCAGCAAAGAGAGAACTAACTAGGTTGAAATTAAGTGAACTGAACAAATAGGGGACCAGGGGACCCTGATTTAAATTATTCTGCATCCCCTTGATGGCTACAGCCTGTCACTTCACTGATTAGCCCTTTCTGTTCCTCACTTTCCCTTCCCTTCCCCTCATAGCTTGCATAGACAATTGATCATACCCTTAATTATACTCTTATGCTCTTCAGTAGAAAGGTACTATATAAACCCAAAGTATGCAAGTACACATCTTTATTTGTCATCCTCAAGGTGCTTGAGACCTGAGAAGGGGGGCCTTTACACCATCTGAAACATTTTTCAGTTTGCAAAGACAAGGTCTTTAAAACAATCTGTTTTGTTTAACGGACCTAAAGAATGTTCTCTGAGCTCATCAGGTCATTAGCATTTTTATAGATCTCTTTTTTTTTTTTTTTTTTTTTTTGCAGAAGGACACACTTTATTGAGCCCCTCAACCCTAGTTCTCCTTTTCCTGCACAGTCTTGGTTCCCCGGAGACGCCCAGTCCGGCAGGCAGCAATAAGATCCACTTTGCAGCCAGCAGGGGCATCTCTGCGGATAGTGGAGGGTTTGCCAATGTGCTGGTGGTTGCCACCTCCAAAAGGATGCTCCACAGGATTCGGGGCCACACCCCGCACACATGGCCAGCAATTCCTCTTTGCCTTGTACTTGTGGTAGGCACAGCCAGCCTTCAGAATGAACAGTCTTACCTCTGCAGCCTTTCTCCCTAAGATAGTTCATTTAGGGAAGGGGCCATAAACACACTACTTGCTTTAGGGCCTTTTTATTTCCTTTTTTCTTTTTTTTTTTTTTTTTTAAAGAACTATTTGTCATTAGGGATTGGTTACCTCACCTATTCAGTGAATTCTACCAATGAGTAAGGTTCATACAATAATCTTCTTAGCCACAGACTTTGCACAAATGCTATGTGAGTAATAGAGGGAGACTGATTAGATTTCCTCCTCCTGAGGGCACGTTGGTAACACCACCATCAAAGCTTAGCACTGCCCTATTCAGTCTCAAACAGCACTGGCTCACCTTTCACTTCTACAGTGAAAAAGACAAAAACAAATATTTGTAGATTAATTATTTCAAACAGCTTCTGCCCACAACAGAAAGCCCCCTCTCAGGTGTGGCTTTTAAGTGGGAGAGAAGGAAACTGAAGAACTGGTAAGATTTGGAATGGAATTGTTGAAGCCAAGAATTTCTTTATTTAAAATAATGCAGTTTTTATTCCTAGGAATTCATGAGAAAGGAGTGAGATCTATGTAAGAAACTTTAAATTTAACCTTGTGATTAATTAGTACTCAGTTTCAAGATGTTACTGGGAGGAACCTGTATGTTCAAAATGCTATAATCCTCAAGAACTTGGGGCAGAGAAATGAGTGCTCTGATTACATATCAGAAGCCCTACTTATTTCTGTCATAAGTAGAATAACTCAGTTTGGAGCCATGCCCATCTTCTAAGCTGAAAAACTCCTGAGGAATCAGCTAAGATTCTTCACTGGGAAGAAGTAAGAAATCAACACCAACAACAGAAGGAAAAGGATGTGGAGCAGGACCTGTGTAGGAGAACCTGCACTAGGTGAAGCCAGCATGACAGTTATGTGTGAAGATTAGTAGCCAAATGCAGTGGCTTTGAGAAGAGAAGGAAAAATAATAATAAAGCCAAGATCTCAAAGTTGAAGTTAAGAAAGAAAATAAATTAAATAACTAACTTCTGAGTTTTAAAAATAAGAATCATCTCTCAGCTTGTGGTACATGAACACGTGGAATCTTCCTCCTCTCTCTAGTTGCTATACATTTTACTGTCCATTTAGTACCTCTTTGGGGAATTGGACAGAAAACAATGGCATGAAATGAACAAATTTATTACTTGTTGCCAGCTCTGATATGAACTTAGGTGAATAAGCTAGTTATTACCTAGAGTTTGCTCTTGTCATAGCCCCTGAACACCCCCATACCAAAGAAACTCAAGAGTTGATCTCAAGTACACTTGACCCTGGAACAACATGGAACAACATGGGAGTTAGGGATGCCAAGGCTACCCAGTTAAAAATCTGCCTATAACTTTTGACTCCCCCAAGTTATTGTATTAACTACAATAGCCTACTATTGACCAAAAGTCTTACCAGTAACATCAACAGTCAATTAATGTATATTTGTATTATATATTGTATTCTTATAATGTAAGCTAGAGAAAAGAAAATGCTAAGAAGAGCATAGGGAGAGAAAGCACATTTACAGTATTGTCCTGCATTTATTGAAAAATATCCATGTATAAGTGGACCTGTGCAGTTCAATCCAGGTTTGTTCAAGGTTCAACTGTACAAACTCTAAACCAAAATCTCCTTGACACAAAAATGTTAGGATGAATCATAAGGCTGCACATGAGAACTTTAGCAAGCGGAATGGAAACTATTTCCAAAGAAAACACAAGCCTAAGGTGTTCCAATACAATGTAGCAGATTAAATTGGAATGAGATAACATATTCTTCAGATGATTTATCAAGGGCAAAGAGTTCTCTAGGCGATGCTCTATAAATACAAAGGACTGAAAGTGATCCGTTGGAAGTGTGTTGAAAATTGGAAGAGCTTGGGATGAGGAGGGGAACCAGATTTCAGCTGACTAACTGGAGGGCAGTGTTTACAAGAAGAAAATCATCAGATAAAAGGAAGGAGGAGTTAATAAAACATGAATGCCAGTTTCAGTAAAATACCTGTTGTTTACCAGGCAGAAATATACTGCCGTGCTTCCCACATTCTTCCAAGCCTTTAGTTAGAGCCCATGACTGAATTCAAACCAAACATCTCCCTTTGTGTGTTCTGTATTTCTTGGGACTGTCTATATTAACTTGCAGTGTGATGAGGACTTTTGTCTATATATTATTCTTTCTTTTCAACCATCCTTGCACATATCCTTGGCAAACAGTGTCAAAAAGCTAATTGAGATATAATATAAAAGATAATCGTATATGCTCTCTGATTCTAAGCTGTCCTGGTATCTTCTCTTTTGCTATTTTCTTCTTTCTATTATATTTTCTTTACAGTACTGCCAGCTTTTTTCTTAAATGAAGAAAAAAAAAGTGATGGCATTGTCAAGCTTTTCCTCTTCTGACTTCATAACTATGCTGCCACATAAACTACCATAGGGTAAGTGCAGGAAACTGTAGCAAGGAGAAAATGGACATTGTAGGGAAGATAAACAGATCTAATTCTCTAATCATTACTACTTCCAGTTGTTTTCAGCTACTCAATAGAGTAGACATGCTCTTTACTACTCTGCTAATTGTTTTTAATATGCCATATTTTCTAGATGCCAAGTAGGTCTGTTTCAGCCTCTGATGGTGTATCAGGACAAGATTTGCACAGTACAATTTATGAAGTCATTCAGCACATCCCTGCCCAACAGCAGGACTGTCCAGAGTAAGTATGAACTTGCATTTGGTGATACTATTGTGGAGGGGCTAAGTATTCAGCCCCAGCTTTCCCCAGAATTTATTGAAAGGCTCAGAAGAAAAATACCAAAACAGAAAATTGTAGCTTCTGTACATTTGAACACACTTCCCCAATGGAAAATAATTCTAGGGGAAAAAATAGACAAACACAAGTATCTTCTAGGGTCGTGCACTTGGGCCAGTGGACAAGATGCAGAGCTCTGGAATCTAGTATTTACCCCCAGTGAGTCTTGAAATGAAAGAGATTTTCAGGCCAGTTCTCAAGCCTGATCATCTTGGTTATCTTGATGATTTTCCCATGACTGTGGTGATTTTAGAGCCAATGATCTGGGAATAGGACCAGGAGAAAAAAAAAAACCCACAAAACATGCACAGCACGGTCACCATCACCATCAAATATCCAACCTCTTAACAGATTCAAAGCAGTCTACTCTAAGTGAACAGAATCACAGCAAGGACTGGCCTCCCAGCCAGAGAGGATAAAATCTGAGCTGAGGCCAAAGCCAGGAAACTACTTACCAGTTAACCTCAGGCCTGACACTAAGGAGTTGCCCTCCCTTCCCCACCGTGGAGAAACTAAGCCTACAGCCTTTTGAAATAATGAAATGAACTTCCCTCTTTTGTGCTTTAGCTGCCTGCAGGCATAACTGCCACAAATCATCTTCCATCATTTCTTTATTTGTCATTTATTGACTTTGAAAAGAACATCAATAACCACACAAGGAACTTCCCCTCTGGCAAAAGAAACAGTTCTAGAGAAGTAATTCATGCACACCTCTGGATAGATACCAAAAATAACAGTTAGCAGTGGATGACTGCATGGGAAATCATCTTAGGGGGAGGGCACCCAGTCTTGGGGGGGGGGAGATATGCACTCATTTAACAGCTAAGTGACAGGACACCTCAGAGGACCCCATCAGTGCATCTCTTCTTAACCCAGGGAGCCTGGAGAAAAGGGAGTCAGGTAAATTAGGAGCAGACCCTGACAGAGGTAGGAACTTCTGGTCTGAAAAGAAAAGAAAAAATGTTTTAAAGAATTATATTATTGGGCGCCTGGGTGGCTGAGTCAGTTTACCATCTTACTGTTGATTTCATCTCTGGTCATGATCTCAGGGTCCTGGGAAGGAGCCTCAGGTAGGGCTCCCTGCTCAGCACCTCAGAGTCTGCTTGTCCTTCTCCCTCCCCTTTTGCCCCTCTCTCCCTTATGCCATTCTCTCTCAAATAAAAAAATAAATAAAATCTTAAAAGAATTATATTATCAATCTAGTAGAACACAATGGCGAAATATTATTCCATGACGTTTAAAAAAAAAAAACAACTCTCTAAAATAATACCTGACTCTCTTTACTTCTGGAGTAGAAAATTAAGAGATTTGTTTTTGTTGTTGTTGTTAAATGTAAGGAATAGAAAGAATTTTAAGAGTATGTCTGCTTCCCAACTTTAAGATTATACCCAATTAAGAATATTATCCTATTTAAGCTCATGTGTTTTTCTATATGTCATTTATTCTGCATTATCTGTTTTTTTTTTATTTAGACTGTAAACAAGCCAAATGAAAACTTGGTTTATCTTTTTTTTTTTTTAAAGATTTTTATTTATTTATTTGATAGACAGAGAGAGATCACAAGTAGGCAGAGAGGCAGGCAGAGAGAGAGGAGGGGGAAGCAGGCTCCCTGCTAAGCAGAGAGCCCGACGTGGGGCTCCATCCCAGGACCCTGAGATCATGACCTGAGCCGAAGGCAGAGGCTTAAACCACTGAGCCACCCAGGTGCCCCAACTTGGTTTGTCTTTTAAAGCTCCCAATAATAAAGGAAATGCTGATTTACTTACAAAGCTATAGAATATGGCAGCTGTAATTTCAGAACACAAAATAAAGTGATCAGGTTGGTTTTGCATGTAAAAAAAAAAGGTGATTCTCCAAGTTAAAATAGAAAATCACCCTCTGAAACTAGACTGCTTTCAGACATGAGCAGTATCTTTAGAGTTTCTTGGGAATATAAAACTTTATTTTAGAAATAAACTTGGAAGGTTGAAAATAAGGCAGAAATGTTCTTTTTCAAGCATATAAAGGGCTATTCAAAACTGTTCTTGAGGACACGCTCCCTCCGGGGGGCAGCAACCTGAGAACCCCAGTTCACACCACCAGTCCTCTGTCTCCAGTGCCTAGGCTCGCCTCCTTCCCTGTCCTCCTCATCTTTCCTTGCTTCCCTTCTGTGTGTTTGTCTTCTAAGGACTCTCTCTTTACCTCCATTCTTCAATATCTGCCCTCTCTGAACTTCCCTTCTTTTTCCTTCTCTCTCTGGAATACTGTTCCCTTCTCTCTAAAATCTCTTAAGATTTTCCTTTTTACACTTATTTTATTTACAGTCAATCTACAAACATTTCCAGAACATTATCTGCTAGGGATAGAGGTTAAATAAGGCTGTCTTTTAAGGATTCCGTAGTTTAGCGAGCTCTTGTTTGCTTGTTGTAATTAAGACTAGCGGTACTTGGTAGAATAAATATTCCTCAATAATTAAATATTCCCTAAACATGTAGAGGCCATTTTTTCTCTCCTGATTGCCTATGGCTTTATTCTTTATGTCCAGTTAAACTCAAAGGTCAATTGTATGAATAATGCAGTATTATAGGTGGCTAGTGAATTTCTCTCCTCCCCACTTCCCAGGAAGTGAATGTACAAGCTGTAGATAAAGAATAATAACTTTCTGCTTTGTTGTATCTCTGTTTGACAGTTGCTTCTGAGATAGAAAAGACAGCCAACAAAATTCTTTTCTTTGGCTCTTAGACTATTCTAACAGTGTTGTTTTCGTTAGTGCATGTATCTGTTACCTAATTGGACTGGTATTTAACAAATTGGTAAGTTGACCTGTTTTCACGTTTTAGTACTCAGGCTACTTATTTGGATATTGAACTTATAGCTACATTTATTTAAATGCTATCTGTTGACCTCACTAAATGCTCCTGGCAGTTTGTTTTGAATCCTTGACTGGCAGTTAGTATCTTTAAATTCAGGATATTTGATTGCCTATTCCTTACACTTAATTGGTTTATAAATGTAATTTTCTTGAACTAGTTCAAAACACTTCTATTATTTGCAGGTATTGAAAGGAATAAAAGAATTTAAGGTTCTTCTACCTGTGGAACTGGAACTCTGTAGAATATTTTACATATCTTGTAACATCTCTTTGCCAGGTGAGCATTCATAAACCAGTGCATTGGAGTGAAATAATGAAGGAACATTCTGAGGAAAAACAGTGGAAATGTATATTCATCTGGAATCAGTGAAGAAATTAAGCCCAATACCTCTTGCTCATTACTCCTTTTAAATGCAGAATAGAGTCATTTATAAAAATTATACTGAAGGTTTTCCAGCATACACACAATGCATTGTGCTGTAGAGGAAGATGGTAGGGAAATAGTGGACAGTCTTTATCATAGTGACTAAGAGGAAGAAAAAGAAGGGACTTTCCAATTATTCTTTTCATATCAAGTCTCTCTAAAAAGCTCAGTTAGTTCTAATCTATACTTTCACTTTCATCAACATTGCATATTCTATCTAATTTACAAATGTGGGAACTTTATATTTGTAAAAATTTCCAGCAGGTTTTGTTTTATTAATTATCATTACTATTAAATTATTGTACTAATTTTTAAAATTTTATTCCCAAACTTCCTTCCTGGTATTTGTACCACACAATAAGGGTGGCTGTCACAACAGCAAGATTGCTCTCTAGACTGTCAATTACCATTGGCTTTTTTGAAAAGACATAAAACACTGAAGGAAATGACATACTGAATTTTTAATTTTTGTTCAAGGAAAGATGGATTCAAATAAATTATTTTGGTTTTGCATATATATGTCCTCGACTCTTTGTCTTATAGGGAAAATTTTTACATAAAATATTGTACAGTTATATTTTTTTATCCTTATTTGCCAGTGTGCAATTAAAGTGTAGATTATAGAGAACTACTAAAATAAGAATCTTCCTCTTGCATGGCTAATTTTTTTTTTCAGGCGTGGAATTTTTACTTGATTGAATTGCTGATTCTAGGAAAGGTCTCCCTCCTTGTATAGTGCTGTATTTAAAAAATCAGTTAAGAGACCATGGTAGAATTAGAAAGTACCATTTTACAACCTCCAAGTGAAATTACTGATTCAGATCACAATCATCATTAGCTAAGACTGCTGGATAAATGGTAACAGATAAAACTAGATGACCAAAGATCAGGTTGCAGAAACTCTGTGAAGGAAAAGTAGTCTGAGACCTAGAGAGAAGCAGTTGTATGAAGTAGCACAAGGCAACTGTGCAGGACACAGGAGGCCCAGGGAGTGGGCACAGAATGGTCATCTGAGTGTTGCAGATCTTGAAGATGAAAGATGAATATTTGTGTTTAATGACATTGGCTAAAACATTCTGACCTGACAGTACCATACTTCAAGATTTCATTTTAGCCAAATAAAGGTAGAAACAACCCAAATATTCAACAACAGGGCTTTAAATGACATTACATCCAAATACTCCAACTATTTTTTTTTTTTTTAGGTTTTATTCATTTATTTGACAGACAAAGATCAGAAGTAGGCAGAGAGGCAGGCAGAGAGAGACGGGGGAAGCAGGCTCCCTGCCGAACAGAGAGCCTAATGCAGGGCTTGATTCCAGGACCCCAGGATCATGACCTGAGCTGAAGGCAGAGGCTTTAACCCACTGAGCCAGCCAGGCACCCCCCAAATACTCCAACTATTAAAAAAGAAGATATAGGGGCCCCTGGGTGGCTCAGTGGGTTAAAGCCTCTGCCTTTGGCTCAGGTCACGGTCCCGGGGTCCTGGGATCGAGCCCTACGTCGAGCCCTGCATCGGGCTCTCTGTTCAGCAGGGAGCCTGCTTTCCCCACCGCCGCCCTGTCTGCCTGCCTCTCTGCCTACTCATGACCTCTCTCTGTCAAATAAATGAATAAAATCTTTATTTAAAAAAAAAGATATACACCTGTATTTACTGACTTTAAACTATGTCTCATGACCTATTATTTAATACATAAGAAAGAAACCAAAAAAAGAGCATTTCTTTTTCAAACTATTTCAAATGAACCACTGTATTTAAACTATACTTCCCATCTTTTCACAGAAGCACATGGTTAAAGGAAAGTTAAGACTAATTTAACCCCTTTCTGGTCTTCTTTCTTTACCACCTTCTGTATTTTTCTGCTGGAGAAGTCTACCAGTCCTACCACAAATATTTTCTTTTGCATTTGATATAATGCAGATATATGTATATATATATATATATAAAACTTGGTGTATACATATACATGTATATATACATATATATGTAATAGATTATAGAATCTAATTAGATCATCTATAGATTATATATATAATCAGAAAAGGAATTATTGTCCATTACTACTAAATATACAATATATATACATACATATATACTTGGAAATGCATACAGCTGACCAAAAGATAATTAAAACACCTTTAGAGAGTAGATCTTAAACATTCTCACAACAGCAAAAAAGAAAATTGCAGTCATGGGATGTGTTGTGTTCACTAACCTTATTGTGGTAAATTATTTCACAATATGTACATGTACCAAATAATCACATCTTAAGCTTACACAACGTTATACATCAATTATATCTCAGTAAGGCTAGAAAAATAATATAAAATCACTTGTATTCTCGCCTCTCAGAAATAACCTGTTAACATTTTCCTAGATTAGTTATGTGTTTATTCTTTTATATACCTTCTAGTTCCAGAAAGAATTTATGGAAGCTCATATAAATGCATAATGTAACAAGATAAAATATACCCCCAAAATGAAGTTGATAAAGAAAACAGGATGAAGGAACAATGAGAGTTTACAAAGGCACATTGAAAGCAGAAATGAAGCTAATAACCAGTATGATGGATTCCCCCTCATCTCCAAGTATTGTTTTATTACACCAGGATCACACAGCATATACAGGTGGATGTCTAAGGAGGGACTTCTAAACCAAATGCAATTTGTAACTGTCAGTCCAAAAAAGGTTGCAATCCCCTCACAGGGTTGGAAAAGAACAGGTCAGCTTTCCCAGCCACCACTCACGGAAGTTCCATCTGCCCCTCCCCTCCTTCCTCAGTCCTGAATTCCCTCCCTCCCGAAGGTCCTTGCATCTATCTCTTGGAGAGCAGATTAACTCCCATGAGCTCCAGCTGTGTCTCTGTGTTCCCCTTCCAAGACCCAACCCTGGAACTCTTTCAATCATGGACCATCTTACACAGCCTTTTCTTGCATGGGTAACAATACATTCACATGCTTCCCAATCAAAATCTTATAAGAATGATGTGCCAAGACAACTGTTTGTATTCGATTTTGGTTTGGCTGATTTTGTGTATCCCTCCAGAGTTCCTTACCACAAACCAAAGGAAATACAAACACATATTTTTATTTTCTCAAACTCACTTTTCAGTCACTTGTAATTCCTCTCATTTTTGTATTGTTCTCTCACACACAAATATACAGACTCTCTTAGAGCATGGTTCCACTCAAAGCAACAAGGAATTGCTGAAGGGAGCAATGTGAAAGGATCTAGAATCCAATTAACTTTTGCTGTCAATGGGGTGTCATACCAGGTGACTCACTGCTTTTTTAGTATATGGGGATGAAAATCTCATAAATTAATCAAGGTTTCCAAGGGAAGTGATGGACCAAATACAGATGTTTACCTAATTAACAAATTAATCTTTAAAAACCAGCCTGAAGTTCTTTCCTTATTACTAAACATAGTCTTAGCTAAGCTGTTGTTAAAATTTCTAACTTTCTACTAATTGCTTCTAACTTGGAATAGAATTGTATTCCTAGTGTTCATTAAAGAATATATCCTACTGATAGACTTTTAAACAAAAATTAATAAAATACTTGTGAATAAAACAGTTTCCCTTGTTTTTCTGACATTTGTGCACTTCCATGTTAATAAGACAATTTCAGTTAAAAACAAACTGCATACATATCCTCAAAGATAGCCCATGTGCTCACTCAGTTTTATGAGATCATAGCATCTTACAAAGTTTTGTTAAAATAATAAAATTGGGTGATAACATAGAACATGGAATATGGGTAATACTTTATATATTATAAAGATTTAACTTATTTTTAGAAAGGTTTTATTTTCTGTTCCTATACTGCTGTGTACTCTATGAATTTTTATGTCCTTATATATTCCTCTAAAGTTCATGTTTCAATATACATGAATGTGTATGCTTTAGATTCATGAGGCAGTAAGAAAGCAAAGTTTTCTTTCTCATAAGCAGATGTAAAATCATACATAGCACCTGCATTTAACACTGTTATTCTCCTTCCTTCTCATCTTCGAGGTAGTGTTTATTGGTATTACCATGTTAGCCTTGTGGTTTATAAACATTTTCATACCATTAACGACTTTGATCTTCACAAGAACCTTGGGGCTAGAGGAAGCATGCCCATTTTATAGACAAATAGAGACTCAGAAAGTGAAAAGACTCCGAAAATCATCAAACCAACGAGTGACAGAGCTGATCTCCAAACTGCACTTCTGGCTCCAAGGCCAAGGTCTATTCCAAGGTAGCAATTGATTTCTCTGGACAAGGCACGCTGGAGTGGAGTTCACACCAATTTTTCTTCTGTCAGCCCTACTTTTAGGAGCTTCATTAATTTCAAATACCACTGGGCCTCCAGCAAACAGGTTATTTGTTTTTTGTGCCTGAGAACCTTCTCACTTAATATTCTCCTAGGGAACATGACAGCTCAATTGCTTGTCATACAATAGGGCAGGAACTGGCAGATTGCTTCTTCCCTGCAGCAGAATTCCACCTTGGGTTAATGAGAGAAGGTTTCTGAAGCTTCAGAGTAGTCCCTTCAATTCCACATAAAGCAGTTGTCCCAGGAGGTGGGGACTTCAGAGACCCCCATGATAGCATGCTTTTCTAAGTGTCCCATATGGCGTCCATCCCAGCATAAGCACTTTAGAACACAGACAATAATGTTTTTTGAACTGTACCGAATTAGATTACCTGTCCTCTGTATATTTAATGAAGACTCCATTTATAGGAGGCAAATAAATTACTGTGTTTCCAATAACCAAGTTCCTCTGAGACTGATTCTCAGGGCACTTGAGAACTTTGGGAGCTATTTTTCCTGAAGTTCACTGAGATCCTATCAAAATATTTTGTTTAATAAAAAAAAGTTATCAGGGTCTGACTGTAACTACAAAATTCTATCCTTATTATAAAATAATTAGTTTATGGCTCACAGATCACTTGTCAGGACTAGTGTAGGATTCCAAATAGAAATGCCTGATAAACAGTTGCATATCCAACATGAGAACTTTGAGGACAGGCCTGGGTTTAAGAAATAAAATTTGAATCATTTTTATACAATGCTTTTGGCAGCAAATAACAGAAAACTCTGACTAAAACTGACTTAGAATAATTTATTATCCCAAATGACAGGAAGTTCAAATGCAAGGTAGACTCCAGGATTGGTTCATTTAATGACTCAACAGTATCCTCAAGAACCCAAGTTCTCTTCCATTTCTCCACTCTGCTCTCATGGTTACAGATGGCTGCAGCAGTTGCAGAAATTATATCTAGACATCACAAAATCCAGAACATGGGGAAAAAAACACCTTTTCCTAGGTCATTTTCTTATGCATAAAGAAACTTTTCCCAGCAGCTTCCACCAGAATTTCAGTAGTTTTTCCTTGGCTATGTGAAATGACCTCTCCTAAAGGAATTGCTGGCAAGAGGTACGAGATTAGATTGGTACAGTATGCAGAATTTAACCCCCTGGAGATGGAGTCAACATTCCCAGAAGAACATGGCTGGGTGGAGGAAGAGTAGACATCCAAATAAAATTGAAGTTTTTTATGGAAATGAAAAAATGGAAATGGATGCAAGAGGATGAGATCAAGAGCAAACAAGGAGGGAAACAGCCTTGGAAAGACCAACTTTAGGAAATTAAAGAGAAGCCAAGGAAGGTTAAGCAAAAGAACTTGGGAAGAAACTTTTTTTTACTTGAGACCTTTCTTGTTTCTTTTAATATCTTTTTTTTAAAGATTTTATTTATTTATTTGACAGAGAGAGATCACAAGTAGGCAGAGAGGCAGGCAGAGAGAGAGAGAGGAGGAAGCAGGCTCCCCGCTGAGCAGAGAGCCCAATGCGGGACTCGATCCCAGTACCCTGAGATCATGACCTGAGCCAAAGGCAGCTCAGGTATTACAGCCATTGTACTGAGGTACAGCTCAGGTATTATAGCCATTGTACTGAGCCACCCAGGCACCCCCTTTCTTGTTTCTTGAGAAAGGCTTGTATTGCTATATACTTTCTTCTCAGGACCACCTTTGCTGTGTCCCAAAGATTTTGAACAATTGTGTTTTCATTTTCTTTTGTTTCCATGAATTTTTAAAATCCTTCTTTAGTTCTTTAATTTCCTGGTTGACCCATTCATTGTTTAGGAGGATGCTCTTTAGCCTTCATGTATTTGAGTTCTTTCCAACTTTCTTCTTGTGATCAAGTTCTAGTTTCCAAGAATTGTGCTCTGAAAATATGCAGGTGGAGACCTGATTTGTGACCCAGGATCTTTTGTGATTTGTGAACTATTCTGGAGAATGCTCCATGTACATTAGAGAAGAAAGTATATTCTGTTGTTTGGGGATGGAATGTTCTAAATATATCTGTGATGTCCATCTGGTCCAATGTGTCATTTAAGGCCTTTATTTCCTTGTTGATCTTTTGCTTAGATGATCTGTCCATTTCTGTGAGGGGGTGTTAAAGTCCCTTACTATTATTGTATTATTGTTGATGTGTTTCTTTGATTTTGTTATTAACTGGTTTGTATAATTGGCTGCTCCCATGTTAGGAGCATAGATATTTAAAATTGTTAGGTCTTCTTGTTGTATAGACCCTTAAATATGATATAGTTTCCTTCCTCATCTCTCATTATAGTCTTTGGTTTAAAATCTAATTTATCTGATATAAGGATTGCCACCCCCACTTTCTTTTGATGTCCATTATCATGGTAAATTGTTTTCCACCCCCTCAACTTTAAATCTGGAGGTGTCTTTGGGTCTAAAATGAGTTTCTTGTAGACAGCATATCAATGGTTCTTGTTTTTTGTTTTTTGTTTTTTTGTTTTTAATCCATTCTGATAACCTGTGTCTTTTGATTGGGGCATTTAGCCATTTACATTCAGGATAGCTATTGAAAGATATGAATTTAGTATTAGTATTGGTATTACAGCCATTGTACTCCCTGTAAGGTAACTGTTACTGTATATTGTCTCTATTCCTTTCTGGTCTGTTACTTTTAGGCTCTCTCTTTGCTTAGAGGACCCCTTTCAATATTTCCTGTAGGGCTGGTTTGGTGTTTGCAAATTCTTTTAGTTTTTGTTTGTCCTGGAAGCTTTCTATCTCTCCTTCTATTTTCAATGACAGCCTAGCTGGATATAGTATTCTTTTTTTTTCAGATTTTTATTTATTTATTTGACAGAGATCACAAGTAGGCAGAGAGGCAGGCAGAGAGAGAGAGGAGGAAACAGGCTCCCCGCTTGAGCAGAGAGCCCCATGCGGGGCTCCATCCCAGGACTCTGAGATCATGACCCAAGCTGAAGGTAGAGGCTTTAACCCACTGAGCCACCCAGGTGCCCCTGGATATAGTATTCTTAACTGTATATTTTTCTCGTTTAGTGCTCTGAATATATCATGCCAGTCCTTTCTGGCCTGCCAGGTCTCTGTGGATAGGTCTGCTGCCAATCTAATATTTCTACTGTTGGATGTTACAGACCTCTTGTTCTGAGCTGCTTTCAGAATTTTCTCTTTGCCACTGAGACTTGTAAGTTTTACTATTAGATGACAGGGTATGGACCTATTTTTATTGATTTTGAGCGGGGTTCTGAGTGCCTTCTGGATTTTGATGCTTGTTCCCTTTGCCAAATTAGGGAATTTCTCTGTAATATGCTCCAATATACCTTCTGCCTCTCTCTCTCTTTCTTCTTCTGGGGTCCCAATTATTCTAATATTTTTTTCATCTTATGGTATCACTTATCTCTCAAATTTTCCCCTCGTGGCCCAATAGTTGTTTGTCTCTCTTTTGCTCAACTTCTTTATACTCCATCATTTGGTCTTCTATACCATTAATTCTTTCTTCTGCCTCATTTATCCTAGCAGTAAGAGCCTCCATTTTTTATTGCACCTCACTAATATCTTTTAAAATTTCAACTAGGTTTGATTTTAGTCTTTTATTTCTCCAGAAAGGGATTCTCTGATATCTTCCATGCTTTTTTTCGAGCCCAGCTAGCACCTTGATAATCTTCATTCTGAACTCTAGTTCTGACATATTACTAATGTCCATGTTGATTAGGTCCCTAGCCATTGGTACTGCCTCTTGTTCTTTTTTGTGTGTGGTGAGTTTTTCCACCTTTTCATTTATCCAGATGAGAATAGATGAATGAGAGAACAAAATACTAAATGGGTAGCAATGACCCCAGAATATACACACTAACCAAATCAGAAGAGACCAAAACCAGGGGAGGAAGAAGGGGGGGGAGGGGGATATATATGTATATGTATATATCATACATATGTATATATATACATATATACATACATATACATATATATATGTATGTATGTATATACATATAAGAAGTTGATGGAAAAAAAGAGGAAAGAATGTGATCAGGCTGGAGACTAGAATAAACCCATGCACTGGATTTAGGGTATATTTTTATCTATTAGAAGAAATTGTATTCCAAAATTTTAAAGAAAAAAAACCCTATATGTATACAAAAAATAAATACAATGAAGGGATAAAATATGAATATAACAATGAGAACTTTTTAAAGATTTTTATTTATTTATTTGACAGATAGACATCACAAGTAGGCAGAGAGACAGAGGGAGAGGGGGAAGCAGGCTCCCCACCAAGCAGAGAGCCCAATGTGGAGCTCAACCCCAGGACCCTGAGACCATGACCTAAGCCAAAGGCAGAGGCTTAACCCACTGAGCCACCCAGGCGCCGCTATAAGAATGAAAATTTTTAAAAAGATTTTTAAAAAGGTATTGATAAGAAAAAGTAGTTATGTTAAAATAGGTTAGAGGAAAATTTTAAAAAATAAAATAAGAAAAAAAAATTAAAGATTTAATTTTGCGAGACTAAAGAATCATGGGGAAAAAGCCATGAATTTTTTTTTAAAAGATTTTAGTTATTATTTGACAGAGAGAGGCACAGTGAGAGAGGGGACACAAGCAGGGGGAGTCGGGGGAGGGAGAAGCATGCTTCCCGCTGAGTGTGGAGACCAATGTGGTGCTCGGTCCCAGGGCCCTGGAATCATGACCTAAGCCGAAGGCAGACGCTTAACAACTGAGCCACACAGGTGCCCCCAAAAGCCATGAATTTTATGTGTTGCTTTCCCCTAGCTCTGGAGTTCTGCAGTTCTTATTGATATGTGAACTTGGTCTTGGCTGGATGTCCTTGATGATCTTCTGGGGGAGGGGCCTGTTGTGGTGATTCTCCAATGTCTTTGCCCAAGGTGGAATTGCACCACCCTTGCCAGGGGCCAAGCTAAGTAATCTGCTCGGGTTTGCTCTCAGGAGCTTTTGTTACCTGAACGCTTTCCATAGAGAGTTAGAGGATGGGAATGAAAATGGCGGCCTCCCAATCTCTGACCCCGTAGGAGCCGAGAGTTCAGGGGCCCACTCCTCAGTGCACCCTTAGAGAAAATCAGTCAATCCCTCCTGTGTCCCTGGTCTCCAGCCAAACTCGGAGCTCACCCAGCCTGTGACTGAGCATTTCTATCTCTGGTGCACAGCCCCGTTTGGAGTCTCCAAACCCAGAAGGTTCCTGCAGCACACTCCCATGCCACTCCTCCCAGAGAAGAAAAGAGGGGGTCTTTCTGGATCTGCCACTTGTGGGGACCCTGCTCAAAGAACAGTGGCCCGACTTTGCTTTGGATCATGGTTTACGGTAATCCTGAGCTGAGAGCCCACTTTTCGGCTCCATCTCTGCAGGCAGTTTCCCTGCTCTGATACCTGCCACACTCAAGATACCCCTGGTCTTTTTGTGACCCTGTGGGTCCTGAGACCACACTGTCCCTGCGAGAACTTCAGCCCCACTTAGCCCTGGAGCAAAGTCCCTCAGTGGAGCAGACTTCTAAAAGTTCTGATTTTGTGTTTGACTGCTCCCTCACTTGCCAGGAGCCCCACCCCACCCCACCCCATCTGTTTTCCTATATATCACCTCGGATTCACTTCTCTGCACATCTCACCTTCCAGAAAGTGGTTGATTTTCTGTTCCTAGAATTGCTGTTCTTCTCTTCTATCTCTTGTTGAGTTTGTAGGTTTTCAAAATGGTTTGATAACTATCTAACTGAACTCCTGGGACCTGATATTTCAGTCTCCTACTCCTCAGTCATCTTGCTTCCCACTCTGGCCTCCTCTTTGCAAAGTCACCTTTCTGGCTGTATTCCTGACTAAAAGTAACACTGTCCAGTGAGCCTCCTACCCTTCCACCATCTTGCTCCAGGAAGAAAGTTTCTGTAAAAAGATTTTATTTATTTGAGAGAGAGAGAGAGAGGGCATAAGCCAAGGGAGCAGGGGAAGAGGGAGAGAAGCAAACTCCCTCCTGAGCAGGGAGCCTGATGAAGGGCTCAATCCCAGGACTCTGGGATTATGATTTAAGATTTTATTTATTTATTTGACAGAGATCACAAGTAGGCAGAGAGGCAGGCAGAGAGAAGGAGGCAGACTCCCTGCTGAGCAGAGAGCCTGATGTGGGGCTTGATCCCAGGACCCTGGGATCATGATCTGAGCTGAAGGCAGAGGCTTTAACCCGCTGAGCCACCCAGGCGCCCCTGGGATTATGATTTAAACTGAAGGCAGACACTTAACTGGCTGAGCCACCCAGGTGCCTCGGAAAGAAACATTAAGGTTAATCTGGGCACACTTTCAAAAGACAGTGAGAGAAAGAAATTAGACACAAATTTTATCATTGTGTATCCATAAATATCTAAGAAAGAGGATGATCCTATGTATTTTTGTCCCTAGTGTCTCACTTCTATTTTAGTGAAATTTTATTAGTCTAATTAACATATAACTTAATATTTTTTAATTTAATTTTTTAACTTTATGATTTTTCATTTTAAGAAATTTAGCAACTGGGAGTTATGATTCATAGCTTCAGGCCCTCAGTAGTAGAGACTAACCTGCCAAATAGTCATAATTGGATGTTGATAGACAAAGATAGTCACTTAAAACTGCATTGTTTTAAGCTGTCTACTCTCAAAAATCTCTCAATAAATGTCCCATGATAAGATATATCATGACTGTACATGGAAAACCTCCATGATATATTCCTTGTCCTTCTAGAAAATTGCTGTTTATTTTTTAAGATTATCAGTGCCAATATTACCACTGCTGTGCAGCTGCCCCAGTAAACACCCGAGACTATTATGTAGGCCCATAGCGCTACCCACAGAACTTGGTTGTAGCCCTTGTCATATGTCTACTTAAGCCTCCAAGACAATGGATGAAATTTATTTTAAATAAATAAATGAAACCTAGAAATGATATTTGCAAAATACTATTGGATATGTCCAGGCAAAACCAAGCACTGTTTTTTTTTTTTTTTTGTGCCTAGTCACAGTTGTCTAATCTCTAATGTGATAGGGTAGGACCAAACAAGCTCTTTAATTTCTTTAAATTCTATAGCCCATGATTTTATTAACTTACT
Organism: Neogale vison; assembly: GCF_020171115.1. NCBI lineage: Eukaryota > Metazoa > Chordata > Mammalia > Carnivora > Mustelidae > Neogale > Neogale vison. The sequence continues at coordinate 160,596,180 of NC_058094.1, read as the reverse complement.
AAAAACATCTATATCTTCTTAACAGACAGATACTATCAGATCCAATTTTTTTTTAAGATTTTATTTATTTGACAGAGATCACAAGTAGGCAGAGAGGCAGGTAGAGAGAGAGGAGGAAGCAGGCTCCCCACTGAGTGGAGAGCCCGATGCGGAGCTCGATCCCAGGACCCTAAGATCATGACCTGAGCCGAAGGCAGAGGCTTTAATCCACTGAGCCACCCAGGCGCCCCTAGATCCAAATCTCAACCAAACTGCTGCCTTTGCTTAAATAACTGAAGCAGGAACTAGACATAAAAGGTTTGTTTTCACATTTGAGAACTCAGCATGTCACCTCACTTGTACCTTTATCATTTTTATGCCCACTACTTAGCGGAGGCACTGATAAGTAATCATACACACTATAGTGCTGCCAAAAACTTACTATGTCATTAAAATCTTCAAATGTTTTTAGAATATTTTTGGATTTTTTTCCTTTTTAGATTATCTGCTTAAAGGAAGAGAACAAGAAACCAGCCTAAGCACTTGTCAAGTACGTGACCAAGTAAATCCTGGCCAAATAGAGTTTGGGTACTCTGTGGCTATTAAAAGGCAACAGATAAATCTATATGTAATGCATGGGGGAAAGTCCTGTACATAATATTAGCTGAAAAACAATATTTCACTGGTTAGTTATATGCTATGGTTCTTCATGTGAATAAAAAATTTTATTTCTTTATGTGAAGAGAATACTCAGTAGGAAATATACTAAACTATGAATGGTTAGTAACCATTGGAAAGAAGAAAAGAGTAGTGGATGGAGAGGCTTACATTTTTTTCTTTTTTATTTTACATAAATTTGTACTGCTTTATATATGTTTACAATAACAAAAATAAAAACACACAAGGAGAATCTAACACTCTAAATCATTTATTTGACTGGAATTCCACTTGTTCAACGTTGTTATGTCCTTTTCATTTACCTTCCTTTTTTTTTCTCCATTTTCTTTGTCCCTTTCCTCCTGGTTTCCTTTTTTTTTTTTTTCCCTGATTTCATTTCTCCTTGTTTTCATTCCTGCCTTTAATTCTTTTCTCCCTGCTCCCAAATTGGATCCCATAAAGGTAGAAATCAGAAAGTGTGAATAGGGGATATTTGTGTCATCTGCTGCCTCTGGGCATGGAAGGCTCCCCAAACGGAAGATTCTGAATTAACTATTTCATTCTGGCCACCTGAGAGTAACTGTGCTCAAGACAGAAGGACATCAAGATTCAGAGCACATGGGCGCCTGGGTGGCTCAGTGGGTTGAGCCGCTGCCTTCGGCTCAGGTCATGATCTCAGGGTCCTGGGATCGAGTCTCGCATCGGGCTCTCTGCTCAGCAGGGAGCCTGCTTCCCTCTCTCTCTTTCTCTGCCTGCCTCTCCGTCTACTTGTGATTTCTCTCTGTCAAATAAATAAATAAAATCTTTAAAAAAAAAAAAGATTCAGAGCACAGCAATAAGATATATATAAAACAAAATTTCATTGCTGAAACCAGAATTTTCTTTCTTCATCAGAATATATAGATATTTGGCTTTAATGGCCTGGCCATTTCTCCTACTGGACTATAGAAGAAGGAAGAAGGGTGAAACCTGAAGTAAAGAAGCTTCTGTCACCACGAGAGGATGGGCTGTTGGCTACCAAGGCAACTGCAAGGTTAGTCAGAGGGCTAGTGAATATAAAATATTCACTATATAAATATAGATATAATATATATAGATATAAATATATGTATTTATATATAGATATAATATAAATATAGATATAAAATAACTGGGGTCTTGCTTCTTATGGCTAAAAGTTTATGCCATTGAAGTGAGTTGAACTAAATTGATTTGAAATTGAATTGAAACACTGAATTGGGATCCACAAGATTAACCTGAGGAAGAGGTCTTTCATAGATTCACTTAATTAATTTATTGTTGCAATAGCTGCCAACTTCTGCTAGCTACTTAAAATATATTTTCCCCCAAAATTCAAAACAAAACCACCATGAGATATCACCTCACACCTGTCAGAAAGGCTAGTATCAGAAAGATGAGAAATAACAAGTGTTGGAGATTATGTGACGCAAAAGAAACCCTCATGCCCGTTGGTATGAGTGTAAATTGGTGTAGCCACTGTGGAAATCAGTAGGTGATTCCTTAAAAAATAAAAATAGAAATGCCATACTATCCAGTAATTCCACTACTGGATATTTACCCAAAGAAAATTAAAACATTAATTCAAAAAGCTATATGCACTCCTATGTTTATTGCAGCATTATTTATAATAGCAAAGATATGGAAGCAACCCATAGATGAATGGATCAAGTGTCCATCCATGGATGAATGGATAAAGAAGACATGGGGCATGTGTGTGTCTGTGTGTGTACATATATATACATTTGCATATTACTCAGTGAAAAAAGAATGAGATCTTGCCATTTGCAACAAAATGGATGGACCTCCAGGGTACTGGCTAACTGAAATAACTCAAAGATGAATACCATGTGATTTCACTTATATGTGGAATCTAAAAACCAAAAAAAATGACCAAGTGGAAACTTTGGGGGAAGAAAATGAGCAAGAAGTGAAGGGGAGTAGGAGGTACTTCCAATTATGGAATGAAAAAGACATGAGAATGAAAAGCACAGTGTGAAGAATATAGTAAGTGATACTGTAAAGGCATTGCATGGTGACAGAAGGTAGCTACACTTGCAGTGAGCATAGCATAACCTACAGAGTTGTTAGATCATTATGTTGTATACCTGAAAGAAACTAATATAACACTGTGTGTCAACTATATTTTGATTTTTAAAAGACACACACACACACACACACACACACACACACATATATATATATATATATATATATATATATATATATATATATATTTCTCCCTTAATCATCATGATCATCCCTTATTCAGAATAACTCCCTTAATCATCAGAATAACATTATCCCTACTTTATAGATGAACAAACTGAGTCTCAGGGAAGTTAGGTCACCCATCCAATGGCATTAACTGGTGAGTAAATGTCTGTGTCTCTTTCAGCCAATCCAGCAAAGACTGTTCTGTGAAATTGTATGAGAGGCTTCATGAAGCCATGTGTCTATTTGCAATGTCCCCAAGTAAGACCCCTAAACATTCTGGAATTAAACAGTTGTGGAACTGTTTAATCAACTGTTAAATTTGTTCAGTGCTCAGGTGGTTTTCACTTTTCATAGGGAAATGAGAAAAAGTGGAAATCTTTTAAGCAGAATCAACAAACTATAATCAAAAAGAGTTTATCTCTCTTGCTGTGTATATAATGCATATACATATATGCATATAATTATATTTCTTTTAATATATAAACATATATATATATATATATATTTATATGTATTCAGACAATGTTTCCATTGCAGTGAGGCAGACCTGTAAACTACCCTATCTGCAGACAGGAAAATATAAGGCAGTGTTCTTGAAAGTTCTGGAATTGGGTACCCAGAATTTTAATTTATATCTCTAATACCAAGCTGCTCCCAGAATGTTGTCAGTAAGATCTTTATTTATATAGAAACAAGAAGACCCAGCTGAAGGATGTGTGTGTATTTAATGTGACTCTGGATGATCTCTGAAGCAGTGGGTACTTGTTTAAACTAGTGTAAAGCAGTTTTAATGGGTAGACTCAATTCCTATGTTCTTTTAATCTAAAGGAGTTTTATTGTAAGTGGCAAGGTAATAAGGGTTAGGATTTTGTGATACACAAATGCTTCCTATTGCTTCTCTTCTCTTCCTATCTTCCAACCATAAATTGGGTATGATAAAACTATTTTCTACTGTCATCACTGAAGGAAGTTACAGAGGGAAAGCCAACTATCAGATTTTCATTTTAAACTAAGTCAATTTAATGCATGTCCCATCTATATCAGAAGAAGCCAGTTGGTCTTCTAATGTTAAGAACAGGAGGGATTTTATTCTAGAAATGTAGCTTGCCTGCTATAAAATGGTGGCTGAGATGTCCATTCGTAATCCCTGCCAACCTTGGATTATGGAAGTGGTTCCATTCCTTGATGCTTTAGTGCCACCTATGGTTCCAAGTTAGAAAATGTTCATTTAAAATAAATTCTAGAGACCAGAAACAGTATCCTGGTTTTGAATTAGCATACTTATCACTCAATTAGATTTTGTCTTTGGAGTTTGACTAAATGAACTGAGTATCTTTCTGGAAGGCAATTTGTCAATATGCATTATGAGATTTTTTTAAATGTTTGGTAATTTCATGTTTAGGAAATGATGAGAGACAAAGACACATTATAAGAATATTTATTATGGCATTATTTAAGAAAATTAATGTTTAAATCATTATAATGCATATATAAGATGGAAATGATGCAGCCATTTAAAAATACATTAAAAAATCACCTTTAATAGTAATTTCTATAATTTTTCTCCTCATAGAAAGATTTTAGGTCTTTTATAAACCATTAAAAACCTAAAGAGGTATATAACTCTACAGTGTGCAATAGGACACCAAAAATAATACCAAAAATAATATAATCCATAATCCACAAAACTAAACTACTATGTACCTAAAAATTCGAGTTAATAAATACGCTGGAAGAGATTGTTTTATTTTACATACACACCAGTCAAGATAAATGAAATGAAGTCCCTACTTTATAGAGAAAACAGCTGTCATCAGATAGAGACTTCATCTTTCTAAAATAAAACATACATACCTCTCTTGTGTTTCTGTCCTGGCCTACATCTCTCCAGTTATCATAGAGGGATCTAGTCTCTCCACCTCTGCTTAGAGTTTTCCCCCCTCATACTCAAGAACTTTACACTATCCATTATCCCTTTTCTTCTTATTAGTATAGTCATTCTTCCCTCTCAACTGAACATTTTCCACCAGCTTTAAGATATACTGAAGAATCTGTTATTTAAAATAATAATTCTTTACTCAACTCGTGTCCTCCACCTCCCAGCTTCTAGCAAACTATAGTCTTCTCTCTCTCACTTCATAGTGTTCTTAATTTTCTGTATTTGTTATCATAATTTTCATATATTCTGCTCAACTCTAAACTCACTCCAGTTTGGTATATAGCCTCACCACCCCATAAAACACCTGTTAAGCCATTAATGGTCTCCATGTTGCTAAACTCATGGCTTTTTTCAGTCTTCATTGCAGTATCTCAGCATAGTCAATACCCTTGACCAATGTTTGAAACACTCACTACTCTCAATTTTCTCCTCTTTTCTAGCCATTCCTCTCTCTCCTCTCCAGTTCCTCTCCCTCCCACTGGTCATGGCTCAGTCTTTAACCCTCTTTCCACTCTGTAATTTCTTCTAGGCAATTTCTTCTTAGCGCAATAGCCAATTACCATTTATACACAAATGATTCACACACCCTAATTTCTAGCCCAGTGCTTCTCTGAGCTCCAGGAACATATAAAAACACCTAAGTTTTGTCACTTTAAAGTCTCCAAGACATCTCAATATCCATTTGACCAAAACCTAACTCATGATTTTTCCTTCCAAATTTCCTCTTCCAAGTCTATAAATGGCCCCATCACCAATCTAGTTATGCAAACCAAATCCTAAAAGTCATTCTTAATGCTTCCACCTCCCTCAGCATGCACACTTAATCTATCTTCAAGCTCCTTCACTTCTATTCCCTGCTGTTTAAGACCTGCTGAACACGTGGTGCATTTGGAGCCTGATGACATGGCCAAGCTCCATGCGCAGCTGTTCTTTGAAAAGCGAGATGAAATAATAAGAAATTTCATCTTCCCACCACAAAAAGATGGAGAAAAAGACTGTGGTCCTGCCATAGACCAGGCTCAAAGGATATCAAGGAGGTAGCGGACCAAGCAGCCAGCTCCATGCCCAAACTTTCTAGCGGTAGCCCCACTGCCATTTTGGTGCTGGCAATATGGCTGACCCTGGATGGCTGTATGTCTCTGGTCATTTCTGTCTTTAGGCTGACCTTCCTAAAGCATCTATTTCGCCATCCAGCATCCAGCCTGAAGCATGTGTCCTTAGAAGACAAAAGATTACAAATCTTGTATATCTACACATTTTTCACTGTCCTGTAGCATTTGGAGAAGAAAGTCTACTTGATGGAAGTATATTTTAACACAACTGATAGAATTTGGAAAAAAAAAAAAGTCTATCTTCCCTCCATCTCTACCACTGTATGGATCTATGTCACCATTATTTCTTATCTGCATTACTACAATAATCTTATTAGTTTTAATAGTCTTATAGTTTTATTTTTTCTTTCCCAATATGTACAGCATTTTCCTTCTCTTTTTTTTCTAAATGTTCTATTTGGGGCTTCAAGTACAATGTTGAGTAGGAGTGGTGAGAGCAGACATCTTTGCATTTGCCTTGTACCTGATCTCAGGGGAATAGCATCTAGTTTCTCACCACAAAGTATTATGTTAGCTGTAGGTTTTTGTACATGTTCTTCATTGAGCAGTGGGATTTCTCCTCTTACCTAGTTTGCTGAGAATTTTTATTATGAATGGGTGTTAGATTTTTTTTCAAGATTATTTATTTATTTATTTATTTGACAGACAGAGATCACAAGTAGGCAAAGAGGCAGGCAGAGAGAGAGAGGAAGGGAAGCAGGCTCCCTGCTGAGCAGAAAGCCCGATGTGGGGCTTGATCCCTGGATTCTGGGATCATATCCTGAGCTGAAGGCAGAGGCTTTAACCCACTGAGCCAACCAGGTGCCCCTGGGTGTTAGATTTTGCCAAATGCTTATACTGTATCAATTGACACAATTGTATGATTTTTCTTCTCTAAGTCACTGATGTGGTAGATTACATTAATTAATTTTCAGATACTGAAACAGCCTTCATACTTCCATACCTGGAATAATCCCTGTGGTTCAGATGTATAATTCTTTTCAAACACTGTTAGATTTTATTTGCAAATACCTTATTGAGAATTTTTGCATGTATGTTCATGAAAGATAGCAGCAGTCTGTAGCTTTCCTTTTTAATGATGTTTTTGTCAGGTTTTGGTAGTAGAGTGTTGCTAGCTTCGTATAATGAATTAGGATATGTTCCCTCAACCTCTGTTTTCTGGAAAAGATTGCCTTCCCACCAGTATTGTTTCTTTTTAAAATGTATCTGATAGAAATCACCAATAAAACCGTCTAGGTCTGGTGCTTTCTTTTTCGGAAGATTATTAATTATTGATTTGATATCTTGAAAAAATATAAGCCTATTCTGATTATCTATTTCTTCTTGTGTGAGTTTCAATAGTTTGTCTTGCAAGAAATTGGTCCATTTTATCAAAGATCCCAAATTAGTAACAAAAGAGTTATTCATGGTATTCTCCTGGTAACTTATTATTGTCAGTGAGATAAGTAGGGATGACTTCTCTCTCTTTTGTTGTTGTTCACTGTCTTTCTTTCCTTATTTATTTTTAAGTTTTTATGTTAATTTCAGTTAGTTAACACACAGCGTATGATGACCTCTCTTTTATTTCTGATATTATCAATTCATGTTTTCTTTATTATTTTATTAGTCTGTGTAATGGGTTGAATTGTGTAATGGGTTGTATTGTGCATCTCTAAGATTCCTGTATTTAAGTCCTAATCCTTAATACCTAGGAATTTTACCTTTTTAGAAATAAGGTCATTGCAGATATAATTTGTTAAGATGAAGTTATACAAGAGTAGGGTGGGCCTTTAATCCGGTATGATTGGTGACCTTGACACGAGGAGAACAACATGTACAAACCAAGGGATGCCTGAAGCCACCAGAAGTTAAGCTACAGGCATGGAACTGATTCTCCCTTGTAGCCCTCAGAAGAAACCATCCCTGCCAACATATCTGTCTTGGACTTCTGGTCTCCAGAACTGTGAGATAATAAATTTCTGTTATTTGTAAGCCACCCAGTTTGTGCTAATTTGTTTCAGTGGCCCAGAAATTAATATATTGGGTCCTGAAAATGCATGAACTATATAGGTTTCAGAGGCTTTAAATTCCTCCAGTGTCCTTGATTTTGCATCCTCCTTGAATTAAGTCTGTATTTTTAAGTTCTTTTAGCTATAATCCACTGTGATTATACTGGAGCCCTGTTAATGAGGTGCTAAGGTGTGGAGGAGGGAAAGCATTCTATAATTCTGTAATTAAATCTCAAGCTTTTAGTGGGCCTGTGTTCCTTGGCTGTGACTTTCACAACTATTTCTTAACTTCTCCCCCTTAGGTAAGACAGGAAGGCAAAAGTGAGCTGGAGTTGGGTAAAGGCCTTTCCTAGTAGGTGGGGTAAGATGCTGGGAGAGTCTTTTCCACTAGAGAGTAGTCCTTTGTTTCGAAGAGTGCTCTGGATGTATTTCAAAATGATAGATTTTCTTCTCCCCACGCACCTCCCACCCTCCCAGCCAGAGCTGGGAGGCAGAATTTCCTTGGCTCTTCACATGGAGGTAAAACCTATGGAAGTGTGAGTCCCTCCTAAGACTAAGAGTTTCTTATTCTCATGTTAGTCCACACTCAGCCTCCAACAATTCATCCAAATTACCACTTAAGTGTACTCATCATTTTATGGCTTCATTAACTTCTTCTCCAGGTAAGAAGATCTCAACTATGACTCTCTGTATTTGCCTGTGTGTCCAGATTTCAGTTTGGCAATTTTCTGTGACCAGTTCTCTGATGGTTCCCAAAAAAGTCACTGATTTTTATTGCATTCAACGTTTTTCTTATTGTAAGGATAGGAACAATTACTTCAGAGCCTTAGACATGTCATTGCTGAAATCAGAAGTCAGAATAATACTTTTTAAAAGATTTTATTTATTTATTTGACAGACAGAGATCACAAGTAGGCAGAGAGGAAGGCATGGGGGCGGGGAAGCAGGCTCCCTACTGAGCAGAGAACCCAACGTGGGGCTCGACCCTAGGACCCTGAGATCATGACCTGAGCCAAAGGCAGAGGTTTAACCCACTGAGCCACCCAGGGACCCCCAGAATAATATTTTAAACACAATATATAACATTTAAAATGTCTTTTTTTAAAAAAAAAAAAAGGTAGGCTCAGGGCAGGGGGGTGCGTAGTAGGCTCCATTCTGTGCGTGGAGCCCAACATGGAGCCTGAACTCACAAACCTGAGGTTGTGATCTCAGCTGAGATCAAGAGTCAGATGCTTAACTGATTGAGCCACCCAGGCACCCCACCCAAAATTTCTTTTACATTCATTTTAGATTATAATTTTAAAAAGAAAACCCCAGATCCAAAATGGTGTCTCTTTGACTGAGTCCCCAAGCTGGGTCTTAATAAGGAATCTGATTTCAGTTTCAACATCCCCCCAAAATCTAGGCTTAACTGGTCTGTCAGAAATTTTGGATTGGTGCCAATGAGTTTATTACATGGGCCTTTTCATCCTCCAAAGGAAGATGAGGTAATCTGCATGGTAAGACTCCCCTTTACTTGTTAGATGGAATACTTAAACTGCCTGATTCATGAATCAACTAATAAAGTCAATTATATCTTTAAAATTTATTCAGTTGAGTGCTCGCTTTGGCAGTACATATACTAAAATTTATTCAGTTGAATTTTTGTTTACAGTAATCATAAGCAATTTATAGTATTGTTTTCAAGTTTTTAAATTTTAAATGAATGGTGCCATATTATAGGTACTTTTCACTTTTATCATGAATAAATTTTGGAAATTTATTCATGTTGATACATGTAGGCCTAGTTTATCCATCTTAATAATATTAAATTTTGTGAACATCTCACAATGTATTTCTTTCCTCTATTGGATGCTTGGATTGTTTCTTTTCTTCTCTAGAACAATAATATAATCATTCATTTATTTCATGAACTTATGTGGCAGTTTCTTTATGGTATAAACTTAGAAACTGAAAATCCACCTTAGGGTCATGGAAATCTTTGGCTTCTCTAAAACTGACTAATTGCTCTCCTTACAATTTATATTCCCACCAGGAACCTATCAGTGTTTTGTTGCACCAACTCTTTATATTATTTTTCCTATATAATAGATGTGAAATGGTACTTTAAATAGTTTTGGTATATATTTCCTATTTCCCTGTCCCCTTACTTGTAACAAGTACTAAAAATTTTCTTTGCTTTCAGGGTGCTTGGGTGGCTCAGTGGGTTAAGCCTCTGCCTTCCGCTCAGGTCATAATCTCAGGGTCCTGGGATTGAGTCCCGCATCTGGCTCTCTCCTCAGCAGGGAGCCTGCTTCCTCCTCTCTCTCTCTCTGCATGCCTCTCTGCCTACTTGTGATCTCTCTCTGTCAAATAAATAAAAAAGTAAAGCCTTTAATAAAAAAAATTTTCTTTGCTTTCAATATTTCCTTGGATTGTGTTCAATTCAATGTGCCCCAAGTGGTGAAACCCTTGAGATTAGTTACATCTTCTGTCATAATAAGGCTTTTAAATTGTAAACAAAAATGTAATATTTTCCTTTATGGTTTGTGTCTTAGTGTTTTGTGACCAAAAAAATTCTTTCTCAAGTCCCAGGCTTTAAATATTTTTCTGAAACCCTCTCATTTCATGATCATGTTTTTAATTCAACTACATTGTTTTGTCAATTTCACCATGTAATTTATTTTTTGCTTTATATGTTTCAAGGTTATGTTTTTAGGTGCCCACAAATTCATTATTATATTTTCCGGGTAGAATGTTCTTCATTCCTATCAAAGTCTTTTGTCTCACATTCTATTTTGTTTTATTTGGTATTAACATTGATATATCCTTTAATTATTTTCTTGGTATATTTTTTAATACTTTATTTTATTTTAATACTTTATTTAATACTATATTTTAATACTTTATTTTAATACTTTAGTATTTATTTTATTTTAATACTTTATTTTAAAATATATTTTAATACTGTATTTATTAAAAATTTGTGTGATTTTTAGTTTAGTTGGGTCTCTTGTAAGCTACATATTGTCCTCATGACAGACTGAATTTCACTAAGTAAGTTTAATTCATTCATATTCACTGTGATCGGTATATATTTCCATTTTCTCTTCATATTTTATGTTTTTTACTTATCATGCTTTCTCTTTGTTTATGTTTTTCTGTTTATTTTTTTGTTTTGTTTTCCTGCCTTTTGTTAAGTTGATAAAGTTTTCTACATTTCTTATATCTCCCACTTTCATGGAAGCTTTGGAATGTATTTATTTTCCCTTAGTGGTACCCCATATATTTTTTCAATCACTTTTTTAAAATTGAAGTTAATCCATATCTTTATAGCCCTCTCTGAAAAATACAAAGCTTTAATATTCCTTTATCAGAAAACACACACACACACACACACACACCTTATTATTGCAGGCTAGAGTTTTAGTTAGAGAATAAAATTTTCAGCATATTTTATCAATTTGTGTACCTTTATATGTTTCTCAATGTCCTATGTGTCTCCTTTTAACTCATGTGTGTTCCCTCTAGGTGTACTTTTCTTACTATTACAATTCACCATGTAATCATTTTTTTTCAATAAGAATCAAGTGGCGGGGGGGTGGGAGGTTGGGGTACCAGGTGGTGGGTATTGTGGAGGGCACGGCTTGCATGGAGCACTGGGTGTTGTGAAAAAATAATGAATACTGTTTTTCTGAAAATAAATAAATTGGAAAAAAAAAAAGAATCAATTAGCGACAAATTCTCTAGAAATTTTATTATCTGAAAAATATCTTAGTTTCAATTAGCAATAATCGCGCCTCGGATAAACCTCATTGGCTACGATACTGCCACTGCATTTTTACCTTTAAATTATGGTTTACCCGAGTGTACATTTCTTTCTTTTTTTTTTTTTTTTTTTTAGATTTTATTTATTTCTTTGACAGAGACAGATCAGAAGTAGGCAGAGAGGAAGGCAGAGAGAGGAGGAAGCAGGCTCCCTGCCGAGCAGAGAGCCCGACCCCTGAGATCATGACCTGGGCTGGAGGCAGAGGCCTTACCCCACTGAGCCACCCAGACACCCCCCGAGTGTACATTTCTAGGATGATGTCTACTGTCTCTCAAAATATTGGATATATTACCCCATTGTCTTAGTTCTGTCTCCAGTCTTTTGTAGATTATTTGGGACTTTTCCTTTGGGACTTTACATTTTTTGTATTTATACTTAATGTTTTTCAGTTTCATTTATGCTATGTCCAGCTACAGATTCATTTTTATTTCTTCTGCTTTATTTGTTATTTTTCTTTATTTTCAACCAAAGATGGTATGTTTTTCTCCAAACCTGGAAAGTATCTGCCATTATCTCAGTAAATATTATATTGCCATTATTTTCTCTCTTCAGTTTTTCTGGAATAATTAGATATATGTTGAAGTCTCTCCAACTATTAACCATGTATTTTTATGGTTCTTTCATATATTTTATTTATTGTTTTCTCAAATTTATTTATCTCAAATTTATCTCTCAATTTATTGTTTCTTCAAATGAAGAAATTTCTCAAAAGTATTTTTCAATGCACATATTTTCTTTTTTACTATAATCAGGATTTATGTTTATGCACATATATGAATATACACATATATACATATTAAATACATGTGCATATCCAATTATTTATAATACATATATAACATGTATGCATAGTTCATGTATAACATAAAATGTACATATACAACAAAATTGAAATATGTATTACATTTATGTATTTACTTATATAATATGTAAGTATTGATATACATATGTATATGTGTGTATATGTATGTAATTTCCAAGATTTTCAGTTAACTATTTTTTCTCTATCTTTTCTACCTTTCTCATAAATTGTTGTTGTATTTATGGATAGTATCTCTTCTTTATCTCTTCAACAATCCTAAAGATGCTTGTTAAAATTTTAGTTACTTTTGTTTGGAATGAATTCGTAGTCGATTTTCTTGTCTATCTTAATGACATCAGCTGCTTGGTGCATTGTGGAATTTGGGTTTGTGAACTCATTTCAAGTGACTTCCTTCTCTTTCTCCCTCACTCTCACTCTCACTCTCTTAACACTCAATTTCTCTTCTCTCTTCACCAGTTTACCAGTCCCAGTTTGGCAGACTTGCAGTTGCCTCCATGTGACATTCAAGATTCCCATTGTATTACTGAAGTTGTCACTGCTAGAGTCCTAAGCCAGTTGTATCATTTCAGTTTCTGGTTGGTTCCTGGTTGTGAGATGATGTCTGGGTTCTCCCAATTCCCCGAATAGGCCCAGCTTCACAGAAAGACTAACCACATCCCTGCCTAATGTGCAGTGGCTCTCCAATGATTGTGGCCCGTTCTTGCTGCATGAGTGGTTCTGTATTGGCTAGAGAGTGGCCCATGGGATTTCTTCATAGCTCCTTGGTGGGAGTGATTCAGAGCATTACAGCAACTCCTCTCTCTATGGATGATTTGAGTTCATCCCCCAATGTCATCTCATAATTTACCAAATCACCTCATGGTGCTGATGCAATGGAACCCTTTGCCAGCTCACTTCACAACTCTTGAAATTATGATCCTTGGGGGACTGGAGCCTATTCCTGCCTATCAATCCTCATACCCCACCCCTATTGTCCTAGTGAGTGGGAAGGAGCTTCCCACTACCCTTTATTCATTCTACTGAGCTCAGGCTCTTTCCTCCAACCTCTGCACTACCTTCTCCCACCAAACTCCTAGCCAACTTTGATCCCAGGGCAGGGTAATTTTTTAAGATAGTCTGATCTGATCCTGTCTTTTTCAAATTCTCAAGGGTCTGCATTGTCCTTCAAGGTATGGCACAGGAAAATTGAACTTTTTTGAATACTAAAAGGAAAATGAGTAGTACCTACTAACTGCTGGGTTCTAATAACCACTACCCTCAACATATGCCCTCAGAAAACAGTGACAAGAGATCCTCTTTTCCCCACAGATAATAATTTGGCTGGGATGATGCAAAGAATAAAAATACAACAGATCATTTTATTTTTCTAGTTATTTGTTTCTGCATAGTTTTTCTCTGTCATTTAAATAAAATCTACACAGAAGCTTACATGAAAATCTTAATATGTATCTAACCACTTTTCTGCTCAGTATGTTCAAAGATAATTCAGGAAGAAGGACACATGTATGACTATTTAAAGAGCTACAAAACTGAGGGGTATGGTCATTAGGAGCCTCTGGTGCTCAGAGGCTGTGTCCTTTGGAAAACCTGGCTCAGATCCCCCAGAAGTACTACTTGCTGTGCAATATGAATGAGGCAGAAAGAACTTCAAATATGAACACTGATTCTCATGGGCTCGTGACTCAGCCAATCAATTTCAAGCTCCAAAATTCTTGAATCCCTGAGAAAGTTTGTATTTACAACAGAAAGAGCCTTCAATACAGTTCTTTTGCAGGAAACTGGACAGAGTCCAGGTATTCAGAGAAAAGGAAAGGAGCACACCAACTTGGAATGATTACTATACATGAAAGTCTCCTGAGATAACAAAGCAAAAAGCTTCCTCCACTTGGAATCTGCTCCAACATGCTAAAAGAAACCACAGGGCCTCAGGGCCATAGGAACTGCTACCGGCACATTTCCTTCCCTTACCAGATGACAAATCCTGTAACTTGTAATACCACTTCCCTCACAAGCTCATCCTATAGACCACAGCTCCACATCCAGAATGAATTCCTATCATTATACCTGATGGTATCTGAAGGGCTTTTTACACATTGCCTCATCTCACATGATCTTAACCAGGATCCCTGTCATCTTCATCTTAATAGATGGACAGACTGAGACAAAAAGAGATTAATAACTTGGCCAAGATCACAAGGCTAGTATTTCATTGGGTCAGAACTTCCTAGGTCTTTCTAGGACAATAAACCTTCTTTGTCTTAAAATGGATCTCTTGAGTCTGATGCATTCTTGTGTGGAATCCTATGTTAGTAAATCATACATTCTGTAATCACTCTGATGGTATGAACTCCAGAGGCACTTCAGTCAGGAAGACAAAAACATATGCAAAAGGATGTCAAATTCAAAAGGATGAATTAGTCCAGAGTGGAAAGTTCTGATATAATCAACCTATCGCTAAGTGCCTGGCTGGTATCCTTGAAAGATGGTGTCTTATTGAGGGCTCAGCACTGCTCTGTGCTGTGCGCAGTTAGGTCAATAAGCAGGGGCAGTAGCTATATCCAGCTTTCTAAGAGGTGTCCATACTATTGGGTACATGAATAGCCTCCAAGTCTGCCATTTTGTCCACTCTATTCAAGGGCCTATCGTATAAGCACTCTAGTGGCGGAGAACAGAAGAACTGACATGAGTTGCCCTGCCTAGTAAGACTGTTTGGTCATTTAGTGCCTTTTCTTCAGTAGACGCTCCCTGGTGGACATAACATAAGGCAAAAGGATTCACAGAATGCTGAGTGAAATAAGTCAAGCAGAGAGAGTCAATTATCATATGGTTTCACTTATTTGTGGAGCATAACAAATAGCATGGAGGACAAGGGGTGTTAGAGAGGAGAAGGGAGTTGGGGTAAATTGGAAGGAGAGGTGAATCATGAAAGACTATGGACTCTGAAAAACAATCTGAGGGGTTTGAAGTGGCCGGGGGGTGAGAGGTTGGGGTACCAGATGGTGGGTATTATAGAGGGCACGGATTGCATGGAGCACTGGGTGTGGTGAAAAAATAATGAATACTGTTATGCTGAAAATAAATAAATTAATAAATATATATATATAAAATAAATGCCCCCCCCCCAAAAAAAAGGATTCACAGAGTTTTTGGTCTCTCTCAAAGATCCATCCATATGCCTCTTCCTCAAATTCTCTTGTTTCCAAGATCCACTTTGCTCTTCCAAGCCCCTGAACAGCCACCTAAGCCATTTGTCACTGCTGGTGGGGATGGGGGGGAGTCCACATATATCCGTCCTTCAAATCATTTCCCCCTCTATACAAATTTATGACCAGCTGTGCTGCTTATAGGTCTGCCCACTGGAAGGATTTCTTCATTATTTTTTGTCAGTTACATTGAGTGTGGTTGTAGGGTGGTATCAGTCCATTTTTGATTAACACCGATAGATTTGGACCCATGATTAGTACTAATATATTCAGCCAACTCATTTGTGGATGGATGGAGCCTAATTTTGTAACTTTTCTCTCAGTTTGTCATGGGGAATCCCCCATGATGTCATAAAGGTAATAAAGATGTCATAAAAATACTTTAAGGGAGAGGTTACAGCACAATTGAAATAGATGATGTGGAATTCTGGACCTGTTTCTGATACTAATACACCTGTGTCTGTAATTACTTGTGACCTCTGGACCTCCTCTGATATGATATAAGTGTATCATTCTATCATCTGACAGAGTGCTGTTTCACTAGCTTAACCTCATGATTCCTTGGATCTGATGGTGTATATCTTCTGTTGTGAAACTCTGGGCATATAATCATTCAATATCCTGTGGTCAGGCACTCAGTGTCTCCCAGGGCTCTTTTTTAAACATCAAGTAGTTTTCTGCTATAAAAGTCCTACCATTGGTCCACAACCCTGGAGAATCTACAATGCATCTCTCATATTAGGCCTTTCTAGGGCCTCCAAGAAGCATTTAAAAAAAATTTTTATTAACATATGATGTATTATTAGCCCCAGGGGTACAGGTCTGTAAATCGCCAGGTTTGCACACTTCGCAGCACTCACCATAGCACATACCTTCCCCAATGTCCATAACCCCACCACCCTCTCCCTACCCCCCTACCCCCGGCAACCCTCAGTTTGTTTTGTGAGAGATTAAGAGTCTCTTGTGGTTTGTCTCCCTCCCAATCCCATCTTGTTTCATTTATTCTTTTCATACCCCCCAAAACCCCCATGTTGCCTCTCAACTTCCTCATATCAGAGATCATATGATAATTGTCTTTCTCTGATTGAATTATTTCACTAAGCATAATACCCTCTAGTTCCATCCATGTTATTGCAAATGGCAAGATTTCATTTCTTTTGGTGGCTGCATAGTACTCCACTGTATATATATATATATATATATATATATATATATATATATACCACTTCTTCTTTATCCATTCATCCATAGACATCTAGGTTCTTTCCATAGTTTGGCTATTGTGTGCTATAAACATTCGGGTGCACGTGCCCCTTTGGATCACTACATTTGTATCTTTAGGGTAAATACCCAGTAGTGCAATTGCTGGGTCGTAGGGTAGCTCTGTTTTCAACTTTTTGAGGAACCTCCATGCTATTTTCCAGGGTGGTTGCACCAGCTTGCATTCCCATCAACAGTGTAGGAGGGTTCCCCTTTCTCCATATCCTCACCAGCATCTGTCATTTCCTGACTTGTTAATTTTAGCCATTCTGACTGGTATGAAGTAGTATCTCATTTTGGTTTTGATTTGTATTTCCCTGATGCTGAGTGATGTGAAGCACTCTTTCATGTGTCTGTTGGCCATCAGGATGCCTTCTTCACAGAAATGTCTGTTCATGTCCTCTGCCCATTTCTTTTTTCTTTTTTTGTGTGATTTTACGTGACTTTATTGTCACTGACATTTTCACAAACATGCTCTGCTAATTGGTAAGGGAGTATACAGATGCAAGAGCCATCCTTCAAGAACTTGAGACCTAAGAAGAGATTACATTAAATCATAATTCAGGACAAGAGTTTCGAAGATGCCATAATCTTGGATTCTTGTTCCTTCCCTTGCAGTGTGGAACAGTCAGAGCATTGGTGGCCTCTCTCTCTCTCTCTCTCTCTTTTTTTCCATTTAATTTTTTATTTTTAATTAATTTTTTTATAAACATATAATTTATTTTTATCCCCAGGGGTACAGGTCTGTGAATCCCTCTGCCCATTTCTTGATTGGATTATTTGTTCTTTGGGTGTTGAGTTTGATAAGTTCTTTATAGATTTTGGATACTAGCCCTTTATCTTATATGTCGTTTGCAAATATCTTCTCCCATTTTGTCAGTTGTTTTTTGGTTTTGATGACTATTTCCTTTGCTGTGCAGAAGCTTTTGATCTTGATGAAGTCCCAATAGTCATTTTTGCCTTTGCTTCCCTTGCCTTTGGCGTTGTTCCTAGGAAGAAGTTACTGCCACTGAGGTCGAAGAGGTTGCTGCCTGTGTTCGCCTCAAGAGAATTCCTTTCTCACATTGACGTCCTTTATCCATTTTGAGGCTATTTTCATGTGTGGTGTAAGGAAATAGTCCAGTTTCATATTTCTGCATGTGGCTGTCCAATTTTCCAACACCATTTGTTGAAGAAATGGTCTTTTTTCCATTGGACATTCTTTTCTGCTTTGTCAAAGATTAGTTGACCATAGAGTTGAATTAAATTTCTGGGCTCTCTATTCTGTTCCATTGATCTGTGTGCCTGTTTTTGTGCCAGTACCATACTGTCTTGATGATGACAGCTTTGTAATACAGCTTGAAGTCTGGAATTGTGATGCCACCAACTTTGGCTTTCCTTTTCATTATTCCTCTGGCTATTTGAGGTCTTTTCAGGTTCCATATAAATTTTAGGATTATTTGTTCCATTTCCTTGAAAAAAAAAGGATGGGGATTTTGATAGGGATTGCATTAAACATGTAGATTGCTTTCGGTAGGATAGACATTTTCACAATATTTGTTCTTCCAATCCATGAGCATGGAACATTTTTCCATTTCCAAAAAGCATTTTTATCTACAATGTATACCTCTATCATCATGGGATCTGATGGGCCAAATGGCTGGAAAAGTGGAACAGCTTACACCACAGTTTGGATCTTCTGCAGAGCTCCTTCCTCTAAACTCCATAGACCATATAACCCCTTAAAACTGTTGATGTTACAGGGCCCTGAATTTGTGTGGTATATCTTCCACCTCTGGCATGTATTTGTCTTACTGAGGAGTCCAGAGTACTTGTTATTTATCAAACACTAAGTTATCAAGTTGATGTCATCAACATAGTGGACAAAAGTGATGTTCTATGAAATAGCAACATCATCTGGGTTCTCACAGGTCATATTAAAACTACATTAAGGGACTTACTATAATGCTGGAGCAACTGCATGGATATGTAATACTCTCTCTCCAGTATAAAAGCAAACTGGTTTTGATTATCATTACTGACAGAGATTGAAAGGAATACATTAACTAGATCAATAGCTGTATATCAAGTCCCAGAGGTTGTTTTGATCAGTTGGAGTAAAGACACCAAATCAGGCAGAGCAGCTACGGTTGGGACTATCACTTGCTTAAACTTATGATAGTCCAGTACCATATGCTTCATTTGTCTATTTTTGCCAAGATCATATAGGAGATTTAAAAGTAGAAATGAAGACCACTATTCATTCTTTTGTTAAGTTTTTGACAGGCGTGCTAAACTCTGCAACTGCCCTCAGGATGACATATCACTTCTGGTTCACTGTCTTGGCAGGAGAATGTATGGGCAATTTTAGGAGCTTCTACTTGGTCCTTTCCAAGTAATGACTCTTCTTTAATAGGTCATGAAACCAACGTGAGAATTTTGCCAGCTGATAAAAATATCACAGTTATTTACTCAGGGACTGAAGAAACAACCAGTGTGAGTTTGCAAATGCATTGAACCCACCTGTGAGATGGACTTGTACATTGCCTCTATTAATCTGTTTTCTCCATAAGCCCCCACTCTACCCAGAGCACCAGCATTTAGGATCCTTGACATCAGTGTCAGCTCAGAATTTATATCCAACAATTCCCAAGAGGTCTAGGTAATCCACCTTTATTTACTGCACACTCAGGTGTGTAGGTCCCTGTGGAGAAGAAATGAGAAAATATTTATCATATTTATTTGCTACAGCATTGCAGGGTCTTTGTAAGAAAAAGTTGGCTTAGATCTCAAAACTGCTATAGGAACATAATTATCAAGTGTGCTGACTGACATCTGCTCTCCAGCTGCTTATCTTCTGGATTATGCAAGTCTGGTTATACTTGTCATATTTATCATAGTTTGGGGCTACTCATGAGTCTTCTTCCTAGGAACACACTGTGATCTCATAAACAAACAACAGACCCTAGTTACCATTCTCTTCTTGCTGCTTGCTAGTATTTTTTTCCACCTTGTTTCTCCATATAAGTGCTGCCCTGTGACACTGCCATTCCAGAACACTACCACCTTTCTTGAGCCCAGTTCTATGACTGTATCTCCTCTGATTATTGCTGGCTTTCAGCAGAAAGCCATCGCGTTCTTAAAGATGTTGGTTCGACCTTTAGCAGTGCATTTCCTATTGCCTTAATTGAAGGAGTGTCCTCTGACAAGTTACCAGGAAAATAAACAAACAGTGGGTTCTCTGGGATCATATAATAAATGTATTTCCTCTGTAAAACTTGTGATCTCTTTTTCAATATTCTTCCAAGGTAATTCTGTCATTTCTATCTGCATAAGACATTATATCTTGACAAGGACATTAAATCTAGAGTCAGGGAAGTGTCCCTTTAGCAAGCAATGGATTTCCCCAGTCAGGCTTATATTCTGGCATTCTCATACCACTATGCAATGCCCTTGCAATCTACTATCACATGTGTTACCCTGATTTCTGATGCTAAATATGACAGATATTTTGGGGGTATGTATTCTCAGGCTCTTATTACCTGTTCACTCTATATTGAAACCTGACTTTGGTCCTCTGGGTACTGTATTTTTTGGGTCCGAGTTTGGCCCATCATAATGTGAAATGTGAAAACATTCTGTCAATAGTAGCGTTGTAGGATGTTCAAAGGTGGCTACACTTATGGTGAACATAGCCTAAGGCAGAGACTTGGGAAATCACTATGTTGTACATCTGAAACTAATGTAATGTTGTATATGAACAATACTTGAATATTGAATATTTGGATATTTGAATAACAAAAGTTTAAAAAAAATTTAAGCACACATTTTGTCCCAACTTAACCTCTTCACAGAAGCCATCAGTACTTCTATTCTCTTCTATCTTTCCACATGCTCAAAGACTTCATTGTACAAACCCCAACTTCTTCTGTGTCATGTGTTCTTATTTTCTCATCCCACTTTTTACTGCACCAAACAAGTGTATTGGACCTGATAACTTTGAAACATATGGAAGGTAGTTTTCATACACTTCAATGTCACTTAAGGAAATACATGTAATTTAAGAGTCAGAGAATTGTGAATAGACATCTGTGGAAGACGTGGCTAGTAGTCTGTTCTCCCTATATACAGAAATAGAATATTTAGCTGCATTGCTACATGTGACCCTGTGTCTGTACTTCTCTATTATGCTCTCAAAATAAAGTAGTGCCTGCCATTTCCTTATACAACCTACCATAGCTATAACATAGACATTATGGTAGCAGTCAGAGCAGCCAACTTGGGTCCCACAATGAAAGCCATGCATTGAGGATGACAGCGTAAAAGATGTAAGAAGCTTGGAAAACGATGGTTATGCAGTTTCCAAACCAGCCTTAGTCTATCTACCTGGATTTTTGCATGAAAAGGAAAATAAACATCCACCCTTATTAAGCCTCTGCTACCTTAGGTAACAGTTTGAGTAACTGAACTGATATTCTGTCTGATCCAATAGCATTAATGTACACTGTCATTAATAATACATTCTATGGCTAAAATTAACAACTCTGGAAAATACAAGTGTTGATGAGGATGTGGGGAAAGGGGGACCCTCTTATACTTTTGGTGGGAATGCAAACTGGTACAGCCACTCTGGAAAATAGTACTGAGTTTCCTCAAAAGTTAAAATAGAGCTCCCCTACAACACAGCAATTACACTACTAGGGATTTATTTAAAGGATACAAACAAAGTAATTGGAAGGGACACATGCACACCAATGTTTATAGCAACAACATCCGCAATAGTGAAACTATGAAAAGAGCCCAGATGTACACCAACAGATGAATGGATAAAGAAGATGTGAGATTATATATATATAGAGAGAGGGGGGGGAAGAGAAAGAGAGAGAGAGAGAGAGAGAGAGAGAGAGTCAGGTCTCATATATGATGGAATATTATATCCATACATACATATGATGGAATATTACTCAGCCATCACCAAGAATGAAATCTTGCCATTTGCAATGACATGGATGGAACTAGGGTATTATGTTAAGAAAAATAAATCAGTCAGAGAAAAACAAGTATCATATAATTTCATTCATATGTGGAATTTTAAAAACAAAACAGATGAACATAGGGGAAGGGAAGGAAAAATAAAATAAGATGAAATCAGAGAGGGAGAAAAACCATAAGAGACTCTAACTCTAGGAAATAGACTGAGGGTTGCTGGAGGGGAGAACAGTGAGGGGACAGGGTGACTGGGTGATGGGCATTAAGGAGGGCACTTGAGGTAATGAGCACTGGGGATTCTATTCAGCTGATGAATCACTAAACTCTACCTCTGAAACTAATAATAAACTATATTAATCAATTTAAATAAATAAAAAATAATAAAAATAAATAAATGATTAATTCTATACTTTCTTTCACAAAGAGTGGGCAAGAAGTCCCACAATTTATCTCCCTAGTGCTACTGCTATGAAAAGATGAGCTCAAGGATAGATTTTTCTCTAGGGAACATTATGTATAAAAGAAGCAACAGGTAGGACAATTGACACAGGCTTAAAATAATCTTGAATTTTAACTCATAATTCCAACACACCCCCAGATGCTTCTCCCCTGCATTCCCTTCCTTGATTTTTTTGTACCACCATTCAACCTGTTTCTCAAATTTAAAAATTTAGAAATTATCCAAGACTTCTCCCTCTCTCCATACTGATATACCTGATCATACATTCTAACAAGTACAGATTTTTCATAAAAAAATAAAATATAAATAAAAGTAATACATGGCATGAAAAAAATAGAACAGAAAAAATATAACTAAAAATAAATATCAGGTATCTGGGTGGCTCAGTCAGGCCTCGG
Source organism: Neogale vison (assembly GCF_020171115.1). Taxonomy (NCBI): domain Eukaryota; kingdom Metazoa; phylum Chordata; class Mammalia; order Carnivora; family Mustelidae; genus Neogale; species Neogale vison. Next base: position 160,573,350 of record NC_058094.1, on the reverse strand, counting down.
ACTCCTTATTTCCAATCAGGTCATGATCTCAGGGTGGTGAGATTGACCCCCCGCATTGGGCTCTGTGTTCAGCATGGGGTCTGCTTAGGATTCTCTCTCTCTCTCTCTCTCTGCTTCTGCGCTCTCATCACTGCCTCCATCTCCCTCTTCCCTTGCTTCCCCTCCCCTACTACTCCCCTCTCATACACATGAGTTCTCTCCTCTAAGAAAAAAAGTAAATCCCAGGGCACCTATTGTCTTAGTCAGTTTAGGCCTCTGACTGTTGATTTCAGCTCAGGTTGTAATCTTAGGGTTATTAGATTAAGCCCCACATCGGGCTCTGCATTTCATGTGGAGTTTGCTTGAGATTTTCTCTCTTTCTCTCTAAAATAAATAAATCTATTTTTAAAAAAGATTTTATTTATTTATTTGACAGAGAGAGAGAGAGAGATCACAAGTAGGCAGAGAGGCAAGCAAAGAGGAGGAAGCAGGCTACCCACTGAGCAGAGAGCCCAAGGCGGGGCTCGATCCCAAGACCCTGAGATCATGACCTGAGCTGAAGGCAGAGGCTTAACCCACTGAGCCACCCAGGTATCCCAATAAATAAATATTTTAAAGAAAAAAAGTAAATCTATTCTTACCCTTAAGCACCAATCTCTTTCCTCAGGTGTGACCATGTAATTTCCTGATATCTCTCAAAAGTTTTCATACATATACCAGCCTATGTGTACATATTTGTATGCAGAGTCTATATTTATGTGCTGTAACACTTTTAAAAAAATTTTTTTTCACGAATGAGATTACACAATATATCCTGTTCTTCTCCTGAATTATTTCCCCTGGATTCTGGAAATCATTCTGTTTCAATAGGGATGTATTAAAATTATTTTTAATGGCTATGTTTCAATTTTATGACTATACTACCAACTCCTATTTATGGCCAATTAGGTTATTGCCAATTTTTCTTTAGAATTACCAAAATGCTTCAGTAAATATCTTTGTATAAGTATCTTGAAATTTTGTATAAGATATTTTGAAATACTTTGAAATTTTTCACAAAGTCTTAGCTGGAAAAATCACTGGAAATTTTCTAGTATGAATTGATATATTAAAGCATCCTAAAATAAATAGGAAAAACATGACTAGTCTGATAGAAAAATATATAAAATAAATGAATGAGAATTTCATAGCAGAAGAAACAGAAACAACCCTAAACATATGAAATTTTTCAAAATTCAAAGTATGGCTTTTACTGAACACATATCACTTTTGTACCATTGTAAACATTTTTTACCTCATCAGTAATGAGGAAAATGGAAATTAAAAGCACAACAAGATATGATTTCACATGGACTTGAATGACAAAAAATTAGAAATTCTCATAAAAAAAAGTTAACAAGGATGTAGAATAAGAATATTTAATCCACTTTACTAATGGAGTATAAACTGGTGTGACAACTTTAGGATTTATAGATGGCTCTCTTATTCCTGTATTTTCACGTGGTCTTTTCTTTTTCTGTGTGTTTGTCTGTTTCCTAATCTCTTCTTACAAAGACCTCAGACATGTTAGGTTAGAGCCCACCTGAGTGACCTCCTTTTTTTTTTTTTTTTTTTTAAAGATTTTATTTATTTTATTTGACAGAGAGATCACAAGCAGGCAGAGAGAGAGAGGAGGAAGCAGGCTCCCTGCTGAGCAGAGAGCCTGATGCGGGACTCGATCCCAGGACCCTGCGATCATGACCTGAGCCGAAGGCAGCGGCTTAACCCACTGAGCCACCCAGGCGCCCCGTGAGTGACCTCCTTTTAACTTAACTGTCTCTTTAAAGACCCTTTCTCCAAATACAGTCACATTCTGTGAGGACTTCAACGTACGAATTTTGGAGGAGGAAAATTCATCTCATAACAGGCACTTAGACTACACAGAGTATAGTTCTCCCCTGTATTTATTTATTTTTTTTTCTGTTAAGTATTCTCCCACTGGGATTTCTTAACTTTTATGACTTAAAATTCTGTCTGGTGAACAGTTTCTAAACAATGTCTCAAATTTTTTGATAATTCTCAGTGATGTTAGCTTTTTGATATTTTACATCCTTCCAGATCCAAATAAACCATTCTTAACCAAACCGAAACTCCCTGCATTCCTACTTCCTCATTCTGTTTCTTTACTGCATATCTTACACACCCTCCAAGGAGGAGTCAGAGTATCCAGAGACCAGAGAACTCCACAACTGCTTAGTTTTTCAAAAGAGCCTTGTCATTTTGTCTCCTGGCCATCAGGAAAGGATTAAGAAAATGAAGGCTAAATCAGCTGCGATTTAACGAAGTTTAAATCAAGTTCCTGACATAAAAAGAAGGAAGTTTTCAGGAAAATCCTGGTAAGTTACTGCATTGTTAGACCTTTATATTTTCTGCCAGTGGGACAGCTATTTTTTTTTAAACTCCAGCTGTACTTTTTATATGAACACATGTGTTCCTAGATAAATGATTGTTTGTAAAGATATTGAAAGTAGTTAGAAATATCAGTGGATTAAATACATACTGACTTATTTAACTGAGGCTAACTCTGTAAATGCTCCTCTAAAAAGAAATGTACCGTTACTTGTACTCAGAGTGGTGAGCAGTCATTTCCAGGTTGTATATATTAGTGGGAAAGACAACAGAGAAAAATCAGGAATAGAAACATTAAAGGTTGTAAAGGAAGCTGTGGTCATGTGCAATTATACAAAATTCTGTCTTCCATTACTTAAGATGTTATTAGAAGTTTTAGTCAAAGATAAGACTCTCCAAAGTGTTATTTTGCCTTGTAAGAATTTCCTTCACATTCATTTTTTTTTTTACAGCAATCTGGTTAAAAACTGAAACGGAAACTTAACTTCAGGAAATGAAACTTAACTTGTTTGTGTGTGGTTTCGTTTCGTCAGACCTACAGAGGGGATGTGTGTGTAGCCCTCCCAGACTAGAATCAGGATTCTACAGCATCCTTCCCCAGGGGTCAGCTCCAAGAGTCCTATAGAACAGAACTCCTCAGGGCGCCTGGGTGGCTCAGTGGGTTAAGCTGCTGCCTTCGGCTCAGGTCATGATCTCAGGGTCCTGGGATCGAGGCCCGCATCGGGCTCTCTGCTCAGCGGGGAGCCTGCTTCCTCCTCTCTCTCTGCCTGCTTGTGGTCTCGCTCTGTCAAATAAATAAAATAAAATCTTAAAAAAAAAAAAAAAAAGAACAGAACTCCTCAGGGCATTGATACCTGGGAGGCCCCAAGGACCCTCCTGAGATGAGGCTGGGTGGGCACCAGTGCTTGAACCTAAGTGCTCTGATGATTTGGTGCTTCTTGTTCAATACTAAAGAGAGAAAACTGGAATAATTGTTAGAGAATGGCATTCTTTAGCTCCCTTACCAATAGTTAATGTTATTACTGATAGAATCTGTGTTTGTAATTGTTTCAAGCAGGAAGATGAGGGCCCGAGTTATGTCAAATCAATCTCAAAAGTTGTCCACACCAGTCATTTTGATCTTTACTTAGCTCTGACAATATGCATGCAGGTGCTCTTATAACTGATAGAGTATGAACTATTTAAAAAGTATTACTGAATATAATAGTTTCAAATTGTTATATGTGCACTACTGTTGTTGTAAGCCAAAGAGGGAGGTTGAGAAACTTTTGACATTACACTGGGTCCAAGGATAGTATTAGAGTTTAGTATATCATATTAAGACAAAGTATTGCTGATTTTGCCATTTAACAAAAGAAGGCTCCAAATTTGGGGAATAAATGTCTGTGAGCTTGTCTGAGAAGAATGTTTCTATTTCCCTGGTATCCATTGGCAGAATCTGAACAAAAAGAAGTGAGAGAAAGCTGCCATCTACTAGGTGGCATGAAATTCCCCCTTTCAACACCAAAAACACCACACAGTGAGTCACTGGCCATGTATAGAGGCCTGAAAGCTGTAAGAAAAAGGGATGCACTGCAGAGGGAAATTCCTGATGTGCTGCTTCATTTCTAGCATGTTAGGCCTTAAAAAATAAATAAATAAATAAATAAATAAAAAAAATAAACTTTAAAAAAAATTTAAAAGGGGCACCTGACTGGCTCAGTTGGAAGAGCATACAACTCTTGATCTCTGGGTTGTGACTTTGAGCCCTACATTGGGTGTAGAGCTCACTAAAAATTAAAACAAAAACAAAAACTGTAGAATGGTGGGCCTTATTGGAAATAATCACTGTCTAAAAGGAAAGACAGAATGTGGATTCTGTCCTCTCAGTCTTTAGGATATCCAGAGAGAGGGGAGGTGGTTAAAGTACTGAAAGAAGACTCTGGCTAAGAAAAGGTATTGCAGCAGGTCTGAACAGAGCATGTCTGTGGAAAGGGGTAAGACCCTCCCCCAAGAGACCAGCTCTCCGGAGAACTGGCAGCAAATGAGAACAGCAGAGGTACTGAGGCTCCATCGGACACGGAGGACCCACAAGAGAGGCCTAGCCCAGTGTGAAAAATGACCTTATTTGGGAACTGTGAGTGACACAGCAGAAATGATACAGGATGTTGTGAAGGTCTGCAGGAGACACATACTTATTAAGTATTCATTCCTTTTGACAAAATTTCCTTTCCCGGGGCGCCTGGATGGGTCAGTGGGTTAAAGCCTCTGCCTTTGGCTCAGGTCATGATCCCAGGGTCCTGGGATCAAGCCCCGCATTGGGCTCTCTGCTCAGCAGGGAGCCTGCTTCCTCCTCTCTCTCTGCTTGCCTCTCTGCCTACTTGTGATCTCTGTCTGTCAAATAAATAAATAAAATCTTTAAAAAAAAAATTCCTTTCCCTTCTTTGTGACCAGATGATTGAAGCTAGAGTTAGTTCTGGCCTAATGAGCAACACAGTAAACAAATATTCTTAGATTTCTGTCTGGGATTCAAGCCAAGTGAAACAGTTGCCTTAATGATCCAGTTGCCCTAGTGAAAGGAGCAAAGTCCTTCGGTCTTTGATGCACAGACATGGCTAACTCCAGAGTTTTCAAAAATTCCTTATTTTAAACTACCCTGAGAAAGTGTTATTCATTCAACAAATATTTGTTAAGTAGCTACTCTGTGCTAGGCACTGTAAACTAGTGAACAAAATGAACAAATGTACAAAATCCTTGTCCTCTTGTGGTATATAGAATGATGGGTGGGGACAGAAAAAGAAACAAGGTAAATGGGTAAGAGTATGTGGAATACTTTATTGTAATCAATCTTAATTATGTATATATAAAGGGAGGGAAAAGGAGAAAGAAAGAAACCAGAGGAGGGATCAGAAATACTGGAGATGGACTAAAGTTGCCTGCAGGCTGGCCAAGCATAAGAAGTGAGAAGATAGAGATGAAAGGCCCGAGGGAAGGGAGGGAAGGAGCCCCACAAGTATCCAGGGACCTCCCAGGGAGACAAAAGGAGCAGAAGGCCAGATGCAGTAACAGGTTCAGCCAGCAAGGAACAACAAGGTAGCTGGACCAGCTTTCGGAAGGAAAAGGAAAGTAAGATGTGGTATCAGAGGGGTAGCCAGGTGCCAGGTCATGTGAGGCCTGACAGTTCATAGTAAGGAGCAGGGCTTTCACTCTGAGTCAAATGGAAAGCCACTAGAGGGATTGAACAGAATATTGACATGTTATTTCCATTTGGACAGGCCCACTCTGGCTGCTCGTTTGCCTAAGTCCCCCACAGGATCAATAATAGCAAGAGGGAGACAAGTGAGGGAGCCACCCTTGTCATCCAGGAGAGGGGTGGGAGCTTGGACCGGCTGGTAGTGCTGGAGGTGGTGGTTGGTGGTCAGACGCGTTTTGAAGAGACCGCCCAACTACAGGATTTGCGCCACATTGAATGTGGAATGTGGGAAGAAAGAGAATGCCTGCAACATATTTTTGGATGTTTATCTAATTTATTGAAAGTATTTAAATATAGGAAGGGATTCCATCTTGGTGGAGGATGTTCTTTTCGTCATTCTTCTATATGTTTGAAATTCTTCACAATAAAAAGTTAAGGGGAGGGGCACCTGGGTGGCTCAGTGGGTTAGGCCTCTGCCTTCAACTTAGGTCATGATCTCAGGGTCCTGGGATCAAGCCCCACACTGGGCTCTCTGCTCAGCGGGGAGCCTGCTTCCCCCCCTCTCTCTGCCTGCCTCTCTGCTTACTTGTGATCTTTCTCTCTCTGTGTCAAATAAATAAATAAATAAAATCTTTAAAAAAAAAGTAAGGGGAAAATCTGTCTCATGAACACTTCCTAAGCGGGGCGCCTGGGTGGCTCAGTGGGTTGAGCCGCTGCCTTCGGCTCAGGTCATGATCTCAGGGTCCTGGGATCGAGTCCCGCATCGGGCTCTCTGCTTAGCAGGGAGCCTGCTTCCTCCTCTCTCTCTCTCTGCCTGCCTCTCTGCCTACTTGTGATCTCTCTCTGTCAAATAAATAAATAAAATCTTTAAAAAACAAAAAAAACCCCCAAAAAAACACTTCCTAAGCAACAATCCCATCAATTGCATTTTAATTTTCGGTGATATCATTGTTTTTCTTTTTACGTAACAGGTTCTTAACAAAAGACAAAACTGGAAAAGGACCAGATTGGTTCTGCCTGCATCTTTACTCCATACATAGCTGCTTTCCAGGACATGAATCTTGCAAATTTTCAAGAAAAGGCAACTATTCTAATAGCTTGACATCAAAAACTCATACAGACCAATTTCAGCCTGCTGATATAAAAAGGAAGTTCTCAGAAAACCCCTGGTAAGTTTCCAATCATTATAGATACCTGCTTCAAAAGCTTTAAAAGCTTGCTTTTAAAGATTTCTTTAAAAATGAATTCTAAAAACTAAAACAGAACTTCAAAAGTGAATGTATTTTCAAGTGCACATGAGCTACTTTTAATGAAACGATTCTAAAAGGAATGAGAAATCTTCTGTTTTCACATATATCTATCACTAGATGTTACTTGCACTGACTGTAGAATTCTTTAACTCACTGAGCCACCCAGGTGCCCCCTGACTGTAGAATTCTTTAAGAATGGGTGGCTCAGTCAGTTGGGCATTCAACTCTTGATTTCAGCTCAAGTCGTGATCTTTGGGGTCATGCAGTAGAGTCATGCTCTGTGCTCAGGAAGGAGTCTGTTTCTCTCATTCTCTCCCTCTGCCCCTCCCTCCCCTCTCAAATGAATACATAGATTAAAAAAAAAAACACACACAACCTTCCAGCAACTGTGGTGCCGAGTGTTTCTAGAGTTGGAACACACTAGAGGCTAGAAAGACGTAACCCAGACAACACTTCTTCTTGTCCCATGGTCTTACACAATGAAAACAGGTTGGCTGAGAGGAGGCACATTTGATCATGATATTGTTTTCCTGGCCCCTTCCCCTTTATTTACACTGTGTATCTTCTTGCCAACATAAATGTCCTTCGTGTTTAAAAAATATGCCAACACTCCAGGATATAAATCAAATCGAATAATGTTCATGAAAGGCTTTTGTAAGTCTCAGAACAGTGAAATACATTAAATTTTTATATAAATGTTAATGAATCATCACCCCAAACAAGTTTGAAGATACTGATTAGGCCACAGAGTTATACCAAAGCATTATTAAAAATTTTTTTGCCCAAATCATAGTAACCTTGAATTAAATACATAGCTCTAGCCAAATTTGGATCGTAGACTAAGATGAAAAATTCATGTGAAAGTGCTACCAAATATATAGTAACTTCGAACCATTATGCAGCTTCTTAGCTCCCATCATAGCAGTGAGCTGCTGAGAAATGTTTTGATGTTATAAAGGGTCTTCATCTTTGAACAATGGGAGAACCTGTGGGACAGAGATAAAAAGACAGATTTGGGGAGGACGAATGCCATTCCAATTTAAGAAGAGTGCTCCCATCTCCCTGTGGTTCCTAACAGAAGTCAAACAATAAAGGAGAAAATGAGAGGGATGCCATCTCCCTGGAGGTAGCATTAAGACAAGCCTTCCCACCATCCACATGTCACACACACACACACACACACACACACACATCTCTTAGCATCTAGTAGCTGATAAGCTGATAAGCAGGAAACCCTTCATGTGTTGCTTCTTGGAGAGTGCTGGAATCTAGTGGAATTGCTGTAATCACTAGCTAAATCAGAAGAGAGGGTGCCTGGGTGGCTCAGTTGGTTAAGCAACTGCCTTCGGCTCAGGTCATGATCCTGGAGTCCTGGGATTGAGTTCCACATTGGACTCCCTGCTCAGCAGGGAGTCTGCTTCTCCTGCTGACCTCTCTCCTCTCATGTGCTTTCTTTCTCTCATTCTCTCTCTCTCAAATAAATAAATAAAATCTTAAAAAATAATAAAATAAATCAGAAGAGAAAATCTATAGCTTTTCCTTAGAATATTTGGTGTAGCCAGGGGACAAGGTAAGAGAGGACTCTGACTAAGAAAAGATATTGCCACAGACCTGGATTGCCCCAGATCTGGACAGAGCAAGTCTGTGAAGAGTGATGTGTGGATCTCTTCTCCAGAGCAAGGGATGTGGACAGTCCATTCAGAGAACAGAAACTAAAATAGAATGTATGGACCTAGTAACAGAAGAAAAGTCACAAAGCAGGACCGTGGTAGATATGGTTTTAAGGTTTAACTTCCCAGTTGCAACAGAAAGTAGGGTTACCAGGGAAAGTGAAAATGCTGAGGAGGTATTGGAGATTTGATGAGAGAGAAGAATGTGTGAAATAGCCATTTCGGACAGTGAGAGAGTGAATACAGCAAGGAAATAGTATGGTAGCTCAGAGCATTAACAGTCCACTGGACCCAGTGGTCATGACTTTAAAGTGAAACCAGGATATAGAGGGTCATTGCCCAGCCATGGTCCTAACATTGGCAGAGTACAAGTGGAGGGAGGAGAAAGCACATGATTATAATGAATGGAAAAAAATATCAAGCTAGTTACCAGGAGACACAGGAGGAGATGCAAGGATGGGGAACAGGAGTGAGAAAGTAATAGAATCTAGAATTGGTGAGTTACAAGTCTTGGTGTTAAAGAAATATTAGACATTGAGGGACGCCTGGGTGGCTCAGTTGGTTAAGCAAGCTGCCTTTGGCTCGGGTCATGATCCCAGCATCCTGGGATCGAGTCCCGCATCGGGCTCCTTGCTCGGCAGGGAGCTTGCTTCTCCCTCTGCCTGTGCCTTTCACTCTGTCTGCCTGTGCTCGCTCTCTCCCCCTCTCTCTCTCTGACAAATAAGTAAATAAAATCTTAAAAAAAAAAAAAGAAATATTAGACATTGAGTACTAAATGTAGTGAGTCTATGGGCACCTAGATGGCTTGGTCAGTTAAGCATCTGACTCCTGATTTTGGTTCAGGTCATGATCTCAGGGTCATGAGATCCAGACCCATGTGGGGCTCCCCACTAGGCAGGGAATCTGCTAGAGATTCTCTCTCTCCCTCTCCCTCTGCTCCTCCTTGCTCCCTCTATATATCTCTCTCAAATTAATAAATAATATCTCTCTCAAAAAAATAAATAAAATTAAAAATAAAATAAAATAAATAAAGGTAGTGAGTCAAAGGAACAGCAGATCCTGGTGAGAGGGAGATACTTGAATCTGAGATGCTGGAAGGTTTATAGCCTTTGGTGATTCTATTTGTTTGAATGGGCTGCTGTAACCAAGTACCACAGGAAACTGTGTGGCTTAAACCACAGAAATGTATTGTCTCACAGCTCTGGAGGCTGGAAGTATTCAAGATCAAGATGTTGTGAGGTTGGTTCCTTCTGTGGGCTATGAAAGAGAATGAATTCCCTGACTCTCCTTTAGTTTCTGGTGGTTTGCTGGCAACCTCTGGCTTAGAGTTCACCCCAATCTCTGCCTTCTTCTGCATGTGGCATTCTCACTGTGTGTGTGTGTGTCTCTGTGGCTAAATTCCTCCTTCCTATAAAGATACCAGTCCTATTGAATTAGGGCCCACTCTAACAGCTTCATGTTAACATCGCAACTACCCTATGTCCAAAAAGGTCACATACCAAGGTACTGGGGCTAGGACTTTGTCATGACAACCTAAACTTGGCAGGAGGCGATCATTAAGCAAGAGAGTTTATTTGACATCAGCGAGTTGCAATTTGGGGTACACAGATTTTGGGTAGCCACCTAAATGATGTCCCACTAAGCGAAAGTCAGAGGTTTTTCAGGCATAAACAGAATGCCTATACACATTGCTTACAAAAAGAATTTTTGATTCGTGTTGGTGGCAGAAAACCATTCTTGGCTGAATATAATTGATTGCTAAGGCTATCACTAAGCAAAACCTCTTGCTAGCAAGTAGCAAATTCAACTGCTAAGACTGAGTCTTTAGAATATTTTCTATGGTTCTACCAGTGAGGACAAGCATAAGGCCATCTCCTCAATGGCCTCCTGGCTCCATCTTAATCCCCTTGACATAAGTGACCCTATTTCACCTATCACAAACACAGAAGTTTGTTGGGGGGGAGGGAGGAGTCACAATTCAACCCATAGCAGTTTGTGATAAGGTCAATGGTGTGACCATAACAGTGGAATGCCGGGAGGTCAAGGTCATTGGATGAGAGGCAGTCAAGATGGAGAAAGTCCAGTGTATTAAAGGAACATCTGGGTGTCTAGGGACCCACCAAAAATTGTGATGAGAATAGTGTCTGAGGAGTGCTTCTTCCCCTCAGCTGCTTACAGAAAGGGGGTCAAAATATATTAAAATATATAAAAAGCAAGTACTCAGCAAATTTTTAAGGTATGAAACATTTTAAGAATAAATTTAAAAATAATACAGTAGTCATTTTTTATTCAGCCTTTTCTCCAAAGTGACTTCAAAAAAGTCTTTCATTGGGAATATGCTTATTAATAACTGCTTATCCTATTGGCTCCATATAGTGCTTGTAAAGAGGTAAGACAGAATCTCTCCCTTCAGTCTTATCTGAGATGACACTTAGGGACTCTGCAGAGGAGACAGGAAAGATCAGGGAAGAGCCTCCAGGCTCCTGCATTCGAGGAGTCATCTCCTAGTCAGTAATTCCCTCTGCCCAGGAATTCTCTGTGGCAGGACCAGCACCTGGCTCTGGGGGCAGAGGCAGCGACAGCCCACTGCAGAACACCACCACACCCACCTCCTTGGATGCACTGGATAGGGCTTTGGAAATCCCACCAGTTAGACTATTCCTTTTTCCCTTCACTCTGTCCCCTAGACTTGCTCCCTCCATCTTCCTCCTACCCTACTCCAGAAGCTCTACTTTAACTTCACCTGCCCAGTGTCCCCACTTTCCTCCTGGTGACACTCCTCTCCTCCTCACAGATCCTACAGTCCTTTGCCCCTTGCTGCGTTTCACACAAAGCGTTATCACAGTTTGTCATGATAAGCTGTCTTGAATATATGTGTGTATGGTTCTTCCATTTTAAAATTTTCTCCACTGGACTATAAGTCCTCTGAAAGAACTTCACATCTCTTTTGGTCACCACCAGTTTCTTAAGCAATAAATATTGGTCAGTAAATATTGGTCGAGTGAATAAACAAATGATATTTATCTTTGGTTGCGATATGTATGCTAATTCTAAGACCTCTTCCATCTATACACTGTAAGTGAATGGAATTGATAATCCAAAATATGTGTATAACATTCATTGGCCTGTTGCTTATAGTTCTGCTAATTGGCTCAGGACTAGGTGTGTCCTGCAGAATGAAGCCATAGTGACTAAGAGGATTCAGGATACTAAGGCACTAAGAAAAGTTTTATGCAAGCAAGCAGAAGCTGCTGTGCCCAGCGGCAGCTGCCTATAGACAGGGTAAATCATTCTAAAGTGCTTATGGTATCCATACCATAAATGACCGGCATGAGTTTCTTCTCTGGCTGGTCACAAGGCTATAGGCTGGGGCTTCAGTTTAGCTCATCCTCCAGATATGACCTCAAGAAGACCCTCTGGAAAAGTTTCTGCAAGAAACCCCAAACATAGAAAGGTCAAATTTACAGTTTGGCTAGACTTTGTGACTTGTTATACAAAAACCTAGGATCTTCATATCTTTCATTTAAAACGATCTTTTTTTTTCTTGAACTAGGATCTTAAAATCTCGTTTAAAAAATTACAGATTTTTTAAATGTTTGTATTTTTTATAGTTTAATACTTCTGTTTTGTTTGATACTTAATGCTTTTAATCTATTTATCCTTATAATATTTTCACCTTCCTCTTTCCCCTTATTTAAACCATTCTATTGATCTCTTTCTAGTTCTGATTCACGAGGTTGGGGGTGGGTCCTGAGAATTTATGCTTTTACCATGCTTCCAAGTGGTGCTAATGCTGCTGATCTGGGGGCTGTATTTTGAGAACTGCTCTCAACCTCATCTGCACAAGAGAATGACACTGACAGATTTTGAAAAGTACTAAGGCTTGAACTCTGCACCCACTCCCTCAACCAACTAAATTATCAGAATGTGGAGTCCCAAGTGATTCTAATGCTCAGCCCGAGTTGAGAATCCCTGCTCGAGGGTGTTCCAGGATATTCAGTTCTGGAAATTCAGCAAAGTACATAACTGTGGGAGCTCCATTTAGTCTCATATCAATAATTTAGGTTGAAATTGTTTGTTTGTTTTTCATTTTAAATTGCAATATAATTTTAATTCCAGTGTAGATAACATACAACGTTATCTTAGTTTCAGGTGTTCAATATAGTAATTCAGCTATTCTGTGCATTACCCAGTGCTCATCATGATAAGTGTACTCTTAATCCCTGTCACCTGCTTCATACATCCGCCCACCCACCTCCCCTCTGGTAACCACCAGTTTGTTCTCTGTAGCTAAGAGTCTGTTTTTTTGGTTTATCTCTTTTTCCTTGTCCTTTTCTTTTGTTTCTTAAATTCCACATGTGAGCGAAATCAAATTGTATTTGTTTTTCTTCGATTTCTCTCACTTATCATTATATATTATACCCTCTAGATTTATCTGTGTTGTTGCAAATGGCAAGATCTCATTCTTTTTTATGACTGAGTAATATTCCATTGTGCGTACATACAACATCTTCTTTATCCATTTAACTATCTATGGACACTTGGGTTTGCTTCCATAATTTGGCTATTATAAATAATGTTGCAATAAACATAGAGCTGCATGTATCTTTACAAATTGGTGTTATCATATTCTTTGGGTAAATACCCAGTAGTGGAATTACTGAATCATATAGTAGTTCTAATTTTTAATTTTTTGAGGAACCTCTATACTATTTTCCAGAGTAGCTGTACCAGTTTGCATTCCCACCAGCATTGTAAGAGGGCTCCCCTTTTTCCACATCCTGACCTATTTCTTGGGTTGTTGATTTTAACCATTCTGACAGGGGTGAGGGGATATCTCATTGTGATTTTTGATTCATATTTCCTGATGATCAGTGATGTTGAACATCTTTTCATGTGTCTGTTGGCCATCTGGATGTCTTCTTTGGAGAAATGTCTATTTATGTCTTCTGCCCGTTTTTAACTGGATAGTTCATTTTTTCAGTGTTGAGCCCGAAGTTCTTTATATGTTTTGGATACTAACCTTTCATCAGATAGTCTTCTCCCATTCAGTAGTTTGTCTTTTAGTTCTTTTGATTGTTCCCTTCACTGTGTAGAAGATGAAGTCCCAATAGTTTATTTTGCTTTTTTCCCTTTGCCTCTCAAGACCTATCTAGAAAGAAGTTGTTACAGCCAGTGTCGAAGAGGTTACTGCCTGTGTTCTCCTCCAGGAGTTTGTGGTTTCAGGTCTCAGATTTAGGTTTTTAATGCATTTTGAATTTATTTTTGTTCACTGTACGAAAGTGGTCCAATTTCGTTCCTTTGCATGTGACTGTCCAGTTTTCCCAACACCATTTGTTTAAGAGACTTTTTTCCACTGAATATTCTTTCTGCTTTTTTGAAGATTAATTGACCATGTAGTTGTGGGTTCATTTCTGGGTTTTCCATTCTGTTCCACTGATCTACATGTTTATTTTTGTGCCATTGCCATTACTTTTTTGATCACTTTAGCTTTGTAATATAACTTGAAGTACAGAATTATGGTGCCTCAGGCTTTGCTTTTCTTTTCAAGGTTGCTTTGACTGTTTAGGATCTTTTGTGGTTACATACAAATTTTAGGATTATTCTTTCTAGTTCTGTGAAAAATGCTATTGGTAAGGATATTTAGGGATTGCATTAAATGTGTAAATTTCTTTTGGTATTATAGACATTTTAATAATCTTTGTTTTTCCAATCCATGAGTGTGGAATGTCTTTCCATTTCTTTGTATCACCTTCAATTTCTTTCATCAGTATTTTATACTTTTCAAAGTACAAGGTTTTCACCTCTTTGGTTAGGTTTATTCCTAGGTATCTTATTGTTTTTGGAGTAAATGGGATTGATTCCTTAATTTCTCTTTCTGCTGCTTCATTATTGCTGTATTGAAATGTAACAGGTTTCTGTTTAATCTTGTATCCAGCAACTCTACTGACTTTCCACTTTATCAGTTCTAACAGTTTTTGGTTTTGTTTTTGTGGAGTCCTTCAGTTTTCTTTCTTTCTTTTTTTTTTTTAAAGATTTTATTTATTTATTTATTTATTTGACAGAGAGAGAGAGAGATCACAAGTAGGCAGAGAGGCTGGCAGACAGAGAGGGGGGAGCAAGCTGAGCAGAGAGCCCGATGCAGGGCTTGATCCCAGGAACCTGAGATCATGACCTGAGCTGAAGGCAGAGGCTTAACCCACTGAGCTACCCAGGTGCCCTCAGGTTTTCTGTATAGACTATCATGTCATCTGCAAATAGTGAAAGTCTTACTTTTTTCTTACTGATTTGAGTCCCTTTTATTTCTTTGTGTTTGATTGCTGTGGATAGGACTTCCAGTACTATGTTAAAAAACAGTGGGGAGAGTGGACTTCCCTGTCTTGGTCCTGACCATGGAGGAAAACTCTCAGTTTTCCCATTGAGGATGATATTAGTTGTGGTTTTTTCATATATGGTCTTTCTTATGTTGAGGTATGTTCCCTCAAAACCTACTTTGTTGAGAGGTTTTCTTTTTTTTAATCATGAATAGATGTTGTACTTTTTCAAGTGCTTTTTTTCTTTTTTTTGCATCCATTGAAATGATCATATGGTTCTTATCCATTCTTTTCTTTTGTTGGGGAGGCGGGAAAAGTGGAGGGGCACAGGGAGAGAGAGAGAGAATCTTAAGCAGGCTCCGTGCCCAGCTCAGAGCCCTATGCAGCACTGGATATCACAACCCTGATATCATGACCTGAGCCAAATCAAGAAAAAGACACTTAACCAACTGAGCCAGACAGGTACCCCAGGTATCCATTCTTCTACTAAGGTGATGTATCATGCTGACTAATTTTGCAAATACCAAACCACCTTGTAATGCAGGAATAAATCTCACTTGATCATGGCAAATGGTTTGGGTTCTTTTTATTTGCTTTTTGGTAAGTCTGGCTAGAGGTTTGTTTTATTTATTAATTTTTTTCAAAGAACCAGCTCCTGGTTTCATTATTCTGTTCTATTGTGTTTTTAGTTTCTGTAGCATTTATTTCTGCTCTAATCTTTATTATGTCCTTCCTTCTGGTAGCTTTAGGCTTTGTTTGTTGTTCTTTTTCTAACTTCTTAGGTATAAGGTTAGGTTGTTTCTTTTTTTTTTTCTATGTCAAGAAATTTATTACTGAATATTCAGAGCTTGCTCCGTGCAACCAAAAATCATTTGCTTCCAAATGTCAGTAGTGTCAAGGATGACAAAAATGTGTCATATGATTTATCTCAAGGTTTATCTCTAGGTTGTTTCTTTGATTTTTTCTTGCTTTTGGAAATAAGCCTGTATTGTCATATATTTCCCTCTTAGGACCACTTTTGCTGCATCTCAAAGGTTTTAGACTATTGTGTTTTCATTTTCATTTGTTCCCATGTTTGCTTAACCTCTATATGTTTGTTTGTTTAACCTCTATGTATTTGTGATCTTTCCAATTTTTTTTTGTGATTGACTTCTAGCTTCATAGTGCTGTGATCAGAAAAGTTGCATGGAATGATTTCAATCTTTTTGTATATGTTGAAGTCTGTTTTGTGACCTAATATGTGATCTCTTCCAGAGAAAGTAATGTGTGAACTTGAAAAATGTGTATTCTGCTGTTTTTGGTTGATTCCTACAGTATTTAGGATGATTTGATAATTATCCAGTTGTGTACATGGGATGTGACAAAACTAGGGTGCTCCTACTCTGCTGCCATCTTCCTCTTCTTTCTCATTATAGTTTTGATTTGCATTTCCCTGATGATGATGAGCATCTTTTCATGTGTCTGTTGGCCATCTGTATGTGTACTTTGGAGAAATGTCCATTCATGTCTTCTGCCCATTTTTAATCAGATTATTTGTTTTGTTTTGTTTTGGTTTGGTTTGGTTTGGTTTTGGTTTGGTTTTGGTTTTGAGTTCTTTTATATTTTGTATATAAACCCTTTATCAGATATGTCATTTGCAAATATCTTCTCCTGTTCAACAGGTTATCTTTTCATTTTGTTGATTGTTTCTTTTACTGTGCAGAAGCTTTTTATTTTATTGTTATTTTTAAAGGATTTTATTTGTTTATTTGATAGAGAGAGAAATCACAAGTAGGTAGAGAGGCAGACAGAGAGACAGGTGGAAACAGGCTCCCCTCTGAGCAGAGAGCCCGATGTAGGGCTCGATCCCAGGACCCTGGGATCATGGCCTGAGCCAAAGGCAGAAGCTTAACCCACTGAGCCACCCAGGCACCCCCTGAAGCTTTTTAACTTGATGGAGTCCCAGTAGTTTATTTTTGCTTTTGTTTCACTTGCCTCAACAAACATATCTAGAAAAATGTTGCTACATAGGCTGAATTTGTTTTAACAAAGTTAAAAATTCATACTATTTTCCTTATCTAATTTCAGTCAGGCCAGGCCAGTTTGAAGTACAGCTAATTCTTTTGGTACCTCTGAGAGTCACAAGAATTAGCCAACCAAATTGATTATCTTGACATTTTGCTGCCTCATCTCTTTCCACGTTGGTGCCCTAACAGTTTGAGTTCCAAAAGAGAGTGGGTAATGAGTTAACTGGTTGCTTCATCACTGTGTAAAAAAGATGGTCATCTTCCTAGTCAAGAAAGGAGGCTCCTGTTCCCCAACCCACCTCTACTTATCCAGTTTTTAAAAAAAATTTTTTATTTAATTAATCTCTACACTTAATCTGGCACTCAAACTCAAAACTCTGAGATCAAGAGTTACACACTCTACTGACTGAGCTAGGCACCTCCCACTTATCCAGTTTTATATTTTAAAGTTCATTTTCAATATTCAGCTATGGGAACCAACGCCTATGTTACTTAAGATTCTGGGTTTATTATAAAAACCCAACTTTCACAAAGTTAAGCCTAAATAGGAAAATTACTATATGAATAAAGGCACATGTCACCCTAGTTAGAAGCTACTGCTTCACAATTATAATCATCTTAGAAATAAGGGCACTAATTGGGACTATAAAACATTAAAAATAAGTATCAAGTAGTTTCAAAAGTCACCTTGAACAATGTTTTGTATATGTTGTTTATATAAAATTACATACGTAATTCACTGCGTGATTTCCATGATAAACTATAATACTAAAATACTTATTCTATTACTTTTCCCAAGGAAGAAAATTGCAAATTGAAATGAGTGAACAAGTAAATCTACCTGAAATTATAAACGACTGGACCAAAGAGCATGTGAAACAATGGGTAACCAAAGACCTTAAGATTGATGAAAAATATGGGCAGATTCTGCTCACTGAAGAAATAACTGGATTAGTCCTGCAGGAATTAACTGAGAATGACCTTAGAGAAATGGGGCTACCACGGGGTCCAGCACTTTTGATAAAACGTACATATGACAAATTGACTAAGAGTTCCTCTCAAAGTAACAATCAAGATTCTGGACAATTAGATCATACAAAACTCTTCAAAAAAGAACACCCAAAAAAGCCACAAAAGATGAAAAAGGAAGAGGAAAAATCAGTGTTATCCAATACTGATCATGAGCTCAGAGAGACCAGAGATACCAAAGAACAAGAATCGATTCTTATGAAAGAAGATTCTTTAAGTGAAGGAGTGACCACTGAAGACCGAAGTGAGGATAAGCTACAAACTATATACTTGACTTGTATGCCATATCCTTTTGATCAGTTCCATAACAGCCAACGTTACATAGAACATGGAATTCTACAACCTGAAACTGGCCCACTCAATCTCATAGACCCAATACATGAGTTCAAAGCCCTTACAAATACAGAAGCAGCCACAGAGAAGGACATTAAGATGAAATTTAGCAATGAAGTCTTTCGATTTGCATCAGCTTGTATGAATTCACGCACCAACGGCACTATCCATTTTGGAGTCAAGAACACACCGCACGGACAAATTGTTGGTGTGAAAGTCACTGATAAGGATGCCTTCATTGACCACTTTAATATAATGATCAGACAATACTTTGAAGGAAATGAGGTCAATGAAGCCAAGAAGTGCATTCGAGAGCCAAGGTTTGTGGAAGTCCTACTGCAGAACAATACACCATCAGACAGATTTGTCATTGAAGTAGATGTTATTCCAAAACATTCTGTATGTGAAGAAAAATATTTCTTAATTAGGATGCAAAACTGTAAAAATGAAACATGGAAACCAAACCAAGATCTTTCACTGTTTGTGAGAGACGGTCCCAGCTCTAAGGATATCCTGGCCAATGTCAAGCAACGAGAAAGAGTTTACAAAGAATTTTTACAAAATTTGAAGTCAGTGATAGCATCTAGAAAAGAGGCTGAAGAAGAATATGAGGCGAAAGCAAATAAGAAAGAGAGTGAAGGACAAAAGCTGGTTAAACTCCTCATAGGCAACCGAGACTCACTGGACAATTCATACTACAGCTGGTACATTCTTGTAACAAATAAATGCCATCCAAATGAAACAAAGAACTTAGATTTTCTAAAGGAAATGAAATTGTTTGCTGTGCTGGAGTTTGACCCTGAATCTTTGAGCAAGGGTGTGGTCAAAGCTTACAAAAAAGGCCGAGTAGCAAATCTTCACTTTCCAAATCAGTTTGAAGAAAAGACAAGTAACATAAGAGAGAAAATTTCCAGTTTGAATCTTTATGATCAGCCGAGCTGGATCTTCTGCAATGGCAGGTCAGACTTGAAAAATGAAAGCTATAAGCCTCTAGAACCACATTTATGGTTCAGAGAAAGAGCTTCTGAAGTCAGAAAGCTGATTTTATTTCTCACAGATGAAAATATAATGGCAAGGGGGAAATTTTTGGTAGTGTTTCTATTATTCTCTCCAGTGGAAAGCCCAGGAGATCCCCTCATTGAAACTTTCTGGGCTTTCTACCAAGCTCTCAAAGGAATGGAAAATATATTGTGTATCTGTGTGAACTCACAGATTTATCAACGATGGAAAGATCTGCTACAAACAAGACTGACAACAGCAGAAGAATTAACAAACCACAGTATTTCCACTTTAAATTTAGAAATCATAAACAGTACTATCCTTAAACTAAAACCAGTGACTCAGTCATCAAGAAGATTTTTGCCCTCCCATGGATTTTCTTCAATTATCTTAGAAAAAAAGGAAGAGGATGTCTTGACTGCACTGGAAATCCTCTGTGAAAATGAGTGTAAAGACACAGACATAGAGAAAGATAAATCTAAATTCCAAGAATTTAAGACATCAAAAGAAGAACACTTTTATCGAGGTGGCAAAGTATCCTGGTGGAACTTCTATTTTTCTTCTCAAAACTATTCTTCAACTTTTGTCAAAAGGGATAGTTACGAAAAGCTTAAAGATCTGATACAATGCTGGGCAGACTCTCCTAAACCAGTATTTGCAAAACTTATCAATCTTTATCACCACCCAGGCTGTGGAGGTACTACCTTGGCCATGAATATTCTCTGGGACCTAAAGAAAAACTTTAGATGTGCTGTGTTAAAAAACAAAACAACTGATTTTGGAGAAATTGTAGAACAAGTGACCAAACTGATTACCTATAAGGCAACCAGCCATGAAGATTACTTTCCTGTACTCCTCCTTGTGGATGATTTTGAAGACCAGGAAAATGTGTATGTCCTGCAGAATGCCATCGATTCCATTTTAGCAGACAAGGGTTTGAGATATGAAAAAACACTGGTAATTATCTTAAACTGCATGAGATCCCAGAATCCTGATGAAACTGCGAAATTAGCAGACAGTGTTGCCCTAACCTACCAACTTTCTCCTAAGGAACAAAGAGCTTTTGAGGCCAAACTGGAAGAAATTGAAAAGGAACACAAAAACTGTGAAAACTTTTATTCCTTCATGATCTTGAAAAAAAGTTTTAATGAAATGTATATAGAAAAGGTAGTCCGGAATATCCTAAAAGGACAGAATGTGGACAGCAAGGAAGGACAACTCATTTCTTTCCTGGCTCTACTCAACTCTTATGTTACTGATTCTACAATCTCAGTATCACAGTGTGAAATATTTTTGGGAATCAGACACACTAATACCCCCTGGGAACCTGAAAGCCTAGAGGACAAGATGGGAGCTTATTCTACACTTCTAATAAACACAGAAGTTGCAGATTTTGGGAGATACACAGGGGTGCGCATCATCCATCCTTTGATTGCCATCTCCTGTCTGAAAGAACTGGAAAAAAGCTATAACTTGAATACATGTCAAATTGCACTAAAGATCTTAAAGCAGGATTTATTCTATACTTGTGGAATAGGAAGAGAAAAATTTCAACATGACGTGCAAACTCTACTGCTAACAAGACAGCGCAAGGAGTACGGAGATGAAACAGACACTTTGTTTGCCCCATTAATAGAAGCTTTAGAGAATGAAGAAATCGAAAAGGTCTTGGTGGCTGGGACTGTTCGATTCCCACAAAATGCGTTCATTTGTCAGGCCTTAGCGAGATATTTCTACATTAAAGAGAAGAATTTTAGCATTGCTCTGGATTGGGCAAACCAGGCCAAAAAGGGAGCACCTAAAAATTCCTATATCTCAGATACCCTTGGTCAAGTCTACAAAAGTCGAATCAGGTGGTGGTTGGATGAAAAGAAAAACGCCAAGGATATTACAGTTAATGATCTAATATTTCTCCTGGAAGCCGCTGAAAATGCCTCAAAAGCTTTTAAAAAATCCCAAGAACAAGCTGAGAGGAAAGCCTGTGAAACGGAGGCCTGGACACGACAGAAAT
Organism: Neogale vison; assembly: GCF_020171115.1. NCBI lineage: Eukaryota > Metazoa > Chordata > Mammalia > Carnivora > Mustelidae > Neogale > Neogale vison. The sequence continues at coordinate 160,552,199 of NC_058094.1, read as the reverse complement.
TACAAAGAAAATATGACACATACAACACAGCCGGTTTTGTCGGTGAAATAGAAGTTGGTCTTTACGCTATTCAGATTCTCCAGCTCACACCTTGTTTCCTCAGAGAAAATGGATTATCTAAAACAGCTATGGTAGACTTTTTATCAGGAAAGGGGATGACTCCCACAAATCCAAAATGTGAATATTATTTGGCTCTTAGCAAGTTCACATCCTACTTAGAAAATTTACAATCAGATTTGAAAAGGTGCTTTGACTTTCTTGCAGATTATAGTGTTCTTTTGAAAATGAGGAACGCCCAAAAAGAAACAGGAGAAATTTCATTAAACAAGAAAATCACTCGTTCTTTCAGGAAATATGGGGAACTTTTCTGCTGTTTGGATTTGGGTTTGCTACAAGACAAGGAGAATCAGTTATACCAAGAGGAGACTTGCAGGAAAGGTCTAGAAGCTTTGAGAGCAGATAGGTTTTCTGGACTCCTGGAATATCTTCATCCAAATCGCAGAGATGCTGCAACCAACATGGAAAGTATAGTGAACAAATATTCTTCCCTACTGCATCAAAACCCAAATAAGCAGCTGAAAAAGGAGAAACTAAATTTCATTTTAGCCAACATTATTCTTAATTGCCTAAAACCCCACTCCAAGTTCATCCAACCACTTAGTATACTGAAAAAACAGCTCCGAGAAGTGTTGCAATCCATAGGACCAAGTCATCAATATCCAGACCCTTTTTTTTTGGCCTGCCTTCTGTTCTGGCCAGAAAGTCAAGAACTAGATGAAGATTCCAAACTCATGGAAAAGTATGTTTCTTCCTTAAACAGAACCTTCAAGAGGCAATACAGGAGCATGTGCAGGTCCAAGCAGGCAAGCACTCTGTTTTATCTGGGAAAGAAAAAGGGGCTCCACAGTCTTGTTTGTAAGGCTGAGATAGAGCAATACTTCAATAAAGCACAAAATGTAAATTCCCTCTCGCCAAGTGGAGACCCATGGAAAAAAAAAGAAGTCAAAGACCTTCTGTGTCGTCTAACTGGTCAAGCTGAAGGCAAGCAGATCTCTATAGAGTACGGAACAGAGAACAAAATTAGAATACCAGTGATACCTGTTTATTCGGGTCCACTCAGAAATGGTGGGAATATAGAAAGAGTGTCCTTCTACCTGGGATTTTCCATTGAAGGCCCCCAAGCATATGACATAGAAATAATTTAAGAAGCTACATTAACTCAAATATTTTATTCATAATCTATGATTTTCTTCCCTCTCTCTATTCTTATGGCATTTTGATAACATTGGTTTACCTGTAAATCACAGATTCTGCTTTTGTGAACTATAAGGTTTTTGATGGCATGACATGTGTCTACACACAGAGTTTGGCACACAGTAGAGTTGATTGTTCAATGTTTTAAAATGCATTTTCAGACTAACATATTCAGCTGGTATCCACTGGTCATATCATAACTGGTTGTAGATCAATAAAATCTGTTTTAATTCTATCACCCTCTTGAATATTCTGAATTGTGAATTGTTTTATTCAATGGGAAAGTAGAGATTTAAATAAGATGATTATGGAAGGAAATCTCCTCCTCAGTTTTTGGAAATCAAACCAAGGCAGCCACACCAGTGTTCCACTTACCTCATCTTGGTATCAATAAAAATGCATGGGAAGTAAATATTTCATTCTCTTCCTCCATCCACCCCTCCCTCTATACATATACATACACAATTCCTGGACTCCTTGCCCTTCTCCCAACTTCTTGCTTCAGGGAGGGGGAAGAGAAGAGAAAACAAAGTAGTCACAAGCTTGGACTCCCTCTGTCCTCTTCCTCCCATTTACAGATAAAACTCTCTTTGGCCACTCTTGCTTCCTGTCAACATGGTCTTATCTTCACCTGTTCTTTAGAGCCCATCCCTCCTGTCTTCTGTTTTACACTGCCATCTTTTCCTTTTTTATTTCTCAACCTGTGCTATGTGCTGTTCTCTCTGTCAAATATTCCCTTATTTTCATCCAACACTTTCCATATGATTCTTCTGCTTTGTCCATCATAACTCAGTTTGAATCAGCTCCACCAGAAAATTTTCCCTGGCCCTTATAACCTATGCCTGACTTCTAAGATAACTTCCTCATGGCAGTATGCATTCCCAACTTTCCAACGCCAGGACTGCCATCCCAGAACCTTGCCCCTAGACTTAAACCAGCCAGAAGGGCATCAAACAGTGTTCCAGAGCTTGGATTTTAAGAGCTATCCATTGCTTATAAAGCAAAACACATGCCAATGTAGATTAAGTCAAATACTTAACAAATAGATGTTTATTTATCTACTTCTTCATATCTCCTTATAAGTAACTTAGGTATTTCAGGTTTCAAACCCAATTCCTCTTGTCATCAAGATGCCTATTCCCTATCAGTGTTCTTCTCACCAGTATTTCTATGACTTTCTGGGGAATGCTCATATGGCCCACGAACATGTCCCATTGCTAGAAGCCGTATCTGCTGCTGCCCTTGCTCCAAACTGCAGCCTCCCTTTACCATGGCCCACCTGTCCATCTGGTAGCAGCCTGTCCCCCATGGCCGCAGCCCCCTGGACACAGGCCCAGCCCTTAAACCTTCCCAACTCAGCTAAGACTGGGCTACAGCATTTAGCAAGACTAAACTAACAGTTTGACATAAAAGAAAAAAGTTAAAATAGAAGGGGGAAAATTGTTAGATATCCCTGTTATTCGTAACTATCCTCCTAGTTCACAGACCCAGCTCCTCTACGAGACTTTTTAGGGGCCTTCTCTCTTTTCAGTCCTCTTTCAACAGCTATATCATAGGATGGCTCTTGCTCAGCTCTTCCACATGAGACAACCCCTAAACATGAATCATTGACTTGGAGATTAGGATGCCAACCATCTGAGTCTCCAAAAAGAATTGTGTTTTTTCTGAAAAGAACTATAATATGCAGAGATGTCACCCACCCACAAAGAGGACAGAGTTTTACATGATTATATAGAGCAGTTCAGCTCTCTATTTTAGAACAGATTCTTTGCTTTTACCATTCTAGAATCAAAGAGCCCATTAAAATGTGTTTTTCTTCCCCAGAATAAATGCCTAGTCTTCCTTCAAAGGTGAACTTGTGTTCTACCTATAGAAAATTATGAAAATTTTTAGTATCCTGGCATAAAAACAGACACATAGATCAATGAAACAGATTAGAGATCCCAGAAATAGACCCTCAACTCTATGGTCAACTAATCTTTGACAAAGCAGGAAAGAATGTCCAGTGGAAAAAAGACAGTCTCTTCAACAAATGGTATGGGGAGGGGCACCTAGGTGGCTCAGTGGATTAAGCCTCTGCCTTCGGCTCAGGTCATGATCTCAGGTCCTGAATCGAGCCCTGTATCAGGCTCTCCACTCAGCAGGAAGCCTGCTTCCCCCCAACCCCGCCCCATCTCTGCCTGTCTCTTTCCTACTTGTGATCTCTGTCTGTCAAATAAATAAATAAAACCTTAAAAAAATGGTATGGGGAAATTGGACAGCCACATGCAGAATAATGGAACTGGACCATAGCCTTACACCACACACAAAAATAGACTCAAAACAGATGAAAGACCTCAATGGGAGACAGGAACCCATCAAAATCCTTGAGGAGAACACAGGCAGCAACCTCTTTGACCTCAGCCACAGCAACTTCTTTCTAGAAACATTGCCAAAGGCAATTTTGGCAACATTGCCAAAAGCAAGGACAAAAATGAACTATTGGAACTTTATCAAGATAAAAAACCTTTGCACAGCAAAGGAAACAGTTAACAACACCAAAAGATAAACGACAGAATGGGAGAAGATACTTGCAAATGACATAACAGATAAAGGGCTAATACCCAAAATCTAAAAAGAATTTATCAAACTCAACACCCAAAGAACAAATAATCCAGTCAAGAAATGGGCAGAAGACATGAACAGAGATTTCTGCAAAGAAGACATCCAGATGGCCAACAGACACATGAAAAAGTGCTCAACATCACTTGGCACCAGGGAAATACAAATCAAAACCACAGTGAGATACCACCTTACACGAGTCAGAATGGCTAAAATTAACAAGCCAGGAAACCACAGGTGTTGGCCAAGATTTGGAGAAAGGGGAACCCTCCTACACTGTTAATGGGAATGCAAGCTGGTGCAACCACTCTGGAAAACAGTATGGAGGTTCCTCAAAAAGTTGAAAATAGAGTTACCCTAAAAACCAGGAATTTCACTACTGGGAATTTGCCAGACAGATACAAATACAGTGATCCAAAGGGGCATGTGCACCTGAATGTTTATAGCAGCAATGTCCACAATAGCCAAACTATGGAAAGAGCCTAGACATCCTTCAACAGCTGAATGGATAAAGAAGATGTGAGATAGATAGATAGATAGATATCTATATATATATCGATATATATATCTATATATCTATATATCTATCTATATATATAATGGAATATTATGCAGCTATCAAAAACTTGAAATCTGGGGCACCTGGGTGGCTCAGTGGGTTAAGCCTCTGCCTTCAGCTCAGGTCATGATCTCAGGGTCCTGGGATCAAGCCCTGCATTGGGCTCTCTGCTCAGCAGGGAGCCTGCTTCCTCCTCTCTCTCTGCCTACTTGTGATCTCTCTCTATCAAATAAATAAAAAAAAACAAATAAATAAAAAAACAAAAAACAAACAAACAAACAAAAACCTGAAATCTTGCCGTGAATGAAACTAGAGGGTATTATGCTAAGCAAAATAAGTAAGTCAGAGAAAGACAATTATCATATGATCTCACTAACATGAGGAATTTGAGAAACAAGACAGAGGATCATAGGGGAAGCAGGGGAAAATGAAACAAGACAAAACCAGAGAGGAAGACAACTATAAGAGACGCTTATTTTCAGGAAACTAACTGAGGGTTGCTGGAGTGGAGAGGGGTCGGAAGGATGAGGGGGCTGTGTGATGGACATTGGGGAGGGTATGTGCTCCGGTGAGTGCTATGAATTGTATAAGACTGATCAATCACAGACTGGTATCCCTGAAACAAATAATACATTATATATTAATAAAACACATAGACACACACACACACAAATTTATAGTAACCTTAAATTCCAGTTTACCCCATATCTACCATCTATGTTTCAAATATATTGGGATTCAATTTCTGCTCAGGAAAGTCTGTTGAAAAATAAAAACAATAACTTTAAGCATTTTTAGAAATCAAACATCCTTTTTTGTTTGTTTGTTTGCCTCTCTTTCCACGTTGCCATCAGGGAAAACAGTTTGATGTCAGGGAAAACAGTTTGACATACAAGAAAAAAGTTACAGTAGAAGGAGGAAAATTGTTAAACATTTTTAACAAAAATATTTGTTAAAAATATTGTTGGATGGAGCACTTATCAGTTCATGATACTGCTTGTTTCCTTGGCTCCCTACTTTCGAGGACTCAGTGCCCTCATGTCTTCTCCTGCCTGTTCAGGGTCCCACCTACTTCATAAATCACTAACTCTACCCACATAGGTAAATTAACTCACCACTAATAGCAGTGCAACAAATAATTGCCCAATAGGTCTTATCACTTGGAAGGATGATACCAAGACAGCTACTGATGAATCAAGACTACCAACAGGAAAATCTCATACTTAGAAAGTAGACAGGCTTTCAATGCAAGCCCTGTGGTGCCAGTCATTCCTTAAGTTAGTGTATACAGGTGACTCAGAACCTGATTTGTCCTTTGTTTGTTTTTTACAGTTGATATAGATACATTTAATTAAAGTGAAGCAGAATTTTATTATTATTATTTTTTAAATCTATCCATTTATTTTAGAGGGAGAGCATGCAAGTGGGGGAAAGGGCAAAGGGAAGGGAAAGGAAGAGAAAGAATCTCAAGCAGATTCCCCACTGAGCATAGAGACAGCCATGGGCTCAATCCCAGGACCCTGAGATCATGATCTGAGCTAAAATCAAGAGCCAGTCACTCAACCAACTGAGCCACCCAAGTGCCTCTTAGTGAAGCAGAATTTTAAACAAGATAAAGAAAATTCTGAGTTACTAAGTTTAGGCTCCTGGGTTTATATCTATTTTTTCTATGAATTTGTGGTTGATCTAAATCAAGTTATCTGCTGTTTTTAATCTCAATATACCAAATAACAAGTTTGTTAGCCCCAGAGGTACAGGTCTGTGGAATGCCAGGTTTACACAATTCACAGCACTCACCATAGCACATACCTTCCCCAATGTCCATAACCCAACTACACCCTCTCCCTCCCCCCCCCCGTCCCCCAGGGCAACCCTCCATTTGTTTTGTGAGATTAAGAGTCTCTTATGGGGGTGCCTGGGTGGCTCAGTGGGCTGGGCCTCTGCCTTCTGCTCAGATCATGATCCCAGGACCTTAGGATAGAGCCCCACATCAGGCACTCTGCTCAGCAGGGAGCCTGCTTCCTTCTCTCTCTCTGCCTGCCTCTCTGCCTACTTGTGATCTCTGTCTGTCAAATGAATAAATAAAATATTTTTTTTAAAAAAGAGTCTCTTATGGTTTGTCAGGGAGAGAGAACTTTTTTTAACTTTAATTTTTAATTTTTATTAACATATAATGTATTATTAGCCCCAGGGGTGCAGGTCTGTGAATTGCCAGGTTTACACACTTCACAGCACTCACCATAGCACATACCTTCCCCAATGACCATAACCCCACCACCCTCTCCCTACCCCCACCCAGGCAACTCTCAGTTTGTTTTGTGAGATTAAGAGTCTCTTATGGTTTGTCTCCCTCCCGATCCCATCTTGTTTCATTTATCCTTTCCTACCCCTCAAATTCCCCACGTTGCCTCTCAACTTCCTCATAGCAGGGAGATCATATGATAATTGTCTTTCTCTGACTGACTTATTTCACTAAACATAATACCCTCTAGTTTCATCCACATTGTTGTGAATGGCAAGATTTCATTTCTTTTGATGGCTGCATAGTATTCCATTATATATATTTTTATATATTTATATATTTATTTATATATATAATTTATTTATTTATATATATATAAAGAAGTGGTGTATATACACCACTTCTTCTTTATCCATTCTTCTGTTGATGGACATCTAGGTTCTTTCCATAGTTTGGCTATTGTGGACATTGCTGCTATAAACATTCGGGTGCACATGCCCCTTCGGATCACTATGTTTGTATCTTTAGGGTAAATACCCAGTAGTGCAATTGCTGGGTTGTAGGGTAGCTCTATTTCAATTTTTTGAGGAACCTCCATACTGTTTTCCAGAGTGGTTGCACCAGCTTGCATTCCCATCAACAGTGTAGGAGGGTTTCCCTTTCTCTGCATCCTCACCAGCATCTGTCATTTCCTGACTTGTTAATTTTAGCCATTCTGACTAGTGTGAGGCGGTATCTCACTGTGGTTTTGATTTGTATTTTCCTGATGCCAAGTGATGTTGAGCACTTTTTCATGTGTCTGTTGGCCATCTGGATGTCTTCTTTGCAGAAATCTCTGTTCATGTCTTCTGCCCATTTCTTGATTGTATTATTTGTTCTTTGGGTGTTGAGTTTGATAAGTTCTTTATAGATTTTGGATACCAGCCCTTTTTCTGATATGTCATTTGCAAATATCTTCAGGGAGAGAGAATCTTAAGGAGGCTCCATACCCAGCATGAATCCCAATGCAGGACTTGATCTCACAACCCTGAGATCATGACCTGAGCCAAAACCAAGAGTTGGGTGCTTAATAGATTGAGCCACCCAGGGGCCCCAGCCCATCTTGAGTTTAAATATTAGCCATCTTTGTCACTCTGTGTCTGTCTTTGGTTAATGGAGCTTATCCAAGGACCCTCTAATCTGAGCCCTTTCCCCTAATCATAAAACCCGTGTATTTTCACATTGTATTGTTTACCTCTTTTCCAATACTCACCTTCACAAGTAGGTACGTTGCAGGATATTAGTTGATATAATTTTAAATAAAAACATTTCCCCAATAGTGGAAAGGCTGTCACATTGGGAACAAAGAACTGAGTAGTTAGATGAAAACAAAACAGAAAAAAAAAAGCCTATAGTTCATTACCCATACCCAGGTTAAGTATGAACGAACAAAAAATTACACATCAGATGTTTCTTCAGACCATTTAAAATGTTGGGGTTTTTTAAAAGATTTTATTTATTCATTTGACAGAGACAAAGCAAGAGAGGGAACACAAGTATGGTGAGTGGGAGAGGGAGAAGCAGGTTTCCTGCTGAGCCGGGAGAACTATGTGGGGCTTGATCCCAGGACCCTGGGATCATGACCTGAGCTGAAGGCAGATGCTTAACGACTGAGCCACCCAGGTGCTCCTGGACTATTTAAAATGTTTTATTTTTTCATTCTTATTTGAGAGAGAAAATATTATTCCTGAGTATCAAAAACATATGAGTAATCTGAGAGGCAGAATGTCTTTAAACATGGTTGGCTTGGCTTGTACTGAGCACTGTGAAGCCACACTACACCATCTCACGAGGGGCCAATAAATGCTGACCCTTCAGATCACCAAATTCCTTGGGGTACAATCATTCTATTCTCCAGTAACATGGAAAGCAATAATATGAAAAGCAATACTTTTCATATTTCCTCAGGATACATGACTTGACAAACAAAGAGGCTGGATTAGAGAAAATTAAACTTACACTAAGCTTGGTATCACTCTGAAGGGATTACTGGAATATTAGCTTGGAAACACCTGTGCTATGAAATATACAACCAATGTGGGATTTATAATCATGTGAATAGTACTTAAAGTTACCAAACTGACTCTTAACAAAGAGAAATGTTATAAGCAGGAGGAAATTTTTAAAGCAATGTCACAGGTCGAAGTTTTCTGCTTAAAGCTGAGTAACCTTTGGGCAAATAAAACCATACCTATATGCTCTGGTCTAACTAATATTTTTTTCTTTTAACACTCTGTAAAATAGAGACTCTGTTGTCCAAAAATGCCTGTCCCCATGGGAAAATTGGCCTTCCAAGGTGGACAGTTGGCAATGTTGTATCTGACTCTCACAGGGCACAAGCAGTTCCTAAAAGGAGTCAGCTCCTCAAGGAGCCTCATGTGTCTGAAAGACTGAAGGTGTCTCTTGGCCATAAATAGCTACCAGGAAATTCAACTTGTTCTTACAGTCTTAGAAAAGTGGAAAGCATTACAAATGAGTCATGGCATACAATTTATAGTTCCATCTAGAAAGACTAATTAGTAATAGGTAGAGCATGAATGGGCACTATCCATGTCGTTTGCTATTATTTAAAAAGTATCAACTGTGTGTAAAGGAACAATATCTGCTTGGTAGGATACCAAGCATATAAGGATCATATAAGGATATATATATATATAGTCATATAAGGATACCATATATGACCCTCATAACATCACTTTACCTTATTCTTTCAACCAATTATATTAAATTTCTAACTGCCACTCAACATGTTTAAAACACATTCGTTTCACTGGCTCATCTTGGGAGTTCTGAAATGATGTTCACTACAGATACTGTAAAAATATAAACATTTGCTAATGGGTGCCGGATCTTACTACTCGTAAGATGGTAAGAATGTAAGAGACAATTCTAACACCAGGCCAGGGATTATGAGTACCAATTAAACTAAAACATCTGTTACTCACAGATGTGGTGGGGTAAAATTGTGATGTTTGGCAGCTTTAGACTCTTGGTGTAGATGTGCCGAGTATCATTATTTCTTTATTTCTAAATTTGTCAGGTGAGATGACCTCAGTTCCTTGTTTCATTTTGACTTATACAAAAGACTGACACAAAGAAACCATGTCTTAAAGAGTCTTGCTCCTGGTACAAATTTAGACAAAGGCTTGACAGTTTCTTATAAAGTTAAACCTTTGCCTATTTTGTCCAGCAATCCCATGCCAAAGTATTTACATAAGAGAAGGAAGACACATCCACAAAGAGACTTGTACAAAAATAGTCACAGCTTGTTTACGCATGACTGCCAAAAATGGAAATAATTCAAATGTCTATTTAAAGGCAATTGGATAAACAAATTGTGATATATTGATAAAACACAATACTACTCAACAGTAAAAAGAAGCAAACTACTGATTCATGCAACAGTAGGCCCAATCACAGGGACATTATATTGAGTAAAAGAAGCCAGTCACAGAATTCATACTATGTGCTTCCATGTATATGAACACCTGGAAACTAAACTATGGTGGGAAAAAAAATAAGAAGAGTGGTTTCTTCTGCAGGGGGTTAGTAGTAACTGGGGAGGGGCATGCTAATACAGAAATGTTCTATGAAATCAGAGAGGGAGACTCTAAGAGACTAAGAGACTCTGAATCATAGGAAACAAACTGAAGGTTGCTGGAGAGTAAGGGGGTGGAGGGATGGGGTAACTGGGTGATGGACATTAAGGAGGGAATGTGATGTAATGAGCCCTGGGTGTTACATGAGACTGGTGAATCACTACTTCTGAAACTTATAATACATTATATGTTAATTAATTGAATTTAAACTTTAAAAACTTTTTTAAAAAGAGGAGAGTGCTCTGGTAAGGGAACATTTGGTGTAGGTTACATACATTTTTACATTAAAGGTTGCAAATAATAAGAAAAGGACATTTCAGAAAGTTGCAGTTCATATCTGAAGTTTCTAGCATATTCAGAGCTGTATGACTTTAATCTTATGGGAAGGAGGGATGTTTATTCCTTTTTCTTATCTTTTGTGTTCAGAATAATCCTTTTTGGTTATTTTCTTTTATAAAGCAGATGTTCAATGTGTGCTGGGGGCAGAATTAAGAGCCCATGCTTTGAGGCTTTTCTGGGTCATCCCAACCTTGGTAAATGTTAAAGTATAGCTTCCCTGGAAGCCCAAGGACAGGGCCCACAAACATTAAAAGTTGAACATGTCTTTTATCCCTGGTTTCCATATTCTGCAGGATTGTTTCAGGAAACAATTGCCCAAAAGAAATTTGTATGCAATAGCAGGACTGAGCCAACAGGGTGGGCGAAATAATAAGAAATCCCAACAGTTGATATATGCAAGTCTAGATCATCTATTCTCAACTGGGGTACCATTACCTTCAAGGGGGTGAAAATTGGTTCTTGGGAGCAAAAAAATATTGTACCTTTCTTCATAGACTTTTTTAGAAAATATTTTATTTATTTGACAGAGAGAGAGACCACAAGTAGGCAGAAAGGCAGGCAGAGAGAGAAGGGGAAACAGGTCTCCCGCCGAGCAGAGAGCCCAATGTGGGGCTCAATCCCAGGACCCTGAGATCATGACCTGAGCCTAAGGCAGAGGATTAACCCTCTGAGCCACCCAGGGACCCCACTATTTTTTAATATAGTTGACCCACAGTTTTACATTAGTTTCAGGTATACAGCATAGTGATTCAACAACTATAGCTTATGCCATACTCACAAGCAGAGCCACGATCTGCTACCATGCAGTGAATGCTATTACAATACCACTGACTACATTCTCTATGTTCTGCCTTTTATTCCAGTGACTTATTAATTCCATAATTGAAGCCTGATCTCCTACACCCCTTTGCCCATTTTTAAACTCTTTTTTTTTTTTAAGATTTTATTCATTTATTTGACAGACAGAGATCACAAGTAGGCAGAGAGGCAGGCAGAGAGAGAGGAGGAAGCAGGCTCCCCGCTGAACAGAGAGCCCGATGCGGGGCTCGATCCCAGGACCCTGGGATCATGACCTGAGCCGAAGGCAGAGGCTTTAACCCACTGAGCCACCCAGGTGCCCCCCCTTTGCCCATTTTTCACATCCTCTCACCCCCACCCCACCCCGCCTCTGGCAACCATCAGTTTGTTCTCTGTATTTATAAGTCTGACTCTGCTTTTTGTTTGTTTATTGAAAAAATGGGCAGAGGACTTGAATAGACATTTTTCCAAAAAAGTCATACAGAGGGCCAACAGTCACATGAAAAGATACTCAACATCACTAGTCATCAGGGAAATGCAAATCAAATCATGGTGAGAATCCCCTTACACCCGTGAGAATCGCTAGTACCAAAAACACAAGAAACAACAAGTGTTGACAAGAATGTGGGGGAAAAAAGAACCCACATGTTGGTGGAATGTAAATTAGTACAGCTACTGTGGAAAATAGTATAAAGTTTCATCAAAAAATTAAAAATATAAATATGATATGATCCAATAATTCCACAACTGGGTATCTACCCAAAGAAGACAGAAACACAAATTCAAAAAGACATATGCGCCCCTATGTTTATGGCAGCATTATTTATAATAGCCAAGATGTGGAAACAGCCAAATGTCCATCGATAGACAAATGGATAAAGGAGACGTCATGTACATACACACACACACACACACACACACAAACACAGAGGAATATCACTCAGTCATAATAAAGGAAATACTTACTTCTTAGAGCAGTTTTATATCCACAGCAAAACTGAAAGGCAGGTACAGAGATTTCATATACCCTCTGCCTGCCCACCCACACCACCCCCACACACAACCTTCTCCATTATCAACATCCAGCACCAGAGCAGCATGCTTGTTATAGCTGATGAACATCCAGGGCACATTATCAACACCCAACGTCCATATTTTACATTAGGGTTCACTGTCAGTGTTGTATATTCAATGGGTTTGGCAAATATATACCATACATATATGTATATATGTATCTGTGTGTATGTACAGACGGGCATCCACCATTATAGTATCACACAGGATAATCTCATTATCTTAAAAATCCTCTGTGTTCCATCAATTCATCCTTCCCTTCCCCCTTAACTCCTGGGAACCACTGAGCTTTTTGCTGTACATAGTTCCGTCTTTTCTAGAATACCATATAATTGGAATCATATAGTAAGCAGCCTTTTCAGATTGGCTTCTTCCACTTAATAATATGCACTTGGTATCCTTCCATGTCTTTTCATGGCTTGACAGATCAATTCTTTTCAGTACCAAATAATGTCTCATGGTCTGGCTGCACCACATTTTATTTATTACTTCATTCACCTACTGAAGGACATCTTGGTTGCTCCCAGGTTTGGGCACTTATAAATAAAGCTGCTATACACACCAGTGTGCAGGTTTTGGGTGGACATAAGTTTTCAACTTTTCTGGCTAAATACTGAGAAGTACAATTACTGGGTTGTATGGTTAAGAGTACATTTAGTTTTGTAAGAAACCACGAAACTGCCTTCCCAAGTGTCTGTACCAGTTTGCTTTCCCACCAGCAATGAATGAGATTTCCCATTGTCACACATACTTGTCATCATTCAGTGTTTTCAGTGGCCATTGGCCACTGAAATGGCCATTGGCCATTTTAATAGATGTGTAGTGGTATCTTGTTTTAATTTGCTATTCTCTAGTGACATATGTTGTTGCCCTTTCATATGTATAAAGCACAGATACATAGTGTATCTGTAGCATTAAAATTTCAAGGGGGTAGGGGAACCACTAGATAGTTCCTTAAAGGGCATTAATGGAATTTTTAAGAAATTGAGAACTGGTTGGGGCACCTGGGGTGGCTCAGTTGGTTACAAGACTGCCTTCGGCTCAGGTCATGATCCTGGGGTCCTGGGATCGAGTAGTACATCCGACTCCCCCTGCTCTGTGGGGAGCCTGCTTCTCCCTCTCCCTCTGCCTGCTACTCCCCCTGCTTGTGCTCTCTCTCTGTGTGTCAAATAAATAACTAAAATCTTTTAAAAAAAGAAAAAGAAATTGAGAAATGGTCTGGTGGTCAGAGAGGCAGCATCGGGAAAGAGATCACAGGACAGAAGAAGTGGCTCACTCATAATGAAAGTCTACGATCTGGCCTCACAGGGAGCCTGAACCACTAAATAAGCTACTGGAATAAAACTCAGTATGGAGAGCAGAGCAGATGTTAATTTTTATCATTTTGATTGTATTAGGGTTCTTCAGAGAAACGGAACCCATAGGATACATAAATATAAATATATGTGTATATACATATACAAATACATAAACATTTAAACATATATATATATATATATATATATATATATATAAAGAGAGAGAGAGAGAATCACATTACTTAACATCCTTGCGCCTCAGTTTCTTCTGCTCTAAAATGGAGATAAAAGTAGCTCCTACCTCAGAGAACTGTTACAGCAAATAAGGTAATATAAAACACCTGGAACAGTACCTGGTACATAGTAAGTGCAAGATAAATGTTTAAAAACCATATAAAACCAGTATGAATCAACAGTGGAAGGTGGAAATCGAAAGACTATTCTCAATAAACACTAGCACCTGATGTTAGTCTTTAAAATGCTGACTAGTTTTATCACTCTCTCTCAGGCCATTCTCTACCTGGCCTGAGACTGACCTTAAAAAGAGAACTCCTGGGGCACCTGGGTGGCTCAGTGGGTTAAAGCCTCTGCCTTCATTCAGCTCAGGTCATGATCCCAGGGTGCTGGGATGGAGCCTGGCATTGGGCTCTCTGCTGGGCAGGGAGCCTGCTTCTTCCTCTCTTTCTGCTTGCCTCTCTGCCTATCTGTGATCTCTGTCTGTCAAATAAATAAATAAAATCTTTAAAAAAAAAAAGAGAGAGAGAGAGAGAGAAATCCCTGCAGTGTGGCCATCTGACCCTGGTCTGCCCAACAGAACTAACCCAGAGGCCTCCAGCACGTACATGGACCTCGAAGAGTCCCCAAAAGCCTCTACATTTACATTCCTTTACACTTGAAAACGGAGATGAATGATGAGTCCAGTCTGGAAGGCCAATGATAAACCAACATCTACTGTTCCCTACCCGGAGCTCTGCAGGCTCCCAACAGCAAGGAAAATCGCCATCTGCAAAGGGATCCCACTCAGGATATCTGGGAGTTTGTTTGTAGGCAAGGCAATATGGCTCTCTGTGGTCCTGAGAACTCTCACACAAAGAACAGATTTTTAAACTTTAGGATGTTGACCAAACAGATCAGACTGTGACAGAGTAATTAATGACTTACTAAAAAAGCATTTCATAGAGAAAAGTCACTTCTGTAAACTCAGATCTAGGAAACCAAAACTGAAATCAGATGCAGGCTTCCTTTCCCCCACCTGCCAGTTTTCAGCACACTCACTTCTGAGACACACCCTCTAGTTTCTAAGCCAACTGACGTAGGAGCAGAGGATAAATAAACTTTTGCAGAAACTCAAATGAAGAAAATATTTTCCTCTAACATTGTAGGAGGAAGAAAACCCAGATGTTGTATGCTTTCTGCACTGACATACATAGTTTTCCCCTTACGTATGCAGAAGAAATTAATGACAATTTGGATGAGTATAATGTCTACTATTAATATTATTGTTATTATTACAGCATTTCATTGAATAGGAAGGTGTTCACTTCTCAACTAGAAGATTGAAAGACACCCCAAAACAAAAAATAGTATGTTAAGCCTCGAAATTCTAGACTATTCATTACTGTGACTGGAGTCTGCTTTGCATTAGCTGAAAAATGAGTCATAACATTCCATAAAAGATGTCACTGAAAACTAGAGACACTTTTATTGATGAAATCTCCCAAGGCATTAACAGCATCTTCAGAAAAAACATATGATGAAAATTTAAAGATGTACTTCACATTGATCAAATGTATCTTCCACCATCTACTCTAAGGAGTAGGCAGCTGCCAGAAAATAAAACTCCCCAATAGCTTCTCAGATGTTAGGATCAGACAATATGTAGAGAAGGACAGACAGGCAGAAGCAGAGACAGACAGACTACCACAGCAAGTCCTTGAAATTATGGCAGCTTCCTCTTCCCGGCTTAAAAAAAAAAAATCCTAGGTTTCTACCTAACTTCCCCCAAAGCAAGGAACAAGGTAATGCAAGGGGGTGAAAAGATTACATTTCTGAATAAAGGCCCAATCTTCAACTGTCTTGAGAAAAGCCAGCAAACCCTACAAATAACACTAGAATTAAGAAATGTATGTGGGTTCAGTTGTGTAACAAATTTTGTTTCCGGTTTTGATACTGTTTGCTGAGTTCGGACCCAAGATTTCAGTCCCCTTCTAGTAAAGTATATAGAATTGAAAACAGTTATTTTAGGCACTCACTTTACTCCATGGCTTTCTTTCCTTTCCCCCTTTAGCTTTCCCCTGATCTCATTACCCAAGGGTTTTCATATATGTGCAATCCCATATGACTTCCTAAATTACATAAAAACTCCTTTTGGGACAAGGGAGAGGATAAAGAGATCACGACTATGTGAAATACCTATGAACTGTGGCATAAATGGAGAAAACCCAGATGTTAGAAAGCAGCCATTCTTCTAGGGTCAACAGTTTTTTTGAAAACAATTTTTTGAAAAGTTAAATTATTGAAACATACAGCTATCAAGACTCTGACAAAGGCTATAGGGGCAGGAGCGTGAGAGTGAAAGCTGCTCGATCAGAATATAAAGATCCTTAATCTGGTAGAGAAAATTGTAGAAAGCCATTCCTTTTTCATTTGCTCACATTCCCAACCAAACACTCAGGCCTAGCTCCCCATCGCCCAACCCTTATTTGAGAACCTGGCCTTTTATTTTTCCATGTGGGTGGTATGCTACTCCTGCATAAGGGCTGAGCTCATATTATTTCTCATGAAAGAAAGATGGGGAAACTCCATGAGATGTGTACTGGTGAGATGGGTCAAGAGGTGGGGCGTTCCACATTCCGATCAAAATTCCACCGGCATTCTTCAAAGAGCTGGAGCAAATAATCCTAAAATTTGTATGGAATCAGAAGAGACCCCGAATCGCTAAGGATATGTTGAAAAACAAAAATAAAGCTGGTGGCATCATGATACCTGATTTCAAGCTTTATTACAAAGCTGTGATCACCAAGACAGCATGGTACTGGCATAAAAACAGACACATAGACCAGTGGAACAGAGTAGAGAGCCCAGATATGGACCCTCAACTTATGGTCAATTAATCTTCAACAAAACAGGAAAAAATATACAGTGGAAAAAAGACAGTCTCTTCAATAAATGGTGCTGGGAAAACTGGACAGCTATATGTAGAAGAATGAAACTCGACCATTCTCTTACACCGTACACAAAGATAAACTCAAAATGGATAAAAGACCTCAACATGAGACAGGAATCCATCAGAATCCTAGAGGAGAGCATAGGCAGTAATCTCTTCGATATCAGCCACAGCAACTTCTTTCAAGATACGTCTCCAAAGGCAAAGGAAACAAAAGTGAAAATAAACTTTTGGGACTTCATCAAAATCAAAAGCTTCTGCACAGCAAAGGAAACAGTCAAAAAAACAAAGAAGCAACCCACGGAATGGGAGAAGATATTTGCAAATGACAGTACATATAAAAGGTTGATATCCAGGATCTATAATGAACTCCCCAAACTCAACACACACGAAACAGGCAAACATATCAAAAAATGGGCAGAAGATATGAACAGACACTTCTCCAATCAAGACATACAAATGGCTATCAGACACATGAAAAAATGTTCATCATCATTAGCCCTCAGGGAGATTCAAATTAAAACCACATTGAGATATCACCTTACACCAGTTAGAATGGCCAAAATTAACAAAACAGGAAACAGCATGTGTTGGAGAGGATGTGGAGAAAGGGGAACCCTCTTACAATGTTGGTGGGAATGCAAGTTGGTGCAGCCTCTTTGGAGAACTGTGTGGAGATTCCTCAAGAAATTAAAAATAGAGCTTCCCTATGACCCTGCAATTGCACTCCTGGGTATTTACCCCAAAGATACAGATGTCGTGAAAAGAAGGGCCATCTGTACCCCAATGTTTATAGCAGCAATGGCCACGGTCGCCAAACTGTGGAAAGAACCAAGATGCCCTTCAACGGACGAATGGATAAGGAAGATGTGGTTCATATACACTATGGAGTATTATGCCTCCATCAGAAAGGATGAATACCCAACTTTTGTAGCAACATGGATGGGACTGGAAGAGATTATGCTGAGTGAAATAAGTCAAGCAGAGAGAGCCAATTATCATATGGTTTCACTTATTTGTGGAGCATAACAAATAGCATGGAGGACAAGGGGTGTTAGAGAGGAGACGGGAGTTGGGGTAAATTGGATAGGGAGGTGAACCACGAGAGACTATGGACTCTGAAAAACAATCTGAGGGGTTTGAAGTGGTGGGGGGGTGGGAGGTTGGAGTACCAGGTGGTGGGTATTATAGAGGGCACGGATTGCATGGAGCACTGGGTGTGGTGAAAAAATAATGAATACTGTTTTTCTAAAAATAAATAAATTGGAAAAAAAAAAGAGGTGGGGCGTTCCAGATGCAGGAGCCTGATCAGGCAGCAGAGGGGTCAGGCCCCTGGTTTAGGTGTTACCGTGAGTGGTGTGAGTGCAACTGAAGTGAGCTGTGCTTGATGGGCTGGAGGAGAAGGCCCTTCGCAGATGGACCCATGAAAACAACTTAGATAGCAGAGCAACTGGAGGAGGGCTGGGTAAAAAGACAACTGTAAGACTGGTATGAATCAACAGTGGCATGTGAAACCAAAATCTTTCTGCAATTATATCTGCATATAATCTGAGGCTGCGATTATTAATCTCCAGGGAAACCTTTAACCTTCAGATGTCCAGAATTGCATTAATCATGATCCTTGATTGCTAATACACAAGCATTTTTTTTCTATGCAAACATCTCTTGTAATTTATTCATCTGTTTATTTTATCATGTATTTTGGAGGTATTATTGTAATGAAGTATAATGTGTATGAAAAGAACAAATCTGAAAGGTACTGCTCTACAAAACTTGTATATGTCTTCATCAATGTTGACCCGGTCAAGAAAATATTTTTATATCAATTTTCCTTGTGTCCCTTCCCAGAAAGTATCTCCCTCCTAATAGGTAGCCACTATTCTGATTTCTGCTACAATAGACTTATTTCGCCTATTCTTGAACTTCATATAAATGGAGTCCTACAATATGTTTTCTATTGTTACTGGCTTCTTTCGCTCAACATCGTATGTGTGAGATGTTGTAGTGCTCTAACCTTTTTCTTTATAATTGCTGGTAGGGTCAGGATACATTGCAAATAGGGTCAGTGTACGTTTAACTTTATTAAAACTGCCAACTCATTTCCCAGATTGGCTGAAACAATTTATATTCCCAGCAGCCATGTGACAGTTCCACTGACTCATATTGTCACCAACATTTGGTACTGTCAGTCTATAATTTCAGCTATTCTTCTAGGTATGTGGTATTACCTCATTATAGTTTTACTCTGCATTCCCATAGTAGTTAAAGATTTTGGAGCACTTTTAGATTCCAATCCATTATATCCACTCGTGTGACTGTCTAACCCCCACTGCTTTCTCTCTCTCCCAGTATGCCAAGTCCAGTCCTGAACTCTAGCCCAGAGTCAACAAAATCTCTGAAGCTTATCTAGGAGGAGATCTCCCCTCTCTGGAATTTTAGCTCATGCAGTCCTTGTCATCAAGTCCAGCTACAACATATGATAACTTCAAAAATAAGTTTTGTAATTTATCTGATTTTTTTCTAGTTTTTGCAGTGGGAGTGTTGGTGGCCTGCTGTGATCTATGATATCACAAAGGGAAGTGGGAACTTCTCCGTTTCTTCTTAGTTCAGTTTTGGTAAGTTCTGTTTTTCAAGGAATGTTTTCAGTTCATTCTCGGTCTTCAAATTTGTTTTTAAAGTTGTTTGCAATATCCTCTAACCCTTGGAATTTTTACAGCATGTGATACTGTTTAGCTGTGTCATTTTTATTTTTTGGTTACTCTTTCCACAGATGTGCCAATTTTATTAGACTTTATCAAGAACTACTTTTGGGCTTCTTTTGATTCTATTGTAACTTTTCTTTTTATAGATTTCTACTCAAATCTTTATTTTCTCTTTTCTCTACTTCCTTCGGGTTTATTCTATTCTTCTCTGAATTTATTCAATTGACAGTTCATTCAGTTGAATGGCTTTTCACTCATTCTTCTAAATTTATAAAAGCATTTAGACCATAAATTCTCTCTAAGTATTGTTGACACTGTAGCTTACAAGTTTTCAAATGCATCATTTTAAATAAAAGCTGTAGGGGCACCTGGGTAGCTCAGTGGGTTCTCTGCCTTTGACTCTGGTCATGATCTCCGAGTCCTGGGATCGAGCCCCACATTGGGCTCTCTGCTCAGCAGGGAGCCTGCTCCCCCACCCCTACCTGCCTACTTATGATCTCTCTCTCTCTCTATCAAGTAAATAAATAAATAAATATTGTATATATTTAAAGTGATCAACATGATGAGTTGATGTATATATACATAGTGAAATGATTACGATAATCAAGCTAATAACATAGCATCTTTTCATGGTTACCATTTATTGTGTGTGATAAACATAATTAAAATCTACTCTCAGCATATTTCCAGTGTTTAATGCAGTATTATTAGATACAGTTGTCATGCTCATACATTAGATCTCTAGCTTATTCCTCCTGCAGAACCACAAATTTATACCCTTTGACCTACCTCTGTCCATCCCTTCCTCCTCCAGCCTCTGATATCCACTGTTCTATGAGTTTAACTTTGTTTTGTTTTGTTTTTAAGATTTCACACAAAGGTGAGATCATATAGTACTTGAGTTTCTCTTTCTGGTTTATTTCTCTTAGCATAATGTCTTCCATATTCATCCATGTTGTCACAAAGGCAGGATTTCCTTCTCAGAAATGGCTGAGTAGTATATAGCATATGCTCTGTATAATCTGTCGATTGTTGAAAGTGATGTGTTGAAGTCCCTTACTATCATTGTATTATTTCTCCCTTCAGATCTATTAGTATTTGCTTAGTATATTTAGGTGCTCTGATGGTAGGTGCATATTTAGGAAAATGAATTTCAAAATAATAAAAATGTTTGTAAAAAATCTATGAGGGTAAAGTGATTTTAGGGGGAAAATCTTAAGACAGGAAACTAGAAGCTATAAAAGAAAAATGTGTATACATTTGCCTGTATAAAAGCAACGCATTATTAATTTACTCATTCTAAGGTTGTTGTGTTCCTACTCTACATTACTTCTAGATGCTAGGAATATAACAGTGAACAAAACACAAAATTATCAGATCAGTGGAATAGAGAACCCAGAAATGGACCCTCAACTCTATGGTCAACTTATCTTGGATAAAACAGGAAAGAATATCCAATGGGAGTCCTGGGTGGCTCCGTTGGTTAAGTGCCTGCCTTCAGCTCAGGTCATGATCCCAGGGTCTTGGAGAGGGAGAGAGAGCCCCATTGGGCTCCTTGCTCACTGGGGAGCCTGCTTCTCCCTTTGCCTGCTGTTCCCCCTGCTTGCATTCCCTCTCTCTCTCTCTCCCTCTCTCTCTCTGACAATTTAAAATCTTTTTTAAAAAGAAGAAGAAGAAAGAATATCCAATGGAAAAAACAAATGGTTTGGGGAAAATTGGACAGCCACATGCAGAAGAATGGAACTGGACCATTTCCTTACACCACACACAAAAATAGA
Source organism: Neogale vison (assembly GCF_020171115.1). Classification (NCBI taxonomy): domain Eukaryota; kingdom Metazoa; phylum Chordata; class Mammalia; order Carnivora; family Mustelidae; genus Neogale; species Neogale vison. The sequence continues at coordinate 160,530,750 of NC_058094.1, read as the reverse complement.
CACTGAGTGGATGAAAGACCTCAATGTGAGACAGGAATCCATCAAAATCCTAGAGGAGAAATCAAGTAGCAACCTCTTCGACCTCAGCCACAGCAACTTCTTCCTAGATACATCTCCAAAGGCAAGGGAAACAGAGGCAAAAATGAACTATTGGGACTTCATCAATATAAAAAGCTCTTGCACAGCAAAGGTAACAGTTGACAAACCCAAAAGTCAGCAAACAGAATGGGAGAAGATATCTGTAAATGACAAGTTAGATAAAGGTCTAATATCCAAAATCTATAAAGAACTTATCAAACTCAACACCCAAAAAACAAATAATCCAATCAAGAAATGTGCGGTCACTTTGGAAAACAGTGTGGAGGTTCCTCAAGAAATTAAAAATAGAGCTTCCCTATGACCCTGCAATTGGACTACTGGGTATTTACCCCCAAAGATACAGATGTCGTGAAAAGAAGGGCCATCTGTACCCCAATGTTTATAGCAGCAATGGTCGCCAAACTGTGGAAAGAACCAAGATGCCCTTCAACGGACGAATGGATAAGGAAGATGTGGTCCATATACACTATGGAGTATTATGCCTCCATCAGAAAGGATGAATACCCAACTTTTGTAGCAACATGGACGGGACTGGAAGAGATTATGCTGAGTGAAATAAGTCAAGCAGAGAGAGTCAATTATCATATGGTTTCACTTCTTTGTGGAGCATAACAAATAGCATGGAGGACAAGGGGAGATGGAGAGGAGAAGGGAGTTGAGGGAAATTGGAAGGGGAGGTGAGCCATGAGAGACTATGGACTTTGAAAAACAATCCGAGGGTTTTGAACCCCCTTTTGAAGGGGTGGGGGATGGGAGGTTGGGGGAACCAGGTGGTGGGTATTAGAGAAGGCACGGATTGCATGGAGCACTGGGTGTGGTGCAAAAACAATGAATACTGTTGTGCTGAAAAAAATAAATTAATTTAAAAAAAAAGAAAAGAAATAGGCATAAGATATGAACAGACATTTCTCTAAAGAAAAATCCAAATGGCCAACAGACTCATGAAAAAATGCTTAACATCACTGGGCATCAGGGAAATATAAATCAAAACTATAATGAGATACCACCTCACACTGGTCAGAATGGCTAAAATTAACAAGTCAGGAGATGACAGATGTTGGCAAGGATGCAGAGAAAGGGGAAACCCTTACACTGTTGATGGGAATACAAGCTGGTGCAGTCACTCTGGAAAACAGTATGGAGGTTCCTCAAAAACTTGAAAATAGAGTTACCCTACAACCCAGCAATTGCACTACTAGGGATTTACCCCAAAGATAAAAATGTAGTGACCCAAAGGGGCACCTGCTCTCCAGTGTTTATAGCAGCAATGTTCATAATAGCCAAACTGTGGAAAGAGCCCAGATATCCATTGATAGACTAGTGGATAAAGAAGATGTGTTATATATAGAATGGAATATTACTCAACCACCAAAAAGATGACATCTTTCCTTTTGCAACAACATGAATGGAACTAGAGGGTATTGTGCTAAGCAAAATAAGTCAGTCAGAGAAAGACAGTCATCATATGATCTCATAAGTGGAATTTAAGAAACAAAAAGGCAGATCACAGAGGAAGGGAGGAAAAAAATAAAACAAAATGAAAACAGAGAGGGGGACAAACCATAAGGGACTCTTAGTCAAAGGGAATAAACTGAGGGTTGCTAAAGGGCAAGGTGGTTGGAGGGATGGGGGTAACTGGGTGATGGGCATTAAGGAGGGCACATGATATAAGGAGAACTGGATACTATATAAGACTGATGAATCATTAAACTCTATATCTAAAACTAATAATACATTATATGTTAACTAATCGAATTTAAATTTTAAAATATAAATAAGTCTTTTTAAAAAGAACCAAATTGGAGAAAAAAAAATTTTAAAAAACACTTAAAAAATAAAGATTTTATTTTTTGTTATTATGGTTTATAGTTTGCTATATATATAAAATCTAACTTATTTATTATATTTTAGTCTTTTTATAGATTTTTTGAAGCATAATTAGTACATGAAACACTACATTGATTTAATGTATACAATTTGATGAATTTGGATATATGCATACACTTGTGATACCACTCCCACTGTCATCTCCAAAAAAAAAAAAAAAAACAACAACAAAACAAACAAACAAAAAACCCACAAACTTGTCCACCCACTCAGTGACTGGGTTTTAGTAGAAGGAGTCTGAAAATAAACAAATAAGTTAATTATTTAGTATTACCTAATGTAAGCCTAAGGAGAAAACTAAAGCAGAGAAAGGATATAAGGAATGGCAGGCCAGGGAGTGTGGGTGGAAGGTTTATTACAATTTAAAACAGGGTGTCCAGGAAAGGCATCACTGAGAAGGTGATTAATGTAAACTGAACCCAAGCTTTGAAGGAAGTAAGAGAGCAGGTCATGTGGAATCTACCAAGCCGAAGAGTCAATAAGTGCGAAGGCCATGAAGTGGGAAGAGACTGGGCATATCTGAAGAACAAAAAGGAAGCCAGAATATTTGGATCAGAATAAGCAAGTGGGAAAGTGACAGGGCATGATGTTGGATGGTAGACAGAGGCCAGACCTGAGGAGTTTGCATAAGCCACAACAGGACATTGGATTTTACTCTGGGTAAGATGGAAACCATTGAGAGTCTCTGGTTGCTTTTAGCAAAAATTATCATATTAGCAAAGCTTTGTTGAAATTAGCCATCTTTTTTATTTCCCCAAACCTTTATTTGGAGAGTAGACTGGAATTAGAGGAGAGGGTGTGAAGGAACAAGGAGGAGGAGAGACAGGAGACAAGCTATGGCCTATGGGCTATTGTGATCATCCAGGCCAGAGATGATGGCAACTAAATGTAGTCAGATTCTGTGTTTTTTAAAAGTATAGTCAAGAAAATTTGCTGCCAGATACAATACAGGTTGGGAGAGAATAAGAACTGTAAATGATGATTCTAAGAGTTTCAGTAAAATTGGAAAGATGGAGCTTCCAGGAACTGAAATGGGAAAGACTGCAGATGGAGGTGATATTGAAGGAAGACCAGGAATTCCATGTTGGCCATAGAAGGTCTAAGATGCATATAAAAGAAAGACATCCAAGTGAAGATGCTGGTAAGCAGGAGATAAATGATCCATATATAAGTTTGTATGAATGTAAAGGTATAACACAAGAATATTTTACACACTGACAAGAAAAAAGACCCCCTCCCCCAAAAAACTCCAGGAGAAAAAGAGACAAAAGAAACAATTTACAGAAGAAATCTGAATGTCCAATAAACACATGAATAGATGCTCCAAATCGGTAGCAAGGAGAAAAATGTGAATTTCCTATAACAAAGAGAGACTAAATCACACCTATCAGATTGGCAGAAATTTTGAAAGACTGCCAAGAATAGGTGTTGGCAGGCATGTAGGACAAAGGGAACACTGGTTCACTGCCAATGGAAGAGAAAATTGGAACAAACACTAGTGCAATCATTTAGCAATATACTACAAAGTTGAAGATGTGCCTGTTCTAATCCAGCAATTCCATGTCTAATTATATTCCCTTGAATGGTAGACCTTCAAACCAGGGTACTTGTGTTTTTTGAGGGTATATGGAAGCCTTTCAATGCCTACCAGGGTATGTGAAAAGAAGTTAGGTTTAGACTTTCAATTTCATATCTGTTCTTTCCTAAAAGTGATCTACCTAAAAACAATGCCCATTTTATTCACTCTAAGGCTCCTTTATTTTTCCTGTTCTTCCAACCCTTTTACAAAACCCTTCCCATTTTAAAACACCTGGAGCATTGACTCACCAGAGTAAACCACTCCAGAGCAATTTTTCCTTTGCAGCAATAACTGGTAACACTCCAGAAGGAAGCAGCTCTATCAGCCTGGAGCCCAGACTGGGAATAATAAGGAGGAGAGCCCAACAAACCTTCAACATGGAATGTGGGAGGAGAAATAATGAAACTTTGTTATTCTAAGCCACTGAAATATGGGGGTTGTTTGTTACTGCAGCATAAATTAACTATCCTGACTGATACAGAGGCATGTCTCTTCTCATTCTAAACTTTATTATGGTGTCTGGCCCCCAGTGTAAAAACCTCAGGGACACCAAACAAAGAAGCAATTTGAATTACAGGTTTCTTCTTTAATGATTGACTAACGTACCATAACCCAAAGGTCTTTCAGTGCTTTATAAATATTTGTCTTAAGATAGAGAAGTGGAGTGTAAAGAACAGGATATTTTGGCCCATGCTGGGTTATTGTGAACTTAAATTGTGGTGGAGGAAGATGGGAGAAATGACATTCATTTGACCACTTCATCTCTTCAGTCACGCTCTCCTTACCACACAAACCTTCTTGGGGGAAGTCCCACAAGAGCAGTGCAAGGAGAACGTTAGTAAGAAATAGTGAATGCCGAGAGGGGTTTTCTCGCATATTTACATGAAGTTAACTCTCTTTTTTAAAAGATTTTATTTATTTTATTTGAGAGAGCATGCATGCACATGTGTAACATGCGGGAGAGTGGGAGCGGTAGAAGGAGAGGGAGAGAATCTTAAGCAGATTGCATGCTGACCAAAGTAGGGCTCCATCCCTGGACCCTGGGAGCATGACCTGAGCAGAAACCAAGAGTCAGATGTTTAATGGACTGAGCCACCAGGAGCCTCACATATTAACTCTCATCAGCTGGTCTCAAAATCCTCAAAATCCTCAAATCCTTAAAATGCCTTCATCTGAAAAGAAATAAGTCTTCGAATAGCTAAAGCAGAACAAGTTAGTGATGTTGCTTCATTTACAAGAAACTGGAAAGTTATTTAAACTACCTAATGTTTCAAAATATACTGCATGGAATGAGGAATGACAATTGAATGGCTATCTTTCAGATTCAGTGTACATTGTTCGATATAAACTTACTGTGACTCTCACTACATGTAAGTGTTCAAGGTATTCTCTGTGTCTTAGTGTCCTTGGCTATAAAATGGTGATAAATACAAGAGCTCTCTCATAAGATTGTTATGAGAGATCGATCAGTTATCATTTACAGAGCACTTAGAACAGAATAAACACTACTTTCTATTAAACAACAAATAAATTAGTAAATAATTATTCCATAAGATAGTTAAAGCGTATTTGCCAAATCATATTATGAAGTATGTATAACACTTGCATAATTATGGAATAATTATGTATGATTATATAAAATGATCTGATTTCACCCTATAAAATGTTTTTTGCTCCTATTAAATTATGGTTCAATGTATTTACAGCAAATATACCCTTTAAAAAAAAAGATTTTATTTATTTGAGAGGGAGCAAGCAGAGGGAGAGGCAGAAGGAGAGGGAAAGAATCTTAAACGGGCTCTCCGCTGAGTGTGGAGATGAAACCAAGAATCAGACACTTAACCAACTAAGCCACCCAGGCACCCCAACCCTTATTTTTTAAATAGAGAGAAAAGATATGATGTCTATTGGAAGTATTAAAATTATTTCTAATTTTTCACTTGATTCCTAATTATTTCTAGAAGATAAAAATGGGAGTTTCAATACACACACAAACACACAAACACAATATATACATACTTTCTTACCTAAAGAAGTCTCATGTCTTTGTTTACTCCTTTTCACATATATCATGTTATTTTGCCTACACATTATATTGTGTTATTTCAAATTAAATAATGAGAAACATACTGTCCTACTTTATATTATGACTTATGAAAAGAACAATTTATATTAGAGCTCTCTCTCTCGCTTGCGATATATCTATATATATATATATATATATATATATATATATATATCACATTAACCTCCTCTTCTTCTATTAGTCTATTTTATGAGATGAATTTTTATTTCTCATTGGCTGTTATACCTTGAAAAGTGTATTAACACACATATAAATTTTTTAAAATGAAGTCACATTTTTTTCTAACAGAAACTTTAATGGACTGATTAGCTTTGCAAATTAAATTTCAGGTTGCCATTTTCAATGAATTGAATTAGATGAATCTACATTTCTAAGATTTTGATGAAAATTCTTTAAAAGATGAAATTATAGCTGTTTATAAAAGGTTATCATATTAGTGAAGCTGTATTGAAATTAACAATATATTTATTTTCTCCAAACCTTCGGATTATATTGGTTTAAACAAGATGTCTCTAGGTAAAACAGCAACAGGTATGATTTTTCCGTAGGATCACTGAAGTCTTGCTTGTATATTTCTTGGAATCTGAGAATATAAATGACTATAATATCTGTATGACAAAATGTTTTGTAAGTCAGGGTATTTCCAAATCTTTGCTTTCAACAAAATTGAAGGCAAATCTAATTGAGTTGTCAGCTGACATGACATTAACATTTATGACAGGTAATTATATTCATTTTTACAGTATAACTCATCAGAAGTTCACATAATTGAAATAGTTTTAGCAAAATACTCCATTCTCCCCCACTTTTTTATATGAACAAGATTCTTAGCAGCTTCAGCTATAAAAATAAAAAGCATGAATAGGATTGATGCTGAACTCATAACTTCCTAGCAATAATAATTATTTTTTCATAGATAAATAAATTAATTGAAAAACCACTCAAACATATTTTATCAAATATGCTTTTAGTAAAATTGTAATATTTATGCTTCATAACCATTGACCAAAATAATTATTATGTTGCTTTGACCAATTTTGTACTGCTTATAATGGTCCTAATAACTCAACTCAGAGTCAAATGTTTTAATATTCAGAGTCTTTCAGTCACAGAGAAAAAAATTTAAAAGTTTTTGATGTATATTTTTGTTGTAGAGAAATATGATAGGGCAATAGAGAAAATATTTTCAAACATCAAAAAATGTATTAGGATAAGACTCTGTAGAGTGCATTGGACACCTGAGTTGAAGCTGGAAAAGGAGCAATGTGAAATTTCAGATTATATATACAGCTTCTTATGTTTCTTTATTTTGGTGGTGATGGTGGTTATCAACCTGCTTTGACATCTGAATATTTTGAAAGATTTTTTTTTTAAATATTGATATTTACAATAAACTGAAAATCACATCATTTGCCACTATTCAAATTTTGAATGAAAATGTATAAATACTATCTTTAAAATATGCAAGAAGGGCGCCTGGGTGGCTCAGTCGTTAAGCATCTGCCTTCAGCTCAGGTGTGATCCTAGGGTCCTGGGATCGAACCCCACATCAGGCTCCCTGCTCAGCAGGAAGTCTGTTTCTCCCTCTCCTACTCCCTCTGCTTGTGTTCTCTCTCTTGCTCTCTCTCCCTGTCAAATAAATAAAATATTTAGAAAAAAAATAAAATAAAATGTGCAAGAAATTACATAGTTTGCTAAAACTATTTTAGGGGTAAATAGACCAAAAAAGTTGCTTTAAAGAAATTCTTACACATGTGCACATGGAGAAAGGTGAAAAAACATCATTCTAACATTGCTCCAAATAAGAAAAACTTGGGGCAAAACTATCCATCAAAAGGAGAATAGGTAGAACAAAAATGTGTATGTAACAAATGAAATACTACTACATAGGAATTAAAGGGGTGAAACAGATGCATATCAATGAACACAACAGGATGTCCAAACAATAATGTTGATTAAAAAGATACTCATATAGATGCTTAAACGAGATTTTAAAAAAACATTTAAAACTAGAAAATACAAAATAAAATTTTAAAGCATACGTGAAATTAATAAACATCAAATTCATAATAGAGGTGAATCCCTGAAAGAGAAGGAAAAATGAGATTGAAGAGGGATACACAAAGATTTTAACTGAATCTGTAATTTTTTTCTTATTTAATAAACCTGATGCAGTTACAATCAAATGCTACGGTTATTAAAACTTCTTAAACCTTGGGGCACCTGGGTGGCTCAGTGGGTTAAAGCCTTTGCTTTCCGCTCAGGTCATGATCCCAGGGTCCTGGGATGGAGCCCCGCATCCGGCTTTATGCTCCACGGTGAGCCTGCTTCCCCCTCCCCACCTCTCTGCCTGCTTGTGATCTCTGTCTGTCAAATAAATAAATAAAATCTTAAAAAAAAAAAAAAACAACTTATTAAACCTGGGAGGAGAGCATGTGGGGTGTCATATACTTATCTTTATAGTTGAACGATTTCATGATAAAAGGAGCTAAAAGAGGGGCACCTGGGTGGCTCCGTCAGTTTAGTGCCTGACTCTTGATCTCAGCTCAGGTCCCGATCTTAGAGTTATGAGTTCAAGCCCCAAACTGGGCTACACGGTGGGCATGGAGCCTACTTAAAAAAAAAAAAAAAAAAAGGAAAGAAAGAAAGATGGGCGCCTGGGTGGCTCAGTCATTGAGCAGTGTTTTCGGCTCAGGTCATGATCCTGGGGTCCTGGGATGGAGCCCCAAGTTGGGCTCCCTGCTAGGCGGGAAGCCTGCTTCTCCTTCCCCCACTTCCCCTGCTTATATTCCCTCTCTCACTGTCTCTCTCTGTCAAATAAATAAATAAAATCTTTAAAAAAGAAAAGAAGAAAGAAAGCTAGCTAAAAGAAAACTAATAGTACAATGTATCCTAAAGGGTAGAGAAAATAAAAAATAGATAGATAGATAATATCTAATATATATATATTCCCAATTTTCCAATTTTCATTGGAAAAAGAAAAATAAAGTACAAAGAAAAAACAGTGAATTAGAAAAATACAAAATAAGGTGGTGGAAGTAAGTTAAAATATATCAGTGATCAGTATTCATAAAGAGAAGAAACTCACTATTGAAATCACAGTATTTGTAAAGAGAATAAGCTCACTGTTGAAAGACAAAAATCCTCAGATTTTTTTTTTTAAAGCCGGCCATGTAAGGCTTGCAAGAGACACGACTTAGATAAAAGGACATGGAAAGGTCAATAATGATAAAAGGACTTAAGAAATATCAAGCAAATTATTTCCCTTTCCCAAGGGAAGCTATTGTAGCAATACTAACAATATATAAAGTGGAATTTAAGACAAAAGGCAATAATGGGGATAAAAAAAGACACTACATAATTTAAAAGACCACCTCACTAAGGTTTAAAAGCCATGAATTTATTGTGCACTTAACAATGTACATACAAAAAGCAAAAAAACCTGACAAAAGTGTAATGAGATTTGGATAAACCACAATTGTGGAGGAAGATTTTTATCTTATTTGTATCACAATAAAATAATTTGAGTAACTTCCCTCACCTCCCCCCATACCTCATCCTTGGGGTATAGAAAACATGGGCAATCAAATTAGTATATAGACTGCATGGTTATATATAAGAACTCCCAGAAAAAGCAAACAAACAAAACAAAAGTATATTTTCTTTCAAGGGCACACAGAGCAATGACAAAAAGCTAGCACAGGTTAGCTTTTGAAAGAAGTCTCAACAGATTCCAAATCACCATCACACAGATCACATTTTGTTCCCACAATAAAATTAAGTTACAAAATAATAAAATAACACTTCTTAAGTACTAATATGTTTGGAAACTTTTAAAAAAGATTTTATTTATTTATTTGACACAGGGAGAGAGATCACAAGGAGGCAGAGGGGCAGGCAGAGAGGTGTGGCTTGGCGGGGCGGAATGCAGGCTCCCTACTGAGCAGAGAGCCTGATGCCGGGCTAGATCCCAGGACCCTGACATTATGACCTGAGCTGAAGACAGAGGCTTAGCCCGCTGAGCCACCCAGGCATCCCGAAACTTTTTTTTAAATGCAGTCTTAAAATAAGGAGAAAGTAGTCTCCGCTCCTACCCAGTCCAGTTTCCAAGAGCTAAATTGGAGTTTAAGCTCCACCTCGAATAATGGCAGTAACACGAGGAGCACACTAGATGTCAGTGTTACTTTATATTTGTTTTCATTTGCCCTCATGGTGGCGTCAAATTTCAAGCTAGACCACCCAGTCCAAAGATTTGTTTCAGACCCAGCCTGAAGCCCTTCAAGGTTTCATTCAAATATCTATAAATAATAATATTTATAGTAAATAATTCTAATGTTCCATACGAAAGTAAATTTTTATCACACAACACCTTCCTAAATCCCTGTGTATTTCCCATGGATTATTTTTTGGCTTGCTAAAGCTGTTTTGTATAATTTTATAGGCCTTTAAAGAGACAAAGTCAAGACAAAAAGTATTTCCTATTGCTTTGGGAGCAAACATACCTCTCTATAGTCTTTCATTCATAGATGTGCAGAAAGTGAGTCCCTCTGAGAAATAACCTGTGGCAAAACTAATATTAATATTAAAAAAGATTTTGAAAAACCATCTATTCTAACTGCCTGCATCTTAAAAACTGAAAAAATGGTCAACTATTCTATTTTTAAGGACTGCGGGGAAGGAAATCATCAGTCAGGAAGTTCTTCTTCCGTCTAATCTAAATCCCTCCTGGTAAAAATCATCCCATTTCCTTTAGCATGAACCTTGCTAATGAGGTTGAAGGAATAAACTGCCCACCATCCTCATGGAGAGAATAACCCTTTACATTCTGGAACATGTGTACATTAGTTCTCCCACTCCTTAACCATGCAGGATACGTTCTAAGACATCCCCCCCGTCACCACAAACTGCGGATACCACTGAACCTATATACAGTTTTTTCCTGTAGGTACATTCCCATGGTAACGCTTAATTTATAAATTAGGCACAGTAAAAGATTTAAAAGAATAACTAAGGGGCGTCTGGGTGGCTCAGTGGGTTAAGCCTCTGCCTTCAGCTCAGGTCATGATTTCAGGGTCCTGGGATCAAGTTCCGCTTGATCAGGCTGTCTGCTAGGCAGCGAGCCTGCTTCCTCTTCTCTCTCTCTCTCTCTCTCTCTGCCTACTTGTGATCTCTCTCTGTCAAATTAAAAAAAAAATCTTAAAAAAAGAATAACTAATAATAAAATAGAACAATCATAACAATACGTTGTCATAAAAGTTAAGTAAATGTGTCCCTTTCTCAAAATATCTGATCATACAGTCTTTGCCCTTCTGCCTGGGATGACGTGAGATGGTAAAACGCCTACGTAAGGAGATGAAGCGGGGGGAATGACGTAGGCACCGCGACGCGGCGACTCAGAAGGAGGAAGGTTTGCTTCCCCTCCGTGGTCGCGGGGTTTCCTGGGGAAACAAAGCACAGAAGCCAAGCGACGGAGAAGCCGGGACTCCTGTGTGTAAGGCTCTCCTGAACTACGGAGTGGATGTCCAAATGGCAGGCAGCAGAGAGCGGCGGGCAGGTACGGTAGAAGTAGCCAGAAAGTTACGCGGTCAAAAGACGCTAACAGAAACCCTGTCATGAGGAGACCTATCCTCGACCTAAAGAGATGTGTGCTTCTATCTCCACTCGACTCCGCCAGCTCTCTCGGTTCCCTTAGAGGGCTGGATTCGATATAATCCTGATTGAGCACCTCCAGCGAGCAAGAGGCTTTAATTAATTCTTGTAGTTCTCACCACGGGCCTGGGCGGAGGAGGGATTATGATCACCATCCCCGTTACCATGATGATTATAGCCACTTCCACGTGAGAAGACTGGGGTTTAGGAAGGTTAATTACTTTGCCCAAGGGCACACAGGTAGTAAGAGACCCAGTGCGGACTTTCCGTTGTGTGGGACTCCAAGGCAGTGCCTCGGCAATGCACGTCTATTCTTAAAGATCTTACACTTTACAGTGTTGGGCTCTTAAAAAGGATGCATGAAAATAGGAAGTGGAGGTGGGGTTCCTTATCCGAGTCACTGCTCCTCCCATGACCTTAATACGGGTAATCGAAAATTAGCAGTGTGTGTTAATATGTGATGATCGGCTGTTCTGTTTCTATACCAGGGACAGTGGTATCAGATATAAGAAAGTAATTTCTCATTATAAAGATCATTACAAATGAAAATGGGGAGCAGGGCGCCTGGGTGGCTCAGTCAGTTAGGCATCTGATTCTTGGTTTCGGCTCAGGTCATGATCTCAGGGTTGCGAGATCAAGCCGTGCTCCCTGCTCAGCATAGTCTGCTGAAAGATTCTTTCCCTCTGTCCTCCTGTCCCATCTCTCTCTCACTCTGAAATAAATAAATATGTGAAAATTTTTTAAAAAATGAAAATGGTTAGCAAGTGAAGTTGTGGGATCTACCATTCTGTCTTTAAAAATAAGAAATATTTGCAATTGGGATTGAATCTGGCCCTGCCTGAAATCATTCTTTCCAAGTCCTGGTCAGTCATGAACACTGACGATCGGGGTCCTTTGGCTCTCAGATAACTGTTGTGCCCCTCCCTCCTTCCTTCCTTCCTTCTTCCCTCTGTCTGTCCCTCCCTCCCCCTTCTTCCTACCTTCCTCCTCTCCCTCCTCCCTCCTTCCCTTCTTTCCTTTCTTCCTTCCTTTCCTTTCCTTTTCCTCTTTGCTTTTTGAAACAACCAGAGGTGAGGTGGGGCCAGGAAGAAGAGGGGGTGATAGAGCAATGAATGAAAGTGGCCAAAAGGTATGAACTTCTAGTTATAAGATAAATTAAGTTCTGGGGATATCATGTACGATGTGGTGACTATAGTAAATAATACTGTGTTGTATATGTGTTAAGTTCCTAAAAGAACAGATCTTAAAAGTTCTCATCAGGAGGGGGAAAAAGTTTGTAACTATGTGAGTTGATGGGTGTTAACTAAGTTTACTGTGGAAATCATTTTGCAGTCCATACATATATCAAATCATTATGTTCTACACCTTAAACTAATACAATGTTATATGTCAATTACATCTGAAGAAATTAGAAAAAAATGTTAATTACAAAACAACCATATATTCATTGAGAAGAAAAATTAAACTATGTAGGCATACAGAAAGCAAAAAAAGATTAAAGATCTCACCTGCCATCTTTCCACTCCCTTTCTCCAGGTAGTAACCACTGATAATAGTTTGATGGGTATCCTTTATGGCATTTCCTATGCATTTACAAAGAAAAAGGAAGGAGAAAAGAAAAAGAAAGAAGGGAATTATTTTTACAAAACCGAGATAATATTATTCATGTTGTTCTATAGCCTGGTTCTTTCTCATGAAACTATCTCATACACATCTAATATTTATCCTTTCTTGTAGCAGCTGCACAGTATTTATTAACCTAGATGGCCATAATTTGTTAACCATAGCCCTACTGGTAGACATTTAACTGTCTCCAATTTGTTCTTATTTCAAGCCATGCTACGGTGAGGTCATTGCCCATATATCATTTTGCACTTGATGTGAATATTTCTAGGGACTGGTTTTTACAAGGGGAATAGCTGGGTCAAAGGTACAGAAGTTCCAGTTTTGACAGACCCTGCCAAAGTGTCCTCCCAAGTCTCTAAGAAGTTATGGCTACACCAGTTACTAGTTTAGGAGTTTTTATCTTTTTAATTCTTTCTGTGTAATAGAAACAATTCTTACTTCCACAAAACAAGCAAATAGAAGTGATGAATAGAGAATATATTCTCTCTCTCTCTCTCTCTCTCTATATATATATATATATATAGGGCCTAAGGATCATCCTTTAAGAATCCTTTTACATGCTTCTTTCAATGTTTTATGAAATTGTTACATTATCTCGTAGAAAAAGAGTGGCAAGAATGAAATTGGTTTGTTTCTTGGCTTTAAAAAAAAAAACTTTTTCCCCCCAGAGCAATTTCAGGTACTCTGCAAAATCAAGGGGAAAGTACATAGATTTCCTATATATTCCCGGCTCTATAGACTCTTGCATTATGTACATTTTTTAAAATTGATAAACCCACATTGACACATTATAATTACCCAAAGTCCATAGTTGACATTGGGGTTCACTCTTAGTGTTGTATATTCTATGGGCTTCAGCAAATGATAAATAGCCACCATTATCATTTCCCCCCTCCCCAATCTCTGGCAACCAGCAATCTTTTTATTGCCTGCATAGTTTTGCCCTTTCCAGAATATCATCTGGTCGGAATCGTATAGTGTGCAGTCGATTGCAGACTCTTTCACTGAGGAGTATACGTTCAAGGTTCTTCGATGTCTTTTCATGGCTTGATAGCTCATTTATTTTTAGTGCTGAGTAATTCTCTATTATCTGGGTATACCATAGTTTATTTATCCATCCACCTACTGAAAGACACCTCGGTTTCTTCTAGGTTCGAGCACTTATGAATAAAACATCTTTGTGCAGGATTTTGTGTGAGAGTAAGTTTTCAGCTCCTTTGGGTAAATACCAAGGAGTGCAATGGCTGGATCATAGGCTCGCTTAAGAGAGCACCAAACTGTCTTCCACAGTACCTGGATCATTTTGCATTCCCACCAGTGATCAGTGAGAGTTCCTGCTGTTCCACATCCTCGTCAGCATTTGGTGTTGTCCATGTTCTGGATTTTAGCCATTCTACTAGGTGTGTAATGCTAGCTCATTGTTGTTTCAATTTGCAGTTCCCTAATGACAAGTGATGTAGAGCATCTTTTCATGTGCCTCTTTGCCATCTGTATGTCTTCTTTGGTGAGGTGTCAAGTATTATCCCATCTTTTAATCAGGTTGTTTCATTATTATTGAGTTTTAAATGTTCTTTGCATATTTTGCATATATGTTATATATAATGCATACTTTGCATTTCTTTATCAGATGTGTCTTTTGCAAATATTTTCTCTCTGTCTCTGGCTGGTCTTCTCATTCTCTGGACATTATTTTTCACAGGGCAAAAGTTTTTAATTTTTATAAAGTTTAGCTTATCTATTATTTCTCTCATAGATTATGCTTTTGGTATTGTATCTAAAAATTCATCATCATACCCAAGGTCATCCAGGTTTTCTCCTGTATTATCTTTTATAATTTCAGTTTTACAGTTTCACATTTTACATTTAGGTTTTGATCCATTTTGAGTTAATTTTTGTGAAGCGTGTATCTAGATTTTTTTTTTAAAGTGGATGTCCAGTTGTTCCAACACCATTGGTTGAGGAGATTATTTTTTCTACATTGTATTGCCTTTGCTCCTGTATCAAAAATCAGTTCACTTCGTTTACGTGAATCTACTCCTGGCCTCTCTATTCTGTTCCAGAGGTCTGTATGTTTTCTCACTAATAGTACGCTATGGTGATTATTATAGTTTTTACAGTAAGTATTAAAGCCAGGTAGTGTCCATCCTCCAGTTTGTTCTTCCATGTTGTGTGGGCTATTCTGGATCTTGTGCATTTCCATAAAAACTTTGTATTCAGTTTATCAGTGTCCACAAAATAACTTGCTGGAGTCTTTGGGGATTGCACAGTATCTGTAGATCAAGTTGGGGAAGAACTGACATTTTGACAATGTTGTTGGCTTTTTTAAAAAAATTTTTTGAAGTAAAATTCATATACAATGAAGCTCATAATCTAAAGTGTACAGTTCAATGAATTTTGATAATTGCAATAGAGAACATTTGTATCACCTCAGAAAATTCCATGTTGGCCACTTCTAGTAAATCCCAAACTCCATGAATATTCTCATATTCTTGCGGACATATTTTCAATTCCTTTGAGTAAGTACCTAGGAATAGAATTACTGAGTGATGCGGTGTTGTATATTCAACTTCTTAAAATTATACCGTATAGATGGTACTAATTTATATTCCCACTAACACAGTGTGAGAGTTGTAGGTATTCCACAGTCTCACCAAGATTGAATATGAAATTATATATTATTATGGCTTTAGTATGCAATTCTCTGACAATACTTGTTGTTTGAGTATTTATTCTTATACATACCTTTTTTTTGTGAAGTATCTGTTCTTCAGAACAGATAAAAAAAATTTTATCAATTTTTAAATTCTTGTTTGGTTTTTGATTGTTGACTTGTAAGAGCTCTTTATGTACTTCCTATATAAGTCTTTTCTCAGGTATGTGCATTATATTTTCTCGTAGTCTGTGGCATATTGTTTTATTTTATTAATGGCTCTTCTAGATAAGCAGAAGTTTAAACATTCTGACAAAGTTCAATTTATAAATTACCCTTTTATATTTAATGTTTTTGTCTCCTCATAAGAAATCTTTGCCAACTCATGGTCTCAGGGATATCCTCCTATGTTTTCTTCTAGAAACTTACAAGTTTTAGATTCTAGGTTTAGATCTAAAATCCATATCAATTAATTTCTGTGTGAGGTGGGAGCTGAGATTCCTATGGTTTCAATGTTTATCCAGTTGTTCCAGTACTACTCATTGGCATAAAGGCATAAAACTCCCTTACTTTGTTTTATTATAATTTTAATGTCTATAGGATCAATAGTTTTCTTCTCTATTCCATTCCCAATATTGGTCATTTAAGTTTCTCTTTTTTTCTTTATCAGCTTTGCTAGGAGTTTATAAATTTTATTTAATCTTTTCAAAGTAACGTCTTTTGTCTTTTGTTAACATTTCTCTGTTGTTTTCTATTTTATCAATTTTTGCTCTTTTAAAAAATTTTTATATATGGAAATTATATATATGTCTTAATTTCTTTCAGAGCAATTTAAAGTGAAATCTTACATCATTGGTTTATCTCTTTTATTAAAATATAATCATTTAATGATTATTCCCTCTGAACACAGATTTAGCTACATTCCACACATTTTGATATGTTATATGTTCACTATCATTTATTTTGAAATAGTTTCTATTTTCCTTTTTTATTTCTCCTTTGACCCACAGTTCCTTTTGCAGTCTTCAGGGTATCTTACTGTTGTTAAGTTCTACTTTAACTCCACTGTGTAAGAAAATAACTTGGAAAAAATTTCAATCCTTTGAAATTTGACTTACTTTATGGCCTAGCATATGGTCTATCCTGATGAATATTCTATGCATACTTGAAAAGAACAGGTACTCTGAAGTTTTGGGGTGTAACATTTTTAAATATCCATCCATTAGGTCAAACTGGTTGATAATATTCAAATCTTCTATACTCTTGACTTTTCACCTAGTTTTTCTATCAGTTACTGAAACCATGAAGTTCAGGTCTCTTAACTGTGATTGTGGATTTGTTTATTTCTTCTTAGTTCTGTCAGTTTTTGCTTTGTATATTTTAAAGCTATATTATTAACTGAATAAACATTTATGATTATTATGTCTTCCCATTGATTTGAGCATATTATCATTATGGAATGCCTTTAAATTCTAATAATACCCTTTGTGCAAAGTCCACATTTGCTTGGGTTAACATAGCTACACCATATTTCTTTTGCTTACAGTTTGCATGAATGTCCCTTCACTTTTATTCTCAACCTGCTGGTCTTTTTATGGCTCTTATAGACTGCATATGGTTGAATCTTGCTTTTTTATGCTATTTGGCAATATCTGTCTTTTAATTGGTGTTGAGTTTATTTATATTTAATATTGATATAGCTGAATTTAGGCTTACCATTTTTCTATTTGTTTTCTATTTGCCTCATCTTTTTCCCTTTGTTTCTCCTTCCTTACACTATTTGGGTTAATCACATTTTTAGAATATTCATTTTAATTTCTCTATGGATTTAAACTTTTTGTATTGTTTAAGTTATTGCTCTAGGAATTATACTATGCAATCTTAACTTACCATGGCCTTAGAATGAGTATTTTACTCTTACATGTAAAATGTAAAAATCCAGCAAGAATAAAATTCCATTAATGCCCAGTTATATATTACATATGCATGTACTATAAATACCAAAATACAAAATCACAAACTTTGCTTTAAACAGTGAGCTCTTTTTTTTAATTGGAAAACAAAATATTTTACATTTGTCCGCTTTTGTGTAACTATTTCTAGTATTCTTTCTTGCTTCCATTGATCTGAGTTTGTACCTGCTATAATTTCCATTGAGCCTGAAAAGTTTTCTTCAGTGTATCTTTAGGAAGTCAAATATTCAGGTGCCTGGGTGGCTCAGTTGTTAAGCCTCTGCCTTTAGCTCAGGTCACCATCCCAGGGTTCTGGGTTCGAGTCCACATCCTGCTCCCTGCTCAGTGGGGAGCCTGCTTCTCCTTCTCCCTCTCCCCTGCTTGTGTTCCCTCTCTCACTGTCTCTCTCTCTATGTGTGTGTCAACTAAATGAATTAGTATCTTAAAAAAAGAGAGAGAGAAGCCAGACATTATCTTCATTTCTGAAGTTTCGCTGGATGTAAAATTTACATGAATTTATCATTCAGGTTTCTGTTGAAAAGTCAGTGATATCTCTATCACTGTCCCTTTATGTGATGTCTTTTTCCTCTGACAGCTTTTCAGGATTTTCTCTTTATTGTTCGTTTTCAGAAAGTTGGCTAAATGCGCCTAGATGTGGGTTTTTTTTAACTTACTTGCATGGGTTTCTCTAGCTGCTTGGCTCTATAACCTGATGTTTTCTACCAAATTTGGGTGATTTTCCTCTATTTCTCTTTTTTTTTTCTCTTTCTCCTCTTCTTTTGGGAACCCAGTGAAAATGATTTTTAGACTGATATTTTCCCACAGGACCCTGAAGTTCTTTCCATATACCTGAAAAACATTTTTTTCTCTAATCATCAGATTGGATAGTTTCTATTGATATCTTCATATTTTCTCATCCTTTTTATTACTCTTAAGCCTATCTGTTGAATTTTATTTTAAATATTATATTTTCAGTTATAGAATTTCCATTTGGTTCATTTTTACAGTTTTCATATCTTTACTGTAATTTCCAATATGTCTGGCCATTTTTATTATCTTATTCTTTAAGTCCTTTTATAAATATATAATAGCTACATTGAAGTCTTTGTAACATCTTGTGTCATTTACTATTTGACCACATTTTTTTGTTTCTTTCTTGATATGTCTAGTAATTTTTTTATTATATACTGGACTTTGTAGAGGATGCATTATAGACTCTGGTTTCTGTTATTTTCCTCTGGACAGTACTGAATTTTGTTCTAGTTGGTAATTACATTACTGGCTGATCATCCTGAACTTGGAGAGACTTGGTTTGAGGCTTTGATGGGTTCTGTTTCAGTTTTGTCATTACGCTTAGTGCAAATCTCTTAAATATAATATCTAGTCTTTTTATCTAGGGTATGACTTTCTGTGGTTTTAAGTAAAAATCTTGAAAAATTATGAAGCTCCTCAAACTTGGCATGATTCAGATTCTACTCTGTCTCCATGCGGTAGACAGGAGCTGAAATCTCTGTTCTATTTTTTCAGCCTCCCAGCTGTAATTTTCCATGGGGCAACTTGGAATCTCCCCTGCATGTGTGTAGTTCAAGGGTCAGCCAAGGATTTGAGAGGATGCTGTAAGTAGCTTTGGGGCCTACTCCCTCTGTAGTCTCTTCTTCTGGGATTTTCACATCCTCAATTTCCAGTCACTGTGATAGCTCCCAAACTGTATTCTCCAAATCTTCAGGCCAATAAGATTATGACTTTCTGCATGAGCTTTAGTTGTCTTGTACAAAGTGGGCTCTAGAGCATCCTCAGGGAAATCCATAAACATATCAATCTTATCCAATACGGTTTCTTACTTCAAGGATCAAATTCTCTCCAGTTTCTGCCTGTTTTGGTGTCTATCTTTGGCTGTCATTTAAATAGCTGTTCTTCAATATTTTTGTCTAGCCTTTCTAATTGCTATCTGTAGGAAGGATAGTCTAGTACATGGTACTCATTATGAGCAGAACCAGAACATACACCCATAACTTTTTCATTTGATTTCACCCAAGTAAGAGCTGCCTTCTTCACTTGCATCAAAAAGATTGCAGCAGTTTGAAATTTGGGATGAGCCTTTCATTTTTCCGTCAGTGATTTCCGCTTGTATATCATCATTGCTTTATTAAAAGGTAGATGCTCCAAACAGAGAAACAAATGCTTGCCTTCCTCGAGACACTCTCAAAAGAAATACCGAGTCTGATTTTGTTTAATTTAGTATTTGTAATAGGGAGAAGTTGAGAACAATAGCCTTCTAAAACTCCTCAGCCTGGAAGTTGGGTGTTTAACTGTCCATGTGGCCTCTCAGTTTTACAAATAATCCTTTGAAAACATCTCTATGACTGACCATTTATGTAAATAAGGAAAGCCTTTGTTTTAATTTGTTTTACTGGGTATACTAGACACATTAGGGGAAGGAGAGCCAGGAAAAAGAATTTAGTAAGCTGGGAAACGTCGGGTGTTTCTTTTGTAGGATGTAGTTTAGAGATTCCTGGTTGGAATGGCCCATACCATAAGAGTTCCGGGTGGGTGCCATGCCACACAGGAAACAATTGTACCCTGGCCCTGGGAGTAAGCCAGAGAGCTAACAAATTCAGTGTGCATTGAAATGCTTCATCAACAGGCCTTCTGCAGGGCCTGCCCTCTCTGCTGGGTCACTGACCTTTATAAGTGCACAGTCATGGCCACCGCCTGACAGGCATGAAAAGAAGACAGACAATGGACGAGAAGGAGACATGCACAGAGGGGGAAAATGCACTCATTCAAGGGATTTACTGGTCAGAGATGTCATGTCCTATGACCAATTCCAGAATGCAAGTGACGGTGTTTAAACTGTGCACACCAGGCCAAAGAAATATAAGAAATGATTATTATTAATATAAATAGATCTCTGAGAATCATGATCAGCTTTGCGGCAGCAAAGAAAAATGTAGAAAGTTGTTCTTTGCTATAAAATTTTTTTAGCAACTTCTAAAAGCTGTAGATCATTAAAATTGATTAGAGTGTCATAGAGCCTGATTTCAAAGACATTCCAGACTCCAGAGACAGCATCATACGGTGGCTTGCAAGTGGAAGAAAAAAAATGAATTTGGGTCCTGAGCTTGTCACAAAGTAGTTGTGTAACCTTTGGTGACTTGCTACAAATCCTCATTCTCCATCTCTATATTAAGTTCTCTTACAGTACAATGACCACATTTCCCTAATATTTGAAGACATCTGTTTGCTACTGTCCCTTTGCATTCTAGGTGATTTGTACAGCTTCCTGTTCAGAAACTTTGAAAACCATGTTAACATGGTGGTTTTTGAAACAAGCTTCTGGAACCCTAAAGTTTTCCTCATTCAATAAGATGCCCTGGTGTTATTTTACATATTAGAATTCCATGTAGGCCTGCATTTATTTTTATCTTTTTTTTTAAGATTTTATTTATTTATTTGACAGACAGAGATCACAAGCAGGCAGAGAAGCAGGCAGAGAGAGAGAGAGGAGGAAGCAGGCTCCCCACAGAGCAGAGAGCCCGATGTGGAGCTCGATCCCAGGACCCTGGGATCATGACCTGAGCCAAAGGCAGAGGCTTTAACCCACTGAGCCACCCAGGTGCCCCTTTTTATCTTATTTTTTAAAGGAGTCTCCTGGTAGGGGAAAAAGCATCTAAAAACCCATTCTCAAGGATGTTCTTTCTATTTCCAAAGGCCTGTAATTCCTGTAGTAGCAAAGGAATGCAGAAATGTGTACCTTTTATTGATATACATTTTTTGGAGGCATCTATCAGTGATAATAAATTATTTGGCTCTACTAGTCTTCTACTATTCTTGGGCAAAATACTACTCTGATAGAAAAATGATGTATTATAGATGCATATGGAGAGAGACGTGCATTCTGAGAAGCCTAGTCTGGCATAGAAGCCCTGTCCTAGATGGCTTTTACACCCCTCCCCACCACAGAGACCGGTCCCATCCAATGGTGGTCTCGGCTGCTCAACATTCCCGGGACTCTAGGTCTCACCACCCTCATCTGGTTACATTAGCCTAAGAGCATCTCAAAAATGGCATCTTGCCTGGGCTTCCACCCATGAGTGCCTAACATCCCATCTTGCTACTTGGAGAACGGCTCTCCATGATCAGTTATTCAGGGAAAGTAATCTACTTTTAACACTAACTGAACCCAGACTTTATGTGCCTGTGCCTGCAGAAAAGACAAGCATGTGATGCGTTTCAAAGCCAAATATAAGTGATTTCTATTGCTAATCAAGAAGTAATCTTTCTTACTACTCCCTTTAACAAAAACAAGGTAACTAAGGAGGTAAAGCGTTTGAGCAATCTGCAAGTGGGTTCCCAAATCCAAAGCACATAGCTAATATTTATAGCAGCTTTCACCCGAGAACCTACTCCCATATGAGGTAGAAATTCTTTTTATTCCCAATGTGCAAAAGTAAAGAAATTTAGTTCTGGAAAGGGTGACATCAGAGTTCCTTTTAAGATGCAGGCAATCATCCTCCTCTGCTGAAGAGACTTGAATTATCTATGAGAGAAGTGTCTGATTAAGGGTTAAGGTGAAAGCCTTGTTCATCTTCTGGAAGAAGAGGATGATACTTCCTTGTTAGTCCCTAAGCCTTTGTGACTGGAATAACCATTCCCGGGGCTTCATGAGAAATGCTGGAAGGGCAATCCTTGTGTTTAATATCTTTACTCCCCAGATACAAAGGTGCTGGACCACCCTCTAGGACCTTTTATTCTGTTGCATGAAGACGCGTAACATTCACGTAACCTAAAATACCACAGTCCTATCCAGAACATTTTGCACAGTTAGGTTTTTTAGATATGTTTTTGGTTTGTTCTTAATTTCTCCATTCTTTTTTTGATTTCTCTATTCCTAAAGTTTTTCTTGCTGGGGCAAATGGGGAGCCACATTTAAACGTAATAGAGAGGACTATTAGGCAGAATTCTGAAGGACTTGAGTATGCTAACTCCACCCACATCATCAGGAGAAGCTTCCTGTTTGAGGTGGGATTTAAGTCGTATTAATTTGTCCCAGACCACACCAAAATTAAGCTGTTCACATCCAAAACATTCCATGAATTCAGTTGCGAGGAGGAATTTGTTCAGCCATGTTACGGATTCATATTTCTCTCCTCTCCCAAGAAGGTCTGGGTGTCCTTATAAGGGAGAACGCCCCTGTTTCCCACAGTGTGGAGAGCTAAATAAATACTCTCTCACAGTCATTGCAGAGGTAACTTTTTTTTTAATGGATTAAAAAAAAAAAAAAGTTCTGAGAGCCCATCACTGTTTCAGCATCCCCATTCAGAGAGGGGGCTTTTGTCTCTCTCTCAGTGGGAGCTGCCATTTTAATGGGGCCTCCAGCGGGGGCCTAGTTTGATGATGTGAAGTAGGTCTGGAAGAATCGAGGAATTTTTTTTTTTTAATTTAGATTTTGGTTAGTTTAACTATACCAGCTTTCAAGTGAACTGAAATTTTAAAAGTAAATACATGGTAAATGTCCCTCAAAAGCTGCTACCAGATAATTTCAACAATTTCTCATTTCTGAAGCTCTTATTGTTTGAAAACCAACCCCCTTGAAGTTCCAACAGACATTAGGGCATCCCCCTCCATCTGTTTGTAAAAATGAAAATCAAGAGAGTTCATTCTTAAAAATAGGCCTACAGTGTACACAGGTCCTTGGACACAAACATGCACTCCTAAGTGCTAGATGAAAGCTTCTTCCAAAAATTGCTTTGAGCTGATTGGTGATGCCAAGCCAGAATTGGGATGGCTTTGTGGTAATTGTGGGGTTTCCCTTTGGCGTGAGTCAAGAGCACAGAGATACGTGGAGTCCTCCCCCGCTCCACAGCCCCAGGCCTGCCAAAGTTACTCCCTATGCCCTTGTCCTACTGGGGGGATTCCAGCCTCCCACAACACACTTTCTAGATAAAACTGTCACTCTCAGTAACAAGGCGGGAGCCTGCAGGGTCAAACTGGCCCACAGGCAGCTTTCTGCAGGCCTTGGCCTGGGACCTGCCCTCCCCCATCCCAACCCCGGCCCACCCCAAGGCCGCAAGGCCACACACTGGCTGTTCCTGGCAGTTGTGCTCCCAGATGCCAACCACTGGAATGTGTTTTAGGTTCCTGAGCCTCTGCCTGACTAGCTTCGGGGGAGGGCACTTCCCTGGTCTCACTGGCTCCAGGGCTGGGCTGCGGTTGCAAGAGGACTGGGGTGGGGGGAGATCAGTTTACAGATGGGCCTTTCACTCTCACAGAGCAGTTTGCCTGCACAGATTCTGAGCAGGGGCACACTGAGCTCCTCCATAGGTCTACAGGATCGTGGTTCTCCTTGGCAAGGTGTCTGTAATAAGTGGCTAACTGCATGGCCTGTCGCACCATCCCAGTACCGGAGAGAGAGAATGTGTGTGCGTGTGTGTGAGTGTGCGTGTGTGCCTGTGCCCAGTTGTGTGTGCTTGCACATACATGTGTGCATATGTGAGCTCATGTGTATACATAAATAAAGGGGCTCATTCTTGGCAGAAATGAATGAATGGATGAATTAATGAATTTTTTTAAGTACAGTGGACACATAATGTTACATCAGCTTCAGGTGTGTGACCGTGATTCACCAACTGAGTTTGATATGGTGCTGGTCACAGGCATCACTGCATCTGTCCCATGCGCACTACTACCACATCAACTCTCTTCCCTGTGCCATGCCTCTCATTCCTGGGAATGAGTGAATTTTTCAAAAGAGGGTGGAAGAATGGACGCGTTTCTGAAAAAGGCAAGTATCTGGGGAAGTGCAGCGGCCCCAGATGTGTTTTTATAAGCTGACTGTCCATGATTGCATTCTTGGGGAAGTCACATAAAGATATCTTGCTGTCAAGCCACCTGTAAACCCAAAAGCTCTCCTTGATGGGCTTGAAAAGTGGGGAGAGAAAAAAAAAGGAGAAAAATTGTCCCTGTGAAATAATTTGAAATTCAGCTTTGCATGTTTCTTTGTAACTGGGTTTCCAGTAACTGGGGGATGAGAGTGACGGTGGAAAAACCCACTGGTCTTAGTGCTGCACCTCTCAGAAGTGACCCTGAAGTCTGGCTGGTGGTCTGTAGTACGTGTTTGTGTCCCACATGAGGTCCTGGCTTTTCATATGTAATAATGTTTGCTATCATGTCAATGCATCACATCATCCATTGGCAAGTTAGTCCAAAGCTTCTCCTGCCTGCCAGCGTAGCCCTTTGGAATATTAAAGTATGAACAAGAGCTTGGATGATGATTTTAAAAAATCATTCTACTTCTTTTTTGCCTTTTCTACACTTCCCATAGAAATGACAGTGGCAGATTCCAGACACTAGGAAACAGCCGAGTGAGCGATAGAAAGTCAGACACTGCAGACCCAGTTTCACACACACTGTGCTTTTGGAGAAGGCACGTATAGGTGGATATCCACTCATAATGTACTATCTTGCCAGAAGATATGCTCTAACTTTTAAAAGAATTTAAATTATAAATGTATTACTTTCTTGTAAAAAAAAAATACAGTATAGAAATGTTTAAAATAGAAAGTGCACTATTAATTTACCCTCATTCCTTCTCCCCAGAAATGATCATGACAAATCTATGAGTATCCTTCCAGTCTTTTCATACATGAACATATATGATGTACATGTATGTACAATGTATATGTGTTACATCTACATGTAAAGTGAAATAGGTATGTAATATGTCTACATAGAGAGGATCTATTCTCTTCAATGGGATTTTATTAAACATATTGTTCTGTCATTTCCTTCTTTTTACTCAAAAATGTATATCAAGGCAGCTTTTCTTATCAGTAAATACGTTTTTAAATGGGTCTATAATATTCCAGAAGATTGGTGTGCTGTGGTTTATTTAGTCCTTCCTATATTTATGGTTATTTAAGTTATCCCGATTTTTTCAGTAACACAAAAAATGCTGTCGTAAGCGTTCTTGCATATACATCATCAGTTTTAAGCATAGCGTATTTGGATGCACTTGGGCTGTGCTAGCAAACTGTCAGCTGGGCAGAAGAAACTACAAGAAGTGAAGTATGGGTATCCTTTCGGGTTTAAATCTGGACACTGCTAAGCAGTGAGTTGCCTAGGGCTTATAGAAACAGTAGATTCACTGAAAGTTGCATTTGGGTGGAGAAGGTATTATTCTTCATAGTCATGAGACTTTTTGTTCTCACCATATCTTCACAAGATAACGTACGTGTAGGTATGCAGAGCTCTTCTCCAAAGTTATAACTAACAGAGGTGTGGAACCGGCTCCCCCAGAGAACTCTGAGATAATGAGAAGGACAAGAATAGTCGTAGCGTTCTCTGCAGCTGAAAAAACCAGCATTTTCTACAACCTGCAGGTGTATTTGTCTTCATTTCTCAAGGCCAGGACTTGAAAATTACAATTTACTTTTCCTCCAGTTTCATATCTTCTCTATTCCACCCTTTTTAAATTGTGTATTCTTTTTGAAAGTTCCTCACATCGTTATTAATTGGGCCGAGTCATTCCTTTATTCCTTTATTCAGCGATTTGAATTCATTCATTCAATGATTGATATACATCAGGTTATAATAGAGCTCAATAATCTCCAGGAAAAAGCTGTCACCATTCACCATCTGAGCCAATGAATCTTTTTTCCTCATTTATTTTTTTATATTTTTAAATGATTTACAAATAATTTATAGAAATAAAGGGATAGTTAAAAAAAAAAAGATTTGGGGGGCGCCTGGGTGGTTCAGTCTTTAAGGGTCTGCCTCCACCGCAGGTCATGATCCCAGGGTCCTGGGATCAGGCCCCTTGCTCAGTGGAGAGTCTGCTTCTCCCTCTCCCTCTGCCTTCTTGTGCTCTATCTGTCAAATAAATTTTTTAAAAAACCTTAAAAAAAAGATTTTGTTTGAAATCTTAATAAAAATTTAAACAGAAAAAATTCAATTTTTTATTTAATATTTTTCTCCATTTGAAAGTATGCATGCCCCAAAAGGGTAGTATCTTTAAAATTTAGCTAACTGTCCATCACCTGTCATGCAGGAGTCTGGATCATTTCTATACTATAAATACTGATACAGGACTTCAAATACCTCCCTAGTAGGTTTTAGCTTATCATTATTCCTGGTTTGTGTTGTGTTTGGCATTTTGATAATGTACAGGTCTGTACATATATCTAAGATAAAATTGGTCTGTCACATTAGTTTCTGCACTGGATAGATACGGATATTAACAGGTTAAATAGTTTGCACCTACTCAAAACCAAGTGTTATATGTTTCCAGGACTCTTCCAGAATCTTAGTGTGTTTAGCAGTTTTAGTTTGTGTAGGAGTATGAATACAAAATATTAAATTTCAGCGAGCCTCCTGCTGTGGGAAGTACCTGAATTCTAATGCCACTCTTTCCCCAGTGAAGGGTCCTGATACTCAGTATAAAAATTTATAGGGCCTTTCGGAGCCTACACTAGGCCAGTAACCAGGTCCTGAAGGACCAAGCACAGGTCTCTCACTCATTCATTTGGGAATTTCTCATGGGAATCAGAGAACCATACTCCCCTTGCTGCTATACCAGAATTCTCCTTACCTGTTGCTCTTTGCCTATGCTTTCCCGCTTTTTTTTCTTACAACCCAAGATTCATATCATAATGGATTTTATGGGTTGGCCATACAGAGGTGGTTCAAACTCCCTTTACAACTGGACTGATTGCTTCCATGGAATAACTTCATCCACATCCTTTGCAGATTATAAATCATCAGAGGATAAACTACAAGCCATTTTTAGATAGAAGGGAAAATCTAAACTGCCAGGGTTGTTAGCTACAGAGACTTGTGTACTAGCATTTGATCTAGTGAACAAAACTCTAGGCTAGAGGTCCTGATGCTGGTTCTCCCACCTACTAGGCAGATGGCCTTGGGCCACTCTTTCTCTCTCTCTCTTTTAAAGATTTTATTTATTTATTTAAGAGAGGGGGGAAAGAGAGAGAGAGCGAGCAAGCATGAGTTGGGGGAGGAAGAGAGAGAGAGAAGCAGACCCTTCACTGAGTGGGGAGGCCGACATGGGGTCAATCCCAGGACTCTGGGATCATGACCTTAGCCAAAGGCAGATGCTTAATTGACTGAGCCACCCACACACCCCCTTGGGCCATTCTCTAAACCTCTCAAAGCCTCAGTTTCCTATCAGTAAAATGAGCATAAAAATCTATTTCTACTTATAGAGAAAAGCTCTATAAATGTTCCTAGCACAGTGCCTGGTCCACTGTGGGAGGGGCCAATAGTGTTTATGAAGTCTAAAACGTTTTAAAAAGCAATCTCATTTGGAGAATAATAAAACTACACATTGCATGAAAATGATTAGCCCTTACAAAACGCCATGATTTTAATTTATAATAAAAGATTTTGTTCTTATATAATAATACCATTTTAAGTGAAATATGATGGTTTTATATAAAGTAACTGGTAAAGGTTTGAATAATTTTTTGTGTTTATGTAATTTCATTAGGTTTTTGTATATCCTAATTTAATAATAGAGGGAGGGGTACTTGGTGGCTCAGTCAGTTAAGCATCTGCCTTCAGCTCAGGTCCTGATCCTAGGGTCCTGGGATCAAGTCCCGCGTTAGGCTCTCTGCTCAGCGGAGAGTCTGCTTCTCCCTCTCCTACTCCCCTTTGCTCTCCTTCTCATTCTGTCAAATAAATAAATAAATAAAATCTTTTTAAAATATAAGAGAGGAAAAAGGAAGTGCAGTGCATTCATTTGATTACTGACAGAGAAGAGAATTTTTCAGTTAAGTTCTTACAAGCTAATTTCCATTTTTCCAGAATATTCATTTTTATGGAATGACTCTAGTCTTTAGGCAGGTCATAAAGGTGTGTTTGACTGAATTTGAGACCCACCTACTTTTGGGGAGCTAGTGTGCAATCTTGAATCTCGGTCAAGAGAGGATATGAAATTAGTGTGGCTTATATCTGATTATTTCATCCTGTCAGAATGATCATTTAGTTTTTCTCTTTTAATCCATTATTCACCATCTTTGTTCCTAATTCCTCCTAAAGCTCTCTCCACCACCATCCCTACCAATCCATGAAATAAAGTGTAGTGATTTGTGAGAGGGGATGCTTTGTACTTCACATCCTGTCCCATCACCAGTGTTTGAAATCCCACCTACTTGTTTTTTGGTTTGTTAAATTCATCATCCCAGCCCTTCTTCTTGTCCTGGGCCGTCCTTACTCTGTCCTTCCCTGATGATGGATGCACTGGGCTTCTCCCAATTTGATCTTTCTTTTCCTTGAACACTGTTGACTATGGATTACTCCATCCCTCCCCAGGATTACTCTGGCCCCTTTCAGAAGGAACACCATTCCTCTCTCTCACTTCGTCCTGCCTCTCACAAGGGAAATCAGACATATAGAGAAAAACTTCCCACGCTAAGATTTAGTGAAAGCAGACAGCAAGTAATTGAGACCCTCCACATAAAAGCAAAAAAACAGACATCTGTAGTTTACATGATACATGCTTCTAGGTTAAAGGACAGTGTATTACAAACATAAATGACACTTTCAGAAAAGCATATTGTATATATTAGAATTCCTAACATTGTAAAACAAGAATGTTAAAGTCCCCTAAAGAGAGAAGAGACCATCTGTGGGTTTATGACATGAAGCAGATGGGACAGTATCTGAGAAGGGCTTAAGTTTCTGTTCTTGATATTGTCATCAAGTCAGTCATAACTTGAGTGGTCTGAGAAGGGTGTTGTTCTCAAATCCCCAGGTGACCTGGTATTGAGGAGGCACTGCAGCAATAATGGAGTACTTCAGGATTCACCCCAGTGGTTGAGCATCAGTTACGTTCCTGGCATACACATCCTCCCATGTGCTGTCAAATGTCACCCTGTACCCAACAGAGGCAAAACAGTTATGAGAACCAAACTTTTTCCCTCCTAGTTTTTCCCTGATGTCGCTCTTTTCCATTATTGTCTGGCAAAAGATTATTTCAAGGCTTTTGCATCGCGTTCCAAGGTCTTCCAGTGGAAAGAATCAAATAAACGAAGCCCATAATCTCACCCTCTCATCCGAAGGGACTTTGGCCCTATAATACAAACTACAGCTGTCTTAAAGCACAACAGCTACCAACTCTACCATGGACTCTCTGAATGGGAGCCCTGAGGGGCTTGGAATCTGCATTTTAACATACTCCATGGGTATTCTTTTGCACACTGGAATTTGAGAACAACTGCCCCAGAATATTCTAGTTCGCTATTAAAATATGAGAAAATGCTCCGCAAGCAACATGTTATTATGTTCTTCATAGAATTGTAGAGGTTGAAATGAATAGAATCAGGATATTTGTTGTTTTGTTTGTGAAACTTTGCTGCTGCTGTTGTTTTTTAAGGAGTGAAAGATATGCAAATAGTTATAAAGGAAAGCATGGATGACAGAGATCTAAGGAAATGAATTGTACATGTCCTCCAAAGTGGGATTAATACAGTAGGACCTACACATTTTTACAACCCAGATTAAGCCTGTTCTTATGGTGTCATACAATTAGAATTTGTGAGAGAAGGATTACTTCACTGGGAAATCAAAGTAAAACAGCTTTCAAAATATCATATGTCTTTTCCCACAGACATAATACACAAAAAACTATTTAGGCAAATTTACCCAGTGGACACTGTTTATTACAACATACTTTCAGTAAAGCCTCTTTGGACTAGATCAGCTCATAGCAGCTTGACATGGAATGCCCAAACATTGGAACAGCTGCTCTATAAGTAAAATATCTTGTTACATTTTCGTTAACCAACCAACTGTTCAGAATGTCTTGTCAGTGTGTCCCACAAACATACAAAGTCCCATGAAACTATTCAAAATCTGCTAACATCCAGTGACCAAGAACTGAAGATGGTTCACATTCAGTCACAAAGCCTTTCCAGCATACTTTGCTTGGGTTTGCAGAATGAATTAGCTTATTTATTTGTTTGTTTGTTTCTTTATTTCACCTTGGACTACAGCTAGCTTCAAAAGTTCTTTGAACTCCCTGTAAAGGTCTGACCTGTTCCTTTGTCCTAGGGGGCCTGCTGGGCTTCAGAGTGGCATCTGATTTCTCCTGTACCAGATGGTCTAACCATCCAGCTCCAAACCCAAAAGATTCAGGTTGCTCTTATAAAAGGTTCCAGGAAAGACCATGACTACCCAGGTGACCCTGTTTACCCCTGAACTTCCCTGAGAAATAGACTCTGAAGGCACTGGCCATTAGCCAAGCCAGATCTAGTCCCTTCTTTTCTGCCTTTGGAAGTAATTGTAACCTAATGCAGAATCCTTAACAAGGGCTTCGTGGATGGGCTTCGGTGATTCCATAAAATGCTTGAGATAGTGTGTGAAGATTTTCTGTGCAAATGTACATATGCATTTCCCTAAGGAGATTGTCTACAGCTTCCTACAGTTTCTCGAAAGGGTCCATGA
This sequence comes from Neogale vison, assembly GCF_020171115.1. NCBI lineage: Eukaryota > Metazoa > Chordata > Mammalia > Carnivora > Mustelidae > Neogale > Neogale vison. The sequence goes on along the minus strand of NC_058094.1, from coordinate 160,499,761 downwards.
CATTAACGGTTATGACACTTACATCCAAAGGTTGAATGTAATTGCACTGAGAACCTACCCCTTATGTTTACTGACTGACTTTATAGTATGAGCATTCACTTCTTTGTGTTGTGTGTACTACCCATGCCCTGAGAAAAAATAAGCAGCCTGCTTTCTCTACCAGTCAGGAGCTGGCTGTGCCTGCTAGTAACAGAGATCCTGTCACAGTGGCTCAAACAAATTAGGGATTTATTCCTTCTTGTAAGAGGGGAAGAGAAACCCAGAATCTTTATGTAACCACTGAGATACCACTAGAGACGCAGGGTTCCCCCTTCATTCTCTGACATCCTCAGCACCTCGCTTTGTACTTTACAGTGACAAGAGAGCTGCCATCTGTCTGTTTTCCATTTGAGGAACTTTTCTAGAGGTTCCACCAAATAAATTCACTTTACATCCCATTGCCCAGAACTCAGCAACAAGGGAGGTAGAGAAATGAAGCTTCCTAGGCAACTTGCTTCCCCCACATCCCCCCAAATCAGGTTTTTGTTTCTAAGGAAGAAGAGGAAAACATGTTCAGTAGGCAACAAGCAGTCATCTTTATCTCTTATGAGAACAGATGTTAGTGAAGTGCTTATTTTATGCTGAGGTTTCCTTCAGAAGTTTTTTGTAACCCCTATCCATTCAAGAAGGCAGAAGCATGTCTATGAAATACCCTGTTTTACAAGTTTGTGAATCTCTCTGTCCCTCTGCCTCAGTCTCCTTCACAAGCAGGTGCATGCTCACACCCACACGTAGAAAGTACACACATGCACACGTGCACGACACTGCCGAGGCACCTGAAGCTAATTCAGGAACTGCAGACAGAACCCAGCTCCCACATTCACCTACCCCAAGCACACCTGGCTTCACACAGCATTCCACCTGCTGCCCCACACCACTGAAGGAAGAGGGGAGACTCCCTTCCTCCTGCAGCTCCATTTCTCTGTCTCGGAGAATTCCTTTGCTTTCACCCCCTCCCCAGTCCCCACCCCTGCCCCGCCTCGAGGCTTGGCTGTGCTCAGCCTTCACTTGAATCCACCTGAGCTTCCTGGGTTGGGATCACTTTATTCGAAGCCCGTTCAGCCATTTGGTGGGATGGGATTGGAATCCCAAACTCTGGGTCTCTCTCCATATTCTGCCTCACGTACTGAGATTTACACGGTAGACCAGATGGGCTGCTTTCCTGTCTTCTGTGAGAAAATGCCCAGAACCCCATTTATCTTTCTTCCCCTCAAAGGCTTCTGATTTATTACCCAGAATGAGTTCTCAAGATGACATCAGCCAGTCCGTGGGAGCAGGTGCGTGTGGCCTCCAGGGGTCAGATGGGATAGGAGTGTTCTAAGGCCAAACAGTTCTGTGTCCTTGAGCAAATCACTGCTGCTCACTAAGCCCCTGTTTTCTTGTGAGGAAAATGGCAGTGATGGTACCTGTTCCAGAGGTGGGGAGATGGCGCTCTTTCACCTGAAAGGTAGTATTTTCCACGAGTGGCTCCATCAGTGTGCAGAGAGCATCCCATTGAGTACAGACCCTGGTGCTGTGGAATTTGCCCTGTAGAGTTTTGCTTCCAGTCCTTGGAAGTCAGGACGGCTTTGAGTTCCTCTGGGGAAACAGGGAGAGCCCAGCCTCCAGTCCACTGGGCAAAGGACAGACAGTGTTCTGAGCTCCCTGGATGGTCTGTCATGTCCTCTCCGCCCAGAAACTGATGGCCGTTTGGATGAGCCCTGAAGCCCACCCACCCCCATTCCCACCCCCCCACTCCCGTTCCAGAGGAGCAGTTAGGGGAGGAAGTGGTACCCCCAGGAATTGATGTGGTCATCCTGGGGACAAATGGGAACAGCTTTCATCCAGAATGGTTTCTCTATTTGGTTTTCTGCCTCGAGAACTGCATGTGTAAGGGTCATGAGTGCTGCATGGAAGGGGGCTCTTTAAAAACAATTAAAGTCCGTAGATGCTGCCGGCTGAGCAGTCTCTCTTCTCTGTCTGCCAGAGAACACAAGCCCTGTCTGACTTCCTGTGAAGCTAGTCAGGGCAGAACATCTTTTCTCCGGATCTTCTTCTCAGCAGCGGCCACAGCAGTAAATCTTCAGAGAGGCCTCATTAGGCAAGTTCCTTTTTGAACTCCCTCCACCCTCCAGACCTCTCGAAACCACCACTGCCATTCTAGCATGTTATTATTTTTTCCTCCTAAGCTTGCATTTTCCTCGATCCTGGCACCTAGGCCTCCCCACGCAGCTCTCACTTTCCTACACGGACTCTTCTCTAGCTGGAATCTCTCCAAAGGGTGTGTTCGTGCAATCAAAAACTTCCCTTTTTGTTTTATCGCATCACTGAACACACCAGATAAGGCCCCGGGAAGGGAGGGGGTGAGGGAGAGAGGGAGGGGTCTGGCTGGTTTGCTGGGGGGGGGGGCAGGTGAAGGGGACACAGGAAGGAGGCAGAGGAGATCTTCACATCAGCTCTTAGGACCATGTAGGGACAACAAACAGACACATGTGTGTCTTGTGTGGCCTCTCCCCACCCGACCCCAGCTGCCTTTCACGAAGCCACACACCGCCTTCAAACCTGCACCCAATGACTGTCCACAACTTGAAATAGCCTATAGCACAAAAGATACGGTGAGACACAGACACCAGGGCATTAAATAGTTAATTTTTAGCAAACGCAAAATTGCATTTCCATCATGTGCAAGCAGTCAGCTGCTATTGTAGGTCACCGAGATACAACGCATTATTTCTACAGTTTGTGGAAAACATTAGGCAGCTGTAATAAAGTCAATGGTATTTCCTTCCTTACTGAAACATGACTTCAGTAAATCCCTGTTTAAATTTTTTTTCCCTTTCTAAACATTTCTCTCCATCTGCACGATAAGTCAATAAAAGAAATTAAAAGTTAAAATGCCTAATGAAATTTTATCAGGCATGAAATGGCATTTTAAACCAGAGTTGCCACCCGGGCTTAGATGCATGAAAGCTGACCCGAACTTGAGGGGTTTGTAAAAGGCAGGGGGAGGGTAACAGCAAGTTTCAGTGGCCTTTATGTATTGCAGCCACCGAAAAAGAAAATCATTCCAGAGAGGCATTCCATGAAACCGAGCCTCGCAGAGCAGTTAAGATTTTTACAGGAGGTACATCATTTCTGTAAACCTCCCAGTTCTCTCAGGCCGCCATTCGGTTTTTCTTTATTCGCATCTTGGTGCCCACATGCTTATTTTGAAATCAGTCATCATCTGTGTACCTCTGTCACGAGCCTAGTAAGAGTGGCAGGAAGGAAGCCTGAGAACTTTTTTAAGAAGAAGAACCAGATGGGAAGGGTAGGGGACTTAATTCTTAACCTTTCTTGGAGAACAGCCTTGGGATATGCCTTGTAGATTCAGAAAGGGTTTTAAATAGATGGGCATTGGTGGGGGGGGGAATCATTCTTCCTTATATAAAATTGTTTAATAATTACTTATCCACCCCATACTTAGGGCATAACAGACATCTCATTTTCATGGGAGTCTGAAAAGGAGCCATTCAGTGGGTGTGAGGATGGTTCTCAGACTTCATTTGAAAACCTTTAACTCCTTTAAAAGCAAATCCCATAGTCTTCCTTCATGCAGAACACCTACTGAAGTCAAGGGGCATTCTGTCTAAGAAAGGACAGCAGTGGCAGACTCGAATTGGAGAGCTTATTCAGAACTTTCGAGAAACTTCAGTAGTTTGTAGCCAGAGGACTGTGTTTCAAAGTGGTTGTCCTTACTGACTGTCTTGGCAGAAGGAAGCTGTTGTCCCGCCCGCAGGGCTGGGAGAGGCACTCCGTCCATTTCTAATGGCTCGGGATAGTGGTTTTCTCACACTGAGTTCCATTCAGCCGCACTTGAAAAGCCAGCTGTCGGAGTCCTGAGCCCAAGCAATGGAGAAAAGAAGAACCCTTGCCTCTATCCAGACACTGACCATCAGGTAGACAGGGAAGTATGTTTGTAAATTGCTGGCAGCATCACAGCACCACCAGGATTAGGTATAGATCTTACCAGTACCCACCTAAATGAAGTATTAAAATTCCCTTAATTCAGACAAGGTGATACAGTTTTCAAATATTTGCATTTCAGTGTCTCCCAAGTTTTCTAAATCATAAAAGAAAGCTGGGTCTGCAAGTCCAGAAAGAATGTGTTCACTTTTATTTGAAAAAAAAAAAAAAATCCTGGCTTCCCATCATAACAAAACAATTTGCCCTAAATATTCAAACTTTTGCCTTCCCAGTCTAACCCCAGAAATCCTGTAGTATTATTAGAGGTTCTATGACACCAAAACACAAAAACATTTCCAACAATGTGCTTGGTAGTATTTGGAGGGACAGATGATTCAGAGAAAAACAGTCATAGATTCTGTGCAATAGAAATGTACAGCTCCAATAATGGGGAGCATTGGAGATTTGCAGATCTGCACAGTCTCCCGCATTTAACAGCCCAACCACCAAACCCCTCACAAGGCCGTCACCCCTCGGCACCAGACCAGGTGTGAGCACAATGTCTGAGCTGTTGCCTGCTGTAGGGGAGATTCAGGACTTACCCTGAAATCTAAGAGGCAGAGAGACAGGTGTGATACAGTGAAACTCCGACTTTGGGAAATGGCATTTCGGACGGTGTGAAGGTAGTTGCAGACCGGGAGGCAGAAGTAGAGGGAGAAACAAAACCAAGTCAGACAAACAGTGGAAACAGAAGGGTAACATTTAGACATGCGTGGTGTGGGGAAGACTGCTGCTCACAAATCCGCCATTTCTGTCCATCCGCCACAGGTAGAAACCCCATTAGTAGCAGCTGGGTGAAGCCATGTCTTGTGGACCAGATTCTTGTATAATATTGGGGCCTTCTTTCATAAAAAAAAAATTTTTTAATAACAAATATAAAATTATGTACTGATGGGAAGAGTTATTTAGAAGGGGCCCTGACAGGGGAAGAAGGGCCCTGAGGTTTAAGCTTCTTTGGCTTACCAATCCATCCACCACTGGTAACAGTACCTTTCTCCTACAAGATGAGGGCTGTGTGGATACAGTTTGCGTCAGTTGTGCGACGCAGGGACTAATGAGGGACTAGGTCTCTGCAGGAGGAGGTCTGCTGCGGTTTTACAAAGATTCAGGTCCTGTTAACATTTCCATATCATAAGGTTATCTCTTTATCATGTCTTTCCAACTGACAGGGTGAGAGCACCTAATCTCTAATTGGAGTCACAGCAGATACCTCAACCTAGGGATTATTTTGATTAGAAGGACATGCAGATTTGGGCTGTTGAGGGCTAGATCAACCAAGCACACAAAGAGATTGCCCGAGAGGTTTCAAGGTGGAGTCTTTCATGAGATGCTGTATTCTTTTGTGTTCTCCCTCCTTGTAATCTTTTCCCCAGGCATCCCAGTATGATCTAGGGGGTCATTTGGCCGCTGATAGAACTTGTTGTCAGTGAAGTAAGGCGATTCAAAATTAGAGTCAACGTCAAGCAATTTGGAGACCTAAACAAGTCATTTTAAGCATCAAGGTCCATTAGTATAATTTAGAAGAGGATGTGAATGCAAAACCAATCTAATAAATATTAAAAGGAGAAATACTACAGATACAATTGGAAATAACTGGCCCTCCATGGTAAGACCCCAGATGTCATGAAAAAGGATTAAAAAATAATGGAAATAATTTTTAAGCAAGACTCTATCAAATCAAATATCTTATTCCATAGTAGAGACAGACTAATTTTATTAGTCTTAATTTTATTATTTATCTCTGATGAAATCAGTGGGAAGTGGGGCCCCAGATCCTTCTCCACTCTCAGACCAATTGTGTTTTACTGAGTGATTCCAGAAGGAAAATACAACTAATTGCTTCTAAATCTTACATTCTACTTTCATTTTTTGATTCAATAGCATTAGCAGTTATGAATCCACTCCCCTTCAATCCAGCAGCAGTATGACAATGGTGATGTTGCAACTGCCTTTGATATTAATATTATAAGTAACATTTTATTAACTAGAAAGTGGCAAATAAGCTTTTTCTCTTTTGAGGAAAATTAGACCAAAGATGCTCCAGTCCCTAGAGAGGAGTTTTCAGCTGGGTGGGCACGAGTGGAATAGTTCACACCCTTCTACACAAAGCTAGTTGCCTGGAAGTTCAGCTCCAAAGCTGGTGTGGCCAGTGGTCATTACAATGCTATCTGAATAACCATCTCTTCCAAAAGGAATTGGGGCATCATTCCAGGGTGACATAACACATTTCCCACATTGCAGAAAGAATTATATAATTGTCAAAGTTGCTATGAGTATTACCCATAAAACATAATAAGTCTGTACGTTTTTTCATTAATTCAACTAACATTTATTGAGGGATTAGTTTATACCAGACACACATATGTAGAGATACTCTTGAGGAACCTAAAATACATATTATGTGTGTATATATCCATGTATTTACCTCTCACATATTTAGCACATAGATACCATGCCAGGCCTTCCTGCACATGTGTGTGTGCCCACGCATGCACACACACACACACACCACACACACACACACACCACACACACACACACCACACACACACACACACACACACACAATTGGTTATTTCCAGAGACTTTCAGTATTACAAAGCCAAGAACCTCTGAGTCACTTGGGGAGGCAAAACATGTCACAAAGTTTAATGAAAAGAAATCATGAACTCATCATCGGAGAAGCCTTCGGGCCCCACAAGAACCCATGTGCTCTTACTTCTCTCACAATTCCAGCAAGCTCGATAACCTCATGTCTTTTGCAGTTTGCAAAATAAAAGGCCAAAATCAACAGGAGGGGAGGGAAGCTATCAAATGAACACAGGAAGTAAAAAGGCACAATAATTTCACATGAGGACAAACAACACTACATCCTCAATAGTGCCTGGGTTACCAGGCGAGACTAAATCTGTTCAGCATATTCCATTATGAAGACAAGGAAGGGTACAATTCATTTTAGAAAAAAATGTTTTGTTTTGAAGCTGGTACTTTGTTCCATTTCTTCAGTAGTGTTGCTAAACAAATGAGCTGCTATTATGCAAAGACATTTGTCGCATTTGTCAAGTTTTGTCTGTCACTAGTTTGGAGAGAGAAGATTACAGATAGGAAAATAATTACAGAGTGATAAGTGAGATATAATATACACTTCTTCAACTGTGAAAATACTCTAGCCAAAAAAAAAAAATAAAAAGTTTCTGTCCAAAAGAATCCTTTGGTGACAGAGGCGAGGTTTCCTGCGTTGGAAAGACAAGGCTAGGGCTCTGTCTGCAGTGTAAATCCCTTTGCTTTGTGACATAATAGTTTGCATGACTAATGTTTTTGATTCCTCATTTCCATGGACTGAATTGGTGCAAGTAATTCTACTTTCCCTGGAATTCCTAAGACTTAAAAGTGGGCTCTTTGCTGTTTCAAATGCAACCTGCACAACCTGTTTTCAAAGCCTCTGAAGTGAGGTGCCAGGTTCCCATGCATCAGGAGGCCATGGGAGAGCAAGATAACTTGACAGTCTGAAAAGTAGAGCTGTTCAGTAATGCCGCCCACTTGCCTCCCACAGGGCTGGAGACCTGGTATTTGTGACCTCCATGACAAATCACACACATCATGGACATGAAGTGATTCATTTAAGGGGTTCGTTCGCAAGAGAACATGAAAGCAAGAACTTATAATGAATTCTTAGGATACTTAAGGCTTAATAGCAACTGACATAAATTATTATAAGAAGCAAAGGATGTTTCCAGAATGTGTACAAGCGTTCAGAGTAATTATGTGAGAAAAAGTTCCCCTTTCGGTATTTCCAAATTTGACAACTCTATAAAGAGTGTAGTGAAAGCTGGAGGTTGTCCACCATCTGATTTCAAGATTTAGGATAAAGCTATGGTAATTAAGGCAATGTGGTATTTGCTTAAGGATGAACAGAAGACAGAAATAGATCAACACATATATAACTGATTAATTTTTTTAAAGATTTTATTTGAGAGAGTGAGAGAGCAAGAGAAAGAGCATGAGCAGGGCTTGTAGGGGGGCGGGAGAGAAGCCGAGAGAAAGAGGGAGAAGCAGGCTCCCCACTGAGCAGAGAACCTGATGCAGGCCTCAATCACCAGACTCCAGGATCATGACCTGAGCTGAAGGCAGATGTTCAACCAACTGAGCCACTCAGGCGCCCCTATAACTGATTAATTTTTGACAAGGGTTACTCAATGTGGGAAAATAGTCTTTTCAATAAATGATAAAAGACAAATTGATATCCATATAAAAAAAATTATGAACATTGATCTTTGCCACCATATGCAAAAATTAACTCAAAATGCTTTAATAGAATTAAGCATAGATGCTAATACTATAAAACTTCTTGGGAAAAAAGTGGATGAAATTCTTTATCTTGGGTTAGGCAAGGATTTCTTAGGACATAGAAATCATGAACCATGAAGGAAAAAAAATGGTAAATTGGACTTCATTAAGTCACTTCATTAAAAATGCCTTCTCTTAAAAAAACAATGCCTCCTCTTTGAAACACAATGTTAAGGAAATTAAAAAGCAAGACACAGACTGGGAAAAACATTTACAAATTACACATCTGATAAAGAACTTGTATCAGGATGTGTAAGAGAATCCTCAAAACTTGTAAAAAAGCAAACCACCCAATTAAAAAAAACAGGTAAGAGATTTGAATAGACAATTCGCTAAAGAAATATGACTATGGCAAAAAAAAAATAAAATAGGGCAAATAAGCATATGAAAAGATGCTCAGTGTCATTAGTCATGGCAAAAATATAAATAGTATCACAAATCAGGATGTGATATCATTATACAACCATCAGAGTGGCTAACTTATTTTTAAAAGATGTATGTATGTATGTATTTGAGAGAGACAGAGAGCAGGGAGAGGGGCAGAGGTAGAGGAAGAAGGAGAGAAACAGACTCACAGCTGAGCGAGGAGCCCAATGCAGGGCTCCACACAGGACTTGATCTCACAGCCTTGAGATCATGACCTGAGCCGAAATCAAGAGACCTGTTGCTTAATTGACCGAGCCACCCAGACACCTCTACAGTGTCTAAAATTTTAAAATAACAAGTGTTGAGGTTTTGGAACAACTGCAGTTCTCATACAGTGCTGGTGGGAATGTAAAATGACACAGCCGTGTTTAAATGAGTTTAGCAGTTAAACATTAAATTTAAGCATAAACTTACCATACAATATAGGAAATCCATTCCTGGAATTTACCCAAGAGAAATAATGTACCTCCATGCAAAAACCCATATACAAATGTCTATAACAGGTTTATTCATAGTCACCAAAAGCTGGAAACAGACTAAATGCTCAATAGCTGGTAAATGGATAAACAAATTTTGGTACTGCCATACAATAGAATACTACTCTGTAATAAAAAATATCAAACTACTGATATGCAGAATGGTGAGTCTCAAGAGCTTTGTGCTGAGTAAAAGCCAGAGGCTTCCTACTATATGGTTTCATGTTTCTGCACTTAACCTCTTTAACATAACTAAAATTGTCACACAACACAGAGGCACGTTTCAGATTGCAAGGTTTTTGTGTGCATTTTCTTTTTGGTTAAACTCATAGTTGTTGTTTTCTCCTTAATGAAATTGCTTATCAGTGGAATTTAAAGAGCTTCTCCTAATGTCAGCCAAAAGCTTTTTACCATCAGAGGTTCAGAGCTTAAAATTAGCTCTTGGCCAATTCAAACAACCTCTTCCCAATTTGAAAATGCCCTAGCTTCTACCTTGCTTCTGTGTCTAATCCCATCAGAGAAGACAAATGGAGAAAATTGATTGTACGATTGATGAGGGTTGGGAAGAAAGGAACTTGAGAATTGAGAAGAGAGATGGTAGCTGGTACCAGATTAATACTTAACAATTTAGAATAGAAAAATCTGGTGCAGTGGTGGTACTTGTCACCCACCAAATCTTCAGTGAACTGCTCATTTCTAGTTAATGTGTTATGCAATTTAACCCTTTTCTGCAAGGCATCTAAGCACTTAGTCCCTCTTCAAAGTGGGAGTAGAGAAAAATGAAGGTCACCTCTATGGTGCAGTCACATGAGATTACAAGAATAATACAACTTACTTCTCTAAATTATTTTGAGAATTAAATAAGATATTTAAATAACTTATATAATACCAGGCACTTAATATATGTTTACCAAATTTTTATTTCCTTTCACTTCTTTTAGAAAAAGAGTATTTTTAGAACTGGAAAAACCTCAGAGGTTATCATGTCCAGTGCTTTAATTTTACAAGTGAGAAAACCAGATTCAACGAGATTAAGCGTATTGTTCAAGTTTACACAGTCAGAGATAAAAGTCCAGCTTCCAGTTCACATAGATCCTTTTCCTAAAGCACCTGCCTTCAACTGTAATTCTCCAAGTAACAGAGCCTGACGGAGAGCTGAGGGAGAAGAGTTTTGCTCTATATATTATGCTTTGCTTCTGGCTCTATGTTTCCTTTAGCTATTTTCCTTTATTTTTTTACTTCAAGAATGGGAGACAATGGGAAGCCTTTCTCCTCAGAGATTCCCAGGTTTAGCAAATAAAATACAGTGCACACAATAAGATTTGGATTTCAGATAAGCAATGTATAGTTTTTAGTTCCATGAAATATTTATAACATATTTATATTTATACTGGCAACTTATCTGTCAGTGCTATTAGGAATCAAACAGTATTTTGCTTACAACTGTACATTTTTTTTTTGCCTTAAAGCAAATAAACAATGACCAAGTAGTCACCACCCTCATATATAGATCTTGGCTCCCTAATCACCCTTCCCCAGGAACGTTATTCCTCACCTAGGATCAGGACAACTATGATGAACAGACGCTGTGGCTGAGGCTGAGGCTGATGAGGATGGTGATGGGGCAAAAAAAAGTTGATGATGCACCTGAGAAGCGTGGGGAAGACATGTTTTGCCAGACAGGAAGTACATGATTATAGTCAGACCAGAATTCAAATCCCTCTCTCTCTTATAGGGTGTGTGGCTGTAAGGACTTTGAGCAAGTTACTGAAACGCCACCACATCCACTCACGCACCCTTGGAGTCTACAAAATAAGGATACCTTAAGATTTTGTGAGGATCAAATGAGATAATAGGAAGAAGGCACTGATAACTGTGCCTAGAATAACTACTCATAATCACCATGTCTTAAACTGTACATCGTGGTTTATATGCTTTTCTATGCATTTAGTATTGTTCACAATAAAAAAAGTTTAAGCAAAATTGCTAGAATAGAGCTAGACTGATGAGGGTCTTGAATGCCAAAATGTAGGGTTGGGATGCTAAATTTTATCCTGTAGCTATAGAGGAACCTTTGCTATCTGCATAGGATTTGGGGTCCTGAGTCCAGGAGCCTCTTTCTAAGTCCTCTTAAAAACCACCTGGAAAAGGTTGTAAGATACATGTTGACCCAAGTACACGTTAACTGACACAAGGTGAACTGACCTGCCTTCTATAAACATCCCCCACTGTCCCCTTTGCTCCAATCTTGACAGAGAAGAAAATGAGAAGTTGTAACTCTTCCCATTGGTCTACTTTGTGGTATACGAGAAATTGACAGGCATCAGATACAACCAGGAATAATTCCTGTCCATCACTTATTTATTAGCAGGGTGGTCTCATCCAAATCAGTCAACCCTTTCTGAGGTCTATACAGTAGGCATAACATCAGGGTAGGGTCTTAGAATTAAGACTCTAGAGATTGCTTGTTACAGGAGATGCGTTATATCTATATTTTTATTTCCACTTTGTTAGAACACTACCCCTAAGTTTTATGAGTCATAGATCCCTGGAGTGTTCTTTCTCACACCTGTCATAAAAGTCTTGTGGGGCACCTGGGTGGCTCAGTCAGTTGAGCTTCCGACTCTTGATTTTGGCTTGGGTCATGATCTTGGGGTCATGAGATTCACCCCTGTGTCTGGCTCCTGCTTGTCAGGGAGTCTGCTTGGGATTCTCTCTCCCTCTGCCCACCCCCAGCTCACATGGGCTTGGAAGGAAGGAAGGAAGGAAGGGAAGGAGGGGAAAGAGAGAAAGAAAGGAAAAGAAAGAAAGAAAATCTTTAAAAAATGAAAGTCTGGTGACTCAGTTTCAGAAGACTGTCCAAAATTGAAGACCAGTTATTTAGGCCAACTTTGTTCAGAAAATTTTTTTATCCAGGGGTACCTGGGTGGCTCAGTCGTTAAGTATCCAACTCTTGATTGCAACTCAGGTCTTGATTTCAGGGTCATGAGACTGGGCCCTGTATCAAGCTCTGCCCCAGGTGTGGAGTCTGCTTGGGATTCTCTCTTTCCCTCTTCCTTTACCCGTCCCCCAACCCTTCACCTCTCCGTTTTACCAAAATACCTTAGACAGTTGATAACCTGAGTCAGTCAAATTCTTTCTCAACCTTCCGTATATAGGCTGCAGTCCTAAGGTTTACCCTTCCCTTGCTCTTGCCTTTAGAACCTACAGATGTGTGTTATCTGCTCCTTCTGTTTGGTTAACTTCAAGAGCTTCTAATCTTTTTATAACCAGTTCTGTTGGCTCTTATCTGGATTCCCTGTAGTGCCTTGTCAATTGTACAGTTTAACAGATCTCCACCCTCCTTCCTGGCAATTAGAAGAGCAATATAATTATTTAACAATGTGCTAGAGTCTTCTAGCAGATAAGCTCCTTAATTGGACCTTTACATCCTTTGCTCTGTGTGTGTGTGTGTGTGTGTGTGTGTGTGTGTAAAAAATATAACCTGAAGGCTTTTCGTAAAGTTGGATTTTTACAAAATTTTCTGGACTAAATACCAAATAAGGGCCCCTAGTGCCCTTTTGTCAATAGTAACCCCCCACCCCATGCCATGCTTGCAGAGCATTGTTTTCTTCAACCTGGAAAAATCAATCAGACCTATTATTTTAGTCTTAAAGCTCTCTCTTTGTTATTTTCTCATATAATTTTACATCTTTTTCTATTCTGATGTCTTTATCTGTGTGGCTCAAGAGACACTTAAATCTCCCAATTCCATACCTCATCACAGGATGACATAGGAAAAAGTAAGCTCTGGGTCAAGAGAGGTAAGTGTTCATCCAAGCTCTGCCCCTAACTGTGTGATCTTTCCAAGGCAGTTAACTGCTTTGGCTTTCAAATTCCTTACTTCTAAAATACCTAGAGAACACATTTTCTCCTTCAGCTTTGTACTCTGCACATCTTCTCCTCTGAAACATCCTTCCTCACATTTCTGGGTTTTCTGATTCATTCCCAGTAACCCAACAGAGAACTGCGTTTTTACTTTAGTTCAGTATTTGACTCTTAATTTTGCCAAATTTCTACTCATGTACTTTCTTGCTAACTCTAAGTCTCAACTTAAACTTAACATGAAGCATCTAATACATATTTCTGAATATTCACTAGAGATCTGCTAACTATTCTCTGTCATTTAAAAAATAGTAGTAAAAAATTTTTTTCTAAATAAATAAAAATGTTAGTCATATAAATTTTGAAGTATAATTCACATTTTAAAACTTTAATCGTGAATTTCTTGGTCAGCTTGTGAAGTTATTGACAACATATTTTCTAAACAAAAAAGTGGAGTAAGAAAGGAAGGCTAGCTGTAAACAAGGTTAGTTGCCCTCATTCTATGCAGGATGAATTCGGAGGGCAATCACCAGATGTATTATGTTTATGGAAAGGCAAAAAAATAAATTCCAAATGTGAAATTGAAAACCCTCTCAGTCTTTCTTGGGATTTACAGGGTTCTTTTTTTCTCCGAGCCCATCTCTTCCGGTTGCAATTTCAAAGAGAGCTGATTAGAGTAAAGCAATAGAGCTCAATACTCCAGGAAACTCCCCACGGTCTGGGCAGGAGCCTTAAGATAGGAAGTACCTACAACTCAAGTCCAAATCCTTGCTTTATCAGATACCTCCAGCCAGGGTGAGGACCAGGTGACCACAGTGACATGCAGAAAGTAGCCCACAAATTTTACTGACCACAAGCTGCATCCCTCTCTGGAAAAACAGCCTCAGCCTCCTAACCCCATTCTGTGGTTATTCTAGGGGAAACCGAAAGGACGGGATCTTAACTTCTAAGACCAATCTGTGTTAAAATTTAGAAGAAGCTAAGTGTGTCCTTGGTGGTGTTTTCCTTTAAATTTAAGTGTATATCACAAGCTAACCCCTGTAAACTTGAGGAGAGGTGCCTCAGAAACTTCTTGTTGCTCTGGTTGATCTTCTCTCCAGCCCTTATTTCTAGGCTAGAGTCAAAACCCCCATCTCAGTGGATCACCTATTCTGCTTGAAGAGTCACCCTGTCTTCAGCCTCACCTTGCCTACAAGGTCAGAATGCTCTCCCTAAAAACTAATTCAACTTGGATTTCTCCTAGCCTTCACTTACTCCTGATTACCCTCAGCATTCAGTTAAAGTCTTCACCATTACCTACCCAAAGTCCTCCATAATCTTGACCCTACATACTTACCTTGGCTCAATCTACATTCTTCTTCTCCCTCTTGCATAGTAAACTCCAGCAGTGTTGAACTTTTCATGTAGCTCTGAACACAAAGTACTACTTCAAATTTCTGGTACTCTAGATCCTTCTCTTGGATCCTTACCCTCTTGTCCACTTCATTAATTCACATTCAACTCATCTGATAGATACATAGATACAACTTATATGCAACCTTCAAAACCTAATTCATAAAAAGTTAATGGAAAAATAGTATTTTGTTGTTATTTGTGGATGCAAAAATTCTTATTACTAGTAATATTCAAGGTTTTTCATGTTTATCAGCCACATGTTTCTTATTTGAATAGTTTAATTCTTAACTTTTATCCCTTTTTCTATTTTTATAGTATTTTTTTAAAAAGCAATGCATATGAAAAAATAAAGTAAAATAAAAGCAGGGGCGCCTGGATGGCTCAGTCATTTAAGGGTCTGCCTTCAATTCAGGTCATGATCCTAGAGTCCCAGGATTGAGTCCTGCTTCAGACCTCCTGCTCAGTAGGGAGTCTGCCTCTCCCTGTCCTTCTGCCCCTCCCCATCTGCTAATGTGCTCATGCTCTCTCTCTCTCTCTCTCCAATTTAAAAAAAAAAAAAAATCTTAAAAAAAAATAAAAACAGTGCATAGGATATTTCTCTACAAAGAAGATCCATTTGTTTGCCATGTATGAACAAAAATTTTCTTCCAACTTACTGTCTTTTAATATCCTATTTCAATGAATACTTTTATTTCACTGTGAAGAAGTTGCTTGTAGTAAGAGCCTATCAAATTCTATTGTTGGGGCGCCTGGGTGGCTCAGTGGGTTAAGCCGCTGCCTTCGGCTCAGGTCATGATCTCAGGGTCCTGGGATTGAGTCCCACATCGGGCTCTCTGCTCAGTAGGGAGCCTGCTTCCTCCTCTCTCTCTCTGCCTGCCTCTCTGCCTACTTGTGATCTCTGTCAAATAAATAAATAAATTCTTAAAAAAAAAAGATATAAAAAAATTCTATTGTTGATGTTAGCTGCCTTGAGCTATTAATTATAACAGTAATAAAAGAATTATTTTCTAATGTTTAATAAATTGATACATTGCAATTGACAAGAATAATAGCAAAACCCAATTATAAATCACAGCCCTCAACACAGAGTAGGGGTTCAATAAACCATTGCTGAGTGAAATAGTGCACAGAAGGCCAGAATCCAAGTGGTAAAGTTACAACTTTCCTGTTTCTGTTTAAGTCCTATCTTTCTTCTGACTTTAATGGCTTCAGAAGTATCAAATACAAGATGCTAAAACAAGTATCTAAGCAAGTGCCATTTTTACCTCTAGTTCCTAGTATCTCTCAGATGACTATCCCATCCGGAAGAGACCTGAGAACACCAACCAAATCTTAAGTTTTCTCCATTCCAGAAGGACACAGGAAGTATTATTTCAACCTTACCAAGGCTGGTCTGTCAAACTGTATGACATTTTACTTGTTCTTTTGATTACACTTGGCCCAGAACTTCTAAAGCCCTCAGTTACTAGTACCTGCCCCCAGACCTGCTATGATAATCTGGGCTCTTGGCATATTTTCACAGTTAAATTTGGGCTAAGTTGGCCAGAATTTTTAGGGTCATTTCCATCCCACACATTACCAGGACCTAGGTCCTGCATTAGGTCATGACTGAGTGGGGGAAGGGGGTTCAGTGGTGGCCTCTGGCCTCAGTTTTCCTCATGTGGGTGCTCAAGGTTCTGAATCGTATTTTCCCAATACCTTTCATATAACGTGAGAGGTTAGCTTTTCTAGGAGAAATTAAACATCAAAGATATTCACAAATCATACCAAACAATATAGAAAAGCTTTTGGATTCCATTTTATAAAGATGGTACAAAAACATAAAATTCATGCCATTACCGAATGTATTGATCACTTCTCTGGGGATGGAGTAGATCTGGAAATACATAAAGCATAGTTACCTGTAATAAGTCATAGTAAATACATATAAAAGATGAAAATAGGAAAGCTAAAACTTTTAAAGTATAACAGCTGAAGAATCTAAAGTTAAAAAGGTAACTCAAAAGGACATAATGTAGTAGTCTTAAAAGTCACCTTTTTATAAGCAATGCCTTCACCAATATTCTACAGCAACATGACTTGCCACACTGTTTGGCTCTGATCCAAATTCTTATCTCCAGCCACAGCCTCTCCCCTGCACTCCAGACTCCCTGAGGAATTGAATCTGTATGTCGCCAAATGCTGCCTTCTCAACTCGGAGCTTAATAGGTTTCTCGGGCTTAACACATCCAAAGTGAAATCCTAAATCTCCATCTTTACATTTGTTCCTCCAGTGATCTCCTTCATCTCAGTTAAGGGCTACTGTCATTTTAAGTGTACCAAAATCAAAAGCTTATACTCTTGACTCCTTACCCTCTTTCTCTCTAACATCCAATCCATCACCAAATCCACCTCCATTGTTATCATCCTGGTCCAAGTCACATCATCTTTTTCGTGGACTGTTGGAGTCTTGTCTTAACTGATCTTTCTGCTTCTGTCCTTGCCTTCTGTAGTCTGTCCTTAACCCAATAATGAAGGTGGTTGCTTTACAAGAGAAGCTAGGTTATAGCACTCCTCTACTCTGACCCCTTCAGTGGCTTTCCATGTCACTCAAGGTAATATCCAATGTCTACAGCCTACTCATCCCCCACCACCTCCCAAACCTATTTTGCCCCTTCTCTGCTTTCTGAAGAGCTACTATGATCTTGATATGTTACTACTTTCTAAAATATAAAGTTAGTCTTTCAAGTAAGACTAACCATATAGCAGAGAGTTGCATATCAGAACAAGAAACAGATGTCAACTGAAACTAACACTCCTGGTACAGTTGTATCTTGTGTTATCCAATAACATACATTCTGCCAAATCAAACTTAACAGGGACCTTCAGAGCTAGATGGGAAGAACTCATCAAACTGTACTACAGCTTTTTGGGGGAGGAAGGGACAGAGTCATTCACTAATTTACACACACACACACATACACACATACACATTTCTTTTTTGTGGTAGAAACATGTGAAATCTAGTCTTTTAGCAATTTGGAAGTATGTAATACAGCATTGTCTATAAGTATGCTATGTGTTAGATCTTCAAAATTTATTCATCTTTTAGTTGCAAGTTTGTATCTTTAAACAACATTTACCCAGTTCCCCCAGCCCCTAGTAACAATCATTCTACCCTCTGTTTCTGCAAATTTGTCCATTCTACAAGTTCCACATATAAGTGATACCATACAATATTTATCTTTGATGGCCTTATCTCACTAAGTATAGTGTCCTAAAGGTCCATCCATTTTGTTGCTAATGGCAGGATTTTCTTTTTTCTCATGGCTGAGTAATATTTCATTGTATATATATACCACAACTTTTGTATCCACTCATCCACTGATAGGCATTTAGGTTGTTTTCGTATCTTGGTGATTGTGAATAATACTGTAATAAACAGAGGAATGCAGATTTCTTTTCTTTTTCTTTTTCTCCCCCCTCCTTCCTTCTTCTTCTCTTTGGCTGGGTACAGTATACTTATTGATGGTACATGACAAGGTAGAGCTTCCCAAGTCCTACTTTTCTTCAGGGCATCTGGGATGGAAACTAAGGAGATTGGGAGATACTCAGTATGTTGGGGAATGAGTTGTGGCTAGGACTCCCCAACAGCTGAGGGCCTCTCTCTTCTTGTTGTTCTTGCTAGGCTGGTCCAGAGGGTCTTTACCCCTTGGAGGCCATGTGAACCATAAGGTCTACCACCTTGTTGCTGTAGCCAAATTCATTGTCATACGAGGAAATGAGCTTGACGAAGTGGTCATTGAGAGTAATGCCAACCCCAGGATCAAAGGTGGAGGAGTGGCCATCACTGTTAAAGTTATGTGAGACTACCTGGTACTTGGTATAGCCCAGGGTGCCCTGGAGGGGGCTATGTTGTGCCTGCTTCACTTGATTCTTGATGTCTTCATATTTGGCAGCTTTCTCCAGGTGACAGGTCAGATCCACGACTGAGATATTGGGGGTGGGAACATAGAAGGCCATGCCAGTGAGCTTCCCATTCAGCTCAGGGATGACCTTGCCTACAGCCTAGGCAGTGCCAGTAGAAGAAGGAATGGTGTTCTAGGCAGTCCCTCAGCCATCACACCACAGCTTCCCAGAGGGGCTGTCCGTGATATTCTGGGTGGCAGTGATGGCAAGGACTGTGGTTATGAGTCCCCTTGATGATGCCGAAGTTGAAATGGATAACCTTGGCCAGAGGGGCCAAGCAATTAATGGTTCAGGAGGCATTGCTGACAATCTTGAGGGTGTTGTCATACTTCTCCTGGTTCATACTCATCACAAACATGGGGGTATCAGCAGAAGGGGCAGAGAGATGATGACCCTCTTGACCCAATGCTTCAGGTTAACCCCAGCATTCTCCATGGTGGTGAAGACCCTAGTGGACTCCACAACATACTCAGCTCCAGCATCACCCCATTTAGTGTTGGCAGGATCTCACTCCTGGAAGACGGAGATGGGCTTTCTATTGATAACAACTTTCCTGTTCTCAGCCTTGACTGTGCCATGGAAGCTGCCAGGGTGGAATCATACTAGAACATGTAGATCATGTAGTTGAGGCCAATGAAAGGGTCATTGATGCTGACCGTATCCACTCTGCCACATGTCAAAGCAGCTCTGGTGACCAGGTACACAATATAGGCAAGTCCATTTACTCCAATCTTCACCACCTTGTCTTGGGCATGTGACTGGTACTGAATATGTGTACCAGAATATGTGGCTATCTGTCAAACAGGGAGGAGCAGAGCACCCAGATTTCTTTTCAAAATCCTGTTTTCATATCCTTTGGATACATACCCAGGAGTGGAATTTCTGGATCATATGGTAGTTGTTTGTTTGTTTATATTTATTTATTTTGAGAGAGAGAGAGCATGAGAGGGGAGGGTCAGAGGGAGAGGAAGAGAGAGGATCCCATGCAGGCTCTGCACCCATCACTGAGTCCCTCATCAGGCTCACAAATCCAGAGATTGTGACCTTAGCTGAAAATCAAGAGAGGGCCATTCAACCCACTGAGCCACCCAGGCACCCCTGGTAGTTGTATTTTTAATTTTTTGAGAAACGTCAGTAATATTGTCCATAGTGACTTAACCAGTTATATTCCCACCCACAGTGCACAAAGGTTTCCTTTCTTCCACATCCTCGCCAACACTTGTTAACTCATCTTTCTGGTGATAGCTATTCTGATAGGTGGGCAGTGATTATTTCAGTGTGGTTTTGATTTGCATTTCCCTGATAATTAGTGATGTTGAACATTCCTTCATGTACCTGTTGATCATTTGGATGTCTTCTCTGGAAAAATACCTACTTAGGTCCTCTGCCTATTTTTAATCAGATTATTTGTTTTTTGCTGTTATTATTGAGTTGTATGAGTTCTTTATATATTTTGGATATTAACCTTCCACCCAATATGTAGTTTGCAAATATTTTCTCAGTTCTATAGGTTGCCTTTTAATTTTACTAATTCTTTTTCTGTGTAGAAACTTTTTAGTTTGATGTAGTCCCTCTTACTGATTTTTGTTTAGATGGATTGTGCTTTTGATATCATGTCCAAAAACTTATTGCCAAAACCAATGTCAGGGAGCTTCTTCCCATGTTTTCTTCTGGGAGTTTTACATACCAGTCTTTCTTATGAAGTCTTTAATCCACTTCAAGTTAATTTTTATGAGTGGTATTAAGATAGGGGTATATAATTTCCTTTTCTTTTCTATTATCTTCCTTTTCAATAAGCCTTCCTTCTTCCTTGCCTCCTTCCTTCCTTCCCTCCCTCTCTCCCACTCTTTTTCTTGTTATTGTTCTTGTTCCTCTTCTGTTTGAGTTTTCTTTTTGTCTTTAAATCAAAACCGTGTATGTGTGTGTGTGTGTGTATGTGTGTGTGTGTTGGGGGCACAGGCTTTTTAAAGGGGTTTTCCAGTATTTACTTTATGAAAAAATTTTTTAAGTTTTTCTCTAACTTTTAATGAAAGCCAAATGTTATAAGTAGTAATTAAAATGTTTACATTGAAGTAAATTGCTAGATCTGTAGTGCAGCCAAGACTGGCAGCTTTTGATAAATTAGAATGAGCTACACAGGCTGGTCTTTTTTTTTTTTTTCCCCTAAAATGCCACAGTGTCCTGAAAGCAGTTCCACCCCACACACCATCCTTGTTTCAGATCAGACGAACTGAGCAAAGAACATGCTTCCCAACGTGGCAAATTACCCACTGTATCAAAAGAAACTAGAAGATATTACCCATGGGAGGGTTGGCTTTGGAGAACATGAACATCAGGATTTTGATGGTAAGTGTGATCTCTGGGCTTTTCCCAAACTGCCCTTCATTAGGGGAAACATCATTTCCAGGTCATTCATGTGCCTGTCATTATACCTTAATCAGTCCAGATGTCACTGACACATTTCAGAAAATAAAAACAGAGAGGGAGAAAACTTTCCTAGCTTCATCTCCACTAAATGCCCTTATATGAAAAGCTTTCCTAGACCCCCAGAAGCACTTGTTTCACACGCTCCTGAGTGAAGAAACCTTCTGTAGTCTGGAAACATATCATTTTGAAAAGTTTCCACACTTTCTGGTGCCACAGATGTCTGGCAAAACATCTAGGGAGCCTTCACTTAACCCCGCATGCAGCACTGCCTTAATGAAATTGCCAGTGAACAAATCTTGCTGATTGCCTTCCATATTTAAATCAGACCTTCTGATGAAGGAATAAATCATTTCACACTTCCCCAGAATTTGCAGTGTGTTGAGAAATTATCATGTAGATCTGTGGTGCTTAATACTGGCCACACACAGATTCTCTGGAGAGCTTTTAAAAAATATTGTTGCCTGCGATTCACTCCGAAAGACCTAGTAAGGACAGGTCATCAGTGTTTACTGAAAGCATTCATACACATACTTCCTCCCACTAATTCTGATAGATAGCTGGGCTAAGAACCACTGGTGGTTGAGAGATTTCTGGTATTTAGAACTCCGTGTTTTCATTGTTGGGAGATCTTCTTTACTAATGCCCACTAACTTAACTAACTTAAGCCTCTCATTTGGCCAAATCATTTTCATGATGTATGGTAGGGTCAGAAACTTGAAACTCTTGTTTTTCAAGGTATCTTTAGGTATACATGCTATTACTGTGTCTGGAGAATGTTCTAAGTTTCTCTAGTGGTAGCCAGGTTCTCCAAAAGATAGATGTGTAACTTGATTGTTTTGCAAATATTCAGTAAGTCCAGGTGTTAGTATATAGTTTTCAAGTCCGTGTTTAGCACCTTAAAAATCTATCATTAGTTGCATTAAAAAAAAAAAAAGCCAAAGACTTATTCTCAGATATTAGAGGCCTTCTTCTCTCAAGTAAACTCAGTGAGGAAAAACACAGGTTTTCGTTTACTTTACATAAGCATGTGTATTTGTGTGTGATTTAGATTTTGTGAAAAAGAAAAAAAAGGAATATCAACAACATCCACACTTATACAAACATGAAAAAATATATAGCCTTATGAAAGTGTGAGTCACACAAAATGTGTTTTAATGCTGCTTCTGCTGCATTTGTGGCAGAGTAATTAAATGCTGCTGATCCATTAATGCTTAACCAAACCAAAAATCATTCCCTCCTCTACCATAATCATAATCCCTTTCAAATTCCATCTGAAAAGCTAGAAGAGACAAGTTTTAAAGGCAAATTTTTTAATGAAATAAAAGGGTTCTCTTTTCTCATAAGACTGCTACTAAACAAGAAACTCCATCAAGTTCTTTTTTTTTTTTTTAATTTTATTTATTTATTTGACAGACAGAGATCACAAGTAGGCAGAGAGGCAGGCAGAGAGAGAGGGGGAAGCAGGCTCTCCGGTGAGCAAAGAGCCCGATGTGGGGCTTGATCCCAGGACCCTGAGATCATGACCTGAGCCGAAGGCAGAGGCTTAATCCACTGAGCCACCCAGGCGCCCCTCCGTCAAGTTCTTATTCCCCATCTATGCGTATTTATTTCTGTGCAATAAATAAACTAGATTGTGCAAATCCCCAGAATAGAAAATTCCCAGTGTCAAGTGGGCTTTTTTGCTAAGTGAGGAATAGGTCACATGAAGAATGTTTTTGTTTTTGTTTTTGTTTTACAATAAGATAAGTATGTTCTCTTTTAGTTTGAGCTTACTTACCATCTCCTATGTGTCCAAATGCAAAAGGGCTCTGACAGTGAATATAATATGGGGTCACTTCTCCTTTAAGTATTCTATTTCTTGATCAATACCTAGCAGTCCAGAAGAAAGGTATTTTCCATTGATTTACCAAGAAATCGACAGTGTATGATCAACACATCAAGCTTCTATTGCATGGTAATAAGAGAAAAGGAAATCATGAATGAAGGGAGGCACCGGCCAGAGGCAGAAAAGGAAAGGTGACAGTTGTCAGGGCAGTTAGGAAGTCTTCTCCAAAATTTGCTTTAATTTGTATGATTCAAATGTGATTTTATCTATTTGCCATGACAGTTGTGCTTTCCACCTGTGACGGAATGGACAACCACACCCAAAACATTATCATCACAGTAGATCTTAAAGCTCATGCGAATACTCAAGTCCAGTGCCGTACCTCATAATGAGGTTAATTTAGAAAGTGGCACTTTAACGATATACTGAAAACCTCCATGTTGTAGTGAAAAAGAACAAATTCTGGAGCCAGAAGGGTATGGATTCAATCTGGTTTTCAGAAGTAACTATCTGTATGACTTCGACCAATCATCTTACCTTTCAGGACTTCACATTTCTTATCAGTAAAATAGACAATGATACCTACTTTGTAGAGATGAGATGTCCTTTTAGGATTAGGAGTGGAGTATGTAAACTGCCTAGCACATAATTGATACTCCAAAATTGGTAGCTACTGTTTTTTATAACTTCTATAAAGAAAAACAACCTGGAGAATGGCTTCTAGAAGGTGCTCAACAAAATTAGTTGCTTCTTAAACACCTTTGTCTAATATATTTATTCATCGTTTTGAGTCTACCATTGAAATCTAAGTTACATTTACCAAAAAATGACAAGATAAACCATATTTTTTTAAAAATATGAAATCATGTACTAAATATACAGTGGGAAGTACAATGCAACATAAGCTCTGATGAAATTGAGTTTACATGGCAGAGCTTGAAAATCAGGGAAAAGAAGTGAGTTTCTGACTCTCTCTTCCCTTCCCAGCTGTACCACTTGGCTGTGACATTAGATTGGCACAGGCAGTCTTCAAAACCAACAAGCAGACAAGAGCTTCTAAAAAAGCCACATGAGGGAGCTTGGTGGTGAGAGCCGGGAACTAGGAAGAGTAATCAAGATGATAATCAGGGAGACCGAGAAAGAGAAGAGCAAGAGAGAAATGTAGGAAACAGGGAGAAGGGGGACGGACTAAGCAGCTAATAGCAGTCCTTCTCATTCTGGATGCCTATTTCAAAAACTTGTTATGATAAAATAAAACACAGAAACCAAATACCACACCAAAATTCATACCTTAGTGAATTATTATAAGGTGAGTACCCTGTAACCACCACGCAGGTCAAGAAGCACCCTCACCTGTCCCATTCCAATCTCAATACCTTGTCTCTTCCCAGAAGCAAGTACCAACCTGACTAGCATTGTAACCAGCCCTCTCTGTTTCTTCCTATTTTTATTATCCAAGAGTGCACCTCAAACACTCTGGTTAAGATATCTTAACCAGATATCTCTTTTAAGTCATTTTCATTCTAGAGATTTCCTTTCTACCCATTTCTTTTCTTTGCAATTTATCTACTGAAGAACCTGGGGCATTTGACCAGTAAAGATTCCCACAGTCTGAGTTTTGCTGATTGTACACTCATGATGTAGTTGACCATTTCCTCTGCCCTCCATATTTCCTGCATATTGGCAGCTGGGTCCAGAGGCTTGATCAGATTCAGGTTATACACTTTTGGCAAGTTCAAAGGTGGTGATGTATTCTTTTATCAGGAGGCACATGACCTAGCTCTTTCTGTGATATTGAGTAGCTTCAATCCTTGATGCCTAGATACATGAATTGATTAGGGATTGATTAGGGCACCTGGGTGGCTCAGTTGGTTAAGCAACTGCCTTTGGCTCAGGTCATAATCCTGGAGTCCCGGGATCAAGTCCCACATCGGGCTCCCAGCTCCATGGCGAGTCTACTTCTCCCTCTGACCTTCTCCCTTCTCATGCTCTCTCTCACTTTCTCTCTCTCTCTCTCTCTCTCATAAATAAATAAAATCTTTTTTTAAAAAAAAGGTGGTGATAATATAACTTTATCATTTCTCTTATAGTTATTGGCTGGAATACTTACTTATAAAAAGAAATACTTCTTTCATCTACTTCAGATTACTTAGTAGTATAATTCATACAAAGAAGACAGGATAGTTGCTTTATTCTTTCCTATTTACCAGTGTTCAAAATAATTAATTGATTCTTTATCATCATTTAAAGGTGACTGATTTGGGGTTTTGTTCAGATTATTATGAACCCATGAATTTAAACATACTTGATGAATTCTGGCTGTTTTTATCAGACTGCTCCCATGTGTACCAAGCTACCTGTCCAGTGTTTTAAAGGCAAAGGTTGATACGTATGCCAGATAAGTATTTATTTCTTAGGTCTTTACTTGTATGTACCATCAGAAGGTTGGAGTTGGATAGAATTGCTAATCCTTGATAACACAACTTTGATAAAACCTCGTTATGAACCTGTCCTTCTCATTTGTGCTAAATAAAATAAGTCTTCCAAGTCCTGGGAAAACATACTGTATCACAAATTCATTCTAAGTTGGTCATTCCCTTAAAAAAATATGCATAATTTTTAACCTCACTGAAGTAAATAAATAAGTCAATTATTAATTAATTAATTAATTAATCACTCTTAGAGCCTGGGAGTCATGGAAAGAGAAACATGAGCCATTCAACCAGCAGAGGGAGTACAAGTTAGCTGACAAATGCAACCTCCCAGACTCTGCTTTCCTATTGGTGAAATCACTGATAATGTTTTGGAGAGAAGGAAGATACCAGGAACAAGACAGGACATATCTGTGCTTCTCTGTTGTCTGTTGGATGCAAAGAAAAACACTGATTCTTACTGAAGGGAAAATAAAACAGTAAGGGAAAAAAGTATTCCCCTACATTGCACCAGATCTTTCTTTGCTCAGAGTTCGATACATCATTGCCTATAGTCTGATTGATAACTGTCTTGGTAGATTAGAAAGGAGGAAGATAAGATTACCTCGCTCTTTGTATATTCAAAAAATAGAGGCATCCAGAAGTGATATGAGTTCTTTATAGTTAGATCAATTTAGAAGTAGAGGCAGAATTTAATATAAATCATCCAAGTCCCATCCCAGCTTTTCACATGGGACGTTAGTCAATGACGACTATTTTAAAGGGAAAGAAGTTACAAAAGTATTTTGCAGGTTTTCTACTTGCCTTTGCTAATAATGATCCAGTCAAGGCAAAAATAAGAGCTTAAGAGTATAGAGCACACGAGCACTCCCTGATTTCTTTGCAAATTCTCCTCTGGGGCTGATGCTTTAATTTCTAATCAGTCTGAGTCAATAACGTATGGTTGTCAGTGCCATTGTTGACTCTCACAATTTCTTGTCTCAATCCCATAGTTCCTAAAGCTTAGGGCTTGGGGTCACTGGCAGGGGTTTTGATTTGGGGCTTTCTATGTTTACACAATAGGGCAAGTCAATATCTCTCCTGTATCAGTGAATTCTGGACTAAACTGATCTATCAAGCATTGTAGACAAATGAAGACCTTTAGGGACAGAAAGAAGGCTCTCTGGAAGTCTCCTCTGCTTTTACATTTCATTGAATCCACAGACTCTCACTTGCTCCCCACAGAGATCTGAATGCAGCTGAATAAGAAAGGAAGAAAAGTCTCATGAGAAGAATGGAATGCTCTTACAATATTTTTAGGCTGCAATGTATACTGAATTCCATTCACACAGTCCTGCAGGAGGTTTGGCCCATCTTCACAGAGCATGCCACAACTCCTGCTTATTGCAACAGATATGTACATTTCTCAAGGACTGACAATAATTAAAGAAAAAACAAACTGGGAGGTTCTTTGCATAGGATTGTTGAGGCAGGCTTTCCCTTTTTCTTTTGTTGATGCCTGTTTTATAAAAAAGGATGATAAACTGATGTTGGAAAGTTTAAATCTCTCTCCAACTTGATGGACTCTAATTGTGTACCTAATTCAAACCAATTTTGGAGATAATGGGGCTCCTTCTAACTTCCAAGAAGCTAGTAAAAAGACTAAGAAGTTTTTGAAAAACCTACTATCATTTTTAAAGAAATAACATTAATGTGGAAGTAACTTTTTAATGAAAAAAATGAAAATTTTTCCTTGGAGACAGACATTAAATAAATGAGGACTTCTTGGTGGTGGCCATAAATGAAAGAGTTCCATTCTCGCTTTCACTGACCTCAAAAGGTGCAGGTTTCTACTTGCATGTTCATTTGCCTTTATTCTGTGCATCTAATTTGTCTATCCCACATCAACAGACAGCAGGGCCTCCTGAAGTCCTTTCCTTCCCAGCCCAGGAGACTTCAACCTAGAGGCAAGACTTTAATCACTTCCAAGTGTTCTAAGATACCAAAGTCTGTGCTAAGCTCGTTTAGCTGTGTGAAGTACTGTTAATGAAGTCAGAGTCATTGGCTCAGATATATGTAAGATGATTCTGCTAATCTTGTCCTCCTGTGTGTGAAATAAACACATTATTATCAAACATATATATATATATATATATATATATATATATATATATATATATATCTCCACTGGCACTGTATATCCAGTACTCACTAAGAGAAGAGGACAGGTAGATATGGAAGGAGACAGATTGTATTAAACTTGTCTCAGCCATATCATAGCTGTGTGAACTTAAGTACATTTCTTAGTACTTCTGTTTCATCACCATAACATAGGGATAATAATAGCAACTACCTCATAAGGTTGTTTTAAGGAATCAGTAGATTATTCATGTTATGTGTTTAACACAAAGGTAGGTACATAGAAAATTCTCAATAAATGTTACTTTAATTTCAATTTAATGCTGTTGGTATTGTTGTTATTATTGCTGCTATTCTTGCTGGACATTTTAAAGCCTAAGTTCCATGATGCTAATTGCCCGTAAGTGTCTTATAGCTTCCGTTTCTTTAGCACTGTTACATATTGGCTTTAAAACTCAGATCCACAAGGTACATAGAATTCAGAGAAGGCAATGCACATTCATGAAAGCACAAGGGAGGCAATAAACCTCTACTCTCAGAGCCACTTCACGTATCACACACTTAAATCAACTAACAAAGCTGACCAGCAAGTAAGTCACTTGTACTATGACTTTTCAATCTACTGTTTAAGCTTCATGAGATGTTTAAGAAGCTTAAACAGGTGTTTAGTAATGAGGAGTGTGGGTATAATTATAGACATGAAAAATATGGTCTCCCCTCCTAAGAAATCCAGAATACAGCCATTTATCTATTTTATCTTTTAGGAGGAAAAAAAGAAATGAATTAGTAGAGTTTTCTGTTTTGTTTTCTCTTGTCCTCTTTTAAAAATAAAACATGTCATTAGTTCTAGACCACAGAAGTCAAACAAAGGAATTATTTTCTGATGGTTTAGAGAGGTATCAATATCTATTCCAGATCATCCCCATACCAATTTCAAGTGCACATCTACAGAACTTAAATGCAATCAATAACTGTTCACTCCTCTTTAGCTTAAGTGTGTAGCCCAGCTGCGAAGTTTATGTTTAAGATAGATGGAAAGAAATGTTCCAAGTACTTGTTTACATTGTAGTAGAAGCAGTGACAAAGGGGAGCAGTCATGAATTCTCTTAAAAATACCAATTTCTAGACAACTCCTCTAAGTGATTCTGATTCAGTAAGAATGGGGTAGCCCCCAGGAATCTCTGTTTTTGACACTTATTCTGGTGATTGTTATGATCTTACACATCAGGGACATGGATCATCTGTTGCTTCTGCTTGCGTGACATCTCTTCTTTCTTCTGATAAAAAAGCACCTCAATTTTCTTTTGAGAAAGCCCTCCTTCCCAGCTCTCAGCTCCTGTGGGTGGTCTAGCTTCATAGGAGGTCTCAGTACCAGGCCTGTTCAATCATTGTAATCATCAATATCTCTGCTCACACTGATGGGTTCAGAGATAGGTGTAAAAGTGAATCCTGGAATGTTGAAACCATTGAAAAGAGGAGCTCTCTTTCCCCTGGCTTTAAAAAAATTTATCCACCTGAAAAAGAAGCCAACAACAAGATGGAATAAGTGGAAAAAGGAAAGACAGAGAGATTCACACACGCCCACACAGAGAGAGAAAGAGAGAATGAAAATGAGTATCAAGATGACTTTGTTTAAATTCTAAGATTCAGGCAATGTTTTGTTCATGTTCAGGAAAAACACAACCTGTAATGACAGCAGTCAAAGAAATACAATGGAAATATAACTCAAAGTTTACAAATTCAGATGGAAATGTAAAAGAGTTAAGCTATATGACTCAAGAATGACTATCTTCTAAGAGTTTATTAAATAAGACATAGGAAACTGGTGATCAGATATACAACAGAAGAATAAATATTTTGTGGATTTTTTCTTAAAATATTTTTAAGTTTATTTATTTAAGTAATAAATGAACCAATGTAGGCCTTGAACTCATGACCCAGAGATCAAGAATCACATGCTCCTCCGACTGAGCTAGTCAGGCACCCCAAGAGTGTACTGTGGTTCTTACAGAGTTTTTCAAACAAGAAAATTTCATTTAAAATGAAATGGTATAATTCAGATAGAGTTATGTCAAAAATATATATTATATATATTTATTTCCAATAATGGAGCTCCTAAATACATGAAGCAAAAACAGATAGAAACGAAGAAAAAAAAACACAGTTTTGTATTAATAATTGGAGATTCCCATATCCCACTTTAAATAATAAATAGAACAAATAGAAGATCAACAAGGAAATAGAAGACTTAATGCTATACATCAAGTAGAACTAACATATATCTATAGAACAATCTATACAACAATAGAATACACATTCTTCTCAAGTACATGTGAAATTTTGTTCATTACAGACCATATATTAGGGCACAAAACAAATCTAAGTAAATTTAAAAGATTGAAGTCATACAAAGGATGATCTCTAACCAAAGTAAATTGAAATTAGAAATTAGTAACAGAAGAGAATTTGGGAGATTCACTAATATGTGGAAATTAAGCAACTCACTACTAAAGAATCAATAGGTAAAAGACTAAACCAAAAGCAAAATTAAAAATACTTTGAGGTAGGGACGCCTGGGTGGCTCAGTTGGTTTAGCAGCTGCCTTTGGCTCAGGTCATGATCCCAGCATCCTGGGATCGAGTCCCACATCGGGCTCCTTGCTCAGCAGGGAGCCTGCTTCTTCCTCTGCCTCTGCCTGCCATTCTGTCTGCCTGTGCTCGCTCTCTCTCCCTCTCTCTCTCTGATAAATAAATAAAATCTTAAAAAAAAATACTTTGTGGGGCCCCTGGGTGGCTCAGTGGGTTGGGCCACTGCCTTCGGCTCAGGTCATGATCTCAGGGTCCTGGGATCGAGTCCCGCATCGGGCTCTCTGCTCAGCAGGGAGCCTGCTTCCTCCTCTCTCTCTGCCTGCCTCTCTGCCTACTTGTGACCTCTCTCTGTCAAATAAAAAAAAAAAAATCTTAAAAAAAATACTTTGAGGTAGATGAAAATTAAAACAGAACATGCCAAAATTTATGACATGTAGCTAAAGCAATGCTTAGAGAAAAATTTATAGCAATAAATATTGGTTTAAAAAGAAGAAAAATCTCAAATCAGTAAACTAATTTGGAAACTATATGCAAAGAAAACAGAAGGAAGAAAATAATAATGATTAGAGCAAAAATAAATGACCTAAGAATAGAAAAACAAATAAAATCAATGAAAATGTGTTCTTTGAAAACATCAGCAAAACTGGCAAACCTTTAGTCAGAAACCAAAAAAAAAGAGAAGACTCAGATAACTAAAATAAGATTTTTTTAAAAGACTTATTTATTTATTTATTATTTTTTATAAGAATTCATTTATTTATTTGACACAGAGAGAGAGAGATCACAAGTAGGCAGAGCAACACAGGGAGAGAGAAAGGGGAAAGCAGCCTCCCTGCTGAGCAGAGTTCGGGATGCAGGGCTTGATCCCAGGACCCTGAGATCATGACCTGAGCCTAAGGCAGAGGCTTAACCCACGGAGTCACTCAGGCACCCCATATTTATTTATTTTAGAGAGAAAGAGAGAGTGCAGGGACAAGGGGCAGAGAAAGGGGGAGAGAGTCTTAAGTAGAGTCCGTGCTGACCATGGAGCTTAATGCACAGCTCAGTCTCACAATCCTGATATCACGATGTAAGCTGAAACCAAGAGTCAGAGGCTTAACTCACTACACCACCCAGGTCCCTCTAAAAATAAGATTTTAAAATAATTATTATTTTCTTATCTACAGAAATAGGATGAATTATAAGGGAATACTATGAATTATTGTATGTCAACAAATTAGATAACCTAGTTGAGATGAGCGCCAATCTTTTTACAAATTTTTTCAAAAAATAAGGAGGAAATACTTCCAAATTCAATCTGTGAGGTCACTTTTACTCTGCTACCAGAACCAGACAAAGACATCATGAGAAAACAAAAAATTCCTCAATAAAAATACCAGCAAACTGAATCCAGCAACATGTAAGGATTATATACCATAACCAAGTAAAATGTATCCCAGTGATGGAAGGTTGGCTCAACATACAAAAATCAGTCAATCTAATATGTCATAATAATAGAAGAAAGCACAAAACCACATGATTGTCTTAAATGATGCAGAAAAAGTATTTCGCAAAATTCAACTCTCTTTCAGGATTAAAACAAACAAATGAACAAACAACCCCCCCCATAAAAAACCCACCTCAACAAATTAAAAATAGAAGGCAGCTTCCCCAACCTGCTGAAGAGCATCTATGAAAAATTCACAGCTAATATCATTCTTTGTGGTGAAATCATTTTGCAGACCATAATTCCATCAAAGAATACATTGAAAAATGCTGCAAACCCTGGAGTTTCCTAGGTCAAGATTTTAGATTTTATTCCTATCTTGATGAGAAGTCATCATAGAAATTTCAATCAAGGGAGGGTTATGATTTGGTTTTTATTTTTAAAAAGTACTCTGGTTACCACATACCCATTTCACTTGGATTCTGTTTGTCCTAGGGGTAGGAAATAGGAGAGAGCCCTGGTATGGGTTAGCAGATTATGGAAATAGTCCAGAAGAGAGATTCTGGTGGGTGGGATGAAAGGATACATTGGAAACAGAGAAAAATGGAAGTTTTCAGAATACTTTTAGAGGTAAAGTTAGTGGGACTTACAGTGGGTTCAGATATGAGGATGAATGAAGGAGGAGAGGAATCAATGTTGACTCCTAGAATTTTGACTTCAACAACTAGATAGATGGTGATGCCATATACTAAAAAAAAAAAAAAAAAAGACTCAGTAGGGTTGTACTTGAGAAAGAAAAATAAAAGCTTTATTTGGTCCACATTAAGTTGAGGATAACCGTTTAAAATTAATGTGAAGATGTCTAATAGGGATCTAGATATGTAATTTGGAACTCAGAAGAGAAATCAGAGCTGACCATGAAGATTTGGAAATCATCAGCGTACAGTATTTAAAGCCATGGGATTAATGAGGTTTGTTTGAAAAACTGCATAAATAGAGCAAAGAAGGAAGACCAAGATAGAGCCCTAGATTGCTCATACCTATAGCATTCAGACACAGGAGAAGATGGAGATCACAAAGGAGACTAAGAAAAGTAGCCAGTGAAATAGAAGGAAACCAGGAGAGAGTGGTGTCATGGACTCCAAGAAAAGTAACTGTTTCAAGAAGGAAGATGAATACATTCTAGGGATCTGCTCTACAACATTGTGCCTATAGATAAAAATACCGTATCATATCCTTTAAAAACTGGTTAAGAGGGTAGATCTTCAGTTAAGTGTTCTTTCCACAATGAATTTTTTAAAAGATTTTATTTATTTATTTGAGAGAGCATGAGAGAGAGCGCGTGCGCACAAGCAGCAGGGAGGGACAAAGGAGGGAAGGAGAAGCAGACTTCCCACTGAGCAGGGAGCCCCATGCAAGTCTCCGGCTCCATCCTGAGATTCCTAGATCATGACCAGAGCCAAAGGCAGATGCTTCACCAACTGAGCCACCCAGGTGCCAGCGCAATAAATTTTTTTAATAAATACTTGTTTAGAAAAAAGGAAGGAAGTGGTGATCAACTTTGTTGAATACTGCTGAGAGGGCAAGCAAAAAAGGAATGGTGGAGTGGCCACTAATGTTTAAATTCCAGTGGTTATCAATAATCCCAACAAGCACAGAGTCAATGAAATTACAGAGACAGATGTCCAATTGAGGTCACTTAGGAGAGAATGTGAGTTGAAAAAGTAAAGGCAGCGGCTCTAGATAACTCTGAAGAAAATTTTAACAAAGAGTAGCAGAAAAATGGGACAAATTCAAAGTACAGGATCTGAGAGCAAATTATTCTAGAAACTAAGTCACTGACAAGGATCTGGAACACCATGGAAGTCTTTGCCCAGGATGTCTTGGGCCAAGACACATCATCCAAAGCAAAAACCAGGAAGTTGTAGGAGTCATGAGGCAAGTTTTCATAGGAGAAGATGAGAGAGTTCCTATTTAAATGTTTCTACTTTCCTAAAAACGATAAGCTTATAGTCAGCAGGAAGGTAATGTAGAGACTGAGTGTTATAACAGTTTCAAAGAGAAGGAGTGAAATGATCACTTGGGAATGGCTATGGACTGAATTGGGTCTCCCCAAAATTTTTACGTTGAAGCCCTAACCATCAGTATGACTGTCTCTGGAGATAGGGTCTTTAGAGATAATTAAGGTGAAATGAGGCCATAAAGGTGGGACCCTGACATGATAGGACTATGACTTTGAAAGAAAAGAGAGAGAAAAAGGGAGAGAGAAAAAGAGGAAGGGGGCATGGGTGTCTGTGGTTTTTTCCCCAGCCATTTCAGCTGCTCATATGCCAGCACAGCATCAGCAGACAGATGGGTTTAACCGAGATCATGACTTTGGAAAAAAGTCCAGCCAAGAGAAGACAAAGACTTAAGAGTATTCATAAGACAGTTTTTAGGTGAGATGACACAAAAATATTGATGATGACAACTTTAGAAATAAGTTCCTCTGCCTTCTTTCCGATATAAAGATTAGCTTTCTTAAGAAAGATTAGGCTAGATATTCTTTACCCATATTTTCAGTGAAATATATTAAATTTTGAACCCATTGCCATATTAATATCAAATAATACCATTATGACTCATAGTGCATCACTTTTAAATAATTATTGATGCAATTCATGTGTATTTTGCACTGCAGACTCCCAAATAGACTGGAGATCCAGGCAGACAAAAATCAAGTGAGTACATATTTGTTAAGAAACTTTTTCAGGGGCGCCTGGGCGGCTCAGTGGGTTAAGCCTCTGCCTTCGGCTCAGGTCATGATCTCAGGGTCCTAGGATCGGTCCTGCATCAGGCTCTCTGCTCCGCAGGGAGCCTGCCAGAGAGCCTGCTTCCTCCTCTCTCTCTCTGCCTGCCTCTCTGCCTACTTGTGATCTCTCTGTCAAATGAATAAATTTTAAAAATCTGTTAAAAAAAAAAAAGAAACTTTTTCAGAATAGAACTTTAGGTAACTCTCTCTCTCCTCACCCATTAGATTTTTCATTTCTAACAATTTTTTTTTCTTTAGAGTTTAATATGATTGATCTCAGACTGGTATCGTTATGCATAAAAGGAAGCGAAATTTTACAGATGAAATTTTGCCTTGGAAATTAAACTATGTTCCAGTCCTTCCTGTCCAAATTTTGAGCTAAAATCCTGAAAATGAAAATCATTTCTAGACTCCATGAATGCTCTAATCCTAAATTCTTCCTGAATTGTGAAGTGGAAAATTAAATCATTTTTGTTGGAAAACTCTCTGTTCAATGGGTCCAGATCAGCACTCAGATGATGTCAGCAAATGTTACATTTTTTTCCAATTATGAAGTGAATTATGGGGCGCTAGCTAACCACAGTCAGTCATTAAATAAAGCTATTTTTGCTGATGCATTGTTGTCCTGCCAGAAAACACAGGTGTTTTGTTTTTAAAGAAATTTTTAAAATTTGCTTTAAGAAAAGATTGCATTAACAATCCTTCAGCACAAGCAATATAGAAGCATAAATAAGAAGGTGCCATTTATAGAGAATTTGTGTGGCAAGAGCAGAGATTGTATTTTCACACACAAAATAAAGAGTTGCTTTATGTCCATGGAATTGAAACATTTGGGCTGTGATGTATGAAGACAGTGATATATGACCATGCATATTTAAACACATCTA
Source organism: Neogale vison (assembly GCF_020171115.1). Classification (NCBI taxonomy): domain Eukaryota; kingdom Metazoa; phylum Chordata; class Mammalia; order Carnivora; family Mustelidae; genus Neogale; species Neogale vison. The sequence goes on along the minus strand of NC_058094.1, from coordinate 160,464,788 downwards.
TACACAGAGCCTTAAGAGTTGAATGAAAGGCACCTTATAAACATGAATTATTATTGTGGATAAACTTTCTCGGATTGGTATTTTCAAAGAACTTTAGTTCACTCATTCTATGATGATTCCCAAGGGTTTCAAATTCATAGTCTTAAAATGATGGCATGTACATCTGTCAATATCAAACATGTACTTGTTAATAGTGGAACTAGAGCCATACTTTCATTTGGAGGCAGTTCTTTGAAAGACGAATGAGCATAACATTTTTTAATTGACCTAACAGTCATAATGATGATTTTTAATCATTTTGCATTTTTGGTAATAACCTTACACTTAACTCATTTTTTCTTTCAATCAACTGTCTTCAGTTTCATATCTCCAAATCGTTTCTAAACTAAGCAGCTGCTTTCAGTTGATTCATCTAGGAATTTGATTATCTCATCCAAACTATGACATCTTGGATCATGCATTAATGGCATGCTTATGGAATGAAGCAATTTTCTGTTCCAAAATGACTTTTTCCCCCCTCTGTGTGTGCAAGAAAGTATTAATGGCACGTATCTATAGTCCTCAGAACTCAAAAACTTATGCAATAATGAACTTCTCATCTGGGTTAAAGCTATGTTTAAAAAGAACATTGATCTATTGACAAGCATACCTTAATAAACTGTTGTAGGAAATAAACCCTGGGTTTAAGTGTTGAAAATGCCATTTTAAGTGTTTTCTAAAATCCATTTCCAAGAACTAAATTGCCCATGTTTTATTTCAGAGTTCCTAAATTCTTTTATTGCAGACTTTAGAAAAATCTCCTCCTCAAAGTAATTATGGACATCTCATTTTTGAAGACTGACACATACCAAGATTCTTCAAATTTTCAAGAGTGTTTTAAAAACATTTTAAATCAATATTCCATTCAGAATTTCACTGATTATTTATTCATAAATGTGTGGAGTTCACCTGAGGTACAAAAATATTTTTTTAAATACTGAAAAAACTTAACATTATTTGTGAAACACTATTGCTCATACAAAATTGAATGATTCAGTAACAGCCTGGTAGAGAGAACCACGAGTTAGCTGTTGTTCAGCTAAATGTTAAGGACAATTTGTAAAAATGAGAAAACTCAGATCAATGACCAGATTTTACACTATGGAGACATGATTTAAAAACATTATTTTTCTCTGAACATGTAACTCCTACATCCCTTCATTCTTTCCGTTTTAGATGTGGCAAACCCTGGCATCAAGTGTAATTGGCAATATGTTGTTCTTAATCAAAGGTTCAGGTAAAATGACCATTCAACAAAAGCTTTATATAAAAATATAGCATATAACTAGATACATAAGAGATATATAACATATATGCACATGTACATAACAACTTTCAGAGAAGTTCAGTGCCCAGGTGAGCCACTAAAACAAATAGTGGTTCAGTACTGTCATCCTAGGATTCTAGAACTTAATTTACATGTATGACAATGTTCCCAGGGAAAAACACATATATAATAATTCTTGTCTGTGGTGACTAAAACTTTTTTCTTAGATAGAAGACTTTCCTTACTCCCTTTTCCACTTCCTGCCCCTGACCGTAGGCTGGCAATGGGGACTGCCTTCCCGTAGTTTCCCAATGATAGTAGCCTCTATGTCCTGATGATCTAGTTGAGGAGGTACAAAGCCTGAGGGTAAATTTCAGAAGACTAAAGAACTATGTTGGAGTGACCAGTGGTTTTCCTCAAAATTCTAGGGAAATTTGAGGGGAGGGGGGCACACACAGAATACTTAACTACCTAAAGATAAATTTGCAGGCTGATAGATTAAAAGGTGAGATTGTTCCCATAGCAAAAGACTGACAGTGTGTCCCAGGAACATTTGAAGAAATACATTTTCAAACATTTGCTTAAACTCTAAATAATTAACAAAAGAGGACATTAAGCTAAAATGTTAGAAACTACTGATGATTTTCAAAAGTAAGGTTCACGGATTCGGTTTTTTCACATATTCATTTTTTAAAATATAAAACTATTAACCACTGTTCACCATTATTGATAATAAACAATACACAGTTGGATAGCATTTTCATTACTGCGAAGTTATGTTTTTTCAGGCTTCTGCTGAACCAGCACCCCAAGTACCAAAAAGACTGAGCCCACATGTAAAGAATGAGTTGTGAGTAAAGAAAAACATGAGGATCAATGGTTTAGATTACAAAAGTGAATTCACTCACTCATTCCAGCAGATCCAAAATTGCCAGCATCTCTAACCATCCTATTATGTTTCCGTGAACAAAGTCTTATACGCTAACCTTTTAGTTGATATAGCACAGGATTTCAACTCCTTGGAAAGTTTTGCTGGAAGGAACCTTTATTTTATTTTATTTTATTTTTTTTAAAAGATTTTATTTATTTATTTGACAGAGAGAAATCACAAGTAGATGGAGAGGCAGGCAGAGAGAGAGGGAAGCAGGCTCCCCGCTGAGCAGAGAGCCGGATGTGGGACTCGATCCCAGGACCCTGAGATCATGACCTGAGCGGAAGGCAGCGGCTTAACCCACTGAGCCACCCAGGCGCCCCAGGAACCTTTATTTTTTTAATCAATCAATCCATTTATTTATTTATTTATTTTTATTGTGTTATGTTAGTTGCCATAAAATACATCATTAGTTTTTGATGCAGTGTTCCAAGATTCATTATGTACAACACCCAGTGGTGGTGTATACCATACTTTTTTTTTTCATTTTATTTTATATCTTTTCAGTGTTCCAGCATTCATTGTTTATGCAGCACACCCAGTGCTCCATGCAGTACGTGCCTTCCATTATACCACCACCAGGCTCACCCAAACCCCTACCCCCCTCCCCTCCAAAACCTTCAGTTTGTTTCTCAGAGTCCATGGTCTCTCATGCTTCATCTTCCCCTTCCAGTTTCCCCCAACTCACTTCTCCTCTCCATCTCCCAATGTCCTCCATGTTATTCCTTATGCTCCACAAGTAAATGAAACCATATGATAATTGACTCTCTCTGCTTGACTTATTTCACTCAGCGTAATCTCCTCCAGTTCCATCCATGCTGATACAAAAGTGGGGTATTCATCCTTTCTGATGGAGGCATAGTACTCCATTGAATATATGGGCCATATCTTCTTTATCCATTGTCCGTTGAAGGGCATCTTTGTTCTTCCCACGGTTTGGTGACTGTGGCCATTGCTGCTATGAACATTGGGGTACAGATGGCCCTTCTTTTTACTAATCAGTGTCTTCAGGGTAAATACCCAGTAGTGCAATTGCAGCATCATAGGGAAGCTCTATTTTTAATTTCTTAAGGAAACTCCACACTGTTTTCCAAAGTGGCTGCACCAATTTGCATTCCCACCAACAGTTAAGAGGGTTCCCCTTTCTTCACATCCTCTCCAACACATGTTGTTTACTGTCTTGTTAATCTTGGCCATTCTAACTGGTATAAGGTAGTATCTCAATGTGGTTTTGATTTGAATCTCCCTGATGGCTAATGATGATGAACATTTTTTTGTGTGTCTGTTAGCCATTTGTATGTCTTCTTTGGAGAAGTGTCTGTTCATGTCTTTTGCCCATTTTTTGAAGTGATTATCTGTTTTGTGTGTGTTGAGTTTGAGGAGTTCTTTATAGATCTTGGATATCAGCCCTTTGTCTGTGGTGTCATTTGCAAATATGTTCTCCCATTCCGTGGGTTGCCTTTGTTTTGTTGACTGTTTCCTTTGCTGTGAAGAAGCTTTTGATTTTAATGATGTTCCAAAAGTTCATTTTCACTTTTGTTTCTTTTGCCTTTGGAGATAATATCTTGAAAGAAGTTGCTGTGGTCAATGTCAAAGAGATTACTGCCTATGTTCTCCTCTAGGATTTTGATAGATTCCTACCTCACATGGAGGGAGGTCTTTTATCCATTTCAAGGTTATCTTTGTGTATGGTGTAAGAGAATGGATGAGTTTTATTCTTCTACATGTAGCTGTCCAATTTTCCCAGAACCATTTATTGAGGAGACTGTCTTTTTTCCACTGTATATTTTTTCCTGCTTTGTCGAAGATTATCTGACCAGAGAGTGGAAGGTCCATATTTGGGCTCTCTACTCTGTTCCACTGGTCTATGTATCTGTTTTTGTGCCAGTACCATGCTGTCTTGGTGATCACAGCTTTGTAGTAAAGCTTAAAATCAGGCAACATTATGCTCCCAGTTTTGTTGTCCATTTAACTAAGTCTTGCTTGGCTAATTAAAACACACCAGGATATGTCTGTTTTTTCTCTTCTTCAGCTGAGGGGAGGTTGTTGGAACTGATCAAATTTTCCCGTTAGAGGTTTTGCAAATAAACGTGCGTTTATGTGACTGTAGATATAAATATGAATTCTAATAAGGCCATTTTTAAATTGTCCAATTTGAGTCATCTGCAATACATTTAAGTTGTCCAATGAATGACAGAATCTCGTAATTTGAAATACTAAGACGTCAGGAAAAATTTTCATTGTAGCTCAGAGTGGTTTGTTTCTCAGGTTGCTTAGAGGGATGGCATTCCAAGAACATGGGCTTGTCCCTGGTTGTGAAAGGGTGTTTTTGTTTTGGCATTGGTGAGAGTTAAAAAAAACGAAGACCATCTATATGTGTATTTTATGTGTGTGCCCACAAAAAGACAAATAAACAAAAAATCTCAGACTGGTCCTTAGGCATATATGAGTTGAACACAAATCCTGATTGAGAAAGGACTATGGAGATCTTCTCCAACATTTAGAAAAAGCTGTTTTCTGATGCAGAGGAAATAGTATACCATGGTATCAAATGTTCTTTCCTGATAAAGAAAGCAAGTAAGAAAGCTTTATTTATTTATTCAAAGCAACCAGTGCTACAGATAAAATCCCAGTTCCCACAACACTACTTCAGAACAAATATATCAAATTTGGTTTTCATTAGAATGTAGTTATTTCCTCACACTAATAAAATCAAGACCCAGATTTTATGTATAAACAAATAAATAATTATATAATATAATTACATATGTAGTGTGAACAATTATTGAGCTTCATTTTCTGGACAAGAATGCCAAGTTAATTTTTTCATGAAAAAGGATTGCAATTTTTTTGGTTTTTTACAATAATGTTACCTTTTTTTAAAAAGATTTTATTTATTTGAGAGAGAGAGAGAGCATGAGAGGGAGTGAGAGAGATAGAGAGAAAAAGCATGAGCAGGGGAGGCAGAGGGAGAAGCAGGCTCCCCGCTGAGCAGGGAGCCCTAATGCGAGACTCCATCCCAGGACCCTGGGATCATGACCTGAGCCGAAGGCAGATGATTAACTGACTGAGCCACCCAGGCGCCCTAAAAAGGAATTGCACTTTGACAACACTTCATATTTGCCTCTTTTACTGATACTAAGTCGGCCCATCTGAATATTCCCATTTCATAGGAAACATTAAGTCTCCACTGCAGTCCGTGGCCCCCGTTATTCATCTGTGATCCTGAGCTCTGGCAAAGCCTCTTGTTTGGTCAGCAGTAGCTCTTTCTCTGATTTGCTATCATCAGATTCACTGACAGATAAAGATGTTCTTTTTGCACCTCTTTTTCTTTACCCAGTTCTTTGAGAACAGAGAAGTATTTTGACGAACCCTGGACAATCTGTTTCTTCAGGTTGCCCATATTGTCAGCATGTGTATCACCTTCCACATCAGGAAATTCGCCTCTCCCTTCCCAGCCACTACCCACCGGTCCTGTGCTTTTTCCACCACAAGTACTTCAGGACTTTTTACTGTTTCCATTCTGGTTCTTTCCCATTTTTGGCAGCGTGGTTTTGTTTTGTCTTGTTTTGTTACAAACCTGAAAAGCTATTATTTGCCTTCTCCAAGATGCCCTGAGGTGTAACACTTCTCCAGCCCATCTGGAACTCAAGCTCCATTTTATTTTTAATTTTCATGCTACTGAACATCTTTTTTTTTTTTTTAAGATTTATTTAAATCTTAAAAATCTTAAAATTATTTAAATCTTAAAAAATTTATTTAATGACTCAGTCATTAAGCATCTGCCTTTGGCTCAGGTCATGATACCAGGGTCGTGGGATCAAGACCCGCATCAGGCTCTCTGCTCTGCAGGAAGCCTACTTCTCCCTCTCCCGCTCCCCTGCTTGTGTTCCCTCTCTCACTGTGCCTCTCTCTGTGTCAAATAAATAATAAAATCTTTAAAAAAAAAAAAAGAGAGAGAGAGAGAGAGAGATTTATTTACTTGAGAGAGAGAGAGGGTGGGGAAGGGCAGAGGGAGAGTCTCAAGTCTCCACTCAGGGTAGAACTTAATGCAGGACTCAATGTCACGACTCTAAGATTACAAGATGATCCAAAGCCAGGAGTCGATGCTCAACCAGCTGTGCCATCCAGGTGCCTCTGGGCATCTTTTTTTAAAGATGTGTGGCTTGGCTTTTTCAAGGTTGCTTTGGCTACTCAGAGTCTTTTGTGGTTCCATACAAATTTTAGGATTGTTTGTTCCAGCCCAGTGAAAAATGCTCTTGGTATTTTGATCGGGATTACATTAAATATGTAGATTGCTTTGGGTAGTTTGTACATTTTAATGATATTGTGTCTTCCGGTCCATGAGCATGGAACTTCTTTGTGCCCTCTTCAGCTTCTTTCATCGGTGTGTTATAGTTTTCAGAGTACAGGACTTGCATCTCCTCGTTTGGGTGTATTCCTAGGTTTCCTATGGCTGTTGGTGCAATTGTAAATAGGGCGTTCTTTAATTTTCCTTTCTGCTGCTTCATTATAAGGAAGCATTTCTAGTCCGTGTATCATAGGCTGGCTTCAGGCTGGAGCTGCTCTAACTTGAGAGCCTTTCTTTCCAGCATATCCAGCATCCCAGCTAAAACTCCTTAGCTTCAGGTACATGTTAGTGTGCAAGAAGGGCAAGAAAAGGGTTCCTGGGTGGCTCAGTGGATTAAGCCACTGGCTTCGGCTCAGGTCATGATTTCGGGGTCCTGGGATCGAGTCCCAATTCGGGCTCTCTGCTCAGCAGGGGGCCTGCTTCTCTCTCTCTCTGCCTGCCTCTCTGTCTACTCGTGATCTCTCTCTGTAAAATAAATAAATAAAATCTTCAAAAAAAAAAAATAAAGAAAAGAAAGAAGGGCAAGAAAAGATGCAATGTGGTTCAGTTAGATGATATATTTTCTAAATATGTTTTTACCAATGAGTTCCGTGTGTGGGAAAGAGTATTTATTAGGTTTTTGTCTGTTCGCAAAAGCAATGGAAGCTCAACTTTAGAAAATCCCCAAAAGCATAAGAAGGAAAATAAAAATCATATGTTATTTCACCTCACAGAGACAACTAATGTTAACATTTTGAAGTATTTCCATTCAGCTCTGAGAGACAAGAAAGAGAGTTACCACAATTGGGATCATGTTAAATTATAAATGCATTTTTCATAGCTTGCTTTTTAAAATTTAACACTGCAGCACTCATTTAACATTCAACAAACATGAATGGTCCATTATAAATCAGAAATGTACTTGCATCTAAAAATTATGACCATTTTCTGATGACATTAACTACTCTTCAAAAGCATGATTTTTTAAAGCTAGTGTTCAAAAATTTACTTTTATATAACATAATTCTTCTCTGACTTTTGAACATACATGTTCTTTTTTTGTTGTAGCAGCTTTATTAAAGTATAGTAAACTGCACATATTTAAGGTATACAGTTTGTAAGTTATAACCTATGAATGTACCTGAGAAACTATCATCACACTCAAGACAATGAACATGTGCCTCACCCAGAAAATAAGAGTTTTCTTATGCTCTTTTGTAAGCACTCCCTCCTGCATGTTCCCACCCCATCACTGTCTCCAGGCAACTTCATATCTGCTTTCTGTTGTGCTAAATAGGTTTGAATTTTCTAGACTATTTTATGAATGAATCGATACACTGTGTGCCCTCTTTTGTCTGACTTCTTTCACTCATTAGAAGTATTTTGAGATTCGTCTATGCTGCTGTGCAATGAGTAGTTTATTCCCTTTTCTTGCTGAGCAGTATTCCCTTGTATGGATGTACCAGGTTGTATTTCTCTGTTCACCTGTTGATAGGCGTTGTTGTTTCCAGTTGTTGATTATTACAAATAAAACTGCTATGAACATTGTGTGTATCTTTGTGTAGCCATATATATGTTTTTCTTTTAGATAGTTTGCACAAAGACTTATGAACAAATGTTTAGCATCCAAGGATGAAATGTCTTGGTCATATGATGTGCATATGTGTGTATGTGTTTTTAAGATTTGTTTATTTATTTGAGAGAGAGAGCAAGAGGAGAGGCAGAGGGAGAGCGAGAAAGAGAATCTCAAGTAGACTCCCTGCTGAGCACAGAGCCGCACGCAGGATTCAATCCCATGACCCTGGGATCACAACCCAAGTAGAAATCAAGAGTAGACATCCAACCAACTGAGCCACCCAGGCACTCTGGGTGTGTGTGTCTAAGAAACTACCAAACCGTTTTCCAAAGTATTTGAATCATTTCCATCCCCACCAGCAGTTCAAGAGAGTTCCAGTTGCTCCACATCCTTGCCAGCACCTGGTATATTCAGTCTTTTTAATTTTAGATATTCTAATTGGTATATGGTGGTATCTCATTGTGGTTTCTTTTTTTATATCCCTGATGACTAATAATGTTCAGTATCCTTTCATGTCCTTAACTCAATCTGTTGGACAGATTTCTCAAATCTTAAATCAGGTTTAACCTAAAGCAATGACTTTCAGTTCCAGAAGAATACTTCAAAATGTAAGTTGTTAGAAAATTCTTTCCTTAATGATACACTTCTGCCATTTTGTCTCATTCCTATTCAAAGCATTTAAGGATGCAGTAGAAATAAAAGATCAATGTTATTAATAGGTGATTATCAGGTGATCATGGTGATGATTTAAAAGTCTTACCTAATCATCAAGTGGACAGCTCCAAAACAAATATATTTTAAGGAAGAACATCTCCATTTTGAGTACTGACTACCACTTTCTAAAAGACCAAAGATCCCTTGGGGCACCTGGGTGGCTCAGTGGCTAAGCCTCTGCCTTCAGCTTGGGTCATGATCTCAGGGTCCTGGGATGGAGCCCCACATCAGGCTCTCTGCTCAGCAGGGAGCCTGCTTCCCCCTCTCTCTCTCTGCCTGCCTCTCTGACTACCTGTGATCTCTGTAAAATAAATAAATAAAATCTTAAAAAAAAAAAAAAAAGACCAAAGATCCCAAGGTCATGGCAGTTATGATATTATTTTATATCTTTCCTCAGAAAGCTTCCCATTTCTTCAAGGTGAATTTTACTTAGCAATTCTGATATGGGTCTCTGATCACTTCTGGCTCATTTCCCTAAATGTATTTCTTTCTTTTCTTTTCTTTTTTCTTTTTTTTTTTTTTTTAATTTATTTGACAGACAGAGATCACAAGTAGGCGGACAGGCAGGCAGAGAGAGAGAGAGAGAGACAGAGAGAGGAGGAAGCGGGCTCCCCGCTGAGCAGAAAGCCTTATGCGGGGCTGGATCCCAGGACCCTGGGACCATGACCTGAGCCGAAGGCAGAGGCTTTAACCCACTGAGCCACCCAGGCGCCCCTCCCTCAATGTATTACTTCCTCAAACTTCTTAACCTTACCCTATTTTACCCCCAACCCAATCTCCCTTCTCTGAATAGATGATCTGCTTCTTCTATCATCAAGAAAATCATCCGACTATGATTTCTACTTCCTTCTTTTCCTCAGTTTACAAACACATCTACTTCTTCACTCGTGCTTTCCTCCTTTGCCTTTTGTAAGAAACATGTACTTCTCTTATCTAAGGCCAGCACTGCCTCTAAGACTCTGGATCTTTCGCCTCCAAATCTGTAGGCATCAATATTGAGTATCTGTCTCTTTCTTGTATTTTTAAGTCTTGCCTAACGATTGACTCCTTTCCTTTTGCATCCAAACCTACTTAAGAGTCTTGCAGATTAAGCGCCTATTTGGAGGGATCATGAGTTAATCAAGATATTAACTTATCTCATAAGATGTAATAAAGTACTGTGCAAATGCAGGAAATTAAAAAAAAAAAAAAGAACCTTGCAGCTTAAGATCCAAATCTCCCTCTGTTTTGTGTTCTTTAGATAAAACCTTCCTTCTCTTCAGAGCCAGACTCCCCAAAAACACAAATTACCTCCACTGCAGTATGGCCCCAGTTCACCCCTGGGCCCATTTTTGCTAAGGACCTCAAAGGTCTCCTAGTAGTCAGAACCACTGGACATGCCTCAGCACTGATCTTACTTGACATTATAGCTGCTTTTGATCCTGTTGAGTAACTCCCTTCATTTGGTTTCTCTTCCGCATTTCCCCACAATTCTGTGCCACAATTCTCTTAAAATTGCTGAAGTGATTTCTGTTACATGCATCTGAATTCTAAATGATCCCACCTCCTTCTACACTTTATACTGCGGGAGGACTAAACAAACTCTACTGCCTCCACACATCACACTCATACTCCACAAGTTCTGTTTATGGTGGTCCTTCCACCTGGGAGGCCTTTCCCTCCTGATTTGCCAAAGTTACTTAAGTGAAATGGGAAACTTTGCACACAATTAAGGAGCTGTCAAAGAACTATGGTAGGGGGCACCTGGGTGGATAAGCCATTAAGCGGCTGCCTTTGGCTGAAGTCATTTTCCAGGGTCCTGGGATCAAGCCCCACATCAGGCTCCCTGCTCAGCCGGAAGCCTCCTTCTCCTTCTCCCACTCCCCCAGGAGTTCCTTCTCTTGCTGTGTCTCTCTCTGTCAAATAAATAAATAAAATCTTAAAAAAAAAAAAAAAAGGAACTATGGTAGGTAAATCTGTCCTTGGGTTTGGAAAGCTTAAAGTTTCCCTGTACGTTTCTCCTCAATCTTTCTCCTGTTCCTGATTTACTAATGACAATATGTCATGTGAGTTTCATATACATCCATAACATTCTGGCTGATTTCCCGTAGCTAGCTACCATCTAATTACTATCTCTTAAAAAAAAAAAAAATGTGTTTTTAATTCCATTTCTGTTTGTCTACCTCAAATTCCCAGGAGCAGACCAAAAATAAAAATCTCTGAAAAATACCTATTTTGCTCCCAGGAATCCATTTTCTATGGTATTCATGGAAACCTTCCATAGCACAAAGAGAAATAGAAGTATTTACAGGCTTATTGGAAAATTCAGAATGAATTTTTTCCTTTGATTCCCTGTGACATCAACCTTGAGAGCTCGAGCTCTCAAGATCATGACATGACCTTTTTTGTATGCGGAATTAAAATTGATTTTCACTGAGTAGTAGAACATTAATGCTAGAAGAAATTTTAGCAACCCTCCCTCTCCCTCTATGAATGAGAAGACAGAGACCGAGAAGAGAGAAATACCATACCTGTAATGGTGTAGCACACTTATAGTAGAGTTGTGTCCTGTAATGCCAATTAAAGTATCATTTTCACTATTTTTCAATGTCTTTCTTCTTCAACATTTGCAATACTGATTAACGGTCTGCAAGATTCAGTTGATAAATTTCATTTTGGAGCAACTGAGAAATGGAGAATTTTACACAATGCAAGCAAAAGCAAAGAACATATTCAAAACCAGGAAACCAGATGAATCTTTTCAGGTAATCACTTTTTCTATCCTAGGCAGTCAGGGAGCAGGCCTTGGAGAATTTGTACATGATATAGGACAGTTTAATTCAATCTCGTCTTCTGTTTCTGCTGAGCTGGAAAAGGCAGACTTTCCGGTGACTGCTTAGATTCAAAGCTCTCCTTCGTATGTACTAAAACACGAGTCTCTGTTTTCTCTCATTTCAAGTGTATTTTGGGCTTTCCGCAAGGATTTCCAAATCTGTATTATTCTCAATTGAATTAACATAGCCATCAGTTTGTGAGGACTCTTGCTTAACCAAGTAAAAAGTAAATCTCTTTCAGCCAGACCTGTTTTATGACCATTCCCATTGCCTGATTTTGGAGCTTCCTAACTACCTAGGTATAGAGACAAGATCGATAGTAATTTGTGAACCTCCTCAAGTTAAGAAACTGGAAAAGAGCCGGGAAAGTAACTTGGCACTGTCCCAGATGCTCACGTGCAATTTCATACATCTTTATCCCTTAGAGGATCAAGCCTGAATTGCCACCCCAATGCTGATGGGTAGGTCACTATCAGACTCCAACTCAGATAGCAGTTTTTACAGATCTAATGACTGTTGCTCAACTGGGTGTCCATGGAAACTAAAAAAATTGGTTTGTTGCCTAGAGAAGTGGAAAGAAAACCAAGTCATTTGGTTTCTATGTGGTTTCTATGAAGCTAAGGAAATTTTTTGGCAGATGATAAAAACAAGGATAGCTAAAGCTACATGATTCCCTTGGTCAATTCTTGATCTTATCAGGAAATATTCCATATGTTTATTATTAAAAAATATGAAAATATTCTAAATGAAGGAGTACCAGATTTTCAGGTTATTGGATTTTTCATTGAATTCGAAACAATTCCTTAAAAGCTTGACCAATACATTCAACAAAATCTAATAGGTTAAAAAGTCCTTGGATTCACTACATATGGAAAATGTTTCTCATCCACAAATTCAACAGAGTTCCAAGAATGAAAGAAAAAGCTAGTATTTAATAAGGGTGGAGGAGACTGAAACACCTATTCATTAATCCTATGGAAATATTTGTCACTCATGTGTGGTTTAGGGAATTGGGTAAAAATAGCACCTTCCTAAGAATTTGTTCATCTGGTCATAGACCTGTATTATCTGAGCAAGTAAATATGACATAACAGTAGATGGGACTTGTGCGATGAAGTCCCAGATAAAACAGGGATGCAGAGATGACAACTTAGCATATGTGGGCATGATTTGACAGCATCTGTTGGCTTCTCATCAGATCAGAAAGAACCCCTGCAATCTCCTTTCTCAATGAATGCACAAAACTAGCCAGGCCAAGAAAGGTGGTATACATGAGTTACAACCGAGAGTTGGCCTGACCTTAGCTGTTCAGAATTTAGGATAATCAATGCTGTTTTTTAACTTGTCTATAATACTTAGAATACCTATAAAAATTCAACTTCAGACAAGAAAAATAGAAATTGGTTTTATCCATGAGTCATGAGCTAAAAGGCCCACAGGGCCAAGTTAGAAATGGAAATCAATATATGGAACTGAGTAGGAACAAAACAATAGCACTAGTGTGATGATAAACATTGACACAGAGGCTCAGGGTTGGAGAATAGCAGGAAGTCATGATGACAACTATAGCCGAGTATGGAACACATTTCTTCTCGGAAGGGAACAGTCACTGTTCCAGTCTAGGTATTTGATGCCATGTCTTCACATGGAGGCTAGGTTTCTCTTGCCCACATCTTGCTGGAGTTCCCACAATGATCTATTTATTTAAGGAAAGAATAGTAAAAGGGATGTGAACCCCACCAACTATTACAAATTCAAAAATCATTAAAATTTCTGTATAATTTTGTACAAAGAGCAAATTTATGTGAAACAATATAATTTTGCATAAACCTATATACTTCTAAAAATATATACATATGTATGTATGTATACAAACACAGAATAAGCATACACACCGGTTCATGGCCTAGAGATAAAGGAAAGCTGACTTGGTTAACACACCAAAAACTGAAACATGGGCTCTCCATCCAGTGGGGAGGAAGATGTTCTCTGGCTTCACTTTCCTCCTTCATGCTCCTGGGCCTTCTCCTGTGTGTGTTTTGGCTTTGTGTCATCAAGAGGCTATAGTAAAGGATCACCTGGGATGATGGCTTATTCTCCTCTGCCTATAGAAGAGTTACTCATTATAAGCCATCCCACCTCATTCACATTATTTCCCAATCCAAGATCTTCCCTGATTTCTCCGTTCCTTTGAGACAAAGTCCCAGCTCGTTGGTTCAGGTCTCAGTGAGATTTCCATACGGGCTTCACTACCGCACATACCCCCAGCTTTCGCCTGACCCTCCTCTTCACAATCCCTGTTAGTCTGTAGCCACAGTGCTCTCTTCTACCTCAGTGTCATGCTTTTACTCTTTCCTCTGACTCAAACAACTTGTCCTTTAAGATCTACTTAAAATCTTATGTAGGAATCCCTCCTAGACCAGACCAATCCAAGATGATATCTCTCTCCTCTGAATTTCACATGGAATTGTAGTAACAGTGATGGTGGTCCCAACTGGAATGTGTGTTAAAAGCTCTAGTTGCTTTACCTTGTACACTCCTAGCCCCTGCTTCTCTATGAAACGGATACTATTATTTATTCCTATTTTGTAGGTGAATAATAGGTGAGGATTCTGGGAACCAGGGATATGTAAGCCAGTGATCTCTTTACTGATAGAAAAATAGGGGCACCTGGATGGTTTAGTCAGTTAAGTGTCTGCCTTGAACTCAGGTCATGGTCCTGGGGTCCTGGGATGGAGCTCTGTGTCTAATTCCCTGCTCAGCAGGGAGTCTGCTTCTCCCTCTTTCTCTCCCTTTGCCCTTCACTTGCCCATGCTCTCTCTCTTACTATATCCTGATAAAGCTGTATTAAAAAATGTTTCATAAAAAATGTTTCTAAAATCCAAGTTGGCTTAGAAATTTTTAATTTGGACTCTTCATTTAAATGAAAAAAATTTAAGTGTAATAAGAACATTTATTGAGATGATTTCGATGACCAGCCTATAACAACCACCAGGAAGTGTTAGGTCCCATGCTCCATTCTTGTTTACAGTCTCATTCTCACCACGTGAAAAGCCAAAAGGCTCAAAGTAAGTAGCATAAATTAAAGGTTCAGAGTCATTTAAGTAGCAAAACATGGTGGGAAAACCCAGCCATCAGTATTGGTAATACCATACCACAGTGTATGGTAATAAAGGGAGACCAGACCCACAGAACCCATTCACAGGAGCCAGGATCAAGCTTTCCCTGGTGTAGATCTATTGTGGGGTCCTGGTCTGTCCTTATCCTCTCATTAGGTATTAACAGTGAGAGTAATAATAAACCTACTGTGAAGGATTTGTCATAAAGCAACTGTTTACTATTGTTTTGGGGGTATATTCAAATGATTGGGATTCAGATGATCTTGTGAAAAACAAGTTCATTAAGGGAAAACTAATGACATTGATAATGATAATAATAATGATTCAGACCATGGTTTTTAGTGCTCAAAATGAAAAGAATCAAGTTAACATAAATATTTCTTTCCCATACTGAACCCAAAGTTCAAACAGACCATCCATCACATCACTGTTATGTGAATTTATTTGTAGTAGATTCTTAAATTTGTCTTTGTTGTGTTATTTGAATAAGAGCTCTAAGTATTATGAGTTTAAATCTAGCTTGATCGTTGTACCTATTATGAAAGTATGATATTAAAAATAATTAACCTCGACATTAGAAGTCCATGTAAATTATTTTCCCCTACAAAGTTCTATGCATTTCTTTGTTGTGAGTATTCAGTGAGGCAGTTTGTAAAGTGCTAAGGCAAGAAATGCAGATTTTAGGGGCACGTGTGTGGCTCAGTCAGTTGGATGTCAGACTCTTGATTTTTAGTTCAGCTTGTGACTTCAGGGTCATAGGATCAAGCCCTGCATCAGGTTCTGTGCTCAGCGGGGAGTCAACCTCAATTAACTAGAATGATGGAGACTGATGTGTTTTGAATAACCAGAAATTCAATTTTCAGTTTCAAGTCCCCTTGGAAACATCTCTTAAGGTATTTGGGATGCTTTTCCCATTGTAAAAGATAATTTCACCTTTATTTTATGACCTAGAAAGAGTGCCTCAGTATTATCTTTCAATAATAAATTTCTACAGATCCTTAATTACAGGAAACAAAAAAATTACTCTTTAAAAAATACAGGCTATAAGGAATTTTTAGGCAATTCCCCTCCCCCGACTTTTTTTTCAAGCAGTGGAGTGTATAACATGAGATTTCTTAAGTTCTAGTCCAGTTAATTGAAGTTTTATTGTGCATGTATGGCTACTTTGATGTAGGATAGATAGGCCTAACTGTGGGGGGGGGGAGGAGGTGAGTCATTTGTCCCTATGAGCAAAGCAGCCAGGAAAGTTTATATTCCATTTTATGCACTTAAATTGAATGCCTTCTATGGAAGAAACTGGGGGAGGGATGAAGAGAGACATAAAGAGATGAGTGAGATACTATCACCAATTTCTTAGAAATTTATAGCCAGAGGAGAAATCGAAACTTTGTAATCCTGTTGCTTCAGTGGACCTGAACACAGAGTTGCGGTGATTAATCCTAAAGCCAAGAGAACTCTGGATTCCGACATTACCCACAGTGGTGGTGACAGCTCTCTCTACTAGAAAGTAATACTGTAAACCCATCTAATTAATGGACTGATGTCAAGACAGGGCCAGTTCCTGAGGGGCTGCCGTGGGCTCTGCACAGAACTCTGTCCTGCTCACACTTTTTGCAAACATGAGAATAAAAAGCTGTTTTGTGAAGTTATCAGATTTGCAGTTAAAAACAAACCAGGACAGCAAACACAGGATGAGACTCAGGATCCAAAAAGCTGAAACATTTGGCTGAATTTAACAAGATGATTACAAAGGGGAAAATGTAAGTTCCTGCACTCTGGCCCATAAAAAACAAAACAAAACAAAAAAAAAACCAAAAAAACACTGCACAAATGCAGGATGGGAGAGGCATGGAACTGTGTGTGTGTGTGTGTGTGTGTGTTTTAAAGAGTCAGACTTGAACTAGCTTGAACTGACAACCATACAAAAAAGATATATAAATGATTAATAAAAAAAGAAAACTGTTTATCTCCATTATTAATCAAAGAAATTAAAATCAAAACAGGAACCCTCAATCTACCAAATGGATAAAGATGATAAAGAAAGAAGAGTAGTCCTCATAAGTCCTTCTGCAACAGTTTGGCAGCATGTATTAAAAATCATAACACAAGCACCTGGGTGGCTCAGTCTGTTAGGCATCCAAGTCCTGATTTTGTCTCAGTCATGATCGCTTGAGGGATCATGAACAGATGCTCAGCAGGGAGTCTACTCCAGATTCTCTCCTTCTCTCTCTCTGCCTCCCCTGCTTGTGCTCTCTCTCTCTCAAATAAGTAAATAAATCTTAAAAAAAAAAAGAAAGAAAGAAAGAAAATCACAATACTGTGCAAACCTTTGATCCTAATAATTACACTTCCAGGAATTTTCTTAAATAATTCAGATCGAGCCCCGCGTCGGGCTCTCTGCTCAGCGGGGAGCCTGCTTCCTCCTCCCTCTCTGCCTCCCTCTCCGCCTGCCTCTCTGCCTACTTGTGGTCTCTGTCTGTCAAATAAATAAATAAAATATTTAAAAAAAAAAAAGAATGCATATAGTATTTAGCTACTAGAATATTAATCACAGCATTTATTTTTTTCCAGCTTCATTGAGATATTATTGATACATACCATGTGAGTTTAAGGTACGCAACACACACACACACACACACATATATATAATTACACATATATATGTTGTGAAATGATTACCTCAATAAGGTTAATTAACACATCCATCCCCTCATATAATTACCTTTTTTTTTTGTGGTGGTAACATTTAAGATTTACTCCCTTAACCACTTAAACTTACAAGTATATAATACAGTGTTGGCAACTATAGTCACCATGATGTACATTAGGTCCCCAGAATTTATTCATCTACAAACTGGAAGTTTGTATCCTCTGACATCTCCCCATTTCTCCCAACCCCTAGCCTTTTGCATCCACCATTCTACTCTGTATTTCTATAAGTTTGGCTTTTTAGATTCCACATATAAGTGAAAACATACAGTATTTGTCTTTCTCTGACTGACTTATTACATTTAGCATAATCTCCTCAAGGCCCATTCCTTTTGTCACAAAGAGCAGAATTTCCTTCTTTTTTAGGACTGAATAATATACCATTGTGCGTGTGTGTGTGTGTGTGTGTGTGTGTACACCACGTTTACTTCATCCATCTGTTGATGGACACTTAGGTGGTTTCTTTTTTTTTTTTTTTTTTTTAAAGATTTTATTTATTTATTTGACAGATAGAGATCACAAGTAGGCAGAGAGGCAGGCAGAGAGAAAGAGAGAGGAGGAAGCAGGCTCCCTGCTGAGCAGAGAGCCTGATGTGGGGCTCGATCCCAGGACCCTGAGATCATGACCTGAGCCGAAGGCAGAGGCTTAATCCACTGAGCCACCCAGGTGCCCCCACTTAGGTTGTTTCTATATCTTTGCTATTATGCATAATGCTGCAATGAACATGGGCATACACATTTCTCTTTGAGATCCTGTTTTCATGTCCTTTGTATATAAACCCAGAAGTGAGGTTGTGTATATACTGGATCATATGGTAGTTGTATTTTTAATTTTTGAGGAACCTTCATAGTGTTTTCCATTGTAGCTGTACAATTTATATTCCCAACAGTGCATAAAGTTTCGCTTTTCTCCACATCATCACCAACACTTATCTATTTATTGTCCTTTTTAAAAATACCTACCCTAACAGGTATGATAAGATATTTCACTGTGATTTTGATTTGCATACCTTTGGTGATTGGTGATGTTGAGTGTGTACCTGTTGGCCATTTGGATATCTTCTTTGGAAATTGTGTATTCAGATCCTCTGCCCATTTTTAAGCGGATTATTTGGGTTCTTCTGTTACTGAGTTGCATGAGTTCCTTGTATATTTTGGATATTAATTCTTTATCAGCATATAGTTTTCAAATATTTTCAAATATTTTCATAGGTTGCCTCTTCATTTTGTTGATTGTTGCATTTTAGTTTGATGTAGTACCACTTTTCTATTTTTTGCTTGTGTTGCTTGAAATTTTGGTGTCATATTCAAAATTCCTAGCTAAGACCAGTGTCAAGGAGCTTTTCCCCCATGTTTTCCTCTAGGAGTTTTACAGTTTCAGGTCTTATATTTAAGTCTTTAATCCATTTCAGGTTAATTTTTGTAAATGTGTAAGATAAAGGTCCATTTTCATTCTTTTTCTTGGGAATATACAGTTTCCTAGCACGTGAAGAGACTATCACAGCATTGTTAGGAATGGCAGCACATACAGACACATAGACAGTTGTATGCACACAAATGTCCCAAGGTGGGAATGGGTACATATATGGTGTTTTTTTAATATATGCAATAATTTCAAATGAATTTGTAGAAATAAATGCATTGAAACTGGTGAAATGCAAATAAGATCTACAGTCTAGTTAATGGTATTCTAATATAAATTTTCTAACTTGGATAGTGTAGAATCCTAGGTAAGATGTTACTGTTGGGGGGAGCTAACTGAAGGATACTCAGGACCTCTCTGCAATATTTTTGCAACTTCTTGTGAGTTGTTAATAATTTCCAAATCAAAAATAGAAAAAATAAACTTACCAAAACAGAAAGCTGTTCACAATATACCTTTGAAGAAGAGCAATAAATGAGAAATAATAATTCTTTTTATAAAATATACATACAATTCATGTAATTATGACAATGACAACAGAGTGCCATTTTCTGAAGTCATGTTTTGTACTTTACAAACTATCTCATTTAAATCTCCCAACAATAAGGTAAATGTTATTATTTTTACTTTCCCAGTGAGGAATGGGATTAGGAGATATTATACAACTTTTTGAATGTTAAACAGCTAGCCAGTATTTCAGAATGTATGCTCCTACATGATTTTCTTTTTGCAGTCTAGGAAGGTACATACTAAAATTTTTATCATTATTCTCTCTATAATGAATATCAGTAGCATTATTTTTCTTTTTTCTTATCAGATGTGTGCCGTTTGTGTAATTAAAAATAATAGGTATTTTGAGAGACAGTATTTTAGTTGAAAGCAAGGTCAGCATTAGTTCATAGACTGAAACAAGTGTCAAAATTCCTAAGTTTGGCTCTGTTGACAGAAAACTAGCATCTAAAATAGGCCATTGTAGTGTTCTACAGTGCAGAGATAAGATGTGATCTGGCTTTTAGAGCCACTCTCTGATAAGGACTTTGATGTAGAGACCGAAGTTTATTTATAGAAAAGCAGTCAGAATGGTGAGAGCATCCCAAATCACATCATAATACAGATGGTGGAGAGAGCGGGGACCTCTGGTTTAGAAAGAGACAGACTCAGAGATACCATGATAGCTGTATGAAGGAGCTGAAGCTCTCAGAGATCAGATGAGCTGTCCAAAGTCACACATGCAATAATGATAAAGTCTCCATTCAAGCCCAGAACCTGTCTGCGCTGTTGACCATCACTGAGGGCTATCTCCTTCCAAAACCAAAAAGGGCCTGGGCTTGTTTGCGTGACTCCTCATGGGACCACAAGAGAGGACCACAGAAGAGAGATTCAGAGATGCAGATATCAGCTTAATACTTGAAAGATTTATCTCAGAAAAATCAAAGCTATCCAACTATGGGTTGGGTTGCCTTGAAAGATGTTGAATGCCTCTGTGCACATTTCATGTAGGTTCAGTGACTCAGCAGTGATGTCAGAGAGATCTCAAACTTCACTATGTATCAGAATCACCAGGGAGAACTTTCTGAAACACAGATTGCCATGCTCCATCTCTGGAAATGCTGATGTAAATCTCCGGTGGTGAGATTTGTCAATTTACAGTTCCCTCAAGCTCCCAGGCAATGCCAGTGCTGCCGGTCCAGGTCACCCACTGAGATCCCGTCAAACCCACAATGTCTATGACTTTTTAAAAAGCATACTGTAGGGACACCTGGGTGGCTCAGTCAGTTAAGCATCTGCCTTCAGCTCAGGTCATGATCCCGGGGTCTCCACATCAGGCTTCTTGCTTAGCAGGTAGCCTGCCTCTCCCTCCTCCTGCCACTCCCCCTGCTTGTGTGTGCCCTCGCACTCACTCTCTCGCTCTCTGGAAAATAAATAAAATCTTTAAAAAATAAAAATAAATGAAAATCATACTCTATAGCTGGGATACATTTTGTGTCCTTCACAACCTCTCTCATACAATGGCAACCATAATGTCCCTAAGCCAGACAACAAGGTTTGTTTTTTTGCTTTTTTCTATTCAAGTTCCCAGTCAATAGAGTGTCCTGCATTTTTTTAAAAATATTTTATTTATTTATTTCAGAGAGAGAGAATGAGAGAGAGAGCATAAGAGGGGGAAGGTCAGAGGGGAAAGCAGACCCCACACTGAGCAGGAAGCCCGATGTAGGACTTGATCCTGGTACTCCAGGATCATGACCTGAGCTGAAGGCAGTCACTCAACCAATTGAGCAAATAAACATTATAGCTGTTGGTTTTTTGGTTGTTGTTGTTTTTTTTTTTAATATTTTATTTATTTATTTGACAGAGAGAGATACAGTGGGAGAGGGAATACAAGCACGGGGAGTGGGAGAGGGAGAAGCAGAGTTCCTGCTGAGCAGAGAGCCCGATGTGGGACTCGGTCCCAGGACCCTAGGATCATGACCTGAGCGGAAGGCAGATGCCCAACTACTGGGCCACACACGTGCCCCTATTTTTTCTTTTTTTTTAAGATTTTATTTATTTATTTGACAGACAGAGACCACAAGTAGGTAGAGAGGCAGGCAGAGAGAGAGGAGGAAGCAGCCTCCCCGCTGAGCAGGGAGCCCGATGCAGGGCTTGATCCCAGTTCCCTGAGATCATGACCTGAGCCGAAGGCAGAGGCTTTAACCCACTGAGCCACCCAGGCGTTCCCCCTATTGTTTTTTTTTTTAAGGCCCAAAGTTTGCTAATATATCAGAGACCAGACCTTTTGGGGTTTTATTGTCGTTGTTTTAGAAATCCATCTAGATTTCTGATAAAGAATGAATAAAACCAAACCTCATTAAATTATTAGACAGGACTCTGATAAATTTGAGCATGTTCAGATAGTCCAAGAGGAAATGTACTTTTCTAATATGATTCACTCTTCAGCTGTCTAGTTCAATTTGGAATGGGAAGTAGAAATGCTATTGTTTGCCAAGAAATAAGGAGGATGGCCATATGTTATAAACTGTGTTTTATTATTTTCAACATTGGCAAACTGAGCATTAAATAGCGTTAATTTTTCAGAACTTCTGGACTCTATTTCTCTCTTCCTTAAGGGCAACTTCCCCCCACCTCCCTACTTTCCAATGAAGTTAAAATTTGCCAAGTGTTTTTAGGGTAGGCCAAAACACTCCAAAATCAAATATTCTGAAGAAAGATTAGCTGCCTGTGGACCGCACCACTGGCCCTCTGCTTTCTGGAAGGCAGCTGATATAGGGCCCACAGCTGCTCCTTGACACAGGGACTTGCCCCCGCCAACCCAAACAGCCAGCGTCATATAAGAACCACAAGCGGCTTTTAAGGCGATAAGAGAGTTTAGCTGCTGTATTTTATGACAGAATTCAGTCGGTGTTCCTTTATAGAGTGCCACTGGCTGCCTGACTTTAAACAGTCATAAACCTTGGATTGTAGAATAATTTAATTTAATGATTTATTTGATCTTCAAATCACAAGAGACTGTTTTCAAAACACTTTGTTGCCACGTTGATCCTCGTTTAACCTACGGGATTAATAATTTATGTTGAAATACGGTTGGGAAAAAAAATTGACAATGGACTTCTTTCTGAAGGAAATGACACCTGCATGAAATAGCAGATTTATACAATGACTCCCCAAGATAAGGGACACCTTAAAATGAACACACTTTCAAAATCACAGACATTTTGGATTGAAACCTTTCTAAAATATCTTATTGCTTTCTTACCATCTTAAACAGAATAATGGAACATGCTTCTACATCCTCTGATGGACCAACATAGTCCTTATGAATAAGTATAATTCTATGGTATGACTGAATAGTATCATCAGAGAGCATAGTCAAGATTTGATGAACTCTTTGCCTCTAAAATGCCTGACACGATCTGAGTCCTGTCTCAAATTTTTATAGTATTACACTCCGCATTTCACTTAAATGTATGGACCACTGTTAATTTTTCCTTCCGTTTGATTTGCTATTAAATTTATTATTCGTTAGAAATCAAGCTTACTAAATTTACCAGAAGTGTGTATGAAGGAGTAGGGGAGTATTTCTGAGAATTGTTGGTGGCACCAAGTGTGTAGGGAACTTAGCTTCTCAAGGAGTTTAATTATTCCTCCTTCTTATCTATTGGCCTATAAATCAGGTTGTGTGATATGTGACTCCCTACTTAAGGAAAGTCTAGGGGCATGTGGGTGGCCCAGTGGGTTAAGCATCTGACTCTTGATTTCAGCTAGGGTCATGACCGTGGGGTCCTAAGATCGAGCCCTGCGTCCTTGGGCTCTGTGCTCAGCTTGGAGTCTGCTTTCGATTCTTTCCCCCTTCCTCCCCACTTCTCTGCTCCTCCTCCCACTCACTCTCTCCCTAAAATACATACATACATACATACATAATTTTTTTAAGTCTGTCATCAAGCCATGATAATAACTGATACTTGTTTCATCACCATGCTTCTCTAGCCAAGCCAACTCTTTCTATTCAAATCTACATCTTAGAATGTAGCACCCACAATAGCAAGTAGAATCAAAAGGACTTTTCTTTTAAAAACCTGTCATTTCTCCATCCCTTTATCCTTTAGAACTCAGAAATGAAACCAGAGTAAGAGAAGAAGACATGACTTCAGATAGGGGTTTTACCACTCAGCCCTTAATACCTCATGAACTGAAGAAAGTCCCTAAATTGTAGTTTTTCATCCCTCCTAATTTCAGAGATTAAAAAAGGAACAGGAATAGGAAGACAAGGAAAAATATACCATTTTAGCTTCCTGAAAGTTTTTCAAAATTCTTTTCAAGATATAGGCACTTACTCTGGTGCCACTGTGAGACATGGCTTTCATCAAGTTAAAAAAAGAAAAAAAGGTCTCAGTCGGGCCCTAAAAGGCCATATGATATGGCTCAATCCACCTTTCTAATAAGTCTGTCTTCCACTGTTGTCTTTATGCCAGAATAAACCCTGCTTGGATCCCACCGCTCTTTCACTTCTCTGCTTTTGTAGCACTTATTAGGGGCTAATATGTGCTCCTCGAAGAGGGGAAAGAGGGAGGGTGTTCCATGGTCACATGAAT
Source organism: Neogale vison (assembly GCF_020171115.1). Classification (NCBI taxonomy): domain Eukaryota; kingdom Metazoa; phylum Chordata; class Mammalia; order Carnivora; family Mustelidae; genus Neogale; species Neogale vison. The sequence goes on along the minus strand of NC_058094.1, from coordinate 160,440,778 downwards.
TTGGGAAATGCAGGATTTACCAGTATAAAACAGGTTTCTTTCACTAGAATACTTTTCAGAACCTTTTAAAATCCTGATGTTCATTTAAATCTCCAAAAGGAGATTACGGTATAGAACAAGAGGAACCACTTATCCCACTTTGCTTAGGACACTCCCAATGTAGACCTGTTGTCCAGTGTCATGAATAGTGTCTCTTCAGCTTTGAAAGTGCTTTCGTGCTGTACAATATGACTTTCCTACTTACAGCACTTTCTCTTTAAGATTTTATTTATTTATTATTTGAGAGAGAGTGCACAAGAAGGGGTAGGGGCAGAGGGAGAAGCAGATTCCCTCCTGAGCAGGGAGGCCCTTGAGAGACTCAAGCCTGGACTCCAGGATCATGACCTGAGCCAAAGACAGTCAGTTAACCAACTGAGCCACCCAGGCACCCTTCATGGCACGTTTTTGTTTTTTTTTTTTTAAGATTTTATTTATTTATTTGACAGACAGAGATTACAAGTAGGCAGAGAGGCAGGCAGAGAGAGAGGAGCAGAGAGCCCGATGTGGGGCTCGATCCCAGGACACTGGGATCATGAACCGAGCCGAAGGCAGAGACTTTAACCCACTGAGCCACCCAAGCGCCCCCATGGCACTTTCTAAATTAATTTGATTACCATACCTGTTTGTCATAGAATATCTAAGTATCCTGTAAAATGGTTTGGAAAACATGAACTGTGCCTCATTTTGCTAGTTGTCCATGCCAATCTAGATCTCAAATCCTATCCCAGATCATTGACCGTCTGGTAAAGGTTTCCCCTATTACGGGTCCTCCACACCTGGAATGACTCTCTCCCTCTGCTAAAGATCACGGTACCTTCTCTGTATGTTTCCCTTGTGACATTTGGCATTTTCCACCCAAGCTTTAGTGTGGGGGTTCAAGCCTCCCTTCCTCCACTGTACCAGTCATAGTAAACTCCAGGCAGTGCTTCACTTGCATTCCCCTACAATGCCAGACTCAACAGGTATCTTTGAATGATTAATCTTAGCTGCATCTGAGGCGGTCCTGCCCCCTTTCCCTCATTCCGCTGAAGCAGACCCTCAATGCAGTCCAAGGCAACCCCACCACGGCCCTCTCCTGCTTTCTTGGAGACCTCTGCAGCTCACCACCACACCTGTTTCTGTCTCCCACAAGCACTTACACATATCTGAGATTCTCCCATCTTAAAAAAGCCTGTTCTCAATTTTGTCCCTCCAGCTACTACCTTACCTTTCTCTCACCTTTCAATCTTCCACAGACCACATTCTCACAAGACTTAAATGGCAATCTCTTTTTTAAAAAAATTAAAATTAAATAAAAATAGTTATCTCTACCTATTCACTTCCCTTTTACTTGCCAACTCACTGTCATCTGGCTTCTGGCTCCACCCCTTCACCCAAACTGCTCACATCAGGGTCACCAATCACTTCTTTCTTTTTTTCTTAAATCCAGTTGGCCCTTCTCATTTAGGTTTGAAAAGCTCAGATTCTGAAATGTGTTTGCCTCTGTGACTGATAGTCTTGAAAAAGTTTCCAAAGTTTCTCAAAAAGTTAAATAAGAATTACCACATGATCCAGCAATTCCACTTCTAAGTATACACCCAAAGGAATTGAAAGCAAGGACAAACACATACTGGTACACTGATGTTCGTGGTAGCAGTCACAAGAGCCAAAAGGTAGACATGACACAAATAGACTTCAACGACGAATGAGATCGTCAAAATGCGGTATGTACATACAACGGAATCTTTATTCAGCCTAAAAAGGAATGGAAGTCTAATACATGCTATAATGTGGGGTGAACCTTGAAGACCTTATATTTAATGTCTTATTTTGCTCACACAGAAGGACAAATAGTGTATGATTCCACTTATATGACGTACCTTAAAAAGGCAAATCATAGAGACAGAAAATAGAATAGAGGTTACCAGGGGCCAGGGGGAGGAGCTATTGTTAAATGGATATAGAGTTTCTCTTTGAGATGACGAAAAAGTTCTGGAAATGAATAGTGGTAATGGTTGCACAACATCGTGAAGTATTTAATGCCAGGTAATTGGACACTTTAAAAATGGTTAGAATGATAAATTTTATGTCATGTATATTGCATCAAAGTGGGGAAAAGGAAGAAAGAAAGAAGAAAGGAAGGAGAGAAAGAGAGAAAGGGAGGGAGGGGAAAAGGAAGGAAAGACAGAGAGGGAGGGAGAGAGAGAGGGAAAGAAAAGGAAAAGGGGAAGGGAAGGGAAAGTGAAAGAGAAGGGAAGAGAACAGAAGGGAGAAGGGTAGGGAAGGGAAGGGAATGCTTAAAGTATTGAAGTCCCTGAAATTAAAACTTTTGCAGTAAATAGAGAAAAATCAGTTTCATAACTCCCTTCTGTTCAACTAGAATCTCATTCTGGGGGAAAACCTACAGTGGGGAAATCCCAACCCAGGTAGGCGTCCTGAGTAGGCATCTTGGAAAGAGCTTTCCACTTAACCTTATCTCTAGCCTTTCCGGTTGCACGGCCACACCTCATTCCACCAGCTAAAGCCTATTTTCCCAATAACTTAACGTTATATAGTCAAAGAGGTTTTATGTCATTTATAATTGCTCTTTGGGTGGCATTGCTTGAATAGTTTTCCCTTAGGGTTTCTTGAGTACTCTCTTACCTTTCCCCAAGGTCTCCCTCTCCAGGAGGCAGTGATTTGTAAAGGAATAGATAGCCAGAGGGAGAACCAGCCCCTTGCAAAGTGAAGTAAAGAGGTACGGGTGATGTGAATGGTCATGGGTGGTTGGGAAAAGGCATTTAAGGGTCCACTCCTACATGCAATGCACAGATGAACTCTCACTGAGCATTAAGTTATCAAGGCTCAAGTTGTCTGCTCCTGGGCCACCTGGGTGGCTCAGTCATTAAGCGTCTGCCTTCGGCTCAAGTCATGATCTGAGGGTCCTGGGATTGAGTCCCGCATGGGGCTCCCTGCTCCACAGGGAGCCCGCTTCTCCCTCTCCCCCTCCCCCTGCTTGTGTTCTCTCTCATATAAATAAATAAACAAAATCTTTTTTAAAATTTGTCTGCTCCTGGGATATTCTCTATTTGTATAATATTCTCTGGGGGCAATGAAGGGCCTTTTTCCTATGTCTAGATTTTCTGAAACACCAGGGAGCCAAATCCATAAAGGTGATTTCTCTGGCTTTGCAGAGGTAACCCCTTACTTGTTAGTATTTGTTAATGACATATCCATTGCCTGATAAGAAAGTCCTTATTCCCAAATCCTGAGTAAAGCACCTTACCCTCTCACAGAGTTTGCTCTAAGTCTGTCACAGGAGACAGCCCCTAGTGTTTCAAAGTGTGAGCTTCTGTTTGGTTTGGTAGCACTTGGGAGCTCCTTGTAAAATTTTTACTCAAGGGTAAGTGAGATGTCCAAAATCCTGCCCGAGGTGGTTTTTACCATTGAGAATTCGGTAGATTTGAGGGAGGAGGGATAAAGGCTCTAAGGCTTTTCAATACTCCAACTTCCTAGGGCCTGAACGTGGGCTGTGGTAGTGGAAGAGGAATGATTCCAAAAATATTAAAGACGTGAGAAAGGAGGGTACTCAGTATCTCAAACATTCGTTTCTCTGAGCATCTTACCCTTAGCTTTTCTGATCTACCTGATTCCACAGGAGAGAGCTCCCTGTTAGAATAAAGTTACAGGAAGCCTTCTCTCCCTTTTTTGATCCTTTAAAAAAAAATGCCACAAGAATTCTTTACTCCCAGGGAATTTTGAGGTGATCCCATGAAACTGTGCGTGAATTGTGCCTCCTCCAAGGACACTCCCTCCTGCGCACGATGCTGGCCGGATTTTGTAACTGCATTTATGACTGATTTACGGAACTTTTACTTGGCAGGCCCTGCTGTTACTGTTAGCTGGTTACTATGGATCTTTCAACATGCCACTCTGGCATGTTGCATTAAAAATAACCTCCCAAGACTGTACAGAATACATAGAACAAGGGGAGTACAGTCAGAGCTGTGGACTCCAGGCTCTGCTTTGGTGCCTATGTATTCACACGTGCTCCCATGCGAAGCAACTGCAGGGAAAAGAAAAAAAAAAAAACCTCACACACCTTCTAAAATGTCTGGTTGCACTGTAATTTTTCTAAGCTTCCCCAGAGCAGAGGTTCTCCAAGATCAGCAACATCCCAAAAAGCTGCCAGCCAAAAGAATATAAAACACCAATTAGGAGTATCTATTAAGGGCGCAGATCCAAAGGCAGACTGTCTGGGTCTGAATCCTGACTGCAGTACTAACTAGCTCTGGGATCTTAGCAAGTTCTGCCATAGCCACAGCTATATCCTCTGCAAAACGGGGTGATAACATTGTGAATCCCAAAGGGTCCTTCTGAGGATGAAGGGAGATACTCAGGCCAAAGTTCTTGGTTTAGTAACAGCACATAGAAGGTGCTCAGCAAATAGAGATTAGTACCCTTTGAAGGCCATCCTTGTAGTGTGTCATCTTCATAACATTCATCAACATGCAACTTAGGTCATAGTGTCTGGCGCTGACTAGGTTCTTAACAGACCTCTGTTGACTGCAGGAGTGATGCCCAGGTTACTTACAAATATGTCTGACACCCTTTTATAGATTAGATGCTTCTTCAAATAAAAGCTACATTTGATTCATCTTCATATTCTCCACAGCTCCATGGTGGAGTAAATAAATTTACTAAAGTCAATGGAAAGAGCAAAGCTGTTACAATGTAAGAGGCCACAGTTAGTATGGAAACTGGTAGTAGAAAAGATTTTTTTTTTTTTTTAATCACAGGCTTCAAGAGCAAGTAACATCCAGTGCCAAGAAAACACTGACGTTCCCTGAAACTAAATGACTATATCAAGCTACATATGAATACGGTATTTGTAATGCTGGATCTGGTTCAGTGAGGGTTCTAGCTGGTACTGCAGGGGGGAGGAAATCTTTTATCTTAGCCCACCCCTGGCCTTGGCCCATGACTTTAGGGAAGAATTGCTCTTCCAGAGCCAGACACCACAGTCACCGCAAACGAAGTTGTTTCCTTATGCCACTTCAAGCATCACTGGATTTGGTGGCAGCAGCATAAGTAGAAGACTTGAGCTGGGAGACATGGGGTCAGGAGTGTATAGACTCTGCCCCAGTTCTCACCACTGAGGCTTGAACCAGCATGAACAGAGCCGTGCCCAAGTAGAGGTGAGAGAAGGATATTTCCTTCTGATTGGAGAGCCAGTGGGCCATTCTGGATCCTTGCAGGGAAAATAGTAATAGCATTCGGTGACTGTGGACTCCTGTCTGATATTCAGAGCAAAAATGAAAATAATACATGGGGGGAGGTGTGTGTTTGCATACACACACAAATGTGTGAAGAATACCTTCTTTTCTGGCAGGGTGTGAACATCCTCCAGCCAAAGGCCACCAGGAACATACCTGTAATTGACAACGCTGGGTTTATCACTTGTTACAGCAAGGGATAGCATTCCCTAAGGGGAAACCATGGGGCATGTTAGTAAGAGGATGTTAGAAAGAACCTTTACAGAATTTATGCTTTGAATAGGTGATTTAGGCAAGGCTCTCTATTATCAGAGAGCAGGGATATTTCTATGATTAAGTATCTCAATAAATCGTAACTATAGAAAGGACAGACTAGGGTGAGGATAAAGCTATCATGGCCAAAGAAGCAGCAGTCACATTAGCTGGAAAAGGGCAATGTTTGGTAATCTGAGGCTTGGACAGTGCTCATGTCTTGTTTGTGTTCAGACATAATTACAGAGTCATTATCTTGATCCACCATGGTCAGAGAGTGGTCTAGTCTGATGTTGATGTTTTGTGACATTGCTTACGCCCAACAGGTGAACACCAAGACCTGCCTATGACTGCCAGGCCAGTTGGCAACGTCTAGACTAGCTGATTACACCTAGTTGGATGTCCATTAATAATGTGGTAGATGAGAACAGTGGTAAACCAAGGGGAAATGTATTTCAGTGGTATTCCAATAAAGTCTCCTGGAGCTTGGTACAATCATATAGAATTTTAACTGACTGATGATGGTACCCCAATGAGAATTGATTATCTGGCTGCGATCAACCTGGCCTATCTCTTGGCTTGCCACAGGCACCATCCTGTTTCAACCTTGCCAATTTGCTTATTGTTGAAGACATGTGATCAAAATCTAAACATATAGTAAATACATTAGGTGGCAGGGTTTTTTTTTTTTAAAGATCTTATTTATTTAGAGGGAGAACAAGCAGGGGGAAAAGCAGGCTTCCCACTGAGCAGGGAATCCGATGCAGGGCTCAATCCTAGGACTCTGGGATCATGACCTAAGCCTAAGGCAGACGCTTAACCAATTGAGCCACCCAGGTGGCAGATTTTTGAATAATAAAAAAAAAGTCTTCACAGGCCTTAATAATGGCCTGAGTCAGATAAGATGAGGTTTAGTAACAGTGAAAAGCCTTTAATTTGGGTTCAAAAAAATCAGTACCAAGGGCAGAATGGGAAAGACCTGACTGAGAAGCAAAAGAAAGGGGCAAAAAACTAATGGTTGGCTGACTCTACGTTTTATTACAAACAACAGTTAAATAAATAAATAACAGCATAGTTTTAGACTACATTAGTGGAAGTATGGAATCATTACTGAGGGAATTGACAATCTGATCTATTCTGGACTGATCTGACAATACCTAAAATACTGTGTCCAGGTTTGGGCACCACCGTTTTGAAAGATATAATTCCTCAATCAGAGAAAGTAAGCGACTGTCCCCTTCACTTAGAAACTAAATATGGACCATGTCAAACAAAACTAAAACACAGAATCCTAGAAGGTAGGATGGATGATGTAGTAGACATTCAGCCTGGAGCACAGGAGATCCAGGGGAAACATGAAAACTATCTCAAGCATTTTAAGGACCATCATGTGGAAGAGGGATTAGACCATTCTTAGCTGGTTTAGGGACCTAAGATCAGTTCAATTTAAAGGCAGGCAGATTTTGCTTTTAAAACACACACGCATGCACTCACATACAATGACATCAGAAAACATCGGTTGAATTTTTCAATGATTAGAATTCTGCAAACAGAAGCTGAAGGACCACTGGTAAGGATAGCGTAGGACAGTATAACATGTAGAAAACTAAATTTTTAACTCCTCCATTAGAGATTTTATATCGTAAACACCTATAATATGATATGCTTTTATATATTTCCAGATTTTGAATCTGCTTGACATTTCTAGTAGAAGTTATTTTTTTCTAGGCACACATTCCATTCAGAACCTTGTAGAACAGTCTGCGTGTTTATCAAATTGCTGTATAACTCAGCAAGAATCTTAACAGGAACTTAAGTTTGTTCTCAGACAGTCCAGTGATTTTGGACTCGGTTAACTGATTTGGCTCTATTCCATCTGACTCCTATCTATTTGTATCTTAAATTATTTGCTTTATATCTGAATATGACATATTCCGAGTTACAAATTCTACTTACTGTTTTCATAGTTGCACTGATCTGTGCTACCTCCTGCTCTTGTGTAGTGACTGGATTTACCTTCACTACAATATAGTTCTAGTTCTGTTTATATGATCTGAAAGTCCCTAAAACTCTGTATCCCTCTCAAGTTAACAGTGAAAGATCTCCAAATACAAAAAGGAATCCTTTCTGAATTTACACAATTGTCTCTACTTATAACCAAATGCACTGTTATTCTGTAAGTTTTCTTAGTGTAAATCTCGCATGCAACTGGTATTTTTAAACCATAAGTAAGCTTGTGTATATTTTTTAAGTAGGCCCCACACCCAGGGTCTGGGTTGAGCTCCTGACCCTGAGATCAAGAGTCACGTGTTCTACTGACTGAGCCAGCCAGGCACCTAAGCTTGTATAATGTTAACTCATTTTACATGAAGGCTTCTTTTAGTCTGGGATCTCTAGAAAGCAGAGCCTAATCGCTGATGTGTTGATGTTTGTTATATTGTGATATAATGAGACATATATATATATATATATATATATATATATATATATATTTGAGGTTTTGTTCCTGGCTCCTGGCCAGAGCTCCTAAAACCATGGTAATTCCTGAAGCAGTAATCGTGCTAAGGGCATCTTTTGTTCTAATATTTGGTCTTTAACAAAGCTTTAACAAACCTCCTAAACCCCTTGAAATTTCCTGGGTGGTAGGAAAATCTGTTGTTGTTATTGTTTTAAGATTTATTTGAGAACAAGAAAGAGCATAAGCAGTAGGAAGGGCAGAGGAAAGGGAGAAGCAGACTCCCTGCAGAGCAAGGACCCTGATGCAGAACTCAATCCCAGGACTCTGGGACCATGACCTGAGCTGAAGGCAGATGCTTAACCAACTAAGCCACCCAGGTGCCCAAGAATCTTTTGTTTTAATGGGGTAACTCTTGGTAGGTTACTGGATAGCTTCAGAATGGGTGTTGGTCACTACAAAGACTAAGCCATGATTCCAAAATTGGGAATTTTCAGCTCAATCCCCCATCCTCTGAGGAGAGGAGAGGGCTGGAGATTGAGTTAATAATCAAACCTGTGTGAGGAAGCCTCCATAAAAATCCCTCGTCTATGGGATCAAAGAGGTTCTGGCTTGGTGAACACATCCATGTGCCAAAACAGTGACACATCCCAACTCAATGGGGACGGAAGCCCCAGCTCTCAGGACACTTCTGAACCTTGCACTGCCTATCTCTTCACCTGGCTATTCATCGACATCCTTTATCACAGCCTTCATTATATAATAAACCAGTAAATGAAAGCAGTTCCCTGAGTTCTGTGAGCTGTTCCAGCAAATTACTGAACTGAAAAAGAGGGTCATGGGAACCCTGAATGATAGCCAGTGGGCCAGAAGTGCAGGTGACAACCTGGAACTTTTAATTGGCCCCTAAAGTGGTGACAGTCTTGTGGGACTGAGCCCTAACCTTGTGGGATCTGATGATAACTCAAGGTAGATAGTGTCAGAACTGAATATAACTGTAGGACATTCAGCAGGGGTCCACCAAGAATTGGGGAAATGCTTAATGTGTGGAGAGAAACCCCACACATTTGGTGATCAGAAGTGTAAGTATGGTAGTACTAGAAAGTAAAGTAATAGCGGAGGACACGGAGGTTTTTCTTACAAGGTTTTATTTGGGAATACAATTCCAAACCAGCGAGAGTATAGAGGAAAGAAAATGAAACAGGAAAAGATGGGAAGTCATAGAACGTGAAGGATTTCCATGGGGGGCCACTACTTTACAATGAGGCAGATACAGCAGGTCTCCTGTCTGACCTTCTGGAAAAACTGTGCGTCAGGGGAAGGAGAAATAAGAGGAAATGTGTCTGCCTTCTTCCCTCCTGACTCCTGGTTTCCATCAGCCAAAGTGGGACCCACAGGCATTTAGCCTCCCAGCCCTTCCAGGTTGCCACACTCAGCCCCTCTGGCATCCTCTTGGAAAGCCAGACTACACACCCTGCCTGCGCAGCATTTCATTCAAGTCCAGCAGAGACCAGAGAAGCTCCGCAGCCCCGCCCTGCCAGTGACTGGTCAACACCTTAGATTCTAGCCAAGGCTGAGGCAGAGCAAGCGGCTAAGGGACCAGGAGACTCTGGTCCAGAGTAAGTCTGAGGAAGCACTGACTGTTGCGGATCTCCTTTCTCTGCCTCTCTAAGCCTCTCTCACTTTCCCCTGCTAGCGAACTTCTAGCCACTCAGTCTTAACTCTCGATGGCACAGACATCCAGTGTCTCCACACGCAAATCTCCTCTCCCTCCTCAATACACAGGAAGATGACACTTCCTGCCTCCTTGCTGTCGGGTGGGGCCGTGTGACGGGTTCTGGCTAATGGTCAGGAGAGGAAGTGCTGTGTGTGCTCCTGAGCCAAGGCGTGCGAGAGGGCGGAAGCTCTCACATTCTTCCCTGCTGCAGCAGCCTTGGACATCGAGCTCACTTAGCGGAGCCGCAAGATGGAGACAGACTGAAGGCCTGAGACAGCGTGTGTGGAAAGGAGCCGTGTTTGTACTTCATTAATCAGACTTAGCTGAGAAGCAACAGAAAACTTGCTCTAACCAACTCAGACAACATATAAAGGGAGGCCTGAGAGGCAGAGTCAGAAAGCAGACAGGAACCAGAGATGCAATCATAAGAATCACAGTCAAGTGCAGGCCATAGGAACTGTCTGGCTAAGATACCGCTACAGGTCACATCATCCCTGCCTCGACGGACACCACTGCTGCTGGACTCTCTGTGCTGCCATAAATAATTTCTAACCAATCCCAGTGTCTTTGTATTACTGCTGGTGGGGCGAAAGCCCCAAGGGGAGAAATGATCTCAGTCTACATCATTATGCCTACACGGTAGCTACAGGAAGGACAGGGAGAAGGGACATCTGTCCCACTCTTCTTCCATCCCACCAATACCCCACACTAGTGCGTTCCCACAAGGAGGAAGGGGCTTGAACACTGAGCAGCCAATAAAAAAGAAAAAAATTCTTAAATCCTTCAAAGGTCCGTGGTCATATCCTGCTTTATTTGTGTTGTAGCAGTCAATGCAGTGGTCAGTGAATAAATATTTGTGATTGGTAAAGAATGGAGTAGTTTAAATTTAACTATATAGAAAATAATTGGGAAGCCACAGAATTCAGCATCTCAGCCCTATCTTTATTTCTGAGGAGCACAAATCACGATTCAAAAAGAAAATGACACTCAGGGACAGAAGGCTCTAAGTCAATAGTACCTATTGAGATAGTTACTATGACCCTCCCTCATGGGCAGGGCTTTATCATTTCTCTGTGGGCCCAGATATGTCCTTACCTTTTCCTTCTGAAGTCCCATTTTATGGGAGAAGTAGAAATCACCAGATCAGCATTTTTCTCCACACTTCTTCATTGAAATAAACACGTGATCTCAGGTATCACCCACCCCAGCTCTAGCTACCACGCTTTAGGTGATGATTTCCCATTCTCTACAGAGACCGTGAGATTAACCAAAAAAAAAAAAAAAAATTCATGTCCTTTCTCTTGTGGGACCCTCTCTGCCACATAGTAATTGACTATATCAAGAAACCAATCCTAAAGAAACATAGACATTCTAGCTATATTAGTAGTATGTTATTAGGAAGTTGTTGGGAGATAACTAAGGTATTTCATAACCTCTTTAGACTCCCCATATAATTTTCCTTGATGTAGAAAAAAATAAAATACTGATACGGGTGGGCCCATAATCTGACAGGTTAGTATATCTTACCTCTTAAATTCTCGAAAGGGGTAATTAAACCCTGAACTCATTATGTGAAGAAGATTTTCCTGGTTATTTTTATGGAAAGAACTGGAACAAGGTCTGTGTAGGTAGATGATAAAGACCAGGATGTAGGCTGTGGAGATTTAAAAAGGACAGCATAGATCGATGAAAATTCTGGGGTCTGCTCCGGCAGGATCTGTGTGATAAATACCAGGGGAAAATAGCACCAGTGGAAGCAAGATGGCTTCAGCTGGACAAAAGTTGCATGCAGCTCCCCTGTTGCAATACGTGGTAACATCCCCAGAGCGAGAGCTAAGAGCAATTGTTTTGGCAATCATCAGCAGGGCAATGGTCAAAGAAACATACCCCAAGGAAACAATGTGAAATGTGCTCACTGCCTTCGTACTACCCTAAAAATGTATGGAATGGTTGATTGCAAGTGTCCTGATTAAGGACAATTGAATTTTTGCCCCGAATAGTAACTAGCCTTGAGTAGCCACCATAGGAGGACCACTGTATTATTAGGTACTTGACATACACTACCTGCTATGCTGTTTCTATCTTTCTTACAGATGAGGAACTGAGGCTCAGAAAGGTTCTATAATTTTTCCAGAATCTCATAGCAGTACGTGGCTGAACTAGGAACTGAAGCTAAGGACTCCTGATTCCAAGTGCATCCTCTCTACTGAACCACAATGTCTCAAAACAAATACGGTGGAAGAGAGGGACCTCGGCATATTGTTAAAAAAATAATGCCATTGTCCATTACATTGATGGGTGATTAAAATGGTATTTCCTTTGGTGGCATCATAACTCACCAATGACAAAGCAAAAAACACTTTCATGGTAATAGTGTCATAATCTTTTAATAAATATAGGGGTCTTTTGTCAATGGTACTGGGAATTTCTAGTCATAATTCTTTGACAAGCCGATCATTGTTTTGTAGATATGTGTTCTTTTTTTTTTTTTAAGATTTTATTTATTTATTTGACAGAGAGAGATCACAAGTAGGCAGAGAGGCAGGCAGAGAGAGAGGAGGAAGCAGGATCCCTGATGAGCAGAGAGCCCCATGTGGGGCTCGATCCCAGGACCCTGAGATCATGACCTGAGCTGAAGGCAGCGGCTTTAACCCACTGAGCCACCCAGGTGCCCCTGTAGATATGTATTCTTTATTTAGCATGAAGCTTTTGCTTGGAAAATTAATTTATAACTTACTAAATGCCCCCCAAAGGTAATTAGGCATAATTTTTTTTAAAGATTTTATTTATTTATTTGAAAGAGAGTGGGTGAGAGAGAGAGCATGAGCAGGGGGAGGGGGAGAAGCAGATTCCCCTGCTGAGCAGGGAGCCCAATGCAGGGCTCTATCCCAGGACTCCAGGGTCATGACCTGAGCCAAAGGCAGTCCGCTTAACTGACTGAGCCACCCCAGCACTCCAGTTAGAATAAACACTGCTTCTTGAAGAATGGTTTGCCTTTTCCTTTTGTTAATGATAATGTGATTTTCTCTTTCTCTTTAGTTTAGAATACTTGCTTTCTTTTTTTCTTTGATTCAAATTTAATCATTTATTTATTCAATAACTATTTGAGTACCTAACGTGTCAGATACTTTGCAAAGTACAGTGCGCACAAAGATGAACACAACTTGATTCCTACCTTCAAGGACTTCATAGTCTAATAGCATGAAACGGCTAACTGTAAGACCATATGATAAGTGCTATAATAAAATTAAGTGCATGGAACAGCAATAGGACAAGATAGAAGGACCAGATCGATAAGGAATTTTAAGTTGGGTCTTTAAGTATGAGATCGAGTTAGTAGGTGGTTGACTGGGGGGTAAGGAGTTAGGAAAGAGCATATATATATATATAATTTATAATTCATAGTTATACATTTATAATTATTTCACTTTTATGAACAATATTGGGCAGATATACTTTGTTCAAAGTTGCTTTAATGCTTTTGGAAAAGAAATGGGAAATGATAGGCAAATTTCCATGCCAATGGATTCCTGTGCAGTTGGGGCAAAAAAGAGGCAGGCAGCCAATACAGCCTAATCATAGATTCCTGAATGAAAGGTCCATCCATATTGTCTTAAATGGCAAGATCTCACTCATTTTTATGGCAGAGTAATGTTCCACTGTATATATATACTGCAGTTTCTTTATTCACTCATCTATGGTGGACACTTAGGTTTCTTCCATATCTCAGCTATTGTAAATAATGCTGCCATGAATATAGGGGTGCATATGTCTTTTTAAGTTAGTGTTTCCACCCAATAGTGGATTTACTGGATTGTATGGTATTTCTGTTTTTAATTTTTTGAGGACCCTCCACGCTATTTTCCAACAATGGTTGCACCAATTTATATTCTTACCAACAGGGTTCCTTTTCCTCTGCATTCTTGCCCACGTTTGTTATTTCTTGTCTCTCTGATACTAGCCATTCTGACAGCATAAAATGATATCTCATTGTGATTTTGATTTGCATTCCCTTGTTGATGAATGATGTTGAGCATTTTTATGTGTCTGTTGGCTACCTGTAATAGCATTGTATGGTTACAGAAGGTAGCTATCCCTGTGGTGAGCATAACATAATGTGTAGAGTTGTCCAATCACTATGTTGCACACCTGAAAATAATGAAACATTGTGTGTCAACTATACTTCAATAATTAAAAAAAGAATGAAAGGTACATTTACTTGCAAATCCAGAGCTCTTAAATGTCCACTAGTTTGGGAGATGTTTTTGCTCAGTTGTTGTTTATTTGTTTGTTTTGTTTTGTTCTTGTTTTTTTATGGAGAGAGTGTACGTGTGGGAGGAGACGGGCAGAGAGATAAGGAGAGAGAGAATCTCAAAGAGACTCCATGCCCAGCACAGAGCCCAACTTGATCATAGGCTTGATCTCACAACCCTGAGATCATGACTTGAGCTGAAATCAAGAGTGGGACACAAACCACTGAGCCACCCAGGTGCCCCATGTTCACTTCCTGAGGAAGTTTGAAGATTTTCCTGTTCATCTTTCCTCATTGCTCTTTTTCTCCATGGTCACACCATATGTTTCTACTCTCTGACTGCTCTACCTGTCCATTAGCATAAATCTCAACAGATTCTTCTATCTTAATATACTAGTGATAAATGCAGTTCAGTTCAGTCATTGAACTTACTAGCAGTGGCTCACTTTTTTCTCACATAAGGAAATTTGTTCCCTTTGATGCTGTGGTGATTGCCCTGTATTGTTGCTAAGGGTGTACAGTTAGCCTGTGTTCTAATCCTCCTGTCTGTTTCTCATTTCTTGACATTCTCTTTGCTTTGTGGGGAGTGTAGAGTAAAAAGCATAGACTTTGGAGTCAAATCTGACTTGAATTCAGGCTCATCCACTTATGAGTTGTGACATCCTAGACAAGATACTTAACCTCTCTGAACCTCAGTTTCCACATACGGAGTGTGATGACACTAAAATCAGCTTTTTGGACTCTGTGACATGATAGACATGAGGAGTCCAGTCCATCACATACAATTGGTGCAGTACATGGTGGCAGCTCCCCAGGTACTAACGTTTCCACATTATTCAGCTTCTTGTCACAATCTTGACCTTTACCCTTGCTCTCATCAAGGTTTTTCAAGGACATTATACTGACTCAACATCATGCTTATTTTTAAAGGCTTTCTTTTAAAGTCCTCCATTCCCTTCGTATGCCCATCCCCACTTTTCCGGAGATTTCAGCTTCCCTTCTCTCCAACCTAGGCAGTCTCTCCCTAGCTGCCAAGCCTTCCCCAAGTCAAGATCCTACCACTCTGTTCTATTTGTGCACACTGGAACATAAACTCCCCAGGGCAGGAAACTTGTCTTTCTACATATTTGTCAAGTATCATGTACGTTTAGAGAGATAAATAAATAACAAATATTACACAGTCAGAATGAACGTGTTCAATAAATACCTCAGGTATCATCTCTGGGCTCTAATTACAAAAATCTGTGGACACGTGATGTACAAACTGAGGGCTGGCTACAAAATAATATGATTACATTTTTTTGGTTGCTCTACATTGGTAACAGGCTATCCATGTAGATGGGCAGCCGAGGTGTTTCCTATCCGCCACTCCTAAAGAGCAGAGCCTCTGCTGTCACTCACACCGGAGATCACACTTAAAGGGCCAGTCATCGCTCAAAGACTAGCCCTGCACAGTGTCCTTCTCCTGCGACATCGTCCAGAGCCAAGCTGCCGAAACCACTCCGGTGGGATTCCTCGGGCAGGAGTAGGCTGCCCTTCACAATTCCTTGCCTGCGCCTGTGTTATTTCTGAATTGTTGTATAGGTCTGGCTCTGTCTCCTTAACTAATCTCCAAGCTTCTAGAAAGTACCTTTCCTTCCCTTTATTCCCTCACAATATTGAGCCTTTAATCTTGGCTAGAGAATTACTTTGTTTTCACTTTAAAAGCCCCCAGAATGATGGTCCCTCCCTGTAAGGTTTTTGGCTAATTTCTCATTTCTTTGGAATGTTTTCAAATTATGTGTATAAAATATTTCCCACACGTAGACAAGAATGAAAACATAACATGATACTCACAGAGCCAGTACCTGGTTTAAACAAATATTCATATTTTGCCATATTTTCATCCATCCTTTCCTTTGTGCTTAAATGTGAC
Source organism: Neogale vison (assembly GCF_020171115.1). Lineage (NCBI taxonomy): Eukaryota > Metazoa > Chordata > Mammalia > Carnivora > Mustelidae > Neogale > Neogale vison. The sequence continues at coordinate 160,424,914 of NC_058094.1, read as the reverse complement.
AAACCTGGAGAAAATCACCTTCATTCCTTCTCTTTCCTTCCATCCCTTGAGATATCTTTCAACGGATCTAGTTCATGGACATCTAAGATTTTTAACTACTACAGGTATATCTACCTAGAAACTATGTGCTATTGTTGCATGCATTTTAAAGTTTTACATCCCTGGTGTTACTGTATAGATCTTACTGCACCTTTCTTTTTTTTACTACAAGAGTCTATTTCTTGATATTCATGGAGCCAGTTCATTCCTTTGGGCTCCTGAACAGTAGCCCACGGATCCATCCACCCATTCCTCTGTGGAGGGGCAGTATGGTCGTTCACCCCTTCTGGCGTTCTCAGCACTACTGTGAACATTTGTAGATGTCACTTCTGGAGTATAAGCTTCTCTAGGAAGTTTGGTGGATGACAGCTTAGGCTCTGAAGCCCAATTGCCCCCTCCTGATCCAAGCTCCACCACAAAGTCCCAACAGTGTGATCTTGGGCATGTTTCTTCGTTTCTCTGTGCCTCCTTCAGTAAAATTAGGATAACGGAAGCACCTCCTTCAAGAGAACAAAGCAGTGAGATCAGTGTCTTAACCAAGTAAGACTCCGTGTATGACAATTACTATCAGGGCGACCACCTAGGTAGGAAGAGAGTCTGAGCATCTCTGGCTTTATAAAGTGTTGCCAAATTGATTTCCAGTTGGTCGTACCAATTTACACTCTCACCAGCACTATGTGGCTTTCTTCCGTTCCCCACATTCTCACCAGGGATTGGCATCAGCAGAGTGGCTTCCTCATCCTTTCAACTGCAAGAAGATCCAGTGAGTCATCAGAGAGATCAGATGACCAGCAGGAGGGAAAGGAGTCAGTGGGGAGGTTTGCAAAAGTGAATTCTCTTAGGTAAGAAATGTTAAAAATCATGTAGAATTAGACTCCCTGGAAATTGGAGAGTTACGGAAAATAAGGACGCATGGTACTAAAGAATTATGTCACAGACAGAGTGTGTCATTTGAGTAAAGGAGAAGCCCAGTAGACCACAGGTCTTTGGGGAATGTGTTGGTGACTTCTCAGAAAGGGTCTGTTAGGTGGTTTAAGTTGGGACAGGATAACTCTTTCTGAAGAGGGATGAGGCAAGAGAGAGAGTAGTAAAATGTCAAGGTTTGTAGAGTAGCCAAGGAGGGGAGACTGAGTTCCAGGGAAAGAAGTCGGTTGGCAGGACTGTTATTTCTGGAGTCCAGAGAACCAGAGTCATCTGTATGATGCAGCGTTGGCCTCTGCAACATTTCTCTGTTCACTTTCTTCCCCTCAGTTTATGTAGGCACTGCTGCACTCCAGATGCCAAGTTCATCATGCTCATGTGTCTGCAGTGGCTATCAGTGGTGTGCCAAGCCATTCCCACTTACCAGTGCAAGAGCTCAGGGCTCACACTATTCACTCACTTGCTCAAGATTGTATGTCTTCAAAGTGGTGAAACCAAGACGGGAGCCTAGGTGTTCTGATTCCAAGTCTAGGGCCCTTTGCATCAAAAAGAATTCATAGTCATCTTAAATCTTTCATTCTCGACCCGAAAGAGGGTCCCATTTTTCTCCCAAGACCATCACAACCCTTCTGTTTGACCTGCGAGGACTTCCACTAGTTGGCACTTATCTCTTAGTCCTATTTCCCAAAACGTTCTTAGCCATCCTCTCATGTCCCACCGAAAGCATGTATTGGCCTGATTCGTGAGGTCACCAAGTTCATTCTCACCTCTGCCTGTGTTCACGCTGTTCCCCTCTCTCAAAGACACATCCCTTCTTCCTCTGTCATTTCTCTGGTCCCTGTTCGTGACTTCTGCATTCTGTGATGGCTTCAGTGTACACTCTTTGGAGTGCCATACTGGCTCTTTCATCATGAAACAAGATTCCATCGTACTCTCTTGAATTGTCCTCAAATTGTTACCCTGTGCAACAAAACACTGTCTGCAGTGATTTGCTTGCTCTGTATTTTCTTACCAACCCTTTCTTGGTATATAGGAGTTTTTCCAATTACCCTTAGTCTTACACTGAGCACATATCAGGTCCTCCATAAATACTTTTTTAAAAGATTTTATTTATTTATTTGACAGACAGAGATTACAAGTAGGTGGAGAGGCAAGCAGAGAGAGAGGAGGAGCAGGCTCGCTGTGAAGCAGAGAGCCAGATGCGGGGCTCAATCCCAGGACCCTGGGATCACGACCTGAGCCAAAGGCAGAGGCTTTAAACCACTGAGCCACACAGGCGCCCCCTCCATAAATACTTGATGACTGATAAAATATGGTAGAATCAGAATTAAGAGGAAATACAAAGTATGGAGACTTTGGAAGTTAGGATAAAATTGGGAATCAAGATAAAAGTCTATTGGACATGGTAGGAAATTTAATCAACAAAGCTATATGGCCAACTAGTTAAAAAGTTGCAGAGACAGAAATCAGCACCAGACCAAACCATGGTGTTTTTCTGTTCCCTCTCTGATGACCCTGGTTTTCTGGCACTCTGCAAAACCAGGAAAGTGACTTCTAATCACTTACTTAGCAAACAGGCTCACCCATGCTCGGAAATAATCAGTATTATCTGTAAATGAGGCTCACACTGTGTGTTCATGCAGCCAAAGTTATATTTAACATTTTATGAAATGAGGCAAAAGATTTTGTGTGTGTGTGTTCAGTTCTAATTTAATGGGCACCTTGTTGGTGATGAGATATCAAGAAGACCATGCTGTCTCCTGGAGAGCTGAAAATGTGTGCAAATCGGGGGAGATACTCTCATCTATGCACAAGTAAGCGGGTCCTTTGCAGAACAACCTGTAGGCAAATCCCAGTTCATATAACTCTGTACGTATTTCCAGGTTGAGATGATACCGATAAAAAGGAATGAAAAGAATGGTGTGGAAGATTTCCAAAACACAGGCTGTAAAAAAGATGAACTTAATTTCACTGAGAGGAAAGGGGAAACATTCTTGTGTGTACAAGGCCTGCGAAGTGGAAGCAAATACTTTGTTGCATTGTACCTGGCAAGGGAAAGCGTGGTGGTGGTGGTAGTAATATTCCCATTTAATAATAGGAGATGGGTGGCTGGGCACTTACCTTAACTTGCCCTAAGTCATACGGCGAGTTACTGGCACAGCTAAAACCGGTGGTGTTTTGGGAAATGTTTACATCATGAAACACTGAGGCTTTACATTTTTCTCAATATATGCCAGTCCTCCTAGGTACTTCTTGGAAAACAATGAATAGAAACTAAAATACACGCTTAAAATGCCCGCTTCATGAATATTGCAAATGACAGGACAACAAGCCTTCTTACTCCCCTACTGCAGGAAATCGGAGTATTAAAAAAAAAAAAAAAAAAAAGAATCATTAGCAGTATTTCTCGAAGGAGAATACAGACTTGCAGCCTGTGCCAGAATTCCACATGATTACCTGAATTCAGAGCTTATGGGTGTGTTTTGTCCACACCCTACATTTTTGGAAATACAGGCCCTGCCATTATGTAAGGTCCACTGAGATGATAACATGACTCATCTCTTCACGACAGAGCCATTCTTCTGATCCATCATATATATATATATATATATATATATATATATATATATATATGTAAAATTTTTTTTTTTTTCAAATGTGTTCCCATGAGCCAAGCTGACAGGCTACCACCCAGACTGACACACATCTATTCATCTCTATGGCTGCCCACTCCCGTCGGTGGGAACCCTGACACAAGACAGAAGAATCTCTTGGAATGACTGCTATACTTGTTTTAATCATCTACAGAACCATAAAATGGGGACGACTCAGAACAGAGGAGTAGCTGGTTTAAAATACAGTCTAATTTTCCTCCAAGACCTGAGTGCCCAGCACCCTCCTCTATAGTATGGGCCTTTGTTGAGACTTATATTTCCCACCTGTATTTCTTTTTCTTTTTCCAGCAACAGTCTGTCTTTGTACCGGCTCCTAAATAACCATAAATTTTGTTCTTATAAACCTTAATGAATGCCTGGCCAAGATGCTGTAACTATTGGCTTCTACATTGGAGCATAAATGGAAAGGAAAAAAAAAAGTGTGCACAGTGAAAAACTGGATAAAATGGAAAAAAGATCACAGCAAACCCAAAGTCGCCATTTGCCTTTAATGTGAAGGAGGCCTTGTTTTCACGGTGTGGCAGCTTTCAGGGGTTTTAATCTCAAAGTGGCTGATCAATTTAAGGTAAGTGGCAGGCATTTGGCCTGGTTCCCAGGCTTGGCTTTGCTGCTCTGAGAAAAGAAAGGATTCAGTCAGACACACAGACAACAGGCATCATCGGCGGCTCCCACATTCCAAGCATTTTAACACAGATTAGGTTGGCATGATTCTACTGTTTACTGAAATCTCCTAGGTGTTGCATTTTTCCCTCTCCTTGCGTGGTTATCCAAGATGGTTTTCTCAGGTCAGGACCTTCATATGCCAAATAGCTTGCAGAGCTGTGAAGGGAGAAAGAAGAGCATGGGTCAAGACTCCCGATTAAAATGCTATTTCACTTGCTCCCTGCAAAATAGGAGACTAAACACAGCAGGTAACTGAGCGCTGAACTTTTTGCCTTAGGCATACATTGAGACAGGAACTGTTTTACATGCATTCCTGAGGGGGGAAAAAAACGGAGATAATTTCTTTAACAAGGACAAACTTAATTCAGCTAGAAATGCCCACTGGATTAACAGGGTGATTTGTAGTTATTTTCTCTTCAGATTTTATAAGCATGAGCCTTTCACATAGGTGGAGCGATATTGCAACCGATGCAGTCTGTTTGTTAAATTAACATTTTCACATTATTCTTTACTTTTTCAAAGCAGTTAATATTAAAAGAGCTCAGCAGATCCCTTGCCTCTATCTTATTTTCTATTTTAGCAAAAGGGAGTTTTCTTAATTCATTTGACCTACGTTAAATAAAATAGGCATTCAGTTGAGCTCATCAAAAAATGTGTTAGTTGTCTTTCTTGTGCTTTTGGCCGTATTATGCCTTATGGAAATTCTATATTTTTAAATACATTTTCACAGTTTTTAAAAATACTTTATCTCACTTTAATATATTCAGCCCTTTTCCTTTAGTCATCCTCATGACAGAGTTCCTCATTTTTTTTCCTAAGAAATTTTATTAAAATAATGTGTATTTTAAAAAATAATTTCCAGCTATTAAACTTTTCAAAAGCTGTGTCCAAATTATTATATTTAGCTATACCCAGAAATGCCTTCTTAACATTAATAAATTTACATTGACAAAATTAACATTGTTGCAACTGAGTAATTATATTAAGACTGTGCCTGTGAGGGTTGCATTTATTTTATGCATCTGTTCTAATTTCTGTTGTTATATATGCAAGCGTGGTCTTTAAAAAATCAATATAGGGTTCCTCATTGATTAAAGAAAAAAAAGACATAAATGGGATGCCCGGAACTGCAGCAGCCATCTTGCAACCATGAAGAGAGCCAGACCAAGAGACCAAGCTGGCATGCTGAGGGTGGCAGACAGGGAAGATGAAGAGAACATGGCTTCGATTATGTCACTGAGCCACAGAATCAATAATCCTGAAACCACCCAACTCAGGATTTCATCTTATATGAGAAAATAAATTCCCTTTCATTTACTCAGCAATATTTGTTGAGCACCTACCATGTGGGGTGCTGTCAGTGCACTGTTCTAGGAGCTTGAATTTCTCAGTGAACAAAATACATAAGGACCCTACCCTTGTGGAACTAACATTCTAGCCAAGAGAGATAATAAACTAAAAACATAAATAAAGAAATAATACAGTATGTTAAGAAGTAGTAAGTGGATAAAGTGTATAAGTCAAGCACGGTAAAAAGGAGACAGGTGTTGAATAAAGTGAAGGTTGGTCAGCCTCACTGAGGAAGTCAGATTTGAACAAACACTTGAAGGAAATGAAGAAATTATTCTTTAAGCCAGTAAGAAGTAGGTTTTTTGGTTTTTAATTTTTCTTCTTTTTTTTTTTTTTTAAAGATTTTATTTATTTACTTGACAGAGATCACAAGTAGGCAGAGAGACAGGCAGGGGGTGGTGGGTGCAGGCTCCCTACTGAGCAGCGAGCCCGATGTGGAGCTCGATCCCAGGACCCTGAGATCATGACCTGAGCTGGAGGCAGAGGCTTTAACCCACTGAGTCACCCAGGTGCCCCTTAATTTTTCTTCTTATTAAAAATCCTCTAAATAAGAAGGTGAGCAGAAAGAGACAGATATTTGGAATGTATGTGATGCCAGTTCTACTCAGTTCTTCCTAGTTCCTGTGAGCTAAAACATTTCTTTCTTTAAGTTTGAGTTGGGTTTCTATCTCTTGCCACTGAAAGAGACAGACTAGTACATTTTAAGTTGGTCACAAATAAACTAGTTCTGGATCCATGGACAATAAGCCCAAATAGATACTGAGCCATAATTCCATCCTCTATATAATGAGCTTGATTTTCCACACTGGGGATGTCTAGGCATCCATAAGAATGTGACTTAGCAGTCCAGACAATGGTATTACCACACAGTGGTATTGATGAAAGAAGAAATATAAGTCAGTGGAAGATAACAGAGAGCTTGGAAATAACTCCAATAAATGAAGTTAACTGATCTTTGACAAGGGAGCAAAGGCAATACAATAGAGAAAAGACAGTCTCTTCAACAAATGGTGCTTATACAAGAAGAGTAAATCTAGACATAGACCTTATACTCTTTACAAAAATCAACAGAAAATGAATCACAGAGCTAAATATAGAACAAAAACTATAAAATTCCTAGAAGAGGCCATAGGAGAAAACCTACATGACCTTGTATATGTCTGTGGCTTTTTACAGAGTCATTACCCATGAAAAAAATCATGGTTAATGTGGACTTCATTAAATTTAAAAACTTCTGCTCTATGAGGGACAATGTCAAGAGAATGAGAAAACCAGCCACAGACTGGAAGAAAATATTTGCAAAACACACAACTGATAAAGAACTGTTATCAAACAAAACAAAACCCAAAACCAAAAAAACCTCTTAAAAGTCGACAATAGGGGCACCTGGGTGGCTTAGTGGATTAAAGCCTCTGCCTTCTGCTCAGGTCATGATCCCAGGGTACTGGGATCGAGCCCCACATCGGACTTTCTGCTCGGCGGGGAGCCTGCTTCCTCCTCTCTCTCTCTCTCTTTCTGCCTGCCTCTCTGTCTACTTGTGATCTCTATCTGTCAAATAAATAAATAAAATCTTAAAAAAAAAAAGTCAACAATAAGAAAACAAACAACCTAATTTTAAAAAGAGCTAAGGGTATCTGAGTGGTTCAGTCAGTTAAGTGTCCACCTCATGGTTTCAGCTCAAAGCATGATCTCAGGATTGTGAGATGGAGCCCCATGCTGGGCTCTCACTCACACATGCACATGCTCTCTCCCTCTCTCTCAAACAAACAATGAGCCAAAGACCCTAACAGACACCTTGCCAAAGAATATATATGGCTGTACAATGAACATATGAGAAGATGCTCCACAGCACGTGTCATCAAGAAAATGCAAATTAAAATAGCAATGAGCTTCCACACAACAATTAGAATGGTCAATATTCAGAATATGAATGATACCAAATGCTGGCAAAGATATGGAGCAACAGGAGCTCTCAGTCTTTGCTGGTGGGAATACAAAATAGTACAGCCATTTTGGAAAACAATCTAGTGATTTCATGCAAAACTAAGTATACTCTTGGAATATGATCCAGCTATCACAAAAGAATTGAAAACGTAATGACTACACAACAACCTATACACAAATGTTCACAGAAACTTTGTTCATAACTGCCAAAACTTGGAAGCCCCAAGTTGTCTTTCAATAGGTGAATGGTTAAATACACTACAGTACGCCCAGTCAATGGAATATTATTGAGTGCTAAAAAGAAATGAAGAGACATGGAAGAACCTTCAGTGCATATCACTGAGTGAAAGAAGTAAGTCTGAAAAGACTACACACCATATGATTCCACCAATATAACATTCTGGAAAAGGCAAAACTGTGGAGACAGTAAAAAGATCAGCAGTTGTCAGGAGCTGGGAAAGAATGAAGAGGTGGAGCACAGGAGAATTTTAGGGCAGTGAAACTTCTATGTAGCACTGTAACAGTTGATAAATAACATTACGCATTTGTCAGAGCCAAAAAGAAAGTGTACAACACTTTCACAAAGTGTTCACACTTTTTCACAGTGATGAGCCCTTATGTAAACTATGGACTTTAGTTAATGATAATGTATTTTGGTTTTGTTAACTGTTTCCTTTGCTGTGCAAAAGCTTTTGATTTTGATGAAATCCCAAAAGTTCATTTTTGCCTTTGCTTCCCTTGCTTTTGGCGATGTTCCTAGGAAGATGTTGCTGCGGCTGAGGTTGTAGAGGTTGCTGCCTGTGTTCTCCTCAAGGATTTTGATGGATGCCTTTCTCACATTGAGGTCCTTAATCCATTTTGAATCTATTTTTGTGTGTGGTGTAAGGAAATGGTCCAATTTCATTTTTCTGCACGTGGCTGTCCAATTTTCCCAACACCATTTATTGAAGAGGCTGTCTTTTTTCCATTGGACATTCTTTCCTGCTTTGTCGAAGATTAGTTGACCATAGAGTTGACAGAATGGGAGAAGATATTTGCAAACGACATATCAGATAAAGGACTAGTGTCCAAAATCTATAAAGAACTTAGCAAACTCAACACCCAAAGAACAAATAATCCAATCAAGAAATGGGCAGAGGACATGAACAGACATTTCTGCAAAGAAGACATCCAGATGGCCAACAGACACATGAAAAAGTGCTCCATATCACTCGGCATCAGGGAAATACAAGTCAAAACCACAATGAGATATCACCTCACACCAGTCAGAATGGCTAAAATCAACGAGTCAGGAAATGACAGATGCTGGCGAGGATGCGGAGAAAGGGGAACCCTCCTACACTGTTGGTGGGAATGCAAGCTTGTGCAACCACTCTGGAAAACAGCATGGAGGTTCCTCAAAATGTTGAAAATAGAACTGCCCTATGACCCAGCAATTGCACTACTGGGAATTTACCCTAAAGATACAAACGTAGTGATCCAAAGGGGCACGTGCACCCGAATGTTTATAGCAGCAATGTCCACAATAGCCAAACTATGGAAAGAACCTAGATGTCCATCAACAGCTGAATGGATCAAGAAGATGTGGTATATATACACAATGGAATACTATGCAGCCATCAAAAGAAATGAAATCTTGCCATTTGCGACAACGTGGATGGAACTAGAGCATATCATGCTTAGCGAAATAAGTCAAGCAGAGAAAGACAAACATCATATGATCTCCCTGATATGAGGAAGTGGTGATGCAACATGGGGGCTTAAGTGGGTAGGAGAAGAATCCATGAAACAAGATGGGATAGGGAGGGAGAAAAACCATAAGTGACTCTTAATCTCACAAAACAAACTGTGGGTTGCTGGGGGGAGGGGGGTTGGGAGAAGGGGGGTAGGGTTATGGACATTGGGGAGGGTATGTGCTTTTGGGTAAATTGGAAGGGGAGATGAACCATGAGAGACTATGGACTCTGAAAAACAATCTGAGGGGTTTGCAGTGGCGGGGGGTGGGCGGTTGGGGTACCAGGTGGTGGGTATTATAGAGGGTACAGCTTGCATGGAGCACTGGGTGTGGTGAAAAAATAATGAATACTGTTTTTCTGAAAATAAATAAATTGAAAAAAAAATGATAATGTATTAATATTGGCTTATCAGTTGTAACAAATGAACCACACCAATGCATGATGTTAGTAATAGGGGAATCTGGGGAGGGGAGAGAAATATATGGGAATCTCTGTTCTTTCTGCTCATGTTTCTGTAAACCTGAAACTTCTTTTTAAAAATAAAGTCTCTTGGGGGTGCCTGGTTAGCTCAGTTGGTAGAGCATGCAACTCTTGATCTTAGGGTTGTGAGTTCAAGCCCCAGAGTGAGTATAGTGATTACTTAAAAAAATAATTTCAAAAAATTAAGACTCTTTAAAAAAAAAAGCACTAAACATAATAGGAAAGATTGGTCATTCAGACTCATTACAATTTAAAATCTCTGTTCATCATGGGATGCCTAGGTGGCTCAGTCAGTTGGGCATCTGACTCTTGATTTTGGTTTGGGTTATGATTTTGGGGTCATGGGATCAACCCGCATGGGATTGAGCCCCACTGAACACAAAGTCTGCTTGTTCTCCCATTGCTCCTCCCCAACTCACTCACTCTCTCTCTCTCAAATGAGTCAATAAAATCTTCTAAAAAAAAATAAAACCTCTATTCATCAAAAGACACCATTAAGAGAATGAAAAGACAAGAAGCAATGTGGGAGAAGATATTTTACATGGATAAATCACACAAAGAACTATTTCTAGGTCATATAAATATCTCTTATAAATCAATAAGAAAAAATGAATGACTCAATTATTTTTAAGAAAGGATAAAAGATATGAATACATTTCTTACACAAGAGAGTATCCAAATGGCCAATGACCATTAGAAGGTGCTCAACATCATTAGTTACCAGGAAAAGGCAAATTGAAAACAAAACAAGATATCACACCCCAGAATGGCTAAATTTTAAAGGGTTGACAATAGTGAGGATATAGACTGCAAGAAACTCTTAAAATGCTGTGGGACTGCAAATTGGCAAAACTACTTTGGGAATTTTGTTGCCAGTAAAGTTAAGCATATACCTACTCTGTAACTCAGAAATTCAGCCCCTAGGAGTAAATGCAAAAGAAATGCCTACATATGAGCACAAAAACATAGTTACAAAAATATTCTTAGTACATTATTCTTGATAGAATCAAGAGGCATCTAGGTGGCTCAGTTGGTTAAGCATCTGCCTTTGATTCAGGTCATGTTTTCCGTGTCCTGTGATGGAGTGGGGCATCAAGCTCCCTGCTTGGCAGGGAGTCTGCTTCTCCCTCTCCCTCTGCCTGCCACTCCCCCTGCTTGTTCTCTCTCTCTCTCTGTCAAATTAAATAAAATCTTCAAAAAAAAAAAAAAAAGAATCAAACTAGAAGCCACACAAATGTCGATTAACAATGGAATGGATAAATAAAGTATATGCATAATGCAATACTGTACATCTGTGAAGAAAACTATTTGTATGCATAGCAACATGATTGAATTTTAAAAATGTAACATTTAGCAACAAAATGTGTACCTACTATATAATCTGGTTTAAAGTTCAAAAATAGGCAAAACCAATTTATGGCAAGAGAAATCTGTGTAGTGGTTACCTTTGGAGGATGAGAGCACAAAGTAGACCTTTGTAATGTTAGTAATGAGCAGTATCTTGTTTTGAATGATAATCAAGCTACAAACTTAAGATTTGTGCCCTTTCCAGTCGATATGTTACATTTAAATAAGTAAAACTAAAAATATATGGTTACCTAAATCAACCAAACATAAATTAAAGCCATGAGCCGTAAAAATTCCTAGTTTACATTTAATCCTATCATTGCAATAAAGAGAATTATTTCTTCTATATAACCATTCACATGGGGTCACCATATGTGAATCTTGAAACTAACATGTAACAATCTTTAATTTCTAAGACTCCAAGCTGTCATTCCTGGCTCCAAGGTAAATGGCAAGAACCTCCTCATACTAAAATTCACTCTTACTGTAGACACTCCATTATTACTCTGATGTCCAACAAATTATTAATAATAATAGCTAATATTTTAGGGACTCTTACTATGGGCCAGTACCATACTGAGTGCTGGATATGCATATATTTGCGTACTTAAGTCTGCCATTACCCCTAAGAGAGAGGTATTACTAAGCTACTTCACAGATGAAAAAATAGGTTGAGAAAAGTGTAATAAATGCTCCTCAGGTCATTGAATCAGTAAATATCCTTACTTACTTTTTTTTTAAGATTTTATTTATTCATTTGACACAGAGAGAGAGAGAGAGAGAGAAAGGCAGAGGGAGAAGCAGGCTCCCAGCTGAGCAGGGAGCCCGATGCGGTACTCCATCCCAGGACCCTGGGGCTCATGACTTGAGTCTAAGGCAGATGCTTAACCCACTGAATCCCCCCGCCAGGCGCCCTATCCTTAGTTACATCCAAAAGCAACCAAAAGTTTGGTTTAAGCATTTAAAGGTCATTGTGTAACTCCCAGAATTGCCAGCATGGTGAGTTGAGGCCTCTGCAATCAAGAACAGTGTCCCAAATCAAGTCACAGAAAGTTAATGCCCAGCCTGGGACAATGTGATCCAGTCTGCCAGCCAGGAACCCAGACACAGCCATCAACAGAACCACCGCTGCTCTGCCGGAACTCTCTGGAACCTCTGTCACTGTTGCACCAATGAGGATGACTCTTAGTTTCCACTGCACCGATCCCATTAAGGGCACACAATTCATGCCGGCGAGCAGGGATTTGAACCCGGTGGGTTTGGCCCCAGCACCCGGGTTCTCATCTACTAGGTTAGGCTGCCTGCAGATATGTGATATTACTTTACCATTTGAAGAACCAGGTGAGGCAAGCAAGTCTAAAAACACCCCACAGCACTTCACGCCACCATATCATGTCCATCAGAAAGCTTCAACAATTTCTTGCTTGACTAATTTAGAAAGAAAGAATAAAAGTACTCATATGTAAATTGGGCTTCCAAAATCACCAACTGCTTTAATAAAGGCAAGTATAGGTCTGGTATGACAGCTCAAGAGCCACCATGTGGGGCCATGTGGCCGCATGCTGACTCAGATGGGTGGTGAAGGGGGGCCACTAATGAATCACCAAGACCACATCCTGCCCCTCCCTCAGTTTTTCCCCTGGAAGCTGCCCATCAGTCTTCCTGCTGAGATCTCCACCCAGGCATGAGGCTCAGGTATTTGCAGCAAATGTCTGTGAGGCTCAGAAGTCCCATTTTCCAGGAACATTTGGCCTTGGTTCTTTCAGTGGCGTCTGTGTGTGAAGTCGGCTATGACTAAGTGTGAAAACCGATAGTCTGTGCATGAGGACTCTGGGCTCAATTCTTGTCATTTCGTATTTCTCATGTGTTGTGTTGGGCACAACAGAACATCTAACAATCACATACCCTCGCCTTTGACAAAGTTTTTGAGCTTATTTAAGCTAAAAGGAAAGTCATAATGTGAACACATGATGCTAACTAGATAATGACTTGGGAGAAATGTGTTCTTCCTGAAAATTGTGCCGTGGATACATTTTCATTATAGCCAAAGACCAAGCAGGCATTTCATCCTGTTCTGATTCATCTTAGAAAAATGTGTGGTAAGCAATTCAAAATTCTCCCCCATTTACTTTCAAATAAAGAATAAGAGAAAAAGTCTTCTTTTTTTTTTTTTTGTAAAGGCAATTTGGTAAAATTAGTATCTGTTGGGGCTTTTTTTTTGGGTTTTGTTTTGTTTGGGGGTTTTTTTGGCTTCCAGTGAAGACAGGAGTAGGAGTAGGATTACAAAGGCTGAGGTAGCCAGTATATGGAGGAATTTGAAAGTGAAGAAGTCTGACCTTTATTCTGTAGGCAGGAAGTAATTCATATTGGTCTTTTTCATCTAATTTATTTTTAACAATTTTTAAGTCAAATACAATAAACAGAAAAGTAAATTTAATTTAGAAAATGATAAGGCAAAATGTGTTGCAACCACTACAGGTGACAGGTTGGAGGTAGTGGCTAATGCTGGGGTTGACCCTCCAACAATGCTGGGCTTCGGGTACTGACCACCTTTCCCCAAACCCCACTCCCTGCACAGCCAAAAATCCAAGTATGACTTTTGACTCCCCCAAATGTTAACTACTACTAACCTGCTGTTGACCAGAAGCCTTACCAATAACAGTCAATTAACACCTATTTTGTATGTTATAGGTATTATATAGTGTATGCTTACAACAAAGTAAGCTAGAGAAAAGAAAATCATAAGGAAAACACATTATAGGAATGTACTGTATTGAAAAACATCCACATATAAGAGGACCCATGAAGTTCAAACCTGTGTTGTTCAAGGGTCAATGATACTATGGTGGTAATCATTTTGCAATGTGTAAGTATATTGAATCAACACATTGTACACTTTAAACTATACAGTGTTACACATTAGTTATATCTCAGTAAAGCCGGGGGAGAAGAGAAATAGGAGACTGCCAGCTCCTCAGAAAGTACCCTAGTGGCATTTTTAAAAATTATGATAATAGAGACAAAGCATAAAGCATGTATGTTCAGCTTAACATGTTATCCTCATCAAGGTCAAAAAGTCCAAGATCAGCAGCATCCCAGAAGTCTCCTGAATTCACATCCCTAATCAAAACTTTCTTCTTCACTGAGCTAAGGAAATCTCTACCCTAACATCTGGAATTGTCATTTATTTCATTTTTCTTTATGATTTTACTACCTACCTATGCATCTCTAAATAACACACTTTAATTTAGCTTTTCCTGAATTTTGTTTAAATGGAATCATACTGTATTTTCTTTGATCTTTGCTTCTTTTGCCCAAGAATATTTTTTGAGAATCATCCATGTCAGTGTTTGTAATCTATAGCCCATTCACTTTCTTTATTGTAAATATTCCATAATATATCACAAATTGTTTATCCATGCTATGTTAGACATTTGGGTCATTTCCAGCTTGAGGCTTTACAAACAATGCTGTGGTATGTGTGTGTGTGTGCACGCACGTGTGTGTAAGAGAAAAAAAGAGGATTAGGAAGATCTATCTAGCAGTAGTGTGTAAGTTGAACTCTGAGACAGAGAGAAGGATCAGAAAATTCAGCTGGGCTCATCAGACATACAAGACTAACACTGGAAGTCAGTGATTAACAGAAGGAATAAGGCAATTGATTCATGGCAATAGTTCACCAAGTAAAAGTTATACTTATTTAAAATTTTCATAGGTACTGCTACATTTCCTTTTAAAAGGCTTTATCCAAAAAAAAAAAAAAAAAGTCTTTAGGAATGTATACTCTCACCAAAGGATTGTGTATGAATGAGAATGCCCATTCTTCTGCATTTTTGCCAACTTTAGATATTATCCACCTTCTTAAACATTTGCCAAGGGGCATCTGGGTGTCTCAGTTAGTTAAGCAACTGACTCTTAATTTTGACTCATGATCGCAGGGTCATGAAATCAGACCCCTTGTCAGGCTGCATGTTCAGTGTGGAGCCTATTTGAGATTCTCTCTCACTCTCTCTCTTTCCCTTTGCCTCTCCCACTGCTCATATACCCACCACACACACACTCTCTCTCTCTCTCTCTCAAATAAATAAATAAATAAATAAATAAATAATCTTTAAAAATGTTTGCCAAAATTACCAGGGAAATCTAAAATTTTATTTTTTTAATTTTGAAAACTCAAATCATTTTACCTTTTATTTTCTTAATTCTTAGTGAGTTTAAGCATTTTCTTACATTTTTCCATCAGACTATCATATTTTATATATGAATTTTCTGTTCATATCTTCTGCCCATATTTCTATCAGCTGCTCCCTGGCTTTCTTTTTGATTTGGGGGAACTCAATAAATTTTGAATATTAATATTTTTATTACCTATTTGTAAATATAGTTACCTATCTGTTGTCTTTTTGTTTATAGTGTCTTTTGCTATCCATAAATTTTTAATTTTTGATGTGTCACCTTGGCTAGGCTATAGTATCCAGTTATTCAATCAAATGCTAATCTTGGTCTTGCTGTAAAGGTATTTTGCAAATGTAAATAAAACCCCTAATCAGTTGACTTTAGGTAAGGTGCATTATCTTGAATAATCTGGGTGAGCCTGATTCAATCAGCTGAAAAGCCTTAAAAATAGAACAGAGGCTTTTTCCAAAAGAAGATACAGTTCCAAACTACCTATGATTCTTGCTTCCTGAGGACCTGCCCTGCTCATTTCAGACTTCCTTAATCAGCCCCAATATCACATCAATCTATCTTATCAATCTATCTAATATTTTTATTTATTTATTTTCCTTATTGGCTCTGCTTCTCAGGTTGAACCCTGACTGATACAGTATAGTATTTTTACATAGTCTACCATTATTCTCATTTGTAGCATCCAGGTTTCCTGTCTTGCTGAGGTAGCTTTTATACAAAGATGTATGCAAATCTTGTTCATGCAACATTGACAGTAATGACTAAAAACTGAAAAGTTCTCCTTCATTCCCCTTTACTGAACTTTCTCCATCTAAAGGCACCTATTGTCAATAAGATAGGGATATATTTGTCCAGCCTACATTTTATTTTATTTTATTTACATTCAATTAATTAACATACAGTGTATTATCAGTGTCAGAAGTAAAGTTCAGTGATTCTTCTGTTGTATATAACACCCAGTGCTCATTACATCTTGTACCCTCCCTAATGCGTATCACCCAGTTACCCCGTCCAAGCCACTTCCCTCCCCTCCAGCAATCCTCAGTTTGTTTCCTATGGTCAAGAATCTCTTATGGTGGGGCGCCTGGGTGGCTCAGTGGGTTAAGACCTCTGCTCAGGTCATGATCCCAGAGTCCTGGGATCGAGCTCCGCATCGGGCTCTGTGCTCAGCAGGGAGCCTGCTTCCCTTCCTCTCTCTCTGCCTGCCTCTCTGTCTACTTGTAATCTCTGTCTGTCAAATAAATAAATAAAATAAAATTTTAAAAAAGAATCTCTTATGGTTTTTCTCCCTTTCTGATTTCATCATATTTTATCTTTCCCTTCCTTCCTCTATGCTCCTCTATTTTGTTTCTTAAATTCCACCTATGAGTGAAATCATATGATAATTGTCTTTTTCTGGTTGACTTATTTCACTCAGCATAATACCCTCTAGTTCCATCCATGTCATTGCAAATGGCAAGATTTCATTTTTTGATGGCTGCATAGTTTTCCATTATTCCATATATTCCAGTGTATATATCTACCACTTCTTCTCTATATATATATTCCATATATTCCAGTGTATATATATATACCACTTCTTCTCTATCCATTCATCTGTCAATGAACACCTGGGCTCTTTCTAGTTTGGCTCCTAGTTTGGCTATTGTGAACATTGCTGCTATAAACATTGGGGTGCAGGTGTCCTTTTGGATCACTATATTTGTATCTTTGCGGTAAATACCCAGTAGCGCAATTGCTGGGTCATAGAGTAGCTCTGTTTTTAACTTTTTAAGGAACCTCCATGATATTATCCCAGCCTACTTTTTATGTAAATAACTAATAGCCGTGTGTGTGTGTGTGTGTGTGTGTGTAAAAGTCTCTAAGTGAACCAAAAAAATCATACTCCAGTTTAGTGGCAATAATTATCTGTAAAAGGGGAAGGGTTGCTAGAGAGAAGTGAAGGAGGACTTTCAGAGCTTTTGTACTTTTGATTGTCTAAATCATATACAATAAGAATCTATTTGTATTTAATTTGGGTGATTTTTTTAAACGATCTTAACCATTTTTTAAGTACAGTTCAGTGCTGTTAAATACATAGGGTAATGATTTTAAGGGTAAAAAAAACTTTACAAAAGTTATCAACAATGACTGCAAGATTTCAAAGTTCAGAGACCAGGAAATTACTCCATTGAGATAAATAAATATGCCAAAAGAAAGCTGGTTTATTGCAAGCATTACCAACTTCAAAGCCTTTAAATACCTGGCTTAACTGCAGAATAGAAGAAATACACAGAATATAAATATATAAACATAAATGTAAAAATATAAAAAATGCAGAATAAAAAGTTTGAATGTGGTGTCTGTCTAGAGAGCACACTCTTGGCCTAAATTTCAAGAGCCTATATACCTACAGGCCAAATTTGGCTTTTAAGTCAAATATATATCACCCTGGCAACTGTATAAGAAAAAGTGACCATATTAAGGTAGAAAACAAAGAACCAGTAAAAATGAATGTTACTGTAAAAAAAAAAAATCAAAGTACTCACAAAATAAAAGGATGTAAAATATAAAAACATAAGCCTAATAATGTGGGGAGGAGAGGAGTAAAGAATGGGTTCAAATTCAATGACCATCAAATTAATATAGACTGCTATATGCAGGAGGGGTTATATACAACCTGATGGTACCCATATACACAAAGAATAAAGAGAAAGAAATCCAAATATATCACTAAAGAAAATCAGCAAACCATGAAAGAGAGAAAAATAAGAAGGGATCAGAGAAAATCTTTGGAAACAACAACAAAACAAATAACAAAATGACAATAAATACGTATCTTATCAGCTAATTACTTTGAATGTAAATGGACTACATGCTTCAATCAAAAGACACAGCATGACAGAATGGATGAAAAAAGACCCATCTATGTGCTGCCTACAAGACACTCATTTTAGACCTAAAGACACCTGCGGATTGAACGTGAGAGGATGGAGAACACCTATCAAGCAAATGGCAAAGGAAAGCCAGAGTAACAATACTTATATTCGATAAAATAAACTTTAAAACAAAGACTGTAACAAAAGACAAAGAAAGGCACAATATAATAATAATTAAGGCACTCTAACAAGATTTAACAGTTTTAAATATTTATGCACCCTATGTTGGGTTAATAACAAACATAAGGAACTAATTGATAATAATATAATAATAGTATGAGATTTTAGCATCCCACTTATATCAATGGAGAGATTAAACAAAAAATCAACACTGAAACAATGGCTTTGAATGACACACTGGACCAGATGGATTTAACAGACATATTCAGAACATTCCATCCTAAAACAACAGAAACACATTCTTTTCCAGTACACATGAAATGTTCCCCAGAACAGTTCACATATTAGCTCACACACACACACATACACACACAAAAACAAACCTTAACACATTTAAGAAGATCAAAGTTATGCCATGCATCTTTTCTGATCATCAACCCTAGGAAATTAGGATACAGTCACACACAAAAAATCTGGAAGGATTACAAATGCATGAAGGTTAAATCACCTGCTACTGAACAAGGATTGGGCTAGCCAGAAAATAAAAGAAGAAATAAAAAATTATGTAGAAACAATCAAAATGAAAACACAACAGTCCCAAACCTTTGGGATAAAGCAAAAGTGATTCTAAGAGGAAAATATATTGAATACATGTCTACTTTAAGAAGAGAAAAAAAATCTCAAAAAATAAATTAATCTTACTCCTAAAGGAGCTGAAAAAAGAACAACAAAACCTAAAGCCATCAAAAGGAAAGAAATAGTAAGGATTAGAGCAGAAATAAATGACATCAAAACTAAAAAAGATTAAAAATAAAACAGATCAATGAAACCAGGAGCTGGTTCTTTGAAAAAAATCACTAAAATTGATAAATCTCTAACCAGACTTATCAAGAAAAAAATAGAAAAGATCAAAAAAATAAAATCACAAGTGAGAGAGGAGAAATAATAACCAACACCACAGAAATACAATTATAAGAGAATATTGTGAAAAACTATATGCCAACTAATTGGACAACCTGGAAAAAATGGATAAATTCCTAGAAATATATTAACTACCAAAACTGAAACAGAAAGAAATAGAAAATTTGAACAGACTAATAACCAGTAAAGATACTGAATCAGTAATCAAAAAAACTGCCAACAAACAAAATTCCAGGACCAGATGGTTTCACAGGAAAATTCTACCAAACATTTAAATCAGCGTTAATTCCTATTCTTCTCAAACTATTCCAAAAAGTAGTAAAGAAGGAAACTTCCAAATTCATTCTATGAGCCTGGCATTACCTTGATACCCAAAACCAGATAAAGACATGACTAAAAAAAGAGGCCAATACCCCTGATGAACATAGATGCAAGAATCCTCAACAAAGTACAAGCAAAATAAATTCAACAATACATTAAAAAAAAAAAAAAATCAGGGCACCTGGGTGGCTCAGTGGGTTAAGCCTCTGCCTTCCGCTCAGGTCATGATCTCAGGGTCTTGTGGTCGAGTCCCATATCTGGCGCTCTGCTCAGCAGGGAGCCTGCTTCCCCCCGCCCCACCCCTGCCTGCCTCTCTGCCTACTTGTGATCTCTCTCTGTCAAATAAATAAATAAAATCTTAAAAAAAAAAAATCACTCATGGGGCTCCTGGATGGATTAGTCTGTTAAGCATCTGACTCGTGATTTTGGCTCAGGTCATGATCTCAGGGTAGTGGGATCAAACGCACAGTGAGGAGTCCGCATGAGATTCTCTCTCCTTCTCCCTTTGCCCCCCTCCCCTGGCTCATGCTCATTCTCTCTCAAATAAATAAATAAACATTCACCATGATCAAGTAGGATTTATTCCTAGGTTGCCAGAGTGGTTCAATATTTGCAAATCAATCAACGTGATACACCACATTAATAAAAGAAAGTGTTAAGAACCGTATGATCATTTAAATAGTGGAGAAAAAACATTTGACAAAATGCAATAACCATTCATGATAAACCTTCAACAAAGTAGGTTTAGAAGGAACATACCTCAACATAATAAAGGTCATATATGAAAAACCCACAACTAGTATTATCCTTAATGGGGAAAAACAGAGCTTTTCCCCCAAGGTCAGGAATAAGACAATGATGTCCACTGTCATCACTTTTATTCAGCATAGTACTGGAAGTCCTAGATGCAGCATCAAACAACAAAATAAATAGAAGACATCCAAATTGGTAAGGAAGAATTAAAACCTTCACCTTTTGCGTAATGACCACATACCAAATATAGAAAATCCTAATGACTCCACCAAAAAACTGCTAAAACTGATAAACAAATTCAATAAAGCCACAAGATACAAAATCAGTGAACAGAAATCTGTTGCATTTCTATACATCAAATGAAGGAGCAGAAGGAGAAATTAAGAAAACAACCCCATTTACAATTGCACCAAAAATAATAGTATCTTATTAGGAATAAACCTACCAAAGGGGTGAGGGGACCTGTACTCTAAAAACTATAGAACACTGATGACAGAAATTGAAGACAACAAAAAGAAATGGAAAAACATTCCCCGCTCATAGGTTGGAAGAAAAAATATTGTTAAAATGTCTATACTACCCAAAGTGATCTGCACATTTAGTGGAATACAATTTTTCACAGAACTAGAACAAACAATTCTAAAATGGAATCACAAAAGACCCTGAACAGCCAAAGAAATGTTGGAGGGAAAAAAAAAAAAAAAAAAAGCAAAGCTGTAGGCATCATAAAAAAAAACAGCACTATCTAGGGCACCTGGTGGCTCAGTCATTAAGCGTCTGCTTTGCGCTCAGGTCATGATCCCAGGGTCCTGTGATAGAGGCCCCACATCACGCTCTCTGCTTGTCAGAAAGCCTGTGTCTTCCCTCTCCCACTCCCCCTGCTTGTGTTCCCTCTCTTGCTCGCTCTTTCTCTCTCTCTCTCTCTGTCAAATAAATAAATAAATAAATACAGCTCCATCTACTATAGCATCAAAAGAATAAAACACTTAGAAATAAACTTAACAAAGGAAATGTAAAACTTGTATTGAGGAAACTATGAAACATCATGAAACAATAGACAATGTAAATAAACAAAAAGATGTGTATTTTTCATGGATTAGATACAATGGACACACTCATGTTCATTGGCAATACTCCCCAAGTTGACTTACAGAATCAATTCAATCTTTATCAAAACCCCAAGTGGCTTCTTTACAGATATTAAAAAACTGATCCTAAAATTCATAAGGAAATCCTAGCAACCCAGAATAGGTTAAAAAAAATAATAATCTTGATATAGAAGAACAAAGTTGGATGACTCACACTTCCCAATTTTAAAACTTACTATAAAGCTACAATAATAAAATAAGATGATGTTGGCATAAAGACAGACATTTAGATCAATGGAATAGCATTTAGAGTCCAGAAATAAAGCCTTGCATTCACAGTCAATTAATTGTCAATACAGTTCAGTGGGAGAAAGAACAATGTTTGTAATAAATGGGTCTGGGACAACTGGATATCCATATGCAAAATAATAAAGTTGGACTTTTGCCTCACATTGTATAAAAAACTAACTCAAAATAGATTTTAAAAAAACTAAATATAAGGCTAAAACTATAAAATTCTTTATCAAAAAGGCCTAAATTTTCATGACCTTAGAGAAGACCGTGGTTTCTTAGGTTTGAAACCAAAAGCACAAGCAATAACAGAAAATAAAAATAGATAAGTTGAATTACATCAAAATGAAAAACTTTTGTGTTGCAAAAGTTACCATCAAACAAAAGTGAGAAGAAAACCCACAAAATGAGAGAAAAGATTTGCAAATTGTATACCTGTTAAGGGACTTACTATACCTAAAATATATAAAGAACTCTTACAACTCAATAATAATATAACTTAATTTTAAAATGTGCAAAATATCTGAGTAGATATTTCTCCAGAGACTATATAAAAATGGCCCATAAGCACATGAAAAAATGTTCAACATCATCAGCCATGATAAATAAAACTCAAAACCACAATGAGGAACCACTTTACAGCCCACTAGATTAGCTATAATCAAAAAGACAGACAACAGCAACTATTGTGGGGATGTGGGAAAACTGGAAGTCTCATAATTGCCAGTGGCAGTCTAAAATGGTGTACCCATTTTTAAAAACAGAATGGCAGGGACGCCTGGGTGACTCAGTGGGTTAAGCATCTTCCTCAGCTCCGATCATGATCCCAGAGTCCTGGAATGAAGTTTCGTTTCGGGCTTCTTGTTCAGTGGGGAGACCAGTTCTCCATCTGCCTGCTGCTCCCCCTGCTTGTGCTCTCTCTCTCCGACATGTAAGAATGTAAAATCTTAAAGAAAGAAAGAAAAGAAAAACAGATGAGCAGCTCCTCAAAATGTTAAACATAGAGTTACCCTGTAACCCAACATTCCACACCTTGGTATACGTTCAAGAGAAATGAAAACATATGTCCTCATAAAAACTTACACGGGAATGTTCATAGCAGCACTTTCGTAATAACTAACAAGTGAAAACAACCCAAATATCCATTGACTAATGAATTGATAAATGAAATGTGGTATATACAAGTAATGGAATATTATTCAGCAGTAAAAAGGGATAAAGTAATGATCCATGTACAACACAGATGACCTTTGAAAACTTTATATGAAAGAAGCCCAACACAAAAGACCAGGTATTATATGATTCCATTTATCTGAAATGTCCATAATAGGCAAATTTATAAAAACAGAAAAGAAATTAGTGATTGCCTAAGGCTAGGGAGGTAGGTGGTTGGTGACCAATTGGTTCAGATTTTTGGGGGGGATGATGAAAATGTTCTGGAATTAGTAGTATTGGCTGCACAATTCTATGAATATACTGAAAACCATTGAATTGTACATTTTAAAGAGGTGTCGTATATAGATATAAATTACATCTCAATAAAGTGTTTGTTTTTTAAAACACAATAAATTAAGTTAAATTAAAGACCGGATAGCAGTCATATCCATACAGAGAGTGAGAAGAGATAACGCTAAAGGGGCACTGTTGGGTAGGTGGGAACTGGTTAACTCTTACATCCAAGTCTTACATATAAACTCCAAGGTTTCTGAATTTTCTTCTACAGTGCCCTAACTGCAAATTGAGCTCAGTATTATACAATTTAGAACAACCAAAGTGTTGGACACGCTAGAGTTTAGGCACACTAGAAGACTCAATAAGATTCATACCTAAAAAATCAAGGTTGCAGGGTGCCTGGGTGGCTCAGTCAAGCATCTGACCCTTGGTTCCCACTCAGGTCGTGATCTCAGGGTCCTGAATGAGCTGGAGCCCTTGTTCCACGTGGGACTCTGCTTGTCCCTCTCCTTCCCCTGTTCCCTTATCTCCTCTCCCTTATATGTGCACGCGCATACTTGATCTCTTGCTTGCTCTCACTCTCTCAAATTAATTAATTAACAATAATAATAATTTAAAAAATCAAGGTTGGGTGGACTTTTGGACAGAGGTACCAGACAAGTTCAAAGGCAAAAAAGAAGTCTCAGACAGTGTCAGCGTGTGGATAGCTGTATCCGCAAGCCTCCCGTAGTTTCTACCTTTACTTTCCATTGAAAAGACCATGGGGGGACGCCTGGGTGGCTCAGTTGGTTGGACGACTGCCCTCGGCTCAGGTCATGATCTCGGAGTCCGAGGATCGAGTCCCGCATCGGGCTCCCAGCTCCACGGGGAGTCTGCTTCTCTCTCTGACCTTCTCCTCGCTCATGTTCTCTCTCACTGTCTCTCTCTCAAATAAATAAATAAATAAAATCTTTAAAAAGAAAGAAAGAAAGAAAGAAAGACCATGGGTCAGTGGTAATGACAGTGTGCCTACTGTATGCCATACACAGTGCCAGGTGCTGGAGACAAAATCACGAGTAAAGCAAGTTCTCTGCTTCTGAGCTTAAACGGAAGCAAATAATTACATTAAAGTAATAGCTATGTGCTCTGGTGGAGGTCTGGACTAAGAGCTATGGGAGCAGAGAAAAGGGAACAGTTAACTTTGTCACAATAAAGCGGAGAGAGCTTCCTGGGACGGTGACCTTCCAGCTAGGTCTTGGAGAATGAACAAAAAAAATGCCTGCAATGCCCCCTTTGCATTTTTTCTCTGCATATAAAATCTTGTTTTGCTATTGAGCCTATATATATATACATATATATAATATGTAATATGTATGGATATCCTTATCTATTTCTACATCTATATCTATATATAGATATCCTTATCTAAAAATGAAGCAGAATTAAATAAATACCTAAAAGGCACTAAATATGCTATAAAGCTATTCAGAGAATAAGACATAGGTATGTGGTTTGAGACATTTATGGGCAATTTTTATTCTGCATTTATATAAGAACACAGTTCATTAAGAAAATAATCAATCGTCAACCATAATTTATCCACTAATAGTTAAGAACTTTCTATTCTATTTTGCTTTATCAAACAATAGACTCATTTCTGAATGAAAGTCTAAGCTGAACCACAGAATCACTTAACTATACGGCTAGAGATGATGACTCTACTAGGTAGTCTGGGTATCTTGACTTTAGTTCCTGCTGGGTTTAATTACTCCTGATTTAAAATCTTTCCTTTCTTCAAATAGTTTAGAAGGATTTTCTACCACTTCCCTTGATAATCTGTCTTTGTCACCTACGGTCTCACATGTCATCTGTTAAGCGAAACAAAGTGGAGTTTTTTTTTTTTTCCAATTTATTTATTTTCAGAAAAACAGTATTCATTATTTTTTCACCACACTCAGTGCTCCATGCAAGCTGTGCCCTCTATAATACCCACCACCTGGTACCCCAACCTCCCACCCCCCCGCCACTTCAAACCCCTCAGATTGTTTTTCAGAGTCCATAGTCTCTCATGGTTCGCCTACAAAGTGGAGTTTTAATGTGTAATTACTAGTAAAAACAAACTGGCAACCTAAAAGAATACTAGCATGGGACTTTTCAAAAGCTTGAATTTCTCTGACATAGAATTTTATCAGCAAATGGCCCCCAAATATTTTGCTGCATCTCCGAATAAGCCAAGTGCTTATATCTTAATATGATTTGTCAAGCAATTTCAACAGCACCCTACTCTTTGATTTCCAGGATGACCATCTCCTCCTGTGATAAAATTGAATTTTTTTCTGTCAGTTTAGTGGGAAAGGGGCAAAAATATGATAACAGGATGAAAAGTTTTCTTTCAGGAAACAGTAAGAAACTATCCCCTTGTAGAAGAGCGTTCTCTTGCCTTCCATCCTTGGACTTGGCTGCTAATGTTTTAGGAACAGACAAGTATGCTCTCTCAGCGCCTATGCCTGGTTATACCCCCAAATTAGCCAAATAGATTTACTACTTATATTTGTAAGTTCCCTTTGGTTGTTGGGGGTTTTTTTTTGTAATTAACAGTGTTATGTATGGTTTTGTTAAAACTATGTTTGCCAGTCAAAGGTATGACTTTAATTTCAACTCCTCTCTACGAACTTTCTTTTAGTTCTTGCTTTAATTTCTTTAAATTCAATGTTTCAGTCGCCCCTTCCCACCCCAAGGGGATTGGCTTTGGCATTCTTAAAAAAACAAAACAAAACAAAAACCTTGATTATGATTGAAACACAGGATGAACTTTGAAGATATCCAGAGGTATTTGGAAGTGTTTTTCCCAATATAATTTGGCCACAAAACAGGGGAGCAGAACAATCTTGAACTTAAATTAGTACTGAATGCTTACAGACCTTCTACTGGTGGCAAATAATTGTTTCAGGGGAGGACTACTGAGTCACTGGTTTTATGTGAGCGGTTTCTTAACAAGCACAAAAGCAGAATGTTATTCTTCTCAAATGAAAGGTTAATTGCAGTCTGAGAATTCAACAGAGAACTGGGGAGGTGGCCCAATTAGGTGTCAGCAGTCCTCTGCCCTCCTTCACACCAGCTCTGCCCAGTACCCCAGCCTCAGCCACTAGCCAGCACTAATCTAACCACTTCCCAGAAGCCTTTGTGACAAGAGCCTTGAAACCAGAGCCTCTCCCAGAGTAAATCCTGACCAAGATATCAGTCCATTCTGGCCAACTCCTTCCAAAGAGACTAGAGATAGGCTCTCTCCCTGAGTCCCTGGTTTCTTAGAAGTGTGGTCAGTCCCTACCTTGGTGACTCCTTTCAAAGAGAATTTACCCTGGGCCCTTATTATTTCCAAAGTCTGTGGAAAGTTCATGATGTCTTGTGGTGGGACCAAGCTTGAGAAACAGTCAATCTTGATCAGGTAAACCCTTGCTGAATAGTGTCAGAGCACCTCAATCCACCATTCATTCTTTTTTTTTTTTTTTTAAAGATTTTATTTATCTATTTGACAGACAGAGATCACAAGTAGTCAGAGAGGCAGGCAGAGAGAGAGAGAGAGGAAGCAGGCTCCCTGCTAAGCAGAGAGCCCGATTCGGGGCCCGATCCCAGAACCCTGGGATCATGACCTGAGCTGAAGGCAGAGGTTTTAACGCACTGAGCCACCCAAGTGCCCCCACAGAGCGACATAATCCCTCTGTGGCTTAGTACCTTCATTCATAAAATAGGGATAATTATAATACCTTGTAGGCAATTTCAAAGAATGAATGAGTTAACATGTCTGAAAGTGTTTAGAATAGTGCCCAAAACATGGTAAATGCCACATATATATTGCTATTGTTATTTTTGAGCATGGCCAACAGACTGAGGTATGTAAAAACCAGTATGATATAATTTTTTTAAAAATTTTATTTATTTATTTGACAGGCAGAGATCACAAGTAGGCAGAGAGGCAGGCAGGTAGAGAGAGAGGTGGAAGCAGGCTCCCATCTGAGCAGAGAGCCTGATGTGGGACTCCATCCCCGGACCCTGGGATAATGACCTGAGCTGAAGGCAGAGACTTTAACCCACTGAGCCATCCAGGTGCCCCAGTATGATATAATTTTTTAAAAATGAAATTGTACTTCAATAGGCTTCAGCTTTGATTGGATTTCCTATCTATAGCATGGAGATACATTTTTAATTACTATTCAAGAGCAACCATTCAAACACTTCTTGAATTGGTCTTCACAGAAGATTATTCCAGGAGACATTAATTAGGTGTGCCAGACAACAAAATTAGTTGTGGAGCAAACAAATTTGTTTGTTCACCCATTAAACAAAATTTAATTGATTTCTTGACTCCAAGATTTCTTAGTCTTTCATGTGATATGTACATTACAAAACACAGGAGAAAGATTTGGTATGCAAGGCTTACCAAATGTAAGAGAATGCAGAATCCTTTGTTCTTAGAGTTCTCATACATCCACTAGCTCCCCCAAACTGTGTTGCAGAGGGAATGCTATGGATGCTACTTGGCAGCTACTTGACAAAAAGACTATCATGTCAAGTAACATTTAAGTCCCATCTTCCTAATTCTTAATTGGTATGAATAAATTATATCACACTGGAAAAAAAATATTCACAAGGGTAGAAACCAATGAACAGTTTCCAGATTTAGAGTTTTCAAAAACCAATAAAATTAATAGGTTTCGACTCTTTTATCTTACCATAAAAGATCATTTAGATACTGTCACCCCGTTGATCGCCAGGGTTGATTCGGCTGATCTGGCTAGCTAGGCGGGTGTCCCCTTCCTCCCTCACCGCTCCATGTGCGTCCCTCCCGAAGCTGCGCGCTCGGTCGAAGAGGACGACCTTCCCCGATAGAGGAGGGGACCGTTCTTCGGTCAAGGGTATACGAGTAGCTGCGCTCCCCTGCTAGAACCTCCAAACAAGCTCTCAAGATCATTTAGATAAATTGTCTTTTATTATTACCATCGTTTCATAAAAGAACCAGCTTTAACAACCAAAAATTGAAGGAATAATATAACTTAAGGGTAAAGAACTGTTATTAAAATTGAATATATTTGGCCATTATTGAATTGAAATAATAATTATTAATATTATTGAAAAAGTCATTACATTATTTGCATTTTTGTCACTTTTTTTATTCTTTTTTTTAATTTTTTCAATTTATTTATTTTCAGAAAAACAGTATTCATTATTTTTTCACCACACCCAGTGCTCCATGCAATCTGTACCCTCTATAATACCCACCACCTGGTACCTCAACCTCCCACCCACCCACCCCACCCCCCCGCCACTTCAAACCCCTCAGATTGTTTTTCAGAGTCCATAGTCTCTCGTGGTTCACCTCCCCTTCCAATTTACCCCAACTCCCTTCTCCTCTCTAACACCCCTTATCCTCCATGATATTTGTTATGCTCCACAAATAAGTGAAACCATATGATAATTGACTCTCTCTGCTTCACTTATTTCACTCAGCATAATCTCTTCCAGTCCCGGTCCATGTTGCTACAAAAGTTGGGTATTCATCCTTTCTGATGGAGGCATAATACTCCATAGTGTATATGGACCACATCTTCCTTATCCATTCGTCCATTGAAGGGCATCTTGGTTCTTTCCATAGTTTGGCGACCGTGGCCACTGCTGCTATAAACATTGGGGTACAGATGGCCCTTCTTTTCATGACATCTGTATCATTTTTGTCACTTTGCCTCAAATCAGGGAACATTTCTTCTCTGTTATTTGGGAATCACTGATATATACAGCAGCTTATGGAGCTTGTCAAACTAAACCTATGTATTCCAGATTCGTTTTATTTTGCAGAATATTGCTTCTTACTTATTGGCCCCATTGGTCACTACCATGGAGTCCTGCATGTCTGGTGGACTATCACCCATATGTCTGGATATTATTATTCAGGGAGATGGTGCTTTTGTCTTGCTGGTATGTTAAGAACACTGCGGTGGTGGAAGGAGAAATGGACCCTACAAACACATCTTCATGCCTCTCAGGGCATTTTGTCCAAACTTCCAACCACATCTTCTAGAAATCCCTTCTGTAATATAGGAACACTCTCTTTTCTCAGAATGTGCACCACCTTGCCTCAATTAAGAGATAGTTCTTCCATAAGGAGGCTATACTTCTGCTGTCTTTCACGTAGAAGTTACACATTTCCCCCACTCTGTCCAGGTTCGAAGGAGGGAGCAATGTCTTCCTCATTCCCTAGTGCAATTTCCAGACCCTTCTTGCTCTTTTATACAAAAATTGCCTGAAATGCTTTCTTCTCACATTTCAAAAGATTCCCCTTCTCATTTTTTTTTTCCCTCTCTCCTGCTTTTCAGACTCCTTCGTAAGATCCTTTCTTCACCATCCATCCAAATATGGCATTCCTTGCTTTGGTCTGTGACCCTACTCTTTCTCACTTTATATTCTTTCCCTAAGATTTCTCAGCCAATCCCATAGGATTGATGATCATCTACTTACTAATGAATCTCAGATTTTTATTTCTTGTCTAAAACTCTCTTTCGGGCTTCAGACCTGTACATCCTGCTCCTCATCCCCTCCCCCTACATTACTCACAGGCTCCACAAATTGAACGTGTTCATAATTCCCCTCATTCTCTTTTCCTGACACCTGTGTTTCCTAGCCCAGACACTGTTCCATCAGTCATCCAGCCAACACTGAAAACGAAGGGACATTTTTACTCTTCTTTTTCCTTCACCTTCCCCATCCCTCAGAGCCCAAATCCCATTTCTCCTTGAGATCAGTAAAATCTACTTTCTAGGAGGGAGGAGTCAAGATGGCGGAGAAGTAGCAGGCTGAGACTACTTCAGCTAGCAGGAGATCAGCTAGAGAGCTTATCTAAAGATTGCAAACACCTGCAAATCCATCGGCAGATCGAAGAGAAGAAGAACAGCAATTCTAGAAACCGAAAAACAACCACTTTCTGAAAGGTAGGACTGGCGGAGAAGTGAATCCAAAGTGACGGGAAGATAGACCCCGGGGGGAGGGGCCGGATCCAGGCAAGCGGCGGAGCAGCGGAGCACAAAATCAGGACTTTTAAAAGTCTGTTCCGCTGAGGGACATCGCTCCAGAGGCTAAACCGGGGCGAAGCCCACGCGGGTTCAGCGTGGCCTCAGGTCCCGCAGGGTCACAGAAGGATCGGGGGTGTCTGAGTGTCACAGAGCTTGCGGGTATTGGAGCGAGAAGGCCGGCTGCAGAGACAGAGCCGACAGTAAGCTCACAGCTTGGGGTTACCTTGAACCGGTCGCAGGCTCGGTGAGCTCGGAGCTCGGCCGGAGGTCAGGCAGACGGGAGTTACTGGGTGCTGTTCTCTGAGGGCGCACTGAGGAGTGGGGCCCCGGGATCTCCGCTCCTCCAGGCTGGAGACCAGGAGGCCGCCATTTGTATTCCCGTCCTCCTGAACTCTACGGAAAGCACTCAGGGAACAAAAGCTCCTGAAAGCAAACCCTAGCAGATTACTCAGCCAGGCCCCTGGTAAGGGCGGTGCAATTCCGCCTGGGGCAAAGACACTTGAGAATCACTACACCAGGCCCCTCCCCCAGAAGATCAACAAGAAATCCAGCCAAGACCAAGTTCACCTACCAAGTAGTGCAGTTTCAATACCAGGAGAGCAGCAGAATTCCAGAGGAGGAGAAAGCAAAGCACGGAACTCATGGCTTTCTCCCTGTGATTTTTTAGTCTTGCAGTTAAAGCACTTTGTTTCTTTTTTAATTTTTTTTTCTCTTCTTTTGCTAAATTTTTTAATTTTTTTTAATTTTTTTTAATTTTTTTTAATTTTTTTTAAATTTTTTTAAACTTTTACCCTTTTCATTTTTAACGTTTTTAACTAGTTTATCTAATACATATATTTTTTCTTTTTCATACTTTTCTTTATTCATTTTCTTTTTTTTTATTCCTTTTTTTTTCCTTTCTTTTTTTTGAACCTCTTTTTATCCCCTTTCTCCCCCCTCACGATTTGGGATCTCTTCTGATTTGGTTAAAGCATATTTTCCTGGGGTTGTTGCCACCCTTTTAGTATTTTACTTGTTCCTTCATATACTCTTATCTGGACAAAATGACAAGGCGGAAAAATTCACCACAAAAAAAAAGAACAAGAGGCAGTACCGAAGGCTAGGGACCTAATCAATACAGACATTGGTAATATGTCAGATCTAGAATTCAGAATGACAATTCTCAAGGTTCTAGCCAGGCTCGAAAAAGGCATGGAAGATATTAGAGAAACCCTCTCGGGAGATATAAAAGCCCTTTCTGGAGAAATAAAAGAACTAAAATCTAACCAAGTTGAAATCAAAAAAGCTATTAATGAGGTGCAATCAAAAATGGAGGTTCTCACTGCTAGGATAAATGAGGCAGAAGAAAGAATTAGCGATATAGAAGACCAAATGACAGAGAATAAAGAAGCTGAGCAAAAGAGGGACAAACAGCTACTGGACCACAAGGGGAGAATTCGAGAGATAAGTGATGCCATAAGACGAAACAACATTAGAATAATTGGGATTCCAGAAGAAGAAGAAAGAGAGAGGGGAGCAGAAGGTATACTGGAGAGAATTATTGGGGAGAATTTCCCCAATATGGCAAAGGGAACGAGCATCAAAATTCAGGAGGTTCAGAGAACGCCCCTCAAAATCAATAAGAATAGGCCCACACCACATCACCTAATAGTAAAATTTACAAGTCTTAGTGACAAAGAGAAAATCCTGAAAGCAGCCCGGGAAAAGAAGTCTGTAACATACAATGGTAAAAATATTAGATTGGCAGCTGACTTATCCACAGAGACCTGGCAGGCCAGAAAGAGCTGGCATGATATTTTCAGAGCACTAAACGAGAAAAACATGCAGCCAAGAATACTATAACCAGCTAGGCTATCATTGAAAATAGAAGGAGAGATTAAAAGCTTCCAGGACAAACAAAAACTGAAAGAATTTGCAAACACCAAACCAGCTCTACAGGAAATATTGAAAGGGGTCCTCTAAGCAAAGAGAGAGCCTACAAGTGGTAGATCAGAAAGGAACAGAAACAATACAGTAACAGTCACCTTACAGGCAATACAATGGCACTAAATTCATATCTCTCAATAGTTACCCTGAATGTTAATGGGCTAAATGCCCCAATCAAAAGACACAGGGTATCAGAATGGATAAAAAAACAAAACCCATCTATATGTTGCCTCCAAGAAACTCATTTTAAGCCCGAAGACACCTCCAGATTTAAAGTGAGGGGGTGGAAAAGAATTTACCATGCTAATGGACATCAGAAGAAAGCAGGAGTGGCAATCCTTATATCAGATCAATTAGATTTTAAGCCAAAGACTATAATAAGAGATGAGGAAGGACACTATATCATACTCAAAGGGTCTGTCCAACAAGAAGATCTAACAATTTTAAATATCTATGCCTCCAACGTGGGAGCAGCCAATTATATAAACCAATTAATAACAAAATCAAAGAAGCACATCAACAATAATACAATAATAGTAGGGGACTTTAACACTCCCCTCACTGAAATGGACAGATCATCCAAGCAAAAGATCAACATGGAAATAAAGGCCTTAAACGACACACTGAACCAGATGGACATCACAGATATATTCAGAACATTTCATCCCAAAGCAACAGAATATACATTCTTCTCTAGTGCACATGGAACATTCTCCAGAATAGATCACATCCTCGGTCCTAAATCAGGACTCAACTGGTATCAAAAGATTGGGATCATTCCCTGCATATTTTCAGACCACAATGCTCTGAAGCTAGAACTCAACCACAAGAGGAAGTTTGGAAAGAACCCAAATACATGGAGACTAAACAGCATCCTTCTAAAGAATGAATGGGTCAACCGGGAAATTAAAGAAGAATTGAAAAAAATCATGGAAACAAATGATAATGAAAACACAATGGTTCAAAATCTGTGGGACACAACAAAGGCAGTCCTGAGAGGAAAATATATAGCGGTACAAGCCTTTCTCAAGAAACAAGAAAGGTCTCAGGTACACATCCTAACCCTACACCTAAAGGAACTGGAGAAAGAACAAGAAAGAAACCCTAAGCCCAGCAGGAGAAGAGAAATCATAAAGATCAGAGCAGAAATCAATGAAATAGAAACCAAAAAAAAAAATAGAACAAATCAATGAAACTAGGAGCTGGTTCTTTGAAAGAATTAATAAAATTGATAAACCCCTGGCCAGACTTATCAAAAAGAAAAGAGAAAGGACCCAAATAAATAAAATCATGAATGAAAGAGGAGAGATCACAACTAACACCAAAGAAATACAAACTATTATAAGAACATACTATGAGCAACTCTATGCCAACAAATTTGACAATTTGGAGGAAATGGATGCATTCCTAGAAACATATAAACTACCACAACTGAGCCAGGAAGAAATAGAAAGCCTGAACAGACCCATAACCAGTAAGGAGATTGAAACAGTCATTAAAAATCTCTAAACAAACAGAAGCCCAGGGCCAGACGGCTTCCCGGGGGAATTCTACCAAACATTTAAAGAAGAACTAATTCCTATTCTCCTGAAACTGTTCCAAAAAATAGAAATGGAAGGAAAACTCCCAAACTCATTTTATGAGGCCAGCATCACCTTGATCCCAAAACCAGACAAGGATCCCATAAAAAAAGAGAGCTATAGAACAATATCCTTGATGAACACAGATGCAAAAATTCTCACCAAAATACTAGCCAATAGGATTCAACAGTACATTAAAAGGATTATTCACCACGACCAAGTGGGATTTATTCCAGGGCTGCAAGGTTGGTTCAACATCCGCAAATCAGTCAATGTGATACAACACATCAATAAAAGAAAGAACAAGAACCATATGATACTCTCAATAGATGCTGAAAAAGCATTTGACAAAGTACAGCATCCCTTCCTGATCAAAACTCTTCAAAGTGTAGGGATAGAGGGCACATACCTCAATATTATCAAAGCCATCTATGAAAAACCCACCACAAATATCATTCTCAATGGAGAAAAACTGAAAGCTTTTCCACTAAGGTCAGGAACACGGCAGGGATGTCCATTATCACCACTGCTATTCAACATAGTACTAGAAGTCCTAGCCTCAGCAATCAGACAACAAAAGGAAATTAAAGGCATCCAAATCTGCAAAGAAGAAGTCAAACTATCACTCTTCGCAGATGATATGATACTATATGTGGAAAACCCAAAAGACTCCACTCCAAAACTGCCAGAACTTATACAGGAATTCAGTGAAGTGTCAGGATATACGATCAATGCACAGAAATCAGTTGCATTTCTCTACACCAACAACAAGACAGAAGAAAGAGAAATTAAGGAGTCAATCCCATTTACAATTGCACCCCAAACCATAAGATACCTAGGAATAAACCTAACCAAAGAGGCTAAGAATCTATACTCAGAAAACTATAAAGTACTCATGAAAGAAATTGAGGAAGACACAAAGAAATGGAAAAATGTTCCATGCTCCTGGATTGGAAGAATAAATATTGTGAAAATGTCTATGCTACCTAAAGCAATCTACACATTTAATGCAATTCCTATCAAAGTACCATCCATCTTTTTCAAAGAAATGGAACAAATAATCCTAAAATTTATATGGAACCAGAAAAGACCTCGAATAGCCAAAGGAATATTGAAAAAGAAAGCCAAAGTTGGTGGCATCACAATTCCGGACTTCAAGCTCTATTACAAAGCCTTCATCATCAAGACAGCATGGTATTGGCACAAAAACAGACACATAGATCAATGGAACAGAATAGAAAGCCCAGAAATAGACCCTCAACTCTATGGTCAACTAATCTTCGACAAAGCAGGAAAGAATGTCCAATGGAAAAAAGACAGCCTCTTCAATAAATGGTGTTGGGAAAATCGGACAGCCACATGCAGAAAAATGAAATTGGACCATTTCCTTACACCACACATGAAAATAGACTCAAAATGGATGAAGGACCTCAATGTGAGAAAGTAATCCATCAAAATCCTTGAGGAGAACACAGGCAGCAACCTCTTCGACCTCAGCCGCAGCAACATCTTCCTAGGAACATCGCCAAAGGCAAGGGAAACAAGGGCAAAAGTGAACTATTGGGATTTCATCAAGATCAAAAGCTTTTGCACAGCAAAGGAAACAGTTAACAAAATCAAAAGACAACTGACAGAATGGGAGAAGATATTTGCAAACGACATATCAGATAAAGGACTAGTGTCCAAAATCTATAAAGAACTTAGCAAACTCAACACCCAAAGAACAAATAATCCAATCAAGAAATGGGCAGAGGACATGAACAGACATTTCTGCAAAGAAGACATCCAGATGGCCAACAGACACATGAAAAAGTGCTCCATGTCACTCGGCATCAGGGAAATACAAATCAAAACCACAATGAGATATCACCTCACACCAGTCAGAATGGCTAAAATCAACGAGTCAGGAAATGACAGATGCTGGCGAGGATGCAGAGAAAGGGGAATCCTCCTACACTGTTGGTGGGAATGCAAGCTTGTGCAACCACTCTGGAAAACAGCATGGAGGTTCCTCAAAATGTTGAAAATAGAACTGCCCTATGACCCAGCAATTGCACTACTGGGTATTTACCCTAAAGATTCAAACGTAGTGATCCAAAGGGGCACGTGCACCCGAATGTTTATAGCAGCAATGTCCACAATAGCCAAACTATGGAAAGAACCTAGATGTCCATCAACAGCTGAATGGATCAAGAAGATGTGGTATATATACACAATGGAATACTATGCAGCCATCAAAAGAAATGAAATCTTGCCATTTGCGACAACATGGATGGAACTAGAGCGTATCATGCTCAGCGAAATAAGTCAAGCGGAGAAAGACAACTATCATATGATCTCCCTGATATGAGGAAGTGGTGATGCAACATGGGGGCTTAAGTGGGTAGGAGAAGAATCAATGAAACAAGATGGGATAGGGAGGGAGACAAACCATAAGTGACTCTTAATCTCACAAAACAAACTGAGGGTTGCTGTGGGGAGGGTGGTTGGGAGAAGGGGGGTGGGGTTATGGACATTGGGGAGGGTATGTGCTTTGGTGAGTGCTGTGAAGTGTGTAAACCTGGCGATTCACAGACCTGTACCCCTGGGAATAAAAATATATGTTTATAAAAAATTAAAAAATTAAAAAAAAATCTACTTTCTAAGCATCTCTCGAAAACTACCATTTTCTCTTTTGCCTGCATCACTAGGACTCTAGTCTCACCCCTTCAGTATTTTTTTCTGCACTTTGGAGTGATCTTTCTGATTACAGCATCCCCAGGCCTGAAACCCTTTTTTAACCTGAAAGCAAGGTCCTTCCTGATCTGGCTGCCCCTTGCTTCTGCAACCTGCACTCTCTCCCCTCTTATACCCAGTAACCTTCGGGGTCTTAAAGAAGCCATGCCTTCTTGGGACTCTAGGGCTTTGCACATGTTACTCCCTTTTCAGAAACACTTCTCCCCACCATACACAGGTACCATTTACCCCACACCTCCCTTTGCTTGGCTCATTTTTTCTTCTGACTTCAGGCCTAGCTTGGATTATCTCTTCCTGCATAAAGATTTCACAGATGCCTCAACTCAGTATTGGCTTAGGAGCCCCTTCTCTGCACTCTTATTGTGTGCTGTCCTTTCCCTACTGTAGAATTTCCTACAAAAACAATTGTTATTTGTTGAGCTGTCTACTTCCCCCTCCAAACTATAAGCTCATGAAGACACAGACAATGTTATTCTATTAATCGTCATATTTCTTGAGCTTTGCACTTGGCCAGCTCCTAATAGGCACTCAATAATATCTAAAAAAAAAAAAAAAAAAAAAAAAAAGAATTAGTGCATTTGATGATGGTTTTCTAAATTAAGTGTTCTTATTAATGGATGTATCACCTAGGTCCCAAGAGGAAATAACACACTCAAAATAGGTTGATTTGGGGACAAGTGACTTACATAGGGATTATGTACAAGTGTGGGGTATGCAAACTTGTAGTAACGACTCAGTAACTCAGGCCCTTGCCACCCTTAGCCCAGAAGCAGTTGCAGAACAGGAAGGAGAGAAAGTCACATAGAGCTGGTCACTTGACAGGAGCATTGGCCTTTGGTTAAGAGACAGAGCCAGCATGAAGCTACTGTATCAGTCAGGAATCAACCAGAGAAACAGAACTAGTAGGAGATAAACAGTAAGGCATTTAGTGCAAGGAATTGACTTATGTAATTGTGGAGACTAGCAAGGCCAGGCCACAATGTGATAATAGGCCTTCGGGAGGGGCCGGCTGAAACTCTCAGACACAGGATGAACCTCCTGTCCATTGATAGAATTTGGTCTTTTAAAAGTGAGAAGCCTCACTTCTGCTCTTAAGGGCTCAAGTGACTGAGTCAGGCCTGCCCAGATGACCTAGGAGAATCTTCCTTCCATAGAGTCAATTAATTATAGACTTCAGTCATATCTAAAAAATACTCTCACAGCAATACCTGAGTTCGTGTTTGATTAAATGACTGAGAAATTCAGCTAAATGGACACATAAAACTGACTATCTCAGCCAACTTGAAGGAAGGGAGCCAGGGAAGGCACATCTGTCCTCACTCTCCAGGCTCTCCATTGGCCAAGCCCTATTGGCTCTCAAGTCAGAAGGCAGAACCTATTGATGGAATCCTGACAGGTCACTGGATTCCTCACACCTCCTGGAGTGCCAGACTGGGAGAG
The DNA here is from genome assembly GCF_020171115.1 of Neogale vison. NCBI lineage: Eukaryota > Metazoa > Chordata > Mammalia > Carnivora > Mustelidae > Neogale > Neogale vison. The sequence goes on along the minus strand of NC_058094.1, from coordinate 160,386,985 downwards.
GGAACCAAGCTCCAGATGGCGCTCTGTGGGTGCAGTGTGAGATTTCTCAAAAAAAAAAAAAAAAAAAAAAAAAAAAAAAAAGTGAATGAGGATTCAGACTGAACAGTTTTGAAGAAAGAAGCTCCTTAAAGAGGAGAGAAGTCTCAAAATTAGGGACCAAAGTGAAAAACTAGGGCATTCCTAATCCATGGCTCCCATGTAAAAGGTTTGTCTTTTTTTGTTAATGCTTTTCCTTTGGGCTATAGGGACAGACTGTGTAGTATATACACAGTTCCACATACTGCCCCCTTAAGTCAGAAATCCTATTACTCACACCAAGACTTCCTGACAATTTGAATGCACCTCTGCAAGCTCGTGTGGCATGTTGTAAGGAACTGAGCCGGGGCAGCACCCAGGAATGTGGCCTGACCCGCAACCTTTTTCCTGTGCTGGGGAAACTGCAGTCTGGTGAACTAGGGTCAACCAGTTCCCAAGTGGGAGTAAAGCAGCAGGGTGGGCAATTCAGGAACTCTGAAGTAAACCCACCTGCCAGTCTTTGCCCACCACCAAATAATAAGGTGATACTGGAAAAGGGTTCACTATCTCCTGGGTCATATTTACTTTTCACAGTTAAAAGTTCAGACTCTCAAGTTAAACTGTTAAGATGCAAATTTCTGCTTCACCACCTGCTGAGTATGAGCTTGTAGACAGGTTAGTTAAGCTATAGAAAGACAATCAGTATGGAGATTAAATGAATCATGAGCATTTCAGAATGGTACGGGGCATGTAGTGTCCATAGTGTCCCATGAATGCTAGCTATTATTATCATCGAAAGCAAATTGGTGTTTTCAATTTCCTAAATACTACAACCTTCAAGAACTCTAGTGTAGGGGTCTGCAAACAAAGCCAAATCCAGTCTGTCACCCATTTTTGTAAATAAAGTTTTATTGGAACGTAGCCATGCTCAATCATTTACATACTGGCCATGGTTACATTTACTCTGCACAGTTACATAGTTGCCACAGAGGTAGTATGACTCACAAAAACCAAAGTATTTGTTCTCTGACCCTTCATAGAAGCCCCAGATTTAGAAAATGGAAGTGCTAACTTGAAAGTGATTAAATGGGATTGCTTTATAAACACAAAAATTGATACCCTATTATAATACATAAAGCTTGATTTTTCCCAAAGAAATCTTACCACTCATTACACAATACTCAGGAACAAGTATAAAGGATGTTCCCTCCACCCTCCTCTTATTTTATTTTATTTTATTTTTTGCCTCAACTAAAAAAAAAAAAAGCCTGAATAATGCTATTATTTGGCACTAGGCAAGTAATATTTTGAAACTGAATTTTAAGAATGAAGACCTAGAAAATTCTCTTTCCCTTGGTTCTGTATGCACAACTTTGGCCACAATCTGTCTATGGCAAGTTAGTTCTGTAGATTAGAGAAGGGTGCTACTGAAGCCCAAGTCAAGACTTTGACCTACAACTAGTCAAAGCTGATGTTTTATTCTGTCCGATGACCTTGAATACAGACCAATAGCTAATGCTTCTACCAAACCATGTACCAGGTGCTCACAATGTTATCCCAAGTGACAATTTATCCCTTCAAATGTATCATCACTACTGATACAGTCAGTCAAGAAATATACCTTCATATGGTGGCTCAAAAACATTCTGTTTGCTTGCAAGAGATGACTGGTTTTCATGGATCATACTACTATGAGTATTCAGAGAAACACATGGGTTGACCATATAAGGGCTTATCTGATAGGTGAGGTCAGTTGGGAGATAGAAGAATTATTAAACTCCCTAAAACCCTCTCTTCCTGCAATCTGCCTATCCTTTGTTGCAGTGTTTCCCTTAACTCGTCCTACTTTACTAATTACTACATGCTCCTGACCTTGACTTGGCAAATCTGGTTTTGTTTTCTAGGTCCTGATTTAAACATAGCAACTGCTTCTGCTCTCCATCTTTCCTAGACTCTCCCCTCCATGACTTTATTCTAGCCTGGTGATTTGACCCTTAATCTCTGTTATTTTCTTCGTTATTTGGTTTAGGAGAGAGGGATAAGCCCCTCCACACATATAAAATAGTCCCCCCATTGAAAAGAGCTTATCAGTGCAAAATAAGATTGAATGTGGAGAAGGTTAAATACTGGCTATTGTTTTTCTTCACTTCCTATTATACTTGGTGTCACATGCCTGATCACTCTGCAATAAAATCTACACATGGATTACATGTATGAAAAGTAGACATTCGGGAAACTGCTTTCTTTTTAAAACACAATGTTCTGTCTCTTAGCCAAGCATACTTATTTTAAAGAGTTGGTATGCAATTAATGTATTTGGAACACATGACTGATTAAAAATAGCAGCACTGTTAAGTTCTAACTTTGTTCTTTTGCCAGTTTTGAAGTTCCATGAGAGCAAAGGATTTAACGATCATAGTAACTAGATAAAACTGAAGCTTATGTAAGTTTGCCTGCTTTGTCTCACTGAACGTGTCCAAATCTGCGTATGTAATCCAAATCAGGTAATGCTACAAGCATACATTTTTCAGTTCAGTAGATCATTTGCAACACTGACATCACTTAAAGTTTTCTAATGTGTTTTACATATTAGCTTACTATATTAGATACACTTGTCTTCAGTGGAACTAGGTATTTTTATTATTGAAGTATAATTGACCCACTATATTATGTTATTTTCAGGTGTTCAACATATTGATTCTACAATTCTATATATTACTAATGCTCTCTACAATAAGCATAATCACCATCTGTCATCACACAGCATTATTATGATTATTTATTATTTTTTTCAAGAGAGGGAGAGAGAGAGAATATAAACAGGGTGGGAACAGGGGTGAGGTAGACAGAGAGTCTTAAGCAGGCTTTTCACCTAGCATGGAGCCCCACTAAGGGCTCAATCTCAGGATCCTGAGATCATGACCTGAGCCAAAATCAAGAGTCGGCCACTTAACCAACTAAGCCACGCAGGCACCCCACATTGTTCTAGTTATTATTGATTATATTTCCTATGCTGTACTTTCCATCTTTGTGACTTTTTATTTTATAACTAGAACTTTGTACTTTTTAATCTCCTTTATCTGTTTCACCCATTTCCCCACCCATCTCCTCTCTAGCAACCACTAGTTTGTTCTCTGTATTGAAGAATCTGTTTTAGGGGTGCCTGGGTGGCTTAGTGGATTAAGCATCTGACTCTGGATTTCCCCTTAGGTCATGCTCTCAGGGGCATGGGGTCAACCTGCTTAGGATTCTTTCTCTCCTCTCTCTGCCCCTCCCCTCTCCTGTTCACTCTCTCTTAAAAAAAAAAAAAAGGAAAGAAAGAAAAAGACTGTTTCATTGTTTGTTCATTTTTTTTGTCTCTTAGATTCCACATATAAATGAAATCATATAGTATTTGTCTTTTTCTCTGACATTTCACTTAGCATAATACTGGACCTCTAGGTCCAGCCATGTTGCAGCAAATGACAAGATTTTATGCTTTTTGATGCGTCAGTAATATTTCAGTGTGTGTGTGTGTGTTGAGAATTCTTTAACCATTCATCTTTCAATAGATGGTTAGGTTGCTTCCATATCTTGGTTATTGTAAATAATGCTGCAACAAGCATAAAGGTGCAGATATCTTTTCAAATTAGTGTTTGTTTTCTTTGGGTGAATATCCAGTAGTAGAATTACTAGATCAGATGGTCTATTTTTAGTTTTATGAGGAACCTCTACACTGTTTTCCTAAGTGGCTGCACTGATTTACATTCCCATCAACAGTACTTGAGGGCTCCCCTTTCTCCACATCCTCACCAACACTTGTTATTTCTTGTCTCTCTGATCCTAGCCATTCTGACAGATGTAAGATGATACTTCACTGTGGTTTTAATTTGCATTTTCCTGATGATTAGTGATGTTGAGCATCTTTTCCTGTATCTGTTAGCCATCTGCATGTCCTCTTTGAAAAAAATGTCTCTTCAGATCCTCTGCATAATTTTTAATTAGATTTTGGTTTTTGTGTTGAGTTATGTAAGTTTTTAAAAAATATATTTTGTATAATAACCCTTTATTGGATGTATCATTTGCAATTTTCTTCTCCCATTCACTAGGTTACCTTTTAGTTTTGTTGATGGTTTCCTTTCCTATGCAAAATCTTTTTATTTTGGTTTTAGTTTGTTTTTGCTTGTGCTTCTTTTGCCATAAAAAGTGTTGCTAAGGGCAATGTCCAAGAGACCACTGCCTATGTTTTCTTTTAGGAGTTTTATGGCTTTTGGACTCACATTTACATTTTTAATCCATTTTGGGTTTAAACTTGTGTATGGTGTAAAAGTGGTCCAGTTTCATTCTTTTGGATGTAGTTGTCCAGTTTTCCCCACACCATTTATTGAAAAGATTGCCTTTTCCTCATCGTATAATCTTGTTTCCTTTGTCATGAATTAATTGACCATATAGACATGGAGTTCTTTCTGCAAATAGGATAGAGATATTCTGTTCCACTAATCTATGTTTATATTTTTGCACCAGTACAACATACTGTTTTGATTACTATAGCTTCTCAATGTATCTTGAAATCTGGGATTGTGATCCTTCCAGCCTTGTTCTTTCTCAAGATTGCTTTGGCTGGTGAGGGCTTTTGTGGCTCCACACAAATATTAGGATTATTTGTTCTAGTTCTGTGAAAAATGCTGTTGGCATTTTTATAGGGCTTGCATTGAATCTGTAGAATGCTTGGGGTAGTATGGGCATTTTAACTATATCAATCCTTCCAATCCATGAGCATGGTATATCTTTCCATTTTTTTGTGTTGTCTTCAATTTTCTTCATCAGTGTCTTACAGTGTTCAAAATACAAGTCTTTCATCTGCTTGGTTACATTTATTCCTGGATATTTTGTTTCTTTTGGTGCAATTGTAAATGGATTGTTTTCTTAATTTCTCCTTATTTGTTACTAGTGTATAGAAACAGAACAGATTTCTGTATAATTTGTATCCTGCAACTTTGCTGTATTTATTTATTAATTCTAATAGGGCTGTTTTGGTTCTTTGGAGTCTTTAGGGTTTTCTGCACATAGTATCACATCATCTGCAAATAGTGACAGTTTTCTTTCTTCTTTATCTTTCTTTTTCTTGTCTGATTGCTGTAGTACTATGTTGAAAAAAGTGGTGAGAATGGACATCCTTGTCCTGTTCCTGATCTTACAGGAAGAGTTTTCAGTTTTGCGTCACTGAGTATGATTTAGCTTTGGGTTTTTCATGTATGACCTTTGTTATATTGAGGTATGTTCCCTCAAAACCCAGTTTGTTGAGAGTTTCTATCATGAACAGATGTTATATTTTATAAAATTATTTTTCTGCATCTATTGTGATTATTATGTGGTTTTTATCCATCCTCTTGTTAATGTGATATATCACATGGATTGATGGCAAATATTGAACCATGCTTGCATCCCTGGAATAAATCCCACTTTATTGTGGTGAATGATCCTTTTATTATATTGTTGAATTTGATTTGCTAACATTTGTTGAGGACTTTTGTATCTAATGTTCATTAGAGATATTGGGCTGCGGGGTTTTTGTTTGTTTGTTTTGTTTTGTTTTTATTTTTTGTCATATCTTTGGTTTTGGTATCTGATAATGCCAGTCTCATAGGATAAATTTGGAAGTTTTTCTTCCACTTCTATTTTTTAGTATAATTTGAAAAGAATAGGCATGAGCTAGCTCTTCAGTAGAACTCACCTGTGAAGCCATCTGGTCTTGGACTTTTGTTTTTTGGTTTGTTTGTTTGTTTTTTAATTACCAGTTCAATTGCTTTACAAGTAATCAGTTTGTTCAAATATTCTATTTCTTCCTGATTCAGTTTTGGAAGATTGTATGTTTCTAGGAAATTTATCCATTTCTTCTAGGTTGTCCAATTTGTTGGCATGTAATTTTTCATAATATTCTCTTATAATCCTCTGTATCTTTGCGACATTCGGTTGTCATTTCTTCTCCTTCATTTCTGATTTTATTTACTTGAGTGCCCTCTCTTTTTTGTTGACATCTCTGGCTAGATATTTATCAATTTTGTTTATCTTTTTAAAGAACAAGTTTTTGGTTTCATGGTATTTTATATTGTTTGCTTGTTTTTTAGTCTGTTTCATTTATATTCACTCCTGACTCTATGATTTCCTTTCTACTACTAGCTTTGCGCTTTGTTTGTTCTTCATTTTCTAATTCCTTTAGATGTAAGTTTAGGTTGTTTCATTGAGATTTTTCTTATTGCTATATGTTTCCTCTTTCTATAAACTTCTCTCTAGAACTGCTTTTGCTACATTCTAAATATTTTGGACCACTGTATCTTCATTTTCTTTTTTCTTCATGTATTTTTGGATTTCCTCTTTGATTCCTTTGTTAACCCATTGATTATTTAGTAGCATGTTGTTTAGCTTCCATGTGTTTGCATTTTTTTCTAGTGTTTTCTTATAATTAATTTTTAGTCTTATACCATTATGATCAAAAAAGATGCTTGATATGATTTCCATTTTCTTAAGTTTATTGAGACATGTTTCATGGCCTGACATTGGAGAATATGGAACTAGACTTTGATAGTAGCAATCAGGCATAATTTAGAAGTTTGCTCAACAAAATAAAACTTCATTTTTCAAGTTTACCAAGCCATAAGCCTTTTGCTTGCCAAAATTCCTTTTGAATTTCACCCTCTAAAATAGGTTTCTGTTCAGAAAACAACTTTATCTGTTAAATTTTCTTTTTAAAATTTTTTTAGGGGCGCCTGGGTGGCTCAGTGGGTTAAAGCCTCTGCCTTCAGCCCAGGTCATGATCCCAGGGTTCTGGGATCGAGCCCCATATCGGGCTCTCTGCTCTGCGGAGAGCCTGCTTCCTCCTCTCTCTCTGCCTGCGTCTCTGCCTACTTGTGATCTCTGCCTGTCAAATTAAAAAAAAAAAAATTTTTTTTAAACATTCATTTATTTATTTTAGAGAGTGTGTACACAAGCAGGGCGAGCCACAGAGGAAGATAGGGAGAGAGAATCCTTGAACTGACTCCCCACTGAGCACAAGCCCCATGTGGAGCTTCATCCTAGGACCCTGAGATCATGACCTTAGCTGCTTAACCAACTGAGTCACCCGGGCACCCCTATCTCTTACATTTTATTTATTTTATTTGTTTGTGTGTTTTTGCCCAATCCTCTGCTTCTATATATTATTATCTTGGAGGGTTTTTTTCCTGTTTAATGTAACACAGCTGGCGGCATGTACTCTCAATTTTTATTGGTCTGAAATGACTTACTTTGCTTTTATTTTTAAAGGGTATTTTCACTCGGCATAGAATTCTAGGCTGGCATTTTCTCCCCCAACACTTTGAAGACATCATTCCATATATTTTTGCTAGTCCAGTGTTTCTGTTGAGATTTCAGCTATCATTATAATTGTTGTTCCTTTAAAGGTAATATGTACTTTGACCCACTTCTGACTGCTGAGTTTTTTTTAAATTGCCTCTTATTTTCAACTTTTTACTGAGATGGACCTAGGTACAGTTTTCTAAGCATTTACCATGCTGTCATTCCAAGAACTTCCTGAATAATGTGCATTGGTTTAGAACATTTTCAGACATGAGTTCTTCCTGGTTGTTTCCCTTGTAACCAGGTTGCTTCTCCTGCCCAGTTCTCTTGCTAGTCTCTTTCCAGAGTTAGACATTTTCACTTTGCCTCCTTTATTTTTTATTCCATTCTTTTTTATATTTCATTCTTTTTTACTCCATGCTATTTTTTATTTTTCCCCACCTACCTTATAGTCCTTTATTACTTACTTCAACTATATCCAATCTAAGATTATTAATAAAAATAAATACATAAATAAAATGAATAGAAGAGATCCCACAGAGCTCCCTAGCCTCTTTCAACCCTGGGAAAATACAAGGAGAAATGTGTGACCCAGAAGAAAGCCCTCACCTAACCATGCTGGTACCCTGATGTTGGACTTCCAGCCTCCAGCACTGTCAGTAGTAGATTTCTATTGTTTAGAAGCTACTCAGTCTCTGGTATTTTGTAATAGCAGCCCAAAATAGACTAACACAGAAAATTCATCCCAAAATGGAGTTGCTGCTGTAACAAATACCTAAAAATGTGCAAGCAGCTTTGGAACTGGATAATGGGCAAAAGGCTGAAAGAGTTTTGAAGTGTGTACTACAGAAAGCCTACATTGCTATGAATGGACTGCAAAGAGCAAGTCTGGCAAGAGCTCAGAAGAGGAAAGCTGTAGGGTTGCCTGGCTGGCTCAGTCAGTAGAGCTTGCTACTCTTGATCTCAGGGTTGTGAGTTTGAATGCCACATTGGGTGTAGAGATAACTTACAGATAAAAATGTTTAAAAAGAAAGGAAGGAAGGAAGGAAGAAAAGAAAGAAAGGAAGAAAGAAAAGAAAAGAAAGAAGCGGAAAGGTGTAGAGAAAAGCTTCATCTTAGAGAACACCCAAGTGGTTGTTAGCAGAACTTTGGTAGAAGCATGGATAATAAAGGTCATCCTATTGAGGTCTCAGATAGAAAGGAGGAAAAGGCAATCTTTGTTATAATGTGAATAAGAACTAAATTGTGTTCTTGTCTTAGTGTTAGTGTTTTGTGGAAGGTAAAATTTGTAAGCAATAAAAAGTAGGGGCGCCTATGCGGCTTAGATGGTTAAGCCTCTGCCTTCGGCTCAGGTCATGATCCCAGGGTCCTGGAATCAAATTCTGCATTGGGCTCCCTGCTCAGCTGAGAGCCTGCTTTGCCCTCTCCCTCTGCTGCTCCCCCTGCTTGTGCTCTCTCACTCTCTCTGTCAAATAAATAAATAAAATCTTTAAATAAAAAAGAAAGAAAAGTAGATCTGAAGAAATTCCTAAGCAAAGTCTTGGAGGAACAATCTGGTTTCTTTTGAATATTTTTAGTAAAATTTGAAAATAAGTGATTTAAAGGTGAAATTATTACTCAAAAAGGATAAAGAATTTTAAAATTTGGAAAATTCTCAGCCTATCCATTTTGAAAGAAATAAGAAGACTTGTTTGGTAGAAAGCACCAAGAGTGTGGCCAAATTTGATAAAGGAAATTGATATAGATTGACCATCCCGACTGAAGATAGGAGCTATTCCTTAAGACAATTGGCAGATTAGTGGGCCTTCCAAACAGAAGCCAGCACTTATTGTTCAAGACAATAGAAGAATGACCTAAAGGCAGTTCTGGACTGGCCCTACCTCCACAGGTCTGTAGTTCAAGGGCCTCTGGGGCAGATCTCTTTCAAAGGAGTGCCTGTTGTCTGCCTCACAGTGCAGGCTGTGCTCCCCCAAAAGTCTGTGCTGCACCCCTCAACGTCCAGATGTTGTGGAAGGGGACTAAGGAGGCCAGAGGGGCTCTCTGCCTACCGGAGAATATAGGTAGTAAACCCTGGCAGAGCCCCTACAGAGATCAGAGTGCACTTGCCTGAAGCAGGGGTGAATGGCAATGCCAGGTAAGAATCATAGGACTGAGGGTGCCTGGGTGGCTCAGTGGGTTAAGCCGCTGCCATCGGCTCAGGTCATGATCTCAGGGTCCTGGGATGGAATCCCGCATCGGACTTACTGCTCAGCAGGAAGCCTGCTTTCCTCTCTCTCTCTCTCTCTCTGCCTACTTGTGATCTCGCTCTGTCAAATAAAAGAAAGAAAGATTCATAGGACTGAGACATGTTTCGAATAGCCAGGTAGCATCAACATTAAATACATGAATCATATAGTTTATTGTACAACTTATCACACAAGTTAGTCATACAAGAAAGTTAGAGGGGATTAATGAACCATGCCAAAGATGATCTGGGAAGGAGGAATCACGACGTGAGGGGGAAGACACCAGCCGCATCATAGGTCCTGCAGTAAATGTTGGCTAGACCTTGGTCGAGTGACCTTCTGTGCCTTCAGAGCCTCTGGCAGCGCCTGTGTGGAGCAGCTGTGGACACATACAGCATAGGAGGCCGGTCAACCTTCCTGACGCTGCTAGACAGCTCCTTCTTTTAAGGGTCCTCTGAGTTGGGTGTAACGGTTCTGCCCCATGGTGTTTGCCGTATCAGCTCAGCCCACTAGGTCTCACCCGTCTTTCTGTGGACCTTTCCTAACAAGGTTTACTTATCTATCAGTCACACGGCTTATCTTTAGAGGCACACTTGAAGTCCTATATCCCACATTGACAACTAATATGGGAGTTCACATTGGCCACTGTGATTCCATCTTGTCTTACTCTAACTTAGCTTATTCTCCATCTTCTATGACTAGGAATCATATACAAAATATCACATACCATGGCATAGCCACTAGCCATTAACCAGTGGGAGAATGGGTATCACCCTTAGATCTGAATGGATGGAGCCTTCCAGAGCATGGGCTCAGGAGGGGGAGGGGCCACTGCAGAGAAATCTGACTAGGGCAGTGCCCATCTGGTCCTAGGACAATGACCCCACCCCCAGAGAGGGGGGGCAGACATGAGGATTCCAACCTATGAGAGCTGCTGAGTGAGCTATCCCAGCAAAGCTGTGGGGCAGAACCACATGGAGCCTTGGGAACCCAAATTCCACCCCAGTGTGTTCGGAAGGTGGGACCATTACCCCATTGTGCTTTAAGGATTTGGACGAACTGAGAAATTACTACCCATTTCATCTTTCCTATTTCTCCCTTTTGGAATGGAAAAGTTCATCCCATGCTTATCCCTTCCATATACTTTGGAAGCACATATTATTTGATTTCACAGGCTCAGAGCTGGAGAGAAATTTGGGGAGAAAAGAGAAAAGAGGAGCGTCTCACATATCTCACATATCTAATTCAGATGATATGCAGAAGCCAGACACTTGACCGACCAAGCCACCCAGGCTTCCCATTGGAACTACATCCTGGTGCTTCACTCAAGCCACTATCTCCACTCCAGTGTCACCTCCTCAGCAACTTCTAAGACATATGTTCATCCTTCCCCTAAAAGTCAACAGAAATATGGCTCTTCTTCCTGGGTTAGGCTCTCTTAGGGGGTTCCTAAAACAGGGTGGCTTAGGCCCTAAGGTTTATAGCTCTTTTTAGCCCTACACATACACATCCCTTCTCCCACCAGGGTACACCTCAGAGAGGATAGCTAGGTGGTCACTTTCAAATTAATGAAAGCCACTACAGGCTCAGAAATACTTTTGGAGGAACTTATCGTGCAGATAATTCATGCACAAGTGAGAAATGACTTTGATACAAAGTTATTCACTGTAGCACCATTTGTAATAGCTAAAGATTAGAAACAACCCAACTGGTTGAAATGGTAAATACATGATAATATATTTATATCACAGGGCATTAAACAACTGTAAAAAAGAGTCAGGAAGCTTTTTTTACACCAACAGGAAAAGAAGCCCAAGCTAAACATACAAACAAAAAACAAGATCCAGAACGATATTAAAATATGCTGTCTTTGTAAGCAAATGAAGAGAAGCAAAATCCTATTTATTCCTGCTTGTATATGCTTAAAGAAACTATGGAAATTTATGTAGGAAATTAAGGACAGAGTTACTAATGGTAGAGACTGGGTAAGTATTGGTCAAATGAGGGGTGCCTGGGTGGCTCAGTCGTTGAGTATCTGCTTTTGGCTCAGGTCATGATCCCAAGGTCCTGGGATCGAGCCCCACTCCCCCTGCTTGTGTTCCCTCTCTTGTTGTGTCTCACTCTGTCAAATAAATAAATAAAACCTTAAAAAAAATTGGCCAAATGAATGACAAGAATGATAGGGAGATATTGTATTATCTTTTAATAGTCTTTGGTTTTTAAGCCATATCTATGTTTCTCTATTCAGTCTTCAGATTTTCTTAAAGTCAAGGCCTTGCCATGGACCCGTGTCAGTAAAATCCTTCCAAGCTGGGTTCCTGGCCCCAATCCTTGTTATGTTTTTGCTTTGTTTTTCTTCTCCCAGGAGATTCCTCTAGGAATTTTTTAAAATTTAATCAATGTAAATGGGTATGGAACAGATAGACTCACACGCCTTTTCAATCGGATCCCCTCTTGCCTAGGATATACTCTTGTTTTACAAACCCATAATGACATCTGCATACATAATACCATGTATCATGTTTACATAAATGAATACTCCTTGGGTTACAAATACCAGAAATTCAACTTAAACTCTTAGATTAATCCTGAAATTTCCTTGCACACCAAGGGCAAGAAAGCACTTAATAAAATTCCTAACTTCTAGGACTGATGGAAAGATGAAATAAATTAATGCACATGAAGAACTTGGTCATACACCCACTTCATAGAAAATAGAAAATAAATGTTAGTTGTTATTATCATTTGTGGACGTTTTAAACCATAATATTTGCTTTTCTGTGCCATATGTCTGAATAGTGTTTATAAATGTGCAGGCACTATTATACAAGTTATAAAATAAGCCTTAGGTTTTAAGGTTAGTCTTTTATTTACACATAGTAATTTCTATAGGGAAAGACAAAAAAAAAAAGTCCACAATAAATTTTGAACTCAAAATTTTTAAATGGTTAAACAAACTTAATCCAAACTTCCAAGTGTAATTGAGACCAAGGATATATGAAAATGCCAAACAAGAGAAAATAGGGGGTTCCAAATGGTGCTTCATAAACACTCATTCAAGATCTCAAATACTCACACAGGGGGAAAAGATGAATGATTTGATTGGGCAGCAGTTATTGTTAAAGGAAAATAAAGTGGAAGAAACTGAAATATTTAGGTACCTATCAAGAAGTGATGAAAGCCAGCTGTGGAAAAGATTCTGTAAGGGAGTTTATGCATTACAAAAGGAAATAGCTGTACAGTGTCAAGAAGGGAATCGGTGAGACAGAAAGTAAGGAAAACCACCACAATTTAATATGCCATCTTCTCAAAAGCATTATTCACACATAATCTCAACATTTTCTACCTACTGTACCATGGCTTAAAATTTGCTTTGTAATTCATGAATTTACCTCGAAACATTTGCGGTTATCTCATTAATTTTAATATTTGTCTTCTAAAATATTTTAATATTTGTCTCTTGGGGTCCCAGGAATGTACTGTGGTATGTCTCTTGTTCCACAGGTTGTATTTATTAGTTGAGAAGGGAACGGAGAGCAGAATGTCTACGGTGATTTTCAGAAGGTAATATGTCAGTGCTAAAAGCTGAATGTCTAGATTCCTACACGTTTGTGACAAAATAAATTAATGATTCGGGATTATTCTTAACATATCTTTAAATACTCAACAGCATTTACAGACTGGCAAATAGACCTGTTGGCATCACCTTTCTTAGAATAAATACAATAACAGTGAGGGTGTTGATGATAGCAACGGACTATTGTTACCAAAAGTTTTCTGTTTTTACAAGAATATTTTGAGTTTTAGCTATAAGTAGTCCACTGACATGTTTTTCCATAAGAAGCGTGACAGCTAGAATATGAAACTAACTATATACATAACCACAGTTGATATTCATGCTCCTTGAAACTTCAAGTGTTTCGAAGTGGCAACGCGGACTGGAAAACCATGGTAAGCACACGGAAACAAGCTCACTTCACACATCCATCCACAACGGGTTTTTTTGTTTGTTTGTTTTTGTTTTTGTTTTAAGATTTTATTTGTTTATTTGACAGAGAGAGATCACAAGTAGGCAGAGAGGCAGGCAGAGAGAGAGGAGGAAGCAGGCTCCCCGCTGAGCAGAGAGCCCGATGCGGGACTCGATCCCAAGACCCTGAGATCACGACCTGAGCCGAAGGCAGTGGCTCAACCCACTGAGCCACCCAGGCGCCCCCATCCACAACGTTTTGATGGTTAATTTTATATGCCAACTTCATCAGGCCTCAAGGTGCCCAGATATTTAGTTAAACGTTACTTCCAGGTGTGTCTGTGAGGGTATCTCGGGATAAGACTAACGTTTGAATTGGGAAACTGAGTAAAGCTGTTGTCTTCCCCATTGTGGGTAGGTCTTGTCCAGTCTTTTGAAGACATAAACAGAATAAAAAATTAAGAAGGAATTCTTTCTCTCTGCTTGTCTTTGAACTAAAACATTGGTCTTCCCCTGCCTTTGGATTCAGACTTGGAATGGAACTTATACCATTGGCTCTGCTGGTTCTCAGACTCAGACTAGAACTATACCATGGTTATAATAACTTACAACCTACAGTAACTCTGTATGTGTGTGTGTGTGTGTGTGTGTGTAATTTTTTTTCTCCAGTTGGTTCTGTTTCTCTGGAGAACTCTGAGAAATACAAACATAAAATACTCTTTGGGGTCTTAAAAATCAGGCTAGACATCATGAAGGAACAGACAGTCTTGCAAGATTTCCAGGACTTCCTGTGTTCAGTTAAGGCAGCAATGCCACGAGATGAGCCTTTCTTGTTTATTTTTGTACTTCCACTTCCTGTCAAGTGCTCTTAACCAGCAAATTCAGAGGTGCATGAACGTTTAAATAAACTCTAAGTGTGCATAATTATGTGTTCGGCATCCCCCCCTCCCCCAGTAAGTTCAATTTCTTTAGAGATTTCTGTAATCAATCGACAGGCAGAATTTCTACTTTAATTCAAAAGTGATTACCATTAATTACCTCTCTCACGTCTCCAAGGACACATGTGAAGGTAGTGTTCTTTCTTGGGTAATAACTGTAGTGACGAAAACTGTAACACCACCTACCAGTTCTTAATGACTTATACCAGTGTTTCTCAAAATTATGGTCCCTAGACTAGCAGCATCAGCATTACGTGAGAATTTATCAGAAATGTAAATTCTCAAGGTCTACTCCAGACTGTCTGAACCAGAAACTCTAAAGTTTGAGAACCACTGGTTTGTAGACTCACTTCAGAAGCATTATTTCATTAAATCTATGAAACACAAGTTTGGTACAATTACTTCCATTTTACAGAAGAAGAAAATAAGACTTGGAGAAACTGAAAGGATTTCAATGATCACACCAATAAAAGGCAGAGTTGAGGCTTGAACCAAGTTCTTATGACCCAAAACAATGCTCTTTCCACAACATTGTAGTTCTCTCCTTAAATAACTCAGGTATATTCCTAATACATACTCCACTGCCATATAAGACGTGGGATATTTTACATAAAAACTCCACATAATGGAAGTGTGCCAACCTCATAGGAAAATAACAGTAAGTGGTGGTTTTGTAGAGCTCCTGTATGTTTCCTCCAATGTATGCATGGCAATGAGGTACACAGAGAATCAGAACCTTAAAATGTTTGGTTCATGTGAGAACAACAGTTCATTCTGTCCTGCCCTGCCTCCAACCTTCCCATCAGGAGGTTTTCATGTTGTTCTTTCTGCTCACCTGTGATGCAGTATAGTTTTATAACAGCAAAAGGATGCAAACTACCGAAATGTCCATCAGAAGGGAATAGTTAATTAAATTTTGCTGTGGTTGTAAAGCATAAGGCAGCTCTATCTGTACTCCGAAGGAAAAGATCTCTAAGACACAGCTATCAGAGGAAAAAGTAAGGTGCAGACAAGTGCATATAGTATGCTATCATTCATGGGGCGAAATAAAGAACAACTCACACACATGTATGTTTGTGAATGCATAAACTTCCTCCAGAAGGATAAATAATAATGAGATAATTGTGGTTTTGTGAAGCAAATGGAACTAGGGGGAGCAGGGGAGAAGGTAGAGGGGAAAGGAAACTGTGCTTCAGAAGGGAAAGAGGGGGACTTTTCATTGTAAACCCTTTCATACTGTTTGGATTTTATTAAAGCCATAATTAAAATCACCTATTAAATCTATATTTATTAAACATATTTATTTTTTTAAGAGACTGGAAAGGACAATTATGAACTCCCAAGCGTTCCATTTACCCTTTATAATCCATTATATTTTCATTCCCAGGAAGCCTCTTATAATTTTAATCTAAACTACCTCTTCATGTAAATTCCCAAATCTCATCTCATTGGGTGAAGCTGAATTTATTCTTCTTAAATGTGAAGCGTTGCCTCCTAATTCTAGCATAGTAGGGGTGCTTTCTTCATCTTTCAAAAGCTGTTAAAAACTCCCAAATCTAAAATCCTCTTGCAAGCCTGAGACATCTCTGAGCCTAGAGCTCTCCATCTTGATTCTTTTCTAATGCGGACAAATTGCTTTCCACCCTGGTTCCTCCAAATCTCAAATCCCAACCTGCCTAAGACTCTTTAAATGAACCAATGCCCCATAGACAATGAGCTGTGAAATGCCCTCACCGCCAGGTGGCTTCTCCCCATGAGGGAAGTCCCCCCAACCCTTCACCCTGTACAAAAAAATAAAAAGGATGAGCAAGAGAAAAGGAGAGAGAAAAGAGGCTTCATAATTACCTATAAGAGCCAACTATAATTATGCAAACCAGGATGAGCCATGGTGAGTTCATTTAGAACGAATGTTAAAAAAAAGTATTTCAAACATGGGAGGAAGAATGGCTGTTATATACTGAAAAGTAAATGTGTCATTTCTGGAATGTGTAAAATTTTGAGTGATTCATGAATAAAACTTAGAAGAGTGTAGGAAGCAAGATATGGGCTAAGTAAAAATGCATGTACAGGGGCTGGTAATTTATTGGGAAATACCCATAACATACCACAGCCTGATTCAAAGTGGGGGACAAAGAAAAAGGGAAAAATACAGTGAGGGTAGATGTACTGGGTTGGCTGAAACAGCCCTATTTTGAGAGGACTCACCATACTAAAAGGAAATGTGGAGTTACCTTATTAACATAACTACTAATTTCTATTACTAGTGATTTAAATCGCCTAACTGAAGAGGTACTAGAGAGTTCACAAAATAACTCAGTTTGTTAGCGCTTAGAAAATGAGAGCACTGAAGCCAGAGTCACTCAGATCAATATTCCAACTTATGGCCCAGGGACTTAGCCATGTTGACTGATCGTTATAGAGTGAATTCACTGTGCAAACCTGCAAGGGTAAGGTAATGCAGGGGGAAAGAGAAGAGCTGGGTTTCCTGATAGTTTCCTCGCTTTCCCAGCTCACCCCCACACCAACCTCAGCTGTTTTCTTCTGGCCCATAACTTGACAATTATGGGGAAAACTCTAATGGGAAAACCCTCCAGATACACTATGGTTCTGGGACTAAGGGGATTTTTAGTATAGCTTTTAAGTTGGTTTTTGGCATAAATTCATTAAGTAACTTCAGTTATCTTCCATTTGATTTTCTCTTTTCTAATTGATGAGGTTAATAATTATTATAAAAATATAATAAATAATAACTCTAGGCTGTGGGATGTTTCATATTTACTGGCATTCCAATGCCATGAGTAAGCACTGTATATCACTCTCTGTGCTCACTCTTTTCCTTCTAATTCAGAACTCTCTGCAGCTCAGTTTCCCCACAAATCGAGGTTGTTTTCTACCAATTTAATGTGATCCTTGTTTAGCAGTCGAGATTTTTCAATGATCTACTATGCAGGTGGTGGTCATTGTAGAGGAAATATTCATAGTAAAATTAATGGGCACGTAAAACATATCCTATGTAGGTGTTCAAAACGAGAGCACCAATTCACATCTAAAAATAACTCCAGTTGGGGCGCCTGGGTGGCTCAGTGGGTTAAAGCCTCTGCCTTCAGCTCAGGTCATGATCCCAGGGTCCTGGGATCGAGCCCCGCATCGGGCTCTCTGCTCTGCAGGGAGCCTGCTTCCTCCTCTCTCTCTCTCTGCCTGCCTCTCTGCCTACTTGTGATCTCTGCCTGTCAAATCAATAAATAAAATCTTAAAAAAAAATAACTCCAATAAATAATAAAGACTTTCGGGGGTGGGGGGACAGTTGATTTAACAAACATTTACATTTACTTGGTACCTTTTGTGTTCTGGGCACCATTTGGATGGCAGTGATGAACAGGATGAGGTCCCTGCTTTGAGATACTCTCAGTCTGATGGAAGAAATGGAAAAGTAAACATATAACTTCAATATAGCAAGTGCTGTAAGAAAGTACATGAATACAAAATCATGGCAGGACAGAGGACCACTACTGCTGCCCAAGGCAGTCAGCTAAGGTTTTCTTTTCTTTTCTTTCCTTTTCCTTTCTTTTCTTTTCCTCCTTTCTTTCCTTCCTTCTTTCTTTCCTTCCTTTCTTCTTTCTTTTCTTTTCTTCTTTTTTAGTTTATTTATTTGAGAGAGAGAGTGTATGTGCGCAAGTTGGGGGAGGGGCAGAGGGAGAGAGAGAATCTCCAGCTGACTGCCTGCTGAGCGCAGAGCCCCACATGGGGCTTGATCCCAGGACCTAGAGATCATGTATCGAGCAGAAATCAAAAGCCAGATGCATGGGGTGCCTGAGTGGCTCAGGCGGTTAAGCGCCTGCCTTCCAGCTCAGGTCATGATCTCTGGGTGCTGGGAGCAACCCCAGCATCAGGCTCCCTGTTCAACAAGGGAGTCTGCTTCTCTCTCTCCCTCTGTGCCTCCTCACTGCTTGTTCCCTCTCTCTTTCTTTCTCTCAAATAAATAAATAAATAACATCTTAAAAAAAAAAAAAAAAGCCAGACACTTAGACTAACCCACCCAGGTGCCCCTGTTAGGCTTTCTATTTCATCTTGAAAATATAGTTGGAGTTTGGTGAGCATCTTTGGCATAGTGGAAAAGGTTAACATGGCTTTAGAAGAGCTGGTGGTCTGATAGGGGAGACAGGGCAGCAGAAAAATAGCTGTAAGACAATGAGACAAGGACTTTAAGTGGAAGCCTGCATAAAATGCTCTGGAACAGCAACGGCATAAAAATTGATTTTGTGAAAGAGGCAGGTATGGGGTGGAAGCAGGCTGTGGTCAGCAAAGATTGGTAGAATAGAAAGGAGGCCACATGGTAACTTCACATAAAAGGAGGAATCAGGATTTGCCAGGCAGAAAGAGGAGAGAAGAAACCAGGATCACTTCACGGAAAAGGAGCTCCTTGATCTTAGCTATGAAGGCACAAATGGGGAATATTCTGGAGCGTGTAAAGGAATATGGAGGTGGGAGACCAGAAAGTAAATAGAAAAATCAGACTTGGCTACTACATTCTGAAGGAGATCTTACACTGCACTAAAGAGTTTGGGCTAAAGTATACCCTGTTGGCAGATGGAAATTGAAGAAAGTCCTTAATTTTGGTAGTGACGTGATCGGATCTGGTTGTAGAAATACGACTAAGGAAAAGCCTAGGTGTAACCTTCAAAGTGTGAGTCTGACCTCACTGAAGAGCTCTGACCTAGACTGGAGCAGTGGAATGAAGAATGAAGGGGCAGGAGATGGCTTCTAAAGAGGTAGAACGGAAAGGATGTAAGGAGGTTAGGAGAGGGGCATGGTTCACTCTTGGGCGTCTGGGAGAATGATGGGGTTCTGGCTGGGCAAGGGAAAAAGGGAGATGAAATTTATGTGAACAATTTGTAGGGAAAATGCCATGTCAGTTCTCTACTGTGTGCTGAATTTTGAGGTGCCTCAAGGGGAATTCCTATGAGTAGTTGGAGATCCAGATCTATGGCTGGAGAAGAAATCAGGCCAAAGCATGAGATTGCCTCAGGGTAGGGGGATGAGGAGGGGAAGGAGGAGAAAAGGGTAAGAAACAAACCCTAGGGAACCCCAACTTCTCAAGGATGGACAGAGAAACAAAAAATAATTGAAGAGGCAAAACACTTGGAGGGAGGGGCGTCTAGGTGGCTCAGTGGTTAAGCATCTGTCTTCGGCTTAGGTCATGATCTCAGGGTCCTGGGATTGAACCCCGCATTGGGCTCTCTGCTCAGTAGGGAGCCTGCTTCCTCCTCTCTCTCTCTGCCTGCCTCTCTGCCTACTTGTGATCTCTATCAAATAAATTAATTTAATCAAATTAAGTTTAAAAAAAAAACAAAAACAAAACACTTGGAAGGATACACGAGGGGGACCAGAAGAAGGAAGAGAAGCAGAGCTCCGAAGAGAAGAGGACTTCCCTGCCAGAAATACTAACCATTACTGGCAAATGGACAAGAGAGGCGAGGAGGACAGTGTCCACTGAATGGTAACTCCGTGTCCTTCCCCATGCTGGTGAAAGCAGCAGTGGGCGCTGAATCAGACAGCAGGGGATTAGAAGGAGAATGGGACGGTGCTCCTTTCAGCAGTCCATACACTCCCATCGGAATGTACAATACAGAGAAGATCCCCGTGCAAGGATGGCAAGCAAATCCGCAGAGCGTTCCTGGTTTTTGTCTTCTGGAGGAGCATCTCCAGCCAGGAGAGCTTCTTGCATGCATCGGTTCAAGACCCGGCCAGTGTGGCTGAGTCAATGGCTCCACCCTAGGAGGCAAGGAGCTAGAGTCCTCTCTGAGGAAAATCAAAGCCCAGGAAGGCAAATAAATCTTTCTCCTCCTATCTTCAGTCATGTAATAAAGGTGTTTATTGTTAAAAAAAAAAAAAAAAGAGAGAGAGAGAGAGAGAGAGAGAAAGAGAGAAAAGGACCTAATGAATAGAATAAGTCATGTAGTCTTTCTCGAGAATTTGATGATGAAAAGGTGAAATGTAAGGCATTAGCCCAGAAAAAAGGGAAGTTGAGCTAAAGAAAGAGTGGTTGTTTTTGTCACTGTTTTTTATTCTTTAACGTCTGGTGGAGTCTCGAGCACATGTGTACCCAGAAGAGAAAGGATGGGTCACAAACATGAGAGGAGGGAAGATACCGAGGAAGCCAGATCTTGAAGGCTCAGGGTGAAGGGCCAGGCCCAGGCCAAGACTGGGAAAGTAGTAGAAGTTTTTCTTCTGGGCTAAGAGGGAAGAAGGAAGAATAGGTTTAAGCCTAGAGAAGTCTGAAGGTGGTTAAGGAAGACCAAGTCGGTGAGTTGATGCCTGACGACGTCTTTTTTTTTCTTGACGATGCGGCTGATGAGGAAATCTCTGAAAGTAAAGAGAGTGAACAGGTGGAGAGAGGATGTTGTTAAT
This sequence comes from Neogale vison, assembly GCF_020171115.1. Taxonomy (NCBI): domain Eukaryota; kingdom Metazoa; phylum Chordata; class Mammalia; order Carnivora; family Mustelidae; genus Neogale; species Neogale vison. Next base: position 160,366,118 of record NC_058094.1, on the reverse strand, counting down.
AAAACCAGTGTCTCCTTTACTCCTTTAAACACATTGCTTCACTTTCTCCAGGGAAATCATTAAATTCTTATCTCAAGAAGGGTGGTTAAGGGGCGCTTGGGTGGTGCAGTCCGTTAAGCATCTGTCTTCAGGTCAGGTAATGATCCCAGGGTTCGGGGATTGAGCTCCCTGGGCTCACATTGGGCTCCCTGCTCAGTGGAGAGTCTGCTTCTCCCTCTCTTTCTCCATCTGCCCCTCCCCACTGCTCATTCTCACTCTCTCTCAAATAAATAAATAAAATCTTAAAAAAAAAAAAAGGTGGTTAAATAGGAGAGTGGAAAATGCAGACCACAAAATTCTAGATACAAAAGAATCTCTGTACATAGCGGAACTAACACTGGGCTTCCATAGCTTTGCCTGGGGCTAAACAAATCTTTTGATAATGCTTCCTTTAAGCAACTTTGAGGTAAATTTGGGGGTATAAGATTTAGAATTTATTTAGAGTAAAATATTCTGGTACTTGGTATCCTACAAAAAAAAAAAAATTCAAAGAAACAACCACAGAAAACTGGACTTTGCCTTAGTAGGGGAAATCTCTTAAGCCTGCAAGAGGATTGATGTGTCTTTCCAGCCTTTTTAGAAACTCAAACCACTGATTATCAGGTCTGGTGTGTGCTGCATGGTTGCCCTGAACAAATGAGCCTCAGACACAACCATAAAAGAAAGACATCAGACTAGACAAACTATCATTTAGAAGAATTAAGACAGCCATATTGTATGCTAACCATCAGCTCATCTCTGGCTGTTCTGGTGTCACTCCTCTCCAGAGGCTACTTAATCTCATTGAGACAAGACAGCCCGCCTAATTGATACACAAAATGAAAGCCCTTTGATCTCATATCAAACAGAGTCAGACTAGGAGAATGATCCAGCGGGCAAGATGACTGTCTTCCAAAGGAGAAATAACACGCCAAGCAGGAAAGTAGGAAAGTGGTAATACCTTATTTTGGAATTCCGTGGACCTGATTACTTAAATAAGGATTGAAAAGTAATAAATTCATCTCAGTGCATGAATAGGGTTGGTTTGCTCTTAGTGCTATGAAATCTTTCAAATTACCAACATTTTCAGGTAAGTGTTATAGTTGTGATGAAAAGCACAATAGAGGCATAACAAATGTAAGAACACCTGCCTTTTAGCACGTAACTGTAAAGGACAGGTGTTTGTCAACAACAACCTTGACTGCTATGATCTGCTGTCCCTGTTAAGAAGTTCCTTGCAAGAGGGTGATTATATTGTGATTTAAATAGCATTTGTTATGCTTTGTAAACAATTTAGGTAGCTACCCATGCGAAAAAAACTAGCTTTGCGATAATCAGAATATCTGTGAATATACTGATATGTCTGTAAACTTATCAGGGCACTTCTTCATATGTCAGGAAACTCATCAAAATTTGTGTTCTCCATTCTAATGCAAAAAGTACATACTTCAATAATCATATCAGTTGTATTTTACATACTTAATATAATGGTGGTTTTGAAAATCAGTCCAAGACTATGATTATGTAAGTAAGAGTAAATAAATTATGGTATTTAGAAAGAAAAAAAGGATTAATACAGTGTTTTCCTTTCAGATAAAGAGGATTACTCTGAAAAATAACATACTCTCTAGTTTAGTTGGTTCCGCCAACGGGATCTCATTCTTGGTATATGCAAAAAGCCTTGCATATTTGATATTTGGGAAAGTGTATCCTCCCTCCCACTATTTGACATTTTTAAAGCTGAGAGACCACGAAAAAAAAATACAACCAAAAAAGTGTCAGAAAGGAATCAAGACAGAATATAAAGTAACATCTTTGGGGTCACCTGGGTGGCTCAGTCATTAAGCATCTGCCTTCGGCTCAGGTCATAATCCCAGGGTCCTAGCATCGAGTCCCACATCAAGTTCTACATCAAGCTGAACCTGTAGCCCCCGCCCCCATTGGGCTCCCTGCTTGGCAGGAAGCCTGCTTCTCCCTTTCCCACTCCCCCTGCTTGTGTTCCGGCTCTTCGGTCTCTCTCTGTCTCTCTGTCAAACAAATAAATAAAATCTTTCTTAAAAAATAACATCTTAAAAAAAAATCTTTTTCTTTTTCTTACCCAAGGCAGTATTCATAATAATGAATAATCAAATCAACAACTAATAAATTAATATGTATTTGAATGAACCTAGAAAAAAAATGTGGCTGATTATATATGGTACGTGGATATCTTCAAAATAAACTCTGGCCCTCTTGGGATTTTTCTTCCAGTAATTTACAAGCCCAGACTTTCAACTATTGGACTACTCAACGGGTCCACTTCTTTCCCTCTTCATTTAAAATTGACACCAGTTCTCTGTTTCCCCATTTTAGAGCACCACAGCTGTTGTTTACTGAACTTTCATAAGACCCACTTCCATCTTTCTAAAGGAATAGAGCACCTGGCTTCTGATCTTCCTCCATGTCCTCATTCCTCATCACCCCTTTCTGACACCTTTGAACTGCTGGGGACCCATCCATCACCTCAGCTGTGGAGTCCCGTGATCGTGTTTCCTGCAGCCCTCCAACCCCAGCCTCCGTCCACCAGCACGATCATTCCCAGAATTTAACCATGGCAGGCACTTGGAATGTTTGTTTTTTGACAGCCAGCCCCCAAGTGTACCACTGCCCTCCTCCCCTTTCCAACCTCCTCCCTGCTTTCTGCTCACAGAGTTCAAGAAATGCAAAACCCTTCATAGTTTAATCCATTCATGAGCCCTCTTCTCAGTCCGTCATTGCCCTCTCCACCAAAGCCCCTGCCACATCCTTGTGACCCACGACATCAGCAAGCACAACCACATCATACATGCTACCCAGTGTTTCCATGTATGCCCAGGAGCATTGCTAGGGGAAAGCCGGGACTACTCCACTCCCGATTCCACACTCATGCTTGCCTCCATTGTGCCACAATGCCCACAACAGTCCCCTGACTGTGACTGTGCTGGGAACGTTCTCCCCAATAGCTCTACACACATAATTCTCTATCCTCAAACTCTCCTGTATCTTCCCTGTAGCATTCAGAGCAGAGACTTTCCAAAGCAACTGAACGTAACCGGTCTCGTATCTCCTCCGCGTCTCAACACACACCTGTCTCTTCATTTAACTTCCCCCGGTTTTCATTTGCTTCAAAGGCACTTCTTACACCATTTATCTGACTTCCAGTTCTGGGTTTTGAACTTCAAGCTCTCTCCAGAAGCCTCATGTCACTTTAACAACTTTGTATAACCTGTCCCCATGCTGAGCGCCGAGCTGGCACATGGTGGGCGCTCAGTAGATATTTGTTGAATGAATGAGGAAATAGATAAAGCTACACCTGGATGTTTTACTTGTGATTTGACTCTAGATAAGGGGCATTAACTGGGGGAGAAAAGGATCATCAAAGACGAAAACAGCTTTCTGCTTCTTCCACTCCAGCTGTTGCTACTACTTCCAACTCTAGTCTTTGGGGCTCAGTTGATTTTTCAACAGAGGTGGGTTTTGGGGGAAAGTAATTGGAGCAGGGAACCAGGCCCACCTATGATTACTCTAAATGAAATAAAACAACTTGATTGTACACACAGTGTTTTAAAGGACAATGGTTAAATGTATATTACTTCAGTACACAGTATGCATAAAGTAACCTACTTATAAAATCAAAAGGGCATCACAGGGGCACCTGGGTGGCTCAGTGGGTTAAGCCTTTGCCTTTGGCTCAGGTCATGATCTCAGGGTCCTGGGGTTGAGCCCCGAATTGGGAAATCTCTGCTCAGCAGGGAGCCTGCTTCCCACCCGCCCCCTGCCCCCGCCTGCCTCTCTGCCTACTTGTGATCTATCTCTCTCAATCTGTCAAATAAATAAATAAAATCGTAAAAAAAAAAAAAAGGCATCACATCACCTCCAAACCATCTGATCTCTAGCATTCCTTTGCTACATTCAAATTCTTTAACCTGATGACTACTGTTTTTGTGTTCTTCAAATGTGTAGTTTGTTTATGATAGTCACCCACCACATCATTCTGTATGTTTTCCTACATGCTGTTTCTATTGTGTATGCTATTTAAAATTTCTTATGATTTTGTTAAAAATATGTGTTTATAAATTATAAATTCTGGGTTTTTTTTGGTTTCTTCAGTTATGATTTCACCCCCCCCAATATGGTTGGATTCCAGAAAACCCAGAAACAGTATCTAACAAGATCAGAGCAGAGGAAGGAGAGGAATGGCAAATAAACGTTTTCCAGTGTCGAGTTAGAAAGATATTCGATCTTTCAATGTGCTCAACAAATGGGTTTAATAATGCACATTTCAGTATAAAACAGTTCACAACAGAAATATTTGCTACTCAGCCCATTTATCCTGGGAATTACACAACATGGACCATTTTCAATAACTCTTTTTATTATAATGATTTCCTCCTGCTCAAGCAACAGAGATGTACAAACCATTTTGGTCTAGAAATGTAATATGTCGAGATACAAACGTATTAAAGAAAGACTGAAATATAATCATTTTCATCACTTTGGTTCAATGTTACACTGTCTTTCTCAAGGTACTTTAGCTTTCTAAAATCTTTCCGACCAGAATATAAAATCGCTTTTTATTCAGGATCCATACAACTAGACAACTTGACAAAGCAGATTTATTTAAAAGTCATGGTAAACTACTGGTAGACCAAAACAAGAGATGAAGATATATTTTTAGGAAACCGCTAGTTTCTTTTAATTTTGTAGGTTAAAGGTCTTGAAGTGCCTTTTGTATCATAAAAAATAATATCATTTGGTATAATTTTGCCTTGTAGAATTTTATATTTTGGTGTCAATCCATATATATTAAATAGATAGTAACTTTTTACTTAATAAGACCATTGAATTATGGGAAAACTCTCTGAACATTCTGAATGAGTGGAAATAAAACATCGTCCATTTCATCATTCATTTATTCAGCAAACAGGTATTAGAAGCGTATGATGTGTATAGCACAACAGAAACTAGTTCCTCAAGGAGTTTAACAATAGAGAGAATTAAGATATATTTCTATATCACTATAATTTACAGTACAGTAGATCCCCCTCTGCCCATTATCCACCCAGATACTTTCCAAGAATGCCCCGTGGGTGCCTAAAACCGTGGATAGAACCAAACCCCATATATACTGGTTTTTCCTGTGCATACATACCTATGGTAAAGTTTAACTTCTAAAGTAGGCACAGTAAGAGATGAACAACAGTAACTCATAATATAATAGAAAAATAATAACAATATACTGTAATAAAAGTTATGTGAATGTGCTCTCTCTAAATACCTTATTGTACGGTACTCATCTTCCATTTTGTGATGATGTGAGATGATGAAATATCTATGTGATGAGATGAAGTGAGGTAAATGACGAAGGCATTGTGACCTAGCGTTAGGCTACTATTGAACTTCTGAGGATAGGTCAGAAGGAGGTTCATCTGCTTCCTGACAATGGCCCACTGAAGGTAATTAAAACTGAGGAAAGTGAAACCATGAATAAGGGGGTCTACTATAATAATTGCCACAAAAGATATGCTGTAAAAGTGTATGGGGCTATTGAGATTTGTGATTTTTTTTTAAACTGGTCTGACAATTTAGTGCTTAGAATTGTCTGTTTTACAAAGCCACCTGAATGACAGTCACATAAAGCATTACACTCATTCTTTTTAGCTTTTGTGTATTCAGAATTTTTGACCACGTTTGTCCTGTACTTGGAAAGCAAAAATTCAGGGAGTGTTGAATTACTGAGCACATATTGTGAATAGGGCACTTAGCGGGGCACTGGTCCTAAACATTACAAATGAAGACAGCAGACATGGTCCCTTTGCTCGAGGAGTTCCTAATCTAATAGGGCAATGAGGAAAAAAAAAACCCACATTTGCACTGAACATGTCTTTCATTCCTTTCTACATTCTCACCATCACTGGACTTGAACTTTATTAGGCATCAAAGCAACCACATTATTTCATTCATGCCCCCCAGGAGCAGCAAGCAATACAATTGGTTATGGTTGATTTTATGGTTCGCCCGTGATTGTTGATCAGCCAGGTCCGTGTTTTCTAAAGCCCTGGATGCGGCTGGTGTAACCCACACACCGGTGAAGAGCACTGAGATGGCATTTCTGATCCACTTGAGTCACAAGCAGTCTTTGATGAAGGGCTTCAGATCTCAGAAGCAGAGGTCCCTTGAAAGAGGAGAATTCTATCCAGGAAGTGAGAGCTCTGAAAGACTTGTTTCTGGGGACTCTTCGTGGTGACATGACAGCTCCTTATCGTTCAGAACCCTTCCTCTATGAATGAGAACAGAAACAGCGCAAGAATGGAGGAGAAGACAGGGAGAGCTAGTCCAGAGCAGACTGTACAATGTATGAGAGAGAAAGTGTAGAAGAAAGTAAGAAAAGGCAAGATTTATGAGGAGAAAGGGAAGGAAGAGGGGGAAGGAAGGAAGGAGGGAGGAGAGGGAAAGAGGGGGAGAAAAGTCGAAGGGAGAAGACGGAGCCTATAACACTAGTAGCAAGGGATCCAAGGGTGTGGTGGCTGAGTACTGTGCAGTAAATCCTGGGCCAGGTGCCCAGGAAAGAGGACAGTAAAGCTCTAAGAAGTGACAGCTGTTTTATCAGGAGGAATATTAGCAATAATCATAGCTAACGTGTACTTTCTGTGTGCCAATCCTATAAGTGCTTTGCATGGATTAACTCATTAAATCCTCAGGATGACCCTGGAGGAGGAGAGTCTTAACCCTGATACAGAAATGGAGTTTCAGAGACCTTAAGTAACTTACCCAAGGACACAAAGCCACTGAGCAGCAGGGCCCAGATTTGAATCACCAAAGCCTGTCTCTAGTGTTGCAACTCCTTAAGCACTGAGCTCCCCCTCACTGGCTCTCACCAGGCATGCAAGAACCTGGAGTAGGAATATGGCAGGAAAAAATCAGGACAGATTGAGACATGAATCTGGCCACCCCTGGCTTCCAAATCACTTCCCACTCTTTAAATGAGAAGAGACAGATATTTTGAACAAAACTCACATTTGTTACCTACACATTCCAGTATAAGAGATACATTCCAGCATAATTTCAATTAACTGAATATACTGACTTTATAGTTTTAATGATTTTAGATAAAATCTTATCTGTGGTGTGTTGAATCAAATTATCTTTAAGGAGCACCTTTGTGGGGAACCCTCCCACACCATTGGTGGGAATGCAAGCTGGTACAGCCAGTCTGGAAAACAGTATGGATGTTCCTCAGAAAGTTGAAAATAGAGCTACCCTATGACCTAGCAATCGCACTACTGCATATTTACCCTAAAGATACAAATGTAGTGATCCGAAGGGGCATGTGCACCCCAATATTTATAGCAGCAATGTCCACAATAGCCAAACTATGGAAAGAGCCTAGATGTCCATCAACAGGTGAATGGATAAAGAAGATGTGATGTGTACACACACACACACACACACACACACACACAGTGGAATATTATGCAGCCATCAAAAATTGAAATCTTGCCATTTGCAATGATGTGGATGGAACTAGAGGGTATTATGCTGAGTGAAATAAGTCAGTCAGAGAATGAGAATTATCATATGATCTCACTGGTATGAGGAATTCGAGAAACAAGACAGAGGATCATAGGGGAAGCAGGGAGAAATGAAACAAGACAAAACCAGAGAGGAAGACCAACTCTGAGAGACTCTTAATCTCAGGAAAGCAACTGAGGGTTCCTGGAGGGGAGGAGGATGGGAAGGATGGGGTGTCTGGGTGATGGACACTGGGGAGGGTATGATGAATGCTCTTAATTACGTAAGACTAGTGAATCACGGACCGGTACCCCTGAAACAAATAACAATAAAAATAAATAAATTTTTAAAAGAGTAGTAAATACAGAAAAAAAACCCCAAATGACTAATGTCATTATGGAAAAAAGTTCACTCTAAGTAGTAATTAAATAAATGTAAATAAAACCAATAATGAGAAACCATTACCCCTTTAAAAAAGGGGGGGGGGGAGGGGGCGCCTGGGTGGCTCAGTTGGTTAAGCGGCTGCCTTTGGGCTCAGGTCCTGATCCCAGCGTCCTGGGATCCAGTCCTGCGTCAGGCTCCTTCCTCAGCGGGAAGCCTGCTTCTCCCTCTGCCTCTTCCTGCCACTCTGTCTGTGCTCACTCTCTCTGACAAATAAATAAATAAAATCTTAAAAAAAAAAAAAAAAAAAAGAACACCTTTGTGAACAATCTCAGCTGAAGCCCCTTAGCAGAATATTGGTTGCATGTAAAATACCTAAATTTAGACAGATTGTACTAAGATATGTATTATAGATAGATAGGTAGATAGATAGCAGGGGCTCTTGCCAAACAGATAGTTATTCTTAATTAATAAACCACCAGCTAGCTAAGGACTGGCTGGTTGTAAGCCTAGGCAAGAGGAGAGCTCATTTATTCATTCGTTTGACAAATATTTATTGCTCACTCTGTGCCACGGATTATTTTAGTGATACAAGAGAATATGAAAGAAAATTCAAGCTCTTCTGTAGATTCCATTCTGGAGGTTGGGGGATACGGACACTGAGCAAATAAACAAATAAAGCTTTAATGTGTCAGATGGAAATAAGTGCTAAGAAAAAGAAAAACAAAATGAAATAAGATGGATAGAGATGGGAGTACATGCAATTCATGTAGGGTGCTCAAAGTAGGTCTCTTTGGTGACTTTGGAGTGAGACCCGAAGGAAGTGAGGAAGACAGCCACGCCGATGAGTGGGTGGAAGAGCATTTCAGCTAGAGGGAACAGCAAACACAAACCTCAGAGATGTGAATGTGCTCTGTGGGTTTATGGAACATTGAGGAGGCCAGTGTGGCTGCCATAGAGGGAGCAACGGGGAGGGCACTTGGAAGAATCAGAAAGAGGCAGTGTCGGGTAAGACTGAGATTTTATTCTGAGAGAAATGGGGTGACACTGGAGGGTCTGACACTGGAGAGCAGTGATATAAACTGTGGAAGTATCCCTGGGAAATTAAAAAAAAAGAAAAAGAAAAATGAGGGTAGGGGAGGTGGGGGAGCGCCCCCCATGTGTTCCTGCGAAAGAGTATGGGATAGGAAATACAATGCCATCTAAAGCCAAGTAAACTTCTGCTAAGCTAAGAAGACAAGGTCAAAAGGTAGAGAAGAGATCACTAGGATGACAAAAAGGTCTTTTTTTTTTTTTAAGATTTTATGTATTTATTTGAGAGAGAGATCACAAGTAGGCAGAGAGGCAAGCAGAGAGAGAGAGGGGAGGAAGCAGGCTCCCTGCCAAGCAGAGAGCCCAATGTGGGGCTCGATCCCAGGACCCTGAGATCATGACCTGAGCCCAAGGCAGAGACTTAACCCACTGAGCCACCCAGGCGCCCCAACAAACAGCTCTTAAAGCAAGAAAAGTGGGAGCCAGAGACTGTGGGAGAGTGATGGGAGTAGGGGCGCTCTTTTAAGGAAGCAACATAGTACATGGCTTTTAATACAAATGTCAGCACACATAGGCCACACGCAAGCAGCGGGAAGGAAGAAGAGAGAGCCAAACGGAAGGAAGAGGGTGAGGAAGACGGGGAGGTAGAGACTCAACAGAGGTTGAGCATACTGGTGTAAGGTTTCAGGTGAGACAACTCACTCTCTCCTCCATCCCTCACAGACCCAGAGACTGCTGTGGTTTGGTCAAAGCCTAGGATAATTTCGAGTTTGCACTGTTTCTGGTGGTGTTCTTCCTGACATAGGTAGAGGTTTCAATCCAGCTGACAGTCAAAGGGTTAGCTGTCTTTAAAAAGAGATAGGAGATGTAATTTCATGAAAGGGATGTTGATTGTGTGTTTATATTTATAAAAGTTCTGTTAAATGCAAAATACAGTTCGCACTGACTGAATTTTCACCCCAGCTTATTATGGTGGATAATTGCATCCTTACTGTACGGGTGAGGGAAACTGGGGATCTGAAAATTTAAGCACCTACTCCAAGGTCACATGGTGGCCAAACTTCTTATCCAGGACCATCAGTTCCAGCTGTGTAAATGTCCCTACATCTGGGGGAGACCTTAAAACCAACCATGCACAGGGTGAATGTTATAGAAAATAAGAACACAGAGGTAATAGCCTGTCCCCTGACACATTTGAATAACGGCTTTGGATCAGCAGTACTCAGGATTTCTGATATCTCTGGAGACCCTCAGATTCACAGCAAACTGTCTCTTACGGCCCTCCCCCATACAGCGACCCCCCCCCCAACTTCCCACTGCCTCACAGGAGGTTGGCTGCCAACGTTTTCAATGGGTTACAGCTCTGTCACATCGCCCAGAGTTATGCTTCATGTCATCTTCGAGGAATTTCTTTGATCATCCAAGATTTCTGCTCTTTAGTATCCTGGTGTGGTAAGCACTACTATCATGTATTTATCATATTTTATTAATGGGGGTTGCTTAATTTAATCCATCACCTTTCATTTTAGCCAAGTAATTAAAAACCCGGCTTCTCTCTCCTCATCTAGTGAATTTTTCTGATGTTTTCCTAGAAGTCTTCATTTCTGTTCAGTCTTGAATGTCCAGAGGTCTCTCTTAGAGAGACCCCAATACATTTCACATTTGAGGTCCAGAACCTCTGGGTTGCTAAATCCGAGTCCCATCTGCTGGCACTATTACTGTTTAGGGGATTTATAAGAATAGATATATAATGGCGGGGCCAGACTGCAGCATTTTCACGCTACCTCGGCAACAGCTATACCCATCGTTGAGTCTAATCATCTTTTTTATTGACAAAGACCTTAAGGTCCAGGGGCTGAAGTGTGTTGCCCAAGGTCACACAGGTGGTGTGTGGGCAACTTCAGGTTAAATTTCGGGTCTTCTGACCCAAAGACCAGCAACTTCAATTACCTTTCCGTATCATCTCTTGTGAAAGTAAAACTCTCTCTTGAATCTCTCCAAACTATTTTCGTAATATCTCGCTGAACGGTTAACAACTCCATTAAAGAGGTAAGACCCTGAAGGTCAGAAAGATTAAATGACTGGTAACTGAGGGTACAGTGAGCATTGCTTTAGAGGAAGAACAGGGAATAAAACACAAGTTCTTGGCTTAGAAATAAAGGATTCTCTCCTTTAAAAATGCACTCACATAGATGATAAGGATATTGCTCAACAAAATTAGCAATCTTTCTCAGTTCTGGGTTATGGAGGGTCTCATTTACCTCAGAGTTTAGTATTTGCTCTTTTTAAAGAGAAATTGTTTAATTGGAATTGGGGAAGACAATGCAGAAAATTACCTAAGCACATTTTTTTGCAGGTCAGATTTTAGAATGTGCCTTTCAGACAAATTTAGAAATTTATCTGAACACATTTTCTTTCAGAAAAAATGTTTTTAGTGACCAATATCTGCAACACAAGAAAAAACAAATCCACACCAAGTAACAGGATGACTGGTTCTTTTCCTGTTTAAGCAAAGTGGAACACTGTCCTCAACTTCTCAAATGTTATTCTAGTTATGCCACGCCGTTCCAGTCTGTCTGTGCCTGCTTGATTCCGTAATGCTCATGTGGAGAGACAAGAACCTCTGCTGCATTCATTGACCACCTACTATGGCCAGATGGCACAGCCAGGAGCTGGATCATGGCCAAGGGGAGCAAGGCACGGTGCGCACACTTGAGGAGCTCAGGGTAGTGGAGAGCAGAGCATTGGGCTTTTAAGGGCAGAGAAAGCAGATGGCCTCAAGAAGTGGGAGCCAAGAGGGACGTCGGTCAGCTGAGGGACTCTCCTAGGTTTTAAGAGCAGGGCCCTAAAAAGATGATCGGATTTAGAGGAGAGGCTAAGAGGAAGGGAACTGAGGGTAGAGGAGACACGGTTCTGAAGTCCGGACATCAGCACACCGATCCTTAAACTTTGCTGGCATTATATAAAACATGATTATCATATATCTCCCTGAGGGGAATAGGAAGAAGTCGTCCCAAAGGGGATGAAGGATCTAAAGCCAACTTTCCCATTGACTAACATTCATTGGACATAAAATACTTGCCAGTTACTGTATTGAGGACACTAAGATCTGAGTAACTGAACGAATTTATAGCAGGGTTTAAAAATCAGACTCTCTCTCCAATTTGTGGAAAACTGTTTGATCCATAGAGCTACACAATTATATACTTTCTTCTAGAAATCTAAAGAACCCTGCCAAGAATACCATTCTATATTATTTTGAGGAAAAATCCCTAATGAGACAAGGTAAAATAGTTACATGAATATAGACCCAGACATTATATAATCTCATTTAAGAAGACAGATTTCAATGCACAATAGGATTGACCTAGAGCACCGTTCGTTCTAGAAGAATTAGGTTGCATGGACACTCCATACTTAGAGCCCAGAGGCTACATCCCTTGGTCCCAGGACTTGGGCAAGTATTTCCTTCACTTGCTCCTGCCGCCAGACCATTCACAGAAGTTTCTCCCAGGTGCCTTTCTTTGCCCCTTCCTCCTACCTCCCAGACCCCACTTTATCATGATTCCCCCCGACTGTGTTGTACCTTCTCTGCTTCATCTGAACCGTCTTTCTAAAACGTGGACACACCTTTTAGCTCAACAGAAGGCAGCTATGGCAACACAATAACAATTGTTAGGCCATGTGTACAGTTGAAATACAAGTATTATCTTAGAAAAGAAATGCTAGAAATCAGTGGAGTAGAACACTAGGAATCAAAAGGAAATGTAGGTCTTTCAGTGTGATTATCACCATCTTTTATAAATATATGTCTGGTTATTTTTCTGATTACTCATAATACTAATACAGATGAAAGGGTCTTAAGAACACGTTTTGAACATGTCATGACAATATGCTAAGAACGTACAAGTATTCACACACACACACACACATACATGCTAAGCAAATAGAAGATAGCAGTAACTATCAAAAGAGAAAAATATGACAATTACACAAATATGAACATAGTACTGACATGTTGTAGAGGGAGCACAGGGATAATTATAGAGCAATAGAACCCATGAAAACGGAAAGTCTCAAAAAAAAATATTATGTTTGGTTTCTTTCTTCTTAAGTTTCTAAGCTACTACCTGATATATTTCTTTCCCCCTCAGGGCAAATATCAAAACCTTCATAAGTTTCTTCAATGCACTACTCTAGATCACATGCAACAAGAAAAGAGAAAACCCCAGGTCATTTCCAAATTGACAGGAAGTAATGTATTTAGAAGATTGAATTTATAAATCACTTAAAATTCAGAATTTTACAATTGAAAAAATTGGTGGTGTAATTGAGTTTTCCTAGGATGTTTAGTAAATTTTCAGTATTTTTAAGGGAAAACCTAAGAAAACATTTTGGAAAAGCCTGCACGAAAATGCACTGTATTACATTCTACTATTTCTGTTAAAATTATAGTTTTTCATAGTAATTATTCAATAAAAATAACATGTACATACTCATATAAATCAAGTTAAAGATAAGAATAACTGATTTGAAAGTTATTAAGCCAGAAAAGTTTTTTATTTAACTAAAAACAATAAACAGAAGACCTTTATAGGCTAAAAGTATACATTTACATGGACCTCCAATTAAAATTATTGTGTAGTAGGTTATAGCAAAACCTTATTTCCAAGTTTCTGGAAAATACATTTTATACATTCAAATAGCCAATATAAATCAGAGATGATTTAGAATTAGATGTACATCATCAAATTACTCATTTTAAATAAATTACTCATTCCTTAAACAAGATTACAAGTTATAGACCAGAACTTTAAATTTTATTTTTATTTTAGGTAAAAACAAAAGTTTACAGATATTTGATATAAAGTGTTCACACACAGAATGCATCTCTTATGTGACATTAGGAAAATTTCAGTATAAACTACATCATATCTGAAGATAAATCCATGAGTTCTAATTTTTAAAAACCTGTAAGATGATTTGCAACTTTAGGATATTAGATACATGGCATGTAAATCATTATTCTTGAATCCCATATATTCATTCATAAAAGGCTTCTAAACAAAGGAGTCGGAATTTTGTTCACAGTTTATAAACTTTGCACAAATTTTGTTATGATAACCTGTTGCCTACAGAGGAAGTATCCATAAACAAAAACAATCTGGTATTTAGTAATTTTACACAATCCATTATAAAACTTCCTGGTCTAAGGCTGTAACCAACTGGGATTTCATATGAACCATAACCAGAGAGAGTGAACAATGATAAATTAACAGTATCTGAGAAAGCAGATAACATCGAGTTAACACTCAGTGTATTTAATTAAAGTTTCTTTCTTCCTGCCTCATACAACTGATCTAGTAATCTCAATCATGGAATTTCGAATCCACCTATGGTTGTTGTCAAATTCAGTAATTAAAAATGCAAGCCAGTTTAGAAAGGACATTTTCTCTTAATTTTAAAGATATTTATGGCTTACTATTTTTAAAACAAATTATTTACCCAAATAAATTTTTACCATCACTTGCTGGTTCCTGACTATTTATTGACAATTATTTCTAAATTACATAAATGTGTTAGTCACCAGCAAGTAAATCTTGTTTTAAAAATCATTGATGAGCATAACATTTTTAAAATGTAAGGTTCTCATTTGTATCTCTAGTTTAAAGTCTAATTAGTGATTTGTACTGATCCAATATTTTATATAAATATAAAATCTAACCATTTGTTTTCTTCAGTCTCTATGAGGTTATAGATATCTTTACAAATTTTGTTCAGAAACTGAATTTTAGAAGATACACTCCTAAACACAAAATCTATTTTATGAATTTTCTTAAGCATAAGGAAACACAAATACCCACTTTTATCATTCAAGAACAGATTACTATAATGCATTGCAAAATATTTGCTAATGAAAATACAACAATTTTTATTTACCTAACCTGTTACTTCTCACTGTAGTATATAATAAATTTTATAAGGGCAAAATTTTGATTTACTCTGACATTAGCAACATGGTTTAATTCAAAAAGTCAAAAGATTTATAGAGGTAATATTTCCAATTCAAACAGTATTTTGCTGGATTTCAATTTTTCCATAGAGCTCTGAAATAAATACATGTTTTTAAACTTTGCTTTAAGATGTGTAAAGGGGTTTCAAGTATTCTACAGATACAGACTTTAGAGAACACTGAATTCTTAAGAAAAAAAGGAGTTTTTATTGTTGTTGTTTTACTCCATTGTAGGATCTTGAAGACTTTTTTTAGTCCAAAATCATTTTCACCTGCAATAATTGTGTTCAGGTTTTCTCAGCAGGTGAAGTATACATTCTTACAAGGTTTCAAATTTCAGAATTCCAACAATGCATTTAAACTGAGTACCCACTGAATCACGTTCTCTCCTCTTTGTTGTGTGTGTGTATGTGTGCCTATTATCTTCCAATTCTAATATTTATATTAGATCTTAGTCTTTTTAGCTCCCCAGAAATACCTTAGTGAACCCTAAGCAATTGCTAACCACTGAATAATTGTGAGCCGGCGAGCCCCTTCAAGTAGATCGTTAACCACAGAGTGCCTGACAATTTCCAAATCCTATCCTCTGTCCAAAAGGAAAAGATAGGGCTTTGTGAGGCCGAAAGGAAGCGAACAAAACAAAACAAATGTAGCTCATGCTGAAAGTGAAAAGTGCTTGGACAGATTAGTATTTTCTTTTCTGCAAGGCGCCCTGCCAGACTTTTTTTTTTTTAATAGAGAAGAGTTATTTTTTTGTCTGATTTTTCAGTTTCTTGGAAAGTGTTGGTATTTACCATCCCCACCGGCCCCTCATAATTATGGTTGGTTGTTTTGTGTTTTTTCCATTCGTCCACATCACAGACTGCTGATCACTCCCCCACCCCCACCCCCTGCCTCACTGTCAAAACCCCCAACTCTGGGCGACCCTGGGTTTGGAAACTCCGCGGACTCCCGACGACACATCCCACTCTTCCTCTCACGCCTCTTATTTTAGTTGCAAGATCCCTCACTCCAGTTGCAGTCAAAGCCGGAAATTTTCATTTAACTACACCCCCCCCCCCTTCTCGCCCCCTACTCGGAGCCGAGAGCTGGGGAGCTGAGAGCCTCAGAGCACAGCCGGGTCTCGGCCGCCTCCCCTCTCTCCGGAAGGCTTTAATTTGCACACTTGCTTGCCACTGCGCAGCGAGCCCCTAACCCCCGCAGCCGCCGCCGGGTGGGTCTCCGGCAGAGTCGGCCTCCGAGGCCCCCGCCCTCACCCCAGCTGCTTCCCCAGCTCGGCCCCGAGCCCCAGTCGGAGCCCCGCAGCCCCCGTCCGCCCCAAGCGAGCCGCGCGGGCGGCGCCCTCCGCCTTCCCTCCGCCTTCCCTCCGCCCTCCGCCGCTGTGCCCACCCCTTCGCAGGAGAGAGTGCTGGTAACTCCTTCCTCCGAGCTGGTTACCTGCTTTGCGCCGCGGTGGACACGTGCGAAGCTCCAACAGACACTCGCAGCCCCCTCGGGAGGCCCGAAGGTGCCGGGCCCCTCAGGTAAGGGCTGTGCGTTCGGGTGGGTGGGCTGCGGGGTGGGGTGGGGGTCCCCCGGGGAGATTTGGGAGCCTGGCCGGGGTCGGAAGCGAGAGTGTGGGTGGGGGTGACTGTGGTGTGTGTGTGTGGGGGGGGGTGTATGTCTTCCGAATCGGCTTTAGTTAACCCCTTACGAGCCGAGGCAGGCTAGTTACGGGGACCAGTTTTGGGGAGTTAGAGGAGTCTCCCCTAATCTGGCAAGAGGAGGACATCCCACAGCAGGGACACCCCCAATACTAAGAGCCTGTGCCCGCTCCCAAGTAGCCATGCGCACAAACACCCACACACTCGTGAAGCTTCCTAAAGAGGAATATAAACTCTACTCGGACACTCATACAATAATCCACACTTTAAAATGCACTGCCTCTGGGGACTCCATGCGGGACTTTGTGTTAACGTGCCCCACATTCATTTCCCCACTAAAGCTCACTCCCCAGCTCGCGAAGGTGTGGGTGTGGCCTCCACCTACTCCACCAAGAGATAAATGTTAACGCAGGCTTCTTGCTGCCACCCCCTGTGGGGGTGTTATGCACACTTAGGAGGGCAGAGGCGGCCCGTGCACAGGCTTGAAGCCCCACAAGGACGCACGTTTGCTTTAGCTTCCCAGTTTACTTTTATAATTTAAAATATCCCAGTTAAAACGCACACCCTGCGGTGAGCAGCTCCGGGCCCCGCAGCGCGCCCCGCAGTGTGCACGTGGGGCGCATCTGCGTGTGCGCACACGCGGGAGTCGTGGTCCCAGTGCGGCCTCTTGTCGCTGCGCTGGTGGCGACCCTTGCGGTGCTTGGCAGGCTTCGGGAGAGGCACATGAAGGATTTCATTGAGTGTGAAGACAGAGAGCAGAGACAGAAAGCAGAAGGAGGCGGCTGCAGCCTTTGTAGTCGCGGAGGAATGCGGAAATGTTGAAGCACTATGTCAAACTTTTTTGAAATGGGGTCAAGTCACATTCAGCCAGCGTGGGAAAGCAACAACAACAACAAAAAAAAGTGAAGGAGAGGGGGGGAAAAGGCACTGTTGCTCCCGTTTCTCTACTCCGGAGCCGACCGTCCGGGGAACGAGGGGGGAGAGCCAGGGCGGGCGGTGCGGGGCCGGGCCGGGGCCTCAGGCGCAGCTCCCTGCGGGGGTGGGACGTCCGCGACGCTGCTTTAGCTGCTGAGCCTCGGGTTGGACTGAGGCGGGAGGGGGATGCGGGAGGGGCGGGCTGCGCAGGCGGCGGCGGCTCCTCGGCTACCTGTGTGGCCCTAGGCCTGGCTCAGACCCTCGTGCAGGCTCGGGGGGGCTCGGTCCTTGGCTCCCCCAGGATTTGCCTTCACCTTTTAAGGAGAGCTTTGAATGGAGTGTGTGTGAGGGTCTCTGCGCTCGCTGCGGTCCCTTCTGCCAGCACACCGTGGGGATCGCGCCATTTGTTTCTTTAATTCCTGGCAGCAGGCGAGCGGGCCAGCGGTTGCGGGGCAGGTAATTCCGAGGTGTCCCGGGGATTCCAGGCACGCGGCCGGCGTGGCGAATGTCCGGCCGAGGCCGCGGCGGCCATGGGTTGGAGGCTCCCTAGGTCCTGGATTTCAACTGTATGGTGAGGGGAAGCATGCCTCTACCCTACCTCCCCACCCCCGCACTTTGTTGTGCGGCGGGCTCCGGGGCGGGGGTGGGAGGGGTTGGCGCGTTTGGCTTTTGATGAGACCAGGCCTTAAGCCGAAAGAGGAATGGAGCCACCACCTCTGCTATTTAAGATCCAGAAGATCTGGAGAAGATCCAGGGAGTGGGAAAAGGTTCGCGAGTCCTGGCCCCGAGGGCGCAGTCCCCTCTTTATCACCCCAGAGGCTTGGCATTTACTCCTCCCATTCCCAGACTTTTTAAGACGAGGGTGAGTTTTGATGAGGTTGAAATTAGTTGAGAATTTCAGGGCGAGACGGTTATGCTACCTTCCTCCCGAAGTTATTCATTAAGGAGATGACAAGATAGAGTGCGACGATACCCCTTTCTCCTACCCTTATGGTCCCGTGGGCGACTCCCACACCCCCTTCTACCCCCCCGCTCCAGGGCCCCACCGTTCCTCTTCTCCCGAGTAGCGGGAGCGCCAGCCCTCCCGACCTCATGGGTTTCCACCAGGGAGGTCCTCCGAGTCGGAGGAAGAATTCCGTTTCCAATCCAGACTTCTTTACCCCAAAAAGACCATTTGTGTGTGCAAGTCGTTTTTTAATGTCTCCTCGTAGAAAAACTGAAAGTAGAAAGAAAGGAAGCAATTTCCTAGCAGATGTCTGACCACCCCTTCTCGCACACTCCCAGCATCGGGTTACAGGGTCCTGGGAGCCCCCACCCACATTCTGCAGCCCCACACGGGTGGA
The DNA here is from genome assembly GCF_020171115.1 of Neogale vison. Lineage (NCBI taxonomy): Eukaryota > Metazoa > Chordata > Mammalia > Carnivora > Mustelidae > Neogale > Neogale vison. The sequence goes on along the minus strand of NC_058094.1, from coordinate 160,347,243 downwards.
CCCACAGTCCCTCCACGGCCGCTTGTGCACAATACCTGAAAACCCCAGGGCACCCCGGGAGCCCCTCTCCCTGCACGTCCAGGCCCGGGGAGGAGGGGTGGGTAGCAGTGCAACACAATGATGTAGGGATAAATATTAAGCCGTGACATTGACGTGCCCGGCACCTCCCCTCCCCCGCGCTCCCGGCACACTCTGGGCTGCTCGGCACGCCCCCTCCCGTTCCACTGCGTCCCGCGCGGAGCGCTCATCCCCGAGGGGCCCCTGCAACCTCTCCGCGCTAAGACGGCTCCAGCTCTGCAGGGAAAGAAAAGTAACTTCGCTTTTCTCGGAGGAACCAGGAAGGATTAAGCAGACTGGGAGAGGGCAGGAGCGCGCCGAGGGTAGCGTTGGGGTCTTTATGAAGTAGGAGGAGGGGAGTCTGCGGGAACCCGGAGGAAGGCGCCTGGGATGTCTGATTGCACTTTTTCTTGTCCTCCCGTCTCTTTTTTTAGGTGGAAGGATTGTGGACTGAGACGCGCTCGGGCAGAGACTATGTAATCGCTTCGGTGTCTGTGCAGAGGACTGCGCTTCAGGGAGGGCAGAGGAGGGATCGGCTCGCTCCTTGGCGACTCGGCAGGCGGAGTTTCGCGGCGGCACCAGCGTTGGCGCCCGCCCGCGGGGAGGTCGCTCCATCCAGCCCCAGCGGCCGCGAGAATCCGAGCGCCTGAACGCGGTAGTCAGCGGGGGCGAGGGAGAGCGAGACCGAGCTCCGGGGCGTGAGGGAGCGGGCCGGGGAGTCCGGGGAGAGGCGAGCGGCGGTCGCGAGCGAGCCAAGCGCGCCCCCCGCCCGTGCCAGCGGTGCCGCGCCGGGCGGCGTCTGGGCGGCATGGAGAAGGACGGCCTGAGCCGCGCGGACCAGCAGTACGAGTGCGTGGCGGAGATCGGGGAAGGCGCCTATGGGAAGGTGTTCAAGGCCCGGGACCTGAAGAACGGAGGCCGTTTCGTGGCGCTGAAGCGCGTGCGGGTGCAGACGGGCGAGGAGGGCATGCCGCTCTCTACCATCCGCGAGGTGGCGGTGCTGAGGCACCTGGAGACCTTCGAGCACCCCAACGTGGTCAGGTGAGCGGGGGAGCGGCGCCCGCGCCGTCGGAGGCCGAGCGCGCTGGAGAAGGGCGGGGGACCCTTGAGGCCGGAGGGCGGCTGGGGAGGCACGGCCTGTTGCCCTTACAGAGTGAGAGTAAGTTTAGTCGACCGAGCCGCAAGCCAGAGCGGGCGACCTTCCCACGCAGCGAGCAGAAAGACGAGTCAGGAAATGGGACCTGCGCAGGCTTCCCCGCGGCGGTGCCAAGTGCTCTGTTTTCTCCCTGCTGTCCCTGAAAAGGGGGTTCAGGAAGTTGGGTGCCTTTTAGGGAACGAGCCAACCTGAGACGTGCCCTGCCAGCCCCCGCATATTTTCCCTGGCCTTTGGGGAATTTTTGAGAGCCTGAGAATAAGAGAAGTGGCAGGGTGCGGTGAAAATCAGTAGGATGAGAACTTTCCTCATGGAGCCGAGTATAAATAAAGGGTTTTTGTTTTGTTTTGTTTTGTTTTTAAATAGCAACTTAAGAATATTATTGCCAGTCACGTCCAGTTTTCCTTATTGAAGTTATATAGTGATAAATAAGTGTCAAGCGGGGTCGCCTGAACATTTTCTTCCACAAATATTGCTTGTTTGTGTGTATTAGTAAATGTCTCTAGTCTAGCATGGTCCTCACACTACTTCTCAGAAGTAGTGATGTGTGAATCCAAGATGTGGAATCTTCAGAGGGTCAGAGGGTAAACGTTCTGCTTTTGCGTCTTCTGGAGGAGATGTGGAAAGTGGATGGAGAGACAGCATTTCTTAAAGCCTCTCCTGTGTTGTAACCAGTAATTAAACTGAAGTGTGTGTGACTAGGATAATGGTGTTTTCTTAGTGATCCTGGAATTTCCCCATTGTGTGGTTGAGATTGTGTGGTATGTCATGCTTTTCTTTTTTGAGCAGATACGCTTAGTTTTAAGCAGAAAAGGAATGCATAGAAGGGTCTACAAATTTGGGTGTGATTTTTACCTATCTCAGCTCTTAGGAAAGTGTTTGAAAAAGGAAGTCTTGGGGTGTTCTTCCTGTCCTCTCATCTATCTGGGGATTCTTTTCAACAAATACATGCCTACTGTGTGTGCTGTAGATTAAATTATGTAAATAAGCACAGCTAAATATTTTTGTAAAAAGTCAAACAATTTAAGATTAGTCATCAAAGTCAAGAGACCTGAGACTGACCTTTGAAATACCAAGACCTACAGAGATTCAGAGAGCCCAAGTGTCTACCAATCTTTTTGACTTGTCTCCCCTTAACCTATGTGATTTGTGTGGTGCTTTGTTACCAACACAGACGAAGGCTAGAAGGCTGCAAAGAATCATAAATACGTAAATAAGGTAGTAAATGGCTATGAAAATAGGACCCCCATTATAAACTTCTGCTTTAGCCAGTAAAAGAGAAGGGGTGAAGGATAATGAGGCCAGGAGAATGAGTGTTTTAAGGAAGATGGGGTTATATGTAACAGCAATAGATTACCTTTTTTATGTGTTTTCTTTGTTAAAAACCAAGAGAAACTGTTCCTGTGAGTCTTTTTGATATTGGAGGGGAAAAGGGAGAATACATTTTGTCCCCTGTAACTTATCTTCCTGGAGGAATCACCTAGGTACTTCCCAAAAGATAAATTCTACTCCTATAATTTTAGGATCCACGTTTTTGTTCTCTTGTCTGTTGCCTGTGGAGTGTGTCCAGTTAAGGACCCTTACTTGTAAATAGATAAAATACTGTCCTTCCAACCTAGAGGTGTTACAGAAGCACCCCTATGTAATGCTGTCTCCTACAAAGCACTGCTCCTGTAACAGGATGGTTTTTTCCATTGTGTTGGTAGACTTGGGCTAATCCATTCTTGTTCTCTTGATTTATCCTCTTGAAATTGATTTGTGTTTAAAGATTTCTAACTGACCCATGACTTGGATTCTGTACTGAGAAATTTCAGAAGACAATACTTAATAAATTCAAGATGAAATTATCTAAAGGTTTTTAAAAACCTTATTTTGACAGATTAAGTGCTGCTGCTGATGCCTACCTCTTAGGAATTGCGAGGAAGAGCTGAGATAGTGTAGATGAGAGCACTGTATAAATTTAAAAACGCTTTAAATGTCCAAGTATTATTTGTTTTCGTACTAATTAGTGGGGCCCTCATCTCGATACAAGTTCCAGTAAAGCATCTGTTCCCCTTACCTTTTCAGTATAACAGATCATACTCAAACGCAGACACTACAGGTTCTGAAACCAAGAAACTACTTGGATATAATGGTCAGAAAAGACCATCAGTCATGTCATGAAATTCAGTGACTTGATGATGTCATCTTCACGAACTACATATCTCTGTTCCATTTTGATTCCTTCCTTTTCTCTTCCACCTCTGCATTGGGGCAATCATTGGTCCCCATGACTTGCCTAACTAGATGAGGAACTCAAGATTTTGCAGGTTGCTAATATTTATTGAGGTAGGGTCAAAAATCAAGGACAGAAGACAATACTTCTTTTCTTTCCAGGGGAGAGTTGTCAAAGTTGGACCACCCTTCCCATCCCTGGCTTATTGGTGCCCCACAGGACCAGTAGACAGTGCCATGGCTGGTTCTTTAAAGACTTCTTAAAAGGACAGATGTCTTTGTAAGTGCCTTCAAGTCTTAAGTAATTGGTCATAATTATAGGCCCTTCCCACAGTTAAGCCTGTAAGCTTGAAGGAACATGATAAACATACTAGATTTTTCAAAAGTTGAGATTTGATTTTGATGGATTTGCCAGAAAGGCTGACTTGTTACTGCTGTACTGCCTTTATGCACAGGGGTAATGACTTGAAATTCTTGTTTCCCTGTGCTTGATGTATCCCAGGCCTGGGCTTGATCAGCCAGTCAATGTCTAGGATGTAAATTTACTCTTATTTTATTGTCGGTAATCCCAAATCCTAGAGCCTTTGCCAGAATTCTGTGTGAACCTGTGTTAGAGCTTCTGCACTCCACAAAAGACTCCTCTGTTTTACCTTCTGAACTCAATTTGTATATGGGTAGATAAAATAATATGTTCTATCAGCAGTCTCTTGATTCACCAAATATGTAATGATGGCTTGTTATGTACCAGACACTGCTAGAAGCTGGGGATTCATCAGTGAACAGGTCAGAAAAAGTCTCCATACTTTTAGAACTTCCTTCGTAGTTTGTCGTTCTTTTTTCTCTTTTGAAATTCACTTCTCTTTATTTCCAAGCACTTGTTGTGCCATATTTAGCCTCACTAGTTGTGTAGAGCAACTAATACTTACAATAATTTGGTTACCAGGAATTTAGTGATTGAGTAACTAATATAACCAAAACACTAATCAGAATCAGATGCTTTTTGAAGCATTAGGAAGAGACATAGAGATGTCTACAAGACATTATTGACATGTAACTAATAGATATGAACATTTGGGCTCCATGTATCTAAGAGGGATTTAGGAAGGACCTACTGGTTACCAGGAGGTTAGGTGCTGGGAATGATACTTGGGTAAATCACGCCTACTTCCCTCAAATAATTCCCCCCTTGTTTGAAGGAGTAAGATGATCACCAAACCCTGATACGTGGCAATATTGTGTCATTACAAAGATCCTGGTAAGCACCACCAGCATTGTCCCCAGGGATTAAATTTATTAGCGTAATTCAGATCGAGTCCTGGTTCAGAAATTGAAACTAATGGCATTTCAGTGGATAAACTTAGAATATCTGAATATGTTAAATTATTATTGTTGGCATATTTAATCGTGGCTTTAAGAAAAAACGTCAGAAAAATCCATATACTTCAGTGATAAGTATTCAAGGAGAGTTTTCCAATTTTCTCTTTTTAAAGAGCTCAGTAACTTATAGTATAAAAGGAAAATAATAATGTGATTTTCTCTAGGGAAACCAAATCATTAACAGGGTAGAAGAAACATGGCATATTATTTGGTGCAGCATAAAGCTGGATTCTCAGGTGGTTTAAGTTCATGGGAATCCTGAATCAAAGTATTACTTTGTGGGTGAATAATAATGTCTGTTAAGGGCTTGTTTTAGTGAAATCAGGAAAAACAGGGGTTTAATTGCTTTTTTTTAAGTCTCAGTATGTTAGAAGTATGTTTGCCCCTTCATTCTTTAAGAGTCCCTTGAAAAGTTTCCAATTTATCAAGGTTCTTTAAGAAATAAACATTTTCACAATTATGTTCTTCCCATTCCTGGTTCCTGCTGAAGAACTTGGTAATGCTGAATTGTTGGCTTTGCACTTGTATCCTTTTTACATAACTGTTAACACCTTGGAATTATTAGAATTTCTCTATTAAGGAGGAAAATGGATTATAGAAGGAAATTTGTATAAACTTGAATATCTCTTGGTATATTTCTTCTATATTTAAGATATGAACAAGTGAATATCTGAAAACAGACTCCCTGTTAAAAGTAAATGATCTGTTGTTGTTTTTTTAATGCCTCACTATCAGTGATTCCTTAGGAATGTTCTTTCAGATTGAAACCTCTAATACTTAAATTGTGTCATTGTAAACTCATGGACATTATTAGAGTTGGAAGGACTTTGGAAATCTTTCAGCCCTTTTATGTTTTAGGTAAAGAAATAAGGTCAGAGGTCAAGAAGCTTGTCCATCATGCAGTTTTTAAGTTGGTGACTTGTTCTAAGATCTGAGTACCAATTTTTTTTTTAAAAATTCTTTTTGTTTGTTTGATGGAAGAAGCTAAAAGAGTGAGTACATTTCTAGTTTGGAAAAAATGAGCTATATGTAGACAAAGGTAGCTGGTTTGCCAGGAATAAATGACATATCAATTCAGGAAATTCCTGAATTCTGCAGTATGCAGAATAAAAGTATGATGATTATCCATTAAATTCTGCCTTTAAAGAATTTGAGTAATAACTATGATCATATAAACAGCTGTAGTTAAAAAATAACACAGGTTAATAGTACACTTAAGTAATAATAGTGAATTAATTTTAGACAAAGTAGTAGGAAAAATCAAAATGCTTGTCTGATGAATGAACTGTTACATAATGTGGGCTCTGGTATCTACTACCCATATAATGAAACAAACATCAGAATACTTGAAAATTAGGCAGCATAACAACCTCTTCATACAGAAGCAAATACAGTGCTAATGCTTCCTGAAGAACTATCCTCACTGTTGCTCTGTTTGTAGGGAGGTTCAGATGAGCTTGTCTTCCTCGGAAGGATATTGTGAGCTTCTTGGTGTAATAGAACATGGCAGACACGAAATCTGGGTGCAGGAGGTTTGGTGACAGGACAGGGTGGTGTGCTTAGTGTTGGTCTTTGTCCAAGGGCCAAGAGGCATCATTGAAAGTGGCTACTGGAAGTGATTGGTAACACGCATGCCTACATGAAGGTCACCTTCATGAATTCATCATGTTTGTGTGATGAATTGTGGATTCTAAGCCTGCTGGGGCAGGTAAGGCAGCAATCAGTTTTGTAAGAGACACTGAGCAGTTGTTTTGAATATCACCAGCTTGCTGCCACACTTGATTTCGTTGCACCATCTGCACAGGCAGCTCTCTGCTGAGAGGTGAAGTCAGAACCTTAAGGCACGTGGCAGAATCCATGTGAGTGTGCATCAGTGGCCTGGAGGTCCATGTGGGGTAGGGTTATTACTAAACATTTTAGTAATTTACCTACACTTGACCAACTGTTGGCTTTGTCATTTAAGTAGCTCTTTTAATTTCTTAGTTCTTATTATCTGGTCTTCCTAAAGGACTTTAATGCAGTAGAATTAGAATCAAAGTGTATGGATTTCTGAATTGGAAGGGATCTTCAATAGAGCCTAGTCTAAACTCCCTTTGGTCTTTGTAGGAATTGTTTTGTAAATATGTAAAACAGTTGTCTTATTTTTCAACTCTTTTATTCCACCATTACATGCATTGTTGATAGAAAGTGACGATGGCCAAGGTTCAGATGCAGGTTTAGAGCCAATGTTAGCAGGACAGGATGTTAGTGGTCATTACGTATCAGAAAACACACTCTTAGGACATAAAAATTATTTTCAGTTTAAGGATTGTATGTTTCTGACTTGAGTCCAGGATTATATCTCTTATATCTATAAGTAACAGCAGCATCTATAACTGTTAGTTCCCAGTGTATATTTTCTGAATGAATAAGTTCAAATAAATTAAATTATGAACCCCTGAGATGAGAACTTTTCATCCTTTTAGAGCTGCATACGTGTTAGCAAGTACCTCCAGCTAAACATGGGGAAATTACTGGAGATTAACTGCAATGTATCTGCACACCAAGACTATTTAGTAAGAACTTTCAAATACTTATATCCATTTTTAAATGAGACAGATACCCATTTTTTGGTCTTCATTGCTAGCGTTGGTTTTGGAAGGTCTTCCTCTGCGTTTGCTCCGGGTAACCTACAGGTACGCAGACGACTTCTTTTATCCTGACTTTGCTCCTTGCAAGTCCACCTCTGGGACTTCAGTTGGGGCTGATTTCAGAATGTGCGCTCTGTGCCCTTCCCTGTACTGCTGTTTCTACCTGTTGAAACGCTACCCATGCTTCAGAGCCAGGCCCTAATGCCACCTTCTTTGTGTGTGGTCTGCTCCTGAATACCTACATTTGGATAAAATTTCTGTTTCTTTTGAACCCTGACCTTTGGACCTCCTTTGTGACACTCCGTATATGTCTGCCCCTTTATATTATTATGTCGGTTATGTAAGATATACTGTTAATCTTCTCCCAACCACCCTCTACTTTTTCACACCCTAGTTGTGTAAGCTCTTTAAGACAGAGAGTATCTTGTGGTCATGTCCACTTGCATCGTTTATCCAGTGGAAATAAAATGAATAAATGAACAAATGAACAAAATAATGGAAAAGAGGTTCAGTTATTAAGGAGGGGACCAAATGGATTATTTCTGTCACATGAAGGTTAATACTAAGGAGTGTCAAATAAAAAGGGAAAAGGGATCTGTTTGTAGGATTATACTTACTTGATTTCATGGGAATAATAAAAAAAATACTGAAAAATAGAGAACATTTCATTTTTGTTTGACTTCAACCTGTATAGCTTAGATTGAAGTGAGTTTCAAAATTTAAGTAGTTCCCATCATTAACTGTACAGTCTTGGACTTGATTTATATACTGTAGTAAAGACATGAACATTAGGAAATGTGCACACATTTAGTAAAAGTTGAAAATGTTTGGAACATCTTTAAATATAAGAGTGGAAGGTATTCTGAATACATTTTAATCAATTGCTTGAATTATTTTGTTTTTTCCCCCACTAATCTTAATATTGTTGGCTTTCTTTACTGGAAAAACTGAGGAGGAGCAAAATTAAGCAAGACCTTCCTGATAGTTTCTAAAAGAATATCAAGACTTGGAATTCTGTTAAAACAGTCCTCTACTCCATTTCATAATTTGTGTACAGAGAATTTGGATTCCACCTTGACAAACTGGTAGGTTTAGTTAAGTAGTCTTCCAGCCAAACTAATTCCAGTTCCTCAAGACACATGTGGGTGTGGTGTGTGTGTGTGTGTGTGTGTGTGTGTGTGTGCACATGCATATCGAGAACAGATGAATGCAAGATCTCTGAAAGAAGGGATGGTATTTTCTTGTTGCATTCCCTGTATCCCAAGCACTTAGTGTGGTGACTGGCATCTTGTATCCCAGAATAAATATTTGTGAATGAATGAATGATTGATTATGTACTGTCTAGGAATTCAGATTTTACTTTTTTAGTCAGAATTGGATAATAATGTCTGAAAGCATATGTGAGATTCATAGCATTAAACAAGTATTTATTGGTTATCTGTCATTCAGCATTTTATTCAATATGATCGACCTACATCTTGAAATATTTACCCAAAAAGTGGTATTAGATCAGGAAGCTGTTTGAAAATGGAATCTAGGGCGCCTGGGTGGCTCAGTGGGTTAAGCCACTGCCTTTGGCTCAGGTCATGATCTCAGGGTCCTGGGATCGAGTCCCGCATCGGGCTCTCTGCTCAGCAGGGAGCCTGCTTCCTCCTCTCTCTCTCTGCCTGCCTCTCTGCCTACTTGTAATCTCTCTCTGTCAAATAAATAAATAAAATCTTTAAAAAAAAAAAAAAGAAAAGAAAGAAAATGGAGTCTAGCTGAAACAAGTCGACCGTTGTTGAAGCTGTAGAAGTTCATTGTACTCTTCTCTCTTCATTTGTGTATGGTTGAAATTTTTCATCATAAGCTCCAAAAATGTTCCTAGTCAGTGAATAGTGGTCGGAATACTTTCCTTCTTTTTTGACTTCCTTCACCTATTAGCTGAGTGACCTGGAGTAAATTCCTCATGTCTCTTCATGATGGGTTTCCCACCATAAAATTTGGAGTTGTTGCTACTCTTTTGAGCTTAGAGAGTTCCTGTGATCAAATGAAGTAGTGTATGTGAAGATCAGAAGTTATGCAGATAGAAGGTGTTACTAACAAAATGAATTCCTGCCCTCAAGAAGTTTGTAATTTTGTGGAGGACACGAGCATGTACACAGATCTCTGTATGACAGATGGGGAGTATGTACTTTCATTTTTTTCATCTTACGGGTTGAAAGTATGACGAGAGCTAGTCATTTCTGAAAAGATGTACATTGGATTTATAGTAATTTTAGTAAAATATAGTCTTTAATCTGGGTATTGGTAATTGGTATCAAGTTTACCCAGTGCTGTATCCTTTTTATTAATGGATTATTGTAGGAGGATCTGAGGAGAAAGTGCTCCTGGGAACATGCTATCAGACTGGTGGCAGTTTGATGATTTCTTCTGTATTTCACTGTTCAGATTAACAAGAAGTTGAATTCTTTGTTTTTTTCTCTCTCTCTCTCACTCTTTTTTTTTTTAAGGTTTTATTTATGTATTTGAGAGAGAGACAATGAGAGAGGGAAAGCATGAGAGGGGAGAGGGTCAGAGAAAGAACCAGACTCCCCACTGAGCAGGGAGCCAATGCAGAACTTGATCCTGGGACTGCAGGACCAAGACCTGAGCTGAAGGCAGTTGCTTGAACAATTGAGCCACCCAGGTGCCCTCTTTCACTCTTTTCTAAAGATTTTATTTTTAAGTAATCTGTATACCCAACATGGGGTTTGAACTCACAACCCCAATGTCAAGAGTTGTGTACTCTTCCAACTGACTCAGCCAGGTTCCCCTTTCCTCTCTTTAAATTTCAAATCTCAAACAAAATTATTCCTTTTTATGTCACACATTGGCTTTTTAAAAAAAAAATATATATATATTTATTTGAGGGTGAGGGGTGAGGGGAGAGAGAATCCCAAGAAGACTTCCTGCTGAGTGCAGATCTGTCACGGGACTCCATTTCACAACCCTGAGATCATGATCCAAAGCCAAGAGTAATTCGCTTAACTGACTGAGCCACTCCTGCACCCCTAAAACTTTTTCTTTTGAAGATTGATTTATTTGTTTGCGAGGGAGAGAGAGCAGGGATAGGAAGAGGGACAGACAAGATGAAGGGAGAATCTCAAGCACACTCCCCACTGAGCGTGGAGCCCAGCTGTGGGCTGGATTTTGCAACCCTGAGATCACAGTCTGAGCAGAAATCAGGAGTTAAACACTCAACTGACTGAGCCACCCAAGCACCCCCATTTTTAAAACTTTTTAGTGGAAATCAAGAAATTATCTGAGTGGTTTTGAGTTTTTAAATAATGTTGTCTACATTCCAACTACGTAGAATCGTTTAAAGGTAGTTATTAAGTAGCCTTGGGTAAAAATGGGGTGTTTTCTTATTGAGCCCTGAGAAACCAAGAGATAGATTGAAAGATTGGGCTAGAGGGTGCTCCCAGTGCTAATCACAAATGAACTGTATTTAAATTATGGAAGTCCACTTACAGAACTAGGAAAGAAAGCATCCTTTCTTTGAAATAACACACCTATTACACATTAAGACACAATGAAAAGCCTGCTAGTTATTACAAATTATTTTAAACCCATGGGATTTAATCAGTGGTAATTTAGCTGACTACTAGTACATTAGACTAAAGATTGGGGTTGTTGCTGCTATTTGGATTTTTAGCTAAACCAGTTAGTATTGCAAAGAGAAAAATTCTGTTTCAGAGGCATTACTCTCTATCCTTTAAATGTCAGCTAACTCAGAATGATGGGATTCATCTCAAGAAGAACCATATAAGAGCATGGTTGAGGCGTGCCTGGGTGGCTCAGTTGGTTAAATGTCTGCCTTCAGCTCAGGTCATGATCCCAGGGTCCTGGGATTAGGAGGACCCTGCTCAATGAGGAACCTGCTTCTCCCTCTCCCTCTGCCCTTCCCCTCCCCACTTGTATTCTCACACACTGCTCGCTCTCTCGCTCTCAAATAAATAAATAGAAAAATCTAAAAAACAAACAAACAAAAAACCCCAAAACTCTCTCTCTCTTTCAAATAAATAACTAGAAAAATCTGAGGGGGTGGGGAATAAAAAAGCATGCTTGACACAGTGGTAACAATTCTGAATCCAAGAAAAACAGGACTTTTGAAATTAGTTAAGAGTAGCATCATTGTTTATGGAAAGGGTACTTTTCCTTAGTTGGTAAAATAAAATTGGGAGGTGAATCCGTCATTAGGCACATAAAGAAGGTTCTGGAGCTGTATCTTGTGATCAGAAAAGACCTCATGCTTTCAAGGTGTGGCAGAATATGAGGTAAGACGGGGTTGAGGTAGAAGTGAGAGAGTGAGAGGAAGATGTAATACGATCATAGAACCTGGGATAGCGTAGGTAAATCCGGTCTTTTAGACTTCAGAATCTAAAACCCAGTGATCTGAAAGGAGAGTTCTGCCATTTTTGGGAAGGCCTCCGGCAGTTATTTGCTCAAATCTTTCATTCCATAATAATAAAATAATAAAATGGAATTTTATATTCTGATGACTTTTTCTTGGGAACTTTATTTCCGCCATCTTCACATTGTCCTTGTGCTTAGCACTCAAATATTTGTGAATATGATGTGTGACGTAACAGAACACATGCTTCCCATTAGAACATAAGCTTCATATGGGCAGAAATATTTGTTTTGTTCACTGCTTTATTCCCAATATCTAGAACAGTGCTTGGCACATTGTTCAGTAAATGTCTGCTGAAGAACCAACTGAATGAATAGTTAAGCTATGACTAAAGATTACTCTTTTTCCAGTAATTTTATTGATAGCAAAAGTGTAAATTAGCCCCAAAATTTAGCAGATACGTCATTTTTCTATTCATTCATTAGTATTGCACTTAAAACTCTTCAGCATTAGATGGTCTCTAATAATTATAGTAGTAAATTGGATTTTGACTTAGGAAGTGGGAGTTACTTAAATAATGGTTAGCAAGTAGATTGGCTACTAAGATAATATTCCTTTTAAACTAATTTTTCCACTAATGTTTTCATTAGTTATGAGTTACAGTTTTATGTGAAATTCTGAGTTACAATTTTATATAAAAATATAATTTTAAGTGAAAATTTTAAGTGATACCGCAAATGGTTATATCATTTGTAGCAGAATTGATTTAGAAGTTTTGGTGGAAGTTTTAAGACATGGTTTCAGATTCTCTGAGTTAACGAAGTTTTATAAAAAGGGTTGTTACATGCTCTTCTGAAGAATTTGACGTAGCTGGCAAGCCTTTGTATAAGTGGCTATTGCTGTCCTCGCAAGTAGTGAAGCCCAAGTGGCCAGTCCCAACTTGAACATCCCCCAGCCCTCCTATTTGGTATTAGCATTACAAGCACCTTCCTTCTCTGCTTAAATCAGTTGATGGTGATCGTGTAAGGAATCTGGCATTACTTGGTCAAGACCAGCTATAAAGAATAACAGTGATAATGACAAGAAGAAAAGGGAGAAGGAGAAGGAGAAGGCGGGGGTGGGGTGGGTGGTGGGGCTAGGGAAGGAAGGAAGAAAGGAAAGAAGGAAGGAAAAGGAAGAGGAGTAGAATAGAATATCAGGTGCTGGGAGTTGTTACTAAAGTAGAATACTAGGGGACTTGTTAGCAGTTTTTGTTTCAAGTAATTAAAATTTTCTGTTAATTGTTCTGGTTCTTATTGCTGTGTAATAAATTGGCCCAAAATTCAGGGACTGAAAGCAGCCATTTTCTTACGCTCAAAGATTCAGTGGGTGGGGAATTTTGACAGAGCACAGTGAGAATGTTACATCTCTTGCTTCGTGATGTCTAAATGCTTGAAGTGGGGATAAATAAGCAGGTAGGGGGTTTAGTCAGCTGGAGATGCCTTTACCCTCAAATCTGTTGTTTCCTATGAGCTGGGTGATGTAGAACAGGACGTGAGCCGGGACTGTAGTCCCACCTTACCGCTCTTTCTGGTCTGGCCTCCCTCTCGGCATCAAGGCTTCAGAGTAGTTGGACTTAGGGATGGCTCATGGCACGGAAAGCCAGTCAGGGTCCCTAGGAACAGGCAGTGTTATTTCTGCCACATTCTGTTGGTGACAAGTGAGTTCAAAGCCTTACAGATAGAAAGGCGTGGGGCATATATTGTTTTTTATTGTAAAGAGTGTTAAAGAATTTGTGTCTTCCTCTTTCTCTTTTTTTTTTCTGTCATCATGACATTCGTACTTGGTGATTAGTACAGAAGGATTGTGATTTAAAAAAAAAAAGGCAAGGCTCCTACCCCAATGATCTGTATTTCCCATACTCAAATACAGCTTTTTTTTAACTCTGTTTTTTACCAGCTTCTGGTAGTTGGATCTGTTAATCTAGATAAAATACTATGCTCCATTTCTTGATACTTAAACTTCCATTTCTTGATATTTAAACTGTTGGCTTCCTGCTCTGAAAAATGAGGATTTAGCTCATTAATACTACTCCCTGCTCATTTTCTTCACCTTTTGTTAGGGCTGTTTTTATTTCATATAATAACTTAAATAATTTATCCTTAAACGCCAGTTTTTTGTTCGTTTTTGGCAGTATCTCTTGATTCTCCATTTAATAAGAGAAGAATATTTTATCCCCCTATCCTTTGTATTCGTTTTAACATTACAACTTTTATCATCTACTTTGTTGAAGTTAAAGATTTGCATTCTCTTCTGCAACCACAACTGCGGGTCCAGTGTTTTAATTTCATGAGGTTAGAGGGGTCTTTCTTAAACATGGACATCTGGATTCTCATTTCTTACTCTGCATCACTTTTTAAAAAATTGTACCCTATTTTAGTAGACTTCTTGTTTAGACCAGGGCGTTTTTATACTGTTTTGTTTTTCCTGGAGTTTACAATTGCCTTTCTATTTTTTCATGCACTGTTTGCCTTTATCACAGCCTAAACTTTTTTTTCAAACACTTTATCATACCACCCATTTCTGTTGAATTGCCCATTTCCTGAAGTTTCTCTGAAGTTTTGGTTTATTCTGGACTGGTTATTTACTGGGCCTGATGAACAGTTCTCTTCCTGAGACTTTTTCACTGCCCTCTGGGTTAGAGCCACTTATTCCTGCATCCTGGCCTTTCCTCTTTAGTGGTTCACACCCTTGTTTTGCAAGTTTATGTTTGCAAGTAACTTCCTAAGAAATTGTGTATTGAAGATAAGCTTTCTGAATCCTCACCAGTTTGAAAACATTTTTATTGTTCCTCATATTTGATTATAGTTTGACTGTTGTTAGAAGTCTAGGATGAAAAATTTTACTGTTGAACTTGAAAGCCATTGTTCTCTCTCTGATGAAGTTTGCCAATGAGAAATTATCTGCCAGTATGATTTTCTAATTAGTTTTTAGTAACTTTTCTCTCTGGGAACTACTAGATGTGTTCTCCAGAAATATGTTTCTATGTGTGGTGCTTTCTTAAATTTGCTGGGGGTGGGGTGCCTGGGTGGCTCAGTGGGTTAAGCCTCTCACTTTGGCTCAGGTCATGGTCTCGGGGTCCTGGGATCAAGCCCCAAATTGGGCTCTCTGCTCAGCAGGGAGCCTGCTTCCCCCTCTTTCTGTGCCTGCCTCTCTGCCTACTTGTGATCTCTCTTCTCTGTCTGTCAAATATATAAATAAAATCTTTTAAAAAAATGTGCTGGGGTGTGCCTGGGTGGCACAGTCGGTTGACCATTCAGCTCCTGGTTTTGGCTCTGGTTGGAGTCTCAGGATCATTGGATCAAAGCCTGCATTGGGCTCCACACTCAGTGGGGAGTCTCCTTGGGATTCTCTCTCCCTTTCTCTCTGCCCCTTCCACTTGTACTCTCTGAGATGAATAAATAAATCTTCAAAAATAAAAAAATTAGGGGCACCTGGGTGGCTCAGTGGGTTAAAGCCTCTGCCTTTGTCTCGGGTCATGATCCCATAGTCCTGAGATCGCCCCTGCTTTAGGCTCTCTGCTCGGCGGGGAACCTGCTTCCCCCCCTCTCTCTGCCTACTTGTGATGTCTGTCAAGTAAATAAATAAAATCTTTAAAAAATAAAAAAAATTAATTGATAAATTTAACTTGCTGGGCATTCTGTGAGATCTATATGCAGATTTGTTTCATTTTACTTTTAAAAATTACTTCTGTATTTATTCTATTCGTTCTTTCTGAGGTTCTCCTGCTAGTCAGATATTTGATATTTCACTTGGGACCTTGAAAGTCTCTTAAAGTTCAGTTTACAGATTGGATCTCTGTGTGTGTCTTGCCTTCTTTTCCTCTATTTTCTAACTATTCTGTTTGCTTTGGTTTTGTTTTGCTCTGTATTCTAAAGAAATCTTCTCTATTATTTTCCCAACTGTCTATTGAATTTACTCTTGGCAATTATATTTTAACCTCAGAGTATTTTTTTTTTATTGTTTTGTTCTCAGCTTGCTTTTTTTTTTTTTTTTTTTTTAAGTATTTCATTCTGGTTTCATGGGTGTAATATGTCCTTGAATAGTTCTAAATGTTTAAAAACTTCTCCACATTATCTTTGTTTTAGTAAATGTTTAGTTTTTAACTTTGTTTTCCTATTGCTGGATTGTTTCAATGCCTGGTGATGTTCGGATATACTTTGGTTTTTAAAAAATCAAGTTTATTGAAATGGAGTTTATATACAGTAAAAGACATCCATTTTAAGAGTATATTTTTATGAGTCCTGAAAAATTTATATGCCCACATAACCACCATCAAAATCAAGATCTAAAACAATTCCATTACCCTGAAAGTTCCCGCAGACCCCTTTGCAGTCTCCTCTCTCTACCTGGACCCCTGGCAACGAACCACTAAACTTCTTTCTGTCATTACAGATTATATTTGTCCTTTCTAGGGTTCTGTATACGTGGTATTAAACAGCATTGTGTTCTTTTGTATCTGGCTTTCATCACTAATTCCGAAATTCTTTCATGTTTATTGTGTCAGTAGTTCATTCTTTCCCAGTATGTGGCTTTGCCACAATTTGTATATCCTTCCGCATGTTAATAGTTATTTGTGTTGCTTCCAGTTTGGGGCTATCATGAATAATGCTGCTGT
Organism: Neogale vison; assembly: GCF_020171115.1. Classification (NCBI taxonomy): domain Eukaryota; kingdom Metazoa; phylum Chordata; class Mammalia; order Carnivora; family Mustelidae; genus Neogale; species Neogale vison. The sequence continues at coordinate 160,330,780 of NC_058094.1, read as the reverse complement.
AAACATTCATATACAGGTCTTTATGTTGATACGATATATGCATTCATTTCGTTTGCATGAATACCTAGATGTGGTCTTCTGGCTTGTATGGCAAATGTGTTTAATTTTTAAAGAAATGGCCAAACTTTTCCAAACTGGTTGTACCAGTCTGTATTTTCACCAGTAATGTGTGAAGATTTCATTTGATTTGCATTCTGTTGAACATTTTATGTTGTCAGTCTTTTTAATTTTAACCATTCTGTTTTGGGTGTGAACTGATACTACATTGTGGTTTTAATTTGCATTTACCTGATGACTGATGTTGTTGAACATCATTCCATTTGCTTATTGGCAGGTCTCTTACCTTCCTTTGGGAAATAATCTATTCAAATATTTGGCCATTATTTAAAACTGGGTTATCTTACTGTATTGTGAAAGATATTTATATAGTCTGGAAAAGTCTTTTCCAGACTATATAAATAATCTTTCATTTTTCAGGCGTATAGCTTGCCTTTTTCTTTTTCTTTTTTTCTTTTCTTTTTTCTTTTTTTTAATGATGTCTCTCAAACAGAAGATTTTAATTTTTTCAAAAGTCTGACTTACCATTTTTTTCTCTAATGGTTTGTCCTTCTTTTATATGCCATCTAAGAAATCTTTGCATACCCCAAAAGCACATACATACATTTTTTTCTTATGTTTACTTCTGGAATTTTAACAGTTTTTTTGCTTTTATGTGAAGTCTGTGATACATTCAAGTTAAATCTTTGTGTGTGGCTTGAGGTAAGAGTTCATTTTTCTCCTTGTATAGAACGCAGTTGTCCTAGGACCATTTGTTGAAAAGTCTGTGCTTTCTTCAATTTGGATTACATTGGCAACTTTGTAAAAAATCAGTTGACCAGGGGCGCCTGGGTGGCTCAGTGGGTTAAGCCACTGCCTTCGGCTCAGGTCATGATCTCAGGGTCCTGGGATCAAGTCCCACATCGGGCTCTCTGCTTGGCAGGGAGCCTGCTTCCCTCTCTCTCTCTCTGCCTGCCTCTCCGTCTACTTGTGATCTCTCTCTATAAAATAAATAAATAAAATCTTTTAAAAAAAAAATCAGTTGACCATATATATTTGGGTCTATTTCTGGACTCCATTCTGTTCCATTGATTTGTGTATCTGTCTTTTTGCCACTGCCATAATGTTTTATTTACTGTAGTTTCACAGTAGGTCTTGAAATTAGGTAGTGTTAGTTTTCCAACTTTGTTCTTGTTTTTAAAAAATTTTTTTTTGCAATTTTGCCTTTTGAGATTTTGCTAAGAATTTTTACATCTGTGTTCATGAAGGATATTCTGTAATTTTCTTTTTTCATAATGTCTTAGATTTTGGTTTTGTGGTAATACTGGCCTTATAAAATGGGTTGGTAAGTGTTTACAGCTCCTCTGACAGATTTTCTGTAGCATTAATATTAATTCCTTCTTATACCTTTAATAGAATTTACTGGAAAGTTATCTGGGCTCAGTATTTCATTATGGGAAGGTTCTAACTACAATTTCTATTTCCTTAATGAACATCAGGCTATGTAGGTAGAATTACTTTTTGTAATTTTGTATTTTTCAAGGTATGTGTGTGTTTCATGGGTTTTTTAGTTTATTGGTTAAATTCTTTATCCTCTTTTATCTTTAATGTCTGCAGAATCTTTTCATTCTTGATGTTGGTAATTTGTATGTCCCTCCTCCCCTTTTTTTTCTTAACCATACAGGTAGAGTTTTGGCAGTTTTATTGGTGAAAAATCAGTTTTTGGTTTCATTAATTTCCTTTATCATTTGTCTTTTGTCCAGTTTATATTTACTTTTATTTTTATTTCCTTTTCCTATTTACTTTGGGTTTAATTTGCTCTTTTACGTCCTAAAATAGAAACTTTTAGCTCATTCATTTAGAATTTTCTTCTCTTCTAATGTAACCATTTATGTTGCTTTATTTTCCTCCCATAAATTTTGGTATATTTTGGTTCCATTTTCATTCAGTTCAAAAAACTTCAACTTTATTTTGGTGATTTTTCTTTGACCCATGGGTTACTTAGATTTGTGTACTTTAATTTCCAAACACGTACAGGATTTTTCAAATTCCTTTCTGTCTAAAATTCTGTTGTGATCAGAGAACAACTCTGTATGATTTTAATCCTTTTTCAATTTATTAAGACTTCTTTTGGTCTGTATAGTTGATCTTGGTACATTTAACATTTGATTCTTTTTAAGCATCTTTCTTTTCCTCCCTCATTGTGTTCACATTTTCCTTTAGGTCTTCTAGCATATTTATAATATTTATAAGGGTTGCTTTGATTCTTTTGATATTCCGTAATCTCGGTCTTTTCTGTGTCCATTTCTGTTGATTGAATTTTCTCCTGGTTATGGGCTACATTTTCCTCTATGTCTGCATGTTTAATACTTTTTATTGGATGCCTAACATGAATGTTACATTGTTGACTGCTGGGTTTTGTTCTCTTCTTTTAAAGGGTGTTGGACTTTGTTCTGGTGGACAGTAAAGTTACTTGTGGTTCAGTTTGATCCTTCAACCCTTATTTGTAGTTTTTGTTTTTGTTCCTTTTATGGGGAGGGGTTCTAGTGTAGGCTTTACTTTAGGGCTTGTGTAGGCTGACTATCAAGGCATTAGCCTTTTGTATTCTTTTCTTCTCTGGCTGATGGGAACAAACTGAAGATTTCTTGCCCTTTGTGAGCTCTAGGAATCATTCAGTTTACAACTTCCTAGTCATCGTTCTTTCCTCAGAAGTAGTTTTAGCCTGGTCTTGTGCTGTTTATGCAGATTGATATACAGGAAAGGACTCCGTAGACAACCCTCACCCCGCCATGTTGATTTCTGAAGCTCTTCTTCTGGGTGGCTTTTTGTTCAGTACTCTGTCTTATAAATTTTAGCACCTTAACCCCCTTGTCGTCTTAGCTTTTTGATATCTTCCTACTCAACTCAGTGATACTATAGTCCTCACTTTGGTTCCTCCTCCATGTGCCTGTGGTCTGGAAATGGCATCCGTACAGAAAGCCGCGAGGCTTCCGTCATTGATTTCCCTGCTCTCAGGGATCACTGTTCTGTACTACCTAGAGTCTGGTGTCTGAAAACAGTTGTTTTATATATTTTTCTAGTTTTGGTGTTTGCGGCAGGTAAGTCTGAACTCTCTTGCTCTCTCACTGCCTTGTGTATCTGTTAGTGTTTTTTTGTTCTTTTTTATAAAAACTGGGTAGCTGATATGACTGTTAAATAAGACTTTTCCTCCCTGCTAAATCTCATTTCTTTTTCTTTTTCTTTTTTAAAATTCATTTATTTGAGAGAGCGTGAGAGAGAGAGAGCACAAGCAGGGGGGGGAGCAGAGGGAGAAGTAGAAGCAGACTCCCAGCTGAGCAGGGAGCCTGATGTGGGGCTCAAGTCTGATTCCAGGACTCCGAGATCATGACCTGAGCTGAAGGCAGATGCCTAATCGACTGAGCCACCCTGGTGCCCCAAGATATCATTTCTGAGTAGAAAATCTGGGAGGCCCACTTGGAGCAGGGATGGAGTATCTTCAATCACACTCACTTAGAGTAGGGGTGAGTGAATGGCTTTACTTCTGAATGAATAGGAAAACTGGCTGTCAGGATGAGGAAGAGCCCCCAAATACCATAATAAGAACAGTTTTATCCCAGTGTCCTTGGTATGGGGATGACAGTGGGGATGCTGACCAGTGCAGTTACCTGTTACAGACCTTCCTTCAGTTGACTCTCCTGCTTGGGCTGCATCTCTCTCTCTGTCCATCACATCTGCTGGCTCAGTTCTGCTCCTGCTTCCTCCACAGTGCCCTTATAGCTTGTTCTAGGGCACTGGCCTTCCCTTCAGTAGAAATATTCGAGCCCCTGATACTCACTGACTTAGAAAAGTTACCTCGGTATACGGATACATATACACACACAATGCATATATAAATATAAATAATATATATGTTATATACAATATATAATATGTATATGTTAAAATGCACAAAAATGATGATTTTGAAATGAAGAAATAAAAAAAATAGCCTTTAATTAAAAGGTATTTTCTTAATATGGTTCCTGAATTACATATTCACCAATCTAGGGACCAGTGTCTTATTGGTGACTTTCTCTGTCAGTTTCTTCAATCAGCTTGCTTCTGTTTATTTTCAGTCATCCAGAAAATCTACTAAACTCTCAATTTTTTGATGGCATCTTTCTTTACGTAATGGGTTTTTCTTTTTCTTTAGCAGTATATTGAGAAAGACTGGAGGCAAGTATTTGCAATGGGTCTGCCATTTTTGTTGTTGTTGTTGTTTTTAGAGAGGGAGTGGGGAGGGGCAGAGGGAGAGAGTGAATCTTAATCAGGCTCCATTGCCCAGCATGGAGCCCTAGGCAGGGCTTCATCCCCTAACCCTGAGATCATGACCTGAGCCAAAATCAAGAGTTGGACACTTAGCAGATTGACCCACCCAGGTGCCCTTGCAGCTGCCATTTTGAAGTGGAAGTCCCATCCAATCTATTTCTTTAAATAAAACATTAAATAACTAAAATGTCATTATTTCTTGCAGTTCATTTTGCTTTCCTGAGTGGGAGCAGCAGGGTGTCGCCAAAGGTAGTGGCCTGAAAATTGCTTATAACCTATAGGAAGTTTTATTTATGTAGCAGTCTTCACATTCGGATAGATCAGTAGTAGTGTGACTCAAGGAATAGCCCATACATTTCACCAGGAGCAAAAAACATAGAACATATGCTCTGGAGACATATGGAAATCATGTGAGATGGATTTTTCCCTGATTTTTGTGGCATGCCTTAATTTTGCTGACCTTCTGGAAAAGAGCTGTGTATGTAGAAAGGACATTGTCACTGTCTTCCAGTTGCCTGTTGCACCTGGTGATCTACAATCGTGGTCGTTCTTGGTTTTCATACTATCATTTCTAGGTTTTCATGTAGCATCCCAACAGCTGGTGCAAACCCGTAACATGCAGTAAACTAATTTGACATCACAGTGGGAATGTTAGCCAATTGATTTTTCTTCAGAGAAACCAACTGAAAAAAATAAGCCCACTATGAATTAATTCTTTGCAGGAATTTCCCATGTCTGATGACTTAAAAGAATAAATTCTGCATGTAAATGAATCATTACAAGCTTAATTGAAGCTTGTTGGATACTCAAGATTACTCACTGTGGTGTGTTTCTGATGGAGACAGGAAGTGAAAAAGCAAGGTCTATGAGATTTTTTTTGTGCATGAAGTCTCAGCCAGTCTTTTAATGTTTCTCATTGAGGCTTTGGTCGCTAGGGTAAATGACTCAAGGTATCTCTTGCCGCTTAGCTGTTTTTAAGGGGGAATTTCCCCCCATGCTCCTCCCTTCCCCAAAATAGCTAATTATGTACTGAAGTTTCAGGACATTGTTCGCAGTTTGTGAAGTCAGCATATTTCTGGAAGCTCACTGTGAATGTAATTCTTAGCTGTACTGATGCTTTTGTTTCTCCGTCTCTGCGACCAGCGCTGTACTGTAAGGACACAATTCTATCGCTATTTTTTCCCTCACATTTGATGTGGTAGTTTGCATACAGCTGCAGAGTAGACAGTTACCTTTGAAAGGAACATTTGGCTGCTCTAATTTGATTAAAGAAAACCACCTCAATCATTTCTAGACTGAGAACGTTTTCATTTTAACTTGGCAGTAGGAGTTGGGAATGTACTCACTGCACTTAGATATGTGGGGGAGCAGTCAGGGAACAAAACCAACGGCTCAAATGGAGACCGCTTTGGTGCAGTTGTTTTTGTTTTTTTGTTTTGTTTTGTTTTGTTGGGTTTTTTTTGCCCTTTTTTTTTTTTTTAAGCCTAACAGTGTTCTATACGATTTATTCTCTTTCTCTCTCTCTCCCAAATTTTCTACAACCTTGATTTTCACCTCCGTCCTCTTTTTACGGGCTTTTCCTTAGCATTTCCAATAAACTGACTGTGGCAGAGGTAGAATTCTACCCTAATGTGATTTGAAGGACTTGGAGGTCCTCAAAAAATTCTCCCATTTTTATATAAAAAGAAAACCCCAAGCATAAATGACTGTGAATTGGACATGCTTTCTTGGCCACCGTTGAGTGGCTGAAAAAGTTTTTTGACCATGTGTGCACAGACCAAGGTTGGGAATTGAGTCAAAAGTTGCGCAGAAGAAACCTGTCAGAAGCCTGCAGTCCTAGTGCTAGACGGTTATTAATTATCTCACATGTATATCTTTCTGCGATGGAAGAAAGTCTCATCATCCAGTCAGTATGAAAGTTGAAAATACATTCTGCTCATTGTGGGTTGGCATCCACTTTATTCATGTTATTGGAAATGATTGAGCAGGGGCTTAGTAGGGTAAACCGTGTCATGAACCACAGTTCAGCAGTATAATATATGGTGTTCTTGGGAAGGTCCTGTGGTGGCATCCTAAAAAGTTTGACTGTGAAATTTTAAATAAAAAGCATGAGGGTGCACCTGGAGTCTTGGGACTACAATCACGTTATTATTAATTGAGCCTTGGATATTATTGATAACTCAAGAGTCAAGGTCAGATGTGTGCTCACATTCACATTCTCCCACCTGACCATGTGACTTGGCGACATTGTCCTTCTCACCTGTCTGAGCTTTAGTTTCTTCATTTGTAAAATTAGGACACATACTAAATGATGTTTCTGAATTTAGGTTCCTGTTTTATGTTTGACACTTGGCAAATACTTAGTTACCTCACTGCCTCTGCCTCTCCTTCTTGGTATCACCATTCTTGGTGTTTGGTGTTTGGCTACTTGGAATGTTTGGAGGGAGAGTGGGTTTTGTTCATCAGTATGTGGCCAAACTCAACAGAGTCCTCTTGAATTTCTGGTATAATGTGCAGCTCTCATTCTCTTGGACAGAAATTATTAAGTCCAGCAAGGCTCCATTAAGTCCAGCCAGCTTTCCTATGGATAAGCAACCCTAGGCAGACCTTGTATCAGGTACTAGTTAAGATATGAGCACAGCGGATATGGAAATTAATTGTTCAGCAAATGTTAGCTGGTTGGTAGAGTTATGTTGTCATCTTGAATTCTTTTCCATCTTGGGTCATCTCTGGGTGCTAAAATCATTTCCACATTTAATCTCAAGATTTAATGAAGTCACCCTGGTCTGTTCTTCCTTTTGAGAGTTAAGGCCAAGAGACAATCTTCCTGTTTTGTTTTCACACATAGTCGGGAGAATGTAAATCTTTTTTCAGTCACGTCTGGGTCATCTAAGTGGACAGAGACTGCAGAGGGGCTGCGAAGATAATTGTCCAAAGGCCACTGCTATATCTGGGATTTGGCGATCCAAGATACCGAGTAGATTCAACTTGGTACATGTAGTTGAATCCCTGGCTAGCTCACAATGCTGTTTTGTTCCATAATATAACTGAAAAAAAAATTACCTCAGTGCAATAAAATAGTGCAAAAAATAATGCCTGCTGTGTTTGTTTTGTTCAGTTACCAAAATTACAACGTTAAACAAGATTTTAAAAGTTAATTACCAGTGATTGAGGAAAAGTTGATTTAATTTGAATATGTTTTTGGAGGCCTGTAGAGATTCTGCAGAGAAATGCTGAGTGCTGGGGCGCCTGGGTGGCTCAGTTGTTAAGCGTCTGCCTTCAGCTCAGGTCATGATGCCAGGGTCCTGGGATGGAGCCCCCATATTGGGCTCCCTGCTGTGCGGGAGGCCTGCTTCTCCCTCTCCCACTCCCACTCCCTATCCTTGGGTTCCCTCTCTCTCTGTCAAATAAATAAATAAAATCTTTTTAAAAAAATGCTGAATGCTAATTTTTTATGTCACTTCAAATTTTCTTTTTCTTTAGTAAAGTATTATTGTGGTATTTCTCATATAAAATCACCTTTTTAAAAATGCACTTTTATATAGCCCAGTACTACTGAATACTGTCCGTGCTCTACTATTAGTGTTTCCATATTTACTTCTTATGTGGACTCTAATTTGGGTGACAATGTAAACATTCAATCCAGTGAAATTATTGTACACATCTAATGAATTGCTTGGAGCCTGAGACCAAGATTTGGTTTTATTCGGTTTTTTATTTTTTATTTTTATTTAACTCTTTTTTTTTAAGATTTTTTTATTCATTTATTTGACAGAGATAGAACAGAAGTAGGCAGAGTGGCAGGCAGAGGGACAGGGAAAAGCAGGCTTCCCGCTGAGCAGGGATGCTGACATGGGGCTTGATCCCAGGACCCCAGGATCATGACCTGAGCCCAAAGCAGATGCTTAACCGCTTAACCAATTGAGCCACCCAGGTGCTCCTCGTTCCGTTTTTTCAATAATGAAAGTCTCATTCCTTTTTTGCCTGGTGGTTGCTTAAGTGCTACTAATGGAGTTATCCTCACAGCTGGTAGGGATTGTTACTCCCATTTTATAGATAATGAAACTGACACAGAGAATTGAAATGGCCTGTACAAGGTCACCTTGACTCCAGGTGTTATTTCCCGCATCTTAGGGTTTTCTCTCTAGTCCTCCAGATGATCTAGTCCTGCTGGGATCATTTGGATATGACTTAATTTGGGAACTGGATGCAAATAAACTGGATGCTGGCAAGGGAACACTGATTATTTAAGGAGGAAACTGGCTTCCATTACCAAGAGCTGAGGGTATAATCATTTATTTTGACATATTAAATGCCACCTATATTTTGATTTTTCTAATAATTGGTTTTAATAATAGTCCAACATAGAGACAGATTTTCATGGAATTGGGACTGTTAATTAAGAGTTATTTGTTAGGGTTCCTGCTGCTCAACATAGGAGCAGTCGCTTTCCATGGCCTTGCCTCCCCTGGGCCAGCGAGAAAAGGAAGAGTGTGGCAGGTCAAAGGAAGTACACTCACCTCTGAACCTGGCACCAGAAGTGCTGACGAGCTCGTCACTTATGCTCCTGATGACTCAGCACTTCCTGGTTTCTCTCTGTCGCTGTGCTAGGGCTAATAATACCATATGACCTTGGTCCAGACTAAGTGTTTCAGGGAACCTTTGATTTCCTCATCATCAGACATTTGAGATCAGAAATCATTCTTTCCTTTCTGTTGCACATTAATTAATGGGACTAGGGATGAGCCATTGTATTTTGTGCCGGATTACCTGTTTTTTGTTCTTAAGATCAGAAATAGCTTTGGCTCTGGAGTATAATAAGTAAATACATCCTTACCTCTCAACGTAAGGCTGTCCTGTTATATATGGAATTCTCTTGGTCTCCGTATTGTTTCTGTGCAGTCCGATGACTGGGGCAGAGGAGGAAGGAAATGAAGTTCCAACTCCATTTGCAGTGTCTTCACTACATTGATTGTAGGCAAAGCTTAGGGACCCAGGGTGTGGAGCAGGCAGGGAAACTGTGATCTGTTCCATTGTCCCCCTCATTGCTCTCTGAATAGTCCAGCACAGCCCCCTCTATAAGATCAAATTGTATTTACTAACTAGCTTTATATTTATAATTAGCCAAAATTACTAGACTAAAAAGCTATTAGTTCTGAGACATCTGGAGGCCGAAGCCTTTCAGAAAGCCTTGAAAATTTTAGAAAACCTTGAAATTTTTTTTACCTGTTTTCCTGGGCTGTTACAACATTAACTATAGGACACAGTTCAGAGTTTACCCATGTCAACTGCCAAATTGTTTAAAAATTTATGAAGCAGTTTTAAAGTTACTTTATACATTATCCAGACATAAACTTTCTCTAGAAATAAATTTTTATTATTGAAGACAATTTTAAAACAGTAGTTTATAGTGAAGAGGTACTTACGGCAAAAACAATGCTGTATTTAACACAGACTTTTATTATTAAATGCTTCTTTATGTGTTTTTATCTTTACAGAGGCCCCTAAATAGCAAGAACTTAACTGCTTCCAAGTAAGCAAAAGTAAAAATTCCTACAGAAAACATAGCCCTGACCTTTTTGCACATGTAATCCAAATGAAAAGTTAGCTTTGAAGTGGTGTCTTGTTACATAATCATACTGAAAATATGCTGGAATATGTATTCCTTTGAATGTCTTTCATTCAGAAACATATTTTTGTTTATTTGACTCTCCTACCAGCTGAAAATGAATTATGCTCTGGTTGTTTCATCTAACCACCCAACCTCAAAATACTTGACAAATTACATGAAGAGCTTCATTCCAAAGCCTAACATTTTCAGAGAGATTCAGACCATTGCAAAATTGAACATGGAATTTCACTCCATAGTTGACTAAAATAAAAAACAGATAATGGGAGAAAATAAGCAGAATTTAGAAACCCAGGTTTTGCCAGACAGAACACCTGTCCAGTCAGCAGTAAATCATTTTAAAGAGCATTTACTTTCTAGAAGGTACTTGGTGTGGGGGTCATTTGTTTCAGACAGGTCTACAAGCATCTCTACCAGATTCTTTGGGCAACTCAGCATTAGGGAATAGAGCATTCAGAAGCATCACAAATCATTACAAAGAGTATGAGAATTATGACCAGTACGGGCAAAAACTAATGAAACCGCTTCTTTTCTTGGGTGTTCTCGGAGATGCTGCTGTGGGAATCTGAGGGTTGGTAGCATTTGCTTAGGCTCTAGCCTCTGGTGGTGCCCACGGTACAGAAACTGACATTTAGATTGCTTTTGCCTTTTCTCAACTGCTGATTTAGTAAGCATTCTGCATATTGGGTACTTACCCACTAAAGAAGAAAACTACTATATGAGATTTGTTTTCTTTTCTTTTCTTTCTTTTTTTTTTTTTTTAGATTTTATTTATTTATTCGAGAGAGGGAGAGCACAAATAGGGGGGTGAGGGAGGAGCAGAGGGAGAGTGTTGGGCAGGAGCCCAGTGTTGGGCTCGATCCCAGGAGCCTGGGTCAGGACCAGGCTGAAGGCAGACACTTAAGACAGAGCCACCCAGGCACCCACCAGATGAGATTTCTAATTTTTGTAATTTTAAACATTTACAGGAAAGTCTTTTTGTTTAGTTGCCTAATTAAGGAATTGCATGCTCCAGTTAATAGGAAAACCTAGTTAATTGAAAGTTGTGACCATTAAGACCTATTATCAAAGAATAAGAGTATGACAAATACACTGAACACTAAAACTTGTAATTTAATACTTCATCGATCATTGAGAGAATACTTTAAGATTTACTCTCTATTATATCCTTCCCAACTACAGTTACGGTATATGTGCCTATTCCTACTATTTAGAGAATTACAGTTGATGAAATGTTAACTTGGTTATATGACTTGGCTCTCCATGAAAGAGGAGAGGCCTTACGTCTTGTCTGTTGAAGAAACAAAACCTATTGCATTATGTTTTGGTTAGATAGAAAATTTCATTCTTGTTTTCTAGAGAGGGAGGGGAGGGGCTGAGGGAGAGAGAATCTTAAGCTAATTCCACACTGAGCTTGGAACCCAACGTGGTGCTCTATCTCACCACCCTGAGATCATGACCTGAGCCTAGATACGAGAGCTGGATGCTTGTCTGACTAAGCCACCCGGACGCCCCTAAGACTCTTTTAAGTCTAGAGATGGAGATGGAGGGAAAGGCTGAGATGGGAGTAGTGAAGAGCAAGCAGAGAGTTTAGGTAGAGAATAGCCTGGAAGACAAATGTGTAAGAAAATTCTGGATGTATAGAGGTAAATAAAATAGAGAATGACCAAAAAATTTAGAAGAGATCGAATTAAATAAATTATTTCTCAGAGTTTTGAAATGTCACGAGAAATTCAAACTTAGCATGGCAGATTCTGAGAGAGTATCCCTAGACTAGACAGACAGAAATGATGTTAAAGAAAAAAGTAGAAGGAAAGTAAAAAACACCTAAATGTACAAGAAAGTAATTAAAAATTAAAATGAGTTTGGATCCAGAATTGGTAAGAGCTACAACTTCAGTGTGGTTTATCTTAAATTGTCGACGTCTTACCCAAAACCTACATTTGTTTGTTCTTTTCATGTTATGTTTTTGGTGGGGAAACATAAAGTAAATTCATCTTGCATTCATCAGCTTTTGGTCTTAGAGTAGGAAAATATGGATAAAAATGTTGTTCTACTTGACATGCAAATAAGAGTTTTTGGTCTGTTCTACATGTTGTAAAATTCCTGTGGCATTATTATATGTGGTATCTTGTGCCTATTACGGAGTTACAGAGAAACTCTTTTCATATGATGTTAAAATGTGAACTGACTCCTTTTAAACATACATACAATTGGTAATCAGTTTAGGTTGTTGGATTCCTCATTTCTCCTTCACATCCCTGCCACTCTTCCTGTGGGAATGTGTGCATATCCATTTTGCACTTAATAAAGACACTAATCAAGTAGTAAGTAGTGATAAAGATAAAGGAATAGTGGTGGTGGAGAATCACTAAAAAACAGTCACTAATGAGTCTACAATTGTAGGGGCACCTGGATGGCTCAGCTGGTTAAGCATCTGCCTGCAGCTGTTGTCATGACTCCCTGCTCAGTGGCGCGCCTGCTTCTCTCTCTCCCTCTGCCTGCTGCTCCCTCTCCCTCTGCCTGCTGCTCCCCCTGCTCATGCTCTCTCACATGCCCATGCCCACTCACTCTCTCTCAAATAATAAATAGGTAAAAATTTGTTTTAAAAGAAGAGTTTACAGTTTATTTTTTAAAAGGGATATATTTTTAACAGTGCTAGATATATTCTCAAAATACGTTGCTAAATTTGGTGGGAGTTTGGAAGATATATATATATATATATATATATATATATACACACATACACATACACATATATACACACACATACATATTTTAAAGGTTTATTTATTTGAGAGAGAGCGAGGAAACACATGTGGGCAAGCAGGGGCATAAGGAGGGAAGCTCAAGAAGACCCAGTGCTGAGTGCAGAGCTCAGTGCAGGGCTCTCTCCCAGTACCCTGAGATCATGACCCGAGCTGAAATTCAGAGTCTGATGCTCAACTGACTGAGCCACCCAGGCGCCCCTGGAAGATACATTTTATATATATTTTGTAAGGGGAAAATCTCTAGCTACCTAGTTTTACTTGATGTCAAGGGTAAGAAGCTTCTATGGATAGGATATTGTGATCATACCTTTTTCAAGAAGGTAGGTTTTTAAAATTTTTTTTCTTTTTAGTAAAATATGCATAACATAAAAGTTAACATTTTAACCATTTCCAGGTGTACAATTCAGTGACATTAAATATATCTACATTATTGTGGACCCATGACCTCCATCCAGCCCCAGAATTTTATTTCCCCCTCTCTCACAGGAAGATAGATTTTTATTTGTTTATTTTATTTTATTTTTTATTTATTTAAAGGTTTTATTTATTTGACTGAGAGAGAGACAGCAAGGAACATGAACAAGGGGAGGGGCAGAGGGAGAAGCAGACTCCCCACTGAGCAGGGAGCCTGACTGGGGGCTCCATCCCAGGACCCTGGGATCATGACCTGAGCCGAAGACAGATGCTTAATCTACTGAGCCACCCAGGCACCCCAAGAAGATAGATTTGTAAATGATATTTTGTCACCAGATGAGAACCAGGCAGTAAGTAGTTCATTATCTAGCCAGCAGGCTTGGTGTTAGGAATAGAGATATTAGAGACCCACTAAAGCTAGCTCAAGAAAGAAGGATGTTACTGTAAATGCACAGGCCTTTCTTGAGAATCTTTACATGTTGGTCGTCTTGGGACAGGGCTTCTGGACTGCAGAACCCTATAAGGAGTGCTTGTGGTCTGTCTTGCACCAGGGAGTTGCCTCTAAGTGTTTGTCCGCACTACTTCCTGTGTGTCTTCATACCCAGGGCTTCCTCATAACCTCCACATCCAGGGGCCTGTGGTGGTCTTCACAGCTCTGGATCTGTGTGAGGTTTTTGGTGTGGTGCCCCCACCCAGCTTGCAGACACTGGTTCTTCATTCATATTTCAGAGCGTCTGAGGCACCATGTGGGGGAAGCAAGCCCCAGTCTAGGAAGGACTGGATTTTCACCCCGTTTTTACGTGGTGAAGAAAATTGGTTGACATTTGATTCTTTGTTGTTCTAGAGAACATCTGAGTCTTTAAGAAACAAATGTCATGAAAATGCAGCTTTAGAATAATTCTTATATCACTTTGACGTTTGACTAAGCGTTTCAAAGCCATTTGTGTGTTCCTAAAGAGGTTTAAAATTTCATGCCAACACTTGACAGTAGTTTTTAGCCTTGAAGAAGTTTCACCTTGAGAACACTGAAGTTGTTCAGGAAGACTCAGTTGCACCGGTGAGTGTAACCCATTACTGGCCACAGCTGTGCGTAGAGCTTACTCATTTTGGCAGGAAAGTCCTGCTCTTCAGATTGAAAAATTAGAACATCATTACAGAAAATGGATTTTTATTTTAAACCTTGGAGCGGAAATGCTGCATGGCTTCATGCTGGCTAGGAGACACCATAGGTATAATTAACTCACTGGCCAATGGCCTTTGTCAACACACCCAAATGAGCAGTGTCTCTTCTGATCCTGGACGACTGGAGCCCAGAGAAGGAGCAACATGGCAATGATGCTGGAGGGGCAGGCAACCCCTCCCACATTTAGCCCTGCCACTCTGTGTGTGCCTGCTTTGGGGGCACTGGTTATGTAATGAGCTCTCTTCCATTGGAGTTTCAAGCACCCTTGAATCGAGAGAAGGGGCCATATGTTTAGAGTTGGAGAAATTATAGACTTTCAGAGCTACTTGTACTCATTGTTCCGTCTTTGAACTGGGATTATCTGTACAAGCACTGCTTGACCGGTAGTTTTCTCCCAAGATCACATTACAGCAGTGGTCTTCTGCTGGGAGCGGTTTTACCTCTCGGAGGGATATTCGGCAGTCAGGAGCATTTTCTTTGTCATAGCTGGGGAAGGGTGTTACTCCTGGCATCTAATAGGTGAAGGTCATGATGCTGTTAAATATCCTACAAGGCGCAGGACAGCTCCCTACTGCAAAGACAACACAGAATGTTGATGGTGCTGAAGTTCAGAAGGCTCTGCATTACCGAAAGGCACTGGCTAACATCAATTTGTAGGAGGCAGAAGATGGCAAAAGTCTGGTATGAATCGGGGAAAGCACAGAGGCCCAACACTATCTAGCATTAATAAGGTTAGCATTCACACAATCTGCACTGTGGCGTTAGTACTTTCTCTTACCATCCATGGGTGAGACGAGGAAAACCCAGAGTAGGAATAACCTTCTTCCTAAATTGTTTAATTGGAAGCAAGGTGAGATGGCTGAGATGGATGGAACTAAGGTCAACTGGAAAAATTGGGATTTCCTTAAGGGTGTAGTTTGGGACTAGAATCCAGGATGAAGGGCAGAAAGTTAAAGGTCGGTGCATTTGTCTGTTTAGTGAATTTTCATTGGTTTTATTTTATCCCTGCTAGGGAATCTGAGTTTTTTTTCTTTTTTTAAAGATTTTATTTATTTATTTGACAGATAGAGATTATAAGTAGGCAAGAGAGGCAGGCATGAAGAGAGAGGAGGAAGCAGGCTCTCTGCAGAGCAGAGAGCCTGATCTGGGGCTTGATCCCAGGACCCTGGGATCATGACCTAGGCCAAAAGCAGAGGCTTTAACCCACTGAGCCACCCAGGCGCCTCGGGAATCTGAGATTTTTGAAAAAGGACTAAGGACATATACACTTCTTTACAGGAGGATACACTCATACACTCATCCTCAAGTCAAGAAATCCTAAGATCGTTCCAGACAATTGACACCTCTGCTTTGAGCCCCCCTCCAGCTTCTGGGTTCATTGCCTGCTGTATTGTCTTTATGTTTACCGCAGTGGCTGGTCTATCAGGTTTTATGGTTTTCCTTCCAATGCCTTTCCTTCCTTCCAATGCCTCCATTTATAAAATGTTATTAACCCGTATGAGGGGATTAAGTTAAATAACTGGTAGAGAAGAACTCATAAGATGAATTGAGTGATTCTGAAGTTTATGAATGTAGTAGATGGCATCGATAGCTTGAGGCTTCACCTGTTTTTATATTCATCTAGACTTGATCTAGAGGATTAGGATCCCTTCTGCTTGACGTGGTCTGATACTCACCAAGCCCAAGAGGTTTACCTGTTTGGTATGTACTGGTCTTCAAAGGTTAGACTCTGATCTCATCAGCTTCGTTAAGAGCATTTCTGGAAATGTGAGTGCTTCCACTGGTCATTAAGTTTGCTCCCCCTGGTTTAACTCTGTATTATGTCTTGTCCTGTGGGGCCCATGCTTGTGTCATGTATTCATGTCGTCTTCCCTTCATCTGTAATGAAAGATCTTTGTGGATAGAGCTCCCGACTTCCTTTGGTGGTTAGCATGCTGCAGGTGCTTAATAAAATGCTTATTGTTTAGTGGATTGTGTGAGATATTCTATTTCTTTAGAAATTACATCAAAATAATACGCACAAAGGCAGTCACAATAATGGGATAGTTAAGGAAAAAAAAAAAAAAAACTTGAGAAGGTTAATTACTACTGGCCGTCCTAACATGGGGTTACATGGAAATGGTAGGTTTTAAAAATAGTATCAGAACATATGCAGAAGTGAACGCTATCCCTGAATAGCAGTAGTTTCTCAACCGAGGGACATTTTGCCCCCAGAGGACATTTGGCAATGTCTGCAGATACTCTTTGGTTGACAGTTGGTGGGATACTACTGGTATCTAGTGGGTAGAGGCCAAGTATGCATCTAAACACCCTAAATGCCCAGGGCAGTTCCCCACAACAGCGTGGTCTGGCCTCAAATGTGAATAGTGCCGCATTTGAAACACCCCTATCCATAGACTTGTGAGGACACCACCATGAGCGTCCTTCACCACCTAAAGGGATGAGCACAAGCAAAAAAGCAGTGCCTATTTTTATACGGAAGAAACAGTTCTGTGTTACAAACTCCGGAACAGTGGGAACTGCAGCTTTATACATAAACCAGCATGGTACGACAGTTAAAAAGCTGTGTGATAGCTAGCTGCTTGTGTAATAAACGGGTTTGGCCATGACTTTGGGAGGAGAGGACGATAAATTGAGAGAATTCTTTGAAGTCGGAATGCACCTTTCCATGATTTTAGAAAATGAGAGGACTTTGCTAACCCAGAAAGATGTATTTGGATATTGCATTTTGAAAGTTACGTTTTTAATAGGCTGGAATTCGTCTGATGGTTTTGATAGTTAATGTTAGAATGCCGAAGCATGCATCTTTGTTTTTTCAAATATTTTTAAAGCTTCCTTAAAGAATACTTGACAATTTTTAAGGTATAAGAATAGTATGCTTTCCCTCCTGAAATTAACTTCGCCAGATACTTTTGCTGCATTTAGTGGCAGAATGATACAGTGGGCGGATAGTCCACAGAGGGATCCTAGGCAGGTCCCCTTCACCTTGCCTCCCCACTCCCCCCACCCCCACCATTTCCTCATTTTCAAAAAGGAGGACTAAGACTTGATGACCTTTGGCTTTAAAATCCTGTGTTCCTATAGTTTTAGTATCAGATAGTTAAAAAAAAAAAGAGAGAGAGAGATTGTTTGTGCAAAGTCTTTTATGAGAGAAATTTTGAAGGCATCAATTATTCCAGTTTGTTTCTTAGAAACTAAAGAAATAATCCTTTCTACAAAGGCTCACTCCCAGTGTTTGAAGAAAGAAAGGAATTCCTGTTATAAATAAAAGTTGTCCCCACCTCCAAACAAAATAAAAAGTGTCGAATAAAATTTACAGCTGATTTTAAGATGGCATTGTTAGCTAATTTTGAAAATTTTGCCCATTTTCTTTGATGTGTTTATACTTAAGTATAAAGAAAACATTTTAATAGTACTAATAATGTTGAGTTTTTCACACAATTAGGGTTAAGCTCCATGCCTCCAGAAATTTGCTATTTGTAGAGGTAAAACACATTTGAAAGCTTTATTATGGTTTTTAGTCTACCATTTAGTAGGTTATTGGGCTCTGGATGAAAGGATGAAGCTTTCCTATTTGTTGCATGGAAAATGAAATGGAACCTTGAAGTTTCCTCCTTTTTCCTAAAGTGGCAATTCAGGTACTCACAAAATTGGGGATGTTGTAATATTCCAAGAAATGAAGCTTGCTTTTGTGGTGTCTCTCTATTCTAAAGATACTGGGAAGTTGGTTCTGGCATATTCCAGTTTCCACAGGGGCATATTCTAGAACTTGGGTGTCAGGATTGCCTGATTTGAAGATGCTTTTTGGATGGACCCAAAGATGCTAAGGCTTCCAGCTACGGTTTGGATCTCATTCCCAGAGTTAACATTGCCTACAGGGAATAGCACTATGTAACGTCAGATACAGTAATAAAATAGTGCCTTACATGACTTTCCGCCTCGCAGAGGTTAACGAGACACCTCCTGAGTGTGAGGCACTTACCGTAAGCCCCGTAAGTAATATGTACACTGGGGAATCAGAAGGTGAATTAACGGTTCCTATTTTCAGTGAGTTCAGGACCTACCAGGAAGAAAGAGATGGGACCCCTGCAAATTACTATAATACAAAGAATAAAGTAATATGGACCATTCGCAGTCACATATACAATTCTAGGCTACGGCAGAAGGCAGAATTATTTAACTTGTGGCAGCAGGAAAGTCAGACTCCACAGAAGAGGTAGACAATGAGCAGAATCACAAAAGTGGAGATGAACAGCGTACGATGCATGCCAGTTGAGTCTGAGGTGTTGAGTTGACCCGAGTAGTGGTAGGAATAATAATAGAATAATAGAATAAATCAGGTTGAAATAGAATCTAGAGACAAGCAAGCTAGTTAGGAGATAGAGCATTTCTGGGGGAGAGAGAAAGAAAATGGTGCTAAATTGGGATAGTTTCCTCAAAATGAGAGGAAGGGTTAAGTATGAGAGTTGAGTGCAAGGATTGGCCAGTCTGGGTAGCTAGTTGGGTGTGAGCAGGGCCATAGTGTCAGCAAGATGAATTGGGGGTGGTTGGCTTACATGAGAGAATGGTGGCTCTCCTGTTAGAAATAGGACTCCTAGGAGAAGGAGCAGGTTTGAGGGATACCAGTGAGTTCTGTTTTGAACATGTTGATTTATATGTGCTCTCAAGAAGTAGCCAAGTCAGAGTTAGAGTTGAAGTACAAGAAATTGCATGCTCCAGAGAGGAGTCCAGAAAGCCTGTGACATTCTTAAAGGAGACCTAGATCTTTTTAAAATTTTTAATTAACATATAATGTATTATTTGCTTCAGGGGTACAGGTCTGTGAATCTTCTGTGTTACACAATTCACAGCACTCACCATAGCCCATACCCTCTCTGATGTCCATAACCCAGCCACCCTATCCCCCCTCCCCAACTCACCCCCAACAGCCCTCAGTTTGTTTCCTGAGATTCTAGATCTTTTTGAGACCCACATTTGGAATACCATATTGCACATAATGTGTCTCCCTGCAGGGAGCAACCCACATACGCCCCATGTGGAAACTGAGCACACGAGTAGGCTTGTGTCACCAACTAAAACAATTTGTTAACACCCATCAGTTTTCACAGGCACAGGTGTTTTCAAATCATGCCTCAAAACAGTTGCTCTCTGTAGTAGATCCTTAAGGTCACTGTCAAATCGGATACCCCAGATTAAATCAGTGACTGAGCAAGAGAACCCATATGTTGAGGGGAAAAATAAGACTGAGAATGGAACCTTGAGATTACCTGCATTTAGGACTGAGGGAGGAAGAAGGTCAGAGAGGGCAGAGACCAAAGAAGTAGAGGGAGAAATGCAAGAAAGTGCAGGGAAGTCTTGGGAGGGGAGAGTTTCGAGGAGAAGGAGGCATTACCTTCAGGTATCTCAGCACTGTCCGGAGGATGAAGAGATTGCATTTAGTAGTAGGAAGTTACCAGTATGTCTTTGAGAGACATACTGGAAGAGCAGGGTTGCGGGGTGGGGGTGGGGGGACAGATAACAAAGGAATAAGGATGTGTACCACAGAATGTAGACTATGATTAAATAAACTGAAGGGGTGGAATGTTGGTAGAATGAAAACCAGGTTGAAATAAAAGTGGTTTAACATTTTTAGCATCCTTATACAAATATGAGTGTGTTTATAGATGCAGAGGAGAGATTGGAGAGCTGTGATAAAGAGTACAAATTGAGGGGCACCTGGGTGGCTTAGAGAGTTAAGCATTTGCCTTCAGCTCAGGTCATGATCCCAGGGTCCTGGGATTGAGTCCCACATGGGGCTCTCTGCTTGGTGGGGAGTCTGCTTCTCCATTAACTTCTCTGTGATTTATTTATCAAATAAATAAATCTTTTTAGAAAAGAGTAAAAATTGATGAAATGAGGACTTAGCAGAGGGTGGAGGGCACAGTTGGTGGGGGATACCTCTTCTTGACGAGGAGGATACTTTCCTGTGAAACATGAGAGACAGAAGACCCAGGGATGAGGCAAATGGCTTTGATTTTCTTCTGTTACAAGGAAACACCATATGCAGAGAGCAGAGAGGAATTGGGAGCCCTAAGTGAAGGCTAAAAGAAGTATCTGGAATTAGGTAGAGATGATGGAGGAAGAAAAGCCACATGTTGAAGACAAGGAAGTGGAGAAATTGACTGTCCTAAGGGGACCTGCACAGGTGGAGGAATCGAAAGTGATTAACATCCCTGAAGTCCCTACTAAGCCTTAGAGTGTCCTTCATTCACCTAGAAATGAAGGCTTTATAATGTGCTAACTGTATGCATCAAGAGAAACCTTGTGCTTAAAAGCAATTGTTCTAATAAATGAAATAAAAACTAAAATTCTAAGAATAAGTCATGTTCATCATCATCATTACCATCTCACAACTAATCTTTAACTAAACACTTAATACGTCCGAAACCTGATTTTGCCTGTTGTGAATGGTTTCATTTTTGCAGCAACTCTGCTATGTGGGTGAATTTACCTTAAAGTAAGTAGTTTTCTTGTTTTGTGGTCTTTGTTTATTGTACATATATGTATACATTGTATACAATATTGTATAAATTGTGTAGACACACACAGATAATTTTTTGGCCTATACTAAGAGTAGATTAATTAACTTACGTGTAGACACTTAAAAATTGGGTGTGATGTTTGTAAAAATCAGGGTGACATATTTTATAAAAAATATAAAGTATTTAAAGAGCTCTTACATAGCCAGTCTGTGAAAATTTATGCTCATTCAGCAGCGCATATACTGTAATCAGAATGATACAAAGATTAGCATGGCCCTGCACAAGGATGACATGTAGATTCGTGAAGCGATCCATATTAAAAAAGAAATTAATCCTCTTGATTGGGCTTAGTAAGAATTGGGTGAGCCTTCCATAAAAAGGCTACTATTTGTTGAATTCCTTTTTCCTCAAAATGTTAACTTAAGTGCGGAAACGCAAAAGAAGAGATTTAATACAGCATTTTGACATTTGATGCTAGAATAATTTCATTAGATCATCAAGCTCTGAATTATTGAAGATCGTTCTCCTGTAAACAGTTCTTTCCATTATCTTTCTTTGAATTAGAAAAAGTTGCCTGCCATTTGCCTAGAAAAAGATAAATGTATTATGTTCTAAAATATACAAAGATTTTGGCATTATGTCTTCTCTGCTTTTTATTAATGAATGCTTTTGTTTAGTCTTACATCAGACGAATAGAACAGATTTGTGTTTTGAATAGTTTAAAGCCAGGAACAAAATTCTCTGTAACCGCATTGGCAGAAATTCACTTGAAAAGTCGAATCTCACCCGGGAAGAGTCATTTTCAATCTTCCTTCTACCCCAGCATACCCAGGCAAGGAAGTAGGCTCTTAAGGTATAGTGACTGCCCGAGATAGTGAACCCAATAATGCAGGGACAGTTTTGCTAATTGGCATATCTCCAGTGTTGGCACCTTGGATACGGTGCTCAGGACCCTATTCTTGATGAATTGGCTGATTCTCAGTGGAGGGAAAGGAAGAATGTTCGACAAGGCCCACGAGGGATTCTATATTGTTTGGTCCTCACCGTTCAGCATTTCCCACCCCATGAGGCAGTTCATTCAGTATCCGATAAGTCTAAGTATTTGCCTTCTCAGAAGTGCTCCTATGTGCTGCCCAAAGAGATGGTCGCTTTCAAAGTTTTTCCAGCAAACCTGGGTGAATATGTGCGAGGTACTGTCTTTATTCTTACAGTTCAAAAGCTGCATGAATTAGAAGTCAAAATGCAGAAACATTCTGTTAACAGTGTGAAGAAAAAGTATGTCTCAAGGTCAAGGTAACCACGGTTGCCTTTTCAGGAGTCAGTGAGAATGATGGCTGGCTGCCCAGAGACAGGGAGCCAATTCTGTGGTGTGGTTGCCATGTTCCAGGATCTGCCTGGCATTAAAGGCTGGAAGCCCAATTTTATTAGTAAACCTAGAGGGATTGAGAGCCCAGGGATGACAGATTCCTGCCAGCCTCATAAGAAACTAAGGCTTGAACCAAAATGTTAATTTACTCTTTTCCAATAAAAGCTGTACTTCTCAAGTGTGCTCAGATCTGTCAGCTGAGGCACTGCCTTTTCCCTGTACGCTTATCGGTGGCGGAGCCAGAGGACGGCCGGGCAGTCGGACCCAGTGTGTGGCGCCCCTGCTGGGAGGTGGCTAAGGATCTTAGCCTTCCAGCCCTGCGCTCAGCTCAGCCATCTTGACTAGAGGGGAGGAAGTGCTGTTAGTCACACAAACTCCCTCACCTGTGACAGGGTCCGAGCCACACTGCCAACTTGGGTCTTTCCCAGAGTTGGCTTTTGTAAAGATGAAATACCAGCTTTCTGTAGACGTAAATTGGATTGAGTAACTGTGCTCTGTTAGTTGCCATCACAGCCCTGTCCCTTAGATTTGAGGTGCTCCTCATCAGTGGGTCTTGGCTGTTGGCAGTCTCATCCTCGTCACTTACATTTGGATTTTCCCGGCTTCTCAGAGTTGTTCCTTCGTTTGACTTGGGAGCTAACATGTTTTCTGTCCCCTTACACACACTGTTGTGTCTCTTCATTCACCTGAGATCCCTGACTGAAAACTAACCTCCAACAGATAACTTTACGGCATATCCTTTAACAGTGGCATTTGAAAAATGTGCACCTGATATGTAAGTGAAGTATTTTAGAGGTCTCTAGTATTTTATTTACCTCTGTGGTTAACAGGTACTAAAGTATAAATTCTCTACTTTGCTGTTCTAGAATTTCCATGGGTGATTTTCTTCCGAGTATCTAAAAAATAAGATGTATCTATTGAAGGGAGAATGTCCTACTCTTACCAACTCAGTTTTTCTTTAAGAAACTGCTGTTCTAATTCTGAAAGGGAAATATATGCTGTATTTGAAAAATGTAGAAAAGAGAAGTGAAATATCAAAGAAGGAGGTCGGGATCAATAAAAGACAGTAAATAAACAGTATTTATACATTTAACCACTTGCAAAACAGGATTATCTCTCAGGTTATTCAATAAGGATGACTAGAAGGACTGAGAAGAGACTGTATGAACTCTCATGTATTAATTACCCTTCTAGGATGTCAGATCAGGTCAGTAAAAACTGTGATGTCCTAGAGCAACTTGTTACCTGCTCATTTCTCTGTTACATAAAGGGGGCTGTGTAGCCAGTTTTGCTTTTTGGCTTTACTTTTAACAAAGAAATAGAAGCTAAAAGGGCAGTGATTAACTAACTACATGTCTGCAACCTTTTAGAAGTTGTGTAAGTATTGTCTACTCCCAAGGTTCTAGTTTTCAAAACTGTTGTTCATTATCCAACAAAATGGAAATATTTTAAGTGATATCCTATTAACAGCCAGGAAATGCTTACACTGACGTTAGCAGATTCGTGTTCAGTCAGCCAGTGCTGAGCTCTAACCTTTGTGTATACTGCTTCCATAGGCATAATGTAAAAATCCATAAAATTCTGACACAAGAGAAACTGGTTACATTAAAATACATGGGTAGGTGTGCTTAGAGAAGTGGACAGAATCATGGATGGGTTTATTGGTGTGTCAGGACTGAGACTTGAAAGAAGCAGAAAGATCAGATGTGTGCTGTGGTGCAGGTTAGCTATCTTTTGTTGTTTCCATAGTGCTCTGAACCCACATTGGGGCAGGGATTATCTTGGATGCGATCTAGGATATTGAGGTTGTTTGTTTCCGGAAGCTCTCTTTCTGTAGTTCCTTGGAAATTTCTCAAAATGTTGGAAGAGTGAAACATGCTGTCACGTTAAAACATTTTGTGACCTAGTTTAGGCTTAAGTATACTTTTGTACTGGCAAACACACAGGGGATTTAGGCTTTGCTCTAATAGCTGCGTGAACTCAAATATATGCCGAATGTGGATTGCTCTGAAGGCGATGGATCACAGGTTAGTAGGTTCTGGACCTTGAGCAAGACATTCCTTGGAGTTAAGGGGAGATTTATATTAAAAAGTAGCAAATTGTTTCCCTCTTTTGGAAATAAACAAAATCACCCTCTGATGATAAAATATTTCTTTAGCATGTCAAGATAGTTACTGAGAAAAGAAAGGAGGGGGGAAATGGGGATAACTTATAAGCCCCATAGGGGCTTACTTACTGTTTCGGAAATGAAATGTATGTAATAAAAGTGCAATAGCCTTATATACCGTGTGACACGAAAATAATGAGACAAAGAAAAAAATGAAAAACGCCATACTAGAGCTTATATGGCCAAATAAATCTTGTCCCACAGGAGGCAGTCCAGTGTTTCTAGCTCTGTTCTAATTGAGCAAAACGTTTTCAGACTCCTTTGAAATTGTCTTCAGAACTGTTTTATGAGCCAAACCCCAAAATCAACATCTTTACTTTATTATCACACGTCTTTTTGGACCCAAAGGAATATTACTCAGCCTGATCTCCCACTTAATTTATCAGACTTGGCTCAGCCTATTTCCAGAATACAGTGTGCTTTTTGATAGGACAATTGAATATTTTTATTCATTTATTTATTCATTCAGTGATGGAGGCTGAGTACCTTCATTGAGTCAGGTGTGCTGGGATGACACATGGGAGTCTGACCCTGGAAATGGGAGGGGAGAAGGAAGATCAGCGAGGACCAGAGAAGATACCTTGAGCAGTCTTTGCACAGAATCAGGAGGTTACCAGATGGACAGAGATACCAGTTCGTGTTAGAATCTAGTTAAAAGATGAAAATGAGGGGCGCCTGGGCAGCTCAGTCAGTTAAGCAGCTGCCTTCAGCTCAGGTCATGATCCCAGGGTGCTGGGATCGAGCCCTCTATTGGGCTCCCAGCTCAGCGGGGAGTCTGCTTTTCCCTGTCTCTCTGCTCCCCTCTCCACACCCCTGCCCCCACTCATGCGTGTTCCCTCTCTTGCTCTGCTCTTCCTCTCAAATAAATAAAAGTTTTTAAAAAATGATGAGAATGGATTGGTAATTAGGGTGAGATCGTGAAGGCCTTAGTAAGTCGTGGAATGGAAGGTACAGTGGTTAAGAGTGAGGGTTCTCCTGCCTGATTATCTGAGTTCAAATTCTGGATCCTTCATTTATAAGCTTTATAACCCTGGGCAATCTCTGAATCTTCCAGCCTTAGTTCTTTTCATCTGTAAAAGAGATGATGCCTACTTTATAGGGTTAAGATGTTTAAATACATAGACACAGATAAAGTTCTTTTTTTAGGGGCCCTGGGTGGCTCAGTCGGTTGAGCGTCTTCCTTCTGCTCAGGTCATGATCGCAGGGTCCTGAGATGGAGCCCTGGGTCGGACTCCCTGCTGAGCGGGGAGCCTGCTTCCCCCTCTGCCTGCTGCTCCCCCTGCTTGTGCACTCTTTCTCTCCCTATCTCAAATAAATAAAATCCTTTTTTTTTTTTAGTTCTTTTTTAAATTTTTATTTAATTTTTTTTCAGATAAAGTTCTTAATCATGTCTGACATATATAGTAAATACTCCGTAAATGTTAGATTTTTGTCCTGCTGCTTTGTCCCGTGGGCAAGAAACAATAATGGAAGTATTTTAAAGAGCGGAATATACTTTTTTTGCCTTGTGTAGCATTAACTCCTCCTCTCTTCTTGAGGTAGTCTCTTCCCTCGTTTTTTCTTTTTCAAATAGCTTTTTGACACATAGTTGATATGCCATACAGTTCCCCCATTGGAAGTGGGTGATTCAGTGATTTTAGTGTATTCACAGGGTTGTGCAACCTATCACCATAATCTAATTTTAGAACACTTTCATTCCCCCTAAAAGAAACACCATCCCCATTAGCAGTCAATCCCCGTTTCTTCCATCCACCTGCTACCACTCACCTTAGGCAACCTCTGACTTACTTTCTGTTCTTATAGATTCGCCTACTCTGGCCATTTCATATACATGGAATCATTCAATACATAGTCTTTTAGGACTGGCTTCTTTCACTTAGCGTAAGGTTTTCAGGAGTTACCCACATTGTAGTATGTATTGGTCCCTCTTTTTTGGAATGGAATGGTACCCCACTATATGTGTATTGCACATTTTATTTATCACATTCTGTTATTTATCATCCACTGATAGACCATTTGGGTTGTTTCTAGTTGTTGGTCATTATGAATCTTGGAGCTGTGAACTTTCCTGTGCTAGTCGTTGTGCAGACATGTGTTTTCATTTCTCTTAGGCATATATCGAGGAGTAGAATTAATGCAGCAACTCGATGCCTAAGAGTTTGAGGAACTGCCAAACTGTTTCTGCAGAGTGGCTGCACCTAATTACATCGCTGGTGTAGCACCATATAAGGGTTCCACTTTCTCTCCATCTTTGCCAATATTTTTATTATCTTTTTAATTTTAGTGGTCTTGGTATATATGAGGTGGTATCTCGTGGTTCTGCTTTGCATTTGTCTAGTGACTAATGATGTGTGAACATCTTCTCCTGTGCTTTTTGGCCCTTATTCTCTCTTTATTGAAATGTCTATTCAAATCCTTTCCCTGTTTTTTTTTTTTCTTTTAATTTCACTTTATTTTCAGCTTTATTGAGGTATAACCTTGGCCCGTTTTTAAGTTGGGTTGTCTTTTGATTATTGAGTTGCAAGGAGTTTTTAATATATTCTGGTTCCAAGACTCTTACCAGATACATGATTTGCAAATAGTTTGTCCCCATCTTTGGGTTGGCACCTCATTTTCTTGATGATGTCCTTTATAGCACAAAGGGCTGTCATCTGACGAATCCAATTTACCTATTCTTTCTTTTGTTGTTTTTGCCTTTGGTGTCCTATCCAAGATACCATAGCCTAACTCAAGGTCATGAAGCTTTACTCTTAACGTTGTTTTCTAGGAGTTTTATAGTTTTAGCTCTCACAGTTAGGTTTGTGATCCATTTTGAGTTAATTTTTATGTTTGTTTTAAGGTACGGATCCAACTTCAGTATTTGGTGTGTGACTGTCCAGTTATTATGGCATTGTTCCTCAAAGAGTCTATCCTTTCCCCCATCTTTTTTGGGCATGCTTGTTGGAAATCAGTTGAGCATGCACACTAGAGTTAATTTCCGGACTCTTCATTCTCTTCTGTTGCTCTATATGTGTGTCTTTATGGCAGTACCACCCTGTCTTGAGTTCTATAGTGTGTAGTAGTTCTATAGTAGTTCTGTAGTGTCCAGCTTTTTCTTTCTCAAGATTATTTTGGCTATTCTGGGTCCCTTGCATTTCTGTATGAGTTTTAGGGTCAGCTCGTTGTCAGTTTCTGCTAACAGTCTGGGATTCTGATACGGATTGCATGGAAGCCACAGATCAATTTTGGGAGTACTGCCCCTCAACACCAAGTCCCTCCCACTCGTGAATACATATGTCTTTCCATTTATGTAGATCCTCTTTCATTTCTCTTAACATCGTTAGTTTTCAGTGTGCAGTGAACTTCTTTTCTTAAATTTATTCTTATTTTGTTCTTTTTTTGATGCTATTGTAAGTGAAATTATTTTCTTAATTACCTTGTTTTCTTGGTGACATTTTCTCAGCTGCGTTTTGCTCGTCTCTGATTTGCTCAGGGGTGCTGCTCTTTCTGTTGCATCTTACAGCCCCCAGGATTCTGATTTTCCAAACTGTTACTGGACCCATATCCAACGCTCCAAGTGTGTGTTTACAGTTCTTCCTTGGATTCCTAGGGATTCTACCTCCTAGATGTTACCATAGGAGTATAAATTACTGGGCATAGAACCCAGTGTGGGGCTCGATCCCAGGACACCCAAGATCACCACCTGGGCAGAAACCAAGCATCAGACACTTAACTGACTTTGCCACCCAGGCGTCCCTGGATCAAGAACTTTTTTAAAGTACATGCATTTTGATTCAGAAAAGTATGTAAGTTTTGATTTTTGCAATGTCACGTACAGGAGTTTACCATCAGGTAATGAGCCAATGTTACAAGAATAGGGGAATGGTTGAATAAGTCACATAAATTTAGTGCAATTTAAAAGTGGTTTTATCATATGTAAGCATGCATATAGAGAGACTTGTGAAAGCATCTGATAGTTGGTGAAATATTTTAATTACAAAACATTTATGTAAAGTGTGATTCTCTTTTTGTTGAGCAACAATAGAAAATAAGCTCCAAGGGAGCAGGGATCTTGTCTCACTGACATTGATACCCCCAGAAGAGAGTAGGAGCTCTAAATATTTGTTGGTGGTATTGGTCTCTCTCTCTTTACTGCTTCTCTTGCCTTAATCTGTCTGTATTTCTTAACCTGGGCTTCTGCAGACACTTACAACTTGTTTTCCTCGCCTCCAGTTTTATCCCCTACAGTCCAACTTCTGCTCTACAGTCAGAGTGTATTTCCAAGTGGTAAAGGTGGCCATGGCATTGCCTACTGTAAGTAACATCCTTTAGTTCTTCCCCAGTGCTCCTAAGATAATTTCCAGACTTCTAGCCTGGATTACCAACCCCTTTGTAATTTCACTTCTGTGTACTTTTCCAGCTCTTCTCTTGCCATTTTCCAAGATAATCACCATGTCATGCCAAACTATCCGCAATTCCCCAAATATGAATTTTCCTGCATACCTACCTACCTTTGGACATGCTGTTCCTTCTGCCCAGACCATGCCAAACTTCCCTTGTTTATCTGGCAAATTCCAGATCATCCTTTGAGATCCTGTGCCCCAGCTACACCCCTCTCTAGCAGCATAGGAGTGCCTCTTCTGCAGGGCTTCCATAACTCCTGAACTCTTTTGTAACCCTTAATGTACAGGAGATAGACATCTCTTTAGGGCTAGTGAGTGAGTGAGGGCAGGGACTCTATATTCTTCTGCCTTCAACTCATCATCTTACTGCTGAACGGACTTCTGCTTTATCTCCCTCTCAGGGCTTCCCAGTTTGGGTCTGAGGCCTGGTACCAATTTCCTTTCATCTGTGATGAAATTAGAAAAATAAGGGCCCTGTGGTGAATTTTTCAGAAAGCTAAATCTGTTTACATTTTGGGTGTTAAAATGTGCTTTTTCTAATGAAATGATGTTGGTAGTAGATGGTAGGGTACATTTATGTCTTCAGTTGACAACATTCTGTCAGAGCCCAAAATTTGTTGGAAATTTTACAGTTCCCTGAAAACCAAAGGTCTGGGAACAGTGCTGTATCTCATGGGGTGGCACCAAGTCCCCAAAGTCAAAAGCCTATGAGTCATCCTTGGCTTCTCCTCCTTCCTCATCCCTCCACCCCCGCCACATTCAGACACTTAGCAAGTCCTGCCAATTCAACCTCCTAAATATTTCTGGAATCTGCACTCTCCTCTCCGTCCTTGCTGCCAATTCCTTAGGACAGGCCCTCTTTATTTTCTCTGTACAACTGCAACAGTCTCCTGACTGGTCTTCTTGCCACTGTTCCCCTCTTACCATGCGCATCAGAACGAGCCGTTTAAAAAATCAGAAGCAGGTAATCTGTTTTCCACAGGATGAAAGTTCCTTATGGCATACAAGGTTTTTCTCTAGTGGGACTTCTTGCTATCCTCTGTTCACACTGTCTCCTGCCCTTTCTTTACCACTTTCTTGGGCAACTCCTGGGTAAGTTCAGTTGTCACTTCCTCTGTGAACTCTTTCCTGCAAGTCTGAGTTAGGTGCTCCCTTTATTACTCTTAAAATACCTTGTATGTCTCTCTACCTCAGCATTTCCACATTAGTTGATAATTCATCTTTTCATGTCTGCCTGCCCACTAGACTCTGAACAGCTTAAGAAAATGTCTTTCTTCCTTTCATCTTTCTATCCCTAGCACACCCCGTACAATGCTAGAAAATAACAAATACTAAGTAAATGTTTGTTGGCCAAAAGCATTTGTTTGATATTAGAATTGGGTGTACAGTGTGGAAGGTTTATGGACCAGAGTGAGGGGCTGAGTACAGAAGTCTCCACAAGACAGCGAACGGGATAAAGGCCTTCTATGGAGGTTTAGGCAAGAGTGATGGGTACCTGAACTCAGGAAGTAGCAGTGGATAGAGAAACATTGAGGTGGTGGAATTGGTGCTTGGTTAGATGTATGAGGTCATGGAAGAACCTAGGATTACTTGAAGGTTTCTGGGCTTAGAAAATTGGTTGGTTGGTGGTGTGGTTCACCAACAGGGGTAAGTTCTGTTCTAGACACTTTGAAATTGATGTTGAGAATATTGGTTCAAGTTGTCCAAGAGGTGACTGACTGTGGCATTTGTGGAAAGAACTGTTTTGGAGAGAGAGGCTGGGGATTCTGCAACCTGTAGGTACTAGATAAAGTCTTGGCCACAAGGGAGATAATTATCATTTGTTGTTGGCTGTGTCGCAGAGGTGGTGGTGCACTGGGTGGGAAAAGAATGAGACCATGAGCTTCTAGATACTGGAGGTCCAGATCAAGGAGAAAGAAGCATGTGAAGGTTTTAATTGAAATCCAGGTTAAGTGTCTTACAGTTTCCATCTATCAGATGAAAGTATAATAACCACTTAATTGGAATATTAAAGGAATTCAATGAGTTTGCATGTGCAAAGTCTCAGGTACGGTCCTAGGCTCACTCTAGGGGCTCATAAATGATAGAGAAAAGATTCATGAAAATATTTCTCAGGACCTGGAGATAGTTTCAAAACAAGTTTTTCTTAGTGATTACATTGGAGACTATAGTTAGTATCTTAAACCTAAAACAATTTAGTTTTAAATAACACAAACTTAGCTTGTATAGTGTATGGAAACCATTTTTCCTATACAGCTCCATCCACCCCCTTTTATGCTATTATTGTCACACGTTCCATCTTTATACATTGTACGATCATAGATTGATATTATTGTCATATGCATTTGTCTTTTTAATCATATTAGGGAAAAAATAGTTCCAAAAAAACCCTGCAATAATACTGGCTTTTTAAATTTTTACCTATGTAGCTAGTTACCTTTGCCATTGTTCTTTCTTTCTTCATGCAGCTTTGAGTTACTCTCCTGTCCTTTCACTTCAATCTGAGGGACTCCCTATAGCATTTCTTTGAGGGGAAATCTACTGGCAACAGACTCCCTCAGTTTTTGTTCATCTGAGCATGTCTTAATTTCACCTTCATTTTTGAAGGATAGTTTGTCTGGATATAGAAAGCTTGGTTAACAGCTTTTTCTCAAAGCCTTTAAATGTGTCATCCACTGCCCTCTGTCTTCCATGGTTCTTTTTTTTTTAAATTTATTTGACCAGGGCAGGGGTGGTGCATTGGGGCAAGCCAGAGAGCACAAGCAGGGAAAGGGCGGGCAGAGGGAGCAGCTGGTAGAGTAAGGATCCTGATGCAGAGCTCCATTCCAGAACTCTGGGATCATGACCTGAGCCAAAAGCAGACCCTTAACAAACTGAGCCACCCAGGCCCCTATCTTCCATGGTTCTGATGAGGTGTTGGCTCTTAAACAATGTACTGCATTTCCTTTGTAGGTGGTGAGTAGCTTATCCTTGCTGTTTCCGAATTCTTTTTTTGCTTTTTGGCAGCTTGATGTATAATGTCTCTCAGTGTGGCTCTCCTGGCCTCACATTAATGTGCCTAGAAAGCACTCAAAGGATCATAATAATGCAGTCAAATTAAATAAATGATTGTATTTCATAATAACAGTAATGACTACAAATGATCCATCAGTAGAACACAATCAGTATATTGTGCTTAAAAAGCCAAGAAAATGTTCAATGCATGCTACAGAGAATCCCATTAAAAACTTTGATTTTTAAAAATTGTTTGAGGGCTTACAGAGGGTAAGAATCAGGTATGAAAAATTCTCACTTAATGTGGGTAATTCCCTTACAGAGTCTAAATATGAGTTGTTCCTATGTCTTTGCAAAAGAAATATTGTTCCTTAGAGGACATGTAGTTGGAGCTACATGTACAAATTCTTCTTTAGTTTTTAACTGCTCTCAACATGAAATATTTACCTTATATGAAATATTCCTAGAACAAAGATTAAACTTTTAAAACTTTAAGATTAAAATTTTAAAATAAAATTTATATGTAAGCATACTAAATCATAACTTAATATTACACATTTTTACATCTGAACAAAACAACCTAATTTCAGATGCCTAAGTTTGGCAGTTGATAGAGTTGTCAGTTCTTTTAACTTTTCCAACTATCTTCTGTTTTCTTACCTTTTAATATAGTTTCCTGATGGTGTCCTTTATAGATTTTTTCCCGTTCTTTTTTTTTTTTTAAGACTTTATTTATTTATTTGACAGAGAGAGAGTACAAGTAGACAGAGTGGCAGGCAGAGGTAGAAGGAGAATTAGGCTGCCCAATGAGGAGGGTGTCCGATAAGAGGCTCAATCCCAGGACTCTGGGATGACGACCTAAGCCAAGGGAATATACTTCACTGACTGAGCCCACAGGTGCCTCTTTTTTTCAGTTCTTAGCACAGTAGTTTTTGGAAATTTGGCTTTAACAGATCTATTTTTTTTTTTAAGATTTTTATTTATTTATTTGATAGAGAGAGAGATCACAAGTAGGCAGAGAGGGAGGCAGAGAGGGAGGGGGAAGCAGGTTCCCCGCTGAGCAGAGAGCCCGATGCGGGGCTCAATCCCAGGACCCTGAGATCACGACCCGAGCCGAAGGCAGAGGCCCAACCCACTGAGCCACCCAGGCGCCCCAACAGATCTAATTTTAGAATGTAATATGTTAGAGGGGCCTGGTTTAGTCGGTTGGGGGGGCCAACTCTTGATTTCAGCTCAGGTCATGATCTCAGAGTCCTGGGATCGAGCTCCGCATTAGCTCCATATGTGCTCACTGGGGCGTCTGTTTGAGGATTCTCCCCCTTTTCCTCTGCCCCTGTGCACATGTGCATGCTCGCACTCTCTAATAAATAAAAAAAATCTTAAGAAAAATAAAATAGAATGTAAGATGTTAGATGTTAATTTTTATAATGGATTTTTTTTTTTTAAAGAAAAAACATGCTTTTGTTATTTTGGTTGCTTATACCTTGTTCTATTAGAAAGGGCACTGAATTCTTAGTCATGAGACCCGGGTTTCTTACTCCTTCTGTTGCTTTGCCCATCTGCATTCTCTTAGCCTGTGCTGCTTTCTCTGCAAAACAATTGTATGGAGCCGGATAATCTGTGAAGTTCCCCATACTTTCAAAATTCCATAATTCTCTCATGTAGGACTTTTCTCTGGCTTCTATGATAAACATTAGAGTAATTTAAAGAATTTATGGGCTGTCATTGTTTCTCTTTTATATCATGATAATTCTGTTACTTTTGCCCTAACATTTAGCCAGGGATCAGAAAATAGTTTTATTTTTCCTACAAGCTCTTTTATGGAGTTGCTACATATTGGAGAAAGATTAAAATCTCATCCCTTCACTGAGGCAGTAATACATCCATAGTATTTTTTTCTCCTAGAACGAATTTAAGAACTTAACGTTGTTAACATAATTTAATTTTAAAAACTTGCCATTTCAGGATTGAGGAGCAGGATTTTGTCAGTAACTCAGAGGAGCAGGTTGAAGAAAAGTATGTGAGTGATGGGAGAAAGAAAAGTTAAATGAGAAAAGAAGCTTTTATAATTCTTGTTTTTAAAATGATGATTCTTTTTTATTATTAACAATTGATACGCTCTCATTGTAGAAAATCTGGACAAATAACAGAAAACACAGCTCAGTAAGCTCATTACCCAGAGATAACCACTGTTAGCATCTTGATCCATCTTTCAACCATTGTGTATACATACATGCAGAATCAAGCTGTACATATTCTTCTGAAACCCTCATTTTCTTTTAATATATTATGAACGCTTTTCCATGTTATGAATCTGAATCATTTTTTAAAGGCCATATGATCTATAGGTATCTATATACGTATCCATCTATCTTGCTAGATTACTCTCCAGAAAGGTTTTTGTTTGTTTGGTTGGTTGTGGTTTTTTGCGTTGTTTTTACCAATTTGTACTCCAACAGTGATGTGGATCCATTTCACAAACCCTTCCAGATGCTATGCCATTTTATCATTAAAAATTCCTTACCCAGTTTGAGGAACTTAAATAGTGTATTGCTGATGTTTTCATTTATGTTTCATTAAGTTATTACTGTAGTTTAACATTTTCTCATATGTTTACAGTCCTTTATGTTTCCTTAAAAGGAACTCACTTTGGTGGTGGTTTTATTAGATAAGAACCTAATCCCAAGTACCTGAGTGACTTAGTGCTGGGATAAATTTACTCACCTCATAAGGATGTGATTATGAAAGATTTTTGGCTTATGGTGTTGGTAAAGTTTGGTTAGCTTTCTTCTAAGACCCAGCAGACAGCCTTCAGCACAGACAGCTGCCTAGTTTGGGCTGATTTGTCGTTTTTCCTCAAGAGAGGCCCAAAGCTGGAGAACGGGGCTTTTACAGGTCAGAAATGGAGACAGAACTGGATGTTGAAAGTTTTCCAGAATCCAGCACTCTCTGTGACTCAAGCCAGAGCTGTTGACTTTACTTTCAAAAAGATCATTTAACTCTTGTATTTTTGAGATCAGAATATCTTTTTCTGGCTCTGTTGGGAGAACTGAAGTGGGTCATTTTTCTAACTAGTTAAGGGAAGGATGTAAGAGGGCCTGGGGGATCAATAGTCTTCCACTTTATTTTTCCTGTGAATTTTCTGAACATGTATTGTTTTCAGTCCAGCATGAAAAGCATATACTACTATGTCCAGGTTTACCAGAGGCCTCTGGGGGGTTGGCATGAAGCCAGCTCCTGTCAGCCAGTGTGCCTCCTGTGCCATAGAGAGGTCTCTGACCCAAGCGCTGCGGAGGCAGGATTGCACAGGGGTTAGGAAATCCCACTCTGGAACCAGACAGCCTGACTTCAGATCCTGTCTCCACCACTTACAGTCATATGCTTTAGGCAACGTACTGAACCTCATTCTGGCTATTTCTTTCCTCCTTTTGTTTCTCAACAGCTTTATTAAGATACACTTGACTACCTACATCAAATTTATCTGTATAAACAATTTAGTGGTTTTTGGTCTGTTTACTGAGTTGTCCAGCCATCACCATGATCTAATTTTAGACCATTTTATCACCCTGAAAATACCCCAGTACCCATCCGTGGTTATTTTCTGTTCCTCTCCTTGCCCCAGCACCTTCAGGCCTAGGCAACCACCAACCCACTTTCAGTCTCCATGGACCTGCCTACTCCTGACCTTTCATATAAAAGAAATCATGCAATATATGGCCTTCTGTGACCAGCTCTTTTCACTTAGTGTAATCTTTTCAAGATTTATCCATGCCCTACCATGTATCTGTACTTCATTCCTTTTTATTGTCAAATGATACTCTGTTACATGGATACACCGCTTTCTCGTTATCCATGCACCCATTGATGGACACGTGGGTGGTTTCTACGTTTTTCGCTATTATGAATGAGGCTGTGGTGAACATTTGTTTATGTACGTCTGTTTCTTTATTTGTAAAGTGGGCACCATTTCATAGAATTGTTGTGAGGACTGAAAAAGTCCAAATAATGTAGTAGTAGTGAGTAGATAGGGAGCATACTAACAGTGTTAGTTAATAAATGCAATTTATGAGTGTATGTCCTCGCTTCACCTCAGTGACAGGATTTGGCTTACTCAGGGTGCCATGCTTTCTTTCCTGTGGACATCTCCGAAGATTCCCTCTTTTACTTCACTGCTGACTTCTCCTTGAGTTACAGTTCTGAGAAGTTTAATTCATTTAGTAAACATTTCTTGAACACCTGCTGTCCCAGGTGCTGTGGAGAATTAAAAGAACAGGGTAAACAAAAGTGTGGAGAAGCTTTTCCAGTTAAAGGCTGACTTTAGTTTGCTAATCTGCAACCTCTGACCTGCCAGGAAGGTTTAAGACTTAGGGCCCCTGAACCCCATTTCTCACCAAACGCTACATGTTTGGGCGTCTCTTAATCCTTTCACTCTTGTCATGCCTTTGTTTTAACAAACATATCTATGTTTGTCAAGAGGCAAATGGAAGCTGACTGTTGTGGAAGTAAGGCGACTGAGTCTCAGTGCAGAACCCAACAGGTAATAGTAGTTAGTAGCTCATTCCTGCGCTGTTGTGGGGGTGACCGATGATGTCTATTCTAATTTCTATGGAGAAGTTCCTGATTTTTTCAATTTGTAGGTTTCTTCTTTTTTGTAGAGTCGACTTTACGTTCTTTTTGAACTTATGGAACTATTTTGTGTTGGTACTGGACTCCGCAAAAAAAATCAGCTCAGCATCGTCTGGCTGCCTGTGTTTTCAGCATCGTCTGGCTGCCTCTTGACTTTGTGTGGATAGTGATTTGCATGGTGACTTAGAATACACGTGTTGACTATTTTGCTTCTGCCACCATTCTCTGCCCTATAAGAGAACAAATATGTTTTTATGATTTCCTCATTTGTTTGAGCTCTGAAGTAGTGTTTCCTTTTTCCTATGATAGCATAGTTAGCCTAACAGAGTGATGCTACTACCTCATTCTTCTCTCTTTCATTCAGACAAAATGCCTTAGCAGTTCAAAGAACTGTTTGATAACTGAAGAGTGCCTCTGGTGCTTGCTGTAGGATTAGGGAAGAAGTTTGGATTCTGTTGCTTAATGTCCATTTCAGGAATTCATCTTGAAAATGAGTGGAGTCGTCTGCAGGCCCCCCTATATGCCCATTAGGACTTCCACAGAGCTTATTTGGGGCCTCACTAATAGTGTACTAGTTTTGTCCTATCATCTGCCGTCATATGGTAGCAGTGTGTTTCCATATATAGGAGTTTTACTGTTTGCTCTGTTTTAAATATTTACTGTCATGCAAGCCTGTATCTTGTAAGCTTGCCCAATTTGGGGGATTCCCATTGAACTTGTAAAACATTTTTTGCTTCACCAGAACCAAATTAGTAGAAACTCTGAATTAGTAGAAACTCAGGTTAGTAGAAACTCTGAAGATGAACTAGAAGAAGATGAACCACGAAACTTTCTTATGAACACTCTCTTTAAGGCTATAAAGAACCAAGTGATTTAGTAAATCAGAGATGCTGACTTTGCATTCCCTCATAAGATGATGGTAGCCTTGATCTTAGCAGCATGACCTGAGATTTCCCTGCTTTGGAGTTACGATCTGACATTTCACTTGACCCTTGGATTAACATAGGTTTGAATGCATTCACCCACATATATGCAGATTTTTCCCTGTAAATACAGTAATTTTTCCCTATAAATACAGTACTGTAAATGTATTTTCTCTTCCTTATCATTTTCCTAATAACATTTTCTTTGCCCCTTTTTTTTTTTTTTTTTTAAATATGGACCATTTCATAGATTTGCCTGTCATCCTTGCATGGGGGCCGATTTTAGTATATGTGCTGCGGAAGCGAACGCCAGCTTACTTTACTTAAAAAAATTCAGTATGTAATACATATAACACACACAATATGTGTTACTCCACTGTGTTCTCAGTAAGGCATCCAGTCAGCAGTAGACTATTAGAAGTTGAGTTTTGGGGGAATCAAAAGTTACACGTGAAATGGGGTGCCTGGGTGGCTCAGTGAGTTAAGCCTCTTGCCTTCAGCCCAGGTCAAGATCCCAGGGTCCTGGGAAGCCCCGCATTGGGCTCTCTGCTCAGCAGGGAGTCTGCTTCCCCCTCTCTCTCTGCCTGCCTCTCTGCCTACTTGTGATCTGTCTGTCAAATAAATAAATGAAATCTAAAAATAAAATAAAATAAAATAAAAAGTTACACGTGGATTTAAAAAAAAATTTTTTTTTGAGATTTTATTCATTTATTTGACAGACAGAGATCACAAGTAGGCAGAGAGGCAGGCAGAAAGAGAGAGAGAGGAGGAAGCAGGCTCCCCGCCAAGCAGGGAGCCCGATGCGGGACTCGATCCCAGGACCCCGAGATCATGACCTGAGCTGAAGGCAGCGGCCTAACCCACTGAGCCACCCAGGCGCCCCACACGTGGATTTTTGACTACAGGGAGGTCAGCCCCCTAAGCTCTGCATTGCCCAAGGGTCACCTTCCCTGGACGTGTCCCCTTTTCAGCAGTAGGTAGTGAGGTTGCGTAAATCAGGGTTCTAGGAGACCATATCTCATTGGGATGCAGCCTTTAAATTAAACTTTAAATTAAAACTTTGTTGTTTTTAAATACTTCTTGCCTCCTCACTTCCTCTTACCCCACCGAGTCCTTTCCTGCTCTAGGTTGTATATTCCTAATATGCTGTGAACTCATCCATATGTTGTCTTCTGCCTTTCTCTTTCTCCACAAAAAGCTTCTGCAGTCAGACCAGGAACCTCAAATAGGAATCCTTAGGAGAGATGAATTCGTCTTCTCTGGAGCTGTCAGTTAACCCTTGTCCAGTGGACACGTGCCTAGAGGGACAATATAAGGGGAATTGTCCCAGCCAGTCAGGACTGGTTCAGTCACCTAGAGGAAACCACTGATGTTTATACGCTTGTCCTTAATTCATTTTGTCTAATATGTAAGACATATTTGAGGTCAGATATTGATGTTTCAAAATAATTTTAATCATTTCAAGATACATATAAATGTTTTAGGACTATTTTTTTTTTTTGTAAGTAAGAGAAGCGCAACTCAAAGTGCTCAAAGTGGGTAAGTGTGAAAGTGATGTTACTAGCTAACTTAACGAATAAATCTCGGGTTGTATGGGCACAAGTGGGGCCAGTGCTTAACCACTGTTCTCCAGAATCTCTTGCCTATCATTTCTCCTCACTGGCTGTCTGCCCTGTTGGCTGCAGTCCATGGTATGCTCACTAAAGTGGTGGCAAAGACAGCCATCGGCAGCTGCAGGCTTAGATGTTGCCAGTTTGGTAATCCCAGAATAAAGAGAGCTCTACTCTCCCAGAAATTTTAGTAAAAATCCTGAGACTGATTCACATGATCCTGTCCATCCCTGAATCAGCCCGTATCACTCACTCTCTTCAGGGGAGGTTACATGCCATGATACACTCTTGTCCCCACAACCATATTAACTAGGTAGGAAGGGTTCATCAAAAACAAATGAGGATATGGTTTACAGAAGAGGGAATAGGTGTCGGAAAGGCAGATATCACAGATGTCTACTGAATATTCGAATGCAGAATGAATTTACTTTGATGTTTCATGTTACGTTTATAGATTTTGTTTGGAACTGATAACAGCCATACACCATTACTTATGGTTTTATGTATCAGTCTTCTCTCCCTCCCCCCCCCAGCTAGATGGTAAAGATCTTAAAGACCATACCCATCATAGATCTTTTGGAATCTCTAAAACGTACAGTACTACACTTGCACGTGGTAGGTACTCATAAAGGTTTATGGACGCTGTGGAAACGGCAGGTTCCTTCTAGGAGCATTTTCATTATTGTTGGTGGCAAATACCTCTGGAGTTAACACCATTCAGTGTTGGTTTAGAACAAGTGCACACACAGCCCCTTTAATGAGCAAGTGGAGAACACCCTGGCCAGTATCCAGTCACATAGGGCAAGCAGGATGCGTGAATGTAACCTTGGGTGCGTGCAAGCTATAGGCACAGAATGTGCTCCGTGGACTATAGAGAAAGATAAAAAAGAATTCTTCTCAATTCCAAAGACTGGCTGTAGTTCAAATAAAATTTTGTTTAGCGCCCTTAGGCAGCTGTGCCAGACATCTCTCAGCTCTTAAACTATTTGATGTCCAAACATTCAAGACTATGAAAAAAAAGTGACAGGAAAAAAATCCTCATAGAACTTCCTGTGACAGGTCAAAGTTTAATCACAGCAAATAATGCAGATTTCCCTTTTATTATAACCACAGCAGAAAGGCAGGTCTTGT
Source organism: Neogale vison (assembly GCF_020171115.1). Taxonomy (NCBI): domain Eukaryota; kingdom Metazoa; phylum Chordata; class Mammalia; order Carnivora; family Mustelidae; genus Neogale; species Neogale vison. The sequence continues at coordinate 160,290,719 of NC_058094.1, read as the reverse complement.
GTTTACAAAGCATGTTGTTTGGGAGACCTCTGTAAATTGTAATCTTTGGAAATCCCAAACCTATTGGATGTAATCCCGTCCATTAGATGAAGGCAGCTTGCCTATGCCACAAAGATCCAGAACAGCAAGTTAAATGGAAAATATGAACAGGAAGCAGTCATTAAGAATTACAATGGGTAGGATGCAGAGTTAATTCACGGAGATATTTTGTTATGAGATAATGACATCACTAGGACAGCTGGAAAGCTGAGGGCTATAAGGGGTCAGGACTATAGAGACAGGGAGAGAACTCAACTTTATGGGAGAGTTAGGGGCTTGGCTGGCTTAATTGTGAGACGGTAATGACCTAGCTGGCTTTTTTGGATTGCGTTTTTCATAGCTCAGCTGGGTTCGGAGACTTAGTGAATGCTGAGAACGACTTTTCACTTCTGAACATTTCCTTGGATTACAGAAAGCTAAGCTCTCATGGTTGCATATCGAACGGTGGTTTTGATTTCCTCTGAAAGTCATCTGAGATATTTTGTTCACATTCAACACCGTGCGAATGTATTTTGCTTATGGAACTGCAGTCATGTAATCACTGAAATGGTATTTTTGTCAACTTACTGAATAGCAAAAAAAAAAAAAAAAAAAAAAAAGTTTTCAAAAAGTCTCAAGATGTTGGTCAACACAAGGAATCATAGTTAAAGTTACTTTCCAGTCTTTCTGTTCAGATGTTCAGACCTGTCTGGCTCTTTGTTTTCCAAGTGTAGGGGTTCTAGGCAGCCTGGCCACATTCCTCATTGATTTTATATAAATATATTACAGATTGTTAACCTCCTGCCAAATACCAGGAATTTCAGTTCTTGCTTTAGCTCAGTTGCTTTAAGTGAGACTTATTTGTTATATTAAAATATCTATGTCCTCTTTATTGCCCACCACATTGACTGTTATTTATTTGATTTGGGGTAATTCCAGAGGGAGCCATTGTAGACAATAAAGCATCATAAATATTATGTTCTAAAATTCCTCAGATGAATACAGGCCTTTCCTGCTATTTGAAAGTAGAATGTTCCTGCGAAAGCTTTTGTAGGCTGAAATGGTGTAAAGTGAAGAATCAATTACCATTAATTTGTATGGAAAGTCTTTTGAGTGTTCCCAGAACCTCTCTTGGGTTTTCTGATACCTTAGGACACATCTTGCTAACGGGTGCACAAAATAAATCAAGATAAAGCACAGATGCTCAGAGAGAGCCCCCAAAAGCTAAGGCGACTTGATGCCCTGAGGCTGAGTATCCTTGTGTAGAAGGAATCTGAGGGTATCCCCTGTTCACTGTTTGCGGTGTGTGCTGCCTCTGTAAAGGCTCACGTATTGAGTGCTATTTTCAATTTTCTCCTTTTTTCCTAAAAGCAAAAACCCTCTGAGATTTCTTCAGTTAGCGAGCACAGGTATACTAATGTAGGACTTTGGTAAAAAAGTAAAAGGGTAGTGGCGTGCACTTTCAAAGACTGGGGGATACCTGTATTTATAATCGTGGACTCAGAATGCATTTCATACACATAATACAGTGTAAACTATATAGACTAATATAACTTTTTTTTTTTTAATAGTGATAGTTATTCACTAAACATGTCAGACTGGATTTTGTATATTAGTGTAGAGCGGCATTTCCCAAAATGTTTTCGGTGGAGTCGTGGCTCTGTAAGGACTGGAGCCAAAAAAGACGGGTGTCCTACGGGTCCTTCCAGGACCTCTCCTTCCTTTGATGTCACTTTCTAAGGAGAAATTTCTAAGGAGAAAGCAATACGCTGCATTTTCCTAATGAAACTCATACCAGCATCCTAACCAGCTGGAAGGGCAACCCTGCAGGGCCACCGGCTCCGGACACTGATGACTCTGGCCCTGCTGTGGCCCGTCTCTCAATACCTGATAGAGGAAGGAGGCTCAGGATTTGTTCTGGGGGGAGCGATGGCTGTGGGGCACCGGAGGCAGTAGGGTGGGAGGCCCGCAGGAGTGGCAGAGGCCTAGGAGCTCTTTCCCAGGGTTCAGCGCTGGGAGAGTGGTGGCCAGGATCCCAGCCACGGCTGAGTCTGGGGAGCAAGTGGTTGCAGCAGTGGACCCAGGAGCTGGAGTGGGAACCCACCCGGGAGAGAAGTCGGTGGGCTGTGGGCGGCCTTCTCCTCAATAAGCTGGGCCCAGAGGTGGTGGACTCCAACCCCTATAGGGTTCCTGATGGCGCTGAGCCAAATGGGGATTGAAATGGACTGCAGGGAGGAAATCTGTACCCTTGCTGTAGCAATAGTAGGTGTTGGCGGAGTTGTGTGACTGCTGAGGTGGCCTCATTACGTCACTACTCTTTGGCCATGACAAGGAGGAGCTGGCCAGTATGAATAGACCTTTCTTCCAACCTGTCCTTCCAATCAAGCAGGATTAAGTGAAGTTCAAGCAGCAGTATATGCTTTGAGGAACATTAACCCTGGTGTTCTTTAGGAAGTACACAACTACAGTATAACCCTAGTAGAAGACTTTCAGCATTGCTTGGGTAAGAATAAGTCATGGTGGATGAGAAGAGGGAAAACCCCTTGACCCAGTTTTTAGCTGTGTGGACAGTTTGGAAGCTTCGATGACAATAAACATGGCTTGTGGTGAACTTGGGCAAACGTGACTGGAGTCTGGGGTCAGTGAAAATGCAGCTTCAGGGCATATACAGCTTATAATTCTTGGAGAATCTGCTTGTTTGGCATGGGCTCCACCAAATTGCTGTAAATACCAATGAAAAGACGTTCAAATGAGATGGTGCTGTGCAGCCGGTCTTCCCGCCACTGTCGGCACGGTTGCTGGGATCTTGGTGCAAAATGTGTTAAAAGTTTCTGTTAAAAGTTTGGTACTGTGGGGGCGCCTGGGTGGCTCAGTGGGTTAAGCCGCTGCCTTCGGCTCAGGTCATGATCTCAGGGTCCTGGGATCGAGTCCCCCATCGGGCTCTCTGCTCAGCAGGGAGCCTGCTTCCTCCTCTCTCTCTGTCTGCCTGCCTCTCTGCCTACTTGTGATCTCTCTCTGTCAAATAAATAAATAAAATCTTTAAAAAAAAAAAAAGTTTGGTACTGTGAGTTTTTACCTTGGATATAATGCAGTGCACGATTCTTTTCCCTTCTGGGTCCGTGAAGCCAAATCCTTAGTGTAGTGACAGAAATTGCAGGAAGCAACAGGAAGACTACAAGAACAGAAGGTTGTTCAAGAAAAGGAAGAGATAATAGGTGAAGACAAGGGTTGAGGTATTGAGTTGGTATCTGAGGTTTCAGAAGAGGAATTGCACAATTCTTCAGGCCCAGTTCCTGACTTACCTGAAGGATTGACCTTGCCATGTACAATTCCCAAAAAGTAAGAAGGTTCTATGCCTGAGGTAACTGTGGAAGATTCTGGTGAAAGCTTAAAAGACATCGTGGCCAAGATGAAGAATATGTAGATAATGGACTGACCTGTATTTTACTTCCCAAGTTTAAGCCCATTCCCTTGCCATTTAAAAATTTCATTTAAAAACTGGCAAAGCTTAGCGCAACATGAACTGATACATAGTCTTCACAAAATTGTTACACTTTCCCAAAATACTGTGTTACTTGTTGCTTTCTCCCTTCAACTAAATCAGTAATTCCCCTAAAACTCATGTTTCATTCTAGTTAAGAACACTTGAAAACTTCGCCATTGAAATGTCTGTGCCTTTTGGAAGGGGTGGGAAGAAATAACCAATTTGATCCCATCTTCCTTTTCCTTCCAATAATCCTTTGTGGCCTTGTACCTGAGGCATGGGCAATAAAGTAGTATGTGGTTCTCAAATATAGGGAAAGGACAGGAGCTACAGTCTGTTGATGAGAGCTACCAGGCATCTATTCAGTGTATGTAGAATCACTCTTTACAAGAAAACTGTCTACTACTATTAACTTAGTTAGCAGTGAATTTAAAATAGTTAACCTGTAAAATAAAAATACCCTCTCAAATGTTACCTGATGAAGTAAATGCTGAAGTAAAGTCACTGGAAAAGTTTATAAACCTGTGAATTATATCAAAATAAGACAAAGGCAAACAAAAGGAAGCTTTCTTCACAGAAAAATGGAGAAAGGTACTTTTGGGAGGTACAAATTACATTTCTGCACTGGCAGAAGAAAAGAAATCATTGCTCCTGTGGAATATGTATCTGGAGTCACTGTACTTTATTGAAGAGCAAGGAATAAATTTAGTAAGATCATTTAGTTTATACCCATCATGTGAGCTACCTTTAGGATATTTCTTTCTTTCTTTTTTTTTTTTTTTTTTAACATGGCCTAAGTTTTTTTTTTATCGGTATTCACTTCAGTAACTTGAATCCACAGATATAAGCAGTATATTACCAGAAAGTTACAAGTAAACACAGATTATACATGCAAATTTCTGTTCGCAAAGGTCACATGTGCAGGTATGTGATAGGATATTTCATTTAAGTTTGATTCCTAGATAATTCGATAGTACTTTAGTGGAGACGTAGAAGAGACCTAAATTACATATGCAGTGGTGACATGCCCCAACATTCCACATTTTAAAAATTGCCGGTTAGGGGCACCTGGGTGGCTCATTCAGTTAAGCATCTGCCTTCGGCTCAGGTCATGATTCCAGGGTTCTGGGATGGAGCCCCGCATCGGGCTCCCTGCTAGCAGGGAGTTTTCCCTTTCTGTCACCCCTCCCTGTGCTCCTGTATGCGCTCTCTCTTGTTCACTCTCTCAAATAATAAAACCTTTTTTAAAAATTGCCCATTAAAATTGGTGCCTTTTCTCCATGGCTTATAATGGAGAGCAATGGGCAGTGGCTTCCATGAGCTCACCTCTGCCCGTCTCATGTGTGGAGTCCAGTTGCCTTAGGTACCATCAGTGAGTCTTCATATTTTGAAGAGAATAATACAACTTTGAGGAAAGTAACTTGGGTGGGTTAGATGTTATTCTTGAATTGTGTCACACGAACAGTAAAATGAAGCAACAGAGCCTGCTGCCACGGCAGTTAGGTAACAACAACGGTTTGGAAGCAGGCGACCTTTTGGTTCAGCAGCGTTTTATGATTATTTTATATTCCAGTTATGTCCCTGTTCAACTTTTTCTTTTCTTCTGGAAATTACTGAAATGTCATATATTCAAAACTGTAAGTGCAGGAAAAACTGGAGTTGCTAAAATCAGTGTTGCCCTGAGGCAGTGGTAAAAAAATATATATTTTTTTCATGAAGGAAATATATTAATTATAGTGGAAACATTTTAAAAGTAACATTTAAGAAGCACTACTGTAGTGCTGCAGTTCCGCGTTTGTGTTTGAATTTAGTACATGTCATTTTTGATTCATTGTGGTTTTATCTCATTTACAAAAATAGAAGTAACGTATAGAAAGAAGCTTGGTGATTGTGGAACTGCTTTTTCTTCTGCAAAAGGAAGGAAAAAGGCAAAGCTCGCAAAGTATGTGGGCTTTACAATGGAAAGAAGATGGTTCATAGGAGCCATGAATAAATGGTAGTTGCCTCACTTTACCAAACTGATGGAGTTATTTTGATAAACTTCCCAAATGGCAAATTCATCCATGACGGCAGTCATCACTATCACAGTATGGCACTCACATGATTAATGGCATTATCGTCAATAAATTTGTAAGAGTTTTTGCTTTATCAGAATAGTTTTCGAGAATAAGTCACTTAAGTGACATCAGAAGACTCTGGGATTTCAAAAAAATCAAGTTTAGAAGTAGATGATTAAAACTTAGAAATAAGGGTGCTTGGGTGGCTCAGTCTGTTAAGCATCTGCCTTTTGCTCAGGTCATGAACGCAGGGTCCTGGGATAAATCCCCACATCGGGCTCTCTGATCACCAGGCAGTCTGCTTCTCCCTCTGCCCACATAAAGTCTTTAAAAAAAAAAAAAAAAAATTTTTTTTTTTTATAATAAAACTTAGAAATCAGGCACCTGGATGAGTCAGTCAGTTGGGCATCCAACTCTTGGTTTTAGTTCAGGTCATCATCTTCCAGTCCTGGGATCCACCCCAGTCAGGCTTGACTCTGCTTAAGAGTCTCTCCCTCTATTTCCCCCTGCGCCTCTCCCCCTGCTCCCAGGCCTGTGTGCACGCTTGCTCTCTCCCTCTCAAATAAATATTAAAATGAAATCTTTAAAACTTAGAAATCAGGGCACCTGGGTGGCTCAGTTGGCTAAGCAACTGCCTTTGGTTCATGTCATAGTCCTGGGGGTACTGGGACCCAGCCCTGCGTCGGGCTCCTAGCTCAACAGGGAATCTGCCTCTCTCTTTTCCCGCCCCTCCACGCAGCTTGTGCTCTCTCTCTTGCTTGTGCTCTCTCAAATAAATATCTAAGACAAAAACAAAAACTTAGAAATCAGAGTATTTTTTTTTTAAGATTTTATGTATTTATTTGTCAGAGAGAAAGAGAGAGCACAAACAAGGGAGCGGCAGGCAGAGGGAGAGGAAGAAGCAGCCTCCCCACTGAGCAAGGAACCCAATGTAGGATTCGATCCCAGAGCCCTGGGATCATGACCTGAGCTGAAGGCAGCCAAAATCAGAATATTAAGAAGTAAATAAAAGTGAGAAGAAATTCAGTTGATCTTGATTGATTTTAGTGGAGTCGTAGAACTCTTCCCAACTGCCCGTCATTAAAGAGTAGCGTGGACCTGGCTGTGAAGTGTGTGTGGTCGGTCGTGGGGTTCATCCCACCAGACTGAATGATAGCGTTCTTTAGTTTATTTTAAAGTTTAATTTAAATTCACAGAGAAGTACCAAATGTTGTGGGGCCCCATTTAGCCCAGAAATGAATTGGGGTGACATGGTGAACCAGCTTGGCATGAAGAATTCAACAGAGGTAATATACAAAGTACATAATTGAGAGTCAACCCTGCCTTCTATGTGCACATTTATGGTTAGTTTCTTTGAAGAGAAAGAGTGTTTATTCGGTTTTTAAAAATGAAAGAAAAGACTAAGAATAGCATTTTACTAGCCTTAGTATTTATATTACATTCTTGTCAAATTTACTTACAGCTTGTTTACGGGTGGTTTGTTTAATTATTCAAACATGGTGAGCGTCCCATGTGCTGGATAGTGTACTGTCTGTGGTTCAAAGTAAAGAAGAATTTGTCCTTGGGCTTGAAAATGCTCTCGACTACTGACGGCTTTGCTTTTAAAAACTTGAGTTTTGACTTAGTCGTGGAATTGTATGGAAGACATTAGATTCGCCCATCCAAACTTAATTATAAAGTCTGTTAATCAGTCTTTATTATTTAAGGATAATTTAGTTTGTTAATGCATTTTCAAATACCGCCTCTCACCCACAGAAAATGTTAAAATTTCAGTTTTCATTAACATGCTATTTGGAATTTTTTAAACCAAGTATTTATGTCCTTTCCAGGGAAATGATTTGATTCACCAGAATGAGAAGTCTCTCTTAGAAATAATCCAAATTTCTCTGTATTTCATCATCCTCATTTTCATAGGCCTGATGGTGACACCTTAAATTCCACAAAAATCTTCATCTCAGAGCCCAGCATCTCCGAAGAATGCTTAATCTGCCCCTTTAATAATTCTTGAACTGTGTGCAAAAAATAACCCTATTTTTCCTAGGCTGCAGTTTTTTAAGCTATCTCCATTGGCAAGTTGTACATAAGTAAGGTCTTAACTAAGGAAACTCTCCAGGCAAACATTCCTATGCTCCAGTCATGTTGCTTTCGCTTTGCTGCTATGGATTTTGTCATCCCTTAACCAAGTGCTTCTCTCCTGAATCTCAGATTACTTTTAGAGTATCAGATCCCATTAGGTACCCTTACATATCATAGTGATCAACACTGCCGGGTTTTGTTTTTTTTTCATATTGTATGACCGAATTGCAGGATATATGTAAGATGTACAAATTACTTCTTTGCCTATTGTTACTGACTTAATATCTCTTTCTTTTCTTCTTTTAGGTTGTTTGATGTATGCACAGTGTCACGAACAGACAGAGAAACCAAACTGACATTAGTGTTTGAACATGTCGATCAAGACTTGACCACTTACTTGGATAAAGTCCCGGAGCCTGGCGTGCCCACTGAAACCATAAAGGTACCAAGAATCGTCTCTCTGCTTGATTAAATAGTCACATTATTATAGTCTATTACTCAGTCGCATTTCTTTCCTATGAAAATTGCCAGGGGGTGCCTAGCTGGTTTGGTCAGTGGAGCATGTGACTCTTGATCTCAGGGTCTCAGGGTGTAGAGCTTACTTTTAAAAAAAAAAAAAAATATTGCAAGAATTAGAGCTTTTGGAACTCTGTAGATAATTAAATGTACCAGCTAAGTGAGATGTTCAAAGAATGAGGTATATTCTAGCTCATTAATTATAGAGCTGAGTGAAAAAAGCTTTGTAGTGATCATACATATTAAAATTTTTGAAAAGTATCTCTATGTACATTATCTGGCCCTAATCTTAGAAGGTATAGTGTCGTAAATACAGCTCAGTCTTTTTCTGATCATTCACAGACTCTGAGGGACATAATTTGAAACTTTGCCTTGAGCATGTTGCATATTGTAATCGTATAATGACTCCAGGACATAAAGTATACTGTGTAAATCTGAAATACTGGTTTTTAGACCCTTCGTTCTCCTTTTTTTTTTTTTTCTCACTCATGAAACACTTTAGAGGAAGCCTCAGTGCCAGGTACGGTCCTAAACCCTTGGGATGCAGGAATGACTTAAGACTCCTTAGGGAACATCCAGAAGTCCTTTCTTCCTTCAACCCTAGCGGGAAAACCTACTTAGGAAGTTTTATTGGTCATACTTCCGTCCTGCTTAATGGAACTTCTCAGTATATCTCTTCGATCAGTGAGTGTCGTGGGTGGGCAGGTCTTCAAGATGACCTTTTCATTTATGTCTATTAGGTGACTTAATGAAACAGGCTCCTTACCTAACCAGTCCTTGTTTAGAAATGGGTTCTAAAATTTAGCATCATTTTAGATAAGAGGTAATAGCTGGAAATACTTTATGTGAATACTTTAATGGAAATACTTGACTTCTAGTGATAGCAAGGTGGTGTTTTCAGATGCTGACACTTTTAGAACTTGATGCTGAATGATTTGTTCCTTTGGTTTTACATTGATAAAGGATTTATGTTCCCATCTGCCTTTCATGAAAGAATATGATGCTCAGTAGTGTGCACTCATCTCTTTCTGAGCAGTTTTAGGGACTTAAAGGCCCTTTAAATGTAGGAATTCCTGGAGTGCCTGGGTGGCTCAGTTGGTTAAGTGTCTGATTCTTGATTTCTGCTCAGGTCATGATATCAGGGTCATGAGATCAAGCCCTGCGCTCAGCGTGGAATCCGCTTGAGATTAGTCTGCTCCTCACCAACCCCCAGCCGCGCCCCTTGCCGGCTCGCTCTCTCTCTCTCTCTCTCTCTCAATGAATAAAATCTTTAAAAAAAATGTAGGTATTCCTTCTTACCTCTCTTGGCCCTCTTCTCCTCTATCCCTGCATCCCTCGTTCCTCTCACTTTCTTTCCAGTGTGGCTTCAGTGCTTTCCTCTATGAGTTTGTCTGAAACCTATGTTCATCCCACAGGGCAGAGCCCCTTTTCATGGACTCTGTTACCTGCCAAGTTAGACTCTGTGTGGTTCACGATTTCTTACCTGTGTCATTCATCCTCCTCCTCACGGTCATTTCTTTGCTTCCCCCCCACACCAGTAACTATCTGCTGAACTACCAGGCTCACCCCAGATAGTTTTGTTTGTTTGTTTGTTTGTTTGTTTTACCCCATACAGTTTTTGATCAACTTGCACAGCTGGATGTAATCTCATTGGTCTTAAGAGTGCTTGTTCTACACATCTCCCCCTTTTGGTCCTATTTTCTACCTTTTTTTTTTTTTTTAAGATTTTATGTATTTGACAGAGAGAGAGAAATCACAAGTAGGCAGAGAGGCAGGCAGAGAGAGAGGAGGAAGCAGGCTCCCCAAGGAGCAGAGAGCCCGATGCAGGGCTCTATCCCAGGACCCTGGGATCATGACCCGAGCCGAAGGCAAAGGCTTTAACCCACTAAGCCACTCAGGTGCCCCCTATTTTCTACCTTTAATTGTGATGATTTATGTCCATATTCATTCATCTTTGTATCCTGACAGTCGCTACACAATGATTTTTACGCATAGGTACTCAGTAAATAAGACACATTGACAGCCTTTCTTCAGATGTAATTACTTCAAAATTATTTTTAGGAGGGCAGGAGGGGGAAATAATGCTGGTTATCAGAAGGTTTTGATAAAATGAACTGTTAAAAGTATTTCTAAGTTTTTCATCCATCTCCTGGGAAAGGAAATATCACTCATTCTGTATTGAACAGGAAATTCTCCCAGAGTCTCTTAAATTTCTTCAGCCTTTAGGGGTAATACCCCCACTGATCATATAGGGACCAAGTTTGCTGGTAGAGGTAGAGCCAAGGGGGTCTGGTTATTTAAGGTTAGTGTTTAATGGTATATTGATGCTTTCATAGTAAATTATGAAATACGTTAGGCAATTAATGTAGATGTCAGTGGTTAATTGAACATTTTCCTAACTTAAAGGCTAATCAACAGATCTCTTTTGTCTTCATCTTTAACTTTTAAAAATTTTCTGAACTATACTGTGCTAATCAACTTTTCTTCCTTATCAAATGTAAGAATTTTAAAAGTAATTTGGGGTGCCTGGGTGGCTCAGTGGGTTAAGCCGCTGCCTTCGGCTCAGGTCATGATCTCAGGGTCCTGGGATCGAGGCCCGCATCGGGCTCTCTGCTCAGCAGGAAGCCTGCTTCTCTCTCTCTGCCTGCCTCTCCATCTACTTGTGATTTCTCTCTGTCAAATAAATAAATAAAATCTTTAAAAAAAAAAAAAAAAAGTAATTTGACTGTTTGTGATCTGGTAAGGCCATTATTTAAAACATGAATAATCATGGTAAAAGCACTATAAAACCATCAGATGTATAGTTTTACGCCTTATATGGAAATGATACAAAATTATTTTTAGTAAAAACTTGTACTTTTGTTCTTGTGATTGATTTCTTTTTTAAAGAGTTGGTATATAGGGGCGCCTGGGTAGCTCAGTCAGTTAAGCATCTGCCTTTGGCTCAGGTCGTGATCCCAGGGTCCTGAGACTGAGTCCTGCATCAGGCTCCCTGCTCAGTGGGGAGTCTGCTTCTCCCTCTGCCTGCTTCTCTCCCTGCTTATGCTTGCTCTCTCTGACAAATAAATAAAATCTTAAAAAAAAAAAAAAAGTGTTGGTATACAGGATAAACATCTGCTAAGGAGGAGGTTCTGGTTAGTTGGGGTTCTGGTTAATTGAATTTGGTAAGGACTCAGAAAACAGAAAATATTTTGTTATATAGACTTATTTATGGGCAGTCTCAATAACTAGATAACTAGATCAAGAGAATATTGCTTTTATGAACAACCTATTGGGAACACAGTCGGTTTCTTACATAGAATGTTTTGTTGTAGTAAGAGTTTTTCTGAGTATATTGGTACAAATATTTATTGAATATTTACAGAGAGTTTTGTGTCAGCCTTTGGGGAACAACAAAAATGAATTAGCCAAGAAGCTTACTCTACACCCAGAAACATGCAGTATACATTTTCTTATGGTTATTTCACTAGTTTAGGGAGTGTTTACAGGTTAAAAGAAAAAAAAAAAAACATGACTCGCTCACGAATGAGCACCGTCTACAGCTGATTCTTTGTATTATGGTACCGAAATATTTTCTAAAATGTTCTTTAAAAATGTAGATATTAGTACTGACATAGTCTTACAAGTGTCAGAACATGCCATACTGTAAAATAATCATAAATATGCAAGAAAATCTTAACATGAAATAAATACAAAACAGAAATCAAGAAAAGACCTCCTGTAAGATCTTTTAGGGTAAGGAGTCTTCCTCAACACCCTGTCCTCTACCACGTTTTCTGGGGCACTGTTTAGCTGTTACCCACTTAAGTTCAGGATACTCTGGTGCCCACTCAGGACATAAATTACAGGAGGTGAGCAGTACTTGGATAAAACCGGAGTGTTCCGTGGTCTCTGACTTGGTATGATAGAGGTCAAATCTTTTTGTTTAGTATTTTCATGAACATATTTGTTAGAAAAGAATCCAGGGTGGGCTTATGTGATGTGCTTATTATTACATAGATCACAGAACAATTTTTCAAATTCTTTTAAATACCATTTGTTAACAACAACAACAAAAAGGGGAAAACACCCTGGAGCCCTACGTATTTGTGAAGGTGGATAGTTGGGTGAACTTACTGGGAAAAGCCTGTGATGACTACATGGTATTCACATTAGGCTGTGATAAAGTAAGTGAAGTGTGGTAGAGGCCTGAACAGGAACTTGCAATTGAGAGGCTCATGAGAATAAAATAAAATCATGGGTGGTTCTTCCCATTTTAAAATACACTGTATTATAAAAATAAATAAATGCATACATACAGCTAGTGCATACTTCATCTTGAGGTCTTCATCACCTCTTCTTGACGTCGTAAGGCGCATGCATTGGTGATCACAATGACATTTGCTTAGAGGAGCCTGTTGCCTGTTGTACTTTAAAGTCAGCAAATATTCATTGGCTTGTCATTGCCCTATCTTGTTTTCCTCTTTTTAATTCTTAATGTTATCTTTCAACGTACTTGATTATGGGGAGAGTCAGTGCCATCTTTATTTTTCTTTGAGATTTGACATTGTCTTCGTAGACTTCCATGCTTAAACTTTAGGAGACAATAATTGACATCTTAATGATTATTATTGTTTTTAGGGTTCAAGATAAATTTAGAGTCTCTGTGCTTAGATAGCACTTTTCATTTATGAGGACTTGATGAGAAAAAGGGGCTTCCAGATTTTTTTTTTCTCTTTCATGCCTTTGTCAGCTACCCTGTGAGAGGGAATCAGAAAGAACCTGTAAATAAAATCTGTCTTCTTGTTCTTTAATCATTGTAACTGCTACCCAGAAAATGAACTATATGGCAGGTTTTGTATCAGGAGAGACTTCCGTGTAAAGTCTTCTGTTTTATAGGGTTTTAAAATGAAATGCCTTGTTTTACTGAACTACTCATTTGGTGCTTAGGCTTGCCTGTAATAGTACAGTGTATTTCCTAGTATATGGAATGGCTTCTCAACATCTTATAAACTCCTTCTTGGGACATTCTGTGCCTATAACATGTTTGTTGAAATTGGCAGTATAATTTCACAAGTAGAAATCCAAGGCACTGAAAGATCAGTCGGAAAAGATCAGCTGCCTCTCCAAAATAGGACAGGGGTCTTTTAGCTCGGGACCATATGGCCCCTTTGTATGACTCAATCTTGGAATAAAAATTACATTTTACTTATGTATTTCTATGATAAATGAATTCTATAGGGCTTGAGAAGGCCCAAAAGCTCAAAGTTTATGTGTCTGTTTGGGTCATTTTCCCTGTGAATTAGATTTCGTTTTATCTTCAATTGAATGTTTCTTACAGATTTCTGTTGGTTGTAATCTCTTCCCTAGGAGATAAAATATACTATTTGGTTTATTTTACAAAACCCAGACTTCAGAGACTGACACACAGTCTTAATAGCACCTGTTTTCTGCCTCTGGGAAATATCTGTTTTCATGAATAATATCTGCTTGCAGTAAACAGTGGCTCTGGTGTCAGTATGGGATGCCCGGGGCTGCGCCTTCTTTCTCCATCTGACATAATGCAGAGTGACTGATGGGTCCCCTGCCATTCCGGATGAGGAAAAGTCCCCCAGACCCTTCTCTTTTCTCACCCCTAAAGGAATCAAGCCATTGCCCCTTCTCGGCTCCTGGTGGTCTCCACTTTGCCTGAATTATGAGCAGGTGATTTGTCTCATCTTTGCAGGACACAGAGCAAATTAACATGAAAATATCGCTTCTCAGAAAACAAGGCAGGCTTGAATGCCCCGTCGCTGCTGGTCATTAGCCATCTGCCACCGACACTCATACTCTGTTTATCACATTGGAAATTCAGAGCAGATGTTGCATAATAAGGTGATCCCAAAAACAAGGCAAGAAATTCAAAGAACACATACTCCACAATAACGATAAGGATCCTGGAAGGACAGTTTTTTCCATCTAGTGTCATGGCTGGACTAATTGAATAGACCATGTTTTTAGAAACATACATGTACGCACACACATCTGTCCTTGTGTTTAATGCTACTTTTTGTAGTAACGTGAAATAATTTTGAAAGAAAACGCCCATGGGAAAGCTGTCTGAGAAGACTGTTTAATAAAATTAATTTTAATAAGCAAAGTAGAATGTCCTAATAACACTAGTTCCAGGGCAAAGGAGCTCATAGGGCAGTCACGCCAGTGTTGATTTTTACTCTGTGATGGACCCCAACGTACAGCAATTTAACTTCAGATAGTTCACTCCTGTCGTACAGTTGGATCGCTCAGGGCTCGTTGCTCACCAGTGCTGTTTCCCAGACCATTAATTTTCTTCTTAGTACTCAAGATCCTATGTTCCCTATACCCTTTCCCTCCAGTGCTTCTCCCACCTGTCGCTTTCTCCACCACCCCCACTGTCACCACACCCCCACTCTCCACATGCTTAGCTTTACTGGGCTCTGCATAGCTCTGCACCAGCCCTCTCTTCTGTCCCCGGCTTTGGGCTCTCTCCAGCCTGCGTCCTAGGAGTCTTTCATTTTAGTTCCGCTACCCTTCCACGTTGAGGTAACAGTACTTGATAGGACCCTCTGTTACAGTGTTTTATCTAAACCATATATGCACGTTCTAGACCCTTATGATGCCCTATAAGAAGCATATCATTCAGGGTGCCTGGATGGCTCAGTTGGTTAAGCGTCTTGACGCTTGATTTCGGCTCAGGTCATGATCTTGGGGTTGTGAGATGGAGCCTGTTGGGGCTTCCTGCTCAGCAGGAAGTCTGCTTGGAATTCTCTCTCTCCCTCTGGCCCCCACCCTGTGCTTGCACATGTGCACTCACTCACTCTCTCTTTTTCTCTCTCTCTAAAAAAAAAAAATACATAAATCTTAAAAAGGTACATCATTCACAGTGTATTAACCATTGTGCTTGGAAGTATTCTTTAAAAAAAAAAAAGGCATTTGGACTTTCCATCAGGAATGCAACCTAGATGATAGATTTTTTTCCTATGGAAAGTCCGCTCCAAATACAGTCTTTTGACTCAACAGCAGTATTTTCTGCACATAGACCACACCCTTCACTATGTATGTGTTCTCCTGACACATACACATAGAATTGGAAGGGGATATCTTTAAGAGGAACATCAGCTCCATTGCTCTGAGGAAGAGGTAAGCAGCCAGTCTAAGAACAGCCAGCAGCGTAGCACCCACAGTTGGCCGTTGACTCCAGGAGGAGAGATCCTCAGAAGGAAGTGAGTCAACTCTGAGTTTTCCCCAAATTTGGGGGGAAATATAGAGTGTATGAGCTAAACTTGTGGTAACTTTCAGTGAATCAAGAAACTTCTTCAGGAAGAACATACTTAGATAATCTAGATTTTGAGGATTCCCCCAGAAGGAAATCCTTAGACAGTTTCCCAAGCCCTGGAGTAAGCTGAAAACATCAGGAGACAAAGGACAGCATTATGCAAATACATGATTATCTAAAAGTAGGTAATAACAATTATAACAGTTATTTGCTGGTTTGGATTTTTCTTTTCCTAACAGGAAATAGGGGTTAAAAAAAAAAAAAGCTAGTGTCTTTCTAAAGGTGTACTGTAAGACTGACTCACTTAAAATAAATACTGACTCACTAAAGTAAGCAAACGACACTTTGATCAAGCTAGTAACAGGTAAGTTGGAATCGCTTTAGAAAATGTTTCTTCACCTTAGGCATTGAATCTGTTTATAGAGCCCATTAAAAAGTCACAGGCAGTGTATACCCAGTGTGTTTCACCGTGGTGAAACAGCAGAGAGAGGCTCTGCATAGAACAGGGATATTCCTCATCTAAATTTAGCATGTGCCCAAGCTCCCTGGTTATAGTCTTTTTTCTGGCTCTTTTCCTCTCAGTGTTGGAACATTCAAGGCCTCACCCTCCGCCCTCTTTTCTTTGCTGTCTATACTTTCTGGCCAGGTGATGTCATTCCATCCAGAATCTTCAGATATCATATATCCTCCAGGCTGAGCTCTCCCCCATGCTCTCAGTGCACCATATGATATCTCATAACCAAAACATTGCCCAAGGATCCTCTTGCCAGTTGAAGCCTTCCCCAGTGGCCCCCATTGTTTGAGCCCCACTCTTAGGCATTATTCTTGGTTTCTTGCTTTCCTTCACAGTCTTCATCCAGTCCATGAGAAAGTACTTCTTTTTTTCTTTTTTTTTTTCTTTAAATAAACATATAATATATTTTTATCCCCAGGGGTACAGGTCTGTGAATCACCAGGTTTACACACTTCACAGCACTCACTGTAGCACATACCCTCCCCAGTGTCCATCACCCCACTACCCTCTCCCTCTCCCTAGCCCCCTCCCCCCAGCAACCCTCAGTTTGTTTTGTGACATTAAGAGTCTCTTACGGTTTGTCTCCCTCCTGATCCCATCTTGTTTCATTTATTCTTCTCCTACCCAAGAAAGTACTTTTGGCTTTATTCCCCCAAAGATATCCCCAGTCCAACTACTTTTCAGTATCTTTATTGCTAAAGCTGTAGTCTTAATCCATCAGATCAGCTTTGTAACCCAGTATGCTGTCTTCCATTCCTGCGCCTTTTATTCATCATTCTCGGTATAACAACCAGTGGGACCTTACTAAAACATAAAGTGTTACTCCCCCATTGAAAACTTTTCTCCAGTGGTTTCCCATGACCTGTAGAATAAAATCAGGAGTCCTACACGACGGAGGGCTCTTTCTTCCTCCACCCTTCGAATTCCAGTGTGCCTCCACCCTTCTCTGGTCTACTGTTCCCCAGCCACACCTGCTTTTTTTCTGTTCTCCTGCCATGCTTCCAGCTTGGAGTGTAATGTACTGACTGTTAGTGCTGTTTGGAATGTTCCACACCTCTCCCTCCCCTGTTGTTCTGTTTTATCTTCTTCATAACTCTGAGCTGAAGTTATCTCATTCATTTTCTTATATGTGTTTGTCTTTCCCAACTGGAAGGTAAGAGCTTTGGGGTTAGGACTGCAGTTGATTGCACTTACGCCAATACTAGTGTGCTGTCTGGAATGTAAGGGACACTCCTAGGTTGATGAACAGAGGGAGGTCACTCTACTAAGGTGCTTATCTCACTAATCCTCGAATTAATTCTGAAATGTAGGGATCAATGGGCCCATGGTACAAGTTAGTAAGTTGTACTTTTTCAAGTGTAGATTGTGTATGTAATTATGCATCCACACAGGTAGAAGAATAAGTCCATGTGGTACATCCTGTCTCAACACATCCACTTTGTGCCTGCACATTCTTTACAGTGGGCAGGGCGTTGGGATTATCCACGTTGTAACTAAGGATTCACCTCATTGGCTTGGTTTAGATGTAGTCTAAAGCCAATAACTGATCTCCACTAGAACTATAAAGTGTTGCCTCTGTTCGTGTACTACTGGCTTACCAAAATTCCAGAAATTACCATCTTTCCATGTTGGATTCTGTTAAATAGGTTTTATACTAAGGATCGGAAACCAAGTCCAGTGAAGAGAATGATTGACGCTATGAAGCGCAGACCCTCTTCTCATCTCCACGGGATATATATGTAAAAGATAATTCAGTAGTTACACATTTTTTAAAATTTGAAGCTAAGTTGACGTAAGGATACGTTCAGCATTGTGTCCAAAGTTCCTCCTCATCCCCCCCAGGAGAAGTCACAGTTTTGAAGTTAAGTGACTTTACAAAATCTAACTGAAAATACTGTCCTCTATTTATTCATTTGCATTTTGATCCTTCTTACCCCCAAATTACAGATATTTCTATGCACTGGGGAGTTTGGAAGTTAAGATAGCACCGTTCCACTGGAACAGTTGTTAACAATTTACAGTCACTACATTTTAAATTAGTGAAAGGTCTATAAAGATGGTATCCACCAGTTATCTAAAATAGCATTTTATTCCTCATTCCTAAGCAAGGTGGAAAGGATTAGTCAGTTCTTTCATTGCAGTTAAGAAAATCATTCTTGGTCTAGTAAATATTTGTCAAATGAATAATGCTTTCACAAACACTTGTGTAACGAGCCCTTGAAAACCCAATAGCAGCAGTCGTGAGACTCACATACCTCCAATGTATGAACTGTTGTTGCGATTCCTCTCATTCTGCTCTTCCTCTTTCTCATCATCATTCTAATAGAGAAAAATTCTCCAAAAAGATCGACTCCAGTGGAATATGAAATGAGGAGAACTTGACCTGAATTTGGACTTAAGTATCTAAATCAGGGGCTGATGCCAAGCATCTGGATACTGTGACACTTGAAGTCTTAGGAAGTAAAAGATAATTCTGGACTGATAGAAATAATCAAGTATAAATCTAATCTCTAAAAAGTCTCACTACTGCCATGCAATAGTAAGCTTAATTGAGATGCCTGGAAAATAGACTAAACCCAACACATTTTGCAAAAAAGGAGTTCCATGGAATAAAGGGTTAATGAGGGTAGGTAAACATGATGTTTCTCCAAGTGTGGTCGTGAATCAGCTACATAACCACTGCCTCGAGTGCTCCTTTAAAACAGTCGTCCTGCCCTAACCAATTCTCCAACCTGCTCTCGGAAGGAGTGTCTAGTAAGTACCCTCTGGTGATGCTTATAGACACCGCAGTTTATTTATTTATTTTTTAAAAGATTTTATTTATTTATTTGACAGAGAGAGAGAGAGATCAGAAGTAGGCAGAGAGGCAGACAGAGAGAGGGGGAAGCAGGCTCCCTGCTGAGCAGAGAGTCCGATGCAGGGCTCAATCCCAGGATCCTGGGATCATGACTGAGCCGAAGGTATAGGCTTAACCCACCCAGCCACCCAGGCGCCCCTAGACACCACGGTTTAAAAAATACTCTCCTTCAGTATCTTTATGTGTGACTTATGGCAGGACTGGCATGGGGAATGGAATACATTCTGAGATGACTCAACCCTCTGAAATACTTGCTTGCTGTGCCTGAGTAATGCCAGCCACCAGAAGGTTCAGATCTCAGCCCAGGTGAAGTCTGGTGTGGCATTTTAACTAAAGTCACCCATACGTACAACACCTGTTTAATAACACCCAGGTTTTAGGGGTGTCTGGGTGGCTCAATCAGTTAAGTATGTGCCTTCTGCCCAGGTTGTGATCCCAGGGTCCTGAGATTGAGCCCCACATCTGGCTCCCTGGCAGGGAACCTGCTTCTCCCTCTCCCTCTTGCTGCTCCCCCTGCTTGGGCTTGCTCTTGCTCTTTCTCTCTCTCTCTCTGTGTCAAATAAATAAAAAAGTCTTAAAAAAAAAAAAAGGAGAGAATACTGAGGTTGTATTCCTTAAGATGTTCTATTGGCAAATGCTAACTCACTAATAAAAATTTAAAAACACTTGGGAATATGAGAATTCTGACTAGAAATTCTTCTTCTTTTTTTCTTTAGATTTTATTTAATTGTTTGATAGACAGAGATCACAAGTAGGCAGAGAGGCAGGCAGAGTGAGAGAGAGGAGGAAGTAGGCTCCCCACTAAGCAGAGAGCCTGATGTAGAGATTGATCCCAGGACCCTGAGATCATGACCTGAGCTGAAGGCAGAGGCTTTAACCCACTGAGCTACCCAGGCGCCCCTCTAACTAGAAATTCTTAAGCCACTCTGAAATCTTATTCTTTAAAAAAAAATTCTTAATGACACATCACGATTTGACCTTTGAAAGACGCTTTTTGTTTCGTTTCATTTATGTTTTCATAGTTCTCTGTGGTTGTGAATTAATAAACTGTTACCAGACTTGCAAATGTAACTGGTTCAGAATTCTTAACCTGTTTTACAAGTAAGGAACCAAATCCATGTGAAAGTTAGGTGGGTGATAGCTTTTTTAGCATTGACAGCAGTGCCAAACATAGTATTCAGGTACTCCCATATTAGAAGCAATGAGTGCTCAGATTTTCTTCCAGCTGTCATTATAAACTTTCTTTTTTAAAAAGATTTATTTAGAGAGAAGGAAAGAGAGGGCACGTGAGCAGGGGTGGGGGGCAGAGGGAAATGGAGAGAGGGAATCTCTAGCAGACTCCCCACTGAACACAGAGCCAACATGGGACTCGATCCCAGAACCCTGAGATCATGTCATTAGAAGCTTTTAACAAATACAAGCTGGTAGCTTTGTTGATTTTTATATTTACCATTGCTCTCTGCTGTCCTTAACCATACTTGTTCATTTTTCCTTTCTTGGACAAACCAAAGAAATATTTATCATTCTATTCCAGTAGAGTCATACCACTTTTAGATTGGAAGGCGAAAATAGAACATAGCAGGAAATTGGGGACCACAGGGCATAGGAGCTTTCACTGTGAATTAAGTTTGGGAACTGCGACATTACCGGTTAATTAAGTCTGCATTGACCAGTCAGATTTTGATTGATTTGGAAACAGTTACCTTCAGTCTAAGATGTTCTTTGGCTATGTCTAGTATGGAATGAAAGCTTGAAGTGCTCTTCGTTGACATTTTAATTTCACTTATATATGACGTTTTAATGTTCAAATCTGGAACTGAGAAATTCACACCACCCATAGCTGAAGACCTGATGTGTTTGTTGAGACTAATTGGTGTAAAGGCCGTAGGAAAGGGCCCTGCTTCCCTCTGCCGCCTCCTATGAAAATATATTCCTCTCAGCAGGACAGGGTACAAGAAAGGGAAGAAATGAGTTGCTGGTAACAAGACAATTAATTGAATCAGCCCAAGGGAAAAAGAAGATATTTATAACCCACAATAACCCCCCAAAAGTAGCTTTTTTTAAAAGCGTGTGATTATGTCAAGGGTAAATATCTGAAACATTATATGACTCTTATTCCCACATTATGAGTATTACCCCAGTCACAGCAATTTATCTTGTAAACCTAGTAAGTTCTCTAATATTTTCCACCAGATATTAAGGATTGGTTGATGCATGTCTTCAGTGCAAAAACTATATAATGCCAATAAATGACATGAAAGGACAAAAATACCAGTTAAGTTTTGTCTTTAACATCATCTGTTCTAAACGTGGCTCCTGTACTAATGGTCCTTGGTAATCATCTCATCATTACTGTTAAGGCCTTGATGGAAAACACTTAGGAACCGGAAGAAAGTGAAATATAAATTACATTAGAATGAATTAAGAAAAGAGTTGCATTTTGGTATCCTCCCAAGTAGAGAGATTTATGAAAGCATCACCCACCGAGAGAAAGGACTTCTTTCCTTTTCTGTTTCAATACTACCATCACTTTCACCAGCAAGGTTTCTCAGGACCTTCTTACTTTATTTATCACTAAGTTCCATAATTAACATATGGTTCATGTTATTGATTTCTCAGGTTTCAAAGTAAAATAAATTGAGCTTTCTTCCACATTTAGAATATACAGTTTTTTTAAGGAACTCTAAACAAAGACACGCATTATTTGTAAGTCAGAGAGCAGCTGCCAGAGAACAGAAAATTAGGAATGGAGTCATGGGTGAAATAATGGAGATACTGTTCAGAGGTAACCCTTTGTACAGCAGGAAATTTTCCTTAGAAAAGAGACAGCTGAGTTTGCTTGTAAATTTTGCTAGAAACAGGCCTGATTTAGTAACATTTAGTGCTGGTTAGGAGACTGAAGACAGCACTTTCAGCTTTGGATACCAAGCAAGTGCCCTCCTTTATGGTTTTGTATAAAGTCTAATAAACACTCTATAGTTTCAAAAGGCATGTGTGTATGGGGGGGGTCACTGTTAATTTTTTTAATGAATAGAATAACATATAAGCAAATATCAGATCTGGGAGTCAAGTTTTCTAAGCAAAACACTATAGATATTATCACAAAAGAAACAATTCATGGACTAGACTATAAAAATCTTAAACTTAAATTATTATAAATAAAACTAAAAGGCAAATAAAATGATTTACAAAAATATGACAAGTTTAGATTCCTTAACATATAAAAAGCTTTTATAATCCAATAAGAAATTACCCAATTTAGATATAGAGAAGGAATGTGCAGTCAGGAAGAAACACATCTACATGGAATGGTTGAAAGATAGGGGAAATCCTCAGCCTTACAGATAATCAGAGAAATACACATGAAAAAGGAGGATGTACTAAGATTAAATAAATTACAAAAATTCATCTAACAATGATTTTTGCAAAAAAAATTTTTGAAGAATAATTGCATAAAGAAAGACAAGCTTCAAACTATTTATACAATATGATCCTAAGTTTGAAGTCCATCTCAAGTGCATATATTGAAAACCAGAAGGAAATAGACTAAAACACTAAAAACATGTATCTCTGTGGAGATATTATAGGTTGTTTATATATATAAACAAAAAAAGTCTAAAGTGAGCATGTACTATTACTACACGAGGCCATATGAATTGTCAGTAGTTGACTGCTTTTGCCCTACAAAAATAGAAATTTCCTATAATTCAGCCTAATAGTCTTAACATCTGACAAGGGTGTTTCAACGTCTTTTTTTTTTTTTTTTTATGGGGAATACACTCTGTAACAGAGAAGTTTGAGTTCTTACATCTGAATCTTTTCTTCATGGCGAAGCATAAGAATTATCAACATAGTATCATTTTCTTTGCTGTTAGGCAACACAGTAAGACGGATTTTGTAAAATAATCAATGTATATACATTAAAAGCATTTAGTACATGCCTATTGATGCTAATAATGATAAAACAACAAACATTGAAGAGTAGAAAAAAAATGATTGGTTTTCTAATAAGATTTACTGATACCATTGTTGTCTCCTTTAATCTTATTGTCATATTACCATTAAATAGAATAATTGGGCTATGGGGGAATTTCACTTGATTGTAAATGGAGGTAATTACTACTGAGTAGTAAACTCTATAGAATGAATTTACAAGTCTATTTTTACTACAGTGACAGGCATAGGTGTGGATTTCTTTAGTGCGCATTGAATGTTTTCACTTTTACCTTAGATCAGCTTTTTATCCTCTTATTAAAATGAGCTCCTGGGACGCCTGGGTGGCTCAGTTGGTTGGACGACTGCCTTCGGCTCAGGTCATGATCCTGGATTCCTGGGATCGAGTCCCGCATCGGGCTCCCAGCTCCATGGGGAGTCTGCTTCTCTCTCTGACCTTCTCCTCGCTCATGCTCTCTCTCACTGTCTCTCTCTCAAATAAATAAATAAAATATTAAAAAAAAAAAAGAGCTCCTAACAGTTAACATTGTATAGTTAAGGAAAGGCTTTTTTGGATATTTGTGTTTATTCTGTACCTGCAAAAAATTTTTAAAAATAAAAACAGAACATTTCTTTCAAACCCTGGATTGGCCTGTACAGGGAGATTACCTATACAGGCCAAATAGATGAGATAGATAGATAAATGGATAAGATATAATGAATGCAAAATTGATTTAATGAAGGGTTGTCAGACGTCTTTCCAATTTTTCCTGAAGTAGAATATCTGAGACTCGAAACGCTAACAGTGATCTTTGGAATATGTACTTGCCCTCACGAGAATATGAATAACGCTTAGGACAACCTGTATTTCTTCAAAGTTAAAGCGGGGGAAGTGCTGCCAAAAAAAAAATTGAATGTATGTTTGTTTGTTATTTTCTGAATGTTGGGCGGGGAGGGGAACCTTCCTTTAAAGTCTGTCATCCTTTTCCATTGTAGTCCTTTTGAACATATGAAGATGAACATAGACCAGGGTGGGTGATAGCAAATGAAAATTGTTAAGGATACGTCGTTTTCAGAACAGGAAATTCCTACAGCTTTGGTAGTCCCCTTGTTGGATTCGGAAAACTGGCATCACCAAGCAAGCTGTTCCAAAACCACTTTTATCCCAGCCTGAATCAGCAGTAGATGTCAGTCAGTAGTCATTGCTGTGTTCCCGCCGAGCCCCGTGAGCCACAAACCGTCAGAGCCAAATACTCTTAAGGTAGAGGCAACACACCCTTGACTGTAACCTAAAGCATTGCATAGGAGAGAGTCTCATTCCACTGGGATAGAAACCACTGAGCTCTCTTTCCTCCAGCCCAAATAACAAAGTCCTAGCCTCCGGTGATTGATGAGCATGTTACCAGGGGAAATGGACTGGAAAATCATCGCCTTGTCTTTTCCTTGCCACAGGAAAGCCATAACAGAGATCTCTATTCTTCTTCTTCTGATAAGAGGCCTAACGAAGCATCCAGAAGGGCTGGGAAGCCTGGAAATGTTATATCCAGCTGCTTGCTGCATTGCCTTTTAAAATACGGTTTGTAGTTTCCTAACTCACAAATCAAACATGTTTGCAAGCCAGTAACCTTTAACAAGCTGTGCAACTTTTTGACCACTGCAACGTGGCATTTGAGCTGAGAGGGGCTATTTTAATAAGTACAGGTATCCCCCATTTAACTTAAAAATATGCATTTCTAGAACATGTCTCTGTGATGAAATTAGACATGCAGAGTTCTTTTACTCCTTCTGGCATTGTTAAATTGGGTATTTATAGTCTGGAAAAACTTGGGAGTTCAGAAATGTAAGATGGAGCTAAACTCATCAATGCAAATATTATTGTAGTTAATGGGAAACAAGGTGAGAAGCAGCCCCCCACCCACCCACAGCACTGTAGCAGAGCTGTAGCAGAGCCTGTGGGCATCACACCTTGAGCTCAGGTCCTGCATGGGTCTTAGTAACATTTAAGGAAGGGATTCTGAGAGATTCCAATTCATGCCACCCACTTGTCACATAAGAGGTAATGTCCGAAGTCGAATGGGATTCCTGTCTGTTAACATTTCGGCATTGATCTTGGCCGTAAAGACCTATTATTTAGGTAGTATGTTCTCAGCATCCTTCAGATTCAGAATGTTTGAATTTAAATTAAAATTACCACTTATTGATGAGAAAGCAGGGGTCTTAAAGACTATGCCAGCAGTGACTATTTTAAAAAGGTTCAGTGTAGTACTCTGGGGGCGCCTGGACAGCACAGTAGGTTAAGCGTTTGACTTGATTTGACTTGACTTTGGCTCAAGTCCTTATCTCAGGGTCCTGGCTTGAGCCTTGCATCGGTTTCTGTGCTCAGAGGGGAGTCTGCTTATCCCTCATCGCTCTTCCTCTGCTCCTGCCTCCTGCTCGCACTCTCTCTCTCTCTCTCTCTAAAATAAGTAAACCTTTAAAAAAATTATAAGGCTCAGTATATTTATATATAGTATAGTATATAGCATTATATAGTATATTTTGGAAATGTGCTTGTTTAAGAAATTAGCATTTCCATTTCCATAACCTCTTCCTCTGTGTTTTTTCCAGGCCTGTGGTCCAGTCTGAGTTAGAAACATTTTACACCTTTCATAAATGCAGTGGATCTCTCACAGATTATATTTATAGAAATAACAGCCCATCCACTATTTGGTGGATGGGTGCACGCATACTATTTCATTTTCTCTCTGGTCTTGTGCTCCTTGTCATGGTGAGTTGGAGAATTTTATTAATCCCATTTGCTGGTGGAAAGGTAGGATGCCTCTTCCCTGCAGCTAACTCTTTGTAGTCAAGGAATGACCATCCTGAAGACCCCACTCTCATGTTGGCTTTGAGAGGTCCTCTTGGAATGGAAACCACGTCCTCTTAATCTGCAGGGTCAGCTTGGTAATGCTGTAGGCTCTTGTGTTCTCTTCCCCCTTACTTCCTGCCCCCCGCCAAGACGAGAGGCCGCTCTAACTTAGATCAGAATCTGCACATCGTTCATTTTGTTGGATGTCCTGGCTGCTGTGAGTGTTCCTTGATTTCTTAGAACCTGGCTCCGTCTTTGTATCTAGTACGCTTTAAAACTTGGGATGGAGGAAAAAAGTGAGTTGAATAGATTCTTGTTTATGTGAGAGTATCCACTACTTCAGAGCACCAGAATTTCACCCCAGGCCATGTCCAGACATAAAATGGAGGAGCCTCTTTCTTGTGCCTTTTTGAAATGCCCTTAGGGCTTCCCAAGTTTATTATAAAACGCGAACTAGTCTAATTTTCCTATTACAACTTCCCGTGTCTCTCCCTCAACTTGACTTTTGAGTTGTACCCAAGATCATGGTTAGGTGACTTTTCTACCATGCCGGTTTTTGTTTTGCTTTTTAAATTTATGAGCCTTGATTCGTTTGAGCTGAAATCAGTGGGGCCTGATTGCTAAGGGAGCCACCGTTTTAAGTGACCACCAGCAGAGTTTGATTTCTGATTATATTAAGAGGAGAAAGTGGATCTTGCCAAGGTTGGGGCAGATTCCCCAACCTTGTAAAACGTTGCAGACACATAATGGGCTTGAACTCGAGATCCTTTGTATGTGTGCCTGTGTGTGTGAGAAAGAGTGAAAGAGACCCCCATGCCTAGAATTTTTAAACTGGACAGCAGCATGGTAGTTAGCTAGAGGCAAGAGATACCCTGTTGGCGCCTAGGCCTTCCTGGAAGCCGTCTGCTAGAAAAGCCTCCTTGGAGATGAATCTCGGGTGGCTTCCCTTTGCCCAGATGATGTTCCGGCCCCAAACCTGAGAAGACCTTGGGAGAGGAATACTTCTTCTGTTGAAAGTACTTTGTCCATGGGAGCCTTGCGGTTTGTCACTCAGGAAAATAAACCGGCGTATGAACTCCCAGCAATCGCTACCTCCTTGGTGTGAAGCGGTTTGTAAAGCATTTTCTTCCTGGTTTGTGCGCCCTACATTGTTGTGGCTCCTCTCATCACTGACCAGCTGGCTGGTTGGTGAATAGAGCTGTGGGCCCCTCGCCATGTTTCATGTGAGGTCTTGGCTGGGTGGCAAACAGGCAGCCTGTAGCCAGTGTCAGCAATTCAGGAGGAATTGGCACAGCAGTGTCCCCATTAATTTCTGCTTGTCACATACTGTCATGCAAGTTACACCAGAGAGGAAATGACCGTTAAAAAAAAAAAGGTACCCTTGTGGCACTGGGTCCCCTCCAGACGTTCCCCGAGGTTAAACAAGTGGATACAATTAGCTCTACACAGACAGCTGCAGGGACGGGAAAGCCTAGAAGTGGGCCCCACAGCAATGTGTCTTTCCTGTTAGCAAGGAGTGTCAGCTATCAACATCTGCCAGATTTTAACCCTTCAAAGGGACCGGTAAATTGAGGGGAGCTATTATCCCACGCTCTGCTGATCATTATCAATCATAATGCCTTGGGAAATTACCACAGTGCTGCTGCCTTGGTGGCAGGTTTTGTCCTTTGGGGAGCATTTTTTATGCCTCTGCCGGGAGCAGAGGAGAGTGATGGAGGTGAGGAGGGTGAGGGGAAACTGGCCCTTTAATCGTGGGTGATTTAGTGCCCCAGGGACAGGGGCTGGAGGGCAATAAACTCCTCTTCAGTTCAAACCAAAGTCGTTAAAGTTGGTGGACTCCAGACAGCCGCCATTTCCAGAGAGATCCATCTTGCTGACTGACTTTTGTCAGGCCGTCTTCACCAAGAGCTGTGGCGGCTTTGAGAACACAGACCAGCACATTGGGGAATGAGAGCCAGTTTTAGAGGAGGCAGGCCATCCAAGATGAGAAAACAATGAGATAATTTAGAAGCTTTCAAAAACTGTTTTTAGTTCTTGAAAGATGGAAATGCTTAAGGTGCTCTTAATTCAGATAGAGTCCCGTGACTGACCTTTTTGTAAGCACATATTTTGCGTTGGGGTAGATTTTTCTCTCGTGAATATCTGATTGCCGGTATGGAAGGATGGATAATAAGATGGTTCCCTGTGGAACTATGTTTGTGGAAACTTATTTGTCTGAACTCATCATTAGAAGTGGTTTAGAGAGAAATAGAGAATGTTTATTACAGTTTTTAACCTCCCAACAGGTGACTGAGTTCATATTTGTGTCCTTGGAAGGTTTCTCTTCTGAAAAGATACCGTTTTGCTCGAGGGGAATGAGCGTTTATCAGACAGGTGTTCTGAAAGTGACCAGCAGTGATGATCTATGACTATGAGCTCATGGTCATCTGTGTGATTGCACCGAGGACAGAACACTGGAGGGAATAATCATACTTTGTTTTCACGGAGTTCTTACTTCACGTTCCTCAGGAAAATCCTAGCACCATGTAACATAACTTTAAGTGAGGGCTAGAAGCAACCAGTAGGATAATTGAGTAGAAAAAGCACTGTGTCATTTTTTTTTAAGATTTTATTTATTTATTTGACAGAGAGAGAAATCACAAGTAGGCAGAGAGGCAGGCAGAGACGGGGGGTGGGGTGGGGAAGCATGCTCCCTGCTGAGCAGAGAGCTGATGCAGGGCTCGATCCCAGGACCCTGAGATCATGACCTGAGCCAAAGGCAGAGGCTTAACCCACTGAGCCACCCAGGCACCCCAACACTGTGTCATTTTTATCTGAACTTCATCTCTTCTGTGGAAGAAGTGGTGGCATGATCACTAAGGACAGCTTGGAGATGTCACTGATGAATGTTAGACCTGTTCCAATTCTATTGCATCATCTAGTTGGGAGACCTCCTTTTACAGATTAAAAAACAGAAGCTCAGAGAGGTTAGGGACTTGTCTGAGAGCTCACAGTGAAGCAGAGAGCACTCACGGCTCTCCTTCACAGGTGAACTGTTCATATCATTCCATAGGCTGAGTCATTACGACAGGACTCCTAGCCAACCTCAGCTGCAACAGAGGGGTCTCCCTGCCCTGTTGACAGCAGGGAGTGAGAGGGAACCACAAATCTGGGGTAGAGGTGACTGTCTTCAGTAAGGGCACAGTCAACTTGTGCCATAATGTCAGGCTGTATATTTCATGTACCCATTTTAAGTTGGCCTTGTTGGCACAAGAGATACTAATTTTAAAAGATGGCCTTCCTGTACAATTTTAAGTGTATCTAGTAACACATAAAAAATACTTCTTTTTTTTTTTAAGATTTTTTAAAATTTATTTATTGTCAGAGAGAGAGCACAAGCAGGCAGAGTTGCAGGCAGAGGCAGAGAGAGAAGCAGGCTCCCCGCTGGACAAGGAGCCCAACGTGGGACTCGATCCCAGGACCCTGGGATCATGACCCGAACCGAAGGCAGCGGCCTAACCGACTGAGCCACCCAGGCGTCCCTATTTCTTAGTTTTAGTGTCAAAAGAATAGATAGACCTAGGGAAATTTGCCTCTTTAGGTATTCGTAATATTTTACAAAGTAGATTGCAAAGGAGAATCAGTGAAGTATATGTAAATGTGAGTTCACATGAACATATGTTCAGTCCCTAACTATGGGATCTCTTGTCTTGTAGATGAGTATATTGTATGTGAGTTTTTCTGTTATTCATGTTATTGATCTCTGATTTAGGGATGATCGGTAATTGACTTCTACTTGAGCTCAGGTGAATATAGAAGCATATAATTTAATAAACTAATAAATGTCCCATTTTGGTGTTCAGAAGTGGATTTGTTCACTACAAAGTAGATTTTTATTTCAGTTAAAAAGGAAAACATGTAGAAACTAAGTTATACTTATCATGTTTACTTTATTATTTTTTTAAGGATTTTATTTATTTCTTTGACAGAGAGCACAAGTAGTGGGAGTGGGAGACAGAGGGAGAGGGAGAAGTAGGCTCCCCACTTAGCAGGGAGCCCAATGTGGGGCTAGATCCTAGGACCCGGGATCATAGCCTGAGCCGAAGGCCAACACTTAACCAACTCAGCCACCCATGTGCCCCTAGTTACTCATGTTGAAAATAGCGTTGTTTTGTCAAAATTGTTCCTTAGGCCTGATTTCAGGGTCTGTCATACAATATCAGGCTTTAATTAAAGCCCATACCTGAAGATTGTGTAGGCTCCAGAGGAATACCAGATGATTGGAAACAGGATAGCAGAGAAAATACCAATTTGGTGAACAATGATGAGCCAATTTGACCAAAAAAAACACTGGGTTGAATTTCATGGGAAGTCACCGAATCATTACTAACTCCCGTGGTATTCAGAATCATAACATCAATCATGATGAACCACTTTGGTAGTCATGGATCTGTAATATGTAATTCCATAAAAATTCTCTGGCTTTTGGAACTAATTAATAGTGCTATATTTTATAAAATGGCAGATTTCATTGAATATGCTGATATTTACACATCAGCCAAGAACTTGAAAACCTTTCCTAGCACTCATTACAATTATAATTACTGAGTTCTCCTGGGAAAAAGTTATTTCTCACTTTAAGCTCTAAAGTTTTGACAGGATTTGGTATAGCGTTTCATTTCACTTCTAGTCCTAATGATTCACTGCATTCTTTTCCCCAGAACATATCCCCTGTTTGCCCTCAGCCTTCTCAAGTAGACAGGGGCCTAGGGAATCAATAAGTGTGACTATTTTCATCAACAGTTGAAGAGCTCAACTTCAGTAATGCCATTGGAAGACATTAGCTAGTCTGCAAATACAAGGATAATTAATATTTCCTGTACATTTATATCTTAATTGGATTTGGCTTTTTGAAAGGATTAAATTCTGGGGGAAGCTTCTTGAAGCTGAGCCTGCGACATTTTTATGCAGTTGAGAAGTAGCACTGTCCTCATTTTGCAGATGGAATAACCAGCTAATTAATGACTTGCCCAAGTTCACACAAGTAAAAAGCCAGGAGCTAGATTTGTGACTCTTGCACAATCCACTAGATGGTTTTAATCTAAGTCACCATGGTAGAATTAAATATAATTTATATAGCTTTGTCAGTGCTATTTAATGAGTAAGTCCTATTTACATAAATGTTTTAGTATTTCTATGCCCTCTGGGTCATTGAGGCAATTTATTTTTATGATTTTAATTATTATAAGCCTCTGTGTGTATAAAATAAATTCGTAAAAAAGTGAAGACAGATACATTTAATTTTATTAATATTATTAAACCCAGTGGTGTCAGTGATAGGATTCCAAAATAAAAGCTTTTCAGTAGATACTGGCTGTTCATTTCATAGATTATGTTTTGTTTAACACCTTGAAAAGTAGATGTTAAGGAGAGTTAAGGAGAACATCCCCTTACTTCTACAAATTTACTTTTAAACCATTAAGGAATATGTAGCATGTTTTCAGAGATACAGCTTGTTTCTGTAACATAAGAATCCTGTTGAAATTTAGCAGAACTGCCTACCTGATCACTACTTGTATGGGCTTCCTCAGAAATCTGTAAATTGTCACTCATTTGTGGTTACTGTTGCCGTATTGCTGTCCAGAGAAGAGTCCACATGAAGATAATCTCTAGTGAAGTTTTCTACTCTCCAGTGAAAGAATCCTGCCCTATCCTTTTTTTTTTTTTTTTTTTTTTTAAATTCTAGGAGAATGACAGGGGAACTTTAACACAGTTGTGAATTAGAGTCCAGCTTAGTTCAAGACAAAAATTTATCCCACTCCCACCCCTTTTCTCCTTAAAATATCAGTCATAATGTAGCATCTGAAAAAGAAGATTCATTATCACATGAAGAGTTCTTAGCAGTTTTTCTTGTGTGACTTAGTATTTAATGCCTTTACTTGAGAACAAATGAAGATTGTGAGAGACCACTGAAAATGGAGTCTTAGTATTCTGAGGGAATTACTGTATTGCATTGTTCCCCCTGCAAGTTCAGAAACCACTCCTGGGATTTCTTTGTTTATTTAGTGTCTTGTAGGTAGTAGAATCTGTGTCTGCTTCCTTTGTTAAAAATAGGAAGGCCTCACAGGTTGTAATTTTTACTATCAACTTTTCTAAGGAGCAAATAACAGTGCTCTTACAGAAGATAGATCTTACAGTTCTTTCGCTGGTGATCCAGAATTTAGGAGTTATTTTAACAAGCCGTTGTAAAATCTATCAGTAAATATCAATAAATCCTTCTTTAAAAATCTTAATTTTTGCCAGGTAAATTCTTTTATTATTACTATGATGATGATGATGATGATGATGATGTTATGTTAGTCACCATATAGTACATCATAGTTTTTGGGTTTTTGTTGTTGTTTTTTGACAGGAAGAGATCACAAGTAGGCAGAGAGGCAGGCAGAGAGAGAGGGGTAAGCAGCTCCCTGCTGAGCAGAGAGACCAATGTGGGGCTCGATGCCAGGACCTTGGGATCATGACCTGAGCTGAAGGCAGAGGCTTTAACCCACTGAGCCACCCAGGCACCCCCATCATTAGTTTTTGTTGTAGTGTTCCATGATTCATTGTTTGTGTATAATGCCCAGTGCTCCATGCAATACGTGCCCTCCTTAATACCCATCACGGGGCTCAATTCTTACATGGTGATAGCTGTGCTAAACCAAAGCACACTTTATAAAAATCTGTTAGAATGCACCTGAAATTTCCATCGCAAATGTTAACAGGACAGATTTTCTAGGCAGCAATCTAGTTGGTCCGTCAGGTCGCTGAAAGCAGCTAGAATGTTGAAAAAGGTCCACCTTCTACCCTGTGACTAAATCCACTTCTTTGTTCTACTTTTCTTCAGAAATGGCTTGTTGTAGTACGGAATTGTCATTAGGACTCTGTTACTCTTTAAAGAGGGTGTACCTCCAAACCATTCCCATCTTACTCCTTCTGGTAATTTTCTAAATATGGTATAGTACCAACTCAACTTGAAATTTCAAGAAGTTAACCGGGTTTCTCTAGTAGGATCTTCAACAAAACTGGAGGAATCATTTTAAATCTACTCAGGAGGGTCTTTTTAGAGGGTTAAAGACATCATTTACACATAAATTAATGAAATTATAAAATTTTCAAATTGGAAAATGCCTTGGAATGTATTTAGTCCAGTTTCCACACAATACATTTAAGGAAATGAGTCCCAAAGAGGTAGGGTGAGCTGCCCAAAGTCATATAGTTAGATAAACTAGTACTAGAATAGTAACCCAAGTCCTATTATTCTAGCCCAGTAGACTTCCCAAGGGCTTTCCGAATGTGGTTTTGTTCTCATTTATATAGAATTACTTGCTGTAATAACCTATCCTTGAAACATTTTATTATTGGTTGGAATGAATTACCATACTTAGTTGCACATTCTTCTAAAAACAATGTTAGTTTGAACTTTGCCCTTGTTTTTACTGACCTAACCTCAGAATTTGTAATGTTTCCTTTGCCAGCACTTTCATTCTTAGCATTTTTAGTCTCTTCAACTAGAATCTCATTCTAAATGTGCTTCTTTTTGGTCCATGAAGAGTTGTAGTGATTTCTGTATTACCTATTTCATTTCAATCATGCTCATGCAGAAGTTACTCTTACTCTTTCCCTGGTCGCTTCTAGCACAGCCACCACCGCATTTGTCAAGTAATAATATATGTCAGATTAACACATGGTTTTTATTCAACTCAAGAAACCTTTATTGTGCATCTACTATACGCGAAACACTGAGCCATCAAAGGACTAGGACTAGAGATGTCTGAAATAAGTAAAGCAGAATGCGCTCAATCTCACAGGGCGCCCAGGACAAGTGCTGCCGAGCATCAGATAGTCCCAGTGGGATATGTGAAGGAGGGAAAGGAAGTGCAATAGAAGCTAGAAGGTTCAAAAATGTCATGTTGGGCACCTGAGTGGCTCAGTCAGTTAAGTGTCCGACTCTTGGTTTCCGCTCAGGTCATGAGCTCAGGGTTGTGAGATCAAGGCCCGCATCAGACTCAGTGATCAGCACAGTTTGCTTGTCCCTCCCTCTGTTCCCCTCTCTCTCTAATAAGTAATCTTTCTTTAAAAAGTGCACATGTGGTTAAAGGAATGAAAATTTAGCATGCCTGCCTTAAGGAATTTCAGGTTTTGTGTTTGGACACAGACATATATTTTATTTCTCAGTTGACTTTTTTTTTTTTTAAACCTTTGTTAAGGACATGTTTATTATAGCACCTTCGAAAGGCTTCACTACATACATTATGGAATTTGTATCACTTCCATTCACTGAAAAACACTGTGCTGTGAGCAGCTGCAAGTAGCTTGTTAGAATTAGTTGACTTTAAGTTGCAAAAATCACCTTGCAAACTTTGCATGAACATTCATTAATTCTACAGGTGTGGACGGGGAAGTAGGGGAGGGGAGTAGAAGTAGTTATATATTTTTGCCTTCTATGGAGTCTCAGAAAGCAACGCCTCAACTAGATTTGGGGAAGTACTACAATACTTGAAGGTCTTAAGGCCCAGGAAACACTGCTTATTTCTTTTTATTTATTTGATGTGGAGAAAGATGGTCCCATGGCAACAAGATGGTTACCGGCCATGTGACCTGAGCAAGTTACTTAACTTCTCCAAACCTCCAGTTTTCATATCTATAAATAAGGATTAAAATGTGCAAGCCAAATTAGTTACAAATGTATAAAATATTGTTAAAGGGTGCAGCCTCTTACTCATAGAAGGGGTGGTGATTTTTCACCTAGGGAACTTTCTAGTTACCTGTGTGTATTTTTCAAACGTAGGGACCCAAATGGATCATAGCACTACACCAAGATCTGAGCAGCAGTTAACAGTGGCTTCTCTAAAATGATACCAAGCAGATGATGCATGGAGGCCTTAGTGACCCACAAAGATCACTTGATCTGTGTGGTATTGCTAATGGTCTTTCTTGCCTCGGTTTGGGCCTTCACTGATTATGAAATGCCTTTTTGCATGTCCTTGCGTGTGTATTTTTCGCTGCTACTATAACAGTTACCTCCTGAATTGCTACAAAAAAACAATCTTCAGATTCTCTGGAACATGAAATCCTATAAACTTCCCTCCGAAATTTCCAAGTACAGAACACACAGTGTGCCCTCATGATACTGGGGAGTTGGTTTTCAGAGTTCTGTCTTATGTTCTGGCACACTTAAAAGGTAAAGGCCTGCGAATAGTATATTTCACATCTGTGAATTTTCCCTCAGTTTTTAATTATGTTTTCCTGATAGCAGCTGACCAGATGGAGATGCAGGTGCCTGGGTGGCTCAGTCAGTTGGACATCCGATTCTTGGTTTTGGCTCAGGTCATGATCTCTCGGTCCTGGGATCAAGCCCTCTGTCGGGCTCTGTGATCCGTGCTCAGTGCAGAGTCTGCTTCCGATTCCCGTTTCCTACCCCCGCTCGCTCACACCCTCTCTCTCTCTCTCTCTCTCTCTCTCTCTCTGAAATAAATAAATAAAATCTTTAAAAATATATATATTCTAGTACTGGATATACCTCAGATGCACCTTTTATTTTATAGTTGAAACAAAAACAAGGAAGCCTTTCTAGCCAGAAGATACATTCCAGTTGTGTATCTAATTTATTCTATAAGCTCTTGTGTAGCAGAACATCAAGCCACTGGGCTAAATAATATGAATATGTCATATGAACACAATTTATACGTGGTTTGAAATCCAGAAAGGGAGAGTAAACTAGAGAGAGAACTAGCCAGCACAGAAATCAGCAGTGCATGACAAATACCACATGAGGATTACAGATGAGAAGTGCTGCAGGAACTCCCAAGTAGGGAAGAACAAAGACAGGCTTCAGGAAGAAGCTCTCACTGGTCTCGTACGTCGGCCATGTTGCTCTAAGGCATGAGTGACACAGACCGGAAGCCAGGACTGGAGAGTCTGTCTCAAGAGTGGCCCGTTTCCACTTGAGGAAAGACAGCATGAGGCTGGGCACATCCCGAGAGATAAGGACAAGAAGTCAGTTAAGCAAGAGAGAGACAAATGTGATCGTGTAGGCACTAGGAAATAGTGACAGGCGTTTGGGTGGGTGGCTGACTCTGTCGCTGTCGTGTTTCAAACAGATTGATTTGGTGGTGACGTACTCATTTAGGAGCAGATAAAGCAGGGGTTCAGTCAAAGTTGCTCCAGTGGTTTAGGAAGGAGACGATCAAGGTCTCTGCTAGCAGGGTAGCAAGTGGTGTGCTGTTGGTGGGAATATGAACGGATACAGAATTTTGGAGGCAATGTGACAGTATCTATTAAAACTAAAAATGAATATCTATTCAGTGACCAAGCCGTTTCACCTCTCAGAGATACCCTGACACTAGGGCCAAAGGCGGTATGAATAAGAGAATTTGCTGTAACATTAACTATAAGGGAAAAACATAGAAATAACCTAATGGCTCATCAGTAATGTGATGGGCAAATAGATTGTGATACCAAATGGAATTCTGGGTGACAATTTAAAAAGCATGTTGTTAATCTGTAAGGAATTACCTTTAAAGCATAGTGTTGAGTGTGGTAAGGGAGAAAAGAGCCAGTTTTAGAACTGTAAGGACAGCTTGGTTCCATTTTTCTGAAATACATATGTATCTTATAATTATAAAACCAAGTCTGGAAGAGTGTGCAACAAACTGATAATAAGTGGCCATCTCTTTGGAAGGCACTAAGGTTAGAATAGGTGGTAAATTGGACAGATGTAGCAAATTAAAAAAAAAAAAAGGTAACTGGTTAAATTCTAGTATCAGATAAACAGCAACAGAAATGTTTAGTATAGGAGTGCCTGGGTCGCTCAGTCGGTGAAGCAGAGGTTAAGCATCTGCATTTGGCTCAGGTCATGATCCCAGGGTCCAGGGATTGAGTCCTCCATCATGGCTCCTAGCTCAGCGGGGAGTCTGCTTTTCCTTCCCCCTGCTTGTGCTGTCTCTCTCTCTCTCTCTTTCTGAAAAATAAATAATTCTGTGAGGATGACTCTTGTTTTATTAAAGAGGAAACTGGGGTTCAAAGAGGGTAACTGTCACATTTCATCACTTCTAAAATGTCCATTTGGAGCGCACTGTACAGTCACTGCCAACAGGCTCCAGTCACGACTGAGTTGGTACCGACTGCGCACGTGCTGGAGAACTTGCCGAATTAGTCCGTGACTTGGATGAAAATCCTGCCGATACAGGGGTGCTCTTGATCACACAGAGGACAGAATCATGTGGGAAAACACAGACATCAAAAACTCTTGAATGGAAAAGTGATGTCAGAGAACAGAACTATGAGGGAGAAAAATTTTAACCCAGTTATTTCACTCAAATTTTAATTGTGGTGTATGTTCAAGAACGATACATAATAAAAATCCAAACCTGAAAAAGTCTAAGGAGTCCTTTTACTAAGTGTAACTAAAGCTTCTATGTGATAAGAAAAAGTTGTGTCACAGTTGAATTGGCAGTTGTCTTCCTTCTTTAGTGGTCCATTAAAATAATAGTAAATCTTAAAATAGATGGTAGTGTTTTAGATTCGGTGAAATACCCAAAGATGCCTAGTTTCACCTGGTGGGAAAGGTACAGTCAGAACCTCATAAGCCCATCCCCTGAGGCACTGTGGTGAACCATGTAGGGAATAGGATTGGACACTTTTTAACCTTACTCATAATTAGTGTTTTGCATTTCAAGAATTTGAGAATTGTCAGGGAAATGGCAGTGATAAAAAATCTCATGTCTTTAAAACAAAGCAAAACAAAATATCGTGTCTTTAGCGTTATTTGGAGAAACCTTGAGTCCTCCAAATGCCAGATAAACAGTGGTTAATATTACATCTATATAACACATATGGTACTTTCCAGTGCACTTACATACATGCACATTACCTGATTATATAACAGGAGGTGTCACCCCATGTCCTCCTCCCACTGACCAGTGAAGACACTGATACAAGTGGAAATTAGGCAAAATGATTATACTGCTAAGAAGGAAGAATGAACAGATCCCAAAGGAAAACCGAGAGTGTAGTCCACGAAGCCTCTAACGTTCAGCCTGCCAGACAGGTCCTGAAAAGCATGAGTGTGCTGGATAATATCCCAGATTTGGATGGATATTGGAAAGTCAGGGATTTGTTTTCTAACTGAGGTCAAAGAAGCATACAATAAAGAAATGCACTCATCTCAAGCGTGTATTCAACCTGAATGCCACCACCACCCAGATCAAGAATGAGAAAATTTCCAAAGGCTTCTTCATGCCCCTTCCCTCTCCCTAGAGGTAATGACAACACTGGCTTTTTCCAATAAAAGTGTGCACCTTCTTGTGTATAGCTTTAATTACTCAACATCATATCTGTGAGAGAAGTTTTTATTTTTCTGTGTACCGGTAGTTGTACCAGTTTCCTAAGTGGTTTAAACTAATTTGTATTTCTCCATCAGTACCGTGAGAGGGTCAGTTGCTCCATAGCTTTGTCAACACTTGGTGTTGTCAACTTAAGCGATTGTAATGGTGTTTAGTTATGCTTTTGATTTTCAATTCCATGGTGACTAATAAGAGTAAGCACCTCTTCATAAACTTCTGGACATTTGGATTTCCTCTTTTG
The DNA here is from genome assembly GCF_020171115.1 of Neogale vison. Classification (NCBI taxonomy): domain Eukaryota; kingdom Metazoa; phylum Chordata; class Mammalia; order Carnivora; family Mustelidae; genus Neogale; species Neogale vison. The sequence continues at coordinate 160,252,537 of NC_058094.1, read as the reverse complement.
TGAAGTGCCTAGTCACGTCTTCCACCACTTTTAAAGATTGTGTTGTATGCCCTTTTTCTGATTGATTTCTAGGAGTTCTTTGTGTATTGAGGGCTCTTTGTATATTTGTACGTCCTTTATCAGATAATGTACAGCGCTAAAGTCTTCACCCAGTGTGTAGGAATTTTTTAATAGGATCCTTCTCCTCTCCACTCCGTGCATCAAACATGATTTGATCATCACTGGCATTCCTCTTATCCAAACACTTTAAAATATAGAGAGGCAGGACATTTCCCTAATGCTTTTTTAGCCTATTTTGACAATTTTAAGTATGTAGTAAAATATTTTTAACTACAAACTAAACATATGTGACATAGTGAAACCTCATAACTAGACATTTATGTTAGAAACTTTTCCAGTGTGCATTTTACATACCCCCAAAATGCTGAAAATACAATGCCAGATGAGAAGAGTTTTAAGAATTTTAAGTATGAGGAACAGTTCCTTCAGCTTACCCACTGTTCTGCTTTATAAATACATTGTGTGTGTGTGTGCGCGTGCACGCGCGCATGCGTGTGTTTGTGTGTGTGTTAGGGGGTGTAAATACCGTATTATTCTTAGATGTATAATAGTATAAGATAAAAGTAAATCCCATTCAAGTATAAGGTATTAAGGAAACACCAGTAAGCACTGGCAGACCTAGTACCTCTTGGCAAACCCCAACACGTGTCGTGTCTGACAGATTGTAATGACTAGAAAATCTGTGCTGAAAGTTGCCTGGTGCCCCTAATTTTTATATTTTCCAAAGATTGCTGCCTATTAACTTAAACGTGGTTGGCAGAAGGGACATTTATATGTATATTCATATTAAATTGTATTAAATATTAAAATTATACATCATTACATTATATAAAGTGATATTAAAATGTATTTTTATAAATAAATATATATATATATAAAAATTTCAACTGGCAACTCAGAAGAACATCAAAATTAAAAATCAGGCTTAGTTGGTTGAGTGTCCCAACTCTTCACCTCAGCTCAAGTCTTGATCCCAGGGTCGTGAGTTTAAACACTGCATTGGGCTCCATACTGGGTATGAAGCCTACTTAAGGAAAAAGGTCTGGGGGTATCTGAGTGGCTCAGTGGTTTAAGTGTGGACTCTTGATTTTGGCTGGGGTCATGATCTCAGGGTCTTGAGTTTGAGCCCCAAGTGGGGCTCTGCTTAAGATTCTCTCTCCTTCTCCCTCTACCCCTCCCCCATGGTCATGTGCATGGTCTCTCTCTTTCTCTTTCTCAAAAAAAAAAAAAAATCACCCACAATCCTACCAATTTAAACACTTGACAGAAAAAAGCAGAAGTCTCTTCCTTTTGTTCCTCCTTCCTACCCTCACCTCCAGTGGAACAACTTTTAACTGTAGCTCCTTCCCAAAATTTTCATATGTGTTCAGATAAGGTTACCAGACTTAGCAGATGAAGACACTCAGTTGAATTTGAATTTCAGATGAACAACTTCTTCTCCATATAAATAATCTCACATATTGCATGGGACATAGTTAAACTCAAAGAGTCTTTGTTGTTCATCTGAAATTACAGTCTAAAGAGTGTTCTGTGTTTTATCTGGCCACCCAGATGCAGACATAGCCACATATACATTAACGTGTACACTTGCCTTTTATCAGACTCAGATCAAGCTGTATGTAATCCCCGAGGCTTATGCCTTTTGCTGTTGATTTAGCTAGCTTACAGAATTACCAAGGTTCTTCCTAATGGCTGCTTCATATGGCCGCGTAGACTCATCACTTATCTCTCTCTCTCCTCCTATTGGTAGACATCTTAGGTATTTCCATTTTTTTTTTTTTACTCTTTGAAACAACCTACCATTGATCCTCTGCGTATTGACTTACTATAGACTCATGTTGCTGCTTCTGTAGGGTGAATTCCTAGAAGTCATAGTGTATTTTAAAAACATTGTTCAGTTCCTTTATACTTATTCACCAGGGCCCACGGCGTGGGCAGCTGAGGGCCAGGTGCACCTGAAGCGCAGGTCAGGAGGAGCCTGGGCAGAGCTGATGGTTCGGTGTAGACACCGTGCTGGACCTCTCAGAACCAGCCTCCCCTCCATTGTCCGAGTCATGATACCAGGCACTGTTGTTCCCCATCGTGACCCAGTGCCTGCCAGGAAAGGTGACTTGTGACACGAATTTAGAATGAATGACTCTGGATTTACTGAAGGGCTTATTGTGAAGGGGGTTAAATGAAACAACGTCTGCAGAGTGCCTGGGATGCTTATTTTTCTCATCCACCGCCATTTCCAGTTCCTCCCTTAGCATTAAGGGCCTCTAACTTAGTGAGGGAGACAGCATGGTACAGTGAAGTAGGGTAAGTTCTGTAATAGAACCGTACTTAGAGGGCTCTGGGATGACAGAAGAGGGCGCCTAACTTAGCCTGAGGGTGTGAGGAGAATTGCCCAGGACTTGGCCAAGATCTACTTAAAGTGTGTCTTCAAAGATAAATTGGAAAGAGCCAGACAGACAGATGTGTGTGTGTTAGGGAAGAAAGGCAATGGAGGGAACATCCCAGACAGAGGAAACAGCATTGAAAAGGGGCAAGATATTGGGGCACGTGTGGCTCAATTGCTTAAGCATTTGCCTTCAGCTCAGGTCATGATCTCAGGATCCTGGATCAAGCCCCCTGTCAAGCTCCCTACTCATTGGGGAGCCTGCTTCTCCCTCTGCCCCGCCCCCCTGCTCATGTTCTCTCTTTTATGCTCTTTGTCTCTCTTTCAAATAAGTAAATAAAATCTTTTTTAAAAAAGATATAATAGAGTCTTTCACCTTTGGACCATAGAAACAACCAGAAGTAAAACCAGAGGTGGTTAGAAATCAGACATTAATGTGCTTTAGGTCGCAAGCTAAGTTCTACCTTTGTCTTATAGACAGTAGAGGACTTCTGTATGATTCAGACTTATATTTTAGATATATATTTGAGTCGACACTGTGGAGAAAAGATTAAAGATGCTTCAGTCCAGAGATTGATAGCTTACTTGTGTTGGAACACTATTACAACCAACCAGGCAAGAGATACTGGCAACTTGACAACGACGATGGAAATGGGAGAGAAGGACTGATTTGAAATATAATTTAGGAACTATAATTACAAGGATTTGGTGACTGGTTAGCTGTGTGGTCAGAAGAAGAGAAGGAGTCTAAAATGTCAGATTTTGACTTGATCATTTAGGTGGAGAGTGACAGAGGCTGAAGAACAGAGTTTGATGGAGATGAAAAAAATTGTTACTTTTTAGGGACATACTGAGATTGCAGTTGCTGTGGAATATTCTAGAAAACATGAATAGGAAGCTTTGAAATCTGCATGTCTGAAGCTCAAGAGAGCAGTCCCCGACACCATTATGACTTGCGATACCTCAGAATATGTTCAAATGTTGGAGCCATAAATGAATATGGTGAGGAGGTTAAGGCAGAATTTAGAATTTAAGATACTTTTGAGACACATAATTGGGAACACAAACAAATGGCGAATGTAGTAACCACTGTAGGTAAAAGAACAGGGAACTTACTAGAAACCCAGAGAAGGCAATAGTGAAAGCCCAGATGAAAGTGGAGACCATGATATGGTGGTTTTCTCTCAGCAGCTTTAATTGTAGGAGTGGGGATGGGCAAGACAGTTAACTAGGGTGAGGCCTTGGAGGATCGGTGTGAGAAGTGTGAGATGATTTTGTGGTGCCTGGAAAGAGAATGATCAGAAATACTGACTGGGAATTTCGGGTGGGCCAGGAAAGGACTTGAGGGCAAGAGGGGCCTGTTTAAGACAACGATCAGTCCAAGAAGGTTGGGGGAGGGACATCCTTAAATCAGAGCAGCACTCAGTGTCTTTATGTACCTACACCTGGATACTCTTAATATTAACGTTTTCTAGCCAATAGGGCCGCCCACCTTTCCCTGGACAATTGCTGTTGCACTGCCTATTTTAATGTGAACTTGCTGAATTCTTCTAAGACGGTTATTAGATTCTTAACCTCTTGTTTCAGTTTTGGTGCATAGCTCTTCGGTTCCATTTAGCTTAAAGATCCCCTCTGCTCTTGACCTCCGTGTTTTTCCTGACAAGATACGACCACCCAGAGCCTCTTCTTCCTGTAAGTGGAAGGAGTTACTAGTGAGGAGCATATGGTTCTCCTCCCCCTGGAGATGCATTTGCTCTCTCCCAACAGGCTCAGCTTAAAAATTCAGTCCTTGCAACAACACGGAATAAAAAATGTTGAGCCCGCATAAACAGCTGTGCACGCAGCTTTACCCAAAACAGATAATATGCACAGATGTGTTTATGGGAAGGAAGCATGAATACACAGTGTGTTGTTTTCAGCTTCTCACCACTGCAAGGATATCTTTTCTTTTTCAAGGAAAGAGGTACGTTGTGGTAAGCAGTGTTTTATGACCTATAATAAAAACCCTTGTAAAGACCATTTTTTGACCAAATGAAGCTAAGTGTTCTTTTCAGAGTCCTCATTTGCTCCTCTCCCCCTCTCTGTATTGGAATGCACAGAGTTCAGCATTAATGGATAACATAAGGAAATAATATCACAAATTCTAGTTCTTATTTGTTAAACTGGGGAAGCAACCAAAGTTAATTATGTAATAAAATTCATTAGTAATGTTTTTCCCTACTCAGTAGTAGCTTCTGAATATATATGTTGATGAAGTAAAAAATTATGTTGCGTTCTTAGGGTAAATGGTTAAGAACACATGAAAGAACCCATCAGACTGAGGGAACCTCCCCAGTTGGGGGCCTCGTAGATAAATCAGTTCAGGTACAAGGTAAAAAGCAACTTAAAACCCCCTTCGAAAGTTGGGTTATTTACAAAAAGAGGCCTGTCATGCATTCAGTAAATAATAACAGTTAATTTCTAAGGATGCTTCTAGATCTAAGATGCTTGTAGTCTTTAGGCTTTCAAAATAAGGAAAAGGCAGCATAACATTTGATTTAATTAAAATAAATATTTTAAGGTTTGTGCCATCTAATATGCGCACCATAGTGTTTGTTGATCTTAATGATGACTGTTTGGAAAGATGGGAGGCTGTCCATGTACTAACAAGAGAAAACTAGATGGCTCTGAACTTAGCCGGATGCCATTGTTGATGATGGGTCCTCTTCTTGACTAAGTGGCACCAGTCCGGAGACTGTTACCCAAGCTAGGAGGCTCACACACGAGTTTGAATCTTCACAACCACCCTACCAGAAAATGTTATCCCCATTTCTTGGATGAGGAGACTGAGCCTGGATGCTAGGGGAGGGGAGCTTAAATAACGGGCCCAAGGCCCCCCAGCATGTAACCTAGAGATGTAGCGGAGCCCTCAGAAGATGGCCTGTTGGGGCGGCTGGGTGGCTCAGTGGGTTAAGGCCTCTGCTTTCGGCTCAGGTCATGATCCCAGGGTCCTGAGATCCCGCCCCACATCGGGCTCTCTGCTCAGCGGGGAGCCTGCTTCCCCCTCTCTCTCTGCCTGCCTCTCTGCCTACTTGTGATCTCTCTCTGTCAAAAAAATAAATAAAATCTTAAAAAAAAAAAAAAAAGATGGCCTGTTAAGGCTGAACCGTGAAAACATTCACACACTGCATTTGGCTCTTGACTTTCCTCTTGTTTCCCCCTTCTGGTTCTAGTGCAGACTCTATTGTCTTAGGTCTAGAGTAGAATAATAGCCTCCTTACAGTGCCTCCTATCTATTCAGTGTGCTAAAGCATCCGTAAGAACACACCATTCTTTTAAAGTTTCACTAGTTTCCTGCTGACTACAAGATAAGTCTGTCTAAACTCTCTACACAGGCCCAGCCGTAAACCCCTTTGCAAGGTGGTCTCGTTTAGCAGTCCAGAGGTGTTGCTGGTCCTCGAATGTACGTAGGCACTTTTTCTCTGAAGCCTCTGTTACTTAGGTCTTCCGGGCAGATGCTTCCCCAGCATCAAACCTGATAGTACTCCAAGGTCAGTGTGCACACTGCTGCTTCCTTGGTGCTTAAAGTCAGTGCCTATGGCACCTATGCCATTTGTCGTCCTTGCCCCGTACTAACTTGAAGCTCGTGGGTGTAGATTTCTATCTTCTCTTCCCAGACAACAGTGCCCTGAGTCTCTTTCTCAAGTGTGTGTGTGTGTGTGTGTGTGTGTGTGTGTGTGTAACGTCACCTACACAATGCCTGACACACAGTAGGGACGTCATACTTCTTTGGAATAAGTGGTAGCAATGCGTTGTGTGCACTTTACACCATATAAAATACTTAAATATTTCATGTCCTGCTTATTATAAATAATTATGTATTATTACAGTATACATAATTATATATAAATATATAATATCTTATTAAGTCTCCTCAAGGTTATTTCCATTTTTATAGATGTGAAAACCGGGGCCCACAACTGTTGCAAATGACTTGCCTTAAATTATGTAACTAGTAAGCAGAAATTCAGATGCAAGCTTTTAGCTCTAAATTCAGTGGCCTTTCTAAGTCATACTGCCCTCAAAAATGGAAATTTAGATCCCACATGCAGGTGGCATGCTTAGGTTATATACATTTCCAAGAGAATTTTCTTCTGTCTTTCCACTTGGCAAACAACTTGATAAATTCTTAGTGAATACCCAGTAAACCACAGTGGAGGATTGTAGCCTTTTCACTAACGACTCAGGAATCAGCATAATTGGTGAGGATGTTTTATATAACTCCCGTGCGTGGATCCAGGAGCATAAGTCATTATACTGCATCTTCATGCCTGTCTATGCACTGTTAGGTAATTCATCAAATCAAGTAAAATCAGCAGGCCTCTGTGGAAGGTGCCTTGTTGGATTCTGTGGCGAGTATAAACAAGACCGGCATTCCTATTTCTCAAGAAATTTACAGTTTAGCTCAGTAGCACTTGACAATTTAAAAAACAAATCAAATATCTAATATTTATTAATAATAATAATGTCTCTGGAGGCAGGGCAGAATTCACCCTGATTTTTTTTTTTAAAGATTTTATTCATTTTATTAGAGAGAGAGAGAATAGGAGCACAAGCAGAGGGAGAAGCAAACTCCTCACTGAATGTGGAGCCCAATGTGGGGCTCGATCCCAGGACCCTGAGATCATAACCTGAGCCAAAGGCAGACGCTTAACTGACTGAGCCATCCAGGTGCCCCATCCTGATTTTTATGAATAAAAAAACTAGGTTCAGAATAGGTGGGCCTTGGTTAGTCAGTTTGAAATGGAACTCAGTAGTACTGGATTAAGAGACCACACTTAGAGAAACATTGATGTGGTGATAAGAAATTAAGGTATTAGGAGATTTAGCCAGTGGTCTAATTTTGCGCCTAAGTGATATGTTAAGCAAAGTGCTTTGATCCATAGATTGTTACTCTTAGGGATGAGAAAGGGTAAGTGATTGACTTCGAGTCATACCTCTGACTGTGGAACAGTGCTAAAATCTATGTCTCTTGATGGTCAGATGTCAAGAATTTTGGATAGAGGTGGTAAGATAGAAAGAAAACATCTTCCCCTGTTTTTACTCCATGCTTCAGTGTTCATTATAGACCTAGGGGTATTGTATTTCTGAAATAATGAACCAAAAGTCTTAACAGTCGTAGGAAGGTGCTCTAATGGCTAGCAGGTAGGAATACTGATTTCTGCTATGCCTCTTTGTTCCCTGTTCCCTAATCCAAAACTACTTTTTCTGATTTCCCTAGAGTTTTATCACCTGCTAAACTATTCCTCGTTGGGAAGAGTCAGTGAGTTCTTTTTAAGCTCATGGTTTTTATAGATTTCGTAGTCATTTCGAGTTGAGTTTGGGTCTCACTCCTCTGTGAAAAGCCATTAAACGTTTATAGAGGCCTGTTAATACAGTGTCCTAGGAAGTCTAGTACATCTGAAGGAAGAGTGATTAAAGCAGAGCCTTCTTTAAGAAGATGGGGCCATAGAGCAGTGAGTGAGTAAAGATGAAGGGACGGCCCCAGGAGTCCAAGACCAGAGAGCCAGGTGGGCTATGTCTGAAGGCATTCAAGCATGAGAATGATGGGGTGGGATCAGGTCTGCATGTTAAAAAGATCAGGCTAAGGGCACCTGGGTGGCTTAGTCTGTTAAAAAGCCAACTCTTGATTTCGGCTCAGGTCATGATCTCAGGGTTAGGAAATGGAGCCCAGCTTTGGGCTCCACACTCAGCAGGGAGTCTGCTCCAGATTTCACCCCCCCCCCCAACAACTCTCTCTCACCCTATCCCTCTCTCTAAAAATAAATAAATAAATCTTCTTTAAAAAGCCTTTTAGCTAGAGATAGTGTGCAAATAAAAGTAGAATGGCACACAACCATTAAAAATTGAGCAATAGATCTGTATTCCTTGACATGCAAATGACTTCAGTATACATTGTGATGTGAAAAAGGCAGTTACAAAATCACATACACTAATACACCATTTATAAAACAGAAAATAACTTTTTATATGAAAATATATATATAGAGAGAGAGAAATATTTGGGGTGGATACACCGTATGTTAATTTTGGTTATCTTTGGATGGGAGAATTGTGGGTGATATTTATGTTTTCCCTTGTGGTTGTTTTTTTTTTTTTATGTTAACAGTGAATATGTGTTAACATTTCTAATCCGAAACATAGAAGTTCTTTTTCTTTTGGAGAACAGTGAGGCTGGGAGAGGGACCTAGTATGAAATGCCATGACAAGATTAAGTTAGGAGTAGAATATCCCATTGGTTGTGGCAGACGAGTGGTCATTGGTAATCTTGCATGAGCTGCTGCCTCTCCACTCACTGTAGTGATGTGATGTGGATGAGAAATAGGAAAATGTGCATTACTGTGTAAAGACCATTGTCTGAAAAAAGAAGGGGAGAGATACCTGGCTGCCTCAGTTGGTGGAGCATGTGACTCTTTATCTCGAGATGGTAAGTTGAAGCCCCATGTTAGGTGTAGAGATTTCTTAAAAAAGGAAGGGAGTCGCTTGGGTCATTTATTGGTCAAGGGACAATAGAGAGGAAAGAAGGCTTGGTAGGGGAATGGCTAGTAGAGCAATGGTGACTTGAATAAGCTGAACTGAATAAGACCCAGAGCATAGCGGGAAGGTGAATACTGGGTAGAAGGCAGGAAATCCTTCCTATCAGAAGATAAAGGACAGGGCAAGATGCCAGTGCTTATAAATTTATAGGTGGACGCAAGGGATGTAATAGCATTCCCTTGATGGTCTGCGTTTCTCCCTGTAGTGGAGTGTAGGCCAGAGTGCTGAGAGAAGAAAGGAAGATAAGTTAGGGAGACAGCCGTAAAAATTCAGACTGGCCTATAAGGACAGCAGGAGGGTTTATTAGGGACCAGTAGGATTGCCTGGTGGCACTGTGATAATCAGGATTGAAGGCTGACTTCATATTGATGATGGACACATACGTGATCATTTCCCCCTACCCGCGAATAGTGCTCTGCAACATAGGTATAACAGCCAAGAAAGAAAGAGTGGTTGGGCTAATGGAGGATTAAGCTTTGTATAGAAGATAAGATAAAATGACCAACAAGAGAGATGAGCAAATTGGCAGATCTAGCAAATGGTATATGAAGAAGTTGCTCTCCAAATTTAATTAGTTATGCTGTCTAATAAGCTTATGTAAATTTAAGTGATGTGTGGATATCCCAATAAATGTAATTAAAGTAATGTAAACATTTTTTTAATTTTTTTTTTAAGATTTTATTTAAGCGAGCGAGAGTGAGCACAGGCAGACAGAGTGGCAGGCAGAGTCAGAGGGAGAAGCAGGCTCCCTGCGGAGCAAGGAGCCCGATGTGGGACTCGATCCCAGGACACTGGGATCATGACCTGAGCTGAAGGCAGCTGCTTAACCAACTGAGCCACCCAGGTGTCCCAACATTTTTTAATTAAAAATATTTTACATCAGACTTGAGTGATCACACATTCCTGGTTTTTAGCCATGGAAATAAATGGCAAATAATGGAATGCGGTCAAAGAAGTCAAAGGTCTCTGAAGTTAAGGTGCTCCCTAGAGCATCCTAGCTGCATAATGTTGAAGTCCTGCCGGAGAATGGTGAGTGTAGGTTAGAGAGGATGAGCCATAGACCCTGAGGAATATGGAGGACTGATAGCAAATGATAGCGATAAGGAAGAGGATGTGGTGACAGTAACTTGAAGGAGGTATAAGTCTCAAAGAGAGAAAGATAACCACCTGGAAATGATAATTGGGCAATAAAAAAAGAATACTGGGACAAGCCCCTTTGGGGGGGGGCTGGGGGGAGGTATTAGGCAAAGAGGGCTGTAAATGAGAGATAGTGACCTTAATAGGTTTTAGTTAATATAATTTTAGTTAAGTGTGATTTGTTAGAATAATTTTCTTTCTCTCTCTCTTTTTTTTAAAGATTTTATTTATTTATTTGAGACAGAGAGAGAGCATGAGCAGGGGGAGTAGAAGAGGGAGAAGCAGACTCTGCACTGAGCAGGGAGCCCAATGGGGCTCGATCCTGGGACTCCAGGATCATGACTTGAGCCGAAGGCAGACTCTTAACCGACTAAGCCACCCAGGCACTCCTGTTAGAATAATTTTCAACTACAAAATAGCTTTAAATATGGGCATTATTGCTGTAACAGGGCCAGAGGTGGGCAGCCCCAAAGTTGATTCAGCTATTCCACAATATCATCAAAAACCCAGACCCTTGGGCGCCTGGGTGGCTCAGTGGGTTAAGCCGCTGCCTTCGGCTCAGGTCATGATCTCAGGGTCCTGGGATCGAGTCCCGCATCGGGCTCTCTGCTCAGCAGGGAGCCTGCTTCTCTCTCTCTCTCTCTCTCTCTCTCTCTCTCTGCCTGCCTCTCCGTCTACTTGTGATTTCTGTCAAATAAATAAATAAAATCTTAAAAAAAAAAAAAAAAAAAACCCAGACCCTTGACCTCATTACACTCAGGCATTTTATGAGTGCGATGATGTCTCTCTTTCTGTTTCAAGATGGTTACTACAACTGCAAGTTAATATCCTCAAACAGTAGCACTTAGTGTAAGATGCACGGATGGTGGGGTGAAGGCTGGGAGGTGAGGAGGGAGTACAGCAAGAATTTTCTACTGTGGTCCTCTTATAAAGGGGAAAACACTTCCTGAAACTCTAGAGCAAATTTGCCCATACGTCTCATTGGCCAGATCTCATGTCCATCCCTGGATCAGTTCCTAACAAATGGGAATATGATTACCTTGGACCAGTTCGTCATGGCTGACAACCAACAATGTCTACTACAGTAGGCAAATAATAATATGCTCCGCTTTGGAGCAGAAAACCAACTTTTGTAACACATTACCTCATTTGGAGAGGAGGGAAGTACTAAGTGAGGGGGAAATTCTCAAAAGAGGAAAATGAGAAGGAAGAATGGGAAAAGATAACAAGGTATTTTTCCAGATGCAGTCATTAAAAAGCATATTGTTTTAAAAAACTATTACGAAAAATATGTGTTGAAATGGGGAAATATCCACAGTGTGTTGTTAAATGTTTTTAAAAAGATCACAAAACAGTGTGCATAGGGACAAAAATCATTTAGATCATTAGTCAATAACCTCCAGGCAATTGTGCTTTGTATTTTCTTATTTATGCAATGCTGATTTTTATATCCTGCTCTGAAAAAAAGTTATAATTCACATTGCTATTTGTAGTTTCAATTCCTGATGACTTTTCACTGTGGGTTAATAATAGCCATCATGGTGACGTAATGATTCCTTCTTTCAGACTGTCCATTTAGTCATGACATTGTCCTTCAAATACCAGCATTTCCAGGCTTGGTGAAAATTAGTTGTTCTTTTCTTATTTCTAGTTAGTTGAGACTGATTCTTTTCTTACTTTGGCATTATCATCACTTCCAGGAATGAATAATATATGGATTCTTTTCATTCCCTCTTTAGAATACATATTTTATTAATAAAATTGGCTTACAAAGCCACTTCTATTATGCTTTTATCCAGTTGCCTAGAAGCAGTAAAAATAGAAAGTCAGCACTTGGAATTAGAGGCCTTGCCTTTGTTTCTGCTGAAGAGTCCCACAGTGATGTGTTGCCCTTACTCAGTTATCCCGTATCCCCCACCCAGCCCTGGCCCAGCCGGTGCACGGTGTGATGAAGTGACAGGAAGACCAGACAGCTTGACTGGAACAGAGCTCACATGGGACTCTTGTAGCTCCTCTCCAGGTCTTCCCATTTATTGCTTGCTTTGAATTCATGAATTACAACTTTCCAGTTCATCTGAAGTTTTAAGGAACCTCCTTTAACCACCACCCACACTTTGCTTTGTCAGAATTTGTTTTGCCATTTGTGATTTTGGATGGCCATTCTTTGGGTACTTCTGATCAAAATGAGAATCGGGGGGAACCTATTTATAAAGCAGTCTTTGAAGCCCATTGTTCTTGTGGGGAATTGATCAGCATGAAGGAACTTCTATCAAGTTTTGAAGTAGAATAAAGGTGTGTGCCACACAGTAAGCTTCATGTGGAGACAGCAGATTCTGCCTGACACAGAGATAGGAGTGAGTGAAATGACCTGCCAACCGACCCAGACATGGCTTTGTTAGTCTCTACTCCATTGCTTTATGTAGTAACACTGTACCACACTTTAGGGGAGAACTGTGATTTTAAAAGATGCTGGGACTAGATCTGGCAGTTCCACTTCTGGATGGAGAGGGTGTGTGTGTGTGTGTGTGTGTGTGTGTGTGTGTGTTATCCCAAATAATTCAAAGCAGGGTTACAAAGATCTTTGGACACCCACGCTCATGGCAGCGTTATTCACAGTAGCCAAAAGGTCCATCAGCAGATGAATGAATAAGCAAAATGTGGAAAATACATACAGTGGAATATCATTCAGCCTTAAAAAGGATGGACATTCTGGCGTACGCTACCACATGGTTGAATCTTGAGGATATTATACTAGGTGAAGTAAGCAAGTCATAAAAAGACAAATACAGGGACGCCTGGGTGGCTCAGTTGGTTGGACGACTGCCTTCGGCTCAGGGCGTGATCCTGGAGTCCCGGGATCGAGTCCCACATCAGGCTCCCAGCTCCATGGGGAGTCTGCTTCGCTCTCTGACCTTCTCCTCGCTCATGCTCTCTCTCACACTCTCTCTGTCTCAAATAAATAAATAAAATCTTTTAAAAAAAAAAAAAAAAAGACAAATACAGGGACGCCTGGGTGGCTCAGTTGGTTAAGCAGCTGCCTTCGGCTCAGGTCATGATCTCAGCGTCCTGGGATCGAGTCCCGCATCGGGCTCCTTGCTCGGCAGGGAGCCTGCTTCTCCCTCTGCCTCTGCCTGCCTCTCTGTCTGCCTGTGCTCGCTCGCTCTCCCTCTCTCTCTGACAAATAAATAAATAAAATCTTAAAAAAAAAAAAAAAGACAAATACAGTATGATTCCAGTTACATTGAGGTATCTGGAGTAGTCAAATTCATGGAGACAGAGAGTTAGGAGAGTGGTTGCCAGGGTCCGGAGAGGAGGGAGAAATGGAGAATTGTTCAATGGGTATAGTTTTAAGTTTTGCAAGATGGGGGATGCCTGGGTGGCTCTGTTGGTTAAGCAGCTGCCTTCGCCTCAGGTCATGATCCCGGCGTCCTGGGAACGAGTCCCACATCGGGCTCCTTGCTCCGCGAGGAGCCTGCTTCTCCCTCTGACTCTGCCTGCCGCTTTGTCTACCTGTGCTCGCTCTCGCTCTCTCTCTCTCTGACAAAATTAAAAAAAAAATTTTTTTGCAAGATGGAAAAATTCTGGAGCTTGGTTGCACTACAGTGTGGATATACTTAGTACTAAAGTCTGCACTCAAGAACAGTTAGCTGGTCAGTTTAATGTTTATGTGTATTTTACCATGATTAAGAATTTTAAAATAGGGACGCCTGGGTGGCTCAGTTGGTTGGACGACTGCCTTCGGCTCAGGGCGTGATCCTGGAGTCCCGGGATCGAGTCCCACATCAGGCTCCCAGCTCCATGGGGAGTCTGCTTCGCTCTCTGACCTTCTCCTCGCTCATGCTCTCTCTCACTGTCTCTCTCTCTCTCAAATAAATAAATAAAATCTTTAAAAAAAAAAAAAAAGAATTTTAAAATATATACTCTTGATCCACAAAACCAAAAAAAGATTCTAGGACAAGCCCTCATTATTATTAAAGTGCTCTTCTTTTCTTTATGGCTTTTACCATCACCTTTTATGTGTAGATGATCGTGATCTTTTATTTCTATTCCTAATCATAACCGCTACCTTAAATCAATGTGTTACCAGTTTAATGTACAGTACCTTTGTTGTATATGATCCATTTTTTATTGTTTTTTTAAAGATTTTATTTATTTATTTGACAGACAGAGATTACAAGTAGACAGAGGCAAGGCAGAGAGAGAGAGAGGGATGTAGGCTCCCTGCTGAGCAGAGAGCCTGATGCAGGGCTGGATCCCAGGACTCTGAGATCATGACCTGAGCCGAAGGCAGAGGCTTGAACCCACTGAGCCACCCAGGTGCCCCTGTCCTATGTGATCCATTTTAAACTGTGGACTCCTGTAATACCCTTCATAAAAACAAACCAGATAGGAGGACTTTGGAAGAAACGACAAATCGTTATGAAGATGCTTGAAACTTGAATAACAAATTTGAAAATACTGTAATTTACACATTATAAGGAGGACAAAAATGATTATCATTGACTGTGGTTGTTTATGCCTTATTTTTTGTTTTTAAGTAGTTAGATTGTTGATGTATATTTTTGTCACTTAAACCTTGAGGGCATGACTTTGTCAACATAGATAAAGCCAAAAATCCAGAATTGTCCGTTGAAAGTTGTCATTTCTGTGATTTACTGTATGGTATAAATTGTGTGTTTTAGTATCTTTTGGTACTGATTACACCTTGTAGTTGGAAAAAGACCCAATAATATAAGTTTTTCCCATTAGGAAAGCTTGAGTTAAGTTTTCAGTTTGCTTGTTTGTTTTGTTTTTAAAGAAATGACAGGACTGAACCTCTAGAACACCTTTAAGAAATGATTTCACAGCTTTACAGATTTCTAGTATTCAGAGTAAAGTCCAGAATCTTCTAAGAGTATGTCACCAAGGACAAAACCCCACCCAAAGTCGCTGGGAGCCAGACTTCATTCCATGATGGTGTCCTGTTGAAACATACTTCCACGACACCTGCTTCAGAAAGATGGAGTGAGGGCCCCAAGTGACTGTTTGTCATAAGCAGGACTAGATGTTTAAACCTTTTGTACCAGAATTACGCATTGTAATGTTAAAAGGTTTAAATCTGTATTTAACTTAAAGAGCCTTAATTGGCAGTATCTGTAGTTTCATTGCCTTATATCACCAGGATTACTGTGAAATATGTTTCATATAAGATAGATTAATTTAGATTAAAATCTTGAGGAGCTAATTTAAAAGTATGTCTCACAATACTGTAAACGGAGATCGAACAGGTAATAAGCTTAAGAGTCCTCTGAAATGTCTTTGATCCAAGCACTTCTTGTGATTCTGAAGGAAAGGTGTTTTTTCCTGCCATGTTTAGTGTAACAGTTTTATTCGTTCGTATCATTCTCAGGAATTGGGACCATGTCTTACTCTTCTTTGTGACTGGAGTCCCTGACATAGCTGAGTGTATTTTCCCTTTGAGATTAGGTGTTACAGTGAAAGACACTAAAGATTGAGGAGGGTTTCCACATCACACTTACTATAAGTTTATACCGTGCCTCAAACTACCTCACAGTTGAATTACTGAAGATCATGAGACTTGGGCGAAAAAATTTTAAATCATTTAATTCAAAGCTCACAGAGTTCAAAACTCTTTTGTAGCCGAATATTGTAGGATTAAAAGAAAACCCTGTATGCTCACCAAAAAAAAAAAAAAAAATTAATAGCCTAGTAAAATCTGAAGAATAGTAATCTTACATAAAATCAACTTACCATAAATCTATAAGCATCATTTACATGGAATCAGCATTACATGGGTTGACACTACTTAAACTGTGCTGGTTGTAATAGTTATAATGGTAACAAGCCATTCTCATGTACCCCAGCCTTTAAAGAAGGGGGACTAGACTCTTGGTAGAAGTTCCAAAATAACGTGACTAAAACCAAATAATGATGATGGCATATCCCAGGGAAGAAAACCATGCAGCCATTAGAAATCATGTTCTAGGGGCACCTGGGTGGCTCAGTGGGTTTAAGCCTCTGCCTTCAGCTCAGGTCATGATCCCAGAGTCCTGGGATCAAGCCCCACATCGGGCTCTCTGCTCAGAGGGGAGCCTGCTTCCCTTTCTCTCTCTGCCTGCCTCTCTGCCTACTTATGATCTCTGTCAAATAAATAAAATCTTAAAAAATAATGTTCTATTAAAAATATATATATATAGTAGTAGAATTTTGTTTACATGGCAAAAATATTCATATTGAATTGTTAAATGCCTTTAAAACAACCCAAAAATAACATGTACAGAATAATAATTTTTATTTATAAATACATGTGTATATTAATACTCTTTATATGTGCTATATGTTGTGTATATATGTAAGTACTGTATATTTATTCCTATAACTATAGCAACATCTGTAATTTTTGAAAGACCAGAAAGACAAACATTGTTTAATGGTAAAGTTTTCTCTGTTCTCTAAATGGTAGGATTTTGAGTGATTTATGTTCTTCCTCTGGATTTTTAAAAAATACTTATTTATTTGGGAGAGAAACAGAGAGAACAGGGAGAGGAACAGAGAGGGACAAACAGACTGCATGCTGAGCGTGGAGCCCCACATGGGACTCCATCTCATGACCCTGAGATCATGACCTGAGCAGAAATCTAGAATTAGATGCTTTTAGGGCACCTGGGTGGCTCAGTGGATTAAGCCTCTGCCTTTGGCTCAGGTCATAATCTCAGGGTCCTGGGATCAGGGCCCACATCAGGCTCTCTGCTCAGCAGGGAGCCTGCTTCCCCCTCTCTCTCTGCCTGCCTCTCTGCCTACTTGTGATCTCTCTCTCTCTCTGTCAAATAAATAAATAAAATCTTAAAAAAAAAAAAAAAAGAGTTAGATGCTTAACCAACTGAGCCATCCAGGCTCCCCCATCCTCTGGATTTTTAAAACAATTTCTGCATTAAGCATGTACCGATTTAGTAGTTAAGAAAGATGTACATCTTGTATAAATAAATACACAAATAAAAGCCATACACACTTTTTATTTTTTAACTCTGTGGTTCAGGCTTTTTATAAACTTTAGATGGGCTTTACTGTTAATTAATTAGTTCAAATTTTAAAATTTTTATTCTGTTAATGGCCTGCTTAAACTATCTGAGCACTGAAAAATGAACCAAACCGATTTATTCTTTGTGCAGTGTTAAACGGATGGTGTTTAGGATAGAAGAAGGGAAAGATGGTAGGCTAGCATGGCATTACTTTACGTTAATCATGCTGTTTAAAATCCAGGCCTTACAAGTCATGTGCATACATTTCCGGTAATGACTGATCTGCCCCACTACTTTTGTAAACATCACATGCTTCATTTTCACACCAGAAGTGTGTGCATTGTGAGGTGTGTGACCTGCAGTGGTTCTCAGGTCTTAAAGGACTGACCCTCAACAGTGCAGTTTTCTCTAAAGAGTTCTGCCTTTGAAAACCTAGAAGGTAAACCCTCCTAGTTCAGAATGTCCGTAGACGGGCATCTCTGAGGGATTCTAGTACACCTGTGACATTGAATTTCCAATGCTAAGGATTCAGCAGATTCGCTGACCTTGTCATTGGCCACATTTTCTTAGAGTTGTTTGTATCTGTCTCCCTGGGGAAACAGGACACTTGAATGATTGTCACTGACTGAATGCTTACCATGTTCCACAAAGCTGCCCGCCCCCCCAGCAGATGTTACTTCATGTAATTTCATAATATTATAAAAAGTGAGCACTGTCTTCTCTTCGCTTTCTGGAAAACTGAGGCTTTGGTTTTCAACAAGACCTCACGTAAAGACAGAACTCCCAGCTCTGAAGGAAAAACCAGTACTGTCAACCAGTAACCAAATAAGGTCCATCTAATGAACAAGGGTGTCCGCACAGCTTCTGCCAGCTCTGAAGCCCATGATGCTGCCTTCCCATTTGTCTAATCCTTATATGAACAAAATAATTCCATCCTCCCTTGTATACACCATTTGTACAATATTTGGGAGGGTAGGTCAGTCTGGTTAACCCAAGATCTCAAAGGATCAAATAGTCAGTATCTTGAATTCCTACTTTCACACACTGTTTCTGAGGTTTAAAACTTCTCATTTTACCAGTTCCAAAGTTAGAGAAAGATGGGACATTGGTTTATTTTTTGGAAGTCCCCCCTACTGCCAGACCCATGCTGGTCGGTAGTGATAGCATTAAGAGCTGCCATTTATTGAACGCGTACTACTTTGCTAAGTACTTTACAAACAATGATCCTGTGAAGTAAGTTTTGTTGTTTTCCCATTTTACAGACGGGAATGGAGGCTTGGGGGACGTTAAATGGCTTACTTGGCTTTATGTACTCATTCTGTCATTGATCTAATAAAGGAGTTCTTTGGGGATTTGAACCCACTTTTTCTAGACTATAGTTTGAATCACGACTGACTTCTTGGCTAGTGTTTTTACTTTGAGATAATTGTATATACCTGTGAATCAGTTTCTTGGCCTATAAAATGAGGGTAATGCTATTATTAACCCAGTGTTGGGTTGTGTATTGAGTTACTAAACAGAATGTGTTTAGAACAGTGCTTGACATGTAGTGATTGCGTAGTGTTAGGTGCTATAAAAATAATAGGGATTACCATTATATTACTACCATTTACTTGGTTTTAATTGTGTAAGTAACATATTAAACCATATAAAAATACATGAAATAAAAAGTATCTCGGTCTTACTACTTACTTCCTCTCCCCAGTTTACTATAGACACCAGTTTGATATTTTTCCTCCAGAATATTTCCAGTGCCACGTGAAACTATTTTTAAATTTTCCTTTCATTAATAGAATACAGGTCAATGTGAAATTTTTTGTTAGTGACCTTGAGAATGGGAGACTGGAGAGGTGGAAAGGGAGACAGATTGATTTCTTCAGTAAATACTTGTCAAATGCTTTCCAATGCTAATGATTCCGCATGTTGAATTCTGTTTCGACAGTTTATTGATTTTCTTTTTTTCATTTTATTTAGGACATGATGTTTCAGCTTCTCCGAGGTCTAGATTTTCTTCATTCTCACCGAGTAGTGCATCGTGACCTAAAACCGCAGAACATTCTGGTGACCAGCAGTGGACAAATAAAGCTGGCTGACTTCGGCCTTGCCCGCATCTACAGTTTCCAGATGGCTCTTACCTCAGTGGTGAGTGAGAATGTGCTGTTGTTTCATTAAGCTTATATTTCCTCTATTAAATGATGTACTGCCCCCATACCATGCCCCAGAGATTATCACTGCCTCTGGTCAGGTTGGGGTACAAAATGTCTTTGCGCCCTTTAAAAAGCAGGGCTAGAAAGAAAGGGTTTTGCTTACAATTACAGGTACAAACAGAGTTGGCTCGTCACGGACAGGATCCATTGCAGAAATAGTCTGTTATGTTGTCGCCACTAGAAAGGAATCAGTTAAAAATTTCCAAATGCTTTTTCTCATAACCACTGTTTTCAGAGCTGCATACAGAGAGAATGGGGAAACACAGCTCAAGGGTTTAGGGAGGAAGAGCCCCAGGAATGTTGATCTGTCTGTAGCGTCCTGGTTTGAGAAATAGCCAGGTGCCTGTGCAGGTGTGTGAAAGCTCTCTTCTGAAGCTCTGGTGCCGACTATGAAGAAGAAATTAAATTTACAGTGAACCAGGATGCCCCATGAACAAGCAGCACCATCCCTCCCACCCTGCCAACTGCACCGCTGCCTATCAGTAGGCACTGATAACATTTATCTTTGAAAGACCTGTTTTACATGTAGTGAATTCATGTGGAGATACAAAAAGCCAAGGAATGTCCCTCTATTGTCCTACTTCCTTGGGGTAGGAGGTTGATGCTGAGAATCCCCTTGGGTCCACGAAGACTATAAAAATTGTCCTCAAAGCATTAGATTAAGCCTTAAGAGAAAGACTCTTCTGGGGTGCCTGGGTGGCTCAGTGGGTTAAGCCTCTGCCTTCAGCTCAGGTCATGATTTCAGGGTCCTGGGATCGAGCCCCGCATCGGGCTCTCTGCTCCGCGGGGAGCCTGCTTCCTTCTCTCTCTCTGCCTGCCTCTCTGCCTGCTTGTGATCTCTGTCTGTCAAATAAATAAATAAAATCTTTAAAAAAAAAAAAAAGAGAAAGACTCTTCTTGGGTCAGTATGCCATTTTTCACAGTCCATCTCTAGCCTTGAAGCGATTCTCAATGAAGGGCCACATGGTCCTGGGTGGAGGGCACTGTTGAGAAATTTATGGCGGCATCTTTGGTCATCCTAATGACTTGAGGGATGGCAGTGGCTACAAGGAGGCTGATACTCTGCCCACCAAAGAATTGTTTACCCAAATTCCAGTAATGCTTCAGCTTAGAAATAGACAGAAGGGCAGTTGGACATTCGCTGAGATAACTTGTCTTAGGAAAACGTCTAGTTTACAAAAGTGTTCCATTTCTCCACCCCCAGAATATGGAGACTACATCTTGGACATGTAAGACCACATACTTTCTCAGCATTTTATGCTTTATCTGGGGCATCAGAATTTTTACAGATGCTTCCTTGGAGTGTGTCACCATTGTTGAAAGATAAATCATACTTTTCAGAAGACAAGACAGTAGATTGTATTTAAAGGTTACACCTCAGCTTTGGGCTGGGTCGAGTGAACCCTTGTATTCTTACGTGATCACAGCCGAACTGCTGAGTCTGTGGCTTTCCCTGGTGGGAAGGGTTAGGTAGGCTGTGGGCTTCCCTAGAATATAGTTGTGCATAGTGTTTGGAGTCCCTGAGGAAAAGCTTAAAATAGGCTTTGTCATTCCAGTGGTTATCAGGGGAACAAATGGAAGGAGCTGAGCTCCTTGGGTACTTTCATTGAGGGAAGCATGGGCACAAAAAACCATAAATAAAAACAGGAAACCCAGTTGGTTTTGTTTTGGGATTTTTGTTTGTTTGTTTTCTGGGTGTTTTTTGTTTTTGTTTTTTTTTTCTTACTAAATTTGAGGAATGATAGCCCAGCTTGTGCGTAACATCAATTAACATTCCATTCTTGCTGAAAGTTGGTATGTTCAGACAGGAAAATGTAGACAAATTATTTCATAGAGAAATGGAAAAGGGTTGTCTTAAATACCTGATTTTTCAATGTCTGATTTGTACTGTATTTCCTGTATTTCTGTATTTCCTGTGGTGATAGAAAGTAAAAAATACTAACAACTGGGAAAGACACTGCAACAAACTGGACGTTATTTGCAAGAATGATAGCTGGAATTTAATGTCGGTAATAAAGGTTATGATTCCTAAAGGGAACTGCATTTAAAATTTTTCCCATTGTTTTCTGTTTTTCTATTTAAGGAAAAGTCCATTTAGTTTAGTGATGCATTAGTTAACTTATACGTGGTGATATATAAAGACTTAAAATCAGTTTTTTAGACTGAACTGGTATTTATTTTTAGAATTTCTTGAAGAGAAAAGACTGCACTCCACTTCCTGGAAATAAACATTTTTTAGTGGGTTATGTCATACAGGACCTGGGAATCAACTTAATCTGTGGAATGTTAAAGGAATTACAAGTTAACTGATTCGAAACTGCCATCTTAGAGCCATGAGAAATGCTACTACCTTCGTTCTCTTCCAAAGCCAGACTCAGATGTCCCCTTCTGGTACTCCCTGCAGAAATCAGTCCCTCAGTGTTTCCAGAGGGACGTCTTACTCATGCCTTTCATAATACTGTTTTCTAGCTTGTTTGTAATTATTTTTAGGGTCCTCTGTATCAGGCTGTATGCTCCTTGAAGGAATTGGTCTTTTGAGAAAAAATTGAGGACAGTTCTTATAAGAGTGGACCATAGTCATAGCTGTGGGTGATGCGTGACTTAGGCTGTGTAACAGTAACCTGTTCATGTAAAGATTGTAGAATGAAGATGCGAATGGCTACCATGAATGCCTTAGACCCAGGCAGGCGGGGCCCCTGGCCTGGATCTTGTACTTGCAGGGAGCCTGCACTGGCCCTGCGCCAGCTGGGCCTCTGTCCATGGAGCATCGAATCCAGCTGGAGATACTCTGACTGGAGTCCAAGACCCCCACCCTCACCCCACCACACTCAGGGCATTGCAGTTCCCTGACCGAATGGGTCCTTCCTCCGGACGGTAGGTTGTACCACCTGTGTGTTCACCCAAGTCTGAGGGCAGCAGTTTGCAGGCACATTGGGCTTGGGACGCACATAACTGTGTGTGTGAGATCTTGTGCTGCAGGAAGGAGCTGGCGCTGTGAAGCGCAGTGGGACCCCCGTTACCCCTAATACCTGCCGTGGGCTCTTTTTATCAGAAATGTCTCTGAAACCGTGAGCATCAATTCCTATGACCAGTATTGAAATACTACGACGTTTGTGGATGAAGAGAGTAGGTTACAGGGAGGTTCTTTCCATTACATGGAAGTGACGTGTATAAGAATCATGACTCACGGGTTATATAATCTCGGTGACAGAAGTGTTTCAGTAATACATGCTTATTCAGTGGAATGACTACAAGGCTAGCTAAAATGATATTTAGAGTCGTTCTAAAGTCGACATTTCTAAGTACTTTCCATGTCTTATGCAGTGTATGGTGCAACTCATTTTCATCTGTCAGGATAAAAGAGAGAAAGAGCAACCAACCACTCAGCCAGCAGTTTTGGTCACACACAATTAGCATTTTCCCTCCAGTGTTTGTGTGTAATGCACAGTTTGGAGGAGAATTCCACTTTGTACCAGGTCTGCTGCGGAGAGTCTGAGGAGCAGGACCTGGGACATCACCAGCAGTGTGATGATGACTCTGATCATCATGAAGCACTGTGACCCGCAGCCCAGGGAGGGAGCAGTCTCTTCATAGTTCTGTGTTGTCAAATATTCATTACTGTTTTCCTGAATTGCTCTACGCAGCACGCAGGGTGACATGGTACTGTTGCCGTTGGATGCAGTGTTTAGAGAACTCGCTACCAATTGCCTCATTTGGCAGGTGGGGAAACTGAGACTCAGATAAGCAGTTTGTGACCAGGTTGAGTCTGAACTCACCAAACAGATTGTAAACAGCTTGGGGAAATATAACTAATTTAAATTTAACTAATATTCTGGCTCTCACCTCCCGTCCCCGCTCCCTTCCTCCTCTCCACACCGTAGGCCAGTACCTCAGAGGACGTGAGACTGTGTTCTGTGGAGTTACTGGGTCCTACAAAGGGCAACCAGAAAGTCCACAGAAGTTCCAACAGTGTATTTTTTAAAATATATTTTAAGTCTTATTAAAAACAACTAGCTCATGCCACATTTATGACACAGTAGAGAACTTTGAGGCATGAACTTGTACCTCCTGGCTAAATTACCTTTGTTGGTAGTGGTGGTCATGTTGTTTAAGAGAAAGAAATAGAGAGCAGAGAGAGGGGAAAGGGAGAGGGACAGAGAATCTCAAGCAGGCTCCATGCTCAGCACAGATCCCAGTATAGGCTCAATCTCAGGACCCTGACTGAGTTCGAGACCTGAGTCGCAATCAGGAATCGGATGCTCAAGGGACTGAGTCACCCAGGCTTCCCCTGGCTCAATGATTTTTTTATGTAGACCTCAGAATAAAACTTCTGCCATACGTGTGCAGACTTGAACATCTTATAAATGGATTGTTGCTTAGGAAAACCCAAGCATTCTCTTGATTCACTCCTGTGTGTGTCTGCCCCCTTAAATATAATCCCAGCAGTGCACACACCATGCTACACTCACCGAATATGGAACTTTTCGAGGACCGTCCAGAGCAATGCCAGTGTTAACGGTTTTATATCCAGATGTCATTGCCAGAAGACCCAGACGCTCTCCCAGGACAGTCACCAGAAAGCTGCCTGTGGAGAGAGAGGATTCTACACCTTAAAGTGAGGTTGTGCCTTTTAGTGTCTCTTGTTACTTCACATGCTGAGGTCAAGTCCAGGAATGGCCTGCCATATACCTATCTCTGCCTTGCAGTGAACAAGCCTTACAGTCACTTTTCAGGGCAATTGGAGGGCCTTTCTACAACCATTAGACAAAAGGTGCAATTAGCATTTTCCCTCCAGTGTTTGTGTGTAATACACAGTTTGGAGGAGAATTCCACTTTGTACCATAATGGAAGAGTAAGAAATTCTCCTCTTTTTGTAATGACTTAATGAAATTTTCACTAAATGAATTAAATTCCCCTCTCCAAGGGTCCTCCGCCCCCCATACCATCCATTCTATTAAGAGATACTTGTGGGGCTGCCTGGGTGGCTCAGTCTGTTAAGCGTCCAGCTCTTGATTTCAGCTTGGATTGTGATCTCAAAGTCATGGGATCCAGCCCTGCAACCGGGTCCCTGCTCAGCACAGAGTCCAGCTTGGAATTTTCTCTCTGTCCCTCCCCATGCTTGCGCTCGCTCGCTCTCTCTCTCTCAAATAAACAAAATCTTAAAAAGAGAGAGAGGCTTGTTCTGAAAACATCTTCCTCTCTGTAGAAATCACCAAAAAACAACAAATAAACAGTAAACATGGAATACTTCATTTGACAGCCCTACAAATTAGAAGGATTCACTTGGAGAGTAATTCCCTAAATTATTTAAGATCATTCATTTATTTAATACCACAAGTATTATAAAAACTCGAATTCCTCACATCCCACTCTCACGCCTTCAGCAATGGGTGGTTTCCTACTCTAACCCTAGTTTGGTAGCATTTAGTAAACACTAGAGAACCAGTGCATATTCAAAAACTTGATGATAAGCCTAAGGGAGGAGAGTAATGAAATGGACTGATCATTCAGTCAGCAGATAATTGCTGCTGCCTTTCCTTGTGCCGACCACTGTCGGTGAACCTGAGGGATGATGTGGAGTAGAAGTGGACACAGTCTTTGCTTTCATGGAGTTCATGATCTCATCACAATGATCACAAAAAGAAATGAATAGATAGAAACTGACATCCAGTAAAGGGAAGGGACACAGTCTGATTGGGTCCTGTGTCCGAGGAACCCTCGTAGGCTGGGGATCAGGGAAGCTCTCCTCGCGCGCCCTTGCAGGGCAGTGAGATGCTGAGAGAGGTCAGCAGCATTGTCCTGAGGGAACCTGCTGGAACGCAGCAGCCCCCAGCCTGTACTCGCTTTCTCTGTTTGTGTTTGAAATAGTTCACTTCACAGTACCCCGCCAGCACCACCAAGTTGACAAAGTGAAGTGGGACCAGAGATGGCAGAACAATGTCATCTTTTACAGGAGCAAATAAATTGTTGATGCTTGTTTCCTCTTCGTGCGTGTTGTATTTCCTACGGAGACCTGGCAAGGTCTGTGCCTCAGCTCGGGCAGCCGAGCTGCTCCCACAGAAGCCTGCAGACGCTGCCAGTGCATACTGAGTAAATCAGACCAGGAGCCTGAGTCAAGTATAATGGAAAAAACCCAAAGGTCTGTCGCCTCAGCACCTCAGCGAAAGTGCGGGACACACCTCTGAAGCCGGAAAGGCTCCTGTAACTCCCTCCCCACTCCACATCCCCTTGCCATGACACAACCAGGTCTGTTTTGTGAACATTTCCAGTTGCCAGTACATATTTCATAGTGAACAATGGAGTGTTTGTGCTGGTTTCGTTTTCACTTTCACCAGTGAGGGAAGTGGAACACAATGGGGCAGTGCACAGAGCTGGGAACAGGACACGTTTTCTTTAGGATTCCCAGGGCTGGGTACGTGGAAAATGCCAGAGCCAACACAAACATGAGAACCCATCCAGATCCTTCAGCGCGCATTCTCAGTGGCAGTAAAACCCATTTTGAGTTACCATCTGATAGGTGAACTCTGCCTCCCCAGTGAAGGCAAGCATTGAAGACTGCAGTGAGAATTTCTCCTGTGTCGGAAGCTGATGCATCTCCATGCTCTACGGAAGGCTGCTGTGTGGGTGTATGTCTGTTCATGTGGGTGTGTAGCTGTACCATGTATACTTGTGAAGTTAATCAAATGACTGCTTTCCTTGTTTATAAACGATAGTCATTCGACTCACCTAATTCTAGCTCCTTCCTGAGTGATCACTGTTGCCAGTTAATTCTGGATGAAAACAGTTTAACTGTAATGCTGTTGCCTGAAGGGTGTTTTACTCAAAGAAAGGACAGGATGTTCTCTGATTCCGTGTATCCGTTTGGCCACCATGTCCTGTCAAGGTACCATATAGACATGGTCTGGTTGTCATCTGATTTTTCATATACTATTACGGAAACACTCTGTCTGAAGCCATTCAAATCTCAGAACCTGAAGCCCAGTCTGAGTGTCCAGACCAAGCACTAACTTAAGGTTGAAAAGACCAAGTACTATAGAAAGGTTTTGCAGGCAAAGGGTTTCTCAGGGATCCAGAAGGTGGAAGAAGTTTTGTTGGGTCTTATGTTTAACCCATAACTCTTACGGGAATGTGCCTTCTTTGCTTGGTCAGGGGCTGGTCAGAATAGCCTATTTAATGAGATCTTTTCATTCATCTCCCCAAAATTTGCCTAACTCCGATATGTTCATGTTCATCCAGAGGAGTAGAAGGCACAGTCCTTGGAACTGAATGTAAAACAGTGTTTCTGTAACTTGTACTTTTACCTCCTCTTTTACATATTCTTTGGATATGTGAGCTTCCTGTGGTTTTATAAATGTCATTACTAACATCCCGTGAGGAGAGGTGGCAGTGTCATCACTTTGCTTAGGTTTTGACAGACTCCTGGTGTACGTTCCTTTGTTGAGATATGTTACTGAACTTCTGTTACATTGGATATATCCATTTTTATTCCTTCAATCCACATCTTATGCTATTCTAGTGTTTCCCACAGCACCTTCCTGACACATGGTGGGTACTTGATAAATACGTGATGAGTTAATAGAATGAATCTTCACGATTCTCCAGTGTCTGAAGAGTGAACGCCAACCCTGTAAGCATGCCGTGCGAAGGCTTTTTGTAGTGTAGCCCCAAACCTACCCTCCTGCCCTCCCACTCAGAGACCAGCCCCATTCACATCAACACCTATTCCCTGTTGTCTAACCGCACTAAATTTCTTGCTACTCCTTGAACTTCATTAAGTTCTTCCCCAGCTCCCGGCTTTCACCAGTGAGTCAGTGAATGAATTTCCAACCACATTTTCCATGTTGCGGCTGGGGTCACAGCATCATCAGTTATGAGCATCTAAAGTGTTTGTGTGTGTGTGTGTGTGTGTGTGGTTGTTTTTTGGTTTTTTATTTGTTTGTTTTTTTTTGCTTTATTTTCTGTTTGTTTTGGTTTGGGGTTAGGGTTTTGTTGTTGTTTTTGTTTTTTGTTTGTTTTATTTGTTTTTGATTTTTTTGTTTGGGGTTGGGTTTTTTGGGGGGTTTTGTTTTGTTTTTTGTGTTGTTTTGTTTTGTTTTAGACGCGACTTTTATTAGCCTATCTTCCCAGTTGCGTGCTTCATTTCCTCATAGCAACTTGAGCCCTGAGAAATAGCATTTGCGCTTTGAATGTCTGTCTGGGCAGCCATTCCTAACTTTCAGATACTCATTGTCCTTCATCCTCCTCCTTCAAGATCACAAACCTTCATATACCTCCCCCGCTTGTACACTTAACATTTTCTATATGGTATGTTTTAATTAAAAATTAAGATCTCTAGGGATCTTTGGAACAACCATGATGTTACAGGAAAAGGTTGAGAATGTCTGCGTTGTAGTTTTTTATTTAGTTGACTTGGGTTCTTAGGGAGATGAGGTAGATTAGGTACGTGTTTGTGTTCATCTGTGAAGGCCTTTCTAAAAATAAAGCTCAGACTTTTATATGATTGCTTTGTGATGATGAATTATCTTTCCTATTTCATCGACCTTATTGCTAAGATGGCACGTTTGTTTCTGAGTGATGCTCTTTGGGTGGCTGAGCTATTCCTCTTGTTGTTCCCGCTTTCTGTTTTCTTTTCCTCCAGTGAGTGAAGCACAGAATTTGAGTGACAATGTTGCCCCGGGTGTCTGTAAGGATACTGATGATTTTTAAATCCCTCATAAATTTGAATGTTAAATTTTACAGTTAGCTGTGGAGGAATAATCTACCTTCAGGTCTCAGGGAAACATCCAAAAGAAAGAAGGGGAAAGCGTAGGAGAATTTACTTTAGCGCTGCTCATATATTTATTTTGAAGGTTGGCAGAATCTAAAAGTGGGGCTGTAAATTTAACAACTTGGCCATAAAAGCCCCAAAATAAGGGAGAAAAAGTCTCTACTATTTCTAGGTTTGGATACTTATATAAAGCTACAAGGTTTCTATTCTTCTGCCATCTTAAAAAAAAAAATTTTTTTTTTAATATTCTAAAGCCACCCTTCTCTTTCTTCTTTCTTCTTTTTGTTTTGATTACTTTTGAAAGGTTACAATGCTTTGAAACGCATGGAAACAAGTGTTTTCTGAATGCTTGCTGGTAGACTTTGGTTGATAGATTTCACAGTGACGTTGAATACTATCTGTACCTTATGTAACGCCGGGTGATTTCAGTGAGGTGGGGACCGCACATGGTATCAGTTCTTGTGGGAAAATATGCTTCAGTGGCTTACTGGCACCGCTCTTGGAATGTGGCATTTAAAAGTACCTTTTTACAGTGGGAAAGAATTCTGTCAAGAATAAACAGTCTGACCTTGTTAAATGGGCCAAAGTCTGTCTGTAACCTAGTTCCAGAAAACTAGCTTTTACTAGTTTAGGAAAAGCAGATTAGAAAAATTACAATTAAAACTATCTGAAGAATGGAAAAAGTTACTGTGAAGATGAGATACATTCCAAAAATGATGGTCTTCACATATGTGCATGAACATTTCCTTAGATGACTGTAAAATCCCACCCTTCCAGAGTGGATGAAAGAGCAGGATTACAGTC
This sequence comes from Neogale vison, assembly GCF_020171115.1. NCBI lineage: Eukaryota > Metazoa > Chordata > Mammalia > Carnivora > Mustelidae > Neogale > Neogale vison. The sequence continues at coordinate 160,223,587 of NC_058094.1, read as the reverse complement.
AGTCAGGAAAGCAGAGCTGCTTTTTCCTGGAAAGCCAAGACTGGCTTATAGAAAAAAGCTGTGGGAGGGGCCGCGGAGCGTAGTCCCGCTATGGGAAACCAGTAAGCTTGGGGAGAAAGAAAGAGTGAAAATTGCCACGGACTCCCCGTTGCCCACAGGTTAGAAAGTCTAGATACTCTGCAGCAGTTTGTTCCTAACTTTCCTCTCCATCCCTGCTGTCCCACCCATCCCAAACCCGTCCACACGCCCTGTGATCTCGCCACTCCAGACCTCTGTCCTCCTGCTTGAAACAGCATGCGATTAGATGTTGTGCCTCGTGCCTTAGGCATTCTCTCTCCACTTAGATCGTCGCCTTTCCCCCCTTCTCAGCCTCACAGATACCTACTCATTCCTCAAGACAATGCAGATGCCGTCTCCTCCCTGAAGTCAGCCAGACTCTCTAGGATAAAGCTGGGCGTTCCTTCCTGTGCACTTTTGATTTGCCTCTAATATAAGTAGATGTCATATCCGTTTAAGCACTTGGGGTAACAACACACAGGCACACTGTGCTGCTCTGTGAGTGTAAAAGGGGGAGCCCGTGTGTGTGTGTGTGTGTGTGTGTGTGTGTGTGTTCTGAAATAAGAGGTTTCAGAGTTGGGGAGGTGGAGGGAGGATGCACTGGGGGATACTGAGTGCACTGGGGAAGCGATGCTTCCCCTAAACGTCAGCTTCCCTGAAAGGTGTCATTACAACTTGTATCTGCATCCATTTTGAAATTACAGCACCAGGAGATAAACTTGTTTTATGGATCACTCTCAACTGCTAAAACCTTGTGACTATATTTCAGTGGCATTCTGGAAAACCAAGACTTGATTGCTTTTGCTCAGGTGCATGACTGGTAGTTAGTTGGTTAGGTATTATCAGAGTATGCTAGGTCTCAGTGATGCTTTATCTGGTCATAACTGTTTTTAACATTAAATAGTTAACGTATCAATAATAACCTAAATTGGGGAAATATTTTTAGTGGAGTTACAGTAATGACTAAATCTTGTGTTCTAAAACATAATATAGCTTTAAGAGAACTGTGTTAAGTTTAAAAAAAAAAAAACCCTCATGTGTAAAATAGATAAATAATCAAGTACTTTGCAGATGGGGTTGTGGCAAAGGTTTTCCAAAAAGAGCCTGTGCAAAGTTAAAATATAATTTAATAGGGGCTCCTGGACAGCTCACTCTGTGAAGTGACTAACTCTTGATTTTGGCTCAGGGTCATGAGATCCAGCCCCCCAGCCCCAACAGGGAGTCTGCTGTGGACACTCTCTGCCCCTCCCCACTGATCCCCTTGCTCTCCCTCAAATAAATAAGCAAATGTTTTAAAAATATATAATATAACTTAATAGATAAAGTTGCATTTCCTTAAACCATTTCCGGATTATATATTTTATGTAAAGCTTCTTATTCTGTCTGGCCACTCACTTTCTTACTGCATGTGCAACGATAGTTAACAATAGCCAAAAAGTCTATTGGGAGTTTAAAGGTGTTAAATGGGGGTAGGTGGAGGGCAGTTGTCTAGGTGGCTAAGTCGATCCAACTCTTTTTTTTTTTTTAAGATTTTATTTATTTATTTGACAGAGAGAAATCACAAGTAGATGGAGAGGCAGGCAGAGAGAGAGAGAGAGGGAAGCAGGCTCCCTGCTGAGCAGAGAGCCCGATGCGGGACTCGATCCCAGGACCCTGAGATCATGACCTGAGCCGAAGGCAGCTGCTTAACCCACTGAGCCACCCAGGCGCCCCGATTCAACTCTTGATTTCTGCTCAGGTCATGATCTCAGGGTCATGAGATCAAGCCCCAATCAGGCTCTGTGCTGGGCTTGGAGCCTGCTTGAGAATCTCTCTCTCCCTCTACCCTTCCCCACCAAAAAATGAATAAATAAAATGAAATAAAAATGTTAAGACTCACATATTCTTCTTTTACCCAAACACAAATTGGCCACAGCCGTCCCTTTTACTGGCAAGTTAAGATTAAAAATGTAGCAGAACATTTAAGATTTGGGGGCTAGGTGGCTCAGTCATTAAGCATCTGCCTTTGGCTCAGGTCATGATCCCAGGGTCCTGAGGTCGACCCCAACGATGGGCTCCTTGCTTAGTGAGAGGCCTGCTTTTCCCTCTCCCACTCCCCCGCTTATATTCCCTCTCTAGCTGTGTCTCTCTCTTTCAAGTAAGTAAAATCTAAAAAAGAAAAAAGAAAGAAAAGAACATTGAAGATTTTTTACAAGGTTGAATAATCAATCCACTTGAGGTGAGTAAAGCTTCTTCAGGTGTGAACTTTCTTTACCAGTTTTATAGCGAGTCAGTCTTTATATATATACATATATATACATACATATGTATATATATGTATATATATATTTTATATCTTTTATATCTATATTTTTTTTATATCTTTTATATCTTTTGTTCTACTTTTATATCTAAAAGGACTCTTTGATTTTAGGACATGGAGCTAAATGGCATGTTGCTGCTACCATACCTAGAGTATCAGCAAATTTGTATTTTCCATCAGGTTTCTTTTTCATTGGTGGTTTATGTGCTCCTGTTTTTAAAGGCATCAGATTTTCCCAGTATTTGATTATAGTTCACAAGTATTGTTAGTCATATGATATTCATCAATCACTTTAAACATCTGATATTTATAGCATCCATTTTCTTTGTAATTTTATTTTTAGAAACTTGGTATCAGGAGACTTTCTAAAGAATTTAGTTTGGACTATTTATTTATTCGAGAGAGGGAGAGAGCATGCATATGAAAGGGGGGACGGGAAACATTTTTGAGAGAGAAACAGCATTAGAGTTAGCCCTGCCTTATCCACAGGGGATACGTTTCAAGACTCCCAGTGGATCCTGAAACTGCCGACAGTTGGCAGCCCCATTTATGTTATTGTTTCTTCCTATACATACATATCTATGATAAAGTTTAATTTATAAATTAGGCACCCTAAGAGATTAGCAACAATAACTAATAAAAATAAAACGGTAATAATAAATGTGTAGAAGTTATGTGAATGTGGTCTCCCTCAGCATATCTTGTACTGTATGTTCGTCTTTCCTCCCCTTGTTGGTGATGATGTGAGGGCACAAATTGCCTGTGTGATGCGATGACATGAGGGGAATGACTGTGACGTAGCTTTAGGCTTCTGTTGACCTTCTGACGATACCTCAGAATGATCATCTGCTTCCAGACCACAGTTGACCACTGGTAACTGAAACCACAGAAGACAAAACCACAGATAAGGGGGGCCCACTCTATTTGTAAGATACAATTCACCAAATCCAGAGACATGTTCTGCCATTTCCTCTACATTGCCTTTGTGGCATGTGTATGCATGAGTCAGAACCCTCCTCTAAACCCTTTTCCTTCCTCAGTCAGTTTTTTAAATCTACACTCTTTTTTAATTGCTGCAGTTATTGTAAAATTCAAACAACCCAGGTAGTTTAAAAAAAAAAAAAAAAAAGTAAAGAAAAGCTTCTCAATAATGTTTCCTCCCAGAAAAAGCCACTGTTAACCATTTGGTGAATGAACGTTTACCCCTTTTTATATTTTTATGCAATTCTATGCATGTGGAGACAGTATGCTTATAGTATACATGTACATTATTTTTGTTTGTTCAGAGTCTTTTGTGGACTTTTTCCAGTTTATCTTGCACATTTTTCCATATCTAACATTGTAGCTTATTTATTGTTCCCTTACCTTCACTGTGTGAATATGCCTGACATTTTTCACCTGGTCTCCTAGGATGAACCTTGCAGTAGTTTCTCCTTGTTTGGCTGGAGTGAACATCCTTGGGCTTACAGGTTCTCACCCAAATACCAATATTTTTGTAGGCTAATTTCCAAGAAATTGCATTACCAAAAGATGAAGAATATGCAAATTTTCCCCTTTTTTAAATGTTTTGTTTATAAGAAACTGCCAGATGCCTTTTTTTTTTTTTAAGTAGGTTCCATGCCCAGCATAGAGCCCAACATAGGGCTTGAACTCATGACCCTGAGATCAAGAGTCAGAGGCTTAGCAGACTGAGCCACCCACGTGCCCCCAGGAAACTGCCAAACTGTCTTTTAAAGTAGCTGTAACATTTTCCATGCCCCGCCCCCAGCAGGAACAAGAGTTCCTGTTGCTCCACATCTTCATCAGCATTTGGTGGTGTCAGTGTTTTGAATCTTGGACCTTCTAATAGGTACTTGGTAGTATTTCATTGTTGCTTTAATGAATATGGCCATTTCAGAATCTGATAGTGCCAAGCTATTAATATTAAAGCTTATTTTTTAAATCTTCTATAGCAATTCAGCTTTAGGCAGCTTGGTTACACCAAGTAAAATCCTTTCTCTCTTCTTTCTTTCCCTTGCCAACTTTCTATACCATTCTGTCCCTTACTCTCCTCTTCCCCATTCTGAAACAACCCACTTTTATTTTTAGGACAAATTTACTTTCTTTTCTCTCACAAACTAATCTCCATACCTTGTATGCTTTTTTTTTTTTCTTTCTTAAGCCAAAAACACATGCTACTTTCCTTACAGACAGAGGTGTTGCTTATTATTTCTAGTAGCTTTACTTACATGTATTAATTTAAATTTTAGGGCGCCTGGGTGGCTCAGTGGGTTAAGCCGCTGCCTTCGGCTCAGGTCATGATCTCAGGATCCTGGGATCGAGTCCCGCATCGGGCTCTCTGCTCAGCAGGGAGCCTGCTTCCCTTCCTCTCTCTCTGCCTGCCTCTCTGCTTACTTGTGATCTCTCTCTGTCAAATGAATAAATAAAATCTTTAAAAAAAAAAAATTTAAATTTTAGACCTTTAGAAGCCTTAATTTTCTAGTGAAAACTAGTGAGTGAGCAGTTATGAACTCTCACAGCAGCGTTCTTTAGATTGGGAGATTTATGAATACATTTCATGATTTCTAGAAGCATATGCTTTTCAATAGTATACCATTTCAGAGGTGCTTGAGTAGTTCGATTGATTAAATGTCTGACTTTGGCTCAGGTCATTATCTCAGAGGCCCTGGGATCAGGATAGAGCCCTGCGTCCAGCTTTTGCTGGTCAGGGAGGGAGTCTGCTTCTGCCTCTTCCTCTGCCCCTCCGACTCCACCCACCCACTCTTGCTCACTCAAATAAATGATATTTTTTAAAAAGAATACTAGTCTTTCATTATGATACAAGACATGTTTACAAATTGACCCAAATTTATCTTTAGTCCCTCTATAATAAAAAAACAAAAGTAGATAAACTAATATTCCATAATTAGTGTTCAGTATTTTATTTTATTTTATTTGGAAATGATCTAGATGTTCATTGAGCTTCCCATCATTTAATTTAACTTAGCAGAACTTGAAAGTTTCAAGTTAACAAAGAGATTTGGGAAGCTATTTTTAAGTATACATACCGTAAAACGTAACTGTTGGTAAAAAGTTCACCTAAAAAACTCTTTATCTCACTTACCTCTGTCTAAATCACTTGCTCCCAATAATTGTTTCAATTCCCCACAAAAACTTCATGAGACATTAGACAAAGTCTGCCATCACCCCAAGCTATTTCTCTTGCTTTCAGATTTTTGTCAGCCCTTTAACATGAACTTACTCTTCCTGAGTTTACTAGTGAAGTAAAAGTTAAATGCCTGGATTATATTCAGTATTGATAACTCTAAAGACATGTCTGTTTTAATTAAAACAACTTAAACTAGCTTTAATAGTTAGTATTTTCAGATCACATAAACCTAAAAAATATTTGAGTTAGTTTCTGTTATATTTCTGAGAACATTAGGGAATAATCAGTTTATTTATAAGTGCTTAATTTTAAGTCCATTAACTAAAGCTCTTTACAGTATTGATTTTGGCAATAACATCCAGAGACAGAAATATATCACACATCTATAACACACATACACATATAAGCATGCAAGCAGATGCAAACAGAGACTTAACAGCTTTTGTTTTAAAATTTTAGCCACGGGGGTTGCCTGGGTGGCTCAGGTGATTAAGCGACTGCCTTTGGCTCAGGTCATGATCCTGGAGTCCTGGGATGGAGTTCTGCATCAGGCTCTCTGCTCAGCAGGGAGTCTGCTTCTTCCTCTGACCCTTCCCTTCTCGTGTTCTCTCTCTCTCTCTCTCTCTCAAATAAATAAATAAAATCTTTAAAAAAAATTTTTTTTTTAGCCATGGGACACCTGGGTGGCTGAGTGAGTTAAGTGTCTGCCTTTGGCTCACATCACGAGCCCAGTCCTGGGATGGGGTTCTGAGTTAGGCTCCCTGCTCATCTGGAGTCTGTTTCTCCCTCTGCCCCTCTTCCCCAACCCCCCACCTCTCTCTCTCTCTCTCTCTCTCATAGATAAAATCTTTAAAATAAATAAATTAATTAAATAAAAATTTAGCCATGAGACAGGTACAATACAAAACTCACTAGTTTATAGAACAGTTGAATTCAATTATTTTTTGGCAGTTGGAATGATTTTAGTTCACCTCAGATAGCTAAAGCTCTTAAAAATATTTGTAGAGAGGACATAGAGGATTTTTTTTCCTTTGCCCAATATCCAAATACTTCCTCCCACCTTTTTGTTTCTTTCGAAGAGAATCATCTCCATAAAATTTGCCTTTTAAAGAATGGCTGTTAGGTCCTCGAGAAAATGAGGGTGGAAAATCTACATCACAAAGACACAAAGAAGATACCTAGGTTTTCTCCTGGATGGGTTTTTTGAGAGTATATTTGCCTTTTATCAGAAGTCTAGGGTAATTACTATTTAAATTTTTCCTTTGCTTAAGTGCTGGACAGTTCTGTTTAATGTTTACAATACCTGTATTTTGCATGAAAGAAGAGGTTTGGAGATTCATAAGGATAGGTCAGCTTTGAATGGCTTCTTAGAGCCGTATTTCTGGCTGTGTCGAAATGTGCAAGATGAGAGGTTCTAATTACTCAAAAAACTGGGTTGTATCCTAAATTTCAAGGGATTGACCGGGCCATCCACTTAAACTTGCTTCTTTGTATCGGGGGAATTTCCAGCCCAGAAATAGATTTCTAGAGCTTCAGGGTTTAATGCAGTACATCTCAAAAAGTCTGTGTAAAGTGTTTAACAGAGGCCATCTTTCCGAGTGCACAGTTCAGCGTTGAACCAATTCCTTTAAGGGAAAAGGCTTTTACTGTTGCTTCAATCAGCCCCTGAACATTGGCCTTGGCTGCTCCATGTCTGGGATCATTTGTAGGAGGGCCTGGGAGAAATTCTGGATATCTATTTCCTCTGTGAAGGGGAGGTTTTCCCTAGGAGGCCATCGCTTGTCCAGTACCTGCAGTATAATCATGGGTGACAAGAGCACCCCTTCGCAGTAAATCAAGGACCCTGTGAGTAGGGTTGTGAATGGCCACTCATCTCTCCAGTTCCTCTATGGATTTGGTAGGATCTTCTGAAAGTAGTGGTTAAAAGGGCTTTGTAATTTGAAAGATTTGCTTTCTTCCAAAGGACATGAATTCTTTGAGGTGAGGGTCCAGGGTACCTTTGCAGACGACATTGCATGGGAAGGCCCAAAGCTGGCAGAGCCTGATTACAGAGCCCTGGAAAGTAGGAAGAATCATTACCCCTACCACCCCTCTCTGGTACTTCTGCTAAATTATCTCCTGGCTTTTATTATTTACATGAGTAACCTGTATACCCCACATCTGAAGATCAGGCTGGACTTTCTGCAAATCTTGTTTAAGAAAAAAGAAAAAAGACAAGAAAGTCAAATGGGAAGCTGGGTGTTTGAGGGATTTTCTGTGGAAGTGAGAGGAGTTTGAGGGACCAAGAGACTTGGCTGAAGCAGTGGGGCTGGATTTTGAGAAGGGGCTTCTTAGAGTAGGGGCCAAGAGATCCAGAGGTCAGGGAGAGGGAATTGGGGATAAAGGCTTGTATTAAGAGGGTAGAGAATGGGAATTTACATTAGATGGTGGGTTTTAATTTTTGTTCTTCCATCTTATTAAGGAAGTCCCTACAGCTAGCCTTTATACTCCTGTATTCACCCTTCAATTTGGTCTTTCTGTAGGTACCAATGAAACAGTTGTTTAGGATGAGAGCTCTCAAAAAAATAAATAAATAAGATAATTTCAAATGTAGCCAGGTCAGAGGATCCATTGTCCAATTTCCACCAATGACAAGTAGGATCTTAGGTTAATCTAAATAGCACCTTAAATCAATTAAGCCTTCTTAAGGCTTAATTGTGGGCACAAGAGGCAACCCAAAGGAGACTAGAAAAGATACCGCCCTCCAGGATCCAGAATGAGACTGTGAAGGCTGAGACCGTATGGGCCCTTTACGGATCAGGACACCTTATGACAGACAAAGAGATGGAGTTGGGAGGCCAGGTTACCTGTGATTCTGACTCACCGGCTGTCGCTACATTGACTCTATCACGGGAGTCTCGCAGTTGGGTGGCAAGCACTTTAACAGCTAAGTGCTCAGCCTGTGCACCTGTTTTGTGGCTTTTTGCTTCTAGTTAGAAATAGCCTTTACCTCTTGTGCCAGTAAACAGTGAAGTCTGTCTCAGCAGTGCCTGTCTGCTAAGAACCATGAACTCACGGGTCTGTGAGGCCAGCTCCAACAGTGGGCTCATAGGACCTGTGCCTGCTGTGGTAGTAGACACTGTCATTTTCCTCCTCAATGACAAACAACACAAAAGACAAAAATGGTGGCCAGCTCTGGAAGTAAACGTGTCAGTAGGAAGCTAGTACTCCTAACAAATTTTACCCTGAGTCGGTAGACTCAAGGAACAAGTTCACCCAAGTATTTTCTCTTGTTAATCTGAGCTGAGAAAAAAGCAGAGGTCTCTCCCCTCACTTCTGTCAGACCCTGCATGCAAGGTTTCAGAGACTGACTTGGTCAAGGATTCTCACCTTCTGCCAGTCTTGTCAGAGGTCCCAGGATCTCTCCGCTGTAAGCAAACCCAGAGCCGGCCTTGTCCAGCCACTGAAGGTACATCCCTTCGTGGTCACCAACCATAGGGGTGAAAGAATTTTCCCTGCCCACCCCCCCCTTCTAGGTTCTTTGGCTGGTCTAATAATTTAAATTGATAAAAGATTAACAGCAGAAAAACAAATTTTGTACATATAGGAACTCCATAAAAATATGACACCCAAAAGGCACTAGCAAGATCATTGAGGCTAAAATAATTACTGTGCACTGAGGAAAGGGGTAGAGGTCTAGGGAGACAGAGGAAAGGAAGGCAATTCCCAGGAAGGCAGAGGAGATCTTTAGAAAGCAAAGGTAGCCCCTATTATGCAGAAAGTTTCTCCAGTAAAGGTATCTCTGGTAATAATTCTTTTCCTGATGCAGGCCCCTTCTCCAGTGTAAATGTAGGCAGTGGAGGGGAAAGTAAAGAGCTTTTCCTGAATCTGCTGGGTTTAAATACTTGCATTTCCAAGTAACATGCTTTTGGTCACGTTAGCCAAAGTGACGTGTTTTGTGGTGACGAATTCTGCTTCCCTTCACTTTACATCTTCACTTGGTGTCCACCAGTGACAGAAACAAGACTATGACAAAAATGTCAGTCACAGCCCCAGGCAATTCTGCTTCATTTTCCTTTCCTTATTCCTAGTTATCACCAAAGCTAGAATGCCCAGGGTTTCTTCTGGACCCATTTGTGTCAGCATTTCATTTGGGTTACAAGTGCAGAATTACTCAGTCAAACCTGTGTTGAGTAATAATAATTTAAAAATAAGGTATCTTGAAATAATTTAAAAATCTGACCTAAGCGGTGTCCATTTGACTCCTGTAACCACATTGGGAAAGTTCCATCCTTCCCTCCTCCGTGAATCATGTTTTCTCTCAAGGTGTCAGGATGCTGCTGCCTCAGGTATCACCTCCTCATAGAGCTGTAGTCTAAGCAGTGAGTAAGGAAGGAGGCGCCAGAGAGGGTTGATGGGGGAAGAGAGTCTTGTCCAAAGGCTCTTTTCAGATTCTGCCTTACATTTCCTCTCCCAGAACTGGATCATTTACCTACCCGTAGACCACTTGCACTGCAGGTAAGCATACTGCTACCCAAAGAAAATCAGGTTAGGTTTGACAGGACGAGGGGGAATGGCTGTTGGTAGACAACCCACCAAGACAGGCCTTCATTGATCCAGAAAATTCCCCAAGGCATTGGGGCCACTACATAGGTAGGAGCTTGTACTGTTGGTTCCTTTCTGAGGTACACAGATATATTCAGTGACCCCTAATAAAATATTTTATGACATACATTGCTCTTTCCCTTCATGCTCCACATATGTTAGTAAGCAGAAAATTCAGAATTTTATAGGAATGTTAATGAGGCTGAGAGTGAACGCTTAACGGTGCCCACCAGGACTGTGATTGCTTGCTCTTCAGTAACAGCAATTAATGTACGCTTAGGGAACATTAATAACCTACAAGTAATCTGCAAGTTAATATCTTCACATGCAAATTCGGTAAAGTATATCAGAAGCCAAGGGTGGTTTTTAGAACAGCGAAGCAGCAAGAAATATTTTGTTAAACCAGTTACTTTCTAAAAGATTTTACTTTCACTAATATATTATTTAAATACATTACTATATTACTATTTCTCTTACTCAACTAATATATTAATATATGTTTTAAAAATAAGGCTATTTGGAGGATGCCTGGGTGTCTCGGTTGGTTAAGCAGCTGCCTTCGGCTCAGGTCATGATCTCGGGGTCCTGGGATCGAGTCTCACATCAAGTTCCTTGCTCAGCGGGGAGCCTGCTTCTCCCTCTGCCTCTGCCTGCTCCTCCCCCTCCTGTACTCTCACTCTCCTCTGGCAAATAAATACAATCTTTTTAAAAATAAACAAATAATAAAGTAAGAGTGTTTATTAAAATATGTGACTGTATGAGTCTGAAGTTGCCTGACCATCTTCCGTCTGGCCACATAAATCCAGTGAATGAGGAGGCAAGTGTTGTTACACCTGAGAGGTCAGGGAATGCTTCAAAGGGGAGGTGACTGTTGAGCCACATTCTCAAGAATGAGGAGTCTGCCCAGCAAAGGAGCAATGGGGCACTTGGGAAGAGAATTGAGAAAGGGCAGAGCGTATTCACAAAGCAGAAGTGTGTGAGTTGGTGAGCAAGGTGTCTGGGGAGAGAATACGATCAGACTCTTCCCTTCTTTCTCGGTTTTTTTCTTTCCAGAAAGATCACTCTAATGCAGTGTGATGTGTGGATCGATAAGGAGGGTTTGGTGTAAATTAAGAAATCGCAAGCAGGAGGAGGAGCGTGGAGACTGTTTGAAGAGAGATACAGGATGAGGGTCGAAATGAAGGCAGGAAAGAGGAGATAGAAATTGAACATATTTCAGTGTAGATACGGAGAAAAGGAGGGAAATGCATCACATGCCAAAGTCTGATAGGAATTTACCTTATAAAAAAAAGAAATAATTCATAGCTTTAAGTCGGGTAAGTATCCATGGTCATAATTCTCTTTGTATTACCCTACCATGGATAATCACGTAGACAGCTTGCTCAGGACACAGTGGCAACAAATTGACGTAATCATTACTGTTTTGTTATTGGCAGTTGTATAAATAAACATAGTAATGTCTCAGTATGATGAACAGGTCCATTCAAAATAGATTGTATATTGTGGAGTCTGCATAAGACACCTAACCAGTAACGTCAATCAGAAATTTTCTAATGGTTTAACATTTAATCCCAATTATAGTTAGCATGTCTATCAGAAAATTACTTTTTTTCCAATTATAAACACAAACTTTTCCTAAAAATACATCTTTTCATTAGGACTTAGATGCTCTAGGGGTTCCTGGGTGGCTCAGTTACTAAGCGTCTGCCCGGGTCCTAGGATTGAGCCCCATATCAGGCTCCCTGCTCAGGGAGGATCCTGCTTCCCCCTCTCCCACTCCTCCTGCTTATGTTCCCTCTCTCGCTGTCTCTCTCTGTCAAATAAAATCTTAAAAAAAAAAAAAAAAAGACTTAGATGCTTTAGCTTATTAGAACTAAAGACTCTGTAACACATTTATGTTCTAGCTCATTAGCCACCTGTCTTTCTGTTTCTCCGTTTTCATCCTCATAATCCAGATTTTCCTGAAGTTGGCAAATTATACACCTCACATGTGGTCATTATATGTCTAAGCCCTAATGAGGTTATGCAATGTAAACAACCTCAAAATGCCACAACTTACTCTCTTTCTTAGACAACAAGCACCTTGTGGGCATCCCGTATATTGTGCTCACCAAACAGTCATTGGTAATGATGATGTACTTTTCAGATGTTTATGTCTATATCAAAGTAATATACACTCATTATAGGCAAATTTGTATAGTCTTGGGTTATCCCCTTCTCCATCCTCTTGGTTCAGTTTGCCCATTTTTTGAAAATGGTAAGGTGAATTTGTTTTTCAGTTTTCGAAGTCAGAAAGCCAAAGTGAAGTCTGAAAGAAAGATGTCAGTAAATAAAAGCATAAAATATTTTTCCAGTCCTCTGTTAGACTTGGGGCTGCTTACCTTCATCTTTCTTCCTTCCCCGTTCCTAAGGAGTATCAGGTTTAGAAACTAGATATTGGATAGAATTCCAGTAAGAGTCCGTCGAATTTGAGAATTTTTTAAAAACTAAGAAGTTTCACTGTCAACACCTCCCCCCCCCACTCCCCCAAATAGCCTACACTCGATAGTAGCCATTTCTCTTAAAAGAACAATGGTACTTTCTTGGGGCCAGATGTTGTTAAATTGGAGAAGTTTGGGAAGATATCAGAATTTAAACATTATATATGCCTGGTGTTTTTTCTGATACTGCAGTGGTTTACCTGTGTGTGTGTGTGTGTGTGTGTGTGTGTGTTTTATATCTCATGAGGTTATTGTTGAATACACACCCTCCCAAGAGAATAAGTTCTTTCTTTTCTTTGAACAGTGATTCCATTGAAACAGTGATTCCATTGATTCTGTTTTAGAATTTCTTCCCTTGTTTCTCTTTTCCTTCTTGGCAGCATTGTTTTTGAAGTCTTAAATTTGTTCACGTGTTCTTGGAATACTCCTTTTTCTCTTCTACCATTTTCAACTATCAGCAAAGAGGTTCTCCTCCCCAAAAATCTTGCTTCATTCAAGAGGCAATACAGCACAGCATTGTACACAGCACAGTCCAGGAGATTGGTTAAGAGGACAGATTCTGGAACCAGACTTGTTATTGGAAGTTTATCTTGTTATTTAAAAAGCTGAGTGAGGGGGCGCCTGGTGGCTCAGTGGGTTAAGCCTCTGCCTTCGGCTCAGGTCATGATCTCAGGGTCCTGGGATCGAGTCCTGCATTGGGCTCTCTGCTTTGCAGGGAGCCTGCTTCCTCCTCTCTCTCTCTCTCTCTCTCTGCCTGCTTGGTCTCTCTCTGTCAAATAAATAAATAAAATCTTAAAAAAAAAAAAAAAAAGCTGAGTGAGCTTGAGTCAATTCTTTAGCGCCTCTGTATTCTGGGTTTCTTGTTTGTTAAAATGGGGAAGATAATTGAACTTACATTATAGCATCGTTATGGGAATTAAGTAAGTTAATACATGAAAAGAATAAGCACCCAGTACAGCGTTATAACCGAATTATATAGTGGTGGTATTCATCTTTGCTCCTGAACATGAAGAAAGATACAGAAATGAGTATAACTAATTAAATCACTTTCCTCCTACTAGCTAGTTACTTGGGACCACTCATATTAGAGTTCAGATGACTAGCATCCCAGGGAGACCCTCTCTCCTTTTTCATTATTACCTAAGTGTCTCTCAAAAGGGAGACTTTCTAGTATTTCTGAAATGAGTATGCTGAGGAAAGCTTTCCACTATTAGTATTCTTTAAACAGTGCTAAGTTTAGGAAAAATAAAATATATTCTTTCCAAGAGTGTACATACAGCCGTTCTTCAGGGATCGAAAATCAAATGTGCAAATCCAGATAGGTGTAGAATTTTACTAACAAGACTGAGAATGGGTGAGTGTGTTACGATGGGTGAATTTCATGGACAGTATAAACTAATTTTCAGGCACCATTTCTGTGTGAGACCCAAGTCCCAGAAACACAGTGCTTCAACCCAGTAACAGAAGGTAGGAAAAGAGAAACCAAGTTTGACCCTATATAGCAAAAACCTTCATGAGTCTACTTTCTTCTTTACCACCTACAGGACAGACTCTAGAAAGATAAGAAAAAAATTTTTTTCAGGAAGGACATGTTGTGTATTTAATCTCTATGGAGAGGAATGTAGGTGACAGAAAAGTAACTTTTTTTTTTTTTTTTTTTTTTTGAGAGAGAGAGCACCCTCTCTGGGCTAGTTGGGGAGGGGAAGAAAGAGAGGGAGAGGCAATCTTAAGTAGGCTCCATACTCAGTGCAGAGCCCAGTGCAGGGCTCGATCTCGGAACCCTGAGATCATGACCTGAGCCAAAATCAAGAGTTCCTGATGTCCAAGCAGCTGAGCCACCCAGACGCCCTGAGCAGTAACAATTGTAAAGTTACCAAAGTTAATTTCTTTCCTTAGGGTAGTCGAAATGGGCTTAAATCTGGACTAAATAAAACCATTTTGTACGCTGGTGACCACTTGCTCTTGGGAGTAGGTGCTCAGTAGTTAATATTCAGAAAGTTTCATTTCCCAGAGAGGTTAGATTCTTCTCTGGTCAATAAGTGACTCATTGTACCAACCCCGGATTAGGAATTAATGTCACAAATAACATACGCTTCCTTCCCATAGTCTGCGTAAGATGCATGCCAGTAGAACTCTTCAGCTATTACCCTTTCAGAAAAATTAGTTAAAAGAAATTCCTGAGGCTCTCAGCCCAGCCCTTAGGTAAACCTGCACTGTCTTGTTTTGTTTTACAAAGCCATTCAGGAATGCCCCCCTCCATTCACAAAAGGAATTGGTACTAATCTAATAACTCAGTGGCATATCCAGCCGGCCCTTCAGGGAATGTGCGTGCGGAATTTTGTACAGCTGCTTGCGAACATTTGTCTCAGTATTGCTGTTACCTATCAAGGGCCCAGTTCAGGATTCAGATGAAAGCACGATACTGTCTCTGAAGAAAATGTACTCTGGGCTTTTCTTCGATTCAAGGGAAAGGTGTGGCTTGGCCACAGAAACAGTGTTGTGTGGAAATATAATTCAGGAGCTTCTGCAACATGACCTAACTGGAATCCAGCTCTCTTCAGACACTTCCTGCTCTGAACTCGTGGAGCCCTTCTTAAGCCACCCAGTTCAGCCTTGACATGAAGCTTTGCCCTCTGCTTAACTTTCCTGTAACAACTTCTTCTTTTTAAAAAAATTATTTATTTATGTATTTATTTATATTTCCATGCTGCTCAAAGCTCCTTGAGCTCAGGAACGATGACTTGTGTTTGCTCTGCAGGCTTAGCATCATTAGTGTGGGCCTGAGACTGAGGAGAAGGTTGATTGCTTGGTAAATAACGACTTCTCTATACTCTTCTTCTCTTGGTGCCTGTAGGACATTGTAGTGGAAATACCACCACTATTCCAGATATTCTGTTACTCTTACCGTGTATATGTAGAATTCCAAGTACAGAATACACTCACGGGATAGACATGTTCAGATAACCTGAAACCTAGGGAGTTTACCACCAACTTTTCACTAAAGGAACTTCTAAGGGACACGCTTCGAAAAGAATGAAACTAATCCCGAAAGGAGTATCTGAGATGCAAGAAAGAATGGTGAGGATATAAATTGGTAAAAATGTCCAAATAAATTGTCGTTTATCCCGTTAAGTGTAAAATGTACAGAACTCACCAGTTAAAAGATAGAGAAGGTTGGAGGCACGGGTGTGACTCAGCTGGTTGAGCATCTGACTCTTGATCTCTGCTCAGGTCATGATATCAGGGTCTTGGGATGGAGCCCTGTCTTGGGGCTCCGTGCTCAGCGGAACTCTGCTTCTCTCCTCCTCCCTTCCGCCTCACCCCTCTCCCCCTCGCCCTGCTCGATCTCTCTGTTTCTCTCTCAAATAAATAAATAAATCTTTCTTTAAAAGGAAAAAAGGTAGAGAATGTTAGATTGGATTTTTTTTTTTTTAAGTGTTTACCCAACCCCAACTTTGTGCTTTTTCAAGCAACACCTACAGCTTTTGGTCTAATGCTGGCAGGAATGTGAAGTAGTATACTGCCTTGGTAAGCAATTTGATATTAACTATGTAGTTGAACATGCACATAGCATGAAACCCTGC
Source organism: Neogale vison (assembly GCF_020171115.1). Lineage (NCBI taxonomy): Eukaryota > Metazoa > Chordata > Mammalia > Carnivora > Mustelidae > Neogale > Neogale vison. The sequence goes on along the minus strand of NC_058094.1, from coordinate 160,207,432 downwards.
AGTTCCGTGCACAGTTCTGTATGGCATGAAAGTTTGCACAGATGTACACCAAGAGTCACACCGAAGAATATGCAGAGCACCGTTGTTCTTAACAGCAGAAAACAGAAACAACCCCAGTCTTCGAGGACAGAAATATGATTAAGTCACCTCTGGTTTCTTCACACAGTAGAATTATACAGCAGTGAAAATGAGCATGAGGGGCGCCTGGGTGGCTCAGTGGGTTAAAGCCTCTGCCTTCCGCTCAGGTCATGATCCCAGGGTTCTGGGATCGAGCTCCGCATCGGGCTCTCTGCTCAGCGGGGAGCCTGCTTCCCTTCCTCTCTCTCTCTGCCTGCCTCTCTGCCTATTTGTGATCTCTGTCTGTCAAACAAATAAATAAAACCTTTTAAAAATAAATAAATAAATAAAAATACCCCCCCCAAAAAAGAAAGAAAATGAGAATGAGCTATAGCTATAGGCAGCAACATGGGTGAATGTTGGGGCGCGGGTAAAGAAGCAGGGGAGGAAGGGAGGAGAGCCGAGTGTACACCAACAGAAAGGGAGAAGGGCTCTCAGCACCCAGGAGCTATACCAGTTTGAAAGGCTTACACTTACTTACCCCTTGGGCTTTCACTTAGATTCCTCCATATAACGTGATGTTTTCAAGTTCTGCTCTATGGTTTCAGCCAGCCAGGCACTGAATTGCGAGTGTCAGTTGAGGACACAGATAAAGATCGCCCCTCCGTCTGGTGGGGAAGGTGGATTGGATAAACAGAGAAACAAACTAGCGTGTCATTTCAGGCAGTGATAAATTCTCGGATAATTTCTGATGGGATGGAATATGAGAGACCAGGAATCTCTTGTAAAGAGGGAGAGTGGTCAGAGAACAGGTCTCGCATGATGGAACTGAGGGGCAGACGCATGGTTAGGTCCAGCAAAGAACATTCCAGCAGGAGGGAGTTTGGGCTTCCCAAGGAAAGCAAGGTCACAATGGCTGAGGCGGAGTAAGTGAGAGGGCCAGTGGTCAAGGCTGAGGTCAGGGAGGTAGTTGGGGTTCCTGCTCTGGAGGGGGAGAGGGACTACTGAAAGTGTTTGAATTGATTTTAAGTATTATAGGAAGCCTTCTGAGGGCTTTGGATAGCATCCTAGTCCAAAAACACAAGCAGCCTAACAGCAGGAGAAAAGACAATTGATAATAGGAAATAAGCAAGAAAAAATGATTACAACAATACCTTTTCAGAGCTTAAAAAGAGAAACTTAAGTATTCTGGAGAATTTCGTTTTATCCAGTTCTTTATTCATCTTCCACGAATGTAAGACATTAAAGTACCAGTTACAGGCGTGTTTATATTCACGTGCATGCGCACAAACACTATATAGTCTTGTCGTGACACATCTGTGTCATGAAAATGTGACATTTTTATCCAGAGAATCGAGACTACTCATTTTGTGCTTTCATTACTTAACCGGAAATGATACGGTAATGATGAGGCAGGACATTTGAAATGTGTTTTTGCCGATCCTGAGATTTGCAGTATGTGTGTGAAATGCGTAGTAGTATCATTAATTATTATACAGTATAAAAAGAACTTCAAAAGAAGTCATTACTCATAACTCAGTAGAGTTTGGCTGGTCCGGATGATCAGAAGTGGATGTCCTGTTCCTAACGGGTTTTCAGTTCAGAGCCCATCACTTCCAGCCGTAGCCCACACCAAGGCCTCAGGGAAGGCCCCAATAGTGTGTTCATACAGTCTCTATTTTAATTGCAGATTATTGCATTTTTTAAATGCAGCTGGTCCCCCACACATACCTCCACCCATCCCATTTCCCCTTACGTCAGGTTGCACTTAGTGGCCCTCACCCAAGATATCGTTACCCCTTTGGTTTCATGCAGACAACCTTCTGCTCCCACTGTGTTAGTACAGTAAACACTCTGAGGTCCTCATCTAGCTTAGCATCTGCAGCTGGTACTTGTCAACTTCTCTGTTCTTTATTTCTTATAAAAGTGTGCCTTGGCTTCTTTGACACCATAGTTTCCTGCTTTTGCTCCTACCTATCTCACGCTTTTCACTGAATGCCCTCCTTTGTTGTCCCCATGGGTTCTGTCCTAGATGTGCTCTCTCTCCCTCAGGAGTCTCCTCTGCTTCCTGGAGATGATCCTGAAGGAAGAGAGCTCATCTTCTGTCCAACTCCCAACTCACCCCTCTCCCTTGAGCCCCAGACCCTCATCTCCGACTTGTGATGTCATCACAAGCAGCAAGCCAGCCCGCATTCTCCTTCTCGATCAGGGCTTGACCGTGACACCCCCCCGCCCCCCGCCATCCACTCTGACACCAGGCCAAAAATCTGGGGCTTATCCTAGATTTCTTTTCTCTCCCCTTCTGCTTCATTTGACTCATTTCAGATTATTTCTCTTGCCTTTGCTGTCCTCACTGTTACAGGTCTGTTGGTCTTCTTCCCGGGGCACCTGGATCGTCACAGTCTTTTAATGACGCTCCCTGCCTCAAGGGTCGCCTCCTGCTTCATCCCGCATAGTTACCAGAATGTGGATTCTGACGTGCAAATGTGACGTCCATCCTCTGCATAAAACTGCGTAGAACTCTTCAGTGCTTCCCTTCCCTTCAGTACAAAGTCTCGGTTCTGTCATCTGACCCTTTGTGATCTGGTCCACGTTGGTCAGGCTCCTGAACTTTGTGCTCAAGTTTCTCCCCCCGCCAGAGAGCTTGGCATCTCCTCTCTGAGGCCTCTACCACAGTTAGGTGAAGCAGGTACTATGGTTCTCCATTTTGCAGATGACAGAACAGAGGCACAGAGAGGCTGCGATATTTGGCCAAGGTGATACAGCTCATGAAAAAGGAGCCAGGACCTGAACCCGCTCTCCTAAGTCATACACTTCTACTGGCACAGGAGCTTCTGCAGTTGGTAGTTACACATATGCCTCCGCCGCTAAGCTGTGAGCTTTTGAGTGCAGATACCGTGCCTTCTGTCCTCTTGTATCATCTCCATAACTGGGGTCTCGACCGCATCACTCAGCAGGCACATTAGTATGTGTATGAATGGGAGAATGAATGAATGAATGAATGAATGAATCATTGAAGTGTCACTGTAAATGTCTCATCAACTGCAGGAGAAGTGATACTAAGAGTGTGTAGGGGTAGTACAGCCATTCGTGTGTTTCCCCTACCATGTATTTTGTCCATGAGGACCTAACAGAAGTAAAAGTGTTGTTACTGCCTTGGAGGAGAGTTTGGTTTAAACAGTGGGAAGAACTTATATTGTGCTTTATATAAAAGTCATTTTTATTCCTGTTAGCAACAAAAATTGTTAATATTTAAAGGACACAACTTATCTTTTAAAGGGTTCATCCTGTGCTAATAGCTAACAGCGTCGGCAGTTTAATTACTGATTTAATTGAGATCTAGAGCAGACAGACTTCCCCGTACTTTGAGAACTGCCGGTCACTTTACATATTGGCTCTGTTTTGTAAGGGATCTTAAACAAGTGTAAGCTTTCCATCTTCCAGTGGTAAATTCATTTATCAGTTAAAAGGGAAAGGATGCTTCCCAGTTAAAGTTAGCAACATTATTCATCTTGCATAGGTCAAATGTATACATCAGAAGGATTTCAGCTACTATTTTACATGTAAGAATAATATGGTTAAAATACAAGTAGGGGCCTCTGGTGGTTTCTGGAACTGTCCTTGCTTGTGGAGAATCCCTGAAACATGGCCTCCGATGTTCTTCGTAATAGTAGCATGCTTATTTCATAAATCAGAGCCCATACAGGAAAGAGCTTTTCTGTTTTTTTCCCTCCCCATGCAAAGGCTTATAACTGAATGAGAAAAAAATTAATTAATTACATGAATATTAAGAGGTTACTTATCTATTATAACATTGGGCCACAAGTTGACTAATTAAAAGGAATGCAGGTTGGAAAGCTGCCACAAATCTGCTCCTTTCATTTAGAGGACCACAGGCTGAAGCCGGTGATTGTGCGTGACAGACTCTGGGAACAATGGTGCCGCGCACAGACCGTCCAGATGAAGCATGCTCGTCTGAATTACACCGACGACGGGGTGGCCTACAGGCAAACAAAATGGTTAAACAATACATAATCAAGTTTTTATTTGGTATTTCCTGCGAGGCTGTACCAGTTGCCAGGGAGCGTACTGTATTTTTTCTTCGGCTGTATTAATTGTTGACCATAGTTGGCAGAGCACCAAACAGGGACAGATAAGGGGGAAAATGGCATCTGGACATTAAAGCCCCAAGCGTACTGGGGGGAAAAAAAGCACAAAAAATTACAGCATATATCAGGAATTTTCCAACTAACGATGTGCGGATGTGGTAGCGCAAGGGAAAAAGAGCCAAACTGAGCTTGCTTTGTTCACTAAGAGAGGCCCCCCTGTAACATTCCTTTTAGCTGTGCATATTTTGGCTTCATTTGTACAGTTTTAACTTTATACTGTGTGTGGAGAAGCTCAGTTGTAACTAGCTGTTCCTGATAATTATATTGCAATAATTAAAGTTCATGGTTGGCTGTTACACTCTTCGTTATTTAGAAGCTGCTTCAAAAACGAAGTCTTAAGTCGACAACCCTTTTTAAGTGAATGTCGTTACTATATAAAAGATGGCAACAATTATTTTCTTCGATTTCACAAGTTGTTGTTGGTTTTTGTTTTGTTTTGTTTTTTTAAGTTGATTGATTTGTGGAGACAAATAAAAAATAATCTTGGGATAGGAGTAGCAGGTCCAGACTGAAAGTGATGAGATTTTGTAACCCGCACGTAAAATATTGCCCAACTGGTTTATAAAACATAAAAATTTGTGATAGGGATAATCCCCTTTGCTACTTTGAGATTCCATTTGAAATGCAAACGTAATGTACACATATTAGCAAATCTCTTGCAGAAACCAAGCTCAGTGAGAAATCGTATGTTACTGTTTTAACGCAGTAATAGAATGAGAAAACTCTGGCTACACCCAGCTGTCTTCTTGATAGATCGATAAGCCTTGGAGTCGCCAATAATAATAATAATCCTGTAGTACCACAGTGTTAGAGCTGTGAAGCATGTCTGCCAGGGGTTTCTCTTGCATGGGTGGTTATCTGTCTGCCTATGTGCTTCCACCTGCAGCCCTGGAGTTATACTGGGTTTGGTTCTAGCTCCAACACGTGGCTGACCATGGGGCTTTGCTATAGTTCTTAGCATGTTCTGAGCATCAGTGTCTTAATCTCGAATACAGGTAAAAAATGCAGTGCCCACCTCCCACGTTATTGCAGGATTTAAATGACTTAAAGTTTATGAAGTCTTGGGTCAATTGGCAGACATATGGAAAAGCCACAGTAAACTTCAGCTGTTATTATTTACATCTTCTCTGGGGGTTCTTATGGATCCTCAAGACATTATTTCTATTTGAGTTGAATATATGTACTTCATTGCCATTGACTTCTGCGGGGACAGCAAGGAACACGTTCAGTGGGTAATGAAAACTGGGGCAGTGTTTTGATGATTCCTAAGCATTCTTGGTGAAGCTGAAATTTTTAGTGACTTTACAGAAGACCTTATTATGACCCAGTTATTAGTTGAGGAAACTGAAAAGCTGTATTCTCAAATAGCGTCATTCTTCTGGGAATGGACTTCTAACTACAGGATACGCATACTTTCTGATGTTAGAGGCAGCTGCCTGCTAGTACAAAGGCCATGACTTCATCTCCAAACGTTAAGGGAAAATCCTCTCTTATTACTGTCTCATATTTGATTAAATGATTTTCATAGGGCTTATTTTAATGACTTTCGTGCAGGGCAATTTCACTGGTGTTTGCTGTTGGTCATTTGCATCCCCAGAAGTCTTAATCCTTAACCTTAAACCTGTGTGAGGGGGTTTGTCGACTCAGAACGTTAGGGTTACGTGATTCATTCCCATACCCCAGGAATTCAGGGCACTGTCCCTTCAGTAAAGGGACGACAGTATTAATGATGAACGTATGGGCACCAGACATTTTTAAATCCACAAAACATCTCACAGGCTGGAGCGTTTGTTAAAAGGGATCTGAATGCATGCCACTTAACTTTTCTCAAAGTAAATCTCAATATCCTGAAAATGTTTTGAGGCCTTAAATAATATTCCTGTTGAATCACATCTTTTGAGTCATTTAGTAAAGACTGCAATAAAACATGCACATATGTAGCAAGTTTTTTTTTTTGTTTGTTTTGTTTTTTAATGGGATCTTTACTTCTCAGCATTAGGAATAAAAGATGATTAATTCTCCCTCACCAAAACTGTAACAGCTACTATAATAATAAGGCGAATGTGGTCAGCTTTAACTTAAGAACTGGAAAACTCTTTCCATTTCTACAATTGGCTTTTTCTCTTCCGCTGCTTTTTAAGTTGGGCTGTTAGCAATTTCGCCTGTCCTTAATTTTAAGCACCATTCTTCCAGTCCCGAGATCCCTATAGGAAGCCCCCTTCTCATAGCCTTGCCTCTCATTGGCTAGCTGGGAAAAGAGCATTTCTGCATAAATTGGATGCTTCCTTCTCCCCTGGAGACCGAATATGCTCATGTTTCACAGTCCCCTGGTTTGTAAGCTTGAGTCCATTGCCTGAAGCTGGAAACTTTCACTTTGTAGCACAAGGCACACATCGAAATCCAGATCCAGTGCCCCTGACGTGCCCGCGGGTCCAGTCGCAGATTGAATACATGCCTCTCGAGCCAGTGTTTCTGAGCTGCCCCGACTGAAATCAGAAACCGATGTGCGTGAGAGAGGTGTCCTTCCAAGAAAGGTATTTCCTTTGTGCAGCACCAGTGCACACAGAACCCAAGGGGTTAACCTGAGAGCTGCTTTGAAAACAGAGGCGAAGGTCACTGGCGGCAACAGCAAAGACTTTTTAAAGCCTGCCGTCCTGAGCCTTTCACCCTGCCTTTCCCACCCAGGGGATTGTAAACATTGGCTCCTAGCCACCCCGTCCCACAGCACAAAACTTCTCTGTGCTTTCAGCATATATACATTTATGCTTTTTTATGGAAGCTGAAGCAAAGGCGCGTTATTGCTGTGAGCACAGAGAACGTGTTTCTGTTCAGTGCAAGGGGAGGAATCCTGTCCTGCTGGAATGTGAAAGCACACAGATAGGCTTATTCAGCGGTGTTTCCCGTGTAACTGAGCTACCGCTCTCTCTTCGGTCTGACTTTCTCAAGTCAAAAGAATGTGTAGAATGCTGTCACTTAATCAGAACCCAGAAGAGCTCTTTTATCTGCCATTTGTTAGTAACTAGCAATATTGCCCTTATCTCTTTGTCCTTTCGCTTGATCCAGTGCCCTTGGATATGGGAACTAGTAACATGAAAGCACTCGTTACCTTGAGCATTGCTTCTTGTTTTTGTTCTTTAAAACTCAGAGTTCTCCAGCCACCAACAAAATGTTGTGGGGGTTCTTTAAAATTTCCATATAGATGTCTTAGCCCTGGCTTCATGATGTTTAAAAGAAACCAAGAGGGGAATCATAGGTTTATGCTCTCATTTATACCTGATTCCTCAAAAGTCTGTTATCCATGCAATTGACTGTAATAACCTTCATTGATTGAGTTGCATGGAAACAGAATGGAACTTCCAGAGCTCTCATGGGCAGCTTAAATTTCTCCCTCCTGATCTTAATAATATGTTGTGTGTGGGTTCATACCCTTCCATCTAGCAGTAATTTCACTCACTTGATCTAATAACTTTTCAGTAATTTCTAAAGACACGAATGGAGAATTCGTGTTGAGAGATCCATATGTTACAGCAGGTAGGGGAGGGAAAAGTACACACTATCCCACTCCTTTCTCCTGTGGCCTTTTTTTAGAAGGGACTCTACTTCACAGGCAGACCTATAAAATCTTACCCCTTTCTTCTGAAATGGCTGTTATGAGCGTATTTTTTAACGAATGTGAATGCTTGCCTGCCTAAAGTGCAGCCAGTCACCATGCATTCCTATGCGAATAACGATGCTGGATTCTAAAAAGAATCCAAGACAGACAACAGCCCCTGCCGCACTGCACAGACATGCAGTCATGAGTACTGTCTGGCCTATGACTGCAGTTGACAAGAGATAATATGCCTTCACCTTTTACCTTTCAGTGTAATAACTCGTTATGGTTCTTCACAGTCTTTTGGAATTCCAGCTTTGCTTTATGGAGTCAAAAATTCTATTGGGAGGTGCCTGGGTGGCTCAGTCGGTTAAGCGTCTGCCTTTGGCTCAGGTCATGATCCCAGGGTCCTGGGATGGAGCCCCATGTGGAGTGGGGGTCCCCTGCTCAGTGGGGAGTCTGCTTTTCCCTTTCCCTCTGCGCCTTCCACCTGCTCAGGCTCACACTTGCACTCTCTCTATCAAATAAATAAACAAAATCTTTAACAAAAAACAAAAAAACAAACCTCTATTTGGTACTAATTAATGTGCTTTAAATGTTCATCTTGATCCACAGTCCATTTCTTTAAATGTAGAGTTTTCTCTGAATAGCGTCATTGACCTGGATGAATGGGTACACAGGACAATGTCCAGAGAGTGTCACTGAGCATGTAGAAATTCTTTGTTCTTCATTTTAGGATTCTAGGGTTGAAGACTTCAGAAATAGTCTTACGTGGGGCTCCTGGGTGGCTCAGTGAATTAGGCCTCTGCCTTCAGCTTGGGTCATGGTCTCGGGGTCCTGGGATTGAGCCCCACGTTAGGCTCTCTGCTCAGCGGGGAGCCTGCTTTCCCTGCTCTCTCTGCCTGCTGCTCTGCCTACTTGTGATCTCTGTCTCTGTTGAGTAGGTGAATAAAATCTTTAAAAAAGTAAAACCTGCCAGATCAAAAGAAAATCTTATGTGACCTCTTGATTTTATAGTTGGGGTACCTGGGGCCCAGTGGCATAAAATTACTTCTTTTTTTTTCTTTTTTTTTTTTTTTTTGGAGGGTAATTCACAAAGATTATTTAGTGGTGTGTCTGAGACTAAAACCCAGGGCTCCAGATCTCGATGCAGGAGTCTTTCCTGTATTCCCTCCAGTCCTGGACCCCCTGTTCTGTATGTGGAGTTCATGGATGACCAAAGACGAGATGAGTAGACATCTGATATTTGCATCTGGGGTGTACCTCAGCAGGAAGAAGTACGCCTAAGTGATTGTGAGCAGATGTTACGTACAGTGAGCAGGTGGTAACATGAAGTCTCGGTCTTTACTTGTTTCCGAGGCATTTGGTAACTGGCGTTTCCACTGTTCAGCTCATCAGCTTGTCATATCTCAATTTCACTGCGATGAGTTTCTCAAGATCTCCGTAGGACCTTCTTTTTCTCTTGCCTGTTTAACTTGTCCTCAAGTGCTAGTGACTTCACAGTGTAGCAGTGAACTCCACGTCAAAGCTGACACTATCACCAGAGCCGTGCACACGGGCTAATTGAGAGTGCTAAATGCTTTTATGACTAGATAAGAAGGATTGAACATGAAGATAAAAGCCTTCAATCCAAGGACCATAAAAGAAAAAGAATTCTTTTTCCCAAGCGACTATTGAACAGTATTGTTTTCTAAAGATGAATGTTATATATACTCATTATGAAACATCATGATAAATTAGAGAAGTACCTTTATATATCAGGAGACAGGAGTAAAGTTTTAAATATAAATGAATGAGGAGTGCCTGGGTGGCTCAGTCGGTTAAGTGTCATGATCCAGGGTCCTGGGGCCAAGTCCCACATCAGCCTCCCTGCTCAGAGAGAAGCCTGCTTCTTCCTCTGCCTGCTCTGCCTGCTGCTTTCCCTGCTTGTACTCTCTGACAAATAAATAAATAAAATCTTTTAAACAAATAAATAAAAATGAACAATGGGAGCCCAGGTTGGCTCCGTCCATCAGGCTGACCTTTGACTCGGGTCATGATCCAGGGGTCCTGGAATTGAGTCCCACCTTGGGCTCCCTGCTCACTGGGGAGTCTGCTTCTCCCTCTGCCCCTCCTCCCCACCGCACCCCCGCCCCCAATGCCCATACATACATGTGCTCTCTCTCAAAAATAAATGTTTTTAAAATATGTAAATAGGGGTGCCTGGGTGGCTCAGTGGGTTAAAGCCTCTGCCTTTGGCTCAGGTCATGATCTCAGGGTCCTGGGATCGAGCCCCACATCGGGCTCTCTGCTCAGCAGGGAGCCTGCTTCCTCCCTCTCTCTCTGCCGGCCTCTGCCTACTTGTGATCTCTCTCTCTCTGTCAAATAAATAAATAAAATATGTCAAATAAATAAAAATGTATAAATAAATACAAATGAGTGAATTAGAAAATAAAATAAGAGTAGAATGGAAAAATAAACCTAAGAATTGGTCCCTCATGAAGACTAATAGCAAAGGCAATTCTTGATTAGACAAAGCTAATCAAGAACAAAGGGAATACAGTTAGGGATTATATCACTCAGCTCTTCTGCTGGGTAGCAGAGCCCTGGAAAGAACTGGCCACCTACAAGACTGAATGAAATAGAATAGGAAGAAATGCTTATCAGAGTAACCTGGAGCCTCAGGGCTTCTCCTGTGAACTCAGCCTGTCACCAGTCCTCAAACTCGGTGCCCCCATTTCTCCCTCTGTGTCCCTTTCCATTAACGTGGGTAACAAAAGAGGATCGTCATGCCGCGTTCATTCTCACACAAGCAAGAGAATGGAGAAAATTTAGCCTACCAAAAAGAGTTTGGGACTGAGCAAAACAGATACTGGTTAGAACTTTCCAAACTCCTCCTCGGCCAATACTGACCGCACCTCACCTTTGTGTAAGGCATGAGGAGCTAACTCAGTCATGGGGGTATGCGGTGTTAGGAGACACAGGATACGCTGGAGAAGTTCGTAGTTTGGTGGGTGAGCCAAATGTGGGAAAAATACCAGCTGGAGAGGTACAAGAGGTGCCCTGTAAAGGGTGACGATGATAAAAATATTACCTATCTACCGGAGGTGAGTGGCTAAAGACGCCTGCTCTTCGTTAATAAAACTTTTTTTGTCACAGTACTCCCCATTAGGAAAATCCTAGAAAGGGTTAGTCCCATGTAGTTGTGTTTTAAAATGAATCTGTTGTAACAGTCACAAAGGATTTGGGAATGCTACGGTGAAAGCTTCCATTCTCTTCACAGGTGGCAGCTTCTCAGTCTTGGAAATTGAGGCAGAAATGGACTGTGATTGGTGTATATGGACTTGTCTTGAGAGTGACACTGGCATTCTGCAGACGGTAGCTCTTGCTAATTAGTGACTGCACGATTGAAGTTCCTTCCTGTTAATGCCAATTAGTTAGATTTTGCGGCGGGATGCGTTTTACAGAAATTGGTGATTGCCATCACTTTCAGACGGCAGAGTTCATACGTTTAGTTCTATGGGTCTCATTAGAGTAGTAAGATGACATCCTTAGTTTATTTCAGGGATGGCTTATGACTCTCCGGCATTATGTTTCAGGAATTTTAAAAATGTAGTTGAATTATTTGCCTACTTTTGAAATATGTGTCTCTGCACCCTCCTTTTCTTTTATGTCAAATGTTTACTTTGCATCTGAAGTCTTAAATTTCTCCTTATATACTTGAGACTTTTCTTCCACAAGGTTGACTCCCTCTGCTGGCTCTAACGGCGAAATGATTACACATCCCAGGGATTGCTTGCGTATGATGTCCTTTGCCTTAGACTTTTTCCGAAGTGTAAAATTAAACTTTAGTTTGGCTCCCTCTGATTCTGGATATAAAATCGCCCGAGAATCTGAGAAATATTTTACATTCCTTTTGAGAACAATATGAAATTCTATGAGACTTAGTAGTAATTTGACATTTGAGAAAGTCTGGCATGCAGATTTATAGTATATAATAGGTGCTCAATAAATATTTATTAATTTCTTGATTGCAATCATATTTTTATTGTATACAGATTGTGTGCACTTTATTGTAGGAGCAATAAATCACCCATTCTCTTTAATGAAGTCATCTGTGTTTTCGTGGCACTTTCTCCATGCCTTATTAGAGTTCCAACCATGCTGTATTAGTTATTTCTTTTTATATTTGCCTCACTAGACTATGAACTCCTCCAGAACAGGCATTATCTATTATTTGTCTTTATAATCTCAATCCCTTTCATGCTAGGATACCCTGTAAATGTTGGTTAACTTCAACATTATATTACAATAAACTTCTTCCCAAATGGGGTGCATACAGACAGAAAGTTGAAGCAACCAGAATTTTTTCTGCATTGTACTTTTACCCTAAAGAGGTGATTGAAAGTAAATGAGGTGTTTATTCAGAACAGCCACTTCCTAAATGTGAGCCTGTCTGTACTAATACAGACATAGCAAGACTTCTTCATGATGTACATCCATAATATTATATAGTGATAAAAGATGTTACAGTGGTTATACCGTTAGCCCTGATGGGTACCGTTGTAACTTTTATTTACATTCTGTACTTCATTTTCAATGCAAAACCAGATTTTCCTAAATGTTGCTTGCCTAAAGCAAGATATCCCAGCTCTTTTTTTTTTTCCAGCTCTTAATTTTTAAATTGATGTTGGGATATAGGATATTGAATTGCATGCATGCATACATTCCAGAATTTATTTTGGATTATTTGTGCTCCTAACTCAGTACAGTGTCATAGACTGTTGCTTTTCAAAGCATTTTCCAAGGGAAGTCTAATTCTATAGGATGGTAATAGGTGTTTGGGACGGTTGGGAATCATTCCGTGGACATTGCTTGGCAAATGTTACATTACATAGGTTTCTGTTTTGACTGTAGAATTTCTCAGAGCCTTTAATGTGTCAGGGTGAAAATGTGAATTTCGTGAGTGGATTCAGCATATTCCCAAATGTTTTTGATTTAGAACTGTTTCTCATGAAACATCTCTGGGCATTATTTTCCTCAGTGGGACAATGAAGACTTAATGGTATAACCAAATGGCTTCCTCCCACATCTTTTCCAAGATACTGTCAATATTTGCCTCTTCCCGGGAATGTCTTTGTTAATAGAAAATATTGGTGGGATTCTTTTGTATCCATTTATTTTTTAAGTTGGATGTAGAATCTCACAGATTCTGTAGGTTTACCTCAATAAACTTCACTTTCGGGGCTGAGTCAAAGTATTCCTTCCTGTCTTCCCACTCCACTTCTACGGTCAGCCAGGCTAGAAGCCCCATCAGGGCAGGAACCATGGTTCATTCACTAGCACTGGGGGCCAGACACCAGCCAGCACTCTGCGAATGTTTATCCACTAAATGAAGAAAAGTAATTTCTACAGTCAGTTGAAGTTTCTAAACAAGGGAGAACGGTGCCACATGTACACTGATTAAGGTCCCGCAGCCCTCCCCACCCCCAATATTGTCGCCGCGGTTCCCCATGTTTAAATTTCATGCCTGGGTGAATGTGAACGCAGGCTCACCACAAATGGAAACGTGACTGCATGATCTCTGCAGAAGGAAGTGAGGCAACAGGGGCTAATAGCTTTGGGTTTACCTCTTAACTAAACCACGGGACTATATACTGACAGGTATTGTCCTGTCATTTCGTTCATAATGATGTGTCCATACTTTGACCATGGAGGAAATCTAGTAAAAACCACCATCCAGCAGCTTCTAAAATGTTTACATTATTAATATTGTAACTTAGAATCTGGGCACCAACATTTCAAAATACTTTACAGTTTAGTTTTCCTGTTTTGTGCACAGATTGTCCAAGAATTTTGTGTAAATATATATAGTCTGTACACCTCAGGAAGAGAACAAGCAGATGCTTAAAGGGTTGGGAATTTGCTTCAAGTCAGATGTAGCAAGGGTAAAAGTGAGAAGGGAAACCTGACATTTTAAAAATTATCTTCAACTATTGAGTCATGCATCTATACAGAAATGATAGGTACCACTGTTTGTCACTACAAAGAGAACCTGATTACTGCTTTAATAAATCCAGACTCTATTACCATTTCTTTAGAACCGTATATTCTTATAAATTGGCTAATCAGAAGTACATAAAGTGACACTACACACTAACCTGAATGGTTGTGCCTATCAGCCTAGAAGTGTCCTATGTTCCTAATGGGACTGTTAAATGGTTCAACTGCTTGGAAAAACTATTTTACGGTATCTGCCAAACATATGCCTACTCCCTCTCCTTTTCTCTCAGATGGATGGATGGGGAGAGAGAGAGAGATAACCAAGAGAAATTATCAAATATATCCAACATAGTGGACATACACAGAAATGTTCATGGCGGAATGGTCATTCAGCATAGCCAAGAACTAGAAACACCCATCAACAGAAGACAAAAATGGCTAAATAAATTCTGGCATACTGACACGATGGAACCCTACATAACAGTGAAAGGCAACAAACTACTGATACGTGAAGTATCAGTATACAGGATTCCTCCTATTGACTAGGAAAGGTGTAAGAGGGCCTCCTGTGCCTATCTTTCATGTAAGTGGTGGTTACATAGATGTGTGCATACATAAAAATACATTGTACACTTTAGAATTTGTGTATACCCTACTATAAATAAATGAATGAATGCTTTAAGCAATAGATAGGTACGTAGGCATACACGTATCTGTATGTATAGAAGCCAGTAAGTAGCTACAACTTATTTTCTCTTTACAAGGAATTTCCTCTAGGGTATTATGTCTAAATTGGATTCTCTTGCCATATTTATGAATCCACAACACCTTTTGTATCCATGGAATAATTCAAAGATGTATGGATTCTTTTTTTCCATTCTGCTTTTGTTTTGATTTTGTAGCTTGGGAGCAAATTTGAACTTCTGGTCATGCATTTAACAAACAGTCATTGAATGCCTGATGTGTACCAGACACTGTGCCAAGCTTTGGAGATCCAAAGATAGTTAAGTACTCAGTCCCTGTCATTCAGTCTCATGGGGATGATAGAGATGGAAGCAGCTTCTTGTGGTCACACGACACATCCTCAGAGGCTGTAAGAGCTGTGTGCAATGGAAGTGTAGAACAGGGAACAGATTCTCCCTGGCTGAGAATGTTCTGGAAGCCTTTCACAGAAGAGTCGCTGGGCCCTGCTTTTTTTTTTTTTTTTTTTACCATAAATTAGGGTCTTCTCTATTTTAACCATCTACAGTGATGACTTAAGACTACTTTTCAGTTATTAAAGGCTCATCAAAATATGTTGTATGATGTACATGTTTTCTTAGATATCACCATAATCACTTTAGATGAGTTAAAAGTCCTAGCAGTTTCAAGGATAAAAGAATCTTCCTGCCACGGATTTCTAGAAAGCAGCAACATTCTTTGAAATGTTTATAAGTGGAAAAGTAGTATTTCTTTGAGTTAGTTCTGAGGTAAAAGCCAAGTTTTACTCAAACTGGAGGGTTACTTTTCCTTTCAAGTCATGTTCGCATGCAGCAACCACACTGCCCCAAACACATGTGCAGCATGAGCCCCAAGCCTAGGTGAGAAGCCTTCCGCTGGTTTTTATGTTCACACATGTATTTCTCCTAATAGCGGATGTACTTAGAAATACTCTGTAAGGTCCTTGGTATTAGTGTGGTTCTTCCTAGAAACTGAGACAATTTTAAGACAAGCGTTGCAGCTTATCAAGAGAAGATGAATTTGTATGTCTTATAATTACCTATTTAATTAACAGAGCTGCATGCTTTTAAAGGGATCCTTCCCCTTGGCTCAGAGAAGATATAAAGTTATTAAAAATCCTGGAAGTGTAAAAAGTGTTTTATAAGAGAAAGGAGGGGGGAAATTACATAAAATAAGAAAAGATTAAAAGAATAAAATTTATAGAAGAAAGGAGGAAAATCGAGAGCTAGAACACGTGTTTGCTTGTGACTTTTCTTGTTTTTAGTAGCTTTGAAATCAGATAGTAAAATCTAGAGTGATGTCATCACATCCATACAATTGCACAGCATGGTCAAACCTGAAAATTTCTTGGGTCAGGTGAGGGGAATTTTTTCTTTGACTTGGGGACAGTGTTTTAAAATGGGTGATGAAAGTGAGGAGGTTCTCCAAACCCTATTTTCCAGTCCCTGTTTCCACAACTCTAGTCAAATGTGTGTTTTGCTCTCTTAAAGAGATGAGAAAGTGCCCTCTTCACACTGGGTCTTCATAGACCATGAGGGGTGAGTTTGAGGAAGAGCCCGACTTGAGGAACTGGTTAGATGGTACCGTCATTTGCAGAGATAGGGAATACAAAAGAAGAACAACTTCGGGAGGAAGGACATTGTTGTGGTCTCCAGGGAAGGAATGTTCTGAGCGGACAGCCATGAAAGCGTTTGTCAGCAGAAACACTGTGCATACTGCACCAGACCAGGTCCCTGTGCAGAGCATGTGGGTTAGGGAGACTTTCCCTGCCCTGTGCCCAGCCCCAACCATTTGCACATCCTTGACCTTGATGCCTCAAATGGGGGCCATCTGGGTGAAATCCTTTGGGACACCATTGTTCTAGAAAGACGATTTCTTTTGTTCTTGTCAGCTTTTCTGTTAAACCTACACTGCTGTGGAAATGATTGTTCTGGAAATACGGACTTTAAAAAATTTTCATTAGGCCTAAGACAAACAAGAAAAAGACCTGAGGTCATTCAGTCTGCTCTGTGAGAACCCTCCTGAGTTGGATAAGCCCTGCTTCACTTCTCTGAGTCTCAACTTCCCCATCTCTAAAGACAGATTCATTGGTACTCACCCCATACCATTGAAGGGAGACCGTATAAGGCAGCAGAGGAAGTCAGTCCAACACAGTACTTCCATCTCTTCTGTACCCCATCACTGTGTTCTTCCCCTCCTTCCCTAGCGCACTTCTTTGCGCCCAGGTGGGATGAAAGTAAAAAGGTTTTAGAGGAAGGATCACAAAATCCCACAGTCATCCATCTGCCATTTAACAGTTCTTGTCAGAAAATAACTTCCTTCTGTCTAACTACCCTGTTCTAAGGCTGCAAGCCCACTGCTTCTCTCGGTCAAGCCCTTCTTCTTTTCTGTTTGCGTTGTACTCTTGCTAAATGCACAGCATGAGACAACCTCGTCTTCAGAAGCGTATTTTCTTTCATTCTTGTCTTTAATAGCTGAAAGCACAAAATACAGTGGGAGCTCCAGAATCCTTGGTAGTTCTTTTCTGGTGGCCCAGATTAGGTGGAAATTGCATGGCTGGTTTTCTTTGCCTGCATGCATCTTAGTGAGCCTTTGTAGATGGAGATGTGCAGCTGAGATGACGGGACCAGGAAGACTGCAGAAGGAAACATTATCTTTTTAGCTCCTTCCTGCTAAGGATCTCCAAATTCTTCTCATTTAAGGAAGGCAGCACCCCCCCTCCCCCACTAAATTTTAAAATGTTGGGGAATGTTTGAGGCTGAACTTAGATTTCAAAACTGTGCTTTTCCATTTCCGTGGTGACTCGCACTGACCATATAACTTTCCTAGTGCTCATTCAGTAGGTTTACAGGGGAGGTATGGACTTCAGAGACATTTGACTCTTTTCAAGATAAGAAGTCAGGTTTTAAATTCTCTTACAAATCTGAGTGATTAGGTCGCCTCCCGGAGCATATAGATTTTCTTGAGTTAAGACAACATTCAGAAGGAAACGATGAGCTCCATAGCCTGCCGTATCCTGTGCACAGAATAATTTCATTTCTACTTATCTGTGAAGGTTGAAGGAATGTCTACAAATATTTGCTTGGTTTCTATGGTGAAGGCAGAGAGAGATCAAGTGTGTGATTGTTTAGTGTCAAAATCAAAACTACACTATACTGTACTTCGAGAAAGAGAGTCGGTTTGTTGCTTGAAACATAATAGACATTTAGCAAGGGCTAACTATTTTAAGTTTCGTAAGTTCAAGATGAAATTTAAACAGTACAGCCTGAAGGAAAACATGGGCCCTTTGGGCATTTTGAAACGTTAATTCACGAAACTAAAATGGTCTTCAGCTTCATTAAAAAGTCGTGTGTTGACCGAAGGTGGTGTTGGTGGACACTCAGAATACCTGGTGTAGGTGTGGGGTCATGACCATGATTTATAAGTTTGTGGTGTAATAGAAGCCCTATAATAGAAGCCTGACCTCCTACCCCCGTAATCCTCCATTCGGCTGTATTCTGGCTACCCACGCGTTGGTTGGAATATACATTTATTTTGTGCCTGCTAGACACAGTGCTCTGGGAGGTGCTGTGGGTGGAAAGTGCACTTAGAAATGGCCTCTACCCTCCAAGGACTGGCTTTGGGTCTTGTAGGCAGTAAGTACACAGCAAATGGGATACACTGTGATAAGTGCTGGGATTATGTGTCACTAAGGAAGGACTAGGTGGGGCATGGTTCACAAGAATCAAGCACGGTATTATGAGAAAACATTCCAGAGAAAGATCTCAGCATATGGCAAGGCCAGAGGCATGACACAGCATGTATATTGAACAACCATAAAGCCTCTGAGCAGGTTGAGGAAAGCCTTCGTGTGAAGGAGGAGCAGGCGATAAAACCAGAGAGGGTGAGAGCCAGATCATAAGGGCATTGTGGGTAAACTGGACTTGAACTTGACCCTAAAAGCTCTGGAGCGTGGATGGATTTTACACAGAAGTGTGGTGAGCATGGCTTCAGATGCAGTAGAGAGGACAGAGTGGAAGGAGGTCAGCTGGTAGGGGAAGAGCCCAGAGGAAGTTGTTGTGGCCCTCAGGAGAGGACACAGGTGTGCACAGTGGAACTGCCAGATCTGGCAGCGCAAGTTTTAGGGGGAAGACAACACATGCACTTTGAAGTTGAAATACCTCTGGGAGAACTAAGTGGTGATGTCCAGGAGGTCGTTGGATCTGTGGGTCTGCAGAGTTCTGGCTACCGTGTGGTCATGCTGAAGGACTTCCACCTATCATGCTCCCCAGGGGGTATGCATCACAGAAGAAGAGTAACCGCCTGAGGGTCTTAACCTTAAAGGAAAGAATTATTTTAAGGGACTGTTGGAAGATGAGACCTTCAAGTGGAAGGGACTCTAGGACAGGACCCTCGCGTTCTTCATTTAAATCACTACAGCCATTCCCCACTCCCGTTGTTCTTCACCCAACTCCTTTGACTTGCTGCTTCCCTAGTTTGTGGCACCCCCATCCCCGTCAAGGACTGACCGGTGGCACTAGTGTGATGACTTGGATTGAAGCTCACTTGGACTTTGAAGCCTTCAAGTCTGGAGTAAAACCTTTTTTTAGGTTGATCTGTTGAAACAGCAAAAGTTGTAAGAGACATGTAAGACTCTGAAAGAGATGGTAAGGACTGCTGGTATCATGAAAATTCAGAAGCCTGGATCCCTGAACACCCTTGTCTGTCCTTCCGTGGGTCGTCGTCATTGCCCTATAAGCATAGTACGCAGGCCCCTGACTGCTGAGCGACTGGTCCCCAAAGATTCCTTTCATCTCCACGTGGACAGAACACCCATGTCATTGCCCTTCAAACCTTCTTACATGTCCCCCGAATCGAATTGGGTTCGGACTCACCTTCCTCCACAGATCCCCTTTCTTTTTGAAAGACATGTGATTACTCTAAAGTACCCAGTGATAATTAGACATTATTGTCTCCATATTCTCCAGGCTAGCCGGGTGCCTCTGTCCACCATCAGCCCTCCCCAGAGAGTTGCCTGTGCGTCGTTCATACACCCAGCCATCAGATGATTACTGAGCACCTTTCAGGCAGGACACTGATTGTACACTGTGACCAATAAGTCGAATGACTATAATGGAAAATAGAAGGTTCAAGTGTGTAGAAATGTGGGGAGGTTGGGGTGCCTGGGTGGCCCAGTCGGTTAAGCATCTGACTCTATTTCCGCTCAGGTCATGATCTCAGTGTTGTGGGATGGAGCCCCATCTCCGGCTCCACACTCAGCAAAGAGTCTTCTTGAGATTCTCTCTCTCCTCTCCCTCTGCCCCTTCCCCCTTGTGCACGCACAAGCTCCCCCCACCTCTCTCTGTCTAAAAATAAACAAAATATATTTTTTTTAATTTAAAAATAAGAAATGTGGTTGAAGTTGAGGAGACAGCAGTCATTTCCAGAGGGGAGAGCAGGAAGGGCTTCATGGAAGAAGCAATATGTAAGGATTCAGACTTCAGACGTGCAGAGACTCAGGGAAAGAATATCCCACAGAGAGAAGCACAGAAGCAGTGGCCAGGTGGTTGGAAACCGGCACATCTTGATGGGAGCCAGAAGCTCCACTTGTGAGCCGGTGGGGACAACTCTAGGTTCTGGAAAGGACAGACAGCTTTGCTCCTGATAATGGGTACATGAGAGCACAGGCCAAGATCATTATTGGCACAGTGCTCGGTGCTGAGAATCTCATTTTTGCGTAGACCTTGACAATTTTTTGTCACCTCGTCTATCAAAACATCTTGTGCTGGCCCTTAGATTATAAATGAGTCTATTGGAGATGACTCCTTGATTATTTGCTAAAAAGTACTTTGTGTGTTAACTCTTACTGGTATTTAATTCTTAATAGTTTTCCCTTGAACTGGCTTGGCAGAATTAGAATTCTGATTATGATATTAATTTAAATATATAACTTTAAAGGACTGAATTTTGAGACCCTTTATGAAAAGTCCATGAAATTTTCACTAATTTTTATTTTCATTTCGCAAAACCATATTGGCCTTCCAGAAGGAAAAACATACATACCAGAGAGTTTTATATTGGTTTGAAGCAAATAAACAGCTGAGAGCATAGTTCGGAAAGCCTTTACCTTGGCATTGTACCCATATTCCTCAGAAATCCTCATCCGTGTTTGCATTTAAGACATGATGTTGAAGCCGACCCTAAAAGGAGAATATCACTGTACTGATATCCGCCCCAAGTAATTCCTAACCCAAAAGACAAGCAAAGATGTCCAAAGATAAGCGTTCTTGGGTCTATACTATATGTACCTTGCTAAGGCTTCATGACCATTGCCACATTGTGTAGGGATTTTTCGAATTCTAACAGAAGTCACCTTACAGATCATCTAGTCCAAATGCCCTCACTGACAGAGAGGAAAATGAGGTTTACACAAGAATTTGCCATCCATGCTCATTTCTTCATTTGCAAACTGAATGTATTAGTCAAGTTCCCACCGGGAGATGGGTCCCGGTGCACAACTCAAAATAATTCAAGGAAGTTTTGTTTACAGGACAAGATTTACAAAGGGGTTTAGGGGAAGTGCAGTGGATGGTCCTGGAATTTGGGTCTCATTGCAGCCAAGCTTTTACCATTCCCAAGCTTGACAGGAAAGAGGGGGAGCAGTTCCTGGAATCAGGTAGTGCCCAGGATGGACAGAGACTTTGCAATGGCGGCATAGCCAACTCTAGACAGTGAGGAAACCGGGGAAACTCTGCCTCGCCCTTCTCCCTCTGCCTGAACTCCTGCTTAGGCTTCCTATTGGCCAAACCCAGTAAGAAGGGAGAGGCACATGGGTGGGAAGAGATCCACCCTCACCCCCCAGGGAAGACACCATCCAGAGTGGCAAAGGAAGGACAACCCGCACAGTGTTTATGACGTGCTTTTCTACTCTTCATGAACCAGCTGTATGGTGAGGATGCTTCACATAACATCTACAGATAATTTTAGGATCTTGGTGAAAAGAACATGAATAAAAGACTGTTGAACCTAATATTAAGTGAGAGTAGTTCACTCTTAAATATTTTGAGTCAGAGTTGGCTTTGGCTCTACTTTATCTCACACTGTTATTGGACTGATTAAAAAAACGGTGAATAGACCTGGGTGGCTCAGTGGGTTAGGCCGCTGCCTTCGGCTCAGGTCATGATCTCGGGGTCCCGGGATCGAGTCCCGCATCGGGCTCTCTGCTCCGCGGGGAGCCTGCTTCCTCCCTCTCTCTCTCTGCCTCTCTGCCTACTTGTGATCTCTGTCTGTCAAATAAATAAATAAATTCTTAAAAAAAAACAAAAAACGGTGAATAGAGATCAAAGCAGTTTTAAACAGATACATCCACTTGGGTAAATATCCTTGAAGTTCCCCTCCCCCCATCTTCCACTCCCCATCCTGTTGCCAAATCCATTCAGCACCTCTAGAGGCTGTTAATACATATAATGATTGTACTAAACATCATATTTGCTTTGGTTCCAGCTGGCTCCAACCACTAAACTCTGTCCAGAGTTCCTATTGTTGTCTTTGCTTAGTAGACAACTGCATTGTTATCATGTATCAAAGAGGCTACCTTTGTAATAGATTTCTAAATGTTGATCTTTATACATTGCATTCATGGATTCTCTCTACATGTTTTTAAATTCAAGCTCCCAGTGATATTTTATTTTTAAGAATAAATAGAATTATTAAACACTTTCAGGCAGCATTGATTACATTGTTGAGAACATTCCTTACTTCATGCACTAAAACCTTGAAATATTTTTTTCAGTTTTGTCCGTTCCTTAAAAAGCTTTGGAGTAAAAAATTAATAAACCTGCTTACGTGTGACAAACTGATTTTAAGCTAGGCAGTCTTCCATAAGAAAATTATAGAGGCACAGAAGTGTAATAATTCCAAAGCAAATAGAATTTTCATTTTACTGTCAGGAAAAATTGTTACAATTTATTCTCAA
The DNA here is from genome assembly GCF_020171115.1 of Neogale vison. Taxonomy (NCBI): domain Eukaryota; kingdom Metazoa; phylum Chordata; class Mammalia; order Carnivora; family Mustelidae; genus Neogale; species Neogale vison. The sequence continues at coordinate 160,184,958 of NC_058094.1, read as the reverse complement.
AAACTTGGAATTTACATATCTTAAATCCCATGAAATTTTAGAAATTGTCATCATTTGAGATATTTTTAAAATTATGGTGATGTAAAGTGAGGACTGAAGGACTCTAAATCAGAGAATGTGGAACAGCCACATAAATTAGCAAATTAAAACTGGGGACACAGCTGACATATGAGATAATATTACATAAACTAGGGAACAACTATCAGATTTGTATCTATTGCAAAAAGTGTAATTTGTTATTTTTAAATAACAAACATTGAACATTGTTGGGTTGGGTTTTTTTTTTTTTTTTTGAGAATTAAATAGAAATGTAAGTCTTATAACAGTTCATACTTTCTTTTGGAATTCAAGCATGTTGAATTCCACAAAAATTAAACCAAAAACTGTCTCTGTAGTCAAATGCTAATAGTTCAAATAGAGCATAAGCACACACCTAATTAATAAATCTGATTCCTCCCACTGTTAAAATGATTTACACATAGACCAACCAAAAATCTTAGGATTACCAAAGAACTTTTTAAATATTTTTAATTGAAATTATTAAATGGGAATTTGACAAATAGATGTCCTACCATTCAGAGCACTGGTGTTCTTCAGAACTATATTTTGAAACCTTTTTCTTAAGCCTTTTTTAAAGAAATCATTTAACCCCAAAGGATAACTGAATTTTGAGATCTGTAACTGTCAAGTCTTTTGAAGTTCCCAGTAAAATATCTCTATGTAAATTTAAAATATTTTCCTCTCGGTTATCTGCTTACAACCTGCATGCTTGCCTGTTGATTTGTGGATGTTTTAGAATCCTGAAATGAAATGTGTTGGATGCTGAGGACTGAGTTGAAAGCAGACAGTCCTGGTGAGAATCCCAGCTCCTCCACATCTCAGCTCAGTGTTTCTGGCCAAATGACTCCGCCCCTCTGAAATTCAGTGTTCTCAGCTATAAAATGTGCTTACTGACAGCAGCTGCCTGATCTTGTGCCCTGAAATCATCCTCCCGTCCCTTTTCCTTTCCACGTTCCACCTCCTGCTTTGCCATGTTTTTGTGGCAACCGTTCATTGAAAGCTTCACGTCCACGTAGAGAGCCCTGGCCGACATTCCTATATGCGGATACGATTCTTGTATTATACCCACACATAATCTGTTAATAAAAATTAGAATGTATTTCCCACTGTTCCAAAATGTATTTATTCACTTAACGGTGTATCACGGACATCTTTCTATGGGAGCACAGATGAGTGGGAATGAGAAGCAGCTCATCCTTTCTGATGGCTTTATGGCCAAATAAGAGTCCCCTATTGGAAATTATTGTGGGTGAAACGTCCTTGGGAATACCTCTTTGTGTACTAGAGTGAATATTTAAGATACATTCCTGCAAGTGGAACTCTGGTTCGGTGACATCGGTGCTATTCATCTTGTAAATACCATCAAACTGTCCTCTAAAGAAGTTGAGCCGGTTTGTGGTTGGGAACAGTTTCCCCATACCATGGCCAACCGGGAATAGTGTCGTTCTGTTCACTTTTGCTCAGGCAAAAAGGATAGCCCTTTATTTTGATGACTTTCTGCCTTTATTCCTTGCTTTCTTTTAATGAGGTGATGTATCTTTGATAGTGTGCTTTTTTTGGTCAACTATCGTTATACTCTTCATCCGTTTTTCTGTTGTTTTATTTATGTAATTTGTTTTAGGTGTTTCATCCCAGGTTGTTATTTGCCTTTGTCTTTGTTTTATAGTGTTTGCCAAAGAGAATTGCAGTCTGAACTAGAAAGATCCGTTAATCTTTTCATCTCAAGCTTCTAGATTTCCCTTCCTGCTGAAAAAGGCCTCCATATCCCAAGGTCCTCTTCTGTTTTCCTGTAATACATTTTTTCTAGCTCTGCTTTGTACACTTAGATTTTTTATGAATATACAGTGTCTCTTTTACATAGTGTAAAGTAGGGCTCAAACTTACTTTCTTCCAAATGGAAGGCCAGTTGTCTGGGCCTGAAGTACATTTTTTCTCTAATTAAGATGACATTCAGCAGCTATAAGAATGTTAAATCCCATAAATAGATCATTCTCTTTCTGGACTTTCTTTTTAACCTGCTGGCACCTACTATTTTGCTTTCTGTACCTTAGAGTGTGTTTTGGTAACAGAGAGCAGAGTCTCTTCATCCTTACTTCTCAAACTATTTTTGGCTCTTCTTAAAGCATTATTCTGCCAGAAGCCCCATATTGTCAGAAGTTAAATTCCTCCCCCCAAATCATTGCATTGTCTTAAACTTTGTTAATATAGGAATGACAATTATCTTTATGTTTTTCCCATCTTAGTCATAGTCTGTCTCATTTATTTAGTTTTCAAATTCTTCAACAATAGTATGTCATTTTGTTTATATAGATTTTGCTTTTTTAAATCGTTCAATGTTTTGTGAATGGTAACCTTTTTACATTATATTTTATAACCGACTTACATAGGATTTGTGTATTTATATCTTATGTCCATCATCATCTAAATTACTATATCTTAATAATATTTTTGCTGTCATAAGTTTTATTTACCCAAATAAGGCCAATGTGTATAGGGCAGAAACCCTTAGAAATACAAGGAGATTCTGGGAGAAGGAAAACAAAAATTCAGTTCTCTTCCAGAGTTCGACAAAGCATAGAGAAATAATAAGGAAGTAAAAACTAGAGCCCAGAACTGGATGCTCTTTTTAGCGAATGTAGTTAAGTACCTTCTTTCTGGGGGATGACTGATAACTGAATTTTGTCTGGTTATCTTCTAGCAGTGATTGCCTTAAAATTGTCAATTTGGTGTTTGCTAAAACCCAGTTGTTATGTGAGCGATATTGTATTGGGTATTTACAGATGTAGCCTTGGGTAAAATTGGGTCCATGCAGCCTGGAACTATCCATATTATGAACTGTGTTACAGGATATGATTTTCAGATGTCAGTGAGTTCAGGGAGGTGATGGCATCAGAGCTAGGCTTTGTAGGATAAGTAGAATTTCCAAATGTGAAGAGGAGAAGGAAGAGCTTCTCATCTGATGAGAACAGTGCCAAACAAAGCATGGAGGCAGGAGCTGGAGGGTTGGTTTATATCATGGACTGGTGCTCAGACCTAGCCAAGGGTTAGTGTTACCTGAAGAACTTTGTTTAAAAAAAAGAAGAGAGAGAGAGAAAAGAAATAAAAAAGTAAAGGAAGAACTCCAGGCCCCCCACCATGGAGATCTAACTCAGTGAGGGAGAGATAAGGCCAAGACACATGCTCATCTGTTCGTTCTCTCTTTCTTTCTTTCTAGATTGATTGATTTATTTTAGAGAGAGAAAGCAAGAGCAGGGAGAGGGAGAGAATCTCAAGTAGGCCCCCTACTGAGCTGGGAGCCCAATGCGGGGCTCGGTCCCATGACCCTGAGATCATTACCTGAGCCAAAATCAAGAGTCAGTTGCTTAACCAACTGATCCACCCGAGTGCCCCTAGACACATATTTTTCTACAATCCCAGTGGATGATTCTGATGCAGAGTCAGAGTGGACACCCAGTGCTGTGGTCTAGAATGTAACAAGGCTAGAAGGGTTATGGAGATACTGCGGGATATGCTTTTGGAAAGATATACTGGAGCCAGTGATAACTGAATGAAACTGTTCAGTTATTTGGGTTTTGTTTGCTTCTTTTTTTACATTTCTGTTACATCACCACCATTCCTCTATTAGATGTCAACCAGCTATCCATTACACAAAATTTGACCTCTTGTGTGAATTCAAAACAAAACCTATTAAATGAGATGAAGAGGAATCAGTCAAGAATCTTCTTTCAGTTAGATATTGCTGTATAATCTCACCCAAACTTAAAACAGCAGTCACTTTATTACCATTTATAATCCTATGAGTTGACTGGACTCAGCTGGGCCCTTCTGCTCCTTGTGACATTGGCAGGGGCGGGCGGACCACAGTCATGTGGGGGATCGGTCCAACTTGAATGTCCAAGATGGCTCACTTGCATGGCTTTCAGCTGAGAACTGTCCTCTGGACCATCTTTGTGGGCTTCTCACCACATGATACTTGGATTCCAGAGGAAGCGTTTCAAAAGCAAGACTGTGGGGCACCTGGCTGGCTCAGTCAGTGGAGCGTGCGGCTCTTGGTCTCAGGGTTGTGAGTTCAAGCCCCACATTGGATGTAGAGAGTACTTAAAAATAAAATCTTAAAGAAGACAACCCAGACTACTAGGCTTCTTCTGACCTAGTTTTGGTGGTCTCAGAAAAATTCTGTTAGTTTAGGCAACCAACTCACTAAGACCAACTCATTTTCAACAGAAGGTGACTTAAATTCTCTCTCTTCTTTTTTTTTAACACGATTTTTAAAGTTTATTTATTTGAGAGAGAGAGAGAGAGGGAGGGAGAGGGAGAGGGAATCTGAAGCGGACTCCACGCTGAGCACAGAGCCCATCTTGGGTTTCAGTCTCATGACCATGAGATTATGATCTGAACCCAAACCAAGAACCTAGCTCTTCCCCCAGCTGAGCCCCCAAGGTGCCCCAGCCTCTGTCTCTTGCTGGGAGGGGTAGCGTGTGTCTGTAAGGAAGGAAGGAAATCATGTTCTGGAGAATTGCAACTGCGATCTGAATGCACCAAGTACTACAGCGTCAAAATACATAAAGGAGAATTGTAGGAAGTTTTGATAGATGTCCACAAAAGTGCAATTAGACCAAATAGTAAGTAAGGATAAAGGGAATCTGAATAATATAAAATGCTTATATAGTAGATTTATGTATTGAATTCCTTGTGTGACAGCAAAGAATATTCCTTTATTTCAGCCATCTGTAGAATCTCTGTGCCCCCCAAAAGAGAAGCACTTGAACCTTTTATAGGGGTTCTGGTCTATTTCCCAACCTCTCAGCCTTGCAGATAGAGCCACAGCAGTGGACACTACTCTTGTATTAAGTGAGATTCTTCCTATTGAGGAATCCTATCCTCTGGATGACTTTTTTACACTATGGTGTAGACAGTTGAGTTACACATTCTCAAGTTCTTGGTTTCTTAATTTGTTTTCTGAAAAGAGTGGCATTGAAGGGGGCTTTATTTTGATTCCCCACAGTCTCATGATGAGAGTAGTTTTGACTTGTCCTGGGTGCTCTTTATACTTCAAGGTCAACACCCAGCAATCACTGGAATCCTCTTCTGATTTCCCAATAATGCTGACGTAGGAACTGAGCTGGAATCCTTGCTGACACCTGTTCTCCATGTATTGTTTTTTTAAGCCTCTTTAGAAAAAAAATAACAGTGTTAAGATCCGTGGGTTTGTTTTTTTTTTTTTTTTTTAAGTCTTTGCTTTGCTTCCTAAAACTCGGTTGTTTGACCATCCTCGTAAGAAACAGAGTCTGAGCTGGGAACCCAGGTTGTGGGGATGATGTAATTTCCTGGCCTGTCAGCAATGAATCTGAGTTACTTACAGCTTCTATCTCAGTGTCCCCATATGATGCCAGGCACCTTGCTGAGCTGGCATTAAACCAGCTGAGATGAGAAGTTGAAGCAACCAGCCGTCTCTCTCAGTAATACTCCAATCCATTTGCCTTTGCAGGTCGTCACGCTGTGGTACAGAGCTCCAGAAGTCCTGCTTCAGTCCAGCTACGCCACCCCCGTGGACCTCTGGAGTGTTGGCTGCATATTTGCGGAAATGTTTCGTAGAAAGTAAGAAATGCTTTTCGTTTTATTCTGTCTTCCTTGGAAAGACTTTTTGGGTCTTCGATAATTTAAGTGTCAGCATAGCATTTCTTTTGCAAGTAAGATCATGATATATACAGATACACAGATATTCCGATCCCCCTGCTTTGGGCTGCCACGTCCAAGCCTGTCCTGGAAACACTTTCTCAGTCCTGAACAGTGTAGTTTTGTAGGACTCTAGCTTCCAGCTCTTGGAAACTCTGTTTGGAAAGAAACATGCCATTGTTCTTACAACTTATTTTTGTTGCTGATGATAGGATCTAGAAATATCCTCAAGGTGGACCTTGTCCACAGGAGAAGGACCGGCGCTATTACGTATATGGAAATTTTGATGGTGAGAATAGTGGCTTACACAGAATGTTCAGGATGAAAAGGACAAGGCGAGGAAGATGTTAGCACTACTTCAGAATACTGAAAGTGCTGTTGGAATGAGGAGAGATTAGACATATTTAGGCACGACAGAGCAAAACCGGGACCAGGGATAGGGAAATGATAGAAGTAAAGGTTTTTGCTCAGACCTAGGAAAAATCTAACATTGGACAGTTACCTGAAGAGAAGATAGGGGTTCTCATTGGGTGTTGCAAGAAGAAACCGGACTACCACACATGGGAGCTGTCTCAGTGGCATTAATAGGATGGGTGGGTGGGCTAGAACCTCTGACTCTGAGAGCTGTGATTCATTTGTTTTATTTTCAGGTCACAAGAAATAGGCAAACAATATAATAAAGATCTGCCCTGAAAATAATCCATACATGGGTACTCAATTCAGCAAATCAAAAATGAAGCAGAGAACCTAATTGTAATCTATTAGCTCCTTGTTTTCTATTTTTGTTTCCATGGGAAATGTGAGCTGGAAAGCTGAGTATATTCCTGTTGTACATGTTACATTCAAAATGTTAGTTACATGGTAGCTCCCAAGGCCATTCCTTGCCTGTCTGTCTGTGCTTTGTTTTAACCAAATGAAGTTTGGTGCATGTCGTAAATTTTGGGACCTATTTTTAGAACTCAGCATTTTCGTAAATGCAGCTCACAGGAGGGGATCATGCCCAAGAAATCAGAGTACATAGATGTTTGATGCTGGCCTACTCTGTGCCAAGTATAGTACCAAAACTCTTTGCTTCTGTTACTTTTTATGCCTCACCATGAAAGATAGCAGAGGTGCAGGGACAGATTTATTTGTCCAACATCAAGCAGCTAAAAAGGAGCAGGGGTATTGCCCCAAATGAAGCTTGTGTGTTTTAATTCAGTTTTGTTTCTGTACCAAGCAGGGAGGGAAAAAGTAATGTTGATTTCAGCTTTAGTGTTTGCCAAACAGGTTGAATAAGTGTTTTAGAGCATTCCTAAAGACCTTGGTAGAAATCAAATTCCCAACTCCCCCGGCCCACCCACCTGATCAGAACTTCTTGGGCTGAAGCTCAGCAACCTGTGTTTGAACAAGCCCTTGAGGTGATTCTAATTCACCCTCCAGGGCAAGAACCACTGGGTTGGATGACAGGATCACCAGGGATGAGCAGACTTCGAATGTACAACTCCAGACCTCTCCTTTAGAGATTCTGATTCATTACTAGGATGGGGCCAGGCATTCTTGTTTTTAAAAAAGAACGTCATTTAATTCTTTTCATCAGACAAGTGTAGAAAACATGAGCTTACAGGATTATGGTAAGGAGTGCCTGGGCAGCTCAGTCAGTTGAGCGTCTGACTCTTATTTGGACTCAGGTGATGACTTTAAGCTCCCCGGCCGGCTCCCCGCCCTTGGCTGGGAGTCTGCCTACCCCTCTCCCTCTGCTTCCCCCCCCACCTGCCTGCTCAAGGGCATGTACCTGTGTGTGCTCTCTCAAATAAGTAAATAAATAAAACCTTTTAAAAAAAATTAAGGATTATAGTCAGAACAGGAAATAAGCAGGGTGGAAGTCAGAGGAGACTCATTCTAGTTCATCCCATAAATAAGTTCATTTAGCTGAGAGCTGATGAGAGAAATGTCTATTAGAATTACATTTATATGTCTAGAAGTATCCTCAAATACAAAGATTGAGCCCTTTTGTAATGGGAGGAGAGTGGTCCGTTATTTTTCAGTAGGATAAGACTCGAGCACAGCCACTCTTGATGAGACAACCAGTATTTTCCTGAAAGATATTAAAAGTAAAATTTAAGATATGTAGTATTAAGCATTCACTAGTAAGGAATTTGCGGTATTTCTAAGTATAGCTGGTCAGTACTTACAGAACAATTACAACCTGAGTTTTCATTTTATAGCATTAAAACATTTTCCCACTGAATTGGCCCCGTCTAGCTTGCAGAATTCTATATAACCTGGAATATATATGAAATGTTATTTGTGCTAATGCATCAAAACCTATTTTCTCCGGGGGCACCTGGGTGGCTCAGTGGGTTAAGCCTCTTCCTTCAGCCCAGGTCATGATCCCAGGGTCCTGGGATTGAGTCCCGCATCGGGTTCTCTGCTCAGCGGGGAGCCTGCTTCTCTTCCTCTCTCTCTGCCTGCCTCTCTGCCTACTTGTGATTTCTGTCTGTCAAATAAATAAATAAAATCTTAAAAAAAAAAAAAAAAAAAAACTATTTTCTCCGGATGACTTTTTTTTCTATGGGAAAATTCATTCTCTGTTCCAATCCAGGATGACAGGGATACCCTTCCCTTCACCCAGCACCAGAAGGGGGAACTTAATGTTGGAGGCTCAGAGAAAGGCTCCTTTCATGATGGCAGCAACAGCTGGCTTCAGTTTGCTTAGAAAGGGAGATGGTGGGTAGAGACCCATTGGCTCTTTAGATGTGCACAAAAAAAAGCTATCTTCTCTCTTGGAGCCTTGTGTAGAGGTACTAAATTGAGAATTAACTGCCTGAAGGTGGAAGCAGTATCAGAATCCAGGCCCATATGCCTGTATGGCTGAAGGAGAGTGAATCCAGACCTACCACACATAGTTCCTGGGCTAGGTGCCCTCTCTCCTAGGTAGTTCCTGCTGGTTTGGTTTTGACCTTGAATCTGGCCATGGGATCTGACCCTTGTTCCTGCTCTCTTCATGTTTGGTATTTCTTATAATTACACCAAGATATCTGAATGTGCTTGCTTCTTACTCGTGCCAGATGAGTTTTGGGGGTCCAACCGCCAGCTTGACCTGACTCTAGCTTGACTCCTGAGTCAGCGCTGACACGCCTATTATATTGTCCAGCGGAGAATTTGCAAGCCAGAGATTCTGAAAGCAGTCTCCCTCATTACCTTAGGCTATAACCCTAAATCAGAGAATCGTGGCATGTGTCCACTCTGGGTTCCCACCTGTTACAATGGCAGTTTTCCCACATGTTGTCATCTTTCTTTTTTTTTTTTTTTTTAAAGATTTTATTTATTTATTTGACAGAGAGAGATCACAAGTAGGCAGAGAGGCAGGCAGAGAGAGAGAGAGGAGGAAGCAGGCTCCCTGCCGAGCAGAGAGCCCGATGCGGGACTCGATCCCAGGACCCTGAGATCATGACCTGAGCCGAAGGCAGTGGCTTAACCCACTGAGCCACCCAGGCGCCCTCATCTTTCTTAATACCTTCATGGTTTTTGTCATATTCTTAAAATAACTATACTTACATAATTGTTTACCCTAAACAATTTACTTTTTTAAATTGAAGTATAATTGACATACAATAATATGTTAGTTTCAGGTGTACAATCTAGTGATTGAACATTCATGTGTATTACAAATCAATCACCACGTTAAATCTAGCTACTATTGTCACCATTCAAATTTGTTATATATTACTAACAGCCATACCTCATTTTATTGTGCTTTGCAGATACTGCATATTTTTTTTTTTTACAAATTAAGCTTTGTGGAAATCCTGACTCAGGCAAGTCTGTCCACAACATTTTTCCAACAGCATTTGTTTATGACTTCGTGTGTCTGTCACACTTTGGTAATTCTTGCAATATTTCAGACTTGTTCATTATTATGTTTGTTATGGTGATCTATGACCAGTAATTATAACTCAATAAACACTCACGATGGCCAGCATTTTTTAGCAATAAAGTATTTTTAATTAAGGTATATACATTGGGTTTTTTTTTTAAGACATAGTGCTATTACACACTTAATGGACAACAGCGTATGTAAAAACATGATTTTTATATACCCTAGGAAACCAAAAATATTCATTTGATTCACTTTATTGATACTCAGTCTATTAGAGTGGTCTAGAAACAAACCCACGATACCTTAGATTTGGCTGTATTTCATTTATTTCTGCTCTCACCTTTATTATTATTTTCCTTCCACTACCTTTAGACTATTCTTTTTCTGTTCTTTTAGGGATGAGGGTGGATGCTTGCTTCTCGTGGTAGACCTGTCTCACTCTAAAATTCTGTCATAGAACTGCTTTTGCTGTGTCTTTTAGATTTTGGACTATTGTGTTTACCTTTCATTTCTCAAGGCATATTTTGATTTCCTCTTCGATTTTTTTCATTGACCTGTGGGTTGTTAGGTAGCTTGTTTAGCCTCCATGTGTTTGTGTTTCTTCCAGTTTTCCTCTTGTGATTGATTTATAGTTTCATACCATTGGGGTTTGAAAGATGTTTGTATATGCTTTTAATCCTTAAATTTATAAAGACTTGGTTTGTGGCTTAACGTGTGATCTATCCTGCAAAATGTTCCATGTGGACTTGAAAAGAAGGTATACTCTGCTGCCTTGGAATGTTATATCCTATAAATATCTGTGAAGTTCATCTGGTCTAATGGGTCATTTAGGCCAATGTTTCCTTACTGATATTTCTGTCTAAATGATCTATCCGGGTGCCTGGGTGGCTCAGTGGGTTAAGCCGCTGCCTCCGGCTCAGGTCATGATCTCAGGGTCCTGGGATCAAGTCCCGCATCGGGCTCTCTGCTCAGCAGGGAGCCTGCTTCCCTCTATCTCTCTCTCTCTGCCTGCCTCTCCGTCTACTTGTGATCTCCCTCTGTCAAATAAATAAATAAAATCTTTAAAAAAAAATAAAAATAAAAAAAATAAATGATCTATCCATTGGTGTAAGTGGAGTGTTAAAGTCCCCTGCTGTTACTATATTACTGTCAATTTCTCCCTTTATGTTTGCTAATATTTGCTTTATATGTTTAGGAGCCCCATGTTGGGTACGTAGATATTTATCTTCTTGTTGGATTGATCCCTTTATGAATATATAATGTTTTTTGTCTCTTATTAAACTTTGCTTTTTTAAAAAAGATTTTATTTATTTATATATTTATTTATTTTTAATTTATTTATTGGGATGGGCAGAAGGAGGGGGAGGGGCAGAGGTAGGAGAAAAGCAGGCTTCCCATGGAACAGGGAGCCTGATGCAGGGCTCCATCCCAGGATCAGAGATTATGACCTGAGCCAAAGAAGGCAGACACTTAACTGACTGAGCTACCCAAGTGCCCCTACAGGTTTTATTTCAAAATCCGTTTTGTGTGATGTGAATATTGCTACTTTAGCTTTCTTTTCATTTCCACTTGCATGGAATATCTTTTTCCATCCCTTTATTTTCAGTGTGTGCATGTCTTTAGATCTGAAGTGAGTCTCTTGTAGGCAATATATGGATAGGTCTTGGTTTTTTTATCCATTCAACCACTCTGTGTCTTTTGATTGGAGCATTTAGTCCATTTACTTTTAAAGTAAATTGTCAATAGATATGTACTTATTGCCATTTTGTTGATTGTTTTCTGGTTGTTTTTATAGTTCTGGTTCCTTCTTTTGTTCTCTTCCCTTGTGACTTGGTGACTTTCCTTAATGTTATGTTTATATTTCTTTCTCCTTTGTTTTGCGTATCTATCAGAGCTATTTGGTTTGTGGTTACCATGAGGTTCATATACAAGATCCTGTTCTATATATTATAGGAGTCTATTTTAAGTTGACAGTTGCTGAAGTTCAAGCACATTCTAAAAGCACTACATTTTTAATCCCTCCCATCCATGTTTTATGTTTTTAACATTATATTCTATGTATTATTTTTTGTATTCCTTGCCTGATTATTTATAACTCTAGATGATTTTACTACTTAGCCATTTTGTTTTCCGCTTAAAGAAATCTCTTTAACATTGCTTGTAAGGCCAGTTTAGTGTTGATAAACTCTTTTAGTTTTTGCTTATCTGCAAAACTCTTTTAAAAAATTTTATTTATTTATTTGACAGAGAGAGATTACATGTAGGCAGAGAGGCAGGCAGAGAGAAAGAGTAGGAAGCAGGCTCCCTGCTCAGCAGAGAGCCTGATGCGGGACTCGATCCCAGGACCCTGGGATCATGACCTGAGCTGAAGGTAGCGGCTTAACCCACTGAGCCACCCAGGCGCCCCTGCGAAACTCTTTATCTCTCCTTCTATACTGAATAATAATCTTGCTGGGTAGAATAGTCTTGGTTGTAAATATTTCCCTTTTAGCACTCTCAATGTATTCTGCCACTCTCTTCTGGCCTATAAAGTTTCTGCTGAAAAATCAGCTCATGGTCTTATGGGGGTTCCCATAAGTTGTTTCTCTCTTGTTGCTTTTAAGATTCTCTCTTTAACTGTTGACACATTGAATATAATGTGTCTTGGTGTGGATCTCTTTGAGTTCCTTTTATTTGGGGCTCTCTGTGTGCTTCCTGGAGTTGGATGTCTTTTCCTTCATCAGGTTAGGGAAGTTTTTAGCCATTATTTTTTTCAAATAGGTTTTTTGTCCTTTTCTGTCTCTTTTCTCTTTTTAGGAGCCCCATAATATGAATGTTAGTATACTTAATGGTGCCCCAGAGGTCCCTTAAACTATCTTGATTTTTTTCACTCCTTTTTCTTTTTGCTATTCCAGTTGGGTAATTTCCACTTACCTTGACATTATCACTGATTGATTCTTCTGTACCCTCAAATCTGCTGTTGATTCCCTCTGATGTATTTTTCATTTTGGTTATTGTATTCTTCAGCCCCATTTGGTTCCTTTTTATATTTTCTAGACAGTTTAATATTTTTTAGTCTCATCCAAAGCAAAAATATATAAAATCACAGATTTGATGAGCCAGTTATTTGTCTAGTACACACACAAATAAATATATAACCATTAAAATTCTTGAGAAACTTAGTCCATGTTCAAGCTCTAAAATCATCTTTCTCACATACTACCAGTGGTAAATGTCACATGCTGGAAACCTTGTAACAGGTGTTTCATTTAGTCTACAAATAACTTACTGCGTGGCCACTATATGCAAGACCCATTTTAGAGAGAAAAATTAAATCCTAGTGGGGAAGAGAGGCATTACATGCACAATTTAGTTGATTAACCTCAGCCAGGATAAGTCCTGTGAAGAAGCAAAGGGTTCTGTGAATAGGTATAAGGAGAATACTGTTTCCGGAGAGGGAAAGAGGCTTTTCAGTGGAAGGCCAGAAGTCAGTATTAACCTTCCTTAGAGGTCACATCCTAGTTGTTTATGTAAAATCGTTAAGGAATGATCATTTCTGCATTAGTTAAGGCTCACCATTCTCCATAACCTGGGGAGAAAAATAAGAAACAAAGGGAGGTAACACTTGTCTGCCATATGACAGACTCAGGGCCAAGCCCTTCACGTGTGTTACCTCAGTAAACCCACGTTCTGAGGACTATCCTTCAGAGTTTCCAGATGATGAACAAAAGTCTTCAGCAAGGAGAATAGATAACTTGACCATGGGCACACGGCTCTTAAATACCAGAGCCAAATTTGAACTCAGGTTTGCCTGACTCTGTATGCTTTGACATTTTTCCCCCCTCTGTCATGTTTCTGCTCTTGCTGCTGTTTTACCTGCTAGGTCATATTTTTATCTGCAGTGTTTTCTGTGTTATTGCAGTGTGGCAGCCGTGACATTTTAGAAAGGTCAAGAAGCAAACCATATGCTTAATAGTTTTGATTTCCTATTAGAAAGGTTGACTGATGCTCTGTGATATTAAGGGTTGCCAGGGGGTTTGAATACTCTCTGTCTCTATGATCTGGGTTTAGTGATTGCCACCAATGACTTAGTGCAGCAGCTATGAAATGAGTAAGAGTCGAAGTCTTTTATCTTCGTCCATTAGCTCTTTGCTTGTAGGTGGTCCATCTGAACTCCACATTGAGTTACATTTTAATACCAAAAAACACTAGTCAGGTTAAGGATGACATGCAGTGGGATAGGAGAGAGTGATGGAGGGATGGGTAGGATAGATTGGTTTTAACTTCATAGCAAATTAAGTTCACAGTTGTTAGCTATCCAGGTTATCTTGTGCTCCTGCTCGGACTTCTTGTTAGTGGCTTGAAAATGATGGGGTTTTCCAGGTTATAGCAAACTCATAAAAAGAAAATGCACGTTTAAAAATTAAAACATGCTAATTCTTTGGAAAAAAAAAAAAACTAATTCTCAAACTAGTTCTTTGAATATGGAGATTGTGGTAAGCAGATAGTAATTCTTAGAAGTTCTGAGTTGCCTGCTCTACTGATCCCTAGCTAAGAAATGCCAAATGCCACCAGGAACAATATAATAAATACGGTCACTGTTGGACGGAAACAAACAAGGCTTCATGGTTATATTATCCCATGTATGGTGGCCTCTCTCAGCTTGTCGTCATTGATTTCTATGAATTAAACACCCAGTAGCTGAGAAACTGACAGTGAAACCATCCTTTGTGGCCAAATGGTCTGTGAACAAATGTCTTTAAAATGTCACTGGGTGTCTTGCCAATTTTCCCGTTGGTTATTCTGTTGGTGTTTCCCCTTCTTTGAGTGCTCTCTAAAATGACATCAGTAAAATGAGGACTTTAACAGAGTGACCTGAACACCAAGGCACCCAAGCCCTAGCCTGTGCGTGGAAACCCGTCACCACAGGTTAGGTCAGAACACGTGTATGGAAACCAGGGCACTTCGCTGGGCCTTGAGATTTCTTACCTCTTCTTGGATGCTTTCCCAGGCTTTTTTTTTTTTTTTTTCCCTTTAAAGAACCAACCTGGGGCTCCTGGGTGGCTCAGTGGGTTAAAGCCTCTGCCTTCAGCTCAGGTCATGATCTCAGGGTCCTGGGATCAAGCCCTGCATCAGGCTCTCTGCTTCGCAGGGAGCCTGCTTCCTCCTCTCTCTCTTTCTGTCTGCCTCCCTGACTACTTCTGATCTCTGTCAAAAAAATAAATAAAATCTTAAAAAAAAAAAAAAAAAAGAACCAACCAAATAGGAATAGCTTTAAAGAAGCATTTTCTTGTGTAAGGAAATACCCAAGATGGTACTTAGGAAAAGAACTGATCTTGGTTGAATAATGCATGAGGGTAGTTCTGAGAATGAATGAGTGCTTTTTAAGGTAATCGATGTTGATTTCTCTTATCCTTTCTTTTTTTTAATATTTTAAAAGATTTTATTTATTTATTTATTTGTCAGAGAGAGAGAGAGAAGCAAGGGGAGCCACAGGTAGAGGAAGAAGCAGGCTCCCCACCAAGCAAGGAGCCCCATGTGGGAGTTGATCCCTAGGACCCTGAGATCCTGACCCCAACAGAAGGCATATGCTTAACTAACTGAGCCACCCAGTTCCCATTATTTCTCTTATTCTTTTTTTTTTTTTAAAGAATTTATTTATTTATGATAGAGAGAGAGAGATCACAAGTAGGCACAGAGACGGGGAAGCAGGCTCACCGCTGAGCTGAGAGCCGATGTGGTGCTCAATCCCAGGACCCTGGGATCATCACCTGAGCCTAAGGCAGAGGCTTTAACCCACTGAGCCACCCAGGCGCCCCTCTCTTATTCTTAATACATATCTTACTTTAACACGAATTTGAAAAATGCATTTGTTTTTGTGATGTGTACTGAGAAGCCGGCGTCAGGCGTGGCCCTTGCCTGTCAGGGCAGCTCTGCGGGACTCCAGCATCCCAGCCCAGGGCCACTCCAGTCTAGTACCCTGGGGCTGCCTGTTTTGTGGTCTTCTCTGCAAACTAGATTTTATCTTAATAGGACCCTTCCTGCCAGTTCTGCCATCATGTTCTTCCCTCCAGCTACCTAAGTCATCTCTTCCCTATTACTGACAGTTACTGGTCTGTGACTTCTCCCCATGGTCTTATCCCTATTCTGAGCAACCTCCTTCCCCCTCGCTGGCTCCCCCAACTTCTGTTAGTCCTTTCCACTCTGTCCTTTGGAATCCCTGTTCTGAGCCACAGGTTGCCCCGCTTCACTGAACTTTTCCTCGCAGTCTCCTTCAGGCCCTTTTCTGTCAATGTTCTATTCCCCTGAGAAGAGAACTGGGGTTTTCTTGGCCACCTGGTGCTGAGGGCACTGTTCTGCCAAAGCCTCCTGGCTCCTTTTTGCCATCCTCTCCCCCTTCTGTCTCTCCTGTCTTCATTACCTCACCTGTCACATAGAGAACTAGTGATCTTGGTTTGGTTTGGTTTTGTTGTTTTGTTTTTTGAAACATAGAGATTTTGTGTAAGCATAGCCACTTTCTTAAACTACTCCAGAGTGGGTGCCTGGGTGGCTCAGTGGGTTAAGCCTCTGCCTTCAGCTCAGGTCATGATCTCAGGGTCCTGGGATCAAGCCCCACATCGGGCTCTCTGCTCAGCAGGGAGCCCGCTTCCCCATCTCTCTCTGCCTGCCTCTCTGTCTACTTGTGATCTCTCTCTCTGTCAAATAAATAAATAAAATCTTTAAAAAAAAAAAAAAAAAACTACTCTAGAGTAAGAAGAGCTGTTGTTGATGGAAGTGCTTTGTACGGAGGAGGAAATAGCAGATTGGGGGTCCTGACTGGCTTCGCTGCATCGTTCAGCTTACCGTCTCCCTATCCCCTAGCCTGTGCTGAAGCACTCGGGACCTTCTGATGGACTTGTGTCCTCTGCTCTCTCCTCAGGGGCACTCACTGCACCTTAGGGCTCATCGTTTCACAAGTGTTTCACCATTAAAAATAAAGCTCCACTCATAGGCAGAAGTAAGGGCAACAGGAGCCCACAAGCTTTTCAACACTTGCCATCTGGGTTCCTGTCCTCTCCTCTGGGTCCTCTCTCTCTTGGTCTCAGACCTGGTCCCATGCATAGTTCCTTCCCCTTCTATCCCCCACAGTCCTTGAGCCCCATCTGTTCCCAGTCTCCCAACCCAACATTCAGCCACATCTCCACTTGATTGAGTTGAGTGAAGCTATCCAAAGTGAGTTCCACTGTGCCTTCGTTCGGCTCAGAAATCTCTCTTTATCTCACCCTCTCTCTTTCTTCTCTCCACTTTTCTTTTCTTTTCTTTTTTTTTTTTTTAAGATTTATTTATTTTAGAGAGAGATAGAGAGTACAAGTGAGGGAGGGAAGGGAGGGCAAGAGAGAGAATCCGGGCACAAGACCCTGAGATGATGACTTGAGCAGAAATCAAGAGCTGGATGCTTGACAGACCGAAACAACCAGGGACCCTCTTTCTCTCCCCTTTCTCTCCCTTTTCGAAGAAGGCTGCATTCTCCCCCTTACAAGACAAGTCCTCTGACTTGTGTTCTTGATGCACCTGCTTCTGGACTCCCCCACCATGTGTTACCGCCTTCTGATTTGCCATTTCAGAATCTCCCTGTCCACTGGCTTTCATGACTCCAGCCTAGAAAAGACTTCACTCCCCCTTTTATGTCCTCAGTCTTTCTCCTTCCCTTCATGACCAAACTTCTAAAAACAACAGGGTCTCTACACACAGCCTCCACTTCTTCACCATGTGCCATTCCTTAAACTGAAAAAATGACCGATAATATTTACCAGGCACTTGCTATGAGCTATGTTGAGTGCCTTAAGATACATAATTTTGGGGCACCTGGGTGTCTCAGTTCTTAAGTCTCTGCCTTCAGCTCAGGTCATGATCTTGGGAGTCCTGGGATTGAGCCCCACGTAGGGCTCTCTGCTCAGCAGGAAGCCTGCTTCTCTCTCTCCCACTCCCTCTGCTTCTGTTCCCTCTCTCTTGCTGTGTCTCTCTCTGTTAAGTAAATAAGTAAAATTTTAAAATTATATATATATATGGGTATATATATAATTCCACTTAAATCTCAGAATAACCTTAAGGGATACTGTTGTCCCCCATTTTACAGGTAAGAAAACTGAGGTCTGAAAAGGTTAAGTAGTACAGAGTACCACAGCTAATGAGTGATGAGAAGAGGCTCTGAACACAGGCATATTTGACCGCGCCATCCTCCTGGCATCCATCTGCTGCCTTCTGAGCAGATAAGGACCATTTCTCCATTCTCCTCTTGCTCAGTGTCTTCGGTATCTGAATCTCGTGACCACCGGTTCCATTGCACCCTCCCTGCCCTTGCTGTCGGTGAAGAGCACACTGCCTTTATCTCTGTTACCGCTCTTCTTCCTTCTCTCCCAAACCTAGATGTTCCCAAAGACTTTCTGTCTAGATCAGATGCAGATGGGCTCCAGAGCCCCATTTCAGTTCTCTGAGAGAATGACACTCCACCAACCATCTCACAGACACCCCACCTTCATCAGACCCCCAAACCAGCAATTCCTCTCACCATCTTTTCCCCCGTAAATGGAACCCACATACCCCCAGTTACCCAGCTAGGTCCCTAAAGTCATTTGGGATCCTCCTCATCCTTCTCATACATCCAAGTCCTGTAGACCCTGTCTCCACAGGATCCCTCAGACCTGGACTTCTGTCGCCTCAGTTTGGTCCTTAACAGTCAGCCTACAGCGGTAACACGGCAGCCTGCTTTCCTGCCTCCTGCCTGTTCATGGATTTAGCATAAGTTCATCTTCCTATCATCAACCCTTTGCAAAAACTTGTGAAAGCTGGTGTAGGATCCTTGACTCTCAGAACCTTTTAAAGAAGCCCCATCTCTCTTCTGGCCTCAGCATATATTCTACTCCAAGATGTAACTGTATGTTCATGAAAATGACCTACCTTTGGACCCCAAAATTGGCCTCGGGGTTTTCTCCCATAGAACCCACAAGCTTCTCTTGACCTGGAGGCCCACCTGCCCTCTTTTTCTAGAGCTGCACCTTGATACTGGTTCCTCAGAGACCTGCCACCCTCCCCCACACCTCCATAGCCCCTCAGCATTCCGGCTGCCCTTGTCTTGTGGTGCTTTCCTCGGCCACTTCCTGTGCGTGCAGGTTGCCCACACTGGGGGCAGGAACCATGTGATGCAGCACAGTGTTCTTTCTTAGCAGTCCGCTGCTTTGCTCTGCTTCAGCCCTATCTCCTTGCCAGCTCTGTGACTGAAGGCAAGTCATCAACCTGGAGCTTCATGTCTTTATCCAGAAAAGGGAGAGGCCAGGTTAAGATAGCACATCCGTGGCCTTCAGACCTCCCACACCCAGAGACTTCAGAAGTTACCATCCTTTCTTGCTCCCATGCTGAGCTTCATTCTAAGCAACTTGATTTCCTCTTTTTTATATATCGGGCTGCTGAGATTTGTAAGAGTTTTAACACACACCAGTGGATACTGTCCAAGATTCATTCTAACTCTGGTATTGTTTGCTTTTGGTAGAGGCATGATTTGGTGATTTCTGGAACTCTCCCCCACGTCTAATATAACTAATGCTTGTCAACAGACAAAGGGTTATTACATATCCTTGTATATGGTCCTGAACACTTGACATGCATTATTCAGTTTAAATCTCCCCAAGCGACTTGTCCCAGGATTCCACATATGCTCCTTGGCAGACCGTGAACTCAGAGCTATAACAGGTATATATAATAGGTACCTATGTACCAGCTATAACACAACTCAGACCTGTAACAGGTACCCTGAACTGAATTTGTAGTAAGCAACACTAAAAATTAGAGAGGCATCAAGATCATAGAGAGTAGCATTATAACAGTCAGGGTGTATGTGGGTGTGTGTTTGTTCATGCCTGCCTCTCCACCCTGCTGTTCCCTTTTATAAACATTTAAATATATAGATATTCCATCCAAGAAGGTCTAAAGCAGCTCTGTCCAATAGAAATATAACATGAGGGCGCCCAAGTGGCTCAGTTGGTTAAGCGACTGCCTTTGGCTCAGGTGATTATCCTGGAGTCTCAGGATCAAGTCCCACATCAGACTCCCTACTGGGCCTACTCCTCAGTAGGCAGGGAGTCTACTTTTCCCACTGACATCTCTCGTCTCATGCTCTCTCTTTTATTCTCTCTCTCTCTCTCTAAATAAATAAATAATCTTTCAAAAAGAAAGAAACATAACATGAGCCACAGTGTAACTTAGAATTTTCTAGTAGCCCCCTTTAAAAAGGTGACAAGAAACAGGTAAAATTAGATTTAATCATATATTTTATTTAATACAATATATCCAAAATATTACTTCAACATGTAATGAATATTTAAAAATGTGAATGAGATATTTTACATTCTTCATAATCAGTCTTCAGAGCCCCTGTGTGTTTGCACTTAACAGCCCATGTCAGTTCAGACTCGCCAAATTCAAATGCTCAGTAGCCTCGTGGACCGACTAGACTGCACAGGTCTAAACCATCAAACAGAAGGAAAAGAAAGAAAAAACAGACTGCTGTTTATTGGAAAGGGGAGGAAAAGTGAGTCAGTGTCCTTCTATCCGAGGCTCGCAGGACCTCAGTGAGGTTCCTCATTCTCTCTCCTACATCTTTTCTAGTTTGGCAGAGGCTGTAACAGTTGGGGTCCCTGTATGTAGAACTGAGAGAGTTGGTAGAACAGCTGCTTGGCCTTTGTCCCCGAATTGGTGACACTTGAACACCAACCTTCAAGAGGGTTTGTCAGACCCCCATATCCTCCCCACCGCGTCCTCCTCTAAAATTGCTTGCCCCTGGAGCCTCGACCGCTCTGTGATCTCTCCACATGCCACTTGTGGAATTGAGGATTGCTAAGGGCAGGAACAAATGAGATTTAGACACCAATTAGCTTTTTTTTTTTTTTTTTTTTTTTTTAAAGAAAAACTTTTAGCCACAAGGTAGAAGAGTCTGGTTGCGAAAAAAATGCCAAATGGCGCAGAAGTATAAAAGGGAATATTATCTTTTCTGTACTCTCATCCAAAATCCACTTCCCAAAGAGAACCCTCTGGCTCTACTTCCAGATCTTCCAGATTTCCAGTTGATTGCAAATTCAAAAGTGTGTGTTTGTGTTTATAAATAAATATATACATACACATATACATACACATGCACACCTATAAATTTATCTCACAGAAGTGGGCTTACTCTATATACCATACTCTGTACCTTGCCTTATTTGCTTTATTTTATTATAATGTATTATATCAGTTCATAGAGATCTAACTCATGGTTAAACTGCTGAATAATTGTCAGTTCATTTATTTCATAATTTCCCATTGATGGACATTTAGGGGCTATTTGGTTTTGGTCTTATTGCAAACAATTCTGCATTAAAATCCTTGTGCTTGTTTTGTGGAGCATTTGTCTAAGTATTTCTGTATGGTGAATTCCAGAAGCAAAATTACAGGGTCAGATAACATGCATATTTAAAATTCTGCCAGCTAAACCAAACTGCCCTCCAGAGAGCCTCCATTAAACTCTGTTTTAAGCTTAAAGCGAGAGATAGGATGGAGGTTCTCAAAGATTAAGAAGCATTGTCAAGAGTAAAACAGGACAGGGGCACCTAGATGGCTCAGTCAGTTAAGCGTCTGCCTTCAGCTCAGGTCAGGATCCCAGGGTCCTGGGCTCAAGCCCTCCATCATGCTCCCTGCTCAGTGAGGAGTCTGCACCTCCCTCTCCCTCTGCCCCTCACCACCACCCCCACCACCCCCGTGCTTCTGTGTACGCTTTGTCTCTCTCTCTCAAATAAATCAATAAAATCTTTAAAAAAAAAAAAAAAGAAAGAAAGAAAAATTTAAAAAGGCAAGGACTCATGTAAGCTCTGGCTATCTCCTTCATCTGTATTTAAAAATAATATCAAGAGGGAAATATAAGGGAATATGGTAATTTTATAAAAGCTGTGTTAAGCTTGGCTTGAAGCATAAGAGACCTCCTTCAACTGTAAAATTCACTGTGGGTTTCCTTTTTATCAGTTGTGTAGCGATAGGGAAGGAATCAACCTCCTTTTGTCAGTTAAAAAAAAAAATTATCTTAAAATTCAAGCCCCAAGCAGTTTTTCAGACTCTTTTTTTTTTTTCCATTGCACAGAGAGCATGAAGGTTATTCTGCAGAGCTCCAGAGTACCTGGGCTTAGAGAATAATGTGTCCTGAGCTGTGATTTTCCTTCCAGGCAGGACTTGGAACATAGCCCTGTCTTCATCTTGCCCGCCCTTCTTAGTCTTCTTCTCCAGACCTCAGGCATCTTTGCTTCAGATTTTGCCTTCTGGGTCTACTCATTGGGTCTGTTTCGGAAGCACTTGCATTAACTCTCACAGTGTGTGTCTTACCTTGGTCATAAAGGCTCAGGTCTTCCAGGTCACATCTTTGAACCATTGCTTTGGATGAAAATACTTGGTTTGAGACAAGACGCCATCCCCTTTTTATTATAAAACATCAGCAGAGAAAATAGCTATTTTTTACAGTGAGAGACAATGCATACCAGTCTAATCTGATCAGTCCATGGCAAACTTGTCTTCGTTGTCCCCTGGCTCCCATGAGCAGGAGGTACCTCCCAGCCCTGCAAGATGGAAAGTACTGGGCCTGTGCAGAATTACTTTAGCTGGAGTTTGGACCTCTGGTCTGAGTTGCGTCTGGCCTTGGTAATTTCTTTGAAGTATAATGTTTACATTCATTGCTTTATAATGTTCATGCAAATTTACCAGACAGGACAATAAACACCATTATGAAGAAGATAAGATATTTGAGATAAATATAAATTCAGGAGATTTTATTACTGTTCTGGATAGTTTTCCACAGAACAGTATTAAGGCACCACATTACAACAAATATAAGATGTGACAAATGATTTCATTTTGTCTTAGTCCTAAAAAGATAGGGTGTAGTGACAATCTGTCAGTAACTCCATGTGGCCCAGTGCTGTGGGGTGGTCTGGTCTGTCTGATACCCATGCTCCATTGTTTCACACTGGGCTTCTGCCTCCCATCTGGCCTTCTCCTGGTGACTAGAGGAGCTCGTTGTCTGATAAGACCCAGCATTTGGCCTTGCTGAGAAGCACTGGACATTTTTCTTTATAAAAATTTAAGAAGTGTCCTAGTTTTTCTTCTTTCTCTCCTTTCACCCTTCACCTCTTGTCTCCCTTCAGACTCCTCTCCTCTTCTGCCCCTCTCTCTCTTTCTTCCTTCCACTCTCCCTGAGTCACTCCGGCTTCCCTTCTCCCCAGTTTAACCATGGGAGACAGAGGGCATTTAACACGGCCTCCCTGATAATATATGGTAGTACTTAGTTTCTGGTTTATTGTTCCAGTTTGCTAGCTAAGTTAAATTTTCAAGATTAGAATCTATTCCGGGATAGGCCTGAGAGCTGCTTGGGGGGTGTACCTATGTGTACACATGTATGTCATCTATGTGCCTGTGTACTTTTATAGAAGTGTACTTTTATAGAAGCAGGAAACTGGTTTATTATTTCTGGGTCTTGTTTTCTTAGGACATGTCACAAAATCTTAATATGTGAAAGAACGGTGGGACAGAGATAGCTGTAAACACATGGGCTACATTTATTTGCTAAGTCAAGTATTGCAAAGGACAATTCAGAATGGCAGGTTTTCATCAGAAATAAGATTTTACTATGAGCTGAATTGGATACTACTAGCTCTTCTGTCGCTGGCACAGTTCGAGTTCGCTGGACGTTCTCAATCCATGACTTGGGAGAAGATCCAAAACCTTGGAGGTCGGGCGTCGGGAGCCTGCCAAATGTGTTTGTGCTATGCTGCCCCACCATTTAATAATCATACGACATAGTAATATTTTGATACTTGGAAATAACTTGAAAGCCAGTTGTGTGTTTTCTGGTCAGATATATATTGAATTCTACAGGTATCAGCATGAAGTAAAGTGAATTTGAAAGGCACTCAGTTTAGCAGTATATGGTCCTGATTAAAAATGGAAGTGAACTGAGTATGTGGACATTTTGCACTTTTTTTCTCTAAACTGGTACCTCTTTTTAAAGATTGCGTACTAACAGCTTCTTGTATTGCGTCTCTAAGCCCTCAGTGAGAAGTCATTAAACATGTCCAGTGCTTTTGGTTTAAAATGATACTTGCTGCCCCTTTCTCAGTTCCTACTAAAAAGACAAACCCTCCAACACCAGAATTCAGACTGGCCATGAAATAATTATCAAAATTATTTGGAAAAATTCTCATTTAGCCAGAACTAGATCTAAAACCCATTTGGTGACTCAGTGTTGTTCATGGTCACTTAAAAATAGATCTTTATCCCCCCTCCCTCCTTTCCTTGTTTCAGAAAGACAAAGTTGACTCCAGTTCAAAAACATGATCAGTCTGTTCCCAAGCACTGTTCCTGTTGAGATCTCCACAGTGTCTTGCCTCCCTTCTCCTATCAGCATTATATCTGTTTCATATGAGTATATATCCCAGAAAAACAGGTGCAAAAAGGAAGCAAGGGAGCTAAAAAGAATGGGACATTCAGGAGGTAGACCCGTGAGAGCAGTATAAGATGAAACATGGTAGCTGTTAAAATTGATCTAAGAGCTACTCAATGAGTATTTCCGTGTTTATAAAATGAATTTAAAGTAATATCTACATTTTGTTGACTACAACTTGTCCAGGTTGATCGCCCCTCTCAATGAGAACACCAACTAAAAGAACACAATCCTTGCAGCTTTCGAAAAAAAAAAAATACTGCTGATCAAGGCAAGTAACATTATCCAGAAGCCCAAGAAACAGATATAAAACTGAAAAGGATTAGTAAAATCAAAAGAAAATTTCTAAAAATTAGTAGACTAACTCAAAAGAACACTAGAAGACATGCTCCTAAAACAGAAACAAAGGCCACAAGTGCTGAGCATTCTGAAATGTAAACTGAGATGGGAAGGGAGGTGGATGCTATGTGCAGTTGTAAGGAAACCCCCTACACGGGCGTGACTAAAATCTGGTTGGAGGGAGGGGCGTCCTAGTGGCTCAGTCAGTTAATCATGGCACTCTTGGTTTCTGGACGGGCATGATCTCAAGCCCAAGTTGGGCTCCATATTGAGGGTGAAGTCTGCTTAGGAGTCTCCTGCTGCCTCTGCCCCTCCCCCCCACACACACAACTTGAGCTCTCAAAAAAAATAAAAGCGTCAGAAGGAGTAAAAAGTAGGACAGTACTACAGGACACAATCACTGTGTAACAGTACTACAGGACACAGAATCACAGATTTAAAGGACAGTATTGAGGGCGCCTGGGTGGCTCAGTGGGTTAAGCCGCTGCTTTCAGCTCAGGTCATGATCTCAGGGTCCTGGGATCGAGTCCCGCATCGGGCTCTCTGCTCAGCAGGGAGCCTACTTCCCTCTATCTCTCTCTCTCTCTGCCTGCCTCTCCATCTACTTGTGATCTCTCTTCGTCAAATAAATAAATAGAATCTTTAAAAAAAAAAGAAAAGAAAAGAAAAAGAAAGCAATACTAAAAAAAAAAAAAAGGACAGTATTGAGACGTTCTCACACAATGCTTAGAAAAAGAATAAGGGACGCCTGGGTGGCTCAGTTGGTTGGACGACTGCCTTCGGCTCAGGTCGTGATCCTGGAGTCCCGGGATCGAGTCCCGCATCAGGCTCCCAGCTCCATGGGGAGTCTGCTTCTCCCTCTGACCTTCTCCTCGCCCATGTTCTTTCTCACTGTCTCTCTCTCAAATAAATAAATAAAATCTTAAAAAAAAAAAATTTATAAAAAAAGAAAAAGAATAAGAAGTTTGCAATGGTGAGAAAATGACAAATAGGAAGGATAAAGAATGAAAACGCTTAAGAAATTGATGACCTTGAAATGCAGTAATCAGAAACATAATTACAGAAACATTCCTGAAGAGAAACAAGATTTGAGTATGTGGATTAAAAGATCTCGCAACATTTGGGGAAATCATTGAAAAAGAGAGCTTAGTAGTTGGGGTGCTCAGGACTGTGAGTGCAGAAAATTCATTTTGGATGAACTAAAGAATAAGGAATTTGCTAGCTCACATGAACAGTGATTCCAGAGATAAGCAAGCTTCAGGATTGGCTTAATCCAGAAACTACAGCTCCATTTCTCTAAGATTCCCTTGGCTATGTCTTAGCATCTTAGAAGACTCTCTTCCCTCATGGCAAAGTGGTTACAGCGGTTCCAAGTGTCACATCTGCATCACCAGGATACTCAGACAAAGAACACATTCTTCTTTACCTGGGCTCCCAAGACAGGTGCCAAAATTCATCCTTAGGACTGCTTCTGGTATATGCCTACACTTGAACCAGGGACTGAGACCAGAGACATGAATTCTGTTGACCACATAGATGGTGGTCTGAAGAACATCAAGTTCTCTTACAAGGTAAAAGGGAAAAATGGATACTGGGGAGGCAATCCATGGAATCTGCCACAAGGAACACATCTGGCAAATGGTTGAACTTCATCGAGAAAGAGAAAAGTCTACAAGGAACAAACACATTTATTTGAAAGCTATACAAAAAAGTAGGGAAATCAGGCTGGCCTCAGACTTCTCTTTTATTTAACTAAAAGGCACAAAATAATAAAGAAACATCTTTAGCTTTGGGGCAGTAGGGAGTCTGTGCTCAAGACCTTTGTACTCAGGTGAATTGTCTTAAACAGATGAAGGCAACAGAAAAGTTCCTGTGTGCAAGGATGCAGTTAATTGTTTGTTTGTTAAATACAGTTTGGGCAAACTTGAGCTAACTGAAAGAGATATCAAAATTAGCACATCAAGAAATGGAAGGCCACAGTATGAAAGGACTGGTGGCATTCCCTGAGGAGCTGTCTAGATCCAACACCCAACCCTTCAGACATTCTGAGGAGAACTGTGACTTCAGCAGACCTCACCTGTTTGTACTGGCCATACTAATGACCCTATAGGAATGTGGTTGGGTTAGTATATTTTTCACAACAGGATCTGGATGAAGCTTAAAAGCAAATAATTTCATTATGAATTAATAGTCCTTATTAGGAGACGAGCCCTGTAATTGGACTTCAGAAATTCCCCTGAAAAAGCTTCAGGCAGAGTGTACCATCAGATTTAAAAGTCTAATTAAATATGACTAAAATTATGTTTCGTTTTAGCCCATCTATAACTAGAAAGAAATGGTCTCTAAAGACCTTTAAAAAATAAGAGAAGAGTAGGTCAAAGTGAAAAACTAAAGATGAAATAGAAACGGAGATGAATGGGATAAGGAACAATTATAAAGACGTAAAATGGTATAGCCAAATTACAGTCCCCTCGAGGGAGACACAGAGAGCTGAACTGACACTTAAGGGAATTGCTGAAATGATACAAAAGGCAGACTGGGTTAAATTTTCAGGTGGGTGATTTGTTCCTTCTGATATCATAATTTCTGGCATCTTCTCATTCTTCCTAAACACTGACTTTTTCTGTTTAAAGATTATCTACATTAATACAAAAAGTGGAATCCATCAAAATGTTCAGCTTTGGTGGAATTGCTTAGTAAAATAATAGTGTATCAGTGTAACTTACAAGGAATATAATGGGAGTCACATTGTTGGATATCTTAGGGTTGTTAATATTACTGTATCGCATACCTGTTGCTAAAATATTGGCATATGTCCATACCCATTGGTGCAGAAGCCACTACCCAGAGTATTCCAGCTTCCTAAATGCCCTTGCCACTCTTCCAAGATCCCCTGGGCCTCCATAGGATCCAAATAAAGGGTCACTGTCTGGCATGCCAGGGTTGGTCCAGATTCTTCCTCCTGCCCTTCCATGTTAATCCTTTTGGTTGTTGTTGTTCGTTTGTTTTTTACTATTGTATCAGTTTGTGGCGATGTGATCCTAGGAATATACAGTTGCAGCAATCTCTATATTCTAAGTCCCTGAAAGTTATCCTTTGCTTCTGGCCATCATTTCTTCCTGCTGCCATTTGAACAACTACTGATCTCGGGCAATTCATTATGCAGTTTATGTCAGAGACCTTCCACCCATCCTGAACTGGCTGTTGATCTTGACCCCATTTCCGGGACCTGAAGATTTCTGGAAAGAGTAAAACTTAGAATTCAGCATGAAGCTGTGAAATTCTTCCTTTGTTTCATTTGTTTTTTGAATCAGGGGTAGCATTATCATTCACCACTGTTAGCAATCTTGGTGCAGAAATAGTCACCAAAAGTTGTACCTGCAGTGGTCCATAAATATGTGTATGTCTACACCCTAATCCCTATGAATTTGGCAGATGTAATTAAGGTTATGAACCTAAAAATAGGGAGATTATTCTGGATAATCTGGGTGGGCCTCATCAAATCACAGGAGCCCTTTCTCAGGCTAGAGGTAAGAGATGGGGCAAACGGGGAAGTCATGAGAAGGACTGAGCCCAGTGTTGCTGCCTCTGCAATGTAGAGACCACATTAAGAACCAGAGTGAGGTCTCCAGGAGCTAAGAGTGATCTGCACTAGACAGTCAGCAAAAAAGCAAGAACCTCAGTACATCAACTATTTGGAACTGAATTCAGCCAATTCCCTGAATGAGACAGGAAACCAGGTCCTCCCAGAAGCTTTTGAATGCCAACACCTCAGTTTCAGCTTTGTAAGACTCCTAACAGAACCAACCAGCTGAGCCAAGCCATCCCTAAACATTTGATCTACAGAACTCAGTGATGCATTGTGGCTGTTGTTTTAAGCCATGGAAGTTATGGCAATAGAAATATTAATTAATTATATTAATCAACATTAAGTAACATAATTAATTTTCTAATTAATTAATTAGAAATATTAAGCAGCAATAGAAAATTAACAAACACACCAACATATAAAAGAATAGCAACACAACAACAGTAAAGCTGGTGGAATAAACAGTAAATGTAGAGTTCTCTAGGCTACTTACCTAAGGCCTTGACCCAACTGGAAGTTACGATGAATTAAAGTGTGATATGAATTGCACTTGTAATATGGAATTTTGCAGATATGTGCTGTAATTCCAAATGTAGTAGAGCATATGGATTGACCCTCTGGAGCCAGGCAGCCTGGGTTGAAATCTCAGTTCTTTTACTTACCAGCTGTGTAGCCTTGGGCCAGTTACTTAACCTCCCTGTGCCTCAGTTTCCTTTTCTGTGGAAATGGATAATAAGATAACCTCTCTCCTAATTTATTGTGAGAATTTAATGTAAAGTGTTCAGAATAGTACGTAGCATATTGATAGGCCGCAATAAATGTTAGCTATCGTTATGATTGTTACACTTTGCTGAAAAATATAAATATTCCTGAAATTGGGGGTTTCTGACTTCCTGGACCCAAGAAACAAAAGATCCCCAGGATCCCCCCCCCCAAGTAGAGATAACCCTACCATCCTGTATTAGCTCTCCAAACCAGGAAATCTTTTCTGTCCTTGTCCACTGTTACTTTCCAGTTCAAATTAGTAAGATTTTATAGATAATTTGCCATTATAGTACATTACTTACCCTAAAAATCTTTATTTTTTAACAACTTTAAAGGACATCTCTCTCCCTGCTCTTTCGAAGAATACTGTTTCATAAGATGTGATATATAAGGCGTGCTGTGAAATGGTAGGATAATACTGAAATAATGGGATAAATTCCAGGGTAAACATAAGCTTCCTTACTCAAGACTCCTCAGAGCTCTTAATTTAGATATTAGAATTTCCAGGATATATAGTGCAAGCAAGGCTCTTCAAACATATTTTATCACAGAACTTTCTTTTCAATATATGCCTGTTAAAATTTCCTAGAAGTGTTCTAGCACCTCCATTTGGGAGAAAACGGCTCTAAAATATGAGCATATTTTACCAAGATTATTTCAGATTTATGAATGAAGATTTTTATGAATTGCATCTTGTTCCAAAGGAGATTTCGTAGTTAAACATTCCAGATATGTCTCTCTGCATATATATCCAAATTAGACTTGCATAAAGCAATGAAGAGTTCTAATCCTTATTTTGTAGATCAAAAGTGGCCCTGGCTAGGTCAGATTAATTATCTTTCCCAGTAGTCCTACCCTGACAGATAATGAGAATTCATGTTCTAGAGGGACATGCTTCACCACTTGACCAAAACTGAGTCATCACATACATACGGAATTGAGCATTCTGTTCTAGGTCTATCATTTCTAAGTTGAGTGAGGCCTTTTTAAAACAGTTTGTATTTTCAGCCAGTGCCATTTTTGGGGATGGTATCTATAAAATCAGTTTCCTCTGTGTAAAGAAATTCCTTTCTTTTGTCCCCTACTTAACCTCTCCCACATGTTAGGGATTGACCCCTTAATTTGATGTTCAGAATTGGTGAACAGAACCAAGTTTCCTCTGATTGATTTTATAGACTTGAGCCTTATCCCCCCTTTTGGGTTTTGCCTTTTTAAACTAACAAGTCCCCATTCTTCAGTCTGTCCGTTGACTGATCGCAAGAACTGTGAAGCATCTGAGATTTTACTGTCCTTGCAAGCTAACAGATTACCCCACCCCAGTTTCATGGATGTTTGCAGAAGACACGAGACTCCTGGGTCAGAGACAAGACAGTTTAATACTCACAGCAATAGCAGCAGCCAGAGGACCAGCATGTGCACCAGCTCCCGTAGGGAAATGAGAAGAGGGCTGAAGGATGCCTGTACACACAATGGGTTGTGTTACACAAATCAAGCTCCAGTCTTCGGGAACTTGGCACTTCTGATCTTTGCCCCAGCGGGATGCATTCTGTTAAAGAGTAAACAGACCTGCTCGTACTCCAGAAGGACACACCATCTCTATCTTCCAAGACTGCCCACTTGAAAATATAGTCCAGGACCAAAGCTAACTTAAAAGATCTAGAATTGTAACAGCTGTCTCCTCCATCCCTTATATCAGGGTTCTTTGCTCTGCTTTCATTATATTACCAAGGTCTGTGGCCAGCCCTGCAGTATTTAGATGTATGCTCTAGTTAATGTTTTTATGTCTCATCACAGAACGTGAAACTCCACAGGGTAGGGACATTTGTTTTGTTTATGTGGATAGCCCAAGAGCATAGAACTGTATCTCACTCATAGTCGGCGTTCCGTAAGTATCTGTTGAAGGCACCCATGGATGTCCTAGCTCCTTTTTCCTGGGATCCATGTGTGTCTTGGTTCTGCCCTGAAGATGCACCAGTTACATCAGTGCCTTGGAGAGATTGCTTGCTGTGATTCCTGAAGTCCTCACCTGAACCCTTCTCCGCCAACTCCCCAGTTCACCTCCTCACTGCTCCATTTCATCCTTCAAGTCTCATCTTAAATGTTATTTCCTCAAACAGGCCTTCTCTCATGCAGAATAAAATCGGAACCCTGTGATATCTTCACTGCAGTAGCACCTTGGTTTTTTTCCTTTGTAGCACTTAACCCAGCAAAGGCCTATTTATTATAGTGTCTTCTGCTTTGAAACCTATTTATCCCATCACTCATGAATCTGGGGGGCGTCTGTTGTGCTCACCGCCATACACCTAGCATCTAATAGCGTGGCATAAGGCAGGCCCTGCGCAAACAAGGAATGAATGCGTGAATGCACTGAACGAGAAGTCTACAGCTCAGAGCCTGTCATTCTGAGTAGTTTGGGCTTAAAGCAGACCAAATGCAGTATTCTGTCCTTGCCTTCCTCAAAATAGTTTTGCCGTATTTCTTCCCGGTCACACGATCTCAGAATTTTTCTTCAGTGAAGTTTGGATTTTATTTTGTGTTCTCAGAAAGCACTTCATTTTAAATTTAGGAATGTTACATCATTTTACTAACCAAAATGATGTAAGCATATTAAATAGTTACTGGTTCTAGCATTCTTTCCTCTGGGTAAGTCTAATGTTTACACTTACATATATATATTCAACCCACGTACATCATAAGGAAATGAAACTTCCCAAAACCCGGGATTCCTATGGCTTTTCTTTGAAAAACCTAGCAGGTAGTTAAGATTATTCTCGGCACTATGGGAGACCGCAAAGTCGTGAAAGACCACTTCTCATTAACATATACAAAGGTCTGTGGCAGGGACCTTAAGGAGGTTATAACCTACATGAGCAAATAGGAAAAGTGGACATGACGTGTTAGCGTGTAATAATTAGTAGGCAGTACATGACTCCATGCATGCATAAGTGCTGAGCTATGTGGGCATTTTTTTTTTAATTTCTTTTCAGTGTACCAGAATTCATTGTTTATGTACCACACCCAGTGTTCCATGCAATATGTGCCCTCCACAACACCCACCACCAGGCTCACCCAACCTCCCACCCAATGTGGGGACATTTAAATATTACAAGAGCTTAGAAAAATTAAGCACTGCTCTCAACTGGGCTAGAAAAATAGAGGCTTCGTTAAGTTAGTCCAGAGCTGGATTTTGGAGCTGAGCAATTGGATCTTTAACAGGAAACATGTTACAAGCCAGAGAAATAACTGTGTGTTCTGGGAAAAGCACGTCCTGGCCGGTGCGTCAGGTGTAAGCTGGGAAATAGTGTAATTATGCACAATCACTGTGGGACTGTAAGAACTGCACACACCATCTTTAAGACTTCTTTCCAGTCCGTTTAACAGTGCACGGCGACGAAGCCACACCTTTGGGCAAATACAGCTGGGACGAGAGAGGCCAAAAGATGGAGAGCCCTTCTAAGGAGTATCCACGAAGTAAATAAACTCTAAAGGAAAGACTTGGAAGGTCATCCAGCGTCCTCATAAATTCCAGCTATTACCAGAGATGAAAGGGAAGTGAGAGGCATGAAGAACAATAGGAAAGAGTGTTCCCCTGTTCCCGGGCCCCTCCAACTGCCTGTTTACAGTAGGGGAGAAGCAGCAGGGCTGCCCAGATGGCAGAGCCGAAGTTAGAATGAAGCTTCCTTGCCCTAAGACCTCTTTAGGAAATCCTGTTTGTGACAGTGGCTTCCCTGCAAAGTAATCAGAAACCCTCCCCGTGTCACAGAAGCCTGCTTCTGGAGTTTGAAATCTTATTATCAAGTGCACACAGCGGAGATGGAAACTGCCTGTCAGGTGAGGCTTGGGCCAGACCTTATTTTGCAAGCATTTACTTATCTTCCTTGTACCATTGAAATGCTGGTAACACAATACCTTAAAAACTAGATAAGCCTCCTCTTTCTTCCGGAATGGGTCTGTGAGGGGAATGATGGTTTTGATGGCCTTTAAAAAGCAGGAAAGGTCAAAGCCCTGTGATGCCATTTCTCTGGCTTTGAGTGACTTCACTGAGAGAACTTTCTTAAAGAAGGACAGTTTCAGGTGAAAGAGAGCGGAGTTGAAAACACTTTGGAGTCCAAACCAAATTAACCAGAAGGTTCATCTCCAGAAAGATCCACTCTGATATTGGCACCTGGGGTCTGTGCTCTTCTCCTCCTTCGCTTCTGCCACTCAAGTGCTTTTGGAAACGGAGGCAGACAGTTTGCCTTCTGTGCCAGACCTCGTAAAATCGGATTTGTCTTCCCCCGCAGACAGGGGGCCAGGCCGTGGCAGAAAGGGCTCTGCCTGGCTGCCGGCCCCTTTGGAGACGCAGCCCTGCCCCGGCGCAGCGCCAGGCCACGTATCAGACTCTGTGGCCTCGCAGTCTGGGGGCCAACATTGGCAACCACGGGTGCTGACAGCTTCAGTCCGTTGGTGTGGAGTTCCGCAGACAAAGAGAGTGGGACCGCATGCCACTCCATGTCATTTCTGTGTGACGGAAGAAACCTTGAAGGCCCTGGACGTGTGTGGAACAAAATGGCTGCTCCAGTCGTTGGAGTGTAGGCTTTCCTCCCTCTTTGGGTGGGGGGGGGGGGGTGGAGGCGGTGGGGCAGGCCTTGGGAAAGGAATTTTGGCCTTCTCAGGCTGCACACATCACTTGATGGGTACTTCTGCGCTTAACCTGCCTCAGGAGCAGATTTCACAAGCCTTTGTTTTATGAGACTGGATTAGTCCTTAGGGTTAATTATTCGTCATAGAGGAAGTAGTATAATGGAGTTAAAAATAGACTTCTGGAAGCCAGGGAGGAGAGGGTCCCAGAGTATCGAATTGCTTCACGAAAAACCGCGTGACCATTTTTATTACAGACTTGGAATACAAGGAAATAATCGTGATTTGAATTCTGTAAACATCAAAAAATACTCCCTTCTTAGGAATGGCTTCTGGTCAGGTGAGGTGTTCCCCTATCTGTAGGGAGCGTCCCTTCTCCCAGAGAAAATAACAGCCAGATTCTAGTAAAGAAGGACCCTGTGTCTTCAGTGCTGTTGCCTTCAGCAGACTCTCTAGAATCTCCACTTGTGAGATGATAAAATGACCGCTTTAAGAAATCGGAAGAAGCTGCGTCAGGACTCAGCAGTTCTGACTGAAAAAGCCTCTGGGTTCTGAGTGCCGCATCTGACCACTGCACAGCCAGCACTGATGGCCAAAAAACTGCCCCCCTCTCCCTGCTTTTCTGCCTTCTTCTGTCCCCCTCAGGGCCCACGTGAATAGCACACTTGGCCTTGTTTTCTTAGGACCCTCCGGAGCCATTTCTTTTCTTTCATCATCTTTCCTAGAACTGATATGACCATTCCGCAGGGAAGAAACAAATGGTACACTTGGATGAACTCTGCAAAGCACAAAGAGCTTCTCTCTTACCCCTGCTTCTGAAGTGATTTTCTGTATTTAAAAAAAAAAAATGAGGACAGTCCTAGGCTGAATGGTAAAACCTCGGTTCTATCTTTTTTTTTTTTTAAGATTTTATTTATTTATTTGACAGACAGAGATCACAAGTAGGCAGAGAGGCAGGCAGAGAGGAGGAAGCAGGCTCCCTGCTGAGCAGAGAGCCCTATGTGGGACTCGATCCCAGAACCCTGGGATCATGACTTGAGCCGAAAGCAGAGGCTTTAACCCACTGAGCCACCCAGGCACCCCACCTCAGTTGTATCTTATGTGGGATGTTTTGAACTGTGGAGAAAGCACTGGTGATAAAGCACATGGACTGTAAAGTAGTGGTTGACCTGCTTGACAGAACCCAAGGAAGGCATTCGTGAAAAGCACTTGAGAACTCCAGTTACCACTGCAGATGAAAGGGACGCGAATAGACCTCATCAGCTCTGCCTCTTTGGAGTCATCCTCCAGGTTAAATGGCAGCTCCTCAGGTGGCCATTCCTCGCTGCTCTGTTCTTCGTCACCAGAAGCCTCTTAACTTTCTTCACAGCACTCACTGTTTGCATAACGATTCTTTTCCTTTCTCCCTCCCTGAACTGCCAGCCCCATGAGGTCAGGGACCACGTAGTCCCTGTGCTCAACACAGTGAGGAGTTCGTCCCAGTTCCACAAATGTGCAGAAGGAGCAGATGGGCTACTGAAGGCTAGGGTGGCCAACCAGCCCCAAGTTCCCCGCAGACTCGTAGTGCCTCAGGATCTCCTCTCTTCTTAGCTTCAACTGAAGACCATGACTTGGTCTCAACAGGCTCACCAGGGTGGTTTCCATTCACTCATTTTTCTCTTTTAAAAAAAAAAACAGACTTTTTCTTCAGGCAGAGACTCATGTCCACTAAGTGCTTCATAGTCATCTCTGAAGGACACGGTATCATGACAGCATCGCAAGAATGGGCTTTGGAGCATTGGGTTCTGTCTCTGCCACTACTTGGTTGGGTGACACTGACTCATTGTTAACCATAATCTCTCAACCTTCATTTCCTCAGCTATAAAATGAGGGTATTAATGTAGACTTCCCACCTCAGGTTGATCTGAGGTCAAATGAAAGAGTACGTATAAGCACTGAGCTTTCGGTCCTTCTTTGCATCTATGGTGGAAAACTTAAGCCACTGTTACTATGGTTCGTGTTATTAAAGGACCTTGGTGTATCATTTTTCTAGAACAGGATAAGTGGTGGCTTCTTGTCAAAAGTAACATCGGACATGGGGAGAAGTCAGTCAAAAAGCCCGGGTAGGACCTGGAGTGCGGGGATTCTAGGCAGAACCTCACACCTAGGGCACAAAGCATGAACTTAGGTCACAGCTGACTGGGTGGTATGGCCAAATGACTCAATACTGAAGTAATGACTAATATGTCACAGGGCTCCCTGTGTCCCCTCCGCCCCACCAGAGTCACCACAAAGGCTAAAACTGATCCTGGCGTCTGGCAGAGCATGTACATAGCATACCATGAGTTGCAGTAAACCCATCTAATAAGGTGAGAGAAACCAGGCAGGGCTGTCTTCCGTGAGAGGTCTACTCACTCCTTGAAAGGGAGGATGGGGGAGGGGAGGCCCGGTTTTATTTTCCTTGGTGCCTCACAGAATCCAGAGTTCAGTCCTCGAGGCCTGTCAGCCTTCATGGGAGACTTGTTCTGAGCCCCAGGAAGCAGTGCCTCATGCCGGCTCATAGGGAAACTCCAAACAGTCAGCAGGAAGAAACGCAATCACAGATGAAAATGATTTTGGCTCACTGTTTCTTCAATGCAGTTTTCTGAGGCGGGGTGTGGGGGGGGTGGTGACGAAGAGACATTTGGCTATGAGAAGTTCATTGAACAGAATGTACTTTAACTGTTTCCTTTCATATCTGGGGTTGTGTGGCTGCCTCACTGTTTTCAATCAAGAAAAGAGCCATGATTTAGGCATTTAAGGATCTCACTGGATATAATTGCCTTTTAGACTGGTTTGTAAGGCAGATGCTCCCCTCTCCCATCTCAGCTAGAACTCAGAGAGGAGCCCCATTTGTTTTGTTTTGTTTTAAGATTTATTTATTTGAGAGAGAGAGAGAACACGAGCAGCCTTAGGAACAGAGAGAAAGGGACAGAATCCTCAACCAGGCTCCCCAGTGGCACGGAGCTCAATGAGCGGCTTAATCCCAGGACCCCAGATCATGTTCTGAGCCAAAGGCAGACACTTAACAGACTGAGCCACCCAGGCATTCCTTGACTTTTTAAATAATCTTACATCCTATGTAAGTTTTAGTTTTAAATAATACATATGCTTTCATTTAACAAAAGTAATACATTGTTGTATAACAGTTTTTTAAATATGAGTAAAGAATGTAAGAGAAGCCTAGAGCATCTTGCTGTACTAGAAGGTAAGAAAATGTTTTCAAAATAATAACGACAATGGAGGGCACCTGGGTGGCTCGGTCAGTTGAGCATCTGACTCTTGATTTCGGCTCAGGTCATGGGGCTTGTGGTCTCAAGGCCAAGAGACCGAACCCCACTCAGGCTCTCTGCTGAGCACGGAGTCTGCCTGTCCCTCTCCTTGCTCCTCTGCCTCTTCCCCTGCTCTCTTGCTTGCTCTCAAATAAATAAATAAATATAATACAGAAGTTGGCTTGAAGAGACCCCTGGACAAATCTGAGACCTTTTGAGCATAAAAATGCATGATTATTACAATGGATTATGACCCATTAAAATAATGAATTCTTTTATTGAATAAAACAAAATCCATGAGTCCATACTGATGCAAATAGATAAACAAAAGGGAAGAAAAAACTTTCTTAATAGTGGAATGCTAACTAATAAATACAGAAGGAAGTGATAGGAATCAGCATTCATCAGTGAATGCTAAGACTCTGAGTGAACATTTGATACAGATCAGAAGATTTACATAATTTCAAAATAGCTCTCCACAAAATACTTTCTTTTTTAGGAAGGTAAGAAGAAAGTAGAAGAAAGAAAAATAAACCATAAACCGCTGACCCAAAGATTATCATTATTAATGGTTTAACAAATATTTTTTGACTGTTCTCCTATGCATTATAATGTTTCAGTTTTCTTCAAAAAGTGAGCTCATGCTTTTTTGTAACCTGCTTATCTCATATAAAAATATATCCTGATCTTATTTATGTGTATTTAAATTCTCCCCAACACACAGTGAGCATGTAGTAAATAGCTATTAGCAATTTGCTAGCAAGATTGTGGTGTCTGTTCTGGTAACTTATGTTTTCCACATTCCCATGACTATTTGCTCAAGACTAATTACTGGAAGTGGAATAGTGAGGTAAAGAATATTCAAAAACCTAATTGATAGGGTGCCCGGGTGGCTCAATCGGTTAACTGTCTGCTTGGCTCAAGTCACGATCCCAGGGTCCTGGGGTGGAGCCCCGCATCGTCAGGTCCCTTGCTCAGCAGGAAGTTTACTTCTCACTCTGCCTCCCCGCCATTCGTGGGTACTTTCTCTCTCTCTGTTTCTCTATCAAATAAATAAAAATCTTAAAAGTAAAAAACAAAAACCTAACTGATGCATGGAACCAGTTTGCCCTCCAGAAAAATTCTTCTACTCTATTTTCCCACCAGTGGTATATAAAGCACATGCCTTTCACTACAGTTTTAAGGAGAAAGATTGGGATTAATGTGTGTGAAACACCATCCAGAGTAGGACTTCACAGTTGTCAGAAAATAATAGCGCTCAAGTCCTCTTCTCTCTGTGTGCAAGTAGATTCTGTCAGGGCCAAAAGATGAGGACCACTGACAGTTTCTCAAAGGCTTTACACATATAATGGCATTTCTATTCATGCAAAAAGCTCCAAGGTGGGATAGAATCTGATTTTTGTTGACCCAGTCATATGCCCTGTCATATACCATATAGTCCTCTCTTAGTATCCGTTGGAAAACCCGGTCACCCTGCCTGGAGCTGGAGTCTGCCACACCAAGGTAGATGATGGAGAAAAAAAAAAAAACAGGTTCCTGATTATGATGAGCTAGCATTGAACAGCTTTACAGTCAACACAGAACCTCCAGGAGGGCTTCCTTCACTTGAACTTAACATGCTTGAACACCAGCACCCAGTGCAGTTTCCAGAGATGGAAAGTGCAGGATGCAGGATAGAGAGGTACCCCGTGGGCCGCTGAGCAGTTTGCCCTCTCATGCAGGCTGGTGCCCAAGGCAGCCCTGACTAGCTGACCTCAGCCTCCAGCTCGTTGGAGCAGAAGGCTGTTACGTCCTGATCCATACGTGATACAGATCATAAAGGAGAACCAAGAAGAAGATATTCATAGAGCTACGCTGGCATCCAAAAGATGAGAAATCAGTAGAACTATACCATGATGTGGATTTGCTTCTACTTTCCCTTTTGGCTTCACTGACTTTCATGTTCTCCCGTGATGACAGTTGGGCTGAGTGAGAGCCGTTAGTCAGATCCAGTAATAGTATTAATCTGTGGTTGGAAATGACTGTTAAAGCAAGTGCCAGCCTATTCAGTTGTGGTTTTTCTTCCAGCTTCCAATTGTGCCAGGCTTCCAGCAGAAGGAATAGAGGCTGTGGTAAAGGAAACCGTTGATAAAGGAAAGAAACCAGAAACTGTCACTACCCATAACAATGAAACAACAACAAAAAAAATAATTAGAGAAAAGGTGGGGGGAGTCAAAGGAAATTGTACAAAGCAGTGTAAGCCTGCACAGTCCGGTGTGATCTCTAGGC
This sequence comes from Neogale vison, assembly GCF_020171115.1. Classification (NCBI taxonomy): domain Eukaryota; kingdom Metazoa; phylum Chordata; class Mammalia; order Carnivora; family Mustelidae; genus Neogale; species Neogale vison. The sequence continues at coordinate 160,146,016 of NC_058094.1, read as the reverse complement.
AGGAGGCTTAGCATGGTAGTTGTTCAGGCACGGACTCCCAATTTTCCAGTGAGGAAAGCTTTAAGTACCAAACCCCAGCTCTCTGGTAATACTGAGCAAGAAAGCTTCTCTTGAGGGAAGAGAATGACTGGGGCTTAACTGAAGTTATTTTTATCAGCTTCCTAACGTGCTTCTCAGATCACTAGTATACAAAGGCGGCTGGAGGTCTGGTCACCTAATTGTGTTAAGATTTTATACCATTATCCTCTTTACTGAATTTTGTATAACAAATACTCAGTGAAGTTGCTACCATTGATCAGTGATCAAGAAATGCTTATTGTGGGGTGCCTGGTGGCTCAGTTGGTTAAATGCCAGACTCTTGGTTTCAGCTCAGGCCATCATCTCAGGGTCCTGAGTTCGAGCCCCACATCAGGCTCTGTCTCAGCGGGGAACCTGCTTAGAATGCCCTCTCCCTCTCCTTCTCTGCCCCCTCTCCCTAGCTCTTTCTCTCTCTCTGTAAAAAAAAAAAAAAAAACAGATCTTTTTTTAAAAAGGGCAGGGGAAGAAGAAAATGAAATGTATATTGTAACTGAGAAGTGCTTAGCAGTCAGCGTCCTCATTTGCTGTTTTATTTTAAGAACTTTAGACTGTTGACTTTCCATGTGTTTTCACCAGAGATTCAAATTTTTTTAATACTTTAAAAAGAAGGGGCGCCTGGGTGGCTCAATGGGTTAAGCCTCTGCCTTCGGCTCGGGTCATGATCTCAGGGTCCTGGGATCGAGTCCCGCATCGGGCTCTCTGCTCAGTGGGGAGCCTGCTTCCTCCTCTCTCTCTGCCTGCCTCTCTGCCTACTTGTGATCTCTCTCTGTCAAATAAATAAAAATTGAAAATATTTTAAAAAATAAATAAATAAAAAGAAAAAAAAATCTTAAGTATATCTGTATTTGGTGAACCAGAAAATTAAGTGGCTCTATAAAAAAACAGAAAACATAAGTTCCGGAGTTATATTGAAGAGAATCTGGAACACAGACACGTGAACATTTTACTACATTCGAGTGACAAAATAACTATTTTATCAGCTATGCTACCATAGTTCAGTGTTTCTGAGATGTTCATTTTTCTCATATTTGAATGTTTTTGGGATCAGTGTGCAACTTGGCGATCGATTTGGTAGCATCTTCCATTTGATGAGATATGGTAGTTCTGCTTGAAACACAGAAGTTCATCATTTTCTTCATATCATTGGTATCTAAGAGCTGGTTAACTTTGGGGGTCAAAAGACATTTTCGGGCATTAGTGACAAAATTTCATTTGTGGACATTTTTATTGTAAGTTAGGATGTAATGATGTTCCCTGGGACATTCAGGGAGTAGACTAAGCAAACTGAGGCTCAGAATTCATGTCATCCCCTTGGGTCATAGCTGGCTGGCGACAGAGTAAGGCTGGAGTCCTGGCTGGCCTGGAGGGGCCACACGGGGTGGGTTGTCCTGCTACCTGTCAGAGCCCACGCCTTGCAAAGCAAGACTCCCAAACAAGTGGGGAGAGGTACCAGGGAAATTCAGCCTGAAGTGAGGGGATTGGTGAAACCTGACACAGTAGGACGTTCTGTGACAGGGCTGTGGGATCCGTGTGGCCGTGTTGCTCCATGGCTCCAAGCCCAGCCTGCAGACTCTTGCCTGGTATTGGGGGCTTCTCTCAGGGACCAGTTTACCTTTTGAAATTAATCATTTATAAAAGAAATAGTACTCATGCTAATAAAATAATGACATCAGAGACATACTGAAGATATATTTAGGTAAATTGAAGGAGAGCCATTCCGTTACCACATAAAGGAACACGTAAATGCCCTTTAGACTTCTCAGCATGCGAAACCAAAGTAATCAAAGGGGTGTGTGTGTTCATAGGCGCTAAATTTGACACAACCTGAAAGTGCTTTTTTTAACCAAATGTTTCATTTCTTTTTTTTTTTTTTAAGATTTTATTTATTTATTTGAGAGAGAGACAGTGAGAGAGAGCATGAGCGAGGAGAAGGTCAGAGGGAGAAGCAGACTCCCCGTGGAGCTGGGAGCCTGGTGCGGGACTCGATCCCAGGGCTCTGGGATCATGACCTGAGCCAAAGGCAGTCGTCCAACCAACTGAGCCACCCAGGCGTCCCCCAAATGTTTCATTTCTAAGGCTGACCTAAAACCTCTTGTCCCAGTACCCCAGTAGAGAATGTGCAGTGCAAACAGATCATAAGAGTCATATGCCCTCAACCTCCTCATTCTTTTTTTTTTTTTTTTTTTAAGATTTTATTTATTTGTCAGAGAGAGAGAGAGCAAGAGAGCAGGCACAGGCAGACAGAGTGGCAGGCAGAGGCAGAGGGAGAAGCAGGCTCCCTGCCAAGCAAGGAGCCCAATATGGGACTCGATCCCAGGACGCTGGGATCATGACCTGAGCCGAAGGCAGCCGCTTAACCAACTGAGCCACCCAGGCATCCCCAACCTCCTCATTCTTAAAAATTCATTTGTTTCGGGACGCCTGGGTGGCTCAGTTGGTTGGACAACTGCCTTCGGCTCAGGGCGTGATCCTGGAGTCCCGGGATCGAGTCCCACATCAGGCTCCCAGCTCCATGGGGAGTCTGCTTCGCTCTCTGACCTTCTCCTCGCTCATGCTCTCTCTCACTGTCTCTCTCTCTCAAATAAATAAATAAAAAATCTTTAAAAAAAAAAAATGTTAAAAAAAAAAATTCATTTGTTTCATAAGTAAAACAAAGACTTCATGCTGAGGCCAAAGGTTGACTTTAATATTTGTTCAGTAACGTAATTTTTTGTAATGTGCTGCGGTAGGTTGCACTGAATATATGATAAAATAGTATCAATAGGCAATCATGATTAGCAATATTGATTCCAGCCCCTACACTTACCACATACATGACTGTGTCTGTTTAAGGTACAAAACTCTCCCCAGCCCCAGCTTCCTCCTCTATAAAATTAGGCTAGTAATGACTGTTTCAGAGTTGCTTCAGTAAACATTAGCAAAATAGGTCCTACCTATAGTTCTTATCCCATTTCATCAAGCAAAATGCATATGACTGTGTTAGAATTGAGAAGTAGAAATTCTCAGAAGTGTTGCGAATGATAAATAAACATAAGAAATAAAATGTTCAGACTCACTGCTAATTGGGGAAACATGCATTCTGACAATAATTTATTAATGCGTTCAGAAAGAGAGAGTGTATTTCATTTACTACCTTATTGAAGGTGAGAGGAAATGGTCTAACTAATTAATTAGCTTTACTGCTCTGGATACTGGGTAAGAAAACACATTTCCCCCCATATTTGTGATTTTCCTGACTGCATCATCTCTAAATTTTCTGAGCCAGTGACCTTTGTGAACAGCCCAGCAGAATATCAAAGGTAAATTAAATTCAGAGATTTTGCCCAGAGATATGGCCTGAACAACAGCATTGAATCTTTGCACATTTAGACACAGTGAGAAAAAGAAGAGAAACCATGGATGGGTGCGGATGGGGGGGTAGGTAACACAGTATTAAGCAAAAATGAATGACTCTGGAGTGAGAGTTCATTCTGTTTGCTCCTTGATTGATTCTCTGCCGAGAAGCCGAGTTTACCTCCCAGCCGTTCTAACTGCTGCATCCACATAGTTGATTATTTCTGTGGCATGTCTGGGATATAGAGTGGGTCAGAGGCCCTGATTATCTGTCCTTTACCAGAGGAGCGGAGGTGAAGCGGCCCCCTGCCTGCACTCCCTGATTCGTTAATCAGTTACAGAGCCGGCATTGGAGCCAGAGTCCTTTCCATTCCACGTGGCTAAGTGCTGCTATCTTGTTCTAAAGAAGTCTCTACTGGTAGCACAACCCGACCCTGTTCTAGAAATAGCCTTGTTACCTGACAGGAGCGTCTGCCAGGATGACCGTTTGAAAGTGTTCTGGGGAGCTGGGATTTAATAAGTTTTGTTTTCCCCCAAGAGGAAGTAGTGATGAATCCTGCACCAAAAATAACACTGTAACTGCTAATTCTGCTTAGTAGGTGGTTTCCCAGGGATGATCCAATGCAATGAGTCATCACTCTGATTGCTTATTAGCACATTATTTCTCTTTTTTACCAACCCCCAGTGCTTTGGGTTACATGGTTTTTTGTTTTTTTTTTTTTTAACCTTTTTTAGCCTTTCTGGGAGCCTTATAGTCTTCATACTACTGAGTATAACCCCCCCAACATGCCCCTCTTTTCCTTCATCTTCCATTCTTCAAATCTGAAATAATCCATGACTCAGGACAGCAGTCAGGATTATGGCCTCAGACAGCAGAGGGACAGTTTCTCCAGTTGGTAGCAGCTCCATTTCATGCCCAGTAAAATTTTAAAACGTAGACTAATGTAAACAAATGTGTGGGACCTATATTGAGAAAACTGTTAAGTTTGAGAGGGATAAAATACCTGCATAGATGTGGAGAATAGTTAAATGATAGGCAGATGATACATTTTCCTGAATAAGAAGATTGGATATTGAAAAGATACTGGATCTCTCCAAATTAACTCATGGGTTTGCAACTCCAATCAGAATCCCAATGGGATTGGGGCTCCTGGGTGGCTCAGTGGGTTGAGCCACTGCCTTCGGCTCAGGTCATGATCTCGGAGTCCTGGGATCGAGTCCCGCATCGGGCTCTCTGCTCAGCAGGGAGCCTGCTTCCCTCTCTCTCTGCCTGCCTCTCTGCCTGCTTGTGATTTCTCTCTGTCAAATAAATAAATAAAACCTTTAAAAAAAAAAGAATCCCAGTGGGATTTTCTAAAATGCATTTGAAGAGTTAAATTGGTGAAAATAGCAAAGAATTAAAAAATATATATATGAAGGGAAGTTTTCCATCCCGAAGCCCTAAATTGCAGCTATAATAATAAAAACAATCTAGCGGCACTTGGGTGGCTTAGTTGGTTGTGCATCTGCCTTTGGCTCAGGTCACAATGTCAGGATCTTGGGATTGAGTTCTACATCAGGCTTCCTACTCCCTCTCCCTCTGACCCTCCCCCCTCTCATACTCTCTCTCTCTCACACACAAATAAATAAAATCTTTAAAAAACACATATATAGGTTTTTTAAAAAGCAATCTAGTACCAGCAGAAGAAATCATAGCAAAAGACCCCAATTTAGAAAGTGATGTGATTTATCAAAATCATAAAACCTGTAGGACAGAATGGCTTGTTTAACAAATAAGATAGGGTAACTAGTCAACTTTTTGGGGTGGGGGAGGGAAATGGTAATCCCATTGGAGTCTTTATTCCTTATGGAGGAGCAAATGAAGAGGTAGTTAAAAGAGTTTAGTGTTAAAAATGAAACCATAAAAGGATAAAGAAACTGTAGGAAATACTTCTGACCCTAGAATGGACTAGACTTTCAATGCATTATAAAGTCACAGAGAGGGTCCCCTCGGTGGCTCAGTGGGTTAAGCCGCTGCCTTTGGCTTGGGTCATGATCCCGGGTCCTGGGATCGAGTTCCATATCAGGCTCTCTGCTCAGCGGGGAGCCTGCTTCCCTCTCTCTCTCTCTGCCTGCCTCTCTACCTGCTTGTGATCTCTCTCTGTCAAGTAAATAAATAAAATCTTTAAAAAAAAAAAGAAGTCACAGAGGGGGCTCCTGGGTGGCACAGACAGTTAAGCATCCGACTCTTGGTTTCAGCTCTAGTCATGATCTCAGGGTCCTGCAGCGCAGAGCCTGAGTGAGACTTTCTCTGCCTCTCCCTGTTCCCCTCCCCTGCCTCAAATAAAACAAATCTTCTTTTTTCTAAGTCAGGAAGAAAAATATTAATATACCTGACTGTATAAAAATTGAAAACTTCATCAAAAAATTAAAATACCTCGAAGTTAAAAAGGACTGGGTCATCTTGGAGAAAAATGTATGTATGTAATGAAGAAGGGAAAGTCATGATTTCCTTAATGAATAAAGAGCTCTTAAAATGTATTGGGAAACGCACCGCATACCTCAGTGTAGCTGTACCACTTTCCTGTCCCATTATGCCCAAGTCAAAGTGCTAAGGTTTTATAAACAGAATGCAATTCAGACAACCCAAGAGAATGAGAGAAATGTCAATCTTATTTTTCATTCACATATTCTTTGTTCAAAGACAGTTTAAGGAAACTACACGTTATGCTATAAATACTTGAGGACAGTTTGTCCACACTGACACTTCCATTTCCTAAAATGAAACCCTCACTGGCCCACAGGGAGAAAAAAGGCTGGCTTTGTTAACCAGCTTTATTTAAGCAAGCACATCCATATGGTAAGAACTTCCTCTGATGAGTCACCCACAGTTGTCAAACACCAACTTTCCTTTGTTTGACCCGTGCAGAAATTAGGTCTGTGGAAACACAACGCAAGAGTCTGAATCATTTAATTGTGTTTTCTTTTTCATATCTGAATTTGTATCCGTCACAAACCCAGGGTGTCCACCCTGAAAAATGGCATTCTTCAAATATCACTGAAACAGTCCCATTCATATGGGTCTGTTCTGTCCAGATAGTCTGTGAAATTTCTAAGGAATGTTGTGGGCTTTGCTTCCTGTGTTAAATTGTTGAGTTATCACACATTATTGGATTCTGCCCAAAATGGGCTAGATAGGAATATTATATTCATACAAGATACCAGTTGTCTGTACCATTCATAAACAAACAAACAAAAAAAGATTATTATTGCTTCTTGTCATAAGATAAAACTCTTGTCTAAAAGGGTAGGTAGAAATGTGTGTGCAGATAATTTTTTTTAAAATATGTCCTTGATTCTTGTCTTCATAGAGGCTTGAATCATATTCAGTCACAGCTTTGTTATGACTGCTGGCCACTTTCTTGTCTCTTTGTTCTGGTTCAAACCAAGGACTCTGGAGCCCGGATTCAGATCCTGCTCTGAGGGAGGGTGCCTTCCTTTGTCTGGCAAAAGAGGGGAGATCTGTAGAGATACCATTTTATCCATTTGTTTATAAAAAGAGAAAAGAATTGAGGTAATGCCTGTGATTTTTTTTTTTTTTAAGTACCCACCCATCATTAAAAATATAAATGTACTAAATAAGCCTTAAAAAAATTAAGGTGGCGGCGCCTGGGTGGCTCGGTGGGTTGGGCCACTGCCTTTGGCTGGGGTCATGATCTCAGGGTCCTGGGATCGAGCCCCGCATCAGGCTCTCTGCTCAGCAGGGAGCCTGCTTCCCACTCTCTCTCTGCCTGCCTCTCCATCTACTTGTGATTTCTCTCTGTCAAATAAATACATTTAAAAATCTTAAAAAAAAAAATTAAGGTGGCTTTTGGGTCAGAAAAATGTTATCCTGAGACAATAAACGCTAACTTTTGCTGATCATGGCACTACTCTCTCAATACTAGTGTCACATGGGGACGGCATTACAGGGCCAGCACCCATATTTGTATGCTAAGAAGACTTTCTTTTCTTTTTTTTTTTAAAGGAAAAATGAGAAAATCAGTCTTCTGCTATTTGGAGTATTTTTAACCAAAGATTGAATCCAATTTGAGGATATTTTTGGATCATTTGTAATACTCTCTGAGTTGATACTTTTGGTTCTTTTTTGAGCGAAACTGCTTTTTTTTTTTTTTTTTTAAGTAAGCCACTTCAACTAACAGACACTTCTATTTGAGAAAATTTCTAGTGATTATTTTCCCCCAGAATCAACATTAAAACCGTCAGCCCTGGATTATGTCATTTCGATGACAGATGGTTGATGTCAATATTGAAGTGTTTGCAAGAGAAAGCATGTGTGCATGAGCACAGAGGTGCTCAGAATTATATACTAAAAGGCATACCCACGGTAGAGCTTGTAAGACTCTCCGTGGTGAACATGTTGTGTCATAGACAAAGCCTGGTGGATTCCTAGAATATATGTAAGAAGTGGCTTTGAAAGCCACATTTTTGTATTGCTATTATATGTAATATTTGTTCTTGGGGTGTGTCGTCATCAGATGGGCTGACTTTTACATTTGCTAACTTTTATTCCTTGGAGGGCAGTGCATCAGAGAGAGAAAACTTGATTCGCTTGCATCCCCTTAAGTCCGCGTGGCGATTATGTTTTCCCTTTGTGTTGCTGATTAATCTCAGCACTGTATTCTGCTACACCTAGGCAGCATTTAGAATCCTTTCTCAGCCCAGCTTGAAGCCTCTTGCTACCGGTGAATTAGATTGGACAAGGCAAAGATACGTCTTTGATAAGTAGCTCCGCCCCATTTCTCCTGGTGGCTGTCTGTAGCAGATGCACTTGCCTTAGAACTGTTTCTCCATGTCAATTGGCGGTGCTCTTTCCTTAGGCTACAGTTGACCCTTGAACAACACAAGGGTTAATTGAGGGCACAAACCCCTCCCCAGAGCAGTTGAAAATGGATGTATACCTTTTAGCTCCCCTTGAACTTTACTAATAGCCTGCTGTTGACGGAAAGCCTTATTGACAACATGGGTCTCAAAACATGTTTGTATATTACATGTGTTAGATACTGTATCCTTCCAATGAAGGTAGAAAAGAGAGAATGTTACTAAGAAAATCACAAGAGAAAATATGTTTACAGTACTGTTAAAACACAAGCCCACATATAAGTGAGCCCATGTAGTTCAAACCTGTGTTGCTCAAGGGTCAACTGTATATATTTTTACACAGTCATTTGCTGAGAGAGAGTCATAGCATCTTGAATTATGGTATGAGGAGGGAGCTTACCAATAATCTAGTCCCTTATCACATAATGGCAGTAAGTTGTTAGGGAAAAAAAAAGAATGAAACCTGTCTGGACCACCTTCATTCATACTGTTTTGAAAGATGCTCATCTGATTTTTCAAAACAGCCCTTAGAAATAACGATGGTTATTTATTTATTTATTTATTTTTAAGATTTCTCTGTCTCGGGGCGCCTGGGTGGCTCAGTGGGTTAAAGCCTTTGCCTTCAGCTCGGGTCATGATCTCAGGGTCCTGGGATTGAGCCCCCATCCAGCTCTCCGCTCAGCGGGGAGCCTGCTTCCTCCTCTCTCTTTCTCTCTGCCTGCCTCTCTGCCTACTTGTGATCTCTGTCAAATAAATAAAATAAAATAAAATAAAATAAAATAAAAGATTTCTCTGTCTCTCTCTCTCTTTTTTAATTTCTTTTTCTATAGCCTCTTGTTCCGGGTTTCCTGTAGAGGGTAGCCAACAATCCCCTTCTGCCTAGAACAGAGAAGGTTCCTGGGATACAGGATTTTCAGTGCTAACACTAGGGCCATCATGGGCAGATTGCACTGGTTGGTCACCCTCTTCCTGGGTGCCCTACCCAAATGGCCAAGTACAGAAAGGAACATGGGTCCCAAGGTTCTCACTCATGGACTAACTAACTTCCAGTTACAGCTTTTCTTTCCCTCCTAGGAAGGCACAATATAAAGAAAGGGTTAGGGATGGTAGACAGATGATTTTATGATGGGGTCTGATGATAGAAATGCTTCACCCTTGCGAGTTCCTGCTTCTTAGGTTTGACTCAGATTTCTTTTCCCTTCGCTAAAACTTTCTTTCAAATGCAAAGTTTTGTAGTACTTGGTCTGATATTGGGGTAAGAGTGAGGATGAAAATGTAATAATACAACGAGGAACCCAGCCTGTAGAAAACACTTGATGTAGGACATTTCTTTACTGCCTTAACTTCCCTGAGCAGGGCACCTGGGTGCCTCAGTTGATTAGGTGTCTGCCTTCGGCTCAGGTCAGGATCCCTGAGTCCTGCAATTGAATGCCATGTCAGGCTCCCTGCTCTGTGAAGAGTCTGCATCTCCCTCTCTCCCTGATGTTCTCCCTGCTTGTACTCTTCTCTCTCTCCGTTAAATAAATAAAAAGAACTCAGCTGACGATTCACAGACCTGTACCCCTGGGGCTAATAATACATTATATGTTAATTTAAAAAAACAAAACACTCACCTGAGCAGTGTGAACAGAGAACAAGAGATAAGGAAGGCACTGTGAGAGTACCAAACATATAATGGGGGGGGGGACTTACCAGAAAGTATATAAAATGAGCACTTGGATCGCAGACACAGAATGAGATAGATCATGTTTGTTGCTCATCTTGGACAAGAACATTTTCAGAGAGAGAAGACTTGATTCATTTGGGTCAACTTGAGTCCAGGTGGCTAATTTGTTTCTAATTTTAAAGGTTGGAAAGATACTGTATTTAGTAACATGAGGAGGAAAGTGTGTCTTAACCACCACAGCCATCAAACTCAGTGTTGAAGCCCTATCCCCCAACTTTGATGTTATTTGGGATTAGTTAGGGTTCTTTAGGTCAGGAGGATGAGAACCCCATGATGACATTAGTGCCCTTATTAGAGACCCAAGGAAGCTTGGTCTCCCTCTACCATGTGAGTACACAGCAAACAACTGGCCGTCTGCAAAGAGAGACAGTCCTCACCAGACACCAATCCTATTGGCACCTTCATCCAAGACATCCAGCCTCCAGAACTAGAGGAAATAAATATCTGTTGTTTAAGCCACCCAGCCTGTGGTTTTTGTTAGGGCAGCCCAAGTCGACTGAGACAAGAAAAGATATAACTGCAACAACAGAAAGGCAATTCTTTAATTAAATAAGTATTTAAGAGCATAATTATTTCTGGCAAACAATAGATAATACTTGTTGAGGTGGTTAGAAATATTTTTTTTTTTATCTTAATGACCAGTTGGGCTTCTTGAGTCATCTGTAAAATTGACTAAGTCAGTAAGTATATTAATTTGTAAGTTTTGTGAGTGTTTCAGGAGTCTCCAGTGGTTTGGTGAGGTCTGGTTTAATTTTAATTCTCAATTTTGAATTGAAAAAATGGTAGTGTTTTCCTGTCTGCCTCTCTTAGTGCTCGCTCACTCTCAAGGAAGTTACTCACACATAGCCCAGTAAAATATGAGCCCTCTGTGGAGAAATAAATTATTCACAGCTGGTAACAAGGAAAAATTAATCCAGCTATTTATTTGTAAGGAAACGACCAGACTCCGAGTCCCCTACTGTGGACAGATAGGGCAGCAGCATCTCCCTTCCCTGGTAAGGGTTTTTTCCTGTCAGTCTCTGTCTCCATGGACAGAACTTCATCTCAGATTCTTCTTTTTGCTCCCATCCTTGCCATGTATGCCTTGGGCTTTAAATTTTTTTTCTCCCTGCTCTTTCCCACCAGCACCCCTTCCTTTCTGGGCTGGTTTCCTTCTGGAACCTCTCTCCCCTCCACACCCTCTTTAATCCCTCACACTGTTTGGCCTCCTTCTACCCTTCTTCTCAACCCTTCTCTTTCTTTGTCTTCCAAGAAGCCCATCCCTGACCTCCATACCTGGGCGATCTAAAAGCACCTGAGGGTAAAGTTCCTCTCTTGTGTGCCTCTTGCTACTTCTCTGATGGTTTTGGTGAGATTTTAGATTTAGGAGACTAATTGTCAACCAGCCTCCCCCCCCCCTTTTTAAATACCCCTTATTTGCAGGACAGTACTGTCTAGTGCCACAGATCAGTTAAAGCATAAATGGATACAACAATATCAGTCAAATCGGTTTAGGCTCTAAATGTGTATGCATCTGTTCGTATGTACATATCTACGCAAATACATAGGCTCGCACTTGAATTACCCACAGGTGAGCCAAGGGTGCAAATTTTGAGATGGGAGGGATGGAAGTAGATGGGAAGAAGGGAGAGAAGGCCTTCTGGGGGAGGGGGGTGGTGACAGTAACCATTCCTGTTCATTAAAGGAGTGCCCTCCTGAACAGAGTTGGCAGTTAATCGTGTGCTCTGGATACAGAAGCAAGTAAGGGCTGGCCCTGTCCACAGAGAGCTTTCAGTTTGGTGGGACAGACCAACAGGGAACTGAGGAATAGAAGTGAGTTAGCATACGACTAGGGGATACAGAGGTGGGGTGAACAGAAGGCATACGAGTGGTACTATCTAGCAAGTCACAGAGCGGGGGTGGGGGGATGTTACTTCTGATTATAAAAGTTTTTAGTGCTCATAAAGATGCTGAGGAAAGAATGATAGAAAAATGCAGAAGACAAACAAGTCACCCATAATCTTGCCATCCAGAGGAAAGCAGAAGATAGTTCTGTTAAAACCCTTGTTTATACAGAGACTTTTTTAGCTTATTATTTTTGGCTTATCAGATTAGTTCTAATCTGATAGAGTCAGGTGTTGGGGGGAAATTGAGATCTTCTTAGTAGGTTACTCAGGAATTCCAGAGCACATGTCTCCAAATGGGTGCTTGACTGAATATATGGTAAAATAAACGTCACTGCATTCTAACACCATGTACTTAGCCTTTTTTATGTATTTGGGCTTAGAGAAGTTTTTGATTTTTTTTTTTTTTAAGATTTTTATTTATTTGTCAAAGAGAGAGCACAAGCAGGGAGGGAGCAACAGGCAGTGGGAGAAGCAGGCTCCCCGCTGAGCAGGGAGCTCTATCCCAGAACTCTGGGATCAAGACCTGAGCCGAAGGCAGACGTTTAACTGACTGAACCACCCAGGTGTCCCCTAAAGCAGTTTTTTACCATCCTTCTGAATCCGTTGCTTCGAAATACATTTTCTTAACTGTTTTTTTAAACCACTTTATTGACTTACAGTGCATATACTGTACAATTCACCAGTATAAATTCGGTGGTTTTTAGTTCAGTATATCCACAGAGTTGGGCACCTGTTACCACAGTCAAGTTTAGAAATGTTTTCATCAACCCAGCAAGACACTCTATTCCCTTTAACAGGCACAGGCACATCTCATTCCCCCCAAGCCTCGCAGGCTTAGGCGACTCCATTCATCTCCTTGCCTAGCTTTGCCCCTTCTGTATGAATGGAATTGTGCAGTAAATACATGGTATTTTGTGACCAGCTGCTTCTTTAGCCTACTGTTTTCAAGTGTTGTTCATGTCATAGTACTGCTTCGTTCCTTTTTTGTTTGTTTAAAGATTATATTTATTTCTTAGAGAAAGTGTGAGCATGAGCAGGGGGAGGGGCGGAGGAAAAGGGAGACGCAGACTCCCCTGTGAGCAGGGATCCTGATGCCATGTGGGGTAGATCCTGGGACCCTGGGATCATACCCTGAGCCAAAGGCAGATGCTTAACCTACTGAGTCACTGGCACCCCTGCTTCATTGCTGGTTATGACTGAACGACACTCCATTGTATGGCTATAGGACGTTCTGTTATCCCATTGTCAGCTGACGGACCTTTGGGTTGTTTCCACTTTGGAGCTGTTATGAATAGTGCTACCACATGCATCCACGTCCAAGTGTTTGCGTGCACATACGTTACCAGTATTTATCTTGGTATGCTTAACTAATCTTTTGCATGTTTTTCATTCTCGGATTTCAAAGCACTATTCTATACATTATTTTTTATTATAAAGGAACATGTTTAAAATTAAGTCAGTTATCTTCTGGTCTAACCACACTACCCTCTCGTCACCTTTCTCATTCAGCCTGGAAGCTTAAAACCATGCTGCTGCTTCCCCCCACCAAGACATGTTGAGTTTTTTACCAGATTCAGATCACCTTCCCTTATATGTCTTTGCGTCCTTTCCCATCTGTTCTCTCCCTCTGACTTAGGCCCTTGTGATCTCTCTGATTCATTCTCTGACCTCCCCACTGGCCTCCCTGGCTCTGTCTTCAACCCCTCTGAGTGACTCAGGAAGCCTCTGCCATAATCAATCTTTCTAAAACACTGCTTCTGTTTGCTGTCCGTTGGAGTCAGGCAGACCAACTCTGCCACTCACTGAGCAGAGCTTCCTTGGTTAAGTTTCTTTACTTCTCATCTATAAAAGGCAGTCAGTCAGACTACCTCCCAGCATTTTAGTAAAGGTTAAATGATTGCCTTGAGCTTTTGTGTCCCAAAGTAACATGAGATAAACTTCTTTATTTCAAGATCCCACATTTGTATCTCATGTCTCCCACAGAAGCAAGGATCATTATGGTAGTTTGCTATATATATATATATATAATAATTATAATATTATATATATATTTATAGATATTATAAATATCTATAATAATTATAATATTTTATCTAAATATATAATATCTAAATAATTATAGATATATATACTAGATAAATAATATCTATAAATAAATATACTAGATAAATAATATCTAAAATAATTATAATATTATATATATTTATAGATATTATAAATTTATCTTTTATATATTTGTATTAAAATGTATAATTGAAATATATGTATATTCTATATTAAGACCATATATTATATAATATTTATATTTACTATATATTTGGGGGGAAGGGTTATCTCCCAGCACCTAATGCAGTCCTATGTGCTTAGTGGGTGATCACTCAATTAGTGTTTACGAAGCAAATCAGTTAATTGATTTTCTGCTTAATCTGGTTATTTGAATAGGTGGTAATTGTAAAGTGATAAGTTAACATTTTTAACTTAACAGATAACCGCTCTCTCTATACCTGAACACAGGAGCAAGCGTAAAATAGTAAGCAGTATATTTCCAAAGGTCATGTTATGGACATGGAAAATCCCTCTGCCAGCTTTGCGCAGTGGCAGTATAGTAGCCAAGGAGGTTTATCCGAGGCACGATTATTGCTAATTGAAAATTCCTCTGCTAATCAAGAAAGATAGCAGCTACAGCACAACTGCAGGTCAAATGCAGGTTACTGAGGTGTTCTATAAGGTGATCCATGACTTCCTCATCTTTTTAGTACAATGAAAGTACTGTAACTAAACGAAACCTTTCATCTTCCCTTCTGCATGAATCATTTCCTTCCCATAACAGACATATCAGCATACACGTCTCATCTGCTAGAAAACATACCCTACTTCTAAATGTTTTCCACTGTTTATTGAGCTTATGAATGATAGTTACATGTTCTTTTAGTTTGTTTAAAAAGGCATGTGATCTGAAACTTGGTGTTCTTTGTCATTTGACCCAGGAAAAATCACTCCACGCTTAAAAAAGATGCGGTGAGTGTTGCTAAAACTACGTACAGAGGAAGAAATGATCTTGCCAATTCCAAGTCAATCAAACCTTATTTGAAAACCTGACATTCATTCTTTGTTTTCCTGATGGTAAAGGTATAAGAGTTGGAACAGGTGTAGAGAATAGTGACCCCAGAGGAGTAATTATTAGCCTTTACTATGATTTGGGCATCCACTGTGTGGTGACAAGTGTCCCTTTCCTTTCTTGTTCACTATGTGAAACATTTTGTTGTCATTTGTGTATAGCAGTAGCCAGGAACAAGAGAGATGTCTACCATGTATTAGTGTGAGAAAGTATTTGTGTGTTTAGTTGCCACTTACTGTAGGTCTCCTGTAACCTGGACATTTTACAGATAAAGCAAATAAGATTCAAAGAGGCTAAGTGACTTTCCTAAGGTCATTCAGAGAGAAATGACTGAGTAGCAATTCACACCCAGGACAGTTCATCACCAAAGCCTATGCCCTTTCCCCAATTGACAAATACCTGGAAAAATCAACATGTGGGGGGGATGGGAGTGGTGTGCATTAAGGCCTGAAATTCAAAAAAAAGCTTTGGGAAAAATCCTTACTAAAGAAAACCCCAGGAACCATTTTGTTGTGGCATGCAGCACCTATGGTCATATGAGAAGAAAATTGACTTTGCTCTGGTTTGAAATGAATACAGTTAGTCATTGTATTTTGCAATAATCCCCTTTTAGTTAAAAAAAATTGCTTATATGTATAAATTAAAATTTATTGTTCGCAGAAAGTTTATCTTACCAGCATTAACTATTATCAAGCATAATAGTGAAGAAAGGTATTTGAAGAAAAGACTTGGAAATAACCTAAAATTCTCTTTCATAAAAACATAACAATGTTCAGTTTCAGATATTTTCCCCAAAATATTATTTATCTTGTCAAATAAATTGACTTCAAAGAGTAGAATGGCCAAGTCTTCCAGTAGGGTCCAGTATAGCTTACGTGGGAATTTGAAATAGAAAAGAAGTTGAGGGCCATGAGAGATGGGAGGAGGTTTATTCAAAAGAGGCTCATCATCCCAAGAAGTGAGTGTGGAGAAAATCAGAGGGAAAAGGAGGATCATAGCTGAGGTGAAGAGAAAGGAAATGTATAAAATTAGAAATGGATCCATGAAATGTAGATTGAACAAAAGACTTTTACCGATAATGTTTGTGCACCGTTACCCAAACATTTGGTTAAGTTACTGAAAGAAGTCATCTGAAGTAATTAATTAATTATAGTTTTTGATATAGTAAAATACATAAAAGTTACTGTCCTTCAGTTATGCCCTGTATAATAAAGGGATTTTTTAGTCTACTAATCCAATAAAATAATTGCACAGTTTTTATTTGGGGATGTTCTTGGTAGGTATAATCTTTCCCATTTTGCTAGTTAACCCCCCCCCAAAATGTGTATATAAAAAAGAAGTGTTTTTTAAAAAATATAAAACCAGGCTTCAGATTTACTGCTTTCAGTAGAATATCTCTTTTGTTAATTTTATTTTTAAGTAATTAGTTTAAAAGAATTAGTAAGTATGTCACCTGGGACAGGAGGCTTCTAGGATAGCTTAGTGGTTCCTCTCCCTGCAGTGACTGAAAAATGTATGACTTTTTCATTTTATGAGCCTCTGTCTCATGATACAGAGTAAAATATTCCCTCATATCTTCAGTCATCGTGAAGGGCCCATATAAATACGCCCTGAGATTTCCAGGAAAGGTAGGTGTTTAGGCAGTAGGAAAAAACAGAGTTCCGAGTTATTTGGGACCTCCTCACATTGTCTCTGTCTGGCCATCTCTAGTTCAGCTGTCTTTCAGTCTTTCTGTGTCTTGCTCTCCCCCATGTTGGTCCTTCAGCCTTCTATTTCCTTCCAGCTCAGCCCTATGTCATGGTAATAAAGAAGCAGCCAAGTTTGACTCATGTATGTGTGTGTTTTAGCTGAATCATTCCTACAATTATAAAATTATTCAAGGCAGTAAAATTAAACTCTCCCTTGCCACTAAACCAAAGAATATAGTCAAAGATGTCCATCATTGTCCACCTAAAATATGCCATAAATTACGTGAGTTGAAGGGTATTTAACTCAGCTTATCTGAGGAAGGAAGAAATAGCAAAGTAACCTTAGTGAAAATACAGTCCTCAGTACCTAATGCATCCAGGTCACAGACCTGATACAGCCAAGACTTTTGACCACGGAGCCTTATTTAAAGACAAATTATATCATAGAATTGAGACAATCTTATTCTTACATTTTGAGATTCCACTATAGCACCCCGAAGAGGTAATCATGATGAAAGCTTTCATCTTTCCTCTAAATCCATTGTCAACTCTGCATGTGTCTAATGAACATAGCATCTTGTGTCACATACAAACTTAAACTTTCTCAGCCCCAAACTGAATGGATGGTCCTAAGAATTTGATCACATTCATGACCACCTTTTGGTCCACTAAGAGTACCAGTTCTAGGTAGACTTGCCCTCCACCTTCATGTGACTCATTGCCATTACCTTGTGACCGTGTCTTTGCACCCAACTGTTTTAGTGGAGTTAACTGCATACAGTCAGGATGTAGTGGTCCTATATAACTCAAGCCAATCCATATCCATCCTCAAGCCCAATTAATAGACCTCACAGTCCCATGTCAGGTCTTCCTATGTGGCAAAAGTCATTCTGAACCATACAGTGAATTATTGCTTTGGAGTTTCTAGTATTTCCCCACAGAAGGTCACAGAGAAGTGGTTAGGATTCAGACCTTTCTGCTTCTTGCACTCATGAAAGCAGGTCAGACTCATGAGCCAATTCTAACTCAAGGATGTAAACTCACATTTCATTGTGTGTGGTCAGGTCCAGCCAAGAGAGGCAAGACTTCAGGCTTTGGAAGTATGGTGGATTACATGATCTGAAAGCCCTCTGCTAAAACATAGCGAATGTAAGATAAACTATAGCAAGCATTTGCTTCAATGCATAGTGGAGCTAGCAAAAATATTACAATATTGCCAAGGGAGAAAAACAAAAAGGGAGCCACAAAGCAAACCAGTGAGGGCATGAGCCCTGCCAGAGCTGAGCTTCAGGCTGGGGTCCCAGAACCCACCTCAGGAAAGAGGAGCGCTAGTGCTTCTGCCTGGAAACAAATCCACTCGAGGTAGCCTGCCTTGTTTGTGTCCCAATAGCCATGGCCAGTTTCTTGTAAGGGGCTCCATGATCCTGTGGGTACCAGCCTTCTTCACGCAAGGTGAGGGGCTTGCTATGTTTACAAAGCTGCCTCACCAGCTCCTCAGATAAAAGGCGTGTCCTCGGTTCCCTCTGTGCCTGCTGACCCAGCGTGCCCATCCGTCAAGCCATCCAAGATACGCGTGATACATGCGACACAAAGAGGGGTCATTTGTGTTTGTCCAAACCTCAGAATGCTGGTTATACGTAGTTTTGTAATTTTATATCTTAATACTAAGGAAACAGGAGTGTGAAAAGAAAGGACACTGTTGTTTCTGTGCAAGCCAAGTTCTGTGCTTTGGAAAGGAAAAGAAGAATGGTGTTATCCATTAAGATGGGAGCAAAACAGTTGTAAAACAGTTGCACTGGGGGAAGAATGTAAAAATCTAGAAGGGCCTAACACTGTGTGTCGACTATACCAGAATTAAAATTAAAAACCTAATTAAGGGGCATCTAGCTGGCTCAGTCAGTTGAGTATGCAACTCTTGATCTCAGGGCTGTAAACTCGAGCCCTGTGTTGGGTATAGAGATTCCTTAAAAATAAAATCTTCAAAAAAAACCAAAAAACCAAAACTTAAATTTAAAAAATTTAGAAAGGCCATAATACAGTAAGTATATGGAAAGAATAGAGAACTTCCATCAGTCTGGTGACTTGCTTTGTTCCTTGTTAGAGCAGGGGAAGAATTTAAAGACACATGGACATTGGCAAAGCAGTCTGAGTACAGAAGCCCACGGGCACCTGCTTGCGAGACGCCAGGTTCTCTATAAAGTGCTCTTCACACGGTCTCTGCACTGTTTCACCCTAGAGGCTCAGCTGTAGGGGCTGTCTGTGAGTGTGGAGAACACTAGTAACCAAAAGAAACGTATTACGATATAATGATGAAGCAGATAGGCTTTGGGGCAAGGTGGACCTGGTTTGAATTTTAAGTCTGCATTTTATTTGTCCTTCACTAAGTCATGAAACATCTCCAATCCTATATGCTCATCAGAAAATAGGGGTGATAATAATTCTACCTTGCCCCTGAAATTTTTGTGAGAATTAAATGAGATAATGTTTGGGAAGCACGTGGCATCACGTCAGGTTCAACATTAGTGTTCTAGAAATAACAGCTGTTAAGATTCCATTGTTTGGCTTTTCTAAAATTGATATATAGTATTTATATTTATAATTGATACATATCATTTTAAAAACATGGTTTCTGGTCATAGGCTACAGACATTTTTTAAAGCACATTATTGTTGAAAAATATCGGTCAGTTATTGAGCAGGGGATTAGGAAACATTTCCACATGTGCCATAGGAATATATTAAATATTTATTAACCAAGCACTAGGCCAAAGATTAGGGCAAAGCACTAGGTAAAGCACAAGGCCAAAGGCTAAGGGCAAACCTAGAGAAATTCTTGCCCTCCAGGGGTATTGATCCACTTGGGAAAATGCCAAAAACATCACCAAGTGAGCTCATTTAATTACCAGTTAAATGTTCAATGTAGACACTGAGGGCTGTGTGTTCATGGTCGCCTCTGAAGCCCGGAGTGATGGCTAAGTTCCGTAATGCTGTGAGAAAGGAAGGTGATAAAATTAGAAAAATGGGTCCTGAGGTCATGTCACACTGCAGGATCAGGACCCCTGGAGAGAGAGGTTCACCCTGAGGAAGTCCTGCGATAGCAGAGAGGTGAGGAAAGGGTGCTCAGAGAAGAAGTTTCCAAGTTTCCAAGAAGCCCACATTACCCCATGCTCCAGACCAGAACAGTGATGTGTTCTACGCTATCAGGAAGTTGGGTAGGGCTTTGAAACCGAGGCCTGTATCTCCCCAACGGCACTGCCGTTGCAGTGAGTGTGAATAGAATGCCCACCGTGGTGATAAAACCGGGGAGTCAGGGACCCGCAAATACTGATGAGAGATCCTTACCGTGAAGTGAAATGCAAGAAAAACCTTCACTGTCCAAAGGAGAGGTGTCTCAGCTTCTTTACACCTTCCTCACCCTTGAAGAATGTTTTGGCTTCCTGTGACCAGTGGTATCATGACCAATATGACTGAATGGTAACTTGAGAAAATTCCCTGTTTAATATGTATCTTTATTCTTGTAGGCCTCTTTTTCGGGGAAGTTCAGATGTCGATCAGCTTGGAAAAATCTTGGAGTAAGTAGTAACTGTAATTTTACATCAACATCCGTAGCCTTAAAGCAATCGCAGTGCCTTTCGTCTGACATTCATAATAAACGTTTATCTCTTGTCTTTCCTTCCCCACACTGCCCCCTCAGTTGGTCTTACTATTTGTGTGGTGAGTGGGGACATGGCAGACATGCTGTTTTACGCAGAGCCCATCATGATGTGTGGCCTAACATAGAAGCTCTGGAAGGTTCTATGTTGCTCCCGTCGATCTTTTCCAGGATCCTCCTTCTCCACTTGACTGAGCTCCATTTCTTGAGTTCAGATGTATTGTCTGCTTGGGGCCATTTCACGTGCATCCACCATCTGAGGTGAGGTGCTTGGTTACCTGGTAACCCATCCTTGCCCTCTGGGCTTCCTGTCCCCATTGAGTATCCCCATTGAGTCATCTAGATTGGTTTTGCATTGTTTTGTTTCGGTTGGTTGGTACGCTCCGCAAGCCATTTTTCTTTGGAGCACCGACACAGAAAATGAGACTTCTAGGTTCTAACCGTATGTTTGTTGCTAAATTCTGTGCGATCTTGAGAAAGTCATTTAAAATGCTGTGTAAAGTGTATACACGATGCCTGGTACATGGTGAATGCTTTTAAAATGGTAGCTGTGGTTATAATTCATCATTAATTGTTTAACCTTTTTGTTCGTTAACTTCTTCACCTGAATAATGAAACTTGGGACGTAAATTCTAAGATCCTTTCATGCGCTCAAATTCTTTGGATCTAATTGTTACTTGGCTCAATGATTTGCAGAGTTCTATTCATGTCTACATGTTTGTGCCTGTGGGAGTATGGATGCTTTCATATTTCTAGAATGTTAAGAAGGGGCTTTTCCGGGACGCCTGGGTGGCTCAGTTGGTTGAGCAGCTGCCTTCGGCTCAGGTCATGATCCCAGCGTCCTGGGATCGAGTCCCACATCGGGCTCCTTGCTCAGCAGGAAGCCTGCTTCTCCCTCTGCCTCTGCCTGCCTCTCTGTCTGCCTGTGCTCGCTCTCTCTCCCTCTCTCTCTGACAAATAAATAAAGAAAATCTTAAAAAAAAAAAGAAGGGGCTTTTCCTCTCAGAAAGCATGAAGTATGTGCACTTCCCAAGCCCCATCAGTATCAGGGTGAAGTAAGAAAAAAAAAAGTGGGAGTTCCAGAGCCAAAAGTAGCCCCGATCATTGGTCTGTAACATTTTTGTAGGAATTTCAGTGATCTTTATGAAATTTTCAGTCCATAAAACTGGTGAAAAATACCCGTAAAGAAACTAATTATATGTTAATGCTATCTCCTGGAGCATGACTGCTTAAAACAGAATAAACCTGGAACCTCAATTTGTTCTTCTAGTGACTGGAAAGCTCCACTAGACTTCTGATGATGCCAGTCCGCTGCTGAATCACACCCCATGGCTTTAAGGCCTGAAACATATTTGTTGGTGTTACTTTGTGGGGGCTTCCCTGGCCCAGGGCTGCTGCCAAGACTCCCGCTCCTCCCCTTCCTCCTCCTGCCACTTCATAAGATGGACAGATTCAGGACAAAACTCATGTTCTCTCTGCTTCTGGATGTCAACTTCTGTGCTCATAAAGTGATGAACCCCCCCTCTGGTCTTCCCCATCACTGTTGAATGTAGCTTGTGTGCAGTGTGAACTTGAAGCAGGAACCGGGAAAGTCAGATACACCAGTGACTCTGTTAAAAGGAAAAGTGATCTTGACGGCACCCAGCTCACCAGACCTTAAACCCGTCACCGCCTTTCCCTTATGGACATCACCTGGGCGTTCTGTCCACCTCTAGCCATGGGCTCTGTGGACTTGTTAGCCTTGTTAGTGCCCCTTCATATTTGAAGCCAGGGAGATGGACCTGAAAGAACCTCTGACAAACATGTTTGACCTTGCGCCCAAGGGAAAGCCAGTCCCCGCTGTGGCAAAGGCCTGAGACCCTAGGTTGCCAGCAAACAAGAAGCCGTGAAGTTCTGTAGGCCTTATGCCTTCAGCATTTCCTTCTTGGTTTCTGGCACTGTTTGCTGAGATTATGTTCTGTTTACTCTGCATTTATTACTTTGGCATAAAGAAAAGGGACAATGCTGCACCCTAGTGTCATTTCTAAAGGACTTGAAAAGTGATTTCTGTCCCTGCTGCCATTTATAGATTTTGTGCTATCAGTCTTTATAGTACAAATGTCAACTTTTAAGGCTTATATTCAGCTGTCCAAATACTGAAATTTGATGCAAGCACTTTTTAATGGACCTATCAGAGTCTCACAACATTCGTATATGGGCCATTAGAGTTCATACTCTGTATTAAAGAGATTTTTTCTTTTTTTTCTTTTTTTTTTTTTTTTTTTTTTTTTTTTTTTTTTGAGGAAAGCCACATTCACATTCTCTTACAGGGAGAACTGTTTCTGCATTTAGAAAGATTTATACTTCAAAGAACAGCAAGTACTTTGAAAGTGAAACTGAATGCTGTTAGCTCGTGACATTTTAGAGCATTTTTCGGAGCAGAGTCATAGTTAAATGGAAACAAAATACTGGCTTTGGAATAAGGAGAGCTGGGTTCCCTCCCATTCCTGATCTGTGGCTGAACTTTCACTGTGTGATTGATACATTTCACTCATCCCTTTGTTTCCACATCTATAAAAAGGAAGTAATAATGACCTTTGTGTCTCAGGAGGTCATTATGGGATCAGAGGAGGCAACAGATTTAGAAATACTTTTGAAAGTTATTATATAGCTAGCTAGCTGGACATGTAACCACACATACATGTACACACAGAGGCACTCTGCTTTGCTCTTGGCCTACAGCTGCTCATATTGCCCAGTTTATTTCAATATATTTGAAAAGATTTTAAATTATTACTAAGAATTTTTATAATTGATTTCTAGATGACTGGTGATGATATGCAAAAAATATATAAAAATAGCTGAAAAGCTAAAAATGAAGCAAATAAAGTTCTTTCATAAGCATTCTCTTCTTCCTCTATCCCATTCTTTCCAAGCATATATATGTATATGTGTGTGTGCATATATATATATATATTTATTTATTTATTTATTTATTTATTTATTTATTTTTGTCCTTTCATAATTAATAGTGGTATCTTTTTTCTTTCTATTCTTTCTATTCTTACTCTAGATCTTGCTATTAAGCAAATTTGTGTATTGCTCAAGTTGTCATTTCCCTTCACTTGTTCTGGTAGCTGTGTCCATGAGTCTGCAAAAATAAATTTGCTTCAACACCGTAGCTCTCCCAGCATGTCCAACAGAGGTAGGATTACAGTGTCTTTTCCCGGGCACCCAGTGACAGGTGCAATTACAATACAGGTGTCTGCGCTTCCCAGGTGAAGTCTGTCACCTGGGCTGTGTTGAGGGAAGGCAGGGGGAAAGAGAGCCTTACAGAGAGCCTGTGATTTTCACAGCCACATCTTCCTGAAACCTGGAAATCCATTCGAGAGAACATAACTTCTCGACCTTTGTCCCAGTGAGTGCAGGCCAAGGAGAGGGCTCTGCTCTGATGGAGGCTAGCACCATTTCTAACTGTAGTTAAAATAATTTGGTCAGGGGCACCTGGCTGGCTCAGTTGGTAGAGCATGCAACTCTTGATCTCAGGGTTGTAAGTTCGAGCCCCACATTGGGTGTAGGGATTACTTAAAAATAAAAGCTTAAAAAAAAAAAGTGTGGTCAATTTGAATAGCCGTATATTCTGTCCACTAAACTATAACTTCTCAGTTTGGAGTTAGAGTCTATAAATGAGATACCTAAGTTCTTGTACCCCCTGATTTCCCTTGTTCAAACCTACTATCTATACATAGACTTTATTTTTTTTTTAAGATTTTATTTATTTATTTGAGTGAGAGTGAAAGTCAGAGAGATCACAGAGGGAGAGGGAGAAGCGGACTTGCCAATGAGGAGGGAGCTCGACTCAGGGCTGGATCCCAGGACCCTGAGATCATGACCTGAGCCAAAGGCAGACGCTCAACCAAGTAACTTACCCAGGCACCCCTATATACATACACTTTAAATAATGTCTCCATGGTGCAGGGGTACCTGGGTGGCTCAGTCCGTTGAGCATCCCACTCTTGGTTTCCGGTGGGTCCTGATCTTGGAGTGGTGGACGTGGCCCTCTTGGTCCCCCATCAGGCTCTATGCTGAACATGGACTCTGCTTGTCACCGCCCCCCAATTCACGTGAGCTATCTCTTTCAAATAAGTAAATAAAATCTTCTTTTTAAAAAATCTCCATAGTGTATAAGTTGTATAAAGCCACTGACCTAATAACATTTCTGAAGAACCTCAAGTCACATATCAGTAGGACTCAAGTAGTTTGTATTTTTAGTGTGGTAGTGATACATTGCCTGTGCATTTTAGATTAATAACATTATTTGCCTCTTACAATAATAATGGGTGGGGCACCTGGGTGCCTCATTTGGTTGGGCATCTGCCTTCATCTCAGGTTATGATCTTGGAGTCCTGGGATCCAGCCCCATATCGGGCTCCTTGCTCATCGGGGGATTCTGCTTCTCCTTCCTCCACTGCCCCTCCCCTCTCTCATGCTCTCTCTCTCTGTCTCAAATCAGTAAAATCTTTAAAATAATAATGGGTAATGTGTTGATATTAACAAGTACTGTGTGTCAGGCACTGTGCTATGCATTTCATATAAATTATCACTGTAAATTATGATTGTTAATAAATAAAGACAAGGAAGGCTATGAGACTCACAGAAGTTAAGTAATTTGTCCTTACCTGCCAATTAGTGGAACCCAGAATTTGAACCCAGTTCTGCCTTTTCCAAAACCTATGCTTTTTTTTTTTTAATTTATTTTTCGTATTTAAATATAGTTGACATACAATGCCTGTACTATTTCTGTATCACTTGATCCTCTCTCCATGTTTCTGACCCCAGAATAATTTTCGGGGGAAACATAAATGATATTGCCTTTATTTATTGCTTGCTCACTTTGGAATACCATAAAATAGTTTTGTAGGGGCGCCTGGGTGGCTCAGTCGGTTAATCATCCGGCTCTTGATTTTGGCTCAGGTCATGATCTCAGGGTTGGTGAAACCAAGCCCTGTGTGTCAGGCTGTGCTCAGCCCAGAGTCTGCTTGTCTCTCTCCCTCTGTTCCTCCCCCTACTTGCTTGCTTTCTCTCTAAAATAAATAAATAAAATCTTTTAAAACACAAAAATTACTTATTTTTAATATAAACTATATATAAACTAAATTAATTTGATTTGAAATTAAATGATAAAATGGTGTTTGCCGACAAACCATAAGTGACTCTTAATCTCACGAAACAAACTGTGGATTGCTGGGGGGAGGGGGGTAGGGTTATGGACATTGGGGAGGGTATGTGCTTTTGGGTAAATTTGAAGGGGAGGTGAACCATGAGAGACTATGGACTCTGAAAAACAGTCTGAGGGGTTTGAAGTGGCGGGGGGGGGGTGGGAGGTTGGGGTACCAGGTGGTGGGTATTATAGAGGGCACGGCTTGCATGGAGCACTGGGTATGGTGAAAAAATAATGAATACTGTTTTTCTGAAAATAAATAAATTGGGGGAAAAATGGTGTTTGCCTAGCACAGGATTAACATACCTTTTTAGCCTCTTTTTGTCTGATTCTGACATATGTAATTACTGTTTGGGGAATTATTCTTTAGCCCAAAGTGCAACCAAATTTATTTGTTAATGAGTCTTGCTCGATGAGCATCATAAAAGCATGTCAATATGATCAGAACACAAAAAGCAGTCTTGGGCATAAAGGAAAATAATGCCTGTGTGGGCCTCCTACTCTGTCAGTATGTCAGGACTTACTGGTAATTATACTGTTTTCTCTTTCCGCATCCCCTCATACGTTTACTGTGTGCCACCAGAGGATTCTCTTACCGCTTCCCGGTGAATTTTACAATGCTCCTGTGAGACGGCCCTCTACCCTGTGATCTCTGTATCGCAGGAGGACAGAGATGACCGACTGGCCAGTAACATCAGTGAGGGGCCCCCAGGATGCTGTGTACCCCATGCCTGCCTCTCAGACTTCACCATCATCTGGATTTCGATGGGGAAATAGCTTCAGCATGGCAGCTAATGATGCTAACGTTCACACCTGGTTCTTTTGTAGCGTAATTGGACTCCCAGGAGAAGAAGACTGGCCTAGAGATGTCGCCCTTCCCAGGCAGGCATTTCACGCAAAAGCTCCTCAGCCGATTGAGAAGTTTGTAACAGATATTGATGAACAAGGCAAAGACCTACTTCTGGTAAGTTCACCGGAGTCGGTCTGGGTGGTGCTGATGAGGGACGTGACCTGTCCGCCGGTGGTCCCTGGGGAGGTGGACGCAGCATTTGGCATCACATACCATAGCCACGCAGAGCAAGAAGCCACAACCTCTCTTCAGCTTTCATTCCCACACCTGCGGGAGCTGGTGGCCTCTGATTGTGGAATACCTTCGCTTCCTGCAGAAAGAGAAAGAGTCTGATCCACACACTTTCAGTGGGTCGTCTTTCAGTGTTCATTTGAACGCAGCCGCAGAAGCCTCTTGATTGATCTAGACACACGCTTTCCATAGGCAGTGAAGGTAGCGTGCAGGTAGAAAGTACCTCACTGAACATGAGGACTCTTGTTCTGTTTGAGACTCAGACTCGTAATACTTGGGCTTCCACGTCCTTCCCTACACTCAGGGGACAGACCAGGGGTAGATGAGTGGACCTGTTGAGCTACCCTTGGTGTTCAGAACCCAGTGAGTAATGAGCGTATCCTTTCCCTACTACTGACAACCTTTGACATCTCACCAAGAAAGCGCTCCTGGATCTGGAGGCACCAGGGCTCCGTTCTGCCGAAGCAGTCTACATTTCCGATGCAGACCGACGAGTCTGTAGGCTGTGGTAGAAATGTTCTACTGTAGCTCTTCATGGACACAGCCATTCATGGGTATGTTCGCAGAGCCATGGCATCTCCCAGCGAAAGCCCTAATTCCATCTTCACCTGATGGTGGCTCATTTTCCGGCTTACTCAGATTCCCTGCACTGCCACGATACGGAGAAGGACGGCTTTATTCCCTAAGACACTCACTAAGGACTTTGACTCAGATCCTTGGAAATCAGTTATTATCATTGGTAAGGAGAATATAGTCTCCTGTACAGAGGCTCACTGTATGGACACACTTGCTGGCTTACCTGCTATTTAGGAAAATTTTTCCCGGGTTTCAGGTAACAGACAAGTACTTGCATTATCTTAGGAAAAGGGGGGTTGATGGAATGTTTCATGTGGCCTGGCAGTGGAAAGCTACCCAGAGTGTGAATGCTCTCTCAGTCCTGCTAAGAGCATCACCAGGTGTCTACTTATCTCTGCCCTGCAGGCCTTTTCTCCCCCTCACTGCCTCTTTTCGGTAGTACTGTCTGCTCCCCTTAGCTGTGCCAGGCCCTTTGACTTCAGAACTTCAGCCAACTCATGGATGCTTTGAGCTCTAACCTCCACTGCTCACATTTGTTTTGTTAGTATTTCCTACATCGGATTCCTAAAAGGAAGAATGTGGCTGACACACCTCACCTTTTTGCCAAGCCATGATAAGAGTTGCTGCCTAGAGCCGAGTCACCATTCCTGGTCCAGTCAGCTCTGCCAGGAAGGGACGATGTGTTTGAAAACAAAAACAAAACAAAACAAAACGGCCGCCATGGGCTTTCCTTTTCAGCAAGAACTTTGAATGGAATGCACCTCTTAGAAGATTCTGGACACAGAATCACAATGATAGCCAATTTTAGTAGTCAAGCATCCCACTCCTTCAGCTACTGGGATACCCAGACACGGCTCAGAGTATCTGTTAATTCCAACATCAGGAGGAATCACCTTAAAATGTAAAGATAGCAGACAATGCCCCAGGCTCATTCAGTGTCTCCCACTAGTGACTTTCCAAGTCATACAACACACGCGTGCTCAACTAGAGAAGTAGCAGACAGAGAAGAAAAAGGCACAAAGAGACTACCAGAGACACAAGGCAGAGGGTGACAGTGTCAGCAGGGATTAGAAAAAACAAAGGAACAAGAAGCAGCCCCAGTGACATCAAGACTAGAAGAAACATAAGGATAAAACATAATAATTCATGGGCATTCCAGGAGAGGACAGCCCAGGACCTCAACGCTTAGAACCCCTGAAAGATCTCACTGTTTCCTGCTAGAGGGACACAGGGGAGGACTATGGAGCAGAAGAAAGAGAGCCGTCCAGTATCAGAGAGGCAGCTGAAATCCCAGCCATATTTGTTGCCTCTCTTCAAAGTGATTTAGTAAGGATGAAAGAGGGAAAGGTACTTCCAAAAGTTGTTTCATTTAAGAAACAGCATTTGAGTTTTAGCACTCTGAGAATTGTCCTTTATTTTATCTGAAAACAAGGCTGACACTCTAGTGTCTCACCGTGTACGGATGGATGTCTACCTTGGTGTTTACAAATGCTCTCACACACGTAAGTAGTGCACAGTCATAAGACCATGCAGGGGGATGATTATTTTTAACATCCAAAGCCTGCCCATCTTTATAAGTTTTGTCCCCTTCATCGTGGTTAACCTGAGAGGCTGGGTACTTATTCCAAGTATGAAGTTCTTGCTGAAAAAAGTTTCTGCTGTCGAACTGTTTTCAGAGCCTTGAGGCACATACTAGGAGACAAGGGTTTTCCTTGGATTAGTATGCTTTTGCTGCATAACATACAACCCAAAAATCTCCCTAGCATACAGCAGTAAGCATTTATTTCTTGCTCACGGGTCTGCAGATTGGCAGAGACCACTGTGCTGCGGCCTGTGAGTCAAGGACAAGTGTTCTCCGTGTGTCTCATTCTGGGCCCCAGAACAAAAGGCCCTTTGGGTCCCTGGGGCATGTTTTTCTCATAATAGAAGGTGGATGCTCCCAGAAGGGCAAGCAGAAACACATGATGGCCCCAATGGCCTAGGCTTGGAAGGCACCCTGCTGCTTCTGTCCACGTTCCATTGGCCAAAGTAAGTTACATGGCCAAGGCCAACTCGAATAGAAGAAAGAATACTTCTCCCGTGAAGGGAGGGGTGGGAAGAAGGAGGATACGTGTTGAAAAATGATCCAGTCCGTCACAGTAGTCAATTCTTTTTTTTTTTTTTTAAAGATTTTATTTATTTATTTGATAGACAGAGATCACAAGCAGGCAGAGAGAGAGGAGGAAGCAGGCTCCCCGATGCAGGGCTTGATCCCAGGACCCTGGGACCATGACCTGAGCCGAAAGCAGAGGCTTTAACCCACTGAGCCACCCAGGCACCCCACAGTAGTCAATTCTTGACTAAATAGGAGTTCCAGAAGTTCATTTTATCAGTTATTTGGCAAGTAAATTAGATTTTCTTGGAGAAACAAGATTCTTACACAAGACTTTGAATTAATTCTCAAGTCATCTAATTTCTCTGTTGAGGTAGAACACTGATGGGACTGAACCACCGTGTCTATCAATGTTTCTGTAGGACGTAAGTATTAAGACTTCCAATTTGGGGCACCTGGGTGGCTCAGTCAGTTGAACGTCCTGCCTTCGGCTCAGGTCATGATTCCAGGGTCCTGGGAGGGAGCCCCCAAATGGGCTCACTACTTGGCAGGGAGTCTGCCTCTCCCTCTCCTTCTGCCCCTCCCAGACCATTGCGCGCAGGTGTGCGGGTGCACGCTCTCTCTCTCTCTGTGTCTCCCTCCCTCTCAACTAAATAAATAAAATCGTTTAAAAAAAGAGAGAGACTTCCAACTTGAGATTCTCACACACTCACATTAGGCTAAGGAGTTCTCCTCTGCACCCTCTTCCAGCTCTAAGCCATCAGGATAGCTGTGGGCATGGGCTTCCTCCCTCACAGTCCTCTAGGGACATGTCTCTCTATCTCGAACATGTTCCCACAACTTTTTTTCTCTTTGTCCCTATGCCCTGGGGATTAAACTGGCTGCTTCCTTTTCTAATGTCACTACCTAATTTTCTCCTTCCTGGACTCTGGGGAAGAGAAAACTCAGGCTCAAGGATTTTGCCCCTGCTTTTCTGTCATGAGGGAATCCAGCCCATGTAAAACTTCTCTGAGATGTTTATTGCTATTAGAGACATTAGGACCGTTCTAGCAATAAGCTCCTTCCTCTGCTTGCCCTTTGGCGCTTTTGTTTTCAGGAGACGTTGTGAGAAACCGCCATCCACGGACTGGTGGGGAGCCCAGCTTAATTAAGATTTCAGGAGACCCCAACATTTGCCTAGAATTATATATAGAATTTTTCCAGGTCAGTAGTGTTCAACAGAATGTTAGAGAGGGTCCTAATCTAGTCAGGACCTGACTGAGACTCTGAGCTCCTCGAGAGCAAAAACCCAGGTTAAATGGACAAGGTCAGCGTAACCATGGTAATGTGAAGTCTTTAGATGACAGATAGGACTGAAACTGATAGACATTTCAGGTCCCCAGCTCACTGCAGTGTGCACTGCATCACACGGATGGGGAAGCCGGTAGGGTTTTTCTGCTCCTTGTGTGTTCCTGGGTGATGGGTGGGTCTGACTCATCCTTCACTAGTGCTGGCCACCTGCTAGGTCTGTGGAGGTGTTGGTGGAAAGACAGGAAGAGGATTTGAAGGACACCCAGGATTGGAGTGGAAATGGAGCTGAGGTTAGGGAAGCGCTCCGCCTGCTTGATGGTGAATCGGCAGTTGGGGAGTAGAGGTTGCTGCTCCAGAGGTTGGCATTCCCCCGCTTTGACCTTCTGCCTGCACTGGGGCTGACAGCCCGGAATAGAGTTCAGTACCAGAACTGAACCTGGAGGATGGTCCAGCCCTGGGGCAGAGTCCGTGGCTGGCTGGTGGATTGAGAAAAGTTGGTCCTAGGTGTTGGCCCTTACTTGCCCCCTCCTTAATAGAGAACATCTTTTTTTTTTTTTTTTTTTTAAAGAGTTTATTTATTTAACAGACAGAGATCACAAGTAGGCAGAGAGGCAGGCAGAGAGAGAGAGGAGGAAACAGGCTCTCCACTGAGCAGAGAGCCCCATGCGGGGCTTGATCCCAGGACCCTGAGATCATGACCTGAGCCGAAGGCAGCGGCTTTAACCCACTGAGCCACCCAGGCGCCCCAATAGAGAACATCTTTATTTCCTGGTTTTAAATGTATTTCCTTTTTTTGTTTCTTCTGTTGTTGGTTTGGTTTAGTTTTGATTATAGAAATATGTCAGAAACTGTTAATGATTAATTAGCCTTTTACCCCTGAGCAAGGTAACCCCCCTTCCACTCCTGACTCATCAGTAAACCTTGGGGGAGGGTAAAAAGTTTAAAAGCTTAGTCTTGACTGTAGCACTAAGTTGGCTAGCATTAGAAAAATCACTATCTAAATAAAGTTGTATACATACTACAATAATAATAGTATATTTTAAAGGATAGGGCGTGGGTTGAAGGGAAAGCCTGGGTAGGTAACAGTCCACAGGCAACCCAAAAGCTGTTGCCTTTACCTGAAGGGCAGTTTATACCTTGAGGTCATATATAAGACGGCTATATCTATACATTTTGTTTAGTGACCTTTTTTTTAAGGTTTTTTTTTTTTTTTTTTTTTTTTTTTAAGACTTTATCTGAGAGAGCACAAAAGCAGGAGAGATCACAGAGGGAGAAGGAGAATCAGACTCACCGCTGAGCAGGAAGCCCAATATGGGACTCAATCCCAAAACCCTGAGATCATGACCTGAGCCAAAGGCAGACACTTACCAACTGAGCCACCCAGGCACCCCCTTATTTATTTTAGAGAGAGAAAGAGCGAGCAGGAGCAGGAGGCGGGGGGAGAGAATCCCAAGCAGACTCCCTACTACGCATGAAGCCCGATGAAGGGCTCCATCTCACCACCGTGAGATCATGACCTAAGCCGAAACCAAGAGTCGTCCGCTCAGCCAACTGAGCCCCCCAGGCGCCCCATAGTGTCCCTTGAAGTAGATGCTTGTTCTCTTTCTAGACACACTTAATTCATGTAGTGAATACATGTGTAACTGTCTAAACATATTATTTAGATGGACATGTTTTACATCAATTGATGATTCTTTCTTTATCACAGAAGTGCTTAACATTCAATCCAGCCAAAAGAATATCAGCCTACAGTGCCCTGTCTCACCCATACTTCCATGACCTGGAGAGGCGCAAGGAGAACCTGGACGCCCGTCTGCCACCCAACCAGAACAGCTCAGACATGAACACAGCCTAAGGCCCCCGCCGCTGCCTTGTGCTGATCACCTGGAGAACACCCTTGGTGGCTGATGCCACCCCCTCCCTCACCCTGAGTAAGCCCCAGCAGAGCTGCTGAGGATCACTGGCTGGGGACCTTCTAGTTGCCGTCTTCTGGACGGGCTCTGCTTCTCCATGGAAACCGCTTAGTTTACTGTTTTGAAATCAATGCAAGAGTGATTGCAGCTTTATGTTCATTCGTTTGTTTGTCTGTCTGTTTGTTTCGAGAACCTGGAAAAATTCCAGAAGAAGAGAAGCTGCTGACCAATTGTGCTGCCATTTCATTTTTCTAACCTTGAATGCTGCCAGTGTGAAGTGAGCAATCCAGGCACAGCTGAGTTATGATGTAATCTCTCTGCAGCTGCCCCAGCCTGATTCGGTACTTTTGAGTGAGAGTGTGCGTGCCTGTGTGTGTGTGTGTGTGTGTGTGATTCTTGTTCTCTTAAAGTGTTACTTTCTGTAAACAACAAGAAGAATTGAATTTGAAAGACTCAAAACGACCTATAAATAACAGGTTTCTGTTGACTACAGGTGATTTATCAGAATGGGCTTCTTGAATTAGAAAGTTGAGCCCATGTCCTCAGAATTTCATGGTCAAAAGCAGTAAGTTTGCTAGCATTAAAAGGTTCACTATCTAGATGAGGTTTTATACACACAACAAAAGGAAAAAAAAATACTGGTATCTTTTAAGAGACCTGTTTTTTAAAGCATACATTCTAGTTACTCTTCCAAAAAAGCTGAATTTACTCAGTATAAGTCCATTTTAACTTGTTTTATATGCTTTTATTGTTTCTTTTGAAAAATACCCTTATAAGCTTTTTCTTACTTGCTATAGATATAGGGAGTATACCTCAAATAGGTAAAATTGTCAAAAAAAAAAAAATTAGAGAAAGCCTTTATTTCCTGATTTGAAATCTATTTCCTTCTTGGGTTTTGTTGTTACTTTATTTTGCTTTTGATTTTAGGAATTTGTCAGAAACTGTTTGCTGTCTTGGTGTGGAGAGTAGTTCTCTCTGACCAGAGACAGGAATACCATTTAAGTTTTCCCTATTACACTGTACGTTTTCTACCATGCACTGCCTTGTTTGCAAAGTGTCCATCATATCTATCCCCCAAGACCTCTAATATATAGTACTACCATTACATAACTGATAACAGATTGCCCACACTTTTCACAAACACCTCCTGCTTGCTTGCTTTCAGTGACCCTTTTGTGAATACTTAGATTCAGATTGTGGCTTGTGGCTCCGATTTCGCGATCCTAACAGGGCCCCCCCCAGTAGGTCCTCGTTCTCCTGCATTCTTCCTACCTGGCATTCATTGTTGTTATCTAGGCAGTGAGTAGAGGACTGGTTCTTCTCTTATCACCAGCACATAGATTGCTTTAAACTGTTACTTAGTGTTTTACAGTTTTTGTAGAATATATTGTCAGAATCAGAGGGATGTCTTTAACTGTTGTTTAGAAATCTATATTTACTCTCTAGAATGATATTTTCTCCATCCCCTAGGCTGTGCTTGTTCCTAGTGCCTTGTGCCTACTCCTCTTCTCTGCAGAGCCAGAGTGACCTGGGCATTGGGAACAGCTTTATTTTTTTCTCTTGCCGTTTTCTCTACTGTTCTTGATGTTCCAGTGTCATCTCTGCCTTATATGTGATTCGTGCTCAAAGACACAGAGATTAAGCATCTTTCTGGAAGTTTAGCTGTCTTTGCTTTCTGACTCATGATTTGAGTGCGTGCAACAGTTAGACTATGTTTAGAGTTAGGGTTTTCAAAAAATGAACATTGCTTCCCTCAGTAGAAAATGTTCCAGATGATGTTTATATGTTGTCAAGCCTTCCTGAATTCTTCACAGCTCAGTATTTCTATACTACCATATTGAGCAAGAAAAAAATTAGGAGACTTTTCTCCTGGAAAGCTTTTTTGGGGTGGGAATTACTCTTTTTTAATATATACATTGTTTAACATTTTTCTAACTCAGTAACTTGAAGGGCAGGAAGATTTGTCTAAAACCGGATACAAAATGAGAAGATGGGCCATATGACTGTTTTACGCTTTCTTCGTTGTTCACAGTATTGATTATGCTTTGTTATCCCTTATAAATGCTTGAGATATAACGAATCCAGAGCATGGGGGTTGGGGGGCGATGTCTCTCTTGGAACAGCGAGCTCTGCTTTTCCTTTGACGGCAGGTCAAAATACCAAGACATTTTTGCTGGGGCCTAGACATTTGAGTTTTAAAACTCACTGCACTGATTCGTCATGTGCTTTTTGTTTCGCATTCACGATTAGAGTGTACATAACTTGACTCTGCTTTTTTAAGTTTTTCCTGAGTTCTCTCGAGAAAAATGCAGCTGTTCTAAACTGGAATTTTTCAGGATTCTTGAGAATTTTAAACAAGTAGAGAGCCCCACTTTATTTCTAGCATATACTTTTGGTTCATTTCTTGGTAGTGTTTATTTAAAAAAAAAAAAAAGGCACCAACAGTTTCAGCATTGGATACTTGCAGATTATCCTCGGAGAGGCAGGAGGAGGAGGTGCTTCAGCCTTTCTGAACTTTGAGAGTCTGACCCCAGCTCTTCCATGCGTACTTCTTGGGAGTTGAGTGATTACCCTCTTGCTTTATGTCTTGTATATCTGGCCTACCCGTTCTCGAATGCAGATCCCACAGAAGCACCCTTAGCATTAGGGCACCTGGACACGTATAGCAGCATAGGACCTGACTGAATACAGCTTATTCTTTTGTGACATATAGTTTCAAAGGTCTTTGCCAAAAGTGAAGGCATGGTTAGCTGCAAAGGCCACACTGCCCCAGGGGTATACTGAAGCCGCTTATAACAGTAAAAATCTGGGGTCAGATTGAAAATCATGTTCGCATTTCATAAGAGAACTGGTGCTGGCCTCTGGCTGCTGGTTTCTACGTGACAGTTGTTCTGGTGGTCCAGGCACTGTGGGAACTGTGGTGTGGGCTGGAATTCTAACAGTCCCACTGAAGAATAAAAGAGACACCTGTCCGTTTCAGCATCATAAGCTATCATGTGGCAAAGGAAATAAGGCCTTAATCTTCTAACCTTAAAAACGTAGCTTCCAAGGGCTTTTAAGAACTCAGTGCCTTGGTGCCTCCCACTTTTGTCTCTCCTTTAAAGTGGACAGGAGCCCAAGAAGCAAAGAACCTGTTTTGGACAAGAGCTCCGAGCCATTTTATCCCTCTGTATTCTCATGATTTTGTCTCAGGAATCGCACACTAGGAATGGCACACTTTTCATTTAGCCCATTGTGTCTTACGGAAAAATAGTTCAAAGTATTTACCTCAGAGTAAAATCTCTACCTTTCTGTTTTAAGTAAAAATGAAAATTTCAGAATGCACGGGATATCATAAAGAGAATTTGTACCCCTTACTAAAGATTTTATCTTTAGTTTGATGACTCCAGAATGCGATACTGTCCATCTTGGAAAAAAACCTAAATAGTACCAAACATCGTGAACCTTTAATTATGTATTAAAATTGAGCTTTTAACTACAGCTGCTTCTCTTAAAAGTGGTGCCTATTAAAGTCAGTAATGTAATCCTCATTCCTTTATGGAAATTAAAATCATGTAAGCTTCAAATACAAACATTAAAATTCTGCTCTTCAAATAATTGCTTCTTATAAGTGACAGCTGGACTCTTTGTATGATAAGCACACAAGAGAGTATCTAACATTTTCCAAAAGCAGGCTTTTGTTGCATCATCAGGTCTAAGAAAGAGTGATAGAAAAAGTTAACAAGCCACTGTAATTACTTAATTGTGTTAGTACAGAAACTATAGAATATTTACCTTGGAAAGAAAATGTTGAAACATTATAAATTCTGAGGTATTGATAGAATTCAGAAGAACGCATGTTTTACATTGTGACACATTAAAACAGTGTCTTTTATTTTATAAAAATAAAGATGTGACATGATTTCGAAATCTTTAAAAGTTCTAAAACAGTGGACAATGGATAGAAGAAATTCAGAAAAAAGTGAAGGTTTTCAAAAAAGGGTAGTTTCAAAGTTAGATATATTTTGAAGGATAGATATTAACAAATATATTGTAAGAATTTATATTACAGTCCCCTGGCAACTATGAAATCTATATGTTCTAAAACATGTCTTACAGAAAAGCTGTTCCAAAGCAGTTGCCATTTCAAATATCAGCCTGAAGAAACTAAACTACCTGACCTCCTTTCTTAGTTTGTGGGAGGAAGCAGCTATGAGAAGCTACACTTGTTATACAAGCCTAAGAGTGTTCGTTGTAAGAAATACATATACATACTGAATTTTTAAAAGGCACGTTTCCTGTGCCACCAGGATTTTTTTGAAAAACTGAAGCCCAAATCATGTGCATCCAGTACAATTCAGATGTATAACTAGAAACATAGCTATGTGCTCCTTCCCCACCATGGAGAAACTTCTCGAGGCTACCCAAAAGCCTGTCCAGCAACGTGAGCCCCCAGACAATTAACAGTGGTGTTTTCCTCCACAAGCACAAGAAAACAGCATTTTCATTTCTTATCCATGCAGTTTTCAACCTCTTTGTGTTACATACCTATATCTCAAGCATTTCTAACTTGTACTTTTTCAGAAAATAAACCCCAAGATTCCTCTGGCCTTTTCTATCTTCTGATGTTTGTATACAGCAGATATGTGAAAGAGGAGGGGTCTGATTTTAAGTGTTTGTTTTTTTTTTTTTTTTCTCAGTTGTTTGTTTGTCTTAATGAAGTATGAATCAGCTTTTTCAAAATGTTTTCTATTTCTTAGCATTCCCAGGGAGTTTAGATAAATGCATGAACTTCCATCAACATATTTATGTTTCCTTTGATACTGGTGCTCGGGCCTTCGGGAAGAAAACAAGAGCCTCTTGAAAACTTATACAGGCTTTTTTTTTTTTTTTTTCCCAAGTATCTACTTAAAAACTATTACAGCAGTTTGAAGGTTGTAAGGTAGGAAAGGGAAACGATTTTTCTTGCAAATGTCTGTTTTAAATTTCACACTGACCTAAGACATGGGCTTTCTTGTTTCATTCCAATATATTCCACAAGGTGGCACTTTCCGGGGGGGGGGGTGGAATCTGAGTAAGGCGAAAGACAAAACTTCATTCTAACTTTATTTTTCTGCACATATTATACTCTTGTAAAATTTTACTCTTGTAAAAAGCACTTGTTTTTTGGGGATGATTGACCTTAATATTTTAGTTGTTCGCTAGGTTCTGAACAATTGTCTGAAGGGGAGTTGTACTTGAGAGTGAATAATGCACCCATTTTGATTTTTAAGTGCATAAAGAGAGCCAAGACCTATTTTCCAAGAAGCATTTTTTTTTGAGGTACCTAATTACCTCACTCTTCTAGGTGCAGAAGTTACAATAGACTTAGTAGTTAAAAGGCAACACTCACCTGTGACCTGGATAGTTTCCTTAGGAGTGGAAAACTCCCGTGGCCTCAGCCAAAGTACCTGTACCCCCGTCTGGTGTTTTCCCATTTCCTACCATGATGTCTTTTTTAAATCCTCATTTAGAAATCAGGTGAGTAAAATAAGTAACATTGGTATTTAAATAGACAATTTTTTTCTGAAGAATTGGCCATGCTGAAACAGAGCCCTTATACACTAAAAAGGCATGGTAATTTCATCACAAGTGTAAATTCACAAGAAGTGCACTTTTGTAAAAATCCTGTCCAAGCATGTGAGCATAATAACCTAGGAGTATATTTACATAAATCTTTCATTTCTCCACTTGGGAAGTTCTTTAACAACTTTCTCTCTGTATCTATATAGAGATATACCCATACACTGCTATGTTTTAATTCA
Organism: Neogale vison; assembly: GCF_020171115.1. Classification (NCBI taxonomy): domain Eukaryota; kingdom Metazoa; phylum Chordata; class Mammalia; order Carnivora; family Mustelidae; genus Neogale; species Neogale vison. The sequence goes on along the minus strand of NC_058094.1, from coordinate 160,107,741 downwards.
CAGGTCTGCTCAGAGACTGATCATCCCCAGATGATTTTAGATAATTTTAGAAATCCTTTTCCTCAGTAAGTGTTACAGAAATTTAGGAGGAAGACAGTTATAGTACTTTTCAGAGTTGCCTTAGCACCGCAAAACAAAGGCAGTTTACTCCTCCTGCGGGGCGGAAACTCCATAGTGCTTGCTTAACTTGCCTGCAGAGTAGCCGGCAGGCAAGTCTCACTAATACATTCTAAATCGAAACACCGAAACACCGCACATACTAGGGGCTGGCCAGAGCTCTTTGGGGACTCCTCGGCCTCATCCCTCTGCTCAAAACCCCACCAAAGTAGAGTCCAGTTTAAGCCTCTAAATGGAAAGCCAAATTCAGACCTCGAATTTGTTACCAGTTGGGCCAGTCTGAACTCAACTTGCTCGTGATCAGCACTAGACGCCCACCTGAAAACCCCCCGAGGGTACGCCGCGCAGTCACCCCGCCCCTTTGGCAGTTGAGTGGTAGTGGGCGGAGCTGGCTGGGACCTGAAACCTAGTACACACCCGGTGGGGTACGGCCGGCGGTCCATGTGCCCTGCTGCTGTCTCAGAGGCATCTGTTCTGCAGTCCTAGGAAGTAGAATGTCCCTAGAAGCAAACGGGTGTCTTCTGTGCATAAATAAAGTACAACACAATTCTTTGAAAGTTCGGGTATAGTAATAATAGTATAATAAAGAGATGCCGCTCTGTGTGAAGCATGTACCGGGCATCTCTAAGCTCAGCTTTTTTTTCTTTTTTTTTTTTTTTAAGAGAAGATGTATAATTACAAGAAAGATTTTTTTATTTTTTTATTTTCTATCATTCTACATATATGGTGGCAAAAGATATGCGTGGAAAAGTTTTGTTTTGAAAATTTGTTTATTTTCTGCCTTGGCGAAATCTCCTCACTCTCTACTTTTTACTTTCTACTTTCCCTTTTTTTGGAGGGGGGGTGTCAAATAGCTAAGGGTAAATAAACCAATTATCTCACATAGTAGGAGATTTTCCTGTTTAGAGGACCTTGTGTATGAATTGTTTCATCAAGCAAGTAACTCCTTCTCTACCTTAGGACTTTGGATTGTCAAATACAGGTTTCCTTGATAAAGGGGGCATATAACTACATATTGCAGTAAGGACCTATTACTGTAGCACTAAGGAGTGAGCATAGAGCCACACACAGTTACTTAATTTCTAACGCTCTGTGGTTTCTGGCCAAATTCTGCTGACATGCTTAGGTTACAGTCCTGAAGATACCCATCCTACTTGAAAGTTTCTAATCTTAAGTTTTTTTGAAATGCAATAATGTGTATTAGTTAGCAATACTTCTGTGATCACCAGCAACTTCTAATTTAACCTTAAAGTCTGAATAATGAAAATAGTCCCCAGCAGTAATACAGTTCTTGAAGTACCAAGTACATTATATAGCTTCTCAGTTTGGTCCTGTGTTTGCAGCAACATCCACGTGAATATTATTGTTTCTCACTTATTTTGTATTCATGTGTTTTACTATGACCAATAGTAAATATATTAGTTAGTACTTGGGATGAATAGCAGCAACTACCCCTAAAATCAGCACTTATCAAGGTGGAGAATTTCTATTTCAAGTTGTTCTACACTTGCATAAATTATTTCTATTATTATTCATGTATGTTATTTATTTCTGAATCACACTAGTCCTGTGAGAATACAGCTGAAAGGAAATGGCATTAGGTTTCACATTTAATGTTCATTATCAGGTCTTGATGGAGCTAAGTAAATTAAAATTAGCCGAAGCCCCGAAAGCACTGCATGCATTTTAACATGATGAGTAGAATTCAAGTCTGTAGGGGTAGTATTTTTGTGTCTAGGTGTTTTACCATTATGTAAAGGAATAAAGCAAATGACTTTGTAGTTCTTTTGTCAGAGATGCATATAGTATAGTGTGAAAATACAGCAAAAAAATTAAAACCAGATAGAAAAGCATCCAATACTGCCTTAATCTGGGAACTAGGCCAGACGGCTCTCAGAGTTAAGATGCCAGGCAGAGACAGGTGCCTGGCTGGTGCCTTCTCATATCTGGCCTTGAGAAGCTTCCTCCCTGCAAGCTTGTGCCCTCATGGTTGTTTTGTGCAGTAGTGGGAACAGGTAGTAGCTGTTTCAGGGAGAACAGTGTGAGAGTTTCCTGTAGAAGCAAACTGTCCACTTGTGCCTTGGGGCTTCCAGAATGTGTCAGATGGAGAAATTCAAGTTTCTGCGCTGCAAGCAACTTGGTTTTGTACAGAAGCAGTTCAGTCTGGTAACAAACCCAAGGACTGCACAGACAGTCGTCAGCAGTGGGTGTTAACAACCAACAGTCCCTAACACCTCAGAAGCTTGTGGCATTTCTGGTTATTTTAGGTTTTGATCTGAAGGTTCATTGGCAAGTGTTTGGTATAGAAGAGCAGTATGTGTTAAGAAAAGCACAATATTGGTTCCCGTAGAGTGCAGATTAGATCTAGAGGGTTTTATAGGATTACCATGTCAGAGATGTGTCAGTGCATGTTTTCACTGTAAAGTGTATTAGTGTAGTGTTTCTGCATTCCCATAGGGCTTAGTTAAAGCTTTAGTCTAGGTTTTCAGCAAGGCTGTCCTACCCAGTAAGCTTTTTTTTTTTTAACTTTTATAATAGAAAATGTGTTAAATGTAGAAAAAAAAAATCTTAATTTGGATATTTGACCTGTTGGTTTCTGTGTTTGAAATCGTGGTTCTGGAGATGTAGAGATTGTGCATGCGCATGTCAGATACTAATCTAGGCTGTGTGAACCAGCCCAGGATAACCAGTGCTCTCCCATCCCCTGCATCCTCCCTCCCTCCCGCTGAGGTGCTCCCTGCCCCCATCTGGCCTGTCTGCGTGGTGCTCTTTATCCTCTTCTGCCGCTCTTTGGGCGGCGGGGACATGATGAGAGGGAGGCTTCAGGCATCACAGGTGTGCCTGCTCGGGCTTGGCCACCACTATTACTTGACCTTTGGCTGGGCACGAAGTGTGCTCACAGCACCAATCCCAAATGCCCTCTGGCATGTTTGTGTGCATCTTAACTTCAAAACCAAGTCATCCTACAGAGCATTCAACTTTGGCTGTGGTACAAAGAAATGAAACAAGACTATAAACCACATTCCAGGCTGCTGTTTTCTGTCCATCTATAGGCCATAGTTTTACCGTATTTCTTCGTACTTGAAATTCATTCTGCTATTTTAATATCAGGGTACAAACTTACAAGGGTGCATGTTCCTTAAAGGTGCAAAATGACTCTCATTCCGTTTGCTCAGATCGCTACAGAATGCTGTTTTGGTGCTTTGTATTGAGCAGGTCAAAGGAGCGGTATGGAAATCACTGGAACACAGTCTTAGGAGAATGTTGGCAGATGGCTTGGTATATATAGATAGTGCTTCTGCTCTTCTCTCCGTACGTAAGGGTGAGAGTTACCACACTGGCCTGTTGGGTTCATGTGGGTATCCTTTCTCACAGAGTACAGAAACCCTGTGCTCTCCCCAAATGTGGGTGTGCGCAGCTCTTTGAAAGCAGAGACCTTCCTATGTACCAGATCATTTAGCCCCCAAAGAGAAGTGGCCATGGGTGTAGATAGGAGCAGAATGGGAGGGGCTCTCTCGCTCTGGCAAGCGTCCCTCCATACAAAAAGCTCTCCTGGGACAAAAAAAAAAAGAAAGAAAGAAAGCTTATCTGTAAAGTTACCCCCTTCATAGCACCCTGAGCTAAATGATCTTGCTTCTTTCCCTTTAGGTAGATAAAAGTACAGGTCAGTTTATCTAGACTCTTCCCACCTGAAGAGGAAAATAGAAAAGTAGATTGTTTTTTATCATGTAAGATATATAATCCAAGGACTACCCAAACTTACATTAAATCCCCCATCACTAGCAATCTGTTCTAAAAAGTAGCTCAAGTCAAAGATGCTTAAATGACCTGGACTGCCCAAGGTCAGGGGCAGTCATTCTAGCATGTGCCTTACTCTAGGACTCACTTGGAGAGGGACAGCTGCCAATGTTGACTCTGTTGCAATGGCAAAGGTAACATGTCAGAAAATCTAGAGGGTTGCAGATCACAAATCCTTTGGAAACTGGATGTCTTACTGGGTGCTAGAATGCAAATTTAGGTATTTATTGTTGGGTAATGGAATTCATTGTTTTTTAAGAATTAGTGTTGAAACATCACTGTCCAGTTCATTGTTTTCACATATGCACAAGCTAAATTGAAGCAAAAAGAGAATGGTTTGTATATTTGTCATACCTTTTGTATTTCTTACAATAAAAATATTGGTAGCAAATAAAAACCATAAAAACAGCCATCTTCGACTGCTTTCTTGGGAATGAATTATTGCCACTGCTCTTCTTTTTACTTAATGTAAAATGAATATAATTACAGCAAGTAAAGTAACTTATAATTAAATAGCAAGTTTTAGCAGAATGTGTTTAAAACTTTCATTGTAAGAGACTCAATTTCAGGTTTCAGATGTTTTTAAAAACTAAATAGCGGCTCATTGAGCTTAAAGCTGCAGTAACAAATGTAAGCTCTTACTAGTTGATTATGCTGAACGCTGACAGCATAAAACCAAGTAAAGCATGGCAGGCCTTTCCAAAGCTTCCAGATGAAAAGGTTTGTGTAACCAGCTGCTGATAACCTGGAGATGAGCAAAGGAAGTGGTACTTGAGTGCACTCAGCCGAAAATCAGTGTCTCCCAAGCATACAAGTGGAAATATTGTGCGTGTGCAATGCATGCAGTGATGTAAGCACAAGCAGTAAGATTGGTGAGGCCACCCCTGGGGCTGTGGTTGTTAACATCCAGGTCATAACCTACAGAAAGAAATCCAGTCTCACCACAGGATCTGGTAGCCACATGCACGAGCAGATGCACACATGTATATACCGGGAACTTAGATCTCACGAAATGATGCTGAGCGCCTCACTTCTCTTTTCTCTTTTATTATCCTCCACTCTGAAAACACTGGTGGCAACCCACTAAACTGATTTCACAACCCCACTAATAGGCAGTGACTTAATGTTTGAGAACAATTAGTAAGGGGAGGTGGGTATGTGTAGGGGTCTTGAGGTGATGTTGGAAAGGTGGAATATATAAAGGGATTTTGGAATCCCATATAAAGGGATTTGGAACCAGTGAAAGGTGTTAAAGAGGAAGACCGTGTCTATTAATGTATGTTCCTCTTCGTTCAACTGCTTATGTACTGACACAGGGTGATAAGCTGATACAGTATACAACGAATCAGAAGTGTTGCCGTCTGATACGGCCCTGTCTTCGTGTATATCAGGTTACGGCCCTGTCTTCGTGTATATCAGGTACCCTTTTAAGATTTGTTTTAGAGAGCACATGCAGGTGTGGTGGGGGAGGGGGTGGTGGGACAGTGGGAGAGAGTCTTGGGCAGACTCCCCACTGAGCGCAGAGCCTAACGCAGGCCTCCGTCCCAGGACCCTGAGCTGAAATCAGAAGTCAGCCGTTTCATTGATGGAGCTACCCAGGCGCTCTGATACCAGGTATTTTTTAATTAGTCCTCCAGAATTCCCTGGAGAAGCTCTCATTAGGACTTGCCTTAATTTTGTTTAAAAGGCCCTAAATTACATTTTAAAATTTGCGTGAAATATCAGGGGGGATAATACAGAAAATCAAGGTGATGATGACTGGCTCAGTTGGAAGAGCATGTGACTCTTGATCCTGGGGTCATGAGTTCAAGCCCAACATGGGAATGTAGAGATTTCTTCAATAAATAAAACCTCAAAACTTTTTTTAAAAAAAGAAATTGGAATTTTTTAGATTAAGGCATAACTACACATATTTCCACAAACCGTGGGCATCTGCAGTCAGGTTTGACTAGACCATTTACATCAAAGCAGTGTACAGAACAATCCTTCACGTGATCCCTAGCTGTCTCTGCTATTCTAACTTAGAACATACCTGCTCTCTAGGGAAGAACTCATGGCAGGGATGGGCCCCAGGAGGTCCTATTTGTTCTAAAAATGCCCCCTTTTTTTGGATGTAGCAAATGGAACAACCATCATATCCCATGGAATGTGGGACCAAGAGACAGTGTGTCCATCTCTTAGATGTCTGCAGGTGCTACCTGTAAACTCAGAGCCGCAGATAGCTGTTTTTCTTGCTGTGTACACAGGGGACACTGAGGTGCTGGCCCAGGGAGGGGGATGGTAATGTGCAGAGGCTGAAGCCAGACAGCTTTCTGACTCATCTTCCCCAGGCTTGGGAACTCCCCATATCCTTATAATGAAGTCTGTCTCTAGCTTCTTTTTTTTTTTTCCTCCATTGAACTTAGGTAGCTTGGGGAAGTTTCTGTCAATTGCTGCGGAAGTCCTAGTACAGCTCCCTCTCCCCTCTACCAGTACTATACCTTGAGGCCGCTGCTCTGCACTGTAATTTCAAGCTATTGGAAAGCTAAGTACATCAGGGCGCCTGGGTGGCTCAGTAGTTGGGTGTCTGCCTTTGGCTCAGGTTGTGTTCCTGGGGTCCTGGGATTGAGGCTTGCATGGGCTCCCTGCTCATCGGGAAACCTGCTTCTCCCTCTCCCACTCCCCCTGCTTGTGTTCCTTCTCTCATTGTCCCTCTGTCAGATAAATAAATAAAATCTTAAGAAGAAAAGAAAAGAGAGAAAGGAAAGCAAATCTAAACTAAGTGCAAGAGTAGTGTCCTTATTTAAGTGTGGGTAAAAGCAATGCTAGGGGAGCCTGCGCTTTTCAAATGGGAATTCCCAGAAACCTGGAGTATACAGTGGGGAGAGAATACAAAGCCACAGATAAAAAGATCTACTTTCTTCAAGCATCAATTTTGCTTAAAAGAGAAAAATGGTTTTCATTGAAGAAAGATGCTTCTTTAAGTACATAAATGGTGGAATAAATGCAAAATTCAAAATTTTTAATATAGAGGACTTCAAAGACATTCTGTGACTTCAATAACTGCACAGAACCACCACATCATCAGACACCACCCCCGTTGCAATTCACTCCTGCAGAACATCTTCGAGAAGTACTGCATCAGCATAGAGGAGACATGAGCACTGGGAATGGGGTCTGGTGTTCTAAATCCTATATTTCTGTGATCTCCAGGATTCCTCCTTGGAAAATGATATTTATTATGACAGTGTATTCAGAAAGCTGATAAAGTCAAGTTTACTTATATTTACTCAACACCTACTGGCCTCTGCTTTCAAACAAAACCTGATGCAAAGAGGCAAAAGTGTCCAGAGTGATGGTTTGTGACAATAGGGTGCCTGTAGGGTGCCTCTGTGATACAGTGTTATTTAACTGTGGGTGCAGCAAAAGTGGCTCTCTGAAGAGGAGATGGGAGGCAATTAACATTCAAAGAGCCATCCCCCAAGTGCTAGATATTCGGACATGCCCTTCAAATACAAACTATCTTATTTCTTCAAGTCGTTCTCTCTGAGTCAGAAGTAGATGGTGGTGTCAACTTCAAGCAGTCCTAAAATAAGGTTGCACACAACAGATAAGAAAGAAATGGGATTGGGGCACCTGGGTGGCTCAGTCGGTTAAGCAGCCCACTCTCGGTTTCAGCTCAGGTCATGATCTCAGGGTCATGAGATTGAGCCCTGCCTGGGGCTCTGTGCTCACAGGGGAGTCTGCTTGAGATTCTCTCCCTTCCTCTCTCTCTGCCCCTCCTCCTGCTCATGGTTGATCTCTCTTAAACAAGTCTTTTTTAAAAATGTGATTGGATGTTATAGGGTCTAGAGGAGTCTAAACCTGAGTGGAGGTTCAATAGTGTTGAATGAATGAGTGACTGAGTCAGACAATTTATGTGTAACTTACATGTTGACTATAAAATATCTAAAAATACAAAAACCAAAGAAAACGTGTTATTTGAAATCCTACCACCTAGATAAAACGATGGTTAACATATTGATAAATAATTCCTACATATCTAGCTTTAGAAAGACACATGTTGGGGCGCCTGGGTGGCTCAGTGGGTTAAGCCGCTGCCTTCGGCTCAGGTCATGATCTCAGGGTCCTGGGATCGAGTCCCGCATCGGGCTTTCTGCTCAGCAGGGAGCCTGCTTCCCTTCCTCTCTCTCTGCCTGCCTCTCTGCCTACTTGTGATCTCTCTCTGTCAAATAAATAAATAAAATCTTTAAAAAAAAAAAGAAAGAAAGAAAGACACATGTTAGATACATGAATATAATTTTATACCACAGAAATGAACTGTGCCCACCCTTCAATAAGTTATGCTTTGGGGCTCATTTAGTTGCTTTACATAATATCCTGGATGATTTTTCATTTCAGTAAATACAAATTTATATCACTATGTAGTATGGCTGCATAGTATATATGCCATTGTGTAAATGAACTATAATGTACTTAGCAGATCCCCTGCTGACAGACATTTATCCCCAGGCAACCCTGTTTGTTCAGTATATGAAATACTGTTTCCAGGAGCAGTAGTCTGTGAATGCATCTATTTGAGCATGTCAGTTAGATGTACATCCTCTATCAGTCATTGGAAACACACTCAACTCACTCAGCATTCACTGAACCTTTACTCTGTTCCAGGCAATGAGAGAGAAGCCGCTAAAACATCTCTAAGGATTTTGATTTGAGCAGTTGGAAAGATCAAATTACCATTGACTGAGAGGAGAAGAATCAGAACCAGGCCCTGATGTTTATAGAGAAGGAAATAAAGAAAAATAAGCGGCAAAGACTAAATGGCCTTTTCTTTTTTTTAAGATTTTATTTATTTATTTACTTATTTGAGAGGGAAAGAGAGCAAGGGGAAGACTGGAAGGAGGGGGACAAGCAGACTCTGCACTCAGCACAGTGCCTGTTGTGGAGCTTGATCTCAAGACCCTAAGATCATGACCTGAGCTGAAATCAAGAGTCAGACGCTTAACTGACTGAGCCACCACCGTGGCCTGCCCTAAATGGCCTTAAGAATGAACATGTGAGGGGCGCCTGGGTGGCTCAGTGGGTTAAGCCGCTGCCTTCGGCTCAGGTCATGATCTCAGGGTCCTGGGGTCGAGTCCCACATCGGGCTCTCTGCTCAGCAGGGAGCCTGCTTCCTCCTCTCTCTCTGCCTGCCTCTCTGCCTACTTGTGATCTCTCTCTCTCTCTCTGTCAAATAAATAAATAAATAAAATCTTTTTTTTTTTTAAAGATTTTTATTTTTATTTATTTATTTGAGAGAGAGAGAGAGAGATCACAAGTAGGCAGAGAGGCAGGTAGAGAGAGAGAGGAGGAAGCAGACTCACCGCAGAGCAGAGAGCCAGATGTGGGGCTCGATCCCAGGACCCTGGGACCATGACCTGAGCTGAAGGCAGAGGCTTTAACCCATTGAGCCACCCAGGTGCCCCAATAAATAAATAAAATCTTTAAAAAAAAATAATAATGAACATGTGATGTCAGATGAACATGATGTCTGGAGAATGATGAAAATTTCTTGAGGAAAATACAGTGATCATTGTGACAAATGCCACTGGTAGGTCCAAAAAAAAAAATGAGGGCTGAGAAATGACCACTGATTAAGCAATATGGAAAATATGAGTGACCTCGAAGAGAAGTCCTGATGAAGTGGTGCAGGGGTAAAAATTCCCTTCAGAGTGGATTCAGGAAGAATTGGTTGGTACATGGATGAGGAAAGTGTTAGATGTAAAAAGAAAGGTACTTTCATTTTGTGTATTGTAAAAGGTGTGAGGTACAAAGTAGACCTGGTACAGTGTTGAACCTAAATAGAATTTAAATTCAACTTACTTTCCTCTTAGGTTCAAGAATAAGCCAAGATGTCAGTTTTAGCACTTCTATTCAATATTGTGTTAGGGATCCTAGTAGTACAATAGTCAAGAAGACAGAAGGCATAAGATTGGAAAGAAAGCAAAGTTGTCCTTATTCACAGACAACATGAGAGTCTGTGAAGAAACTCCTAAAAACCTACAAAACAAAAAGCTACCAGAACAGGAGCACTGGGGTGGCTCAGTTGATTAAGCATCAGTCTTGTGGTTTCAGCTCAGGTCATGATCTCAGTTTCCTGGGATGGAGCCCTGCATCAGGCTCCAAGCTCAGTGGGAAGTCTGCTTGGGATTCTCTCTCTCCCTCTCCGTCTCCATCTGCCCCTTCCCCCAACCCCCTGCTCATGTTCTCTTTCTCTCTCAAATAAATAAATAAAACCTTAAAAAAAATTTTAAACTTTGTTCTTGGAAAGAAATCATTAAGAAAATGAAAAGACAGACCACAGATTGGGGTGGGGGCATATTGCAAAACATTCTGGCAAAGGATTGGTATTCAGACAAATAATCCAATTTTTTAAATAAGCAAAAGATTTGAAATAAAACGTCACCAAAGAAGATAAATAAAATAAGTGCCTGAAAAGATGGACAACTACATTAGTCATTCAGGAAACGCAAATAAAAACCACAATGAGATATCACTACATACCTCCTGGAATGGCTAAATTTTTTTAATTTGACAACACCAAGTGTTGGTGAGGACATGGGACAACTGAAACTCTCACCATTGATCTCAGTAATTAATGCAAAACAATACAGGATGCCATTTTGGAAAGAGTTGAGAGTTAAACATACAATTCAATCCAGCAACCCCACTGGTAGGTATTTACTCAGAGAAAATGAAAACCTATGTGCACACAAACACTTTAATATGAATGTTCATAGCAGCTTTATTCATAATAGGCAAAAACTATAAACGATCCAAATGGCCATCACAGTGTCCATGAAGATGGGAACTGTGATTTATAAATGAGTGGAATATTACACAGCAATAAAAAGGAACAACTGTTGTTATGCACAGAAGAGGAGAATCTCAAAAAGTATGATAAGTGGAAGAAATCAGACATGAAAGGATACTTCTTATTTTATTGCATTTATATGAAATTCTAAAAAACACAAAGCTAAGTGTAAGAGAACTTTTTTTAGAGAAATGAAAATGTTCTATATTTTGACTGTAGTGGTACTTACATGACTATGCATTTATCAAAACTCAACAAACTATACATTTTAAACTGGTGAATTCTATTGTATGTAAGCTATACCTCAAGCAAGTAATTAAAGATGTTCTCTTTCATTGCTTAAAAAAAGCCAACCTGAAATAATTGGAGAAGAACTTTTATAGCTTGTGAGTCACCTCGATAGAGATGGAACAAGAGGAGAGTTACAGTAAAATTATCATGCATTGATTTGGTTGAAGGTCTAATGAACATCAGGAATTTTCCTTTCTGACTCACTGTACTTGGTAACTTCCACTGCCTCTGCCCTAATAATAGCACTGAGCAACAGGTTTATAAAAGGAAATGTAATTTAAGTGAATGGCTCCCTTTCGCCCGGAACTGTCATCTTCCAGTAATTTGCCAAAATGACCAACACAAAGGGAAAGAGGAAAGGCACCCACTTTATGTTCTCTAGGCCTTTTAAGAAGACACAGAGTGGTTCCTTGGGCCACATACATGCCAATCTATTAGAAAGGTGATATTGTAGACATCAGGGGAATGGAATGCCCCACAAATGTTATCAATGGCAAGACTTGAAGAGTCTGCAGTGTTACCCAGCATGCTATTGACATGGTTGTAAACAAACAAGGGCAAGACTCTTGCCTTGAGAATTAATGTACGTATTGAGCATATTAAGTACTCCAAGAACCAAAATGGCTTCCTGAAGTGTGTCATCAGGAAAAAAAGGAACCCCAAGAGAAAGGTCCTTGGGTTTGTCTAGAGTGCTAAGCGTGCTCCACCTGGAGAAACACACTTTGTGAGAACCAGGGGAAAGGATACTGAGCTGCTGGAGCCCATTCCCAATGAATTCATGGCTGATAAGTGTAAAAAAATAAAAGAACTCGAGACTATTAAGTAAGTAGGTAAGTAAATAAAGTGAATGGCCACTTGGTTTTCATGATTCAAATCTTTAAAAATATATATATCCTCTTTATATTTTTTACAGTGAGACATATACCTGTTTGGAGCACAAGATAATCATGGTCACTCTTTTCTCTCTGTGTAGGTAAAATTATATCCAGAACTGAATGGCAAGGGTGGAATCAGAGAAAGGGGAGTTGATTAGTTGAGCAGTTTTATAATCAAATAAATCAGAAAAGAAGGCTATCTGGTGAAAAATAATTCTTATGCCCCCCGCTTCAACTCACTAATACTATTATAAAGTAACCACCAGGAAGAGTTTAGTGTGTAAACTTTTCAGAAATTTCCTTAGACATATTCAAGCATATATATGTAGTAGGTTAAATCACTTGAAATTGCCATTCCTATAGGTTAGAAATTGCTGAATATCAACAATTTCATGTGGTGCAGCCAATATATCTTCTTGTTAATGCTCATACTCTCATATTCTATATATTCTTCTTCTAAAATTCTCTTAATATTGTATAGTGACCATTTTTCTAGATCAGTACATACAGCTGTATATCACTTTCTAAGTCTGGATAGTTGGCCATTGCCTGGATGTGCCATACTTTATTTAACCAGCTCCCTTATAATGGATATTTACCCTGTTCCCTATCTTTTACTGCTTTGTTTACTATAGTTGGATAATCACAATGACTATGTCTTCAAACATGAAAGCTCTATGCTTCCATTTCCAGTCTAGGGTTATGCCCACTCCAACAACAAACACTTGAGTTTGTGGATTGGGTTTCTGTTGTCTCTTTTATGTGTCTCTTGTATGTGACGTTCTCACATACAATGTGAAATTCTTAGTTTTTCTCACAACAACAATGAAAAATATAGAACATTTATACTACTAAATTTGGATACAGATCAAGTCGGTCCAAGTGTACCTAAAGATGACTTTTTTTGAAGTCTTTTATTGATTTTTTTAAAGATTTTATTTATTTATTTGACAGAGAGAAATCACAAGTAGGCAGAGAGGCAGGCAGAGAGAGAGAGAGGGAAGCAAGCTCCCTGCTGAGCAGAGAGCCCGATGCGGGACTCGATCCCAGGATCTGAGATCATGACCTGAGCCGAAGGCAGCGGCTTAACCCACTGAGCCACCCAGGCGCCCAGATTTTATTGATTTATTTGAGAGGGAGAGAGTGAAAGAAAGAGCAGGTGGGTGAGGGAGAATCAAGGAGCCCAACATGGGGTTCAATCCTCGGATTTCGGGATCATGACCTGAGCCAAAGGCAGATGCTTAAGCAACATAGCCACCCAGGTGCACCAAAGATGCTTTTCGAATTAAAGTCTTTGAATGCTATTCAAGTTGAAAATCCTTCCTCCAATGAATCATTATTAGTAGTATTAATATTAAATACTGTTACTGTTATTATTAGACCATTATTGTTTAAAGCTTTGTCTTTTATCATGCTCATGTTATTCCTTTGTTCGAAAACTTTGTCTGTAGGGGTGCCTGAGTGTCTCAGTTGTTTGAGTGCCTGACTTTTGGTTTCAGCTCAGGTCATGATCTCATGGATTCTGAGATCGAACCCCATTCAACTCCATGCTCAGCCAGGAAGTCTATTTGAAGATTCTGTCCCTCTCCCGCTCTCTCTCTCAAAAAATTCATCTTAAAAAAAGAAAAAAGAAAGAGGGAGGAGGGGAGAAAGAGAGGAAGGAAGGGAGGGAGGGAGGGAGAGAAGAAGAAAGAAAAAACTTTGCCTGCAGAGTAATATAAAACTTCTTTCCTTGGCATTCAAGGCCCTTTGCCTACAGCTCCAGTGTACATTTCTAGCCTTGTTTTCCCTCTGTCACATGTGGTCTATGCTGCCATATCTGATCATCTTTCCTTTTACTCAGGCTGTTCCCTCTGTCTGGAATGTTCTTCCTCTTCAGCTCCTCTGTGGGGGTCTGTCCACCTTCCAAATCCAACTGTAATGCCACTTCTCAATTATCCCTCATCCTCCAAAAGCTGTGTGATATTTTAAGTAAAGCAAAGGCTCTCAAGTTTGTAACACCTGTGTTTGAAGCCCCAGCTTCTCCATTTTCTAACTATGGGACCTGAGGCAAATTTCCTGGCTTATCTTAGCCTCAGTTTTTTCTCATCTGGAAAATGGGATGTAATTGCTTAGTCATGTCTAAGCAATTTGGCAGAAGGTATAGGTCCATAGCTAGAAAGCAAATGTATTTATTAGCAGATCACACTTGTATAGAGGATGGATAAAGCATTTCGTTATTCTTTCAATTGAGTTACTGTAAGTTATATTCTGAGAAGGCCAGGACCGATCCAGTCTTTCTGGAATCCATTCAGATGAGCTCCCAATAGCTCTGGCCTTCTTCATTAGTTCTACAGGTCATTTTCCTGTTTCTCTGTCCTCCCACGGGATCCCATGTGCCATCTGGAAAGTGCCTTGTACATTGCCAGAGGGGGAGATATCTACAGGACACAAGAAATTTCCTGTTGAATTATAGCAGTATTATATTTTTAAAATCTCTGTACTCTGTATAACAAGCCAAAGGAACTCAAAGGTAAGAAGGAGCTAAAAAGGAAAAAAAAAAAAAACACTATATTCTTTCACCGATCTCTATCATGTTTATGATGGAGCATTGGAAATAATATATATTAAATTCCTGGAATATTAAAAACACTATAAATGAGCCATTAAAAAAACCACCTTACTGTTCACAGACTCTCATCTTCCTCTTGTCCATACAAAGAAGCCTTTCTTTGGTCAGAGAGTCCCCAGCTTCAATTAGGAGTAATGGAGGAGGAAGAGAAACGAGACTAGAGGACAGATTCAAAGTAAAAAGCAAAATGGGTTACTCAAGAGAATGAGGAGTAGAACCATAAATGGATACATTTGAGAGAGTTCATGGAAATTCTGGGGGAGAAAATGGGAGCTGGCAGCAACTGTTGTGCAATGCAGTGCGAGCAAGGGAGAGAGAGAGAAATTGGGAAAGATAATTTTAAGGAGTTTTTATGTATGTAATGAGTGTAAGTCTGTTTTGCCTTTTTCCAAGAATCCAAAAAAGATTCAGGTTGATTTTCAATTACTTTCTAATAACATCATGCTTAGATGGGCCCACAGTGGCCCAACATTAGCCATGTCTATAAATCGTAAATATAATGACTCCCTCTTTGGAGCCCAGATCACCTCCCTTGAAGTTTAGTACTGTACTTCCATTATTATGAAAAATCATGTACTAAAATTGGTCCTCTGTCTGTATAACTCCCCTACCAGGTTGTAGACGCGCCCTTTGAAGGAAGGGCTGGTGTCTTCATGGTCTTTGTGTCCTGCATCGTATCCAGCTTCCCAGTCACCTCCTCAGCGAATTGCACAAAAAAGAAGTTCAACAATTAGTGTGCAATTAATGCATGTTTATGCATGTTATGTTCAATAATTGAACATAAAGTCCCATTTCTCTAGCGACATCTGTGACAGTACTGTCTTCTCCCTCACCACTTGATGATGGACTCTGTTGAGGGACCCAGTCTGTCCTGGTGGTCACTTTACTGCCAGCACTTGCGCTATGTTAAGCCCATAGTAAGTACTGGAATCATCTTCGTATCCCCTAGAATGAGGATTTCGGAGCATCAGAAATGGAAGAGAGTAAAACAGTCCAATGCCGAACGGGAGTGTGTCGCCTTGGTGAGCCCGCAGTACGAGAAGAGCAGTACCCGCCTCTCCTGGGCTGGGATCCGCCAGGAGGACTGGAATCCGCCGGGAGAAGCCTGGGAACCGCGGGTGATCGCAGACTCCCGCCTCTCCTCCGCAGCGGTAGGTGGCGCTGTGGCCGGGTGCGGCCGCTAGGGCCGCAAGGCGCCTCTCTCTGGGCAGGGAAGGGAGTCGGCAGAAGGACCTCCGGCGGGCCCTTTTCGGCCGCTCTCTGGCCTCTTCTCACTCGGCGTTTGTGGACTCAGTCCTGCACCATGGGGAAGCGGGACAATCGGGTGGTGAGTACCTGGTGGGAAAAACAGTGGGGCGACGCGGGAGCCGGCGGCAGGAGAGCGGAGCCCCTTGCTTTTCCCGACGGGGCCTGAGGGTCAGCGGCGGCGCTTGGACCTCGAGCCGGGCGACCCAGCTCCCCCCATCCCCGCCGGCCCCAGACGCGCGTGCGCCGCGCACGCAGTTGGCGCCTTTGGGCCCCCCACTCTCTCCTCTCTTCTCCTCTCTCTTGTCACCCTTTTTTCTCAACCCCGCCGCACCTTGGGTCGGTGCTTCCTGGCTCCTTTCCCTCGTCCCGCACTCGGGCTGGCAGTGCCCAGTTTTTGGAGCCACAACGGCTCAAGGAATTCGTCTCCTCTTGGGTGTACGTCCGGAGTATGAGGCCCCTGGAGGCGCCGGGACTCGCCCTCTCGTGGGGACCGCTCACC
This sequence comes from Neogale vison, assembly GCF_020171115.1. Lineage (NCBI taxonomy): Eukaryota > Metazoa > Chordata > Mammalia > Carnivora > Mustelidae > Neogale > Neogale vison. The sequence goes on along the minus strand of NC_058094.1, from coordinate 160,091,470 downwards.
CTGGCTTCTGGCCCCTGCGGGGCGCACGCAGGTGGGATGGAGGCGTGGAGGCCTCGGGTGCGGCTCCTTTCCGTGGGCCTGCTGCGCGCCCAGTTCTAGCCGGAGGCAGCCTCCCGTTTGAGGACCAGCATGGAAGCATTGGGCTTCGTGTCCTCAGCACTTACCACGACCTGGCACCTAGTAGGCCCTGTGTAAGAATGAAGGGTGCAGACGGTTGTCTTTGGAATCAGGCGTGGACTGGCGTGTCAGTTTTGGACCCTCGGGAGTTGAGTGACCAAGACGAATTGCTTTTCTTCTCCGAGCTTCAGTTTCTTCGTCTCTAAAGGGGTGTCATTGTTCTCCACAACTTTGCAAAATACCTCAGAAGGCAGATGGCCAGGGAATGCTTGGCATGAAAGTTGTTGTTGTAGTAAATGAGATAAAGGAGACACAGGAGTAAGTAATAGCAGAGAGTAAGAAATACTTGATGATGGAGATTCGTGGTTCTGAAGGCATTCAAAAGAGAAGGTGCTTTTGACAAGAGGGGGAAGGAGGCGTTCTTCATGGCTGCTAGTTTGGTCTGGAAAGTCCAGATTATAAATCAGACTGGATGGATGGTAAATATAATAGGTTGCAGCCTTACAGTTCCTGGAATTTATCTGTGACAGAGCTTTAGCCACTGAGCAGCAAAACATAAATAAATGCATTACATACATACATGCAGTTATTAAAGTTAATATACTAAATTTAATGAACTTTTGTGTTCAGTGATTATTGCCTTTTCAGGCGGGGGGGAGCTGCTAAAAGAGCGATTACTTTTATGAAATGAGAGCATTTCTTATGTTCAAAACGTGTGTTTTAATTTTATATAGCCTTCATAATCAAAGATGTCTAGGAACCACAGTGGTGAGCCTTACAAGGTTAAGGAATGACCGTAGGTCAGACCTTGTTCTGATATCCTGATTCTCGTAGAGTTGAAATGGTGTTCTGCTGGAGCATCCTTAGGTTTGAGGCATTAAGAGTGTTTTGATTCTTTAATGACTGAGGGTTTGAATGTTTAGAAATCACCAGACCTTGGATACCATTTCATACAGAGACCTAAGATGTTTTGTTTTCTTTTACTGGGGAAAAGTGTTGGTTTACATATCCCTTTGAAGCATTTGAAACTTTACAAATTAGCTTCATTTACTAGAACGTTTTGATAATTACTCTGGGCTCTGCTTATTATTTGGTATGCTCTTATGGCACAGAGTGTTCTGGTAAGATTTTTTATTTGCACTTGAAAGACTGTGGGAATGAAAACATGAAATCAAGAGTTAGAAGACAGATTGTCTAGTTTAGTCTCCTCGTTGCATGGAGGAGATGGAACTGTATAAACTCGGACCAAAACTTGGGTCATCTGATACAAAGTTCAGTACGTCGTAACTCTTGGTTTTAAATAAAAGGATTGTTTGCCTCTGAAAATAATGGTATTTTTTCTTCTTACATTGATAGTAAAATCATAGTCCTAAAGATGATAGAATTGCTTTCTAAAAAAACTCATAGGGGTGCCTGGGTGGCTCAGTGGGTAAGCCTCTGCCTTCAGCTCAGGTTATGATCTTGGGGTCCTGGGATCGAGCCCCACATCGGACTCTCTTCTCAGGGAGCCTGCTTCCCTCTCTCTGCCTGCCTCTCTGCCTACTTGTGATCTCCCTCTCTGTCAAATAAATAAATAAAACCTTTAAAAAAATAAAATTTAAAAAACTCATGAAGTCTATGTCGAAGGTTTTGTTTTGTTTTGTTTTCAAAAAAGACTACTTTGGGGCACCTGGCCGGCTTAGTTGGCAAAACATGCTACTCTTGAGCTCAGGGTTTTAAGTTCAAGCCTCACCTTGCGTGTAGAGATTACTTAAAATCTTTTTTTTTTTTTTTCTTTAAAGTAGACTTTAGGGCGCCTGGGTGGCTCATTGGGCTAAAGCCTCTGCCTTTGGCTCGGGTCATGATCTCAGGGCCCTGAGATCGAGTCCCGCATCGGGCTCTCTGCTCAGCGGGGAGCCTGCTTCCTCCTCTCTCTGCCTGCCTCTCTGCCTAATTGTGATGTGTCTGTCAAATAAATAAATAAATAAAAAAAAATCTTAAAAAAAAAAATAAAGTAGACTTTACTTTTTAGAGCAGTTTTGGATTCATAGGAAAATTGAGCCTTGAGTACTGAGAGTTCCCATGTATTCCAGGACCAGTCATGCACAGCCTCACCTACTTTGAAAGCTGTTGCAGAGTGGTGCATTGTTAAAATTGATGAACCTCTCTTGACACATTATTTTCACCTGTAGTCCATGCTTGACATCAGGGTTCACTATAGGTGTTGTACATTCTTAAACATTTTTTTTTTAACTGAACATTTTAGTTCTCAAGATTTGTAAAGTGTTCATAAATTCATGATGGCCACCGGTTGTCCCCATTATTTTCAGAAGTTTCCCTCATATTCTTGTTACTTTTTGCCCTCTAAAACAGATGTATCCTCTAGATAAAAATAGGTAATCAAAGTAACAAATGAAGGTCTGCACATTTTGTTCTTGCATCCTTTTTAGTACCTGCCCACTTGTATTCCCTTGAGCCCAGTTTTCCATCCTGGGTTTCTTTTTTAAGATTTTAATTTTAAGGGGTGCCTAGGTGGCTCGGTGTATTTGGGCCTCTGTCTTCAGCTGAGGTCCTGGGATCAAGCCCTACATTGGGCTTTCTACTCAGCAGGGAGCATGCTCCCTCCCCACCCCTTCCACCTACCTCTCTGCCTACTTGTGATCTCTGTCAAATAAATAAGTAAAATCTTTAAGAAAAAAAAAAGATTTTATTTATTTTATTTTTTTTAAAGATTTTTTTATTTATTTGACAGATCACAAGTAGGCAGAGAGGCAGGCAGAGAGTGAGAGGAGGAGGAGGCAGGCTCCCTGCTGAGCAGAGAGCCCCGATGTGACATGACCTGAGCCAAAGGCAGAGGCTTTACAAACTGAGCCACCCAGGCGCCCCTAAAAATATTTTATTTTTAAGTACTCTCTGCACCCACGTGGGGCTCGATCTGGCAGCCCCTGAGATCAAGAGTTGTGTGCTCCACCGACTGAGCCTGCTGGGTGCCCCAATATCCTGAGTTTCAAAAAGAGTTTGTTTTCTGTTACCCAAACTCATGCAGCAGTTTGGAGCCACAGACATTTCTAATTACATATGAATACAAGTGTTTGATTTATAAGATCACAGTATTTAAAGTGATTAAGTCATAGTGAGACAGTTTAGGAAATTGCATACTTTCTATATTTTAACCGATGCCTAACCATTCACCCCCTTAGTGTTAAGAATACTGTCTTTCGGGGCCCTGGGTTGCTCAGTGGGTTACAGCCTCTGCCTTCAGCTCAGGTCATGATCCCAGAGTCCTGGGATCGAGCCCCGCATCGGGCTCTCTGCTCAACAGGGAGCCTGCTTCCCCCTCTCTCTCTGCCTGCCTCTATGCCTACTTGTGATCTCTATCAAATAAATAAATAAAATCTATAAAAAAAATTTTCATACTGATACATAGTATGTGAAAAGGCTTTCTCTTTGTAAGAAAATTAATTCTTCTGTCTTAAAAACCTTTCTGTTGGGCATAGTAAAAAGAAGCCTTGTTGCAGGTGCCCTGGGTGGCTCAGTGTGTTAAAGCCTCTGCCTTTGGCTCAGATCATGATCCTGGTCCTGGGATCCAGCCATGCATCGGGCTTTCTGCTCAGCAGGGATCCTACTTCCCCCTCCCTGCCTGCCTCTCTGCCTACTTGTGGTCTCTGTCTGTCAAATAAATAAATAAATAATCTTAATTTTTTAAAAAAGCATTGTTGCTTAATGTTTATGAGCATAGACCATCAAGTGTTTTTGCAAAGGAACTTAACACGTAAGATGCACTTAATAAATACTGCTGTTACAGTTGAAATAAATAATTGAGATATGTGGAATGTACTTATGCAGACTAAGGGTAGTGTTTATGGTCAAAAGCTTGAAAGTTAAAAAAAAAAAAAAAAAGCTTGAAAGTTAAACCTTATTGCATAGACAGAAAGCTCATGTGATAGTACCATAAGTCATCTATAATAGTCTTAGCATGTGAATATATTACTTTACTATTTAATTTTCCCCCGAAAAGTAAACCCTAAGACAAACTGGTATGTACTTTGGGGAAGCAGTTTCACAATAGACATTAAGGCACATAGAAATGTTAATTAATGTGATTTTAAGATACATGCTAAAATATTTGAAGACTGTCAAATGTGGTAAATGTGTTACGATTCTTTTTTTTATTTTTTTTAAGTAGGCTCTATGCCCAAAATTAGGCTAACACACTGAACCACCCAGGCGCCCCTGAAAGCAGATGCTTAACCAGCTGAGCCACCCAGCCACCCCTGGTTTTCGAAATTTAACCCAATCCAATAAGTATTTACAAAAACTCTTTTATTTATTTACTTATTTTTAAGATTTCATTTATTTATTTGAGAGAGCGTGAGCTGGGGAGGAGCAGAGGTAGAGGGACAAGCAGACTCTTCACTGCGCACGAAGCTCCACACAGGGCTGAATGCCACAATAACAAGATCATGACCTCAGCTCAAATCAAAAGCTGGATGCTTAACTCACTGAGCCATCCAGGTGCCCCAAAACTCTTCCAGTTTTTAAAAATTTTAATTCTTTTCTTCCACTTTTTAAATAAAAAAATTGTGGTTGAAAATGACTACTACCAAAGTTGATTTTAAGACCTTAAACCCATTACTTAATGTTCACAAGGAAGTGAAAGGATGTTAATGTATTTGTTGCATTTTATTTAACAAAACCTGTGAAAATAACCAGTATTTGCCAAATAACAAATATGGGTTATAGGGGCGCCTGGGTGGCTCAGTGAGTTAAGCCACTGCCTTCGGCTCAGGTCATGATCTCGGGGTCCTGGGATCGAGTCCCACATCGGGCTCTCTGCTCAGCGGGGAGCCTGCTTCCTCCTCTCTCTCTGCCTGCCTCTGCCTACTTGTGATCTCTGTCTGTCAAATAAATAAATAAAATCTTTAAAAAAAAATCTGTAAACATTTTTAAAAAAATTTGTGGGTGGGCGCCTGGGTGGCTCAGTGGGTTAGGCCGCTGCCTTCGGCTCAGGTCATGATCTCAGGGTCCTGGGATCGAGTCCCGCATCGGGCTCTCTGCTCAGCAGGGAGCCTGCTTCCTCCTCTCTCTCTCTGCCTGCCTCTCTGCCTACTTGTGATCTCTCTCTGTCAAATAAATAAATAAAATATTTAAAAAAAAATTTGTGGGTTATATATTTCCAGATTTCTCTGGCAGAGCAAACAGTATAAAACCATTATAAACAAATATACTGAAAACTACTTCCATTCAACTGGATACTGCCTAACTAATTACTTGGGATGAAAAATCCATTAACATAGTTTTCTTACAGACAGGAACTAATTCTAGAGCTCTTAATGTCAGGGATGTTTACAGGACTAGGGCTAGATGTGACTATCAAATTCAACTCTCTTTACAGAGAGGCATATAGTGACATGTTTTACATCAACTGTTATGTTCTCAAATATTTCCTTCAGCTGCCTCTGCTAAGAATTTCACTCAGTTCATGTGAAAATACAACAACCAATGGAGGCTGCAACAGAAGAGTTGCTAGCCCTACTAATGACCCTGACAATCCTAACCAGAAGCAGGTACAATGTGCAAAGCCAAGCTCATCATTTTACAACAGGAGATTATCTGTCTGTCCATCTAACATCGTCTCATTCCTTTGGTACCATGACATAATTTTAGTAGCAGTTAAGAAAGAAGTATCTTAAGCTTAAAATTGTAAAAACTGTTCATTTCCAAAGAATGCAAACATATACAAGGATGTTCAGAACTAAATTACAAAAATAGGGAAAATGGAAAGTACACAAAGAGCTATCAAACTGAGATGCATTATAAAGTATACCCTCAAAATCAATACTATGCAGCCACTAAAGAGTAGATCTATAGTTATTAATATGGAAAGGTGTCCAAGATTTCTCAAATGAAAAGCAAAAGCAAGTTAACCAAAAACCAAGATACCATCTTAATAAACAGCTATAAAATTTTTTAAAATTTAAAAAAAAAAATTTTTTTTTTAAAGTGGGGGACAGAGGGAAAGAAAGAATCTTAAAAAGGCTCCAGGTCCAGTACAAAGCCAGATGCAGGGCTCAATCTCATGACCCTGAGATCGGGACCTGAACTGAAATCAACAGTCACATGCTTAACTGACTGAGCCACTCAGGCTCACAAATGTCATTTCTTTCTGAGGCTGAGTAATACTTCATTTTGTGTATGTGCCACATTTTGTTTATCCATTTATCAGTAGATGGATATTTGGATTGTTCTCACTTTCGGCTGTCTTATATAATGCTGCTGTGAACAGGAGTGTACAAGTATCTGTTTGAGTCCCTGCTTTCAGTTATTTTTCAGTTCCACTTAGAGTTGGAATTGTCGGATCGTCTGGTCATTCTCTGTTGAACTTTTTGAGGAAACCAACTTTTCCATGACAGCTGCACCCTTTTATATTCTCACCAGCAATGTGTAAAGATTGCAGTTTCTCCCTCTTTTTGACAGCATGTGTTATTTTCTGGTTTTGGTAGTAGTCATCCTAATGGGTACAAGGTGGCATCTCATTGTAGTTTGATTTGCATTTCCCCAGTGACTGGTGAGTTGAACATCTCTTCATGTGCTCTTGGACATTTGAATATCTTCTTCGGAGAAATGTTTATTCAGGTCCTTTGCACATTTAATGGGATCATTTGGGGGTTTTGCTGTTGAGTTGTAGGATTTCTTTATGCATTCTGGATATTAATTCCCTATTAAATATGAGTTGCAAATATTTTCTTTCATTCTGTGGATTGTCTTTTCACTCTTTTGGTAGTGTTCTTTGATACACAAATGTTTTAATTTTTATAAAGTCCTCTTTATCTGTTTTTTTTTTTCTTTTGTTATCTATGCATAATTTAATTTTTTGGTGTCAAAAGTTGGCAAGACAAATTGCCATCAGTATGGCATAGTATACTTTCTGAGATAAAAGATACAGTAGAGGGGCGCCGGGTGGCTCAGAGGGTTAAAGCCTCTGCTTTCAGCTCAGGTCATGATCCCAGGGTCCTGGGATGGAGCCCCGCATCGGGGCTCTCTGCTCAGCAGGGAGCCTGCTTGCTCCTCTCTCTCTGCCTGCCTCTCTCTCTGCCTACTTGTGATCTCTGTCTGTCAAATAAATAAATAAAATCTTTGAAAAAAAAAGTTATATCTTTAACTTCTTCACAACTAAGTTTCTTCATTTGCCGGTGAGCATAGTGTTACAGTCTTACAGGGTTATCGGGCTTTAGGAGAAGACATTATAAAGTAATCTTACAGTAAGAAAGAGGTATCACTATTATTTTCATTAAATCTCTGGTGAAAAACATTTTTTTTCTGTGAAATAGCGATATTACTCACCTCCCAAACTTGTGAGACTTAGTAGACCATTAAATTTATTTTTTATAACAAAAATTTGGTTAGTCAGATTATTCATGCTTAGTTAGACATAGTATGCATTTATAATAAAGCATGCTTGGTGAGTAAGTGAGCATTTGCATTTTCATTTTTTTAATTGAGTTAATTTTTATTCTTTCCTCAAGGCCTATATGAACCCAATAGCAATGGCCAGATCAAGGGGTCCAATCCAGTCTTCGGGGCCAACGATCCAAGATTATCTGAATCGACCAAGGCCTACCTGGTATTTGTAAAACAATTTAGACATTTATAAGGTTTTTGTAATTTTTTTAAAGGTTACTGTTATAACTCTTACTGCTTGCAAATCAGTTGTCACACATAATTTTTGAAGTGATACTCATAGGTGCTTTCTTGTCAGTGTATGAAACACACGCATCATGCATAACTGTAAAGCAAGTATTTGAGAACCCACCATCCTGTATAGCTACCAGATGACCTTTCATACCGTTCTCTTCTCTACCTCTAAAGAGGTAGAAGGACTCCCAGATAGATGTACTTTTGGATAAGATTTATTACAAAGTGTACCAGCCACAGTCAACAAAGGGAAAAGGATCATGGGGTGAAGTCTCAGGGAGACTAGGCTCAGACTTGTACGGCTTCTTCTCTTGTGGAATCACATAGGATGAATTTATAACCTCAGCAATGAGTTGTCTTAACACATCTGAGATGTTGCCAACCAGAGGAGTCTGTGAGAGACTCCGTGTGCCCAGGGCTTTTATTGGGGACGGGTCAGTCTCTGCCTATCAGGTGTCAAAATTCCAGACTCCCAAAGAAATGCAGGTGATCACCCTCAACAGTAGTATTCGTACAGTGAGCTACTCTTATGAGGGAATGGTAAGGACCTTTCCAGAATCTAAATTCCCAGGTGCCAGCCAGGGCTAAACTCGTAAATGGGCCTTTCTAGGAATAAGCTGTCAGGCATGCTGTATCAACTCTTCTGTCCCGTATGGGAGGTGCATTATAAAATTAATGTTTAGTATAAAAATAGTAGTTTAAATAGACTTTAGCTGACCCTAACACTGAAACTACTAGCTTTGGGACTTGAGGAAGAATTTATACCGTCCTCAAGCTTCCCTTCTTTTTCTGTAAAATAGGAGTAATAATACTGTGTTTTCTCACAGGATTATTAGGATTAAAGTAGCATGTATTAAAAACAGTGCCACTTGTATGTAAGTGCTCAGATGTTTGGTGTATTAGCTCTTATAATCCATACTTAGAAAAGGAATGATCAGTGGTATCTGACAGAGTGTATTCATAATATTTTATTAAGGAGGATGTGAGCAAAATAATTTAAACATATCAACACTGAAATGGAGGTTTATTAGGATATTAAGAAATTTTTATTTATGAAATTTTTGTTCTGTTTGTAAGCATCCACCTCTAATAGGAATTGCTTGAAAACTTACTTGTTTCCTATTTTTTAAGGGAAGAAGTGAAAGAACAATTAGAAAAGAAAAAGAAAGGCTCCAAGGCATTGGCTGAATTTGAAGAAAAAATGAATGAGGTTTGTAAATAGTACTTGTTTGAAAAAATAGGCACCCTAAATGTATGATTTCTTTAAAATAAAAAGAGGAATACCATATTACAGTAATTTATGTCATCTTGGGTTTTCTAAAATTGACTTCTCTTTAGCTTCCCATGCCCCCGTGTGCTTATATTACCCTGAGATTTCCATAATGTTTGCCTGTTTTGATTACAAACGTGTGTAGTATTTCAGCTACAATGTAGATTAATTCAGGGTTGCCTAGCTAGCTCATTCAGTAGAGTGAGCAACTCTTTTTTTATTTTTTTAGTGAGCAACTCTTGAACTCAGGATTGTGAGTTTGAACCCCCATGTTGGGTAGAGAGATTACTTAAAATCTTTAAAAAATATACATGGATGGATGGATAGATAAATTCAGCTTTTACTGTCTGGAAATAGAATCTAACCATCTTCGTTAAAAAGAAAAAGTTCTCAGCCTCACTGATAATACTGACTATTCCTCTCAATATACAGTGTAGAACTCCCACTCTTTAATACCCTCTTCGAAAAGGGCTAGTGGAGCTGGGTGCCTGGGTGGCTCAGTCAGTTAGATGGCCAACTCTTGATTTCAGCTCAGGTCATGATCTCAGGGTCTAGGGATTGAGCCCCATGTCAGGCTTCAGGCTCAGCTGGGAGTCTGCTTATCCATCTCCCTTCCCCTCTCTTCCTCTCCCTGCTTGCATGCACAAGCACTCTCTCTGTCTCTCTTTCTTTCTCTCTCTAATAAATAAAATCTTTTTTTTTTTTTTTTTTTTAAATAAAAGAACTAGTGTGGCTGGTGCCTGCTTGGCTCAGTGGCTTAAGCGGCTGACTTGATTTTGGCTCAGGTCACGATCTCAGGGTTGTAAGATCCAGCCCCACCTCAGACTCCATGCAGAGTCTGCTTAAGGTTCTCTCTCCCTCTCCTTCCCACTCCCCACCCCACCCCCCCCACGCTGTCAAAGGAAGGAAGGAAGGAAAGAAAGAAAGAAAAGAGCTCGTAAAGGAGAAAAGAGCTAGTAAAGGGTCTTTTGGTGACAGGGTTCCGGCACCTGTACTTTTCCCTGTACTTAGAGGCCAAGATGGTGAGAGGTAGTAGAGGACAGAGGAAAGGAAGTAGTGGCTGTCTATATTAGGTGTATTACAAGGACCTCTGATGGTGTTTATAACCTTTTTGCAGAACTGGAAGAAAGAACTAGAAAAACACAGGGAGAAATTACTAAGTGGAAGTGAGAGCTCATCCAAAAAAAGACAGGTAATGCCATTTTGAGCTTAATGCTGTTTTTAATGTCCTGTTTGGGTTTTCATAATCTGTGTCCTACTGTCAATAGATAATTTTAAAAACTCACATCAACATATTTAGATTTGTACTTTTATTTGTTTGCTTTTAGAGAAAGAAAAAAGAAAAGAAGAAATCTGGTAGGGTGAGCAAAAGTTTTCCATTTTTCTAAATGTTACAATTAAGAGCCTACAAGAAAAGTAAGAATAATTTTTATGATCTGTATGTTAACTGTAAATGAGTCAAGGAGTCTTGAAGTCCTTTAGTAGTTATGGGTGGGTTTTATTCTATTAGCAGTATAAAGAAAAGCACTTACCTCCTTATATCCTGGTAACTCTGTTGTTGTCAGGGAGAGAAAGAGAGAACATTGATTACCCTTGGCATATCTGTTGTTACTTTGTTGAGCCTTTTTCCTGTATGTGAGGGAGTGTGGGGAGTGTGATATTTGACATTTTAATATTTAAAGCATCTGTGTAGATCTCTCAAACCACTAGATTGATTTTGTTAAGTATTTGAGAGACTTAGTGATAAGAAAAATAATTCCTGCATCTCACAAGCTTTAATTATTTTGTGCTTGGTCAAGTATTCATCTTCTTCTTCATCAAGCTCTGATTCTTCCAGCAGTTCTTCAGATTCTGAAGATGAGGTAAGACTTGCCTGTAATGGTTTATGAAATAATAATCTCTAGTTTGTTTTTTTGTTTTTGTTTTTGTTTTTTTAATGACAAGAGGAGATCCATTATGAAATACCTGTTAGAAACTTTGGCTTCCAGGTTTTGGTTAATTATCCATAACTGAGAGCACTGATATGAATAAATAACTAGGTATTTAAGTATATATTTAGATATAAATATATATATTAATTCCTAAATTTGTCTTATTCTCTTTAAAAACATCAGTAAAAGAAATGGAGTCTAAAAATCTAAAATGCTATTTGACTTGATGCTAGAGGTTACATGTGATTTAAATTACTTGACTTTTTTTAATAAAGCAGGAAGATTAATATAAGTTACATTTTAAGCATTACTTATGAATGGGGCATCTGGCTGGCTTAGTCAGTAGAGCACATGACTCTTGATCTTGGGTTTGTGAGCTCAAGCCCCGCATGGGCATAGAGTTTGCCTAAAAAATTATTATGTAAAACATGCACTTGCAAGCTGGTTCTTTCATTTAAGTTTGTTCGTTGATAAAGTTTTGGTATTAATAAAATGCATCGATTATATTTTTGAAAGAGAAAGCAAATGTTTCTAAAAATGTTTTATATAGGACAAAAAACAAGGAAAAAGGAAAAAGAAAAAGAAGAACCGTTCACATAAATCTTCTGAAAGCTCCATGTCAGAAACTGAATCGGACAGTAAGGTAAAATCAGCAACATTTTGGATAACAAACACATTTTTTTTTTCCTTTTAGGTCATCCTATCTTAAATTGCTGTCAGTTTACAGATGAGATGCTATTTTTTGTACTTTGATGGACTGTGCCACTCAGTTGATAAACTTAATATCTTTCTTACATATGGGATTTTATTGCTCTCTAAATACTTCCACATATACCTTCATGTCTCAACATTTCCATGACAGCTTTTATAATAAACATGGCAGACATTGTTTTTCCCATTTTCATACAGAAGTGAGAGTTCAGAAGAAAAAACATACTCTACTATCTGGTCCAGGGTCCTTTCCATTATACCTACACCTGCTTTGTATGTCCAGAACTGTGAAACATAATTGGCTCTCAGACATGTGTGGTAATAAGAAATACATGCAGGTTGCAATAGCAATGTAGATTCCTAGGCCTCATGTCGAGAGAGTCTGATTTAGTAAGTCTGCTTTAGGCTCAGAAGTCTACATTTTTAACATTTGTCCCCTGTGATTCTGATACAGGCTTGTCTTTGGACCACAGTTTTACAAACACTGTTCTAGAACCCCAGGAGAACAAAACAACTCGTTTGGGGGCAGATCTCTACTTGTCCTAGTGTGATTTCTGACAAAATGCCTGGCATCTAGAAAATTGTTAGTAAATGTTGGTTTTCTCTTTGTCTTTTAAGACAGAAGAGTCAGTCTAATACGGATAGTTAATCTTTTTCAGATGCCTAGTATTTGTTGGGCACAGTTCTGAGCACTGGACATGTTAGCTTAATTCTCTCAATAAGCCTCATCCATTTTATGGATGAGGAAGGCTCAGGGATGTTAATGGCTAAAACTGAAAGAATCAGAAGCAGAAATTCTCACCTTTCCTCCTTATAGGGAGAGTAGAAAAATCAGTTTGGGGATTTCTGAGGACAGTGTGAATGAGAACCTCAGTGCATATGACCACCACAGGCAAAAATAAGCAAATGGCATTAAGTCTTATTTTAAAAGAAACCCTGTGGTTATTACAGACAATGTCTATCATTTTTGGTATACATAGATTTGATATACAGCCAGATAAAGAAAGAAGCCTTGGGGCACCTGGCTCAGTGGGTTAAGCCTCTGCCTTTGGCCCGGGTCATGACCTCAGGGTCCTGGGATTGTGCCCCCGCATCGGGCCTGCTCAGCGGGGAGCCTGCTTCCTCCTCTCTCTCTGCCTGCCTCTCTGTCTACTTGTGATCTCTCTCTCTCTGTTAAATAAACAAAATCTTTAAAAAAAAAAAAAAAAAAGAAGCCTTATTGCCATACAAGCACATACATATATATGTGACATACATTTCCCTTATTTTCAGAATGAAGTTCTGGTATTGAAATAAACTTTTTTCAGTCCTAGAGCAAATCACCTTTTTGCTGTTTTTGTCCTTACGCTCTCTCTTACATTTCAAATTGATATGTATGTATATGTTTGTTTGTTTAGGACAGTTTAAAAAAGAAGAAAAGGTCAAAGGATGCAACTGAGAAAGAAAAGGTAATTATAATTTTATTTTAATCTATCATAAAATACTCCATTTACTTCTAGAAATTAACAGTAATGTATTCTTCCTTTTAATTTAAGAAATTTATTTCTTTTGCTTTTATAGCATTTTGTTTTGACTTAAGGAAATTATTTGTTGAATTCATTATCAAAGGTTAAAAAAATCAGGAAAGTGGGGCACCTGGGTGGCTCATTTGGTTAAGCCTTTGCCTTTGGCTCGGGTTATGATCCCGGGATCCTGGGATGGAGCTCTGCATCAGGCTCCCTGCTCAGTGGGGCTCAATATCCTCTCCCTCTGCCATTCCCCCTTCTCTCTCTCGCTCAAATAAATAAAATAAGCAAAATCTTAGAGAAAAATCTTTTTCTGGTTCTTAAAAACCTAAAGAAAGCAATTATTGAAAGAAAACTGTAGACCAGAGTCACTATATTTTACTCAGTATTTTTATATATTTTTTAAAATTGAGGTATAATTTACATAATATGCTATTAACCACCTTAAAATTACAATTTGGAGGAAGGAATATTGTGTATGTACAGTGTTGTACAGTGACCAGCTCTCTAGTTTAAAAACTTCCGTCACCCCCTTAAAAACAACCCATACTCTAATTCCCATTCTTCCCTCCCCTGCATCCTCTGGTAACTTCTAATCTGCTTTCCAGCTCTGTGAATTTACATTTTCTGGATGTATGGTTTATTTTGTTTTGTTTTATTGTTGTGAATCAAAAGTAGGAACTTCAGGAGCACCTGCGGTTCAGTCATTGTACCATGGGACTCTTGATCTTGGGTGGGGTTGTAGATTCGAGCCCCTTGTTGGGTGTAGAGATTACTTAAAAATGCACTTATTTATATTAAAACAAATGGAATTTATTGGAATTAAAACAATCCTGCTTGCTATTTATTAATCGGGTATAGGAGGCAAATTATCCTTTGTGTTTTTTACAAATAGAATTGTATTAATAGTATCACTTTGGAAAGCCAGTTGCTTTTTGCTAACCTTAAGACAAATGAAAGGTAACATTAACATTGCATATTCAGCAGATTTAAGGACTAGATAAAAGCTTACTACGAAACTCTCACACTATTTCTTCCCCCACCTCTTTTTTAAATTTTAACTTTACTTTATCCACAAATACTTAGTATTTATCTTTAAAATATAAGACCATGTTTAAAAATTAAGCAGTACTATTGCATATTAACATTTTCACAATAATTTCAAATATAATAAAAATGTTTCAAAATGTCCTCCTTTTTCATAAAAATTTTTATGGTTGATTTATGTCATCCAGGCAAATTCTAAGATGGCATTTGATTATTAAATCTCATAAGTCTCCTTTAATTTATAACTTTCCCCCTTTTTTATTTTTTTTTTAATATTTTATTTATTTACTTGACAGACAGAGATCACAAGAAGGCAGAGAGGCAGGCAGAGAGAGAGGGGGAAGCAGCCTCCCCGCCGAGCAGAGAGCCCGATGCGGGGCTCGATCCCAGGACCCTGGGATCATGACCTGAGCTGAAGGCAGAGGCTTTAACCCAGTGAGCCACCCAGGTGCCCCAACTTAACCCCTTTTTTAAAATTTTCCTCTTGAAATGTATTTTTTAAGACAACAGTAGAGTTTCCTATATTCTAGATTTTGCTGATTGCTTCCCTTCCCTCACCTTTTTAGACTAGAACACTGATGTTCTTTTATAGACTATTCAGCTTAGGTCTGATTTTTTTAATAAGAACCACTCAACAAGTAGGTGGTTTTGGTTCTACATGGAAGAGCTTCAATAGAAGCTTTCACATAGCGCCAAGAGCTGGCCAGGCTAATCCCTTTGTGCTGGGCAATGGGTGTGCAGCTGGGGTGAGGTTTACCTTATGGGGGGCAAGTTGAAGAATGATTCTCTCCTGGGTAGTCTTGACCAGGACACTGTGGACCACAGAGAGAGATGGAGATTTGGGATTGGTCTGGGTCCCCCCCTCCCAGTATCATTTAAAGGCAGTCATATAATATTTCACTTGGACATAGTAGACTTGGGGGAGGGGAGGGAGAGAATCCTAAGCAGACTCCATGCTGAACATGGACCCAGAGCCAGGCTTGATCTCATGACCCTAAGATCAAGACCTGAGCCAAAACCAAGAGTGGGACATTTAAGCGACTATGATACTAGGCAACCCAGGAGTTTCATATTTTGGATACTACTCATCTTTTATACACATAATGAACATTTTTTTGGCCCATGGCTTCTCTTAATCTTGTTTAGAATGTCTGTTACGATTTTAAAAGGGTATAATTGTTCTTCCTGGGTAATATATATATATATATTTAAGTTTTTTATTTTAATTCCAGTATAGTTAATGTAGAATGTTACCAAAATGGTGTAATTTTAAGGGGATCAGAGTGGTTCAGTCCTAAGCATCTGACTCTCAGCTCTAGTTCAGGTCATGATCTCAGGATCCTGGGATTGAGCCCCGCCCTGGGCTCTGCACTCAGCAGGGAGTCCGCTTGAGGATTTTTCTCTCTCCTTCTCCCACTGCCCCTCCCCCAGCCCATGCTCGTGTGCTTTCTCTGTCTCTAAAATGAATCTTTTTTTAAGAGGGTGTAATTGTAAGTCATATATCAGTCATTGTTTTCAACTCATTTTTAAATTGTGAAAATTTGGGGCGCCTGGGTGGCTCAGTGGGTTAAGCCGCTGCCTTCGGCTCAGGTCATGATCTCGGGGTCCTGGGATCGAGTACCGCATCAGGCTCTCTGCTCAGCAGGGAGCCTGCTTCCCTCTCTCTCTTTCTGTGCCTGCCTCTCTGCCTACTTGTGAGCTCTGTCAAATAAATGAATAAAATCTTTAAAAAAAAAATAAAAATAAATAATAAATTGTGAAAATTTAGTGTAATAACTAACAGTGGATGAAAATATCCCATTTCTTTTTTTTTTTTTTAAGATTTTATTTATTTATTTGACAGAGAGAGAGATCACAAGTAGGCAGAGAGGCAGGCAAAGAGAGAGAGGAGGAAGCAGGCTCCCTGCTGAGCAGAGAGCCCGATGCAGGTCTCGATCTCAGGACCCTGGGATCATGACCCGAGCCGAAGACAGAGGCTTAACCACCAGGGCGCCACCCAGGCGCCCCAAAATATCCCATTTCTAATAGTAACAAAGAATATACAGGTAAAATTTGAAGAACTGATCAGGAGACAGAGAAGCACATGAAGATTTAATAAACGTTCCTGGGTATGACTTACCTTAACTAGACATTAAGTATTTTTTAAGCATCAGACAGTGTGGTATGGAACAGGAATGGGGCAGGAAGGAAGCAGTGGAGCAGTGTAGAGCCCAAGTAAAAACTTGTAAGTATTTGTGGGTTTAATGTATGATAAAAGTGGCTTTTCTTGGGATGCCTGAGTGGCTCAGTCATTAGGCATCTGCTTTCAACTCAGGTTACGATACTGGGGTCCTGGGATTGAGCCCCGTGTCCAGCTCCCTGCTCAGTGGGAAGCCTGCTTCTCCCTTTCCCACTCCCCCGCTCTCTCGCTGTGTCTCTGTCAAATAAATAAAATCTTAAAAAAAAAAAAAGACTTTTCTTAGGACAAAATGACTAGCCAGCTGGAAATATAAAACTGGACCCTCCTTAAGGCCAAATAAATCACTGATAAGTCAGTTTTAAATATATGAAAGTATAACTAGAGAAAGACAGGGGTGACTGTAATATTGGGGTAGGGAAGGCCCATGCCTCAAAACTCAAAACACTTTTGACCACATAATTTTAATACCTAATGCAAAAAGAGATCACCAAAAAAATAAATAAATCATGAACAAAATTTAAATATAATGAACAGATTTAGGAAAAACTACTAGAAATATATAATTAAAAACTAATCTTTATTAATTTGAAAATTGATACTTCACGTACACAGAAAAAGTGGTAAAATCCATGTTTAGGCAGTTCTAAAAGAAAATATGGACTGTATTCCAGTAATCTTGAGATTTATAGGATTGATAAAAGCCTGAAACAGAGGTTTCTTGGTAAAGTGTGATTCCTAAAGGAGTGACATAAACTATTAGGGGTGGGGGGTGGGAGACATTTGGGTGAAAGCTACTTTGGTCTTTGATTTAGACATTATTAGGTAAAGATTTTTGCATTCAGTATCCTTCACTCCACTTCAACTTTTTTTTAATAGCAAATAGCCCATATATATAGCTGCCATCCAGAAAAACATGGGTTAAGTAAATTGTGGCATATGCTTTCAGTGAATGTCAGAGGCAGCCGTAAATGATGATGTAGTTGGCATGGAAGGATTGGATGACAAGAGCAGGTTCCAAATAGCAAGTATCTATATAAAGTTATAAATGTACACATAGCAAGATCTTTCTAAAAATCTTCATGTTTTTTAATCTCTGGTAGCAGGATTTGGATGAATTTGCTTACAGTTAGCATTTATCATTTCTAACAAAATTATAAATGTATTTGTAGAAATAAAATTAAATCACCTGTAATACAGATCACTGTTAGTTTATTTTCTATGTGATTTTTTTGTTTAATCTTCAAAATTGGCTTCCTGGTATATAAAGTTTATATATTTTTTCTGTATAGTTGGGTAGTGAGCATTTTTTTTTCATTGTGTGGGTGTTTTTGTGTTTTTTTGTTTTGTTTTGTTTTGTTTTGTTTTTTTGGTCTTGTTGTATAAACTATTCAGACATACAGAAAAAGTATATGGAATATAACAAAATGACATCCACTGTGAAGTTTTAATAAATCTTAACATTGGGATTCCTGGGCTCAGTCAGTTGAGCGTCCGACTCTTGGTTTTGTTTTGGCTGAGGTCATGATCTCAGATCTGGGATCAAGCCCCACCTCTGGCTCCAGTCTAATTGGGGAGTTTGCTGCCCCCTTTCTCTCTCTCCCTCTTCCCCTCCCCACCACTTGTTCTCTGTAACTCTCTCTCTCTCTCAACTAAATAAATCTTTTTTAAGAACCTTAACGTTTTATCTTTAAAAAAAAAAATAAATAAAAATAAAAAAAAATAAAAACCTTAACGTTTTGCCATACTTCTCTCAGGTATTTTGAAATGTTTATTCCTCAGTATATATATATATATATATATATATATACACATATATATATATATTTTTTAAAGATTTTATTTATTTATCCGACAGACAGAGATCACAAGTAGGCAGAGAGGCAGGCAGAGAGAGAGGAAGGGACAGAGAGCCTGATGCAAGGCTCGATCCCAGGACCCTGAGATTATGACCTGAGCCGAAGGCAGCGGCTTAACCCACTGAGCCACCCAGGCGCCCCTCCTCAGTATATATATTTAAGTCCCTAAGTACTCCTCTAGGCTCTCTTCTTCCCCAGAATTATATATTTTCTCATCATTAAAAATATTTAGAGATGAACATTATTTTAATGTGAATTTAAAACTCATAATGCATGAAAGGAATTATTACTGTGTAGAGATCTTTTTGGATCACAAATAATTACCCATTGTTTTTCTTTTTTGCAGCACTAGGCCTGTCTGATCCAACACTGGGTAGAAACCAAACAGAATACAGGGGACTCAAATCTTACACCATCTGCAGGGTCTCTTAAGACATGTTAGATTTTAATTAAAATAAGAGGGCACTTGGCTGGCTCAGTTGGAAGAGCATGTGACTCTTGATCTCATGGTCATGAGTTCAGTTCCCACATTGCATATATGCATTACTTAAATAAATAAACTTTGTTTTTTTAAAGAAAATAAGGATATTACATCTCAATTTACATGTAATTATCTCTTCAGGCTATTTAATAAAAATTACTCTGTTGGACTTAAAGACTGAAAATTGGTAAATGTCATCAATTTAAGACATTTCTAAAATGCTATAATAAGAGATGAGGAAGGACCCTATATCATACTCAAAGGGTCTGTCCAACAAGAAGATCTAATAATTTTAAATATCTATGCCCCTAACATGGGAGCAGCCAACTATAAGACATTTCTAAAATGCAAATGGTTTTTGTGATAATGGAAAATTATTAATTAGAAACAAAACTTGCATGGCATAGCCTTAAATCTTTTTGAGTCAAGGTACATGTATTTATTTTTCTTAGGACATTAAAGGACAGAGCAAAAAGAGAAAGATATATTCTGAAGATAAGCCTTTATCATCTGAGTCCTTATCAGAATCAGATCATATTGAGGAGGTAAGTATAAGATCAAATTCACTTTCTTCACTTTAAAATGTTTGTTTTTAATAAATACAAATGAATAAAAAAGAAATACTTCATGAATATTCCATTTACTCACTTCTCTAGTATGTGCACTGTGAAAAAGAAATGGAAGTTCCATTTCAGAATGATTTTTGCATTTTCTAGAAGTTGATTATGTAGCTAATATGATAATTAACCATATTTACAAATCTCTATTCTGAGCTATTTTTCTTCTAATAGTTACTTTTTCCTGTACTAGTATTTTGATTACATGACAGATATTGTTTGATATGTACTGTATTGAAACCCAACATTCCCTTATTTTTATTTGGAACTATTACTAGTGAGGGAGTAGAAGAGTGCTGAGGTAGAACAGAAATGTTGGCATGATCTTTTTCCCTATCTATAAAGTGAGGAAGTAGAATTAGTTTCCGTAGTTTCTATAGTCCTTTTCAGCTTTGATATTCCTATCTTAGATTTTATTTGTACTCTATTCTTAGTTAATTTTAGGTCTGCAAGTTATCATCTTTAAAGTATTTCTCTCTTTGACTTAGTTTCCTCATTTGTAAAATAGGGGCTATTACCCACCTTTTGTAGCAATATTTTGTAATGCCCCCTGAAATGAAATTGAAATGAATCGAAACTTGTAGTGTGTGTGTATGTGTGTGTATATATCTTCACATTTTATATTAATATCCCCTAACGAATTTTAAAAAGAAATATGAAAAAATACTACTGTATAGATTTACTAAACTATTTCAGTACATAAATGTTTGAGTGTGATAACTAGAAGACCTCAAATCTTAAGACATAACAAAATTCAGGCTGTTGCAGGTGCATTACATATGCCCTTCAAAAACTGTTCAGTGGCTTTGTCATCAATGACATTTTCCAAAATGGTAAACAATTCTCAATAAAGCTCTGAATGAATGAAACAAAATACAGTCTTTTCTGTATTACAAGTAGGTTTATTATATGACTGGCAAGCTGTCTAAAAGTCATGTTAGAGCGTCCTGCTGTCTTGGATATCACATGACAGCATCCCCGATCTTGGTCTTGCTAAACGTGGATTCAGCACAGTTACCACCATCTCCAGTCATTGTTATGACAAGAATAACAGTAAGAAATAATAATTTCCCAAGTGTTTTCTAGAGCACTTAATATATGTTACACTTAGACTTTAAATATACATGAGCTTTAGCAACTTTCAATTTAGTCTTAAATTCACACTTCTAAAGGTTAAAATTCTAATGGTGTAATGAGTGTTACTTAAAAGGGTTTTAATCATTTGGTTTATACTGAGTACACTATGCATATAGCTGCCATTTACGGAACACCATACAGTAAGAGAAATACTTAACTTTATTCCAGGCACTTACACTAGAGGGTGGATATTACCTCGATTTTACAGATGGTGAAACTGAGGGTAGTACATAGCAGAGGTAGGATTCAGAGCATGGTCTCTTTTATTTCAGAACTCATGCTTTTTATCCACTGTACCTTGTTGGGGTTTTTTAGGCCCTGGAAGGGAATATAAGGAAGCCCTCTAGATATTAAAAAGTCTTAATTTTCTTTCCTTTAAATGTTTCTCATTGACTTGTCATTATGAAATAAGAGGTTTGCAGTATCATCAAAATGTTTTTTACACATAAATTCTAAAGCTGTAAGGTACATTAGGGGATGAAAAAATGCCTTGAGTACAAGTTACATATTTGTCTTCTCAACAAAAATTCAAACTTTTTAGGTACGAGCAAAAAAGAAGAAAAGCAGTGAAGAACGAGAAAAAGTAATAGCAAGTATCACTTATTTTTTTGCATGACAATAGTGGTAGCTCTTTTTGTTTAATATAAAATGAATCATGGTAAAACAGGACTTCAGGGGCACCTGGGTGGCTCAGTGGGTTAAGCCGCTGCCTTCAGCTCAGGTCATGATCTCAGGGTCCTGGGATCGAGTCCCGCATCAGGCTCGCTGCTCAGCAGGGAGCCTGCTTCCCTTCCTCTCTCTCTGCCTGCCTCTCTGCCTACTTGTGATCTCTCTCTCTCTCTCTCTGTCAAATAAATAAATAAATAATCTTAAAAAAAAAAAAAAAAACAGGACTTCATTTACTGGGGCCAAGTAAATATTTATTTGGGAAGTGTGGTGTTCAGCTTTACTTAGTGCATTGGAGCAAGTTAAATTGACTCCGGAGAAAAGAATATCCTGGTAGCAAACATCTCTGTTTCTATTTCAGTATTTTATGCAGTATTTCATTTTATTTTGTTCCATATTTGGTACCGTTAGAAATGGAAAATTGAACTTTAATTTGACCTTTTTAAGCTGTAGTATGAAATACTAGGTATGGTGATTGCCTTCATTCTTAATAGTAGTGACTTCCAGGTGGGCCAAACCTGGTAACATTTAGCAGAAAAAGCCTCTCTAAGCCCAGGTTGCAGTGAAAAAGCAGGAATGTGACAACATAAATATTTCAATAATAAAGATGATTGTTTCACCATTTCTAAAGCCAGCTCTGCTATTATGCAGATGTAGAAGTATAAAAGGAGAAAGAAGGAAGAGGAGAATAAGAAAAATGGCAGTGATAACCAAATGAGAAGTGGACCAACCTAGGGAAAGTTAGATAATAGGTTATCAAAGAGTAATTTCACACCGTATCATTAGTCATTTAGGAGCACTCAGTGTAAGCGTGGGTGATGGCCTTTGAAGGTATTTTCTTAGGAATAGGTAAAAGAAAAATAAGAACAGGGGCGTCTGGGTGGCTCAGTGGATTGGGCCTCTGCCTTCAGCTCAGGTCATGATCTCAGGGTCCTGGAATCGAGCCCCGCATCGGGCTCTCTGCTCAGCTGGGAGGCTGCTTCCCCCTCTTTCTCTGCCTGCCTCTCTGCCTACTTGTGATCTCTCTCTCTCTCAAATAAATAAATAAAATCTTTAAAAAAGAAAGAAAAGAACAGCATCTTTTGTAAGTTTGAGGGTAACTTCCCCTTCCCAGAATTTCCCTCACTCTTAAAATGAGGGTCCTTCTCTGATAACGTATAACTCAGAAGTTGTATTTTATATACTTCAAGACCAAGGTGACATTTAAGAGACTTTTTTTCTGAATGGAAAGATAATTTGAGTGAAGACTGCTTTGGTCTTTGGTTCAGATTAATTAAGGCATAATATTAATTAATTTTGGACCATTCTGATTTGTACTTGCATACTCCACTGCTTCATGCATTCAGCTCATGTGTTAATTAAGCATCTCTCTGCAGGTGCCATTGATGTTGGTAGTGCTGTTCTAATGGAATACAAGATAGATGAGAGGGTGACTTGTGAGAGTGGCTTTGGGGAGGGAAGGATTTATCAGAAAGAGCTAATCATGTGAATTTCAAAAGAACAATATCCTAGGGGCGCCTGGGTGGCTCAGTGGGTTAAGCCGCTGCCTTCGGCTCAGGTCATGATCTCAGGGTTCTGGGATCGAGTCCCGCATCGGGCTCTCTGCTCAGCGGGGAGCCTGCTTCCTCCTCTCTCTCTGCCTGCCTCTCTGCCTACTTGTAATCTCTCTCTGTCAAATAAATAAATAAAATCTTTAAAAAAAAAAAAAAGAAAAAGAAAAAGAAAAAAAGAACAATATCCTAAACAGAAGAGCTAAGGACCTGTGGTAGGGATGAGCTTGATTTGTTTGAGGAACTGAAGGGTAAGTGTGGCTTATATCTAGTAGATAAAGAGGAGTACCATACAGTGAGGTGGGGAAGTAAGCAGAGGCCATATCACAAGCAAGGTGTTTGGGTTTTAATCAGAATGCTTTGGGAAGCTGTTTTGAATGTTTTAAACAAAGAAGTGACCTGAACCAACTTTACATTTTTAGAATGCTTTGACAGAGGAGGTGGAGTGGACAGAAGCTAGGAATGGTAGTGTTTGTATCACAGTGGTCATGATGGAGATGGACTAACCTGATGGATTTGAGATGCATTGTGGACTTAGATGGTAGGGCTTGCTTGCTGCTTTGGATGTAGAGAGTGGAGTTAAGGCAGAAAGTGGAGTCAAATGTAGCTTAGATTCTTCGCCTTAAGTAAGAGGACCAATTAGAGGTGCTGTTTACTAAGATGGTTAAGAGGGTTTGGAGAGAAAAATTAAGCATTGTTTGTTTGTTTTTTTAAACAGAATTTGTTTTTGTTTGATTTTTTTTTTTTAAGATTTTATTTATTTATTTGACAGACAGAGATCACAAGTAGGCAGAGAGGCAGGCAGAGAGAGAGGAGGAAGCATGCTTCCCACTGAGCAGAGAGACCGATGCGGGGCTCAATCCCAGGACCCTGGGATCATGACCTGAGCCGAAGGCAGAGGCTTTAACCCATTGAGCCACCCAGGCACCCCAAAATTAAGCATTGTTTATGGTAATTTTAGATATACTTGTTAGGTATCCAGGTGGAACTCACAGTCTTGAGTTCAGAGCATAGGACTGGATACGAAGATTTGGGATGTAAGTGGTTATTATAGCATGGGAGATAGAGAGCCATGTGGAAAAGAAAGGAAACCCTGAAAGGTCAAGCAGAGGAAGATGAACAGCACAGGAGTTGAAGGGCTCTTTGTGATAGAAGAAAGCAGCAGGTGGAGGTGTCATAGAAGCCAAGAAGAAAAGTTTTTTTTTTTTTTTTTTTAAGATTATTTATTTATTTGACAGACAGGGATCACAAGTAGGGAGAGAGGCAGGCAGAGAGAGAGGAGGAAGCAGCCTCCCCGCTGAGCAGAGAGCCCAATGCAGGGCTCGATCCCAGGACCCTGGGATCATGACCTGAGCCGAAAGCAGAGGCTTTAACCCACTGAGCCACCCAGGTGCCCCAAGAATAGTCTTTTAAAAAGAGAGTAGTCAACTGTCCTTTTATGAAAAAGTAACCTATACCCGAAACTTACTTTTTAAAGACCCAAATACAAGATTTGGGACTCTTGTTAAGATTCCCTGTGTACTTGAGCTTCTCATGACAAGAATGATGAAAGTTAGCTTAGAGCCACTAAGTGATAGAGACGTTTGAGAGGGGTGGAGGAATGTTGAAGGTTGTAACTGATAAGGAAATGGATAGGAAACTCTGCTTTCTTTACATGTCTCTTTTCTTGGTGAATATCAACAAGTCAGTCATTTGATACCACCTTTCTAAATATCTGTTTCTAAAAGTTTTGCCTTCTCTTCTACATCGGTAATAGTCACAAGAGTCAGAGTTCAGCATAATTTTAGCTCTCTATCCAGTCACAATTTGATTGCTTTTCCTAGGCTTCTAAAAATTAAGCATCTGAGTGCCAGGCTGGCTCAGTTGGTGTAGCATACAGCTTTTGGTGTTGGGGTTGTGAGTTTAAGCCCCACAGTGGGCATAGAGCTTACATAAAAGTTTAAAAAAAAAAAAGCATCTGTTTTACTTAAAAGCTAAGTAGAGTTTTCAACTGTACATCCATATTTTTTTTTACCACTTTTTTAGTTAGTTTCATAATTAATATAGTGCTACCAGGACATTATAATTTGTTTCTGTTTACTTTAAAAAATATCAGATTTAATATATCTGTCCCCCAAAACTGTCATTTTACAAAAACAGTTGTGTTTTGCTGTGATATGAGGATTTTTTCTAGTAACTACAATTTCTTCACCTTTAGAAACTATACAATATGAAATACAGCAGTTGATATCACTATTCTTAGAATTTATTTTCTATAGGAAATTTTGCTTAAAAGCTACTTTTGCATGCTAATGACTTAGAATTTTTCCATATCTTTTTGAAAATCAACAAACACTCTTAAGTCCTCATATGATACCGATTATTGAGACTTTTCAGGAAATGTTCTGAGTAGTTTCCTTGGTTGTCTGGATTGTTTGAAATAATTACATAGTAACTTAGAAGGACCATGGTAACATTGTTGTTTTAATTTTAATATTTTCCTGTAGAAATGTCTAACAGGGAACTCTTTTTACAGGAAAAAACAAAAAAGAAAAAGAAGCATAAGAAACACAGTAAGAAGAAGAAAAAGAAGGCTGCTAGTTCAAGTCCTGACTTGCCATAACATTAAGAAAAATCAGGATTCCCTTATAAAGAAAGTGCAATGTCTAAGGAAATTTCAACTGTGAAAATTATGACATAATTACTAAAATGCATGAATTTTCTTGTTTTTAGAATTATTCCTGGACTATTCAGTAGCCACTTGGATGCCGCTGTGTGAAAGGGCCATAATTGTTGCCTGCTGCTTGAACATCTGTTTTTTTCTCTTCCAGTGCTTAACAACTCTGGGAGATAATACACTGCAGTTGTACTAGTGGTTAAGATATTTGGGGATAAAGTTAATATTTTGACTAGAAGTATCTAATGATAAATCAACAGAAATCAAATCTGGATACATCATTAAGATGTAATTAGCAATTACCAGATGATTCTAGTTAACATTTTTGGAATAGGCATTACATTGATATTTCAAAGTCCTTACTCTGTAGATAAGTGTATTTTAATTTTTTCCCCTGATATACTTTTATTTACCTGGGGAAGGAGCTTTTCGGTTTGCGGGGGGTGGTTTGCTATCTCTTTAGCTAGCAGAATAGCGTGCCTTTTATCCTCACACATCCTATTTTTGTGGACATAGTAGCCATGCTTCATGGGGAGGTCAGAGCTGGGTATAGCAGTCTTGCCCCTAGATATCCTTGGACTCTGTTGTTTGCTGCTTTAAGTGAACCAGAGAAACAGCCCTTTGCAGCATGACAGAGCCCCAGAAGCTCTGGGATTCACCTCCACTTCAATAATACTGAATGTTTTTTAGCATTAGAATGTGTTATAACATTTGAATTAATTTTGACTATACTTTAGCTTTGGAGAAGAATCATTTCAAATAGACACTGGTACTTTTTGAACTTGATAGCTAAAGATTTAAAATGCATGTTTTATACTGTTAAGTTTTAACCGGTCAGGAAAATTTTATGTAACCAGTAATAGTTATTTTATTTTTGTATGAATTTTGTTTAGGCTGCAATGTTTAGCTTTTATTAACTCCTTATTCTTGCTATATTAAATTCCTTATTGTGTTTAATGGCATACTTGCCAAGATACTTAGCATGTAAACAAAGCAGGCTTTTGATTTTTTTTTTTTTTAAACAGCTTCATATTGAAGCTTGAGACTTACTATAAACAAGTTGAGTGGCAAGCCTGGTATGCTGTGTCTTGTTACATAAAGCTATTGCCAGAATCTTAGTAAATATAACATTTTAGAAATTTGTCTTTGTATATTCATAACAAATTATGACAAGTTAAGTGAAAATTACATTATTGCTCTTCCTGTGTCATATTTTACTAAGATTTTGTGCCTCATATCTACTGCTGAATTGTTTACTAGTAATGTTAAAAAGAATTGATTAATCATTTTCACTTTACATTTTTATATAATCAGGTAACATGAAAAATAATTTGATGTACAATTTTGCCTGTTACAGAGGGTGTGCTAATTATAGTGGTATATGCACAAAACATTTTGGCATGACAAGAGGCTGAATAAATAGCTATTTTACTTAAAAATAGCTGTGTTCGTACCAACTCCCTTTGAGTCCCAACTAAAGTTCCAAAGATCAAGAAGCACTACTGGGTGAAAAGTGGATAAGACATGTCCCCAAGTTTTTAGCTGTAAAAATAATATATTTCTTGCTAAGCTTCCTTAAATTTTATGCTTAAAACTTCATACTCTTTTTCCTAATAAAAGATATCTATATGTTCTTGAGTACGCAGCAAGTTTGAGGGACATTTTTTTTAATCTGAAAGGAAGTTTCTTAGGATTGTTGTTCACGAAAATGCTAAAAGTTAAGTTTATCAGGTTATTTGGTGATTGTTTTTGGTATGAACATAACAGTGTTCCTTTGTACACTGATCCAGTACATGATGACTATGTCCCACAAAAAGCAACTGTTAGTAGATTGAGGAAGAAGATGACTTGGCAAAAAAATTGTATTTGTTTCCAAACTCTGTTGACGGTCTAGGAAACACTTTTCTCATTGTTCCTCTGCTGGTAACCTTTTTTTTTAAAATTTACATAACTAACATACAGTATATTATTAATTTTAGAGGTGAAGTTCAGTGATTTATCAGTTGCATATAACACCCAGTGCTCATCACATCATGTACACTCCTTAATGCCCATCACCCAGTTACCCCATTCCCCCAGCAACCCTTAGTATGTTTCCTGTGGTTAAGAGTTATGGTTTGTCTCCCTCTCTGATTTCATCTTGTTTTATTTTTCCCTTAAATTCCACATGTGAGTGAGATCATATGGTACTGTCTTTCTCTGATTTATTTATTTCCCTTAGCATAGTACCCTCTAGTTCCATTCACGTCTTTGGAAATGGCAAGATTTCGTTCTTTGATGGCTGAGTACTATCCTATATTGTGTGTGTGTGTGTGTGTTACACACACATACCACATCTTCATCCATTCGTCTGTTGATGGACATCTGGGCTCTTTCCATAGTTTGGTTATTGTGGACATTGCTGCTATAAACACTGGGGTGCAGTTGCCCCTTTGGATCACTCCATTAGTATCTTTGGAGTAAATACCTAGCAACATAATTGATGAGTTGTCGGGTAGCTCTATTTTTAACTTTTGGAGGAACCACCATACTGTTTTCCAGAGTGGCTGCACCAGCTTGCATTCCCACCAACAGTGTTAGGGGGTTCCCCTTTCTTCCTCTGCTGGTAGCCTTAACAGTCTTCTTTCTAATAAGGTACGGGAAGATTTGACCAGGTAAATGTTATATGTAAATTACTAACATCTCTTAACTTTCTCCCTCCAGCAGACCATGCTTTTTCTTGAATAATTTTCCTCCAGTTTTATAAACACAGGGCAATGTATTTGGATAATGATGCCAAGGTAGCTGGAACAAAGTTGATGAGTATCTGAGTCAAAAAACTGAATTTAGGGACGCCTGGGTGGCTCAGTTGGTTGGACGACTGCCTTCGGCTCAGGGCGTGATCCTGGAGTCCCGGGATCGAGTCCCACATCAGGCTCCCAGCTCCATGGGGAGTCTGCTTCGCTCTCTGACCTTCTCCTCGCTCATGCTCTCTCTCACTGTCTCTCTCTCTCAAATAAATAAATAAAATCTTTAAAAAAAAAAAAAAACTGAATTTATACCAGTACTTTATCTGGTTGTTTTGGATTTATTTGGTTGCCCTTAGTATATTTAGCTGTTTTAAATACCATAAGAGTAGGGGGACCTGGGTGGCTTAGTCGTTAAGTGTCTACCGTCTGCTCAGGTCATGATCCTAAGGTCCTGGGATTGAGCCGCGCATCAGGCTCCCTGCTCAGCGGGAGGCCTACTCCTCCCCCTTCTTCTCCCCCTGGTTGTGTTCTCTCTCACTCTGTCTGTCTCTCTCAAATAAATTAAATTTAAAAAACAAATAAATACCATAAGAGTATCCTAACTTTTTTATCCTGAGTATAGGTCCATAGTCCTTCAGTCCGGATGTTGTTAAATCCTGCTGCCTAACACTCTCATGAAGAACAGTAGACTCACCTCCAAGAAATCGAGCACATTCTTTTTAGACTTAAGTGACAGATTTCACACTTTTAAAACATTGCCAGTTTTCAACCTAAAATCAGTGAACCCTCGTCTGGTATTTCCTAAAGAAAAGTTCTGGGAAAGCTTTTTTATTTTTTTTTTTATTTTTAAGGTTTTATTTACTTATTTGATAGGAGACCACAAGTAGGCAGAGAGGCAAGCAGAGGGGTGGGGGTGGGGAAGCAGCCTCTCCGCTGAGCAGAGAGCCCAAAGTGGGGCTGGATCCCAGGACCCTGAAATCATGACAGAAGCCAAAGGCAGAGGAAAGCTTTTTTGTTCCAAATGTGTTTGTCTTTATTTTAAAATTCATTGTTAAATTTTATTTAAAATGTGTAAGAATGTAGTGTACTAAATTCTAAAAATCATTTTAGTACATTTTCTTCCTTGCCATAGTGAAAGCCAGCAAACACAGACCAGGAGTTGTTTGTTCTCTGTTAGGATTTGACAATAGGCAGGAGTTAGCACAGTTGTTATTTTGGCCGGCGTTGGCATGGTCACAGCATGCTTTTTTACAGTCAGATACAAGTTAGAGGGGTCAAGTGGGATTTTACATTTCTCTAGGAGCTCCCAGATTACAGTCTCTCTTTGGAGATCATGAGAGGGTGCTTAGAGTTTTTGTTCTCTAATTTTTTTTTTAAGATTTATTTATTAATTTTAGAACACACACAAGCAGGGGGAGAGGTTCAGAAGAATCTCAAGCAGACTCCCTGGTGAAAGAGGATCACATTTTAGGGCTCCCTTCTATATCCCCAAGATCATGACCTGAGCTGAAACCAAGAGCCAGATGCCCAACTGACTGAGCCACCCAGGCACCCCTTAGAGTTTTTAAAGGAGCTTACACTCTTTGGAGGAGCAATTATTTGTAGCCTAGAAAAATACTTTATTTCAGTGTAAAAATAAAGTTTTTTATCATCTTATTTCTCAGTTATGTGTTGAGATATGAAGGAAACATTTTCAACTGTACAGTTTGTGCTGAGGAAAAATAAATGACAGTAATATCAAGTACTACTCTAAGTGGTATTTAGCCCTAAAAAGAATAAATGTTTGAATTCCTGTATATTTCAGATCACAATAACATTAATAACATCCCTGCATTTGTATTGAGTGGTAACAACCATTGCTGCATATTTTCCAATCACTTGAGAACCTTCTGTGTTTGGTTGCTGGAATGTTGCCATGGTCACATTCTGTTGGGCAGAGAGTAGTGAACTGTGGAACCAGTGGCAATCCAGGACACATAGGCCTGGAACTAGGGTATCTGAGAATTGTGCAGTGTGTTGAAGCCACACTTGGCATGGACCAGAAGGCTCTGAAGAAGCTGGTGGAATCCATCAGTAATACTGTCAAGAACTGTAAGTACTGACCAGACACCCAACACTGTCTGAACATCTTTATTCCATCAGATAGAAACATTGATTGACCTATTTGACATCAACAAGTTCTTGGTAACCTTCAAAATAGAGTTTCTCTAATTTCAATATTTTGGCCATTAAAAAAAATAGATCATAAGTGAACTTACAAGATCCCTGCACTTACACTGAAAATATTTAGTATTTTAATCCTAAAATGTGTATGTGGAAAAGTTAATTTGAGAACTTAAATGACAGCGTACATGTGAAAGGACTATCTGCCAACCATGTACTGATTCTGTTACAGTCTGAAATTTGATAAGAGATTTTAGACTCTAAAGGTTTACTCTAAAGGTTTTCCCTAAGTTTTCTGGCACAAAACCTGTAGAGGTATTGGATTGACAGAGCTACAGAAGATATTTTAGATGCTGAAGAAATACAGTACATGGCAAGTGCTTATTAAAATTAATGTAACAGATTTGGGAGGATTCCTTGCCCTGATTGCCCTGATAGACCTTAGAAAGTAATCGTCTGTATTTTGTCTCTCGGTCAATGCAACAAACCGTCCTGACTCAGAATTATGAGAATGGCCTCAGTGGAACAGTCACCACCTTAAGATCTCCTTGTAGACTTAATTGAGTTTTCTTTTACACCAGGTGTGTTTTTAATGACTTGCGTTCCTCAGGCACTTCTAGGGCCTGTTTTTCCAATCCTGCTGTCAGACAGCCCTTAAAGTCCCATCTGGCAGATTTAACCAATGTTGAATATGCTATCTTCTGTTTGCTGTTTTCTGAACAACCTGAGTTTCATAACATTCAAAAAGCGATTTTGCAGACTTTCACAATCTAATCTCTCCCTATCCTAAAGACTATTTTCATTAATATCTGCTACTCAAATTTGTGTTCAATACCTAATTTGTTACTTGAAAACAACTCTCTGAAAGTCTGTAGGTTATGAATATGTAATACTAGACCAGACTGATACTCCATATAGTCTCCTTCTAAGAGGATACTTAACAGTTATGTGATAAGAGGAATGAGTGAGTGGCATTCCTTTCTGAAGTGTTGATGCTAAGTTATGATCAAAAGTTCAAGACGTAGGGGTTCCTGGGTGGTTCAGTGGATTAAGCCTCTGCCTTTGGCTCGGGTCATGATCCCAGGGTCCTGGGATCAAGCCCTGCATCAGGCTCTCTGCTCAGTGGGGAGCCTGCTTCCCCCTCTCTCTTACTGCCTCTCTGCCTACTTGTGATCTCTGTCAAATAAATAAATGAAATCTTAAAAAAAAAAAAAAACAAAAACAAAATTCAGGCTGTAGCTATTCAGCAGTGTAACCAGATTACTATTTCACACTCCAATTATTTAACTCATGTTTATTGAGCTCTTCATTGGGAAGATGCTGTGCTGAACAGTTTATGTTTATCTTCAATTCTCAAACCCAATGAGGTAGGTGACATTTTCCATGTTTTCAGATGAGGAAACCCAAGTCTTAGATTGTCTGAAATTAAAGTGGACTTTTCTAGTGGAGGCAAAAATAGAACTCAGGTAAGTCTGATGCCAGAACCTGCTCTCAATTTTTCTCAAAGCTACTGATAAGCATTCTAGACTCATATGGTCATTCTGTATAGTACTGTCCCATAGAAAGTGCAGAATGAAAGTTGAATTTGGCTCACTTCTTGGGTCCTTCGTTGAGACCAGGACAGACATTGGCCTCTCAGGACTGGAATTTAGTTTTGTTGCAGTTGTTGTCTTAAGGTTTTATTTTTAAGTAATTTCTACAACCCAACATGGGGCTCCAGTTCACAACCCCAAGATCAAGAGTCGCATGCTCTCCCAACTGAAAGCCAGATGCCCCTGGAATGGAGTTCTTAATAGGTAGGTGTGGGGAGGGCTAATAACTAGTGCCATCTTGGCCTCCTTTCAAGAAAGGACTGTCTTGGGGCAGCTGGCTGGAATAAAACATTCAAGAGCTAGAGCTGCATTGTCCAGTACAGTAACCATTAGCTATGGGTGGCTGTTATCTAAAAAAATATTTTAAGTAATCTCTATGATGCGGCTTGAACTCGTGATGCTGAGATGAAGAGTCGTTGCATGCTTTAGCAACCAAGCCAGCCAGGTGCCTCATTTTTTTAAAATATATGTATGACTATTTAAATGTGATTTAAAATTAAGTAGGATTTTTTTAAACCTTTAATCTAGTGGGGGTGGCAGATCATTACCTCAGGACATAATAAATGGCTTCATGGGTATGCAGCCTGTGCATTGTCACAGGGCCCCATGCTTAGTTTAATGCTCTGCTAACACTGACTTAATGTTTTGAGTTTTGCCTTGGGCCCACAAATTCTGTAGTTTATCTTGGCTAGGTACTTCTTTCTCATAGTATGGTAGGAATATCTCCACCATCAGAATTACCTAAAGAGTCATATTGAAAATGCAGATTCCTGGATACCACCCTAGGTACGTTTAAAAATCTGTAAGTGGGGGCCTAGCATCCAGATCATTGACTCCGTGTATTAGACACACTTAAGCTTAAGAATTCCTGATCAAAATTATCTTTTCCAAGTGAAACTTCAGTTTTATGAGTTCAGTCTTTTTTTTTAAATTATTTTAAATTTACACATTAAGTTGCATGTTCACACATCCTTGGCAATCTGGCTTTGTGTGTGTGCATATATGTGTGTGTATGTGTATTAAATCTTTTTTTGGTCTCTGTGGAATTTGAAACCTAGCTGATTTATTGTCTTGGTATTATTTCTCACATTGATGATTAATTTTTTCCCTTAAGCCTTCAAAACTCTCATTTAGAAACAACTAATATGCAGGGGTTTCCATTACCTACTGCCTTATTTTGTGCTTTAAACACAGAAAATTATACTTTTTTCTTCCTTCTTCAGAATCGTAAATAATACTACTAACTACATGGTGGCTGTCTTCCCTTAGAATTTTTTTTTAATTTAAAATTCAATTAGCCAACATATATCTTAAGTTTCATGAAACTTCAGTTCTATCACCCTAATAATCTCAATTTGACTGATAGGAGTTGACCCAGTCTTTTTCACAGTGTTGTTTAGCCACAATTTTTACACTTACATAGATCAAAAAAAATTTTTTTTAAGCTAACTGAAGAATTTTAAAACTTCCCAATAATTTCTTGTTTGATTCAAGTGATTATCTTGCCATCAAGAAGCTACTTTGAACTCTGACTCATCCAGTATATCCCTTTACCTCTCCTGTTTATAATGGGTTATCCTTTATTTCAGCAAACATTTGAGAACCTACTATGGTGCTTGGCACTACTGGATACTGAGTAGATAATTAATTCAAGGGTAAGAGGTTTTTCTCAAATGCCTTGCTAAAATCCAAATCCTTCACGAGCTGCATTTCTCTGATCCACTCCTACCAAGAGGAGGAAATAGGTTAAATCTACTATGATAAACTCTTGTGAATTCAAGAGCCCCTGGGTATTCATGAATCTTTTAATTCAATTGATCATCTCTTCTGGACTTAGCCCAGGACCACCTAGATACCCAGTAGCCCAATATTTACCTTTCACTTTGTGAGACATAACATGGGCCAATATGTATGCATATATAGGTTAGTATGCATACGTATTTTCCAGCTATGTCTGCTGAGAGGGCTTGGAAATATTCTGCCTTCCCCCATTATTTTTTAAGAATATAACCTAATATTTATTAATACAGCGACATTTTTTCATGGACAATGGTGATTTTTAAGGGAAGGGATCTCAAAATACATAAGTCTCAGATAATACATTATTTGATCATGTTGACACAGTTTCTTTGAGAACGCATCACTTTGTGAATATTCCTGTTTTTGTTTTTGTTTTTGTTTTTAGGTGGAGAGTATCAATAAAGTTTTTTTTTTTAAGATTTTTTTTTTTTTTTAATTTGAGAGAGAGAGAGACAGTGAGAGAGAGCACGAGCGAGGAGAAGGTCAGAGAGCGAAGCAGACTCCCCATGGAGCTGGGAGCCTGATGTGGGACTCGATCCCGGGACTCCAGGATCACGCCCTGAGCCGGAGGCAGTTGTTTAACCAACTGCGCCACCCAGGCGTCCCTATCAATAAAGTCTTAAAAGGAGGCAAATTCAACCTTCCCATTTCTCAATTTTGTCACATTCTGTTTAGGCCATATTATGTATTGGGCTTAGAAATATTAATACCCCAATAATAACCAGCACACCCAGTGCCTAGGCCTTGGTGTCTAAATGCCAGTCTCCAATAAAAAGAACCAGGATTCCTTGAAGAAGTAGCTTCACAGAGTGTAGAAGGAAACCCTACACCGCACCTGTATGTTTCTCTTTTACTCTGACATTACTACCAAATACCACGTTTACACTTCTGACATTTCTGGTCTCCAACAACTGTGTGGGTTTTTCCCAGAAAGGAATTTTCTGGGACATCCCAGCGATTTTTTAATCCTGACACTAACTGAGATGGCATCAGATCCCGTAAGTTGAGTTCAGTTCCATAAGACTGTCTCCCACTTCAGATGACCATCACAAGTCCAGGTTGTTTTATCTTCATTTCTGACTGACTGGCTATAAATTGGAAGTCCAATTAATTTGCTAGAGCAGCTCACAGAACTAAGAAAAATAGTTTAATAAATTACTGATTTATTATAAAGGGATATAATCGGGAAGAGCTAGATGGAAGAGATGCATAGGGCAAGGTATGTGGGAAAGAGCATGGAGCTTCCATTCTCTTTGCCAGGATATTCATATGTTCACCAACCTAGAAGCTCCCTGAACACTATTTTGGGATCTCCATGAAGGTTTCATCACATAGGCTTCATAGATAATATTAACTCAAGAGCCAACCCTTCTGAGAACAGGGGATGGGGCTGAAAGTTCCAAGCTTTCAATCAACACTTTGGTCTTTCTGGTGACCGGCTCCCATCCAGAAGTTACTAGCAGTCACCTCATTAGAACAAAAGATTCCTATTACCCCTCCACCCCAATGTTCTAAGAGATTTAGGAGCTTTGTGTTGAGAACCAGGGTCAATGACTAAATTTAACAAAAGATACTCCTACTGTTCACATCATTTAGGAAATTCCAAGAGTTTGGGGAGCTATGTGTCAGGAACCAGGGACAGGGACCAATATATATATTCTCTGTTATCTCACACAGAGGTGATATGAGATTAGCCTGATAAGTAGTACCAGGAAGCAAAGAGGTGAAAAAGCCAGTGGGTTGTGCTATGTGAAACATACAAGAGCCAACTCAAACTCCTAATGGCCAAAACTAGAACAATTTGAGTAAGAAGATTAACAATTATTACAAATAAGTATTATTTGAGTCTCTGCCACCCCCCACCCCATAGTGACATAAATAATTGAGTAAGTAAATGGGGAAAAGATCTCTTTCTTTCAGGAGAACTCCAAATAATAGTATAGCTGCTCCTTTCCAAGTAGTGGGATTCCATTTTACTTGAATAGTTGGCTTCTAAAGAATAAATTGCGGGGGGGCGGGGAATAGATTGTGGAAAGGGAAAACAATAACTAGAGTGGAGAACCCTGTAGACTAGCTTAACCAAGTGATCAAAGTTATCAGCCGTTAACCTTCTTAATATGTATCACCCTGACATGTGAGAAGAACAACAATTTATCTCTGATAGTTTTCACCAAAACACCTAACCACGGTCTAATTGTGAGAAAAACATTAGGCAAACACAAACTGAGGAACGTTATGCAAAATAAAATACCAAGATCACAAAGACTGAAAACTATCACAGATTTGAAGAGACATGACAACCAAGTTTATCCTAGCTTGGATTCTGGAACCCCCAAAGAGGACTTAAGTAGGAAAAGTGGTAAAATCTTTAGTTTAGTTAATAATAATAATGTGCCAATGTTAGCATATTTGTTTTGACAACTGTATCATGGTTCTGTAAGGTGTTAACAGGGAGAGAATGAAGATTTTATGCAAACTTTATCATCATTGCTTCTCTTTCGTGAATCTAAAATTATTCCAAAATAAATAACATGGGCCAATCTCTAGGACCTCACCATCCTCATTCACATGTGATCTTTCACATAGAATTTACCATGGTTCCTTGACCTCACGAGTAAGGTTTTAAGATGTAATGAAATGTGAGCTTACATGGATAAAACCCAGAGAAAGTACCTGCTAAAGACTGGGCCTAAAATCCTTAATAGCTGTGTTGAATGACTTGTTAGTATTTGACTCAGAGCAGCTCCTGACTCAAAACCTCCCTTTCCTCAGGGATCCATTTTCACATTGTTGGTGCTAACATTTCCACTTGTTGATAATTCTCTCCCTCAGAACCAAGCAGGACTATCAGACAATCATTAACATACTCTGGACTCCATATAGTGCATCCACACTTGAGCTTCCTTTTTCTTCATATTCAAGAAGGAAGAGGAGGAGGCAGTTTTCAAGTTTTCAGCCTCAGAGCAGCTGCATCCCCTTCTGTGACCTGGCCTTGAAAAGTCACCTTGCCTTATTTCCACTGAGCTCTACTGGTTGAAACAGTCTCACTCACACACACACACACACACACACACACACACACCCTACTCCCTCCTAGTTTCAAGTAAAGGAGAGACCCCCATCTCTCAGAAGAATATCAAAATAATTGTACAAAGAGCATATGGCATGGGAAGGACTGTTAAAATTGTTTTTGGGAAGACAGTCTTGTCATATCTCAACTCCCCATTCATCAGGTAGTTTCAAGAATCTACTGCCAAAATGTTCTCCCTTAAAGATTTTTATTTATTTATCAGAGAGCAAGAGAGCTTAAGCAAGGGGAGCAGCAGGCAGAACAGGCAGAGGGAGAAGCAGACTCCCTGATGAGCAAGGAGCCAAATGCAGGATTCAATCCCAGGACCCTGCGGTCATGACCTGAGCCGAAGGCAGACCCCTTATTATTATTTTTTTTTTCTTTTGGAAGATGTTTTATTTATTTATTTTTGGAAGCTATTTTATTTTATTTATTTTTTTATTAATTTATTTATTTTCAGCATAACAGTATTCATTATTTTTTCACCAAACCCAGTGCTCCATGCGATCCGTGCCCTCTATAATACCCACCACCTGGTACCCCAACCTCCCACCCCCCTGCCACTTCAAACCCCTCAGACTGTTTTTCAGAGTCCATAGTCTCTCATGATTCACCTCCCCTTCCAATTTACCCCAACTCCCTTCTCTTCTCTAACACCCCTTGTCCTCCATGCTATTTGTTATGCTCCACAAATAAGTGAAGCCATATGATAATTGACTCTCTCTGCTTGACTTATTTCACTCAGCATAATCTCTTCCAGTCCCGTCCATGTTGCTACAAAAGTTGGGTATTCATCCTTTCTGATGGAGGCATAATACTCCATAGTGTATATGAACCACATTTTCCTTATCCATTCGTCCGTTGAAGGGCATCTTGGTTCTTTCCATAGTTTGGCGACCGTGGCCATTGCTGCTATAAATATTGGGGTGTACAGATGGCCCTTCTTTTCACGACATCTGTATCTTTGGGGTAAATACCCAGGAGTGCAATTGCAGGGCCATAGGGAAGTTCTATTTTTAATTTCTTGAGGAATCTCCACACTGCTCTCCAAAGAGGCTGCACCAACTTGCATTCCCACCCACAGTGTAAGAGGGTTCCCCTTTCTCCACATCCCCTCCAGCACATGTTGTTTCCTGTCTTGCTAATTTTGGCCATTCTAACTGGTGTAAGATGATATCTCAGTGTGCTTTTAATTTGAATCTCCCTGAGGGCTAGTGATGATGAACATTTTTTCATGTGTCTGATAGCCATTTGTATGTCTTGATTGGAGAAGTGTCTGTTCATATCTTCTGCCCATTTTTTGATATGTTTGCCTGTTTCGTGTGTGTTGAGTTTGAGGAGTTCATTATAGATCCTGGATATCAACCTTTTGTCTGTACTGTCATTTGCAAATATCTTCTCCCATTCTGTGGGTTGCCTCTTTGTTTTTTTGACTGTTTCCTTTGCTGTGCAGAAGATTTTGATTTTGATGAAGTCCCAAAAGTTTATTTTCGTTTTTGTTTCCTTTGCCTTTGGAGACATATCTTGAAAGAAGTTGCTGTGGCTGATATCGAAGAGATTACTGCCTATGTTCTCCTCTAGGATTCTGATGGATTCCTGTCTCACGTTGAGGCCTTTTATCCATTTTGAGTTGATCTTTGTGTACGGTGTAAGAGAATGGTCGAGTTTCATTCTTCTACATATAGCTGTCCAGTTTTCCCAGCACCATTTATTGAAGAGACTGTCTTTTTTCCACTGTATATTTTTTCCTGTTTTGTCGAAGATTAATTGACCATAGAGTTGAGGGTCCATATCAGGGCTCTCTACTCTGTTCCACTGGTCTATGTGTCTGTTTTTATGCCAGTACCATGCTGTCTTGGTGATCACAGCTTTGTAATAAAGCTTGAAATCAGGTAAGGTGATGCTGCCAGCTTTATTTTTGTTTTTCAACATTTCCTTAGCGATTCGGGGTCTCTTCTGATTCCATACAAATTTTAGGATTATTTGCTCCAGCTCTTTGAAGAATGCCGGTGGAATTTTGATCGGAATGGCATTAAAAGTATAGATTGCTCTAGGCAGTATAGACATTTTAACAATGTTTATTCTTCCGATCAAAGAGCATGGAATGGTCTTCCATCTTTTTGTGTCTTCTTCAATTTCTTTCATGAGTGTTCTATAGTTCCTCAAGTACAGATCCTTTACCTCTTTGGTTAGGTTTATTCCCAGGTATCTTATGGTTCTTGGTGCTATAGTAAATGGAATCGATTCTCTAATTTCCCTTTCTGTATTTTCATTGTTAGTGTATAAGAAAGCCACTGATTTCTGCACATTGACTTTGTATCCTGCCATGTTGCTGAATTGCTGTATGAGTTCTAGTAGTTTGGGGATGGAGTCTTTTGGGTTTTCCATATAAAGAATCATGTCATCTGCGAATAGAGTGAGTTTGACTTCTTCATTACCAATTTGGATACCTGTTATTTCTCTTTGTTGTCTGATTGCTGTTGCTAGGACTTCTAATACTATGTTGAACAAGAGTGGTGAGAGTGGGCATCCTTGTCTTGTTCCTGATCTCAACGGGAAGGCTGCAAGCTTTTTCCCATTGAGGATGATATTTGCTGTGGGTCTTTCATAGATAGATTTGATGAGGTTCAGGAATGTTCCCTCTATCCCTAAACTTCGAAGTGTTTTAATCAGGAACGGATGCTGGATTTTGTCAAATGCTTTTTCTGCATCAATTGAGAGGACCATGTGGTTCTTCTCTCTTCTCATATTAATTTGTTTTATCACATTGATTGATTTGTGACTGTTGAACCATCCTTGTAGCCCAGGGATGAATCCCACCTGGTCATGGTGGATAATCTTTTTAATGTGTTGTTGGATCCTGTTGGCTAGGATCTTGTTGAGAATCTTAGCATCCATATTCATCAGTGATATTGGTCTGAAATTCTCCTTTTTGGTAGGGTCTTTGCCTGGTTTGGGGATCAGGGTAATGCTGGCTTCATAGAAATAGTCTGGAAGTTTTCTTTCTGCTTCAATTTTTTGAAACAGCTTCAGGAGAATAGGTGTTATTTCTTCTTTGAAAGTTTTGTAGAATTCCCCAGGGAATCCATCAGGTCCTGGGCTTTTGTTTTTTGGGAGGTTTCTGATCACTGCTTCAATCTCGTTACTAGATATCAGTCTATTCAGGTTGTCGATTTGTTCGTGGTTCAGTTTTGGGAGTTTATAGTTTTCCAGGAATGCATTCATTTCATCTAGGTTGCTAAGCTTATTGGCATATAACTGTTCGTAATAACTTCTGATGATTGTTTCTACTTCCTTGGTGTTAGTTGTGATCTCTCCCTTCTCATTCATAATTTTATGAATTTGGGCTTTCTCTCTTTTCTTTTGGATTAGTGCAGCCAATGGATTATCGATCTTATTGATTCTTTCAAAAAACCAGCTTCTAGTTTCATTGATACGTTCTACTGTATCTCTGGTTTCTCCCTCATTGATCTCAGCTCTAATCTTGATGATTTCCCTTCTTATGTGTGGAGTTGGTTTGATTTGTTGTTGATTCTCCAGTTCTTTAAGGTGTAGAGACAGCTGGTGTATTCTGGATTTTTCAGTTTTTTTGAGGGAGGCTTGGTTGGCTATGTATTTCCCCCTTAGGACCTCCTTTGCTGTATCCCATAGGTTTTGGACCGAAGTGTCTTCATTCTTATTGGTTTCCATGAATTGTTTCGTTCTTCTTTGATCTCCTGGTTGATCCAAGCATTCTGCAAGGTGGCCTTTAGCTTCCAGGTGTTTGAGTCCCTTCTGAACTTTTCTTTGTGATTGAGAGGCAGACCCCTTATTGACTGAGCCACCCAGGCATCCCACGTGTTCTCCCTGAAGTGCAAATACGATCCTGTTAAATTGCCAGGGAAATTTTCCAGAAACTCCTCATTGTCTGTAAAGTCAAGTCTGCCATCTAGCTGCACAACACCATTTGCAGCTAGTTCTCAGAACATACCTCCAAGCTGCCTCCTCTGACAAATGCTTACTTTGGCAGGCCTTATCTCAAATGACGCCTCCTTGGGACTTTTAATTTCCTCCTGCCTACTCCAATTGATTATTCCTTCCTTTGGGTCACCACCAAACACCATCAATCGTAGTGCTTGTCATACTTGCAGCACTTTTTTTTTTTTTTTAAATCTTAGCCAAAGTGCAACAACTTGGTGAGCAGCAAGCATGGTGTATGCATTGCCTGGTTCACAAGAGGCTCTTAATAAATGGTTATTGGAGGGTGCCTGGGTGGCTCAGTGGGTTAAGCCACTGCCTTCGGCTCAGGTCATGATCTCAGGGTCCTGGGATCAAGTCCTGCATCAGCAGAGAGCCTGCTTCCCTCTATCTTTCTCTCTCTCTGCCTGCCTCTCCATCTACTTGTCATCTCTCTTTGTCAAATAAATAAATAAAATCTTTAAAAAATATAAATGGTTATTGGATGAATAAAAATGACCTGTATGTCATATTTCAGTTACACTGTGGAGCTTGAGAATCTAACTCAGTTCATCAAACAGTATTAGTAAGCACCTTTGTAATTCCTTATTCTTCAGATTTTGTCAACCATTCCCCTAAGAACCAAACTGTTCTGACCATCGTAGAAACCCTAATGTTGTAAACTGTGTATGTGCTGTGTGTTGTCATTGATTTCAGTTGGGGGACATGAAATCATCTCAGACAGCATCTAAAATTCCTCCCCACCTTCTCTATAAAAAGAAAGTAGGAGGCAGGGGTTGGAGAAGAAAAAAGAAATAATAACCAGCTTTCCTTCCTAGCTTTTCTGGTTCTTTCAAATAATCTTTGATTCATAGAATTGGGTTTTCAGAAACTGAAAAGAATCTCAAAGATCATCTAGGACAATACCCAGTTTTATAGGTGAGGACTCTGACCATTAAGAAGCTATATGACTTGTCTAAGTCCCCTCTTTAGGTAAGAAATGAAGGGGAATCTAGGCACTTTAGTACCGCCCCACCCACTAAATCTAATTCCTTAATTCTAAGTCCTGAAAATGCATTAGAATATTATTTGACAGAGAGAGAGCACTTCTTTAAAAAATACCCTTTTCCCAAGTCTAGACTGAAATCTAGGCGTATGAATGTTGGAATATTGGAAATTTCTATTTGAAAATTAGTCACCAAGTCCTACTGATTTTCTCTAACTTCTCAGGCCCTTTCCCAGTCTCTGACCTTATTTCCACCTCCCTAACCAAAGCCCTATCACTCCAAGCCTGGTTTCTATGCTTCCAGTTTTCCCCTTAAATATAATTTTGCTACATGAATTTTCCTTTTTTTTTCCAATTTATTTATTTTCAGAAAAACAGTATTCATTATTTTTTCACCACACCCAGTGCTCCATGCAAGCCGTGCCCTCCATAATACCCACCACCTGGTACCCCAACC
Organism: Neogale vison; assembly: GCF_020171115.1. NCBI lineage: Eukaryota > Metazoa > Chordata > Mammalia > Carnivora > Mustelidae > Neogale > Neogale vison. The sequence continues at coordinate 160,049,320 of NC_058094.1, read as the reverse complement.
TCCCACCCCCCTGCCACTTCAAACCCCTCAGACTGTTTTTCAGAGTCCATAGTCTCTCATGGTTCACCTCCCCTTCCAATTTACCCAAATTCCCTACTCCTCTCTAACGCCCCTTGTCCTCCATGCTATTTGTTATGCTCCACAAATAAGTGAAACCATATGATAATTGACTCTCTCTGCTTGACTGATTTCACTCAGCATAATCTCTTCCAGTCCCGTCCATGTTGCTACAAAAGTTGGGTATTCATCCTTTCTGATGGAGGCATAATACTCCATAGTGTATATGGACCACATCTTCCTTATCCATTCATCCGTTGAAGGGCTTCTTGGTTCTTTCCATAGTTTGGCGACCGTGGCCATTGCTGCTATAAACATTGGGGTACAGATGGCCCTTCTTTTCACGACATCTGTATCTTTGGGGTAAATACCCAGGAGTGCAATTGCAGGGTCGTAGGGAAGCTCTATTTTTAATTTCTTGAGGAATCTCCACACTGTTCTCCAAAGAGGCTGCACCAACTTGCATTCCCACCAACAGTGTAAGAGGGTTCCCCTTTCTCCACATCCTCTCCAACACATGTTGTTTCCTGTTTTGTTAATTTTGGCCATTCTAACTGGTATAAGGTGATATCTCAATGTGGTTTTAATTTGAATCTCCCTGAGGGCTAATGATGATGAGCATTTTTTCATGTGTCTGATAGCCATTTGTATGTCTTGATTGGAGAAGTGTCTGTTCATATCTTCTGCCCATTTTTTGATGTGTTTGTCTGTTTCGTGTGTGTTGAGTTTGAGGAGTTCATTATAGATCCTGGATATCAACCTTTTGTCTGTACTGTCATTTGCAAATATCTTCTCCCATTCTGTGGGTTGCCTCTTTGTTTTTTTGACTGTTTCCTTTGCTGTGCAGAAGTTTTTGATTTTGATGAAGTCCCAGAAGTTTATTTTCGCTTTTGTTTCCTTTGCCTTTGGAGACGTATCTTGAAAGAAGTTGCTGTGGCTGATATCGAAGAGATTACTGCCTATGTTCTCCTCTAAGATTCTGATAGATTCCTGTCTCACGTTGAGGTCTTTTATCCATTTTGAGTTGATCTTTGTGTACGGTGTAAGAGAATGGTCGAGTTTCATTCTTCTACATATAGCTGTCCAGTTTTCCCAGCACCATTTATTGAAGAGACTGTCTTTTTTCCACTGTATATTTTTTCCTGTTTTGTCGAAGATTAATTGACCATAGAGTTGAGGGTCCATATCAGGGCTCTCTACTCTGTTCCACTGGTCTATGTGTCTGTTTTTATGCCAGTACCATGCTGTCTTGGTGATCACAGCTTTGTAATAAAGCTTGAAATCAGGTAAGGTGATGCTGCCAGCTTTATTTTTGTTTTTCAACATTTCCTTAGCGATTCGGGGTCTCTTCTGATTCCATACAAATTTTAGGATTATTTGCTCCAGCTCTTTGAAGAATGCCGGTGGAATTTTGATCGGAATGGCATTAAAAGTATAGATTGCTCTAGGCAGTATAGACATTTTAACAATGTTTATTCTTCCGATCCAAGAGCATGGAATGGTCTTCCATCTTTTTGTGTCTTCTTCAATTTCTTTCATGAGTGTTCTATAGTTCCTCAAGTACAGATCCTTTACCTCTTTAGTTAGGTTTATTCCAAGGTATCTTATGGTTCTTGGTGCTATAGTAAATGGAATCGATTCTCTAATTTCCCTTTCTGTATTTTCATTGTTAGTGTATAAGAAAGCCACTGATTTCTGCACATTGACTTTGTATCCTGCCACGTTGCTGAATTGCTGTATGAGTTCTAGTAGTTTGGGGATGGAGTCTTTTGGGTTTTCCATATAAAGAATCATGTCATCTGCAAATAGACAGAGTTTGACTTCTTCATTACCAATTTGGATACCTTTTATTTCTCTCTGTTGTCTGATTGCTGTTGCTAGGACTTCTAATACTATGTTGAACAAGAGTGGTGAGAGTGGGCATCCTTGTCTTGTTCCTGATCTCAACGGGAAGGCTGCAAGCTTTTTCCCATTGAGGATGATATTTGCTGTGGGTCTTTCATAGATAGATTTGATGAGGTTCAGGAATGTTCCCTCTATCCCTAAACTTCGAAGTGTTTTAATCAGGAACGGATGTTGGATTTTGTCAAATGCTTTTTCTGCATCAATTGAGAGGACCATGTGGTTCTTCTCTCTTCTCATATTAATTTGTTGTATCACATTGATTGATTTGCAAATGTTGAACCATCCTTGTAGCCCAGGGATGAATCCCACCTGATCATGGTGGATAATCTTTTTAATGTGCTGTTGGATCCTGTTGGCTAGGATCTTGTTGAGAATCTTAGCATCCATATTCATCAGTGATATTGGTCTGAAATTCTCCTTTTTGGTAGGGTCCTTGCCTGGTTTGGGGATCAGGGTAATGCTGGCTTCATAGAAAGAGTCTGGAAGTTTTCCTTCTGCTTCAATTTTTTGAAACAGCTTCAGGAAAATAGGTGTTATTTCTTCTTTGAAGGTTTGGTAGAATTCCCCAGGGAATCCGTCAGGTCCTGGGCTCTTGTTTTTTGGGAGGTTTTTGATCACTGATTCAATCTCTTTATTAGATATCAGTCTATTCAGGTTGTCGATTTCTTCCTGGTTCAATTTTGGTGGTTCATATTTTTCCAGGAATGCATCCATTTCATCTAGGTTGCTAAGCTTATTGGCATATAACTGTTCGTAATAACTTCTGATGATTGTTTCTACTTCCTTGGCGTTAATTGTGATCTCTCCCTTTTCATTCATAATTTTATGAATTTGGGATTTCTCTCTTTTCTTTCGGATTAGTGTAGCCAGTGGCTTATCGATCTTATTGATTCTTTCAAAAAACCAGCTTCTAGTTTCATTGATACGTTCTACTGTATCTCTGGTTTCTCCCTCATTGATCTCAGCTCTAATCTTGATGATTTCCCTTCTTATGTGTGGAGTTGGTTTGATTTGTTGTTGATCCTCCAGTTCTTTAAGGTGTCGAGACAGCTGGTGTGTTCTGGATTTTTCAATTTTTTTGAGCGAAGCTTGGATGGCTATATATTTTCCCCTTAGGACCGCCTTTGCTGTATCCCATAGGTTTTGGACCGAAGTGTCTTCATTCCCATTGGTTTCCATGAATTGTTTCAGTTCTTTTTTGATCTCCTGGTTGATCCAAGCATTCTTAAGCAAGGTGGTCTTTAGCTTCCAGGTGTTTGAGTTCCTTCGGAACTTTTCCTTGTGATTGAGCTCCAGTTTCAAAGCATTGTGATCTGAGAATATGCAGGGAATAATCTCGGTCTTTTGGTATCGGTTGAGTCCTGATTTGTGACCCAGTATGTGGTCTATTCTGGAGAAGGTTCCGTGTGCACTTGAGAAGAATGAGTATTCTGCTGTTTTAGGGTGGAATGTTCTCTATATATCTATGAGGTCCATATGGTCCAATGTGTCATTCAATGCTCTTGTTTCTTTATTGATTTTCTGCTTCGATGATCTGTCTAATTCTGAAAGAGGCGTGTTAAGATCTCCTACGACTAGTGTATTCATATCAATATGACTCTTTATCTTGATTAACAGTTTTCTTAAGTAATTGGCTGCTCCCATATTGGGAGCATAGATATTTACAATTGTTAGATCATCTTGGTGGATAGTCCCTTTAAGGATTATGTAGTGTCCTTCTGTATCTCTGACTACAGTCTTTAGTTTGAAGTCTAATTTATCTGATATGAGAATCGCTACCCCAGCCCTCTTTTGAGTCCCATTGGCATGAAAGATGCTTCTCCACCCCTTCACTTTCAGTCTGCGTGTATCTTTAGGTTCAAAATGGGTCTCTTGTAGACAGCATATGGATGGGTCCTGTCATTTTATCCAATCTGCAACCCTGTGCCGTTTTATGGGTGCATTTAGGCCATTCACATTGAGAGTGATTATTGATAGATACGTTTTTATTGACATCGAGTTACCTTTGAAGTCTTTCTTTCTGTAGACTGTCTCTATATTTCTGTTCAATGCTATTCTTGGGATTTTTCCTCTTTTATAGAACCCCCCTTAATATTTCCTGCAGTGTCGGCTTGGTGGTTGCATAGTCTTTTAAGCCTTGCCGGTCTTGGAAACTCTTTATCTCTCCATCCATTTTGAATGTCAGTCTTGCTGGATAAAGTATTCTTGGCTGCATGTTCTTCTCATTTAGTGCCCTGAATATATCTTGCCAGCCTCTTCTGGCTTGCCAGGTCTCTGTGGACAGGTCTGACGTTATTCTGATGGGCTTCCCTCTGTAAGTAAGGAGCCTCTTTGCCCTGGCGGCTTTCAAGAGATTATACCTACAATTATAATTTCTCAATTTGACTATCAGGTGTCGTGATGTTTTTTTGGAGTGTATAATCTTGGGTGGAGACCGTTCAGCCTCTAGTACATGAACGCTGGTTTCATTCGCGAGATTCGGAAAGTTTTCATGAAGGACTTGTTCCATGATATCTTCTAGACTTCTGTCTTTCTCCTCCCCTTCAGGAATTCCAATAATTCTGACGTTGGAACGCTTCATGGCATCATTTATTTCCCTGATTCTGCTTTCGTGGGATCTAAGCTGTTTGTTCCAGGCTTCCTCCTGATCCTTTCTCTCTATCTGTTTGTCTTTCAGATCACTAATTGTATCTTCTGTCTCAGTTACCCTAGCTTTGAGAGAGTTTAGATTAGATTGGAACTCATTGAGAGCATTGTGGACCTCCTCCCTGGTAGCTTTAAGCTCCGCCCTAACATTGTGAACATCCTGTCTGGTCGCTTTCAGTTCGGCCCTAATCAATTCTGTTTGGTCATTCATGGCTTTCTCCAACCTAGCTATTGCCTGGATAACTGTTAGCCTGAATTCTCTTTCCGACATATTGTCTATGTTGATAGCCGTTAGCTCTGTTGCAGAAGGTCCATCCTCTGTATTTTTCTTCTGTTGGGCATTCCTCCTCCTAGTCATTTTGGTGGGAGAAGACTGAACAGATGTAGCTGGATGTATCAACTCTGGTGCAGTCAAGGTGCACCCTGGAACACTTCCTGATCTCCATCTCAGAGAGAAGCCTCAGTCTGGGTGCAGAAGCTGAATAAATTCCCCCTTGGACGCTGGCAGTGCAGGTTCCACGTTGCAGACCCTGGGGGCGCAGGATCTTTTGCTCGTCCCCAAAGCCAAGGCAGTGGCGGCTGTCTGGGAGCTCCTGACCGCCAGAGAGGTTCCAAGCAGCGATCGCACACTGAGATTTTGCCGCCGGCCCGGGCTGGGAGTGTCCGGCTTGTGCGCACCTCTTTTCAGAGGCGGCTGTGGGTCGGGCGCGCGTCTGGGGCACCGAGAACGGGGCTCTGGTCTGTAAGCCGCAGGCTGGGCTTTTGCGCGCCTCTGTCCGGGGAAGAGTTACGGCCGCGGGCGGCTTAGACTTTGAAACAATGGTGCAGGTCAAGAAGCGCCCCCGGGCCTTAGTGACCCAGGAGAGCTCGATGGATGTGCGCGCGCCTCTCAAGCTTTGTGGTAGGGCTAGTGCGCGTTCTGCAGACCAGCGCAGCTCCCATCCCCTCACAGGAGCCGGAACCCCACGCTCTGGGGCGCGCTGGCGGCTTAGGGACCAGGAGCCGGTTTCTCCGCCGCACTCTCTCTGCCTCTGCGCCGGGGAGGCCGTCTGGGACCGGGGACTTAAGCCCCTGTCCCTAGCCGCCCCGATTCCCACAATTTCCCCCCGCAATCCTTTGCTCTTTTGGAGTGCTTTCAACCAGTCTCCAAGTTAATGCTGGTCCCCAGACGCAGGGCACTCTCGCTTGTACTGGGGTATGACTTTCCCACCGGTCGCCTCTGGTGGCTCCCTCCCCCTTTTGTTTATCTTCTGATATCAGTCCGCAGTTCCCACTCCGCTTTACCTGCTCACTGGCGTCTTCTGCCCCTGTAGAGATCCAGACCTGTATAATTCTAATCTCAGGCTGATTTCATGGGTGATCGGAGTTCTTTGGTAGGTAATCAGCTCACTTTGGGGTACCAGCTGAAAAGATGCCTCTTCCTAGTACCCCGCCATCTTGTCCCCCCCCTACATGAATTTTCCTAAACCACTTTTCCACCCTTAGGTCCTAGAAGAATCAACCCAGCTCTTGTTTAAAAGCTAATTCCAGGAAGCCTAGGTGGCTCAGTGGGTGAAGCATCTGCCTTTGGCTCAGGTCATGATCCTGGGGTCCTGGGTTGGAGCCCTGTGTTGGGCCCCCTGCTCAGTGGGGAGTCTGCTCCTCCCACTCCCTTTACTCCTCCTCCCTGCTCTCTCTCTCTCAAATAAACAAATAAAACCTTTTTTTTTTTAATTTGACAGAGAGAGAACACAAGCAGGGGGAGTGGCAGGGGGAGAGGGAAAAGCAGACTCCCCACTGAGCGGGGAGCCTGATGTGGGGCTCAATCCCAGGACCCCCTGAACTGTAGGCAGACACTTAAACGACTGAGCCACCCAGATGCCCCAATAAATAAAACTCTTTAAGTAAATAAAAAAATAAAAGCTAATTTGTGGGCCTGATGTTAGCGATCCTGACTTGGTAGTTCTGGGGCAAGACATGGGACTCTGGATTAAACAAACAGTGGAGAGGGGGTTGATTCTCTCTTATAGATGGTCCATGGGAAAATCATTCCTCCAGTAAAATGCAGTTAATGCTTGAACAACCTGGAGGTTAAAAGCACCAACACCCATACAGTTGAAAATCCATGTTTGACTCCCCCAAACCTTAACTACCAATAGCCTATTACTGACCTTGCTTATAAAGTCAATTAACATATTTCATATATTTTATGTATTATATACTACATGCATAAAGTAAGTAAAATGTTATTAAGAAAGTCATAAGAGAATGGGGCACCTTGGTGGCTCAGTTGGTTGAGCCTTCAACTCTTGATTTCAGCTCAGGTCATGATCACAAGGTCGTGAGATTGGGCTCTGGGCATGGAGACTTAAGATTCTTTCCCTCTCTCTCAACCTCTCCCCACTCTCTCTCTCGAAAGAAAGAAAGAAAGAAAGAGAAAATCATAACAGAAAATACTTTTACAGTACTGTACTATGTTTATTTTTTTAAGTCACATTTAAGTGGACCCGCAGTTTGAACGTATGTGGTTCAAGTCAACTGTAAATGTTAATTTTCTGACTAGGCTTTCAAGGCCCTCTGCCATTAACCCATCCTCTTCAATCTTGTATTCTCACTTCTCAACTTGCTGTGCTCCCAGTAAAGCATGTTCAAACCTGACAGCAGTTCTAAGTCTTTCCTTTACCCATGTTTTCTCTCCCTGGAATTCTCTGTTGTACTTCCCTCAACACATTCCTTCCCGTATAAATACTATGCATATCTATAATGGTGAGTGTTAGAATTACATAATTTTTCATTTACATACTCTCTTATGAGACTTCTTGGTGACTCCCAGAAAGGTAAGCTCTCAAGTAACAAGTCATGTCCTACTTTCTAAACACTAGAGCATCTAGCAGCACGGGGACAAAAGAACTGCTTAGTAAAATATTTTTTATTAGATTGGAGTACTCAAGGACTAAGTCTAAGCTGTATTTATTTGTATTTTTATTTTTCAGTCAAAAAAAGTGAAGTAGAGTGTCTCCTACGACTTTTTCACAGCTTGGTGGAAAGAGCTAATGTAAGACTTAATAACTTCGGACTAGACCGTAACGCGTTTCGAGTGATCCTGCACAACATATTTGGGATGACTGATGATATGCTAATGAACAGGGGTAAGAGTCTTTTTTTTTTTTTTAAAGATTTTTTATTTATTTATTTGACAGAGAGAGATCACAAGCAGGCAGAGAGGCAGGCAGAGAGAGAGAGAGAGGAGGAAGCAGGCTTCCTGCTGAGCAGAGAGCCCGATGCGGGACTCGATCCCAGGACCCTGAGATCATGACCTGAGCCGAAGGCAGCGGCTTAACCCACTGAGCCACCCAGGCACCCAGGGGTAAGAGTCTTAAGAAACTGAAATGGGCCAAGCCGAGATGGCAATATATATGCTGTACATACTACTCTGTGGCAAATATATATTTGTAATGACAAATTTATAGATGCCAAATTTATATATATATATATATATGTGTGTGTATTCAGTTGTCATCAAAGACTCTAAATTTCTTCAAAAAGATAGATTTATTTATTTATTTAGAGGGATCATGCATGTTGGGGGGAGGGACAGAGGAAAGGGAAAGGGACAAGCAGATTCTATGCTCAGCAGAAACCCATCACAGAGCACAAAGCCCCTCCGGGAGCTTGGGGGTTGATCCCACAACCCCCAGATCATGACCTGAGCCAAAATCAAGAGTTGGGTGCTCAGCTGACTAAACCACACAGGTGCCTCTTGAATTTTTCAGTGTCAAACTAGAAAGATTTAATTGTGGTAAGACAAAACAAAGGTTGATTTGATTATACGATGGTTTTTAATAAAAACTCACTCAGAATTTCTTATCTTGTAGCTGTACCACTTTGAGAAATAACCAGCAATGAACTAAATAAGCTGACAGGTATTTTTTTTTTTTTTTAGTTAAGCATATGGCTTTTTATTCATGATGTCTTTGGATTCATATGCTATAGACATGTAAACTATTAAATTACTTCTTCCTCTTCTTAAAAATACTGTATCAGGGGACGCCTGGGTGGCTCTGTCATTAAGTGTCTGCCTTTGGCTCAGGTCATGATCCCAGGGTCCTGGGATCGAGCCCTGCATAGGCTCCCTGCTCGGTGGGAAGTCTGCTTCTAACTCTCCCACTCCCCCTGCCTGTGTTCCCTCTCTTGCTGAGTCTCTCTCTGTCAAATAAATAAATAAAATCTTGAAAATAAAAAAATACTGAATCAGTGGGGTGCCTGGGTGGTTCAATTGGTTAAGCAACTGCCTTTGGCTTAGGTCATGATCCTGGAGTCCTGGAATGGAGTCCTGCATTGGGCTCCATGCTCTCTAAGAAGTCAGCTTCTCCCTATGGCCCTCTCCCCTCTCATGCTCTGTCTCACTTTCTCTCAAATAAATAAGCAAAATCTTAAAAAAAAAACAAAACACTGTATCAGTACAAAAAATGCTAATTACTCATTATACTGAAAAAAAAAGACAAGATTTTTTTTTTTAAGATTTTATTTATTTATTTGACAGAGAAATCACAAGTAGGTAGAGAGGCAGGCAGAGAGAGAGAGAGAGGAGGAAGCAGGCTCCCTGCTGAGCAGAGAGCCCGATGCAGGACTCGATCCCAGAACCCTGAGATCATGACCTGAGCTGAAGGCAGAGGCTTAACCCACTGAGCCACTCAGGCGCCCCAAAAGACAAGATCTTATATTTAAAATAGAAAATTATTTAATGTGATCTAGTTTCACTAGCAAATTTTTCATGTTCAATTTGTTAAGTTTGACCTAGGTATGTACGTTGAGACCATAATCATAATGAAAATAATTAACATTACCACTAAAAGAGTCAATAACACTTTACTTTCTATAGCATACTAAGATTTCTCTAGTAATTTTAAAAATAGATGTTATTTGGGGCACCTGGGTGGCTCAGTGGGTTAAAGCCTCTGCCTTCGGCGCAGGTCATGATCCCAAAGGTCCTGGGATCAAGCCCCGCATGGGGCTCTCTGCTCAGCAGGGATCCTGCTTCCCTTCCTCTCTCTCTGCCTGCCTCTTTGCCTGCTTGTGATCTCTGTCTGTCAAATAAATAAATAAATAAAATCTTTAAAAAAATTATGTTATTTTAGTAATTTATCTTTAGGTATTATATATTTAAATATAAATTCTGTTATATTTAGAACAGAATTTTGTCACGCTTTTAAAATGCATTTTTATTTATATTATTATTATTTTTTAAAGTAATCTCTAGGGGCACCTGGGTGGCTCAGTGGGTTGAGCCTCTGCCTTCAGCTCAGGTCATGATCCCAGAGTCCTGGGATGGAGCCCTGCATCAGGCTTTCTGCTCAGCAGGGGGCCTCCTTCCTCCTCTCCCTCTGCCTCTCTGCCTACTTGTGATCTCTCTCTCTCTGTCAAATAAATAAATAAAATCTTGAGGACAGCATCGCCAGCCCCTCCCCCAAGTGCTGCTTGCAGCACCCCTCTCTCCCTAATAGCCATACTCTCCGACTAAGCCATAGTCTTAGCCGGAGCCTGGCCTGTAACTTATAAAGTGCAACCTCGCGCTCTATCCCCAGCTCCGGAAACTCTCCACGGACCTTATTTTTATACAAGATTAATAAAGATGTTTGCAAAATAAATAAATAAATAAATAAATAAAATCTTCTAAAAAAAAAAGTAATCTCTACATTCAGTGTGGGGTTTGAATTCATGACCGCAAGATCAAGAGTCACATGCAAGCCAACTCAGCTAGCCAGGTTTCCCCTTTGCTACTCTTTTTATTTATTGATTTTTTACAGATTTATTTATATATTTTAGAGAGAAACACACAGAGAAGATAGAGCACGAGCTGGGAGAAGTGCAGAGGGAGAGGAAAGAGAAAAACTCAAGCAGACTCCCCACTGAACACGAAGTTGCTGTGGGGCTCGATCCCAGGACCCTGAGATCATGACCTGAGCCAAAATCAAGAGCCAGCTACTCACCTGAGCCACCCAGGCGCCCCTGCCACTCTTTTTAGAATAAAAAGTATCCTCATCTTGATTAGCTCCACTGTTGCTATTCTTGGCTCATAGTAAATGTACAAAACATCACAAGTGAAGTTCATCATTGATCATGGAGGAGAATTAATTTTTTCTTTCTATAAAAATCTGGAAGGAACATATTTCCAATAATTTTGATTCTTTTTTTTTAAGATTTTATTTATTTATTTGACAGAGAGAGATCACAATCAGGCAGAAAGGCAGGCAGAGAGAGAGGGGGGGAAGCAGGCTCCCTGCTGAGCAGAGAGCCCACTGTGGGGCTTGATCCCAGGACCCTGAGATCATGACCTGAGCTGAAGGCAGTGGCTTAACCCACTGAGCCACCCAGGGGCCCCTAATTTTGATTCTTTTAAGAAAGACTATGCTAAAACCTTTTTTTCCCCTCAATTTGGGAGAAAAGTCTCTCAGTGTGTTTTTTTGTTTTTATTTTGGAAGAAAGTTTTAAAAACCTTTCCATATATACATACTTATGAATTATAAAATAACTATAAATTGCAATATGCTTCTACGGTGTTTTTCTTTCAGTATTTTTTGCATTTGACAAAGACAATGATAACTGCATAAATGCGAAAGAGTGGGTTAAAGGATTATCAGTGTTTCTTCGAGGGACTTTTGAAGAAAAGCTCAAGTGTAAGATTTCTATATGTGATTACTGACTTAGTAATAATATACATTGTCAATTTTGTATTTAATGAATAAATGTTTTTTTTTTAAGATTTTATTTATTTGACAGAGAGAGATTACAAGTAGGCAGAGAGGCAGGCAGAGAGAGAGAGAGGAGGAAGCAGGCTCCCCGCTGAGCAGAGAGCCCGATGCGGGACCCGATCCCAGGACCCTGAGATCATGACCTGAGCCGAAGGCAGCGGCTTAACCCACTGAGCCACCCAGGCGCCCTGAATAAATGTTTTTTAAAAATATGAAATCCATGTTCTCTGTAGCAGCCTTTCAAAAATAGCTCATAGCAGTTTAAAAAAAATCAAAATATGAAATGGGTAGCCTACTTCACGGGAGAGTCTCTAGTCCCAGGAACCCCAAACACTTCCTTCACTGGTTCTATAATGCCTAAATGTCAGCAGGATCACTCTCCGGCTTAAGGCCCAGGCCAAGACCAGCAAGTCAACTTGTTTTTCAGCTAGAGTTTGCCAACTCTAATCAGCCAGCAAGGTTAGTCAATGATTTTGTGGCTGCCTGTGGGCTCAGCAGGAAATGGGTCTTGATATAAGGCAGTGCATAAGTGACAGTGAGGCCATTCCTTGTCTCTTGATCAAAGAAAGTAAATGGGAGGGATTGACACAAAACAAGATAAAATGCACATTAGCCATCAGACATCAATACTCTAGTGTTAGAATTTGTGTGGATGAGTGAAGAGAGGGAAGAAGCTTGAGGACAAAGAACGCCCACAGGGAGAAGGATTACAGGAGTTTCCTATAGGACCGGAACATTAGGAATTCCAAAGACAAAAATTTCCCCATTCACAATTTTGCCTAAAAATAACTAGCTCTGACCTCACTTCACCTGTACCAATGGTGTGTGTATATTTTCTATGTTTTATACCTCTGGGGCCAGGTTTTGGGGGAAGATCCCAGGAAAGAAAATAGGAACAATTTTAAATGGCACACTTCAAGGGAAAATTGCTTAAGGTGTCAAATTGCTTAAGAAAAGGCTGTGGAGTTCTCAGTCAGTGAGCAAATCTTAGTCCCTTGTTCTTCCACTTGAATTTGGATTTGGGATGTGGAAAAGAAGATCCCTTATTAAACACACATTTTTTAAACAACAGCAACATTTTTAAAAACCACCAACGTTCTCTGACATTTATGATTTTTTGTTTCTTTGTTTTGTGAGGGTCGTTTCTTAATTACTTTTTTTTTTAAAGATTTTATTTATTTATTTGACAGACAGAGATCACAAGTAGGCAGAGAGGCAGACAGAGAGAGAGAGGAGGAAGCAGGCTCCCCGCTGAACAGAGAGCCCCATGTGGGACTCGATCCCAGGACCCCGAGATCATGACCCGAGCCGAAGGCAGCGGCTTAACCCACTGAGCCACCCAGGCGCCCTCTTAATTACTTTTGTTGAGGTGAAGTTGACTACAACATTATGTGGGGTTTCTTTCTGAAGACTTTAAGTAATCTCTACACCCAGCATGGAGCTTGAATCCACAACCCCGAGACCAAGAGTCACATGCCCCACTGAGTCAGCCAGGTGACCCTGTGGGGCTTTATTCCCCCTTTTCTCCAGCCTAATATTTCATGGGGATAAATTTAAAGATAGTTGCCACTTAGGTTTGTTGCAGTTTTCTTATACAAAAATCTCACTGAGAAATGAAAAGCTAAGTTTTCATTCATGGATGTAGATTCTTGTGGTGATACATAGGGAAAATGGCGCTGACACTGAAAGCAATTATACATGAGTGAATAGTATCACACTGTCAAAGAATTTTCCTCCTCTAATCCCTCTTCCTAAAGATGTTTCACTTACACTTCAGGATATGTTAACTTGGGGAAAATACTACTTCTTACAGGGTGGTGCTGCATGTGTGCTAGGAATTGAAGAAACTCAACAGAAAGACACAGCTAATCTGATACTCTGGAATTTTATACCCGGTTCTATTGTTTTTGCTGATACATTTGACTAGATCACAAAAGCTCCTTCTCTACTGCATATTTAGCACCTGAGGAAGGTCCTCTGTGGCATGAGTGAATGGAGGAGTCATGGAAGTCACTCTCCAAGGAAAGGGTGATCCTTTGGATAGCGGAGATGGTAGGCTCCAAGGGGATGACAGACTCATCCTGTCTGTCAGTGATATGATGAAGTTTGTACTTAGTTTTTATACTCCATGTAAGAAAATCACAATATGGAGATACACACACATACATGTATGTGTACACATGTGTATATGTATTCAATGACTATAGGTTTAAATATTTATCTCCAGGGGCACCTGGCTGGCTCAGTCAGTAGAGCATACAACTCTTGATTTCTGGGTTGAGTTTGAGCCCCATATTGAGTGTAGAGTTTACTTAGAAAACATTTATATATATCTCCTTTATTGCAGTTGCAATTACATTTTTTTGAAGTCTATGAAATTCTTCTTTTACTTGTGTTTTACCTAAGACCCAGGAACTCATTCTACTACCAGAGATGCTCAGTTCTGGGTCATATAATATAAATATAAATTAATAACCACAATATAATGTGATTACTTAGAAATCTATGTATTTTCAACATACTATATGGGAATGATGAGAAAGTTCCTTTCTAATGGATTTGGTGGATCAGAAGACACACTCACAGAATAACTAGCCATTCAGTTGGTTCTTGTAAACCTTGAGCAGAAAGAAACTAGAAAGAAGACCATGCTAGACAGTAGGAACAGTATGAATAAAAGCATGGGTGTCTAACTGAGCTAGTTCAGGTGGGAAAATTGATGTTGAGACATGGGGCTAATAAGGTAAGTTGAATATATATCATTAAGGTTGAATCTTAGCAAAAAGGATCAGTTTCCTCTCCCCAACACTCCCTAAGAGGACAGTTGTGATCAACTATAATAATTAATGAAATATTGGATGGAGGCAGGGGAGTCTTTTAGGAGATTGTTGAAGTTATCTAGAAATAACACTGGGGACCGAGAAGAGGAAAAGGACTATTAATATTTACAAGTTGGAATTGACTGTAACTCTTTGAATATAGAAGGTATTATTTGTTTTTAAATAGGTTTTTTTGTTTGCTCGTTTTTTGTTTTTAAATAGTTTTAAGTACCTAAATTAAGCTCGTTGATTTCAAAGTATTCCAGAAACAAGAAGTTACCAATTAAGGTAATGTATTTAAATAGACTTATAAATGCCAAGACAGATGGCAAAATCTTAGGTATGTAAATTTTCAGTGAGCTGCGTTTTTAAAATAGTGTTGTAAAGTACCTATAGTACTGATTCTCCAGCATGGATTGAGGAATGGTCTCAACTGGCTACATCAGTTTCACCTAAGGAACATTTTATTTATTTATTTATTTATTTATTAGAGAGAGATCACAAGTAGGCAGAGAGAGAGAGAAGCAGGCTTCCCGCTGAGCAGAGAGCCCCATGCGGGACTTAATCCCAGGACCCCGAGATCACAACCGAAGCTGAAAGCAGTGGCTTAATCCACTGAACCACCCAGGTGCCCCTAAGGAACATTTTATAATACAGTTTTACCTGTGAAACATTTGAAAGTACAATTTTATTTATTTGCTTATTTGACAGACAGATAGAGATCACAAGTAGGCAGAGAGGCAGGCAGAGGGCAGGGGAAGCTGGCTCCCTCCTGAGCAGAGAGCCTGTTGCAGCTCAATCCCAGGACCCTGAGATCATGACCTGAGTTGAAGGCAGAGGCTTTAACCCCCCTGAGCCACCCAGGCGCCCCACTGTGCAACATTTTAAAATAGCATTTCCTGAGCTGCTACGACCAAAGAATCTGGACTCTTTGTGCTTTATCAGTGTGGAGTTATGTTTTTTAATTATGAAGACTTAATATCAAATGTTCCTTACAAAGTTCATTCTGATATCCTATCTGCAAACTGTTTCCTCTCCAATCTAGGTATGCATGAAAAGAACCTGCATCTTTGTCAATCACTTCCCCCCCCATTCTTTTATTTCTCTGCTTTTATTGAGAAATAATTGATACACATCCCTGTATAAATTCAAGGCAATACAGATTGGTTTGATTTACATATATTGTGAAATGATTACCACAATGGGTTCAGCTAACATGTTTTCTCATATAGACATAATAAGAAGACAAGAATAAAGGGAAAAAATTCTTATGAGAGAACTCTAAGGATTCACTCTCTTAACAACTTTTCTCTATATCATACATCAGTGTTAGCTCTAGTCATCATGTTGTACACTATTTCCCCAATATTTATTTAACTTATGCTGGAACTTTGTACCTTTTGACCATCTTCCTCTAATTCCCTCTCCCTCAACCCTCTTACCTCTGATCACCTCAAGGCTGAGCTCCTTTTCTGAGCTTATTGTCAGATTTTTTGTTTCTTTGTTTTGTTTGGATTCCACATATAAGGAAGATTGTAGAGTATTTTCTTTCCCTGTCCTAATTATTTTACCTGGCATACTACCTTCAAGGCCCATTCTGTGTTGTTGAAAATTATAGGATTCCCTCATCGATCTTTAGAAACTTAGATTATTTCCAAACCTTGGCTATTGCACATAATGCTGCTATGAACATTGGGGTGCAGGTATCTTTTTGAGTTAGTGTTTTCATTACCTTTGGATATATTCCCACAAGTAGAATTGCTGGAGAATACAGTACTTCCATTTTCAATTTTTTGAGGATCCTCCATATGATGTTTCAGAGTGGCTGCACCAGTTTATAATCCCACTAACAGTAAACTGGGATTCCCTTTTCTCCACATCCCCACAGGAGTTGTAATCTCTCTCTCCCCGCCCTTTTTTTTTTTTTTTTTTTTTATGATGGCTGTTCTCACAGGCATGAGGTGATATCTCATTGTGGTTTTAATTGGGATTTCCCTAATGACTAGTGATATTGAGCATCTCTTCTTGTACCTGTTGGCTTTTCATTTATCTTCTTTGGAAGACTGTCCATTGAAGTCCTTTACCCACTTTTTAACCGGGTTGGTTTTTTTGTTTTGTTTTGTTTTTGTTTTTTGCTATTGAATTGTAGGAATTCTTTATATATTTGTGATATTAACACCTTACCTGATACAGTTTTGCAAGTATTTTTTTTCCCATTCCACAGGTTGTCTTTTCATTTCTTGATGCTTTGTTTTACTGTGCAGAAGCTTTCTAGTTTGATGTAGTCCCCTTTGTTTTTTATTTTATTGTTTGTGCTTTTGGTGTCATAGTCATGAAATCATTACCAAGACTCATGTGAAGGAGCTTTGTTCCTATATTCTCTTTTAGGAATTTCATGGTTTCAGGTTTCATAACATTTTTAAACTCTCAATTTCAAAATCCACATCCCAAGAGATATTTAATAACATGGAAAGAAGTATAATAAAGGGTGTTTTACTTTAAAATCTCTATCATATGGACCAATAATTGTAGACTGTATAAACTGTATATATATATATTAAATTATATATTGAAATAACTGAAGAGAAGTCTTGTGATATTTTAACTGTTCTTTTCCAAATCTTTAAACTACTTGTGCTTTGGACAGTCTGTTTTGAAGTTTACTATTTGAATGGTGATGGTTACATTTCTCGAGAAGAGATATTTGACATGTTGAAGAACAGTCTACACCAACAGTCATCTGAAGAAGAGACTGATGAAGGAATAAAAGAGTTGGTAGATATAACACTGAAGAAAATGGTAAGAATAAAAACCTGTAACTTATTATATCCAATCAAGCAGATGTTGGAGAAAGCTAAAGACAAAGAAATGATTTATTTTCCTTCATAGTGATAGTTACCTTTATGAGGGCAGGAGATTTTTGTTTGTTTTCTGCTCTATCCATTGCTTAGAACAGTGCCTGGCTGATAGTGGGTGCTCAGTAAATACTTAGGGAATGGCTGGGTGGTTAAATGAATCACTGCACAACACGAATGTTAGTTTAAAATATTTTACTATCTGTGAAACTTCATTAAAGTGTCAGTGGTGGTGCGGCAGATTCAAGTTGTGTAAAATAGATGCTACTGTCATCGGTCTTCACAGCCCTCACCCTCCAATCCATCGAAAAACTCATTATAACAAGATAACATAATAGTTAAAATAGTTGTCCCTAATGGTGTATACTGACTATATGCCAGATCCCTCATAGAACTTTAATATATGAACTCACTTTAACCTCAAAATAACCGTATGTAGTAGAAATTACAATCTCTATTTTACAGATGAGAAAACTGAAGTACAATTAGGTTGACCCAAGGTCACACTAGAAAATGGGGCACAGAATTCTCTCAATGAAACAAATAGTACCACTTTATTATAGACATAGTAATCTCTCTCGTTTCTTACTATGACCGTATCCTGGATACCGGTGAAAATGTGTGACTCTAGGGGCGCCTGGGTGGCTCAGTGGGTTAAAGCCTCTGCCTTTGGCTCAGGTCATGATCTCGAGGTCCTGGGATCGAACTCCGCATCAGGTTCTCTGCTCAGCCGGGAGCCTGCTTCCCCCCTCTCTCTGCCTGCCTCTCTGTGTACTTGTGATCTCTCTCTCTGTCGAATAAATAAATAAAATCTTTTAAAAAATTAAAAAAAAATGTGTGACTCTAAGGCACCCTGGATGCAGCTCACCTCCATTACTCTGCTGATCAGGAAGGAAAGAGATGATGGGGGTTGCTGAGTCTCACATCCAACTAACACAGGCTCCACATTATCTTCTTCCATTAGAAATACTCTCACCAGCTGCTGCTAAGGCTGAGGGCAGACTTCTTGAGAGATAGTGTGTTCCCAGTACTAAATGAACTCCCTTCTTTTTGGAAAGGGAATATTATGGAGTGAGATTTTTCTTTTCTTTTTTTTACTATGTTCCGTTAGCCAACATAGCCAACATCGTTTGTTTTTGTTACAGTGGTCAGTGATTCCTTAGTTGTGTGTAACACACAGTGCCCATTACACCATGTGCCCTCCTTAATACCCAGAACCAGGTGGAAGGTATTATGGAGTGAGTTTTTTCTGATAATTACTCAAATGTCTTCTAAGTTAGACTCTCAGCAACCCTGAATTAGCCATGCCCAGAAGTGAAAAAACGAGAGTTCATCAAATCAAACCCAAATTCAATTAAATAGTTAAAGGCATTTATAATCTACCTACATGGTCTCCCCATGTTTAGTCTCCCATAGTCCCTGTCATTAATGCTCCAGACAGATCTGTCTTCCTGACGTACACTCCTTCATATTGTCAGAGTTCAGGGTGAGCCATTCTTCTGCATTTCCTTCCCACACCTCTCCAGCTACCTAAAGGCCATCTCAACCATCTTGAAAGACTTCCCTGTGGTCTGCAAGCATCTTCTCATGATTCTAGTCCGTCCTGAAATGTTACTGCTCTCAGTGCCTTGCTCCTTACCTGAGCAAGTTCACTTTTATCCTAAACACAATGGGCTCCCAAGTCAGAGGTCCTTTGACGAACAAGCTCTACTTAAATTACTATAAATTAAACTTGAAAATCTTTGCCCTATGGCACTGTTTTTATCACAAAAGTAGCAATATGATAATACATGTCCTCTAATTTTTTTGTCTTATTCCACCGATTAGTGTATAAGTCTTTAGGGACAGGGCTGTATTTTATACATCTAAGGTAACTCAGGTGTCTTAGTCCACTTGGACTGCTATAACAGAATACCAAACTGTAAATTTAACAGGAACTTACTTCCTAAAATCCTGAGACTGGGGGGCATCTGGCTGGCTCAGTTGGTAGAGTGTGTAACTCTTGATCTCACAGTTGTAAGTTCGAGTGTTGAGTTGGGTGTAGAGATTACTTAAAAATAAAATTGTTTAAAAAGTCATGAGACTAGGAAATCCAAGCTAAGGTGCACCTCATTCACTTCCATGGTGAGGGCTCTCTTCCTGGCTTATAGACAGCTACCACTTCAGTGTGTCCTCACATGGCAGAAAGAGGGAACTCTGGTCTCTCTCCACTTAAAGGGACACTAATTTTATCTTGGGGGCTCCACCTTCAAGACATCCAAACCTAATTACCTCCCAAAGAGCCCACCTCCAAAACCATCACACTGCAGGCCCTAACATGTGAATTTGGAGGCATGAGGGACACTAACATTCAGCCAGGTATTGATACCTGTAATACCAGGTATTACAAACAGATTTACAGGAATAAAGTACGTAGTCTTGATAAAGAAGTAGTGTCCACAGAATTGCAAACTAATAGTTTCACTTGGCAAAGTGTTATTTTCTATGCAAAATTAAAAACCACCATCTATCGAGAATTCACCATCCTCTCCAGGATTATGACAACGATGGCAAGATATCTTTTGCAGACTTTGAAAAAGCAGTAAAAGAAGAGAGACTTTTGTTGGAGGTGTTTGGACCATGTTTACCAGAAGCAAAGGTACAGTGTCAACAGCTCAAAATTAAGAAAAAATTCTAAGGGATCAGAACATAATACTTTCTAGACAACTCACCTCTGTAGGGGATTTGGCTCACTGTTGAAATTCAGGCAACCATCAGGGTCTCAGCTTCATCCTCATGTTTTGGGGCCCAACAATGGTGGCTATTTATTTTATTCAACAAACTTTTTGAGCTTGTAACTTCTTTAGCTATACACAATTCCTGGTTTCTTGTATGTCGTTATTATCCCAAAGAAAACTAGGGCATATTGGCTTGCTTAAGGGATAGAACACTGAATAGTGTATTCAGTAACTGATAGGACAAAACTTGGTCTATTTCAACCCAAATGTTGTCAAACAATGAGAATAATTACGTTTTAAAAATCTTGGACATATTTAAAGTACTTGACAGAATTTGTGCTCATGAAGGTTTTTCATGTATGAATTTGACAAAAATTTTCTGAGCCAGAAAAGCCAGCCTAATAATTTATTTGACACATTAATATTCCCTTTAATTCTTCCTCTGATCAACTTTTTTTTTCCCAATTTATTTATTTTCAGAAAAACAGTATTCATTATTTTTTCACCACACCCAGTGCTCCATGCAAGCTGTGCCCTCTATAATACCCACCACCTGGTACCCCAACCTCCCACCCCCCCGCCACTTCAAACCCCTCAGACTGTTTTTCAGAGTCCATAGTCTCTCATGGTTCACCTCCCCTTCCAATTTACCCAAATTCCCTACTCCTCTCTAACACCCCTTGTCCTCCATGCTATTGGTTATGCTCCACAAATGAGTGAAACCATATGATAATTGACTCTCTCTGCTTGACTTATTTCACTCAGCATAATCTCTTCCAGTCCCGTCCATGTTGCTACAAAAGTTGGATATTCATCCTTTCTGATGGAGGCATAATACTCCATAGTGTATATGGACCACATCTTCCTTATCCATTCATCCGTTGAAGGGCATCTTGGTTCTTTCCATAGTTTGGCGACTGTGGCCATTGCTGCTATAAACATTGGGGTACAGATGGCCCTTCTTTTCACAACATCTGTATCTTTGGGGTAAATACCCAGGAGTGCAATTGCAGGGTCATAAATAGAGCTTCCCTATGACTCTGATCAACTTCTTTACAACCTGCAACCTGTAATTTCGATGGCAATTTTGAGGATGAATTTGCATAATGTTAAGCTCTCCTGAGCTATCTCAGCATATTTCTCTAACTTGTCCCATTTATGCCCACATTTTAACTGCCTGAAAATATGTAGTAAAATGCAATGTGTGAAAGGCAGACCTCTCATTTTGGGACTGATGGGACAAACAGTATAGAGTGGACTGGAATGGAGTGACTACTTAGGTCAGATGGAACACCAACAGTTCTTCAGTTGCTCCCAGAATTCAGCAGCCCAGTTATCAAGAGCCTTGCTACTCAGCGTAATCTGTGTATGAGCAACAATGGTATCACCTACTAACTTGTGAGAAATCTAGACTCTCAGGCCACACCCCACACCAAGTTCCTCAGAATCTTGTCTGTCTTTTCTTCCTTCCCCTCTCCTTTTCCCTTTCCTTCCCTCTTTTTCCTTTCCCTCTTCTTTTCCTTTTTCCTTCCTTCCTCTTTCATTCTTTCAATGCTTGACACAGCAAAGGCTCTTCTTTCTTTCCCCTATTGTGGTCAAATACTGTGCACGTTGGTGGGGATGGGGAGGCATGCTAGCCTCCACAGTCATGAAAAGATCCTGAAAAGATCAGAAATCCATTCAACAACCCAGAACCCACTGAGCAGCTCCTCCCTTTAAGAATTTAAAAATTCTCCCCCAGAGGGTTTTTTTTTTTCAATTGTGGTAAAATACATCCAACATAAAATGTATCATTTTAACCCATTACAAACAGAGAGTTCAGTCATGTCAGGTACATTCACAATGTCATACAATCTCCAGAACTCATCTTGCAAAAAATGAAATTCTATACCTATAAACAATTCTGCATTCCTACCATCCACCAGCTCCTGGCCACTACCATCAGAATCTGCATTTTAATAAGACCCTGAAGTAGAGAGTCATACCATCTTAATGTCTGAGAAGTGTGTTCTAGATAGTAACTTCCTCTTTCCAATTCTGTGCTTGGGTATCTAATGTGTCTTTTACCTGTGAGTTCAGCAGAGAAAAGTATCTAATTACCTTACAAGAAGTAAGGCCAAACCCCTTGCCTGCAGCTTCTTTTAATACCATCTAGCACTTGGAGCTATCCCAGCAAGTTTATATCAGTAGGTCATAACTGGTGATGAACCTTCTTAACTGGTATATTCAAATTCAATCGAACAGGCAAGAAGTCTTTAGGTATAGAGAGAAAAGAAAAACAGACCACCATTTGGTATGGGTCTTCTCAAGTTATTTTTATCGGTTAAAAAAAAAAAAAAAAAACAACAACAGAAACAGCCTGAACACACTTGTTCCAATTTCCAATTATGTAGTTCACTGCCAGGAAAAGCAATGTGGGTATGCTAAAAGTAGTGGTTAGTGACCTAGTATTTACAAATACAGTGATTCACTTCTGCCATAGATAGGCACATTCTTCTTAGACATTAAGTGAAGAATGTAGGCTTCTAATATCAGCTTTGTTCTAATAGTTTATCTTTTTTACTTTACAGAATTGTATTGATTTTGAAGCCCTGGCATTCAGACACATCCTGACTTCTAGTTTTTGAATGTGAATCACTCAATACTTGTATTAAAATCAGAAACAGATCCCGACTGCCTATCCTTATTTGCATTGTAAAGTTTTTATCTTTCACTTCATTTACATAGAACTACTGCCACGTGGGAAGTAATACTAAAAGAATGGTTCCTGTTATTTTTTTTTTAAGATTTGTCAGAAAGAAAGAGCATAGGCAGGGGCAGCGGCAGGCAGAGGGAGAAGCAGGCTCCCCACTAAGCAGGGAGCCTGATGTGGGACTCAATCCTAGGACCCCGAGATCATGGCCTGGGCCAAAGGTAGACCCTTAATCAGCTGAGCTGCCCAGGTATCCTCAGTTTCTGTAATATTAAGTATGATCAAAATAACACCTATAATAAGTAATGATAAACTAATTTTATTCTTTTAAGTTAGCCAACAAGCTTGGTTCTTGTGGCAAATACTGTGAATAATCCTTCCACAATCCACTTTTCTCTTTCTTCCTCATCCACAGAAGTTGGAAACCAAAACATTTATCATGCCAGACCTCCCGAGTTAGGAATGGCCAGGGGCCCACTTCTAGCCAATAAGATGCAACCAAAGTCACTGGGTGGAGCTCCTGGAAAAGTTTAGTTTTGTTTTTTTAAGGAACATATTTGGCTGGCATGTACTTTGTCTATAACAACCTAATTTTAAAAGATGAAATTTTATTAGATAAGTAGCTTGAATGATATTATAAAGAGAAGTGCATTAAAAAATACTAGCAGTACAATCTTTTCAACAATTAAAGTGACAGGCCAAAAGTAAAAAGTTAATAGTCCCACAGAAACATAATTGGCTGCCAGCAGTCTATATTCTTCTTCTTTGCTTTAATGAACGACTTGTACACACATCTTCCAGCTTGTCTTCTGGAGGTTTGGGCACAGATGAAATGACCTAGTTTAAAAAAAAAGAACCACCAAAACTTAGTTTTTGTAGTACAAGAATAAGTAAACTATTAGAAGAGGTAGGATATACATCGAATAGTCCAATTCTTGCCATCAGGTTTGAGGCAGAGTGTGCCTAATTTCAGGGTACAGCCTATGATCTAGGCACAGTGCAAGGTTTTCTGTCCAAATACTGATGGGAGTAAAACTTCTAAAGCCATTTAATAAGAAAAAAATGGGAGAAAAGTAAATACACACTAACAATCCTTTATAGATCTTAAGTCATTTGCTTTCTTATAGATACAGACAGACATCCTGATTCTGCATAACTTTAAACACTAATAACATCTGATGTATTTAAAGACATGGAGCCTTGAGAGGGGAGATAAGAAATTTGGAGAAATAAGCAGAAAATGGTATAATCCTCAATTTCCTAGGGAAGTGAAACCAAACACACCATTAGAAAAAGAGTGACAATGTGTTAAAGCAGAGTATAACAGTCTTGATTTAAATGCACAATTATTAGAAACTGTAGTAAGTTGTAGTTAGTATTTCTCAATTTTGTTGTCCTACTGTTCATCCTTACCTAGGATCTGGACCTACCAACTTTTTTTTTTTTTTTTTGAGATTTTATTTATTTGTCAGAAAGAGAGTACGCATGAGCGAGACAGGATGGGCATGTGTGCAGGCAGAGAGAAAAGCAGGCTCCCCTGAGCAGGGAGCCCCATACGAGACTCATCCCAGGACCCTGGGACCTGAGCTGAAGGCAGATGCTAACCAACTGAACCACCCAGGCATCCCCTAACAACTTTTTCCTTGAAAATACAGTCAGCTCTGGCTGAGAGAGTTATGTATCTGTATCTATGCCTCAGATCAACTCTAACTGAAGGAAAGAGGGGCGGTAGCAAAACTAAAAAATTTTAAGAGGCTTAAGCATGGAAATTGGTACATAGATTTTTATTATTTTAAAATAAGCCCTCACCCTTAGATAATAATTTTCAGGTAAAACAAATAGACATAAATTAAGCCACCTTAGATTCCGTTCATCACATGGTAAAATACATATACAACTGCATGAAAAGCACTTTCTGAACCCCAGGCTTAAAGTTTAGGACAATGGTCTTTCTCCCTTAGTTAGATTTCTAAAGGGTTTGCCCCATGAAAAGGGGCAAAAGCTAATTCAAATGTTAGCTTTCTTTCATTTGTGTTCAGAAAGTGGCAAATGATTAAATAACATGTAAAGAAATTACTACTTAAGTAGCACAGTCAAGTTGTACTCTACTTAAGAAGTTGACATTTTCATCCTTTTTTTTTTTTTTTTAAAGATTTTATTTATTTATTTGAGAGACAGATCAGAAGTAGGCAGAGAAGCAGGAGTTGCAAATGCAGACCTTAGGGCCTGGTCTTTAGAAATCTGGCCCTATTCTATGGCTACTTTTATCAAAGAAGCAAAAGCATTTTATTTTTTATTTATTATTATTATTTTTAAAGATTTTATTTATTTATTTGACAGAGCGAGATCACAAGCAGGCAGAGAGGCAGGCAGAGAGAGAGGAAGGAAAGCAGGCTCCCTGCTGAGCAGAGAGCTCGATCCCAGGACCCTGAGATCATGACCTGAGCCGAAGGCAGCGGCTTAACCCACTGAGCCACCCAGGCGCCCAAGCAAAAAGCATTTTAATTTGATGTAATTTGTATTAACTTTGAAGTTGAGGAAAATACGTTGTAATAATTTTCCTTCAACACAACAGTTCTGTACTTTGGCTCATAACAGAACCATCTGGGGACCTTTAAAAAGGGAGGGCCTGGACAGAGGCGCGCAAAAGCCCAGCCCGCGGCTTACGGACCAGCGCCCCATTCTCAGTGCCCCAGACGCGCGCTGGACCCACAGCCGCCTCTGAAAAGAGGTGCGCGCAAGCCGGGCACTCCCAGCCTGGGCCGGTGACAAAATCTCAGTGTGCGATCGCTGCTTGGAACCTCTCTGGCGGTCAGGAGCTCCCAGACAGCCGCCACTGCCTTGGCTTTGGGGACGAGCAAAAGATCCTGCGCCCCCAGGGTCTGCAACTTGGAACCTGCACTGCCAGCGGCCAAGGGGGAATTTATTCAGCTTCTGCACCCAGACTGAGGCTTCTCTCTGAGACGGAGATCAGGAAGTGTTCCAGGGTACACCTTGACTGCACCAGAGTTGATACATCCAGCTACATCTGTTCAGTCTTCTCCCACCAAAATGACTAGGAGGAGGAATGCCCAACAGAAGAAAAATACAGAGGATGGACCTTCTGCAATAGAGCTAACGGCTATCAACATAGACAATATGTCGGAAAGAGAATTCAGGCTAACAGTTATCCAGGCAATAGCTAGGTTGGAGAAAGCCATGGATGACCAAACAGAATTGATTAGGGCCGAACTGAAAGCGACCAGACAGGATGTTCACAATGTTAGGGCGGAGCTTAAAGCTACCAGGGAGGAGGTCCACAATGCTCTCAATGAGTTCCAATCTAATCTAAACTCTCTCAAAGCTAGGGTAACTGAGACAGAAGATAGAATTAGTGATCTGGAAGACAAACAGATAGAGAGAAAGGATCAGGAGGAAGCCTGGAACAAACAGCTTAGATCCCACGAAAGCAGAATTAGGGAAATAAATGATGCCATGAAGCGTTCCAACGTCAGAATTATTGGAATTCCTGAAGGGGAGGAGAAAGAAAGAAGTCTAGAAGATGTCGTGGAACAAGTCCTTCATGAAAACTTTCCGAATCTTGCGAATGAAACCAGCGTTCATGTACTAGAGGCTGAACGGTCTCCACCCAAGATTATACACTCCAAAAAAACATCACGACACCTGATAGTCAAATTGAGAAATTATAATTGTAGGTATAATCTCTTGAAAGCTGCCAGGGCAAAGAGGCTCCTTACTTACAGAGGGAAGCCCATCAGAATAACGTCAGACCTGTCCACAGAGACCTGGCAAGCCAGAAGAGGTTGGCAAGATATATTCAGGGCACTAAATGAGAAGAACATGCAGCCAAGAATACTTTATCCAGCAAGACTGACATTCAAAATGGATGGAGAGATAAAGAGTTTCCAAGACCGGCAAGGCTTAAAAGACTATGCAACCACCAAGCCGATACTGCAAGAAATATTAAGGGGGGTTCTATAAAAGAGGAAAAATCCCAAGAATAGCATTGAACAGAAATATAGAGACAGTCTACAGAAAGAAAGACTTCAAAGGTAACTCGATGTCAATAAAAACGTATCTATCAATAATCACTCTCAATGTGAATGGCCTAAATGCACCCATAAAACGGCACAGGGTTGCAGATTGGATAAAATGACAGGACCCATCCATATGCTGTCTACAAGAGACCCATTTAAAACCTAAAGATACACGCAGACTGAAAGTGAAGGGGTGGAGAAGCATCTTTCATGCCAATGGGACTCAAAAGAGGGCTGGGGTAGCGATTCTCATATCAGATAAATTAGACTTCAAACTAAAGACTGTAGTCAGAGATACAGAAGGACACTACATAATCCTTAAAGGGACTATCCACCAAGATGATCTAACAATTGTAAATATCTATGCTCCCAATATGGGAGCAGCCAATTACTTAAGAAAACTGTTAATCAAGATAAAGAGTCATATTGATATGAATACACTAATCGTAGGTGATCTTAACACGCCTCTTTCAGAATTAGACAGATCATCGAAGCAGAAACTCAACAAAGAAACAAGAGCATTGAATGACACATTGGACCAGATGGACCTCATAGATATATACAGAACATTCCACCCTAAAACAGCAGAATACTCATTCTTCTCAAGTGCACACGGAACCTTCTCCAGAATAGACCACATACTGGGTCACAAATCAGGACTCAACCGATACCAAAAGACTGAGATTATTCCCTGCATATTCTCAGATCACAATGCTTTGAAACTGGAGCTCAATCACAAGGAAAAGTTCCGAAGGAACTCAAACACCTGGAAGCTAAAGACCACCTTGCTTAAGAATGCTTGGATCAACCAGGAGATCAAAAAAGAACTGAAACAATTCATGGAAACCAATGGGAATGAAGACACTTCGGTCCAAAACCTATGGGATACAGCAAAGGCGGTCCTAAGGGGAAAATATATAGCCATCCAAGCCTTGCTCAAAAAAATTGAAAAATCCAGAACACACCAGCTGTCTCTACACCTTAAAGAACTGGAGGATCAACAACAAATCAAACCAACTCCACACATAAGAAGGGAAATCATCAAGATTAGAGCTGAGATCAATGAGGGAGAAACCAGAGATACAGTAGAACGTATCAATGAAACTAGAAGCTGGTTTTTTGAAAGAATAAGATCGATAAGCCACTCGCTACACTAATCCGAAAGAAAAGAGAGAAAGCCCAAATTCATAAAATTATGAATGAAAAGGGAGAGATCACAACTAACACCAAGGAAGTAGAAACAATCATCAGAAGTTATTACGAACAGTTATATGCCAATAAGCTTAGCAACCTAGATGAAATGGATGCATTCCTGGAAAAATATAAACCACCAAAATTGAACCAGGAAGAAATCGACAACCTGAATAGACCGATATCTAATAACGAGATTGAAGCAGTGATCAAAAATCTCCCAAAAAACAAAAGCCCAGGACCTGATGGATTCCCTGGGGAATTCTACCAAACCTTCCAAGAAGAAATAACACCTATTCTCCTGAAGCTGTTTCAAAAAACTGAAGCAGAAGGAAAACTTCCAGACTCTTTCTATGAAGCCAGCATTACCCTGATCCCCAAACCAGGCAAGGACCATACCAAAAAGGAGAATTTCAGACCAATATCACTGATGAATATGGATGCTAAGATTCTCAACAAGATCCTAGCCAACAGGATCCAACAACACATTAAAAAGATTATCCACCATGATCAGGTGGGATTCATCCCTGGGCTACAAGGATGGTTCAACATTCGTAAATCAATCAATGTGATACAACAAATTAATATGAGAAGAGAGAAGAACCACATGGTCCTCTCAATTGATGCAGAAAAAGCATTTGACAAAATCCAACATCCGTTCCTGATTAAAACGCTTCAAAGTATAGGGATAGAGGGAACATTCCTGAACCTCATCAAATCTATCTATGAAAGACCCACAGCAAATATCATCCTCAATGGGAAAAAGCTTGCAGCCTTCCCACTGAGATCAGGAACAAGACAAGGATGCCCACTTTCACCACTCTTGTACAACATAGTATTAGAAGTCCTAGCAACAGCAATCAGACAACAGAGAGAAATAAAAGGTATCCAAATTGGTAATGAAGAAGTCAAACTCTCTCTCTTCGCAGATGACATGATTCTTTATATGGAAAACCCAAAAGACTCCACCCCCAAACTACTAGAACTCATACAGCAATTCAGCAGCGTGGCAGGATACAAAGTCAATGTGCAGAAATCAGTGGCTTTCTTATACACTAACAATGAAAATACAGAAAGGGAAATTAGAGAATCGATTCCATTTACTATAGCACCAAGAACCATAAGATACCTGGGAATAAACCTAACTAAAGAGGTAAAGGATCTATACTTGAGGAACTATAGAACACTCATGAAAGAAATTGAAGAAGACACAAAAAGATGGAAGACCATTCCATGCTCTTGGATCGGAAGAATAAACATTGTTAAAATGTCTATACTGCCTAGAGCAATCTATACTTTTAATGCCATTCCGATCAAAATTCCACCGGCATTCTTCAAAGAGCTGGAGCAAATAATCCTAAAATTTGTATGGAATCAGAAGAGACCCCGAATCGCTAAGGAAATGTTGAAAAACAAAAATAAAGCTGGCAGCATCACCTTACCTGATTTCAAGCTTTATTACAAAGCTGTGATCACCAAGACAGCATGGTACTGGCATAAAAACAGACACATAGACCAGTGGAACAGAGTAGAGAGCCCTGATATGGACCCTCAACTCTATGGTCAATTAATCTTCGACAAAACAGGAAAAAATATACAGTGGAAAAAAGACAGTCTCTTCAATAAATGGTGCTGGGAAAACTGGACAGCTATATGTAGAAGAATGAAACTCGACCATTCTCTTACACCGTACACAAAGATCAACTCAAAATGGATAAAAGACCTCAACGTGAGACAGGAATCTATCAGAATCTTAGAGGAGAACATAGGCAGTAATCTCTTCGATATCAGCCACAGCAACTTCTTTCAAGATACGTCTCCAAAGGCAAAGGAAACAAAAGCGAAAATAAACTTCTGGGACTTCATCAAAATCAAAAGCTTCTGCACAGCAAAGGAAACAGTCAAAAAAACAAAGAGGCAACCCACAGAATGGGAGAAGATATTTGCAAATGACAGTACAGACAAAAGGTTGATATCCAGGATCTATAATGAACTCCTCAAACTCAACCCACACGAAACAGACAAACACATCAAAAAATGGGCAGAAGATATGAACAGACACTTCTCCAATCAAGACATACAAATGGCTATCAGACACATGAAAAAATGCTCATCATCATTAGCCCTCAGGGAGATTCAAATTAAAACCACATTGAGATATCACCTTACACCAGTTAGAATGGCCAAAATTAACAAAACAGGAAACAACATGTGTTGGAGAGGATGTGGAGAAAGGGGAACCCTCTTACACTGTTGGTGGGATTGCAAGTTGGTGCAGCCTCTTTGGAGAACAGTGTGGAGATTCCTCAAGAAATTAAAAATAGAGCTTCCCTACGACCCTGCAATTGCACTCCTGGGTATTTACCCCAAAGATACAGATGTCGTGAAAAGAAGGGCCATCTGTACCCCAATGTTTATAGCAGCAATGGCCACAGTCGCCAAACTATGGAAAGAACCAAGATGCCCTTCAACGGATGAATGGATAAGGAAGATGTGGTCCATATACACTATGGAGTATTATGCCTCCATCAGAAAGGACGAATATCCAACTTTTGTAGCAACATGGACGGGACTGGAAGAGATTATGCTGAGTGAAATCAGTCAAGCAGAGAGAGTCAATTATCATATGGTTTCACTCATTTGTGGAGCATAACCAATAGCATGGAGGACAAGGGGCATTAGAGAGTAGTAGGGAATTTGGGAAAATTGGAAGGGGAGGTGAACCATGAGAGACTATGGACTCTGAAAAACAGTCTGAAGGGTTTGAAGTGGCGGGGGGGTGGGAGGTTGGGGTACCAGGTGGTGGGTATTATAGAGGGCACAGCTTGCATGGAGCACTGGGTGTGGTGAAAAAATAATGAATAATGTTTTTCTGAAAATAAATAAATTGGGGAAAAAAAAAAAAAGGGAGGGCCTGGGCTCCCCTCTCACAGGCTGACCTCACTGACTGAAACCACTGCTTTTATATTTTAGATCTGTATGTTCTGTTCATCGTTTAAAGTGAGGATTAATGACATCAAAGCACGTACATTTCTGTTAGATTCAGTTAATGTAGAAAAACACATCAAAAAGCTGAAAATGAAAAAAATAAATGACAATATTTTAGTAGCCACAAATCTCCATTTAGTTGTTAGTCCTATGACCAAATGGTCTCTTAAAACAGTTTGTTTTGGTTAATTTTTTTTATTTTTTAAATTTTTTTTAAAGATTTATTTATTCATTTATTTGACAGAGAGTTCACAAGTAGACAAAGAGGCAGGCAGAGAGAGAGAGAGGAGGAAGCAGGCTCCCCGCTGAGCAGAGAGCCCGATGCAGGGCTCAATCCCAGGACCCCGGGACGATGACTGGAGCTGAAGGCAGAGGCTTTAACCCACTGAGCCACCCAGGCGCCCCTTAAAACAGTTTCTAAAAATGATCTTACCTCTTGAAGTTTATTCCGAATTAAATTCGCTGTTGTATTCAACGAGTCGTCATGCATGTCCACTTTAGGTATGTGAGGTAACAGAGGCCCAATCATAACCTCATTACTACTCGTGCTTGTTCCGAGAAAAGTTCCAACTTTACGATCATCTTCTCTTCTTCTTTTCCGCTCCTGCAGCTGTGTTGTCCTAGGCATAAATCTGTCAACTGCCTCTGAAGAAGTAGTAGCCTTCTGTGCACCAGGGCAGGCCAACGAATTTTTAAAAGGTTTCATTTGTATCTTCTGTGAAGAGTCATTGTGCATACAATGCTCCACTGTTCCAGCACAGTTTCTACCACCCCGAGAGGAGTCCGATGCCCAGCCCATATGTTCCCCTGACGAACACGCACATTTTGAGGAAAAATAACATAAAGGCAATTCACAAGAATAAGGAAGACAAAGATCGGAGTTGCCAGTAGAAGTGTTCAGTGTGGCTGCACAAGGTCCAGATGTCCTTGAATGGAAGTCCTGTCTAAAATCTTTTTTGTCTTTAAGCTCTGTAACCAGTTTCTTCTTCGTCATGTAATGATCTTAACATTGCAATTTAAAAGGTGAGAGAAGAGGAAAAAGAAATGGTTCATTTGTTTTCATCATTTGAAAATGTCCACTTTTAAAAACAAACATCACTTTAAAAGGTTAACAAATGCTACCCTGAAAAATTTATTTCTTGAGCAGGCAATACCGTCATGTGTTTAAAAGCTAAGAAGGATAAAGGGTATATTAGTGTCAAGCTTCACTCTCTCTTTGCTCCCCATATGCCTGGTTTCCACTCCTCCATAAGTAATCCCTATTCCTACTTTCTTATTTATCTGTCCAATATGTCTTATTCTTCCTCCTCCCACTTACTTCTCTTTTTCCCCCATAATACCCATTTCTCTGCACCTTTGCATTTTCCACTTAACTGTGGATCTTAGAGGCTTTTTCTAGGTCATCATATAGAATGCTTTTTTCCCCCAGCTTCGGAGTATTCTGCTATATGAATGTATCATGCTGCTTAGCTTGTTTGTTTTTTTTAAAGGTGGCAATATGCGGGACCCATATTTTATCATTTTATTTGCCACACAACCCTAGAAGTTTTCTGGGAGCTATTCACATGCACCATAGGTTAATGTTCAGTGTCTACCAGTGACCAGGGACTCTCAATAGCTCTCCTGCCAAATTTTCAGGTGAGTTTTTCCAAGAGTCTTCCCACCTTATTTCTCTCTTCACCTCTGCCAAATGTCACCTCCCCAGTCAAAAACTCCTCATATTCAGTAACTGTATGGACATGGACTTTGTCTTTTATTTTTATTTTTTTTATTTTTTAAAGATTTTATTTATTTATTTGACAGAAAGAGATCACAAGTAGGCAGAGAGGCAAGCAGAGAGAGAGAGGAGGAAACAGGCTCTCCACGGAGCAGAGAGCCCGATGTGGGGCTCGATCCCAGGACCCTGGGATCATGACCCGAGCCGAAGGCAGAGGCTTTAACCCACTGAGCTACCCGGGCGCCCCTGACTTTGTCTTTTAATTGAAGGGTGGAAACTTGGCAATCTGAGCCTCCAGTATCATTCAGATTTCAGACCACACACATTATTTTAGTCCAATTCTGAGTGCTTTGTTCCTACAATCCTTGTACCAGATCTCATGACTCTATTCCAGGCACCTGGAATTTGTGTCTAGGGAAACCCAGTTGGGAATATGGGCCACATGGCCAGCTGCTGGTCAAAAGTGGAACTTTTCCACGTTCAGCAGTTTTAGATTAGCAGTTGGTAACTAGTCTACAAATCATAATTGTTTCTCACTGCCTTTGGTCAAGCCTTAATTCCTTAGCATGGGATATAAAGCCCTACATGATTCAGTTCCTGTTCTCTTCTCTAATCTTTATTTCTCACTGTAGCCCTGCACTGTGGTTACCCTGGACTATTCATGTTCCTTCCGAAGCATGATGCTCATTTATTCATGCTCCTTGGCCTACCCTCCCATCGCTTCCTTTCCTCTTCTGAGTAATGTCTACTTATCCTTCAAAACTCAGCCACCTCTCCCAACCTGTAGGAACTCTTCCACATGCCAATATCTCTCCTTTTCCAGCCCAGATTACTTAAGAGTGCTGCCCAGAATCCCGCAGTTTACAGTTTACTGAATATTGTGATCATTTATCTGCCTCTCTTCCCACTGGACTGGGAGCTCCATGGTGATATAATACACCTAGCAGAGTGCCTGACACATAGGAGGTGTTCAGTAACTGGCTTTCCATACCTTTATTTTTAGTAGTTCTTGATATATAAGCCTTTCTCTCCTGTAATTTTTTTCTAGTTTCTTCAACTGTTTCAAATTCTGGAGCATAGCACACATGAAGCAATCCACCAAAGAAACTCTGTTCATCCATTTTTCTCTTGGCTGTCCTGAACAGAAAACAGCATGGTTTATTAATCTCAATTTACTTAGGATGAAAGCCGAACTAGTATACAATGCACTGATGTAAAGAGCAACGTTCAGGTTTTGCTATGTGTACACACATCCTCTTGTGCGGGAGTTAAGATGTGCTGCTTGTGGATGGTATTGACTCTACTGATCGGGTGCATACTTTTCAAGCCTTTCATCCCCTCTTACTACAGTGCTAACAGGTTTTGAGCTAAGTCATCTACACATAACCTGACTCCCTTTAATTAACTAAGGAGCCACCAGTTAACCTGAGGTACACAATCTGTGGTTGTGAAACAGATTTCTCTGTGTTAAGTGGCCCTTAAGAGTCAGCTCATACCAAATTTAGCCCTTTCAGCACAATGGAATTCATACATAAAAATTAATAAATATAATATTGTAATCGTAAAAATCTTCAATAATTAAATATTGAATACATAGCTAATCCATGAAAAAGTAGAGGATAATATTCAATAAATACTTACTAAATATATACGAGGGGCCAGGACTTAAGCTACAATTAATATTTAAGTACTTCTATGCCCAGGGATAATGATAAAAATACTTACTGAGATTTTACCATGCACCAGGTAGTATCCTAAGTGAATTAACATTTCATAAAAACCGATGACATGAGGCCTGGGGACATTTATTAACAGCCATGCTCATACTAGTTTGTGGAGCTACGATTCAAACTGAGATGTTGAACTTCACAGCCTATTGCACTATGTGCTCTGGAAGATGCAAAAGCTCTAGAAAATATGCTTCCCTAACCGTGAGGGGCAAGCAAGTTGATTACATATGAGAGCAAACAGAGAACAACATAAACAAGTGCTTTTGTGGCCGACTGCAAATCCTATTCATAGTACAGAAAGACAAGATCAATGGTGGGGTGCCTGCTTAGCTAAGTCGGGAGGCCATGTGAGTCTTGATCTCGGGTTTATAAGTTTGAGCCCCACACTGGGTGTAGAGATTACTCAAAAATAAAATTTTTTTAAAAAAGAGAGAGAGAGAAAAGAAAAAATGAATGGTAATAGCCAAAGAAGGATGGGTCTTGGAGAGAATTAATGACGAGACTGGGGTCAACAGAAAACTAGTAAGGCATTTCATACTTCAGCCTTACTGAAGCAGAGTTTCTGTTAACAGAAAGCTGGAAAAGGTTGAGTCAATTCACAAAGGTACATAACATTAAGAACTTCAACGGCTAAGGTTTACTGGATTCTGAACACAGGAGGCACTACATTTAGCCCCTTTACATCGATTATCTTATACCATCCTCACGCAACCCCCAAGGTAGGTCCTTTTACCATACATATTTCGCAGAATAAAAAAAACAGCCTTACTGAGATTAAATAACTTGTCCAAAGTCATGATGCTAGTAAGCAGTGGAGTTCGAAAACTTACCCCACACCCAGTTTTTAATCTACGACAATACATGATCAAAGGCTGTTAAGCATGGGAATGACATTTAAGACTGGAGTAAGATAAAAATAATATAGGGCCATATTAGATTATTCAGTAATTCAGGTATGAATGAGGGACAACTGGGGCCAAAGTGACAGCAGTGGGAATGGAGGAAATGAAACTTATGCTTAACTTGCACATTACCTTGCACTTTGTAAGTTCATAAATTTAATAAGATAAACTTCTGTAAAGTCTTCCGCTGGGTATTCATCTAGAGGATTATACTGTTCAATTGCACCATATAGAGCAAATCGCTCAACTAATTCCTTCATTGCTCCCACTGCAGGAACTCCTTGTATTAACAAGTACTGAGATTCCAAATTGATTGTATATACCTAAAAGAAAACACATAAAGATATATCTTCCAAATAAGCCTAAGACATATCTTCTATTTAAAAAAAAAAAAAAAAAAAAGCTCGGGGATTAAAAACTTCACTTACCATGCTGAGCACCAAGTAATGTGCTCAGATAGAATTGCTGAATCATTATATTGTACACCTGAAACTTATATATAACACTACGTTAACTATACTGGAATTAAAATTAAAAACTGAAAAGTGCTCTGAAAAGAAGAAACATTCTGTTCAGCCGGTCTGGAAAAAAAAAAAGATAAAGAATTCATCCCTTCCGGTAACGGCCTCTAATTAAAACACAGACTCTCTTCAATCGACATATTTTACAGAAGTTGGCTCAGAAGAAGTTACTAGAGAGAGAGGACAAAAATTGAGTGCTTACCATGCGCCAAGCGCTACTGTAAACACCGAAGATACAATGACTAAAATAAAGCCCTGTCCTTCCGGAGCTGACGTTACAGCAGTTGGCCAAAGAGGGTTCGTGAGAATTTTTGGCCACCGAGTACCAGTTTCTCATACCCATCTCTAATGACTGATGAAGAGGACCGCAGCCCTTCAAGCCTTTATTACATAAAGTGGGCATGTGGAGCTAGAGCTAAGATAAAGCTATCAGCAATAATGAATGAAACCAAAATCACTTTACCCTGACAGCACGAGGCCGCCGCCCCTCCCGATACTTGGCCCGCGTGTCGCATACAGCCCTCTGAACGTGGTGATCAAATACACCTCCAAGTTCGCTGCCACTCGACGCCATCTTGCCTATTCCGGCCCTCGCAAAAACGACAACATCCGTCTCGCCGCATTCCTGTTCACCCAATAAGAGAGGAAGATGGGTCAAGGCGTGCCAGGACTGGCTGGAGAATCGACAGCGTCTGGCATCGTTTCCTGTGAGTGAGACTTCGGTGAACGAGGTGCCGCCCTCTAGCGGCCTGGCGGAGAGACCTCGGAGAGCTCGAGCCCTTTGCCTGTCGCTCCTCGTCCTGGCGCGCGCGGCGAGAGGGGCGTGGCCGCAGGGGGCGGGGTCGATCGATCTTCTCTGGCTCCGACGCCCTCGGTCTGCTCAGTGGCCAGCGTCTGCTTAAGTGGACGGCTGGGGGGTGGTCCTCGCTTCTCTACGATGTGGGGCACCGATCGCCTAGCGGGTGCAGAGGGTGGTGGGGTAGCGGTGACTGTGGTCTTCACCAATGCCCGCGACTGCTTCCTCCACTTGCCCCGGCGCCTCGTGGCCCAGCTGCACCTGCTGCAGGTAACGCGCCAGCCCTGGACGGCGGCTCGCAACCCAGACTCGCGACACCGGGTTGGCTGCCTGGGGTCGGACTGGGCCAAGACCTTTTAGGGACGCGGCGGCCCTCAAGCCTGTACGGGCTGGGTGGCACGGGCTGCCTTTAGTCGCCACCGAGCCGTTCAGAGGCCAGACTGAGGGCCCCTCGAGGGCAAGGCCGGGGAGGGCAGGTTCTGCAACCCATACCACGTCTAGTGCAGCTCTGGGCCTTTAACTTGCCCTGTTTCAGGTGTTTTCACTTGGTGAAACTGGGCTTTTAAACATCCTGATATTTACGTCTGCATTCAGAAATATGTCTCCAGTTTGGAAAAGCTCCTGGAAGTCGCTAATTTTTATTTTTATTTAAAAAAAAATGTTTTTCTTGCTAGTGATTTTCAGGTGCCTGCATGGCTGCGGTCCCGGCCTCCAGAGGGAGGGCCAGATTTGATTTGCAGAGTCCCTGTAGGTTAACAGGGTATGTTAACAGGAACTGAGCACCGTGTCCCGTGCGCAGGGTAGTTTAATAAAATAAGGTTCTTCCGTGTGTCGCCGATGCTCGGAACAGTTCTGAGCTGTGCCAGAAATGGGCAGTAGAATTATGCATATTTGGAAGTACATAGGTAGGATTATTTGAACCTCTCCTGTCAGTTACCCTTTTAATTATTAATTAAAGGAGGTACAACATCCTCATTTTCTTACTAGAAATAGAGCATATAGTCTTATGAATTTCATATGCTTATGCTGGCAAAGGGATAGAATATTTGAAATCCTGGATGCATAGTACCCACTACTGGCTAATCAGGCAGGAAATATTTAAGAATTTACAGTAATTTTAAGTATCCTACCTTTCCACTTTACTTTTCTGGAACCGTTTTTCTAGATATTTTTTACCCTAGAATTATTGGCTTAGAGGGCATAGGTAATTGTTAAAGCAGGGAGTCATAAGTTGGGAGTTAATATGCTGAATTATTTTATTTGGGCTGAAGCATAGAGGACATAATTCCCTCAATGCTGTAATGGGAAGAGGGTCAGAAGAATAGTTTCCTGGCCTATGTCAGATTTACCTTTAAGGTTTTCAAAATACCAGTGTTCTGGTCCTTCCTCAGACTTCTTGGATCAGAATCCTGGGGAGTGAGCTTTAGGCATCTGTAATTTAAAAATATGTCTGTATCTTTGGGCTACTTGGATACACAAGAACTGAGCCCTACTATTATCGAATCATAGAATGTTGATGGCGAAAGGGACCTGGGACATCTCGGTCATTTCTGTACTTTCACGTGTTAGGAAACTAGCACTCCTAGGCAGGTACCGTTTCCAGGTAATTTGTCCTCTTGTCTCTCACTTACTATGCAGCATCCAGATCGGCCTTCTCACTGTTTCTTTCATAACTCGGCAACTTCCTACTTCTGTACTCTTACTCTTGCTATTCTTTCTCCCCAAAACGTTTTTCTTCATTTCATGCCTTCAAAAGCTGAGCATAATCTTACCTCCTCCGCCGAGCTTTCAAATTCTCGGTTGCTCACATTTGTCTCCTTTTTCAAAACTTCACTTTTGTGTTTATGTGACACATCTTGCTTGTACTCTGTGTCTCAGGCCCCTGTCTCCAAGCCCCTATTTCAGGACTGGATACCCAGTAGATGCTTTAACTCGGGATTTATTTATTTATTTGACAGAGATCATAAGCAGAGAGGCAGGCAGAGAGAGAGGGGGAAGCAGGCTCCCCACTGAGCAGAGAGCCCGATGTGGGGCTCGATCCCAGGACCCTGAGACCATGACCTGAGCTGAAAGCAGAGGCTTAACCCACTGAGCCACCCAGGAGCCCCTAACTCGGGATTTTTTAACCTTGGGGCTCTAGACTGGATAATTTTTTGTTGTGGGTGGCTGGTATTATGAAATATTTAACAGTATCTTCGACCTTTAGCCACTAGATGCCAGTAGCACACCTCCTTTTCAGTAGTGATGTCCAAAAAAGTCTCCATGTGTCTCCACACGTTTGCCAGATGTCTCCTGGGGAACAGAAATCACCCCCAGTTGAGGACTATTGCTTTAACTCAGTTATTTTGTCTGTATACTGGGCTCCGTGCTTGCTGTGATTGCTGAAATGAGGGAAAGGATTCCCGTCCACACTGGATGCAGACAAACAAACCTAAATCGCCATCCAGAAATGGCCAGATAAGGACTTGTC
This sequence comes from Neogale vison, assembly GCF_020171115.1. Taxonomy (NCBI): domain Eukaryota; kingdom Metazoa; phylum Chordata; class Mammalia; order Carnivora; family Mustelidae; genus Neogale; species Neogale vison. Next base: position 160,010,546 of record NC_058094.1, on the reverse strand, counting down.
ATTTCTTTTGTGTTAGCAAGGGAGAACCCAAGCCTTGGATCTGGCCGGTTCTAAGGCCTGACCACCCATGATTTCACCTGAAAGTTCTCTCCAGGTGATCCTGGTACCACAGGTATAGGCAGAAGCACGTGGTCAGTCATTTGTTGATTGACTGGAGAAGCGGACTCCTTTCTCTCCAGTCTGCTGGTTTCTTCTTTTTACCTGAGGTTCTGTGGTTCAGCCGGAAAAGGTTTTACATGCAAATGGTCTCCGATTAGTCTGCAAGGTTTACCAAATCCAACTGAATGCATATTATGACTATGGCGCTGGTTACTACATTTTGACTGAATGAGTAATTGAAGTACTTTTCCTGTTGGATGAAGTTGACTTTCCCCTTTCCCAGTGAGTTGGTAGAATTCGCCTCTTTGATATTTCAGGGTGTATTTTGTATTTCCTTATTGAACATCTCTGGTTTTGAAAGCTTCTTCTTGTGAAATAGGAGGTGATCTAGATTATATGCCACAGACTCTTATGAAAGAAGTGTGGAAAGCACCTGGCGGGGGTTGGTCATTTTCACTCTTGTAACCTCAGCTGACTCAGTTACAGCTGTCAGTAATTTGGAATTTGACTCCAAATCCAGGGCTCTGTATACTTTATCACACGGTGCTTGGTGGAAAGGTCTTGTCATTGTGAGCAGTTGTCCTATTCTTTGAATTGTGGGAAAAATTACACAACTAAGTGGTACATAATGACTTTCTTCAATACAAAATTTTAATAACATTTTAATAACATAGCTAATTTAAAGTACATTATATTGCTTCAGAAGTGGCTCCAACATCCTTTAAAAGTTTCCTATTCAAAGAAACAATAAGCGGCCTATAACAAGTTTTAAGGTAGTAAAATTTGATGTAAATGAATTAATTTAATAATTGAATTTATTTTGATATAAATAAATTACTTTAATAATACTAAAACTTCCTGAGATGGTAAGTTTTGATTAATGAAGTCTTTACTTTTTATTGAAAAAATGATATATGTTTACAAGTGCTGATGATACAATGTTAAGTGGGGAAAAGGATACCAAATCCTGACTATAATATACAACTATTTAAAAAATTTTGCAAAGAAAACAGGATTAGCTAGAAACAGACCTAATTGTTCATGTGGTTGTCTTGTGGAGAGAATATCAGAAATTCCTTTTTTCCTTTCACGTTTATATATTTTTTAAGGTTTCAATAATGAGTTCGTAGTTCTTTAATCCTAGAAAACATTGTTTTTTAGTGCTTAGCCACAAACTTATGTATTTTATATAATTGTTCTTAATGGGAACACAATTCATATTTTGACTTTTGTTCTTAGAACTCCATAGTGGTAAAACTTTCAAAATTATTTAAGAAGCTGTGTAGTATAAAATTTCTGGAAGTGTATGTAAGAAACTATAAACCATAATTACCTCTGGGAACAGGAACCTAGCTTCTTTTTTTATTATTATTTTTTGGTAACGTTTGTGCTTTTACCAGGCACATTTATTGTCTTCTAATAAACAAATAGTTAAGATTTTAATGATCATGATATATTTCTACTTATTGATTCATGCTATACTAAAATAGTAAATTTGTAGCTTATTGAATAATTTCACTGTTGATAGATATTTAAGACAGTCATAAGTTTCACTGTTACAGAAAATACTGCAGAGATATGTTCTGGTGTGGTTTTCTTCTTCTTTGAATCATTAATCCAGAATAAGTACTCAAATACATATATGTCTCAAAGTTTAGGTAAATTCATTGGCTACTTAGTGCCATTTTGAATTTTGGAATGGTTGAATGAATTTATAATGCCATCATAAGAAAACAAGGGTATTGGTTTCACCCATAGCATCACCAGCTTTGGTTATCAGAAACGATTATAGCTTTTTAAAATGCTCTAATGTGCACAACAGAGAGTTATCACCTATCTGTAGAACTCTTTTTGTATGTGTGGGTTGCAATCATAGTTTATTTTTTTATGTGAATCCAGAAAAGCCTATAAAGACTCTCAACCCTCCTTTCTTATTTCTTCTCCCCACCCTCTTTCTCCTTGAATAAATAGAATCAAGCTATAGAAGTAGCCTGGGGTCACCAACCTGCATTCTTGAGTTGGGTGGAAGGTAGGCATTTTAGTGATCAAGGCGAAAATGTGGCTGAAATTAACAGACAAGTTGGTCAGAAACTTGGACTCTCAAATGGGGACCAGGTAAGTACAAAATGTGATGACTATGACTTTCTCCTAATGTCATACAATATGGCAATGGGAAGGAAAATTCAGATTAATATTTTTTTTCAGATTGATTTTTTCAAGGAGGCGAAATGACACCTAACTTGTGTGCTGCTATAACCAGTCCAGCATACTCAAGTTAAATATATACTGTTGTTAAGTCATTATCTTGTAGTCTGCTCCCTACTTGACTTTGTATTGTATATTACTCACTTTCTAAGTTCTCTAATTTTGTGTGTAATTATTTTTGCTTTATGAATTAATGAGTTTTACTTATTGTTATTTTAAAAAAATATTTATTTATTTATTTGACAGAGAGAGAGAGATCACAAGTAGCCAGAGAGTCAGGCGGGGGTGGGGGGTGGTGGTAAGTAGGCTTCCCCCTGAGCAGAGAGCCTGATGCGGGGCTCGATCCCAGGACCCTCAGATCATGACCTGAGCTGAAGGCAGAGGCTTAATCCACTGCGCCACCCAGATGCCCCTACTTATTGTTACTGAACTTAATTTGTTTGTGGCAAATCTTCTAACCTTCCAGGGTCATACTTGATTTTAAAAACTATCCAACAAAAGAGTTGTTATTTTTCTATTTTTGTCTTGAGTATGGATTTAATGTCTTAGGTTATAAACCCCAAAGCTAAAGGACTTCTATGTTTTCATTTAATTGTATTCACCAATTTATTCCTTTCTAAATATTTAAACTGCATAAGTAATACATACTCATTACAAGTATTTTACAATTGAAAGTAAAAAAAATGTTTTTCTGGGGCGCCTGGGTGGCTCAGTGGGTTAAAACCTCTGCCTTCAGCTCTGGTCATGATCCCAGGGTCCTGGGATTGAGCCCCGCATCTGGCTCTCTGCTTAGCAGGGAGCCTGCTTCCCCCCACCTCTCTGCCTGCCTCTCTGCTACTTGTGATCTCTGTCTGTCAATTAAATAAATAAAATCTTTAAAAAAAAACGTTTTTCTCTTTCTTTAATCCCAGCCTCAGAATGAGTGTGTACTGTGTGTTGGGATCTCAGTATACGTTTAGGATTTAAAGAATGGGATCATACACATTTTCTGCAGTTTTTCCCCCCACAAACTATATCAGCAATACCTCTCCATGTATTACACAATATACAATATACATTGTGTAATACAGAACCATGTATTACACAATATACATTATTACACAAAAACATTTTTTTGTATGCATGTGGAGTAAAATCTTTGTATGCATATGTGGAGTAAAATATTACACATTGAATTGCAGAGTCTTGGGGGCTGTACATTTAAAATTTTGATAAATGGGGCTAAACTGCGTTCTATTACCAGTTCCCACAACAGGATCCCACAGCGTCACATATTTTTAACTTGTTTTGAACACAGACTAATTTTGTTCATGAGTGTTTTTGATAAGGAGAATAATTCACTAATGAGAAATCCATAGGCCTCATATTAGTTTTTTACTTACCCTAAATCTTTGGTAGAATCTTAAAACTTCAGCACCACAGCGACCCTAGATATCACTAACTTTGGTGCTTTGCTCTACAAACCTAGGGAGATAGAACATTTTGCCCAGGATTGTATAGCAAGTTAAAGTTCTACTCTCTTCGAGGATGTAGTCCTTCCCTGTGAGAAACACCAGCTTCCTGTTCCCAACCTTGATGTCTTCATCAGCCTCTAAACAGTCTTGTGTGTATGTGTGTTTTTTTGCCAAAGATTTTTAGTTTGTCAGAGAGAGAGGGAGAGCACAAGCAGGGGGAGCGGCAGGCAGAGTAGGCAGAGGGAGAAGCAGGCTCCCCACTGAGCAGGAAGCCCCATATGGAAGTCAATCCCAGGACCCTGGGATCATGACCTGAGAGCCAAAGGCAGCGGCTTAACTGACTGAGCCACCCAGGCATCCCTGTCTTGTGTGTTTTTAATGCCTCTTTATTTCAAAGTGAACTTTTACCTGATTTCCTGCAGATCCTCTGTGTATTGTGCCTAAGGCACTGTCTCCCAAAGACTATGAACAAAGTGGACTGGCTCACCCAGGATTCCAGCTTCTTGGTGGGCGGGAGCTGCCTTGTGCTTTCCCACAATCACTCTTTTCATACAGAGCCTGTGGGAGATGCTGAAGGAAGATTCACTGACAGTGGCTTTTGGGGAAATTCAGCTCCAGTCCACAAAGCAGAGAAGGAAGGGCTGGTTCACTGGCGCGTGTAATACTTGGTGGCTTTGGGTTTTACTCCTCCATCCTCAGGAATGCGTATAGAAAGTGGGAAGAAAGTAAGGTGGGAGAGTCCAACTTCTTGAGACATGCTAGCATTTCATATATATCCATAGACTGGAATGAGGACACATTTGTTTTACTTTACTTCTAGCTGTGAATGTTTATACTTGTAAGTAATTGGCTCTGATCTCTGTCTCTACATTTTTTTCTTACTTTTCTTGAAGCACCATGGCTTGAGGTTAGTTATAAAACTAAGTCATAAAACTTTTAGAAATAATAAAGTATGTATATATTAGATCTAGCCATGACTTGATGTCATTCTTGTATCTTCTTACATTTTATTTATTTATTTATTTATTTATTTATTTTTAAGGGTCTTCCGGTGAAAACCAGAAAACCTGCTAGACAAATTCTAAAAGAGCTGTAACACTTCTTCTTACATTTTAAAATTATTTTACTTTTGTTAATGGTTGTCTTTATTTATTTGTTACTTATTATTTTTAAAAAGATTTTATTTATTTATTTATTTATTTTTAAAGATTGATTTATTTGACAGACAGATCACAAGTAGGCAGAGATGTGGGCAGAGAGAGAGGAGGAAGCAGGCTCCCTGCTGAGCAGAGAGCCCAATGTGGGGCTCGATCCCAGGACCCTGGGATCATGACCTGAGCCGAAGGCAGAGGCTTTAAACCACTGAGCCACCCAGGTGCCCCAAGATTTTATTTATTTATTTGACAGATAGAGATCACAAGTAGGCAGAGAGGCAGGCAGAGAGAGAGGGGGAAGCAGGCTTCTCACTGAGCAGAGCCGGATGCAGGACTTGATCCCAGGACCCTGAGATCATAACCTGAGTCGAAGATAGAGGCTTAACCCACTGAGCCACCCAGGTGCCCCAGTTATTATTTTTTAAAGTAGTCGCCACATCCAGTGGGGAGCCCAACACGGGGTCTGAACTCACAACCCCGAGATTGAGACTGGAGTTGAGATCAAGAGTCAGATGTTTAACTGACTGAGCCATCCAGGCACCCCATTTATCTTTAAATCTTTTAATTATTTAAATTTTTAAAAAAAATTATTTATTTATTTGACAGAGAGAACACAAGTAGGCAGAGAGGCAGGCAGAGAGAGAAAGGGAAGCAGGCTCCCTGCTGAGCAGAGAGCCCGATGCGGGGCTCGATCCCAGGACCCTGGGTTCATGACCTGAGCCGAAGGCAGAGGCTTTAATCCACTGAGCCACCCAGGTGTCCCATAATTATTCTTTAAATTTTATAAAAGATTTTATTTATTTGTTTGACAAGAGAGAGTGAGAGCATATGCTAGGGGAGCAGCAGGCAGAGGGAGAGGCAGGCTCCCCACCCAGCAGGGAGCCAGATACAGGGCTTGATCCCAGGATGCTGGGATCATGACCCGAGCTAACGGCAGATGTTTAATGGATTGAGCCACCCAGACACCCCTTACCTTTAATTTTTAAATTTAATTTTTAAAACATATGTTGTGCTAGGATATATTTTCTTTTTCCTATAATTAGTTGTGAGACAGTTTTTTCCCTAAATGTTGAGTATATCAAGGCGTAGCGAAGAATAAGTGCTTAATAATTATTTGTCCCGTGGAGATCTACACAATACATAGAGGCACACATGCTCACTCATTCACTCGCTCACACCTAATTACTTACCTAAAAAGAACTTCTCATTTCCTAGGGATACGAAAAGTCTTTTAAAAGTAGTTTTACATTTTCCATTTTTTCCAGGTGTTTCTCAAGCTGTGCTCCCGTGTGGTATCTTGTCAACAAGTTGAGGTGGAACCCCTCTCAGCCGATGACTGGGAGATACTGGTAAAGAAAATACAATGGGAACTAGCCCAGTTTAACGTTGAACTACTTCAGCATAGTTGTTGGTTTGTATGGAAGTCTAGTTGACACACAGTGTTACGTTAGACGCAGGAGTACAGCACAGTGATTCACCATACGTCACGCCATGCTCACAAGTGTAGCCGCCACCTGTCACCAGACAATGCCATTATGATACCATGGACTACATTTCCCATGCTGTGCCTCTTACCCCTGTGGTTTAATCATTCCGTAAGTGGAAGGCAAAACATCAGTGTCTTTAAAGTTTTCTTTTCTGAGCTACATTATATAGTCTGAGTTGGTTCGAGTTAGAAGAGTGAATTATGATTTCCTTACTAGACCTGGAATGACGAAAGGTGAAGTGAATAGATCTTTCTGTTTGTTGGTTGTAGGAGCTGCACGCTGCTTCCCTTGAACAGCATCTTCTGGATCAGATTCGAATAGTTTTTCCAAAAGCTGTTTTTCCTGTCTGGGTTGATCAACAAACTTACATATTTATCCGAATTGGTAGGTGCTATTACATTTTCCATTGTATTCGACACCATAGCATCGAGTCCATAGCAGAGGTGAACATCTACTAAGAAGCTTTCTTTTCCACACAGTTGCACTCATGCCAGCTGCTGCTTATGGAAGGCTGGAAACTGACACTAAACTCCTTATTCAGCCAAAGAACCGCCAAGCCAAGGAGAATACATTTTCAAAAGCAGATAACGCACATGGGAAGTTTCATAATTATGGAGGAGACCAAAAAGGATTGACGGGCCCTGGGTCTAGTAAGACGGATTCCGAGGTGACAGCTGACTCCCCATCCTTGCCAAGCTTATGGACTATGATAGGAAGCATTTTTTCTTTTGGGTCTGAGAAGAAGCCGGAGCTATCCTGGGGTTTAACTGAAACGAATGCATTCAAAATTATGCAATCCAAAGTCGTTCCTCTAGACAACATTTTCAGAGTGTGTAAATCGCAGCCTCCCAGTGTGTGTAACACGCCAGCAGCTTCGGAATTTCACAGACACTGTGCCATTCATGTATTTCCATGGGACCAGGAGTATTTTGATTTGGAGCCCAGCTTTACTGTGACCTACGGAAAGCTAATTAAGCTATTTTCTCCAAAGCAACAGCAAAGTAAAACCAAACAAAATGTCCTGTCACCTGAAAAAGAGAAGCAGACCTTAGAACCACTAGATCAAAAACTGATCAGCTCGGGCCACAGTCAGGAAGCGGCTAAGGCCTGTGTGCTGCGAATAGTCTGGAATGGACTTGAGGAATTGAAGAATGCCACCAAATACACCAAAACTGTAGAAGCTCTTCATCTTGGGAAAGTCTGGGTTAGTATAAAATGTACTCTTAGGGAGAAAGCAATTTCCTGTTGCTTGAAATTCTCCAAATTACAAATTAGAAAAATGTTTTATATACAACGTGACAGTCAGTATAGTAAGAAAGAGTGTCTAAAGTCCCTGCAGGGACCCATTTCTGAGTGCAAGGTAAAGTCCTTGTTCGGCTGAAGGTTGCGTATTTCCTGGTTAAGGAAACTTGGACAGCTATAAGATGCGGGCCCAGAGAGGTCAAAATTGCTTGCCTGAGGTCACACAGTAAGTACAACTAGGAGCCACACCCAGGTGGGCTGACTCTCGCGTTCACACTTAGCATGGGGTGCCTTACGAAGCCTCACATCTTTAATACCTGCGGAAGGTTTGTTCCCCAGTTCCTGAAAGCCAAGGCAGGACTTGCTGTGTGTTGGGACAGTACCCAGTTAGGGAGAGACCCATAGCGTGAGGAGGCACCTGGTTTGGAGTGTAGCCAGAAGCTGCTTAACCCTGCTGGAATCCGCTCTTTGACTGGGACTGAAGGGGAGGAGGGCAACCAGTGTCCACCTTCCCATCCTGGCCTCTGATAGTAATGCTTAGTTTATGTGGAACGTGTCACCAGCCCCTTTTGTTTGTTTCTTAATCTGAGCCATTGTGAAGGCAGACCTCATGGTGATAAAGGGAGGAAATTATTTGGACAGGGAAGAAAAATAGGAGAGCAAGGGGGGTCTCCTTTGTAGATTTCTTTTATTGCCAGTTTCACCTCTGACCTCTGTGCTGGCAACTTACAAAGTTTTAATTTCTTTAGTTTACATCGTTTTCTAAAATTCTGGGCCATAAAATTCTGGCCCACTATTTTCTGTTAGCTCTAAACTTCTAGTTTAGGAGATCCTGCTGCATCTTCAACACTACACTTCAACATCTAACACTGAACTTGTTAGCACTTCTCTTTTCTGTTAATGGTTCTGCCATTTGGTGGCGATACCGTTGTTTTCCTTGAATACATGGTGAGGACATGGTGAAGAAGTGCCAGGTAGGGGCCTAGGGACCATGTAAGACGGCAGTAAGGAGTCCATGCTTACCGCTGCACTTGAGAGGTTGGCAGCCATGGGCACCGAGGAGTGGCGGTCCCCAAGCAGGCTTGACTTGAGAGAGGCAGATTGATGCATCTCATTCCGAAGAGGATGTGGAAAGAAAGAAACGAAGGGGGGAAATGGAAATGTTTGTGATACAATAGTGGCTGAATATCCATCTGGTTACTCTTATGAATCATGACAACTTCCATCAATTTACCTGAATTCATAGAAGTTAATAACAATGTGTATGCTGTGGACTATTTTTTAAAGCAAGTTTTGCACATATTTATATTTTTATTTATTTTTAAATTTCAGATTCCAGATGACCTGAGAAAGAGACTAGATATAGAAATGCATGCAGTAGTCAGAATAACTCCAGTGGAAATTACCCCTAAAATCCCAGGATCTCTAAAACTACAACCTAGAGAAAATATAGTGAGTTCAAATTTATGTTACATCACAGTTGTTTTACATGTCATGTAAAATTTCTAGTTTCTTCAGCCATGTATTAAATATGTTGTTTTCCTTTTTGGTAGAAGGGCAAAGAAGTCTTTGTTTTATTATGTTGTGGTAAAATATGTCTAATGAAATGCTATTTTAACCATTTTTAAGTGTGTACAGCTCAGCATTAATTACATTCATTATATGCAATCATTGCCACCCCCCTTTCCAAAACTTTCCCAGCCCCCAAACAGAAACTGTGCCCATTAAGCAATATTGCCCTATCCCCTCCTCTCCTAGCTCCTGGTAACCTGTAATTTATATTCTGTGTATGAATTTGCTTATTCTAGATATTTCATATAAGTGGAATCCTATAATATTTGTCCCATGCATCTGGCTTATTTCACTTAACACGCTTTTAAGGCTCGTCCAAGTAGTAGAACATATTCATTCCTATTTATGGCGAAATAATATTCCATTGTATGCATATACCACATTTTGTTTCTCCATTCATCTGTTGATAGACCCGTGGATTGCTTCCATCTTTTTGGCTATTGTGAATGACACTGCTGTGGACATGAGTGTAAAGTATTTGTTGAGTCCCTGCTTTGAGTTCTTTCGGGTATATACCTAGGAGTTGAGTTGCTATATCTTTTTTTTTTCTTAAAGAGAAAGAGAGTTGGGTGGCGGGGGTGGGTGTGGGGAGGAAATCTTAAGCAGGCTCCACGCCCAGCATGGAGCCCGATGTAGGACTCGATCTCACAACCCTATGATCATGACTTCAACCAAAATCAAGAGATGGACACTTAACCACCTGAGCCACTCAGGCATCTGAGTTGCTGGATCTTTGCATAATTCTGTTTAACTTTTTGAGAAACCGAGAAGTCTTTAATAAACAACACACATATTACGTATATTGTGCAAATGCAAATATAGATAATTTGGCTTTTTTTTTTTTTTTTTTTCATTAAGCTCTGTGCCCAAAGTGTGGCTCGAGCTCATGACCCCAAGATCAAGACTTGGCTTGTCCCACTGACTGAGCCACCAGGTACCCTGATAATTTGGCTTTTAAAAGATAGATATTTTTGCTACATCCATGTAATTAAAAAAAAAATTTTCCCTGTGTTGTTTTAGTATTAATAGTGCAACTGGAAAGTGCTAGACTATGCATTGACAGGCAATTGTCACCTGTGCCAGTTTAGTTTACCAGTTCCCAGAGAGCTACGATACGGAAAAACTATTGTGTTACAGGTCTTAAAACTTTAAGACACAATTTTATCCTTCTGATTATTTAGATAATACTTAAAAAAAAAGATTTTATTTATTTATTTGACAGAGAGCGAGAGATCACAAGTAGGCAGAGAGGCAGGCAGAGAGAGAGAGGAGGAAGCAGGCTTCCTGCTGAGCAGAGAGCCTGATGCGGGGCTCGATCCCAGGACCCTGGGATCATGACCTGAGCTGAAGGCAGAGGCTTTAACCCACTGAGCCACCCAGGCGCCCCTCAGATGATACTTGTAAATCTTTTGGATCATGATGATCATTATAACATGGAAGGACCATTTTAACAGAACTTTCTAGTTGATGAAACCCCAGATAAGACAACTTATATGATGTACTAGAGAAGAGGAAAACAAATAGAATAAATGCCATTTCCATAATAGTATGTAACTGAACATTTAACGCCTTAGCAGAATGGAGCACAGTGGTTTCTAGTTTTAACTTTTTAGTTAATCTTGATATTTTTCAAAAGTTAGGTCTTGTGAAAAAAAAACATGAGTTTTTGTTTTTGTTTTTTTTTTTTTTTTGGTCTCAGTAATAAAATATTACTACAGAATTCCTTTCTCAATCCCAAGGTGCTTATTTTAGTGGAAGCTTAGGACATTGGTAGGTCTCTCTGAGCTGATTATACCTCTTAGGATCTAAGAGTTTTGATTCTAGAGGAAGTGTGAGTTGCTTTCTGACTCTTCAAGTCTTGATTTTAGGTATTTTTAAATTTAATTTATTTATTTTACAGAGAGAGAGATCACAAGTAGGAGGAGAGGCAGGCTCCCCACTGAGCAGAGAGCCTGATGTGGGGCTTGATCCCAGGACCCCGGGATCATGACCTGGGCCGAAGGCAGAGGCTTTAACCCACTGAGCCACCCAGGTGCCCCTTCATTTTATGTATATTTTTTGTTAGGTAAACTCTACCCTGCACGTGGGGCTCAAACTCAGGACCCAGAGATCAAGAGCCACTTGCTCTACTGACTGAGAACACCAGATGCCCTTCCTTTAGGTCTTTAATCCCATTGCCCAGTAATATCCAAATGGACTATTTCTGTGATCTTTGAGAGTGCAAAAGCAATGGCTATACTTAGTTTACCCGGCTTTTGTAGCAATCAGGTTCTAAACTGAGCTCAGTCAGCAGAGCTAAGCTTGACTCTGGATGATGAGAGAACAGAAATGCACCAGCTAAGAAATGGTGGAATGAGTAGAGGTTTATTTTCCTAGGCAGATATTAATGATCTTTCCTACATGAATTTTCGGGTATTCGGGTGTTTTTAGCTTCAATAAGGTTTTAAAAACTTAATTCTAATTTAATAACTTCAAAAACTTTAAAAATTATTATTTTTCTTAGAATTTCTTCATACCTTTTGAACAGTTTATTAACATTGTACTTATTGAGCATATCAGCACTGTAGCCTGCTTAACAGAAAAAAAAGTGACGTCAGCATATAAAGATCCTATTTTTCTTACATACAAAGAAGTTTGGAGGAGCTCAGAGGCAGTTAAACTATGCCATCAGGGATCTAGGCACCTTTGGTCTTTTTGCCATCCTTGGCCTGGAACTTTCCTCCTCTTAGATGCAAGGCGTTTGCTGTACTAATAGGCATCACATCTGCATTTTTGGCAGCAGAAGAAAAGGCTGAAAGCAAAAGCCTTCTCTTTGCAAAGTTGCCTTATGTTTCAGTTAGGAGGAGAAGCCCTTCCTAAAGATTGGTGATCGCACACCATTGGTCAGAATGCAGGCATGTACTCACAGCTCAGGCTGGGAATGGAGTTTTCTTTCCCCAAGGGAGAATGGGGTTGGAATGGTTATCCAGGGAGCCAAATCGTGGTACCAGAATCACTGGTCATAGAGCTAAGGAGTGTTTAAAATTTCACCACTTCCGTAAATGGTTTTTTTTGTTTGTTTTTGCCCTGTCCCCCACTTTTTCTTAGAGAGGGAGAGAGGGAGGTGGAGGGACAGAAGGAAAGAGAGAGAAAGAGAGAATCTTAAGTAGGCTCCATGCTCAGTGCAGAGCCCAATGTGGGGCTCAGTTTCACGACCCTGAGATCATGACCTGAGCCAAAATCAAGAGTCAGATGCTTAGCAAACTGCCACCCAGGTGCCCCTGTAAATGTTTCTTCAGGCTCCACTATCCTTAATGTCAAATCCCAAATCTGTGCCTATAAATATGAACATCCTTCCTGGTTTTGTTTGGTAAGGTCTGCTTTTTTTTTTTTAACTTTTAAAAAATTATTTCTTTTTCGTAGTTTCCGTTTAATAGATTATAAAACTGAAGTTCAGAGAGTTTTCTTCATTTGCCCACAGTCACACAGATAACAAATGGTCATGCCAAGCTGGTTGCATCTCGAACTAGCACATGTAATCACTTGTGCCAGACGGTTGCCGAATGGGTGAATAACGTGATTGATGCAATTGACCAGTCTCCTCCCTAAGCTTACGGCTCTCACCTGAGCTGAGCAAGGCTCAAAGAGGTTAAGAGGCTTATTTTAGGTGCATCAGCTGTAACAAGGTTTGGATATTATTAGCAAGATAAGGTGTTAAGCTAACGATGTTAGCGTTCATGTAGGCATCTGGATAATTCATTACTGTTCTTCCCTTTACTCTGGCAGCCTAAAGATATAAGTGAAGAAGACATAAAAACTGCGTTCTCTTCATGGCTACAGCAGGCTACTACTACCACACTTCCTGTGATACTATCAGAGGAAGAATACATTAAGCTGAGATTTAAAGATGGTGGGTAAATTTTATTCTTTTGCTATTTTTCCTACTGAGGAAGTTTTTGTTGTTTTTCCAATCTGACATATGGGGGCACAGGAAACATAATGATGAGTAAATGGTTTTACATATCAAAGAATGCCTTTATTGAAATTTAAGTAAATTTAAATCTTTAATTGTTTCATCTCCACTTCAGTGCTAACTCTACATATATTACTTTTTTTTTTTTTTGATAGGATTGAAGGAGTTTTCTCTAAATATAGTTAATTCTTGGGAAAAAGAAAAAGAAGGCATTTTTTTGTTGAGCACCAATCTGCTGCAGAAGACCACGATACAAGTAATCACATATTATTGAATATTTAATGAACTAATATTTGTTGTGTGGGATCGATAACAAAGTGTGAGTTTACCTGTAAGACTTTGTATCCTGAGGTGTGTTAGAGATTTGAATGATAAGAGTAAGGAATAACTTGATTTAAAATATTTTATTATATACTCTCTTTAACTTATCTAAACAAATTGTTTTATCCTATACTTAAAAGTCGAGGCACAGTTAAGTTTCAAGAATAGAATTGATTGTGTTAACTGGCAAATGGATCATGATTTCAAGTTATTTTAGTATTGAAACAAAGGAAAACTAGCTCTAGGGGTTTGATTTTTTTTTAATTCATATTTTTACTTGTAGGTTTGCTGTAACCAATGTTTGCAGTAACCCGCATTATTTTGGCAGTTTTAAAATTCTCAACTTTTCACAAATATCAGATCACTTTCTTCCTAGAAGGATTTTATTTGTGGACTTTTTAGAATACTAGGTTTTCGTTAGGATAGTCACTCTTGTTATAGAGTTGAAGATATCTAGTCATACAGAATTTGAATGGTTGAGAACCAGACATTGTCTCTCTACTTTTGAGATGAAATTGAAGGAATACCATTCAGAGGAGATAGAAATGTAAGAATTGTGAAGAGTAAATATGACACAAATCAAAATTGCAGATATAAAGATGTGTCCGTAAAATGTATGAAGGAGATGACATCCTTTACTGTTTGTTCACCATAAACATTTTTGTTCCTTGGTTGAATAAATTACTGTTGGGAAGGCTGTTTTGAGTAATGATCTTGCATGCACCATGTGTCTTTTCTTTCTGTGTAACAGAATCAGTAATTCCGTTTCCTGGGACCTGAGAAAAACAGACCAAAGATATAACTTTGAAATGTAAAACTGATTTTTCCTTGCTACTATAGGTCCTTCTAGATCCTATGGTAAAAGAAGAAAACAGTGAGGAAATTGACTTTATTCTTCCTTTTTTAAAGCTGAACTGCTTGGGGTAAGAAGTTCTGGCCAAACTAGTATGTTTACAGCCATGTTTGACATTATGTCTGGCAGGGTTTTTATGTATAAACATTAAAGTACATGTTAATGTCATTAAATAATCTTTTTTTTTTGTCATTAAATCTTAATAAAGCAGTAATAGGTATTTTTTCAGGGATTGTTTCAATTGTCACACCTTGCTTAGTAATTTGCCTTGTTTTCTTAGGGAACTATATAAAAGGCTGAAGCTTATTAGAAATTTTGCTTTGAGATTTGATTTGTGAGAAGGAAGCAACTGGATATGACTTGGATCATATGTGCTTGAATAAAGCAATAATTCTTAGAGCTAGTACATTTATTTTAAACATTAAATCCAAAAACATCTGAGTGTTTAAAAATATTTCAAATTAAGTTATTCCTTCAACTATCTTATTAATGTACTAATTGGGATTATTTGTGTTTTTCACAACTTTTAAAATCAAACAAGTCTGAAAAGAACTTCCTCTTAATTTCTTTATCTCTTATAGAATATGAGAATCTCCTGTAAACATTATATCTTCGAATTCTTCACGGCTTTTTGTAGTTGTAATAGTAGTGATTTGGTTTCCTATAATAGTGTAATCTGTAAATGTTCTAGTAAAAGGATTAAACCATAAAATAAAAATGTGTTTTTAAAAAATTTTTATTTTTTTTAAGATTTTATTTTATTTATTTGACAGAGACCACAAGTAGGCAGAGAGGCAGGCAGAGAGAGAGAGGGAGAAGCAGGCTCCCCGCTGAGCGGAAAGCCTGACGCGGGGCTCGATCCTAGGACCCTGAGATCATGACCCGAGCTGAAGGCAGAGGCTTTAACCCACTGAGCCACCCAGGCGCCCCAAAATAACAATGTTTAAATACAGCATAATACTCATCTTGAAAGTAAAATCTCTTCAGACTCTGATTTTATGTTTATTATCAGAAAGTGCTAGAGTCAGGAAGTGGGTTGAAGTTTGTGCTTGTATAATCTACAAATTGAAACTGAACTTCAAAGGCTAAGTTTAGGAGGAAATAAGTCTTCCATTTAAGCATAAAGCATTTAGCTTTCTTACTTTCAAACACGTACGTAACCAGAAGTTTTGTCTGAATAGGACATCTTAAGGAATGTGTCTTAACACACACCAACACCCCTCTCAAATGATTTTTGGTTTGGTGATCCACATGATCATTAATGAGTGCATCTGAAGCATTGGGATAATGGAAGACTTATTTCCTCCTAAACTTAGCAATAAAGCTAATTTTAAAAGCTGTTAACTCAGATTTGGCATTGATTTAATATGCTTTTAAGTAAGGAAAAATTTTCCCCATTTTATTCTTTTAAAAATCATTAACTAGCCTGGGAAGAAAAGTTTCAGAATTTTTTACGGCTGGATTTGACCCTGCTTCAGTGTGTTACCATGCAACAATGTGTGTGTTTTGCAGAGGAGTAAATTCCTTAGGTGTGTCCTCCATGGAACACATCACTCATAGCCTCCTGGGACGCCCCTTGTCTCGACAGCTGATGTCCCTAGTGGCAGGACTTAGGAATGGAGCCCTTTTATTCACAGGAGGAAAGGTATGTGGTTAAAATGTGCCCATTGCACTAATCACTTCTATTTTTCTCTCTTTGGGTTTTGATCATTTGTTATACGGGGTTGTTAAGATATGGGAAGGCTACATTGGCTTTGGAAATTTAGAAAGTGGTGATGAATAAGATGAATAAGGGGACATCCGCTCTGCCTTTTGTCTGTACCAATTTCTGTATATGATTTTTGCTTTTCAGGGTGTTTATAGGGGTGATTGGTTTTCAAATATTGAACCAGCCTTACATATCTGTAATAAATCCCACTTGGTTTTGGTGTATTATTCTTTGTATACCTTGCCGGGTTTGTTTGCTAATACTTTCTCTTTTTTTTTTTTTTTTTAAGGTTTTTTTTTGTTTTTTTAAAAAAGATTATTTATTTGAGAGAGAGAGTATGCACTTGCATGAATGGGGGGAGGGCAGAGGGAAAGGGAGAGCTCAGTAGGGAGCCCAACACAGGGATTGATCTCACAACCCTGAGATCATGACCTGAGCCCAAACCAAGACTTGGCTGCTTAACCATCTGAGTCACCCAGGCACCCTATTTTATTTTTTGTTTTTTTTTTTTTTAATTTACACCCAACATGGGGCTCAAACTCATGACCCCGAGATCAAGAGCTCTATGCTCTTCTGACGGAGCCAGCCAGGCGCTCCATTGTTTGCTAATACTCTGTTGAGGATTTTTGCATCTAAATTCATGAGTGATATTAGCCTATAGTTTCCTGTTTTCATACTGTCTTTGTCTAGTTTTGCTGTAAGGGTAATAGTGACCTCATGAAATGAGTTCAGAAGTGTTCTTCCCATTCCATTTTCTGGAAGAGATTATCTAAAGTCAGTGTTCATTCTTCCTTAAATGTTTGGTAAAATCTCCAGTGATACAATCTGGTTTCTTCACCTTTAACTTTTTAATTATAAATTAAATTCCCTTAATTGTCTATTTCACCTTGGCAGACATTTGGTAGTTTGTAATTTCAAGGAGTTGGTCCATTTCTCCTAAGTTGTCAAATTCTTGAGCATAAAGTTGTTGGTAGTCTTCCTTTTATTATCGTTTGAATGACTGTGGAATCTGTGATGGGCCATTTCCTGATCTTGGTGGTTTGTGTCTTCTACTTTACTCTTGATCCGTTTTGCTAGAGTTTCCATGCTCTTTTAAGAGCTTTATTCTC
Source organism: Neogale vison (assembly GCF_020171115.1). Taxonomy (NCBI): domain Eukaryota; kingdom Metazoa; phylum Chordata; class Mammalia; order Carnivora; family Mustelidae; genus Neogale; species Neogale vison. The sequence goes on along the minus strand of NC_058094.1, from coordinate 159,993,390 downwards.
TGCCAAGGCAATATTGTTTTCAGGGGTACAGTGCGGTTTTTCCAAGTCCTCTTCTTTCATTCATTTCAAAATTTTTAAGGCTTTTTCAATTCCATTCACTTTTAACTCCAGTAAAATAGCTTTTTCCCCCTGTTACTGACCCAGTTGCTTTCTTCTGATTCTTATTTAAAATGTAGCAACTACTCTAGTAACCTAAGTTCCCCCCGCCATAGGAAACCAGAAAAAGAGCAAGTTAAATCCAACGTAAGCAGAAGTAAAGAAATAGTAAGAATTAGAGCAGAATTCAGTGAACTGAAAACAGTGAATTGAAATCAAGAAAGAAAATCAGTGAAACCAAAAGCTGCTTCTTTGAAAAGATGATAAAATTGATAAGCTTCTAGCCAGTTTAAGAAAAAAAAGACACAAATCAGTAATACCAGAAATCAAAGAGGGTCTATCAGTACAGTTTCCATAAACATTAAAAGGATAATAAAGTAGTAATAGTCATGGACAACTCTATGCTCACATATTTGATAACCATCTTAGATGAATGGGCCAATTCCTTGAAAGACAAAAGTTCCCAAAACTCACACAAGAAGAAATAGACAATGTAAAAAGATCTATATCTAGTAAAGAAATTGAATTAATAATTAATAGTCTCATAAAACAGAAAACATCAGGCCCAGATAGGTTAACTGGTATATTCTATCAAACACATAAGGAAGAAATGACACCAGTTTTCTACAGTCTCTCTCAGAGGATAGAAGCAAAAGGAATACTTCCTAACTCATTCTATGAGGCCAGCATCACCCGAATACCAAAACCAGACAAAGGCATTAGAGGAAAACTACAGACCGGTATCTCTCATGAACATAGATGCAGAAATCGTCAACAAAATATTAGTAAATCAAATCAACCAGTGTATGTAAAGAACTGTATACCATGATCAAGTGGGATTTATCCTGGGTATGCAAGGCTGGTGACCTATAGCAGCTCTTCTGTGTGGTTTCTAGATTTTCTGTGTCAGATTCCAAAATGCATCGTCATTGTAGATGATTTATTTTGAAAAAGCAATATTCCATTGACTCAGAAACCAGACATCCCCATCTTACCTAGGGGTAGCATGGTTGATAGGAAGAACAAACAGAGAAGACCTGGATTTGAGTCCCACCTCTGTCATGTACTTCCTGGCTGTGACTTCAGGCAGGTTTTCAGTTTCTTAGGATTTAACGTCACTTAAGTGAAATAATATATGTGAAAGCACTTTGTAGACTGAAAAGTGCTGTTATACAAATGTGAGTGGGGCACCTGGGTGGCTCAGCTGTTAAGCATCTGCCTTCAGTTCAGGTCATGATCCCCGGGGTCCTGAAATTGAGCCCCATATCCAGCTTCCCGCTCAGTAGGAAGCCTGCTTCTCCCTCTCCCACTCCCCCTGCTTGTGTTTCCTCTCTCACTGTGCCTCTCTCTCTCAAATAAATAAATCTTAAAAAAAAAAAAAATGTGAGTTACTTTATGTGAGGAGACGGGCAACTGACTGGGCAAAAGGATTTCAGCACCCCTTATTTCTTTATTCTTTGGAGAGCATTGACTTTTTAAAAAAATATTTTATCTTTTAAAGATTTTTTATTTTATTTATTTAATTTATTTTTATCTTTTAAAGATTTTTTTATTTTTAAGTAGTTTCTACATCCAGTGGGGGCTGGAACTCATGACCCCGAGATCAAGAGTTGTGTGCTTCACCAACTGAGGCAGCAAGGCACACCTGGAGTCCATTGACTTAAATGTAAATGTAATTCCGTTAGCTATGATGATGATTGTATTTGAGTGCCTGCTGAATTTCAGACTTTGTATAACAAACTTCACTGTTTTTCCAGCCCATGGTGCTGAAAAACAAAATATTAGAGCTGGTGTGGGCTCTTACAGCTAGACAAAGCAACAAGGGTAAGAAATAATAGCAGATTGAGGGAGAAAACCTGTATTAAAAGAACTGTAAAAAGCTACCAATGTTCAGCCTTTCTTGGAAGCACTATAGCAATGTTCAGCAAAATTTTAAATGTGTACCTTATGATATAGTAATTCCACTCCTTAGAAATGTATTCTGAAGGTATAATCTGACAAATAAGTAAATAGGCATATCAATATTTATTTTAGCTTTACTTAGAATAGTTAAAAATTGGAAGCAGCATTAAGATACATTAAGAAGTGGCTTCTGGAACCTCTTACTGTCTAGTATGTCTCAGAGTGGCGGCAGGCTGGGGAGCTGATGCGGCTCCATATTTGTCCATAAAGAGGGCAATGATTTGTCATGAACCCACATAAATAATCCCATCTCCATAAATTTACATCAAGTATGTGGGGAGTGTCTGGAAGGATGAAACATCGGAACAATTGACTGTGGTTGCTTCAGTGAGGTAGGATGATTACAGAACATTTTTTACCTTTCTCTCCTAAGTATAGTTACTTTGTATTTTTTGCATATTATTTTATAAACCAGGATCAAACCCTCCATAGTCTGGGAGTCATTTAATATAAAAATAAACAGTTCTGCCCACCATAAGAGTCTCTGAGGGCTACATGGAACACTAATTGGTGGTCACAGTTATACTATATGTAAATGACCAAGAAACTGAATTAAAATTACAGTTGATTTAAGATAATAGGGAAGTGGGTAATTAGTGTTTTCCATTAAAAATAGTGAGGGGCGCCTGGATGTCTCAGTGGGTTAAGCCTCTGCCTTTGGCTCGGGTCATGATCTCAGGGTCCTGGGATCGTGCCCCACATTGGGCTCTCTGCTCAACAGGGAGCCTGCTTCCCCCTCTCTCTGCCTCTGCCTACTTGTGATCTCTCTCTCTCTGTCAAATAAATAAATAAAATCTTCAAAAAAAATTAGTTGAAATTAGGGACACCTGGGTGGCTCACTCATTAAGCATCTGCCTTCGTCTCAGATCATAGTCCTGGGGTTCTGGGGTCCTGGGATCCCAAGCCCCACATCAGGCTCCCTGCTCTATGGGAAGCCTCCTTCTCCCTCTCCCTCTCCCGTTTGAGTTCCCTCTCTCGCTCTTTGTCAATTAAATAAAAAAATAAAATCTTTTTTTTTTTTAGAGATTTTATTTATTTATTTGACAGATTGAGATCACAAGTAGACAGACAGGCAGAGAGAGAGAGCGAGAGGAGGAGGAGGAGGAAGCAGGCTCCTTGCTGAGCAGAGAGCCCAATGTGGGGCTTGATCCCAGGTCCTAGGATCTTGACCTGAGCCAAAGGCAGAGGCTTTAACCACTGAGCCACCCAGGTGCCCCCCAAACCAAGTTTTTTTTAAAAAATAGTTGAAATTAAATGGAAATAGGATTCATTTCTCTAGAAAAATTATTTAATGTCCACATTATTCCCTTCTAGTAAATAACAAAGCATTGCCTGTTTTTAAAGGTAAGCGAAATTAAGTATTAGTGATTGTTTTAACAAATGGTAAAAACAAATTAGATGTTTATTTTCCTTCTATGCCCTATAATGAACATAAGATACATCCAGCTTCTAACAGCTTGAAACAAAAGTCATTTAATAACAACTGCCTTTCTCACACAGCAACTAGACTAGTATATACATTTTTTACTTTTTCAAAGCAATTATTTTTTGTGTCAGTACCACTCAAGGTTGGAACTGGGGTGGGAAATGCCCTTTTCGGGGGGGGGGGGCTTATATTCCTGAGATTGCGTTGTCCTCTGTTAACCTTGCCTGTGGTTCTATACTACTTGAAACCTTCTGTGGAGCCTGGGAAGCTGAGCCTCCTGGTTTCTTCGAGGAATATTACATATTTTTCTTTGATAGATTTGAATTTGTATTTAGGAAATAATTTTTTCCTACTTACCCTGCAGGGCTTTTAAAACTTCATGAATCCAGATTTTCACTCCTTCCTATTAGTTTACCTTTTTTTTTTTTTTTTAAAGATTTTATTTATTTGACAGACTTCTCTGTCAAGTGAGAGAGGGAACACAAGCAGGGAGAGTGGAAGAGGGAGAAGCAGGCTTCCTGTCAGTCAAGGAGCCCGATGCAGGGCTAGACCCCAGGAACCCCAGGGTCATGACCTGAGCTGAAGGCAGATGCTCAATGACTGAGCCACCCAGGCACACCCCTGTTAGTTTACTTTACGCTAAATGTCACCCACCATAATGTGGTCCCAGAGCTCCAGGGATGTGGGGTTTCTTTTTTTTTTTTTTTTAACCCCTAGCTTTATTGGACTCTAACAGACATAGAACGTTGTGTAGTGAACACTTGATCAGTGAGGCTGAGTCTTGGTGGTTGCCACAGTAACAGAAACTATTTCTGTGATTGAATAGTTTACTTATGAGGCAATTATCTTCTAGGGCACTGGCAAATCAACTTTAGCCAAGGCAGTCTGTAAAGAAACATCTGACAGATTGGATGCCCATGTGGAGATAGTTGACTGTAAAGCTTTACGAGGTATGACTATGATAACACTCAATATAAAACCCTTTTTTTGCTAGAAAGACAGAAATGTTATTTAATGCTGATAATCTAACAACTGTGAATATCTGATCTTTAATTTTTCTTTTAGTCATTGAAATTCCTTGAAAATGTAAAACCTTTGGCTTTCTAATATTTTCAGCAAAATTTTTAAAAGTCTCTGTACTTGATGGACGCCCAGCCCCCTCCTTTTTTTTTTCCCAGCCAAAAACTCTTTGTAGACTATATTCCTGGAAATGCCAACTTAGACCATTCTGAGAAAGTTAGTATCTAAGATATACTCTGATGGGTATAAATTATCCCTGAACTGCTAGAGAAACGCTGGGTGAGGCAGGGAAGGATGGCTATGGACAGTAAGGAGGGAAATTACAATTTACCGTGTATGCTTTTATACCTTCAAAGTGTTTATTGCTTCTTACCTTTTTTTTTAAAAAAACAAAACAAAAACAAACCAAGATTGGAAAGATTTTATTTTGAGTACCTCTTTCCCGCCTTGGCTGCCTCTACCATGTCATCCCATTTAGTCCCAGGCTCTGTATGTGTTTGTGTATTTTGAGTATATGGAAAGAAACTAAGAAATAGCCTTCAAAAACCCATTACTTCATATGCTACAAAGGTGGTTTTAGAGGGACTGTCCATCTCTCAGTCCTACTTGAAGCTTCATGTGAAAGCTTTGTTGTAGACCTAAGTAACCAGAACTCTGTATCAGCTTATGACTTTGTATATTTTCTGTTGTTTGAAAATTAAAAGTTGGCACTTCATGAGGAAGTTTGAAGCCAATGTATGATTCAAATAGAGTAACTCTAAAATCTCTGGACAGCTACATGTATGTTTGATTTTATGAGAGTCTTGATCCCCTACTCTTATTTATGTTTTTCCATATCCTCTTTTTATTTTACTGTTTTGTTGTATGCCATCTGACATTTGCTGTGGAATAAGGCCAGGAAAGAATACATACATACAGGACTTACAGTAGGATATTCCTTTTTTCCGTTTTATAAAATTCAGTTCTTTAGTGAGTCCTTTGAGGCTGTATTAATTAAAACCAAGTTAATGACTAACAAATTTTAGTGATTGGTATATTAACAAAATATGGCTGAAAGTTCCATAGTTAAATCAATATTGAATTTTCTAATGCTCTCAGTAGTGCAGCTAGAACTTACCAGCCCTGAAGTAACATTAAAACCATTTTATATCTTCCATATTAAGGAAAAAGGCTTGAAAATGTACAAAAAACCCTGGAGCTGGCTTTCTCAGAGGCAGCATGGAGGCAGCCTTCTGTGATTCTGCTGGATGACCTTGACCTCATCATTGGCCTACCTGCCGTCCCGGAACATGAGCATAGCCCTGAGGCTGCGCAGAGCCAGCGGCTGGTACATGGTAATGGCACCGCACCCACTGTGGCCGTGGGCCTTTTTCTTTGGCTAGCTGACAGTTTCAGTCTTAGTGACAGATCTGCTCTCTTCAGAAAATGCCATGTTATATGTTGCTTTTGAGGCTTCTGTATTAGTAAAATTGGTAGACAAGTGCTGTGTGAAAATTCTGCAACTTCGTGATTAGTCTTGTGGGGTTTTTGCATTCTCCTACGCTTATTAGAAATTGCTTTGTTCATTTGACAAATACTTGTCTAATGCTTGTGCACAGTCTGTATTCTCAAAGTCTAGGAGTGGAAAGAAAAGTAAACGGACCATTTTCATACGGAGTACAAATAGTGATAATGGTAGCTACCATGCATTGAGTGCCTTTTTTGGGCTAGGGACAGTTTTGTACTCTACCTGCCACTATCCTGCAACTGTTCTACAGGGGAATTCATGGAAATTCAGAGATTAAGTCGTTTGACCAGGGCAGCACAGCTCGGAGGTGGCGGGGTCTCTGCTAGAGGTGTATGCAGGGCCCTGGAGGAGCCCGCACGCTCAGCTGGGACTGGGAGGGTGGTAAGGAGTTAGCAGAGAAGGCTGCTGGGGGAGTTGATAACTGTAATTAACGGCATTTTGATGGAGGAGTAGACGTTAGCGTGAAGCAGCTTCATGCTAGTGAGGAAGCAAAGGAAGCGTGATCCACAGGCAAAGGCACAGAGGTATATGAACTGGTGGGAAGTTAGTGACTGTCGCACTGGAACTTAGAATTCATCGAGGGAGCTGCGGGGGTTGTGCCGGAGGATTTGGCAGCATGTAGGTACCTCAAGGTTCTTGAGGGAACAGATAGAAAATGCAACCTCAGTGCCTTGGCTTCTTACAAACTCCTGTTAATCTTGAAGTTTGAATCCTATAGGAGTACTTACTGGAATGCTGCAAATTTCTAGGTCAGGACTTTGATTCACATTATTAATGCCTCTTTCAGTTCTGACCGCCTAACCACCAAACCTGGCAAGAGCTGGTGTAGAGATTGTTCAGGAAGTCATAGGAATAGGAACTGTATGTTGCCTGATCAACAAAGTACAATATGGAAATTGATCATCTTTCTGTATTTATCTCAGACTCTTGTTCATTTACTTTCTAAAATCCCGAAGTAAGGAACCACTTAGGCATTATTTTGCATATATAGACTAAGTTTACAGTACTTCCTCTGCCTTGATTGGTTGGAGTGGGGGAGTGGGGCTGATACTAGGTCCTCAATAAATCCATCAATGAATGAATGGCAGATTTAATTTTTCAAAGGTATGAAGGATTCATACTCTCTGTACTCCATCTAAAAGCTCAACTTTAGATTTTTTTTAATGACTATAATTTTCAAATTTCATGTTTATATTTACTAAGCTTTTATCCTACATTACTTTATTATTCTAGCTTTGAGTGATATGATGAAAGAGTTGATTTCCACGGGAAGTTTGGTTGCACTGATTGCCACAAGCCAGTCTCAACATTCTCTGCATCCTTTGCTTGTCTCTGCTCAAGGAATTCACATTTTTCAGTGTGTCCAGCATATTCAACCTCCTGATCAGGTAATACTGCTTGTGAAGGTTGTTGAAATATGTCCCTCTTTATATAAAGCATTTTTCAATTTTTCTTTGTTTATGTATTTAATTAATTAAATTTATTTACATTAGGCTCCATGCCCAGTGCAGGGCTTGAACTCATGACCCTGAGATCAAGACCTGAGCTGAGATCAAGAGTCAGATGCTTAACTGACTGCGCCATCCAGGTGCACCTCATTTTTTAATGCTATTAATAATTTATGGCTTTAAACATATGCTTAAGGATATTTAAAAGGTGCATGTTGTGCTTAGATTCACAGTTTCCATTTATAACCATCTGAAATGTTATTATGTACTTTCCAAGGCTTTTGGAAAACATTTTTTTTTACTTACTAAAATTTTGTTATTCTATTTAAAAGGAAACAAAAAGCCTACAAATTCTGAACTGCTTCATTTTTCCATTAGTAAAATCTGTAAATACATCCTGGATATTAGAACTTTTTTCAGTTTATTGAGTTATAGTTAGCAAAGTTGTATATATTTAAAGTGTACAATATGATTTACATATACATTATAAAATATTTACCACAGTCAAGTTAATTGAACATATCCATTACATTACATAGTTACCTTTTGTAAAGATTTCTTTTTAAAAAGAAAGAGCATTTAGTGAGAAATGCAAATAAAATTATGAATATGTATATATATATTTTTTTTCATCGTAAGTGTACTCTTTAATCCCCATCATGTTTTTCGCCTATCCCCCTACCCACCATCCAGCTGGTAATCATCAGTTTCTTCTCTGTAGAGAGAACCTGCGGGACCTGAGACCACACTGTCCCCACTAGGACTTCACCCCCACTTAGCCTCTGGAGCGATGTCCCCCAGTGGAGCAGAATTCTAAACATTTTGATTTTCTGCTCCACTGCTCTGTGGCGTGCCAGGAGCCGGCCCCTCTCCCCATGGTCTATCTTCACATGGCTTCAGATTCACTTCTCCACTGGTCCTATCTTTCAGAAAGTGGTCGATTTTCTGTTTTTAGAATTGCTGCTCTTCTCTTCGATCTCCTGTTCGGTTTTTCCATTTGAGTTTATTTTTGTGTATGGTGAAAGAAAGTGGTCCAGTTTCATTCTTTGCATGTTGCTGTCCAGTTTTCCCCACATTCCCTGTTTGTTGAAGAGACTGTGTTTTTTCCCATTGTATATTCATTCTTCCTTTGTCAAAGATTAATTGTCCATATAATCCTGGGTTTATTTCTAAGTTTTCTGTTATATTCCATTGAACTCTGCCTATTTTTATGCCAGTACCATACTTTTTAAATTACTCCCAGTTTGTAATATAATTTGAAGGCTGGAATTGTGATGCCTCCAGCTTTGCTTTTCTTTTTCAAGATTGCTTTGGCCATGTGGCATCTTTTGTGGATCCATACACATTTTAGAATTATTTGTTTTAGTTCTGTGAAAAATGCTGATGGCATTTTGATAGGGACGCATTAAATGCGTAGATCACTTTGGGTAGTATAGACATTTTTAACAGTATTTGCTCTTCCAACCCATGAATGTGGAATGTCTTTCCATTTCATTTTTTTAATCAATATTTTATAGTTTTCAGAGTACAGGTGTTTCACCTCTTTGGTTAAGTTTATTCATGGATATTTTATTGGTTTGGGTGCAACTGTAAATGGGATCATTTTCTTAATTTCACTTTCTGCTGCTTCATTGTTACTGTATAGGAATGCAGCAGATTTCCATACATCAATTTTGTATCCTATAACTTTAGTGAATTCATTTATCAATTCTAGTAGTTTTTTGCTGGAGTCTTTGGGTTCTTCTATATATAGTATCACATAATCTGCAAATAGTGAAATTTTTTCTACTTTATCAATTTGGATACCTTTTATTTCTTTTTGTTGTCTAATTGCTATGGCTGGAACTCGCAGTGCTATGTTGAATTAAAGTGGTGTGAGAGAAAACAAGACATCCTTGTTTCTGATTGTAGAGGAAAAACTTCAGTTTTTCACCATTGAGTATGATGTTCAGTTGGGTTTTTCATAAATGCCTTTATTATGTTGAGATATGTTCTCTGTTAGATGTACTTTGCAGAGGGCTTTTATCATGAATGGATGTTGTACTTTGTCAGATGCTTTTTGTGTGTCTGTTGAAATGATCACATGGTGGTTTTTTTTTAAAAGATTTTATTTATTTATTAGAGATCACAAGTAGGCAGAGAGGCAGGCAGCGGGGGGCAGGGAGGGGGAAGCAGGCTCCCCGCTGAGCAGAGAGCCCAATGCGGGGCTCGATCCCAGGACCCTGGGATCATGACCTGAGCTGAAGGCAGAAGCTTTAACCCACTGAGCCACCCAGGTGCCCCAGTCACATGGTTTTTATCCTTTTTTATCCCAATAGCTGTTTTTAAAAATTTGATTAAACATTTGTTTCTTTACCAGCACCAATATTCCTGACCCACTATGATTTTATTACTCAGTTCTAATGTGTGGGTTTTTCCTTCACATCACCAAGCAATTCTCAGACACGAGATGGGTGTTGTAGAATTCAGCTTAATTCTGCTGTCTACTCAACATCAGCTTCCACAGATGAAGGGCTCAATCCTGCAGACTGCTTTCCACTTCAATGCCAATTGCAAATCAAGCTTTTTACAGTGCTTCTGACCAACTAGCTATAAATCATAGGTTCCCAAGATCCCCCGCCTGGCTTTGATTCATTTGTTAGTCAACTCACAGAACAAAGAAAGATAGTTTACTTAGTAGATTACTAGCTTATTACAGGGAGTCTTAAAAGATACAAATCAACAGCCAGATGAAGAGCTTCATAGAGTGAGGTTCTGTTCTCACAAAGCTGCTTCTGTCCTTGTGAAGTTAGGGCCCGGCAAGATGGCACACAGAAGCTTTCTCGGTCTCCAATGTGGAGGCTCTCTGAATCCTCTCCTTTTGGGTTTTCATGGAAGTTTCATTACATAAGCATGATTGATTAAATCTTTGGCCTTTTGTAATTGACTCAACCTTTAGCTGCTTTCCCCTTCCTGGAAATCAAAGTGTGGTCCTGCAGGTTTCAGCCTTCTATCATGGTTGCCTGGCAGCCAGCCTGCAGCCTTAGGTGCTTTCTGAAAGTCCTCTCATTAGCATAAGCTCTGGTGTTTTGGAAAGGGTGTGAATATCAGGATGCTGTTATCACTCTTATCACTTAAGAAATTCTAAGGGTTTTAGGAGAGCTAGGCCAGAAACAAGGACAAAAACCAAATACCTATTTCTTTTTTTTTTTTTTAAAGATTTTATTTATTTATTTGACAGAGAGAAATCACAAGTAGACGGAGAGGCAGGCAGAGAGAGAGAGAGAGGGAAGCAGGCTCCCTGCTGAGCAGAGAGCCCAATGCGGGACTCGATCCCAGGACCCTGAGATCATGACCTGAGCCGAAGGCAGTGGCTTAACCCACTGAGCCACCCAGGCGCCCCAAATACCTATTTCTTACCATAAATCACAAGCACATATGGCCCATCATTCACTTTGGGGACTCATGTTCATGAAGGTTTTAGAGGAAATGAGCTCAAAGAAGTATGTTCCAGGACTGGCGAGCACATTTTAACATCTTCTTTAAAATTCTTTTTTTTTTTTTTTTAAAGATTTTATGTATTTATTTTGAGAGCAAGAATGAGCACATGTGAGCCAGGGGAGGGGAAAAGGGAGAGGGAGAGAGAATCTGAAGTAGACTCCATGCTGAGCACAGAGCCCAACGTGGGATTCAGTCTCCAAACCGTGACATCATGACCTGTGCCAAACTCAAGAGTTGAACGCTTAACAGACTGAGCACCCAGGCACCCCTTTAAAATTCTTATTCTAAATATTCAGACCCTGTGCTTCTTACCTGTTACTGAAGAATGAAACTATTAAACCTAGCAGTAAGCCTAACAGAATGGTAGTGATATCGGTCTCTGAGTATCTATCTCTTTTTTAAGTTGGCTCCATGCTGAGCCCAAGACAGGGCTTGAACTCACGACCCTGACATCAAAACTTGAGCTGAGATCAAGAATTGGGCGCCTAGGGGCACCTGGGTGGCTCAGTCAGTTAGGTGTCTGCCTTCAGCACAGGTCACGATCCCAGAGTCCTGGGGTGGAGCCTTGCTTCTCCCTCTCCCTCTGCTGCTCTTCCTGCTTGTGCTCTCGCTCTTGCTTTCTCTCTCTCTCAAAAAAAAAAAAAAAAAAAAATCTTAAAAAAAAAAAAGAGACAACACCCAACCGACTGAGCCACCCCGGTGCCCCTGGATATCTTTTTAGAAATAAGTTTTATAGAAAAAACAACAAAAACCACTCCTAAAGGAAACAAATGTTACTAAAAAGGCTTCTTACTGATGAAATAGCATCATTTATCAGTATTTTTTTACAGCTTTATTGAAGCATAACTGAAGACAACAAAGTATTTAAAGTGTACAATTTAATTGGTTTTAATATGTATCTGTTATATACTGTACATACCATGTAACATGTACATACCATGAAACCATCACAATTAAGGTAGCAGTTCTTTGCATCACTCCCAAAAACTTCCTGGTGCCCCCTTTGCAATCTGTTTGTCCCCCACTTCTCTTTCTGTCAAATAGAGATTATGTCAACCTGATTTTTCTGAAGATATATGTACTGAAGTTTACATTTGAGTAAAATTAGAAATTGAATTTTGTGTTTTTGTCTTTAGGAGCAGAGGTGTGAAATTTTGCAAAATGTAATAAAAAATAAACTGGACTGTGAAATAAGCAGGTTCACTAATCTTGACCTGAAACGTATAGCTAAAGAAACTGAAGGGTTTGTGGCTAGAGATTTTACAGTGCTTGTGGATCGAGCCATCCATTCTCATCTCTCTCATCAGAGCATATCCACCAGGCAAGGTACGTGTTCCTATTATATCCAAAATTTGAGATCTTCCCACTGCAGAGAAAGTCAGTGTAGTAAGAATTAAATATATTCTATTTTAACATTCAGATAAGCAGGTGAGTAGGAAATCAGCATCTCCAGCTGAGATGATAGCATATTTTGAAGATTCGTATATAGATATGACTACCAAAAGAAGTTGTGTTTATTTTTAAACAGAATTAGCTTTAACAACATTGGACTTCCAAAAGGCTCTCCAAGGATTTATTCCTGCATCTCTGCGAAATGTCAACTTGCATAAACCTAGGGACCTGGGCTGGGATAAGATTGGTGGATTACATGAAGTTCGGCAGATACTCATGGATACTATCCAGTTACCAGCCAAGGTACTTATATATGAGAGAAAGAACAAGCACTTACTTCCAGAAGAACCACTGAATGGCTTTTTGTGTTGGCTTGCCTAATCTCAGTTCGATTCAAGAAGTATTTCTGGAGTTACCAAATAAATGCCAGCACTATTTTTGGTACTCTAACAGGTTTTTAAAAATATTGGATATACTCCTTGCCTGTACATAACTTAAAAAGGAAGTTGGGGTGATATTTACAGTATGTGTATTTTGATGTGAATTATGTGATTCTCATGTTTTGCTTGAGTCATTCAGATTGTACTAAAGCAAAATGAACTGTTAACTGGGATTTGAACAGGAACAGGTAGGAATGAGCTGGAAGAGTCACTTAGGTCCACAGAACTGAGGGATTGAGTCACATTCCAGGCTCCGGGTCTCAGTCCTAGAAAGACAGAGTTAGCAGGCAGCAGAGACCAGGCGGGTGGCAAGATAAAGTGGGCAGAGGTAGATTGTTCAGAAGATCGAATGTACAATCTAGGTGGTCATGCATTTGAGTCGCAAACCTCCAAGGTGAAGATCCTTGCATGAGATCAGCGACCCAGCGACCCAAGCTGCGACAGAGGTGAATAAGGACGTCAGTTATATGTGACTGGATGGCAAGTCCTGGAAACCGTGGCCAGTGGGCCCCGGACAAAGTGAGTGCAGCCAGGACTGCAGATTAAAGCCTGTTGGAGAAGGCAGGCATGGAAGCACTTGCCGGCAGGCTCATGCCCCCAAATGCTGGGTCCGGGCATGGGAACCCAGAGCTCCAAGGCTCTCTGCATAATGGCTGACTCTGAGGCCTCTTCAGATTAGAATGGAGAGGCGGGGTGGGGGGTTGGAATTTTGTCAGCAGGGGGAACTGACTAGGCATACCTAACAGAGGAGACCAGGAGACTGCTGACGTTAGCCTGTTAGCCTCGTGTTTGGCTCACCCGTCACAAAGCCTTCCTGCTCTCCAGTAATTTAGAAGCAGCCAGTTATCTGCGCAGCTCAGAGGCCCTTGGGAGAGCTTACTGTTGGCAGTATACATGCTTCTCCCTTATTTTACTTTTTTCAGTTTAGTATATTTGAATATATGTAGCTATCATAACTTTCCTTATGAACCATACAAAGGGAAGACCGTATGCTTGTTAAAAGATTGTTTTTTATTTCCTAAATGTAGTACTTGTATAATATTTTTTAAAACAGGACAAAATGGAAAGCAGTTCAGAGGCAGTTACACACTCTTCATGAGGAGTGTATGCTGTGGTCCAGTTGCTAAAAAAAATTGGTGGTAGATTCTTTGAACTTATGTACTGAGTAGGAACTTTATTTTCTGTCGTTACACGGTTAATAAACCTGGCAGTTACTCCCTTCTGAATCCCTCTTTCTGTACATTGACTTTGCAGCTTAGTCCTTTTTTTGGATTTGAGCCCTTTGTCATGTTTTTGTATTTTTCAGTACCCAGAACTGTTTGCAAACTTGCCCATACGACAAAGAACAGGAATTCTGTTGTATGGTCCTCCTGGGACAGGAAAAACCTTACTAGCTGGAGTAATTGCACGCGAGAGTGGAATGAATTTCATTAGCGTCAAGGTATGCCTCTCTCCTTTTTTTAAATGGAGGTAAATTTACATAACAAAGCGGAGAAGTCAGTGGCATGTGATGTATTTGCAATGCTATGTGACCACCCCCTCTCTCTTATTTCAAAACTTCTTCATCCTATTCCCTGTCCCCCCAGCCCCTGAGAGCCACTAATGTGCTGTCTAGGGATTTTCCTGTTCTGGACATTTCATATGAAAGAAATCATGTGGTGTGTCATCTTTTTGTGACTGGCTTCTTTTACTGAGCATGTTTTTAAGGTTCAGCCACATGGTAGCAGGTATCAATACTTCAGTTTTTAATTTTTTTTTGTATTTTTTAAGGTATGTATTTTTAAGATTTTGTCAGAGTGTGTGTGCGCACATGGGAGAAGAGACAAAGGGAGAGCAAGATAATCACAAGCGGACTCCATGCTGAGCGTAGAACCCAGTGTGGGTCTTGATCTCACAACCCTGAGACCAGACCAAAATCAAAAGTCAGACCCTTAACCGACTGAGCCACCCAGGTGCTCTAGTACTTCAGTTCTTTTTAAAGCTGAATGATATTTCATTGTGTGGGTATCAGGTTTTTTTTACCCATTCATCATTGGTGGATATTTGGGTTATTTCCACCTTTTGGATCTTACGTGTAATGTTGCTGTAAACATTTGTGTGCACATTTCTGTGTGGACATGTTTTCATTTCTCTTGAATAAGTACCTAGAAATGTAGTTGCTGGGGCATATGATAATTCTTTGTGTGACTTCTTGAGGCACTGCTGATCTGTTTTTCACAGTGACTGCATCATTTCATACCCCCACTAGCAATGACGAGTGTGCCTATTTCTCCATATCCTTGCCCGTGTCATTTATAGCTCTCGACTGTGGGTTAGTCTCATATTTGGAAAACTAGCAGCAGCGATCCATCTATTAGTTAAAGCTGCGCAGGAGGGGGCGCTTGGGTGGTTCAGTTGGTTAAGCTCCGGTCTCTTGATCTCAGCTCAGGTCTTGATCTCAGGCTCATAAGTTCAAGATCCACACTGGGCTCCACACTGGGCTATGTGGGAAACTGAATAAGGAGCCACCTCCCTTTTGTAGGGCTTAAGCTGTTTTTGCTTAAGGTAAATCTCCATGCATTATCAAGTAGACTTATGCATAAATACTCAGATAAAAGAGCAAACTACACCTGAAGGGTGAAGAAAAGCTAGAAGACTAGGGGTCAGAGGTCACACTTAGGTGGAAGCCGGGTTTTTTGGCTCGGTTCCTTGGTGGCTGTGTTTCACGCCTGTGTGTGCCACACTGTGCCCAACTGTCCTCAGAAGATGCCTGCGGGGATGACAGGACATACCGGCAGACAACTTTGGGGAGTGCCTCAGTCTGCCACTGGCATGACCTTACAGCCTGAGATCCCATATCTTACTTGTATGCTTTCAGCAACCCCACAATAGTAATTTAGTCATTAGATTTCAAGGGGGAAGAAATCAATATATAGTGTAGCCTTTTTCAAAATGGATTTATAATCTGGAAGCCAGTTTAGTAATTTGCAGTTGGGTTACACCTATCCTTCTTGTGATGACGTGATTTTTTTGTGTGTGTGAGTTTGTTATATGGTTACCAGCTACCCTGGCCGTGATGGAGAAAGAGTGTAACTTAAAATTTCCTGCCTTTTTCTGGATTTTGGAGTAACTGTGGTTATATATCCGCTTCTTTTTTTGCTTGTCACTAAAAAGTACTTTCACTATATGAAGGAAAGCAATCTTCAGGATTAAAGTTTATACATGTTGTTGCAGTTCAGATTGTTCTATTAAGGAGGCCATCTTTGCCTTTTAGTAAACCTTCAAATCATGGTTTGGGATGAATTCTCAACAGAAAGGTTTCAGTAAAGAAATTCTCTCTGGGTGGGTCAGGGTAGATGCGGGGAGACATGCATCCAAGACAAGGGCCTTCACTGACACCAGTATGTTGCCTTGTTCATAATATTTTGGTTATTTCTTGTTCCATCCTCTGTGGTTCTGTTTAGACTAGGAAATCTCATTAAATGCTAGTATATCAATAGATATCTATCTAGCTGAGTATTAGACATTTTTTATTAGGGTTACATATCCTGATCAGTATTTGGTCTTTTTGAGGTAACGATTTTTCACTGGAGATCACTTTAGGGCCTATTCAGTTTTCTTTGGTTTTATTTTTTATTTTATTTTTTTAAGATTTTATTTATTTATTCGACGGAGAGAAAGATCACAAGTAGAGAGAGGGGGGGAAGCAGGTTCCCTGCTGAGCAGAGAGCCTGATGCGGGGCTTGATCCCACGACCCTGAGATCATGACCTGAGCCGAAGGCAGAGGCTTAACCCACTGAGCCACCCAGGTGCTCCTGGTTTTGTTTTTTAAAAGATTTTATTTATTTGAGAGAGAGCAAGCATGCAAGCGGGGGAGGGGCAGCAGGAAAGGGACAAGCAGACTCCCTGCTGAGCATGCAGCCCAGCACAGGGCTCGATCTCATGGATGCTCGACTGCCTGAGCCATCAGGTGCCCCTGGGCCTATTCAGGTTTGATTTTTTTTTTTTTTTCTCCCTTTTAAAAAAATTTTTTATTATGTTCAATTAGGGGATTCTGTAGTGAACAAAACTGCCCTTTTGGAGCTTACATTTGGAGCTTACATTCTACTGGTGGAGAAAGACCCATTCACTACAGAATATAGCAGACACGGGGGTCTATGCAGGAAGACAAGCAGGACTGAGAGGGTCAGCAGCCAGGCCTTTCTAGGATGTGGCATTCTGTCAGAGATCTGAGCCCTGAGACTGGGGACAGAGGTACTAGGCAGAGATGACCCAAGGTGTAGAACCTGTGACAGGATAGTTATTCCAACCACTTAATTTTTTAAATGTATTTGAGACACCTGTTTAAGTCAAAATTCTTTAAAAATAATATTTTTGTTTATCTCAGTTCTAATTTATTTTACCCAATAGGGGCCAGAGTTACTCAGCAAATACATTGGAGCAAGTGAACAAGCAGTTCGGGATATTTTTATTAGGTAGGTTTCCTATGACTATTTTTTTTTTTTCCAATTTATTTATTTTCAGAAAACAGTATTCATTATTTTTTCACCACACCCAGTGCTCCATGCAAGTCGTGCCCTCTATAATACCCACCACCTGGTACCCCAACCTCCCACCCCCCCCCCGCCACTTCAAACCCCTCCTATGACTATTTTTTAAGTAACATGAAATGCTGAAAGAAAATTATAAGTAGTTATTCAAAGAATCTCCAAGTAATATGAAGCACATCATTACTCCAGAGCAAGTTGGCCATATGCAATGTTAATTTTTTTAAGAGAGAAACTATTTATTATAGCATTAAAGAGTAAAAGTAAGATTTTAAATTCAAGAACTACTTGGTGTCATTTTAATATTTCTTTATAAAATAGCAGAAGAATATAAGTCCATATATTTTTAAAATGAAATGAACTCTTGTATATCCACCACCCACTTTAAGCAATGGAACATTCCCCAGAAAGTATTATTACAGATAAAGGCAGTCACCACATGGTGACAAATTTGCCAGGAAGATAATACAATACTAAAATTGTATTCAGTAAGATATCTTCAAAATATTTAAGGTAAAAATTGATAGAACTACAAGGATAAATCTACCTTCATAGTAAAAGATTTTCATAGGTGTCAGAATATTTAAACAACAGACTCAAGATTGATCTAAGCGTATATAAAACACGTACCCAACAACTGGAGAATGCAGTCTTTTTAAGCAAACTGGTATATTTTCTGAAAATTGGCCCCGTGGTTCCATACCTAGCAACGGTAAGTTTCAAAGACCCAGTTTATTGAAAACAAGGACAGTTAATATATACACTTTGCCTTCCTTAAGGATTTGCTATAAAGATTTAAATCAATACATATATGTACAAACATATATATATATATACACACACACACAGTTATTACTTTGCCTTATTTAAATATGAAATACTGTTTTTCCCAGAGCGCAGGCGGCGAAGCCCTGCATTCTTTTCTTTGATGAATTTGAATCCATTGCTCCCCGGCGAGGCCATGATAACACGGGGGTTACAGACCGCGTGGTTAACCAGTTGCTGACTCAGTTGGACGGAGTGGAAGGCTTACAGGGTAATAACTGTAAAAACAGAAATAGCTTATTGTAACAATAATTTAATAATTTAACCAGGATTTAAGTAAAGAGTATCTTCCCCCCAGGTGTTTATGTATTGGCTGCTACGAGTCGCCCTGACTTGATTGACCCTGCCCTGCTGAGGCCTGGCCGGCTCGATAGATGTGTCTACTGCCCTCCTCCGGATCAGGTGACAATTGCATACTCCGTCTAAACCCCAACAAATGCTACGCTCTAGCCTTGTGAGCTTTACTTCTGCC
The DNA here is from genome assembly GCF_020171115.1 of Neogale vison. Lineage (NCBI taxonomy): Eukaryota > Metazoa > Chordata > Mammalia > Carnivora > Mustelidae > Neogale > Neogale vison. The sequence continues at coordinate 159,974,795 of NC_058094.1, read as the reverse complement.
TGGTAATAGTCGTCCGTCCATAGAAGAGCAGCTTTAGGCAGGGCCTTAGTCACAGATTCCGAAGTAGATACAAAGCCCAGGCGTGTCCGTGCAAGTCTGGAAACTTTGTAGCTTCTCACTGTTGGCCAGTTGGGAAAAAAAAGGACGGAAACTTTAAGTTTCACATGTCCACGTTCCCTATGTCCAAAGGTCACACACCTCCTTATCCTGGCAAGACTTTTTAAGAATCAAGCATATGACTAGTGAGCGTCGAAGCAGGTTACAGAGAGGTAAGATTTTAACTGTTCCTAGTCTGTTGTCCCACCTCCTGTCCCCAAATTTACAAACTAATGAGTTTGTCACTTGTAGGTATTACTTAAAATTTCTTTTGAAACACTTTTTTGGCTCATTTGCCAAAACCTAGAAAAGAAGCATGATCTGAATAAGGATTTACACTGTGATTTTCATTCATTTTCCTCGGTCTCTTCTGGTAGGGAAAAAGCTCCAAAGGAGAGACAGTAGATTAGTGGTACATTTTTCAGCTTGTAATGCTTATTAGAACTACAGTTAATTTGTAAAAAATCATAATACAGTTTAAAATAAAATTTAACTTCATTTTATTTGTTAAGTCAATTAGTTTTTCTCCCTTCAGGTGTCACGTCTTGAAATTTTAAACGTTCTCAGTGACTCTCTACCTCTGGCAGATGACGTGGACCTTCAGCACGTGGCCTCAGTGACCGACTCCTTCACGGGGGCTGATCTGAAAGCTTTACTTTACAACGCGCAGCTGGAGGCCTTACACGGACGGCTGCTGTCCTCTGGGCTCCAAGTCAGTCATGGCAGGAGGGCGGGGCTGTGGCGTTTTAAGAGAATAAGAGCAGTTTAGTGTTAGCAGGGCAACCTTAAGAAATCCTATTTTTTAACAGCCTTAGTAAAACTGAAGAGAAATTTACCTGTAGTCAGGTCAATCGTTGGGGCTCCTAGTTCTGCAGAGAATCTGTAAGTAGGAAGTGTTCAGTATCTATTTCTTTACCGTTCCTTTTAATGTTACCTTACTACTAGTAAAAATGGTGCATGGAAGGATATTAGTTCAATTGGGTTATCATGAATTAGATAATATAACCAGAAATATTTTTTTTATTTAAAGTATAAAACAAAGTCAAAGTGTTTCTACTGAAGCTCAAATTGTCCCAGAACTGGCCCACAGGAGCCACGTGTGGATGGCTTCTGTGTCCTTTCAGTATGTCCCCATCATTCTTTGATCACGGACTTGATTCCTGATGGAACAGGGTATTCTAGGTTTAACTTATACTTTCTGTACCCCAGATCTATCCTCTCAGGATAGTATTTTAATTTTTGCAGCAGATAATCTGACTTCTGCTACATTACAGACTTGACATTTTCTAGGCAGGGTTTCCCTGTGTACTCCCCCACCCCGCCAACCCCATTTGGTTGGAGGGTCTCACAGGGCCTGATGTTCCTAAGTCAGATACTATCAAGTTTTTGCTGTTTCTTTTGGCAGGCCACTGAAGCTCTCCACCCTCTTCATTAACAGAAACGGGTTTATTTCTAAAACACTGCAGTGATAAAGCACTGTATCACAGGTTTGCTTCATCATTTCAGAGTTGGAAGACAGATTCATACAAATAAAACACAGAGGCTTGAATCCTAGCTTTGTTACAGAGATTTTGGGGAGATGGTAAATTATGTACATATTCTATTTTTTTAAGATTTAGTTATTAAAGCGAGAGAGAGAGGGAGAAGCAGGCTTCCTGCCGAGCAGGGAGCCCAATGAGGGGCTTGATCCCAGGATTCTGGGATCGTGACCTGAGATGAAGGCAGATGCTTAATGACTGAGCAACCCAGATGCCCCTATTTTAATAATTATAAGTTTTATTATGTGCCTCAGAATCATTAGAAAATTAGTAAGAGCCCAAGTTTGGCTCAATGCAGGTTTTCTGAGGACTGGTTTTTTTCTTTCTCTAAGTGCCCGGTGCTGCTCCCAGGCCACGCCGCTGGTGAGTGTAGGCAGTACTCTCTGGATGCGTCACAGTCTAGCAGCCGACAGCGTTCGTCCCTGAGTCCTAGCAACAACGGCTCGTACAGCGAGTGCACAGAAAGAGTACAGCTGAGACCTGACTTGTGGGACTGTTGTGTGGTTTTGGGAGAACTGGGACCCCTTTGCCATTTGTACCCTACAGTCTGGTCTGAGGGGATCACAGAGGACACAGGGTGGACGAGAACCCTGTGGAACAAAATTTTAGAGAAATGCCTCTTGTACTGGTCTCAGTGTAGTTTATTTCACAGTTGTAGATTATTTAGATCTTTACAACTGTTGTCCTTTTTGTGTGTTTTAGGATGGGAGTTCCAGCTCCGATAGTGACCTGAGTCTATCGTCAATGGTTTTTCTTAACCACAGCAGTGGCTCGGACGATTCGGCTGGAGATGGGGAATGTGGCTTGGAGCAGTCCCTTGTTTCTCTAGAGATGTCCGAGATGCTTCCGGATGAATCCAGATTCAACATGTACCGGCTCTATTTTGGAAGCTCTTATGAATCAGAACTTGGAAACGGAACGTCTTCTGACCTGGTATCTCGGGTGGTAGCCTGTGTACAGTTGTGATGCGTAAAGGCATAGGTTGGTGTAGAAGCTCCTACCCAGCCCCACCTGTGCTTTCTGGTGGGTCTTCCGGAAAGTAGCCTGGCTTTTCCTTACACAAGTTAGTCATTTCATCCTCAGTGTAAGGACTGTGAGGCAGAGCTGGCAGCGAGAGGAAGCCAAGGAGCTGGGGCGGTTGCTTGGGGGGTTATCTCCCTTCATGAGTGGTTTTAAAACATCTTTAGTAGCAGATCCATTGTATATGACACTGTTATCATTAAGACAGTTGAAGATAATGAGAAATTTGATGTAATGCTGCAACAAGGAAAACATTTAGATTTCATGGGGCAGTATCTTAAAATAGCATTTAATACCTGTCCTCCCAAAATTAACAGTGGTTCACTGTACTTTATCAGTATACATAACATTTTTAGGTATACTTAGTTATATTTTTGGTTTTTGCACATCTGCTTTATTCAAGTTTTTAATCTAAAAGTGAGCCATTTTTATTCCCAAGAATAACAAGCTCTTGGTTTAACTCTAGTCATTGTTGTCTGTTTCTTAACTTACCTGCAGCTGATCCAGAACCTTATAGTATAACTCACTCTGCTGAAAACAAATAAGGCACATTTGGAACCTTCCTCAGGGCATTAGTATGGGTGGATTTAGTAACAAAGCATTAAATACACCCCGGTGGCAGTTTTCACCCAGTGGTGGTTTCACAGCATGAGAAAGATGAACAGATTTTGAAAGGCTTAATTTCAGTTAATCAGATGTAAGCTTGTCCATGTTAAGGTTTGACTACTTCATATTTTTAATTTGATCCTTGATACACATATATCCTTTTCTCCCGCTCTTTTCCTCCCTTCTCTCCTAACCACACTTAACCCACGCAGAGCTCACAGTGCCTGTCTGCACCAAGCTCCATGACGCAGGATTTTTCTGGAGGTCCTGGGAAAGAGCAGTCGTTTTCACGCCCTCCGGTGTTGCGAACAGCCTCACAGGAGGGTTACCAAGAACTCACCCAGGAACAGAGAGAGCAGCTGCGGGCAGAGATCAGTGTCATCAAAGGCAGATACCGGAGCCAAAGTGGAGTATGGCTTGTCTCCCCCGACCCCTGTGACCACTGTAAAGACTGTCAGAATTGTTCTTCCTTTTGTGATGAGTATTTCTGTCAAGAAATGAGCTCTATTTATAAAGAGACTGAAACACATTGATCAAATAGTTATGTGCATCCTGCTTTGAAACAGTTTTTAGTAATCTTAGGAGAAAGGGAATGTATAGTCTCCCGAAAAATGGGCTGTGGCTTTGCCCATCACAGCCCTAAGTTAACGTTGTGTTTTTTTATTTAAGGAGGATGACTCTTTTCACCAACCAGGACCAGTCAAAACCAGTATGGCCATTAGCCAGTCGCATTTAATGTCTGCGCTCAGTCACACGAGGCCATCCATTAGTGAAGACGACTGGAAGAATTTTGCTGAATTGTAAGTACCTGATTCTGGTTTGGAAGTAGGGAGATGAAAAGTTTAAGTGACCAATCAGCTGTAAAGTTACTAATTTTGAATATGTAACGGCCCCATCAAAACAACAGCTATGCATTTAAACACTCCCAAACTTCGAGTATTGAAGTATAAAATGAGTTTTCATTATCTAGTTCACTTGATATTTGTTTTATAATGAACTGATTTAATTTTAAAAGCTTTGTTAAAAGCTCAACTAGTTTGCCAAAAATGCCTTCAAATTCATTGACTTGTGGACCGTGGTTCACACACATTTGGATTTATAGGCTTCTTGAAGTTGTTTCTAGACCCACAGATTGGGGACCATTCTGGGTCAGGGATTTAACTTAATTCAATGCAAGAAATTCTTATTCCTGGTCTTAAAAGTTACAGCTCTTTTTTGAGGTGGACAGGTATGTATATATTGTAAGGGCAGAAAAATTTTCCCTTCTTCCCTCTGTTCTTTGGCCTGTCTAATAATTGACAAAAGACAGTAACACAAGAAAAATTTCATACATACAGGAGCTCCACTAAGGTAGGAAACTCAAAGGCAGTCCGGCCACTAAGGTTTACATACCGTCCTGAGCTAAGGGGGCTTAGAAAGGGAGGAAGGAATTCACAGAAGATGAAAAGAGCAGATATTTGCCCTGCAGTAAAAAAGAAGTCCTCTCTGGTAAATAGGGAGTCTGTACCAGAAAGCAGGCCACTTTAATTCATCTAGGTAGTTAATGGAGATTAAAAAGCTTTACCCGAGTCTGCGGGGTCTTAATTTCCTTCAGCTCAACATAGTCCATGTGCCGAAGAGGCCCATTTTGGGGTGGCATATTCTACTCCCAGTAAGTACATATTCTTATGTGTTTATCGTAGAGAAATTAGAAAACAATAAGAAAATAAATTTCCCTTATCCCCCCACCCAAAGCATATATTTGTGCCTTTTTTTCCACTAAGCCACTTTGCACCTGGTGCTCTATAGTCTTCCCTAAACATCTTGAACATTCTTTCACATTTCATTTATCTTTTTTTTTTTTTAAGTTTTTTTTAAGATTTTATTTATTTGTCAGAGAGAGAGGAGCAAGAGTGAGCACAGGCAGACAGAGTGGCAGGCAGAGGCAGAGGGAGAAGCAGGTTCCCTGCCAAGCAAGGAGCCCGATGTGGGACCTGATCCCAGTACGCTGGGATCATGACCTGAGCTGAAGGCAGCTGCTCAACCAACTGAGCCACCCAGGCGTCCCTCATTTATCTTTTAAAAAAAAAAAAAAAAAAGATTTTATTTATTTGACAGACAGGGGTCACAAGCAGGCAGAGAGAGAGGAGGAAGCAGGCTCCCTGCTGAGCAGAGAGCCCAATGCGGGGCTTGATCCCAGGGTCCTGGGATCATGACCTGAGCTGAAGGCAGAGGCTTTTACCCACTGAGCCACCTAGGCGCCCTTCTTTCACATTTTAAATGTTACTTTGTTCTTTTTTTTTTTTTTCCTTTTTTTTAAAAATATTTATTTATTCGGCAGAGAGAGGGATCACAAGTAGGCAGAGAGGCAGGCAGAGAAAGGGGGGAAAGCAGGCTCTCCACTGAGCAGGGAGCCCGACGTGGGGCTTGATCCCAGGACCCTGAGATCATGACCCGAGCCAAAGGCAGAGGCTTAACCCACTGAGCCACCCAGGCGCCCCAAATGTTACTTTGTTCTTAATGTCACTTCATAGGATGGCTCTGCCGCAGTTTCCAATATTGCTTCCAATGGTATTGCTTCCAATACCATTACACAGTGTGCTAATGAAATCCTTGGAGCTGAAGGTTTGCACACAGCCTCAGCTGTCTCACTGAGGCTGAGGATGAATTGTTACACTGCAGGATACACACATTTTATAAAGGTTGCTTGCCTTCCAGACATACCTACAATACCATATGTGGAGAGGCCAGCTTCCCTAACACCCAGCATAATTCTCTCTCTCTGATCTTGGCCAGCATGCTTGGAGAAAAATCTTGTTTAAAAATTTACATCTTTCTAACTTGTCTTTTTATCCCCTTTATTCTTTTGATTGGAAGATCCAACTTTCAAAAATAAAGCACTCTAATTTGTTTTTTCCTTTTGGCTAAAATATAATCTGTTTGCAAATAATTCCCCTCTTTTTTAATTTTAGCATTTACATGCATTAAATATTATCTCATTCTTTTTAAGGTATGAAAACTTTCAAAATCCAAAGAAGAGAAAAAATCAAAGTGGAACAATGTTTCGACCTGGACAGAAAGTAACACTAGCATAAAAGATGCTTGTGATTTTGTTTTTGCTGGCTTGTTCCTATGTTGTAACAGTAAAAATGGTGTCTGTAAAATTCTTTTTAACAAATTAAGCTATAAAATCTGGTTATATAATAATCAGGATTACATGAAATTAAATGGTAGAATTGGGATATTTATAGCAGAGTCTGTATCTTATTTCCTATAAATCTAAATTAAATCCTTAGTGAAATACTATGGTCCAAATAGTGTAATTTTTTTCCTCACCTGAAGAAAATACATTTCTTAGAACTCACATATTCACCATCTTCCTTGCATTTGACAAACCTTGGGCTTAGCAGCTGTGACCACTTGGAAATAAAATATCCTGTTGTTCTGTCAGAATATACAGAATTCACCCACAATTCAAATAAATGTCATTATTCCCTCCACAAGAAATGAGATCACGTCCCCCTAATCTCCGACCTGCAGCTCCCAGGGCGTGGAGTGCTGCCCATTCCTCCCCTGCTCCGTCACGACCTTATCTGGATGTTCTCTAGGCTATGAATCCAAGGTAAAATCAGCGACCATCAGCACAAACCACATCTAGTAATGCAGTAAGTGAAGAGAATAATTAAGGGACAAAGTTAGGTGAAATACAGAATAAAGAACAGCAAAGAAAAAATGTACAGGCCGCACCTGGTGTCTCCCTGCCGCTGAGCTTGAGGCTGGGGCTACTAGTTCTGGCTTCTCTCTTCTGTCACCTTGAGGGCAGGCTGGATTATCGAGTCTGTTACCAGGTGGGATGGTCTAAATCTTCCATGAACTCTTACTAGATTCAGTACCACCTGCAGGTCCCGTCCACACTTCTCCAGTCCTGAGCCGAGAAGCAGCAAGGCTGTGCTCACTCAGCCAGCACCACAGTGCCCCTCACCACCACCTTACGAGCCACCGGCCTCACCCAGGTTCCTCTTGTATTTCTCCTTGGCTTCCCTCTCAGTGAGCAAAGCCCACAGGGGATGGAGACAAAGACTTGGTACTCTGGTATTAACTAAGTGCAATCCCCCTTACCCCTTCATTCCCAGATCCTTACACCGAGGTCATGGTCCCTGAGTCCCTGCCTGTTCTGGACAGACTGTATCTGCTGCAAGCCCACCAAGAGCTGTGGCCCTAAAAGGCCAGCTGCTGCAGGGCGAGGGGTATTTACAGAAGGTCCAGTGAATCCCACTCGAAGCCCACCACCTTCTCTGCAGGGTGAGTTTGGTGATCAGAAAGCAAGGGGGAGAGCAGAATAGCATAAAACCCTGTCAGTAAGTCCTTGAAAGATGGTACTGGCAGATGTGTGGAGGACAAAGCAAATCTAGATCCAGAATGTGTCCCTTCCAGGGAGGACAGATCACTGTCTCCTCTCAGACAGAAGAGAGAGACCTTCAACCACATCAACCTTCAAACACACACGGCTTGGGCTGGTGTCCCCGGCTCATACACCCACATGGCTGGTCACTGCTGCAGATGAGGGGGCCTCAGGGCAGAAGCTGGGTCAGCCTCTGTGTTGTAGAGAGGACACAGAGACACCCCCATCCCTGCCACTGCGGCCACTTGGTTTATGAATCTATTGAACAAGCACTGCAGGGTGGGAGGAAAAAGCTGACATCTAGAGACAGCGCGTCTAGAACTCCTGACGATTAAAAGCACTGACGACTTAACATTCACCTTGATCGTGCACATTTTTATTCTGAGTGCATTCCGAGAACTCCAGCCCTAGTTTCCCCCAGACTTCCTGGCCAGTTCTCTGGTCCTGCTCTGTAAATCTCTCATCACCCAGTTGTTAGCCACTGACTATGGCTCCACATGGATTTTTTTTTTTAAAGATTTTATTTATCCATTTGACAGACAGAGATCCCAAGTAGGCAGAGAGGCAGGCAGAGAGAGAGGGGGAAGCAGGCTCCCTGCTGAGCAGAGCCTACCTCAGGGCTTGATCCTAGGACCCTGAGATCATGACCTGAGCCAAAGGCAGAGGCTTTAACCCACTGAGCCACCCACGTGCCCCCCGCATGGATTTTTATATCAGACATCTCTACCTCCTTGCAAAATCAAAGAGACATGCTACTCAAAAAAAAAAAAAAAAAAAAATCTGCTTCCTTGGAGGATTTTCTCTCTACCGATTGTCAGGGCTAACCCCCGGAGATAGCAGTGCTGCCCTCACTCTGACAGGCAGGTCATGGTGCAGCGCTGGGTCTCTAGGAATTAGCGTTAGTGCAGATCCAGTGTCTCTCATAATTCCTGGAAAGTCTCAGACACTGGAAAATGGCTTTGGGTCTTTTGGGAAAGACTTCAAAGAAACAAGAGACCCAGCAAGTACTTACGGTGTTATATCAGGGCTCTTGCCCTACACACCTGGCTTCCTGCTTTGTCGGACCTGAACCTGAGAACCGGGTGAGGGGCCCTGAAGAAGCTGTGATGACTCACATCACCCCTTTGTTTATTAACAGGGAGATTTTTAAATTATAAAAAAATCAAGTAGGATCTTTGACCATCTGTTTTGGTCTTAAGGATCCCACAATTAGTTGGGCAGCATCAAAGAACCGTGCGGGTCAGATCCTTGTAACAAATGCACCGTCGCTGGCTACAGCAGCCACAGCAGTGCCTGTTACACCAGGACCCAGTCACCCACACTGAACCCAGAAAGCCCGTTTCTACTGCAGCGTCTCCCTGCCAATTGCATCTCGCCTCAGGTGTTGGTGCCTATACACAGACTCCTTCCAACCATTCCAACACTCTCTCCCTTGCCTTCCTGTGCTCCTTGGAAAGTAAATGACCAAGTCACATGATCTCTGTTATAGCCATGCATGGTATGTGACATAGTTCTGGGCAGCGAGCAGAGGTAAGTCCTGGGGTGGGCTTTTTTCCTGAAATGAGAGCACAGCATCTGCAGATGCAGCAACCGTCTTGCAAACATGAGGGTAGAAACCAAAGGAGACTGATCACAGAGCAAGAAGACGGAGCCGGTTTCCCTGATGGCATCACTGAGGTACACACCAGCCCCTGGATGGCATACACCTAGATTTTTTTTTTTATGCATAAGAAAGATAAATCTCTTGTTTACTTCTCTGATTAGGGTTCCTGTTGCAGCCAAGATCAATCCTAACAAATACACCAATGTATTTCTTACAGACTTTTTTTTTTTTTTTTTTTTTTTTTAGATTTTATTTATTTGACAGAGGGAACATAAGGGGAGTGGGAGAGGGAGAAGCAGTCTCCCTGGAGCCTGATGCAGGGCTCAATCCCAGGACCCTGAGATCACGGCCCGAGCCAAAGGCAGATGCTCAATGCTTGAGCCATCCAGGTGCCTGGTGGCCCAGTGGGCTAAGCCTCTGCCTTCCACTCAGGTCATAATCTCAGGGTCCTGGGATCAAGCCCCACATCAGGCTCTCTGCTCAGCGGGGAGCCTGCTTTCCCCTCTCTCTCTGCCTGCCTCTCTGCTTACTAGTGATCTCTCTCTGTGTCAAATAAATAAATAAAAATCTTTAAAAAGAAAAAAAAGACTGGGTCCTTAAATTATAACACCATCTTACAGCTTGATTTATTTTGTAAACAGGAGGGTAAATGGGAGGAAATACCTTATGTAATGATCTTTATAGCACTATATCAACACCCAAAATTAAAGGAAAATTTCAGAATGTGTCCAGCTCATTTTCCAGGATTGGAAAAAAAAAAAATCTGAGATTAGATGACCTTGTAGGCCTGCCCCCCCAGTAGGGTCCCTGAATCTAATGATACCTCAGATGCAAAGACCAGTCCTGCTGAGCCCCTTTCTGATCCAATGGCTCCTCCTTCATATTCAGCGGTCCCCCACCTTTATCCACCTTTGTCCCAGGAACATTATCCTGCTGTTACTCACAGAGGCACTCATTATCAACCCACTGAACCCAAGGCCTCTCAACTTTCACGTTGCAGATGGAGACAGAGGCACCATTGGGGTACACATGCCATTCTCCACGAGTGATTTATCCTGATGTACGGAAAAGTTTGGACCCAGCCAAATTCTCTGAAAAATATGCTAGGCTAGGGGCCCCTGGGTGGCTCAGTTGGTTAAGCCACTGCCTTCATGACTCAGGTCATGATACTGGAGTCCTGGAATCACGTCCCATATCAGGTTTCCCTGCTCTGCAGGGAGCCTACTTCTCTCTCTCAATCTGCCTGCCACTCCCCCTGCTTGTGCTCACACGTGCTCTCTCTCTCTCTCCCTGTCAAATAAATAAATAAAATCTTTACCAAAAAAATGCTAGGTTAGTCCTGACCTTCGCTTTGACCTGGGGAGAGTTACAAATCTTGTTGTCCCATTGTTGCATGGCAGGAAAGAAAGCTAGCATACTGAATGCTGTCCAGAAATATGCTAGTGAGGTCACAGCTCATAATCAGGGACATGTAACATATCACACTGGAGGAGAAAGAATCCCAGATGAGGCCCCCAGTGGAATTACCAAAGGAGTCCAGAAGACCTAGATGAGAGAAATCACAGTAACTTTTTTAATTGCAGGAATGAAGGCACGTATAGTAAAACCAGTTAACTATGACAAGGGGAGGGACTTAATTCAAGGGAAGGATGAAAATCGAGCTCTCTTCCAAGGGAGATTGGTTGAAGCCCTCAGGAAGTACACTAATACTGACTCCAATTCTCCAGAGGGACAATCTCTTTTAGCTGTGCATTTTACAGTGTAAGCTGCCCCAGGTATCAGGAGGAAGCTATAAAAGGCAAACACAGTGCCCCAGACGCCTGTGAACCAACTCTTGGACAAGGCCTCTGCTGTGTTTAATAGGGACAGAGCAGGGGCGCCTGGGTGGCTCAGTCAGTAAAGCATCTGACTTCAGCTCAGGTCATGACCCCAGGGTCCTGGGATGGAACCCCACTCCCAGTGGGGCATCGGCTTGTCCCTCTCCCTCTGCTCTCACCCAGTTCATGTGCACATCCTCTCTCAAAGTCTTAAAAAAAAAAAAGAAAAGAAGAGAAAAGAAAATAACAGAGACAGGGCAGAAGAAACAGACAAAAACTACTAAAAGCTGGTGGCAGGCCCAGATTATATATAGCAGCTGCCAGGGGCTCTGTACCACCCCACAACACCCACTCCAGGGGAGTATGAAGCCAGAGCTTAGTAAAGCCAGGCTAGAACCCCCTGCTTGCAAAGAGGTAAGTCCCAATTATTGTGCTTTATGCAAGCAAGATGGCCACTGGAGAAAGGACTGTCCTCACCTCTGAAGGGAGACAGGACCAAACCCTAAGGCATTAGTAGTCAAAAAGGCTGAGGCCTGAAGGGGCCTGAGCTCTCCTATGGCTCCTTCTGGACATCGCCAAGTACCATTCCAGGAGCCTCGGGTAATCCTTGATGTGGCCAGTAAGATAGAGGTATTTTGTTTTTTAAAAACATTTTTTTTTGTTTGTTTGTTTTTGAGAGAGAGAGGGACAGGTTGGGGGGTGGGGTGCAGAGGGAGAGAGAATCCCAAGCAAATGCTCTACTGAGCACAGAGCCCCACATGGGGCTCAATCTCATGACCCCGAGATTACTATGGGAGCCCGAACCCAGAGCCAGACACTCAACTGTGCCACCCAGGCACCCCAGAAAGATTGAGGTTTTTATTAGACACAGGAGCCGCTCACTGTCCCAAGCCAGCACAGCAGGCCTCTGTCTTGGCAATCTTGTATTGTAACTGGAGTAAATGGGCAGCCACAAGGTGACCCCCTTTAACTGGCATACCCGGGTCTTCTTTACCTCTACCCAGTTTCCTCCTGGGGCCTGAATGCCCCATTCCCCTGGTGGGAAGAGACTTGCTTTGTAAACTTCAAGCTGCACTTCATCTGGGAATGTTAGAACTGACAGAAGATGAAAACTTGACATGTTAGCCAGTTCGACTTTACAGTTGGGAGGAAAAAGTACTATAACTGATAAATTCCCTCCCCACATCCTCACCAAACTAAAGTTCACTGTATGGGTAATAGAAATCCCTGGAAGGGCTAAAAAGGTCTCCCATAACTACCTCCCCTGAGGCAACGACACAGCAGCCTCTAAGACTGGAGGCTCAAAAAGGCATTCGGCTTCTGATTAAAAAGTTCTTAAAATACAGATTATTAACCCTTTGTCAGGCCCCCTGCCATCTCCCTCGGCAGTGACACTTGAGTATCCCTGGTTGGGCTCACCCATCTAGAAAACATCTACAGTAATTCCAGCAGGAATTCTCCTTTGCTGCGGATGCTGTTGTTGCTGCACGGTCTCCAAACCTAACTGCTCTGCTCTTACGATGTGGCCTCAGTTCTTCTGAGCCAGACAGCCTCCACCTAGGAGCCCTGCGTGTCATCAGATAGCCCAGGATTCTTACGCCTCCCAACAGGTATGCTCTACCATTCTCTTCAGCTTGAAGCTCAAGATGAGACCCCTGCTCTTCAACACCCCCTTAAGAATAAGGAAGATAAAAATCTCCCAGCATGGGGAGATGAGGTAGGAAAGCCGAAGGGACTCCATCTTGGAAACGCTCCGTCTCTGCCATTTTTCAGCTAAGCTCCATTTACTCACATTCCATATTTTGCCTCTGACTAAACCAAAGAAGCTATGTTCCCACTTCAAGAGGGAAGCAAGGAAGTTAATCCTCCTCTGAGTTTTGTCCAAGGCCCCAAACCCCTGATGACCTCTAAGAGTATCTGGGCCCCAACCATGCTCCAGAATACTAGCTTCAAACACACCACGGCTGATGCTGGCATCAACACCCCCACCTTGGGTAATTTATTGACCAATACCTGTTGTTCACTTGACACCTATCTGCTTTAGGTTCAACCCTACCCTGGATTCCCAGAGGAACATGCACCCTCGACTCCTTTTCAGTATAAACTCCTAACCCCAAGTGACAGTCTCATTCTCCTTTCCTTCCCCACCCCAACCCCGACACTCCATCTGCCCTTCTCTTCCTGTCACGTACACTACTCAATAAACTCTGCTTTCACTTTCTTTGCCTTATGGTTGATTTCTGTCCTGTGCAAAGCCAAGGACCCTCTTGGCTAGTCCTGCAGGACCCTCCTCTGGGTCCTTAGACTCAGCCTGCCTGCATCATCAACTTATGAGTCTGAGTCTGTGTTCCAGTTACCCAACCATGGAATCATCAGATTTTAAAAAATGATATTTGAATAACAGGGATCCCAAAAGATGAGGTGAGAGAGAAAGGGCCAGAAGGTTTATTTGAACAAATTATAGCTGAGAACTTCCCTAATCTGGGGAAGGAATAGGCATTCAAGTCCAGAAGGCACAGAGAACCACCCTTATTTTTTTAAAAATCAATAAAAATAGGCAACACCTAGATGTATAATAGTGAAGCTTCCAAATCTCAGAGACAAAGAAAATCCTGAAAGCAGCTTGGGCAAGAGGTCTATAACCTACCAGGGTAGAAACATTAAGAGTGGAAGGAGATCTGTTCAGAGAGACCTGGCAGGTCAGAAAGACTGGCATGATATATTCAACATGCTAAATAGCAAAAATATGCAGTCAAGAATACTTCATCCATCAAGACTGTCATTTAAAATAGGAGAGGGGTGCCTGGGTGGCTCAGTGGGATAAGGCCTCTGCCTTTGGCTCAGGTCATGATTCCAGGGTCCTGGGATTGAGCCCCGCATTGGGCTCTCTGCTCAGCAGGGAGCCTGCTTCCCCCTCTCTCTCTGCCTGCCTCTCTGCCTAGTTGTGATCTCTGTCTGGCAAATAAATAAATAAAATCTTTAAAAAATAATAAAATAGAAGGAGAGATAAAGAGTTTCCAGGAAAAAAAACCAAAAACCAAAACAAAATAAACAAAAACCTAAAGGAATTCATGAGCCCTGCAAGAAATATGCAAGGGGATCCTTTGAGTGGATAGAGAGCCCAAAAGCAATGAAGACCAGAAAGGAACAGAAGACAATCTACAGAAACAGTGACCTTACAGGTAATACAATGATACTAACTTATCTTTTAATAACTACTCTGAATGTAAAGGGACTAAATGTTCCAATCAAAGACATCGGGTAGGGGTACCTGGTGGCTCAGGTCATGATCCTGGAGTTCCAGGATTGAGTCCTGCATCAGGCTCCCAGCTCCATGGGAAATCTGCTTCTTCCTCTGACCTTCTCCCCTCTCATGTTCTCTCTCACTTTCTCTAATAAATAAAATCTTTAAAAAAATATTAAAAAAATAAGACATAGGGTATCAGAACGGATAAAGGGGGGAAAAAAAAAGACCCGTAGATATACTGTCTACAAGAGACTCATTTTAGACCCAAAGACACCCCCAGATTGAAATTGAGGGGGTGGAGAACAACTTATCATGCTAATGGACATCAAAAGAAAAAAAAAGCAATCCTTTATCAAATTACATTTTTAAACCAAAAACTGTAATAAGAGATGAAGAAGGACACTACAGGGGCACCTAAGTGGCTCAGTGAATTGGGGTTTCTGCCTTTGGCTCAGGTCAGGATCCCAGGGTCCTGGGATTGAGCCCTGCATCGGGCTCTCTGCTCAGTAGGGAGCCTGCTTCCCTCTCTCTCTTTCTTTCTGCCTGCCTCTCTGCCTACTTGTGATCTCTATCTGTCAAATAAATAAATAAAAATCTTTAAAACAATAACAAAAAAAGGACACTATATAACAGAAAGTTCTATCCATCAAAAAAAAAATCTAACAATTATAAATATTTATGCCCCTAACATGGGAGCAACCAATTATATAAACAAATTATTAGGAATATTAAGGAAACAAATTGATAATAATACAGTAATTATAGGGGACTTTAACACCCCACTCAAAGCAATGAACAGATCATCTAAGCAGAAGATCAACAAGGAAACAAAGGCTTTGAATGACACACTAGACCAGATGGATTTCACAGATTTATTCAGACCATATCTTCCTAAAACAATAGAATACATATTGCTCTCAAGTGTACATGGAACATTCTCCAGAAGAGATCACATACTAGGTCACAAATCAGGTCTCAACCGGTACTAAAAGGTTGAGGTTATTCTCGCATTTTCAGACCACAAAGCTTTAAAAGTGGAATTCAACCATAAGGGGAAATTTGGAAGGAAGACAAATACATGGAGGCTAAAGAGCATTCTAATAAGAATGAATGAGCCAATCAAGAAATTAAAGAAGAATTTTAAAAAACACATGGAAACAAATGAAAATGAAAACAACAGTTCAGAACCTTTGGGATGCAGCAAAAGCCATCCTCAGAGAGAAGTAACAGCAATACAGCCATTTCTCAAGAAACAAGAAAAGTCAAATACACAACCTAACCTTACACCTAAAGGAGCTGGAGAAACAACAGCAAATAAAGCCTAAACGCAGCAGGAAAAGAGAAAAAAATAAAGACAAGAGCACAAATCAATGACACAGAAATAAAAAGAACAACAGAACAGATCAAGGATACTAGGAGCTGGTTCTTCAAAGGAATTAATAAAATTGATAACCCCTGGCCAGACTTATCAAAAAGAAAAGAGAAAGGACCCAAATAAATAAAGTCATGAATGAAAGAGGAGATATCACAATGAACATTGAAGAAATACAAACAATTATAAGAACATATTATGAGCAACTATATGCCAACAAATTAGGCAATCTGGAAGAAATGGACATATTCCTAAAGATGTATAAACTACCAAAACTGAACCAGGAAGAAATAGAGAACCTGAACACATAACCAGCAAGAAAACTAAAACAGTAATTTAAAAAAATCTCCCAAAAAACAATAATCCAGGGCCAGATGGCTTCCCAGGGGAATTCTACCAAACATTTAAAGAAGAATGAATACCTATTCTTCTGAAGCTGTTTCAAAAAATAGAAAGGGAGGGGCATCTGGGTGGCTCAGTGGGTTAAAGCCTCTGCCTTCAGCTCGGGTCATGATCTCAAGAGTCCTGGGATCGAGCCCCACATCGGGCTCTCTGCTCAGCGGGGAGCCTGCTTCCTCCTCTCTGCCTGTCTCTCTACCAACTTGTGATCTCTCTCTCTCTCTGTCAAATAAATAAATAAATAAAATGTTTTTTAAGAAAATAGAAAGGGAAGGAACACTTCCAAACTCTTTCTATGAGGCCAGAATTACCTTGATCCCAAACCAGACAAAGACCTCATCAAAAAAGAGAACTACAGACCAACATCCCTGATGAACACGGATGCAAAAATTCTCACCCTGATATTAGCCAATAGGATCCAATGGCACATTGAAAGGATTATTCACTATAGCTAAGTGGGATTTATTCCTGGGCTGCAAAGGTGGTTCAACACCCACGAATCAATGTGATACACTACATAAATAAAAGAAAGGACAAGAACCAAATGATCTTTTCAATAGATGCAAAAAAGGCATTTGACAAAGTACAGCATCCTTTCTTGATTACAAGTCTTCATAGTGTAGGAATAGAGGGTATATACCTCAGTATCATAAAAGCCATATACAAAAAGCCCACAGTGAGTATCATTCTCAATGGGAAAAAACAGAGAGATTTTCCCCTAAAGGTCAGGAACACCGCAGGGATGTTCACTATCACCACTGCTATTTAAGATAGTACCACAAGTCCTAGCCTAAGCAATCAGACAACAAAAAGAATAAAAGGCATCTGAATAGGTAAAGAAGAAGGCAAACTCTCACTCTTCCCAGGTGACATGATACTCTATGTTGAAAATCCAAAAGTCTCCATCCCAAAATTGCTAGAACTCATACAGGACTTTAGCAGTGTGGCAGGATATAAAAAATTAATGCAAAGATATCAGTTACATTCCTATACACTAACAACGAGACAGAATAAAGAAATTCAGGAGCACTCAATTGCTCCCAAAACTGTAAGTCACCTGGGAATAAACCTAACCACAGAGGCAAAGGATCTGTACTCAGAAAACTGTAGAAAACTCATGAAAGAAATTGAGAAAGATACAAAGATATGGAAAAACACTCCATGCTCATGGATTGGAAGAATAAATATTGTTAAAATGCCTATGTGACCTACAGCAATCTATATATTCAGTGCATTCCCTATCAAAACACCATCTACTTTTTTCACAGAGCTGGAACAAATAATCCTAAAACTTCTATGGAACCAGAAAAAACTCCAAATAGCCAGAGGAATTTTGAAAAAGAAAACCAAAGCTGGTGGCATCACAATCCCTTCAAGCTCTAATATAAAGCTACAATGATCAAGCTAGAATGGTACTGGCACAAAAACAGATACAGAGATCAATGGAACAGAATAAGAACCCAGAAATGGACCTTCAACTCTTTGTATGGTCAACCAGTCATTGACAAAGCAGGAAAGAATGTCCAATGGAAAAAAGTCTCCTCAACAAGCAGTGTTAGGAAGACTGGGCAACCACATACAGAAGAATGAAACCGGACCATTTTCTTACACCACACACAAAAACAAACTCGAAAAGGATGAAGGACCTAAATGTGAGACAGGAATCCCTCAAAATCCTAGAGAACATAGGGAGCAACCTCTTGAACCTCGGTTGCAGATACTTATTGCTAGACATGTTTGCAAAGGCAAGGGAAACAAAAGCAAAAATGAACAACTGGGATTTCATCAAGATAAAAAGCTTTCGCACAGCAAAGAAAATAGTCGACAAAACCAAAAGGCAACCTACAGAACAGAAGATATTTGCAAATGTCTTATCAGATAAAGGGCTAGTATCCAAAAATCTATAAAGAACTTATCAAATTCAACACCCAAAGAACAAATAAATCCAATCAAGAAAAGGGCAGAAGACATAAACAGACATTTCTCCAAAGAGGACATACAAATGGCCAACAGACCCATGAAAAAATGTTCAACATCACACGGCATCAGGGAAATACAAATCAAAATCACACCAGTCAGAATGGCTAAAATTAACAAGCCAGGAAACAACAGAAGTCAGCGAGGATACAGAGAAAGGGGAACCCTCTTACACTGTTGGTGGGAATGCAAGCTGGTGCAACCACTCTGAAAAACAGTGTGTAGGTTCCTCAAAAAGTTGAAAATAGAGGTACCCTACAACCCAGCAATTGTGCTACTAGGGATTTACCCCAAAGATACAAATGTAGTGATCCAAAGGGGCACCTGCACCCCTATGTTCATAGCAGTGATGTCCGTGATAGTCAAACTATGGAAAGAGTCTAGATGTCCATCAAAGGATGAATGGATCAAGTTGATGTGGTGTGTATGGATATACACACAATGGAATATTACTCAGCTGTCAAAAGAATGAAATCTTGCCATTTGCAACAATGTGGGTAGAACTAAGGAGTATTATACTAAGAGAACTAAAAGAAAGACAAATACATGATTTCACTCATACATGGAAGAAACAAAACAAAAGAATACAGGGAAGTGAAGGAAAAATAAAATAATATGAAGTCAGAGAGGGAGACAAACCATAAGAGACTCTAAACTCTAGGAAACAAACTGAGGGTTGCTGGAGGAGATGTGGGTGAGAGGATGGGGTAACTGGGTGATGGGCATTAAAGAGGGCACTTGATGTAATCAGCACTGGGTATTATATTGATGAATCACTAAACTCTACCACTGAGGGCGCCTGGGTGGCTCAGTGGGTTAAGCCGCTGCCTTCGGCTCAGGTCATGATCTCAGGGTCCTGGGATCGAGGCCCGCATCGGGCTCTCTGCTCAGCAGGGAGCCTGCTTCCTCCTCTCTCTCTGCCTGCCTCTCTGCCTGCTTGTGATCTCTCTCTGTCAAATAAATAAATAAAATCTTTAAAAAAAATAAATAAATAAACTCTACCACTGAAACTAATAATACACTACATGTTATTTGATTTTAAATTTAAAAATTAAAATTAATTAATTAATTAATTAAAAGTAAAAAGATCAGCCGTCTGCTCTACTAAGGAAGACTGGGTATGACCAGCAGAGTACATGGATATATAGTAAGAAAAATTCAGTTTTGTATTTTCTTATTTCAGATATTAAATGGTGATCTCATCATCCTTTGATATTTCCCTCATAGGATAGTAATTCATAACCAAAAATCTAGTTGTCTATTAAGAGTCCGACTGGGAAAATATGGAATGTGAGCACTGACTATAAGTTTATTTTTTATTTTTTTAAATATTTATTTATTTATTTGACAGACAGAGATCACAAGTAGGCAGAGAGACAGGCAGAAAGAGAGGAAGGGAAGCAGGCTCCCAGCCGAGCAGAGAGCCCAATGCAGGGCTCAATCCCAGGACTGTGGGATCATGACCTGAGCCGAAGGCAGAGGCTTTAACCCACTGAGCCACCCATGCGCCCCTATAAATTTATTTTTAAATGATACCCAGTTATCACTGCACTATCTTGGAAATTCCACAGAGAATTGGGTTTTTATACATATTGTTTACTGCTATAAATTTAGAACAGTGCCTTGTGCTGGTCATCAGTCAATAACAACGAATATGTGTGAATGAATCGTTATTTCTCAACTGAAATTGGGACAATCCTCCTTCAAATAAATAAAGAGGGAAAAGAAAAAAGTCCAATATTTTAGCCCTTAATTTTTTTTTTAGATTAGAGCAGATAAGATTGATTAGGAATTAGTTTTGATTGTAAAAGCAATGGAAAATGGACATCTACAATAGTTTCAGGAGATATTAGCACACTGATTCTTAAAATAAATGGGCATTTTACATTCCCATAGTAAAATACTCAATGTTCATAAGTATAAAGGAAAAATAAAGAAGGAAAAATAAAAATATAAAAGGTAAAACACCAGACAAAGGCCTTATGCCATGAAGGTTACTTATTTCCTAGACAACCCGACATTTTTTGGTACAACTGATTTACGGCTCAACCTCCCAGAAAGTTTCCAAGAATCAAACCAATCAACTAAAAGCCAAGGAATATTTCACGGTAACAATTCCCATCAACCATGTATTGACAGAGAAATTTTGCCTAGGGTTGTTTGTTTTAAGTAAGCTCTATATATGCCCAGCATGGGGATCGAACTCATGACCTGGAGATAAACAGTGTCACGCTCTACTGACTGAGCCAGCCAGGCGCCCCTTGCCTACCATTTTAGGCAGAAAATTGAAATTATGCTTTTTGGCCACAGACATTTGTTCTGGCCCATTACTCAGATATGTTGTAGGAATTCGTATCCATTCTATTGCATGTAGGGACTGCTATAGCTTCTTCACAAAGTAAAAATGCTGAGATATTATAAACCATTAATGTGAAAATACTTTAACCACAACCTACATCAAGATCAGGTCCATTTAGGGGTGTTTGGGTGGCTCAGTGGGTTAAGGCTCTGCCTTCGGCTCAGGTCATGATCTCAGGGTCCTGGGATCAAGCCCCACATCAGGCTCTCTGCTCAGCAGGGAGCCTGCTTCCCCCCACCCTCTCTCTGCCTGCCTCTCTGCCTACTTGTGATCTCTGTCAAATAAATAAATAAGTAAATCTTTAAAAAAACAAAAAGATCAGGTCCATTTACAGTCAATGTTGAATCAATTTACAAAACAATACCTACTCTTACTACATGTGATGTTCTCTGATATTTCTATTCCCTTTTATTCTATTCTATTTCATACAAATAATGCTAGTTTTGACCCATACATGGGTTGAGATTTGCAAATTGAAAAATATTGCCCCAAAAAGGAAACAAGTATTGGAATATAAAACTGCTTTACATTTTATGATTTTATAAAAGACACAAAAGACCACTGTAGGACCACTCCTCTTGGCAAAGTACAACCCATCCAAGCAGAAGCACACCTGAGTATTACAAAGGTGTTAGAAAGCTTATAATTGGTAGAATATTTTTTTTTTATTAAGTAAACTCCACCCCTCACTGTGGGGCTCACACTCATGTCCTGAGATCTAGAGTCACATGTTCTACTGACTGAGCCAGCCAGGCACCCCAGATCTTTTTATCATTGGTGCAAATTTATTCAGTAGCACTTGGAAAACTTTCATATTCTTCCATATATAGAGACAAGTCGGTTCATCATTAAGTCCATTCCACCATAAAATTATTTGGATTATCTAATTAGTTCATGTTTCCCAATTCTGAAGGGATTACATTGTTTTAAGAGCATTCCACATTTGGGGGACCTGGCAGGCTCAGTCAGTTAAGCATCCAACTCTTGATTTCTGCTCAGGGCACAATCTCCGGGTCCTGAGGGCCAGCTGCATCAGCTCCACACTCAGTGGGGGAGTCTGCTTGAGATTCTTGCTCTCCCTCCGCCCCAGCCCCCTCCTATGGGAGTATGCACGCTCTCTCTCTTGCTCTCAAATAAATAAACAAACAAATCTTTTTAAAAAATCCTCCCATATATAAATTAAGTAAACAGTCCATAACTTTTCAAGCTGATGTCTTTTCCCTTTCAAGGAAAACTGTGACAAACCATACAAGCACGGCCAGGTGACAATGTCTAAAGATGGATCAGTCAGTTCAGCTGATGAGTAAAACATCTCTCAGGTTGCCTACAATTTGAGGATCGGGAAAATCTTAACCACATTTCCAAAGATTCAGGGCAGGGCCTGTTGGTTGGCTATAGATCCAACCTACACCACAGTGTCTGATCACAGCCTCCTCTTGGAAGCTCAGAAACGTGTGCAATGGTGACTGGCAGTGCCAGAAACTTTGGTTTCAAAAAGGGGATGAGCCCAGAGGCAAATCGTGCAGTATAGCACAAGTGGGGTTCTCCAGCCCCCTCCCAGCATGTGATGGGGAAATAGGCCAAAGGCTGTGAGGAAGTCCTCTAGTATCTTATAATATGATCAATGGGCACTGATCCAAACACGGAGTGGGTAGAAGGTGAGAGTGACATCGCAACCCATCAGAAAAAAACCCACAAAACTAACCTATGGAGAGTAGCAGAGTATCCTACTTCACTGTCCCCCACCCCTACCACCCCCACCACCCCGGGGCCCCTGCCATCTGTGGGTCAAATCTAACTGGGATGGTCACCAACTGAATTGAATGTCATCACCAAACATCCATTCTCTATTTAAAATCCATTCTGGACTTCCAAGATGTTAAACAGTAGCATTACTGAGCATTTACTATGTGTCAGGCACTGTGCCTGAGCACTTTAAACATATTATTACATTTTGGGGCACCTGGGTGGCTCAGTGGGTTAAAGCCTCTGGGTCTTCGGCTTGGGTCGTGATCCCAGGGTCCTGGGATCGAGTCCAGCATCGGGCTCTCTCCTCAGCAGGAAGCCTGCTTCCTCCTCTCTCTCTGCCTGCCTCTCTGCCTACTTGTGATCTCTGTCTGTCAAATAAATAAATAAAATCTTAAAAAAAAAACCCATATTATTACATTTAACCTCAATTAGTGTGAGAAGGTTGAGTATGTAACTTACCCAAGTAAGTATGTAACTTAGTAAGTAAGTATGTAACTTACCCAAGATTATTTCGATGACCTTGTATTTGACTCTCACTGTCAGTCCAGACCCCACAGCCTTACAGTGTTCTACCCTGTCCACTTAGTACCATTTCTGTGTTTGTCAAGGAGAACATTCTAAGACCAACTTCACATGCAAGATTTCTGAAAACCTTCCTGGTGTTAAACTCGGTTAAGATAGTACCTTGAGAAGTCATGAATAAATGCAAAGATTTTCTGTGTTTGTGTATTGGAAGAATGGATACTATTAAAAACATCTGTATACCCAAAGCAATCTACAGATTTAGTGAAAGTCCTATCAAAAGATCAATGGCACTTCAGAGAAATAAAATAAAGAATCCTAAACTTTGTATGGAACCCTGAATAGCCAAAGTAATCTTGAGAAAGAACAATAAAGCTGGAACCATCAAGGTTCCTGATTTCAAACCATATTACAAAACTATATTACTCTGGGGCACCTGGGTGGCTCAGTGGATTAGAGCCTCTGCCTTTGGCTCAGGTCATGATCTCAGGGTCCTGGAGCCTACTTCCTCCTCTCTTTCTGCCTCCCTCTCTGCCTACTTGTGTTCTCTCTGTCAAATAAAGGAATAAGATCTTTAGGGGCGCCTGGGTAGCTCAGTGGGTTAAGCCTCTGCCTTCGGCTCAGG
Organism: Neogale vison; assembly: GCF_020171115.1. Classification (NCBI taxonomy): domain Eukaryota; kingdom Metazoa; phylum Chordata; class Mammalia; order Carnivora; family Mustelidae; genus Neogale; species Neogale vison. The sequence continues at coordinate 159,951,484 of NC_058094.1, read as the reverse complement.
TCATGGTCTCAGGGTCATGGGATCGAGCCCTAGAGCGGGCTCTCTGCTCGGTGGAGCAGAGAGCCCGCTCTCTCTGCCTGCCTCTCTGCCTGGTTGTGATCTCTCTCTGTCAAATAAGTAAACAAAATATTAAAAAAAAAAAAAAAGAAAGATCTTTAAAAAAAACTATATTAATCAAACAGTATGGTATTGGCATAAAAATAGACACATAGGTCGGTGGAACAGAACAGAGAGCCCAGAAATAAACTTACACATAAATGGTCAATGTGGGACAAAGGGGCCAGGAATATACAATGGGAAAAAGGCAATCACTTCAACAAATGGTGTTGGGAAAACTGAACATCCATATGCAAAAGAATGACACTCAACTGCCAGCTTATACCATATATAAAAATACAAAATAAAGACTTGAACATAAGACCTGAAATTATAAACCTAGAAGAAAACACATGCCATGTGAAAATTAATAAAAGTAAACTTCATTTAAAATGGAGTAAGAAGGTCAGAGCCAGGAGCTCTTACACCCTCCCACTCACCAACTGCAGATCCCAAGAGGACGAAACCTATACTCTACTATGACAACAGGAGGAACAAAGATTTTCTCCTTGCCTGGCAACAGCCTGGGCAATGACACAGCTCAGTCAATGAAAAGGCACTATACGCGGGGCGCCTGGGTGGCTCAGTGGGTTAAAGCCTCTGCCTTTGGCTCAGGTCATGATCTCACCATCCTGGGATCGAGCCCCACATCGAGCCCCACATCGAGCCCCACATCGAGCCCCACATCGAGCCCCACATCGAGCCCCACATCGAGCCCCACATCGAGCCCCACATCGAGCCCCACATCGAGCCCCACATTGGGCTCTCTGCTCAGCAGGGAGCCTGCTTCCCCACCCCCCACCTCTCTCTGCCTGCCTCTCTGCCTACTTGTAATCTCCGTCAAATAAACAAATAAAATCTTTAAGAAAAAGAAAAAAGTCACTATACTCCCAACTTGGTCAGTTTATTCCAACAGATTATTTGTTTATTAAAGGTCCCTCCCAAATCCCACCTTTCCTCTACACATGAACTTTCCCATCCTTTGTTCTCCAGATTTGCCTATGGTTTTACCATAACTTGCTTGTTCTGAACTGCAATTCTCTGCTATTCCCAAATAAACCCATTTTTTTTCTGGCAAAATAACTCAGTTTTATTTTTAAGGTTAGCATCAGTCTTGGCAATGGTTTTTTTGGATTTGATCCCAAGAGCAAAGGCACCAAAAGCAAAAGTAAACAACTGGGACACATTAAATTAAAAAACTTTAGCACAGCAAAGGATACCATCAACAAAATTAAAAGACAACCTATACAATAGGAGAAAATATTTGCAAATCATATATCTGATAAGGGGTTAATATCAAAAATATACAAAAACTCATACAATTCAATAGCAAAAAATCCAAATAACCCAATTTAAAAATGGTCACAGGAACTGAATAGACATTTTTCCAAAGAAGAAATACAAATGACCAACAGGGAGATGAAAATATGTTCAATATCACTAATCATTAAGAAACTGCAAATCAAAACCATAAGGAGATCACTTCACATCTGTTAGAATGGCTATTATAAAAAACAACAACAACAACAACAACAACAAAAATCAAGAAATAAGTGTTGGTGAAGATATGGAGAAAAAAGAACCCTTGTGCACTCTCGGTGGGAATGTAAAAGGATGCAGCCATCGTAGAAAAGTCTGAGGGTTCCTCAAAAAAATTAAAAATAGAATTACCTTATGATCCAACAATTTTACTTCCGGGTATTTATCCAAAGAAAACAAACACACTCACTTGAAAAAAAATCTGTACCCCCATGTTCATGGCAGCATTATTTACCATAGCCAAGATATGGAAACAACCTAAATGTCCCCATCAATGTATAAACGAAAAGTGGCATAGATATACGATGGAGTATTATGCAGCCACATAAAGGAAAGCAATCTTGCCACTTGCAACATGGATGGACATTGAGTACATTATGCTATGTGAAATAAAGACCAACTGTACGATCTCGTTTATATGTGGAATCTAAACAATTGCCAGGAGCTCATAACACAGAACAGATGAGCGGTTGTGGGAAGCGCGGGGCGGGGCGGGGGTGGGGGTGGTGTTGGCAAAATAGGTGAAGGTCAAAAGGTACAAATTTTAAAATAAGTAAGTCATGGCGATGTAATGTACAGCACGGTGGTGATAATCAACAATATTATATTGTATATTTGAAAGTTGCTGAGAGTAAATCTTTACATTTTCCATCATAGAAAAAAAAAAAAAGCACTTACCTTGTAGAGGAGGTCAACCGCAAACCAAATGTCTTGGCCCAGTAGGCCTCCCTGTGAAAAATCCGGAGTCTCTCACACACGGATGTTCCGGCCGAAGGATCAAGACGAACTCAGCTCGGAATGCAAAACAAGCGAAGCTCAAGAAAAGCTCCTCACAGACTCTGGAGAGCGGCAGGAAGGGCTCAGTGAGCCCAAAGAGCTCCATGGGGACCTTCAGGCGCCCCAAGGGCCGCCCCAGAGTCTTCAACTGCTGTCTTTGGGTCCCCATTTTGTTGCTAAACTGTCAAAGGACTCAACTAAAACAATTTAGTAACGAGCTAATGTCCTTAGTCTGGGAAAACAACCCAGGACTGGGGGAAGCACAGCGCCTCATGAGTAACATTTTCCTGAGGGGCCATGAGCCAGAGTTTTATGCTTGGGGCGAAGCAGCAACCCGGATGTGAGCGGGATTGGCTAGGAGGTCGCCGTTGCCTTACACAGGCCTGGCAGTGCTGTTTTCTAGGGCAAGTAAACCCGCTCCAGCTGAGCTGCGGCGGATTGGGTGGGGTGGGTGGGACATAGGGCCGGAAGCTTCCGCTGACAGGTGTTGCGGTGCGGCTGACTTAGGTTTAGATTTGTGGTAGGGGCTGGCCTCCATTTTGTGGGTCCTGATATGCTAATTAACTTTATCAGGAATCACTGGTACAAATAGGCCTTTGACTAATCTTCTTGAAATGCCCCCCCAAACAGGATGCTATCAGATCTTTCACTTTGTAGAAATTGGAGCCTTTATCTGCTGTATTTTATATGCCAGGAAAGAACTAGCCTAAGGAAGTGGTTCTTATTTCTAAGCTGCACATCAGAATCACTTCTGGAACTTTAAATGTTGTGTTTTTTAAGTTTTATAAGAGTTTTTGGAACGTAGTGAGGCCACACTTTCACTCTTAAGAGACTCTGATTTAATTGGTTGCTTGTGGGATGTTCCTAACAGTCTTTTTTGTTTTGTTTTTAAAGCTGCAGGTGTGATTCTAATGTGTTTGTGATTCACTGGCGTAAAGGTGGGGGAGGGCAAAGGAATCTAAGAACATCTCCAAAATCCATATGATTAATGATTGAAATATAAAACAGGTAATGTCTATGAACCTGCTAGGTAAAACAGCACTGACAAAGGGTCAGGGAGGAGAATTAATAGAAAATTTCCCTCTGGCACAGAATTACATTTCTGGCCTTTGTTGAGAACCACTCGACCAACCGTTAACAAAGCTGCAATGAGAACCACCACAATGGTTGTGCAGGTTATGCCCTGTCCAAAGGTTCTCGGGTGAGATGAGAATGGAATCTATCTTCCAATCTCTCACCAAGCCCTGAAGTGGCTGCCATCTTGAAACTCTTGCCAAGATACCAAAAGGTTCTAAAAGCAGCCCTGACATGGAGGCCTGAGTAAAAACACTGTCCACATTCTGCCTGTTCCAATTTAGAGTGAATGAAGTTAAAATAAGAGGCTTAATTTCTCTTGTTGAAAATAAGGGAAGAGATTTCTCTCTCTTCCCTGTCAGAATATTTACCTTAGAGAACTTTATTTTCTCAGTCTCTTTGCAGTGCATCCTTTTAGAAACTACATGAGAAGACTTGTCAGCTTAATTACGCAGGAATGTCTTTCTCAAGGACCTGGAGCCATCTCTGAAAGGTAAATGTCAGGAGAGAACACCAATCTCCCCCAGTTTCTGTGAGAGGCTAGGTGCCTAACGTTAATGCTCCAAGTTGTAAAAGTATATCCTGTCGTAAAGATGAGTTTGTTTCCACCCACCCCTGATCAGGTCAGTTAGCTCACAAAGATGGTCACCCCAATTACCAGGTCAAGTTAGGAAGAACTGTACATGACTAATGGTGCTGTCAAGTTCTCTCAGTTGAGGAATAGTTACTGTTTATCTTGAGAACATGTATGTGATGGGTTGTATCTGCTTGGCTATATAAAACGGTGAGATTTCTTTTTGTCCTTGCAATTTCTTAGCTAACTGTGTGTGATGAACATCCCATTCTGGTTTAATGATCAATCAATAATAAAGTGTTTTCTTTCCCTACTACCCTTGTGGAGAGGAACTCTGGCTTAAGAGATTTTCTTTTTCTTTTTAAATTTTATTTATTTACTTAAGTAATCTCTACACCCAACATGGGGCTCAAACTCATGACCCTGAGATCAAGAGTTGCACGCTTCTCTGACTGAGCCAGCCAGGTGCCTCTGTTTTATTTTCTTTTCCACTTTTTAAAAAATTAAAATCAATTAATTAACATGTAGTATATTATTAGTTTCAGGGATAGAATTTAGTGTTTAATCAGTTGCATATAACACCCAATAATCACTACATCACATGCCCTCCTTAATGCCCATCACCCAGTTACCCCATTTCCCCCCAGCTCCCCTCCAGCAACCCTGTTTGTTCCCTATAGTTAAAAGTTTCTTATGATTTGTCTCCCTCTCTCATTTCATCTTATTTTATTTTTCCTTCCTTTCCCCTTTATTTCTCTGTTCTCTTTCTTAGCTTCCACCTATGAGTGAAGTCATATATTTGTCTTTCTCTGGCTTATTTTGCTTAGTTTACTACCCTCTAGTTCCAGCCACATCTCATTGCAAATGACCCCTGTTTTATTTTGTATTCATTTTTTAAAAAAGATTTTATTTATTTATTTGACAGACAGAGATCACAAGTAGGCAGAAAGGCAGGCAGAGAAAGGGGGGAAGCAAGCTCCCCACTGAGCAGAGAGCCTGATGGGGGGCTCGATCCCAGGACCCTAAGATCATGACCTGAGTTGAAGGTGCAGGTTTAATCCACTGAGCCACCCAGGTGCCCCTATTTTTTATTAATTATTTTTTAAAAAGATTTTATTTATTTATTTGACACAGAGAGAAAGACAGTGAGAGATGGAATACAAGCAGGGGGAGTGGGAGAGAGAGAAGCAGGATTCCTGCTGAGCAAGGAGCCCGACGAGGGGCTCAGTCCCAGGACCCTGAGATCATGACCTGAGCCACCCAAGTATCCCCTGTTTTCTTTTTAAATTACATTTCCTCAACAGCCCCTTCACCCTTTATTCTAAAATTGCTGTCTTTTTAACTCCTATCTTCTCTATGGGGAGAAGTATTTAAGGTGCTTTAAGTATTGAAGTTGTTTTTGTTGTAAACCTTTCCCTTCTACCCAGCTTCTGCTAAGCAGGTGGAAAATGGAAGTTAGAGTAATTCAAAATAATGATGATCTTACAAGAAGTTCAGGTCATGATTGCAAGTTTTCTGTTTGTGGCTCAGTAACTAGCTCCTGCCAGTCTGTCATGTTGAATAAGAAATCTTAGTTAGTGGTTCCCACTTCTTTAAGAGAGACAGATGGCAGTGGTGTGGGCAGGGGAGAGGGAGAAAGGAAGAAAGGGAGAGAAACCATGTAAATTCAGCCTTGCGCAAAGATATTTCAGAAACAAAATTTAAAATTTTAAGTTGTTGTAGATTCTTCGGATCTAAACTGAGGAGGCGTTCACTGCTTGGGGGTGCATTAAATTGAACACAACCCCAGAAAGTGTTGAAAGCAAAGTTTTATTATTATTATTTGCCACAAGTAAGGAGAAGGGAAGGTAGCTCCCAAAGCACTGTCTTGCACGGGATTAGTGTGAGAGGCTTTAACTCAGTGTTCTAGGAAACCAGGGACAGGAGCTTGACGCATTAAGGAACCTACACATATTTGGCTCCTTAGGCACTTACCTGTGCCTTAGCATAGCACTTACCTGTGGACTTAGCATGTCAACATGCTAGCGCATACACTGCCTGTTAAGGAGGAAATCTTAGTATTATAAAGAACTAAACGTAACTTCAGGGCAACTCAGGGGGCCTTCTGCACAGATCCTCAGCTCCCATATGGCTCAGGCAAGGGGTATCCATTGGGCTGTCTCCTCGGTGGGAGCTACTTGTTCTGTGAAATAGACGTACTCTCTCCCTGCTTTCCTCCCTCCTCCTCCTCCCTTCTGCTCATAGCTTGCAGTCCTATGATAAGAAGAACTACCTTTGTGTTTTTGCTAACAGTGTTTCTAACAATAGAACTTTCCCAATCTCTTTTGGATCCTACCTATGAAAGTTCTGCAGTGACACTGCAGTGACATTTCCATGACATTTACTTAACTTCTTCAGGCCTTGATCTCTACCTCTGTAAAATAAGGGAGTCAGATTAGATGGTCTCTAAACATAGGAAGCTCTGAAAAACTATTTTCCTTCTATGGATCATGGGCTACGGTAATATCTATGAGAATTTGCACTTGTTGAAAAAACTAGATCTATTAACAAAATTAAATCATATCTGCCTAGAAGGTTTCAGCTTGTAAAGATGGGTGTCAGTTCTTTGGGTTCTCATCCATTGTGCTATTCTGATGCTCAGGGCATCAACGTACTGGGACGGTTGCATGGCTAACCCCTGTGCCTATGGCCCTGCTGCAGGGTTCTCCAGCTTGCTAACAAAGAGGATGACTCGCTGCAGCCATTCCTCTGGCTGTCTCTCCATGGCCTGCCCTCTTTTTACCAGTTCCCCTGCCACCCAAAGCATGCTGCAGTCACAGTGGTTTGCTGTTATTCTGGATTCCTGAGGCCTTTCCTCAATCTATAATCTAGGACACGAGGACAGGGAAACACTATTTCTGGGCCTGGGATATTTGTGTCGGAGGCCCAGAAGTAAGGGAGGGAGTCTTGGAGATGGTGGGACTAAATAAGACATGACCTCACAGAATTGAGGCTGGCCTGGAGGGACCAAGAACAACATGGCTGCCTCCCCAGCAGAAGTAGCTGGGTTGAGAGTTCTGTAACTGTATTCCCTCCCTCTGAGCTCTCACCCCCACATTTCCAGTTACCTAATGGATACTGAAATCCAGGAAATGTCTCATGGCACTCGAGTTACAAAACAAGACACAGCTCATCAGTTACTTCTACCTGGAAAGCTACTGCTGTTATTTGTTACCTTCCACAAAATAACACTCGGGTCTTCCTTAATTCATCCTTCTCCCTCAATCTTTACTTCTGACTAGTTACTGAATTCTGTTGACTTTATCTTCTACATACCTTTTTTTTTGTGATAAAAGACATTACATAAAATTTAGCTTTAGTCATTTAAAAATGTACAAATCAATAATATTAAGTATATTCACAATGTTGTGCAACCATCACTACCCATTTCTAGAGCTTTTTCATCATCTCAAACAGAAATTCCGTACATACCCCTTTCCCCCAGCCCTTTTCTTTCCCTATGAATCTGCTGATCCTGGGTACATCACTCAAGTGGTAGCATACAATGTTTATCCTTCTGTGTTTGGCTTATTTCACTTACCATAACGTTTTCAAGGTTTATGCTTGTTATAACAAGTATCAGAATTTCAGGCCCTTTTATGGCTGAATTATATTCCACTATATGAATGAATAAACCACACCTTGAGTATCCATTCATCTGCTAATGGACACTTGGGTGGTTTTCATGTGTCTTATTTCAGAATAGAATAATGAAATAGTATAGGCTGGGTGGCTTAAGCAACACACTTATTTCTTACAGTTCTGGAAGCAGTGAAGTCCTAGATCAAGGTGCTGACAGAATCAAGGTAGAGAGAGAGGAAGGCTCTTATCCTCTTCCTCTTCTTTTCTAAAAAATATTTTTTTTATTTTTTGAGAGAGAGAGCCCACAGAGGGAGAGGGAGAAGTAAACTCCCCACTGAGCAGGGAGCCCGATGTAGGGCTCAATCACAGGACCCTAAAATCATGACCCAAGCTGAAGGCAGACACCCAACAACTGAGACACCCAGGTGTCCCTCTTCTTCTTCTTATAGAGATACTGATCCCATCATGGGGGCTCCACCCTCATGATTCCATCCAACTCTAATTCCCAAAGTCCAAACCTTCTAAGAAACCACAGTGGGAGTTAGGGCTTCAACATATACATACTGGGGCACACAAACATTCAGCTCAGAACACCATCTTTTGATCTAGATATCCATTCTAAAATAGCATTTTTTCCTGATTATATAAGTATTAGATATAAGTAATACAAACTACAAGATACAAAAAATGAAAGTATAAATAAGAATATAAAGTTCAGGGGCACCTGGGTGGCTCAGTGGTTAAAGCCTCTGGCTTCGGCTCAGGTCATGATCTGAGAGTCCTGGGATCGAGCCCCACATTGGGCTTCCTGCTCGGCAAGGATCCTGCTTCCCCATCCCCCCGCCTGCCTCTCTGCCTACTTGTGATCGTTGTCTGTCAAATAAATAAATCAAATCTTAAAAAAAAAAAAAAAAGAATATAAAGTTCACTATTAATGCTAAATAGGTCATTGACATTTTATTTCCACTCTATGTTTATATGCATGTACATGTTCTACAGAATCAAAACCATTCATTGTTCATGCGGTTCTATATTTTTTTGCACTGAGCATTTTTAAAAGATTTTTTAAAAATTTATTCATTTGAGAGTGAGTGGGAGCAGCAGCAGTGGGGAGCAGTAGAGGGAGAGGCAGACTCCCTACTGAGCAGGGAGCCCAAGATGGGGCCCAATCCCAGGAGCCTGGGATTATGACCTGAGCTGAAGGCAGGTGCCCAGCTGACTGAGCCACCCAAGTGACCCTGTACTGAGCATTTTTATAAGCATTTTTCAATGCCTAAAATTCCATTATAAACATATCAGAATTTGTATCTTCAGGTTGTTTCTTGTTTTTCATTATTTTAAACAATACTGGAAAAACCTCTTACACATATTTCTGTCCACATTTCGTATCTTCTTAGCAAGGATTCCTAGTGGTCCTTAGGTCCCTGGCCTGTAATGGTCCCTGCCCCCCAAATTCACACCTTTATATAGTCCCCTCCCACACTATACCTACCAGGGTTGGTCTGTGACCACCAGCACATGGCAGAAGTGATGGCCTGTCACTTCCAGATTAGGTTATAAAAGGATGGTGGTTTCTGTCTTGGGTATTTCTATATCATGGATCTTTCTATATCATGGATCATTCATGCTGGTGGAAGCCATGTTGTGAGCAACGCTATGGAGAGGCCAGCATTGTGGAAAACTGAAGCCTTCTGCCAACAGCCACGAGTGAGCTATTTTTTCCTCTTTTATTTTGGTTTGGTTTATATTTTGTATACACATCTTTCTGACAGAAATTTAGAATTTTATGTAATGCTTTTATGTAATGCCTGGCTGGTTCTGGCTCAGGGTTGTGAGTTCAAGTCTCACGCTGGGCATAGAGCTTACTTAAAAAACAAAACGAAACAAAACACAAACAGTAAAGATGCCTACTGATAGAAAGAAAGAAAAAAAAAAGACAGACAAGGAGGATTACAAAAATTCCTTAAGAAAAAAATTTACAAACCCATTATACAATGGGGCACCTGGAGCATGTGACTCTTGATCTCAGAGTCATGAGTTCAAGCCCCACAGGGGAGTAGATTTTACTTAAAATTTTTTTTTAAAAATAGGGGCATCTAAGTGGCTCAGTTGGTTGAGTGTCCACCTCCTGGTTTTGACTCAGGTCATAATCTCAGGGCCTTGGGATCTCCCCAGCATCAGGGTCCATGTTTGGCAGGGAGTCTCCTCGAGAGTCTCTCTCTCTGCCCTTCCCCCTGCTCACAGTCTCACACTCTCAAATAAATAAATCTTTAAAAAAAAAGACAATATATTAAATAAATAAAAATCTTATAATTCAGTCTGTCCCATCTTTCCCTATGTGACCTCATTACCTTCTAATTTAAAACATTTACCAAAGTAAATGTAATACACATAGTACCAAAAAAAAAAAAAAAAAAGGGCCAAATAATTCTAAATAGCTTATCATGAAAAACAGTGGTTCGATGCATTATCTTTCAGTCTCAGCAACTGTATCAGTCAGTATTTGATCAGAAAGACAGAAACACTAAGGAGGATCTAGAATAAAGGATCCAAGCTAGAGATTTTACTTTATATACTACGGGAGCCTGTTGAACAGTCTATGGAAGGCTTTTGCTTCTGTGTCTGGCAATGGGGCCAGCGGGGCAGGCAGTCTGGAATGGAAGATGGACTTGAAGTGGAGGAGAGGAAGGACGAACTTGAACCTGTATCAGCCAAGGCCCTGAATGGTTTGGGATGAATTTTCTAGATACTCATGTCAAGATTTGTGTATAGGAATTACTTAAAGCTCATTCTGAAAACATCCTGCCAAAACAATCCTAAAAAATAGAAAATAATCTTAAAAACAGTCTTAAATAAATCTTAAAATTTGAAATTCTGCTTGACCATAGAGAATCTGAAATTTAAGCCAAAGTTAGTATGCACTAGTATTAACTAAAATATCAACAGGCATTTATTTTAGTGAACAGCATCCAACTTGGACTCTACACTAAGCACCTGCCACAAGTAAGGACCCAAGTTAGGTACTATGGGAGTTCCAAAAATGAGTAAATAAAACACACCATCTCTGGGATGCCAGGCTGGCTCAGTCCGGTAAGCATCTACCTTTGGCTCAGGTCATGATCCCGGGGTCCTGGGATTGGATCCCGCATCAGGCTCCTTGCTCAGTGGGGGGCCTGCTTCTTCCTTTGCCTGCTGCTCCCTCTGCCTGTACTGACAAATAAATAAAATCTTAAAACCACACAACCACCACAAACTACCACAACATCTCTGTCCTCCAGGAAGCACAGGGGCAGGGGTAGGGCTAATAGAAGCAGAAACTTAAAGCTTTCAAGGCTTCATGGGAATCTGGAAAGGTCTCATGGAGAAAGAGAATTTGAGGGCCTTAAGAAAGGCCTTTGGGGTGGAGTTGATGGGGAACAATATGAACAAGAGTTCGGCCAGCAAAGTGAGGAGGGTATTGGGGGAAACATTTCAGTGGTAGGGAGAAGGAGACAAGGCTGGGAATGTAGACTGGGGCCATATTGGGGTATGTCTTCAATAAGAAGAGAAAAGGAATGAATTTACCTGGTACGCAGTGGATGCCATTGGTATTTGTTGAGGAAGAAAGTGAAAATTTAATCTTTATTTTAAAAACTATTACGTAAGTATTTACCAATTTATAAACCAAATGGTATGTGTATATACTGATTTTTCAATATATCCTCATTTTAATAAGTTTCATATATTATTTCTTTTATCAATTGGCCACTCTTTGAAATTTTCCGAAAATCAATTCTGTATTGATCAATCTATTGCTCCAAATTATGAGCAGAACACTGATATTTTCTGTTCATACCATTTTTACATAAATGTAAATAAATCCAAAGTAAATACATGGTAAAAAATACATTTTAATCCAAAAGTTTGAATACTGGCACTCAGCTATTTACAGTGGTATTTACAATCAATTTACAGTAACATTTGTGGAGAGAACTATGAACACAGAGCTACCTACAGTTGCTTCCTTCTAACATACAAACCATAACTATGCAGAAAAATGTTAACAGCTAAAACTGCTACAACTCAAAATCATTATGATTAAATTAGATTCCAGCAAACTTTACTGGGGTTGAAAAATGCTGGTTAAGTCAGGATAGAAGAGGTGGGTGTGTGCAACCCCCATTTCTTCCAATTTCCACATTGTTATTCCCTTCGTTAGCTGACCTGCACTTAAGTAAAACCTATACCTGAATTCTGACAATTTCATAAAAAACAGGGTGTCTAAGACTTTATTTTAGGCCTGTTACTATGAGTCTACAGCAGATAGTTTAAGTAGACTTTTTTTTAAGATATTAATGCTTACAACCTATTAGTCATTTTTCTGACTGCCCAATGGTTGTTTTAATGATAGTCAAGAAACTACCAAGGGGGATGCCTGAACACTACATGATTCCTATGTGCTCTTCACAAAGCTGACTGCCTGTGTTGTAAAATTTTATGGTTTGATTGGGAGCCTCACTTTGAGAAGGGAGATGGAAACAATGCAGATCGACAAAATAACTCTGAATCTGTTTGCTACAGAACACAGTTTTTTAAAAGCTGAGGCTACTAAAATCATCTACCAATCACTATCTCTAAGGTTAAAGTCTATCTAGCATTTTCTAGATGAAAAAATAAAGCTTATGTCACTTTGTGATAAACACAGTTGGTCATAGTTACACTTTATTTGACTAAGTCCTTGGTCAGAAATCCAACCTCAATTAATATTTTGTTCTAGTAGAAAAATACAATCCATTGATTGTAACGAGTTTCTAGAAATAAATCATGGAGAAAAATACATACTACCTGTTCCTAATGGTCCCCTTGGAAATTGCACTCTTTGCCTGGGAAGTTACACATATAGAATATATTTAACTTCAAAATATATTTAATTCCTTGTTATCCCTTTTAAATTTCCAAGTAATAAACAAGCTAATGATTACTGGGTAGTTAGGGAAAAATTTTTAGTCATCCTTCCATCTAAGAATTTCATGAAAGAAACACGTGGCATATGTTACAAGAGTATGAATACGAAATGACTGGAAGAAGTTTCACTTTCTAAACTATAAATGGTTGGCAACTGTTTCCTTAATAGTGATTGCAGGAGTGGGTCCAACATGAGTCCATATGTAGCCCTTCTCTGGTCTGGTCGGAACTGTGGGAAACGGCGATGAACGGGACTTGAAATATTCAGAAGGTGCATGACACACAAATTCCAAGTATTCCATTTTCCTTGGAAGATCCTCCTCTGGTCCTAAAGGCAGTCGATGGAAAGATTAAACACATTTTTAAACATATATATCATTTTCATAAAAGATAAACATTCCTAGACGCTAGGAGAAACCACTATGGTGGTGACCTGACCATAGTCCTTGATACATATAGTATTCTTAAGTCCATCTCTGTATTCTCTAGTTTAGTTGTTCAACTCCCTCAGTGACTCAATACAGAAAGGATTCTAAAAATTGTATTAGTACTATACAGTGTACAGTGTTCATTATATGCCCACACACATTTATGTACTGAGTACATAAAACGATACTTTAAGTCCTCACAACTGTGCTCCGAGGAAGGCACTGTTATTTTAAAAATTTCATTTATTTATTTATTTATTTTTAAAGATTTTATTTATTTGACAGAGAGAGATCACAAGTAGGCAGAGAGGCAGGCAGAGAGACAGGCTCCCTGCTGAGCAGAGAGCCCGAAACGGGGCTCGATCGAGGACCCTGAGATCATGACCTGAACCGAAGGCAGAGGCTTAACCCACTGAGCCACCCAGGTGCCTGGAAAACACCATTATTATTCCTGTTTTATGTGTGAGAAAACAAGACATGAGAGATTGAGGAACTTGTCCATAGCCACACGGCTATAAGTGCTGGTTGAGAAACCAGATCGTCCAGCTCTGACTGTGTGCTCTGAACCCGTATGCCGTGCTCCCCGCTCCTGTGTCTGAGGATTGGGAGGAATGGGAGGTGGGAAAGGAGCCCCAGAAGTGATTCTCCACATCTCTGCCTCTACCAAGAATCCTGCCCTACAGATCATTCAGATTAAAGTCCACTCTTCTATGTACCTACAAGCAAAGGCTAAAACTGATCACATATCAAACTTCACACACAGGTGAGAATAACAGCAGCACATTATCTGTCCCCTGAGTTCCCTCTGGAAAACAAAACAAAACTCTGTATGCGAATGTAATACATGCTTATTGCAGAAAGGCTGAAAACATGAGGTAATGTAGGGGTGCCCGGGACCCTGAACGGAAGTATAAGCCAAGACGGTGGCTGGCGACATGCCAATACGAGCGGTTTAGGAGACAAACAAGTGTCGTCCATTAAGGAAGTCGCTCTCATTGGCTTGAAAAGAGTGTGCTCACTGCGTGATCCCTGCATGCCCCCATATGCCTCAATATACTGTCCACGCGCTTTTCACATGTACCTCTCCCTGATTGCTTCGCACAGCCTTTATTACTAGGGCGCTCGCTGAAGGCGGGGATTTTCCTCCGGAGAGTGTAGAAGAAGGTACGCTGAAATAAAGAGCTCTTAACGTCAGTGTGTCATGCTTCTCTGCGGGCGGAGAACGCGCGATACTTGGTGCCGAAACCCGGGATCGACTGATTAAAGGTGAGTAATTCTTAAGGTAAGAAATACATTAATTAAAAGTAAAAAGAAAGGCAGCCTTAACGTTCGCAGTATTGCGACTATCCGGGTACGCGAAAAGCGGCCCAATCTGTAAACGGATACCAGGTACGCAGAAAGCGGCCACTGATAGACTACAAAGAAAAAAAAAAAAAAAGGCCGAAGGTCTTGAGACAAATAATAATGGGGTCAGAGTTATCCAGACTCCAGATGGAGAGACCTTTGAGGGCTTTACTAAAAGCTAATGGAACGCCCCTAAAGGCTTCCTCAGCGAGGAGATTTTTACAAACCGTAGAGGAGGTCGCCCCTTGGTTCTTAGAGGAAGGGCTATTAAATATCCCTCAATGGGAATATTTGGGGCAAGATCTACAAAAGGCTAATGATAAGACCCCCCTAGCCTGGCACCTTAGCCATATGGACTTTTGTAAAAAGCTGTTTAACTACGCCTAAAGAGAAATTTCAGCCCCCTCTAGAGGAAGGGAATGCAATTCTAGAGGAAGTGAAAGAGCAACGGTCGCGCACCCATGTAACAAGTAGCAGCAGCAGCTCGGAAGGGGAACTTTCAGATGAGGAATTAGAACGTAGGGCGAGGAAATTGCGTATTAAAGATTTTCCCATGCCAACGGCGCCGCCTCCTGCATACAACCCAGAACACGGCACCCCCAAGAATGTTCAAAGTGGAACAGGTTTGACCCTCCCAATTCCTGCTGCTTCCCCGTTTTCGAGGACGCACAAAATCAGAGGTTTCATCAACCACTAGATTTCAAACTAGTTAAGAACTTAAAGGAGGCAGCCAGTACTTACGGTGTTCAGGCTGCATTTACTGTGTCTCTGCTAGAATCCATAGCATCCCTAAATTTAACCCCTCGCGATTGGGAAAACATAACCAGAGCTGCCCTTTCAGGAGGTCAGTATTTAATGTGGAAAGCGAGTCATCGCGAATTCTGTCTGGATACTGCTAGACGAAATGCGGCAGCAGGTAATCCTGCATGGAACGTAGACATGCTTACTGGACAAGGGCAATATGACGATATACAGGCTCAAAAGCTATATCCCCCAGCTGTCTACTTGCAAATTGCCGCAGCAGCAACCAAAGCATGGAAAACCCTACAGGGCGCAGGGGATTTGCAAGGTCAACTATCCAAGGTTATTCAAGGGGCTAATGAGCCTTATGCAGATTTTGTGGATAGACTAATACAAACTGCAAGCCGTATCTTTGGCGACACGGAACAGGCCATGCCGCTAATTAAACAATTAGCCTATGAGCAGGCCAATAAGTGGTGTAAAGAGGCTATTCACCCCTGGAAAAATAAAGACCTAACGACCTACTTAAAGGTCTGCAGAGACATAAATGATTCCACCATACAAGGTCAAGTTTTGGCTTCCACTATTATTCAGGGGTTTAGCAGAACAAACCAAGCCAAAACACGCCCAGGTCCATGTTATTCATGCGGACAAATGGGACACAAGAAGGCCAATTGCCCAAGCCCAAAACCCACCTTGGGTAAGGAACCAGGGCTTTGTCCCAGATGTAAAAAGGGAAACCATTGGTCTAGTGTATGTCAATCACTCAAAGGTAAAGAGGGAAATTATTTAGGCCCCAACCCGAGACTGTCAAAAAATGGGAAGCAGGGCCCAGCCCGGGGCCCTCAGCAAATATACAGGATGATTCAGCAGATCCCTCGGAAATGGTATCCTCCAACCCACAAGGGGGAGCACGTAGAGCAACCACAGGAAGCGCAGGATTGGACAACTGTGCCACCTCCCGATTGGTCCTAACCCCGGAAATGGGTGTTCAAGCAATAGATTCTGATTGGAGTGTGCCCATACCAGAAAACTCAGTAGGATTATTATTAGGAAGAAGCTCCACCACCCTAAAAGGTCTCATCATACATCCAGGGGTAATAGATCCTGACTTTAGAGGCAAGGTTAAAATTCTAGTATCCTCACCTAGAAGAATCACTGTCATTTCCCCGGGAGACCGCATTGCTCAAATGCTCATCCTCCCTAGTGATCATGCCAATTGGCCCAGTGGGAGGAGGCTAAGAGGAGACAAAGGCTTTGGTTCTACAGGAGACCCACTCACCTGCTTTACCATGGATTTAGGCAGCCGACCCCTACTGGATCTTACCATAAGGGGAAAAAGATTTAAGGGACTCCTAGATACCAGAGCTGATAAAAGCATCATTAGTTCCACTGACTGGCCAAAAGGCTGGCCACTTGTCACAGCTGACCAAACTCTCCGAGGGCTAGGTATAGCATCCAGCCCTGACCAGAGTGCAGCTTCCTTATTATGGAAAGATGATGAAGGGAATACTGGGATCTTCCAACCATATGTTTGCAACTTGCCCATCTCCCTATAGGGAAGGGATATATTACAACAAATGAATCTTAAACTTACTACTGACAAAATTTATCAAGGAACCCCTGTAAAAGAAATGCTAAAAGGCATGGGATACGAGGAGGGAAGAGGCCTAGGAAAAAGACAACAGGGTCATACTCAACCTATCTCCATTCCCACCCCAAAAAATGATACAACCGGACTAGGTTTTTCTTAGGGGCCACTGATAAAGATGTCATCCCCATTATATGGAGAGATAATAAGCCTCGCTGGATCCCTCAGTGGCCCCTAACAAAAGAGAAATTAGAGGCTGCACATGCCTTGGTCAAAGAACAACTAACTGCAGGACACCTTCAGCCCTCTACTTCCCCTTGGAACACACCTATCTTTGTCATAAAGGAAAAATCTGAAAAGTGGAGACTATTACATGATCTCAGAGCAATAAATAGCCAGATGCATCCTATGGGTCCCATCCAATGTGGATTGCCTTTAGTTTCCGTGTTGCCAAGAAATTGGCCTACCATCATAGTAGATTTAAAAGATTGCTTTTTCTCCATTCCCTTACACAAGGACGATTGTTGGAGATTTGCCTTTACTCTACCTGCTATAAATCATTCCCAGCCCGATCAAAGATATGAATGGACAGTGTTGCCCCAGGGGATGACTAACAGTCCTACATTGTGTCAAATTTATGTAGATAAAGCCCTATGTTCCACCCGAGAAACTTTTACAGGACTAATAATCTATCATTATATGGATGATATCCTTCTATGTCATCAAGATACAATAATTTTACAAAATGCTTTATGTCACATGACCAAAGAATTAAGAGCATGGGGCCTTGCCATAGCTCCAGAAAAGATACAAACGGGAGAATTACAAAATTATCTGGGGACAAAATTATCCGCTACCACGGTTCGCCCTTTAAAACTTACTATTAGAGTTGATCAACTAACAACCTTAAACGATTTCCAAAAATTACTAGGAGACATAAACTGGATCAGGCCCTATCTTAGATTATCTACAGGTGAGTTAAAACCTCTATTTAATATTCTCAAAGGAGACCCAGATTTAAACTCAAAAAGATCCCTAATACCAGAGGCTAGACAGACTATTGATTTGATCCAAACCAGGTTGGAGTCCTGCCAGGTGGTCCTCTGCGATCCAAGTCAACCTTTGCTATTAATCATCCTCCCAGAACCTCATAGTCCTTCAGGAGTTATATGGCAGGACGGCCCACTACAAAGTATCCATTTAGCAAGTTCACCTGCAAGAATGTTACAACCTTACCCTCTGGCCCTGTCTCAACTTCTATTTAAGGGTATAGAAGCCTGCATGTCCGCCTTCGGTAGGCAGCCAGCCACCATTATCACACCATATACTGCAGACCAAATTAAATGGCTCATAAATAATAGCTCAGATTGGGCCATCCTTTACTGCACCACTATCGCAAATTTTGACAATCATTACCCAAAACATCCTTGGATCCAATTTTGTAAGAATACCCCCATCATCTTCCCTAAAATAACAAGACCTACCCCTATACATAACTGTCCAACCGTCTTCACTGATGGGTCAAAAAATGGAGTCGGTTCGGTTTACATAGATGGACACACTCACACCACCATCATACAGTCCTCATCTGCTCAAGTCTCTGAATTAGCTGCAGTAATTCTAGCCTTTAAATTATTAGGTAAGACACCAATTAACCTGCTTACAGATAGTAATTATGTTGTCAACTCGCTAGCTGTATTAGAGACTGTACCGTACATCTCCCCACAATCTGTCATAGCCCCCTATTTCTCCACTTTACAAACATTAATTCTCAGCCGCTCCCAACCATTTTTCGTAGGACACATTAGAGCTCACACTAATCTACCCAGGCCCCTAACTAAAGGCAATAGTATAGCAGACATGGACACTAAAAGTACCTTTATCTTCTCAATCCAAGATCAGGCAAAACTCTTTCATGAGCGATTCCATGTTAATTCCACCACCCTAACAAGAAAATTTCAAATACCAAAGATCATTGCTAGACAAATAGTCAAGGACTGCCAACACTGTGCACCTCTCATACCTGTTCAATCATTTGGAGTTAACCCTCGGGGTCTCTTACCCAATCATATTTGGCAAATGGACGTCACTCATATACCAGAGTTTGGAAATCTTAAATATGTCCACGTTTCAGTTGATACTAATTCAGGGGTTATCATTGCCACTCCCCTAGCTGGAGAAAAGGTAAGTAATGTTATTCAGCATTGTTTACATGCATTGGCTTGTTGGGGTTTCCCAAAAACCATTAAAACAGATAATGGACCAGCATATACCTCCAAAGCTTTTAAAAATTTTGCCGACATATTTGGCATACAATTAATAACTGGTATCCCCTATAACCCACAAGGCCAAGGAATCATAGAAAGGACCCACCTTACCTTAAAAAATTGTTTAAAAAACAAAAAGGGGGAATAGGGGCATCCTTCAGATCCCCAAAAGACAAACTTAACCTAATCCTTTTTATTTTTTTATTTTATTTTAATTTTTTTTAAAGTAATCCTTTTTATTTTAAATTTTTTAACTTTGGATAATGATGGGTGCTCAGCCGCCGATCGTCATTACTCCCCAAATCAAACATCACAACAATGGGCGCGATGGAAAGATATCCTCACGGGAGAATGGAAGGGCCCAGATCCTGTGTTAAGATGGGCCCGAGGGTCTGTTTGTGTTTTTCCACAGGACCGCCAAACACCTATTTGGGTACCAGAACGACTGACATTTGGGTACCAGAACGACTGACACGAGTGGCAAAAGATGCAGACCCTGCTCCTAGCGATAAACCTCCTAACGCTGACTAATGCAGTCCTGGAAACGAATGAAGATGTAAGCCACCAGCTATGGACCATAGTTAAGGCCTGGCCTTTTCCCCTGCCTGTGGCAAACACTTCTCGCCTATTATATTTAGTACTACCCTACTACTGCTCCTAACAACTTCTCAAAAATCTTTCTCCCTGGGAGTCTTTGTTTTGTTACCCACCATCTTGCCTCGCTGTAATTCAAAGGTAATGTGGCCCCCTACCTGGACAGGATGCCAAAGCAGACTCTCATGCGTTTCCACAAACTGTCACTTCACCTTCTCACCTAAACTTGTTACCTTTACTAATTCTTCCTTCCATGGATATATATGGAAACCCTACCATGGCCGCGCGTGCCAATCCTTTTGACTCCTGGCTACTCTGCAACTCTGGAGGTGCATGCACCCAGCTCAATGCCTTGGCCTTCCTAAATGGGGGCAGTTTCAAAAGCTGCAATTATACATACAACATCAGCACTAGTAGCTTTGAAACTAATGTAAAAGTAAATTGCTCAAATGGTAAACATTTCATTCGGCCCTACTCCAGTATGTGTTTGGACCCTATTCATTTTTATTCTATCCAATTATTCAAGGGTCTGTACAATTCAAATTGTACAGAAAACAATGATACATGCCTTTTGTCTAGCTGCTGGAATAGTTCCACAATCGCTCGCATCCCTACCTACATTCCTTTTCCGGTGCAGGTGTATAATCAGGAATTAGCAGTAATACTTAGAGAAAAGAGAGACTTTGGAATCACCGCTGCCGTCGTCACAGCGATAGCAGTGGCTGCCACCTCAGCAGCAGCCACCAGAGCAGCCCTGGCACTCTCCGTGCCAACTGCCCAAGCACTCAATAACCTCACTAGTTCCACGGCGACGGCCCTCTCAACACAAGCTGCCATCAATCAACACCTTCATAGAGGCATCATGTTACTGAGTCAACAAGTGGACCTCCTACAAGAACAAATGGACGTTGTCACAGAGGTCCTCACTTCCACCTGTGTATCCACAATGACTGGACTCTGTATCACCAGCACACGATTCACCAATCTATCTCGAGCAGCCAACATTTCCAAACACCTTGGACTTTTGCTTAATGGATCTTGGACTTTTGAGTTTGACAATCTTACACGAACCCTGCGGCAGGAAATATCTTCCCTTAATACCTCAAGGGTTGATATAGCTAGAGCTACAGATCTTGTATCTTGGATTGCAAATGTTACTGGATTTGCTAAACAATGGGCGGGTTTGGGGGCTTTATTCATATTGTTTGGTTTAGGATTGTTATTCTTAACCCGCCTTCATAGGCCTAAGAGCATCAGCTCGCAGAGACCGCATTATTTTCCAGCAAGCCATGTCCGCTTTAGAAACAGGCGGCTCCCCTCAAATTTGGCTCAGTATGCTAGATCGGTAGTCAACAATGGGTAATGAAGGAGGTGACCATATACCAACCTAAGACAGAAGCTGTAGCATGCTCTACAGTCTTTGATGATGGGTAAGGATATGAGTCGACCCCTCAACCTAAGACAGGCACGATCTCTTGCCACTTCATAAAACAAAAAAGGGGGAGCTGTTGGGGTGCCCGGGACCCCGAACGGAAGTATAAGCCAAGACGGCGGCTGGCGACATGCCAATACGAGCGGTTTAGGAGACAAACAAGTGTCGTCCATTAAGGAAGTCGCTCTCATTGGCTTGAAAAGAGTGTGCTCACTGCGTGATCCCTGCATGCCCCCATATGCCTCAATATACTGTCCACGCGCTTTTCACATGTACCTCTCCCTGCTTCGCACAGCCTTTATTACTAGGGCGCTCGCTGAAGGCGGGGGATTTTCCTCCGGAGAGTGTAGAAGAAGGTACGCTGAAATAAAGAGCTCTTAACATCAGTGTGTTGTGCTTCTCTGCGGGCGGAGAACGCGCGATAAGGTAACTTACAAACTCTGAATATTCTTAAAACCTGTATTAAGGGGCACCTGAGTGGCTCAGTGGATTAAAGCCTCTGCCTTTGGCTCAGGTCATGATCCCAGGGTCCTAGGATCGAGCCCTACATCAGGCTCTCTGCTCAGCAGAGAGCCTGCTTCCCCTCCTCTTTCTCTGCCTGCCTCTCTGCCTACTTGTGATCTCTATCTGTCAAATAAATAAATAAAATCTTAAAAAAAAAAACAAAAACAAAACCCCGGTATTAATCAGCAATTTATTCCTGTGAGTCTGTCAAGAAACATTTATACCACTTCTTCTGTCAGCCTTGAAATTAGTAAGAGCACAGACACTGCCATTTCAACTACACATGATGATATGTTATAAAAGGTCTAGGATAAGGTATGTGACTTGTAGAGGGACACATAACGAAAATCTCTAAGATTCTACAAATAATGGGAACGGTTCCTTCTGAAATTATTTTAACTAGATTTTTATAAGTAAATATGCCTAGGGGCGCCTGGGTGGCTCAGTGGATTAAAGCCTCTGCCTTCGGCTCGGGTCATGATCCCCAGGTCCTGGGATCGAGCCCTACATCTAAGGGCTAAGCAGAGAGCCTGCCTCTTCCTCTTTCTCTGCCTGCCTCTCTGCCTACTTGTGATCTCTTGTCTGTCAAATAAACAAATAAAATCTTAAAAAGAAAAAAAATACGCCTAAATAAGCCTCATTCCTGAGCAATAAATTCTTTTAATAGAGTTTAACACTGGGTCACTCAGAAAAATCTTATCTACATCACTTTTTAATAGGTATATAC
The DNA here is from genome assembly GCF_020171115.1 of Neogale vison. Taxonomy (NCBI): domain Eukaryota; kingdom Metazoa; phylum Chordata; class Mammalia; order Carnivora; family Mustelidae; genus Neogale; species Neogale vison. The sequence goes on along the minus strand of NC_058094.1, from coordinate 159,929,231 downwards.
TGCTCTAACTCAAAATAACCCATAGCACTCAAACCCCAACTATATAAAATATCTTTCATTTTTCTACAAAGCTCTTTGCTTTTTTTTTTTTTTTTTAATTTATTTATTTGACAGACAGAGATCACAAGTAGATGGAGAGGTGGGCAAAGAGAAAGAGGAGGAAGCAGGCTTCCTTTTGAGCTGAGAGGCCGATGTGGGGCTCGATCCCAAGAACCCGGGAACACGACCTGAGCTGAAGGCAGAGGCTTTAACCCACTGAGCCGCCCAGGTGCCCCAGCTCTTTACTTTTTAACAGTAAATGAGGCTTACGTTGGTTATGGATTGCATTATATTCTCCCCACTCCGTTTGTTGAGGCCCTAAGCCCCAGTGGGATGGTATTTAAAGATGGGCCTTTGATGAGATAATTAAGGTTACATGAGGTGATAGGCTGGAGCCCTAACCCGACAGGACTGATGTTCTTCTACGGCGAGGAGACGCTAGGAGTGTGCACACACGGAGGAAAGGCCACGTGAAGACTCAGCGAAAAGGTGACCGCCTCCAAGCCAGGAAGAGTGCTCTCACCAGAAAGTGACCCTGACAGCACCTTGATCTGTCACTTCCAAGCCTCCAGAAGTGTGAAAAAATAGGTTTTGTGTTTATCCCACTTGGCCCATGGTACTTTGTTACAGCAGCCCAAACAGACTAATAGCTTCTGTTACGTAATAAAGGAGATTTCCCTGCGTTCAGGAACCTGTACCACTTGTCAAACTCACCAATGATGTAGGACGCAGGATCAAACTGGTCCCTAGGGCTTGAGAGGGTGGGAATGAGCCACGTCAGGGCAGCGCTTTTCTCACAGTACTGGTCCTGGATGAAGCCCCTGATCTGAGCATAGTAGGGCTTTCCATCTTGTTCATCAATCACCGAAACAACATCTCCAATTTGGTAATATACTCCCTGGGGGAAACAGAAGATAATCCCATATTTGAAATAGAATTAGAGAAAAGTACCAGAGCTATGAACTAAAACCTCCCCAACACGAAATGAACAGTTTGCACAGTGGTCAGTAAAACACCTTTGAGATGGTCCAATGCATCAATGGTTGATGCCAATTCTTCCTTTCTTTCTTTCTTTTTTTTTTTTAAGAGAGAGAGCAAGCTTGAGTGGGGGTGGAGGGACCCCCAAAGAGAGAGGGAGAGAGGTTTTTTTAAAAGATTTATTTATTTTAGAGAGAAAAAGACAGTGTATGTGCACTCAGGTGGAGCTGGAGGGGCAGAAGGAGAGGGAGACAGAGTCTTAAGCAGACTCTGTGCTGAGCACAGAGCCAATGTGGGGCTCGCTCTCATAACCCTGAGAACAGGACTTGACGTGAAATCAAGTCAGATGCTTAACTGATTGTACCACTCAGGCACCCGTTTTTGTTTTATTTTTTTGGGGGGGAGAGAGAATTAAGTTTGCTCCACATTGAATGGGGCTTAAACTCACGACCCTGAGATCATGACATGAGATGAGATCAAGATTGGGACGCTCAACTGACTGAGCCACCCAGCAGCCCCGGATACCAATTCTAAAGTTGTTCACTCTTAAATAAAAATTATACACAACCCCGAAAACGTGCATCTGGAGAAAACATTTTTATAAAGACACTTTGATTTTATATCAGAACAATGATATTCCCTATTTTTTGGGCTACAGCCACTGAGCTGTAGAAAGGGGAAGTGACCTTACGGAAGGCTACTTAAGGCAGGAATGCAGCTGGGGCTCCTTCACTGGTTCCAGGGTGCATCTCTGTCCTATACTGAAAAGCAATGCTTACCTGATGAGAATATGTTCTACACTCCTTCCTCCTCGGCCACCCATAAAGAAAATGGACACCACACATTCAAACCCAAAGAAACGAGAGAAACTCCTCTGATTATAACCGGTCTTCAGGATAGGTCCCTTGCAATTCACTCAGCTATCTGCCCAAAAGACAGTTACCTGCGTTTCCAGCACTCACGGCTTCAGGTCTTATCGCTGCTCCACCTCGCAGCCAACTAACTCATCTGTGGTGTCTGTGTCAAGCCCTCCTTATGACTCTGACTGTGTCATCTGTTGCATGTCTAGTTCCCCAGGTCTTCAAAAGGACATAATTTCTCCCTTGAACATCCGTAATGGCTGATCCAAATCTTTATGATTCCCAGCACTCCCTTAGGTGGGTGTGGTTCTCAGTCGGCAAAAGTAACCTTGACTTGTAGGAACCAAGTGTGATTTATCATGGCTTCCATCAAAATAGGGCCTTGGCAGGAGGGAAAGCTGCTGGAGTGCACCCTTCAACCATAAAAATAATTCTGAAGAAATATTTCCAGTGAGTGAGCGGTGACTGGAGTTTTTCCTGGTGGATCCTTCAACTGTGTTGCATGTGGATCGCCTATGGACAGGCAGAGTCAATGTGGGTCACAATCTGCTACTTGGTAGTTCATGTCCATCATCAGCTGGTCCTTGGAGCCACTACTCAATGTTTTAGTAATTTGTCACATAAATACTTTGCATTTATAGTTTGCTTTGTCTACATGTAGAATCATTATCCCCAAATTATAAATGATTAAGAGTGTCTTGCTTAACACAGACACTCAAATATATGCTGAATGAATATTAACTCAAAATACATAATAGTGTGGAAACAGAACTGCAAGGCAAAGACAATGTCTTACTGAAAGATTCCAGGGGTGCCTGGGTGGCTCAGTTAGTTGAGTGTTGGACTCTTACTTTCGGCTCAGGTCATGATCTCAGGGTTGTGCTCAGTGCAGAGTCCATTTGAGATTCTTTCTCCCTCTGCCCCCCTCCCTGCTTGCTCACATGCTCTCAAAAATAAATAAATCTTTTTTTTAATAAGATTTTATTTATGTATTTATTATTTATTTGAGAGGCAGAGGGAGATAGTACAAGGGGAGGCAGAGGAAGGAGAGGTAGACTCCCTGCTGAGCAAGGAGCCGGATATGAGACTTCATCCCATGACCTGAAGTCAAAGGCAGATGCTTAACCAACTGAGCCACCCAGATGTGCCTAAATAAATAAATCTTACCAAAAAAAAAAAAAAAAAAGATTCCAGTGGCAAGCAGTACCTGGAACCTGGTTAACTGTTTATTAGTCTGTGTCGTGTTGTGCATGGATATACAGAAAGCACTAATCATGACTAAGGCACTTAATCTAGGGAGTCCCTTCATTTGCAGGGAGGTTTCAGGGTTTCTGGCAGAAGAGAAAGAAGATCAACGCAATACTGTGAACACCGGAGAGAAAGAAGATCAACGCAATACTGTGAACACCGGATTAGGAGGAAGCAGAGCTGTTCATGAGGCTCTTCTGACACAGGGAGGCCATTCACCCTTTGGGGTCTTGGGTGCCCATACTCCTGGCTGTCAGACCCAGCGGCTGCACTCAGCTCCCTCTGGCATGCCTGATCTGGGCTCAAGTTCAGCAGATGGCAATGACCTCTTAAGCCCTCCTGCCCCAGTGCTATCTGCAGCAGCAGCCTCTGCAATCCTGTGTATCGGCAGCAGGACCTCAACATTTTGTTACACTTTGTCCTTATTTTCTAACGAACAGGGGCGGGCCGGCAGACAGCAAAAAGAAATGCAATATTTGTGGGGTGCCTGGGTGGCTCAGTCTGTTAAGCACTTAAGCATCTGACTTTGGTTCAGGTAGTGATCTCCCGGTCTTAGGATAGAGCCCTACAGCAGGCACATGCGCTAGCTCTCTCTCTCTCTCTCAAATAAATAAATAAATAAAATCTTAAAAAAAAAAAAAAAAGAAATATGATACGTTTAGTAACAGGTTCCACACACCTTTTGCCTTTTGGTTGAGACATGCCTGGAAATCATTAGTTAACTAAATCCTTAGCCAAACCAGTTGCTGCTTTTTTTTTTTTTTAAGTTTATTTATTTATGTAAGTAATCTCTACACCCACAACCCCAATGTCAAGAGCTGTATGCTCCTACTGACTGAGCCAGCCATGTGCCTCCCAACCGGTTGCTTCTGGACTTAATCTGTAAACTATGTTCAGCGTTGAGAGTGATACACAAATTTGAAAACCTGATGATGCTAATTTCTACTATTCATTGAGCGCTTACTCTGCTAAATGCTTAACAGACAGGACCTCGCTTGACCCACTGAAATGGCTGCTATTTACAACCCCTCTTTTATAGATGAAGAAACACCAGAGAGGTTGGTCTCAATGCAGTGTCACATGGCCACTTGCCAGTGGGGTGAGGAGCTGAGCTCTGCCAACAGACTGCCTCGCTCCATGACTTGTTGGTCAGAGAATCTTTGACAAGTTCTTGAAATTCTCTGTGCTTCACTCTTCATCCATAAAACGGAGATAACAGTAGCACTTCATGGAGTGGAGTTTATTTCAAAGAACGAAGTAAAGCCTATGAAGCGCTCACCTCAGGGCCTGACACACACCAAGCACATACTAAACTTTAGCTACTTTATTATGAGCAATGCCTGAAATGCTTGAAACATAGGAGCAATGTTTGCCTGTGTAGAGGCTGTTCTAGACTACACAGATTCTGGGCTACTGACCACATAAAAGGTATACACAGAGTATCACACTTGAGTTTCTCAGTGTTTGGTTCATTTGGGTCAGCTATGAAGCACTAACTCGTGCCATTGCCCCCCACAAAATAGTTCAGACCCCAAAACATCAACAGCATGTAATGGCTGCTGCCTGTGTCAGGACCGCCAGGCTTTGGAAGCTGTTTCTGTGTTGCAACTGCTTTCCTAAGCCTTCTGGTTAAAAAATAATGATATGTCATATCTCCCACCAAAGGAGCAGGTTGTCTATGGGCTCTGGCCCTAGGAAACCTGACTTCCTCACTCTTTTATCAAAATATTTTAGACTCTCTCTCACCATCTGCTTCTAGTAGATGTTAATCCCCGCTACTGTCCTAATTCCTCTCACTTCTGCTTAAAGGCATTTTAGAATCTCTCTGCCTCCCCAACCCACTAGATATCAAGTCTCTACTCCCTCTTTCGTCCAAGTCCCTGTTTTGTGCTTCTCCCACAGTGATTGTCACAGTGACGTAGGTGGCTCATGCTTTCATGACTCCACACTATACAACAGCATTTTAAAATACTTAAAAATACCATGTTTCAATAAGCAACTACCTCCTATCTCAGCTCTCAATGAAATGTTTTATACCTTCCACGTATGGGGAAAACTAGCTTAGAAAAGAACAAAAAACAGGGTGCTTGGGTGGCTCAGTCGTTAAGCATCTGCCTTCAGCTCAGGTCATGATCCCAGAGTCCTGGGATAGAGCCCCACATCAGGCTCCCTGCTCATTGGGAAGCCTGCTTCTCCCTCTTCCACTCCCCCTGCTTGTGTTCTGTCTCACTCTCTCTCTCTCTCTGTCAAATAAATAAATAAATAAATAAAACCTTTAAAAAAAGAAAAGAACAAAGAATAGTCACACATTATACAGAGGAGCAGAGACATTTGGACAAATCCAACATTTGGCAGCTTATCATACAACAAGCCCAAATTGTCCCTCAGTAACTCTATAGATGCTTACCTTGTAGAAGATTGATTCTGCAGTGATTATAGTGGAAACAGACTCAGGAGCTTTGATGGGCTAGGGGAAAAAAAAAAAAGTAAAAATATTAGCACATTCCTAGTGTGTATGTGTGTGTAGCATATATAGGCATTTTTCCGGTCATATACAAGAGTTCTAGGACTTAAGAAATACTAAATCTGTTGCTCATCGACAAGAAGTACAATAAAAAGCTGAATGATTTTCTGAATGTTGTGGCAAAGCACAATCTGAGTAATTCTGTGGCTATTTCTGCTACCGTCAGCTTAAAAGTTTCTGAGAACTAAAGCATAAGCTTCTAACATTGCTGCTGAGATCTATCTCAAGTGCTCTCGAAGCTTCATTACATACTAACATTGGGTTGGAAACAATATCCTGGCTCTGAAGGCCTGGCTGTAACGGGAGTGGAAGGTGTAAAACATGTGTAGGTGAACACAAGGTGAAAAAGTGTCTCCTTGAAGACGTTTTCCGTCTCAACTTAACAATGGAACCAGCTAGGGATCAGCTAGTCATCAGAAGTAACTTTCCAGCGAGGCTGAACTCAGCTTACATGAAACTTCCTTGGAGTACTAAGTCGTTTGCCACCACCCAGCCATTACTGCCATCCCTTCTTAAGCTGTAGTACATGCTTACATGCCACAACACAAAAACCAGGCCTCCCCAAACATGTCTTGGGAACAACCTTGAAGAGGGGTTGCTAGCAAAACAGATACTAAAATAATTGCGGAGCAGACTCTGCCACACAGAGGAGGAAACTGTGTGAGCGATACGCCTATAGTCACATGCATTTACTTAACACACTTTGTCAAGAGGTGCCTCATTCTAAGAAAACCAAATTATAAAAGTCTTAAACCAGTTAGGGGCAACTATTCTGATTAAGAATCGGCAGAAGAATTTACTTATGTTTCACAAATGAATATGCCCATCTTCAGAAATGCCTTCACTGGTAAGGGAAGCATTCCTGTTCTGAAAGGAAAGAACACCAACCTGAGGTTTAAAAAAAGTAGGCTACAACACACCATCCACTGTGTATGACCATTTTCCCCTTGTGATACAAAAATACTGAGAGTTTACTGCAAAAACAGGTGCTTTCAACTACCCCCAGCACAAGTTTTTCCAACCATCCAGTTTTTACAGTAGAAGAAAGGTTTGGCGATATTTTTGATTCACATTCATCAACTGATTATCAAAAGTCAGTAAGATACATTTTCTGGGGCTGTAATAACAAACAAATATGGAAATGAAAGAGTTCCAGTATTATTTACTTTGATCTTTAAAGAATAAAAAAAAACTTTTCCCCTAATATATCTGACCATATCAAGAAACATAATCCCACCTCCTCCTTGCCGAAAGGACCCAATCAGATGCATTCAAGGTTTATGTTTCTTTTAGACTCATATTTTATATTTTCCAGTGGAAAAAATTACAAGCTAAGAAACGATAATGGATATTATTAACTATAAACAGTAAGCTTCCTGCAACGGAGCTCACTTTTAGGAAGTGCGGACCACTCCCCAGAATACCGCAGAAACGCCGGAAGAACCGATGAGAGATGAAGGCGCTGACAGGACACACTACACACACAATGCCATTACTGTAAGACACTGTCCACAATCATCTTACGTTTTTTAATTTAAAAATATGTCTTCTCCCTTTTCCTTTCGTGGAAACTTTCTTTTCAGCAGCTGGAGCAGATTTGTATTTAGTGTTTCTGAGCCGAGCAGACCTCCTGTGAATTTCCTGCTTACTCTGTTACATAAACAATTAAAGAACAAAAAAAGATAAATAAAAGTGTAGAAAGATTGCCGTGCCAATACCACCATCTTACAAGGACTTCAGAGTATCCACCTAATGCTATTTAAAAATTAAGTAAGAATGTGGCTTTTCTATTTACCCTGTTGTAATCCCAGAACTGGGCTAATTAAAACAGGGAGGGCCCCAGACAAGCATCTCCAGAGCCTCCAAAAAGGTGTGAACTACTTACAATAGGTCACGGGAGAGGTGCGCCAGGAAGTCTAGGCCAAGGCAAGAACTATTCGTTTGTTGTGTTTATAGTGCAGAACATCCCTTAACAACTAAGCAACCCAACCCCAGGGAGCGGGCTAGGTATGGAACTTTCTACAATGGAATACTTACGCTGCCAATTAAAACAAAGACATGGTAATCTCACTTAATAACATTAACTAATAATAAACTTTAACAGGAAAGTGGGTCCAGTAGCATGACCCGTTTACGTGTGTGTATACGTGTGTGTATTGAGAGGTCTGGTTACTACCGCAAATGTGATTACGACGACGGGGATTTCTGAAGGGTTTTAAACTGTCTTGCTTCTTTACATTTTCAATTTCCCACAATAACAAAAGGTGCTAGAATGGGCCAAATCAGGGAAGATCGCATCGTGGGTGGGAGCGGGCGCGCTTCTCTAGCAGGGTCACCGTGATCCGGGAGAGCCCACGCGCGCGCCCCGTCCCCGCCCGCCGGATCTCCGCCCACCCCACGCCCGGTCAGCCTCCGCCCGCCAGAGGGGCCGAAAGAGCTCACCTGCTTGCCGCCCCCGCCCCCGTTGCTCTGCGGAGGGGCGGCCGAGGTGCTGGCGAAGGTCGCCGCGCCGAAGCCGCCACCGCCGCTGCTGCCCCCAGTCCCACCAGTCGCCCCCGAGCCGGCGCCCCCGCCGCCCGCGCCGCCCCGGCCCGTGCAGTGGTGGCAGAGGATATCCCCCTGCGGGCTCTTCTTCCACATGGAGGACGACGTGGTCTTGCAGACGCTGCAGGTGGGCTTCAGGCCCAGGGGCATCGTGGCGGGCTCGGGAGGCCCCCGGGGGCGCAGCGACACGGGAATGGCTACCGCCGGCCCGGGCCGCCCGCTGGTCGGCCCGCCACTCCCAGCGACAGGAAGAGCGGCGCGGCCGCCGAGCTGTCCACGCAGGGACCCGAGGGCGGCCGCTGCCCCCTGGAGGCGGGAAGGCGGTTCCACCCGCTCTGCGACCGGCAACAGCCGCGGGCGGCCCACAGCGCCGGGAGGCGGGCCCGGGGGCGGGGCCTGGCCTGGAAGGCTTCCGGCGATGGGTGGGGCCTGAGCGGCGCCGGCCTCCGCAGCCCCCCGACCGGAAGTGCCCCGTCCGGAACATCTGAAGTGGACTGTAGGTCGGACCTGGTAGCCTTCTGGGGAAAGATGTTGCACAGTTTTTGGCTTTAGGCGTGGGATTGGCAGGTAAAATGCAGAACGCCAAATTAAATTCGAATTTCAGACAAGCAACGATTAATATTTTGATATGCGTGTATCTCACGCAGCGTTCGTTGTTTACCGGAAATTCAGATTTAACTGGGTGTGCTGGATTTTTATTTGCTAAATGTGACATTCCTGCTGTGGACGCCTTTACACTCCTAAAAATTATAATTTAGACCCTCAAGTACTTTTGTTTATATGAGTTGTATCCATGGACATTTATGCATTAGAAGTGGAAACAGGTTTTAAAGCCGACGATGTCAAGCACATGTTCCTTAGCCATTGGGTGACGATGTTATCACAGATCCTGTAGCCTCTGATCAGCACGCCCGTGATGGCATCAGAGTGGAAAGACAACGGGTTTGGCCTAGAGAGCATTATGACAAGCCAGCTCCCCTCTTTTTAATGTGGCTCCAGAACAAGCCTCACCAGGGAAAGGAGTCTCTCCTTTTCAGCCTCACTTCCTAGCTTAGTGTTTGCATACCTGTTTTCAGGATCCTGGGTTTTCTAGACTTGATAAACTTGGAGACATCCCAATGAATATGCTGGTGGCATGGCCCAGGGAGAGAAAGAAGAAAACTTGTATTGAATGCCTAGGATGTCACAAAACCTCATTTAGTGCTTATGACAACCCCGAAAGAAAAGTTACTACCCCTATTTTATTGTAAACTGATGATCAATGGAGTGACCATGATTCCTACCCCTGGCAGACACAACCTCTGCTCTGACACCACATCCCAAGGCCCTCAAAGAGCCCTAGGGCCTGGGCTGTGGCTCAGGCATTCTTGCTCTGAATCTTGGTTTCCCCACGCGTGCAAAGCACAATGGAATAGTAGAACGAAATACTAACCACTCTCCAGGACCTTCGTGGGAATTAAGACCAACTGTAAAAGTGGTTGAGGAAAATAGATAAAGACTGTTGTCTCCTTGTTTTAGAACCATTCACCCAGTGAAGGGCGTCTAGGGGTCACGGTGAGGAGTCCATAAGTTAGTACATGTGAGGTTGTAATCATCTACATAAATTTCTTGCACCCTAATGCATGTCTCCATCTCCTAGTGTATACTTCTCTTTGTACTTCACCCACATATTACTCCCTCTCATTCACAGAGAACCTTGACCCCTGGCTCACCAGCTTCCTCTCCATCATAGGACACTATCCTGGGTTGGGTCAACATCCACATGAACACCCAAACCCTGTTTCCTCCATTCTTTCGCAGCCCGCATCTCCATCTCCCGTTTTTGTCAGTTCCCATAGCTTCCAGTTATGCTCTCCACCCTTCTGAGATCATCAGGAAGAATTCCATTTTTTACCTCTTTTATCACAGAGTAACTCTAACCACCAAATCAAGAAATAGAATGTTACCACCACAAAAACCCCCACTTGCCCCTTACCCAGAGATAACAGCTACACTGACTTCTGCCATCATAGATTTTGTAGATTCCCTTTGGTTAAGAAAGTTCCCTTCTATTTCTATTTGTATAACAAATGTGTACAATTTATCAAATGGCTTTCTCTGTGAGATTATCTTAATACTTTTTCTTCCTTATCTGTTAATGTGTTGATTACATGGATATATTTCTGAATGTTAAATTAACATTACAACTCCTGGAATGAACCCAACTTGGTTGTGATACACTATCCTTTTTTTGGTTTACTAATAATTTTAAGATTTTTGCATCTATGTTCATGAGTAAGATGGGCTTATAATTTTCCTTTCTTATAATATCTTTGTCAAATTTTTGCATCAAAATTATGTTGGCCATGGGGCACCTAAGTGCCTCAGTGGGTTGAAGCCTCTGCTTTTGGCTCGGGTCACAATCCCAGGGTCCTGGGATCGAGCCCCGCATCAGGCTCTCTGCTCAGCGGGAGGCCTGCTTCTCTTCCTCTCTCTCTCTGCCTGCCTCTCTGCCTACTTGTGATCTCTGTCAAATAAATAAAATCTTTTAAAAAAAATTATGTTGGCCAAACTACTTTGGATTTCATCCTGGGTGACACAGGAAACTAATTGAGGTTCTTCTGTGGGCTGATATGAAAGCATAAAGGAAAGAAAGCAATTTATAGGACAATGTATAAAATATGATCACTTTATGTAAATTTAAAAGCTGTATGTGTGTGATGAATACTTGTTTTAGTCCATTAGAAAACTGTTGTCAATTGATGGTTACAGAATTGGTGAGGGAGACTTTCACTTTTTGTTTTGTATTGTTTGAATTTTCACGACATCATCTGCTCCTTTTATTTAAAAAAAAAAGAAAAGAAAAAGAAAATATCTAATGGGAGGGGCACCTGGGTGGCTCAATGGGTTAAGTCTCTGCCTTCAGCTTGGGTATTGATCTCAGGGTCCTGGGATCAAGCCCTGCATTGGGTTCTCTGCTCAGCGGGGAGCCTGCTTCTCCCTCTCTCTCTGCCTGCCTCTCTGTGTCAAATAAATAAACAAAATCTTAAAAAAAAAAAGTAAGAAAAGAAAATATCTAGTGGGAAAAAAGGAAACAACGGCAGTTTTTCAGCCTTAAATATCCTCTCCTAGCTGGAGATAGCAGTGTACAGTGGTTTGGGTCTCCTTCAAGGACTGGTGGCTGGACATCCTCACGCAGCTCTGGTCACTGTCTGTCGAGTGAGGATGGTATTGCCCACTTCAGGGCTATGTGAAGATTTGATCAGTTCTTGTGCTTGGCTTTTCCTAAGTCACTAAGTGGGCTTCTCCAAGCAGCAAAGCCATTAAGTCCTGTGCAGACTGAGCTAGAGCATAATAGAGCCATGTGCCATGGGGGCAAACAGGGCTGCTAGGCAGAGAATGTGATGGGGCCAGGGGCAGAGGGGCAAGTTGGGAGGTGAGGGCCATGGGCGCGAGGAAAGAACTCAGGAAGGCAACTCAATGAAGTCCGTAACCCAATCCCCTGCTCCCTTCCTGGGACCTCAGAAAGAGCATGAACCACAACCATCCAGGCTGGGCTCCCCAGGGCCCAGGTGCCGGTGAGAGATCTCAGACTGAAACAAAATCAGAGAGAGAGAGACTCAACCTGGACGCAGAGAAAGGGTTCAACTGCACACAGAGATAATCTGTGCCTGCGGGGATGCCTGAGAAAATTCTACTGTGTGTGTGTGTGTGTGTGTGTGTGTAGCAAGCGCTGTGAAGACAGGAATAAATACACCACAGCCTGGTTTCAAAGAGAATACTGTGCATCTTGTTTTGTGTCCTGGTGGGTATGGTTACTGTGGGGCTCCTTGGGCACTCAGACCCTTGTCCTGTGCAGCTCCAGGGCAGAGCACCTGCGTCTCTGCTTACTTACCTGTCAGGCGAGGATGACAAGCATGTCCCTCCCGGGATCACAGTGAGGAGTGGGTAAGTTAGTAATGTGAGGTTGTAAACACTTCTACGTTTGGTAAGTGCCGGGTTAATGTTGATTCTGAGGCCAATAGGAGAGGAAGACGAAGCATTTTTTTTTTTTATCAGATCAGTCAAGTCATTGGTTATACCCTCCTGACAGGCAACTTTGGGAAAACGTTAATTAACTCAAATCATCTACGGAGGACAAACTAGGGAGACTGTGGACGGGACAGAGCGTGAGTGGGACCTGTGACTCTGCCAGCAGGTGCAGGAGAGGAGAGCCCAGGCAGACATGCTTGCCAGCCTTTCCCTTTTTCATCCTCAGGAGGGGCTTCACGCTGTCCATCTCTCACTCCAGACGTACCTTCTCTGTAAGAACCTAATGCCATCACTTTGTTGTGCGGGTGTCCCACGGCTCCCAAACCGTGCCCTGTCCTCCTGCTGTTGCCTCTCCCTGGAATGTGCTCCCTCCCAACGCTTCCCACCCCAGCCTGTCCTCTCCAGAATCGGCTCAGGACGCCTCTCCATTCTCCAACTCCCTGACACAGCTTCCCTGCTCTGTCCCTTCCTTCGCATCCATGTCTCCTCCGAGGGACTGTGAGCATGCGAGGACAGGAAGCTTAGCTTTCTTCCTCTATGTGTTTCTTCTCTGCCCTGCACACAGTAGGCATGCCCTGATGGGCAGTTTAACGGGCGGGTTAATACATCAGTCAGCCTGTTCTCAGAAGCAGTCTCCATTCAGGACAAGCATCTGTTCCCAAGCCTCTCCTTGCTGTCCGGCTACCCCCTCGTCTGACTTCTCTCACCCGGCAGCCTGAATCAGGCTTCCCAGGCTCATTGGCAGGCAGCCTGGGGGAGGCATCTCCCTATACCATGAGGGGTGGGGGTGCGTTATCATCCCCCAGAAAAACCAATGCCTGCTCTGTCAGAACCAAGTCTTACTTATTTGAAATAATTGTTCAGGGTCCCTAATGGGGTTTCTGAAGTATCTTCCTCCTGCTCAGGAGAAGGTAAGGACACCAGGTCTTCTGGAAGCCTTGGGCTAAGGGTTTAGGACTCTGACATGTCATTGGCTTTGGAGGTTCAGGCGTAGGTCTCCCTGAGACTCAACACACAGCCTAGACCACTAGGAGTCTCAGCAGATAGACTTGACTGGGAGCCCCTCTTCTAGGCAGCAGGACCCCTGGCCCAGCTAGTGCTCCAACTGCCACTCCCCTAACTGTCACTCAGAACTTCCTTCTCAGCCCCAGGGCCCGCCTGTCCTTGGGATGACCACTGGCTCTGGAGGCAAGAAAGCATTCTGAGGACCAGGTGAATGCCTCATTTTATGATTAAGGTGCCAGCCAACTGTAGTTTCATGAGGAAAACTCAGCTGCCTTTGATTTTTGTTTGGTTGATTTTTGTTTTGTTTTGTTTTATAAGATTTTAGTTATTTATTTGACAGGCAGAGATCACAAGTAGGCAGAGAGGCAGGCAGAGAGAGAGAGGAGGAAGCAGGCTCCCCGCTGAGCAGGGAGCCGGACGTGGGGCTCCATCCCAGGACCCAGGGATCACGACTTGAGCCGAAGGCAGCGGCTTTAACCCACTGAGCCACACAGGCTCCCCGATTTTTGTTTAGTTTTGGTTTTTAGTGCTTTGAAACTCTCTTGCTGCCTCTCCCCATTCTGATTTGTAGTACCGCCAAGGAGGAAACCAGCTTGGGTGTTCCAACACCTTTCAGTGCTTCTCAGCTGAGTGTCAGGATGGTTTTCCTCAGAGGAGCTCCAGATTTTATCAAAAAGAGAAATATTTCTTTTTCTCTTCAAAATGTAAATATCTCTTTTAGTATAAATAATAAATGCTCATTATAAAAATTCATACAACTCAGAGTGTACTCCCCAGCTCTGCAGTTAGAGATAACTATATTAACAGTTTGTCCTACATCTCTTCAGCTTCTGAAAATGTGTATGTGTGTGGTATATAAGACACGAAAGCGATCCTACTACATATTATTCTCTACTAGAGCTTTTTTTACTCAACAGTGTGTCGGAGGGAACTTTTAACATCAATCCATATATACCTACCTTTCTTTTTACTAAAATCAATTTAATCATTTCTTAAGGATTGATTTAGTCTGTTTAAAAAATTTTTTTGCAGTTACAGTGAATAATGTAATGAACTGTCTTAAATATGTATCATTGCCTATTTGTGTGGGTAGTTTTATGGGGTAAGTTCCTGAAAATGTAATTGTTGGGTATAAAGTAATGCACATTTTGAATCTGATGCTGCCAAATTACAGACAAAAGAAAGGTTTACACCCTGTCAACTGCTCGATGTTATCTCAGGGCTGACTTGGGCTCCAGGCACAGGAGGCACAGTTGCCTAGGGCCCAACATGGACTTAAGGGTCATGAAAATAATTCAATTTCTTTTACAATCAGAAGGAAAAAAGTGAATATAATAATAATGAATAAATAATGTATAATGAATCCAGCCTGGATTGTATTTTTTATGCCAGTGCAGCCATAAAATGTACATCTAAATATTTTTTTATAGAGAAGGTACCTTCAAAGGCAAATGTATAAAGACCCCCACAGGTCAGAATGTGGCCCTGGGTTATCCATTTCTCCACACCCTTGCAACTCTGAAAAGTATCTGTTTTGCTTTTGGTGGAAAAATGTACATAATTGTTTTTATTTGCGTTTCTTTGTTATTTGTGAGGTATTATCCTAAGTTTATTGGCCACTTTAAGTTCCTTTATGAATTGCCTATTAACATTCTGTTCTCATCTTTCTGATGAGTTGCTCATCTTTTCCTTGTTAAAATCTTCTTTTTGGGCGCCTGGGTGGCTCAGTGGGTTAAAGCCTCTGCCTTCAGCTCAGGTCATGTCAAATACATACATTAAAAAAAAAAATCTTAAAAAAATACTTCTTACAGTATAGTAAACATTGCATGCTTTATTTTCATACTTTTGCATTTCAGAGTTATTGGTCTCTCTCTCTTTTTTTTTTAAGATTTTATTTATTTATTTGACAGACCGAGATCACAAGCAGGCAGAGAGGCAGGCAGATAGAGAGAGGGAAGCAGGCTCCCTGCTGAGCAGAGAGTCCGATGTGGGGCTCGATCCCAGGACCCTAGGATCATGGCCTGAGACAAAGGCAGAGGCTTTAACCCACTGAGCCACCCAGGCACCCCTACTGGTCTCTTTTTGTAATGAAATTAAAAGTGCTTCTTGTACACCAAATCTGGCAAGAATTTCCTTTATGGTATCACTTTTACAAGGCTTACAAAAATACTTGTTGATATTTTCTTGTAGAATATCTATGGCTATTATTATATAGTATCTTTAATTCATCTGGAATGTATTTTTGTAAAAGACGTGAAATAGTTATTGAACTTTGTTTTCTAAGCACAGCTACTTGTTCCAATACCATGGGACAATAATTTGAAATGTCACCTTTAAAAAAAATTTTTTTTAAAGATTTATTTATTTATTTGAGAGACAGAGACAGAGAAAGAGACAGAGAATGAGTGGGGCTGGGGAGGAGCAGAGGGAGAGGAAGAGAGAAGTTGAAGCAGACACCCCTCTGAGCACAGAGCACGACACGGGGTTCAAGCTCATGACTCTGAGATCATGACCTGAGCCAAAATCAAGAGTCAGACACCACCAACTGAGCCACCCAGGCACCCCCTTTATCAAATTTTAAATTTGCATACACACGGGGTCCTATTTCTTACAACTCTTCCATCCCATCGATCCGTTTATCTATTGACATACTACAACCATGCTTTTTATCCTGTAGCTTCATGACGTTTTGGTTTCCAATAAGGTAAGTCAGTACTCCCCAGCTCCCCAGAATCCTTCACTTTCAATTTTCTTATTGATTATCCTCATATATTTACTCTTTCTGATGAAGTTTTGAGTTACGTTTACAAGTATGAAAAATAAATCCCAGTGAATTTTGTAAAATTTATAGGTTAATTTGAGAAGGACATGTATATAAAATGGAGTCAGCCTTTCCAAGAGTGTGGTGTTCTGTTCAGACCTCCTTTTTATGCCATTCCCGATTGGTCTATGGTTTGCCCAAGCCCTGGCCTTCTCGGCAGTCTCCTCAGACTCCTCTTTGTGAGGCAGGAACAGGGGCTTGTCTGAGTCTTCATGTCTTTGTGAAGTTAATGGGAGGCTTTTCTTTGCCATTTTTGGTTCATTTTGTACTGGTTTTCTAAGAACTGTGCTCTGTTCCAAAGCACTGTATCAGAGCCACCTTAACTTCTCATCTGGATTTCTGGTCTCTTTGATTATTCTGGTCCTTTCTCCACACTGTGCCCATTACAGTCTTTTTTAAGATTTTATTTATTTTTTCATGAGAAACAGAGAGAGAGAGAGAAGGAGAGGTAGAGGGAGGGGGAGAAGCAGACTCTCCGCAGAGCAGGGACCCCGAGGCAGGACTCGATCCCAGGCCCCTGGGATCATGACCTGACCCGAAGGCAGCTGCTTAACCAACTGAGGCACCCTAGTGCAGTCTTTCTAGTCAGATCTCCATGGTCCTCTGCTGGAGAAACTTCAGTAACTCCCCCATTGTATTAGTTACCTATGGCTGTCACAAACGACTACTAATCAAATGCCTTAAAACAATACAAACCTATTCTCTTACAGTTCTGCAAGTTAGAAGTCCCAGATCAGTCTCACTGGCCTAAAAGTGCCAACATTCGGTTTGGGAGGAGCTAGGGGAGAATACATGTCCTTGTCTTTTCCAGCTTGCTGAGGTCTCCTGCGTTCTTGGCTCATGGCTCCATCACTAGAGACAGCAGCTCTATCACTCTGACCTCTGCTCCGGTTGTCACCTCTCCTTCTGTGACTCCAATCCTCCTGCCTCCCTCTTATAAGTATGATCATAAGGACGCCTGTGGTTTAGGTGGCCCACCCAGAGAGCCCAGGATCTTATCCCCACTTCAGAGTCCTTAGCTCATCACATCGGCAATGTTCCCTTTGCCATGTGAGGTGACATTCACAAGTCCCAGAGATTAGGGTGTGAACATCTTTGGGTGGGGAGGGAGGGCCATCCATTCTGCCTGCTGTGGCCATGGTCTGCAGGATGGATTTGCTTGCCAGTCACTCACTGACCTGCCCTAACTGGCCCTCTGTCTAACCTCATTCTGCTCTGGAACCTGCCCTCTCTGTTTCTTCCAGAGCTGGTTCTGGTCCAGGCTGCCTCCCCTGCCTTAGAAAACCTTTCCCCACCTCCTCCTCCTACTCATCTTCCAGTCTTGGCTGAAACTTGACTTTCTCAGGAGGCTTGTGACCACCTCTTCTATGTCCTGCATGTTCCTCCAGACATTATGAGAGGCTCTTGTATCATCTTCCATCATTCCTGACCCTGCTTATTTATTTTTATACCACTGATTGTTTTATTATTTTCTCTTCCAAAATATAAGTACTTTGAAGGTGGAGGTGACTTGGGTAGCTCTACACTTGGCACATAAGAGGGAACTTAGGAACTCCTTGTGGATGAATTTATAAACATATTAATTTCATTATAAAACGCAAGTTATTTCACTCTATAGGCCTCATCTTAAAAGTATTTGGTCATCATTTATCCAGTAAATATTTGTTAAGTACTGATTTGGTAAGTCCTGAGCTAAGGAAGTTACAATTAAGAAAACATCATCTGAGGGGTACATGGCTGGCTCAGTGGGTAGAGCATGAGACTCCTGATCTAAGAGTTGTGAGTTCAAGCCCCATGTTGGGTGTAGAGCCTACTAAAAAATAAAAAATAATTTTTTTAATTAAAAGAAGAGAAAACAAAAAATCATTTGAAAGTTATGAGGATGCTAAGATTGTAGTAGTTATGAGCACAGGACTTGAATAACAATTCTCCCCCTCCAGGAAAATGGACTTGGAGGCCAGTGAAGCAACAGACTTTAGTTCTGGAGGTCATCATCATCTGGTTCGGAAAGCAGCAGATAGTAACGTCCAGATCAAGTCTGGTCAGTCCTCCACATCTGCACCTTCTGAGCCACAAAAAACTCTCGGCAATCCACATCCAAAGACGAGAGAGCGAAAGGATGTCTATGTGGTACAAATTTCAGATGAGACCACCCCAGATGAGAGCAATAATTTAGCCAGTCCATTCTCAAATGCATCGATCCGCAGAGGTAAGCATAGAATTACCTTTATGGAAGAGAAAAGCAAGTGTTCTCTCAAAATGCTTCCACAGAGTGGATTGTTAGGAGGTTTAACTTGACCTTTAGTTTTTCCCAGTTATGCTTTACCATGAAACATGATACAGGGCTGCTGTGGGAGATGGCCCCTAAGTTGTCCAGGGTATTCAGAAATTCATAATAAACGTATTATGGAAAATAATGTGTGGTTCCCTGAGGAAATATGAATTACTCACTGACCATAGAATGTTCTTACCTCCCTACGAGGTGATGCTATGATACTTGCTTTAGTTTTAAAGCACATTAATTCAATGCCCCTAGATATTAATTTTGTATGGGAAATGCATTCAACTGTGAGCAGTAGAAACCTTGAGAACTGTGGCTTCAATAAATGTCTTTTTCCTTCCATGAAATATGCAGTTCAAGGCATGACCAGTGTGTCCTCCTTAGACCTTCTTAGGGCTTGGACAACTTAAAGGTGGACTGTGAGCTTTGAGTCCCATTGTGTCTCTGTGGCTCTCATCACCCATCTTGTGGCTGGAAAGATGCCTTTGGATCCCTAGATTTCCAGGTAGGGAAAGGCAAAGGCAAAGAAAGGCCAAGCCTGGTCTGCTGCCTCGAAAGCTCCAAGAGGTACCATTCATGGATAAATGCCTGAGAGTAAGCCAAATCTGACTTCTTTTCAGAGGCTTTCCTAGAAACCATACCCAAGAATTTCCACTTGTACGCCGTTGACCCTGCCCGGATCTCACAGCCACCTCCAACTGTAGCTTTCTGGTTAGGCTAATTGTCCTTTTTAACCAGATAGGGATTGGATGGTGAGGAAGCCAGGGAAAATGGAGCCATGAGCCACCTCTGCCCCCAGTGCCAGTCCTTCAGCACCGGCCGTTGTGTAAGAGGAAGAGTTTTGCATTGGTCCTTACAACAACTCTGTACATGAGGCGTTGTAGTGTCATTTAACACATGAGGAAATCAGGTGAAGACCTACTCACCACCATTGGAGTTAGTTATTTGGGTTTGTCTCTCCTGGAGAGCAGAGACTGGGCCCTGTCCCACTTAAAAAAAATTATATGGTATGCCAAAAAATGAAAGTCCTATGGAAACAAAGGGAAAGTATAGCAGGGTAATGGATGAAAAGCTATGGGGCTAGGGAGCTATCACTGTTTAAAGCAGCTTTATACAATTTACAGATCATAAAATTCACCCTTTTTTAGGGTACAATTCAACAATTCTTTGTATATTTACAGAGTTGTGCAACCATCACCACAAAAAGAAACTCATACCCATTGGCAGTCAATTCCCATCCCATCCTGCCCCTTGGCCTCTGACAACCACTAACCTACTTTCTGTCTCTACGAGTTTGTGTGTTCTGGATATTTCACATCAATGGAATCCTATGATATGTGACCTTTTGAGGTTGCCTTCTTTTACTTAGCATAAGGTTTTCAAGGTTCACCCATATTGTAGTATGTTTCTGAACTTCATTCCTTCTTTATGCTCATATAGTATTCCAACGCCTTGTTAGAACATATTTTGTTTATTTATTCTTCAGCTGACAGACATTTGCTCTGTTTCTATTTTTTGGTTATTAGGAATAATGCTGTGATCCATATTCATATTTGAGTTTTTGTATAGACATGCATCTTCATTTTTTTTTTTTTTTTGGGTAGTAGCTACTTAGGACTCACTGGGTTATATGGTAATTCTGAGGAATGTTAAACATAGCGGCTGCACTATTTTACACACCAGCATATGAAGGGGGACCGTTTCTCGATGTCCTTGTCAACACTCGCTATTGTCTTTCTTCTTGTAGCCATTCTAGTGTATGTGAGGTGATACCTCTTTGTGGTTTTGATTTACATTTCCCTAATGACTAATGATGTTGAGCATCTTTTCACAAACTTATTGGCCGTTTGAGTATCTTCTTTGGAGAAATATCTATACAAGTCCTCTGCCCAAAACACAGCAACCATTTTGTTATCTCTCACGATTCTGTGGATGGCTGCGTTCAGCTGGGCAGTTCTTGGGCTGGTCTTGACTGGGGGTTCTAATGCAGTTGTAATCAGATGGCAGCTGAGGCTGAAGTGGCCATTATGACTCCTGACACAGCTGGAAGTTGGTGTTGGTTGTAGGCTTTCTCTTTATGACTTGAGTTTCTCATCATGTGGGACTTGGGTCCCAAGGAAAAGTATACCAGGTAGACAAGCCCTGTTGTGCAAGCAGCTTGTCAAGCCTTTCCTGGCTTCACACATGCTTATGTCTCATTGGCCAACACAAGTCATGCGGCCAAGCCCACTGTCAGAGGGCAGGGGCACTATACAAGCTCTGTCCATTTTTAATTATCTCCCTGTTTTTTTAACTGTAAGAGTTCTTTATGTAATCTAGGTATAAGTTCCATATCATGGTACATGATTGGCAAATATTTTCTCCCAGTTTGCTAGTTCTTTCACTTTCACTTTCTTGATGGTATCATTTGAAGCACAAAACTTTTACTTTTGATGAAATCCAATTTGTCTGTTTTCTTTCTTTCTTTCTTTCTTTGTGCTTTAGGTGTCATATCTAAAGCAATCATTGCCTAATTTCTGCTCACAAAGATTTACGTCTATGCTTTCTCCCAAGACTTTTGTTTCTTTTTGAAAGAGATAGATTTATTTATTTATTTATTTTAGAAAGAGAGAAAGAATGCACAAGCAGGGGAGGGACCAAAGGACAGAGGGAGGGGGAAGCAGACTCCGTGCTGAGTGCGGAGCCCCGATGTGGGGCTTGATCTCAAGACACTGAGATCATGACCTGAGCTGAGACCAAGAGTTGGACACTTAACAGACTGAGTCACCCAGGTATCCCAAGAGTTTTTTTTTTTTTTAAGAGTTTTTTTTTTTTAAGAGTTTTGTTTTTTATGCTTACATTTATGATCCATTTTAAACTACTAGTTTTAGTGTATGACATGAGGAAAGGGTCCAAATTCATTCCTTTGGTATGTGTATGTTCGCTTGTCCCAGCACCTTTTGTTGAAGACTATTTTTTCTCCCTTGAATTGTTCTAGCACATTTGTTAGAAATAATTGGCCATAAATATAAGGGATTATTTCTGAACTGTAGATTCTATTCTAACAATCTTGTGTCTTAAGGCTGGGCCACATTTAATATTTTTTCCCTCCCAGTCTCTGATACATAGTAGATGAGCAATAAATGTTGACCACCTGAATTTCTTAATATAGGCAGCCCACACTGGGGCACATATATTCTGGTATTGTGATTAAGACAGCTCAATCCTATTTCTTTGTTTTCCCCCTTCCTATACGTTGACACCGCCCAGACAAAGGACACAGCTGACAATCCCGTCAATCATCTCCAAGCAGAATTTTTTTCTCTTTTAAAATGGAGACAAAGCTACCAAACAGCTCACTGTCATCATATTTAGCACCGTATTCGGAGGGCTCCAGGAAGAGCTGTGCAGGGGGAAGGAAGCAAAAAGAGACGCTAACATCCTCTGTACTTGGCTTTGGCATACTGCTGTGACCTCCTTGTTCTTCCTTATAATTCCTCATTTATTTAGTTTCTGCTCGAGGTGAAGGGAGGGGAAGGGAATTGCTGCAGGCAGGCAGGCTGGTGAGAGAAGTGGTGGGAAGGCTCTGAGAAGGCCCGCAGCCTGCATCCGTCTCTGAGGGCTAACTGCCTTCTGTACCTGTGTCCACGGGTGGAGCCGGACCCCTCACGATGGCCTGCAACATCCAGAGACTTTCAGGTCACTTTGGGTCCTAAGGAGGATGGGGTGTGCCTAGTAAGGAATTAATCCCTGTTTGTCTTTTAGATTTTGGGGCTTCCATGGGTAAACCCTCAGATCGCCAATAAAACACCTGTAACAATCCAAATGGAGTATTTTCCACAAAGTGTTCAGAGCTGTATTTCTGTGGTTATTCAATTTGCTGACTCTAACTGGTGCTCCTTTTCCCAACCTTAAAAAGTCACAGGAAATATCCTTTTTGTTAAGCATCATAAATAGATAATTACATTTCTGTTTTTACTTTTGAATATGGTATGATAAAAATAATGTTTCTGTCTCTTCAGCTTTCATTATAAAAGTGTTCCTGATCCTGTCAGCTCAGTTGGTGGTCACTGGGGCAATTGTCAGCGTGTTTCTTTTCTGGTAAGTTGTTGTTACTGATGTAAATTAAATACTAAGTTGTTCACCTTAATTTTTATTGAATCAACTTATTTCTGATCATTAAACGTTATCTATTTTTTCTTAATCATCCATAGGATATGATATTTCTATCACTTTGTTGTTTCTGAGGCAACTCTTAGAGGTATTTGTAGATTTCTACAGTTTTGCTTCAGCTTCCTAAGCCAAGATCTTTTTGTCTTACTCTTATTTGGGGTCTATTTTATTTTCTATTTTCCCTGAGCTATTTCCACAGGCAAAAGTGGATAAAAGAAGGGATACCTGGGTGTTCAGTCGGTTAAGTGTCTGCCTTCAGCTCAGGTGATGGTCCTGGGGTTCTGAGATTGAGTCCCGAGTTGGGCTCCCTGCCCAGCAGAGAGAGAGCCCAACTGCCTGCTGCTTCCCCTGCTTGTGTGCTCTCCCTCTCTCTCTGACAAAGAAATAAATAAAATCTTTAAAAAAAAAAAAACTGGATAAAAGAAAAAAGGTGAGATTTTGGAGGCCCCAGAGACTTGGAACACTGTTACATGCAGAAAATATTTCGGGGACTATGAGCTGTTATTGCTTAAACCTAGCTCATGAAAATCTCCATGTACAAAACAAATACATAAGAAGTTGATTTTTTTTCTTTTCGCTTTCTACGCATAGCGATCTCAGTTTTTTTTGAAAATAAAAATGTCCCTGGGACATTTACATTCATAAGATTTGACTTACATGACTATCTTTTTGTGAGTCTATTTTAAAAAGCAAGTTATAGTTCTAGGTTTGATTATTTCACTCATTTGTCATTGTCAATCGTTTAGGGTTTACCCCTTTGTCATGAGATTGTTTTACTTCTACTTAATATTATGTTAATTAGAAAAAGAAACAATTTATTGTTTAACACTGTATTTTTTTTTTAATCAGGAAAGGTTTAAAAACTTGGGTGCTCATGAATGCTTGGTTCACCTATGCAATCTTGTAAGTATTCTTGGATTTCATAAAAATTGATTTTTCTACCAACTACTGATTGAGGTTCTTTATTAAAAGTTAAGTAAAGATATAACATTCTGGGGGTGCCTGGGTGGCTCAGTGGGTTAAAGCCTCTGCCTTCGGCTCAGGTCATGATCCTGGCTGCCTGGGATTGAGCCCCACATAGGGCTCTCTGCTCAGTGGGGAGTCTGCTTCCCCCTCTCTCTGCCTGCCTCTCTGCCTACTTGTGATCTCTCTCTGTCAAATAAATCAATAAAATCTTAAAAAAAAAAAGATATAACATTCTGGAAACGACAAAATTATAGAGATAAAAAAACAAGCAAATTAGTGGTTACTAGGAGCTAGGGGGGGTGTGTGCATGTTACCAGAAAGGGATGGCATGAGGGAGATCTTGTTGATGTTTTAGTGATGGGATAGTTTCAAATCTCGACCGTGGTGCTGGTTACACATACCTACACAGATCTGTGTCATAGTTCTGTGACACAGCATTACACACACATTGCACCAATGTCAAATTAATGGTGTTGGTATCATACTATAAATATGTAAGATGGAACCATTGGGGGAAACTGGGTGAAGGATACACAGGACCTCTCTGTCTTTTGCAACTTCCTGTGAATTTATAATTATTTCAAAATAAAAAATTTTAAAAAATTTTAAAAATTTTAAAAATTTTAAAATTTAAAAATGTTAAAAATTCAAAAAATTTTAAAAAATTTAAAAATTGGCTGGCAATGAGCAAAGTTAGTTTTAAAAGCTAAAAAAAAAAGCAAAGGTAATCATCTGAATATATTTTTGTTTACACTTAGTATCAGATGATAATATATAGTAACATATCTCTATCTCTATTTATCTACCTATATCATATGATATAATCACTGGAAGCAAATAACACATGACTTTAAATTATCCTCAGGCCGGCATTTTTTGTTGTACTGATTGTACTTGCTTGCTGCGGGAAACTCCGCCGACAGGTGCCTGCGAATTACATTCTCCTGGGATTATTTGTAAGTAGACTTTGTTAGCACTTGTAGCTCGCCTCTGAAATCTATTTCTGTCGTATTAGTAATTCCATGCCTTTTATTGTGGAAAATCTTCTTGTGGAATAATACAGATAGAAAGTATTTGTGAGATGTTCTCTTGGCTGGATTCTGATTGTAATAACAAAGTCGCAGACTTACTTATGAGACCGTACCCACACCTTTTTGCTGAGGGAGAGGATCGGGGGACCCTCGGCAAACCTGCCTCCAGAGGCCACATAGGGGAGCCCTTTCAGAGTCCGGGATGCATTTCAGGAACAGCTAACTTTCTGGCCATCCGCCAGCCGCCACAAACCCATTTTGTTATGGAAAGTAGGTTTTTACATTTGGCTCACAAACTCGTGGGTGAGAAGTGTAATTTTCCTTATTTTGTAAAATGTGTCTTATTTCTGTTTTGAGTCTCACTGGGCACAGAAACCCAGCTCAGCTCAGCTTCTCCCTGTTTCCTCACTGTGCATCTCAGTTCAGGAGGGCTGGGGACTGGGGAGTTCCAGGTCCTTAGCTCTCCTCTCCTCACTCAGGCATGGTGTGGTTGCTGGTTCACAGGGCCTCCCCTGGGGCTTCTACTCACAAGGCCTCACCACGTGGGTCCTTTCTGTGTGGATCAGTGCTGCTCTGGGCGACAGAAAACGTGTGGCTCTTGCTCTTGCCACCAGTTCCTTTCCTGCTGCTCATAAGGATTCCAGGATCTCACACCCTCCCATTGTGATTAATTCTTCATCTGATTCCCTATTGGATTTGAGGTAGCTTATAAAAATACCTACAATATAAGAAGATAAGATAAATTGGTGGGGAAATCTGATGAAAGGG
The DNA here is from genome assembly GCF_020171115.1 of Neogale vison. Taxonomy (NCBI): domain Eukaryota; kingdom Metazoa; phylum Chordata; class Mammalia; order Carnivora; family Mustelidae; genus Neogale; species Neogale vison. The sequence continues at coordinate 159,904,003 of NC_058094.1, read as the reverse complement.
AAAAAATAAGGGTAGGAAAATAAAGTCAGTGGTTAGATGGTATACAAAATGTTTAGTCCTATGCAGTCCAAAGCAGTCTTGAGAAAGAGGAGCAAAGCTGGGGGTGTAACAATCCCAGATTTTAAGATATACTACAAAGCTGTAGTAATCAAAAGAGTATGGTACTGGCACAAAACAGACACGTAGATCAATGGCACACAATAGAGAGCCCAGAAATAGCCCCACAACTATATGGTCAATTGATCTTCAATAAAGAAGACAAGAATGTACAATGGGAAAGGGCAGTCTCTTCAACAAATGGTGCTGGGAAAACTGGACAGCCACATGCAGAAAAATGGAAACAGGACTGCTTTCTTACAGCAGACACAAAAATAAACTCGAAGTGGATTAAGTACCTAAATATGAGACCTGAAACCATAAAGCTCCTAAAAGGAACACAGGCAGTAAACTCAGGAACATCGTCCCTAGCAATATTTTTTGGATATGTCTCCTCAGGCAAGGGAAACAAAACCAAAAATAAACATTTGGGACTATATCAAATTAAAATGCTCTTGCACAGGGAAGTAAACGTCAATAAAACATAAAGGTGACCTGCTAAATAGGAGAAGATATTTGCAAATGACATATCTGATAAAGAGTTAATAGTGTATATAGATCATATATATGTATATTCTATCTATCTACCTACCTACCTTCCTACTTATCTAGATACACAAATGAACACCAAAAAATCTAATAAAAAAATGCAGAGGAACTGAATAGATATTCTTCCAAAGAAGACATACAAATGGCTAAGAGATGATCTGCTTGACATCACTAGTCATTATGGAAATGCAATGAGATATCACCTCACACAAGTCAGAATTGACTAACTATCAGAGAGACAAGAAATAGTAAGTGTTGGAGAGGATGTGGAGAAAAGGGAAGCCTCTTGCCCCGTTGATGGGAATATAAATTGGTGCAGCCGCTGTGGAAAACAGGATAGAGTTTCCCCAAACGTTTAAAAGTAGACATACCAGGGGCGCCTGGGTGGCTCAGTGGGTTAAAGCCTCTGCCTTCGGCTCAGGTCATGATCTTAGGGTCCTGGGACCGAGCCCCGCATCAGGCTCTCTGCCTGCCTCTCTGCCTACTGGTGATCTCTGTCTGTCATATAAATAAATAAAATCTTTAAAAAAAAATAGAAATACCATACAATCCAGTAATTCCACTTCTGAGTATTTACCCAAATAATGAAAATACAAATTGAAAAAGATATGTGCACCCCTATGTTTATTGCAGCATTATTTACAATAGCCACGATATAGAAGCAACCTAACCATCCACTGACAGATGAATCAATGAAGAAGAGATGGTACTTATACACGATGGAGAATTATTCAGCCATAAAAAGAATGAAATCTTGCCAATTTTGACAACACGGATGGACCTAGAGGTTAACTGCAAAGTGAAATAAGTCAGACAGAGAAAGACAAATACCGTATGATCTCATTTATATGCGGAATCCAGAAAACAAACCAAAACAAAGAAACAAAACAAAAACAGACTCATAAATACAGAGAACAAACCGGGGGTTGTGAGAGGAGAGGGATGGGTGCCAGAAAACCCAGGTGACGGAGTTTAGTAGGTACCAACTTCCAGTTATAAGTCAGTCACAGGGATGAAAAGTACAACACGGGGAAAATAGTCAATCATGTTGCAATAACTTTGTACGATGACAGATGATACTAATTGTGGTGAGCATTTTGTGGGGCATATAATTGTCAAATCACTATGTTGTATATCTGAAGCAAATACAATATTTTATGTCAATAATACTTCAATTAAAAATTTTTTTAAAAGGGCAGCTGGGTGGCTCAGTGGGTTAAGCCTCTGCCTTCAGCTCAGGTCATGGTCTCAGGATCCTGGGATCGAGCCCCGCATCGGGCTCTCTGCTCAGCAGTCAGCAGGAAGCATGCTTCCCCCTTTCTCTCTGCCTGTCTTCTGCCTACTTGTGATCTCTCTGTCAAATAAATAAATAAAATCTTTTTTAAAAAAATTTAAAAAAATTCATCATCCTATTGCACTTGAGTGTGATGAGCCTAGATTTGGGTCTGTGCCTGGTGGTCAAAGAGAGGAAGGACACATGCCAATGGCGAGATTTTCAGCATCCCTATAGTGCAGTGTCCAGCGTGATTTATATATTGGGAAGCCTAGCCTCCACCCGAGGCTGGAGAAGATGAGCTCTCTGATGCCTACATGTGGGCATATCCTTGGCTGTCAGAGCACTGAAAGGCCTTTACCTGGCCTGGATACTCTGTTCGTTGCTCAGGGGAGCAGGTGAGGTCTCCCAGTTCCTGCCCAGATCACACTCAGGAAGGAGTGGGGGCTAAAAGCCAGACATAGAAAGATATTGGGAATCCTGGAGCAGAGGGAATAGGATGAGGAAAGGAGGTACTTTTCCAAAAACTTACGATTTTTTTATTTTAAAATTTTCCAAGAAAAAAATGTAAATTATTACAAGAAGAGATCCAAGGTATTGGTCTCAAAGGAAGCTCTCTTCTCTGAGGTTTTGTTGTGTATCTCAAAGCAGGTAACAGCTTAAGAGAATATTGTAGAGGGGCAAATAATTAGTTATACCTTCTCAATTTTTTGTTTTGAGTGAGTGTTAGGAAATATATGGAGAAAACCATTTCAGAAAAGGAGTTGAGGGGAAAATGAAAACACACACACTGAAGACCGCTTTTGTCCCGTAGCATTTACACCCCCTCGAGCCCACGTTCTGTGCTCTTGAAGTCATTGGGAGAGTTTGACCTCTCATTCTCCCCTTGAGAAAACTGAAGGGGGGTTTTCCGCTTTATACCATTCCCACTCCCTCTCCCTCTCTAACCCCCATCTTCCTCCCACCATCCTCTCCTGTCTCTGTCGGTCTCTCACACACTTATGCGCTGCAGAAGATGCAGAAACATGCAGCAACAGAGCAAGTAGAAGAAGAAAATCTTAAGAGGAAGGTTGGAAGCAAGCACATTATTAAAATATCATGCGTACATGGAACAGACACAGCTTTTTAAACCTATACTGGAAAGAAAGACGGCTCTGGTAAATTGACCACAAAGTAGAGAATCAGGCAGCTACTCACTGGGTTTGGAAAAAGCAGAGATACAATCCAGAACTCAGGGGATGGTCTAGTTCTCGTCTCCTAAACTGGATGACGTGGGCCACCTGGAGAAGTTCAAAGCTGCTCTAGCAGTCCCCGCACCACAGTTAGGATGCATCTTCATTTTCACTCCCGGGGACTAAAGGATACCTTCTTGGCGCCTGCCATGGACCAGAGGGTCAGCCAAGGCTCTGGACTTGTCTCTGGTGGAGCCGCCCTACCAGCTGGGGAATGTCGTCCTTCAGCCACTGTTCACTGTTGTCTCCTCCACCCGTCCGCCATGCTGGAGCCTGGCTGTGCACCTGGGTGCATCCTTGTTGCCTTGGTTGGTCTCATCCTCTGGCTTGACCGCCTCTCTCCTCTCTTGCCCATGGCCCCGGCCCAGGCTGCGGTCAGACCCTGGGCACGTTCTTGCTTCGTTCAGCCCGGGTGCAGCTGGCTTCTGAGCCTGGGATTGGCAGCTCCACGCTCTGCGGAGAACTGCCCTTGAGCCCCATCTCCGGGGCCGGAAAGGCCTCCATCCTCGTCCCTCACCTGAGGTCTGGAGTTTTTAATTCTCACCCAAGCACTGGAGGAAATGTCGGTGCCCAGGCTGTTGGTGAAGCATCAGTAGAAATAGCATCTCTTGCTTTGATAAATTAAGATGCTGTGCAGTCGGCCCCATTGGATTACTGAGAATATGGTCTACAGAAAAACCTGCCATTGTTATGGTTTCGGTATTCCTACTGAATACATCTTTCATTCACCAGATGCGTTGAAAGATACTCCTGCGTTCTAAGAATTTTTGCCAATAAAAGAATCTTGTCAGCCTTGGGGGAATGTTAGGAAAATGCTTAGCTCCACGGTTTGTTTCCAACAATTCATTTTCCCTGTAGCATTGCACACTAGGGTTACCCTGCTTCCACACGCTCCCTCCACCCTGCCCGAAACATCCGCACCTTCAACCCTCTCCTCTGGCTTCTGGGCCTCAGGAACCGGGGTTCTGATTTGCTATGCGTTTTGTTTTCAGACAGTTCTTCAAGGCCTGCTGCTCGGAGCCATATCAGTGTGAGTCCTGGATACACGTTTCCTTTTCCGTGCGTGCTTTTCCTTGCGTGTGTGTGGACAGTGATCACAGTCTCTGGTTTCAGTTTCTACAATGCCGAGGAGATCTTATGGGCAACAGCAGCAACCGCTCTGGTGACGTTATCGCTCACTTTGTTCGCTCTTCAGACAAAAGTATGTATCACCGGGACCGGTTCCTCTCCTAAGGGAGTGTGTGGGTGCGAGCTCCTCTGCCTGGCCCACTCTTACCCTCCTCCCTCCTGCTCACGGCTGTCCTGCGGGCCTCACCTCCGCAGCCTCCCTGCCTTCTGGCGTCTGACTTTCCTAGTTACCACGTTAAAAAAAGAAAACAAAAACAGGTGAAATTAATCTTAATCCTATATTTTATTTAACCGAATATATGCAAGGTATTAACATTTCAGGAATCGTTAGAAAATATTGAGCTGCTTTACATCCTTTTTTTGAACTAAAATTCAAATCCACGTCACTTCAGCCATTCTTCAAACACCCACGAGCCCCAAGTACTGAGTGCACAGCTGTAGACAAACATTTTTTTAACGGCCATCAGAATCACCTGGAGGGCTTGTGAAAACAGGTTCCTCGGGCTCCACCCTGGAGTGGCTGCTTCAGAAAGTCCGGGGGCGTGGGACGCCTGGGTGGCTCAGTTGGTTAAGCAGCTGCCTTCGGCTCAGGTCATGATCCCAGCATCCTGGGATAGAGTCCCCCACATCGGGCTCCTTGCTCGGCGGGGAGCCTGCTTCTCCCTCTGCCTCTGCCTGCCATTCTGTCTGCCTGTGCTTGCTCTCTCTCCCTCTCTGATAAATAAATTAAATATTTAGAAAGTCCGGGGCGTGGGCCCGAAAATTCACATTGCAAAGGTAGCGCTGATGGTTTGGAACCTCGCTTGGAGAGTTAATACTTCCGATGACTCTCTTGGTGTGCAAAGACTAGGGAGTGAGGGGGAAACAGAGAAAGTGGGAAAATACTCTGACAAAAAAATATATATATATCGTAGATTTGAGGGTCTTCTTTTGCTGCATAATTTTATTCAGGTCAGAAGATGATATTCCCCTTCCTTTAAGAGAAACCTCATCTAGGGATGCCTGGGTGGCTCAGTGGGTTGGGCCTCTGCCTTCGGCCCAGGTCATGATCTTGGGGTCCTGGGATCAAGCCCCGCATCGGGCTCTCTACTCAGCAGGGAGCCTGCTTCCCCCTTCTCTCTCTGTCTGCCTTTCTGCCTACTTGGGATCTCTCTGTCAAATAAATAAATAAAATATTAAAAAAAAAAAAAAAGGAATCCTCATCTTTCCTAGGCTGATTTGGTCCCTGATTTATTAAAAAGGTGAAACAAAAAAACATATTAATGAATTTCAAAATAACAAAAGAAGCATTAGCAATAATTTTTGAAAGTATAGTGTATTTTTATTAAATGTATGCATAGAAACATGAAAAAGGTGCCCAGTTAACATTGGTCTATTTCATTCCATTACTGTATTCTGTGCACAACACTTTTGAGAAAGTATGAATAATTATGATCATACTAGACATACAAATTTACATCCTATTTATTCAATGAAGCTTTTTTAGTAGGGGAAGTTTCATACAAATACAAAAATAGGATAGTATAATGAACCCTCTTATATCCTTGGCTCCTGTGATTTCCTCCATATTCGCTCCTGAAGCATGTTCCAGTCAACAACACACTTCTTAAAGTAGCATTTTCCCGTGGTAGGGATGAATGGATTTCCATGGTTACCAGAAATGTTCTGGGTAAATTATTAGCAAATGGGTCAGTGTCTGTCTATGGGTATAAAATGCATCTCTAAACATCCTGAAGTTTCTTACAGATGATAACTGAGTTGTTTTTTGTGCTATGTTTCCTCAGTGGGATTTCACGATGTTGAACGGAATCCTGTTCGTTTCACTCTTCGTACTTCTTATCTACGGAATTCTCTTACTCTTCATACGATCATATGTAAGTGGGATCTCGTTTGGGAACTTCAGAGAACTGTTAGAAATGTAGGGTGACATGCTGGTTGTGTTGGCCTAGATCCTCTGAGAAGCAGACGCCCAGTGGGGTGAAGCAGATGAAGACTGTACTGGGAGAAATGTCTCTGGGAGGAAAGGGGCTGTGTTGTTGCCGGGGGCTGGAAGACCTGGTCGACCCCAGTAGCATATCAGGTGCCAAGTGAAGGAGAGGGAAGGTGGGTGGTGGGTAGCCCAGATATTGGTGGTAGTAATAATCCAAATATTTATTAGGTTGGTTCCATAGCTCTTTACAATATCATCTGGATGCAGTTAAGGAACTCTGTTTTCTACTAGATAGATGAATCCCAGTTCCTACTGTAAACTTCCTTTCACAAATATCTACACTATATAATCTTACATACATTTAAATGAAAGACTTTGATGGACACTTGTTGTCCAACCTTGTTGTAAGTATACATGCTTGTTTGACTTGCGCAATTTTGAATTCTTCAGACTCTAGTATAATCAGGTATTTTCTTACTATTAGCTCAGTCCAGAAACACTGCCCCTCCCACACTGTGTCACTGACTCCTGATTTATGCCCTTCACCAAGAATCTTCCCTGGTTTGCAGAATGCTCTATTTACCTAGGATGAGCTTTCTTGTCCTGAAGAGTGAATGACATTATTTTTCTTACATGTTATGCACCACCTCCTTATCCTCTCCCCATAGAGAGCCAACCTCTTTGGCATTCAGATCATTCTATTCTGATCAGGGCTATTTGGGTTCCACGGAACAGACTAGCTTGAAGAAAAGACACAGGGGATATTCATGGAATTTCTATGTAGGAAGCAGTGACAGGATTCATAGAAATGGAAATGTTCCCCCCTCTCTCTCTCTTGGTCTGAGTTGACTGGCCGACTCTGTAGAGTAACAGCTCCAGCACAGCTGATGATAAAACAGACTCTGAGAATTTCTGACTGGCCTGGTGCATCTGTTTGATCCCAGTCACATATAAGGTTTCTGGTCAGTCTACAGAGTCACTGCTTTTGGAGCTGATGTCTTCTACCTCTTGTCACTTAGCTCTAGTGAGGGTACTTGAGGGGCACTATTTTCAGAGTGACCTTGTTCCAAGAGCTGAGTATAGGTGCAGATGCTATAGAAGGGTTATGAGATGGCAAAAAGTAAAACACATCCAGAATGTTCAATTTGCCCTACCACGCCTGAGACGTCTAACACTTGATAAAACTGATTTGGCAAGGGTGCTTTTCATTTGTTTGCTGCAAGGAATGGAGTGGATGCTGTGGACCATGATGTTAAAAAAAAAAAAAAAAAGAATTTCCCCACGGATTTGACTTTCCTTAATATTGAGTCCTTATCTAACATCAATGGCCCAGGTGAGTCCTTTCATTATTCCGAATCTTGTTCTTAATGTACGATTGTTTCTTCTCTTTGCAGTGGCTGCATCTGTTATATGCTGGCCTTGGAACTATAATCTTCTCACTTGTAAGTCCATTTCTCCCTCACTTTGACAAAGCATGTGGTTTCTGCATCGACAGTGCCCCTAAGCCTGTGCTAGCCCCAGAGTCTAGTGGAGTCAGGAGTTGACCGGAAAGCCCTCCGGGAGACTTCACCCTCCCCCTCCTCCTTTCCCTCCTTTTCCTTCTTCTTTTTCTTTATAAAGACAATTTTTAGAGCACTTTTAAATTCACAGCACGACAGAGAGGAAGGTACAGATATTTCCTGTATCCTCCCTGCCCCCACACACATGGCCTCCCTCATGATCCACATCCCCCACCAGACTGGTACATCTGTTTCACTGACGAAACAACCTGGGCACATCACAATCACCTAGAGTTTACACCAGATTTCACTCCTGGTGTGGTACACTCCGTGGGATTAGATAAATATATACTGACACATTCTGTCATTGCCACCTCATACAGAGTATTTTTTACTGCTCTCAAAATCCCTTGTGTTCCACCTTTTGATCCCTTCCCTGCCTCTATCCCGAGGTAACCACTGATTTTTTTCCTGTTTCTAAATTTTGCCTTTTCCGTAATGTCATATAGTGGAAGTCATTCAGTTTGCAGCCTTTTCAGAACAGCTTCTTTTGCTTAGTGATGTGCCCTTAAGTTTTCCACGTGCCTTTGTGGCCTGACAGTTCATATCTTCTTAGTGCCGAGTAACATTCTGTTGTCTATGGTGCTGCGGTTTATGGTTCCATCCACCTACTGAAGGGCATCCTGTTTGCTCCCGTGGTTTGGCAATTTTGGATAAAGCTGCTACAAACACCTGTGTGCAGGTTTTTGTGAGTTTTCTACGCCTTTGGGTAGTTGAGTCATACCAAGGAGCATGATTCCTGATCGGAGAGTAAAAGTATGTTTAGTTTTTTTCTTTTTTTAAGATTTTATTTATTTATTTGACAGACAGAGATCTCAAGTAGGCAGAGAGGCAGGCAGAGAGAGGGGGGAGAAAGCAGGCTCCCTGCTGAGTAGAGAGCCCGATGCGGGACTTGATTCCAGGACCCTAAGATCATGATCTGAACCGAAGGCAGAGGCTTTAACGCACTGAACCACCCAGGGGCCCCTGAGTATGTTTAGTTTTATAAGAAACTGTCAAACTGTCTTCTACAGTAGTTGTACCGTTTTGCATTCCCACTGCAATGACTGAGAATTTGTTGTTCTATATCCTCAGCAGCATTTGATATCATAAGTGTTCCAGAATTTGGCCATTTTAAGAGTGGTATCTTACTGTTGTCTTAATTTGCATTTCCCTTATAACATATGAGGCAGAGTTTCTACTAGTGTGTTTATTTTCCACCAGTATACCTTCTTAGGTGAGGTGTCTCTTAGGATCTTTGGTCCATTTTAAAATCAGATTGTTTTCTTATTGTTGAGTCTTAAGAGTTTTTTTTTTTTTAATATTTCAGATAACAGTCTTTTATCAGATGTGTCTTTTACAAGTATTTTTCTCCCCTCGATGTCTTGTTCTCTCATTCTCATGACATTGACTTTCACAGAATAGGAGTTTTGAATTTTAATGAACTCTAGCTTAAGCATTATTTCTTTCATGGATTGTACCTTTGGGGTCATATCTAAAAAGCCATTACGGGACGCCTGGGTGGCTCAGTTGGTTGGACGACTGCCTTCGGCTCAGGGCGTGATCCTGGAGTCCCGGGATCGAGTCCCGCATCAGGCTCCCAGCTCCATGGGGAGTCTGCTTCACTCTCTGACCTTCTCCTCACTCGTGCTCTCTCTCACTGTCTCTCTCTCTCTCAAATAAATAAATAAAATCTTAAAAAAAAAAAATAAAAAGCCATTACCACACCCAACTCATCTAGGTTTTCTCCTGTGTCATCTTCTTAGGAGTTTTAGAGTTTTGTGTTCTACATTTGGGTCAGAGATCCATTTTGAGTTGATTTTTGTGAAAGGTGTAAAGTCTTTGTCTAGATTTGTGTTTTTGCATCTGGATGTCCACTTGTTCTAACACCACTGGTTGGAGAGTCTGTGCTGCTCCATTGTCTTGCCTTTGTTCCTTTGTCAAAGATCAGTTGCTTATATTCATGTGGATCTATTTCTGAGCTCTCCAGTTTGTTCCATTGATCTATTTGTCTCTTCTTTTGCCAGTACCACACTGTTTACCTTACTGTAGCTTCATAGTAAGTCTTAAGCTACAGGTAGCTTCAGGTAGGAGTCAGGTAGCATCAGTCCTCCAACTCTGTTCTTCTTCAGTATTGTGTTGGCCATTCACACATACTTATCTTTTTTTTTAATGGTCATACTTTATAGAATGTTCTGTCTTGACTGATCGGATGGTAGTGGGTTCTCAGAACTTATTAGTATTAATGTCACTAAAGTTGGTATACAACCTCCCTACTGCTAAATTTGACTGGCCCTAAAAACTCAGAATGTCCTGTCTTGGCTTTTTCACTTAAAAATAATGGTCTCCATATCTTGGCAGACATGGATTGAGTTCATTCTCTTTAAAAGGCTGCATGGTATTCCATTTTATGCTTTTATCATGTCACATATTTTAGGGTTTCTCTTTAATTTTTTATTTTTGGCATTTCCAAACATACCCAGAAGTAGAGAGAATGGAGTAATGAACTCCACACATTATCACCCAGCTTAAAAATATTCACATTTTGTTACATTATGTTCTTTTTTGTTAGAATTATGTCCTATCTATTTTCAAATGTCAGAAAAATTTAGACCAGGAGGCTAAGGTTACGTATGTACATTTCAGTTTTCTTACTCCCTCTGCTGATATGAAGGGAACTGACTTGTGCTTGTTTACCTTCACTCATATGCTCTCATCCTTTGCATAGAGATGCCTGCTGTTACTCTCTTGTGTCCTGTTTCAGGTATAGTTTGTTTCCAGGCAAAAGCACATTGGTGTTTCTCGTCCCAGTCTGGAGGCAGAACAAATAGTCTTGTAGGCTCAGGCCCACCCAACACTAAACAAATAAGGGGAGAGAGAAACTGAAATTTTTTCAGGGGGGTAGGGACAGGATGGTTAACCACGAGAGCTGTAGGGGTGAGGTAGGGTGTTAACCCCAAATGTTCCTGGAGGTCTGAATCCCAACTCATCTTACTCTCTCACTTTTTCTGTCTGCCTTCAAAAATGGTTCACGTGGGAGGTGTACTCCTAACCACCAAGTCGTGTCTGTGAAACGATTAGAAGTTGTCTACCCTCTAATAAGAGGGAATAAGACAAAGTCAGGAGTTCAGAGGAGAGGAAGAGAGAAAAGTGCTTCTCCACAGAAGTCAGGTTGCCAGGGTAATAAATGAAGGCTGGAAGCTCAGCTCCTGGGCAGCCCGTTTTCTAGGGTGACCAACTGCCCTGATTTGTCTAGCACTGAGGGTTACTAAGGACACACTAAAGTCCTGGACAAACTGGAATGACTGGTCACCTAGCTTATTTCCCGCCCCCCAAAGTTGCTAGAATCAGTCATGGGGTGGGGGGAGCAGTGAGGAGAAGGGATTCAGTGTCCAGGTGCAGCACCTGTTTTGGCATCCAGCCTTGAGTTGGACTTCCTTCTCTGCCATTCGCCACAATATGATCTTCCCTTCTTGGAGGCTCAGTTAATCTCTCCTGCCTCCACTGGGTTGGTCACACTTTACGTGGGATGAAGTCTGTATTGAACTGGCATAAAGCTCATATCAGGAGGTGCCCTTTCCTCCTTCTCTTTTTCCCTTCCTCCTTCCCTTCCCAGTCTAAGTGGCAACTGGGGCCCACAGAGAGCTGATACCACAGTCACTTGGGATGGATCTGACTGATGGGACTATTGTTGTAAACGAATTATTTTAAAGCATCCTTAAAACCCCAAGTATTCTCTATAGTGCCAGCATTGATCTGTCTGGTGGGGCTCTGTGGCTCTGCCCCACCACACTAGATCTGGATACAAAGATCTGTATCTAAAATAAAATCTGTATACAAAAAAGTAAGGGGCCAGTTGTTCCCTTTTCCTCCTCCAATGTACTCCTGCTGCCCAGGGCTGCTCACCTGGCAGCAAGCATAAGGCCAAGAGGTCTGCCTGATTTTTCTATGGATGTTTTAGGAGCTCCTAATTTTACCTACTGTAGCTGAACTAAACATTTGTTTTGGGAAATATTTAACCATCTACAAATTCCATCTTCCCTTACTTCTGTTTTGGAAATTCCAACATCATCATAAAACCATCCCAAAGTCAGGGCTTGAAAAATGGTATCATCCAAAGCTTCAAGAATTCAGAATTATTGCTGGGTGTGAATCTAAATGTCAGGGACAATCTTTATTTTTGTTCTTTTTTCAGCAAGAACATGTGGGGAAATCACAAATACAAGGAATTTTGTAGTTTATCTCTGTGTCCAATCGTTCTACCTGCTCTACCTCATTGGCTAAAGGCCCAAAGTTTTCTGCATTTGGAAAGCAAAAGAAGGCTTACAGATTTGGTGCCACTGGCATCAGGAGGATGGCACAGTTGCTGTAGTAGGCTGAAGACACACCTGGGGACAAAGTGAATGGTCGAGGCTGTAAAAAGATCATATATATCACAAATTGACTTTCTGAACTATATTTACTGATGCTAAAATATTTTTTCCAGGTATTTTAGGATTCTTATGTGATAGAAAGGTACAATTTAGGTAGCTAATCCTTCTTTCTTCTCTTTAAGTACTTGGTGATGGATGTACAGCTCATGGTGGGAGGGCGCCACCATCACTCTGACCTGGACCCTGAAGAGTATGTTTTTGCTGCCCTGAACATCTACTTGGACATCATCAACCTTTTCATTTTTATTTTGCAACTGATTGGACTGGGACGGTAGTCATGTGGCCAAGACTAGTTCATGCTAAAAAGAGGGAAGGAGGGATGCCTGTGACATGTTGCCAGGCAGAGACATACGGAGGTTACCAATTTATAAAACTTTTATTTAAAAAAATTTTTAAATAATTATTTTTTTGTCAAATGAAACCAAGCATTCAGTAGATGGTAGCTGTAGCTGTGACATTTTTAGTTCCATTGGCACATTGCAAAACTTTCTGGAGAACACTTCTGATTTTTATAAATTCAAGAGATGAGTATCATAATTACATACTAACAAACATTTGTAAGATGTCCATAACATTGTTGAAATTTACCAGGCCGTCTTTAAAGCTGTAAACGACATCTCTGTACATGAATAAATTTGATTACAGAAATCTGTATTTACCCCTTCTCTTTTCTTGGACATTCTGTGGACATTCTTGAATATTATGACATATGACTTTTTTTTTTTTTCAAGAGTGAGATAAACTAAAGAGTTCTACCTTTTCCCTAAGTCCCAGGGTCAGACTAGAGAGAATAATAGCAGCCATGTAGTAGGGGTTAGAGAGAATTAACAGTTAATTGTCCCTGTCCCACCTCTATTTGTGGGCTTATCTCAGCAACCACCTCCCCTGATTGTCTGGAACTACTAAGAAAATTATTTTAATTGTGATAAAATACACATAACAAAATTTACCGTCTTAACTACTTTTAAGTGTACAGCTCAGTAGTGTTAAGTACTTTCACAGTATTGTACAACCAATCTCCAAAATGTTTCCATCTTGCAAAACTGAAACTCCATACCCATTGATCAATAAGAAGTCTTAATATTTTCCACGACTTATTTATACATACTTCATATAACTGGTTTGATTATGCTCCTGAAGGTCATAGATTAGCAGATCTTTATATCCCTCCTGGAGTCTCACACCTTGTTGGTATGAGATGCTTGATGAGTAAATTTTCACCGGGATACAAAAGTTCACACTTTCAAATCCATCCAGAGGAAATTTGGCTACATCCTTGCCTCACCCGTTTGTAATCCAGGTATTGGTCAAGTCAGTCTCTGGTGCTTACCCCAGCAGAAAGTCACACCTGCAGGATGAACAAAGGCAGGGAGCAGGCCCACCCTTGGTTTGCTTCAGGTGGTTCATGGTGGGAGTCCAAGAGGAGAGATTTATGTTATGTTAGATGAGGGAGGACCTCAAATTTTAGACTCAGGATTTCGGACCTTCATCTTGTAGGCCTAAGATTTTGATTGCAGTATCATGGTGAAGGCACTGCTATAGAAGAATGTCTGGTCATTGCAGGTGGGTTATGGCAGAGAAGGAAGGGTTAGAGAGGAAGTCTGTATCAGAGCTAATGCAGAGGCACACACTGAAGGCACTAAAGGACAGACCTAGGATGATAAATGGGGTAGAATGAGTCAATCCTATGTCCTGATAATGAACAAAAAAGGGTGTTGGAAGTTGATGTCTGATTGGATGACTCTTCAGGGCAGGGGAGAAATAGGGCAGTCCCAGATTTCACTGTGGGTAATTGTCATTCACTAAAATAAAGCCATCTTAGGAAAGAGGGAAATGGCTTGGGGAGTTGTGATGTGAGAAAAGGTTTAGATATTTTGACTATGTGGGAACAGGAAATGTGAATCTGGCAGAGTTCAAAGGCTGAAGCTTGGGGCTAGAGGTAATTGGGGGCCATCGCAGGTGAGAAATGAGGCCGGGAGGACAGATGAAACAGTCAGGAATGACATACATAGGGGAGTCCAAAGACTAGATTCCAGAAATGTCAGTAATTAGTAGACTGAAGGAAGAAAAAGAATATGGGTCACGAAAACAATAGTGAAAGCGTAACATTACAGAGGCTGGCAGAGCCTTCCAGGAAGGCATTGGTGAGGTGTTGCTATAATTCACGTAGGGCTGCGAGGTCTCAGAAACCTTGAGAACACACTACACTGTTTCATTAAACCTACACCCAAAGGTCACAATAAAAGCAAGGGCAAGACCAATGGATTTGACAATGACTGGATCACTGATTTGGAGGGCAGAGAGGACAGAGTGCAGACTTCATAGAGGCAGGAGAAGTTGTGGAAGGAGAGAAACAGCAGGGGAAGGCAAAGATTGTGTTTTTTACTTCTTGGTTTTACACCAAGGACGGGGGGCATTTTGGGCACGTTTGAAGGCAGGAGGAAATGAAGGTGCTAGAAATGGAGAAAAATCCTAGTGAGTAGGGATAGGAAGAGGAATGGCCGGCCTCAGACAGGCCCAGGGCTTTTTTTCCAAAACTGGAGAGAGGGACTGGAACATTTACCTGTGGCAGCCTCTTTTGGGATGGAGGAGAGATGCGAAGCAGAGGAGGTGGGGTGTGCAGAGCCCACGCTGGGGGATCAGGACTCTGAGAACAGCAGAGGTTTGCTCTGGCTGTCAGCGGTTGGGCATGTGGGAGTCAGCCTGAGAGGACTTGGGAAAACTCCTTCCTCATTTATCGAAAGTATTAGAGAAAAGAAGGCTGTGAATAAGGCAGATGAGCTTTTCCAAATAGACACAATCAAGAGCAAAGAGTTCTAGTTCAGGAAATTTTCAAACAACAGTGGATTATAGATTATAATTCTGTGATGACTGCAGATCACGATAGTGTAATTCTTTCACCATCAGTCTGAAATGGGTCAGCCAGCCAGCGGTTTAGATTCAGGCGAGCTTTGTCTGTGTGTCTGTCTTTGATGCTATGGCATCGCAAATTAGACAAACAGAATAAAATGAAATAGACCGAAAAATCAAGGCTGTGGGAATACAAAGCTTACTGTGGAAGGAAGTTTGATTCCTTCCATTGAGGAGGTTAAGTCTTGGTTTTCCAAAGGCCCAAAGTTAATAATAAATTAGGCTAACATGGAATTGAAGTGAACTTGACTGGGCAAAATAATTTGCAAATACCACCTGTTTTCTGCTGGGGCCAGACATTTGTCTCACAGCTTTTCTAGGATTCCTTTCTAACCTAACCATTGCTTTAGAATGTTTCTGCCATTTCCTTGTCTCCTAAAGGAAAGCCAGGAGCCAGCAGGGACAAATTTTGAGTGAGCTGAACCTTCAACGTATAATTCTGAAATTCTTAGTGGTGGTGTATGTCTCTCAAATTGCTGCAAGCCAAGTCCCAGACACCCAGAAGACCCTTGCTCATCCTTCCCTGTCCTTTTCCCAAATTGTAGCTAATGGAAGAGATGCAGAACTGAGAGGAGTCTGGGGATAACAGTGGACTTTAGCTTCAGTTAGGATCCCCCAGGGTTTTGCTGAGCCAAATTCCTCTGCCTTATTTCCAGTGATTTTAGGACTCAAAAAGCTACCACCTGGGCAAAGGGAGGTAGGTTCCTGACATGAGATTAACTTGTTACTGCCACAGAAGGTGAGAGATGCCCAGTGTGGGAGAGCTTTGCTGGAGAAAAAAAAACAGACGGAGCCTAGATCAGAAACTATACAGTAAACCAATAACAAACACAGGAAAACTTAGAACTGGATCTCGAGCAAAATGAAGATTAAAGGTCATACCACGTAAAGGAATCTTATGGAGATGGGGGTGGGGGAAAAGCAAGCCTGCTTTGGAGAAGGGTCTTATAGGGAAAATATTATCAAGATAGTAAATGCCCTGGTACCTTCTCCTAATACAAACATTATACACATGGACAGTTCCTTTATACCAGAATTCAGCAAACTAAGGCCCCTGAACCAAATCTAGTCTGTTTCTATAAAGTTTTATTAGAACACAACCACAGCCATTCATTTACTTACTGCCTATGAATGCTTTTATGCTACAACAAAATGGAATAGCAGCCACAGACACTGTGTTTCCTGCAAAGTCTAAAATATTTACCAGCTGGATTTTTACAGAAGTTCGCTGACCTATCATTTACATAATTAAAATGTTAAGATTCGGGACGCCTGGGTGGCTCAGTTGGTTAAGCAGCTGCCTTCGGCTCAGGTCATGATCCCAGCGTCCTGGGATCGAGTCCCACATCGGGCTCCTTGCTCGGCAGGGAGCCTGCTTCTCCCTCTGCCTCTGCCTGCCTCTCTGTCTGCCTGTGCTCGCTCTCTCTCCCTCTCTCTCTGACAAATAAATAAATAAAATCTTTTTTAAAAAAAAGTTAAGATCCTCATGGATGATTGACAAGCACAGCATGTTTAAGTAATATTATTGAAGTATAAATTGCTTTGGGAAGTACATTTCTGGTAACTGCCAGATACGTGTAAGTTGAATTTTTGAGAACTCTGCTATGTATAATATATAGATGCAGGGAATGCTTCTGTTTTCTCTTACAAATACAACACCTGGCAAGTCTAGGCAATTTTTAGTTTCAAGTTCTACAGAATTGACTCTATAGAAATCATTATAATACTTAATCTAGAAATTACATAGACTAAATTCTGTATCAAGCAATTTATTGCTCTCAGGGAAGACTTTGGAGCCTGAACCCCTTCAGTACCTGGCATGCAAAGAAGAAGGGGCCATTTTCCAGCACCAAAGAATTGTGCAGGGGTAGGATGGGGGAAATTAGATGCCTCCTCCATCTGGTCTCTCTAGAATAGAGAGCTTCATTTCTAGATTTAACTGAATTTTTAGATCTCAAGTAAGACACCTGAATTTTAATTACAAACACTATAGTCACACACACCTGACTTTTTGGTAACCTGTTGTTTCAGATTAGGCCTAGCTCCACTATTTTACTAGATTTTCTTACTGTGTTTATAATCTCATTACTTACTGGCAAAGTCTTGATGGGCGTAACCTCTGAAATATGAGTGAGTAGAAAAGGACTTTAAAGTCACTCAGCGAAAAAAATCTTGGAGGACCCTCTAAAGCTCCTGGGTCTGGATACATTAACAAACATTGCCGTGTGTATACCTGCCAGAGGCTTTGATACCAGTGCCCTGGTGAATTAATTCCATAAAAGAAGAAAATTCAGCTGGGAAGCTTGAGGTTTTGCATACTCTCCTGGCATCAAGAAAGCCTTCCTGTATATAATAGGGACAAGCCAACAGATTTCTTAAGTTGCTGCTGTCCCAGCACCACATCAGGCATTTCCACTGTCTCAGCAACGTTCCCAACCTCACACAGCCTATTGCAAATCTACTCTATGTGCTGTTACATAGTGACTTGATTAAAAGAAATTCTAATACAACCACGGCAATCTTTTTACTTCTGCACTTAGTAAGGACTCTAGGCCACACCTCTTGGCATCAGTCTATCTGATGAGATTAATTTATTCCCAATATTAGAAATTGGTCTTTTGAGAAGAGCCCCCAGTTTGAAGATCCGTCAGGAATGGCCTCAAACCCAGTAAGGTGCAGCACCTTTGTCCATCAACTTCAGATGTCCACAGCAGGGTAGTGAACGCTTACAGGGAAAAAACCAGGAGAATGCAGAGTTCAGGTTATGCTTTCTATAATGCCCACAAATGTGGGGCTACCTATAATTTACTTTTAACTTCTGTTCTTATATTATCCCAAACAGGTATTCCCTTCTCTAGCTCTAGGCAGGGTTTGATGAGCACATGTATCTATCTAATACAAAAGGGCCTTGGTGAAACTATTCATCTTAAGGGCTAATTGCACAGTTAGCCTCGTTCTTTTTAAAATCAGTATGCCCCTTGGCACTCAGAGGCTCAAAACAACATCAATGGCCAAAATATCCATGGCACATACTTGACGCAACTGTCAAGAACAAATGTTGGCAGTTAATCATAGTCTTTGAAACAAATCCACTGCTGAAGATCTCACTGATGGTTCTCAAGTTGCAGCACTACCGATAGCTCATAATGCACTAAGAAAACACTTTACTGATCTGATTGTTGCTCTAAAGACACAGCACACCAGAGCCCGCAGGCCAAATTTGGCCTTTGTTTTTTAACTTTTTATTGTGAAATAATTACAGATTCACAGGAAGTTACAAAGAAAATGTAGGAAGGCCCTGTGTACTCATTACCCAGTTTCCCCCAGTGGTTCTTACATAAGGTACAACATCAGAACCAGGAAATTGACATTAGTACAATATGTATGTGCAGTTCCACATTTTATCACACGTGTAGATTCATGTAGACAGTGTAACCAAGATAGACTATTCCATCACCACAAAGACGTCCCTTGTGCAACCCCTTTATAGCCACACCCCCCACCCCCACCATCCCTAAGCCCTGACAGCCACTCATTTGTTTGCATCTCTATTTTGTCATTTCAAAAAATTTACATATGTGGAATCATACAGTAGGTGACATTTTGAGATTGGCTTTCTTCACTTAGCGTAACCCCTTTGAGATCGATCCCACTTGTCACACGTCGTGTCAGTTGCTCATTCCCCTTTCGCAGCTGAGTAGCATTCCACTGCAATGAGAGACCACAGTTCGCCATTCCTCTACCAGAGGACATTGAGTGGGTTCCAGTTTTTGGTTTCTACAAATAAAGCTGCTATGAATAATTATGTACAGGTTTTTCTGTGGACATGCTTTTCACTTTCCCTCCAGGAGTGCAAGTGCTGGGTCCTATGACAAGTGGACAGTGGGTTCTCAAAAGAAACTACCCAACTCTCCTCCAGGGTGGCTGTGCCATCACATTCCCACCAGTGGCGCCCAGGCGATCCAGTTTCTCTGCGTGCTTGCCTGCATTTGGTGTTGATGCTATTTATTTTAGCCTGTTTTATAGGCACGTAGCGTGTCTTACTGTGATTTTAAATTCGTATTTCCTGGTGGATAGTGACATTGAATTTTTCACGTGCTCATTTGTTAGTCACATTATCTTCTTCGGGAAAATGTCTCTTCGTGTTTTTTTGTCCATTTTAGACTGGATTGTCTTTGTACCGTCTAATTTTGAGGGTTCTTTATATATTCTAGATTCGTGGTTTGCAAATCTTCTGCCTGCAGCTTTTCACCTTTGCAAGGGTCTTTTGCAAAGTGCTAAATTTTGATGAAGTCCAATTTATCAATGTTTTCTTTTATGGATCATGCTTTTGGTATCAAGTGGTAGAATTCTTTGCTTAATCTGGATCATGAAGATTGTCTACTACGTTTTTTACTTCCTGAAAGTTTTATATTTACATTTAAATTTGTGATCCATTTTACATTTTATGTAGTGTGAGGTTTAGGGAGTCATTCCTATTTTGCCCATTTTAAAACCAATTATTCCAGCATCATTTGTTGAAAAAACTATCCTTCATTTATTTTTTGTACTTTTGTCAAAATCAATTGATGACACCTGTGTGGGGCTGATTTTGATTCTCCATCCTCTGTAGATCTATGTGTCTATCCTTCCACCAGTATCACAGTCTTGACTACTGTAGTCTTGAAATTGAGAACGATTCTTCCCACTTAATTTTTCTTTTTCAAAATAGTTTTTAGCTATTTTAGTTCCTTTGCCTTTCCATATAAATTTTAGAATTGTGTTCTCTATAGCTTACAAGAAAATTTTGCTGGGACTTGGTAGAAATTGCTGCCAAGCAACTGAATGAAGTGCAGGCATTCTGTCAACTGAGACCCCAACTCCCCCAACTAAGCCAGTGACCTTGCTTCAAGTTGGGCTCAAAATATCTCCTGAAGGGGTAGCTTCTAATTTTTTTCATGTAAATTGAGATACTTACTGCTGTGGTCAGACTAGGGGCACTCTTAAATATACCTCTTCTAACATCATTTCTATTTGACTTGCAATGCCTGCTGGGCCCAGGTTAATAGTTTCTAAGTACAGTTGACTCACTCCAAATTGGAGATGTCCTATCAGTGAGTCACAAAGCCTCCATGGGTCAGGCATTCAGTTTCAACGAGAGTCTAGGAGCCAGTTAATAGTGAAATTTCTACAAAATGGGTGTACTTGGTGCCTGCTTCAGACAGGTGGCAATGTTGTGCTGGGAAATGGCCTGAGTACTTTAACCAAAGGAGTGTGTTCTCTTTCTTCTCCTGGGTTCTTTATTGTTTCCGCTGGACCACAGGAGAGGAGAGGACAAGGAGGCTAATTGGAGAGTGATTTACATGCCCCACTGTCACTTCTCTACATATGACAATCCTTGAATGGGAGAAATCCCATGAAAATTATGAGATGGGTACTTCTGGGCATGTAATACATCAGTTCCAATAGACATTCGGATTTGGAAGCTGTGACATTACACTAAGTCACCCACAGGGCCCCACTCACAAGGGAAGCCCACCTTCTCTGCTGCGGAGCTCGTCCTTTCCCAGCTGAGGAGTATATAATGTGTGAGTCCGGAGCTACAGCAGGTGGCATATGGGTCCCAGGTCCTGTTATCCCCTAACCAAGAAGGAGGGGGAACCTGAGGAAGTGGGGGGACGCTAGCCTGTGGGGAGGGAACTTAACTGTTCCATGGCAGGGGTGATGCCCATCAGCATCCAGAGAGAACCAGGGCCCAGGGGCTTCTTTCTTCTCCACCCCCACCCAGCACCTCTGTCACTCCAGCACTTAACACCTTGTCATCATTGCCAGCTGTGAGGGCCACCTGCCCTGCGTGCACTTTTGCATGTGATCAGTGCCACGATTGCTTGCAGCCCAACCAAACGCACTTTTAAACTTTTGGTCCATCCAAAGCTCTCAATCAAAAAGCAAGGTTCTTATCACTGATACCATTTATTTTCTGTTTGGGGATCCTTGACTCAGGAACTATACCTGCCTTTCAGATAGTCACAGGAACTGCTGATTCCTGGTCATGAAAATATTCCTCTGCCTGCCTGCAGGAGTCACCAACCACTAAGGCACCATTTGGCCGGCTTGTTTCAGTCCTTGTTTTTTTGGCAAAGCCTTTAAACACTGGCTCAACTTCCATTCAGTAATAAGTAGGACAGTGGGAATCCTTCCTCTCCGCATTAACCCTCATCTGTCACTTTGAGAGAGCATTCACTACCAGACAGATTCCAGGGAGTCTTATATTCCCAAATCTGACCCATGGTTCCTTCCAGAAAAATCACGTCTCTGTCAGCATTCCATCTCCATTGCCAGAACTGTCAGGCCTGGGATTTGATTTTACCCTATCAGTAAGAACCCATAAGTAAGCTGGCCTGTCACAGTATCATGGATTTGGACAGAAGACAAGACTCTTGGGTCAGAGGCCAAGGATCTTATTTAGCACTCATGACACAGCCTGCAGAATGAACATCGGCATGTTTGTGGCAGTTTCCCTTGTCCCTAGTTCCAATGGGCCCAGATGGATGCCAAGCATGCAGCTGAGAAACACTGACGGTGAGGAATCTACTGCTTTTACAGCATACCTGCTCCCTGTCCTCAAGGTTACTAACTACATAAATCCTGAGAAATACCCAGGCAAAACGGCTGTCAGGACTTGCAGTCTTGGGACACCCAGCAAAGTGTGTGGGCGCAGAAGAGGTGCAAGAGAACTGGACTGTCTTGTCTGACAATTAGCCTTTCCTATATTGTGTCGTTCGTCCTTTCATGTATGTATCTCTCATGCTCTCTGTAAACTGATGCCTTGTGCACTTTAGGTCCTTGTGCAATAGCTGGCTACAAAATGACATACAGCTCAATCTAGAATATCTTCATGCTACAGTTTCAAAGACTGAAGGATAAGCCCTTCAAAAGTTTGCCCACCACTCACAGTTTGTCAGCCACCTGTCAGTCCTAAGTGGAACAGAGAGCTAAAGAGAATTTTTCTGGTTCATCTTTCTTTAATAACCATGATGACTGCCCATTCCTAAAATAATGATGGTCACTTAGTAGTCCAGAAAGAGCCACTTCTATTTTTCTAGAAAGAAACCTACCTATTGTGGTGAGAGGGTGATGGGTGACAAGGCAGTAATATATTGTTGCTAAGAAGACCCAGTGATTATCCTGATGGCCCAATGCTGAGATAATACCATTCAGCTCCAGTGCAGAGCACATGACAATTTTTTTTTCCCTAGAGAGTTTTTATTTCAGCCTTAAGAAATACTCCCCAAATCTGTTATTTAGATTCCAAGATTCTACTCTTCAGAGATACACTAACTATAACTTTTAAGATTACAAGCAAACTTCCGTTAAGTCTCAGGTTTTAATTCATGACAGGTAAACAACAGTATTTGAGGACTAAATGGAGAACAAAAATGAGATCAGTGGCTGCAGTAAACAACATCTGAAGAATAATTCAGCAGATGGACATTAGCGGTTAAGTTTCAGATCCACAGAATGAAAAGCATAAATACAACGACATGACTAAGTGGTTATCAACAGCAGACTCCGTGAAACCTGAAGTTCAGATGCACAGGGCTGTTTTGGTAACTCAGAAGGGACAGAATAATAAAATGGTGGTGCTTCTATGCATATGGCATACAAAATTCTTCCTGTTCTATTCACAAAATACCTTAAAATTCTATCTTTTTCTGTGTTTCTATTGGAGAGTTCAGGGAAAAATCATAACACTTTTCTCCTGAAAGCTGCAGTGATGCAAATAGAAGGAGTGCTGAAGTCACAACGTTTTAACACATTGTCATGCAGTGTTCTGGAGTTTATCTTTGGGGTATAAAATACTCAGGAAGAGGGCGGGGGTAAAAAAATATTAGGCACTAATCAATTACATCTAAGAACCAAATTAATCCCATTTACTGGAGGGAATTTAATTTGAAGAAAATCAGCTTCCTGACTTGGTTAAAACAAAGTCTATAATGTAATGAGACAAAAGTGAAGTGGTTTAAGTAATAAATGTTTAATCAAAGAATTTTACATATTATTAACAGCATTCATTTGGCCAAACATCTACACGTTTGTAGAATCCTACTGTATATAAAGTGGGAATGTATCAAGTATAGACTATGAAAGTGCAAATAACAAGTCAAGGTTAGAGTATTTTTTTTTTAACATTATAAAATTAACTTGTTTACAAAATAGGCTTTGCCAAACTTTATTTCTGAATTGTAAAGTCAATGACTGTGTTGTTTTTAAAATATGTACCAAGGAAATACAAATTGAATAATGATCATTTTTCATGCTCAGGAGATAACAGCACAGAAACGAAGGGTGCTGCACAAGGTGCAAGGAGCTGGAACCCATCACATACACTGTCTCCACAGGTCTCCACACAGACCACTCTTTCTCACCTTATTGCAGCTTTGCAAGACGTTTCGATGTGATACAAAGACTCTTCCTATTGAAAAATTACAACTTGGTCTAAAAACTGATTGGTGTCGATTATTTTTAATCCAAAATAAATTTGTAAAAAAATCCTTTAATGGACTGTTTCAGTTTAATATACAGTAATACACTGTAGACAAAGTTAGTATTTCCCCCAATAGTTTAATGGGGATTGATATCAATGTTTCTGCTAACTGGGGAAATAAAAGCTAATGTGGACCTTTGATATCCATGGCATAGGAGCAATTCACACATAATTTATTCCAAGGGAACCTGGGGAATATTAAGTATTCTAATATAATGTTCTAGCCATATGAATCGAAGGACAAGAATTTCAAAAGCAGGTTCTAGAGGAAAAAAAAATTAATCAAAAACCGTAATCACAACTCACATGGATATCAATAATAATATAACCTTCTACCCAGCCCAGGACTTGCCTGTACACGCTCAGTACCGAAAATTTGGTATCCGTAGATTTCTGGTAAGAATCTGGCAAAACATTAAACGGAGTGTTGCATATCTATTTTGTTTGTCTTATGCTAGTTTTGATAATACATAAGTAAAACAGCCATTCCAACAGTTTACTCTAGTTTTAATTACACACTGTACCATTGTATCTTAATTACAACTATGACCAGTATTTTCTTCACAGTAAGACACTGATAACTAGGAAGTTGATTTTTTTCAACACTAAACAGTAATCACACAGCAAATGAGTATTGTGCAATAGAACAAACACATCAGCATTTGCTATTAGGCAAACAAACTGTTTGAACATTTAGTTGTTATATTTACTGTAAAGGCAAGGCCATGGGTGGTTTTATGGAGGTCTTTGCAATTCATAGCATAGTTACTTCAGAAGAGACACTGAAATTTGAATTACTCACTTATTTAACTGGCAACTATCCATTTAGTTAGGCAAAGGCACGGTAACATGTTGCGCAGGATGTTTTATTGAATTTTTTAATAATTGTGGGATTTACTATAACTCATGAAAACTCCACGGTTTTTTCTATTTTATAAAACACTTACCATTAAAAGTAATTGCACCCATTAGTAATTAGAATGCACTGTAAAAGTGTGAAAACAAAGAACTATGATTGCACTTCCAATAAAGTGTCTCTTAAAATACAGCACCGCTGTTGCTAATCAACTGTATTTTAATATTAAAATAAACTGTTTTTAACAGCAGCATTAGGTTTAGTTAACTTAAGCTACAGGCTACATTTATTTAAATGCAGTCTCCATGGCAACAAAAGCCCATTCAATTCTGGAATATCACTGCTACCAAGTGGCACCTTTAACTCCCGGGAAGGCCGAGATTCCTCTGGAGCCCTCCAGGACACTGCACGCCTACACGCCTTGTTAGTCAGCGCATGAGTCAGTTTGGCACAAGTGGACTGTAATAGACATGACAAGAAATCTTTGATTCATGTGAATATGAAACTACACTGTGGTAGATGTAGCACTAAGGAGAAGCCTTGGATACCTCAGTTCATACTGCTCACACAGAAAGGAAGAAGGTGATGGAAGAGCACAAACAGACCGAGGAACGAATGTTATTAGATCTGTCCAAAATAACTTCTAAAATGAAGAAAACTTTTTTCTTTAAAAGAGGAAAAACCACCCAAGGCTTAGGGAGTAAGCCTTTAATTTAAACGTTCAATTTAAGTATTGCCAACCTTAGGCTAAAGAGAGGACTGCACTTTCTCAGAATGTGGAATCTAGCCTACTCATTCCATTTGTGTTTCTCTTACTCTTCTTTTTTGTCAGTACAAAAGGGAAAAGCTATCCCATTAAATACACAAGAAACTCCCCGTAAGGTTAAAATCAGACACGAAGCTACCGTTCAAGGGAACTCCTTCATAGTCAACCCTAATGTCAGTGGTTTAAAATGGAGTTGGAACTGAGTTGGTCAAGTCTCTATAAAGCATCCTCCACTAGAATCCCATCTGTACCTGTGACTCATTTAGAGCCCAGAGGTCTGCAGTTCACACTAAATGGACTTGTTCAAGCCAGTCACTGGAGGTTTGAGGTGTTTGACTTGAAATATCTGAACCATCCCCCTTGTTGGCTGCCTCATTAGCACTACTGCCAGCTACAGATGTGGCCTCCCCAGCCAGAGTATTTTCTTCCAAAGGATTTGCTTCTTCTATTTGGGTTCCTCTACCTTCACTGACCACAGCATCTTCAAACACTGAATCTTCTTCTGGTGGCAAGAGTTCCATATCCCTTACACCTTCTGACTCATCTTTGACACAGGGAAG
Organism: Neogale vison; assembly: GCF_020171115.1. Classification (NCBI taxonomy): domain Eukaryota; kingdom Metazoa; phylum Chordata; class Mammalia; order Carnivora; family Mustelidae; genus Neogale; species Neogale vison. The sequence continues at coordinate 159,878,205 of NC_058094.1, read as the reverse complement.
CTGAGAATCTGCACTGATTTCTGTAGCTGCTGGAGGAATCAGGGCAATACTCTGAGGGTTCATGTCATGAAACCAAGCCATGATATTGCCAAGGAGATTGTCATTGATGTTGGCGTCCTGGCCAGCTGAGTCGGGGTCACTGGATGAGGGATAGAATTCACTTCTTGCCTCACTGAGAGGGTGTGAACTCAGAGTGTCAGTTGAAAATGGGTCACTTTCTGTTCCTAATCTCATGAGGCTGTCACCAAGTTCCAACAGCTCAGAGCTGCTCAATGCTGCCCGAGGGCTATCTGTGTTCCTGGGGACCGAGTCTAGCCTGGAAGGTAAAGAGGTGCCTATAGCTCCTAAGGATGCCTCATTACTGAGGAGGTCTCTATTTTCCTCATCAATGGCCAGCCCGGATTCTTGCAGTGATAACTGTATTGCAAGAAGTATATTGGGATCATCTTCATCCAAGGAACTCAGAGCCTGAGGTGACAGAAAGTAAAATCACTTTAAAATTTTAAAGGAAAAATGATTTAACTGAATAAGGTTTAGCACCTACTCTTTCCCCAAAGATAATAAATATTACCTTTATTTATACACAATTATTGTGTTATCTACTCAAATCTTAATTTTGTCCTTGACCACACTGAAGAGAAAAAAGAATCCTTAAGAAACCTCTGAAATTTAAGAATCTTCCCCAGTATCACATCTCTGAAACAAAGGTTTTAGAATGAAAAGAAGAAAAAGAAAAGCAATAAAAGTAAAAATAGGAAGCCATGCTAAACAGAGTAAGAGCATAAACAGGGGCGACGAGGCTGCCCAGGAAGGCTACCTGAAGAGAGTCCTGGTTTTCAGAGCGACTGGCAGGGGTGTAGTCGCGTAGGGAAGAGCTGTGCAGCACACTCATAGACGCGGAGCTCACCACCGAGGCACCAGGCCTGCGGCCACTGCCACCATCCGGGATGTCTGTTTCAAAGCAAGTGGAACCAGAGACAATTTAGTCATACAAAATTTCACTCATCTTTTTTTTTTTTCGGCCGACAATTTCTCTTTTGGTGCTGTCGAAAACCCGTGTTCACTTAATCTTTCAGTGATTTCTCTTCCATATTTGTCTCATCAAATATATCTAATACTGGGGCATCTGGGTGGCTCAGTCAGTAAGGCATCTGACTTTTGATCTCAGCTCAGGTCTCAGGGTTGTGAGTTCAAGTCCCACACTGGGCTCCAAAAAGGGGTGCTAACTGGCTTCCTTATTTAGAAAAAAAATTACATGTGTAATTATACATATATGTAATTTTCCTATTTATGTATATATATATGTATATACACACACATATATCTAATATTACTACTTCAAACACGATTGTTCTTTATATTTTTGTTTGCACTGTATATGGTTCTATTAATAAATAATCCAAGGGCTACCACCCGTTCCTCTTTTTTTCCTTAAGCAATAACAAACAAAACTAAGGAATTTTGGCATTACAATAGCCTGAAGAACAAATCTTTAGGCTCATTGATTCTGATATATTAAAGATGATCTGCTGACATGATAATCTGAAAATTTTCCATTAACAAACATTTAAGAGTTGATAATTAAAAATCATATATCTCTAATACCAGAAATCCTCTTTTATTTTTATTTTTTAAAGATTTTATTTATTTATTTGACAGACAGAGATCACAAGCAGGCAGAAAGGCACGCAGAGAGAGAGGGGAAAGCAGGCTCCCTGCTGAGCAGAGAGCCCAGTGCGATGTGGGGCTCAATCCCAGGACCTTGAGCTGAAGGCAGAGGCTCAACCCACTGAGTCACCTAGGTGCCCCAATCTTCTCTCTTTTAAAGAATGTTTAGGGGGGACTGAGGCTAGGAGGAAAAACATTCCATGAACACAGTAACAGTAATCAAGAGCTACAATTTATTGAGTGCTCACTAGGTGCTACCAGTGTGTAAGGCTTTTACATTCATTCTCTCATTTACTGCTCACAGGGAGCCCACGAGCCCACAAAGTGGCACTATTATTATTGCTTCTTTGGAATGAGGAGACTGAAGCTTGGAGATGTTAAGTGAACCTGACTAAAGTTTCACACTGACACACAGCAGGGAAGGGGTCACGTATCCACGTCTAGCTGACTCCCACAGCCCAAGTTCTTGATCTCCCTGGATTTCTGTGTTGTGTGACATCTGAAGCATCTGCGTATTGAGTGTATATCTGAACTACAAACTGTAAACATTTAGATTAGCCAGTTTTTAGAACGAATTCAGGAGAACCAAGAGACTAAAACACAGCCAGCTCAAGAGCTTACCTAAAGTGCTCTCACTCGGCTCCTCAGGGTCAGGAGGGCTACTGAGCAGACTGTGTACATCTCCTCGACGGCGCTGCTGTCTGTGCCTCCTCCGGTACTGAAATTCAGCATATTCCTGCATAAACCAAAGGTTATAAAATACAGGAGAGCATGCAATTTTTCTAATGCAAAGAAAACAAACAATACACTTTTTTCCAGGAAAAAAATGTGTGATTTTATATACATATTATAAAATCACTTGGCTTTGACTAAAGAAACTTCAGGTTTTGCCATGCCAATGAAAAATAAAAGATAAAATGGAAAAAGAAAAAAATTCAAATAGTCATTACGACTGCCTGGATAACTTGGGAATACTTGCAAGCTCCAATGCTAGGTCATAACTGAGCCTTAATTCATGTGCTTGGGTCTTGGTACCTAATATGACGAGAACTATAATGATTTAACTAATTTAAGTTAGGATCTTTACTAAGATAAGGTAGGCTCTTGGAGGTTTGGTTTTTAAAAAGTGACTGTGACATGTGCAATAGAAAAAAAAAAAGACAACGAAGAGCATACACTGTCAAGTACTTGTCAGACTATTAGATTTTGTATTCTTTGGGACAACTACATACCATACTCAAAAGTTAAATGAAAAATTAAATTAAGTTAAATGAAAGTTAAGTTAAATGAAAAATGTAAAGTTAGCTTTAAAGCTAAGATGTTACTTGGCTTCCTTCCTTTATTTACTAATACATGGGGTTATCTATGACATGGGCAGGAGGAAGTGTTTTCTGTATAGCATATGGGAAGAACACAGGTTTTAGCAAGGCAGAACCTGTGCGACCTGCTATTTCTTGGGTACAAACATACTTTTCCACATTTTAGTGACAGAAAATTCTAGGAGAGAGGCCAGTTAGTGTGCATGACACCAGCATGAATAGGCTAATTTTGAGAATGACTGTAGAATTTTTCAGTGATAAACATTAAGATACTCAGGTTTATGATCATCCTGCTGACCCTGGGATATTCGATATGCTTATATTGTGAAAAAACCACAATAAATGAAGGGAAGTTTTACATCACAAATAAAGTTTTTACATCATACCATTCAAGTCAAATTTATTTAAACTCCGTCTGTGTAAATAATAAGAAGTGGGAGGCATCGTACCAGGTTAGAAACCAAGAAAGACAATACAAGTCCTCAGGGGGATTATTTAGATTCTTCAAGCTGTGGTATGATTTCCTCTTTTTCTGGAGGCCCATGATCCCAAACTGGATGGTGTTTATTTATTTATTTAATTAAAGGTTTTAATTATTTACTTTAGAGAGAGGATGTGAGCAGGGAGGAATGGAGGGGGAGGGAGAAGGAGAGGGAGAAAGAATCTCAAGCAGACTCCATGTTGAGTGTAAGCCTAACTTGGGGCTCAATGTCGCAACCCCAAGATCATGACCTGAGCGGAAACCAAGAGTCAGACGCTTGATGCTTAACTGACTGAGTCACCCAGACGCCTCTCAAGGTTTATATTTAAGGAGAATTTGTTTACTTTGTACACTTGATGGTGGTACAAAAAGTTATTCTGAATTAAATGAACTATTACTGACCACAGAATATACATATTCCCAATTTAAGAAAATTAAAATTTGGTTTAAAAACAACTATAAAGGAAAGTTGATTTATTTATAATTATTCTGACAGAAAACTCAATAGCATTCTCTCATGATGCAACAGGCTTAAAAATTTGATCTCATAAAATTAAATTTATCCGAAAATTCCTAAGAATTCCTAGATTTTTAAAAAAGATTTATTTATTTATTTGAGAGAGAGAGAGAAGTGCGTGCATGAGGGGGAAGCATAGAGGGAGAGGGAGAATCCAAGTAGACTCCCTGCTGAGTGCAGAGCCCCATGTGGGGCTCCATTCTACAACCCTGAGATGATGACCTGAGCCCAAACCAAGAGTGGGATGCTCACCTGATCACACCAGGTGCCCCAGAATTCTAGATTTTTAAGAGCACATTTGAAAAGGCTTTAGCTGGTATACTCCGAATGGTTCGAGAGTACTAAGATTACAGAGAATATTAATAAATCTTGAGATTTATAGGGGAAAAAGCTGCCAGGAGATTTTTGCTGAGCACCAAATCTGTCAGTAACTTAAAGAGACGCTTTAATCCTTCCAGAACTTTCACGAAGTAGATAGCATCACCCGCATTTTAAAGAGGAGAAATTTAAGGAAGAACACAGCCTAAATTTTAATAAGTTACAAAGATCAACCTTGAACTCGGGTATCCCTTGGCCTTGAACACCGTGCTCTTTCCTCTGGGCTCCACGGCCTTTAAAGTAGTACAAAATAATTATGATTGTCACTGACTCATTCAATTCAATTAAAAAAAGAGTAAGATGGTATTAACTTTACTGAAAAAAGAAGCCTATTGGAGTTTGGTAACATTATTATTTTTCTCTGCAGAGTATATATGAAGGCAAAGAGCTAATTTTTCAAGATACTATTTTGGCAGTTACTTGATAGTCACATGCATGCAGATCTTTAGTTTCACGCTATATGGTAATGCTTTAGACTTCCAAAAAGATTTACATGAAAGCTTGGTGTATCCGTGTGCCAAAGATTTTAAAGAAGAGAAAAATAATAGTTAAAAATAAGTAGTTAAATAATTCTTATAAAACTTATTAACACGTAAAAAATAAATTTAAGAAAGAAAAGTTACTTATACTTTCACAATTCTCAATCTCTGGAGAACAAGAGCTCAATATTTTTATTCATAAACATTCATATGCCAGGTGGCAAGCTTTTTTTTTTTTAACAAAATGAATCTGTGTCAGTCACATTAGGAGGCCTTCGATATTCAAGGACAAATATTCAGGATTCCTAAAGTTACTATCAGAGCTAGGAGCTGCAAGACGATGCATACATGACTATGAAAACATTGGTAAAGGTTTTATTTTTGCTCAAATACAGCTAAACTGTGTTTATACCTTGAAGTACTGAAATCTTTAGTACTCATTTTTTTTTTTAAAGATTTTATTTATTTATTTGACAGAGAGAAATCACAAGTAGATGGAGAGGCAGGCAGAGAGAGAGAGAGGGAAGCAGGCTCCCTGCTGAGCAGAGAGCCCGATGCGGGACTCGATCCCAGGACCCTGAGATCATGACCTGAGCTGAAGGCAGTGGCTTAACCCACTGAGCCACCCAGGCGCCCTTTAGTACTCATTTTTGATAATTGAAGCTTGTTTATTCACACTTTTAGGTAGAATTTTCCATATTATCCTCAAAGCTGTAATTATACCAGAATAATAAGCATAGGATCAAGTAAAGGTTCATAATTTTTTTTACAATAGAAATTTCATTAATATATTGAATTCTCTTTGCAATTTAAGAGAATTTAAAATTTTTGAAAGCACAAATGGTTTTCTCAAAGTCAGTATTTTCTGGAATATATCTACCAATACAAAAAAGGCCACAAGGTGATTGCAAGTATCCTCAGCAGCTGAAAAGAGAAAGTATCTGATTTAAATAAGCCACAGTCATTTCTGGATCATAATTAATTTCATTCTCTTTCAGTTGAGATAACAAATGGACTGTAAATGACAAAGGTTTCACTGTTAGTCCTGCTCCCTTCCAAGCACTAAGTTAAAAGGTTATTATAACATAAACATTAGATATATACTACTGTTTTAGAGGGAGAGACAGAAATAGAACTGCTAAAACCATTTACAATCAGACTCACCAGTGACAGTGGCAATTTAAATCTCAGAAAACAGCAATGTGATTAAGATTTTCACTCTATCTTATTTTTATTTGTGGTAACTGCTATTTGCAGTGTTAGTACTTCAAACAGTTAATACTGTTTGTATTTTAAAATCTATCAATAACAACCAAAAAAAACCCAAAAAGAGGGTGAAAATCTTAAAGAGAAAGAGAACTAAGCGAAGCATTTCTTTCTGCATCAACATTATTAATATCAATTTCCACCTTAGAAACTGATTATAAATCAATTCAATCACGCTGTTGTTGTAACTTTAAAAAAACAGACTGTGTAGGTTCTTTATAGATCCAGACTGAAATAATATTACAACAGATATATAATACATTTCTTTCTTTTTTTTCCCAAGATTTTTATTTATTTGACAGAGATCATGAGTAGGCAGAGAAGCAGTCAGAGAGAAAGGGAAACAGGCTCCCCACCGAGCAGAGAGCCCAATGGGGGGGCTTGATCCCAGGACCCTGATATCATGACCTAAGCCTAAGGCAAAGGCTTAAGCCTCTGAGCCACCCAGGTGCCCCATATAATACATTTCTGATAAATAAAATTTGTATCTCATTAACCGATTTGAAGTGATGTTTCAAAATATATGCTATAAGTTGGCCTTAATTATGACTGCTCAGTAATTAAAAATAATAAGGGGGAAGCATTTAATAATGTGATGATAATCCAATACCACAAATAACTAAATGTAGATTCCCTGAGGCATTTTTATTTAACACAAAAGACAAAAACCACTACTGACAATCTCAGTAGGATTTAGAATAGATAAGGGTGGAAATGCAAGCAGGATTTCATGAAGGAAAAATATAATTAAAAAAACAAAACAAAACCCCTGTCCCCACACAAAGCAATTACCTCAGGTGATGCAAATCCTAAATATTCCCAATCCCATGTTCCACCAGCAAAGCTACAAAGAAATCAGACATACCATTTGATTTATTATCATCACTACAAAGTACAATCAGACCCTTATCCACTGAACATTACTTTTAAGTCCTCTGCTTGGAACGTGCTTAACCAAAGTAGATCAACTACTGATCTACTAATATAATTAAAATGATATTTTAATTCTTTCAAGTTCTAAATTGCTTTATGTTTGTGTAAAATGGTAGAAAAATAAAAATCATCATGCTATAACAGAATATTTTATGATTCCTTCTATTTTTAAGTGTTTATGTAATAAAAATAGGGTCAAAGGAATTTCTAATGCCTATAATTATTATGAATAAGAAAATAGGCTTCAATTTATAATGGCAGTAGTAGTGTAAGCATCTGAAATAAATAACCAAAACTAACTGTTCTTTAATGGATGAATATGAATCTATTTAAATGACTTTATTAATATCAGATTTCTAATTTTTTTATAACCTCTAACGTAAAAATATAAGACCATAACAAGTTGGCAAGGCTTCCAAATTTGACATTATAAGATGCTTATGACTATCAGATCACTATATATATTACATATTTGAACTGATGCATTAGAGTACTTTGAATTATGAGTTCACCCGAAGTGTGAAATTAACCTAGCCTAATGTATTCCAAGAAACTACAGAAAGACAAACAAAATATAAGACAGACACAAATAGTACTGTGGGGAAATCCCCCAAAAGAAGTTAACATGCTTTTATTAGCTCTTTGTACTTTAGGTGTAAGTAATTTCCAGGAATATGAACCCTAGTTAGATAAAAATTAACCTGGTGGAATTTGTGGCCGGAGCTAAGATGATTTCCATAGCATGCATCCTTTTTACCTGCGCCTCGGAGCTTCTGGTGAGTCTGCAGGAGCAACTCCCCGAGCCACAGATGCCAGGAATTCTTGTCTCTTCTGCTGTACAAGGCATGCTGCCTTGATGATTTTGTGGCGGGGTGTGCGAAGGTAAGGCCTATTGACTTTTTGGGCAAGGTCTTCGGTGACCATTTCTAGGTCTGTCTATGGTAAGAAGAGAGAGAGGAAAAAAGAAGGATTTTAGGCTGAGTAGGTTAGTCAACAGCAAATCCACTGTCTATCTGGTTTCTCACATAAATCTTACTCTTTTAAAGTCAGAAAGTAATCCAAATTATAAAATAACTTACTGCTTAGTATATATGTCTATTTTGCACATTTCAGGAAAATAAATTCAAAAGGCATTTATAACAACATAGTTGGTAAAGATTACAAATAAACAGTGAGTATGCCAGATGTCTACAGGGAATTTATCATTTATCTATGTGAAAATAAAAAAGAGTAAATTTCAAGGCATTGTACATGCAAATACATGATTGTGTAGTGCATTTCCACATGGAAATGCTAAAGGAATTTGAGCCAAAGCAAAATCTCCGTGATCTGGGGTTAGATCTGAAAGGCTTCACCGAGAAAATTAATACTGAGCATTTTTTGGAAGAAATGTAGGATATAACTTACTAGAGGACAGTTCAAAGGGGTGACATGAAAATTGTGGTAAGGGAAGAAAGTTTGGTGGATCAAAAAAAAAAAAAAAGAATGTACAGTGAAGTTGTTTAGCTATAGTGATGTCAGTTGGCTTAGGTGTTTTTTAAATACTGTAACTTTTTCAGTTGTACTTTTAAAATAAACCAGTAAATAGCAACTTTCCCATCTAGCATGCAATGTGATTTGTTTCATCTTTGAAGACAAAATTTCTAATTACATACTAAGAATTAGGCTAGATTTCAACATCAGCCAGTTTAAAACAAACAAATGTGTTAGAAAATGTCTGCATAGCTCAGAACTCACTCAGATCTGTAGTGGCAAATTTAAATACAAAAACATTTCAGTTTATTACTGGTAATTTTTCCTTTATTTAAAAACTATCCTAAAAACAAAAACAAAATTGTTTTCTAGTCACAGCCAAATTAGATAAAACTTAGTTAAGTCACTGAAAAAGGAAAAAATCCATTTTCTATAATAATTGCATTTAAATTTAATTTTAAAAAAGATATCTTACTTGCATGAGTTCAAAAATTTCTTTCTTTGTGCTTTTAGGTTCTAAGAAAAATCCATATGGATAAGAACACTTGAGAATGCGTCGAGTTTTTAAGAGCACATGAACTGCATCTTCAATGAAAGTGGTATCTGGACAGCCTCCTTCAGCTATAAAGCAAATCAGGCACAGTGAAAAAAAACTGTTTTGCAAATATGCTGTTATAAATTAATTAAACGACTGAGATTTCTTAAAAAAAACAACAAAGGATCTCTGTGAAGAAGTTGTTTGAAATAACTGTATGATAGTAATTATCTGAACCAGACTAAACACCGACACAAAACACTCATGTGTGGCTTGTCTGCATTTATAAATGAAGCACACATTGCAGTTGCCCAGGAGCACTGATGACAATCATGAAGGAATGCATCCACTGATTCTGGATTCTGTTCACCCTGTTGGTTAAACAAATCTAGCTTTAGGCCAACTGTTTTTTACTATGTTTTCCAGGTTATCTCTAGTGAAACTTTGTTGATTAAAAATTAAAACAAACAGGGGCTCCTAGCTGGCTCAGTAGGAAGAGCAAGTGACTCTTGATCTTGGGGTTATGAGTTTGAGCCCCATGTTCGGTAGAGAGATAACTAAAAAAAACCCAAAAAACCAAAAAACAAAACACTTAAAAAAAAAAAAAAGAATTAAAACAAATGCCCTGCTGAGTTTGCAAAAACCAAAACAAAACAAAATAAAAAACTCCCTCCTAATTATAATTATGCTTCTGTAAAAACACTGTAAGAAAAAAGATACAACATTCTGGGGGAACAACTGGATAACTAATGCTAGTAAATATATCAAGAAGAGAAAGAAAGGGAAGAAGACTGAGGAAGAGGGGAGAAGAAACTGCCTTAATATCTGAGATGGTTCCTTCTCCAAGTATCATTATAACATTCTAACTTTCTCCTTAACTGCAAATAAATGGAAACTAAGGAGTAGAATGTAGATTCATAAATACTTTTGAAAGTAAGATTATTCTGCAGGCTTGTGGAAAGAAATTACATGTGTATGTACACTCACTGATGTACAGACCATCCCAAAATATCCACCCTAGCAGAGGGATCTGAACTAAGAGGATATAAAAAAAGAAAAACAAAACAAAACACCAACCACCCCTCACTATGACATGTGCAAGAAGTATGTGAAGTTTTTTCTTCCTTTCCAATCCTTATAACTTTTCTTTTTCATACTTTATTATGCAGTCTCGAACCTCCAGATGTTTGAAAAGCAGCAGTAATTCACATCTACGGATATTTATCGAATGTTTACTATGTGTCAGGCACTGTTCTAAGTATTCGGGACAACCTAGTGATGTAAGAGACAAAAATCCTTGCTGAAGAACTATACAACCTGTAAGGGTTTTTTCTTTTCCATTTTTACTATGGGATTGCTTCTCGGCCTTTCGGCTATCATCAACTGTACTATCTGTTCTTACCATTTTTACTGTGGACAGTACTTCAAGAGTTTGATAATGGCAGTAAAGTGACATCATTCCTAAAGTCTAAAAACTAATATTAACAAGGAGACAAAGCTGCTATCAACACTTTCACCTACTCCAATTTATTTAATTTATGCTTACTATCTTAATTGGGAATTACCCTCATGAAAAGGGTCTTACTTACAAACTGGACCATGTACAATTGCATTTTTACACTGAAAACCTTTTACATATAAACTATGATTACTTTTAAAATTTGACTTTTAAAAACAAACATGTTAGAACCTATACTCTGTGTGGTCTTTAGGAGATATTATATTTTAATGATGCAACCAATACTCAATTATTCTTTCTGAATTTCTATTTTAGGATCCGTACCAGCCCTATCTCATGTCTTTGCTTTCAGATTCTAATGTTTGTTATTTACTAGTGACATAATTTCTCCCAAAACTATATTTGACCTCCATTCCGTTAAACAGTCTGCTAAATTTTCTCAAGAATCTTTGGGAATTTAGTCACACTACAACTGGGTGACATGTGAATCTTGCTCTTTTGACTGACCAAGGATGGCTTTTAGGGCTCACCCACTGTTTCTGACACTGTAGACCATCAGCAGTGGCACAGAGTAAAAAACCATGATGTGTGTGTTTATCTGCTAATGGTTTAAGCTGCATTAAGAGGAGCATATGAGATAAGCTGGGTAGAAAATCTAATTACAGAGGCCTCAAATGCTAAGCTGCACTCTGGGCTTCAGAGAACTCCAAGCAATACCAGAATGAACAATGCAGATAATAATGTATTCCCTGAAGGGCCTTAACCTCCTACCAATTAAGTGACTTAAGCATGGAAGGCTATTTTATATTAATTATCACACATACCACTTATAACTTACTTTCTTTGAGAGCTCTACTCAATTGCTCCATCTTTTCTTTGGCTGTTTTAAGAAGGCGTTGTTCTAACTAAAGGAATAGAAATAAATAGTTTATAAAATTTTCTTTATTTATTCACAACAGTATCATTCAGAACATTTGAAATGATTTGGGACATACCTGATAGCTATGCTCATGGTTTTTAAATCTTGTGTAATAGTGCATAAATCTGTCAAGTTCCTGAAATCGTTTGTGTTTTTTCTCAGCCTAGGAAACAAAAGTCCATAAATGACTTTTATAAATAAAGTACTAGCTATTAAATTGGGGACTTTTTGTCACTTAAAATTTTTATTAGTAATAGGTAGTTGTGCATACAGATTTCATTATTTTGAGGAAAAAAAAAACCAGTACATTTTTAAGGCTACCAGAACAAAGTCCTGCATTTGTATTCTCTATGATAAATCACTAAATCCATGATCCCAGACCGTAAAGCAAATATGCCTCTCAAGTCCTACATTTATCAGATCTTCAATGTTTTATTATATTGCTTATTGCTATGGACTGAACTGTATCTCCCCAAAATTCATGTTGAAGCCCTAACTCCCAATATGAATGACTGGATTTGAAGATAGGGTCTATGAAGTGATAAAGGTTACATAAAGTCACTGGGGTGTGGCCCTTACCCAGTCAAATTATTGCTCTTTTAAGAAAAGGAAGAGACACCAGAACTCTCTCTCTCCCTATCATGTGAGCATAGCAAAAGACAGCCAGCCCTTTGCAAGCCAGGAAGAGAGTCATCACCAGAAGCTGAATTGGCAGGAATCTTAATCTTGGACTTCTTAGGCTCCAGAACTGTGAGAAATACATTTCTGTTGTTTAAGCCACTCAGTCTCTGGTGTTTTGTTATGGCAGCCAAGCAGACTAAGAGACTTATATATTGTAACATAATACTGTGTTTTTGATATTAATGTTAAAATTTTTAAGTCATTGTAGAGATAAGGATATATAAGACTTTATCCTTAACAATATAAAAAAAAGGAAAGTTAAAAAAAGAAAGCTCTCAAGTTGATAGCTCTATTTTATTTAAATTAAAGCTACTCTAAAGTGTATGGGGGGGCGGGTAAGGAAAAAAAATAAAGTGTATTCAATTTAATGCCTCATTATGACAAAGATAGGACAAGAAGACATGCAAAATACTCCCAAAGTAATTAAGTGGATTAGCCAGAGGCCTTGATTTAACAGTTCTTTTTACCTCCACAGTCATTTCCTTGGATTGCTCCTCCACATGCTGAATGACTTCATAGCGAGTACATCTGTAATAACCTCCTGTGGAAGAACTATGCTTTTTCCATTCTTCTAGGCAAATCCAGCAAAAGTCATACTTGCACTTCAAAAGAAAACATATATGCAAACATCGCCCTGCATTAACATGCAAATTGTTTTCTGATTTCTAGTTAACTACTTTGTAGTGATCCAGCAATTCTGCCTGTGTGACCAGGAACAAATCTTAAAGACATGCTGTCTTTTTCATGTTTCCTCTAGAGACCTTACCTGCACAGAAAGAGGTGGGGGTAGTTTAAAATGACCGCTTGTAAGGATAAATTAAAATGCAAATCATAATATTATGAAGGAATATCAAGGAATCTTTAAGAATATCAATAGGCTATTCTTTCCCAATAATAAAGACAAATACTGACAATGTTTCATTTTCAAGTGCATGGCAGTCTTACTTTGGTACGTAAAGCTTCACCAGTCTTCATGAGAAGTTTTTTCTTATGACTTTAAAGGAACAAGTTGGAAAGGTTTCTAAGTAGAAAGACTTATTTTTAAGAAAATAGCACCATGCTATTTTAATTATTGAGCCTTAACGACAGGCTTACTATTTGATAAGGATAGTTCTTCCTCACTGTTCTTTTTCAGAGCTTTCCTAGCTATTTTTGCTTTATTTTTCCATGTGGACTTTTGAATTAGCTTATCTAGATGCAGAAACAAAAACTGCTGGTATTTTCATTGGAAACTTTCTACGTAACAACTTTGTTACCTTTCCATTTGTTTGTCATCTTTTGTGTTCTACAGATAGGGGTCTTAAAATTTTCTTCATATAAATTTTGTATATTTCTTAAGTTTCTTTCTAGATAAATGAGATCTTTCCTTTCAGTACATATTTTGTCTGGATTTTTTGGTATAAATGAAGGCTACTGCCTTCTGCATATTAATTTTGTACTCTGCTAATTAACTGAATTTTGTTGTTAGCTTTTAAACTGATTCTTGTGGGTTTTCTAGGTATAAACATGCTATCTGCAAAAAAATAATTTTATTACTTCATTTCTAATTTTTAAATCTTTAATTTCTTCCTATTATCTAAATATGCTGACTGGTATCTCCAGTCCCATGTTAACAATATTTGTGACTGAGAGTATCCTTATCTTGTTCTTGATTTTAGTGAGAGTAGCTCTAGTTTTCTCACTAAATATCATAGTAACTTTTACACTGAACTAGATTCATTTTTATCATACTAAGGAAGAGTCCATCTGTTCTTACTTCTTTGAGTTTTTTAATAAAGAATAGTTGTTTTTTTGTCAAATGCCTTTTTAGCAACTACAGAACATATATATGATTCTTCTTTGGATCTACTAATAAGATGAGGTAATGCAATAGCTTTTTAAATATTGAATTATTCTTGTATCCCTGAAATAAACACATGGTCAATTACTTTTTGTTTATTAAAATTTTTTTAAATTGATAATCATCCTTTAAATGTATTCTTGTTGGATTATATGTGCTAAGATCTGTGGCTCCCCTACCACCCAATATCTTATTTAGGATTTTTGCATTACTATTCATAAGTAAGACTGATCTGTAATTTTCACTTTTTATAATCTTATTAAGTGCTAATATCAAGATTCTACTCCCTTTTAATAATTTGAAAGCTAGCCTGCTTTCTCTCTCTCTTTTTCTCTTTTTCTTAAAAACTCCCAGAAACAGTTTAAGTCATATTAGAATTACCTATTCTTTGAAGGTTTGATAAAATTCTATTGTGAAACTGTTTGGGCCTATTGCTTTAAAGTGTGTGTGTCGGGGGGGGAGATTGCTGAAAAACTATCTTCTATGGAAAAAAGTTTATTTGGATATTTCTTCTAGGGTCAGTTTTAATAAATTTTATGTTCTTAGAAAATTTATCCATTTCAAATCCAAGTTCAAATTTATCTGTAAGAATTTAGCAAAATTATCTATTATCATTTGTTTATTTTATTTATTGATTAGTCCCCTTAAATTCTTATATTGTGCATCTGAACTACCTCATCTCCACTTTTTCTTACATAAGTTTCATGGTTTATCTTACCTTTTTCTTAAAAAAAAAAACCACAACAACACTATTTTGGATTTATTAGTTATACTGTTTTTCAGTTTTCAACTCAACTGATTTCTGCTTTAAAAAAAGATCCTCCCGGGCATCTGGGTGAGTCAGTCAGTTGAGTGTCTGCCTTTAGCTCAGATCATGAGCCCAGGGTCCTGGGATGGATCCCCACATCAGAAGCAGGGAGCTGCTTCTCCCCTTCCCTCCGCCTGTGGCTCACCCTGCTTGTGCTCTCTCTCCCTGTCAAATAAATAAAATCTTAAAAAAAAAAAAATCCTTCCTCGTGGTGTTCTTCAAGTTTATTCTGTTTTTCTAATTTTTTTAGTCATATCCTTAACTCATTCCTTATTTTGCATTGTGTTAATGAGGCCATGCACATTTCTGAGCATTGTTTTAGATACTGGTGCTCAGGTTCTGATAAAGTAGTATTTCCATTATCCTAGTTTTCTATAAGCTCTTTAATTCCTACTTTTATTTCCTTTAACTCAAGAGTTGTTTGAGAGATCTGAAATTTCCAAATGAAAAGGGCTTTTATAACTTTATTATTAATTTCTATGTTATTCCATTATCAGAGAATGTTGTTATTACCATTTCTATTTTCTGCAGTATTACTGAGATTTTCTTTGATAATCAATGGTCAAATTTTTTGCTAATGCTCCATGGATACTTACAAACATGGTATAAACCATATTTTTAGGATACTAAGTCTGAATATATAGCAATCAGAAATATCTTAATAACTATATTAAGTCTTCTATATCTTTATTATTTTTTTTCTCTACCTGAGAGGTCATGGACAGAGAACTAAATTAAAGTCTGTGTCCTCATTAGCCCTACACTAACAGGTACTTACACAATACATTCTAGATATCACGGTTCTAAGAGTATGCAAGTTCTTATGCTTGGTATAAGCAAACTTTGTGCCTGATTTGATACAAGTACCCTTCAGTACAGCTTCACTGATGTCTCAAAATTAGTGGCAGAACTTTCTACAAAAGAGCCAAATTTTATATTCTATGGTAAGAAAAAGAATACAGAACTTTAGTTAACTTTTAGTTTTTAGTTGCAGCATATCGTTTTACAGAGCAGATGAAGAAAATTACTGTAAGTGATTTAAAATGTGTAAGAATGCAAAATTTAAATAGTTTCCTGAAAAGTATCTAAAGGGAAATGAATAAAGAGTGTTTTTTAAAATAAAACTATTTTTATAAGTCCAAATTTGTCATTCTTCTAAAATGTTTAACAATTTGATTCCAGAAAGTAAAAACTATTGAATGATAATCAACATTTTGGCAGTAATAAAAGTATCTTATGATCTAGTCATTGTGTTAGGGCATGGATTCAATTACATATGCTTTGCTGTTCTACCTTTGCATTAAAAAAAATTCTAAACCTATGAAAATTTTTCGTAGCAAGGTTATTACTTTCTTGTCATATTTGTCTTTCTTCTATGTCCTAAAAATTACTTGCTAGTTTCTTTTGTGCAATGCAAATACTTCAGATGGTATATTAGATAAGACTACTACATTTCCATAGTGTTTAAAGTAAATGTTTCTTTTTTCTTTTTTTAAGATTTTATTTATTGATTGATAGAGAGAAAGAGAGCAAGAGAGGGAACACAAGCAGGGGGAGTTGGAAGAGGGAGAAGCAGGCAGCCGTTGAGCAGGGAGCCCGATGTGCGACTCGATCCCAGGACCCCAGGATCATGACCTGAGCCGCAGGCAGATGCTTAACGACTGAGTCCCCCAGGTGCCCCATAAATGTTTCTTTTAAATGCAAAAGAAGCTCAAGCAAAATCTATTTAATATAAATTATCTTGTATCATAAGCCTGATAAATTCATAAAAATATTCATTCACTCAATACATATTTATCAACTACTTAATACTGGTAGGTGCTTTGAAGTTAATAAAGGTAACTGGATAACTAGATCTTGCTTTCTTATTAGTAGCCCAATGACTGATTTTTACTGTCAACCTGTATTTCTTTACACATCCATACAGTCTATATCAGATTTTCCAAGAAAAAATTAATAATGGATGTTCGAGATAAGACCACAAATACATTATTTTTGGCCTGATCAGCTGAACTAATAAGCACCTTTGAGCATTTTGCTCAGAACACTATACTACATTTTTCTTCTTACCTCTTAGGAAATCATTACTGTCTCAGTAAGCTAAATCATTTATGTTGATTTTATAGTAATAATAGGCTTATAAAGATGATCTGGTAACTGCTATTTTTAAAATGTAATAATGATAATGGTCATTAGCTTTAACATTAAAAATCAAATAATACTTAGAAGATATTGACATATGTTATTGGAATCTTCTTAACCATTTGTGTTTTTTCCCCATTGTAAATTAAAAGTTACATTATGGGGTGCCTGGGTGGCTCAGTTGGTTAAGCATCTACCTTCAGCTCAAGTTATGATTCCCAGGTTCTGGGATTGAGCTCCACATTGGGCTTCCTGCTCAGCAGGGAGCCTGCTTCTCCCTCTGCTGCTCCCCCTGCTTCTGCTCTCTCAAGCTCTCTGTCAAATAAATAAGTAAATAAAATCTTAAAAAAAAAGTTACATTGTTCTTTCAACTTTAAGTAATTATTTTTTATATACATGGAACTTCCACTGAAAAAGAAAAAAACTGGAATATCATTATAATTTTAAAACAAAAATGTTCATAAATATAGGCTTGGATTAATACAATATTTACTAACCTAATTCCAGAGTATTTGTTTTAAATATGCAACTAAACCAGGAGGGTAGCCTTCCAAAAGTAATTATTTGCATTAATTATGTTTTGATCAAGAAGATCTTTGTCAGCATTTTCAATACAGTAATTAATGAATTACTTATTTAACTGTGATTTCATTAGGAGCCCTAAGTCTGTCCACTGTTTTGGGTACTTTTATTACATAGCCACCTATTCACAGACACCAACATTTAGATGTGGACTTAGGGGAACTGCCTGGGGCCTGATGTGGGCCTTGAATCTAAGCTGTGTGCTCAAAAGCCAGCTTTGAAAGAGAACTCATATAAAATAGCACTTTATCATTTAATATTATTATTTTTTTAAGTTCTTTTTTTTTTAAAGATTTTTAAAAAAAATTTATTTATTTGACAGACGGAGATCACAGAGAGAGAGAAAGAAGGAGGCTCCCTGTTGAGCACAAAGCCCAATGCGGGGCTCAATTCCAGGACCCTGGGATCATGACCTAAGCCAAAGGCAGAAGCTTAACCCACTGAGGCACCCAGGTGCCCCTTACTATTTTTATACATAGACAAAACTCTCTCAGGATCCTTACTGAGCAGGGATGGGGCTGGGTTTGTTGATCAGCAGGTAAGATTTCAGGATCCTCATTAGGGGAGATAAGCGGGGAAGTGATTCGGGCATTTCTCACCTTCAGGCCAAACACCACTGAATCCTTAATCTATTTTTAACATTCATTATGAGTGTAAAATGTAGCAGTATAAAGCCATACTTACATTATTCAACAAAGAATATAGAATGTAATCTCCTAGAATCTATCTGAAACCCAGCAACAGTTTTATGCTTGTTTTCTTCTTTGGGTTAACAGTCAAATTCAGATTCTAACTGCAGAGCATGCAAAATCCTCTTTAACTTCTTACCTTAGCACACTGCATGTGATTGCATCCCTCATTCTTCTGTATCGGAGACTTACAGTTAGCACAAGGCTTAGAGTTAGTCAACAGCCAGAGACAATTGGCAGCATCCTCATAAGCTTCACTAACTCCTACAACTTTGGGATATTAAGCACAAACACAAAACACACGATTTACTGTGTAACTTCAGAGGGAACCCTGCCCCCCCACCAAAGTTTGTTTTGTAGACTCTCAATCTTAACCATACATTTATTTTCCTCTTAGGCTATATGGCCAAGTTTTTAAAATGCTTCATTTTGAATAGCATGATGATAGGAGAAGGGGCTATATTCCAAAAGTTCTGTTTATGAAATCTGATTTAAAGGAAATTTTTCTCTAATTTTTTATCCAAATAACCTGGGGAAGAAAAGAACTAAACTTAACAAAAAGCAATATATTATTGTCTGTTTAAAAGAACTATTGCATCAAAGAGAATGATAGAAAAAAATGGTAATTTTAGATAAGAATTTCTTAAATGGGTCAGTTGCAAACATAATGACCAGATACTCTTCACCATAGTAAAAAACACAAAAATTATATTGAAATATCAGTACTTTCTTTTTTTACCCATGATTATTTCAGATAAACTAAAAAATCCAAAGTAACATGTCTAAAACTAAAACTTATCATTTCTTCTATTACTGTCCCTTTCTCTATTCCCTGTCCTGGTAAATGATATGATCATCTACTCAGAATCAATCCAGGAAGAGCATGATCTTGGATACCCTCCTTTCTTCCTCAGCTGCTGCCTTCCAGAGTTTCTACTTCTCTTTCTTATCTGCCTCCTCCCCATTTCTACTACTTCTTATTGTTTTACCTAGGGATCTCCTCACCTCCTGCCTAGACAATTAAAAAACCAACCTATCTCCTTAGCTCCTTCTGCCTCCAACTTCCACTATACTGCCTACATAGTGATCTTTGAGAAATACTTTTCTCCTTGAAATCTTTTAGATGCTCTCCAGTGACTGTAAGACAGAATCAAATTGTTTTAACAAAAAATACCAAGCCCTTCATAATTAGACCACTGTGTATCTGGCAAGATTCTCCCTCCTTCTATTCCCATGCCAATCTTATATTCTTCATCTTAAACTCAATTTATTCTATTTTGATTTGAGATCTGCAGTCTTAAGGAATATCATGGTTTTAAAATATTCATAGTCTTATATTTTATATTCTATAACCAACACCCCAACTAGCACCCCGGGTGGAAAGAGTTGGGGACTAGAGAGAGTTCCAGAGGCACAAATAAAAAAGTTTCTCCCTCCTCGTCGGCAATCAAATTTGTTTTGTTTTCTAGCTCTAAGTGAACAGAGAAGCTCTACCTTTTCTTTTCTGAAAGAGATGTCCAAATATTACTTTGAAATCATTGAAAATGGCCTATCCAATCGAGGCCTTGATTACATGCAGACACTCTCAAAAGGGTAGGGCAAGGAGCTAGCGCTACTGTTAAAAGCAGGTAAGAAATCAGATTCTTTCAGTTTTGAAGTTTAAAAGCAAATGTGACCCAACCCTGGAGAGGGAAGAGAAACAAATGACTGGGTTGACTGATCCCTGGGCAGTGACTCAGTATATGAAGTGCAAGAGCTGAGCACTAGGAGCATCCCTCTGATGGAGCCTACCACTGCGGGAGTGGGGCTATCTTGCCACAAAGAATCCCAAGGTGCCTGCCCACTTAAGTCTGCTCAACAACAGAACGGGAGCTACTGGTGGACTGGGAAGCACTGGTTTTCAATTCCACATAGCAAAGAGAAACAACAGCAGCAAAGAAGTGATCAGACCCACCTCAGTTCTAAACCCACTTGATAGAAGATGGTCTTGACAAGGGTGTTGCTACAGAGAATTTTCAGTTAATTTGGTGGAGAACAGGAGCTTCAGGAGGAACTTATTATGCTTATGGCTAATCAGGTCAAGCTGTGGAGGTAATGCCATTTAGAGAGGGTACTGCTTTAAAACCTAATCATTAAGTACAATGTCTAATTTTTTTTTCTAAAGTACTGGCCTGTCTCCTTCCTTTAGCATCAACATTATTTTTAGCTCAGAGGCTCTAACATATTCTTATGACCTTTATTGTTCATTGTTATAATAAATAAAGCACAAAGCCATTAAAACAAAGCAGCTTGTGTGACTTGCAACATAACAGTTTTTTTCTCCCTCCCTCAGAGAGAATGCTAGTTCCTAACTGCATTCTAGAGGACTGTATAAAGTAAATCGTGTTCAGGAAATAACTATTGCTATTATTATTATTTTTTGCCATTATTAAGACAAAAACTTGTACTGGAAAAAATGTCTTTCTTTCTAGTTCTCTGAACACGGTCATTTCACACATCTGCCTTTTATACAAACTTTGCTTCATACCTGCATTACCTTATCTCCCCCTTCAGTCTACCTGGTGAGTTTTCTTCATGCTTACTGAGTTCCAGCCTCTTTCCTTGACTTCAGTTACATGTCTATTGTATCCTGATCTTTCTTCAGTAATCTAGTGTGCTTATGTCTCTTTGTAAGAAATAATAAGTTCATTCAATCAAGTATTAGTGCATAACAATCTAAGATCTACTAAGAGTCAATATGTATGTAAAAAAGTTGATTTTATTTATTATTGATTGATTGATTGATTTAGAATGAGTAAAGCGACAGAAGTTTACTAAACAAGGATACAGAAAACGCTCTTAGGAGTGAGAAGCGTCCTGACAGCGTTGCCCAAAACAAAGTTGATTTTATTTTTCTTTATTTATTATTATTTTCTCTAGATTTTATTTATTTATTTGACAGAGAAAGACCACAAGCAGGCAGAGAGGCAGGCAGAGAAAGAGAGAGAGAGAGAAGCAGGCTCCCTGCCAAGCAGAGAGCCCGATGTGGGACTCGATCCCAGGACCCTGAGATCATGACCTGAGCCGAAGGCAGCGGCTTAACCCACTGAGCCACCCAGGCACCCAACAAAGTTGATTTTAAAAGACTGACTTCTTAAGAAGACTATTTGAATTCCACTCAATAACCATTTATCATGTATTATGGAAAAACTGGTCT
Source organism: Neogale vison (assembly GCF_020171115.1). Taxonomy (NCBI): domain Eukaryota; kingdom Metazoa; phylum Chordata; class Mammalia; order Carnivora; family Mustelidae; genus Neogale; species Neogale vison. Next base: position 159,856,840 of record NC_058094.1, on the reverse strand, counting down.
CAAAATTTTTATAAATTACCACTGTTTCACAGAAAATATAATCACTCCCTCTTCTTGTCTGATTAGGCATAAAAGAGGCAGTTTCAGTGCTGAAAAATAGTATTTGAATCTTTACATGGAACTCTTTGAACAAATCTTAGTATATTTTACAACAACATTTTACAATTTTTTCTCATTAATTAGATTTTGTCACCCCTTTGAGTCTCATAGTTCAAAGACTTTGGAAAACTAGGCATAAGGTATAAAATGATCTCATGAATTGACAAGTTCAGTTGAAAATGCTTATGCCAAAAATATGTATGTAACCATGACCCAAATTAATATATAAATAATGTAGCATTAAATCATACTTTTCTTTCTTGGAATATTATTTTTATGTATTTAATGATGATGTTCTGCTTAAGACTTGCAGTTGGCCTAGTATTACTCGATTTAAGCCTCATCCTAAATTTCATAAACTTAAGGGGCCATTAGTAGTAGTCAGCTGATCACCACACTTCTGTGTGGAGGACAGTGAGAAAACTCCTAGGTTTTTCTCAGCAACTGGGAACTTTCTCTGTAGTCTTGGCTTTGGTCCTTCTTTGGTAGACAACTTTTGAGTTGTTCTCAGTCTCTTATTTTCTATTCAATTTTCTCAAGTTCCTCTGTCTTTCTGAATTAAAACCCCATTTGGGACTCTTTGAGGAAATCTTGTTTTTCATTTGAGGTCTCCCCGTCTCTGGCACCAGAAGTAACTGTATACACCATATATACCATTTTCTAGTTCTTCTATTTCTCTTCTGTCCTTATTATCAGGATCATGGCCATATGTAAAGATATTTTGTCACAGTTTTAGTGATCATCTGTACTTACTAGCCAGTTTGTCCTCTTTCTCTTGCCCTAGTAAAAACTCATTTGTGGGTATGGAACAAATGACCAGTTTTACAATGGTAAGATAAGTAAAAACACCCGTTTCAAAATGTTTGCTTCAGGGCAACTGGGTGGCTCAGTGAGTTATTTATGCCTCTGCCTTTGGCTCAGGTCATGGTCCCTGGATCAAGCCCCGCATTGGGCTCTCTGCTCAGCAGGGAGCCTGCTCCCCCCCTCTCTCTGCCTGCCTCTCTGCCTACTTGTGATCTCTCTTTCTCTGTCAAATAAATAAATACAAATCTGAAAAATTTTGCTTCATATCTTAAATTGAACACTTATGGCCATTTCTGCTCAAGAATTAATAAACCACCTATCGTACTAGTTATTACTGGTGATGAGTTAACACTCTAGGCAGTTGATCAGTACATGAGATTTATAACTTAATATATTAACTGCATCCTCTTAACTCTCCTGTGTATACCTCACTTCTCCTGTCTGCATTGCCCCTGTCTTGTTCAAACTCTCATTATCCTCTCACCTGGACATTCTGAAGTTTTTTAAGAAACAACATTCTTACTTGACTCTCAACAGTCTCTACTCATCACCCACATTTTCACCTGAATAAGTAAGCACCTTCAATTCTTACTCTCCTACTCAGAACTACTTTTCAGTGTCTCAGGATGAAGTCAGACCTCCCAGCAGCCCAGAGAAACCCACCCCGTCCTGGCACCTGATTGGGACATCTGCCTGTGCGGACTCATCTCACGGTGCACTTCCCTTTGTGCTGGTTGTACTACAGGATCTGCATCCCTGAACATGCCATGCTATTTCACAGCTCTCCTTCACCTGAAGCCTAAACTCCCTTCCTGTTACAGTCTATGTGAAGAACATCTATCAGCTCTCAAGATGGGGCTTGTGCACCAATTCTTTCACAATGATTTTCCTTACCCTCTCATGAGAAGGCAGATGAGAGAAAACTCGTCTTCTCTTTGATCTCTCCCCTCCCTCAACAATATACTACAGGTATGCTGTTCTTTCACAGCATTAATAATACTTCTTTTTCTTACTGTTGTATATTACTGTCTTCATCTCTAAAATGTAAACTTCAAGAATGTAGACAGCACCTTATTTCCACATTCTAATATAAAGTAGCACTTAATAAATGTTACATAAATAACATAGGGACCACTTAAATGCAACAAGGTTATTCCTAAGTTTTCTCAGCATCTTTTCTGAGCTGCAGACAAGCACTCCTAAAATCCCACTGCACACCTCCACATATATGTCCTACAAGTACATCAAAGTTCACAATGTCTGCAACAAATAATTGATTTTTCCCCAAAAGTTACTCTCATATCTGCATTTCCTACATTGGCCAATCATTCATCCTTTGACTCAAAACTAAATATTCACCTCCATATTTTGATCTTTCTGTCCTTCAGTCTCACCTGCCCAGTCATCAGTTATCTTCACAAAAATCCTCAGACAAGGCCACTTTCCTACTTAAAAAAATGCACCAGATAGCTTATTCTGTTAATAAGATTAACTTCAGACAATTTGGCAAAAATCCTCAAAATCTGGCAACACCTGCCTTTCCAGCCTCATCTCTTGCAATTTCTCCCATGGACCCTAATGTTGAGCTTCATATAAAGGTATAAAGAAATGTAGGTAGTTGAGCGATAGCCAACCACATCTAATAGAAATATAGATGTTTCTTGGTGCCAGAAGCAAAAAAAGAAAGCAAAATCCAATGGTCTTGTCATGTTTAAAGGTGTTGCAGGGTAATAGTATTAATCTGTTTATGGCATGAACTCGCACATACACACAGACCCATACATATCAGAATAGGGAAAATGGGTGGGTGCCAGGGAAGCAATGGCAAGCTATATCTGGCATTCAAGAGACAATGCACCTGGGGAAGAACAATCCATACCGGTGTTTATAATTTGGGAAGTTCCTAGCACACAGCAGGCACTCAAAAAAAAATTTGTTGGTTGAAGGAGGAATGTACAGGGCAAGACTATTTAATCAGGTCTCCCTACAAAATATCCCAAGATTATCCATTTTCTTTTGCTTCTGGATAAGAGACATAAGCCTTCTCATCATGTGAAAGGGATCCCCCTCGTTATAAATTAATAAGCTGATATTTTGGTTTACATAGTATTCTCTTCTTCATGGATTTGAATAACCCTGAGTCAGTGTACAAAATGAATCTCGTGAATATAAAATGACCAGTTCTTGGGCAATGGTATATTGCCTGATATAGTACGAGCTGTAGGGTCTCAGAGCTGTCAGCCAGGCTCTCCCAGCATCTCTTGAGCTGCTGACAGGAATACCTACCATACCCCTGCCTCTGCAGATATGCTAAAACCCAATTCCTACCTCACTGCCTTCAGGAAGATTCTATGACACTCCCCTGCCCAACCTGATTTAGTCCTCCTGTTTTCCCAATCTGACTTAGTTTTCTTGTTTTTGTACTGTTACCTCTACCCAACTATATTAGTTATTGTATGATATGGTAATGATCTGACGGTTTCCCTTCTATTTATGTACTTTCTGAAGGTTGGCATCATCATCATCATGTGCTTTGTTCACATTAAGTGCAGAATCACTGAGTGGAGTCTTAACCCTGACTTGTTATACCGCAAACCAACTCCAATATACAAAAGGGAAAAAATGAAATTAATTTTTATATTAATTTGGAAGAAAACAGATGTCATAAAACACTCCAGGGGGTGAAAAATAATTGCAAAGCAGATATATTTACTTGTTAAATGCAGGAATTGCTATTAGAAAGGCTAATTAAAATCCACGGTTTCCAGGCACATGCCCAGTCCCTGATGTCACTCAATCCAATCTAAGTATTAATTACTTCATCTACAAAATGGGATTATTAACACCAATTTCGAATCATTTCTGTAGAATAAATATAGTAAAAATAGTTAGACATGCTATTTAAAGTAAGTAAATCTACAGAGCCACACAATGCCAATGCCAAGAAATTAACTTATCATCTACTGGAAGTTTCTAGGGAAATAAGACGCTTCCTTTCATTACAGTTTATACTTTTTCCTCCCTTGAGGTACAAAAAGGCTAGCTGGTCCAACCCAGGATAAAGGGGAGTGGTTGTGGGAGAAGGGCTTCAATGTGGCCTGTGTTTACCCTGTTTATCTTAACTGAAAACAGTCAGTTAGAAATATGGAACCTGTCTGTGATTCCCCAGTGCAAAAACCTTGTGATGTCCAAAAGAGTGTTAGTTAGAGGTATAATGTTAAACTGGAGAGCTATAGCATTAATGAACTCGAAAACTTACTTAATGAAGACTTTAAGTAATAGGGCCACATTATCTTTTGAATGCTATTAGAACATATATATAGTATAATATAATATAGTATAATATAATATATTATATTAGATAGTATAGCTATCTAAGATTCCCCTTACGTTCTTCTGGTTTCATTTCAGTTATTTTTTGTAGCCAATTTTTCCATGTTTGGCAGTCACAAGGCTCATGTGCTTCACCAAGGCACTCCCTAAGGAGGAAAACATAGAAGAGGCAATTAAAAAAAATTCTTTATCAACATCAAGGTGAAAAAACAGATGGAAAGTACTTTTCCAATTTTAAGGTTAAGAAAACTGAGGCACAGTGACCAAGGAGAGAAGCATTTCAATAGAAGAACTGAAAATGATACCACCAGGTCCAATTTGTTTTTCTAATCAATATGTTCATTTACACATTGTTAAAACATTCAAAATAGATTACCTAATATCTGTAATTTACTTTTGTATGCCAGAAGAGCCTTAAGATTTTTTTTTTTTTTTTTATCAGTTAGGGTCTGTCTTCACTATACTTTAAATTCTTGTACTCAATGTCTGTTCTCTGGGCAAGCAGCCTTGCCGCCACTCAGGAACTCGTTAAATGTCCCAAAGAGCAGGCCCATCAAGACTGACTAATTAGAATCTACATGTTATCAAACTTACCCCATGACACTTCTGCATTTTCCCAATCTGACTTAGTTTTCTTGTTTTTGTACTGTCTACCCAACTATATTAGTTATTGTATGATATGGTAATGATCTGATGGTTTCCCTTCTATTTAAGTACTTTCTGAAGGCTGGCATCATCATCATGTGCTTTGTTCACATTAAGTGCAGAATCACTGAGTGGAGTCTTAATCCTGATTTGTTATACCGCAAACCAACTCCAATATACAAAAGGGAAAAATGAAATTAATTTTTATATTAATTTGGAAGAAAAGAGATGTCATAAGACACATAAATTTTTTTTTTAAATTTATATTCTATTTAGTTAACATACGGTGTATTATTAGTTTCAGGGGTAGAATTTAGTGATTCATCAGTTGCATACAACACCCAGTGCTCATTACTTCAAGTTCCCTCTTTAATGCCCATCTTCCAGTTATGCCATCTCGCCGCCACACCCCTCCAGCAACGCTGTTTGTTCCCTACAGTTAAGAGACTCTTATAGTTTGCCTCTTTCTGTTTTTATCTTATTTTATTCTTCCTTCCCTTCCCCTATGTCCATCTTTTTGTTTCTTAAATTATATGAGTGAAATCATATGGTATTTGTCATTCTCTGATTTATTTTCCTTTGCATAATACCCTCTAGTTTCCAAATTATTGCAAATGGCAAGATTTCATTCTTTTTGATGGCTAAGTAATACTCCATGGTAGAAATGTACTACCTTTTTTTAATCCATTCACCTGTCAATGGACATCTGGGCTCTTCCCAGTTTGACTATTGTGGACACTGTTGTTATAAACAATGGGATGCAGGTGCCTCTTCAGATCGCTATGTTTGTATCCTTTGTGTAAATACCTAATAGTGCAATTGCTGGGTCTTTGGGTAGATCTATTTACAATTTTTTTTTAAAGATTTTATTTATTTGACAGAGAGAGAAATCATAAGTAGACAGAGAGGCAGGCAGAGGGAGAAGGGGGAGGCAGGCTCCCTGCTGAGCAGAGAGCCCGATGCAGCACTTGATCCCAGGACCCTGAGATCATGACCTGAGCCGAAGGCAGAGGCTTAATCCAATGAGCCACTCAGGTGCCCCTATTTTCAACTTTTTGAGGAACCTCCATGCTGCCTTCCAGAGTGGCTGTACCAGCTTGCATTCCCACCAACACTGTAAGAGTGTTCCCCTTTCTCCGCATTCTTACCAACATCTGCCATTTCCTGAGTTGTTAATTTTAGCCATTCTGATTAGTGTGAAGTGGTATCTCATTGATTTGTATTTCCCTGAGTGATGTTGAGCATTTTTCATGTGTTTATTGCTCATCTGTATGTCTTCTTTGGAGAAATGTCTGTTCATGTCTTCTAACCATTTCTTGACTGCGTTTTTTTTTTGTTTTTGTTTTTGTATTTGTATTGAGTTTGATAAATTCTTTATAGAGCTTGGATATTAGTCCTTTATCTGATATTTCGTTTGCAAGTATTTTCTCCCATTCTGTAGGCTGTCCTAGTTTTGTTGATTATTTACTTTGCTGTGCAAAAGCTTTTTATCCTGATGAAATCCCAATAGTTCATTTTTGCTTTTGTTCCCCTTGTCCTTGGAGACGTGCCTAGCAAGAAGTTGCTGCAGCTGAGGTCAAAGAGGTTGCTGTCTCTATTCTCCTCTAGGATTTCAATGGATTCCTGTCTCACATTTAGGTCTTTCATCCATTTTAAATTTGTTTTTGTGTATGCTGTAAGAAAGTGGTCCACTTTTTGTCTTTCTGCATGTGGCTATCCAATCTTCTCAACACCATTTTTTGGAGAGCTTGAAATCCAAAATTGTGATGCCACCAGCTTTGGTTTGCTTTTTCAACATTCCTTTGGCTATTCGAGGTCTTTTTTCTGATTCCATACATATTTTAGGATTGTTTGTTCCAGCTCTGTGAAAAATGCTGGTGGTATTTTGATAGGGATTGCACTGAATGTGTAGACTGCTTTGGATAGCATGGATATTTTAACAATATTTTTTCTTCTAATCCATGAGCATGGGATGTTTTTCCATTTCTTCTTCTTTTTTTTTTTAGATTTTATTTATTTATTTGACAGAGATCACAAGTAGGCAGAGAGGCAGACAGAGAGAGTGAGAGGGAAGCAGGCTCCCTGCTGAGCAGAGAGCCGGATGCGGGACCTGATCCCAGGACCCTGAGATCATGACCTGAGCCGAAGGCAGCGGCCTAACCCACTGAGCCACCCAGGCGCCCCTGTTTTACCATTTCTGTGTGTCTTCCTCAACTTCTTTCATGAGTATTCTATAGTTTTCTGAGTACAGATCCTTTGCCTCTTTGGTCAGATTTATTCTTAGATATCTTATGGTTTTTGGTGCAATTGCAAATGGGATTGATTCCTTGGTTTCTCTTCCTGTTATTTCACTGTTAGTGTATAGGAATACAAGAGGCTTCTGTGTGTTGATTTTATATCCTGCAACTTTGCTGAATTCCTGTATCAGTTCTAGCAATTTTTCTGGGGTCTTTTGGGTTTTCTACATAAAGTATCATGTCGTCTGTGAAGAGTGAAAGTTTGACTTCTTTGTTGATTTGGATGTCTTCTATTTCTTTTTGCTGTCTGACTGCTGAGGCTAGGATTTCCACTATGATGATGAACAACAGTGGTGAGAGTGGATATCCTTGTCATGATCCTGATCTTAGGGGAAAAGTTCTTTCTTCCCTATGAGGATGATACTTGCTGTGGGTATTCCTTATATGGCTTTTATGATGTTGAAGAATGTTCCCTCTTTCCCTACATGGTTCCCTACTATGTTCCCTCTTTTCCTATATCCTCTCAAGAAAGGATGCTATACTTTGTTAAATGCTTTTGGTCATGTGGTTTAAATGGTTCTTATCCTTTCTTTTAGTACTGTGGTATGTCACACTGATTGATTGTGGATATTGAACCACCCCTGCAGCCCAGGGATAAATCCCACTTGGTTGTGGTGAATAGTCCTTTTAATGTACTGTTGGACCATATTAGCTAGTATCTTGGTGAGAATTTCTGCATCCATGTTCATCAGTAATTTTGATCATAATTCTCCTTTTTAGTAGGGTCTTTGTCTGGTTTGGGGGATCAAGGTAATTATGGCCTCAGAGAATGGGTTTGGAAGTTTTCCTTCCATTTCTATTTTTTGGAACAGCTTCAGAAGAATAGGTATTAATTCTTATTTAAATGTTTGGTAGAATTCCCCTGGGAAGCCATCTGGCCTTGGACTCTTGTTTGTTGGAAGATTTTTGATTATGGATTCAATTTCTTTGCTGGTTTGTTCATGTTTTCTATTTACTCCTCTTTCAGTTGTGGTAGATTATGTTTCTAGGGATGTATTCATTTCTTCTGGATTGCCTAATTTGTTGGCATATAATTGCTCATATTATTCTCTTATATTATTGGTATTTCTGCAGTGCTGGTTGTGATCTCTCCTTTTTCACTCACAATTTTATTTATTTGGGTCCTTTCTCTTTTCTTTTTGATAAGTCTAGCCAGGGGTTTATCAATCTTATTAATTATTTCAAAGAACTAGCTCCTAGTTTTGTTGATCTGGTCTATTTCTTTTCTTTTCTTTTAAATTTCTGTATCATTGATTTCTCCTCTAATCTTATTTCTCTTCTCTTGCTACATTTAGGCTTTATTTGTTGTTCTTTTCCCAGCTCCTTTAGGTGTAAGGTTAGACTGCATATTTGAGTCTTTTCTTACTTCTTGAGGAAGGCCCGTATTGCTATATTCTTCCCTCTTAGGGCTGCCTTTGCTGCATCTCAAATATTTTGAACTGTTGTGTTTTCACTTTCATTTGCTTTTGCATTTTTAAAAAATTCTTTAATTTCCTGGTTGTCCCATTCATTCTTTAGTGGAATATTCTTTAATCTCCATGTATTTGGGGCCCTTCCAAATTTTTCCTTGTGGTTGAGTTCAAGTTTCATACCATTGTGGTCTGAAAACAGGCATAGTATGATTTCAATCTTTTTGTGCTGGTTGAGACCTGATTTATGACCCAAAATGTGATCTATTCTGGAGAGTGCTCCATGTGCACTTGAAAGAATGTGCATTCTGCTGCTTTAGGGTGAAATGCTCTGAATATATCTGTTAAGTCCATCTGGTCCAGTGTGTCATTCAAAGTTCTTATTTCCTTGCTCATCTTCTGCTTAGATGGATCTGTCCACTGCTGTGTGGGGGGTGTTAAAGTCCCCTACTATTATTGTATTATTATCAATGAGTCTCATTGTTATTAATTGATTTATATATTTAGCTGCTCCCACGTTAAGGGCATAAATATTTAAAGTTGTTACATCTTCTTGTTGGATAGACCCCTTTATTATGATATAATGTCCTTCTTCATCTCTTATTACAGTCTTTGGTTTAAAATCTAGTTTGAGTGATAGAAGGATGACTACTTTACCTTTCTTTTGATTACATCACATTCTTTTTGTTACCTCGCATTAAAATCTCCAAGTAACAGGATAATCTAATTTACTTTTGAGTTTGCTGAATCCCAATTTTTTGTCTCACTGGAATTTGGCAAGATTTAAATAAGAAACACATCAATTTATCATTTGTAACTTGATTTTACATTCTTCTATAGCTATATAAAAATCAAACATTAAAAAGCGCTAAGGCATTTACAAATTACTTATTTTAATTCAATATGATGGTATATTCTGTAGTACAAAGGAAATTTTACAGTAAATAACAAAATGTCATTTTGAGGCGGGAGTAAAACCAATCTGTAGGTTCCATCATCATCATCACCATCATGATGTGTTATTTTAAACAAAGATATTTGCAAAATTAAAGTCTGTTAAGACACCCTGCTAATGAAGTTAAGTCTTACAAACTAAGAAGCAATATTTTACTATATTAAGAATGTAACAGGGTACCTGGGTGGCTCAGAGGGTTAAGAATCTGCCTTTGGCTCAGGTCATGATTTTGGGGTCCTGGGATCAAGCCCACTGTAGGGTTCCCTGCTCAGCAGGAAGTCTGCTTCTCCCTCTCCCCACAAACTTGTTTCACTCTCCCTTATATTCCCTCTCTTTCTCTCTCTGTGTCAAATAAATAAATAAATAAATAACGAAATAATTTAATAAATAAAATATTTAAAATTTTTAAAAATTTTTTTTAAAAAACTTAAAAAAATCTTACATTTTACTTCAACCCATTAAAACAGCTACTATTAGAAAACTGGAGGACAACAAGTGTTGGGAACATATGGAGAAACTGGAACCCTTATGCAGTGCTGGTAGGAATCTAAAATGATGCAGTTGCTATGGAAAACAGTTTGGTAGTTCCTCAAAATATAAAACACAGAATTATTACATGATCTATCAATTCCACTCCTAGGGATATATATGCCTAAAAGAGCTGAAATCAATGACTAAAAACTTTCTCACTCATGTTCAAAACAGTCAGAAAACAGCCAGAATATGGTTAACAACCCATGTGTCCATCAACAAATGAGCAGATACATAAAATATGGCATATACACACACAATGGAATATTGGTAGGCCATAAAAAGGAATGAATTCTGATTTATGTTACAGCATGGATGAATCTTGAGACATTATGCTATGTGTAATAAGACACAAAAGGAAAAATATCATATGGTTCCACTTACATCAGAGATCCAGAACAGGGAATTTACAGAGACAGAAAGTAGACTGGTGGTTACCAGCGGCTAAGGGGTTAAGGGAGGGTGGGGAGTCATTGCTGAATGGTTAGTTTCTCTCTGGTATGAGGTAAAAGTTCTGTAAATGGATAGGAAATGGTTCTACACATTAGGAATGTACTTAATACCACTGAATTATATACTTAAATGTTTTGAAGAAAAAAAACACCAATTATCTTGAAACAGTAATTTGTTTGCTTCTAATTCCTGACATTACTGAATCTGGCATTTGGGAAATTTTTTCCATAACTGCTGTTTTATAATGTTTCTTAGTAACTCAGCGGTAACTTACAGTCATTCAAAAAAATACTGAGTTGATTAAAAATGGAAGTTAAAAAAATTGAAGTAGATATATTACATTTGCTTTAGTACATATTAAAATAAGCTCTGCTTCCCAGAAATTGAGGGATATCTGGGATAACTGTTAATTTTATTTGGCACATATACTAGCTTACACCAGAGTAAAAAATATGCCACAGATCTAGGAATAGTGTTTCCATATGGTGCTTGAGAATACATGTAGGAATACAGAATCTAGATTTCTCATGACTTACTAAAATAATTTGGGTGTAAAATAGACTTCTATATCTGCTATATCTAAAACAAATAAACTCAATGAAATAAAATATTTCCATTAATTTTAAGAGTTTTCCCCTGAAGATTAAACATATTGAATATTTTTTTACCTACTAGAATCAATACCTATATGACTGGCTCTGGTGTTAGGACATTTTCTGACAGAACTGAGAAAATACTCAGAGGGAGAGGCAATGGAGAGGAAAGCCCAGTTTTTCAAATGGAGTCTGAAAAATAAATGCTATTTCTTCAAAAGAGCATAACTGCTTATTGGTATGCTTGGTCTCTGAGCTTGTGTTGCATTACACAGCGAAAGATTTTCTTTTCCAGAACCTCACAGGAGGACACAGACCTGCTGCTTCCTTTCCTTAGGTGCTAGCCCAATTAGCAGGATCACTTCTGAATGTTCTAATTCGATGGCCGTTTCCAATGCAATGCTAAGAGTGGGTATAAAAAGGAGAGGCTTTTTACATAAAAAAGAAGTTAGACCAATGACTATAAATTTAAAAAGGGAGCTAGAGGTTGCCTCTTAAAACTAAGGTATTTGGGAAAATAAGCCCAACTACTTTAAAGTATGGTAATAACAATGCTACAGGACATTATGTGATTGATAATCTGAATTATGTCATGTGCAGGGAGAGATGTTATTCTGAGACAAGTAGTAAAGAGATTGAAATATAATTCCTTAACAAAGTTTTAACCAAGACACAGATGACTGGTGACAAGTATTCTGACAGACCTGGTGCTTGTTGAGACTACACCTCAAAATGTCACTAAAAACAAGGAAACTGTAAGAAGAATTTTGCCAAAACAAGGAAACTGTAAGAAGAATTTTAGACACACCAATAGAATGGGTTCACTAAGAGAAAAAGTGCTTTGTTATAAAGGAAAAAAAAAGATTGTCTAATATAAAATCCTTAACTAAGGATGTTAACTAATAGTTAACTAATATCAAAAGATTAAAGAAAGGCTCTTTCCTTGAAAATTTGTGAATATGCACAATCATTGGCAGGAATATACAGTGGCTCCAAAAAATTCTGGAAAAGGAAAAATCTTCTATTAAAGTTTCATAATCTGATGGGAAATTCCCACCAAGAAGTTGACAATTTCTGCATTACTGGGTATTTACTCTGAAGATACAAATATAGTGATCCAAGGGGGCATCCGCACCCCAATGTTTACAGCAGCAATGTCCACAATAGCAAACTATGGAAAGAGCCCAGATGTCCATAAACAGATGAATGGATAAAAAAGATGTAGTGTGTATATACACATATACATGTGCATACACATACATACACAATGGACTACTACTCAGCCATCAAAAAAATGAAATCTTGCCATCTGCAATGGCGTGATGGAACTAGAGGATATTATGCTAAGATAAAAAGTCAAACAGAGAAAGGCAATTATCACTCAGATGTGGAATTTAAGAAACAAAACAGCATTATAGGGGAAGAGGAAAAAAATAAAACAAGACAAAATCAGAGAGGGAGAAAACCATAAGAGACTCTCAATCATAGGAAACAAACAGGGTTGCTGGAGGGCAGGGGTGTAGGGAATGGAGTAACTGGTTGATGGACATTAAAGAGGGCACATGATGTAATGAACCCTGGGTATTATATAAGACTGAACCATTACTAACTTCCTTCTATCTTTGAAACTAATACTATATTATATGTTAATTAATTGGATTAAAAAAATAAGTAGGTGGGGAAAATTTATTATAAAATGCTATAAAATATTTTGAAAACATGATCGAAACACTTCATTTATGCAAGCTTTTAATTAAAATTTTTTTTTCTTGGGGTGCCTGAGTGGTTCAGTTTAGTGTTTGCCTTTGGCTGCCTTTTGGCTCAGGTGAGGATTCCAGGGTCCTGAAATTCAGCCCCACATTGGGGTCTCTACTCAGCAGGAGCTGGCTTCTCCCTCTCCCTCTGCCTGCTGCTCCCCCAACTTCTGCTCTCTTTCTCTAACAAAGAATTAAAATCTTAAAAAAGTTTTTTTTTTCTTTCCAAATTTTTTGGGATAAATTTGACATGTAACATTGTGTGAATTTAAAGTATACAGTGTGCCACTTCGATACATTTATGCACTGTAATATGATTGCTGTTGTAACAATTTTTATCACATTACATTTCTAGTACAGTAAAAAAAAAAAAAAGTAACACCTCCCTCTTTAAAAAAAGTTGACAATTTCAGTTCACTAAAATTAGAACTTTATTAATGACCCATCCTGTGTAAGTAAATTCTTATGATTCTCCTTTAGACAACTTTCTCCCTTAATTAACAAGTTAACTAAAAATTACAATTTTAAAAAACTAATATCTTTGGGGCACCTGGGTGGCTCAGTAAGTTAAGCATCCAACTCTTAATTTTGCTCAGGTCATGATCTCAGGTTTGTGAGACTGGGCCCCACATTGGATTCCATACTAGGTATGAAGCCTGCTTAAAATTCTCTTCCTTTCTCTGTCCCACCCCCCCACCTCTCTTTCTCTCTCTCTAAACAAACAAGAACTAATATTTTTGAAAATATCCGTCAATGTTGTAATTCCTTACACACACCCACTCATTTAATCCATGTAACAATTCTTTGAAATTGGTACTATTATCCCCCTTTTACATGCATGGAGAGGCTCAGTAATCTGCTAAAGGTCACACTGATAGCAAGCAGATGAGCTGAGATTTGAATTCAAATAGTTTGGCTTTGGAAGTAGTACATTTTGTGCTGACTGCATCAGTTACAAAGGCTTCAAGTATATTACTGTATTATAAGGGAGGATGCTTGTTTATCAACAAGTCACACAGCTAGTTAGTGGCAGTTAAGTCTCCAAATGTAGGCCCTGTGTCTTCAATTAATGTCAATCACCTGCTCCACTGAAACTTGATACACTTGAACTTTCAACAGTATTTATTTAGGTAAGCATGATACTTCGTGTAGAGTAGATGTGATATTTAAATAGGGTCTTATGATCAGTTTCTATCAAATAAATATCAAGTTTCATTTCTGGACCTAGGACAAGTAGGGGAATAAGTTCTGCTTGTTGGCAGGACTCTGATATACAAATAGTTACATATTGCCAGTCTGGAAACATTGTTTTCCTGAACCAGAGCTATTAAGCTAAGGAACTGAGATTCTAATTTTACAAGACAAGAGGAGACTCAACTGTTGGGGCCCACAAAGAACAACAACATTTATTTTGTCCAGAGGACTCCTAAAGAGTCCACTGTCTGTGAAATCTGTGGGGGGAGATGAAGCATGAAACTATGCTTTAACTCAATCAAGATTCATGTTCCTAACAGGAAAGTAGACTTTTTCAAAATCTTTACTGTGTATATTGGAGGAAAACAGAACGAGCTGATGATAGTATTAATGCACTAATACACATTCACTTGTAAAATTTCCCGAAACACCTGACAAGTCTGCACACTGTATTCTGATTCACTGGAAACTTCAGTGGACTAGAAACCTGATGGCTGGGATTTCTTATCAGTTGTATCTCTATAATCCAAATCTTACTGGGTTCAATCTGTTTCATGGTGATGGTGATGCTATTTTATAGGTTTCTTTGCATAGTTCACTAAATAAATGTTCCACAGCTGGTTGATACATTAAAAACCACACAGTACTGTTTTTAGAATATTCATGCCAGTCAATTTTATTGAATAACTCTAAAATACATTTGACTGTCTATGGATTTAGAAGAGATGAATTCCATTTAAGTTTCTCCATTTCCAGGGGCAATGCTTGTGACTGAAGGGAGTGGGGATACTCTGAGGTAACAGAGGAGGGAAATGGCCACTATACCTAAGGTTAAATTTGAATTCCTCTCTTCATAGATCAGAATTTGGGTGGTATTAAGTATTTCTGACCACAAATCTTTATTTTATTTTCTATTTTTAAAAAGATTTTATTTATTTTTTAGAGACAGCACAAACAGGGGGAGGGGCAGAAGGAGAGGGACAAGCAGACTCTGCGCAGAGTGCAGAGTCTGATGTGGGGCTTGATCCCAGGACCCTGAGATCATGACCTGGGCCAAAATCAAGAGCTGAATGCTTAAATGCCTGAGCCACTCAGGTGCCCCTGAGAGCAAATCTTTAAGGAGTTGCTTCAGAGAAAACACTTGGAGTTTGCTCAGAGGGCAGAGAAGTTACATAGTAGCATATTCTATTTAATAAAAACAGAGGGAAGATGGTCATTGGCTCACATTATGAACAATGTCCAGGGGTAATATAGTCAAATCAGACAAAATATAATTATAGAGGCTAGGGGGAGAAATTCTAGGTTCAGTTAATAAGGGCAAAGAAGTGGTGGGTGAAAACAAATGACAAGAGAAAGGGCTAAACTGTGGTGGGAAGAGAAATGTCTACTCCTACCTTTCCTTTTATCAATAAATATGTTTGGTTATATCCAGGCACACATCCCTTGGGGATGGCTCTCAATTCATTCTGTCACACGCAGCTCTTAAAAAAAAAGGAGCTATTATTGCCTTTTCTTGTGGTTTTTGTAATCATCTTTAGAGAATATTTCTGAGTATTTCTGAGTTTTCTGGGGAAAGAAAGAAGCAAAACCCAGAATCATATGCCTTTATTTTATAAAGATATCTCTTATAAAGCTTCCTTTTACATATAGCAGATTTTGCCTCTCTTTGAAATAGTAGATAAGGGCAGTAGAACTCTTAGAATTTCCTTTTTTTTTTTTTAATTCTTATAAATTTCTCTCCTTATAGGTAAAGCTCTTACACTACATGAGTAAGAGTAGGAAGGTAAGAATGTAAAAACAGAGACTGCAAATTAATGCCTAGAGAGGTGAAGCAGGCGATGTAAAAATCCTAGAATAGGATTTAGAATTGGAATTGTTACATCCAGAAAATGATTCTATTTGCTATGCTCTCTACCACCCTCACGAATAGGAGAAAGAGTAAATAATTACCAAATGTGACCCTGAATCCATGTGGCCATTCACAGGTCCCCTGAACCAGGATAAAATTCAACAGAGGGCCTGTGGTTTTGGTATATGGTCGCCAATGAATCTTGACTAACCCAATATTTTAGGATGTGAGAAAGAATAAGTGAATATATTTCCCAAACACTGGTCTAGAAATGTACATTTATAGCATGATAATATATACTTACAGATTGATTCATATAGCTTTTAAAGCTTAATCTATATTGGTAGGTTTTTCCACTAGTTCTGTCATGTTTAGTCAAACCAAACTTATTACTTGCGACATACTCAAGAAGTAAAAGCTCATCTGTAGTAAAAACTGGTAAAGCCAGACCACAGAAACCACATAGCTTAATAAGAGAATGCTAATCACAGGTTCTTCTTTTCCTTTCAAAACTTTATTATTCTCTGATCTTAGCAAATGTTCTCTTCTCCTTGCTTCTAAGTGTTTTTACTAATTTATATTTTCCATTTCTTTAAATGTTTTATTTATTTTTTACAGATTTTATTTATTTATTTGACAGAGAGAGATCACAAGTAGACAGAGAGGCAGGCAGAGAGAGAGAGGAGGAAGCAGGCTCCCCGCTGAGCAGAGAGCCCGATGTGGGACTTGATCCCAGGACCCTGAGATCATGACCTGAGCCGAAGGCAGCGGCCTAACCCACTGAGCCACCCAGGCGCCCATTCCATTTCTTTAAATAAACATTTTATTTATTTACTTGAGAGAGCAAGACAAAGACAGAGAGAGTGTAAGGGAGAGAGAGTGCACAAGTAGGGGGCGGGTGTGGAGGGTGGATTGGGTCACACAGACTCCTCACTAAGCGTGGAGCCTATGACACAGGACTCCATTCCAAGACCCTGAGATCATGACATGAGAGGAGATCAGTTGTTTAGCCCACTGAGCTACCTAGGCACCTCTGCTTAGTATCATTTTAGATGCACAGGGTACACATAGTGGGGTGCCTTAGGGCACATGAGCTTAAATTTTGGAAGAAACTCCACACCATCTCAAAGAGGAAGCGTCTTTTTTTTTAACTTCAGGTATTCTTATGTTATAGTAAAGTGAGTTCATATTCATCTAAGGACTATTTATTTATGAACTTAAAATTAAGCTCATGTGTATTCATTCACTCACTTGTACTTCTGAGCTAGATCCTGACCTCTTCTGGTGAGGCACTGAGGTAGACTTGAGAACCAATCAGTAAACAGTAAAACATGTAAAACTAAAAATTATGAATTTGTCTTGTAAATGTTTTGAAAAATTACTATAAGGCACGTGGATATAACCTATTATTCAATATTCTGTTGCTATTTTACTTGCTGGGACTGATTTAGTCATCATAGTAGTCAATATGATTTTCCTTTCATCAATCAGCTCATTCAAGCACCTAGCACAGAAGTCTAGCAAACTTCTTCTGTAAAGAACCAAATGGTAAATATTTGGGCAGTTTTGTAGGCCATATGGCTTCTGTCGGAACTACATAATGTTGCCATGGCCTGAAAGCAGCCACAAAAAATAAACTGGCACAAATGGGTATGGCTGTATTCCAATAAAAATTAGTGGGAACAGTAGTTTTCTGACACCTGACCTAGAGAGTTCACTGTTATATATAGACTGGCAATTCAAGAAATATTTTAGCTTATGATAATGATGATGATGGCAAGAAATAGACCTTTCAGGATAGGATTATTTCTATAACTATACCTTTTTAGTATAGCAGTGCTATAATTTGACTTTGGTTTCTGATAGTAAGTAAGTAAGTAGTTTTATATCCATCTAAAGTATACCCTTGCATATGTGATAAATCTGGAAATGAGAGAAAAGAAGAACAAATGCTATTCTTTTTCTGATCATTTAATTACCTAAAAAAACCCCAACAGTTAATTATTGAATCTACTCTGAATAAAGCAGAATGCTGATAGACATACAGTTAAAAAACACAAGACATACAAACTGATTCTTAGCTAGGACTGTGCATTAGAACCACCTACAAGCCTCTTTTTGGGGGCCCTACTCCAAAACCTAGTACATCAAAAATTTAACTTGTTGGGACCTACAATGAAAATTTGGGAAAATGGGTCTTAGTTAATTCTAGGCATCCACGGTTAAGAATCACTGCTAGAGCTGGGGCGTCTGAGTGGCTCAGTGGATTAAATCCTCTACCTTCGGCTCAGGTCATGATTCCAGGGACCTGGGATCTAGCCCCGCATCGGGCTCTCTGCTCAGCAGGGAGCCTGCTTCCTCCTCTCTCTCTGCCTGCCTCTCTGCCTACTTGTGATCTTTGTCTGTCAGATAAATAAATAAAATATTAAAAAAAAAAAAAAAGAATCACTGCTAGAGTCTTCAATTTTAAGAAAAAATTTAAGTTCTCAACATGTTCTAGTCTATTCTCAGCAATTTGTTACTAGAGTTTAAGTGCATGGGTTCTAGAATCAGAGCTTGGTTCTAATTCCATGTCTGCCATTTCTTAGCTGCATATCCCTGGGCAATTTCTCTATGCCTGAGTTTCTTTATCTGTAAAATGGGTGTAATAACAATACTGAACTCATAGCACTGTCGGGAGAATTCCATATATGAAAATACCTGGCATAATGCTTGGTACACATCAAGCACAAAATAAATATAAATTATGACTATTCATCACATCACACATTTTTTATATTAATAAGAATGATATCAAATACACTACACTCTAAAGACCTAATTCTGTTTAAAAGTCTCTTTAAAAGCTGTGAGAAAGGGGATTAGGCTGATTCCAACTTCTCTTATACTGACCAGCAAAAGAGGTGTCCTTTTCCACAGTCCACAGCAGGAGCTCTGAGCAAGGGAAAGCTGAGTGTATCAGACCCAGATGTATTTGACCCTTGTTTTGTAAGTCTGACTGCTCTTTCACAACCTGGAGTAGGACACCATTTAATGGCAGGATTATTTTCAACGAAGGCCTGTTGAAACAGCAATAATAAAACATAACAGAAATATTTTAACTCTTAATTCTCAGAGCATATCTCATGTCAATTTACTTTAGAGGGGAAAAAAGGGGGAACTAAAAAACAAGGAGTAATCAGTTTCAAGAGATACTTAAAAATAGTACCAAAAAGTATGGAACTTGGTAAGAAGGAAAAAAAGACATAATTACCTTAGAAACAATGTGACTTTTTAAATTTTGTTTTCTTTAATCTAAAAACCAGGTAATGATGATCAAGTAAAAATGCAATTATTCACACAGAAAATACATAATTTAAAAATGTTTACGGGGCGCCTGGGTAGCTCAGTGGGTTAAAGCCTCTGCCTTCGGCTCTGGTCATGATCCCAGAGTCCTGGGATCGAGCCCCGCATCGGGCTCTCTGCTCAACAGGGAGCCTGCTTCCTCCTCTCTCTCTGCCTGCTTCTCTGCCTACTCGTCATCTCTGTCTGTCAAATAAATAAATAAAATCTTAAAAAAAAAAATGTTTTCTCATACAATCTGCTGCTTTTCTGATGGAAAATAATTATATAAGTATTAGCTGTATTAGTACTGTAAATTTCCAAATGATACCCCAGTAATACATAAAAATCCAGATTATGATGTTTTGTTATGAAACAGCAGGACATCTTTTTGAAAAGTCCATATGTCATAGGTTTAGACTACAAAAAATTTGCACAATTTTTTTCTTTATTTAGAGAGAAGGAACGAGCATGCATGACTATAGGGGAGGAGGGGCAAAAGGAGAGGGAGAAAGAAAATCTTAAGCAGATTTCCCGCTGTGCACAGAGCCTGACGTGGGGCTCAATCCCACAACTTGGAGATCATGACCTGAGCTGAAATCAAGAGTCGGACGCTTAACTGACTGAGCCACCCAGGCACCCCCAAAGTATAATTTTTAGACCACACAAGAAAGTAACTTGCATACTTCTGGACAATTCTTAAATGAAAATAAATATAGGAAAAAAAGAAACATTATAATTCATTATATGAAACTATTCTTTGAAAAAACCCCATTCCAAGTTGATAATCTTTATTTCTGAATATTTACATTTATAAGTCTAAAATATGTCTTTTGGAAAACTGAAAAATAGGTATTATTTACTCTGAACACTGTCTTGATCAGTTACAAAAGTCCAATAGGCAAATGAGTAAACAGTTTTGAATAAGTTTGTTTGTTGTTTGGTAAATTACTATTACAATTTTTTACTTTAATTTTATCTATCATAACTATAAAATAATGCTTTACGGTGCATAGGTAGTCAGTCAGGTCTAAGTGCCCAAATCTTGGTTTTGGCTCAGGTCATGATCTCAGAGTTGTGAGATCAAGCCCTATGTTGGGCTCCATGCTGAGCGTGGAACCTGTTTGGGATTCTCTCTCCCTCTTTCTCTGCCCCTCTCCCTACTCACATGTACATGTGCATGTGTTCTCTAAAACAAACAAACAAATAATAAATAAATAAATAAAATTGCTCTTAAAAGTGGGGGGGGCACCTGACTGGCTCAATCAGTTAAAATCTATGTCTTGGGCTTGAGTCATGGTGTTGGGGTCCCTCCTCAGTGGGGAATCTGCTTCTCCCTCTCCTTCTACCCCTCCTCCTGCTCTTGCAAACATGCTCTCTCTTTCTCTCTCAAATAAATAAAATCTTAAAAAAAAATGCTTTTCTTAAAACTTTAATTAATGCCACCATTCCTTCATGCAGTTTTTCTGGGAGACAAAATCAGAGTCCATTATTTTATGTGTTTTTAAAAATAAAACAAAAAAATTAAATAAAATCTGTTATGCAGGTTTCATAAAATGAAAATGAAATCAGATAACTGGCAGCATACCTTAATATCAAACTGTAGATATCGCTTGTCCATCTCCTTAGAAACTACACTTTCTATGATATCCACAGGCACAAGTTGGAAGCAATCATATGCAGGACAGAAAATGTTGTGAGCTTCACCCTCCTGAATTTTCAGATTCAAAAACCTAATAAAATTTATCAATTGATAGAAAAAAGGGAAAAATATAATTTATTTGCAAATTCCATGAATTTTTCTTTATGCTAAATTTTCTGTTAGAGTAAAAGTAAAATAATACCAATGAACAAAGGATGACATATCAGTTGTAATGCACTGATTTATATAATTCAAAACATTATTTATTGAACACTTACTACCTGTCTAACCATTCATTCACTTATACACACATATATGAATATATATACTTGTATTATGTTTTTTATATATGTTTTCACAGTGCTCTTCTTTTACTTTATCCTCTCTAAAAATCTGAAACAGTATCCAAGTTTCAGAAATGAGTGGTTTAGGAAGGTCATATTCAATTCTCAATATTTTATACCTTTAAAAAAAAAGGAGCAATGATACAGAATCAAATCATGGCTAATCCAAGAGATTTGGGAGTGGCACTGGAAGATAGCATACCTTTTTGAAGAAAAGACTACCTCTTTATATTTCATTTAGATTAAGTTGCATATCTTACTCTAGGCACACTAGTTGAGGCAGGGAAAAGTTATCCTGGAGAGTGGCAGAAATCTAGCCTAAGGTGAATCAAGTGGTTAAGGAGAAGGGTTTTGAGTTAGAGAATTCCAGGTCTGCCACTACCAGTCATATGATCTTCAACAATTTATATACCTGTTCTGTCCCTCAGTTTCACTATCTGTAAAATGAAGGTCATAATAAGCACTTCTTGAGGGCTGTTACACAGATTAAATGATATAATGTGTGAGTATCTGCTGGATGCCTGGCACAGAATAAGAATTTATAAATTTTAGCAGGGTTTTATTTTTATTATTATTAATATTCTCTATAGAAAAACAAGAAACAAATTAGCTTTTGAAGTGTGATTTAACACTTAAACCTAGAGGAAATATATGGAAAGCCAGGGAACTAAGTCACCATTCTCTAGTGATCACCATCAACAGTTTGACCATTCTGCCTGCAGTATTTTCCCTTTGGTTCTCTCAGTGTCTTAATTCAACTGCACTCAAAAAAAAAAAAAAAATCAAGCTAACTGAGACTTCATCAGATCTGCTCTCTCTGGTCCATTTCCACCTTCTCTCACAGTACCATCCTGGCACTTCAAAGAAAACAGAGCCCTCTCTAATATCCTCCCTACCACATCCTGAACCTACCCATATCTTTAGTTATCTTTGCCTTCCTCTCACTATTCACTTCAGTGAAAGAGGGCTTCCTCCTATACCCCCCAAGCTAATCTGTAAATACTCCAGTATTTGCACAATCCAGAAACCTATCCCCTCTCTCTGGCTCTGTCTTTTTGTCTTCCTCATCGGTCTTTGGCACAATCAATACACTCAAGTTTTTTCCTATGCTCAAACATTTCTCAACTAAATGATCTTTTTAGCTCCACTTTCCTTTCCCATCAGTTTCTTGACGAAATAGTTTAATGATTTGTCATTCCTCAACTCTATCCCATTCATTTCTCAACCAGCAACACTCTGGCTTTTATCACCTCTAAACTGAATGGCCAGCTCTCAACAGGCCATTAAGACTACCCATTAGCTCAAGGATTCAAGACATCTCAGTTTTATTCTGGCGTGACTTCTCTGGAGCATCAGATACTGCTAAATAGTTCCTTCTTTCAGATTCTCTCTTTTCTCTGGCTTCTAGGACTTATTATCTCCCCTGGCATTCTTTTTACCTTTGGTTTCTCCTTACTCAACTTTTTCACTAGTGCTTTTCACTCTCCTGATCACTTACGTTTTACTGTTCTCTAGGGTTTTCATGCCAAAACTTTTCCCTTCTCATTTCATTCAGTCTTCCTGGGTGATCTAAATACTCCCAAATTAAACTACCACCTATATGCTAATGACTCTGAAATTTAAAGCCCAGATCTCCCTCCTTAGCTACAGATCTTGACCATACATAGTACTTTTGTTTAAATGTCTCATGTGCATTTAAAATTCAACATGTTTAAAACCTTACCCTCTATTTTTCAGTATGATTCAAAAACCACACACACTTCACAAAACTCTGACATACCCCAACAGAAGGGCATTCTGTACCTTAGTTACTGGTAAATATTACCTGCATTATTCTGTATCGAGAAAAACAACTTGGCAGAAATAAAGATTGATAAAGTGTTCAGGGAAATACTATAGAGCTTTTCTCACAGTACGATCTGTGGACCTGAGACTTTTCAGGGAGCTTATGAGGTCAAAACTGTTTTCATAATGGTATTAAAATTGTTTTATTTTTTAAATAAATAAGCAAGCAAGCAAGTAAATAAATAAATAAAAACCTGCTAGTACCTTAGCATGAATCATGGCAATGGTGTTAAAACTATATATATTCTTCACTGCTTTGCACTTGCAGTGAAAGAAAAAAAAAGCCAGTTTCATTTAAGAATACCCTTGATAGAGTAATATAAATCATGAATTATTGGTTAATTACTAATACATTTTATTGATTATTTATTTTATTAAATCTTAACTCACAAGTACACATCTTTTGGGCATTTTGTGAAAAGAAATGGGAAGTAAACATAATGAATTTCTGCTGCTGCATACCAAACAAAGCATGGTGGCTGTCTCAAGGAAAAGCACTTAGGAAATTGTTCAAGCTACAAGTAGACCTATCTGCATTTATCATGGAAAACTATTTTGATTTGAAACAGTAACCACAAATAATGATTTCCTGAACTTGGGTTTATAGTAGACTTTCTTGGAAAATGAATTAAGTGAGCTTATCATATCAAGGAAAAAAGTTGGTAGAAATCTAGGGCAGACTTTACCTATGTTTTATCTTGTAAGGTCAGTCAATCCTTAGAAAGAGGATAATAACTACTATTTATTGAGTAATAACTATGTGCCAGGCCCTGTTCGTTTTAAGCATTTTTCATATATTAAGCCATTTAACAGTAAACTCACAATAACTCTATGATGTACTTACTATTATCACCATTTTAGAGATGAGGAAATTGAGGCACAGGGAGGTTACCATTTACCTAAATCAACAACTAATAAGTAGCAGGAAGGATAATCTAGGCTAGGTAGAAAACAGTAATTTCTTTTAAGAGCTTGGAGTAGATGCTTCAAAGCATCTGGCTGCACTGATGACATTATGGAGTAGGGAAGAGTAAATTGAGAGTTTCTGAACTATCCAAGGACCTTTAAAATTTTTTGCCTGCTTCTTAAACAAGTAAGTTTCTTTTCTATATGCCTATGAAAGCACTGCAATTAATTTAAAAATGGTTTAATGTATAAATCACCCAACCTGAAATTTGTTTTCCTGCTGCTTGATTTCACAAGAACTACTAGCAGGATGATGAAAGGGGAATCCTAGGTAGGTTGATAAAGTAATACAGAAAATAATCATTAGAGCTTTCAAATTTAAATCTTACCATAAACTTCTCATGGCTAGCCTGTGATGAGTATGGGAAATGGTTCCTGGGACATAATTTTGGTGAGGGAGGTAAATGGAAGTTCAAAAAACATCAAGTAAATCCTTTGGGGAGACTCAGTTTTCACACAGAAACCACTGTCAACAGTAGCAAACTTGGTAGAACCCAGAAAATACTCCCTAATACAACAGAGTTAACAATATTAAGCTAAATAAAGTACTATATCTGTGGAACATTTTCTGTACCTATAACTAGGTCAGTTAGGTTTGGATTGTAAACCTGACCCTTGGCAATCAGTTTACCTGTATCAGCTGTACAGATATGATCTTATCCAATTAGATTCAGAGTCAAGTCTAGTCTATGTTTTAAAAAGAATGACCAGATACTCTCATTTATTCTGATTTTTTAAGCAGCAGTAATATTTCTTCCCCTATATTCTGGTTTAGGATGTACTCAAAATGAACCAGAATGATAGAAAGATGAGTGGTTGTCTAAAAAATTGGAGGGAGAAAATAGTGGGAGGGTGAGGGAGGCAGACAGAGAAGTGTGGGAAGGATTTTAAGGAGAAATAAGGAAACTTTTGGGATAATTTTTGATTGTGGTAATGTTTCTTGGGTGTGTACATATGTCAAGGCTTATTATTTATTTCAATTATGTAGCTTATTATATGTCAGTTATTATATGTTTAGGACAACAGAAAATTTGCTCAGGTTCTTGTTCTCTCACCCAACACAGTATTCCCCAGCTCCCTACACTTGGTACCTAGTACTTCATGAAAAAGAATAGTTTGAAACCAGATTTCCTTAATTACTAATGACATGCTTTGCTTAGGTCATTAGTCAGTGGATTTATGTGCTCCAGAGATAACATGATACTCTATCGCTCATTAACTACATAGATCTTTTCCTTTGTTTTATTTGTAAACCTCTCTTGAAAAGTGCAACATTACAGCAAAGTTAATGGATGGTATGAGAATATAAATCTTAGCAAGATAATGGGAAGAACACTAGAGACAAACACAAGAAACAAAATAAATTTCTCATTTGTACTCAACCATGTCTAGAAGAGACATCAACCTTTGAACTGATTGAGAAGGAATTTTAAACGTACATATTCCTATAGATTTCAAAGGCTATTTATTTGCTTGTTACAAAAAATTTAGAGAAAGCATAAAACAAATGCTTTCAAATTCTTAGAATATAAAAAAACCCTTATTCTTGATACTTAGGTGTAGGCTTGCATGTACATTAACATTAAATGTAATGTATATTAAATACTAAGAAAACTTACTTCCATATACCTGCTTTGTTCCAAAAGTACCTTCCATTAAGCTAAAGAATATTAATTATGAAATTAAATTTTACTGAATAAATGTGAAGATGTAAAAATTAGAAAAAAATTCTTTCTTATCAGTGCAGTATATTTCAGTGCAACTCTGAAACCAGTATGAATAATCCATATCATAAAATATCTAAAGCAGGCAATTTTATTACCAAATCAGAGTGCTAGCATGCAGTAAGAAATACTAAGCTGCACATATACTCACGACTCCCAACAACCTCTACAAAAGTCATGTCCACAGGGCATATCCACTGGGTCTTCAAATACAGAAATACTGCACATACAAATGTCACACTGGAAATGAAGAAGAGCAATGATTTAAATGAAGTCATACTTTGAACAGAGAATGATATATTTATTTATTCTCATTGGTTTAAGGTAAAAATACTGTGGGTAAAAAACCCACAGCAACTGACAAACCATAAGTGACTCTTAATCTCACGAAACAAACTGTGGGTTGCTGGGGGGAGGGGGGTTGGGAGAACGGGGGTAGGGTTATGGACATTGGGGAGGGTATGTGCTTTTGGGTAAATTGGAAGGGGAGGTGAACCATGAGAGACTATGGACTCTGAAAAACAATCTGAGGGGTTTGAAGTGGCCGGGGGGTGGGAGGTTGGGGTACCAGGTGGTGGGTATTATAGAGGGCACAGCTTGCATGGAGCACTGGGTGTGGTGAAAAAATAATGAATACTGTTTTTCTGAAAATAAATAAATTGGAAAAAAAAAAACCCACAGCAACTATAAAGTTAAGTGTTTCAAAGTTGTAAGGGAAGTTAAAGTCAGTGTACCTATTTTTGATTGAATAACAAATACCATGCCTACTTCATTATAAGCTATTAAGGGACTTAAATGTTTAATGCACAAGTCAAACTCTTAAAATCCAAATTTATGTATTAATGAGCAACTATGCATTTGGGGGGAAAAAAAAGTACAAGAAACAAACCTTTACAATCTATTCAGGTCAAGATCAAACTGTCCACTGCAAAATAACCACTTCAATATTATGTCCTTTTGCCTATATTCATCCTAGAAAATCTACAGAAACAGAGCAACGTTGTGTTTTTGAGATAAAAACTCCGGATATTCAGAGTAGGAATTTAAGGATTTCTACCCAAGGAACCCTGTTACAAAACTATGTATCTTCTAAACAATGACTTATTAGAAGGAAACATTCCAATGTTACAGAAGCAAATAATAGAAGTAGGATTTTATTTTCCAAGAAGGCCTACATAAAACCCAGAATGCTTTCATTTTTATCACATATTTTGAGGGGATGAACCATTAAAGAAACGTTAAAATTTCCTATAACAGTATACCAATTTTTATGCCAATTAACAATATAAACAATGGCAAAAAAAATATAGACAATGGCAATACTGTTTCTCAATAAAAAACAAACATTTATTATCAAAATGTATCTAGATGATACACTCCAAAGCTTTACTGAAACAAATACATCATTATCAATATATGAGAAGTGTTTTCAAGAAAATACAATTTTTTTTTCATTTTTAAAATTTAAAGTGCCTATCACAAACTCAACTTTTAATATTTCAGTATGGTGTGTTTAAAACTTTAAGCACCTAGAGATTTTAAGTGTAAATGTACTAGATGGCTTTCTCAGACTCTTTTATGTTTACTGTTTTGAAATGAGAAAAGAAAACCTTTTGTTTTTCGATCTATAATTCAGAGATAATAAACATATTCTGTGATAGTATTTACCAAAGGGTGAAATAATTGAACCCTTAAAAAAGGGTACAGAATTCAATTACAAGAATATGCTAGAGGTTCCATGGGGGTGAGAGAATGAATATATATATATATTCATATATATATATATATACATATACATATATATATATACACATATATATATATATTTTTCCCCCCATATTGAGAGAGAGAGAGAGAGGAAGAGAGAGAGAAGGACAATGAAAGCATAGGGATAGGGGGAGGGGCAGAGGAAAGGGAGAGAGAGAGAATCTTATGCAGGCTTCAAGCCCAGCATGGAGCCAGACACGGGGGAACATGGGGATCAATCTCAATCCTAAGACTGTAACCTGAGTGAAAACCAAGAGTCGGGTGCTTAAATGACTGAGCCACCCAGGTGCCCTTTCCATGAAACAATACTAAATAATTTAAAAGAGAAAAGACTAAACACAAATCTATGGGAAGTACACTGAATACTGAACCATACCAAACTGGTGTCCAAATCTCCAGGAGACAAACTTATTTCATCTGGAGAGGTGACAGAAGAACGTGTAGTCCTTGGAGTTCTTGGGGAAGGGAGTGTGTCCCAGGCATTATATCCACTTGGTGGTGGAGTTGGCATCTGAACACCTGATCGTTGGCAGCAGTTCTCTGGGTTGGACATCCAAGCTTCCAGTAATTTCTCCCTGTCCCAGTCTTTGAGAAGAATAGAATAGATATCTCTCAAAAATCGGAAATATGGTGATGTTTTAAGAATCTCATAATAACAAAATAACAAAATAAACAAAATAACAAAAATAACAAAATAAAGTGAGGATAAATTAAAGAGATATAAGCCATCTAAAGGAAGGAAAATTATATCAAATTAATAATTACAAATGAATATCTAGGTATATTATATTTATTAATCAGTAAGTAAATCTATATTTATTTTTTATTTATTTACTTAAAGTAGGCTTTATGCCCAGTGTGGCACCTAACATATGCCTTGAACTCATGATGCTGAGATTGAGACCTTAGCTGAGATTAAGAGTTGGACGCTTAATTGACTGAGTTACCTAGGTGCCCCAAACCCCAAATATTTTTAAATAGAATTTACTGTGGCTTACAACTATGTCAATATCTAACTATCCTGTCAAAATTTCCAGTCATTTATACTAATAACAAAGAGGTTTCCTCCTCTCTCTCTGCCTGCCTCTCTGCCTACTTGTGTCTGTCAAATAAGTAAATAAAATTTTAAAATAAAAATAAGATTTATATAAATGGGGCACCTGGATGGCTCAGTGGGTTAAAGCCTCTGCCTTCGGCTCAGGTCATGATTTCATGGTCCTGGGATTGAGCCCCACATCGGGCTCTCTGCTCAGCGGAGAGCCTGTTTCCTCCTCTCTCTCTCTCTGCCTGCCTCTCTGCCTACTTGTGATCTCTGTCTGTCAAATAAATAAATAAAATCTTAAAAAAAAAAAGATTTATACAAAAGAGTTTCCTCGCACATCACTTCTGGAAGTTACTAAATTTTTCACGGTGTAGATTTGACTTAGCCATTTTACTCTTTTCAGGAAAATTTGTAAAATTTGCAATTGGTTTCACTGGTGTCAAGTTGTAAAATGATTACATTGCTTGCTATAAACACGTCAAAATGCCAATGAGTCCAAAAATCATTTGATCAACAGCTTGAAAGCAGAAGAAACTTC
Source organism: Neogale vison (assembly GCF_020171115.1). NCBI lineage: Eukaryota > Metazoa > Chordata > Mammalia > Carnivora > Mustelidae > Neogale > Neogale vison. The sequence continues at coordinate 159,827,735 of NC_058094.1, read as the reverse complement.
TGAAGGGATTATGGTTGTAAAGTTTTAGCGCATCAGGTATACATTTTGTATTGAATTCACATCTGACTTAACTAAAAAAGATGATCTTCCTACTATGAACATTTTTTTAAAGTCCAGTGAATCATGTTGTTATAACGTTCAGAGCCATTAAAGATAATAAAAATAATAAATCTAATTATTTTTTTGTTTTACACAAATTATTCCCCAAAAAACATCTCAATCATCATTCAGGTGAAGAAGTTAGGACTCAGAGAAGTGATATAACCTTGCTAGGCTCACACAGATAGAGAGGGATTTGAAACCAATTTCTGTGATTCTAAAACCTGTTTTCTTTCCACTGTAGCACAATGAAATATGGTGTCAAGAGTAGTGTAGAGCCAACTATTCAACATAGGCCCATTCTATACAATTTTATAGCTCTAATACAAAAAGCTATGGAAATGTTCTAAGCAAGACTTTTCTCAACCATATTATATCAGTGTTATTTGGTGGTTTAGCAGGATAATTATGATTTAGAGATGCAATACAGATACATCAAGTGTATTTCCAGCTGTGTAAACCATATGAGCAGGGGACAGAAATATAAGGAAGAGATGTAAGCACTCCTGTAAAATAATAGCATACTATGTTGTCATTTGAAAAGATGGAAAATAAGATTGGAAAAGGGGTCTGTTAGGTCACAAAGAGGAAGAAAAATCCGACAAGGGAAAAAAACTGCATGGGTGCCTTCCAGGAAATATTGCTACATGGATGTTAGTGTTTTGACAGGTTATTACTTACTTAAAAAGTTAAAATTACTTTTCTTAGAACAGTAAGATTATTTTTCAAAAGTATCCACTATGTCACTTTTTAATAAAGGAAAAAAAGTACTACTATAATTTCTATAAACAGATACTAAATATGCTAAATTTTAGTCTTATATATTATGAATATTTTTCAGCACAACTTCTGCTTGGATTCTATCACATCATCACTTAGCAAATAATTACTGAATGTCTTTTATGTGCCATGCACTGTGTCGGGTAATAGGGATAAAAAAGGGAGGAAAAATCAGGCAGGATTCCTGCCTTCATGAAAGGAGAAAGACATTAAGTAAAAGAATCATCACTGTCAGAATGCCCACATGAAGGACAGGTAGAGAATACCACTCAGAAAAGGTGACTCTGGGGAAGTAGCTTGAAGCTGACAACTGAAAGGTGAGTGGGAGTTAAGTAGTAAAAGGGAGGGGAAAAGACATTCTAGACTGGTAGTTCACAGCATGTTCAAAGTCCCTGTGGTAGGAGGGAAGACGGCATCCTTGTGAAATGAAAGTTCAATGAAACTGTAGCATGGGGAGCAGAGGGAGGGCACTGTATGAGAAGAGGCTGAGAAGAGAGTCAGGGACTACATCAGGCAGAACTTTTTTCTTAATATTTTATTTATTTATTTGACAGAGATCATAAGTAGGCAGAGAGGCAGGCAGAGAGAGAGAGGGGGAAGCAGGCTCCCTGTTAAGCAGAGAGCCCGACGTGGGGCCCCATCCCAGGACCCTGGGATCATGACCCAAGCCGAAGGCAGAGGCTTTAATCCACTGAGCCACCCTGGCACCCCCAGGCAGGACTTTTTAATAATACTTTTCATCATGAGTTCAAGAGTGATGGGAAGTCACTGAGAAGCTGAGCTTGGTGTAAGGAAGGACAGGTTGTCACAATCAGATTTAAAAAGACAATTCCAGCTACAACAAACAAAGAAAATGGACAGGGCAGGAATAGAGGGAAGACAGTCCAAAGAGGATGGTAATGGGTAGTGTAAGTGAGAGATGATGGAAGCTAGAGCTAGGTGGGTGGTTGTAGAGGACATAAAGAGAAAGAGAGGAGTTTAACACATGGAAGGTGAAAGTGACAATTTGGTGACAATAGGACACAGAGTCAGAAGGACAGGATATATCAAAGTTGGTGTCCCAGGTTTACCTATTTATTGGTTGGTGCCATCTATGTAAATAAGGAATACCAGACAATCAGATACAGGTGGAAGAGCATGATTTTAGTTTTAGACATGGTGAGTTTAAGGTGCTTTTGAGATATCCTAGAGATGCTTTAAAATAGGTAGCTATATTCAAGGCTGTATAGCTAAGAAAAGACGTCTAGTCCAGAGGGAGAAATCTACACCTACAGAAACCTTCAAAGAAGGTATCATTTCCTAGGAAGAGAGGAGAGTGAGAAGATGCAGACCACTGACGCTTTGTTGCCTAGAGAAGATGACAAGTATTCAAGGGAGCTTAAAAAATACTCAATATAAGTTAATTCTAACCATAAGCAAATTGCCCTCATCTTGTATTTTTAAAGTTTTACTTATTTTCTTATTAGGTAGCATTCAACTATAAGTTACTTGTATTACTGAGGAAATACTCAGAGAATGACCTCTGTATTCCTAACAGAGTCTTCCTTAAAATTCAATTACTGCATAGTAAATACTGCCAAACATTTCTGTCTTCTGCTTAATCTAGATCAACTTCATTACCTTGGGACTAAATTTGACAACAGATACTATAATACTCAAATCTACTTTCCTGTGTAAAGCTGAGTGAATGTTACCCAGGATATAACCTATAAATCTTCCAAATAGTTCATTCAGTTCAATAGCTCTGAAACAGAGGCTATTCTGACTCCGAGAACAATTAGTATAAATTATAGTTCTGTGCACTATTTTATTCACTAACATCAGTTATCTCTGTACATCTTATTTGATTATCAAACGTCACTGTTACTGGTATTACACAAACAATACAGAAGAGATGTCCATTTAAAAACCTGCTAGCCTCTATTTTATGCCTAAACAGGGAAATGAAATAAAGACTACTAAGCTATCAAAAAAGTTATCACAGAATAAATAACACCAAATAAGAAAATTCAATTAGATTGTCACTTATTAGAACTGATCCTTATTATGTAAAAGAAGTAACTTAGGAAACTATCAATGAGATAAAAATGGAGTTGATCATTTTTTGGGGGGGAGGGGCAGAGGGAGAGAGAGAATTAATCTTAAGCAGGCTCCATGCTCAGCATGGAGCCCCCCTGACGTGAGGCTCGATCTTACAACCCTGAGATCATACCTGAGCTGACAACAAGAGTTGGACAGTTAACGAACTGAGTGCCCAGGTGCCTCTGGAGTTGATCATTTAATAATACTTGATGACACAATGTAAAAAAATAGAGATAAAAATGTTCCTTTTAAAAATTTTTTGTAAGGTTAGGCTTCAATTCTCTATATACTGTAACCTGAGCCATGATACTCTACATAACTTAGATTCTCTATAAATTGTAACTCAGAGTTATGATACATTATCTAGGTGACTGCAGATACCTGTGGCAGAAATGGTTATAAGTACACAAAATGCTCCAGTGTAGAACTGTTGCTTGTAGCCAAGTCACTGAATTCTGGGCAATGGAATATGTACAGGAGTAACATATATATAAATAACACTTCAGGTATATTATTTATTATGTATTATTCATTCTATAACCATTTTCTGAGAGCTTAGTGTATGTCAGGTACTATGGAAACAAAAAACATTAAAAGCTACCCCCTAAGAGCTCACAGGTTAATCTAGAAGAAAAGCAAATGAGGAGATTACTATAAAATTGTACTTTAACTGTATGATACAGGATGTAGTACGAATAGACAGAAAGGTCTTGGATCAGACTTGGGAACACATAGCGGAAAGGTTTCCTGGAAGACATGGTTACTAAGGAAAAGCAAGAGTGGGTAAGTAGAGAAATGGGGAGATGACAGACCAGGTAAACAAATCTGGGTCATGAAGGTCTACTAAAGGGTTTGGATGGTTTTAAGTCCATGGAGAGCTAGTGAAGAGTTTTTCAGCAAGGGAGTGACATGCTCAAATGTGCATTTTAAAGATTTTATTTATTTATTTATTTGACAGAGAGAGATCACAAGTAGGCAGAGAGGCAGGCAGAGAGAGAGAGAGAGGAGGAAGCAGGCTCCCCGCTGAGCAGAGAGCCCGATGCGGGACTCGATCCCAGGACCCTGAGATCATGACCTGAGCCGAAGGCAGCGGCTTAACCCACTGAGCCACCCAGGTGCCCCTCAAATGTGCATTTTAAAAGAACAGTCTAATGGAAATATGAAAAATTAATAGGATGAAAGAAGAATGACAACACTGGAGACCAGGACTCAGGAGACTATGATTTAGATGGAAACGAATGACAGCCTGAATTTAAGTCAGTGGCAGTGGGAATGGAAAGAGCTAGAGAGGGAGTCGGGGGTGGGGAGAAGGGAAGATGAGAGACACTTAAGAAGAGAAATGATGAGACTATGGCCAAATGTAACAGGCTTGGAGGAGTAAAGTACGACTTTCACATTTCTGGCAGTGTAATTTGATGAATGTGATGCTTGTGTATCAAGATAGTGGGAGAAAAGAGGAGTTTAGGTGTGGACATCCTTAGACTGAAGAAAAAAAAATGTTAAACAGACATTTAGAAGCCCAACCTCAAATACTTTATTAAAGTCAGGCTGCAGATACACTCTTTATTATTTGGGTGGTTTTTGAAAGCTTCAGTTTCGTTAGATAAATGTCTGCCCACTTGGGAGGCATCTTTACAACATGTATTTTAAGCCTCACCCTCACCTAATGACTTAGACTTGAAAACAGTCTAGGAATCTGTTTAGTTTCTCAGGTAATCCTCATTTATACTAAAATTTACAAGCCACTGGTATATAAAGTGGGAATAATCTCAAGTACAAAACCCTAGGAAATATCAATATTGAATGTAGGGATTCTAGAAAGTTATATATCAAATTATTCACAGTGATGACCAAAGGATGATGAAATAGAGAATTTTAAATTTTCTTCTGATCAAAAAATTACATAAAAAATTTTGGAAATTGACATTCTATTTTGGTTTTGATGATACAAATTTATAGTTCAAACAGACCGGTAAGCCAGGCAGAAGAGCCATCCACCTTTCTCTTTTTCAAAATAATTTTTAAATCAGAAAAAAAGTATCTTTGAAACCAACCAAAATATCCAATATAAACTGTGCAATAATGGGGCCCAACTCAGCATGTGACAACAATCAGAATGGCTGCCTTAAGTATCACAGAGAACTTAAAACTGAGTATTTTTCCTGAGTAAAGTTGGTAATGTCCTTTAAAAAGCAACAACAAAAAACCCTAAAACAAAACAAAACAAAACAAAACAAACAAATTTAAAAAGGGTTGTATATTCTTGTGTTGACTCCCTAACTTCTCTTTGTACACTTCACAGTGAGAAACAGCTTTTATATAAAATAAATGTAACTGACAGTACTAATACTTTAACTTTTAGGTATTTAACTGACTTTAGTAAAAATTAATGTTAAAACTAGGACTAGGACTATGGATTCCAACCTTCAACCCTGCTCAAATCAGGCACATTTCTAAAATTAGACAATCCATAAGCTGATTTAGTAGCCTGGTTTTTAAAACACAAACTTCCCATTTCTCCTCTATGATTTATAGCCAGTTGTACTCCAAAATACGGAATGTTCTAAGTATGCTGGGTACTACAGTAACCACTACACAAAAAACAACTTAGGCTTGTTTAACAAACCATTTTGTTTTATACTGATATAGTAAAATAGCCGTATTTTAACTCAGAAGTTTCAAAAGGCATTTATGTACAGAAGCACAAGACATTTTTCATTACCATGAGCTCGAAGTAAAGCTTCAGCAGTAAACAGTGGAGCCTGAAGCATGTCTGCTGTCTCCACAATAAGCATATCTTTCAATCTACGAAGGTCCTGAGGCCGTAATCCTTCATATGGCTTTGAAAAGAAGAAAATCAAGTTAAATTGGCTGTTATACTCTTAGGAAATCCTGAATGCCTATAAACAAATATATGTGATAATCATTAAATCAATCTTCCTGTTTCAGTTTGATTACTGAAGTTAAAAAGGCTCTGTGCGCCTTTTCATTTTTCACAAACCTTACACAAGCTAGAAAATGGGATACTGAGGCTCATGCGATCTTCTTATTCTAAAATAAAGGCACCATACTATAAAGACGATCTTACTTTATAATTTTTAAAAATTTGGGTAATCCAAAAAAATTAGAAATAAAAACCTATAATACCACACCACTGAGCAATAACCATGAGTAAAGTTCTCAAGTATTTTTATCCAGTCTGCCTTTTATAAATCAATTATATATGTAAATATATATGTAAATACAAATGTTCACTGAGTTTAACCACTGAATCACCAAACATATACACTTACTAAGATCCAATTTGGATTATTAATGGGATTGTATGATACTTCCTAATTAACCTGGGGAGATGTGACTATGCTATACTATTCAGAATTCTTAGTCATAAACATATTACCTCTGTTTATTCAAGTATTTGTTAATGTCCTTTATATAGGTACTATATAGTTTTCTTTATATAGGGACTACATCATCTCAAGTTTATTCTTTTGTAATCTTTTATCTTTGCTTTTAAAAGAAAACATAAAAACAGTGTTTCACTATTCAGACTGTTAACATTTTTGCCATACTTGTTTCAAGTCCTTTGTAAAACAAAATGAAACACAAGAAGCAAAATTTTATGGAGCAATTTCCCCTCCACTCTCATCCATTGGGGAATGTGCGTCTCAATACTCTCCATCATGGATCCCTGAAAACACCGACAGTACTGAACCCTACATATATAGTTTTTCCCTATACATACATACTTATGATAAAGTTTATGAATTAAGCACAGTAAGAGATTAACAACAATAATAAAACAATTATAATATACTGTAATTGTTGTATGAATGTGGTTTCTCTCTCTCAAAATATCTTACTGGACTGTGTTCACCCTTCTTGTGATGAAATGAGTGGTAAAATGCCTGTGTGATGAGATAAGTGAGGTGAATAACACAGGCATTATGATACAGTATTAGGCTACTACCGACCTTCTGAGGATATGTCAGAAGGAAGATCATTTGCTTCTGGATTGCAACTGACTGCAGGTAACAGACCACGGGGACAAGGATGGGGTAATGTAAAACCTAAAATAATCTGTAATATGTTTTCCCCATTACATTTCCCTAATTCTCCCTATCATTGCCTATGGAAATGCCTATCATGAATTTGATGTACGGTTGTCATAACATTATAACGTAACTTAGGCAATTTCCTTTTATTTTTACTCAATATTGTGCTATTAACATCGATATATTGTCTACTTCAATTCCTTTAAACAGTTGTAATCAGTTTACTACAGTAAGCACAGACTAAAGGCCAAAGACAAAAGTTTTAAAAGCAGTTGAAATTCCCAAGAATTGAGGCTGTCCTGTAGCAGCACATATCATAATCTTCAGAGACCTCTGGGCAATTAGCAAATCTCATCTGTTTTAGCTGATTTACAGATATTTTTAGAATAAGCTACTGTCTTTATTTCTTGCTTCACTTTGGGGGGTATTTGTGGAAACCATTTCCCCAATTCTTTTTTTTTTTTTTTTTTAAGATTTGAGAGAGAGAGAGAGAGCACACATGGGGGAAGGGGCAGGAGAGGAAGGGAGGCAGAGCAGATTTCCCACTGAAAGGGGAGCCCAATGAGGAAGGGAGTGGGGCTCAATTCCATGCACCCTGAGCCAAAACAAAGAGTTGGAGGCTTAACAACTGAGCCACTCAGGCACCCTCCTTTCATCAATTCTTATTTAACCACATATGACTGAGATTCTATTCAACAGGGATAATTTTTCTCACTTGACATGATAAATTTCTTAACCCTTATAACCCCCAAATTATCATATACAGTTTGCTTTTCAGCTAATTTGTGAATCACACTTTCCCCTGCAAAAATCTAAGAAATCCTTTTATGGTTAAAGTTATAGTATTCACTCCAGTAGATAACTTACACATTATGTAGAACGTTACTTCTATAAAATATGTTCCAAGTTTAGACTTGGGATTCCAGATACCTCTTCTGCCTCAGCAACAAGAATGGGTATTTCTTGACATTCCTGGTGGTGGCAACTGTACACTTCCTTGTATTATTTCCTAAATATTCTTTTTATTTTTTTAATTTTTAATTTTTTAGGTTTTTATTTGAATTAGTTGACATAGAGTGTAATACTAGTTTCAGGTGTACAATACAGTGATTCAACACTCCCATATAACACCCAATTTTAATGCTCTTTTTTAGATTAGCTACCATTCTACTTTATTTATGTAAGTCAAATGAGATTTGATCTTAGGTATGTTTAAAAAGAGAGAATATAAAGCAATCTAAAAAAATTCAGTTTTAAATTTAGGTTACAATGGAAGAAAAATAGTTCTTGAAGCAGAAAGACATATTGCTTTCATGAACACGTAACATATTCACTCTGAATCTCTGCAACAAAACTGTAATTAGGTCATGTGAAGCATTTCAATACATTGCTCAGTCCCAAGTGGGCACTAGCCTTCTCTTCTGCAAGAACGATTAAAATGAAGGTGCCTTTCTCTTTCTTGCTGGAAAGATAAACTGCTTCTATTTTCAAATTAAACACAATATAGTATTAACCTTCAAATCAGTCAGTACTGATACAGAGAAAGAACAAGGAAACTAATTTAAAAAGGTAAGAGCAAATAAAAGTACCTCTTTTGCACTAGTGCTTTCTTCTGCTACCAAAATACCACTGAAAAAATGTGAAAAGAGCCCAACATACGAACTGTACCCCTTTGGCTATCATGTATAAAGTGACAATATCTTCAAAAACTGTTTCAGAGAAGACTACAACAAAGTATTTATGAAAGAATTTATTTCTTTCCACAATGAAAACAGCTTTCCCCAATTATATAGGTAAAACATACTTATTGTTAAAAAATGAAAAATGGGTACTTATATACCCAAATGTATTAGTAATTGTTAAAATTTTAGAAGATGTGAAAGGCACTCAGGGAACAAAGAATATTTCCAATTCTTCTTAATATCTCTCATTAGCTGATCCATGAGCTTAGCCAGGAGGAGAGAGGGGAAAGAACAGGTAGAGAATGTCTAGGATTCTCAGACTCTTCCCTTTGTTTCCATTTCTTCTCTTCTTACTCAGCTGTCCTCCCCTGGAATTAAGGCCTGGTCTACCCTGATCTGTACTTTGATCTAAGAGGAAGGCAGCTGCTCTTGCACAGTAGGCTAAACCTGCTAACCAGAGAAGCCAGCTAAGGCAATGTCCACCATATGGGTTTCCTGACAAAAAAAGAGCCTGAGCCTTCCTGAGTTATTGACTGAGAGAGAAGCGGCAGGGGAAATTTTTTAGATGGCTTTCATAACAACATATTGTTCTGTTTTCCCTCCATTTACCCACATATAGTCACACAGTCTACTACAGAGCCTGACCCCTAAGTAGGTCCAAAACTCACCAGTTTCTCTTTTCCGTCCTTATAGGTTTATGTAAATTAAATACACTCTTCCCAGCCATCACTCCAACAAACCACCTTGTTTTTATTTCCTCATGGCAGTTACCACTCTCACAAATTGTGTTTATTTACTTTTTTTAACCTTATTTGTGTGCTTCTATATTGATGCCAGTACATAAGCACCTAGAGGACAGGACCTTATCTTGTTCCTCACTGTATCTTCAAGCTCCTAAAAGTGTCTGGCAGAGTGGTTAGTCACTCAGAGTTTCACTGAATGATGGGTGAAGAAATAGATTTTATCCATTTATAAACTAATCTGAAGGAAAACTTAACTAAAATGTATCAAGAAGAAATTATAGATATAAAATACTATACAGTGTCCAGATCATTAACTGAATTGAGAAACTTAGCTAAAATAAACACCTTGGGAATATGAACCTTTTAAACCACCTAATTATGGGCGCCTCGGTGGCTCAGTTGGTTAAGTGACTGCTTTCAGCTCAGGTCAAGATCCCGGAGTCGCGGGATTGAGTCCCGCATTGGGCTCCCAGCTCCATGGGGAGTCTACTTCTCCCTCTGACCTTCTCCTCGCTCATTCTCTCTCTCAAATAAATAAATAAAATATTAAACTACCTAATTATGTAGTTTAATACAATGACATAGCAGACCATGTAAAACTATTAGCAGAGACAGAAAAATCCAAAAGTTGATCAGAGTCAAAGCATAAAGTACAAAATGAATTTTAAAGAAAGAGTTGTTTTTGGTTTTATTTTTTAAATTGCTAAGAAACACACCTTACTTAAAAATAACAATTTTAGGGATACCTGGGTGGCTCAGTCGTTTAAGCATCTACCTTCAGCTCAGGTCATAAACTCAAGGTCCTGAAAGAGATCCCCATGTTGGGCTCCCTGACCAGTGGGGAGTCTGCCTCTCTCTCCCCACCCCAACTTGTGCTTTTCCTTTCTCTCTTTCAAATAAATAAAGTCTTTAAAAAATCCTCAATTTTAAAATGTACAATTCAGTTCAACAATGTTGTGTAACCACCACATGCATCTAATTCCTAAACATAACATCCCAAAATAAAACTCCATACCCATTAATAGTAGTCACTCCCTAGTCCTTCCTCTTCCCTGACACTGGCAAACACTAGTGTACTTTCTGTCTCTATGGATTTACCTATTCTGGATATTTTCTATAAATGGAGTTATTTAACATCGGACTTTTTGTGTCCGCCTTTTCCTCATAGCACAATGTTTCTGAGATTGACCCTTATTGTAGCATGTTAGTACTTCTTTCCTTTTTATGATTAATATACCATCATATATGTATACCACACATTTTATTTATCCACATTTGTTGATAGAGATTTGGGTCATCTCCATAGAGATCTGGGTCATCTCCAACTTTTGGTTATTGTGAACAGTGCTGCTATAAGCATTTGTGTACAAGTAGTTACAAAAGTATTGTTTTTTACATTATGAAATAAGAGACAAAAATAATCTAATATGGATTAAAAACAAAACTATAAAACTAGGACAAATATAGGAGCATATGATTATAATATTAACCTAAACACAAATTCAGAAGCCACAGAGGAAGAAAAATTTACATCTGAATATTCTAAGTAAAAAAATTGGGATAAAGAAAAATAAAGTTTTCTTGGAAAGCATTAAGAAAATACAAACAATCCATAGGGAAAAAAGCAAATAAACAATAAATTTACAGAATAACCGAATAAATTCAAATAGGTACCACTTACCTAAATTAGCAAAAATTAAAAACACTGATAATATCTAAGGCTAGCAGAAATGTGAGGAAATTCCTTCATATTAATATTTAACACTCTTTCATATTCTCTAATATGCTACTAGAAGAAAATAATTTGATATAATCTTTTAGGACAGTTTAACAGCATCTATTAAACCATAAATGTATGTATTTCATGATCCATCAAACCAATTTCTACAAATTTATAGGGAATATACTTTCAAAATGTGTATATACATGCAGTAACAACGATAAAATGATCATGATTAAAACAGCATACATTTAAATAACACATATAATGACTTAGGTACTGTTCCAAGTATTTACATATATTATATCTCATTTAAGGATCACTACAACTCTACAAAGCAAGGACCATTACGATCTCCATTTTAAGGAAGAAGAAATCGAAGCAGAGAGACTGAATAAACTCCTCAAGGTCATACAGTAAGTCAGTCATGGGGGTAAGATATGAATCCAGTCAGTGTGATTTCAGATCCTTTTTTTTTTTTTTAAGATTTTATTTATTTATTTGACAGAGAAAGACACACTGAGGAGGGGAGTGGAAGGAGAAGCAGATTTCCTGCTAAGCAGGGAGCCCGATGCGGTACCTGATCCCAAGACCCTGGGATCACGACCTGAGCTGCAGGCAGGTGCTTAACGACTGAGCCACCCAGGCGCCCTAGATCCATGTTTTAAACCACAAGAATGACACAACTGGATAAAGATAAATATGTAACAAGTAGATAAATATTCACTTTAGTCTTGTTTTTAGTAACAAAAAATATCTAAATTAATAAGTAAATGGTTAAAATACGTAGATTATATGTTCTGACTTAGGAAAGATGTTCATGATGTATTGTTAAGTTGAAAAACTATTTTAGAGTTGGCAAGGAAGTGGAGAAAAAGGAACCCTCACATACTATTTGTGAGAATGTAAACTGATGCAGCCACTGTGGAAAACAGGATGGAGACTCCTCAAAAATTTAAAAACAAAAATACCATATGACCTAGTAATTCCACTATTGGGTTATTTACCTAAAGAACTCAAAAACATTAATTTGAAAAGATATATGTACCCTTATGTTTTATTTGCCTTATTTGCAAATTATTATTTGCATGCATTTTATTTATTTATTATTTTATATGCATTATTTGTAATAGCCAAGATACGGGAGCAATCTAAGCGCACATTGATAGATGAATGGGTAAAATGTGGTGTCCCTACACATACCTGATAGAATATTATTCAGCTGTTTTAAAAAAAAGGTGAGATCTTGCAATTTATAACAACTCTGATGGACCTAAAGGGTATTATGCTAAGGGAAATAAGTCAGAGAAAGACAATTATCATATGATATCCCTTATATGGGGAATCAAAAAAAAACCCCAAATGAATAAACAAAAAAACAAAAGGCAGAAACAGACACATAAATACAGAGGATTAATGGTTGCTAGAGGGAGGGATGGTCAGAGGTGGGTGGTGGGCAAAATGGATGAAGGGGAGTTGGAGAAATAAGGCTTCCAGTTACGGAATAAATAAGTCACAGGAGTAAGAGGTATAGCACAGGAAATCAAGTCAATGGTACTGTAACAGAGTTGTGTAGTGACATATTATATCAATTTATGGTGACCAAATATTTGTGGTGAGCACAGCATAACATATAAACTTGCTGATCACCATGCTGTACAACTGAAACTAGTATAACACTGTGTGTCAACTATACTTCAATTAAAAAAAATTTAAAAATACTCAATATACTTACTATATGACCCTACTTTTGCATTAAAAATACTGTATCACATATGTTTGCTTAAGTCTGGTAGCACATACAAAAACTTCCGACTGTGGGGTAGAGTAAGAAAGGAGGAAATTTTAAAAACTCAAACTCAAAAACTGTTGAGAATTCATGGGGGAAAACCCCAAACAATATAATTATTTTTCTGAATACACGGAAACAATAGTTAGTATAAGTCCTTTTAGAATCAAGCTGGCATTGAACATGGAAGAACCAGAATAATTTGGGAGGAAAAAATGTATTGTGTCTTATAATTTACTTAATACTTCTATGGATGTACACTGTGTCAAATAATAAAAATACTCTGTTGATTAAGCAGTTATGATGCTGGCCCTCATGGAGCAGACAATCTAATAGGAAAGAAAAGTAAAAAAACAAGTAAATACATAAACCAAATAACTATAGCATGTGATGAGTGTTATAAAAATAGGGTATTATGGTATAGAATAATAGAAGGAGAGGGACCTATTTGTGAAAAAAATAGCCCAAGATGGCTTCTCTGAAGAACTACTGAGCCAGCCAAGAGAAAAACTGGGAGATTTCTGATAGAAGAAACAGCAAATGCAAAAGCCTCAGTATAGTCTAGGTATTATAATTAGAGCAAAGTGTGTTGGGGAGAAAGCTTTGAGGTGATGTTGGAAAGGTAAGTAGTGGTAAGACTATATAAGGTCCTATATCTGAGCAAACAGTTTGGATTTTATTCTAAGTACATTGAAAAGCTACTAAGTAATTTAGAAGAGATTTATATGATCTAATCTAAGTTTAAAAATGTACAAAATGGGTACAAAATGGATTCTAAGGGGATCAAAATAGAAGGAAGGAGGCCAGTTAGGAAACTCAGATGGAGAGGGCCTTGGACAGCATGAGTAGAGACCACAAGAGTAAATGGATTCAGATTACACTTTTGGAGGTAAAACTGACAAGATTCCCAGACTGTTTGGGCATAAGAAGAAATGAGGAATTGAGAATGCTTGCCCATTTATGCCTTAGCAACTCAGTGGATGGAGGTAATATTTATTGAAACAAGAAAGACTTAAAGGAAACCAAAGAACAATGTTCCTGAAGCTAAGGGAACAATGTTTTCCTAAGAAGGGAATGATCAATTGTGTCAAGTGCTGCCGAAGAATTCAAGTAAGGTGAAGAGAGAGAAATACCTACTGGATTTGGCAACATGATGACTTTTGATGTCCACGACAAATGCACTTCCATCACAACAGAAGGGAAGAAAGTCACACTGCAAAGGGCTGAAGAGTGAATGGAAGGTGAGGAAGTTGGTTATGTATAGACAGCTCTTAAATTTTGTTTTTCTCAGAAGATCAGAGAAATGGGGCTACCACTGAAGGGGAAGGGCTAGGAAAGAGTGGTCAATGGAGAAAAGGTTTTGTTTTTGTTTTTTACGATAAAAGTTACCAAAGCATGTTTGTTGTTAAGAACACTCCAGAAAACAGAGAAGGACTGAGGAACAGGAGGTCTGCAGTTTTAGAACAGTGGGAATGGTCAGGGCTTCACATTACACATCAGCCTCTCTACTGAAATATAAGTAAGCACGGGTGCCTGGGTGGCTCTTAAGCGTCTAACTCTTGGTTTCGGCTCAGGTTTGATCTTGGGGTTGTAAGACTGAGCCCTGTGTGGGGTGCTATGCTCAGCGCGGAGTCTACTGGAATTTCTCTCTCCCTCTGTCCCTCCCCCTACCCTCCTACCCTACCCTTTCAAATAAATATATCTTTAAAATAAATAAATATAAGTAAGCATATTTACATATGTTAGAGGACAGTTGCCACTTCCAGGTTTTCTACATGTAGTTTCATAATCATGACCATGTAGATGATGGTGAAGAAGACCACATGAATTGGATTTTAAAGTAGAAAAATAAAATAGTATAAAATCACCATATAATAAAATTAGAACTTAAGAAAAGAAAAAAAATCCATATAATTTTTAAATTTAAAAACAAAACAAAACAGAATTGTACCTCTCGTTTGTCTAATGCAGCATATTCAGCTTCTATTTCTTCAGCTTCGGGATCTCGTGAGAACACCATTTGTGATTCCAGATTGAGAGCCAAATCTTTGTGGTGTTGCTTTTCAGCACAATCACAAGGAGTATCTTTATTTTCATTCTCGGCAAATAAATCTCCTCCATGTTTTACTAAAAGCTAAAAGAGATATTTTCAAAAACTTGCAACCACAGATTTAAACAAGTTATTTTATGCTACATATTTGAAAAAATAACTATATAATGAAACACACCAAAAACATAAAGTATGTACTTAGAATAACAAAAGTTATTTATATACGAGTAGCTTCTGATTTTAAGATGGTAATTCTTATTTATTGGTATTAGGGTGATTTCCTTTGATTAAAAACAGTAACAACAAAAGCCAATTTATTAAACTTCAAAAAGAAATTCAAACATTCCACCCAATTAAAAAAAATAAAGTTTTACTTAAAAATAAAAGCATTTTATGGTTATTCAATGCTTTAGATCATATAAATTTCTATAAATTTTCTTTTTTTTTAAGATTTTATTTATTTATTTGACAGACAAAGATCACAAGTAGGCAGAGAGGCAGGCAGAGAGAGAGGAGGAAGCAGGCTCCCTGCCGAGCAGAGAGCCCGATGAGGGGCTCGATCCCAGGACCCTGGGATCATGACCCGAGCCGAAGGCAGCGGCTTTAACCCACTGAGCCACCCAGGCACCCCTCTATAAATTTTCTTAAACAAGAACACTGGCAATACTGTTACTTTAACCACTAATGACTGAATGCCTGACATGGCAGACAATAGTTTTCAATTTATATCCTCATTTATCCAGTCTAAAACTGAACTGAAATTAGGAAGAGAAAAATCACTGAAGCAAAACTATTTCCAATAGTCCTCAAAGTAAGTGATGAGAATAAGCACTGATAACCAAGTTGGGAAGATACTGTATCAAACAATCTTTCAATTTTTAAAGGTGGGATTTTGCCCAAAGAAATCTCACCTTAAAAATACATGAAGGAGTAAAAACAAAACAAAACATGGAAGAGTGACTTGTCTTGTTTACTACTAAGGTTTCCAATAGTTTTGCAAAGTTAAATATGTTGTTACTAAAGGCTATCGGTTCAAATTTCCCCATTATGTCTGCAGAGACATTATTAGGAAGGACATAAATGCCATGAGGATGACAATCTAGGACATAATCTACCTTAAAGAATAGTGCGACAATTAGTCATGGAGCTGATTCTTTTATAGAATTCAGTCATGACCACAATAACATAGTAACAGCCACCATTTAGTGTCTTTTAAGTTCCAAACACTATGTTAAGTATTTCAAGTACACATTCTTATTTATAAACAACCCCAGGGGCAGTATGATGTCTCAGAGAAGTTAAGTAACTTGGCCAAAGTTGCCCACCTATTAAGCAGAAGATCTGAGATTCACACAGAAGTTTGACCAATTTCTTATAACCATAACTGGCTATTGTTCTGCCACACAGAATAGCTTGCTACCACATAAATTAAAAGAAGTCAAATGCATCCTTGTCCACGGTCAAGTTCTACCCGGATTTTACTTATGATCTAAATATGAGTAGCTTCAGTTTTCACGTTTTATGTCATCAAATAAAAATTTTCTTCCATATAATTTTATCTCCCTCCCTCCAACAAACACAGAGATCTTCTTATAAAGTTCCTTTATTGCTTTTGGAACTGGAATCCTTATGATTCTTTGATAGTCATCCCAAGAGGCCTGATGAAATAAGAACTTCTATCTGTCAGGCCTGAAAGCCATGGGCTAATTTGACAAGCCCAATGGATATGACTTCAGCTTCTTGGTCAAGGCTGAGGTTGTATCTCAGGGTAAAAAAAAATAATTTTTTTTTTAAATTATAAAAGCAAACACAGAAATAAATCAAGAAGAATATGGCTTGTGGCCACAAAGCGCAAAATATTTACTTTTTATATCTGGCTCTTTACAAAAAAAGTATGCTAGGCATCGCTCTAATCAGTCACTATTGCAGCCACATTCAGGAGCCCAAAGGCAAGGTCATATTAACTGCTACTAACTGTTCTAGTTGAAGAACCTCTCTAGTCGAAGTGTGGTCTGGAGATCAGTAGTACTACCTGGGAGTTTGTTAGAAACGCTGAATCTCAGCATAATCATCCACACCCCTCCCTCCCACTCCAGGCTTCTGAATCAGAATCTGATTCTGATGTCCAAGAGATTCTTATGCATATAAAAATTTGAGGGGTTAGGGGGTTAAGGTCTGTCTTTGGCTCAGGTTGTGATCTCAGGGTCCTGGGATTAGCCCGTGTTGGGCTCCCTGCTCAGCGGTGAGTCTGCTTCTCCCTCTCCCTCTGTCCTTCACTCCTGCTCTCTCTCTCTCAAATAAAGGAATAAAATCTTTAAAAAATTTTTGATAAGCACTGACCCTAGACTACTAACTATGTTGCTGTTGAAAAGGATATGTTTATATGAACTAACATAGTCAGTACTGGGAAGCTGCAGAAAGTCCACAGACTTACCATACCTATAGCAGAGTCTATTACCTGTTTTTAGCCATGCTGCTTGCTCCACAGCTTATCTACTCCTAACAGAGAATTAACTATTTGCTTCTGACCACTATGAAATTAGGAGAGCTGACTTTATTTTCTGGTTCTTTATTCAGAGTAGTAGAAAATGATTTCTGAAATGCATACTGGTAAAGCTTTCAAAGCCATGATTTGGATTTCCCTTACAACAGATACTGCCATAGGAGAGATTCTAAATATCAGCAAATAAAATAAGTCATCTTTAACTTAATGCTCCATTCTTTAGGAAAGACAACAAAATTTAAGAGGCTGTGGTATTCTAGAACATTGGTAAGGGGAACCTTCTTAGAAGGATACGCTGGAGTGCAGACTGCATTCTTTGGCATTAAAAAAAAATGGGTGTGTGAAAAGTCATTGCTGAAAAGTCACTGCTGAACATATATGCAACTTGGGAGAGATTTCTGGCCTTCTAATAATCTGTCTTTGAAAGGGGTCCTCAAATGACTGGAGTGGAGGTGAGGGAACTACAACGACCTGTATCTCCTTGCTGCAACTGGCACCTGGAGGAAGAAATCCTAACTGGTGATGACACACAGGGTCCATATTTGCAGCATTTGTTTTGGCAGGGAAAACCAGCATTGTGTACTTCTGGCACAGAAGCTGGGTAACAGCAGTACTGCTTGACACTGAAGCAGTACTTTAAAAAAGTACTTCAGCTTGCTGATATTTGGGGCATGAAGTTGGGAACATCAGTAAGTGAAAGATGTATTAGGTAGGGATATTAGTGAAACTGATGCTACCAAAGTCAGGTGTTCTGCTTTTATATAATAAGGGACTTCTATTTGGTTCTGAAGAGATAGTTTTTTTTTTTTAAAATGCTTCAACCAAAGCATTATAACTAAGTATCAATTTCCTCACTCTTAAAGCAAAGAGAACTGAATACTTTATTCAAATGTGACTTTTAGCCTCTCTTGCACACTCAGTGGTACATAAAATGTTCTACCTTAAAAGAAACATCTGGGGCGCCTGGGTGGCTCAGTGGGTTAAGCCGCTGCCTTCGGCTCAGGTCATGATCTCAGGGTCCTGGGATCAAGTCCCGCATCAGGCTCTCTGCTCAGCAGGGAGCCTGCTTCCCTTCCTCTCTCTCTGCCTGTCTCTCTGCCTACTTGTGATCTCTCTCTGTCAAATAAATAAATAAAATATTTAAAAAAAAAGAAACATCCAATTATCACTATCTCAACACTTCTGTTCATTTATTTTTGCCTTCCTTTCTCTTTATAATCTCAGAGAAAGAGGGGTAGTAGGGCAGCCCCCTAGTCTGCAAGAAAAATCCCTTCCCACTCCTTTGATCCATCATCTAAATAGCTGGACTCTGCACAAATCAATTAACTTCTTTAAGTCTCTATTTGCACAGGTCCATCTAGAAAATGAGGCTTATATAATCCTAAGAAAAGATGTTACAAAACAAGATGACTGCCAAAGTCTGTTCTAGTTGAAAATCACCATTTCTTCATCTCTATTTCCTGTATGACCTTGAGTACTCCATTACCCCTCTATCTTCACTCTTTCTGGTACAGGTGTTCTTTCCTTAATTCTGTTATCCTTCCAGTTACTTTCCTAATATTTTCCTTTCTTTTTTAACCACATTTTTCAAATTGGTGACAGACACCCACTGTCTCTCCACTTCCTTAGAAAAGACTCAATTATTCCCAGCAGTCTGACTTCTATCCTGACCATTTCACTAAAACAGTATTTCTGAAAATCATTAGTACTCTCAAATTCAACAGCTTTTCTCGGTCTTCTAACTGCTTTACCTTTTTGCAGCATGTCACATGACTGATTACCTCATCCCCCTGAAATCTTCTCTTGGTATCTGTGACAGTATTATACCAGTTCTCTTCTCTGCTTTTTCTTTTTCTTTTAAAAAAAGATTTTATTTATTCATTTGACAGAGACCACAAGTAGGCAGAGAGGCAGGTAGAGAGAGAGAGGAGAAAGCAGGCTCCCTGCTGAGCAGAGAGCCCGATGTGGGTCTCGATCCCAGGACCCTGGGATCATGACCCGAGCCGAAGGCAGAGACTTTAACCCACTGAGCCACCCAGGCGCCCCATCACCCAGGGCTTCTGATGGAAGACTGCTCGAACGTGTGGCTTTTGCCTCTTTGTCTTCATCTCTGACAGGCAGCAGCAAAGGAGGCCTAACGGAAAGGATGACAAACGCTGGCTTTAACCCACTGAGCCACCCAGGCGCTCCTTCTCTGCTTTTTTTTCTATTTGCTTCACAGGCCACTTCTTTTCACTCACTCTAAACACAGGCATTCTCCAAATAGGCGCTGTGACTTTAACTCTAGTTTTTCTATAATCGAAATCTTTCCTTGGATTTCTCACCTCTACCTTGTTTTTAGTTATCAACTCTATGCTGATGACACTCAATTCTAAATTTATTTTTTTAAAAAAGATTTTATTTATTTATTTGACAGAGAGAGGCACAGCAAGAGAGAGAACACAAGCAGAGGGAGTGGGACTGCTGAGCAGGAAGCCTGATGTGGGACTCGATCCCAGGACCTAGGATCATGACCTGAGCCAAAGGCAGGCACTTAATGACTGAGCTACCCAGGTGCCCCTAAATTTATATTCTTTACCCTCAAACAACTAGTACTAATTTTCAATAGCCTGAAACACCTAAGACCTCAATTTCCATCCTTCTAAATGAAAACTCAGTATGTTCTCCCTTCCTTTCAGCAAATTCCCTTATCTCATCTCACTTTTAAAATGTCTGTTGTCAGCAGGCTTCAAAGTGAGCCAGGTTCAAAACCATGCTCATTCTAATTAAAAATAATTTATTCTACTCTAATTATAAACAATAGTATCAGATTGTTATAGAAAAGGTGGAAAACCAATAAAAGAAAAACTCTATCACCCAAAGACAGCTTAACATTAACATTTTAAAGCCTCCATCATTTTTTAAAAATTGCACACATTTAACTTTTTTAAGCAAGCTCTAGGCCCAAGGAGGGGCTTGAACTCATGATCTTAAGAGTCACATGCTCTGTGCTCTACCAACTGAGCCAGCCGGGGGCCCCCAAACTCTCCATCATTTTAAACCCTTAGTCTCCCCTGCTTTCTTTTGTCAACTGACCAAGTTACCAAATGCTACCAAGTCCTCACAATGTCCCTTGCATCAACCTTACCCTTTCTGATTCCAAAACCACCACACAAATCGAGTCTCTTTATCAGTTCCTACCAGAATTAGTATAATAATCTAAAACCTATCACTCCCTCTACTACACTGGTTTTCAACCTTGGCTGACCACTGGAATCAGCTGAAGAATTTGAAGTTTCAAATACTGATATGTTTGGGCTCTACCCTCAGAAATGCCAACTTTATTGATCTGAGACTACACTATGGGATTTTTTTTGGTGCAGCCAGTTTACAACCACTATTCCAGCACAAAAGTTTTCAAACTGTGTGAGAATCATCCAGGTGGACTGACAGTCATATTAGAGGGAACCAGGGTGGGGATTAGATAATATGTACTTTTTACAAAAAGTGTTATGATTCCATTGTAGGTGTCCCACTAATTATGCTCTAAGTCAGGGCTTCTCAAACCTTAATGCGAATATGAATCACTTTGGAATTTTGTTAAACTACAGATTCAGGGGATGCCTGGGTGACTCAGTAGGTTAAGAACCGGACTCTGGATTTTGGATCTGGTCATGATCGCAGAGTTCTGGGATTGAGCCCTGTATCAAGCTCCTCGCTCAATGGGGAGTCTGTTTCTCCCTCTCTCTCTGCTCCTCCCTCTGTTCTCTCTCTCTTTCTCCAAAATAAATTTTAAAAATCTTAAAAAAAACAAAACTACAGATTCAGATTCATTTGGTCTGGAACCAGCCCAGAGATTTTGCGTTTCCAAGAAGTTTCCTAAATAACTGATGCTAATGCCAATCTGAGGACCATCCTTTGTGTAGCAAGGCTTCAAAACAATGTTTTACAAGTCCGCCATTCAAATCTATTGTACATAACCACCATTAGGCTAATCTTACTATATTTGCTTTCATAATAGTACTTTTCCAATCAAAAATGTTGATAGCTCAGTTTTCTATAAATAAATTCCAAATTATTATTATTTTTTAAAGATTTTATTTGTTTATTTGACAGACAGAGATCACAAGTAGACAGAGAGGCAGGCAGAGAGAGAGGGAAGCAGGCTCCCCGCTGAGCAGAGAGCCCGCCGCGGGACTCGATCCCAGCACCCTGAGATCATGACCTGAGCCGAAGGCAGCAGCTTAACCCACTGAGCCACCCAGGCGCCCCTAAATTCCAAATTATTAACCTTGACATTAGTATTTTCTACTTGGTATGGCCTCTATCTTCATTTTAAGTTATCTGTCTAATCACTCTTCTGCAAAATACTTTAACATGCATATGTCTGAGGCCTATGACAGTGCTTCTCAAACTCTGACATGTAAACATATAACCAGAGGAATTTGCTTAAAACTTGGGAGTACAGCCCCAGAGACTCTGATTTAGAATCTGTAGGCCTGGTGGGCCCAAGACTTCGTATTTATAACAAGCTCCTAAGGGTAAGTGATGCTGCAGGTCTGAGGGGCACATTTTTTTTTTTTTAATTTACATGACAGAGAGAGGAAGATCACAAGGAGGCAGAGAGGCAGGCAGAGAGAGGGGGAAGCAGGCTCCCTGCTAAGCAGAGAGCCCTAAGCAGGACTCGATCCCAGGACCCTGAGATCATGACCTGAGCCGAAGGCAGAGGCTTACCCCACTGAGCCACTCAGGTGCCCCCTGAGGGGCACGTTTTAAGTATCTTCCTCCAAATATTGAAATCTTACCTACTCAAATCATACTAGTACCCATGTAATCTTCCAGGATAAGTAAAATTAAAATGGTCTTCTTTTCCCTTCAATGCCTGTAACATTTACTGCCCAAATAATTAATACAGCTTTTGTATCATTAATATTTTGGAGGCAATAAGGAAATCATAGCTTATTTTAATAAATATTAGAAAACCAAAGTAACTAAATTGTCGAGCTGGGACTACAACTTCTGTAGTCTTTTCAGTTTTAAAACTCCATGTGCTAAAACACAATATAATTAAGTAAAACTCTTCAGGTTGACCTGTGAATGGTTTTTAGGGCTTTTCATTGAAGTGTGAAATGCTCTGATAGCTGCCAAAGTGTCAAATAGGCCTTATGGCTGTAAAGGGAAAAGTGACTTACCACCTTCAGTTTTCTAGTGACCTCTATTTGATCCGACAATAAGTAGCTACACTTAAAGCTTTGAATAAGCAACTGGGACAGAGGTGCATAGGAAATATCTAAGATAATGCTCATTTTAAAAAATACTTTTCACAAAGAATGAAACACTATCAAAAGCAATAACCTCCACACATCAACCATGTATTGAATCACTATGACAGGAAAAGCACTAATATAAATAAAATGAGGCTTAATGACTAGGCTGGCTCTTAGGAAGTCGGCCAAGGGGAGAAAAATCACTGGGCTTTTAATTGGGCCACGCTAATAGACCTAACCCACCATTCTACTCCGAAGTCCATCTGTATTCCAAAGAAATAGAAAAACAAAAACTCAGCAACTAAGAAAAAAGTGTATTATTTATTGAGCTAAATTCTTGTAAGATTTGTTTTAATGGAGTTCCATTTTTTTTGCACTGGGCATCTATTACACAGCATTTTAAAAATTCTGGGTGGCTCAGTGGGTTGAGCCGCTGCCTTCGGCTCAGGTCATGATCTCAGGGTCCTGGGATCAAGTCCCGCGTCGGGCTCTCTGCTCAGCAGGAAGCCTGCTTCCCTCTCTCTCTCTGCCTGCCTCTCCATCTACTTGTGAATTCTCTCTGTCAAATAAATAAATAAAATCTAAAAAAAAAAAAAAAATTCTTCATAATCTTTGTAATTTTACCAAAAAATCTTTGCTTTTCTCTTCCAATTCTTTGCATAATACAGGGTCCAGTGCAAACTGTGAGCCAAATCCAGCCTGTACAGTCCATATAGCTCTATTCTGCAAATGAGTGGCATGAGTTTGATGCAAAAAGACAAACACAAAGACAAAAACCAGGCCAAGGTAAATTCGGGTATCAGTATTAGATATACGTATAATGATGGTGTCAGTAATAGAAGGCAGTCACGAGGAAGAGCTAGAGGTTACAAAGACTGAGTACAGTTTTTGGTATGTTGAATTTGACAGACTCTTGGAATATAAATACAAGGAAGTCAACTAGGCAGCAATATAGCATGAGGAACTTCAGGGCTAGATATTCCATTGCAATAACTTATATCAATCCACCAGTATCTTCATACCTGGAAGTTTCCAGAAGAACTGTATAGTTAAGAGGTTCTTGGTGTGATTGTGTGTGTGTATATGATATGTACTTTTAACTTACTATGGAACACAATTAGGGTAAGAAGATGAGGAAAGTTTAAGGTTAATATTTTATTTCTATGGTTCAAAATAATGAGCCATAAAGAACCGTTTAAATTATTAAATGTACATATGACATTGTCACCTGATGAGTTACCAAGTCTCTCTTTAAATAAACATAGAGAGAAAAACATTTTGAACCACTAGAGAAGGCATATTTCCATAGATAAGAGAATTCAAAACAAAACAAAACAGGCTGGGGTGCCTGGGTGGCTCAGTGGGTTAAGCCGCTGCCTTCGGCTCAGGTCATGATCTCAGGGTCCTGGGATAGAGCCCCGCATCGGGCTCTCTGCTCAGCAGGGAGCCTGCTTCCTCCTCTCTCTCTCTGCCTGCCTCTCTGCCTACTTGTAATCTCTCTCTGTCAAATAAATAAATAAAATCTTTAAAAAAAAAAAAAAACAAAAACAGGCTGGCCTTAACTATGGAATAAAATAATCAGTTTAGCCTTAAAGCCCCTACACTGAAAATGAGATATATCTTAGAGCAATCAAAGATCAACAAAAAATTAGTGTTCGAAGAGGTCTTTTGAGATAATACAGATAGTTTTCTCTTGGATGGTTGGAATTGATAATCTCAAAGAGGTATAGTAGACAGTCACTGTAAAGACCAAAACTAGAAACCAGTACTCTCTTTACCATACTATGATCTCTTAGCTTTATGAAAAAATTAATAAATACTTCATAACATTCTTTTTAACTCAAGGAATATGATACCACATGAAGATACCTACAGATTAATACTGTAAGAAGTACAATTATTAGATTCTATATTTCAAGACATTTATTTTATGTACTAGTATTAGTAAACACACTAAGAGCTCTGAAAATTAAAGTATGTTGGAACTTCTTCTAGTTTAATGAATAGTAAGCATTATAAAAAGTCAATCAAGGCCTAAAGCTGGGCAAGTATATAGTCGAGTATACGTAAGAGATTACATTTATATAGGTAAAAGGATATGCTGGAATTTGCTGAGGAAAACTAGAATAAATTCAACCAAGGTATTTATAGGGTTCTATTTGGGATGTTTTATTAAGTCAATTAATTCCTCTGAATATAGAAAATGAAAACAGTTACCAAATGGTGTGATTTATGAATGTGATATGTTGACAGATCGAAGTTAAAACACACGCACACATTCATTTACACAACGCAAATCAGGACTGTCAATTCAGAATAAACCTAGCACTAATTTCCTTCACTGAGCAAAAAATAATACTGGTAAAAGCACTGCACTCAATTTTTGGGAACAGTTTAATAAGCATGTCACTGTACACATACTTCAAAATCAACAAGTACTAAAGCAATGCCTATAAGAGAATTTTTGGAAGCAAGATATTAAAGCAGTAAAATAAAAGAATTATTATTACTATCAAGAATAAGCTATTTTCTACCCTAACTCACTTGAGAAATACGATGCAACCCCATCAATAATGATGAGTCACTTCAGCAGAGATTCTTTCATAGGAGGTGAGAAAAGAATATACAAAAAGGCTTATGTAGGGGCAGCTGGGTGGCTTGGTGGGTTAAGCCTCTGCCTTTGGCTCAGGTCATGATCTCAGGGTCCTAGGATCGAGCCCCGCACCAGGCTCTCTGCTCAGCAGGGAATCTGCTTCCCCACCTCTCTCTGCCTGCCTCTCTGCCCACTTGTGATCTCTCTCTCTCTCTGTCAAATAAATAAATAAAATCTGGAAAAAAAAAAAAGATTTGTGTAAAAAGTCTCGGGAATTCTACTGATAGGCGCACACCTACCCCTCACCCCACCAATCCTAGGACATCCTTCCACCACACTGTAAATCAATGTTAGAAAGCACTGCTTACAAAAATAGTTTCAAGTTAATGACTGTCACTAACTTACTAGTGGGCAAAGGTGAGAAAACCCCAAGAGATAAAAAAGATTCTAAAAGACAAACCAGTATCATAACTAATAGCATAAACAAAAGATAAGATCAGAAGGATTTTTAAAGTAAAAAGAACTGTCACTTCAGACACACTAAAGAAATCATATAATAGGCTGTAATCTTTTAAAATGCATAAGAAAATGAAAGACATTTATATTTTTAATATCTTTGTCAATTTAGAAGTATAAAATATATATGTGAGTAACATTAAAGAAGTATTAAATTTTCAGATATATATTTTAATCTGATTAGGATCACTGCTCTTCCATCAAAGGTCTAAGGTTTGGTAACATACTCTGTGATTGAATCTATAATGCTCCCTACTCACACTTTAATATATCTATATAAAAGAACTTCTATAATAAGTATAGACTGACATGAATGTAGCTGACAAAAACCCATTCTACTCTATGTACAGTAGTGATGACACCATGAAGAGTAAGCATTTCCTAGCTTAGTTATGATCTTGTATTGCATGGCTGATTTTATCTAAGCCTGCTGTTATATATGAAATCCAAAAGTAGAAAAATTAAAGTGCAATATAGTATTCAGGAATATATTAATGCAGATTAAACAGAAAACTTTTTTTTTTTTAAAGATTTTATTTATTTGTTTGACAGAGAGAGATCACAAGTAGTAAGAGAAGCAGGCAGAGAGGGGGGAAACAGGCAGAGAGGGGGAAGCAGGCTCCCTGCTGAGCAGAGAGCCAGATGTGGGGCTTGATCCCAGGACCCTGAGATCATGACCTGAGTCGAAGGCAGAGGCTTAAACCACTGAGCCACCCAGGCGCCCCTAAACAGAAAACTTTTTAAAACATTTTAAGTTATAAAGTTTTTTTAAAAGACCAAAATAAATATATTCATTAATATTTACCCCTTGCTTAAGGAACTGATCAATTTTAGGTAATCTAAGTCCCATGGCTAAGATTTGCAATATCCAACATGTATAAACTGGCTTCTAAAAATCAGCCAAAAAGTAGAACATATCTCTACCAAAACCCTTACTCTAAGTGACAAGTGTTTAATTGATGACTGTGATCTTCAGGAATGTTAGCTAATTTTTAATTGCTCTTGATTCCATTTTAGTCCCAAGGGGGACTGTTTATGGGTTTATTTTTAATCTTTCCCTAAAACAGCGGAATGACTTTATTTAAAAGACATCCAGATTCTCTTAGAACCGTAAAGAAGACAAAAAGGACTGAAGTAACTAAAGTAACTGTTAAGATAAGCAAAGAAAACTCTGATTATTACATGTTACCAAGACACAAATTTTACAGAATGTAGAATATTAAAAAAACAGTTTTACCTCGACACAGGTTTTCATCCCTGAGGCAGCGGCATAGTGCAGGGGTGTGTTTTTTTTGTTATCAACGGCATCAATAGCTGCTCTCTCATATTCTCCTTGGTCAAGTTTTGCTCCTTTCCACCTTAAGATCATCTGCAGACAATCTGCTCTTCTGAAATCATCTTCTGCGGGCCGTGCTAAGCGAGGATGAAGGGCGCCTTCAGATATCATAATTTGAGGTCCCATACATAACAAATGCATAGACGTTTCATTGTGCACATTCCGTTTATTTGGATTTCCATCTCTACCAAAAAGAAAAGTCCTAAAATGGTAAAGAAATAAATGAAAACCAGTGTCTCATCTTGAAATAAGAACACACACAGAAGATAAATTTAAAACATAAACTCACTTCTAAGCTGTTAATAAAATGTCTACTGAAGCTTTTTTCAAAATAAGCTGTATAACTAATTCTTACACTTATTAAAAACTCCATTCTAGAACAAAATACTAAGAGAAAGAAGGGTGAGTATCTTTATGGAATTTGCTAATAAGAGAGGGGGATAGAAGAGAAAAGAAAAGGGAGGAAAAATAAAGGAGAAGTGAAGAAAAAGGAGAGGAAAGGAACAGGAAAGGCTGCATGAGACTCATATGTCACTCACATGAATGCCCGAGTATACATTATTAAACATTCCACACCAACTTTTCTTTTCTTTTCTTTATTGTTCTGCCCTATTTCTTAGTTACATCTTTATTTAATAAGGACAGTGACAATCAATATAAGCACAGGAGGGCACCTGGGTGGCTCAGTGGGTTAAGCCGCTGCCTTCGGCTCAGGTCATGATCTCAGGGTCCTGGGATCAAGTCCCACATCGGGCTCTCTGCTCAGCAGGGAGCCTGCTTCCCTTCCTCTCTCTCTGCCTGCCTCTCTGCCTACTTGTGATCTCTCTCTCTGTCAAATAAATAAATAAATAAATAAATAAATCTTAAAAAAAAAATATAAGCACAGGAAGTAGTGCATAAGTCTAGGATTAACTTTTAAATCTAGAAAAAAATTTTCTCTAAAAGCCATTGGCTAGTGCTACTTACACAGTATAATACTTTTTGAGGGGGTAAGTTGTGGTCAGTTCTAGAAGACCAAGATTTAAGTCCAAAGTGGGTAGCCTTTACCAATGATAGGTTTAGGTGAGCTCCCTTAACTAATGCCAAACCTAGATCTGACAGTTATGCTTAGCTCCCTAATACAACCTTGAACTAGGATCATAGGACTAATAGTTGAGCCAATTCAGTGGCTATAAGATACTGGAAAATGAATTGGGGAAAAAAAACAAAACCTGCTATAATACAGTCAGCCTATACTAGAAAACACACAAATACATTATGAAATGGGAATATAACTCCCGTATCTGAAGATGAGTGCCTACATTTACTGTGGAGGGCTGGTATCATTTGCATTTCTATGTCCAAGTACAGAACAGCAAAGGGAAGGCAGCGGGGCCAAACTCTAACCCCTAGTTAAATCTGGATTGCTTTTAGGTTAGTTTTAGCTTAAACATATGGGTCTGACAGAAAAAACTGACAATAAAGATGCTAGAATGGACTCTGCAATTTGAATGAGATAGCCAAGCTGGAAAGCTCTTATGAGAAAAAGGTTAAGTTGGAGGTCCTAAGGCAGAAGATCCCAGACAACTCTGGACTTTTCCTGTTCTTATCATTCAGGAGTCTAGTAGAGCCCTTCAAAAACAGTCTATCAGGGTTTTAGCACTACATTGATTTGAACTGTCCTGAAAGTAGACATGGTGTTGCCAGAGCAGGAACAAATAAATTACCATTACTTGTAATAAACTATGTCAGTTCCTCATACCTCAATTCTTCCCACTGGGAAACTGCAATTAAAGCCAGATCAGACATTACTCTGTATGTAGTGGGGTCTGCACTATAGCTGAGTATGGTAGGCAGAATAAGGTCCCCACCCCCAAAAGATCCATGTCTTAATCCCTGGAACCCAAGAATATTGTACCTTACATGGTGAAAAGACATTAGTGGTGTGGTTAAGTTGAGGTTCTTAACATGGAAAATTAGCCTGGATTAACCAAGTGAACCCAATGCAATCACAATCCCTTTCAAGAGGAAGACAGGAGGCTCAAGAGTCAAAGAGAGATTGGAAGATGGAAGGAAGCTAAGATGGTTTCTTTTATTTTTTTTTTAAAGATTTTATTTATTTACTTGACAGAGAGAGATCACAAGTAGGCAGAGAGGCAGGCAGAGGGAGAGAGAGGAGGAAGCAGGCTCCCCGCTGAGCAGAGAGCCCGATGCGGGACTCGATCCCAGGACCCTGAGATCATGACCTGAGCCGAAGGCAGCGGCTTAACCCACTGAGCCACCCAGGCGCCCCTAAGATGGTTTCTTTTAAAGACGGAGGAAGGACCCACAAGCCAAAAAGTGTAGGCATCTTTAAGAAGCTGGGAAAGGAAGGAAGGCATTGATTCTACCCTAGAACATCCAGAAGGAATGCAGCCCTGCTAACACCCTGAGTTTAGTCCAACAGAACACTTCAGACTTCTGATCTCTAGAGCTTTAATATAATTAATTTGTGTTAAGTTTTTAAGTTTGTGGTACTTTGTCACAGTAGTAATAACAAGTTAATATAGCAAGGAGCCCTGAAAATAAGATTCTGGAAGGTTATACAGCAGACTCCTCCTGTCTGGAGGCAGGGTAGAAAAGCCTATCCTTGAGTGTACACAAAAGATCCTATGGAAGATCTTGTGTGTATCTCTCAGGGGATGAAAAGACTAGCATCTGAATTTTACGAAATGGGGAATATCTTCATGGTCTCAGGTCTTATCCACTCCTCATCCTCCTTCAAATGTAAAGATCTATCTCCTGGGAGGTAAATCTCTCTGGAGTTCTCAATCTTTATTCAGTCACAGTTTAATTTTCAAAGCTTGTCTGTTAGCCCAGGTCCCAAATTTCAGTAAAATTTCCTCAGAAAGTCCTACTTGTACATATTTTCTCTACAGTCCAACATAGCCTTTATGGCCTTCTAATCCTCACAGTACACATGTAGGTTCTTCATTGCTTGCTCTGCTGTTTGGTTTCCTAGAAACTAACGGAGACTATCTAAACAAACCCAGTCCTATTTAGAAGCTTCTTTACACTATGTTCCTTCCTCCAGTTTGGTCACTTCCTTGTCTTCATACAGCATCTGAATTATATAACTCATTACACTGCATCATAGTTACTTTCTTACACATCTGTTTCTGTCTACCACTTAGTTCATAGGCTTCTAAGGCAGGGTCTATATCCCATTCTTTCTGAAATCCTCACCATACTGTCAGACACACCAATTTCTTGCTATAACTTTGACAGATGAACTGAATGTATATTACTCTTCTGACCTAAATTGGTGACATAATGTTGGAGATCTCTTAAGACAACACTCTAGACCTCTCAAGACAGCAGTGTAGTAAGATCAAGAACTGATCAAGAACATAGCATCTAGGACAGAGTGTCAGGCTCTAATCCTAATTCTGTCACTTCATGTGATAATGGGCAAATTACATAATAAATAGCTCATTAACAGCTAATACATGGTTCATCTCCTTCGACCATGTAAACCTACTTCTGAGAACTTAGACTAAAGGAAATAATGTAAAAGAAATAAAAATTGGTGCCTCGGTGGCTCAGTTGGTTAAATGTCCAACTCTTGATTTTGGCTCAGGTCATGGTCCCAGCCAGGGTTGTGGGTCTGAGCCCCATGTCGGGCTCCTCCCTCAGCAGGGAGTCTGGTGGAGATTTTCTCCCCCTCTGACCCCCAACTCTGCACACACACGTGTATACACACTCTCTAAAATAATTAAGTCTTTAAAAAAATAAAAATCTATAGGAATAATGACATTCAATACAGGGTTACTTTAATAAAATTAGGAATCAGGGGCGCCTGAGTGGCTCAGTGGGCTAAAGCCTCTGCCTTCGGCTCAGGTCATGATCCCAGGGTCCTATGATCGAGCCCCACATCGGGCTCTCTGCTCAGCGGGGAGCCTGCTTCCTCCTCTCTCTCTCTGCCTGCCTCTCTGACTACTTATAATCTCTATCAAATAAATAAATAAAATCTTAAAAAAAATAGGAATCAGTCAAATGTCTGGTTTATAGGAGAAATGGGAAACAAATCATAGTATATTTTAAAATAAAAAATTATAAAGTTATTACAAAGTCTGTCTATAAATATTTATATTTCAAAGTATAAAATAAATAATTATAAAGTCATTACAAAGTCCCTGAAGGTTATAGCTTAAACAAGAAGGGCACACAAAATAATTCTAACAGTTGTTTAAAAGAGGCAATAACATGGGCAGTTTTGTTTGTTTATATGACCATATTGTTGCTTAACAGTTAAAAAAAAAAAAAAGGAAAACCTACATACAATATTTTGCCCATGTCAACAACTGATGATAATATGTATTTATAATGGTTGAATTAATAGTGGGATTGTAGTAGATAACTAAAATTAAAATTATATTCTAAAAATGTCTTCGAAATTACAACCTTTCCTAGGAGGCATTAAATTAAGAAAATAATTTCATTTTCTTAAAAATTTAATTTAAGAAGAAATTATTAAAATTAATTCAGATTCTGGGGCGCCTGGGTGGCTCAGTGGGTTAAGCCGCTGCCTTCGGCTCAGGTCATGATCTCAGGGTCCTGGGATCGAGTCCCGCATCGGGCTCTCTGCTCAGCAGGGAGCCTGTTTCCCTCTCTCTCTCTGCCTGCCTCTTCATCAACTTGTGATTTCTCTCTGTCAAATAGATACATAAAATCTTTAAAAAAAAATTAATTCAGATTCTGTAAGATTCTGCTTAAACCACTTTTATCCAGCCCTTTCTGTTCCCATTTCCGATATATTATTTTTTCTCTTTCTGTTTGTTCAGGAGATCTCGGGTCATTTACACCACAGGATTCAACGCAAGTTGGACAAATGTCAGTTGATACAGAGAGATCTCTCTCTTTTTCATATTAAACATTTCCAGATCCCCCCCAATACAGAGAAGAGATAGATAATTTTGCAGTTGACAGATTTGACAGTTGACAAATTTGCAGTTGACAGTTTGGGTAACTGTCCAAACTGCCAGACTCTGATTAATCAAACAAAAAAGTTTACTATCTTCCTATGGACTCTGAAAAACAATCTGAGGGGTTTGAAGTGGCGGGGGGGTGGGAGGTTGGGGTACCAGGTGGTGGGTATTATAGAGGGCACAGCTTGCATGGAGCACTGGGTGTGGTGAAGAAATAATGAATACTGTTTTTCTGAAAATAAATAAATTGGAAAAAAAAAAGTTTACTATCTTCAAGTTAAAATATTAAAGTAGCTTCTTATATGTATTTACTCAGGAAAGATCCTTAAATTTACTGGACATAGTACCACAACTACATAAATACTCTGTGTTAATATTATATATTCTAATTTTATTCATTCACATTACTACTTTTCTATCACCTATATTTTTTTAAAGATTTTATTTATTTATTTGACAGAGATCACAAGTAGGCAGAGAGGCAGGCAGAGAGAGAGGGGGAAGCAGGTTCCCTGCTGAGCAGAGAGCCCGATTCGGGGCTCAATCCCAGGACCTGAGATCATTACCTGAGCTGAAGGCACAGGCTCAACCCACTGAGCCACCCAGGCGCCCCTCTATCACCTATTTAGTATAAAAAGTAGAGTCTTCCTTAATGTACATGAGTGCATAGTGGAATAATAACTAGTTGATATGTAAGTTTTAGGTAGACCCCTCTCTGTAACAATGTCAGTAATTATGAAGTGTATTTTACTACTTGCACAGTTTAATTCTGGAATAGGAACAAAAGATAACTATTAGAAAGGTGGAATAAGAAAAACATTCAGGAGCCATTTGTTTTTCTAGATTCTTTATCACTGTTACCTCTATTTCTTCTTTAATCTCCACTTTCAAATGACTCAATGCTTATCACAGCACTGAAATAGCACTCTTCACATCCCCAGGAAATTTCCTAATGGCTAAATTCACCATCACTGGGGCGCCTGGGTGGCTCAGTGGGTTAAAGCCTCTGCCTTCAGCTCAGGTCATGGTCCCAGGGTCCTGGGATTGAGCCCCGCATCGGGCTCTCTGCTTAGCAGGGAGCCTGCTTCCTCCTCTCTCTCTGCCTGCTTCTCTACCTGCTTGAGATCTTTGTCTGTCAAATAAATAAATACAATCTTTTAAAAAAATAAATAAATTCACCATCACTATCCTTAACTTTTGCTTTTAACCTGAAATAGTTGACTATTCATTTTTTTTTTTTTAAGATTTTATTTTTGATAGAGTGAGCCACCAATCGGGATATGGGGGAGAGGGGAGGTGCAGAGGGAGTGGGAGATAAGCTCACTGAGCAGGGAGCCCGACACAGGTTCTGGGATCATGACCTGAGCCAAAGGCAGACACTTAATCAACTGAATCACCCAGGTGCCCCGGACTATCCATTTATATCCTGAATTTTCTATTACCTTGGTTTCCATAAGTATACACCTTCTCAATCTCTCTCTCTCTCTCTCTCTTTTTTTTAAACACAGTTTCTCTTTACCCATTGGTAGCAGCTCCACTTCCTAATCCCTTACTGGAAGAAAATTCAGTTCTGAATCCATTTTCCTCTTCATACACATTCCCTCCTTTTAGAGAGCAAATCTCTTCTCACAGCCATCTACCTGTCTTTCAATGGTTTCTATGAAGGTACTTTGTAAACTATAAAATATTAACAGAATCCAAATGATAGACAATGGTGGTGGAATCATGATTCTCTTAAAGGGCTTCTATTATTACTTCTGTGATAATTATTAATGCTCTATCACCCTGTCTGAGTTCTCATCTGAACACTAGACCATATTCTAACTCCTTTATAGGCCCCCTTCTCTTGCATATTCCACTATTGTCTCCTATTCAACTGAGCTCCCTCCAAAATAACAGTCTATCTGCCAGAGCCTCAATTTCTTGCCATTAACACTCTTATTCTCTCAGTCACTAATACATACACGTATCTTCAGTTTCATTTAAATATTCGCTTTCATGCAACAAGTACTGGAGTTGTTATTTGGCAAGTACTATTCTAAAACTTGGGCATATTGTGAAGAAAACAAATTAAGTCTACCTCCTATGGAGTCTGCAGGCAAGGAGGGGAGGAGAGGAGAACTTCAATCCATTTAACCCATTAAAAGAACTTGATAACTCCTAAAATGACAGAGTAAAAAATAGAAATCAAGGGACGCCTGGGTGGCTCAGTTGGTTAAGCTGCTGCCTTCGGCTCAGGTCATGATCCCAGGGTCCTGGGATCAAGTCCTGCATCAGGCTCCTTGCTCGGCAGGGAGCCTGCTTCTCTCACTGCCTCTGCCTGCCTCTCTGCCTGCTTGTGTGTACTCTCTCTCTACCTCTGGCAAATAAATAAAATCTTTAAAAAAAAAAAAAAACAAATAAAAAATTAAGAAACTCCATTACTTCTCAAAGCTTGATATTAACATATGTTTTAATGAAGGTTTTATATTTTATTTCCAAAGAAGCTACTCTGTAAAATTTAAAGAATATGTACTATAATTCCCATTTTATTTATTTATTTTTAGAGATTTTATTATTTATTTGCCAGAGAGAGAGGGAGAGTGAGCACAAGCAGGGAGAATGGCAGGCAGAGGGAAAAGCGGGCTCCCTGCCGAGCAAGGAACCCAATGTGGGATGTGATCCCCAGGACTCTGGGATCATGACCTGAGCCAAAGGCAGATGCTTAACTGACTGAGCCACTCAGGTGTCCCTGTAATTCCCATTTTATACATGACTTTCCACAAGATATAACTAAAAAGTATCCCAACCAGGACACCATGACTGCAAAATTTAAGTCTTCTTGCTACATTAAATAGTAACTATTTATGAATATGGATTTAGTTTCTTATGAGGGAGGCACTGTGGTGTGATAGAATGTAAATAAACAACATTTGGGTTCTGAGAGATAAGGACCCAAACTAGCTGCTAAACTGTAAGCTATTTTTACCATATTATCCTGCCTAACAAGAGAGGAAAGTTATGCCTGTTTGTCGTAGGTACCATAAAGTTAAAGGAAATGGTGATAAAATCAAGGTCTTATTTCATATGGAGGTTTTACTCTATGGTCACTAGGTCATTGACTAAGTATATATATACCTGTGTCTATCCATATATTTCATGTATTAGTAATCTAGCCAAGGTGAGCAAGGGACTATACTGAAGCCAGTAGACACATACCTAACATTAAATGAGGCATCGTAAGAAAATAATGGCCATCAGTTTTGTTAGAAAGTCTAGCAAGGTTAAATACAGTGAAATATCTGAAGCTATCTAAAACATAAATAATTAAAACAGACTTGCTATTTTATTTAATACTGATGAATACATGCTATTTACCCTTATTCTACATGACAGTGTTAAAAAGAATAATTTCTTGGGGGACCTGGATGGTTCCATTGGTTAAGCGTCTGACTTGTGGTTTCACCTCAGGTTGTGGTCTCAGGATCATGAGATGGAGTTCCATGTTGGGCTCCCTGTTCACAGTGGAGTCTTCCCCTTCCTCCCTCTCCCTCTGCTCCTCCCCAGCTCTCATTTGTTCTCTGTCTCTCAAACAAACAAATAAATAAATAAAATCTTTAAAAAGGGGGGAGTAATTTCTTAATTCAAAAAGCAAGTAAACATTTAATAATTTATGATTTTAACTAAATTTTTTAAAAAACAACAAAAAAAATCAAATTAAGGAAATCAGAGTTGCTTAACCTTAGGAAAGGAGAACAATAATTTCTGATTCTAGCATATGATGTTAAAGGCTTTACTAAAGAAATTAAGAGCCAATGATCTCTCCAGACAATAAAGGAAATAAAGAAGAAAATACCCAAAAACTTTAGACTGAAATGAAACATATAAAGTTAAGTAAAATACATATGGCCAAATTATAAAAGTAGTTCAAACTTGTAACTAAAGAGAATATATTCATCTTTTCTATAGGTCTTTACTTATTCAATAGAATGATAACCACATGACAGAGAAAGACAGATATATTCTTGCCTTGAAGAGTCAAGAATATTGACCAAATCAGCAGCTCTTAAATTTTTTGGTCACAGGTTTCTTACACTTTAACAATCAGTTAAGTTTCCTAAGAGCTTTTGTTTATGTGGGTTATATATATTTATGTTTATATTAAAAATTAAAACAGACATTTAAAGATACTTATTCATAAAAAAGCCATTATATATTAAATAATCTTGATATATTAAAATGAAAAAAAAACTATACTTAGAAACAAAAATTAAGTGAGAGGAATGGCACTATTTTACACATTTATAAATTTCTTTTCAGGTCTAGCTAACAGAAGACAAATTCTCATAGCATTCTATCTGTTCTGATGTGTCGTTTTGGTTCAAAGAATATAAGGAAAATCTAGCCTCTATATAGTTAGAAAAAGGACCAGTATTCTAAAATACCTTTTCTAAAATTAGTAGTCTAAAGTGCCTGAATATTCATATTTGATACTATACCAAAAATTCAACAAGTGGCCATTTCTTGTGTTACTTGCAATGTAAAATCTGAAATCAAACCAATCAACTTTTTTCGTACTATACTCAATGATGGAGATTAATTAAAAACAGTAAGTTTAAGTAAAAGAAGTAACTTTTACTGCTTCAACAAGGATATTTTTAAGTGAAACTGGTTTGTTTTTTTTTTAAACTGCAAGTGGCCAGCCGTGATGAATACGATTACTACGAAGGTTGTGTACCAGGTTTTAATTCATCTACAGGCATCAGCAGTTTTATTTCCCATTTATTTTGCACTTTCACTGCAAATGTCAACACAGTGAAAAAGGCAAATAATACTTTAGTATTAGTACAAAAATAGATTTGACCTCGTGTAACTCCTAAAAGCATCTCAGGATCTAAGAGTCCTCCGACATACTTTAAGAATCACTGTGTTAGGGGCGCCTGGGTGGCTCAGTGGGTTAAGCCTCTGCCTTCAGCTCAGATCATCATTTCAAGATCCTGGGATTGAGCCCCACATCAGGCTCTCAGCTCAGGGTGGAGCCTGCCTACCCCCCAACCCCCTGACCCTGCGTCTCTCTGCCTGCCTCTCTGCCTACTTGTGATCTCTCTCTGTCAAATAAATAAATAAAATCTTTCCAAAAAAATACTGTATTTTACTTTAGTATTCCAAGCAAGTTTTAATTAATCATATTATAAGACTTGATACTAAATATTATAGTAGTTCAATGTTAGGAAGCTAAAGCAAATCAACAGTTCTGTAATCTCACTGACGATACTCAGCTTTAACAAAAAGTTTTAATGGTTTAAGTATTCAATAGTTAATCTATTGAGAACATTACTATGTGTCTAAAATTGTATTTACAATCTTTACAATAGAGTGGAGAAGATGAGTTTAACAATAATAAGATGGTTTAAAATAAGATGGTTTAAAATCTAAGTTGCAGGAATTTCAGAAAACAAAAAAAAAAACCCTGCAGGTCAGAGTAGTTGTAGGTAAATTCATGAAAAGGGCAGAAACCAAGTTAGGATTTAAAGGACAGGGAATCAGAGAAGAAAGAAGACATTTGAGAATCAAAGAGCAACAGGAATAAAAGCTATCGGGGGTGGCATTTCTAAAGGTGGGAGAGCACAAAGGAAGTCAGTCAACAAGTGTCACTGATAAAAACTTGTTAAGAAAGTAATGAGAAATTAGGCTGGCTGGGTAAAATGAGGGCAAGGTCAAGGGAGCTTTAGAAGTCAAACAGAGTAATACAGACAAAAGGGTATTGTTACAGTTTTGCCATGATAGAAAAAATATTAAAAAGGATATAACTGGGGGCGCCTGGGTGGCTCAGTGGGTTAAAGCCTCTGCTTTAGGCTCAGGTCATGATCCCAGGGTCCTAGGATTGAACCTGGCATCGGCATTGGCATCGGCATCGCCATTGGGCTCTCTGCTCAGCAGGGAGCCTGCTTCTCTTTCTCTGCCTGCCTCTCTGCCTACTTGTGATCTCTGTCAAATAAATAAATAAAATCTTTAAAAAAAAAAAAAAGGATATAACTGAGCAAGATTAATTTGGACATTAGATTATGATAGGAAAAGACTTGGAAAAAAAACATTTAGGAATCAGATATTTTTCCCCGTTGGAAAGACAGGTTGATAAGGGTGAGCTAAGCTTGGGGCAACGGAATGGAAAGACGTGAACTCTAGAGATAAAACTTAGTGAACTTTCTATTAGTAGCAGGTTAGGTAAAGAAGAGTGAGTCAAGGATTATCTGAATATATTTAGGGTTACAGAAATGAGAAGCAATAACATTATTGAGTACATACTGTATCCTAGGCAGCATGATAGACATACAACAAATTAATTAATTGTCCCACAAACTGTATGTAATAGATATCTATTTTACAAATAAAGGAACTTAAGCCCAGAGTGATGAAATAACTTACCTTGCTAATAAGTGGCTTAGGCAGGCCTGACACATAGGTTTATCAGACCAAAGAGATACGAGGCTATCACAGTGGTAACAAAACCTAAAGTCTACTGTCATCTACCTGGGCAATTAGATTTGTCATTTGTAAGCTGCTAGAGATCTGACAAGTTGCTTAATTTTCTG
The DNA here is from genome assembly GCF_020171115.1 of Neogale vison. Classification (NCBI taxonomy): domain Eukaryota; kingdom Metazoa; phylum Chordata; class Mammalia; order Carnivora; family Mustelidae; genus Neogale; species Neogale vison. The sequence goes on along the minus strand of NC_058094.1, from coordinate 159,789,023 downwards.
AGCTTCAGTTTTCTCACCTCTACAATGCAGACAGCAAACTACCTCACAGAGTTCCAATGAGGATTAAATGAGATAATGCACATGGACACTGTTAATACTGCCGAGAAAACAGTAAGCACTCATATAACATATTATGCCTTGTGTACTGTGCCTCAGCACAATATGTTAGTGTCATTAACACAGGGAAAAACCAAAAATATAAAATTTCAAACAAGATGAATTGATGGTGGCTTCGAAGTAGGTATCTTTAGAAAAACAGAAACAAAAATTAAATGCAAAAAGGAGAGGTTATGGAAATACCCACTAAGTCAAGAAATACCGACTTTAGTTTTAAGAGGTTGCAGAAATGCCTACTTGATAACGGGTCTGGACGACTTAACCTCACTCAAGGAATTTTTCTCATTCACAAATTCTCATCATAAATATTTCCTTGTGCGACAATTTCATAAAACTTTTATTTACTTTGTATAGGATATTATGCTAGATGTTAGAAGTACAAAGAAGGTACAATTTTTAAAAAGTAGTAATTTAGGTAGAGAGAAGATATACAAAATTATAAAGCACAATGATATAGTAGTATATATCAAATAAGTAATACATACAAACAAAAAAAGCCACAGAAGTTAAAAAAGAAAAGACTGAGGTTCCTTTGGGTAGTTACTGGCTAAGGAGACAGATAAATCCTGCTCAGGGCCTTGAAGGAAGGGTAAGACAGATAAAGAGAAAGCTGAGAGGAGTGGGGGAGGGGACTCCTGGCAGGGAGAGCAGCATGCACAAAGCAAACAGAGCATACATAACATGTTTCAAGGAAACCAAAAGGAGCAGCTTGATTTGGACAATTTATATTAAAAGAAATACAAAAAAGGCCAAATTTTATCAAGTTCTAAAGAGCTTTGTATACTACTTTATCAATTTTATTTCACTATGTAATAAGCAAAGCAGTGTGCCTTTCTCTTTCAGCATCAGACTGTTACAGCTGCATAATCTACTTCTTAAAACCCTAAATCTGTTTTAGAAATACTATCTTCTGCTTCCCTCATTTTATAAGGTAGCAAATATAAAATTTAATTCTCATGTAATGAGGTAAGAATCTTCATATAAGCATGTTTGCCATCAACTAATGCTTTCTTGCTGGAGAGATTTTAAGTCTTCTCAGTATTTTCGATTTTAAGAAAATGTTTTGCTTTTTGAAGCCTTTTCAAGTAACTAAAGCCCATTAAAAGAAAGGAAACTAAAAATCATGACCAGATAAGGTAAATACATCTGTTTTTTCAAGTTTAACTAGCTAACCAGAACCGAAAATTTTGCTGTAAGTACCATTCCCTACAATATTTGGATAGCTGATAAGTACTTCCCTCAAATTCAAATGTTTAAATTAAACACTAAACTATTATCAAGATATCATACTATGAAACATATTGAGGATCAAAATGTATTTATAGCCACAAGAATATGTGATCCAACCTATTAAAACTTTTGGTCTGATTTAGGCATCATAGAAAAAAAAGAAACATACTGAATAATTCACTGGGGCGCCTGGGTGGCAAAGTTGGGTAAGCATCTGAGTCTTGGTTTTGGCTCACGTTGTGATCTCAGGTTGTGAGACCGAGGTCCCATGTTGGGTTTGGCAATAGGCAGAGTCTGCTTGAGTTTCTCTCTGAGCACCCTAAATGCCCCTGCCCCTTGAACTCTCTCTAAAATAAATAAATAAATAAATAAATAAACCTTTTAAAAAAAAAAGTTTGATTCACTACAATATAACATGCACACATGCATGTGTTTTTTTTTTTTTTCCAAAATCAAGGATTTTTTTCCTTTCACTAATTTATCATTAATTGGTTTACAGTAATACTTACCCTAGTATTCTATTCATTCCATGTCTAGCAGCATAGTGTAATGGAGTATTGTGCTGGTAGGGCTCCCCATAAGATGTATTTGGATCAAGGGATTCTTTCAGCTGAGGATTGTTTTCATAAATTTGGCAGGCCAGGTTTTCATCACCATTGATGAGTGCTTTACGGAATTTGGTGGTTGTATTTCCCATGTTTTCTTTTGTTTTTTTCTGATAGGCTGTGGCACTTTTTTCCTTTCCCCTTCAGCCACTTCTTGAATGTTTCTGCAACATGTTTCACATTCTAATGGGAAAAAATATTATCAAATTAGATTGTAAAACATAAGTTACAAAGCAGTATCCTAAATAAATAATAACACAATTAGGAACACTAAAAAAACCTAGGAAGCATATGTAAGGGAGCAAATTAAATTACATTTTACCAAATTTATCTTAATAGAAAAAATACCTCAAATTTTCAACACTGCCCAAATCAACTTCTTGTTAAATTAACATTTACCCACACAGAAACTGTTAAAGGTTTCACAGGCAGCACATTGTACTATGAAACTTATCTACATATATGAACCCTTCAATTTTCCTTTTCATATTGGCAGGAAATAACGACTTAATTTTATGGTTTAATACACTTAAATCTCTGCATAAATTCTGTACAAAACAGACTCAGCCAATTTGGGGGCATGAAAAATGTAGGAAATTTTGCTCACATATGAACTTCAGAATAGGTGTTAAGTTACAGTTTAAAAAAACCCCACAATCCTTGGCAAGTATGCTCAATAATAAAGGCTACTTTCACTCCATTCCAATAAATGTTTCTGAATCTACTCTTGAACTATGATGGAAATTAGTGATAGGGGCGCCTGGGTGGCTCAGTGGGTTAAGCCTCTGCTTTCGGCTCAGGTCATGATCTCAGGGTCCTGGGATGGAGCCCCGCATCAGGCTCTCTGCTCAGCAGGGAGCCTGCTTCCCCCTCTCTCTCTGCCTGCCTCTCTGCCTACTTGTGATCTTTCTCTCTGTCAAATAAATAAATAAAATCTTAAAAAAAAAAGAAATTAGTGATAAAGGAAATAGCATATGTGAAGGCAGTTATGAAATAAAAGGACTATTCAAGGAATGGTCAGTACACATGGAGCTCAGGATCTCTAGTTTTGAAATAACAGAAGATAAAACTGAAAATATTTTGGGGCCACTTAGAAACTTATACTTTAATCTGTAAAGAATGGATAATTAAAGGATTTTATGCATGGCAGTGACAAAATAATTTTATGCTTCCGAAAATTAACCATTTAGACAGCATGGAAGACAGACAGGAGGGAGGAAAAGATAGAGGCAGAATATAACAGTCCATCATGATACCTAATTAACTCAGCAGCAGGCTGGACATTAAAACATAGCTTATTTAAGAAAACAGTTGAGGGGCGCCTGGGTGGCTCAGTGGGTTAGGCCACTGCCTTCGGCTCGGGTCATGATCTCAGGGTCCTGGGATCGAGTCCCACATCGGGCTCCCTAATCAGCAGGGAGCCTGCTTCCTCCTCTCTCTCTCTCTGCCTGCCTCTCTGCCTACTTGTGATCTCTCTCTGTCAAATAAATAAATAAATTTAAAAAAAAAAAAAGAAAAGAAAACAGTTGAAAATAGTATATACTTTTTCAACACAAGTTTTATACAGGGTAGTAACAGTTTCAACAGAATACAAAAAACAGGCTGAAAAACAAATGAGTTGGTTGTTGTTTTTTTTTTAAAGTTTCCTATAAAACAGAGTTTGTCATCCTTCCTTGGCTGTACACTGATTAACCTGGAGAACTTCAAAGAGTCCCATTAGCCAAGCTACACTCCAGAGTAATTAAATCCGTTTCCAGGGAGTGGCACAAGGGCACTGGTATTTCAGCAACTTGGGTGATTTCAATGTGCACACACCACTGTATAAAACCCTTGTAACTCCCTCCAGGCAAATGGTTATATCTGAGTATGGAGATAAAGGTGAACAGGCAGGGAAAGACATCTGCTAAATCTATTTTAGAGACAGGTGTTAACTACTGACTTACAAGAGCAGTATTTTCTGGCCCACATCTATACTTAATGAGGTCAGCATTTCAGTCTTTTAAGGGCTCTTTGCTACTGACATTTTTATTTTAAATATGCAATACGTACACATAGTTGAATGAGTAAAGACAGACAAAAGATAACTGGAAGATAATCATAGTTATCATTTTGACAAATAACCACCCTATTTATAATGTATATAAATATTTGTTTTATACATCATATATACAGTATAAGTATGTATACATATAAATTGGATCACTACATAATTTAAAATTTTTTATTTAATTTTTCAGATGGTTGCTCAATCTTTGAGCACTATTCCTTCATCATTTCATCTAGAATGAGAGAAGAAAATCCTTCCCTCTGACACTTAGACTTATCATAGTATACCAAAGACACTTTGGGGATTTTTCAGGGACACCCTAGATTATTTTCCTTTTGTTTTTCAAAGGATCTAGGAGTCATCTGTTTATTCTCAGTGAAATAATCTGCGTTCTGTAGAACTGCATTAAGTATTTTAAGGATTTGTTATTCTTAATGAAAACTCCATTCAGGTTATTGTATATTTCAATCTATAACCAAGTATAAACCATATCATGTAAATTCTAAAGGGTCTTTCCTAAGAATCTGAAAACTTATAGTTGTTTGGTCTTATGATTCTTCCCTGCTCGTTGCAACTCAAATGATAAAACATTTTTGGAGTTTTGGATCAGATTAATAAACAACACATTTTCTTTGATTTGCATTGTACTTTAGCAAATGTTGTGCAAGAAAAGTAAATTGTATCCAAAATGTAAAAAAAAAAAAGGAAGAAATTAATGATATCTTGGGGTATTTATTGAAAATAACAAGATACTTTTAAAAAAATCAATAACACTCTGGGGCGCCTGGGTAGCTCAGTCAGATAAGTGTCTGCCTTTGGCTCAGGTCATAGTTCCAGGACCCTGGGACCAAGTCTGCATTGGTCTCCCCCTGTTTGTGTTCTTGTGCTCTCTCTCTCACAAATAATAAATAAATAAAATCTTTTAAAAAATCAATAATACTCTAAATGTGCATTAAACATTACTGTCACTCATGGTGAAAAGCATAATGGCATCTAGAAACCTTTTTGTGGTTCTCAGTTATTTTCAAGTCTGTTTCATTTTTAAAATTTGAGTTTAATAAGCCTGAAAGTCAGCAGGAAATGCATCATTTTAAAGTCATAGCTCCATTCCCTCAGATTATTCTCACAAGTTTTACCTAGAAATTTGCCAGATGTGTCCTTTAACTTTTTCATAGCCACGTTAGTATAACCTGAAGTTACTGTTCTCTCTTTGTTTGAATCAAACTCTTAAGTACTATTTCCTCAATTTTTTTTTTTTTAAGATTTTATTTACTTATTTGACAGAGAGAGAGATCGCAAGTAGGCAGAGGCAGGCAGAGAGAGACGGGGAAGCAGGCTGCGGGCTGAGCAGAGAGCCCGATGTGGGGCTCGATCCCAGGACGCTGAGATCATGACCGGAGCTGAAGGCAGAGGCTTCAACCCACTGAGCCACCCAGGTGCCCCTATTTCCTCAATTTTAAAATAAAACTAAGTATAGAGCTTCATAAGACAGGTGAAGGATTAGCAAAGAGGTGAAAATAATTCCTTATTTAGGGCCTTTAAGTTTTACAGGAAAATCTAGGTAAAATTTCATCATCTTTCAGTGGTAAAATACAGCACTCAATAAGTTAATTAATGAAAAAAGTAAGAAAAATACAGCTTATCAATGGACTCTAGAAAGCTTTCCTTAATTTCTGATTAACTTTTAATTGTGAGGGCTCTATAACACTTGCTTTAAATCGTTCTTTCAACTTACTTCCCTTTCCACAGGTTAATAATCTGCAACAAAATTTCAAGTGTACCTAAATTAATAAACTACTCCCAGAAATCTTTTATAGAATATAAAGTTTTCCAGAAATAACTTGCTCTTAGCTTCTCTGTCTCCACAAAAGTAAATTATTTTTAAAGTCATAATTATGAATTGAAGTTGTTGATCTAAATGAAATAATTGGTTCCCATTCTTCATCTACCTAGAAGAAAACCCATCACACACATTGATCATCTACTTCTAATTCATCCCTCTGCAACTGTTTGCCCCATTGATAAGAATAACAATTGTAATCTACAACTAAATGTCTCTTTAGAAGAGAAACAAGTAAAAATTCATTCAAACAGTAAGTCCCAAGACCACTCCACTTAAGGTTGAAATCAGAGAGATGTACCAAGGAAGAAGATTCCAGAACTCTTTACATCTACAGAAATGTTCTAATTGTTACTGCATTAATACTTAGAGAAGAGGAGAGGATAGTTTAAAAACAGACTCTAAGAGAACTTTCAAAGCATAAGGTAAAAAAGAAAAAAGAAATAAGGATAGAAGGAAAAAAGCCAGGAAAAGTCAATATATAACAGCAGACAAAAACCATGTGGGAAAGTCATATATTAAGCTATCAAGTCCGTTCATTCACTAATTCAACAAACATATTAATCTGTAATTATTTTCATTTGTCACTATGCATCAGAATCACCTGGAGAGGTGATTTCACCTAAGGACCAAAAGGCCAGAAAGAGAATTTTAAAAACCTCCTAGATGATTATAACATGCAGGTCAGACTTGAGGACCATGGGTTAGTTTTGAAACTATGCTAAGCCAAAGGTAATGGCAAGCAGTGTGATGGCAAGGAGAAGTGTAGGAGTTGGAAAGACTTGTGCTCAAATTCAAGTAACTTAACTTTTGATATGTTTCCTCATCTGTAAACCAGCAGTATTAATATCTACTTTCTTCAGTCAACAAATACAAAGAACAAACATAAATATCATTGCACCTATTCAATTTATATTCTGGTGGGGGTAAAGAGAAAAGCACTGTAAGGCTTTGATTTTATTCTGTCTGTAACAAGGAGTGATTACAGGTTTGGAACTACATCATTCTCAGGATTTAGCAATTTTAGAAAAATGCATTCATAGTTTATCCATGAATCAATAGTTCATGCATTTTTGTTGCTGAGTAGCATTCCACTGCATGGATGTACCACTGATTTTTCACATATTAAAGGACATGTTGGTTGTTTCCAGTTTTTGAAAATTGTTAATAAAGCTATCATAACATTCACATACAAGTTTTATGTGAATGTATGCTTTAATTTCTCCTGGGCAAATATCCAAGAATGGAAATACTGGGGTATGGTAAGTGAGTTGTTTAACTTCGTAAGAAACCACAAAACTGTTTTCCAGAGCAGATGTACCAACTCATTCCTATTGGCCATGTTACAGTTGCTCTGTATCTCAGTTAGCATTTGGAATTATCAGTTTTGGGGGAGTTTTTCTCCCCTTTTTGTTCTTTTGGTAGCTATCCTAATGGATGTATTGTGGTATCACATAACGGTATTAGTATCCACCTTTCTAACGATTAACAATATGGATCATGCTTTGATATGCTTATGTACCATGAGTGTATCTTGATTATATATCTAAAATGTCTGTTTAGATCTTTTGACAATTCTTAAGATGGATTACTGTTGAATTTGAGTTCCTTATATATTCTATAAAAAAAAGTTCTATGTTAGAAATGTGATTTGAAATATTTCTTCCAGTCTGAAAAGTCTTCTCTTTTCAGTCTCTTAACAGTGTTCACAGGCCAAAAGTCTTAAATTTTGATGAAGTAAAATTGACCATTTTTTTTCCTTTTATGGGCTGGGCTTTTAGAGTCATATGTAAAACTTTGCCTAACTCATGTCACAGGGATTTTCTTATATATATTCTCTTGGAAGTTTTTTTTAGTTTTAGGTTCTCCATTTAAGTCCATGATCCATTGTGAATTAATTTCTATATAAGGTTGAGGTATGGATTGAGGTTCATTATGTTTTTTTTTTAATTAATTTATTTTTTCAGCGTAACAGTATTCATTGTATTTGCACCACACCCAGTGCTCCATGCAATACGTGCCCTCTCTAATACCCACCACCTGGTTCCCCCACCCCTTCAAAACCCTCAGATTGTTTTTCAGAGTCCGTAGTCTCTATGGTTCATTATGTTTTATGGACAGACATCCAATAGTTCCAGCCCCATTTATTAAAAGGAGTGTCCTTTCTCCACTGAATTGAATTGCCTTTGTACCTTTACCAAAAACCAACTGAGTAGCAAAGTGAATTCAACAATAGATTAAAAGGATCAGATACCACAATCAAATGGGATTTACTCCAGAGATGCAATGGTGGTTCAACATCTGCCAATTAAAGTGATACACCACATAAACAAAATTAAAGATAAAAATCATATGATCATCCCAATAGATGCAAAAAAAAGTACGTGATAAAATTCAACATCTGGTCATGACAGAAACTAACAAAGTGGGTAGAGAGAGAACATACCTCAACACAAGGCCATACATGAAATGTCTACAGCTACAATCATACTCAGTAATGAAAAGATGAAACCTTTCCCTCTAGATTCAGGAAAAGGACAAGAATGTACACTCTTGGCCACTTTTATTCAGCATAATTTTGGAAGCCCTAGCCAAAGCAATTAGGCAAGAAAAAATATAAAAGACCCAAAATTTTTTTTTAAGATTTTATTTATTTGACAGAGAGAGATCACAAGTAGGCAGAGGCAGGCAGAGAGAGAGGAAGGGAAGCAGGCTCCCCGCCAAGCAAAGAGCCCGATGCGGGGCTCGATCCCAGGACCCTGGGATCATGACCTGAGCTGAAAGCAGAGGCTTTAACCCACTGAGCCACTCAGGTATCCCAAAGACCCAAATTTTTTAAAAAGGAGTAAAACTGTCACTATATTTGCAGATGATATACTTTATATAGAAAATCCTGAAGACTTTGCCAAAAACTATTCAAATAAATGAATTCAGTAAAACAGCAGGATACAAAATCAATATATAAAAATCTATTCTCTTTCTATAAATAATGAACTATCAGAAAGAGAAATTAAGAGAGCAAGTCCATTCACAACTACATCAAAAAGAATAAAATACCTAGAAGTAAATTTAACCAAGGAGGTTTACGATCTATACACTGAAAAATATAAGACACTGATGAAAGAAACTGAAGATGGAAATAAATGGAAAGATATTCTATGCTAATGGATCAGAAGAATTAATATTGTTAAAATATCTGTATGACCCAAAGTAATCTACAGATTCAGAACAATCCCTATAAAAATTCCAATGGCATTTTTCACAGAAACAGAAGAATCCTAAACTTTGTATGGAACCACAAAAGACCCAAAATAGCTAAAGCCATCTTGAGAAAAAAGAACAAAACTGGAGACATCATACTTCTTGATTTCAAGCTATATTACAAAGCTACATAATCAGAACAGTATGGAATGGACATTAAAAACAGACACACAGACCAATGGAACAAGAGAGCCCAGGAAATAAACCCATGCAAATATGGTCAATTAATTTATGACAAAGAACCCAAAAATATATCATCCTGAAAATACAGTCTCTTTAATAAATGGTGCTGGGAACACTGGACAGCCACATGCAAAAGAATAAGACTAGATCACTATTTTACACTATACACAAAAAATTAACTGAAAATGGATTACAGACATGAATGTAAAACTTGAAAACCACAAAACTCCTAGAAGAAAACAGGTGGCACTCCTTGACACCACTTTTTTTTTAATTAATTAAACAGTTTCAGTTTTATTTTTCAATTAACATATTCATTCTAGAGTTTTTTGGATATAGTTAAATTTCACTTTTTTTTTCTCTTTATTTATTTTCAGAAAAACAGTATTCATTATTTTTTCACCACACCCAGTGCTCCATGCAAGCCGTGCCCTCTATAATACCCACCACCTGGTACCCCAACCTCCCACCCCTCCACCACTTCAAACCCCTCAGATTGTTTTTCAGTCCATAATCTCTCATGGTTCACCTCCCCTTCCAATTTACCCAAATTCCCTACTCCTCTCTAACACCCCTTGTCCTCCATGCTATTTGTTATGCTCCACAAATAAGTGAAACCATATGATAATTGACTCTCTCTGCTTGACTTATTTCACTCAGCATAATCTCTTCCAGTCCCATCCATGTTGCTACAAAAGTTGGGTATTCATCCTTTCTGATGGAGGCATAATACTCCATAGTGTATATGGACCACATCTTCCTTATCCATTCATCCGTTGAAGGGCATCTTGGTTCTTTCCATAGTTTGGCGACTGTGGCCATTGCTGCTATAAACATTGGGGTACAGATGGCCCTTCTTTTCACGACATCTGTGTCTTTGGGGTAAATACCCAGGAGTGCAATTGCAGGGCCATAGGGAAGCTCTATTTTTAAGTTCTTGAGGAATCTCCACACTGTTCTCCAAAGAGGCTGCACCAACTTGCATTCCCACCAACAGTGTAAGAGGGTTCCCCTTTCTCCACATCCTCTCCAACACATGTTGTTTCCTGTCTTGTTAATTTTGGCCATTCTAACTGGTGTAAGGTGATATCTCAATGTGGTTTTAATTTGAATCTCCCTGAGGGCTAATGATGATGAGCATTTTTTCATGATTGACACCACTTTTAACAATGTTTTTTATGGCAAAGACACCGAAAGCAATAATAAACAAGAGGCATTAATATCAAAGTTAACAGCTTCTACACAGCAAAGGAAACCATCAATAAAATGAAAAGGCAACCTACATAATGGAAGAAAATATTTGCAAATCATTTACCTGATAAGGGGCTAATATACAAAATATATAAAGAATTCAGTCAACTCAATAACAAAAAAAAAATCCAATTAAAAGATGGACAGAGAATCTGGATAGAGATTTTTCCAAAGAAATTCAGATACAAGGCCAACAGGTACATGAAAAGATGGTCACCGTCACTAATCATCAGGGAAATGCAAATAAAAGCCATAAAGAGACATCATCTCCTATCTGTTAGAATGGCTATTATGAAAAAGAGAAGAAATACCAAGTGTTGGTGAGGATGTGAAGAAAAGGGAGCCCTTGTACACTACTGGTGGAAATGTATATTGATGTAGTCACTAGAGAAATCACTATGGTGGCTCCTCCAAAAATTAAAAATAGAACTACCATAAGATCCAGCAATTCTAGGTGTTTACCCAAAAGAAAACAAAATGACTAACTTGAAAACATACATGCACCCCCATGCAGCACTATTTACAATACCCAAAATATGGAAACAATCTAAGTGTCCAACAATGGATGAATACATAAAGAAAATGTGTATCTATCTATATATCTATAACAGAATATTATTTAGTCATATAAAAAATGAAATCTTTGGAGGCTCGGGGTTAAAGCCTCTGCCTTCAGCTCAGATCATGATCCCAGAGTCCTGGGATTGAGCCCTGCATCGGGCTCTCTGCTCAGCAAGGAGCCTGCTTCCCCCACCTCTCTTCTGCCTGCCTCTCTGCCTACTTGTGATCTCTGTCAAATAAATAAATGAAATCTTTAAAAAAAAATGAAATCTTGCCATTGGTGACAAATGGTTGGAACTTGAGGGTATTATGCTCAGTTGAATAAGTCAGGCAAAGAAAGATACTGTATGATCTCACTTATATGTGAAATCTTCAAAATCAACCAACCAAACAAAAACCACTAAGCTCATAGATATAGACAATAGACTGGTGAAACTAATATAATAATGTATATCAACAATACCTCAATTTAAAAAAAAACAGCTGACTATACTTGTGTGCATCCAATTCTGGACTCTATTCTGTTTCATTTTTCTGTGTCTATTCTTTTTATTTTTTTTAAGATTTTATTTATTTATTTGATAGACAGAGATCACAAGTAGGCAGAGAGGCAGGCAGAAGAGAGGTGGGGGAAGCAGGCTCCTTGCTGAGCAGAGAGCCTGATGCAGGGCTCAATCCCAGGACCCTGAGCTGAAGGCAGAGGCCAACCCACTGAGCCACCCAGATGTCCCTCTGTGTATCTATTCTTTTTTTTTTTTTTTTAAGATTTTATTTATTTACTTGACACACACAGAGAGAGAGAGAGAGAGAGATCCTAAGTAGGCAGAGAGGCAGGCGGGGGTGGGGGAGCAGGCTCCCCGCTGAGCAGAGAGTCCGATGCGGGGCTGGATCCCAGGACCCTGAGATCATGACCTGAGCTGAAAGCAGAGGCTTAACCCACTAAGCCACCCAGGTGCCCCTGTGTGTCTATTCTTTTAGCAATACTGTATTATCTTGATTATTTGAAGAACTGACATCTTTAACAATACTGAGGGTTCCAATCCATGCACATGGTATTTCTGTCAATTTATTTATGTCTACTTTGACTAATTTTTTTAGTTCGTGTTTTGTATGTTGGTTGTATCATACAAATGGCATATATATTTTGTTAAATAAGTATTTATTTTCGAGGGGTGCTATTATTATAAATAGTACTATACAAAATTTTAAGTTCCTACTGTTCATTTCCAGTATATAGAAATACAACTGAATTCATATATTAGACCTTGTAAACTATGAATTTGCTAAATTCACTTATTCTAGAAGTTTTTGGGTAGATATAGAGGCAGTTTTATTTCCTCCTTTAACATATAAATGCCTTTTCTTTTTCTTACTCTATTATAATGGGTAGGCTGATTTTTTAGTTAGTGAAAGTTTAAGGAAAAATAGGATTATTTGTATACAGTACATAAATATCTCAGGGGAGAATAATCACCAAGTGAAAAGTGGCAACTTTACAATGAAGAAACATGGGGAATACCACTTTCACCAAGTGATTAAGATTAACACCACCAATAACATATTGACATCATTTTCCCTAATTTAGCACACTAAAAAAAAGCACTTTACTTCTGTAGTATTCTTATGAAAAGACACATAACACCCACCTAACTATGTGACAGTACCAGATAAACTCAAATTGAGCGACATTCTACAAAATAACTGGCCAGTACTCTTCAAAAAAGTGTCAAGGCCATGAAAGACAAGAAGGGACTGTACAACTGTTCATAGATTAGGTAAGACTAAGGAAATGTGAGAACTAAATGCCACATGGGATCTGAGATTGAATTTTAGAACAGAAAACAAAGTCATAAACAAAACTGGTGGAAACCAAATAAAGTATCTAGTTTAACCAATATCATACCAATGTTAATCTCTTAATTTTGATAACTGCAGCATGGCAAGATGTTTACATTAGGGCAAGCTGGGTTAAGGGGAGGCACGAATTCTATCTAGGTCCTACATTTTTTTTTTTTTAAGATTTATTTATCTGAGAGGACAGAGCAAGCAGAGGGAGAGGGAGACAAGAAGACTCCCTGCTGAGTGGGGAGCACAGTGCTGAGCTGGATCCCAGGACCCTGAGATCATGACATGAGCTAAATTCTAGAGTTGAACACAACCTACTGAGCCACCCAGGCACCCTTCTCTGTCTTATTTTTGCAACTTTTCTTTAAATCTATAACTACTTCAAAATAAAAAGGTGAAAAAAAGATTCTAGCTTTTGGGTTTAGAACAAACCTTAGGAAGGCACAGACAAAAATAGGGAGAATGACCTATAAGGAGGATACTAGGGTAATCCAGTTAACAAATTGTAGTTTCAGGATGCCTGGGTGGCTCAGTTGGTTAAATGTCTGCCTTCTTCTCAGGCCGTGATCCAAGGGTCCTGGGATAGAGCCCCACATTAGGGCCCTTGCTCAGTGGGGAGCCTGAATCTCCCTCTGCTTGCTGCCCCCCCCCCCGCTGTGCTCTCTCTCACTGACAAATAAATAAATAAAGTCTTTAAAAAAAAATTACAGTTTCATAGACCAGGATGGTACAAACTGACATGATAAAAAGTATTTGTATTATAGGTCTATTTTGAATAGTATTTCCTGAAAGCTTTAGAGTGTAGAAACAGAGCAGTCTTGGATATTTATTATCCAACAGAATAAAATAACAGAAGTAATAAAATAGGAACAACATCTTAAATTCCCAAATCCTTGAAGAACCATTCCTCACTAGAAAATGAGTAGGAAGGACACTTCTAAGAAAAATCAATGCTACTTACTACTAATTTTGGTACAAAGCTTCTAATCCCTATCCATTCTCTTAACCTAGAGTATTTAGCTATGCCATGTGTAAATCACAAGGTCCACTGGCCCCTCTAGCCTAGATTTCTCTGATGGTGAAAAGAGACAGAGAAAGAGGGGGGAAAAGGTTAAGACTAGCTATCTGAATTCATTACATTCCTGCCACTTTGTACCAAAATGTACAAACCCTAGAGGCCCAACTATATCCCTAAAAATTCCATGATGTTAACATTTCTTTTAGAGAGGAATAAGGAAAAAGGCATGTCTCTTCTAGAGCCTAAGGTGCAGAGTTAGCTTCAGTGATTTAGGTTTAGGATGTGAACATGGAAGAATGCAGGTGAAGGGGTAGTGGTAGTCTTTTGGATATATCTTCTGTAAAATCTTTAGTGGCTTCCTACAAATGACAGATTATAGTCAAATTCTTAGGAAATGCATACGTAAGGCTGTACCATAAAAGTGTTCTTAAAAACAATGAGTTGGGGATTTGCATAAGGAAATAAGTTGAGGTAAAGCTGAATAGCTAGGTAGGATAGGGCCCTTAGGTTCCTGCCCTAAGTTTGGCTTCAGCTTTCAACTTAATATCAGATCATCACAGTTCTTAATGATATTTCCCGCTTCCGAAATTATAGGATTATTATATGGTATCAATATGATAGTTATTTTGACTTTAAACTTGGCCAGTGTAATTTGGTCTTATATATATATCCTGTGTGCTCTAACAGACTGATTAAATACAAAGGGGTGTTGAAAGAGCTTTTAAACTAGAAAGCTAGAAAGACCTAGAATCTTGGCAAGTTCGTTAATGACAGCATCCATTTTCGTGACAAGAAAATAATACTCATTTCTGAAGGCCACTGTAAAGATTAAACATAATAATGTATATAAAGTTCTATGACTCATAAGAAGACACAACATATCCTCTATTCCACTAAAGACTATAAAGTACACCCATACAAGAAATAACTTCTATTTCTCTATATGAAGAATGTTTGTAGTATTGAATTTTTACTAATTAAACTCGTAAGATCGGAGAGATAGAAAGGATTACATTTAAATTCTATCAGCGTATACTCCCAAGATTTAACCATAAAATCTTTAATGCCTTGTAAGTAAATGCCTTTCACATTAGATACCTAAAAAGCCTATCCTGAAATTGATCATAAGATGATCACTGCAATCCTGCATGAAATGTATTTGGTACTCTTTCATGCTTCATACGGAAGTCAGAATATCATAGGCATTTAATGAGATACATGTTGTCCCAAATGATAATGCCAAGAAAACATCACTCATTAAAAATTAACATGACTTAATGTTCACCTTTTATTCTTTTAAGAACTGGGATGGCAAAGATTGGAGAACTGACATTTCTAAAAATCCATGCAGATTTCAGCAACTAGAAACAGTAACAATAGAAAGTATTATAGTAAAATGAAACTGGCACAGATCCTTAGGAAAAATGACTTGAGATAAAAAGGCTGAATCTGGGTTTTGGCAGGGGCGGGGGTGGAGGAGGTGAGCCTGGTGGTGGGTATTGTGGAGGGCACATACTGTATGGAGCACTGGGTGTGGTGCACAGACAATGAATTTTGGAACACTGAAAAAAAATTAAATAAAATTATTTTCTTAAAAAGGCTGAATTTGATTGACCAAATGACAATAAAGGCCTTCAGAAATATGATGTCAAGCTATTGAGAATCTACTGAGGACTCTTACATCCTCCTGTAAGGTTACTACTCACTATAGCAGCTGGTCTCTATGCACCCTTAACCCCTCAACAAAATTCCCTTTACCTTAATTCTAATACTGTAACAGATTTTAAAAATGTAAGCTAGGGGCACCTGGGTGGCTCAGTGGGTTGTGTCCGACTTTGGATCAGGTCATGATTTCAGGGTCCTGGATCAAGCCATGTCAGGTTCCTTGCCAAGAGCTAAATCTGCTTCTCTTCCTTCTGCCCCTTCCCTCTATTCATGCTCTCTCAGTCTCTCTCTCTCAAATAGATAAATAAAATCTTTTTTAAAAAATATAAGCCATATTACTTTATTATAAACAAAAAACTTTTTGAGTGCAATCATTAATTAATACAACTAAAGGTATAGTTTAAATGTCATAAATTTACTACTGAAATGTTAACTTTTATTCACCAAAAATAACACAAAGAAGAAGAAAAGCAATTTAGGGGTGCCTGGGTGGTTCAGTTGGTTAAGTGTCCAACTCTTGATCTCAGCTCAGGCCTTGATCTTGGGGTTGTGAGTTTAAGCTCTATGCTGGACTCCACCCTGGGTGTGCAGCCTACTTAAAAAGAAAGAAAGGAAGGAAAGAAGAGAGAAAGAAAGAAAAGCAATTTAGGCTTGCTATCATAAGAAAACTGAAATGATTTACAAATATTGATTTTTTAATTAACATATAATGTATTATTTGTTACAAGTACTGATTTTTTTTAAAGATTTTATTTATTTATTAGACAGAGATCACAAGTAGGCAGAGAGGCAGGCAGAGAGAGAGGAGGAAGCAGGCTCTCTGCTCTGCAGAGCAGAGAGCCCGATGCGGGGCTCGATCCCAGGACCCTGGGATCATGACCTGAGCCAAAGGCAGAGGTTTTAACCCACTGAGCCACCCAGGCGCCCCACAAGTATTGATTTTTAATGATTGTACAGATCATAGGTATAGAAAGGTGAGCCAACAGTTTGTCTGTCTTCCTCATTAGATTATGGGGAACCTATTTTATTGTCCTTTTCTAAGTCTAATGCTTCAGTAAAATTGAAATTTATATTACCGAATGCACACACTCAGTTCACAGTACCTCTGAGCAATGCATAAGGTGGTGCAGGTACCAGCAAATGTTTCCTTTTCCAGTTTCTTAATTTTTTATTTTGAGGTAATCGTAGATTCACATGCAGTAGTAAGTACTTTTAAAAGACACTTAGCACAGTGCCTGGCACACAGAAACCTACCCAAGAAGTGTTAGCTATTAGATAATTAGAAA
The DNA here is from genome assembly GCF_020171115.1 of Neogale vison. Classification (NCBI taxonomy): domain Eukaryota; kingdom Metazoa; phylum Chordata; class Mammalia; order Carnivora; family Mustelidae; genus Neogale; species Neogale vison. The sequence goes on along the minus strand of NC_058094.1, from coordinate 159,772,114 downwards.
AATTAAGAAGGCATTCAAAAATATACCTTTGAAGAGCTTCTCTACAGAATGCTTGAGGTATACGCACATAATACTTTAATCTTTCAATGACCCCAGCAATGAGGGAAGCAAATGAAGGGAGGATGAACCAGGGTGATACCAATTCTGGCCTCGTTATTTTTTTTTTTTTTAAGATTTTATTTATTTATTTGACAGAGAGAGACACAGTGAATGGTGGAACACAAGCGCGGGCAGTGGGAGAGGAAGAAGCAGGCTTCCTACCGAGCAGGGAGCCTGATGTGGGACTTGATCCCAGTACTCTGGGATCATGACCTGAGCCGAAGGCAGATGCTTAACTGACTGAGCCACCCAGGTGCCCCTCTGGCCTTGCTATGTGGCCTTGGCTATCAGTCAGTCTCATTTTCTCAGTGGCCAAATGGACCTTAGGGCTTTGTGTATTCTGGCCTCAGCTGTCCCCTCGCTTCCCTTACCTCCTGCTTCTCTTCCCCTTAGGCTGTTGCTCTAGATGTACATTGTCTGCCTTCCAGTTTTTTTTTTTACAATCATGCTCTGGCCTTGGAGCCTTTACACCTGTTCTTCTCCAGATGGAGAGAAGGACTCAAAGAGCCCTTCCTTGGCCACTTTTTAATATTTTATCTCTGCTTATCTTTTCTTCATAAAACATATATAATGATATAATAACTAATGATTTACTCATTTTTCTCTCTCCTCCAAAATAAGTTCCATGAAGGCAGTCTTTGTTTGCTTCACTATCATATCCAGCCCAAGAGTAGTATCAGGCATTTGTTGAATGGATAATGGAGTATATGTTTGTAGGGTTCCTAAGCTCCCTTTTCAATTCTGGTATGCTATGATTAACTTATGGGCTTGTGGAACTGGTGAACATCTCAGAAATTCATGTCTGAGCCTGAGGTCTAAATGGTTCTTTGAGCTCCATTTTTTTTTTTTTTTTTAAAGTAATCTCTGTGCCCAGCGTGGGGCTCGGGCTCATGACCTATAGATCAAGAGTCCTATGCTCTGCTGACTAAGCCATCCAGGTGCCCCTTTTGGCTCCAATTTTTGACAAATGCCTTGCCTTAATGGATCTTTTAAAATCATCTCCAAATGTAACACACACATCCTAACACAGAGCTACAATGCCCACAGACAGGTATCACTTAATTCAAGAATCATTGCATGCTATGTGAAAAACACAATATATACACAGTATTTCTTTAGCCTGGAATTTTAGTCCTTATACAGTTTAATCCCAACTGACATTGGTAACTTCAACTCTAACCATACACCTTTCCAAAAAATCCTTTATTCTGGCTATAGTGGACTGTTTGTCCTTCTCTGAGACACACAGGTAAGCTTCTGCACCTTTGTCCTCACTGGACGTTTTGCTTGGAAGGTACAGATTCCCTCTCATACCGGCCAAACACCTCATCTTTCACAGTTGTCGAATACCTCATCTTTGAGGTCCAACTCAAATATCAGCTTCTGGGGAACCTTCCTTGATCTCTCGGGGAGTAACTGTCCACTCCATATGCTTACATTATAATGATCAGCACTGGAGTGGACTTACTTTACCTGTCTGTCCTCTTTAATCACTTATGAGCTTCACAGGCCTCAACCATATGTTTGCCTTCTCCTTATCACTAAGGACCTATTCCTGTGTCCAGCACAAATATTTATCAAATTGGATGTTAAAACGGCAGCACAACTCAGAATGCTTTCTAAGCTTTGCTGGTAGACTTCATCAGGTAGTTCCTCCTTCCTACTCTTCAAAAAGTTGGTTTCCTTAATATTTCTACTCACAGCAAACTTCTTCTGTAAAGGGCCAGACAGGAGATATTTGAAGCTTTGTGAATCATATGATCTCTGTTGCAACTGGTCAACTCTGCTGCTGGAGCTTGAAAGACATAGGGAGTATGTCACAGAATGGATACAGTTTAGTTCCAATAAAGCTTCATTTATAAAAATAGGCAAGGAGGTTTGGCCTATGGGTTGTAGTTTGTCAATGCCTGATTTGATGGAAGGAGTACAGCACAGTAGAACAATCTGGGTTGGAATCCCATGTTTAACCATTTCCTAATTAATAGCACAAATCCCGTAACTTCTCTGTACCTTAACTTCCTCATCTATAAAATAGGCGTAAGATCACCTACCTTGCAAGACTATCATGATTATCTAGTATGCAATACAGTGCCTGTCACAAGTAGGTACTCAACAAAATTTTTTAAAAGGTGTATTTTAGAAGGAGAGGGAAGGGGGAGTTAAAAGGAAAATCTCAAGCACACTCCCTGCTGAGTACAGAGCTGAGTGGGGCTCAATCCCATGGTACTCAATAAATTTTATCTCCCTTCCTCTATCAGGATCTGTAAGCCATTGATAAAGATTCAGTTGTTGCCTTTAAAGAACTCAATTCTCATTCTTTTTAACAGTGAAACCTTAAGAAAAATGTCACCAAATCTATGTTCTATATCAGGAATAATATACAACTGGTAGTCTAGACTTTATCATTTATCAGATGTCTAACTGTTGGCAAGTTTAAAAATGATGTTTTTTCAACTATCTTCTGAACAAAGATTAATTCCATTTTCATTATATATGAATACAATATAAATAGGTAGACAGACAGATAGATAGATAGATTGGTCAGGACCTTTATTAATAAAGGTCTTGCCTATGTAACTGCACTTACAAATACTAAATGAAAGGGATACAGAGTTGAGTACAAAGCCAGGAAACAGAATTTCACTGGAAGTTACTACAAACATGCATACACACATATATACCCTATCCTTGGCAAGAAGCAAGAGGTCTTAGTCTTAAAATGTAGCTAAAAATGAAGTCTTAAGCTTTGGGTTTAGTTTGCCTAACTGCATATTAAGTCAAAGTCAAATGTGGTTTCATCCTTGGTGGCTTCCCAGAAGTTCATGAATACCTCCAGTTTACAGGAAAACTTATGAATATTATACAGCAGTACTATGAAAATGATCTGATCTGAGCTGAGAAAAAACTTTTACAAAGAAAGCAACTTCTCAGTAGTCAGTATTCCTGAATTAAAAATTCACTTTGGTGTTACTATAATATCTTAATATGGCAGCATTCAAAATAGATTGGCTACACAGACACAAAATTATTATCATGAAAGTACTAAAAAACTTTATGTGGCAATTTGGCTGCCTGAGGTTTCTCAATATGGTTTCCGTCTGTATAGCTTTCAGTGCAGAAAAGGATGCTGCCTTCAGAAAAGGCAGAATGAACGTCACTGCCAAGGGCACCACCTGACTGCCTCTCTTTGCCAAACTAGCAAATGAACACTGAAAATAGCATGAAGTCCGTAAGTAGAAAATTGTCCAAACTTGGGATATAACTACTCTATAAAGCATTACTCTTACTTTTCTATTTCCTATTAAAACATAATTAACTGTAATGATTACAGAACTCAGAATTCTCCACAAAAGTAAATTTTTCAGATAGCTGAAATTTTTCTTAGTCAATATTCAGCTTTCGTATTACTTGACTTTCCAACTACTTAAAATGTTCATGTTATACTCTAACTTCCCCTTCAAAACTACCTTTCGTACTTTGAATTAAGAATTTCATATAATGCTGAAAAATTAACATTTCAATCTCTAATGCTATAGTGCTGTCAGCAAATAGCTTAACTTCAGTAACTCTGGCATCTCTGATTATTTAGCAGTATGAGAGACAAAGGTTGCCTTAGAAATATGAAAATGACAGACCCATCCCCATGAAAGTTGGCTCACTGATCCTCTGGTGCTTTTGGCTATATTGGCTAAAAAGAGTGGGGGCCAGGAGTGGGCATGGAAAGGGAAGAAGAATACCTTCCTTAAAAAATTTTAAAAATTTAACTGAGGTATAACTGACACACAGTATCATTTTAATTTCAGGTATATGACAGTGATTTCACAACTCTGTACATTAAGCATGCTCATCATAAGTGTAGTTACCATCTGCCACCATACAAGTTATTACAATATTAATGACTGTATTCCCTATGCTGTCCTTTTCATTGCTATGACTTACTTATTTTATAACTAGAAGTTTGTACCTCTTAATACTCCACTTTAAATACTCTGCCTATCTTTCCCAACCCCTCCCCTCTGGCAACCACCACTTTACTCTCTGTATTTAAGATCCATTTCTGTTTTTTGTTTTTTAGATTCCACGTTATAAGTGAAATCACAAGATATTTGTCTTTCACTTCACATAATATCCTCTAGGTCCATCCATGTTGTTGCAAATGGCAAGATTTCATTCTTTTTTATGGCTGAGTAATATTTGTGTGTCTGTGTGTGTGAAGGAGAGAGAGAGAGGGAGAGGGTGAAAGAGAGATTTCATCCTCTTTATCCACTTGTCTACAACAGACACTTAACTTGTTTCCATATCTATTGCCTATTGTAAATAATGCTGCAATAAACACAGGGGCGCTTATATCTTTTTGAATTAGTCTTTTTCATTTCTTTGGGTAAATACCCAGTAGTGAATTACTGGATCATATAGTACCTCTATTTTTAATTTTTTGAGGAATTTCCAAACTGTTTTATACAGTGGTTGCATTAATTTACATTCCCACCAGTGTATGAGGGTTCCTTTTCATCCACATCTTTGACAACACTTGCTATTTTTTTTTTTTTTTGAGATATCTTTTTTGTTCTTTCCTGCAGGCTGGAGGATAAAGGGCCCAAAAATATTCCAAAAGGTCAGCTTTGGATAGCCTAAAAATTTGTAGCACTGTTGTCCACAAATGAGAGAAAAAAAGGTTACATCAGCCCCCTTGACTGGAGCAAAGCTTTAGATAAAGCTAGAGTGGGAAAATGAGGTCGACAGAGGGGGTAGCCTTCCAAGAGTTTCTTTAACCTACTGCTGCTGCAGCAACCACATCCTCTGACATTTCTGGATATAGCCCTAACCCAACACACACACACACACACACACACACACACACACACACTCCTATAATGATAACTATGTAAATGCTAAATTTACTTCTAGAGAAAAGGTAAATTTTTATAAAATACCTCTGTATTTTGTGGGTATTATATCTGGATGTATGATAACACTAGGTATATGTTATGTGCTTGTAATTTCACATATGTGAAAGAGATCATCCCAATTGGGAAAAGCTGCAAAGAAAAAATGGTAATAGAATAAAATTTCCTTACTTTTTTGCTGCTGCTTATCAGGTCAAATTTAAACTCTCTGAATATTAGGAACAGATTAAATCTATATAATTAATGATTTTGCCTATTGGAAGCTCTGCAGAAAAGAAGACAACATAAAAGGAGAAGAAATCTCTAGATGTAGGTACAATTTTAGAGTTCTAAAAAGCAGTTTTTACTTGCTAATGAGCTCTTATGAAATGAAATTTCTGATCCTTAGAAGTTGATGATTTTTCAGACTGATGTATCTACCTATTTTTGAACGGGTCAATCTGGACTCTAAGATTGATAAGATAAAAAGGCTAAGAAGAACGTTTTGCTTGTTGCTTGGATTTGGAGCATAGCTGTTGGGCCTTGTAGAGTTCTTTCCTTTGGAGAAGACTAGCTACTAGCTTTTTCTGGATTTCTGAATTCACAGGCCCTAACTACCTGAGCCTGACCTTAGTAAAACCTTAAGCTGATATGGGTTGTTTTAGCTTCAGCACAAGCTGCACCAAACTACAGCATGCAGAGGCTCAATGAACAGAACTCGGACTCTGGGAGTGCTGCAGATTTAGGACAACCCTCTGTGGGGCCCTAAACTATGAAAGTATCAATGGATGCGAGCTGGATTGTCTGGGTCACATCCACATGCCCACAATAAGCGTCTTATTCTCTGATGGGACCATCTAAAATTAGGCTACTAATCGGCTCTATATTCCTGACGCAGAGGCTAATTGCATTCCTAACTTGTGATTCCTGCCAAAAGCTGCAAGCTGGAGGAGGGCACATCACAAGGAGTGTGACCACACCACTCAGTACTGACAAAATGGATTCTGGACTTCCTCTGGGGGATGGCCCACTGTTGTTGACTTGTGTTCAGGCTTCCAAATTAGTTATAACAATGAACTAACTGTCTGACTAAATCCATCACCTTTCTCCTGGCAGACGTGCCTCAGTGAGGCATTCTGATTATTAAATACAGCTCCAGAAAAAGGGCTTGATCTTTTCTAGGCTGCTCACTAGTTAATGAGCCAGGACAAAAGAGAAGGAAAGTTATATTATTCTATTTAGAAAATTTTTGAAAAATCAGGATTTAATCCAGGCCAATTCCTAAATAAAATATGTCTTTCTAGTCAAATTATATAAAAATGCTTTTCTTTTTTTAAGATTTTATTTATTTATTTGACAGACTGAGAGATCACAACTAGGCAGAGAGGCAGGCAGAGAGACAAAGGAGGAAGCAGGTTCCCCACTGAGCAGAGAGCCCAATGCAGGGCTCAATCCCAGGACTCTGGGATCATGACCTGAGCTGAAGGCAGAGGCTTTAACCCACTGAGCCACCCAGGTGCCCCTATAAAAATGCTTCTCTATAAAAATGTTTTTGTCCTTCTTATAGCCAATCCATGTGGATAAAAGACTGGGTGAGAAGAGAGAATGACTGAAAAAATGTAAAGTTGAAATTGTTAAATGAGACACACTGATTTTGTAACAAAAGAGACACAACAAAAATCTGGGACCTGGGGAGGCATGAGAAAGAGTAGAGTATCAATGATCTATGTCTCTTGAAACTATACTTGGAGGTGTTCTCCTCTTTCTGAAGGACGCTGTCTTTTCAAAAGGCTGTGAACATTCTGAATTCAAACTGACTGCTGAGCCATGATCACACCTGACAGTCCTGACAAAAAAGCAAAGGGTACCCTACTTCCTGTACTTTTCATGGAGAACATCTTTAGATGTGGTCTGTGCTTATTGGGCAGATAAACTGATGTCATGGTCAAGCAAATCTGCTTGGAACTGTCTGCCTTCAGCAGGCCTGAGACCAAATAATGGACTGCATTAACTGGACTGGACAGGGAACTCTAGCGGGAAAGGCCAGAGAGTAGGTGTTCACATTAGGGATCCTGTACTGCCTAAAAATGTCCTGCTGGGACTATCCTAACAACTGTGAATTCTTATTTTCTAGGGATATTACATATGGCCTCTAGAACTGTACTTCTTTTTGTGTATGCTGTCTATTGAGGACACTGCTTTGGCACTAAAAGGCATTTAGGTCACTTACACTTATCACTCAGATTTGTGCTGTGTCTTAATTGATGCCCTGGGCTAAGTAAAAAAGAAACTTAAATACAAAAACTTAAGAAGAGGGGAGCGTGGGTGGCTCAGTGGCTTAAGCCTCTGCCTTCAGCTCGGGTCATGATCTCAGGGTCCTGGGATCGAGCCCTGCATCGGGCTCTCTGCTCGACAGGGAGCCTGCTTCCCACCCCCCCACCCCCGCCTGCCTCTCTGCCTACTTGTGATCTCTCTCTCTGTCACATAAATAAATAAAATCTTTAAAAACAAAAACAAGAAAACTTAAGAAGAAGCCACCTAGCTTTCTAAGACAGACTTTTCTGGTTAATTAAATTTACCATTTAAAGGTTTGGCCTAAATTCTGAACATCTTAAAAGCATAGGAATCAAGATGCCTTTGGTCAAGTGCCAAACAAATGGACTGTGCAGAAAAAGTTAACACAGCAAGCTTGAGACTACTATTCTTAGAAAGTCCTGCTTGCAAGGAATATCTCTTAGCAGGTATCTTGAAACTTAGATTTAATGAGCCTTCACACCATTCCTTAACCAACAGGAGTGGTTCTGTGTGCTAAATTGTTTCTACAAACACTGTAGTATATGCTTCTCACTTACTTTTCTTCTGGGAGTCTGGAAATTTGATATGTGCTAGGTCAACAATGTGACCAGTCTTCAGTAAAACCTTGGGCACTAAGTCTCTAGTGAACTTTCTTAGTAGATAACATTTAATACATGTCACAATTTGATCCTGGAGAATTAGGTGCATCCTGTTTGACTCCATAAAGAGAGGACTCTTGGAAGTTTGCCCCATGCATCTTTCCCTTTGCTGATTTTGCTTTGAATCTTTTTGCTCTAAGTCTTAGTTGTGAGTACAACTTAGTCTTATGAGTCCCCCTAGCATATCACCAAACCTATATGCTGTCTGAGAGACCGCTGACACATTTATCTTATATTTAAAAAGCTTTTGGGGTTCCTGGGTGGTTCAGTGGGTTAAAGTCTCTACCTGGGGTCGCGACCCCAGGGTCCTGGGATTGAGCCCCACATCGGGCTCTCTGCTCAGCAGGGAGCCACCTGCCTCTCTGTCAAATAAATTTTAAAAATCTTAAAAAAAAAAAAAAGCTTTTAAAATGTTTCACATTTGAAAATCAATTAATGTAATCCATCACAGAAAGACGAAAAAAGAAAAATCACCTGATATCAATAAATGCAGAAAAGGCATATGACAAAACCCAACACTCATTCAGGATAAAAACTCTTAATTAACTAGGGATTAAGGGGAACTAGGGATACAGGGGAACTATCTCAGCTTGATAAAGAACATCTACAAAAACCTACAACTAAAATCATACTTAATGGTGAGATACTTGAAACCTTTCCACTACGAACAGGTACTTTTTAATATCACACTGGAGGTTCTAGCTAATGCGAACAAGACAAGATAAGGAAATCAACAGTATATAGATTGTGAAGAAAGAAATAAAATTATCTTCACTGACAGATGATATGATCATTAATGCAGAAAATCCAAAAAATGCACAAAAAACTACTGGAACCAATAGCAACACTGCAGAATACAAGGTTACTATAAAAAAGTCAACTGCTGGGGTACTGGGGGCTCAGCTGGTTGAGCATCCAACTCTTGATTTCAGCTGAGATCATGATCTCAGGGTCATGACACTGAGCCCTGTATTGAGTTCCATGCTGATTGTGGAGTCTGTTTAAGATTCTTTCTTTCCTTCTTCTGTGTGTGCGTATGTGTGTGTGTGTGCGCGCGCACGCAATTTCTCTCTCAAAATAAAACAAAAAAGTCAATTACTTTCCTATATACCAGTAATGAACAAGTAAAATTTGAAATAAAAAATACTATTTATATAACCATCCAAAAATATGAAATATTTAGATATAAGTCTAACAAAATATATGTACAATCTACATGAGGAAAAGTACAAAACTCTGATAAATGAAATCAAAGAAAAAATGAAAAATGATAAGATATTTCATATTCTTGGATAGGAAGATTCAATATTGTCAAGATGTCAGTTCTTCCCAACTTGACCTATAAGATTCAATTCAGTCCCAATCAAAACTAAAAGTAGGTCATTTAGCCTCCATGGTTGGACTATTACAAAACAGGATAACAATATACATAAAATAAATTCAATATTTGCTAAATAGTAGGTACTCAATATAATGAAGTCATCATCATCATACTAACTTGTCTAGAATCACATAGCTATATCTAGTTCTAAAATTTTTTTCCCTTCTTTTAAAAATACTTAAGATTATACAGAGAGTATAAGATTGGACAGAACAATACAGAAAATAGAAAAGTACAAAGAATAACATAAAAAGACCACTATAACCCTCAAGTCCTATAATAATCACTATTAACACATTGGCATGTTGCTTATATGTATAGAGAGTCTTAAGTTAAAAACCTGGATCATGGTGTATAATAAAACTGGATTTTTTTTCTTTTGTACTTAGGTTTTTATCATGAGTATTTTGCATTTTATTAAATATTCCTTGAACACATACTTTTAATAATACCAAAATCTGACAGATAATGTTTTAGTCCGTTCTCCACTGCATTACATTAAATTGGTTCTAATGTATCCACTATAGGTAAACTTATGTGTATCTTTGAACCTATGCTTTTTTCACCCACAGGAGGTCTTAAGCTATGTAGCAATATCTGAGTTTATATGGAGAGGCAAAATACCAGAGAAGACCACAATATTGAAGAAGAAAAGTTAGAGGACTGATGCTACCCAACTTCAAGATTTACTATGAATCTACAGTAATCAAAACAGTGTGGTATTGGTGAAAGAGACAAACAGATCAATAGAACAGAAAAGAACTACAAAAGACCCACACAAGTATAGTCAAATGATCTTTGACAAACAAAGATAACACAATGGAGCAAAGCCAGTCTCTTCCATTTTCCATAGGCAAAAAAAAATGAATCTAGACAAAGACCTTACACCCTTCACAAAAATTAACTCAAAATGGATCAGCGACCTTTAAATGTAAAACCCAAAATTATAAAACTCCCAGAAGTTAACATAGGAGAAAACCTAGATGAACTCAGGTATAGTGATGATTTTTAATTTTTTAATTAATTTTTTAAAAATTATTTTATTTATTTATATAAGAGGGAGTGGGAGGAAGAGAGGGAGTCCACGCAAGAGCACAAGCATGGGCAGTGGGGAGGGGCAGAAGAAGAGAGAAAGGGAAAAGAAGCAGACACCCCACTAAGTGCAGAGTTGGATGCTGAGCTAGATGCCAGGATGTTGAGATAATGACCTGAGACAAAGTAAGACGCTTAACTGACTGAGCTACCAATGAGACCCACAAAGGTACCCACAGGACCCCAAAGGTACAATCTATGAGAGAAATAATGGGTAAGCTAGACTTTATTAAAATAAAAACCTTCTCCTCTGTGAAAGACAAAATCCAGAAAATGAGAAGACAAGCCACAGACTAGGAGAAAATATCTGCAAAAGACTTATCTAATAAAGGACTGTTATCCAAAACATACAAAGAACTCTTAAAATCCAACAAAAAAAATTTCTGATTTAAAAAAATGGCTAGAGATCTTAAGAGCCACCTAACCAAAAAAGATACAGATGGCAAATAAGTACATTAGAAGATAACCCAAATCGTATGTCATGAGAGAAATGAAAATTAAAATAACTCTGAGGTACCACTATGTATCTATCAGAATGGCCAAAATCTGGAACACTGACAATATGTTGGCAAGCATATGCAACAACACAGATTTCATTCATTGCTGGTAGGAATGCAAAATGATACAGTCATTCTGCAAGAAGAGTTTGGTGGTTTCTTACAAAACTAAACATACACTTACAATATGATCTAGTAATCACAATCCTTGGTGTCTAACCCAAGGATTTGAAAACTTATGCCCACACAAAAACCCATACAATGTTTACAGCAGCTTTACTCATAATTGCCAAACCTAGGAGCAAACAAGATGTCCTTCCAACAGATGAATGGATAAACTGTGGTACTCCAGACAATGGAACATTATTCAGCACTAAAAAGAAATGATCTGTTAAGCCATGAAAACACATGGAGGAACCTTAACAGCACATTACTAAGTGAAAGAGCCAATCTGAAAAGGCTATAGACTGTACAATTTCAACTATGTAACACTCTGGAAAATGCAAACCTACAGAAACAAAAATGAGTGGTTGCCAGGGATTGAGGGCAAGAGAGGGATGAATAGGTGGACCACAGAGGATTTTTAAGGCACTGAAAATACTCTGTATATAATAATGATGTGTACATATCATTATGTATTTGTCCAAATTCATAATGCATGACACCAAGAATAAACCCTAGGGTAACCATGGACATTGAGTGATTATTACATTTTAATGTAGATTCGTGAACTGTAACAAATACACCACTTTGGTAAGTAATGTTGATAATGAGGAAAGACTTACAGGTTGGTGGAGGAGGCCAGAAGCTATATGGGAAAACTCTGTACCCTCCTTTCAACTTTGTTGTGAACCTAAAAAGCTTAAAAAAAGCTAAAAAACAGAAAAAACAAAACAAAACAAGTACTGTCTGATATCACTTATACATGGAATCCCCAAAAAAGGACCTAATTTAACAAGAGCATAAAATGGTGGTTACAAGGGTGGGGATGGGGAATAAGAGTTATGGTGCTTAAGGGTATAAACCTATAATGAGGAATCAAGCCACAGAGATCTAAGGCACGATATAATAATTACACTGTAATTATATAATATGATAAACATCACCATATTGGCAGTCATATTATAATATATAAATGTATCCAAAGTAACATGCTGCTGGGGTAGCTAGATGTCTCTGTTGATTAAGTGTCCAACTCTTGGTTTCAGCTCAGGTCACAGTCTCACAATCATGGGACTGACCCTGCATCAGGCTCTACATTCAATATGGAGTCTGCCTGTCCATCCCTCTCTGCTCTTACCCCTGCTCTCCTCTTTCTCTCAAATAAATTAAATCTTAAAAAAAAAAAAGACACTGTATACATTAAACACACACAATGTTAACAAGTTAAATTAGTTAATTAATGCCATGATGAGAGGGAAAAAATAAATGTACCATATTGAGGTGATTATTTGGTAAATATATAATCGTCGCATTTTTTTACCTTGACAGAATCTTAGTAATTTACTTCATACAAACTAAAAATCACAAATATTAAACTTCAAAAGAAAAAACAAAACCAAAAGCAGCATGCAATTAGAAAAACGGAATTTTATGTGAAAATGTCTATGCTACCTAAAGCAAATCCTTATCAAAATACCATCCATTTTTTTCAAAGAAATGGAACAAATAATCCTAAAATTTATATGGAACAAGAAAAGACCTCGAGTAGCCAAAGGAATGTTGAAAAAGAAAGCCAAAGTTGGTGGCATCACAATTCCAGACTTCAAACTCTATTTTTTCAAAGAAATGGAACAAATAATCCTAAAATTTATATGGAACAAGAAAAGACCTCGAGTAGCCAAAGGAATGTTGAAAAAGAAAGCCAAAGTTGATGGCATCACAATTCCAGACTTCAAACTCTATTACAAAGTTGTCGTCATTGAGACAGTATGGTACAGGCAACAAGAACAGACACATAGATCAATGGAACAGAATAGAGAGCCCAGAAATAGACCCTCAACGCTATGCTTAACTGATCTTAGACAAAGCAGGAAAGAACGTCCAATGAAATAAAGACAGCCTCTTCAACAAACGGTGTTGGGAAAACTGGACAGCCACATGCAAAAGAATGAAACTGGACCATTTCCTTATACCACACACAAAAACAGACTCCAAATGGATGAAAGACCTCAATGTAAGACAGGAATCCACCAAAATCCTTGAGAACACAGGCAGCAACCTCTTCGACCTCTGCCGCAGCAAATTCTTCCTAAAAATGTCACCAAAGGCAAGGGAAGAAAGGGCAAAAATGAGCTACTGGGATTTCATCTAGATCAAAAGCGTTTGCAAAACAAAGGAAACAATCAACAAAACCAAAAGACAACTGGCAGAATGGGAGAAGATATTCCCAAATGACACATCAGATAAAAGGCTAGTATCCAAAATCTATAAAGAACTTACCAAACTCAACACCCAAAGAACAAATAATCCAATCAAGAAATGGGCAGAAGGGGGCGCCTGGGTGGCTCAGTGGGTTAAGCCTCTGCCTTGGGCTCAGGTCATGATCTCAGGGTCCTGGGATTGAGTCCCGCATCAGGCTCTCTGATCCGCAGGGAGCCTGCTTCCTCCTCTCTCTCTGCCAGCCTCTCTGCCTACTTGTGATTTGTCCCTCTGTCAAATAAATAAGTAAAATCTTAAAAAAAAAAAGAAATGGGCAGAGGACATGAACAGACATTTCTGCAAAGAAGACATCCAAATGGTCAACAGACACATGAAAAAGTGCTCAATACCACTGGGCATCAGGAAAATACAAATCAAACCACAGTGAGATACCACCTCACACCAGTCAGAATGGCTAAAATTAACAAGTCAGGAAACGACAGATGCTGGTGAGGATGCGGAGAAAGGGGAACCATCCTGGACTGTTGGTGGGAATGCAAGCTGGTGTAGCTGCTCTGGAAAACAGCATGGAGGTTCCTCAAAAAGTTGAAAATAGACCTACCCTATGACCCAGCAATCACACTACTGGGTATTTACACTAAAGAAACAAATGTAGTGATCTGAAGGAGCACATGCACCCGAAAGTTTATAGCAGCAATGTCCACAATAGCCACACTATGGAAGAACCTAGATGTCCATCAACATATGAATGGATAAAGAAGACGTGGTATATATATACAATGGAATACTATGCAGACATCAAAAGAAATGAAATCTTGCCATTTGCGACGACGTGGATGGAACTAGAGGGTATTATGCTGAGCAAAATAAATCAATCAGAGAAAGATAATTATCATATGATCTCCCTGATATGAGGAAGTTGAGAGGCAAGGGGTTTGGGGGGTAGGGAAAGAAAAAATGAAACGAGATGGGATCGGGAGGGAGACAAACCATAAGAGACTCTTAATCTCATGAAACAAACTAAGGGTTGCCAGGAGGAGGGGGGTAGGGAGAGGGTGATAGGGTTATGGACATTGGGGAAGGTATGTGCTATGGTGAGTGCCCTGAACTGTGTAAACCTGGTGATTCACAGACCTGTACCCCTGGGGTTAAGATACATTATATATTAATTAAAAATTTAAAAAAAAAATTAAACACTGGGCCAGCCAAATAAACATAGCTGTAGAACATTAAAAAAAAAAAGAAAGAAAAAAAAAAAAGGAAAAAGGAATTTTAAATTCTACCTACATTTAGTGTCAAAAATATATTTAAGAATAAGTTTAACACAAGACATGAAAGACTTCTGTGCTGAAACAAGTATTGGTGGGACTAAAACCCTAAAAATATGAAGAGAGAAACCATGTTCATAGATTGGAAGACTAAATACAGAAGTGCAAAATCCCAGAATATTCTAAGTAATCTTGAAAAATGAAACAAATCAGAGAATTTTATAACCTGATTTCAAGATTTACTTAAGACAGTGTGGTAGTGGCATAAAGTTCAACAAGTTAATGTAAAAGAATGAAGTGCTCAGAAATCAACTTACACTTAAATAGCACTATGACTTTTTCTTTTTTACGATTTTATTTATTTATTGACCGATAGAGAGACAGTGAGAGAGGGAATACAAGCAAAGGGAGTGCGAGAGGTAGAAATGGCCGTCCTGCCAAGCAGGGAGCCCAACTCGGGGCTCCATCCCAGGACCCTGGGATTATGACCTTAACAGAAGGCAGGCGCTTAATGACTGAGCCACCCAGGTGCCGTTCAACAAAAGTGCCAAGGCAACCCAATGGGAGAAGTTAAGCCCTTTCATCAAATGACACTGGAATAAATGGATATCCACATGGGGAAAACCTTTGACCTTTACCTTAGAATATAGGCAAAACTTAATTCAAGACTGGATTCCAGACCTAAGTCTAAAAGCTGAACTCTCAAGTTTAGTATCCAGAATGTATAAAGAACTTTTAAATACTAGTAAGAACAAAAATACAAAAGAATACAGTGATAGTTGTACTATTGTCTCCAATTATTCACTGCCCTCCCTCCTGAAATATTGTACTTCCCTGCCCATTTACATTACTTTGGGCCACATATCTTGCTTTGGCCAAAGAAATGTATGTACAAATGAAGCATGACATTTCTGAAGCAAAGTTTTAAGAGCCATCTGTGGTTCGACCATTGCTCTTTTTCTCATTGTCACAAGACCCAAGCAGCAACTTCTTCAGCTTGGGTCCCCCAGAATGAAGACATGAAGCATATCTGAAGCAGATCTGTAGCTAACATATTTAAGTGAATGAAAAAAGAATGTTTCTTGTTATAAGTCACTTAAATTTTGTGGTTATTTTGTTGCTATGGAATAACTTAGACTAGGCTATCTATCATATTATAGAAACTAATAAGCAATTGACAGAGGCATGAACCCCCAAAACCTATATATGTGGCTTAAACAGTAAGAGTTTT
Source organism: Neogale vison (assembly GCF_020171115.1). Classification (NCBI taxonomy): domain Eukaryota; kingdom Metazoa; phylum Chordata; class Mammalia; order Carnivora; family Mustelidae; genus Neogale; species Neogale vison. Next base: position 159,756,324 of record NC_058094.1, on the reverse strand, counting down.
TCTTATCAGTGTAACTATAAATCCAGAAGGAGATAACCCAGAGTTCTTATATAAGCTACACAATGTCATCAATATCCTGACTGCCCCCTGCACCCATTCTTATACTCTGTCATTCTTAGCATGCTGTTTTTACAGCTCCAGACTGCAAGCCTGGTGTGCTGCATTAGTCAGAAGTGGATCACATAGCTACCTCTAACTGCAAGAAGAGCTAGAAAATAGAATTTCAATTTTTTAATGTTTCCATAGTTGACAGAGGAAAAAAGAAAAGATTAAAAATAAGGACTGGTCAGCATATATACATACAGTATCTGTCACAGATGCCATTTCTAGCTATTAGATTAGTAGAAGAGTCTGGAAACACAAGTTGAAAATGCTTCAACATTACTGGTGGGAAGCATAATTTAGAAAATAATTTTATAATTTTATAATATTTTCATGTTGAAGATGAATATAGTGTAGGCCTAGAAATTCTACTTCTATACATAGTCATCTGTATGTGACTATAATTTACTGTTGTATTTAAATGAGGCACAATAGGGCCAACTTATTTCTTTTAATAAGCTAAAAATATCATAGCATATTTGTGTACTAAGGATAGTTCTCTGAAATTTTTGTTTCAAATAAATAAATATACACACACACACACAAATGTATGTAGCATATGTGTATGTGTATACCCATGTTATGATACATAGAATTACTTCTTACTGTGGGTTATGGGTACAAAACATTAACATATTGTCCTTGGATAACCACTGGAAGGTACACAAAGGTACACAAAGAGACTTGTACATTGACACTTATTTTGTCATATATAATAGCAAGGCTTGGCAACAAGCAGGTTGCACTGTAGCATGAAACTGGCTGGGCTATTTCACTGTGGACCCCAACTGCATAATGTATAGGTCTGTTCTTTCAGGCTAAATGGAGGAAGAAAGTTGGGAGGAAGGAGGTCATACCACTTAGTATGTATAATTCCACCCAATGCCCTTTCCAGAATGGTGCATCACCCTCAGCTGTCTGTCCCTATGCTTCTGGCAAACTTTGTGCAGATGATATATTTCCTGTCTTCTTCCAGAACAGAAATGGAACAATAGCTCAGCAGCACAGAATGGACAGAGGACCTGTCTGGTTTTTACTCCTCGTAAGATTTTTAAATCTCTGCTGTTTTTAGCCATATCCCTTCTTTATTCAGAGCTACCTGTGCCTCCAATTCCTGTGCTTTTTTGGTGTGCTCTAACACAAATTAGCTTGCACTTTTTTCCTTTCACAATTGTAGAATTAGATTTGACGTCTGCTTTATCAGCTTAGTTTTGCTAAATCAGTTGCCTTTTGTATAAATGCTCTCCAGCTTTCATCTGCTACTGTCTCTTCTCTTGTTCTTTTTGGCTTTAACATAAAAATTTACCATTTTGACTATTTGTAGGTATACTGTTCATGACATTAAGTACATTCACATTGCTGTGTAACCAACACCAACATCCATCTCCAGAATTTTTTCATTTTCCCAAGATGAAAGTCTGTACCCCTTAAACTCCTCCCAGTTTCCACTATCCTATTTTGTTTCTATAAAATTGTGTGGTTCTTTTTTAAATTCATTATTCCAAAATGGAGTCTATGTCCTTAATTCAGTTCTAAGACAAATTCTTTGTTCATCTTTCTCTCTCCATTTCTACTCTCCCTTTCTAAAACTCCCATTATTTGGATAATAGATTTCTTAGCTATATCCTCTAATTTTGTAATCTTTCTCTCCTCCTTTACTGCTGCTTTTTTATTCTACTTTTAGGGAGATTTCCTTAACTTTATCTTCCAGCTATTCTATGGAATTAAAGTTATCATGTTTTAAATCCCATAGTTCTTTCTTGTCATTTGGTTGTTCCTTTTCCTACAGTAGTCTATTAGTATTCTATCTCTGGACCATGGATGTAACATTTCATCTCTATAAAGATTATTAGTCCTTTTAAAAAACTTCTGTAGACTGGACAGAATTAGAGAGATGTCAATTCTCCACCAACTGTCCTTCAGAGTTACTAAAATTACTTTAAAAATCCTAGCAGGAATTTTAATGAATTAAAGAAACTAATCCTAAAATTTATATGGAAAAGCGAGGAAACTAAAATAATTAAAAACAGTTCTTAAAGAATAAAACTGTAGGAAAAATACTACTTTAAGACTTATTCTAACACTATAATAATTAAGACAGTGTGCTTAATTATTGGCAAAGAGATATAAACAAAGATTCATGGAACAGAAAACAAGAGTTCAGAATTGACCCATACAAACATGGTCAACTCATTTTTGACAAGGGTGCAAAAGCAAATCAACAGAGAAAAGGGTTGGTTTTTTTTTTATTATTTAAGCAGTGGTGTTCAAACAACTAGATATCCACATGCAAAGAAAGAAAGAAAGAAAAAGAAAAAAGAAAAGAACCATAACCTAAGATGCAAGGATAACTTACACAAAATTAACTAAAAATGGTTCATAGATCTAAAAGCTATAAAATTTTAAGAAGAAAACACAGGAGACAATCTTCATAAGCTGAAATTAAGTAGAGTTCTCAACAGACACCAAAAGCATAATCTATTAAAGAAAAAAAGTGATAGTTTATGCAAAAGACAGATCTTAAGAGACTGAAAAGACAAACTACAGAATGGGAGAATATACTCACTAATCACCTATCCAACAAATGAAATGCCACCAAGTGGATGAATCTCAAAGGCATTACGCTGAGTTTAAGAAGCCAGCCTCAAACAGTTACATACAGTATGATTCTATATATATAACATTCTTGAAGAAACAAAACCATAGTGATGAAGAACAGATCAGTGACTGCCATGAGTTAGGCGTGGAAGAGGATTAAGACTATAAAGGGACAGGACAAAGAAGTTTTTAGGGGGTGTCAGAATAGCTCTGTTTCCTGATTACGATGATGGTTACATCAATCTACGTATGTGTTAACATGTTAGAACTGTATACCCAAAAAAGTCAATATTACTATATGATAACTTAAAAATTTAAAAGACTTTTTCTCTTCTATGAATTATGGAAAAGTCATCCAGATCCCCCTACTTTTTTTGTTTCTTTTAGTTTCTATCATGGTATACATATTCCTCAAATTTTTTTTTGGCTCACTATGCACAGTTAAGAATGGAAATTGTAGTTAGGCAAGAAACATAGTGGAATGCTCTCTGTGGGAAAGGAAAAGGATACGATGCTAATGTAACCAATATATTTTGGGTTATGGTGAATAAAGTTTTATGGTGAATAAAGGTTTTTGGTGAATAAAGTCAGAAAAATTCATGTCCATACTAGGGTTACAAGATCCCACCAAATAAAATGTTAATAGGAAAAGTATTTTCAAAAAATTCACATATTTACCCATTCTTTATAAATTTTAGATGCTGTTACTGAGCAATCACTATGTATCGAGCAAAGCACAAGATAATACAAAGCTAATTTCTATGTGGTTAGTTCTACTTCCTTTCTCTTACTTACGGTGTAAATCACAATACAAAAAAACTTGCTTTTCTATCTGGTTCTACTTCCTTTTTCTAAATGAAAAATCATCTCAGAATCATAATTACCTGATGAAAGTCAAACTCTTCGACTGCTAGATAACTATAGCCCTCAACCTAGTGAAACTGGTTTAGAATCCAGGGACATTTTATTATTTTCCTGTCCCCCAATGATATCCTACTGATTAAGTTTGTAAAACATGAAACAGATTTCAGAAGGTGAAACTATCTTACAGGTAATAATACTGTAAGTATTTCAACTGTAAGATGAAAGGTAACAATTTCCAATGTTCTTTGTGCTTAAAGTCAAACATTAAGTCTGGAAAATACTGTGTGGTTCACTGCCATGTGTGTAAAAGTATCTTGTTGTGATGGGTACTTTATACTTTTGAGTAATGCCCTTCCCCAAACACCTTACTGCAAAGCTGGTCTAATAATGAAGGGTATTTCCTCCTTAAATCCTTTGAACAAACAAACTAAACAAACACGTAATGTAAGATAAAGAAGGAAGAGATGCAAGCTGAAAGGAAACACCACACTCCGTTGCAGTGGTTTTGCTATTAAGTCAAAAGTCACATACTAACAGTGAAGACAAATTCTAAAATAAGCTTTTTACCATATAATTCTTCAGTTCTTAATTCACTGAGCTTACTAAGAGACTGTCATATTCCTTTAAAGATCATGAATACTTTTCTCCATTAAATTCCAATAGGTTTTTATTTCCGTGGAAGCTGTTCATCCTTCTCTGGTAAGAGCAATCCAATCTTTCTGGAGATACCCCCTCTTCTATCACAGTCAAGACATGGTTTAGACAGGGCTGGCTCCACTAGGGGGCACAGGGTCATAAGGTACAAATGTGGCTAATCCGTTTTCTATTCACCTAACCACAGCCATTGTTCAGGTCACCTAAACTGGATCACTAACTTAAATCTAGGACTTTGTTGGAGGGACGAAGAAAGAAATGCTTCCTTCTAAACAAAAGACAGATGTGTGTGTTTCCCCCATTACCACTGACCTATAGATACCTGGACTAAGGATGGACATCTGATCCAAAATGAACAATCTAGCATGTCTATTACAAAGCTTTGTTCAAGAGTTTTACACCCAAGGGGACGCTTAATACTGAACCGTGACTAACTTAATCAATCAAATTGTCTCTCACAGAATTTGAATGTATGAGAGAGAAAGAAAGAACTGAATGAATCGGGCTTTGGGCTTTCAGACTTTATTACTTCTCTTCAGGCCTCCACAACCCTTCCCTCCTACACCCACCGTCTTAAGACCCACCCTTACTTCATGAACAAAGCAGAACACAAAGATGGAATTCCTTCATTTTTTCATAGTCAAGCTTCTAAGCCAACTAGCATTTGCATTCATTTTTCTTTTAGAATGAAAGTGCATCCTTTTCAAATCAAAGACAAATACACTATGGATCCCCTCCTTTGCAAAAATATTTCTTTCCTCCTCCGAAACGATGTTCTTTCATTTACCTTAACCTATTCCTATGCCATCAGTTCCCCAGAATCTAAAAAATCATGTAGGCCTAAATCACCTTTCAACAAGCAAACATGTTGTGTTATTTTCCACTGCTAAAAAAATCTCCTCCTTTAAAGAATGGTCTTCTCAATAAAGGTTTGGTCAACTGTATACACAAGGGAAAAAAGGATCCTGAGCTCAACCTACAACTCCACATTAAAGTCAAATTGCATATGAAGCGGAGCTCTAAATGTGAAATTGCTGGTTAAACAATAATGTTTCGAAGGAAAATATGGGGGAATAGCTTCATAACTGCAGGGTAAATAAAGATATCTTAAATAAGACATTAACATTAATTTACTTCATGTCTATACCATCACTGTCTTTTCCCACTACTGTTTCAAATCTCTTTATTTTTCAAAGATATAACGCATTATTAAGTATTCCCACTGCCACAAGTCTTTCCTTCCCTCTCTCTTCCAGAAAAACCACTCTGAAGTTGGTTTTTTAAAACCGTGAAATAATCTAATTATTTATAAGAAGGAGAACAGAAAAATAAATGGTGGTTAATCATAAAACAGAAAACTATGTAGTAGCTAAAACATACAGTAAAATCTTCATGATCATTGTTCAAAGAAATGGTTTTTTTAATCAGTCAAAAATGTAAATTTGTGGTTAAATACAGTTCCATAGTTCTTTGCATTTTCCATAGGTTAAGAGTATCCATATTTTCTAAATCCAAAATTAAGATACGTAAGTAGAAAAATACAGAGCCTAAAATGTAATATTTGAAATCATACTTATCCTGGATTTTCTGGAAAGTGTTTAATGTACTCATAAGCAACAGTGTAACTCTGAACATCAGAGTTAGCTAACTCCATCCATCCATCCATCCATCCACTTTGCTGATTATAATAGCTATCAGCCAGACTCAATTTACCACACTTAGCTGTTTCAGCAGCCTTTTACGCTAGCTTGTAAACAAAAGTACGAAACTTGAAAAAGGTTTTGAGAGTACCCCCAATTCCTAATGATTTCCTTCATTTGCAAGGAGCCCAATTGCTATAATATTCCTGCCCCTATCTACCTCAGGGACTTTAGAAAATCTGGAGGAAAAAAACTGGATAAGCTTACGGTTTTGACCTCTCACCTGGTTTAGAACTCACATAAGGAACAGAAATCCTTTCAAACTAAAAAAAATACCAAGCTGCTGCTACTGCTTCTTCTTTTTTTTTTTTTTTTCCAACTAAACTCCATGTTCAGTGCAGAGCCAACACTGGAGCTCAAACTCACAACCCTGAGATCAAGACCTGAGCTGAGATGAGGAGTCAGAGGCTTAAATGACTGAACCACCTAGGCACCCCACCAGATTTCCTAAAACAGCTTTTAAGGAAGATGAAAAACATAAGCTTTATCCCTCTTAACAAAGTGTCATTGATTCTCACGAAATTGAACCCTGCTTATTTACTAGCTCGTAAGCTACTTGAAAGTTTTGAGACTTTTCCTGATATGTAAAAGTAGATCATTTAGCCTCCATTGTTGGACTATTACAAAACAGGATAACAATATACATAAAATATATTCAATATTTGCTAAATAGTAGGTCTATGTGTCTAGAATCACATAGCTATATCTAGTTCTAAAATTTTTTCCCTTCTTTTAAAAATACTTAAGATTATACAGAGAGTATAAGATTGGACAGAGCAGTACAGAAAATAGAAAAGTACAAAGAATAACATAAAAAGATCACTATAACCCTCAAGCCCTATAATAATCACTATTAACACATTGGCATGTTGCTTATATGTATAGAGAGTCTTAAGTTAAAAACCTGGATCATGGTGTATAATAAAACTGGATTTTTTTTTCTTTTGTACTTGGGTTTTTATCATGAGTATTTTGCATATTATTAAATATTCCTTGAACACATACCTTTAATAATACCAAAATCTGACAGATAATGTTTTAGTCCGTTCTCCACTGCATTACATTAAATTGGTTCTAATGTATCCACTATAGGTAAACTTATGTGTATCTTTGAACCTATGCTTTTTTCACCCACAGGATGTCTTAAGCTATGTAGCAATATCTGTGTTGTCAGCAACCCTCCAACTACTACACATTGACATTCAATATTGATTTGCATCTGAAAGGAAGAATTCATTTATACTTTATATATTTTTAGCTACTGACAGTGAATCTTAGCATTAAGTTCTATTACATTCTATTGCCATAGCAATGAAATACAATTAAGACTTCCCCATGCTGTTCCCTGTTTTCCAAATCACAGCCATGCCTCGTATGAAACTAGAAACTCTCCAACATCAGAAAACAAGAAACTGGGGGGACCTGGGTGGCTCAGTGGGTTAAGCCGCTGCCTTCAGCTCAGGTCATGATCTCGGGGTCCTGGGATCGAGTCCCATATCGGGCTCTCTGCTCAGCAAGGAGCCTGCTCCCCCCTCTCTCTCTGCCTGCTGCCCTGACTACTTGTGATCTCTGTCTGTCAAATAAATAAATAAAATCTCTTTTAAAAATAAATAAATAAATAAATAAATAAAATCTTAAAAAGGAAAACAAGAAACTGAGTCCTATGTTTTTGACTTAATGTTTTTAAATTCACTTCATATTCCACATATCATAGGATTAGGAATATAACAACCTTTAACACCTAATGAATTTAACATCTAAAAAAGATATGAAGAATTGAGATTTGAGCCACTTGTGCTTTCCTGCAACCTGAGAAATGGCAACTGGATGAACGTAAGTGTTGCAGTGACTTTTTCAGACTGAAGTTATCAGCTAGAGTCAAATGATTCCATGATTCAAAACATGACAATAAGGCACAATACCCAAAATGAAAAATCCAAAGTGTAGGACTTCCATAACAAGTATATAAAATTCAAGTCTTACTGAGCCAAGAAAAATTATTAAGAGACCAAGGAGTGTCTGTGGGACCTAATTATGAAGGAGTTATGAGGTGGTTATGAAGCACTGACTACACAAAAAACACTAAAACCTACAAAACTCTCAGAAATCAAAACAGGACCAAGTACTCTCAACAGGTTTACAAGGGAAACCAAGTACTAACCTTTCTTAAAGAACATGAAAGAGACTATGGTATAAAGTTATAAATCATGACACAGAGTCATGTAAAAGAAACATACATCCCAAGTAGCACTGTGACTGCTGGGAAACACCACATTCAATGACAACGAATAATTCATATACTTCACAAAGGATTAAAGAAAGCTTAATTATTTCCCAAGATAATACATGAACTTAGGAACTACAAGTTATGCAAATTGTATGCTGCAATAAAAATCAGTCAAACAGTAATTTCAAACTGAGCAAGAGAGGCATGGAATGTATCATTTTTAGAAAAGGGACCAGCAGAATAGTAAGTGTTAGAAGTCAAAGACTGGTAGTCTATGTTAGAAGCACATGATTATTGGGTATATTTCTCAAAGAAAAGGCATACTCCTCTAGGCAGAGGAAATCATAAATTCATGTCACAGATATTTACTGAGCACCTACCATTTGCCAGGCATGTAGGGAAATACAACAAAAACGAAACAAACTAAAATCGCTGTCCCCATGGAATTTACTATATATTCAGGTAAGGTGTTATAATAACAAAGCCAAGAAGGGGATGGAGTTTTGGGATGATCAGGGAATGTGACATGAGTAAAACAGGTAAAGTAGTGAGCTGTGGGATATTTAGGGGATAGAGCATTATAGCAGGGTAAAAAGCCAGTGAAAGGAGCATGCCCTATACATTCAGGGAACAGAAAGGAGCCAGTATTACTGTAGTGTACAGTGAGGAAGAAATGAGTAGGATATGGGACGCCTGGGTGGCTCAGTTGGTTAAGCAGCTGCCTTCGGCTCAGGTCATGATCCCAGCATCCTGGGATCGAGTCCCACATCGGGCTCCTTGCTCGGCGGGGAGCCTGCTTCTGCCTCTGCCTGCCATTCTGTCTGCCTGTGCTCGCTCGCTCTCCCTCTCTCTCTCTGACAAATAAATAAAAAATCTTAAAAAAAAAAAAAAAGAAATGAGTAGGATATGAAATCAAGAGTAGTAATGGGGGCAGATGGACTGTTCAGGGTCTCAAAAAGGAGCATCGTAAATCACTAGGCTTTTATTCTGATAAAAAAGAAAACCCACTACAGGGTTTTTGGGAGAGGAATGAAAGACCTGACTTTTAACAGGATCCCCTGGACAGCTGTCTAAGAAGACTAACAGGAGTGGCAGCAAGGCTAGAAGCAGGGAGACTATTTACAAAGTGACGGCAGTCATCCAAGTAAAAGTTGACGGTAGGGACACCTGGGTGGCTCAGTAGGTTAAGCTGCTGCCTTCGGCTCAGGTCGTGATCCCAGGGTCCTGGGATCAAGTCCCACATCGGGCTCCTTGCTCAGCGGGGAGCCTGCTTCTCTCTCTGCCTCTGCCTGCCACAATGCCTGCTTCTGCTCGCTCGCTCGCTCTCGCTCTCTCTCTCTGACAAATGACAAAGAAATAAAATCTTAAAAAAAAAAAAAAGTTGACAGCAGCTTGGATCTGGGAGATGACAGTGGAGGTGGTAAATACTTGATCAGGTTTTGGATGTACTCTGAAGGTAAGGATGGAATTTGCTGACAGACTAGAAGTGGGAGTGAGGAAGAAAAAAAAAAAGAATGACTCCAAGGTTCTTGGCCTGAGCACCTGGAAGGGAGAGGAAAGACTGCAGGAGATTAAAGTGCAAGTGGGAAGGTGGGGGATCTGTTTAAAATTGAACATGTTACATTTGAGAGGCCAACCAGATGTCAGGTAGGCAAAAGGGATATACAAGAAGCCAAGGAGAAAGGTCTGGGCTGGAGATATGGTCTGGAAGTTAACAATGTATAGACTATGCTTTTTGGGTAAGCAATTTAATATTAAGATATAAAGCCTGTGACATTTTCTACACATATTTTCCCAATTTTAAAATGCAGAAATTTTTCTTCAGCCAAACTACTGGAGACTACTGATTAATAAATTATTTAGTATTATTTAGTATACACATGTTAAAAAAGATACAAAACACAGAAGCCAGAAACCCAAATAGGGAGAAAGAAGTATACACAAACAACATCAAGGAGTAAAAGGTATGAAAAAGGAAGGTGGTGAAAGGAATCACTGAGACTTTTAGGCTATACGAGGTTTTTGTTTGTTTGTTTTGTTTTGCTTTTTTAAGATTTTATTTATTTATTTGAGAGAGAGAAAGAGTATGAAGGTGCATATGAGCAGGTGGAGGGGCAGACACAAGTAGACTCCCCACCGAATCAGGAGCCTGATGGGGCTGGATCCCAGGACATCTGAGCTGAAGGCTTAACCAACAGAGCCATCCAGGTGCCCCTAGGCTATACAACTTTTAGGTTAAACACTGGCACACTGACATCATGGTGCATACCCTACTTAAAATCGGTCCTTGATATGTAGTTGATGCTACATAGGTTTAAGGGCACAAAATTCCAAATGAAGAGAGGTTTCGTTTAAATCATATTCTAGATAGTGGATAAGAGAAGTTCCTAAGTAAATGGAACTGAGCCCTGTTTTTTCCCACTTTAATCTATCCTGCAGCTGACTATTCATCTTCCTGTGTCCATTCAACTGTGTTTTTACCTTTTAAGATGTGTTTTGGAATTAGAGTTAATTTCCTTCATTTTATCTCCCCCATCAGAGTTCCTCATCTGTATCCAAAAAATGATTGAAGGAATAATTTTTAAAATTCTCCCAGTGCTTCTACACAACTAGTACTGTTTTAGAAGCCTAAGGGAGAAATAAATTCCACGCAGTAGATGCCAGCAACCTCAGCAGCACTTGGGAAATTGAGAGAAACAAAAACTCTCAGGTTCTACCCCAAACTTACTGAATCAGAAACTCTGGGGGTTGGGCCAACAATCTGTGCCTTAACAAGCCCTCCCAGTGATTCTGATACATGCTAAACTTGGAGAACCTCTAGCTCAAAACATTAATGTTCAATTTTCTCAAGGAATACCAACTGCAAAGTCTACTAAACCATAATCCTTGAGTATAACAATCTTATTATTTTGCACTTTTAACTGCCTTACGTATCCAGCATTTAACCCACATTCAGTCTGTGAGTAGTTAAAAAATCAAAAGTAACACCTCCCTCTGAGTTTCTGGAGAACATTTTTCTTCATACTATGACACCAAGTTCTCAAAGCAACCTCTCTCTATCTTTCCTTTCTTGTCCTCCCTACTCTACAGAAAAGGTAATTTTCTCAATCAGAATATCATATGCTGGGGCGCCTGGGTGGCTCAGTGGGTTAAGCCGCTGCCTTCAGCTCAGGTCATGATCTCAGGGTCCTGGGATCGAGCCCCGCATCGGGCTCTCTGCTCAGCAGGGAGCCTGCTTCCTCCTCTCTCTCTCTGCCTGCCTCTCTGCCTACTTGTGATCTCTCTCTGTCAAATAAATAAATAAAATCTTAAAAAAAAAAAAAAAGAATATCATATGCTAACTTTCAAAGTAATTTTGTAGAGGTCATGTCAAGTCACATTTCAGAGCAAGAAAACCCCCCAGAAGATTAGAGCTGACCCCTAAACAACATGGGGGTTGGGGTGCTGGACCCTACACAGTCAAAAATCCATATATAACTTTTGATTCCCCCAAAACACAACTGGATTGCTAATAGCCTACTGTTGAATGGAAGCCTGATAACATAAACAGTTGATTAACATATATTTCATATGTTATATGTATTAAATACTGTATTCTTATGATAAAGTAAGCTAGAGAAAAAAGAATGCTAAGAAAATCACAAGGAAATATATCTACAGTATTATATTGTATTTATTTTTAAAAACCCACGTAATAAATGGACCTGCGCAGTTCAGACCCATGTTGTTCAAGGGTCAACTATATTTATCCAAGTGTATCAATTTTACAAGAAAGAAAAACAGGCCTATAGACATCACATGGCAAGCACATCCTAACAGAGGTGGACAGACGGACACCAAAGGATGACATTATTATCTCCAGCCTTCTCTCCCTGGCCTGAGTCAAAATATCTCGTTTAACAAATTTAAATAAAGTGAGGCATTAGAATGATTGAAAGAGATACAGGATAATCTTTACCTTTTCAACTGCTCTCTGGAAATAAAAGTAAATACATCATCAAAAACCACCATTGTGGGGCACCTGGGTGGCTCAGTGGATTAAAGCCTCTGCCTTCAGCTCAGGTCATGGTCCCAGGGTCCTGGGATTGAGCCCCGAATCTGGTTCTCTGCTTGGGGAGCCTGCTTCCTCCTCTCTCTCTGCCTGCCTCTCTGCCTACTTGTGATCTTTGTCTGTCAAATAAATAAATAAAATCTTAAAAAAAAAAAAAACCATCATTGCTGTATGTATTTATTGGCAATACTGATGTCCTTTTCTCATTCCATGCTCTATCTACTAACTGGAAAAAAGAACCCTTGACATTGTTAAGAATGCTATTCAGCTATCTAGTGACACGCCATGCCATGCCAGAGTCTTGTCCTCCATTGTCCTATCAGTTCAATACTGAATTTCCCAGACATAAATCTCAAGACTGTTTATAACTGTTTCATTCACATAATGTGGCAATTTTTCTGACCAACATTTATATCTTCCTGGTTATACTCCATTCACCACAGAGATTGCCTGGAGAAAGCGAGAGTACAGCTCCTTTGATACTTTGTGTTCCAAGCCGAAAACCATTTTAACTGTACCCTAATCTTACTTCACAAGGGTTTTGAGGTAACTTACAAGCAACATACTGGTAATTAAATAAGTTAAAGGGAAATAAGTGCTGTGGAAGGTAGCACAGCCTTCCACATGGAAAGAATATGAGCTTTGGAGCCATGAAACCAAGTTAGAGGTTTTAATTCTATTCCTTACCTGCCTTCATTTTATAGGCTAGAAACCATATTAGTATACAGCCTCATATTGTTGATATATATATTTTTAGTTACCTTAAAATATAAACTCCTTAAGAATAGGAATAATGTTTTATGTCTGCATTATATCATATTCACATAGGTGTTCATTGGATATTTATTTAACTAATATGCAACAGATTTTATTATTTTTTTTTTTAAATAAGTTCTATGCCCAACATGGTACTCAAAATCACGACCCCGAGATCAAGAGTCGCACACTCTACCATTGAGCCAGCCAGGCACCCTTAATATGGAATAGATGTTAATGTGTCAGATAAATTTCCTATCTAGTAGGTGCCCTTGCCTCCTGATCCCACTTCCCAAAGTGCCCCCCACCAACTACAAGCAGCTTATCTTTATCAAAAAACAAATCTGAGCTTGTTCAATTACTTTTTAAAACCTTCCCAAGGCTTCCAGTCCCTGGAATTAAGGAGTAGTCTCTGACTAAACCAGAATTTATCTTATCCCAGCCTATCTCTTTAACTTAGACCCACCTCTGAATTACTAAAGCTCCTAGAATGTTTTTTCCATACCCCTAAAAAGCTCCTCTTTTAATAGGCTAACTCCAACAAGTCATTCTCAACTTAAAAGCACTTTCTCCATCAACCCTGATAGGGTTGTAACTGATCATAGCTCCTCAACCCTCAAGTAACATAGTTAGATGTCCTTACACCCTAAGTTGATAATACCCTCAATTTACCAACTAATATTATAATGAAATGTTTAATCTGCTTTTCCAATTACCTGGTAAACTTTCTGAGAACAAGGATCACATCATATTGAGTTTTAAATTCACTTTTTACCAGTTACTGGCACATAAAAAGCCTTTAATTAGTATTTCTTACTGAACATAAGGATAAACTCCTATGTTCTTAAAATCTACAGTTTCCAATCTGAGAATATAATCTGTTTATTTCCCTGTGTGCCTGTAAATAACTCTGGAAAAAAAACCCATAGTTGTCAAATGGGTTAAAGATTCTGGGGCCTTATTCTGTACATACATTTATTATGACACAGAAAGCAAAATCAGTATTATTATTTTTAAAGAACAGAGAAAATATTTCAAAAGAACTTGCTATTTGAGGGACCTGCTTAGTCTTGGCCTCATCCCTCATAAGTTACAGTCACCAAACTGGATTTGCTCCTCAGTTAAAACAAGAAGAGCAATGAATGATGAAAGAAAAAACTGAAGGAAGTTGCTTCTCAGCCTGGAATGCCATGTGGGACTAAAGGTGACTGAAAGAAAGACCAGTAAGCCTGAATTCCTGACAGTATTGTGGAAGCACCATAACAGATCTGCATGGCTTATCGCTAATTTCCCACTACTTATGGAAAATGACACCCCTAATTTGTTTATATCACTGTTTTTTAGATTTCTAGAGCAAATGAACATGATTCCTCATTGACAGAAAAGACAATACAAAGTTAGAAGAAAATTTATGAAAAAGTTTTTATTACCTAAGATAGGAGAGAGAGATTTTCAAGACAGAACAAGCAAGAGCTACAGAGAAAGACACAAATGATTATAAGAAATATCCCCTCCCCAAAATGTATGGCAAATAATGCCAAAAACTGTGACCCTCTCCCCCAAAAAAGACTGACAGAACATATATGCAAAGAAAGCTAAAGGATTATACTGATAACATATCAAAGAGAACCAAAACATTGGTAAGGAAAAAATCCAATAGGAAAATGAATAAAGATATGAATGAGCAATTCATAGAATGAAAAATCAAAAGGACCAACTAATATATCAAATGATGCTCAACTTCACAAAGTTAATGAAATGCAGAATTAAGCACCAAAAGAAACTTTCTACTCATCTTCTTACAAAAACAACAACAAAAAATCAGCAATAATAAGCTTATGGGGAAAATACACTTGGACATTAATGATGGCAATAAGAAATATATCAACATTTCTGAAAAATAATCTAGTGTTACTTATTAAAATTAAAATGGCATGTATTGTGTACAAGATACTCACTGCAATACTGTTCATGATAGACTAGAAACAACCAAGACGTCTAAAATGAGCACAGATATGGTTTCAGATATCTATTGCTACATCTCAAACTTAATGCCTCAAAGCAATTATGTTATTTCTCATAATTATGTAGGCTAGCTGGGCAGGGTTGGCTTCTTTTTGTTTGTCTGTTTTTGCTGGTTTCACCTCTGGTTCCTCTGTGGGTACATTCAGCTAAAGAGTCAGCTGGGCTAGCAGATCCAAAGGAGTCCACTTTCATGTCTGTTGGTAAGTGCTGTCCACTGGGTAGTCTTGGTTCACTTTCAAAAGACCGCTCTCTCATCCTCCTATAGGCCAGACCACCTTCCTTACATGGCAGTTGCAGGCAATCATCCCTGGAATGTCTCTTAAGGACTAACCTCTAGATCTCACATATCACTTCCACCATATTCATTGGTTAAAGCAAATCACAGGGTCAACCAGGACTCAAGAGGTGGAGGAACAGATTATGCCTCTAGAGAGAAGCAGCAAAGCCATATTGCAAAGGGGAATGGATAAGGATGGAAGGACTTTATGATTGTTTATCATTAATCCCAGGTAGGTAGGGGTGTCCGCGTGTATGTGCATGCACACACAATGGATTATTATACAGTCATTAAAAAAACAAAGTGTAGAATATAATATATTATATTCTAGTATATTAATATAAAATATTAATATAGTATGTTATTTTTATTTGGGGAAATTATGTATACATTTCATCATATGTATGTATGTTTATAAATCCTGGAAATACACTTAAAAATTAACAATAAGGGTGCCTGGGTGGCTCAGTGGGTTAAGGACCCTTAACCTTTGGCTCAGGTCATGGTCCCAGGGTCCTGGGATCGAGTCCCGCATCGGGCTCTCTGCTTGGCAGGGAGCCTGCTTCCCCCCCCCCCCCGGCAAGCAAGTAGGCCTGCCTCTCTGCCTACTTGTGATCTCTGTCTGTCAAATACATAAAGAAAATCTTTTAAAAAATTAACTAATGAAATACTGGGGGGGCGCCTGGGTGGCTCAGTTGGTTGGACGACTGCCTTCGGCTCAGGTCATGATCCTGGAGTCCCGGGATCGAGTCCCACATCAGGCTCCCAGCTCCACGGGGAGTCTGCTTCTCTCTCTGACCTTCTCCTCGCTCATGTTCTCTCTCACTGTCTCTCTCTCAAATAAATAAATAAAATCTTTAAAAAAAAAAAAAAAAGAAATACTGGGCCATGCAAAGCAGTCTGCATGCTGGTAGATAAAGGGCACTAAAGGCATGTCAGGAAGGCCAGCAGAGCAGTGAGCCAACTAGCCAGAGGTTAAGGATAAATAGATGTTGTGTGGAGATCTGCACAGTGTCGTAGGCCCAGTCAAGGGTTATAGATCCACAAAAAGGCACAGGCCAGTAGGCCCAGCAATCAATGACACGGGGTGGTAGAAGATGGTCTACATGGCAGGGAGAATGGTAACATGCTGAGGAAGTAACTCAAACAACTGGACAAATGATAACTACACTGAGACTAATGTGAAGCCAAATTTCCTACTCCAGAGAAGACATTTATAAATGTGGAAAGGAAGAAGGCTAGAAAGAACCCTGGAGTATTAGACTGGAACTGAAAGGATAGGGACAAATTTATGGTTTAATAATACATATACCCAGGTACAGAAATAATTATAGAAAATATACATGTGTGTATTATATATGTCTGAGTATACAAACCATACTCAGAGTCATACATTTCCTAGTTCCAAAAGTAATGACACCCCAGTAACAATAAGCACACTGAGCCTCTAAATCTTTGTTTTTAAATACCATCTTTTATAAAAGCAAACAACAATAACAAAGATCAAACAGGATTCCTTAGAGAAATGGCTGATTCCAGGGTTAGACCAGGCAAAGCACAGAATGAACAAGGAACAGCATGTTCTGCCAGAAATGCACAATGAATGAGATGGGAGCATGATAAACAGGCATAGGAGCCAGCTTGAAGGGGCTCCCACAGGCTAAATCAGGAACAATTTAGACAGCAAAATAAGTAATAATAGTAACAAATCACAAAAGATTAAATAAAATAGAAATTCATGAGTCCTTACAGATTTAATAAACAAATAATTAAATGGGGGAGAAAGGAAAGTTCCACTTTATGATAAAATCCCAACTAATACAAGTAGAAGAAATAAGAGTAATATCATTTGTCAATCATCATAGAAGTGGTTAATTAAGGTGAGAGTCTTCACTGATACCCACATTAAGGCTAGTGATTAGAGACGTTTGATAAGAACAAGGTGCCGGCATAATTTTGGAATACCTCTCCACAAATACTGATCAAATACAAAAGGATACCAAAGTGACTGGTGATTTATTTATTTTAAAGATTTTATTTATTTATTTGACAGAGAGAGCATGAGTGAGTGAGAGCTCACAAGCAGGGAGAGGGGCAGAAGAAGGGGGAGGAACAGAGGGAGAGGGAGAAGGGAGAAGCAGGTTCTCTGCTGAGCTGGAAGCCTGCTCTGGGAGCCTAACATGGGGCTTGATCCCAGGACCCTGGGATCATGACCTAAGCTGGAGGTAGACGCTTAACCCACCAAGCCACCCAGATGCTTCTGATCAACGTTTTAATCACCAGCAGTGACAAAGATGACATCATATGCTTCTGGATGCAAAGTGCTAAGAGCACAGACCCATTTCTGTGGTATTCCTGCCACAAATGCATGAACTGACTGGAGTCAAGAGGGAATATTACACGAACCTACGTTGAGGATCATCCTATAGAATGTAGGTCCTTGTACCTTTAAAACCGGTCATGGACATGAAAAAGGGGAAAAATGAGGCTGAAGAAGTCTGAAGAAACATGATGACTAAATATAATATATATTCCTGGATAGAATCCTGGCCCAGAAGAGTAAGATATATTGTTCCAACCACTGATGAAATATGAATAAGTTTCCTTGGACTAGGCAGTAGTGTTGTACCAACACTTATTTTCTGAATTAGAGGGGTTTATGTTGGTTACAGAAGGGAGTGCCTTGCTTTTGAAAAAAACAGACACAGTGTTTACAGGTGATGATACACCATGACTGCTGCTTGCTCCAAAAGGTTAAGAAAAAAGACTATAATAATGGGTATGTATGCATGTATTTTTACACAAATACACACACATATGTAATTTATGTATGGAAACAGAAAAAAAGCAGGCAATAGAGGAAATGCAGTAAAATATTAACAATACTGAAATCTGAGGGAAGGAGGTATAGGAGTTCTTTGCCCTGTTCTGGCATCTTCCTGCAAGTCAGAGAAAGTCATCTTTTCTGTAAATCAACTTTTCTGCCTGAGGTCAGAAAACAGAATAAAAATCCTGGCTTAAAATTTTACTTACAAACTTTCCTAATACTCTGAGGGGATAGATTAGGGAGGACAATGTTTTTATGCTCATTTAGGTCATGATCCCAGGGTCGTGGGATCCAGCCCCACATTGGACTCTCTGTGCTCCATGGAGAGCCTGCTTCCTCCTCTCTCTGCCTGCCTCCTTTATGTCTGAGTATACAAACCATACTCAGAGTCATACATTTCCTAGTTCCAAAAGTAATGACACCCCAGTAACAATAAGCAGACTGAGCCTCTAAATCTTAGTTTTTAAATACCATCTTTTACAAAAGCAAACAACAATAACTGCCTCCCTGCATACTTGTTATCTCTGTCTGCCAAATAAATACATTTTTTAAAAAAATCTTTAAAAAAATATGTCTGACTGAGGACAGGAAAACATCAAGGATTACCTTTCTTGGGAACTTGAAGGAGGAATAGTATCTGCTCTATAGTCCTAAAAACAGGACTGCATAACCAGGAGCAAAGGTCTTAACCTCAAGAATGGCAAACGGTTGAAAGTTTATGGTAAAAGCAAAACAAAACAACAAAAACAGAATAAAAAGTTAAGAATACAATGAGGTTTTTGGAGAAGACAGTTGACAGTGGAAGATCGTCTTTTAAAATAATGTGAGAGGCTCTGAGAGGATTAGACTGAACTGTATCAAACTGCTGGTAAAGCATATATCCTAAAAGATGAGCAAGATTATTTTGTAATCTGAAGAAAGATATTTTCACTGCAGAGACCAACACTCTCCAAGACATTAGACAGTTATTAAAATTATACTCAAAACTTAAAAAGTTGAATAGATTTCATGTAACTCAACACCCTATCTTTCCTGGAGAATACACACACTTTAAAGAACATTTTATAAGCTGTTGTTCCCACTATGGGAACTAGGAGAAAACAATTATACATGCCTGAAGATCTATATTACAGTTAACCATAATGAACTTCAGAACTATTTTTTCTAAGGTTTCAACAACTACTGATTATTACATTGATAGTATATAATTCATGTGCTTTAGAAAACAAATGATATTAATCATTTATTAAACAATCATTAATCATTAATCAATGAAAATCTATTCAAAGCATTATTAGAGAATTAAAAATTGCTATATTACAACATATTTTTCTTATAGAGGAATCTTAAGGTTGAATCTTCTCTAGCATATTACAAGTAAAACAACACTCAGCACTACTATAAATCAGAATCTGTATGGTTTTTAAATGGAGATTTAAAACTTTGTAGGACCGTTTTAAGAACTGGATAAAATTAGCATATAAAGGCTTTAGCATGTTAGTACAAGTACTCATAAATGGCATTTAATGTATTTATTCTTATACAAAAGATATGAAACAACCCCAAATACAGTAAAGTGACTTCAAAACCTATTAGAGATGTCTGTAAAGGCAAATGGATAGGATCACAGTCAAAAACTAGACCGGCAAATTCAATGAGGAAACCAATCACAATTTATTTATACTGTAGTCCCAGTAACTAACATAGTGCCTGGCACATACAGTAGGCATTCAATAAAGGTTTACTGAAATGAAATAAGTATGAAAGTAAGTTATCTCAAAAGAAAAAAAAAGGTAGTCTAAGACTGTCTGAAAAATAAACTTAAAGTCCAGAAATTACTATTCCCTAAGCAATGACTTTCAGAAAGGAAATAAAATACTGATAAGCATTTTTAAAACCATGCATAGCAACTCCTCTCAGACTGGTCTTTTAAATAATGATCAAGTCACTTTCAAATCTCTTTTGGAATATGTGTCACATATAAGTCTAATATTACAAAAAAGTATTTTAAAATTTCATCTAAATAAATGTGTTCATCCTCAAAGAAGAAAAAAGCACCCAAAGCACTGAGGAATCTTTTCTAACTTCCATAAGGAGACTTCCATGAGGAGACTTCCATGAGGAGACTCAGATGAGCTTAATTCAAGTTCTTCCATCTATTTATATGTGAAAATTAGCTTGAACTTTTACTTACAAGTACAATGTAAACACACAGATTTCACTTTCACAAGTTCAACTGCATACTCCAGAAAAGGAAGAGGAAAAAAAGAAAATCAGGTCTCTCAAAAGTGGGCAGTGCTATAGAGTACAGAAGAGTAACTAAAAAAACTTTTTCCTCAGCAGCCACCTGTTAGAACTCAGCCTTATGGCATAATCTGCATGGTTTTGGAAAATTTTCATATTGAAAACTCAAAATTCCCAGTGCTGTTGGCAGGCAGAAAAAGTGTAATATGAAAATACAGTGCTATCTTCCCCACACTCCTTCCAAAAATAACAGGGATCAATAGACTTTAAAAAAAGAAAGAAAAAAGGAAAAAGACTCTTCCAAGTTATAGCCAATTAACCTCACTCACATTTGGAAACTCATCAATTTTCTGAAAAGCAAAACCATACCTTTAATAATACACTCAACTCTGTATGGAGCTTGGCTTCTTAAACAAGCCAGTAAAGTATACTTCCAGACAGACAGCTGGAGCTACGTCTCCTGGGCCTACTTCAAACTAAAATCTGTGAACAGTACAAAGTAACAAGTCAAGTAATAGATCCAAATCAAGTACTAAAAGAAGGTTTTGAAAACAACCACCAAAATCAACATTAAACACATCTACCTTTCTTAACACAATGACTATATTTTTAGAAAAAAAAATAAACCAAGGCTACCAATTTACATTACAGTTTACAGAATAGTAACAAAGAACTGCATTATGCAGAATAAAATTATTCTTAAGTTATTATTACTTCCTATAGTGCCCTGAAAAGTGTCACCACCATGATGGCGTGTTAAGAGCTACTGTTCAGTCACTGACAGCATTATAATTATTTTTTAGTCTAATTTCTGGAAAGTTCTGCAGTTTGCCAGTTTAAAAAGCAAACTAAATTTAAAAAGAAAAAAAAATGCCTACCCTCAAATCTGGAAATACACACTGAATTTCACAGTTAATTTCTTTTTTAAACTAAGAAACAGTAAGGTCATAGGCACAAGTGTGTAACATCTGTAGGTGGCTGATCTAAATCAGTAAAAAAGTCTCTCTGAAATTAACGACTTAAAGTAATATCTTACCAAATACAAGCTGACACGATCTTTAAAAATCACTTTAACCACTAACAATGCAACACTTTTTTTTCCCCACATCATACACATACACACACACACACACACACACTCTCTTCGTAAATTAAGAACTAAACGTAAATCCAAAACACTAAAAATTATTTAAAGACATAAAAACATACTGGAAATATTAGACCTTTGTTTTTAAATTCGTTTCTCAGATCTACTAGCAGAGCTATTCTAGAATGGCTCTTCATTCCAATACAAGATTGTTTAATATGCCAATTCCGTGTGAACATAGCTTGTGAGACTAATTCTTAAAACCTCAGGAGATGCTTAATTACAGCTCTAGTTCCAATTTCCTGCGATTCAAACAGCAATGTACAGAATAGAGCTTAAACACAGTTAGGAAACGAGAGGAATGAAGGTCCAGGGAACGACCCATTCTTTTGTTTTGGTGTCAGAGGCTGCAAAAATAAAGGTCCATCAGGGCTATCGGCACCTATCCCCACCCAACCTGACGATGCAGAGCACTTTCACCCATCTGCTCAAGACCCTCTAGCCCACGAGATCCGCTGAACCCGTGGCTTTCCGTCTCAAAAAATGGGGGGCGGGGGCGGAGGTTGGGATGTCTGGGATAGAGAGAGAAAGAGAGGGAGGACACATATCTTTGAGGACAGAGGGACAAGGAGATGCATCTGGCTGGGGAGGATGGGACGCGCCACTGAGACTTGCAAATTCGCTGGGAGAAAAAAGCCCCACGGGACCGACGGAGGATGTTGCCTGTTCCGGGATGGAGACACAGAGGGGTACAATCCTCCACAAAAGGAAGGAGACACATTACTGGGAAACCCGTGAGGGCGTGAACTAGGCAGCACTGAACTCGGAGCCCAAAAAGGGTTGAGATAGCCTCATACACACTCGTATGGTGAAGCTGAGACTTACGGTTACTTCCCGGGCTGAGGGTAAGAGTCAGGTGGACCGCGCAGCTCTGCAGTTCTGCCACCGCCGTGGCCGCCTCTGCCTCTCGCGCGGAGCAGGTGACCTCAGGTACCCTCCCCGCCCCACCCACCCAGGCGGGCGCCCCCCTCCTCGCTTGCCCGGGTGCGCCCGCGGGGCAGAGGCTGCTGGGGCTGAGGGTGCGCACTAGAGGCCCGCGAGGAACCCTGCGTGAGACGGAGACGCCCGCGACGAGACTCAGACTGGGCGGGCGCCCCCCATCCCTCTCCGGCCGCCGCGCTGCCTCACTCAAGGGAGGGGAAGAGGGGGCGGTGGCTTTTGCCTCCGCCTCGCGGTCAAGTCCGGCTCATGCTTCAGCCTTGCGCGCGCGCACGCAGCCCGGGCCGCCCTCTTCCCCTCCCCCGCCGCCGGCTCAGCCGCTGGCGTGCCGGCCGCTGCCACCTCTGTCCTCGAGCCGCCGCCACCAAGCCCAGACAGCCCGCAGCCCCAGCGGGAAGCAGCAGGAACGGCAGCAGCTCGTCCGTCGACCCGGAAGCTCTTCCGCCGCCAACTGCGACGCTGCAAGGAGTGTAAACCCGGAAGTGATTTCCTCGCCCCGGTAGCGCCGGGATGGAAAGGAAAAGCGTTTGAAGACCTGGAAATCCTTAACTTCGGGAGAGGGTGGTATCGTGCTGAGGTGCGAGAAGAGGGAAGGACAATAAAGAAGTAGTCCACAAGAGTTGCTCCGAGTCCAGAGACCCGAGCTTTTAAGGCGCGTTTTGGGAAGAGCGGCCGAACACGCCCGGAGACTTCTGGTGGCCACCAAGGGTTTTCCTGTCACAGGAAGTTAGGCCCGGCTGCTGGGAAACTGAAGGGAAGGAGGAATGAGAAAGCGGTGACGGCACCCCGCCCCGCAGGTGACTGTCCCACCCAGTGAGTTGAATGTAGCGGCCCGGGAGGTGCTCGGCCGCCCTCACGGGTGAGACGAGGAGGAGCGAGGACCAGACTCCAGCGAGAGAAAACAGAGGTGGGAGGCTGAACTATCTCCACATCTAGTTTCTCCAGGCAAGGAATTTGTTTCTTACAAGTACTAACAAAGAAGCCAAAGCCACTCTTAGGGTGGCAGCTCTTTGAGGAAAGAGCCCTGCACGCCCTTTCAGGACGTTGGTGGGTGGTGGCAGAGGAAAAACCTAGGCAGGTTGTTATTTTGTCATTTCAGGGAAAGCGATTTACAACCTGTCATTCCAGCTTAGCTCGCCCCTACACTTCTTTCCATCTTTTGAGGCTTTCTGGCCTTCTTTGCTTTTTATTCATAGTGAGGTGTTTTGTTTTTGTTTTTTTTTTTAATCTTCAAAAGAAATCTTTGATGTAGCTGGCCCGACTCTGGATCTCACTCCCATTCCCTTCTCACTCTGTTGGAGAGCTTGTGTGCCTTCACAGTTTGCAAATGTGTCTCTCTGCATCTACAGTCTCTTAACTGCTTTGATAGCCTCATCTTATTTGGGGGAAATGCCAGAAATACAAATGTGTTTTCATAACAATATAAAAGCAATTCACTCCATGACCTTTGCCCGTTAACCCCATGCTACTGTATTAGTTGGTTCTCTTAGAATTGGGTTGCAGAACTACAGCAGCAGCTGATAGATAGCATATTTACATATTCTAAGCATGAAATCATGCTCCTCTAAATAACCTTCGTCTTCACTGTAGAATTTCATTTGGTTCCCAATGCCAGTATTACTTAGTTCCTTCTCTGTAAGCCAAATTCACTGTAATTGCCTTCAAAAGCAATTTGAAGATTATTAAATGTCTTAAATTACAAAACAGAATGTCAGTTAACAAAAAGCTTTTGAAAATTATCAGTGACACTTGTTGACCTTGATAAGTGATGATTAGTAGAATTGGTTGAATGGACAAGAAAAAAGCAAGCTAACATAGGAGCAGCACCGATGGCTTTTTCCTAATCTACTTTATTAATACTTCCTCCCTTTGTAGCAAAAGGATGATATTTTTATGGTCAGCAAATCCCTGTCGAAGAATTACTACATTTAGTCTCCATCTCTTTTTAATGTTATAATGCTTTAAAATCGTGAATTGTTCTAGGAGAATGCAGAAGGATCAAGTAACTTAGCTACTCCACCTCAGCTTTTTTTTTCCTGTAAAATGGGAGTGATAATGGGAGTGATAATCAGGTTTAGGGGGAATAAAATGAATTAATATATGGAAATATATTAATATTAATATATGGAAAGCACTTAGCATAGTGTCTGGCACATAATCACTGTAGGTGTTAGCTATTCACATTATTTTACAAACATTAAATGTTCAGAAAACAAAAGCAATAAAGATTTAAGGACAACCTGATAAAATCACTATGTGGACAGAAAAGTTTTGTGGGTTTGGCTTGGTTTGGTTATTTAAAGTTGACATATGTTTAAAAAGATTGAGAAACATTGCTTAAGGATGGAAGAAGTTCCTGTCTCAGGAACATTTGATAGAGATCCAAGATAAAGTCCCATTTTTTGGTTTTTACTTATGAAGACCCATTCTGATCATTGGTAGTAATTTCTATTAGCATGCACTTTGCAAACTGGTAAATCCTCTTGTCAACTTTGACCTGTGCTTATTAAATTTATAATACCCATATTCACATACTATATCTTCTGTTTTTGTCTGGTGTAAAAGGCTTTAGTTTGGTCATCAGTACCCAACATAGCAAATTGTTTTTTTGAAGATATTATTTACTTTTTGTTAAATAGGACTGTATGGTATAGCAAAGAAATGTTGAAAAGCCTGCCCCATGGGGACTAGATGGCATTTGCACACCTCCCCTTTCCCAGTCACAGTGATAACCAGAAATGTCCCTACATATTTCCAAAGGATGCCATGTAGGGTACCACCCCCAACTGAGAACCACTTCTACATATTTGTAAGGTCTCATTGCTTGGAACATTATCATTTATGCCTAAGCATTTTTCAGAATAGAATGAGCCATAAGAAAGTGCCACTTAGTCACTTGAATTATCTAAAACTTAGTCTAAACATAGACTAAGTTTTACTTCTAAGCTAACTTTAACTCTACCTTTCTGTCATTTTTAGCTTGAGTTATTACAGTTCCTCTGCGTGTGTTTTTGCCTTAGCAGTTTTGCCTTGGTATGTTAGTAGCTTTTATTCTTTTCCTAACTTAAGCCTTAGTTTTCTTCTTTCATGTCACAGGGAATATGTATATTTCAAATAGTCAAGTATGAATATTTCTTGAAAATCAATTGTTAGAATCTTTCAGGGATATGTTTACATTGAATGATATAAAAACAAAATACTATAATCCTTATGGTTATGCCTTTTTTCTTAATCATATTTATCTTTTGAAAGTTAAGTGTAGGGGCACCTGGGTGGCTCAGTGGGTTAAATCCTCTGCCTTCAGCTTACGTCATGATCTCAGGGTCCTAGGAACAAGCCCCACATTGGGCTTTCTGCTCAACAGGGAGCCTGCTTCCTCCTCTTTCTCTGCCTGCTGCTGTACCTACTTGTGATCTGTCTGTCAAATAAATAAATAAAATATTTTTTAAAAAATCTTACAGTATTTAATTTCTATACAATTTACTAGATTTCACTTCTCTACAAAGAATTCCAAAGTGCATAAAATGTGTATAAATTCATTATAGTAAAATGTTACCTACATTCTGATTGAAGTAATCTGATATGGAATAGCCTTATCTATATTTTATATATATATATAAAAAATTAAAATTTGAAAAAATGACAAGTAATTATAAGAATAATTTAGATCTAAAAATTCTAATGAAGAATGAAATGGGGCGCCTGGGTGGCTCAATGGGTTAAAGAAAATGGGATCAAGAAAATGTGTCATATAAATATAATGGAATATTATTCACTCTTTAAAAAGAAGGAAATCCTGTTATTGGCAACAACATGGATGACCTGAAGAGCATTATGCTGAGGGTGGAAAAGAGCCAGACAGAGAAGGACAAATACTGCATTATGGGAGCGCCTGGGTGGCTCAGTGGGTTAACGCCTCTGCCTTTGGCTCAGGTCATGATCCCAGGGTCCTGGATCGAGCCCCACATCAGGCTCTCTGCTCAGCACAGAGTCTGCTTCCCTTCCTCTCTCTCTGCCTGCCTCTCTGCCTACTTGTGATCTCTCTCTCTGTGTCAAATAAATAAATAAATAAATAAAATCTTTAAAAAAAAGTGTACTGTGCAGTACACTAAATATTCCAGAGAAATGGTGAGTATTAACAAAGCATTTTGCCAGATTTTTTTTAAATGTAAGTTGACTTGCACAGAAATTGATTGCTTTAAATTGTGTTTAGAAAACTAAAGATTACTTGATTTTTCTTTTAGGTGCTTAATAGAAAAATATTATGTGCTACATATGTTATAGGGTATATTCACAATACAATGTCTTTTTTTTTTTTTTTTTTTTTTTTTTAAGCAAGGTAGGTAGTGCTTGAAATGCAAATACTTGTTGGAAGTTCCTCAATGGACACTTAAAATCAGTCTGGGGGGAAGTGTGTGTGTGTGTATGTGTGTAAAATACATATTTGGAAGAAAATGCTGGTTATCTAGGGAATTGATAATGGAAGTAGAAAAATATTCTTAAGTCCACATTCAAAGATTTTATCCACTGACCACAAGTTTTTGACTATGATAGTATTGCCAAGGAATATTATAAGGTACACTTTAGCTTATCCAAATGTCAAATATCAAGGTTCTTTCTAAAGATTTTGGAAATAATGTCAATGGCAGCTGCCTATTTCCAGCTTCCACACTATTAACAATATGACATTTACTTGTGTCATGTATGGAAAATAAGTGTAGTATTTAGGTCATTATTTGCTTAGTATTTAGAAGATATTTTATAATCATAACACTTTTTTTTTTAGGTCCAAAAGGCAGATTCTTATGCAGTTCAGACATACAAAAGTATGTATCTCCATTAAAATTTTTTTACTTTTCACAGAAAAGTAAAAAAGAACCAAGAGGAAATCTTAAAATTATAAGTTAAGGTTTTGAGTAGTTCAGGATAAAGATAGTCATCTCTGGCTTACCTTTTAGGTAGTATATATATTCCAAGATAGAAAAATAAACATATTATTTTTAAAATTGTTTTTCAAAGTGATTATGCTAATTATGTTTCTTTTAATATTGCAGAGGATTTCTGTGTTTGTTTTGTAAAGCAATGGGAAATCCAGAAAACATAGAAGATGCATATGTTGCTGTTATTCGTCCAAAGAATACTGCCAGTCTCAATTCTCGGGAATACAGAGCTAAGTCATATGAAGTAAGAACAATTTACTGACATTTGATTTGCTACAACTGAATGTCATTTTCATTTACATAAAGTCTTATTATCTCCTCTAAATGCTTGTTGACAACCTAGATCTTGAAAAAATATAATTGACCATCCTATATCTCTGCCCATCACAAAGTCTTTTTGTCTGTTGCATGCCTTTTGACCATTTTTCTATTGATTAATAGGTAAATTATTAGACATTAAAAGATAGTCACTTGAGTTTTCCTTATAACATATAGATTCAGTTTTTAGTATGATTTATGAAATGGCTCTCAAAAATTAAAGTTGCAGAAGTCAGCTCATTTCAAATTCAATGTAAATATTGTTCTTGGCTATTTCCCTAAAGAACTCTTTTTTATAGTGCATTTTAAAATATCTTTTTACCTTTAATTAAAGTTTTAGACAATTAAGTTACTTCTCTGTAGTCCCGAATTGTATTAATTATATTAGAAAATGTGATTAAAGCCAAAAAAAACCCCAAAACCCTAAAACAAAATTATCTTATCTATAACAGATTCCAAGCATCATAGAATACTGCTAATCTAACCTACCTCCAACTGATTTCTCTAGCACTTTGCTCAAATTGCTTTTTAAAGGTTAGTTACCTGAAACCTATTAAAAGATACCACAGAAGCTCTCAGGATGCTACTGCTTCGGCAGTGCTCTGGGTTACTAGTTCTCAATCCTGGCTGCACTGTGGAATCATCTGAGAATTTTAAAACTTCGAGTACCAGGGCCCCACTCACTAGACATTGCTATTGTCTCAAAAACTTCCCAGGATATTCTAATATGAAGCTGGGGTTAAGAAAGACTGCTGACTTACTATATTCTAGGGCAAGTAAACTTTATTTTAAGCTTTCTCTCTTTAATTTCTCATCTAAGATTTTATTGCATGAAGTTCCCATTGAAGGACAGAAAAAAAAGAGAAAGAAAGTTTTGTTGGAAACTAAACTTCAGGGCAACAGTGAAATAACACAAGGCATACTGGATTATGTAGTAGAAACCACCAAACCAATTTCTCCTGCAAACCAGGGTATTAGAGGTAGGAAACTTTTTTCTTTTTTCTTTTTTAAATATAGTTTGCTTTGAATGCTTGTAGAGAAAGATATTTTTAAAAATGTGTCAAGATCATTTTTTTCTGGGTTGCCTAGCTGGCTCATTTGTTAGTGTGTGACTTTTAATCTTGGAGTCATGAATTCAAGCCCCATGTTGGGTGTAAGGATTACTTAAGAATAAAGTTTTTTTTTTTTTTCTTAAAAAAAGGTGGGGAGATCAATTTCTTTTTATGTACCTTTCCATTTAAAAAAAACAAACTTGAGGGGTGTCTGGGTGGCTCAGTCAGTTAAGCGTCCACTCTTGGTTTAAGCTCTGGGCATGATCTTGGGCTTGTGTGATCCAGCTGCCTCCCGCTCCGCACATAGCAAGGAGTCTACTTGAGATTCTCTGCCTCTCTCTCCCCTCCACACCCTGCTTTCACAGGCATGCATTTTCTCTCCCTCACTCTCAAATAAATAAAATCTTCAAAAAAATTTTTTTAAAGAATCAGAAAGCTTTATTTAAGTTATAACAATGCCCTTCAAGAAATACCTTGACTAGGAGGCTCCTGGTCAAGTTAACTCAGTCAGTTAAGTGTCTGCCTTCAGCTTGAGTCATGATCCTGGATCCTAGGATCCAGTCCCTGCTGAGCAGGGAGCCTGCTTCCTCATTCTGTGCTGCCTGTACTCCCCACCCCAGCTCGTTCTTTCTCTCTCTCAATAAAGTCTTATATAAAAAAAACTTGACTGTAATATTTTTTTAAGTTGAAACTTATTTAAGTTGCAGTGTTAATGATTTGTTCAGTAGGAACAGGAAACCAAAGAGTGGCTTGAAAACAAAGAAAATACAGATCACTTTTGCTAGAAGTATAGTTCTCTAGTTAAGTATCCCTGAACTACTATTTTTAGTTTTCTACTTCTGGACAGAGGAAACTAAAAACCTTGCATCATACTAAATGAAAGTTAAGATTAGGGGTACCTGGGTGGCTCAGTGGGTTAAGCCTCTGCCTTTGGCTCAGGCCATAATCTCAGGGTCCTGGGATCGAGCCCTGCATCGGGCTCTCTGCTCAGCAGGGAGCCTACTTCCCTCTCTCTCTCTTTCTGCCTGCCTCTCTGCCTACTTGTGATCTCTGTCTGTCAAATAAATAAATAAAATCTTTAAAAAAAAAAAAAAAAGATGCATGGATTAGAATCCTGTAAATTGCCAGGTGGTAGAGGTTTCTTCCTATTTGGTCACAGGAAGAAGAGCTTTCTCAAAGAGCCAAACTGAATTACTGAAGTATTAAACTTGAAAGGTTCAGTCACCATTTAAAATATTAGGTAATATGTAGCCTAGGAAACTGTTTAGAAATTAATGATAATTTTCTCAGGCTGTAGCCTCACAAAACGTGAGAGAAAACTTAAAAGTTAGAGAAATTTAAACTATATCCAAGATTCAGGCATTATTATTAAGAGGCTAAAGCTAATTTCAGTCAGATGGCTGTTAAAAACAGTTGTTGATGAGATAAGGCATACTTCAGTTTATTCTGTGTTGTTTTTTTCCTATTAATCTTTCTAGAGTTTGTCTCATTCATCTGTCTCAGTAAAGAGTCTGTTTTTGTTGCAGAGATAGGGCTGAATCTTGTGATTTGAATTACTATTTTGGGTATTTGTTCTGTAGAGAGAGCTGAACTATAAACCTCTGATTCATAATTTTTGGAGCTATCATTCATCATTTTTTACCTTTCCAATAGGTAACCTTCCCAATAGGGCCTGAATTGTTGGGGCTCTAAGCATTATAACTCAAGATTATAATAAGTTATTGCATAAATGTACAGATCCTTGATACATATTCTGAGTCCTGCAAAGAGAATCTTCTTTTCCTAATTATCAGATTGACTTTTAATAAGATAAAATTATCTAGAAATTGAGCTTAGCTAAAAAAAAAAAACAAAAAAACCCCTATCCTTATGGGTGACCCAAAGGCTCTTTTTGGATGCCACAAATTTGTCAGTCTTTTCTACCTCGGTTTTGGTGTTCTCTGATAAATTTTCATTTAGACTTCTTTTACTATTAATAAATTATTACACTTATCAGGATATTTCCTGAGATCACATTCCTGAGACCTATATCCAAGTCATATGTTTGAGCTAAGATAGACAAGTCATAATTTGCTATGAATTAGCCAACCTCTGTCACTTGGTCCATTTACCGAGATGGGGGATGAAAGTGGTGTCAATGTTAACAAAGATGTCCTCTGGCCCAGAGAAAGGAGTAGTACTCTTAGAAAATTTCCTGGCAGCTTTTTTTTTTTTTTTAAGATTTTATTTATTTACTTGACAGAGAGAACACAAGTAGGCAGAGAGGCAGGCAGAGAGAGGGGGGAAGCAGGCTCCTGGATCCCAGGAGCCTGAGACCATGACCAAGCCAAGGGCAGAGGCTTAACCCACTGAGCCACCCAGGCACCCTATTTTAACTCCTCTTAATACTGCCTTTTAAAAAAAATTCTAGTTCTCAAAAAAGAAAAAGGGACAAACCAAAATTAGCTCTTAACCAGAAAATAAATCAATGGTTACTACTGAGGGGTTGGGTGGGAAGATGGGGGAGATAGTGAAGGAGATTAAGAGTATACTTATCTTAATGAGCACCGAGTAATATATGGATTTGTTGAATTGCTATATTGTAAGCCTGGAAATAATATAACACTGTTAGCTGCACTGGAATTAAAATAATTTTTTTTCTAATTCTCAAGGAAATTTATAAAATTTAAAAGCCCATTATTTTTATTTTCACTGATTTTTAAAAATGGTTAGGAAAGCGAGTGGTACTAATGAAGACATTTCCTCTGGATGGGGAGAAGACAGGGAGAGAAGCAGCATTATTTATTGTTCCATCAGTTGTCAAAGGTAAAGTATAAGTTTTATCAATTTTTATGTACTTTAGATGCTAAATAAAAGTCTACTGAGGAATTAAGTAACTTGCATTCATGGTTATTATTACACTGTTTTAAAATACCTATTTTTCAGTTAGTAGTTAAGATGAGAAAATTTATTACTTAAAAAGGTATTTTGATTTCAAAGTAATATTCAGCCTTCTGGACTAAACAGTAATGTTTTTGTTTCTGGTTTTAAAAGCAGAATAAAGAAGTGAGGCGGGAAGCCATAATTGAAATTAAAAATTTTCAGATTATAATAAGGGATTTTTCAAAGGATATGACTAGAAACATATTTAAGTATTTTGGATCATTAACAGACTGTGATCAGGACCTGTCTGGGATTTGGCACAAGAAGGTGTTAATAATAATTCTAAAATATTCTGCCTAACAACATTGGTAATATTTAAAGAGTTTAGATTTAATGTAAAAATTTAATTTGAGTCTTTGACATCCTGAAATAATTGAAAAACACTAAATTTCAGTGCAGACCTTTCAGCCTACTAAATTTGTACCTTTGGGCAAATGACCTCTTCTAAGCCTCAGCCTCTATTTGTAAGATACGTATCTTCTTCTATTAAGTTCATTGTGCTAGAAGCATTCAGTTAGGTATTAGATTTGAAAACCACTTTGGAAACTTTAGAGTACTGGCCTCCTATGAGGCAGTAATAATTTTGATGATAAATTAATGACCCAGTGTGGATATGCCATTATCCTGCTGCTCACACAGTACTTATATGTATTTTATTAGCCAACTCTAGCATTCCAGATATATATATTTTTTTCCCAGCTATACTTAGGCTGAAAAGTACACTATTTTAAACGGTGTTGGAAATCTTATTAATCAGAGTTTTACAATATTGTAGAAGAAAAAGAGGAAACAATTTCTGCAATCCTGCAAGAAGAATATACATCTCCTAATTCCAAATGGATAGGGTCACAGAACTAGTCATCAGTTTAATCAAGGTCTTCTATATCCAAATCTAAAACAACTTATGTTACACTGAACTACTTTTTAAAACATACTATATAATTTTAAATGAAAAACATGCGGTTGTAAACCTTTTATATGATGGCATTATTCATTTTCTCTTTCAGATAATACTAAATATACGTATACTCCAGGATGCCCAATTTTTTACTGCTTACAAGATATTATGCGAGTCTGTAGTGAATCCAGTACTCATTTTGCTACACTTACAGCAAGGATGTTAATAGCCTTGGATAAGTAAGAAATGCCACTAAAAATATTTTTTTAAATAAGTCAAATACATAGTAGAAATTAGCTCTGAAAAGAACAGAAGAAAATAATAAAATTAGTAATACATGTATGTAACATAATGTAAAGTTTTTGAAGTACAAGATAAAAATGAAAAGCCCCAAAGACAAGATTGTCCTGGTTTGCCTGCACCAGCTAATCTTCTTTCAAAAATGACAAAGACTGCCCTGGATTAAGAATTAAGATTCCTTGTTATACAACTAGATTTAGCTTTTGGTTGTTGTTGTTTTTTTTTTTAATTTGCAAGTTGAGTTACCATTGCCTTTATTTCCCCTTCCACTTTGCACTAGTTTCCTTATGTCCATCTGTCCTCTACTTTTTCAATAGAACTAATTATGTCTTTAAAAATAGTTAATCTTATGAAACAAACTGAGGGTTGCTGGAGGGGAAGGGGGTCAGGGGATGAGGTAACTGGGTGATGGACATTCGGGTGTGTTTGTGTTGTGGTAACCTGTAC
Organism: Neogale vison; assembly: GCF_020171115.1. Classification (NCBI taxonomy): domain Eukaryota; kingdom Metazoa; phylum Chordata; class Mammalia; order Carnivora; family Mustelidae; genus Neogale; species Neogale vison. Next base: position 159,723,036 of record NC_058094.1, on the reverse strand, counting down.
CCCTGAAACAAATAATACATTATATGTTAGTTTAAAAAATAGATAAGTGAATGACTCAAGTTCTCTTTCTGTTTTCCCTGATGGTGGGTCAAATGGCTCCTCACGTTGTTCTGATAGATTTAGTAGTATTGAGTTACTCTTAGCAGGTACAAGTTGTTTAGACTACCATGCCTTTGTCCTTCTGAAACTACAGAGCTAATGTCACCTCCATCTCAATGGTTCTAATTTTAAAAGTACTTATTTTTTGAAAGGTGTTTTTATTATGATGGTATATGCATTTTTTAAAAGTTTGCTGTGTCTATTAACCAAACTTTTATTATTAGTAAATGAAGTATTTAATGAACACTAGTTAAAAGTTTAAAAATCTGAATGTAATATTAGAATGTATCATCTCAGAATTTGATGGTCTACTTTTTCATCTTCATTTTTGAACAAATACTTCTGTGACCTCTTCTTTCTATTTTGCCAGGTGGTTAGATGAACGTCATGCACAATCTCACTTTATTCCAGCTTTATTCCGACCTTCTCCTCTTGAGCGGATAAAAACTAATGTCATAAACCCCGCATATGCTACTGAATCAGGTCAGACAGAAAACTCACTACATATGGGCTACAGTGCACTAGAAATAAAGAGTAAAATGTTAGCCCTAGAGAAAGCAGATACTTGTATTTACAACCCTTTGTTTGGATCAGACCTTCAATATACAAACCGGGTAAGAGCTAAATGAATTTTGCTCTGATTTCAAAAGACATTTTATCTGAACTATAATTTTTTTCTAAAGTAAATATACCTATTACCAATTGTAAATGTTAAGATGACATCTAGTTAGTTGTGTTTATTTAGTTGTATTTATATCTATTGAAGTCAAGTATCTAAAGCTCTTAAGGAGTTTTTGTTTTTGTTTTTTCTGTTTTCCCTTTTTAGGTAGATAAAGTGGTAATAAATCCATACTTTGGTCTAGGAGCTCCAGACTACTCAAAAATCCAAATTCCCAAACAGGAAAAATGGCAGAGAAGCATGAGCAGTGTCACAGAAGACAAGTACTGTTTTGGTTTTACTCCATATTGCTTTTTTAAAACTTACATTATAATGTTAAAATATTTTTTAAAATGATGTTTGTAACTAGTATGCAATATTACCATTGCATAAAAGATTTAGTTTGCAGCTACTATGTGATATATGGCTCTCATCGATATGTCCTGTTTATTTTGAAACAATTTGAATTTCAAAAGTGCTTTTTCTTTTAAAAAAATTTATCTATTTTTAATGATTAGGGAACGGCAGTGGGTAGATGACTTTCCTCTCCATCGAAGTGCCTGTGAAGGAGATTCAGAATTACTAAATCGTCTTCTCAATGAAAGATTTTCTGTCAATCAATTAGATAGTGACCACTGGGCGCCCATTCATTATGCATGCTGGTAAATGGATTACTTTTTTCTCTTAGAAGGAATGAATCCTTAGTTGTAAATGTTAATGCTTCTTTTCAGAACTGTCGTCATTCCAGCCACTTTTTCTCTACCACATTTTATCTTACGGGCTTTCTATTTAGATCTTTGATTACTGTTTATATGTACTACTATTCAGAATTACAAGGTCTGCCCCATGGGAAAAGTATCATTGGTGTTCGAGGCATTACCAAATCATCCTGTATAACAGCTAATGACTAGCAAGTGTCATTATATAGCACTAGGTCCCTTATTCACATTTTGTATTGGAGTTATATTAAGTTTGTTTACCCTTACTATAAAATTTACATGAGGTTAACTACTTATGATTTGCCATTGATCATGTTGGAAAAGTATCCATTTAGTTCTTTGGGAAGCTGTAGGATCACGAAACTCCCAAAAGCCTTCATTAGAATGAATGCCATTCTTCATTATTATTTTTTTTATAAGATGAGAAGGATTAGCTCAAAGGATTGGAGTTAGCAGTTTCCACTAGTTGCGTATTGTACCTCTGCTTTCCTACTCCTCCCACATGATAGTAACTCTTCCCTCAGCTGAGCTGAGTTCTTATATTTGTGTTCATAGCAGTAGTTAACTGTCAGCTCTGGTTTATCCTCCAGAAGGAATGTAATGAAGTTATTTACCATTATTTGTTATGCAAAAGTTGCTTTTGACTTATTATTTAAAGGGATTCTCCTTAGCTAGTTTAAGAAGTGCTTACATTATTCTCTGCTTGTTAAATGTCTGCTACTTCTTAGCTGAGCAACATTTAGCAAGATACTTCACTTCTCTATATCTCAGTTTATTTATCCATATGTAAAGGCATTAATTAGATCATTGCTAGAGTTCTTTCCAGCTCAAAATTCTTTTAATTTCACGGATTCCAAAATCTGTGATCCTGTAACTAAATATAATTGCTTTTAATATCCATCTTTTCTCCCTTAAAAATATGCTGTTTCCCTAAAAATATGCTCCTTTATTCAAGAAATATCCTTTATTTCTGTGTGTTCTTAGTTGTTTTCCCATTACATGGAATTTTCTACTCATATTTGGAGTTACCCTAAATCTTTTTAAACTGAACTTTTAGTTGTTTCTTCAGATTACCAGTAAATATTGGCAGCAGCAGTACTGAAAGAAATCACATGCCTTATTTGGAATTGGTTAAAAAAAAAAAAAAGTACACTATGAAATCAGGAAGACAGAGGCAGAGAATTTTAGTTTAGGCATCCCAAATTTATATTTGGTTAATATTTCCCTTTTTTTTGTGGCATTGGTTATTTTCTTTTCTAATAAAAGAATGGTAATATTTATATTTTAAGAATGGTAGCATTTTTAAGTACATACTACATAAAAACAGAAGTATAATTAACGTTCTTTGAAATATCCTTAGGTTTCTATCCTAATAACTCTCATTTCCTAAAATTATGACTTTTGGCAAGTTATTTAAAATCTTTAAGGACCTGTGTCTTCATCTATGAGGTGGACTTAATAGTAGTACATTTGTTAAGATTAAAGGAGAAATGTAAGTAAATGCTTTGAGGATACCTAGCACATAATAAGCACTCAGTAGATGTTGGCTGTTATTATTAAAGTACTGTAGAAATTTAAAGATTTTGATGTCTAAATCTGAAACTCATAATCCATAGTATTTTTAATTAGAAAATCTTACTACTACAGTATACCAAGGAAAGAGTTTTATCCTTTGATAAAATTAATTTTGTCAGTTGGAAATAATTAAGTTTAATGTACCAGGAGTAATATGGGTCACTTGCAATACTTTTAATCAAATGGATCATTTGATTAATGTGAATTTGAATGAAGACTGATTTAACCAATTAGTAAGAACTTAAATTACTTTATCTTGGAAATGTATTTTATTCACTAATTGGTATAAGGATCAAGGAGGGGAATATTAGGCCATCTCATTAAGAGACTGAGATTTGGAGACTATCTTTATAAGCTTAGAGAAGATGTTTTACCCTTCTTGGTCTGTTTTCTCATCTTTAAAGTGAGGGTTTTTATTAAATTGGTGGTTCTCTAACTTTTTGGTGTCTGATCTGCCTTTTACTCTTAAAAGTTAAAGGAGCCCAAAGAGTTTTTTTTATGTAAATCAGATTACCATATTAGAAGTAAATCAGATTTATGTAAATCAGATTAACATATTAGAAGTTATACCCCAAAAATAGTTTATTAATTCATTTAACACAATAATAACAATAACAATAAACATTAACATAAGTAACAATTTTATGAAAAATACCATATTTTCTAAAATTTAAAAAATTAAGGGTAGTGTTGTTTTACATTCTTGGCAAATCTCTTTATTCTCTAGCTTAATAGAAGATAGCTGGATTCTCACATCTGATTCTGCCTTTAATTTGTTGCAATATTATATGGCAAATTGCTTCTAGAATACCCCACTGTACACTTAGGATCAAAAAAGAGTTTAAAGGATAAATAACATCTTAATATTACTAGGAAAATATGTTTGATCTACAGGTACCCTGAAAAGATTTCAGGGATCCTCAGGGCTTCCTAGATCACTCTTTGAGGACCACCCCTAAGATAGCTGCAAGCTTTTAAAATTCTCATATTGGTGGCCACATACCTGAAAACTCTTTACTAGGATCACCATTTTCCAAAACTATTTAAGTTGGCTTTCTCCCCATATGAGCAACTTAATCAGCCACTCAGTAAATGTTTCACTGACATCACATATTCTTTGACCTTTTTCAAATCAGTGTCTTCTCTGATCTTTTTTTAGGCTTCATGTTTTTGCTAGAGTGTTTTAGGGCTATGATGATTTGACTCCCTTCAAATTATCCCATCTTCACTGTAGCTTAGCTGTCTATCCTCTTTGTCTCATGCATCCTGTCAGCCTTTAGTTCTCTCATATAAGCTATTCTGAACCTTTCTACTCTTAAGCACTTAAACTCCCACGACTTCCTTTCTGTATTCTTATCAGATAGTTTTACCTCCTATTTTCAAAGAAAACTGATGCCATCGGAAATGTCCTTCTTATCTGTTGTTTTTGTTCTCATCTCTCCTGTATCATGGGATATGCAAGTAAAAATCCTTGTTTACCATAAATTCACTCTCTCCTTCTCTGCACTTTTTCTCTTGCCTTCCAACGTACATGGTTCTCTTCCTCTTGAAAAGAATATTAATTTGACCCTGCTGCCTCTTCTGGCCACTATCCTGTTTCTTTACTTCCTTTCACAGCCAGATTTCAAAGGTGAGTGGGCCACACTCACTGTTGTCTCTTTTTCACTCTTCATTAAATTTCTTAAACTTTTCTGAGTTTTTAATCTCTTTCCCCGCTCTACAGCATTAATACTGTTGACCACCCCTTCATTCTAAGAACAAATTGGAGTTGAAGGGGCATAATGGAGCTGTAATGAAGGTTAGTACAAATGCAAGATATTACTGTTAAATTATCATTATTATTGAAATACTGGCTTCCATCCGGTGACTTAACGCATGTGTAATGGTATGGAAACTGCTATACTAAGACTTAAAAACCTGGATTCTAACACTGGTTAGTAACCATGCGACCTTCAGCAAATTGCTTACCTGGTTCAAGCTTCATTTTCCTTAACTGTGATATAAAAATACTTCTGCATGCCTTAAAGGTTATTTTGAAGATTATATTAAGTAATTATATAAGAAAGAACCATGAAAACAAAATGTACATTTATATTTTATTACTTGAATTGCTTAGAAGTGTCTTTTCCTGTCCTGAAAGATTGTTTTTCAAGATGGCATTTCATTTTTCTAAGATACTAATTTTTCATTTTTCAAATTATCCCAGCCTTTTTTTTTAAAGATTTTATTTATTTATTTGACAGAGAGATGGGGGTTAGAGCATAAGCAGGGGGAATGGCAGGCAGAGGAAGAAGCAGGCCCCCTGCTCAGCAGGGAGCCCAGTGCAGGACTCAATCTCAGCCAACGGGCCGATGCTTAACAGACTGAGCCACCCAGGTACCCTAAAATCTCCCAGCCTTTACAGTAATTCTTTTCAGTTAGATTAATTTGCTTTTTCTCAGATAGATAATCCAAGCCTTTGCCTTCCTCCTGAATACTAAGCCTGTATTTTGAAATGCCTACTGAATAGTTTAGTCACTCTCTTTTTGTCTATAAGGCAGTTTAGAGAATGCAGAGACGGTGTACCTACCCTCAAGGAATTCCCAGGCTATTAGAGAACAGATGTATATAAATAAGGGTGAAAGTAGATAAGTCCTATAAAAAAAGCAAAAAAGTGCTACATGTAGTGGAACTATAGGAGTATATTTTAAAACTGTTTCAGAGAAATAAAAAGATTTAACCTAGACAAAATGAGGTAGGTAGAAAAGGACATCTCAGGAATAGCAAAGAATGTGAGCAAAATGTCAAATGAATAGGAAAGGGTAGCATACAAGTGGCAGTTTCAGGGTATAAGAAGGGTATGTAGAAGGGAAGAAAGGAAAGTTGCTGGCAAACCAGATCACTTCTAAAGATGTGTTATTTTCATCTCAGATGTACCATATCTGAAAGCAAATTTCCTTTCCCTTTTCTCCCCTCTTACCTATTTATTTACAGACACTGAATTACTTTTCCACCCTTGCTTCAGATTGCAGCCTTATATAAATCTTTGGCTTTGACAGAATGGTGGACTCAACTGTGTCCAACAGGTGCTTTGTACTCTTCTGGGCCCTTGCTTTGCTTACTTCTCCCCCACCACACACACACCTAAAATATTTTTGCCTCTCTTCAACATCTCTTTGGTTCCTTCCTACTTAAAATACACTTCAAGTTGTTTTATCAAAATATTTCAGGGAGTCTTAGACTAAAGTCCTATCTTTTCTGATGTTTTTTAAAGCGTTAGTTATATACTATCTTAGTATATGTGCTGCCGAAGCGAGCACTAGTTATATACTATCTTGACTTGACAAATATATAGCCCCTATTATGTTAATTGTTATCCTAAACTGTTACTTCAATTTTAAAGCATAATGTAACTTATCCCATGTTTTTATTTTACCTCTCTTATTACTTTATAAGCCTTTATTAGAGCAGAGACCATGTATCTTATACATCTTTATGTCTCCCACACTGCCCAACACAACAGGTACATACCAATTCTATCTTTGGGCCTTTTGCAAATCACAGTCAGGCCTAAGTAAAAGCCTTATGAAGTTTCTGATTCTGAACCAATTTTGACTAAACATTTTTATTTCCTTAATTTATAATTTTTGTACTTTGCATGGGGTTGTTCTTTGTCATCTGCTCTGTCTTGTGTTTGAGGTTATATTTCCTCTCACTTAATCAGGAACAGAAACAGTTGAACTGAACCAGAAGAATTCATAAGAAATCCCTGGGCACTGAAAACATTTATGTCAGTGTCTTACTAAAATAAAAAAAAAAATCTTAGATTTCTTTGAGATATCATCTAAAATTTGAATTTTTAAAGCATTTCATATGATTTTTGGGGCTAAGTTTCTTCTTTTTTTTTTATAGGTATGGAAAAGTTGAGGCCACTCGCATTTTGTTAGAAAAAGGAAAGTGTAATCCGAATCTTTTAAATGGACAGCTTAGTTCTCCTCTTCATTTTGCTGCTGGAGGAGGACATGCTGAAATAGTACAGATTCTTCTAAACCATCCAGAAGTTGACAGAGTAAGTTATTTTCCAGGATTTTTTTTTTTAATGTTCAAGCAATGAATAACAAGTGATAACATTAAATGTTCAGTTGTATTCTTGAGCAGTCAATTAAAAAATAAATTTTACCATCTGCATAGTATAAGTAACACTTATATGTAAACTTTGCTTTTATACTTGTTTATTGTGATAAAATGTACCTCACATAAAATTTACCATTTTAACCATTTTTAGATATATAGTTCAGTCATTAAATACATTCACATTGTTGTACAGTCATCACCATCATCCATCTCCTGCATATACATAAAATTTTATCTCTTCTTGTGTTATATTGTATTTCCTCAAAAAATATCTTCATGAAAGAAAAAGATTTTCTACCCATTTTTCCAGAAGTTGTATTAATAAGTATTTTAAAATGGGAAAATAATCAATTTAAACAAAACCTTTGTTGGATCTTATAATCAAAGCTTTTAAAAACAATAATCACATTGATTAGTGCTTTCAGTCTTTCATCTTTATCAGTTCATGTTTAAGTGTAGTATATGCTAAGTATGGTTAGTATTTAATACTTGACAAAAGCCTATTTTTTATGAAATTTTGATTGATTGAATGACATTTTCACTTATAATGCCATATATTTGTAATGCTTTTTTTCTTCACATTTTTTTTTCCTAAAATTTCCAGCACATAACAGACCAACAAGGAAGATCCCCTTTAAATATCTGTGAAGAAAACAAACAAAATAACTGGGAAGAAGCTGCAAAGCTTTTGAAGGAAGCCATTAACAAACCAGTAAGAATTACCTTCAGAAATAGAGCTAAGCCAACTATTTAAATTGATAAGTAATTTGAGTATTTGTGGAAAGAGGAATGCATGGATCATTTCTTACGGCTTTTAGAGAACCTCATGAGTAGATCTCTTAAGTATTAAATTTTTTATCATCCCTAATATTCAGACACTTATTCTTGCATATCAAAATAAAAACTGTGTAAGTAAATAAATCTTTAAAACACTTAATATTAACCTAATTTCTAGTATAACCTTAATACCTGATGATGTCTGGAATAATGAGCAATAACGTTAAGATAGAGAATAGTTAACAATTAGAAAAAACTCAGTGCACCTAAAGTTATAGTAACAATAAAACTGTCACCAATTTAAAAACGGTGTGAAAACTTGTAAACCAGATAAAAGGATTTATAATAGATAAAGTTTTAAAGCTTGATATCAACAGATGTAATCTCTGAGCCTTTCCAGACATTTCTATCAATTAGGCAGTAAGTATTTATGGAGTATTTCTATGAATTTAATACCTTGAAATGCTGGAAGTAACAAGGGATAGAGAATAAATATATGATCTCTGCCTTTAAGGAATATTAACATACACACTCACCACACATTCAACAGATTTTGTCAAAATACTATTCCATGAGCACAAGACAAAGTCAAGAAAAAGATTAAGTGGTAATAGGCACTGTTATACTTGATTACAATTTATTTTCTAATTGTATAAAACACATTATTATTCCTGGCATAATTTTTATATTCTAAATGAATAAGATAAGAAGAATTAGTACATTCATCCAAAATGAACTGACCTGGAAGTTGTTTGGGCAATAAAATGTATTGAGAATACATTGAAAAACCACAGTGAGATATTACCTCACACCAGACAGAATGGCTAGTTTCAAAAAGGTAAGAAATAACAAGTGCTAGAGAAAGTAGAACCCTTGAACACTATTTGTGGGAATGTAAATTGGTGCAATCACTGTGGAAAACAGTACAGAGCTTGCCCCTAGAACTAAAAATAGAAATACCATATGATCTGGTAATTCCACTGCTGGGTATTTACACAAAGAAAATGAAAACACTAATTTGAAAAGATACATGCAGTTGCTTCTCAGCCTTTTGGCTAAGATCAAGTGTGAAAAGATACATGCATTTCTATGTTTATTGCAATATTATTTACAGTAGCCAAGATATGGAAGCAACCTAAGTGTTCATCCATAGATGAATGGATAAAGATTAAGTGGTATATATAGATGATGGAATATTACTCAGCCATAAAAAAAAGAATGATATCTTGTCATTTGGAAAGACATGGATGGACCAAGAGGGTATTTATTATGCTAAGTGAAATAAGACAGAAAGGCAAATGCCATATGGTTTCACTTGTATGTGGAATCTAAAAAACCAAACACAAGAAAACACTTCTAAATATAGAGAACAAAGTGCTGATTGTTAGAGAGGAGGTGGGTGAGAGATGGGCTAAATAGGTGACAGGGATTTTTAGAAAATGTATTGAGAAGATGATGATTCTTTGAGATGTTCTGAACAGGAGGAGATAAACTGGCTCAAGGTCCATTGTTTATAACTTTCATGTACATAGTCTTCCATTACAGATTCCTCCTAGGAAAAATTATTGCAGTATACATTTCTACAGTATAATTTATGGCCCACTAGACTCATGAGATAGCTAACAGACTGAGTAACTAAGTCTCTATATCTCCCATATGATACCTACTTAGTACAGTTACAGCTTTAAAACATGTACCAGAAGAATCTGAAGTTGAGTATTTTTTAAGAACCACTTGCCTTAGCTTCTCAAATTTATTTCAGCTGAAATATCCAGAGGAAAACATACTGGAAAATATAATGGAAATAAAAATCTTTTTAAAGTGTGCCAGCACATATTTGAAGCAGCTTTCTATTATTTTCCATGTTTGAAAACTATAATAAAACATATGAAGTTGAAATTGAAGCATTTTTGTTAGGCTGGGATATGTAACTTCTAACCAGGTTGCCTAATTTATTACTGTTCTTTGTCCTAGTACGAAAAAGTTCGAATATACAGAATGGATGGATCATACCGTTCTGTTGAACTGAAGCATGGAAATAATACCACAGTGCAGCAGATTATGGAAGGAATGCGTCTCTCTCAAGAAACACAGCAGTATTTCACTATTTGGATCTGTTCAGAAAACCTCAGTAAGAAAGTTGTTACTCTGTAAACCTATTCCTTTGTGAGAGTGGATTGGTAAACTTAGATATAGCATCAATTTCTTAATGACTTTAAATTTTTAAATGATACAGTGGTCTTCTCTTTTATATAAATTACTAGTGTTCCAGCTGTTTGAACAGGTAAGCCTCTGGACTCCTCATCCACTGCTTCATTCAAAGCAATTTTTAAGTATTTGAAAACTTTCCTTCTCTGGCAATGGAATTTTATTTGAATGCCATTAAATGTAGTGCTTATCTGACTTGCCTTTATTGTCAGTGCTCATTTCACCTAAAATAATGCAAACATTCTTTTTCTTTATATTAGTTTTCTATCACATCTTTTTATTTAAGACCAACCTGATGCCACTATAGATTTACCTTTCAAGCAAAGTATTGCAAATACATAAAAGAGCTAATTGGAGTTATTGTGATTGGCTATTTAATGTTTAATTGTATTTTTTAAAAACACCAGATTCTACTGATTGGATCATAATTAAATAAGCTACAGTGGAATTAAAGATCTTATATATAGTTGATATGTTTTATTTGTTTTAGTAATTCTCATAATTCTTATACTCAAAAACACAAGCTTTTAACCTAAAACTGGGTTGTGAGATAATTGGTTATAAAGTCAGTGACTTAAATTTAGACCTTTAATTTGTGTGTATTCAGCACTTAAGTACAGATAGTTTAATACAAATTTTCTATGTGTTGATATAATTTATTTTTACATTATTATTTATAAAAGGAAAGATGTTTTTCAGGCCTTCAACTCAAGCCTTATCATAAACCCTTGCAACATGTTCGTGATTGGCCAGAAATACTTTCTGAATTGACTAATTTGGATCCCCAAAGAGAAACACCACAGCTTTTCCTAAGAAGAGATGTGAGACTTCCTTTGGAAGTTGAAAAAAAGGTTTGCTTGGAAATCTTAATAATAGTCATTTAAATGCACAGAATTTATTGAATTCCTGTGGTAGGCACTAGAAACAGGCTGTTCCTGTATGAGGAGGTTTTACTTTTTTTTTCTGTTTGATCTTCATATCCCTGGGGTAAGTCTGAGTTAGTCTACTTACGAAGACCCTGGTTGTTTTTTTTTATTTCCACCTCCATTGTCTTAGAAACAAAAGAAATAAATAATCTATCCTAAAGAGAATTAGCAACCAGATGGAAGACAGATTATACCAAAAAGAATTTTAGCACAGTTAGGAAGTACACTATCACAGATCAATTTAATAAAGAGCCAATCAGTGTGTAAATATCAAAGGAGCAAAGAGATAGATTGGTGTGGGAGGAAAAAAAAATCTGAATGCAGATTATATTTGCAAAGGGGACATAAAAAGCTGTTCTTAATAGTTAGTAAATAGCTGTTTCCAAATCAAGCAGAGAATTATATAGATAGTAAAAATGAGAATATAATTTATACTTGATAAAAAGATTGTTCCACACAAGTACATTTGGATTTGAATTAGTGTAAATTTTAGAGGGAGGGTAGGGTAATGATATCTGAAGGATGAGTGAACAACACAGAAACTTAAAGTGGATATTATAAGTTAAAACTAGTGTGATGGTCTATAAAGTTTTTTAAATTGAAAAAAAAGTTCCAGGGTCTTATAACTTTGGTGAAGAAAAAATATACAGTGCATTTCCTGATTCTTATCCAAGGAAATATTAAACAGACAAAGTTAAGGAAATTTTAGTATATGGAAAATTGATCGATCATTTACAAACTTGGTAAATATTTTATACCTGATTACTTGTACTGTCCCTCTTATATTATCAAACTAAAGACAAATATTATCCTTTCAGTGGCATATACTGGAAGTTACTTTGTAAGAAATTAACCAAAAACAAAGATCTAGATTATTCATAAAAAAATGTGTTAGGATTTCACAAATAGAACAGTCAGTCAGTTAAGCAGCTGCCTTCAGCTCAGGTCATGAGCTTAGGGTCCTGGGATCAAGCCCCCATCAGGCTCCCTGCTCAGTGAGCAGTCTGCCTCTCCCTCTGCCCCTACCCCCCAACTTGTGCTCATGTTATCTCTCAAATAAATAAATGAAGAAAATCTTTAAAAAAAAAAAAAAAAAAAAGAACAGAGGAAAAAAAAACACAACTGATCATCTCAGTTGACACAGAAAATATACTTAACAAAATCTAATACCCTTTCATGATAAATCTCTTACAATTAGGAATAGATGGGAACTTCCTCAACATGATAACTGGCATTTATGAAAAATTCACAGCTAATATCATACTGGATGAAATGTTAGAGCTTTCCTTCTAAGATCAGGAACAAGACAAGAAGGCCAGCTTTCAGCACTGTTATTTAACATAGTACTAGAAGTTTTAACCAGAGCAATTAGATTAAAAAAAAGAAGAAGAAGAAAAGAAAAAATGGGATACCTGAGTGGCTCAGTTGTTTAAGTGTCCAACTCTTGATCTCAGGATCATGAGAGAGTGAGCCCTGCCTCAGACTCAGCACTGCTTAGTGTGGGGCCTGCTTTAAGATCCTCTCCCTCCCTCCCTGTCCTTATCCCACCTGCTTGCACGTGCACTCTCTCTTTAAAAAAAAAAGGCCGCTAGGGTGGCTTGGTTGGTTAAGCATCTGGCCTCAGCTCAGATCATGATCCTGTGGGCCTGGGATTGAGCCATGAATTGGGCTCCCTGCTCAGCAGAGAGTCTGCTCCCTTTCTCGCTCCCTCTGCCTGTCTCCCTGCTTGTGCTTGTGTGCACTCTCTCTCTCTTTTTCAAATAAATAAATAAATCTTTAAAAATAATAATAAAAAAAGGAAGAAAAAGAAAAATAAAAGGCATCCACATTGAAAAGGAAAAGGCTAAACTATTTGTAAATGACATGATCCTACATATAGGAAATCACGAAGAATCCACAAGAAACCCATTAGAGCTAGTAAGTAGATTGAGCAACATTGCAAGGAATAAGCTTAACACAAAAAAACCAGTTGTTTGTTTCTACACACATCAGTGAACAACCCCAAAAGAAAATTAAGAAATTCATCAAAATAGCCTCTTAAAGAATAAAATGTCTAGGAATGAATTTAATAAAAGAGGTGCAAGGTTTGTACACTCAAAACTACAAAACATTACTGAAAGAAATTAAAGAAGATCTACGTTAACTGGAAAGCTATCTGTGTTAAGGATAGGAAGATTTAATATCATTAAGATGTCTGTACCAGCAAAACAATCTACTGATTTACCACATTCCCTAAAAATATTCCAACAGCCTTTTTGCAGAAATTCATATGGAATTACAAAGGGCCTTGGATAGCCAAAACAGTCTTTAAAAAAAAAGAATAAAATTGAGGGATTCACACCTCCAATTTCAAAGCTTACTATAAAGCCATAGTAGTTAAAACAGTGTGGTTTTGCCTTAAGGACAGTTATATAGACTAATGGAATAGATGTGAGAGTCCAGAAATAAACCCAATACATCTATAACCAAAATCCATAGTCAGCTGATTAATTTTTTAAAAGATTTATTTATTTATTTGAGTGCGAGGGAGCGTACATGTGAGCTGAGTAAGAGGGAGAGAGAGAGAGAACCCTCAAGCACATTCCCCGCTGAGCAAGGAACCCAGCACAGGGCTCCATCCCAGGACCCCGAGATCATGACCTATGCCGAAATCAAGAGCTAACTGCTCAACTGACTGAGCCACCAGGTGCCCTGGAAAAGGCTGTTTCAGCTGCCTTCTGACAAGAGTGCCAAGTCCATCCAATGAAGAAAGAATAGTCTTTTCAACAGATGGTGAAAAGTATGAAATTGGACCCTGATCTCCCACTATATATAAAAATTAACTCAGTAGATCAACAACTTAAGCATAAGAGCCAAAACCTTAAACCTCTTAGAAGAAAACAAATAGGAGATCTTCATGACATTAGATTTGGCAGTGGGTTTTTAAATATAATACCAAAAGCATGAGCAACAAAAGAAGTATAGATAAATTGGACTTCTTCAAAATTTAAAAAAAAATTGTAATATCAAAGGACATTATCAAGAAAGTTAAAAACAATTTACAGAATGAAAGAAAATATATATATTTTTTTAAAGATTGATTTATTAGAGAGTCAGCAAGCAGGGAGAGGGAAAGAGAGTCCCATGAGACTCTGGGCTGAGCAGGTAGTCCCATCTCAGCTGGTTGAGTTGACTTGAGATCTTGATCTGAGTCAGATGCCTAATTGACTGAGCCACCCAGATGCCCCAGAATGGGAGAAAGTATTTGCAGATCATTTATCTGATAGGGGTTTACCATCCAGAATACATGAAGAAATACAATTCAAAGACAAAAGATAACCCAATTAAAATAGGCAAAAGACTATTTCTCTAGTGAAGATACACATATAGTAAACAAACACGTGAAAAGATGTTCAGCATCAGTGGTCATTTGGGAAATACACATCAAAAACACAACAAGAAACTTCCCACTCGCAGGGTGGCTATAATAGTAAAGATTTTTAAAAAGGAAAATAATGAGTGTTGGTGAAAATACAGAGAAATTGTAATCCTTGTACATTGGAGGTAGGACTGTAAAATGGTATGGCTGCTATAAACAGTAGTGGTTCTTGAAAAAACTAAACCTAATTACCATATGATCTCATAGTTCCACTCGTAATATATACCTGAAGAATTGAAAATAGCAACTCAAACAGGTATCTATATACTAGTATCTATCTAGTGTCTACCTAGTATCTATATACTAGAGCAGTATTATTCACAATAACCAAAATGATGGAAACAAACAAGTTCCCATCAGCAGATGAATGGATAAACAAATGTGGTATATATATGAAATGGAATATTATTCAGCCATAAAAAAGAATGAACTTCTGATAAGTGTCTTAACATGGATAAACCTTGGAAACATACTAAGGAAATAAGCCACGTGCCATAAGCCACATGCAGCAGGACAAATATTGTATGATTCTACTTACATTAAATATCTAGAATAGGAAAATTCATAAAGAGAAAGTAGATTAGTGGTTATCACAGGTGTTGGGAGAGAGAATGAGGAATTATTGCTTAGGTTAATAGTTTCTGTTGGGTGAAAAAGTTGTATAAATAGTGGTGATGCTTGCACAACACTGTAATTAATGTCACTGAATTATATACTTAAAATTGGTTAAAATATTAAATTTCTGTTTTATATTTTTAATGCAGTTTCAAAGAATGTATTAGTTACATAAAATCTGCAATTAATCTAAGTATACTCACTCTATCTTCTTTCTCCACCTCAGTGACATTTTTTTTAAAGATTTTATTTATTTGACAGAGAGTGAGAGACACAAGCAGGCAGAGCAGCAGAGGGAGAGGAAGAAATAGGCTCCCCACTGAGCAGAGAGCCTGACGCAGGGCTCGATCCCAGGACTCTGGGATCATGACCTGAGCTGAAGGCCATCGATTAACTGACTGAGCCACCCAGGCGCCCCACCTCAGTGACATTTTAAAAGTTGATTGGGGGTACCTGGGTGGCTCATTTGGTTAAGTGACTGCCTTTGGCTCAGTTCATGATTCTGGAGTCCTGGGATCGAGTCCTGCATCAGGCTCCCTGCTCCATGGGGAGTCTGCTTCTCCCTCTTGACTTTCTCCCCTCCCGTGCTCTCTCTCACTCTGTCTTTCTCGAATAAATAAATAAAATCTAAAAAAATAATAAAGAAAAGTTGATTGGTAGAGAAAAAGCAATAATGGTAAAACTTGGATGATAAATGAATTGCATAATTATAAAGAATATAAAGTGAATTCAAGTGAAAAAAAAGCAAGGCTTATTAAGTACCTCAGGGCAAATCAGAAAATCAGGATCATCTGATAAAACAGTTGTTTTCTTTCATTATGTAATTAAATTCCATTTTGTACCATCTGAAATATGGAAAAATTATATTTATTTGTTGCATCCTTTCTGTAGGATATAAATGGCCTGATTTCATTGGAAAAGAATAATTGTTGACTAATACTCACTGAATATGCTGTTAGGAATTATAACTATTACCTACTCAAACTCTTCAAATTTCACTGTTAATTTTGAGAAACTAAAAACCCACAGAAAGTTCAAAAAGTAATAAAATTCATTAAATTCACTAACTGCTAATATTTTGTTTTATTACCTTCACTTTCCATTTTTTTCTTTATGAACCATTCAGAAGTGAGTTCCAGACATCGTGGCACTTAATCCCTACATATTTTAACATATCTCCTAAGAAAAAGCACATACCAGCATACTATAATACACCACTTCACCTAATAAAATTTTTATTTCCATAATAATGTCTAATACATGATCCATATTTAGATTTTCCCCAATTGTTTAACAGTCTTATGTAGCTGCCATATGTAGGATCTAGTCAAGGTTCATACTTTGTATTTGATTGATATCTCTTTAGTCACTTTTAATCTAGAAAAATCCTCTCATCTTTTTTCCCCATGAAAATCTCTGTTGTTGTTTTTTTCACATTATAGAGAGTATTGTATGAAATTCAAATTTGAGTATCCATATATAAAGTGTTATGAGAACACCACCACACCCATTTGTTACTAGATTGTGGTTGCTCTTGTGCTACACTAGCTGAGTTGGGTAGTTGTAAGAAAGACTTTGTGACTCATAAAGCTTAAAATATTATTATCTGGCCCTGAACAGGAAAAATTTGTCAGCCTCTGCTCTAAATCAGTAACAGCTCATTTATATATGGATATGTAGCTTTGCTTTTCCAAATTAGAAAGTGACAAGTTGTATATTTTTAATAGGAAATTGTAGCCTAATAACCAAATTATACCTTTTCTTTTAAGATTGAAGACCCGCTAGCTATTCTTATTCTCTTTGATGAAGCCAGATATAATTTATTGAAGGGCTTTTATACAGCTCCTGATGCTAAACTGATAACATTGGCAAGTCTACTGTTGCAAATAGTTTATGGAAATTATGAGAGTAAGAAACACAAGCAAGGTTTCCTAAAGTAAGTATTTAAAACGTGGTCTTGTGCTGTGCTTAAGATTCTGTTTAACCAAGAAAGTTTTAAAATGCTATTAAGAAACATTTATTCTTAAAAAATATATATTTATTCTTTGGTTTGGAACTAAAGGATACAAGGCACGGAATAAGGAAAAAAACAAAACCAAACAAAAGAATGGTAAAACATTCTTAAAGTTATACTCTCTCCAAAGTTACCTTTCTTGTATTTGACTATCGTTTGATAAGCTTTTTTCTTTTTTTAAATATTTTATTTTTGGGGCGCCTGGGTGGCTCAGTGGGTTAAAGCCTCTGCCTCCAGCTCAGGTCATGACCCCAGGGTCCTGGGATTGAGCCCCGAATTGGGCTCTCTGCTCAGTGGGGAGCCTGCTTCCCGCCTCTCCTGTCTCTGCCTGCCTTCTGTCTGCCTCTCTGCGTGCTTGTGATCTGTCTGTCAAATAAATAAGTAAAATCTTAAAAAAAAGAAAGAAAGAAAGAAAAAAATTGAAAACCACAATTAAGCTTCAGTGTTTAAAACCTCAGTGTTTTCTCTCAAAGATTAAACATGTGATTTCATGTCTCTCTCTTCGGTGTTAATTTTCGGCTCTCCAGTACCAGTTACAGTTGAATGGTTTGGTTTTTTTTTTAATATTTTATTGATTTATTTGACAGAGAGAGATCACAAGTAGGCAGAGAGGCAGGCAAAGAGAGAGAGGGGGAAGCAGGCTCCCCACTGAGCAGAGAGCCCGATGCAGGGCTTGATCCCAGTACCCTGAGATCATGACCTAAGCCGAAGACAGAGGCTTAACCCACTGAGACACCCAGGTGCCCCTGTGGTTTTCAATTTTCAAAAATATTTTGTGGTTGTTGAAAGAAGAAACATTTCTCCTAAATGAGAATGTTGGGATTATGGCCTTTTGCATAAAATTTTGAGAGTTCTGTAATATTTTACAATACAGATTCTTCAGCTCAAAAATCATGTTACTTAAAGCAGTTTGTTTCTAAATGATTTATGTACTTTAGCTACTAAGGATGATTTATTTAAAACATGTCATATTTGCTTACAGTGAAGAAAATTTAAAATCCATTGTACCTGTTACCAAACTCAAAAGTAAAGCACCTCACTGGACAAACCGAATACTTCATGAATACAAGGTAAGCTTTTAATACAAATAAGGATACTTTATATCCTAGTTGAAAATTTATAAATTAAATTGTTTGAAATTGTTTAATATGTTTTAAACATAATTACATTAAATTTACTGTCCTGAAATTAAAAATAGACCTTCTAGTTCACATGAAACTGATAGCATGATATTTTTATTTTTAATAATGTGGAATCTTTTACAGAATACCTTCTGTATGTTGGCTTCTGTGGTAAGGACTAGAGATTAAACAGAGGCACATATACACACCCATGAAATTATATACTATCCCTTTCGAAGGGGCACTTAAAACCTAATAGAATAGACAAACAATATTTTAAGATTTTGATATTTCTTTCCTTTTTAAAAGATAAACATCTAAAAAAAAATTGCTCTTGGGCTAGTGTCACACAATTGTATTTTTCTCTGGGGGTGGCCATGATTTTATAAACTGCTTAGTTGATCTCTTTGGATTATCAAAGGTATATTCTCTGTTCACATCTCTTTTATTTTACTTTGTTTTTAGAATCTTAGTACAAGTGAGGGTGTCAGTAAAGAAATGCATCACCTTCAGCGCATGTTCTTACAGAATTGTTGGGAAATTCCTACATATGGAGCAGCTTTTTTCACAGGACAGATATTTACAAAGGCAAGCCCCAGCAATCATAAAGTCATCCCTGTGTATGTAGGAGTGAATATAAAAGGACTTCATCTCCTCAACATGGAAACTAAGGTAGATTTACAGCTGTTTTTAACCAGTTACATTTTATAATGTCAAAAAAATGGTACCAGTCTGTATGAACAATCTAGAAATGATGACTATATAATACTATTCATTGCAATTTCATTTGTAATAGCAAAGGATGAGGGTTGAAAAGTAAATAATTGAGGCGCCTGGGTGGCTCAGTGGGTTAAGCCGCTGCCTTCGGCTCGGGTCGTGATCTCAGGGTCCTGGGATCGAGTCCCATATCGGGCTCTCTGCTCAGCAGGGAGTCTGCTTCCCTCTCTCTCTCTCTGCCTGCCTCTCCATCTACTTGTGATTTCTCTCTGTCAAATAAATAAATAAAATCTTTAAAAAAAAAAAAAAAGAAAATTAAATAATTGTCAGTAAGGGGTTAATTATATTATTAACATTAATTATAGAGTTATATGAATTATAGTACATTTCTATGTTGAAATACTGTGCACCCATATAAAAGAATGAAGAATGTATAGAATGATTTCCAAGATACATTTAGTGAAAAAGCACAGTGGCGAACCATATGTAATAGGCTACTATTTGTGTAAAAATGGGGGAAGTGAAGACTATATTTACATAAATACATATTGCTTGTGTATGATTAGAAAGTCATAAAGCCTTTAGAGAAGGCAATGAGGTAACTGAGAACAAGAGTAGGAGGGAGACTTTTTACTATGTACTGTTTTGCAACTTAAAAATTTTAACTGTGATTATATTAACCTATTTTAAAAATTCAGTTAAGTTTAAATGAAAACAATACAGATTAAAAAAAGAAAAATAGACTATCTGATGCAAGGGATTCACTTTGAAAATTAGAATTTGTTGTAAAAGCCTGGGAAACAGGCAAAATGAAGTGTGGAAGGGACTATTATTAGATCACTTCAGAGCTTTTCCATAAGAGGCTTATTATTGTATTATACTCCTTTTTTAATCAGAGTCATTATAATGTGAAATTAGGGATTATTTTTAGCATATTTAACGCATTTATCAGGATGAACAGCTTTCTAGTTTATAATAAGAAGCTAAGAAAAATCATTAATTTTATTCATTCAGATTTGTCTATAAATAGATCAGTTGAGGTAATAAACAGCTTGTTGTCAAAAAGACATTTTGAATTAGGAAATTTTATCATAAACCTAATTTTTATTTTCATAATCTTTTATTATGTAATCACATAACAACTTCTAAAAGTAGTTTAGTCATTTTCTGATAACTCCAGATCATCCTTATGGACAGTTGCCATTTTATCACGCTGTTAGATATGCCTGTGAATGGAGATAGAGAATATGTAGGGACATAGTGTTGAATAGGGACTGACTTCAGATGTTTATCTGGAACTGGATTTTTTTTTTTTTTAATTTTTTTTTCCAATTTATTTATTTTCAGAAAAACAGTATTCATTATTTTGGAACTGGATTTTTTTGAAGTCTCTGATGTCAGCTTGCTTTTGGGTCATTTGCTCATTATCATTTTCTATTTAAGCTACTTTTTCAGACAAAATAGGTTGCTTCATATTAGTTTGCAACCATTTTTCTATTTCTTTTGTACTAAATTTGTTAAAGGAAATTAAAGGAGAAATTTCCCTTACCATTTCAAGAAGTTTTTCCTCTGCTATTTCAGAGCATTTTATACAACATTTATAAATCCTTTATTGTACTAAATGGTGATGCTCTGGGTATGACACCAGGACTCTTCTGTAAGCTATAGTGTATGTTTGATATTTGGTAGCATTTCAAATTTAGGCAACAATAAAACATTTTATTTAGTCCCCATCTGATGGGTCAGCATTATAACATTTCATGTTATGAATAATATTCTAGTCCATGAATGAGTGGATTGCAGTAGCAGGCAGAGGATGATATTATTATTAGTTAACAGTCTGCTTTTTTGGAAAGGATAAGATGTTTGATTTCTAGGAATTAAATAAAAATACTGTCCTTGGGTATAAGAAGGTGATTAACCAAAGGGTAACAATGTTTTCTGCCATCTAACCATTACCTTGTGCTCCTTAAACCACTGATAAATTTATAGCACTGATGAAAGCTCTAAGTTATTATATTTTATAATCATCAAAGGTGGGAACAGCTTGTCCTCGGTTGTCTTACAGTCATCAAGATATGCTGGGGTGAATTTGACAAGCTTACTTTAAGAGACTAAACATCTTCACTTGCAAAAATACCCTTATTTACATTTAAAACTCTACTTGGGATACGACAGCTTCAGAGATTAAATCTCATGAAAAGCTATAGATAGAATACACTGTGTTTTTTATATCAATTCTATCTTCTGTATCTTGTTTCTCTTTGAAATAATGAGAGTTTCCCATTAGAAAGTATAGACTAGCCAATTTCATATGCTTAGCAGAGATTTTTCTGTTCTACTTACTTAAAATGTAGACACTATTGAATGTATAATAGACTGTGTTGTAGGTCAGTGTTTTACTATAATGAACGCATTGCTATTTCATCACTGAACTATACTTGTTAATGTATCTTTCACCATAATAGTACTGCTGCCACACCCAGGCAGTAGATTACCCTTTTCTGATATCAATTTATGTTGGCCATAATGCCCTTCTCAAGTACAACTGGTTATTTAAATATCCACATAATGCCATCTTCATGATCACTTGTCAACAGCACTTTTTCTCCTGTCTGCGGGCTGGCTATGTATTACTTCTGACTTCTGTGGTTCACCCCCACCCCTTTTTTAGAAAAAAAGAAGGGAGAGAAAGAGAGAGAGATTGATTTTATTTTTAAGTAATCTACACCCAACATGGGGCTCAAACTCACAATGTGGAGATCAGGAGTTGGCACCCCTGTGGTTTTCCCTTTTCTGCTCTCAACTGCTCTTACCATTTCTCTTGTGGTTTTTTATTTCCCTCACTAAACAAGTTGCCCCTTTGTAAGTTTTACCTTCTAGAGAGAACGCCTTTTTCCTTCTGGAGTAGACTGATCTCCCAAAATTACCATATGGACTGGGACATTCCAGCTTCATTGAGCTGTTTTCATTATTACGGGTTTCTCAAAAATTCCTTCCTTCATGCATTCTGTTCTTTACCAACAAAACCTTTATTTCAAATTTAGAACCTCAGTACTTCTGTTAGTAATTTGGCCTCCATATAATTGAGGACTTGTACCACAGGTTTTTTTGTTTTTGTTTTTGTTTTTTAATGTATATTAAATTGTTTTGAGGCCATACTACTGGAACATTTTCTGCATCTTGATTGAACAAATTTCAAGCAACTGATCCAAAAGATAGATAGTTTAAGG
The DNA here is from genome assembly GCF_020171115.1 of Neogale vison. Taxonomy (NCBI): domain Eukaryota; kingdom Metazoa; phylum Chordata; class Mammalia; order Carnivora; family Mustelidae; genus Neogale; species Neogale vison. Next base: position 159,700,843 of record NC_058094.1, on the reverse strand, counting down.
TATTATATCTCAAATCAGTGTTTCATTGTGTACCTTGGTAAATAGATATTTTAGCATATCCTATCTACAAAGCTATATTTTACAATATAAATGTAATTTGCTAATTGTAAAGACGATGTTATTCCCATTATATATAATGTACACTCATGAAAATTAATTGTACTGTTTCATTTAAGAGCATCACTTTAAAAATGCCCTAAACCTATCTTTTTCACGTAACTTCAATTCTTTTTCTTTTTAAGTGATTTTTTTTTTTTTTTTGAAGATTTTATTTGACAGAGATCACAAGTAGGCAGAGTAGCAGGCAGAGACAGACAGGGGGAAGCAGGCTCCCTGCTGAGCAGAGAGCCCTATGCGGGGCTCAATCCCAGGATCCTGGGATCACGACCAGAGCCAAAGGCAGAGGTTTTAACCCACTGAGCCACTTCAGTTTTTATAATCAATACGTTAAGAACTGCTAGTCATAGAATGCAGATCTTTTTAAACGTGTATTTTAAAGGTTGCGCAAACACTTTCTTTGTACATGTGTGTATATAAAGGATATATTTTCAGGGCAGGAAAATGAAAGTTACTGCTAGGAGAGACATTTTAAAATAATCAAAAAGATACAGTTGAATGCCTGTTCATTAGGAAAATGTAGGAATAGGTTATTCTAATATTTGCTTTAAATGATTTGATGAATTTTTGAAGGGTATATTATTAATTCTTAAAATTATGCTCATTTTTACAATAGATATATCACTGTACTTAATTTTAGTGAGACTGAATTGCCTAAGTCAGCATGTTACCCCATTATGTAAATTTCAGATCTGAAAGTACCAAGTGCATATTCAGAAGATACTGCATAAAGTAAACGGAATGTTTTTAGTATGCAGAAAGTAAAAACCTATTTAATTTTCCTGAAAGTCACTGAGAGATTGGGAATCTTTTTTCTCAGCTTTACTGAAACATAATTGACATATAACATTGTGTATGTTTAAGGTATACAGTGGGTTGATTTGGTATGCTTATATATTACAAAATGATTATTACCAAGCATTAGCAAATACCTCCATCATGTTACATATCACAGTTACCATCTCTTTTTTGTGATGAGAACATTTAAGATCTCCTCTCTCAGTAACTTGAAATAAATATTACAGTATTGTCAACTATAGTCACTATGCTGTACATTAGATTCCCCAAAACTTACTCATCTTATACCTGCAAGTTTATACTCCATGGCCAACATTTCCTCATTTCACCCATCCCCCAGCCCTTGGTAGCCACCATTCCATTTCTCTTTCTGTGACTTCAGCTTCTTTAGACTCTGAATTAAGTGGTATCCTGTAATATTAGTCTTATTCTGACTTATTTCACTTAGCATAATGACCTCGAGGTCTATTCATGTTGTCGAAAATGAAAGTATTATCTTCTCTCTCATGGCTGAATGATATTCCAGAGACTGTGTGTGTGTGTGTGTACACATACCACAGAACAGGCATCTTTAAAATATTTTGTCAGTCTAATACAAACAATTTATCATTGCTCGAGGTAGTCTCCTGAGCATCTACCATCTATGTGGCTCTGTACTTTAGGTTCTGTGAGGTTAATATGGGTACCTCATATAGATTTTATTCTGACATTCAAAACCATTATGTTTAGACAGGACTAGGTCAATTAGGGCACTGTAGATAGTAAGAGAGGTATTGTTTTTAATATATATTTCAATAAAACAGTTTCTAATTATGTTGCAGGCTTTACTCATCAGTCTTAAGTATGGTTGTTTTATGTGGCAGTTGGGGGATGCTGATACATGTTTTCAGATCCATAGTATGGAAAATAAAATGAGCTTTATAGTACACACAAAACAGGTAAGTACTTATCAATTACTTTGGACTTCTAATGAACTGCTCTATTAGTGATGTGATAAGCACTGGGTGTTATACACAACTGATGAATCATTTAACATTACATCAAAAACAAATGATGTATTGTATGTTAGCTAATTAAATTAAAAAGAAAAGGAAAAAAAAATTTAAAGTGACAATCCATTTTGCTTCAAGGAAAACCTTTGATAACTTATGAAATTAAGATATTTAAGACCAAGAGAAAAAAACGTAGGCCTTGCCTAAGCAAATAACCTGAAACTTATCTGAGTAAGTTTTATAATAGTGAATATTTCAGTTTTATAATAGTGAAAATCTTTTTTCTGCCATTTCCTTGAATTCTGGTCAGTATTCCCTATTTTTTTATCAAGATATTAGGTGCTCCTTAACTCTATTGAAAGCCTAAGTACTCCTATTCTTTTTTTTTTTTAATTTTTTATTTTTTATAAACATATATTTTTATCCCCAGAGGTACAGGTCTGTGAATCGCCAGGTTTACACACTTCACAGCACTCACCAAAGCACATACCCTCCCCAATGTCCATAACCACACTCCCCTTCCCCCAACCCCCCTCCCCCCAGCAACCCTCAGTTTGTTTTGTGAGATTAAGAGTCACTTATGGTTTGTCTCCCTCCCAATCCCATCTTGTTTCATTGATTCTTCTCCTACCCACTTAAGCCCCCATGTTGCATCACCACTTCCTCATATCAGGGAGATCATATGATAGTTGTCTTTCTCCGCTTGACTTATTTCACTAAGCATGATACGCTCTAGTTCCATCCATGTTGTCGCAAATGGCAAGATTTCATTTCTTTTGATGGCTGCATAGTATTCCATTGTGTATATATACCACATCTTCTTTATCCATTCATCTGTTGATGGACATCTAGGTTCTTTCCATAGTTTGGCTATTGTGGACATTGCTGCTATAAACATTCGGGTGCACATGCCCCTTTGGATCACTATGTTTGTATCTTTAGGGTAAATACCCAGTAGTGCAATTGCTGGGTCATAGGACAGTTCTATTTTCAACATTTTGGGGAACCTCCATGCTGTTTTCCAGAGTGGTTGCACCAGCTTGCATTCCCACCAACAGTGTAGGAGGGTTCCCCTTTCTCTGCATCCTCACCAGCATCTGTCATTTCCTGACTTGTTGATTTTAGCCATTCTGACTGGTGTGAGGTGATATCTCATTGTGGTTTTGATTTGTATTTCCCTGATGCCGACATATAGATAGGGAACTGCCCACTGCCATATGTGTTTGATATTTACTGTCACCATATATTTTACTTTGTAGGCTGGCCTTGTGGTAAAACTATTAATGAAGCTAAATGGACAGTTAATGCCGACTGAAAGAAATTCATGAGCGGAAAGCAGCTGATACTTAAGCCACCACATTTTGTAAAGCAGTTTTTTTTTCCATGAAAGATTTCTTAAACTATTACTTGTTTAAGTCTCTTGTAATATATATGTATACTATTACATTGTACAGAATCTGTACTTCTGTTTGGTGTGTAATATACCAGTTAGTTTTATATAATATCATCATAAGCTATTCTAACTTTTGAGAGAAACATGCAAAAAAGTGTAGATTGATCATCTGTATATTAATGGACAAAACAGTAAGCTTTATAAAAAGTTATTTTTGGTAAATGGTAAAGAATTTGGAGTGGAATGTAATGAAATAAAATAGGTTTGGTATAACTTTGTGTGTCATTTCAAAATATACTGAAAGTCAACAAAGTTGAATAAATATATTTTCTACTTAAACTACATAACACTGCTATTCCAAACATTTTTCTGTAATCCAAGAAAATTTATCAACATGTTTTTAAAAGTCTTAGTTAAAATGTATAACTAGTATAAGTTTGTATTTCTCAAAGTATAGTTCTTGAGCCCCCTGCATCATAATTAACCTGGATGCCTCTTTAAATGAAGATTTCTGAGACTCGTATATATAAGTTCATTCACTCTCCAGAAGTGGCAGTTCTTAGGAATCTTAAATTTGGGTTTTTTTCTATTGAAATAATTCCAGATCTAGTAATGAATTTGAATTAAAGGACACAAAAATGCCTGGCACACAAGCATACACATACATAGACACACAGATTAACTGACAATCTCTGGATATAATCTCCATTTATTACATATGTTGTATTTTTATGATTTAGCTTAATGAATCATATTGCCTTTACATTATATGAAGTAGATCACCAAATAGCTATTTCATTTAGGGGGAGTACTGATAGCATAGATGAGGAGCTGACTCATAATCTGAGTCATCTGACTCATCTCAACTAATCTATTTAATAAGCTTAGAAACTAGTCTTTCCAAGCCAACAGTTAAATGAGTACAGAGATACAGTAGTTATATTTGAAGTTGTCCTAAAGACGACAGATAATTTTTATATATTGCAATTGACACTTCACATTAATTTCTGTTTATTTCTAATGGTGCTCTTTCTGAGCTTTATTAAAATTAATATGGTTAAGTAAATTGAATGAGAAAACCTGATTTTATCTCTAAATCTGTTCTAAGCACTTTTGATTTTGCATAAACAATGCCATGTTTGGTTTCATTCATTCCAGTGGCCTCAACTGAAATACCCTGTTGACTCCCAAACCTAAAATTTCAGCCTCATAAATTTCATAGAAATTTAAGTCAGTACCCAAATTCCAAGAGGGAGTGGTCAAAGGTTAACAGAGAGTCTATGTTCAGAAATGCAGACAACTTTAAAATATGGGGAGGTACACAAAGATACAAATGTAGTGATCCGAAGAGGTACCCTGCACCCCAATGTTTATAGCAGCAATGTACACAATAGCCAAACTGTGGAAAGAGCCCAGATGTCCATTGACAGATGAATGGATAAAGACTACAAACACACAATGGAATACTACTCAGCCATCAAAAAAAGAAATACTGCCATTTGTAATGATGTGATTGGAACTAAAGAGTGTTACACTAAGTGAAATAAGTCAGTCAGAGAAAGACAATTGTCATATGATTTCACTCATATGTAGAATTTAAGAAACAAAACAGAGGAGCATAGGGTAAGGGAGGAAAAAATAAAAGAAGATGAAATCAGAGAGAGAGACAAACCATAAGAGACTCTTAGCCACAGGAAATAAACAGGGTTGCTGGAAGGGAGAGGGGTCAGGGGATCAGGTAATTAGATGATGGACATTAAGGAGCAATTGTGATGTAATAAACACTGGGTATTGTATGCAACTTATAAATCACTGAACTCTACTTCTGAAACTAATTAATATACTCTATGTTAATTAATTGAATTTAAATAAAATTCTAAAAAATAAAAAATATGGGGAAATATAAAATTTTGCTTACAAAATCTAAGCCCTTATTAAGTTAGTTTAAATTGTATGTAATAAAACTCAACTAATTACATTAATAAAAATGAATGTTGGCACAAAACTGAGAGAACATATGAGAATAATTTTGGTTGCAACTGAAAATTGATTTAATCTTTTGGTAAAACAGTCTAGAAAATACGTACTCCCTTTGAACTGATGATCCTACACTGAAGACAGAAAGGATGAGCCTGCTGCCCCCACTTTCTCATCTGTGGTGCTTTGCTGGCAGCGGACTACATGTACAGGGTAAAAAATAATAGCTTTCTTTTTTTTTTTTTTTAAAGATTTTATTTATTTATTGGACAGAGAGAGATCACAAGCAGATGGAGAGGCAGGCAGAGAGGGAGATAGAGGGAAGCAGGCTCCCTGCTGAGCAGAGAGCCCGATGTGGGACTTGATCCCAGGACCCCGAGATCATGACCTGAGCCGAAGGCAGTGGCTTAACCCACTGAGCCACCCAGGCGCCCTAAAAAATAATAGCTTTCTAACATTACTGTAAAAATGGAACAAAATTGTACATTTAAAAACAATACACATCCATGGGTGCCTGGGTAGCTCAGTTGGTTAAGCGTCTGCCTTCAGCTCAGGTTGTGATCCCAGAGTTCTGAGATCGAGCCCCATATTTGGGGGTATAGGGAGCCTGCTTCTCTCCCTGCCCCTCACCCTGCTCATGCTCGCTCTCTCTCACTCTGTCTCAAATAAATAAATAAAATCTTAAGAAATAAAAAGAATACATATCTAAAGCTATTGTTTTTAATATATGTGCTGCCGAAGCAAGCACATATAGCTATTGTTTCTAAAAAGAAGTCTCCCTCAGAGCATACTAAATGCTTTAGTTATTACAAAATCATGTAATTATGTCATCAACTCAATTACATGAGCAAATAACACAAGTACAAACCCACACCAGTAATTAGCAAATCATTTGTTGACTTTTGAATGTGCCGTGTGATGTTTTAATAACATTCCTTCCCAGTTACATTTTATAGGTGCTGATAATACTTTTTGTCTGTATTTATTGAGTATATACCAGTAGGGCAGTGAAAGGCAAAGAATCTAAAATAAGTCATCTGCAGACAAAAATGGATAAGCAATATTCACTTAAATTGAATGTGCCCTATTTTTCCTTTCTAGATTGTCTACTTGCAACTAATATTGGAATAGTTTTGTACACATAACCCTAGGAGGAAGAAAAGCCAGTTTGGGTTTTTAATTTATTTCAACCATTTCACTCACAAGTAACTAACTATATATAGTTAAAAGTAGGATTTAAAAAAAAAAAAAAAGTGGGATTTTAGGGGCACCTGGGTGGTTCAGTTGGTTAAATTGCCTTGCGCTCAGGTCATGATCTTCAGGGCCCTGGATCAAGCTGCATGGCAGATTCCCTGCTCAGTGCCCTTCCCCCTGGTCAGTGCCCCTCCCCTTGCTCTTGCTCGCAATCTCTCTCATAAATAAACAAAATCTTAAAAATAGAGAATCCTCTTTTTTAAAAAAAATTGGATTTTAATTAACTTTATCTGAACTTTGGCTTACTTGATATTTGCTACTTTAAAACAGATGTGCACACACCACATATTATGTTGCAACAGTATAAAAAGTAGGGCTTTACTAAGTGTTATAAAGTTAATAAGTTTCCCATCTTTTTTATCATAATCAATCATTGAAATGAATGGTAAAATATATCATTTACACTTACAATTCCAAGACAGATTCGATAAATGCTAATGATGAGGGCATGACAAAGTGTTTTTCAAACTTTTTTTTTTTTTAAAGATTTTATTTATTTATTTGACAGAGAGAGATCACAAGCAGGCTGAGAGGCAGGCAGAGAGAGAGGTGGAGGCAGGCTCCCTGCTGAGCAGAGAGCCCGACGCGGGCCTCAATCCCAGGACCCTGAGATCATGACCTGAGCCGAAGGCAGCGGCTTAACCCACTGAGCCACCCAGGCGCCCATGTTTTTCAAACTTATTTCCCAGGTATGAATAAACTTTTATTTATTTATTTATTTATTATTCTTCAACATATATTTTTTTTAATTTTTAATTTTTTTTCAATTTATTTATTTTCAGAAAAAACAGTATTCATTATTTTTTCACCACGCCTTTAGACAGTTCTTAGGTAAAGATAAAGATAATCCAATTTGCTTTTTAATGTGGAGTTTAAATCACAAGTCAGAAACTTTGTAAACTCCCTATAAAAAAACAAACAAAAAATGACAAGAAAACGACCTGCATTCCAAAGACCAAAGGTAATATAAATTGCTATATTAAAATTAAGAAACTTTTCATTTCTACCTCATGCTGAATAAAGATAGTAAGTATACTAAATAGCAGCTTTTAATGCCTTACGAAAACAACAAAAAGTATGGACTTCTGGAACATCAGCAAATAATATATATTTCCAACAGTATAGTAGTGGTATAAAAACAGACATATATATTAGTGGAATAGAATAGAGAGCCCAGAAATAAACCCACACATATTTGACCAACCAATTTACAACAGAGAAGCCTATCATATACAATGGGAAAAGGACAGTCTCTTCAATAAATGGTGCGGAGGAAACTGGACCATTGTCTTACACTATGCACAGAAATTTAACACAGGGATGCCTGGGTGGCTCAGTCGGTTAAGTGTCTGACTCTTTTTTTTTTTTTAATAAGGATTTTATTTATTTGACAGAGATCACAAGTAGGCAGAGAGGCAGGCAGAGGCAGGGGGAAAGCAGGCTCCCCGCTGAGCAGAATGCCTGATACGGAGCTTGATCCCAGGACCCCAGGATCACAACCTGAGCGGAAGGCAGAGGCTTTAACCCACTGAGCCACCCAGGCGTCCTAAGTGTCTGACTCTTGATCTCAGCTCAGGTCTTGATGTCAGGGTTGTGAGTTCAAGCTCTGCATTGGGCTCTACACTGGGCATGGAGCCTACTTAAAAAAAATTAACAAAGTGGATTAAAAACTTGAACATAAGACCTGAACTGATAAAACTCTAAATAAAAAACATAGGGGGCAAGCTCCTTGCCATTGGCTTTGGGTGACTTTTTGGATTTGACACCAAAACCAAAGGCAGCAAAAACCAAAAATAAACATGGGACTGTATCAAACTAAAAACTGCACAGCAAAGGAAACCATAAACAAAATGTACAGGCAGCCAACCCATGGAACAGGAGAAAATATTTGCAAGTTATATATCTGAAAAGGGGTTAATATCCCAAGTATATAAAGGACTCATACAATTCAATAGCAAAAAAAAAAAAAAGATTTAAAAATGGGTGGAGGATCTGAATAGATATTTTTCCAAAAACATACAAATGGCTAAAAGGCACATGAAAAGGTGCTCAACATCATTAATCATCAGGGAAATGCAAATCAAAACCATAATAGATCTCACCCCACACCTGTTAGAATGGCTAGTGTCAAAAAGAAAAGAAATTACAAGTGTTGGCAAATGTATGGAGAAAAGGGAACCCTTGTGCACTACTGGTAGAAATGTAAACTGGTACAGCCACTATGGAAAACAAAATAGATATTTTTCAAAAAATTACAAATAGGACTACCATATGATCCAGCAATTCCACTTCTGGGTATTTATCCAAAAGAAATGAAAACATTAACTTAAAAAAAAAAAAGACACGTATCCCCATATTCACTGCAGCATTATTTACAATAGCCAAGACACAGCAACAACCTAAGTGGCCATGAATGGATGAATGAACAACAACAACAAAAGTACCATATTGTAATAATGGAATAGTATTCAGCCATGGAAAAGAAACCTTGCCATTTGCTACAATATGGATGAACCTCGAGGTTCTGAAGTAAATCAGAGAAACAAAAATACCATATGCTCTCCCTTACATGTGGAATCTAAAAAACAACAACAAAAACAAGCTCATAGATAGGGAGAATAGATTGGTAGTCGTGAGAGGCAGGGGGTGAGGGGTGGGTGAAATGGGTGGGTGAAAAAGGTACAGACTTCCAGTTATAAATAAGTCATGGGAATATAATGTACAACATGGTGACTATAGTTAATAATACTATTGTATATTTGAAATTTGCTAAAAGATCTTAAAAGTTCTCTTCACAGGAAGAAGATTTTTGTTAACTATGGTGATGGATGTTAACTAGACTTAGTGTGGTAATCATTTTGCAACATATGGAAATATCAAATCATTATTTTTGTACACCAGAAACTATTGTTATATATCAATTATATCTCAGTTTACAAAAAAAGACAAAACACAGATTTCTGCAACACCAGCAAATTACACGTATTTTCAGTAAGTTGCAAAGTTTGTAACCAGGCAGATGATATCTTGCAAATTCAATCCACAGAATGGGATATGAAAAGGCTTCACATGTAGAATTACAGAAAAGGGACTCTCACTGCTTTTCATAAATTCTGAGAAGTTAATTGCATTCATTATTCAACTTTATTTATTTATTTATTTTGGTGCAAATGGTGATTTTATTAAAGCACAGAAACAGGGCAGAAAGAGCTGCTGCCCGTTATTCAACTTTAAATTTCAAATTGTAATTTGGTGGTAATGCGAGGGTTTGGGAGGTCCATATACTAAAACAATTTGATAACAGTTGCAGGCTATGGAAAGGGCTGGAGAACATGGTGGGCCAACCACCCTGATAACCGAAAGGTCTGTGACTCCTCACCAAGTTCAAGTGGCCTACTCTGTAGATAAGTCCTCTGCAGATGGAAGGGGAGCCTTTCACCTGAATCTATGGATAATATGTTTGGAGGTTTTCTGTTAACTTAGTACTCTAAGAATATTTTAAACATCACCTTCTAACAGGATGCAATAGTGTTCATCAAAAGATATGAATGGATTCAAGTGGCATTTTTAGAATGTATTTTTTTCAATCATGGTAAAACACATTTTTTCAATTTTATTATATTTTAGGTATTTGTATTAGTAAATCAAGCAAGATCATTTTTAAGTTTTCCATTTCTTTTTTCTAAAAGCTCTGTACCAACAGTGAATCTTGGAACACTACATCAAAAACTAATGACATGGGGCACCTGGGTGGCTCAGTGGGTTAAAGCCTCTGCCTTCAGCTCAGGTCATGATCCCAGGGTCCTGAGATCAAGGCCCACCCCCACCCCACTGGGCTTTCTGCTCAGCAGGGAGTCTGCTTTCCCCTCTGCCTGCCTCTCTACCTACTTGCAATCTCTGTCTGTCAAATAAATAACTAAAATCTAAAAACAAAACAAAACAAAAAACCAACTAATGACATACTGTATGGTGACTAACATAACATCATAAAAATGAATAATAAAAAATAAATAAAATCCTATATTTGGTTTTCAATTACAAAGACTTCCTGTTTGTTTGTTTTTCTGATAGATGCCACATTTTGGTTATATTAGGCTAGGGCTAAACAGTCTTGGAACTTCAGTTTGTCCTGTTTAGCTGATGGGAGAAGGCAAGTCACAGCGATCTCAGGAGCTTTCTCAAAGCATAGCCACCTCTCCTGTCCCCAGACTCATTTACCAGTTTTCTTCCTGGTAACTGCAAAGGCAGACACGCCTCCAAATATCCAAAGCCTCGGTATCTGGGCAGTCCCTTTGAAGAGTGGCCCAATCGTCCCCTCCCGGAGCGATGAGCAGACTCGGTTTTCCCGGGACCCAGGCAGTTTGCCTGCCGTCACTGACCAGTGGGTTGGGGGCCCAGCAGGAGCTGAAGAATGGCCCCCGTCGGAAATGAGACAGAAAAGTTCGGGCTCTATGAGGCGGTTTGGTCGAACAGTGACAAAATGTGTCCTCCACGTCACTAGATGCCATTTCCACCATGCCTCTACAGCCTGCTGTTAGCCCCGCCGGCAAGAAAACCAAGTTCTATAGGATCCTGCACATGGAGTTCTCTGCCCCATAGGTGGCCACCGACACCCGTCCTGCCTGGAAAGATGAATGGAGGCCCCCAACCTACCCGCAGGTGTCCTAGTGTGACCCGGGCCAGCTCACAAACGCGCAGGGGCGCGGCCAGTCCGAGGCGCTCGGCCACTGTCGCCCGACACAGGATCGGGGGTCAGTGCGGGGCGGAAGGCTGCCGCTATCTCCTGAGTTGCTGAATGCTCCCCTGCGCGCGTCCCCGCCCTGCCGGCCATCCGACACTGCCACTGCGGAAGGCTCTAGGTGAAGCGAAGCGCTGTTACTTGGGCCACCCGAAAAGCCAAAGCCAGGTTTTCTTTTCCCATCTCCCCCCAGTATCTACAGCTCTTTACCACCTCCTCTTCATACCCCAGAGATACCCACCTCTGGCGTGTGTGCACGCTATCCCACGTTGCTTTAGCCTCTGTTGAGGAGCTTTTATTCCACACTCAGGGAAGCAATTTGTTGATACTGCAGGACATAAAAACGTCTTGGGGTTAACACCTATGTCTTTCAAATATGTAACAAATTACAGAGGGTTGTTCAACTTAACTAATATTTATAAAAACAGAGTTCGGATCTGTTTTTGCCTATTAGATTGGCAATATTTGCTTTTAAGTGAATCTCTCAGTGCTTGTGAGGAGGAGGGGGAAAATACTTTCTCCTATACATTTTAGAATGTTATTTATCAGCCTTTAAAATGTTCACATGATAATGATCATATAAATGATAACACAGACTTCAACAGAATATTTTGCAGGCATAAACGGTAAGCTTTTCAAATATTTCATTTCAAATCACGGTATGTTAACTATGATGTATATATTCTGTGACTCTGGAAATGTTCAATAAGGTAGTCACTAGACACATTTATCTATTAAGCATCTGAAGTATGGCTAGTGTGACTGAGAGGCTAAACTGTAATTTTATTTAATCTAAATTGAAATGGTCACTATAGCTACTGTTATCATATTAGATAATGATACTGCATAGTAAGACCTCAATTTTGTTTAAAAAAAATATGTATCACTGGTTATCTCTAAGAAGTGATGGTAAGGGACATCACAGTTGCTTCTCCAGCATCTGTTCTTCCTTTGGGTTTGGGTTGCTCTCTCAGATGTGTATATATAAATACATAAATGCATATATGTGATATCTGGGTGAGCAAATGCCATCCCTGGCTGTAGGGGTGAGCCATGTAGTACCATCTAAAATAGTATTACTCTGACGTCTAGCCATAGTCACTCATTCAAAGTTGGACACTTGACCTAACTCAGGCCAACAGAATAGGAGAGCTCATCTCTGACTCCGTTTCTCCTCTATTACCAGTCCCAACTGGATGCAGCATTCGCAGTCAATCTGTAATACCCAGACATGGAGACCAGAGCAGCCCTTGTTTAGTAAGTTTTTCATCTTACACTCTTGTTACATAAGAGTGTGAATGTACCTAATGCTACTAACTATACATTTGAAAATAATTAAAGTGATAAATTTTACATAAATTTTACATAAATTTTACATTATTTTACCACAATAAAAAAAAATAAGTACACTTTTACCAAACACCTGGGGAACAACACTACCATGAACTGTCATAGACCAGCAAGATCACACAATTCCAAGTATGCCATGCTTACTAAAGAAAGCCCAAGGGCTAAAGCCACCTGAAAAAGCCAAAAACAAACAAACAAACAAACAAACAAAAAACCCCACAAAAACCAAAAGAATAATCTGGGCTGCTACAAAATGTTGAGGTTAAAATTCTACAGCCAGGGGCACCTGGATGGCTCAGTGGGTTAAAGCCTCTGCCTTTGGCTCAGGTCATGATCCCAGGGTCCTAGGATAGAGACCCGCATGGGGCTCTCTGGGAGCCTGCTCCCCCTCCTCTCTCTGCCTATTTGTGATCTCTGTCAAATAAATAAATACAATCTTTAAAAAGAAAAAAAAAAAAACCTCTACAGCCATAAGCCATGAACCCTTACCACCCAGAAACTTAATTTCTCCAGTTGTATTTATTTTTCAATGTATTCAGCCAAGGCACCACCAGATGTTGTCATCTGAGGAGCAAAGAATAACACCGCTTCTTCTCCTCCTAAGTTCCTTATCATTAAATAAAATCAAGCAGATGGGGGTCAAAATATCACACGTATTACTCATTAAACAGTTCAGAGAAAGTGGCTTTGGTCTGTAGCTAAGTGGACTTGCAATAGTTCCCTCTTGAATTCAATGTAATTACTTTGTCATCAAACAGATGGACAACCTTGGCTCCCCAAACACACAGTCAACCCTCTTATTCTATGGAAGACAACTCATTAAAACACAAATCTGGCAGGCAGAAAGACCTAGAGGGAACCAGAAGGAGAGGAGCTTATCAGTTATTCAAGTCTTCCAGTAGAGGAGATAACTGTTGAGATAGGGCTCAAGGCCAAGGGCATTGCATGGAGAGTTTCCTCTATATAGAAACATGAAGCTAGGAGAAAGTAGTTACTTCACCACACGTTTTGAAAAGAAGAAAACTTGGACAAACCAGCAACCATCAAATCTAATGAGTAAGAGATCAAAAAGAAAATTTTACAGAACCTTTAGGGAACAGATTATCCCTGTAACATATAAAAGACCTCAACAAACACATAATTAGGGTAAGTTACCCAGCTCAATTTATGAGGCTAACCTTGACCACAAAACTGGATAAGAACTTTACAGAAAAGAAAATTATCAACAAAATTACTAATAACCCAGGTATTAAAATTATTAATAAATGTTACATGTATTGATTATATTGTATATTATACTGATTATTAAAAAGCAATATATCATGACCAAGTTTGACTTATCCTCAAATGCCAGATATTCAATAAAGAAAATCTATTAATGTAATGTACCACATTAGCAGATATTAAAAAAATAAGACAAAGATAGCTGCTATCATTCCTTCTATTCCACATTATACTTACTGAAGTGTTAACAAATGCAGTAGGACAATAAATGAGTCAGAGAATTGGGTAATAAGAAGCAAATACTGCCAATATTTGTAATACTGTCTTTATAGAAAATCTAGTAGAATGTATGAAGTTATTAGAACTCATATGAAAGCCCAGTCATATTGCTGGAGACAAGATTAATGTACAAAAATAAATAGTGTTCCGATATGTGCAATTTTTTTAAAAGATTTTATTTATTTGACAGAGAGAGAGATCACAGGTAGGCAGAGAGGCAGGCGGGGCGGGGGAGGCAGGATCCCCACTGACCAGAGAGCCCGATGCGGGATCCCAGGACCCCGAGATCATGACCTGAGCCTAAGGCAGAGGCTCAACCTGTTGAGCAACACTGGTGTCCCCCTATATATGTGAATATTTTAAAAACTAAAAAAAGACATAGAAATCAGGTATCAGGGATACCTGGGTGGCTCAGTCATTAAGCAACTGCCTTCAGCTCAGGTCATGATCCCAGGGTCCTGGGATCAAGCTCTGCATCAGGCTACCTGCTCAGTGGGAAGCCTACTTCCTCTCCGACTCCCCTTGGTTGTGTTCCCTCTCCCACTATCTCTCTGTCAAATAAATAAAATAAAATCTTTTTAAAAAATCAGATATCATTCCCAATAGCAACAGAGATATACCACATTATTAAACAGGAAGAATCAATATCATCAATGTGTCACTTCTTTCCCAAATTAGTTCACAAGTTTAATTCAATTCTTATTGAAATACAAGCAAGACATTTTGTGGAACTTGATGCACAGATCCTGAAACTGATCTGGCTATGTAAAGGGTTGGGAATAACCATCATAATTTTGAAGAAAAAGGATAAGGGGAAAGGACATTCTCTACCAGATACCAAGATTATAATCATTAAAATATGTGGTATTGATCCAAACTTAGACAAATAGATAAAAGGAATAGAACTGAAATTCCAGAAACAGCTCTACACATATATATGATTGAGGCAGCATTAGAAATCAGTGAAGAGGGGCCCCTGGGTGGCTCAGTGGGTTAAGCCTCTGCCTTCAGCTGAGGTCACGATCTCAGGATCCTAAAATTGAGCCCCGCATCAGACTCTCTGCTCAGTGGGGAGCCTGCACCCCCCCCTCTCTGCCTACTTGTGATCTCTATATCTCTGTCAAATAAATAAATAAAATCTTTTAAAAATTTAAAAAAAGAAATCAGTGAATAAAGAATTTACTATTGAATAAATAATATTGCAGAGACAATGACTAGACATATGAGAAATATGATTTTAGATCCCTACCTCATACCATAAACAAAATAATTTTCCCATATGGATTAAAGAACTGTGAAAGGCAAAGCACAAATTTTTTAAACATTTCTGCTGGATATATTCCATTTGCCACTAATACCAGTTAGTCTTTTATTTGTTTGTTTATTTATTTATTTATTTAAACATAAATGTATTTTTATCCCCAGGGGCACAGGTCTGAATCACCAGGTTTACACACTTCACAGCACTCACCATAGCACATACCCTCCCCAATGTCCATAACCCCACCCCCCTCCGCCAACCCCTCTCTCCCCAGCAACCCTCAGTTTGTTTTGTGAGATTAAGAGTCACTTATGGTTTGTCTCCCTCCCAATCCCATCTTGTTTCATTTATTCTTCTCCTACCCCTCCCATGTTGCATCTCTACTTCCTCATATACCAGTTAGTCTTTGCTGCATAGCAAACACTTCATTAAGCTCCCAATTCTGTGAGAAAGCCAGAATTGGGGGTTGGCTCAGCTAGGCAGTTCTGATCATCATGGATGGGTTTATCCATGCATTTGTGATCAGCTGCCAGTCAGCTAGGTCACTCGGTGTGTTGGCTGGCTAAAAGTTGGAATAATAGCCAACTGTTTCTCATCACCCAATAAGCTAACCAGACATCACAGTGCAAGGATGGGGCTCTCAAAAACTGTGCAGTGTCTGAGAGCTTTCAAACCTCTGCTTGTGTCATGTTTGCTAATGCCCCATTGGCCGAAGTTTGAGTCACATGGCCAAAGTGAGATTCAAGAGGTGAGGAAATAGACTCTACTTCTTGGGACACATGCAAACACTGGAAAAACTTGTGGCTATTTTTATAATCACCACCCTCTGATTCTGCTTTGTGCCCCAGAGGGCTAAACTGTATAGACTGCATCAAGAATCCCTCATGCTCTCTGAACCTCAGAAGCCTAAAGGAGGCTACATCAGAAGATAAGAAGAATGGAGGAGAGTGAGAGTGGAGGTTTATTCCCCTGGCTCTCTTTGCAGCAGCCTTGCTGCTGACTGTATTTATTCATCCAGAGTCCAAGCTCTAGTCAGGGGGCCTTTGTCCACCATGCCTTGTCTAGATTCTAGATTCTCTCTCCCCTACCAGGCTTAGGAGTAACAGTGGAGCTCACTGTACTGGCCCTGGGATACAACACAAACTTCTGTGATTCCCTTCTGTGATTACATTTTAGCTTTGTGAATAAACTCTCTGGTAAACCTTCCTCAAATTACTCAATTTGAGTGTAGCATGTTCTCCTGTGGGACCCTGACTGATAGAGAAGTAAATATTTGAAGAACTTCTTAAGGCACAGAAGGCAAAAACTATAAAATTAAAATATGACAAAACATATTGTGGAAATAGAAAATTATACACACAAATATTTTGACTCAGCCATAGTTAAAATGAAATAGTTAAAATGAACTAAATGAATGAATTAAATAGTTAAAATGAAAGCCATAAGCCATACATTTTGAGAAACTTTTGAGTGGAGATGATTTGGACACAGTAATTTTAATAATCTTTAACATTAAGTTAAAGCAAAAGCTAAAAATATGTTGATTAAACCCCAGCCTGGCTGGGTGTGGTTACAGTTCTGTTAAAGTTAGTTCTATGCATGAATAGAAGATAAATTTATTAATATGTCTCTTATTTTTTTTAATATGTCTCTTATTATGGACATTTATGTTATTTCCAATCTGTTACTATTATAATGTTTTTTATGTCCACTTAATTCATTCTCTATCCTAATGTCTTCTCTCTGTTTTACTTTTCACATTTTTTTTTTTTACAATTATTTATTTATTTGACAGAGAACACAAGTAGGCAGAGAGGCAGGCAGGGAGAGAGAGGAGGAAGCAGGCTCCCCGCTGAGCAGAGAACCCCATGTGGGGCTGGATCCTAGGATGCTGGGATCACGACCGGAGCCCAAAGCAAAAGCTTTAACCCACTGAGCCACCCAGGTGCCCCTACTTTTCACATTTAAATCTATAGTCCACTTGGGGTGCCTGGGTGGCTCAGTCATTAAGAGTCTGCCTTTGGCTCAGGTCATGATCCCAGGGTCCTGTGATCAAGCCCCACATCAGGCTTTCTGCTCATCTAAGAGCCTGCTTCTTCCTCTGCCCCTTTGCCCCCCACACTCCCACCCCGCTCATGCTCTCCCTCTCTTGCTCTATATCAAATAAATAAATAAAATCTTAAAAAAATATATAGTCCACTTAAAATTAATTTTTGTGAATGGCAAGATACTGGTCAAATATATTTTTCTTCCTGTATGGATTCCTAGTTGACCCAGAATGAAAAGCCATAATTTCCACAGTGATCTTAGTGCCATCTTTTTCTTAAATCAAGGTGCAAATAGAACATGGGTTCCTCCTTTTAATTTCTTTTAGTTTTCTGTGATTTTATGCTTTAGAGTTATCTTTCAAAAACAGCACTTGGGTTTTTGTTTTTGTTTTTAAATCTGACTTTTAATTGGTTATTTAATCCATTCACATTTATTTTGATTATATTTGGACTTGTTTATACTTTCTTTTCGTCTAATTTCTTTTTCCCTTCTTTTTTTGCTTTTTAAAAAATCTCCCAGAATATTGTTATTGTTCCTCTTCGTCTTTTGTGTATTTCCCCTTTAAGTTTTTCTCTTTTTAAGTCTGGTATCTAGTCCCTCTACTTTTATTGTTGATAATAAATCTTAAAAAATTATGAAATTTTATCAATCATGCCTAACACAGTCTTAAAGCTAAACAACTTCTCATCTATCTCAGATTAAAAAAAGATTTTAGAACATTTTAGTACAGGTTTTGTTTTTATTTTATTTTGAAATAAATTTCGATTTACAGAGAAGTTGAAATATTTACCTTGGTAGAATACTTCTAACTAAATTACAGACTTCATTTGAAATTTACATTTTTTACATTAATGTCTTTTTTTCTGTACAAGAGTCTAACCCCGGATCCCATATAAAATTTAGTTGTCATGTCTCCTTAGTCTCCTGCAATCTGTGACAGTTTGAGTCTTTGTCTTTTATGTCCTCAACGTTTTTGAAGAGAACTGATCAGTTATTTTGCAGAATGTCCCTCAATTTGAATCTGTCTGATGTCTTTTCCTAATTGAATTGAGGTTACACATTTTTGGAAAGAAAATCACAAAGTGACTAGTCCTTCTCAGTCTTCCATATCTTGAAGTTCATAATGTAGTGATGATGTTGATTTTAATCACTTGGCAAAAGTGGTGTTCACTGGGCCTCTACACTGCAGTTACCATTATCTTCTTAATACTCAGGGAGATTCTTGACTCCGACATTATTTCTGATATTCCAGTTCTTTTTAAATGCCATATATGAAACACTATTATTGTTTTATAGAGACCATTATTTCTTTGAATTTACATATGTGGCTACCATTTTACTTGCCCACTATTCCACCTTGAATTTCAGATCATCCTCTGGTATCTTTTTCCTCTTAAAGTATATCTTTTAGAAGTTCCTTTTGAGCAAGGCTCTTGGTGGTAGACGTTCCCAGTTTTGATTATCTGTAAATGATTTTCTGGTCCTTTTATTTTTGAATGATAATTTGGTTGGATACCCAATGCAAGGTTAATAGGGACTTTCTGTCAACATTTTCAATAAGATACTCCACTGTCCTCTAGTTTTTACTGAAGTTGCTAAGACATCTGTTCTCATCTTGTCTCTCCTCTATAGAGGTTCCTCTCCTTCTCTCTGACTGCTCTCATGATATGTTCATTGCTTCTATTGTTCTGTAGTTTTAGAATGATACTTTTTATTTGTTCTGCTTGGATATGTTGTATATCATGGATCTCTTGATTCATATTTTTCATTAGTTCTGGAGCATTCATAGCCAGTTTTTCTTTAAATATTGCCTTTGCTCCATTATGTCCACTTTCTCCTTCTGGAATGCTAATTAAATATGTTACTCCTTCTCATTATATTTTTCATGCACTCTTTTATATTTTCAATCTCCTTCTCTATCTTTACCACATTTTAGATATATATTATTGACTTTTTAATTTTTCTTTCCCCTCTCCCCACTCTCCCCCTTTTTTTTCCTATGAAATAGTTTTAATATCTGCTCTGAGTTTCAGAAGTGACTTTACTCTTGTCTTAGTGAAAGCATCCTGTCTTATTGTCTAAGACTCCTGGCCCTGGTGTTCCTGGGGGATGGAGCAAGGGAAACGGAGAGAAATGGTAGGAAGGGTGGCCAGGGTTCCTCTATTCTTTAGCAAACAACTGTTTCCAGGAGGGGCAAAAGACCAGAGGAAAGAAGCCCTCGTTCTGATGGTGGCTCTCATGTCCCCAACCATCATGCAGGAGCCAGTGCTGGAAGCTGGCTCAAAGTGAACAAAAGGAACCCTAGGAATCCAAACAAAAGCCTGAAGCCAAGGCCTTTTTTTTTTTTTTTCCTAGGAAATGTCGTCTTTGCTGTTCAGGGAGCAATACTGCAGACACTTTTATTCCTTATAGAAAAGCAATAAAAAGAAAGAAAGAAAGAAAGAAAAAGAAAGAAAGAAAGAAAGAAAGAAAGCAAAGCAAAGCAAAGCAAAGCAAAGCAAAGCAATCTGTCTGTCTCACCCTCGCTGCTGTTTGACTTGCAGGATGGTGGTCCCACATGCCTGTGCTCTAAGTAGCTGTCAGACTTTTACTTTCCCTCCCCCTGATTCTTCTGCCTACTTGGACACTCTCTTTGGCAGGTCACTTCCCATCTGCTGGAACCTTCTGGACTACACATCCCACGTGTATTTGAGAGCAACTTTAAATTTAGCCATCTCATACCTGAAAAGCTTTAGCATGCAGGCCTGCTCTGGGTTCAGCACATCACCCTCCTTGCACATCTCATGGTTGGACAGTAGGGTCACCACATCTCTCTTGAGGATCCGGGGAGTGGGGAACTGCTCCAGATGTCACAGTGAAAGTTACTTTGTTTCCAGCTTGAGTGAAATCCATTTCTGTGTATTTTGTAAAGCATTCATTCACTTTCTTCCTGGTGTGGTTGGTGAAAAGGAGACCGACCTCTACTCCTCAACTTCTTGCTGACCTGATGCAGGTTGTCTTTGTACTTGTCAGATGGGCTTCAAGCCAAGGCCACCATCATCACCTTGTTTTTGCCAAAGAACATCTGGCTGTGCTTCCAGGTATTACGATGTCTTTCAGCTTCCTGTTCTTCATGTTAGCCACAGAGAAGACGAAAAGGTACTTGTATATGTCTGCGCATTTCCAAAGCCCTTCTATCAGGTTCTGTTTCAGTTCTAAGCCTTTCTTGGTAGTTTTGGTTAAGGAAACTTTCTTATTGTGGTGGATTTGGCTATATCTTTCAGACATATATATTTTTTAAGATTTTATTTATTTATTTATTTGACAGAGTTCACAAGTAGACAGAGAGGCAGGCAGAGAGAGAGAGAGAGGAGGAAGCAGGCTCCCCACTGAGCAGAGAGCCCAACGAGGTGCTTGGCTCGATCCCAGGACCCCGGGATCGTGACCTGAACGAAAGGCAGAGGCTTTAAGTCACTGATCCACCCAGGTGCCCTAGTCATATTTTCTAGTGTACTAACTGTCCAGTTGTTCCAGCACCATTATTGAAAAGACTACCTTTTTTTCAATGCTCCAAAGTCTTGTATTTTTCAAAAACCAAGTATTCATATGTCATGATCAAATGTCCTTTTCTGGGTTTTCTATATATTTTACTGATCTATTTGAATATTCTTATACCAGTGCCATATCACCTTATTTACTATAGCCTCCTAAGAAGTCTTCATATTCAACAAACAAATCCTCTACCTGGTTTTCATTTTTTAAGTATATCATGACTCTTCTTGGCCCTTTGTCCAAAGACTTTTAAGAATCAGTTTGTCAAGTTCCACAAAAATAAGGTTAGAATTGAATTTATAATAAGATTGAATTTATAGATCAGTTTGCAAAGAAAACCACTCCATTTATTTAGGTCTTCTCCAATATCTCTCACTGCATTTTATACTTATATGAAGTAGTATTTTTCTGTAGAAGTCTTACACAGTTTTTGTTAGATTTATTCCTAGGGATTTGACATTTCTTGATTGTAAATGATACCTCTTTAAACTTTCAGTTTCTAAGTTTTTTTTTTAACATAAGGAAGGAAACTGGCTTTTGTATATTGACTTTATATTCAACATTACTTAATGTTCCTATTGATTTTAATAATGTGTCTATACATGATCTTGAATTTCCTACATACATAATCATATTATCTGTGAGTCATGACATTTTAATTTAATTTTTAATAATCTTTAAACCTTTTTCCTGGCATTATTATGCACTAAGATCTCCAGTACAATACTGACGGAAGTGATGATACAAGGCAACATTTTCTTGCTTTGAATATCAAAGGAAAGCTTTCACTGATTTACCACTAGGTATGATACTTACAGATTAAGGAAATTTATAGATTGAGGAAATCTCCATCTATTCATACTTTGCTAAAAGTTCTCTGTAAAATCATGAAAAATGTTGCAATTTATGAAGTGCTTCTGCATCTAATGAAATGATTGTACGGTTTTTCTCCATCTCAATGTGGCAAATCACATTAACTTTTTAATGTTAAAATCCAACCTTCAATTTCTGGGACAAATGCAACTTAGTAACAAGATAGTCTCTTTATATATTGCTGGGTTTTATAATATTTATAATATTTATATTTTATAATATTTCATAATAAAATATTAAATTTTGCAGTATTTAGAAAATTTAGAATATTTAGAAATGTTTCTATAACATATAGAAATATATAATATTTATATAATATTTAGAATAGTAATGTTTAGAATCTTTGCCTTGAGTAAAGTTTGCCTTTAATTTTTCATATTGTCCTTAATATATTTTATCAAGGTTAGTGCTAATGTCATAAAACAAGCTGGAAAATGTTCCCTCTTTTTCTATTCTCTTTCAGAGTCTGGGAAATAGTGAAACCATACCAGTTTAGTCGAAAGGATTTAATATAGGGAATTGTGTAGACAAGTATTAGAGAACCAAAAAGGCAAAGGGGGAACTTTGGTAACACAGAGATAGTAAATACCACCCCTAGGATGAAGAAAGGAAGGAAGGAGTTTGGGTTATTAAAAACTACAGACTTGGGAGATGGACTAAAAAAGCTGGGATCCAGCGTTTGGAGGAGAGGAACTACACAGCTGTGCAGATACTTCAGGCGTCGCACAAAAGAACTACAGTCAGGGTTTAGTTCTCTTGGAAAAGTTGTTTTACTTCTAGTTAGTCTTACGGAAACTTACCTCTTTCTTAAGATATCTCACTTCAACCTATGAGAAAATTATCTTAATGTACTGAATTTGTTGGGACAAGACTCTTCAGCACCATATGTAAACCTACACCATCCATAATGCAAATAGTACTCTCTGCATGTCAGGGAGCCACTGGCTGTTTTCCAAAAATTTGCTGAGTTCTTTCATTCCTTTATGTCTCCTTTCTTACTTTCTATAATTTCAATGTGATTTCAAGAGTATCATATGATAAATGCATGCAATCAATAAACTAACTTTAACTAGCAATCATATATAAAATTAGCTTTTTAGTTACAGATTGTTTTAATATCTATTGAATTATTCACTATAGAATAAAAATTATTATAAAATTCATTTGTAATTTTAAGTATTTATTATATGTCTCATTTTAATATCAATATTTGTTTTATAGGTTCAAAGGAGAAAATTAAACATGAAAATTAAAATTGAGTTATAATCATGTATTGATGTAAAACATACCAGTAAAAAAGATGTCTGAAAAGGAGGGTACTTCAGAAGAGCTAGAAGATACCACTAGTCAACTTAGGACAGAATCTACATCATGGGCAATGGAACCTGAATTTATTAAAGAAACATCAAATTCATTAGCGGAACCTTATGTTGGGAAACCTTCCAACCAGATTTGTGAAACAAATCCTAGAAATGATGAATTAGGTATACATGATGATGCATCAACACTGTCCCTTGAAAATAAGTCTAAGAGAGATGAAGAACAAAGGAAAACTCTTCAATTTTCTGATACATTCACTACATATAAAAGCTTGCAGTTAAA
Source organism: Neogale vison (assembly GCF_020171115.1). Lineage (NCBI taxonomy): Eukaryota > Metazoa > Chordata > Mammalia > Carnivora > Mustelidae > Neogale > Neogale vison. The sequence goes on along the minus strand of NC_058094.1, from coordinate 159,677,405 downwards.
AAGTGATATTCCACAAAGTCCACCATTATCAGTAACTGGGATGATCGCTGGGTATCAGGCTTTCCCTGGCTTCTTATCTCATGAAACATTAGAAACAATTAGTCCACAGCTCTCTGAAGAGTATCAGAAAGGACTAGATTTAGGATCAGATAACTTTACAGTTAACCTCAAGGCCAAGGGTTTACAAGAATTCCCTAAGGACATTTTAAAAATCAAATATGTAAAATACCTATATTTGGACAAGAACCATATCAAAAGTTTTAAAGGGGCAGACTCAGGTGACCTGTTGGGACTTGAAATTCTGTCCTTGCAAGAAAATGGGTTATCATCACTTCCACCTGAAATTCAGTTACTTCATAATTTAAGGATATTAAATGTCAGTCACAATCAAATATCACATATACCTAAAGAAATATCACATCTTGGGAATATCAGGCAACTCTTTTTAAATGACAATTACATTGAGAATTTTCCTTCTGGCTTAGAAAGTCTTGGAAACTTGGAAATTTTAAGTTTGGCTAAAAATAAGTTAAGTCATATACCAGATACTCTGTCTAGTTTTAAAAACTTGAAGGTTCTCAATCTGGAATATAATCAGTTAACAATATTTCCTAAAGTTCTGTGCTTCCTTCCAAAGTTAATTTCACTAATCCTTACTGGAAACCTGATAAGCAGTTTGCCAAAAGAAATTAGGGAGCTTAAAAATCTAGAAAACCTTCTGCTGGATCATAATAAACTTACTTTTTTGGCTGTGGAAATTTTTCAATTGTTCAAGATGAAAGAACTCCAACTAACTGACAATAAACTGGAAGTTATTTCACACAAAATCGAGAATTTTAAGGAACTCAAAATTCTAATACTTGATAAAAATCTATTGAAAGAAATTCCAGAGAAAATTTCCCACTGCATAATGTTGGAATGTCTTAGCCTTAGTTATAATAAATTAACGGGACTTCCTAAGAACATCTATAAGCTCAAAAATTTAAGAGAACTCTATGTAAACAAAAATAATATAGTGAGAATACCTGAAGATATCTCACATCTTCATAATATTTTCATTCTAGAATTTTCAGGAAATATAATCACAGATGTTCCCATTGAAGTGAAAAATTGCAAAAAAATAACTAAAGTTGAATTGAGTTATAATAAAATAATGTATTTTCCAGTAGGTTTGTGCGCTTTAGATTTTCTTAATTATTTGAATTTTAATGGAAATTATATTTCAGAAATACCTGTAGATATATCTTTTAGTAAACAACTACTTAATTTAGAGTTAAATAAAAATAAACTACTCATATTTTCTGAACACTTATGTTCTCTTATTAATCTTGAATATCTGGATCTTGGTGAAAACCAAATAAGGAAAATTCCACCATCTATCTCCAATATGGTATCACTCCATGTTCTTATTTTATGCTGTAATAAATTTGAAGCTTTCCCTATAGAAGTGTGTACTTTAGAAAATCTGCAAGTACTTGATCTTTCAGTAAACCAAATACAGAATATCCCTTCAGATGTCTGTAACCTAAAAAGAATCCAGAAATTTAACATCTCAAGCAATCAATTTATATATTTTCCTATTGAACTGTGCCAACTTCAATCATTGGAAGAGCTGAATATAAGTCAGATGAATGGAAGAAAGGTAAGAGACCAATATTTTGGGCTTTGGAGGGAATTTGGCACTGGAGGGGATTAGAATCTAAATTGTAGTATTTGTGTGTTTTAAATTTAGCTGGAATATTTTATTTTTTAAAGAAATAGGGTGTTTTTTTTTTAACCCCAAACATGGTTTTAAAGTATATTTCTCAACAGGAAAGCTTCGTAGGGAAGTATTTTATTAAAATGAAATTACAAGGAACTAAAGTTGACAATTTTATAGATTTCTTTTTATTTCAGCTTAATTGTAAAAGGAGTTTTAAAGTTATGAATTATAATGTAAACACATTATTGAAAATTTAGGAAATTGAGAAATGAAATTTTAAAAAATCATTCCAGAAGCTTATCATTGTAATGTAACTATTGGTCAATGATCATATGTTGATACACCTTACTTTTACTATTTTTTTATGTTTATGGTTTTATAAGCAAGTATAAAAAGATTCTACATTCAATTTTAATTTTAGTTTCTTCTCTTTTCACTTAATATAAGCATTTACCCATAATATAATATAAACTTCCCAATAATTGTTATAGCTAATACATGATATATGTAACTAATCATCTTTTGTTAAGTATTTAGGGATGCTGTAATTTTTCATCATCATATTTAATGCTGTGATGAACTGCTTCATAAACATAACCTTTTCCACATTTTACAATTTCCTTAGAGAATTGTCCTTAAAGAATTGCTAGATCAACATGAATAAATGTTCTTATAGTTTAGCTTCTCGTTTTACTTGAACTGTAAGAATGAATTTTATGGAAATAGTTTTTAAAAATCCAACATTGCTGATTTATATTAAGATCTTAATAAACTAATGAAAAGAACCTTAGACCTATTATCTGGATAAGTTTAATTTGGCCATTATAGTTGAAATAAGCCCTCTGATAGAGACTGGACTACTATTTAGAACAAGTTTTCCTGAAGTCTGTTCTTAAAAACATCTAGTCCCATGAACTTCTCCTTTAAAAGAGGGGGCGGGGGGTAGTTCATGTGATTAAATAGCTTTGAGAAGCACTGGTTTCTCCTCTGATAGAATCACAGTGAATGTTAATTATTAAAAGCTCTGAAGAGTCCTGCACTAAAGAAATTCGTTTGTCTCTATTTAACTCACATTTCTCAAACTTACTTACCCTTTTAAACCTAACAGCTGCTATGTAATGCATTTCCAGAAAGCTACTCCAGGGAATACTTGCTTAAGTAGCTGGAATTGAAAATGATATGTGTGTTTTTCAAGTTATTATTGCACTAAAAGACACTTTTTGGTTCTGCATTATAATCATCAACTAATTCCTTGGCTGATTTATAATCCTCTTTCTCCTTCTGTATCTTACTGTGCAAGTCTACAAGATTATGACCTTAATTCTTCTCTTAACTTTTTACCATACTATGCAAGTAATCCTCAAATTTGTATAACTGGAGCTAATCTCTCATCACTGTGTTAGTCCCACAGTTCCCAGTTTCCTTGGAAATTATTTGTTCTTTTACTGTTTCAAGCTCAACAGGACTTCAAACTCATCTTTCTTTTCACTGTAAATCCCTTCACAACTTCTCCATTTCTGTTTGTAATGTCACTTTCTTCAGACCTACCAATCTAGAAATCATGGAATCATCTTTCTATCCTTTCCATCACTTGTTATACTGAAACTTACACCCAAATTGTCTCATTTTTCCTCTGAGAAAGCTCTTGGATCTACTCCTTCATTTTTCAGTGTTACTATCTCCAACCTGGTCCATGGTCATCACTCACCTTATGCCTAAACTACTCTAGGAGCCTTTTGACTATTCTCTTGGATTCAGTGTCCTTTCTTTTATCAGGACTTGTCAAAGTTATTAGATTCATTACAAAGAACTGTTCTCAGGAATCCAGATTGCTTATCTATTGCCTACTCATGGCAAGTGGTTGCCAAAGGCACCAGTCCCCATCATTACAATCCTGTCACCAAATGGGGGTGCCTGGGTGGCTCAGTTGGTTGAGCAACTGCCTTCGGCTCAGGTCATGATCCTGGGGTCCCGGGATCAAGTCCCACATCGCGCTCCCTGCTCGGCAGGGAGTCTGCTTCTCCTGCTGACCTCTCTACTCTCATGCTCTTTCTCTCTCAAATAAATAAATAAAATCTTAAAAAAAAAAAAAAAGTCACCAAATGGGAGCACCTGGCTGGCTCAGTGGTAGAGCATGTTGTGACTCCTGATCTCAGGTCCTGAGTTCAAAGCCCCATGTTGGGTATAGGGCTTACTTAAAAAGAAGAGAAAAAAAAATCAAAAACTAATGATGTACTATATGTTGGCTAACCAAACATAATAATAAAGAAGAAAAGATCACAAGAGCAGAAAAAAAATTTTTTTAAAGAAAGAAGAAAAAAAGAAAAAGAGTAGGCAACCATGTAAAATAAAGCTGGATACCCTTAAAAAAAAAAAATCACCAGATAGAAAAACGATTTACAAGAACTCTTCTCAAAAAATATATATGATTAGAAAGATCACCTTGACAACCAGTTTGGGGTAGAGGTAAGATGCCCAAATGATTAATTTATAACAGCAGATAGTTACTAAAACAGTAACCTGAAGAAAATGAGTTCAGGTTAATCACAGGGCTTTTATTTCACTAAGTGGAGAGGGCCCAACATGAATTTTCCTTCTGTAGTACCTCTATTATCACATGGTTCTTAGGTACATCCTCTAATAAATGTTGAGCAAATAGTAAAAGAATATTTATTATGTTTTAAATTAAGCCAGCTCACCTGTCTTCAGCTGACTCCTGTGTCCTAGGGCCAACCGTCAAGGGCTGCCATGCCCGGTTGCACATTCTTTCTCCAAACATATCTGCCGCTGCTTCCTATCACCTGTTTTTACTGTTTAGCTTCTTACTGGCTTGTAACTTCCATTCAATCTTATTCATTCTTAAGAGTCACTATTAATTCTATTTGAGTCCCATCTGCTAGCTGAAGCTTTCTTTTAGGTCTCTGATTTGTACTGATATACATTCTCTAAACTTCCACAAAGCTGTTATTGTACTCTTTATTTTGGCACTGGATTACCTGTTGTTTAATATTCTTTCCTGATGGTTTACTATGTGTATGTTTTGTCCCCTGAATTAGAATTTAATCTTCTTAAAATTAGGGGCTGTTTTCTTTTCTTTTCCTTTACATTTAGTATTTATTTATTTTAGAGATGAGATAGAGAGAGAGAGAGAAAGGGCGCACAAGAAGAGGGAAAGGTAGAGGGACAGGGAGAGAGAGAATCCTCAAGTAGACTCCATGCTATGCATGGAGCCTGACTCAGGGTTCTATCTCACATCCTGAATTTATGACCTGAGCCGAAATCAAGAGTTGGATGCTTAACTGACTGAGCCACCCAGCAACCCCTCGGGACTATTTCTTATGCTTCTTTTATATAGAGAAGAACACTGAGCACATTATTCAGCATTTATCTTGTTGTTTGGTTATCTCAGAGGCGTCCATTTATTCAAAATTCTTTGGTTCATTCGTAGAGCTTCCTTTATTTCAAAAGCCACTTGTGATGGCCATATTTTCTCTGAATATGTGCATTTGTTCTTCACCATAGCAGGGTATCTTAATTCCTGTTATTTTGCAACACTTTTTGTACTAGGAGTTTTTTTGAGGCCATGATGCCAAGCTGTGTGAGTCCATTCTAAAGGAGTTTATTGAGCACTTACTTAAAGTGCATCTTGATTGGGAACGTGTACACAAAAAAGTATAAAAAATGACATAATGGGGGCACCTGGGTGACTCTGCCTTTGGCTCAGGTCATGGTCCCAGGATCCTGGGATCAAGCCCCACATCGGGCTCTCTGCTCAGCAGGGAGCCTGCTTCTACCCCTCTCTCTGCTCTCTGCCTGCCTCTCTGCCTACTTGTGATCTCTGTCGAATAAATAAAATCTTGAAAAAAAGTGACATCATGTCATTTAAAAACCAAAGGAAAATACACACAAGAGACTAATAAAAAGCACTGTTGATGAGAAAAGGAATAAAAATATCAAATGTGGGATGAATAGTTGGGAAAGACTTCAGTGTCTCAAAGCAGGTCAGATTCAAGGAGGGAAGAAAGGGATAGTGGTAAGGAACACTAAGTGCTGGAGAGTGAGGAAAGCAGGTTAATAAGCCATGTGGTTAAATTGGTAGCATTGGTCAGACTGGGGAGGTACTTGGATGCTACGCAATATATTATGGTTTTCAGCAAGGAGGGAAGTCACAAAGAATTTGTGACATAGTGAAAATATCCCTTTTTGTGGTGCCTAGGTGGCTCAGTGGGTTAAAGCCTCTGCCTTTGGCTCAGGTCATGGTCTCAGGGTCCTGGGATGGAGCCCTGCACTGGGCTCTCTACTCAGCAGGGAGCCTGCTTCCTTTCTCTCTCTTCCAGCCACTCTGCCTGCTTGTGATCTCTGTCTGTCAAATAAATAAATAAATAAATAAATACCTTTAAAAAAAAAATCCCTTTTTAAGACCCCAAAACCATCCTTTCATTTGATTTTAGACAAAGTTTTAGTCATAGAAATATTTATTTAAAATGTAATTGTTTAATCTTTATTACAGTTAACAAGACTTCCAGAAGAACTGTCTACTATGACTCAACTTAAAAGACTTGATATCTCAAATAATGCAATCAGAGAGATTCCAAGAAATATAGGGGAATTGAGAAATTTGGTTAGTTTAAACGCACACAACAATCAAATAAGTTATCTGCCACCATCTTTTCTATGTTTAAACGATCTCCAGCAACTAAACTTGAGTGGTAAGTGCCAAGTGTAATCAATAAGCATAATCAATGAATATTCATGTATAGGTTGCAAATTTTGCTGAAAAGACAGAAAAGCAGCCAACATAATGCATTAAGTGCTCATTGGAAGGAAATGGCTTTCTTAGGTACAGAAAATAAGAGCAAAGCATAAGGTCCACTTGCTTTCCTGAAAGAGGTTATAACCCACCTTGGGGAACCTGAACATGTGAGTAAGAGAGATAATGACAGGCAGAAAGACAGAAGCAGTATGGTGGGGTGAGAGAGCACAAGAGAGTGCTCACCGTAGTTCTGGGAGTGTTGGAAGACTACAGATCAGTGGTTCATGCTGCTGATGGGTTAAGAGTGTTGCTGGGACAATAGTAAAAGAAAAACAGTCAAGAAACCCACAGAAGTAGGTTTGGAGCTAAGAGACAATCACTAAACAATTAGTATACTACAAGTCACCAGCTTTTACTGCCAGATTTGAAGTTAGAAGGACGGAGTTCAAATCTCATTTAGTCTACTTTCTCCATTTATAAAGTGAAGCTAACCAGAATACTCATGCTATAGATTTGGTGTCAAACTGAATGAGACTTTGAAAGCAGGTAACATACTGTGAAAGCATCATTCAAGCAAAAAATGTTTATATACTCTTGTGAATTAATCTTGTCACTAGTGAATTTAGGAAGGCTGAAAACACTGAACCTCAGTGTTTTCATCAGCAACACAGATAAGCAGTAACTTCTGCTTGTTCATAGACTTGTGGGAATATAATTAAACAAAATTTATGGAAATAGCTTCACAAATGTGAGGTAATACACCAATGAAAGGGATTTGGAGATTGATTCCTTTCTTTCCTCAGAGCACAGGCTTTGGAGTAGCACAGATCTTAGAATTCTAGATCTTAGAATTCTAGCTCCGTCATTCAATAGGAAGTTTCCTTATTTTTATGTTAATCTTCTGTTGTTTTCTTTCTTTTTTTTTTCTTCTGTTGTTTTCTAATCCGGAAACGAAAATAATTTCTATTCTTTAAACTATGAGGATTAAATGGTTAATCACTAAGCACAGAAAGAGATATAGGTTTTAAACAGATGTGAGAACTTCTCTCCAAGGATCCAAAATAACAAAAGAAAGGAATGTAGACTGACAGGATAACTGCTTGTGGTTGCCCTTGTGCAGAAGGACAGACAGTTCTCTTGCCTCATAGTTCTCTCCGCAGGCACTGATAATGCTGTCAGTCAGGCTTTCATCTTCTCCTACCTGTAAGACAGCTAGTTACATTATCATTGTTGTATCTGTTGTTTACAGACGGCATCCATTTTGATAGGTCAATGCTTGGGCCAAACAAGTTGCTAAATATTTTGAAAAGCACCACTGCTCACAAGTACTAAAGTAATAGCCACTGAAAGGATTCCTACCTATAGCCCCTCTCTCTCTCTTTCTCTCTCACTCTATGCCCTTCGTTGTTGCCAGTTTTTAAAAACACCTTTTTCTGAAGTAAAAATATATGCTGAAAAAAGTACACATTGTATCAAGAAATTAAGATTAAAAGTAGAATTACCATATAATCCAGCAATTCCATTTCTTGGTATTTATCCAAAGGAAAAGAAAAGAGTAACTCAAAAAGAAGTATGCACCCCAATGTTCATTGCAGTATCATTTACCTAAGTGTCCATCAATGGATGGATGGATGGATGGATAAAGAAAACGTGGTGTAAAAAAAAAAAAAGAAAAGAAAAGAAAAGAAAAGAAAATGTGGTGTATATATACACACATACACACATGCACAAACACACACGCGGTGGAGTATTATTTAGCCATAAAAAGAAGGAACTTTTGTCATTTGCAACAACATGGATGGACCTTGAGGGCATTTTGTTAAGTGAAATAAGCCAGACAAAGACAAATACTACAGGATACAGGATTTCACGTATATGTGGAATCTAAACAGAAATAAACTCATAGATACAGAGAACAGACTGGTGGTTACCACAGGGGGGTACAGCATGATGACTACAGTTAATAATACTTTTTGTATATCTCAAAGTTGCTAAAAGAATAGACACTAAGAGTTCTCGTTGCCAAAAAACCCTGTATGTTGTAATGGATGTTAACTAGACTTACTATGATGATCATTTTGCAATATATACAAATACCGAATCATTGTTATATACCTGCAGCTAATGTTATATGTCAGTTATCAATTATCTCCCAATTTTAAAAGAAGTTCATACTGTAAGTATATAGCTCAATACATTTCCACACACTAAAGAAACCCATAATTTTAGGACCTAGATCAAGAGATAAGACATTCCCAGAAACCAGAAACCCCATCTTGCACCTTTCCAGTCACTTCTTGCCATTCTCTTAACAAAGGGTAAACACTATCATGAGTTCCAATAGTGTGTCTTAAATGAAATCATAAAATATATACTCTTATATCTGGCTTCTTTCACTTAACATTATGTTTGTGAAATTCACTCATACTACTCTGTGTAGTTGTGAAACATTCACTCTGAATAATATACTGAATATACTGAATATACTCTGAATATACTTTGCTTTACTTATTCTGCTGTTGATGAACATTCAGTAGAAAAGCAATTATTTTCTTGTGATCAGATAACAAACTCCTTATGATCTCAATCCTTTTAAATTTTTTGGGACCAACTTTATGGCTTAGCATATAGGGTACCTTGATAAACACACATATATTCTTTCAAAAGTATATTCTGAAAGAGTTAGCTACAGTGCTTTATGAATATCATGTAAGTCCAGGTTGTGGGTAATTTTGCTGGTGTCTTCTGTCTTTATTGGTTTGTTGTCTTAAAGTGTTAAAATCCAAAACTATGGTTGTGGAATTGTATATTTTTGGCTTTAATTGTCAATTATTTTCATGTATTTTGAGGAACTGTTATTAGAAAAATGCACATATATGATTATCATGACTTTCAATTCTCCCATCTAAGTACTAACCAGGCCCGACCCTGCTTAGCTTCTGAGATCAGACGAGATCGGGTGCGTTCAGGGTGGTATGGCCGTAGACATGACTTTCAATTCTAATGAATTTTTTTTTAATCACCTGAAATCCCCAAATGCCCCTCTTTATCCCCAGTAATAATCTTTATTTTGAGGATAAAATAAAGAAGATAACCACTCCAGGCTTTTTACACTTACTGTTCTCATGGTACATCTTTACTATCATTTTACTTTCAACATATGTGTCTTTATATTTAAAGTACATCCCTGGTAGACAGCACCTGTGTTTTTATGCTCAAAATGCATCTCTTATAGACAGTATATATGGTTCGGCCTTGCTTTTTCATCCTTTAATGGCAATCCCTGCCTTTTAATTGGGATATTTAGTCAGTTAACATTTAATGTAATTATTGGAATAGTAGGAATTATTTGTTTTTAAAGATTTTATTTATTTACTTGAGAAAGAAAGAGACAGCATGAGTGGGGGAGGAGGCAAATGGAGAGGGAGAAGCAGACTTCCTGCTAAGCAGAGAGCCCATCATGGAGCTCAATCCCAGGACCCCAAAGATCATGATGTGAGCCAAAGGCAGATGCTTAGCCATTTGGGTCACCCAAGCACACCAGTATAGTTGGATTTAGATCAGTCATTTCACCAGTTGTTTTCTGTTTCTCCCCATGTTAACTCTTTTTCTGTCTCCATGTTGAATGAGGTTTTTTGTTTGTTTTTGGTTTTGGTTTTGGTTGCTTTCCAGATCATCTCATCTTTGGTTTTTAGCAGTTTGACTATGCTGTGCCTAAGTGTATTTTTTTAAAATTATAATTAAGGTGAAATCCACACAATCTAAAACTAACAGTTTTAAAGTGAACAATCTGATGGCATTTAGCACATTAACTAGGTAGTACAATATACCATTAACTCTATCTAGTTCCAAACATTCATCAATTCCAAAGGAAACAATTACTCATTAAGCAGGTGCTCTTTCTTCTCCCCTTCCCTCTCCCTCTGGTAACTTACAATGTGTATTGCATCTCTGTAGGCATACTTAATACCATGGATATGTCATATGAAGAGAACTGTACAATAAATGACTTCTTTAGACTGACTTTTTTTCACTTAGCATAAGGTTTTCAAGCTTCATCTATATTGTACCTTGTATCACTAGTCCATTCCTTTTATGGCTGAATAATATTACACTGTATAAGTCCTCTATACTTTGATGATCCATTCATCCTCTGATGGACATTTGGGTTACTTTCACCTTTTGGCTATTGTGAATAGTGCTCTTATGAACACGTGCACACATGTGTTTAGTTCAGTACATTTTCAGTTCTTTAAGTTATATCCCTAGAGATAGAATTCCTATGTCATATGGTAATTTTATGTTTAATTTTTTGAGGAACTGTCAAATTGTTATCCACAGAGGTAGAACCATTTTACATTCTCACCATGAATGTACAATGATTCCAATTTCTCCATATCCTTTTCAATATTGTTGTTTTACATCATTTTGGATTACAGTTATGCTAGTGAATGTGAGTGGTATCTCATTGAGGGTTTGATATGAATTTCCCTAATGACTAAGGATTTGAGCATCTTTTTTAGGTGCTTTTTGACCACTTGTATATTTTTTTGAGAACTGTATTTTGAATTCCTTTGCCCATTTTAACTTTAATTTTATTTTTTAAAAGATTTTATTTGCTTATGGGGGTGGGGAGGCAGAAGGAGACAGACAAGCAGACTCTCTGCTGAGCTCTGAGCCTGTCACAAGTCCCAATCTCAGGACCCTGAGATCATGGCCTAAGCAGAAATCAAGAGTCTGACACCTCACCTGCTGAGCCACCCAGGCACCTGTCCTCTGCCCATTTTTAAATTGGGCTTTAATTGGGTTATGTTGTTGAGTTAGAGAGTTCTTGATTTATTCTGAATAGTAGACCCTTATTAGATAGATGTTTTACAATTATTTACTCCCATTCTATGGGTTGTCTTTCCTTCTTGATAATGTTCTTTGATACATAAAAGTTTTAAAGTTTGATGAAGTCCAATTAGCTATTTTTCCTTTTCTTGCTCCTGTTTTTGGTGTCATATCTACTAACCCATTATCAAAATCTAAGGAGATTAAGACTTCTCCCTTATGTTTTAAGAGTTTTTATAATTTTATCTCATATTTAAGTTGTTGATTCATTTTGAATTAATCTTTATGGTGTCCTGAAAAGATTATTTTTCCCCTTTGCATGGTCTGAGAACCCCTGTCAAAAATTAATTGGCCATAATATGTGGAATTATTCCTGGACTCTCAATTCTGTTCCATTGGTCTATGTGTTGAACTTATGCCAATCTCATACTGGTTTATTTGGTTTTTTTTTTTAAGTTTTTCTTTAAATTCCAGTTAGTTAACATACAGCGTAATATTAGTTTCAGGTATAAAATACAGTGAATCAAACCTTTCTAAATGTTTTTTTTTTTTTTAACTTTTTTTTTTTTTAAGATTTTATTTTATTTATTTGAGAGAGAGAGACAGTGAGAGAGAGCATGAGCGAGGAGAAGGTCAGAGGGAGAAGCAGACTCCCCATGGAGCTGGGAGCCTGATGTGGGACTCGATCCCGGGACTCCAGGATCACGCCCTGAGCCAGAGGCAGTCGTTTAACCAACTGCGCCACCCAGGCGTCCCGATTCAAACCTTTCATACATCACCCGGTGCTCACCACAAGTGCAATCCTTAATCCCATCACCTGCTTAACCCACCCCCCACCCACCTCCCTTCTGGTAACCATTAGTTTGTTCTCTGTTTGTTTCTTGGTTTGTCTCTCTTTCTCTCTTTTCCCCCTCTTTGCTTGTTTGTTTTGTTTCTTAAATTCCACATATGAGTGAAGTCATATGGTGTCTTTCTCCGATTCATTTCACTTAGCATAATACTTTCTAGCTTCATCCAGGTCACTGCAAATGGCAAGATTTCATTATTTTTTATGGCTGAGTAATAATCCAGTGTGTGTGTGTGTGTGTGTGTGTGTGTGTGTATACCACATTTCTTTATCTATTCATTAGTTGATGGACATTTGGGCTGCTTCCACAATTTGGCTACTGTAGATATCGCTGCTGCTATAAACATCGGGGTGCATGTATCCCTCTGAATTACTATTTTTGTATTCTTAGGGCAAATACTAGTAGTGCAACTGCTGTCTCGTAGAGTAGTTCTATTTTTAACTTTTTGAGGAACCTCCATACTGTTTTCCAGAGTGGCTGTACCTGTTTACATCACCACCAATAGTGTACAAGGGTTCCCCTTTCTCTACAACCTCATCGACACTTGTTGTTTCCTGGTGTTGTTGATTTCTGACAGGTGCCAAACTGTTGGCCATCTGGATGTCTTCAGAAAAATGTCTGTCTGCATCTTCTGCCCATTTTTTTTTTAAGATTTTATTTATTTATTTGACAGAGACACAGTGAGAGAGGGAACACAAGCAGGGGGAGTGTGAGAGGGAGAAGCAGGCTTCCTGCTGAGCAGGGAGCCTGATATGGGGCTGGATCCCAGGACCTGGAGATCATGACCTGAGCCAAAGGCAGACACTTAACGACTGAGCCACCAAGGCACCCCCTTCTGACCATTTTTAAATTGGATTATTTATTTGGGGGTGTTGTGTTTTACAAGTTCTTTATATATTTTGGATACTAACTCTTTATCAGATATGTCATTTGCAAATCTCTTTTATCATTCTGTACGTTGCCTTTTGTTTTGTTGATTGTTTCCTCCGCTGTGCAGAAACTTTTTATTTTTATGTAGTCCCAATAGTTTATTTTTGCTTCTGTTTCCCTGGCTTTAGAAGACATAGCTAGAAAGAATTTGCTACAGCTGATGTCAAAGAAGATACTGCCTGTGTTCTCTCTAGAATTTTTTATGGTTTCAGGTCTCACATTTACATATTTAATCCTTTTTGAATTTACTTTTGAGTCTGGTGTACAAAAGTGGCCCAGTTTCATTCTTTTGCATGTGGCTGTGCAGTTTTTCCAGCACCATTTGTTGAAGGGACTGTTCTTTTCTCATTGGGTATTCTTTCCTGCTTTGGTGAAAAATTGGCCATATAATTGTGGGTTCATTTCTGGGTTTTCTATTCTGTTCTATTGATCTATATGTTTATTTTTTGTGCCAGTACCTCACTGTGTAGACTACTACAGCTTTGTAATATAACTTGAAGTCTGGAATTGTGATGCCTCCAGATTTTTCTTTTTCAAGGTTGCTTTGGCTATTTGGGGTATTTTTGCTTCCATACAAATTGTTCTAGCTCTATGAAAAAATGCTGTGGGTATTGCATTAAATCTGTAGATTGCTTTGGGTAGCGTAGACATTATAACAATACTTGCTCCTCCAAACCATGAGCACAGAACGTCTTTTCCATCTCTTTGTGTCATTTTCAATTTCTTCCACCAGTGTTTTATAGTTTTCAGAGTAAAGGTATTTCAGCTCTTTGGTTAGGTTTATTCTTAAGCATCCTATTGTTTTGGGTGCAACTGTAAGTGGGACTGATTTCTTAATTTTGCTTTCTGATGCTTCGTTATTTGTGTATAGAAATGCAACAGATTACTGTATGTTGATTTTGTCATAGTGTTTTGGTCACTGTAACTCTGTAGTAATTTTTGAAACAAGAAAATGTTCCAACTCTATTTTTCTTTTGCAAAATTGTTCTGTAATTTGGGCCCCTTGCAATTCTCTAAGAATTTAAGAATCTGGTTTTCCATTTCTGCAAAAAAAAAATTAGAATTATAATAAATATTGCACTGAATCCCTAAATTCCTTGCTCAGATGCCAATCCATAAAAACAGGAGGACTTTCCATTTATTTAGGTCTTAAGTCTTGAAACTCCTTGATTAAGTTTATTCCTACATAATTTTGATGGTATTATAAGTGAAAACTGTTTTCTTAATTTCCTTTTTTGGATTGTTCATTGCTGGTATATAGAAATAAATGATTTTTGTGTGTTCTTCTTGTATCCTACAACTTTGCTAGATTTGCTTATATGCTTTACTAGTTTTTGTGGACTCTTTGGGATTTTCTAAATAGTATCATGTCATCTGTAAATAGAAATAGTTTTACATGTTCCTTTCCACTCTGAATATCTTTTATTTCTTTTTCTTGACTGGGCTGGCTAGAACTACCAGCCCAATTTTGAATATCAGTGATGACAGCAGGCATCTTTGTCTTATGGCTATATTAGGGACAATTGTAAGGGGAAAGCTTTTAGTGTTTCACCTTTTAGTAGGATGTTAACTGTGGGTTAATCATCAATACCCTTTCTTAGGGTGCTTGGCTGACTTAGTCAGAGGAGCATGCAACTCTTGATTTTGGGGTTTTAAGTTCAAGCCTCACGCTGAGTACAAATGTTACTGAGAAAAAGAAAATTTAAAAATACATACATACATACATATCCTTTCACATACTGAGGGAATTCACTTCTATTCTGAATTTGTTGGGTTTTTTTTTTTTTTTTTGAGTGTTGAATTTTGTTCAATGGATTTTCTGCACCAACTGAGATTATCGTATTTTTTCTCCCTTTGTTCTCTTAATGTCATGTATTACACTCCCTGACTCTTGGTTTGGGGACAAGTCATGATCTCAGGTCATGAGATGGAGCCCGGTGTCAGGCTCTGTGCTCAGCTCTGAGTCTGCTTGCCATTCTGTTGATCACACAGACCAATCTTGGTATAATGTGGGAAGGAACTATACAAGGTGGTGAGTAATAAGAGGCATCATTGGGGGCTGACTGATAGCCCAAATTTGTTAAAGCAGGCCCAGATGATTTCATTGGTGAATTCTATGAAGTATTTAAAGAAGGAATAATGCCAATTTCTAAAATCCCCTTTCATAAAAGTGATGATAAAACACTTTCCAACTGGTTCTAGACGGTCAGCATTACCTTGATTGTATAAGAAAGGAAACTTAAAG
The DNA here is from genome assembly GCF_020171115.1 of Neogale vison. Taxonomy (NCBI): domain Eukaryota; kingdom Metazoa; phylum Chordata; class Mammalia; order Carnivora; family Mustelidae; genus Neogale; species Neogale vison. Next base: position 159,662,094 of record NC_058094.1, on the reverse strand, counting down.
ACCAATATCCTATGTGGGATTTATCCCAGAAATGCAAGTTTGGGCTAACATTAAAAAACCAATGTGAGAGGGGCGCCTGAGTGGCTCAGTGGGTTAAGCCGCTGCCTTCGGCTCAGGTCATGATCTCAGAGTCCTGGGATCGAGTCCCCACATCGGGCTCTCTGCTCAGCAGGGAGCCTGCTTCCCTCTCTCACTCTCTGCCTGCCTCTCCATCTACTTGTGATTTCTCTCTGTCAAATAAATAAATAAAATCTTTAAAAAAAAAAAAAAACCAATGTGAGAAACAAACTGAGGGTTTTGGAGGGGAGGGGTGTGGGGGGTTGGGTGAGCTTGGTGGTGGGTATTATGGAGGCACATATTGCATGGAGCACTGGGTGTGGTGCATAAACAATGAATTCTGGAGCACTGGAAAGAGAAAAAAAAAAGAGAGAGAGAAAATCTAAAAAAAAAAAAATCCAGGGTACCAGGTGGTAGGTATTATAGAGGGCATGGCTTGCATGGAGCACTGGGTGTGGTGGAAAAATAATGAATACTGTTTTTCTGAAAATAAATAAATTGGAAAAAAAAATCCAGTGTAATTCACCACATCAATAGAGTAAAGAAAAGCCATATGAACATCATACTAGATATGTAAAAGCCCATGACAAAATACAATATCATTTATGAATTTACAAAGCAAATGAGCAAGACCTCTTAGAAAACAAGGAATAGAAGGAACTTTCTCAACCTAAGAAACAGCATTTGCAAAAAGCTACAGCTAGTATCATACTCAATGGTAAAGGACTTAACTATTTTCCATTGTGATCACGAATAAAACAAGGCTGCCCTTTCTCACTACTCCTCTTCAACATTATACTGTAAATCCTAACTAGTGCAACAACCACCACCACCACAACAAAAGAAATTATAGGTAAACATATTGGAGAGGAAGAAGGGAAAAAAATGATCTCTGATTATAGAGACAAATGGTCTAGGTAGAAAATCACAAAGAATCTACAAATAAAAGCCTCTTGAACTCGTGAGTTTAAGCAAGATTGCCATATAAAAAGTTAATTTACAAAAGTCAGCTGTATTTCTAGTAACTGTATACTACCAATGAATGATTGACGAGTGAATGCTTTTAAAAGTACCACTTAAAATAACACCAAAAAAACATAAAATAGGTAAAAATCTGACCAATTATATGAAAGGTCTATATGCTGAAAACTATAAACAAGACTTAAATACAGAGAAATATAGTACTCATAAATTGGAAGACTTGATATTATTGATATGTCACTTTTCTCCAACTTATTTTTAAATTCAACTCAATTCCAATATACATCCCAGCAAAGTTTTTTATTTCAGAATGCAATGAGCTAATTCTAAAATTTTATAAAAGGTAAAAGAAATAGAATAGCCAAAATTATTTTGAAAAAAAGAACAAAGTTGAAGGACTCATATGAACTGATTTTTAAGCTTTATCAAAGGCTATGGTAGTCAAGACTGTACAATTGGCAAAATGACAGACATAGATCAATGGAACAGAATAGACAGTGTAGAAACAGACCCATGCATTTATGGTCAATAGATTTTTGACAAATATGTGAATGTAATCCAATGTAATTTTCAACAAATGGTGCTAGAGCCAGATGGTCACAAGCCAAAAATAAACAAAATAAAAAAAAAATAAACTGCAACATTAAAAACAAAACAAAACAACTTTATCCACACCACATACCATATAAAAACCCAACTGAAAATGAATCACAGACCCTAAATGTAAAAGCTAAAATGGTAAAACTGCTAGATAAAAACATAGAAGAAAATATTTTTAACTTTGGCAAAGATTTCTTAGACACAGCACCAAAATCATAATCCACAAAAAAAATTGGACTTCATCAAAATTAGAAACCTCTGGGCGCCTGGTTAAGTGACTGCCTTCAGCTCAGGTCATGATCCTAGAGTCTCTGGATTGAGTCCCATATCACATCCGGGCTCCCTGCTCAGCAAGGAGCCTGCTTCTCCCTCTCCTACTCCCCTTTCGTGCTCTCTCTCTCTCTCTCTCACTCTCTCTCTGCCAAGTAAATAAATAATATCTTTTTTTAAAAAGATATTATTCATTTATTTGGCAGCAGAGAGCCCTATGCAGGGCTCGATGCAGGGCTCGATCCCAGGACCTGAGATCATGACCTGAGCTGAAGGCAGAGGCTTAACCCTCTGAGGCACCTAGGTGCCCCCTAAATAAAATCTTAAAAAAAAAAAAATTAGAAACCTCTACCCTTCAAAAGGTGTTGTTGAAGAATGAAAAGAAAAGCCATAGACCAGAAGAAAATATTTGCTGAATACATAAAAAGTAATTCTCAAAAGTCAATATTAAACAGTTGACTCAATAAAAATTGGCATAAATTTTGAACAAATACTTTACAAAGGCTGTATATGAATGGCAAATAAGAACAAGGAAATATACTCAAATCATTAATCATGAGAGAAATGCAAATTAAATCTACAATGAGATTTTTTGTGTGTGTGCAAAAAGGAGCTTTTATTAAAGCGCTGGGATAGGACCTGTGGGCAGAAAGAACTGCTATAATGAAATCTTTCTTTTAGAATAACTGAAATTAAAATCTGACAATTCCAAGAGCTGTAACTGCAACTCTGATACAATGGTGGTAGGAATGCAAAATGATACACGCTATGGAAAAGTTTCATAATTTCTCATAAAGTTATATATATATTTATCATACAATGCACCAATCACACTCTAGCTACATTTTCAAGTGAAATGTAAATTTATTATCAATAAGAAAAAACTGAGTGCAAATATATAGAGTGGTTTTAGTCATAATCACCAAAAAGTGGAATCATTCAAAACGTTTTTTAGTTAGTGAATGGATGATGTATGTACATCCATTTAATGGAATATTTCTCATTAATAAAAAGGAACAAACTATTGGTACATCATTAAACACCAATAAAATAGCAAATGTATTATGCTAACTGAAAGAAGCCAGACCCTAAATACTAAATGTTATGACTTATATGTATTATACATAAGCATTAAAACATATATATTTATAGTTTTGAGCTTATAATGTACATTATAAAACCCTATATACATATATACATATATATATACATACACACTCCCAGAAGAAATGAGCAAAAGTAGTATCCTGATCTTGATTTCTGAATGCCATTCTTCATTGAAAGGAACCATTTTAGGGCTATAAATAATATAGGGCTTCCTTTAGGGCTATAAATAATATAATTATAAATGTATAACTAATAGGCAAACTTATGGGCCAGTTCCTCTCTAAATTGCAAAGTCTTACCTTGTTAGTCATCACAGTTTTACTTTTTATGTTCAGTTTATATTGGATTAAGGTGTCTTGAAAACATTACATTTTAGGGAAGTAGAGTCTGGTCCTTGAGGCTGGACCAGACTTAGTAACTCAGTTACAAAAAATATACAGTATGGACAAGAAAAAAAGCAAAACATTATGCCAGAGAACCCTGGCAAGACACTGGTTTAGCCAAGGGATCAAACGTAACATTGCTAGTAATGTCATATGGGTATCAAGTACCCTTGCCGTGATGTGATGAGAGCTCTTCACCTCTGTGGTTTTCTTTCCAGAAACCCATTACCCTAATCTAATCATGAGAAAATAGATAAACTCAAATTAAGGAATATTCTACAAAAGTACCTAAAAAGTTGCCATCATACCTACTCTGTAAAGTCCTTTCATATATATAAGAGGACAGCTTCCTATTTCATTTTGCCATCCTCTGAGAGAAAAGAACCACAGCTCTGTTTCTATATTTCCTTCTTTTCACTCCTAGCAAGGAAACAAAAATAAAAGTTTCTATTTGGTGTATCTGTCTGCAGCAAGACACAGTAAATGCCCTATAAGTAGTTGTTACTTATCTTCAGATTTTTTCTTTATGCAGAAAGGTATACTTCAATTATAACTTCTTTTCTACTAGGAAATAATCTGACAGTTCTGCCTAATGGTATCCACAACCTTTTTTCACTGAAGGAGATAAATTTTGATGATAACCCCTTGCTGAGACCTCCAATGGAAATCTGTAAAGGAAAACAATTATATACTATTGCCCACTATCTACAGAGGGCAGATCAAAGAGATGGTAGGTGATGAGTGAGTGACCTACTAGCTTGTAAGTCATTTTCTAGTATCGTCTATAAATTAAGAGATCGTGTGCTTTCATTAGAGGTTTTCAATCTGGCAGAGACATTAAAGCATTTCTCATCTTCCTTTTCTGAAGGTTAGTTGTTTATTTTTATAATTCAGATTATTTAATCTGGGTCTATACAAACTAAACCATTGAAAACAGGCAAACCCAAGTGGAGGGCCAGGCTGCTATCCATTTATTGGCCTCAATACCCTTCGACAGTTTTCTCATCATGGTTGTGCTGACTTAAACATCCCACACAAAAACTTCTTCCTGGGTTCTGATCTGTAGCACCACATGTAGTCGCTCTAAAACTCTCATCTGGCCTTGAAGAAAGTGCTTAGATCTTTTCCAGAGAAGCCAGTCAGCTTTTGGCCCACTATGATCACCTGTCTGCAGTCATGGGTAGTCTTCATTCTTTGCCCTTCAACATTCCTTTGGTTGTCTCTGATTATTTCAGAGAGCAGGTCCATTTTCTTTAAGATCCTTCCACTGCACCAGATGGAGACTGGTCTCTCCAAGCCTCTGGCATAGAAATTTCTTTCTTTGGGGCTAAGTTCCCCAAAACTAAGTTTTCTCCTGGGACTCTGATTATGCTTCTCACTGTCAATCCTTAGATTGGACCCAGAGTTTGGTCCTCCAATTCAAAGAGTACTTAAGAAGTATTAAATCATTTTAGTAAGTATGGATCCAGATTTGGGGGAAGTACACAAAACCATTCTTCCACATCATTCTATTATGTTCCCTGTGTGTAATCAGGAATTTATGTCAGCGTAATCTCATAGTCTAGTGAGATGGTCACTAACAATGTACAGTCAGTCCTCTTTAAGCCATGGGCATGGTTACTAGTTAGAAGTTTCTTTAAGAATTGGGCCTCATTGATGAAAGGAAACTAAGAGATAAAATTGAAAGCCATAGTAGCTGTTTTTTCTAATTACTTCTATAAAATAAAGTTTTTAGAAGTTTCCAAGAATCCATAAAGTATTCCTATTAGGTAACAGGAAGAGAATTTAGAGAAGTGGCAATAGATAAAGTCGGCAAAAATAAGAGAACCCTAGCCATTTATATCCTTTCTTTATATCCAAGAGGCCTTCATATTCCAGGTACCCAAAGAGAGTGGAGAGGAAGTCATCATGGGAGATAAATTTATTCTCCGGTTAACAAAGAACATGGGGTTCCTTCCTTGAAATTTTGCTTAGGACATTGGGCTTTCATCTATATCATTAGCATACAATCTAGTCTGAGGGACTGAGATGATTACAGAGGGGTGGGAGATTGCTAGTTCTTGAAAATTCCCAAAGTACCTTAACAGTAACAAAAAATAGATCTAGGGACACCTGAGTGGCTCAGTGGCTTAGGCTGCTGCCTTTGGCTCAGGTCATGATCCTAGGTCCTAGGATCGAGTCCCGCATCGGGCTCCTTGCTTGACCGGGAGCCTACTTCTCTCTCTGCCTCTGCTTGCCACTCTGCCTGCTTGTGTGCGCATGCTCTCTCTCTCTGATAAATAAATAAATAAAATATTAAAAAAAATAGATCTAGTTCAAATTAGCTAGAAGCTTTTCTTAAAAAAAAAAAAAACAATAACTAAAAACTCTCTACTTATATCTAAGCCAGCATTCATTAAATAAAGTGATTTGATACAAAATATACATGCATATACTATATTTATAGTAGATGTAAACTTGGTTTTTTAAAACATGGTACATAAAGAAGCTATAATTAAATCTAGAATCAAAGGATTCTATCAGGGGCGCCTGGGTGGCTCAGTGGGTTAAGCCGCTGCCTTCGGCTCAGGTCATGATCTCAGGGTCCTGAGATCGAGTCCCGCATGGGGCTCTCTGCTCAGCGGGGAGCCTGCTTCCTCCTCTCTCTCTCTCTGCCTGCTTCTCTGCCTACTTGTGATCTCTCTCTGTCAAATAAATAAAAATCTTTAAAAAAAAAAAAGGATCCTATCAAATCCTCAAGGAAATAAAGAAAGATTTTGAAAATCACTTTGAAGTTGCTTATAATATATTTTTAAATGGCCATTACATGTTGATTATTCAGATTTTGGAAGAAAATAGAACAAATGCTTCAAATTTCAGTTTGTATATTAGGTGTGCATCTTACTTTTCAATTTTACTTGACATAAATATTTGAATTAAGGGACCGAGATATAATAATAATGCAAAATAGAGTATTTTTTTAAAGAGTATGTTTTTTTAAAAGAAATGACTTGAAATTTTTTTATGTTCAAATGTAGAGAAAATCCTAGAGAAGATCTTCAACATAGTTGCCAATAACATCACTGAAACAAATTTTAAGTTTTTGTGTCAAAAATTAAACCTGGTCATCTCAGAAACAGATATTTCTGCAAAGAGGTATGTATGAAGAACAACCGGCAGTATAAGCTTATTCTCATGTTCTGATTTATATCATTTTGAAAATATAGGGTTTGAAACATCATATTAACACGAATTCTAATTTGCTATAAAAGACTCTGATGTTAGTTTATTATATAGTTGAGAACCATGTGGGTAATGTAGTTAAGAGTAAGGGCTCCCATGGCAGACTGCCTAGTTTTAAACTACAAGTAGTTTTGTGACCTTGGATAAGTCCCTTAACTTCTAGGTACTTCACTTTCTCCACTGGTAAAATGGATATAGTTACCTAAGAGAGCTGTCATGAGATCAAGTTATAAAACCTATAGTACTATAGCAGTAATACACTGCCTTAGAATAAATAACCCACAATTATTGTTTTGAGATCCTGAGTATCTCTCTCTTAGAATTGAAAGTTAATTGAACTGATTTTCTACAAGGAAACAAGTGTTGGCATGAAGCTAACATCCACTATTTGCCAAGCTCTGTGTTAATTTTTATATGAACTATCTTCACCAATAATTTAATCTTCACTTCAAATTGGTGGTAGATTGATTTGAAGTCAATTTCTGGTTCCAAACACTGGTATTTGGAAACCGAGGTATGTAATTTTTAAGTGTTATTTTTAAGTGACTTTAATATTCTTAATTGGTAATTAAAATAATATTATCTTTAAAATTTTCAGCACTGTTTCATTAAGTGAGAGAGTCCGCCAAGCACTTGATAGGTGGAAAACGGATAGTAACAACTTGTCACTAACTACTGATGCTTTAAGAGACCAACTAACTCGGGCACTAACTATGATAGGAGCATATGAAATTATGGACAAAATAACAGCTTTAAAACTTTTTACACGTGCAATTAAATTTTGAACAGTGTATCCATAATAAAAACAGTGTACCCATAATAAAAACTTCTGATGTACTTATAGAACTGAAACTGGATATAAATGAATTACATGTTATGCGTCTTTTCATGCATTCCTAAGAGATAATGACGATTTACAGCTATGACTTTGATGTTACCATAATAAAATATCACAGACACTGTTTTATATACTTGTTCTGTTACCTTGGAATTATGATAATTTTTAAAAAGTAATGATTCCATTTAAAATTCTTTGTTATACAATGTCTTTATACAACCCAAGATTTATAGGTAATAAGGTCATTTGTATCTTGTTGGAGTTACAAAGCACAGCAATTTTGTTTTAGATGCCAGCTTAAAACCTGAAATGAATGTACTATCCCTACTGTTTCTCCATCAAGAACAGGATAGCTCTGTTAAACATAAAGCATAGCCACAGTCAGTAATCCTCTACAGATCTCCCTCCACTTTTAATGGGGTTACATCCTGATAAACCCACTGTAACTTGAAAATAACAAAAGTGAAAAAAGTAGTTAATATGTACCACATCTTCTTTATCCATTCATCTATTGGTGGACGCTTGGGCTGCTTCTATAATTTGGCTGTTATTGATAGTGCTGCTACAAACATAGGGGTGCATGTATCCTTTTGAATTAATGTTTTTTTATTTGGGGGGTAAATACCCTGTAATGTGACTACTGGATCATAGGGAAGTTCCATTTTTAACTTTTTGAGGAAGCTCCATACTGTTTTCCTCAGTGACTGCACCAGTTTACATTCCCATCAACAGTGCACAAGGGTTCCTAGAGACCAAGCAAAACTGTTTTGTCAAAACTCTTTCCACTGCAAAGATTAGAACCTTTATCTAGGTAAGCTAAAAAAACAGAAACAAAAACCTGCTCCTGTAACTAAAGCCAGAGAAGACCCAGGTGAAACTAGTTTTGTGTTAAGTGTGAGAAAGAAAGTGCATTGTGATTCGGCTCTGGGGGCAAAAACTGCTTAAAATAATTTTATTAAAATTCTAGTGTACTAAGAGAAGAGAAGAGAATAGTTAAAACTATAGTTTTTAGAGTGTGCGAATATAAAGCATCTTAAAAAAAAGTTTGGGAGGCTTACTGTTGAATAATCTACATAAACAGATACAATTCAAAACTTTATGTAATTTTCACAATTACTATTGTGTGACTTTTCTGATTTAGCTAAGCAACTTTCACAAACATCTGAAGCAATAAAATCAATTAAAGGTTTCATTTCTGTAACAGAAAAAGTAAATCAGTAACTTATTTGTGCTAAGAAAATTTTTATCTTGTGAAAAGTAGGTTGTCAAAACAAAAATGCATTTCTTTGGCTTTCTATCTAGCTAACACATTTTTTAAAAGATTTTATTTATTTATTTGACAGAGAGAGATCACAAGTAGGCAGAGAGGCAGAGAGGCAGAGAGACGGGGAAGCAGGCTCCCTGCTGTGCAGAGTCAGGTGGGGGGGCTCTATCCCAGGAGCCTGAGATCATGACCTGAGCCAAAGGCAGAGGCTTAACCCACTAAGCCACCCAGATGCCCCCAGCTAACAAATTTCACTGATAAAAAGTTAGTTTCCATTCTTAAAGAGGAAGTTAGTATAATTTTTTTTTTCCTAAAGAATGAGGGCTTTCTGCTTTTTTGTCACACCTACATTCAGAAACTGAGCAGTATCAGGATGCTTTGCTTTTCCCTGTCTCAGATTCTATTTTCATTTTCTCAGGCTCTTCTCTGTGACATAAGATGCCTGTTGGTAGCTCACAAATAAGAAGTTGATTTATTTCTTTGTATCTAGTATTCTAGAAAAGGAGTCCAAATAGCTTGGTTTGTATTGATATATCTTAGTAGATTATAACCAGAATAGGTAAGTATCTTCTTTTATACCTAATCTTATTTTCACAATACTGATGATAAAGACAGACAAATTTAAATACCAGGAAAAGGCAGTTGTTCATCCTAAAGCTTAGAACATAGCACAATCCACCCTTTCATGCCCGGCTAGGTTAGGTTGTATGTGGTTACAGCTACTGCTATTCTCTACAACAAACCCTTTCCTTTATTTTCCTTCTTGGCATCCTATCAGACTACATTTCCAAGCTTCCCTTGTGATTATATAGGGCTCCTGTGATTGACTTCTCTGAATGAAATCTAGGCAGAAATGATGGAAGTTGCTTTTAGACCTAGCCCCTAAACAGACATTCTATTCCCTGTCTGGCTGGAGATCCTGGGCAATGAAGACCCACAAAACTAGGAAGTCCCACTCCCTGAGTCTCAACTTGGAAGACAGCCCCTCAACTAGGCATAGCTGTTTTGCACTGCTGAATAAGTGAGAAATAAATTCTTAGTGAGGGTCTGAGGTTTTGGGGTATTTCGTTATAATAGTTACCCTACCCTAACGATAGGGTTAGGGCAGATGGCATAGGGAATAGGGCAAATGGAGGACAGTCCTAGTGCCAAAGTTGTGGAAAAGAAACAGAGATTTGTAAGCATTCTATGATGTAATAAATACCCTTATCTTAGGATTCCTCCTTTTTGGTAGAATTAAAGGAAGAATTAAAAAACTAAGAGAAAGCTGAATTTTCTATACAAGTCACCAAAAGAAAAGTGTTTGGTATATAGAAGATACTTAATCTAATAACAGCTATTAATAGAGTTCCATTTAACATTTAAACATTTTAAGTCCTATTAATCTTTAGGACTATTACTATGCCCTATGAAACATAGCTGAATTTTCCAGTTTACCTTGGATTATTATCACGTGTGCTATACCTCTATTTTACTATATTTTAATTTGAAAACATGATGAAACAACAGTAAAATAAGTTTTAAGCAGGAAACAACATAATAGCAATTAAATCTGGGGGGACTGAGACAACACTTTATTTCTTTATTTTTTTGCTTATTTGTTCTTTTCATTTTTTTCCCAATAAGTATGTTACAAAAAGAGTGAAAAAGAAGTCACATAATCCTATCCTCTTAACACAGCCAATTTAATGTTTGCAAGTTATCTTTCACCTTGTATTTATAACCATATGCATATAGTTTGTTTCATATAATAGCAGTGCAGCAAATATACTGGGATTTGGAACCAAACAATTTTGCATCTCTGCTCTGCACCTAATTAGCTACTTGGTCTGCGAAAGTCATTTAGTCTTTGCCTTGATTTTTACCATCTGACAAAAAAAAAATTTCCCAGGGTGTTGTATTTTAATGAGGACTTAATGTATATAATGGATTAAATGCAAAAAAATCAAAACAGTGTCTAGCACATGTGTTTTTATGATTAGCAACTATTAATATATATTAAAATTTTATCTTATCATACTTCCCCATTTTCCCATGTGGTCTTCATAATTATTTTGGTAGCTATTCCATCTGTTATTTAATATTTCATCATGAAATATAGTAATAAAGTACAGTTGACCCTTGAACAATGTGAGGTTGGGGTGCTCGCCCTCAGTGCAGTTGAAATCTGTATATAATTTTTTAATTCCCCAAAACTTAACTACTAATAGCCTACTGCTAAGCAGAAGTCTTACCAATAACCGTGGATTAATGCATATTTTATATGTTATATGTATTATATATTGTATCCTTACAATAAAGTCACCTAGGAGAAAAGAAAATGTTATTAAGAAAATCATAAAGAAGAGAAAATACATTTTCAGTACTGTACTGTATTTATAAAAAAAAAAAAAATCCAGGGCACCTGGGTGGCTCAGTGGGTTAAGCCGCTGCCTTCGGCTCAGGTCATGATCTCAGGATCCTGGGATCGAGTCCCGTATCGGGCTCTCTGCTCAGCAGGGAGCCTGCTTCCTTCTCTCTCTGCCTGCCTCTCTGCCTACTTGTGATCTCTCTCTGTCAAATAAATAAATAAATAAAATCTTAAAAAAAAAAATCCACATATAAGTGGACCCATACAATTCAAAACCATGTTATTCAATGGTCAACTGTGGTCTAAAAATGTTGGGCAGTTGGCATTTAAGTTGCTTCCAATACTTGACTTTATTGACACTACTGCATTAAACATCTTTTTTCAAAATTTTTATTGCACTAAAATACACATAGCAAAATTTACTGTCTCAACCATTTGTAAGTATATAGTGCAATGGTGTTAAATATATAGTGCAATGGTATTAAATATATTGAACAATGTTGTGTGATCATCTCTATCATCTCCATAACTTTCATCTTATAACACTGACACTCTATACTCATTAAATAGTAACTCCCCATTCCCCCTTTCGCTTAACCCCTGACATCAATCATTCTTCTGTCTCTATGATTCTGATTACACTAAGTACTTCAATGTAAGTGGAATCACACAATATTTATGTTTTCATGACTGGCTTATTCATTTACAGTTAATCACTGATGGGAGATTAAACTTCTACCATTTTGGTTTTTGTTTTCTACATGCTTTAGAGCATTTCTGACCCTTATTTCCTGCCTTACATTCTTATTTTGTGTTTAGCTGATTTTTTTTGCAGTGAATTGTTAACATTCCTTCTTATTTACTTTCATGTTCCATATCTATTTTTTCTTTACGGTTACTATGGGGATTACATTTAACATGCTAAAGTTGTAACACTCTAATTTGCATTTATACCAGCTTAACTTCAATAGCATGCAAAACCTCTGCTTCTTGAGAGCTCTGTCCCTGCTCCTTTTGGTTGTTACGTCACAAAATTATGTATTTCCACAATGTGTGCCCCAAAACATAAATTAATAATTCTTTTAAAGCATAAATCTCTTAAATATGTATAGAAAACAGAATGTAGAATTACAAACCAGTTACAATAATGCTAGCTTTTAGACTAATTGTTTTTTAATGTATTAATCTCTTAATTCATGTAGAAAACAAAAAGTAGAGTTACAAACCAAATACTAACCTATGTATTGAGGCCACCATTACCCTGATACCAAAACCAGATAAAGAGACGACAAACAACAACAACAACAACAAAATAAAACCAAAAAACCCCCAGAACTATAGGCCAATATCTTTGATGAACATAGATGCAAATATCCCTAGCAAACCAAATCTGATAATACATTTGCCACAGTCAAGTGGGATTTATTCCTGGGATGTGAGGGTGACTCAATATTTGTAAATCAATCAATGTGATACATCACATCAACAAGAGAAAGAATAAAGATAATATGATCATTTCAGTAGGTGCAGAAAAAGCATCTGATAAGGTGCAACATCCATTCAAGATAAAAACCTCTTAAGAAAGTATGATTAGAGAAAACATCATACTCAATGGTGAAAAACTGAGAGCTTTCCCCCTAAGATCAGAAACAAGACAAGGATGTCCACTCTCACCACTTTTATTCAACAGAGTTGTAGGAAGTCCTAGCCACAGCAGAAAAGAAAAGAAAAGGCATCCAGATTGCTAAGGGAGAAGTAAAACTTTCATTATTTACAGATGGCATGATACTATATACAGAGAACCCTAAAGACTCCACGAGAATACTACTAGAACTGATAAATGAATTAAGTTTCAGGATACAAAATCAATATACAGAAATCCTTTGTATTCCTATATACTAATAATGAATCAGTAGAAAGAGAATTTAAGAAAACAATCTCCCCCCACAAAGAAAACAATTGCATCTACAACTATACCAAAGATCATAAAATACCCAGGAATAAAATAGACAATTGTAAAACACTGATGAAGGAAATTGTTGACCACATAAATGAATGGAAAGATATTCCATGATCATAGATTGGAAGAACCGATATTGTTAAAATGTCCATACTACCCAAAGCAATCTACAAATCTATCAAAATACCAACAGCATTTTTCAAAGAACTAGAACAAACAATCCTTAGATTTATAGAGAACCACAAAAGACCCTGAATAGCCAAAACAATCTTAAAAAAGAAAAACAAAACTGGAGGTGTTAAAAATCCCAGATTTCAAGATACACTACAAAGCTATAGTAATCAAAATAGTATTGTAGTGGTACAAAAATAGACACATAGATTATCCGAGCAGAATAGAGAGCCCAGAAATAAACCCAAAATAATATGGTCAATTAACCTTTGACAAAGGAGGCAATATCTAATGGGGAAAAGACAGTCTCTTCAACAAATGGCATTGGGAAATTGAACAGCTAAATGTGGAAGAATTAAATGGGCCACTTTCTTACACCATACACAGAAATAAACTCAAAATGGCTTAAAGACCTAAATGTGAGGGTGCCTGGGTGGCTCAGTTCGTTAAGCAACTGCCTTTGGCTCAGGTCACGGTCGCGGAGTCCCGGGATCGAGTCCCGCATCAGGCTCCCAGCTCCATGGGGAGTCTGCTTCTCCTTCTGACCTTCTCTCCTCTCATGCTCTCTCTCACTAATAAATAAAATCTTAAAAAAAAAAAAAAAAGATCTAAATGTGATACTTGAAACCGTAAAAATCCAAGAGCACAGGCAAGTAATTTCTCTGACATTGGCCACAGCAACATTTTTCTAGATCTGTCTCTTAAGGCAAGGGAAACAAAAGAAAAAATAAACTAATGGGACCACATCAAAATAAAAGTTTTTGCACAGTGAAGGTTAAAAAAGACAACCTACTGAATGGGAGTAGACATTTGCAAATGATGTATTCAATAAAAGTTGAGTATTCAAAATCTAGAAAGAACTTATACAACTCAACAGCAAAGCAAAGAAACAATCCAATTAAAAAATGGGCAGAAGACATGAATACATGTTTCTCCAAAGAGGAAATACAGATGGCCAACAGACACAAGAAATGGTGCTCAACATCACTGATCATCAAAACCACACTAATCAAAAATCAACCAGCAAATCAAAACCACACTATCACTTTATACTTATCAGAAAGGCTAAAATCAAAAACAGAAGAAACAAGTGTTGTAAAGGATATAGAGAAAAAGGAACCTTCTTTTGGTGGGAATACAAACTTGTATTCACTGAGGAAAACAGGATTCCTCAAAAAATTGAAAACAGAATTATCATATGATTCAGTAAATCAATCCAATAATTGCACTACTGAGTACCCAAAAAATATAAAAACACTAATTTATATATAATATAAATATAAAAACACTAAAATATAAAAACACTAATTTATAATATAAATATAAAAACACTAAAATATAAAAACACTAATGCTGCCATGTTCATGGCAGCATTATTTACAATAGCCAAATTATGGAAGCAGCACAAGTGTCCATCAATAGACGAACAGATGAAGAAGTACTATATATGTATGCGTATATCTCTATCTACCTACCTATCTGCCATGGACTATTACTCAGTAATAGAAAAGAATGACATCTTGCCATTTGAAACAACAAGGATGGATCTAGAGGGTATAATGGTAAGTGAAATAAGTCTGTCAGAGAAAGCCAAATACCATATGATTTTACTCATATGTGGAGTTTAAGAAACAAAACAAATGATGAGAAAAAAGGAACAAACCAAAAACAGACTCTTAACTATAGAAAACAAACTGATGATTACCAGAGGGGAGGTGGGTGGGGGAGGATGGATGAAATAGCTGAAGGGGATTAATAGTATATTTATTTTTTTTTAAGATTTTATTTATTTATTTGACAGAGAGAGATCACAAGTAGGCAGAGAGGCAGGCAGAGAGAGGGGGAAGCAGGCTCCCTGCTGAGCAGAGAGCCCGATGTGGGGCTCGATCCCAGGACCCCGAGATCATGACCTGAGCCAAAGGCAGCGGCTTAACCCACTGAGCCACCCAGGCGCCCCAATAGTATATTTATCTTGACGAGCACAGAATAATACATAGAATTGTTGAATCACTATGTTGTACTTATCTAATATAATATTCTATGTTAACAATACTGGAATAAAAATAAAATAAAATACTGGAAAAAAAAATGTATTTACCATTCGCCATCTCAGTGCCCTGACAGGCAGTTGTGCACATGTTCCTGGAGCACCCTGCACAAAACCTGCAGGAACCAGGGGTTAGTAAACGGACTCTGTCCTTCAAATATCAGATGTGTGAGCTCTTCTTGCTGATTGCTGCTTTTTTCTTTTTTAAGAGAGAAAGCAGGAGGGGGGCAGTGGGAAAGGAAGAGACATAATCTTAAGCAGGCCCCTGGAGCCTGACATGGGGTTCCAAGCTGAAACCAAGAGTCACACGATGAACCAGGTGAGCCACGCAATTCACCCATTGCTGCTTCTAAACAGAGAAGTGCAGACAAAAGGTGGGTGGCCACTGCTGCACTCCCACCAATTGTTGCAAGCCCCGCCCCCTCTAGCCCACGTGACTTCCCTGGGATTTAAAGCTCTGATATACTTCTCTCATCCCTTCATTTTCCTCTCCTTCCTCTTTTGGGAGCCAGACATCAAAACTAGGACATTCAAAAACAACTGCATAGTTTAGGAAAATTAGAAAGTGAATAAATATGCTCCGGAAAGGCTCAGAAAAGACATTAAGTTTCAACCTCAGGCAGATCCTCCACACAGAGTGTACGACAATCAAAACAAAAAGCAGCAGACCAAATTATTAGATCTAAATATCCTCTACGCGGCCAGTATTATCTTGATAATGAAAACACAAACAAAGACTTCCCAAGAAAGGGAATATCAGGTCAATATCCCTTATGAATACAGATGCAAAGATCCTCATTAAAATACAAGTAAACCAAATCCAGTAATTTAAAAACAGAATTATATACCATGACCAGGTAGGATTTATTCCAGGAACACAAGGTTGGTTCAAAAAATAAAAATCAACCAATGTGATATGACATATTAAAAAGGACAAAAACAACATGATCTTCTCAGAAGATACAGAAAAGGATTTGAAAAAAATGCAGTACTCCTGCAAGATAAAAACACTCAGTAAACTAAGACGAGAGGGAACTAACTCAATCTAATAAAGGTTATCTACAAAAAACTCACAGCTAGCATCATACTTTGTGGTGAAACACTGAATCCTTTTCTCTTAGTTTCAGGAACAAGATAAGGATGTCTGTTCTTACCACTTCTCTCCAATACTGTGCTGGAGTTTTAAGCCATGGCAATTAGGCAAGAACAAGAATAAAAGAAATCATATTGGAAAGGAAAAAATAAAACTATATTTATAGATGACATAATCTTGTACCTAGAAAATCTTGATGAACTATTAAAAACCTATTAGAACTAGTAAATGAGAGGTCAGCAAGCTATGAGGCTAGAAGATCAATTTATAAAATTTAACTGCATTTCTATGCAGTATCAGTGAGCAATCTGAAAATGCAATCAAGAAAATTATCCCATGCATAATACCATATATAACATCAAAAAAAAAACACTCATAAATACATTTAACAAAAGAAGTGGAAGGCTTGAAAACAGAACAATTTACATCACTGAAAGAAATTAAAGAAGACCTAAATAAACGGAAAGGTGTCTATGTTCATGGATTGTAAGACTTAATGTTAAGAGGGCAATACTCTCCAAACTGATACACAGATTCAATGCAATCTCTTTCTGTAGAAATTGATAAGCTGGTCCTAAAATTCATATAAAAATGAGGGACTCAGAAAAGTCAAAACAATCCTGAAAATTAATAACCAAGTTGGAAAACTCGTACTTCCCAATTTCAAACATAAAGGATTCAAGAAAAAATTCATATGTTGCAGCCTTTAACCTCAAAGTGACTATATTTGGACAGAGGGCCTGTAAGGAGCTGACAAAGGTTAAATGAGGTTATCACAGAGGGGCCTTGATCCAACAGGGCTGGTGCCCTTATAAGAAAAGGAAGAGACATGAGTTCTCTCCACCATGTAAGGATACCATGAGAAGGCAATCTATAAGCCAGAAAGAGAGATCTTGCCAGGAACTAAATCAGCTAACACGTTGATCTGGGAATTCTAGCCAGCACTGTGAGAATATTAAATTCTGTTGTTTAAGCCAAAAAAAAAAAAAACCCTCATATTTTGAAGTATGTGCTTTAGAAAATAACCACTGCTTCTATAATATTTGTGTGTTTCTTAAAATGATATCAGACCTGATGTGATACATTCTGGTAATATAGTCCTGGGGAGGTGAGTCGAAATTTGGTATGATATTCCTATGGGTAAGGAAGGGGCTCTTCTTGAAACTAGGGAATAAACTGAAAACTTATTGTCAAATCACATAAAGAAGAAATCAGAAGTCCATGATCTGTATCTGAAATCCTCAGAATATTTTTGCCATCAGAATTTTTTCACATCTTAAAAATGAAAGACAAGCAGATTCTGTATGTTTTTAACACTCAGCAGAACCTAGGGTCTGACCCCATTATTAAACAATACTTCCGTGGTGAAACATATGAGTACCCACAGTACATGGGATAAATAGAGATTATAAATGTCCTCCTAATCAACTTAGGTCTGTTTTGATGCCATGACTTTGTACCAAACTTCCAAATAAAAACTGTCTCAAGAGCTTTTTAGTATTTCTCTCTGTGGCTAAAGAGTTATGGACCTGTGGGATTGAAAATGCTGGTTTGGAATGGAAGATGTCAACTCTTGTCTCTTACTGGACTTTTTTCTCTTGGTCCTAACTTGCAAAGAAGACAGATTACTAGTTTATTTTCTGGCTGAGCGGTGGGGCACAGAGAATAGGGTAGAGTCTGTGAGCCCAAAACTCAAATAGGCCTAGTTTTCTGTTAGTCTCACATTTCAATTCCTTTTGTTAATCTCTAGGTCTATAGTGATTTCATAGTCTTGTCTCTTAAGAAAGATTTTCCTCTGTCTACACTTGATCTTAGCCCAAAGGCCAAGAAGCGATGATTTTCCTCTGTCTGGATACACTATGACATGACTATGACAAAACATTAAAGCCCACTAATTTTAATATTTTATTATATATAAATAATTAATAAGGTGAATCTTAAAACAAGATTTGAGATAAGAAGATGAACTGTATCTTCCTTCCTTGTAGTTCTTCCATTTCCACTCTGGAGAATTTTGGGTTGATTACATTAAACTGGGCAATGGTCCTTTTACATTACCATCACTTACCTTCACAGTAAACTTTAAATCCATGAGCACTAACTGCAAAATCAGTGGTCAAATGCCGTGAGAACAGCAGATGGAATCCTGTTAACCTAAAAACATACATAAAATTGTTAAGAGTCCTATTTTACCTAACAGAGCTGAAAGAGCATTAAAAGTTATTTTATCAAGTTCCCAAGCTTTGTATAAATAAGTACATAAATGCACCCACATATATATAAATTATGACATGTTAATTAGAAGTCACTCATTAAAAGAAATTGCTGTAAGTTTATATAAATAAACACTTATTTATGAATGTGTGTATATATTACTGAGAAGAAAAAGACTGTGGCACTTGAATAAGGATAGACACATAGATCAATGGAACAGAATTGAGAGTACAGAATTAAACCCTTACATATACAGTTTATTGATTTTTGACAAGGGTGTTTGGATAATTCAATGGTGAAAGGACAGTCTTTTCAATAAATGATGCTGGGACAACTGAATATCCACATGCAAAAGAATGAATTTAAAGCCCTATTTCATACCATATACAAAAATTAACTCAAAATCCACCAAACTCCTTCATATGAAGTAAAACTATAAAATTCACAGAAGAGAACATAGGCATAAAACTACATGACCCTGGGTTAGGCAGTGGTTTCTACATATGACACCAAAGTGTAAGGAACAAAGAGAAAATAGTGATAATTTTCTCTGGCCTATTATTATAAAGATATAATTTCAAAGTTACCCAGATCTTTGTGTTATTGAAAAGTATCCATCATCAATAGATAATCCCATTATTTCCAATGCTTTAGTTGGCAAGGTCTGAAACCCTGAGGATGCACAATGGGAAAACCACTTATTTCTGCATAATCACATACAGTACCATCTCTACTAAAAGCAATGGAATCTGTGTGAATTTAGCTGCATTTAGGAAAATGCTTCTCTTCCTTTATTTGCCTTTGTCCCGGGCTGAAAGATATTTGTTCTTGGTGTGTGTGTTTGGTCCAATAAGTTATCAAAAAGCTACAGGAGAAATGAAGATGTACATCTTATTTCACACTGACATAGAAACTTGAGGGGTCTTAACTTGATGTGTCAAACGAGACAGCTTTGCTTAACTGCCTCTTACTGAAAAATTCAGACTTAGGGAAATGTTCTGTATAATTGTGCCCTGTGAACTGCCCTTTTGGGAAGGGGCAGGTTAGGGTTTGGGTGTGGGTGGGTTGCGGATCCTTGGGTGAAATAAATTTCTGTGGGTAGGGATTAGAATTCACTGAAATGGAGATTTTTTGACATTAGGGATTAAAGAAAACCACCTTCAGGGGTACCTGAGTGTCCCAGTCAGTTAAGCAACCAACTCTTCATCTTGGCTCAGGTCATGATCTCAGGGTCCTGAGATCAAGCCCTGTGTCAGGCTCTGTGTTGGGCCTGGAGCCTGCTTGAGATTCTCCCTGTCCCTCTGCTCTCATTCTTTCTCTCTCTAAAATACATAAATAAATCTTTTAAAAGAATAAAGAAAACCCCTTCAGTGGGAGCAGCATAGTAGTAAATTTTTAAAAGGAAAACCACATAATGTTCTGTGTCTATGAAGGAAACTAACTCCCGCTCCCCATGACATGTTTAACATTTTATTCTTTTTCTTTAGAAACATGACTGTTTCTAAAGATGGTTTTAGTTTGGATGGTTTTAGTTCTTTCAGGTTCTAAAATTTTACTTTGTTATCTACAGTCCTTCAGTAAAGTTGTAAAGGTAAGGTCATATGTCCAAAGTGTGGTTTTGGGGATTTTAAGGGAATCACACTTCTTGTCAGAGCAGAATTTTATTGAGGAATTATGGGAAAGTGAGCAGAGGCTCAAGGCCAGGCTGAGAGGGAGAAGAGCTCTCTGGAGAAATGGCTATAGTTTGTACTATACTTAATATAATTCTCCTCCTTCCCCTTCCAAATATATCTGAGGAAGATTACAGAAAGAAAAATTATTATTATTATTACTACTATTCTTATTTTAAGAAAACATTTTCTGGGATGCCTGGGTGGCTCGCTGATTAAGCAGCTGCCTTTGGCTCCAGTCCTGACCCCAGGGTGCTGGGATTGAGTCCCATATCCAGTTCCTTGCTTGGTGGGAAGCCTGCTTCTCCCGCTGCCTGTCACTTCTCCTCTACCCTCCTCCCCCCACCACTTGTGTTTGCTCTCTCCCCTCCTTCTCTCTGTGTCAAATAAATAAAATCTCCAAAAAAACCACCCTATTTTCCAATAAAATTATCCCAGCTAATTTTCAGTCAAGCATCTTACTATTTAACTTTATATTTAAACAAAAAAAAATTGGCATTGCTCACAAATGCTTATCACCCAGGATTTCAGATCACAATAAGGAATTAAACTTAATTTCAATAACATTAAGAGTGGTCTGATGAAAAGTATGGGCAGCACAGGAAAAAGATGAATTATCATACTCAACTAATAAAATAATAGTAGGGTTGAATCCATGGTGAATCAATAATCTCCCTTTTCATTTTATGATGTGCTTCTGAAATATTACTTTGGCAAACTCATATTAAAATAACAAAAGCTATGGCTATATAATAATGAGGACTACCTTGGAGTTATAATTAATCAAATGTCTTGTTTTAAAACTACTTCATAGGAAGGTCATACTGATGGTATGGGATGTGGTTCCACAGAGAACAAAAATTGAAAGCCTCACAACTCATATTCTAGGTCAGCAGTTTACAAACTTTTTGGTCTCAGGAGTCTTTCACAATCTCATAAATTATTAAGAACCCTAAAGAACTTAAAAAAATGTGTATATCTATACATATTTACAGTAATACAAATTAAGGTGGAGAAATAAAAATATTAATTTATTAAAAATAACAAGCCCATGTTAACATAAACAATGCATTTTAATGAACATAGTTATGTTTTCAAATAAAAGAAAATAGTGAGTGGGGCACCTAGGTGGCTCAGTTGGTTAAGCCTCCAACTCTTCATTTTGGCTGATGATCTCAGGGTGGTGAGATCAAGCCCCCCATGGGATTCTGGAGCCTGCTTAGGATCATCTCTCACTCTTACTGCCCCTCCCCCTATTGCCTGTGCTCATTCTCTCTAAAAAAAAAAGAAGTGAAATACATGATGCTACTTCAGATTTTTGCAGATACCTTTACTGCCTGCCTTAATGGAAAATAGTTGAATTCTCATATGTGCTTCTGTATTCAATCATGTGCATTGTTTGTGTTGAATTATATAAACTTCACACAGCCATATAGTTGGAAAAGGCAGGAATATTTTAATAACTTTTCCAGATAGGGGCGCCTGGGTGGCTCAGTGGGTAAAGCCTCTGCCTTCCGCTTGGGTCATGATCCCAGGGTCCTGGGATGGAGCCCCCCACATCAGGCTCTCTGCTCAGCAGGGAGCCTGCTTCCCCGTCTCTCTCTGCCTGCCTCTCTGCCTACTTGTGATCTCTGTCAAATAAGTAAATAAAATCTTAAAAAAAAAAAAACTTTTCCAGATAATTATAGGTAATTTTCTTTATAAGTGATAGTATCTTAAAAGTGAGTGACAATGTAGAATCTAGAGGTATATCAATGAACTTTTTATATTCTATGAAAATCTTTTGGTCTAACTTGTACTTTCAAAAAATATTTTACCCATGCATGATTTGGTAGCATCATGCATTTCATTTGAAAATACTGGTTCAATGAATTTTGCAAAGATTCTAACGTTGACACATTTTATTACACAAAATCCTTTTGTTACTAAATTTTCCTCTGCAGAAAAATCTCAAGAATTAGTTATGTTGTCGTTTACAGTAGTATCTAAGTTTTCCAAAATTTTTAATTTTTATTTGAAACTTTGTTTGTTTTTTGAGAGAGAGAGAGAGAGAGAGAGAGAGAGAAAGAGTGCGAGCCCAGGGGGTGGGGTTGGGGGGGAGGAGTCAGAAGGAGAGGGAGAATCTTAAGCAGGCATGGAGCCCAACTTGGGGCTCGATCTTATGACCCAGAGATCATGAGCCAAAATCACATGACTCAAAATCAATCAACAAGTGACTGAGCCACACAGGTGCCTTGGAAAGCTTTAATTTTATCATTGACAACAAATATTGCCAATGATTTTCTTTAAAAGGACAGACTGGTTTCATTTTCAAGAAAATGTCAAATAAATGTGAATGACCTGAGTTTGGTAGTCATTCTTTCAAGCAAAATGTTATCCCATAAAAAAGTCTGCTAGTTAAAAAATACATCTACTCAATGTTTGAACTTTAATAAAACTAATATTCACAATTTCATCAAGGACAGTCTTAAGTGAAATAGGTAATTTTTTTTTTTCTATTGCAAGTGCATGGCAGTGAAGAATAATAACTGTTCAAGTTTGGTATCATTGCCTTTGATTTGTGCCAAAGCCCAAGAAGTTTTTATTTACTACTGATTTTACACTATCAGGGCAAATTCCAGCAGTGATAAAGAAAATAACAGTATTATTATAAAGAGCTTTGACTTTGCAGATACTCTGAAAGACTCTTGGGGATACCCAGAGGGCTTATGGACCACAATTTTGAGAACTGCTATGGTAGGTATTAAGATAAAAGCAGAATATAAAAACAAGACATAATCCCTACTCTCAAGTTCATTTTCTAATAGAGGAAACCTACAGAGATGATTGCAACATTTTTTAGAGATACAAGAAAGGGCAACAGTGGGGAGGACAGATTAAGGACAAGAACGGACAAGTACCAGGTAGGGTACTTTTGCAATGCAGACAAGCAACAAGGAGACCTGACCTAAGGTCGTGGTGAGTGGAGAAACATTCAAAGTGGTGGAATTACAAGATGTGGTGATTGTTTAAATATGAGGAATGGAGGAGGGCAATGGGATGCATAGTGGAGCCCATACTACATGGGCTCATAGGAGGAGCAGGTTGGCAGCTGGGCAGGAGGAGGGAAATCCATTTCGGGATTTACCGACAATGAGATGAAAGGCATTTAGGTGGAGGTGTTGAGCTGGTAATTAGATACTCCTGCTCCCTCCCTGAGGGCCCGCAGCTCTCTTTCACTGTTGTATCCCCAGCGCCAATCTAGCACAACACCTAGCTCTTCTTAGTGGCTGAGTAAATACATGAGGATAGTCGGGAGCTCGTGAGAGTGATAGAGGACGGGAATTAAATTTGGTGGTCGTGATATATACATGCTTGAGACCACAGGAGCGGGTGGCCAAGTGACTGTAGCTTTAGGACTGAAGTTCCGCCTTAAAAT
This sequence comes from Neogale vison, assembly GCF_020171115.1. Lineage (NCBI taxonomy): Eukaryota > Metazoa > Chordata > Mammalia > Carnivora > Mustelidae > Neogale > Neogale vison. Next base: position 159,638,449 of record NC_058094.1, on the reverse strand, counting down.
CTTTCTGGACAGAGGGCTGCCTCCAATACATCGCGCTGGCCTAAAACATACAAATTTATTTCGGAAAACCTGCTTCCGTATAATCCAGACAGCAGCTAAGTTTTGTTATCGTTATGCCATATATTAATACCTGTCAGACTGGTCTTAATTGGGGTGGCATGGGACTGACCTCATCGCCCCACCCTTCCGTGTGTAGACGGCCTCTTTCACAATGTCCCTTTTCCCGAGCGTGTCGGCTGTCTCTCCAGTACCTCAGGACGCGGGCCCTGAAAAGCTCGGTTGCAGCCGGTCGCTTGCCCAGGCCAAGGGCGGTGCTCAAGCCACCCGCCCGGCTGACGCCACATAAGCTGAGATCACCTCACGCGCTAGCGGAGCAATCACAGAGCGCGCCGCAGGCGCTGCCGTCCCTCAGCAAACCCCGCTCTGAGATCCCTCCGCCGGCCCTTTCCCGGCGCTGTATCGTGGTGCCCCGCACCTCGGGCACGCAGGCTCAGGTGGCCCGCGATTCTCAGGGGGTGACCGTCTCTTTATCTTCGTTCTCTTCTGTCTCTGTACCACTCATTCCATAAGTACGGCCTGCTTTTTTCAGGGCCTCTCTCCCGGCGTAAGGAGACCTCGGCCATATTAAGACCTATTTGGGGGCGTGGTTAGCATCAGGCCCGCCCCGTTCTGTGACGCACAGGGTGGCGCGCGTGGGAGCCGACAGTAGGGGGTGGGACTGGGTTTAGTAGGAGACCTGGGGGCCGGGGCCGCCTCCGGACGCCCATCTACCGGCTTTACTCGCTCCATCGAGTCGCAGGAGCGGTGGCGACCTCGGCCTCCAGCGTCTCTGGCGAACTGTAGTGGCTGCTGCGGCGGTCAGGATGGTGTTGCTGGGTTTACTGCAGGCGGGCGGGTCTGTGCTGGGGCAGGCGATGGAGCGGGTGACCGGCGGCAACCTCCTGTCCATGCTGCTGATTGCCTGCGCCTTCACGCTTGGCCTAGTCTACCTGTTCCGCCTCGCAGTCGGCCACCTGGCCCCCCTGCCCGCGGGGGCGGTACGTGCACCCTAGGGGATCCGGGTGGGGGACGCAGCGACCACTGTGGTCTAAAGGCTAGCGGGGCGAGGACAAAGGCGGCCAAAGTGCTAGCGGGAGTGGCGGCCAGAGCCGTGCTCGGATGGGCGACGGCGGCGGACGCATTGGGGACGGGGAAGTGGCTGCTCCCTCTGCTGCTCGTGGTCGCGACATACTTCGTCTTGCTGGCTTTGGTGCTGGGGGTCCTGCAATCTGTAGCGGTTCTGGTGGTGGCCGCGTGTCTGGGCTTGGTGGGCGTCGTGCTTGCCCCGTTTATGGTCTTCGTGGTGGTTGTGCTGCTGAGGTGCTGGTGCCCCAAATGGCTGTAGCATTGAGTACCTTGGTGGGGTTCAGTATCCTTTGGGCTGTAGTATTGCCCCTAATGGCGATTTCTATCTGTATGGGGTGGGGGGCGTGTTTGGTAGGGTGGGATGACTGGATTGTCCCTTCTTATGATGCTGAGAAGTGTCAATTTCTTTAATTTAGTGTTTTTATTGACCACTAGCTTCATACTTAACTAATAAATTTGATGAATGCATCCTTAACCAAACAACACCAAGTAGCTTTTAAAACTGCCCTTTTACTGACAGCGGAATGTATGAACTTTTGACCAAGTCGTTTTTTAAAACCTAGGGCATCTAAAGTACCTTTTATAGTGAGTGAGAAGGAGTTCCTTGCTAGTGCTGATCTACTCTAAAATCAGTGGATGAGGGGCGCTGGGTGGTTCAGTTGATTAAGCATCTGGTCTTTGATCTTAGCTCAGGTCTTGATCTCAGGATCCTGAGTTTAGACCCCATGCTGGGTGTGGAGACTTACTTAAAAAATAAAATAAAATCAGTGGATGTGTTCTGTTTTCTCATAAATGTAGCTGCGTAAACATTTCACATCTTTCTATACCTGAAGTTACTATTTGTCTTTTTCTATACCTTCTTTTTTTTTTTTAATTTTATTTATTTATTTGGCAGAGAGAGATCACAGTAGACAGAGAGGCAGGCAGAGAGAGAGAGAGGGAAGCAGGCTCCCTGCTGAGCAGGGAGACCGATGCGGGACTCGATCCCAGGACCCTGAGATCATGACCTGAGCCGAAGGCAACGGCTTAACCCACCGCACCCAGGTGCCCCTTCTATACCTTCTTTAGGCAAGATTCTGGAACTAAAATTGTGAGTGGTAGTGGTAAAGACAATACAGTTTGATTTCCCTTTTTTTGGGGAGGAGGAGAGCCAATGGTCAAGAACGTTACCTAGAGGGGCGCCTGGGTGGCTCAGTGGGTTGAAGCCTCTGCCTTCGGCTCAGGTCATGATCCCAGTGTCCTGGAATCGAGCCCCACATAGGGCTGTCTGCTGCGCAGAGAGCCTGCTTCCTCCTCTCTCTCTCTCTGCCTGCCTCTCTGCCTGCTTGTGATCTCTGTCAAATAAATAAAATCTTAAAAAAAAAAAAAAAGTTTCCTAGAGCCACCAATAAATAATACTGGATATACTCTGGACAGTGTTCAGCATGTGTAATTAACAATACCTTTGTGTTTGTCTAGTTACTTATACCATGTTTTGAGTTTCTGTTCTTTTTACTATGGCCACTCCAAAGATATTTGCAGTTTGGCAATTTTTAAGTTAGATAACTTATTAGTATTAGTGGTAAATTTCATGTGTTTGGTCAGGAAAGTAAAAAACTAAAATGGTTATCTCGGGCTGCCTGGGTGGCTCAGTCGTTAAGCATCTGCCTTTGGCTCACTTCATGATCCCAGAGTCCTGGGATCCCTGGACCCCATAGGGCTCCCTGCTTGGAAGGAAGCCTGCTTCTCCCTGTCCCACTCTCTCTGCTTATGTTCCCTCTCGCTGTCTCTCGTTGTCAAATAAATAAAGTCTTAAAAAAAACAAACAGGGCGCCTGGGTGGCTCAGTGGGTTAAGCCGCTGCCTTCGGCTCAGGTCATGATCTCAGGGTCCTGGGATAGAGGCCCGAATCGGGCTCTCTGCTCAGCAGGGAGCCTGCTTCCTCCTCCTTCTCTCTCTACCTGCCTCTCTGCCTACTTGTAATCTCTCTCTGTCAAATAAATAAATAAAATCTTTAAAAAAAAAAACAAAAAACAAACAAACAAACAAACCAGGATATCTCAAAATGAAATCTGAACCCGCAATTTTTTGTCTTCTTTTGCAGAAAAGTCCACCATACATTTTCTCTCCAATTCCATTCCTTGGACATGCCATAGCATTTGGGAAAAGTCCAATTGAATTCCTAGAAAATGCATATGAGAAGGTAAGTCTTCCAAATAATTATAGGAAAAGAAATTTGTGCTTTTCAAACTTTTTTTAAATGGCAGGACATTAAAAAAAAAAGTGTAATCTTAGGTTTATCCCGAGTATAGGAAACCAAGTAAATTGGAGCTGTTCCTGTTTAAGCTGGCGGGGTCTTGGAGACTCTTGTAACTTTTCCTTTGTCTTGGGTGATCTCTGAGACATCACTGAGGAAAGTTCTGGCAACTGTGATTTAAAAACCACTTGCCTACTTTAAAAAGAAAAAAAAAAACCACTCGCCTGAATTTTGTACTTACTGATCATAGTTAAAATTGATACCGATCGATCCTTCTTTTTTTTTTTTAAATATTTTATTTATTTATTTGACAGAGATCACAAGTAGGCAGAGAAGCAGGCAGAGAGAGGAAGGGAAGCAGGCTCCCTGCTGAGCAGAGAGCCTGATGCGGGGCTCCCTCCCAGGACCCTGAGATCATGACCTGAGCTGAAGGCAGTGGCTTAACTCACTGAGCCACCCAGGCGCCCGATCCTTCTTTTTCTACCAGTCCCCTGTGGAATTTTCTAACCTGCTCTACACATCTGTGACTTCAGTTTCACTTGGATGACTCCTAGGGTACCATGGCCACTCAGATCTCTGTCCCTCTTCTCTCTAATGAGCTTTCCAATACCAATTCAGCCATTTATCCCACAGTCCCATTGTGAATTGTTGTCACTCTTAACTCTTTCAGCTCCACAATATAAATTTAAACACTTTAGTCTTAGACCACAACTTCTTTTCCTGGCTTTCTTCTTCAGCTCCTTCCATTAGAACCATTCTTTGACCTTATTAGATTTTCCAGTCCATTTCCCCATTTACTTTCTCCTGACCGGCTAACTTCTTTTCTTCAGTTTCCTTTGTTTTTCAGTTTGGGACAGTGGTCCATCATTTCAGTGCCACTGTGGCCAATACCATACATACCCTGGATCTTTCCATTTTGCTTACCTAGTAAAACCCCAAACTTATAGGGATTTTTCTTTTTCTTTTCTTCCTCGCGCCAGATTAGTTCCTTCCTAACTTCATGATTCCCTACCTGAGCGAACTTTGAACCCTACTCAACAGTCGTGTTATGCCAAAGTATGTCTGGCATACTTTCTACTCCTCACAATGATGATTCAAACCTTCAATTTTCTAAACTCCTAATTCTTCCTGTCTATCGAAGTAGATGACTTTGTCTCCTCTTTAGAGATGTAAAACCGTCCAAAGAGAAATTTCTCATGTTCCCACTTTCAAACATCATTCTCTTTTCTTCCTGTTACACTAATTATAAAACACTTACTTTGTACCACTAAATTCTTTACATAGATTATCTGACTGAAGTTCCACAAAAATCCTTTCAGGTATATCCATTGTATAGATGATAAAACGGAGAAACAGGTTATATAATTTGTTCTTGGGCTCACCACTGGCTAGTGGCCAAGCCAGGATTTATACATCGTCTAATTTCTGAATCTGTGCTTTTAATAATAATAATAAAACATGGTCTAATTTCTGAGTCTGTGCTTTTAATAATAATAATTGTAATAATAATAATAGTGGTAGGAGTAGTAGTAGTAGTAGTAGTAGTAAACACAAGGAAATTTACTATGGCCAACACTCTCTTTTCTAATATATCTATAATATCTATATATATCTATTTATCTATCTCTCTGTACACACACACACACCATGGATAAGGTGATACATATTTAGTCTTGATAAAAGATTCTGTTATTTCCATTTGATGAATGAGAGAAACTGAAGTACAGAAAGGTTAAGTTCTCTGACTGTAGGACCAAGGTCACAACAGCTAGCATGTAGAGGACCTAGAATGTGAACCTTGGCAATCTGGCTCCAGAATCTTGTGCTCTGAGCCCAGCAGGGGCTATCATGTTGATTTTATACTATTTTGCTTCTTTTTGGAAGTTAAAGTCTCAATCCATCTTTGATTTCAGGAACCTTAAGCTGTTTTTTCTTCTTTGTGTAGTGACTGCCTTCAACTGGATCTTTCCCATCTTCTCTGAAAAATTTTCAAAAGTCACTCATTTAAAAAGACTACAGCTTCTCATGACTTACAGGTCTCCTCTCATGCCCCTCCCCTATTAGCAAGTTTTCTGTACTTTTTCCAAATGTCCTGTTTACTTACTCTCAGTCTACCCTAGTCTGTCTGTCAGCCCCTTCACTAATGAGCTCCATGTCCTAGTTTAATGAACTTGACCCCTCAGCTGTATTTGTCACTGGTGACTACTCCCTCCTTCTTAAATGTGGTTTCTCTCATTTGCCCCCCCTATTTCTCTGACTGCTTTTTCTCTAACTCATTAGTGGGCTCATGCCTGGGCATTTACTGATGGGGTTCATGGAGGTTTGGGCCTTGGCCTTTAGTCTTTCCTAGGTGATTTCATCTCTAACCTGTGGCTTCACTTACTAGACATAGCTAGGTGACACCCAAAGTAATGTCTCTGGTGGAGGTCTCTTCTCCAGCTCCAGACCTAGATGTCCCAACTCCCACATGATTCTCCTGAGTTGTCTCACAGGTGCCTGAAATCCAGCATTTCTGAAGGCTAACCCTTGGTTTTTCTCTCTCCAATCCTGGTTGTCTTGTTTTCTCTTCTCACCATTTTTCTGTTTGCCAGAAGCCTAGGATTCATTCTTGATACTTCCCTTTCTCAATCCATTGATGTCTGCAGATTCTCTCTTCAAAATAATTCAGTATCCATCTGCTTCTGTGTGCACTGCCCCATCATTACCACATGGCAGGTTTTCATCATCAGGTTCCTGCAATAGGCTCTAACTCGTCTGACATTCCTTCTGCTCTTGTTTCACCCTCCTCTGTATAGCAGCCAGAGGGATCTTTCTTTTAAAATATGCATATATCAGTGTGTCCCTCCCATGCAGTTTAAAATCTTCTATGGGTTTCCATTGCTTGTAAGAAAAAACTTCTTCCTAATATGGCTTATGAGACTCTATATGGTCTAGGCCCTGCAGACTCCGCTCTCATCTCATCTTGTCTTTCCCCAGTGCCTGCCGCCCCCCGTTAGGATCTTTGTGTCTCATCCTTTGAGCCTCAGCTCAGGTGGCCTTTCCTCTCTTTGGTCTCCCTTTTATCAGTTCTCTCCTCACAGAGTTGCTTTCCTTCCAATAGTACTTGTCACATTTGCACTTTTACATTTGTTAATGTGATTATTTGATTTAGTTGTATCCCCAGAGCCTGGTCTTTACTAATAATCAGAAAACTTAAAGGTAAAGCATTTAGCACCCAACCAGATTAACAAAAAGTTAAAAATGAAATCATTTAGTGTTGGTGGGATAGTAGTAAACTGGGTAACTAAATAAACTTCGGATGTCTTTACACAGCAAGCACAATAGGACAGGTCATAACCTTTGGTGACTCCTGTAAATTTATCTTTAACCAAGGAGGAAAAAAAGTCTGTATTCTCAGAGATACTCTTTGCAGAATTATCCATAATAAATAAAGAACTGACATATCATCCATATGTCCAATAATGAAAGAATAATTCCTAAAATTACAATGTCTGTGTAAAGGATAGAAAATATTTCCAGTAGAAACTGAAAAAAAGCAGAATAAAAAGTTTGTATTTCATGGGACGCCTGGGTGGCTCAGTTGGTTAAGCAGCTGCCTTCGGCTCAGGTCATGGTCCCAGGGTCCTGGGATCGAGTCCCGCATCGGGCTCCTTGCTCAGCAGGGAGCCTGCTTCCCCCTCTGCCTCTGCCTGCCTCTCTGTCTGCCTGTGCTCGCTCTCTCTCCCTGATAAATAAATAAAATCTTTAATAAAAAAAAAAAAAGTTTGTATTTCACTTTCAACTGGATGAAAATAATTACAAATTTGCACAAAGACTGGGTGAATAATTGCATTAAAGTTTATGCGTGTTTTAATTTTCAAAAATGTTTTGTGAATTAATGAATTAGTGTTTTGTTTAGGGGTACATATTTTTCAGTATCATCACTATGGCTACTTTTCTTTCTTTAGTATGGACCTGTATTTAGTTTTACCATGGTGGGCAAGACATTTACTTATCTTCTTGGGAGTGATGCTGCTGCACTGCTTTTTAATAGTAAAAACGAGGACCTGAATGCAGAAGATGTCTACAGTCGTCTGACAACACCTGTGTTTGGGAAGGGAGTTGCATATGATGTGCCAAATCCAGTAGGTGACACCGGTATCTTCAAGAAAGACAAATCTGTAATATAATAGTTACAGCTGGTAGTATAATATTGTACATTTAGAATGTAGAAATACATTCCTTGGTTCAAAAAAATCTGTAGAAAGAGACATTTAAAAGGAAAGGCCTGGGTAACTGATGAGGAATGGGTATTGTTTTATAGCTGCAGACATGGGCTAAGCAATTTTAAAGGCTGCCTGTACAAAGAAAGAGAATTGATAGTAACTTAGGGCATTGATTCGAGTGGGTAACAAGAAAATCTCATTATTTCATTGGAAGGGCCTCTTACGACTCTTCTCCTGCCTGAAACTCTAGCATATGCGCTCTTTTGAGCTAGAGATTGTTGGCTTTAGAAGTTGGTATGATTTCTTTTCCTCTCTTAAAGTCAGATATTAAAGTGCAAATTGATGCAAAACACAGATGAGATCATTGGCTCTGTGGCTTGATGTGGGCTCTGGCTGAGATCGTACCACACATGACTTAGTATCCTAGTGTAGTGGTTAAGAGTTGACATGAAGTGTTATTTCTGGGGATGAGCAAGGTGCGGGGGAATGAATGGCTCCTCAGGGCCAAATGCAAGAACCCTAGAAAATCCCTCTGGTCAAATATACCTACTCATTTTTTCACACTGATGATCAGATTCTTAAAATAGAAATGTCCCAATGGTTTAAAACCATTGGTTGTCTCAGTGTGAATTTATTTCAGTCAGACTATATTGAAATTCTCGTTAAACTTCTGGAAGATAGTGAGAAGAATGATGGTTGTTTGGGAATGGAATGGGAAAATATATGAAGTAGGATAAAAATGATATGGAAACATAATGAACCTTTGGGGACTTGTGTTGGTATCTGGGTTGGGTTGGGATGCTAGAACATAGCAGGATAGGAAAGGGAAGCCCTCGGGTCAGGAGTGGGAAAATGCATATGTAGGAAGGAAAGGCAGTGGGATTCCTAATTTATCATTAGTTGAGGGCCTGCATAGCAGGTATCTCTGTATGTGTTACTTCAGATCCATGTCTGGTGTTGTTTTAAAAAATCTTTTATTATTTTTATTTCAATATCTTTTTTTAGAATATTGTTTTCTTCGAGTGTTACGGAGTTATAATAACCCAAATGAATCTTCTGATAAAACAAAATTGTGTTTTAATGCTTGGTATTATACTGTTAATATTTTGAAGGTTTTTTTGGAGCAGAAGAAAATGTTAAAAAGTGGCCTTAACATAGCCCACTTTAGACAGCACGTTTCTATAATTGAGAAAGAAACAAGGGAATACTTCCAGAGTTGGGGAGAAAGTGGAGAAAAAAGTAAGCAAACTGTTTTGGTTTTGCATTTGTCCTAGTATTTCTACTTTTTTTTATGACTAGAAATATAAGAATATATGTGTGTGTGTTATAATGAAAAACCATCTGCAGCGTATGTAAAAACCACCTCAGATTATTGGAATGAATATGTTTTGATAACCACAGAGTTAAAAAGACCTGAGAGGAAGTGATTATTGCTTTTCACCTATCAACCTTAGAATGGGTTAATTAACATCCATGTATTTGTACAAATACGAATCATGGTTAAATTTTGAAATAAACTGAACGTAAGACTTTTTGCAAGGTCATTTTAAGACAAAAAGTAAAATAACTTTTTTTAACCCACCACGAGCAAGTAAAAGTCTAAATGATTTAATTTTGTATGTAATACCCTATCTATCTGATATTGTATGGGAATGATTTATTTAATGAAAAGAGTAAATTTAAATACGTAGGCTTACTCTACCACCAAATGTTATTATATGCTTTCTTGCATTATGTATAGCATATAATGAGTATAACTTGATCTTCTTTGGATACTTATGTGAATCCATTATTTATATTGGACAATAAGTGTTCCTCTCAGAGAAAATTCCCACCCCAAGTCAGGAAGCAACATCTGCCTCACTGGGCATCAAGACCTCTGTGTGGGTCTCCATATTTTGGGTGTGGTCTTCAGTTTTTAAATGGTCCAGAAACTTCATTTTGTTTTTAAGCCACCTGAAGCTGATGTGATATATTTCTAACAATATAAGAAGCTGATGTATAAACCAAAATGGCCAACTTAATTAGTATAAGTGAGACAAAGTTACAGCACTAATAAGAACACCAGAATTTGCTAAACTTCATTGGCAAATCCAACTGCAAAGCCAAGTGATAATTGGAAGTTCATTTGGTAAACACAGAATTAAAGAACAAGGCATTGGGTAATTTTTATGACACAGAATTAAAGAACAAGGCATTGGGTAATTTTTATGATTTTTAAATGTCATCCAAATGTGCTTCCCTGACGTATCTGTCTCCAGTTTGGGATATACCAACTGAAGATTAGCTACAGTTTTCTTACATATATAGGCAAGACCTCAAATTTTAGTCCTGGTTTAATTGCTTTTGACCTTCGAACTCCTGTAACTTTATTGGAAGGAAGTACTTGGAATTCCTGTAAATTTATTCATTTTTTAAAAATTTTTATTTTTAAGTAATCTCTACACCCAGTGCAAGGCTCAAGCTCATGACTCCGAGATCAAAAATCACATGCTCTATCAACTGAGCCAGCTAGGTGCCCCTCACTGTATTCATTTTTATCTTCAATTTATCTTTGCAAGTTGAAGAGTCATGAGTGAGGCCTTTGTGGCTTCCATTTTGGCTGTACAGAGATGCTTCCCATCATGAGTTTCTTGCCTCTCTTTGTTGTGTCCATGTCTGTCTGTAGGCTTTTTTTTTTTTTTTTGAAGATACAAACAGGATATTGAGTTTGTGTTCTCAGTTTTCCTTTGTAATACTTTTACATCTCTAAGAAAGGGAAAATTTCAAAAGACTATTTGGCAATAGTAATGGGAATGATCTTTTTCCCTCTAGATTTGTTTGAGGCTCTTTCTGAGCTCATAATTTTAACAGCTAGCCATTGTTTACATGGAAAGGAAATCAGAAGTCAACTCAATGAGAAAGTGGCACAGCTGTATGCAGATCTGGATGGAGGTTTTAGCCATGCGGCCTGGCTCCTGCCAGGCTGGCTCCCTTTGCCTAGTTTCAGGTATGGTACCTGCTTATTTAACTGTAGAAATGCTGCGGTGTTGGTATGCTTTGCATTCACCAAGATAAAAAAGCAAACATAAAACAGACAGCTGAGGGGAGATTATGGGCCCCCTTCTTCTGTAAGAATTCAAGACAGGTTTTCTTTATCTAGTGAGCTCATTTAAGCTGTTTCCGTTTATAAGAGGTCATGTGTTGTCTAGCTGTTCTCATTTAAAACCTACTTATCTCACATATCCCATCTACTCAGAAAGGTCTCTGCGCTCTACCTAACAGTGATACACCCCTCTATGCACTTATTTGAAAATATGACCGTTTTATAGTTTTTATAGTCTGTTGTGAAATTTCTTTGTTTTGAAGTAGTAGTGCTTTTCTCACAACTATACTGTGATTTCCTTAAAGGCGGGGACCATCTGATACAAAGAAATATTGCTTATAGGACTTACATATAGTTTAGTGTCTTGCATATTAGTGGGTTTTCTATACCTGTTGATTCATTTCCGTTCAGGTGAGAGATGGGAGGAGTTAAACTGGTACTCCCTTTTTCTGCTTCTGCTACATAGTTTTGTATAGTTTCAGGTTAAAGAGGGGGAGAAAAAGGGAAAGCCAGGAGAGATTCTCTGGAATTCTTTGGAACTTGTAAAACATTATATTTGTAAGGAGCTTTGCAGTTTTTAAAATGTTTTCATCCATAACCTGTAGTGGGGTCTCCAGGAACGTGCAACAAGCCGTTTTTCCCTTTTCTATTTCCTAGATGAAGTCAGAAGTGCCTGAGCTTGGTATGATAGACCTTTCCCACTTTAGCCCAGTCTTTCTCTGTCTTATCTGAACCAAATGATTTAACCAAATTATTCCATTCCCTTTCTTTTCTTTTTTTTTTTTTCCAATTTATTTATTTTCAGAAAAACAGTATTCATTATTTTTTCACCACACCCAGTGCTCCATGCAAGCCGTGCCCTCTATAATACCCACCACCTGGTACCCCAACCTCCCACCCCCCCGCCACTTCAAACCCCTCAGATTGTTTTTCAGAGTCCATAGTCTCTCATGGTTCACCTCCCCTTCCAATTTACCCAAAAGCACATACCCTCCCCAATGTCCATTCCCTTTCTTAAAACAGGCCTTCTGTTTTTCTGGCACTGCTGTGTTCATATTGGGAAACATCTTCCCACATTGTCTCAGCAGATCCTCAGTAACAGTCTTACAAACACAGGGGAGTAGCAGTTTTTATTGGAAGGCTTAGACAGTCAGCTAGGTAGTCAGATTGCCTGGTTTTAAGAGGCTAGGTAGAGGCTAGGTAGTCAGGTTGCCTGGTTTTAAATTTCAGCTCCTCTGCTTTCTGGCTGTGTGTAACATGCAACTGCCTGTGAGTGAGGCTAAGAGCATCTACCTCACAGGAGGTCAGAGTGGGTGATAAACTTTCTCAAACGTGAGCACTCTACTTTAGACGAGGAGGATGGGGTTCGAGCTCGGCGCTTCCCGCTTCCGGTCCAGCGGCCCGGGCGGGGCTGAACACTCTACTTTAAAGGTTAAAATTTGGGAACCTGAAGTTTGTTTTCTGACTACACTAGTATTTTTGCCCCTATAAAACCATGTTGTCTCAGAAGATCAAAAGTAGAATCAAATTCTATATACTGTAGTCATGTTCTAAATCCTAGATTTAGATCATCCTAAATAAATCTTAGGTTTATTTAAATTCTGACTCCTACAGAAAAACCAGAATGATTCTCCATGTTTTTAAAAAATTAATTTGGTTAAAATTGGAATTTCGTTAATTTAAAGGAGTGTTCTTCTGTTAAACTGGAAAATGGTTCTAAAGTAATAATCCTAAGTCTTATTATGAGAACACAGGAAGTATATTAGGAATCAGGGATATATATGTTAGGACACATTTCTTGCCTTTAAGGACCTTAGAAGTTTCTGTATGAGTATGAGATTTTTACAGCTTCTTGCTTTTGGTTCTGAGTTTTTTTTATCAGTTGTTTTATTAGAGTCATTTAAATTAGTTAAATAAGGTTGCTGTAAGTGACGTTCTGGTTATTTTCAAAATGAATCTGATGCCAGAAAGTATGACATTATTTTTTAGTCATTTTTGTCTTTGAATTGCAGACGTAGGGACAGAGCTCATCGAGAGATCAAGAATATTTTCTATAAAGCAATCCAGAAGCGCAGACAGTCAGAAGAAAAAATTGATGACATTCTCCAAACTTTACTAGATTCTACTTACAAGTAAGAGCTGTTTGGATCACATGTTAAGCTGAAGCAGGAAATTGCATATTAAAACGAAGTTAAATAATATGTCCAGTTAAAAAGTAGTGATGTTGACAAAATTCGTAGCTATGAGCCTTGGGCTTGTTAAATGGACGAGACGCGAATTACTGGAATCTCCTCACCTTCCTGGAGCCTGAGGACCACACATGGGGAAACATCTGCTGACAAACCACAGCAACATCTTTTGTAATGAAAATCATACTTTTCTTTTGTCTGTGTCTTTCGCCTCAGGGGAAAGAATTCTCATTTGTGATGGGCAAATGCTAGACTATTACACCTGAAAAACTCACTCACCATGACCCTTTATTTAAATGTGGAGCATGAAGTGGGTCTGCCGAACTCTTAAATTTAACAAATTTGTGTGTGACTCCTTCCACAGGGATGGGCGTCCTTTGACAGATGACGAAGTGGCGGGCATGCTTATTGGACTGCTCCTTGCTGGCCAGCACACATCCTCAACTACTAGTGCCTGGATGGGCTTCTTTTTGGCCAGAGACAAAACACTTCAAGAGAAATGTTATTTAGAACAGAAAACAGTCTGTGGAGAACATCTCCCTCCTTTAACTTATGATCAGGTTTGTTGCATTTTTCCTTTCATTGCTTTGTGACTGCAGTATATAATGAATGGCTAGTTTTTAAAGGGGACAATTTGATATATTCTATTTACTATAGATTAAATTGCTTAGCTTCTAGAAAATTCCCCACACACCTCTGTGAAATGTCTTAACATTGGATTCAGTTTGCTAGTATTTTGTTGAGGATTTTTGCATCTGTGTTCATACAGAATATTGAAGTGTAGTTTTATTATGAGGTCTTTGCCAGGTTTTGGTGCATGGAAAATGCTGGTCTCAGAATGAGTTTACCAGTGTTCCCTCCCCTTTTATTTTTTTGGAAGAGTTTGTGAAGGATTGATAATCTTTCTTACATGTTTGGTTAAAATTCACCAGTGAAGCCATTGAAGTCTGTGCTTTTCATTGTGGGAAGTTGATTATGTGTTATACATCTATTCATACCTTTTGTTTCTTCTTGAGTCTTTGCTTTTGTCCTTCTAGGAATGTGTCCATTTTCTTCTAGGTTACCTAATTCATTGGTTTACAGTTATTATAGTATTCTCTTATAATCCTTTCTATTTCTGTAAGGTCAGGAGTGATGGCTCTTTCATTCCTGATTTTGTAACTTTTAAAATAATAACGGATACATAATTTACATAATATAGAATCAGTCCATTTAGAGTATATAACTTGCTATTTTTTGATGTATTCAGAATTGTGAAAACCATCACAATTTTAGGACATACTTAAATCACTACCAAAAGAAAGCTGGTATCCAATTTGAAAGCAGTCAAATGTTCCATTTCCCCTACCCCTGAGTACCACTAATCTACTTTTTGTCTGTATGGATTTGCCGTATCCTGGACATTCTCATATAAACGGGATTATACAATATGTGGTCTTTTGTGACTGGCTTCTTTCACCTAGCATGTTTTCAGGTTTCATACATGTGGTAGCGGATTTTTGCTAGTGTTTTCATTTTTTAGACAAGTGGATTTTTGCAGGCCCTTACTGTGCCATTCTTCAGAGTGATTACGGCTTATACTGATGGTATCTTGGCCTCTTTCCCTTGTTGACCATGGATAATGACAGAATGAGATAATCTCAGATACTGAACCAGTTACCTCTGCACTTCTACCGCAATATAATTTATTTTAACCCAGAAATTTAAACACATACTGCTGAAGTAAATTAAGAGATTTCTAAAACTCGGGAAATGTTTTCCCTTTTTAGCTGAAGGATCTAAATTTACTTGATCGCTGTATAAAAGAAACATTAAGACTTCGACCTCCTATAATGACCATGATGAGAATGGCCAAAACTCCTCAGGTGAGTCTCTTGGTTAGATTTCCCTTTCCATTCCTGTTTAATTTATCAAAAAGAAGAAAAATATAACAGCAAAGAGAATTTTTAAAAAAGATTTATTTATTTGACGGACAGAGATCACAAGTAGGCAGAGAGGCAGGCAGAGAAAGAGGAGGAAGCAGGCTCCCCACTGAACAGAGAGTTGATGCGGGGCTCCATCCCAGGACCCTGAGATTATGACCTGAGCCGAAGGCAGAGGCCTTAACCCACTGAGCCACCCAGATGCCCCCAAAGAGAATTTTTTAAATTAAAAAAGGATAATCATTCCCATATAATTTCAATTTTTTATGTTCTAGTATATAATTACATATTCTGATTATATAGATAATTTTATGTAATTAGCGTGTACATGCTAATCTGTTCCCTGCATTTTTATTTAACAATTAGGGTTTTTTGGTTTTTGTTTTTTTTTAAAGATTTTATTTATTTATTTGACACAGAGAGAGAGAGAGCGAGGGAGGGGACACAAGCAGGTTAATTGGGAGAGGGAAAAGCAGGCTTTCTGCTGAGTAGGGAGCCAGATCGATGCAGGGCTTGATCCCAGGACCCTAGGATCATGACCTGAGCCGAAGGCAGATGCTTAACGACTGAGCCACCCAGGTGCCCCGACAATTCGGGTTTTCAAAATGGTAGTATATTTTTATTTTATTTTATTTTATTTCTCCCCTGGTTTTTAAAAAAGCTTCTTTCGTTAAAAATTCTGGTAGTGTGGGAAAAAAAAAATATTCTGGTAGTGTGAAAAAAAAAAATTCTGGTAGTGTGGAAATATACAGATCGGATTGTGAAAGGCTCCTTGATATCCCTCTGCTACCTCTGAGGTATTACGGCTTTTTAAAGTTTTCAGCCGAGTGTTTGGTCACTTGGAAATCATCCTGAGTGAAAATAATTTTTAGCTGGCCTATCATCTAGCTAGTTTTAAAAATATATGTGTATCACATGTTACTGTGTTATTACATAATAGTCTGATTATAATTATGTTATTACATAATAGTCTGGTTATTTGGTAAAATAGTTCTTATATTATCTAATGAAATGTGTTGGTTTCATTTATAGACTGTGGCAGGGTATACCATTCCTCCAGGACATCAGGTGTGTGTCTCTCCCACTGTCAATCAGAGACTTAAAGACTCATGGGTAGAACGTCTGGACTTTAATCCTGATCGCTACTTACAGGACAATCCAGCATCAGGAGAGAAGTTTGCTTATGTGCCATTTGGAGCTGGTAAGATACCATTTTACATTTGAAATGTTTGTTCTGATAATATATTTATGTCTGTCAAAATAATCCATATGAATTTTATTTATAAACATCTTTTCCTTTCCTCATAGGGACATTCCTGTCAACATTTGTAGGAGTATAATCTTTGCCAAATTAGAAAAATTATTTTCTTTGTTCTAAAGGAAGTAGCTCAGTGAATCCTTATATAATGCCCTGTTACCTTCTGACCGATTTAGTTTTTTCAGGTTTAATTTTTATAGTACACCCTGTTCTCTCTTATAACGGTATTTAAAGCTCTTTGTGAATTATTTTAAAGAGCCACAGGAATTAGCACACCATTTGGGCAATTATTTCAGGCTAACCATGGTAAGAGATTATCAGTGTTTCAGAAAAGAGCAAAAGCAGTCTTATTAAAATTGAAGCTTTTCTAGATTGTTAGTCAACTTTTTGGTGCTCTGTCTGTATCCTTAGGATAAAATGGTCTTTAAATTTGGGCAGGTCTTGCATAGGTTTGCAAACCTACGCATTTCAGTTACAATCCTTAAATTATGCAGGCAGACCCTTGTTCCTGCCATAATCTCTCTCTCCACTGGTACTCTACCAATTAAACTACGTTTTATGACTCCTTGTTTAGCCTTTCCAAAGAGATTTGAAGTGGCACAGCTTTTTTTTGTAATTGGTCACACTGTCTCCATATGTAAAGGGAAGTATAAAGTACTTTAGGAACTTCATGTCTTATAACTTAAATAAATAAATTTAATAATATGGTATATAACATCACATATGAAAGAGTCGTAGATTGTTCAAACACTTGGAAGGGGCATTAGTTCTGTGGCCCAAAATCTGCCCCAAAGAGGAGTCATTTCTAAACTGCTAATTGCCTGGACTGCGCTTGAACTTTTTTAGGTAATAGATGGCTCAGTTACCTTCTGTGGCAGCTCATTTTGTTCTTTGGACAGGTTTTTAAAAACTTAACATTAAATCTGTAATCTGGGGGCACTTGGCTGGCTCAGTTGGTAGAGCGTGTGACTCTTGTTCTCAGGGTCATGAGTTCAAGCCCCCATGTAGTGTAGAGCCTACTTTAAAAAAAAAAGTTGTAATGTTTCCTTTTAACATCCCATTGTGTTTAAAACATCCCCTAGTTGTTTTCTGAAGTTATACTGTGTATCTTTGAGCTAGCTCAATATAGGATATAATGTTCCCTCAAATTTTTCACCATTGTGCTAGTTTCCCAAGGCTACTGTACCTCCCACAAACTGGATGACTTAAAACAATAGCCATTTCTTCTTCCACATTTCTGGGGGCTGGAAGTCTGAAATTAAGATGTTGGCAGGGCCTTACTCTTCCTGTTGGCTCCAGGGGACAGTCTTTCCTTGCTTGTCCCAAACTTCTGGTGGCTCTTGGCCATCCTTGGCATTCCTTGGCTTGTAGCTATATTGCTCTCATCACTGCCTGTCTTCCCTTGGCCATCTGCCCTGTGGGTGTGTCTCTGAATCTGTGTATGGCTTTCTTTGTAGGACACACCAGCATTGGATTCAGGGTTCACCCTAACCTGGTATGACTTCATCGTAACTAATTATATCTGCAAAGTCTGATTTCTGAGTAGATATGAATTTTGGGGGGACAGTGTTCTACCCCATATGATCATCAGGGTAAACGTGTCCCAATTTCTTTAATCATGACTTTCTAATTGTGTAATTTTTTCTGTGTTCGTGCATGTAGCATGTAGCTTATTAATTATCATATTACCTTTGTGAATCATCAGAATTTATCCATTTTTCTATTCATAGTTAGGGTACTTCTAGTTTCCTGCTATTAAAAATAATCCTTTAATTTCCCTGTGAGTAAGCCAACCCTCTCCTTAGATGTTGTATTTGCATATGGACTGGTTTGTAAACACCCTTCGTAAATAGGGCTCCTAGAAGTAAGTGCATTTATGGGCCATGCAGCACTGTGCTAGTAATACGCATTTTAAAATTTTTCCTCTATTTAATCCTCACAACCACACTATGAAGAAGGGGGACTGTCATTCATTTTTCAGAAATGAAAACCAAGGCTTAACAAGGCTTTTTTCAATTCCAGTAATTTGATCTTTTTGTATTCCCTGAAAAGCCATCTTTTGTTACTGAGCTTACTACTTTATGAGGTTCTGGTAGGCTGGAGAGATTGGAAGGCATTAGTCATTCTGGCCTAAATATTTCTGATACTATCTTTTATTAAGTTTGTCTCTCTGGCTTTTATATATAACCTTTTAAAAATATATGAATTATATTTCCTATTATTAAAATTCCCCTGACATTTTAATAAAAATTTCGAAGCAAAGTCAAAAGAATTTTATATTGAATATTCATATACCCATTATCTAGATTCTGCCACTGACATTTTACTTATACTTGTTTTATCACATATCTGTCCATCACTTGATTTACTTATCAAGTGCATTTTAAAGTAAACTATATATATACATCAGTATATTGTTACCCTGTGTTTTTCAGCAAGTATATAATAAACTACACTTCAGTATTCTAATTTTGATGTAAGATTTTACAGTGAAACATTCAAGTCAATATTCATTGTTTTGACAAATGAATAACCTCAGTCAAATCTGATTTTTAAAATTGTTATTGTTTCCCAGTCCTGTCTAAAAACCTTTGCCTGGCCCCAAGCTATGAAGACATTCTCCTCTATTATTCCCTATTAAAATTTGATGGTTTGGGGCACCTGGGTGGCTCAGTGGGTTAAGCCACTGCCTTCAGCTCAGGTCATGATCTCAGGGTCCTGGGATCGAGTCCCACATCGGGCTCTCTGCTCAGCAGGGAGCCTGCTTCCTCCTTTCTCTCTGCCTGCCTCTCTGCCTACTTGTGATCTCTGTCAAATAAATAAATAAAATCTTTAAAAAAAAAAAAAAAATTTGATGGTTTGGGGCACCTGGGTGGCTCTGTTGGTTAAGCATCTGCCTTTGGCTCAGGTCATGATCTAAGGGTCCTGGGACTGCTTGGGGCTCCCTGCTCAGTGGAGAGTCTGCTTCTCCCTTTCCCTCCGTTCCCCTTCAACCCCCGCTGCTTGTGCTGTCTGCTCTCTCTCGTGCTCTAATAAATAAAATCTTAAAAAATTTTTTTGATGGTCTTAGCATTTATTTTTAGGTCTATAATCACCTGGAATTAGTTTTTGAGTTGGTGTGAGACAGAAATTGAAGGTTTTTTGGTTTGTCGTTTTAAAAAAGATTTTATTTATTTGAGAAAGCAAGCAAGAGAGTATACACTGGGGGGGGGGAGGTGTGTGTGTGTGTGTGGCAGAGGGCTAGGGAGAAGCAGGCTCCACACTGAACAGGGAACCTGATGCAAGCTCTATCCCAGACCCCAGGATCATGACCTAACCAACTGAGCCGCACAGGCACCACCTCCCCTTTTTTTAATGTTAGATACAGTTATTCCCATACCATGTGTTAAAAAGACTTTTTCTTCCTTGGCTTCCTTTATTTACTGCCTTTGCTGATAATCAGATAACCGTAAAAGTATGTCTTCGCCCTTTGCTGTGTTTTATTGTTCTGTTTGTTGAGCCCTGTCCAGGACCACATTGTTTTGGTTGCTATGAAAGAAAAAGAACCCCACTTTCTACTCTACACTCTACTTCTAACAGCATTTCTGGCCACTAAATGTTTGGGTGTTTTTCCCCACACTAATTTTCTATGGACACCCACTGGGTGTCCTGCAGTTCAACTCAGTTCTGACACTATCCACCTGGGTAATCACAAACCCCAGAGGTTAAAGGCGTAGTCTCACAAGACTCCCCCTTGCCCTCCATTACTTCAGATACCAGTTGCAAGTCCAGTTTGTTTCCTGTTCTTCTGACTGCTGAGCTATAAATCAGAATTTTCTTGGTCTCCTCGTTGGGGTGCCACAGCTTCTTAAAATGGCTCACAGAACCCAGAAAGCAGTTTATTTACTGGATTAACAGTTTATTACAAAGCGGCGGGGGGAATACAACTCAGGAACAGCTTATTGAGGTACATAGGGCAAGGTATGGGGAAAGGGGCACAGAGCTTCTATGCCTTCTGGGAATGCCACATTCCCACCGTCTCCATATGTTCACTGCTCTGTGGAAAGCTCTCTGAATACAGCTCTCAGTCCTCCATACTATAGGGGTGAGGCTTCATTATGTAGGCATGGTTGATTAAATCTTTGGTGATTAATTCAACCTCCAGCCCATTTTCTGTCCTGGAGGTCAGGAGTTAGGGCTGTAAGTTCTAACCCTTTAAGCACATGGTTGGTTCCCCTGGCAGCCAGGCCCTACTCTGAGGGGATTTCTAGAAGTCCCTCATTTACAAACCCAGGTGTGGTTGAAAGGGCTTGTTTTGAATAACAAAAGCCTTTTTCTTTTACTGCTCTTTGCTCTTAAGAAATTCCAAGGTGTTTGAGCTCTGTGCTAAGGATGGGAGAAGAAGCAAATATTTATTATAAACCACAATATCACAGCTGTTGTACCTTTAGTATTGAAGTCAGATTTGAAGTCAGTTTAAGTCTTCCAACTTTTTATTTTTTTTTCCCCCAAGACTGCTCTGGATATCCTAGGTCCTCCTTTGCATTTCTATATGCATTTTTTTAAAAAAAAAATGGTCTCATTTGAATTCCACTTAGTTAACATACAGTGTAATACTAGTTTTAGGGGTATAATATAGTGACTCAACACTTCCATACAACACCCGGTGCTCATTACAAGTGCACGCCTTAATCACCCCCCCACCTCCATTCTGATAACCTTTAATTTGTTCTCTATAGTTAAGAGTCTGTTTCTTGGTTTGCCTCTTTTTCCCCTTTGCACCTTTGTTCTTTAATTCCACAAGTGAAATCCGATGGCATTTGTCTTTCTCTGACTTACTTTGCTTAGCATTAGTTTTTAGCTCCATCCATATTGTTGCAAATGGCAGGATTTCATTCTTTTTTTTTTTTTTTTTTAAATTTATCTATTTATTTGGCAGAGATCACAGGTAGGCAGAGAGGCAGGCAGAGGAGGAAGCAGACTGCCCGCGGAGCAGAGCGCCCAACGAGGGGCTCGATCCCAGGACCCCTGAGACCATGACCTGAGCCGAAGGCAGAGGCTTTAACCCACTGAGCCACCCAGGCGCCCCAGGATTTCATTTTTTATGACTGTGTAATATTCCATCATATATATGCACCACACCTTCTTTATCTGTTCATGTTTATAGATATTTGGGCTATTTCCATAATTTGGCTACTGTAGGTAATGTCATAAACATTGGGGTGCATATATCCTTTTGAATTAGTATTTTTTATCCATGTGTTTTTGAATCAATTTGTCAGTTTTTATGTGTATATAACCTTTTGAATTCTGATCTTGGTATGTGTTACTATTTTGATTTATTAAATCCCTTTTTCTTCCATTGTTCTTTTGAAATGGCATTTAAAGTGTTTTTTTAAAGACTGTATTTTTAAGTAATCTCTACGCCCAGTATGGGGCTCAAACTCACAACCCTGAGATCAAGAATTGCACACACTCTCCTGATTGGCCAGTCAGGTTGCCCCTGGAATTTAAAGTTTTGATTGACTTTTAATTAGTGCTCTCTTGGGACAGAAGCTAAGAATATTCTAGTGTATTTCCAAAGTAGATTGTCATCATAGATTTCAAATCTTACATATATTAAAATTTAGATATGACATTTCAAAAAAAAAGCAATTAGAAGAGTCATTATATAATCTTCCAAGTACTGTTTCCCTTAAAAAAGAAACCTTGAAAATCTGAGATTTTTATTAACTATTTTTTTTATATTCTTATTTTATGTGAAAAGAATATGTCATCTTTCCCCTATATAATATAATCTCTATATCTGCTATCCTTCCAAAGTGTAAACAAATTTATCACTCCAGGAGAAAAGATGGGAAAAAGAATTTCAATTGATTCTTAAAAAACTTTCCTTTTTTTAACAGGACGTCATCGTTGTATTGGGGAGAATTTTGCCTATGTTCAGATCAAGACAATTTGGTCCACTATGCTTCGTTTATATGAATTTGATCTCATTGATGGATATTTTCCCACTGTGAATTATACAACAATGATTCACACCCCTGAAAACCCAGTTATCCGATACAAACGAAGATCAAAATGAAAAAGGCCACAAGGAACTAACATGTGAAACATCACTGTAAACCGCAAAAGCATTTGAAGAGAATGAAGTTTACGAAACAACTCCTGGTGTATTCTTTTTTTGAATTTTAAAGGACAACTAGCTTAACTTACAGTTTTTATATTAACTGAATGGTTCCATCAAATCTAATGGCATTTCATATATTTCCTAATAGTGAATTTGATTTCCTTAATGATGGCTATTAAGGAAATCAAATTCACTAGTATGAAATTATTTAGGGGGATCTTGGTAATTGACAGATTCTAAACACAGTTTTCGGGTATTAATCTTAACAACAAACATAGCTCTTGGAAAGTAGGTTCAGGGTATTTACATCTTAGACTAGATCTGCTAGTAGAAAAAAGCCCAGAGGCCCAGGGAGATACTTGGAAACTCAGGTTATTTATTTACTGAGTAATGTTTGTGTGTGTGAGTGAGGATGGGTGGATAAGGAACTCCCATTTAAAGCCTTTGATAAAAAAGAATCTCATCAGTTGTTTTGGTATGATGATACCCAGCGATGGTGGAGCTATGCTATAGAAAAATGTCCTTTGAAATTTTAACTGGAAGAAGCATTGTCTCCAGGAAACAAACAGATCTGACGATGAATTAGTAATTACGTTTCCTAAAAAATACTACTACTACAAGAATGCACAAGTATCTTAGAATCTAACTACTAAATGCTATATATTTGTCTATCTGAAAATTTCTGTCTGGTTCCACATGGTGACATAAATGTGAAAGCCTGAAATAAAGTCCTTAAGGAATAGTTTTTGTTCTCTTTGGCTCTCAGTGGTTTCCTGCTTCCTCTCCAGAATCTAATTAGGGACGTTTCTGTTATTAGTTCTGTTTACTAAAACTTAATTTAGGTTAAAAATCTTTAAAAATATATATATATATAAAATCAGAGATTAGGAACTCTGGCTTTAAGGTAGCATGGAGTATAGGGTATTTGGGAGTAGTATCATTGGCTGCACTGTGTGCAGCCTGCGTTCAAGAATCAACTCAAAGTATAACTGGGGACCTTACTATATACTTATAATTTGACCACATGATCTGTTTTTGCTGGATGAGGCCAAACGATCTTCCCTTATGTACAAGGGGAGATGCTAGAAGGGTTGTGTTTAACTATTTGTGAAGGCAAAAAAAAAATCTCTGCTTTTAGAGATTTTCACATTAAGATTATCTCTGAGAAAAAAAGATATATTCACTAGTTGTAAAGTGGTGTGCTTCAGTGAGTAGAATTCAGGAATCTAGGAATTTGGATGGGGGAAAAAATCCATCTTTGTACTAATTTTAAACTGTAATTTAATATTTATTTATGAAGCAAAAAACTATATGAGCCTTCGCAGTACCCAGGATTTTGAGAACAAAAATCACTGATTTTCCGTATCACATAAAGATGTTTCAGATCTCCTGAAATGTCTTTTACTTCCATCACTAATGGTAGTTATTAGATCAACTGCTAGATTCTTTTTTCTAAAAAATGTACTATTTCAATGTAATTGGTTTCCTTCGCAACTCTATACGTATGTGTTTAAAAGCACTATTCTGAGAAGGGACCAATGGTTTTCAACAAGACTATTAGGTTCATGGCACAAAGAATGTTCAAACCCTGCGTAAGGCTAGTCTGTGCTTAGTGAGTAGTTTGTTTTAGACTTGAATAGACAATTTTAAAAAATTATTAATAATGTATTTGTTTCAGGGGTACAGGTCTATAATTCATCAATCTTACACAATACACAGTGCTCACCACAACACATACCTTCCCCAGTGTCCATCACGCAGCCACCCCATCCCTTCCACCTCCCTCCACTCCAGCAACCCTCAGTTTGTTTCCTGACATTAAGAGTCTCTTATGGTTTGTCTCCCTCTCTGGTTTTGTCTTGTTTCATTTTTTCCTCTCTTCCCCTATGATCCTCTGCCTTGTTCCTCAAATACCACGTATCGGTGAGATCACAGGATAATTGTCTCTTTGATCTGGTTGACTTATTTTGCTTAGTATAATACCCTCTAGTTCCATCCATGTTTTTGGAAATGGCAATATTTCATTTTTTGGTGGCTGCATAATATTCCATTGTGTATATATATACACCGTATCTTTATCCATTCATCTGGGCTCTTTCCATAGTTTGGCTTTGAACAGACTTCATTTTAAACCACTGACTCATGACTGATAAGCACCGATAAGTTGTGGAATGCAGAGGCCTGATCTCATAAGGAGGGCTGATGGTCAGATAATGGGACTTCTATGCACCTACCACCTTCTCCATTCTTTTTCATAGCAGAAATGGCAAGCTATGCTCACTAAAAAAGGTCCTACTCAACTAAATGCTTTGGAATACATTTGTTATTTCTGGAACTCCTCTTATTTAGAACCCAGCTGCTCTCATATGGAAAAATTAGTTAATTTGAAATCTTCGAGAATGTAGAACTTGTTACCATAGCCTGTTTGTTGGTATAAAATCACAGACTGTCCAGGGGTAAGACAAAATCCTCAGGATATAAGCATTCAATACTACTCTCCTTACTGTTTTAGTGAGATGCCGTATTTCAGGGAGGATCCTGGTTCAGCAAAGCTGAGATTTACATTATCTTTATGAGAGCTTCCCAATCTGGAAATTGGCTTGGACAGCAAGAATACTGCTTAATTCTGCTGGATTTAGCATTATGCTTAATATAATTTAAGATTCTATCAGTTAAATGATTTCTGCATCATCCTAGTAGGCTTTGTGAAGACACACCTTTGGACACAAGTAACACTAAACATAATTGGGCAATTATAGACTACTCATGAAAATATCAACATAGCTTTTAAAAAACAATATAAGTAGATGTAAAGTCGACATAGAGTTATACAGAAAACTTCCTTAAGGGAGTGAGAGAAAAATCCCAATAGTATCTAAAATTAGAAAAACTTTTAAATCTCAAAATACACATATTTGAGATAATGAGATCATCTGCACTGCCACTGACTGAATGTTTGTGTCCATATCTCCCCACCAAATTCTTATGTTGAAATCCAATCCTCAGTTTG
The DNA here is from genome assembly GCF_020171115.1 of Neogale vison. Lineage (NCBI taxonomy): Eukaryota > Metazoa > Chordata > Mammalia > Carnivora > Mustelidae > Neogale > Neogale vison. The sequence continues at coordinate 159,613,311 of NC_058094.1, read as the reverse complement.
TTGGTATTTGTAAGTGGGGCCATTGGGAAGTGATAAGGTCAAGGGGGCAGATGTCTCATGAATGGGATTAATGTCCTTATAACAGATCTCAGATAACTCCCCTGTCCCTTCTGCCATGTGATGACAGAGCAAGAAGATGGTAGTCTATGAAACATGAAGCAGGCCCTTACTGGACATCAAATCTACTGGCACCTTGGTTTTAGACTTCCCAGCCTCCAGAAGTGTGAGAAGTTAATTTCTGTTATAAGTCATCTAGTCTATGGTTATTTGGTTACAGCAGCCTGAATGAACTAAGACATACACCAAGCACTACAGTTCAGTTAAAAATGAAGGCTCAAAAAAAAAATATAAATAAATAAATAAATAAATAAAAAGGAGGTTCCCCCCAAAAAGGTTCAAATACAGTGTGGTTAAAATGGTGAAGTCATTTTTATTTCAGTACTTGACAAAATACCCCATAAAATTCAAAACTTCTACCATTATACAAAAATAGGTCTCTACAAGTGATAGTATCTGTCTTCATCACCAGTAGCAAATATATTAGGGCAGAAACATGTAATTCAGTAGCCTTATAAGAAAAGTGCAGGACACCTCAAGCTACACATTCAGCAGTATCATAATGCGCAAAAGTTTAATCTTTTCACCCATCCGATAAATACACAAGGTTTATAATTTAATCATTTAAATTAGCATTCCACAAATATACATGTAATTTAATGATTATTGTGCATGAATACATACACAATGCTAATATGTACAAATTCCAGTTTGTTTTCATGTGCTGGCAAGGGATCTGTATACAATCATAAGCTGTGTTCTTATTGGTCCCGCTGAATATCCACAATACAAAAGCACAAAAGAGTGACTGATTTACAAAAGGCAATCTGTTTAAAATCACTTTGATTCATGTTTCAAAGGATTATCTTCTCATGCCAGCATGAAACTGGGTTGAACCTATGAGAGAGAAAGAAGATACATTAATGATTTTAAATCAAATTTCTACCTAAGCCAGACCACTTAGTACAGGCACACCTTGGAGACACTGAAGGTTGGGTCCCAGACCACCGCAATCAAATGAATATTGCAATACAGAGTCAAATAATTTTTTTTGTTTTCCCAGGTAAAAAAAAAAATTATGTTTACACTCTAAAAGTGCACAGTTGCATTATATCTAAAAATACAATGTACATACCTTTAATACTTTATTATTAAAAAGTGCTAATCATCATCTGAGCTTATAATCTTTTTGCTGGTGGAAGGTCTTGATGTTGAAGGCTGCTGACTGATCATGGTGGTGGTTGCTGAAGGGTGGGGTGGCTGTGGCAATAACTTCAAATAAAATGAAAATGAAATCATCGCTTCTCGGCCTTTTGGCTAAGATCAAGTGTAAAATGAAAATGAAATCTGCTGCTTCGATTGGCTCCACTGATTGGCTCTTCCTTTCATGCACAATTTCTCCGTATTGACAGCATTTACTCAGTGTAGAACTTTTATTTTTAGTGTAGAACTTTCAAAACTGGAATCAATCCTCAAACTCTGCCGCTTTATCAACTAAGTTTATGTAATAGTATAAATCCTTTGTTAGCACTTCAACAATCTTCACATTATCCTCACTAGGAACAGATTTCATCTCAAGAGACCACTTGTTTTTGCTCATCCATAAGTAACCCCGCAAACATTAAAAAGTTTCATTATGAGATTGTAGCAGTTCAGTTCCATCTCCAGACTTCACTTTTAGTTCTCCTGCTACTTCCACCACATCTGCAGTTACTACTTCCTCCAGTCTTCAACATCTTAAAGTCATGCATGAGGGTTGAAATCAATGTCTTCCAAACTCCTGTTCATGTTGATATTTTGACCTCTCCCCATGAATCATAAATGTTCTTACTGGCATCCAGAAAAGTGAATCCTTTCCAGAAGGTTTTTGGTTTACTTTGCCCAGATCTGTCAGCTGAATCACCAACTATGGTAGCTAGAACCTTACAAAATGTATTTCATAAATACTAAGACTTGAAAATTAAAATTACTCCTTGATCCATGGGCTACAGAATGGATATTGTAGGCAGGTATGTAAATGCTAACCCCGCTGTATATTAGACCTCTTGGGTGAGTATTGTCAATGAGTAGTAATACTTTGAAAGGCATCTTTTTTTCCTGAACAGTAGATCTCAACAATGGGTTTAAAATATTCAGTATACCACGTAAATAGCTGGGGTGTTCTATCCTGATGGGACACAGGCAGAGTAGATTTAGCATAATTCTTATGGGCCCCAGCATTTTTTTGAACTTAGTCACTAGCTGCCATCAGTCCCTAACTAAAGTAATCCCGTCCTTTGAAGCTAGACATGGGACTCTTCATCTCCAGCTATGAAAGCCCTAGATGGCATCTTCTTCCAAAAGGCTATTCCATCCACATTAAGCATCTGTTATTCAGTGTAGCCAACTTCAGGAATGATCTTGGCTAGATCTTCTGGATTACTTGGGAGCTTCTCCATCAGCACTTGTCACTTCACCAGGCATTTTTATGCCACGAAGACTTCTTTCCTTAAAATGCATCAACCAAACTCTGCTAGCTTCAAATTTTTCATCTGTAGCTTCCTCACCTCTTTCAGCCTTTACAGAATCAAGGAGAGTTAGGGCCTTTCTCTGGATTAGGCTTTGGCATAAGGGAATCCTGTAGCTGGTTTGCTTTCTTATCATTTGTGTTCACTGGTGTAGCACTTTTATTTTAGCTATTTTTAAAGATTTTATTTATTTGACAGAGAGAGGGAGGGAGCACAAGCAGGGGGAACAGCACAGGGAGGGGGAGAAGCAGGGAGCCTGATGTGGGACTTGATCCCAGGACCCTGGGATTATGACCTGAGTTGAAGGCAGATGCTTAATTGACTGACCCACCCAGGTGCCTTGGTGTAGCACTTTTAATTTCCTTCAAGAACTTATCTTTTGCATTTATAGTTTGGCTCTTTGGTGCAAGAGGCCTACCTTTTGGCCTATCTTGGCTTTTGACTTGCATTCCTCACTGAACTTAATCATATCTAACTCTTGATTTTGAGTGAGATGTGTGATTCTTCCTTTCAGTAAAGTACTAAGAAGCCATGGTACGGTTATTGACTGGCCTAATTTCAGTGTTGCTGTGTCTCAGGGTATAGGGTGGCTCAAGGAGAGGAAAGGAGACAGAGGAGTCTGCTGGTGGAGCAGTCAGAACACATACATTAATCAATTGAGTTTGTTGTCTTATATGGGAACTGTTCACGGTGCCTCCTGAACAATTACAACAGTAACGTCAAAAATCACTGACCACAGGTCTAATGAAAAAGTCTGTGAGAGCTACCAAATGTGACAGAGATAGAAAGTGAGAAAATGTTGGAAAATGGCACCAAGAGACTTCTTCATACACAGGGCTGCTACAAACCTTCAATACGTAAAAAATGCAATAAAATTGCAATAAAGCAAAGCACAATAAAACGAGGTATGCCTGTAGTGATTTCAAATGAGACTGCTACCTATATATCAAACTAAGTAGTTCATGAAGGGTGAAGATTACTATTATTCTCCATTAAAAAAATATCTTAATGAGCCTGGGTGACTCATTAAAATAAAAAGAGTTGGCTAGGCATGCAACTCTTGATCTCAGCTGAGGTCTTGATCTCAGGGTCATGAGTTTGAGCCCCATGTTGGGCTCTGTGCTGAGCCGCAGAGCCTATTTAAAAAATAAATAAATAAACAAACAAACAAATAAATAAATGCTTTTTATTTTTCTAAAAAAAGTCTTATTCATACTTGAATGGATTTCTATTTCTTAGCTTTATTTATTTGAAAAGGATAGATCACATGCGCACGAGTTGAGAGACGGGCAAAGGGAGTGAATCTTCAAGGAGACACCTTGCTAAGAGCAGAGCCCAGTGCAGGGCTCGATCTTATGACCCATGAGATCATGACCTGAGCTGAAACCAAGAGTTGAGAAGCTCAACTGACCATCCCTCCCTTGCACCCCTGAATAATTTTTAAAAGAGATGTTGAATATATACATAGAAGTCACTATGGCTTGATCTGTAACAAGGGCAGACTAATGTTAAGATGCTCTTCAAAGTTCCCACCAGGTTGAATGTTCTATACGCTCTACCTCCTGCCTCTTGAAAAATCTTTCAGTCTTTAAAATCTGAGTCTTCACTGAACTCTACTTCTGAAACTAGTAATTTATGTTAATTGAATTTAAATTAAAATAAATAAAAATAAATGAAATCTGAGTCTTGTGAAATCTAGATGCTCAAAACAAAATAAAAACCAAACAATACCGAAGTCCAGCTATGATGGTAACAGTTTTCTATGACTACATGTTGCTTGAGTTAGATGATTTCTTGTATGAGGAGACAAACTACTGAAAATAAATCGCTACTAGCCCTGTCTAGTTTGTGGGGACAGAACGAAAAAAAGGGTTGGTCTTAAAAGTAAAAACAAAATATTGATTTAAACTTAATTTAAAGCACATTAAATTAAAATTCAAACCTCTGAATCAGGAGTGAACTGAAGGGAGACAAGGAAACGAGATTTTCCCACGATGAACAGGGAATCCATATGTCTATTAAGTATGAATTTCTGTGTGTTTCTGAACAGAGGAAAAAAGGTCATTCTTATAAAGTCTTTTGAATGGAACAGGTTTTGTGGATCATGCAGATGAGCATGGGGTCCTAGTAAAGATAATGGCTGCATTAAATGCTTAAGATCACTTCCTTCCTTCTCTCATCTCCCCACCCCTAATTTGCATGCCTCAGCACATATTATAGTTGACCCTTGGCCACTGTGGGGGTTAAGGATGCTGAACCCTTACACAGTCAAAAATCCATGTGTAACGTTATTCTCTCAAAACTCAACTACTAATAGCCTATTCCTGACTAAGAAAAGCCTTATAGGTAAGATAGAGTCAATTAACACGTATTTCTATATTATATGTTATATTCTAAAAATAAAGTAAGCTAGAGAAAAGAAAAATTTTAAGAAAGTCCTAACAGAAAATACATTTATAGTACTGTATTGTATTCGGTGAATACATATCTGTATCTAAGTGGCCCTGTGCAGTTCAAACCTGTTGTTCAGAAGTCAGCTATACTTGCGAACAGGTTCTCCAGCAGACTCTGTAAGAGTCTCAGGCAGACTCCGTAAGCCTCACAGGACTGTGTACACTGGTGCCTACTGTGCATTTCGTCTAATCAATTTGAGTAGGGAATCTTTTTTGTGGGAGTGAAATCTGGGTGATAAATTATGTCTTGAGTTAAATTCCCAAGTCTAACGTGGTAACTCACAAACTAAACTCTAAGATTTGATTATCTAATGAGGAAGGTCAAGGAGTTTCAGAAAGAGAACAGAGAGCTCTGGGTCCATCCAGCACTACGGGGCTGCCAATAGTAATACATGGTGAAGCTGGGAGTACCTGAATGCACAGTTCCAAGTCGTCTCTGCAGTGCCTCTAGCCGAGTGATATAATCTGTCAGGGCTCTGTCAGGGTCATAATTCTGAAGCTGAGAACATGCTAAGGAACCAGGATTTAAATCAGCTGGAGGGCCTGGGTACCTATGAGATTAAAAATATGAACATGAATCCAAATCATCCACAAAGCAAGTAACCTAACAACCTGCCTTCACTCTGCCCTCAAAAGGTAAATCTTTAACTTGAGTTATGAACATAATAACTGATAATTGGCAAGAACAGCCAGAATTCACATTTGAACATTTCTTTACAGGTCTCTACTATTGGTCCATAGGTAGCAAATATCTGGCTTTGCAGATAAGTAGTTCTTGGTTTGACTATGAACTTCAGTTTTCTTATATGCAAGGCTGAATGTAGATTAGAGATTCTGAATGTATAGAACCCAGGATCAGAGAAGGTTCTCAGTAAATAATAATTACTTATTATTATAATAATTATAGTAAATTATTAATTATGTAACATATATGTCTAATATAAATATCATTATCAATGCCATCCCTATAACATTTTCCAGTGATCTTATTAAGAATCAGATACTTACTACTTTTACATTACTAGGGTTAAAAACTGAAACTAGAGGGCAGAAACTGCAACTCTGCAGTATTTCTAGTACATAGCCATGCTAAAAATAAACATACATAATCTGTTAGTTCTTGTCTGTTTATAACACCTGATGTGTTCTGCCAGCTTCATAACCATGTTTCTTAAATCATTCTTTTCTTCACTCAGTGGCTGACATGTCTGGTCAGCTTAGCATTTTGCCTCAGTAGTAGTCTTTCAGTCAATTTGTCTCAAGTACTCGGGGACACTAAGCCAGGCTTAATCTGTATCCCGCAAATGTCTGAGCTTGTGATGTGTATGGGAAAAAACTTCTAATAAACTCAAAGCAGCTTCTAAGTCATCATAAAAGCAGCCAGTACAGTGCTTGTTGCAGAAGTCTTCAATAAACACCATGTATGTACAAATACAGCTTGTCATGTAGGCTTTAGAGTTTCCTTTCATAATCCCCAGAGATTGTCAATTTTAGTTAATGCTTTTCCCAATGTTCAACCACAGAACATACTAAAATAACACTTGGTTGGTTCAGTTTCCTTTTTTTTTTATTTTTAAGATTTTATTTATTTATTTGACAGAGAGAGATCACAAGTAGGTGAGAGGCAGGCAGAGAGAGGGGGAAGCAGGCTCCCCGCTGAGCAGAGAGCCCGATGCGGGACTCGATCCCAGGACCCCGGGATCATGACCTGAGCCCAAGGCAGCGGCTTAACCCACTGAGCCACCCAGGAGCCCCTCCTTTTTTTTTTTTTAGAAATTATTTATCATCATTATTATTATGTTCACTTAAGGCACTCCATAGTAATCATTAGTTTTTGAAGTAGTATTCCATGATTCATTAGTTGTATATAATACCCAGTGTTGATTTCCTATACTCTTGGAAACCAGGTATATATCCAAAAACTGTTTTTGCTTCTCAGTCTTAGATTATATACATCATATGCAACTAAACATACACCTAGTTATTTAGACACAAAGGAGTCAAAACCCTAATACTGTCCTCTTTTGTCTGTTAAGTATTAGCACATGTAACAACTCTTAGGCATGTTTATCAAATTCTTACCTATTTTGAAAAGGTACAGGAGACCTAGAATAGTCCAGCTCTGATCTTGAGCGATACGTAGTGTGTCTCGGTTCTCCATATAGCTCCAGGCCGCCAGAAGAATGATAAAATGGGTCTGTCTTTTCAGCACCTAAAGTAATCCAAAATGTACCATATTGTAAAAGAAAAAATATCAAGCCCTTGAAAAATTTCTACAAAACAGAGAAGGGCTCAGAAGACTACTATACTGCACTATATAATACTATCTCCTACTTATAGTCATCTTCTTCAATTATTCTTCCTAAAAAAGAAAAAAAACAGTTTAACTATGATTTTGTTTTCCTTTGAATTTAAGTATTTCTGATAATCTGGAACTATACCTCAAAGAAAATACATTACTTAATTGGAATATTTTCTTTTTAAAAGACCTCTTCTTAGTTATAATCAGAGGTGAGGAGAGGGGTGTCTGAGTATGTGTGGTTTGGGGAAAAAGATGATGTGGATAAAAAATATAACCTCAAACTACTCTACCGACTTTTACTAGAAAAAACTTGAAATCAAGATTTGCTAACTTACAACACAGAAATCATTATGGTACAAATTTCAGCTGTTTCTGTGTAAGAATGCGTATTTCAAGGCACTTTGCTTAAGGTACCAAATATATTTCCTCTTTCTCTGCTTAGTTACTGGTAGAATGTGTAAAGGTGGTTTAATACCAATACACAGCTGCATTAATATAGTTATGCTGTGTGTCTGAAACTGTGTATACTTCCAGCTTCTGAGTTCATCTGTATGCATAAAATATTGAAGTTCTAATGTTTGTTTCCACTTCGAGTGTAGAGAGAAGGAATTTTAACTGTCACCATTATATACAACCTATTTGTAAACTCAGAAACCTGAATACTGCTAAATTGCAAAACTTGAAACCATAACTACCATATGATTAACAACATTCCTATCTGGAATCAGAGTCTTAAATGCAGTTGTTAACAGGACTGGGCTCTAGAGCCAGACTGCCAGGGTTCAATGCTGGCTCTGCCACTTCCTACCAGGTAATCTGAGATAAACAACAAATGCTTTTCATGCCTCAGTTTTTCTTCTATGAAGTGAGAATAATAGTAACCACACTTGCATCATAGAATTGGAAGAATACATGAGAATACATGGACAAAGCAGGACCTAGTGTAAGTGGCCTATAAAAATCAACTCTCATTACTCTTGAAAACAGTAAGGCCCCTGGCTCTGTTGGTTACAGGGTCTGGTCTTTGGATAACAGGTACCAGAACACATTATTTGGAAGGTATTACACATATAGTAATATTAAGAGAATCATAAATGCAAGAAATCCTATTTTGACATCACCTGGATTCAGTCCAAAGCCGTCTCTGTTAATATTGATGGAACCAGAACTTGTGACTCGTTGCCACCGTCGAACCAAAAATTTCATTCTAAAAAAGATGCCAAGAAAAAGTTTCACAGCACATCTATAATGGAAAGTGTATAAATATACATTTCCCACAAAAATAAAGTCACACATTTGAATATGAACACAGAACAAATTTCAACAGTCACGTGACTGCCTAATCTAAAATTATACAGAAGGGGTGCCTGGGGGCTCAGTGGGTTGAAGCCTCTGCCTTCAGCTCAGGTCATGATCCCAGGGTCCTGGGGTTGAGCCCCACATCGGGCTCTCTGTTTGGCAGGGAACCTGCTTCCTCCTCTCTCTGCCTACTTGTGATCTTTGTCAAATAAATAAATGAAATCTTTTTAAAAAAAAATTATGCAGGAGTGCCTGGGTGGCTCAGTTGTTAAGTGTCTGCTTTTGGCTCAGGTCATGATCCCAGGGTCCTGGGATCAAGCCCCACATCAGGCTCCCTGCTCAGCGGAAAGCCTGCTTCTCCCTCTTCCACTCACCCTGCTTGTGTTTCCTCTCTCGCTGTGTCTCTCTCTGACAAATAAATAAAATCTTTAAGAAGATAAAATAAAATAACACAAATGTCTCCTGGTTTGTGGCAAAATAAACTAGAGCAAAACAGACTGGCTTCCCAAGAGGCACCAGAATCTTACCTGTTGCCAGCACCAGGTTCTGACTTTAGAGGTTTAGGACTCAAAAGAGATGAAGAATAAAAGCAAAAGAGAAAAGTGAATGGGAAAGAAAGGGCGAGAAATAATGAAAAGAGAAAAGAATGGGGTGCCTGGGTGGCTCAGTCAGTTGAGTGTCTATCTTTGGCTCAGGTAATGATCACAGGGTCCTGGGATCGAGCCTTGCATCGGGCTCCTTGCTCAGCCGGGAGCCTGCTTCTCCCTCTCTCTGCCCCCTGCTTGTGCTCTCACTCACTCTCTCTCAAATAAATAAACACAATCTTTAAAAAAATAAATAAGTGAAAAGAATGGAGACTACAAGGCAAATGAGATGGAAGGAGAATAAAAAGACCCTTACCCTGGCAGTGAGACTGAGCTGGGAAAGCTGGAAGAGAAGTGAGGCCCTGGGATTGGGGGTGAAAAAAAAATGAGGCTTTAAAAGGAAGGGGGATGGCAGTGCAACACACCAGCTGTAGCGAGGTGCTGCCTGCCCTACCCTGGCCCAAGGAACTTTCTAAACACCAATTTTAATTTCTTAATTCCAATCAGTTACAAAACTCAGTTTTAGGACAGTGAAAATACAACAGACATGTAAGAGGACCAGAAAAAGAGGCAGAATGAAGTCCTTCAGTGATGACTGGCTTTTATAGAACCTTCCCAAATTCTTCCAGTAAAATTAATAACTAACTCCCGTGACCTGTCATTTAGTGTCTTCTAAGTTAGGAGCACACTGGTCTTCCCCACTAGGAAGGGAGCTGCCTTTAGGGATTTAGGCAAGCTTTATATATTTTTTTTTCTTCATGTCCCAGCACTTAGCCCTATACACAGCGTACAAGGTGGTAAAAGGAATGGATGATGAGGAAGGAGGAACTGGGACCACCCGGCAACAATGCGGAACAGTAGAGGCAAGGAGGGTCTCGGACTATTAATAAGATAAAGTGTGAACTTCCTTTACAGAGCCCACACAGGTGAGATTTGGGAGCCCTGGCCAATTGTCCTAGCTCTATCACTACAGGCTTTGCAACTTTTCCCTGCCTCGGTTTCCTCATCTGTGAGATGGTATTCTGAGCTAGGTGATTTCAGCTTCTAGTTAAAAACTTCTGTTATATTTCTCAAAATGTATCAGATGTGACCTGATAGGAAAAATTTTAAAAACTGAAATTCTTTTGAAACTGTTCTGGTTCCGACATAAATAAAAAGGAGGGGAAGCATGGAGAAGCCTAGGGATCTAGGTATTTATCACTCAGGTGAGAGTACTGCAGAAGGCCAGGTCCTCAAGGGAGTTTGAGTCCTGGCTCCATTCCAACCACAAATCAGAATGAGTACCAGAGTTCCTAGCATGGAACTACCAGAGAAGAGTGACAAAAGCACTAGCACAGTCTAGTGCCCTCAATGCTAATCTTGGGTTCAAGTACAGAGTTAGGCCAGGGCTTTGTGTAGCTGAACTCCACGAATGGGTTATTTTAGCAATGAAGAAAATGAATGTGCAGCCTAAGTAATTTAAAAAAAAATTTTTTCCCCCTTTTGTGATCCCTTTTATTTATATGTCTGAGCTAGTTCATGGGCTTATTCAGAGTTAAAATATAAAATAAAACAAACAAACAAAAAATCCAGATTGGACATGCCAGCTATGAGTTACCAGCTCCCTGCCTCTGGGAAGCACTTTTCAGAGAGTCCCCATGGTATAGCATAAAGTACCACTGGCTAAAAGGATGAAAGAAAGAAGCCCGCATGTTTTAATGATGGCAAATGTCTCCTACTGCATGAATACAGAGCACAATAGGCAGAGAAAAGAAAGGATTAAAAATCTAAATCCTTTTAGGGCCTATTAAGATGCATTTTCTTCCCAGCACTTTACCTTGAAATTGCCATGGACACTCTGACGGCTGACCGAAACCTGGTGAAGCCCTTTGGACGGTTGGTGAGCACCTCGAGGTCTGTGAAGGCCGGTTGTCCCCCCATCCGGGCAAGCAGAGCCAGTGTGGCATCCTCACATTCCTGGAACCCACCAAGTAACAGCAGCAGGTAGTTCTTCTGATAAATGAGAGCTTTCCGGAAACTTTCTGCCCGAAGGTATTTACCATAAATTCTCTAATGTTAAAAAAAAAGGAAAGAATATAAAGCCATTATTTATATATATATATATATATATTTTTTTTTTTTTTTTTTTAAGATTTTATTTATTTATTTGACAGAGATCACAAGCAGGCAGAGAGGCAGGTAGAGAGAGAGAGGAGGAAGCAGGCTCCCCGCTGAGCAGAGAGCCCGATGCGGGGCTCGATCCCAGGACCCCGAGACCATGACCTGAGCCGAAGGCAGCGGCTTAACCCACTGAGCCACCCAGGCGCCCCTATAAAGCCATTATTAAGAAGCCATTCAAATTGTTCTCTAGAGGAAGATAACCTAGATTTTATTTTAAAAAGGGGTAGTAGCAGAATGGCAGACACCTTCCTACTGTTTTCTACTCAGCAAAGTTGAAGGTGAAGATAATCAACCTTAAATTTTACACTTCTGTCTCTTTTTAGTCAGTGGAACGTGAATACAAACCTTATACTTAGGTTTTTGCTTTATTTTGGATTTTAGCTCCTAAAATTCATCATGTTTACTGCAAATTTTTGTCCTTCCATTATCATTTCAGTTTTCTTCTCTAACTGCATAGAGCTACTTTTATTATTTAGGCCCACTAATTTATTTAACCTTTTTTTCTTTATTTAATGTTTTCAATGTTAATGTCCTCTGTCCCTTTAAGAGTCATAAGCTTAGGTTCACTCCACATTTAAAAACACATTCCAAACATTTTTCTTTCTTTCTGTTTTGGATTTTATGTTAACGGATCAAAAGTAGTTTTATTACAATATTCATTAGAGTCAGTAGAGAGGCTGTTCAGAGGGCTTACCATCTTACAGAGCATGGTGATGCTCTGATATTGAAAGTAGTAGAGCTTGGGTTGGCAGTGGAAAAGAGAATTTCTATAGTCTATTAGGAATGAGATGGGGGGTAACGAAATCATGAGCTCATGCTGCCATGAGGGCATGCCTTGCCACTAAGGTTCTGTGACCAGCTAGAGACCTGCATTCATGACACACACTGAATAGTGAGACGTAGAGACAGCCTAAATGCCACTTAAATTTCTTTACTCTGTTAAGGTTAGAGAGAGATTAAACAAGGTGAGAACAGAAGAGCAGCTTTGGTATTTGTTTCGAAGGAAGACGGTTCCTACCTTTATAGCAGCATGCTCAGAATCAGGGTTCAGATTCTGAAGTAAAGCTTCATTTCTTAGCTCAGCTTTCAGTTTGTGCACTTCAGCTTCTGCTCTTTTCAAGGACTTTTGGAGAGTCAGCTTTTCTCTGTTCCAGACTTCTTTTTCGGAAGCAATGATGGCTTCAATGTTGGCACCACCACTGAATGAAAACCTAGAAGACTGCAGAGACCAGAGCCTACTTAATGATTTTTAGGAATAAGTCTCTGAAGAAAAATCTAAATTAAACACACTAAATGTATTCCCTGTGGGAACCTGAGCTTTCCAGTCTCAGACAGGGAGCGTTCAAAGTCAATCTCAATTGACAGTAAAGAACATACAATGACTTTAATTATATGGTCCTTTGCTTAGTAGATTAATTTTAAAACTAAAAATCCCTATGGGAGTCTAGCCCCAAGGAAAGACCTCTGAAATAAAAAAGTCTATAGAGACTTAATAAATGGACCATGTGGGTTCAAATGTAAGACCTATGCCTGAAATAGCCCACTGCAGAAATGGGGGGAAAAAACCCACTCGCCCTGCCCACAGGGATGTGGTTCGCTACAGAAGCAGTGTGGATGGGTTATCGTGTATTTGACTGCACAGTTGTCTCACAAGTCTTTCCTAGCTTTATATTATATTCCTATCTTTGTATTACAGAAGCTAGCAGTTTATTTTGTAGTTTTTAACTGAAAAACTTTAAATAAACCGCTAGAGTGGTTATTAGACTGAAATACAGAATTTAATAGCATCTTCCACTTGAGTCACAAACATAATAACTAATAACTAACTGATAAGAACAGAAAGAATTCACATTTGAATATTTCTTTACATGTATCTACCAGTGGTCCATAGGTAGCAGAGTATCTGGCTTTGGCTAAGATATGCAGTTCTTGGTCTGACTACAGACATCAGTTTTCTCATGTGTAAGGCTGAATGTGGATTAAAGACTCTAAATGTATAGAACCCAGGATCTGGCCCAGAGAAGGCTCCCAATAAAGAATGTTTGTTATTATTATTATTATTACTGTCATCTCTATAACATTCTCCCATAATCTTACTAAGAATCAGATATTTAATATTTTTATATTAGGGTTAAGAATTGAAACCAGAGAGCAGAACTTATAATCCTGCAATATTTCTCACGTGGCCATGCTAAAATTAGACGTACATAATCTCTGCCAGCTCCTGTCTGTCGATACCACCTGATCTGTTCTTCTAGCTTCATAACCATATTTCTCAAATCATTCTTTTCTTCTGCCAGTTGGCTGATATGTCCTGTCAGCTCAGCATTTTGTCTCAGCAGTCTTTCAGTCAATGAGCCACAAGTACCACCTGGGGACACTAAACCAGGCTAGAAAGATAAAATGGTATTAAGGTCGTAGAAGCACAGATGCTTATGAACAATGCACATAAACATGTGAATGGGCACTGACAAAAACAGATTTCATGAAGAAGTGGTGCTTGATTTGAGTCTTGAATAACTAGGAAGAATTTCACAAGTAGGAAAGAAGGAAGGGAAGGGCATCTGAAGCAGAAGGAATAGTATGTATAAAGGTACAGTGGTTTTGCTTGAGAGAGTGTTGGTTTTAGGGAGCTACAAGTCGCTTGGTAAGGCACGAGTAAGGGCTGCCTTCATTTTATAGGTAACAGACCTAAATGTAGGAAGTAAAGAGCCATAAACGGCCTCTAGACAAGAAGGTGCCACAAACAAAATTCATGTTTTAGAAAAATTCCTTTGGTAGCAGCATGCACAGTACGGTAAATTAGGGAAGACCATCCCAGTGTTAGGTGGACACATCAGGAAGTCATTACAACAGTTCAGGTAAGAAATACTAGAAACCTGAATAAAGGCAATGACTAAGAACACATTGGACAGATATTTAGGAGGTAAAAGCATGAGACTTAGTCACCACTAGGACACAAAAGTGAGAGTGAAGGAAAGTGGTCTATGGTGACTTGCAACTTTATAAACTGGGCGGTACCAGGACCAGAAACATGGGTTGTGGACAGGAGGAGGAAAGAAAGATGATGCTCAGTCTGGAATGTGCCTATGAGGTTCCTAGGGGATAACTATGGGGTCCATTTCCCCAAGCAAAGAGTTCCTGTAGCTCATGGAAAATATAAACCTGGACCACAGGAGAGAGATATAGACTAGAACCCCAGGCCTCTAGAAGATCAGGTCCATAAGGATGAGACTTTTTTTTTTTTTTTTAAAGATTTTATTTATTTATTTGATAGAGATCACAAGTAGGCAGAGAGGCAGACAGAGAGAGAGGAAGGGAAGCAGGCTCCTTGCTGAGCAGAGAGTCCCATTCGGGGCTCGATCCCAGGACCTTGGGACCATTAGGAGCCAAAGGCAGAGGCTTTAACCCACTGAGCCACCCAGGTGCTCCGAGGGTGAGACTTTTATCAGATTTGTTCATTGTAGCTCAGAACCCAGGATAGTACCTGGCATATAACAAGTGCCTGATACAAGTATATTCTGTTCAATAAATAAGTCTACTGAGAACTCAGGCTGTGGAAATGAATGAGCTTTCACAGAGAAGAAACATGATGAGGATAGGAGGAAGAGGAATTCATGAAGATGACTGATGAAAGAAAAGGAAGAAATAAGAGAATATTGTCACAAAAGGTAAAAAAAGGAGGATTTTTAAGATGGGAGAGGTCAAAAGTATCAAATGCTATAGAGAAGTCAAGAAAGAGAATGAAAAGATTTATCAGACTAGTCAACTGAAGACACTGGTGGCATTCTATGGGTGGCTTTGAGAGTGGTGAGGGTAGAAGCCAGACTATTCTTGCAAAAAACTTCCTTATCATAACACAATAAAATTTAACTATAATTATTCAATAGTGATAATGAAAGTTAATTTCCCCTCAAATTTTCACTCTCTTCTATTATGGAAAAGCAAATTATTATTAATGTTTAAAATAAGAGAAAAGATCAAGTTAAAAACGCTTTAGGAAATATGGTGTCAGTTTCAAACGATTCATACAGCTCCATTCAAACTGTTCTTGATATCTCATAAGGAGTTTTTTAAAAAATTAAATTAAATTTAAAAAAGAATACTTATAGATAAGTACAATATATTTTATTATGTATATACACACACATACATATCTATACTATAAACGCCATCCATATATCTATACACACACAGACATATAGAGACAACTGATACCACATGTTTTGATGAATAATCTGTTTTCAAGTAGAGAACCACATTATAGGTGAGTACTTCATTAGAAGTGTGTGCCTGTGCTCCACACAGATATATTTACCCCAAAGATGCAGATGTACTAAAAAGAAGGGCCATATGTACCCCAATGTGCACAGCAACAATGGCCATAATTGCCAAACTGTGGAAAGAGCCAAGATGCCCTTTGACAGAAGAATGAATGGATAAAGAAGCTGTGGTCCATATATACAATGGAATATTATGCCTCCATCAGAAAGGATGAATACCCAACTTTTGTATCAACATGGACGGGACTGGAGGAGATTACGCTGAGTGAAATAAGTCAAGAAGAGAAAGTCAATTATCATATAGTTTCACTTACTTATGGAGCATAAGGAATAACACAGATGATATTAGGAGAAGGAAAGGAAAAGTGAATTGGGGTAAATCGGAGGGGGAGAAGAAGCATGAGACTGTGGACTCAGAAACAAACTGAGGGCTTTGGAAGGAAGTGGGGATGGAGGGACGGGTGTGTCTGGTGGTGGGTATTAAGGAGGGCATGTACTGCATGGTGCACTGGGTGTGGTGCATAAACATAGAATCTTGGAACACTGAAGAAGTAAAATTAAGTTAAAAAAAAAAAAAGAATTTTTAAAGTCTTACCTCTTCCCCTGGTTGGCCAGTTAATTTCTGTAGTTGTAAAATAATTCCATCAATATTTTCCTGAACCCACATGAAATCTTCATCATCGGCTGTTTCAAACTGTAGTCTTCAAGAAAAAGACAGAAAGTCAAAATACACCTTTCTCAATTAATGGTGCTGACCAGCACAAACTTAACCAATTAGGTGGCACTCTATTTCACCTGTCTTCTCCCTTACATTAAAGTGCTCTCTTTCCAGGGCTCAAGGTGTTCAGATATGTTAAAAGAATAACATCTCCTAATGTGAACATGCATTAACTTTAAAATTTCAATTCCCCGCCCTTGGCTAGCTATTGGTGAGGGGTAGGCTCTATCCAGCTTGTCTAAGAATGCCATTTCCAAACATCAGGAGGAATAGTCTAACCTATTGGAGGCTTTCTGGGCCAGATGCTGCAGTTTTGAAGCCACAAGTTGAAGCTTTTGTCTGAGGATTTCTAATTCATGATTATAGCCAGCTCCTCCTTCATTCATTTCAACCAGCTTAGAATAACTTGATTCCTTTGTCTCTCCTTCTATTTTCTGTTGAAGAACCCAATTTCTGGTTCGATCACTGGTTAAACTCCATGTGGTTGGCTAGCAATTTTTGGCAGAAAAAGAAAAAAGCAGTAATTCAAATGAACAGTGAATCACATTTTTTCTCAAGGGAACACACTTATGGTTTATACTCCAAATAAGTTTCCATGAATTTCCTTTTTTAAAAAAAATCATTTGTTCCTATTTATTTTTATTTTTAAAAAGATTTCATTTATTTATTTGAGAAAGACTGAGAGAACAAGTGAGAGGAGGGGGAGAGGGAGAAGCAGACTCTCTGCAGAGTAGGGAGCCTGACATGGACTCGATCCCAGGACCCTGGGATCATGACCTGAGCCAGCTCGATGCCCTGTCCATAACTGTTTAAATAATTTAGTCCAGTACTAAATTATATGTTCAAAGGGCTGTAGTATTCTTTTAAAAAATATTTTAAAACAGTATCAATTTACCTCATTAAGATTCTGATAGAGAATTCTTCTACTTTCTCGTTTTTCTTCTCGTTCTAGTTCTTGTTTCTGGAATTCCTGCATAATTCCCTGCAGTCGCTTTCCTTCAAGGTCTAACTTATAGACTTGTTGCCTTTTCTCCTCCAGCTGGCGCTGGAGATCTTCCACTTTGGACTGGAGCTCATGCATTTTTTTCTGTCCCTCAGTGTTGGCCTCTTGTTCTGTCTGCAACGTCTTCCTGTGAACCTGCCTATCCTTTTCCATTTGCTGTCTTGTTTGCAAAGAATCCAGTTTATATTTCTCGGTCTCATTTAACAATTCTACTATGCGACTGTGCTTCTCCTCCAGCTGTTTCTGTAGCTCTTTAAGGAGGTCCTCAGAGGGTAGGGAGGGCCGAGGCTGCCCACTATCATCACTGCTCTGCAAGTGAGCATGCAATTCTCGCTCCCTATCCAGGGTACTACTCATCTCCCGTATTCGAACTTTCTCAGATTCAAGAAGTACTTGAAGCTCTAAGTTTCGACCTCGTTCTTCTGATAACTGGGCATCATGTAGCACTCTCTGTGATTCTATTTTCTCCTGTGATTCATTAAGTAGTTGTTTCTGTTGCTCCAAAAGTAGATTTAGCTGAATATTCCTTTGTTTCTGACCCTCAAGTGAAAATTTCAAATCCTTGTAGAAGAAAGTTGAATTTAAGAATTTGTTAATATTATTAAAAATCCTTTATAAGTATATTATAATTATCCTTTAGTAATACTAAGTTGGTAGTATTTGGTAACAGAACAGATTATCCAGGTTACTAAATTTTCAATGGTTAGAGCTTAATTATTTGGACAGCCAGATGATTTTCATCAAAGAATATAAATAAAATATAGATAAGCTAAATAGTACTTTCTCTCCAAATATTAATCATATCTAGTCAAGGAATATGAAGCAGGGTATATTCCGTCTTGAAATAATGACTTTTTTAAAAAAAGATTTATTTATTTAATTTATTTATTTGACAGAGACAGAGATCACAAGTAGGCCGAGAGGCAGTCAGAGAGAGAGAGAGAGGAGGAAGCAGGCTCCCTGCCAAGCAGAGAGCCCAATGCAGAACTCGATCTCAGGACCCTGAGATCATGACCCGAGCTGAAGGCAGAGGCTTAACTCACTGAGCCATGCAGGCGCCCTCGAAATAATGACCTTTAAAAATATAAATATTTCCAATATAAGGTGACATGATTTCCCGAAAAGTCTCATTTTGTCCAATGTCACATATTAAAAATAATAGGGCTTATGGGGAAAGCAGATTAGGGACAAACTACTGAAAACTTATACAAATTTTAATAATAAAAAACAGAAATCAGTACTCAAGGGGACATCCTGTCCTGCCAGACAGAGAGCTCACTATGCCTGAAGGCTACTAAGATGGACATTCAAAAAAAAAACCCCAACAAAACAAAAAGTAATAGGGCAGAAATGCCTGCTACTACTTGGTTTTTTAGCATACAGCTAGTGAGCACCACATGTGAATGGAAGAAGAGCTCTGAGCCAGTGGGGCCATCATAAACACGGGCCCTGTGGGTGCAGTACAACCCGCCCTGAGCTGTGAGCTGTGCAAGGCTGGGCAGTGCCTCTTTGGAGTGAAGAGGCTTCATTTTCAATTTTTTAAAAATGTAACTGTGAGGGCTCCTGCTGCTAGAATGGTGTCATTGTTCCCCTTCCTAGGAGAAAACTAGAATCAAAACTGCTTGGAGTTAAACTGAAATGGATGCGCTATTTATCAAGTTGTATATGCACTAACTCAAATTCTCCAAACACACACTGTAGCAGAACAGTCTGTATGCACACCTCGATGTAGCAAAACAAAACTGCATCACACCATTAGCATTTCCTAGATAGATATTTAGACAACATACTAGTATTCCATATACGGTAAACAACTTACTGTACCTTGTAGAGTCTAAGCCCGACATTTTAGAAAGAAGAAAGTCTCAAGACTCTCTCTCTTCTGTTGTTTTGGATTTTCCACAGACTTTTAAAGACAAAGGTAACAATACCTCAAGTTCTTCTTTATCCCGCTCTTCATTGCGTCCTAGTTTGGCTTTCTCCTTCTCCAAAGCCCACTGGAGCTCTCTGGACTTTTTCTGTTCACTTGCTAATGTGTCATTAAGCAAATGTACTTCATCGGTTTTATCTTTGACTTCCAACCTAAATGAGAGACAACTGAACTTTTATAAAGTCACTTTAACTAAGTTTATATTGAGAGAAAGAACTCCCACTGAAAGTGGAGGCATATTATAAACTATTTAATAGGAAAATACTAGCCACATGAAGATTAAAGATTTCTGACTGTGGTTTATTTCAAATTAACTGTTTCTAGTAATACAACTTTTAACTATTATTTAGCACTGTAAACAACTTATTTTTACAAAATAACATTAATAGAAATTTTCCTCTGTTTTTTACTGAAGGGAAAATAGTGGGAATCACCACTGTTAATGTGTCCTTGGCAAGTAGAATATCTCACTATTTACATCAACAACTTATCCTTTTCACAAGCATTGTATTTTAAAACATTTTGTATATTTTAGGTAGATGAACCACAAATTTTATTGACATCATAAATATCACTTCAAATTACTTGGTGATAAAACAGAAGTCAAAATTATTTCTTATGCAATAAGTGTCCAATAGAACTGAACTCACAGCAGAGAATATGCCAATACCTAATGAATTTATCATTTGGAAGAATTTGGGAGTTTTTCCTTTCCACTGTAATTTTTCCTATAAATAACAAAGTTTCAAGTTATTTACACTTTATGTATAATGTTATGCTTTTATAAGATCTGCATAACGTCTGTGATTAAAATTATCCATTTCCTTCACCCAAATAGGTTTATAATAAGGAAGCCTGACATACCTGAAGGCTTCTAATTCCTTTAGGTGCTTATGTTGTGCCTTGAGTGTTGTTTCTAGTTCCAGTTTAGTTTGTGCAAGTTCACTCTTCAGCTCAGCAACCACCATTTTCTCAGAACTCAGTTGTTCCTGCAGCTCTGCTGCTCTGTCCTTCACACTGCTGAGCTCCACTTGCATCTCCAGCATCTGAGACTGCTTCTGCTGTATATTATACTCCAAGAGCTCTAAATGGAAAATTATTAATAGTTAAATTACAATCTTACAACCCATATTTGGTTTATAACTATTTTATTGATGAGAACTGATTGTTGATTTAGGAGATAGCTGCAAAGCAAATGTGAAAAGATTACAGTCAAAGTTGCCAATTTATAAAAATACGTATCATGACTATTTTCCTCATAGTGCTAATGGTCAAGATTTCAGAACTATAAATACATAAAAATGATAACAGTTTAACAAAATATATTAATCAATGCAAGACATGAAATAAAAGAAATGCCAGGTGTTCACAAATACTATACACAGAAGTGTGTATTTGCTCAAGTAGAATTTCAATAGCTCACACTAAAAAATGCCAATAATTATTGAGAGCCACACAAAGCACTTGCAGGAGTTTGGTACGTAACCATCAGTACAGTGCTGAGCACGGCTTGCTGGTTTTGTTTAGCACCCCTCTGCAGATAGTCCCTAGCAACTTTACTGTCATGTAAGATTGGATCACAGTTTGTTCTTTAAACACCAAGAAAACCCCTGCTACAAGTCTGTTACAATGAAAACAAATGAAAATATTTAAATCCCTAAGTAAAATAAATGAAAAAAATGTTAAGAAATATGCACCAGGAGCTTGCTTTTGCAAAAAATATAAACCTGTACACATAAGGCATTAATAAAGGTCTGCAGATAAATATATTTACCTAGGTGTTAAGAGTTGGGTTAACAGTAGGATTTAGGAGATTCTAAGGGGATACCCTATTTTTTTTTAATAAAGTGTTTTCTTTTTTTTTTTTTTAATTTATTTATTTGACAGAGAGGGAAATCACAAATAGGCAGAAGTAGGCAGAGAGGCAGGCAGAGAGAGAGGGAGAGGCCGGCTCCCTGCTGAGCAGAGAGCCTGATGCAGGGCTCCAGCCCAAGACCCCGGGATCATGACCTGAGCTGAAGGCAGAGGCTCAACCCACTGAGCCACCCAGGCATCCCCCCTATTCCTTTGTTTTACTCTATTCTTTTGTTTACTTTTTTTACTCTTTTACTTGTTTTTACTCATCTACTTGTTTACTCTTTACTTTTGTTGTGCTCTATTCTTTATTCTTTTGTTTCTCCATTCTACCTTGAATGTATTTTCAACTTAAAAAATTTTATCAAAGCTCATCACTTGATATTACAATTCACTGATTTTAGGAGATAGGAATAACATTGGCCTTAGAAGATAATCATGTTAGTTTAAGCTTTTTTTCTTTTTAAAGATTTATTTGAGAGAAAGAGAGAGCACAGGCATGAGGCACAGAGGGAGAAGGAGAGAGAATCCTAAGCAGACTGTGCCAAGCACAGACTCTATCTTAGGACCATGAGTTCATGACCTGTAACAAAACCAAGAGTTGAACGCAATCGCCCCTCAGGCACCCATTAGTGTAAGCTTTTAAAACTATTTCTTAGGGGTGCCTGGGTGGCTCAGTGGGTTAAAGTCTCTGCCTGTGGCTCAGGTCATGGTCTCAGGGTCCTAGAATTGAGCCCTGCATCGGGCTCTCTGCTCCGCAGGGAACCTGCTTCCTCCTCTCTGCCTGCTTCTCTGACTACTTGCAATCTCTGTCTATCATATAAATAAATAAAATCTTTAAAAAAAAAAAAACTGTTTCTTAGAAGCAGCTAAGGATGTACAAATATAAATATGTATCTATATTTTCAATGGGGTTCTATTTAACTTAAATAATTACAAAGTAAAATAATACTAATCAAGTCTCCAAAAATAATCTTCAGTTAATCTTATGTCTAAATATAAGATATATATGACCTCATAACACCTGTTATGGAGACTACAGTATAACTTTCAAAATTTGTAAAAGCATAGGTATTTCTGCCATTATAGCAAACAAAACTGGAGACTAAAATGTCTCTTTGTTAGATCTGGTGAAAATTAGATTGTATTTTAATCCCTACTGATTTCCATTCACAGCTCAATTTATTTTAACAGACAACCCTACCGAATAATGGGGAAAATACATGAATGAGCATACCACAAAGGCAAAAAATCCAGCTAGCCAATATGATATGAATGCAACCACTTCAGTAATTAGAGAAATTACATTAAAATTACACAATTAAAACCACAGTAACAATCCACTGCATATCCATAAGATTGGCAACAAAGGTCTGACAATGTCAACTACCAACAAGTAAGTGAAGCAAACAGGACTCTCTTACTCAGCTACTCAACTGGCAAGCTTACACGTTGATAGGACCACTTTGGATTACAAAATAAATGTGAAATGATGTAGTCTATGACTCAGCAATTCCACTCCTGGGAGTGAATATATACACCCAGAAAACTCATGTTATGTATGCAGCAGCAAAATAGTGTAACAATGTGCAGAACAGCACTGGTTTTAACAGCTAAAAAACTGAAATAACCCAAACAGTCAACCACAGAATGGATATATAAATTTTAAGAATTCTGTAAAGTAACAAAAGCAAATGAACTGGAGATAAATGCAGTAACTTAGAAAAATATTATAGAGAGGTAAAAGAAGCAAGATACAATAGTATCTTAGAATAGAATAGTAAAGTTCAAAAGCAGGAAAACTTCAAACTTACATGGTTTAGGAATACACAAATAAGTAGTAAAACTAAAGAATAATCAGGATAACGGTTTCCTCTAGACTACCATAGTGGAGTGTGTTTGGGAAGGAGCTTCTGAGGTACTTGACATGGGTAAAGTTTTCACAGACATTCATTTAAAGATGTTATCCTGTACATTTTTGCATTTTGCACTTTCCTATATGTATACTTAAGTTTACAATAAAAAAAGATTAAAAAAGAAATAGTTACTTTCATTGTAGATTTCATTTTCTTTTAGGGGGTTATCTTGACAAAGAACTTCAAAACAAAAAAAGATAATGAGCTTAATGGGCTACTTTTAAACAGCCTGATCAAAGCAATGCCTATTCATCTTAAGTTTTAAATATATCTGTTTAAAAACCAACTGGACAATCCTTTAATTCCCAGAGTCATTAATATAGATTATTTCCAATATAATGAGAATGAGAAGAAAATGTGACTAAAAGGAAATGTGTTTTAGATGAGTAATAATTCAAAGAAGGAAAACAGAGTGAAATAGTTCACTTATTTGCCGCCATCATGTGAGACTGACATATAGCATACCTTGGCTTGGTTGATCATTCTCTTGCTCTCTTTTCAGAGTAATTTTCCTACCATTCATTTGAGCATGCAGTGCTTGAATTTCAGATAACAAACTCCTTCTGTCTGCTTTTTGGATGCATTCCATAGCTGCTTGATATTCAATACTCTATAATAATGCAAAGCAAAATATCAAATGAAGAGAGTTATAAAGACAATAATACTAACAATCAGGAAGTCTGGAAAAAAAACTACCACCAACAAAAACATAAATGGGGGACGCCTGGGTGGCTCAGTTGGTTAAGCAGCTGCCTTCGGCTCAGGTCATGATCCCAGCGTCCTGGGATCGAGTCCCACATCGGGCTCCTTGCTCAGCAGGGAGCCTGCTTCTCCCTCTGCCTCTGTCTGCCTGTGCTCGCTCTCTCTCCCTCTCTCTCTGACAAATAAATAAATAAATAAATAAATCTTAAAAAAAAAAAAAATGGAACGCACATGCTGAAATTTTGGAAAGATATTAATTTTCTCTTCCTATTCATTAGGATTTATTTTTAATTATTAATCTTCACATTTACTTTGAAAATTTTCAAACATACAACAAAACGAGAAGAATATAATAAACACTCATGTACAAAGCCCAAGAAATAGCACCTATCAGCTAAAGCCACCTCTATACAACTCCCTGAACATTTCCTCTGTACCACCTACTTGAGAAATACTCAAATTCTAAGTCTGGTGTTATTTTCATGTGCTCTGTGCATTATCTTACATACACACATGCGTACAGTATGTTTTGCATGCTTTAAAACTTTATATAAATGGCATCATATGGTGTATTCACCTTTGCCTAATTTGTCTTCACTAAATGAATTTAAGTGAACTTCGTGTTGGTGAACCATCTGGGTTGGCACATACAGCTCTATTTCACAGCCATTTTCAATGTCAGATAGTATTTCATAGTATGAAGTATACAGTGCATTTTGAGCATCTTTTCATACATTTATTGGATACTTTTTTGTGCACATATTTGCATCATTTGTTCATTTTTCCAGTGGTTGTTTTATTTTCATTGGATATTTGGCCAGTAGTTTCCTTTCCTTATAATGTCTTTGTGTGGTTTAAGATTCAGCAATAATGAGGCCTGGGTGGCTCAGTCGGTGAAGTGTCCAACTCTTGATTTCGGTTCAGGTCATGATCATAGGGTTCTGGGAATGAGCCACATGTCAGGCTCCAAGCTCAGCATGGAGCCTGCTTGAGATTCTCTCCCTCTGCTCTTACCCCCTCACACGTGCTTTCTCTCTTTCAAATAAATAAATCTTAAAAAAAAAAAAAAAGTAGAAGAATCAGAGCAGTACTGGTTTCATAGAATGGGTTGGGAAGTGGTTCCCTTCTCTTCTTAATTTTAAAAGAGTCTGTGAAGGACTGCTATTATTCTTTAAACATCTGGTAGAATTCACCAGCAAAGCCATCTGATCACAGACCTTCTTTTATTTTACCTTCATTAAAGTAATGAGTCACATGAGTTATTTATTTATTTTAAATGTATTTTTTTTTAAAGAGTTTATTTATTTAACAAACAGAGATCACAAGTAGGCAGAGAGGAAGGAAGAGAGAGAGGGGAAAGCAGGCTCTCCACCAAGCAGAGAGCCTTGATGTGGGGCTCGATCCCAGGACCCTGAGATCATGACCCGAGCCAAAGGCAGAGGCTTTAACCCACGGAGCCACCCAGGCACCCCACATGAGTTTGTTTTTGTTTTTTTTTTTAAGATTTTATTTATTTATTTGGCAGACAGAGATCACAAGTAGGCAGAGGCAGACAGAGAGAGAGAGGGAGAAGCAGGCTCCCAAGCCCCGATGCGGGGCTTGATCCCAGGGCCCTGAGATCATGACCTGAGCCGAAGGCAAAGGCTTTAACCCACTGAGCCACCCAGGCGCCCCCCACATGAGTTATTTTTAATGGTATGCTACCTTTGCATTCCTGAGTAAGCATAAGGTGACTGTGTCTCTAAAAAATATACAAAGATTTGGTCTGGCATTTTGTTAAGAATTCTGCGTCTATGTTCATGAATAAAACAGGCCCATAGGTTCTCTTTCTTTTTTTTCTTTGTCTGACTTTGGTAACAGGGTTATATTATTAGACTCTTAACATAAGTGCAAGGCATTCCCCCAGTCTCCAACAATGTGAATCATATGTTTAATACTGGAATTAGCTATTCCTTGAATGTATGCGGACTTCACCTGTAAAACCATTTGAACTTGGTGTAATTCTTTAGGGTAAATTTTTTTGAACTATTTTTTATTATTTTGACATAATTTCGCCTACAGAAGAGCTCCAAAAATTGGGCAAGGAATTCCCATGTATCACTCACCCAAATTCTCTAAATGTTGACTACATTTGTTTTATCACTCTGTGTATATATATATATCTCTGTATGTATGTAACTACACACATACACATCCTTATTTTTTTTTTCTAAAATGTGTGAAGTGGCAGACAGATGCTCCTTTACCCCTAAGAACTACAGTATTGTATTTCCTAAAAACAAGAACATTCTCTTACAAACACAGTACAATTATAAAAGTAGAAACTAATCAACATAATACTATTATTTAATGTATAAAACTTATTTGTTCCCATGTGCCCTTCAGCTGGTACTCTCTGATGATCACATCTAACATAACTATAGTACATTATCAAAACTAGGTTTAGACATTGGTACAATTCTATTTAAATCACAAGGCTTACTGAGATTTCATTAGTTTTTACAAATAGTCATTCACTCTCCTGGTGTACAGTACTTTGAAATTTTGTCACATGCCTAGGGTTTAGTTACCACCACCATAATCAGGATACGGACCTGTTTCATCACCACAAAGAAACTCCTTCGTAGACACCTTTCCCCAGCCATAATCCTTGATAACCGCTGATCTGTTCATTATCACTATATTTTGGCATTTCAAACGTTATATAAGAGGTTTAGAGTATCAATAGTCTATTCCTTTTTAATTGCTAAGTAGTATTTCATTGTATGGATGTACTTTAATTTATCTGTTTATCTGTCAAAAGACATTGGGTTGTTTCCAGTATTAGAGTATTACAAGTAAAAATTGCTGACTGTTCTTGTATAGATCTTAATGGAGATACAGCTTTCATTTCTGATAAACATCTATGAGAACATGACTTCTAGGTCATACAGTAAGTATCCATATATTTAACCTTTATAAGAAACTGTCACTCTCCAGAGTGACTCTCCCATTTTACATTCCATTCAGCAATGTATGCGATGCAATTTCTCTACATCTTCACCAGCACTTGGTATTTCCCCTAATTTTTATTTTGGCCATTCTGATAGATATATAGTGGCCTCAATTTGTTTTGGTCTAATATATGCTTGTGCGTAGATTTCAGTTATGCACAAAAGTGAGGTAGTATACTTCATATGAGGAAGTACATGATGTCTGGTTGTTCTACTACTGTGATATTAATTCTGATCACTTGATTAAAGTGGTATCTGTAATGTTTTCCACTGAATAATTACTGCTTGAGTTATTACTATGACGTTTAATAAAGTGTGATCTTTCTTCATCATTTCTTCTATCCACTCTCTGGCATTCTATTTTAAGGAAGAATTTTTATCCATTTATTTATATTAGTATGAATCCATGAGTTCTTATTTCAGTTTTTGGTTTATAATCTGTCACTATCATTATTTAGTATGATGTTCCAGTTGTCCTAACTGCGGACACTGGAAACTCCTTCAAGTTGGCTTCTGTGATCTTCTGAAGTCTCCCCTTCATTCTTTGAGCAAGTCCTTGTCAGCAAAACAAGATATTCTTGGTTCATCTTATATGTCCCTCTACTTCAGCCCAGGAATCAGTCATTTCTCCAAGGAGTCCTAGCTCCTTTTAATGGAGAATGTATGAAGATCTGGGGACGCCTGGATGGCTGAGTTGGTTAAGCAGCTGCCTTCAGCTTGGGTCATGATCCCAGGGTCCTGGGATATAGTCCCACATCAGGCTCCTTGCTCGACAGCGAGCCTGCTTCTCCCTCTGCCTGCCACTCTATCTGCCTGTGCTCATGCTCTCTAACAAACAAATAAATAAAATATTAAAAAAAAAAAAAAAAGGAAGATCTGGGCAATAAGTGTTGTTAGTAGTTTTTTAACTATCAATTTTTTTTTTTTACTAGTTATAGATCTTTTCAGTTTTTCCACTTCTTCCTGTATGAGTTCTGAGAAGTGATTATTTTCCTAGAAATCATATCACCTATGTTTTTGAACTGATATAAAATTATTCATAATATTCTGTTATTTTACATCTCAGCTATTTTTAGTTATGATCACATTTTCATTTCTTTATAAAAATGTGCTTTACTTCTTTCCTTAAGCAGTTCTCCAGGAAAGTTTCTATCTTATTAGCCTTTCAAAGAAGAAACTTTTATAAGTTTTTATCCTCTCTATTGTACCAACATACTGCATTTCACTAACTTCATTTTTCTTTATTACAGCTGAACCTCATTATATGTGGATTATGTATCTACAAATCTGCCTATTCACTAAAATTTTTTTTCTTTTTTTTAAAAGATTTTTATTTATTTATTTGATAGAGATCACAAGTAGGCAGAAGGCAGGCAGAGAGAGAGGAGGAGAAGCAGGGTCCCCGCTGAGCAGAGAGTCCGATGTGGGGCTCAATCCCAGGACCCTGAGATCATGACCTGAGCCGAAGGCAGAGGCTCAAACCACTGAGCCATCCAGGCGCCCCCCTATTCACTAAAATTTAACTGTAACCCTGAAACAACACTTGTGGTGCTTTGACAGTAATTTGTAAACACACAAAGAGGGGCAAATATTTAAAGTGCCAGCTGTGTGTGTGCACAGCTGAAGTGGAACTAGGTACCATTCTGCTGTTTTCGTTCATCTCTTAGATTGCAAACACGTGTCCTTTGTGCCATCTATTCAGTGCTTTGTTTCTTTGCATTTTTCTACTCCTTACTGGTGACTTTTCTGTTTAAAAAGGTCCCTAAGCACAGAGATGAAGTACTACCTAGTGCTACTCATCACAAGAAGACTGTATTTCATGCAGAGAATATATGTGATAAGCTTCGTTTAGGCATGAGTTATATAGTGCTCTTGGCCATGAGTTCGACATTAATGAATCAGTGATACCTAGGACATAAGGTGTCTTTAAAAAGAAACCCACACAAAACAAAAATTATGTATTGGTTGGTTGACAAATGATGTGACCAGGGGCTCACAGGAACCCACCCGCTGTATTTTCCCTAGTAGCAATGGCTCAGCAGTCACAGCAACTTTACAGAATCTAATTACTGCAGACAACGAGAACTGACCATCACTTACTTCTAACTTCTTTGGACTTATTCTGTTGCTCTTTTCTATCTAAGTTGGATGAATAGCTCCTTAATTTTCAGTGTTGCTTAGTTTCTACCACAAGATAAAACATTTAAGGTAATAATTTTCTAATATTCTTAGTGGATCCTGTTAAAATTTTAACTTTCAGACCTTCTCCAAAAGTAATCCATAACTCACTTGCTTATTAATATTAAAAAGCATTCTTTGTTTCAAAGTTTTATTTTATTACCTGTTCTTCTATTCTCTGTTCCAAACAGTTTAATAATCCAACTGCATCTTTAGTACATAGACCTGTCAGCTCAGTCTGAAACGCAGCTAGTAAAACACTGCGTTCCTTTAAGAAAACTTGTTGAAGAGCAAGCAGAAGTTCGCCTCGCCAATCTGGGGAGCACTCATGAGACTGGGAACCATCATAAACCTAGCAGAGTATAAAAAACAAGTCAGTTTTCAAATAAGCATGTTTTAAAAAAAACTCTAAAAATGATACTTATCTACCAACCAAAATAAATAGTATAGGTCAAAAGTAAAGCACGGATTTGCTTCCAAGTGTGTGGCTTGTGGCATTTAAATGATACATAGTAATTCATATGTAATTACATAATAAAAGACAATAATTTAATCTATAAAGTGCCTTATTATTAGCAAAAGTCATATAAAACTATTAAGATACACAATATTGAGTACCTCGGCATCTCTTTGCACTTGCATTTTGGTAATTAAATCCTTAAGAGATGAGATTGTACTGAGATAAGCTCTTCTTTCTTCTAGCCAAGATTCTGACACTTGCTGAACAGAATGGTCCTCTCCATCACTATAGGGAGACTCAGTGAGGGAGAGCACCTGCATGCCTTCATTATGGACAGCTCTCAGTAATCCCTAGAAATAAACCCAAAGGCCAGAATTCTGACAACTTCTTCAAAGACAGACATACAAAGAAATATAAATTTTAAGTAAGGTGGCTTTATCTAGTTAGACTACTTGGAAGAGCCACTGTAGGAAGAAAACACCAGGCTACGACTACTGACTAACTTTTTCTTATGGACGGGATGTAAGTCTATGACTGTGTAGCTCTCACCTGTTTCTTCTACTTAACTGATATGCTCTTCTTGGATTTAATGATTAGCCACTAATCTAGCCAAAAGAAGTAAATAAGAGATAAATTCTACTCCTGGGGATTGCATTAATAATTTTGGCACTCAGAATCACCAGGGATAAAAACTATTTTAAAAAATCTTTAGATAAATAATTATTAAATACATTGTACTTTATTATCTGCAAAATACAGGAATTACACTAAACAGATTCTAAAGATTCATTCTTGCTTTGCGATTCTCTCTTCAGAGAACAATATACCTTCTAAAAAACTGCTATGTTCAATATAGAAACCACACAGACTAAGTTTCACTAAAAGACTGTCTTTCAGTACCTTTATTTTCTTCGGAAATGAATCTGTTGAACCTTCACCTTCATCTCCTCGGTCTTCTGATGCTATGTCAAATCCCTGACTTTGTGTAAGATAAATTCCCTGACCCCAGTCTGATCCAGAATCTAAAATAAAGAAAATGACCACTGACTATTAAAAAGAAACAAATACTTTTTAAGTAAGTACTAAAAAAATGTCAGAAATGTATATAACTTGGGCGCCTGGATGGCTCAATGGGTTAAAGCCTCTGCCCCGGGGTCCTGGGATGGAGCCCCACATTGGGCTCTCTGTTCAGCAGGGAGCCTGCTTCCCCCTCTCCCTCTGCCTGATTCTCTGACTACTTGTGATCTCTTTTTCTCTGTCGAATAAATAAATAAAATCTTTAAAAACAAAAAACAGAAAGCAAAACAAACAAACAAAAGAAATGTATATAACTTACCACTGGAACATATTTCTCTAGTTTGGTAAGCATCAGAATGTGTTAATTCAGGAACTGAGGATCCCTAATTAAAGAACACAGAGGAATACATAACGTTTTTTGCTTTAATAAAAATAAAAATAGGACCCAATGAATAGTTGTGATCTTTTATAGTGCTGTCAAAACACAAATAAGAAACTCAATTAAATCATACATTTTACAATAAATGGAACTATCCATGGTTTACACTTGATCTTAGCCAAAAGGCCGAGAAGCCATGGTTTAAAAGTCTTTTGTTTTTTTCCAAATGGATAATCCCACAAGAAGTCATTCATGAGTTAAGGAATAATATGGTGCTCCAAATTTGCAGAAGAACTTTGTGGAAAGTTATTATCTGACTACACAATGGAAAGATTAAAAACTGCAATTTTATCTAAGGAAGAGATTACCCAAATTTCTTTTTCTGTTAAAAACAAAGAATTGGGGGGGGTGAAGCACACAACGTTGAAAAAACACATATTATGAAAACCAAATACCTCTTTAGATCTCAGACACTGTATCACTGCCTTCAAGGTACCACATTCCTCTGTCAGCAACTGAACAGCAACATAATGCTCTCTCTTTAAGGTTTCAGTTTCAGAAATATGTCTGGATTCCATATCCAAAATTTCAGCAGCATGTAGTTCTTGCATCTGCTCAATTTTTTCAGTAAACTGATTGATTATTTCAGTGACTTCTTCTGATGAACACTCACTCTGTAAATCAACCTGGATTCCTACATTTCTAACAAGAACTTGTGGAGTCTGACTGCTGCTATTAACCTTGAGGGTCCCCTCCATCTCGGATGCCAAACTTTTATCCACGTTAGTAGGAAGTGGTTCTAATATGCAGACTTTTGTGTTTTCCTGTACCACAGTCTTATCTTCTTTTTCTAAGAAGGAGGATAATTTCTCTTTCGCTTCTGTGAGTTGATTCCTAACTTGGCTTAAATCTTTCTGAAGAGATGCTATATTTGTCTCTTTTACCTAAAACATAATGAATAAAACAGTAGAACATTCAATTAAAAATATTAAATGTAGAATTTTGGGTAGAGAGACTATTCATGCATATTAATATGCTCATTTTCCTCAGAATAATACAATAAATATTACAGAAACACTCAGATTCTATATAAATTTGTATATATGTGTAGTCACAGTTACCATAGAAGTGAAATTATTTTAACAGACTCTTTTGGTATTTATGGGATAAAGAGCTCTCTTTAATATCTTTCTCCTCATTCATTAACAGACTAGAGACTAAAAGCATCTTTCTATAAAAGATTCAAAGAAAACCAAGCAAGAACATGCTAGTAAAGAAATTTATAGTAACTTTTCATCAAAGCCACAAAAGATTTTTTTTTCCAGCTTTTTGGTTTTTTACAGAAGAGAATATACTTCAAAATGAAATTAAGATATGTAAAAAAAGTTAAATAGGACATATGTTACTTATTTTACCAAAAGCTCTTCCTGAAGCTTTTCTGCTTTCTCTTTGTAATTGGCAAGTTCTTCTTTGATAGCTGATGATTCAGCTCTAAGAGCCTCAAGTTGACAACAAAATCCACTTTCTTCACTGGTATCAATAGGCTCAGCAGTTGCCTGAAGTGCAGTGGAAAACATTTAAAAACACATTATTTTCAAAAGATAGAGCCAAGTTCAAAAGCACTTATACTTCTAATGAAGCTTTTTCAATGAAGCTTTTTCCAGAATGACTGCTTATCAGATAAAAGGGTGTAGAAATGATTCACGTTCTTTCAACAAATAGGAAAACTTTTTTAGGAACTATCATTTTATGTTCTTGAGACAGTAAAGAAATAATTATTTTCTGGAAGTCAAAGATACATCATGTTAGTATATATAATCCTAAATATTTATAAATTATTAGTGAAAGTATTGTTACCATTCAGAACACTTTTTTTTTTTTAAAAAGATTTTATTTATTTATTTGACAGAGAGAAATCACAAGTAGACGGAGAGGCAGGCAGAGAGAGAGAAGGAAGCAGGCTCCCTGCTGAGCAGAGAGCCCGATGCGGGACTCGATCCCAGGACCCTGAGATCATGACCTGAGCCGAAGGCAGCGGCTTAACCCACTGAGCCACCCAGGCGCCCCCAGAACACTTTAAAAAAAAAAAGATTTTATTTATTTATTTGACAGAGAGAGATCGCAAGTAGGCAGAGAGGCAGGCGGGGGTACGGGAAGCAGACTCCCTGCTGAGCAGAGAGACCAATGTGGGACTCGATCCCAGGACCCTGAGATCATGACCTGAGCCGAAGACAGAGGCTTAACCCACTGAGCCACACAGGTGCCCCAGAACACTTTCATATTTATATCACTTTCCTCAAAAAATACCAAGTCTTACTAAGATATTTCTTACAAGTTTTATATACATAGAAAGTCACGTTAATATTTTAATATGACTATAAGAATTTATACTTCCAGGTAGCTAGGACAAAAAAGACTATTAAATGGAAAAAATTATCATACTTTGTCAAACAAATTATATATTTATGGAGTCTTGCTGTTAGTTAATTCCCTAGTATCAGATAAGACCACACATTTAGTACTCAAAATTATAAATATATAAAGTGTGAATTTGAAAATTAAAGTCCTTCTACTATCTCTGCCCTATGCTAAGAAATAAAGGCCATTTCAGATCTTTACATAAGTAGACTTAAAAGGTAAGATAAATATTATTTCTAGGAAAGGAAAGAACCTATTATCAGGTATAAAATCTCAGGTGCCTGGGTGGCTCAGAGGGTTAAGCTGCTGCCTTTGGCTCAGGTCATGATCTCAGGGTCCTGGGATGGAGTCCCACATCGGGCTCTCTGCACAGCAGGGAGCCTGCTTCTCTCTCTCTCTCTGCCTGCCTCTCTATTTGTGACCTCTCTCTGTAAAATTAATAAATAAAATTTAAAAAAATAAAAAATAAAATAAAATCTCAAAAGCTAATGACTTATCACTAACATGTTACTTCAGCAGAATACCAATATATTTTGATGTATCAATTACTTAAAAGGAATGATCAAATAACATGCATGTTAGATGGAACAGGAAAAAAAAAAAACCACACAAGTTCCAAAAGACATTTGCTAATCTTAACATCTCTATCTTTCTTTTGACTGCTCTACTTAATATGAGTATGCTAGTGAAATAAATAACATGATTTCGAGATTACAATATAATCTGTATCCATTATTATTTTAGTGATAATAATATGACTATACAGAAAAGTAGTATTTTTATAAAAACCCTCTATATATGAATTGCTAGATGTAAAGAACGCCATATTTAATTTAAATTAGTAATCAGTTTAAGAACAAAGAAAAAGAGAATTCCCTATGGCATTTAAGTGAAAAAAATAAAAAACAACTTAACCTTGAAAACTTCAAAATCTCCTTCAGGGCTTCTTTTCCTTTCATTACCTCCCTGGTTTATCTCCTCCTCCAATAACTTCTTTAGTTCTAGTAGCTTCTTTTCTTTCTCCAAAGCATTTTGCTTCACAATTTCTACCTGTTTTTTTTCTAAAATCAAACTAGTCTGCATTTCAACCACCTGGTTTTCTAATTCTGATATTCTCAAGGTTAATGCTAATACATCTGGGTCCATCTCATTGTCTCTTACTGGATTTAAATTCTGTACATTTGTTCTTTCAAGTTCTGGTGAAACTGCTTGTTCATCGTGACAGAGTTTTGCATATTCCTTAACTGCTTCAAGTTGGACTTGACTCACAAGAGCAGCAGCAACTTTTTCTTCAAGTATATTCTGTAGGTTTACAATCTTCCGTTTAAGCATTTCTGTTTCAGATTGGCCTTGTTCTTGCATGTCCTTTATAAGTTTGTAACACTGGGTGAGTTCCAAGTCCTTTGCACTCACAGTGCCCTCAAGCTGTAGCACCTTTGTTTCCAAACTGCTTATGGAACTTCTGCTGTTTTCTTCAAAAGACGTGACGTAAGTCTGATTTTCTAGGGGTTTAAAGGCATTCTCAGTAAGGTGATCTTCCAGTTCAGGTTTGATTTTGCTCGGGTCATCTATGACCATATTAATGCTTTTCTCTGGTACACTTTGGATTTTTTCCATATTTTCACGCTCTCTCTTTAAGCTGCATAATTCTTGTGTTAGCTTGTTCATTTTTAAATTGGTTTCTTCAAGTACATTTTTCGTAAAAGCCATTTCTTCATTAGTGGTTTCTACTTGCTGTTCCAAAGCCAGTTTTTCAGCTATTACCATATCCAACTGATGTTTTAAACTATCTGCTTCCTCTGGGAAAGGGTTGGCGTCCATTGATGTCTTCTGTTCAATATTTGCCAATTCCTGTTGAAGTTTTTCAATCACGTCATTGAGCTGCTCAATTTCTTCTTCCCTACTTTTCTTCACACGTTCCTGATCGCTCATCAAACATTCTATCTGGGTTTCAAGATCCCTTATCAGTTCATTTTTTTCTTCAATAAGCTGTTAATGAAAACAAATAACACATAATAAATATGTATTTGCATTTTGGGCATTTTATTTTTTATTTTAAGGGCAGGATCTCAAAGGGTTGATCTCACACAAATAATACACTTCTCAGACATGTTAGATTAATTTTGATATAAACCAACAGTCCCCATCATATCAAACAAGGACCTTTGTCTAACTTTGTTCAGAAACTTCTATTAAATATAAAGTGATTAAACATTAGTAGATAATTTCCTATAAATAGTCAATACCAATACATTCTAATTGAAAAGAATGAAGTAGTAAAATAAAAATGGTTAACAGATGGTGTTATCTTATTTAATCCATATCAAATAGAATTTTATAGATTTTGTTAGAATGATATAATGAAATCTGAGTCACCAGAGATTCTCTGGAAAACATCCAAAATCCTTGACAGTATTAGTAGGGAATAAAAAATACACATAGCCTGTAAAGCCAATATGTCTTTTTTTCTTTTTTAAGATTTTATTTATTTATTTGAGAGGGAGAGACAGAGAGAGGGAAAGAGCGAGCACACGTGAGCACGCACATGCACAAGCACGCAAGAACAGGGTGAGGAAGAAGGAGCAGGGCTCAATCCCAGGACAGCGGGATCATGACCTGAGCCGAAGGCATGCGTTTAACCGACTGAGCCAACCAGGTGCCCGAAGCCAATGTACCTTAATAAAATAAAATTAATGGGTAAAAGAGGATAACTTTTATTCAGTTCTTATACTCAAAGAGAAGCTGAAAAACAGCATTTGCCCTTCAAAATTCTAGCTTAATTTCATGTAGTAATTTAAAACTAGTGTACCTTATTATCTGTTGTAATTTTAAGTTGATGCTGAAGTTTTGTAATTTGCTCATTTAATTGGTCAATTTCTATTTCTTTTTCCTGCATTATTTGAACAAATTTTCCAAACAACCCATGTTGGTCCTGAGTAGAGATAGCATCAGATTCCTTTATGGCAAATCCCAATTTCTCCATTTCATCCTAGGGACCAAAAACCCCAATCAGTTGGATAGATCATTACATGTAATTTTCTGAATACTCTATCAATTAAGTGTTACAAAAGATAAAGTGCCCAAAATGTACAAACAAAATGAGCAATCATTTTAAGTCAATAATTTTTTTTAAGTCAATAATTCTTAAAATATTTTGATAAAAGTTCTAAAAATTTTTTCATTCGTGATGAATTCAATTATTATGCTGGGTTGAAAATAAGTTCCATGCAAACCCATTTGCAGCGAATGTTCCTCTGTTAAGAATTATTTAGCAGCTAGACTCAGCAAGTGCTTGAGTACTAAGATGAAAATTATGAATTATGAACAAAGTTTTTCTTAATTAATTACCTTAAATAATCTGTTTTCTTGTTCAAGTTCTTGAAGGCGGGTAGTAGATTCCTTTTTCTGTATTTCTAATTGCATATGGAGTTGCTGAACTTCTTCATTCTTATTTTCCAGTTCCTCTCTAAACTGCTCTAATTGTTCTTCTAAGTTTGTAATCTTTGATACCAAAATATCAAAAGGGAAGAGGAAAAAAAAATACCCGTTTATACAAATGTTTGTGAAACGAGAATGAAAAGTGCTGAATTAGGTATATAAAACATATATACTTAAGACATATGAACCATGAGAATAAAGGGGTTTCTCTAAGCCAGTATATAACTATGTGGTTTCTAGGTATTTCCAAACTGATCACCCTTAAATCACTCCACTTAAAGCAAAGAGAGGAACTTCAGATGAAGGAAAGATTCAAGGGGCCATTTCTTACCTAAAATATTTTCTGACAAAGCAGAAGAAGTCATGGAAGGAAGGGAAAGAGTCCACATTTTAAATCTTTTTTTTTTTTTTAATATATTTATTTATTTATTTATTTGACAGAGAGAAATCACAAGTAGACAGAGGCAGGCAGAGAGAGAGAGAGAGGGAAGCAGGCTCCCTGCTGAGCAGAGAGCCCGATGCGGGACTCGATCCCAGAACCCTGAGATCATGACCTGAGCCCAAGGCAGCGGCTTAACCCACTAGCCACCGAGGCGCCCCCACATTTTAAATCTTATTTCATGTTAAATTTAGTTGCTATCAAAAGGTTCAAGAAAGCTTCAAAATTAAGTCAGTTGTTTAGCTACCAAATGAGACTAGCTCAAATTAGTCAGTACTTAACCTAATGAAAGGTTTGGCTGCATGTGCTTTGCTTTAGTAGACCAAAGGAGAGGTAGACTCTAAGACTGTGAGATCCTTATGTCAGAAATACAGAAACTTAAACAGCAAGTTATTAATACCATTTTAGATAAAATTAAGAGAACTCCTATATGTTAGGACAATAGAAATTTAGCTCTTTTCTGAGCACAGATTCCTGTTAATGTTAAAGCAATTACTCTGAAATGGTTATATAGAGACTGAAACTAATGAGTTTTAAGAGCTGTTATCATTATATTTTAAAAGTTGGGTCTGATTAAGGAATAGTCGTTTGGCTCAATGCTTTGTAGCTACTTTAGCTACTTAATAAATATTTAATGAATGATCAAAATTGCTGTATTAACAGCAACGCAGAATGCAGAAGCAACATTATTCAGTAGTAGCTGGCTCAGAGGGTAGCCTATAAATCATTTATTTCCTTAGAACTTGAAAGGAACCATATGCTGCTTACACCCAGACATGTAATCAGAATCGTATCTTAGCACTAACAAGGCAAAGCCCCTGAACAGAAATAGTATTAATGCTAATAATAGTAGCCATCATTTATAGACAATTTGTTGTTAGGTATTCCATAAGGCGCTTTATAGGTATCATTTTTTAAACTCTGTAACAACCTTATGAGATCTTTACTTGGATTATTCCCACTTTGGAGATGAGGAGGGAGTCACTGAGAACAAAGTACCTTGTCTTGAGGTCACAAGACTAGTATGTGGTAAGGAGTTTACCTTTGGAGGCTTACATTCTCTCTCTCTTTTTTTAAGATTTTATTTCAGAGAGTGTGAGCAAGCAAGTGGGTCGGAAGGGCACA
This sequence comes from Neogale vison, assembly GCF_020171115.1. Taxonomy (NCBI): domain Eukaryota; kingdom Metazoa; phylum Chordata; class Mammalia; order Carnivora; family Mustelidae; genus Neogale; species Neogale vison. Next base: position 159,575,096 of record NC_058094.1, on the reverse strand, counting down.
GGGAGAGGGAGAGGAAGAATCTCCAGCAGTCCGCTGAGTGAGGAACCCCACAATGTGGGACTCCATCTAATGACCCTGAGATGGTGACCTGAGCCTAAATCAAGAGCCAGATGCTTAATGACTGAGCCACCCAGGTGCTCCTACAGCCTCACATTCTTAACTATCATTTATCCTGCTTATAATAACTAATGTCTGGAACTCATTTTCTGTGCACTGGTATTAAACTCGGTAGACACACCTTAAACACATTTAATAGGTGCTCATATATAATTATCAGGTTGGTTTGCTGAAAACTATGATGATTTTATCTACTTCAAAGTTATCTAATGCAGTAGTATTTATACCTATCCTTATCTTTCACAGCTACTTTTGATGAAAGGTATTACTTTAATATACATGTAGACATTTAAGTTCAGAAATGATGCTCCACCTCAAATGCTATTTGATTTTTGGGGTACCTCTTAATCCTCTGCCTACTTCATCCTCCCCCAAAAACCAACCTTCCCCATCAGTTTGTTCTGTGTATTTAAGAGTCTGTTTTTTCATTTATTTGTTTTGTTTTACTTTCTTGACACAAGAGTTTACGGTCAAATTCTAAATTTGATCTAAAGTCTTGCTATTCAAAATGTAGTCCCCAGAGCAGCACAACTGGCATCACCTGGGAACATGTGTGATGCACAAACTCCAAAGCCCCACGCCAGACCTACTGAATCTGAATCTTCTTATTAATAAGATCCCCAGGGGATTCATGTGCACACTAAAGTCCGAGAAACATTGGCCTAAAGTACTAACATTTCTGTTCTAAGAAGCTGAATTTGCGTCATCACAAGAGAGACCTCAATTCCCAAAGACAACAACTGTAGGATTCTTTCCTCCTGTTCAGCCAGACTCTACTTTCAGTCCCAGGCTGTCCTATTACTGAGCCTATAACAACCAAAACCACAAGAATATTACTAGGGTTTTAAAATAGAACGGTGGCTATTTGTTTTAATCCCGTTTACTTTAGCTACTAAATGTTATCTATACTGTTTGGATTATATTTATTTGCAACTATTTGTGTTTTCTTTTAAAACCTTTTTTAATTGCTTTCAAATGTGTATATGCCTTTTTTAGTTAGACATTAGATCTTTGAAATCTGCTAGCTTTACAACTGGATAGTGGTAATCAACATGTACTACGGTCTTAATAAATGTTGAGTGATAGTCTTTAATACTTCTTACCAACAAGGCAAAATATTCCCCAATTCTTTAGCAGTACAGCATCACAGGACTTCAGAATCAGAGAAATCTAGGAGGAATGCTTGCTCAACCACCTACTGCGTGACTATGAACAAGTTGTTTAACCTCTCTTAAGACTCAGTTTACTCATCTGTAAAATGGAGGTAACACTAGAGCCTATCCTCAGGGAGACTGTAAAGATTAATGACATCAGGCTTTTAAAATACCACTTTATAGCACAGACCTCCAAAAAGTTAACTACGATCACTTATTACTGCCATCTATGAGCTAGATTTCATTAGCTCTATAGAGTTAAGACCTACTGAAGGCATCTTTTTCTTAAAGAAATTCTTCCTTCTATTTTCCCCACATTATTTCCTTTTTCTTATCATCCTATCTTTAAAGTTTCTTCTCTTTCTATTCATTTGCATTTCTAAAACTTAAACAAAGTTGTGCACAGATTAACGCTAAGAGAATAGTAGAAAAAATAAAATGACACATACAGACATCTTCTGTTGATATTCCATCAGATATCTGAAAACATTTGCCTAACGCAGGAGAGAATGCTTAAGAAGTTATTTTCATTAAAAGATTTATCTTTTAATTCTATGTTCCTCCTCTCTTTCAGTCTTTAGTCACAGATGAGTGGGTTCTGACAGAGTACTTGTCACTGTTATTAAAAACTAGGTAGACTAGGATGAACTATCATTTTAACCCTTTACTCACTCAACACACCTGGCTCTATCCTATCTATAAAACACTGCGAGTTGGTTGACAGAAGCTGGCTGACCGGCCTCCTTGTAGTTCTGAACAGCTATGATTCTGAGTAAAATGTAGACTGCTATCAAATACTGACCTCAAAATATTAAGGGTCAGTAATGTTATATTAAGTTCAGAAGATAATTAAAATATAAAGTTAGTAAAGTTAATCAACTATTTCAACTATTCATAATCAACTATCATTGTTTCAGGGTTCAGTTTTGAAAGTCTATTTTTTTAGAGAGCAGACAATTTCTCTATTACTGTAAGGCACTTTAAATGTTCTTTTCAAAACACATAAAAGTGGTTACAGATAAACAAGTGTTGCCTGCCTGTTGCAGAAAAACCAAAAAAGCAAAATAATCAAGAACCTTTTAGATAAACATTAGTCAGTGTAATATGATAGTGAGAAAATAAACCTTCTCATGGAGATGATCATTTCTATTCATCACTTAGAGGGCTTTTTTCTGAGCCGGATTTTAATTGATGTCTAAATCATTCTTATATTTTACAAGGGACTTATTAACATTCATTTACTCTTTAAGTTCAATAGCTATTTGTTAAAATATATTAAATATCCTGAGAAAATTATGTGGAAATAAAAATGTAATTTAAAACACCTTAAGTATTTTAAATGATATGATATAGCTAGATGATGCAATGTACAATATGTTTTAGAAAAGCTAATAGTAGACCAAGATTTAAATAAGTTTAATTTAAATTGAAATTAGAAATTATTACTGTATTAAAAGTGGATTTTCTTTTTGTTTGAGAAGGGAGGCAGTAGAAAAACACAGGAAAACTTTATATAATTACTGTATTGTTAAACTTTTGTTTTAAGAACATGTTTAGTATATTGTAAAATAGCACAATAATAACCTCCCAGGGCAACGTAACTTAAAAAACAAAACAAAACAAAAAGCCCCAAAACCCCAAAACCAAACCCTACAGCAAACTAGCAATACTTCAAAGCCCATGGTAAGTAAGAAAAAGTTTTGTACTAACACAACTCTCTCTACACTCTCCTCTTCACTCAGTTCATATTTTTCTTTTTGTCTTTATAACTTCTTCCCGTGTTAAGGCCTTTATATTTGTCCCCTCTACCTGTAACACTCTTCCTCATAGCAACGTATTTGTTCAAATCTTTATTGTCTTCAAGGTCAACTTAAGCAATGAGCTAAGAAATCATCTAAACTTTGGTTTCAGATTATAAACTCCATTCTATATAAATGATATTCTTGAATAACTTATTTAAAATTATTTAAAAATATTTCAAACCACATTTTGTCATTAAAGGTAAACCACTTACCTCTTTTTCCTTTCGGTCTATGGCATCTCGCTCAGCCTGCAACTGTATTTCTAGGGACAATTCTGCTTTAGCTTCTATAGCTCCACACAGTTTTGGGTCCTCTACCTTTAAATATATAAGAATTTTTTCAAAACTTCAGACATTAAATCATGATTCATTTTAATTAGAGAAGTAGCACTTTCATTTCTCCAATTAGCAGTTGATTACATGAATGAATAATCAAAGTTATAGATACACAGGTTTGAATGCATTTTTATATAAACAGGAATGTCTGACATTCTTAAAATTCATTCCTCAGGTAAAACCTATCCCCTGAACTGCTCCCTTCCTAACCTTCCTTATCCTGCTCTTCTTTCATTCTTGCTTTCTGCATTATAATGGGAATAGACTTCATTCCTTAGTCTGGGATAAAGCATCAGCCTCAACTGGTGTCCACAGCTTTTTCACTTGGCTATTATTTTACAATTACAACCTTACTGACTGTTAAAAGGATCATTAATTCTTCTGGTTTAGCTAATCTTCCTTTCTCAGGACTAAGGTATGCAAGTAACATCTGGAGATAGGAATAAACAGATATAGTTATGGTGTCACTAAAGATATAAAGGTATATTTATATTTTGTAATAATATCAATAAAAAATCAGTAGTAATTTTTATTTAAAGGAACTGATGTTCATGTAACTAAGAGTAACTGGCATTAAAATACTTGATAAAATTAACCTAAAGAAAATGGCACACCTTTTGAAAAGTGTCTGCACTAACGAGTAAGGCTTGCTCCAGTTCCCTTACTCTGAATTCCAATTTCTCAATTTCTTCGTTCCGTTCTTGGATATCCCTCTGAAGCTGTTCTTTAGACAGCAAAAGCTCACTGCACTTGTCTGTTTTTTCTTTCAAATGATTTGTTAACTGTTCAACCTGGAAATATAATGAGCAAAAACTGTTAATTAAAAAAAATTTCAACAAGCTAATAACCTATCCTCATTTCAACAAGTATTTCCAGACATTATGCTAATTTTATTTTTGATAAGGATAGCAATGATCATCTCCAACTATGGTGACATTTTCTGAGTTGACAAAACAAAACAGTAATAATACTGTTCTCATCAACCCTTTACAAAAAGTTCTTTCTCTTATGACAAAGATTTTCTCCAGCTAGGAGGAGAAAAAATTTACATTTTCTAATAAAATATAAATAAAGTATAAGCTCTAATGGTTCAACCACACTAAAACCTAATAAAAATGACAAGCTTACAGAGTACTGACTTACATTCTTATGTGAGATAAGATAACCTTAATAGAAAAAATAAGCAGAGAAGTTTATTTAATTGGGTAATACTGGAAGATAAATTTCAATGCAAACAATTTTTAGAGTTTCAAGATTCTTTCACACTGAAGACATTTTTAATTTTCTGATTTTGAAGACTTATATATAATAGAAAGAATTTCCTTTAAGTTCTTCACAATACACATCTTATTTTACACATAATATACAAATTATTGTAAGGCAGACAACATCAGTAAAGTTCTTACCTCTCTAGTTTGATGTTCATTGATAGGCTGGAAACGAGGTATAACCTTAAGTTGCTGTTCTAGTTTCTGTATTTCCTGTTGGAATACATCTCTCTCATGTTCCCTATCAATGGCTTGTTCCTGAAGTTTAAATAATAACAGTAACAGATGAAACAACATATATTGAAGCTATTATTTCTGCTACTTCCCTTTAGTTACACACATAGCTTTATTTGAAGACAAACAACTGATGACCACAGACTAGCCCAAACCAAAAGGTTTAAAAAAGATACCATCTTTTCTATGGTACGTAGCCTATTTGGACTCTTTGATAAAACTTTATGCATTTAAATATTATTTGAAGAACATTAAAAAATTCAATGTTAAATATAGACTAATATAAAAATATTGTTCCAAAAATGAGTTTATTTTTCTGGAACAAAAGAGCAATTCCAGGGACGCCTGGGTGGCTCAGTTGGTTAAGCGGCTGCCTTCGGCTCAGGTCATGATCTCAGTGTCCTGGGATAGAGTCCCACATCGGGCTCCTTGCTCAGCAGGGAGCCTGCTTCTCCCTCTGCCTCTGCCTGCCTCTCTGTCTGCCTATGGTCACTCTCTCTGACAAATAAATGAATAAAATCTTAAAAAAAAAAGAGTAATTCCATTGTTATTCATTTTAAAAAAAAAGCAGAGCAGATTATTTAAAATAAAGTTCTTTTATCCTAACCTAGATTTCATATCTAAAGTTATAAAATGTGTCAGAACTGATTCCCTGGTCTATAAAGAGAATACCAGGCCTTAAATGAAATCTCAAAGAAGAAAATCCATGTGAAATTAGAAGACTTAATATCATTTTGGAAGACAATAATGACAGCATAACAACTTCCAATCCCGTTTCCCAAAGCACACTGTTACTATGTGTATCTTTTTTGGGTCAAACAGTATTGGCCAGTTAGCTTTACTCAGGATCCTCAACCTGTTTTTGCAGTTGGTTAAAGGAAAGACTAGGATAAGCTTCTTAACACTGAATTTGGAAAAGGCTTAACTGGTAGGGTTTATTCATAATCTGCTTGCACTGCTTTTAACTGTGATAGGTGAACTATTTGGAATAGTACTTTTCAGTTAATTGGTAGAAAACACATACATATGAAAATGCTAGAGTTCAAGAGTCTCTTCATAAGTTAAAAGTCATAGCTTAGAGTTACAACAAGCAAGCATTACACTGAGAAAATCAATATTCAAGTTGAGAATACTTACATCTAAAAATTTTCTCATTTTTTCTAATTGCTTTTCCAGTGCTTGGTTTTGCTGTCGTAAATCCATAAGCTCAGCATTTTTTTCTTGTTCCAACTCTATAAACCTACTGACTTGTTCCTCAACATCTATTTCTAGAGCTTTCACTTGTTTTTGAAGGTCATCACGTACTTTTTCAGCTTGGCACTGTACTTCTAGTTTTTCCTTCATTAGTTTTTCTGTTTCCTGTAGTAATTCTGTTTATAAATATAAAAATATTCTAAGTTAAATCATAACTAATAATAATGAAATCACTGATAACTATGCTCAGATTTTACCTTATGAAACAAGAGGTCTGAGTTTTATTTCAAACTCATGGAAAAAAGGAAAATGTTCCTGTGAAAATATCAAATTATCACATTCCTATGTAAGTAAGCAAGCCAATACCAAAACTTATACTGTATTAACAAAAAGAATGATCCTATCACTAAAAACAATACTTGTGAAAATGCCATAGCAAATGACTGAGAAAAAAAGTAAATCCACTTGCACTATAAGGAAAAGAACAAAGTCTAATTAAATTTAAGCACAGAAATAACTCACCTCAGGCAAAAATCAAGCCAATAAAGTCACTTTTATATGCATACACAATACACATGAAGATCAAATACTGTACATTTTTAACCAAGGCAAGTAAGAGTTATAGAAAAAAAAATACAACTACAATCAAATTTCCTGTTAGTCTTTTCCTTATTAGATCCATATTCCTGAGTTAGTCTTGCATGCTCATACATAAATGTATCAAGAAAAAACTGACAAGTATGAGAGGCGGTATGGTGTATTGCTTAAGAGCAGAGACCGTGGATTCAAATCCTAGCTCTGCCACTTATCTCCTATGTGAAACGTAGTATGATATCCTCCAATTTCCTTATACATAAACTGGGGGTAGTAATAGTACTGATCTCTAACAGTTATTATGGATCAAATGAGTTAATATACATAAAAAATAGTGCCTAGAGTATGGTAAGCACTATATAAGTGTTAGCTATTATTATTAATATTAATAATACAATTATTAAGTATAAATAGCAAAGTAAAACAATTCTCTAATGAAAAAATAAAGGAACATAACCCGAGAGTCTTTACACAACTCAGTCTGCCAACAATGTACTCAGGACTAGGAATCTATAGAAAATAGCTTTTCTTTTAAAACAATACTGATGTAGACGTTAATATAAAACTAAGTGAACCAGAAAGTGTCTTTACTTTACTAAATCTCATTGATCCTATTGTTACCATCATCTTATATTTCCTGATTTAGAAAGAGCACTTTAAAGTTACAGGCTCCAAGAGTTTAATGTATTGGTTTCTGTAAAAAATTGAAATGGTCTTAAGCTCTGTGGAAAAACAGATACAAGATGATGATCATTATGAATCTCAGTTGTTAATTTCAAATGTAAATATGTATTTTATTGCAAGTAAAGTTTTTTGTTAAAGAGAAAAGCTGTTAAGTATGAAACACAGCAGTAAAATCAGAGGTACGTTAGTTGGAAAAGTAGAGGTATGTGATTGAAAATCCAAGGGTCACCCAATTTTTGGAGTTGTAAGTTTACCACCCAAAGACTGGCCATGCCACTGTATAAACACACCTGCTCCAGGTGCTGCATCGACTGCAGCATCTACTAGTCCTATAAGAATAGAAAGAAAACACACACATACAGAACAAAGATATAATTTACATGTCTATTTCCTAAAATAAGATAATACGTATACACAAAAGAATCAGAAGTAAAAGTTAAAACCACTAATAACACTTGATGTCTCAGTATTTCTTAAATATTTTACATGTATGATCTATATACTTCGCATATTAAAAAATTCCAACTCTAAACCTGTGTCAAACAAATTTGAGCACCAGAAACAACTGCACGAAATTACAAAAATGTCTGCTGTACATATTTCTAAATTGGTAAAATTCAACTAGTGAAACTACACATTTATAATTCTAACTGCATGTGTACTACGAAAGTGAGAGGATATGATAAAAAGGATTTCAAGTTCCACTGTCATAAAGGCTGACATTCTTTTCTGCCAAACAAAGATATCACATCTGATTTCTCATTTAAGAAAAGATTAAAGGTTATTTATAAGTTGTACATTTTGAACTCCTACACAGGTTAAACCTGATGTCTGCCTGCTTCTAATAGTCACTGACCTTTTTCAATCTATTCTCCTGTAGGCCAAAATCCACCCTTACCTGCTTGCCTAAAGTGCTGATCAGTACTCTTAGTTATTTATTCCAAGTACACATTTTTCCTGCCTTTCTGCTATTAAAAGTACTTAATCTTACATGGTTTGAAAAATATCCTTCTTCATTATATGTTGCTTTCTTTAAAGGTAGAAGTTCAAGGATAAAGGATTATCTTTTCCAGTTAAAATCAGCCAAAGGAAAAACAAAACAAAACAAAACACCCCTGACTCTACATGGTTGGCTTATAAAACATTTACCGAAAAGGTAGATTTTCTTTTAATTTTTCAATCCTCATATAAAATACAAGAATAAAGACAATGAAAGGGGGGAAAGAGCCACCTTGAACTTTTAAGGAGTGTTTCATATACAAAGTCTAAAAATACATACGCTGTTCCACAGGGCCTGCTTCTGCTTTCATAGCTTCTTTCTGTCTCGACAGTAATTCTCTTTCTTCTTGGATCTGCTGTTGCTCTGCTTCCAATTCTTGTAATCTATTACCTGCACATAACAATTCCTGCTCAAGACGATCTATTATATCAGTTTTTTCCTGAATTTGCCTTTCAAAAAGAGTTTTTTCATCTGCATAGCCATCAATGACACCTATAAGATAAAATTAACAGGGAATGAGATTATAACTTATTTCAAATCTTACCATTCGGTGTTATGTAAGTAACAGGTATACTGTTAGCAAAACTTCATTCCAACATATTAAATGTTCTGAATGAATCTGCTGCTGATAGCAGTAGCAATTACGATATGTTCAATGCAACCTTTTTGTTGTTAACCTTTGTGCCTAAATATGAAGTTCCTTTGAACTTTTGTTTTATTTTGCTATGCTAATGCATTACATCATGTAGGTGTAACTCATTTTATTACACAGATAGAGAGACAGGTTCCTGGAAAGCAATATAAATCAGATGCTTGTGAATCAAACCTCGTTTTAAATAAACTAGAGAAAGTTGATATTTTAAGTGGTTCTAGCAGGCCAACACCCAACAACAGTATGGCAGAATATAAACAGCATGAGACTTTAGAGGCATAAAGCCTGGCATCACCATTTAATGGTGGCTTTGAACAATTTATTAACATTTCTTAGCTTCAGTCTTTTCATCCCTAAATTACCTCGTTAAATTTGCTTTAGGATTGTGGGATTATGGTAACAAATGACTATTATAAGTTTTTATATTTTCCAAAAATTTCAATGTTTTCTGTAATTCTATTAAATTCTTTCTTTCTTTCTTCTTCTTCTTATTTTTTTTTTTATTAAAGATTTATTTATTTGACAGAGAGAGAGAGCACACTAGGCAGAGGGAGAGGGAGAAGCAGAGTCCTCACTGAGCAGAGAGCCCATAAGGGGCTGCATCCCAGGACCTTGGGATCATGACCGGAGCTGAAGGCAGGCACTTAACCAACTGAGCCACACAGGCGCCCCTCTATTAAATACTTTCTAATAATTAAAAGCATATACGGTTCTTAAAATAGCCTGGAGAAACTCCGAACACAAACTACAACTACATTTCAGTGGTCACTCTTAAATTAGAGTAGACTGGTAATGTCCAGATCTGTTTTGCATCAAAAAACTCTTTTTTAAACTTGAAAGTTTTCCTCCCTCGGTTGCCAATGGCAAGTTGCTTACCCTCAGCCTTACTGAGCTCCACAGCCAGCTGTTCTCTGGCCCTGGACTCCTCATGAAGGCGCTCTCGCAGTTCTTCTTGGCACTTAAGAGACTCGGTCACTTCTTGTTTCTGTCGAAATGACTCCCGCATCAACTCTGTCTGTGTAACTTTGGCATGCTCAAGCTAAACAAGGAGGGAAAACATACATGAAGGAAGACAACTAAGTGTTGGGAAGGCCAATGTCATTCCCCACTAAAGGTTTAAAAAAAAAAAAAAGGATTTTTAAATAAAAATAAAGACATACTGTTGAACTGCTGACCTATGGCCATATAATATTTCTAGTGCATACTAACATTAGTAGGAAGAAAAAGTCAGTACACAAGTAGATTAGCTACATACAACTTTACACATGAGATGTATTTTAATTTGGTGTAAAAAAATGTTTCTTTTGGAAATAAACCACTTCATATCAGTAGATCTGTATTTCATCACATAAAGAGAAATATAAAGTTAATGACACACAGGCTCTTTTTGTATTTTCTGAAGAATTTTCTCTAATCGTATTATATGAAAAATTTAGTATCTCTTATATTGAACATTTGTTGATTGTGGACTCCTGCTATACACTATGGGGAACTAATATATGCTTAATATAACAGGATCAATTAACAAAATCATAGTGGCACAACAAAATGAAATTATTATAACCCATGTTTTTTTAAAAAGCTTTATATTTCTGTCTGTCTATGAAACATCTACAGGGCTCCATATGAATATTCATTTTCAAAACATTAGAATACAGAGGCATTACCCATAATTACTCATAAATACAGCCTCCTTAATACATGTTGTTATTGGCATGGCTATGTTCTTATACAATTTTATTTTATTTTTTTAAAGAATTCATTTATTTGACAGAGAAAGATCACAAGTAGGCAGAGAGGCAGGCAGAGAGAGAGAGAGAGGTGGAAGCAGGCTCTCTGCCGAGCAGAGAGCCTGATGTGGGACTTGATCCCAGGACCCTGAGATCATGACCTGAGCCGAAGGCAGTGACTTAACTCACTGAGACACCCAGGTGCCCCGTTCTTATACAATTTTTAAAAGATGACAGTCAAGTACAGGTCAAAGCTCTCAAGAAAGAGTGATCACTGTTACCAGCTCCATGAAAGTACACAAAAGCACTGTTTCTGCCTTAGCTTTCTGAACTTCTGACTGCCAGCACTGGCTTATCTGTTTTTATTTTTATTTTAAAAGAGAGAACACACAAGCAAGCATGGGGAGAAGGGACAGGGAGAAAGGAAGAGAGAGAGAATCTTTTTTTTTTCTAAAGATTTTATTTATTTATTTGACAGAGAAATCACAAGTAGGCAGAGAGGCAGGCAGAGAGAGAGGAGGAAACAGGCTTCCTGCTGAGCAGAGAGCCCGATGCGGAGCTCGATCCCAGGACCCTGGGATCATGGCCTGAGCCGAAGGCAGAGGCTTTAACCCACTGAGCCATTCAGGCGCCCCAGAGAGAGAGAGAGAGAGAGAGAAAGAATCTTAAGCAGGCTCTCTACCCAGTGCAAAGACCCATGTGAGGTCTCCAAGATCCTGATCTGAGCTGAAATCGAGAGTCAGATGCTTAACCGACTGAGCCACACAGGTGCCCCTATCTGTTATTATTTAAACAACTACATAAGAAAAAACTGACCTCAAATGTTTCCAGTATGTAATCTTATAACATTAACACTATTTAAAATTTTTTTTAAAAAGCGGTTACCATGTATATTAAAAATAGGCTCACCAGGTAAGAATTTGTAAAATTACAAAGTACCTAGTATATTAGAAAGTCATTACCATGTTTTATGTTTAAAATATGAACCACTATACCAAAATGTAGTGGTTTCTAATTTATAGTCAAATATAATATATTATAAAATTATGATATTTAAGTGTATTTTAAAGACTTCCGCTCTTCATATCTGAGTAGTATTTACCATAGCAAATAGATTTTAGAACTACTAACTAAAGATTTTTATGGTCACTCTATGTCAATTTCCAAAATATCTAGTATGTGATTATTCTTGTTTTATTTAATAGGATGTATTAAATATCATTTACAACTATTATTTGGGGATAAGATGAATACACATTTATGACTTGTAATGGATAATGAGCATACATTTTAAATTACAAAATATTTCCTAAAATATCTGTACATTGTTACCTCAACAAAGATAAAACTTTATATTTTCACTTTGACTGGCAAAACAGTATTTTCCTTTAAATGCAGATAACTAATATATATTGATTTTTTTACCTATAAAAAAACCATAACCATAAAGACCCAATTTATATATAACTACTCTCCTGAATTTATAGTCACAGCCTATATTTTTAAAGCATATCAATTGTTTCTACATATGTAGATATATAACTTTTTTCTGTACATTATAAATTGGTTGCCTGATAAATACTTGAAATCTCAAAAAAAGTTCGAAGTTCTCACTAAATGGACAGGAGTGTTGTTTGTTTTTTCTCCTTTTTCAAATTTACTGTACAAACACAACAAGGCCATTTAGCATTTACAACAAAATGTTTGATTTAGTTAAAAAATTAAGTTTTTGCTTCTAATGTTCTAATTCTTGGTAAGATCTAAAGCAACCTTAAAGTGCATTTAAACATTTACCATAAAACCACAAGAAATAACTTCAGTTTTACAAAACAAAACTAAAAAGTTAGAAGAATCAAATACAGTAAAGCTAGTGAAACAAATTTCATTTAATATAGCAAATGGCACTCCTACTTTGCTGGAATAAGAGATTCCCTTCAAATGTCCATCTAAATATATATTAAAATGTCATATTCAGCCTTTCTGAATAAGTTAAACTCATTACATTAAAAGTAAGTCTAAAGCATCAATAAATATTCTGTCACTTTAATATAAAAGTTTCAGGAGAGGTAACAAAACTCTTCTGAAAATCATCTGGCCTATTAAATATTAGCTAGTGTATTACAATAAAAGCCATGAAAGTCATAAAAAGTGCTGAATAACTTGTAGTTATATTGAATAACTTGTAGTGAATCATTCACAACATACTTACATGTTAAACAAGCCTGAAATACTAACTATGCTAAATACTCTTTTTTTTCATGCTAAATACTCTTAATAATGTTTGTAAAATACATTTCACATAAAGAAAACAGTATTAAAAGTCCAGTCCTCACTGGACTAGTAGGCATATTAAAGATTAAATTCCTTATAAGTTAACAAGAAAATTAAAATCAGAATCCATATTTTCTTTTTCCCTGTCTGGAACTACAGCCAATATACCATATGATTGTAAACATTTCCTAACTGGCTCAATGGACTTAGCTGTTTTAAGTATCACAATGCTCATTCCCTCAAATATAATCTTTCCAATTTTTACTCGGGATTGGCATCATCAACATATAAAAGCAAGATTCTTAAGGACAAGCAGGATCTTTTTAAACAGCTTGCCTGCCATGGAAAACTGTAATACTATCTCACTCTGCTTTCTGGAATCAAAAACATAGCCAAGTTGAGGCTCTCAGACCAAATTTAGCTCTTCAATATATCAGGATAAATGAGTATTAACACATGAAACAGTAACAAAACTAGATTCTACCCCATAAATGTCTCTAAGGACATTTAAAGTTCATTTCTCATTATACAGGTCTTTTTTTAACTAAATGCATAAAAAACTGAAAGTATAAGAAATCAATTTTTTTATACTTACTGAATAAGGAGGGGTAGGCAGTGAAATTTTAGAAATAAGCTTTAATATGTGCCCATTTCTTTTATGAATAAAATGAAAAATAGAAGTATTAATAATGACAGAGTTATTTTCATCCAAATGTTCACAGAGAGGAAAAGGATGTGGTAAAGGCACACGAGATTCAACCTCATAAATGTCTTCATCTTGTTCTTCCAACCATGAGCCATTGAGTTTGACAGTTGCCAAATAAGTACGGTAAGAATCCATGCTAGTAGATGCAGCTGCCAAATTTCTTCACTTGCTTTAACAGTTTTCCACTACATTAAAAAGTTCTTTTTAGTTTATCAAGATACACCACAGAATTATGAAAATTTCTTTTTAGTACTATCAAATAAGCATTAATTCATATAAATGAACAAAAGAAAAAATGCACAAATCTATTTTAAAAAACCTATATTTCCACCAGTACTCATCAAAAAAAAAAAAAAAAGGAACAAAACAAAGACAACAAAAAAGCAGAAAAACACCTTTTTACCTAGAATAATGAAATCTTTAAAGAATGGAAGAATGAAAATATAAATATCTAATTAGCCATGCCATAAAACTGCTTTCGGTATCAAATGTATCTGTGGAAATAAAAAAGCTTTCCAAAAAGAATCTGGCAGGGAAAGTCAAGTTTGAAATCTCCATAGCAGCAGTCTTGAGAAATGTAGTTGCAACATTATTTCCCTTGTTCTTGCTGCTTCACTCAATTCAAAAGTAAAAGCTCTTCTGAACTGAGCTATTCAAACAGCCTCGCAGGCTGAGCCAAAGGATTCTAGTCAGTGTTCCCTGAGGAAAAGGTCAGAACAGAGGGTGTGGTTTCTTGTCTTTACCTATAGGTACTGACAGGTGGAATGTGAATTAATACGCCCACAAAAAAGCTTGCCTAACAGGATCCAAGTTCCACGTCAGAGCTTTGAAAAGGGTAGACAAGTTTATAATGTTTCTAAGATAAGCTAGTATTTTTCCATCCTATTAAATAATTGTTTTAATGTGAAAATGTGAAATCAACTAGGTTTGAGTCCACATTACCAAATAGTTCTTAAAGTATATCTAATCATAATTATTTCTGGAAGACTTAGTATTTCCTTTTGATATTTCCTTAAATAATACTCATCTTTTGAGCAGTCATTAGAACTAAATACAGATAGTTCAGTTATAACCTTTTTCCACATTGATTTGTTTTCAGAGTGAATGTTAAGGAGGAAAAAAACCCCACTCTTTTAAAAAGCTGCATTATACAGAATATGTTTGGAACTTATACCACTTAAGGTATCCTTAAGTTGCCGATAATTGTCTTCTGGTAGCTCCAGAAATGCTGGCAACAATGAATAAACTAGACACTCAGAATTTTAAAAGATGAACAACTTACTTTTTAACATCAAAAGATCTTTAATAGTGAGAGCTGTTTCAAATAAATGAAAGAGCTTTCATTGTAGTGCCTTTTTTCTGTCCAGTAACTAAATATCCTAAACCCATAAAACTAAAACCTTTTATCTACTATGGAAAAACCCATACTAAAGTCAGTGGGTGATTACCAACAAAAATTCATTTTATAGCCACTTTCACTACACAAAATCGTTTAAAGGAGTCAACACTCAAAGCCTTCATAGCAGGCTAATAATTAGGGAAGAGAAAATGAGATTTTCTACAGAAATCCCAGAATCTACAGGTAGATGCCTTGGGTAGGGGTGGAGCAAGGGACAGCTGCCTATTAAAATTCTCGATCAGGCAATGATAAATTTCTGTTTATTATGCTTATATGAGCCCACCAGTTAGTCTGTGAATAAGTCTGAATATCTGTACAAAATGGAGGCCTAACCCCACACTGGTTCAGCTAAATATTTTTTTTCTGGATCTTTACCAGATACAAAATGATCTATATCCTAGCTAATCGGCTTTATGAAATGAGAGGATCCACGCTAACCATATCATGTAGTTCTCAAAATACTCTTTCCTGGCTCCTTCTGGAAATTAGTTTATTTGGATAATCCAGTATCCAATTTCTCTTATTTGAAGAAAAAAAGATTCGGAGAATAAGAAGTATCTCTTTATAAATAGAAACATTCAGGTCAAGGTAAGAATTAACTACTTCTTTGTAGTAGAAAAAACCCAGGGAGGAGAAAAAGACTCAAAAAAGTAGTAGATTAAGATGATTTAGAATGAGGCAAACAGCTCTCTAACAAAAGCATATTAACTGATGGTATATTATATTAATTCATGTTCAAAAAGGTGGCCCTTAATTAAAATAATCCAAATTATAATTTTTTCCCATTTTTGAAAGCATTTAAAACTCATTTCCATCCATGTAAAGCCAAAACCTCTAAGAGTAGGGTATATTCCCTTCTAACTAGGAACATGACTTAAGTCAAGGTTAAAGAAACTAACCCTAAAAAAACAAAACAAAACAAAAAAACAACAAAACCCAGTTAAAATTAGGGAGGGGAAGAAGGACTCAGAATAGCAATAAAGGTGATTTAAGATAGGGGCAAATAGCTCCCTTAGTAAGAGTATATTAATTGATGGTATATTAATTGAGGTTCAGACAGATTACTCTGCATTAGAATAATTCAAATTGTATTCTATTTTTTTTAAATTTTAGAAAGCACATAAAAACTTTTTATAATCAAAAGCAGTTAAAGCAGGGCACCTGGGTGGCTCAGTGGGTTAAAGCCTCTGCTTTCAGCTCAGGTCGTGATCCCAGAATCCTGGATCGAGCCCCACATCGGGCTCTCTGTTCCTCAGAGAGCCTGCTTTCTCCTCTCTCTCCCTGTCTGCTTCTCTTGCCTACTTGTAATCTCTGTCAAATAAATAAACAAAATCTTTTTTTTTTTTTTAAAAAGGGCAGTTAAAGCAAAATGACTTCAATTTTTAAGAAGATACCCTTTTAATTATTCAGACTAAGTCATTATTCCCACGTTCCAGATAATCAGGATTTTAGTGCACATATGTAGACTATTAATTTGGGGTATAGAGCTATGTTTCCCAAACTAAATAGTTTTACTTTAATCTTTAATCGTATAGCATCAAGATACTTAACCTTTTCTCCCCATAAACATTTCTCTCAAACTGTGAAACACTTCTCTTTTGGATATTGTTCCTCTCTTTTGGATATTGATATGTTCACTTGTTTCTGTAAATTACTTAAATATAGAGGTGCTGAATACTGGATGCAGTACTCTGACAGAGCCCTGACAGAACCCTGACCTAATAATATACATTATTATATATAATAAGCACTATGGGGGAAATCCTAATGGAAAAATACCTTTCAACATTTGGATTACAGTTACGCTTAAAACTTAACAATGACAAAATCTTAAATTACTGTTTCATCCTCAGGAAAGTCTCCCTTTATAAGAAAATATGGAAACACACAGCTTAGGTTTCATTATTCTCAAAAATGACAATAAACTCATTAAGAGTTGTCTATAACAATCATTATTCTGTGGGAATAAGTTCCCCATTAATTTCTTCCAAGGCCTAAAGGTATCTCTTGATAGTACCTGTGAATTCTGGAAAACTTTAGTTACTGAAAGACTACTCCCATGGAACAGACTGAATTCTTTTTCTAATTCAGGAATCAAGAATCTGAAACCATACTCTCAAAGATAGCTTTTCTGCAGAATCACAAAGAGACTACTGAATACAGATTACGTTAAAGAGGTTACCTTTCTAAGGGCTTGCAGAGAGTCTCTAAGCACTTTTCCTCATATCATAAGGAAAGTTCTCCCAACCAAGAGGAAACTGCAATAGGCTTAATATAAGCCTGATTTTTATGGTAGCCTGTCTGGGCAAATGATAAATAAAATTCATCATAATACGTGTATAATTACATGGTTTGGGACACACTTTAGGGCAAATCACTTGTCAAATCAAATACATTAAGTAAAATACTTCTTTAATAGATATAATCATATCAGCCTATAAAATAGATAATCTGGTACATGGTAAAGAAAATGCTCACTAGTTCTTTTATTGAAGCAGGATGTATCTGTAGAACTTAAAAGCAAACTAAACCTTAAAACAAAGTACAAGTCCTAATCATACATCCTCTACTAAAATCACAAAACATAAATCTACATTAAAAAAGAAAAACCTTGAATATTTCACAATATTTACTTAGACTATGAAGACCTCAATGAAACTCCTCCTCCATCCCAAACATAAGCCCACATAAGCCCACAATAACCCACAATAATCTCTTTCTCCAATCTTAAACAAGGGAAGGTCTTTCTGATCCAAATGCCACACCTTCTACCTGTGTTCTGGATTCCATCCTAACCCACTCCAGGGGCCTGGCCTCCAGAAAGCCCATCCATTTTGACCCACAATCTTCAGTTTCCCCACTGTTACTCCATGTACTCCATTCCAGCCTTTAAAAAAAAAAAAAAAAAAAAAAAGAACACCTTCCTGTTCTCAAGCTAGCATTCTGTTTTCTTCACAGCTAGTAGCTGCTGTCTCTAGTTCTCCAACTCTCTGAATTTTGAATTCTCCTTTACCAATTCTATGACACTATTCTCATCAAAATCACAGATGGCATTCACATTAAAATATCCAATGGACACTAATCTTCAGCAGCTACGATTTTCCATAGTAACTGACAATTTTTGGAAAATCACTCCTTATCTGGTTTTCCTGGCACTATTCTCTTGATTTTCCTCTTCTCATTCTCATTATCCTCTGTAGACGTACCTATCTTTCTTCTCTTTGAAATGTGAGCATTCTACCCACACAAAAAATAGCTCTGTATACACTCTAAAGATGATGGCTTCAAATGTCTTAAAGGAATAACAACTTCCAATATAGTTCTACCAAAACTCTACATTCTAGTGAATATTTTTACTTGAGGTTGCCTCTATGCATTTCAAACTCATATTGTCTATAACTTAACTCATCACTCACTTCTTTTTCATCCCCTATCTCAATAAACAAACTACACCAACAACTCGCTCAACCAAGGATTTATGCTTGGTTTCCTTCCCTCTTCCTAATCCCCTGTATCTGATGAGTCATACCAATTTCTATCAAATTCAGCTTCCTTAAAGTTTTAAAATCACTTCCTTTGTGATGTCTATCATTTTTTATCAGGAATATTCTAAGTATCTCTTGTTTCCCTAAATTCAGTCTCTCTCCTCACAACCTTCCTGTCCATCCACTTATCACAGTGCTGCCAAAGGAATCTAAAGCACAAATTTGGTATTATTTTCTCATCAAAAATATTTCAATGACTCTCCACACTTTATAGCATAAAGTTAACACTCCTTAGCTTAGCTTACATGGGACTTTGACATGTGACCACTAATTATTCCTCTACTCTATCAGCTTCCCACCTTCCATCTTCGATGTGTATAACATGAAACTATCCCCTGTCCTCATACACATCATGCTGGTTTACACTCATGTGCTATGCCTTTTGCCACAGATTTTCTCCTTGACCTACCTACCTAGTGTCTACTTGGCTTTTAAGTCTTTACTTCCTTTCCTCTCATTTTTCTCTTGAATTACAATTTCATCCCCATTACTTCATCAAACTGCTCTTATAAGGTTACCAGGAACACCCCAGACTTCAAAATCTATTCCTTAGCCTGTGGATAACATGAGCAATCAGCAGTAATTGATAATGTGGTGCACTCATTTGCAAAGGGCAGAAAAAGTAGCAAAGAGCAGACTCTGAAGCCACACTGCCTGGGTATGAATTCTAATTCCACTACATAACTTGTGTATCTGGGCAAGTAACTTCTCTAACTGGTTTTGGTGCTTCTGCCCTAGACTCCCCCACCCCCTTAGTTTATTTTTGACAGGGTGGTCAAAAATGATCCTTTTGAAAAATGTAAGTTAGATTAGTTACTCAAAAATCTCTAATGATCCTAATCTGGAAACAATCTGTATGTCCTCTAAATAGATAAACTGTGGTATATCCATACAATAAAATAATTCGGGTGGCTCAGTGGGTTAAGCCGCTGCCTTCGGCTCGGGTCATGATCTCAGGGTCCTGGGATCGAGTCCCGCGTCGGGCTCTCTGCTCAGCAGGGAGCCTGCTTCCTCCTCTCTCTCTCTGCCTGCCTCTCTGCCTGCTTGTGATCTCTCTCTCTCTCTGTGTCAAATAAATAAATAAATAAATCTTAAAAAAAAAAATTCTCAGCTATAAAAAGGAACCACATTTTAATGTATGCAACAACACTGACGAATCTTACATGAACTTTAGGACAATGAAGCCAGATCCCAAAGACTATATAATGTGTCATTTCACTTACAACAGTCTGGTAAAAGCTGAATTATAAGGATGGAGGATGGAAAGCAACCAGTGGTTGCCAATGGCAGAAGGTAGAAGAAGGGCTGACTACAAAAGACAGCAGCAGGGTATCTTGGGGGATAGAACAATTTTATGTCATGTTTGTGGTGGTAGATACACAATCTATGCATCTGTCACAACCAAAAGATCTACCCATACAAAGAGTGAAACTTACCATTTGTGAATTTTTAGAAAATGGGCAAACTCAAAATGGAATAAAAACTGTAACAAATGATAGTAACTGTATTAAAAGTGAATAACAAAATCACACTGAAGAAGTGAGAGAGAAGAGTTAACCTAACATACTCTGAAAAACAGTACTGTTGACTGTATAAGGCTAAAGACAAAAAGTACTACACATTAATACTGTACTCTAATAAATCTGTTCTTCACAGGATATAGGCTTGCAACTGTGAAGTCATTTTATGGGTATATATGGCTAAACAAGTAAAAATATGCAAATAATGAGAGCCTGATTTCTCACTGATGGAGAACAAAGTTACAAAGGAAACGGGTGAAGGGTAGAATGAATGCTGTGGTATTGGATTAGAATTAGATGGAACATATGAACTGATATTTTTACAATAAATACTCAGAGATACACAAATAAATACTATATGTATTTATATATACCCCGTACAGTTTCAAACTACTAAGAGGACCTACAAGTCATTACACTTTAGTAACAATGATCTTGGTTTCCAAACATAATTATCTAGTAAGAAGACCCTAATTTCCTCAGAAGAGTGGGAGATTCTAAGACTGGGACAGGAATAACATAAGATGGGTCTGGAGCCTTTGAGAGTGCAAATGCTCAAAAAAGCAAGCACTTCCAAAAAGGCACAAGAACCGGGACGCCTGGGTGGCTCAGTTGGTTAAGCAGCTGCCTTCGGCTCAGGTCATGATCCCAGCGTCCTGGGATCGAGTCCCACATCGGGCTCCTTGCTCCACAGGGAGCCTGCTTCTCCCTCTGACTCTGTCTGCCACTCTGCCTGTGCTCGCTCTGGCTCTCTCTCTCTGACAAATAAATAAATAAAATCTTTAAAAAAAAAAAAAAAGGGCACAAGAACCTCCTGAAAAAGTTCTCAACACCAACGCTGAACAAAACAAATTACTGTAGTATTGGATTATAACTCATTGAAAAAAAATAAATAGCTACAAGTCTGTATGGATCCTGATTATAAAAGTGAGTGAAGAAATAGCACTTCCAGAATAATTATAATAGATGGAAGATGAGGAAAATAGAAAATCATCATCACAATACCATGGTAATAATCGTATGGGTAAGATCTACCAATGAATGATAAAATTAGTGGGTGAAAGTTTAAGGAGAAACAAGATATTTGCATAATCTCAAAGTACCTCCTTCAAGATATTTATTAATTATAATGGGAAAAATAGTAATATTACAGTAGAGAAATACAGCAGATACCACAAGAAATCAAGATTAACATTACCAGTAATAAGATACATGGACATCATGTGCCCTCTGATGATACACTGAGAAGGGCACATCACTTTTGTGGTACTCTTAAAAAAATGCATAAGCTTTGTGTAATCATGAAAAAATACCAGACAAACCTGAATGGTGGGACATTCTATAAAATAAGTAGCCAGTCCTTTTCAAGTGACAAAGACAGACTCAGGTACTAACTTTAGAATAGGTAAGAGCTAACAAAGACATGACAACCAAATGCAACGTGGGACCATGGAAAACGAAAAGGACCTTAGTGGGGAAAAAATGGTTAAATCAAAACAATCTATACTTCAGTTTATAGAATTGTACCAGTTTTATTTTATAAGTTCTGATAATTATAATACAATTATGTGAGATGTTAACATGAGGTGAAGTCGAGTGAAACTCTTCATACTATTTTGTAACTTTTCTCTAAGTCTAAGATTATTTCAAAATAAAAAGTTAGAAAGTTGTACACAACCGCTCCATACCTCAATAGGAATTAAATCCCAAGTTCCATGTGATCTGGTTTTCAGATACCATTTCACTTCATCTCTCATTTTCCTCACTCTCCTTGCTGTAGTCACACTGGCCTCTTTTGTCAGCCACACAAAAAACAAGCACAAGACCACCTCAGGGCCTTCATACTTCTTAGTCCTTTGCCTAAAACATTCTTCCCCTACTTACTTACATGGCTGTCTCTCCTAATCTTCCTCAAGAAATATGCTTGAATATTATATCAGACAGGTCTCCCTCAATTTTCCTATACAACATGTCCTCTTCCCCCATTATGCTCTATCTCCCCCTATTTTATTTTTCTTCCCAGCAGATATCACCACCTGACATACTGTATGCTTATGTATTGTTGCTCTCTACCACTGAATAAGAGCTTTATAAGAGCAAGGATTTCATCTATTTTGTTCAATGCTGTGCTTCTGGAATATAAAATATTAACTATTATGTAGTAGGGCTCAATAAATATGATGAATGAATGATTCATCCCAAGGATCAAGTCTTCCAATAAACTTTACTTGGGCCCATGTGACTCCAAAGTATGAGACACTACTCTCCTTCCTAGTCTCAGGGTATGCTGTAGAGAGCTACTCGGCAAAACTTATCTGTCACCGCAAGGACAAATAGACCACAGCAGTGTCTTTCAGTTCTATTTTAGAATTTTTTTGTAACAAGTGAAAAAAAATTAAGGTAAAAGAGAACTATCCCATTATGAAGAACCAAATAATGACACATTAAAATGAAAATGGAATACAAGTTATTTCACAAAGTGATTACACATTACTTTGTAACAATCTAATGAACTGTTAAAAATATTTATCATGTTCAAGATAACTTTATTAATGAGAATATTCTGAAGCAGTCAATGGCTTTAAACATCTGTCCATGGAAGAGCAGTAGGTGAAATAAATTTGGGTTAAAAGAAGATTTTTACAAAGTTCCTATTCTCATTACTTTAAGAATACAATTCACCTAAGAAAGATCTGATTTTTATACCAAATGGCAACAACCACTTTAACCTTTTCTCTAACATATTAGTAGAACACTTCAAAGTTCAGCTAGAATAATGTGAAGATGTAGTAATAATTTCTAGATCAATGGTCTCAAACTTCAGTGTATATCAGAATCATCTAAAGAACCTGCAGAAACACAGGTTGCTGGGCTCCATCATTCAGTAGGTCTGGGGTGGGAAGTGAGGATTTAAATTTACAAGTCCTCAATGATGCTGATGCTGCTGGTTTAGACACTGCAGTCTGAAAACTGCTCAGTGCTCTCGGCAAAGTTTTTGTGACCTGTTCATTAATACTTAAAACAATACAGTAAAAGCTAAAAAACATATTGCTGTACTAGTATTTAACAAATTGAGAATAATTTCGAAAATGCCATGGTCAAGCTCCTGTTGTATCTCACAACCTGGTCACACAAGTGGACGTGATGAGGTGTGATCCTGGCCTGGGAAAATTAGTGTTTCAGATGGATTCCACATGCTTGTCTGTTGGCAGCATTAATGGATTATGGGGGAAGTTTCTCCACAGTAGTCTATAGGAACAAGTCTAACCATGGATCATTTCTTATTTATTTACCATTTTCCATGGTGCTTGTCAGAAGAAAAATATTATACGGTTGACTCTTTAACAATGCAGAGATTGGGGCGCTGACCCCATGCACAGTCAAAAATCCACAGAACTTTTGACTCTCTGAAAACTCAACAACTAATAGCCTACTGTTGACCAGAAGTCTGGTGACCTAAACAATCGATTAACACTATTTTGCTCATTATATTACACATTATATACTGTATTCTTACAATAAAGTAAGCTAGGAAAAAGAAAATGGCATTAAGAAAATCATAAAGAGGGGCGCCTGGGTAGCTCAGTGGGTTAAAGCCTCTGCCTTCAGCTCGGGTCATGATCTCAGGGTCCTGGGATCGAGCCCCACATCGGGCTTTCTGCTCAGCAGGGAGCCTGCTTCCCCCCTTCTCTCTCTCTGCCTGCTTCTCTGCCTACTTGTGATCTGTCTGTCAAATAAATAAATAAAATCTTAAAAAAAAAAAAAGGAAATCATAAAGAGAAAATGCGTTTATAGTACTGTATTGTATATATTGAAAAACATCTGCATATAAATGGAGCTGCACACTTTAGCTTTATGTTCAAAGGTCAACTATACCGCATTAACTCGACTGTCCATAATTTACAGTGGTATCAAGTAGCAGCAAGAGTATTAACAGTGTTCAAGATCCAGCTCAAAAGTATTGAACAGTGCTAAGAATGGAAAAGTATTACTAGTTTTTTCACAGTAAGAAAGAGTATAAATCACAGAAACTAAATACTAATGTAGCTGATATAAGCAAAAGAAAAAAAAAGGCAGGATTATGTTGAGACTCCATATAGAATTATTTAAACTCCTTTCACAGAATAAAAGGGATAATTATGATGCATATGCATTCAAACTTTAAAAGAGCTGAAAAGCAACAGCTGAAAATGTCTGAATTGGCTCAGCTAACTCAGTAGAGTAGCATACTGTTAAAGTGGCATATATGCAAGCATTCTAAAAGAAAGCCAATCCAGGGCTTATGTTAATTAGAAAAGTAAAGACTTAGGGGCACCTGGGTGGCTCAGTGGGTTAAGCCTCTGCCTTCGGCTTGGGTCGTGGTCTCAGGGTCCTGTGATTGAGCCCCATGTCAGGCTCTCTGCTCAGCGGAGAGCCTGCTTCCCCCTCTCTCTCTGCCTGCCTCTCTGCCTGCTTGTGATCTCTCTTTTTGTCAAATAAATAAAATCTTAAAAAAAAAAAATACTTTAAAAAAAACAGCAAATCTTAGTCAAAAATATATGTTTTCTTATAATAGCTATGGAATTTCATATTATGACATAGCATTCATAGTTTAAATATTTGAGCTTTAGTAGTCTACCTGAGGCTGAAGAAAAATACGGTAAACATTAAAATTCTTTGATCCAAGAGTATTAATGTCTTAAATTAATAAATCAAATGAAGCTGGTTGTTATTGCTGCCTTCTTCCTATCAGCACTTAGGATGTTGGCAATGAAAAGTACCTCACTGTGGTTTTAGCAAGAGATGAAACCACTATGGTTATTTGTATAGTTATCCTTTCTACTGTGTATTAGTAAATACACAAAGATGCGAGTTTTTAAAAATACTGTACTTCTTTTAGTTCTTTGTGATGCTCAAGGAAATCTTTAAGTAACTGAAGCAAAAGGCTTTCAATCATTTTGTACCTGCTGTAAAAGAAAGCTCTGGAAAAACAAGAATTGCCCAAAGACAGCAATTTATCTATGAAAACATTTCTGATACCTATTTAACTGAATATGAATACCTTAGAGTTTGCCTACTCAATCAAGGTACAATTCAGAAAATCAACAGCAGATGTATTATGATACATTCTGTGGGCCAAATAGTGAATTCTCATCACAAAGTATGGTAATGTGCTCTTAAAAAGATACAGTCCAAATTCCAGCACAGAAGAAAATTTAAACTGTCTCCCTAGAAGGAAGAGTCAACCTGACCCTACAAGGAAGAATAGGACTTCCCTATAAGGAATAATGAGAAAACTCTCATTGTCTGAAGACTACCCAGAAGACAAAATTTTGCTGGTAATATACGCTGTTTTGGTAATGCCTTCTTTGTTAAATACCAAAAGCAAGTTGCCAAGAGAAAAAAAAATGGATTGATAATGTAAGACTGATGAATCACTGAACTCTACATCTGAAACTAATAATATACTATATGTTAATAAACTGAATTTAAATTAAAAAATAAAAATTTTTTAAAAATAAAATAAATCTTAAAAAAAAAAGATATTGAAACATTAGCCTAATAGTAGGTGGTTAACAAGTGATTTTAAGGGTCACTAATTAAGGACTCAATCACTAACTTAACCTGAAGGTTAAGAGAGGACTCAATCACTAACTTAACCTGAAAATAAATAAATTTGGCATTAAAACATGAAATATACAATGATATTTGTCAAATATGGTAAATCCAATAATCACCGCTATTGCAGAAACATTCTGTAACAGAATAATTTTTTAGAGGAAAAAAAGTAACATCAGTGAAAGCCAGACATTAGAAATAACAAGACAACAAAGACACTCTTTCAACTTCTCAACTTCTGTCTGTAATACACATGGATTTAGGATACTGTGAATAAGATATCAATGAAAATGTTAATAATATGGGACCTGTAACTGATGACAATGGAATACTCATTTGATCTACATAACAGCTATGACTCTACAGTTGTTTTAAACATTTTTAAAATAATTAAGTGAATTTTCTTTATTTTAAAGCAACAATTTTTTCAATTCCACATATAGTAACTTGAGACAATTACCATACATAGTGTAAAAATGTTAGAGACAGACAAAATTGCATTGTAAGTTATAAATGGTTATATCCCTTTAAAATTTCTATAAAAACAGTACTTCAATGTAGAAACTGTCCCTCATCTAAATGCCTACCGAGAGAGTAAAGTGAGATAAGCTATTAACATTCATGAAAAGGATGTGAAAATTATGTGAAGGACTGTAGGTCTGATTTGTATCATATTATAATACCAGTGTGTTAGGACATACTAGAGCATACAGTTTAAGAGATTCCTTATATTATTCCTTCAAATAAATAATATACATTATAATGGAATATTTCATTATTGATAAAGTTAAAATCTCTTGATATAAAAAAAAGTAATGTGTAAGAATTTAGAATATTTTAAAATTAAAACAACACTGAATTTTAGAACCTGAAAAGTCCACCAAGACATTAAATTAACACTTATCACCTGAAAAGAAACCTGCTGATATCAATATCAGTTGTGACAAATACAACTATTTATTAAAGAGGAATGTAACTAACTTCCTGTGAGAAAACACTTAGTTGTTCACTGGCTTAAAAGAAAACCTGCAAATGTAGTACAGATTAGTAACATAAAGAGGTTACCTGACTACTAGTTTCACTTATAGCTTCCAGGAGTTTCTCAACTGCTGCTTGTAGTCGAGAGCTAATACCCAGCATAAGTTCTTCATTTTCAGGGTCTATTTCAGTTCCAGCAAAACCACTCCTCACAAGCCGTTCTGAGAGATCTGTCCCTTCTTCAGTTACTTTTGTCCACATACTATTATCATTTCTTGGCATATCACTTCCAGAATAAGAGGATATAGACTCATCTGTAACTGAAATAATAGAATTTTTATTTAATTCATAAATCAATTATAATTAATAATTAGAGTAAAAAAAGTTACAAAATAAAATCAAGTTAAAAGCTGAAGTCAATGAACTACGAGGTCTTTTTTAAAGGCTTTTTAATAACAACATTGCAATAAAACAAATAGGCAATACTATTGTAATTGTAAGAGAATGTAATACTCTTTGATAACCAAGCAGGTAGAAGAATGAGAAGGATAATGCTTTGCTAAGAAGGCTTTGCAGAAATTAATACTTGGGTTATTCAGTATTTTTTATTTGACAAAAAACTTTTTAAGATTTACTTATTTATTTTAGAAAGAGAGCAAGAGTGCATGCACATGCACACAAAGGAGGAAGGGGCAAAGGGAGAGAAAGATGGAGAAAATCTCAAGCAGACTCCCTGCTGAGCACAGGGCCCTATGCAGGACTCAATCTCAAGACCCCGAGATCATGACCCAAACCAAAATCAAGAGTCGGTCACCCAACTGGGACACCTAGGCACCCTTCTGTGATAAAAACTTTTAAAACAACTTTTAACGCTATTTACTAAGTGCCCACCATGCAGGATTTACTAAGTAGTGGAGACACATAGGTGGTGAGATCTGATTCCTATCCTCAAGGACTATATGATGACATAAATGATATATGAAAAGAAAAACACTATGCAATGGGATATTCCAGGAATAAGGATCTGTCTAGAACAGATCATAATTTTTTTGAGTTATTTTATGTATTTGAGAGAGAGCACAAGCGAGCAAGCAGTGGGAAGGACAGAGGGGGAGAGAAAGAATCCTTAGACAGACTCCCTTCTGAGCATGGAGCCCAACACCGGGCTTGATCCCAGGATCTCATGATCATGACCTGAGCCAAAACCAAGAGCAGAGTTGGGTGCTTAACGGACTGAGCCACCCCAGCGCCCCATAGGTCCTCTGATTTCTGAGCACTGTACTGGATAGCAACACAAGCTCAGGGTAGACAGTAAAAGGGACGAAGATCATTTTGCAGCCTGAAACTTTTCTAAGAGCTATAGTACAAAGAGGGTAATAGACTGAGGAGCAGTTCTAATTTAACAATGAATGTGTATGTATCCACACTGATTTTTTACTTAAGCAAAACTGAGTTTATATGAGCAGAGAATAAACTTTGAAGTGTTTTCTCTAACTGAAATAAAAGGTTATTCATTGCTGTCATGGAATACAGTTATTTGTCTGTGGCAGCACAGTACAGCCCAATAGTGAAATATCCTGATGTGGAATTACCTATTCTTTTATTACATACAATGTGTATTTCTTATCAGTAACTTACCATAAAATTAATAAATTAACATCAAACTTTAATTTCTAAAGTACTCAGAATACTTTAGACAAGTTCTACAAATGCAGAAAAGTCCAATATTCACTAAGTACCTCCTCTGTACAAGTCACTGGCTAAAGAATCGAAAACTGCATTCTAGGAAGTGATTTTAAATGTCTGCTATTACACAGTTTATCTACGTTCTTAATGTAACAGCTAATACAATTTTCACTTTGTATTTTTATTCTCAAAACTTAAAAACAAACAGCAACCAGACCAATATTTCCTTGTATTATTCCACGTATTCAAAACTGAATGTCTTGGTAATACGGATTAATACTTTACAAAAGTATTCATGAGTTCAAAATGATCTTGGAATTCAAAATGAATTCACATAAAGTATAGTACAATGTATATTACAAAGTTACTAAACAAAATGAAGGTAGTCTAGGAAATAATATTTTTGAAGCTGTGGAAGAAATATCAATAGTTTATAATTGGTGTTTAAAACTAAAAATATATGTTATATAGCATCTTTAAGGAATTAAATGCATTCTAGTGACCTTTTCTAATAAATACAGATAATGTGACAAATCTGAGTAAAGAGAGAGAATAGTCTGACACAATGGAGAGCTAAGGCTTAATGGAGCAAAAGTATATGGAGGAGTTAGGATAGGGTGAGAGGAGGGCAAAAAAGGTAGTTGGAAAGGAGGTATCCAAGTTGTGAATGGTTTTAACTTCATAGGAATCTTGGGATTTTGCTATAAATATTGGGGTAGTAAGTAATTTTTTGAACAGGAAGATAGCAAATCTACAAATCAGGAAACAAACTGCAGTAATACACAAAACAGGCTGAAGAAGACAGGTTAGAAGACTATTTCAATCAGGGCACAGGGATGGCTCAGTTGGTTAAGCATCTGACTTCACCTTGGGTCATGATCCCAGGGTCCTCGGATGGAGCCCCACATCTGGCTTCCTGCTCAGCAGGAAGTCTGCTTCTGCTTCTCCCTCTGTCTGCACGCTTGCTCTCTCTCTCAAATAAATAAATAAATCTTAAAAAAAAAAAAAAAAAGGAAGAAAACTATTCCAATCACCTAGATGAGAAGTGTTGAAAGGTAGGGGGCTGGGCACAGGTCGGAGAAGACTAAATGGATAAGATAAGGGAGAAAGAAAGTAGTAAAAGATGGGGTTCAAGTACAGATCATTTTTAGGTCATTAGACCTAAGAGTCATTAAGAGAACTATTTTAAAAATCAGGAGAAAATATATAGAGTAGGCATGAAAAATGAAGATGGAAGTGTTAATGGGCTAGGTAGAGAAGATGAGTCAACTTTTGGAAATACGGGTCTGCAGAGCTTTAGAAGTCATTTGTATTAAGGTTAAGAGTTGAAATTCTGGAAGTGGATACATTTATTTCATAAGCAGTAAACAACTGCTTTCCTGTTTCAGGAGAGAAGGAGGACAAACATAATATAATAAGCTAACAAGAGAACCTGTGTGAAAGAAAGTCACAGAAAGAAGATGCTCCAGGAGACAAGAAGAAAACATTTCAAAAAAGGAAGAGATGTCAGTAATGTTATTTGTTTAGACACACAGGACAAGGACTGAGAAGATGCTATTAGATTTGACAACTGGGAGGTCACCGTCATCCTGATAGAGAATAGCTGTGGTAATGCAGGTGGATAAAAGTAGGAATTGGTCTAATCTCTCATTGAGTTTGTCAAGGTTTACCTTGATTGGGGAGCAAAGTTAAGAAGAACCAAGGCACCCCCCCCCACACACACTGTGAAGACATAAATATGCTTTGAAGAAAGAGAAGAAATCAATGGTGAGAAAAAAAATTAAAGTTATTATGTACTGAACAGGAACAAATCTCAAGCACAAACTACAAAAGACATAAAACAAAATGGATAAGCCACTAAAAATTATTTTTTCAAATGCTAAAGAAAAATACATATTAAAATATCTAGAAAAGGTGAAGATGTCAACTAGCTTAATGTATCTTATTTGTAACATTTTGAAGATTTACACAAAAATAATGCGAATTATGTTCCTCATTATGTTCCAGTGAGGAAAGAGAACTTTCGTTGTTATTGTTTATTTCGACGAAATAAAAGAATGAGAAAAGACATCAAGGTTACACTGTATTTATAATAACTAGTCTTTGGGAGAAAAATCAGAGAAAAACAAATGGCAGGGCAATTTCATAAAATGCTGATAGAAATCTCAGAATTGCCAGTTTGGTGAAGTGACTCATGACTTCAGATTGGTGAACCACTCAGATCTGTGTCTTAAACACAGCAGATGATGGGTTATTCAAAAGTCCTTTAGTCATTTACTTTACAGATTTATACCATGTTCATTCCTTATCTTCCCAGATTAAGCAGGGTAGGTGATCTGATAGAGCCTCCCCTACCCCAGTGGCCTTCTGAAGGTCTCTAGAGCTCCAACTGAAAACTACTGACTCTACTTTGCCTCTTTATACCTGACAGGTGAGCAAACTGAACTGGAGCCCTGGGAGACTGAGAGATTTGCCCAGGGCTGCAGAGAGCTAGAGTAAGATTCAAGGGCCTTCTGATAATAACCCAGCATTCTTTCTATCACATCACACTACTCCAAAAGGAAGCTGCAGCAGATGAGATTCAGTGCCTGGTCACCTGGGAAAATGAGGAGTGCCTAAATGAGATGAAGTGGTCAAGGAGGACCTCTCTGAGGAAGCATCATTAAAGAGTATTCTAGGAAATAACTACTGTTGGCTAGAGACATTTGGCCTTTATCCTAGAAACAATAGGAATATTTAAGATACGCAGTCATCGAGGAGACTGGTAGCCTGGGCTGAAGGTCCAGACAGTTTCCCAGGAGGTATTCAAATACTTTAGTTTCCCCTGAAAGTGGAAGGCATGCTCACGTCAATGGTTAAGTACTCATGTTACCTTCCTTTACGATTTAAAAAATGTATTAACTTTATTGATTTTCCTTTTGCAAAAGTAACAGAGGTGAGCATTCTTCCACTGAGCCATCACAGTTCAGGCCTCAAAGAACTTTTCTTTCAACATATTCTAAGGGAACTTACTGTTATGAACTACTTTAATATTCATTCACATTCAACTGATTTCACATTGGCTCGAAATCTCCCTTTAATTTCATAAACTAGGTTACTCTTATGAGGAAGCACACATTAGCATATCAATTATTTACTTTTTTAGAGAGTTAACAAGTCCATACATGTGTAAAATCTAAACAAGTTTGGACTTGAAAGCTGAAAACAGATCACAAGTGCTATTACCTACAATAAAAAGTCATACATAAAAAGTGAAAAGCAAATGTTGTTTCATAATCAGAGTAAGACTGAACTTTTTCAGTCATATTAAATGAGACATGAAAGAAATATTTCACAAGTTCCTTTGAGTTTTTACAGTAAGACTCCATGAAAAATATGAAGGAACATAAAAAAAAATCTTACAAAGGGAACAGTGTCAATTTTTTTAAGCCAATATATTCTTCTAAGTTTATCAGAAAATTCAGTTTTAAATGATAAATTCTATTAATCCAATATTTTCCTCCAGATGCAAAATGTACCTCTAAATGTCCCCAAATGACATTAGTAGTCATCCTAACTAGTTTGATAAACACTTTTACAGTAAGACCAAAAAAGTGTTACCTAATTCTTTTCTATACATTAAGATCTATATGTAGAAATAAAATAGCCCTTCATTGAGTGCTTAATAGAGAGTGAATTTGAAAAAAATACTTCTACAAAGTTTGAATGAATTTGAAAGAAAGTTAAAAAATTCAGTATTATTTCAGCTTATTTTATTAAGAGTTTTTTTTAAAAAAATTTTAAGATTTATTTATTCATTTTAGCGGGAGAGAGAGTGACAGCATGAGTGAGAAGGGGAGAGGGAGAGAGAAACTCGAGATTCCATGCTGAGGGTGGAGCTTGATGCAGGGCTTGATATATGACCACAACCTGAGCCCAAACCCAAAGTCAGAGGTTCAACCAACTCTGCCACCCAGGTGCCCCAAGAGGTTTTTAAAATTATCTTTGTACTCAACTGATGGAGTTTTCTCTGCACTTGGAAACAGGCTCTGGCCAGCTTGTAATTAGGTAAACTTTCTGTAAGTGGGATAATTTCTTCTCATTTCTCCATATGAAACTTAAACAGAATACTCTCAAAAATTGCAAATATTGGCATTTTTAGAAGGTTGGCCTCTAACTGGGGAGAAATGCTTGGGTGTGGAATGGTAGTAAAGTATGGACCTGATCTGCTGATCCAAGAGTCCAGACCCTATCTTTCCCCATCTGACAAAAACTTTCTCACCTTTTGATTGTCTGATTCCCTCATCAATAAGGAATTAAAAAACAAGAGGGTAGATGTCAGTAGCATGAAGTAAGACATTCGAAGAGGAGCCCAGCCCACACGGCTGGAAGAAGGGAGAATTAGGAAGAGAGCTATGTCATGTTAGGACCTAACCTTTGGATCCACACACATTGTCATACTTCAAAAACACTTTTCCGAGAGGAAGAAAGGAGCTAACAGAGGACAGTCTAAAGATCAAGTCTTCGGTTTCTTATCAAAACTTCCTTCTAAACATCTCAACAGAAATGTGAAAGTGATGCTTGATTCTTAAAAGCTCTTTATTACTCATCTTATAGGGTGGTTTCAGGATGTTCCCACTATCTCATGGCTATTGATAAGAGTCCTGAGAAGTGATCTGGAATTTTTCTTTTATGGTGGAGAAATTAAATAGTCTCTGGTTTATATAACAAAGTAGTTAAATCTGGGCATCTAAAACAACTCCAAGATAACATTGCAAATGCTATACAATAATGGTGTTTTGAGAATACTGGCTCCCAAGTACTTGTGTCTGAAGACTTTTTTGTTGGAAAAAACTTTAATATTATCTTTTCTGTATTTTCAACACATAGCAAAACTGCCTTGAATTCAGAAAGATTTACTGAGCATAATTTATGGTAATCTCAATGGCATACATAACTCATACCTCCTGTGTGTTCCTCATGGATACATGACTTTATAGGTGCCTCTGCTTCTGACCTCCAAATCAAGCTGGCAGACGACTGGACCTTACTAGATCTATCTAGAATACCAAGAACATGGCGACCAATTGTCTCTTCAACAGCTGCTGTTGTCTTTACAACTTCTAAGAGGATTTTCAGGAGTCTATTATTAGCTTTCTGAAGCGCAAATCTGCATAGATAAAGAAACATTTATTAAAATGTTTGATCTTTTTGAAACACTTTGCTATGTTCCACAAAAAATGTACCACAAAATATGACTTGAAAAATAAAATATCACATGATCTTCTCTACTAAAATATGCTAGTGTACTTAAATGAAGTGCTTTTTTAATTTAATAATTACATTATAAAATTTGTTTTCTCCTAAAAATTTTTGGTCTCTCAGTAAATTATAACTTTTTTTTTTTTTAACAAATGTGCAATACTGTACTGACCTGAAAGAAATCATACAACTAAAGTTTTAAGCTAGTAAAGTTTCTAAACTAGAAGAAGATTTTAAGGAGATACAAAAGTTAAGTTTTAAAAATTGTGGTAGTAAACAAGCACATACAAGCTGATATGTGGTTTTATGGTTCTTTATGGTTCTTATACACGTTTCACATTTAATCTTCTTTGTGTCAAACCTATAATTTAAAATATAATTTAAAAATTCCACCAGAAAAATGTGTATTTCTACAATTTCCTGGTGATAATCTAAATAAATTACAAAAACAGGCAGAGACCTGTTCTTAAAAAGGTCTATTGTGCAATATCACTATCTGCCAATATCAGAGGGAATATCATAGGACATTCTTTATTATATCTGCTCCAGAGACACAAATTTCTCAAGTTATATAAACCACATTCATTTCAGCCAGTAGAAAGAATTCATTTTCAACCAAATGGAATTAATAGTACATCTGTCTTTTTAAAAAGATGTCAAACATTTTCATTTTCAAAAAAATTCGAAAATATTGCTAACCACCCACCTAAATATCTCAGCAAAAACAATCACTGTTAACATTTTAATATCTTTCTAGCCTTCCCCTCTACCTCATAAATATATTCATTTTAAAAACAAAAATGGAATTATCCTGGACAAAAAGTTTTTATGTTTTGTTTTGTTTTTTTTGCTTGACACAAATACCTTTTCATGTCAAGAAATATACATCCATAAAATGCTGATTCAGAAGATTATGTGATTAACCTTTGCAATAGCTAAACAATTCTCTTGTCCTAATAGCTTAATTCAGTAAGAGTACTATAACAGTAGCAAACTTTATACATATAGATAAAGTAAGAGACTTTCATGGTACAGGTCCTCTGTCTTAAGACAGTTTGCTCTCTCAACTTCACACTGTGGGAGATCACCAAAAATCAGGTTAAAGGGTATCTATTTTCACAGGCACATGACATAACTATTTTAAGACAAGGTAATAAAAGGACAAAGTTTTCCTTCAGTATTTGTCAAGTGAACGAGACAGTTCTATTTTCGTACCTAGATCAAGTTCTCTGCTTACATGAGACCAGGCATTAAAAATAAAACTCTAAGTAATTCAGTTAGTAGTAAGTCAGTCAAGGGTTTTATTTAACTTTTTCTTAGGTTTTGTTAAAGCCTCAAATGCCTCAGGACTAGGATAATTTGAAAATATTTCTAAGTAAGAAAAGTAGTTAAAATTAATATGATGGTAAAGAGAAATAAATATGAATACTCATTTATTAGCACTTGCTGCAAAAATTCCTAAAAATTAAACACTACATTGTTTTAAAAATATACCAATCAGAGATAAATAATATAAAATAAACAAGGTTTATTTTATATTGCCATGGTAACTCTAATTTTCATACACTGTCTTTCTTGTTTGAGTTCCATACTGACTGTGTTCCATACTGATGATCCAATGGGGAAGCCAAAATCTTAGGGGCCAAATTCCTCCATGCAAGCTGAGGAAGGAGGTTAGGAGGACACAGAGGGTTGACAGTCACAGAAATTGGAAAAGGAGGAAATTAAGTTAGTAGGTATTAGTTTAATTTAAAATTAAAGAAATTATTTTCACTTGAATAAAACAGATTTTAAAATATGCTTACAGTCCTTAATATGGGGGTAAATTCTCATTTAATATTTTACAATTATATATTAACATCTACAAAATCAAGTCAGGGAAAGTTTTGTTAACATCAGATCATTAATTTATTCCTCTATAAAAGTGGGATATGGATTAAAAGTTCTCATCTGATATGCAGTAAATGAAAGAAAGAAGCTAATCGTAGACTATCACACTTCATTTTTTTTCCTCATCACAAGCAAGTGGGTGACTTATATTGAATGCATGTCCATGAAGTGAAGAAATGTACTCACAAGTGCAACTGTGTTTTTTAGGATAAAAAATGGCATATGAGCAGAATAAAATTCATCGAGAAAGGTTCAATAATCAAATAATGCCTTATCATTTGCTGAGATAAGTACATGGTCAATATCCAAACAAAAATTACTTTACATATAAAAAAGATTTTAAAAAATTGTTCTATTTAACAATCAAAAACTTACAATTCTTTACATACACAGTAAAATGGACAAATAAATGTACAAGATCAAAATAAGGACAAAGTTTACCACACTGAAACAACTATTTAATTCCCTTTGTACCAAAAAAAAAATACACATTCTGCATACCTTTCATTGGTCAGAATATCAGGAGGCACATCTTCAGGTTTTCTGTCTGACTCCTTTTCTTTAAAGATCTGTTCTTCAATTTCCTCTTGGTTTTCATTTCCATTCTGCTTAAGTTTATGTAAAGGTAGAGAGGACAAAACAGAAAGAAAACCTGTCATCTGGGAAAAACCATGTCGTTCTTCTACATTGTTATGAGGTGAGACAGAAAACTCTGCAGGCAAAACAGATAATCTTCCAAATAATATTTAACTACATTTTATAAAGGGATTAGCATTATCAAAAAAGATAAGCAACCTAATGCAGAGATTAAAAGAAGTTTAATGGGTTCAAATTAATGCATGCTCTAGTGTGACATCAAGTTTGTTAGGTTGCTCCCTGGTGAAACAATAGTTGCTGCTATAGTAATGTCCTATGCAAATTACCTTAAATAGAAGGTAAAAATCTTGACTCCACCTACCTTAGATGTAAACAAACACAAATACATTAAGCTCAACACCTATAAAAACACATTCATACCAACAACAAAGACAAACAGATCCTACTGCATTGTTGATCCACTGCTCCTAGGTGGGCCAAAGTCCATACTACCTGTGTTTGCGTACTGCTGTTGCGCAGCTCACAACACAGCTTCTCTCTTCCAGCTAGAGACAGCTGCTTTAGTGCTTCCAGCTCCTCTAAAAGCACCCTCTCTCTCTCTGAAACCAGGTTTTCATTATCTATTGAGGATCTCTAAATAAGAAAAAAGGTCGTGAGAGAATATTGTTTGCGATAGAAGAAAAAAAAAGCAGAAATAATTAGCAGATTTCTTTTAACCCCCTAGAACCAAGAAGCCCTTTCTACCTATGAGTTACATCCCATGATTAGGGGTTAAAAGCACATATAAAGTTCAATGCAAAATTTGAAACTTAAAAAAGCTAATTCAGGAATTTGTGAAGCTCAATTAATATTATTTTTATATGCCAATTTTGCATTGAAAAATCAGGTTTAAATTCACAAAATGCGATGAAGAAAAGCAACACCAATTTTTCCAAATGATATGTTTTATGTTCAACTTCCAATTTTCTTATTATTCTATATTTGAAAGAATACATTTCAAGATTTCTCTATTTTTTAAATCTCATTTAAGTTTCCAAGATAAATTGAATAAATTTGTTTTTATAGGAACTTCTATATAAATATTTCTTGCTTTTCTGTAATGATTTTGTGAGTACACTGTATATAGCAATTGATAAGAATCCAGCTCCCAAATACCAAGGAGTAAGAAAAGGGACAAGAATGTTATGTAAATCTGCATTTCTCAAATCAAGAAGAGATGTTTCCTTGGACAAAGTTCCAGAAACACACTACTTCAGATTCCCATTCATGATTAAAAAGACAGATTAAAGATAGATAAAGGTAAATCTTGGAGATGCTAATTGGTGGACTCACAAAACTAGAAATGAATATAGGAAAAATGACTATCAACTGCATCTTAGCACAAAGAATTTCTAAAATTGTAAAAGTGCTTTTTGTTGTGTATGGTCAATGGAATGATTCAAAACAAACATACAAATTTGTATGTTTGCAGCCACTTTTCCAATAGCAAAAAAGGCAAATAAATAAAATGGCACAGAGGACAGGCACTCCAAGGTTGAGTCAGGTGTTCCTAACAAGATTTAAGGCTGCTGTGCTGATGGAGTCTGTTCCTAATGTTAAATATTTGTATTTATTCGTATCCTGGCAATAATTTTGACTTTCAAAAAAAGGCTATATAAAGAATATTGTTATTTTATTTGGGGAGAAAAGGGCCTCTAAGTCCTATACCTGGGCTAATTGTCTGTTCAGTCTCTTGATCTCTTCTTGCAGCTGTTCCTGGTCTTCTCGCTGTCTCTCCATTTGGCGCATGTGCGCCTGCCGTAACAGTTCTGTTGCCTGCTGATGTTCTTGGTATTGCCGTACAAGTTCCTGCCTCATATCTTCCAACTGTTCTTCATTTAACATTAGTTGTCTAGAAGCATCTATACTCGATACCAAAATCTCATCATGGATCTACAATTAAAAAAAAAAAAAAGGCAGAATGCATAAAACATTTCATGGAAACCTGTCAGCATCAACATTATTAGAAACAAATATGAACGCAGTTCTAACCCACAAAGCACCTGATGTTTTCTCCCCATTACTAAACTAAAACATAAAGTTAAAGAAAAAAAAAAAAAGAAATCTGTCTTCATTATAATTCCAACTCGGTGTAAAGTTAGTTTATTATCATTACACGTTATCCTCTAAAAGCAGAAGAGTTGTTTAGCAGTTCGTCTAGATGCAATCTGATTTTATGGGAGGAGAATAAAAATTAAAAATCCTCAGGATGCCCTCTTGTTCTTAATGAAGCTATAACTCCATTATCCCTCCTGACATTTTATGATGGGGAGATAATATAAATGTAATATTTATAATTTTAAAATTCTATTTATAAAACATGAAAAATTTTACCTACTTATATTATGAAATGGTTATCACAGTACTACGGAGAACTGCTTGATAAGAAACAATTTTTAATAATTTTTATTTGGAAATAAAGGCTTTATATTCCACTTTCTCAAATTCATAAGAAATCAACTCCTTAATGAAGTTCACACTTACTTCAATTCCCAAAGAACTACTACTTAAATGAACAGTTGCTGGTAAACTAAAGAGGTTTTCACAAATACCTTAGTTTTGCACTTCATGTAGAAGTTGACAATTTTATTTGAATATGACTCTAAACAAGACAACATATCCTGAACATTAATAAAAAATTTGGATTTAAGTAATTTTAAAATGTAGGATTTACTACTTTGCTAAATGCACAAATGGTTGTGGTATAGACAGAATAGATCCTCCATTAATGAGTAAGCAAAGAAGAGGAGAATTAGTAGATAGAGTACAGTATCTTAAATTTCTTCTTAAACAGGTAGCCATTTCCTTGTGATGTTATCATCACATTAAATGAAGCAAATATTTTATTCATACATATTCCTAAACTATAAGACAATTAATCTTAAATTGACTAAAACAAAAATAATGCAGGTATAACTTACAATGAGATTTTACCATTCACAATATGTACAAGATTAACAATACTATGAACCAGACTTGTTTTATTTAATAATAGTATTAAATCATTTATTCATATGTAAGTAATAAAACATATTCATAATTCGAATCCCTAAGTCAAGACTAGATTAGATACTTTCCTTTCTCATTAAGAAACCTTAATTACTTATGGTAATATTTTTATCATGAGGGAAGCCACAACTTTTTATACAAGGAAACTATACTTACAGGTTCTCTGACTATAAATGTTTTATCTTTGGAGAACATTTCTTCTGAAATAGTCAGTTCATGGTCCTTCGACTCTAGTATATCATCAAGATTATCATTTTTTGATAAGAGAACTTCCTTTCCATCTTCCCCTAACTCTTTACTAAGTGGTTTAAATTCTTCTTTAAATTTCATGTCCATTGCTTCAAAAGTTTGACCCTCTGATAATTTCATTTCATTTAAATGTTCTTGCTGACAGAAAGCATGTGCTTGTTTTGACAATGCAGTATCCTCTTTTTCCCCAGTTATTCTAGATAGTTCAGTTTGTTGAGCAAATGCTATACTCATTGACACAATGACCTAAAGAAATAAACAAAAAGGATTAGATTTATAAATATCAGCAAGAATTTATTTATTTAAATAATTTTAAAATTTAAATTAATTAATATATAATGTATTACTGGTTTCAGAGGTACAGGCCTGTGATTCATCAGTCTTTTATAATACCCAGTGCTCACTACATCACGTCCTCCTTAATGTCCATCACCCAGTTACCCCATCCGTCCACCTGCTTTCCCTCCACCTGCTTCCTCTCCAGCAACTCTCAGTTTGTTTCCTACGATTTAGAGTCTCTTGCCAGTTTGTCTCCCTCTCTGGTTTTGTCTTGTTTTACTTTTTCTTCTCTTCTCCTATGATTTCCTGTTTTGTTTCTTAAATACCACATATAAGTGAGATCATATGATAACTGTCTCTCTTGATTGACTTACTTTGCTTAGTATAATACCATCTAGTTCCATCCACATCATACCAGCAAGAATTTCAAAAGCAAGTTACCAGTCAAATGGTTTTATTTATTTATTTGATATTTAAGTTTTAAGATTTTATTTATTTGAAAGAGAGAGAAAAAGAGTATGAGCAGGGGAAGGGGGGAGTAGAAGGACAGGGAGAAGCAGACTCCCCGCTCAGCAGGGAGCCTGATGCAGAGCTTGATCCCAGAACCCTGGGATCTGACCTGAGCTGAAGGCAGATGCTTAATTAATGGAGCCACCTAGATGCCCCTCAAAATGGTTTTAAACTAAAAGAAATCTTACAGAAAGTGACAGAGACAGTCTATTTTACATGCCTTTAATCTTCTCCAACTAGTGGTAAGACCTCAAGACTAGCTTTTACTTTATTTTTTTTTTTTAAAGATTTTATTTATTTATTTGAGAGAGAGAGAGACAGTGAGAGAGAGCACGAGCAAGGAGAAGGTCAGAGAGCGAAGCAGACTCCCCATGGAGCTGGGAGCCTGATGCGGGACTCGATCCCGGGACTCCAGGATCACGCCCTGAGCCGAAGGCAGTCGTCCAACCAACTGAGCCACCCAGGCGTCCCAAGACTAGCTTTTACTTTAATTTCCTGTACTGAATCTGATCTGCTGGTCTCTCAATACTAAGAATGCAACACAGACAAAAAGATTAAAAATATGAATAGAAGCAGAGAGATGAAGGATAGAGT
Organism: Neogale vison; assembly: GCF_020171115.1. Classification (NCBI taxonomy): domain Eukaryota; kingdom Metazoa; phylum Chordata; class Mammalia; order Carnivora; family Mustelidae; genus Neogale; species Neogale vison. Next base: position 159,534,221 of record NC_058094.1, on the reverse strand, counting down.
GGGAATGTTCATCCAACATCTAACCACTGTGTCAGGAGGATATATTAGGGAATAATGGAAAGGAACTCTTTCCTGGGTAATAGATGAGATACGTAAGGCATCGCTCCTAATGGAGAAGACAAATGAATCTTGGAAGGACAAATAAAGAGAACACCAAAGAGTTTTTAAAAGTTTCCAGAATAAAAAGATGTATTACCTATGAGGGAACAACAATTAAAATGACAAGAACTTTCTTAGCAGAAACAAGAGGAAATCAGAAAACAATGAAAGGTTATCTTTAAAGTTCTGACATTAAAATAACTGTCAACCCAGATTTGAATGGTCAATAAAAACCAACTTTCAGGAATAAAAGCACAATAAAAGCATGAAATAAAAAGTTGGCTCCTAGTAGACTGTAAGTTAAAGAATTTCTAAAGGATGTTCCTCAAAAGGCAGAAAAAGATCCTAGCAGGCAGCCATTAGATGCAAAAAGGATTAGAGCATTAAAAGTTCTTTTTGTAAATATGTAGATAAATCTAAATGCTGATAGTTATGAAGCAATAATTCTATCTAAATTGTGGAATTAAAAAAAATAAGACAGAGATTTGTAATTCTAGTTAGCACAAATGAAACCCACTATGGCCCCTCTCTCCCACAACTGAAAAGTGAACAAAATATAAAAGCAACTAGCAGAGAGATCTGAAAAGTAAACAAAAGCAAGCAAACTGCAGAGGGCATCAAAAGTTGAAGAAATTTGTGAGGAAGGTGAAACAGAACTTGTGGTCTGTCCCTATTTGGACTATTTTTAAAAAAGAATTCACATTTTCCAGAATATTTTAAGACCCAGTGTCCATACAATATTCAAAATGTTCAATATACAATTCAAAAATTAGATGACATAGAGTATGTTGTATGCCAAATTTGTTGCCAAGGCAGGCTGAAGAGAAATAATACCAGAGGAAAAGAAGTCTGAACAACAGCAGAATACTCATTCTTTTCAAATATGCATGGAACATTCAACCAGAACATATTTAGGGCAATAAAGTAAACTGAGGGGCGCCTGGGTGGCTCAGTGGGTTAAGCCTCTGCCTTCGGTTCAGATCATAATCTCAGGGTCCTGGGATCAAGCCCCACATTGGGCTCTCTGCTCAGCAGGGTGCCTGCTTCCCCCCTCCCCTGCCTACCTCTCTGCCTACTTGTGATCTCTGTCTGTCAAATGAATAAATAAAATCTTAAAAAAAAAAAAAAAAGTAAACTGAAATCATACAAGGTATGTCTGACCACAAAGAAATTAAAAATTATACATTAAATTAACAGGGAGATATCTGAAAACCCCTAAAATGTAGAAATTTAACAACATATTTCTAAGTAACTCACGAATCAAAGATGTCACAAAAGAAATCAAATATTTCAATTGAATGAAAACGTGTTGAACGCAGTTTAAAGATGTGCTTAAAGGGAAACTTACAGCAGTTAAATATATGTATTAGGAAAGAGGAAAGGTCTTTTAGGAAACCTGAAAAAGAAAGCAACTTAAACCCAAAGCAAGCAGAAACAAGTAAAAAATAAAGAAAAGCAATCAATGAAAGTAAAACAAAAGCAATTTTTTGAAAACCCAAAAGCTGGATCCTTGACAATATCAATACAACTGATAAACTTCTAGCCCAAATGAGAAAGAAAAAAGAGAAAACAGAGATAACATACAGATCCCACAAACATTAAGTGATAAAAGAATAGTATAAACAACTTCACCAACATAAATTCAACAGTTTAGATGAAATGGACCAATTCCTTGAGTGACACAAACTAACAAAGCTCACTCTAAAATAGATTACCTTAAAAAAAAACTATTAAAGAAATTGAATTCATAGATTAACAAAGCCTTCTGTAAAGGAAAATTCCAGGCCCTGTTGGTTTCACTAGCAAATTCTACAATATATTTAAGAATAAAATAGTACCACGGTGCCAGGATGGCTGTTGGTTGAGTGTCTACTCTTGATTTCAGCTCAGGTCATGATCTCAGGGTCATGAGACTGAACCCCGCGTTGGGCTCCGTGCTCGGTGCAGAGTCTACTTATCCCTCTCCCTCAGCCCCTCTCCCCCAAAATAAAATAAAATAAAACCAATTCTACATAAATTCTTCCAGAAAATAGAAGAGAGAATATATTTCAACACTTTACAAGGCCAGCATTATCCTGATATCACAGCCAAAGACAGTACAAGAAAACAAAACTATGGATGATGTTCCTCATGAAAACAAACATAAATATCCTTGACAAAATATCAGCAAACAGAATCGAGCAATATAAAAAGAAGGTGACTGTCTCCAAAGGAATATGAACAAACTTGGGGGTGATGTAAATGTTTTATATCTCCATTTTGAGTTGGTTTCATAACTAAACATCCTGTTAAAACTCACCAAACTTTGCACTTACACCTGGTGAATTTCATTATATGCAAATTAAACCTCAGGAAAGATGACAACAACAACAAAAATCTGGCCATGTTAGGTCACAAATGAAGCTTTTGAAATTCTGAAAAATCTGTATCATAAAGATCACTTTCTTTAGCTAGAAATGAGTAACAAATAATTAAAAGAGCTATATGATCTGAAAACTAAAAAACTCAACTGAAGACTCAATTACCTCGTTATTCTCTCCTTTCCATTTCACTATGCTATCTAAGGAAATTCCACCTGTGATTACAGGTGACTCTGTGTATTCTCTGCCTGTGGAAAACGGGCTTAGCTGAGGAGGAAAAAAAAAAAAAAATCCAACCAAGCTGACTGGTCTTACTTTAAATCTGTAAACTATTACCCTTGCATGAGCCCTTCAGGACACTGGGCAAATCTACTCAATTTCCCGGGTCTGTTCCATTTTTTATTCCTTCTCCTAGACAGCCCTCTCGCCTTAAACCTTCAGTGTCTTCTCTTCCTTTCTCATTCTCAGGTGCTGATCTTTCTTCTTATTTTAGTGAGAAAATAGAAGAAATCAGAAGAGAACTTCCAAAGCTCCAAATACTGTATCTGAACACATCTTGAATCATGAAGCAAATATTCTCTGCCTTCCTTCTTGTTATTACGGATTAAACTGCCATGCTCCTACCTAATGGCAACCTTCCAGGGATTACATCTCTTCTCTTCTCAAGGACACTGCTCCAACAACTGTTTCTCTCTCCTGAATTAGCTATTTTTTCCTTCTCTCTTTAATTATCTCTATTAAGAAAATATGATATCTTTCTTCTTAAACAGAAACAAAACAGCAATAACAAAAATGTACTGCTTGGCTCGCTCTGTTACACTGAGCTACCACTCTATTTCTCTGATCTTCTTTCAAGTAAAATTCATTCTTCATTCTTCATTCTTCCCCTTCACCCTCTCAAATCCAATCTAATCAGTTTGTCTACATCACCCCATCAAATGTGTTCTTGTAAAAGTCACCCATGATCTCACATTGTAAAATCCAAGAATTAATTCGCAGTTCTAATCATTCTTGACCTATCAGAAAGCTTTGACACAGTTTAATACATTCTCTTCTCGATATACTTTTATTACTTGTCTACTGTAATGCAATCTTTGTTCTTCCCATATTTAATTCACTGCTTTTTCTCCATCTTCTTTGTTCTTCCTCATTTCTCTGACCTCTCAACATTAGCATTATCCAGACTCAGCCCCCAGACCTCTCTTCTATATACAGTCACTACATTAGTGTTTTTCAAATTTTTTCACTGTAACCAGGATAAACACATACATACCAATAAAAAAAATTTTATATTGACACCCAAAGCGTACATAGTTACCCGTGTTTATTATTAATTTTTAAGTAGGCTCCATACCCAACACGGGGCTTGAACTCACAACCCAGAGATTAAGAGCACCGCCCCAACTGAACCAGCCAGGCACCCTTATGTGTATGTATATTTATATAATGAACCTTCCTATTATGTTATTATGTTAAAATCCTGGACCCAAACCAATAAACTGTTTTTATAACTTAAAGATGAGTTATAGCTGTGAGTTTTAACTCACAGTTTGAAAAACACTGCCCTACAGGCTACCATATTTTCATGTCTAGTCTAATCTATTTCCTGAACTCTAGATTCATATAACCACCACTTATTCAATATTTATTTATTTATTTAAAAAGATTTTATTTATTTATTTGACAGAGAGAGATTACAAGTAGACAGAGAGGCAGGCAGAGAGAGAAAGAGAGGGAAGCAGGCTCCCTGCTGAGCAGAGAGCATGATGCGGGACTCAATCCCAGGACCCTGAGATCATGACCTGAGCCGAAGGCAGTGGCTTAACCCACTGAGCCACCCAGGCGCCCCTCAAAATTTATTTTTAAACATTTATGAAGTGTTTGCATTTAATGGGTCTGGATTCTTATGTTAAAGGTCTACCTCTCCTCTCCAAAAACTACTGTTTTGTAGTCTTTTCTGACACCTAATAGCAACTTCATTCTCCCAGTTGCTTATGTCAAATAACCTACAGCAATATCTTCCCCTCAAGGGCAAGCCCTTGTCCTTTTCCCTTTTATTTCTTCCTCCTGTATCCAGCTACATCTGCTGAGAAGATAAATCTGTGCCAGGATTTCACAATATTTCACCGAATGGGCCCCCTAACTGTGAGGGTAGTAGGACTGAATCAAACTGTCCTCTAATTCAGCACAGCTGTGGCTGGGCAAGTGGTCTTCACACTCTTACCAATTCTTCCTGGCCACCTCTTTGAAACACTTTCTCAAAAGGTACTCAACCTGTTACCTTCATGATTTACTCTCCCATTTCCTTCAGGGTTCTTCTACCACTTTAAGAGGTCTTCCGTGATAACCTTGTATCAATAACACCATGGGATTTCCTAATAGTTCTATTATCCAGGTTTGTTTTCTTTTCATAGTACTTACCACCATCTATACAGGGTCTATCTGCACCAACTAGAATGTAAGATCTATGGGAGCAAACACTTCGATCTCCTTTTACCTCTGCTATACCCTAGCACTTAAAACACTATCTGGCAGTGAAATATAAATAAATGTTTATTTTCAGTAGTAAGTACACAAATCACAGGTTGAATCTAATATGATGTATATTAGGAATCGCTACCCCTAACTGGGCTTTTCTATACACCCTGTATTTTTTAAACAAGGGTTCTCAATCTTTCTCCAACATCCTATCTAAGAGTACAGAGTATAATCCTATCAGTATTGGTAGTGAATGTCAACAATCTGCATTATTCTAGAATCAAGCTGAATCTCTTGGACCACAGTACCTTGGATGTCTTAGGGACAGTTTTCAATGTCCTATACACTTTGGTGCTCTGCCATCTGCTTAGCTGACTAATGTCTTACAAAAAATATTTATCAGCACCTGGTGGCTCAGATGGTTATACATCTACCTTCATGATCCCTGGGTCCTGGGGTAGAGTCCCCCATTGGGCTCTTGGTTCAGCAGGGAGTCTACTTCTCCCTCTTCCTCTGCCTCTCCCCCTGCTCATCCTCTGATAATCTCTCTGCCTCAAATGAATAAATAAAATCTTTAAAAAATACATATTTATAACATCACCATTATCACAGTAATATGACTACTTTAAAAATCTCATTTATGAGTCTTTATCGTCTACTAGGTGGTTTATGTAGATTAGTTCACTGAATCCTTATAAAAATTACTTCTTCCTTTTTTTCCCTCTTTTCACACAGAGAAAATGGACTCAGAAGTTAAGTAACTTTCCTAAGATCATAAATGTAGTAAGTCAGAAGAATAAGAATTTAAAGCATGGTATATCCTATATCAAGCCTCATGCTCATAATTGCTATGATGCCCTGCTATCACATTTCACTTGGGAAATTTTTTTAAGAGTGATGTGCAAGAGAAATCTGCATTTCTTTAAAGAACTAAATAAGGAGAGCTATGGTGCCTCACTTTTTACTTTGATCTCCAAGAAGCAAACATTCAGTACAAATACAGAAGTGATTGAGTCCTTCAGCCCATAATATTTCCTTGGGTCTTCCCCTTCTAATTTATGTTTAACCTAATTCCTTATGTATTTCCTGTATATCTTATCAATCCTCCTCTTTTAAAGTGCCCATATCCAGGGCAATGTTATACTGGAACAGCTGAAGTATTATAAAAAAGCAGCAAAGAAAATCAGAATTTAACTGTTCCAATATAAGACCCCAATCAGGCATAAGCATTTTATTTTTTTAAAGATTTACTTATTTATTTATTTGAGAGAGAGAGAGAGAGAGAGAGAGAAAGAAGAGTTTAAAAGAATACCTCTGAGCATAGCAGCTAACGGTATCTATAGTTAACATTATAGTAATTTCTCTGGGAGGAGATAAGCAAAGAGAATATATAGAAGACTAAGCACTTTCTATCTCATTTCCTACCATATTCCCCACCTTCAGGGAAGGTGAAACTCCATTATAAGATATTATTCACAAGGCAACAAATTTATAAAGACTTTTTATGACATTCTAAAAAGTTTTTTTTTTTTTTTAAGGATCTATTAATTTATTTGAGAGAGAGCACGAGAGAGAGAGAGCACAAGGAGGGGGAGAGGGAGACAGAGAAGAAGACTTCCTGTTGGGCAGGGAACCCGATATGGAGCTAGATCCCAAGACTCTGGGATCATGACCTGAGCTGAAGGCAGATGCTCAACCAACTATGCCACCAAGACGTCCCTGAAAAGTTTCTAATTACTATCCCATATTAAGAAAAATGCTTTTCTTAAAGAAAAATTCACAGAATAATCCATTTAAAAGATAAATGCAGTTGATACCAGTAGCTGACAATTTAAAGATAAGCTATATAATAACACTTTTTTTTTCTCCAATTTATTTATTTTCAGAAAAACAGTATTCATTATTTTTTCACCACACCCAGTGCTCCATGCAAGCCGTGCCCTCTATAATACCCACCACCTGGTACCTCAACCTCCCACCCCTCCGCCACTTCAAACCCCTCAGATTGTTTTTCAGAGTCCATAGTTGTAATAACACTTTTAAAAAATAAAGTGCAGGGGTACCTGGGTGGCTTGATCAGTGGAACATTGACTCTAGGGTCTTGAGTTCGAGCCTCATGTTGGGTACAGAGACTACTAAAATAGTTAAACTTAAAAAAAAAGTGCATTACTATCAATAAAATCTATGTGTTTTTTTTTTTTCTTAACATTTTATTTATTTATTTGACAGACAGAGATCACAAATATGCAGAAAGGCAGGCAGAGACAGAGGAGGAAGCAGGTTCCCCGCCGAGCAGAGAGCACGATGCGGGGCTTAATCCCACCACCCTGGGATCATGACCTGAGCCGAAGGCAGAGGCTTTAACCCACTAAGCCACCCAGGCACTCCTAAAATCTATTTTTTTTAAAGGCCTGAAGGGAATATAAACCATAATAACCTGCCAAAATATAAACTTACCTTAGCTACTTCTTCTTCTAATCGTTCTTGGTACTGTTTTTCCAGCAACTTAACCATATTTGTTTCCTGTTTCACTCCAAAATCATCAGAAAACTAAATTAAAGAGCAAAATATAACATACTTGTTTATATTAATCATACATCACTTATTTTTAAACTTCTACCCTCAAATATCCTCAAAAGATCAATGTTTCTTAGAAAACTTCTGGGACGTTCCAATAAATATGTTTTAGTTCTGTTCTTATTTAAAAATAATAATTCTGGTGAATAATTCTAGTGTATAATTCTACTAAATAATGTACTTACAAAAAATGTACTTAATACATCGAACTTAATGATGCTAAGTGAGAAATATATTTATATATTCTAATTACCAATACACAGTTCTACAGTGCAATAAAGACACTTCATAAATATAATTAAGAAGTTTTTAACTTTAAGAATGTTAACAGTGGCTATCTTTGCTTATGAAATTATAAGCAATTTTTATCTTCCTAATATTTATTAATACTGTCCAATTCTCTGCAAATACAAATTACCTCTACAACTAGAAAAAACATAAAGTTTTAAAAAAAAATAGAAACATATTCTCAGCATCAAAGCTGTTTATTAATTATCTGAATACTCCATAGAGGATGAGTATAGAAGAATCAAGATATGTAGACATCTCTCCTCTCTATCCAAAACAAGAGAATGCAATAATCTTTGTTTTCTATAGGAGTTAAGAATCAAAAATCTACTGAATTAAGATAAGGGTTTTGCAGCTGCAAGTTTCAGAAAAGTGGCTACGAAATGGGAGTATATAAAATGTTGAGGACAGAATGTCCTGCAGAATGTGCAGGCCTATACTGTAAAAGATGAGGGGCTTTTATATATCAGACGGCCTGTGCTGAAGGAAGCCTTGTCTATTGTTCCAGCCATAACATCTTTTGGGAATTTTGAGGATTCCTAAATACTATTCTAGACGTGAACTCATTCAACTTCCTATGGTGGCAAGAAAAGCTGTTGCAAGGGCATTGAAACTAATTTGTTAATACAGCTAATGTTATACAAAACAAGACAAATTTTAAATTAGAAAATTTTTAGAGAGAAAAAACTCTCAATTTTAACTGTGTTAGTCCTAGCTACGAAAATACATTAAATTTCTTTATTTATGTATTATTCTGGGTCTTTTATATAAGACTTTATATATTATGCTTACCTCTCAGCAAATATGAAATTGGATAATTACTGCAGATATAAAAATGACAGTAAGAAAAATAAAATCAGTGCACACAATTTAAAGATACAATACCTCTATTGTACCATCAGTGTTCTGGTTTAGACAACTTCCAGGATATATTGTTTTCTGGACATCAGATTCAGTTATTACCATTGAATCAATGGAGAAACTAAACAAAAGAGAGTGAAGGAATTAGAATTGTGAGTTCTACTGTCAGTTCAAAATTACAGCATGCATAAAATGTGTATTAGGGCAGGGGCAAAAAAGATGACAGATCAAGAGTTACAGGTATTGTGACTTAAATAGTATTTTTGACTAATTTTTCCATTTAAAACTAAAGTAACACAATTGAATGAGAGAATATTTCAACAGATCACCATTGAATTTTATGCCATTTTAGAAAGTGTACTAAAAATATATGATGTAGAGCTATTTACAGGTACAGACAGACATTTTTTAAAAGTTTTATTACCGAGTAAAAAAGTCTATAAAATCTCATTTTTTATTAAAAAAATCATTTACACACACACAGAAAAAACATCTGGATGAATACATGTCAAAAGTAACAATGATTAACTCTAGCAGAACTGGGGAGCAGAGGCAAGAAAAGGAAGATTCTTAATTTATACAGACACTTCCAGATATTTTTTGTTTTTAATCTATTCATTTATTTTTTGGTGTTCATGTCTTTATTCTATATTGTTTTACAGGTATTATTTTGTAAAAAAGTGATTTTTTTTCTTATAATGTTGAACTTGGGTCATAAAAACAAGGTAAAATTAATATTTAGTAACCATGGGATAAAGAACAAAGGGGCTAATTATAATTTTTTCTGAGTAATACAATTTCTCACTTCTATTTTCATATGCACCCATGCTGCCTTCTTTATTCCAACCCCCTCCTGCCCAGCTTCTCCTTTCTCTCTCCTATCCTCTTCTTTCATTCTGTCCCAAATTGGCCAGATATAAGTTATCATCAACTCATTCCATAACTTATATAACTAACCCCTATTGACAGACATTTGGTTGTCTCCAAATGTTCACTATTACAAATAATGCTACAACATAAATCCTCATAAGTATGTCTTGCACACATTTGTGGATTTTCTGTATGATAAATCTTACAAATAAGATTAAAATATTTAATATTTAAAATTTCAACATAATGCCATATTCCAAAGAGTTATATTAATTTTAACCCCTAACAGTGTCATTTAAGTATTTACCCAAAACTTCAGCAACACAGAGTCTTAAGAGTTTTAGAACTTTGTTAGAACATGATGGTTTTATTTTTGAGATTATATATCCTTCAACTTCTATTGGCCTGTAGGTTTCCTCTGCTGTGAACTGCCTATTCGCATTCTAGGTTCATGTTAAATGACTGTAAAAACTCTTCTCCCTTTTGTTTCTTCTCTGCCCTTCCTTGGTTCTTGTCTCTCTCACAATTTTGTCTGTTTCCTCATTTCTTCTTGCATACAACTATTCTGATCCTTGGTTCCATGTTTTGATTCCTTTCTCATAGCTTAGAAAACCCTCCTGATTATTTATTGTTATTAAGACCCAAACTCTAATAAAAAATGGTACTTTGTTCACAATGACTCCATTTTGTACCTTTACAGCATTTGAAAGTGTTTATCCCAAATTCAAAAAATCTGGCTAAAACCAAACTCACTGCTCCCCTCTTATAATTAAGGTACTACTCCCCACTGTCCTTACTTCTCTATTTATATTAACATGCCACTGTTTTCCATGTTCTCTAGTTCAAACAAGACAAGGTCATCTTTATTTTTCCCCTTCACTTTGTTCTCAACATTCCTTCTAATCCATTATCTGATATTCATCCCTTCATTTCCATTTCCCCTAGAACAACTCCAATAGATAATTATTACAAAAATGTGCAGTGAAAGATGTTACACAAACACGGGTTTAAATTCCAGCACTCTGGTTCTATCACCATGTTACATGCCTTAACCTACTACTTAAAAATTGTTTTGTAGTAAGTCTTTTTCAATGATTGGATTGAAGTCCCTTGAGGGAAAAAAGCCACTTTATATAGATCTAAAGCTTCCTCCATGAACCTAGCCAAGCTTGTTCCAGTCATTATTTCATTTAATCCTCACAATTTTTTTTTAAAGATTTTATTTATTTATTTGACAGAGAAAGATTACAAGTAGGCAGAGAGGCAGGCAGAGAGAGAGAGGAGGAAGCAGGCTCCCTGCCGAGCAGAGAGCCCGATGTGGGACTCGATCCCAGGACCCTGAGATCATGACCTGAGCCGAAGGCAGCGGCTTAACCCACTGAGCCACCCAGGCGCCCCTAATCCTCACAATCTTAATGGTACTTATACTGTCCCTAATATTATTACCTAAATATGTTAAAACAATCTGCCCAAGATCATATAGCCAGTAAAAAGTTAAATCAGGTGTCAAATGCAGATTTGACTCTAAAGCCAAAAGTCATTCCATGAGGCTCTGGCATACCTGTAAGAGGCTGTAGTAGGCCAGCTCCAAATATATGTTAAATGAATGATTCAATTATTTTTTACGTATTTTTTAAACTAGTTCAAATCTATCTTAGAAGAACAGCATGCTCTTTATTCACATACTCTTTATTCAAAAAGTATCTTAATTGTATCCAAAAAGGTGATGACATTTACAAGAAATAACTTTGACTCATCACCACTAGTAGGAGTGAGCATGGGTCAGTAAACCTCTTTTTTGGGGGGGTGGGAGAAAACTAATGGTCTTAGTTTAAAGGTACTGTCAACACACTTCCACTGAATATCACAGAAACTCTAAGAGAGGGTGGTTAACTGGTAAAAGCTCAAATTCAATAACTGCAAAGTAAGTCTTCATTTCCAGAAAACTCCCTTTTCTTCATGTTTTAGAGAGAAAGCATCACTAATTAAAGGAAGGTTACTTGAAACATTGTAGTTGATTATTAGTGACTTCCTGCTATTTACTTACTTTCTTTCATATCAGAAAACTAGTCGTAGTTTCAAAATGTCAATTCATAAACTAGCTGCATCAGAATTATCTTGTTACAAATACAAATGTCCAGGGTCCATCTCAAAGCTACTGAGTCTGACTCTCCAAATGTATAATCCAGTAATCTAATTTTAAGTATTCAAAAACCTCCACTGTTTCTGATGCATGGCCAAGTTTAAGAACCACCGATCTCAAATAAGATGAAAGCTTTATAAGGCTATGCCAAGGCTGATGAATAATTCCAAAGCCTATATACCAGCACTGAGTAAAAGAAGGAGAAACAGACTGCTTCCCAACAAGTGTGGAATTCAGTATTTTGTCTCAAAGAAAAAAAAATTTTGGCTTGAGATTCCATTAATAAGCGCCTATGAAGATATCAGTCCTAGAACAGCAGAGCCAGCCAAAGTTAGATGAAGTCTCTGAGCACTTTACAGAGATAGTTTAAACATTAAAGCATACTTCCTAACTAAGGTATGAGCTGTTCTCTCATTCATTTAACAAATATTTATTGAGCACCTACCACATGGAAGGAATTATTATAAGGTTTGGAATACATCAACTTGGACAAAACCACCACCTTTACAAAGCCTGAAGTCTTTCATAAAAGGCAGAAAATAAAGCAAACAAAACAAAGTCCCCTACAAATATAAATAGACTTGTTTTTTTCTTAATTTTATACATACACAGCTTTACATACATATAACAGGCAATATTAAGTAATAGGGAAAAAATTAAGCAGGAAATTAGTGTACAGAGTTCTAAACAGCAATTTTAATTTAAACAGGGTGATCAGGATAGGCCTCAAGAGAACATGAGATTTGCAAAAAGACCCAAAGAAGGTAAGCATGTTGGGCATGTAAATATCTGGGGAAAGAGAATTCTGGGTAGAAGAAACAATAATGAGAAGTCCCTGAAGCAGGAGCATACCGATGGTCTGAGGATCTCAAGGAAAATGTGTGGTGACAATAAAGACAGGCAAGGAGATAAAGTCCAAGTGGTAACAAGGAACCATCAGGTAGGACTGAGTAAGGCATTGTTAGGAAAGAAGAGTATGGGACTAAAATGATCGGTCTTAAATTTAAAAGCAAATTCTTACATTTTAAATGCAAAGTTGTGGAAATGTGTTAAGAACAGACATTAGGAAAGAGGGTAGAAACAGGGAGAGGAGTTGTTGTCGTAACCCAGGTAAGAGATGATGATGGCAGGGAGCTAGTAAGAAGTAGTCCAGTTAGATGTATTTTGGAGGCAGAGATAACAGGATTTCTTGAAAGATTAGAAGGAAAAGGAGAGAAAGAAGAGTCATCTTAGATGGAGATGGCTGCAGAAGGAGCAAATTTCCAGGGGAAGATCCAGAGTTCTATTTTGGACATAGTCAATCTGAGTATTAGACAACTAGGTGGAGAAAGTCCAGCCATGACTGAAATGATCATATCTTATATTTCTTGGGTATGCCCCACATCAAAGTAGCAAAGACCAGGCATAGGATAAATAATACAAGCACACTCTGATTTAATCCAGCAGATTAACAACAACCACCATCTTTATAAGATAAAGGTGTAAGTAAAATCTCTATAATAGAATATCTTTGGTTTATAACAATACTTACTTCAGACATTTCAAAGTATTATCTCCTGTTCTTATTTCTTGATAATGTGGCATCCCATCTCTTTCAAGGAACTTTGGTTAAGTTACATTTGCTACTGAAAAACAACTATGCTATGATTGTTACTAAACTATAAATACTGCTGAATGAGACTGTAAACGGATGGGTACCTTGGCTGAACTGTGGATACAGTAACAGCTTGAAGCCTTTCCTGCAAACAATGGATCTCTGCTCCATAGTTTTCTTCTGTTTCTTTCAACTGTTGCTGCAAAGAGAATATGAGGTTTTCTAATTCTTGAACTTGTCCTTCAAGTTGTTTAATGTTTTCATAATCTTGCAGAGTAGAAAACTTGCTTTTACAACTGACATCTAAGTTATAGGAAGAGAAGAAAATACACATTTCAAAACAAATTTCTTACTGAAGTAGCACACTTTTTTTGTGTTTACAGAGATTATTCATTCTTTGAAAAAATAATGCTTTCTTAGTAGTAAAGAATTTCACTTAGACTCATTTTGACTGATGAAAAAAAAATGAATAGTGTAATTCAAGATCATTTCTTCTAACTTCATGTCTGCAGTACCCCTAAATCTATCAATATCATGTCTTTAAATTGAAAACAATTAAGAATCACAGAACAAGTAAGTGAGACATTAGAAAGGAATAGTCCAAACCCTCCATTGTGAGAGTGAGAAAACTAAGACCAGAGTGATTGTAATGAAATGCCAAAGACTACTAGGTTGTCTCAAATTTTAATTAGCAATAATCCCGCCTCGGAAAAACCTCATTGGCTACGATACTGCCACTGCGCAAAGCTGTTTGTTGTCTCAAATTTTAAAGTAAAAAATCAAGTGACAAAATATTTGGTATAAAAATACTACACCGTGGTATATAATCAAAATTTACCAATGTCTTGCAAATTGGTCATCTGAGAAGTTTCCTCTTTTGGTAGGTTTCCTTCTGCAAATTCAAGTTTTACAACATCTGTCTCCTGTCCCTGAATCTATTGAAAATAACAGAAAAGGAGTGACATAAATATATGATTCAGCATTTTGAAAACTATATTAAAGCAGCTTTACACTACAAATGTTATTGAGAATCACTTAGAATTATAACACTCTGATACAAATATTTTCCCTTCCAACTTATTTTTTGCTTTCTTCTGACAATGACTCATATTCCCTTCACAGCACTGCAATTAGTAAGTATATTGTTTGGTCATACCCAGAAAGAAGTCCATTTTAATATAAAAACAGAAACTGCACAGAATTTTGGTATAAAGTTCAGGTAATATTTATAATATGACTTGGTCTTTGGAATTTCAACTCATACATAGTAAATTTTATGTTTATCAATACCTGATAGTATAACTTTATGAATCTAATCTATGTACCTCTAGGTAACTGACAACTGGTATGCAGTTCTTCACATAAAAGTAAGGAAAATAATGAAAACAGATAAATATCACATTGTTTCCTTACTTTAAAATCAGGCAGCAATTTGTCAGATGCATATGTGTACTAATTTAGTTATTCATCAAATACTCAATAATTATCTACTACAGGACTAGCACTGTGACACAGATATACCATATCTGCCCTTACAGAATTTATCAACTAGCGAGGGAGGAAAATTAAACAATTAGAGGAGCAACTGAGGCTCAGCTGGTTAAGTGTCCGACTTTTACTTTCAACTCAGGTCATGATCTCAGGATCAAGAGATGAAGCACTCCTTTAGTCTATGTACTACTTATGGGGCCTGCTTGGGTTTCTCTCTCTCTCTCTCTGTCCCTGGCCCCTATCATCCCTCTCTTAAAAAAAAAAAAAAAAAATTAGTGAAGCACTAAACTATAATCAACTTTAAGGGCAATAACAGAAAGACTGTAATTATGGAGTAAGTCAAACTTAACTTGGGTCTCAATCATTTGGGGCAATGATTAGGAAAGGCTATAAGGAAGAAAAAGTAAGCATTTGTGAAAGAATGGCCTATCATAACTACTGAAGACAATAATCTTGTTGAGAGGGGTTTAATTTGGGAAAGGATGGGGGAAGATCGCTAGATAAATAAGAACGATCTAGACTACAAAGCACTTGAAAAGGGGAAAGAGTCTGAACTTGCTATACTAGATGAACAAAAGACACCACAAAAAGCAGGTGAGCAATAGGATAAAAAGTATTTCCGTGCACGCTGCTGCAGCCACTCCAGAAAACAGTATGAAGGTTCCTCAAGAAGTTGAAAATTGAGCTACCCTACAACCTAGCAATTCCATTACTGGGCGTTTACCCTAAAAATACAAATGTAAATTCGAAGGGGCACGTGCATCCAAATGTTGATAGCAGCACTGTCCACAATAGCCAAACTACAGAAAGAACCTAGATGTCCATCAACAGATGAATGGATAAAGAAGATGTGGTGGTATGTGTGTGAATACACACACACACACACACACACACACACACAATGTAATACTATGCAGCCATCAAAAAACCAAGATCTTGCCATTTGCAACAACGTGGATGCAACTAGAGGGTATTATGCTAAGCAAAATACGTCAATCAAGGAAAGGCAATTATCATTTGATCTCTCTGATATGAGGCATTTGAGGGAAAGGGTGGGGGGTTGTGGGGGTAGGGAGGGAAAAAGATGAAACAAGATGGGACTGGGGAGGGAGAAAAACCATAAGAGACTCCAGGCTGCTGGAGGGAGGGGGGGAGATATAAGGTGGCTGGGTTATGGGCACTGGGGAGGTACGTGCTATGGTGAGTGCTGTGAATTGTGTAAGACTGATGATTCACGGACCTGTATCCCTGAAGCAAATAATACATTCTATGTTTAAAAAAAAAAAAAGCTATTTCTGATGAAGGTTATTTCAGTTGGTACTACTCTTATCAAGTCCTCTACCCCATGCCTAACCCCCTGAGCACCTTTCAGCAGAGGACCTTGCCACTTACTTCCCAAAGGAAATAAAACCTGTCAGGTAAATTCTTCACTTTCCAGCCTAATCTTTCTATTCCCTCACTTAATTCATTCAGCAAACATTTGGGGCACCTGGGTGGCTCAGTGGGTTAAAGCCTCTGCTTTTGGCTCGGGTTGTGATCCTAGGGTCCTGGAATTGAGCCCCATATCGGGCTCTCTGCTCAGCGGGAAGCCTGCTTCCTCCTCCTCTCTTTCTGCCTGCCTCTCTGCCTACTTGTGATCTCTATCAAAAAAAAAAAAAAAAAGAACAATAATAAATGCAAATTTTTTGGCACCTGGGTGGCTCAATGGGTTAAATCCTCTGCCTTTGGCTCAGGTCACGATCCCAGAGTCCTGGGATGGAGCCCCACATTGGGCTCTATGCTTAGCGGGGAGCCTACTTCCTCCTCTCTCTCCCTGACTGCTTCTCTGCCTACTTGTGATCTCTGTCAAATAAATAAATAAAATCTTTTAAAAAAATAAAAAATAAATGCAAATTTGTACAAGGAGCTATGGGAACCGGGAAAAAAGATGGGGGTCATGGAATATTTAAAATAACAGAAAGAGATAAGTGCAATAAGCAAAAGCTTGTACAGATGCTAAGAAAATGGAGGAAGAAATGCCAAAAGCCTAGAAAGATAGGTAAAAAGGACCCAAAGGAAGTAACATCTGAACCAACTAGAAGATCAAGTAGGAACACACCAAGCAGATTGGAGGTAGATCGCAGTGTTTGGCAGAAAAAACAACATGCAATAGAGGCCAGGGGTGAAAGATCAGGTGCATTTGGGACACTCAAGTATTTCAGTATGGCTAAAACAGGATTAGAAGATGAAGCTAACAGGTTAGGCAGTGATGTACTGTAGTGCTGAGTGTGATCCCAACAAACCTCTGGGATACCTCAGTGGTTGTAGCTACCTTATGAGGTTAAAAAGGTGAAATTCATTTTTTTACTTTTTTTTTTTTTCCTGGGGAGAACTTAAGAAGTTAGTGCGGGTGTTTGCATTCCAGATTAGGCCTCCTACATTCTGGCACTGGGGAAGGGAGGTGTGTGTCTCATCAAAGCAAACTGCTGCCCACTCACTGTCCTAAAAGTAAAGAGGCAAAATGACAAATCACTCACTCACTCACAAATTCATCACTGTGGATTACCTACTTACTATAAGCCCTCCTAAACTATTTAATAGCTTCAACTGTGTACTGCCATAGGAAAAGCAACATTTTTAAAAGAAAGAAAATAAGGAAGTAAGAAAACAAAGGAAATCTGGCAATGATTCACTTCTGTTAAGTAACCTGAAGTTAAGTTAAAAACTTGGAAGGGGGGAAGGAAATCACTGCTGACTTTTGCCAAGGAAAACATTGTGAAGTACTAGTGGAGAGCTTGCTTAGAAGGAGTAAAAGAGAGGAGGTGATGGGAAGTTCTGGCTGTAGTTTATTCTTTTTTTTAAAGAAGGTGACAGTGAAGGAGAAAGAGACACAAAGGAAGATGAAGGATTGAGGATGGATTATGTTCTCAAAAGGAGAGATCTGACTCTTTTTTTTTTTTTTAAGATTTTATTTATTTGACAGACAAGAGATCACAAGCAGGCAGAGAGGCAGGCAGAGAGAGAGAGAGAGAGAGAGAGAGGAGAAAGCAGGATCCCTGCCAAGCAGAGAGTCCGATGTGGGACTCGATCCCAGGACCCTGAGATCATGACCTGAGCCAAAGGCAGAGGCTTAACCCACTGAGCCACCCAGGCACCTCAAAAGGAGAGATCTGAGGAATGTGTAAGGGGAAGGAACAGAAATAAAGAAAAACAAAGGAGCTAAAATCACAGAACAGAGGGAAGGGACAGGTTATCAATCTTAGAGGAGGTAGAAGGATATACTAACAAAAGAATAGGAAATAAAATAACCTTAGTTAGGAAAAGAAGTAACATCTTCACAGACAGAAGGAAAATGAATTACGGCATTCACAGATTTAAAGAAATATATATGGTCTAGGCAGCAGGCTGAGATAATTTATAATCGATAGCTCTAATACTCGCAGAGAAAAAAAGAGCTAAGGCCAACTGCAAAGAAAAAAGGGGAGTATAAGTGGAATATATGACTTGAAGAAACGTTGTAAAGTTGGGAAATATCTACTGAAGGGCCTATGAAAGGATAAAAGACCACATAAAAGAATTGTCGAGTGATCCAGAGGGTCCAACTGATGTCGACCATCCTTATGTAGTGTTAACAAACCACATCTGCATCTAATTTTCTTAGCAGCCCTCAGAAACCCAAATATGAGTAGAGAAGAAGGATCCCTGGAAACAGGATGAGGGCAGAAGAAAAACAAAAAATCCAGATCGCTAAGATTATTGGTAAGGAAATGGAATGATGATTCTGAATAGGGTGCAACATGTTGGCTATGAAGGGAAACAGAAAAGTAATTATTGTAGGGAAATGTGGAGTTAAAAAAGGATTTTTATCTATCCACTTGACCTCCTACAAAGTTATCTGTAAGATACTGGAGTAGGTTCACAAGTTTTAGAAAAGGTAAGATGAAGTTTGCTTAACTGCATAGGAAGAGAAAGAGAAAAGGAATGATGGAAAGGAGGAAGGAGAAATAGGGGAAGACAGAAGGCAAGAAAGAAGGAGGGGAAGAGAAACAAGAATTTCAGCTACAGCATCCCTCATCACAGATAGAACTTTCACTCCCTGCTAAATCTTTTAAATCCACACAACTTAATATAATGACATCAAAAGTATCGCAAACAGACAAAGGGATCCTTCTGGAATTTTATCTACAACATGAAGATTACAACACTTATCTTTGCCAATATAGGCTGTTTATTTTCCTGATATAGTTAATAAATTATACTATGCCATCTATACTCTGAGTTTTATGTGCACACATTTCTAAAACAACTACTTGAAAGAAATTTGACATATACAACACGTTAGCTATGTTCTACAACTACACTAATTCTATATTTCTCTAATACAGACAGACCCACTACTTTAAAACTGTTGTATGTAAAATTAAATACAACTCTTTCGCCAAGTTTACAATCTGACATTTTATATTTATTTTATCAGGATTTCCAAAACTCCCTAAAGGGGTAAAATAAGTATTCAACTTGCAGAAGTTCCTTTAGCTCACTGATACTATAAATATGTCACTTTTCCCTCATCTTTATCATGTTCACTTATTTTAGAAATTCTTGGTTGATGAAGAAGCTTACAAAATAGTACATAACACAATAAAGGAAAACATAATACATTTTCCATTTCACAGACCTTACTTAATTGTGTTTGAAGTACCAAGAGTTTATTGTATTCTTCTGTTACTTTGTTGAGAAGAGTTTCCATATTTTCTTGCAAGTCTAGATGATAAATAAACAATTATAATAATTTCACTTTATAGTAAAAGTCTGCTTCTTTCAATAAGTATTATTTATCTATTCATTACTTCAGAAAATTGCCTGCTAGAACTACACTTCATGTATTTAATTACCAAAAATTTTAATCTCATTAATGTAAAAGATGTGCTAGAAAGATAACTTGATGATTCCACATTAAAATATGCTAATTTGTTTTGGTAGTCATTAATTTGTATACATTTTTTTCACTATTCATATAAATGGATAGGGGCAGAAAAAATTTTACCTCTGAAAAAAATACCAAAAAATTAACTGAGATCACAATTTGTAAAAATAAATATAGGATTCTTTTTAAGAATGATAATTTAGGAGGGTGCCTGGGTGGCTCAGTGGGTTAAAGCCTCTGCCTTCAGCTCAGGATGTGATCTCAGGGTCCTGGGATCAAGCCCCACATCGGGCTCTCTGCACAGCAGGGAACCTGCTTCCCCCCCCCCCTTTCTGCCTGCCTCTGCCTGCCTCTCTGCCTACTTGTGATCTCTGTTGAATAAAAAAAAGAAAAAGAATGATAATTTAGGTCTTCTTATTCTTTAAAAAAAAAAAATCACTGACATAAATGTATTTAATAAATACAATGACTTTCAAAGGCATGGATCTATGGTGTAAAATTAAGGAAAAAATTACACAGGGAAAAACACAGGAGTAGAGGGATAAAGGATAAAGAGACAAGAAACTTGTAGACATCTTTGGTTCTCTTTATATCACAATTATTGCATTTTTTAAAAAATAAAAATCTGTATTAAATATAAGATTTCATGAATCCAATTAAGTGACTGAATCATGATTAAAAGTAAAAGTTCATCATTAAATGACTTAAGAAAATAATGTGATCAGATTTTATTACCTTGAACTTCGTATCTATAATCTTGCAATTCTAGTTCTTGATTTTCAGAAGTGTGAACACCAGCACTCTCTCTCTCTTCTACATTTACTTCACATTTTAAAGCATGAGTATTATGTTCACCAAGGACATTGCAAAAAGTCTATTAACAACAAAATTAGATATTTTACAGAATTAAAATGTTGATGTCTACCTTTGAAAATCATTAAACATTATTTTCCTAAATGCAAAAGACAATCAAAATGGCACAGAAAAATCAGTAGGAAAACACTTTTGTATACACCCTGTCAGTCTGCAAAAGAAACGGTTAAGTCTAGATCTTTCTCCCTTTATATAGGACATGAAATTCTTAGAGCAGGAAAATAATTACAATATTAATTGCATTAAACTATTTTTTTGCTTCTAATAATGAATATAGCTTGTACTTTAATCTATCATTTTCTAGCTTGGATCCTAGACTGACGTTATCTCTGTAATGTTAACCACCCTTGAAAAAAATACCAGAAGACAAGGACAAAAGTTAAAAAATGATGACCCCGGGGCACCTGGGTGGCCCAGTGGGTTAAAGCCTCTGCCTTCGGCTCGGGTCATGATCCCAGGGTCCTGGGATCGAGTCCCACATCTGGCTCTCTGCTCA
The DNA here is from genome assembly GCF_020171115.1 of Neogale vison. Classification (NCBI taxonomy): domain Eukaryota; kingdom Metazoa; phylum Chordata; class Mammalia; order Carnivora; family Mustelidae; genus Neogale; species Neogale vison. The sequence goes on along the minus strand of NC_058094.1, from coordinate 159,513,185 downwards.
GCGGGGAGCCTGCTTCCTCCTCTCTCTCTGCCTGCCTCTCTGCCTCCTTGTGATTTCGGTCTGTCAAATAAATAAATAAATCTTTAAAAAAAAAAAAAATGATGACCCCTACAGGGGCGCCTGGCTGGCTCAGCTGAAAGAGTATGTGACTCTTGATCCTGGGGTCATGAGGTAAAGCCCCAAGCTGGGCACAGATCTTACTTAAAAAAAAAAAAAAAAAAAAAAAAAGGTGATTAGAAAGTAGTCTATAAATTCTACAGAAATTATAATATATGGAGGCGCCTGGGTGGCTCAGTCTGTTAAATGTTCGATTCTTGATTCTGGCTCAGGTTGTGATCTCAGGGTCATGATATCAAGCCCCAAGTTGGGCTCCAGACTCAGCGCAGAGTCTACATGAGATTCTCTTCCTCTCTGTCAGCCCCTCCCCCTGCTTAACATACTCACTTGCTCTCTCTCAAATAAGTTAAAAAAAAAAAAAAGAAATCATATGTAGGAGATTATGTCCATATACTTTTCTGTAACACAAAGGCAGTATTCTGTGCTTTATATACACAAACAAATTAAAAATATTTGACATATTCTGGTTTTTCTCCTGAGCAACAAACAATTCTACCATCATTTAAAAACAATACATGACCCACAATCATTTGAGATTCACCTTTGCCTCATATACAACTGGAAACAACCTCTAACTTCTAGACTTAAAAACCAAACTGCTTATTATTCCTTATTTTTTGAGATTTGCTTAAAAGATAAATATACTGTCAATTAATAATTGAATTTATTAAATTTTCAGCACAGTTCCTAAGATGGAATTTTATCATGTTAGAGCTGATAGAAACCCCATTTACAGATGAAGAAACACTCAAAAAGATGAAGTTAACTAGTCCATGGCAACATCAACAATTAGTGACAACACCACATTTCATGAAGAATCCCAGAGGAACACTTTATTAGAACAAGCTGATTCATATTTTAACTTGAGATGAGCAATCAGGAAAAGACAACTACAAAAGGAAGGAACATGTAATGTCAGCTTATAAATGAACTACTATGATTTGGGCCCTCATTCCATTATTTGCTACCAACAAGAGATACACAAGGACAATGTCTGAACCCTTTGGCAGAGGTGGAGGTGGAGATTGCTGAGTAGCTGAAGGAAGATAGGCCTTATTGGACTTAGTTCTCACTTTGTGAGTTTTTTGCAAAACATTTTTTGAACAATATTATAGGAAATCAGAATTGGGGCCCCTGCGTGGCTCAGCTGGTTAAGTGTCCAACTGCTTGCTTCAGCACAGGTCACGATCTCAGGGTCATGAGATGGGGCCCCAGGTTGGGCTCTATGCTCAGTGCAGAGGCTGCTCAAGATTCTCTCTCTTGCTCTCTACCCACCCCCCACCCACCTCTCTCACTCACTCTCAAATAAACAAATCTTAAAAAAAAAAAAAAAAATCAGTAAGGTAGCTCTACCTCTCCCAACTAATACCGCTGTCTCCCCCTCTTCAGTTTATAAATACAAAAGCCTGGGAAGAAATCAGGGACAAGCCAAAGCATGTATTTCAAATTTTGAACTATTTCAAATATGCAAAAAAATAATTTATTACCTAACTTAAACAAACAGTAATATTTTCTCATATTATCTCCGTGTTTTTTTAAAGAAACTGAACAGTACGTAGAGATTTGAAGCTCTTTGTTTTAAGTACTGCCTACCCATTTTATTCACCTTTCCCTTTACCCAGAGGTAAGTAATCTAGCATACAAGCTTTATACTTTTTTGAGATTTACTGATATTAATATAGATATCAAACACTACTAAATGGAGTTCTACTGCATGGAGATAACACAATTTATTGCCCTTATTCACAGTAATCAGAGCTGTCTCCCATTTTTAACTTATTTTTTTACAAAGATTTTATTTATTTATTTGAGAGTGAGAGAGCGTGCACAAGCAGGCGGAGCAGCAGGCAGAGGGAAAGGGAGAAACAGGCTCCCAACTGAGCAGGGAGTCCAATGCAGGGCTCAATCCCAGGACCCAAGAATCACAGGCCAACCTGAAAGCAGGTGCTTAATGGAGTAAGCCACCCAGGCACCCCTCCCATTTTTAACTTAAAGACACTTAAGCAATGAATAGATCTCGTTGTGCACAAATGCTTGGGCTATGGGATGTATATAACTTCAAAAACAGACCTTGTCAACTTGCTTCTCAAGGTAGTACTTTCTCAATACCAGTATATAAGAGGTTCTATTTCAGCCCATCTTCACAAATATAATTATACTGGCATAAATAGGGTTTTCAGTTTTTGGCAATCTGAAGTGTGAAATTGTATCTTAATGGTCTTGTGCAATCTCCCCAAGAAAGTCATTAGATACACTCAACCACTGAGTGGGCAGGGGCAGGAAACAGACCTGTCTGGGGTTTTATTGGTCCACTCTTCTTTTTGTCTTAGGTATATATTTTGTCTGTTCAACTGTTAAGATAATTTACTTCAATTTATTTTATTTCAAAATATTATCAGGAAACATTTAAATGTTCATTTTAAACTTAAAAACTCAGGAATATTTTTTAAGTGCAGTTCTGAAGCCTAGCACTTCCTGTCTAAAAGGACTTTTTAACTAATATCTTACCTGTGTAAAATAAGAACATTCTTCAGACACCGCCTTGCGTAGTTTTCCAATGAGCATTTGTAAAGGCTTTGCTTCACCACCTAACAGAACAGATACTGCATTAAACATTTAATTCACATACTTAAGTACTATTATTATATTAAACCTATATCAACTGGAAGCTTCCTTTACAATAACATTAGTTTTGAATTCTTTCTTTCAAAGTTCTTTTCTACTGCTCATTGCTGACTGTTCCAGATAATGTATAAAATTGTTTATATGCTACAAATTGGCATAAAGCAGTGACTTACAAAATTTTTTGCTACTACCCAATACAAGAAATACATCACATATCATAACCTATTTATACATCCATGAAAAACTGACATAAGAATTTTACAAATCATTATCTGCCCTTTCTGCATGCTATATACTCCATTGTTTCCTGATCTCCTATACTCCTTTATTTAAAAAATGATGGTGACTACTCACTAACTTCATCAACCATTAACAGACCAATTAATTAACTTGTAGTTAAAAATCACTGGACAGATTCTATCTAAAGAGGATGTCAATAAAAACAACAAACATTTAACATCTTATTACATTCAAACCCAAGGAACTCCTTTAGTGAAAACTATGGCATTCTTTTTTAAGTCACTCTTTAAATTCTACTCTGTTCAACAGAGCAACTGCACAAACTTATGAAGCACCTCATTCTCAAAAGCAAATCTGTCAAGGGTGAAAGCCTAGAGATGCCTTGAACAGAAGAAGTCTAATTCACTTAGTGATTAAATAATTATTAAAGATAAAAGTTAACTGCAAGTAGTCTTCTATTTCAGGTTCCTTATATGTTCCTGCTTCCCACAGTTCCATCTTAGTCTTTTGGCCCAAACTACCGTCTTCCAGGACATCTCATTCTTTTCTCTGGCCTCAAATGATTTTCTGATACCAAATCTTTATCATCAACCCAAACCTCCCTCTTGTGTTTTGGACTTCTATTTTTAACTACCTACAAGACAACTCTTTTCTAAAGTCAGTAGGTCTCTTTAACTCAATACGTTGCAACCTGAATTTATTATTTTCCCCACAGATCTGCTCTGCATCCTCTTTGTGACTACAGTCATTTTCAATCCAACTACCCAAGCTAGAAACTTAGAGATCACTCTTAATTTTTCCCTTTTCCTCCTATTAACTGCAGACTACAGCCTACCTCTTTTAACTCTTAAACTTTACTGTTATAAATATTATTAGCAGAATTACTGCCAAAGTTGCTTAATTGGTTTACCCATCAATAGTTATCTCCTCCACTTTGCCCCATGATGTTACCTTAAAACAAAAATTTTAATGTTACTCCTACTACTTAAAATCCTATAGGTCTTATCACCAGTAGCAAAAGACTTACACATGGTTCAGAGTATATAATTAAAGCCTTTTCTGATCAAGCGCCCGTCAGTCTTTCCAGCTTTATTCCCTACTACTATCTCACATAACTTGAACTCTCAATTCTCCAAAATGGATATAATCTCTCACACTTCTAAGACTCAGGAGCCTTCTCTAAAATTCCAACCTCCTCCTTCTGCCTGCTGCCCCACCCTACTCATCCTCCCAGAAACTATGAAACTTTTCTCCTTTCTTTTTCTGTTCTTTCTAGTCATTCTTCTATTACAGAAATTATCCTAATGCTTTCTGAGAAATTATTTTATATTGCTTTCCCACTTGATTCTAACTTCTGGGAGAAAATGATTCAGTGATTTTAGATTTCTTAAGCACTTAAAAAAAAGATTACATGAACAATGATTACATGAACAAATGAATTCAGGACTGGGGTATAGTTACCCTCTTTTATGGGTTCGAAGGCAAGGACAAAATTATGGAAGGGTGGGTGGGCTCTAAATGATACTTATTTTTTTTAGAAACCATTTATTTACCCAGGGGCACGCTAGGTGGCCCAGTCAGTTGTTAAGTGTCTGCCTTTGGCTCGGTTCATGATCTCTGGGTCCTGGGATGGAGCCCAGCAACAGGCTCTCTACTCAGGGGGGAGTCTGCTTCTCCTTCTCCCTCAGTACGCTCTTTCCCTCTCTTGCTTACCCCCAGACAAATAAAAAAAACTTAAAAAAAGAAAAAAAAATCATTTACCTGTTCCTTGTGTTTTTATATTCTGTAGCTCTTGCTGGTGTATTTCCTGAAGTTCCTTTATCTTTTCCTCTTGGGCAGAAATAAGTTCCTCCTTAAGACTACAAAGAGCTTTATCTTTTTCATTTTCCATATATTCACGAACTTGATCGACATGTGTTGAATAAACCAGAGAGAGGCATATACGCTGAGCTTCCATCTGTAGCCTTAAATCATTCTTAAAGTGAATGTATGTGCACATTAGAACATTTTTTAATTATTTAAAATTTTAAAATAATTTAACTTCTATTTTTTACATTATTGACAAGGGGAAAACACATGAAATTATAGTTTAAAACTTCATGTAAGATAAGTCTAATTTTTTTTTTCACTTCTATTATGCTGACCTACCTATCTTTTCCAAGGAAAGTAGCACAATATTGTCATTACCTCAACTTTATGGTAAATTTTGATATATGGTATAGCTTAGTATGGCCTCACCTTTATTTTTCATTTAAAAATATTTTAAATATAGAGAAATGCAAAGAAGAATGTAATAAACACTTATCTACTCATACCCCAATTTAATAAATATAATTCTTTTGTCTTTTTTTTTCCCATTTCTCTCCTTTCTACATATTTATTTAGCTTAGAAAGAAAATAAGATTTAATCAACTATGTTCCCATTCCTCCTTCCCCAAAGGCAAACATTTTCACAAAATTTGCAACAAGTCCACTACATTTCTTATACTATCACTTTTCAGTACTTATAAATAATGCATTATATTTTATATTTCTAAGAATTTACATAATTTATGTAAAATGGTATTTATTTTGCAAATTGTTCTCATTCAATTTGAGATCTATTCCATGTAGACACAGATTAATTTAACTGTGGTACAGCATCTATGAATACATGAAAAATTGTCAACTTCCTTCTTGGAGATCAACTGAATTATTTCTAATTTTTTCATATTTCAAAAATACTGCACTAAATTCTTAGAGATATATCCTTATACAAATACACTAGTGTTTCCTAGTAGACTGGATCTCAAACTCTCTCAGGCATCAGAATAATCTGGACTGCTTATTAAAACAAACTGCTGGGCCCTTTCCCCAGTGTTTCTGGTTTAGGAAGTTTGGTGGGGGGCCCTCAAATTTGAATTTTACCCTGGTTTCAAGTGCTGCTGATACTGCTAGTCAGAGACCATACTGAAAACCAACTAGAAATGTAGCTGCTGGGTCATAGGTAATGTACATCAAATGTATTAAATTTTAACAAATTATGTTTTACATAATTGTGCCAATTTACAATGATATTAATAGCATATGTGAGTATTCATCTCCCCCACTTTTTACTGAAGGACTCATTTTGCCAATCTGATGGGTATAAAATATTAACTTATTTGGTGAGTGCTGTGAAGTGTGTAAACCTGGCGATTCACAGACCTGTACCCCTGGGGATAAAAATGTATGTTTATAAAAAATTAAAAAATTTTTTTAAAAATTGACGTATTGTTATATCAATTTATAAGGCGGAAAGTATCTTTTCATGTTTATTAGCCAAGTAGCTAGGTAATAAGAACAAGGTATTTTTTAGAAAGTCAGCTTTATTTCTAAGCATACACAGTTTGTTCTGAGATGTTACTAATGTATAAATTATCTATTTCTTCTGTAAGCTTCCTTTTACACACACATATTTTACTCCCCTATCCACTGATAGGTTTGTCTTTGTAGTGACAACTGGGAAGGGACAGTATACAGGTTTGCCTTCCTTTATGTAAGTTAATGTCAAGGAGAAGATATCTGAACATCAGTGAAAATGTCTTTAGCAGGGAAAACAAAATTTTTACTGAGAAAATTTGACCGTTTTGATAGTTTCAAATTCAGGTCCTCTCTCAATGTCTTTTTAAAAAATCTAAATGATCTCTGGTGTTTTTAGGAGTAATTAAGTTAAAACCACAGCATGCTTTTGAAGACAATGCCAGATATTTAACAAAGCATTCATAGTTATGCAAACTGAATTTTTAAATTCTACTTAGGTTATTAAAATGTAAAGTATCTTTACATTTGATAAAAGATCATAAATGTGAATACACACAGTCCCCAACTTACAATGGTTTGACCTAGAATTTCTTGACTTTATAATGTAAAGTGTAAAAGTGATACACACTCAATAGAAACTATACTTCAAATTCTTAATTTTAATTTTTTCCTGGGCTAAACAGGCCATATGGATACTCTTTCATGATGCTGGGCAGCAGCAGGGAGCCATAGCACCCAGCCAGCCACATGATCATGAGGATGAACAAACAATAACGTTACAACCATTCTTACCCATTCAAGCATTGTTTTTTACTTTTAGTATTCAATAAATTACATGAGATATTTAACACTTCATTATAAAACAGGCTTTCTGTTAGATGATTTTGCCCAACTGTACACTAATGTAAGTGTTCTGAGCATGTTTAAGGTAGACTAGGTTAAACTATGATGTTCAGTAGGTTAAATGCATTAACTTCATTTTCAACTTAAGATACTTCAATTTGCAATAGGTTTATTGTAATGTAACTCCATCATAAGATCTGTATTTATTAGAAATAAAAAAAGAACATTTTCCAAAGGGTTCCCACTGTATACAGAATAAAATCTCAACTTCTTACCAAGTCTGTAAGGCTCTACAAGATCTAGTCTCTTCTTTCTTTTTCAAACTCTTTTTCTTCCACTCTCCTGCTTTCAAACTCAACTAAACACACCTTCATTCAGTTCCTGAAACTCATTTAAGTCTTCACAATTGCTCTAATTTACATGTGGTAGGCTCCCCCTTGGTCTTTCAGATCTCAATTCAAATATCAGTTCCTCTGAGAGAACTTTCCTGACTATCCAATTTAATGCTGCCACCACCACTACCTATCATTCTCTATCACGTTCTTTATAGGACCTACCACTTCTTCTAACTACTCTACTTGTTCCCTTGTCTACTATCTGCCTCCCTGGCTAGAATATATTCCTGTTCTCAAAGAAAGCTCTTCTGCTCTCTTGCTTACTAGCATACCCTATACCTGACTAGAGAATCAATAAATACCTGTTGCATAAATTAAGAAACAAAGTTTTACTTAGCAGCATTATACAAGATACCTAGCGGAATTTTCCAGTTATTTCATTTTTAAAAATTATTTTTATTAACATATAATGTATTATTTGCCCCAGGGTTACAGGTCTGTGAATCATCAGGCTTACACATTTCACAGCACTCACCATAGCACATACCCTCCCCAATGTCCATAATCCAGTTATTTCTAATATCAGTATCCGATAAATACAAATTGTCAAGAATGATTATTACTCATTATATGCATTCTTTAGTTATAGTTAGAATTAATACTTTTTGCCCCTTCAGCTTTATACAGTACTCTGAGAGAATCCTAGGACTTAAGTTGAGATTTCTTTTTCTTTTTTTTTTTTTTAAAGATTTTATTTATTTGAGGAGCGAGCAAGCACAAGAAGTGAGAGCAGCAGGCAGAGGGAGAGGAAGAAGCAGGCTCTCCACTGAGCAGGGAGCCCAAAGCGGAGTTTAATCCCAGGACCTTGGGATCATGACCTGAGCTATGGCAGATGCCCAACCAACTGAGCCTCCCAGGTGCCCCGAGATTTTTTTCAAGGAAATACAGTGTTGTAACTACTAAATAAATAAGTATAAAGTACTGAAAAGTTTAAGAGTTAATTTTTAGTTGTGGAACTTTGAAAACACTAAAATAAAACAAAATGCTGAAACCAAGCTTTGAGATTACAACAAAATATTACAAAATATCTTTTTTAAAGCTCAGCTTCTCTACCAAGTTACTGAAATTCTTGCCTTTCCAAAGAAAGTATGAAACCATTCCCATGTTTTTATTTCCTTAACAGAATATATAACATAAATTAACTGAAAGAAAGGCAACAGTGTTTAAGAAAAGAGATAAAGGCAATGACAGCTAGGGCACCTGGGTGGCTCAGTCAGTTAAGCGTCTGCTTTCAGCTCAGGTCACAATCCCAGGGTTTTGGGATCAAGTCCTGCATTGGGCTCCCTGCTCAGCCGGGAGCCTGTTTTTCCCTCTGCCTGCCACTTCCCAGCTTGTGCTCACTTGCTTGTGCACTCACTCTCTCTCTGACAAATAAATAAAATCTTAACAACAACAAAAAAAATAGCTGATAGGCCCAAATGAGAATTACATTATGGGGTTCATTTTATTGTTTTGTAAGATTAATTGTGTTTTAGGAAGATGAAACTTTTTTTGCATGAATTATACATTTTCACTGTTTTAGCATCTATACATATAAATATATAAACATACCTGTTCTGATTTAAGTACACTGAGTTCCCACTGAAGTTTATCATTTCTACTCGGTTCAGCTGTCCCAAGTGATGATCCATTCGTCATTAATGGCAAGTGATCCAAAAACAACTGTTCTTGCTTGCCTTCTTTTCCAATAGTCCTATTTTCAAAAGGAATTTTATCTTCCTCCATTATTTTTGATTCTTCAACAAAATCTTTCTTTATTTTAGAAACTGATCCTCCAGGATCCTTGCTTGTCATAGTCACAACACCCTCTTTTAAAGAGTCTAACTGAACATCACACACATCTACATTTTCTGTCCGTTTATGGTTAATGATGATTTCTAACTCTCTACACCTCAATAATATTTGTTCTTTCTCTTGCTTTAAAGACTTTACTTCTTCACTCAGAAAAGTAATCTCACCATGTTTCTGTTTTAATTGTTCAGAAAGATCAGACAATCTCTCTGACAGCTCTAACTTTTCTCGCTTGGTGACCTCAAGTTTTTCCATAAGTTCTGTGGTATCTTTCTCAACAACCTCACCGGTTTCCAGTGATTCTCCTATGAAAGTTTTGTCATCATCAAAGACTGAACTTTTCATTTTTACCATACTTGGATTTATTCTTTGCAAATGATGAAGCTCTTCACTAAGTGTTTTAAGCTTACTTTTATACTCTACTTCTTGTTTGTTTTTGCTGTCTTCTAAGTCAGTTTTTACCTTGAGAAGGCAAGCATAGTCCTCCTGTAACTCTTGATAGTTAACCTCAAAATTTTTTTCAGCAAATGAAAAAGTGTTCCTTTGCCTTTCAATCTCTTCAGTTAGCTGAATACATTGTTTCTTGAGGTCCTTGTTTTCCTCAGTAAGTACTTCTATTTCTTTTTGCCAGTTACAATCTTGGGATTTGGACTTAATGGGGTCTATGAATATTAATCTTTCTTCTTGGTTAACAGGAGTATACATTTTCAACATGTCTTCAAGGGCTTTCTTTTCATTTTTAAGAGTGCTGTTCTCTGTTTCAAGTTGTATAAATTTTTCTTGAAGTTTATCCTCTTTTTCCTTCATTTGTTTCTCCAATAATTCAGTCTTAAGTTGCAATTCTTGAACTTCTTGTTCAAGTGTACCCTTTTCCTTTTCTTCTTGCCTGAGTATTTCAATTTCTTTTTGAAGTTCATTGATTTGAAGAGTCATTTCCTCTGATTTTGAATTCACAAGGGACTGCTGTAAATCTTTTAGCTTTGAAATTTCTAAAATTAATTGATTCTGCTTAGTTATCAAACTGTCTTTTTCAAACTGCATGGTTTCTATCTTTTTACTCATTTCATTCTGTAAGCCATCTATCTGCTGTTTGTAGTGAATGCCTAAATTATCCTTAAGTTTCTCAATATTTATTCGATGCTCAATTTCTAAATCCTCTTTTAGTTTGGAAAGTTCTTCTTCATGACTAAACAGAAGCTGCGTCCTCAGCCTCTCTAATTCAGCTTCTTGCGATTCAGCCATTCTGTCTAATACAGCATTTTTTTCTCTTTCTAACATTTCAAGTTTTATCTTGTAATTTGTAACTTCTGCTTCATGTTTTAATTCTAGTTCTTTTCTGGATTCAGAGGCAGAAACAATCTCAGCTTTCAAATCTTCCACTGTACTAAGGGACTTGTGTGCTTCACTGAGTTTACTTTCTTGTTCAGCTATTGTCTGTCTAGCTCTCTGAATCTGTTCCCTTGAAAAGCTCAATTCTTCAAAAAGATCTTCAAGCTGTCTCTGTAGCACAGACTTTTCTCCTGAAATTACACCTAATTCTTCCTTGAGTTTTTCTTTTTGAGAGTTAGTATCTTGCAATTTTATATTCAGTTCATTTATTGCCATATTCATTAACTTTATTTGATCTTCATTAACTGTAATACTTGGACATGATCTTAAAGCATTCTCCATTTCTCCCTTATGTCGTATTTTAAGTTCATCTATCTGTGACATGTGTTGTTTTATTAACTCCTGTTTCATCTGTACTATCTGCTGCCCGTACATCTCATCCAGCTCTGCCCGGAGCTGTTCTAATTTTCTTTGTGTTTCTTGTTCCATTCTTTGTAGAATATCAGTTTCAAATTGGCTATCTTTATGATTTTTCTTCTGAAGTTCTTCAACTGTCCCCATTAATTGTTTTATTTCCTCAGAACACTGTCTTTCTTTTAGCTTGGAATTAGTCAACTCTAATTTCATGTTTTTAATCTCTTGGTTCTTTTGTACAACCTGTTCTTGTAATTCCTCCAGTAATTTATCAGCAGCTGTGACTTTATCCATTAGCTCTACAGTTTTTTTTTCATCTTCTATTATTTTTGTATTTAATTCTTCAATGATTGTATCCTTTTCCTGTATTTCTTTATTTGAGCTTTCTACTTTTTTGTCTTGTTCCTTTAGAAAGAAAAAAACGAAAACATAAAAATGGCATTTTTAGTTCCTGGCAACTCACATTGTTTAACCTCAATACCAAAAGACTGAGAAACGTCTGGTTTTGTTCAAAATTCTATAAAAAGTAATTGCAAGCCTTGCCCCTTAATATTTCCCAAGTCAATGAGATAAGACTTGTGTACCCAACACTACTTGTGAGCAAACACTACAGCAGTTTTGGTCTTCCTGGAATAAAGAAATTCTTACACTGCTATGGTTAAAAATATTAATTTCAAAATTAGTAGGATTAAAATGTCTAGGTCATTACATTTTCATCTTTCTTATTAACTGATGAACCTTCTAAGAACTTAGTATTTTCTGTAGCTATAGTACTACGTATTCTTTATAATTCCAGAACAAAGTCTTAAATATAACTCAAGATTCCTTCCATGTATTCTAATGACTTGAAGGTGTTTGATGGGCAAGTGCTATGAAAAGACTAAAACAACAACAAAAACAGCTTCCTATGGGTCTGCCTTAGCTTCATTTCTGTGGCTAAGTAAAATTAGAAATTTAGAGATATCCAACACCTAAGTGGCTAAATCTCGAATAACATGTAAGACCACTATACCATTTACGGCACATTCACGTGATCCTAGACTTTGGGTTTGAACAGAAATTTGAAAGCAGGACAGATATCTTCTTCTAGTTCCGACTTGGGCCTCTACTTTGGAACTGTATATAAGCCTAAATCTAGGACATAGCTCAAGGTACATTCATAATCACAATCATTCATAAGAGTGGTATAGCATAAAGGAGTCAAGCAGAAGCCTTAGAAACAAAGTTTTGACTGTTTCTTAGTTGCCTAAATAGTTTAGGGCGAGGTCCCAAGTACAAAGAAAGTACAACGTTCCAACAAGTGGAACAGAATATAAGTAGGTAAGTAAAATCACCTTACTGAGACAACAGTCCCAGGCCAAGAGGATTTAAAGGCAGTCTGAATGAATGCACTCACATCTCTAAAGAAAAAATTTTAAGTCTAGAGAAAGGAAAGCCTCAGAGAGTTGGCACTACTCATTTCATCCATACGAGAAGTACTCTTCTCGTCCAGAGAAGAGAATCAAGGTGCCTTGTGGCTGAAAATTCTGATCCCTCTGGGAAAACCATATCTAATGTAGAAAGCAATGTAAGGGGTTGTAGCAAACAGAATTTAAGAATTTCAATCCACAAACACGACTTTCCTACTGCAAGATGATACATCAAGTTATTATAGCCTAATGCTACAGAACATTTGACTCCAATATCCTTTAATCTCATGCTCACTAAACAAACAATTTCCTGTTATTATTTGGCTTTTCAAATTCATTTGCTCATGGAAAGAAAGTAAAATCCAATGAACTTGAAGTATACAGGTCTCTGTGATAATTATTTCTCACTGTAAATTAATACTCTTATATTCAAGGTTTAAACGTTAGCCTCTTCAAATTGAAAAACCTAAGCTTATCTCAGAGGTAGTTCAAGACTCAGTTGATAGAAGATAAAAACCAGACTTCTCAGCCTACAAGTCAAAGGCCAGATTCTGCACTATATAAATTAAGGCAATGAATATCCTTCTGTGAAGTGTCTTGAGCAAAATTCTATACTTTTTTCCTGGTCATCCTATATTCCATTCAATTTCGCCATTAAGTTATTACACCAAGAGCTGAGACTTCTGACTTTAATTTCTATACTACAATATGACATTTAAATCAGTTTAATCTCTTAAATCTCAGTGTTTTCATCTACAAAATAAATGTAGTATTTCTTCTATGTCATGGAATATGCTTGAAGCTGAAAGAAAATAAATATATTAATGTGTTTTATGCTCTCTGTGCTATGTACATATGCGATACATTTATATACTAGAAAGTGTCTATAACGCATTTGGAACCTGTAAGAAAGTAAAATTAATTCAGAAGGTCAACTTCAGTTGATTTATTGAATAAGTAATTAGTCCTGAACTGTTAACATTGTTGTAAAATCTATAATACTTCTATTTCCTGATTTTCGGTTTGGGGAGGAACCCTCATAAAAACTTTAATTCAGAATTGTCCAGTATGTGATATAATGGCAAACAATGACAATTATTCATTCAATTGTGAAATAATACAAAATCATGGCTCATTTTTCTTAGTACTGTTTATTTCAAAATACAAGGTTTTAAAATATTTATTTTCTGTTGCAAAAGACAGCTCTGTGGTTGAAGATACAATCCCTTTGTTTTTGGAAACAGACCTGAGGGAGTGGGGAATAACGGACTTTCTGCCTGTGACCACTATACCATGGGAAGTTCAGAGGATTAAGGACAATGAGAATGAGGCTGGAATCGAGTATAGTTGTCTAATGGGGAGATGGAGAGAAGTGAGTTGGGGGAAATTGGAGGGGGAGATGAACCATGAGAGACTGTGGACTCTTGAGAAAAAAACAGAGCTGAGGGTTTTGGAAGGGCAGGGTTGGGTGAGCCTGGTGGTGGGTATTATGGAGGGTACGTATTGCAAGGAGCACTGAGTGTGGTGCATAAACAATGAATTCTGGAACACTGAAAAGAAATTAAATACACACACACACACACACACAACTAGAGCTCCTTATGACCCTACAACTACTGGGTATTTACCCCAAAGATACTGATGTAGTGAAAAAAAGGGCCATCTGTACCCCAATTTTTATAGCAGCAATGGCCACAGTCACTAAACTATGGAAAGAACCAAGATGCCCTTAAACGGACAAATGGATAAAGAACACATGGTCCATATATACAATGGAGTATCAAACCTCCATCAGAAAGGATGAATACTCAACTTTTGTATCAACATGGAAGGGACTGGAAGAGATTATGCTGAATGAATCAAGCAGAAAGAGTCAATTATCATATGGTTTCACTTATCTGTGGAGCATAAGGAATAACATGGAGGACATTGGGAGATGGAAAGTAGAAGTGAGTTGAGGGAAATTGGAGGGGGAGACAAACCATAAGAGTACTGTGGACTCAGAAACAACTGAGGGTTTTGGAGGGGAGGGGGGTAGAAAGTTGGGTGAGCCTGGTGGTGGGTATTATCAAGGGAACATATTGCAGGGAGCACTGGGTGTGGTACATGAACAATGAATTCTGGAATAGTGAAAAGAAATAAAATAATTTTTTTTTTTTAAAGTGTAGTTGTCTAGGGGACCATGACAGTTTCAACTATCACCCTAATGCACTAGTCCCTCAAGTGCACTGGTGGAACTACTACTCAGGGGGATTCATACAAAGTGGGGATAAAAAAGGGGGAAATTAAAAAAATTTCAAATAACACTGCCTACTGAATATAATAAATACTAATAAAATCCAACTTATAGGCTCTTCCAACTAGGCCTAGACTACCTTTCTACACTTCCTCCTGTAAAGACTCACTTTCAAAGACTATTTCTAGTTAAATTATTTTTTTCTACCTAGACCTTTTTAACATGGGTCAGCCTGGATGTTTATATACAGTCCATCCTCTATCTAAAATGTCCTTCCAGGGCGCCTGGGTGCCTCAGTCTGGCTCTGGCTCTGGTCATGATCCAGCCCCCCGTTAGACTCCCTGCTTGGTGGAGAGCCTGCTTCTCCCTCTCCCTCTGCCTCTCCCCTTGCTTGTGCTCTCTCAAATAAATAAATAAAATCTTTTAAAAAAAAAAGGGGGGGGGCGCCTGGGTGGCTCAGTAGGTTAAAACCTCTGCCTTCAGCTCAGGTCATGATCCCAGGGTTCTGGGATCGAGCCCCACATCGGGCTCTCTGCTCGGCGGGGAGCCTGTTTCCTCCTCTCTCTCTGCCCGCCTCTCTGCCTACTTGTGATCTCTGTCAAATAAATAAATAAACAAAATCTTTAAAAAAAAAAAAAGTCCTTCCTATCAATCAGCTCAGACTCATAATGTATTTGCTTATTTACCAAATGAATATTAATTAGCTGCTAATGTGCCACACATTATGCCTACTGCTGAGAAAATAAAATATAATTATAGAGAAATTATTCCAACTTACAGACCTGCCACAAATATCATCTACCCCTAAAGCCATCCTGAGTCACTTCCCTTATAAAGTCAGACCTACTCAAAACACTTTTTATCTATGTTTGCCCTTGTTTTGTGCTATCTTGTGTATGTGCCAAACTAAACCATGAGGTCCGGTGAAGAAAAGGGCACATTTTAGGCTTCGTTATCTTCTGCAAGAGGCTGGTACAAAATAGGTGTTCTGTAAACACCTATCTAAAGATTTTTAAGTTACATTGGTTGTAAAGCATACCATTTCATAATTTCAGTATCTTAAATTTGTATGTTTCATATTTTCCTAAGGGTATAGTCTCTGGAATAAGGCTGCCTAGGTTTGAAATCTGGCTCTACCAACTATTACCTGTCTGATTAGGCAATTTACCTTACCTTGTTTTGCCTTGATCTCTTCATCTGTAAAATGGGGGTGATGATACAACCTCTATCTCATAAAGTTATTACAATAATTCACTGAGTTAATATGTGTAAGATGCTTTGAATATGCCTGGTGCCAGGTAAACAAAAACAAATACTAGCAAATAACTTTATTATAATCTAAACAATATTTTTGTCTTCGTTACTTCTCAACTTCTTGCAGAAGAACTAAGTTTGTAATAAGTACTATATTATATATACAGTCTGTCCTAATTATTCACAGACTCCCTACTTGCGAATCCATCTTCTTGCTAAAATTTATTTGTAATCCAAAATCAATACTCATAGTCATTTATAGAAATGCATAGAGCAGCAAAAAATTTGAGAAATTTGAGCTGCTGATTATGTATGCTTCCAAAGTTGATGTTGAACAACACAACTACACTCTGACTTCATGTTTTCGCTCATTAGGAGAGCAAGGGTGGGGAAGAGGATGGAGAATACAGGGGGCAGTGCAGTATAACACAAGAAATATAGGTTCTGGGCCTGCTATAGAGGTTTGAATCACAACTCTGACAGGTATCAGCAGGGCAGCCTCAGGCCAAGTAACTTAGCACTTGTGAATAGCATTTTCTCTTTTGAAAGTAAACAAAATATAATCTACCAGGATGAATTGTTTTTAGGATTTAAGATTATAATCTATGAGATATGTTGTGTGTGTACATATCCATATATGTATATATAAATATAGTCCCTAGGATATATGTGTGGCCATGTATAAACATATATATGTATGTATGTATATACATATAAACAAATATAAATATTTAAGATAAATATATTTCCTCCTTTTCTTCCTTATAAGCACTTATTTGCTAAGTAAGAGCTCTAGCAACTTTATAAAACATAACTACCATAAACAGAGAATCTATTGTAGTTTTTTCTAATTAAAATCCATAAAATTTCATTTTGTCATGGAAATATTTTCAGAATTTCATTACTGGTAAAGTGAGTAGAAATATCTTTAGTATATCTTTATAATCTTTATAAAGATTATTTTATAATTCTTTATAAAGTAATCACTTTACTGGTAAAGTGAGCAGGAATATCTTTAGGTGAAAAAACAGTAAGAATGGAATATTCTGTTTATAAATTTAGATTCTCCTGAGAACTCACTTTAACATAGGCTGATCACTTCCAAAGGAACTCAGTAATGAGTATTATCTTAAAAACTATTATTATGAGACTCCCAATTGCTTTTGAAAGTTGTTTTGCATACTTAAAGAGCTTTTCTTAATTATGAAATTTTGTAATTCATGTACATAATAAAAAGGATAAACAGTTGTATAAAAAACTTCAATTATATAGCTGTTACACATTGGCTGACTTCCTTAAAATAAACATACCATTTCATATGCTCTAATTTTCTCTTGCAAGAAACTAATTTGCATTTTGAAGTCTTCTTTCTTTTTTTGATAATCTTCTAATAAATGGTCTTGTTCTTCCAGCTGTTGCTGATGAGAGAGGATCTGCTGTTTCGCGTGTAGTAAATCTGCAGCTGTGCTACTGTGAGTGCTATTTCTTAGAGTTTCACTAGCCTGTAACTTGAAAACAGAAAGAAACCTCCAAGTTAAATTCTGAAGAGATCGCACCAAGGAAGAGATGCCTTTTAGGGTATTACTTGGGCCACAACTGCTCTCTGGGAAATCTGCTAGATTCATACGCTTGAAACTCCAGTAAACCTACTGCCATAGCTTATCATATGACTGTGGGCTGATCAATAAGATCCAAGCCGAACCAATACGATTATCTTTCCCACCGTAAAACAGAGAAGGTAGTCTAGTGAGATAGCCAAGACTACAGCACACATGCAGAAAGAAATGAAGACTAAAAAACAGTACTTCCTGGATTCCAGATGATTTTCCAATTTGTGATTCTAATCCCTTTCGGATGTCCGATTGTATCTTCTTCACCTTGCATTCTGTTTAGATAAGCTTGTATTCTTACATTAGATTCCTCTCTTTTTGCTTAAGCTACCTTAAATTATTTTCTGTACTTGCCATCAGAAACTTGATTAATACTATTAGATTCTTACAGCTCTGATTAAAGGCAAATGGAACACTGCCTAGTTACCCTTTTGGAAACTAAAATAAAATCATAGCAAGGTTGGCAAAAGGTAGATGTGACTACATGTTAATTTCTGCAAAAATCCACCCAATCAAACTTAAAAGATTTTGTAGGTTTTCAATATATAGACAAGGAAGAAGTACAGAGAAAATAACAGCAAGAAACCAAGCAAGAACTAGGAGTTAAACTTCGGGTTAACGTAACAACAGGTATTCACATATTTCCAACATGATACATAATAAACAAATCCATTTTAAACTAACTTAAATTTGTTCTGAAAATTAACTTTAAAATAATTCATTACTAAAAATCTAATAATTTTGTTCTATTAGTAATACTTACATGCTGGAATTGAATCTGTAACTTTTGACTTTGTTCTGTCAACTCTAAGAATTCTCTCATTGTCTCATCCTTTTCTCTCCT
Organism: Neogale vison; assembly: GCF_020171115.1. NCBI lineage: Eukaryota > Metazoa > Chordata > Mammalia > Carnivora > Mustelidae > Neogale > Neogale vison. The sequence goes on along the minus strand of NC_058094.1, from coordinate 159,494,796 downwards.
TGCTTGTTGTAAATTAGCAGTGAGCTGGGTTATGATGCCATCTCTTTGCTTAATGGCAGCTTCAAATTCTTGTAACTAAAAGACATCAGTGAAGATAAAAAGTGCCACACTTATTTTTTAAACAAAATTAATTACTACTATAGGTAACTCTTCTTCAAAAACAATATTCAAAATGCACTGACAGAATTATGATAATTTTTAAGTAACCTTATCTATTCTTGTCCATATATGAAAGATCAGCTTGCAGAAATGGGCTTTAATTCCAAATCAACTTTTAAAAAATCACTAGGTCTAACTTACCCATTTATCTGCTTCTAGAAGGACAAGTGCCATTATATTTAGGAATGTCCCAGTCTGTTCCTAGGCAACATCACGATAGACCTGTTCAATTCTCACTTGTTTCTGGAGAGGATGAAACTGAAATGTATTGTCATCCTCATCAATGGCCTTTTCCACTTTGTTTTTATAACTGACTGCCACAAACGCTTACATTTACAAGGACTCGCTGACATTTTTAATGAGTGTAGGTCATCATATTCTGATGTGGTTTGCACCATAATTTTCTCTCCGGCTGACTATAGAAACACCTATCCTACCAAAGTGATGTCAGCCTAGCTATCTCATAAAGTTAAAAAATTAAGCAAGGTTGTTTGTGGTATGTATAAGGACATGTATGATGAGATGACTTAAGTTACTATTTAAAAACATCATCTTTAAAGAATGTACACACATGATCATTCAAATTTCTTATTTCTGTCTCAGTAACAAAACAAAAACAAAAGTACACATACCTGCTGCAGTCCATCACTCCCATAGGTGGCTCTCATTTCTTCTAGTTCTCTGTTCAGCTCTTCAATCTCATGCTGTTTGCCAGCCAATTCATTTTCCATCATCTCTAGGTGGGTCTGATTGTACTGTGCTCCATGTTCAGAATAAGAATCATCAGCACCAAATTCTTCTTCCTAAATCAATCCGAAATTTTTAATAATTAATACTAACAACATTCCTCAGGAAGAGGGATTTAAACACTGAATTCCATAGCAAAACACAGTTTAAAATATCGCTTATCACCTCAGAGTTTACAGGAATGACAACCTACTTTGTTATTACTGTGATATAACCTTAAAAGCAAAAACAGTATATTGTGAAATCTGTTACAATTGAGCTTTTATAACAACAAAAGGTGGCTAATTTTGTTTTGTTAAACATTAAAAGCATTTAGAAATCACACACAGAAAGAAGTACATGCAGGAAAAAGCTTTGTTAGTGAGCCAGATGGTTTTAAATAGTGTAAAACATTAGTATCGTGAGAGTTTTAAATACTGTACCCTTAATAAATTTGTAGGCTTTTCTGTTCTCACCACAAAACTGCAACCATTTACCTGTACAAAAACAATTTCCTGATATATTATGATTTTAGAGAGAATTTTATTTAAAGCTAACAGTTATATTTCTGCTAACTGTACTCACGCATATCTTATGCACAGAGAAAATGCCTCATTGGCAAAAATAGACACAATGATTAAATTTAAATCTAAAAAGATATTATGATCATTTCAAATGCCAATGATTCCCAAAACATTTGAGTGCTCACAATGCAGAAAACACCATACTATACATTTTCATTTAAGTGAATTAAAGTTCTAAGAGCAGCTTCCAGTTTGTCCTCACAGGGGTAATTATAAACCTCAAGTGACTAAATTCTCATATACAAAATACTGCCTTATAATCATTTAAATAACTGTTTTTTGATTAAGCTCTATTCATTTTGAAGTAAAATTGTTTACTGGTGCAAATTCACTGAAGGTTGGTAATCAAGTCAACAAATATGAGATGAATAGCTGAGAAACAGTCTCCCAACTTTCCCAGTCATGCCAACCCTGAATAATGCAGATATTTTCCATAACATATTATTGCCTCTCTCTATCAAAGATTTTGACGATGGGAAGAAGAAGGATGACAACATATGTCTCCTGGGTTGACCTGGCCAGAGATAAATTTCAGATCAATTAATCTATTTAACAAACCCTTTTTTCCCTCAACAGTGCACAAAAGAACTTCACTTCTGCTTACATCTTAGTTATTCATAATTCTACATTAACAGAATCCAAGATAATAAAGTTTATACTGTTGGCATACATAGACTAGAATATCCCAGAGTTAAGATATGCACTACATCTTTTTCAAAGTGAAGATACTGTGGAGCCTGGCTGGCTCTGTCAGCAGAGCATACGACTTGATCTTAGGGTCATGAGTTCAAGCTCAGCCCACTGTGGGTGTGAAGCATACTTAAAATTTTAAAAAAAAAGTGAAGATACTAGCTAAGAGTTCTGTAATAGAGTTTGATTCCTTGCAATCTGTGAAAACTGTTAGAAGACAGGAGTACTAACTCTATTTAAATTATTAATATCAAGTCACTTGAAATAATTTTCCAATTAAATCCTCCTAAATTTCAATTAGCTTTTCTTGATTCTGAAATGAAGTACTTTGATAAGCATCTACTAAAATTTCTAGTTATAGTTAAATGAAATGGATTTTATTAATATCTTTAAATATCATATTAAGCAAGGATACAACTTTAGGTGGAGACAATATAACTATAATAATTTATCAGCTTATAATGACTATCTAACACATAATATAGCCAAAGTTCAGCTTAATTTTTCTTTAATTTAAGAAAAATTACACTAAAAAAACTCCTATGTATTGGCTTCTTAAAATTATGCATTATTATAACAAACATAAAAATCATTATTAATACTTTTTAAAAAAATTTAATACTGTGTAAATAGGTAATAAAAGATCATTCACCAGAACTAAACTAATACAAACTATATTCTGAAGTTAGAATAGAAATACCCAGCAGACTACTGGGATCATTAATAGTTAGCACTATTCTATTTTTTAATGTATATAATTATTTTATTGATATCTAAAGGGTAGAGCATTCATCCCTTCTTTTTTTTTTTTTTTTTAAAGGTTTTATTTATTTGACAGAGATCACAAGTAGGCAGAGAGGCAGGCAGAGAGAGGAGGAAGCAGGCTCCCTGCTGAGCAGAGAGCCGGATGTGGGGCTCGAGCTCAGGACCCTGGGATCATGACCTGAGCCGAAGGCAGAGGTTTTAACCCACTGAGCCACCCAGGTGCCCCTCATCCCTTCTTATATTAGTCTTCTAACACTGTATCTGGTAAACCTTAATTTGAAAGTAAATTAGTAACTTGAAACATGAAGATCAGATTGATAAACTCGGGTGAAGAAAAAGCCTTTTGCTTAATGTCTTTTTTTTTCCTGTGGCATTTGTCAAAGTTATTTAACCACTAGGCTATACTGATAAATTCTTTCTGAATTTACAGATTTATTCAATCTGTATGGACAACATGAAGACTTGGGAAAGTATAAGTAAGGTACATTTTCAAATTTAAAATGTTCTGTGTAGGTAAGTATCACCTCATAAAGATATCAATTCAGAAAGAATCAGAGGAAGATAATTTTTATAACCATAACATGGCCTTTACACCAAAACCTTTTCCTTCCAGTGGATGTTAGTTTAAAAACACAAAAGACAAAAAATAAAATAAATTAAAAAAATAAAACCACAAAAGACTAATTCACTATTAATATCTTATCCTATTATACTTAATGTGATACTATTTACATTCAAAAATATTAATAATGTGTATTTTAATAAAATAAGAATCTGATGGTTCAGAAAAGTTCATGAAAATTATAGGACTTCAATGTGACTCAGTGACTCATGGAATTGCAGCCAAGGAACTAATGAGGTTAAGATCATCCACTTAAAGTTAAAGCTGAGTATCAAATACCATGCTGTACATCTTAAATATATATGATTTCTAACTGTCAATTATACCTCAACAGAGCTGAGGCAGGGAGTGAGAAAAAGAAAATGAGGTGAAGTTAAAAAAAAAAAAAAGTGATAAGGCTAAGTTTATAAAACTTTATGGCTATAGGCTATGTCTCTAACTCCAGCTAGTCATTTCATAAATATCATGAATTATACACGTGATTTGGCTAAGAAGCACTGAATAATCACATGAAATCCATAATGAGATTTTTTGCCCTCCTATCACTTCATCTTTCCATACTTAGCAAAGCATATTTATTTACCTGTCATGTGTATAGTTTGCCTCTAGCATCTGCAACTTTCTCCAGATAACCCCGCTCAAAGGGTATCCATAAGAATATTTCCTGTACATACAACATTTTGGATATGAAATGTCCCTTCACGGGGGACTGAGTAGACTATGTGTAATCTAAATTAATTTGTAAGAAGTGCACATTTTTTTTTAAAGATTTTATTTATTTATTTGACAGACAGAGATGACAAGTAGGCAGAGAGGCAGGCAGAGAAAAAGGACGAAGCAGGCTCCCCGCTAAGCAGAGAGCCCGATGCAGGGCTCGATCTCAGGCTCCTGGATCCACAGCCTGAGTTGAAGGCAGAGGCTCTAACCCACTAAGCCACCCAGGTGCCCCAAGAAGGGCATCTTTTATTCAGTCTGATTTCTCTGGAACATATAATTGAGTGTATATTTATACAGAAGAGATCTCATTAAATATCATAGGTATCATAGGATAATATTAGCCAATTCTTTCTAGGCCTGAATCCATTATTCAATCCAATGAGAATACCAGCCAAAGTAGTCAAGAAAATTAAGTGTGTCCCATATCTATTTGCATAAAATTCCCAGACTAAGTAACATAATCAGAATCTGAAATCCTTTTGAGAATAATTTGTTAAAAGAATTCTCACCACACATTCCATCTATTTAGTGGGAAAATAAAGCACATTTCTGGGGCAATTGGGTGGCTCAGTGGGTTAAGCCTCTGCCTTCGGCTCAGGTCATGATCCCAGGGTCGTGAGGTCGAGCCTCACATTGGGCTCTCTGTTCAGTGGGGAGCCTGCTTCCTTCTCTCTCTCTGCCTGCCTCTCTGCCTACCTGTGATCTCTCTCTGTCAAATAAATAAAATATTTAAAAAGAAAGAAAATAAAGCATATTTCTACTGAAGAGCAGTTAAAAAAAACTGCAAACTTTGTTGATTATCTTGTTTATACCAAACACCATACTAAATACCAAATATAACCCTCACAACTACACTGTGAAGTAGATATCACTGTTTTACAGGTGAAAAAACTATGTATCAGAATTAAAGTGATGGGCCCGGGTTGATAACACCTTGGTGGTGATGATGGTGAAATCTGAACACACGGCTCCAGAGCCTCTGTTCTTTTTTATTACCTTCCTTCCCTATACATCAGAAAAATGACAGCAATATTTTAAAAACATACAGGATAATTATGTGGCCTACAATTCAAAACTGTAATTCTGAAATTTTAAAAATGCTCCAATGCAAACAAAGCCAAGATTATTAAACTTTGCAAATCTGGCAATCGTAATGAAGTTATAATCTAGGAAGGAATTTCCTTTGCCAGGGAGGGTGTGATACTAAGAGATAATTCCTTAAAATTTCTAATAGGAAAATCTTAATGGTGATATTTATTCCTCAATTTACAAATTTGGCTTACTGATGATTCTTCTGCCTCTTGAAAAGGTGACTATAGCTTAGAAGTCCCTCATAATTTCTAGCTCAGTCAAACCAGTTTTAACATCATTAACAGGAATAGCTAAAGCTTCAAAACTAGGCCAGAGTATCATGGATTCAACCAGGCTCCACACTGGCAACCTTAATGAGGTTTTCAAACATTTCACAATCAATTTTTCTACTGTTTTCTATGGACAAAGAGAATATGTAACTTTGTCACAGAATAATTCATCATGATTCCAGGACCAAACTATATAATATCACAAAGGTTATAATCAAATCAGAGCAATCTGTCAAAAATTATTTCAGAAATATCTTTTTTTTAGTGTGATCTTCTAAGTAACTGTTTTTGTCCAATTATAAATCAGTTAGTCAATTTAGTTTTTGTGACCACCTTAAAAAGAGAAAGTATCAAAGGATATGTCACATAGTAAAGAGATGTCTCTTCCCTGAAATTTTTGTTTGGAAAAAAAAATACAAATGTATGTGTAGGTATATATTTATTCATGTATATAACAATAAAACATATGTTTGATTACATATGCAAATACAGAGAAATTACACACACATACATGTAGTAAAGATTTCTTGTTCAACAATGGTCAACATACTCTAACTTTTACTGTAGGAATTACATTTAAATAATACTTGTACTTTACTTCAAAACATATCAGATTTACTAGGTATCACAGACAAATAGTTTCAATACATTCTTCTGGGCCTCATAATTCCCAACAGTTTTATATTAGTTTTCAAAAAGAGAACTTGAAAACCACAATCTTTTGATGTCCTCACTTTTAAAAGCTGTATTAATAAAATTAAAGTTACTCTCTTAATCCCAAAGTGAGAAAATGGCTATATAAATTTTATCCAAATTTCACAGGCATATAAGAGATGGCTTGATCTATAGCCACTTGGCTTATAAAAAAATTCACCTGAGTGTAAAGAAGAAAAATGTACTTTGTGGAGTCCTGGGGTGTCCCAAAGACATAGGCAGTTCAGGCACAAAAAAATGCCTGAAACTTTCAATCAAGAAAGACAAACTATGAGAACTAAGGCATTAGCAAGAGAGAGAGAAGACGGCTGAGTAGGAGTGTCCCGAGATCACTTCTCCCCATGAACACATGAAGGCTACAACTGAGAATGACCTGAAGACTAGCGAACAGCTCTTCCATAGTTAAAGACAGAAAGAAAAAGCCACATGGAAAAGGGTAGGAGAGGCAAAGATGAAATCAGAAACTAAACATCCCAAGCAGCAACCCACAAGTAGGAGATATAACACAGGCGTGAAAGTCCTGCTTGAGAAGTGAGAGGCTCAAGCCCCACACTGAGCACCCCTCATCCTATTGATCTTCACTGGGAATATGAGCCTCCATAAATATTTGGATTTAAATAAACCTAACTCTGGGGCAGCGCAGGGCAATAAGAAACCAAGACTCTGTCTTAAAAGGCCAATATACAATAGCACCTGCTCAGAGACACAACTCAAAGGTACCAGTTTGAAAAGTACCTGGACTATATTACATGGAGATTTATTAATTTTAGGGCATGTGGCACAGGGGCAAGGATCTGCAGGAAATTTCTCTGGGAATGGAAATGCTGGCAGGCACTATTTTTCTTACCTTCCTTCAGCCCAGCTGGCTTGACACTGGTGGGCCCCCATTTAGACACACTCTCTTCCTAGCACCACTTACCCTGCCCGGCAGAGTCATTCTAACCAACCCAACTGCCCTGGTAAGCACCCTTCCAAAGAATGACTCCTGCTCTAGTATCTAAGAATAAAGCTAACCAAGGAGGTAAAGACCTGTACTCTGAAAACTTTAAGACACTGATGAAAGAAACCAAAGATGACACAAATGAAGGGAAACATATACCATGCTCATGGGATCAAAAAATTAATACTGTTAAAATGTCCACAATACTCAAAGTAATCTACAAATTCAATGCAATCCCTGTCAAAATACCAATACCATTTTTCACAGAACTTAGGACAAATAATCTTAAAATTTGTATGGAACCACAAAAGACCCCAAATACCCAAAGTAAACGTGAGAAAGAACAAAGCTGGAGGGAACACAGTCCCAGATTTCAAGCCATACTATGAAGCTACTGTAATCAAAACAGTATGGTATTGACATTCAAATGGACACACAGATCAACGGAAGAGAATTGAGAGCCTAGGGAAAAAAAACCATGTTTATGTGGTCAATTAATCTATGACAAAGGAGGCAAAAATACACAATGGGGAAAAGACCATTTCTTCCATAAGTGATGCTGAAAACACGGGACAGCTACGTACAAAAGACTGAAACCACTCCTATACCATAACAAAAATAAGCTCAAAATGGATTAAAGACCTGAAACTATGAAACTCCTAAAAAAAAAACCATGGGAGTAAACTCTTACACCTCAGTCTCAGGAATATATTTTTAGAACTGTCTTGTTAGGCAAGGGCAACAAAAGCAAAAATAAATAACTGAAACTACATCAAACTAAAAAATTTCTGCACAATGAAGGGAAGCCATTAGCTAAACTAAAAGGCAACCTACTAAATCAGAGAAGATATTTGTAAGTGACATATTCATTTAAAGATTAACATCCAAAATATATTTTAAAAACCTCACAACATGGGCGCCTGGGTGGCTCAGTGGGTTAAGCCGCTGCCTTCGGCTCAGGTCATGATCCCAGGGTCCTGGGATCGAGCTCCACATCGGGCTCTCTGCTCAGCAGGGAGCCTGCTTCTCCTCTCTCTCTGCCTGTCTCTCTGCCTGCTTGTGATCTCTGTCTGTCAAATAAATAAATAAAATCTTAAAAAAAAAAAAAAAACCTTTAATAAATAAATAAAAACCTCACAACAGAGTGTATAATGCCAGGTGAAATAAGTCAGTTAGAAAAAAACAAATGCAATACGATTTCACGCATATGTGGAATTTAAGAAATAAAAAACAAATGACCAAAGGGGAAAAAAGAGACTGAGACAGATTAAGAAACAGACTCTTAACTACAGAAAATAAATTGATTGTTATCATAGGGGAGAGGAATGGGGAAGATGGGTGAAATAGGGGATAGGGATTAAAGAGTACACTTATCATGATGAGCACTAAGTAATGTTTAGAATTCATGAACTGCTATATTATACACCTGAAACCAATATAACATTGTATGTAAACTACACTAAAGTAAAACACTCAATAATTTTTTTAAAAGATTTTTTAATTTATTTATTTGACAGAGCTCACAAGTAGGCAGAAAGAGAGGAGGAAGCAGGTTCCCCGCAGAGCAGAAAGCCTGATGCAGGGCTCAATCCCAAGACCCTGGGATAATGACCTGTGCCGAAGGCAGAGGCTTTAACCCACTGAGCCACCCAGGCACCCCAATAAATTTTTTTAAAAATTTAACAAAAAGAACTCATAGCACTCAACACAAAAAAAAAAAAAAAAAAAAAAACGGAAACAGCTGAACAATCCAATTAAAAAAATGAGCAGAGGCCCTGAATAGATGTTTTTCCAGAGAAGATATACCCATGACCAAAAGGCACATGAAAAGATGCTCACTGTCACTCATCATTAGGGAAATGCAAATTAAAAGATCAAAGATATATCACCTCCGCTTGTCAGAATGGCTATTTAAAAAAAAACACACAACGGAGCGCCTGGGTGGCTCAGTGGGTTAAAGCCTCTGCCTTTGGCTGAGGTCATGATCCCAGGGTCCTGGAATCGAGCCCCACATCAGGCTCTCTGCTCGGCAGGGAGCCTGCTTCCTCCTCTCTCTCTGCCTGCCTCTCTGCCTACTTGTGATCTCTGTCTGTCAAATAAATAAATAAAATCTTTAAAAAATAATAATAAATAAATAAAAATTAAAATTAAAAAAAAAAAACACACACACAAACAAACAAGCGTGGTGAGAATGTGGGAAAAAGGGAACCCTTGTGCACTGTTAGTGGGAATGTAAATTGATGCAGCCACTATGGAAAATAGTACTGCAGCCCCTCAAAAAATTCAAAACAGTTCTATATGATCCACTAATTCTATTTCTGGTATTTACCTGAAGAAAATGAAACACCAATTTGAAAAGATATATTGCATCCCTGTGTTTATTATTGCTTTACTTACAATATGCAAGACATGGAAGCAACCTAAGTATCCATCAACAGATGAATGGATAAAGATGATGTGGCATATATATATGTATGTGCATATGTCTATACATGTATATGTATATACATAGATTTATATGATGGAAAATTACTCAGCCGTAAAAACAAATGAGATCTTGCCATTTGTGACAACACGGACAAGTGAAATGGTCAGAGAAAGGGGCACCTGGCTAGCACAGCCATCTGACCTTGATCTTGGGGTCATGAGTTTCAGTCCCACACTGGCTGTAGAAATCACATAAATAAATAATACTTTTTAAAAAATCAGACAGAGAAAGACAAATACCATATGATTTCACTTATATGTGGAATCTAAAAAACAGAACAAATAAAACAGAAACAGACTCACAAATACAGACAACAGACTAGACTTGTGGTTGCCAGTGGAGAGGAAACACAGGGCAATGGGTGAAATAGGGAAAGGGGAGTAAGAGGTACAAACTTCCAGTTATAAAATAAATAAGCTACAGGGATGTGGAATATCCCACAACATAGGGAAGAGAGTTAGTTTTACAATAATTTTGTATGGTAACAGGTGGTAACTACAATTACTGTGGTAGCCATTTATTATGTATATAAATGTCAAATTACTATGTTGCACACCTGAAACTAATAAAATATTCTGTATCAACTATACTTCAATTTAAAAATAATGAATAAAAATAATTTTTAATTATGTTCAGTTAGCCAACATATAGTACAACATTAGTTTTTGATGTAGTGTTCAATGATTCATTAGTTGTATATAACACCCAATGCTCATCACAACACATCCCCTCCTTAATTTTTAAAAAAAGAATATAGCCATTATAGGGTTTTGAGGGGGAAACAGGGTTGCTTTCATATGTAAGCCCCAAACTTAAAGTCACAAGGCCAGATTTTCTGAATTGCAAGTTGTGATTTTAAACTGAGATACTTCCTCTACAGGCAACTTTACATAGTATAAATCAGGTACTAATTTATTTATTCAACCCTGGTTATTTTCCTGATCAGATTACTAATAAGTATATTCCCAGCATTTTTAAGCACATTAAACTTTTGAAATGTTGAAGTTTTTACTCCCATTTGCAATTCAAAACAGTAATCTGTTCACTTCAGAACATGAAGTTGTCTTTTTTTTTTGGTATTAGAAACCTACAATATGGGGCCCTGGGTGGCTCAGTGGGTTAAAGCCTCTGCCTTCAGCTCAGGTCATGGTCCCAGGGTCCTGGGATCGAGCCCTGCATCAGGATCTCTGCTCAGCAGGGAGCCTGCTTCCTCCTCTCTCTCTCTGCCTGACTCTCTGCCTAGTTGTGATCTGTCTGTCAAATAAATAAATAAAATCTTAAAAAAAAAAAAAAAAAAAAAAGAAACCTACAACATAACAAAACTTATGGAAAACACTGAGTTGCTGACCATTCATAATTTTCCAAATCCTCAAAATGTGGACCAAAGAAACAACAATGATATCGAAAACAATAAGAAAAAGGTAACAGCATGGCATATATTTACTAATAACACATAATGAAGGTATTTCCTAATGTGGCCAATATCTACATTAGCTTTTATCAGCTAAACTAAAAATCACTACTGCAGCATTAATTTCATCAAATGAATATATGTAATTATATAGAATTTGAGCATTTGTAAAAAGCATTACTCAAAATATGAAATAGTCTGTATAATAAAATATTTACTGTGTTTAATATGGAAATCTTATGACAATCATTAATCCTAAAATCTCAATATCATTTTCCTAGAGACTTAAAGGCCTCTAATTAAGGTATTCAAACAGATTTAAGATCTTAGTAATATGAAAAAAATATAGAGAAATACATAACTTTCAGGTTTTCTAGGTCATTTACACTGCATTTTGTTATGCTATACTTCATAATATTTATAAAAATACATAAGCATGTGAGTTGCAAGAAATAAAGTATCAATAAGTTTCAAAAATAATACACAAAAAGTCAACCTACCATAATATTACTTACTCTTACCTCTGAACTGTAATCATCTGCTGTAGTTGAAATCTCACTTTCTGGCTAAAACAAAAATAAAAACCAATTACATTAAGAGCTTCCCCACCCCCAAACATGGTACTTTATTTATCCATTACTATTATTAACATGTGATAGAAAATTCACATAAAAATATCACTAAAAAACTAGTAAAAATTATTCAAATATCTAAAAAAAATTTTAAGTATGTGAATTTTATTTTATTCATTTTTTAAAATTTAAGTTCTATGCCCAACCTAGGACTTGAACTCACAACCCTGAGATCAAAATGTCACATGCTTCACCAAGTGAGCCAGCCACATGCCCCTAAAGCTTTAAAATTTTCACTCTATGAATCACAATGGCCAACTAACACATCTGATATTTAACATAAAGCATTTTTCTAAATATAAATGTATCAAGAGGCACTTTCACACAGGGTCTTATATACATACAAATCATTTGTAAGACAAAAGAACTAAATAAGATATCATCCTTCTAATTCTTATCTCTCTTAAATAAGAGAAAATCTTAAAATGTTACTCAAAAGAGTACCAATTTCTTCAAAAAGAAAAATCACTGGCATGCCTGGCTCAGTTGGTAGAGCATGAGACTCTCAATCTTGGGGTCGTGAGTCCAAGCCCCACACTGGGCTTAGAGATTATAAAAACAACAACAAAAAGTTTTTTAAAAAATCACCAAATCTTGATGCCAGAAAAGTAGTAACAACTTGAAGAAAAGTAACAATCTTTGTTGTTATTAATGCCTTTGCAGCTTATAAAACACTTTCTAAAACATTCCTGTTTCATTCTTACATCCCTGGGATTTGGGTATGAAGTGAGTGGCTTTTCTGAGCTTCCCTCAGTTTAGAACCACTAGAAAGTTTCCTCAAGGAGGAAACTTACATTTTCACTGATTCCACTGTTCACCCACTCATCTAATCTAAGAATCTCAATTTACAGGTGAGAAAAGAGACCTAGAGATTTCATCTTTTTCATTCAACAAATATGAACCATCACTGTCTCCTTTACCATCTATACTTGAGGAAATTTTATTCATCACTCAGTACCAAACTCTGCCTCCTCTCTGATGTAGTAAATGATGCCTATTCTAAAATTCTGTCACAGGGCTTTCTAACTTACAGGACCTTCTTTTAAATCTAAAATACTTTCATGACATCAACTCTCATGATTGATTCATTTATGCCTTTTAAACAGTTATAGTATATTGTGTACTAAGAACTGTGTTACTAAGGATGAAATGGTGAACAAGATACTCTTTGCACTGGAAATGCTATAACCCCACTGAGAAGCCCAAACATTGATTTGTTATCCAGAGAAAGATAACAAATACCTCTGCAAACCACACCAAACATCAGAGTTTTCATACCATATCACTATACGATGTATCATATCATTCCAGATTTCAACAAACAATTACAAGATACACAAAGAAAAAGTATGGCCCACATACAAAAAAAATGGTAGTCAGTAGAAACAGTCCTTGAGGAAACACAAATATTGGACTTAATATACAAAGACTTTAAATGAGCTATTTTAAATATAGTCAAATAAGTGAATAAAATTAAGTCTAAATTCCTAAAGAAAAGTATAAGGATAGTGCCTTACAAAATAAAGAGTATCACTATGAAAGAACCAAAGAGGGGCACCTGGCAGGCTCAGTTGGTGGAGCATGCAACTCTTGATTGCGAGGTTGTAAGTTCAAGCCCCATGGGGGTATAGAGATTACTTAAAAAAAAATTTTTTTTAAATAATAAAATTTTTTTAAAAATTTTATTTATTTGACAGACACAACAAGTAGGCAGAGAGGCAGGCAGAGAGAGATGGGAGGAAGCAGGCTCCCCACTGAGCAGAGAGCCAGACATGGGGCTTGATCCCAGGACCCTGAGATCAGGACCTGAGCTAAAGGCAGAGGCCCAACTCACTGAGCCACCCAGGCACCCCATAAAATAATAAACTTTTTTAAAAAGTAAAACAACAAATGAGAAATTCATTAGAGGGGCTTGACAGATCTGAGGAAAATCAGTAAACTTTAACATATAGTTTAACTGAAATTATGCAGTCTGGGGAAAAGATTAAAAAAGAATGAAGAAAAATGAACAGAGCATGAGAATCTGTGCAACAGTATCAAACATACTAACATGCATAATAGGAGACCCAAAGGATGGGACAGAAAGTAGACAGAATATATGAGGATACAATGCCCCAAAACTTCCCAAATTGGATGAAAAACACTAACCTACATACCCAAGATGCTAAAAAAAATTCTAAGTAGGAAAATCTCAAAAAGATCCACTCTTAGCAAATCCTTAACACCCCTGACCTTTTGAATAAAGCTCAAATCCTATATATTATCTAAACCTTTGTTCACATATAAATATATTGAGGTACAATCCAAATTATAATTATTATCTGTCTCATCTACCACTCTTTCTCCTAAGCATCCCGGTTTTCTCTACTCCTGGTTTTAGTTGGTATCTCCATCCCACCCACAATTCCAATCCACTTTTAAATTGTCCTGCCTCATCTTATTCTGGAAAATTATACCATTAAAGAGAGGAAGAACACTAGCTTTTATTTTGGGCCTTCTATGGGCCAGGTGCAATCTCCTGCCTCTTACCTTTACCACCATCCCATCCCCATCATTCTAATACATTTAAAACTAAACTTCCTACAGTTTCCAAGTCACATCATAACTTCATGTTCTTGTGGATGTTGCTTCTTTATCACAGAGTTTGCCTTGCCTACTGCTTTGCTGATAGCTAATACTGATTTAGCATTCCCCCAAATCGTGGTATTCTAGGGTACCATACGCAATTTTGTTACCATAGCTGTAATCAGAATACACAGACTATCTTACATCTGCCTTCCCCACTTAACTAACTTTTCCTAAAGGACAGAGAATGTCACATTTACCCTTGTATCCTTGGTGCTGAATCCTTGATGTTATTACAGTTGTACTACAAATGTTTATTGAATCAAGCTCACAAAAATTGCACAGGGTGATAATGAGTGTTGTCATTACAACTTTCCAGTTAGAATTCTAATTTTCAAAGAATCTAGATGAATACTTACTTCAACAGAGAAGACCTCATCACGTTTGATTATTGTGGATTCAGGAGTCACGGCTGTTCCTACCCTCTGAGAACTATTTATGTACATTTCATCACTCTGTGAGTGCTCAATATTCAAAGCATGGTATGTTGACACATCATGTTTGCTGCTTGAAGTTTTCCTCTTTTTTTTCTGCTTCTTAGAAGGATTCTGCCCATCAGACTGAGCTTTCCTTTGTCGAAACTGGGCAAGCTACAGAAAAAAAGACATTGACCTTATCATTTGAGATACTTTTTCTTTAGCACCTCTGTGAAAAAAGCAAGCATCTTTGGAGTCATTTTCTTTATAAGATCAAACCATCATTAAATGATAACTAACTAAAGGATAGGTGTTATAGTCCTTGATACAGCTACTGAATTGCAAAGAAATTAGATACTTCTTTATAACTACTATTCAACTACTAAGAAATAAAAATGTCACGTCTAAAGAAAAAAATTAGTCCAGAGTTGCACAAAATAGGGAAAACAGGTACTTCTGCTGCTTGGTGAGAGTACAATCTATCTTAGATTATACTACTGTTAGATTATTCAAAATTATACAAAAATATAAGAGGTCTAAATGTGTTTACCTTGTGAAATTTCTGGGACTTCTACTAATTTGTACTAAACGTAATTAGTCCATGCAAAAGATTTAGTTTTACAAATGATCACTTTAGTCTTGTTTCTAACAGGAAAAACACTGAAATAATTTAAACGTCAAACAACAGTGCTTCCTATCTCCTAATCACTTTCCTATCATCGTAAGGATTTCTGCCATCTCCTAATGCCATGTATACATATTAACTTAACATGTTTTAACTAGTGAACTTGTCTAAATTTATTTTAAAAGGAGATTTTCTATTCTGGTATAAATTAAAAGCCAGTATCATTTGTGATTTCCTTAAAGGAAATAGTAAATAGAAATGAATATAATGAAAACTAACACTACATTATTACAATTTTAGTTAGGTATTACTGCTGAAGGTGATAAGATAAACAGGCAAGTGTTAAAGGAGTATTAAGGATATATGAGCATCAAACAGACTTTTGGCTAACTGTAATCATATTGACTAAAAAAACATCCTGGAAAAGTATTAACTTCCTTATGATACTACTCACTATTATTTAATATTGGATCAGGCCATCACCTAAAATATCTTAAAATATATATTTTTTTATAATAGTATTTATTTGACAGAGATCACAAGTAGGCAGAGAGGCAGGCAGAGAGAGAGAGAGAAGCAGGCTCCCTACTGAGCAGAGAGCCCGAAGCAGGGCTCGATCCCAGGACCCTGGGATCATGACCTGAGCTGAAGGCAGTGGCTTTAACCCATTTAGCCACACAGGCGACCCAATATCTTAAAATATCTTGTCACCAATATCTTGTCACCTAAAATCAGAAGTATGCATTACATACTTTGGGTAACACTGGATTAACTCAATTAAAATTATGTTAATGCAAACAATTTTAAAGATGTTTATATAAAGAGTATATATGGAAAAATAATAAAGCTGTTTAAGACACAGTGGTATATATAATATTGCAACAGTATCTTTTTTTAATAAAAGGAAAATGGTGTGCATCTCTTTCAACTAAGACAAGCAGGGCTCAGTCTCACAGCCTTCAGTAATTCTAACTAGCTTGAATTTTAATAACATTGTGTATATAGGCACAGATAAATTCTGGAAGAATATAACCACAAATTTGGTATCTCTACAGAGTGGAGATTATAGGTATTTTCCTTATCCTTACTTGAAATTTCCTTTTTTATGCAACACATTTTCTAAATTTTATATGAAGTAACTAACTACCAATTCTTAAATTTAATTTGAGCTGCTTGATCACTGAGAGAACAAAAGCATAAGAATAGGTGTAAGCTGCGTTGTGCCTTAAAAATAGGAATATTAATAGGAATATTAATTAATATTAATTAATAGGAATATTAATTATATAACTATTAGTTAGACCAAGCATAAAGACGGCCAGTAAATTTCTTATGATATTAAGTGTTAAAATAGTCTTAATGATGTTGGTATCATTAAACTATCAAAATATGTGACAAATACCAGAACTTAGAGAATAAAACACAGCATATTTTATACTTATTTTGTCTGTTGCAGATGAAAAGGATACAGCATAGCTATGCAGTAGTGATTACATAATAAAGACATCTAACTCATAAGTCGGAAATATCTAATCAATCACTGACCTTGTAAAACGTAAAAAAATATATCACATTAAAAATTTTCCCTAGTTTATTTAGCAACTAGCCTGTTATTCTACCTCATGTCTGCTTAAGGAACAGATGCAAGACCAGTTGCCTCTATTTGTACATTATTAAGCTGCTGGAATGCATTTAAGCTACTTTGGAGGATAGTAAATTCATTCTTAAAAATAAACCAACTGAAACACTATTACATATTATCTGAAAATAGAATCAAAAGTCTAGGCACATCATTTAAAAAGATCCCTCAGAACACAAAACCAAGAAAAATACTAATAACGACATTATTGGTATTTAAGTTCAACCTCAGAAACTTCTTAAAATTTCATGTTGTCTGTGTTAGAAAATGTGCCCAGAGAGCACAGAATATAGATAAAGATGAATATTCTTTTTAAAATCCTGACTGGTTGAATTATATACATAATTTATATTTAATTATTTTATGTACAAATACCTAACAAAGAAGAAAACTAAAGCTGTATTTTTAAAAGCTTGATTTTTAAAAAAAAACACCTCTGAGACAACAGTATCCATTACTAAATGAACCCAAATGAGAAAGTTATTGATAGTGAATAAAAAGCAGAATGGTTCTTGGGGTACCTGACTGGCTCAGAGGAGCATGTGACTCTTGATCTTGGGGTCATGAGTTTGAGCTCCACTTGGGAATAGAGATTACTTAAAATAAATAAATAAAAATTAAAGAGTAGGGGCACCTGGGTGGCTCAGTGGGTTAAAGCCTCTGCCTTCGGCTCAGGTCATGATCCCAGGGTCCTGGGATCGAGCCCCACATCGGGCTCTCTGCTCCGCCGGGAGCATGGATCCTCCTCTCTCTCTCTGCCTGCCTCTCTGCCTCCTTGTGATCTCTGTCAAATAAATAAATAAAATCTTTAAAAAAAAAATTAAAGGGTAGATTTTTTTTATGGTGTGTAGAACAAATCATTTCTAAGAACATAAAATTACCAAGACATTGTTTTAGGCCTTGTACTGATTATACAAAGTCATACTATTTTTTTCAGAACAATTAACTAGAAGGTAAACAGCATGAGGGTAAGGACTTCTGTTCAGTGCTATATATTCAAAGTCTGGAACAGTACTAAGAAAATACCTGTTGAGTGAAATAAGATAACTTATCTTTTTACAGAAAAATCACTACTAAAAACATCACTTTAAGCACTGTTCCAAAGAACCAGACAATTAAAATACAATATAACAGGCATATCTAATTCTACTATCTAGAAAAGTTTCATGGTCTTGGAATTAAAATCGGCAATTAAATGAATCAAAACACAAAATAATCCCTCTCATCATCTCTTTCTCCATCAGGCAAAACAATACAAAGCAAGACAAAATTAATTCTCAAAAATAATGCCCACGATAGTTTTTTAGCAAGAGTTCTATTTCATAAAAATGTACATAGAACTTTACAACTCAACACCAAAAAAACAGACTAAAAATGAACAGAGGTTCTGAATAGAAGTTTCTCAAAGAAGACACATAGATGGCTAAAAGTGCATAAAAAGCTACTCAACATCACTCATCATCAGGGAAATGCACTCATCATCAGGGATATCACAATGAGATATCACTTTACTCCTGTCAGAATGGCTAAAATAAAAAACAAGAGAAATAGAATGTGTTGCTGAGGATGTGGAGAAAATGGAAACCCTATGCATGTTTACTGGCAATCATACTGACACAGCCACTGTGGGAAACAGTACAGAGATTTCTCAAAGAAATGAAAATAGAATTACCATATGATCCAGTACTTCCACTACTGGGTATTTACCCAAAGAAATTGTAAACACTAATTAAAAAAAAACACATAGACCCCATATTTATTGCAGCATTATTTTCTATAGCCAAGATACAGAAGCAACCTAACAGATCATTAATAGATAAATGGATAAGAAAGATGTGGAACAATATACAAATGGAATATTACACAGCCATTAAAAATGAGATGGTGTCAGTGGCTTAGTTAGGTGGGCATCTGACTTAATTTCTGCTCAGGTTATGGTCTTGGGTTGTGGGATCAAGTCCTGTGTCAGGCTCCGTGCTAAATGTGGAGCCTTTTTGGGATTCTGTTTCCCTCTCCTCTGCCCCTACTCCAAATAGAGAGAGAGAGAAAGAATATCATTTGAGACAATGTGGGTAGCCTTGGAGGGCATTATATTAAGTGAAATAAGTCAGACTAAGAAAGACAAATACTATATATTTTTACTCATATGTGGAATTTGAAAAAAAAAAACAAACAGAAAAAAAGATAAAAAACCAAGACTCTCAAATACAGAGAAGAAATTGTAGAGGGGAGGTGGGTAGGGAGATGGGTGAAACAGATAAAGGTGAATGAGAAAACACTTGTATAGGCAAAGAATTGTTGAATCATATTATACAACTGAAACTAATAATGTTAATGATACTATTTATTTTAAAAATAAATATATAATGCCCAGAATAGCTTTTCAGCAAGAGTTCTATTTCATAAAAATGCGAGAGGCGTAAGATCAAAAGCCTAATTCCTTATACCTATCTGACTATTTTTATTTTAAATCTGAACAGTGGCAAGCTAGCAGATAAGCAAAAATCAGAAACTCTACTCAATTAGCTAATCATCTGATATTGAAATGATAAACTTTAAATTACTGGGAAAACATTTATTCTAAAACATGCTGAAAATTCAGACTACGGCCATCTGTGTTTGTCATTTGGAAGCCAATTGTGAAAATGTTAACATATGTAGGCACAGAAATAGTTTCAAGATTTACTGGAAAGATATCATGTCCACATACACTTGTCTTTCAAAACTAATTCAAATCTTAGTATCTTACTCTGACCAGAACATAAATAAATGACTAAACGAAAATGATAATTTATTCCTTAAGTTCAATATTTATAACTTTGTATGTAATCATTCTCAATAAAACAAAGAACTTAAAAAATGCTGTATAAAAACATGCCAAGTTTTTATAATGGCACTCCAAAAAAACTACAAATTATAACCTATTTATCAAGTGTTCACTGAGTGTTAACAATGTGCCAGGCCCTGTGTTAGACACGAATCAAAATATATGGTCCTACTAATAGGATCTATTAGTCAGGGCCAGCCTATCACATCACTGAGTTGTGTGAAGCAAATAAGATAAAAGTTAGTGTACAATTTCATAATCAAAAGTACTCCTACATATCTTTAAGGAGGTAGTAATGGGAGTCTCTCATAGCCTGATTTTCTCAAAGACAATTTTTTTAAATAAAATTTTTCTTTTTTTTAATTTAAATTCAATTAGCCAAGATATAGTAGTACATCATTAGTTTCAGATGTAGAGTTGAATAATTCATCAGTTGTGTATAACACCTAGTGCTCTTCACATCTCGTGCCCTCCTTAATGCCCATCACCCAGTTACCTCATCCCTCCATCCTCCTCCCCTCCAGCAACCTTCAGTTTGTTTCCTAGAGTTAAGAGTCTCATGGTTTTTCTCTCTCTCTGATGACTTTCAAAGGCAGCTTTTTAGAAGAGGTGTGGTGTGGGGGTTGAGTTTTATATCTGTGAGGATATCTTGGCATATGACAAGTATTAAATAGTTTATTTATTTAAAAAATATTTATTGACTGCCTATCATGTATCCAGCACTGTGTTAAAGACAATACAGGTAGTAATGAATCAAACAGATACACACCATACTCCCATGAACTGTAATTCAGGTTGGAAGAACAAATTAAACAAATATAGATAAACACAAAAATATATAATTTCAAGAGATAAAAAGTACCTTGAAGATAAAGTATAGGTACTAGAGAAAGCCTACAATGGAGAGATTTAATTTGTTTGGGGATGCTGGGAGAAATCAGGAAATAATACCCCACTGGAAATAAGAATATGGAAGCTGAGATTTGAAGATAAATGTGAGTACTTGCCTAAGATCATAATTAGCTAAGTGGCAAAATAGAACAAGAACAACTGACTCCAAATCCAGTATTTTTTCCACTATACCAATTTATATTCCGTGCACTGAGTTCCCTTTTTTCCTTCATTTATCACTGTACTTCAAATCCTAGGACACTAAGTTCAAAGTCATGCATACATGAAATCTCCAAACCAAGAAATACTTTTTTGACAAAACTGGGGGAAAAAACACACCCACAACAACAACTACAACACACACATACACACACACACACGAGAGAGAGAGAACACTGTAAAATATTTTTAAAATGTTATCCAGTCTCTCCAGTTTCCATAAACAGCTGTAAGTTGAGCCATTTTTGCTGTAGAAAATTTAAGAAATCCTAATTAATTCTAATTACAGTGACTATTTGTACTTGTCAGTGCTTCCTTTAAATCTTTTTAATACTCCTTAATGAATTGCACAACAATGTTGTACAAACTTACAACAAAATTCCAGGGGCCTAACTATGTAAACAAAAGAAGATTACAACAGTTGACCCACAGACAATTTGTACGTAGGCCAACTGAAAAGCAAAGAAGACAAAAGCAGTATTTTCCAATACTATCCCAAACTACTGGAAAATAATGGTGCCAAAAAAGCCCCCAAAATATCAGATATGGAAAAGACCTCAGAACTTTACATTACTGAGCTGTAAGTCCTACTTATATCCTATAACCTCATTCAATGTAGATTTTTTATTAGTTTTGGAACACTATATGTCTAAGAAGAAAACAGATCCTGAACTCTAAGGAATCATCTTAATTTTGCATATTTTAACACATTTCATTGTGTGGCACATAGCAGACACAAATATTTGTTGAATGAAAAATAGTATTTCAAAAAAAATATGGATTACATATGATAGAGTACCAAATCATTATGTGTCAAAAGAGTCTAATAAGCTAGCTTTGTGACACTGGACAAGACACTTGACCTCAGCAGAACTCAATTTCTTCAACTGTACAATGAAGAGGTAGGTTAGAAGGACGTTTTAAAATTTCTTCCAGTTTTGGGGCACCTGGGTGGCTCAGTGGGTTAAAGCCTCTGCCTTCAGCTCAGGTCATGATCTCAGGGTCCTAGGATCGAGCCCCGAATCGGGCTCTCTGCTCAGCGGTGAGCCTGCTTCCTCCTCTCTCCCTCTCTGCCTGCCTCTCTGCCTACTTGTGATCTCTATCTGTCAAATAAATAAATAAAATCTTTAAAAAAAAAAAAAAGATTTCTTCCAGTTTTGGGGCACCTGGATGGCTCAGTCAAGCAAGTGTCCAACTGTTGGTTTCAGTTCAGGTCATTATCTCAGGGTCGTGAGATCTAGCCCTGAATTAGGCTCCACACTCAACAGGGAGTCTGCTCTAGATTCTCTCTCCTGCTCTCTCTGCCCCTACCCTGCTAGCATGCATGTGCCTGTACACACTCTCTCTCTCAAACAAATAAATTTTAAATAATAAAGATTCCTTTCACTTTTAAGGGCTCTCTTGAAGAATTGTTTTCAACTTTTCCCTATCCTTTCTCCTCTTCCTACTCTCCATTATAAAGGAGGAAAAGCTAGAATTTTACATTATAAGAGCTTTTTTAAAAAAAAAACTCTTGCTAGGGCACCTGGGTGGCTCAGTGGGTTAAGCCTCTGCCTTCAGCTCAGGTCATGGTCTCAGGGTCCTGGGATCCAGGCCCACATTGGGCTCTCTGCTCAGCAGGGAGCTTGCTTCCTCCTCTCTCTCTCTGCCTACTTGTGATCTCTTTCTCTCTCTGACAAATAAATAAATAAAATCTTTAAAAACAAAAAACAAAAAAACTTTTGCTTGAGGGGTGGCTGAGGGGGGGGGCGCTCACTTGGTTAAGCGTCTAGCTCTTGGTTTTAGCTCAGATTACAATTTCAGGGTTGTGGGACTGAGCCCAGTGTTGGACTCTGCACTGGGTGTGCAGCCTGCTGGGGATTCCCTCTTTCCCTCTCTTTCTATCCCTCCCCTCTCCCTCTTTTAAAAAAATAAATAAACACAAACAAATAAAAACCATTATTTGAAAAACAATAAACAGTACCTATTATTAAATGATCCCAAATGAAAAAGATGATAGATATGGAATACAAATTAGAATGATTATAGGGCTTAGAACAAATCCCTAAGTACATAAAATTATTAAAATATTATTTTAGGCTAACGTTACTGACTATACAAAGTTAACTTATTTCAGAATAACTAGATGTTAAACTCCAAGAGAGAAGGGATTTTTAATCAAAATCAAAGCCTACATAATACTCTAAAAGTCTAGAAGAGTGCCTACACATAGGTTCTCAATGAATATTTACTGAATAAAAGAAGATAATTTATTTTTTTAAAGGGTTTATCTAACAGTGAGAGAGGGAACATAAGCAGGGGGAGTGGGAGAGGGAGAAGCAGGCTTCCCACTGAGCAGGAAGCTCTATGGAGGGCTCAATCCCAGGACTCTGAGATCATGACTTGAGCCAAAGGCAGATGCTTAACGACTGAGCCAACCAGGCACCCCAAGATAATTTATTTTGTATAAAAAGAGGCACCTCTAACAATAATTTTAAGCATTATGCCTCAGAACTTCAGAACATCTGTATAGTTTCTTAAAAAAAAAAGGGGGGGGGGGTGCCTGTCTGGCTCAGTCAGAAGTGCAGGTGACTCTTGATCATGGGATTGTGAGTTCAAGCCCCACACTGGGTGTAGAGATTATTTAAAATATTTTTTCTTGAAAAAGATGATGTATCAGGTCTATGGTTACATTATTGTATAACCATACAATGTAACTTATGTAACTGTCAAAATAATGTTTTCAAAAAAAATTTTAATGTGAGAAAATGTTCTCAACATAAAGTCAGGGGAAAAGAAGCCCAAAACTGCATAGAGTATGATTCAAATTAAGTTTAAAAACATACACAGAAACGAAGAGTCAGCAAACTAATAGTGACTACTTATGGATGGAGACTATGGGTGATTGTTTTCTTCTTTTGAAAAATCCTCACTTCCTCCATCCCCCACAGATCTGTAAAGAATATTCGCCAATTATCATGGACTTATAAATTTATATCACCCTTTTTTTTAAAGGACATAATACAACTACACATCTATCACAAATCTCATCCCAAAAAGGAGAGAGAAGGCACAGCTCCAGGAATAAGCTGTCCTGGGATCTAGCCACTTTCATCAGCCTCTCCAGATACGGTTACCAAACCTCATAAGTCTAACTGCCAACACTGACAGGCCATTACATCTTCACTGTTCACATGCCATCTGCTTCATTTCACTGTCACCTCAGTTATTAACAATGAACAGTGAAAATAATGGTACTCTGCCCCAATCTTATCTACTCTCTCCATATTATGAAGCTTAATCTCTTTAAAAATAAATAAATAAAAAGCAGTGTACATATCATATAAAGGAGAATCCTTAAACCAAGTTGTATCTGTAACAAATATTCTCTCTCTCAACAACATAAATACACACCAGTTTATTACTTGAGGTTTCATTTATAAGCCACAGGTTATATAGACTATTATTCCTTCTGATACACGTATCTTCTTTTGCAGGAATTCTCAACTGAATAATGGAAGAACTGCTACACCTGGTCAGTTCAAAGGCCACCCTTTGATGGGTCAGGTATCCAGTGTCCATCAGCAGCTCTAAAGGACATCTGTCAGAGATCACTTATGTGATGTAATAAGGTATATAATAAGCACACAAGTATCAGGGTTTTTTCCCACTTCATTTCCTCTTCCTACCTAATTTCCTCACACAGTCACTACTCCCCAAGAACTGAATAGACCTTGGGATCAGATCACAATCTCTGCTGTGTATCAGAAGATGGACAAAGGGTAACACAGCAGCAATGTTTGTAACAACAAAAAAACTGGAAACAATCCAAATGTTCACTGATACTGGGGCAAATGCCAATAATGGAATACTATGCAGGAGTGAACACTCTCTACATGACATTGAACATAAAGCAAATCACTAAAGACTGCTTGCAACATGATAACATTAAGTTCAAAAACAGGAAAACCAACAAACTATATATAGA
Organism: Neogale vison; assembly: GCF_020171115.1. Classification (NCBI taxonomy): domain Eukaryota; kingdom Metazoa; phylum Chordata; class Mammalia; order Carnivora; family Mustelidae; genus Neogale; species Neogale vison. The sequence goes on along the minus strand of NC_058094.1, from coordinate 159,469,778 downwards.
TATACACTATATATCTATATATATCTATATACACACACACACATATATATATGAGATACAGAAAAGCAAAGCAATAAAAAACAAAATTCAGAATTGCAGCTACCTGAGATGGTAAGAAGCTGGGGTTAGATTTTCAAATGTATTTGAATGTGCGTTATTTCTTAAGTTGGGTAATAAGTATAAAGTTGGGGGTTTTTGTGTTGTTGTTGTCTTTTTTAAAGATTTTATTTATTTATTTATTTGACAGAGATCACAAGTAGGCAGAGAGGCAGGCAGAGAGAGAGGAGGAAGCAGGCTTCCTGTTAAGCAGAGAGCCCGATTCGGGGCTCGATCCTAGGACCCTAGGATAATGACCTGAGCTGAAGACAGACGCTTTAACCCACTGAGCCACCCAGGCACCCCTGTTGTTGTTTTTTAATCATTTATCTTTTTTTTTTTTAAAGTAGTTTCCACACTGGGTGTGGGGCTTGAACTCACAATGCTGAGATAAAGACCTGCTGAGATCAAGAATTGGACACTTAACTGACTGAGCCACCCAGGGGTCCTTACCTATTCATTTCATATTTATGCTTTCATAAGTAAAACATAATTAATTTAGGTATTTCTAAAATATGCAGAACATCCTTCTGAAGAAATCACCCAATGCTCCTACCATCCACGACACTCAGGTCTCTCCTGTCACTATAGTTTAAGAAAAGAAGTGAGTCAATTCAATTCTTCTCCTGGAATTAGGGGACACGGAGGCAAGAAATGTCCAGAAAAGAACAGAAGGGAGGTGCATCTTACATGAATGATATAACCATATAAATCTATAAACATCCCTAAAATCAACCATAAAGTACAATTTACACCATAAATCTACTAGTCATGTTGCAGATTCAAATACTCTTCTCTGCTGTTTTCCTCCTGACATATATCATCCCTATTTCTTCAGTTACACACTAAGGAAAGTAGCTGGCATATGAGAGTTCATAACATACACACACTCAGTGTTGCAGAATCACAAATAGTGATGACGTTATTGGATCAGTAACTTTACTACATATTGAGGATCTTTTTAAAAATAATGAGTCCTGGGGTGCCTGGGTGGTTTAGTTGGTTAAACGCCTAATTCCTGGTTTTGGCTCAGGTCGTGATCTTATGGGTCATGAGTTGAGCCCCACGTCGGGCTATGTGCTCAGTGCCTGCATGAAGATTCTCTCCCTATGCTCCTTCCCCACACACTCTCTCTCAAATAAATAAATCTTTAAAAAAAAAAAAAACAGTGAGTCCACAGGCACCTGGGTGGCTCAGTTGGTTGGGCGTCCAACTCTTGATTTCAGCTCAGGTCACAATTTCAGGGTTGTGAAATCCCTCTGTCCCCCCTACTGTGCACTAACTCACTCTTTCTAAAAAAAAACAACACAACAACAACAAAGTAAGTCCTGACTCCACGCGAGATATTCTGATTTCGGGATGAAGTGTGACCTAGGATTCACAATTGTTTGAAGCTTTCCAGGTGCTTCTGTGTAACAAAGTTTGGGAACCACTATGCTAGATGCTTATTCTATGAAGAAATGGCTCCCAATACTTGAATAAATTTTCTCTCCCCCTCCTTTTCTTGTTTAAAAGTGTATATAGTTTTGGCTCAGGTCATGATCTCAGGGTCCTGGGATCGAGCCCGCATCAGGCTCTCTGCTCAAGCAGGGAGCCTGCTTCCCCCTCTCTCTCTGCCTGCCTCTCTGCATACTTGTAATCTCTGTCTGCCAAATAAATAAATAAGAAATTTTTTTTTAAAAAAAGGTGTATATAGTGAGAAACAACCTCATTAAATAGAACAGACTCAGGGATTCATCCCATAATTTTTGGTCATGTGTAAACTGATGTATAAGTGAAGGAAGCTGACCTGCAAAAAGAGGAGTATCAGATACTGTGAAAGATAAGAGATGATACAGAGAACACCACTGATTCCAAATGCCTTTTCAGTTTCCCAAGAGGCCCAACTATATTTCATTTACCTTCCTCTGAAATCTATCTTTGTAATAACCCTCTATTTTCTCTCCTTCACTTAAATAATAATAGATTTTTGAAAATAAAAAAGCCCAGGGTGCCTGGGTGGCTCAGTTGGGTAAGCATCTGACACTTGGCTTTGGCTCAGGTCACCAACTCAGGGTCGTGGGATTAAGCCCCATGTTGCCCACCTCCCCTCTCACCCACGCAGGAGGGAGTTTGCTCTCTCCCTTTCTGTCTCCTTCCGCCTCTCCCCCTGCTCATGCACTCTCTCAAATAAATAAATAAATCTTAAAAAAAAAAAGATAAAAGCATTACTAGAATTAAGCTACTTATATTTACATTTAGCTATATTATTCAAATCAGTATTTTCTAATTTTTTTAAAAATGGTTTAACTGCTTCATCTATATAGTAACAACAGAACTGCCACCTGGTGGCAGCATACCTACTGGACTATAGGATTTATTTTTTGGAAAGGAATAACCTCTTCAAAAGTTAAACATATCAAATATGTATTCTTCTAACAGTCTTCTGCTACTTTTAGGATAAAATCCACACCACTTCAAATAATACATACAGCTTCTCATGATCTGATCCCAGCCTATTTCTCCAAACTATATTTCTGCTATGTAGCTTGATTCTCTATGCTCCAACAAGAGAAGGATGATGGTGGCTAATACTTCCTGAACTCTTTTCATAGTCTGACAATATTCTAAGTGCTTTATAAGTATTAGCTGAATTCTCATAATAAACCCAAGGCAGGTATTATTACCATTCTCATCTTTCAGATGGGAAGCAGGGGCACAGAGAGGTTAAGTAACTTGCCTAAAGTCACAAAGCTAAAAATGGCAGAGCCATGATTTGATCCCAGATGGCATGGTCTAGTCTAAGCTCATAACCACTACAATTATATTGCTTTTCACAACAACAACTCTGAAAAATTAGGTGGCACACACAAACTTTTCCTGATTCCCATTCATTCCCCAATCTGGAATCTACACTTCCCTTTCGATCAACTACTGCTAAAGCTAATGGTCACTTTTCAAGCTTCCTTCATACTTGATTTCTCATTTTTGACTAGTACTCCCCCCTTACTTGAAACTCTGTCTTCTCTCAGTTTCACAAACATCATCATCTTCTAGCTTTGCAAAGTTTGTGTCTCAGCATCCTTTGTAGATATGTCTTCACCTGCCTTTTAAACATGGGTGTTTCCACAGGATTCAACTCTCAGTCTGCATTAGTCTTCTTCCTGAGTGAACTCCTCACTTCCACAGTATCGCTAGTATTTTTAAACCAAGTATTGATCTCTAGCATGGGCTTCTGTTTTCCACTCCAAATACACATTCAGTTTTACACTGGGATGCCATATAAGCACCTCCAACTCAACATATCTAAAACAAACTCATCTTTATCTTACTCAAATATGTTTCCCTCCAAATATGCCCACATTTCCCCTCTCAGATACCCATTTCACTCAAACTCTTCTCTTCCCCCACATATGTTCATCTTCCTTATCTCAGAGATTAGCATCCAACTTCTTCTCAGTTGCTCAAGTCAGAGTAGAGTCATCTCTTGCCTTAGCCTATTTGGACTGCTGTAAAAAAATATTATAGACTTAGCGCTATATACAGAAATTTATTTCTCACAGTTCTAGAGACTAGTCATAGCTGTGGAAGCTAAAGTCTAAGATTAGGGGCCAAAGATTTAGGATCTGGGGAGAGCTCACTTTCTAGTTCGTAAATGGTCATCGCTTTGCTTTAACCTCACATGATGGAAGAGGCAAGAGATCTAGTTTTTTATAAGGGAACTAATCACATTCATAAGGGCTCTGCCCTTACGACCTAATCACCTTCCAAAGGGCCCACCTCCTAATACTATCACCTTGAAGTTGGGATCTCAACATAAGAATTTTGGAGAAACAGGGGTGCCTGGGTGGCTCAGTGGGTTAAGCCTCTGCCTTCGGCTCGGGTCATGATCCCAGAGTCCTGGGATCGAGCCCCACGTCGGGATCTCTGCTCAGTGGAGAGCCTGCTTCCCCCTCTCTCTCTCTGCCTCTTTGCCTACTTGTGATCTCTGTCTGTCAAATAAATAAAATCTTTAAAAAAAAAAAAAGAATTTTGGAGAAACACAAACATCTTCCTTACCCTTATACAACCAATTACCAAAGCCTCTCAATCCTATCTCCTCAACACTGATCAAAGATTTAAGGGCCTGTGTAGGACTGAAGTTAAGAACACAATCTCTGGTCAGACAGACAGGGTTTAAACCTTTGCTCTGCCATTATGACACTGTGCAAATTAATTAAATTAAAAACGTAACCTCTCCAGTTTTCCCACCTATAAAATAGGGATAGCAACAGTATCCACAGCTCTAAGAACAGTTACAAGGATTAAAGGAGGTAATAAATACCCTTAGCATAAAGCCTAGCATTCGAAAGTAGTCTTTAACTGGTAACTACTACTACTATCGAATTCATATTCTTTCTTCCACTGTCAAACTTCCCACTGTCCAAGTGAGTGATAATGAGGTAGGAATAGAAGTATGGATAAATGAAGAGATATTTAGAAGGTAAAATTAGCAGAATGTGGTGACTAGCTGGATCTGAAACAACCAAATAGAATGTGAGGTAAAGTGGGCCTGGTTTTACTGAGTAGTGAATGGTGTTAAAAATGAGAAGAAAAAGGCTAAGCATGAGACACATATTTTGAATTAAAAAAAAAAAAAAAGAATGGGATTGGGTACAAGCTTGCAGTATTTAGACCACATAAAAATCTAAGTGAACTGTACTCCACAGTAATAATCATAACCCTGAAGGCAACTTAAAACAGACACTATACTGTTCATGAACAGAGGATAAAGGAATTTTTCATGATATAAAAAAATCTACAGATTTAAACAAATAACCTAGGCAAAACTACTTCTGGGACAACGAATGGTATTAAATCCATCTGCAAATCAACCAAAACTTTGTGTAGCATACAAGATAAGCATTACGTATGCTAAGAATATTTTGGTGATTACTACCACAAAAACACTAGAAGTAAAAGGGAAGTCAAAATGACAACAAAAATACGTTATACTAGTAAAATACTGTGCTCACATACGAAAATGACAGGCCTTGTTATTGAACAAGACTTGTTATTTTGTTCCCACAGTGAAAATGGATCGGTAATAACCAAGCCAAAAACCCAACAGGTGCTCTTCTGACCAACTGCATACACTTGTAAAACAGATGGCCATGGAATGAAATGACTCAGTGGCCCACACAGAAACCAAACTTCTGTATCAGGCTCTTATCAATTCACTTAGAACCTATTATTCAAAGCAATAGTTTAAATTTTGGAAGAGCCATTTAAAAACAGGCTCTTTTTAAAATTTTTAAATTTTGGAAGTCTTAAAAAAAAAAAAAAGAAGAAGCACAATGGAAGATAATCCTACGGAGATGTATGGTTCTCTGTCTACCCCTCTCTCCTGTCTACCTGAGCACATGTATTCTCACTCTCTGTCCCTGCGTACAGAAAAAATGCATACAATACCTAATATTTTATATATAACAATTGGCAACAACCCAATTAAAAAATGGGCAAAGGACTTAAATAGACATTTTTCCAAAACAGACACATGGCCAAAAAGTATATGAAAAGATGCTCAACATCCTCAATCATTAGGAAATCACAAATCAAAACACAAGGACATATCACTTTCCACCAACTAGAACAGTTATAATAAAAAGAACAGAAAACAGTAAGTGTTGGTGAGTATACGGAGAAACTAGAACCTTCATACATTGCTGGTGTACATGTAAAATGGTACAGATGCTGTGGAAATCCAGTTTGGCAATTCTCAAAAAACACAGAATTGCCTTTTGATTTAGCAATTCCACTCCTAGGTATATACTCAAGAGAAATGAATACAGGTACTTTCATGCCAATGTTCACAGCAGCACTATTCATAATAGCCAAATAGTGGAAACAGTTCAAATGACCATCAATGGATGAACAAACAAAGTACAGTAAATGCTACATACAATAGAATATTATTCAACCATAAAAGGGAATGAAGTATAGATGCATGGATGAAAAAAGCCAGCTGGTAAGGGTCAAATATTATAGGATTCCATTTATAAGAAACATCTGGAATAGGTACACTCAATAGAAACCGAAAGCAGACTTGTAGGTAGTTGGGAACTAGGGGAAGGAGGGAAAGAAGAGTATCTGTTTAATGTGTAGGGTTTACTCTAGAATGATAAAAATGTTTTGGAACTAGATGGAATCGGTGGTTGCAAACTGTATTTACCAAATGCCACCAAACTGTTCATTTTTAGATGATTAATTTTTGTTAGGTGAATTTCATCTCAATTTTATTTTTTTTCAGTGTTTTTTTTTTAAGATTTTTTTTTTTAATTTATTTGACAGACAGAGATTACAAGTAGGCAGAGAGGCAGGCAGAGAGAGAGAGAGAGGTGGAAGCAGGCTCCCTGCTGAGCAGAGTCCAATGCGGGGCTCGATCCCAGGACCCTGGGATCACAACCTGAGCTGAAGGCAGAGGCTTTAACCCACTGAGCCACCCAGGCACCCCTCTTCTCAATTTTAAAAAATCATAGCTTCTTTGTATCTAGCACCAGAACTTAAGAAGTTTTCAATCACGATCTCATTTATCTCCAAAATACCTGTTGAGATTCATGTCCTGCAACAGGATTATTCCCATAGACAATAAACTGCAGAATTTGTGATAATTTAAATAACTGCCTGCTAAGTAAAAGTCCATAGTTGCAGCTGTAGGCGTTCAAAAATGTCAACTGGACAAATAAGCAAATAAATGTTTCCAAAAGTCCTAGTTTCTTTTACAGTATGCCAAATAGCTATATTATAAATTCTTAAACATAAATACCCCAGATGCAAAACAACCTCTATAAGTTTTTCCAAATTAAGGTTTTAAATTTTAATTTTCATTTTAGTGGAATCTAAAGAAATTTAAATAATGTTCCTTAACATTTAATGTTTAACAATTTTCCATGAGAAATTTTTCTAGTTCGATATTGGAAATTTACTTACATTTCAATAATTAGTAGCCCATAATAGATATTTTACAGTCATAGTTTAGCTTTTCCTACAAACTTTTTATATAAAGAGAAGAGATGTTTTTGTTTGAAAATAATTCTTGCCCCAACTTGTCATATTTTCGTCACTTGGATATATCCTATCTTTGCCACTTCCTCTCTTCCATGTGTTCAATTCGACTTTCAGTTTCAGTGACGAGACATGACAGACCTCTTTGCTAAGTCTCTCTTCACTGGATCTTATTATGGCTCTTTCACCCACTTCCTGCCATTTCTTGGATTTGCTTTAGAAGCCTTTCTTCACTATACACTTTAAAAAGACTATTCTGGGGGCACCTGGGTGGCTCAGTGGGTTAAAGCCTCTGCCTTCAGCTCAGGTCATGATCCAGGGGTCCTGGGATCAAGCCCTGTATTGGGCTCTCTGCTCAGCAGGGAGCCTGCCTCCCCCCTCTCTGCCTGCCTCTCTGCCTACCTGCGCTCTGTCAAATAAATAAATAAAATCTTGGGACGCCAGGGTGGCTCAGTTGGTTGGGCAGCTGCCTTCGGCTCAGGTCATGATCCCGGCGTCCTGGGATCGAGTCCCACATCGGGCTCCTTGCTCCACAGGGAGCCTGCTTCTCCCTCTGACTCTGTCTGCCACTCTGCCTGTGCTCGCTCTGGCTCGCTCTCTGACAAATAAATAAATAAAATCTTTAAAAATAAATAAATAAATAAATAAAATCTTAAAAAAAAAAAAAAAAAGGACTAATCTGCCCATACTTTCCTCCATATTATCCCTCTCGAGGATATTAAAAACCAAGCCTGAAGGTCCTGAATTAGTTTTTGTCACAACACACAACTATTAGAATAAATGATGATGGGGGAAAATGATGATGAAGGTATCAAACTCCTGTATCCATTCTGAAGCTAAGTAAGCTATGTGACATATGAGAATAAAAAACTAGTAAGTTTTGGGTGCTTGGCTGGATCAGTGGCAGAGCATGCAACTCCTGTTGCACTCCTCTGTTATAGTATGTATTGTCCAAAGTAAAGGATATTTTGTAGGACTGTTTCATGCATTACCTTAGGAAAGATAATTCTGGGGGCAAGCAATACAAAGGCTGAATTAAATGAAATGTCTAAAAAGCCCCATTTGCAGAGCTCAAAAACAAACAAAAAACTAGAAAGTTTTAAAGAAAAAGGATGATGAGCAATTTTCTTAGTGGAAGAGCAATGTATCTGAAACATGCAAAGAACAATTCTGCACCACAAGTAACTTTGTCTATCAGAATGTAAACAGCAATTGAAAAGTCCAGCTATCAATAAGGTAACACAGCTTGCACCAAGCTCTGTCCCTTTTTGCATACAACTGGTACTATTTTTCAAACTGAAAATGCTCACTAAACAAATAAAAATCATTTAATTACTACTCACTGAATGCAAGAGGCAAATTTTTTTAAGAGGCAAATTTTTAAATAATTATTCAAGAAATAATACCGGTTATACTGATAGCTGGTGCAAAACATTGATTTTACTGAATTCTGCTACATGAACAGAATGTTAAGTATACCCAATGTGAATGTATAGGAGTAGTAACATTAATTAATAATACTAACTACCCAACTGTCTCCTAATTTTGTTCACTAATATTATAATACTTTCTTTACATGACAGCATAAATAATTTCACTTGGAAAAAATGAAGTCATTCAAAGTAGCTTAACACAAAGACACCCTATGTAGTGTCATCCCCATCAGCACCTTGTAAATGGAGTTAGCCCAGCTCTGAAAATATTTACTTAATAATGCAGTAATGTCTCACATCTCCATGGGTTAGGGTTCTTGCTACATTAACACTGAGGAAGTACTTAACAGCAACCAAAAAAACAACAAATAGAAAAACTGAACTATCATAAAGCCCACTCACTGGTCTCCATTAGCTCTGATTTTTATAAACCAGTCTATCAAATGGACTGAGTTTTCTAGTCACAGCAAATCTCAAACAGCAAATTGGGAAAAGAGGCAGATGAAATGAAGCAAAGCAAGACAAGTATGACCATGGCAATGAGAACAGACAGCAAGGAAAAAAGAACTACAAAACAGAAAGGAAGTCTGTGCAAGTCTAATAGTGGCTCCCCCAACTATGTAATACAAGCAGCAATGGAATAAGAATGACAGTTGCAGGACTACACCAAAGTGAGGGCCCCTGGGAAACCTACTTTTTCTGTGTCTCATTTTTTAATTCTCTTTAATAACCATACAGTATAAAAAGTCCTTCATCATACTGTATTTGATAACATTTTATTGTATTTAAAAATGATGTTTAAACATTTTTTACTGATCCTAAAAGAAATATTATAGAGAATTTGGAAAATACTGAAAGTGTAAAAAAAAATTAAAATTGTCAATAACCCACCACCCAGAGATAGCCATCATTTACACCTTAATGCATTTTTTTCAGGCATCTTCATATATAAGTATCTATATATATTTTACATGATAACATTTTTATTAAGCTGGCATTATTTGTGGACATTTTCCCAACTCAAAAAGTCTTTATAGCATTATTTTAATGGCTACATTACCAGAATTTATTCCATGTTTGCAGATTTTGGGTTTTATTTATAAAGCATACTATTTTGCATACAAACCATAAAAAAATAATCATTTATAAAATCTAGATACAAAAAGGAAAATTTTCAATGATCAGCTTACCGAACACCAAGAAAAAAATTTTGAAAGTTATGGTTCATAAAACCAAGTTCAATGAACAAATAAGACATTCAGAAAGCCAAGTTTCTAAATCAGTTTTAGAATTGATCAGTTTAAGTGATTTCTGATGCCAGCAATAACAGACTTCCAATTACAGGTTAGGCTCCATGATTGGCTGCATTAATATCAAGAGCCTTCTTTGTAAAGCAGTCTCAAAAACAAGGTAGCAGCATTTAATGCACTTTTACAAGTGAAAAAATTCACCCCAAATCCCACTGTACCTCCTCTCTCATTGTACTTATTACCCACTGTCTGTCTCTTCCACTGAACTGTGAACAACTTGACAACAGAGACCGACATCCCCTCTAAATTTCCAACTGTTGGTATAAAACAGTTCAATAAAGGTTTGCTGAATGACTTTACAATACAAAAATTTTAAGTCTTAATCTAAAAGCACATAAGTTTAAACAAACGGAATAATGTATACACTAATTTTGATGATGCTGTTTCATTCTATTCCCATATTCCTAATGGTCTTCAAAATCTTAATGGCTGCATAATATTCCATTGCACCCACATGATATAGTTTAGAAAACAATTATTCTAATATTCTCTTTGAATGCTGTTTCCAGTGTTTTCAGATTGTACAGCTAATGTTCCAGCAAACATATCCTGCCTTATAAATCTGGCAGATTTATTTCTGACTAGAAAAACTGGGCTCAACTCTAGAATAGACAATAATCTTCTACAATAAAAGTAAATATTAAAGAAAAAGATTTTCACCCCATAGGCAGAGTTTTGAAGGACAGGCAAGAACACACATAGACACAAAGAAACCAGAGGTTTTTTTGGCCAAATCAATTTAAATAAATCCTCTGTTACAATATGTATTGTCCAAAGTAAAGGATATTTTGTAGGACTGCTTCATGCATTACCTTTAGGAAAGACACTTCTGGGGGCAGGCAATACAAAGTCTGAATTAAAAAACAAAATGTCTAACTAGAACATCAATGCTTTCCAAACGAGGCACACACTTTACCTCCACTTTCTTGGATTCAGAGACTGCTGAGCTCAGGCTGCAGAAATGTAAGCAACTTTGTGCTTCTGAAAATGTACTGATTCCCCTTTTTCACCATTTACAGATTTTAAAGTAATAATCTACCAGGTAACATAAAAGCACTCAAGCTCTGATCTTAGATAGAAGGAACTTAGGGGAAAGCCAACTCTATTTCAGAAATGTGAAGCTAGTGTATATGCACAATCATCTAAGAAACTTGTGTTGAGCATCTACCAAGGCATCTCTGCAGTATGGCCCCTCGAGGATTACTAAAATCATGAAGCCAGCCTCCTTTATTCGTTTTATTCGAAGGGAGGAAAGGAAAGGAAGAAAGAAAAACAGTTAACTATATTATAATTTAATTGTGGTCCAAGTATGATTGCTAACAATTATCTTTAATAGGACAGAATATAATCTATAAAAGGTAACGTCGTCATAACGGAGGTAGGGGGCCTTTGAGAACAGCCAGAAAATATGCTCGAATATATGATTTTTAAAAGAAATACGCTATTTAATTTACAACTTATCTACATCAATTTTTTCACGACGCCCAGTGAGTAATATCTGTTTATAGTCTTGTATTGTTCGCTTTACAGGTTTTCTCTTCCACGCAGACATAGAATTGTGACTCCCTGAGACATACATAACAATTCAATTATTTGAAGCAGGAATTCTATAGGTTGCTTAGAATATGGTACCTTTCGTCCCCCGCAGTTCCATTCACAGACTGCACTAACATCCCACACAATACAAAAGCGCATGCCACGACAAAGACCTCCAAACACAAACATATAAAGCTATGCTTCTAAAAACGCCCCCAACGCGAACTTCACAGCTGGCACTTGTGGCACACTCAAACCACCACTAAGGCAGCTGTCACAGGCCAATCACACACCCAGAAGTGCCAGCGTGCCACCAAAAAAAGCTAAGCTGATGATCGGCGTACAAATCCCCCACTAAATAAAGAAAAGCCCTAAATCCCCCCCTGAAAAGCACAATGCCGGCACCACCCAGGAAACTCCCTAAAACAGTGAAAGGCTGGAGATTTAAAAGCAATGAATACCAGCTTATAGCTATACAGTAAAGAAAGGGTTTTATTTGAGCGTTCACAAGAAAGAAGCCACACCAGCCAATCATCACGGAAGTATCATCTGCTAGGTAGTAACACCAGGCTTTTTCAATTGGAAAAAAGACAGAAGAGGGCAAGCGTAAAATTCAGGTCCTGAAGCACCTCGCTCCCGGGTAGCGAACCAGGGCTGCTGCGACCGCCGCTTGCCAGGCCCTCTCCCACCCCTTTCCAGCCACCGCCTCCCACCGCGGGCCCAAGAGCCTCCGGCTCTCTTACCTTCGCTTTGCCGGCCTCCAGTTTCTTCTGTCTCTCCTCGTCCTCCATGGCCTCTGAAGGGAAAGCTGAGGGAAGACAGGGAGAGGGTCGGGGGTAAAAAGGGAAGGTCGATTCCGACAGAGGTGGGGCCACAAGATCCGCCGCCTAGGGAGCAGGGCCGGGCCTGGCGCTCCCCCCGCCCGGCGTGGAACCAGTCTCCGCGCTCACTGGCTGACCGTCCTCAGCCGCACAGGGAACGCCGTCACCGCCGCCGCCATCTTCGTCTCCACGTAAACACACGGCAAGGCGGGAGTGGGAAGGGGGGGCACGTCGGTCCGCGCAGCCGCCGCGAGCCCTGCCGTGCCGGGCAGGTGCGCCCGCGGCCCCGCCCGCCGCTCCGCCCCCGCTGGGTTCGCGTGTCTTTGCGGGGGTACCCGGCCCGGGAGCCCGGCTCGGACTCCGGCTCCCACAGGCGAAAAACCCGCGAGGGTGAGCGCCCTTCTTCGGGGACGCACTCTCCCCAGGTGACGGTCTGGCTGAGAAACTGGGAGAGAGGGGGTGTGCCAGGGGCGCCGGCAGGATTCCACCCACCGAGCTAGGGACTCGCTTTTAAAACACCGAGATTTTTCAAGTTACAAAAATAATATATATTTAAGGGCGAAGTTGGTGACCGATGAAGAGCCCAAAGGAAAAGACTAGGGTGGGGCGGAGAGGAAAAGACCCACCGGACGTTAGCTTTTGGATCTAGATGGATTCCTCCTGTCGAAGAATTGGGAGATCAGCCAGCAGTTCTCATTACTTTTTTAGCTCCAAGTCCCTCCCCTTTCCCCCACACCGGCCCGCCCAATCTCCGATTCAATCCTTCAAGGCCCACCTCACGCGCCGCCCAAAGAGCTTTTCTGATCTCTTTGTTCCCTCCACCGCAGTTAGAGGAGTATCCAGTCACAACTTAACTCCCCTTCCACTCCTCCTTCGATCGCCCTCGATCGCCCTCTCAGCAATGACGTCCTGAAAGGAACGTAGGCTTTGGAACCTGGGTTGGGGAGAACACACTTTCTAGCTTGAATGACCTTGAACAAGTTACCTATCTTCCCTCAGGTTACCTGAAGTTTTGGAAGGGTTGTTAATATATGTGAGTCAATATATGTGACTGCCTCTGACATACTAAAATGTCCTTAATTAATGGTAGTTTTTTTTCCACTCCTCGTATTTCCTTTATGTACTCTGCATATTTTAGTAATTTATGCACCACTTTTTTTTTTTTAAGATTTTATTTATTTATTTGACAGAGAGAAATCACAAGTAGTCGGAGAGGCAGGCAGAGAGAGAGAGAAGGAAGCAGGCTCTCTGCTGAGCAGAGAGCCCGATGCGGGACTCGATCCCAGGACCCTGAGACCATGACCTGAGCCGAAGGCAGCGGCTTAACCCACTGAGCCACCCAGGCGCCCCTATGCACCACTTTTTAGTCCACCTCATACTCTAGATTCCTTCATGGCAGAGGCTGTCTTGCTTATCTTGACATTACTGAAATGACTAGCATAGTGTTTTGCACCCCATAACACTTGTTAGATTGAATTGAGCCATTTTAATAATTTTCATCTCTTCCCTCAATACTTTTTTTCTCCCCACCCTCTTACTCTCAAATCCATTTCTGTGGTAAGCTACACATGTTAATGTCTCAGGTTGATTACTCAGGCTGATCATGTTTCTCTGTTTTGAGCTAGGTTGGATTCAAACTAGCAGGTGTGAACTAAAATAAGTTATGAGTTTAATCATAGAAGTGGTGCTGGTGAAAATAGGGTTGAAAAATGAAAAGACCAAAGATCTAAAGTCTACCACTACCTGAAGACTAGGTTTAAAGACCTCTCATTTATAAATTCTTAGATTTTAAAAAAGACTTTTTAGGGGTGCTTGGGTGGCTCAGTGGGTTAAGCCTCTGCCTTCGGCTCGGGTCATGGTCTCAGGGTCCTGGGATCTAGCCCCGCGTCTGGCTCTCTGCTCATTGGGGAGCCTGCATTCTCCTCTCTCTCTGCCTGCCTCTCTGCCTACTTGTGATCTCTGTCTGTCAAATAAATAGTAGAATCTTAAAAAAATAATAATAAAATAAAAATAAAAAAGGCTTTTTAGTCTGAAACTGTACAATGCATACATATTTGTGCCAGTTTTAACACTCAAGTATATACTGACCTGTTAACCTGAATTCGGCAATAGGTAAGATTAGGCATTTTATCATAGGAATACAAGAATTGAGCCAGTAAAAGGAGAAGTGATTTATTTAGTCACCCACCTAGCTAAGAGTCAAACTAGGACTACAGCCAGGTGTTATAATATTGCAGTGATTTAAATACTGCCTGGATTAAGGGATTGTGTTTCTAGATTCCGATTGCCAAAAGGAGGAAGCCCTAAATTATCTGACAAGATGTTTGTTAGTAGATACTACTTTCTCAATGACAAAGGAAGTCAGCTGTTCCACTATGTACTAAAAATGTCCAAAAACCTTCTAAAGCAACAAGATTATTTCAAACTTTCCCTTCACCAAGACAGACCAATCATATACACCTGTTTTATATATAATAGATGCTCAGTAGATGTTGAAAGTTAATTGTGTGTTGACTTATGTTAGAAGAGCGTGTGGCACTTGTGCTCTGATGCTTCCTTATGGCACCTATTCATGTCATGTCATGTAATGTCATGTCTTTCATTCATTTATTCCCTGAAAAGATATTTGAGCAAAGACTTGAAAGAGATGAGAGAATGAGCCATGGGGATAAGTGAGGTTATGGCAAGTCTAAAGTCCCTGAAGCTAGAATGTGACTGTCATGTAAAAGAAAAAGCAGGATGTAAAGGTGGCTAGAGTACAGTGAGGAAGGAGAATAGTGAGAGGAAGTATCGAGGTAATAGAAGGCCAGATCCTATAGCATTCTGAAGGTCATTAGAAGGACGTTGGCTTTTACTCTCAGTGAGACAGGGAGCCATTGGAGAACACTGAGTAGATAAGTGACATGAAACACTGAGTAGATAAGTGACATGATCTGGCTTATGTTGTTAAAAGACATCGGCTGCTATGAGGATATAGCCTGTGGGGAATCAGTCTGGATGCTGCTGCAATAACCCAGACAAGATATAATGGGAGTTTGGACCATGGTAGTGATAGTAAATCGGAGTCTGTATATATCTTGCACATGCAACTAATAATGACACAGTATTTGTATGTGAAACTTGAGACAGAGAGGAGTCAAGGTTGTAACGGAAATGGGGAAGAGCTAATTTAAAGGAGACCAAGTTCATTCAGTTTTGGACACAAGTTAGCCATATATTAAGTATCCAAGAATTGATATCACATTGACCCTCATAGCCTGGAGTTCAGGAGACAGGTCCAAGCAAGAAATATAAATTTGAGAGTAGCATATAGATGGCATTTTAAGTTAAGGGTTTGGATAAGACCATCTAGGGCCATGCTGTCCAATACAGCAGCAATTTAGCCAAATGTGGTTATTGAGTATGTGAAATACTGCTGGTCTGAACTGAGGTATGCTATAAGTGTAACAGTGAATTTCAAAGACTTAGAATTAAAACAAA
Organism: Neogale vison; assembly: GCF_020171115.1. Lineage (NCBI taxonomy): Eukaryota > Metazoa > Chordata > Mammalia > Carnivora > Mustelidae > Neogale > Neogale vison. Next base: position 159,454,079 of record NC_058094.1, on the reverse strand, counting down.
AGAACTTAAAATATCTCATTAATATTAATGATGAGTGTCCACAGTAAAAAAAGTACCTTGCATATTTACCACTCCATCTCCTTTAGACAAAGTCACTCTTTTGGAATTAAAAAAGAAGTCCCAAAGAGCTTCGTAAGTCATAGCCAAGTACAGAAATTGGAAATTAAGACTGATTTCATCAATCATGGATGGAAAGACTGTACTGAAGAGAAAATATGTTGATATTTCTATAAAAACCAAGATCCAGAAGCCAAGCAAGGCTATGTGAGAGATTTTCCAAAAGTGCTGATTTTCTGTCAGTAAAAATTCTTAAACTTAGAGCAAAAATAAAATGTTTCCTGAAGAAAAAAAATAATAATTTTATACCTCATATTAATATAAAATATATTTTATACTGATTATATGTTGAAATGCTAATATTTGAGGTATAGTGGGTTAAATAATATATATATGAATTTCACCAGTTTCATTTTACTTTTTTTGTTAATGTACCTACTAGAAAATTTCAAATTACATATGTGGTTTGCATTTGTGGCTCACATTATTTTCCTATCGAAACTTGCTGCCCTGCGGAGCAAGTTTAGATGAGGATGTGATTCAATGACTCAGTCTCAGAGCACTCCACCTCGAAGAGGGAAGGGGAAAGGCCTCACCAAATGAGACTGCAAATTCCTTGCAGTGGATACTGCAAGGAATGAAAATTTTCCTCTACTCTTCAAAGGTTCTTCTGGATGGCCTAAGAATTAAATTGACATAAACAGATTAATGGGTGAGAATTGCATTTAATTTTCCATCTACAGGAGCCCCACATACATGAGAGATTCAAAGACAGAAAGGTAAAATGAGGTACATACGCTATCCTGAGCGAAGGAATGAGTTGTGGCCTAGGGCATCAAAGGGGAGGAGAGCAATTTATAAGTAAAAAAGTTGTTTAGTAATCAGATGTTTTCCCTGCCATACAGATAAGTCATTCAGGTACAATTTATATCTTGTAATGACTCAAATTCTGGGAAAGACCCCCAATTTAGACTTTCCCAGGTAGTTAAGGGAGGGGCAAAATTTCTCTTAAGCCTGTAGGGTTTTGATTGCCTTCACGGGGAGGAACTGTGGCAAGTGCTGCTAATAAGTGAAGTAAAATAAGACCTGAGAAATGGCCTCTGCATTTAGAAAGGTGGGTAACAAGGTTTCTATGGAAGTTGTAAATCAGTCCTTAACTCTTTCCTGTTGAGTGCAAACTCTGCTTCAGTATCCTCAACAAAGAGCCTTTGGAAGTCACTTCCAGTGGACCAGAATTGAAAAGGAAAATCTGTCATTCCAGATTGGAATTACATTCCAGTGATTCTCCTGCATAACATCTGTACAACTCATAATTTAGCTACACTGCTTTTAGTGTTTACTTAATAGTAAGAACTGCACTACACCTGTTTCCCAAGAGGAATTAAAGATTTCTTTTTTTTTATTTTTTTAATTTTTTATTTTTTATAAACATATAATATATTTTTATCCCCAGGGGTACAGGTCTGTGAATCGCCCAGTTTACACACTTCACAGTACTCACCAAAGCACATACCCTCCCCAATGTCCATAATCCCACCCCTCTTCTCCCAACCCCCCTCCCCCCAGCAATCCTCAGTTTGTTTTGTGAGATTAAGAGTCACTTATGGTTTGTCTCCCTGATATGAGGAAGTGGTGATGCAACATGGGGGTTTAAGGGGGTAGGAGAAGAATAAATGAAACAAGATGGGATTGGGAGGGAATTAAAGATTTCTAAGGGTCCTTTTTGTATTTTCCATTTAAATACATATCTTCCTCCAACAATGATGGGTTACATTCCAATAAATCCACCATAAATGAAAACGCATTTGATACACCTAACCTACCAAACGTAATAGCTTAGCTTAGCCTACCTTACACTTGCTCAGAACACTTCTATTAGCCTACAGCTGGGCGAAATGATCTAATTTAAAGTCTATTTTATAATAAAATGTTGACTATCCCATGTAGTTTATTGAAAATGACACTGAGGTGAAAATTTATTGAATAATGTATTGAAATACTGTACTGAAAGAATGGTTGTAAGGGTACAAAATAGCTCTGAGTGCATCGATTTTTTACCTTCATAATAGAACGACTGACTAGGACCTGTGGCTTGCTGCTGCTGCCCAGCATCACGAGAAAGTCTCCTACTGCATATCATTAAAGTAGGAAAAGATCCAAATCCAAAATTCAAAGAACAGTTTCTACTGAATGCATATCATTTTCACATCATTGTAAAGTCAAAAATTATACGTTGAACCATCTTAAACTGGGGATTGTTTGTAGTGCAAGATCATATTGGCAAGATAGCAAACTAGTATATGAGGAGTACCTATTGTGAAGAGCAAACAAGAGACTGCTCCAATTATAGTTAAACCATATTTTGAGAAGCTTTCTCCATCCTTCCCCACAGTACAGCCATGCCTCATTTTATTGATCTTCACAGACATTACGTGTTTTGCCAGTTATTTAAAGGTTTCTGGTAACCCTAGGCCAAGCAAGCCTATCAGCACCATTTTTCCAACAGCAATTGCTCACTTGTGTCTTATTTTGGTAATTCTTGCAATATTTCAAATTTTCCATTAGTAGTTGTTATGGTGATCTCTGATCAGCAATTATGAAATGCCAAAAGCTCAGATGATGGGTAGCATTTTTTAGCAAAAAGGTATTTTTAAATTACATATGTACATTGTTTTTTAAGACATAATTAAGAATAATTCTATTGCACACTTAGGAGACTACAGCATACAGCAAACACAACTTTTATATACACTGATAAGCCAAAATATATATTTGACTCGCTTTATTCTGATACTCCCTTTATGATGGTGGTCTGGAACTGAATGGCAATATCTCTGAGGTATGCTTGTCTTTTGTGACTGCCATTTCCATGTTAATTGATCCTTCACAAATTGGTCAGGTAAGACCTAGCAGTTACTTCATTTTAGTAGCCGATATAGGTCAAAACCTGACCTATGACCTCACAAAAGCTGCAGCAGCAACTGAAGCAATTCTTTAAATTCTGTGTTTAAAAAAAAAAAAAAGGATGGTTCTCTCTGAAATTGTTTGGAAGTAAATATAACTCCTAAATTCAGGAGAAGGGACACTACAGTTTGTCTTTAGCCTTTTCTCTAATAGATTAAATCATTTTTCTTTAGCTCTTTCTTATACGGTCTATTTAAAATATATTTGATCACCTTAGTTGCCATTCACTGGATCTTAACCAAATTCTAATAACTCACTTAAGTTAACCAAGTAATTTTCATTAAATATTTAAACTATGTGTTTTACCATAGCAGAGTTATTTTGCATTATCCTGTGTGCTTAACTCCTATTTGTATGTCACACCTATTTTAATGACAATACTACATGATTGATTTATTAACCTCATTTTCTTTTTTTTTTTTTAAGATTTTATTTATTTATTTGACAGACAGAGAACACAAGTAAGCAGAGAGGCAGGCAGAGAGAGAGGGAGAGAAGAGGAAGCAGGCTCCCCACTGAGCAGAGAGCCTGATGCAGGGCTTGATCCCAGGACCCTGAGATCATGACCTGAGTGAAGGCAGAGGCTTTAACCCACTGAGCCACCCAGGCGCCCCCCTCATTTTCATTTAAAGACAGACACATTTTTCTCTTATAATTCTGGTTTTGTTTTAATATGTGGCTTTCTGGAGTTTTTGCCTAAGTCAAGTATCAATATGCAATTCAATTGTGTCCTTGTCCACAAATCTTTAAAATGTACATAGACTTTTAAAATTTTAATACAATTCTTTAAGGTACCTCACTGGCTGATGAATTCTGTATTTTGTTATGCAAACCATTTAAAAATGACTCAGATTTAAAATGAGTCAGATTCTCTCAAATATCTCATTAATGACTCTTTCCAAACAGCTCTCTCTCTCATTTTTCAGAAGTGTTCATTGTGAAACTAAATACTGAGGATTTTACTGATTGATTCCTTCAATTTTTCCAAGGCTAGGATAAAACACTGAGAGTGCAGATACAAGATCAGATAATAATAAACAGTGTTATCTTCTTCTAACCTGGACCAAAATTATTCAGACAAAAGTTTCATCTCCAATTTTTCTGCTAAACCAGATAGTAATTATCTACCTCATTGTTTCACTATTTTGTCCAGCTTCACGGCTTTGCTTCTTCCCTAATTAGAAGACATGACCAGCTACCATTTCCACTGTACAGTTCTCACCATCACTTGCCATTCAAATTGCTTAAAACAATATTTAAGATCCTCCCCCCAACAGCAACATTTCCAAACTTCTCTATTTCAGTTAATGACCTTCTTCTGGTCTCCTCAACTTAAAATTTTGGAGACATCTTGTATTCTTCTCTACGTCATCTGTCATATCTATTGGAAACATGTCCCTTTGTGCTTTCTTTCCCACTGTCTTTTAATTTCCTCTAAGTTTTTCCTTTTCCACTGCCAACATGATAGACTAAACCCTGATTATCCATATTTTGAAAACTTCAGAAGACTCTAAGATGGTACATTGGATTCATTCCTCCCCATTACATACTGTTCCCCATAAAAGTCAGATTAGTTTTCTAAGATGCAACTTTCATGACGTCATTTCATTATAAAATGACTCCCTACTGCGTGTAAGATGAACTTCAAACCCTAAATCCATTTATTCAAAGCCTTCCATAACTTGCCCCAATTCTATTATGACCCCTAACTCCAATTCTTCTCCCTCACCAACTCCCCATTCTAGTCAGAAAGGTGTTCAAGGGGCTCCCCATACACTGACTCAGCAGTCACATTTCCTGCCATGCTAGAAACCCATACACAACTTACAGGCTTCATAAGACAAATATTTATGGGACATACAATTTAGCTTATTTTGCGGATATGTGTCTAGGCCCTTAAATTAAACTGAAGAAAAAGACATTAAATGCTAAAGCCAAAAATGGTTAGTTTTACTTATTAATAGAGATGAAGGATATATAATAAAGAAAATAGGAGGAAGCATAGTGATGTATCTTCCACATTGTATAGAATAAGAAACAAAGGCCTAAGAGGTTAAATAACCTGCCCTACTTTTCATGATTGGGTAGGAAAAGTCCTACCATGTCCTGGCCCCGAATGATCTAAATGTTAACTCCATTTTGCTAACCTGCTTGTCCAAACAAAATCAGTACATGCTTAAAGAATGTACTAAATAAAATTTAGGACATTTTCACTTAATATTTTAGGTTTCAAAACATTACTTTTTTTTAAAGATTTTATGTATTTATTTGACAGAGAGAAATCACAAATAGATGGAGAGGCAGGCAGAGAGAGAGAAGGAAGCAGACTCCCTCCCTGCTGAGCAGAGAGCCCGATGCAGGACTCGATCCCAGGACCCTGAGACCATGACCTGAGCCGAAGGCAGCGGCTTAACCCACTGAGCCACCCAGGCGCCCTCAAAAGATTATTAATGGGGACGCCTGGGTGGCTCAGTTGGTTGGACGACTGCCTTCGGCTCAGGGCGTGATCCTAGAGTCCCGGGATCGAGTCCCACATCAGGCTCCCAGCTCCATGGGGAGTCTGCTTCGCTCTCTGACCTTCTCCTTGCTCATGCTCTCTCTCACTGTCTCTCTCTCTCAAATAAATAAATAAAATCTTAAAAAAAAAAAAGATTATTAATGACTCATGAAACTAGTACTTGTTTAAAGTGGTCTAATGAGGGGCACCTGAATGGCTCAGCTGGTTAAGCAGCTGCCTTCAGCTTAGGTCATGATCCCAGGGTCCTGTGATAGAGCCTTGCGTTGGGCTCCTTGCTCAGCAGAGAGCCTGCTTCTCCCTCTCCCTCTGCCTGCTGCTCTGCCTACTTGTGCTGCTATCTCTCTGGCAAATAAATAAATAAAATCTATAAAAAAATAAAAGTGGCCTAATGAACCTAATGATGTGTTAGAAAAATAGAAAGTGTACCTATCATCAAGATGGAATTATAAACCAGAAATCCAAAACATTGCAACTGATTACTAAATAGAATGCATACTAATTTCAGATCTTCAAGGATTTTCATATTGCCATGTAAACTATGTAAGTTTCCAAAAGAGTTGTATCAAGGGTCCATGTGGTTTTTAGAATCAAGATACATTTACTTTAAACATGAAAGGAAAATTTAAATAATTAATCTTCCAGTTTTTCTTTTGTTGTAGCTAAGAATCTGTAAAATGCTGTACACCCACTATGCTTATGAGGTCCTTTTTTAGGCACACTGCTCTGAGTTGCTATGGCTTGGATTTGAGCGAAAGCAGCTTGTCTTTCCTGGGCTACTAATGTTTGAACCTCTGTGAAGACTGGGCACAAAGGAGGCTCACCTCCTAAGAGTTAGTGTGGCATAAAATTCCAACCAATTTTAGCACTCCATTTTGAATGGAATCACATTTTCTCCTTCTGTAAAGTAAAATGCCTTGTGAACTAAGAGAATTTAGGCATGATTCCAGTTTTCCATGAGACCTATCATGCCATACTTCCTAATCTTAGAAGTTCCCGGAGGAACTCTATGACTCAGAAATAATGTCTTGGGCTACCTTACATCCCAGGATATCCATGCACAAAAACTCTATGGCCAAAGATGATCTGAGTATAACTTCTCATTTTTAAGGAACCTAACAAACCTATTAAACTATATGCCATTAAAAATGGACAAAAAATTTTTAAAAGGGTAAAAGAACATAAAATATTAGAACTTTTTCTATACTTCCAGAATTAATATATATTTTCACATTGATTTTTTCTTTAAAAATTATTTATTTATTTATTTATTTATTTATTGCGGTGGGGGGTGGTGTAGAGGGAGGGAGAGCATCTTAAGCAGATTCCATGTCCAGCCCAGAGCCCAGTGCAGGACTCGATCTAATAACCCTGAGATCATTGACCTGCAAAATCAAGAGTCAGATCCCTAACCGACTGAGCCACCCAGGCAGGCATCCTTTCACATTAATTTCTATTCCCTCATCATTCATTCAAGAAACATGGAACAGAACTCACCATTGTGAAGGTATATAAAGTAATCCTGAATGTGTTCATATACCCCTGTGTATGTGTATGTGTGTGTATGTGTGTATGTGCATAGCAGTCTACAAAACTTTACTAGAGAGTCTCTTGGAATAAGTTACCAGCCAACAATCACCAAAGCTTCTTTTTCTTTTCTTTTTTTAAAAGATTTTATTTTTAAGTAATCTCTATACCCAACATGGGGCTCAAACTCACAACCCCAAGATCAAGAGTCACAAGCTCCACCAACTGAGCCAGCAAGTGCCCCACAAACTTCTTTTTCTAATCTAATGACTAGAATGCCACTTGAAACTCTCTAGCAATGATTTATAAAAACTACCTAAATGGGGCGCCTGGGTGGCTCAGTGGGTTAAGCCGCTGCCTTCGGCTCAGGTCATGATCTCAGGGTCCTGGAATCGAGTCCCGCATTGGGCTCTCTGTTCAGCAGGGAGCCTGCTTCCCTCTCTCTCTCTCTGCCTGCCTCTCCGTCTACTTGTGATTTCTCTCTGTCAAATAAATAAATAAAATCTTTAAAAAAAAAAAACCAAAAAAAAAAACCCTACCTAAATGCTTAAAAAGAGTTAATGTATTAGAAGGAGTTGAATGTGACGTCAACATTGATAAACTGAGATATGACTGTATCACTTTTTGAAAAAAAATCCTAAGTTTCTAATTTAAATATAGAACCTCAAAGTTTATAGATAAAATTGATTTAGAGTTATAAATTTTGCTGATTTTCCTTTATAAGAGCAATTTTAACTTTCATTTTTAAACATTTTTAGTAGTTTCAAATTTTTTTAATATTTTGTTAATGTCCAAATTACATTTGTTGATTTTTTTGCCCAGTGTGTCACTTAAAGCCACTGTTTCCTTGCTGATTTTCTGCTTAGATGATCTGTCCATTGATATAAGTGGGGTGCTAAAGACCCCTTCCATTATTTTATTACCAATGAGTTCCTTTATGTTTGTTATTGTTTTATATATTTGAGTGCTCCCATGCTGGGGCATAGATATTTATATCTGTTAGATTTTCTTGTTGGATAGTCCCCTCTATTATGATATAGTGGTTTTCGTCACCTCTTGTCATAGGCTTTGGTTTAAAATTGTGTCTTGGGTGCCTGGGTAGCTCAGTTAGTTGAATGACTGCCTTTAGCTCAGGTCATGATCCTGGAGTCCTGGGATTGAGTCCCAGGATCGAGTCCCAGGATGGAGTTCTGCATCAGGCTCCCTGCTCAGCAGGGGGTCTGCTTTTCCCTCTGACCTTCCCCCTCTTGTGCTCCCTCTCAAATAGAATCTTTTAAAAAAAAAATAAATAAATAAAATTGTTTGTCTGATATAAGCATTGCTATTCCAGCTTTCTTTTGACATCCACATTTGCTACTTTCTTGACTTTATGCCTTCTACTATAATGGTTCTCAAACTTTAGTGTGCCTATGAATTATATTGGGTGTTACCGCGCCTATGAATTATATTGAATGTTTACTAGAAATGTAAATTTCTAGGGCAGAAGTTCTGAGCCAGACCTAAGGGACCCAGGAATCTGCACATTTAACAGGCAGCGCACTGTGACAGTGACGCAGGTAGTTTGAGGACCAGACTAATGCTATATCCTGAATGTCTGCCCTCCCCCTAAATCCCTATGTAGAAATCTTACTCTTGTTGTTATGGTATTAGAAGGTAGAGCGTTTTATAGGTGATTAGATCATGAGGTGGAGCCCTCATGAATGGAGTGGTGCCGTTATAAAAGAGATCTTGGAAAGTTCCCTCTTTGTTTCTTGCCATGTGAGGATACAATGAGGAGTTGGCAGTCTGCAACCCGGAGGAAAGTTCTCACGAGAACCCAGCCATGCTGGCAACCTCATCTCAGACTTCAAGCCTTCAAAACTGTGAGAAATAAATTTCTCTTGTTTATAAACCACCCAGTTTATGGTATTCTGTTAGTACAACCCAAACAAACCAAGACAGCTTCTATATATAAATAATGCCAAATATGTAGCAACACAGATATGAAATTACCATTTCTTTTTTACCATTTTAATTGTAGCTATTGCTATAGAATTTAAATTTGGGGAAATGTGCATATGACATAATTTTAATATGGGAAGATCATCTTTAAATAATCTAGGTTTGAAAAACAAATATATTAACAGTTCACAGAAAAAGAAATGTAAATAGTACTTTAAAGTGTGGAAGAATGTGGACCTAGCTCATAAGACAAATGCAAATTAGAACTATACTCAGGGGGTGCCTGAGTGGCTCAGTAGGTTAAAACCTCTGCCTTCGGCTCAGATTGTGACCCCAGGGTCCTGGGATCGACCCCCCTTACCAGGCTCTCTGCTCAGCGGGGAGCCTGCTTCCTCCTCTCCCTCTGCCTGCCTCTCAGCCTACTTGTGATCTTTGTCTGTCAAATAAATAAATAAAATCTTTTTAAAAAAAACAAACAAACTATACTCAGATACCATTTCAAATGTACTAAGTTGGTAAAATACATCCTCATCAGTGAAAATCTAATAAAGGTGATGTTCAAAGAATATATTTTGTAATTCAAAAGGCATTTATTTTGGCTGTTAGGGGAGATCACCAGCGAACATTTCCATTCCCAACCCTTAAATATAAAAACATGATGATTTAGCATTGGTTATAAAGACTTCAATTAAGCATGTTGCCAATCAATATCTGATTTTCATTTTACTGATAAGGATACTTGTGATCTGAATAGCAGCTCTAAAGAAACCGAATAATGAAAGATATACAACTCATTTGTATGAATGTATTTTTAAGCATGTTATGCTCTATATACTGGTATAAGAAATGATTTCACAAAATTCGTCCTCATTTCTGGTATGTATGTCTGATTAGTTTTGCATTCTTATGGAATAGGGAATAGTGATTTACATATCAATGAAAGTCAATCCTGCCTTGACAGACCAATGGAATCAATAATAATAATTTTAAAAAATGCTTAGATGTGAAGACATGGAATTGGAAATGGATCACATACTCTATTATCACCATTGTTGTACTTTTCATGATTGCTTTTCTTCCAATTACCTTTGTTAATGAAAAATATGTAGTGGTTGTTAATAAATTTGTTGTGATAATTTCTTTCTATATATTTTAATTCAACTTATTGTAGCAATCATATAGGAGTCCCTAGGAACTAGAGATGAGAAAGTAGTGAAAACAACAAATCTACAGAGCCTATATACAGTTTTGACTCCCTCTCTTTAATTTCATGTTTCATCTTTGATAATTTATGGAAGTTGTATCTGCATAATACAACCTAAATGAGAATTAATGCAATAATCCAGAAGATACGAATAGAACAAATGACGGAATCATCCAGTTAATGGCTTCAATTCTCCACTTTTTTTAAAACTAAAGCTCAAGAGAACTTTTCACATGTTCTGTCATACAACCCCCATCTTTTGCTTCCTTTCCCCATTTTCTTTCATTTCTCAAATCAAACACTTCCAATGTGCCCTTTAGAACTCACCAAGTATAGTCAGCAAAATCCCAAATATCTGAAACCTCTTCTCTCATCTTTCTTTCACTTCTTGATCTCCTGAAACTCACTCTCCCTTACTGCACTGCTTTCCCTGCAATCCTCTTAAGTGGGAGCTATTCTTCCCTAAGACCCTTTGTACTACTGGGACTAGACATGGGGAGCAGGCTTTCATCCCCACAACTCTACCCAAACTGTTCTTGTTGAGGTCACCAGTGGCCATCATGTTGGCAAATCCAATGTTCAGGTTTGGCTCCTTCTTATTTTTCTGACCTCTAAAGGTTATAGTGCCCAAGATCAGTCCTCCGATCTTTCCTCTATTTCCACTCACTACTTTGGTGATCTCACCTGGTGATGCTGCTATATGCTGCCTACTTACAGTTGCAAAAGGACTCTCTCTTGAACTCCAACTTCAAATATCTAACTACTTATTTGATAATTCTACCTGAATATGCAATACACATTTGGGTATGTCCAAAACCTGCTGTTCCAACAGTTTTCCATCTCCCAGTGAATGGTTATCCTACGTTAGAGGTTCCTCAGACTGATAATATTGGGAGTCACTCTTGTCCCATCTCTTTCTCTCATGATTCTTATTCAGTCCACCGATGTAAATTGTGTTCAAATATATCCATAATCCTGCCACTTGTCTCCACTTCCACAAGTACTGCCTGGTCCAAGCCACCATGATCTCTCACTCTGACTTTTGCTAAGGTTATGAAACTGGCCTTTCTGTTTCCTCCTCTTGGCTCCTTACAGCATATTCTCTATACAATAGCCAGACTGATCCTTATAAAATATGTCACATCATGTCATTCTTCTGCTCAAGCCCTTCAATTGCATTCCCTTCAAATGCATCATACGGAGTAAAACATCAAATCCTCGTAAGACCTATCAAATATGGTTTCTGATTTCATCTACCCTCTCTGCCTTACTTACTCTGATCTAATCACACTGGTCTCCTTGGTCTTTCTTTAAAAATGAAACAAAACAAAACAACAACAACAACAAAAAACAAGCATTATCTAACTCAGGGTCTTCAAACTTGATATTGCCAATGCCTGGAATGTTCTTTCTGAAGGTAGGCAGACTGCTCACTCTCTAATACCCTTCAGGTCTCGTCACATTTATCTTACCAGAGAAGGCCTTTCCTGAACCCCCTATAAGAATGTTCTCCTCCATTCCTTGCCTGGCTTAATTTTTTTCATAGCACTATCATTACCTGGTATCATTTATTTTATGTCTCTGTCCCAGCTCATGCCAGAAATGCCCCCCAAACAGTGATTTTATTTAATTTATAGTATTTTATTCATTGCTATACTCCCCAAATCTGGCATATTATGGGTGCTCAATAAGGATTTATTGGAAAAATGAATATTTCACTTCTCTCTTTCTCTCTCTTGCTTTAATATTCACTTAAAAATTAATTAAATCTCTCTGTAGTAAAACTACTCCCCACTCTTTGATAGTTCTCCAAATCAATTAAGATTCTATTCTAATGATGGTAAATAATCATTATTTGTTATTTTTATTTTAAGCAATGTTGTCCTACAGAACTTTCCACAGTGACTGAAAAAATATTCTATACCACACTAATATGCTAGCCATGAATTTATTGCATGCTTCAAATGTGGCTAGTGCAACTGACAGGCTGAATATTTTCATTTTAATTTAAATAGCCATGTGTAGCTAGTGGCTATTTTACTGAATAGTACAATTTTGGAAAATACCATTTTTTAGTATTCCAATTCACATTTCATAATTTTACATTTTTATTTTTCTTTTTTAAACATTTCCTTATTTTAATTTAAGATGATTTTCTTATTGTGAAGCAAGCAGCTTCACAGTTCTCATTAAAATTTTTTTCACTCATTTCTTTCCAATTTAAACTTAGATTACTCTGGAATTTTTTAATATATAAATAAGATAAATATAATAACTAGCACTTTTTAATAAAAACAGTGAAATTGAAGTTTCATCATAAAATTTAAAACTGTGAAATTCATTTTAGCAGATGTTATTTGGTTACTCAAAAGCCATTCCCAACCTGATCCGCCTTTGTAGCCTCTGATGATAGAAGCTGGAAGGACAAGTATTTTCCTAGCTTCTCTCGCAACAAGGACTGGCCATGTGACCAGATATGACCCATGAGATGCAGGTAGACATTTACTAGGAAAGCATCTAAGAAAGTTTTTGGTATTCTGACTAAAAAGGAACAGGCAACAGAATACCATTTAGCAATAAAAGGTCCAATCTCTTAATATTTATAACATAGCAGAATCTCAAAAATATGTTACATGAAAAAATGCAGACAAGTGTACATATTACATGTTTTTTATGTGAATTTTTATAAAATTCCAGAAGGCAAAACTAAGTTTTACTGATAGAAATTAGAAGTATGGTTGCCTCTGAGTTGGTGAGGTAACTGGCTGGAAAGAAGCGCAAGGGAAGTTTCAAGGGTGACAGGAATATTCTGTGTATTGCTTTATGTAATGATCACATTTGTGTATTGTGTGTACATTTGTCAACAAGCATTGATTGGTAGGTTTAAGATAATTCATTTTTCTACACATAAATTATAGCACAATTTAAAAAAAGGAAGAAGGAAGCACCAGAGGTAGGTCATGTGCTCTTCAGCCATCACCCTTTCTTCCTAAACAAGATTCCTAGAGCTGCCGGTCATTTCATTTTGCCTGTGCTCAAGAGAGAGAACTGCAGAGATATTTGACCTAACTTTGCTAAGCCACTGAACCACTAACACTAACTGTTCATCTCTAGACTTCTTACATCAGAAAAATAAAGTCTTATTTGTTCTACTCTACCATAGTTGTGTTAACCAATGAAGTGAGAAATACACTTTACTCGGACTTCAGAATGAATCTGGTGATGTAACAATTTCATATTATGTGACCTGTTTACATTCCACATCTCATCCAATGGGGTTCTACGAAATGGCCCTAAATGGTTTATCATCATAAAAGCACTGACATGAGAAAATAGGCAAACCAAGAAAATTTGCCTCAATTAAGGAAATTTACCTCATTATTGATTGAATATTAGTAATGATAAACTAGAATGTACATTTACAAAACTTAAGCATTGGTTTTTAAAATAAACAAGAGAACAAGTAAGAATAAAGACCAAGATGTTATGCAACATTCTTTTGTTTTAGAATTTCAGTTTCTAAAAGGGAACAAAACTACAGATGATAAAATAGGAAGAAATTATGCAGGCTGAAAGGTTCAAATTGCCCGCCATAAAAAAATTGTGACAGATTATATTTGCTTATTGTCTCCCAAATACCTGCCAGTCTTGTTCTAAACGCTTTATGCCCATTATCTCAACATAATTATAACAACTCTATGAGGAATGTATCATCGCTATTTTGGTATGAGGAGATTGAGCTACAGAGAGGTTAAGCAATTTTCCCAAGGTTGAGGCGCTGAGAAAAGGCAGACTCAGGACTCAATCTTGTGTCTTTCAGATGGTAGAATTTAGTACCCTTAACCGTGACTATATTCACTTTCTTCCTGCCACCAAGGGCAATGAATCAAGTTTTATTAGGTTTAAAGCAGAATATATTTTTTAAAATATTTCATTTATTTGACACAAAAAGAGAGAGAAAGTGAAGGGGCACAAGCAGGGGGCGTGGGAGAGGGAGAAGCAGGTTTCCCACTGAGCATGAAGCCCAATGTGCGGCTCAATCCCAGGACCCTGGGATCATGACCTGAGCTGAAGGCAGACATTTAACAACTGAGCCACCCAGGTGCCCCTGAAGCAGAATATTTTTATTTTTATTTTTTTCCCTAATATATGGAAAGGACTGTGACAATTTCTGATATCATTAGGGTATTCTTATAACTATAAGTTTAAAAACTGATTTCCTGGGGCGCCTGGGTGGCTCAGTGGGTTAAGCCACTGCCTTCAGCTCAGGTCATGATCTCAGGGTCCTGGGATCGAGTCCCGCATTGGGCTCTCTGCTCAGCAGGGAGCCTGCTTCCCTCTCTCTCTCTCTGCCTGCCTCTCCATCTACTTGTGATTTCTGTCCGTCAAATAAAAAAATAAAATCTTTAAAAATAAAATAAAAATAAAAATAAAAACTGATTTCCTTCTAAAAATTAAAAGGCAATCATACTTTGAACTAAAGAAAGACATCGTAGCTATTAATCTTAGTTGTTGTAGACCACATGCAATTCTGACACATTCCATAATCTGTCCTCATTTAACATTTAAATGATGGTAAACTTCATATAAGATACTAAAATAATGATCAGTTATAATCTGTTAAGAAGAATAATTACATCTCAAAGAACTGAAAAGATAATGATACGTAAAGACTACAGGGAAACTTTCTATCTAAGGGTAACTAGAATATTTTCAGTTTTGCAATTTCATCTTTGTAACCTTTAAAATGCAGTAGTGGCATAATTGCAAAATCATTCATTAAAACTGGTCAGTGATAAAGTGGTTTCAAAACATTAAATAAACTTTCATCCCAATAAGGAAAAAAACCCAGACTTTTGAGAAAAATTTTTAAAAAATCAAATAGAGAAAAGCATCTCCCCTTCGCCCACCCAGTTGTTGAACACATCTGGAAAATCCTCATAAAAATAGTTCGCCTGATTACACTTCTTGATCAAGTCACGAAGCCTTACTATCATGCTAAACTTCACCAATCTCAGAAAACAGAAACAACATTTACAACCTGCTATTCATTTTCTGCAGGGTTGGAGAATATGAAGAGATGAAATAAAGAACTGCTGTTCTGTGAAATTATTTTTAATTTCTTATATGATGAATATAAGATGGATATATTTAGTGGTTAAGCCTCAATTATCTACTTCACATAAACACCCAAGTTATTTACTCCCATACTTGTCCACCCTGAACCTCCAGCAATTCGTCAATTACAATTCAGCTTTTCCCACCTCAGCACTGGTTCCCTCACCCAGTTCCATCCCTGAGTCTTTGTTCTAGGCATGACTTCCCTGTATTTACCCATCTCTCCATTCTTGGAAGCAGTTATTTGCCCTATGTCCTCCCCTCTCATGGATCAAAGAATTATTGATTTTTCAGCTTGTTCAGCTTTTTACTTGTTAGAACACACTTCCAGCTCCTCATGTGGAGAACTGGATACAGAAGTCCCATTCAGAAATTCTGAATGAGAGAGGTTCTGAACCTGTAGACACCAGGAACAGCTGAGGTCAGGAGTGAGGCACCCAACTGATACAAGATTTAGCAAGATTTAGCAAACCTCTCTGCCCCAGCAGAGACTAGAGATATACTCCCATATGGGATATTGCAAGAATCCTGAGAAAATGGATAAACCCAAGAGAAGATGAGAAAGTAATTGGAGGCTCTCTAACTCAATAGCCCTGCCAAATCTCCCTTAGAGGAGCCCACTCATCAACAAGCCCTGGCCAATACATATTCACATAAAAACAGACAATCAAGAATTACCAGATACTTGAATGAAACTTTTAACATTTAAAATGGAAGCCAAAGTAAACAAGGAACTTAGAGAAAACAGAGTGTAGAGAGTGAAAAAAAATTTTTGAAGAGACAATATAAAGAGGGGAAAGATTTTTTTAAGCTCATGTAATGTATATCCCCAGAGATAAAGAGAGGGTATTGTTTATGTACATGAGGCAAAAATAGAAGGCTATAAGAAAGTAATATTTAATGTCTAAGAATAAGCTCTTGGAAAATAAAAAGAATAGTGAAAATGAAATTTTCAGTGGAAGAGCTGGAAACTAATCTAGAAAATTTCTTGGCAAACAAGGCAGAGAAGGAGACACATGAGAAAAAATTAGAAAATAAGAGGTTTAACATCCAACTGGTAGGAATTTTAGAAAGTGATAACAGAGAAAGTGGAGGAGATAAATATGAAAGAAAAAATGCAAGAGAACTTCTCAGAACAAAAGAGCACGACATTCTACTTTGAAAGAGCCCACAGACTTCCTAGCATAATGCATGCAAGTACTCCAACAGGGCAGTCACTGAGAAATTACAGAACTCTGGGAATAAAGAGATCTTGTATCCTCATCTCCCTTGCCCTTCTTCCTTCTTTGCCCTTGCTTGAGAAATCCACAACTCTGGCTAAATCCAGCTCTAAGCTCACTCTTTGTACCCACCTCTTCCCAATAAGACTGCAGGAAAAATCATGCTGACTGGTTTCACTCTAAATTAATGACACTAACCCCTACTGGGCTCTCAATACTACATTACTCATGATATGTTTCCATGATTCATTCTTTTGTGGACTACTTCATGCCATTTCCTCTCTTATTGAACATCAACCCTCTTCCAGCATCCTCACTTTCAGCTAACTACCTCACTCTCTTTTGCTGAGAAATTTTGGAAACAAAGAACTTCTGCATACTTATACCACCACTTCATCCTCCTATGTGCATTTGTCCTACCTTCTCTCATTAGTTTTGATGAGATCCCAAGCAAAGGCAAACTTCTCTTGTGCATTAGATTTTTGTCCTTCCTTGCCTACTCAAGGAGATTGCTCCAGTTCTCCCCTTTCTCTCCTGAATCATCAAATCTTCTCCCTCTACAGCATCATTTTTCATTAGAATACAAACATGTCTCTCTCTTTCTCTCTATGTATGTGTACAAAACCAACCTTCTCTTAACTTTACTTCTGCAGCCATTACTCTATCTTTTTCCTTCTCTATTCAGCAACACTCCAACTACCTCCAGTTTTCCTCTGCCTATTTCTCTTGGGCCCACTCTAATCATTTTTTTCATCTCTATATAGTCATTGAAAACTCTCTACCAGAAGTTTCTGATGATCTCCATGATGCCAAGTCTAAAATCAACTATTGGGCCTCATCTTCCTCAATCTATCAGCAAGATTTGACACAAATACAATCGCTCTCTCTTCTTTGAGACACTTCTTCACTTGACTTGCAGGGATGTAGGACATTCAGTAGTTGTCCTCTTAACTTTCTGACAGCTCCTTTTCTGTCTTTTCTACCAATTCCTTTTCATCGCTTCAACCTCCAACTGTTGGAATGCCTCAAAGCTCAGTCCTTGACCTTTGTACCTACTACATTCCCTAGGTCATCTCATCCAGGCACATGACTTTAAATTCCATCAGTATACTGAAGATTTTTATGTTTACATCTCAGCTTGGACTTTTCCCCAGACTCTCTTTGTTATCTTCACTTGGTATCTCAAATTCAATATGACCAAAACTGAAGTTGAAGTACCCTCCAACATGTTCCTCCCACAGGTTTTCCTAACTCATTTAAGAGCAACTCCTTTTTTCTATTTTTGCAGGTCAAAAACATTAGAGTCATGCTTGACTCCTCTCTTTCACACTCCACATCTAGTAAGTCAGCAACTACTGTTAGCTCTATGTTTAGAATAGACCTGGGATTTGACCGTTTTTTATATCTCTGCTACCACCACTCCACTCTAGTCCAACCCACTACTAATTCTCATCTGAATTACTGCAATAGCATTCTAAGGGCTTGTCCTACTCTGCCCTCAGGCTATTATTTACCCAGCTTAAGGAAAGTCAGAGCAGTCACATTTCTGCTCAGAACTATCCAACGGCATCTAATTTTTTTGGAATAAAAAGCTAAGTTCTTGAGTTAATACCTATATTTCTCAAATTATTCAAAAAAATAGAAAAGGAGTGAAAAGTTCCAAATTCATTCTATGAGGCTGAGCATTACCCTGATAGCAAACCACATAAAGACACCACTAAAAAAGAAAACTACAGGCCAATATTCCTGAGGAACATAGATGCAAAAATTATCAACAAAACACTAGCAAGCTGAATCTAACAATACATTAAAAATTTTTTTTACCATGTTCAAGTGGGATTTATTCCTAGGTTGTAAAGGTGGTATAATATTCACAAATCAATCAATGTGACATACCACATTACTAAAAGAAAGAATAAGAATCATTTCGACAGACACAGAAAAAGCAAATGATGAAGTACAACAGCCATTCATGATAAAAACCCTCAACAAAGTAGACTTAGAGGGAACATATTTCAACATTATTGGGTGTATATGAAACCCACAGTTAATATCATCCTCACTGGGGAAAAACTGAGAGCTTTTTCTCTATGGTCAGGAGCAAGACCAGAATATCCACTCTCACCTCTTTTATTCAACATAGTACTGGAAGTCCTAGCCACAGCAATCAGACAACAAAAGAAATAAAAAACATCCAAACTGGCAAGGAAGTAAAACTCTCACTACTTGCAGATGACGTGATACACAGTAAACCTGAAAGACTCCACTGAAAAAACGCTAGAACTGAAACACGAATTCAGTAAAGTCATAGGATACAAAATATACAGAAATCTGTTGCATTTCTATACACCAATAATGAAGCAGCAGAAAGAGAAATTAAGGAATCAATCTCATTTATAATTGCACCAAGAACAGTAAGATATCTAGAAATAACCCTAACAAAATGGGTGAAAGACCTATACTCTAAAAACTATAAAATACTGATGAAAGAAATTGAAGATGACACAAAGAAATGGAAAGACAATCCAGGCTCATGGATTAGAAAAACAAATATTATTAAAATGTCTATACTAGGGGCACCTGGGTGGCTCAGTGGGTTAAAGCCTCTGCCTTAGGCTTGGGTCATGATCTCAGGGTCCTGGGATTGAGCCCCGCATCGGGCTCTCTGCTCAGCAGGGAGCCTGCTTTCCTTCCTCTCTCTCTGTTTGCCTCTCTGCCTACTTGTGATCTCTGACTGTCAAATAAATTAAAAAAAAAAAATGTCTATACTACCCAAAGCAATCTACACATTTAATACAATTCCTTTTAAAATACCAATGACATTTTTTACAGAGCTAGAACAACCCACCCTAAAATTTGTATGGAACCACAAAAGACGCTGAATAGCCAAAGAAACATTGAAAAAGAAAAACAGGGGTGCCTGGGAGGTTCAGTCCTTAAGTGTCTGCCTTCAGCTCAGGTCATGATCCCAGGGTCCTGGGATCAAGTCTCGCATTGGGCTCTCTGCTTGGCAGGAAGCCTGCTTCTCCCTCTCCCACTCCCCCTGCTTGTGTTCCCCCTCTCCCTGTCTCTCTGTCAAATAAATTTAAAAAAAAATTAATTTTTAAATTTTTAAAAATAAAATAAGTAAATAAAATCTTTAAAAAATCTTCTTTTAAAAAACAAGGAATGTGGGTAAGTAACATATAGGAACTGAATCCAGATTTTTCATAATAAAAAGGTGATATATAAACATCTAAAATGGAATAATAAAAATAACAGTATTACTTTTATTATTACAGCATATTATTTAGAATTATAAATAGAAATAATTAAAGAAAGAGATAAAAGAGTTGAAAGAAGTTGCCTGTGAGCCTAGCTGTTAAGAGACACAGCGAGACAGAAAAAAACAGGACCCTCAAAGTCTACTATTCTTCATTTAAGCTTTGTAGTATTATTAGACTTTTTAGATTATATAAATGCAATTTCAATACAAATAAAGAATTAAAATTTGACAAGTTCACATAAAATGAAGAAATAGTATTATAGATATGTCATTTAGAGTTACAGAGGTAATAAAGAGAACCAAATACAAACAGGTAAAAGGTGCACCTGGCTGGCTCAGTCAGTAGAGCTTGTGACTCCTGGTCTTGGAGTTTGTAAGTTTGAGCCCCATGTTGGGTGTAAAGATTTAAAAAATGGTAAAAGACAATGGTTACCACTGAAAGGTAGGATTGGGGGCTGACTTGTTATGACCATAAGCTTGACTGCTTTTATAATAAAAATAAATAAAACCAAACCACAGTATGGGTTGGTCCATTAGGTATCCGTGAAAACAGGGTAATACTGAATAGCAAGTGTGAATTAGCCTGTTTTTATTAAGATCACTTATACTAACAAAAAGAAACTACTGCTATTTTAAGAAAATGGACATGTTCCTTCTTTAATGTGACGATGTTACAATGGTTTGTTATTTTAAAAACTCAATCTAGTATCTTAACATCAAGGAAAGGTGCATGTTGGTTTAATAGGAGTTAACCAAGTACTAAAATTCAAATTCAAAATTATCTACTTGAATCGGAATGACCTTCCTAGAGGAATTAATCCTCTTGGGATTTTGTTCTAATCTTATTTTAGGAGCAGATTTTCTCTAATACCAAGTGGAGTCATTGGCGTTATGACATGGAAATAAAACAAAACAGTAATGATAATTAAGTATTTGGTCAGAACTTTGTGTGCCATGGGGGGCTGCATGGAACCCACTCATTAATTACATGGAGTTTAGCCAGGGCAAAATATTTGTTTTTATTTTTTAAGATACTGAGGCAAAAATTTCACAACATCCTTCAATAACTCATTTAAAAATTTTTTTTAATGTTTTTATTAGATTTTTTTAAAAAAATTATTTATTTATTTGACACAGAGAGAGATCACAATTAGGCAGATAGGCAGGCAGAGAGAGAGGAAGGGAAGCAGGCTCTCTGCAGAGCAGAGAGCCCGATGCAGGGCTCGATCCCAGGACCCTGGGATTATGACCCAAGCTGAAGGCAGAGGCTTTAACCCACTGAGGCACCCAGGCCCCCCTTATTACATTTTTTAATACTGACTGAAAATTGTAGCACATGCACAAGGGATATAATATGGTGATATAATGAGTAGCAGTCAACTCACTGCTCAATGTAAGAACTGGAATACTACCAATGCAATATTAGTACTCCCTAGATGCTCCTTTCCCCATCCCATACTCATTGTTAAAATACCTTTATAACTAACTTCAATACTTCCTGTTATGATTTAAATTAGTTTCCTCTGGATCTGTTCTCTGGAGATGCATATCTATGAAACACCTTTGCTTTCACTCACAAATAAGTGAGCATAGGATTTGGAGTTGTTGGATCTGGTGGCAATTTCAGCTCTGACATAACCTTACTAATTGTGTAACTGTATACAAGTTATCTAACTCTTCTGAGCCACAATTTCCTCATTTGTAGAGCATTCATTACTTGTAGCTATTTTATAGAAAATAAACCATTGTGATCTTATCTCAGATTCTTTTTGCAAAGTGTGAATAAAAGTATTACATGTCTGGCTAATTTCTTCATTTGGTAATCTTTGCTTCAAAAACAAACATAATTTAAAAAGAAATAATTCATCCTTTTTTTCCTGGATATTTTATAACTGAATCCAATCCATTCCAATCCAATCAATGGATGATTTTCATTGGCTCTGCAGATATTGATTGTCAGGTTGCCTAACTGTCCTGTTTATTATTGAATTCAATAACTTTCAAAAGACTAACATAAAGATGAAGAAAGTAGCAGAAACTGCACAGGAGAAATTCACTGGATATTAATTAGGTCTAGATCTTGTGGTTAGCTGGGACAGCATCATAGATACACAGAAAAAGGGGTGATAACTTGAGAAACATTTAATTTTCAACATTCACGTTGTAAAATAATTTTTCTGCTTTAAGAAATAATGTGACCAGCTATTATAATAAAGCAGTCCAGAATGTTACCAGTTAGTCTGTCACCACGGTAGCAGCATCTGGGGAACATGTAAAATACATTATTCTAGAAATCCCGAGGTTGACTCCTACATTTGTCTGAGCAGCCTTGTTTATCTGAAGAGATAACAAATCCAATCACTTTATACTTCTGAATTGCATGGCATGGTATCATCTTGAGAGAAGATATTAGTGCGTAAAATTCCAGGCCATTTTACAGATGGCCAACGTCAAATAGCTGCAGAAGTGAAATCAGTGCTAACAGGACAACAGAATAAAGAATTGACCCTAAAACTACTTAATGTTTTGGTATCACATATGATTCTGATGCTAGAAATGGTGATGGTAACGATGATGATGATGAAAATACAATTGTGAGAAAATCAGGACAGAAGATTTAATGTAGTGTTAAATACAATCAGTTTAATACATTTTTGTCCATTCTTCTTAAAGAGCAGTGCTTCTTCATTGTCATGTGGCGTGTATCTTACATTGTAGTCCTAAGTGGTGACTAATATGTTGTGTTGAAAAATGTGACAAGAGTTATAAAATTAGGTTAATTTTAAAGGATTCTTGCAAATAAGGGTTTTTTCCATCTTTTTCACTGTCATCTGAGGATAGAGCTACAATTACAGCATGATAAATATTTGGGTGAAATATGAAATACTTAGTCAAGTGACAGTTCCTTACTTGATGCCAAAAGATGGGTCTGACTGATTCTATGTTTCACTGACTTGACTAGTTGTTTGACCAAACTGTTTTCTTTGGTATTTTTTAGACACAATTTAAGTGGGATAACCAGCTGTGTGGAACTTTATCTTTAAAACTGCTTGTTCGGGGGTGCCTGGGTGGCTCAGTGGGTTAAGCCGCTGCCTTCGGCTCAGGTCGTGATCTCAGGGTCCTGGGATCGAGTCCTGCATCGGGCTCTCTGCTCAGCAGGGAGCCTGCTTCCTCATCTCTCTCTCTCTCTCTCTGCCTGCCTCTCTGCCTACTTGTGATCTCTCTCTCTGTCAAATAAATAAATAAAATCTTTAAAAAAAATAAATAAAACTGCTTGTTCGGCCACTTCTATAATCAGAGTTTCAATAATGAAGTTGCCCACTTAACTGTCTGGCCCAACCCCCGTAACACTATCAAGAAAAATACACATAGTGGTTTTAACTTTCAGTTAAGCATGAATTTTGAATAACAAAATTAACTTTGGATGACAATAAGATCGTTGAGAATTCTTGAGAATCTTTTTTTAATAAAGGGGACTTGAATTTTTATTTCTTTTTTTTTTTTTTTTTTTTAAAGATTTTATTTTATTCACTTGACAGAGAGATCACAAGCAGGCACAGAGAGAGAGAGGAGGAAGCAGGCTCTCCGCTCCGCAGGGAGCCCGATGCGGCACTCGATCCCAGGACCCTGAGATCATGACCTGAGCCGAAGGCAGCGGCTTAACCCACTGAGCCACCCAGGCGCCCTGAATTTTTATTTCTAATTTCTTAAATTATAATTCACATTGTTATGAAATTTTATACAACTGATTGCTATAATTATAAAATTCATCAATTCTTCATAAATTCATACATTTTACCTATTTACATCACAAAAGTTTAGAAGTGACAATCTGAGCTGGTGCCAATGCATACTTACTCTTCTTTTTATGGAACAGTTACCTGGTACTCATAGGAACCTTACCAAGGGAGAAGAGTTTTTATATTCATATTCCTTAAGGCTCTTACCTCCAAAGCTATGCACTTAGATTCTTCTGTACCGTTTCTACTATTTTTTAAGTTTATAAAACTTTTTTTATTTTATGAATAAAATAGTATCTGGCCTTTTGGTCAAGAAGTTTTATGGCACAACCAAACATATCTAACAAGGGCCTCCCCCCCCAAATTATTTTAAGATGTATTTCCAGAATAACCACTAGTAAATTTGAGGGCTAATTTGAGTCTTAGAATATTGTGATACCTACTATTGCAATACAGATTTTTTAAAAAGTCATAGTCCAATTGTATATTTGTGTTATGTGTCATGACAGTTTTATATATCTATACAATATTTCCTCTTTTGCTATCATTATTATTGGCAATAACTCTATTACTTTTAATAATAGCACTATCATAAAAATAAAAAGATTTAACAATTTTCATGGTTTTAAAAAATATAATTCAGAATTCTCTCTTGTAACATGATGGTAGTTTTCCTGCTTATTAACAAACTATGAAATGGGTACTATATTGTGTCAGCTTGCTATCTCTTACTTTACATTTTATTATTTCCTAAATGCTAGTTTCCTGACATTTATAACATGTTAAAAAATATTATGCTTTTATTCCTTTGGAAGTATAAGTATGAAGTGGGTCCTAGTCAAAAACATTGCTTCTTAAAAACAACAACAACTAAAACATTGCTTCTTTCTTATACATCGCTATTAGTAGTGAAAATTGGTACAATGTTCATGGAGGACATCTTGGTTCTATTTGTCAAAATTTAAAATGCTCATACTCTTTGGTCCAATAATTTCAACTCCTAGGTTTTTATTCTATAATCTTGCATATGTGCAACACAAAATATGTGCAAATGAAAATTTTTTTGCAGCCTATTTGTAATAGTAAATGATGAGAAACAGTACATGCTATTATGGACTGTTTAGTTGAATTATGGTACATCTATACAGTGGATTATTATACAGAAAGTATATAAATAATGACTTTTATATATACTGATTTGGAACAATCTATTTTTTTTAAGATTTTATTTATTTATTTGAGAGAGAGAGAGAATGCACCTGAGTGGGGAGAGGGGCAGAGAGGGAGAAAGAGGAAAAGGGTTAGAATCTCCAGCACTCTGCCCAGAGCATGGAGCCCGAGGCAGGGATCAATCTCATGACCCTGAGATCATGACCCGAGCCAAAACCAAGACTTGTATGTTTAACTGACTGAGCTACCCAGGCGCCCCTGAAATAATCTTTAAGAATGAAAACTCAAGGAACAGAGAAAGGTTTATGGTATCCTACCCTTAGAGTGAGGAAAGAGGAAGAGAGAAGGGGGACTTATACATGAATGTTAGCAAATGCATGAATTATTGTTGGAAGAATCTCCAAGAGACTACCCAAATCAGTGTTTGCCTCCAGAGAGGGGAACTGGGTAAGTGAGGAAAGGAGACAGATTTAGGTTTATAGCGTATATTCTTTTGTATCTTTATATCATGTGTGTACACTCTTCTTTACATATACATATATGTGCACACAAATACTTCTAAAAACTGAAAGAAATATAGCCTCATGTCCCAGAAGAAATACACTGCCTGATAGTACTTTTCATTTCCTCCTTCCCTTTTCATCACTTGAAGAGAACTGAAGTTCTTTTGTTAGTTGACAAAGAATAAACATTTCTACCTTTACAACTAGCCTGTGAAATCATTGCTACGTAATTAGAAAGTAGTTGAACCTCTTACCCTTAACATTTTAAGTGTTTGGCTTTGTAAATATGCCAATGTTATTGGGTCTCTGCAATCTAAAAAGAATGGAGATCTGACAGTTACAAAGGCAGAGAAGAATCCCCTCTGGAGGCTGGAATTGTTTGTGGTCCGAACTTAGTAACTGCCACACTGCTTCAATGTACTAATGTACACAGTCTGAGAATGATATTCTAGCATCAGACTATAATTGAATCTCTGAAGATTGTTGAGTTTACACCATATAAAATATACTAAATGTTACAGAATGTATAGCACATATGTAAAACATCTTTAGATATTAATGGCAGCAAGGTTTGAAAACTTATTTCGGTTTTAAAAGTTTTTAAACTTTAAGACAACAAAATAACATATCCACAAGGGAAAAAAAGGTTAAATTTCAATACAGAAAAAGAATTATAAAGATTGTCTAAATAACAGTTTATAAATGCAATCTTGCTTATAGGTAAAGATTGCCTCAAACCTTATATTTTGTGGTCATTCCATTGACTGCCAAAGAGAAACAAGAAAAGCAATTTCCTTAAAAGAAATTTCAAGGACATTGGGGGAAAAAAAAATCACACTGTCACATGCATTCTCACAACACAAGGACAAATATGTGCAGATCAGATTAGTGCCAACTGACTAATATTTTCCCTTCACCATCCCCAGGAATTAATAATCTGTTTCTCTTCTAATGATGTTTAAATGACTATGTAGCCATACATATGGACTGGCACCTGATTCGCTAGAATGAGTGAAAATACATACCCCCAGGAGAAAGATGTCTTTGTTTCCTGGATCTTGGAGTTGTACAGCATATGGTCTGACAGATTTTAAGCTCCAAGTGCCTATTTTTAGACATTCTAGTTCTTTACTTTTATCTTTTAATAAAAGAAAAAGTATTTGTTGAGCTGAGACTTGCTTTCACAATGGCACTTCAGCTAGCTTTGTCAGCTTAGAAAGTTTGGTGAGATGAATAATTTAGACTGTAGGAGTAATATGTCTAGAAAAGAAACTTAAGTAGGGGTTAGATAATAAAGGTAATTAATTAAATGATCTTAGGATATCTGACTCACAATGACTAATCTAAATATGTACCAAAAATACATCAAGATCATAAATTATAATTGTGATACTCTCAAGCAACACAGAACACATACTTCACTATGTAATAGAAAAAAATTTTTGTTTTATATGTTTAAAAACATTAAAAAATTCTCTCTCTTCCTCTTTTTTCCTTTTTTGTCTTTTGCTAATGTTCACAAAGAATCACAGTACCTGGTCAAAACAGAGAACAATCAAACTAAGATTTATAGTTAATGTCAAGAAATATGAACACATTTTAGAACATATCTTTAATTAGACATATGTTTGATTTGTAAAAGCACTTTTCTGAGAATAGTTGTAGACATTACAAGGACTGCTTCTCCATATTGCCATAAATGGGTACTGTGTCATGATACTGTCCTTGACATTAGGAAAATCAATATATACAGCAGATTCTCCAGGGCCAAAGAAGAGAGTAACTCCGGCCGTCTCACTGATAGCTGGGAAGTCATCAGAGTTATCAAAAGAAATGGATGTCATTAAAATCTGCCTTCATAGTCATTCCTTTCCTTTGGGAAATCTTAAGAATAGCCCCTGTGACACTGGAAAAGCAGACTTCTTAGTTAAGGGAGTACCTAGATATCTGCATGCAGTCCTCAATGGAACCCCTCAGTTGGGTTTCAAAACTTTGGTACTCAAGTGGAATTTTCAATTAGGACAATGTTATAGGTGGTGCCAATCTTCTAAGAATACAGTAGACCCCCCCTTATCTGTGGTTTCAATTTCCTTTGGTCAACTACAGTCCGGAAGCAGATGATCCTCCTTCTGACAATTCAGTAGGAAGTCAACAGTAGCCAAACACTATGTCAGCATGTCTACGTCATTCATCTTACTTCATCTCTTCATGTACGCATTTTATCATCTGACATCATCACAAGAAGAAAAAGGGTGAGTACAGTCAGATATTTTGAGAGGGGGTTCCTGCGTGGCTCAGTCAGTTAAGCATCTGCCTTCAGCTCAGGTCATGAACCCAGGGTCCTGGGATCGAGCCCTGCATTGGGCTCCCTGCTCTGCAGGAAGCCCGCTTCTCCGTCTCCCACTTCCCCTGCTTGTGTTCCCTCTCTTGCTGTGTCTCTTTCTGTCAAATAAATAAATAAAATCTTTAAAAAAAAAAGATATTTTGAGAGAGAACATATTCACATAACTTTCATGTGTTTTGTCATAACTGCTTTTATTATTAGTTATAGATGTTAATCACTTACTGTTGCCTAATTTATAAATTAAACTTTATCATAGGTAAGAATGTATAGGAAAAAAAATAGTATATATAGCGTTCAGGGACAGCCACAGTTGTAGGCATCCACTGGAGGTGTTGGAACATATCCCCTAAGGATAAGGGGGGGGGGACTACTAATCCACAAAATGAAGTGTTATAAGAAATAGTAGTAGGATAAAAAAAAAAAAAAACTTGAGGGATGCCGGGGTGGCTTAATGGGTTAAAGCCTCTGCCTTTGGCTCGGGTCATGGTCTCAGGGTCCTGGGATCAGGCCCCACATCAGACTCTCTGCTCAGCGGGGAGCCTTCTTCCCCCTTTCTCTCTGCCTGCCTCTCTGCCTACTTGTGATCTCTGTCAAATAAATAAATAAAATCTTTTTAAAAAATTGCAAAACAAATATCAAAGTGGAAACAACAAACTGATTAAAAATAGCATTTATGATGGGGCACCTCGATGGCTCAGTTGGTTAAATGTGTGACTCTTGATTTCGGCTCAAGTTATGCTCTCAGGGTCCTGAGATTGAGCCCCACATCAGATTCCATGCTGGGCATGAAGCCTGCTTAACATTCTCTCCCTACCTCTCCCCCTACCCTTCCATCACCTCTCTCTCTCTCTAAAAAAATAAATAAATAAATAGCTTTTATGTTGAATGTTGGTTTTTGAATAAAAGCTTTTATTAGAAGACAATGAGGAAAGTAAAGATTTTTGTGGGAATTGTGAAGAGTTTTATTAGCACTTTCATGAACTCTAGAGGTTGTTTTCCTTTTCACATCAAAACTGTACTTTAAAAAATGCTTTCCCTTTACTCTGGTATTAGTCTTATGCTTAGGCATGAGGGAGGTTTGTAAAAATGGATAAAGAGAGAGGCGAAGACTCTAGAATTAGCCAAACACAAGTTAAAAGAGGGGGAAGAAAGGCAAGGAGATTAAAGACAAAATGTCTCTGGGAAAGAGATTACTAAGGTATCACCAACAGAGGTGTATGTAGTCAAATAAAGAGAAACATGTAGGTTGACATACGTATGGCTCAGAGATGTTAGGTCAGATGATTTCCTATTCATGCCTGTCACCAAAGAGGCACTCTTGACTCAGGACAACTTCGTTACTGAGGTTTAAGCAGGGAATGGTGGGAGGGGCAGAAGGAGTGGGAGCGCATTAGAGTAAACACCTGCTGTTTTGCCTCCCCAGCAACTGTTTCGCCTTCTTTTACTCTCCCCTCCCTATTCCTCTGGGGCAGGAGCTTAATCATAAGGAATAACAAGAGCTTTTAATTGCTGGAACTGAGAGTCCAGGCCACAGTGGGATTAAGCCCTGAGCTGCTGAGCTGCTGAGCTGTTAGCCTTAGTTTTCCCTGGTCCCAGAATCCAAAGTGGGGCTTTAACTAGCAAAGGACAATTGAGTAACTCCAGCATCTGAAGTATAGTAGTTATCAATTCTGGCTATACATTAGAATCATCTGCTGAGGATTTTTTAAAAAAGATTTTAATAATTTTTTTTGTCAGAGAGAGAGAGAACTGTAGGGGAACTTCCAACAGGCAGAGGCAAGGGGAGAATCGGGCTCCCCGCTGAGCAAGGAGCCTGATGTGGGACTTGATCCTAGGACTCTGGGATCATGACCTGAGCCACTCACACAACCCTCATCTACTATGGATTTAGAAAACAAAAACAAAAAACTAGACCAGTATCTGGGCCTCATGTCAAACCAATTAAATCAGAATCCCCAGAGGTGGAGTGTTGGGCTTCAACATATATAAAGAGCGCCCGGGTTAATGTGCAGCTAGGCTAAAAACAGCAGGATATGAGAGTGACAGAGTGAAAAGATTAAGTGTCCAGCTCCTGGGGAAAAGGGAAGAGGGAAGCTCTATAGGCAGCTTTGAGTAGGGAACACGCATGTTCAGTTAGCTTAACCAGTGTCAAAACGGGATTTGGAGGACTCAGAGGGCAGCAGGAGGACACCAGATATCCCAGCAGGTAGTGGAGTTAGGGGTGCAGTGAAGAAGGTCAGTGGGCAGTAGGCAAGGCTTCCTGTTCCTTGTTATTTGGTTCAGGGGCAGCCTGAAATTCTCTCCTCAGCGATCATTTGTGAGCACTCCCTCCATCTCCGCTTCCCAACGACAGCAATCCACCACCTCTGTACAAGGAGAACAAACCTCCCACTCAACAAAATCACAGAATTTTAGAGCTGGAAGGGACCTTGAATTTTATCTGGTTCAACACTTCTCTCTTGGACTGTGAATATCTCCACACACCTGTTAAAGGCAAGGGGTGTTTCTTATGCTTCACTGTTTCTCTATGCATAAATATTAAATGACAAACTGAACAAATTTTCAGATGAGGAAGCTGAGTGCATAGTCAGTAAATCAGTCAGTTCATTCATTCACTTAATACCAGTACAAACAGAAAGCTTTAGATATCCATAAGGATGAATGTATAGCACAGCCACTATAGTTAATACTGTATTGTATATTTGAAATTTGCAAAGAATAGATCTTAAGTATTCTTGCACACCATAAAATAATGGTAACTATGTGAAATGATGGGTGTGTTAATTTGTTTGTAATCACCTGTGGTAATCATTTCATAATATATAAGTATATCAAATTATCATATTGTACAACTTAAATATTACACAACTTTTATTTGCCAATCATACCTCAATAAAGCCAAGAAAAATAAAACTAGCAAAAAGTTGAAATATACTCATAATTTTTGCTTTAACATAATGTGTTTTTTTCTTACAGTGGATATTTGGTATTTCATAAACAAAAATGAATGTCTGCAGCTGGAAAGAAACATAAGAAACTGAATATTTCTGATGACTTTAGAAATACAAGTAAATTGAATCCAACCAACACCTTGATGTCCTTATTAGGGAAGGCACTGTGTTAGGTGCTATAAACATTAGTGGAGTTTAATCAATAAGGCCCAGGTTCCTGATTCAAAGTGCCTGGGTTGGATTTCTGGTTCCTACTTTTCGACTGTGTGATATTTATTTATTTAACCTCTTCATTCTTCCTTTTTCTCAACTATAAAATGGGAATAATAAAATATGCCTTGCAGGGATAACAGTACTTTATGCAAAATAAATACTCACTAAATGTTAACTATTTTTAGCATTATTTAATATTATCTGCCGTTTTGAATCCCCACTACTGAGAACAGTGGGACCTGTTACTACATGGGACTTTATTTTGCTGAGCTTCATGCTGGGTTTGGGTGTGCCAATGGGACTAGGGCTGGAGCACCTCTGAATTTAGGCAAAATAATGCGGAGAGGAGTTTGAAGTCAGAAGGACAATCCAAAAGGAAGAAAATGTGAGCCACTGGTTCTAATGAGATCTGAGAGCTATTTTTCTGTGTAATGTGGTATGTCACCTCCATGACAAAACCTGCAGTGAAGTCCACTTTGCTCATTAATGTTTTCAGGTGATATGGTTTACTTTGGCAGAACTCAAAGCAGGGAGGATGTGTGCCTGGCGTAGTCAGAGGATGGGAGAACAGTTGGCATCTGGGATCCATGAAGAGGAATGAGACACAGTCTGAGCCCTTAATAAATCATGATTTCTTAATCATATATAACAGCAGAGACTGGTATGTATACACCATGTTAATTTAAACACGAGGTAGAATAAATTTGGGGTTATACTGATTGCACAAAGTGCTACAGAAATATGGAAGTAGGAAAGAATTCCTCTGACTGGGGGTTTAGAAAAGGTTCAGGGAGAAATGGTATCACCCTTTCCAGGTTAAGTGACCGTTATGGACTGAATGTTTATGTTCCCCCCAAAATGTATATGTTGAAATCCTAACATCCAGTGCAATGATATTAGGTAGTGGGGCCTTGGGAGGTAATTAGGTTTTGGGGCCAAAGCCCTTGTGAAGGGGATTAGTGCCCTTATGAAAGGAACCACAAAGAGCTCTCCTAGTCCTTTCTGCTATGTGAGTACACACTGAGAAGACAGTCAACTACCAGGAAGTGGGACTTCACCAAACACCAAATCTGCTGCCACCTTGATCTGGACTCCCTAGGTTCCAGAACTGTGACAAACATGTCTGTTGTTTAAACAAGCTAGTCCGTGGAGTTTATGTTATCACAGCCCTAATAAACTGGGACGAAGAGAGTGCCTAACAAGGGGTATATGGTGAGCAGAGGAGTGAGCAAAGGATCAGAGGCGAAGAAGGGCAGAGGAAACTGCAAGACTACTTGGTATTAGCAAAACAATGCCAAAACTCCACTTCCCTCTGTAGACATTCTGCTATGTAAACTACCACTGTTGGATGCAGCTAAATACAATCCTGATAGAGTAGTCAGTAAACACGTGCTAAATGAATAAATAGAAGAATGAGAAAAGGATTGGAATGGGAGATCAAAGATCTCAACTCCAATTCTGGCTCACCAACTGTAGTTATTAGACAGATATGTTTTTGTTTGCCCAATTTACCTTCATTTAAAAAAAAAAAGATTTTATTTATTTGAGAAAGAAAGCAAGTACATGAGTGGGGGTGGGGTACGCGGAGGCAAAGAGAGAGGGAGTAAGTATAACTCAAATACAGTATAGGGCAGGGGTTAAGAGCACAGGTTCTAGAAGCAACAACCTGGGTTGAAATCCTGGTTCCACACATGTCAGCTTTATGTTTTTAAAAAAGTCACTTAACCCCTCCAAGCCTCAGTTTCCCCATCTGTAAAATTATATCTACCTCATGTTGAGTAAAGAATTTTATGTATAGGAATATTCTGGAAGAACATAAGCAAAATATAAATAGTGATTATTTCTAGCTGATGAAATTCTGGGTGAATTTTTTTGCCCTCTTTTTCTATTTTCTATAGAAAAATATTTATATTTTTATAGTTTCTACAGTCATTTAAAATATTATTTTCTGTGTCAGCATAGCATTGCAGTTATGATCACACACTCTAGAACTGGACTTCTTACATTCTAGTTGCTTATTGGCTGTATGAGCTTGGGCAGGTTACTTAGCCTCTACTTCAGTTTCCTCATTCATAAAATGGAGATCGTATTATTTCCATCACAGATGTAAATGGATTAATATAGGTGATGTGATTAGAACAGTACCTGCCAGATAGTGTTATATGATGTTTTCAAATATTACTATTATTATTATTATTATTAAGATTTTATTTACTTATTTGACAGAGAGAGATAGCCAGAGAGAGAACACAAGCAGGGGGAGTGGGAGAAGGAGAAGCAGGTTCCCCACTGAGCAGGGAGCCGCTGCAGGACCCTGGGATCACGAAGGTACAAAAGAGATAGTAAATACTTTAGGCTTTGTGGACTACATACTCTCTGGCCCTTTATAGAAAAAGTTTGTTGGCTTAATTTGTTTCCCCTTTCAAATATGTTTAGGATTTAAAACCACCATGTTATAAGTACCAAGGAATAAATTTCTAAGGGTGGAATTTCAAGAAATACTATAAATAGGGGAAATGGTTTTGGGACAAGAAACATTTTACTCTATTTTGTGAATATTTGTTCCCCTGACTCCATGGTAAGATCACTTTTTTCTACCAGTGATTAAGAATGGCTTCACAGTAATTGAAAGCGTGGTACTATAGAATCAAACAACCCAAAAGGTACTTAAAAACTCACCAGGCTGAATGGGATCAAGGCTGAATGGATCTCAAATGATTATTGTGTTTCTCTTGGCCTACTTTGTCATGCTGTTGTTGGTTATCTAAACTACTATGGGAATCCTGGATCATACCAGGTCTGGAATCAGCAAATTTGCCAGACTAAGTACTCAGTTCCTTGCCACAGACCCTTGTGGTAATGAGTGTGGGAGTGGGAAAGCTGAAAGAAATCTCTCCAGACCCCAGTTAGGCATATTTCAGAGAAAGAAAGTTGCCACTAGCATATCTTCAGATTTCAAAAGAAATCGAAGGTTAAAAAGCAATTGTTTTTAAAAAGGGGGGAGATTAAGCTAAGTATTTTTGTTTGTGTTTTTTTTTTTTTTTTGGTTGTTTGCAAACAGAAAGAGTGTTAACCTGTGATTATCAGCATAACTGTATCTACTGGTTTACTCAGCAATAAGCAATCTGTAGCCTTTCCCTGTGTTTTCATAAGCACACAAGAAAACCTCAGGCAAGAGAATGGGAGGAGACATGATGTTCCTCTGAGGGCCTTCAAACTACGCTGGTAGGAAGCTGGTAGGTCTGTCTAGGAAGCTGCTGTGCAGTGGGGGTTGCATTTGTCTATTGATCTAGGAGTCTGGGTACTGCTGTAGTGGGTGGAGGGTGGGGAACTAGAGGGCTACTTCCTTTCTGACCTTAATTGGGTCTGCTGAGATTCAAACATGAGTGGTCAACCAAGGGGCTGGGGTGTGCCAAAAGTCTATTTGCATGAAAAACTAAGGATACTTCCTGGGCAGAGGGGGTCAGGCAGGCACTTTTGATACAGTAAAAACAAAAACCATAATTATAAAATGGCAGTGGTGCTTCTGAATATAGCACAGATTCTGCACTCCGACTTGACTTTCAGCTCACTGCCCACCAGTGTCTTAAGTGCCACTTGGGGAGGGAGGGTACCAGAGTCCCCATTTTCCCCCGCAAAGGCTTTTGGATGAAAAGAAGAGCGAGAAGATGCTCCAATACGGACTTGGCAACTTTTTCTTTTCTCAAGTAAAGTCATTTAAAAATGCATATGCCATCTAATATTACCATGGTTTCAGAAAAGAGAACTGTAACACAGATATGTAAGAAAACAAATTTAACTTAAAAACTGAGTTACTTTATATTTTATAAAAAATTTGAAAGATGACAAATTTAGAACAGCTTCTAGTGAGACATGGCACAGACTGGACTTGACACAATCCTGACTGTGAAATCTAGCCTTCCTGGACAGCTAAAACTTTATGCACCTTGAGTAGCATATCTTGCAGGAATGTGGAAGCAGGATGATTACCTCAAGGAGGGACTGAACTACAAAGACAGGTGAAGTCTGAACCAAACTAGTCTGTACCCAGGTGGACCCCTGGCCCTGGCTTTTCACCAACTATACCCTTCATTATAATACTAAAAACCAGGCACATGAGTAGAGATTTAACATGCTAAATGGACTTGCAACATGTGAAGGAGCAAAAAATTTAAGTGTGTAGGCACCAATAAATCCCCAAATCTATATGTCTCAACACCACTCCTTTCTCTTCTTAGTCCCCTTAAAAACTTTCCCTGGCCTATGTTAGGGGATTGAGTCTGAAGTACTCTTTCCTTTGTGCTATCTCCCTTTACCTACACTTACCACTAAAAACAAACTTAAGTGATGTCACCTAAGAAAGTCTGAACTAACCTTTGATAATCTATGTGAGTGCATGTGGTATAAATCATAGAAGACTTACTGGTTAAGGAGATACAGCATATGTATTCTCTTGCTGACTTCTAATGTAAGGGTTTCAATGTCTCATTCATAATGAGGGATTCACAATCTCAAAGGTCTTCTCCAGTCTGAAGTTCAGTGATTCCTAAAATAGATTTTATTGTTTTATGTTGATCATAATGTAGCTTATAAATATAATATTTATATATTTATGCATGTAAGTTTATATATTTAAATATAACAGTAAATTCAAACTCAGATATAGGAGCTCCTTCCATGCAGAAATAGATTTTAGAAATTCACATAAAGACCATTTCTAACATTTCAGGACTACATTTTACCTGGAGGGACAGCAGTGAGTAATTTCACTCAACAGAAAGGCTGATTATTGTAAATTTAAAGGTAACTCTTTACCCTTATAAGCCAATAAAACAGAACATTAATTCAAAACAAAGTGACAATATACTAGTTAGCTCGTAGTCTAAGGGACAGAGCTAAGAGAAAACATTAATCGGTGCAGAAATGAGATAAAGAAAAATTTGTCATATGCTCCCACATGGAGTAGGTAAAGCAGGAAATTCTTCCTTGCAGTAGAATTCAGGATCAACCTCTCCCCCACTTTTTGTTCTTCTAAAGACCAAATCACTTGCTCCAGAAGATAACCTGGCAGCTTGGTGGTTATTTCATTAATTTATGTATAATCTTTCTTTTGGAGGTAACGGAATTGCATTGCTACCCCCTCCAGTCAAGTGAGACGGACAGGACCAGGAAAGTTTAAATAAATAACGCTTCAAGGGTGACAAAAATGCTTCTGCTGTGGAGATTAAGTTTCTGTTGAAACTTTAAATAGCCTAGGCTCGTCACAACTTCAGGGGCATAAGTAATTCATGCTGCAAGCAGTTAAATCGAAGTTTATCATAATTGCTTCCTAGCCTGAATGCTGAAAGCTGAAATCGGACTAGCAGCCACACTCCAGGATTTCCCAGTAGCTCAAAAAAGAGAATTTGGGACTCTTTTTAGAAGAGTCCCAAATTGCACGCGTCTTCCAACACCAAACGCCGAGGAGTTTACCGGCATGTTAACCATATTAATAAGCATTATTACCCTATCGGGATGCAAAATTCATGTATATAATAGCAACTTTCCTACTGCACGTTGCCACTGGGCAAGGGACCTCCGCAGCCATCCTCCGCCCCAGGTCCCTGCGTCAGAGAAGCCCAGAGTCCTGCCTTGCTCCAAACTCAGCCCCAGCCGACCCGTTCCCAGCGTTCACCATGGTCTCTTGCTGCCCCCTACTGGGCTCTTCGGGTCCGGCTTGTCGCGCGGCCGCCGGGGGGCGCAAAGAAGGCTACGTCACCTGTACGCGACCGGAAGTTAGTATTGTTCATTTCCGTTTCTCGGTCCCGCCCCAGGCCGTAGAGGCGGAGGTAAAGGCGACTCTGGACTATTAATACAGTGCCGGTTGAGGTCTGTGGCTCGTTGCGCTTGTGCTTTTTCTTTGTAGAAGTGGGTCCGGGTGATTTTGTTGTTTGGTGGAGTTCTCTTCCCACGCAGCGCCTTGGAGAGTCGGTTTTGGGGAGGAAGAAGGATGGGAAGAACCCAAGTAATGGAATCCGTGGAGTATCTGTATTAACTTCAGTGAACTAACATCAACTTGTCGCAGAGCTCGGCCTTTTTCCCGATTTTCTAATTTTAGGAATAATCCCTGCCTTTTAAGTTGTGGGGTTCAAGTAAGACAAAATATGGGAAGCATTTAGCTCTGGTTTTACAAATCAAGTGCGTGACTACGCTGCCTTTTCCCATTAATACTTAGGGGCGTGTGCTTGCTGTTTTCCTTTTGGTACCTCTGAGAGATGCTTAGTACATGAGAGGTGACGCTTCTCACAAGAACGTTATGCAGTGTTAGCTGGGATCGATTTCTTTATTCTGTATCACGAAGTGCTGACGATATTGTGTCCTCCCCCCACCTTTTTTTTTTTTTTTTTTTTTTTTGCCATTTTTAGGGACAACTCTTTTCCAGCTCTTCAGGAGAAATGCAACATCCTCTCTCTTTAAGACAAATTAGGTGAGAAATGGATTGCTGTAAGATCTCCAAACTTCCCGTGTTTTATCAAAAGAAGGCCCAACTGGAATGTAGTCCCCTGGGCAGTGATTAGCCGTCTCCATTAAAGTTTCTTTATCAAGCGAATTGTGCAGCAGAGAACAAGGAAATCCTCCTTTATTCCTTAGGCCTTACAAGTTTTGAGTGCAGAGGTTTTCATTGTATTTGTTAATTTTGTACTTTAGTCCTTGGAATAATGGCTTTAGTTAATTAAAGAGCGAATTGAGAGACAAACTGAAATAAATTTTGGAATATTACTTATTTTTTAAATTTGTAGTTTGAGACAGTTGATAACTTTTTGCATTAGGCTGCTTATGTATTTATTACCATGCCAGATGTTACAGGAATGTTTTGAATGTGGATCAGGTGCTAAAAGTAAAATAGTATTTTTCAGGTTTAACTTTTTTTGTATAGAAAACTGAAAAACTGATAAAGGTAACATATTTCCCGGTACTTTCTGCACTCCTAAGCCAATTTAATTTGTTCTTAATTTATCTGGTTGCAAAATAACATATTTATTAAATAGTGTCACAGTATTTCAGGAACAGTACATAGCCCCCATTAATCTCTCAGAGATAACTCTTACTACCTTTTTAACCTCTTTGTATACATTAATGCCCCCTCTTTATATAAGTGATAACTATTTTATCTGTACGGTTATGTGATTTGCCACTTAGAATATCTTGGATATCTTTCCATTTTGTTAGTTATGCCTCTTTATAAAGAAATCAGGTTGTACAGTATTATGTTACATAGATGTATCACAATTTATGAATCTTTCTGTTGGTGGGTTTCTTTTCTGCCAAAGCAAATATTTAGGATAGTTACCCTTTTTAATAAGAAATGTGTATTGTCCTTTTATTTCTTTGGATAATTTTAAAGAAGTGAAAATGCTGGGTTAAAGCATATGGTGGATGGTGCCAAATCCCCAGCTGGGGTATTTGGGAATTTTCTGCATTTCCTCACATGCACACAAACAGTAAGAGAGAAAGAGCACAAGGTGGGGGCAGGGGCAGAGGGAGAGTGAGAAGCAGACTTCCCACTGAGCAGGAGCCCCACACAGGGCTTGATCAGAAGCAGACTCCCCACTGAGCAGAGAACCTAATGGCAGGGCTTGATCCCAGGAACCTGGGATCATGACCTGAGCCAAAGACAGATGCTTAACTGACCAAGCCACCCTGGCACCTGTACATTTTAGATTCTTTAGTAATAAGTTACAAAACAAATGATTCACTTCAGCAGTATTTGTTAAGTTAAATATTCTCGTGGGAAGGTATTATTTGAATGAGACCTTGAACTATGGATAGATATGGGAGGATGGGCCTTTTTGAAAGAAAAGCTTCCCCAAAGGCAGGGAGACAAAAATGGTCAAGAATGTTTAGAATTTGAGGTCTGAGAGACAATAATACCTGGTTGTGAGGTTGTAGAATAGAACAGATAGCTAGGAAGGTAGTTGGAATGGTGTGGTGAGAGTTTTGAAGGTGTTTGTGAAGATTTTGCTTTCTAGGAAGAGCTACAAAGGCCTTCAATCAGGGAGTAAGGGATGTAATCACTTCTTAGTTTCAAATGTATCCTATGGTGGCAATTTTGCGTGACTGATGTCAGAGAAGCAGCAGGTTAGGTGGCTGTTACAGCTTGGGTGAGGGAGAACAGCAAAGATGAGAGATACTACTGAAGATGCTGAAGAAGCTGAACTTACATGATTCAATGACTGGGATTGAGGAAGAAGAAGAAAATCATCACTTTTAGATTTTTATCATGAGTGACTATTAGGATAGTGGTAGGGATTCCACTAACAGAAGAGGGCTAGTTTGGGGGCTGGGAAAGATATTCAGTTTGGTTTTAGACATGTTAATTCATGTGAAAGATATTTCCGCAGAGAGTGAATTATTCACAAGACATAGATTCAGGAGAAACCTTAATAGATTTTATGACTCCTTTGTTAAGAAATCTGGCATATATTTTCACTGTTAGTCTGTTAATACAGTTCATTTTGAACTTTCTGTGGCATGCTCAGCCTGTTAGTCATTTCAAGAGTTTGTTGTCTAGAGTAGTTGTCTTCAGACTTTTGATTGTGTACATTCTCAGTAAAATAGGTTTTATACATATGCTTCCAACTATTACATTGTATATATAAAACTTATAAAATGGAATTTTTAAAAGGCTAAGACAGATATAAATTGGAGTTTCACAGCTTGCTTCCTATATCTCATTGGATCATCTTTCACCCCTCTTCCCAAAGCACAGGTCTTACCTACCACTGTCAGTGTTCTGTACCATTATCCAGTAGAGGTCACCCTTGCGCATCTGGAAGAGAGAACAGATGTTGAGCTGTACAAGTAGAGCCTTCATTCTTTAGTCAGAATGAAGATCTTGTTTTTAAAATTCTAAATTCATGCATTTCTGGAAGAATATGTAGTTAAAAGTGTAGTATATGGTATTATAGAGATATAATAGTGAACTCAGTATAGGGCAGTCTAAAATGTGCTGCTGTTTGATGTTTATTTTGTGAGGGTCTTGAATTTTTGTTTGAATGTTACTTGATTCTATAGTTTGGGAATCTTTTTCTAATTCTTCGAAGATCTGTAGATTGCCTGAGATATCAGGGAGTTTCCTGCCTCTAGGCATACTCTGAAGTTCTTGTTACATTGATACAACTGAGGGATGGGTGGCTGGCTCATTCAGCGCAGCGTGCGACTCTTGATCTGGGGGTTGTGAGTTTGAGACCCACGTTGGGTATAAAGATTACTTAAAAATAAAATCTTTTTAAAAAATAGTGTAATTAAAAGGGCAGACACAGAGAGGCTTTATAAATAAATACCAATCTTGAAAACAGTATCTCAAACCCAGAGATATTAGTGTTGAGTTGGAACCATCTATTTCTATTTTTAATTATTTTTTTATTTTTTAAGATTTTATTAGTTTATTTGACAGAGAGAGAGCACAAGCAGGAAGAGCGTCAGGCACAGGGAGAAGCAGGCTTGCCGCTAAGCAGGGAGCCGATGATGTGGGGCTCGGTCACAGACCCAGGGACCATGACCAGAGCCAAAGGCAGACACTTAACTGATTAAGCCACCCAGATGCCCCTATTTTACGTTTAATTAGGAGATGAGAGGGGAGGTGTGTCCTTTAAGTGATAAGAGCCTGTTAGTAATTAGAAATTAAGAGCTAAGTTTGTCACAGCTATATAGTCAAAAAGGAAGAAGTACAATTAAAAAATATATATGTTGTTTTATGACTCAGACCACAGTTAGCTTAAGAACACAAATCATCTGACAAATTGAGTAACAGATGAAAATTTTTCTGTTGCTTTCCTGATAAAGTATTTCCTATAAATGCAGATACTTGTTTTAGTAGATACCTATGAATATTATCATATATAAATTCATACATTTTATGCCCCATTTCTAAGTGATTAGGAAAATGAGTTGTTGAGGTTTTAGTCACTTGCCTGAAGTTATGTGTTCTGATACAGATACAGAGAGCCCTGGGTTCATCTTTTATAATGTGGAAGGGTTGTAGAGGATGGTAAAAGTCACTTTTCAAAGGGCTCTCAGCACAGTTCTACTATGTAGATTAAAAAGTGCAGCTAAATCATTTTGAAGATAAAAATTGGTTTGGAATAGTTGGTTACAACCCAGGGGGCAATAGGGTAAACTGAAGGACGTGGAGATTGAGATTGGGAACTGTCGACCAGAGGTCTATATAAAGCTAAGAATTAAGACTAATGATAGCATGGGTTTAAAGAGAACCATGAGTCTAGAAAAAGGTGTTTAAGGTGGAAATTAGATAGTCTGGAGTGTTGATTTTAAAGGCTATATTTAGAGTTTGAGGAACCAGGAAGAGGGAACAGGGGCAAAGTAGTCTGGTATCTGTGGGTGGAAGCAAGGCCAAAGATCGGGAAGTTGGAAGACAAGGCAGAATCGAAAGCATTGGTTAAGAGGAATAAGCCAAAGGTTTGAAAACTAGGAGGATAAAGCAGAGGTAGGGAGGGGCAACTGGTTTTGGTAGCAAACAGGCAAGTCCAAATATAAAGAGCAAAATAAAGGCAGGAATAGTTGGAGGACAGTGATGATGCTTATATTGCTTTTCTTCACATTAAGAATGGAAGCAGCCCCAGGCCCACAGATAATCAGAAGGCGTAAACTGGAGAGTGGGAGTGCAGTGGCTGAATTGTTACTGCAGCACAAGAGAGCTGGAGCTATACATACTCTCATAGAAAGGGCCATGATGCTTACAGGACCTTAATATGGCTTTTTAGCTGTTTAACATAAGCATTTGCATAATATTATGTATGTTGTTTTATACAGCATTCCAAAAGGTTTGGGATACCTGACCGTTATACCACCAAGAAACTTACTGTGTATGAGAAGTAACTTTCTCTTTGGTTCAAGATGTTGGATGATCCGATTTTCAGCAGAAATCCTCCTTAAATCAGTTTCATTTAGACTTTTTAGTGTGAAGTGTGGTAATGCCAACAGCGAGTCTTTGGAGAATGAAAAATTACTGAATAACTTACTTACAATGGGAGTAGATGTTGATATGGCGAAAAAACGACAGCCTGGAGTTTTTAATAGGACGGGAACTAAAGAGCAAGAGCTGAAGATGTTCCTTCTGTCCAAAGGAGCTAGCAAAGAAGTGATTGCTAGCGTTATATCAAGATATCCACGAGCCATAACACGCACACCTGAAAGTCTTTCAGAACGGTGGGATCTGTGGAGAAAAATTATGACATCAGACCTTGAAATTATAAATATTTTGGAACGTTCTCCCGAATCTTTTTTTCGGTCTAGTAATAACCTAAACTTAGAGAATAATATAAAGTTCTTCTATTCAGTTGGATTGACCCATAAATGCCTTTCTCGATTATTGACCAATGCCCCACGTACCTTCTCAAACAGTCTAGATCTGAATAAACAGATGATTGAGTTTTTGCAAGAA
Organism: Neogale vison; assembly: GCF_020171115.1. Lineage (NCBI taxonomy): Eukaryota > Metazoa > Chordata > Mammalia > Carnivora > Mustelidae > Neogale > Neogale vison. The sequence continues at coordinate 159,411,904 of NC_058094.1, read as the reverse complement.
GTCTCTTTGTCTTTGGGTTACAATAAGCCCGGAGATTTTGTTAGGAAGATAATTTTAAAAAACCCTTTCATCTTAATTCAGAGTACCAAACGGGTAAAAACTAACATTGAGTTTTTACAGTCAACTTTCAGCTTGAACAATGAGAAGCTGCTTGTTCTGCTCTGTGGTCCAGGAGCTAAAATTCTAGACCTTTCCAATGACTATGTCAACAGAAACTACACAAATATCAAAGAGAAGCTGCTTTTTCTTGGGTGTACTGAAGAAGAGATACATAAGTTTATCTTACGCTATCCAGATGTTATCTTCTTGGGAGAGAAAAAATTCAATGATAAATTAGACTGCCTCATAGAAGAAAAACTCAGCATATCACAAATAATTGAAAATCCTCGGATTTTGGATTCAAGCATAAATACTTTAAAAAGTCGAATCAAAGAATTGGTAAATGCTGGCTATAACTTAAGTACATCAAACATCGCTCTGTTATCTTGGAGTCAAAAAAGATACAAAGCTAAACTGAAAAAGTTAAACATTGAATAGAACATTGTTCTGGAAAATTAAAAAAGTGTCAGTCTTGAGGCACCTGGATAGCTCAGTGGATTAAAGCCTTTGCCTTCAGCTCGGGCCATGATCCCAGGGTCCTGGGATAGAGCCTCACATCGGGCTCTCTGCTCAGCAGTGAGCCTGCTTCCCCCTTCTCAGTCTGCCTACTTTTGATCTCTCTTTGTCAAATAAATAAGTAAAATCTTAAAAAAAAATAAAAATAAAAAGTATCAGTCTTAACAATGTAGTGATACTTCATTTTGAATTTGAGCCTTTCAAAAAGGAGAGCTTTGGTTTCTTTTTTTTTTTTTTTTTAAAGATTTTATTTATTGGGGTGCCTGGGTGGCTCAGTGGGTTAAACCTCTGCCTTCAGCTCAGGTCATGATCTCAGAGTCCTGGGATCGAGCCCCACATCGGGCTCTCTGCTCGGCAGGGAGCCTGCTTCCCTCTCTCTCTGCCTGCCTCTCTGCCTACTTGATATCTCTGTCAAATGAATAAAATCCTTAAAAAATTTTATTTATTTATTTATTTGACAGAGAGAAATCACAAGTAGATGGAGAGGCAGGCAGAGAGAGAGGGAAGCAGGCTCCCTGCCGAGCAGAGAGCCCGATGCGGGGCTCAATCCCAGGACCCTGAGATCATGACCTGAGCTGAAGGCAGCAGCTTAACCCACTGAGCCACCCAGGCGCCCCTGGTTTCTTAACCGTATATACATACATAATGATTCTTTAGATATTTTATTTTAAAGGTTCAAAAAAACTCATGGTCATTATGCTCTAGTATAGTCTTCCCAGCTACCTTTTTCTAGTTCGAATTAATACAACATCTGGTTATATGCTGTAGACCTTTGGCTGTCATATGAATGGTAGTTCCTGAGTGCCAGGGTGGAACAATATGTAGAAAGAAAGTACAAAATAAGCTTTTTTGGGTTTCTGTTCAGATTAAAAAATCAACAGATTCATTTGTATAGTTCTGTTTCCTCTCAGGGTTTTGAATTGCACCTGATTTTTCCTGTTACTGCCACATATCTAATTGTGGTTCATCTTCAAAATAGAATGTCAGTAAAAATTTGACAAACCAAAAAGGAGGTCTTTTCCTCTCAAGTTCTGCTTTCTTCATTTAAACCATTAGTATGTTCCCCTTTCCCTCCAAGGTAGGGTTAATTTACTGTGGGAATATCTTGATTTCTTTAAAGACAACAGCAACTATGATGGGCAGAAAAATGGCCACCCAAAGATGTCAGTGTCTGAACTCCCAGAATCTGAATCTGTTCTGTTACATTGGAAAAGAATTTTGCAGATGCAGTTACGTTAAGGACCTTAAGATAGGGCGATGACTCCAAATTATCTGTGTGGGGCCAGTGTTACCATATGGGTTCTTAAAATGTAAGAGAGATATGACATAAGGAATTGGCCCTATTTACTGGCTTTGAAGAAGGAAGGGACCATGAGCCAAGGAATGCAGGTGGCCTCTGAGAAAATGCAAAAGGCAAGGAAACATTCTCCCCCTGGTGACGCCAGAAAGGAACACAGCCCTGCTAGGACTTTGAATTTAGCCCACTGAGACTTGTCAAACTTCTGACCAGAACTATAAGATAATAAATTTGTGTTGTTTTTAAGCCATTGAGTATGTGACAATTTGTTATAGCAGCAAATAGATGAATATAGTGGGAGGAGTCACAATCATGTGGTTCTTTTAGTATATGTTTTTCTTCCTCTTGTAATTACCTGTTTTATCCACATATCTTTCTGGAATGACTAGCAAGTTGTTTTTAAAGACCTCTAAATGTCTGTATAAAAAATGAAGTGTAAGTAATAAAATCTAAATAAAGAAGTATTTTTACTTAATGTAGCTTAAAGAAATGGTTGTAGTTTCTATATTTTTATATTTGATGTGCATTTTATCTAATGTAAATAAAGAACAAGGAATTTTAGATGCACTGACTTAAAAAATGACAAATCAGGTGATGTCTGTATTTTCCAGACATTCACAACCTTGCTCTGATATAAATTGAAAGACAAGTGACAAATTATATGATCTTAATTACTTCCAGGTGTTTTCCAGAGACATTTGTTTTCCAAATGTAGATTTTGAATTAAATAACAATGGCGCTAAACCTTTGAAGCCTCATTTCCTAAATGATACTTCAAAAAAACTTTTTCCTGCCACCTATAGAAACAAAATGCCTGTTTTTTTGAAGTCCGTTTGATGTCAATGGTACTTAAAATTATTGCCAGTACACTATCTGATGGCAAGCATGGCAGGGTTAAGAAAACATGGGCTTTAGAGAGATACTTCTTTAGAGTGATATATCTGGGCATCATTTCTGATTAGCTCTGTATGTGTAAATGTTTCAATTTCACTGAACTTCTTTTCTCATCTTTAACATTAAAAATTTGACCTTGAAGAGTTGGCAAAAATCAGATGACACAGAGTCTATTAAGTGTTTTTGTAGGTACTAACTGTTCAGTGACAGTATGATAAAGTTACAATACTCTACAAAACAGCTTCATTGATAAATAATTCACATATAACTCACCAAATTATTCAATATATATATATATATTTAATTCATAGAGCTGTGTAATAATCACAATCAAATTAGGACATGTGTTTGCTCCCTAAAAGAAATCATGCCCATTTGTGTTAAATTCCCATTACCTTCCCTTCCCTAGGCCTAAGCAATCAGTGATCTTTTTCTCTCTCTAAATTTGCTTATTCTGGACATTTCAAATAAATGGAATCATACAATACGTGTTTTTTTGTGACAGTCTTCTTTTACTTAGCATGTGTTTTCAAGTTTTGTCCATGTAGCATATACCAGTATTTCATTACTTTTTCTTCCCAAATAATAATCCATTATAGGGGTACAGTGGCATTAATGGGAGTAAATATTGTTATTGTTAACCAAGTATTAATTCCCTTCATATTTTGAATTTTATGAGAACCATTTTCTGAGTCATTTCTTTGGAATCTAAAAAGTTTATAAGGAATTTGAGGGAGGTGGGTAGCAGAGGAGACAAAAGATTATTTGGCTCAATACTAGACAGTCACATGCAAAAGAATGAAACTGGACCACTTTCTTACCCCATAAACAAGAATAAATTAAAAATAGATTAAAGACCTAAATGTGAGATCTGAAACCATTAACTCCTGGAAGAAAACATAAGCAGTAATCTCTTGGTATCAGCCTTAGCAACATATTTATGGATATATCTCTTCAGGCATGGAAAACAAAAGCAAAAATAAACTATTGGCATGACACCCAAATAAAAAGCTTTTGCACAGCAAAGGAAACCAACAAAACAAAAAGAGAACCTAGTGAATGGGGGAGAGATTTGCAAGTGATATATCTGATAAGGGGTTAATATTAAAAACATATAAAGATCTTAATACAACTCAACACCCCAAAATTAAAACAATCCCATTAAAAACGGGCAAACCCCCTGAATAGACATTTTTCCAAAGAAGACCTACAGATTGCCAACAGATACATGCAAAGATGCTCAACATCACTAATCACTAGAGAAATGCAAATTAAGACCACAATTAGATATCACCTCACACCAGTCAGAATGGCTGGTATCAAAAAGGCAAGTGTTGGTGAGGATGTGGAGGAAAGGGAATCTTTGTGCATTGTTGGTGGGACTATAAATTGATGTAACCGCTGTGGAAAACAGTGTGGAGTTTCGTCAGAAAATTAGAGATATGATATGATCTGGTAATTCCACTGCTGGGTATTTACCCAAAGAAGATGAAAACACTAATTTGAAAAGATATATGCACCCCTATGTTTACTGCAGCATTATTTACAATAGCCAAGATACAGAAGCAACCTAAGTGTCCATTGATAAATAAATGGATAAAAATGAGATCTTGTCATTTATGATAACATGGAGGGACCTAGAGGATATTATACTAAGAAATAAGTCAAAGAGAAGTATCATATGGTTTCACTTGTATTTGGAATCTTAACCAAATAAAACCAAATGACTCTTAAATACAGAGAACAAACTGGCAGTTGTAAGAGGGGAGTTGAGTGGGGTGGGGACATGAGCAAAATACATAAAAAGGATTAAGAGGTACAAACTTCTAGTTATGAAATAGATAAGTCATAGGGATGAAAAATATACCATAGGGAATATAGTCAGTAATAATTTCTAACATTGTATGATGACCACACTTACCATGGGGAACACTGAGTAATGTATAGATCTGTTGAATCCTTGTACATCAAATATAACATTGTATGTTTTTATACTTCAATTTAAAAAACAGTATTGATGGAGAGGCAAAAGGGGTTATTTGTCACGAGGATTATACCTGTATATGCTGATACACCTCCCTCTATACCCCTCCTCTCTATCTATATATAAGCATATAGAGGATATATCTCTAGGATCAGCATATATGAAATTAAACAGTATCTGTTGAGTTGGGGTGGTTGGGGGGAGTAAATATAATTTTAAGTTTTAAGCTTTACATCCAAAAATTATTGAAAATCCCTTCTCTAGTATTTGCTCTATTCTCTTCATGTTTACAGTAAATACAAAAGAACATTAAAAAAGAGGGGACCCTAGACATATATATCTATATGTTGGTCCTTAATTGGCCATGATTATACCTGAGATGGCAGTAGGTGACAGAACAGCAGTTGTGGCCAATGAGAAGTTGGATGCACAGCAGTACAACACAGCACATCTTTGGAAGGTTGGGGAGGGACATCTCCTTTGTAACAACATGGATAATGCCTGTCAGGCAAGAGTAACATGTCATACTTTTAAGGTTTGAGTCTGAGGGACAGTCAATTCTTCTTTTAAAACTTTATAAAAGTTATATGAATTTTAAAAATTATAAAATTTTACAAAATTTTAAGTAAAATTTTAAGTAATATTTTTTCATGAGTAAAAATAAAATCCATATTTATAATGGGAAAAAGGGGAAAATAAATGAATCACAAAAAAGGAAAAACTATAACCTTATCGCCCAGAGATAACTGATTAGCATTTTGTGACTTTTCTTGTGTGTGTGTGTGTGTGTGTTTTCCCAGAATATATCTGTCCATGGATGTAATATGAGTAGGTATGTGGCATATATATTAAAATTGAGACCAACCTATGCATTTTATAAGTTGCTTTTAAAAAAAACCTGGGTGGCTCAGTGGGTTAAGCCGCTGCCTTCGGCTCAGGTCATGATCTCAGGGTCCTGGGATCGAGTCCTGCATCGGGCTCTCTGCTCAGCAGGGAGCCTGCTTCTTCCTCTCTCTCTCTGCCTGCCTCTCTGCCTACTTGTAATCTCTCTCTGTCAAATAAATAAATAAAATCTTTAAAAAAAAATAAAAAAAAAATAAATAAAACCTAATAGCTCCTGAATGTATTAAGTATTTTTAGTAATCAATTAATTACAGTTAATTAAGTATTCACCTATAACAAATTTTAATGTTTGCATGAAATTCTGTCATTTGGATAAACTAGAATTTCTCTAGTCAATCTCTTACTATTAAACAGTGAGTAATTTTTAGTACATTACTAATTTTTTGAAAAGGCCCAAATTAGTTCAGTATTCCACAACATTATATATAATATCATTTTCTTTTTACCATTGGTATACTTCATAAGTTGAGATTTTGCTCTTGAAAATGTGAATGTTAATGCTGCATTTTGCTGTTCTCCAAATATCAGATGTATCTGCAAAACTTCATTTTTTTTTCCTTCTGGTAACTTCTTTATTTAAAAAAAAAAAGCAAACAAACTCCCCAAACTCCCAAAACAATAACAACAAGAAACCTGAATATTCTTAACTTTCTGAAGTTGTCAGCAGAATCAAACCATCTTTTGAGATTATTTGATACACATTGTTTGATTAGTTGATCCATAACTGATGTTGTTGGTCTTTCAAAGTAAGTGGTCTTTCAAAAAACTTCATTTTTTAAATAGAAATTATTTGTGGATTCTAAATTAATGGTGTAAACATGAGGACTTTCACATAACTGCAGGAATCAGGACAATAGCAAAGATTAAAGAAAAATTAGTTTTTCATCATGAACATAGCAGGAAGGAATAAAAAATCAGTATTATTTGTAAGAGTTCATCACTGTTAAACCAATTATTTCTCTCCTTAAACCATATGCTTCTAAGGCCCAGGTGGGTACATGGTCTGCAGCTAAAGATCCAAGAGTATGGCTTTCATGTGATAAACCAGACTATTGGCTCCTTCCCTGTGCACCATAATATTCCACACATTATACCAACAGTATGATTTAGTGGAGACGGCAGAATTCTAGCCAGAGACTTTACTAATAGGCAGCTGTTACACAGTTCAGAAAGAACTTGGCGCAAACAAGGTAGGATAGCAGGACTGTTTATTGGATTTTGGGAAGAGATCAAAGCAGAAGCCTGGTTGCCCAACGCTGGGGAGGGAAGAGTTGAGCTGTGACTCACTTATCATAGTCCTCAAGGGATCATCTCTGGAAGGATGAGGTCTGGGGTTTGATTGGCCACCTGTTGCTTGGGAGATGGGTGCTCTAAATTAGTCAAGAGGTTTTTGAACTGAGGCTGTTCATTCATTCCTTAGTTTATTCCCTGTTGACTCAGGAACCTGAGACAGGACAGCTGCCATAGGATCAGTTTTGGGGTGTTGAGGAAGGCACTCATGGTGAATGTTATATCAAGCCATCTGTATCTTCTTACTTATTTTCATGTTTCTAGTATCCCCCTAATGACAGTCTTGCATCTTCACTTTCCTCTGGTCTTTTGAAGATAGCTGATGTCTACCTTTTTGATTTCACACTTTTCTCTCTCCATTCACAAGGGTTTTAAATAAAAGGAAAAAAAAACCCCAAATTGTGTATAGAATTTCTTTTTTAGCCTTTGGACTAATTTCTGAGTGGAATTTGGTAGAAAGAAAACATTTGATAGAATCCCATTTTCTGTCTCAGTCTCACTATTAATCAGACAGATATTTGGAATTTGTTTTTCCTTAATAGCAATATTGTGTGAAGATTAATGAGCTTATGTTCATGAACTACTTTATGTTAATTGTGAAAAATTCTAATATGATTGTATAATAGTTCTTCCATGTCCATTTTTAATATCTGTGCCACCTTCACATCTGTCAAGTTACCTTCAATTTATGCCTACAGTCATTACCTTCTTTTTATTTTACAATGGAAATAAATTTATTCTCTGAGAATATAGAATCATTATAAAAGCCTTCAAACAGTACACTGAAACAAAGTCGCACCTAGCCTACTTATCATGCAGTTGAGGAAATATCCTTTTCTTCTTAGTCCACAAGGAGGTTTTTTTTTTTTTTTTTAAATCAGAGAGAAATGATAATTTTTGAAAAAAAATTTAAAAATCACCTCTTCAATCCATTAATGAATGACATCAGTTGGTTTCTTCATGTTATCCTTTGTTTTATGGAAATAAAACCTATGTCATATTCAATTTACTGATACTTGACTTAGGAATTTTCATTAGTATTCACAAAGGGGAAGTGGTCTACAGGTTTCCTGTCCCTCTCACCTTATTAAGGAAGTTCCATGGGTAGTTTCTTTGTGTTTTAGGGGGAGGGAGATTAACATTTTATCAGGTTTTTGGATCAGAATTGTGCCAACCTCATAAAATTAATTTGGAAGATTATTACTTTTTTTTTTTTTTTTTGGCCTATGCTTTGGAACCATTTGAAAATGGTGGGCACTTCCTATCCCCTAATGATTGGCAGAACTTGCCTGTAAAATCAGCTAGGACTGGTATCTTGTTCATGATAGATCCTTGACAATAACGGAAAGTTGCTGTGAAGGCTTAGCTAAAGGTTTTTGACTGTTATCTTTTTGTAAACATCAGTATAAAGTTCTTGCTTGTCCTGGTTAATGCATTTTGCTTTGAATTCTTTTTTATTTAAGGTTTTATTTATTTGAGATACAGAGCAAGAGCACAAGCAGGGGGAGAGGCAGTGGGAAATGGAGAAGCAGGCTCCCCAGTGAGCAGGGAGTCCGATATGGGGGCTTGATCCTAAGGCCCTGAGATCACAACCGGAGTCAAAGCAGACACTTAATTGACTGAGCCACCCAGGCACCCCTGTTTTGGTTTGAATTCTACATTGATAGTAACATTGCCTGCTTTATGTCTATAAAAAGACTTTGTACATACATGTTCTTAACCAAAACCTGGAAGCAACCCAATATCCATCAATAGGTGAATGGAAAAATAAATTGTGATATATTCATGCAGTGAAATACTACTCAGCAACACACAAAAAAATGAACTCTTAATACATGCAACAACCTGAGTGGATCTCAGTTACATGGAATGAAAGAAGCCAGAGAGGCACCTGGGTGGCTGAGTCGGTTGAGTGTCCAACTCTTGATCTCATCTGTGGTCTTGATCTCAGAATTGTGAGTTTGAGCCCCACATTCCTGCATTTTAAAAAAAGAAGCCAGACACAAACACACACAAATGTACAATATGTTTGATTAAATTTATGTAAAATTGTAGAAAATGCTCACTCATCTGTAGTGACAGAAAGTAGATCCTTTGTTGTCTGGGATGGCAGTAGGGTAGAGTGGGGAAAACCATGAAGGAGGCATTACCAAGGGGCAAAGACTTTTGGGGGTGATGTATATATACATTATTTTCATTATAGTGAAGGTTTTGTGAGTGTTTACATATGTGAAAATGTATCAAACTGTATATTTTAAGTGTGTGCAGTTTAGTATACTTCAATTATTCTTCAGTAAAGTTGAATGATTTATCCATTCAACATTGACTTGAAGTGCAATCTTTATCTGATACTAAATTCGGTGTATGTATGTGTGCTTATTTAGATACTCTTCAATTCTATTGAACAAATGTATTTGACTTTATATTTCTATACTGATTATCAAGAATCAGGGGTGCCTGGCTGCCTCAGTCAGTAGAACTTGTGACTCTTGATCTTGGGGTTGGTGAGTTTGAGCCCCATGTTGAGCATAAAGATGACTTAAAAATAAACAAAATTCTCCCAAAACAAGCAAAAGAATTAAACAGCATCTCTTTTTAGTAAAGGCATTAACAGACCTGGGAAGCCATCTGAAAAAAACATGGATGGATTTATTCTCACACACCGGATAAACTTCAAGCAGAGCAGTAATGAGCCCTGTACCACTCAACCCCTGCCTTGGCCTGCAACCTAATGACCGATACTCAAGTTGGGCTATGGCAAATGTTAGGCTCTGGCACTAATACCAGCATCTTTTTTTTTTTTTTTTAATTGGAGTATGGTTGACACACAATGCTATATTAGTTTCAGGTATACAACATAGTGATTCGACTGCTCACTGCAAGTGTAGCTACCATCTGTCATACAATATCAGCATTTTTTTTTTTATTCTAGAGACTTTCCAGGGAACCCTCTCCCCCAGGACTAGAATTTATCAAGAGGGCAGCTGCCCCTGTTTTTTCTTGCTCTTCCATAGGTACAGATAAAGTTAGATATCAGCTTTTTTTTTTTTAAGATTTTATTTATTTATTTGGCAGACAGAAATCACAAGTAGGCAGAGAGGCAGGCAGAGAGAGAGGGGGAAGCAGGCTCCCCGTGGAGCAGAGAGCCCGATGGGGGGCTCGATTCCAGGACCCTGAGATCATGACCTGAGCCGAAGGCAGAGGCTTTAACCCACTGAGCCACCCAGGCGCCCCTCGATATCAACCTTTTTTCCGCAAGAGCCAGGCCTCTGATGGAGTCCTATGCTCCCTGGAGAAGTGCTGTGTTTCTTTGATTACTAACCTGATTGCATTTACTCTCTTGGCAGCCACACACAGCCTCATTTTCTAAGGAAAATAGGGTGCATGCACCCAAGTGAGAGGCATCCCTTCCTTTTTGCTTTCCTGCAGTTGAGGGATACTGATTGTCATATGGCACTTTGAATATTTACTGAAGTATCTATAGCAAAATCAGTGCACTTTGATCAGCATTATCCCACCCTGCACATTTAAATATATATCTCTCAGACCTGTTCAGCTTCTTCAGAATGCCCGTGTAGCCTGACCAAAGCTACAGGACTGCACTTCATGGAAGGACCGTACACACAGCGGCAGCTTACTGATATAGCTAAATGTGAAAAATGACTCACAGAATGAAAGTTTAACTTAATGTGTATGATGAATAACTGATAAACAATTAAAACTGCGTAAATTACATGGTTAAGTAATAAGTCAAAGTAATTAATAACTGGTAAAAGAATTACCATTTGGTCCTAATCACCCTGTGTTTACTTGTGCACAGAACTTCATGAACTGCAGGGGGAACTGCAGACAGAGGTTTGGTTACACGGTTTCCTGAAGTCAGCTAGGTGTAAGTCTGGCTGATAATTCAAACTAAATAAAGACTTCTTTAAAAACCAAAAAAGAATTTGTAGGGTACCGTTTTATCTCAGGTTCTGTCAGCCTCAAGCTGGAAAGAAAATAAACCGGGAACTCTTGTATACAGTCGCCCCCCCAACCCGCTCATTTAATGTCTGTTTAAAGAATGCGAAAGCAGTTTACTTGAATGGTTATGCATTCCTTTTAAACAGATACTGCTGTTTAATTGTCTCAAACAGTTCTGAAATGATACAATTAGGGGACTTTTTGCATTTCTACTTAGGTTGAAACTCTCCTCTTGTCTGTTATACAAACTTAGTGCTTAAAAATATTCTGTAGCAATATCTTTGCACTTACTCAGTTACCACTGCCAGATCCTCTCCTTGACTTCATTTTTATCTGTAAAGCAATCTTTGGTTGTGTCTGTACACAAACCCCATCATAAAACAGTATGGTATCCACATCATTGCAGTTGATCTAATTACTTTGTTAACTTTTTCCTTCATATGGTGGCTTGAGGAGGATTTTCAAATATTTATTTATTTTTATTTTTTATTGATTTACTTTTTTTTTTTTTTTACTTGGGATCAAGTTGTATTATTTTATTCACATCACTAATTTTTTTTCCAATTTATTTATTTTCAGAAAAACAGTATTCATTATTTTTTCACCACACCCAGTGCTCCATGCAAGCCGTGCCCTCTATAATACCCACCACCTGGTACCCCAACCTCCCACCCCTCCACCACTTCACTCCCCTCAGATTGTTTTTCAGAGTCCATAGTCTCTCATGGTTCACTATTGATTTACTTTTTAAAGATTTTATTTATTTATTTATTTATTTGACAAAGAGACACACACACACAGCAAGTGAGGGGGCACAAGCAGGGGGAGTGAGAGAGGGAGAAGCAGGCTTTCTACTAAGCAGGGATCTGACGTGGGCTCAATCCCAGACCAGGGATCATGACCTGAGCTGAAGGCAGGCGCTTAATGACTGAGCTACCCAGGCACTCCCTGAGGAGGATTTTTCTTTTTTTATTAGAAAATTAAGATATTAATAATGTCATCTGAAATGAGGAAATCAGAATTCTGTTGGGAGAATAGTTTTATATCAAATAGACAAATTATAAACTGTCCTTGGTTTATTGTTTGGAAGATATTCAAATATGCATGCATGTGCTCTTGGGCATCTAATACAGCAGCTTTAATGACCTTGCCCATTTAACTATGATTGGGTGAACAATTCTTGATCTGAGAATCAGTATGTAAGGGAGGATGACAGAATTGGAAATAAATATAAAATACCTTCAGTATAAAGCACCGTGTGTATAATGTATGCACCAGAGGTTATGATAGCCACAAAACAGGTTGAAACCTCTATAGATAAAGCATGTCTTATCATATCTTTACTGTCTGCATCATACCTCCATTGAGCTGAATTCTGGTTCACATTCTACCCGACATCTGAAAATTTGAGAACAAACTCTAGAACAGAATTGTCATTAGATAGAGAAGGTCCCTTCTCCTCCCTCAGCCCCTGCCCATCCTCTCAAGCTGAAATTAGTACGTACTTCAATAAGGTTTGCTTTGTTTTCCTTGACTTTCTTCCTTAGAGTCAGTGAGCAAAGAAGTCACCTTGGTAATGGCTTGCGTGACCAATTAGATTCTTCAGAAAGCCCAAGTTTACTCCTCTCTCATTTCCCAATCAAAATGATATTTATATAATCACCACAGTTTGAGTCACTACTAAAATTGAGACCACAGAGGGCCTAAAGGACTAGTTTTGATAGTTTATTGGTTTATAAAAATAACATTTTTTTCCTGATTGCAAAACAATCATGTAATTTCACAACATTGGAAAATACAGAAAAACACATACAAAAAGTTCCTATAATCCCAATACCCTAGAAATCGTACTTGTTAACATACAGTTATATAACTTTCTAGTCTTTTTTTCTTATGAATATATTATGTGTGAGGAATAAATACAGTATATTTTCTAGCTTAAATTAATCATTTATTCAAAATATATTTGTTGAGTACCAACTATGCACTACTGTGTCTGACAACAGATTATTACATAGTAACTGTTTTAAACCCATTTTAATAAATAATTCTATGAGCATTTTCCCACATCACACACCATTTATGACCTGTTTTTAGATAAATTTGGGACTTGACAGCCCTGGTCCACTGTGGTTAAGAGAATGTGCCATTTGAGAACTATAGGGGAGAGGACTGCCCTCCCAGAAGGGCTTATCAGGTCACCATGTGGTATTGTGCTTAGAGCTTGGTCAGGGAATCCTCTCTTGTTTCCACACAGCATGATAGAAGTTCCTGGAATGAATATCAAGAACAGGAAAGCAGGAGGAGTACTTGGGGAGTTGTAACTTGAGACTCATCTCCAAATCATACATTGAATTAATATTCTAATTTAAAAAACTGGATTCTTGGGGCGCCTGGGTGGCTCAGTGGGTTAAAGCCTCTGCCTTCAGCTCATGATTCCAGGGTCCTGGGATCGAGCCCCGCGTTGGGCTCTTTGCTCAGCAAGGAGCCTGCTTCCCTTCCTCTCTCTCTGCCTGCCTCTCTGCCTACTTGTGATATTTGTCTGTCAAATAAATAAATAAAATCTTAAAAAAAACCCCACAAAAACCAAAGCTGGATTCTTGGCCAATGCTTCTGGATCACGTATTTTAATTTAATTTTCACAAAAATAATTCAAATTTAAAGCTTTTTTTCTAGTATCAATTAACTTTAATTCTGACATATTCTTCTCTAGGCAATTCCAGATACATTCTTTTTAATCTCTAACCAATCCCTATTACCTTAAATATTCTATGCAGTGCCCTTAAAGTAATTTTCTTTACCCAAACTGGGTCTGTACTGGTAGGCTGTGCACAGTGGTTCCCTCCTTATCACAGCACTTACAGTCTAGCAGAGGAAGAGAGACAAACAGTTAAACATACAAATAAATATGTCACTATAAATTGAGAAAATATGTTTCAAGGAAACTGTTTCTAGGATGGAGATTAAAGGGCACAAACCCTTACACTGGCTGATCAGGGAGGACGTCTTAGGGAACTAATGTATAAACTGAGACTTGAAGAATGAGAAGAGACAGCCAAAGAGCCAGGCAGAACATTCCTTACACAGGGCCAAGTGGGTATATGTCTTATACCCTTTATATGTCTGAAGGATGTCACATGCTGCTAGAGAATAGTGTCTACTGAGTGATTTTAGAGGAGGAGAGATAGTGATGGGCAGGAATGTTTGGGACTAGAGTCATATCATATGTAGGCCATGATAGCAAGCTTGGACTTTAAGGATAATGAAAAATCCACTGAGAGATATTAAGCAAGTAAAAGATATAATGAGATTTATATTTAAAAAATCTGTAATTTGTGAGGAGAATCAATTAGAATGGGACAATTGAGGAAGTATGAAGATCAATAAAGACACCATTGTAGTAGTTTAGGCAAGAAATGATAGTGACTTGGGTTAAGGTGGTAGATTAAGTAGATTAAGGAGATATTGACGGATGCACTATAGAAGCACTGTTCAACAGAAATATAATGAGCCACAAATAGAAGCCAAATATATATTTAAAAAAAATTTTTTTTTTTTTAGTATATTTTGACAGAGAGGGATCACAAGTAGGCAGAGAGGCAGGCAGAGAGAGAGGGGGAAGCAGCCTCTCTGCCGAGCAGAGAGCCCAACGCGCGGCTCGATCCCAGGACCCCGAGACCATGACCCGAGCTGAAGGCAGAGGCCTCAACCCACCAAACCACCCAGGCACCCCCAAATATATATTTAAAAATTTCTCATAACCAAAGATATTTGCAAACGATATATCCAATAAGGGGTTAGTATCCAAATATATAAAGAACTTATACAACTTATGCCAAAAATCCACATAATCCAATTAAAAATACATGGACAGGGTGCCTGGGTGGCTGATTCAGTTAAGTGGCCAACTCTTGGTTTTGGCCCAGGTCATGATCTCACGGGTCATGAGATAGAGCTCTTAGTGGGGCTCCATGCTGAAGAGGGAATCTGCTTGAGATTCTTACTTTCCCTCTGCCCCTCCCTACCCCTGCACACATGCTCTCCCTCTAAAACAAGTAAAACAAATCTTAATAAAAAAAAAAAAAGCTTATTAAAAAGACATGAACAGACATGTCTTCAAAGACATACAGATAGGGGTGCCTGGGTGGCTCAGTGGGTTAAGCCTCTGCCTTGGTTCAGGTCATGGTCTCAGAGTCCTGGGATGGAGCCCCACATTGGGCTCTCTGCTCAGCAGGAAGTCTACTGCCCTCTCCCAACCGCCTGCCTCTCTGCCGACTTGTGATCTCTGTCAAATAAATAAATAAAATATTAAAAAAACCCCACACAGATAGCCAACAGACACATGAGAATATGTTCAACATCACTAATCATCAGAGAAATGCAAATCAAAACCACTATCAGATATTACCTCACACCTGTCAGAATGGCTAAAATCAAAAACACAAGAAAAAATAAGTGTTGGTAAGGATGTGGAGAAAAAGGAACCCTCATGCACTGTTGATGGAAATGTAAAGTGTGGTGCAGCCACTGTGGAAAACAATATGGAGGGTCCTCAAAAATTAAAATTAGAAATGCTCTATGATCCAGTAATTGCACTACTGGGTATTTACCCAAAGAATATGAAAACACTAAATTTAAAAAGATAAAGGCCTATGTTTATGGCATTATTATTTACAATAGCCAAATTACGAAATAGCCTGTGTCCATCAACAGATGAATGGATAAAGAGTTATATTCCAGCCATAAAAAAATGAGATCGTGACCTTTGCAACAACATGGATGGAGCTGATTATAATGCTAAGTGAAGTAAGTCAGTCAGAGAAAGACAAATTCTGTATGATTCCACTCATATGTGGAATTTAAGAAACAAAACAAATGAACAAAAAGGAAAAAGAGACAAGCCAAAAAACAGACTCTTGGTTACCAGAGAGAGGTGGGTAGGGGGGTGAGTGAAATAGGCAAAGGGAATTAAGAGTACACTTACTATGATGAGCACTGAGTAATGTGTCAAATTGTCAAATAACTCTATTGTACACCTGAAAATAATATAACACCAATGGCACGGAGCCTTTCCCATATAGTTTCTTCTAGGAGTTTCATAGATTCAGATCTTATATTTAAGTCTAAATCCCTTTTAGTTAATTTGTGTGATTTGTATAAGATAAGGGTCCATTTTCATTATTATTACATGATTATCCAGATTTCCAACATCATTTATTAAAGAGACTATCCTTTTCCCATTGAGTATTCTTGGTTCCCTTGTCAAATATTAGTTCACTGTATTTGCATAGTTTATTTCTGAACTCTTTACTCTGTCAGTCTATGTGTCTCTTTTTATGCCAGTATCATTCTATTTTGATTATTATAGCTTTGTAAAGGAGTTTCCAGCTTTGTTATTCTTGCTCAGGATAGCTTTGGCTAATTGAGGTCTTTTGTTGTTCCACAAAAATTTTAGGATTTTTTTTTCTATTTCTGTGAAAAATGCCATTGGCATTTTGATAGGAATTGCACTGGATTTATGAATGACTTTTGGTAATATGGGAATTTTAGCAATATTAAGTCTTCTGATTTAAAAACATAGAATATCTTTCCATTTATTTGTGTCTTTTTCAGTTTCTTTCATCAAAGTCTTATACAGGCGTATTTTGGAGATATGGTGGGTTTTGTTCCAGGCCATCACAGTAAAGTCAGTATCACAATAAAGCTAGTCAAACGAGAGTTTTGGTTTCCCAGTGCATATAAAAGTTATATTTATACTATACTTTTGTCTATTAAGTGTGCAACAGCATCATTTTGTCTAAGAAATTTATATACCTTAATTAATAAACACTTTGTTGCTAAGAAATGGTATCATCTGAGGTTTTAGTGAGTCATGATTACTGATCACAGATTATCATAATGAATATAATAAAGAAAAATATTGCCAGAATTACCAAAATGTGACGCAGAGACATGAAATGAATAAATGATATTAGAAAAATGGCACCAATAGACTTGCTTAATGCAGAATTGCCATAAACATATTTGTAAAAAATGGAATATCTCTAAAGCACAATAAAGTAAAGCATAATAAGATGAGGTATGCTTGTGATTTTCAGTATACAGATCTTATACCTCTTTCATTAAATTTATTCCTAAAGTTTTCTTATCATTTTTTTATGCTATTATGAATGAAACTGGTGTTTTTATTTTCTTTTCAGACATTTTATTTTTAGTGTGTAGAAATGCAACTGATTTTTGTGTGTCAAATTTGCATCCTACAACTTTACTGAATTTGTTAGATTCTGGAACATATTATTTTTGTCACTTTTATTTTCTGGGTATTTGTCAAGAATGGTAAAATATCTGAGATTTTATCCTATATGCAAGGTAATATGGTAACCTGCCATAGTTTCATGGATGCTGGCATAAGACATAAGACTCCTAGATCAGAAACAAAAAGACTATTTATTACTTATAGCATTAACAGCAGTCCAAGAACTGGTATTTCTGCTAGTTGCCTGAATTCCACTTCCCCCATGGCAATGTGAAGAAGGCTAGGTGATACTTCCCTACATGGTAAGTTGCATTACAGGGAAGAAACCCTGAGTTTAGGAAACCTGAAAAAAATTTAAATTATTTATTTTTAAGAATTCAAATATAATTAACATACAGTGTTATATCGGGTTCAAGTGTACAATATAATGATTCAACAATTCAACCATGTGTACTCATCATAAGTTAACTCCTAGTCCCCTTCACCTATTTCATCCATCCTCACACCCACCTCTCCTCTGGTAACCATCAGTTTGTTCTCTCTAGTTAAGAGTATGTTTTTCAGGGTGCCTGGGTGGCTCAGTGGGTTAAGCTGCTGCCTTCGGCTCAGGTCATGATCTCAGGGTCCTGGGATCGAGTCCCGCATGGGCTCTCTGCTCAGCAGGGAGCCTGCTTCCTCCTCTCTCTCTCTGCCTGCCTCTCTGCCTACTTGTGATCTCTCTCTGTCAAATAAATAAATAAAATCTTAAAAAAAAAAAGAGTATGTTTTTCAGTTTGTCCCTTTTCTCTTTTGTTTCTTAAATTCCATATATGAATGAGACCATATGGTATTTGTTTTTTTCTCTGACTGACTTACTTCAGTTATCATTATACCCTCAAGGTCCATCCATGTTGTTGCAAATGGCAAGATCTCTCTTTTTTAATGGCTGAGTAATATTCCATTGTATATACATACCACATCTTCTTTATATATTTATCTAAATTTTTATTCTGGGGGCACCTGGGTGACTCAGTTGTTAGGCATCTGCCTTCCGCTCGGGTCATAATCCCAGGGTCCTGGGACTGAGCCCTGCATCAGGCTCCCCGCTCAGCGGGAAGCCTGCTTCTCCCTCTCCCACTCCCCCTGCTGTGTTCCTTCTCTCGCTGTGTGTCTGTCGCCAAATAAATAAAATTTTTTTTAAATATTTTATTTATTGGGACGCCTGGGTGGCTCAGTTGGTTGGATGACTGCCTTCGGCTCAGGTCAGGATCCCGGAGTCCTGGGATCGAGTCCCGCATCAGGCTCCCAGCTCCATGGGGAGTCTGCTTCTCTCTCTGACCTTCTCCTTGCTCATGCTCTCTCTCACTGTCTCTCTCTCAAATAAATAAATAAAATCTTTAAAAAAATATTTTATTTATTTATTTGACAGAGAGAGATCACCAGTGGGCAGAGAGGCAGGCAGAGAGAAAGGAAGGGAAGCAGGCTCCCTGCTGAGCAGAGAGCCCGATGCTGGGCTCGATCCCAGGACCCTGAGATCATGACCCGAGCCGAAGGCAGAGGCTTAACCCACTGAGCCACCCAGGCGCCCCTAAATAAAATCTTTAAAAAAAATTTAATTTTGAAGCTTCAAAGGGAGATATTCCAAGATCTTTCCAAGGCTGTTTACTATACAAACATCCTTGGATAGATAGTCTAGGACAAAGGAAGTTAGTGCCTTACCACTTGCAAGATGTGTAGAAATGTGAGAGACCTATGAAGAATTGTTTTCCAACAATATCCATTCCTTGTTTCTACACCATCTTGGCTTCTAGAGATTTTCCCTAAGAATATGCCACTCTACTGGCCACTATGATTAATCTGAAGAAATTAGAACCAAATGCATTCACTTTGTCTCATACAAACACATACTTATCAACAGCACTCTAAGCAGCAGTTGAGGCAAACTACAGTATTGACCTTTAACTGTGACCCTCATGTTTCCAGCTGAACAACTCTCATAAACTCATCAGGTCTACCTTAGAAAGCTAGATGGCTTTACTAATCATTAGAGAAATGCAAATCAAAACCACAGTGAGCTATAACTGTACACCCATTAAGATGACTACTATTAATAAGCTGGAAAATGACAGCACTAATGAGGATGTGGAGAAATTGGAACCCTTGTGCACTATTGGTCGGAGTGTAAAATGGTGCCAGTATTATAGAAAACAGTATGGTGATTCCTCAAAAAATTAAACATAAATTATGATATAACTCAGCAATTCTACTACATATATGTCTAAAAGAATTGAAAGCAGGACTTTGAAGAGATATTTGCCCACCCACATTTATAGCAGTGTTATTCACAGTAGCCAAGAGGTGGAGGCAACCCAAATGTCCACTGATGGGGGAACGGATCCACAAAATGTGGCCTGTATACACAATGGAATATTATTCTGCTTTAAAAAGGAAGAAAATCCTGTCATACACAACAACATGCATGGACCTTGAGAACAATATGTGATGTGAAATAAACCAGTCACAAAAGACAAATATTATATAATTCCACTTATATGAGGCATTAAAATAGTCAAATTTATAGAAACAGAAAGTAGAAATGGTAGTTACCAGGGGCTGGGAGTAGGGAGGGGAAATAGGGAGTTGTTTAAGAGGTACAGAGTTTCAGTTTGCAGAATTAAACAGCTGTAGAGATCTATTGCACAACAATGTAAATATACCTAACATTACTGCCCACTTAAAACTGGTTAAGATGGTAAAAGAGTATGCATGTGTATTTTACTGTAATTAAAAAAAGCCTCAAACCAGGTGACTTTCTCGTTTAGGTTTTTTTTTTTTTTAGATTTTATTTTATTTATTTGAGAGAGAGAGACAGTGAGAGAGAGCATGAGCGAGGAGAAGGTCAGAGGGAGAAGCAGACTCCCCATGGAGCTGGGAGCCTGATGTGGGACTCGATCCCGGGACTCCAGGATCACGCCCTGAGCCGGAGGCAGTCGTTTAAGCAACTGCGCCACCCAGGCGTCCCTCTCGTTTAGTTTTTATATCGACTTACCCATCACCCAACCAACAATGATCAACTCATGACAAGATTAACAGTTTATTCCTGTTTAATCTATGTCCCTACCTTCTCCTGCATCCTTGGTTATTTTACATCATATAATTTCATCCATAAATCTGAATGTATCCCAAAGATAAGGACTTCTAAAAATTTTTATTATTAACTTTATCAATCTATCCATCATCACAAAACTATCATCACGCCTAAAAAAATGAATGATTTCTGGTAGCTGTGCCTAAGTGTGGTCTTCTTTTTTCTTTACCCTACTTAAAATTTATATTGATTCTGTATCTTAATAAGGTTCTTCAATTTGGAAAATAATCAGACATTATCTCTTTAAATTTTCTTTCTGCCCTCTTTAGTCCATCTCTTCCTGTGCAACTCTGTAACTACAAAATTGTTAGATTTTCTCGCTGTATCATTTATATCTCTTGCTTGGTTCACAGCCAACCTATGATGGGGGAAAAAAAAGAAACAGAAAAAACTGAGTCTGAGAGTTCCTCTGAAATATATTTGGGAGGATAATATATTGTCATAATTTTTTATTTTTTCCACCATCCCCAGAAGCTGTTATGTTCTGATTCTGGGCTTTCTAGCTTCAGGGTACCAGAAACAGCCTTTATATGGAAGGTCCAAAAAAGGAACATGGATGAAAATGGGAGTTTCTTGCTACCTGGAATAAAACCTTACCACTCGAGTTTTTGTTTCGGGATATAGACGTAGGAGGAGAGTGGCAGTGGGGGCACGAAAGTGGCAGGGGGTTTTTGAGGAGGGCAGAGGATACAGAACTGACAAGAGTGTAGATTAGCTTTCAGAGATTGGGGTGGCATGCCAGTCTTATGAATACTGGGAACCTGTCCCCCTTGCCTTCCTAGTAAGGTCTTCAGATGGGGAGTTAAAGTGGGGCATGTTGATGGTGAAAATTTGTGACTCTTTAAGTACTGATTTAAGGGCATCTGCCTGGCTCAGTTGGTAGAGCATGAGACTCTTGCTCTCAGGTTCATGAGTTTGAGTCCTATGGGGGGTGTAAAACTTAGTAATAATTTTTAAAAGCTGACTTATGAGATCTCTGGCAGAGAATAATGGTGTGGTCAATTTTTGGATGAACTGGTGGGCTTAAGCAATAAGCACTTTGTGTATGACCATGATGGTCTGAGGATCAGGAGAGATTTACCCTCTTCTCAGGGTACCACCCTGTCCCCCATTCTGGGAGAGCTGAGGAGGAAAAGGCAGTCTCCCAAATGTGAGCCGGAATATCTTGATACCTCTGGCTGGTGGGGGCTGAGCAAGATTTGCTTCCGAGTGGTGCATATCCATTAATGTGATCTATCTTACTCTTGAATGTTGTAGAACAAATTCATACCTTGTTTTGGTCTCTAGAACGTATTGTCATCATCCAGCTATACTTCCGTCTTTCTCAGCTTAATCTAAATTAAAAAAAAAAAAAGATCTGGAAAGTAAATTTAAGAGCCCTCTTTTATCCTTTGACTTCCTTTGCTAGCAGCTCTACCAGTCTTTAGGAAACTTCAAAAGGACACATAGGAACGAAGGAAAAAAAAATCAAGACTGCTATTCTGAAGTGCAGTAGACCAGGAGGAAGAAAGAAACCTTGATAGGAACAACAGGTAGTAGCAATCAAAGGTGAATTAGACAGTATAATGCTCAGGGCAAAAGAAAGGAATGATGTTGCACCCGCTAGATCAAAGTGGGGCCTGAGGTGTGGGCTGGCAAGAGACTTTCGTCCATTCTTTACCTATTAGGCCATCCCAGACATATACCCCTTATCCCCAGTCTCTGTCTTTACCTCCTGTATGTGATTCAACTACTGTGCTGGAACCCTGACTCCAAATAATACTGGCCAGCACGGGTGGCTTGTAACTAGGGCAAAGAAGTCCACGTCCTATTGCCCAACAAGGAAGGAGGTCTGCAAAAGGAATGAAAGAGGGTGTTGTTACTGAAACTGTATCACAGGCCAAAAACGTGGAACTCTCCATGAATTTTCTCATTGAAATACTATGCATCGTTCTAGAGTATTATTTAGCACAGGTGCATTTTGCTTCGGTTTAACTGTTAACACAACCATATGGTGGGTTAAACAGGCTTTTATGGCCTTTCCTAAGAACCTAACCACTGAGTATACCATTGTTTCTAGGGTAAAATGCTTTTAAAATCCCACAATAGACTGATAAAAGAACCTTTGGATGCAATCTGTTTGCAAATTGGATTGGCCTGGCTGGGTTAAAGAGGCTCACCCTGCTTCTCAGCTTTAATGTCTATCCCTGTACAAAGAAGGCAAAGTCTTTTATAGGGACAGATAAGCCACCTACTCTGAATTTAAATAAAGATAAAGATTGGTTCTTTGTAGGACAGTCTGTCTGATTTAAGACAGGCCATATTTAATGAAATGTGGCATTAAATGGGCCTGCTTTAAATGAAACATTTTGTACAAAGTTCTGTAATATTACCAAACCATCTGTGTTTACTTTCATCTGAAAGCAAAAGTTTCATTCTTATTTTGGGTCAAAAATGGCATGGCTCATTGTGATAAAGGGTGTGAGTATCATCAAGTAAAAAGTAAATAAAAAAGAGGGTTTTATTTTTTTATTGGTTGCCATTTTTGATGGAAAATAAATTAAATATGTGGAGTCAAAAGTGAGGTAAAATAGGAGGTGGTTGACAATTTAGTCATGGTTTATGTAACATTTGTTTTTCTTTTACATGAACACATTATACCATCCATCAGGACAAATTAATATGTCTTGGGCCTTTAAAAACTATAAAAAAATAATTTTAATGGTTCCAATAACAGCTCCAGATGAATGCTGGAAAACAGATACTCCAAACTGTCGAACAGCATATGTATTACTTGGCTCTGTTATAAGTGCAAGTAAATGCTGCTTTTGTATGAAGTTTCCTTGACTGCCAGCGGAAGAACTGTAACACATTTATTGCGAACAAAATTGGAATGGGAATGTGACATGTTACAACAGAATGGTACCAAATTTCTTCTTGCCACTTGGACTGAATTAAAATAATAAATCATTAGGATAATAAAGGGTTCTTGGTTAAATGAAGGAATAATTTAATTAAAAAGTTTTTTTTTTAAATAGCAGGTTCATACATATATCACTTGAGATACAGAGTATTTATTTTAAAAACATGATTTTTGTTATGTGGGGAAATAGATTTAGATCCCATATAAATGTGTGTTAAATGGAAAAAAGTATCAGACAAATTTTAGACACAAATTCAACTGTGGTATGGAAAGTGTTTACATAAAAAGGCAGTTCCTACTTGCTATTTACTGCAGGTAAGGGATTTCAGGATGCTGTCCTGTGTTTGAAATGGATGAATCATGCCATTATTTATTGCGGTTAATTGCTAATGTTTGTGGGAAGCACAGTATGTTGCAAAGCAGGACTGAGTAATCCATGATGACCTTTTGTGCTATCAAAGCTTTATCAATTAGAAGCTCCTGATTATAAATTCAGAGAACACCCAGTGAGGACCATCAAAAAGAAATTACACTTGGCTTCTTATGCCATCCATTCTTGCAGGAGGCTCCTTTTCCTTCAAACTGAGTTCTCTCTAGGGTACTGTTTCCAAATCCACAAAGTGAAGCAACCATATTCAAAATGTTTTCCAACTTCAAGGAGTATTGTGGTTTTTACAAGCAATAGCAGGAATTACAGAAAAATAGTGGTTATATTTTCCTGATAAATGCCTTTCTTCTTGAGGCCCCTGCACTGGCTGCCTCACTTACTTCCTGGTCACTGCCCCCCCCATCGATTATATTTTGTTTATTCTGGGCTTGTATGACCTTTAGAAAACTTCGTTAAATATTTCCAAATTGTTAATTAAAGCCCTTATTTTACTGATGCTTTTTATTGTGAGTCAGTCTTAAAATATTCGTTCTCAATCACCGAGCTCCAGACAGGATTGTTCAGTTTTTACTCTCCTTCATGTTGCCGCAGCTTCGGACATTGTTTAATGCCTCCTTCTTGAAATGCTCTGCTTTCGTGTCTTCTATGACTACATTGTCCTGGCTCTTTTTTTGTTTACTTTGCCCTTTTTCTTCTTTTTAGAACTGACTTACCTTTTTTATATTCTCTAATTTGGTCATTACCCAAGACTGAGGCCTCAGCTTTCTTTTCCTCCTCTACTCTCTTGGCAAGTTCATCTACTCCCAACGATCATCCAGGCTCCAGGTCTGCATTTCCAACTGCTGTCGAACATCTCTACCATCTACATCAAACATCCAGAATCACATTCCAATCTCTGCCCAGATTCAGCATCTTAAATTGTTACCTGAACTACTCCCTGAAATCCTCTCACCAGTTTCTCTTGGAGGATTGCTGCTACTGAGTCCCACGTTGCCACTAAATTGTCGTTCTCCTTTCTCCCGTGTCCCCCCAGTGTGGGCTGGTCCAACAAGCCTGCACTTCTGCTTTGGCGTCTGTTTATAACTGCTGAGGAGTTCATGGAGCGGTCGGGTAGTTCTGGTCTCCGCTGGGCTCCTTTGTGAGGCTGTGGTCAGCAGAGCCACCTACCCAGCCCATAACTGTGGTCAGTTACGTAGGTAGGTAGGTGGCTCTGCTGACCTTGTTGGGGCCTACTCACATGTTTCAATGTCTGCTGGTGATAGGTTGGTCTTTTACTTTCTTACCTGTCTGCTCCAAAGGCAGCCCCGGTTTGTTCTCAGGGCAGAGGCTGGGCTTCCAGATTGTAAGCCTCTGACAACTCAGCTGAACTAGAGTGAGAGGCCTGGTGGTCTGTTCAGGGCAATAGGAAATAGAATGAGGGAAGTGGCTCCAGTAGAAGAGCCTCTATGGAAGGCAGGACAGGTGCGGAGAGGCTGATCAAGCTGCAGAGACTAAAGCTGCAGAAGCAGTCTCCAGGGACCAAGCAGAGCAAGTCAAGAGTTTGTGCACAACAGGTGGTAGCTGATAGAGCATGGCACCCTTAGTGTGGACTGAATATACCAATGGCAAAATTAACGGCCTTCCTGTGCCCACAGACTTCTGTGTGACTCTTCAGCTTTTTCCATGCAGAGGTGGAGACTATCCCCCCACCCTTGAATCTGAGCTTGACTAGGGCTTGCTTTGGTCAATACGAGGTAGGTAAAAACATCAGGTCTCAGCACCTATGGCTTAAAAGCGTCAGTGGCTTTCCCTTTCCCTATTCCCACTGAAAGGTGAATTGCATTTGCTGCATTAGTTAAGTGGTCAGTCAGGATGGAATGTTCACTCATTTGATCAGGCCCACATCACTATTGCTCTGGGGAAAAAAAAAAAGGCAGATCTCCTGGAAATGACTATAGAGAGAAACAAAGATTTTTTTAAAGACTCAGATTGAATCAGTTAGTTATATTGGTGTCCTCCTAACTCCTCTCAATTGGGAGCTCTTCCAGTTCTTCAAATGAGCCATGTTTTTCCTGCTTCAGGGCCTCTTCCTCATGCTAGGAAAATGTCATCTCTTCATAATATAGTCCCTAAACAACTTATTTAAAGTTGGTTTCCCTGTTTTAATTATTTTCTATTTTTAATTCTTTGTTTTTATAATTCATCATATTGAGAATTATTCGGTGTACTTTTTTCTCTCTAGTTAAACTGTGAGATCCATGAGGATCTAGTGTCTGACACATATCAGGGACTTGATAAAAGTTGAATTAATCATAACTTGGAGGGAAATATCTTGGGGGCAGGGGACTAAGCTGGGTCTGGGTATGGTCTGAGCTCAAGGTCAGACTATCTGAAAACCCCAAGACTAGTGCTCAACAGTCAAAATACAGTATCCAAAGTAGAGTGATGACTCAGATTCAGTCTCAACTGTTGTCTAAGAGGCTTCTTCTGGTGAGTTAAGAAAAGGCAATAGGAGTCTGTGAGGCAGTGGGTACGTCTTAGTCATATTCATATGGGCTACTCACACACAGAACTTGTATCCTAGTTGTCCTACTTGGAACTACCTTAAATTGTTATTGGTCCTCAGTCAGTGTCTAGGGGAATAGACTAGAAGGTCTGGAAAAGGCTAGGGATGTTGCTGTCAGCCATCTCCCTTTCATTAGGGCAAGAAGGGACCTGAGCTTAACATGTGGGTTTAATTCACTCATTCTCCTTCTAAGGAAAAGAAGGTCTCAAGGTACTTCAAATAAGGTGGAAGGAGGTAAGCCAAACAGGAATTTCAGCCGAGTGGGCAGGCCTCATAGGAGTCTGTGAGATGACCTAAGCCTCAGGAGAAAGCAGAAACCATACTACCACTGAATATCAATGAGGCTGAAACAAAATCTCAGGTAGCTTTTTGGATCTCAGACACGGAGTTCACAGATCTTTAGACCAGGTCTCTGCCTTTAATATAACTAAGCAATTCTCTGTGCTTCTTTTTTGATGTTCTCTCCCTTTCCCCATTTCTAACTTGCTCCTTTTCTTCAATAGTTCTTGAGTTTGAGTCAGACTCACCCGTGGAGCTTTAAAAATTATCTTAATTTGGGTTGCTCTAACAAAGCAAACAAAATCCATGGCTCACAAACGACTGGAATTTATTTCTCATAGTTCTGGAGGCTTGAAGTCCAAGATCAGAGTGCCAGCATGACAAAGTTCTGGCAAGGACTCTTTTCTGGCTTTTTATAAGGGTATTAATCCCATTCATGAGGGCTCTGCTCTCATGACTTAATCACCTCCCAATGTCCTCACCTTCTAATTCCATCACCTCGAGAGTTAACATTGCAAAATAGAAATCTTGGGCGGGGGTGGGGGCGGCGTGAGAAAAACATTTAATCTGTAGCAAATATATACATCTAATCCTATTCCTGTAGATTCTAACTTAGAATACAGACTGAATAAAAATAATGGTTTTATTTATTTTATCCTATGCCTATAACAGTACTTGGTACTGTTCAAAAAGTATGTGTTGAGTAAACAACAGTCTATGGGCTGGGACCCAGATGACTGAGTTTTTAAGTTTCTCAAGTTATCTAGCTATGTGGTCAGGTTGACCACTACCATGTATACTTGGTTTCTTTTAGCTATTTTACAGCTTCATCTTCAGAATGTCATCTTGTTCATGGCTTCTGCTCTATTTCATGGCCTGCTTCTCTGCATCATTTCAGCTTCATATTTTTAATATATTATATATTTCTATATTTCATACTAACAGCCTATTTCTCTATATTTTTTTAAGATTTAATTTATTTACTTGACAGACAGAGATCACAAGTAGGCAGAGAGGCAGGCAGAGAGAGAGGAGAGGAAGCAGGCTCCTCGCTGAGCAGAGAGCCCGATTCAGGGCTCAATCCCAGGACCTGAGCCGAAGGCAGAGGCTTTAACCCACTGAGCCACCCAGGCGCCCCTCTCTGTATATTTCAATTCAAGTTTCTATCAGCCACATACAACTTGGTTCTAAGAATCATTGGTCTAGTTTATTTCTGTTTGAATGGATTTCTCACATCACAGCCCTGTACAGTTAGCTTGCAGATTGAATGCCCTTGTTTCTCTCTAGCCTAATGATTCATAGCCAAGAAAAAGGGAAGTAGAAAGAACAGAACCACCTGGTATAAAATGCAGCAGCCTAACAGGCTGTAGGTATGGTAGGTAATAGGATTGGTTTGTCTAGTACAGAAGGCTATATTTTTACTAATTATAATTAATAGATTAAATATCTTTGAGTGCTTCATGTGCAGGTATTGAGTGCTTACATGCAGTAAACAGTAAGCAAGAGAAACATGTAGTCTTCCCTCACTGAGCTTATTCTGTAGTATGAAAAATAGGCAATTAATAAAGCCATTAAAATAGGGGGTCAAATGAAAGAAAAATGGGTAAGTGGGACCCCATAAAAATTGAAATCTTTTGCTTTTCAAAAGACACTACTAAGAAAGTGAAAAGGTAAGCCTTAGTCTGGGAGAAAATATTTTCAAAACGTATATTTAATAAAGGACTGTATCAGAATATAGAGAGAACACTGTAACTAAAAAATAAAGAGTCAACCCAATACAAAACTGAGATAAATATTTGAACAGATACTTTACTAACAAAGATATATGAATGTCACAGGAGTATAGAAAAGACATTCAACATCATTAGTTATTAGGGAAATGCAAATTAAAACCACAGTGTGAAACCACTATGCAGCCACTTGAATGGCTAAAATTAGAATGACTGACCATACCAAGTGTTGTCAAGAAGACAGAGCAACTGGGATGCTCAAATATTGGTGGGAATGCAAACTGAAACAACCACTTTGGAAAGTAATTTGGCAGTTTCCTATAAAGTTAAACACATATTTATCATATGACCCAGCAATCCTACTTGGAGGTCTTTGCCTAAGAAAAATGAAAATATATGTCCAGACAAAGACTTGTAAGTGAATATTCATAGCATCTTTATTCCTAATGTCTCCAAACCAGAAGCAAACATTTGGGAAACAGGGTAATAAATGAACAAACTATTACATCCATGCAAAAGAATGCTGCACAGCAATTTAAAAAAAAAAAAAAGGAATGCACTGCACTTACATGCAACAAGGATGAATTTCGAAGCCTTCCATTAAGTGAAAGAAGCCAGCTACAAATGACTGCCTATGAGTGCACATATGATTCTATTCATGTGATATTTTGGAAAAGGCAAAACTACAGTGACAGAGGAGATCGGTGGTTAATGTGAAGCAGGTGGGGAGGTGGGGGTGGGGTAACGATTAACAATGAAACTTCTTGGGCAGATAGAAATATTCTATATCTTGATTGTAGTGTTTGTAACATGATTGATGTATTTGTCAAAATGTGTTAAATTATACAGTTAAATTGTCTAATTTAATTGTGTACAGATTATACCTAAACTAAGCTAAGTTTTAAAAAAGAAAAATGAGGGCACCTGGGTGGCTCAGTGGGTTAAGCCACTGCCTTCGGCTCAGGTCATGATCTCGGGGTCCTGGGATCGAGTCCCGCATCGGGCTCTCTGCTCAGCAGGGAGCCTGCTTCTCTCTCTCTCTGCCTGCCTCTCTGTCTACTTGTGATCTGTCAAATAAATAAGTAAATAAATAAATCTTTAAAAAAAATAAAAAATAAAAATGACGTGTGATACATGCTTGGATTGAGAAAAGCAAGGGGTGTTCTGGGAGCACAATATAGGTCACCTCACCATCCAGCAGAGTCTGAGGGGACTTTTCATGGGATGAACCACTGGCTCTCAGCATGAGTATGAATAGGCCAAGTGCACAGAGTTAGGTGGAAGGGAAGGAGGTTCAACAGAGTCAGCAGCAGAGGCTCAGAGGCAAGAGAAAACAAGGAACTTAGGAAATGTTAGTGAAGGAGGAGGGAGGAAATATGAGTGAGGAGAAGTAGGCAGGACAATATAAGGACTTTTATTTAAAGTCATGTTAAGTTTGGATTTTATCCTAAGAGTGAGAAGAGAAGGCTTTTAAGCCCTTCTCATCATGGAGTTATATGTGATTTTCTGATTTGTAAAGAATGTCCCTGGCTGCTGTCTGAAGAATGGGTTGGATGGAAAACCCTTGACCAAAAGGGCATCAGATGATAGTGCCATGAATTGGGGGAGTTGTCAAGGGGATGGACAGAGGTGGATATATTTCAGAAATACTTGGGAAGTAGAATTTTCTGTGGGAGTTGAGGGTGAAGGAAGAATCATCAAGAATGGCTTCTAGGTTTCCAGTTTGGATAACTGGGTATATGGTGATACCATTCACTGACGTAAAGAATAAAGGAGCCAGAAAGGGTTTGGAGACAATGCGATGACTTTAGTATTGTACATGTTGTTTTGAGGTGCCTGGGAAGCCTTGTGTTTTGAGGTAGTTAGATATACAGATCTGTTGCTTAGGAGACAGATCTCATCTGCAGAAATAAATTTAGTCATTTCTATGTAGGTAGTAATTGAAATCATGGAATTGATGACTGAGGAGATGAATGAGTAGGATGAGGGAAAAAGAGGCCCACAGAAGAATCCCAAGAAATTCCATGCTTTATGGAGAGGTAGGAGGAAAATTAGGAGAGCACTGTTTTATGGAAGCTACTAGAAGAAATTAATGGTCAATAGTATCAAATGGAATTCCTTCATTAAAGAACGTGGTGAATTAAATTATGATTAATATGTATATTAGAATTTTTGAGAAACGCACTTACAGTAAAAGATGAATCACTGTTACACAACTATCAAAAAGAAAAAGAAAGTAAATGGTTTGATGGCCTGTGAAAAAGCAGTGCATTTCTTACATAGATGGAAGAACTCAAGAGTTTTCCATTATTTTGTTTTGTCCTTCCCCTTTGGATTTTCCTCCCCCATTGGAGACTTTTAGAATACTAAACATTAAAGAGCTTCCAAAAATCCACTTACATATATTCTGGGTGGAGAAGCTCGCACCAGACATTCCCTTGTTTACAAATCCATGAGCAAGAATGTACTTTTTGTAATGTTTGCTTAATAAGTACTATCCACCTTAATTCCCCTGTTCCTTTCGGACTGCTTCATTCCCTGAGGGGTTGTGACTAGCTTGAAGAGATCAATGGGAGAAGGGCTTTGATCCCCCTAACTTAAGCAAGAAGTGTTTGTGGAGCAGGCAAGAGAATCAGTCACTGGTACTGTTCTTAAGTGAGTTCCAGTTGCTTTCAAATTATCTTACTACCATTGTCAGTTTTAGTGGTCCATGGAAGAATGCTGGAACAAAAGTCTTCACTTCCCCAGATGCCATCTTTCTCTTCTTCTTCTTTTTTTTTCTAATTCCCTTTTCCCCAAAAAGGAAGATGTACAAAGCTTTTGAAAAGCTAGAATTATATTAGAATTATCATTAAAGATCCAATAGGAGAATATTTTTAAGGAACCACTTAAAGGTCATGGTTGTAAGAGCTCAAATAGAATTGCCGGGGAAATGAATAGGGGGGCCCTTACTCAATCATGGTTCCAATCAAAGACAATTTCTGTTGTCATTACTTTGTTCAGGTAAGAAGGGGGAAGACTTCCAAACTGTCTGTGTCAATTATCAATTTACTGTTTCTGAGCTCCAAATTTACTTTTCAACATATGCTTGGGATAATAGATTAGACTCTTAAACATTTTTCTGTCCCAGTGAACACAACATTAAGCTTTGTCAATAGAGCTTGCCTGTGGGACACTACAGGAAGACAAGAGCTTCTCTTCCTGGTCCCATGTGCTACATTTGGCTTTTCTTTGCTCCTGCTTTGAGGTCTGCCAGTGGTGTGTGTTTATGGGCCATCTACTGGTGCTCTACCCCAAATATGCCCCAGAATATGTGGTCCCTTGGTAACTTTAAAGGCCTGGGTTGGACCCAGTGACTATCTTGCTTCCACCCTCCCAAAGTGGACACTGGTGTGTTCAGGTCTAATGCTGGCTGGCAGTGGAACCTGATTTCTTTCATGTGTTTTCCTTGCTTGCTTTACTCCAGAAGGTTGTTTCTTGTAACTGTCTCACTATAGATACCATGTGCTCCAGGCCTTGTACCTGATTCCTTCTCTAAGCTCACCCAGAGCCTTGACTTGCCTACTCCCTAGAGGGTTATTTCTGGCTGTCCAGTGACTCCGGCCTGTCCAGTTTGGCAAATAGCTCCACTGTTGAGTGGGCTACAGCCATACCTTCTCCAATGAGGTTTTTTACCCCAGCCTTGGGGAGGAGGCCCTCTGTCCAAATTTCTTCTTCCTTACATAATTTCCACCAACCATAATGCTCTCTTTAGAATTCTCTTTCATCATTATAGTTACTTCTCTATCATAGTTTAATGATTTTTTAACACTAAACTTCTATTCAATTTATTGTGTGGTTTCTAACTTCTAATTACACCAGACTGATATATTATCCTTTCTTTAATCTATTACACATACATTTCCCAGATTAGTCTTCTAACAGCTCAACTCTTATTTAAGACACAAATCAACACTGCCCCCCCCAAACCCAACAACTATCCTTGAGTGATTTGGTATAGCCTGGCATTCAAGACCCTCCACGATCTGACCCCTGCCTGCCTTTACGATCTTATTTTCTACTCTTTCTAGAATAACCAAGGCAAGTAGCACTGTGCAGTACAGGAAGTCCACTCATAGTTTTGACGTTTAGCTCTACTACTTATTACGAAGCAGACAAGGGCATGTCCTTAGATTCCAATGAATTTCAGTTTACTCTCAGAATGTGCAGAAGTGCTTTGTAAGCTGTATAATAGAAAGAAGTGGAGTATTTTTAGAAAGTTAACTGAGAAAGAAAATCTTCAAGCTGGTGAGAAATTCAGCCTATTCAAAATTTAGACCCCTTAGGAGAGGCTCTCCTATTCCATGAGAATTTGATGAAGGGTCATAGGGCCTTAAATGTGTGGTAAAAGATGAGGGACCCAACTACTTGCATAGAAAAGAGGCAGATTTCTCTGGTTGCTCATGGATTGGACTCATCTTTGTTGGGCATCAGGCCATCCTGTGGATTTTTTTTTTATCAGCAGGTGGTTCTTCTGAATTCCTCATTATCTTGGATACATAATGCTGGAGGAAAAAAATCCAATTCCAGGAGAACTTGAAACATGAATACAAAAGGCATTTAAAAATTTATGTGAAAAAAAAAGTCCTTAGGGAAGAAATATAGGATTCCTTCTTTTATAGCCTGCAGAGAAAGCTGAGTTTAACAGAGGGTAAAAATGAAGAGAGGTAGCCATTCCAGTCTTGCTTAGACAAAACCTTCATTATCTAACCTCTCTACAGCTCTTTGTATTTTCCAAAGACCTTTACAAATGCACTTCCCCCCAATATAATAAGCCTCTGATCAAAGCAGATTACTTTTCATCATTCCATTTTCTAGATGAGAAAAAAGGAGTTCCAGAGAAGTGAAGTCACCTTCACAAGTCCCCGGGTGAGTCAAAGGTGGAATGAGGTTTTGAACATTTGCCACAGAGTTCTTGGCTTAATTGCTCTGCAACATGTTATTTCCTGTCTTGACTAAAGCTCTACAAATTGGTTAAAAAAGATTCTTAATCTAAGAAGCCAAGTCTAGAATTCTAACTAGAGAATCCTCTGTGGGAAGTCTTGAGGTTTTATTGAAACTGAGATTCCTCTGGGCCACCGTGCTTGGGAGGCTGTGGAGAAGAGCAGATGTGGTTCACAGACTTGAGAGAAGGAAGTACTACACTTCAGATGAGGTACTCCTTCAGGTCTCCTGGGGATTAGAGTTAGATCTCTTTATAGGAAAAAATCCAAAAGTGATGCTTATAAGATTGGCATCTGAGAAAGTGGCTTCACTCAGTGGTTGAGATTTGTGTCCAATTCTCCTGTGCCCAGTCCATTCTTCTTGTATTTGAATCCCTTTTTTCCCCAGGGGAGAAACGGGCCAGTTTCCAATTTGTGGAATTCTAATTTAGGTTATATATTTCTTTGCAATGTGAATCTATTTCAGATTTGATATAAGATCACTGAGTAGTACATTGCCAAATACCCTATAGGTACCTTAATAAATATTTATTAATGTTAATCATGAGAACCATCTTTTTCAATATTTACATTTACAATATATACTCTACCAATACTGCAACAGGGAAAACTTTCAGGATAATTACATTTTGCATTTATATCCAGTGATTTATTTCCTAGAATCTCAATTTTGACAGAGACATGATTATGGTATTTTTTCCCCCTCAACATTAAGGTTACTGGCGAATGTTAGTCCTATTTTACAGATGAAGAGTGTAAAAGGAAAAGGGAATAATTGGCAAAAAGTCTCACAGTGAACTGAAGAGAAGTGGAGAATGAAAATTTATGTTTCCAAAGTTCACTAAAAATACCTATTCTGGGAACTAAGTAATATTGAGAATTTTTTCATAATATTATATATTCTTATATAATACTAAACTATGCTAGACTAGACTAGACCATGCTATACTATACTTCATTACAACATTTTCCAAACTGATGTTCCTGGCGCTTGTAAAAAATAAATACGGAGGGGGTTAAGGAGCGCACTTCTTGTGATGAGCACCAGGTGTTAAATGGAAGTGATGAATCACTATATTGTACACCTGAAACTAATGTTACACTGTATGTTAACTAACTGGAATTTAAATAAACACTTGAAAATTATATATGTATATACATTATATATTTGGAATCTACACCACAGACCTACTAAGTCCAAATTTTTGCAAGGGGCACAGAAATCTGCATTTTAGTAAGCTTCCAGAGAATCTCTTACAGAATGGTTTCCATAGAAAATACCACCATTTAAGACCACATTCATATGGGAAAGTCATTCATGATTTCAACTAAGGATTTGAAGAATAAATCCTCCCTCTCCTTCTTACTGCATTAGAGATATCCCACCCCATATCTTCCAAGTTCCTGTTGATGCTTTGTACCTGGGAGAGAGCCTCCAACAAAGCTCAGGTGACAGTAAGGGAAACTGAGGAAGGACAGGTTTTCAAGTTACAGATAAAGGGATAAAGGCATTGGGGGGCCAGGGCCTCCTGCCACTAAAAGACTATAGGAACACTCCTGGAACACACTCATTTTCTTGCCAGTCCCTTCCCTCGTACAGGTCAGTGTCACCCCATCCCCAGCTACCCATTTCTCTGCTACCTTCCACTGACTGACTACAATTTCTCTTTTCTTCCTGTGTCACTACAAAACCGGCCCCAAACTCACAACCTCTCCTCTCCTACCCCCAAAGCCTGTATCTAATGCCTGCCTGATTTCCTTATTATCAGCAACCAAGAGAAATAAATAGCAGCTAAAAAGAAATCCCATTGCATTGTGTCATTCACTGTAGGCAGGATTTCCAGATAAAATATAGGACCCAGTTAATTTAAATTTCAGCAAATAATTTTTGTAATGTAAGTATGTCCCAAATATTGCACGAGATAATCATTATACCAAAAAAATTGTTCATTGTCCAAACTTCAGATTTCATTGAACATTCTATATGTTTATTTGCAAAATCCAAAACCTTAGCTGTAAGGGGAAAGAAAACACACAAATGATCACAAGGGATTATGGTCTTTAGGGTGTCTAAAAGACTGCAGTGAGAATCATCTACATACCAGGAGCACATACATACCAGGAAACCTAGACTCAAACTCTTCTGGGCATCTCCCCTCAGGAGTAGAGACTGCTAGAGATGGAAGGGAGCCTCCCAGTATTACAGAGAGGCCTAGTGTTGAGGTAGGCAAGAATAGAATGAAACTGTAGAAAATAGTACAGCAAATCCCAGAGTATACCACATATAGTAAGAGTAATTATTATTTTCTTAACAATAGATATGAAATTTTTGATTTGGTATCTATATATTGGTAATGAGTCACCAGGTAAAGTATATTCCTTACTGAAGTACAGTCTAGAAAGTTTGATAAAGACTTCTTTGGGTGATCTAAAAAGGTAGTTGCCCTCAATGAATGCCTGACTATAAGGAACATACATAAGTTAGGAAATATCTATAGTATGTTAACTTATTTATTTGAGCAGTTCCTACTCACTAGTATATATATCTCTGGTATTGAATGATCTGTAAGAATGGTCTGTTGTGGCAGAAACTGGCTCTGTTCTCTTCTTTCTCAATGAAGGATCAGACCACAGCTCCCAGATGCATGCAGCTCAGTGGAACCATGACTGATTCTCACCAGGGGCATTTGGGAGAGGTGGTGAGGTATGTCACCTCCAGTGAGGTGGTTAAGAGCATATGCAACTCTTCACATTCTTTCCGTACCTTGTCTGAATACTGGACGCAGACCACATTTCAAGGCCTTTGAAGATGGAAAGACTGAAAGATGAAGATTGACAGAGGCCTGGATCTCTGCATGGTACAAAGCTCCAATCTATGCCTGACACCCTGCATTAGCTGTGACTAATGAGAAATAATCTTTTATTGTGTTGAGCCATGGTTTGGGTTATTTATTTCAGGAGACTAACATAACTACCAAAATTTTTTATTAATGCAGGAGGCAGATAACTTATAATTGCAAATATACTCAAATCGATACAAATTGCTACACAAATGGACTCTATAAATAGTATACCAGCCTTTAGGTACCTGGGTGGTTCAGTCAGTTAAGCATCTGCCTTTGGCACAGGTCCTGATCCGAGAGTTCTGGGATCCAGCCTCTTCTATGTTTCCCTGCTCAGTGGGGAGCCTGCTTCTTCCTCTCTCCCCTGCTCCTGCTCTTTCTCTCTCTTACTATAGCTCTCTCAAATAAATAAATAAAATCTTAAAAAAGAAAAGAGTATACCAGCCTTAAGCCAGGTGCTTCAGGAAAGTTTCCCATTTTATCAGCATAATGATGGCATTTATAGTTATCAATGATTTTATAATTATAAATGTATATTATTAATATTATGATTTTGATTCCTGAGTTTCTTTTTCCATACATTAATTTTTACATAAATCACAAGTAGAAATAATAGTTTACATGGCTTGTCATTCACAAGTAAAAAATTTGGAGCCATTAATACCAGGATAGTGAGGAATAAATCATATATATCTAATATCCTTCAAAATAATTTTATGTAAGAACACAACCCTATGTCTATTTAGCCTCACCCATCTTTCTTGATAGTGAAATTAACTCCACAAATAATTTATAAAAGTAACACAAATTAATCCAGTTAATTTATGTTGCTGCCTATCTTAAATCTCCATTACCTCCAGGATAAGATCCAAATGCCACAGCATATTGTGCCCTTCATGTCCTTGTTCATCTCCCTTGATTCGGTACCCATGTACCTTTCTTCTCACACTGAAGCAATGCTGAGTTATCTCCAGTTTATACTAATCACTTAAAAAACATATTTAAAATGCAGATTTCTGGAAAAATATATAAATTATAAAGATATAAAATATAGAAATTTATAATATATTTTATACCAATATATAAATTTATAATATATTTTATATAAATTATAAAACTATGTAAAAATTCACTAAAACTAGATAGTTTCTAAAACATCTACTAATATCTACATTTCTAAAATATCTACTGAACTTTCTTCTAAAATAACTAACGTAAGCCATTTTCCACTTTAAGGGAAGTATTAACAGATATTCAAACTTCAACTACTACTTTTAATGTATGAATCTATATATTGAAAAGCAAAATATTTGATAAATTTCTATATTGATCGGGTTGATTTAAAAAAAATAAATGGTCAACTGAAGTGCAACAAGGCAGGAAAGACTATCCAATGGAAAACGTCTCTTCAACAAATGGTGTTGAGAAAATTGTACAGCCACATGCAGAAGAATGAAACTGGACCACTTTCTTACACTATATGCTAAAATAAACTCGAAATGGGTGAAAGATCTAAATGTGAGATAGGAATCCATCAAAATCCTAGAGGAGAACACAGGCAGCAACCTCTTTGACCTTGGCTGCAGCAACTTCTTGCTAGGCACGTCTTCAAAGGCAAGAGAAACAAAAGCAAAAATGAACTTTGGGGACCTCACCAAGATAAAAAGCTTTTGCACAGCTAAGGAAACAGTCAACAGAACCAAAAGGCAACCTACAGAATAGGAGAAGATATTTGCAAATGTCTTATCAGATAAAGGGCTAGTATCCAAAATCTATAAAGAACTCATCAAACTCAAAACCCCCAAACCAAAAAAAATCCAGTAAAAAAGTGGACAGAAGGCATGAGCAGACATTTCTCCAAAGAAGATATCCAAATAGCCAACAGACACATGAAAAAATGCTCAACATCACTGGGCATCAGGGAAATACAAATCAAAACCACAGTGAGATATCACCTCACACTGGTCAGAATGGTTAAAATAAGCAATTCAGGAAACAACAGATGTTGGTGAGAATGCAGGGAAAGGGGAGCCCTCTTACGGTGTTGGTGGGAATGCAAGCTGGTGCAGCCACTCTGGAAGACAATATGGAGGTTCCTCAAAGTTAAAAATAGAGCTACCCTAGGACCCAGCAATTACACTACTAGATATTTATCCAGAGGATACAAACATAGTGATTCAAAGGGGCATAGGTATCCCAATATTTATAGCAGCAATGTCTATCATAGCTGAAGTACAGAAAGAGCCCAGATGTCCATGGACAGATAAATGGATAAAGAAGATACAATGGAATATTACTCAGTCATCCAAAAGAATGAAATCTTGCATTTGCAATGACATGGATGGAACTAGAGGGTATTATGCTAAGTGAAATAAACCAGTCAGAGAAAGACAAATATCATCTGATTCCATTCATAGGTGGAATTTAAGAAACAAAAAAGATGAACACAGGGGAAGGGCGGGGAAAATAAGACAAAAAACAGACATGGAGACAAGCCATAAAAGACTCTTAATCATAGGAAACAACTGAGG
Source organism: Neogale vison (assembly GCF_020171115.1). NCBI lineage: Eukaryota > Metazoa > Chordata > Mammalia > Carnivora > Mustelidae > Neogale > Neogale vison. The sequence continues at coordinate 159,373,375 of NC_058094.1, read as the reverse complement.
GTTGTTGGAGGAGAGGTGGGTGGAGGATGGGGTAATTGGGTGAGGGGCATCAAGGAAGGCACTTGATGTAATGGGCACTGGGTGTTATATGCAACTGATAAATCACTAAATTCTACCACTGAAACTAATAATACACTATATGTTGATTAAATTGAAGTTAAGTAAAAATTTTTTAAAAATATACAGTAGTAATAAATTACAGTACTATAGGCATACCAAAAATTTAGTTATGATTTGTAAGTTTTCTAAAGATATTTTATGTTAATGTATTTTTATTAATTTATTTTAAAAGATTTTATGTATTTATTTTAGAGAGAAAGAACACATGGCAGAGGGAGAGGGGAGAGACTCTCAAGGTGATGCCATACTGAATGCAGAGCCTCAAATGTAGGACTCCATCCCATGACCCAGAGATCGTGACATGAACCTAAATGAAGAGCTGTTTGCTCAACTGACTAGGCCACCCAGGCACCCCATAATGTCTTTTTGTTTTCTTTTTTTTATGCATGCTTTCACAGTTTCAAGCTACATACTACTTAGCAAAGGACTTTTGGAACAGGGCCCCTTTCCAAATTTCCAAACATGGCTAATACAAGTGCCATCTAGTGGCCAAAATAATTTTAACTAGGTTTTGTTAAAAAAAATACTAGGGAATTTGATTTTCTATGTAACCAGCTTGAGGGACTAGCTAAATGTTGCATGCTACTGTAAATTCTAATGGGAATCGCCTCAGTCACGTTGAAGTTACTGTGGCACAGATAGTTCTGCTTTCCCCATTTCTGAAGCAGGCAGCTGGGATAGGAGGCTTGGACCACAAAACGGCTCTGCTTATTCTCTGATGTAGGAGAGTATTTGATATTCACTCATTCATTATTCCATCATTTATTCAACATTGAGCCAACATTTGTTTATTTATTTGTTTGTTTGTTCATTCAGTGCCAACCAGGTTTAGGGCACTGTGCTAGGCAATAAAAGATTAATCTGACTGGATTTTTATTATTTTAAGGGCTTATTATTTAATGAAACTGGTTTTGTGAGGTTTAGAAGGGTGAATCAGATATCGTCCTAACCTTAAGGAACTTACGGTCAGCAGAGGAGACAGGAAAGTCCTAGTACTGCTCTAGGTGCCCTCTCACTAAGAGAGGTGGGACACACGCCCACAAGGCAGGGAGGAATGGCAGGCAGTGGCTGAACCGAGCGCCCCAGGGCTCCATCCGCAAGTTCTGTTCTGCTACAACAAGGTAGAAAGGGCACTCAGTACTCTATGCCTTCCCTACTTAGTTCTGCATGTTTTACAAACAATAGACAATCATTGATGTAGAAGGAGCAACCAATTAGCTGTTTTTCATATCAATGGTTATCAATTGCAACACAGCAGCTTTACAGAAAAAAAGAAAAAAAAGCCAGCCCTATCACTCTCATTGGCATTCAAATCACTAATTTGTCTTAAAACTTTTATATAGATTGCAGCAAGCTTATGAAGCTAATTTTTTCAAATAAAAACTCATGGCTATTTTTTGGTTAATTTTGATGATAAAAAAATGACACAACAAACTGAATATATAAAGAAGAGCTTGTATTTGAATTTAGCTATGGTGAGTTAATAGCAACCCCAAGTCCCTTCCTTTATAGCATTGTTAAAGTGTGTAGTGTTTTCTAGGGCCCCCTGTCTCTTCCATTTTCCTCTTTCAAGGTCATGATTAATTTTATTGACTTAATCTCAAACTGATATTTTTACAGTAAATCCTTTCACTCATTCAGAGACAGATTTCATTTAATGGTTTAAATTTGAACAGTTTTTCAGTGCTTTGCTGGGTTGCTGTTCTGAGTGCTCAGATGGAAGAAGGAACTTAAAAAATGATTTATAAAGTGATAATATCTGTGACATTCATATTACCTACTAAAAGCTGCAAGGAAAAAATTGATCTTGCTTTTTTTTTCCCTTCAAAAAAATTCCCAAACCACTACTCAATTAAAATCTCCAACCCAATACCCCACCTGGTACCATATTAATGACTTAGACCTACATAATTTGATTCTCTCTTTAAAAATCGTTATCAGAAAACACTTTGAGTGATTTATGATATAATAAAATTTAGTATATTTATATATTGGTAAAATATATTATTTATTTATGTATTTATTTTGCATTGCTTAGAAATGCCATTAATGTTGACTAACATGAAGGCAAACTTTGGTTACTTAAAAAACACTCCTGTAACAAGGTAAGTAGTATTGATGACTGTGAGCAGGACTTATGCAAATTTCATGGCCCCTTATATAACTTTTTTTAAGTCTTATGATTTTCTAAAAAAAAAAAAAAAAAAAGAAAGAAAAAGCAGCTTTGAATTATAAGCCATTACTTCTGAGTTATCTGCTGAGAATGGGGTTTGCCCTTTTCTGGGCAAAGGAAACAGTACACAGATGCTCCTGCTAGGCACAGCACTGGTAACAGCTGCTCTGCCCCAGCAGGGTAAGATTATTTTTGTGATTCTCCAACTTCTTTTTTTTCCCAATCAAAAACAAATTTGGACTTAAGTGTTCTTTGCTAATGATCACAGAAGCAACAACCTGACATAAACTAGCAAGTTGCTAGGTAATGGTTAGACACACCTCCTTTAATAAGATGCTTCATTCATTCATTCATTCATTCAATCCTCCCAGTAAATATTTATCAAGCACCCACTATCTATCCCACTATGTATCATGTACTGTTCTAGGTGCTGGGGTTTCAACAGTGGACAAAATAGGCCACCATCCTGGCTCATAGGCCCAAGCTTATATTCTAGTAGATGGACGTAGACGATAAACCAAACAAAGAAGTAAAACATAGTGTGCAGATGAGGTTAAGTTCTGTGGAGAAACATAAAGGAGGAAAAGGGTAGAGGGAGTTTCCAGGATTAAGGAGGGGGATTCAAATTTAAATAAACTAGCCAGAGAAGACCTCACTGGGAAAAAAGACAAAGGTGGCAAAGGAGTGAGCCATGGAAATACATCCAGGGAAGAGTGTTATATAGGCAGTGGAAACTGCAAGTGCCATGTGGGAGAGGGCTTGATGTGTTCGCTCAACAAGGAGCCTAGTAAGACAGGAGCAGTAGTGCAGTAGAGGGCACAGGGAGCCATGATCTTGTTTGTGAGTCATTGTAAGGACTTTGGTATTTACTGTGAGGGAGAAGGGGAGCTACTGGAGGGTTCTGAGCAGAGAAATAACACTATCTGATTTATGTTTTAAAACAATGACAAGGTCTCCTTCAGTGAAATAGGAATCAAGGTCATCAGCTGGGGGTGAGGATAAAGGGGAAGGTACTGGAAGAGATTATGATGTGGTTGTCTAGGAGAGTGGGACAGTGATTTGATTAGGGAAATATAGTGTGATTACCACATAGTGTTGTGGGCCCACTTGGGGTTAGTAGTCATGAATTTAAAGTGAGATCAGTCAGCCACGTGGAGCAGGCAGAGTAGAATTTAATGAGGTTTGAGGTTTTGTCAAGTGAGTAAAAGGAGGGTGGGGAAAGGGAGTTGAGGGTCATGCATGGCAGTGATTTGGTGATTGACTCTGAAATGTAGGCTGTGTAAGGAGAGAAGTGAGTACCTGAGGGGCAAGGATGATGCAAGTGTGGTAGGGTCACTGGACTGAAAGTGTCAAGCTGCAGGCCTGCTGGTCATGGGACAGAGTGCGCTGCTGGTCAGAGAATGAAATGCCCCAATTTACAATCATGGGACTAAATGGGGTTTCATGTATGGTATGTTGAGAAGGCTATCTTTCTCAAGTGTGGAATGAAAATACCAAAGTAAAATGTTCACTGCAGTTGGGTCCCTCTGAGCCATGCCATTCTTCGTACACCCCCCACCCCACCCCATATATGTGAGCTTTCAGAACACTAGCAGAAGTTGTCCACAATGGCTGACGTAGTTTAGCTACTCAGTGTGTAGGGTTCATTAAGAAAAGAAACTGCAACCCAGTATAATCTATCTTTCCAAGATTATTTGCTTTATCCTAGCCAAAAAACCCAACCATACTGAAAACTAAGGAGGACTGAAATCAAGGACACAAAATAGCCACTGTTCAGTTGGAAATATTCAATGAACAAATGAAAATCACAATTTATAGATTTCATTGTTGCAGGCACTGGCTGTGTAGCAGGAGAACACTTGTAAATGATAGCACAGTAATGGCTACAGTAAAATCAAAACACAAGATCCCTAACTAAATACTTGCCACTGGAGCACTCATCTCATTTACAAAATCATGCTGTTTCTCTGTTGCTTTTGAAGGAGACTAATACAGTCTAAGCACATCAAACTTGAAAGAAGTGTAAACATAAATTATTTAGTGCTTTTTCTTAAAACAGATTAAAATGCCAACATTTGGAATTTTATAACATTAGGCTGCTTGAATAGAAACTGCATCAGGTTGTATAAGGATCCTATAAGTGAAGTTGGAATGAGGATTTGAAGACACCGGCCTTTTTTGTTTATTGTTATTTCCCTTAAGACTTTCTAGGTATAGATGATGTGAAAAAAAAAATGACACTTCAACCCCTGTAAGTGGTTAAATAGCAAGTTAATTATGCAATTATTTTGAAGAAATTAAAAGTGACTTAAATACAAACTTAAAGGGCAAGCCCACAACATTGTTGTTTTATAGTTTCTCAAATTCAAACACTTAACAAATTTTTTGTTTTGTTATAGCTGAAATGTAACTAGAAATATATATATATATTTAACTGAGTATGTGAGAAAATTAAATTAAACTGGCTTAAACAACTACTGTAAATCTTTGTATTTTAATAGAGAGTTTAGATAATCCATTTACTGTGGTTTGGGAAATTAAACAGGGACACATGTCAGGAATCTTTATGTCCTCTTCCATCAGTATTAGAAGTATGTATTTTTTTTAAGATAAATTAGGGTCATATAAAACCACATTTGTTTTGGGGTACCTGAGTGGCTCAGTGGGTTGAGTGGCTGCCTTCAGCTCCGGTCATAATGCCAGGGTCCTAGGATTCTCCCTGCTCAGCTAGGTGTCTGCTTCTCCTTTTCCCTCTGCCTGCTGCTCCCCCTGCTTGTGGTCTCTTTTTCTCTCTCTGTCAAATAAATAAAATCCTTCCCAAAAAAAAAAAAAAAAAAAAAGCACATTTGTTTGGATTTCCTCAAAATTACAAATCACAATGTTCTGGGTTTTCTCCCCATTGCTCAAACTGTGGAGGAATTTACATGATTTTTATTTTCAGTCTAATAGGAATCTTTGGTCCTAGAGCTTTATCAAGTTAAGAAGATGTGATGCTTTCTAAAGAACCAAACTAGCTAACTCATTAATTGAAAACTTCTTTTTCAATTATTAATTATTATTATAAATCCATTATAAATCTATTATTAATTAAGAACTGAAAAACTCTTTTTAAAAAATATTTTATTAATTTATTTGACTGAGAGAGAGAGATCACTCTCTCTCAGAGAGGCAGGCAGAGAACAAGGGGGAAGCAGGCTCCCCGCCGAGCAGAAAGCCCGATGTGGGGCTCGATTCCAGGACCCTGAGATCTTGACCTGAGCCGAAGGCAGAGGCTTAACCCACTGAGCCACCCAGATGCCCCTGAAAACATTTCTGTAAGCAAAAGTTACAAAGAAGGTTTGTTACTAAAAAGTCAATTTTAGTTGTATTTTGAAAGGCATATGGCGACCTAATCAACCAATTACAGATGAGAGCCCCCTCAATATTTAAAAGGGCCAACAATTTTCAATTAATATATAATAAAAGAAAAAGCTAGATGAAAAACAACTACACTAGGGCACCTGGCTGGCTCAATCAGTACAGCATGTGACTCTTGATTTTGGGGTTGTGAATTCAAGTCCCACATTGGGCAAAGAACTTACCTGAAAAGAAAAACCTTAAACTCTCAATAAAACTGACAGTTGTAGTGCAGATATAGGACATTACCACTAGTTAAATCAATTACTGATCATTAAACACTTGCTAGATTTGGCTGAGGTCTGCATGAAAAGTAGATCTCAAGGAGTCTATATATAATTTCAAGTGATCTCAAGGAGCTTGTAACTTCTTAGAGGAGGTAAGACTAACACACATCCCAGAACACAGAATACAACATTTAATGAATGTAGGGAAGGGGCACTACCAATACTTTCCTTTCTGAAAAAATTCCACCCCCCAGGAGACTTCATTTCTTTTGCACTTGGTATTACTCCTATAGCACTTACTACACTCTTAGCTGCCTTAGGAAATACTTACCAATTTTTGGGAGGCTGTCTAGCTTCTGAGTTATCCTCCCAGATTTTGGAGAATTCTTACCATAGGTGTTTTGGTAGGAGGAAGAAAGAAAAAGCCAGATAGTCATTTTCCCCGCCTCCTTTGCAGCTACAACGTAGGCCCATGACTTAGGCTCAACCAATCAATTTCATAAAATATAACAGCTTTATAGAGATATAATTCATATACCATTCAATTCACCCTTTTAAAGTAAACAATTCAATTGTTCTTGGTATATTTGTAAATTGTGTAACCATTACCACAATCAATTTAAAAATACATTTATCGTTAGTGTATAAGAAAGCCACTGATTTCTGCACATTGACTTTGTATCCTGCCACATTGCTGAATTGCTGTATGAGTTCTAGTAGTTTGGGGGTGGAGTCTTTTGGGTTTTCCATATAAAGAATCATGTCATCTGCGAAGAGAGAGAGTTTGACTTCTTCATTACCAATTTGGATACCTTTTATTTCTCTCTGTTGTCCGATTGCTGTTGCTAGGACTTCTAATACACTTCACAACAAGAGTGGTGAAAGTGGGCATCCTTGTCTTGTTCCTGATCTCAATGGGAAGGCTGCAAGCTTTTTCCCATTGAGGATGATATTTGCTGTGGGTCTTTCATAGATAGATTTGATGAGGTTCAGGAATGTTCCCTCTATCCCTATACTTTGAAGTGTTTTAATCAGGAACGGATGCTGGATTTTGTCAAATGCTTTTTCTGCATCAATGGAGAGGACCATGTGGTTCTTCTCTCTTCTCATATTAATTTGTTGTATCACATTGATTGATTTGCGAATGTTGAACCATCCTTGTAGCCCAGGGATGAATCCCACCTGATCATGGTGGATAATCTTTTTAATGTGCTGTTGGATCCTGTTGGCTAGGATCTTGTTGAGAATCTTAGCATCCATATTCATCAGTGATATTGGTCTGAAATTCTCCTTTTTGATAGGGTCCTTGCCTGGTTTGGGGATCAGGGTAATGCTGGCTTCATAGAAAGAGTCTGGAAGTTTTCCTTCTGCTTCAATTTTTTGAAACAGCTTCAGGAGAATAGGTGTTATTTCTTCTTTGAAGGTTTGGTAGAATTCCCCAGGGAATCCGTCAGGTCCTGGGCTCTTGTTTTTTGGGAGGTTTTTGATCACTGATTCAATCTCGTTATTAGATATCAGTCTATTCAGGTTGTCGATTTCTTCCTGGTTCAATGTTGGTAGTTTATATTTTTCCAGGAATGCATTCATTTCATCTAGGTTGCTAAGCTTATTGGCATATAACTGTTCGTAATAACTTCTGATGATTGTTTCTACTTCCTTGGTGTTAGTTGTGATCTCTCCCTTTTCATTCATAATTTTATGAATTTGGGCTTTCTCTCTTTTCTTTTGGATTAGTGTAGCCAGTGGCTTATCGATCTTATTGATTCTTTCAAAAAACCAGCTTCTAGTTTCATTGATACGTTCTACTGTATCTCTGGTTTCTCCCTCATTGAGCTCAGCTCTAATCTTGATGATTTCCCTTCTTATGTGTGGAGTTGGTTTGATTTGTTGTTGATCCTCCAGTTCTTTAAGGTGTAGAGAGAGCTGGTGTGTTCTGGATTTTTCAATTTTTTTGAGCGAGGCTTGGGAAATTAGAGAATCGATTCCATTTACTATAGCACCAAGAACCATAAGATACCTGGGAATAAACCTAACCAAAGAGGTAAAGGATCTGTACTCAAGGAACTACAGAACACTCATGAAAGAAATTGAAGAAGACACAAATAGATGGAAGACCATTCCGTGCTCTTGGATCGGAAGAATAAACATTGTTAAAATGTCTATACTGCCTAGAGCAATCTATACTTTTAATGCCATTCCGATCAAAATTCCACCAGCATTCTTCAAAGAGCTGGAGCAAATAACCCTAAAATTTGTATGGAATCAGAAGAGACCCCGAATCGCTAAGGAAATGTTGAAAAACAAAAATAAAGCTGGTGGCATCACCTTACCTGATTTCAGGCTTTATTACAAAGCTGTGATCACCAAGACAGCATGGTACTGGCATAAAAACAGACACATAGACCAGTGGAACAGAGTAGAGAGCCCAGATATGGACCCTCAACTCTATGGTCAATTAATCTTTGACAAAACAGGAAAAAATATACAGTGGAAAAAAGACAGTCTCTTCAATAAATGGTGCTGGGAAAACTGGACAGCTATATGTAGAAGAATGAAACTCGACCATTCTCTTACACCGTACACAAAGATCAACTCAAAATGGATAAAAGACCTCAACGTGAGACAGGAATCCATCAGAATCCTAGAGGAGAACATAAGCAGTAATCTCTTCGATATCAGCCACAGCAACTTCTTTCAAGATACGTCTCCAAAGGCAAAGGAAACAAAAGCAAAAATAGACTTCTGGGACTTCATCAAAATCAAAAGCTTCTGCACAGCAAAGGAAACAGTCAAAAAAAAAAAAGAGGCAACCCACGGAATGGGAGAAGATAATTTGCAAATGACAGTACAGACAAAAGGTTGATATCCAGGATCTATAATGAACTCCTCAAACTCAACCCACACGAAACAGATAAACACATCAAAAAGTGGACAGAAGATATGAAAGACACTTCTCCAATCAAGACATACAAATGGCTATCAGACACATGAAAAAATTCTCATCATCATTAGCCCTCAGGGAGATTCAAATTAAAACCACATTGAGATATCACCTTACACCAGTTAGAATGGCCAAAATTAACAAAACAGGAAACAACATGTGTTGGAGAGGATGTGGAGAAAGGGGAACCCTCTTACACTGTTGGTGGGAATGCAAGTTGGTGCAGCCTCTTTGGAGAACAGTGTGGAGATTCCTCAAGAAATTAAAAATAGAGCTTCCCTATGACCCTGCAATTGCACTCCTGGGTATTTACCCCAAAGACACAGATGTCGTGAAAAGAAGGGCCATCTGTACCCCAATGTTTATAGCAGCAATGGCCACAGTCGCCAAACTATGGAAAGAACCAAGATGCCCTTCAACGGATGAATGGATAAGGAAGATGTGGTCCATACACACTATGGAATATTATGCCTCCATCAGAAAGGATGAATACCCAACTTTTGTAGCAACATGGATGGGACTGGAAGAGATTATGCTGAGTGAAATAAGTCAAGCAGAGAGAGTCAATTATCATATGGTTTCACTTATTTGTGGAGCATGACAAATGGCATGGAGGATAAGGGGCATTAGAGAGGAGTAGGGAATTTAGGTAAACTGGAAGGGGAGGTGAACCATGAGAGACTATGGACTCTGAAAAACAATCTGAGGGGGTTGAAGTGGCGGGGGGGTGGGAGGTTGGGGTACCAGGTGGTGGGTATTATAGAGGGCATGGCTTGCATGGAGCACTGGGTGTGGTGAAAAAATAATGAATAATGTTTTTCTGAAAATAAATAAATTGAAAAAAAAAATACATTTATCATCTCAAAAAGAAATAGCCACTTTCCATTTCTTCTAACCTCCTCAACCCTAGGCAATTCTACTTTTGATTCCTGTGAATTTGCTTATTCTGGGTATTTCATATAAATGGAATCATAGAATACGTGGTCTTTTAAAATTGCTTTCTTTTACTTAGCATAATGTTTTCAAGGTTCATTCACTCATCACATGCATCAGAACTCCATTACTTTATTTTGCTGAATAATATCCCATTGTATGGATATACCATATTTTATTTATTTATTCATCAGTTGATCGACATTTGGATGGTTTCCAGTTTTTAGTTATTATGAATAATGTGGCTATGAACATTTGTGTACAATTTTTTGTATGGACATATGTTTTAATTTCTTGGGTATATAACTTGTAGAATTGCTGGGTTTATATGGTAACTTCATATTTAACAATTTGAGGAGTGGCTAAATTATTTTACATAGTGGCTGCACCATTTTATATTCCACCATCCATGTATGAACATTCCAGCTTTTCCACATCCATGATGGCTAATGATGCCAATCATCTTCTGATTTTTTTTTATTAGGCATTTGTATATCTTCTTTGGAGATATGTCTACTCAGATTCTTTGTCCATTTAAAATTTGGGTTATTTGTCTTTTATTATTGAGTTGTAAGCATTCTTTATATATTCTAAATTCAAGTCCTTTATCAGATATGTGATTTATGATATTTTTCTGTTTCTATGGTTTTCTTTTTAAAAAAAGATTTTATTTATTTATTTGTTGGAGGGAGAGAGAGCCAGTGCACAAGCAGGGGAGGCAGCAGGCAGAGGGAGAGGCATGCTCCCTGCTAAGCAAGGAGTCTGATGCAGAACTGGACCCTGGGATTGTGACCTGATCCGAAAGCAGATTCTTAACCAACTGGGCTACCCAGGCATCCATCTTTTTCACTTTCTTTTTTTTTTTTTAAATTTTATTTATTTATTTGAGAGACAGTGAGAGAGAACATGAGAGGGGAGAAAGTCAGAGGGAGAAGCAGACTCTCCAAGGAGCAGGGAGCCCGATGTGGGACTCGATCCCAGGACCCTGGGATCATGACCTGAGCTGAAGGCAGTCGCTTAACCAACTGAGCCACCCAGGCACCCTCTTTTTTACTTTCTTAATGGTGCCCTTTGAGGCACAAAATTTTTTAGTTTTGGTGATGTTCAATGTATCTAATTTTGTTGTGTTTCTTGTACTTCAGGTGTCACATCTAAGAAAGCATTGCCTAATCCAGGGTCCGATTTATTCCAATATTCTTCTAAAAGACATAATTTTCTCTCTTACATTTAGGCCTATGATCCATTTTGAATTAATTTTAGTATGTCATGTGAAGTAAGGGTCCAACTTTATTCTTTTGCATATGAATATCCAGTTGTCCCTCCCAGCACAATTTGTTGAAAGGTTTTTCATCCCACATTATTTGCTGTGGTGCATTTATCAAAATCAGTGGACTTTAAAAGTGAAGATTTATTTCTAGACTATCAGTTCTATCCCATTGATCCACATGTCCATCCTATGCCGGAACCATCTTGTCTTGATTCTGTAGCTTCAAAGTAAACTTTGAAATTGGGAACTGTGAATCTTCAATGTTCTTTTTCAAGATTGTTTTGGCTATTCCGGGTTCCTTTAATTTCCCCATGAATTTTAGTATCAGCTTGTCAATTTCTGCAAAGAAGCCAGCTTGTATTTATTTATTTTTTTAAAAAGATTTTATTTATTTATTTGACAGACAGAGATCACAAGTAGGCAGAGAGCGAGAGGAAGGGAAGCAGGCTCCCCGCTGAGCGGAGAGCCCCATGCGGGGCTCGATCCCAGGACCCTGAGATCATGACCTGAGCTGAAGGCAGCCAGCTTGTATTTAGATAGAGATTTTGTTGAATCTATGTATCATTGTGGGTACTAGAGCCATCTTAAGTCTTTTAGTCCATGAACATTGAAGTATTTTCATTTGATTTAGGCCTTCTTTAAATTTCTTCAACAATATTACATAGTTTTTCACAGTAGAAGTTTCATATTCCTTTTGTTAAATTTATTCTTAAGTATTTTACTTTATGCTTTATGCTAATATTATAAATGGAATTTTTTCTTTAATTCAATTTTTGGTTTGCTCATTACTACTGTGTAGAAATACATGGAACCTTACTTAACTTATGTATTAGTTTTAATCATTTTTATTGGATTCCGTCAGATCTTATCATGGGTATCATTTTGTAATGTACAAAATTATTGAATCACTATGATTCAAATTATTGAATCACTATGATTACCCCTGAAATGAATAGGATACTGCATGTCAAATTTATTTTGATTAAAAAAAGATTAGGATAGGGGCACCTGGGTGGCTCAGTGGGTTAACCCTCTGCCTTTGGCTCAGGTCATGATCTCAGGGTCCTGGGATCAAGCTCAGCAGGGAGCCTGCTTACCCCCCTCTCTCTCTGTCTCTCTGCCTACTTGTGATCTCTCTCTCTCTGTCAAATAAATAAATAAAATATTTTTTTAAAAAGATTAAGATAACTTTATCTGTACTAGCTAGCATAATGTATCAGATATAGTAGGTACTAGGTACATGTTGGTGAAATAGAATCATACATTGTAGTGAAGACAAAAGGCTTTATAGAAACGAGAGCTGAGCTATGACTGAAGAATGAATAGGAAAGAGATGGAGAGTAGTGGGGAAATCTTAGTGGTGTAGAAGTAAATTTTATTACTTGGGTTTAAAAAAAGCAACTGTGTAGAAATTTATTCTCTTACAGTTCTGGGGGCCAAAAGCTTGAAATCATACTCCCTCCAAAGCTTTTAAAACAGGATCCTTCCTGGCTCTTTCCAACTTCTAGTAAGCCCAGTTGTTCCTTGGCTTGTAATTGCAATACTTCTGTCCCTGATTCCATTGTCTCTTGGTGTTCTCTCTGTGTGTCTCTGTCTCCATATGGCATTTTGGATGACTAGATGACACTAGTCAACTTGGATTAGGACTTATCCTAATTATCTTATCTAACAGAGTGAGTTACAAAGGTGGAGAAATCATATGGCATTTGGCTTAATAAACTGGAAGGGTGTCCTACTGGGTACTAGAGGTTGGTACTATAACCAGCACTGGAAAAAAGAAATGGGAGAAAAGGAATCATGAGAAGTATTTATGGTAGAACAGAAATTATTTGGTCAGAAAACAAAATCTCAGCATCTTGGAACAGAAGGGACTGAGCAAACCTCTCTATTTATAGATAAGACAGCTGAGGTTCATAAAGAAACCAGGGCACTTCTGAGTATTAATGAAAAAATATCTGAATTATATGATAGGGCAATGGATTTGTTTTCCCTTATCCTCAGACAGAGGGGAATTTCATGACACTATTACTGCTCCCTAAGAGGGTATTCAATTGTAGACAAACCCAAGAATTGCTATCTTCCTGTTTTATTGAAGATGTTGTTGATCAGAGAGTCAAGTATTATCTCTGACTGGGTTAAGAGTTTCCTTCTCAGACAACTTTTAGAACCAATTTGGCTGTGTTTCGCAAATAAGGATGGAGAAATGGAGACCCACGATGTTGCTTCCCCAGGGTCATCATTAACCAAACCAGCTGGCTGACAAGCCTGTGGCTATGGAAACCAAACTTACTGAGGAAAAGATGGATTATCAAAATAAGCCTATTTTCTTTCAAGTTGATTTGCTGGAATGATACTTTGTCCCTTTGAATTAGATACTACAGAAATACCAGATTGGGTCATTTAATCTCAGTCAATACCTTATCATAGTTTTTCTTAAATGTCCTCTCCTATGTGACTTTTCAGTTCTGCTGATGACAATAATGAATACTGCATTTTCCTACACATGAATGTTTTTATATTGTAAACTCATGATATCCTTCAGTTTTCACATGTGGAAACTCAGAATTTCTGAGATGGAGAAAAAATAGACTGTAGTGCTGGGCATACCTTTGCTGCAGGGACTCAGGAGGATGAAAGGAACAGTAGCTGGGAGTTCAATGTATCAGTATCTATCTATACACAAATATCAGTTTGTTTCTCTGAAATATATATATTTTTGTTCTTCATTGAAGTTTAAAGGAGGTATGATTCAGCTAAACTGAATAGCAAGAAAATGATTTCAATCATAACTTGTAGCCAATAAAAACCTTCCACAAGCTGGAAGAAAACCAGAGGGGCCTAATTTCTTGAGTTCTTACAATCAGTGGAGCTTAACACTTGGAACTTTAAAGATCAGTAGGCTCAACTCTGGGAGAGCTGGAGAGTTAGAGGAAATGGTGTCCCTGCCCTTAAAGAGATGGCACAAGAAACAGTCCCACTGAAATACAACATAGGAGCAATAGCTTGAAAAATGCCTGGGGTATACAGGAAGGAGATTTGTTTACTAATCTCTGAGTATTGCTAGAGGGACAGGGATCATTGGGAGACTTCTCCAGGAACAAAGGAGCTGGCAGGTGGCACTTCCCTCCACTTCCTTCCTTACCCCCCGCCTAGACATATGAACACCTATGGGAACCAGTGCTCTACCAACACTCACTACCTAACTTGCTAACAGTGTACCCTGCCCCTGCATTTTTTGCAGATATGCCCCTCTAGCATTGGTTCTACATCTCCCCCCACAGAAGACTCATGCAAACCTTGCTAACACTGTGTGCACTGCCCGCACATTCTCCTGTGGTCCTGCCTCCTTGAAGAAGCCCTTGGCCAGAATCCATCCAAAGAAGTGCCATAAGCTTGGCAAAATGTGAAAGCAGTTCCAAGAGGGGCCACTGCTACTCCAAAATGACTCCTGCCATGGGGAGAGAAGATAACCACACATACCAGTCTGACTACAGCCCCAGTCCCATCTCAGAGGATGACACAGGGAAAGCAGACTGTAGTTTGGTGCTACTGAATTTCTGGAAAATGCCTGGTCTGACTCAAACTCAAGCCCACAAAAAGAAAAGATAGTCATTGTAGATGACTGGACTGAAGGCTAACATAGTTCAGCCACAGTAGTAGTGCGGTGACAAAACACACATAGGAGATACCCCTGAAGTGCCAGATTCTGGTGAACAGGGAACATTGCCCTGCAGGGCACCAAAGGAACTCTTCTCCATAAGGCCACTACTTTCAAAAGCAGAAGAGATAGCTGACTTTCCTAACACAGAGAAACAGACACAGAGAATTAGACAAAATGAGGAGACAGTAGAATATATCCCAAATGAAAGAACAAAACAAAAATCACAGTAAGAAAGCTAAATGAAATGGAGATAAGTAACATGCCTGATAGACCATTTAAAGTAATGGTCATAAAGATAATCATTGGGGGTGCCTGGGTAGCTCAGAGGGTTAAAGCCTCTGCTTTCAGCTCAGGTCATGATCCCGGGGTCCTGGGAGAGAGCCCGATGAGGGATCTAATTGGATTAGATCCAATCTAATCTAGATACTCTAACAGCTAGGGTAAATGAGGCAGAAGAATGCATTAGTGATCTACAAGACAACTGATAGAAAAGAAGGATCAGGAGGAGGCCTAGAACAAACAGCTTAGAATTCATGAAAACAGGATGAGAGAAATAAATGATACCATGAAATGTTCCAATGTCAGAATTACTGGGATTCCTGAGGGGGTGGAGAGAGAGGACTAGAAGATATATTTGGGCAAATCCTAGCTGAGAACTTCCCTAATCTCAGGAATAAAACAAGCATTCATGTCCTACAGGTAGAGAGAACACCCCTCAAGATCAAGGAGAGCAGACTGATGCCCAGGTATGTAATAGAGAAACCCACAAATCTTAAAACCAGGGAGACCATTTTAAGGGAAGCTAGCGGGAAGAGATTCCTTATGTATAGAGGGAGTAACATCACAATAATGTCAGACCTGTCCACAAAGATCTGGAAAGCCAGAAAGGGTTGGCAAGACATATTTAGGGTACTAAATGAGAAGAACATGCAGCCAAGAATCTATCTGGCAAGGCTGACATTTAGAATGGATAGAGAGATAAAGAGCTTCTAAGACCAGCAGAAACTGAAAGAATATGTGACCACAAAGCTGGCCCTGTGAGAAATATTAAGGGGGGAGGTTCTATAAAAGAAGAAAGACCCCAAGAGTGACATAGAACAGAAATTTACAGAGACAAGCTATAGAAACAAGGATCTCACAGGCAACATGATGACAATAAAATCACATCTTTCAATAATCCACTCTCAATGTAAAGAGCCGAAATGCTCCCATAAAATGTACAGGGTTGAAGATTGGATAAAAAGACAGGATCCATCCATATGCTGTCTACAAGAGACTCATTTTGAACCTAAAGATACATCCAGACTGAAAGTGAAGTGATGGAGAACCATCTTTCATGCCAACAGACCACAAAAGAAAGCTGGGGTAGCAATTCTCATATCAGACAAATTGGATTTTAAGCTAAAGACTGTAGTCAGAGATACAGAAGGACACTATATCATTCTTAAATGGTCTATCCAGAAAGAAGACCTAACAACTGTAAATATCTATGCCCCCAATGTGGAAGCAGCCAACTGCATAAACCAACTGTTAACCAAAACAGACATATTGGTAATAATATGTTAATTTCAGGAGATCTTAACACTCCACTCTCTGCAACAGACAGATCATCTAAGCAGAAAATTAACAAAGAAACAAGAGTTATGAATGACACACCGGATCAAATGGACCTCATAGATATATACAGAACATTCCACCCTAAAACAACAGAATATTCATTTTTCTTGAGCACACATGGAACTTCCTCCAGAATAGACCACATACTAGGTCACAAATCAGGTCTCAACTGATACCAGAAGACCGAGATTATTCCCTGCATATTCTCAGACCACAATGTTTCGAAACTGGAACTTAATCACAAGAAAAAGTTTGGAAGAAATTCAAACACTTGGAAGCTAAAGACGATCCTGTTCAAGAATGTTTGGGTCAAGTGGAACAGAGTAGAGAGCCCAGATATGGACCCTCAACTCTATGGTCAAGTAATCTTGGACAAAGTAGGAAAAAATATAGAGTGGAAAAAAGATAGTCTCTTCAATAAATGATGCTGGGAAAATTGGGCAGTACATGTAGAAGAATGAAGCTCGACCATTTTTTTACACCATACACAAAGATAAACTCAAAATGGATAAAAGACCTCAATGTGAGGCAGGAATCTCTCAAAATCCTGGAGGAGAACATAGGCAGCAATCTCTTCGACATTGGCCACAGAAACTTCTTTCAAGATATGTCTCCAAAAGCAAAGGAAACAAAAGCAAAAATGAACTTTTGGGACTTCATCGAGATCAAAATCCTCTGCACAGCAAAGGAAATAGTCAACAAAACAAAGAGGCAACCCCCGGAATGGGAGAATATATTTGCAAATGACACCATAGACCAAGGGCTGATATCTAAGATCTATAAAGAACTCCTCAACTCAACACACACAAAACAGATAATCAAGTAAAAAATGTGTGGAAGACATGAACAGACACTTCTCCAAAAAAGACATACAAAAAGGCTAACAGTCACATGAAAAAATGTTCATCATCACTGGCCATCTGGGAGATTCAAATTAAAACCACATTGAGATACCACCTTACACCAGTGAGAATGGCCAAAATTAACAAGACAGTAAACAATATGTGTTGGAGAGGATGTGGAGAAAGGGGAGCCCTCTTACACAGTTAGTGGGCATGTGAGTTGGTGCAGCCACTTTGGGAAACAGTATGGAGATTCCTTAAGAAATTAAAAACAGAGCTTCTCTATGGCCCTGCAATTGCACTACTGGGTATTTACCCCAAGGATACTGATGTAGTGAAAGAAGGCCCTTCTGTACCTCAATATTCATAGCAGCAATGGCCACAATCGCCAAACTGTGGAAAGAACCAAGATGCCCTTTAATGGATGAATGGATAAAGAAGATATGGTCCATATATACAATGGAGTATTATGCCTCCATCAGAAAGGATGAATACCCAACCTTTATATCAACATGGTTGGGACTGGAGGAGATTATGCTGAGTGAAATAAGTCAAGCAGAGAAAGTCAAGTATCATATGGTTTCACTTACTTGTGGAGCATAAGGAATAACACGGAGGACATTGGGAGATGGAGAGAAGTGAGTTGGGGGAAATTGGAGGGGGAGACAAACCATGAGAGACTGTGGACTCTGAGAAACAAATTGAGGGTTTTAGAGGGGAAGGGGTGGAGGGTTGGGTGAGCCTGGTGGTGGGTATTATGGAGGGCATGTATTGCATGGAGCCTGGGTGTGGTGCCTAAACAATGAATGCTGGACACTGAAAAGAAATAAAATAAAATAAAATGGAAAAAAAAAGAATGTTTGGGTCAACCAGGAAATCAAAGAAGAACTTAAACAATTCTTGGAAACCAATGAGAATGAAAACATATCAGTCTAAAACCTATGGGATATGGCAAAAGCATTATTTCCCTTAATACATAACCATCCAAGCCTCACTCAAAAAATAGAAAAATACCAAATACACAAACTATCTTTACACCTTAAAGAACTAGAGAATCAGCAACAAATTAAGCCTAACCCATGCACAAGAAGGGAAATAATTAAGATTAGAGCAGAGATCAATGAATTAGAAACCAGAAATACAGTTAGAACACATCAACGCAACTAGAAGCTGGTTCTTTGGAAGAGTTAATAAGATCTATAAACCACTGGCCAGACTTATCCAAAAGAAAAGAGAAAGGACCCAAATTAATAAAATTATGAATGACAGGGAGAGATCACAACTAACACCAAGGAAATAGAGAAAATTATCAGAAATTATTATCAACAGCAGTATGCCAATAAGTTAAGCAACCTAGAAGAAATGGATGCATTCCTGGAAACCTATGAACTTCCAAGACTGAACCAGAAAGAAACTGACAACCTGAATAGACCAATAACCTGTAACGAGATTGAAGCAGTGATCAAAAACTTCCCAAAAAACGAGTCCAGGACCTGATGGATTCCCTGGGAATTCTACCAAACATCCAACAAAGAAATAATAGCTATTTTCCTGAAGCTATTTCAAAAAATAGAAACAGAAGGAAAATTTCCAGACTCTTTCTATGAGACCAGCATCACCTTGATCCCCAAACCAGGAGGACTCCACCAAATGGAGAATTTCAGACCAAGACCGCTGATGAATATGGATGCCAAAATTCTCAACAAGATCCTAGCTAACAGGGGCGCCTGGGTGGCTCAGTTGGTTAAGGGACTGCCTTCGGCTCAGGTCATGATCCCGGAATCCCAGGATTGAGTCCCGCATGGGGCTCCCAGCTCCATGAGGAGTCTGCTTCTCCCTCTGACCTTCTCCCCTGTCATTCTCACTCTCACTCTCTATCAAATAAATAAATAAAATCTTAAAAAAAAAAAACAACTTAAAAAAAAAAAGATCCTAGCTAACAAGATCCAACAGTTCATTAAAAGGATTATCCAGGTAGGATTATCCCTGGGATGAAAGGGTGGTTCAACATTTGCAAATCAATCAATGTGATAGAACAAATTAATAAGAGAAGAGAGAACCATATGATCCTCTCAATTGATGCAGAAGAAGCATTTGACAAAATACAGCATCCTTTCCTGATTAAAACTCTTCAGAGTATAGGGATAGAGGATGCATTCCTCAATTTCATGAAATTGATCTATGAAAAACCCATAGCGAATATCGTTCTCAATGGGCAAAAGCCTTTCCCTTAAGATCAGAAACACAACAAGGATGCCCACTCTCACCACTATTGTTCGACATAGGACAAGAAGTCCTAGTAACAGCAATCAGACAACAAAAAGAAATAAAAGGTATTCAAATTGGCAAAGAAGTCAAACTCTCTCTCTTTGCAGATGACATGATACTTTATGTGGAACACCCCAAAGACTCCACCCGCAAATTACTAGAACTCATACAGCAATTCAGTAATGTGGCAGGATACAAAATTAATACACAGAAATCAGTTGCTTTCTTATATACTAATAATGAAACTGCAGAAAGAGAAATTAGAGAATCAATTCCATTTACAATAGCACCAAAAATTTTAAGATACCTTAGAATAAATCTAACCAAAGAGGTAAAAGATCTCTATTCTAGGAACTATAGAACACTAATGGAAGAAATCAAAGAAGACACAAAAAGATGCTCATGGATTGGAAGAATAAACATTGTTAAAATGTCTGTGCTACCCAGAGCAATCTATACTTTCAACACCATCCTGATCAAAATACCATTGGCATTTTTCAAAGTGCTGGGACAAACAATCCTAAAATTTGTATGGAACCAGAAAAGACCCTAAATCACCAAAAATGTTGAAAAAGAAAAACAAAGTTGGGGGCATCCTGTTGCCTAATTTCAAAATATATTACACAATTGTGATCACCAAGACAGCACGGTACTGGCATAGAAACAGATACATAGACCAAAGGAACAGAACAGACAGCACATATATCGACTCTCAACTCTTTGTCAAATAATCTTTGACAAAGCAGGAAAAAAAATCCAATGGAAAAAAGTCTCTTCAATAAATGGTACTGGGAAAATTGGACAGCTATATACAGAAGAGTGAAACTTGACTATTTGCTTACACCATACACAAAGATAAACTCTAAATGGATGAAAGATCTCAAGGTGAGACAGGAATCCATCAAAATCCTAGAGGAGAACATAGCCAGTAACCTCTTCAACATTGGCCAGCAACTTCTTTTGAAGACACATCTCCAAAGGCGAAGGAAACAAAAGCAAAAATGAACTTTTGAGACTTCATCAAGATCAAAAGCTTCTGCACAGCAAAGGAAAGAGTCAACAAAACAAAGAGGCAACCCCCACAATGGGAGAAGATATCTGCAAATGGTACTACAGACAAAGGGCTGGTATCCAAGAGCTATAAAAATTTTATCAAACTCTTTTTTTTTTCAATTTATTTATTTTCAGAAAAACAGTATTCATTATTTTTTCACCACACCCAGTGCTCCATGCAAGCCGTGCCCTCTATAATACCCACCACCTGGTACCCCAACCTCCCACCCCTCCGCCACTTCAAACCCCTCAGATTGTTTTTCAGAGTCCATAGTCTCTCCTGGTTCACCACCCCTTCCAACTCAACACCCAAAAAACAAATAATCAAGTCAAAAAATGTGCGGAAGACATGAACAGACACTTCTCAAAAAAAGACATACAAATGGCTAAGAGACACATGGAAAAATGTTCATCATCATTAGCCATCAGGGAAATACAAATCAAAACCACATTGAAATATCACCTTACACCAGTTAGAATGGCAAAAATTAACAAGGCAAGAAACAACAAATGTTGGAGAGGCTGTGGAGAAAGGGGAACCCTTCTGCACTGTTGGTGGGAATGCAAGTGGGTGCAGCCACTTTGGAAAACAGTACAGAGGTTCCTCAAAAATTAAAAATAGAGCTACCCTATGACCCAGCAATTGCACTACTGGGTATTTACCCCAAAGTTACAGATGTAGTGAAAAGAAGGGCCATATACACCCCAATATTCATAGCAGCAAAGTCCACAATAGCCAAACTGTGGAAAGAGCCGAGATGCCCTTCAACAGATGAATGGATAAAGAAGATGTGGTCCATATATATAAAACGGAATATTACTCAGCCATCAGAAAGCTTTTGCATCAACATGGATGGGATTGGAGAGATTATGCTGAGTGAAATAAATCAAGCAGAGAAAATCAATTATCATATGGTTTCACTTATTTGTGGAATATAAGGACTAGCATGGAGGACATTGGAGAAGGAAGGGAAAAATGAAGGTGGGGGGAATTGGAGTGGGAGACGAACCATGAAAGACTATGGACTCCCAGAAACAAATGGAGAGTTTTAGAGGGGAGGCGGTTGAGGGATGGGTTAGCCCAGTGATGGGTATTAAGGAGAGCACGTACTTCATGGGGCACTGGGTGTTATATGCAAACAATGAATCTTGGAACACTACATCAAAAACTAATGATGTACTGTATGGTGACTAATACAACATAGTAAAAAAAAAAAAATTAAAAAAGTTTAATTCCTAAAAAAAAAAGTTATAAATTTCCAGTTTAAAAAAAAAAAAAAAAGAATAGGGACGCCTGGGTGGCTCAGGGGGTTAAGCCTTTGCCTTCAACTCAGGTCATGATCTCAGGGTCCTGGGATAAAGCCCTGCATCAAGCTCCCTGGTCAGCAGGGGGCCGGCTTTTCCCTCCCCCTCTGCCTACCTCTCTGCCTACTTGTGATTTCTCTGTCTCTCTGTCAAATAAATAAACAAAATCTTTAAAAATATTAAAAAAAGAATAAATAAGAGGCATCCAAATTGGCAGGGAAGAATTAAAACTTTCACTATTTGCAGATGACACAATACTATAAATAGAAAACCCAAAAGAGTCCCCCCAAAAGTTGGGTGGAGAGTTCTATCAGTTCTAGCAGTAGAAATGATAAATGAATTCAGTAAGGTCAAGGATACAAAATTAATAAGAGAAATCCATTGCATTTCTATATACTAAAAATGAAGTAGTAGAAAGAGAAATTAAGAAAACAATCCCAGTTACAATTTCCTAAAAATAATAAAATAACTAGAAATAAACTTAACCAAGAAGGTGAAAGACAAGTACTCTGAAAACTATAAAGTACTGATAAAGGTATTCAGGACAATGAAAAGAAATGGAAAGACATTAGATGCTCACAGTTTGGAAGAATAAATATTGTTTAAAAGCTCGTAGTACTCAAAGCAATCTACAGAGTTAAAATAATCCCAATAAACTAACAGCATTTTCCACAGAACTGAAAGAAATAATCCTAAAATTAAAAAAAAAATTTTCCTTTTTATTTATTTGATAGAGAAAGAAATCACAAGTAGGCAGAGAAGCAGGCAGAGAGAGAGAGACAGGGAAGCAGGCTTCCTGCTGAGCAGAGAGCCCGCTGCGGGGCTTGATCCCAGGACCCTGAGACCGTGACCTGAGCTGAAGGCAGAGGCTCAACCCACTCAGCCACCCAGGCACCCCAGAAATAATCCTAAAATTTGTGTGGAGCTGCAAAAGACCCCAAATAGCCAAAGCAATCTCGGAAAAGAAGAACTCATAACTGGAGGTGTCACAATCGCAGATTTCAAGACATACTACAAAGTTGTAGTAATTAAAACAGTATGGTAGTGGCACAAAAATAGATATATAGATCAATGGACCAGAATAGAAAGCCCAGAAATAAACTTACGATTATATGGTTAATTGATCTATGACAAAGGAGGCAAGAATATGCAAAGGACAAAAGCCTCTTTAACAAAAGGCACTGGGAAAACTTGACAGCTAAATGCAAAAAGAATGAAACTGGATTACTTTCTTATGCCGAACACAGAAATAAAGTCAGAATGGATTAAAGATCTAAACATGAGACATGAAACCATAAAACTCTTAGAAAAGATGACTTGTAGTAATTTCTCTGACATCATTCATAGCAATATTTTTCTAAATATGTCTCTGGAGGCAAGGGAAATAAAAGAAAAAATAAACTACTAAGACTTCATCAAAATAGGGACGCCTGAGTGGCTCAGTGGGTTAAGCCGCTGCCTTCGGCTCAGGTCATGATCCCGGGGTTCTGGGATCGAGTCCCACATCGGGCTCCTTGCTCGGCAGGGAGCCTGCTTCTCCCTCTGCCTCTGCCTGCCTCTCTGTCTGCCTGTGCTCACTCGCTCTCTCTCCCTCTGTCTCTGACAAATAAATAAAAAAACAAAATCTTTAAAAAAAAAAAAAAGACTTCATCAAAATAAAATGCTTCTGTGCAGTGAAGGAAATAATTAACAAAATAAAAGACAAATGACTGAAATGGGAAAAGATATTTGTAAATGGCATATCCAATAAAAGTTTAGTATCCAAAATCTATAAAAAACTTATACAACTGTACACCAAAAACCCCCAACCATCCAATTAAAAAATGGGCAGAAGGCATGAACAGACATTTCTCCAAAGACCTACAGATGGCCAACAGACATGTGAAAAGATGTTCAACACCACTTATCATCAGGAAAATGCAAATCAAAACTATAATGATATATCACCTGACACTTGTTAGAATGGCAAAAATCCAAAACAAAGGAAAAAACAAATGTTGGTAAGGATGTGGATAAAAAGCAATGCTTGTGCACTACTAGTGGGAATATAAACTGGCACAGACCCCATGGGAACCAATATGGAGTTTCCTCAAAAAATTAAAAAGAGAAATACCATATGATCCAGTAATTCTACCACTGAGTATCTACCCCCAAAATATGAAAGCACTAATTTGAAAAGATATGTATTCTATATTTATTGTAGCATTATTTATAATAGCTAAGATATGGAAGAAGCCCAAGTGTCCATCAACAGATAAGTGGATAAAGAAAAAGTAATCTTACACACACACACACACACACACACACACACAAATATTACTCACCCATAAAAAAGAATGAAATCTTGACACTTGCAATAACATAGATAGATCTAGAGAATATACTAAGTAAAATAAGTCAGGGAAAGACAAAGATCATATGATTTCAATCTTATGTGGAATTTAAGAAAGAAAACAAAGATAAAGAGAGATACCCCCCCAAAAAGAGAAAAAGACTCTTTTTAAAAATTTTTATTTATTTTTTTAAGTTTCTTTTCAGTGTTCCAGAATTCACTGGACTTTTAACTACTTAATAGAACAAACTGATGGTTACCAGAAGGTAAATGGGTGAAGGGATGAGTGAAATAGGTGAAGGGGATTAAGGGTATAGTTATCATGATGAGCACTGAGTGATGTTTAGAACTCATGAGTCACTAGATTGTACATTGGAGACTAATATAACACTGTATATTAACTACACTGGAATTAAAATAAAAAAATAAGATTTACAGTATAGTAAAGAGGTGACTCTGACTTCTACTAAGCTGTTTTAAAGAGTGTCTTAATATGGTACTCGCACAAAAACAGACTCCTAAATCAATGGAACAGAATAGAGAACCCAGAAATGGACCTCAGCTCTATGGTCAACTAATCTTTAACAAAGCAGGAAAGAATATCCAATGGAAAAAAGACAGTCTCTTCAACAAATGGTGTTGGGAAAATTGGGCAGCAACATGCAGAAGAATAAAACTGGACCATTTCTTTATACCACATTAAAAAAGATAGATTAAAGTGGATGGAAGACTTCAATGTGAGACGGGAATCCATCAAAATCCTAGAGAACACAGGCTGCAACCTCTTTGACCTTGGATGTAGCAACTTCTTGTTAGACATGTCTCTGGAGGCAAGGGAAACAAAAGCAAAAAAAAAAAAAACAAAACTATTGGGGGTGCCGGGGTGGCTCAGTCGGTTAAGCATCTGATGTCAGCTCAGGTCATGATTTTAGGGTCCTGGGATGGAGCCCTTTTTATGGCCCCATACTGAGTGGGGAGTCTGCTTGTTCCTCTTCCTCTCTCCCTCTGCCCCTCCCCAACTCATGCTTGCTCTATGTCGAATTAAATCTACAAAAAAGAACTATTGGGACTTCATCAGGATAAAAAGCTCTTGCACAGCAAGAAATTTGAAATAATCAACAAATCTAAAAGGCAACCTATGGAATGGGAGAAGATATTCACAAATGACATTTCAGATAAAATATAATATACTATAAAAAAGTATAGTATCGTACAGATAGCATAGATATGGTATAGTATCCAAAATCTATAAAAAACTTATCAAACTCAACACCCAAATACCAAAAAGTCCAGTCAATAAATGGGCAGAAGACATGAACAAACATTTCTCCAAAGAAGACTATAAACGGCCAACAGACACATGAAAAAATGTTCAACATCACTCGGTATCATGGAAATACAAATCAAAACCACAGTGAGATACCAACTCACACAGGTAAGAATGGCTAAAATTAGCAGAAAACAACGGATGTTGGTGAGGATGCAGAGAAGGGGGAACTCTTACAGTGGCAGGGGCAGGTTGGTGGGGGGATGAGGTAATTGGGCATTAAGGAAGGCACTTGATATAATGAACACTGTGTGTTACATGCAACAGATGAATCACTAAATTGTACCCCTGAAACTAATAATACACTATATGTTAACTAAATTGAATTTAAATAAAAAAATAGTGTCTTTTCTGTTTTTAAAATTAACTCCAAAGAAAGATCCATGGCCTCCAATGATAACCCATTAAGTTAATAACTCTTTCTCCCAGGATTTAGGTTCATTTGTTGTTATAGCCAAATCAAATTTATTAGTTTAGATGAACTAGCTTGACATACTCCCCTGGGGTGTAGACATTCTTATATGTGATGATTACATTAGGTGTATACTTTTAGAAGATGGTAATTCCTTTAGCCTTGTTTTTTATACTCCTTAATCATCTTGATTGCTTTCCTCTAAACCCTTCAAAGTTCCCTGACTACTAAAAATATGAGCTTGGTTTTGTCTATGATTATCTTGGGGTCAGACTTCTCGTTTTGGACTCTGTAGGAAATGTGAAAACATTGAAGTAGTTTTCAACTTTTTTCCCTTGTAAATAAAATATGCTATGGGTGACTTCACATGTATAACAGAACATCAAAATGGACATTTCTGTCAAGATCCAAAGGTATAATTAATGCTGCATGCTAAGGGAGGAGGTAGATCTTATGCAGTTTCCAAAGGGGTAAACTGGTTAGATGATTCTTAAATCCCCTGCCCACATAAAAGTCATGAAAAGGTTGAGAAAGTAGAGATGGTTTCAGGATGTGTAAGGATTTCTTTAGAGAGTGTTGTGCTGAGCTTTACCTCTAAGGAGGTAGCTTGGGAGGGTGTCTTCTTCTTCATCTCAGATTAAGAGAAAGATTTAACAGCTGGTGTGAGGAATTTGATGTGGGCCCCTGTGGTTAAGGGAACACAGTGGACTAGTGACTAATGATTACATGGAAAATCTAAAAGTGAGACCAGCCTCCTGATGTTCCAACCACAGGAGTGAAGGAGAGGTGTCTGTGTTGGCTGACCTTTCTTTCCAGTGTATGTTGGGCAGTGAACACAATTTGCCACAGACCAGATGTGGGATATGCAAGGCAAATCTGGTCTGGAGTCTGGGGTTCAAATTGTTATCAGTGTCTATTTCTCCTTTCTCCATCTCTCAGTGTAGCTTTTTTTGTGTTCAATCTATTCTCAGGCCCTCTCTTTGTAACTACAAGATGGCTGTCAGAAGTTCCTGGGGCTAATCCTTCAAAGTTTTAAAACCAGTGAAATAGAGTAAGACTCTCTATCCTAGTGTTCTTTTTTTTTTTTTTTTTTAAAGATTTTATTTATTTATTTGACAGAGAGAAATCACAAGTAGATGGAGAGGCAGACAGAGAGAGAGAGAGGGAAGCAGGCTTCCTGCTGAGCAGAGAGCCCAATGCGGGACTCGATCCCAGGACCCTGAGATCATGACCCGAGCCGAAGGCAGCGGCTTAACCCACTGAGCCACCCAGGCGCCCCTCTATCCTAGTGTTCTTAGCACAAGGCCCGAGATGTGCTTCTATTGGACTGGATTATGTCATTTACTTGGTCCTGAAAAAAGGCCAGGTTGACATCACATGGAACTGGGAAGTGTGTCCTATCCAGCAGGCTGAGAGTAGGAAAGAGGTAGATCCCCACATGAATGTTATACATTTTTCCCTTTTGTGAGTGAGTGTGTGTGCGTGCGAGCGTGCGCGCTTAGGATTAAAAAAAAAAAAAAAAGGACTTAGTGAAATCTTCTACAAGACTAAATGTGAGGCCAGCTCCAGAAAAAGTGAGATGAAAATGTTCCTGACAATAATTTGAAACATTTAGTGGAGTTACAGGAAAGCTGAGAAGTGAGGGAAGTGCATGGTCTGAACTTGGAGACATACAGCAAGACTTTATTGCAAATCTTTGTGAATGAGATAGGCATTTAAGGTTCAAATTGTCTCTAACATTTTCATGTTAACAAATAGCCCACAAAGATAGTGCTTGATGTGTGCTACATCTTTGAGTCAAAATGGTTCTTTATATAAGTTAAGTCCTCTGATAATATTCTTTCATAGTACTCCATATTTCCTTTCATAATAGGAACACGGTTTTGTGCTACAGATATTGGTGGGGTTATTTATATCTCATGCTAGATTGTAAATTCCATGAGGGCAAGAGCCATGTCCATTTTGCTCACCATTGGGCCACCAGCATTTTGCAGAATGCCTGGCTACTAGGAGATGTCCAGTAAGTGTTCGCTGAATGGATAATTGAATAAATATTGTCCTCTTACTCCTACAGCATGACTTGGGAAATGTAGTACATGTTGCTATGGGGGAGGAGGGCCTGCTTGTCTTGGCAACCAGTGTGCCTGCAAGAGGACCCTTATATCTGCTGTGGGTCATGTTGGGCTGTTACCCAAAGCATTTACTATAACTCTGTGTCAAGAATCTGCTTTCAAGATATGGTACGTGAAGAAAAAAGAAAACCGCCTAGTATATAGTAGATATTTGTAAATTAGAGGAATTTTTAAAGGAGGGGGAATTATTATTTTTTTAAAAGATTATTTATTTATTTATTTGACAGACAGAGATCACAAGTAGGCAGAGAGGCAAGCAGAGAAAAAGGAAGGGAAGCAGGCTTCCTGCTGGGCAGAGAGCCCGATGCAGGGCTTGATCCTAGGACCTTGGGATCATGACCTGAGCCAAAGGCAGAGGCTTTAACCCACTGAGCCACCCAGGCACCCAGGAGGGGGAATTATTTATAAGATTAATAAATTGGACCCTTTGGTGATCAAAATTATATTTACATATTATGTACATTTTTATGTTTTGATTTAAAATACCTATTTTAGAAGCATAAGTATGATATCATAAATTTTTCCCTCAAGTAACATAATCTTCATAACCATCACTTAATGGCTATTTCTGTGAGTAGAGTGTCCATAAGACAATTAATCATACTCCTATTGTTGAACACTTAGTTGCCTCTAATTTTCCCAGTGTTGTCAATACAGGGAGCAACAGCTCTATACCTATAGCTTTTACCATCCTTTTGCTATTTTTCTAGGAAGGTTTCCTTGGGGTAGTATTCCAAACTGCTGGCTTAGGGAATGAGGAGTTAAACTGATTTTTTTTAACATGGGATGTTTTCAGAAATCTGGAGTTGAGTCTGTACTCTGTCCACTGAAGATCACACTTCAGGTGAAGTCTCAAAGCAGGAGTTCCTGTGATATCAAGTCCCCGCCTGGGCACCAACTCCAAAGCAAAGAATCTCTGCCACTATAATGAAAGAAAGTTAGACAGTCTGGGTTGTTGATCTTCTTTCACTTCCATTAACAAATTTATTTTGGGGAAAGTGTTTTTTAAAATATAAGCATTATTTTTAGAACAGTTTAGATTTATAGAAAAGTTATGAAGATACTACAGAAAGTTTCCACATACCCCATGCCAAGTTTATATAATTATTAACATCTGACATTAGTATGGTACATTTAGGTTATATTGGTATATTATTAGATTTGTCTACTTTTATTTTTCAAAATTAAAATTATAAGGCTTTTATCTCAATAAAGCAGCAGTCAAGTAATCCTAAAGTTAAAGAAAGGAAAATAGAAAGGAACAAAGAAAGACAGATGCTTCTTGAGAAAACCTGGAAAGTAGTCCTTGTCTTTATTTCTACTTAAAAAAAAAATCAATGTGTAAGATAATATGCAAGATGGCAAAATGTCTAAGTCTTCTATGTTTAAGAGAGTTCCATTAGCAATTGCTTACTATATTTTTCATTGTTATTGTTGAGAACTGACTAGTGTGTTTTCCAAAATACTACTTTTCTTCTTGTATTTTTACTCTAATTCTGCTAAAATCTTCTATTTTAGTAAACTCATTTTGAATTAAAAATATTTTAAAATAACATCTTTATCTACCCGCCCCCCTCCCCATTATAATCTTTAGATGTTATTGTCAAACTGACTTGCAATCCTTCTTGGGTTGTCCTTTTTCACCTTACAAGTAATTTCCCATCACCTCTCCCGAGAACAGTCTGCTCACTGAAGTATGCTGTACAGGACTCTTGTCTGAAAAAAGTCAAGAAGATCAAAGTTGTCTTTCTCATTTTCCTTTTTCACTTTCATGGTTACTTGTTTTCCTCTTTGGTTTCTTCAGTCTCCAAGTGTGGTCTGAGGTCCCTAGGATGGCCCCCAATGATCCCTGCCTCCAGATATTCATGGCCCACGATAAGTCCCTCCCATTAAGTAACTTGTTTCTAACCAACAGAATACGGCAATATTGAGGGATGTCATTTCTGTGATTAAGTTAGACAAGACTCTGACTTTCTAGTAGACTTTGTCTTTCTTGCTAGCTTTGATGAAATAAATGGCACATCAAAAAGTAATGATGTATTTTATGGTGATTAAAATAACACAATAAAAAAATAAAAGAAATTAATAGTGAGGAGGCCCATATGAAAAGGAACTGAGGGTTGCCTCTGGTCAACTGTTAGTGAATAACTGAGGACTTCAGTACAACAATATTCAAGGAACTGAATCCTGCCAATAACCATGTAACACACTCAGGTAATCTTTGCCCAACTGGGCCATTATTGAGACCCCAGCCCTAACCACAATCTTGATTACAGCCTCATCAAAGACCATGAAGCAGAGGACTTGACTAATTAGTGTCTGGATCCTGACTCACAGGAAACTGTGTTTTTAGCTACTAAATTCAGAGGCATTTTTAAATACAGTATTAGATAACTAATGTACCAATGTTCCTTCTACTCCAAAGAATTGATATATCACAAACAAGTCACCTTTGAATATATATATTTCTCAAGACAATAGTAATGATAATTTAAAAAATGTAGGCACTTTCAACCCTCAGTAGAAAAGATATTTTTAGGGGTGCCTAAAAATAGGGCTCAGTGGGTTGAGCCTCTGCCTTCGGCTCATGTCATGATTGAGATTGAGCCCTGCATCGGGCTCTCTGCTCAGCGGGGAGTCTGCTTCCCTCTCTCTCTCCACCTACCTCTCTGCCTGCTTAAGATCTCTCTTTGTGTGTCAGATCAATAAATAAAATCTTTAAAAAAAGAAAAGATATGTTTAGCAAATTCTTAAGAGTATTAAAATAGTAAGAGATCTCAGAGATGATCTGGTTAATGTTTCTCTAGGACTCTTCCACAGAAAACAGAACTCCTGTGTTTTTCTTTAAAATTGGTTTCACTCCCAGCCTTCTTTATTTTATAAAAGACCTCTCTTGGCACTCAGCTGATAAGCCTGAAAGACCAGGAATTTAGTAGTCAGCCTTGATTTCCTCCTCTTGTACCCACCTCTTCACCAATATAATCAATCATCGCCAAGCCTGTTAATTCTACCTCCAAAAACATGTCTTAAATCAGTCTACTTTTACCATTGCCAGGATGCTGGTCTTATTTTTCCAATGTGTCACTTGGAACTGCTATCACAGCTTTTGTGGTACGCTTTAATCACCAGAATCTGTGAATGTGTTACCTTACATGGCAAAGGGACTTGGCCAGTGTGATTAAGGGTATGGACCTTCAGTTGGTGAGATTATCTTGCATTATCTGGGTGGGCCCTCCCTAATTTTTAATGCGTCATTAAAAGTAAGGAGTTATTTCTTGGTTGAGTCAGAGACACGCAATGAAAGCAAGAGGAGACATATGAAGCATGAGAAAGACTCAGCCCACTGTCACTGGCTTTGGAGAGGAAGGCTACCACACACGAAGGAATGTGGGTTCTTCTAGAAGCTGAGAATGGCCCAAGCTTATAGCCAACAAGAAAACAGGAAACTCAGTTCTACAACCTGAGAGAACAGAGTTTTGCCAACAACCCAAATGAGCAAGTAATTGATTCACCTCTAGAAAGGAATAGAGTCCTGCTGATTTTAGCTCAGTGATACCCATGTCAGACATCAGACCTTCAGAACTGTAGGATAATAAATTTCTATTGTTTCAGCCACCAAGTTTCTGAATAATTTAGTACAGCAGCAGCTGAAAACTAATATAGCTTCTTATTCTTCCCAAGTATTTCCTTGGCTTTCCAAACCGTTCCTTGCAGGACAGCAGGAGCGACCTTTTAAAAAACCAATTCCATCTATTCCATCTATCAGTACTTCTAGTTTAAATTCATTTCCATTCTACTTAAAATAAAACCCAAGCTCTTCTTTGTGGCTCTGAAGCTCTGCAAGATCTGGCTCCTGCCAACCTCTCCAGTCCCCCCAAGAAGTCACTCCTGCTCTTGCATCTCCCTGGCCTTTTTATTCTTTGAGCTTGTTAATCAGTTTCACACCATGGGGTTTTCACAGATGCTGGTATTTTGCCTGTAATGCTTTCCTCTGGTCATATGCCCTTCTCTTCAAATGTTAAGTGATAATAATTATATGAGGATCTTATAAATTACATTAGTAGAATTAAGATACTATGATATCTTGATATGTTATGATATTAGAGAGGACTTTTTTCACTATCTTATCTGAACATGCCCCCCTTGTCATTATATTTTATTAAAAACCCCATTTCCTTCACAGCACTTTTCTCAACTTGGAATCATATATCTTTGTTGCTCATTTATTGTCTGTCTTCCTGACTAAAGTATAGTAGTAGTAGATGTAGATAGATATAGTAGATGCTCAATAAATATGGGTGTTTTGTGGTTTTTTGAGTGAATAAGTGGATATTATCCATATGTTTATAGACAGTATCTCTTAGGACTGTTCTGTGATACGCAGTTTGGTGAAGGTCAATATAGTTAAAGGTCCTTGTTTTCTACAGACCGTGTAGAAAGGACACCATGGCCCAGGAAGATTCACTGACTTCTTTAGGGTTATACTGTGAGTTTTTGTAGCAGTCAGGTCTTTCATGAAAGTCTAAACACTTAAGAATGTCTATAGCATCTTTAAATGATTAGCTGAACCAATAGGGAAAGTTATGTTTACAGTAAAATTATAGACAAGAGTTTAGAACAGACTATATCAAGGAATTTGGCCTCCTTTGGAAATTGCCATTTTTGATAAAAATGCCACAATAGAGAAAAAATTATTCAGATGCCATAATTTAAGAATGCTACCACACCCCCCCAACCATGCCCAGATCAAAACAAAAATTCATACAATTTAGTTTGCCCCAACTGCCTGGGATATGAAGGAATCATGCAAGAGGCATAAACCAGTCTGGCTTTCATTTACTGAACTTGATTGCTATGTTGTTGTAGAAATTTTTGTGTGGAAATTCTGCGAATGTCTGTGAGTAAAATCTGTAGGTTCACTCTCAACACAGGGAATCATGTGTGATTAAGTACTTGGCCTTGGAGTCCTACACCTATCGTCTAGAAACCTTTCTCTATCCCTTACCACCTGCATGCCATTTAGCACATCATGCTAAACCTTTCCAAACCTCTATTTTGTATATTGCAACTAGGAGTAACAGTAATCCTACCTAATAGGGTTATGGAGATCAGATGATGCATGTAAAGAGTTTCTAAATAAAAAAAATAAAATCTTTAAAAAAAAAAAAAAGCAAAAAAAAAAAGCCTCTGCCTTCGGCTCACGTCATGATCCCAGAGCCCTGGGATCGAGCCCCATATTAGGCTTTCTGCTCAGCAGGGAGCCTGCTTCTCCCTCTCTCTCTCTGCCTGCCTCTCTGCCTACTTGTGATCTCTGTCTGTCAAATAAATAAATAAAGTCTTAAAAAAAAAAAAGTTCAGCCCATTGCCTGGCACCAGCAAACCCTATAAATGTTAGTATTTTTAGAAGAAAGGCATTGGGTGTACCACTGGTAAGTGTTTGAGGGATTGGTGAAAATTCTGAGATGGGTTCCAAGGTTGCTCATTAAGGTACATTAATTGATTCAAAATTTTCTTTTCTTTTTTTTTTTTAAAGATTTTATTCATTTATTTGACAGACAGAAATCACAAGTAGGCAGAGAAGCAGGCAGACAGAGAGGAAGGGAAGCAGGCCCCCCGCTGAGCAGGGAGCCCGATGCGGGACTCGATCCCAGGACCCTAAGATCATGACCTGAGCCGAAGGCAGCGGCTTAACCCACTGAGCCACCCAGGCGCCCTGATTCAAAATTTTCTTGTTAAGACTGTGCTGAATTTGCAAAGCATGCCTTCTGCCTTGGTCTGGAAAAATAACAACTAAGAAAAAATAGAGTCCACATGAAATTTCCAACCAGTTTGCTTCTGGACTTCTTAAGATTTTACCTATAGCTCTGGAGTAAGATTGTCTGACCTACTGCAGCATAAACACACATTGGCTATGATTTAATGACAAGTAGCATAATTAACACCTTGTATTACTAAGGGGTTTACATGGTTTACTTGGCAAAACAGCCATTCATTTGACCTTTGAGGCTGGTTTTCCAGCTGTGTGAGAGCAGATGTAGACTATCTTTACTAGGACTAGAGTAGTTCTCCTAAGGCATGGTCTTTCTAGGATCTTTCGAATGCTCAGGGTGTTTAGTGAGGTCTATTTTGGCAGGTTGAACCTTGAACATTTCCAAATCCTGTGGGAGCTCTGCTAGTTGTTCAGCTCAGAGGTCCCCTGTAGTTGTTCCTTCCCTGGCTTTCTAGAGTCTTGTATGTGCATCAAAGACTCAAGGAGGCCCCTGCGTGGATTTTTGGAAATTCTATTTACTCCTTTCTAGCACGTTTCTCAACTTGGAATTAATGTATTTGTGCAGACAAATTACATAGCCCCTTTCTCTCCAGTATTGTGCCCCATGAATTCCAGCTGCCTCCATGGCCCTGAATTCTGACCCGTTTCCTTAGCACCCTACCCTGAGATCTGTAAAGCACTTCCAGGCGCAACTTGTTTGTTTCCCTTCTCTCAGGGATCAGATTTTACCTGTTGTCCAACATCTGAAAGCTGTTATTTCATAAGTCTTGTCAAGTTTCATAAGTTGTTTAGGAGGATAGGTTTCTCTGTTGTGGCCAGAAGTGGAAGTCTTTCCCACTTTTAGTTACTATTACTTTACCAGAGGGCCTCTATCTTGAAGAATCTCTGCCCTCACTTCCCCCAATACTGTAGCGGGAATTTGCTCTTACACCATACACTCTTATGAAGTTTCTCTTCACCGAGGCCCTGAGTAGGACACATGGGGATGGACCAGAGAATCGGTCTATCATCAGAGATTAAAACCAAATGAACTCTCAGGAACTGAAACAGTACTTGCAGCTATTTGGCTGACATATCTCACACACCCACAAGTACTGGATTCTAGACCATAGCATTTTGGCCTATGTGCTGGGTTCATTTCTGATCTAATTTCTAATCAAACTTGATTTTATTAGTTACATTGGTTATGTTGGTTTTAATTGGAATCACTGGAATCTATGCTCATTTCCATGTTCTTAAGTTAAAGAGACCTGAATTTATCAGGAAAGGACCTGGCTTTCCTATGTTGGAAGAATCCTTCCAGCCACAGGGCCATGCAAGAACACTTACTTTCTTTAGTCATTTTAAGAACATTAATTTTGATGACCTGAGCTAATAAATCTATTTCTATGCTCATTTCTTTGATATAATTTGAAGTGAGAAGTAATCACATATTGGTATCTTTCATAAGGAAGTACCAACAAAAATGGACTCTTTCTGCCTGTAACATGACTAAGTGAAGAAAAATGCAATAAAATATGATTTAAAGGGCTCAGAGACTTTCAGTCATCTTTTTGCTTAATATATAAAAGATAATATAAAAATTTAAAAAACTCAAGAAAAATAATTAGTTTATTTTCCTTCCTCATGGTTGGTAGGGACCCACTGGTGAGAAGATGTTCATTAGTAAGTTTTTGCTACAAAGAATGTTTGCTGGCATCGGTGAAGAATGTTTATCTTTGCTTGCAAATGATATCGCCTGTATCATGAAAAACTATAAGGAGAACACAAAAGGAAAACTTCCAAATTTAAATTTGCGCATTTATTGCAGTTCCATGTTTCAAGTGTCTAATGCCTATTAATGCAGATGCCATGATTTTCTTTTCTTCTCCATGATCATTTTTACTTGGATAACTTTGGAAAAGCATTTGAAAGAAGATGAAACGTCTTTGTTTCTTTTTTTTTTTTTTTTAAAGATTTTATTTATTTATTTGAGAGAGAGAGAGACAGTGAGAGAGAGCACGAGCGAGGAGAAGGTCAGAGAGCGAAGCAGACTCCCCATGGAGCTGGGAGCCCGATGCGGGACTCGATCCAGGGACTCGAGGATCACGCCCTGAGCCGAAGGCAGTCGTCCAACCAACTGAGCCACCCAGGCGTCCCGAAACGTCTTTGTTTCATGACTGGTCTGTGGATTTACTGACTCTAGGCTTCTTCTTTAGGGCCTTGAACTTTGAGAATTTCCTATCCATTTGTAACTTCGAATAATCTTTAAAAAACAAACCACTTTGATATTTCCTTTTTATTCTTTTGAGTGTGTGGTGACTTTATTATACTAATTGTCAATATAGATAGTAATACTGTATAATCATTTTATGAAGACCATAGAGTGGTTGATATTATCCTGCTTTTACAGGGGAGAAATAAGAGGTAAAGAAGGATTTTGTGATTCCCTCAGTGTCACTCACTGACAATTAAGTGTTATGGCCAGAGCTGGAACTGAAACTAGAGTCTAGCAAGATGAGCACTGACTGGTTGAATAGGAGCAGGGAACCCAATTGTGGTTGCAATCTTGTCCTCAGTTTAGGCCAATTCCTTATCTGGGCCTCATTTTCCTCATTCGTAAAATGCTGGGGTGGAATAGGTGAGCTCTTGGGTCCTTCCAGCTCTGAAATTTTATGGTCATTTGATTCCCTTAGGCTTTTCTCCTGCAGTGCACAGCTTCCTGTAGCTTTTATCTGGATATACCTGGATCACATTTGAGTCCTTCACTTCTGCTTGCACTCTAATATATTATTTTGCATTTAAGTAGTGTTTCTGAAGAGGTTTTTGTTGTTGTTGTTGTTTTTATTTTTAAAGGCATTCAGCTACTAGCATACAGTAACTCTGTGATTTAGAAACAATCTGGTTGATATTCTCAATATTCCTTCAACATTTTATTATTGTGTTATATACAATAATTGCAAATTTACCTATGCGTATGCAGTTCAACTAAAGTAGGGAAAAAGCCATCACTATATTTTCAAATAAGGTGGCTTCAAATAATCACATCATTTAGCTTCATTGTTAAACATTTCTGTAATCTTGGGCCTTTTTCTAATGTAATGAGGGAGGGTTATCAATAATTTGCCTTCCTCACAAAGATATGGTGATAGAATAGAAAACTAAATACTACTTAATTCCATGCTTGTTTTACACTTCTGACCTTAAGGATATTAAGGTTGAAGCATTTAAAGATAAAATATGTGCTTCAATGTCTTCAAAATAATTTAAAAGTAGAATTTCAAAATAATGCAGAAATTCAAAGACTACTGGACCTTTCAACTGGGTTATGAAATGCATACCAAAGTGTGGACTTTTTGGAGGCACTTCTGTACTTTTCCGTGACTGATAAGTCTATAATTTGCTACTAAAATGTTGTGATTTCAGTTTCAGAAAGTTGAGCTATAAATTGCTGAGATCTGGGATAAATGGCCAATTATATTAGAACAAATGTCTATTGTTTTATTCAGGGAGGAGAGTTCACTGTACTACTTACTTAGAGTGATCATTTCAAATTCTCTTTCAGAAGAAAAAGTCCATGCCACATTTGTGGAAATGGTTAAGTGACCACAGGAACGAAGAATTCAGGGATGATTTAGTGCAGATCATCATGAAGGCTTCCTGGCATGTGCATTTTAAACAGTACTGTGTTGTCTTCAAGTTTGCCAAAGTGTAATCTGTGAGCAATTGAGGCAAAATCAAAATCAGAAACCTAGGAGAGTAATATTGTTTTGGAATTGTCAAGCAAAAGACCTTGGTTTGGGTTGTTACGTCTGGAACCAAAATGTCACATGTGGCATACATCATTTGAAGTTTATTATTTTAACCTTAGACCTCCTTGTTGAAAATTTATGCTATTCAGTGCTTGCATCCCAGTATAAGCATTTTTATTCTATTTTAAGTGAGTCTGTGCCAGCTACATGGTGAGCATGGCAAAACCATAGCTTGGATGCCTGGAGGGCCCCCTCCATGGTTCCATTCTTGCTGGCACTGCCAAACCCAACAGACTCGAGGGGGTGCTGAAAAATTAAGGCATGGCACCAGGTAATTAGAACCATTCCCTACACATCTGGAAGAAAACCCAATCTAGTCACATTCTCTGCTGAAAAAAGAAATCATCCCATGCGATTGCCTGGAGTTGCAGGAAAGTAAAAGTGGTGTCGTTTTACATTTACAGAAGCATTTAGCATTTTCACAGAGAGACTTAAAACTTGTGGTTACAAAGTGTGAAATTCTTATTAAAATTCCTCATAAAATCAACAGAACACATATCTAGCGATTGTTCCAAGTCCTCCTTTCCTTCCATTTGTACACTGTCGCAATGATCCCACTGATCCATTCTGTTCTCCATAGCAAACAAACCTATCCCACTTTCCCATTCATTGGTTGACTTGCTCTAGCCAGGAAATTTTTAATTGTTTGCTATTCAAGGTAGGATCACCCTCAGTGCTATGGCCTCCTTCATGCTGGCATGAGGCGAACTGTCCTCTGGGATTAAGATGTAGTGAACCTGGGCTGGTCATGACCCTAGTAGAAGAGAGAGAGTTGATGGCCGACAGTGTATATTTTTGCTTTTAAATCTAAACAAATATTTATAAATTGAGAATCTGATACCATTCCTTGCGCAGAATTTGAACATGCGGTTCAAAACTTATATGTCCTCCAAAGTTGCATATCATTTTCAGGGATAATAATAACATAGTACTCTACTGTGTGTGAAGCACTTTTGTTATCATGTTTACTCTTACAGTATTAGCTTATGGGGCAGATGGGGTAGGGATTATTTCCCCCACATTGAAAATAAAGATCCTGAGGCTCAGAGAAGTTAAGTGGTTTACTCAAAGTCACACAACTTGTAAGAATAGGGCTAGCTCTCAAACAGGTCTTCTGACTCTAAATCTTATGTTCTTTCTATTAGCATGCAGTGCTTCTTATGTTTTTTTATCCCTTCTTCTCACCAAAAAAGTTTATTTTGGACAAGTTTTCAAAGCAATTTTGATGGTATGCATTCAAGTGCTGTTGACATGGAGCAGGCAGCATGGAAATGAGCAGCTTCTCAATCAAGACACTGCTTGTCCTCTTAGAACCCCAGGACTGCTGAATATCAGTGTGAAATGGTTTCATCCTGCTCTATTTGTCTAAGCTTGGCAATATGCTTATTCCTCAACTACAGCACACATTTCTGTCTTATAATATAGGTAGTCACTTAAATGTCTATTTCTAAATCTCAAATATAAGCTTCTGATGCTCAGTTGCCATCACATTCATCTTTGTATGAACATGTACCTTGCTCCGTGTCTTTCATGAAGTAAGTGCTCAATGAATATTCACTAAAAGAAACTGAAGATCATCTGGCAGGATTCAAAGAGTCCAAATGTAGCTCTCTGTATGATCTATATCAGTACTGTCCAATATAACTTTCTGCATGGACAGAAATGCTTCATATTTGGGCTGTCCGAGACTATAGCCACACATGACTAGTGTGGTTGGGGAATGGAATTTTCAATGTTACTTCAAGTAATTCAAATTTAAAGAGCTGCATGTGGCTGATGGTTACTGTATTAGACAGCACAGCTCTAAATTTTCCTACATTTGAACTTTGTCAGATCCCTAAAATCTGATTTTATTTAGGTCCTCCCATACTCTGATGGTTCTTACTATGTTTTTGATGAGGCTGCAAAGCCAGCATTGGGCAAGATGAGAAAGGGATGTGTGGAGATTTTCTCTTCCACCTAAAGTAGGAGGCCTTTTTCCAACTTGAGACCCTTGGAAAGAAGCTGGTGCTGGTTCTGAGTGTTTTCTGCAAAGCACAAGTGATTTTCTTTCTTGGAGTTGCAAAGGGTTAGAGGGGCTCTAGAAGATGACATAGTGGGGATTTCTTAGTTCTAGAGTGATATTTAGTCAGTGATATTTAGTCTGGGCCTATAGGAGAGAAAAGATCCACGGTTTTCTAAGAAAAGCAAATCTGCAGTCAGAAGAGAGGAGGGCAAGAGGCTAATGCTTGTTAATCAGATTTCCTTACAGATAGTCTGAGTAGTGTTCCATTTGGGGTTCAAATCTTTAGGTTCTGTCTTTCTCCTTAACATG
This sequence comes from Neogale vison, assembly GCF_020171115.1. Lineage (NCBI taxonomy): Eukaryota > Metazoa > Chordata > Mammalia > Carnivora > Mustelidae > Neogale > Neogale vison. Next base: position 159,333,494 of record NC_058094.1, on the reverse strand, counting down.
GAAGGTTGTGTACATCACCCTTAACCATTAAGTTTTACATATCTTCTGGCTGTGAAACTTCTAAGTTCCTACTCTGAAGTTGTTAGCTCAGAATTAATGAAACAAACAAACAAACAAATGAACAAAAGCTCCCCCCAAATCTCTCCCTCTCCACCATAGCAAAACAGAACCTGCCTAGGAAGAGAGAAATTCTGTTCCTGCAGGGTGGACCCTTTTGATCTCAGTAGCTTCTAAGAACCCCCATTCTTCATACTGTGGCTTCTGCCAACTGCTCTGGAGGATGCGAAAGGTTAAACAGAGAGCTACGCAGAAGTGAAATGGCAGCCAAGTGGGAGAGTTCAAGTGGGCCCTTAAACAGATGTCCGTGTGTTATGTGACTCAGGGCACACATCCTTTCTTAGGATGTAGACAGCGTTTGAAAGGTAGATTTTGGGGATCCTCGTGCTCTATGAGAAGTGAAACAAATATTTAGAGGAAGATGAAATATTTAGAAAGTGCATTGTTAATATTGGTGTACTCACAGGTAGCTGCAAAAGCTACTTACTATAAATGAACACTAAATTTTAGGACTAGAACTGTAGAGTTAAGGATTTGCAACGTTATTTGTTAAGGAACGCAAGAGTGACTATTGTGATTTGAAGAGCAGAATTTGCCTTTGGAAGCTTGTTATTTAAGGCTGACAAAACCAGCAGACAGTAATAGTCTGTATTGTGTATGAAGCTGGCACCTCTAATTATGTTCTTCTTCCTTAAAAAATATTAACGTTTTAACTTTCTTTCCTTTTCTAGTAGAGATGGGAGCTAAGAATTATCTGTCCCTTTAGGCACAGGATGTAGCAAAGCACAGAGAGGGAAGTGACCTGCCTAAGCTCACAGGGCCATCATGTCTCTATCTATGTTAGCATTTGAACAGGAAACTTCAAACTAGGAAACATCATGTGAGTCTTTCTCCTCAGGAGTAAGATGGTAGCTCTAATCTCCTCGCAAGGTAAGGGAACGTGTCTATACAGAATACATAAATAAACGTACAAAAGGAAAAGAGCCCTCAGTCTGGTAAAGCTGTTGGAGAGAAGACAAATTAGCTCTGACTTTGGTTCTGATTCCCTGAACTGTGTGTGGTTTTTCTTTTTTCTTTTTTAGATTTATATATTTATTTGAGAGAGAGAGAGAGAGAGAGAGAATGTGTGCACATGGAGGAGAAGGGGCAGAGGGAGAGAGAAACTTAAGTAGACTGTGCTGAGCACGGAGCCAGACGGGCCTTGATCTCATGACCCGGATGTCATGATGTGAGCTGAAACCAAGAGTCAGGCACAACTGACTGTGGTTGGTGCCCTGTGGTTGGTTGTTTTTTGTTTTTTCATAATTTGTATTTGGGGAGGTGGGCAGGGAGATGGGTTAAATGGGTGATGGGATTAAGGAGGGCACTTACGGTGATTAGCACTGGGTGTTGTATGTAAGTGATGAATTATTAAATTCTACAACTGAAACTAATATTACATTGTATGTTAACTACTGAAATTTAAATAAAAACTTGGAAAAATTGGGACGCCTGGGTGGCTCAGTTGGTTGGGCAGCTGCCTTCGGCTCAGGTCATAATCTCGGCGTCCTGGGATCGAGTCCCACATCGGGCTCCTTGCTCGGCGGGGAGCCTGCTTCTCCCTCTGCCTCTGCCTGCCTCTCTGTCTGCCTGTGCTCGCTCTCTCTCCCTCTCTCTCTGACAAATAAATAAATAAATAAAATCTTTAAAAAAAAAAAAAACTTGGAAAAATTTTATTTTTAAGTAATCTCTACCCTATGTGGAGTTTGAACTTACAACCCCAGGATTAAGAGTTGCATGCTCTACCAATTGAACAAGCCAGAAACACCTATTTTTTTTTTTTCCCCAATTTATTTATTTTCAGAAAAACAGTATTCATTATTTTTTCACCACACCCAGTGCTCCATGCAAGCTGTGCCCTCTATAATACCCACCACCTGGTACCCCAACCTCCCACCCCCCCGCCACTTCAAACCCCTCAGACTGTTTTTCAGAGTCCATAGTCTCTCATGGTTCAACTCCCCTTCCAATTTACCCAAATTCCCTACTCCTCTCTAACGCCCCTTGTCCTCCATGCTATTGGTTATGCTCCACAAATGAGTGAAACCATATGATAATTGACTCTCTCTGCTTGACTGATTTCACTCAGCATAATCTCTTCCAGTCCCGTCCATGTTGCTACAAAAGTTGGATATTCGTCCTTTCTGATGGAGGCATAATACTCCATAGTGTATATGGACCACATCTTCCTTATCCACTCATCCGTTGAAGGGCATCTTGGTTCTTTCCATAGTTTGGCGACTGTGGCCATTGCTGCTATAAACATTGGGGTACAGATGGCCCTTCTTTTCACGACATCTGTATCTTTGGGGTAAATACCCAGGAGTGCAATTGCAGGGTCGTAGGGAAGCTCTATTTTTAATTTCTTGAGGAATCGCCACACTGTTCTCCAAAGAGGCTGCACCAACTTGCATTCCCACCAACAGTGTAAGAGGGTTCCCCTTTCTCCACATCCTCTCCAACACATGTTGTTTCCTGTTTTGTTAATTTTGGCCATTCTAACTGGTGTAAGGTGATATCTCAATGTGGTTTTAATTTGAATCTCCCTGAGGGCTAATGATGATGAGCATTTTTTCATGTGTCTGATAGCCATTTGTATTTCTTGATTGGAGAAGTGTCTGTTCATATCTTCTGCCCATTTTTTGATGTGTTTGTCTGTTTCGTGTGGGTTGAGTTTGAGGAGTTCATTATAGATCCTGGATATCAACCTTTTGTCTGTATTGTCATTTGCAAATATCTTCTCCCATTCCGTGGGTTGCCTCTTTGTTTTTTTGACTGTTTCCTTTGCTGTGCAGAAGCTTTTGATTGTTTTGTTTTTAAATGAACTTTTTGTTTGGGAATAACTTTAAATGTACAGAAAATATGTAAAGAAAATACAGAGAGTTTCCATATAATCTTTATCCAGTTTCCCATAATAATAACATTTTATTATTTATTTATTTAAAATATTTTATTTATTTATTTGACAGATGGCGATCACAAGTAGGCAGAGAAGCAGGCAGAGAGAGAGGAGGAAGCAGGCTCCCTGCGGAGCAGAGAGCTCGATGTAGGGCTTGATCCCAGGACCCTGAGATCTTGACCCGAGCCGAAGGCAGAGGCTTTAACCCACTGAGCCACCCAGGAGCCCCAATAATAACATTTTAGATTTGGTTTCTTCAGTCTTGTAGTAATTTTATATGCATGTGTACCTTTTAAATAGAGTCTTGATTATAAGTGGGTTTGTTTCTCTCACTTCCTGTAGTATTTTTCTAAAATCTAATGCTAAGATAGAATAACCTACATAAATATTCAATAGTCAAACACTGGTCATTTTGATCATAAAGTCATTTCTGGAGAAAGAGGAAGGAAGAAGAATATTTGATAATGTGACAAGAGAAATAACTTTGGAATAAAGGAGAGAGCCTTTTCAGATAGCTCTCAGGTTGGAAGGTATTTTTCCTTTCAAGGAACCACTGAGGCTTTATACTAAGCAATAGTGAGATGACAAGGAATTTTGGGAGTTTTCACGATATTTTATAGAATAAGTACAGAAGGAGATCTGCATTTCTCAAAATTCTTGGGTTCGTTCTCTAGTAAATAGAAATAGTATTAACTGAGGACTGCAAAAATTTGGTTGATAATGATGTTCAACTTTCAACTTATAACTTTGAGCAATTGCAGACTGAGTGAGAAATTTCTTCAGTGCTCACCAGAAACGAATTGTAGATCAGTGCCAAGGATATGAAAGTACATAGGACCCAGTGAGAAGATCAATTATACCACTGAGCAGTGCCACTGATGATGAGCACCTGGGAAGGACCAGGCCAGGTTTCTCTAGTCATGTAGTGAAGAGTGACAGACAAAATATTGGACTAATACTACAGTTACGTTTCTTTGTTATCCATGTTTGTTGAATTTACATTAATATTTAAAGTTACTATGGAAGGAACCATATGACATTTTCAATATCTGACCATTTTGATCCACAAAAATGGCAATCATTCAATCTCATATCCAGTAAACTATATGAGGTTAATATCAAAAATTTTCACTTGGTTTCAGTTCATATTTTGTTGTTCTTTGAATTTGGAAGTAAAGAACAACTATTGGGGCCTAGGAAAACCCAACTGACATTTTGCTGTGAAAATACCTAGAATGGGCAGCAGATGAGCACACAGCTTGACAAAATGAACACTTCTTGTGTGCCAGATACTGCACACTTCCATAGTAACCATTCTATACTTTATTCCCAGGATCGAATTGGTTCTATGTATTTAGATTTGTGAATTTTACAGATTTAGTGGTACTCGCCATTCTCTCCATCCCCCATCTAGAAGGTATATCTGAAAATGACTGTTGATCATCATATTTAATTTTCAACCATAAGGTGGCATCATATCACATTTTATGACAAAGAAGCAGGCTGTTTCTCTGTTCACTGAAATGACTAATGTTCTGAGTTGTGGGTGTAACATGTTATTGAATTTTGAAGTTTATAAGTAAATATTAGAAGCTGGCATCTTCATCTAGGAGTTTAACATTTTTTCCCTTATATTTGATCTTTTTATATTATGGCCAAGAACTAAGTTAATAAAAGAAACTATTACTATATTAACTAATACTATGTTTTACCTCATTAAAATATGTAAGGCAGTTTCTTGCATATATAGAAGCTTCTCAAAAATATTCATTGCATGATTAAATTAAAATATTCCTTTAATAGGCCTTACCCTCAGGAATTCATTTTCTCATTTGTCAAGTTGAATTTACAGCACACTTTTATTGCTATGACCCATTTCTTACCAGAATAAGAAGCTTATTTTCATGGAGAAGTTAAACCCAACTGTACACATTTAATTTCTCTACTACCCTTTAAAAATACATTGCTTTTTTTTTTTTTAAAGCATACTGGTTTTTGTTTTTGTTTTTTTTTTACTTACTTAGAAATGCCCAGGACTTAAAATTACATAAATCTGCCAGTTTACTTTCTGTAGTTGCTTGACAGAAAATTCTGGTTTCAAATAAAAAATTAAAAAAAAAAAAAGAAAGAAAATTCTGGTTTCATTTTGAAAAAACGAGTAAAAATTTTGTTTCCTCTTTCTCCACAGAAACTTTTTGTACCCTCATAGAAAACACTGTAAATGCTTTCCACACAAAACCTCCCTTTGTTCAGATGAAGTGATTTTGTTCTTGGAACTCTTTGTTGATAGTTTTGTGGGAAGTTGGTGCCACTTGGCCTGCAGGGAACACTCCCACAAGGTGTGTTGCAGGGCACCTTAGAAGTCTAGTTAGGAATTCAGAGATTGCAGTAATATGTCTTTGGTCTCAACATTTCTCCACTTGGATCCCTTTATCATACTGACTGATTATGATCCCACAGCAAAAGATTGAAAGTGAAAAAGTGTTAACCATTAACAAACAACAACTCTGTACTGTATAACCAGCTAGAAGGATGTTTCTATTAAATTGATTGAATGATTTCATGAGTTGAGGTTTGGCTGTAACCTGGATATTAAATCTCACCCTACCTACCAAATCCACCCACCCCCCTGCCCCGCCCCTGGTGGAGCTCTGCTTTAAAAATAACCATATTGTATTTCTTTCTGCTATCAACAATGTAGGCATTTTATCCTTCATATTTTCCTCTTAGAGCTAAAGTGAAAAGTCAAGATGAAATAAGGTAAAAAGTCAAAGTGAAACATGTAGGGTGGTATGAAACAGGGTAAGGGGATGTTCCAAAGGAGAGGGTTAAGAACGGCATGTCCGAGAACAAGATCTTGGTTTAAGCTGAAGGATGGAGTCAGAGCCAGCCTTGTAAATGTGGCCTTGATTTGCGCTGGTAGAAGATAGGATGGTAATGTCCAGGAAGAATATTTGGGAAAGTGACTAGCCTGAGTGAAGGCTCTCTGTTGGGAAAGAGTTTCACATGAAATGGAGAGAAGAAATAGAAACAAGGACTCTGTGGCTAGAGCGAGGGGGCTGGGGAAAGGGTGCTGTCGGTGTGGTAAAGTTAATTAGAGAGGTATGCTAGAGTCACAGTAAGGACTTTTGGATACAATGGAAAGCAAGTGAAGTGTTACTTAGGGAAATTACCTGATCTTATTTATTTTTTAAAAAGTTATTACTCTTAAAAGATCACTCTGGTTCATCAACAGTGGAATAAAAAAATAAGTTGTGATACTCCATACAATAGAATGTTAAATAACAGGCAGAATGAACAAATTTGTTGCTTCCCACAACAGCATGAAACAACAGGTCAGCTCAAATATAAGATTGAGGGGGAAAAGCCAAATGAAAGAAAGGATGCATTGTATGAGTTCATTTATGTGATTATTCTATTTCTTAATTTGAGCACTGTTACATGAATCTGTTCAGTTTGTGAAAATTCATCAAATTGTATATTCATGATTTGCATACTTTTATGTGTGTATGTTAAGCTTAAAAGTGTTAAAAAAAAAAAAGATCATGCTGGCTGCAGAAGAGGGAATGAATTATAGAGGAAGGTGGAAGCAGGGGGACCATTAGGAGGTTCCTAGAATTTTCCAGTTGAAAGATGATGACTTAAGCCAAGGTGGTGATGGAAACGAAAAGTGGATGGGTTTTAGATCTAATCTGTATTATAGCATAGCATGAAACTGTTGATATTTGATCACTTCTGACCACCTTCAAAGGTGACAATTTCTATGATTTAATCTACTAGGAATAGATTATAGTGGCATCCTTGACTTGTTACTGTTTCTCTGTGAGGTATGCGAACTCTCGGTTTTATACATCTTTGTGATGTTAAGAACAAACACTTGGGGTTTTGCTTGAGAACAGATTCTGAGTTTTAGTGGCTCCCTTATATTCAAATAACTATGTTACTCTATGATGAATTATAGGTATTTTCTATATTCTCCATACTAGGATTTAGTATCAAAACTAGTAGTTCTTCACTTGTTCTTAGTCAAAAGGCCGAGAAACTAGTCGTTCTTAATGTAAATGATGTTAACTAACATTATTAGTATTAGGTCCTATTTTGCTGTAAACATTGTGAAGATAGGCAAAAATTTACTTTGTTTTCACAGTCAGGAGTTAACTGTTTGCGCCATCATATAAAGTATACATTGTATATGAGCATATGGATGTTAGATACTCCAGGCTGATCAGCTTTGCTCCCTTCCCCCAATAACTAAGGTAGTTTTTGGTGTCTGTTTACATAGCCTTATGTGGGTTGTCAGATTTCTGAGGAGACGCATGGATCAAACAGCCCCTGACTGGTACAGTAGAGGCTCTGTAAGTTGTGAGCACTGAGGAGTCTTAGCTGAGCCGCTGAGCTATACAAAGACGGTTGCACAGGGCATTCTGATCCTGTAGTCCTTTCTATTGTAACTGAATCTTCAGATTCATATCCATCAAATTGACATGTGATAGTCTAAGCAGAAAACAACTTTGGAAATTGTGTACTGAAAGTAATTTACTCCTTCATTTGTCACATTCTCAAATGGTCTACATTTGAGCAAAGCTGTGGGAATATGATATCCATATTCTGGAAGTTGAGAGGGCTTAGGCAAATGTGTTTTAATTTTATTATTTTTTTCTTAACATACATATATATTTTTCACACAAACATAAAAAGTAAATGGAGAAGAGGCACATGACATTTGATATATACTTTTTTTTTTTTTTTACCAGCTTTGAATTCATTTCCTCATATCAGAAAAGCATGCCTCCTGGTTAGTATTAGATTTTTAGAATGTACAGATGGAAAATAGTTAATGGAAATCACCTCAAATAGATTTATTTTGCATTGTGCTTCACTGAGTACAGGAGTCATCTAGAAGTTTCTAATTTTTTCCCTGGAGACCATCACAAAACACAGTCCCAAAAAGAGGGGTGGGGTGGATGGGGAAACAATCTGCAAACACATACTTGAAAGATGCCCTTTCCTGCCTAGTTATAGAGTGAAATCGATATCAACCTCCAGATTTGCTGACCTGTTGGTGAGATGGGAACTAAAACGTGAAAAAAAATGAAAGTTTTCCTTGATGATAGATTTTTTCCCCCCTCTTTCAGATGCAGCTAGTGTGAACAATCTAATGACTAGAAAGATCTTCAGACCTCTATATAGTGCTGAAGAATGTCATGTTGAGAAGGGGCATGCTTTCCCTGTATCATTGTGCCTTAATCTTCTTAGATTTTTCTACAAAGAAATCATATTAATCAAATCTCCTTTCTGTTATATGAAAGGTGCAGGCTGACTAATGCTCGACTTTGGGTGAAATTGGATACAGAAGAAAATCCTGACTTGAAATAATACCAGACTTTCTATAATCTTGTGTTGCTGGAGTCTTAGTTCAGGACTGTAATTTCCAGCTCAGGTTTTGTGAAATCGAAGTCCTGTCAATGAGCCCAAGAGATACTGCACACTTCTGAGAGGCAAAACAAGAGAAAAACACAACCAACCTCCATCCTAAAAAACCGAAAACAACACAAAACAAAAAACCAATTTGAATATATTTAAACACCAAAAGAAATATTTGCTTTAAAAAGGTTTAACAGTAGGTTTTATGTATATTCAAATCAAATAAAGAGCAGCATTTACATGTTACAAGTACAAAAAGGCAGAAACTGCAGTTCATGAACTTTGCTTGTTATAAAAAGGTAAAAGGTATCTAGCATGTAAGCTGACTTTTTAAGAATTCAGAATCTATAGATCTAAAATCTGGTCGCTTTTTCAAAATGTTTTTCTTGAGAAGCTATATACTTGCTTCAACAGTTCATCTATTAAAATATTTTAGAATCCTTTGGAAACTGTATTTTTGATCTTAACATATCTAAGTTGAGCATCTTTGGGGGGAGAGGCTATACTTTTGTGAAAGTATGAAGTCACTAGGAATAGACAGCCCAGAAGTAAATCCATGTATATATGGTCAATTGATCTTAGACAAGGGTGCAAGAATACACAAAGGGGAAAGGAGAGTGTCTTCAATAAATGGTGTTAGGAAAAATGATAATCCAGATGCAAAAGAATGAAATTGAATCCTTATTTTACACAATACACAAAAAGTTAAGTTGAAATGGATGAAAGATTTCAATGTAAGATCGAAAACCATGAAACTCCTAGAAGAAAAGATAGGGGAAACATTTCTTGGCATTGGTCTTGGCAATGATTACTTGGATATGACACCAAAAGCATAGGCAACAAAAGCAAAAATAGATAAGTGGGACTATGTCAAACTAAAAAGCTTTTCACAGCAAAGGAAACCAACAAAATATAAAGGTAAACTTTCAAATGGGGTAAAATATTTGCAAACCACCTGTTAAGGTGTTAATATCCAAAAAGTACAAGAAACTCATATAACCCAATAGCAAAAAAACCCAACTGAACTAAAAATTGGGCACAGAGGCACCTGGGTGGCTCAGTAGGTTAAGCATCTGTTTCTCGGTTTTGACTCAGGTCACGATCTCAGGGTCCTGGGATGGAGCCCTATGTCAGACTTTCTTTCTTCCCCTGCCCCCTCCCTGTTTCTGTACACATGTATGCATTCTCTCTCTAATAAAAAAAAAGAAATCTTTAAAAAAATTTTAAAAAATTGGGCATAGGAACTGAGTGGACATTTTGCTATAAGGAAGATATAAAAATGGCCAAAAGGTATATGGAAAACACTAATCTTTAAGGAAATGCAAATCAAAGCCACAATGAAATAGCACTCATACATGGTAGAATGGCTTTATCAAAAAGACAAGAGATAACAAGTATTTCCAAGGGTGTGGAGAAAGCCATGAGAAAGGAGGAAATCCTGTCATTTACAATAACATACAGGAACCTGGAGGATATGGTAAAGTGAATAGGTAAGACACAGAAGGATCAAAATAACATGATACCACTTATCTGAGGAATCTGATCTGGTCAAACTCATAGAAGCATTTAGCTGTAGGGTCTACCTAGTTCCTTCCATTCTAAGAAGTTCCTCATCTTTTAATTTTTTTTGTCTTTCATGATCATGACTTTTTATTTTTTTAAAAAATATTTTATTTATTTTAGAGAGAGAGGCTGAGAGAGAGCACACAAACAGGGGGAGAGGCAGGCAGAAGGAGAAGTAAGCTCCCCACTGAGCAGGGAGCTCGATGTGGCACTAGATTCCCGAACGCTGGGATCATGACCTGAGCCGAAAGCAGATGCCTAACTGACTGAGCCACCCAGGTACCTGGTCATGACTTTTTAAAAGTATTGGCCAAGGGGTGCCTGGGTGGCTCAATCATTAAGCGTCTGCCTTTGGCTCAGGTCATGATCCTGGGGACCTGGGATGCCTCGCATCCGGCTCCCTGCTCTGCTGGAAGCCTGCTTCTCCCTCTCCCCCTCCTCCTGCTTGTGTTCCCTCTCTTGCTGTCTCTCTCTGTCAAATAAAAAAATAAAATCTTAAATAAATAAATGAATAAATACATAAAAATCTTGGCCAATTATTTCATTAAATGTCCTTCAATTTAGGTTTATTGGATATTTCCTCATGATTAAATTCAGGATTTGCATTTTTTGCTAAAATACCTTAGAAGTGTTTTTATAATTTTAGTGCATTACATTAGAGGCACTTGATTTGGATTTTTCCATCACTGGTGATGTCAACTTTTAGCATTTGGTTTAGGTGGTATCTGCCAGGTTTTTCTACTGTAAATATGCCACTTTTGACTTTGACATTTGAAAATATAATTCAAAAAGTATACTGAACAAGAGTAAATATATACAGTCCCTCAACACCACTTACTGGATGTACAGTTTTATTTGCTAAAGAAGTCTTGTTCATTTGCTGTCAAATGACATTTTGAGGCAATAAATTTTCTGTTTTTCGTTATGTTTTGCCCTGAATTTTAGCATCTATTAATTATACTTGCTGAGACAGTTGTAAGATTAGGTGTTTGCTGTATGGTGATTTTCTATTTCTACTATTTCTTCTATAGTTACTAATGGAATTCTATAGCAAGGAAAAGATGTCATTGTTTATATCAGTAGAGACTGCATGAATTCTTATTCTATGAGTTATATTCTATTACTATAATTATTTACTTTGTTGCTCAAATGTTCCTCAAATTGGCCATTGGGAGACTCCTCAAGTTTAGAGTCCACATTCTTTTTTTTTTTTTTTCAAGATTTTATTTATTTATTTGCCAGAGAGAGAGAGAGAGAGAGAAAGTGTGAGCACAGGCAGGCAGAGTGGCAGCAGAGGCAGAGGGAGAAGCAGGCTCCCCGCCGAGCAAGGAGCCCGATGTGGGACTTGATCCCACGATGCTGGGATCATGACTGGAGCCGAAGGCAGCTGCCCAACCAACCGAGCCACCCAAGCTTCCCTAGAGTCCACATTCTTAACTACTACTTTAAGCTCCTTCTTTCTAGTTGTGCTCATTTACTTCAGATAGGCCCTGTGCAATCCTGTTTTAATAGGTCCTCATTTACATGAATAATAGGTGCCTTATTTTGGCATCTGGATATGATACTATGTCCTTTTTTTTTTTTTTAAAGCAATTCCTAGTCTGTCATACCCCAGGTTTATCTGTCACTCTCTCACAATTTTTGCTACAGACTTCACATATGGACATTTGTCAACTTCAAAGACTATTCATAAATATCCTATACAGGCAGTAAGGATTCAACTATTTTCAGTATTTTTATCTTCAATTTGATTAATTCAACAAGATTTATTTCAAGGCACACTGGAGATTAAAAAGAATAAAACCTATTCTCTGATCTCAACCAACTTGCTATCCAGTGGGGAAACCAGACATATATGCAATTATGATATAAGTGATGTGATAACTGTTTGTTATGGAAACATAAATAAAAGCTGCATTTCATTCCAACTTAGGGGTGGGTTAGGGTGATGGAGGGAGAAGGGCAAGGAAGTGGGGGCATGTGAGATCTTCTCTGAGGTTTACCAAATGAGGATAAAAGATATGAATGTTAATCTGAAGAAAAAGTCTGCCAGACAACTCATTTCTTTTGCCATTTGGTTTTTATCTTCATTCTTTTGAGACTATGTTTCTTTAGAGTTTCAAAAATCCTGAAAACTAAAGGTCAAAGAGGCTTACATTTTTACAACTAATTGCAGAGACATGGAACTGCTGGTGACCTAGGGGTGATAACCTAGGGGTGTAATGAGAATGGGTTAAGTTTATATCACTTTGCACTGCAGTGTAGTCCAGTCTTGAGAATGGGGAATCGGAGCAAGCCTGGGCTGGGAATGTCTTATAAAACCCACTTTCCCCCCTTGCTTTTCACTTCTCTTGGCAAAGTAGAACCACCTCTCCATGTTATCTGGCTGGGTTCAGAAAGAGCTTCTGTCATGATATCCCTTTTCCAGTTATCTAATCAGGGAACAGGATGATGAATTCCAGCACAGTGGATTGCATTTCTGAGTAATAAGCAAGTATCAAGAGACAGTTTTTGGAAGGTGATGATGGTGGTGGTGGGGACTCTTGCAGTGCTTTTGTGTAAATAGTTGCCTCTTTTTGAAGTAGCTTTTCTCTTTTAGCATGCAATGCAACTGCTGTTGGGATTCCCTTTTTTCCCCACTGCTTTTGGTACCTAAGGCATTTGTATTTTCTGAGCGCTAGGGGTGAGGCTATTTGGCTCCTAGAGGGTCTCTGTTGAAGTTTTTGATGCCTCGAAATTCTTCAGGCCTGAGGCCTGCCAGAGAGCAGGGCGGAAAACAGAGCAGCCTGGGTGAATGAATACTCAAGTGAGCTTCAGAAGTAGAAAACTGACTCTCACAATCTGGTAGAGAATGAAACAGAGAAAATGCCATGTGCTTTTATGCAGAAAATAATAGTGAAGCTAATTAGCATTACAGAGGTGTGGATATGTGGGTATAAATTTCCAAAATTATAACTGAATGAAAGGTGCATTTAATACATATAAAACACTTGAAAAAGGACTGGCTCTGAACAACTTCTGAAAATTATTTATTTATTACTGAATGATTTCTATAATGCTGGCACCAAGAGATTCGGGACTTGTCCACTCTTATAGTCTTCTTATGAGGAACATAAATACTTAGAAATATGCATATATGTATGTAATGGCTTTTCTATATATAATTCATGTTCACATGTATAATTTATATTCCAACCAAGAGTGTTTGTTTGGATGGCTTATTTGTGATTTGATAAGTGAAAAATCCTAAAAATATTTTTATAAGAGAATTGACTCTCATTCTGTATTATATGGCTTCTTATTCAGTAAACACAGAGGGTTAAACATATACTTGATTTGTAAGACAAACGAAATCAAGGACAGAAGTTCTCCCAAAGTTTCCATCAAGTGGTTTAAAAATTGTTATTGACTTTAAGTCTTGCATTGAAGTTCCTTTGTTAAACATATGTGACTATACATGTACACACACACACACACACACACACACACACAAATGCAAATACATACTAATCTGAAAGATGAGCTGGAAATGAGCCTACAAGAAAATAAAAACTCAAAAGTGATAATATTATATGATAAAGTTATAACATTATCAAAAGTAGTGCTGCATCTGTGGAATAGTTTTACCTTCTATTTGTATCACAACCACCTTTGAGAAGTCCTTTTTGCTTGGGGGGGTACATCAAGAGCACGAGGTTGCTTCATTCTTGGTTCCTTAGAGAGTTAGACTGTTTGGCCAGAGTTATGGAAAACGGATTGTGTCACAAGTGAAGTTATGGTTTCAGGACTGCATCCAAATATTCCAGCTCTGGTTATAGGGGTAAAGAGCTGAGGATTCTTGAAGCAGTCTTTTTGGTCAAACAATTTAAAAGGCAGTGGGTCTGGTGCCAGTGATTCCATTTCTAAAGGATTTGTCTTTGAAGTGTTTGTTCCTCACTATGTTTTTCCAGCCAAACATATGCCTGTGATTTGAAATCAGCTTAAGAATTTTCTTTCACACTTTAGTGTTCATGTTTAGTTTGCTGGCATTAAAAGACACAAAATAAACTTGTTTAGTTTCTCCAATCCCTACAGTGATTTTGCAACTAAGGGTAATTCTCAAGGGTGGAGTTTAGTTATCTCTGACTCTACATAAACTTTTTAAAGTTGTTTTTTTAATAAATTTATTTCTGTTGAAGGAAAATGTGCTCAAGCTTGCATATACTTTACATCTAATAGTTTTTTTTTTTAAGAAAATTATTTCTTAACTGTTGACTATTGTCTTAGTACCTTAAAGTTTTTAGTTTGCCAGTGAATATAGTGTTACTCCTGATGAGCATTATATCTGGCTATTGCCTCCATACTCTACTCATTGGATTACTTCTTGAGAATTCATTGAATGCATGGGAGCAAAAGATTGAAAACACTGAGATCTCTGTTTTCTGGCTTGTTCTAGAGAGACAAGACTCATGTTTGATAAGACATGTCCACTGTAGGTGAACTGCCTATGATTTTGTTGGTTTTGTGAATGCTCATCAGGATCCAGTGTTGAAGGACAGAGAAAGAGGCCAAAGTGAGAGCATCAAGCTCATTAGAATAACTGAGATGAGATCGCTTGGGAAGGAACCAAGGGGGAGTATATTCTAAACCCCCGGCTTCAAAAGTAGGACTTAGGTTTTCTCTTCCAGCGAACTGATATTCAGATCCTGAAAGACCAATTCTGACCACTAGAGACCTTTCTAAAGCCATTCTCTCTTTAAGTATGGAAAATCCTAGTCACGCACTGCTATGGACTGCATATTTGTGTGCCCCTTAGAGGTGAGGCTTTGATAGGTATTTCAGGTAGAGCTCTCATGAATGGTCTTGATAAGAAGAGACAGGAGAGAGATGATCTCTTTCCACCATTTGAGTATTCAGCAAGAAGACAGCCACCTACAAACCAGGGAGAGGGGAATCACCAGATACCAAATCTGCTGGCACCTTGATCCCGGCTTCTTGAACTGTGAAAAATAAGTATTTACTGTTGAAGCCACCTACTCTATGGTATTTTGTCACAGCAGCCTGAACGGAGACACATAATTCCTTTGTAAATCATCAGAGTTTACAGATAAAAAGGTTATGAATTGTTTGGGTACTACATATTTAGAAGTCTAGACCTGGTTGTTTCAGTTGGTGCTATTTCTTGGATTTAGGTAACTTAGAATACCCCTTTATCCAGGTCCTTTTTAAGTACTCACCTGAATGAGGTGATTCTTTTTTTTTTTTTAAATTTAAATTTTTAAATTTTTTATAAATATATAATATATTTTTATCCCCAGGGGTACAGGTCTGTGAATCGCCAGGTTTACACACTTCACAGCACTCACCATAGCACATACCCTCACCAATGTTCATAACCCCGCCTCCCCTTCTCCCAACCCCCCTCCCCCAGCAGCCCTCAGTTTGTTTTGTGAGATTAAGAGTCACTTAATGGTTTGTCCCCGAATGAGGTGATTCTGATGCCTTGTGGCTCCAATGATAGGGGGCACCTTGTTTGTTTCCTGTGATGAAATCACTGTTGCTCTTGTGAATTTGTGAATTTGGATTCAAAGGCTGGAGGCTGGAGAAAGAGAGTGAAGTAGGAGCAGGTATCTTTCACCCAGGAGACTGACTTACCTTAAGAAGTCTACTAGGTTCTCATTTCCTCTCAGTGGATCTTCATTGTGCTCATTGGGCCCACTGACATCTGAAACCAAGATAATAGACAGACTATGATGGATTCCTCTAGTTCATTGTACCTAAGTTAATAGCTTTGTCCACTTCTCTAGGCTCAAGCCTTGAAGGCTAGCACTTTCAGAGTTATCACATTTATTATGTTTTTTTTTTTTTAAGATTTTATTTATTTATTTAACAGGCAGAGATTACAAGTAGGAAGAGAGGCAGGCAGAGAGAGAGAGGAGGAAGCAGGCTCCCCGCTGAGCAGAAAGCCCAATGCGGGGCTTGATCCCGGGACCCTAGGATCATGACCTGAGCCGAAGGCAGAGGCTTTAACCCACTGAGCCACCCAGGCGCCCCAATTATGGGTAATTTTAAACATACAGTGTATACTTAAACATGAGTTTCATTTGGTCATAGAGCTGATGTTTTAGGAAAAAATTGGATTTATTTTTCCCATTTTCTTCCTTTTTGATTTTACATTATCTCAATTTTCTTTTCAGCTAAATCAGACCTCTATACCATGTACTCTTCTTTCAAAAGACAGCCAATTGCCATGATTGTCAAATTTGGTGTGGAGTTTGCTTCTACAAGAGATTGTCTTAATTTATGACATTTAATCATTCAACTCACATTTTTGCTAACTTCTTCTATGTGCTAAGCTTTGTGTGAAGAGGTAATCAGATAATAACAAATATGTTACGGTTTTGCCCTCAGCTCAGATCTAGGGAGAGACATGGCATATTAACAATTAACTAATACATTAATTGCTATATTAGTAGCACAAATGAAGTCCTATAGGAACACAGAGGAGCTTTATTCTTCTGGGAGACTGACACCAGGCAAAGATCCCAGTGGGAGACAATATATGTATTATATCCAGATGTATGTTACTATGGTAACTACAGTCTCAGCTTTGAAAGACTGAGGGTTGGTCCAATCATGGTGGCCCAACCTGTTAAGTGTATTTTTGTTCTCTACTAATTGCAACCTGAGTCACTATGTAACATTTTATTTTAATATAAATGGAAATATTGCATTAAACCTTTGTAATGTACTGTATCACATCCTAAGAATGAAAGAGGAAAGAAAGCAGATGTTGAGGGATATGGCCACTAAACAAATTAAGCTAAATTTTTCTTTCTTTTCTAATGCCAACCTCTTTACAGCAGAGACTTTGAAGGAAAATTGGTACAGTTTTCTACTTGGAATGATAATGTTAAGAAAGACAGAGATGGAGAGAGAAGAGAAAGAAGAAGAAAGAAGACATTACAGTTTCAGAATTTCCTTATAGGACAGGTTCGGGGTGGCTGTCAAGAGAGGGGAACAGAGGAATTTCTTGTAGTATATGAGCAACCACCCAGTGGTTTTATTTAGGGTTGTATGTTTATTTGGGTGGCTTGGAAGGGGTTATTTGACATTTTTGGTGGAGAAGCTCTCAAGTCATTCCTTGTTTCCACTGGTGATAAGGTGCTCAGGAAAAAATGCAAATACTTTTATTGGGAGGTAATTTATTAAAAAGCATTTTCATACAAAGGAATGTTACTCAATTTTAGAATTGAAACCCTGGAATAGAACTTTAAAAAGTTCTGACATGTAGATTTGTTTAAAGGAACTTTACTTGACTCCAAAAGAATGCAATATCTTATCCTTGATATAATTTAAAGAGATGAGTTTAAGTAGTCCAAGGAAACAGTTTCTCTAACCTCAGGGAAACAGAATAAGGTAGTGCCCAAATAAAACCACAATTATCCACTTGTCTTGCTAGCCCACTCCCTGCTCCATGTTTTTTGTCTCAGTGCCCGCAGTGCTAAGGAAAAATAGAAACCTGTTCAAGTGGGACAGTGCGTTAGAACTCTCCTGAGAGCCAACTGGTTAGATGAATCATTAAATGTCTCTCCACTCAGTCTGCTCAGTGCTGCATTGCCCTGGATCATATCCACATTCCTACCTTTGACTCTAAACCAAAGTTAGGACTTGGCTTGTTCCTTTTGGCACACTTTCATATCGTGAGCACATTTTGTGATATGTCCATCTACACCGCTATCTAAATAAAAGCAAACTTATGGGGAATGTGGTTGAGAGTTCACTTAAGATCCTTCACAGGCTCCTGCCTGCCACTTCTAGATTGGCAGCCACAAATGAGGTTAATCATGACTGTATTAAATACAGTAGAGTGGTCTGGTCATACATTACACCTGGGAGTGTTGAGTCCTGCTCTGAATCAAATGTCTGGTACTGTTTTGGTGACTTGAGCTTTAGCTGTGTTGATTTGTCAGGGGAACAAGACAACGAATCTTAGCTAAATAGTTTGTGGTATATTATTAGGAATGTTAGATAAGGCAGTTTCATGTAACTCCTATCATGGTGCATTCTTGGATTGAAAATAAGCCAATCTCTCAACAGTTTGGAGAGAAAGCCTTAGAACTGGCCCTTTGAAAACTATGAGAATGAAAATGATATGTGGAGACACTTGGAAGAGTACCTCTATGTCCTCCAACTTGCTAATGTAAAAAATATAGAAGATTTAGATGTTTGCTATGAAAATACAAATGGGAAATACACCACCAATTCTAACAACTGAAGATCTTCCTGCCATTTCCCAGATGGTTACCTAAGTTATTGAAATTGTAACTGCTTTAACTTGATGTGTTAACATATACTCTGTAAACCATATGGAAACCATGACATTCCCAGTCTGCAATCAACAGTAATATTAAGAAAGGAGAAAAAAGGAATTGTTAGTGTTGATAAACATTTTAATTAATGCCCATTTTTTAAAAAGGCAAACTCTTGTATGGGCATGATTCATTATCAGATTTTTAGAGGGCAAATCTCCAGAGAACCACATGTCAGTTATTTAGAAAGCCTTCCAAGGACCAGTCATCTACTTAATATCTTGCATAAAAGCAATGGTGATTTCATCAGGACCGTTGGAGAACACAAAATGATGTATCATAAGTAATCTTAATCTTTAATTAATAATGAAAGGGTAACAGTCAAATGGTTTTGCTCTTATTCAACTATTATAATACAGCCAGTTAATTGCAACTTATGAATAGAGGTAAAATTTCCAGCCCTAAATTATAAATGATGTTGAAATGTGGCTTCATTATTTAATGCTGGGTAGCTGTTAAGCTTTGCCAACAGCAGAGCTCAACTTTTATTTTTGTTTTAATTTTACTTATTTATTTTTTAGAGGGGTGGAGATGGGCAGAGAGAATCTCAAGCAGGTTCCACACCCAGCACAGAACCAGAAATGGGTCTTGATCCCACAACCCCAAGATCATGACCTAAGCTGAAATCAAGGGTCAGGTGCTCAACCAACTGAGCCACCTGGGTGCCCCTCAAATTTTAGTTCCCAAGGAAGAGCAAACATACCCACTATGCAGTATGCCACTTTGGATGCACATTTTTGCAAATTCTATTCTTAAGTTTTCAAGTGAGGGCTCATATATTTACTCTCATGGTAAGGGTTATTGTTTGATTTTATAGGAAGGGAAATTTGGTTATCAAATTCTTTACATCCTTACAATTTGTTTTTTCTATTTCACCACAAAAAGAAATGGATAGGCAGCTTATGCATTTCACTTGATCATGTATATTTACCCCTTGGAAGTAAACTACTTCTGTTCAGTAAAAAGCAAATGGCCTGCTCTTCAATAGCTGGATAATTAGTATTAACTGGAGATCCCCCAAAGACTGTTCATTTTTAGATTTTACTCTTTTTTGAGAGTTTGGACACCTTCAGGTGTTGTCCAGGTAGAATCCTATAAGAAGAAATTTCTGTAATACTTCTAAACCAAGCTTTCTCAGAATTTAGACCTGGTTTTGCCTTCTCAGCAAAATGACCACTGGGACTTAAATGGGTCTTTCCTCTCTCTGTCCTTATGGGATCTATTTTATAAACAAATATATAATATGAAATTCCTCACTATCATAACCTCAGAACATTTGAATAGATTGTCAAAGGAATTTATGGAGATGTTCAGGAGCTTAAGCAACTTCCTAGATGACTTAGATATTCAGTCGCTTAAAAGCAGATTATATCTAGAAATTCTTCTGCTATGATATTAACATTATACATGAACCTATTCTTCAGAGATGAGAAAAGTTAAGATAATTAACTAAAATATTATTTTGTCACTTAATAGCACTCAGGTTCTCCCTAGCCCTGAAATATTTTATCCATTTTTCTGATCATTCTGTTTCTGGACTGTGTTAAGCATAACTGTTATTCTCATTGCTGAATTCCCTGCTGGGTACCCTGGTTTTCAGACAATGACATACACCAGAGCATTATGTCTAATATAGTAAAAAAAAATTTGGAAGGGTATTTCAGAGTGGAAGGGAAGCAAGCAAAAGAAAAAAAATGTATATTTTTCTAATTGAAAATGTAATATGTTTTGATTGTATAAGCCTTCAAAAAGATAAAAAAAGTATGAATCACAAAACAGCTTTCACTTCTAAGATGCATGTATAATTAGATAAAATTATTTGAAATATATGGACAATCTCTTACTTAAATTATGAACATTGCATTATATATATATTTTAACCTAGATAAGACCACCTCAGTTAGGTGGCCCTGAGGACACAGAACATGCTATTTTCTATGCTAATGTCCTTCTATCACTTATGTTCTTTCATCACTTTCTTCTTTTAGTCACAGACTTAATTGTTGCCTTTGCAATTATCCCTTCCTAGGCTGGCTCCTGTCTGGGATGGCAGGTAGGGACCATGGGTTAGTACATTGGGGAAGAATCTGTGGAAGAAGAATTGATTGGGTTGAGAGGCAACTGGAATGAGAAGAGAGGGGTACAATCTCTCTATACACTCTTTTCCATTCCCTTCCATTCTTATATCCTAATTTTAGCTATATCTTCAATTAGTACCTCTACCGAATGTCTCTCAGATCTATTTTTTTAGAATATCTTTCTGAATCTTCCAGTTGTCTTCTGGGCATTTCCACCTAAATATCCAAGCTCCTGAAACATGATACACAATATTTCACCCTCCTTCCCAATCACAGCTTTTCCTCTCAACTTCCCCACTTGTGTTAATAGTAGCACAGTTAAGTTAGTTACTGGTCTTGAAGTTTGGAAGCCAGTTTTCAGTGGCCATTTTCTCTTACTTGTCCATATCCAAATAGTTCTTAAATCACATTCTATTGGTTCTCATCAACATCTTTAATTTGCTCCCTTCTTTGAATTCTGTTGTGACCTCCCTACCACGTTTGAGTTTTTACTGTATCTTTCAATAGCCTTCTAATTGGCTTCCCTATTTCTAGTTTCTTTTCCTTTTAAATGGTCTATCATAATGACACAAAGCTAATTGTATGACTTATAATTTAATGGCTCCTCATTAGATAGTCAATAAGTACTTATCTTTCAGCCTAACATTTATTGATTGTCTATAGTCTTACCCAATCTAAAATATCCATATAATTTTCCTATACTGGAGACTAGCAGTGAAACATAGACTTTCCAAAAAGAAAAACAAACTTAAGAGAATTTGTCATCTGTATCTACATAATAAGAAATACAAGAAGAACAATAATCAATGATGAAGCACAAAATTATAGGAAGGAATGAAGATCACCAGAATGAGTAAATATAAAGAATGCTGATTATTTAAAAAAAAATGTCTCTTGGGTTTTAACATGTAGAAGTAAAATATATGGCAAGCACAAAAAGCAAGAGGGAGAAAATAAGTTATAAGGTTGGTCCATTATTAAGGAAGTGGTAAAAGTATGAATTCAATTCATAATAATTCAAGAATTATGAATTATGAAGATGATGTTTAGGAAACTCATGTATCTTCTGCAGGACATGAGTTATTGTTTAAGGCTTCTTAGGACCACTTTTTTTTTTTTAAGATTTTATTCATTTATTTGGTAGAGATCTCAAGTAGGCAGAGAGGCAGGCAGAGAGAGAGGAAGGAAAGCAGGCTCCCCACTGAGCAGAGAGCCTGATGTGGGGCTCTATTCCAGGACCCTGGGATCATGACCTGAACTGAAGGCAGAGACTTTAACCAACTGAGCCACTCAGGTGCCCCAGGACCACTTTTATTACAGGCATTGGATGGCTTCCTGTTTGTGGTGGGTAGTGATGAAAACCTTGTATTTCTGTCAGAAAATGTCACATGATCCTTGCAATATAAGCAAGAGGACCTAGACAACACAAGTGTCTGCAATATCTTACTCTAGAAGAAAGAAAGGATTTTCTTAAAGATTTATCAAAATTTACAGTAGGCGAAGTTGCCTGAACAAATGAGACCCAGAGACAAAAAGGCCATACATTTAATTGCTATATTTTGACAAAAACACCACATGATATTCTGGAAGACATAAACACTAGTCCTGAAATGCATCAGAAATATGAAACAATGCGGGGCTCTGCCCTGTCTCAGCTTCTGGCTATGACTGGAGGAAATGGAAGAGATATTGCAGTCTCTAGGGCAAACTCCTAAATAATCATACATAAAGCCAATAGAGGAGCTAAAGATGGAAGAACATAAAATATTTGAATGCAAAAGAAGGCAAGAAGGCAGAATAAAGAACAAAAAACCAGATGGGACAAATACGAGGGAAATATCAAGTATATAAGTATTTATATCAGTAATGCTGGTAAATTCACTGGACTAAACACTCCAAGTAGAAGGCAGATACTGTCAGATTAGACAAACTATGTCCTATTTATAGGAGTCATTCATTAAATAAAAGTTCATAGATAGGTTGATAGTAAAAGGATGGAAAAGATACCACATGAACACTAACCAAAGCAAGCTAGTGTGGTTGTAATATCAAAGTAGACTTCAAGGCAAAAAATATTACTAGAAAAAAAAAGAGAATTCTTAATGCTGAAAGGTCCAATTCAATATAGGAAGAAAACAACTGTGCATAATATAACTTTAAAATACAGAAAGCAAAATTATAAAATTAAAATGACAAATAGATATTAATACCCTCTTGCAGTTATTGATTGGCACATGTACAAAAAACTGGTAAGAATACAGAAGATTTGAACAACACCATTAAACACCTTGACCTAGATGGCATTCATAGAACACAGCCTACAAAAACTGCCGAATGCCTATTCTTTTCAAATGTCCTTGGAGTATTTTTATAAAAATAGACTATGCTGGGACAAGAAACAAGTTTTATCAAATTTCAAAGCATCCTGCAGAATATTCTTTCACCAGAGTGGAATTAAAATAGAATTCAATAATATAATAATAACTAGGGGTATTGCAGTTGGTTAATTGTTCAACTCTTGGTTTCAGCTCAGGTCGTGATCTCAGGGTCATGAGATCCTGTTCCACCTCAGGCTTCCCACTCAACAGAGAGTCTGCTTGAGATTCTTTCTTCCTCTCCCTCTCCCCTCCTGCTCATGCTCTCTCTAAAATGAATAAGTAAATATTAAAAAAAAAAAGAAAAAAAGGAAAAGAACCAGAAAATCCTCAAATGTCTGAGCATTAACCAGCATACTCCTTTTTTTTTTTTTTTTTAAATTTTTGGGTTTTTTTTAGAGAGAGAGAAGAAGACAGAGTGCGTGTGCAAGCAGGGGGTAGGGGCAGAGGAAGAGGGAGAGAAAGAATCTCAAGCAGTTTCCAAGCCTGGCAAGGAGGCCACCTGGAAATCAATCTCATGACCTTGAGATATGACCTGAGCTAAAACCAAGAATCAGATGCTTAACTGCCTGAGTCACCCACACACCCCTAAGCAGCACACTTCTAAATAAATCTTGGATCAAGGAAGAAATTGCAATGGATGCAATGGATGCAAGAAAACATTTTGAGCTAAATTATAACAAAACCCATGGGATGCAGCTAAAGAAGCATTTAGAGGAAAATTTATCATTTTAATGCATATATTAGGAAAGTAGAAAGGTTGACAATCTATTTTGTAAGCATTCATCTCAGAAATCTAAGGGGGGAAAGCCAAATTAAACCCTAAGAAAGCAGGAGTAAGGAAATAATAAAGAGAAGAGCAGAAACCATTGAAATAGAAACCATTTACTGGTGGGGCACCTGGGTGGCTCAGTTGGTTAAGCACCTGACTCTTGGTTTTGGCTTGGGTCATGATCTGCGGGTCCTGAGACTGAGCCCTGTGCTGGGCTCAGTGTTCAGCACAGAGTCTGCTTCTCTCCCTCTGCACACCACCCCCCACCCGGCTTGTGCTCGCACCCTCTCTCAAATAAATAAATAAAATCTTAAAAAAAAAAAAAAGCATTTACTGATTGCACAAGTTGCTTGTTTCCTCATCTGTAAAATAAGAATACAAACTGAACCCACATACTTGAATTATTGTGAGGATTAGATGAATTAACACGTGAAAATCTTTAAAATGATACTTGTCATTTAGGAAGCATGTAACAAATGTTAGCTGCTGCTGTTGCTACTTCCATGACTGCTATTATTACAGCATAAACTGTTAGGCATGTGTGGTTGCCTTTAAAAAAATATGGTAATCACATGGGCCACAAGGAGCCTCCGGGTTCTAAAGCAACTGGTGCCTAGCTTGCCAGTTTACACAGGGACATTCCTATGCCATGGAAGTTGGCATATGGTGAAGCACCCTTTCAGTATAAATCACATCCTGTCACTCCTCTCTGAAAGTCCTCCTATTACATTTAAGGGTGAAATTCAACCTCTATCACGGTTACCAGCGACACATTATCTGACCTCTGCCCACTTCTTTAATGGTATCTCCTTCCTTTTCTTCATTATGCTTCGGATACTTAACCCTCACAGATTCTTGCTGTGCTGTATCTTCTAACTACAATGGTGTTCCCTCTGCAACTTGCATGGAAAATTGCTTCTTTTTTTAGGAGTCAGCTTAAATGTCACCTTTCTGCCTGATCACTCTATCCATGATTGGATTCCCTCTGCCCTGTGTGGTTCTCTATCCTAGCATCTGTTGATTCCCTTCACTGACTGTGTCAAAATCTGTAATTCTTCATGTGTTTACTTGTATTTTAGACTGCTACCTTCATAAGGTTGGGGTCCTTGCTTATCTTGTTTAGGATGCACTCATCAAGTCTAGTATAGTGGTTGGTGCGTAGTAGGTACTCAAAAGTATTCGAAGTATTTGTTGAATGAATGACTGAATCTGTTAGGGTTGCTGTCTTCAGTGGGGGTTGTGACATCTGCTATCTTACGTTTACTCTAAGGTCCTGAATCTAACTTAATTTTTCTAGGGAGAAAAGTGATAAACTCTGATAAGAATTAGGCACATTCCTCCATATGGGTGAATTTATGATGCCACAGAGCCCCCTTCTTCTTCTTTTTTTTATTTTTTAAAATTTTTATTTATTTATTTTTATTAAACATATAATGCATTTTCATCCCCAGGGGTACAGGTCTGTGAATCACCAGGTTTACACACTTCACAGCACTCACCATAGCACAACCCTCCCCAAATGTCCATAACCCCAACACAGAGCCCCCTTCTTATAGGAGCTATGGGATAATAACATGTGACCATATTTCTTGAACACTTACTGTGATTTTTTGCCATTTAGGAATTGCTCTGTCTCCCTAACATCTTGATTTTACTCCACCTCGTGCTACACTAAAGGATTTTTTAGCAGGCCCAAGATAAAAACAATGCATTAATTAAAATGATGCACTCTCTCTTAATTTTAAATTGGACAAATAACAGGCTTCTTTTGTCACTAGGCAACACTGTTAGAGCTAAATTAGATGTCTTGTTATGGTTGCTTAGGCAAGTTGTTTCACTGATCTTAGCACTGGTTTCCTAGCTCTGGAAAATAAAAATCATCACTAAGAAAGATGGTGTTTCTTTATGAGTCCTTCTGATATCAGCCTCAGGCTGAGATGTGGACAGAGAAGCGTGCTCTTCCAGCTGGGACTTCTTCCTCCTTTTGTGCCT
The DNA here is from genome assembly GCF_020171115.1 of Neogale vison. Taxonomy (NCBI): domain Eukaryota; kingdom Metazoa; phylum Chordata; class Mammalia; order Carnivora; family Mustelidae; genus Neogale; species Neogale vison. Next base: position 159,307,944 of record NC_058094.1, on the reverse strand, counting down.
GAGTTTTTCCCACCTTACCAGCCCTATCATTTGCACAGACACTTCTGGATAAGACCCTATTAAGTGTACAGTGTGGTGCCTGATTCTTACCTCGGTGATTCAATCTTTCTTTTTTTTTTTTTTTTCTTTTTTTAAAGATTTTATTTATTGGACAGAGAGAGATCACACATAGGCAGAGAGGCAGGCAGAGAGAGAGGGAAGCCGGGTTCCCGCTGAGCAGAGATCCTGACACGGGGCTCGATCTTTCTTTTTTGATAACTGAAGTCTCCATATAACTCATAAAGCAACTGGAGCAGTTGCTTTAATCTCTATGGGATTATGTATTTTGCTAATACCAGGGCATTCCATTTTAGAATGATATTGTCTTCAGGAGTCACTTTTATAGTGACTGATTTAACACAGATCCTTGTTTACCCTGGAGAGGTTTAGATACTATGGATATGTGGTCTCTATCAAGTATGCTACCTGTTAGTTCAAGTGATTGAAAGAAACCAAATGAATTTGGGGGGGGCACAAAATAGTATGCCTATGCATTTGGAGAAGTGGAGGTCAACACTGTTTTAAAATTAGGCAAGCTACTTAATTAATTTTGGGGTTCCAGGTTCTCCCAGTCCCCTAGCTGCACTGATCTAGCATTTGAAGCTAAGTGATCTTGACACTTGTGGAAAAGAATGTCTTGCTTACGTTGGGCGATGTGTCCTGGAACCTTCCCACATTGCTTTAGTAAGGACAGTCATTTATCTGGCTCCTTCCTCTTACAGAGAGTAGCTTTAGACTAGAGAGGTTGAAAATATGATCGACTCAGGTCTGGAAAACTCTATGATTTTTAAATTACCTTCAATTATTAAATAAGCATGAAACTAAGTTCCAAATTTGAAGAAATTAATTTTATCCCACAACACTGAGCTCCAAATGTAGAAGAAACAAATTCAGAAAAAGAAAAGCATACCTTTTATTTGAAAAGTTTATGAATTTGCTTGTGAACCCACTAAAACTATGAATCTCATTTCTGAAAGGAGACCACCTCTTTCACCTACCACTGAGGATGTGATTCCCTATCAGATTTTAGATGTGCATCTGCTCATATTTCTGATTTTATTAATTGCAGTTTCAATTCATAAACTAACCTTAAAAAAAAATCTTCCTAAAAAATCCTTCCTCTTTGTAGTTGAGTCCTTTAAGAGATGATGTGATTCTGAGGAAAGCTTTATTTTACTGTTAATGAGGGTTGGTGTGAGGAAGATATATAGAGTGATGTGTGTGTATGATCCTCATAGTCATGTGACAGATCAATGAAGATTACAAAGCCGTGTTCTTGGGAAAGGGACAACGTGGTAATAGTTCTGAACTTTGGCCATCTTACCAAAGAGGACATGGCTGTATTAGAACTATAGCAAGACAGCTGGGTTTGCAGCCAGGACTGAGTTCAAGCCCGGACCTGGCTATTGACTAGATTTGCAATTTGGGTCTTATCGTCATGTTACCTTAAGCTTCAGAGTTGTTACTAATTTTTTACTATAACCCCTCTCACGGAGTTTTGTGAAGATTTGCTGAGACCATGCATAAAAGGGTAAAAAAGGTGATGTGAATGGAGTGATTAGTAGTAGTAGTACAAGCTCTTTCTTTATAGTTTTAGTTAGTTTTCTACCTTAAGTTCAATGTTGTTCAACATTGTCTTTTCTTATTTTGCTAGCAGTAGCAGAAACAGTCAATGGATAAGCCGGCCTTCAATTTTAATCTTTTCTTGGGACTAGCCCAGACCTAAATCCCAAGAATATATCTCTACACTATAGGCATTAAAAAGATATATAACAATAGTACCAGTAAACCATAGCATCCCCTGGGATGCATAACCCTTGGTCCACCAAATCTGGACTTTGGACTCTGAATAGCATTTCTTTTAGACTCAAAGAATAGACAAATCTAAAAGAAAAAAAATAGAATCTTGTTTGTTAGGGCCTATGATCAATCAGTTATTTATTTTATAATTTTCTTTTTCAAGTTATTTCTAAGAAGAGGCAAGTGATACTTGCTCAATAACTTAACTACAGGTCCAGGTCTATGACTATAACCTTTAATTGATGGATGTTTGGTTTCCATCTATCAATAGCTTGTCTAAGGAAAATTCTATTTAGGAATAGTTATCTAAAAGACATGCTCCCAGCCTGCCCACTTGGGTATTTTATCTTTGGATTTAGCTAGATGACTAAAGGCATATATTACTTTAGTTTCTAAAAAATTAATGCCCCTCCTTCAACTGTACTAATACAATTATGTCCTTGGCTTTTTTCTTTTTTTTAAAGGTGTTGCAAGAAAAGGCACATGGAATCAACTTCTGATTTTAGTTAAAATGCTCTTGAGGACATTGTTTATGTTAGTGTCTCTAATATAAAGTCATACATGAGCAATTTCTTTGAGAATTTAATCCCAGGAAAAGCTTTGTCTTCTCTAAGGTACCCGTTTTAATAATGAGGCCTATGTAATTGCTTGGTGTACTTGCTTGTCATTTCAGCTTCCAGGAAGTATGGAGGAAAATGTGAAGCTTAATTATACCAGTAATGTTTACTTTAATAGCTAGCTTATTTACATATCACTTTTTCAAAATCTTGCTAGATTGTTATTCATATCTTTTGTTATAAGCCATATCAAGTGATTTCTGGAAAGAAGCCTGATATAAAGAGAAATAAAATGATAGCTATTAATAATAATAGAAGAAAAAGAAGAAGAAGAGGGAAACAAGTCATCATCATCATCAGTATCATAGCAGGGGGCTATAATTACTTACTAATGAATGAAAAAAAAACTAATAGTTCTTTGTACTTGTATTAAAATGCTTTTTTAAAATTATGAAACAGGGATGCCTGCGTGGCTCAGTTGGTTAAGTGTCTGCCTTCAGCTCAGGTCATGCCAGGGTCCTGGGACTGAGCCCTGTGTCAGGCTTCCTGCTCAGCTTGTGCTCTCTTACTCATTCTCTCTCTCAAATAAATAAATAAAATCTTAAAAAAGATATAAATTATGAAACATTAGAAAAATACAGACAGTACTATACTATGCACCCATGTACTCACTACCCCAAATTAAGAAATGTTAATATCTGCTATATCTACTTCAGGTAAAAAAAAAAAACAAAAAAACTTTAAGGCAATAAAGGTTACAAAGATAATCAAAGCCCTCCATTTAGCCTTCCTACTCCTTCCATCTCCCCCCTGTCCTGAGGTTATCCTTACCCTGAGGTGAACTTGCCTATCTGGGCATTCATACATTACTGCAAGTATCTGTCTGCAATTTGTTTTATTCTAACAGCACAATTTTGATTTTTATCCATGTAAATAATTCTCATTTACATTAATTGTTAAATTTCCTTTTGTGATTACCCCACAGTGTACTTCATTCCTTTACTGAAGGACATTTAGAATTTTTCCAGTTTTCTTCTATGGCAAATGATACTGCCCCGCATGTTCTTGTGTACAAGCGAGAGAGTTCTTCTAGGGTACGTGCTTAGAAGGGAAATTATTGGATCACAGATCTTCATTAATTCATTCATTCAGCAAGCCAGTGCTTGCTATGTGCAACATAACTTTCTAGGCAGCTGAAGATGCTACAATGAATAAGATGGTCAAAATTCCTGTTTCCTCTGTTGTGCTTCTATACACCTATAGCAAAGCAGTAGAAGAAGAAATCAAGGAATCAGTTTCATTTGCAATTGTACCAAAACCCATAAGATACCTAGGAATAAATCTAACTAAAAAAGTCAAAGATCTGTATTCTGAAAACTATAAAACACCTATGAAAGATATTGAAGAGGACACAAAGAAATGGAAAAACATTGCTCATGGATTAGAACAAACATTGTTAAAATGTACAATGTACACATTTAATGCAATCCCTATCATAATACCACCAGCATTTGTCACAGAGCTGGAACAAACAATCTTAGGAATTGCAATTGCAGACTTCAAGCTCTATTACAAAGTTGTAGTCATCAAGACAGTATGGCACTGGCACAAAAACAGACACATTGATCAATGGAACAGAATAGAGAGCCCAGATGTGGACCCTCAACTCTATGGTCAAACTAATCTTCAACAAAGCAGGAAAGAACATGGGAAAATGGAAAGAAGACAGTCTCTTCAACAAATGGTTTAGGAAAACCGGACAGCAATACACAGAAGAATAAAACTGTACCACTTTCTTACACCAAACATAAAAATAAGTTCAAAATGGAGGAAAGACCTAAATGTGAGACAAGAAAACATCAAAATCCTAGAGGAGAACATAGGCAGCAGCCTCTTTGGATTAGCCATAGCAACTTCTTACTAGACACATCACCGGAGGCAAGCAAAACAAAAACAAAAATGAACTATAGGGACTTCATCAAGACAAAAAGCTGCTGCACTGTGAAGGAAACAATCCACAAAACTAAAAGGCAGCCTATGGAATGGGAGAAAATATTTGCAAATGACATATCTGATAAAGGGTTAGTATCCAAAATCTATGAAGATCTTGTAAAACTTAACATCCCACAAAGAAATAATTCTGTTAAGAAATGGGCAGAAGATATACACATGGTTAACAGGCACATGAAAAGATGCTCAACATCACTCATCATCAGTGAAAGAAAGCTCAAAACCATGATGAGATACCTCCTTGTACCTGCTTGAATGGCTAAAAGGAGCAAGACAAGAAACAACAGGTGATGGCAAGGATGCAGAGAAAGGGGAACTCTCTTGCACTGTTGGTGGGAATGCAAACTGGTGTAGCCATTCGGGAGAAAACACTGAAGATTTCTCAAAAAGTTAATAGAACAACCCTAAAATCCAGCAGTTGCGCTACTAGGTATTTACCCAAAGGATGAAATAATACAGATTTGAAGGGGTACATGCACCCCAATGTTTATAGCAGCATTATCAACAATAGCCAAACTCTGGAGAGAGCCCAAATGTCCATCGACTGGTGAATGGATATATATGTATATATATGTGTGTATACACACACACACACACACACACACATATATGTGTGTGTGTATATATATATGATGGAATATCATTCGGCCATCAAAGAAAATGAAACCTTGCCATTTGCAATGACACGGATGGAGCTAGAGTGTATTATGCTAAGTGAACTAAGTCAGTCAGAAAAAGACAAATACCACATGATCTCACTCATATGTAGAATTTAAGAAAGAAAACAGATGAACATATGGGAGGGGGGAAAGAAAAAAAAGGAGATTAGGAAAGAAGCCATAAACGACTCCTAATGAGAGAGAACAAACAGGGTTGATGGAGGGAGACAGGTGGAGGAAGGGGATAGATGGGTGATGAGTATTAAGGAGGGCACTTTTTGTGATAATCACTGGATTCTATTCCAGAAACCAATATTGTACTACGTATTAACTAACAAAATTTAAATTAAAAAAATCTTGTTTCCATGAAGCTTACTTTCTGGGGATGCAGTAGGGGAAAAGACAGGTAATAAACATGATAATTAAACAAAATTCAAGTATTTTAGACAGTGGCAAGTGCTCTGGAGAAATGAAAGCAGAGCAGGTATAGGAAGTGTATACTGAAGAGGTTTGGAATTTTATATAAGTTGGTGAAGGGTATCTCATTATGGTTTTAATTGTCATATCTCTTATTATGAGAAATGACAAATGTCCTATCATATGCTTAAGACAGTTCATATTTTATATACCCCTTAAAAATTCCTGCACTGTTGATTTAAATCCTTTAAATTCAAATTCTCCTTAAATGTATACCAACTAAAACTAGGAATACACATTTTGTGCTTTTAGCTCTTATAACTTATAGCTCTTACCAACACAAATTTACAAATTACATGCATCCTTTGCCTTTGTGAAAGCAACAAACTTTCAATTAATACAAATAATTTCATGGGCTACACAGTTAGTGACTACTGCTCAGGTTCTACTGGGTTTGGCCTGCCTTTCCCACCTGGCGCCATGAGGTGATGCAACTCTCTCAGCACTCTTCCCTTTCTGAAGCACTGAAACACCTTTGTTCCTCCAGCACACTGTGAAGTCATCTGGCCCACACTTGGTGCAAAAGCCTCATTTACCTCTGAAGTCTACCTCTGTTCATTGCTAATTAGCTGGAGACAATTAAAATGGGACTACTTGGCACCAATCTGATTGCAAACACACAGACAGACTAGGTCTGTGAAGAAGCATTTGGTTATCAGGTGGCTACCCAGATGACTCAGAATACACTTACTTTACAATGAGGAAAAAACTGGGGGGAAAAAAAGGATACAATAAAACAAATAGGGGATTAGTTAAAAAAAAAAGAATATGCTTACTTTAGATTATCAGTGACATGGATACCACAAATTATTTAATTCTCAATAATACATTCTGATTGAAAATATGCAAATCCTCCCCTATGGGTCAGCCTATCCAATTTGAGAAACCCTTTTTTAACACAGATTCAGAGCCCACAGTGGATCTTGAACACAAACATGGTTTCTGGAACAGGCTGGGTTTTTTTTTTTTTTTTTTTTTTTAGGACAAAATGTTACTCAGATGGCTAAGCCACATGTATTAGAGACCTTTTAATTCTTTTTCCTTGGTTTGCCTAGTTTGGAATTGTACCCCGTCTAAAGCTCAAAATGAGCTTCTCTTTGTTAGACCAGGCAAATTTTACTGTGCTATTCATCACTCTATCATGTTCACTTCATTATCAGACTTTCCTCATGCTTCCCCTCCTTCTGAGGTCCAAATATGCAACAGTGGCCTATTTTATTTTATTAATTTTATTTGTGTTCATTAGCTGAAACTCTCATATCTGTTTGTGCTTCTGTCATGTGGATGACATATTTAGTGGAAAGATGACTCAAGACCTCCAATTTCTTTTGTTCCTGATTGCTGCTAGATTTGGCTCTGGACTCCTAAGGGTGAAGGGCTAATGCATCTGTCCATCTGAATACATGTCAAATTCTTTGTTTCATTATTCACAACTTGAATCATCAAAAATTCTTTTTGGCAAGTCAGGGTCATTATATAGATACTGAGAACAGTGTTTATGGTAATACATATTAATAGTGTTGATAGAAATGGCTTTATTGAGAATTTATTACTTGCCTATTAAATGTTATACAACTAAAACTTGGCACAGTTAGGAAATTTAGCTCAAATAAAGGTGGGAAGTTTTTCATTGAACATAAATATGTGTATGGGTGTGCTTGTGCACATACGTACGTGTACTATTGAATCGTGAAATTATAGCTTCTGTAGGGCAAAAATAGACAAATACAGGCAATATCAAATGGTGCATATATATATACATATATATGTATATATATATATCAGATTTAGGCTCCCTTACTAAAAGAGTAACAAAGATAGTAATGTCTAGATTTTTGTTGTTGTTATTTAAAAACCAATAATTAAGTCAATCACCTAGGTTTTAAAACAAAATTTTCTTTATATAAGATATTTTAATCTTGGGGGATGTGGTGGGCAAAACTCTGCAAAAAGAATGTCCTGTCTTAGAGAAAACCTGGAATGCCTTTGAACCTCCTCTAGCTAAATTGTTTCAGAGCTCAGCGCTAATCTACTCCCTCATAAAGGCTGCAATCTCCGTTCTAGCCCACAGTGCAAGTTCTTTCCTCTGAATTCAGTGATCTTCCTTTGCTACCATTATTTTAGTAAGTAATTCTGTTTTTCTTTTTTTCTAAATAAATTGTAAACTCTTAGAAACAGAGATCATGCCGAGACTCTCTATGGCCCCACAGTATCTGTTGATTTGACCGAGCTTTTGACTGGAAGAACATTCGGAACAGGATTTAATTAAGTTGCTGGAGTAATAAGAAAATACTTTCAGTGGACTAGGAATGTTGCATTTTGGGAAATCAATTAAGGATCATCCTGCTTTCAAGGAATTTATGGTCTCTTTTGGGAGACAATGCAGAAATAAAGAGTTTGGTGAATCTATGTTTTAGATTCCTTTAACTGTTCTATTCCAAGGAGAATGGTAAAAGACCATATCAGGTCTGTGTCAGCTATCCTGAGTGCAGAGATCTTCACCTATTGATTTTGGTATGGCAGTGATATACATTTAATTGGTAAATAATAAAATCAGGCTATTATCTCGTTTGTGCACCTGAATTGATAATAGGTGGCATTTTCCTAGATGGACAAATTTGAAAACACATATGGATAGCCTACAAATACAAAAATCTGATTTTTAGTATGTTCTAATATTCAACAACACTGTCTTTGAAAAAACCTCAGATCTCAAAAGTCAATGACAATTTTTTTATCACAGCTTGGAAAAGACCTTGAGGTAATTAATGGCAATACTTTGGGCAACATTTTTTTTTTCCTTTTTTCCTTTTTTTTCTATTTTTGTAAGAGAATTCAGTGTCCTAGAGAAGAAGAAAGATAATGGTTCACAATCAATGCACATGGACCAGACACCTAATCTGAACTTAACCAAAAAGTCAATATTTAGCTATACCTTATCAGTGTGGAAATGTCAAGCATAGCAAGAGACATGAACAAATTTCCAGCTGATTTCTCATTCCTGTGCTTCAGTGTTCAAAGCTGTGTGGCAGAGTTTCAACATCAGATAAGACAAAACAGCCTTTGGGAAAAAAAGACAGCAAATGACAACGCTTGCAGCTGCCGAGACTGTGGCCTATGAGACGAATACAGGTGCGGGAGGTGCATTCTAATCTCTCCTGGCACATTCCCTTGGTTACCTTCCAGCCTGCGTGATGCTAACTCCTGATCATTACTGGTTACAGGCAGCCTGTAAGAGACAACAACTTGCTGAGTAAAGTCACAATATGTTGCTCCCAAAGACAACTGACACAAAATGTTTGCATTCTAAATTTGCCATGGCTAGGAGCTGACATATTGGGCAAGGTGATAGGCTGTGGGTCTGGAAAATAGGAGTTCCACTCAGGCTTCTCTGAAGCTGTGGCCCAGTGATGGATCAAAAAGAGGTTTTCAGGTTTCTTTTGGGAACTTCAGATCCCTGTCAGGATTCTATCTTACTCCACAGGACTCCAGCTGACCTCACTTGTGTAACTGCTGTCGAAAGTTATATTCTGTAAAACAACAAGGCTACATTGGAATAACCTGTAATGATACTCAAATTTAATGAGATGGTTGGATTGTCTGCCAGCATTGAAACATTTGGTTATGGAAAAAAGGAAACAGTGCAAGAAAAAAAGACAGTAACTTAAATGGCTAAATATGCATTGTTACTGACTTTTTAAGGAACTGTGGATGGGCTTGGCATTTCATGGCACATGGAGGTCTAGAAACTGCTCATAGAAGAAACACCATTTCATCTAGAAATCCAACTAGAAAGGATGTGCACAAGCTAGATTCATAGAACAATGAGGTCTAAGAGTTCACCAAGGGCAGGGACCAATCATTCCAAACTAATCACAAGGTAGCAATCGTCTTGGCTCTTGTTAAAAATACAGATTCCCATGACCTTCCCCCCGATGATTCTGATTTAGCAAGACTGCAGTGGGATCTGGGAACCTGTATTTTTAACAAGAGTCCAGGGGCCTTTAATCATCAGACAGATGTGGAAACACTGCAGTGTCCTAGCAAAATGCATGTTACTTGGTAATGGAATGAATGAACAGAAGAAAGCAAGCTTAATGGCAGGCCAGTAAGACAGTCCCAGCCTCTCATTTTTCTGAATAGTCAGTGTGCCAGTGCTCCTGGTCTTGCACAGCCAACTCCCAATCATGGGAGGGATGACCTTCAGAAGCAGCTGATAAAGGTTAGGTTTTTGAATGTCACATAGAATAATACTTCTTCCCCTTGTCTTTTGTTGGAATGTCATAGTGACACACACACACACAAAGACTATGTCCCAAAAAAGGAATGAATGCTAAGTGTTTTAAACAGAAGGAAGCTTGTTTAAGTCTCCCTTAGGAAGAAATCTTTTTCGTGTTTCCTGGCATAATAGGTCCCACCAGGCATAAACCATCTTCCCTCTCTAACCTATCCATAAAGGCACAAAGAAGTGACATTGAGAGAAGTATTCTGATCTCCATGGACAATGCATTTTAATAATTTCTGTATATCCAAAGCTACCTAGTTCTTCCTGTTCTGAAATTATATGTCACATTAACTCTGTTATGATCTCCAAGGAGAATCGTTTTGTAAACTCCCTGGCAAGTAGGGAGGATCTCCTTCCACACAATTTGTAATACCCTGTTAGAATAAAAGTGTCAGAAATACGGTGCTGAGGGCATGGACTAGAAGTGAGAGGAGGAAAGCTTAACCTGCACTGTAAAGTCCTCTGATAGAATTTGGGCACATGGCAGGCTAAGGGACTGGACAGAGAAGACCATATCATCCTTTTTGTTTGACTTCAATGGCTGCCTGTCATCACCATGGGGTTAATATATGGTCATCTAGATTCTACTGAGATAATAGACAATACACAGGACAGAAAGAGCTCCAGTAAATTGTTTAAAAAAGTTTTTAGAAAAAGATTTTATTTGAGAGAGCGAGAGTGAGCGTGCTTGTACATGAGAGAGCATTAGTGAGGTGGGGCAGTGGGAAAGGGAGAAACAGACTCCCTGCAGAACAGGGAGCCTGACTTGGGCTCAATCCCAGGACTCTGGGATCATGATCCGAGCCAAAGGCAGAAGCTTAACCGAATGAGCCATCCTGGCTCCAGTGAATTTGTTGAAACTTGTCATGCTCTATCTTTGTCCCTTATTGGGAGATTTATTGAGTATTGTTGGGGGAAAGGCAACTAGGTGGAATTAAGGAAGTTTGTGGGATGGTGCAGTAGTAGTTCTTAAACTTTGCTGCATATTAGAATCTCCTAGGCAAGTTTAAAAAATTCAAGTACTTAGGCCTTGTCCTATCAATTGAAAGTTTCTGGGAACATGATTCAGGCATCACTTAAAAAAAAATTTCCTAGGTAATCCAATGTACAGGCCAATTTGAGAATTAGTGATTTCTAGACTATGTACTCAAGAACTTTTTTAGTTATAGGTTATTCCCTCTGCTGGAATGGCCCTTCATGCCATCTTCTGGTGAAGACAGACCTACTCATCTTTTTAAAATTCACCACAAATATACCTTTCATTGACAGTACATTCATTTATTCAACATTTACCGAAATGTTTCTTCTTCCATGGCAATGGCACTCAGTGACAACACTTATTATATTTTGATTATTTTAATTATGCATTATCATTTTTTTCCTCCATAGACTTTGAGTTCTTTAAAGTCAGGGATCATTTTTGAGCTTTGTTACACATTTCCCTTTATTTCCTTCATTCCTCCAGATTCTCAGCTGGGTGATGCTTATCCCAAAGATACTCAGTGTTGAATAATAATGAATTTTGGAAGGTGTGGTTTCTACATTCAGTGGATTCAAATTGCTATAGTTTGCCTTTTTTTTTTTTTTTTTTTAAGAGAAGGGGAGAGGAGAAGGGGTAAAGGGAGAGAATCTTAAGCAGACTCCATGTCCAACACATAGCCTAGCGCCGGGTTTGATTTCACAACTCTGAGATCACAACCTGAGCAGAAATCAAGAGTTGAATGCTTAACTGGCTGAGCCACCCAGGTGCCCCTACAGTTTGACTTTTTGGAAGTTTTGTTTTTATAATGCTCTGATTTATTTGTAATGTTCTCAGAGATGCTCATAGTTTTGAGTCTTTTGTTTACAGTAGCATTGAATGGTACTTTCTGGAATGACATATGTTGACTCCAAGATTCATTTCCCAGACAATACTTGGCATCATAAAATTTTGTATCTCACAAACTTTTGTTCTTTGCATTTACCCATTCTGAAATTCACCTGACTTTTTAATTTTTTTTTCAAAGATTTTATTTATTTGACAGAGATCACAAGTAGCCAGAGGCAGGCAGGGAGAGAGAGAGAGAGGAGGCAGGCTCCCCGCTAAGCAGAGAGCCTGATGTGGGGCTCAATCCCAGGACCTTCGGATCATGACCTGAGCCATAAGCAGTGGCTTGAACCCACTGAGCCACCCAGGTGCCCTCCACCTGCCTTTTTTAGTTTACTTACTCCTTTATCTGACATTTAGAGTTAGGCCCCTAAAGTTAGGCCCTACCCTACCTACTTTACTTTCATCTGTCCACATAAATTTTCCAGGCTGGTCAGGCTAGTCTCCTCAATGTTTCCCAAGTATATCAGGGCCATTTTCCTTCCTACCTACTACTATTCTGAATTGTTACTGTCCTCCAAGGGCTCACTTCCTCTATGAGTTTTTACCTGACTTCTCCAGTTGTTTTTTTTTTTTAAATAAAATCTTTACCATACATTGTATAATAGTACTAGCCTTTATTCAGTCTTGTCTTTTTTTTTTTAATTGCCTAATATTTTTTCTTCATAGATGACTGTAGGGCTTGGGTATATATATCTTTCATCGTCCCCATGGCACCTAACACAATGAAGGCCATACTCTAGGAACTTATTTGATTCTTTGGAGACTTAATTGAATCATATTTGCCACCTGGTAAAACAGGAGTGTTTAATGTCCAGTTTAGAAGATTTGGAAAGGTTTTTTTGTGCAGTGGTTTTTCTATAGGACATAATCTAAGAAAAGTGTAACCTCAGATATGGGGCTCTGTTATGGGCTGAACTGTGTACCCTGGCCTCCATCCCCAATTCATATGTTATAGTCCTAACCACGCAGCACCTCAGAATGTGACTGTATTTGGAGATAGGGTCTTTAAAGAGGTGATTAAATTAAATCATTAGGGTGGGCCCTAATCCAATCTGTCTGGTGTCTTTATAAGAAGAGGAAATTTGGACACACACAAAGAGACATAATGAATATAAAGGAAGAGCATGTGAGGGCATAGCAAGAAGGTGACCATCTTCAAGCCAAGGAGAAAGGCTATAGAAACCAAACCTGACAACACCTTGATCTTAAACCTCTAGACTCTAGAGCTGTGAAGATCCAAATTTCTGTAGTTTAAGCTGCTCAGTCTTTGGTATTTTGTTACAGAGCTTGAGAAGAATTACACAAGTCCTATTTGCTATCTGTCTAGAATGACGGGGAAGTGGGATTTGCCAGTTCCCTCTTCTTCCTGCCTTGGATGGAAAATTGTAGATCATGCCTCCCTGAAATGGAGGATGAAATTGAAAAGTAAAGAGAAATTTCTCCTCTCTCTTTACCTTCCCTGATAAACATAAGCTTGGTTCTGTACAAAAGGGATCTTGCCCAGAAACTCTTCTTTTCCTTTAGCCTTGGACTCAAGTCACTTCCCAAGTGATGAAGTTGGGTAGAGAAAAGGTCCACAAACCTCTGAAATTAAATTTTTGTTTATCTTCAAAATTCTTTGCATCCTTTTTTTTTTATTTAAGATTTTAGTTACTTGACAGAGAGAGACACAGTGAGAGAGGGAACACAAGCAGGGGTAGTAGGAGAGGAAGAAGCAGGCTTCCCACTGAGCAGAGAGACCAATGTGGGGCTCGATTCCAGAACCCTGGGATCATGACCTGAGCCGAAGGCAGATGCCTAATGACTGAGCCACCCAGGTGCCCCAATTCTTTGCATTCTTGTACATAAATATAGTGGGTTAATTTGTGTTTGAGAGAATTATTATCTGAAAAAACTTGTCTTAGTTTGGGTTATCTCTAAATCAGATCCTGAGACAAGAATGTGGGGGGAAGTAGTTGATTTCTGAAGTGGTTCCAGGAAGCAGTGTGAGGGAGTAGGGGTGTGAGACAGAGTGGTAGGAGAGTCAGAAAAGAGTTCTTTCAGGAGTAGTTACCCTGTGGTCATCTGGGACTAAATCCTGCTAGAGACCCTCTAAAAAACTATAGGCCTAGTAAGGGGCAAGAAAACTGGGGCATTTGCCTACCATCTTCTACCACTCACAGGTGCAAGGTTGATCTTGGAAGAATGAACTCCCACCATTCTGCTTACCCTGGGAGTGGGAGGACCATACTTCCACAAGCAGAGGATGTCAATTGACAGAGAAAGATACTTGAGGTAGGAGCCCATTGGCTTATAAAGGGAACTGTTCACCAATGATATTGGCAAACAAAACTACAGGAGTGGATCAAGGGGATGGTACTGGTGGGACACCAATAGTCTGTTGCAGAAGACCACAGTTTTCAGATTTGAGGAAGCTGGATGTATATTCCCTAAAGTTATTACTTACTCTGTTAGATATTGTAAAAACAGATCTTCAGTGCTTTGGGCTTTTTGTGGCTAATACCTGCTTACCTCCTGAATTCCCCTTTTAGAATCATTCTGCCAGAACTTTATTTATTCTTTCGGTTCTACAGCAGCTGTTTTGGGACTGACCCTGATCATTGTCCTCTGGTGGTCTAATAGGAGCATACCTGGAAATGTGCTCTGTCTTGCCTATCCCCATAAGTCTTCCAAATAAGCCATGTTAGGAAGCAGGGATAATTTCGTTTCATTTTTAGCACCCCCACTCCTGTCCCAAAGTACTTATTTCCTGGTAAGGGATGTGTGTATGTAGGGGGGGATTTGGAGGGATGGTTTTTTGAACATGGCTATAAGCCTATACCGTGGCTTCCACTGAGATTCAGCTATGTTCTAGGCATGTTAAAATTACTCTAAGAAGTCTTTTGGTGAGAAAGACTGAAGATTGTAAGGGATGAGGAAGCCAGAGTGACAGCTTGATCAAGTAACAAGCCTTAGTCATCAGAAGATGGGGGCCATTCTGAGAATGGTGTGGTGTCTATGACTCAAATTTGTCTCCAGTTCTGACCTCTCTTTAGATCATATCTCAGTCCTTCAGAGAGTTGAGGTGAAAGCTATAAATGAAAATGAAGAGTTGTTTTGCTAAAACTGTCTGGCACTAGAGGTACAAGCAAGATTACTTAAGAACTCTAACAGAATGTAATGCTATCGAGAGAAAGAGAGAGAGCAAAAGAGAGAGAGAACACTTCTCTTCCAGTTCCAACAGTGTCCACAGAGAGAGTCAGAAAAGGGCAGGAGGAATTAGAAGCCACGTGGTACCTGGCAAGACTTGTTCCTTAGCACAGGTGAGATGCCCCCAGGAATTTAGCAGCTATTTAGGCCGTGCTTGATGAGTTGAGAGGGAGGCCATGAACTCTGGGATAGCTGATTAATGCAAACTTATTCGTTCCCAT
Organism: Neogale vison; assembly: GCF_020171115.1. NCBI lineage: Eukaryota > Metazoa > Chordata > Mammalia > Carnivora > Mustelidae > Neogale > Neogale vison. The sequence goes on along the minus strand of NC_058094.1, from coordinate 159,292,837 downwards.
GGGTCTCAGAGAACTGAGTATAACTAGCTGTAGATAAAACATTCTGGTTGAAAGGGATAAATTCTTTCATTTCTTTCCACAGTCAAGTTTAGGACAGTCATATATGCCTGGTCCTCAGGTACTCAGTAATTTTCACTAAGTGAATTAACTTTACTCACATTTGATAAACATCAGGACTGAGCAAGAATTGGAGAACTATGACAACCATGACAAATTCCTAGTCCCTTTGGGGTGAGGAAGCCATTGATTCTTATTTCCTATGCTTACAGTAATAAATACATGTGATAAGAGAGCACCTATAGATACCTATAGATATTTACAAATATGGATGTGTAGAGATATTTAAAGTCTTTGAAAACTTCAGAGAATCAAGTTACTGCTGAATTGTACTTTAACCACTTACTCTAAGTTTAGCTTCATTTGCTAAAGTGCATCTTTGGGCAAGTTATTTAATATCTCTAAATCCCTGAGCCTTGGTTATTCTGTAGAATTGGGACAACATCACCTATGTAGTGATGCTCTTGAGAGAAGTGAAGATGATTAAGTGCTTAGTACTGTGCCTGAGATATGGCAAGCATTTAATAATAAGGTTATTATTATTATTGTTCTTAGTACCGTATTTTAGATAACCTATGACTATGCTAAGATCCATCTAAGGACTTGCCTCTACTTTGTTCCTTATTTTCAGTTGGTTTTGTTAGAATACATAATTAATGTAATCTTCATAATTCAAACTTTTTTTTAATAAAGACTTTGGTATAGACACTTATACATAATTTGTAGAGGTTTAGATATTTTCTATATCCAGTGGTTTTGCCTTATTTTTGACTCCCTCAAAAACACTATCAACAGATTAGTAAGGCCTCATTTCCTCTTCTATCAACTGGGTTGTCTTTTCTGCTTTTTGGTCTCAGTTTTTGCTTGTTTGCATCTTTTTCAGCTAAACCAGTACCTAAAACTAGGGTCTATTGTTTACTTCTCTTAGTGTCTCCTTTGTAAGTTGCTTTAAGAAGGTTTGCTGGAGCTGTGTGAATGTGCATATTATCTAGAAGACAGAACTATTTTGAGGTTGAAGGTAGAGCTGTGTTTTTCCTTCTTGGCAAATTCTGTTTCTTTTGATGAAAGCCAAAACTTAAAGCTAGTGGTGACAGGTCAGGGTCCTAATTGCTGTGCTGTTGGAAGTAAGGAGATGTTTATTGCTAATCAAGTAAATAGCAAACCTAATTTCAATGATGTAGTAAGATGAGCCCACTCAGTGGGCTGGTCTTATAAAATACTTTTTCTGGTGAGCTTGGAAAAACTCATGAAGTGGTAATAATTAAAACAGCATATGGTTGTTGGAGGAACTGTCATACATAAGCAATGTGCTGTGGGCGTGGTAATGAACTACAGGTGTATTTGGCACAAGACTTCTAAACTTGGGGAGGTAGAGTTCTGCTTTTGTGCACAAACAGGAATGTGCTTTTGCATTTCTGGTATTTAAAAAAATAACTTAAGACCTATTTTTTTTATTATTATTCCTTATTTGGAAGCTATACTGGTCAACATAAGAAAATACTTAAGATCTTCAAAGGCATGCTGTAGAGGTTTGGAAAGCATTTGGTTTGGCTTGAAGCAACTTTGGCTAGTGAAGTGACAGGCATACAAGAAAGAACAACAGGTGAAAAAATGTGGAGTTTCTTTCATCTTTCAAAGGATTTTCTTGATGAATTGAAACAGCCATGAAAATAAGTACTGGCCTTCGTGCCCAGTGGCCTAAAAGTACTTAGAGTGGGCCAAATCAGAATCAGGCAGGGGCCTAATGAAAATCAGGCAACAAGCCTAGGCCTAATTTAATATGTGCTGCCTCCCTCCTTTTTAAAAAATATTCGCTTTGGCTCAATTTTTAACAAAAAAATCTGGTTTTGTGGTAGAGAGCTATTTCTCTTCTTTGACTCAGATAGAGGTTGGTAATGACTAGCAAAGGCAAATGGTGGCATTAGTTACTCAGTAGAACCAATGAAAATTCTGGTTGCCTAAATAGATTTTCTTGCTGGCCTATTTCTTTTTAAAACTGCTTATAAAAATTAACTATTTCTGGACTAAAGGAAATAATATCTCTTGAAGTGGTTCAATGTGACTCAGAGACAACATTTTTCATTTTGTTTGGGGAAAATATTGCATTTGATTGTAATGATGTTTTAGAGCAGCTTTTAAAGATGTTGACTGAGCTTCAGCAGTTTCCCAAACTGGTTTAAAGGAGTCTTCGGGACCTGTGAGTCATGTATAATTTTCTGATTATGATCACAAGACAGATGTCTCCATAGAGTTCTGCAAAACTTTAAAACATAGTTGAATAATGTGCAATTGACATAGAGTAGAACATTTTCTCCAATGTCCCTAGTTTATAGACTAGGCACACAGAGGACCTGGGACTGGATTCACTGTCTCCCAGGCCCTCAGTCAGGACTTCTTGCCAGTACCTCCCAGGACGAAGTTGCTGCTTAGTTTAGCATTTAAATACAAATAAAACTGTTATGTAACTCACGGAGATAACTAAATTTATTACAGCACATCATGGAGATAACTAACTTAATTTATTACAGCACATCTACGAAGTCCAAGGAGATGCCTGAATTATAAAAATTGGTGAGTCGGTTTTGTATCTTTCCCCAGAACCTTTGTTTAGGGAGCAACTTTTAAAGTCAATGATGATGCCAGATTCAGAAGAATTCTAGAGGCATATGTTTGGGAAGCAGCATGGATGAGAATCAAGTTGGATCTGCAGACAGTAGGACATTATCAACACACACTGAGCATACGTTGTATAAACAGATGACAAGACAGTTGAATCCTGTGACAGACAGATCACTCCTTTTATGGAGAAATATAAACGCAATACTCAGCCACTGTCAAAGGTGGTCAAAAACAACCACCGCCACCATCACCACCACCACAACAAACCATACAGTTTCAAAAGAAGACTGATACCCTATTTTCCTTTTGAAATGCTTAATGAAAAGCTGCACAGAAGTTTCTGTGGATTTGAGGATTTTGGAATAAGCAAGAGGCGGGAACAGAAGCCCATGTGCTTTGTCTCTTCTGGCTTTAATTGTTTTGGTTTCAAGCTTAGCAGCAAAATGGTCTTGCCAAGTGCATGTACGTGTACATGGGATGTTTTCTGCTTTGCTTCACTCAGGCGTTTGAAGAAAGGCCCTGGTTTCTATCAGTTCGACATCATTTTAGTGTAAGAGGAAACACACCCCTTGAAACAATTAAGGGATCACAATTTATCATCAGAGTGAATAATAGGTTGGCATGTCTATTTAGAATAGGGTTTAAGAAATTAATGACTGGGATAAGTCACAAAATGCTTCCCTGTTTTCTAACAATTAAAAGCTGCAATTTGACAATCAGATGATGAGAAACTTTTCAGGGCAATATATTTATCATTTATCACTTTAGTATAGGGTTGGCAAACTGTTTCTCTAAAGAGCCAGATAGTGAATATTTTAGGCTCTGTGACTTTGTGGCATGAAAGCAGTCACAGACAGTAAGTAAATGAGTAGTGTGTTTATATTCTAATAGGATTATGTACCATATATTATATTTCATTTAATTTTAACATGTGTTAATACCTTATTCTTCCTTTGACTTTTTTAATCCAACATTGAAAAATGCAAAAACCGGGTTGTACAAAAACAGGCAATGAGCTAAATTTGGCCCAAGGCCTGTTGTTTGCTGACTCCTGCTGTAATAGAGAAGGACTCTATTGTTTACAGTAGGATGTCTGAGCATTAGTTTAAAGAGCAGAGTGTTCTTTAACTCACAATCATTTTATAATTCTGGTCCAATGATTTCTGTTTTCAAAATGCAGTTTGGGTTATTTGAAGACTCCACTATGAGGCTGGCTGTGTGGCATGAGGTTTGACAAATTAAATTCTGACTGTGTTCCTGTTATTATGTTCCAGTTCCATTCATTAGTAAAAGGAGCTTGTGTCATTGCTTCACTTGTTGCAATGAATAAATCTGTATAATTTTACAAAAGAACAACTGCATGAATTCTTTTGCCGCCTGAAGACTTGAGTGTTGGGTTCCTCTTTATAAAAGTTTCCATGACAATCTGGCCTGAGAGAATGACAGGTTTGCCCTCATGGGGAATTTCTCATTAAGGAGGCTTTTCTTTCACCAGGAAGCTTTATGGGGGCTTAATAGTGGGTCAAACAGGGAGGACCAAATAGGACCCTTTCATAAACCATACCTTATACCCACCCTGGTCTCAAAGAGAGCTTGTTTCCTCCTGTGTGTGGTGATAGGGTGATGTTCAGAAGCTAAGAGTTTAGAGAAGACCACCATGCTACCCCAGAGTTCTTACTTCCTGGTGGTAACCAAGAGACCCAGACATAAACATGTGTTGTTAATATATGGGCTAAGCCGAGAATTATGGGCCCCTAGCTTTCTCTATTGAAAGGCAGCGTGTAAAGTAGTAAAGCAAATGGGCCGCGAGCTCAACTGAGTCTTTACTCTGGCTCTACCATTTACCCGCTAGGTGACTTTCACCTCTTTGTGCCTCAGTTTACTCCTCTGCAAAAGGGGCATGATTATAATGGTGCCTGTCTTATAGGGTTGTTGTGGGCATTAAGTTAATATAGGTAATGTATTTTGGCACGTAGTGGTGAGTAATGAATGATAGCAATTGTGATAATTTTCTTTCTTTTTAGCCTCAAAATTAATGCAATGTTTAAAACTCTTATTTAAAGGTAGAGTCATTCTCTCAGGCATAATCATTATAATAATATTCTTTAATCTCTTGCTTTTTCTTTCTCATCCATTATCACTACATCATTCTACTGATCTATAACCTTCCAGCCACCTCAACCACTCTGTCCTTATACCCACTTAGGATACTTGTCTTTATTCTCTTCCCACCCATAGCACTTTGCTATAAACTCAGTGATCTCCTGGACTAACTTGAAAAACACTCAGCTTGTATATGAGGGAAGCATAGCTCCTCGGGTGTAACCTAATATATTGCTATGTACTTGTGGCACAGCCCCGTCTGGATTTCATTGAAAATCTATAGGTTTTCCAGGGAGGTTTGTAGTAAGCTACTCTCCCCCTGCCTAGAATTGAGAAGTTGAAGGGATAGAGCCCAATGGGAGAAAACTGGTAATGTTCCGAATGTAGGCTTTATATCTCATCACTCTTTAATAGGGTCCCCTAGGAACCCAGTAGAATGTTCTATATTCTAAAGACCTTCAATAAATACTTTGTGCTTGACTATATTTACTGGGCTTGGGTTCTCTTTCCTGCCAACTGCTTTGTGGGCTGGAGGAGAAAAAGCCTTAATTAAATGTTGCCGTGTGCTATTTTAAATCCAGCTGAAGCTTTGTTATCTTTCCTCTTGGGCCTGTGCTCTGGGGCAAGGCTGAAGCATGGACAGTTGTTGAGGGAAGCTTTTATTTTGGTTAATTACTGTCCTGGATTTGCCTATTCCTATTTTTTTGGAATAAAAGTGAGATGCCATTTTTTGGACTACCCAATCTACAGAAAGTAGGATTTTTTTTTCCTAGAGAGGATGAATTGTATGTTATGGGCAAAAACAATTCTGAAACATTTAATATACTTGCATAAGGAAAGGCCCTGTTGTATAAAGTTCACACATGAGGTCTTTGGGTTTTGCTCTTCTGGATGACTCTAAAAAAGCCATTCTCAGCCCTGTAAGAAACAATGTGTGCATTAAATACCTGATTTTTCCTTAAAAATACCACACAGTTCTGGTTTTTCCTCTCATACTTCTTTACTCCCTAGGTATCTTACCCATATGAGACCCTCTCTTCGATGTCAAAGGGTGCTTTGTATATGCAAAAAATACCCAGGGAGTAGAGGAGAATGAGACTGTACCCCAAATACAATTTATTTGACTGAAACAATTAATCTGAATGACATTTGCTGTTGTATTAATCACTTACACTCAGCTCACATAGAGTTCACATTCACTTATTAATGCATCTTTCTCTAGCATACTAGGTTCCTACTGTGTGCAAAGGGCAAAACCAACCCATATTTTTGGCCAATAAGGTACAAAAATGCATGTTTCTGTCATTAATTTCAAAAATGAAAAATTCTCTGCAATATTTTTATTGCACATTTTCTGGGATATAACCAGTGGTGTTCATGATGATTCTGTTTATTTTTTTAAGGAAAAGAGAGAGAAGAAAATTAGCATTCTTAGAGCTTACTACATGTTAGGCAATGTGCACACATAATTTCATGAAATTCTTGTACTAACCCTTCAGCATAAAACTGAGGGCTAAGGATTAAGTCCTTTGCCTAAATTCACACAACTGGTAGGTTGTAGAAAGCTAGGATTCATAGCCAGGTCTACCTCTTTTCACTAGTCCAAACTGCCTCCCTTCAAGCAGAATGGTTTTTGTTAACCACCTGGCAGAAAATGATGAGTTCAGATACAGAAATGGATACTTCAAATATATTTAAGATATTTTTAAAAAGAAAATGTTATAGAAATAAGTGGGAAAAATGCTGCTTCTCAAAGATTTTAAAAAGTAAAAATTTGAGTAATAAAAAATGTGAGTACAGTGATGCCCTGGTGGCTCAGTCAGTTAAGCACCTGCTTTTGGCTCAGGTCATGATTCCAGGGTCTTGGGATTAAGCCCAAGTGATTGGGCTCCTTACATAGTGGGGAGCCTGGTTCTCCCTCTGCCTGTGGCTAGCCCCTGCTTGTGCTTTCTGACAAATAAATGAAATCTTTATTAAAAAGTGGACACAATTAAATGATTAAAATAAACTGTGTATATGGCTCTATACTCAGAGAATTAGACATTTAAAATGATTATTCTGTAAAGCTAATCAAATCCACCATCTTTGCCAGAGTAAGATGTAATTTAATGAGCACAATATAAACTGAAAAAAATGAACAATGCCTGTTTGGGTCTAAATTTCACAGTGATGTTCATATTTTAGAATATTCTTAATTATAAAAGAATTGCCAATGAAGGAATAAGAACTCAGAGTTTCTTGCAAATGCTTAAGAGCAAGCACAAGTTCTTGCTGCACAGCAGAGACAAACAGTTCTCATTTTTGTGCCAGAATTTTCTTTTGGATCAGATGTCCAGATCTACAAAAGAGAAAATAGGGAGATTTTGATGCTCTAAAAAGGTTTCCTGGTATAGTTAGGGGAAAAGTTGTAAAAGATATGAATTCTTCTTCTAAAATAGGTTATCTTTGGGTTTTCTATTTTATTACTGAGAAAAATTCTTTTACTTTTCTTATTTTGGATTTTATTTTTGTCTGCAAATGTTAACAATTTCTCTATCAAGGTTTTTGAGAGGGTAAAATGAAATGTAAAAATACTTTGGAATGGATAAACTGTTATTCATGTGGAATGGTAAATGCATGCAGACAACATTTTTCAAAATTCTCCAATATATTTTCCTTTGGTAGTGATGCAGTTTTCTCCACCCCATTATATTTCCTCCATGATTGTCCCAGATTAGGAGAATGTCACGTAGGGTATGGAAAGGATAAGAAAGGAAGTCAGGTCTTTTTTTTTTTTTTTTTTTAAGATTTTATTTATTTATCTGACAGAGAGAGAGATCACAAGTAGGCAGAGAGACAGGCAGAGAGAGGGGGAAGCAGGCTCCCCGCTGAGCAGAGAGCCCGATGCGGGGCTCGATCCCAGGACCCTGAGATCATGACCTGAGCTGAAGGCAGAGGCTTTAACCCACTGAGCCATCCAGCAGCCCCACAAGGAAGTCAGGTCTTATAGTCAAAATCAAGGAGTTAAACTCTTCAAATTCTAGGAGGCAGAGAGAAAAGAGAGAAATGGTAGGGCGTGGGGGAGAAGGAGTGAGGGAGGGAGAAGAACAAGAACTTAGCACTGGTGTACTGATTTGATGCATGAGAACTCCCATAATGTGGGTAGAAACATCCAGAAGGTTTTAGCAGAATTCAGAAGTTCCCTCTCTTTTGAGAGGAGAATGAAGGACTATAGAGAAATTCTGAGATCAGCATGGACTGCCATGATATGGAAAGAGCAGACAGGATTGTGAGGGAAAAGCCTGTAACAGATGTTTCTGAGATGGTGTTTCTGGTTGCTCAGGGCCTGTGCAAGGCATGTACAGGATCCAAGGGTCCTCATGGACCAAAAGGAGAAAGTTCAAACATTTGAGAAAAGTGGAAGACTAAAACAGGTCCAAAAATACTGTACAACCCATTACACAGATGAACATCTGATGGTCAAACACTTTGGTATTGTTGAAGGAATTGGAATACCCTCTTGATCTATTAGTGAAGGTCTAATCTGGTCCAGCTATTCTAGGGAGTTACCTGACAGTGCTTAGAGAAATCTGATTATGTACATTAAGAGTCTCACTCCTGGATATAACACTAGAGCCACTTTCTCACAGGACTATAAGGGAACATATAGGTTTGTTGATGCTTTATTTGGGAAGGCAGAAAGCTGGAGGCATCTGAGGTATCCATTGCTTGGGGAATGAATTCATCAATTGTGGGATTTACATAGGTGGTGGAATTCTATGTCCCGTTCAAAATTAATTATCTAGATGTATGTAAAGCAACACGGATAGATCTTAAAACCATGTTACATAAAAAAGAATAAATGTTCTATAGCACAATTACATGTATATAAATTAAACACAATAACATAAACAAACATTACATATTTCTCAAAGATACAAGCATACCTAAATATTTTTATGTTTTATAAACATCAGTGTGACTACCTCTAGGTGGGAGGGGGATAGAAGTTAGGATGAGAAGTTAAAGTAAAACAATAAAATTAATAAAACCTGATATAGGCTCGTGAGGTCAGAAGATAGTGTGCCATAAGCTGAGAGATATGCTTATCTCAAATCTGAACCTTAGGTTAAAAAAAAGAAAAGCTGCAGTTTGCATATCTGAATCAGAGTGAATACATATGGCAATACATAGTGATAATTACATTCAGGGGAGGTGGTCTTGCAGGGAGTGACCAGTGTCTGTGAACAAGCTACTCATCCATATCTCACCAGCAGATGATTTCAGAATGAGGATGTCATTTAGTAAACTGCTTGTTATTTAGTTCTCCAATGCCCTAGAAGATGAAACATTTATCCCCTGAGACTAATTTTTCACTGACTGATCAAACTCAATGTACTGTTTATGTTCTCTGTAACAGGAATTTTAAAGTACATAAATTTTTAAGCAAGAGTCTGATATCCAAAAAGATACATTACTTTCATCTGAAGTAATTTGAAGTTCAACTGGGTGAAATACTGCTACTATTTAAGCTCCTTATTTATAAAATATGGATCCAGTTAATCAAATTTATAGTGTGAAGTTGGAACTCTCTCTGATGACTTGAGAAGGAAGTCTAACGTTCTTACAATATTATCCTCCATGGTCTTCATTACTCACTCGTTGCATGTTGGCTGTCACTTTACCTCTCTAGATATCCATTTCCCTATCTGTAAAATGACTGGACCAGTTCACTGCTCTCTAAAAATGCTATGATTTCCCAATAACAAAACCAAAAAAGTTGATTAAAATTCTACTCCATAGAAAGTGTTTCCTTGCTGTATTACCCCCTATCAGGGGTTGCTCCAGGGTCAGGAGAAGTTGACAAGCACTAACTCCTAAGGTAGGAGTGAGACATATTCTATTTTTGTGCTGTTATCTTGAGGCACCAGTGATTTTCAGAATCGGCATTTTTAAAGTTCCAGTGAATTATTCTTTGAATTACTATTCTTAAGAGTAGAATTGGAATAATAGATTCATATGCTGGTGTCTCAGTATAATCCCATTATCAGAGTCCATGGTTCTGGATGGTGTTAGAAGTAAAATTATTACTACAAGTTTCTTTGGGCATTTCAAGTATAATAGTATCTTGGATGATGTGTGAGATGGTACTATAATATAATACTAATGATAATAATAATACCTATACTTTATAAAACTTGCACACTGTGCTAAGTGTTTTCCAAATATTAACTCAATTCTTTTTCACAACAACCCTCTGAGATAGATACTATTATCATCTCTTCTTTTGGAGGTGGATGTTAAGTACAGAGATGTTAAATAACTTGTTTAAAGTCTCACAGCTACAAAGTGGGAGAGATATTTGAACCCAGGCTCTTTAGCTCAAAAGTCCATTCTTTTTATCACCAGACTTATTTTCTTTCTAATATGTAATGGAGTTCCAATTTATATAAAAAATTTGATGTTATACTAGAGATTTTCTGGACTTTATGTTTTTAGTAGTGTTCCCATTATTCTACCAATGGTCAATTCTTAGAGGAAGATAATTAGGAAAAACTCACTATCTTGGCTCCCTTACTCTCATTCTTCCTTCAATCTGGCCTCTTACAATAGTAGTGTATCTAATATTGATTCAGCTCCTCCTCTGCACCAGTCTATGTGCTCTATGCCTATTGACTTGTTCATTTCTCACGACCCATATGAAGTTTACATAATTATTAGCCCCACTGCACTAAAGGGCCAGCTGAGGCTCACTGAGGTTATGCATTTTGCTCATGGACTTATGTCAAATGAGCATCTCTAGGAGCAGCCTCTCGCACAAGTGCCAGCCTCTGGCAGGACTGCTTCTGAGGATGCTTAGTACTCTTGAGCCTGGGATTCTCCATTCCTAAAATAAGAGAGGGGGTCAGATGTCTTCTAATGTACTGTTCAGTTTTAATTCTTTATGAGTCTACTATTCATGTGGGTCATGGCTCCCCACTTAGCATTGGTTAAAGCAGAATTCAAACCAGGCTCAAAAATTGGCAACTTTGTCTCTCATGGGCTTTGGCAAATCACAAATCTTGAGCAGACTAAGCAACAAAACAAAACAAAACATAGAAAACTATATTTTTATTTCTTTTCCCAGAAAGTACTTTAAATGAAGCATTATTATTATTTATATTTTGCAGACTTTTTTTCACAAATAAAGCAGTTTTAAAAATAAAATTTTCTTTAAAAAAGATAGTACCATTGATTTTTGAACAACATGGGGTTAGGGGCACTGACCACTCCCCAGCAGTTGAAAATCTATGTATAACTTTTGACTCCCCCGAAACTTAACTCCTAATAGCCTACTGTTGACTGGAAGCCTTGCCAATAACATAAATAGCTGATATATACAAATTGTATATATTATATATATTGTATACTATATACTAACAATAAAGTAAGCTAAATTATTAAGAAAATCACAAGGAAAAAAATACATTTACAGTGCTGCAGTGTATTCACCGAAAAACAATCTGTGTATGAGTTGACCTGTGCATTTCAAACCCATGTTATTCAAGGGTCACCTGTATTTTATATTACGGGAGGAACTCTGTTAAACCAGATGAAGTTTTGCTGGTATCATATCTTTAAGAAAATCTTCCAAAAGTTGACCCTGAATTTCTAAGCCCTTGAAGCAAATTTTCTTGTAAAAACTAGCAGGAGAGAGACTGAGGTAGAAAAGAGGTCATGACTAATTGCCTGGGAATGTTTCCTCACCCTTGAAAAGAGGGGAAGAATGGGGTGAGGAAGTGGGATGGTGTGACCTTGTGATCCTAGATGTCTTGTTTATATTTCCTTATCATGGATCTTCTTGGTCCAAGGAAAGTGTTGGTAAAGTGGCTTTAGTCTGCTAGAGAGACTCTTGGCCTTGGTCCAAACCTAACAGAAATATTATCAGAGATACATTCTTTACCATGTATAGCACTTGCAAGTTCTTCTAATGAGTTGCACACATGGTAGCCAATTAGAAAGGATAATCCAGTACCTTGGGCAGGGAAGAGCATGCCCTATCACTATCAGTCATGTAGGGGTTATCCACCAAATGTGGCTTTGCATGGCATGTCCAGGGGACCAATGCCAAAGTGTTGTTTTGTGGGACAGAAATAAGTAGCATTATATATTTGTGAACCTCAGAAAGACCATATAGTTTTTGGACTGTTATTCAAGGAAAAAGAAGTAGACTTAAAGCTCATTTTATTATTGGACAAAACTATTACCTATTTAAAATTAAGGATATAAATTACTTAAAGATAAATGAATGTGTTTAAACATGGCCACAAGGGAAACCCTGATGGAATATGCCTCAGGAAGGAGGCTGCACAGGACAATTTTAGGAAAGATGAGATGACAGGACAAGAATGAAGGGTTAGAGGAGGTGACAGGATGGAGAAGGTAATAAGCTCATGGAGCATAAAAGCTCACAACATACACACACTCACAGAATTATTTAGAAATGAGATGGCAAAATACACAAAAATCCAAAATATAGTTTAAAACATCAGGTGTTTTATTCCTTTAAATTTATATACTGCTTATCTCTAAAGAACTCCAGAAGTTTTATTTGGAATTTAGATTAGAATTTACAAAAGCCAAATTGGCTAGGAAAGCAAAACTTCTGTTTAGAAGCGAGGAAGCTAGAATATGGAGTGTTTGCATAATTTGCTCAAAATCACTTTGTTTGGATTAGGACTATGTTTTCCTTCAGTTTACCAGCTGAGCAGGTGATGTTCCTCATCGCCACCATCAGAAGTTACCATATTCTAGCTGAACACTTGCATTTGGCTTGAAATCATAAAACTGTAGATTCTGAAAAGATGTCATTTCATTGAACTCCGGAGCCTTTTACTCAAATCTATATGACTTTTCCCACCACATTTCCCCAATTAGGTATCTCCAATGATGACATAATTGAGAGGTAGTGCTTCCTTATTGTCCTTACCCACAACCCTTCCTCACTTGCTTTACATTTGTGGTAAGAATGGTTCTACATTAGCCATATCTAACGATCAGACAGTGTGATTTTTTTTTTTAATTTTTTAAAATTTTTTTATATTTTATTTATTTAAAAAAATTTTTTTTCCAATTTATTTATTTTCAGAAAAACAGTATTCATTATTTTTTCACAACACCCAGTGCTCCATGCAAGCCGTGCCCTCTATAATACCCACCACCTGGTACCCCAACCTCCCACCCCCCCGCCACTTCAAACCCCTCAGATTGTTTTTCAGAGTCCATAGTCTCTCATGGTTCATCTCCCCTTCCAATTTACCCAAAAGCACATACCCTCCCCAATGTCCATAACCCTACCCCCCTTCTCCCAACCCCCCTCCCCCCAGCAACCCACAGTTTGTTTCGCGAGATTAAGAGTCACTTATGGTTAGACAGTGTGATTTTTGACTAGATTGAAACTCTTAGACAATTATAGTTCCCATTTCCTAACCAATTCTTATATATGTACTCCTTTATTCAGTAAAAGCCATAGTCAGTGTTCTTCTTTATCTATAGTCATCCTTGTAGGTATCATGACCATCTTATCAGACCACTGGGAACATGGAAATCTGCTTTGGTTCTCCTTTGCCCTTGGAGTCTTGAAGTAGGTAGTAAACTGCTCCCATTCCCGGCTTCATTTCATGTTAGGAAATCCAGTTGTACTTGACATTTTCTGAGGATGGTTTTGTTTTATGATGAAATTAAATCTGTCCCCCAGAGTCAGCAATAGTCAAACCTAAAAGGTATATGGTAGACCCTGCCTCTGCCCAGAACATTCTGAAATGCTATGGCCAGCCAATGAGCCTGCAAAACTATGAGCAAGGGTTGCTTCATTGTCACTCTTTGGGGATAATGGAACTACATTTCTCAAAGGACATCCTTCCTATGCTTCTGGGGTTCCTGGCAACTTATACAAGAAAATGTTGTAAATTGGCAGGAAATGTACATCTCATCTCATTCCTTGAAAAAGACATAATGCTAGGGTGTATGTCTGAACAAACAGACAGTTGGAGTATTTCCAACTGTCAAATCTATGAAACTTATAGCCCTGGTGATGTCTTTTCACAGTTTCTAGGGCTTTTGGGGGAGGAAAAAAAATATCCTTTTCTCAACATTACTCTCTATTACAGGAGAACTAATCGAAATCTCACTGGCATGGATTTGTTTTGAACAGATTTGCCAGGGCTGCACCTAAGTGCATTTCTAAAATCGAGGTCATTTTTGAAGACCATTATTAGGCTTTCTTCTTGTGCCTCTCTGAAGTGTAACTGATGCTAATGTATTGTTACCTCCTGTGAGTCATATATTTGCATTTTAACAAAGGTGTCCTGGAGATAGTATCTTAACCCAAAGTTAGAGTTGATGAGGGAGCAGGAGGCTGGCTGAAGACAAAGCAAAAGCTGGCACCTTGCACCCCCTCTCCACCCACTCCACTCGGAAATGTGTGTGACATTCCTCAGGCACCTTTTCCCACTGACTGCCATAAACGAGAAACAAATAGTTAACTTGCAGAGATCACAATCCTGCAAGACAGAGTCTCGCTTGGTTTACAAATGTCCTAGAGATCTGCAGACAAAGAAGTTACCTTATCAATAGCACAATTTCCAGAGGCAAATAACTCAGTTCCTCAAGCCCTAAATAAAGTTAAATTTCTTCTAAACCCAAATCTCACTAACAAAGACGCTTAATAGCAGAAATGTGAATGGCTTGCCAAAAGACAACACTGATCAAGCCGCAAGGCCTCTGCAAGGCCTCGGATATCTGGCACCTTGTAGACCCTCTTTAGCATTTGAAAGCTCAGTTGAAACCTTCCTTCCCCTCACCTTCCCCCAACCACAGGGTACATAACCTGCCATCCCTCACAACCCGGGGCAGCAGCTCTTCCCGCCCACGGGTCCTGTCCCCGTGCTTTAATAAACCACCATTTTGCACCAAAGATGTCTCAAGAATTCTTTCTTGGTCATCGGCTCCGGACCTCAGCCCACCGAACCTAACCTAGGTTCTAGAACTTCATCAGAGTGAATCTATGTGGGAACTTCAGCCATTATGACAGACCAGTGGGTAAAAAACTGGGGCAATGAGTGTGCTTTATGGAAAGACTTAAATCAATCCAAATGAGCATAACTATACAGGTGTAGTTGGGAATGCTGGATGGACAACTATAATTTATGTTGTGCCATCACTTGGCAGAAGTACTTTGGGGAGCTCCTTGGTGTGGATTCCTTAGAACTCTGTGAATCAGGAGCCCAGCAATAGCCTCAGCTCCAGGGGGATGCCTACTTCTGTCTGTGCCACAGTCTGGATGACAAGGAGTAAAATTAAACCCTAGTCCTCAGGTACTGCGGTTTCCTGGAAGGTCTGGCCTTCCAGAAGGGAGGGACCCAGATGGAAAGTGACCTGAAGTACTAACATGAAGTGCCACATGAGAGGGAGGATAGCAGGTTTGTGGAAAGGGAGTAGGCCATCTATCCACTTACTCCCTCCCCTGCAGAGAATAGAAAAGGGTGGTCATTTATTCTAGGCTCGACTCTCTGCCACTGCCACTAAGTGGCCTTGCTGTATCCCAATCAGCAGCTAAATTATCCAGGTGCTTCCTGGAAGCCTGCACAAAACCAGGCATTTTCTCAGAGCAATGTTGGTAATTTCTTTTACTGTCTGAAGTTACTACTGCTTTGAAAACAACTTAAACCAAATAATTTTGGAGATTATATGTGGTACAGAATTTTAAGGCCTTAACTGACCATTTATTCATGTCTGGTACAGATCTAGAACCACTTCTTGGGGAAAAACGTGGCTTTGGCTTCAGGTATTGTGAGGGCCCCTCTGAATGGCTGAGCTAATGTGCCATTCAGACAAAGATCAGGATGAGGATCTTTAATTCCATAATCTCAAACTGACTAATTACTAATTTTTCTAATTGTAAAAGTAATTTATAATTTACATACAGATACATAAATCATAGAAAATATAAGAAATAATAAAAATCACTCACCTATGGTTTTGTGATCAGAGACACTGCTATTAAAATTTTGGAGTATTTCCTTCCATTCTTAATTCTATGCATTAGTAACTCACTTTACAGTGTAGGGATCATACTATAGATATCTATATCTATATATCTACATATATTAACATTATGTTTCTTTTACTTATTACTAAATGAGAAATGTTTATGTTATAAATATTATTTGAAGTTATGCTATTTACTGATTGCATACTATTTCATTGCAAAGAAATTTATTTAAGTGAACTTTTATCATTATAGTTTATTTTATGTTGGCCTCTCATGTGCCTGCCTCCTGGTAATATGTCCTTTCTTCTCATGAGAGATGCTATTAAAAAGATAGGTCTGTTGGGATAATTTAATGTGGCAGCTTAGATAGGTTATGGTGCCCTAGTTGTTGGTCAAACACTAGTGTGGATGTTGCTATGAAGGTGTTTTGTAGGTATGATTAACATTTACAATAGTTGTCTATACATAAAGGAGATTACTCTGGATAATGTGTGTGGGTTCAACCAATCAGCTGAGGTCTTCAGGAGCAAAAACTGAGGTTTCCTGGAAAGAAAGAAATCTGCCCCAAGACTAAAACAGAAATTCTGCTTTGAGTTTTCAGCCTGCTAGCCTGGCAGCCTGCCCTGTAAATTTTGGACCTGTCAGCCTCCACAATCCCATGAGCCAGTCCTTGAAATAGATCTTCTATTAGATCTGTTTTTCTGGAGACTTACACCTATGAAGCCTATTACCACATTTGCCTTGAGAATGTCATCAGAGACCTTGCCTATTACATAAATTAGTGCAGCCACAAGAGGTCTCACACAAAATTATCTAAAAAACTAGTAGTAGGAAAACACCTGCTTCCACTGAATACTACTGTTTCCTATTCTCTGATAGTGAGAATGACTCCACTATCTTATTCCTCTTTTGGTTTAGTTGGGAAAAAGCATGAAGCTCAGCCACTGTAGGTCAATTTATATTCTTCTTTTTGGTCACAACATGGTGCTTCACTTAAATTTTCCTCCATCCTTGTCTTTCCTCTTATCCATAAGATGTCTCAATTCTTTGTGGAGAAGGATAACATAGAAAGAGCTAAGGTTCTCCCTCTGTTTTTCTTCCTTTGATTTTGGTATGAATGTTTCCTTTTCTTTTTCTGGTTGAATAAAACTTATATTTACTTCTGCCTTCTTCCTAAGGACTTGAGAAAAACCATTCAACAAAATCTGTTTTCCTTTTTCCAGCCTGTATTTGGATATATTATGTGATACTAGAGTAATGGCTTCTTACTGATTTATATCCAGCAGGGCCAATATTTGGCTTATAAACTGAGCAGGATCAGGACCAGCTCTCAGGTGTTTCGAGTTGGCTAGGTCTGGTCAGTGGCTGGACCTACTCAAAAGCAGGATACTGGGTGGGCTTAACAGATTCAATTAACTGTAGGTATTAGGAAGTTTTGCTCAAGAATTTTTCCTAGTGTCATCGCCATTATTTCAGTTGAAAATCTTGTTTCAATAAAAGTCATTTTGTTGTTAGCAGCAAAATTTTCTGCATAAAAACATGGCCAGTTTAGTAAGATTCAGATGGCATACAAGCCATCTGAAAGATGTACAATTCTTAGGCATGCAATAATGGCTGCCAATCCTGGCACCACAAAATATCAGCAAATCCCAGGTCTGCTTTTTGCTTCCAGTATATGCTTTTGATTTTCAGATACATTAAAATTACATAGGAAATATAAACATCCAAAGTAAAAGGCATGTGGTAGAGATGATTTTACCTGTCCAGGACTATTTTATATACTTTGATGAGAAGATGTGGCAGCCAGGCACATTTGGAATTCCAGAAGTGCAAGACTGCCAGACAGCCCTTAAAGAAAGATATATTGAATAGAATCATCTCCAATGACTAGTGAATATGGTTAGCAGTGTATCAGGAAAGAGAACACTGTCATTTTCTTTTGGGAGTACAAAGTATAGAGGAATCTAACATCCTTTGTAAAAATATTTATTGTTTATTCTTCTTGATGGCTGTTCTCCCAAAACGTAAATGTAGCATAGTTCCAGAATTTGGATTTAGCCTTAAAGTTTCTCTAAATACCATTTGTCTGATGTTTCTTTAATATGGAGATTAAATGCAAACATGAAATTAGCTTTCTTGAAACATTCACTTTGAACTTTGCTTTCCTTCTACTGAGGAGATGATCTTTTGAACAGATGCCCTGCCACATCGGCGGTGTGTTCAGAGCTTGGATGGGGGCCAGCCTCACTTAGCTGTTTTTCCTTATTTAGCTTGCTCAATATTATTGGCAGGCTGCTTCCACCAAAACCCCTATTTTCTAAAGGATTTTTGACAACTTCAAGTAGGTTCAGTATCTTTCATGGAAAGTTGTACTAACTGGGCAGAAAGACTGAAGTGCCAATTATATCAGCAGCAGCAGCTGAGTTGCTTTTGTTTTATTGAGAATATAAGGGGATCTGTGCAGGCCAATATATAGAGCCTATGATGTAACTTTCTTTTTTTTTTAAGTATGTATGTATGTATTTATGTAATCTCTACACCAAACACAGGGCTCGAAACTCACAACCCCGAGATACACAGTCACATGCTCTTCAGTCTGAGCGTAGGTGCCCCTACGATATGGCTTTTAAAGTAAAATACAACTGAGAAACTGCTTAAATTATAGTGTTCCTTTTCTGAATGGTCTTGGAGGACCTTTTTGGGTAATTCTAGACTTCTCTAATTAGCTTTGTAACTTGGTGATTAGCATTATCATCCTTCCCTTAAAAAGGGGAATTTAGGTTTATGATGAGCATGGCTCTTTCCTTCTATTTTGGTCAAATAGGAGAGCAAGAGAATCTGTACTATGCTTTCCTTAAGTTTTGGGAACCCGGGCTAACTGGTGGGATAACCCTTTTAGTTAAAACTATCAGATGCATTCACTAAAATGTAAAAACTGAAAAAAACATAGCTCTTGTCATTTTAGTAGCATCACCTATGGCTGAACAAATAATTATTTGCTTATGAGAAATATTGGTGTGTGTGCGTGTGTGTGAACACAGAAAATTATTTTTTAAAAAAATCCTGTCAGAGATTGTGAACAACAATGAATAGACATAAGAAATGTTCTTCCATTCACACTTCAAATATATTTCATGATGATCCTTGCTATGTAAGGACAGCTTTAGGAATTCAGTAAGGGCCTCCATACACCATTTTTAGATGGTATATGAAGCAAGAATAGTCCTCTTGTTAAGTAAACAGAGTATGCCATACTCTAAGCCTAATATGGTGGAAAATAATTCATTTTATATATTCTCCATCCTCAAAATCAATTGTCATGTGTTAAACTGTAAGGAGTGAAAGTATTGCCCAACTTTATTAGGCACCAAAGGAGGACAAACCCATAAAGACAGAAGTAGTGGGTGCAAAGTTGGGGATTATTGGGAAATTCTATGGCTCAGAAAGGAAAATGGGTAGGCAATAGTATACAAAAGATACTCAGGTTAAAGGGGGAACCTCCCACACTGTTGGAATGCAAGCTGGTGCAGCCACTCCAGAACAGTATGGAGGTTCCTCAGAAAGTTGAAAATAGAGCTACCCTATGACCCAGCAACTGCACTACTGGGTGTTTACCCCAAAGATAAAAATGTAGTGATCTGAAGGGCCACCTGCACCCCAATGTTTATAGCAGCAATGTCCACAATAGTCAAACTATGGAAAGAGCCCAGATGTTCATCAACAGATGAATGTATAAAGAAGATGCGGTGTATATTATATATACCGCATCTTCTTTATCCACACACACACACACACACACACACACACATATATATATATATATGTATACAATGGGATATTATGTGGCCATCAAAAATAAAATCTTGCAATTTGCAATGATGTGTATGGAACTAGAAGGTGTTAAACTAGGTGAAATAAGTCAATCAGAAAGACAATTATCATATGACCTCACGGATATGTGGAATTTAAGAAACAAGGCAGGGGATCATAGAGGAAGAGATGAAAAAATGAAACAAGATGAAACCAGAGAGGGAGACAAACCATAAGGGAGTCTTAAACTCAAGAAACAAACTGAGGGTTGCTGGAGTAGAGGGGTAGGGTAGGGTGGAGTGGCTGGGTGATGGACATTGGGGAGGGTATGTGCTATGGTGAGCACTATGAATTATATAAGTCTGATGAATCACAGTCCTGTACCCCTGAAACAAATAATACATTATATGTCAATAATAAAAACAAACAAACAAACAGATGCTCAGGTTGCTATTGCACGGGTAATGTGAACTGTTAAGAGGTGACTAATGTCATCAGCTAGTGTTCAATTACTGGATTTCAACAATCAGTATTTTAATGCCCTCAGACAAAAAAAAATTAAGGCTAGCATATTATTTCTCCTACTTCTTGTCATTTATAATAAAGAATAATGAGAAATTAGTAACTTTATAAAAAATAATTTTTCCATAAAGTAAGATACATATGCACAGTCTTTGAAAATACCCACTTAAATATCAGACCTTGGGGCGCCTGGGTGGCTCAGTGGGTTAAAGCCTCTGCCTTCGGCTCAGGTCATGATCCCAGGGTCCTGGGATCAAGCCCCGCATCGGGCTCTCTGCTTGGCAGGGAGCCTGCTTCCTCCTCTCTCTCTCTCTGCCTGCTTCTCTGCCTGCTTGTGATCTCTGTCTGTCAAATAAATAAATAAAATCTTAAAAATAAATAAATAAATAAATAAATAAATATCAGACCTTATTTGAATTCATGTACTATGTTCTGTTCAGAAATTTTATATATTAGTTCACTCAATAAAATGTTTGATCAGTGTCAAAATATCCTACTCAAGATTGGGCAAAATAAATGATATTAGCAAATCCTCACTGGCAAGGACATAATTTTCTGACTTGTGGACAGCTGTCTTTCAAGAATCATTGTTTTACATTGATTTCTCATTGGTAGCTACCATTGTTGATAGTGTACTCTGTGCTAGGCATACTATAAACATTATTTTATTAAATCATTATAACCAGCAGAGGCTCACAAAGTCTAGGTAGAATGCCAGAGGCCAGATAGTAAGAGGTGCCGCTGGGTTTGTGTAGGTCACCCTGGCTCCCATGTTCTGTATGTGTTACCTCTATAGTGCTCCCTATCTGGCCATTTTCATTGCAGGAATTTTCTTGAAGGTTCCTACCACTTTCCCTTACAATGCCTTGGCTACACATCAGGTACTAATGCTGAAGCAAGCAACACATTTCTTCTTGCCTTCCTTATATATCCTCTTGGCTATGTCAGATAGGAATAACTGCTCTTCGAGTTCCCAAGGAGACTAGATCTGAGAGCTCTGCTTGGAAGCTCTTGGATATATTCCCAGCCTCTGCCTTGTGACTACCACTACCTTGTAGTGACAGTAACACTACACTGGTGATAGTGACTAGAAAGGAGATCAACATCAGAGGGTCATCTGTGCAGGGAGAGGGGTTGTGGGTCACAGAGAGCTACAGAAACTTCCCTCAGTGCTCTGCTCCTTGTTGGTTGGCACAATCTTTACCGAGCTCTGGAGCTTCCAGAGTAGTCTTGCTCAGCTGACACCCAGAAGCATTCCAGAGGAAAGAGTGAGCAGGATGCTTGAATTTCACGGTGGGGAAGGGTTCTGAGCTTGAGCTGTGGGACTGACACAAACCATAAGGACTGTCCATAAGGAAAAGGAACAGAGAAAACTCTTTGACAGTTCGGTTGCTTGTGGTGACCTACCCTGCCTCCTGTATTCTTTGTTTTATAAGGAGACATTAAATAGGGATAGGGAAGTTTGTAAAAAAAAAAAAAAAAAATCCTTGGCAATATGGCTGGCACATGCTTTTAGATCAGGAGAAATCTTGCGTAAGAAAGTTAATTTTTATGGCATAGTGTATTTTCTGCACTATGGATAGAAGCACTCTGACAGTGGGAATCAGCAAAAAGGAAGTTCTTAATGCAATACATTAGCACTAGTGTTTGACATGTTTCCTCTTCCCTTCCTCCCCTCCTTCTCTTCCTTCCCTCTTTCATCCCTCTCTCCCTTTCATTCTTTTTCTCTTTTTAAAAAAATTAAGTACCTAGTATATATGAATCTATGCTGGTATCTGGGGATATAAGGATATATCATATATGGATCTTACCCTGAGTAATATAATATATATATAGTATAGCATGATTAATATAATATTAAGGGAAACTGAACATATAGTAAGTGCCAATAAGATACTAAGATGCTAAAGGAGTTCGACTTTCATTTATTTGTTCATATGACGGATATCTATTAAGGACTCTAGGGACTAGGCATTGGGCCAGTGCTGGGGTTACTGATATAGTTGCCCTACTGGAGTTCAAAGGTCAGCAGAGGATACAGACCTGTATAACCAAGCATTTACAATGCAGAATGGACATGGATAAATATCCTTCTTTTAACTAATAATTTTCATGGCTTGCTAAATGCCAAGCATTCCTTTGAGAGAGGTTGAGATGAATTCACAGAGAATCATGCTTGAGCTAGATTTTGAAGGATGTGTTTGAACACACAGGGTGGGAAGAGGACAGCATTCATGTTGGAGAATAATCTGTGCCAGGTACTGTCCTAAATGCCTGACATATGACTTATTACTCAAATGTTCCTCATAACGTCCCTGTAGTTTGGATACTGTTGCCATTTTTTACATATGAGAGAACTGAGGAATAGAGAGGTTGCCCAAAGCCACACAGCTAGTAAGGGGTCAATCTAGGCTTCAAATTCAGGCAGTCTAGCTCGCTATCACCTTGCTATAAGCAAAGTCAAGGAAGGGAAAAGTTGGGTGGTGGAGAACAACAAGGAGTTCAGTCTGACCTAAGATTCAGGTCGTTGGGGAAGAGATGTGGGAAATCAACTTGCAAGGTAATTTGGGCTATATTATAAAAGGCCCTGAGAATCAGAGTGTGAGTATAAATTTCCTTTTGCAGGTAAAAAGGAGCCACTGAAAGTTTTTTAAGCAGGGAATACTGTGAAGATTCAGCCTGGAACACTGTGTAAAATGAAGGGTGACAAGGCAGGAAGAGATGTTAGGGACTGACTGTAGTGATAGGTGGGAATGAGGCTCAGTGACAATAATGGGAGTTATTCAAAAGGGATTCACAGGCTTTTATTAGAACACTGAGGTGTCCTGTTTACCTTTGGCCTATGACTGGCAGTGGCCATAAAGGGTTAAATGAATATGCCTGCTATGGAAATTTCTTGGGCATTAACATTTTCCACTTTTCTTGGTTGTATCAAATGCCCTTGTGATGGGAGAAAAAGAACAAACATCAAAAGTACCTTTTAACTTCACAATTCTTTCTAAATTTCTTTAAACTTATAGGCTATACTGCTGATTTGCAGACTTCAAAGTACACAGAAGGATCAGGGTCAGATTGAAAAATTATTTCTTACAGTTTGATAAAATATGCATGTGAATCCTATGACCTGCCACTGAAATTATTTATGTGTTAATGTAACTTTGTAACACTAATTGCACTGTTTAGCACCCCTTCCCCCCTTCCCATAGCTTTTCCCTGTAAGTTCTGGTAAATAATTTTTGCTTATTATATTGTGGTGTACTTTACAGATTCCCTATGTTATTTTCAAGTGGATTCAAAAATATCAAGTTGTCATTTTTTTTTCTTTTTTGGAGAAGGAATTATGGTGAGAAGACTAACAAGAGTGTGGTTCCAATGGCACAATGGTTAGGGCTTCATTATTCGACTTGCTATTAGTTTTTAAAAATGTTCTCTTAATCCTTATTACCTAATATGACCATCGCAAAATACTGTATTTGTGATAATTTGTTTCAGAAGTAACGTTTTCTGTTTTTTTAATTCTTTTTCAAATAGGAGTCACCCCTCTCTTTCCCTACAATGTGGAGGGAGGAAACCAACATAAATTTAGAACTGGGGCACCTAGATGGCTCAGTCAGTTAAGTGTCTGACTTTGGCCCAGGTCATGATCTCAGGGTCCTGGGATGAGCCCCACATCGGGCTCCTTGCTCAGTGGGAAGCCTGCTTCTCCCTCTCCCTGCCACTCCCCTTGCCTGTACTTTCTCTCTGTCAAATAAAATCTTTAAAAAAAAAAATTGAGAACTGAGGCTTTTCCTATAAACTCACCAGGTTTTCACATAGTTGTGAGATTCCCATTAACAATACCAGAATCTCTATGTTTTTGTGGATTAAAGTCTTGTTTCTTTTGTAGATTAAAATTTTGTTGGAATTGGGAGAAATATACCACTTTATAGTACTGAATATTATCTATTCTGCAGTTTTTAAAATATTGGTCATTTGTATTTTCCTCTTAGATTTGAATGCTGATATTTACAAGTTCTTAAAGCAAAGGACTGTCTTCAACTCTTGGTTATATGATGCCTACACAATTATTTATTTTTTTTTCCAATTTATTTATTTTCAGAAAAACAGTATTCATTATTTTTTCACCACAGCCAGTGCTCCATGCAAGCTGTGCCCTCTATAATACCCACCACCTGGTACCCCAACCTCCCACCCCCCCGCCACTTCAAACCCCTCAGATTGTTTTTCAGAAAATCACTTAATTGCTCTTTAATTCATTTTCCTCATTTGCCACGTACTATAGGGAAGTTGTGAGGATTGAGAATATGTGTGTGAAGAGCCTAGCACACTGAGAGTGTTTAATAAAGTAAATGGTAGCTACTGTTATTTAGCATTGCTTTTATAGGTAGAATATCACTTCAGAGATTATTGAGAAGTAAAAAATCTTATATGGTGACTAACTGTGGTTTTGGAGCAAAAGTTCTTGGTTGAAATTCTGTCTCTTCCATGTATTTCTATAGGACCACAGACAGGTCACTTCCTCTCATTTTCATGGGTTTTATTTGTAAAATATGAGAGGGTTGGCCTAGAGATTTGTGAGGTTTCTTTCAACTTGAACCAGTGATTCTATAACCATTCAGTGGAGTATACTATTTTGTTTTTTAAAATATTGACATAGAACAAGTTGTGTGTTTATTTCTTCTGCCTACAAATTCATTTGATTTAAAAGGTTCCCAGTAGTTTCTCTTCTTGTCCCTCATTTGTTGGTTGTTGCTTTGATAAAGAGTTCCAAAGGTTTGTTGGGGCTGCATACTGAAGCTATAGACAATTCTGAAGTGTCAAAAGAAAGCTCAATCAGGATATTAGAGAAACCACTATGTAACTGAAGACAAAAACTGCCTTTGGTTGCTTTGTAAATTCTCATATCTTAATGATTATGATAGCTTATAAAATCATTCAGAATGGTCCCACAGTTGCTTGGATAATTATCTACAGCCTGCCTCCAGATCTGGACCTTAGAGAAAAGGCATCTCCCAAATATTCCAACCCTAACTACCAGCACATTCTGAAAATTATATTAAATTATTTAACATACTAAAGGTATCAAATATAAGTGGTATCTCCAAAGGGAAAATATCTTTATTAAGAAAATAAATTGCCACATGGACAGGCATTTGGGAAAATATCTATTATATGGATATATAATGGAAAATATCTATTATATAAGATTTGTTCATCAAAATTTTCTTTAGTTGCATTATCAGCTTTAGGGTATGAACATGACTTTGTAGTAATGAATAAATAGAAATTTGGAAAGGGAGATAGGAGAGTTGATTTTTATTAATATGGAAATATTCCTATCCATTTCCAAAAAGATTCTGAAGTGGCTGGAAGCTTTGTTAAAGATGCAGCATTGACAAAGAAATAATAAGATGACTAGTGTTATACACTGCCAAAAGGAATGCAAATTTCTGTGACCTCTCTGAAAAGTAACCTTCTAATATTTCTTAAGAGTCTTAAAAATATTAATATTCTTTGATGCACTAATTCTACTTTTGAAATTCTGTCATAAGGAATTAATAATATAAAATGAGGTACAGGTTTATGTTTGAGGATTTTAATCATAATATTTATTATGTGATATGTTAGGCTCTAAGTACCATGAAGCCAGTGAATATGCCTTTTTGTGCTCACTATTATATCATTAGTGACCAGTACAGTTTCTGGTGCTCAGTATGCATTTATAAATATTTACTGAATAAATGACCTTAGGTGTCCAACAATGGGGAAATTGTTAAATAGAGGATAGTGTAGCATATATGATGGAATATTATGCAGTCTTAAAAAAGGCTTATGAGGAATTTTAAATTATATGTGAAATACTCATTTAAAAAACTATACAATACTATGATATCAGATGGACTATGTAAAAATGTGTATGTAAAACAAAGGCTGGAAGAAAAGTCATTAAAATGTTAATAGTGATCATGTCTGAATGAATGGTGAGTAGATAGGTGCCATATTTATTTATTTCTTAAATTTTCTCAAATGTCCATGTTATCTTACATTAAAAGTCTTTTTCCCCTTAAACGGTAGTATTTTCCTTAAGCAACTAAAAAGACAGTATAAAATTATTTTAAGTCTAAATAAGTAGGCTCTTTTTCTTTTAACTATATATTGACTTCTTTACTTTCTCTGCTTTAAAATGAGTTGAAGAGAAATAAAAACATACATCCACATAAAGACTTGCATGCGAGTCTTCACAATAACATTATTTATTAAGATTTGCCTACAAATGTTCACAGCAGAATTATTGATGAAGACTTGCACTGGAATGTTCCCAGCAGTACTATTTATAATGACCCAAAGTGGAAACAACCCAAATATTTATCAATTGGATAAAAATTATTTATCAAATGGATTAAAGAAAATATGGCATATCTGGGCAATAAAATACTATTCAACAACGAAAAAGGTACTGATGAGGTACTGATACAAGCTACATACAAAATGGATGATTCTCAAAAAGATTATGTTAAGTGAAAGGAGTCTGATGCAAAAGACCACATTCTATATGGTTCCATCTACATGGAATATCCAGGAAAGGCAAATCTACAGAGGAAAAAAGTAGAGTTGTGGTTGCCAGAGCAGGTACGTGAAAGAACTGCAAAGGGGCACGAGGACCTCATTGGGGTGATGAAAATGCTCTATAACTATATTACAGTGATAGTTACAGAACCTGGCAAACTTACTTTAAAATGTTTGCCATATGGGCATTAGATCAGTAAAAATCCACATAGTGTGAAAATGTAAAAGTAATATATAAAAACTGTTGTGTGTACACAAAAAGTAGGTGTCCTGTGTGTGGGGTAATGGTATGTCTTTTTTGTTTTATAATAGAAAATTTGCTTTTTGTTTAGATCCATTTAATAATTCTTTAAGAAAAAAATGAATCTAAGATAGTCCATAACTTCTGTTATGGAAAAAAAAATTGAGGTTTTGTTTACTGTGAAATTCCTGCATTGTTACCCACATATGAATTTTAGTACCTAATTATTACCTCTACTCCTGGTTAAGAACAAGGCCTTGGATTTATTCTGGGGAAATGAGCTTCCTTTCATCAGGATTGCATTTTCCTAGCACTTCTCAGCTCATGTGGCTCTTCCAATGGAGATTTCCCCTGGGAAGGAGTTTTCTTAAAGTCTGAAATCTCTCTTTGCTCAACAGTTCTTTAGTTCAATTTACAGTGAAGTTAGAAGTTAAGAAAAAAGCCTTTGAGTTGTTAGTGTGTTTATGGATAGGACAAGTTGTCCTGGCCTCTGTTGGTGAAACAGAGAGAAGTTACAACAGCCAAGGGCCAAGGCAGGGCAGATGAAATGCAAAAACTGGATCAGGCTCTCTTCCTCTGAGGCACTGTGGGAGGCTTGAGTTACCCAAGGTGGGCATCTGCAGCCTCCTCCCATGCCTTCCTAGTTACAATGTTCCCAACTACAGGATTTCCTCTGTTCTACAAACATTTGGATTCTTCCACTGTTGCTTTGAACGCTGCACTCTAAGGTAATAAGAGATCCCAATTTGAACAGCAGAGATTGATTTTGCTGTTGTTGCAAAAGGACGGGAGGTAAATGATCCTTTAATGCCTGGACCCTTTAACCAGCGGCATCTCAGCTTTCTGGAGGGTGTCAACTGCCATTGGAAAAGCACAGAAACGGATCTACTTTTACAAAAGAAAAAGGGAAGAACCTGCCTTTCATTGACATTTAACTGTTATTTTAAACCAAAGTTTACTCTTATTATAGGCTTGCGTTCCTAATTATAAAGACCTATCGCCTTACATCAGTTTCACTTCAGAGCAGTGTGGGCCAGGAGAGGAATGGAATCAGACACAAAGCAAATGTCAGGCAGGCTGGTGGCTTCAGCCCAAAGACAGACCTTCAGGTTACTTGGTTTAGTTTTGAGAGATTTTTGTTTGCCGGGTTGGGGGGAGGGCAAGCTGTGAGGTCACTTCTCTTTGTCTTGAACAGTACGGACATTATTTCCTTTCTCCTACTCCTCAGCACTTGGTATTTCCCCCAGACCTCTTAGTCTTAATGTGCGCTCGATGACTTCCAACTGGCAGTTATCTGTTTTTTCTGTGCCTGATAACTTTGTTTTTGGGAACCAAGGATGAAGACTTAGGGAATGAACACATGCTTCCCACCCCCACCCCCTGGTGTTGATATAAATGTAAGCATGCTTTGGAGAAATGGTAGGTTCAGTTCCAGACTACCCCAACAAAGCCAGTATCACAATACAGTGAGTCATATGAATTTTTTTTTGATTTCTCTGTTTGTATAAAAGTTATCTTCATACTACACTGTAGTCTTTCAAATATGCAATAGCAGTGTGTCTAAAAAATGTACATAAATTAAAAATATTTGATTGCTAAAAAATCCTAACGATCATCTGAGCTTTCAGTGAGTCATAATCACTGATGACCATAACAAATATAATGATAATGAAAAGTTTGAAATACTGTGAGATTACCAAAAGGTGACACGGTGACATGAAATGAGCAAATGCTGTTGGAAAAATGGTGTCAACAGACTTGCAGGACGCAGGGCTGCCACAAACCTTCAATTTGTTTAAAAAAGAAAAAAGAAGAAAAGACAATAAAGCAGAGCACAATGAAATGAGGTATGCCTGTATTCTAATTCCCTTGCCCCTTGGGTAGATAGATTATTATGAAGCCTGCACTTTACCCCAGTTCCAGAGTTTTGCTGCAGGGTTTAAACTGCATATATTTGCTCCCTGTAGTAGCAGATTTTATTGCACATGTTTTCTTCTCTATATCACTTTCTATTTCTTTACCTATCGATGTTCCCTGAACCTCACAAATACTCCACTTGCACTAAAATCCTTTCTCGGGGCCTACTTCCGGAGAAGCTACACTAAGACACACCCAAACTCACTTTAAAGGATAAAGTTGACTGAGAGGCCAAATTGGAGCTCTGAGTTCTCCAGAAAATTGCCCTCATTCTGTATGGAGTAGGACCTATAGCATTGTAAGTACCTGAATTTAGTTACATTATGAATTATAATTCTTTTCTAGCTTTGTTGGATGCCCAACCACCATGAATGAGATAGTTTTATGGTAAGTCTTCCAAATTCCAAATAACCCACTTTCAGATTAATCTGATGCCTATATATAACTGGCTTCAATAACGTTTTTGAAAAAAAATCAATACTTTTTCAAAAGCATCAGAATTAATGTCAAATATGGGCAAGACTAGAAACTATGGCCATACTGAGACAGACAAAATATTAAAACGATGACTTTTAAGAAATAATAGAACAGGGGTGCCTGGGTGGTTCAGCTGGTTGAGCATCTGCCTTTGGCTCAGGTCATGATCTCATGGTCCTGGGATCGAGTCCCGCATGGACATGATGTCATGTTCATGACATCGGTGGCATGTCTGCTTTTCCTTCTCCCTCTGTGATCTCTCTCACTCTCTCCCTAATAAATAAAAATCTTAAAAAAAAAGAAAAGAAAAGAAAGAATAGGACAGTTTCTAGATTAACTGGAACAGAACTTTGATGAGACTTTCCAGATATTTTTCCTCTTCTTTAAGGGTGCAGGGCAGGGGTGTGTATCTCAGGGAAGGTGATGTTGTAGCTACTTCCTAAGAATGTGGGAATCAGGGGCGCCTGGGTGGCTCAGTGGGTTAAAGCCTCTGCCTTTGGCTCAGGTCATGATCCCGGCGTCCTGGGATCAAGCCCCTCATCGGGCTCTCTGCTGAGCAGGGAGCCTCTTCCTCCTCTCTCTCTGCCTGCTTCTCTGCCTACTTGTGATCTCTGTCTGTCAAATAAATAAATAAAATCTTAAAAAAAAAAAAAAAGAATGTGGGAATCATCCAGACAACAGGTGTGCAAAGACACAGAAGTAGGAGACAATGCAGACTGTTCACCCTTCCTCCATTTTAGAACTAAACTTTACAAGTTTTACCTGAGCACCCGGCTAGAGACTGTATTTCCCAGCCTGTGTCAGGACTAGTTCTTGCTTATGATAAATGAGCAAAAGTGATGGGGGTTGCCAATCCCCTTACGGAATTTAGATGAAGAAAAAATATCTGTCTACTGTGAATCACTGTATATACTTTATAGCAGCTTAACTATAACTAATACACTATGCTTGGGAAACTGCAGACACTAGAGTTCAGTATGGCTGGAATGAGGTGTGAGGCAAGAGGGTGATACATGTGGCTAGGAAAATGAATGGGGCCAGATTATGAAAGGTCCTGCATGCCATGCTAGGGTGGTTGGATTGTTATTCTGAAGCCGATTTCCAGCCCTTTGAAAGATCCTTGAGCTTCCTTAAGCTCGCAGCTGACTATGATTTTTCTTCTGAGATAAGAAGTATATAGAAGTTAAGAATCTCAGATAACTTTTTAGTGTTGCTCACTTTTCTGTTTTAAGTTTGGTCTCCCTCAGAACCCATCTGGTTACTTATGGCTATTCCTTGGCCTAGGAGGAGTACACTGTTTTCTGGAGTGAGTACAAGGGGAAAGTAGGGTAGGGTGTGGAAGGACAGGGAGAGACCAGAAGAATGGCTAGCCCTTCCCTTCTGCTGCTAACATTTCCTCAGAATGTTTCCAACTTCTGAAAGTCCCAATGCTCATAAGTTCACCCTGAGTTCTGGATACTAGCCTGGTATCTCAGACTAGTATTATTTAACCTTGTATGGAAAAGGGCCAGCAGTCACCTTGGGTCCAGGTTACCTTCCTCACTGTTTCAGCTCTGTCAGGGTTTCCCAGTGCTCTAGAGGAGTTTTAGTGGTTACTGCCACTACAAATGGACCATATCATATTCCCCTTGCCAGTCCAAGTTGGGACTTTATTTAAAAAGAAAGTCAAGGAAGAACACCTAGGGGGCTTAGTCAGTTGAGAGGCTGACTCTTGATTTCAGCTCAGGTCATATCTCAGGGTCCTAGGATCAAGCCCTACATTGTCAGGAGCCATGCTCAGCAGGGAGTCTGCTCAAGGATTTTCTCTCTCTCCCTCCCCCACCCCCACCCTGGTGCACGCGCGCTCTCTCTCTCTCAAATAAATTAGTTTTTTAAAAAAGTCCAGGATGAGGTGCCTGGGTGGCTCATTCAGTTAAGCATCTGTCTTGCTTGGGTCATAATACCAGAGTCCTGGGCCAGAGCCCCACGGAGCCTGATTCTCCTTTCTCCCTCCTTGCACTTGTGCTCTCTCTTGCTATCTCTCTCTAATGAATAAATAAACAGATAAATAAAATATTAAAAAACAATTTAAAAAGTCAAGGAAAAAACAAAAATATAAAAAAGAAAATATGAAGTCCTAGGAATATGTGTGCTTACAAAGCAAGGATAATTAATCTTTTTTTTTTTTTTAACACAAGTTTTTTGGTTGAATCACCAAGCTGGAATCCTTTTCCCTTGCTGTGGCCTCAGCTGTAAGAACAGTTTTCTTGTTTGCACTTTAGAGTGGTTGCTATGGTATGCAAGGCTCAGCGCTGTGAAAGGAGTAAACCCTTTAGGTGCTTTGAGTTGGGAGGAAATCACAATTACTTAGTGTTGTCCCTTATCAGAGTTGACCAATGGTGGGACTGAAACTTCCCACCAGGAAATAATGTAAAATCAGTAAAAGATGATTCTGGTGCTTACATTTCAGTGCCCAAACTTTAGGAATGGTGGACTGGGATTTGCATCATTGTACATGGTGAAAAAAATACAATTATTTTTAATTTTTGGTCAAATACAAATAAAAATTTACCATCTTAACCATTTTAAATATAGTTGGGTAGTACTAAGTATATTCACCTTGTTCCATAATAAATCTCCAAAACTTTTTCATCTTGTAAAACTGAAACACTATACTCATTAAGCAACTCCCAAGCAATATATATTTTTCCTAAAATATTTTTTCCCACTTCTTTACTTGGTTAACTCACTTTTCAGGCCTTAATTTAGATGTCCTTTTCCCCAGTAGGACTTCCATGACTACTACTGTTCATATTGGACTGTAATTGTTTAATTTAGACTGTAAGCTCCTCATGACTATCTTATTTATTGTTGTCTTCTTAGAGCTTGGTACAGTACCTGGATAAGTAGATGCTACACAAGTATTTATTGATTTGAAACCATTTTTAACAAGAGGAAGACTAACATAGATCCAAGCGAAGTGAGTTGGGATGAAGTTTAGACAGGTTACCTTTGCACCTAAGATGTGTGACCAAAATCTGAATGAAATCCCCAAACTCTTCTGGGCCATTCATATTTAGTTTGAAGAGGAGAGGAAGCACCACAAAAACAAAAACTTCTCAGAATGACCCTGCTTTCAGAAAAGGGAATTCTGGGAACACACATACTTGTGGATGAAGTAAATAGGATTGGGAATTAGGAGGCCTGAACTGGAGCCCTGTTTTCTCTCCCAATTATCTTTATTCTTGAACTATTCATGTAATCTCTCTGAATGAAAGTTTTCTCATCTATAAAATGTAGATTAAAAAAAAAAATCTGCCCCTTATGACACAGAATTCTTGTGAAGATTTGAAAATGCTTTATGAGCTATAAAGTAACATATAAGCAGTAATTATTAGAACTATAATATTATAGTGAGGGTTGCTATTTAGGGAAGGGCAAGCAAGTTCTCTCAGGCAGACCTGGGAGGCTCCAGGTTCAATTTCTCAGAGGGATCAACCAGGCTTTAGAACCTGATTCCCTCAAAGAG
The DNA here is from genome assembly GCF_020171115.1 of Neogale vison. Lineage (NCBI taxonomy): Eukaryota > Metazoa > Chordata > Mammalia > Carnivora > Mustelidae > Neogale > Neogale vison. The sequence continues at coordinate 159,260,005 of NC_058094.1, read as the reverse complement.
AATGGTCAGCTTCATTTGTCTAGACTATCCTGCATGGCCTTCGGGGAGGAAGCAATGAAAGCTTAGCATTAGACACAATAAAAAAAACAAAAAACAAAAAACTTTCCTATGTAGAATTGGGATTTAGGGAAAGCAAGAGTGGAGGTAAGGAGACTAAAACTGGAATGAAGGTTGGGGATGTGGTTGAGACTATTTTCCATGCAAAGTGAACCCAGGCAGGTTCGTTTCTTGGACATCACTTTCTTGGTATCTTGCTCCCAGTGAGCCCATGTTTAAAGTACAGTTGTTGCTTGGAACAGTTTCAAAAAGTCTGAAAAGAGGAGTAAACATTAAAAAAGAGGCAGGGGGAGGAAAACATTTTAGCAGCCTGGCTTCTCTGCAATTTCCAGACTGTTTCTCCCTTGTTATAAGAACTATCCACTTAGGGGGTACCACGCAGTTGCTCTTAAATTTAAACTTGGAAAAGTTAAAAGCTATGCAACCTGATCTGAATAGAAATGTGGTCACAAAGCGTAAAGAAAGTCAATGAAAACAGGATTTTAATATTTTAGAAACCATTTCCTCTGCTGCATTGGAAATTCAGATAGAACAGCACGGGGGCATGGGAATTGGAAGCAGAATATGAAACCTACTAGGACAGAAAAGCGAAACAGATATTTCTAGTTTCATTGTCCATCATAAATAAAGAACTGTTAATAAACAGCTCAAATATGAGAAGCCCTCCCTTTCTGTTTTAATCCTAAGGAATAAAAAGCAAACTTACTTAAGAATACAGGTGACGTTTTGAAATTGGGCAATTTTGGCCTAGCTATTGTGCTGTTAAATGTTTATGTATTAAAGCATATTCTTGGAAGATGTCTGGAGTGCTCTGCTTCTTTCAAACAACTTTCACATCTACATCTGTTTCTCATTATAAATCTCCTCAGATTTAATTATTTTTTTCTGATCCCTCACTTTCTCATTAAAAAACAATTAATATATTTGTTTAATTTATTTCCTCCATCTTTTTCCCCCTTCTCTTTTACGTGTGTATAAAATGTGGCTACTACCAGTAACAGCCAAATGGAGAGGAGTGATTCTTAATGCTAAAGGATCAATAAAATTACTTTTCTTTTGATTCAGAAAATAGGGCTGTCAGTTTGATAGGTGAAAATGTGTATTTGAAATTTGACAAAATGCCAACATATGACATCAAATTGTAGGCCAGGAACACTCCTGCTGAGTGGATCCTCCAGTGACATGTTAGGAATGCATTCACAGGGAAAGCATTCCACCCAACATAGATCCCTCAAGGTGATTAATTGCCTGATGTGTCTGCTTTGTGCTTTGAACTTGAAAAACCCAGTATAAATACAAAGAATATCATGATGGGGATGATGGTAAGGATGCTAATGACAGGATGATAGATAAGAACCTTAGTGAAATGTGACTTTAAGCACTTTAACAGAATTCAACATTTTTTTTCTTCTTTTTGATACAAGGAAATAGTGTTTGAATCCATGCAGGAATTCACTAGGTTTGCTTCCAATATGACATACTACTTTACTTCCATTCATAATGATTTTCAGCTTTTCACATGCAGTGCACAAATTATTGTTTTCCAGCTCTACGTCTGTTTCCCCATCTCTTTGACTGCCATTAACAACTAGAGAAAAGAATCCATAAAACAATATATAACCTATAGTTATCTCTAAACAGATTTAATTGGCCACACCTTAAAAGGAGTTCTTTCTCTTAGATATATTGTGCAACCAAACGGTTTGCACACCTCCCCCTGACTTCCAATCAATTTGGGGCCTAAGGCTGATGTAATCTATCGTTGACAGATATGTTTAATGAGCCTGGCTTTGAGCATTTGTAGCTGAGGGACTGCGGATTAAGTTTTATCTTGCTTCACATCTTGATTAATAATCTGGGAGGAGGCTTCAGCAGGCTAATGAAATGAAATTTGCAGCGGAAACGAAGCTGGGAGACATTTCAGAGAGAGAGAGGGCAGGTTAGAAAGGCCAATGAGGGGTAGGTAGGTGGGGAGTCCTTGGGTGAGCTGGCCTCTTAGCACTGCTCTGCAGAGGGGTGTAAAGGGTGGGTGTGGGGGAGCCAGAAAGCCAAAACCTTTCCTGGGGTTGATACATTGGATCTGAAGTGCTTTGCTTTGCACGGCTGCCCAGCAGAGCTCTTTTGCAACGTGTTACTCACTGCTAGTTCATGCCAAATTTGGGAAAATAATCAGAAACATAGGTTTTCCACATTAAGGAGGAAACCAGAATGTTGTAGTGCTCAAACAGACCCTGAGGCAGCACTTCCTTATGGGGTGGGCTGTTGGGAAGTGTTTCATGAGCAGACTTCACTATGAATACACATGGAAACCCCTTGCTCTGACCACCTGAATGAATTTCCCCGATCTATCAAATTGTTCCTCTACTGGAGGAGAAAGGCAACCTAAATCTTCCTCCAAGTGGACGCATTCTCTAATTATCTGAAAAGCTGGATCTCTGTGTTAGGAAAATCTTAACTCAAAAATGTTCTTGGTGCACCTGGCCAGCTCAGTCGGTAACACATGCTACTCTTGATCTCAGGGTTGTGAGTTCCAGTCCCATGTTCCATACGGAGATTGCTTAAACATAAAATGTTAAAAAAAAAAAAAAGGTTCACTCTAGTTCATGAACCCATTTTTATGGAATTAGTAGAGGCTATGTACTCTGACTTCCCTTCCTTTGGTGATAAAAAAGGCTTTCCCCAAAATAAATTAATTAAACACATAGGCCATTATATCAAAGTGGTTCTAATACCATGGTGGCCTAGGAAGGCAAATTAAAACGTAAGCCTATAAAGGACTCATGGTTATGAAATCAAAAGGGGAAGGACAACAAGTAACAAACAGCCAACTAGGCTTTTTAAATCAAAAATTTTCCTTTCTTTGATTCCACACTTTCTCTATTTAATTCTTTCTCTGGCTCCTGTTGGCAGAACACTCCTAGCCATTTCTGGTTTAGCACTGCCTGATTCCAATTGAATTTTTGCTCAAATAAACTATTAAAAATTTTAATATGCCTCAGTTTATCTTAACACCCACAAAATGTGAGTTTCCCCATTATTTTGAGCACTGGTGGGCCAGTACCAAGTGCAAATGGGACTAAAGGACATACAGGGTGGCTAATTTATCCTCTGTCATTTTGCCTACTGCTTTCTAGTGGTTACTTTATTCAAGAAGTGAATAAATTATAATTTTAGAGCAAGAAAGCGAGTTAAGAATACAGAGCCTTCTTTTACCAACAGGGAACAAGAGGAGATTTGACTTAGCAGAGTTACCAGGATCCAAATGAGTGGAACTGGAATGTGAATGGGCCTCTGCTTTTCAGTCCAGCTGACCTCTCTTCCGGGGAATCCCTGAAATGCCCAATATTTAGACTGTTGAGCAAAGGGAAATCTAATCGGATATCCTGGGGAGATTCACTAGATAGCATTGGATTTTGATTAATTTATTGGTTATGAGACTAGGGATTCTAAAGATTTAGGAAAAGACTTATTTTCTACCCTACAGGTTAAAAAAATGCACCAGAGGTGAATAATGAATTATGTTTAGAGCACTTGACTCATAAGAAAGGTTTCTCCTGGAATTTTCAGAGATTCAGAATGTATGGGGAAATATTCAGAGAAAGAACACTTTCACTATTATTCTGTGATTTTATTCTTGTAAACAATTTCAAAATTACCTGCCAACTTCAAAGCCATTTATATATCCCAGTTTTTTTGGCTTGGTGAATAAAGGAAACTTTAATAACATCTGGAAAGATGAGAATGTCAAGCAAATCATATTTCCCAATGAAACCATTCTGTTGTAGGCTTCTAACACATTGGTTAACAATCTCTGTGCATTGTCACTGAAGTGATTTGAAGAGAGAGGCCTTTCATATCACAATTAGCCACTTCAGAGCAAATTTGCAAGATTGGGTAGTGGCTATTAGAAGCAGTAGGAGGGAAAGTATAATAGCAGTAGTTCATGAAAACATTTTCATTTCAGTTTTACACAGCTTTTACTGTGTATCTGGCAGGTTAACATACCCTTGTGGCTGCTTATACATAATAATATTTATCTGTGAGAAAAGAGGTAATAGAGTTTAATTTGGTTGAAAGTTGTCCTTATGCCTTGGAGTGAAGTGTACTGGAAAAGTATAAATATAAGCATGATTATTTTTATTATCCTTGTTTTAAACTCCTAACTTCAAAGGGTATTGATGAGGGAGGGGTTCCTAACACCTACGAGTTTATGTCAAAAATACAATTTTTTGACAGACCCTAAAACATGTCTTGCCCAGGAAAATAGATTTGACCTTTTAAAATTTTTATTTTCTATTAAAATAATGGCAGTACATGGGCTTTTTTTTTAAAATTCCTCAAATTCTGTGATTTTTATAAATCTGAAAGCACACAGCCAAAGCTGTGGCATGCATAGACAAAAGGAAAAAGCTTACCTGAATGAAGAAAGAAGTAAAATAGTGGGGAAGGAAGCAAAAGAAAAATAAAATCAAGCTGAAATCAAAGGAGGGATAAAAATGTCAAAGGAAAAATAGAAGAGTCCCAATCTTCTTGAATATTTTATAGCGAGCTTCAGAGTAAGCTTGATCACCCAAAGGACACACCACAGGGATTAGTGTTCGAAGATGAACAACAGATGTTGGATGTCAACAGATAATATCCCAGTAGGTGAAGAGCATTTAGGGTGAAAGAAAGTAAAACATTGTCAGAGGTCTCCAGCACTTTGGGAAATCTTTGATGAGGAATAAGTTTCTTATGCAGCTATCAGAGATTCATTGTAGCAACCCAATGGTTTTTCTAGTTAATAGGCATCTAAGTGAACATCAGAGGAAAATTAATTAGGCAATGGTCATTTATAGAACACCTATGTATATCACTGTGTGTTGACATAAGTCCTTCCCTAAAGGAGATTATAACAGAATGGTTCATTTCTTTGAGTAAATTGACTTGGGTGGGGAAGAATCATTGCTTTTTTTCAGCCCTGAGACTTCCTCAAAACATCTTCCTGGTCATTATATTTATAAGGTGGCTGTACCCTATCTTCTCAGGGACTCTTTATTCCCTTACTTTGCTTTACTGTCTTCATAGTGTTTGAAGTTTTGTATACATATTGTTTCCTTGCTCATTATCTATCTCCCCCACCAGAATATAAGCTCCATGAAATTAGGAATGGCCTTTGTTTTCTTTATCATGGTGTACCTAGTGCTTAGAGTAGTACCTGGCACATGGCTGGAACTTTGAAATGCACCAGTGGTACTTCAGACACATGTATTTAATCTAGAACTTAAATGAAGAATAAATATGTTAAGTCACTATGATAAACAGAGAAGATAAGAAGTCAGGGAGAAGAGAAGATGGAAGAGAAAGATAATTCATAATTTGCACTTCCTTCATGTTTCTTGATTTATGGATTGAAAAAGTACCAACTCTGGGCAACTGAGTGTAGACAGTTTCTGGTCAATCTGGATGTCTTAGAGAAATATGTATGAAGAGACAGGAAGGGCTGGAGTTACTCTTTGTATCAGGCGAGACAACTGAGCATCAGATATACCCATCAGCTCACCTCCATCTCATCTTCTTTCCTCTCCTGCTCACCACTTCCAAGCAAAAACACGAAGGACTACTGTTCTACTCAGAAACTCAGACATACACAGTTCTGCTAAAATCATTAATCTACGCATTTTCTATATATATTCTTTGACTAGCTACAAAATAGTGAGCCTCCCAAAATGAAAAAGACACAGTTTTGATTCCACAGGGATTTATCATTAACAACTAGCAAATCTCTGCTGTTGTTGTGACTGGTGAGAGTCTGTCCCTGCTTACTGTCCTCAGGGGAGGGTAAAGATCCTATTAGGATTCTCTGGTCTGTAGCTTTGTTCCTTTGCTTCGGGGCATCAGTGAAAAAAAAGGGAGATCTAGGCCTTGAATCTGTTTACCTACTGTTTACTGAAAATAAGATAAAAAAGAACTGTGTTTCAAAAATGACTGCCATCTTAAAATTCTTTTTTTTTTTTAAAGATTTTATTTATTTATTTGACAGAGAGAGATCACAAGTAGGCAGAGAGGCAAGCAGAGAGAGAGAGGGAAGCAGGCTCCCTGCTGAGAAGAGAGCCCGATGCGGGGCCCGATCCCAAGACCCTGAGATCATGACCCGAGTCGAAGGCAGAGGCTTAACCCACTGAGCCACCCAGGCGCCCCGCCATCTTAAAATTCTTAACAAAATTATTCTGCAAAGCATTTTATTGAGTTCTGTGTCTCCTGTTTTTTTAGTGAGCTGGTTTCTCTGCTGTGAGGGATTGGTCTGTTCACCAGTCAGATTTAAGGCCTACTGTATGCTAGACACTGGAGAAGCAAAGATGAGGTGGATAGCACCTTTGCCCTCAAGGAGCTCACAGTCCAGTGGAGGTGAAAAACCATGGCCACAAAATAATGTGAAGAAAACAGCAGTATGTATATACAGGGCTCAGAAGTAGCTTGGAAAAGGAATGGTTAACTCTCTGAAGAATGAATGGAATAAAGAGCATGGGGAGGTGATCCAAGCCAAGGATCATCGCCTTTTGGAAAAGAAGAGCTACTTGAATCTCTTCTGAGTCTTGAGTTCACTGAGACATTAGGGATAAAGGCACCAATCTGGCAGGATGGATGGCGGGACTGGTTGGTAGTGGAGAGCTTATGAATTGGTTCCAAGTTTAGCCCTGTATCCAAATGTTGAGGTTGTGGAGAACACATTGCTTTACCATTCAGAGTTTGTTGGGAGATGAATCTAGCCTGCTGCAGTTTTCAAAAAAATAAATCTAATCCATTTGAAGAAATATCCTTTAACCTGACACTCTGCCTAGTTTGCTGTTAAAAATGTTTCCTTGCAAAATGATAACGATGAAAAGTTGTTGTTTAATGCCTTTATTTGGCAGAAGTACACCAGGGATCAGGAACCCAAACTGTGAAAAGGCGGTTAGCATAAAAGGCACTAGGAGTTAGGAATTCCTGGCACAGTGAAAAGGTATAGATGCAGAGGAAAGAGAGCAGTGACCCTAGTAGTTGTTCTTTCAATCTGTGTTCCAGTAGAGAGATAGGTGGTAAGAAGACAAAAGCGGCTGGAGAAACTGTGATCAGGGTGGAGGTGGGGTACATCTCACATTTGCCCTTTATAAGCTTTATTAAGGAGCTGCTTCTTTTTTTGAGTTCTTTCACTTACTAGCTTTCATAGGAATGATATGAGAATTTAATAGTGATTATCCATAGGATGATTGCTTCGCAGAGTATCAGGAACATAGCAAATGTCCCAAAATATTAACTACTACTACTGCTGCTGCAACTATTAATGTTCCTAGTAAGTAGTCCCATTATTATTAAACCATCACTAACAACCCCAAAGCAGGATCTGCATCCATCAGTTTTCAGGCAAGAGGGGAAGTAGGACCTGAATGTTGTGGGATGGGGGAGTCCCAGGAAGCTATGGGTTTTGCAGCAGAGGAGAAACAGCAACCCTAGTATAAAAGCTAAGAGGGACATGGAGTCACGTAGCTGTTCAGCTGAGGATGTGGGCAAACTGGGCTTGAGTTAGTCAGGCAGTAAGAAAAGCAAACAAAAAGCAGATACCATAGGAAAAATCACTCGAAAGATTAAAGTAGGTAACTAGAATGACAAAGGAAAAATAATATATGAATTTATATTGCCAGATTATGAACAGAATCTGTGTCAAACTATCTTTATGTTATAACTGTGACCCTCCCTTTGAGATAAGGATGTCATTGTCAACTCTTGAGGGTTCAGCACACATTGGGTTTAGATTAAATGTATAATAAATCTCTTTCTTCAATCTGAATTAACCAGTTTTTTAGCATTTTAAACTGGCTTCTTTGTTTTATAGTTTTAAAAATGGCAACACAAAGGTACTAGTAATATCAGTAATATGTAATTAACTTGCTATCCTAATTTGGTTTAAGAAGTTTAAGGCTGGAGAAAGTAATGAGCTTTACATTAAAGAATAAGGTTGATAAGATATGTTGGAGCTGGGTATATGTCCATGATCTCAGAATTCTAGAATACAATAAATTATTCACTCACTTAACAAACATTGGGGTGAGTCCTGGGAAATACAGGTAAGAATGAGTCTTAAAGCACTTGCCTGTAAAGAGTTTATGGTCTGGTGAATAATGAAACATGTACAATTACAATATGATGTGGAAATAGAGCTCAATAACATGCTATTGGAACATGCTATAGGAACCCAGAAAAATATGCCTAACATGCACTGGGTGGGAAGAATCTGGGCTGAACCACCTGAACGGAAATTTTCAGGGTGGATTTAGAGGTTGAGGGTTGTAGGGATGAATGGGGATGGTTTTTAGGTTAGAAAGCTATCTGTAGTGAGTGTGTTACCTTGAGAGAATAGGTGGTTCAGTGTGGATGTGCAAAAGGGGGAATGGCAGAGTATGTGGTTAGGTAGCAGCTAGATCACAAATGGACTTTTATGCTTCCATGGCAAATTTGGGTTTACCCTATAGGTGAGGAAACACTTTGATCAGATGACATTTTACTTTAAGATTTTATTTGAGCGTGTGTGTGTGTGTGTGTGAGAGAGAGAGAGAGAGAGAGAGAGAGATAGTGAGAGAGAACAAGCAGGGCTGAGGGGCAAAGAGAGAGGGAGGCTGAGCAGGGAGCTCAATAAGGGTCTCGAACCCAGGACCCTGAGATCATGACCTGAGCTGAAGTCAGATGCTCAACCGACTGAGCCACCCCGGGGCCCCAATCAGATAGTATTTTAGACAGATGCTCTGGCACTGATGTGGAGACTAGATTGAAGGTTTTGAGACTGAAGATGGGGACTTGAAGCAGAAGGCTATTTCACAGTGTAAGTGGGAGTCACAGGGCTTAAAATGGGGCAGCGATAGTGGGAATAGAGAGGAGGGGAAGGGAGAAGACTTGAGATGTAATGTGGGTGGTGACGGTGGGTGCCAGGGATAGAGAAGGGAATCTGTGATCATGTTCTGAATTCTCTTAGGCACTAGGTAAATGGGGATGCTAATCACCAATTTAGAGGATCCAATTAAGGTAAGGATGAGGGGCATTCTTTGGAATATACCGCATTCTTTGAATAAAGGCCCATAAAAGGATTGGGTAAAATGCTTGCTCCGTGCTTTGCAATTTCTCTTCTCCTAGATTTTGTGCACTGGCAATGTCATCCCTCATTCTTCTGCAAATTCAAGAGGTATATATTCTTCTAGGTCCAACACAAATTCCAGTGTTTTCAGAAAGCCTTCTCCAATTCTTCACCAGACAAAAGTAATCCATTCACTGTTTCACTAATATAGCTCCTTTCTTCTGAGAAGAAATACAGGATTGTTTTAAGAATGTAGGTTCTAGAGCCAGACTGTGTAGGCTTAATCTTGCCTCTACCACATCTGAGTTGTGTGATCTAACCACTCTCTGCTACCATTTTCTCATTTGTAAAAGGAGGTAATAGTAGTTCCTCCCTTGCAAACTTATTTGAGTATTAAACAAGTTCACTTAGATAAAGCAATTCAAACAGTGTCATGCACATAGTAAGTGCTCAATAAATACTGGCTGTTATTATCCTAACTCTTCTGGTACTAAACTCTTCCTACATTGTATTGGGTTACTTATTGCAAATGTCCCTGATGAGACTGTCAACTCTTTGAAGGTAGAAGTCATCTTTTGAATTGCTTGCTGAATTCAGCAGCAATTGTAATGCCTAACAACAGATTTTTTTTTTTTAAAGAATTTATTTATTTATTTGACAGACAGAGATCACAAGTAGGCAGAGGGGCAGGCAGAGAGAGAGAGAGAGGAGGAAGCAGGCTCCCTGCTGAGCAGAGAGTCTGATGCGGAGCTCGATCCCAGGACCCTGGGATCATGACCTGAGCCGAAGGCAGAGGCTTTAACCCACTGAGCCACCCAGGCACCCCTAACATAACAGATATTTATTGATCCACTGAACTGTTCTGATTACAGATATATTTTGCTATGGAATTTTCTTGTTAAGGGCAAGCCATACCTTTCAACCTATTTTTTTCCTGGAGCTTAAAGCATCGGCTTAGTGCTTTAAACAATTTGAGAGTTTATAGTTGATGTTTAAGACATGTTGTCGTTCATATTTATGGTTTCCTTGCTGCTGTATATTAGGTCAGTAATGCAACCACCAATTATTTTTCATTTTTCTAGTGGGAAACATGATCTTCTTTATGACTTGGTTTCCAGGAATGGTGAAAATTGAGGACTATTTGTGCTTTTCCAAAGAATATTAACATATATCATCTCAGATCTCATAATTTCTTAGTTTTTCTACCTATCTCACTGGTACAAAAGAGGGACTTGTTACACAACTGTCTACCCACATAATAATTCTGTGGTCTAATAATTCTAGACCATATTTTCTCAATTTAGTGGTGAGTATATATATATGAGTTTGTATATCTGGCCTGTAATTTTCTTTTTTTTTTTGTAGTGTCCTTGTCTGGCTGCAGTATTGGGGTAACATTAGTTTTATAAAATGAGTTTGGAAGTGCTCCTTCTTATTCATTTTTTGAAAGAGTCTAAGAAGGATTGGTAATAATTATTCTTTCAGTATATGATAGAATTTGCCAGTGAACCCATCCAGTCCTGGGCTTTTATTTTTGGGGGAAATTTTCATGACTGATTCAGTCTCTTTGCTCAATACTGGTGTATTCAACTTTTCTCTTAATTCATGGTTCAGCCTTGATAAGCTGTATGTTTCTAGGAATTTATCCATTTCTCCTAAGTCATCTAATTTTTTGGTATATAATTGTTCATCATATCTTTTGTATTTCTGTGGTATTAGTTATGTCTCCTTATAATTTTACTAATTTGAGTCAACTCTTTTTTCTTAGTCTAGCTAAAGGTTTGTCAAGATAGTTCTTTTCAAAAAACTGACTCTTAGTTTTGTTGATATTTCTATTGACTTACTAGTTTCTATTTCACTTATTTCTCCTCTAATATTTCCTTCCTTCTACTAATGTTGGGCTTAGTTTGCTTTTTATCTCATTCCTAGAGGTGTAAGGTTAGGTTGTTTATTTGAAATAGTTTTTAAAAGATTTTTAGTTTTTCAAATTTTTATTTATCATCTAATTAGTTAACACATAGTGTAATTTTTATTTCAGAAGTAGAATTTAGTGATTATTGCTTACATATATCACCCACTACTCATCATAATAAGTGCCCTCCTTAATACCCATCACCCAATTAGCCCATCCTCCACCTAACTCCCTCCATCCACCCTCAGTTTGCTCTCTATCATTAAGAGTCTCTTATAGTTTACCTCTCTCTCTCTCTTCTTTCCTTCCCATATGTTCATCTGTTTTGTTTCTTAAATTCAGCATATGAGTGAGATCCTATGGTATTTGTCTTCCTCTGGCTGACTTCTTTCACTTAGCATAGTACACTCTAGCTTCATTCATATTGTTGCAACTGGCACTATTTCATTCTTTTTGATGGCTGACTAACATTCCATCATACACAACACACACACGCATGCACGCACACACACACACACACACACACACACAAACACACACCTGATATATTTATCCATTCATGCATCTCATGCATCAGTAGACATTTGGGCTTTTTCCATAGTTTGGCTATTGTTGATAATGCTGCTACAAATATCAGGGTGCATGTACCCCTTTGAATCTGTATTTTTTTGTTCTTTGGGTAAATACCTAGTAGTACAATTGCTGGATGGTAGGGTAGTTTTATTTTTAATTTCTTGAATTTTTCTCCATACTGTTTTCCAGAGTGGCTGACATAGTTTGCATTCCCACCAACTCTGTAAGAGGATTCCCCTTTTTCTGCATCCTTGCCAACATCTGTTGTTTCCTGTGTTTTAATTTTAGCCATTCTGACAGGTGTGAGGTGGTATCTCATCATGGTGCTTTTTTCTTTTTAAAGATTTTTTGTTTATTTTTTAGAGAGAGAGAGAGAGCAAGAGAGCGAGTGCACAGGCAGGCAAAGTGGCAGGCAGAGGCAGAGGAAGAAGCAGACTCCCTGCCGAGCAAGGAGCCCGATGTGGGACTCCAACCCAGGATGCTGGGATCATGACCTGAGCTGAAGATAGCCGCTTAACCGACTGAGCCACACAAGCATCCCTCATCGTTGTTTTGATTTGTATTTCTCTGATGTTGAGTAATGTTGAGCATCTTCTCATGAGCCTGGTATCCATGCGCATGTCTTTTTTGGAAAAAAGTCTATTCGGGTCTTCTGCCATTTCTTAACAGGATTGTTATCGGGGTGTTAAGTTTCTTAAGTTCTTTATAGATTTTGGATACTAACCTTTATTGGATACGTTATTTGCAAATATCTTCTGTAGGGAGACTTTTAGTTTTGTGGATTGTTTCCTTCACTGTGCAGAAGCTTTTTATCTTGATAAAGTCCCAATAGTCCATTTTTGCTTTTGTTTTGCTTGCCTTCAGCGACGTGTCTTGAAAGAAGTTGCTATGGCCAGGGTCAAAGAGATTTCTGCCTGTGTTCTGCTCTAGGATTTTAATTTTTTTTTTTTAAGATTTTATTTATGTATGTGACAGAGATTACAAGAAGGCAGAGAGGCAGGCAGAGAGAGGGGAGGAAGCAGGCTCCCCGCTGAGCAGAGAGCCCGATGCGGGGCTCGATCCCAGGACTCTGAGATCATGACCTGAGCGGAAGGCAGCGGCCTAACCCACTGAGCCACCCAGGCGCCCCTGCTCTAGGATTTTGATGGCTTCCTCTCTTTCATTTAGGTCTTTCATCCATTTTGAATTTATTTTTGTGCATGGTGTAAGAAAGTGGTTCAGTTTCATTTTTCTGCATGTTGCTGTCCAGTTTTCCCACAGTATTTGTTGAAGAGACTTTCTTTTTTCCATTGGCTATTCTTTCCTGATTTGTTGAAGATTAGTTGGTCATAAAGTTGTGGGTCCTCTATTTCTGGATTTCTCTATTTCTAGATTCTCTATTCTGTTCCATTGATCAATGTGTCTGTTTTTGTGCCAACACCATACTGTCTTGATAACTACAACTTTGTAATAGAGCTTGAAGTCTGGAATTGCAATGCTTCCAGCTTTGCTTTTCCTTTTCAGAATTGCTTTGGCTATTCAGGGTCTTTTCTGGCCCCATGCAAATCTTAGGATTGTTCGTTCTAGCTCTGTGACAAATGCTGGTGCTATTTTGATAGGAATGGCATTAAATGTGTAGATTGCATTGGGTAGTGTAGACATTTTAACAACGTATGTTCTTCCAATCCATGAGGATGAAATACTTTTCCATTTCTTTGTGTCCTTTTCAATTTCTTTCGTAAGTGTTTTTATAGTTTTCAGAGTACAGACCTTTTACCTCTTTGTTTAGGTTTATTCCTAAGTATCTTATGGTTTCTGATGTAGTTGTAAATGGGATAGATTCCTTGATTTCTTTTTCTGCTGATTCATTATTAGTGTATAGAAATGCAACAGATTTCTGTACATTGATTTTATATCCTGTGACTTTATTGAATTCATATATTAATTAGTTCTAGCAATGGTTTGGTGAAGTCTTTTCGATTTTCTACATAATGTACCATGTCATTTGCAAATAATGAAAGTTTGACTTCTTTCTTGCTTATTTGGATGCCTTTTATTTCTATTTGTTGTCTGATTTCTGAGGCTGAGGCTTTCGATACTACGTAAAGTAGTAATGGTGAGAGTGGACATCCTTGTCTTGATCCTGATTGTAGAGGAAAAGTCCTCAGTTTTTCCCCATTGAGGATGATATTAGCTGTGGGTCTTTCATATATGGCCTTTATGACACTGAGGTATATCCCACCATCCTACTCTGCTGAGTTTGTTTTTTTTTTAAATCAAGAATGGATGCTGTATTTTGTCAAATGCTTTTTCTGCATCTATTGCCAGGATTGTATAGTTTTTATCCTTTCTTTTATTAATGTGGTGTATCCCATTGGTTGATTTGTGAATACTGAATGACCCCTGTAGCCCATGAATAAATCCCACTTGATCATGGTGAATAATTCTTTTAATGTATGATTGAATTCAATTTGCTAGTTATCTTATTGAAAATTTTTGCATCCATGTTCATCATAGTATATTGGCCTTTAAGTCTCCTTTTTAGTGGGGTCTTTTGGTTTGAAATCAAGTAATGCTGTTTTTTTTTTTTTAAGATTTTATTTATCCATTTGACAGACAGAGATCACAAGTAGGCAGAGGGGCAGGCAGAGAGAGAGGAAGGGAAGCAGGCTCCCTGCTGAGCAGAGACTGGGCCTCTATCCCAGGACTCTGGGATCATGACCTGAGCCGAAGGCAGAGGCTTTATCCCACTGAGCCACCCAGGCGTCCTTAATGTAGGTGTTTATCACTATAAATTTCTCTCTTAGAACTGCTTTGGTGCACCCCATAAGCTTTGGTATGTCATGTTTCCATTTTCATTTGTCTCAAGATTTTTTATTTCCCTTTGATTTCTTCTTTGACCCATTAGTTGTTTAATGTTTGATGTTTAATTTCTACATATTTGTGAATTTTCCAATTTTTTTCTTGTCATTAATTTCAAGTTTCATATTATTGTGGTCAGAAAAGATACTTAAAAAAAAAAAAAGAAAAGATACTTGCTATGATTTCAACCTTCCTACTTTGGTTAAAACATGTTTTATGACTTAACATATGGTTTATCCTAGAGAAAGATCCATGTGTATTTGAGCAAAATGTGTATCAGCTGTAGGACAGAATCTTCCATATATATTTGTTAGATCCATTTGGTCTGAAGTGTAGTTCACGTTCATTATTTTTTTACTGATTTTTTGTCTCTGTGAGCTATCTATCCTATTTTTGAGAGTGGGGTACTAAAGTCTCTGACTATAATTGCATTGCTTTTTTTGCCTACAGATCTGTTAAGAATTTTCTAATATATTTAGATGCTTCTATACTAGGTGTGTTCATATTTTAAATTGTACATCCTTTTAATGAACTGACCACTTTATCATTATATAATGACCTTCTCTGTCTCTTGTTACAGCTTTTTACTTTATTTTGTCTGATATAAGTAAAGCTATCCCTGCTCTCTTGTGGTTTACATTTGCACTGAATACTTTTTTTCATCCATTCACTTTCAGCCTATGAGTACTGTTAAAGTTTAAATGAGTCTATATTGGCAGCATATAGTTGGGTCTTGGTTTTTGTTTGTTTGTTTAGATCCATTCAGCTACTCTATATCTTTTAATTGGAGAATTTAAATATTTGCATTTAGAATAATTATTGATAGATACGGAGTTACTATCATCATTTTGTTAACTGCTTTTTCCTTTTTTAATTTTTTATTTCTTTTCAGCGTTAACAGTATTCATTGTTTTTGCACCACACCCAGTGCTCCATGCAATCCGTGCCCTCTCTAATACCCACCACCTGGTTCCCCCAACCTCCCACCCCCCCGCCCCTTCAAAACCCTCAGATTGTTTTTCAGAGTCCATAGTCTCTCATGGTTCACCTCCCCTTCCAATTTCCCTTCAACTCCCTTCTCCTCTCCATCTCCCCTTGTCCTCCATGCTATTTGTTATGCTCCACAAATAAGTGAAACCATATGATAATTGACTCTTTCTGCTTGACTTATTTCACTCAGCATAATCTTTTCCAGTCCCGTCCATGTTGCTACAAAAGTTGGGTATTCATCCTTTCTGATGGAGGCATAATACTCCATAGTGTATATGGACCACATCTTCCTTATCCATTTGTCCATTGAAGGGCATCCTGGTTCTTTCCACAGTTCGGCGACCGTGGCCATTGCTGCTATAGACATTGGGGTACAGATGGCCCTTCTTTTCAGGACATCTGTGTCTTTGGGGTAAATACCCAGGAGTGCAATTGCAGGGTCATAGGGAAGCTTTATTTTTAATTTCTTGAGGAATCTCCACATTGTTCTCCAAAGTGGCTGCACCAACTTGCATTCCCACCAACAGTGTAAGAGGGTTCCCCTTTCTCCACATCTTCTCCAACACATGTTGTTTCCTGTCTTGCTAATTTTGGCCATTCTAACTAGTGTAAGGTGGTATTCTGATTGTTTTGTTGTACCTTTGTTCCTTTCTTCCTCCCTTGCTGTCTTTCTTTGTGAATTGATGCTTTTTTGTAGTGTTATGCTTTGATTCATTTTGATTTGCTTGGATTCATTTTCTTTATCATTTGTGTTTCTGTTATGTTCATTTACTTTGTGATTACCATAGTGTTTTCATAATACATCTTATAGTTATAATGCTCTATCTTAAGCTGACAGCTTAGCTTCAATTGCATAAAAAGTTCTCAATGTTTACTTGCCACTACCCCATTTTATGTTGTTGATGTCATAATTTATATCTTTTTATATTACATATCCATTAACAAAATATTGTAGCTATAGTTATCTCATCACTTTTCTCTTTTAACCTGTACTCTAGGGTTTGAAGTGATTTATACACTACCATTACAGTATCAGAGTATTAGAAAGTCTTTACCTTTGTTTCTGGAGGACAACTTTGCCATGTGACTTATTCTTGGTTGGCGTTGTTTTCATGTTTTTTTTTCTTTTTTTAATACTTTGAGTATATTATCCCATTCTGTTCTGACCTCCAAGATTTCCACTGAGAAATCTGATGATGACCTTATTGGGGTTCTCTCATATGGGATGAGTCTTTTTTTCCTTGGCTGCTTTTGAAATTCTTTCTTTGTCTTTGGTTTCTGAGTTTTTTGTTTTGTTTGTTTAAATAATACATCTCAGTAAAGAACATTGGGTTGAATCTGTTTGGAGATCTTTAAGTTTCAAGCACCTGGATGGCTCCAAATGTCTCTTAACTTCTCTGCCATTTTAAATTTTTAAGTATGCTTTTCTTTCTTTCCTTCTTTCTCTCTTTCTTTCTTTCAGGTATGCTTGCCTTCCTTCCCTCCTTCACCCTTCCCTTTTCTTTCTTTTCTTTTCTTCTTTCTTTCTTTCTCACTTTCTCCCTCCTTCCCTTTTTCTTCCTTCCTTCCTTCCTCTTTCTTTCTTTCTGTCTATCTTTCTAGCTTCTCCTCTGTCATTCTGTATCAACCACCAAGATAGGTCAGGCAAGAATTAGTTTCAAGCCACCATCCAGACCCCTGTATGTGTGTCTGTTTGTAGGGTCACATGAAGCCAGGCAGCCGAATATGGCTGTGGAGCTATAGACTTTCCTCTAAGGTCTGAGGAAGACCACCCAACAGCAGGGTAAACTGAGGCTGAAGTCCACATGCAGGAGGTCTTGAAGAGCACTCAGACACATGGGAAACTGACGGAGAGGTGTATGATGCTTGTTAATTTGGAGCAGGTCAGATGATCTGTCTAGCTGTGGCTACCTCCTCCAAATTTAAGGGAGCTTCCTTTTCATGGTCTCATTTTCTGCAGGAAGCAGCTTTTCTGAAGATGAGCCTCTGAAGGTTGTGTTTAGGCAACGATCATAGTTATTTGGTGTCAACCATCATTTCCTGATGTTCCATGCATTCTTCAGAAACCCCTTTTTCTACTTCCTAAAGTTGTCATATTTACCTACGAGTTGGAAACTTCTTTCTTTCTTCCTCCCTCCCACCCTCCATTCCTTCCTTCCTTCCTCAGAGAGAGAAAGCACAGAAGCAGGGCTAGTGGTAGGCAGAGGGAGAAGGAAGATCTCTGCTGAGCAAGGAGACTCATGTGGAACAGGTGGAAATGCTTTTCTACCCATTCTTAATAGAAATATGTGTTAAGAGAGCGTAAATGGTCCTAATCCTGTATTTACTTACATGAACTTTAGTCTATTGACCTTAGAGTGTCTCTTTTGATGGCCTTTCTTTTGTATTTTTTGCTTTTCCTTGACTATCTGGCGGGATTGTTGAGGTTACTAAATAAATGATTTCCAGGTAAATGAACTGTTATGTCTCTGAAACTGCTATCAAAATGATTTGCGCCAGTGTTTTTCTAGGAATATACATCAAAGTTTTATGTTTTTAAGAGCATCTCTGGTTTCTTTAAAAGTAAATACTATTTAACACTACCAACACCTTCATCTTTCTCTTCACTCTTTTTGGAGTTTTTAACTATGGAGGTTAGTGACACTGATTATCATTTTTTAAAAAGATTTTTATTTATTTATCTGAGAGAGAGAGAGAGAGAGAATGAGAGGGGAGAAGGTCAGAGGGGCAAACTCCCCATGGAGCTGGGAGCCTGATGTGGCTCGATGCCGGGACTCTGGGATCATGACCTGAGCCGAAGGCAGTTGCCCAACCAACTGAGCCACCCAGGTGGCCCTGGCCCTGATTATAACTTTTTAAAATGCTCTGAAATGTAGCTTACCTTGGCATGTAGATTTTGTTTATTTTAGTAAAATAAACTGCTTAAATTTCATCTTCTTCCTTTCCTGTTTTCTTATTCCATTTTCCTTCTATTAACGCTTATGTTCCTTAGACTCAACTTCTTTCCTACCTTTCCTACCTCCATTATTTAGCTAGCACTTACTATATTCTAGTTGCTCCCTGTACAAACTTACCCTCTAGTAGGAAGGGCAAAATGTACATGAATTCCATAATGAAATCCATATGTGTTTAAGTGCTACAGGAGTTACAAACTGTCTCACACGTTCATGAGGAGAGACAATCCTATAATCCTATGGTCACTACTAAGTGATCATAATAGGTATTAATGTCCTAAAGATCAAGTTTCTAAAAAATACAGTTGGGAACTATCAGAATAAGGATGGTCTAGGTTGGAAAGGTAGGGTGAAGGCAAAACTTAGAGGGCCTTCAAGGTCAGACTAAGAATTAGATATCACTGGCACATCCATTCTGTGCTTAGGATGAACCCAATATTGTACTGGGCCATGGCCACATTTGGGAAACAGCCATTGAGTTAATTTGAAGGGGGAAAATATATAATGAGGATTGAAGCCAGAGCAGAGCAGTAGGTGCTACATCTTTTTTGACCAGCAAATCCCTGACTGCATGACCCAATGGGCAGAGCAGCCTAAAAGGTAGGTACAGTTGATCAAGTCCACACAGTTGGTGGGGTGCAGAAACTATAGGGTGGAAGGCCAAAGCAGAAATTCAGATGGATCCAGATAAGCTCAGAAGCCAGCCATATCTTTGTATCTTTTGACTTCCCTCCCATTTCTTTCCACTATATTCATTGTCATTTTTGTTTCCTTCCCGCTCTTTCTTCTCTCATCCTTTTCTCCACTCTTCTTGCTTTTTTTATTTTCCACATATCATTTTCCCTGTCCTCTCTCCTCTTCAGTCACTCTCTGCCTAACACAAAACCCCCTTCTGCTCTGTCTTCATCTGCCCTCTAACCAGCTCTGTTCCAGGTACTTTTTTTCTTTTCCTCTGGCTCCTGGAATGGGAAGGCATTTTCCACTATTAGGTAGATGAATGCCTGCAGTTCTGGGGACCCTTCTGAAGTACCTTCCCGCTCCTCCAAATCCTGCTCCAAAATTTCTGTAGATAGCCCATTTCATTCTTAGCTTTAGTGGTCACTATTAGCATTCAGGTTTGATTAATATCTGTGCTGTATGAATTGTGAAATGCTCTTGGAGTGTGCCCCCTGGTTTCTGTAGCTTTTGCTAAATTGTTCTTGCTATTCTCCACTTACAATAAATGTAACCATAAATAATACCAGCTTGATTAACTTCAAAAAGCAGTGATTCTCTACTGGGTGATTTTGTCCACCAGAGGACATTTGGCATTATCTGGAATTTTGATTGTTACAATTGGGTATGTGGGATATTGCCATCTAATGGGTAGAGGTCAAGAATTCTGTGAAATATCCTACAATGCACAAGACAGTCCCCCCAGCCCCCAGAAGAATTATCCAGCCCAATATGTCAAAGGAGAAACCCTGTTCTAAAACCATCTACCTGGAAGCTTGTAGCTAGGTTGAATACGGAAAAAATAACAGAATTAATCAAAACCCAATTAAATTTCAATCATTCAGGAAAAACAATGGGGGCATCTTGAGATGACAATTAGTAAATGTGCTTGCTTTAATAACAACAAAAATAATTCTTTGTGCTCTACCTGACTGATCTTTGCTTATAAAAATTATATTTATTAGCTCTCCTGACTCAAATCAACAACCCTGAGTTTGGTAAGGGAGGTATTTTGAATATTAAGAAACGAAGGCATAGAGAATAATATGATTCTCTTTAGGACCCTAGTCAAACACAGATTTATGTATTTTCATCCAAAGCAAAAAACACAGGGCTGTTCATACAGCTTAACTGGAGCTGTAATGGCAGAAAATAAGGGCAGGAACCAAAGCTGCTGTCACAAAGAAGGACTCTCCCAGTCCTCTATTTGGTATTTAAAAATAGGAGAGAAAAAGGCATAGCTTGAATCTGAGATAATGCTTGCCGCTTTGTGAATGCTCTTACAGTGCATTGCCTTCGAAACAAATTGGCCCTCGTCTACAAAGGTTTCTTTTTTGTACTCTCACAAACTCATTTTTAATGGCTTGTGTGGCATCAGTTGTGCCCCTGAGCTGTAATGAAGCACTCTGCAAGTCACCACACGCAAGTCAGAAATGAATCTCACGGAGAGGAAAAATGCTGGAACGTTAATAGGTTTTAATCCAAGGTAAGCAAACCTATTGAGCCACTACCATGTGCTTTTTAAATCTAAATGTCATGAAATTTTCAGCAGTTTTCTCTTGCCTGCAAATCAGTTCTGGTCCAGAGACAGCCAAGTAGGGATTAGAGGGGGAAAATCTCCAAATGCGCATAACTGCCCAGGAGCACACCTTGAGGAGTTTACAAGCACCATCCAGGCAAAACAAAGAAATAATTGATGGAGCACAAGGGAAATTGGCTTCGTAGGGCAGGCATCTGAAAAGCCTGTAAGTGCAGCAGACATCTTGCAATATATTTGATCCTATCTTCAATATCTTGGGTGGAGAAAGGGTGTTGAAATCTGAGAGTCTCTATTATATGGGTTTTCCCCTTAGGTTTTTATTTAAGTGGAAAAGCAGTGTTTGTATATTGCACTTCATTGCACTGATACTAGCCAATTTATTGAGGGAGATTTAATTGCTAAACATTCTATTTTAAACTTAATTTTTCACAGTATCTTGGCAGCTTTTGATGCTTAACCATACAGAATACAACAATTTCTGAATATTAAAGTAAAGCAAATTGGTTTTACAGTGGTGAGACTTTCTGTATGTGGGAGTCTGGAGGCATATTTTGAATTTTCTTCTTCTAGCTGGTGGTGACCATGAAATATAGAGAGAGATTCAAGGCCTCACCTTCAGGATCTTGGGGGTGATGGCTGCCGGTCCCACTTTCATCATGCTTCTCAATGCCTGATGTGTTAACTGCTGTAATCACTATGGGGATGTTCCTCTTCTCTCTAATGAAATGGAAAATGTGAACCTAGTTTGAGCACATCAGATTCAATTAACATAAATTATAGAAATGTTGAGGCCATGGGGTTGCCTGGGTGGCTCAGTCAGTTAAGCATCTGCCTTTGGCTCCAGTCATGATCCCTGGGATTGAGCCCCTTGTGGGTTCCCTGCTCAGCGGGGAGCCTGCTTCTCCCTCTCCAGCTCCCCTGTGCTTGTGTTCCTTCCCTCACTGTCTCTCTGTCATAAATACATAAAATCTTAAAATAAAATAAAATAAAGAAATGTTGAGGTTTTACAAAAGAAATTTTAAATTTTAGCCATATTTTCAAGTTTACATTTAGACATCTTCACAAAGCTTACTATTCACAAGATATAATTCCAAGGGCATTATTACTTTATTTAATCCTGTTTTAAATGAAGAAACTGAGGCACAGGGAGGTCCAGTAATTTGCCCAAGGTCACACAGCTCAGGGCATAAGCAGAATCTGCAGACTATTTCAAGAGACTTTGTGTACTCCTAACCATTTTACTACACTCTTCAGAGCAAGGAGCATAAATATTTAATAGTGAATTGCAGTAATTTTAGAGCTCCTTTGCTGCATTTTCTTATACAGTCTTAGACCACAGCCAAAAGTTTTGCTATCCTCAGTCATAGTTGGGAGAGTCAGGATAGAGAATAAAATAAAGTTTAATGGGTCCTTCCTAACACCTACCATATTATAAACTTGGAGCAGTCACCTGTAGTCCCAATGACTGATTCCTATCTTGTGGCCTTGGAAAGCAAAAGAAATAAAAGGAAGATATGATTTGGAAGGTTGAGGTTCTCACACTTTGATGTGCTTATGAATCTCTCTCAGAGAACCTATTAAAATGCAAATTCTTTTTTGTAGGTCATGGGTGTATTCAAATATTCTGAATTTCTATTAAACATCTAGGGATTGCAGATGCTACTGGTCTTTGGACCATATTTTGAGACAAGTATCTAGAATCAAGCAGCAGCATCACTGTCACCTGGAAGCTTATTAGTAATACAGATTCTTTGGTTCTATTCTAGGCCCACTGAATCAGAATTTAAATTTTGACAAAATCTCCAGGTGATTTTTATGTACTTTAAAAAAAAGTAACATTTTATTGTACATGCAATACACGGTTTTAGAAATTAAAAAAATGCAAATACACAGAGTGAAGATCACATATAAGTCTACCACCCAGAATCGTTTACATTTTGATGTATGTCCTTCACGAGTATATTTTGAGGTCTAATGCACAGCATAGTGATTTATAGTCAACGATGTTATAAACAAAGTTTCCAAGAGTCTAGATCTTAATTGTTCTCAATACAAAGTGGTAATTATGAGACATAATAGAGGTGTTAACTAATGCTACAGTGCTTATAATATTGCAATATTGATTTATATGTACTTTAATTGAGAAACACTGGTCTAGGGTATTCTTCAAATGATGAAGATAGACATAAATCATTAAATATACTTGCAAATGAATTAGCTATTGTGGGAAGGAAGACAGAGATAATATAAAGTTCTCACTATAGGTTCTATTCAAGTCTTTCAAATATCTTTTTCCTTTGTGATCACTTCAATGGCTGAAAAAGCCCTTGGAATGCCCCATTAAAAGCTCATTTGCAAAAGTTTATAGAATGTTTCATTTAAGAGGGGTTATTCATCTCGAGTTGTTTCTCCTTTAAAATCTGGCTACAGCCCAAACAACTTGAACATTTAAACCCAGAAGGATTACAGGAGTCTTCCCCACCAAAGTCTCCATTTCTGGATGGCAGGAATCCTAAGTTCTGAGTCACCTGGAGAATGAGCTAAGGTGCAGTCTGCGTGGATTGGGGATGGCCACCACCTTGCCCCATCCAGAGATGGCTGTGGGCTTGCAATGAACACTGACCCTTCTCATACCAGCACTCAGGCACCTATTGGGCTGAGGAATGCAGGTCTAGTGTCCTACCTCAACATGACCAGTAGTTGACTGATACGACAGCTATTATGGGGCAGGTTTGGGGAGGTCCACCTTAGGCTGGTTGGGAGTGCCAGGGGTCAGGGAACAGTGGGGACTGAGAACCCATCCCAGGGAGGTAAAGAGGTGGCCAGAACTGGGACCACCCTAAGGCTTCAGTACTCCCAAGCATGCTCCATTGTCCCACTGAACTTCACTTACAAAACACAAAATTCAAAGATCAAATTATTGTAAGAATTTCAAGACAGTGACTGCAGAGTATTTCAGGTGCTGGAACCTTCTAAGTACAGGGTCCTGTGCAACTGCACTGGTTAAATACCCATGAAACTGGCCCCGATTCTGGAAATTGGTATTTTGGTGTTTGGGGGAATGTATCAGACTTGTTTGCACTGGGTCTGTCGGAAGAGCTAAATATTTACGCTAATCAGAGTTTAATGCAGTGGTTCTCCAAGCATGGGCCTAGCCCAGGAGCATCAGCATCACCTATGTGTTAGAAATGCAAATTCTCAGGCCCAGCTTCAAAGCATGCAAACAGATTCTCTAGGGGTGCGGCCCGGTAACCTGTGATTTTAACAAGCCCTCCTGGTGATTCTAATGCAGGCAGAAGTTTGATCTAATGACTCTGATCTAATAGCTCTGAAGCTTTCTGCTGAGGATTATTGTTGCAGAATTCCCAACAATTATTGGGAAGTGGTAGTGGCAATGAACTGTGGGTCACATGAGTATTCCCTACTCTTGCATGTCTTCCTCAAGGAGGAAAGATCTATCTTAGTGGCTGGGAGTTGCAGGGCTCCTAATGGCTATTTGGAGGTAGCAGGAGGGCTTATGTATTGAAATGCATTAGAGGATGGGTAAGAGTGACAGAACTACCAGCATGATGACTTTGTGTTGCTTCAGTCCCAGAATGAGAGCAATTCACATCCCAGTTCCCCTTCTAACCGACTAGTTAGATTGCAGAAGAATTATTTACCTTCTCTGAGTTCAAGGTATCTTTAGCTATAGAATGGAGATAATAGTGATAGTTACTTTCTGGGGTTCCTGGGAGGTGTAACTGAGCTAATGAGTAGAAGTTCTCATCATAGTGCCAAGCAAATAGCACTCAACAGATGGTAGTTATTACACAGGGAATAAAACTATTGCATACTGATCTAATCATATGATGCATTTTTGTATTTTATATTTTAATTTGACAGTAGTGATGATTAGTAGATATAAATTAGTCTGTTTCCATAAAGGTCAATGACATACGTATGTATATGTGATCTATAACAATTCTCTTTTTCTTCCTTGAGCGTTTCCAGGATTCCACCTGGCCCATCAGAGGGTTAAATTTTCTTTTTTCCTAAAGGACTAGCAGCTTAGTTTTCCCCTAGCATTAGCTTACTTTTGTGCTGAGCATACATTATTGGATCATAGGCTTTCTTCTTTTTAGCACCCATATATTTTCTAAATCGATGATTTGCAAAGTAAAAGGGATTCCCTTAGGTAAATAGTTGGTAGGCAGGTCCATCTTGCCCTGCTTTCTGAGCAGGGGCAAAGACTCCCTTTAAGCCTTGTGTTGAGGAAGATGGTGGTATATCGATTTGCTGCCTGCTAGTTGCTCCATCATCACATCAGTTATAGGGAGAGTGGCATTATCCCTGCTCAGATTTATGTGGGCCTTTCTTTGTGTTTGGGTCTGAAAACCAACTCCAGGCTAATTGTATTCTTGAATAATAAATGAAGATCAAGGTCAGCTTGGCTCTGAATACAAGCCAATCTGAGTGTGAGTTAAATATCAAGTCCAAAAGAATTTTTTTTTTTTTTTGCAAACAAACACTGCTCTTAGATTAAAAACCAACCAAACAAACAAAAAGCAACAAAATAATAACCCGAATCCCAAATGATTTAATAGTAAAAAAATACTCTCTTTGGGGACTTTGGGTCTCAGGTGGCATGCATCTGGATGCCTTTAGTGCTGCAAGACGTTTAATGCTAAGGGCTGAAAATAGTATACCCCAGCTCTCCCTGGTATCGATTTCCCTCACACTGATTTAGTGTGGGGCCTCTTGGCTTCTCTCTACCACTTCTAGCAGCTGAGCTTTGGCCCCAAAGGGCTTTATTTAATGAAATCTTGGGGCTTATATGGTAAGAAAGCTGCCCCAGGAATTGGAGTTGTAGACATCCCAATGGAGAAAACATGAAGACAAGAGTCATGTGCTAGGTCTGTCCAGAGGATGGGATGATGATATGAAGCCCCCACTAAAGTATTTTTTAAAGAGAAGAGGGAGCAGCAGCCTTCAGATGACTGTTGAAAGTTAACAGAAGCTCTTGTTACTGAAAGATAAAGTGCTTACATGAAATATGTACAAAAGTTGCACTGGGAGAGGGAATCAGAGGGAAGGGAGCCACATATTAAAGAACACTGGCTATGTACTAGAGCCTGGTTACACACAGAAATGGCCTTGGGGAGAGTTAAACAAAAAAATTCCTTTAATGTTAACTTTTAAATTTAGAACAATGTTACATTTACAGAAAAACCAGATAGTATAGGGAGTTCCCATGTCCCCCACACCCAGTTCCCCTGTTATTAATGTCTGACATTACTATGATACATTTGTTATGATTAACAGACTAGTATTGAAAAATTATTAACTTTATTCAGGTTTCCTCACTTGCCCATCAGGGTATTGGTTTTAAAAATAGAAATTAAGAAAAATATCATGGCAAAATGAGGACAATCATAAGTTTTTATGCTTTCAGTATATAAGATCTTTACCTCATTTGTGTCCAGATCTTGATAACATTTTATATCACCATAATACTTTCAGAGCCTCATGCCTCAGAAGTTATGCCTTTGGTTAATTTAGCAAGATTGGACCATGCTTATCATGGCATGGGCTCCAAAGTCACCCACTAGAGTAAATGGAGTGAAAATGAGCATGAAGAACTAAAATGCATTGCTGATGCTGGCATGGACAACTTCCGTGTTGTCGAAGGGACCAGATAGGAATCTTCTGTTTGGAATTGTTGGGGTAAGAATCTGAAAGAAAGCATATTAGTTTGCTAGGACTACTATAACAAGTACCACAGACCTGTGGCTTCAACAACAGAAACGTATTCATAGTCCTGGAGGCTAGAAATCTGAGATCAAGGTGTGGGGAGGGTTGTTTCTTCTAAGGTTTCTCTCTTTGGCTTGCAGGTGGCCATCTTCTCCCTCTGTCTTCACATGGTCTATGCATGTCTGTGTTCTTACCTCTCCTGACACGGATGCTGGATATACTGGATTAGAGGCTACCCTAATGACTTCACTGAGATCTAACTACATCTTTAAAGTCCCTATTTCCAAATACAGACACATTCTGGGGTATCAGGAATTGGGACTTCAACATAAAAATTTTGGAGAGAGGCAATTCCATCCATAACAGGAATGGTAAAGGATTTGGTAAAGTAGGGGTATTTTATCCTCCAGACCTTGGTTTCTGGGAGTCTGGAAAGACTGACATTTGGTGCTTACTTTTGGCTATTTCAGAGGATTATGACAATGGAGAAAAATGTGAAAGACAGCACTTGACGTGTGAAGAAAACATGCTGTGTAATATGGCTTTGTTGGAAGCCCATTCCCGGAAGTTACCCATGGTGTTTGCACAGCTGTTCTGTCATTGTCCACATCAGCAGCCTGAAGGCTGATTTCCTGGTGAATTTTCACCTAATTTTCTTTGCAACTGCCTTTATAAGTGATAGTTTCATTTCTGCACTTTAAAAAATGCACCAGCCAGAATGCGGATTTATTAATTTACAATGAGAAATATAATCATCGAATGGACTGGATACTTCAGCCTCTTGACCAGCATGCACTTTTCCTGCAGACAAATCTAAGCGGGAAGCCAAATTATCATCAGAAGGCGGCTTGGTGAGCATGGAATCAGGCCAGGGGAGTTAGTTATGAGATTTGGCATTCCTGTGCTTTTTATTCTTTACACCAAGCAGCACTGAGCAGCACAGACTTACCACATGGGGCTGGTTGCCTCTGCCGTTGCTATTTCCTCTGACTTTTCATTGCTCCCTCTTGTCAACTCCTCATCACACAGGACCCAGCTCAGCCATCTCTTCCTCTGGAAAGCCTTAATTTCTCTGGGCAGACACAGTCCTTCTACTTCCTTACCCCTGTAGCACTTTATGCTGTATTTTGTATCTTATGTTGTGGTTATTTATTTGCTCACCTGTCTCCTCACTGAGCTCTGAGAAACTTGAATGAAGGGACTTTTTACTGTGTACAGCACATGACAAATGGTCAGTGTTCAATCCATACTCAACTGATTAATGGAAGTAATAATTATGATAATTTAAATTATGCTATAGTTTGTTTTCATTTTTGCTTTATAGTTTGCAAACACTTCCCAGGAAGTTGTTCATAAGGCATGATCTTTATGCTAATCTGACATAGGCAGATGAAAACATGCTTATAGATCTAAAGATTTATCTAACTCTCAATTAATGAATTCACTTTCCACCAAGCCTATTTGTCTTTGTGACTGGAATCTTACCTCCCTTTTACCCTCCCCACCCTTGCCCATGCTTGGGCCTCCTTCTTATATCCTTAGTTTGCCTCTTCTTCCCTTAGGATCCCATGGCCCTTTGAATGCATGGTGTTCTAATTCTGAGGGGACTGCTCCAGCCCCATCTTACTGGGGAGAGTTCATGACTCCCCTGCTGTGTTCTCCCTTCTTCTCAGGACACATCCCTCCTAACACATCTGCCTTCCAATTTCCAGGTCAAACTCCCATTCCCTCAGAAATCTAGTCTTAAGAAGAAAAAACGTGACTAAATTTCACTGGTATGAAGATATTAATAACCTCCTAGGGTTATTTGCATCTTAAAATTTTAAGATGAATTCCTTATAGTACAGTTTTGGAAGTGGGTTACGTCTAGCCATATTGACATCTCCCGTGCTCTCTCTCTCTCTCTCTCTCTCTGTTTCTCTGTATATGTGTGTGTGTGTGTGTGTGTGTGTGTTTGATTGTGTTAACTCTATATTTGGTAAAATTCCTAGGCCTTTAGAAACCATTTCTTTATTTTTAAAAAGAAATTTCTATACTTTGCAGTCCAGATGCTCCTATGAATGAGTTCTTCAGAAGATCAGCAACTAGTCATTATAACCTTTGGGGAGACACAGCGCTTCATGGATGAATCATTAGTTCTGAGCCCAGAGAACAAATCTGAAGGACCTTTTCATATCTTATAATTAAATACATTCTGCAGCTTGAAGATAAACATGCTGATCTGACAGTGAGTTAAGGAGGTTTATCAGCATTTGTGCACCTGCAGCGTTACACTAAAAGACATGACTTCATTAAAACTCACTGTGCTTGTGAGAACAATGAGGAATGGTCGTAGGTGTAAAAAAGAAAGACACTACTAGACGGTGGCTTTAAGCTCATCTTTGAAGGGATGAACTCATTCTATCCGACATGTCCAGCTGTGCAAACAGCAGCACCGAGTGAGCTGCAGTTAGCTGTACTAATATACAGGATTAGAACAGAGGCTGGGCCACATATAAATGTTGTGAATGCTTAATATACTTGAACGCTATGAATGCTGCACAGAGGGGGAATGAGAGCCCCAGAAGTGACAGAAGATATTTTGCTAACTGTCATGAAAGGAGATTGTATTTTCAGGGCCTTCTAAGAACACTTTTCTTGCTAGAGACTCTTTGCCTTTTGAGGCCAATGTTTCCTAGGATGAAAAACAATACAAAACATCAATCTCTCAAAAACTCCACAGGGATATAACAAGGGTTGCCACAGTTACCATTGTTCTTTCATAAAATCTCAGAAGAGGAAACTGTGAGTGTGCATGTGTGTGTGTGTGTGTGTGTGTGTGTGTGTTTGGACCTTACCTTCAATAACATCTCAGGTTACAGAACAGGTAGATGGGTGGTCCAGATAGCCATCAGCAGTGAGACACTAAGAGTTCAGGCAACAAGGACACAGAGCCTTGTCTAGAAGACCTGGTCATGAAGGTATTAAGGAGTGGGCTGAAGGGAACAGAATTCAGGTTCTAAGACCCTTGGCAATAGATAGAAGGGTCCAGTGGCAAGACAGACCTTCACACTCTGCTGACCTCATCTGAGGATGTCTTGGTGGGAATGAATTTTCTATATTCTCCCTACCATTGGAGGAAGCTGGGGGTAGACTGAGCTGAGCTGAGCCCCTTCACAGGGTAGAAGGAGGAGGGTGCAGTGGAGGGGACTCAGCAACTTTCAAACATCTGACTCATCCCCAACTCTCTTGGCACTGCCACAGAAACTGAAGAATGAAGTGCTCACAATTCCTCCTTTCTTATTTCCTTAAGACCTCAAAATGATAGCTATCTTTGAAACTTTTCTAAGTAGTGCAGAATATATGCAGGTTAATTTCTCTTGGGAGCTGAACACTGTGGGTTTTGCTCACATTCCAGGACCTTACTGATTGAACCTCTTTAAGAGGTGGTCCACATCATCACTCTTCCACATCTGATATATATTTAATATAATATACATAAGTGATTCTAGAAGACTAGGAATACTTCTGAAAATTTCACAGTAGTCTGTAATTTTACACTTAAAAAAATTTTTTTGTCAATGTCACACAAAACTTAAGCCATCTCTTTGTTCTTTTGATAGAACATATGGCAAGAGCTGAAACAATCTGTTTCTAAACAAAGTTTACTTAGATAAAATGTGGGCATGAGATAAAGTCAGAGATGATGGAAAGGATACAATTCCACGTTGCAAATCATCAGTCATCTTTTTAAAAATATGGACAAATTATCTTGAGTGAACATCACATATGCATATTGGTGTCTAGATAAACTATAAACTCCTTTAAGAATGTTATTTGCTGGGGATGCCTGTGTGGCTCAGTCTCAAGTGTCTGCCTTTGGCTCAGGTCATGATCCCAGAGTCCTAGGATCCATCTCTGTATCAGGCTCCCTGCTCAGCAGGAAGCCTGCTTCTCCCTCTCTCACTCCCACTGCTTGTGTTCCCTCTCTTGCTGTGTCTCTCTCTGTCAAATAAATAAAATCTTAAAAAAAAAAAAAGAATGTTATTTGCTGCTTTTACATCCCCATCAACCTAGCACAATACTCAGCACAGTATATAAATATGAAACACATGTAACTAGCACAATACTTAAGATTGCTCATGAATTTCTCTAAGTCACATCACACTTAGTCAACCCCCTTGGCAATGTATCCAGGCTTGTCCATTTCTTGCATCACAGATGATACAGCTCAGGATTTATTGGCATGTTGGTCAATAAGTTACTGAAGTTAATCTCCATTTAATGAATCATCAGCAAGGGAGAGAGACAGATGACAAGTGTTCAATTTTCAGAAATCTCTTGCCC
The DNA here is from genome assembly GCF_020171115.1 of Neogale vison. Taxonomy (NCBI): domain Eukaryota; kingdom Metazoa; phylum Chordata; class Mammalia; order Carnivora; family Mustelidae; genus Neogale; species Neogale vison. The sequence continues at coordinate 159,229,280 of NC_058094.1, read as the reverse complement.
AATCTGTCTCTCTTCCTCCTTTCTTCCTAATTATTGATTTAACGTATGAGCCCCTCCTCCCAATTCTTCAGTCTGCACCCCTGGGTGTTCAGCCTTTTAAAGATGTTCTCATTAGAGTCAATAATTCACCATGGCATATTATATAGTGCCCTAAATATCTATAAAGCTGTTCTTTCATGTTGTACATCCTGGGGTGTTCAAATAATTAATTTGACTAACTATAAGGAACAATACCTTCTATTGTGAATGGTATTAATGTACTATCCACAGAGGCACATGTATAGACGGGGCTGTGAAACAACCTCTGCAGGAGAATTTCTCAAGAGGATTTTAATGTTGAGAGTCAGGTAGTTCTGTTCTTGAATCTATATGGATACATAAAATACAGTGTAATTGTGATGTGGAATTAGTCAATTACCAATTGACTCAAATACTTTCTTTGGGCATTTCTTCTTCCTTCTAATTTTTAAGAGTAAAAGAACCCTTAGAAATAGTTTACTTGGGCACCTGGGTGACTCAGTGGGTTAAAGCCTCTGCCTTCAGCTCAGGTCCTAATCCCAGAGTCCTGGGATCCAGCCCGCATCGGGCTCTCTGCTCAGCAGAAAGCCTGCTTCCTCCTATCTCTCTGCCTGCCTCTCTGCCGACTTGTGATCTCTGTCTGTCAAATAAATAAATAAAATCTTAAAAAAAAAAAAAAGAAATAGTTTACTTAATGTCATTAAAAATGCTTGCTTGAAATAAAGCATTCCAAAGACATAATACTGAGACCCAGGAAAAAATCCCAATGTTCTGTCTCTCACATTGATTCAGAACTGTTCTGGTTTCAAAATAGATATTCGTAGGAAAGTTAAAGACTTTTAATTAATTAATATTAATGAAGATGATTCATAATCTAACTTGGCTTCCTAAAAAAAGGTAGTAACGATATGCACATTAACATTTTAATTTTTTTAAAGATTTTATTTATTTATTTGACACACAGAGAGAGATCACAAGTAGGCAGAGAGACAGGCAGAGAGAGAGAGGGAGAAGCAGGCTCCCTGCTGAGCAGAGAGCCTGATGTGGGACTCGATCCCAGGACCCTGGGATCATGACCAGAGCCAAAGGCAGAGGCTTAACCCACTGAGCCATCCAGGTGCCCCAACATTTTAATTATTGATAAGAAAAATGCAGATTCCAATTTAGTTTGTAGTGAATTGGTAACTAGATAAATAAAATAGTATTTTTAAACGTCTGTGGTATAATTAAGAGTCAGGGGTCCCAGATTCAGATTCTGCCAATAACTGCCAATAACTAACTAGGTAACTTTGAGTAAATCACTGAACTTAACCTAGGCTCAGTTTTCTCAATCCTATAAAATAGAGATGAGTTCCTTCCAGTGCTAGTATTCTATATTTTTGTTTATGACCATCACTTAGATACTCAATGAATGAATCACTCATTAAATTGGAGTAGAAAAATTCAACAGCCATCATTTTTTTTCTTGAATAAATCCTTCAGGGAGGAGATATTTATGGAGCCAAGAGATGTATGAATTATTGTCAAAATATTTTTATTTATTTGTCAGAGACGGAGAGTCAAAATATTTTTATTTCCTTGTGCAGAGTGGTTCTTAGGCTGATACTCTTGCTTTATAGGAAACTGACTCAGAAAACCCAAGCTAGAATGTAGATCTATCCATTCTAGGTCACAGTGTGAAAATTTCTATTGGAAAGCTAGGAACAGTTCTTTTTTATATTTTTCCAGCTTTACTGAGATATAATTGATACATATTATGTAAGTTTAAAGTGTATAACCTATATATTACAAAATTATTACAATAGTGATAGCTGGCACCTCCATTAACTCACATAATTGCCATTTCTTTTCTGTGGTAAGAACATTTAAGATCTAGTCTCTTAGCAACTTTCAAGTATAGAATATGATAATATTAATAATAGTATTATATATAATGTAATATATTATATATATAATAATAATATTAACTATAATCACCATGCTGTACATTAGATCTCCAGAACTTACTCATTTTATAACTGGAGTTTATACCCTTTGACTAGCATCTCCCAATTTCTCCTACCGCTAGCCCCTGGCAATCAATTTCTTATTCTGTTTCTAGGAGTTCAATTTTCACATATAAATGAGATCATACAGTATTTGTCTTTCTATGACTTATTTCATTTAGCATAATGCCCTCAAGATCCATCCATGTTGTTGCAAAGACAGGATTTCCTTCTTTCTTATGGATGAGTATTATTCCATCGTTTGTATATTTATCCATTCATCCACTGACAGACATGTAGGTTGTTTCCATACATTGGCTATTGTGAATAATGCTGCAGTGAACATAGGAGTGCAGATATCTTTTTATCCTATTTTCATTTCCTTTGGATATATGCCCAAAATAAAGACAGATGGATTATATATTAGTTCAATTTTTAATTTTTTGAGTGATCTTCACACTGTTTTCTATAGTGGCTGTGGCAGTTTACAACCCCACCAATAGTGCAAAACTATTGCTGGGAGTAGTTCTTCAGTCAAAAGTACGGACCTGGAATCACAGTAGCCACAAACTTTAGCCACACAAACTAGGAGAGCAGACGGTAACCTGGTGGACAAAAGATGCTGCCTTAGAGATCAGACACACCAAAGTACACTATGCCTAACCACCTGAGGATATCCCCACCTGGTAACTCAAGCCACACCTCTTTGCTCCATCCTTGGATGACATCTTGAATGAAAGCAAAGGACTGAAAATGTCTAAAAAATCTGAGACTGAACTTTATTTCCTGGAGAGAAACTAAGCACTACTTCAACCAGATTAGACATATGTTTTTCTTTCCTGCCATCCAGCAAAAAGCAAAGACTTATTAGGTTATAAAGAAAACAGAACAGGTTGCATTTCTAAATTTTTTGCACATCCAAGTGCATTAAATATGAGTCACTACTACACATGATTCCCTGCTGTGGCACAATCAATGATATAAAGACTGTATTTTACAGACTAAACATTCCTCCAAATTTAACATTGGAATCCTAAAAAAGAAAGACAATATTTCTCACACATTTTATCAAATTTGTTACTAAAAGTCCTTTGTCTCCAGGCATATCAATCTGGGGACTATTCCTAAGAACCCAATTGGCACAACTTTTTGGAGTTAATAAAATTGTGTTCCCACTGGTTTCCATTGCTGTTTTATGCACAATTCCCCACTGAGTATTTGATGAATTTCTATTCCCCATTTTTTTTTTTGTGAGTATGCTGAGGATCCATGTCTTGTCACAGGGAGGAAGATGATTTCCTCTGATAACATTCCCCTGGCACCTGAGGAGCTTATCACAGCCCTTTATTTGGCTGTTTCTGTTATGTTGGCATGGGTCCAGAGCACTGGGAAAGAAAGGGTTGTGCTTTTATAAGGAACATTTTATTCCCTCTTGGGAAAAGTGAACATGACTCAATGTCAGGAAGAGAAATTCTTCATACAGATAAAGAGAATGAACATCTGCCTAACTCTTAATAGTAATAACACATTTAATGGTCCTTTTGTATTCTGTTTTCTTGGGGAACTCATATTATTTTAGAAAAACTGATTTCTTGAAACCAGATCTGCTCCAGCCTTTTTGTAAAGAGGGACTATTTTGTTCTTCCAAATGACCTATGAGGTAGGGAGGGCCGAAATGTTAAGGTCCAGTTGAGTGTGGTAGAAGGTTGGTGAAAGGAAGATTTCTGAAATAAAGGTCCTGAGTTGGGTGTGCAAGCTGAACTTTCTTCTTGTTTAAGAAGTTGATGGCGGGCGAGGGGGGGGGGCGCCTAGGTGGCTCAATGGGTTAAAGCCTCTGCCTTCGGCTCTGGTCATGATCTCAGGGTTCTGGGATCGAGCCCTGCATCAGGCTCTCTGCTCAGCGGGGAACCTGCTTCCCTTCCTCTCTCTCTCTCTGCCTACTTGTGATCTCTGTCAAATAAATAAAATCTTTAAAAAAAAATGGCTTCAACCTCATTAAAAAAAAAAAAAAACAAGTTGATAGGGGGATTTCATTGATTCCAATTCAGCAGTTCCTATGGGTTCCAAGGACATCCCTACCCACCACATTAGGGGCAGTAGCACAGTTTGCCTTAATTTTTCTTCTGTAATGAAAACATATGTTTTCCAATGATCAAGGTAGATAATTTGTTTTTTGCTCCCTGTTTTCTCCAGATGCCTACACCCTGAATGAAGATGCTTCATGTTGCAGAGATTACTACCTATCCTCTAAGAGCTTTTTCTATGTCATCTACCTTCCTTAGTAATTGAGCTCTCAATTTCTTTTGGAGAGGGCATACCACCCCAGAATACATATTATAACCCCCAATCTCCCTTATGGTTTTACGTGGCCACCTGATTCTGTTCTGGCCAATGGAATATAAATGGATAAACAACTTTTAGATATTGTTCTTAATATCCAATGCAAGATGAAATATTTCTGTCCTCTGTCATCCTTTTTACTGCGTGGAATATCGATGAAATGGTAGAAGTTCCAGCAGCTTTCATGGATCATAATCTTGGGAATGGAAGCCATGTATGGACATGCAGAACAACAATAAAAGAGGCTAGACATCCTGACACCATGGAGCTCCCATATTATCTCTGGACCATCCATCTATGGACTGCTATACCACAGAGAAATAAACAGCCATCTTATTTAATTCAGTTTTTTTTTTAATTTGAATTCTAGTTATCACCTAATTTTAACTGATACGGTCATCCCAAGCCTTTATTCAGCTATTAACCATAATTCTATTGTGCAAAAGAAGACATACTTGTTTTCTACAATGGATAAATTCCTGAACTTTTTTTGGGGTAAATTTGAAGATATTTAAAATGTAATAATAGGGGCTATAGTTTAAAGAAACTGTATAGTAAGTTCTTTTATATAGGATTTACACTTTTTTGTTACAGAAATATTTAATGATCTAAATCTTGAAACAGAAAAATACAACATTAGTGGCACTACTGGTAAGATCTAAATAAAGTCTAGTGTGGTTAATAATATTGCACTAATGTTCTTTCTTTAGTTTTTATCATTGTACTATGGATTTGTAGGACGTTCATAGTAGGAGAAACTAGTTAAAGGTCATAGAGAAACTCAGTACATCTTTCCTTTTATGGTGGTAAATATATACATAGCATACAATTTATCATTCAAACCATTTTAAAATGTATAGTTCTGTGGCATTAGTGTTCTGTGGCATCATATTATTCTGCAACTATCACTATCATCCATCTCTAGACTTTCATCTTCCCAAGACAGCATGGTACTGGCATAAAAACAGACACATAGACCAGTGGAACAGAGTAGAGAGCCCAGATATGGACCCTCAACTCTATGGTCAATTAATCTTTGACTTTCATCTTCCCAAACTGAAAGTCTGCACTCATTAAACACTAACTCCTCCTTCTCCCCCATTCCTTCAGCCCCGGCAACTACCATTCCACTTTCTGTATCTATGAATTTGACTACTTTAGATACCTCGCATGATTACAATTATACAGTATTTGCTACTGGCTCATTTCATTTCATTTAAAATGTCTTTAAGATTTATCCATGTTGTGGTATGTATCAGGATTTCATTTCTTTTTAAGGCAGAATAATAATTCATTGTTTTCATGTTTTTGAAAAATTTGTGATCATACTGCATGTAATGATATACAACTGCAGTTTATTTTTTTCAGCTTACAGAATCCTTTCCCAAATTATTAATAATTTCTCCTAAACATGATTTTAATGGCTGTATAGTATTCCATTCTATGCTAGCATTTCCCACATTAAAAAAATTTTTTTTTAATTTAATTTTATTTTTAGAGAGAGAGGGCATGAATGGGTTGGGAGGTAAAAGAGAAAGAGAGAATCCCAAGCAGGCTCCATGCACAGCCCAGAGCCTGATGCAGGGCTTGATCTCCCTACCCTGAGATCATGACCTGAGCCAAAATCAAGAATCGATGCTTAACCCACTGAGCCACCCAGATGCCCCATTTCCCACATTTTAATTTTTTATTTAGAACATTTCCTGTTTTTCATTTTATGAAAAAGTGTAAGACCTTTGCAGACCAATTTTAGCACATAATAATTTTGGATCCATTCTAAATTATTTATAAATTGTTCCATGTCGTCTATTTATCTCTTGAGGATCCTATTGTTTTTCTTACTAATTTATATAACTAAGATAGAAACACTTTAATATAACAAAACAAAATTTTATCATTCATGCTCACTTGATTGTAGACATACTTGCATTCTAAAACAAAAAGATAGCTGTGTATTATAATAAAATGAATCATCTCATGATCTCAATGGAAAATTTTGGCCTTATATGCATAGGATATTAGTAAGTGGATTTAATTTTTTACTTAAAAAACAAGTAGTTAATAATATTGAGTATCATAACTTTAATGTTTTAAAATATATGTATATAGCATGTACCATAACACCCTTCTTAGCCAAGACTAATTTCTTTTATCAAGGATGAAGATTTAAGAAAACTGGAAAGGGAAGCTCTCCTGCACTGGAGGCAGTTATTCTGAAATCATAAATGTTAATGTCTCAAAATGTTTCTCTTTTCAGTTGAACAGAGAGGTCTAAAAGAAGATTAAAAAAGCATAAAATTCTTCACTCTTGAGCCTTTGAAACTGACAATTTCTATTGAAAAAAATTTTAAATATGTGCACACCACAGATAAAAGAAACAGTTTTTGAGTGGAATTGGATGTTTCGAATGCAATGAAATGTTTAAAAGTTTAAGTAATTGTTAGAAAAATTTCCCCAAATGGAGGGCAAGGAGAATAATTGTGGAACTAATAAGCTACATGTGAGGGTAAAAAGAAGAGGGACCAACTGGACGCTTCTTTGGGAAGCTGATTGTAAGTCCAGTTCCAGATGATAAGTGTATCCAGAGGGGACTCTAACTCCAGCTTCTCAAGGACACATAACTCAATGAAGTTAATCCTCATGGTGATTTTTTAATTTTGTTTGTATATTTAGGCTTTACCTTATGTATTGCTTTAAGACTCCTTTCTTGATATAGTATCATTTTTCTCCCTTTTTGAAGTAACAAGATCCAAGAAAATTCCCCTCCAATCCAAGAAAATTCCCCTCCACCACCCCAATATTAACATTTTAATCCTAGGTCAGCTCCTGCGGAATTATATCTGGATTTAAGCACACCATTTTGGAGGGGTGTCTGACTGGCTTAGTTGGTAGAGCATGCAACTCTTGATCTTGGGATTGTGAGTTCAAGCCCCATGTTGGAAGTAGATATTACTTAAAAAGAAAAAAGTATACCATTTTGGAGTTTCAAAAGTATGTTTTTTATTATTTTAGATTTTATTTATTTATTTGTCAGAGAGAGAGAGCGAGCATGCACAAGTAGGGAGAGTGGCAGGCAGAGGGAGAAGCAGGTTCCCCATTGAGCAAGGAGCCTGATGTGGGACTCAATCCCAGGACCCTGAGATCATGATCTGAGCTGAAGGCAGACGCTTAACTGACCGAAACACCCAGGTGTCCCTCAAAAATATGTTTGAAATAATATTGAACTATAGTACTAAAATTGAAAAATGTACAATGAACAATTTTTAAAACTTATGAACCAGTAGTAGTTCAGTAGTTCACCAAAGACACATGGAGAAAAATTTCTTTAATACAATATGCTTTCAGCAGAAGGCTTTAAGGATAACAGAGGTGGGTACTGACCTAAAATAATATTAATAAAGTCCTTTTAAATTTTTTTAAAAAGATTTATCCATTTATTTTAGACAAAGAGAGCATGAGTTGGGGGAAAGGCAGACTCCCCGTCAAACATGGAATCCCACATAGGACTTGATCACGCAACATGAGATCATGACCTGAGCCAAAATCACTTTTATGAATGAACACAGCTGGTACTATGAGTGAGATTAGAAGTTTCTAAGTGAGACTGGGGACATGAAGAGTGTCCCTGAGAAAATATTATTTCAGCTGAGGCCTTTGAATGAGAAGGGCTTAGACACACAGAGTCAAGAGATGAATGATCTTGGCAAAAGGAGTAGCTTGTTCCAAAGGTGCTGGGGCAGAAATGAACTTGTCTGCTTTGAGAATCCTAGGCTGGGAGCTTAGAGAGTGAGGGTAAGAATAATGGGAGCTGAGGCTGGAGAGAGGCAGGGCGAGAGCATGCAAGGCCTGGGAGGCCACATATTGTCAATGTAGGGAAGTCAGTGAAGACTCTACAGAGGACCTACAAGATCTTTAAGTATGACTGGAAAGATCCTCCTGGCTGCTACTCGGTAGAGGAAAGGCCAATAGAATTGGGAGGACCAGAGGGGAGGCCACCACAGCAGGTCAGGTAGGAGATGGAGAATGCTCAAATTGGGTATGAGCAATGGGGAAAGAAAGACATGGCTTGATCAGAAATGTGTTTTGGAGGTAGAACTGACAGCACTAGATGATGGGGGTAGAAATGAGGGCAAGAGATGTCAGGTTTCGGGGATAACACAATAACAGATAGATGCACAGAGAATTTCTGGACCACTGAGGTATAATCAACCCAGACTGAGGTAGAACAGAGAGAGAGTCAGAAAAAGCTTGCTGAGTTGAGTCGTAGAGAACTAGTCAGAGTTGGCCAGGCAAGGAGAGAAGGTATGAGTGAGGTGGTAAAGGTTCCAGGTAGAGAGGGTACTTGGCAAATGTAGGGAAGGGAATGTGTAGTGTATGTGTGTGTGTGTATGTGCGTGTGTGTACTATAAATGGCTGTGGTTTTGTTGAATTATGAACTGTGAGACATGGAGAGATGTGAAAGAGAGTCAGGAGACCAGTCCAAAGACAGATCTTGGAGGGGCTTGCAGGACACTTCAGGAGTTTGCATGCCATGAGAAGGCATGGTTTTTAAGCAGGAACATAACCTTTTTGTAATTTACAGAGAGAACTGTAGCTATTTTGGAGGAGGTTGCAACCTCCTATAAATCAGACTTGAATTGGCATAATGACACCAAAGGTGGCTGGAGTAGATACACTCAAGAAATGTAAAGGTAAAAAGTAAAATTGGCAGACTTTGTTGACCTATCATTTATGGCAGATGGGGAAGAAAAGGGAGTCAAGGTTGAAGCTGAGTTCTCTAGCTTGAGTGGCTGGATGGAGAACACAGGTCTGGAAAGTTTTGGGGTATGAGTGTAGGGGTAGAAGCATGATGAGTTCAGTATCTGTGTGCCCAGAAGAGTGCTAGAAAACCATACAGAATATAAAAAGTCAAGAAGCCAATCACTCCTTAAGTACCTAATTTGTGCAAGGTATTATAAGTCTGTGAGTACTGTGAGTAGGAATTCCAACTCTCATTTACAGATGAAACAATGAAGTGCATGGAGAATTTGACTCTCTAAAGGCATAGAGGTAAAGGTCCCCGAGCTTATGAAAGAGCTCATGGTGAGGGAGAGGTTGAGAAGCACAAACATGTCACTTACTAGGATTAAATGCTAAGTTACTGGTTAAAACAATGGGTAGTAAAGACATTCAAAAGCCTAAGAACAGAATGGATGGGAGTATTTGGGAATTCCTATGGGAGGTATGGTACCACTATTGAGGACTTCAGGGTCATTGCAAATGGCAATGGTTTCTGGCTTGCATGTTAGGGTCACACAGGATTTTAACCCCCTTCAGGTGTGTTATATCCTTCAAGATGAGAAACATCATCAGAGAGTTTATTCTTGGTACTTTTCACTTGTATACATTCCAAACAGTTAATTGTATGTTTTCATTTCAGAGGAAACCCCATTTCTCTAGCATGTCCAGTTGATTCTCTGAACAGTTTCCATTGTTCCCAAGAACCTAAGTTTTTTTGGATCAGAGGATAGCTATGTAGGAAAATCACAACAGGGTTGAACAACTCACTTCTCTGGGCTAGAACAGTACATATAGTAATATCAAAGCTCAGCAGTCTTTTATACAAAATGGCCCAAGCCACTGGCAATGGGAAGAGTCCCTACATAACTGACAGTGTTTGATCCAAAAATGAGGGACAGAGAGAGCGAGACTACTTGACTAGCATTTACACCATATCCCATCAGCAGAATCATCATAGCTGACGCTGGCCTGAAATCCTTCACTACAGAAGATCTCACTGAGATGGGATATCCTGGCACCATAAGGATACTCAGCATCCAAAATGCGGATTATAATGACATTTTACTTTAAACACAGTTTATCGGTTCTGGAATGATTGGTGGCATAAGTAAGAATATTGGTAATCCTGGCTTTTAAATGTTAAGAGTTTAATTTAGGTAAGGATCTTTTGTAAGCTTTAAATCCTGGCCTTCTTTTTTTTTTTTTTCCAATTTATTTATTTTCAGAAAAACAGTATTCATTGTTTTTTCACCACACCCAGTGCTCCATGCAAGCCGTGCCCTCTATAATACCCACCACCTGGTACCCCAACCTCCCACCCCCCCGCCACTTCAGTCTGAGGGGTTTGAAATCCTGGCCTTCTTAAATAAGTTTTTTCCTATCCTAAAAATCCTGTAGAGATAGAGTAAAAATTAAAGGCTAAAATGAAGACAAAATGACCTCTAGGGCTAAGCTAAGCCTACCTATTTGCTTCCATGTATTAGCTCCGTGAATTTGCTGCTTTTTCTTTTTTTTTTTAAGATTTTATTTATTTATTTATTTATTTATTTGTCAGAGAGAGAGAGAGCGTATAAGCAGACAGAGTGGCAGGCAGGGGCAGAGAGAGAAGCAGGCTCCCCGCTGAGCAAGGAGTTGGATCCCTGGAATCATAACCTGAGCCGAAGACAGACTGAGCCACCCGGGCATCCTGAATTTGCTGCTTTTATAGGTAAAAATATTTTGAATAGCAACAGTTTTATCTGGTTCAACCCAAAGTACTGAAATCACTGCAGAAAATCAACAGCCTCTACTTTCCTTATGAGCTTCACAAAAAGCTCTTCCTTAACTTCCTTTTATAGCATTTTCCATTGTCTTAGAATTCATTCATTCAGGAAGTTCTTACTACTGACCCCAATCCCTCTTGAATTAATTAAAGCCATTTTACATCTCCTGTTCAGAAAGACCATTAAAAACGACAGCTTCTCATTGCTTATTCGAAACCCCTTCATCATTCTGAAGACTGTAATGAGGTGGCAGTCTCCTTTCTCCAACTTAAATAAAGTCTCACTAGCTTTTCCTCAAGGACCTATTCTCTTTCAATTTTTAGATATTGGTAGTGAGAAGATACCAGGTATGTGAACTCAGGCAAGCACTTGAACATTCTGGGACTTGGCTTCTTTGTTTGCAAAATGAGAGTCCGGAATAAAATCAAATGCGTTCCCACTGCTGCTCAGAAAAACTTTCTTAGGGGATTCTGGGAAGGCACAAGGTGTGTGTGTGTGTATGTATGAGGTTGGGGGGAGGGAGGTTATTTCTGTTCTACTTTATTGTTTTTAAGATTTATTTATTTATTTGAGAGTGAGAGAGAGTGTGTGAGTGGAGAGAGGGGCAAAGGGTTAGGGAGAGAAAGGCAGAGAAGCAGACTCCCTGCTGACTGCAGAGCGAGGTGGGGCTTGATCCCATGATCCCAAGATCATGACGTGAGCTGAAACCAAGAGTTGGAGGCTTAATTGACCAAGCCACCCAGGTGCCCCTTTCTACTCTGTTTTACCTTACAACTACTTACAAATTTTTTAAAGTTACACATGCTATGGTCGCCTTCCCCCTTCCCACATACCTTCACTTGAGCATACACATATACATATTATCAAAAAAGAAAATACAGAACAGTCATTATAAATAGCATTTAAAAAATCCTAAATAAATTATCAAGCAAAATTCAAGAACATAGTTAAAAAATAAAATACTTTGATCAATTTAAATATAAAAAATTCAGCTAATTATAATTCATTAATATAGATAATGTCTACTATGAAATGGAAAATTTTTACAATAATCTCTAAAGATGCTAAAAGTGAATTCAATAATTTTAATGTTCATTCTTGATTTTAAAAATGAAATAGGACTAGATGGACATTTCCTTAGCCTGATATATATTTCTATATCTCAACCAAGAAGACTGTCTGCTATATGACTAAAAAGAAATCACTAGACACACTCCCAATAAAGTAAAGAACAAAGCAAAACATCCAATTTTAATCAAATTATCTAACATAGGTCTGGAGATACTAGCCAACAATTCTGAAGAAGAATCAGATTGGGGACTTGAGCAGTCAGAGAAAATCTCATTATAAAGCTATTATAATTAAGAAGTATATTGACACTGGAACAGAATACAAAATACAGGAGCATCTATACATATGCTTAAATCTGAAAAAAGATAGAAAGGCCACTGCAGATCAACAGATAAAGAATGGATTATTCATTAAATGATACCAAGTAGAATTGCCAGATAGAATACACAATGCTCAGTTAAATTTGATTTTCAAATAAACAACAATATTTTAGTAAGTGTGGCATGGAACACTTCTTTTTCTCAAAGAAAATGTTGAAAAGACAAGTTATGAATTTAGAGTTTTTTTGGTAACATGGCAAAAAAGAATTAATATTTAGAATAAAGAATTTCTGCAAATCATAAAAATGTCAATGGTAAGACAACAAAAAAAGAAAAAAGGCAAAAGACAATGATGAGGTAGTTTTTAAAAAGAGGAAGCACAAATTAGGTTAATTAGAGACACTATTTTGCATTACCTAATGGCAAACATACTCAATACTGTATTTTGGAAAGGATGTGGAATGACGTGAACATAAATACCTTACTGGTGGCCATGTAAATTAGCACAACCACACTGGAAAATATCTAACACTACCTGGACAAATTCAATATGCAAATACTCTGCTTATAGCATTTTTACTCTTTTGTGCCTGCATCCCAGAAAAACTCTTGAGTATGTTCATCTGTATAAATATGCAGGAATGTTCAGGACAGCCTTATTTGTAATAGGAAAAAACAACAACAACAAAAAAGAAAATAAATCCAAATGCCTATGACCTGTAGAAAGAGTAAATAAATTGTGGTGTCTTTTTATAAAAGAATACTTTACACAGGGTAAATGAACAACATAAACTCTTCCTATGCCTACAACATGGATAAAAATCAAAAGTATAATTATAGGAATAAAAAAAAGCAAGTCACAGAAGAGTATATACAATGTGACTCTATTTATATAAAATCCAAAGTCAGGCAAAACAAAAGTACACACAAGACATAAACTAAAATGCAGGAGAATTATTACTATAGCTAGTAGAAATCAAATATTAGGTCACTTTCAGTGGGAATCAAATGACCAGGTCATTTTTCTAGACATCGAGCTTTGGAATAGCTTAAAACTTGGTCTTTGTCCACCTTTTTGGTTAGAACATAGAGTGGACCTAATTCTTTCTTCTTTCCCCATCAAGCATGACCATTTCTATTTCTTTAATTGGACTCTCTCCTTGAGAGAGAGGGTATCCCACTAAGGTGGGATACCACCTTAGTTGACTCTGCTCCAAATACTATTTTTAATGATGGGACAAATGTGTTTTCTCTTTCTATGTCTATCTCTGGAACCTCTTTCTTTAATGTTGATGGGAGTGGTGGCATTCCATCCCACTGCAGTGCCAAATTTTGGCATATGGAGTTTGTTAGGTTGGTGGTGAGGGTGAAGGAAGATGGTGGAATAAGGATGAAGGCGAATGGTGACATGTGGTACACACAGCACAGATTCTTCCTTAATGCCAGGCCATTCACAGTGATCTATCTTAAAAAAGAAGATTCTTATTGGTCCAAATTAGGTTACCTGAGGTCTGAATATGGCATAGGGCCAAAGCTTCAGTTAATAATAAAAATTAAAAAAAAAATAACAAAGTAATAATAAAAATTAAAAATCAAATAAAAATAATTAAACCAAAGCTTCAGCTAATAAAAATAAATTTAAAATAAAAATTAAAATAATAAAAAGTAAAAAATAAATTAAAAAACAATTTAAAAATTTTAAAAGTACTGTTTTCTTTACTTTTTGCCTTTTTTGGTGCTTTAAAGAGAAAAGGGTTGACTCTTTCAAGGCAGAATTTCTTTTCCACTAATATACTCACCACATTTTCTAATGGTATTATGTCCCTTAATAGGAGGATGCAGATTTGTGAAGATGCTTCCCAAATTAAAATACACATTTAATGAAATCTCATTAAATAATACAGTCACAGTTCTTTCTTTAGATCTTGAAAATCTGAACAAATTACATCTTGAAAAATAAATGTAAAAGAAAAGTCCAGAAATGATAGAGGGGGAAAAAAGAACAATAAGGAAATTGCATTACAAGGAGAGAATACTTTTACAATCTTGAAACAAGGATGTTCTTTCTTAGCATGTTGTTAAGACTTAAGAGGAAGGATGAATAAATTTGACTTAACACAAAAGCAGATGAATGGAAAAGGAGGCCATAAATAAAGGTGAAAGTCAAGATATAAACTGGGAAATACATCTGTAAAAGGGTTTAATATTCTTATTATATTAAAGAGATTAAAACAAAAAAGAAAAACCTAATAGAAAAGTAGATAGAGTATTTATTACACAGGCAACTCAAAGAAAAAGAAATTCAAATGGTCAAGAAATGCTTTAAGAAATGTTCAACTTCACTAATAATATGTTCAAAATAAACTATTAGAAATCTATCCATCCATCCATCAATCTATCTAGCTATCTACTTTATTTGCTTTTTGCCTATTTTATTAGCAAAGATTTAGAAAAATTTAGAAGACCAGAGTTGTTGAGCAGAGGCAAACCAGCCGTTTCATATATGTCAATGGAGTAATATTTCTGGAAGGTAATTCGGCAATTTGTATAAAAAATTCAAGTGTAGTACCATATATCCTTTTGCTCAGCATTTTCCTTTAGAACATATTCTTGTGGAAGATATTGTTCATGGCCTACACAATAGCCACTTTCCATTCCCCTTTTCTTTCCTAAAAGTTTTTCCTTAAGACTTCTGATTTTCTAAGAGGTTAAATCAATTGATGAGCTGAGAGATGATGGGCATTAGTTCCCAGACCCAGGAAATGTATCATGGCTGGTCCCCTTTACCTATGATGGGTCTCGGGATGAGCATGCAACACAGTCCTGAGCAAAGACTCATTAGAGAAAGTCAGCTGGGGTACTCCCCTTCCAAGAGACAGCTTTTGGTCCCTGCTACTTCCTTCTTGCTGGAATGCCGGTGTGCAGATGAGGATGGTAGAGCAGGAGGGTTGAAAGAACAATGCTAGCAACTGCTTGTCTCTCAATATCTTAGTATGTGAGAAAACTCATTTTAAAAATCATTCTTGGCAGGGTATTTTTGTTGCTGTTGTTACTGCCAGCCAAATGCGTAGTTATAATTTACGCAATCCTATGGAAATACCCAAGTGTATAAATATGTATGTACAGAGATTCACAGGTAAGGCATTATTATAAATAATAGTGAAAATTTTAAAACACCTAAATGTGCCTCAATAGGAGACTAGTTAAATAATGTTAGGATTATTAGCTTATGTTATTAGGATTATTAGTATATGTATTAGTATATGTTAGGATTACTAGTTAGGATTACTACTAGTTAAATAAATGTTAGGATATTAAAAAGAATGAGTTACAACTACATGCACTAACTTGGAAATGTGTCTGTGATTTATTATTATAAGCAAAAATCAAGCTGCACAGAAGAGCATTTATAATGGTCCCATTTGGGTTATATTTATATATGCATATATACACAAACATGAAGGACACAAATGATGAATATAAAAGGTAATAAACTGCTTTTTGTCATTTCTACCAGAAAAGACATTGAGAAGGATTAAATTATACCAGGAAAATATTTAGGTTAAGTCAGCTATCCCCAAGTTTTAAAATCATCAGAGACCCTTTATATGATTTTTTCCTTATGGGCTCTATATTTAGAAAAAATGCATATCTAAGTATATATATTTGTTTCCATATTGATCTAAGATATAACCAATGATCTATGTTCATCAAGATTTGCAATATTATGCTACTGTATAAATGATTATCATGGTTGAGTTGCTAAGAAGCAGTAAAGATATAAGGAAATTGTTGAACTGTTATGTGCCAAGTTTTGTGTTCTTTGCTAAGCATTAGGCTAGCACATTTTCTCATTTCATTTCCTAGCAGTCAGCATTATCCCCATATGACAGATGAAAAAGCTGAGGTTTACAAGTTCCCTAACTGTACAGCTGGTAGAACACAGGGTTGTCTGGGTCTAATACTCTCAAGGTTTCTACTTTATACATTGCTAGTAACAAAATTCAGAAGTGTCTAAGGATACTCAAGTGATTCACTTTAGTTTGGCTGTCATTTTGGATTAGGTCCAAGAACAACCACAAAATCAATACTGGTTCTGATACAGGTAGTTGTGTTATAAACTGCCCATCTTTCTACTAGTTAACATATGCTAACGATAACCATTGTAGGCTAATAACTAATGAGCATACGCCATACGCCAATAATAATAAGATATAATTTCTGACCAAAGACACTTGACATTTTTGCTAGCCTGTAACCTTGGCCTGGATAACACATCATTTCTATAATTTCTATTAGGCATCTAGAAAGTTTGCAAATCCTCAATTTTGTCATAATGAAATTACAAGTTTCTCATTCCTGCAGTAGGAGACCAGTTGAGGTACTGAAAGAACTTTGTGTTTTTAAGTCACTGGTTATTGGCAGAAGACACTTTTAATACAAAGAAAGGTGAGTTATGCTACCAGCTTCTGTGGTTCAGTTCTCTGCCACTGACACTGGTTTGTTGGTGAGATAGTTGTGCTATAAATGGAGGCTTTCTGGAAGACTTGGTTGTATTAAATCTTTAATAAACCTAACCTGTATGGAATTCTGTGAGAGACTAATGCATTTTTAAGTTCCATCCTCTTGAAACTTAGAAAAATGTACATGACTGGACCTTGTTCCTGGGGATTCTGATTTGAGTCTGGGTTAAATGAAAGAGGTAACAAGGACATGGGTACATTTGTATACTTCCCCAAGTATTTTTCCTGAGGTTCCTACCTTCTGGTAAGTGAGAATTGTAAGAAAAGAAATTATTCCCATTATCCATCTGACAAATGCTTCTTATTTATATCTAGTCTCTTCAGTGGTTGACATATTGTTATGACTTCCTTTATAG
The DNA here is from genome assembly GCF_020171115.1 of Neogale vison. Taxonomy (NCBI): domain Eukaryota; kingdom Metazoa; phylum Chordata; class Mammalia; order Carnivora; family Mustelidae; genus Neogale; species Neogale vison. The sequence continues at coordinate 159,212,125 of NC_058094.1, read as the reverse complement.
ACTTGATGCTGAGGATTTACTATTCTCCCTTCCCCAGGCCCATTATCAAATATCTTGTAGACATTCTAGTTTGAATATCTTGTAATCACTCAGAATTCATCAGAGGTAGGATAGTTAACAAGAGTTTTCTATAAGCTAAATTAGGGTTTCATGCTGTTTTAGATATCCATTTCTGCTTATCAAATCACCCCCAAACTAAGCTGTTTAAAACCACTTCTGTGGGTTAGGATGCAGCTTAGCTACATGCCTCAAGGCATCTCACAAGGCTGCAAAGTGTTGCCTGGGGCTCAAGTCTCAGGTGAAGGCTTGACTGGAGATTGTTCTGCTTCTAAGTTCACTCATGTAGTTGTTGGCAGAATTCTGATCCTCACAGATTGTTGGACTCCCCAGTTCTTTGCTATGTGGGCCTCTTTATAGGACAGCTTGCCACATTGCAGCTAGTGTTTTTCAGAATAAGTGAGTGTAAGAGTAAGAAACACTTTGGCTTAAGCTAGGAGCCAAAAAATTTTTGTTACCTAATATCAGAAATTATATCCCATCACTTTAGCTGTATTCTGTTAGCTAGAAATGAGTCACTAAGTTTGTCTGACACTTAAGGGAGGGGATATTGATACTCGGAGATAGAGATCATTGGAGGCCATCTTAGGAAGCTGGGTACCACAGATGCTAAGTATCGAGGTGAACTGGTGATACAAACATGAACTGGAGGCCAAGTAGATGGACTGGGCTGGGTATTACAAGATTCAGGGGCATAGGCTGGAAAAAGGTCAAAGGCAGAAGCCTGTGCCCAAAGGTGGCAGGAGCGCACTAACAAGAGCAGAGTGGGCAGAAGGTGAAATTCATGGTTCAGAGTAGCTATGATAAAAGAGGTGGTTGTGAAGTCTACACCAACATCCTGATGATAATGGCTCAGGCCAGTAGAACCACACAGCACAGCTGAGGTTGACTTTGATTCCAGAACAGATAGGCCAGGATATTGGCGGCCACTGGACAGTGTGGGCCAAGAGATATAAGCAGTTCTGATGGCAAATTCTGCAGATGCTAGTGATTATCACTGAGAGTTTTATTCCTTGTGGAAGGGATAATTTCAGAGCTCTGACATTCATTATCTTCCCTCTTGAACCAAGTCTGCCTTCTCACTGTCCCTTCTTCTGTCAACGGAACCTTAATTCTCTTTATGGCCTCCTCCCAAACTCTTGGTTCCCCTCTTTTTCCCTCTCCCATATCCAACTGGTCTTAAATAACTGTTCAGTGAAAAAATATGAAAATAGCAGTGGGTTAAGCCTCTGCCTTCAGCTTAGGTCATGGTCTCAAGATCCGGGGATAGAGCCCTGCATTGGGCTCTCTGCTGAGCAGGGAGCCTGCTTATCCCTCTTAAGGGAAAAAATATGAAAACGGCATTCAGCAATCTGTGGAATTCAGGCAAGTTATGTAATCATTCATTCAATATACATTATTTGTGTACCTGTACTAAATGTCAGCTTGGACATACATCCTAATAGGGTACCCACAAGCACATGCAGCTATTGAGCATTTGAAATGTGGCAAATGTGATTGAAACGAAACTGAAAATTTAGTTATTTAAAAATTTTAAGTATTTTAAATTTAAAAATAGAAGCAGTGTAACGTTTTTCCATTAAGTACAAGTTTATTATTTTGGTAGGACTACATTTCACTTGAACCACTGAAAATTTAGCATTCATACTAAGATATACTGTAAGGGTGAAATACACAGTGGATTTTGAAAACTTAGTATGAGAAGAAGAATGTGAAATACCTCATTGGTAATTTTTATACTGATTAGTAGATGTTGAAATGATATGTACTTGGATATATTGTGTTTAATAAAATATATTATTGAGATTAATTTCACCTGTTTCTTTTTACTTTTTAAATGTGGTGAGTAAAAATTTTAAAATTACATATTGGACAGCACTGGGTTGGACTACAGCTTCTCAGTTATCTTTTCATTAAAATTCTTGGATGGTGGGGCGCTTAGGTGGCTCAGTGGGTTAAAGCCTCTGCTTCGGCTCAGGTCATAATCCCAGGGTCCTGGGATCGAGCCCTGCATCGGGCTCTCTGCTCAGCGGGGAGCCTGCTTCCTCCTCTCTCTCTGCCTGCTTCTCTGCCTACTTGTGATCTCTGTCAAATAAATAAAATATTTAAAAAAAAATTCTTGGATGGTAATCAGTCTATACAGCTTTTCCTCTCCAATATTTTGACAACCCAACCCCTGTATATGTTGCTTCACTGACACACTAACCTAAATGTCTCCAAGATGCATAAACATGTATAGCACTGAAAACAGCTTGGAAATAAAAATCTTTCTTTCAGATATCTGTATACTTCTCTAGAAATTTTCAATTAATGGCTGAATACCAACAGGAATTTCAAGTAATACTGAGAAGTTGTGATGCGCTTTGTCACAGTGTATGAATTGCACGTGATGTTTCCTTCTTATATTGTCAGTAGATTCTAAGAATCATTTGCCAGAAATTTGAGCAAATTACCAGTAGATGGTGACCTTCTAACCTTGAAACAGCTAGGACTTCTAGCCTATCTTCACTTTTTTCTAAGACCATAAATTTCATGCTACCAAATACTGAATAATTACATGTTGAATGGTTACAAAATTAAACTCACTCTGTTGTCAGATATAAATATTGTTGAGTGTCCTTCAAGTGTTCATTATGAAACCTGTGGCTTATGAACACATACGTGTTCTTTTCTCCTTACTTCCCAGTTTGGGTAGAATTAAATGGCCCCTCTATGCTATGTTGGCCCCACCTAGGTTCTTCATGAAGACCTTGCTGAGCATCCTCCATATGCTCCATCTAATTCCTGGGCCTTGAAGTTGACTCCACAAGCTCTGCACAGGGTCCCTTCAGCTCTTACCATGATGGGCCTCATGGCAGCCTTTCTAGACCTCAACTCATCCAGTTGTCATCCTTCTTCTATGGGAGTATATGGAATGTTTTGGGTTATCCACCTGAAAGAAAGGGAAGTGCCTCTTTCCTCTGGCCACTGGTAGGCCTGTCCCATGCTGGCATAAAATACCCCGCTTGGTGGATTCCTTCCAGGGAACCAAGTGGGGAGCAGAACAAGTGCAACTCTGCTTTCAGCTTCCCCTCCCCCACCCCATGCCTTACCTCCCATCTCATCTATTATTCCTTCTCCTCCATTCTCCAGATCAAATACTGGAGAAGGGACCCCCCCCCCCCCAGAGTTATGTGTCCTACCACCTCTTGTCTCTCCTTTCTCCTACTACCTCCCCCAACTCCACACTCCAAATTACTCTCCCTGCCCTCACTCTCTGACTGGATGGAAGGGGCTTTTGTTTCACTCTAAATTATATTCCCTTTATATTAGATGATTCTTCTTCACAACCCCAGCATCATATCTGAGCCTTAAGGCAAGTAAAGGTGGGAGGAAGATCAACTTACACCCAAGTGTAGCTAATTCAATAAAGATTTAAAAAACTTTACTTGAACCAAATGTATTTTCACATAATTTTATCATTTGTGAAATGTCAATTTAAACATTTTTGGATAGAAGGAAAGGTAAGAATTTATGTCCAAGATAGGATTAAACAGACTTTTAAGTATCTTTTTAGTATTCTCAGACATATGATAGCTGATATAAAAATTGCCTGTCTTGGTCAGTAGTATTTTGTAGCCTCTCCACTGCATGAGGTCACAGCTTGCCCAAAGAATCAAAACCACTCTGTTCAGTTTAGAAAACCATATATTCAGTTTATCTAAATGGGCTCTCTCTATCCCCTACAGATATAATTATACTAAGATCTCATTCTCTGCTTTTCCTAAGTAAAAACTAAAATCACAGGTCAAATACATGAATATATGTCTATTTCTCCTTCATTCTTTGTTCCGAGAACTTTTCTTTTTCTATGAAAAGAATTCTACGGCTAGGATAAGATGTACATGGTGTTTCGTGATCAGGGCCATGATCTCCCCTGTTAGATCCTATTTTTTCTGATTCTGTTCTAGTTTATGCACACATACAAACATGTCTGTCTGAGTTTGACTGAAATCTTCCATCCAAAAAGTAAGTTAATGTTATCCCTCAGCATTTACCAAAGATATCAGGGAATTTTCTTTTATATTTCTTGTGTCTTATAACATTGAAATTTATTTCATTTTACTTGTTGAAAGATTTTATTTATTTATTTGAGAGAGAGAGAGAGAGAGCAAGCGCATATGAGTGAGGGGAGAGGGGCAGAGGGAGAGAGAGAAGCAGACTCTCTGCCCATCAGGGAGCGCTGCCAGATTCGACCCCATGACCCTCAGATCATGACCTGAGCTGGAAGCAGACGCTTAACTGACTGAGCCACTCAGGCACCCCTCAAGTTTATTTTAAATAATTTTTTTTCTATAGTTAAAATCAGCCCAGTACTAGCTGCACATATTGAAATGAGGCAATAGCTAATATTCAGATGGTAACTAGCACTTGGCCTACTGAAAAGTGCTCCAGATTGGGAATTAGAGGGAAAAAAGTGTTTTGGTATAGCTCTGCCATCATTATATATGTATCTGAGCAGCCCCTTTTATTTTGTCTCAATCTAAATTCTTTTTGCCATAAAAGATGAAGTTACATTAACTTTTCTTCTAAGTCTTCACTTTGATAAAAATCTGTGATTCTAATATCTAGAGGAGGAAAGTGACCACATAGACTGAAAAAGCAGCCAAGGAAACATTTGCACCAGCTACTCCCACTTCTAACTATGCCCTTATATATTTCCTGCCAAACCAACAAGGGATATGGACTGTCTGGCAGAATCACCAGGACAAAGGATTAAAGGAAGAAAAAAAGATCCAGATGTTTCCATTTGGGGAAATTGAATTTTCAGACACATCTAATTCAGATGAGCTGTATCCATGAACAATTGAGCCAAAGACATAAAAGTGAATCTTATAATTCAAATGGGTTTTCATGATACCACTTCCCATTCAGCACTCTAATGAATATTATCCCCCCACATGTCTGTGATGACATGGTGGGAGTCAAAAGGAAGGACACCCTTAATCAAAAAGCAAATTAAAACCTTCAGGCTCCCAGTGGTTTTGCAGCAGAATTTACTGTATGCCTACTGAGTAGAGAGTACTGTTTTAAGTACTATGATAAAGGGGGTACAAAAAGTAAGAATAATGGTACTCCAAAAAGTTCTCAATTTAGTTGAAGAAAACATACACACAATTTAAAAAAAAAAAACAACCACAGTTTATGTTCCCTTAAAAGCCTCATATAAATAGCAACTGTTTTTATGTGCATATTGAATGTTTCCTTTAATCCTTCAAAGTTAAGCTTTCATATAAATTTAATTAATTAAACAAAGAAGAGGGAGCCATCCTACTTGAAAATTTCTTCATCTACCAAGTATTTTAAATTTCGTGGTTGATTTTTAGCTTAAGAAATAAATAAGAAACAAGAGCCAGCAAGAGATAGGGTAAGCATATAATTTATCACCCAAAACTTTTGGGAGTGAAAAGGGGAAACTTAAGAATTATACAAGTAGAGCAGGTATAAGTTGGGACTGTTTTGAGTAAGCTGGGATATATGGATGGCTTTTTAATGAAAACAGCAGGTATGTCTCAGGGGTTGACATGACTGAAATGAGCTTTACCTTGAGTCAGAATATTAAGGCAAGAAATATAATGGATCTTAGTAACCTCTTTGGCTGAATGCTTCAGCCAAGCTCTTGCTCAAGCCTGGAAAATTCAAGATAACCTCTGTCACCTACTCCCCACCCCCCACCCACTCATTGCTTTAAATAATCCTTTATTATCTATTGAGCAACTGCTTTGAGGGCACAGAGTGAATGGAGTTGGTTGCTGGCTTGGGTAAATAATACTTGAATGTGACTGACAATACATAGGTATGTCACCAGGCACTATGAGATAAATCACCAAATAACTTGTACAGTATGATGAGTTGGCAAAGGGAGAGATCATGTTAGGATGAAAAGGAGGTTAGGCTTTAGAAAAAGATGTGGGATTCAAGTTGGTTCTTGAGGGATAAGGGGAAAACTGCAATTTACAGAGTGAGTGGCTTATTGTGTCTCCCGTTTTCTTTCCCAATCAGCAAATGACAAACTATTAAACACAGAAAATGACATGAATCAACAATAACAACAATAACAAACTTGCAACTTGTGTGGCAAAGTGTTACAAAGCTCCACTATATAAAGGGCTTTATAAATCATTGAGAAAAAGATAAAAATGGACTAAATAGGAAAATGGACTAAGGACATGGAAGGGTAAATAATAAAGAAACAGGAACAGCAGTGTACATTTGAAAATTTACTTAGTAGTATTAAAAAGGTGACATGATCTTGACAGAATGGTGGCAGTAGGTAGAGGGAATGATCACTCTTAGAGCTTTTGGTAGGAGAGGGTACATTTAGCCATGTGTATCAATATGTATATATTCTACACAGTTTTCTTAGAATCTTCTAAACTAACTATTTTGTTGATGTTTCATAAGCAAAAAAGTAGGACCTTAATGTTACTCAGAAGAGTAGTTCACCCTCTTCATGGGACATACCTTCTTTCCTGTCAATACTCTTTCTTCTTCCCCAAATCAGGAAGTGTGATAATAGAAATATCACTTTTAGAAATCCACCGTAAGGGAGATAATCAGATGAATGCACAAACATAGAAGTACATGAAAGGGTGTTCAACATGGAGCTACTTATACTAATGTGAAAAATTAGAACCAACTGGTAATGCTAGTAATAGGATGTTTACTTGATAAATTTGGGGATTGCCATATAATATATATTCACCGAGAAGGCTGATGTACATTGACATTCATTAAGATATTTTAAATGAAATAATAAGTCAGGTTGAAAATAGCATGTATGAGCATAACAATATGTGTGTATATCTATATATGTGTTGCTATCACACATGATAAGACATATATATGTATTCACATCTAAGTGGTAATTATAGGGGTATTTTGGGGGGTTGGTTAGTTTTGTTTTCTTTTTTATAATTTATATTACATTGTTTGAATTTAACTCAGTGAGCATATGTTTTCTTTATAAGTAAATTATACTATTAAAACAATTAAAAGTACTTGAGAAGAAAATTTCTTGATGATTTAATAAGCAATGTCCATATAATAAGTACAGAAATGCATTTCCAAGGTTGTTTGTTATAGAGATTCTAATATAAGCTACTGATACTCCCCTAAAGCATGATTTAGTACAAAATATTCTGAAAAGGTCCTTGTCTTTGCATGTCTGTCTTGATCCAAGGATCTATTTTTGGATGTCTAGACATGACATTTAAGGCATTTCATCCAAATATTGTTTATCTAACTGAACTTCTGAAAAAAATATTGCATTGCAGTAAACTTGAGATCATATTTTATGACAACTCCTTTGAGTGCATCTGGTCTATATAGTTGATTGCCCTTGAAGACTTATGTCTTAGCCATCAATTCGAAGGATGGGATTAGCATCCTTTTGTTGAAGCTAGGAAACCTATTACTGTTAGGAGAATATGCCTAGAGAGAAGACCACCCCAACTCCCTTCTTAAGTAAAGGCTCCTTAACAAGACTGAGCTTTTCTACAGAAGTGTTTTGGATCCCCTTTAGGATACAGTCAAGGTCCTACAGTTTCACTTACATAGTATTATCAGAATAGTTTTGGCAGTTACGCTCATTTTGGCTAAACCACCTTAAACTCTCTGTGAAATATACATGCAAAATGAATGCCTCTCAAGGAGCAATGCTAATTCTGTATTTATCTTCCCAAATACACTGTATGGCAAGGCACCTAAATGAGGAAATATGTTCTATGGTATAGTTATTTCTAAAGCAGAATACAAAAAATCTTCCAAAAATAATAACTATATTTTAGAATACGCAGTTTGTCTGTAGCCCTATTTTCAGGTGACAAATACCTACAGGAAAAGTTATCTGCTAAACCCATTCCTAATTTAAGATAACAAAATATGTTGCTTGCAAAAAAAAGTCTTGTCTGGGGCGCCTGGGTGGCTCAGTGGGTTAAACCGCTGCCTTTGGCTCAGGTCATGATCTCAGGGTCCTGGGATCGAGTCCTGCTTCGGGCTCTCTGCTCAGCGGGGAGCCTGCTTCCTCCTCTCTCTCTCTGCCTGCCTCTCTGCCTACTTGTGATCTCTCTCTGTCAAATAAATAAATAAAATCTTTTTTAAAAAAAGTCTTGTCTGTTATAGCTGGAGTTTCAATCTAGTTGGGCTAACTAAACTACAAATAGAGTAAGTCAAGTCAGACAAAATAGGACTATCAAAAAATTTAAGACCTAAATCAAGTGGTACATTAGAATTTTAGAAAAATCACAAGTGACAATGAATTTTAGAAAAATCACACACATATCCCCCACACTTACATACACATACACACACATCTCATTTCCAAGCCCTATCTATGCCAAACCTATAGAAAAAGATCTCTGGGAAGTGAAGCCTGAGCATGTGTTATTTTAAAGCACTCCCAGCAACTCCGATGGGCAGCCAGGTTGAGAACCATTCCTCCAAGGGGCAAATCATCTGGCCTCACTTAGTGTCCCTGGCAAATAAAAGGTGGGCCTTTCACTGTAGGATCAAAAAAATAACTTATTATTTTTTGTCAAAATAGTATTGGGTTTGGAACCAACTAACTCTTGGAGCAAATGCCCCAAAAGACCTCCAAGGTTGAGGGTAGTCATTTTTGAGTTTTGGTGAAAATATTTTTTCCTGGAAAATTTTTTGCTATTTTTTTTAACTATAAAAGTAACATGTTTACTACAGAAATTTTAAAAATCTGTAAAACAGCGCAAAGGAGATTAATAAAATCACCTGTAATTTTATCAACCAGATATAACCACAGCATTGTCTATATCCTTTCAGATTCTTTTTATATATAAGTGGAAATATATCGTACAATTTATAACATGCTTTTTAAAATTAGCAATATAAGCAGACATTTTCTCATGTCCTATGCTTCTATGAAATGATGTTCAATGGTTACAGAAAATTTCATTTTATAATTATTGTTTTTCTATTTTTGGAAACTTCAGCTTTTCTATTTATGACTCAAAAATAAGCTTGAAATGATCTTCTGTGAATATAAATTTTTATGCATGTTTTGAATACTTTCTTAGGAGCCCTAGAGGTGGGATAACTGGGTTAGAAATGGATATTTGTAAGGCATTTCATACATATTGCTTGACTATCCTTTGGAAAGTATATACCATTTTTACATTTTGACTAGAATTTACAATCCTTGAGTCCTTACATATTGGTAATATTAAGTATTTCCTCTTTGCCTGATTATGTCATATTTATTTTTCAGTTAGGGAGTTTGTCTTTTCCTATTGATGTAAACTCCTTATGTTTCGCATGAGCAGTATAAAGCATATATTTCCTATTTTTTTAATTAAAAATTTCCCTTCTGGTATTTTTGAATGGGTGAAAGTTGGTAACTACTTTTTGAGAACAATTCATAATTCAAATATGTACCTACAAAATAGAGTGAACATTTGCATGATTATCAATATGGGAAGAATGAGGCACTCCCATCCTATACTGGGCCACTCAAAGCTCCAAACCTAGAGATCTCTCTCACCTAATATCTAGTTTAGCAAAAGGCATTTATATCTCAGTAGGAATTTAAGCAGTGTTTTACATCTCAAGGGGTACTCAGATTTTTAGCTTAGCCTCTAGGTAAGCACTGTGACTTATTGAAGAAATTTTAGGCATTGAGGAGTAGGGTAGAGGAGGTAAAATAAATTCTGTATCTATTTATTGAACACCTGTAGTGCAAAAATTACTAAATTAGCCAAGCATCAATAGCCTATGTATAAGGACATCTGTTGTGAATATGCTACAGTGTAAATCATATTTTTAATGATTTAATGATTCATTTTAGTGATGAACATATATGCCTTATTTTATTTAATGATAAGAATATAACCTAAGACTTTGTTCTTATGTAGAGCAGAGATGTGGGGATAAAATGACTGGCTCAGTGTCTTCAGCAGGGTGTTTCATGTGACTGAAATTAAAATGCAAAATGACCTACATAAATTCAATGCTTAGTGAGGGAATTGGTTATTTTTTAAAAGTTTCTGAACATTAAGAAAAGACATAGGAGCCAAAATAAAGTCAAAAGAAATAAACCAGAGAGTTTTCCAAAATCTAACTGAAGTATGGGTGTGGTTGAATATGAGTGTAGCTACATACTTAATGGAATTCTTGGTTTTCTTTTATATTCTATATTTCAGAGCCTTCACGTTTGTTTGCAATATTTTATCATTGCATGAGGACTTTATTTCATGTGGATGAGAGGCTGTTTTTCTTTCAATAATCCCTATGTTGAAACATCTTTCTGTATAATCAAGGGTACTTACACACACACACACACACACACGCATATATAATTTATTTTTGAGTTACGGTCTTTAGTCAACATGGCTTGATTTATACTTGGGTTTTATAGTTAATGTTCCTTGCATGTTAAGCAAGTTGCTAAACACAGAAGTCTGGTTATGGATTTGCTTTTCTCCACCATACAACATCATGGAATGTATATATTCATGATACCGCCTGTCTCTCTCTCCAAACTATTGGCTTTTATTTGAAGTCACTTGTATTTGGCAGAGGACTCAAAGATGTGATTGATAAGTTGGAAATAGGAATTAATAGAAACTGAGAAGGAAAAATACGAGGACAAATTTGGATAAAGTGGAAGACTCATTTTATCTTGGGAGAATGGAGGAGGAAGGTCCTTGTAATGATGTGGAGAAATCAGGAGGTGAAAGGGTGAAGCACACTATTCATTTCTCCACCAGCTGTCCACAGCGTATGGCCATCAAAGATTATGACTTTGACAGGTAAGGACAGTGACTGAGACAGCTTTGCGGAGGGTCCAGAAGGCTCGGCCAGGACTCATATCTGACATGCCCATGAAAGCATACTCTGTTAGCAAGAACCAGATCTATAGCAACATTGGGCAAGACACTGTGTGACTGGAGATCTTAATTGAGATCTATAGAGATCCTACCTGATCGCTTCTCGGCCTTTTGGCTAAGATCAAGTGTAGAGATCCTACCTGAGAGTAGAACAAGGTAAAGAAAGAAAGGTGGGAGAGAGAAAGATTATTTTTGGAGATGCCACTGTATCCAGCTGGGATTAATAAATGATACAGACATTTTTTTCCTAACATAGGGAAAAAGAAAAGCATGGGACAAGATTTTGTAGATAAAAGGAAGTCAAATATTTACCTCTAGCTTACTTATTGATTATATTTATTGCTCTATTTTCTGTTTGTTTGTATCCCCACTACCCTAAAGCTCCCTTATAAACACCTTTCGCTTCTCGGAGGTATCAGCTACATTGACCAGACTCATTTAAAATCCATAACCACAAGCGTGGAAGGAATATTCAGATTCTATCTTTCCTGCCAATACTCTTCCCACTTTCCCAAATCAGGAAGTGAGAGTATGTTCTTCAACTTTGTTCTTAATTTTTAAGATTGTCTGGAATATTCTGGGATCCTTGCATTTCAATATCAGTTTTAGGATCAGATATCAGTTAAGATTTTGATAGGGATTACATTAAATCTGCAGATAAGTGTGGGGAGTGTTGTCATCTCCTACAATATTAAGTGTTCTGATCCCTGAACACAGGTTGTCTTTATATTTACTTAGGTGTTCTTTCATTTCTTTCAACAATGTTTTGGAGTTTTCTGACTATAAGCTTTGCACTTCCTTTGTTAAATTTATTCCCAAGTATTTCATTCTTTTTAATATTATTATAAATGGTATTGTTTCTTTAATTTTAGTTTTGGACTGTTTATTGCAAGGAAATAAAAATATAATTGGTTTTGTATATTGATCTTGTATTCTACAACCTATTAAACTTCTTTGTTAGTTCTAATAGTTTCTTATTTTAATGGTTTCCTTAGGATTTTCTATATAGAAGATTGTCTGCATCTGCAAACAAAAATAGTTTTACTTTTTGCTTTTCAACCTGGATACTCTTTACTCCCTTTTCTTGCTTAATTGTCTTGGCTAGACTCTACAATACAATGTTGAATAGAGGTAGTGAGATAAGACATTTCTGACCTGCTCTGGATCTAAATTGTTTCTTAAGTCTGATGAAGTCCTAGCTCTTTGTTCTTTCAGGTGATCTAACTACACCTCCATAAAATGCTCATTTGAGTTAGATGACCAATATTTTAGATTAAAAAAAGAAACTTTTACTTTTATATTGACAACAAAATCCTCAGAACCTGTAACTTCCCAAATCTGCATCAGGAAGAAATAGAAATTTTTAACATACCAATTACTAGCAAGGAAATGGAATCAGTAATCAAAAAACCCCAAATAAGCAAAAGTGCAGGACCAGACAATTTCCCAGGTGAATTGACCAAACATTGAAGGAAAAGGTAATACCTATTCTTCTCAAACTATTACAAAAAATAGAAGGGGAAGGAAATCTTTCAAATTCATTCTATGAGGCCAGCCCTGATAAAGAAACTAAAAAAAAAGAAACAACAAAAAAAGAATGACAGGCCAGTATCTCCAATGAACCCTGATGCAAAAATCCTCAACAAAATGTTAGCAAACTAAACCCAACAATAAATTAAAAAATAGTCTGCCATAACCAAGTGGGATTTATTATCAGGGTGCAAAGCTGGTTTCATAATCATTCATCAATCAACAGAATACATCATATCAATAAGAGAAGGAATATGGGGAGCTGGGTGGCTGAGTTGTTAAGCATCTACCTTCAGCTCAGGTTATGATCTCAGGGTCCTGGGATGGAGCCCCACATCAGGCTCCCTGCTCAGCAGGGAGTTGGCTTCTCCCTCTCATTCTACCCCTCCTTACCCCCCCTTTCAAATAAATAAGTAAAATCTTTTTAAAACAAGAGAAAGGATAAAAATAATATGACCATTTCAATAGATGAGAAAAAACATTTGACAAAGTATGACTTCATTCATGAACAAAAAAAAAAAACCCTCAACAAAGTACATTTGAGGGAATATACTTCAAAATAATAAAGGCCACATATGAAAAAAATTCACAGTTAACATCACACTCAATGGTAAAGAACTGAGATATTCTCCCCTAAGGTCAGGAATAAGACAAGAATGTGTACTTTCACCACTTTCATTCAACATAACTACATACATAACTAACTACAGCAATCAGTCAAGAAGAGTAAATAAAAGGCATCCAAACTGTTAAGGAAAGGTAAAACTTCCACTATTTGCAAGTGACATGGTAATGTATATAGAAAACCCTTAAGACTCCACCAAAAACTACTAGAACTGATAAATGAATTCAGTAAAATTTCAGGACACAAAAATCAACACACAAAAATATGTTGTATTTCTATATACTAATAATAAAGTAGTAGAAAGAGAAAATAAGAAAACAATCCCATTTACAATTGCACCAGAAATAACAAAATACTAGGAATAAACTTAACCAAGGAGATAAAAGACCTACACTCTGAAAACTATAACACACTGATGAAAGAAACAGAAGAGAACACAAACAATGGAAAGATATTCTGTGCTCATGGACTGGGAGAACAACTATTCTTAAAATGTCCATATTACACAAAGCAATCTACAGATTTAATGCAATCTTTATCAAAATACCAACAGCATTTTTCACAGAACTAGAGCAAATAATCTTGCAGTTTGTATGGAACCACAAAAGACCCTAAGTACCCAAAGCAATCTGGAAAAGGAGGAACAAAGCTGGAGGTATCATAATCCCAGATTTCAAGATATAAAACAAAGTTATAGCAATCAAAACAGTATGGTAGCAGCATTCACACATATACAAAGATACAGATCAACGGAATAGCATGGAGAGCCGAGAAATAAACCCATGATTATACAGTCAATTAATCTATGACAAAACAGGTAAGAATACACAATGGGAAAAAGATGATCTCTTAAACAAATCATGTTAGGAAAACTGGGCAGCTAGATGTAAAAGAATGAAACAGGACCATACACAAAAATAAACTCAAAATGGACTAAAAGCCTAAATGTGAGACTTGAAACCATAAAAATTCTAGAAGAGAGAACCAGCAGTAATTTCTGACATTGGCCATAGCAACATTTTTCTAAGATACGTCTCCTGAGGCAAGGGAAATAAGAGCAAAAATAAACCGTTGAAACTACATCAAGACAAAAAGCTTCTCCATAGCAAAGGAAACAGCCAACAAAACTAAAAGAAACTTACTGAATGGGAGAACATATTTGCAGATGATATATCCAATCAGGGGTTTGTATCTAAAATATATAAAGAATAGACCTAGGGAGTTAAGACGATGGAATAGTCAAGGGACCCTGAACTTGCCTCATCCTTTGAATACAGTTAGATGACATCCAACTGTTTTGAGCAACCAGGAAGATGATCTGAGGATTAAGAAAACAATCTGTAGCGTTGGAGGGAGAAAACATGGCAGATGTGAAGTTTAGACCTATAAAATTGGGGGAGAGGTAAGCTGCACAGCTGCAAAGTTGAGGCTATACTTTTTGTGGAGCAAAGTCAGGGAGAGGAAGAAAGCGGGAGAGAGTGCATTGGGTAGAGACTGCACAATAAGCTGAGTGAGGAGATCCCCTGGGTTGCATTGGAAAAGATCTGTCCCCTTCCCAGTGTATGTTTGGAAGATCATATTTTGCCTCTTCAAGGACAAAAGGCCAGCCAGGAGCCATTGAGCGGTGCTCAAGAGCAGGGTCAGAGGAATGCACAGAGGGCAAAAACCTCTTAACTTTTCACTGTGAGCCACAAATGGTTTAAGCCTCTGTGTGTGTGCAGAGCAGCTGCTTTTCTGTGGCAGAACTGAGGAGAAAGCAGAGACAGGAGCAGATTGCAGATAACCTGGCTATGCTTTTCCCTGTCTGCCACAATAAATTCAATAGATTCTGTGACTGCTTTTCTGGGAAAGAATGGACAGGGGACTGCGTTGTGTGCAGACTGCCAATAACCTGGTTCCAGCTTTTTGCTGAGTGTTACAATAAACTGTAGCCTCTGTGTGCACACTGTGAGACTGCTTTTCGGGGAAGGGATGGTGCTGGGCATTCCCTGAGCGTCTCTTCCAGGGGACAGGAGTGGTCATGCACCTTACCAGGCCCTTTAAAACTTGGAGTTTTGAATGCCAGCCACCGGCCAGATACAGGAGAACTGTGGCTCTGGGGATGCTGATGGCCCTGGGGACAGACAGGTTAAGAGCAAGGAATGTTGAAAGCCTGGGACACAGGAGATTGTTTGCTTTTCTAAGAGGGCCTCGTGAATGGTGGCTAGGAGTTCCTGCAGTCAGACTACAGAGAGAAACACAGCACCTCCAGTGGAGGCTGGAGTCTCCTACACTAATGCTTGCCTTGACCTGGCAGGAGCATCTGTACAAGGGCAAGTCAGCTTGTGAGCCAGCCCAGCAGGCCTCTACCTCAGCAGACCAACACAGGCCCAGCCCCCACATCTACCAAGTCTACTGATGAAAGAATGCTCCAAAACATAAGCTTCCAGTGGAAACAGGACCAGGGTTGCTTCTTTTTCCCCCCTCTTTTTTCTTAATTTTAAAAATAGTTTATTTTTCTATTTCTTACATTTGATATTCTCTCTTTCTCTCTCTCTCTCTCTCTCTCTCTCTATATATATATATATATATATACACATTCTTCTTTTCTCTCTCTCTCTTTTTTGGTATCAGGCTTATAACTTTTGTTTATTTGTTGGTTTGTTTCCTTCTCTTAACTTTGTGGATCAGGCCTCCCCCCCACTTTGATTCTTTCCCTTTTCTTTTTTTTCTTCTTTCCTTTTTATTTTTAGAATCAGGCTTATAGTTTATTGTTTTTCTGTTTGCAGCTCTGTTCCTTTTCCTTTTCTCTTGTCTTGGATCAGGCTTTTTTATTTGTTTGTTTTTTGCTCTTTTCCTTTCTTTTTTCTTTTACAGGCTTATCTTGACAAACCAAGCACAACTATTAAAGGTCCAAACACTCCCTATTATAAACAAGGAGGAATTCTGTAGAGGAAGGACCAGTGGAAAAGAGTAGCCAAAACATAATAGCAAAGTATACACAGCATACACCAAAAATACTTCCTGAATTTTTGTTGTTGTTGTTGTTGTTTCTTTCCTCCCCCCCCCCTCTTTTTTTTTTGTTCTGGGCAAAAATGATGAGACAGAGAAATTCACCCCAAAAGAAAGAAGAGGAGGTAGTACTCACTGCCAGGGATTTAATCAATAAGAATATAAATAAGGTGTCTGAACTAGAATTTAAAACAGTGATTATAAAGTTACTAGCTGGGCTTGAAAAAAGCATACAAAACACAAGAGAATCCCTTACTGTAGAAATAAAAGAACTAAAATTCAGTCCCGCAGGCTGGAATTAAATGCAATTACTGAGATGCAGCTCCAAATGTAGGCTTTAAAAACAAGGTTAAATGAAACAGAAGAGAGTTAGTGATAGAGAAGATAAAATGATGGAAAATAAGGAAGCTGAAGAGAGGAAGAAAACTACTGGATCACAAAGGGAGACTAAGAGAACTCAGCTATTCCATAAAGTGAAATAATACCTGAAAAATAGGAGCCCCAAAAGATGTAGAAATGGAGAGAGGAGTAGAAGTTTTATTTGAACAAATTATAGCTGAGAATTTCCCTAATCTGGGGAAGGAAACAGGCATTCAAGTCCAGGAGACACAGAGAACCCCCTCAAAATCAATAAAAACAGGTCAACACCTTGACATATAAATCTTGCAAATTTCAAAGCTAAAGAGAAAATCCTGAAAGCAGCTCAGGATAAAAGGTCTTTAACCTATAAGGGCAGAAACATAAGGCTGGCAGCAGACTTATCCACAGACACTTGGAAGGCCAGAAAGGACTGACATGATAGATTCAATGTAACAAATGGGAAAGATATGCAGCCAAGAATCCTTTGTCCAGCATGGCTGTCATTCAGAATAGAAGAAGAGGGGCGTCTGGGTGGCTCAGTGGGTTAAGCCTCTGCCTTCGGCTCAGGTCATGGTCTCAGGGTCCTGGTATGGCACTGAAATTCCAGACTTCAAGCTGTATTACAAAGCTGTGATCATCAAGACAGCACAGTACTAGTACAAAATCAGATACATAGATTAGTGGAACAGAATAGAGAATCCAGAAGTGGACCCTCCACTCTATGGTCAACTAATCTTCAACAAAGCAGGAAAGAATATCCAATGGAAAAAAGTTGGTCTCTTCAACAAATGGTTGGAAAATTGGACAGTCACATGCAGAAGAATAAAACTAGACCATTCTTTTATACCACACACAAATATAAACTCAAAATGGATGAAAGACCTAAATGTGAGGCAGGAGTTCATCAAAATCCTAGAGGAGAACACAGGAATCAACCCCTTTGACCTTGGAAGCAGCAACTTCTTGCTAGACACATCTCCAAAGACAAGAGAAACAAGAGCAAAAATGAACTGCTGGGACTTCATCAAAATAAAAAGCTTTTGCACAGCAGAGGAAACAGTCAAGAAAACTAAAAGGCAACCTACAGAATAGGAGAAGGTATTTGCAAATGGCATATAGATAAAGGTCTAGTATCCAAAATCTATAAAGAATTTATCAAACTCAACACCCAAAGAACAAATAATCCAATCAAGAAATGAGCAGAAGACATGAACAGACCTTTCTCCAAGGAAGACATACAAATGGCCAACAGACACATGAAAAAATGTTCAACTTCACTCAGCATCAGGGAAATACAAATCAAAACCACAATGAAACACCACCTTACACCAGTCAGAATGGCTAAAATTAACAAGAGAGGAAACAACAAATATTGGCGAAGATTCTGAGAAAGGGAACCCTCTTAGACTGTTGGTGGGAATGTAAGCTGGTATAGTCACTCTGGAAAACAGTATGGAGGTTCCTCAAAAAGTTAAAAATAGAGCTACTGTAGGACCCAGCAAGTGCACTACTAGGTATTTACCCTAAAGATACAGATGTAGTGAAATGAAGGGGCACCTGCTCCCCACTGTTCATAGCAGCAATGTATACAACGGTGAAATTGTGGAAGGAGCTGAGATGTCCTTCAGCAGATGAATGGATAAAGGATATGTGGTGGGAGATGAACCATGAGAGACTATAGACTCTGGTAAACAAAGTAAGGATTTTAGAAGGGAGGGGGTGGGGATGGGTGAGCCTGGTGATGGGTATTAAGGAGGGCACGGATGGTTTGGAGCACTGGATATTATAGGCAAACAATGAATCATGGAATACTACATCAAAAATTAATGATGTACTGTATGGTGACTAACATAGCACACACACACACAAAGCCACAAGAAGATGTGGTGTATATATATACAATGGAATATTACTCAGCCATCAGAAATGATGAATACTTACATCAACATGGGTATTATCAACTGATGGGTATTATGCTAAGTGAAGTAAGTCAATCAGAGAAAGACAATTATATGATTTCACTCATGTGGCATATAAGAAACAGTGCAGAGGATCATAGGGAAAGGGAAGGAAAACTGAGTGGGAAGAAATCAGAGAGGGAAACTAGCCATGAGAGACTCTTAACCATGGGAAACAAACTGAGGATTGTGGAGGGTAAGTTGGGTGGGGGGATGGGGTAACTGGATGATGGGCACTAAGGGAGGGCATGTGATGTGATGAGCACTGGGTGTTATATGCAACTGATGAATTACTGAACATTCCATCTGAAACTAATGTGTTATGTATTGTCTAATTGAATTTTTGGTGGGGAGGCTAATGAATTTGAATTAAAGATTTTAAAAAAATGGGGCATTGAATTTCCCCACTATTATTGCATTGTTGTCTCTCTTCAGATTTATTAGTATTTACTTAATATATTTCGGTGCTCCAATGTTGGGCACATATATATTTACAGGTATTATATACTCTTAATGAATTGAGCTTTCTCATTATGTAATGACTTTCTTTGTCTCTCATGACAGCTTTTGACTTAAAGTCTTTTTGTCTGATATAAATTTAGCTACTCCTGTTTTCTTTTGGTTTCCATTTGAACTAAATATCTTTTACTTTTAGCCTATGTGTGTCCTTAAGCTAAAGTGAGTCTTTTGTAGGCAGAATATAGTTGGATTTTGTTTATATATCCATTCAGCTGCTCTATGCCTTTCAACTCGAAAATGTGATTTTTTTTTTAACATTTGAAGTAATTATTGGTAGGTAAGGACTTACTAATGCTATCTTATTATTTTCTGGCTGTTCTCTAGTCCCCTGTTTCTTTTTTCCTTTGTTACTGTCTTCCATTGTGAACTAATTGATGATTTTCCATAGTGATATGCTTTGATTGCCTTTTCTTTATCTTTTGTATATCTACTGCTGGTTTTTGCTTTGTGGTTACCAAGAGGCTTACATAAACCATCTTACAGATAAAATTGAGTTTTTAAAGCTGATATCAGCATTTTAAATGGATAATAACTTAACTTTGATCACATACAAAAACTCTTCCTTCTTACTCCTACCTTTGCCAGAGAAATGATATTCTTTAGCACTATGTTAGTTTGAGTCTGGAAAAGTAGGGTGAGAAGATAGATAATACTTGGACATGCTAGAGTAAATAAAACCTGCATCCCTACCAGGAACAGGAAGCTAATCAAAACAAAGTTTTCTCCAAGAGTGAGAGGCCCTGGGTCCTATTAGGCCTACCTGGAACTCTGGGATTGGGCAGGCTTGCTACTGTTCCTCTTGGCACATGGGCAGAGTTGGAGACAATAGCTATGAATCACATTACAGCAGAGTACTACTGACAGCCCAGAGTCTTTTTCTGAAGCCTCATAAAGTGATATCCTTCACTTTGCTCTTGATCTTCCCTAAGCCCACAGGAAGACCAGGAAAGAGCTGGGTCAAGGTGAAAAAATGATATTCATGAGGGTTAAGATGAGAAGGCTGAAGAGAGCACAACTGTATAGATCTAGAAGTTTTTCAGAGATTGCAAACATCACACACACACACACACACACACACACACACACACACACACACAGGAGGGGCAAAAAGAACAGAGCCAAAGACACCCAGGAATCATGGATGAGTTCCACCTAGAGCAGGAGGCCTGCAGAAGACTGAGACTGCAGAGGCTAAAATCAGCCATTTCTCGTCCCAAATATCCTTCACAGCAGCTGCCCACACCCCTGGGGGTTTAGAATCAGCACCAGGAAAGAGGAGAGTGAAAGAATCTTGAGAGGGAGAAAACCCCTGAATAGACTGTGCTTTAAACTTTTAACTAAAATTTCTCAATGGACTGAGGAAATCCCAGATTCAATTTTCTGCTCTCAATTGAAAATGAGGGCGCAGGACTTAAAATCAAGAAAGTTAAATTGAGTTGAGATAGGGTGACCAACTGTTTAAATTTGCCCTAGGCTGTGGGATTTTCACTGCTAAAACCTGGAAAATCTAGGGCAAACCAGGATGATTGTTCCTCCTAGTTGTAGATAGAAGTAAACAGACATTTTTTCCCATGTGTGACTATAAAGTTCATACCCACTGACATTAAATAAGGGCAATCTTGGGACGCCTGGGTGGCTCAGTTGGTTGAACGACTGCCTTCGGCTCAGGGCGTGATCCTGGAGTCCCGGGATCGAGTCCCACATCGGGCTCCCAGCTCCATGGGAAGTCTGCTTCGCTCTCTGACCTTCTCCTCGCTCATGCTCTCTCTCACTGTCTCTCTCTCAAATAAATAAATAAAAAATCTTTAAAAAAAAAAAAAATAAGGGCAATCTTAAACTTTCCAATCTGGGGGAATTCCCATATACACAGTAGAATGGACACTGATCGAACTACCCAGATCCCTCTTTAAGGAAGGCCTTTTTGCCCCAGTAGCTGGGAGTGTTGTTGATGCCTGGCATTAGCTGTCTTGCCCTGTAGGGTTTACCATAGCTCCGAAGTCACCTCTCCCAAGGTCAGGCCCCTTTTCGTGGCTGCCCCCATCCAGCAGCTGTTCCATGCAGGAGTATAAAGGCCAGCCATTTCTTTCCGGCTCAGGACAACACTGAAGGGTCATTCTAGCTCTACAGTTTTACCTTGAAGTAGGCTAAAGCTATTATTCAGCCTGCATTACAGCCAAGGTTCTCCCTCTACTTAATCCTGCTTCCTTACCCTCCTTTCCATGGGTGTTAATGCCAAAAGCACTCCCTAAGAAACATCTGCATACTAAGCTCTGTTTCAGAGTCTGCATCCTGGTGAACCCAACTTCAACTCAAACCAATACCCTCCTTCCAATTCGCTTTCAGTCTGTTGCCTGAAAGCACCTCACAAGGACAGATAAGTCATGGGGAATGCACTGGTTGAGCCTAGAAAACTGGTTTGCCTTAAGGGGCCATCTAAGGAACTGGCTTTTTTTTTTTTTTTTTAATTCTGCAAAGTTTTCAGGATAAGAAGATGTGAATCATAGTAGGAACACTATAAATTTATTGAATGAATGACTAGGGCAGGGTTAGCTTCATGGTTATGTGACTTGTACATGGACCCTCATCTTTCTCAGAAGGGTACCACAGTGTCTTAATGTTGTGCTGTCAAGGTCTTAAAAATATTTATAATTTTTGAACAAGAGGCCCCACATTTTGTACTAGGTCCTACAAGTTATGTAGCTGGTCCTGGACCTGGGTCTCCCAAGAACTAACTTATCCTCATATGCCCCAGGATTCTCCCTTACCATAAGGGTGTGGCAGGAAAGCAGAGGGGATCTGCCAATGCCAGCCCTTGGTCTTTACAAATATTCCTTCTATTTCTTTTTTTTCCAAAAAGGACTTGCCCTGGATTAATAAAAATCTGCTGGAGAACTTCCTATCTCTGCTTGGCATTATTCTTTAATAATACTACCCATAAACTTTAACCTAAAAAGTAGACAGGAATTAAAAAGGAATCAGAAAGAAAAAGCAAACCTCTATAATTGAAAGAAATAGGTTTAGGGGCAGAAGAAATGACAAGAAGACACCTGACTGAAATGGTAGCATTTAATCAGGCATTAGGCAGGAAATGGGTGAGGCAATTCCAGAATGGTAAGAACAAGCTTCCATTTTTTTCTAATGGAACTTGTGTCAAGGTTTTCAATACTACAGTGCCCTTTGAAAACCATTTACTCCTCTGCCCTTATGTTTTTGTCCAGGCCTAGAGGTGAAAATGAAAAAATGGAAAGCGAGATGCTAGCTCTATTGACTTTTTTCCAAAGAGAAAACAGGCCACAAGTTTCATAGCAAATCCTCTTACACAGTGAATGGCCCTAAAAATAGGATAGGCTCCATAATTTGCTGGGGATAGTACAAAATGAATATGTGATATCACTTGTTCAAATTTTTAAAAATTGCAAGATGAAGAGCACGAAACCAAATTAAGGGCATTTGTGAGCCTAGGGGACCTGTGTGACTCCACAGGTCACACACCCATGAAGCTGGCCTTGTTTAGGAATCTCAGAAGGTTTACACTATTCTCATTATCTAATTTAATAATGCTTCTACTTCCATTTCAAAGCACCAGGGATATGATGACTTTGTGTGTGTGTGTGCGTGTGTGTGCGCACACACACATGCTCGTGTGTTAATTTAAGCTTCACTCTAGAGATAGTTGGTTGTCCTAATTCAGAATTAAACCTTCTAAGATGTTTCAGAAAATTATATCAGAAAATTTATGCTCCAGATGCCACTACTACCAGTACTTTGGCTATTATTATTCTAACCACACCAAATCTTTGGTTAGTTAGCATAATAAATGTTGTAAATGGGCTTTCATTGGTGAAATTAGTAGAAATAGATGAAATCAGTGAAAATAAAGATATGCATTGGTTCAGATGTTCTGGAGACACTATCTAGACTTTCAAAAACAGAAGATAATAATCTAGTATCTATTATAGTCTGTACTTTTGTGATTAGGGCCAGAGTCTTAATCCCTTAATGTGCTATGTCTATCCATTGGTTTTGAGGATTTTTAAAATTTTATTTTTTAATTCCAGTATAATTAACATACAGTATTATATTAGTTTCAAGTGTGCTATATAGTGATTCAGCAATTCTGTACATTACTCTGTGTTCATCATGATAATCCTCTTCACCTATTTCACCCATACCCCAGCCACCTCCCCTTTCTGGTAACTACCAGTTTGTTCTTTCTGGTTAAGACTATTTTTGCCTCTTTTTCCTTTGTTTTGTTTCTTAAATTTTACATATGAATGAAATCATACAGTATTTGCTTTCTCTGGCTGACTTATTTCACTTAGCATTATACCCTCTAGATCCATCCACATTGTTGTAAATAGCATTATATCATTATTTTTTATGGTGGAATGATGTTCCGGTGTGTGTGTGTGTGTGTGTGTGTGTGTGTGTGTGTGTGTATACACACTACAACTTTATCCATTTGTCTGTCGAAGGATACATGGGTTGCTTCCATATCTCAGCTATTATAAATAATGCTGCTATAAACATAGGGTTTCAAATTAGTGTTTTCATATTATTTGGGTAAATACTCAGTAGTGGAATTACTGAATGACATGGTAATTCTATTTGTCATTTTTTGAGAAACCTCCGTCCTGTTTTTCAGAGTGGCTACACAAGTTTACATTCCCACCAAGATTGCACATCCTCACCAACACTTACTGTTTCTTGTATTTTTTATTTTCGCCATTCTGACAGATGTAGATAATATCTCATTGTGGTTTTGATTTACATTTCCCTGATGATGAGTGGTGTTGAGCATTTTTTCATTTGTCTTTTGGTCATCTGTTTATCTTCTTCGGAGAAATGTCTGCTTAGGTCTTCTGTACATTTTTAAAATTGGATTTTTTTTTTTTAGTATTAAGTTGTGTAACTTCTTTAATTTTTTAACTTAATTAACATATACTGTATTATTAGGTTCAGGGATAGAACTTAGTCATTCATCAGTTACATGTAACACCCAGTGCTCATTACATGGAGTGTCCTCCTTAATGCCCATCACCTAATTACCCCATCACCACCTACCTCCCCTCCAGCAACCCTCAGTTTGTTCTCTTAGTTAAGAGTCTCTTACGGCTTGCCTCCCTCTTGGTTTTCATCTTATTTTATTTTTCCTTCCCTTCCCCTATGTTCCTCTGTTTTGTTTCTTAAATTCCACATATGAATGAAATTATATGGTATTTGTCTTTTTCTAACTGACTACTTATTTGGCTTAGATAATACCCTGTAGTTCTGTCCATGTCTTTGCAAATGGCAAGATTTCATTCCTTTTAATGGCTGAGAAATATTCCATTGTATATATATACCATATCTTCTTTATCCATTCATCTGCTGAAAGACATCTCAGCTCCTTCCACAATTTCACCATTGTATACATTGCTGCTATGAACAGTGGGGAGCAGGTGCCCCTTCATTTCACTACATCTGTATCTTTAGGGTAAATACCTAGTAGTGCACTTGCTGGGTCCTACAGTAGCTCTATTTTTAACTTTTTGAGGAACCTCCATACTGTTTTCCAGAGTGACTATACCAGCTTACATTCCCACCAACAGTCTAAGAGGGTTCCCTTTCTCAGAATCTTCGCCAATATTTGTTGTTTCCTCTCTTGTTAATTTTAGCCATTCTGACTGGTGTAAGGTGGTGTTTCATTGTGGTTTTGATTTGTATTTCCCTGATGCTGAGTGAAGTTGAACATTTTTTCATGTGTCTGTTGGCCATTTGTATGTCTTCCTTGGAGAAAGGTCTGTTCATGTCTTCTGCTCATTTCTTGATTGGATTATTTGTTCTTTGGGTGTTGAGTTTGATAAATTCTTTATAGATTTTGGATACTAGACCTTTATCTATATGCCATTTGCAAATACCTTCTCCTATTCTGTAGGTTGCCTTTTAGTTTTCTTGACTGTTTCCTCTGCTGTGCAAAAGCTTTTTATTTTGATGAAGTCCCAGCAGTTCATTTTTGCTCTTGTTTCTCTTGTCTTTGGAGATGTGTCTAGCAAGAAGTTGCTGCTTCCAAGGTCAAAGGGGTTGATTCCTGTGTTCTCCTCTAGGATTTTGATGAACTCCTGCCTCACATTTAGGTCTTTCATCCATTTTGAGTTTATATTTGTGTGTGGTATAAAAGAATGGTCTAGTTTTATTCTTCTGCATGTGACTGTCCAATTTTCCAACCATTTGTTGAAGAGACCAACTTTTTTCCATTGGATATTCTTTCCTGCTTTGTTGAAGATTAGTTGACCATAGAGTGGAGGGTCCACTTCTGGATTCTCTATTCTGTTCCACTAATCTATGTATCTGATTTTGTGCTAGTACTGTGCTGTCTTGATGATCACAGCTTTGTAATACAGCTTGAAGTCAGGTATTGTGATGCCACCAGTATTGGCTTTGTTTTTCAACATTCCTGGGTATTTGGGGTCTTTTCTAATTCTGTACAAATTTTAGGATTATTTGTTTCAGCTCTGTGAAAAAGGTCAATGGTATTTTTATAGGGATTGCTTTGAATATGTAGATTGCTCTGGGTAGCTTAGACATTTTAACTGTATTTGTTCTTCTAATCCATGAGCATGGCTCATGGATTTTTCCATTTATTTGTGTCTTCCTCCATTTTTTTCATACTCCACATTCAAATAAGAAAGTGATCTGATCATTTAGACAGAACACTAATAAGAAACATGGGACTTGAACTACTTTAGACCAAATGTACCTAACAGAAAAATACAGAACATTCCATCCAAGAATAGCAAAATATGCATTCTTCTCAACTGCACATGGAACATTCTCCAGGTTAGAGCATCTTAAGCCAGAAAAGTTTTGAAAATTAAAAAAGACTGAAATTGTGGGGGGAAGGAGTCAAGATGGCGGAGAAGTAGCAGGCTGAGACTACTTCAGCTAGCAGGAGATCAGCTAGATAGCTTATCTAAAGATTGCAAACACCTACAAATCCATCGGCAAATCGAAGAGAAGAAGAACAGCAATTCTAGAAACAGAAAAACAACCACTTTCTGAAAGGTAGGACTGGCGGAGAAGTGAATCCAAAGCGACGGAAACATAGACCCCAGGGGGAGGGGCCGGCTCCTGGCAAGCGGCGGAGCAACGGAGCACAAAATCAGGATTTTTAAAAGTCTGTTCCACTGAGGGACATTGCTCCAGAGGCTAAACCGGGGTGAAGCCCACGCGGGGTCAGCGTGACCTCAGGTCCTACAGGGTCACAGAAGGATTGGGGATTTCTGAGTGTCACAGATCTTATAGGTATTAGAACGGGGAAGCCGGCTACAGAGACAGAGCCAACAGGAAGCTCACAGCTTGGGGGTACCTTGAACCGGTCACAGGCTTGGTGAGCTTGGAGCATGGCCGGAGGTCAGGCAGACAGGAGTTACTGGTCACTGTTCTCTGAGGACGCACTGAGGAGTGGGGCCCTGGGCTCTCGGCTCCTCTGGGCCGGAGACCAGGAGTCTGCCATTTGTATTCCTGTCCTCAGGAGCTCTACGGAAAGCGCTCAGGGAACAAAAGCTCCTGAAAGCAAACCCAAGTGGATTACTCAGCCCGGCCCCTGGCAAGGGCGGTGCAATTTCGCCTGGGGGCAAAGATACTTGGGAATCACTACAACAGGCCCCTCCCCCAGAAGAAAACAAGAAATCCAGCCAAGACCAAGTTCACCTACCAAGGAGTGAAGTTTCAATACCAAGGAGAGCAGCAGAATACCAGAGGAGGAGAAAGCAAAGCACGGAATTCATGGCTTTCTCCCTATGATTCTTCAGTCTTGCAGTTAATTTAATTTTTTTTTTCATTTTTTTTCTCTTCTTCTGCTAAAATTTTTTTAACTTTTACCCTTTTCTTTTTTAATATTTTTTAACTAGTTTATCTAATATATATATTTTTTCTTTTTTATATTTTTCTTTATTCGTTTTCTTTGTTTCCTTTTTTTTTTTTCTTTCTTTCTTTCTGAACCTCTTTTTATCCCTTTTCTCCCCCCTCACGATTTAGGATCTCTTCTGATTTGGTTAAAGCATATTTTCCTGGGGTTGTTGCCACCTTTTTAGCATTTTACTTACTCCTTCATATACTCTTAGCTGGACAAAATGACAAGGCGGAAAAATTCACCACAAAAAAAAGAACAAGAGACAATACCGAAAGCTAGGGACCTAATCAATACAGACATTGGTAATATGTCAGATCTAGAGTTCAGAATGACAATTCTCAAGGTTCCAGCCGGGCTTGAAAAAGGCATGGAAGATATTAGAGAAGCCTCTCGGGAGATATAAAAGCCCTTTCTGGAGAAATAAAAGAACTAAAATCTAACCAAGTTGAAATCAAAAAAGCTATTAATGAGGTGCAATAAAAAATGGAGGCTCTCACTGCTAGGATAAATGAGGCAGAAGAAAGAATTAGCGATATAGAAGACCAAATGACAGAGAATAAAGAAGCTGAGCAAAAGAGGGACAAACAGCTGCTGGACAACGAGGGCAGAATTCGAGAGATAAGTAACACCATAAGACGAAACAACATTAGAATAATTGGGATTCCAGAAGAAGAAGAAAGAGAGAGGGGAGCAGAAGGTATACTGGAGAGAATTACTGGGGAGAATTTCCCCAATATGGCAAAGGGAACGAGCATCAAAATTCAGGAGGTTCAGAGAATGCCCCTAAATATCAATAAGAATAGGCCCACACCCCGTCACCTAATAGTAAAATTTACAAGCCTTAGTGACAAAGAGAAAATCCTGAAAGCAGCCCAGGAAAAGAAGTCTGTAACATACAATGGTAAAAATATTAGATTGGCAGCTGACTTATCCACAGAGACCTGGCAGGCCAGAAAGAGCTGGCATGATATTTTCAGAGCACTAAACGAGAAAAACATGCAGCCAAGAATACTATATCCAGCTAGGCTATCATTGAAAATAGAAGGAGAGATTAAAAGCTTCCAGGACAAACAAAAACTGAAAGAACTGGCAAACACCAAACCTGCTCTACAGGAAATATTGAAAGGGGTCCTCTAAGCAAAGAGAGAGCCTACAAGTGGTAGATCAGAAAGGAACAGAGACAATATACAGTAACAGTCACCTTACAGGCAATACAATGGCACTAAAATCATATCTCTCAATAGTACCCTGAATGTTAATGGGCTAAATGCCCCAATCAAAAGACACAGGGTATCAGAATGGATAAAAAAACAAACCCCATCTATATGCTGCCTCCAAGAAACTCATTTTAAGCCCAAAGACACCTCCAGATTTAAAGTGAGGGGGTGGAAAAGAATTTACCATGCTAATGGAAGAAAGCAGGAATGGCAATCCTTATATCAGATCAATTAGATTTTAAGCCAAAGACTATAATAAGAGATGAGGAAGAACACTATATCATACTCAAATGGTCTGTCCAACAAGAAGATCTAACAATTTTAAATGTCTATGCCCCCAATGTGGGAACAGCCAACTATATAAACCAATTATAACAAAATCAAAGAAACACATCAACAATGGTACAATAATAGTAGGGGACTAAAACACTCCCCTCACTGAAATGGACAGATCATCCAAGCAAAAGATCAACAGGGAAATAAAGGCCTTAATGACACACTGGACCTTATGGACATCACAGATATATTCAGCACATTTCATCACAAAGCAACAGCATACACATTC
This sequence comes from Neogale vison, assembly GCF_020171115.1. NCBI lineage: Eukaryota > Metazoa > Chordata > Mammalia > Carnivora > Mustelidae > Neogale > Neogale vison. The sequence goes on along the minus strand of NC_058094.1, from coordinate 159,183,511 downwards.
TTCTCTAGTGCACATGGAACATTCTCCAGAATAGATCACATCCTCGGGCCTAAATCAGGACTCAACTGGTATCAAAAGATTGGGATCATTCCCCGCATATTTTCAGACCACAATGGTCTGAAGCGAGAACTCAACCACAAGAGGAAGTTTGGAAATAACGCAGATACATGGAGACTAAACAGCATTCTTCTAAAGAATGAATGGGTCAACCAGGAAATTAAAGAAGAATTGAAAAAAATCATGGAAACAAATGATAATGAAAACTCAATGACTCAAAATCTGTGGGACACAACAAAGGCAGTCCTGAGACGAAAATATATAGCGGTACAAGCCTTTCTCAAGAAACAAGAAAGGTCTCAGGTACACAACCTAACCCTACAACTAAAGGAGCTGGAGAAAGAACAAGAAAGAAACCCTAAACCCAGCAGGAGAAAAAGAATTCATCAAGATCAGAGCAGAAATCAATGAAATAGAAACAAACAAAAAAAAACCAATAGAACAAATCAACGAAACTAGGAGCTGATTCTTTGAAAGAATTAATAAAATTGATAAACCCCTGGCCAGACTTATCAAGAAGAAAAGAGAAAGGACCCAAATAAATAAAATCATGAATGAAAGAGGAGAGATCACAACTAACACCAAAGAAATACAAACAATTATAAGAACATACTATGAGCAACTCTACACCAACAAATTTGACAATCTGGAAGAAATGGATGCATTCCTAGAAACATATAAACTACCACAACTGAACCAGGAAGAAATAGAAAGCCTGAACAGACCCATAAGTAGGGGTCTGTTACTCCAACCAGTAAGGAGATTGAAACAGTCATTAAAAATCTCCAAACAATCTCCAGATTGGAAGCCAGATGGCCTCCCAGGGAATTCTACCAAACATTTAAAGAAGAACTAATTCCTATTCTCCTGAAACTGTTCCAAAAAAATAGAAATGGAAGGAAAACTTCCAAACTCATTTTATGAGGCCAGCATCACCTTGATCCCAAAACCAGACAAGGATCCCATCAAAAAAGAGAGCTATAGACCAATTTCCTTGATGAACACAGATGCGAAAATTCTCACCAAAATACTAGTCAATAGGATTCAACAGTACATTAAAAGGATTATTCACCACAACCAAGTGGGATTTATTCCAGGGCTGCAAGGTTGGTTCAACATCCGCAAATCAGTCAATGTGATATACACATCAATAAAAGAAGGAACAAGAACCATATGATACTCTCAATAGATGCTGACAAAGCATTTGACAAAGTACAGCATCCCTTCCTGATCAAAACTCTTCAAAGTGTAGGGATAGAGGGCACATACCTCAATATTATCAAAGCCATTTATGAAAAACCCACCACAAATATCATTCTCAATGGAGAAAAACTGAAAGCTTTTCCGCTAAGGTCAGGAACACGGCAGGGATGTCCATTATCACCACTGTTATTCAACATAGTACTAGAAGTCCTAGCCTCAGCAATCAGACAACGAAAGGAAATTAAAGGCATCCAAATCGGCAAAGAAGAAGTCAAACTATCACTCTTCGCAGATGATATGATACTATATGTGGAAAACCCAAAAGACTCCACTCCAAAACTGCTAGAACTTGTACAGGAATTCAGTAAAGTGTCAGGATATAAAATCAATGCACAGAAATCAGTTGCATTTCTCTACACCAACAACAAGACAGAAGAAAGAGAAATTAAGGAGTCAATCCCATTTACAATTGCATCCCAAACCATAAGATACCTAGGAATAAACCTAACCAAAGAGGCTAAGAATCTATACTCAGAAAACTATAAAGTACTCATGAAAGAAATTGAGGAAGACACAAAGAAATGGAAAAATGTTCCATGCTCCTGGATTGGAAGAATAAATATTGTGAAAATGCCTATGCTACCTAAAGCAATCTACACATTTAATGCAATTCCTATCAAAGTACCATCCATCTTTTTCAAAGAAATGGAACAAATAATCCTAAAATTTATATGGATCCCGAAAATACCTCGAATAGCCAAAGGAATATTGAAAAAGAAAGCCAAAGTTGGTGGCATCACAATTCCGGACTTCAAGCTCTATTACAAAGCTGTCATCATCAAGACAGCATGGTATTGGCACAAAAACAGACACATAGATCAATGGAACAGAATAGAAAGCCCAGAAATAGACCTTCAACTCTATGGTCAACTAATCTTCGACAAAGCAGGAAAGAATGTCCAATGGAAAAAAGACAGCCTCTTCAATAAATGGTGTTGGGAAAATTGGACAGCCACATGCAGAAAAATGAAATTGGACCATTTCCTTACACCACACATGAAAATAGACTCAAAATGGACGAAGGACCTCAATGTGAGAAAGGAATCCATCCAAATCCTTGAGGAGAACACAGGCAGCAACCTCTTCCACCTCAGCCACAGCAACATCTTCCTAGGAACATCGCCAAAGGCAAGGGAAGCAAGGGCAAAAATGAACTATTGGGATTTCATCAAGATCAAAAGCTTTTGCACAGCAAAGGAAACAGTTAACAAAATCAAAAGACAACTGACAGACTGGGAGAAGATATTTGCAAACAACATATCAGATAAAGGGCTAGTGTCCAAAATCTATAAAGAACTTAGCAAACTCAACACCCAAAGAACAAATAATCCAATCAAGAAATGGGCAGAAGACATGAACAGACATTTCTGCAAAGAAGACATCCAGATGGCCAATAGACACATGAAAAAGTGCTCCATGTCACTTGGCATCAAGGAAATATAAATCAAAACCACAATGAGGTATCACCTCACACCAGTCAGAATGGCTAAAATTAACAAGTCAGGAAATGACAGATGCTGGCGAGGATGTGGAGAAAGGGGAACCCTCCTACACTGTTGGTGGGAATGCAAGCTGGTGCAACCTCTCTAGAAAACAACATGGAGGTTCCTCAAAATGTTGAAAATAGAACTACCCTATGACCCAGCAATTGCACTACTGGGTATTTACCCTAAAGACACAAACGTAGTGATCCGAAGGGGCACGTGCACCTGAATGTTTATAGCAGCAATGTCCACAATAGCCAAACTATGGAAAGAACCTAGATGTCCATCAACAGATGAATGGATAAAGAAGATGTATATATACACAATGGAATACTATGCAGCCATCAAAAGAAATGAAATCTTGCCATTTGCGACAACGTGGATGGAACTAGAGCGTATCATGCTTAGCGAAATAAGTCAAGTGGAGAAAGAAAACTATCATATGATCTCCCTGATATGAGGAAGTGGTGATGCAACATGGGGGCTTATGGGGGTAGGAGAAGAATAAATGAAACAAAATGGGATTGGGAGGGAGACAAACCATAAGTGACTCTTAATCTCACAAAACAAACTGAGGGTTGCTGGGGCGAGGGGGGTTTGGAGAAGGGGGGTAGGGTTATGGACACTGGGGAGGGTATGTGCTTTGGTGAGTGCTGTGAAGTATGTAAACTGGGCGATTCACAGACCTGTACCCCTGGGGATAAAAATACATTATATGTTTATATATAATAAAAAAAAAGACTGAAAGTGTACCAAGTCTCTTTTCTGACCATAATAGCTATGAAATAGAAATCAATAAAAGAAGAAAGTGGGAAAATTCACAGATATGTGGAAATTAAACAGCACACTTCTCAACAAACAATGGGTCAAAGAAGAAATCAAAATGGAAGTAAAACGGTACCTTGAAACAAACAAATATGGAAATACAACATACCAAAACTTATGGGATATAGCAAAAGCAGTTCTAGATAGAACAGTTATAGTAATAAAGCCCTATATTAAGAAACAAGAAAGATCTCAAATTAACAACCTAATCTTGTACCTCTAGGAACTAAGAAAAGAATAACAAATGAAGTTCAAAGTTAGCAGAAAGAAAAAAATTAAAAAGATCAGAACAGAAAAAAATGAAATAGAGATCAGAAAAACCATAAAAAAATCAATGAAACGAAGATTGGTTTTTGGAAAAGATAAGCAAAATGATAAACTTTTACTAGGCTAAGAACAAAAGAGAAGATTCAAATAATGTCTAAAATGAAAGAGTAGACCTTATAATTGATGCCAGAAAAATATGACACATCATGAGACACTATGAACAATTACATTCTCCCAAACTGGATAACCTGGATAACCTAAAATAGATAAATTTCTAGAAACATACAACTTACTAAGACTGTATCAAGAAGAAACAGAAAATAAGGACAGACCAATAATGAGTAAGAAGATTGAATGAGTAATGAAAACTGTCACAACAAATAAAAGCCCAGGACCAAATGCTTCTATTGATTAATTCAATCAAACATTTAAAGAACTAATATAGGGGCGCCTGGGTGGCTCAGTGGGGTAAGCCTCTGCTTTCGGCTCAGGTCATGATCCCGGGGTCCTGGCATCGAGCCCTACATCGGGCTCTCTGCTCAGCGGGGAGCCTGCTTCCCCTCTCTGCCTTCCTCTCTCTCTGACTGCCTCTCGGCCTACTTGTGATCTACCTCTGTCAAATAAATAAATAAAATAAAAAATAAAATAAAAAAAAATAAAGAACTAATATAATCTTTCTCAAACTTTTTAAAAAACTGAAAACAAAGGAACAGTTCCTAACTCATTTTAAGAAACCAGCATTACTCTGATACCAAAGTCAGATAAGGACAATATAAGAAAAGAAAAACTATAGGTCAATATTGATTAATATAGATGCAAAAATTCTCAATATAATGCTAGCAGACTGAATTCAATAGCACATTAAAAGTATCATAAATATGATCAAATAGGATTCATCTCTGGGACACAAGGAGGGTTCAACATATGCAAATCAATAAATGTGAGATATCACACTAATAGAATGAAAGACAAAAATCATATGATCTCAATAAATGCAGAAAAAACATTTGACAAATACAACATCCTTTCATGACAAACACTCTCAACAAATTGGGTATAGAAAGAATATGGCTCAGCATAATAAAGGCCATTTATGACAAGAGCTAACATCATACTCAATGGTGAAAGGTTGAGAGATTTTCCTTTAAGATCAGGAAAAAGACAAGATTCTCAGTATTCCTATTCAATACACTACTGGAAGTCCTAGACAGGGAAATTAGGCAAGAAAAAGAAAAGGCATTCAAATCAGAAAGGAAGAAGTAAAACTGTCTGTTTGTAGACAATGTGATCTTAACATAGATAATCTTAAAGACTCCACCAAAACACAGTTAGGTGTACTAAATGAATTCAGTCAAGTTCAGTCAAATGATTCTAAGTCAATACACGAAAATCAGTTGTGCTTTTATACACCAACAATGAACTACCTAAGGTTAAAAAAAAATCCCATTTATAATATCATCAAATAATAATAATATACTTAGGAATAAATTTAACCAAGGAGGTGAAAGATCTATAGACTGAAAACCATAAGATTTTGGTGAAAGCAATTGAAGAAGGCACAAATAAATGGAAAGATAGCCTGCTTTAATGGAAGAATTTTGTTAAAATGACCATACAACCAGGAGTCATCTATAGATTCAGTTCAATCTCTATTAAACTGCTAATGGCATTTTTCATACAAATAGAAAAAAACTATTCTGAAATTCATATGGAACCACAAAAAACCCTAACAGCCAAAGCAATCCTGAGAAAGAAGAAGCAAGCTGGAGGCATGATATTTCCTGATTTCAAACTACATAACAAACCTACAGTAAACAAAACAGTATGCTACTAGCATAAAAATAAATACACAGACCAATGGAATAGAACTGAAAGCCCAGAAACAAACTCACACGCACAGCAACTAATATTTGACAAGGAAGCCAAGAAAACTCAATGGGGAAAGGGTAGTTTCTTCAATAAATGATGTTGGAAAAACTGGATATCCACATGCAAATGAATGAAATTAGAACAATATATTATACCACTTAAAAAAATTAACTCAAAACAGATTAAGGACTTAAATGTAAGACTTGAAACCATAAAACTCCTAGAAGAAAACATAAGGAAAATCTTGACACCAATCTTGACAACAAATTTTTGGATGTGGCACCAAAAGCACAATAAACAAAAGTAAAAATTAAAAAGAGGAACTACATCAAACTAAAAAGCTTCTATACAACAAAAGAAATGATTAACAAAATGAAAAGACAACCTGTGGAATGGGAGAAAATATAGTTGTGAAACATATATCTGAGAAGGATTAATATCTGAAATGTATAAAGAGTTCATTTAACTCAATAGCAGAACACCAAACAATCTAATTTAAACATAGGCAAAGGATCCAAGTAGACATTTTTGTAAAGAAAACATACAAATGGCCAACATGTACATGAAAAGATGCCCATCATCATGAATCAATAGGAAATGCAAACAAAACCACATTAAAAACCTTAAACAATTATGTTGTATACCTTAACCTTAAAGAGTATGTCAATTATATCTCAGTAAAGCCAGGGAGAATAAAAAGCATCACTTCTTTCTTTTTTTTTTTCACTTCTTCCTTTTTTAAAAAGATTTATTTTATTTTATTTATTTATTTACTTATTTAAGATTTTATTTATTTGACAGACAGAGATCACAAGTAGGCAGAGAGGCAGGCAGAGAGAGAGGGAAGCAGGCTCCCTGCTGAGCAGAGAGCCAGATGGGGGGCTTGATCTCAGGACCCTGGGACCATGACCTGAGCCAAAAGCAAAGGCTTTACCCCACGGAGCCACCCAGGCGCCCCTAAAAGATTTTATTTTTAAGAAATCTCTACACTAAACATGGGGCTCAAATTCACAACAACAAGATCTAGAGTCACATATTCACTGAGCCTGCCAGGTGCCCCAAATGGAAACTTCTTTCTAAACTTCTTTTCCTTTCTCTCCTGATTAAAGTTGATTCCTTTAAAAAAAAAAAGATTTTATGTAAGCATGTATATATGTATGTATGTATTTATTAGAGAGAGAGTGTGTGCATGTGCATGTGGGGGGAGGGGATGAGGGAGAGGTAGAGAGAGAATCTCAAGCAGATTCACTGAGCACAGAGCCTGACACGGGGCTCAATCTCATGACCCTGAGATCATGACCTGAGCTGAAATCACGAGTCGCATATTTAACTGTCTGAGCCACCCAGGCACCCCTGAAGTTCTTTTTTTTTTTAATTTATTTTCAGCGTAACAGTATTCATTGTTTTTGCACCACACCAGTGCTCTATGTAATCCGTGCCCTCTCCAATACCCACCACCTGGTTCCCCCAACCTCCCACCCCCCACCCCTTCAAAACCCTCAGATTGTTTTTCAGAGTCCATAGTCTCTCATGGTTCACCTCCCCTTCCAATTTTCCTCAACTCCCTTCTCCTCTCCATCTCCCCTTGTCCTCCATGCTATTTGTTATGCTCCACAAATAAGTGAAACCATATGATAATTGACTCTCTATGCTTGACTTATTTCACTCAGCATAATCTTTTCTAGTCCCGTCCATGTTGCTACAAAAGTTGCGTATTCATCCTTTCTGATGGAGGCATAATACTCCATAGTGTATATGGACCACATCTTCCTTATCCATTCGTCCGTTGAAGGGCATCTTGGTTCTTTCACAGTTTGGCAACCATGGCCATTGCTGCTATAAATATTGGGGTACAGATGGCCCTTCTTTTCACTACATCTGTATCTTTGGGGTAAATACCCAGGAGTGCAATTGCAGGGTCATAGGGAAGCTCTATTTTTAATTTCTTGAGGAATCTCCACACTGTTCTCCAAAGTGGCTGCACCAACTTGCATTCCCACCAACAGTGTAAGAGGGTTCCCCTTTCTCCACATCCTCTCGAACACATGTTGTTTTCTGTCTTGCTAATTTTGGCCATTCTAAGTGGTGTAAGGTGGTATCTCAATGTGGTTTTAATTTGAATCTCCCTGATGGCTAGTGATAATGAACATTTTTTTTTCCAATTTATTTATTTTCAGAAAAACAGTATTCATTATTTTTTCACCACACCCAGTGCTCCATGCAAGCTATGCCCTCTATAATACCCACCACCTGGTACCCCAACCTCCCACCCCCCCGCCACTTCAAACGCCTCAGACTGTTTTTCAGAGTCCATAGTCTCTCATGGTTCACCTCCCCTTCCAATTTACCCAAAAGCACATACCCTTACATACAATGGTAAAAGTATTAGATTGGCAGCTGACTTATCCACAGAGACCTGGCAGGCCAGAAAGAGCTGGCATGATATTTTCAGAGCATTAAACGAGAAAAACATGCAGCCAAGAATACTATATCCAGCTAGGCTATCATTGAAAATAGAAGGAGAGATTAAAAGCTTCCAGGACAAACAAAAACTGAAAGAATTTGCAAACACCAAACCAGCTCTACGGGGTTGGGATAATGAACATTTTTTCATGTGTCTGATAGCCATTTGTATGTCTTCATGGGAGAAGTGTCTGTTCATATCTTCTGCCCACTTTTTGATATGATTATCTGTTTTGTGTGTGTTGAGTTTGAGAAGTTCTTTATAGATCCTGGATATCAACCTTTTGTCTGTACTGTCATTTGCAAGTATCTTCTCCCATTCTGTGGGTTGCCTCTTTGTTTTGTTGACTGTTTCCTTTGCTGTGCAGAAGCTTTTGATTTTGATGAAGTCCCAAAAGTTCATTTTCGATTTTGTTTCCTTTGCCTTTGGAGACATATCTTGAAAGAAGTTGCTGTGGCTGATATCAAAGAAGTTACTGCCTATATTCTCCTCTAGGATTCTGATGGATTCCTGTCTCACGTTGAGGTCTTTTATCCATTTTGAGTTTATCTTTGTGTATGGTGTAAGAGAATGGTCGAGTTTCATTCTTCTACATATAGCTGTCCAGTTTTCCCAGCACCATTTACTGAAGAGACTGTCTTTCATTCCTGGGCTACAAGGATGGTTCAACATTTGCAAATCAATCAATGTGATAGAACAAATTAATAAGAGAAGAGAGAAGAACCGCATGGTCCTCTCAATTGATGCAGAAAAAGCATTTGACAAAATCCAGCATCCATTCCTGATTAAAATGCTTCAAAGTATAGGGATAGAGGGAACATTCCTGAACTTCACAAAATCTATCTATGAAAGACCCACAGCAAATATCATCCTCAATGGGAAAAAGCTTGCAGCCTTCCCGTTGAGATCAGGAACACGACAAGGATGCCCACTCTCACCACTCTTGTTCAACATAGTATTAGAAGTCCTAGCAACAACAATCAGACAACAAAGAGGAAAAAAAAAGGTATACAAATTGGCAATGAAGAAGTCAAACTCTCTCTCTTCGCAGATGACATGATTCTTTATATGGAAAACCCAAAAGACTCCATCCCCAAACTACTAGAACTCATACAACAATTCAGCAATGTGGCAGGATACAAAGTCAATGTACAGAAATCAGTGGCTTTCTTATACACTAACAATGAAAATACAGAAAGGGAAATTAGAGAATCAATTCCATTTACTATACCACCAAGAACCATAAGATACCTGGGAATAAACCTAATCAAAGAGGTAAAGGATCTGTACACAAGGAACTACAGAGCACTCATGAAAGAAACTGAAGAAGACACAAGAAGATGGAAGACCATTCCATGCTCTTGGATCGGAAGAATAAACATTGTTAAAATGTCTATATTGCCTAGAGCAATCTATACTTTTAATGCCATTCCAATCAAAATTCCACCAGTATTTTTCAAAGAGCTGGAGCAAATAATCCAAAAATTTGTATGGAATCAGAAGAGACCCCGAATCACTAAGGAAATGTTGAAAAACAAAAATAAAACTGGGGGCATCACGTTACCTGATTTCAAGCTTTACTACAAAGCTGTGATCACCAAGACAGCATGGTACTGGCATAAAACAGTCACATAGACCAGTGGAACAGAGTAGAGAGCCCAGATATGGACTCTCAACTCTATGGTCAAATAATCTTTGACAAAATAGGAAAAAATATACAGTGGAAAGAAGTTATTTCTTTTTAATGTCTTGGCATAGAATGTGAAATTGACCCCAGCCTAATTTTATCTACTCTCATTTGTTTTTGCTTTTGTATGTGGATCAAAAGTTGTGAAGTTGAAACAGAATTTGTATCTTTGATTCAGTGGTGTGCTAGAGCCAGGTCATATTAGCTCATGAAAACTAGTTATTAGCATCTCTACCTAAGTTCGCTTTAAGTGAAGTTGCATTAGTAGCTTGAAATCAGCCATCCTGGGGTTATTTATACCACAGAAACCAACACCACAAATCAGGGCTCTTTTTTCTGGAGAGTCATTTGTTGAACATTTACCAACACATCATTACTTTAGTTAAAGCTCTGAACTGTTAAATTTCTCCTGGAGTTAATGTACCCTCATATCTCATAGAACTAAAACTCCACTATAGGTGGAGTGAAGAAGAAGAAAGGAATATAGAACCAGTTAATACTTCAAGTTATTAGTCAACGGGCACTTCACACATGTACAATCAGCCTCTGTTCCCTGTCTCTCACTTTAGTCCCTGTTGCCCCCAACTGCAAACCGAGCACGTTTTCCTTTTTTAGGAACAAAATTAATACAAAAGTTTAAGCATTAAATAGTCTAGCACCAGAGAGTTCTTGTCTAAGGCAATAATTCATTTTTTCTCAGAATCCTGATGAGTTTTTTTTACTGGAATATCACGAGAGACTCTGATTCTGTTAAAATTCTGGCCAAGAGCTTCATGTGCAGAGGGTAGTTAATTGATGGGTCAGACTTTAGGAAAGTTAAATAGATAAGTTCCAGGGCTATGCAGTACAATTAGGCAATTAAGGTATAAATCATTAAGCGATGCACAAATGAAACAAATAATACATCCAATATTTTTAAAATGGATCTTGATTATATCCTACTACAAATAATGTATAATTAATTCCTGTCTCTAAAAAAACTGTTGAGCTCTCAGATTGTAACTCACTTATTTAGATGGCATTTGATACCAAAAATTCCAGTCAGGCAGAATAATTCTGATAGTTCTTTAATCAAAATTTCAGGCTCTATTCTGAAACTTTTTATCAATTCAATTGACAAACATTTATTGGACACCTGTAGGTACCAGGTACTATTCTCCATTGTAGAGATACAAAGGTGCACAACATAAACAAGACTTTTGCCATTAGTGGGGCTTATATCCTAGCTAGGAGGAATGACACATATACCTAAATATTTATAATGCAGACAATCAAAATAGGCAGATGTAGTAAAGCATGACAGGGTGGATCCAAGTCAGAATGCATGGTCAAGGTGGCTCTTCTGAGAAGCTGACATTTAGGGTGAGGTCTGAATCACAAGACATAGGCAGCCACGCTAATATAAGGGGAAGAACTGTTTGTACAGAGAAGACAGCCAGACAACCGGTGCAGAGGCTCCAAAGCAAAAATGGGTTTGTCATTTCACGGAACAAAAAGTTATCTAGTGTGGCTAGAGCATAGTTGGCAGGATGGAGAATGTTTGAAATGAGGCCAAAGAATTAATCAGGAGCCAGACCATGGAGACTTCACGTCCAGAGGCTAGCTCAGACATTAAGAAAAGAAAAGGAATTAGACTCCTTGTCTTATCACTTCATTTGCTTACTAGACCTAAATCTGGTGGTTTAGACTAAGGTGGTGCTAATGGAGAAAAGAAGAGGGCTTTTAGGATATAAGTTAGAGGCTGAATCAAAATGACTTGCTAATGGACAGACTTTAAAAAGTGAGAAATTGGGGCACCTGAGTGGCTCAGTCAATTAAACGTCTACTTTCAGTTCAGGTCCTGATCTCAGGATCCTGGAAATGGGCTCCATGTTGGGCTCCCTACTCAGTGGGGAGTCTGCTTCCCCCTCTCCCTCTGCTTCTTCCCCTGTTCATGCTGTCTCTTTCTTCTCTCAAATAAACAAAACCTTAAAAAAATTAAAAATGAGAAATCAAGAAATCACAGCTAACATCTAGACTTTTTGCTTAAGCACATGCATGGATGATGTTGATGATATAATTTAATGAGCTGGGAAATTCCATGAAGACCCATGGAACCTTTATAAGGAGTGAGTTCTATTTCAGCCATACTAAATTAGTACTGCCTATTTGACATTGTATGGTGTCTGTAATCAGTTTTAAAATATTTCAGCATTGACGATATGCTAGAATGTGTGTGAATGTGTGTATATTTCAATACTATTTTTAGGCACTTAATTTTAGGCACTTAAGTTGATTTTCCAAATGGTTCCTTAAAACCTCAAACATTTTTTACCTTGCCTGCACCTGTCTCAAGCCACAGTTCTCCACTCACCCCACATACAGTGGAATGCACCGTGCACTGACGCTGACTGAGCAAACTACTTCTGACACTGCTCCTACCCATGCAGATTCATTCAAATCAAACAACTGTTGGTTACTTTCAAGAAACTCCTCCTACTATACCTCGACTTCCCCAAATCCAGCTAATGCCATCACCATGGCAACTGGTGGTGCTCTGCAGTCCAACAGCAAGTCTCTTCATGATTTCATTTTCCCTTCTACATCTCTTTCCCTTCTACATCATCTGTTAAGAGACTCAGATCAAGAAACATCTATACTTCCCATGTTCTAAACCCAATCCAAATGGCATCTAGACATCTAGTGTGACAAGGAAAAAATAGGTCTTCACTGAATTTGCTAACTCCCTGTTATTTTCACACAGAAAATGTTGAGGATCCCAAATTTCATTGTTTGAAGAACAGGTGAAGAGTTTGACTAGATGAGGAATGTCTACTAAATCTATTAGAATTTCATGTACAAGATGAAGAGACAACAACCAAGATTAGTTAAGTCAGTACTACTCTCATACCTGAATCTGAGCAAGATGGATAGCAGCCCAGGGCACTCCACTTTAGAGGGCTCGGTTCTGACCCTTTTCCAGCCTAACTCCAATCTGAGGGGCCAGGAAGATATGCTATCTCAGACAAATGCTCAAGTAGCTAAAGCCCCTGAATTCCTTGCCCTAATGGCCAGATCTGCTCCCAGAGATGGGCAGGCAGCTTCCTTGGGTACCTCCTCTCAAGGATGGATCTCACTACCAGTCTGGGCTCTCCATAGCCTAAGATTTGGGCATGGGACAGCTGTTGATGTGTGGCCAGAGGGGGTGCTGATGACAAAGCTTTGCCACAATGGCTAATCGGGTATCTGCTCCCCTGTTTGTATGAGTCCTTGTTATGCCAGAGGGAGCTGAAGGAAGAAGAGCTCAGGATGGATGAGGTGTTTCCCTCACATTGCCAATTGCAGACAAGGATTTCAAGGATTCTGGGGATTCTAAATTATAACCTGGCTTTTTAGGTCATTACTGAAAGTATGTTTGTGGTGTTAGGATCGAACTTATTTTATTGAGCAGTTTGCTAGCTTGATTTATAAATTATAAAACTTCAGACTTATGGTATGTGGGTTTCCATTTCTATTCAGTTCTACAAACATTAGGGGCAGACCTGGATGGCAGGCAGCAAAGAAGGTATTATTTCCATAAATATGTTGAACACTAGCTTCCTCATAAAGTTTTATAGTTCAGTTCCTTTAACTTCATGCATATGCTTGTATCTGTGTATAATATTTATATATCTTGACAAAGAGAGTTAAATTAAGTAGATGAATAGGAACATCATGGGACAGTAGTTAACATTAGGATTGATGTGATATTCTTTTATTGCTCATCAAATCCTGCCTCAAATCTTTTTTATTTTTTATTTTTTCAGCACTGAGAGTTGATATTACCATACATATTTAGTCTGTCCCAAAAATGTTCCAAGATATATTTTCTCAAAGTATATAAATACCTATATTAGACACGGGGAGAATTTTTAGTAGTTCCTAAGAGGTAGGATAGTGTTTATGTGTCCTGGAATATAGTTGCTTAAGTTCTCTGACAGAATAAAATAACTTTGTGTTGCTATGAAAGTAACACAGATGGGGAAAAAAATCATGTTAGCATGGGCTTTATCCAAGAGTGTTCTATGGAATATGGGTCACATGTGCTGTTCCATGAAAGAAGAAGAGGATTCTGTGGTTTAGACCCTCCCACCACACTTTCTTCTTAAAGATTCCCAACATTTGTAAACATAATAAATAATTTGATCGGTCCTGTTATGAAGAAATCTCTTAAATTTTTTTTAACTTGGAGTTTTCTAGAATTTTTCATGAAGCCCTCATTTTGTGTTACTTCCCATAGGAACACTGTAGTGGTATAATACAACTTCTTTAAGGCTGTTTTCTTGCATTCATTGGGCTAATGATTTACATTTTACAGTTCTAAGACATTATTTCCCGTTTATTTTATGTACACTAAATATAGATTTATTTTCTTTCAGTTCTTTATTGCCAACAGGCTGATTACCCCTCCAAATGCTTTTAGTATCATGTGATATTAAAAAATCAGTGACTTTCTCTCTCTCCAGAGCTCATGAGTTTCTGTTATTCAGTCTCATTCTTACCTTTTCTTGCTACTTGGTTTTCAAAGCTTTGTTATCTTCTATCCCACAGCAAAACCACTTCAATTTAGCTGGCTTTTGGCCAGTTTCTGTTTCTCTCATTCCCAATTTTCTTACCCTCAAATGTCATTTTGCTCTCCGATTTGATCATACAATAAACACTGATCATTTAAGTCTGTCATTCCAATAAAATGACAACATTCCAGATTATGGGTATAATCTCTTGACAGAGCAATACTGACCTTATCACTTTTTTTTTCCTGACTAGTAGGATTTACTATATATTTTTCCTGTAATGCAAATTTCAATACCTAATCAAAGTGCTGAATCCAGCCTATCAGTCTTAGTGGCCCACCCTTCTGCCCTGTTGTAGAAGTGAAAATCTGGAGTCATTCAGTTTACTCAATTGTGAGTACTTTCAACATGCTAGAAATTGGGGTACAATGAAAAGAACAATACAGGGAGTTCTCTGCTCTTATGAACTATAGATGAGGGTGTTACAGTGCATAGCTATTTTCTTTTTAAGATTTGTATTTATTTACTTTTTTAAAAAATGTTTTATTTATTTATCTATTTGTGGGAGAACAAGAGAGAGAACACAGAGGAAGAGAGCACAGAGGGAGAGGGAGAAGCAGATTCCCCAATGAGCAGAGAGCCTGACTCAGGGCTGTATCCCAGGACCCTGAGATCATGACCTGAGCTGAAGGCAGGCGTTTAACAGACTGAGCCACCCAGGCACCCCTTATTTATTTACTGACAGAGAGAAAGAGGGAGAGAGAGAAGCAGGCTCTCTGCTGAGCAGGGCCCAATGCCCACCTTAACCTGAGGGCCCTAGGATCATGACTTGAGCCAAAGGCAGATGCTTTACTGACTGAGCCACACAAGGGCCCCCATAACATAGTTTTTTAAAAATGTGTCTTTTTTTTAAAGATTTTTTTTAAAGATTTTATTTATTTATTTGATAGAGAGAGATCACAAGTAGACAGAAAAGCAGGCAGAGAGAGGGAAGCAGGCTCCCTGCTGAGCAGAGAACCCGATGCAGGACTCAATCCCAGGACCCTGAGATCATGACCTGAGCCAAAGGCAGCGGCTTAACCCACTGAGCCACCAAGGTGCCCTAAAAAATGTACCTTGATTCAGTTTTGAGGGCTGGTTTAGAAGCCAGTCAGTTTCCCCTTTTGGGCAGCACAAGTCCACATTCCAGTGACTTCCCTTATGGAACTCTTACACTCCTGGCGTCCATGCAGCAGGCCTAATTGCCCCTGGGCCAAGTACCAGACAGCTAGAAACAGCCGCTGAGTCCTGGAGCCTGTGAAATTATTCAAATCAGCTAATTCACAAGGAGTATGCTCGACCTAGTTAACCCCACTCTGGTTTGCCACACATAAACTGCCCCCACCCCTGGGTATAACCCTCTGTGTGGCCCTGCCTAGCAGTCTGCTCTCATTTGGCAAGTAACAAAAAGTTCTGCTTTTCATCTACCCAAGTGTCAGTGTGTAGTGTCCTGCCATCAAAGAAGACTTAAGTCTAATAAAACAGCTGTAAGCAAAAATTTTCTTTCTTATTGTTATGAAAATTTCAAAGGACTTAAAATAGAGGTACTAATTGGTGGTGAAAAAGAGGTGGGATCAGGATTTCAAGAGAAGAGAATAATTCTTTTTAACAAAATTAACTTGAACAATTGAATTCTCCTCACCAAGGACTTTAGCAGGTTAATGCATCCCATATATTCATTTACGGATTGCATGCTTATTGAGCATTTGCTGTGGTCCTGGTATTACAAAGCTCTAGGAGGTGCGCAGGAAAAGAAAATATGTATCCTCCTCTTGAGAAACCGACAGATTAATTAAGAGAACATGACATGCACCTAAAATGATTAGAGACAAAATCAAGTATGTAGTAATATAATTAAACCATCTCTAAGTCCAAAAATTGACAAAGAACTAGAGAAATAAATTGGTTTGCAATTTTTAAGGATAGAGCTAATTTTTAAATAGTTTTTAACTTTCCTTGTTATTTTGCTAGAAAAATGCTTGCATTATTGCTCTTTTCCCAGCTCTGAAACCCTTTCTCTGAGGCACACAGGGCCTGGCTGTTTGTAGCCCTGCTATAAAAAGTTCAGATGCTTTGGAGTCAGGTACATTTTGAGATGAAGCAGGTAACAAAGTTCTCTCAAGGGATGGATTTTGGAGGAATGTGTTGACAGTTCAGATCAGGTGAAGCTACTTTTTTTAGAACTTGGGTGTGTTTCAAAAAGGAAAATGGTTTCAATCCAAATCCATTTGTAATACCAACCTTCCTGGTTGGGGAATTGAATGCTTAGCTAATAAGTTTTGGAGGGGCAGGCTTCTGTGTGTTTAAATGACTGACTGGCCTGGAAATTGTGCTTCTCCAAAAGGTATTTCATGTTGATCCACAGCCTTCAGGGGAACTCACACTTACCTGAGGAGAAGCAGGAGGCTGTAGTTTACCAAGCCCCTGTCCTTCCTTTAGATTCACTTTCCATCATTTTTCCTACCACTACCTTCTTACTGAACATCTGCCCTGTGTAATGGACTATAGTGGCCTCTGCAGGGGATGCCAAGTATGAACAGAGAGAGAAGGTATGGACTCCGTTCAAGGTAGAATGTGGCCATAGTCATAAAGACATAAAGTGTTGTGCACATTAAGTAAAGAAGGAGCTACTTCCAACTGTGTGGAATCAGGGAATCTTTACAGAGAAAATAACACTGAGCTGGGACTTAGAGAACAGGTTTGACTTGTTGACTAGAGAAAGAATGGGAAAACTGCAGCCTGTGGGCCAAATCTGTACCCTCAACCTGTTTTACAAACAAAGTTGTACTGGAACTCAGCCATGCCCACTCGCTGACATCTATGGCTGCTTTCGTGCAATGACAGCAGTGTTGAGTAATTGTGACAGAAACTATATAGCCCTCAAAAACTAAAAATCTACTCCCTGGCTTTTTTCAGAAAAAGTATATGACCACTGGGTTAAGGTCAGTTACTTGAGGGATCTGATACGTGGTCTTGATATCTGGACTTGCTGTAGGCCAAAATATAGGACTTCATTCTGGAAACAGAATGCTTCTGAGCCTTGGGAGTGTCTGAGTGTTCACAATGATACTGAACTTCAGACACGGAGTGTGGTGGATGGACTGTAGAAGACAGGTGCTATGGGTAGGAAGAAAAAGTCAGAGGTTCATATTGTCACCTCTGTGAACAATAATGAAGCTGGATTAGAGGGATGTCTGAGATAAAAGGGAGAGGATACAAAAGACGTGGCGAATAAAGCCCTGGCAGGGAGAAGAGAAGGGAAGAGAATTGAGGCTGGCTCTAGGGTCTTGAGTCTAGGTGACTGGGGATGTCAATGATTCCTTTTCTGAAAATATGTCAATCTGAACAGGACTAATTGGATATTCCTCCCACCATACCCTGATTAGAAGGAGAAATAAAGCTGGAGTGGCCCCAACACCTCTAGGGCAACGGGCACTGGGAAGAGAGGTGGTCAGAAGCTATTGTTATAGAGGAGCAAGAATGACAGACTTGCTTATGGAAAAATATGTTCCTAGATAGGCAAACAGCCTAAGTTGTCTCTGAGAAAAAATACTGTATAAGTTGGAGGACTTCTTTATGTTTTAAGTCATCTTGCAGGATTGCCAGATAAAATACAAACTGCCTGGTTAAATTTGAATTTCAGATCAACAAGGAATAATTTTTTCTGTGTGTAAGTATGTCCCAAATATTACATGGGATTTATTGTTACTAAAAAATTATTTGTTCTTAATCTGAAATTCAAATATAACTGGGCATCAATTTCAGATCAATAATGAATAACTGCTCAGTTATTCATTATTAACCCAAGTATGGATACGTTTATACTATCATTACTAACCCAAGTATGAATATATTTATACTCAAAATCATTTATTGATTATCTAAAATTCAAAATTTTTTTTCTTCTAAATCTGACAACCCAACTTGTAATTGTAAGGTAAGCAAGCCAAAGCTTTCCCTTTTGAGGAGACTGAACAAGAATTCGAGTGCCTGTATTTGCTTTCCTTCACAGCAGTAGAGTTGACTCCTTCAGCTTTTCTGGAGCCCACAACTGAGCAGGGATAGCTCAGTGAACATTAGGCTGTCTGTCTCAGAGTACAGATAGAGCACAGACCAAGGGGTGTGGTAGGGTGAAGTTTCCAGTGATGGCAGCTGAAGTATCCAACTGAGGGAGTTGGATAAGGGGTTGTATGGAGTAAAGAGTGTCTGGATTACAGAGAGAAAGTTCAAGACAGGGATAGACTCCTTAGAGGAGGCTCCTTTCAAAGATCTAATTCTGCAAGGAATTTTCTCAGGGTAGAACAAAGTAACAACTATACTAACTAAAGGTCGCAGCTTCTATCACACTGGCTGCAATGTGGAAATATGCCCACCTCAGATCTCTGAATCTGTAATATGTTGGTTTGGTGAAGGGGTGAACATTATTTACCTGTTATTTCATAGAGCTGTATGGTTGTGAATTTTATGCACCAGCCTAGCTAGGCTATGGTACAAACACCATCGACGTTGCTATGAAAACATTTTTAAGATGTGATTACCTTTTAAGTGAGTAGACTTTGAGTAAAACAGATTACCCTCCATAATATGGGTATCATCCAACCAGCTGAAGGCCTTTAGAAAAAAGGCTGAGGTCTCCAGAAGAGGAGCCTGCATTTGGACTCAAGACTTACCATGGATGCCTATCAGAATTTTCAGCCTGACAGACTGTCTTGCAGATTTTTGGATTTGCCTGCCCCCCAAAGTGCATTAGTCAATCACTTAAAATAAAAAATAAATCTGTCATATACATATATACATTCTATTTGTTCTTTTTCTCTGGAAAAACTCTACCTAATAGAGGCAGGTGCTCTGGTAATTCCAGAGTAGCAATGACCCCCTTGCCACTTCCTCTGTTTCTCACTGGGAGCAGCACCATGGGGGCCACTACTGGTTTGCCCCAGCACCAGATTCCTTTCCTTTATGAAGCCTGAGCAACAGTAAAACCAAACAGCTGATTAAGACACATTTCTTCATTTAAGGGAAGGCAGAGCCGGCCACATCAGGGTTATACATCAAAGAGTCATCATATACATGGAGTGGGGCCATCCATTCCCCATAGCTAGATGGGTGCAACCTTGGAATTCTGGAATTCTGGGGAGTGAGGCTGTGCCCTCTGACCTCAGGCATGCCCTCAACACAGCAGCTCCAAAGGGTGCTCTTAAAATTGTGTGTCTAAGAAGACAGCTTTACCATATTTCTTTTTCTCTTTATCCAGTCCCCTCACTGGACAGATGATGCAAACAAAGGCAGGTTTATATTAAAAATCTTTAGTGGATGGCATATCTGTCTGCTCTCCTCCCCGCTCCCTAGCAACAGCTATACTATCCTTTTATAAATCTTTTCATGGAAATTTTAGCTTTTCTGCATAGGTCTCTGTTTTTATCTTTCAGTATCTTTCCCCCTGTCCCCACTCCCTTTCCCTCCTTTTCCTCTCTCTGTCTCTGTTTCTCTGCATGTTTCTTTCTTGCTGGTGGGATTTCCCACATTAGCCACTGTCCCATTTCTTTGATTCCTTCTTGGCAACAAGAGTTACAGCACCATTATGCAGCAAGCAGTCCTGCTTCCCTGCTATCTTAAAAATAATAATGTTTCATGATGACAAATGGATATAGTTAACAATGAAAGTAAAATGCTTAGCAGACAAGGGTCAGATTTCTCTTCCTAGCAAAAACAGAGTGGCTTGAGGATATCTAAAGAAAGGAAGATATATGTGGGGATGGCTTGTGATGTTTGGTGGACACCTCTACTGTTTTATACTTAATTTAGCCTCTGTGATCTCAAGAGTAAGTTCTCAAAGGCAAAACTTGTTATTCTTAATTTACTTAAAAACCAAGGTTTGTTATTATCCTAAGAAGCTTAAAAATATTAGATTTTATAATCTAGTTTCACATTTGCCATTTTTCTTTGATAAAAAATTAAAAACAAAAATAAGAAAGTCTAAATTAACGAAGACATAAAATCCTTTTGTGCCCAGCTGAATTTTCTACACTGTGCCAGAAAAGGCCTAATGAAAGTTAAAGAAAAAGAAAAAAAAAGAAGGAAAATAACTTTTCTAGACCTCCTTTTCCTCCCTACCACTAAAAGGAGGAAAAAAAAAAAAACACTAGCATCGAAGAAACCTTCCAACCAAATGCTATTTGCATGCACACGTGTGCATGTCTGTTTTGCACACTACACATGTGCCTTCCCTTGGGTGCAGATGGCTACTCCAGCAGCAGCACACGTGGGATGTGTATGTCTGAAAGTTAGCTTGCTCGTGCGCATGGAAAGAAGAAAACAAGAGAGTGAGGTAAAAACCACATAAGCCTAAATCAAAAGCAACTGTTCTACTACAGGGAAAGTAGGCGGATCTTGCTTTGTGCACACACCACTCTTTTCACCGCCCAGACTCATCTTTGAAATAAAATAAAGAAGCATGGCAAACTAACTGAAACATAGGTAGAAATAATATATTTGGGTTTCAGAAAGGAAAAAAAAGTAACCTGGCATAGCTTGAAAGGCACCCATTTCATAACAACACATGTGCAAAGAATTACAGTAATTGCAGTGCACACATCGGTAACAGACAGAGTGAACAATGAATATTAAAAACACATTCTTAGAGCTGGCCCCATGGCTTGGCAGCAGTGCACAGCATGGAGACCTGCACAGGAGTCAAAGAAAGGCCTTTGGCTTCCAGAGCTGTCAGGGCCTGGCAGAAGCTGGGGAGAGAAGAGGAGGGCAGAAGATTGCAGTGACTATCCCCTTCAGTGTTGACTCCCATCACCCAGTGGCAGAGCCCTAGGATGGCTTCAGGAGGGTTTCATAGAGGAAGTCTGCCTTTAGTCTTTTAGGACTCTAGTTCAAAGCTGACTTGGAGCCAGGCTGAGAAGGAGGAGGGATGGGGATAGAGAACAGACAGAAGGTTATGCTGAAAACACCCAGACGGTGCCCTGGACAAGCATCCCAGGTTTCTCTCTCAAGGCTCGCCTATAGCATGATCTAGCATGACGCACTTCACTGCTGTGGAGACATAAACTGGGAAAGTAATTATCTTCCATGGACTAAATGCATTGGTCTTCCTTTTCCCCTTCAATATTTGCTATGTGGTGGCATTAAAGTCTACAGGGGGATGAATTCTCCTGTGGTATGTTCCAGAGCCTTTAAAGGCAGCTAACCAAACATCCAAGGTACACAATGATCTTTTCACTGTGAATCCCTTCCATTGTCAGCAAAAACAAAAGGCCCTTCTCTTAAGTACAGCTTTGGTTTTGAATGTTCAGATTTTGCTTCTCACCACTGGCAAGGAATTGATTCTTGAATCCTTGCAACTTTGGCAATGGGAGAGGCCAGACTGTGAGAATCTCTAACCAGAGAGTTTGGTTCACACACTGGGAGCTGAGGCCCTTGGATTCTTAAACTGTGGCCATGAACATCCAAGGAGTTGGTGAAGAAGAATTGAGGGAGATCCATAAACTTGTCTAGGCGAAAAAAAAAAAAAAAGACATCTTTATTTTTGCTAATCTCTGAAATTCAGCATTCCTTTATTGATAAATATAGAAAACAAACCACAATAATATTAGTAATACTTAGGACATTGTCACCAGTAAAAAGCATGGACATTTTCATGTCATTTCACCATTGTTCTAGATATCTCTAATTATTAAGCTCATCACTACTTGGAATTATGGTAATTATTAGACATGTTATTTTATGCATTAATGAAGTACATAGCATAATAAAATACTTTGATAACTGTATTTTAATATATATGGTTTCCCTTGACATATTAAGTGCTATATTCTTTTTAAAAAGATTAATCTGAGAAGGGATCCACAGACCATTTGTCCACACTTAGCAGAGGATTCTATGGCATATAAACGTCCTCCTGAACTCCAGAAGGACCCAGTTTTTGAAGCAGTGGTGAGAAGCTAAGCCTTCCACACAGTGGATTCCATAGGGGGCTGGCCAAATGTGTGTCTCTACACACAGGGGACAGACAGAAAAGGCAAACCTATGTCTCCAGACACAACACTGAGGATTTAACAAAGGAATTTCTCACTTGTCCACTCTATACATGTTCAACAACTGTTAGCATTCATAGGATGAAAGTCTGCATTTTCTCTTCAATAATATGGAGAGCTCCAAAATGATTTCATTAGAAAGAAAATAAAATAAACTCCTCAAACAACTTCTCCAGATGCTGGCCAAGAGTGTTTGCCACTGAATCACAGTTGATTGGGTAGAGGCTGATGACAAACTGACTGCATTTAGCAGTTTCTGTACCAAGGGTAGAAGGACAGAGAACAGCCATGGGAGGTGAGAGAATCAGGTAATACAAGACAACATAGGGTGACACCTATTACATTCAAGAGTCCACTAAGAGAACTGAGACCCATAAGTGCTACAGAGGCAAATTAGAAAGTCCTCTTATTTTCACTTGTCCTCATGATAAAGGAGAGGAGTAGTTTAAGCTAAAAACAATGATTCATTTGATTTATCAAAATATGAAATCCTAAAAAAAACCCAACCAAAAAAAACCCCCAGAAACAAACCAACAAATAAATCTGAAACCCTGACCAACTCTTGTGCTCATGAAGAATCTAGCCTCAGAAGGCATGCCAGCAGAAACAGTACTACTCACAATTCTCAAAAATATAAACCTCAGCATCCTGCTTACCACAGACAAAATATTGCTTGAAAGAAAATATGTAAAATATTAGTAGTCTTCAGAGACACCCTTTTTTTATTTAACTCGGAGAGAAATATTGAATGTTTTGCTACAGTTCTTAATATAGTCATAAAAGAAAGTTGGGAGATATAAAGATAGAAAGATGGATAGATAGATAATTTGGTAAAACCTAGATCTATTATATTTCAGACACCATATTAATTTTTAAAAAACATTTAGTATTTAATTCTCTCAACATTTATATGCCCAAGTTTTTCAGATGGGTATAAGTTTAGAGAATGAAGTAACTTGACTAAGGTCATAGAGCTAGTCAGTGGGATTTAAACCCAGGTTCTTCTGACTCCCAAAGCCACCATTTCATTATTTCAAGTGGTTTCAATTATAAAAAATATCACTGTGATTGAATCCTTAAAGTCTAAGAAGTTATTACAGGAGTTGAAAGATCAAATTTCAAGTCAGGAACATAAATGGTAATATTGATAAAAGAACCTTTATGACAGCAAACAAAATTGTTCCTTATATGCAGAAAGTCAAATGGGCTTGTCCATCTCTTTTAATCATTAACTTAAGTAAATATAAAAGCAAGCACCTGGAACTTAAGAGCTCCTTGATGATTTCATTTGCCAACAGAGTAGTTCCCTGTACCTACTGTCAGAATGTGAAACTGTCATCTCTGTTCCCTGTTTATAGGAAATAGGAGAACTTGTCTAGTGCATGAGATCAAATTTTCCTGTATTCAATGTGCATATCTGTGCTAACTGCCATCCCTTACCTACTGTATCTGCAGAACATCCAGGGTTAGAGCTGAGGCCATGATCACAGCTATCAACAATTAGGAATAAAGTAACAAAAGACAATCTCAAAGTCATGCCAGGATATCCATCAGGGAATTGCTGCTCTTCATGATCCATATGCCTCTTCCCTTTTCAAGTAAAGTCATGATGAGAAATTTTAGCCTTTTTAAAAGTATTTTTTCTAGGGGTGCCCAGATGATTCAGTTGGTTAAGCTTCCGACTCTTGGTTTTGACTCAGGTCATGATCTCAGGGTCCTGGGATCAAGCCCCTCGTCAGGCTCTATGCTCAGCATGGTGCCTGCTTGAGATTCTCTTTCCCTCTCTCTTTGCCCCCTGCCCATGCACGCACTTTCTCTCCCTCTCCAATAAATAAATCTTAAAAAAAAATTTTTCTCTACATCAAATCACAGCAAGGTATTGTACTCTACAAGCTACAGGCATTAGATGCTACTTTGGGATGAACTCCAAGGCCTTATCCAGACCCAACTTTCTCTGATTACAGGAAGTTGACACTTGCTAAGGTAGAAAAGCCTCCAATGAGGTCTTCATAAGATCCTCTAGCTGTCAGAACTTAAAGGGTTATTGACTTGAGTTTGGTTATGGGGGACTACCCCTGGGTTCTTTCATGCTATAGGAGTTATTCAGTCAGTATGAATAACTGGGACAAGTTATAGGATTTCAAAGACCAAGTAAATAACTTACAATCAGAAAATTCAATTTGTTCATGAGGTGGAGAAAGGCATCCTGCCATTAAGCAGTCAGATGGAAAACATGCAAACCACAGTTTGTGGAACAGAAAAGAACACTAAAAGTCCTTGCCCAGAAGCACAGGCAAGTGCAGGAAATATACTCAGCAAAGTCAATGTGTCTGTTGTAAGTGTGGGAAGCAGGAGCCACAACACTGAAATTCCAAACTGAAATAACCAGCCATATAACTCATAGGCCAATCCCTCCAATGAGGAACACTGAGGAGTCTACAAAATTCACACATGAGATGGGTTTGGAAGGAAGACTAATCAAGTGAAAATGCTCTCTGGGTCAGGCACAGCCATGTGACAAATTCCAGTGACAGGCAAAGATAGCACAAGGCACAATTTGAGAGAGCTACCTTTTTCTATTAGTAGAAAGTTAAGATCTTCTCTGGGAATAGAATAAAAAAAGCTCATAATAAAGCACACATTAATTATTGCTACAAAGGACCTCAGAGAATTGCTATGAATGTGTTGGTAGCATAAGTAATATTTGCATTAAGAATCACTTGTATAGGGGTGCCTGCGTGGCTCCATTGGTTAAGCATCTGACTCTTGATTTTGGCTCAAGCCATGATCTCGGGGTCACGGGATAAAGCCCAGCTTTGGGCTCCACACTCAGCAGGAGTCTGCTTAAGGATTTCCCTCTTCCTCTGGCTGCTTTTTACTGCTTTCTTATCCTGGTGTTACCTCTTTTCCACATTGAGGAAGCTGTGGCATATAATATCAGACCCTATTAACACTGGTACAATACTGATTCTTTTTTGGCATCTCTTGCAATAGTAAGGTAGTGTAATTGGGATCTCTACTAGCCCATTTGATACTTTTGTGCAAATCTGAAAAAGAACTTCCTATCTTTCAGGTGGATGCAGTCCCATGCTGGAGTAAGCAGTCTGGGAACAGAATGTGAGCTGTATTTTAGTCCCACTTACTCTCAGTCTGATGCCCTCATGCATTCTCAGGTACAACATTCTTTCAGTCTAGGTGGTGGGGCCTGCTGGACAGGAGGTTGCATTATACATCAGCATAATGGGTGTAGCACTGGCCATATGCCCTCAGTCACGCCAGAGGTCATCTACAGCTTCAGTATTCAGCTTCCTGTATAAAGTAAGACTTCCTACCTCAAGCTCCTCTATCTCCTGAGGGCTTTTTCTAGCTTCAGAAACATGTTGGACAAAACAGGGATTAATGTCCAGGGCAGTTTTTAATTAACGGGGGTGAAATGGAGTTGGGGATGCATTCCCCAGCCTCCTCACCCCTAGATGAGTCAAACTGAATGGCTCTATGTGGTGTTTCATGACCTCCTCAGCAAGACTGAGCTCCAGGTAAACAGCTCATCTGTTTATCAACATACTCTGTTGACTTTCTTTCCTTCCTTCATTTCTCACTCCCTCACCATGTTTCCTGGGGTCATCTTCCAAATCCTTACACCCAAATCCTTATCTCTGAGTCTGCCTTGGGGGGGACCCAAAATAAGACAATGGGCTTCCTTACTATAATTCTAACTCTTGGCTTGATGCAGCTGCCAATGTTTATAGAGCTTTAAATCTAATTTGAGCAGCACATGAAATTCTTCATTAATGGAAGTACTCTTTCACAGATCAGATAACTTTAAGAAAGGAACAAACTACACCATAAAGAGAAAAGAAGCAAAATAGTCATCCAGAGAAACTGCAACAAAAAAAGATTTCCACAACTGTCTTAAAGAAAATGTATTTAGATGGAACCAGGGAGGGAGAAAAATGATAAGAAACTCTTAATCTCAGGATACAGGGTTGCTGGGGTGTGGGAGGGGGAGGGATAGGGTGGCTGGGTTATGGACATTGGGGAGGGTATGTGCTATGGTGAGTGCTGTGAAATGTGTAAGACTGATGATTCACAGACCTGTACCCCTGAAGCAAATAATACATTATATGTTAATACCAAAAAAAAAAAAAAAAAAGAAAGAAGAAGATGGAGAAGAAGAAGAAAGAAAAGAAAATGAGAAAATGTATTTAAAGGAAAAGGAGGCCACCTGTCCTGGCAGCCAGCTGGGGAGTAAAAGATAGGGAGAAAACTGAATGACTATGCTTATTGGTATCCTTGTACCAGAGCAGCCTTCAGGCTTAGTGTGCCTATCTTACATGTGAGTTTAGGAAGACTGAATGAAGGAAGGAATAAATGAAATTTATTTATTTATTTAATATTCATAAATGAATATTCATTTATGAATGAATAAAGCGGCAAGAGCACAATTCTTTGACCCTCACTGCAGGAGTTTGCCAGAGGCTTGTCCGAAAGAGAAGCAAAGGGTGTGGGGAAAGACACCGTAAAAAAGAGGTGCTGCTCATCCATCCATCAAGTTTTGAAGTCAGCCCCCAAATCTGGGGACTCAATCAAGCATTTGTGGATCCCTTATTATATTGGTATATGCTGAGTACAGTGCTGGGCACTGCCTGAGCAGGGGCAAAAAAAGTGGACAAAACTTTGTCCATAAGGAACTTGGAGATTAGTAAAGAACATAAGACACACCAAGACATTTGGCACAGGCCAAAATAACTCCACAAAGCCAACTGCCTACTGGACTCTAAGAATCTTAAGAGCAGGACTGTATTTTCTAATTTTTTCTATGGACTGCAAGATAGCGTCTTAAATATGGTAGGTTTTCATAGATGGGTGGCATTTGAATAACCCTAAGAAGAATCATTTTTTTATAACACAAAATTTCATGAGAAGGCAGAAAAGGCAGAAACCCATTGTGGCTGGGGAAATATAGTTAGGCTTCATGGAAGCAGGGGCATTGGAGCTGGTTGACAGTTCCAAAATAAAATACACCCAAGCAAAATGGACTCTTGAATTTTTCTGTGCTTTTTGCCAGAGATCTGTGTTCAAGTTTGGAGATTTGTCTGTCCTTCCATCACTCCTTGCCATCTAACGGATATATATTCAACTTTGACCTTTTAATATTTTTTTGAGGCAGAAAAAGCATTTGACAAGATAGAACATCCGTTTTCCTTTTAATACTTTTTTTTTATGGTTTGCTGTTAAAACATTTTAAGTCACAGCCTTTTCATTACTTCACATCAATGGAAGGATATTATCTCTCACCACTGCGTTTACTGCAGCTGACAGAGCATTGTGAGTTTATTTTTCCTTGTTGTTCAGAGATATACTTACAAACACAAGCATTCATTTGAAGATGAAAAACAAAACAAAACAAAACCAAAAAAAGGGAAAATGTATCCTAAAAGAGAAAACAAGAGGCTGCCAAGTACATTTGTTTTTTAACTTGTGATTCTTCTTCTTGCTCCCCACTTACAGCCACCCTACTCTTTCATACCCTTACTCACTTTGCCTCTGTGAGGAATTACAACAGTAGGCACTCTGTGTTTGACAGGGGAACAGCTCAGGTGTCTGTGGAAAACCTTTACTTAGGGAAATCCTTGGACAAGCAACAATCCTTACTGATCCAGCAAGATCAGCACCTACCTGGTGGATAGACTACCTTTTCATTAACTGGCCAACCACATGAAATTGCCATTTCTGTGGTTCAACAAATGGTTGAATAGCAGCAGTTTTACATGGTTCAAACTAATATTTTATAGGACAATTAGTTCATCAACTAAGAGAATAAAAATGAGTAAATCTTGAGGCTTTTCTTTTCTGATCTCAATTCTGGCTTGAAATTTGTCCACATAGCAGGGATGTGCTCCATGAAAATTCCAGCAAGTCTAATGAAGACACCACAGGCAGAGTAGATTTGAATTTTCTCAGTCCATGAACAAGGATGGGCAAGCAACATCAGAGAACATGCCTGTTCTTAGATCAACTAATGGTCACGTCTCTCTGGACTTCTCCCAGTGGTGTTTCCAGAAAACTGACTCAAGTTCTTGCTCCTCTGTGATCAGCCAACTTCTCTGTCTCCCACTCTTTTACTTCTAGACATGGAGAAATCCCTTTCTTTTTATCTCTTCCCAGGCTTTTTCAAAACTACTTCACTTCTACTCATGAATTCCCTTCTCCTCTTCCTTTTGCCTCTACAGCGAACTTAGGTTCTAACATTTAGGCTTTTGCTAAATGTTTAAAGTTGGAGACTTTCAGCTTATTTTTTTTTTAAAGATTTTATTTATTTATTTGACAGACAGAGATCACAAATAGGCAGAGAGGCAGGCAGAGAGAGAGGGAAGCAGGCTCCCCGCTGAGCAGAGAGTCCGATGTGGGGCTCGATCCCAGGACTCTGGGATCATGACCTCAGCTAAAGGCAGAGGCTTTAACCCACTGAACCATCCAGGTGCCCCTCAGCTTATTGATTATAAAATGGACATCCCCTGTAGCAAAGTAAAGCAAAGACTACATACCTGGTAGTCAGAGGAAAAAGTGGAGGAAAAAATGATGAATATCACAAATTATTTAGCCACAATGAGAATTTATGGTAGAGTGGTTGGGGTTAGAAATATACAAGAGCTTCTCCCTGCTAATTTTTCCTGGGTAAAACTTTAATTCTCTTGATGCCTTAGAGTACTTAAAGACCAAAGGAATATCCTGGAATCATTTGCCTCTAGGCCCTCTTTCTCTGGGGAAGTAAATTAGCAGGACTACATTCCATGGAGGACACAAGGCTAGTGTGGGTTTGTAAAACAGATTTGGGTTGTTCCTGCCTTGCCTAACCTGGTTCATGACAAATAATCCTGACAAAAGCACGGGAATCATTTCCAGACATTTAGGATCGAGCAGGGTAGGCCAAAGAAACTTCCTCTCTGAGACTTTAGGTAATGGGTCCATTTTTGCATTTTTTTTTTTGACTCTTGGAGCCATTCAAAATTTTTGTTTTAAGACTGCTTCAGGCTCTTTGCTGCCATTCACGTGTGGGTGGCACTGATTTATATTTAAGTGGTCTTACTTTCTTTCTTTCATCTTCTTTCGTAACTTGACTTTCTGTTTGCCCAGTTACCTGGGTGATTGATTGAGCTTTTTAAAAAGCCACTTTCAGTAGCCTTACCTTTCCATGCACCACTGACAGCAAATATTTTAAGCCTGAGTCAGAAAACCACTATCTTTGAGAAGGTCACATGGTGCAGACTTGTCTTCGTTGCTGTTTTTTCTTGCATGAGACTCTGCCAAGGAAGCATTTAAAGGGGTGAGGTAGAGAAGCTGGAGTTTCAGCCAGGCCCTCTGATGTCCATGCAAAGGTGCACTTGGATGATTTAGAGAAGACAGTCAGAAACAGAAACTAAGAGCCTCACTGACATAACTCCGCTCCAGAATTATCTGTTAAACAATGTTGTTTTCTGACATCTACTTGGAAAAGTAGACAAAAGGGCCACACCAGAGGAATATGTATCATGAGAAAACCTTCGTTCTGGATAAGAAATGAGATAAAATAAAAATGGAAAAAAAGGGCTAAAGTATCCTGTGGAGTTAAGCAGCAATAAAACATTTATGAATAAATCTTCATCTGGGATGAGAATCTGAATGTCAAGAAAAAACAAATCTGCAGCTCACTGAATTAGGACATGTTCTTTTCTTAGTTCCTAGTGTATAACAGGAGGTGAGGAGATTCCCAGCTTGTTGGGAAGAAAAGCTTCCAGAGAGAGAGAAAGGAGGCAGGCCTAGGCTTGTTGGTGGGGCTGAGCTGTGAGCAGAAGAAAAACTAAAACAATAGTTACAACAAAGAAATGCTTCGAAATTGCCTCAGAAGGATTTGGAATGTGGCCCCATATATGCTATCTGACCATTTAATCTCTGTGTGTGAAAGAAGAAACCAAACATGATTTTCTTCTTCTATTCTGCACAAAAGGTGATAGAGGTTGAAAGACAGCAGTGAATGGCAGCTCACCTCATGAGTATGAAACTCAAAGGTCTTGAAAAACCAGAGGAAAATCTTATTTTTGGATATCTATTCAGTACTACAATTACACAATGTCAACCTTGAGGTCACAGATTTAGCAAGCTTTCCTAGTTACAGGAAAAAAATTACTTAAGAGGAACTTAACCTCTCTCCCCCCCTTTTTTTAACCAAGAGCTCTTAAGCAAGTAATTTTTCATAGTATTATGAGTTCCAGGGCCATTTTCATATCTTTTTTTTTTTTTCAAGATTTTATTTATTTATTTGAGAGAGAGAGACAGTGAGAGAGAGCATGAGCGAGGAGAAGGTCAGAGAGCGAAGCAGACTCCCCATGGAGCTGGGAGCCTGATGCAGGACTCGATCCCGGGACTCCAGGATCATGCCCTGAGCCGGAGGCAGTCGTCCAACCAACTGCGCCACCCAGGCGTCCCATTTTCATATCTTGAGCTCACTCTCTCTCCAAAGATGTTGTGGGCAACTTTTTCTCGTCATGAGCTGCCTTAGGTAGGATGTAACTCTTTTTTTTCCCCCCCAAAATTTTATTTAAATTCTACTTAGTTAACACATAGTGTAATAATGGCTTCAGGAGTGGAATTTAGTGATTCATCACTTACATATAATACCCAGTACTCAACACAACAGGTGGGTAGGAGGTGATTCTTGGCACTGCTTCACAGCAGAAAGGGGGCTTGTCTCTGGGCTTGGGAAGGGACGATGAGATTAGAAATCCATGACCCAGAGCAGAACACAGATCTTGCTTGAGTCATTGCCCCTCTCCTCTTTTCATGGGAGTTTGGATAGTCTGACAGATACTAAAATTTTCCTAGGGAAGATCATCCTCGATACTGATAGGACATCAAGGAAATGAAGTTGCTTACTTTGGAAAGAACATGACTTTTAAAGACAGGAAATTAACTATAAAAGGGACATTTTAACAAGTGATAAAACTAGATATTTTTTGTTATTTCCTCTTGTACAAAAATGACAACTAGAAAAATGAATCAAAGTTCTGGCTAGACTATAAGTGTGTGCCTCAGAAATGGCTTCTGATGGGTCACTGTACTCCTCTCATTCATGGCTAGGCCCTCCCCACACCTATCACCTCTTACTCCTGGTATCCTTGGTGAACAGTATGGCAGAGTGGGAAGAGCCAGAATTTTGTAACCTGGGCATATTACCACAATATGTGTTCCATAAATAAGTAATTTCATGGCCTTGGATGAGTCGCTTAACCTTGTCTGAACCTCAATTGTCTTACCAGTGAGATAGGGCTACTCACACTTAGCCTATAACAAAGCTTACTGGGTATATAGGAACTGTATAAGAACACAAAAGGAAGACCTCTGGCAATTGAAGAGTGCTGTATACAAGTGTGAGTTTCTACAAAAATCAAGCTGTAAGGCTGACATTCTGTAGAACACTGCTTCCCTGCATAGAAGACCCGATTAACCATAAAACATAGAGAGATGAGTGATGACACTTTTAAGAGCTGTTAAAAGTGTCTGCAGATTTGTACTTTTTGTGAAGTCCTCTTATGAGCATAGATACCTTTTAGCTTTTTTGAGGAGGCACCACATTGCCCTACACTCTATTTTTCCCTACAGGAATTTCAAGACCTTTTTTTTTTTTTTTTAATGTGCCGGTTTTTAAAAAATTGAGATACAACTGACCTATAACTTAGTTTCAGCTATACAATGTAATGAGTCAATATATATATATAAATTGCAAAAAGATCATCATAATAAGTCTAGTTAATATCCATCACCACACAGTTACAAATGTTTTTCCTTGTGATGAAAAATTTTAAGATCTATTATCTTAGCAACTTTCAAGTATACAATACAGTATTACTAACTATAGACCGAGTTCTTTATGCCCAGTTCCCAGAGTGAGGGCTTTAGTTAGTAACTCCCCTTAATCTTCTTAATAATTGAGATAATTACTTTTATCAAAAAGTATGTTGTTGGGAACATACAGGAGAAAGTGCTTGTTTTCTATTGAGAACTGGCACATTTTCATAAATCCCAAGCCCTAAGTTCTTCAGATTTCAGACTCTATAAATCAATTTCATTAAAACAAAGAAGCAGAAGAAACAACCCCACATCACCCTGCAACCATTTTGTCTTATGCTAACTAATCTAAAGGCAGTGAGGTTTGTTTCTACCTTTCACCCTGCCCCACCATTTCAGCCTTTGCCCTTAGGCGAAATTTGGGGCAGGGTTTCAGGGGAGGGAATGAACGTCAGAGGAAACATACATTTTATTTTATATTCACATAAATCTCTTCTTCAACTTTTATTACAGGCATGTGGGCTCTCTAGGCAGGAGGAAATTTTGAATGAACTCAGCTTTTAGTGACCAGGAGTGGAAACATAAAAAGAGCTATTCAGCCTCTCTGGTTTCAGAGATAAGTACAAAGGGTAACTGGCATTAAGTCTGTAGTAATAGCTGTTCTAAGTACTGACCATGATTTGAATCTCTCGATAACTGATTCTGGGGAGGCTAGAATATTTATCAAGCCATTAGGAGAAGCTGTTTCTTGCTGATAAGATGCCTACAACTGATGAGGTCCACCTGAAGACGCAGATGAGGCTGGGCTAAATTTATAGCCATTTGCAGTGAGAGCAAAAAATGTTCTCCTTCAGAACAGCATGACACATTGATCAGCAAAATTATCAATCTATCTCCTGGGGCCATGCTATAGAATCTTCATGAAACGTGGTTGGTGAACACCCTGGCATATAAGGTGATTGGATACAACACTTAGACTTGGCCAAAAAGTCACAATTTCCCTGATTTGGAGGCTAAGGGAGAAGGCAGTGAGATAAATGAGAATAGTTATTAATCTCTGGATCTCACTTTTCAGAAAAATCTCACACTGAATTCTAAGGTGCCAGATAGGTGATTCATCCTATGCTTAAAAAAAATGCAATTGGGGCGCCTGGGTGGCTCAGTGGGTTAAAGCCTCTGCCTTCGGCTGAGGTCATGATCCCAGAGTCCTGGGATCGAGACCCACATCGGGCTCTCTGCTCCCCCTCTTCCCCCCTCTCTCTCTGCTTGCCTGCTTCCCCCTCTTTCTCTGCCTGCCTCTCTGCCTACTTGTGATCTGTCAAATAAATAAATAAAAATCTTTTAAAAAATGCAATCCCTCATTTTATTTAACTCAAGGGCATTATTTTGGTTCAGTACTATAGTGGGGGAAGTTGCAATACAAGCAATATTAAAGTTAAAAACAAACCGCAATAGAGCAGTCACCTGCATTTTATTTTCCCTCTCTGTGAAGTTCTGCAGCCATGTGTAATCTCAGTGCCAGCCTTACATTCTGGTTTTTTTTTTTTTTTTAAATTACACATTGACTAAACCACATTAAAATATATGACATTAGGAGCTTTTGAAATTTAATCTTGTTTTTACAGATTGATTCTATTTTTAAAACTAAAATCTAGGATGAGAGGTGGATATGTGAACCATGTAGGAAGACTGGATGGCCCCTGCTGCAGACTGGTGGGCCATCTTCTTTAGTATCTTTAATAGACCATCCATTCCACCTTTTCCTTGGCTGATTTTCAAAAACATAGATTTTCTCTTATATGGCAACACAAAATTTCCCTCTTTCTAGGCGCAAACTATCTGCTTCCCAGCATTTGCCTAAAGCTTGCTTATAGGAAATAATATTTATGGAGGATTACCTGAATAGCAGTTATTTTATTCCACTTGATAGCCTAGACTTTTATCCTGGATCAAACCAGATCATCAGAGAAATGGCTATTTGCTTCTTCCTGGATTTCCCCTGTCCTTGAAAAATCATTTTTTAGAGTTGTGGATTGGTATTCTAGCTCTGGCCTGCTTTTCAAGAATTCTCTAACAAATAGCTCTATCTGATTTGCTGCTGTAAGGTTGGCTGTGGTGGAAGGCCTCAATTGCTCCCATCCCTTCTCCCTGTCCTACCCAAACCTCTATTCCAGGAGGAGGAGAGCTCAGTCCTTCCAGATGGGAAAAATGTGTGTGTGTGTGTGTGTGTGTGTGTGTGTATACATGTGTAGACATATGTTCCGAGTTTCTGGTATGTTGTCCTTTCATCAACGCTTGGTGCTTATCTGGCCTCCTTTTCAGCTTTGGTCAGGAAGACTCATAGTCATCCTTGTGGCCCACCTTTGGGTTACAGCATGGCTGTTAAAAGCGTAGACTCTGGAGCCACACAGCCTAGCTTTGAATTCTTAATGGAATATTAGGATATTAGAAATAATATTAAAGATAAGCCAATACTCAGTTGCCTCTCCTGGGGCCCTTTCCTTTTTTCTCCTACTGTGAATGTTACCTGATTGCCTCTCATGTCTTCAAAATATTGGAGGGATCCATGACACTGGATATCCATTCAATATTGGAGGGATTCATGACAAAAGTACTTTGAGTTCAAACCCGGATTCTTACTGTTCTGCCACTTTCTCGGCAGCATAGAAACAAAGTACCACAGGATGGATGGGACCTCTGCATCTGTCAGGTTGCTGCTGCATGGACAGCCTGAACCCCTTCCTTGGAGGCCCCACTCCTAGTCCTCACAGGGTGGATGTACCCGGGACCTCCAGAGTAGGACCTCCAGAAGGCTTGGGCTTTGCTTCAGAAGCAGCAGAAACCAAAGAGGAAAATCTTCCTTCTTTCTGATACGCCTTGCTCCACAACAGAAATTTCAGACACTAAATTCTCAGTTTGAGGCTTGCTTAAGAGGCTAGTCCTTACTAAACAGATAAAATATTAAGCACCAGTGTGCTCCCCAAATCATTAGCAGCTAGTCCACAGGTAATGAATTCAGCCCTAGGCTATTTGGGGCCTGTTGTTTTTATTTCCTACCCACAGCACACACTTTTCAGTAATGAACTCTCCCTGCACAAAATGAGGGACATGCACCATGTCCCCAGAAGGCTTGGAATGACTCATTTCTGCCAGAAACGATGGCCCTGAGGGCTCCAAATCCTCCATTAGGGGCAGGGAGGAAGAAAACACAGTCATATAGCTGTCTAGCCTTGCTGACTGGCTGGATGAGAAAACTCTATTTCTTAAATCAAATTACTGATTTGAAACAATCTGGAGTATTTTAAAAGTCTACAAAAATGGACCAAAATTAAATATCACAACTTTCCCCCTTTCTGTAATTATTTTAAATCCCATCATTAAGTTGACCATTATTTTTACTTTTTACACTAACCCTAGGAGGTCAGTAGCTTTGACCCCTATCATTTTTGAGCTCCTGTTAGAGAAGCCAAGTATCAGGAGAAGTTAAGTAGATTTCCAGACATGTCCTGACAAGGGAGTGGAGACAGATTTTGAAGGTGGTCTTGGCTCCCTGGTTTGGTATTAAAACTTCTAAGTTCCTAGTAGTCTAACCTTAACAGTCCCCTGAGAGAAAGATTAAATGGGGAAGAGCAATTCACTTTACATAGGCTACCCAAATATATCTAGCAAAAGGGAGAAGCACATTTCCCATGTAGACAAGGTATCAGCTAGACAGTCAGATTGTGCATCCCTAATGTGTTGCTGAATTAAAGGGCTTTGGAATGGCATAAATTTCATTCACTAAACTATCAAAGAAACTTTGTTTCATATACATTTGTGTTCATGGGTGTTTGTGTGTGTGGGGGGGGTTAAATTACCATAATTTTGCTTATTGCCCTTTGGGATATAAATATCATACAGTTTAAATACAAGGTATTATTTGAAACTTGTTTCTTGGCACTAGACTCATGAAGTCAGCTACTAGTTATTTCCTGGCTGGCCTTTACAAAGGCTGTATTGGTCTTTTAGTTCAGTGCTCTGAATCATAGGGAGGGACTGTAGTGATAGTGCTTAAGAAGTTATCTTCAAATATGCAAAACATATTTGTAACATAAGTAAGTTAGTGTGAAGTGAATTTGGTTATTTGATCTTTAAATCCAGAACAATACTGCAAAAACAAACAAACAAACAAACAAGCAAACAAAACCAGAATGAGGGGTAAGGATGGGGAAAGAAAATAATTCACCTCTAATGTAATATACTGATAAATCCATTTCAGGATGAATATTATTATAGCTAAAGGCTGAGCAAGAGTAGTATAATGTAGCAGAACTGTTTAATAAGTCTATAAATGAATTGATCAGATATCAGGACTATTTCTGTTATGACTGAAAACCCAACCCAGACTGATTCAGGTCAAGAGGAAATTTATTTGCTAATGTAACTAGCCATTCCTGGCAAATTTGGTTTCAAGCAAGGTTTTACTTAGCAAGGACACCAGGACCCATTGTTTCTACCTCTGCTCTCTGTTATGCATTAGATTTATCCTTGGGCTTCATGGGGTTTCACTGAGGTTATAGTAACTATTTCCTCTCATTATGCTAAACTTAAAGTTTCATGGCATCTCACCACCCCTGATGTCTTTCCCTGAACCAATCACTGTGGCCAGTGGAACCTGAATGGTTCTGACTGGTGGATGCCACATGACATCTACAGAGCTGGGTGTAGAGTCGGTTCTACCATTACTACTATGAACTAAGAGAGGAGGAGAACAAATACTCAGAACAGGGAAGTGTTAAAGAAGGAGGGTGAATGGATGCCAGACGGCCAAAGTCCCATTTCTATTAACATAGTGTGGTCATTAATGATAGTAATAAAGAAAAATACATTGGATTTTTGCAGCCCTGGTGCATCTGCATATTCTCTCTCTTCTGCCTGGAGTACATTTCCCCCACCTCTGTGAAGAAGAGCTTCCGGACACTCTCACTCTGTAGTACTTCCTTAATATTTTTTTCTTTTCTTTCTGTAACTTTTCTCAATTTGAAACTACTGGGTTTATTTACTTTTCTTTTTTTTTTTTAAATTTCTTTTCAGCATAACAGTATTCATTGTTTTTGCACCATACCCAGTGCTCCATGCAATCCGTGCCCTCTCTAATACCCACCACCTGGTTCCCCCAACCTCCCACCCCCCCGCCCCTTCAAAACCCTCAGATTGTTTTTCAGAGTCCATAGTCTCTCATGGTTCACCTCCCCTTCCAATTTCCCTCAACTCCCTTCTCCTCTCCATCTCCCCTTGTCCTCCATGCTATTTGTTATGCTCCACAAATAAGTGAAACCATATGATAACTGACTCTCTCTGCTTGACTTATTTCACTCAGCATCATCTCTTCCAGTCCCGTCCATGTTGCTACAAAAGTTGGGTATTCATCCTTTCTGATGGAGGCATAATACTCTATACTGTATATGGACCACATCTTCCTTATCCATTCATCCATTGAAGGGCATCTTGGTTCTTTCCATAGTTTGGCGACCGTGGTCATTGCTGCTATAAACATTGGGGTACAGATGGCCCTTCTTTTCACTACATCTGTATCTTTGGGGTAAATACCCAGGAGTGCAATTGCAGGGTCATAGGGAAGCTCTATTTTTAATTTCTTGAGGAATCTCCACACTGTTTTCCAAAGTGGCTGCACCAACTTACTTTTCTATTCACTGTGTCTTTCCCACTAGAATTATGCTCCTTGAAGGCAAGGACCTTGTTTATATTACTCAATTCCTAGCATCTAGAACAGTGCCTGACACACATACATAAAGTATCTATAAATGTTTGTTGAATAAATGTTTGGGGCACAGAAAGAACGAAGTGTGTCAGAGATAAAATGACCCACTCTGCAAATAAAGGGAACCGTATGAGTCATTGCCACTTTAGGCAGGGATTCTGAACTTTTTTTGTGCAATGGACTCTTCTGGCAGTCTGGTAAAGCCTTCTAAGAATACCTTGAAATGCATCAAAAATACATAGGGTTTTCAATCAAAATTAATTATTTAGGAATATAGTTATTAAACTAAACATCTGTAAATAGTAGTATATATGCTTCTTTAATAATATAGAGAATAACAAAATTTAGTGATGGACATAATAACTAACATGATCTTAAAGTAATGCTGACAATAAACAATATTTCAAGATAACTGAAACACCTATAATGTGATAAAAAATATGTGTGATTTTTACCATATTGGTAACAAAGTCACAGGTATGCTAATACTACTGTAGCTTGCTGCTTACTATTATAATTAAAGGAAATGGCAAACTTCATTGGAGGTTAGTGAAAATGAAGATATAATGTTTTTCCCATCTAAGTTGATGGACCCCTGTATTCTATCTACAGACCTCTTGGGTGGGGGTTGTGACAAAAAGATACAAACTCTTAGTTCGAAGATAAATAAACTCTGGGGATATAATATACAGTATGGTAACTTAGTTAATACTACTGTATTATATATCTGAAAGTTGCTAAGAGAGTAGACCTTAAAAATTCTCATCACAAGAAAAAATTTTTCACTATGTGCGGTTAGGGATGTTAACTTGACTTATTGAGGTGATCATTCTGCAATACATAAAATTTTGAATCATTATGTTGTACACATGAATATAGTGTAATGCTGTATGTCAATTATATCTCAGATAAAAAAAAAAAGAATCCCTGGACTAAGAGCTTCAGCACTCTATAAGTATGGCAAAATTAAGAATTAACATTAGAGCAGTCAACACTTGTGACTAAATCTTATCCTTAATTGTCTAGTTGTGATAGTATTCTCACTCTATATAAATATCAATAGTGTATATACCTACATATGTATAGTATATATACCTATGTATACATATATATACACCTACATATGTATATAGTATATATACCTACATAATACATACACACACACATGCACACACACACACACACACACATGCACTTACCTATCATCTATCTATGAACTATTAGGAAACAATAAACTATATACTGTTCATCCATATAAGTGATTTTGTTTCTATTTAAATACAATTTTCTTGCCCTCATAGAATACTGAATTAAAGGACTCCTTAAGAACTGCTAAGAAAAATAACCCAACCAGTGACTGTATAATATTGTTGTTACTGTTCTGGTTCTGTGATAGGAGTGAAAGAACAAAAATTCATAGAACAGATGCTCCCACAGGGATAAACTGTTTAGCTCAGGTGTGTCAAAGCCCTTAATATATGCAGGCAAGAATTTAGGACATTAGACAATTCTCTTTTTTTTTTTTTTCTTTTTAAAGACTTTATTTATTTATTTGACAGACAGCAATTATAAGAAGACAGGCAGGCAGAGAGGAAGGGAAGCAGGCCCCCTGCTGAGCAGAAAACCCGATATGGGGCTTGATCCCAGGACCCTGGGATCATGACCTGAGCCAAAGGCAGAGGCTTTAACCCACTGAGCCACCCAGGCACCCCTAGACAATTCTCTTCTATAACATCCTCATACATCACATCTTCCTTTTGCATGGGATAAAGAATCCATTTGTCATGAGTTTTCCAGTAAATAATGAAATATAAATCCCAGTGACTGTGATACAGTGCACTTACCACTCTGACTTTATGCTTTATGCTGATTTCTATATTTCTGTCTCTGTAACTTGTACCAAATTCCATAGAGGAAAAGATTTACTCACTTACTTACTGATAGTTTGGAAAGATATAAAGGGGTGAACAACACAGGTTTCATTCTTTCTTCTTACTCTTGATTTAAAAAAATCATCACCCCGGGGGCACCTGGGTGGCTCAATGGGTTAAGCCTCTGCCTTCAGCTCAGGTCGTGATCTCAGGGTCCTGGGATTGAGCCCCACATCGGGCTTCCTGTTCAGTGGGGAACCTGCTTCCTCCTCTCTCTCTGCCTGCATCTATTTCAATAAGGGTCTCAAAAAGATATTTAAAAATTTACTTCCTACTCTGAGTCCAGGAAAAACTGTAATCCTCATACAAACTTCTTAATTCTTCTAAGGTATCACTAAGAATTTAGTGACATGGCTATGACTAAAAATTTTTAAACACTGTGAAGTGTAGTAATTTTTATTGTAAGGTGTTTTCAATAATATCTATCCCAGCAAGGACAGGATATTTACAGCAGACCACATGTGATCTTTCTCTCTAGGGTCCTGATATGTTTCTGAGCCAGACTCTCCCAGAATCCATCACTTTGTGGTAAGCAGGAGAGTGTCTGATTATCTGCAGTCATTCATGCTGCCTGGAGGTCAAAATTCTCTCTACCGAGGTTCCCACAAAGCCTGGGGCTCTCTTGCCCATGGTCTATAATAGCATTTTCCCTCGGGAAAAGGATGAAGGAATGAATGCAAATAGGTTTCCATCAATCCCTAAATAATCACTATGCATTTTAGCAAATAGCCTGAAATGGCAAAATATAGTTTCTGTGATGGTTGTGCTTGTGGTGATGAAAAACTGATCAGTTTCATGACCACCAGAGCAGTACCATATTTGAAAAAAATGTAATATGAGGTATAATGCTAACTTAAATAAGTAAGTCAAAGAAAGACATATACCATTATGATTTCATTCATATGTGGAATTAAGAAACAAACAAAAAATGAGCAAAGAAAAAAAAGAGGCAACCCCCAAAACAGATTCTAACTGCAGAGAACAAACTGATGGTTACCAGGGGGGAGATGGGTAGAGGAGATAGGTGAAATAGGTCAAGGGCATTAAGAGTAAACTTACCATGATGAGCACTGAGTAATACACAGAAGTGTCAAATCACTACACTGTATATCTGAAACTAATATAATATAGTATATTAACTATATTGAAATTAAAATTAAAAAACTATATTTTTAAAAAAGTAATATGAAACAGTATCTGTGTTTTGCTACTATTTTGTTCTGAAACTTTCTATACGTATTTTTTGCCCTGACTTAGGCAACAACATCAATTCTTAGCTTGATGACATCTCTGTAGCATATTATTAATTACGAAAAGATAATTCAGCAGGTTGATTCTGAAAGTAGAGAAATCAGTTAAATGTCTTAAATATTACTTTAGCCATAATTGAATAAAAAGATTGAATTATACCCACAATATAGAGTTTACTGAACTTAAGCCCTATAATAAATGAACTATTTCTGAACTTAGATATCAATAAAATATTTTTCCATTAAAAATGCATTGAGTAGTTAAAAAACAGTGGAGAATTTCTCAGTGTGATTCAGTTTATACTGTATGAAAGCAGAATGTCAGATCTTTATTTATTAACAACTTCAAAAGTTACCATGGAAAATTAAATTATAGCAGAAATTTATAAATTCTGGTGAGTATAAAAGGGCATTGGAGACAGAAAGAAGCAATTTGGATTTAGTAAACAATTTGATCTTTAAGTTCTTTTGAAATAATTTTTAAATATATACAGTGTCTTGGCTTCTCAGAAATAGTCTCTTGGTACAAACTATTGGAGGGAACTTTGAATTTTATTTTTTTAATTCCTAATTTTAATTCATAAGTAGTAGAACCTCCTTCTAAATGATTAAGAGGTTCAAATCCTTAAAATTTTTCTTTACATCAATGTAACATTCTATAAAAATTGTGGTTATCTCAGAAATTCAATTTATAAACACATTTTATTTTTTTAGATTTAATTCATTTACTTGAGAGAGAGAGAGAGAGCATGAGAGGGGAGAGGGTCAGAGAGAGAAGCAGACTCACCATTGAGCAGGGAGCCCGACTCAGGATTCAATCCCAGGACACCAGTACCATGACTTGAGCCAAAGACAGTCGCCCAACCAACTGAGCCACCCAGGTGCCCTAAACACATTTTAAAGAATCAGAAGATCAACAAGAAATCGAGGCAAGACCAAGTTCACCTACCAAGGAGTGCAGTTTCAATACCAAGGAGAGCAGCAGAATTCCAGAGGAGGAGAAAACAAACCACGGAACTCATGGCTTTCTCCCTGTGATTTTTTAGTCTTGCAGTTAATTTATTTTTTTTCTTTTTCATTTTTTTTTCTCTTCTTCTGCTAAAATTTTTTTTAACTTTTACCCTTTTCTTTTTTAACGTTTTTAACTAGTTTATCTAATATATATATATTTTTCTTTTTTATACGTTTCTTTATTCATTTTCTTTTTTTTAATTCTTTTTTTTTCTTTATTTTTGAACCTCTTTTTATCCCCAAATCAGAAGAGATCCCAATCTCTTCAATCTTTTTTTTAATTCTTTTTTAAATTCTTGATTGAATTTTTAATTCAATCTCTTTTTTTAATTCTTTTTTTTTCTTTTTTTTCTTTCTTTCTTTTTGAACCTCTTTTTATCCCCAAATCACAAGAGATCCCAATCAGAGGAGATCCCAATCAGTGGAGATCCCTCACCAACCGTGAGGGGGGACAAATCCCCCCTCACAATTTGGGATCTCTTCTGATTTGGTTAAAGCATATTTTCCTGGGATTGTTGCCACCCTTTTAGTATTTTACTTGCTCCTTCATATACTCTTAGCTGGACAAAATGACAAGGCAGAAAAATTCACAACAAAAAAAAAAGAACAAGAGGCAGTACCGAAGGCTAGGGACCTAATCAATACAGACATTGGTAATATGTCAGATCTAGAGTTCAAAATGACAATTCTCAAGGTTCTAGCCGGGCTTGAAAAAGGCATGGAAGATATTAGAGAAACCCTCTCCAGAGATATAAAAGCCCTTTCTGGAGAAATAAAAGAACTAAAATCTAACCAAGTTGAAATCAAAAAAGCTATTGATGAGGTGCAATCAAAAATGGAGGCTCTCACTGCTAGGATAAAT
Organism: Neogale vison; assembly: GCF_020171115.1. Classification (NCBI taxonomy): domain Eukaryota; kingdom Metazoa; phylum Chordata; class Mammalia; order Carnivora; family Mustelidae; genus Neogale; species Neogale vison. Next base: position 159,140,342 of record NC_058094.1, on the reverse strand, counting down.
CAGGCAGAAGAAAGAATTAGCGATATAGAAGACCAAATGACAGAGAATAAAGAAGCTGAGCAAAAGAGGGACAAACAGCTACTGGACCATGAGGGGAGAATTCGAGAGATAAGTGACACCATAAGACGAAACAACATTAGAAAAATTGGGATTCCAGAAAAAGAAGAAAGAGAGAGGGGAGCAGAAGGTATACTGGAGAGAATTACTGGGGAGAATTTCCCCAATATGGCAAAGGGAACAAGCATCAAAATTCAGGAGGTTCAGAGAATGCCCCTAAATATCAATAAGAATAGGCCCACACCCCATCACCTAATAGTAAAATTTACAAGCCTTAGTGACAAAGAGAAAATCCTGAAAGCAGCCCGGGAAAAGAAGTCTGTAACATACAATGGTAAAAATATTAGATTGGCAACTGACTTATCCACAGAGACCTGGCAGGCCAGAAAGAGCTGGCATGATATTTTCAGAGCATTAAACGAGAAAAACATGCAGCCAAGAATACTATATCCAGCTAGGCTATCATTGAAAATAGAAGGAGAGATTAAAAGCTTCCAGGACAAACAAAAACTGAAAGAATTTGCAAACACCAAACCAGCTCTACAGGAAATATTGAAAGGGGTCCTCTCAGCAAAGAGAGAGCCTACAAGTGGTAGATCAGAAAGGAACAGAGACAATATACAGTAACAGTCACCTTACAGGCAATACAATGGCACTAAAATCATATCTCTCAATAGTTACCCTGAATGTTAATGGGCTAAATGCCCCAATCAAAGGACACAGGGTATGAGAATGGATAAAAAAACAAAACCCATCTCTCTGTTGCCTCCAAGAAACTCATTTTAAACCTGAAGACACCTCCAGACTTAAAATGAGGGGGTGGAAAAGAATTTACCATGCTAATGGACATCAGAAGAAAGCAGGAGTGGCAATTCTTATATCAGATCAATTAGATTTTAAGCCAAAGACTATAATAAGAGATGAGGAAGGACACTTTATCATACTCAAAGGGTCTGTCCAACAAGAAGATCTAACAATTTTAAATATCTATGCCCCCAACGTGGGAGCAGCCAACTATGTAAACCAATTAATAACAAAATCAAAGAAACACATCAACAATAATACAATAATAGTAGAAGACTTTAACACTCCCCTCACTGAAATGGACAGATCATCCAAGCAACATATCAACAGGGAAATAAAGGCCTTAAATGATACACTGGATGAGATGGACATCACAGATATATTCAGAACATTTCATCCCAAAGCAACAGAATACACATTCTTCTCTAGTGCACATGGAACATTCTCCAGAATAGATCACATCCTCGGTCCTAAATCAGGACTCAACCGGTATCAAAAGATTGGGATCATTCCCTGCATATTTTCAGACCACAATGCTCTGAAGCTAGAACTCAACCACAAGAGGAAGCTTGGAAAGAACCCAAATACATGGAGACTAAACAGCATCCTTCTAAAGAATGAATGGGTCAACCGGGAAATTAAAGAAGAATTGAAAAAAATCATGGAAACAAATGATAATGAAAACACAACAGTTCAAAATCTGTGGGACACAACAAAGGCAGTCCTGAGAGGAAAATATATAGCGGTACAAGCTTTTCTCAAGAAACAAGAAAGGTCTCAGGTACACAACCTGACCCTACACCTAAAGGAGCTGGAGAAAGAACAAGAAAGAAATCCTAAGCCCAGCAGGAGAAGAGAAATCATAAAGATCAGAGCAGAAATCAATGAAATAGAAACCAAAAAAACACAATAGAACAAATCAACAAAACTAGGAGCTGGTTCTTTGAAAGAATTAATAAAATTGATAGACCCCTGGCCAGACTTATCAAAAAGAAAAGAGAAAGGACCCAAATAAATAAAATCATGAATGAAAGAGGAGAGATCACAACTAACACCAAAGAAATACAAACAATTATAAGAAAATACTATGAGCAACTCTACGCCAACAAATTTGACTATCTGGAAGAAATGGATGCATTCCTAGAAACATATAAACTACCAAAATTGAACCAGGAAGAAATAGAAAGCCTGAACAGACCCATAACCAGTAAGGAAATTGAAACAGTCATTAAAAATTTCCAAACAAACAAAAGCCCAGGGCCAGACGGCTTCCCGGGGGAATTATACCAAACATTTAAAGAAGAACTAATTCCTATTCTCCTGAAACTGTTCCAAAAAATAGAAATGGAAGGAAAACTCCCAAACTCATTTTATGAGGCCAGCATCACCTTGATCCCCAAACCAGACAAGGATCCCATCAAAAAAGAGAGCTTTAGACTAATATCCTTGATGAACACAGATGCGAAAATTCTCACCAAAATACTAGCCAATAGGATTCAACAGTACATTAAAAGGATTATTCACCACGACCAAGTGGGATTTATCCCAGGGCTGCAAGGTTGGTTCAACATCCGCAAATCAGTCAATGTGATACAACACATCAATAAAAGAAAGAACAAGAACCATATGATACTCTCAATAGATGCTGAAAAAGCATTTGACAAAGTACAGCATCCCTTCCTGATCAAAACTCTTCAAAGTGTAGGGATAGAGGGCACATACCTCAGTATCATCAAAGCCATCTATGAAAAACCCACCACAAATATCATTCTCAATGGAGAAAAACTGAAAGCTTTTCCACTAAGGTCAGGAACACGGCAGGGATGTCCATTATCACCACTGCTATTCAACATAGTACTAGAAGTCCTAGCCTCAGCAATCAGACAACAAAAGGAAATTAAAGGCATCCAAATCGGCAAAGAAGAAGTCAAATTATCACTCTTCGCAGATGATATGATACTCTATGTGGAAAACCCAAACGACTCCACTCCAAAATTGCTAGAACTTGTACAGGAATTCAGTAAAGTGTCAGGATATAAGATCAATGCACAGAAATCAGTTGCATTTCTCTACACCAACAACAAGACAGAAGAAAGAGAAATTAAGGAGTCAATCCCATTTACAATTGCACCCCAAACCATAAGATACCTAGGAATAAACCTAACCAAAGAGGGTAAGAATCTATACTCAGAAAACTATAAAGTACTCATGAAAGAAATTGAGGAAGACACAAAGAAATGGAAAAATGTTCCATGCTCCTGGATTGGAAGAATAAATATTGTGAAAATGTCTATGCTACCTAAAGCAATCTACATATTTAATGCAATTCCTATCAAAGTACCATCCATCTTTTTCAAAGAAATGGAACAAATAATCCTAAAATTTATATGGAACCAGAAAAGACCTCGAATAGCCAAAGGGATCTTGAAAAAGAAAGCCAAAGTTGGTGGCATCACAATTCCGGACTTCAAGCTTTATTACAAAGCTGTCATCATCAAGACAGCATGGTACTGGCACAAAAACAGACACATAGACCAATGGAACAGAATAGAGAGCCCAGAAATAGACCCTTAACTCTATGGTCAACTAATCTTTGACAAAGCAGGAAAGAATGCCCAATGGAAAAAAGACAGCCTCTTTAATAAATGGTGCTGGGAAAATTGGACAGCCACGTGCAGAAAAATGAAATTAGACCATTTCCTTACACCACACACGAAAATAGACTCAAAATGGATTAAGGACCTCAATGTGAGAAAGGAATCCATCAAAATCCTTGAGGAGAACACAGGCAGCAACCTCTTCGACCTCAGCTGCAGCAACATCTTCCTAGGAACATCGCCAAAGGCAAGGGAAGCAAAGGCAAAAACAAACTTTTGGGATTTCATCAAGATCAAAAGCTTTTGCACAGCAAAGGAAACAGTTAACAAAATCAAAAGACAACTGACAGAATGGGAGAAGATATTTGCAAATGACATATCAGATAAAGGACTAGTGTCCAAAATCTATAAAGAACTTAAACTCAACACCCAAAGAACAAATAATCCAATCAAGAAATGGGCAGAGGACATGAACAGACATTTCTTCAAAGAAGACATCCAGATGGCCAACAGACACATGAAAAAGTGCTCCATATCACTCGGCATCAGGGAAATACAAATCAAAACCACAATGAGATATCACCTCACACCAGTCAGAATGGCTAAAATCAACAAGTCAGGAAATGACAGATGCTGGCGAGGATGCGGAGAAAGGGGAACCCTCCTACACTGTTGGTAGGAATGCAAGCTGGTGCAACCACTCTGGAAAACAGCATGGAGGTTCCTCAAAATGTTGAAAATAGAACTGCCCTATGACCCAGCAATTGCACTACTGGGTATTTACCCTAAAGATACAAACGTAGCGATCCAAAGAGGCATGTGCACCCGAATGTTTATAGCAGCAATGTCCACAATAGCCAAACTATGGAAAGAACCTAGATGTCCATCAACAGATGAATGGATCAAGAAGATGTGGTATATATACACAATGGAATACTATGCAGCCATCAAAAGAAACGAAATCTTGCCATTTGTGACAACATGGATGGAACTAGAGCGTATCATGCTTAGCGAAATAAGTCAAGTGGAGAAAGAGAACTATCATATGATCTCCCTGATATGAGGAAGTGGTGATGCAACATGGGGGCTTAAGTGGGTAGGAGAAGAATCCATGAAACAAGATGGGATAGGGAGGGAGACAAACCATAAGTGACTCTTAATCTCACGAAACAAACTGTGGGTTGCTGGGGGAGGGAGGTTGGGAGAAAGGGGGTAGGGTTATGGACACTGGGGAGGGTATGTGCTTTTGGGTAAATTGGAAGGGGAGGTGAACCATGAGAGACTATGGACTCTGATAAACAATCTGAGGGGTTTGAAGTGGCGGGGGGGTGGGAGGTTGGGGTACCAGGTGGTGGGTATTATAGAGGGCACAGCTTGCATGGAGCACTGGGTGTGGTGAAAAAATAATGAATACTGTTTTTCTGAAAATAAATAAATTGGGAAAAAAAAGAATCATAGATTGTTGTCAAGTTGTCAACGAGATAGTCTTTAATTGTTGCAAAATCTAACTCTATTTTATAATCACTGCAGAATGTCTCCAAACGAACTAGAAGGGACCCAACACTATGGGACTGAGGTACAATTGTCCAGGCATATTAAATACTTGCTCAGCTGTCTACTGCTTCAGTTAACCTAAAATCTGAATGTGCAAGAGGTATCCTTTTATGGGATTTCAGTGTCAAGATTCATGGAAAGAGATTCTGGGTCACCAAGTGCTATGACCAGAAATGATTACCAGTTTCCTGAATTTGTGTCCCTTGTGAGTTGTGAGAAACATGGAATAAAAACACCAACACACTGCCAACTAGGAGTTTACTAATCAATTTGCTAATATATGTAGATGAAGTAGAAGTGTCTAGAAAGAAACTATAACATCATATGTTTTCTCCTATTAATTATGAATAACAGTTACAAGAAAACGCCAATACATGCATATGTAAAATAAAGTAGTGCAAGTTTGCTGGGTTTCTCCAGAGGAGGTGTTTCTATGTTTTTCACTGTGCAGTCACCTGTGATTAATGGGCGATTTGGATATAGCACTCTTGACTGTCTGCATTTTCATTTTTTAGGACAGGTCCAGAACACCAAATGCTGACTCAGTAGGCTCACTCCCATTTCTTCCCTTTCCCTGGTTCTAGCAAGAACAGAAAGGAATAGAGTGACCACATTCATATCAAACATTCCCTGAGTACCTTCAACATGCTTGATCTCAGACTTATGACTCTGGGTGAGAGAAGGATAAAGTATGGTCCTCGTTCTAAAGAGCCTGCAGCCCAGTGAAGGGGATTAGTACCTAAATCTTGGGATTAGAAAGACAGGGACTGGTTATTTGTACTTTTGACAAGCACCAGAGTTGAATGAAGTTTATGCAAAAATTTAAAATCATGACTTCAGGAGGAATTATAAACTTCATAACGTTTTTTTGTTTAGTTTTGTTTTTAAGATTTATTTATTTGAGAGAGAGAGAGAGAGTGAGAGTACAAAGGGGGGAGGGCAGAGGGAAAGGATCTAATGCAGACTCCACACTCAGCAGAGTTTGATCCCACAACACTGAGATCATAATCTGAGTCGGATGCTTAACTGACTGTTCCACACAGGCACCCCTAAACTTCACAAGATTTTACCACATAACAAAGTTATCAATAAGTTACCAATAACCAAAACATAGTTTTTCTGGTGTGGGCGACTAGTTCTGAGATAATTTATTTGGTTAGGTGCTCAAGAATTCCTTCATTCCCTTCCCACCAAGCAAAATAAAATCTTTCAACTTTAAAGTAAGTTGATACAATCTCTCCCTCTTATAAGCTGCTAATTCCTCGGTGTATTCAATGAACAATTGGAGGATTTTTACTAAGAGAAGAATGTTTGAAGCACCAATTTCTATTGGTTTCATTCAATTAGTTCTTAAGAGACAAAGAAGATATTGCACTATGTTGACTGGAAAGCTCAACCAGTAAGGAATTTATTTTTACAACCTAGGGCCTCATGATTATCTCAGAAATCCCAAGGAATACATCACAGCCTCAACAACTTGGACAATGTAGAGTCAGGGATGCTGACAAAAATTACTGTGAATGCTTCCTTTTGACTAATTTATCTAAATGATACAAAGGGGTTTAAACTTCATTTTTCACTCATAGCCATAGACAGGCACTGTTCTAAATACTGAACTACTTAGGACTCTTACCCTAGCATCTAGGGCCTACAGCAGTGGTCCTCAAGCCTGGGTTATCCCAAACCCAGATCTATCCCACACTTTCAAATCAGTGTCTGGCGCAGGTGGAGGGGTAAGACATCAGCATTTGACTCTAATGTGAGGCCAGATTGAGACCCATAGTGTTAGGCTACCTGAATGTGATATTGTTTTGTGAGTACCACTGAGTATGTGCAAAGTATATACAGGTGAGGCTAAGACTTTTTTGGTCTTCTTAATGACAGCTTTTCAATAATCTATTCTCTTACTGTGTTCCTTTCTTTAGCAGAAGACTTTGTCCTCTTGAATCTGTAGACAGACCTTCACATACTGAGATGCAGTGAGTGTATAAACTGCTCTGCAGGTGCCGTGAAGCAGAATCTCCCTGGCACTGTTGACTGCTGGATCAACAGAGTATTCTGCCTACATTTTTATGATTGGCTTTGGTGATAAAAGACCTTTCTTTTGGCCAAAACATTGATAAAAGTTACACCATTCATCAACATTTATTATATGTTTAATTATGTCTTACAAAAAAAGATGTGTTGGAATTCTAACCCCTGGTACCTTAGAATGTGGCCTTATTTGGAAGTAGGGTCCTTAGAGAGGTTATCAAATTAAAGAGGTTATCAAATTAAAATGAGGTCATTAGGGTGGGCCCTAACTCAATAGGACTGGTGTCTTTAGAAAAAGGGAGATATGTGCACAGAGAGATAGACACAATATGAATGCCATGTGAAGATTGGAGTTATGTTGCCACAAGGAAACAAATCACCAGAAGCTAGAAGAGAAGCCTGGAACTGATCTTTCCCTAATGCCTGCAGACACAGAATGGCCTTGCTAGACTAGGGCTTCTAGCTTTTAGAACCGTGAGACAATAAATATCTGTTGTTTAAGTCCCTCTGATTGTGGTACTGTGTTAAGACATCCCTTGCAAATGAATACAACTTCCCAGGTTAGAGTATTTGTAAATAATGTTTTGCATTCTTACAGATATACACTTTTAAATTGTTTACAAAGGGTATAACATACATTATCATATTTCTAGCTCTCAGGAAATGGTATTCTTGAGATTGGTCTTGAAGGAGCAATAAGAGTTCAAATGGCAGAGAATCTGGAGTGATGGTAAGGCCAAGGAAGGAAGAGAAGCAAAGATAAACAGCATGTACTTCAGAAATAAAATAATAAAGTTTATTTGGAGTGTACCTGTAAGTGAAGGGGAGCAATGAGAGCAAACACTGTAGACTTAGGCTACTGTCACATTGACAAGGGCCTTGAATATCAATCAGAGAAGGTTTTGTGCACAAACGGTACCTATCAGGTCACTAGAAGATGATGGTTCTACACTTGATCTTAGTCAAAAGGCAGAGAAGCGATAGAAGATGATGTTTCTTAAGCCAGAGTGTTACATACCAAAAATGTGTTTGAAGAGGTGCCTCTAACAGCATGTTCAGAATAGATTATTCTGAGGGAAACACTGGAAGCAGAGACTGACTGAGAAGAGATTGCAATAGCCCAGGGAAGTGGTAATGGGGACAGAAAGGATGAGGTTCCAGAAACATTACCACAAGGGAAGAGAGACAAGCAGGAACTTTAAGCATGTGATGGACAATGTGGAAATGTTTTTAGGCCTGTGGGATTTTCTTACCTGTTACATCAGCTTCTGTGTGCCTGGTCATAAAGCTAGCTTGCAGAGGCTCTGCAGTTAGAAAGAGAATCACATTCTCACCCACCAGGATCTAGGCGGAAGCCCCACAATGGTATATATAACCCATTCAGGAAATGTGACAATGGACATGGCACTGTATGACACCAGTCAAGTCAACATCTGTATCACAGGGCATATACACATGAACAAGAGTATCTAGAATTTTTCAATTCTACCCAAAGGCATCTGCTTCATTGACCATCTAGTCAAGAGTCACCAGACACATAGCTGAAATACAACCTAAGTTACTTCCCTTCTGCACAAAACAGCCATTTGTTAGTTTCCACACTTCAGTCATCTTTTTATAAATTTCTCCCCCAGCCAAAGTAAACCCCCAGCAAAGCAAGGCAACCCCCTTTGGAAGCACAGAAAAGTCATAGATCTCACGGATGACTGGAGCTTTCCTCATCTGCAGTGCATGACAGCTGCCTAATCTGCTTAGGCAGCTCAGTGTTCACAGGTATGTTAGATGTGACAGTGCCAATGGGTTGGCAGTGTTCAACATCGGGTCACTCCTTCACTCAAAATTCTTTGTGAATATGGACAAGTCTGGAGCCACAGAAGCAATGTAATGCTTTGCCCTGGGCTCTGCAAGCTGCCAGCTCTGTGGCTGCCTGGCTCCTTCCTCCAGGCATTAGATATCACTCACCTGGCTTCTTAGTCCTGTCCTGAGGACATAGTAGCTTTTTGTCTGCTCTGTGGGAAGCCCTGTATTAGAGGATGCTGGGGGCTGCTGTTCTGAGGATCTACCATCACTGTGGGGAGAAGAGCAGCTCCCTCAGCTACCCTGCAAGGCAATCTGGAATCCTAAATACTCTCAGAGCTGAAATCTGCATCTGGTTCATACCTTCCTAACAAATGCATAAGAACAAGACCTTAGTCTATTCCTGTTGCCACTGTCATAACCTAAAACATGCATAACTGAAGCATTTTTTAATAAAAGCAACTTGCATTAAGGATCAAGGATTTGATGATAATGAAGAAAATGATATACACTCCATTGTTTCTCAGGGGTCCAATGGAAGGCAGTCCCAAAATAGAGTTCAGAAAATGATTGAGAATATGAGTGTAGTGAACCAGGCATACATTTACCCTTGCAGCAAACAAAAGATCCTATCTCTGATAGCCTTGGGAGTTGTGAAATTCACAATATACTACTGCTTTGTGAATGTAGTGTGTGTGTGTGTGTGTGTGTGTGTGTGTGTCTGTGCACATGCACATGTTGAGGGGGGAGAGAGAGTGTGTGTCAGAGGGAGAGGGAGGGAAGAATGATACAGGCAGAGGAAATGGTGGTTAACAGAGGGAGAAAGATTCCTCCTGGCTTTGCAGTTTTTGGCTTCAGAAATTTGTAAATCTTTATTTCATCCCTGCCCTTGTATCCCAAAAGTACCCTTATATCCTTCTAGTAATTTCCCCATTTTGTATTTCAACTAGCTTAAGTAGATTTCAATTTTTTACAGTCTAAGGGTCTTAAAAAATTCTGGGAGTTTCTCATGATGTACCAATATAATTCTCACTAAAGCATAATTGCAGCAGTCTTGTTCCCATTCTTAAAAAAATGTAAATTAATGAAGGATCTCCTTGATTTTAGGCTTTTCTCTCACAAATTATTTCTCAAACCACTGGCACTTGTGATGTCTTGTCTGGTTGTGAACACTAGCAGATGACAAAATGAGCAAGCCGAGGTACATTAATAGGAATACAGAGAAATAGTTCTTGTGCTTTGTGGACAACTTGTTTTGCCAGGCAGATGGCAATAATCATTTTGCACTGTGTATATGTATTTATATACATGTATATTTATCGGTACACACAAAAGGTATTTCTATAACATAGTCATATTTTCTGCTGGTAAAGCAGACCCTAGCTTTACATGTTACAGTTAAACAGACCAAGAGCGGTTTGGGCATCTGACCAAGTTTGGGAACCACTGCCCTAGATTAACCTAAATTTCCTGTGTCCTTCATTCTCACCTCCCCAAGGCACTGCAGGATCATATGGAATCAAATCTGTCTCTCCCACCACTATTTTATCCCCTACTAGTCCAATTTTGAGGCTTTCACAATGAGAGCATCCTCCTAACATCAACAGATCAACACAGGGTATCTGTTGTGTATGGCACAGAGGGCCAGAGTCTAGACCTGTGTTTAATTGGGAGAGGAGCTGTTCCTCACAATGACCGTGGGGGTGGGAGGCCAGACCATGAGAGCTCTAGTGTGGATTTCTTAGAGGTTTGCTCAACCCTGGGTCAGTCCCTACGGAAAACACCTACTCATTAGATTGTTTCTTTGTCTGGCTTAGAGATTTTGTTATTTTTTTGTTAGGTTTGTGGATGACATTTACAGTGTCTTATTAAATATAATAAAGCCTTTCATACCAGTTAAACATAGAGCTCACTTATTAGATGCTTTTCATAAAATGTCCACTGAACTTCCCATAACTGGTGTTCTGATAATAAAAGATAGTTTTTATGTTTGTGGAATTCAAGACTATGTTGATTTTTTCTTGCTATTCATATGTTTTAATGAAGAGTTAAATGCTAATTATTGAATCTCCCTTTTCATGAAGATCTCTGTTGTTCATGTAGATAACTGGCAAGTTCAATATTAATGAAGCTTAGTTTTCCATAAATAAGGAAATCTGGCAATTATAACTCTATTTGCTAAAATTTCAAAGGAGCCAGTTTTCCCTTGGGAAGGTAATTTATTTATTCATTCTAATTTGACACTCAAAACGCTGTTGTTTATTGGATCTTCCTCATAGTTCTTGTGGTTTAAAAAAGCACACTGCTCTAAACAGAGCCCTTTCTTTCATTTGGCATTTTTAGATAGCATTCAGAGAAACAAAATCTTTGTCTTTAAAACTATTTTCCCCACAGGTTCTCTGCTACATTAATATATTTGAGAATTTTGCTTTTGTAGAGCTAATAATGCATTAGGATAAGCATGAAATACTTTTACACTTTTATAAAATCTTTCTATTAAATGTTAATTTCTGATATTTTAATTTAGTATATGCTATTTTGCCTGGTAGTTTTGATTTTTCCCTCTTTGACTCCCTACTCTTTTACCTCTAGTTCTTCTAGGTCTTTCTTCTAGTGAACCTGCTCTTTTCCCTAGGGGTTCCCTTATGTCTAAAGTTTCTCTGTGCTGTTGGGAGGATAACAGATAAGCATGGAGTGGACAAGCACCATTCACAAAGTCATTTCAAAGGAGTCATGCCTGGACCCAGTCTCGGATATTTGATTCAGTTGGTCTGGAGTGATACCTACCCAACCTGTATATTTTTTAAAAACTCCCCAAGTAGTTCTTATATACTCCCCTGGGTTTGGAAGCATTGCTCTCGTGGCTCCTTCTGTCCTTGGTGTAGCCATCCAGTCAGTATTTTTTTCTCTTTAATTTCTACAATTGCAACTTACAGAACTATTTATATATAGGGCTTACATAAGGTCTATCCAATATTTCCTAATTTCAATTCACTTTATTTTAGTTTTATTTAAATTGTGTTAAGTTACCATACAGTGTCAATTTACTTTATACACTGCATTCATGTTAATTTTTTAAAATTTTCTTTAAAATTTTTGCCTTATTCTTATTGAAAAGTAATATATCATAAAATTTTCAAAACTCTGAAGTATAAATATGATACATAAAGCAGAAGTTACTTATGGGGCGCCTGGGTGGCTCAGTGGGTTAAGCCGCTGCCTTCGGCTCAGGTCATGATCTCAGGGTCCTGGGATCGAGTCCCGCATCGGGCTCTCTGCTCGGCAGGGAGCCTGCTTCCCTCTCTCTCTCTCTGCCTGCCTCTCCATCTACTTGTGATTTCTCTCTGTCAAATAAATAAATAAAATCTTTAAAAAAAAAAAAAAGCAGAAGTTACTTATAAACATATCCCTAGATCTAACCATATCCAATCAGGAAAACAAACCACTATGGCTATATTAAAATAGAAAAGGGGTGATTGGCTGGCTTAGTCAGTGGAGCATGTGACTCTTGATCTCAGGATTGTGAATTTGAACACCACATTGTGTGTAGAGACTACTTTAAAAAAGCAAAATCTTAAAAAAAATTAAATAGAAGGAGCTTAATTCAGGTACTTCATTATAGCAGCAATGGAAGAAGATGAGAAGTTTACTAAGGCTCAGTGAAGTAACTCAGTAAATGGTGGTATCAGGAAGCTACTAAGGTCCCAAACTAAGAGAAAAAGGGAGGCAGTGGTATTACAACTCAGAGGCCAGGGTCACCTAGGGGGAGGTAAGAAGAGATGCCAAGGAAGTGATCCAGGAAGAAGTCTAAGAAAAAGAGAGAGGGGAAAAAATTCTGGCTTTCTTTTATATTCATTCTCCAATCTTACATACCAAATCCAGCCTGTGGGATTAGCCCACTATAATACAGAGCAGGGAAAAGGCAAAAAAAAAAAAAAAAAAATGTGTGTGTGTGTGTGAGGGCAAATAGGCATTGCCAATATTCACTGTTTTCTGTAAGAGTGATTTTTTCAAAGTATAGTCCTGATTATATGGCTATCACATTAATAACTGGTCTTTAGCTTTGTGTTAATGCCAATGTAAAACCAAATTCCTAGATTCTCCAGAATATGTCATTTTCCAAACTTTATAATCTTCTCTCCTCTTCCTAAATATGCACTATGTTTTGTCTATGGCATTCTCTCTCTCAAAATGGTCTCCCTCACCCTGCCTCAATTACCCTTTATTTTCTTTTAGATAGATTTAAAGTCCTATTTCCCATTTGAAGTCTCCTCTAATCACTAGAGCTGTTTGTGAATATTTCTTTCACAGAGATACTTTTATTGCTGGTCTCATCATTAGGCATATTGAAAAATCTATTTTTACCACATTATTTGAGCTTTTAGGTATTTGGCCTATTTCTACAACTAAATTTTAATGCCCTTTAAGGCAAAGAATGCCCATATAGCTTTTTCCATTTCCAGAACATAATTCAATGTCTATAACATGGTGGATATTCTATATATACATATATAGAGAGAGAATTTTTCAGCTGAAGAATTTGTGTGTGTGTGTGTATGTGTATAAAATAAAGAAATTCACTGAGTATGTTAACAGAAGCTTGAAACAGAGTAAGATTTAAAAAAAGAACTAACCATCAATAACCTGTGAGAAAATATCAAGAGGTCTAATATACATATAATTGGAGTCCTGAACGTGGGGAAAGAATGAGACAGAATTATATTTGAATAAATACTTGCGTATATTTTTCTAAATAACAAAATACCATAGACTGGGTGACATAAACAACAGAAATGTATTTGCTACAGTTTGGGAGGCTGGGAAGTCCAAAATCAAGGTTCTGACCAATTAAGTCCTGGCTTATAAACAGCTGTGTTCTCACTTTATCCTCACATGGCCTTTTGTTGGTGCTTCCAAAGAGAAAGAGAGATAGAAAGAGAGTGATCTCTTTCTTCCCCTTCTTGTAAGGACACCAGTCCCATTAGATGAGGACCCTAACCTTATGACCTCACTTAACCTAAATTACCTCCTAACAACCCTATCTCCAAATATTATCACATTGGGTGTTAGCATTTCAACATTGAGAGACACAATTCAGTCCATAGCAGGTATATTCAACTGACAGAATACTACTAACAATAAAAAGGAAAGATTTACTGATTTTTAAGACATTATGAATGAAAAAAAAGCCATATATTAAGGAATATATACATTTAATTCCATTTACATGGTGGCAGAAATCAAAGAGTATTTGTCTGTGAGTGTTGGGGGTGGGATGGGGTGGTAACTGGGAAGGAGTCAGAAGGGAAATTTCCGGGGTAATGGTTGTGCTACGTCTGGACTGGACTGATAACTATATGGGTGCATGTATTTGTTAAAATACACTGACTGAACATAAATTCTTGTATTTTATTGCATGTAAGGTCTGTCTTAAAGAAAAGGTAACTAAAAACAAAGAGCTGTGTTAATTTATACCTTAACAAAGAAAGCCAATCTTCCCTGGTGATCCTAGGTTAGAGAGCACTATCTGTAGAGATTTATCCATTTTTAAATGTTTTTGTAAATAACAAAGGAGTTAGGGGATTTCATATCAACACATTTATTGTATGACTTCATATAACAGATTCTCCAGTTCACAGATACAAATGAGAAGAAGGGACTTGTTCCAGGTGACATTACTAACCAATTAATTATGGGATGGGAACCACATTTCTACCTTCCAAGTTTAGACTATTTGGTATTAAAGAAAAAAAAAATAGTACAGCACACCAAGTAGGTATAAAGGGATTCAGGGTGCTAGAACTTTCTGTCTCTCAAGATATGATCCTAAACTGACATTTGAGTTGTGAGGAGCAAGTTAGAAACAGGCAGATTTTCTGTGGTGATAAAAAAGGCTTGCGCTGACCACACAGAGGCAAGGAATGTGATCTCAGCAGAAAGTGTCTCCAACCTTTAGCACCCCTCTCAGTCCTGTAATTCTACCCCACTATTTCTCAGACTTTCAAGTCTTTCCTTCTAGGGAAGGGCTTTTTCAAGCTTAACCTCTGAAGCACCAGGTCTACCATTAGCATATTGCTTTATAAGGTATTTTCAATGGACATTTCACCACACATCTTTGAATTCTTTGGGAGCAGGGATCACGGCTCATACATCTAACACAACAGTGGGGGCTGAATGTTTGTGGCATCACTGTAGGTATTTAACAACAAAGAAGAACCCGCCTCATTTCCATCAGTGGCAACTTGCACTGTTAAGCAAGCACTTTGACGCAGCTTCATGAACTGCAGAATTAAATCTGCAACCACAAAAGAAAGAAGCTGATTTCTCATGGCCCTTTTGTAACTTCAGGAAGGTCTTGGGAAATCTCTAAATTAAATTTAACTGTTGAGCACAGGCTGAACTTAAAACCTTCATCTGTTTTAAGTCATTCCCTCTCTCCCATATGCTGTACACTCATACAGGGTCTGAATCCTAAGTGCTTTGGCTGAATACATATGCTCTGTGTGAAAGGCCAAGGAACCCGAGGGGCTGAAATTACTTTACTGCCTGCATCACCACATTCCTTTTCTTTGAATTCACTCCGATGAAAACCACTGAGTAGATGTAGAATGTCCTACACAGAGCAGTGGGGTCCCATCAGGCCACAGAGGTAGGCGGAAAGAGCATAGCTCCACAAGGAATGTTTGGCATTATTATTTAAGGAAAAACAGGAAGATGGTAAGAAAAACATATTTCTCAAAAACAATATGCTAAAAAATCTACTTCAAATTGAGGGTGTAATTGGCAACTACCTTGAAGCCAAACAAATCCCATGGTGATTAATTTTTTTAATTTGTGCTCTGGCATTGACTGCACCAATTATCTCATTGGTACTCACTAAACCTTCCTGAACACAAGGGAAGTACATTTGTTAAACAGGATAACTATTGTAACAACCCACTGATATTTGGGGGGATGTCGGAGATAAGGAGAGTTCATTTCTTGCTCATATCACAGTCCAATGAGGGAAAGGGGTGGTATACTCAGGAGGTTTAGGGGCTAGGTCTAGCAGTTACCTTACCTCATTTCAGCTCACATTCTACTGGCCATAACTCAGTCATATGGCTTCAACCAACTTCAGAGGAGGCTGGAAAATGTGGTTTAATATTAGGCCTAGAAGAAAAAAGAAAAGAGTTTCATGGATATATAACACTGTTTCCACCATATTATACAATAGGTAGGTGGAAACAATATAAATAATACCCTTACTAAGATACTTTAACATCTACTAACAAGTAGGAAATAATATGTTTCATTCTAAACTTCTAAGGTGGTAGTGGTATGGATTCTGAGGGTATGAATTACAGTGGCCCAGTTACTCTTATACCACTTCATGACCAGTGCCTGTTCCTAAACCTACAATCTGACAACTGGCATTGATTATATAATGGTTGCACAGAACAGAAGTTTCCTGCAGTACTAAAATTATACATATTTTATAATTACTATGCAAAGCCTTTAGCTGATCAGGAGAAAGGAGAGAGGACTCCATTACAGGATTTCTAAACTACTGTTGTATTTTTCTACTTTCTATCGTTATACCACTAGGCAGAATTATTAGTCAATTTATACCATTGTAATTAAAATAGAACATAGAGAAGATCAGTAAGAAAATAATCAAATTTCTGTTTCACTAGTTAATTAGTAGCAGTTCCAAAACTAAGCCAGAAGTACATGTTAGGAATGAGGTCCTCAACAGATGCAGGTGGTAGGAGACACAAAGGAAAGTAGGTCCAGATCTGGAACTCTGGGCAGTGAAGAAAGACATGCCTGGGAGCCCTTAGCAGCATGGGAAGAGCCTGAGGGGTCAGGGGGCCTCTTGAAAAGTTTGAAGCGGGGAGAAAGTTCTAGAAGCAGGTTCTTAGGTGCTATTTTAGGTGTCTTGAGGCAGGTACCATAGACAATTCTAATTTGACCTACCTCCCTTGATCTCAATGCAATGTCTGGGTTAAGGACTAGTGAATTCCTAATATTCATTCCTCAACTGGATTCTCATGGTTGATCAGGCAACCAAAATACACAGGCACTGTTTAATACCATGCTTCAGTCAAACCATCTTGAAGTTTCCTTGAAGGCTCTTTATCAAAGACCTAAACATAGAGCTGCAGGAGTATAGTAGTTAACTGTTGATAACTAGAAATCTGGGCCATCATCTCTTCCTGTGAAAACTGTCACTCCCAGGAAAGTTGCAATTTCATTTCCTAATGAGATGTAGCATTCTGTTCCAAGGGCATTTTTAGTTCTTACTGCTCTGTATGTTGTACTGTAGCACCGATTGAATAATTGTGAGGGGTCCTGGCCTGCACATTCCCATGTGATTAATTGCATCAGCATGTGGCAGAAGTCCTTACTGAATATGTAATCTGATGCCACTAAGGTGATGGTGTCAGGTGCATAAAATGCTCCAGATAGTTGGATTTTTTTTTTCCTTGTGAAATATATTACTTCATTGGGAGTTTGGAAACTTGCCCAATAGTTTCTGAGAGCAGGAAAAAGTCCTTTCTTTGCCATTAAAGCCCTTAGGACTTCTTGCAAATAAAAGCCCCTCTAGGGGCACACCTGGCTGGCTCAATGGGTAGAGCATGCAACTCTTGATCTTGAGGTCATGAGTTCAAATCCCACATTGGGGGGGTAGAGTTTACTTTAAAAAAAATCAATGAAATTGAAAACAGAGAAAAATAGAGAAAATCAATAAAAGCCACTCCAATATGGGTCTACATGCAGGCTCCACTGCACCCATGTCATGTGCTCTCCACTTTGTATAAGCAGGAAGAAGAGAAGCACAGAAGAAAGATGTCTAAAAACCCCACACAGGGTGATGAGGATAAAACTGTGATTGAGAGAAGAGAGCAAGAGGAGAGGAAAGGTTGGTAGGCCTTAAAAACAGGGAGGAGAAAGTAACATAGAGGAAGACACTTTGAGAGAAAGGGCTAAAGGCATTTCATTCACTTGAAATGAATGTAAGAAATGTAAAAATCATCCCACAAATATGAAGCCCCAAGTCACAAAAGGAATCCTTTATCAGATGCCATTCATTAGACCAAAAAAACAGATACCATCATTACTGGTGAGCAAGGCACATAGCCTTCCTCAGTCTCCGTTTCCTCATATACAAGATGGGGATGCTAACAGTATCCACCTACGAGAGTTACTGTGAGATTTCTAAGAGATAATATATGTCAAGTACTTAGCACAGAACTCATCATAGAGGGCGAACTCAATCCAGTTTAGTGATAATAATTGGTGATGATGATGAAGATGATAGAAGACACTGAAGAAGATGCCAAAAGAATCAAGCTAATGAATTCTATTTCAAACCAGTAAAATGCACTTAAATGAAGCATGAGTTAATTGGATTTAATAGCTCCTGGGACATTTCCAGCCCCCCAAAAAGTTATATAGTAGCTATAGTTTATTTGCAGATTTTCCACCCTCCTTGCAATCCCATGATCCTAAACACATGGACAAAGAAGGAAGTAAAAGGAGAAATGTCAGCACCTGTAAGTCGAATATATAGTTAAATTGTTGGAGGAAACATCAAGAAATTATCTTTTACAGAGAATTGCATTTAAACATCCAAGACAGATGAACGTCTATGTTGTTCTTAAGGACTTCTAAAGGTGTCTTTTCTTTTTAAAGGTGTCTTAGTTGGGTTCAGGGACTAATTATCTAGATGTTTAACATAAACACTATTTAAATCTGGTTCTGATCTCCCTAGCAATGTACAACAGCTGGAGTTCTAGAAAATAATCCATGACCCATAGGGTTAGAAGATAGGAATAACATCCATACTATAACCTAGCTGTGCTAAACCAGGCTTAGCACAGTTTCCTAAAGGTGAGCTTAAGGTCAGGTGTCATCTGCCTTCAATCATGGATGTTTGTGGGGGGAAATGAGAAGTGTGTCATGCCACAATGCAGTCCAGATGTCTGAAGAGCCTCCAGGGAAGAGAATCAAGAAGCAATAATGCAAAGCAGGTGGAGTTTAAGGTGACTCATGTGGGCAGCTCTGGATCAGTCCACATTGACATCAAAATAGCCAGAAAAGAGTAGAAGTCCCATAGTGGACGCTCAGTCTGGACAGTCTCTTTGGGACTCTTTTTAGGAACAATCTGTGATCCACAGTAGAGCTGAACATGAATTCAGCTATGAAGGGCCTATTTTTGCTTCCATGAACTCCAGAGCTCTCTTACAGGCCTCTGACACCTCTGTGGACCTCCACTAGATCCTCCTTAGGGTCTCCACCCACCTTGGAAAACGAGAAAGACAAATCTGAACTCTGGGCTATAATTAGTCTGACTCATGGTGTATGGACTCCAAAGATGTCTCTTCAGATGTTACATGCTAAATATCCTGATAATCTACCAGGTAATCCTCCCCCCAAAACAAACAAACAAATAAGAGCATTTCCCTGACACCTGTGCGTTATGGGCTCCAACATGTGGATCTTTCCTAATTACTTGAATCTCTCATTGTTTATGTTTTAGTTGTATAGTTTTCTGGGGGTTTTTAGGCATATAATTTGCATCTGACTACGGAAACAAAAGCCACATATCTTTTATTTTTATTTCTCTTTATTATGGTCTTTCTGAACCATACTAACACCATAAGTGAATGGCAAATGCTTTTTGAGCCCATGAATGAACAAGGCATTAAAAAAAAAGCTTCCACCTTTTTGCTTACACTGATTTTTATTTCAGATCCTAGACCAGGGGCTTTAATTCACCAATATATTTTCACACAGCTGGATGCAATACCCTTGGTTTCCTGGTACCATCTGCTGGCTAAGTTGTCCCCTAAAGGCCAAAAAACACAAAACAAAGGAGCATTGGAAAAAGGGGGAAGGAGGTGTGGAAAGTGGACAGGAAGAGGTGTTTAAGGGAAATGGTGTACATTAGCAGATGTCACAGAGATTTATTCCTTTTTCTATGGGGATTTACTCTAGTAACCAAACTCTGCTTCAGGATTTTTTCAAAAAAGCGGCAGGAGCATTTATCATTTGCTATGGTGACTGCTTAACTGGCAAAACTTTCCTTCTTCTGAGATTTGATTCAGGTTTTAGACTTGAAATTAAGAGAAACAACACCTGACTTTGCACGGAGATTGAATTATAAAGCTTGGGGTGGAGGAGAGAGTTGTCAAAGTAATTTGTCTGGATACCTTTCTTAAAAGCATTGTTTTTCCCACTTCTCACCCCTGAAGCAACCACATCAAGGATGTGTAAGAAGTGAAGGCCTCGGACCCTCTGTGTGGTGGGGAAATGCAAGAGATCTGAGCTCTTGGCATGTGTTTTAGGCCACATTTGGGGACCAGTGCCCAGACAACAGGTCCTGTGTGTTCCCGAGGGACTATCCTCAGTATTAATGCTCTGCGGGTTGCTAACCAGTAGGGAAGCCCTTGTGTGAGCTATACTCTTAGGAGACAATAAATCGTCTCTGATTAATTCCAGACCACCACTCCTTTCCCAGTCAGAGATGTGAATTTTTCTCAAAGATATTTTTGAAAATGGAGAGTGCCTCTAAGAGTTTAAAAGAGGGAAGTCATTAAAAATTTTTTTGCTAGGTACCTATTTATCCTGCAAATAAGTATGCCATAAAAGTGATTTTATGATACCTTTGTTTGGACACCATCAATAAAAATATAGGATAGTACCTATCATAATCTTACAGTAGAGGAAAATCAAGGGACACAAAGGAGGTTATTGGGAAATATAGCAAAATACAAGTTTGTGACTTAGTGAGCAATTGTTTATAGAGATTTCATAGGGAATAACAGAAATCTGAATTCTATTCTCTAATAAAAAATATTTATTTTAGTTATGGGACTGGTAGCTACTGTAACAGAAGAACCCCACAACTTCACTGACTTTTGTAAAAAACATTTTTTTGCTCAGGTAATAGTCCACTATAGTGGATATTACCAGTTAACAGAGCAGAGGGTGGAAGGGACAGTTGTTATTCACGGACCCAGGCTCAGCAGCTCTGTCATCTTTACATGTGCCTTTCAAGGATGTCTTAGATACCAACATAAGCCAGTGGATGGGGAAAGAGAAATCACAGAAGAACAATGTGCTTCTGACACATAACATTTCTGCTCCAATTCTACTGATAAGTTCTCATCACAGGGCCCCACCCAAATGAGTATGGGGCTGAGAATGCAGTCCCTGGCCAGGCAGCCACCTCCTTATCAAAACTGTCTACTCTAAAAGCGGGAGCCTGAACCCCCTGGGAGCGGGCAACTTTTCCATGAGAATGAGGAAATGTGTTGAAATGGAGGAAGCAAGGAAGTCAAGTTCATAAAGCCACTTTAGAGTTCTGGTTGTACCATATTGCCCCAACCCCACCACTGGAAGATTTAGTCTCTTTGGTTAACAGTTTCCTCATATACAAAGTCAAGATCACAGTAACAGCTCACAGTGAGGCCTAAATATAAGACTAAATGTAAAGGTCTTCGTAAACAAGAAAGAGCTACCTGGTGCTCCTGCAGCTGTGGATAAGCAGAGCTGAATTTTAAAAATTAGATTTACGATGTATTCTTGAAGGCTTCCTACTCAAGCCACTGGTTAATTGATAACTGAAGAAAAATATGTTCCTGCAGCTTATATGATATTTCTTAATTAGTACATGAGAAAAGACATTACATTTTAAAAAGTACAATATGGAAATCTGGGGTTGGGGTAATGGAAAGAAAGTCTGGTTTCTAATTGCAGCCCTGACATTGGCCAGCTGACTGACTGCAAGCTGGCCACTTCATCTGTCTGGGCTCAAATTTCCTGAGCGGCAAAAAAAGAGTGGTTAGCTAAATGGTCCTTTACTGATCATGAATGAGATATTCTGAGGAGGAAACTCATCTAAATGACTCATTCACATTATCAGATTACAATCATGAGGAGGTCAGTGGAGAAAAAACAACTAACTTACATAAATTTAGGAGTAGTATTTTCACAATTTGAGGGAAAAAAAACCAATTCATTTTCTAACCTCTTAATTTTCTTAATGTTAAGAAAAGAACATTCACACTTGTTTAATTTCTTCTCTAGACACTGATGCAAAGCCTTCAGTTCAGAGGTTAACACTCAAGGCAGCACCATGATCCTAGTAGACACTGAACAGTTGATGATGATACTGAAATACATCAGCAATTAACAACTACTAGTGATATTTTATTTTAGCTCTTTCTTTTCTAAACTGTTAATCATGGCCATCTAATTACTTAAGACATTTTATTCATTATATGTATAATCATTCTTATTAAACTAGCAGTATAGCCTTAAGTCTCATAGCCTCTCCAAACTTCGATTTCTTGATCTGTAAAATGGGGACTTTTTTTTTCTTTTGTAGTTATTGTACAACTGTATGAATTAGAGATAGTCTATGTAAAATGCCTGGTACAGGGTCTGATACATGGAAGAGGATCAGCTGATGGCAATTATTAACTGCTCTTATTAAATAAATAATCAATGATCACCCACCTTGCACTCACTGTACTGTGCTAAGTAATAAAGATTAAAGGAGAACTAAGAAATAGTCCTTATTTGGAAGGGTGTACAGACCAGATGGAGAGACAGGGCAGGCTAATAAACATATAAGCAGGCATTTTCCAAGTGTCAAACCACTATTAGTAATGATGCCCTTATTACAGAGACAGCTAGTATGACTGGCAGGTATTTCATAATGTAGACATCAAGTAACAGTCATTACCCAAATTTGTATTTCTGGATGGTCCTTTTATTTGCAAAAAGTTTTATTGGTGCTTTGTAATATGCACTATAGTAACAATGGGGGACCAGTCAATTTTCTTCCATTTTACACAGTAAGAACTGAGATGAAAAAAAATCCCAACATTTTTGTAAGGTTATGCATGAGGGGCTTTGCAGAGGGAGGATCAGAAATCAAATGTGTTGATACCTATGCTTGTATTTATCTCTTTATGTCCCACTGGAGTTCAGAGGTGTAAGATTCACTTAAGAACTAAGTCTTATTTTTCTGCTCTTAAAATTCATTCCGTTTATTCTAAAAACACTGATGGTTCAAATGAACACTGGAAACTGCCTGTATGTTTCATCTCCTTGAAATCATGCCAGAGAAAGCCTCCAGCATGCTCAACTCTAGTTTACATTTTCTAAAGTTTCTTCCTCCCTGGATGATGATAGTGAGAATCATCACTTGTTAACACACAGATGACTCCAGAAATCTCTGCACTTCAAAGTGAATCCTTTATTCACCTGAGTGTTTAACTGTGTCAATGCGCTCTCATTATCAGATTTAATTGAATAATTCAACAAGGAAATGTGCCCAGTGCACATATTATACAGATATGTTTGCCAAAGTTATCTTGGCTTGTGGGAGAGAACAATCCTCTGATGCCCTGAGTTATTTAGTAAGGCCATCACAGATGTCAACATATGATGGAGGAGATAGATACTCATGGCAATATATGAATATCAAAATCATCCCTAGTTTATTTTCCCATCACATTGATGGGATGTTTGTCTCATATTGGAGTTATATAAGTGAACAGCTGGTCATGAGGAAGTTGTACTTAACCTCCCACTGGATGGTATGTTATTCTTGGTCAACATAAAGCCTGTCAAGAGCGGCTATACACTAACATGTACACTAAGTCTTGAGTGTGTAAAGACATTGCTAGGTTCCTGACTTGCTAGCAAAAACCAACTGAAACATTTCTAACCTAATGGAAAGATGCAGATATATTTCCACCACATTTACCCAAGTGTGGATATAAACAATACACAGCATAAACTGTTCTTCTTTGTTAAATCATATGGAGTCTTCATTAAACTGGATAATCAGATATATAAGTTGAATTAAATCTACCATATGCCATATAAAATACAGAACATGCAAAAATAATTTACTGTAAGTCCATTGTATTAGTCAGCTTATTAACTGCAATAATGCTATGTAACAAAGAAACCTCCCCCCTCCAAATTTCAGTTGACTTATGACAACAAACATTGGTTTCTTGCTCATAGGTCTGTGGGTAGGGTGTGACTCAGCTGGCATTGGCTGTGTGGGGTTTGAATGGATTTGGTACTAGGATATGTGCTGGACTTAGATCTATTCCATATATCTCCTCATTCTGGAACTCTGAAGAAACTGGCTCCCTGAGACAGCACGTTTTCATCATGGATAGCAAGAATACAAGAGGGCAAACCAAACCACATATACACACTGGAAGTCTGGTTGAATATAACTCCCATTAGGTCCTCTTACATTTTGTTGGCCAATAAAGTCACTTGGCCAAACTCCAAGCTAGTGACATTGGGAAGTGTCTCTGCTAAAAATGTGTCTGGGCTGACGAGGGAATAAAGAATGGTGAAGAAATAATATAATTTACCACAGCTTGTTACTGTAAGCTGCTGAATGAAGTTTAGGCCAACTGAACCACAAGGAAATTCAACCAATCAGAATCAATTGTGTATTTTTAAAAATATTAAGTAAAAGAATTTTTAATTCCCTTTAAATCATTATGGCACATGACTTCCCTTTTATTGACTCAACAGGGTGATTCAGGGTTTTAGAGCCAGAATATATGCATTCTAGAACAATAAAGTCACTGCTCAGCCTAAAATTAGGCTTTTTTGAGATTCTCATAAAAACAGTAATTTTAAAGGTCAGAATTTTGTGGAAGAGAAAACAGATTTCCAAATTCCAAAATCCTCTTCCACATATCAAAAACAGAGCTTGGAAATCTGAATGTCAATTTTTATTATAAGATATAGGTAGAAAGAGCTTATGATAAAACAAATAGGAAGTTCCTAACTGCCTTGGAGAAAGTGGCCACTTCCGAGTCTTAGAGATGCAAGATCGAAGAAGGGCAAGCCATCATACAGGTAGGGCCTAGCAACCCTTCCTGGATAAGAGGCAGAGTTAGTATTTTCAGTTGATGGGGAAATTTTGAAAATAGTGAAGTTTATCTCTGGGTGCACAACAGTATTATTTCAAGCCCTTCTTGAGAAGCTTCATGTTCAGTCTAATGCTAAAGCAACTTGTTTCAGGAAATAGGTCAGTGAGTCAGTCAAGATTTTCCAGAGAAACAAACCAGTAAGACGTGTGTGTGTGTGTGTGTGTGTGTGTGTGTGTGTGTGTGTAAAGAGATTTATTTCAAGGAATTGGGTTCTGATTTTGGGGACTGGCAAATTCAACTGAAAGGCAGACTGGAATGCTGAATATTTCATATTTCTCAGGTAGGAGCTGATGTTGCAGTTCTTGAGACAGAATTTCTTCTTCCTCAGTGAAAACCTTAATGTTGCTTTAAAGGCCCTTCAATTTATTGGATGAGGCCCATTCACATTATTGAAGATAATTTCCTTTACTTAAAGTCAACAGATTGTTTGGGTGCCTGGGTGGCTCAATGGGTTAAAGCCTCTGCTTTCTGCTCAGGTCATGATCTCAGGGTCCTGGGATTGAGCCCCACATCAGGCTCTCTGCTCAGCGGGGAGCGTCCCTCCCCCCCTCTCTCTACTGCCTCTCTGCCTACTTGTGATCTCTGTCAAATAAATAAATAAAATCTTAAAAAAAAAAGTGAACAGATTGTAGATGTGTTTAAAATAGCGACAAGAATAGTGTTTGAGGTGCATAAACAATGAATTCTGGTATACTGAAAAGAAATTTAAAAAATAAAAAATTTTTTTAAAAATGAGGCCATTTGGGAACTTCAGTAACTAACAACCCTTGAAAGAATTCTTAAGGAACTTTTTTCATGTGCTAAAGTAGCAAAATAAAAGTCATAAACACACACACACACACACACACACACACACACACAATAGTGTTTGAATAACAGGGTGCAACTGCTTAGTCAAGCTGACATGTAGAACTAACCATCACAGCAATAGCTGAGGGAAATCTTTGATGTCTCAGCAAGAATTCCTAGCACTCCTGCTTTGACATGGTCTGTATTTGGTATATAAGGAATCCAGAAATCCCCAACTAAACTTTTCTAAGAGATAAAAGATGAAGGTATAATGTTCCATTTAAATTCTCTGAGCATTGTTTCTAAGGCTTCATTTACTCATATTTCTTAGTGCTAGTGTAGATAACAGGAGGAGAGAGCCTTAAGTTTCCCTAGAGGTTCAACTGTGTGATCAAGACCACACTAATTCCATCTCTAAACTAACAGGCTTCTGCAGGATCAGACTGTTAGAGGAAAGTTTTGTTGGCTGATGAATCTATTTTTTATGCAGCATTTAGAATTGAAATGTCAATTTTGGACTTCTCTGTTTAAGAGTAGTTGAAAAACCATATGCTTTAATATAGAGTGTGTTTTTTTTGTACTTGGACTTTATAGTTAATGAGATGCAATTAATAAGGAATGCTGTCTATAATTTTATTTATTAGCACTGATAAGTACAGATACCATAATTAAATAAGTTTTGTATCTGACACATTTTGAAGTAATTACACCATTTGATATTAGCACAGATGATATTTAATTATGATCATACAAGTTTATGAGTATAATTTTAAAATAAATGGGTACTACTTCCATCAGGCTTCATTGATGGAACTGTCATCAGTATCTTTTTTTTTTTTTTTAAGGTTGCCACATCAGTATCTTTTTTAATGTGAAAATGTACATATATACAGAGTCAAATATCACTGTACATAGAATTGATGAAAAGAGGCTTCTAAAGGATAAAAATGAACATTTCAAGTTGATTTTTAAAGAGCAAACTATTAATAAAATATAACCGCCATCAGTAGTTTTTGCTTAATAAAAATTTTCAAGTATAAAGCAAAAATTAGTAGAACTATGAATTTCGGAACACTGAAAAAAATAAAATTTTAAAAAATTAGTATAACTAAGTAGACTGGACTTTATCAAAATTTTAAAAATTGTGTTTTAAAGAACACTATCAATTAAGTGAAAAGTTAACTTACAGAATGGGAGAAAATATTTGTAAATCATATACCCGCTAAGGGATTGGTATTTAGAATGTACAAATACTTCTAAAAACTCAACAATAAAAACACAAATCATTTAGAATTAGGCAAATATTTAAATAGCCGTTTACCCAAAGACATACAAATGGCCAAAAAGAACATTAAAAGATGATCAATATTATTAGTCATTAGAAAAATGTAAATTGAAACCACAATGAGGTACCAGTACATACCCACTAGAATGGCTATAATAAAGAAGACAGAAAATAACAAGTATTGGCAAAGATGTAGAGAAATTAGCACCCTCATTTACTGATGATGTGAAATGGTGCAGTCACTTTGGAACAGTTTGGCATTTACTCAAAATGTTACACATATAACTGCCATGTGGCCAAGCAATTCCCCTCCTACATATATATCCAAGAGAAATGAAAACATATGTTCATAGAGTCATCAAAGTCTATTCATTACAGCTAGAAAGTAGAAACAACACAAGTAACCATCAACTGATGAATGTGGTATATCCATACAATGAAATATTATCTGGAAATAAAAAGAATGAGGTACGGATATATGCTACAACACAGACGGCCCTTGGAAACGCTAAGTGAAAGAAGCCAGACACAACAGTCCAAATACAGGGGCTCCTGGATGGCTCAGTCACTTAAGTGTCCAACTCTTGATTTTGGCTCAGGTCATGATCTCAGGGTTCTGAGATCAAGCCCTGAGTGGGGCTCTGTGCCAGTGAGGAGTCTGCTTGTCTCTCTCTTTCCCTCAGTCCCGCCCCTTGTTCTCTCTATCTCAAAAAAAAAACCAAAAAAAAACAAAAAAAAAACAAAAATCTTTTTAAAAATCCTTTAAAAAACACTATATTCTCTCAAGTGGAGAAAAACAACTATCATATGATCTCCCTGATATGAGGAAGTGGAGATGCAACATGGGGGGTTAAGGGGGTAGGAGTAGAATAAATTAAACAAGATGGGATTGGGAGGGAGACAAACCATAAATGACTCTTAATCTCACAAAACAAACTGAGGGTTGCTGGGGGGAGGGAGGTTGGAAGAAGGGGGTGGGGTTATGGACATTGGGGAGGGTATGTGCTATGAAGAGTGCTGTGAAGTGTGTAAACCTGGTGATTCACAGACCTGTACCCCTGGGGATAAAAATATATTATATGTTTATAAAAAATTAAAAAAAATTTTAAAAGCAAAAATAAATACTGTATTCTCCATTTATAGAAACAGAGTAACTAAACCACACCAAAAACATTTTACATCAAATCTTAGGGGATGTATCCAAAGAGATAATTAAGAAAAATTTTAAAGTCCTAATTATAACTTTATTTTAGGATACGAGAAGTTATGAAAAGAAATTGACTAAGTTTTAAACTTAAAGAAAAGGGAAGGAAGGAATTATTAAAGATAAGAGAAGATGTTAAGAAAACCAAAAATAAAGGGCAAATAGATAATCACAAAATTAAATCTCATTATTTGAAAATACCCATAGTCAAGCAGCAAAAGCCAGACATTGACAGGACTCAAAGAAAAAAGAGATACCCAAATAACAAGATTAGGAATAAAAATGGAATATATACAGGGTAATAAAATATAGGAAGGACCAAAAATGGGAATATCAATGAAAGAGACATTTTAAGAAATTATAGTAGAATACTTGAATAGACCAAGACCCTAAGAAAAATCAAAATGGTAGTTATTGATACATCTTTACAAAAGGCACTAGGGTGACTGCTGTCTACTCTTCAAATAATACATACAGTCAATTCTTATTATTTTGGTAGTTATGCTCTATCAAGTTACTACTAACTGAATTAGTGAATTGTGAATCACTGCTCCAAGGGGAAATACAGGACTAGGTTTCTGTGAGTCTCTGGCCACAACATTTTCATCAACTGATCAATATATAATTTTATTTCATGTATTTTTCTGTTTAAAGACATTTTATTTACTACTTATCATTAATTCATTAACATTGAACTCATGGCCAACAGCACAAAAACTTAGACCTGAACAAAACCTATTTAACACACAGATTTCCTTCAGAGGCACACCACAACAGTCTTATGCTAAGAACACTAGACAGCATGTCAGCATTATGATTGGGGGCTATTTTAAACTGTAAAATCACCAACATGAAAAATCACAAAAATGCAAAAAACATGGCACTAAGTAGGCTACAAAAAAGATACTTGATCTCATTATTAGAACTAAAACAAGAAGGCAGAAGATTGCCTTGTTCAACTTCTGCTACACATGCATATTGGGTGACTCAAATTCTTCACCTCTCTTTCTGTTTGTAAATGACTATTAAAACACTGCAAGTATTTTGGGGTTACAGATCAATTTTAGTCTGCAAGTAAATTCACAAATACAAAATACACAAGTAATGAGGATCAACTTTAAATTCTAATGTATCGAATTGCTCCAAGAACTAGAAAAATATGAAGAATTATGCCACCCAACTTAATTCTGATGCCAAATTAAGAACCACACAAGAAAGGAAAATTATAGGCCCCATTCTGTTATAAACAAAGAATCCAAAATTTTATATAAAATATTAGCAAACTGAATTCAGTAGAAGATTAGAACAACAAAACATAAGTTACATGTTTTGCTGAAGAATTCAAGGATGGCTCAAAACCAAAAAATACTTCGGTATATTAATCAACACTTAAAAGAAATAAAACAGTATTAACTCAATAGGTGTAGAAAAAGCATTTGGTAATATTTAAAATTCAATCATGATGAAAAATTTTCTACAAATTTCTTAGCAAACCAGGACTTGCTGTAATACCTGGGCATCAGCTTGAGGAAAAAGTCAACAGAGGAGGGTAATTAAAGCAAAAGGACTTTCATAAAATCAGAGCTGGAACTTGACATGCTATACCTGCTCCTACTCTATATTGGAATTTCTTGGCATGTAAAATAATATATTCTTATATTATTCAAGCTAATTTTAGTCATGTGTTTTGATTACTTCCTGACTAATATGAAAGGCAAGACCTAAAACAGTCAATAATTTCAGATGATATGATTATCTACCTACCTAAAAAAAAAAAAAAAAGAAAAAGACTCTCATAACTATTGGGACCAATAAGAAGGTCTAATAGAGTGGCCAGATATAGGAATGGCATCTAATAATCAGTAGCTTGAGCATCATCATAAACTTGGAGTAGACAAAGTTTTTTTTAACTTATCAAAAAAAGCAATAACCATAAAGAAAAATGATAAATTAGACTATATCAAAAGTTATCATTAAGAGAGTCATCAGTGAGAGAAAATATTAGCAATACATATATCTGACAAAGGACTCATATCCAAGGTATATAAATAAGTCCTATAAAAATATAAAAGTAAAATAATATAAACAAGGGCACCTGGGTTGCTCAGAGTGTTAAAGCCTCTGCCTTCGGCTCGGGTCATGATCCCAGGGTCCTGGGATCGAGCCCTGCATCGGGCTCTCTGCTCGGCGGGGAGCCTGCTTCCTCCTCTCTCTCTGCCTGCCTCTCTGCCTCCTTGTGATTTCTGTCTGTCAAATAAACAAGTAAATCTTTAAAAAAAATAATATAAATAATATAATATAAATAATATATAATATTAAATAATATATATTGTACAATATATATTATATAAATAATATAATATAAAAATATAAAAGTAAGAAAAATATAGACAACAAAGAAGAAAAATGAGCAAGAGGCTTACACAGTTACTTTACAAATGATATCCGAATGGTCAATACACAACTTGGAAACATGTCTGGCTTTGTTAGTCATCAGAGAAGAGCAAAATTAAAGCCATGGTGTGATAGTACTATACACTAGACCACTAAATGGCTAAAATGAACAGAATACCAAGTAGTGGCAGGGATGCAGAACAACTGGAACTCTGGAATGCTGATGGGTTATGTACTAAATTTAACTGGAACTCTCATACACTGATGGTAGAAGTATAATTTGGTTTAACTACTATAAACATCTGTTGGG
Organism: Neogale vison; assembly: GCF_020171115.1. Lineage (NCBI taxonomy): Eukaryota > Metazoa > Chordata > Mammalia > Carnivora > Mustelidae > Neogale > Neogale vison. Next base: position 159,109,549 of record NC_058094.1, on the reverse strand, counting down.
CAGTACCTATTAAATTTATGACTAAGCCATTCTATTCCTAGGTACAACCAACAAAAATGCATAAGCAACTTCAAATGTACATGTCATGTTTATAGAATGTTTATATAAGTACTATTTGTAATAGCCCCAAACTACCCAGTGATCATAAAAATAGGGTAAATAGATAAATGATGGTATATTAGCAAAAAAAAAATTACTCAGCAATAAGAATGTACACATGTCAACAATACACAATAAGGATGAATCTTGCAAACATAATGTGGGATGAAAAAAGCCAGACATGAAAGAGTTAATAATGTCTGAGTCTGTTTAAATGAAATTCAAAAACATGTAAAATTATTCCATGGTATTAGAAGTTAGGATATTGGTTACCTTTGGGTAGAGACAGTGGTGGGAAGGGAGCAAAAAGGAGGCATTTTTTCTTTACCCTGGTGCTGTACTGAATTTGTGAAACTACAATAAACTATATACTTCCCTGCAAATAAACTTTTCCTCAATAAAATCATCCCCCAAATACTACTGCAATAAAACAAAACAAAAGCCAAGAACTTTCCTATTCATAATCAATAACCAATTATTAAATGTTTTAGAAGAAAATATCTTCTTGAAATAGGAATAAAAATTATATTTTTACTTGCCCACTAAGTAGCAACTTATATTACAGAAAATAGTGAAAAGAGTGATGTCAGTTCCCCTGTTCTCTGTTCTGTGACAGGACAGAACCAGTCTTAAGCTTAATTCTTTCATAAGATGATCCATATTTGGTACGAAGGTCAGAAATAAAAAGACAAAAGAAGCCTCTTCTTTATTTTCCATTGCTAGTTAAGTTCATATTTTAGGGTTTGATATACATTTTATGATTTGAGTTCTTCCTTACCATGTTTACAGATGACTTTGTGATAATAAAAGTTTCCTTACATTAAAATAAGACAAGGCTCCAGAAAGAAAATGTATTTGGATGTTTCATTCCCATAACATTTCTATCCTTGAAACTAATCTAATGCAAAACTGGATTTTCCAACAAAGCAAGCACTGCTGAGAGCCCTAAAGAGCCCCAGATTGTCAAAGAGAGGAAATTCCTTTCTTTTCCACAGAGAATCAATCATCCTGAAATGCCTGCTCCAAATACTAGTAGCAGTGAAATAATCACTCACCTGATACAATGTTTCTTAATACTAGGGTATGTTTACTTTTTTCTTGAAGTCTAAGTTATCCAACTATAAATCACATCAAAGAGAAATCAAGGCAGTAGTTACATGTTCTGACTGAAAATTCTTGGGGCACCTGGGTGGCTCAGTACTTAAAGCCTCTTCCTTTGGCTCAGGTCATGATCTTGGGGTCTTGGGTTTGAGCTCCACATCGGGCTCTCTGCTCAGCAGGGAGCCTGCTTCCCCCTCTTTCTCTGCCTGCCTCTCTGCCTACTTGTGATCTTTGTATGTCAAATAAATAAATAAAATCTTTTTAAAAAAGAAAATTCTTCAAAAGTCTGTATTATATAACAATTTTGTTGAAATTTGCCTATTATACATACAATATTTTGCAAGTTTTAAATAATCCCTATTTCCCTTTCTTCATCTGTTTTGATGACTTCAGATTTTAAAAAGTAGTAACAGAAGAAATAATTCTATCCAAAACCATATGTCCAAATATTTTCTCATGACAACACTTATTTTTCATTAAATTTCACTTAAAATTCAATCAAGTAATATATATTCATCAGAGAAATTAGAAAACACAGATAAACTGAAAGAAAACATAATATCAAAAGTAATCAACTAAAGATAATTGATGTTTTGCTATGATGGTCAGATACTTTTCTATTTGTGTGAATGTGTGTTTATGGGGTATTTTAATGGGCTTCCTCTGTACACAGCTACATTTTTTCAGCTGGCCATTTTTAAATTTTTTATAAACATATTTTTATCCCCAGGGGTACAGGTCTGTGAATCGCCAGGTTTACACACTTCACAGCACTCACCAAAGCACATACCCTCCCCAATGTCCATAACCCCACCCCCCTTATTCCAACCTCCCTCCCCCCAGCAACCCTCAGTTTGTTTTGTGAGATTAAGAGTCATTTATGGTTTGTCTCCCTCCCAATCCCATCTTGTTTCATTTATTCTTCTCCTACCCACTTAAGCCCCCATGTTGCATCACCACTTCCTCATATCAGGGAGATCATATGATAGTTGTCTTTCTCTGCTTGACTTATTTCGCTGAGCATGATACTCTCTAGTTCCATCCATGTTGTCGCAAATGGCAAGATTTTATTTCTTTTGATGGCTGCATAGTATTCCATTGTGTATATATACCACATCTTCTTGATCCATTCATCTGTTAATGGACATCTAGGTTCTTTCCATAGTTTGGCTATTGTGGACATTACTGCTATAAACATTCGGGTGCACGTACCCCTTTGGATCACTACGTTTGTATCTTTAGGGTAAATACCCAGTAGTGCAATTGCTGGGTCATAGGGCAGTTCTATTTTCAACATTTTGAGGAACCTCCATGCTGTTTTCCAGAGTGGTTGCACCAGCTTGCATTCCCACCAACAGTGTAGGAGGGTTCCCCTTTCTCCGCATCCTCGCCAGCATCTGTCATTTCCTGACTTGTTGATTTTAGCCATTCTGACTGGTGTGAGGTGATATCTCATTGTGGTTTTGATTTGTATTTCCCTGATGCCGAGTGACATGGAGCACTTTTTCATGTGTCTGTTGGCCATCTGGATGTCTTCTTTGCAGAAATGTCTGTTCATGTCCTCTGCCCATTTCTTGATTGGATTATTTGTTCTTTGGGTGTTGAGTTTGCTAAGTTCTTTATAGATTTTGGACACTAGTCCTTTATCTGATATGTCATTTGCAAATATCTTCTCCCATTCTGTCAGTTGTCTTTTGATTTTGTTAACTGTTTCCTTTGCTGTGCAAAAGCTTTTGATCTTGATGAAATCCCAATAGTTCATTTTTGCCCTTGTTTCCCTTGCCTTTGGCGATGTTCCTAGGAAGATGTTGCTGTGGCTGAGGTGGAAGAGGTTGCTGCCTGTGTTCTCCTCAAGGATTTTGATGGATTCCTTTCTCACATTGAGGTCCTTCGTCCATTTTGAGTCTATTTTCGTGTGTGGTGTAAGGAAATGGTCCAATTTCATTTTTCTGCATGTGGCTGTCCAATTTTCCCAACACCTTTATTGAAGAGGCTGTCTTTTATCCATTGGACATTCTTTCCTGCTTTGTCGAAGATTAGTTAGAGTTGAGGGTCTATTTCTGGGCTCTCTATTCTGTTCCATTGATCTATGTGTCTGTTTTTGTGCCAATACCATGCTGTCTTGATGATGACAGCTTTGTAATAGAGCTTGAAGTCCGGAATTGTGATGCCACCAACTTTGGCTTTCTTTTTCAATATTCCTTTGGCTATTCGAGGTCTTTTCTGGTTCCATATAAATTTTAGGATTATTTGTTCCATTTCTTTGAAAAAGATGGATGGTACTTTGATAGGAATTACATTGAATGTGTAGATTGCTTTAGGTAGCATAGACATTTTCATAATATTTATTCTTCCAATCCAGGAGCATGGAATATTTTTCCATTTCTTTGTGTCTTCCTCAATTTCTTTCATGAGTACTTTATAGTTTTCTGAGTATAGATTCTTAGCCTCTTTGGTTAGGTTTATTCCTAGGTATCTTATGGTTTGGGATGCAATTGTAAATGGGATTGACTCCTTAATTTCTCTTTCTTCTGTCTTGTTGTTGGTGTAGAGAAATGCAACTGATTTCTGTGCATTGATTTTATATCCTGACACTTTACTGAATTCCTGTACAAGTTCTAGCAGTTTTGGAGTGGAGTCTTTTGGGTTTTCCACATATAGTATCATATCATCTGCGAAGAGTGATAGTTTGACTTCTTCTTTGCCGATTTGGATGCCTTTAATTTCCTTTTGTTGTCTTATTGCTGAGGCTAGGACTTCTAGTACTATGTTGAATAGCAGTGGTGATAATGGGCATCCCTGCCGTGTTCCTGACCTTAGCGGAAAAGCTTTCAGTTTTTCTCCATTGAGAATGATATTTGTGGTGGGTTTTTCATAAATGGCTTTGATGATATTGAGGTATGTGCCCTCTATCCCTACACTTTGAAGAGTTTTGATCAGGAAGGGATGCTGTACTTTGTCAAATGCTTTTTCAGCATCTATTGAGAGTATCATATGGTTCTTGTTCCTTCTTTTATTGATGTGTTGTATCACATTGACTGATTTGCGGATGTTGAACCAACCTTGCAGCCCTGGAATAAATCCCACTTGGTTGTGGTGAATAATCCTTTTAATGTACTGTTGAATCCTATTGGCTAGTATTTTGGTGAGAATTTTCGCATCTGTGTTCATCAAGGATATTGGTCTATAGCTCTTTTTTTTGATGGGATCCTTGTCTGGTTTGGGGATCAAGGTGATGCTGGCCTCATAAAATGAGTTTGGGAGTTTTCCTTCCATTTCTATTTTTTGGAACAGTTTCAGGAGAATAGGAATTAGTTCTTCTTTAAATGTTTGGTAGAATTCCCCCGGGAAGCCGTCTGGCCCTGGGCTTTTGTTTGTTTGGAGATTTTTAATGACTGTTTCAATCTCCTTACTGGTTATGGGTCTGTTCAGGCTTTCTATTTCTTCCTGGTTCAGTTGTGGTAGTTTATATGTTTCTAGGAATGCATCCATTTCTTCCAGATTGCCAAATTTGTTGGCGTAGAGTTGCTCATAGTATGTTCTTATAATAGTTTGTATTTCTTTGGTGTTAGTTGTGATCTCTCCTCTTTCATTCACGATTTTATTTATTTGGGTCCTTTCTCTTTTCTTTTTGATAAGTCTGGCCAGGGGTCTATCAATTTTATTAATTCTTTCAAAGAACCAGCTCCTAGTTTCGTTGATTTGTTCTATTGGTTTTTTTTGTTTCTATTTAATTGATTTCTGCTCTGATCTTTATGATTTCTCTTCTCCTGCTGGGCTTAGGGTTTCTTTCTTGTTCTTTCTCTAGCTCCTTTAGGTGTAGGGTTAGGTTGTGTACCTGAGACCTTTCTTGTTTCTTGAGAAAAGCTTGTACCACAATATATTTTCCTCTCAGGACTTCCTTTGTTGTGTCCCACAGATTTTGAACCATTGTATTTTCATTATCATTTGTTTCCATGATTTTTTTCAATTCTTCTTTAATTTCCCGGTTGACCCATTCATTCTTTAGAAGGATGCTGTTTAGTCTCCATGTATTTGGGTTCTTTCCAAACTTCCTCTTGTGGTTGAATTCTAGCTTCAGAGCATTGTAGTCTGAAAATATGCAGGGAATGATCCCAACCTTTTGATACTGGTTGAGTCCTGATTTAGGACAGAGGATGTGATCTATTCTGGAGAATGTTCCATGTGCACTAGAGAAGAATGTGTATTCTGTTGCTTTGGGATGAAATGTTCTGAATATATCTGTGATGTCCATCTGGTCCACTGTGTCATTTAAGGCCTTTATTTCCCTGTTGATCTTTTGCTTGGATGATCTGTCCATTTCAGTGAGGGGAGTGTTAAAGTCCCCTACTATTATTGTGTTATTGTTGATGTGTTTCTTTGATTTTGTTATTAATTGGTTTACATAGTTGGCTGCTCCCACGTTGGGGGCATAGATATTTAAAATTGTTAGATCTTCCTGTTGTACAGACCCTTTGAGTATGATAAAGTGTCCTTCCTCATCTCTTATTATAGTCTTTGGCTTAAAATCTAATTGATCTGATATAAGGATTGCCACTCCTGCTTTCTTCTGATGTCCATTAGCATGGTAAATTCTTTTCCACCCCCTCATTTTTAATCTGGAGGTGTCTTCGGGCTTAAAATGAGTTTCTTGGAGGCAACAGAGAGATGGGTTTTGTTTTTTTATCCATTCTGATACCCTGTTTCTTTTGATTGGGGCATTTAGCCCATTAACTTTCAGGGTAACTATTGAGAGATATGAATTTATTGCCATTGTATTGCCTGTAAGGTGACCGTTACTGTATATTGTCTCTGTTCCTTTCTGATCTACCACTTGTAGGCTCTCTCTTTGCTGAGAGGACCCCTTTCAATATTTCCTGTAGAGCTGGTTTGGTGTTTGCAAATTCTTTCAGTTTTTGTTTGTCCTGGAAACTTTTAATCTCTCCTTCTATTTTCAATGATAGCCTAGCTGGATATAGTATTCTTGGCTGCATGTTTTTCTCGTTTAGTGCTCTGAAAATATCATGCCAGCTCTTTCTGGCCTGCCAGGTCTCTGTGGATAAGTCAGCTGCCAATCTAATATTTTTACCATTGTATGTTACAGACTTCTTTTCCCGGGCTGCTTTCAGGATTTTCTCTTTGTCACTAAGGCTTGTAAGTTTTACTATTAGGTGATGGCGTTTGGGCCTATTCTTATTGATATTTAGGGGCATTCTCTGAACCTCCTGAATTTTGATGCTCGTTCCCTTTGCCATATTGGGGAAATTCTCCCCAGTAATTCTCTCCAGTATACCTTCTGCTCTCCTCTCTCTTTCTTCTTCTTCTGGAATCCCAATTATTCTAATGTTGTTTTGTCTTATGGTGTCACTTATCTCTCGAATTCTGCCCTCGTGGTCCAGCAGCTGTTTGTCCATCTTTTGCTCAGCTTCTTTATTCTCTGTTATTTGATCTTCTATATCGCTAATTCTTTGTTCTGCCTCATTTATCCTAGCAGTGAGAGCCTCCATTTTTTATTGCACCTCATTAATAGCTTTTTTGATTTCAACTTGGTTAGATTTTAGTTCTTTTATTTCTCCAGAAAGGGCTTTTATATCTCCCGAGAGGCTTCTCTAATATCTTCCATGCCTTTTTCAAGCCCGGCTGGAACCTTGAGAATTGTCATTCTGAACTCTAGATCTGACATATTACCAATGTCTGTATTGATTAGGTCCCTAGCCTTCGGTATTGTCTCTTGTTCTTTTTTTTGTGGTGAATGTTTCCGCCTTGTCATTTTGTCCAGTTAAGAGTATATGAAGGAGCAAGTAAAATACTAAAAGGGTGGCAACAACCCCAGGAAAATATGCTTTAACCAAATCAGAAGAGATCCCAAATCATGATGGGAAAAAAGGGGATAAAAAAGAGGTTCATGGTGAACACTTTTATAGCCTGAATTTATATAGATCATTTCCTCATAATTCCTACATAAGGAATGCTGCATTTTAGCAATATAAAGATAAAAATTTAGAGTTTTATTAGAGGATAATCAACAAAAATTAGTAGAGAGGAAAAAAATTTCAGAGCCCTGCTAACATATCAGGAGTCAAATCTTACACCTGTTAGGGTTTTATGATAAGGCATTTGAATAAATTAATAGTTACTCAATTGAAACTTGTTTAACTATTTCACTAAAATAACCAATTATCAAATGTGAGTTGTTGTGCATGAGTCACACCTCTAGTGCTCTAGTGTAGGCTGAAATTATACACTAACCACCAAAGGCCCTGTAGTGCATTAAAGACAAGACAGGGAAGAGAACCCAATTCCTATGACCTGGGGAGCATTTTATTAACTCATGACACTTTCTAATCTAATGGTTTCCAGCCATTCTGAGGAAAGTGGCCTGAATGACTAGATTACTTTATCTACAGAGCCACCAACATGAGGACCCATTCAAAATACCATTTAAAAAACCAAAAGGGTACAAAGTTTAACTGTCTATAAACAATTATACCTCTGAATAAGTTGTGTTTAACCTACTAATACAGTATCTGTAGTAGACTTTTAGTAGGAATTCAATATAGCCTACTATCTCTCATGTTATCTCTCTGCTGAGTCTCTCCAACCACTCCCTACCAGCAATGACAAAGTTCCATATCTAATCTATCCATAAAGCAAAATCACCTTGTCACTCACATGTTATTCTATAATGAGTAACTCTAGTCATATAGTTATCATATTGCAGCTATTTATATTTATTCCTCTTTCTTCATAGTTACTTGACAAAAACCAACCACAAACACAATTTAGATTGGAAGACTCATTCCTATGGCTGACCATGCTTGAGTTTTGACACTCAAGATTCATTGGATTCTTCTATTTTCTTACTTTAACATGAAAATAATTTGTCTTTTAATTGGTTTTAACAACATAGAGAGTATCTGTGAATAGGAAATTGAAGTGAAAGAAAAGCATATTCCTTTCTTCTATGTGTTGAGTGGGATCTGGATTTTTATATCTAACTTTTGGTAAAAACCTCCTTGAAACCAATGGGATTCTGCATATGGGGAGAGTTGGATATGCTGGGCAAATATTACCTAAGATAGATTTTTGTTGGTGATGTAGAAATCTTTTGCAAACTTACAAAAACTGTTCTACTTTTAGATGCAGCATGGTGCTGCTTCAACTCCTAAGTGCTATGGTCCAAAGTATTTCAAGACCAATTTTCAAATTCCAGAGATGGGTTATATTGTAGGTTTTATGAACATGAGGTTAAAGCACTTGCCTTTTCCATTTTCTATTAATGTCCTGTTATTTTTTTTCCTTAATAATAGAGACAAATTCTGAAGTAGGAATAGGAAATGACCTTCAGTTTAATTAAATTCTGTCTAGCACTTGTTTGCATCCCTCATCTATTTCTTCAAACTTGTATTTGACCATTAGGATCAATATCAAATTATTTTTTCAAGAGTGCTCTGTATAAGAACAAATGGTCATGTCTCCAAAGAGAAAAAAGTTGTCATTTATCAAACAGTCAAAACTCTATTCCTATTTATTCATCCATTCATTATTCATGAATTGTCCTGTATATATTAGGAACTGAGTGACATGGTGATGGAAGAGGTGTGTTCCGTTTTCGAAGAATGAATGTATTAGAATTTTAGGGTCAGCAAGCTATTTCTGCCAGATATCATGGAAATATCTAAGGCTATGTTTAGATTTTCAAACCATTACAATTAAATTCAATGAAAATAAAAATGTACAAATCTGAATTCATTCAGACTGTGCCCTGAATAACTGTTAAAACTTGTTTTGATATTCACTTTTTAAAAAAAGATCTTATTTATTTATTTGGCAGAGATCACAAGTAGGCAGAGAGGCAGGCAGAGAGGCAGGGGAGGGGAAGTGGACTCCCTGCTGAGCAGAGAGCCAGATGCGGGGCTCCATCCCAGGACTCTGGGATCACGACCTGAGCGGAAAGCAGAGGCTTAACCCACTGAGCCACCCAGGTGCCCCGATATTCACTTTTAATTCAGTTATTTCAGGAACACTTTTCCCTCAGCTTTAGACTGAAAAGTGAAAGCAAAGTGGCTCAGATGTACTGACTGAGAGTGGAAGATCTTATTCATGTTTAAAAATCTCTCTTTTATTGGGTCAGGTGTTACGACAAGTAATTGCTCAATGAAATATGTACTTACTGATAATTTTTATGGATAATAATTAAGAAAGGTTGACAGTCTCTTCCTCTTATTTCCCAGCTTCTGGTAAGGATACCAAAAAGTTCAAGAAGGGAATATAAAAAACACAGCTCAACCAGAAAAAGGAAGCACTGTGAGTCCTCCCAGCAAATGGGTATTCCTGCTGATCCAGGAAATTTCAAAATTTGGCTCTTTGCATTTGTACCATAATATTACAGAGGTTTTTTAGAATCAAGTAGTTAAAACCTTGGGTGGCTCAGTCATCTTCAATAATAACATTAAAATTTACTGAATGAGCTAGCCAGAAGCAGTAGGAAGAAGTTGCCCACAGTTCTACAAATTTCTTTAATAGACAAAATGTCAAGTTAAAAAAACTGTTAGTTGAAGTTCCAGCATACTTTTCCTCCACAAATAAAGCCCAGAGTGACATTTTACATAAGTTGCATTTCAGAAATTAAGAAAATGACATCTTTTATCTCTAATTATGTTCCTGGGATTAATTTGCTCTTTTTTACTAATATCAGTATATTTGCCCTCCAATGGCATATGTTTCATCAGGGCAACTTTGTGAAAAACTCAGGTACAAAGAAGTATTTGTCTCTTTCAAGACCAGTATGAACATGGCATTAATGCGATTTTGATGACAGATAAAGTACTTTGTTATAGCAGAGAGCATAATAATGAAGAGACTTATAGAGGACCTGAGTTTGTTGGTCTTTGGATTTCTTCCATGGTAGAGTAGTAAAGCTGGCTCAACCATTTCAAATAGCTGAGTATAGTGTGAAAATTTCTTATTATTTCCCCTCTCTGAATGGATTAGCTTATAGAAATTTTAGAAAGTTTTAAAGATTTTATAAGGGATTTTGCCATGCAGACTTAGTCCAATAGGGTAACAATAATGATATGCAATTGTGTGTATCTTCAATGGTTTTTTTTTTTTTAACTTTTTTTTTTTTTAAAGATTTTATTTTATTTATTTGACAGAGAGAGATCACAAGCAGGCAAAGAGAGAGAGAGGAGGAAGCAGGTTCCCTGCGGAGCAGAGAGCCCGATGCGGGACTCGATCCCAGGACCCTGAGATCATGACCTGAGCCGAAGGCAGCGGCTTAACCCACTGAGCCACCCAGGCGCCCTCTTCAATGGTTTTTAAGTGTGGGAGAGATATCCCCCATAATGAACTTCATCAACCTTTGGGACATAGAATAAATGTGCTGAATAATTTATAGCAACACTAAAGAAAAAACGATACCTAGATATGGGGATTTATGTGGTGATTCAATTCTCATGGAGATAGTACAAGAAAATAAAGATGAAGATATTGACAATATTTTAAGAGAAATTAATTAGGTAATAAGGGCTAATCTATATATGTTTCAGAGTTATAAGAAAGTAAAAGTGGCAGAGAGAGGCTCAGTAGATGAAAAATCAGAAGACTGGGTTCTAATTCCAATTTAGCAGCTGAGCCACCTAGAGCAACTGACCAATAGTGGGGAAAATAATGCCTGTCCAAGTTAATGCATATGGCACTTATGAGATGAGCCATGTGTTAAGTAATAATAAAGTTCTTTGAAAATTAGAAATTACCTGTCAGTTGTTATTTCAAAGCAAGGTTAACAACCAGAGATAGACAGATGAACAGATCTTGCCTTATGTAAAAACAAAGCAAGACAAAACCAAAAAAATTGTATACCTTCAATAATACAAAAATTTAGCACTCCATTAAAATCTAAATTTTACCACATATTTAAATATAGATCTGTTTCCTGTGGTATCTTGGGTTCCATTTTAAACTTTAGCTTTAATGTATCCTTTTACATGATGTATGACATCAAAACTTCACATCCCTGGCAAGGATGATTGAGAGTTATTGACGGGAGGCTCAAGATGTATACTAAAGGAAAATCTGCATCTTCTACTGTACTCTTTGTGAACTCAGCTTTAGGGAAATGTTGGGATATTTTATTAAGATCTTTCCTTTCAAGTGGATTTCTCAGCTGACTGGCTGTGTGCTGGATGGAATCAGACCCCTGGCTAACATAGTCCTAAATGGAAAGACATATAAATAGAACGAGTCAAATAGAATGATTTCTAATACAGTATTGTTACTTTCTGAGAAGATACTACAATTCAAAACCTTTATGGGTCAAGACAGAATAATTATTAATCAACCAAAAATGGATTAATCAAAATGTTGCCAAGTTGAGACCCTGGTGGGTCTTTATTAGGAAATGATTAACTTATAATCAGCTTATTAATTTTCATTTCTTTATGTTCAAAGAGGGTTTATGTCAGTTAAATATAATATCATGAAATCTTAGTTTCATTATGAATTTTCTTAAACTTCTACGTAGCTTCTGCTGACTTACCCTAAGTCCAAATAGTGGTATTCAAAGCTCTTTTCATAAGCTATGAAAACTCAGAATTTAGGAAATTTGACACATCACTGTTTTTTATTCCTCCAAAATTTGATTCAATGATTTTCTTTTCCCTTTCAATTTAGAAAGAGAATTACTTAAGAACCAAGGGAAAGATTGTTTTGACAGTAATTTAATCCAACAAGAAGCTCTGTAAATATCCAAAGAAACCTCACTCCTCAAATAATGCCAAGTTTTTTTGCAGATCCAAGATACTTTGATAGTCATAATCAGCTCAATTCCCCCTCTTTTGGCATTCTGAGCTCCTACTGTCAAAAATAAAATTAAAGATTAAAAATAATTTTAAAAGGCAGGGAAAGGGAAATAGTGAACCATCAACTGGGGCTGGAAAAATCTTAGTTGTTTATCCTGCTGAAACCTCTGTAATTTTTTATTTTCATTGAATGGTTAGGTGGGGACGATAGATTGAAAGACAATTGAGTCAAGATTCTGGGTTCTACTTTTATTTCTGTGTTCTTCCATCTAGTTGAATTCCCTATCAACCAAATGCCGAGATTTTGAGTGTATTGCTAGGCAAATGTTTATATAGGCTTAATATTCTTAGATTAAAGATGCTATAAAGGAAAAGAATATTATTGTTATTACTCATGAGAAATAGTTTTAGTGCTGATTTTGGCAGAGTCTGGCAACCTTCATGTTGGCTAGCAAAGAAAAGTCAACACAAATTCTCCAAGCACATTTCTCTGCACTAGGTACTAACAGCATAAGAGCTATAAGGCTGGGAATTAAGAATACTTCTGCTAGCAATTGATAACTGAAAAGAGAAGTCTTTCTCATGAAAATAACAGAAGTAATTTACCTACTCTTGATTAAATCCCTGATAGAATGTTGGGCACTAGTAGATAGCCAATAAAGGCTTGCTGATTGATTTCCACCCCCCCCCATAACTGGTTAATCTTATCCTTTATCCAACCCACCTGAAACAAACATTATCTAGAAAGAGTCTTTTACTACTACTGAGGACTTTTAGTAATAATAATAATTATTATTTCTCTGCTCTGAGATCCATATTGCCTACTAGATAAATTTACAAGGAATGACTATGTATCACCAAAACTACAGGTTTTGAAGCATTTTCACAGAGATGAAAGGATGGGCTAGCAATTATTATTTTTTTAAGATTTATTTATCATATTATAGAGAGCAAGAGCATAAGCAGGAGGGGCACAGGGAAAGGGAGAGAGAATCTCAAGCAGGCTCTCTAGTGAGTGTGGAGCAGGCACAGGGCTCAATCTCATGATCCTAAGATCACAATCTGAGCTGAAACTAAGACTCTGATGCACAACTGACTACACCACCCAGGGGCTCCTGAGGGTGGGTTATCAATTATTAATTTAAGAGTTTTTGTCATTCAAACTTTCATTTAGGATGTGTTCAGCTACAGGTTAAAGGGAAACCTCTGTTAAGCAGGTTTCTCAGGACTTTAACTTCACCTCTCTGATACCTCCCCTAGCTCTGCAATGCTTGCATGTAAATTCTTTCTCAGGTAAACATCAGTATGGCTGCAGTAGTTCTGGGCATCACATCTACACATAACTGTTCACAGAAAGAAAATTAACCATATCCTCTCTGTGAAATTTTGGGAGCGAGGAAATCCTTCCCAGAAACTCCAGTTCCTCCTAGCAGACATTTCCCCAGCAACCGTTGGCTAGAATCAGGTCACATGCTTTTCCTAAACCCTACTCTGGCAAGGTGAATGGGATTAGCATAATTGGTAGACTAACTGGATAGGAAAGAATTAATGCTTGGAGACTGCCACCATGATACTTTACCTGAGAAGTATTTAGTTCCAATTTCTAGAACATAAATCTTCTTAAGTACATATTCCATAACATATCAATCCAGAATATACTCTCAATTCGAGTATGTTTGAGTATTTTGAAGTTGCCAATGTTTTTTTTTTAATTTGGAATTTTAATTATGTACATAAATAGCAACATGAGAACAAGTTCTAAGGCTAGACATTCTCTCGAGGTGAAAGGATTTCCGATTAGTCCACTTGTAGTATGGTATCACCCAAGATAACAAAGAAGCCTAGCATAGTTTATCCTGAAGAAGAAAGCCAATTTACTACATTGGGTACTGACTTCTCTGCCATTTTTCTGTAGAAATATTGGTTTACTGCATGGAGTTTCCAACGTTTACCTATAACTGATTAAAATGGGCAGAGCATGCAGCATTCTATTTATTTCCAGGTGAATTCTTCACATTTCCTGGCTTTTGAAAGTTCTCCTTCCACAAATCTTCTATGACTATGTATCCTCGTAAACCCCAGTCATATAATTTCTCCCCACTGACCTGGACAAATACGATGGCTTGTTGTGGGTAATAAAGAGAGGCAGCAAATCCCATGAATCCAGGCGGATATACCAGCTTCTTTATTTTTGAGCCTCTAGCCAAAAGAAGTCCAACAATGCCAGCAAAACCGATAACACCAAGTCTTGGAAAAAATCCAGGAGGTGCATTTTGGAGATAGTCATAGCTGCCTAACCCCCATTGAACCAAGCTCTGCATCTTGGGCTTAGTTTGGGAGTACGTTTCCTGACACCAACTTGTATACGACTCGCAATAATGTCGGAGATGTGAAATGCTTTCCTCAAGTGGGGTCCTTGGCTCTTCCACATATTTAGACTGACCCTCGGGAATGGAGTAGAGTGAAAGCTCATTAACCTTCACAGAAGCTTTGTGAGGTGAGTCCTTTTTAGGTGACACATAGACTTTGAAGGTGAGCAGACTCAGGCTGGCCGGCCCCACAGCCCTCTGAATTACCTTGAACATGCTGCTGGCAGAGGTGGTTGCCAATGTTTTTTAATAACCAAGGTATTAACATCATTTAGTATTGAGAGTTTCTCTTCATAGAATCTGTGTTTTCTATACTCTACAATAAAAAAAACTAAAGGATGGAACAAAAAGATGCCAGGTGTCCCTAGCTTTAATTATCTTCACTACAGGTTCTGGAACTTCTTAACAAATGTCACCTCTCAAATACCAAGGCAAAGAATCATATGGAAAGGACAGGGGAAAATGATTATCCCTCCTTTAAGGGCCTTAAACCCTTCTATGTCAAAAGCATTTTTGGGGCGCCTGGGTGCCTCTGTGGGTTAAAGCCTCTGCCTTTGGCTCGGGTCATGGTCTCAGGGTCCTGGGATCGAGCCCCACATTGGGCTCTCTGCTCAGCAGGGAGCCTGCTTCCTCCCTGCCTCTCTGCCTGCCTCTCTACCTACTTGTGATTTCTGTCTGTCAAACAAATAAATAAAATCTAAAAAAAAAAAAAAAAGGCATTTTTACTGGTCAAATCAATTACACTAGAATAATAAAAACAGTACTGGACAGGGATCTGGGGGAACACCTAGTATTGCTATATGCAGATGTGTTCTCTTATAACCAAAGAACTTTTCTCTACTTGACCTTATGCTTAAGAATAACAGGAGGTTCTGGACTGATGTCTCTAATGCCCTTTTCAACTCTAAGAAAACATGACACTGGGTCCTTTAATTTCTGCTATCTCTCCTTGGAAGGAGCTACTAACAAAGACAGAAATTGCTTCAAAGAAGAGAACCCTAGAAAGAACAACCCCAAATAAACAGGACTTGGCTTGTTCATTTCTGAAGTAATTGAGTCCAACTTCTCTAAATGACCCCATTACTGAAAACATTGTTATTCTTAAGGTCCAGAAGAAACACAGTGTCTGGATCTAATACATTTATCAGTATGTATGTGGTAGAGGACAGAGGAAAATGAACCACCCTTTGCGGGAAAATAGAAATAAGATAATATGGAGAACACCACATTTTTCAACTCCCTTTAGTTTATGAAGCATTGCTATTTGCTCATTTGATCTTCATCACAATCTGGTGATGTAGAAAGAAAATATGTTATGGTCCTCCTGCTACCAGGCATTCACAGAGTCCGAGGTATAAAGTTATACTGGCAGAGGAACAGAGTTGGATCTTTTCAATAGAGAACTTTATTTAGAGGATTTTACCTGTTGTTTAAACCATTAAGGTGCTCATATTTGTAAGATGCTTTTGAACTATAGGAACTGTTATACACACAACTTCTGCGAAGTTTTGATTGGTTGGAATTCTCACTTATTCACTCAATAAATACTTATTGAATACTTACAGTGTGTCACACAAGCTTATTTATATCTCCATACTGAAGTGTCTTTATTCCTATCTCCTCGATCTTCCCTCTAGTTTGAAGAGTCTTCTGGTTCTGAGATATTTTGATCTTGAGTTTAAACCTCTTCTTTGGATGATTTGAGTTAAATGATTATTCTAATCTTTCTAGTTCCATGCCTTTAAAACAGGAAACAGAATAACCTAAGAGCTAAGAGCAAGGCATTTGCCCCATTCTGTACTGTACTTCTTGATAGGATAGCTAGTGGAGTTTTCACAAAACTATCTGCATAGTCAAAGACAGAAGTAATTTATGTTACTCCAATGACTTTCAAGTTGCTATACCTATTTAGCTATTAAATCTCCAGGATAGATGAATGCTTTTTTTTTTTCCTTCAGATGAATGCTTTTTAAAGGTACCTTAAATACCACTATTCTTAATCTTTTAACATGTTATCAATCTGGCTAAGTAAATTCACCAATTCGAATTATAATGAATCCATGCTTATGCCAGACACTTATGGAGCAAAGGAACTTTTAAAACGGCAATTTAACTTGTGTGTGTGTGTGTGTGTGTGTGTGTGTGTGTATGTATGTGTATGTGTGTGATATTTAACCCCTCTTGGTCCAAGGAAAAAAAATGTCCTGATGGAAGATGGAAACAAGTCCTGGCAGGTAACAATAAAACCAATATTTTCTCTACAGACCATGATGATACTTGTAATTACTGTCACCTAAATCAAAATGATTAAAGTAAAAGCATGTCCTTCCAGATGCTCAGCATACACTTCCTCACAGTAAATTAAAGTCACCATTAAGCATCTGAAATGCCTATAATTTGAACCACAGCTGCAAGAAAAGTCACTCAATTGTGAATTTGGAAGACCATATGTTATTGTACCAGTGTGCGGTTTTTTTTCCCCAATATCCTGATTGCCCCCACTGGGATAATTTTTAAAAAGAATGACATTGACTTGTACTCAAAGCTACTCCACGACTAAGAAGTAGCAAATTAAATTTTAAAACACCTACTTAGGCAAATAACAGTTTTAAAAAATAAAATCAGTCCTATGTTTTAGGTTAGAACTGTTGAGTCTACTGTTTATCATAAACATCTCTCTCTCCTCCCCCACCCCAACACACACACACATCAATAGCATCAAGATATGGAGAGCTTCATAAATAATTTTAGGGTAATTCTAGAACCACTATTTAAAAAACCAGTTCCAATTCTTCTAACAAATGGAGCCATTTGCCAAGTAAACAGATTTGTTTAACTATGACCTGCTTTCCCTCAAGTGTCCCATGCCTCTCTTCCAATGCAGAAACAGACAAACAGTGGTCAATAAAAAAATAAGGGAGAAAGGGCATCTGGACAAGCCACAAAGAGAATGATCACTCTCTGAATTACCAAATCGGATTGCCTTTTGACTAGCTTCAAAATGTCAGAGAAACTCATGAGTCTTCTTGGGTGATTCACTGAGAACTAGCACAGAAGTTTCCTCTGTAGATGCCTCAATCATTTTAAGAGTCCAGAAATGAAAGAAAATTGCTTCCTGAACAGGCCATCAAGAAAGAGCTTCCTAACTATTTAAGTCTATAAAATGGTATATAAAAATGGAAATTTGAACTAGTACAAATTCAAAACTTGAAAACTCAAGTATATTCTGATTATTTTAATCTTTGAAGGTGCTTTTTATAAACCAGATAATATATCTTTTGTATCCATTTTTCCTGGGATAATGGTGGAGAAAGCTGGGATTGGTTACTGAATATTTGTTCTTCATAGAAAATGACTCTCCATCTGGTATTTTGGCAAAATGTAAGCCAGATATTATCTTTTTAGGCATCTTTTCCAACATTTTCACAATTTCTAAGCCATAGTCTAATAATCAATGATGTATTCTTAGAGAATGGAGGCCAATTTCCATGGAAACAAAATTGCTGACTTCTTCTGTAAACTTTCTACAGCTCTGATTCTCACACCAATGCATGTTAGAATCAGTTAAGAAGTTTCTGGAAGGGGCACCTGGGTGGCTCAGCAGGTTAAAGCCTCTGCCTTCAGCTCGGGTCACGATCCCAGGGTTCTGGGATCGAGCCCCACATCGGGCTCTCTGCTCAGCAGGGAGCCTACTTCCCTCCTCTCTCTCTGTCTACTTGTGATCTCTCTCTCTGTCAAATAAATAAATTAAAAAAAAAAAAGAAGTTTCTGGAAAAAAAAATGCCAGTGCTCAAGCCCAACATCGAGGACAATTAAAATGACAATCTTGGGCATGTAACCCAATTATCAGTACTTTTTAAAAGTTTTCCAGGTGACACTACTGTGCAGCCAGGTTGAGAACCTCTGATTTGTTCAATACATTACTTTACTGATGAGACTGTAGGAGTTCAGAGAAGTTATGTGTTTTGTTCTAAGTAACATAGGTTAATGTTAGAGTTTCATTTTATTATCAACTCTTTGTATAATTTATACACAATAAAATGTACACATTTTAATATGCAGTTAGAGGAGTTTTGTTTTACCATATATAACTATGTAACTTACGGATATGGAACATTTCCAACACCCCACAAAATTTCCTCATGCCACTCTGTAACAATTCTACTCCACCTCCTGCCCTAGGAATTCTAATTTCTATTGCTACAGATTAGTTTCATTTGTTCTGTATCTTTACATGAATGGGGTGAGGTGGGGGAGAACTAGCATGTGCTCTTGTGTCTGGCTTCTCTTGCTCAGCTAAGTATTTTTGAGATTCATCAATGTTATATGTTAATGTTGCTTATATTAGTAGTTCTCTCTTTTTATTGTTAAGTAATACTCCTTTGTATGAGTATACCAAAATGTATAAATAACCATTTATCTGTTGATGGATATTTAAGGTGTTCTTAGTTTGAGGTTATTATGAATAAAACTGCAATGAATATTCATACAAAAGACTTTCTGTGGATATGTTTTCTCTTCTGGAGTTGGTTTTCTGAGTCACATGGTAAGTTTATATTTAACTATATAAAAAATTGTCACACTGTTTTCCAAAGTGGTTGTACCATTTTATACTCCTACTAGAATCTATGACACTTCTAGTTGCTACATATTCTTTCTAACACTTGGTATTAGTTTTCTATTGCTGCCATAACAAATTACCCCAAGTTTGGAGACTAAAGTAATGCAGATTTATTATCTTCTGGTTCTGTAAGCCAGAACTCTGAGACAGATCTCAATTAGCTAAAACCAAAGTGTTGGCAATGCTCTGTTCCTTTCTGAAGGCTCTGGTGGAGATCCATTACCTACTCATTCCGGTTGTTAGCAGAATTCAGTAATGTTGTAGGATCAAGATTCTCATTTTCACACTCACTGTAAACTGAGGACTGTTCTGTTCTAGAGGCTATTACATTGGCTTGTAGCCATCTTCCTCTATTTTCAAGGCCAGCAACTACCAGTGAGTTGAACTTTTCCCATGACATCTCTCTGACCCATTCTGTCGCATTCTTCTACTTTAAAGAGTTTATATGATTAGATTGAGTCTATTCAAATAATCCAGGATGATCTCCCTATTTCAATCCCATCTGTGACCTTAATTCTTTTTTGTCGTGCAATGTAACCTACTCACAAGTCCCAGAGATGAGGATATAGACATCTTTGTGGGACCATATTGAGGCTGCTGTACCCCCACATTAGATCTTTATGCTACTATTGTCATTCCTTTAACTTTTTCATCTGTTATAAACTCCACTACACAATGTTATTTTCCTTTAAATCATCTGTCTTTCATAAAAGGCCACAAATTGCATAATTTTATTTGTATGAGATGTTGGAATAGGCAAACTGAGAGATAGAGAAAATAGTTTAATGCTTTCCAAGGGTCAGGTGGGCAAGTGGAGGATGGGGAGGACTCCTAGAGGGTACAGTGCTGCTTTTTGAGGTGATGAAATGTTCTGGTATTGGACAGTGGTGAATATATTTAGAACTATTTTACACTTTAAAAGGATGAACCTTATGGTATGCAAATTATATCTTAACTAGAAAAATAGAGAGAAAAAGCAGTTGTCTTAGTAGGAAATTAAGAGAAAAAATAATCAGATTTTTCGCCAATCTCTCTCTGTAAGGAATCAGCCCAGCTGCCCTGTTTCTGGCACTACCACACACTGTAGTACTGGAGGCTATAGTGAATAATCCTAAAAATAGGAAGTATTAATGTTTGACTGGACATTGAAAATAGATACAAGCCCAGTTCAAAAAGAATGATGAAGTTAAAATTTGAAGATAACTCCATTGCCTCTGTTTGGTTTAGGGTTGTTTGTGTGTGTGTGTGCGTGAATATACACATATATATTTGATTTATATATTTGATAAAAATATATGTAGTGCATAAAGTACACCAATCTCCAACATATAGCTTAATGTATTTTTATATATATTATGATTACTTTTTCTTTCTCTGTTGCACTGACTAGGTCTCCAGTAAAATACTGAAGAGCAATGGTAATAGTGTACATCCTTGTCTTGCTTCTTTTTTTTTTTTTAAAGATTTTATTTATTTATTTGACAGACAAAGATCACAAGTAGGCAGAGAGGCAGGCAGAGAGAGGGGGAAGCAGGCTCCCAAGAACCTGATGCAGGGCTCAAGCCCAGGACCCTGAGCCGAAGGCAGAGACTTTAACCCACTGAGCCACCCACTCGCCCCCATCCTTGTCTTATTCTTGACCTCAGGGGGAAAGCCCTCAATATTTCACCAGTAAGCATAATGTTAGTTATAGACTTTTTTAGCTTTTAATCTATCAGGTTAAGAAAGTATCTTTCTATTCCTAGCTTGCTCTTTGTTTAGTTTTTAACTATCTTAATAACTTATTATCATGTAGAAACAAGTCCATGGTGTCTCAGATATCGTAACAAATTTAATCACTCAATAAGTAGTGAATAACATCTACATAGTAGTACTGTTTTTACATACAAGGACCCAAAAATAAATAATAAGATACAGTTCTTGTCTGTGCCACCTCATAGTCAAAATGCTATGGGATTACTGAGGAGACAGAAACTGACTTCAGTAGAGAAGCATCAAGGAAGGATTCAGAGAAAGTAATATTTGAGTCAAAACTTGGAGGCATACAAGGTGGGCAAAGAACATTCTGGGTAGAAATCACAGCTTGGAGATATGAAAGAACACGAAGTGTGAAATAACAGTGTTATCTCAAAATGAGCACTAAGGAAAAGTGATGGGACATGAGGCCAGAAGGGAAGTAGCATAGTGCAGGCTATAAATTATGAAACTTGTTAATAAGTTTAGACTGTAGACAAAAAGGATCCTGTGGACAAAAAGGAGCCACTGAAGTATTTTAGAAAAATCATTCTGCTGACACTGTAGGTGTAAAATGGACAATGAAGATTACAGTTGAGAAACTAGTTAGGAAGCCAGTGGTGAGGATGTAAAATAGGAGAATTGCTCAAGAAAAAAGAGTATTAGAAAGTGAGTTTTTGGGAGTAGTAACAACTGAACTAATGGCCTAGTTAGAGATGGAGAGTGAGGGAGAGAAGGAATCAGTGTTTCTTTCCTGGTTACCTAGGTGACTGATAACCTAAACAAAGCTACAAGGGATTTGAAAGGGTTCAGTTCTGGATATGATGAGTCTGAAAAAGTCACCAAGTAGGATGTCTAAAAGGAAGCTGAAAATGTTGGCCTCACACTCCTGATTATGATTTAGGATCAGGCCTGGTGAAGTCTCTGATCCAGAAGATGGATTAGTGGAATAAATCTAGGATTGATGCTAACAATTTAAGGGATTTACAGCAAACTATAGGTCTAGAAGGTCTGTTAGGGACCATACCTTCTCCCATTTAGTAGTTAGGATCTTTGATCTACATGTGGTCTGGCCATTGGAGGGTTCCAAGCCCCCTTAAAATCACTCTTTTCTGGGCTTTGGTCCTGAATTATTTTCATCATTGTCCTTTGGCCCTTTATTATCTTGGCCTCTGACCCAGCTACCCTTGCCTATACCTAACTTTAACACAAATATGGAATAACCCCCTTGAGATCTCATTCTACTATAATACGACCAGATAAAAACTCAAATACAACTTTAAGAGACTTAGAAGAGTTATGTGGATGACTTCCGAAGGTATTCTTGAATGAGTGGCATGGGATTTAAAGAGTGTATCACTCAGCAAAATAACTTAAAATTTCTCTTTATCCATCCATCACTTCAAAGACTCTATATCAATGATAAATCGCTTCTCTCTTACCTTCACTCCCATGTTCTTAATACCCACTACAGTAGTCCACTCCCTGCTACTTTGGTCTCTATTTCTACATGGATTGTGTGTGTGTGTGTGTGTGCTTGTGCGTACATGCGTGCATATGTCAAGGTACACACACATACGATTGCTGATCCCCAAATCTCTCCCCAGGGGAAGGATGAGAAGAAACAGAAACAAACAGAAACCGGGATATAATAAATATGTGTGTATTTAGTTGAAATGTAATAACTAAATGCAGATTTATACTTGGCTAACAAGAAATGGAACAGTAGGGATGTTGCATGAGAATGAAAAGAGTCACCAAGGTTTGGGATTAAAGAGGACAGGCTGCTGGGACTGTAAAGTAAAGGTAGGCAGGAGGAGGATAGCCATGCCAAACAGCATAGCTGGAATGTTATACTTTGTCAGAAAGAAAGGTTCACAAAGCACATCAAAGGAGAACTCTCAATATAAAGTCCTGGACTTGATAGACCCCCATCCTTTTCTCTCTCATGGTGGGTTGTGGAAGAAAATAAGGAAATTCTGTCCTGTTTGGTGAAGCAGTCTCAGCCACAAGGGGCTCATCATCCCTCTGTGGAGAGCAACAACATGTGGGAACATGGATGTTTGGTAGGGTGGCCAGGAAACCCCTTCCAGGGTGATTGGGAAATAATGACCTTTCCTGTCTCAAAGATTCCTCACCCAGCTAGTCTTCCTTAGACCAAATACAAACACCAAAATTCAAAGAAAGAACACACATTCTTTTTAGAAAAGTTCTCACTGAGTAATATCACCTGGGAACACCAGATTTTGTTTCGCTGCTACCGTAAAAGGGTATGATGGGCACTTACAGATTCAACCTTCAGAAGGAAGGTATACATGAAGTATCCCTCTTTTATAACCCCTTTTCACTCTTCCCAATTTCTTCTCCTGTCATTTAATAGCTCCTTCTAGACACCCCCAGTCTAGTGTTCACATCCATCCTTCCGGAATCTCTACTGCTCTTCACTGGAGTTTCCTCCTCGATGTTCTTTCTGGTGTCATGAACTCAAGCTTTCCAGGCTTTGCAGACCCCAAAGGGGAATAAGCATGCTCTAAATTTACACACTGAAGAGAAAGAAAGTGCCTTGATTCAATTTCTCTACTAGCAAGAATTGTGGCGAACTTCCTCTGGCCCCAAGAAGCAAGCATACCCATCAAAGCAAGCATTCATTTTCACTCACTGCACACTCCCTCCAGCCCCACTCCACAACCTCACCAACTAGTCTCATATGAAGAAAGCATATTTCATGGGAAACCGTAATGCTGACATCATCATGCTAAGGAGCATTTGGCCCCCTCCATTATGAGAGTCACAACTTGAGTCTGAATGACTCCATTTATTATGAATGGCTCCATCTGCAGGTGGCTCTCACTCCAATTAGGCTCCTCTCTCTTAAAGGAAATAGACCAGCATGCATTTGTTAGGTCTCAGTCCATTTTGCAACAATAGCTGCCATTTATTGATATGTAATTCACTTTGCACACTTAATCTAATGTGATCCTCACAGTGACCCAGCAAGGTTCACATTGTTAAATATTTCATGAAGAAACTGAGGCTCAGAGAATTAGAAAACTGTCCAAGGTCTCACAGAGGGTGAACAATGGAGCTAGTATTTGGGCCCAGATTTATCTGTCTCCAAAATCCATGATCATATCACTGTATTGTGCTACCTCTTAGCATGAGGTGAGCAGAGATGAAACCAAAGAAAATATCACAGGATTCTGGACTTTTAAGCTGGATGCCTATGTGCTTGTTAGCTTTTTAGGGGGGAAAGTGAAGCAGAATCCTTTACTCTGCTCCCCTTCCTCCCTTCTTTTCTCTCTTCCTTTCATTTTAAAACACCAATAGTAAACACAGAAGAATCAGAAATGATAGTGTAAAACTTCCTCAACCAATGTCTCGGTAAATAGCTATGAAAATATTCAATTGTTTTATGATTCCATTTAGATGGGATCATAAAAGTGAACATTATCACTTTTCCCCTGAATACACATTAAGGTAATATTGAACTTTTGGTAAAAATTATACCATACATCTGTGCTGATTTCCTGAACACAAATCTTTATCTACTACTTTCAGCTTTTAATATTTTCTCCAAAGAAGTAAGTTAGGACATTAAAAGGTCCAGAAAAAAATGTAAAGCAGATGGGATTAGATTTCTGTGGGGGAATGACAGCCATATTAAATTTAAGGGAAACCTAGCTAGAAAGAAGTCTGAAAGGAAAACCCATGAAGCATGCATAGGAAGAGCCCTGGCTTGGGAATCTCAAGAGTATACAACATCTGACTTATAACTTTAGGTTGTCCTTGAAGTTGGGTGTTCTTTAAGATGGAGTAAGCAATTATAATGGGCCCTCACCGTGAAATAGGGCAAATATTTTCAGCTTTTGAACTGATGAACAGACAAGCACTGATATTTTGTGAGTTTAGTATTTATTCCTTTCACTTCCCATCCCGAGCAAGTGAAAAGCCTAGAGCTGTAACACAGGAAGAGCTGCCAGAATATGTGGCTAAAGCCACTGGTTGTGTCTGTGGTCATGGAGCAAAGGAGAATTAAATCTGGAGTGCTGGACTGAACTAAGCTCAGGGAACAAGAGCTTACTGAAGTTTGAAGGATCAGCAAGAGGCTTGGCCTTGCTAGTTCAGGAGGCTGAACTTGGAGGTGATGCTTTGCAGATAGAGGGACTCTTTTCTGTAGTCTTAGCCAATAGCCAAGAAGAAAGGTATAGGGGGAGTCTACAATTAGCTCAGTATGGTACCAACAGCAGCATTCGTCCTTAGACAATATAACAAGTGAATCCTTTTCTTTCCTGTTTATTCAATCCTTCCCTCTTAACTGTACTATTGCCACCAATATTTAAATACCCTCTGGCCTCTCCCATTTAATAATAAGAAATCCTATTTAATGTTTTTCCTTTTACCCACCATTTCTCTCTTTCTCTGCACAATGAAATTTGTCAAGACTCTATATCCTCACATTTCCTCACATTCCATTAAAGACCCATTTCATTTTGGCCCTTGTTCCTCCAACAAAATGGCTCTTTCTAGAGTTACCTGTGACCATGATACTGCTAAATTCAGCAGAAAATTTTCAGTTCTCACATTATTTTGTGCTCAGCAGCATTAATACCCACCCCTGTGCCATTGATTACTCTTTCTATCTTGAATCACCCTCTTTCTTTGGTTTCTATTTCCCTCCTCCCTTTCCCCACTCTTCAGGTTCTCCTTGTACCTTTCTATCTGTTCTTTTTTTTTTTTTTTTAATTTATTTGACAGACAGAGATCACGAGTAGGCAGAGAGGCAGGCAGAGAGAGAGGAGGAAGCAGGCTCCCTGCTGAGCAGAGAGCCTGATGCAGGGCTCATTCCCAGGACCCTGGGATCATGACCTGAGCAGAAGGCAGAGGCTTTAACCCACTGATTCACCCAGGCACCCCTCTCTGTCTGCTCTTAATCAGCCTCTTTGCCAGGTCTCCTCCTCCAACCACTACATGTTAGAGGTCAGAGTCAAGACCTCTTTTTTCATTTTATACTCTTTTGCCAGGCCATCTCATCCTTCCCCATGACTTGAATTGCCAGTGCTGATGACAGAAATCTCCTCTGAGCCCTAAGTGCTCATCTAACTGCTTATGCAACATATTCTCTTGGATCTAAGGCTCTCAAACTCATTACGTGTAAGCCTAAATTCATTATCTTTTCTTTCACATGTAGTTCTCTCCAGTGTGATCTCTCTTGGTGAATGGTATTAATATTCACCTAGTTGCTGAAAAGCTCTGGGGAAGTCATTCTTGATACTTCCTCCCTCCTTGTACCACATACCCAATTCATTAACAAGTAATACAGATGTTTCTTAAATGTATCCTCAATCCTTTCATACCCATTCTCCTTTATCTACATAGTCAATATCCCAGTCCAGACATGATTTCTTACCATGGCACTGCAATAGGATCTCAACTTCACTTTTATTAATCCCTCACATCCAATCTATGTATCTTGCCAAAAAACAAATCTGATCACATTCCTACCTTCCTACCTTCATATGTGGTTAAAACCATTCAAAAGTCCTTCCTTTGCTTTATGATTAAAGAGCCACATGCATAACATACTCTATAAAGCCATGCATAATCTGGCCTCTACCTACATTGCCCTTTTTCTAACTCCACTCTTGCCTTATATTCCGCACCATGTGGTATTCTTTTTATTTCTTGATTCCTCCATGTTTTCTCTTCCTCAAGGCCTTGACACACATATTTTCCCCTTGTCCTAGAACATTCTCCAATCACCCTTCACATGTCCATAATAAACTCTTGTGGAAGATCGGTATGCCCTTGCAATTCATACTTTGAAGAACTAAAATGCTGGCCTACTCTCTAAGCTAAACCTGTTATGCTGAGTGAACCCTAAGTAGATCCATATGGTTTTAATAACACTCAGACCATTTTCATTCCTCAGTTAAATTACCAAACTTAAAAAAAAAAAAAAAGGAACCCTGGAGCACTTGGATGGCTCAGTTAAGCAACTGACTCTTGATTTTGGTTCAGGTCATGATTTCAGGGTCTTGGTATCAAGCCCCACTTCAGGCTCACTAAGTGCAGGGCTCTGCTTGTCCCTACCCCTCTACCCTTCACCCCCTAAAATAAATAAATAAACCCTTTTTTAAAAAGGCAAAATAAAACAATATGACTTCCTTGGAGTTTTATTAATTTCTTCATATTTTACACACTATTGAAAATTAGCCAAGATTTTAACTGTCATTCTTAACTAGATTAAGTAGGAAGTTTATACAAAAATTACTCAGAGATATGAAACAATTCTGTATTTTATAGCAACATTTTCAATAAATGTTATTTACTTAGCATACACTTTAAAATGATATTGACCAGAAGCAGGTAAAAAAAACTCTTGTCTCTGGCCCTCTTGATACCAAGCAATTTGAAATAATAGGTCTTGGTCCTAAAGAAAAGGCTTGAAGCAGGCAAGGAGAAAGAGTTAATGAGATCCTATAATCTGAACCCCAACAGTCACGGACAGCTGTTCTCAGAGCCTTAATGAACCCTATACCTTTATAGATCATGGACTGACTGAATCTGACTCTCGATTGAAGCAGGCAAGTCCTGACGCCATGGAAATGTCTTTGCTGGTGTAAATAACAGGGATCTGTTATCATAAGATTACCTGTCTATAGAATGCCTATGTATCTTCAGTATGTTGTTTTTTGGAGGAGAAAGATGATGATGAGTGTTGGTGCGTAAGATGACAGAGTCAGGAAAGGAGAATGGCACCTCTGACCTAGGACAGAATCTGCTTTAACTCAGTGGGTTTATTCAACAGACAAATGGAGGCCATAATGCTGATTGCCAGTGTTTTGCTCTCTTTAAAGCTATAAGCAAGTATTCAGCAAAGTAATAAAAGGATGAATAGATACCTGGATTTAAAATATCATAGTTTTTCCAATAGAATAAGATGGTAGTTTTCATCTGGTAGTTTCAATCTGATAATTTTCATTGAGTCATTCATTCATCTACTCATCCATTCACCAAATACCTGAGTAGGCACTGGCTATAAAGCAGTGAATAAAATAGACTCTGTAACTACCATGACCGGATTTGAGTCAATGAAGCAGACACCAAGATAAACATTAAAATAAATATGATTTTAAAAATATAATAAATGCTACACAATAAAAGATAAAGTTACCACAAGGAAAATAATGGGAAGAACCTGTTTCAGAGACAAAGAGATAGCTTTTAAACTGACCCACGAAGACTACAAGGGAGCCAGCCCTGCAAAGGAGGAGATGCAATGGGGATAGCTGATCAATTTCATTTTAATCTTGATTTTTATATAAAATTTAAATATGAAGGGAAATCTAATTATGAAATACTCTTAATCAAAATCAAGTAATTCCAATATATATAAGAAAAAGGTGACTGCTTTTTGCCTGTCTCCGTACAAAAACTTCATTTTCTGGAAGGAAGTGTGGTTAATGGGTTGGGTGTGCTTGAAAAATTCTTACCTGATCATTTCCCATGTGGAAGAATACAAACCATAAGGCTCTCTCTTTGGAAAGAATGAGCAGACTGTCCCTAAAGTAACAAAGGCAGCATATTACTAATATCAGAACATCTTTGCAATATATACCAGTATACTTCCAACTGCATGATAATTTGCATCTGTGAATAATCAGGGGACATAAAGTTCTGTACAATCTGCATTCTGATAATCATGTTTCCAGATCTTTCAGAAACTTACTTGAAATGAAGTTTATAACTGTTATCTTTCTGAAAATTACTAGAGCTAGTAAAAATTTTTACTGCTTGTTTTGGCAGCTCAGATCTTGGTTTTGGGTCATTCAAGTTGCCTTTGCTTTTGCTCACATTTGATTGATTTTGCAATGGTGGTGAACACAGAGATTTTTTTAAAAGCCCCAAAGTGGACATACAAGGCATATCACATTACTAAATGATAACAAACAGATGACACTCAGAATATCTAATTTATATTACTCTGTATTTCACTAGATCAAAAATATACTTCAAAATAGCATAGATTCATTTTAGAAGTATAGTAAGGGAAAAAAATATCAATTACAGACTCATGATATATCCCATGAGGAGAAATAAATCCAAATTTCTAAAATAGAGAATGCTGAGTTAGCTCAGCTTCATGTGAACTGGGAAGTATTCAGGACCAAGAGTTATTTATTTCCTAACAGGGACTGCTATACACAGTGAGCCTGAATTATGAGGAGTTCTGAGCCTCACGGGAAGCCCAACCACAGGGAAAGAAAAGTCGTGGTCCAGAGATATGTGCCCTTGACCCCCCAAGAAAAAGCACCCAAAATGTGTGACTTATTTTTGAACTATTTACAGAATTGTTAAATATCACACACATGTAGAAAAGTGATAAAATCTAAAATGTGTTTAATAAGTGTCACCGGTGTGACTATAAACCAGAGCAAGAGAGCATGACCAATATCCCTACATAGAACAAACTGGTGGTTACCAGAGGAGATAGGGGTGGGAGATGGGTAAAATGGGTGAAGGGGAGATACAAGCTTCCAGCTATGGGATATAAATCATGGGAATAAAAAGCACAGCATAAGGAAAATAATCAATGGTATTATAATAGTGTGTATGGGGACAGATGATAGCTATACTTGTGATGAACAAAGCATAATGTATAAACTTGTCCAGTCACTATGTTGTATACCTGGAACTAATGTAACATTGTATGTCAACTATGAAGGGAAGGGAAGGGAAAGGAAAGGAAAAGGGAAGGGATGGGAAGGGATGGAAAGGACAGGGAAGGGAAGTGAAAGGAAGGGAAAGGAAGGGAAGGAGGAAGGGAAGGGGAAAGGAAAGGGGAAAAGAAAGGAAAGGAATGGATGGGATAGGAGAAACCATTATCAACTTCCCAGAAACTCCCATGTATTCCTTCCCAATCCTAATCTCCTTCCTTCCCTCAAAGGTTACCCCTTTTCTGAATTTTCTGATTATCACCACTTCTCTTTTCTAATACTTTTGCTACCTAATTATCTACCCCTAGAGTGTAGGGGTGATGCCTGTTTTTGAGTTTCATATAAATAAATTCATACTGTAAGCGTTCTTTTGTGTCTAGCTTCTATTGCTTGATATCATGCAGTTGCATGTGGCTGAGAGTCATTTATTTTTATTGCTGTAAAATATTCCATTGTATGCTATAGAGTAACATTTTTATCCCTTCTGCTGTTGATGGGAATGCAAGTAGTTTGTATATTTTGGAAATAATGTTGCTGTAGACATTCTTCTACATTTTTCCTGGTACACCAATACACCTATTCCCACCTTAGGGGTGGGACTGCCGGGTCATGGGTTATGCATATATTTAATGTAACTAAAAAATATCAAAGTAATTGCATCAATTTACCCTTCCACAGGGAATGTAAGAAAGTTGTCATTGTTTCATATCATCACCTATATTTGCTGTTACCAGACTTAATTTTTGCCAGTTTGGTGGGAATATAGTGTCACAAGATAAATTTCTATCTTTCTTGGAAATCCTATACACTATTAGTTAAAATCTAATTTTTATAAATAAAAAGTTGAATATAGAGAAAAGAAGAAATACGTATTTTTTATTGATACCAGAGTGAATATTAAATAAGGTAGTGTGGCAATCAGTGTATTTCTCTTTCAACTGAACCCATTATTCTAACCCTATAATTTGGGGACAAAGCAAGAAGAGAAATAGAATGCCTGACACCTCATAATTTGTGCCTATCTTAGTAAATATACTTAAATTGATGATAAAATAAGTAAATGAATATTCTGCCAAGTGTTAAATGTGATCTCATTTACATAGACATGTTTAACTCTTTATTGTTTTCCACTTATTTGTCTATTCTAGTGATGATTCCACGCTGTTTCAACCACTAGAGTTTTATGATTGTTTTGCTATCTAACAGGGCATGGCATTCGTCTTAGATTCTGCTAAAGTTAGAGCCATTTTTCCTTTTGGACAATACTGCATTTTGATTCTTTTTAAACCATAATAAGCTAAAATTTTAAACATTAAGACACAGACATTGATCAGGGAATTTTACTTTCCCTTTATGTCTCATCACGCAGAAAGCCAGGTAATGACCATATTTTACATTCTGCCTCCAATTCTTTTGAATGTGAGATTCTTCTGTAGTCTGAGTCTGACCTACTCTGAACCCTAGAGCTAGCACTGCTCTCCCATGATGGGGTAGACCACAGATGGCTGGTTCACGCTTGCAGCCAAGTTTCTGCAGGCATGACTGAGCTACTGAACTACAGAGAGTTTTCTCTTCTATGAACATTGTATATAACTTCATTTACTTAAAAATTCTTGTTTTCACATATGTCTTGAACATTTCTTATGGGTATGTTCTTAGTCTTTGGAACTATTTTAATATTATAAGCAAGATCTTTTCTTCTATTACCTGTTTATTGTTTCTGCTGTTACTGATTTTTCTTGTGTCAATCTTTTGGGAGTGTGTTCATTGAAGAAAAACATACTGCTGCTATAGACTGAATGCTTGTATCCTCTCCAAACTCATATATTGAAACCTAATCCCCAATGTGATGATATTCGGAGGCAGGACCTTTGGGAGGTGATTAGTCCATGAGGGCAGAGCCCTCATGAATGGGATTAGTGACCTTATAAAAGAGACCCGAATGATAGAAAATGGTTCACATTACAAACACCTGTTCCTGTTAGTCTAGTTTGGGAGCAATGATAGGAACACTAACAGAGAACAGCTGGGGTTTCAGTGGTATTTTCCTCCTCTCATATCCCAGGAAGTTGGACAGCCCTCTGCTCACCTTTGAAGACACCAACATTTCCCTTAGAGATATATGTGGGGGAAAAGTAGTCAGTGACCCCTGGGGAGCCATTCAGCTGTCAAAGTTTTTTTTTAAAAAACCGCCTGTCCTAATCATGTCTCTCCTGCATATTCCCCTTAAGCCTGTTTCAGTGCTTTGAACAAAAGATGGTCTGAATCCAAACACTATTATGGAAATCTTTACAAATCTAGCATAATTTGAGCAGGAATTCTTCCAAATCTCTAGGAATCACAGTAAGGCAATGTGCCTAAAGTTCTTCAATTGATTTTCAGTATCTTCTCTGTATCTTTCAAGTTACTATTTAAAAGTCTGTGATTTAAAAAGTTAGTCTTTTGGGGCACCTGGGTGGCTCAGTGGGTTAAGCCGCTGCCTTCGGCTCAGGTCATGATCTCAGGGTCCTGGGATCAAGTCCTGCATCGGGCTCTCTGCTCAGCGGGGAGCCTGCTTCCCTTCCTCTCTCCCTTTGCCTGCCTCTCTGCCTACTTGTGATCTCTCTCTCTCTCTCTGTCAAATAAATAAATAAATTTAAAAAAAAAAAGTTAGCCTTTTTAAAGTAACAATATCTTTGTTAAGGAAAGTTTTCATTAAAGGTACCAGAGAGAAGAGAGAGAGAGAGAGAGTGAGAAAAAGGACCAGAGAGTTATTAAAAATTTCTTAGGGAATAATGACTGACTGACTGAAGCTACCCATAAAAACCCTATAAATCTTTTTATCTAAAGGATTTCTCTCTTCAGTTTCTAAACTAAGCAATCTACATTGTCTTTATGAAGAACTACCATTAAGTTGGTCTCTACCCGCAGTGCTACTGAAAATAAACTGTTTTAGAGTTTCTACAGTGAAATCATTGGATTCCTACTCATTTCTAAGCCTTACATGATTTGTCACCTTTCCAAGCTACCAGATAGATACTCAAAACCCATTTTTATGTGCACACACTCTTTTACTCTCATCTTGTCATGAATTTTTATTCCTTACTGTGAAGTTTCTTTTTCCTCTAAGGGAAACTCCATGCAGAGAGCCCAAACATGTATGTTCTATTATAAACCACACTACCCAATTGCAACCATGATGCTTTTCTTTTCTTTTATCTTTTCTTTTCTGTAAACTAAAGGAAAACAAAGCTAGTCATTTGTACTAAGAGATTTAATTATCTGTTTTATCATCTTATGACCATGGATTTCCTCTTGACCAAGTTTCCAGGAAAAAGGCAGATAAGCCAATCAAACACAGAATGAATATTAGAATCCAGAAGCTCAATGGTGATAAAGAGATGAGTTGCCCTGTTGGGCTCATATAGGGACGTCTCATGAATCAGGCAGATCCTAGAATAATAACTAGAAGTAATTACACAGAGAGATAATGGAATTGGACATTGTTCTGACATCATACTTTCTGGCCAAGGTTTACATGTAACATTTTTTATTTTTTAAATTAAAAAAAAAACCCAAACTTCTTTAAATTCAACTTAATTAACATATGCTGTATTATTAGCTTCAGAGGTAAAATTCAATGATTGATCAGTTGCATTACTTCAAGTGACCTCTTTAATGCCCATTACCCAGTTACCCCATCCCCCAACCAACTTCCCCTCCAGCAGCCCTCAGTCTGTTCTCTGTGCAATAGTTTGCTTCCTTCTATGTTTTCATCTTATTTTATTTTCCTTCCCTTCCCCTATGTTCATGTTTTGTTTCTTAAATTAAACATGAGTGAAATAACACAATATTTGTCTTTCTCTGACTTACTTCACTTAGCATAACACACACTAACTCTATCCACATTGTTGCAAATGGCAAGATTTCATTTTTATGGCTGTGTAATATTCATGTGTGTGTGTGTATAAATATGTAAATATATATAGATATGAAAGGTCTTCTTTATCCATTCACCTGGTGATGGAAATCTGGGCTCTTTCCATAGTTTAGCTATAGAGGACACTGCTGCTATAAACACTGGGGTGCATGTGTCCCTTCAAATCACTACATTTGTATCCTTTGGGTAAATATCTAGGATTCCAATTGTTGAGTTTTAGGGTAGCTCTATTTTTAACTTTTTGAGGAACCCCCATACTGTCTTCCAGAGTGGCTACACCAGCTTGCATTCCCACCAACACTATAAGAGTGTTCCCTTTTCTCTGCATCCTCACCAACATCCATTGTTTCCTGAGTTGCTCATTTTAGCCATTCTGACCAGCGTGAGGTGGTATCTTACTGTGGTTTTGATTTGTGGTTCCCTGATGCCGAACATTTTTTCATGTGTCTGTTGGCCATTTGTATGTCTTCTTTAGAGAAATGTCTGTTCATGTCTTCCGCCCATTTCTTGACAAGATTGTTTTTTGGGTGTTGGGTTTGAGAAGTTCTTTATAGATTTTAGATACTAGCCCTTTATCTGATAAGACATTTGCAAATATATTCTCCCATTCTGTAGGTTGCCTTTTAGTTTTCTTGACTATTTCCTTAGCTGTGCAAAAGCTCTTTTTCTTGGGGTGCCTGGGTGGCTCAGTGGGTTAAGCCTCTGCCTTCGGCTCAGGTCATGATCTCAGGGTGCCGGGATTCAGCCCTGCATTGGGCTCTCTGCTCAGCGGGGAGCCTGCTTTCCCCTGTCTGCCTCTCTGCCTACTTGTGATCTCTCTCTCTGTGTCAAATAAATAACTAAAATCTTAAAAACAAGCAAACAAACAAACAAACAAACAAAAACAAAAAAAAGCCCCAACCCTCTTTTTCTCGGTAGAGTACTAATAGCTCATTTTTGCTTGTTTCTCTTGTCTTTGGAGATGTGTCTAGCAAGAAGTTCCTGCGGCCAATGTCAAAGAGATTGCTGCCTGTGTTCTCCTCTGGGATTTTGATGAATTCCTGTCTCACATTTAGGTCTTTCATTCACTTTGAGTTTATTTTAGTGTATGGTATAAGAAAGTGGTCCAGTTTCATTCTTCTGCATGTGGCTGTCCAATTTTCCCAACACCATTTATTTAAGAGACTGTTCTTTTTCCACTGGATATTCTTTCCTGCTTTGCGGAAAATTAGTTGACCTTAGAGTTGACGGTCCATTTCTGGGTTCTCTATTCTGTTCCATTGATCTATGTGTCTTTTTGTGTCAGTACCATACTGTCTTGATGATTACAGCTGTGTAATACATGTAACATTTTTTATAAGCAGTCTGTTGTTGTGAACTTTCTGAGCAACATACTGTTGGCATCTAGGTCATGACAATAATTAGGCACTTTGTTGGTGGGCCAAATAAAATTGCAACATTCCACAGTGATTTTATTCAAAGTCTGTCCATATGGATAAGGATAAGACCTTTATTCAAAGTCTGTCCATATGGATAAGCATTTGGCATAAACTCTTGAGCAGCACAAACACATAGAACCTACCAGCAATTTAAGTCTAGTACAATGCCTGGCACACAGTGGGAACAACAAATGTCTACTGAATAAATGACCAACTGAATGACACAGTGAGTTTGGTTCTCCCCCAAAGATCTTCTAATCTTCAGTTTGCTGTTATAGGACTGACCTCTTGTGTGAGGAAGGGAAGTTGAAGTCAGTTCTCTGAGAGGTCTCCATTCAATTCTCCTAACTGTTCAGTATAGGCCAGAAAATCCCAATTCCCTTTCTAGCCAAATGGGATCAGAGCCAATAGGACCCCACAGGGCTGGTATAATGGAGGGAGCTCTGTTCAGAACTGTGAGAATTCCAAAGTCAGGGGAGTTGATCAAGCTCAGAGTTGGAGGGGGGAAACTGTGGACTGCTTTCTAATAATCCAGAAAGAGGAATCAGAATAGATGCTCCAAACCCAGAGTCAGGAGAGGATGTGGGAGACCAGAGAAAAGATCATGAAAAAACGGGGATTAGGAACCAAAGAGTCAAGAAAAGGGAAGACCTTGCTGAGTAAGTGGAGGTCATATACAATTACCTAGGTTCTTTGTAGGTCTGTGTAGTGTGGTGTGGCAAGGGCTCCCAGGCCTAGTAGGCCAAGCACATGTGACAGGGCAGATATGTCCTAGGGTTTTTAGTAACTTGAGTGGTAATTCTGGACTCTGTCTATAGCTCAGTAGACATCGCCTTAGTGGGCCTTTAGGTCTAGGACCAAACATGGAAAACAACCTGTCTCTCATTTCTTCACAAAGCCTTAGGGAAAAGGACATGGGTGAATGTTAGTGGAGAAAAAAACCAGAGTGAACTACTGGTGCCTAAGATGACTTAGTAATAACAAAGCCAGACTTGCAGCCCCAGATTTTGCTCATAAAGCTTCAGAAATCAGTATTTTTTATTTCTCAAGAGGAAAAGACAATGAAAATGACCTATCTGTTAGTTTTCCTAAATTAATTCACTACTTGGAAACTAGTAACTCTGTGATTAATTTTTCTGACTAAATCTCAATTTCTTCCATGCAAATCTGCCCATTAATTTACTATGATACCCAACCAGTATATAATATGATATGATATGATATGGAATAATATTAGAATGGGCGTTCCAATTATAATTTAGTAGAAGTGTTCATTACTCAGAAAATAATCTTGATGCTCACAGACATCACCTTGTGGAAAAAGAAAAATACCTCAGGCATTAGCAATAAATAAGTTGTTCTTTCACCTTTTTGTGGGAAGTCCTGGCTTGGGACATTCAAAGACTCAAATGAGGTGTCCCTCCCTCTTCTGTGCTTTGGGCCCTCTTCCCTCCAGTCATTGGGGGCCGCACACCCAGCAATGACAGTATCTCTCAAACTTCTGCATGGCATCCTCTTCTAGGACTCTGCGATTCTGTAAGCCAGATGGGACTAACTTAGCATTTGTCTACCAGATCTCTCTAGGGGAAGGGTAGCTTCCAATTTCCACCTTCTTTTGCCTTGCTTCTTAGGGCACCAGAGCCCAGGAAGAATATGAAACTTCCTTACTATCTTAGACTCTGAAATTCTCTAAACTTATTTAAATGTGTGAATAGAATGAGAAACTCCATTTGTTGAATTGATTAATATCCCCAACTGCATTGTGCCTTGTTAATTTCCTTGTTGATAAAGCTACATTTGGCAGACACATCTTTATTTATTTCCTCTTTCCTTAGACCTGCTCTTTTTCTTCTTTTCTTTGTGTAAAGGGTATGTACTGGCTTTGTGAAATCTCTGTAGCAAGTTGTGAATGATGTATGAAGTGAAAAGTCTTTACTCAGGGCACAGTAGGAAGACAGAAAGTGCATTCCACTGTTGGGCTGAGTTTTTGACTGTGTGCTGGAGTCAGAAGATACCCCACATTCATCCTATACTGCCTCAAAATCCCAGGAGTTCTCAACTGGGTGGCAAGAGGCACAGTCCCACAGAAAGGCAGAGAGATGAATTTATTGACCTCCAAAGGTTCTTCTTAGCACTGTGATTCTGCACTCACTACAGGCAGAGGTTTTTCCCAATATTTTTAACAAAAGAACAAGAATAGGAATCCATAGTCTGAGTCCAGAGTGCAGAAAATTAACCCATTCCCTGGCCTGAGATACAGAAAGATGGAGGAAGGAGGTTGGTAATTATCAGCACTCTGTAAGATAATATCACTTGGAGAGGATATGTTTCTGTACCCTGGCATGAGATAGAATATTTTTATGCCCTGAGGGGCCAAAAAGAGAGCTAGCCTTGTGTGTATGCAATATTTTCCTTCCAAGAACTAGAACTCTTTGAGAATTATCACAGTTTTCTTGTGAGCTGAGTGTCACCTTAGTGCATGATCTAAAATTATCCCATGTTTCTAAACTAGATGGTTAATTATCCAACAAACATCTTATACAATTTGGCATTATCCATTATTGGTTTATGGATTCATGGATTAACTATGGTTTAGGTATAGCAGGGATGTGGGGGCATATGTCCATGGGGGAGGGAAGGTGAATAATTAGGCACTGGCTAATTACTGCTAATTGTAACTTCCTTGAAGATAAATGGGGTGGATTGGAGATCAGCTCTGGCTGCAAGGAATGGAAGCCTAAGGGACAGAGTCCTCCCCCTCAGTCTCTAACTCATTTCTTTCTCCCAACAGGAAGCCCAGAAATTTTAAACCTTGAGTCCTCTCTTTTGGGTGGGGGTAGGAGAAGACCTAAGCAACTCTTCGTTCAGTGTTAAGCAATTTTTGAAAGTAAACAAGTCATAGATCACACTGTTCTTTAACAACACTTATGACAATGCTGAATAAGCAATAACTCTAGTTTTGTTTCTCTGCTTGATTTTTTGTTTTACATGACTATCCTTCCACTTCTCTACCAATCTCACTTACCCTGTCCGATGGGAGCTATTTTACCTCTCTCAGCTCAGAAGATGGGCAATTACTATCCAAGCTGACAGAATCACTGACTTTCCAAATTTCACTTTTCCCAAACTCCTCAGGCATTAATGATTAGGTTTTAGACATTCCATTCAAAGTCAGACTATCTTTAGACATATGACTGAAGAATAAACTGATCACGTGCCATAGCCTCAACCTTGCACTTTAATGACCACATCCTATACTCTTTTTTTTTCATTTTTTTCCCAATTTATTTATTTTCAGAAAAACAGTATTCATTATTTTTTCACCACACCCAGTGCTCCATGCAAGCCGTGCCCTCTATAATACCCACCACCTGGTACCCCAACCTCCCACATCCTATACTCTTATTCACAATGAATGCTGTGAACCTAGGAGAGACCCACAAAGAAGTGAGAGGCCTTAAATGAAGTGTGGTTAAAGAAACTATGGGTCCTTTAATCCTGAAGAGAAGAAAACAGAGACATAGCAATAGTTTTCAAGGATAAGAAAAGAGAATCCAGAGAATACTGGGAGCAATGGTGTTGAAATTATTCTGGAAAGAAGGAATGAGCTCAATGAACACTGGGAGATTCGTATAAGAGTCATTATAAATCTTTTGCCTAACTCTTACCAGTTCTTGCCTTATTAAATGAAGAAGTTTCATTTTAATTCTTTAGATCATTTCTTTCCAGGTACTTAAAATAACAGAAAATTCTCAAAAGGGGAATACTATGTAGAATAGTTGGGAGAAGAATATTCTGAGGCCTTTGAGGTCAGAACAGAAAGCAGATACTACTTATAGTTCCAAACAGTCTATTGAGTCCGTTTTGGGAATATGGGTAGTCTGTATATATGTGTGATTTTTCTTTATTGTGGTAAAATTATATTGGGGCATTTCAAGTTCCCATTTCCTAATTTTTCTTGTTCCATGTCATTTGTTCTTACTTCCTTTCCAAATGAAACTAGATGCTTGCAAGCCTCTTCCACATGTCTCTGGAACTCTATTTCATATTTTCTCCTTCTATCCCTCTTGATGACTATTAGGTTTTCATTTATCCATCAACTGCCTGTCAACATTCTAGCCATTAAATGTATAAACCAAAATGGTGAAAGGAAAAAGAGGTGTTAGTAGAGGGGATTGCCATTTAAGTTAAAACAATCCATTTTATCTCTAAGAGGAGATCTAATCTTAGGGCTCCCTGTGTGGCTAGAAATATATTTTCTTACTGAGACTTCTCCCTCATTTTAAGTAGCATGAAAATAACTGGTCCAAAGAATAAAATTAAATCTCTCTGTATCAAAAGCAAGTGCCTTAAGCAAAGGTGGCAACAAACCTTGAGACACTTAGGTTTGTCTGCACTCGAAATTCAGCAGGGTTCTATCACTCAGCACATCATGAAAACATGAATTAAATTTTATAAAAAATGACTGTGGGCTCTGGGTCCATTAGAAGCATATTAAACTGCTGAGATATAAAACACTTTTCTCTCTAGTCATAAAGATCAAACAGAATCTTGAATGCAAATTTAGCCTCTCTCTTCAGCAACAGATCATTTCCAACAACAGGCCAAATGCATGAGGAAGCAGTTGAAAGTCTTGCAGCCTTAGAAAGAGTCATGTCTGGATGGCAGGGATAGGCCTGTCATAATGCCACTGCTCCAGTTCATCAACGGCAGCACAGGCAATGAATTTCGCTGAATTTATTTCTAGCATCATTCTTAAAACATTTAACACAGGCATCACATCCTCCAAACAGTGCTACTTGATGGAAGCACAACCCATTCACACCCTCAGCAGTGACAGATTGCACCAGTTCATGACTTGGGAGACTATAGAGCATTCCTCCAAGCTTTGCACCAGCGCTCCGTGATTTTTTACAGATATTTACTTTTGCACATGGCATACAGAACATTAAAAGGGTTTTGAAAAATCCCTCAGTTTTTTAACTTCTGAAGGATTATTAACTTCAAAGTCTGAAGAAATGTCGCCCTTCTATCTTTGGAAATGCCAGGAGCCTTTGCATATCCCTACCACAGGACCAAGCAACCCCCAGCAGAGAAGAACGATTACTGCCTCGGTGGCGAGAGGATGGCTTTTGATCTCTTAACATATTGGAAATTACTTAAAGGTAAGCCATCTGCTAGCTGAGGAACAAAAACAGATTACATCACACCCTGCTAGAAAGATTGTGTTAAATCCTGTATATCAAGGCTTTTAATAATTCTATATTAAGTCAGCTAATAGGATTAGGTATTTTCTTTAGGCTTATTTCCTCAACTATTAAAAAAAAACTTTTTGTGTGTGTTTGACGATCTGCAAAATTCAAGAGTATTCCACTGTGAATAAAAAGGGTTCTTTCAAGAGGAAGCATTTCTTCAGATCACCAGTGCTTTCCAAAGAGATGTACAGCAGAAGTGCCTTTCCAGAACAGTTGAAGGTGGGGGAGGGTGGAGAAATCACTGCACTTCTGTTATTACTAATATGATTTATAGCCTGTGCATTAAAACCTTCATACCTCCATTGTTCTTCAACTGGTCAGGGGTAAGATCCAGGCTGGTGAGCAGGGTAAGAGTACCTGGTCCCCTCAACACAAGCAGTTAATGGTAACCATGGTTGACAGTTCACAATAAATAAGTTAATGCAGCACACACACACTGAGGGTGATAAAGCAATAAGCCTTGATTAATCAGAGCTTAAAGCATCTGCAAGACTGGACAGTTCCAGCTTTAAGAAAGCTTTCACTCTAAAATTATGCAATGCAAGAAAGCTTGCATTCTAAAATTACACCATGCCCAAACCAAACATACTGTTCTCCCTGTCTGTGGTAAACTCCAGGTCATGGGACTATTAGAATCTATTCACTTGACAATATGTGGAGAATAAAAAGAAAGGGCCAAAAAAAAAAAAAAAAGAAAGGGCCCTCTTCATTCTTTGCCCCTTCTTTCACTGATTTGGCTAGTGTTGTTACTGTACAGTTGCAGAGCAATAAATATGCACATGATATAAATTAACCTCCATTCATTGCATTTAAATCTTTTATATGAAGTTCATTTACTCCCACTGTGATACTGAGAATCACATAAAGTTTTAGCAGTGACAGCAACAAAACCCTCTCTCTCAATGGTTCTTAAAGTAGTTCTTTTTTTTTCCCCCCTAGGCCACAATAAAATAATGGATTTTATTTACAAAAGATGATTACACTGTTTTTCCTGTTTTTCCTTTTTATTATGTACCACAACTTCAAGAATCAAGAAACACCTTGATTTTTTCCCCCTCTGAGACAGAGTGTTTTGGTATACTTCTTAAGCTGGAATTTTTGGAAAGCAATCAAAAAATTTTTTTTATTGAATTTTTAAATTGAATTACATTTTCAAATTTTTACTAGAAATAATTGTCAGGATTTTGTTTTAATTATTGAATGATACAGAATAAGATGAACATAATGAGAAAGGAAACCATAAAATCCAATAGCCCAAACATTAGTTGTTATGTATTATATCTTGATGAAAATGGTCTAAAGTTTTTTTGTGTGCTTTTAACAAACATAATAAACACAATTAATAATAAATCTAATACTATTATATACTGAGGTATTTTGTTTGTTAGCACTTTGAAAACATTGCCTCTAAACTTCACAGTGTTTTTCAGAAGTGGGTGTTATAACTCTCTGTTTACTCGTGAGAAAACTGAAATTCAAAGTTGTTTAAAAGCACCATAGCAAGTAAGAAGGAATCAAGCCAGGGTTTGATACCAAAATCCATGTCTCTTCTGTCAACACCTAGCTGCTCCTAACTGAGAGGGACCAAGAGGTCATGCATAGTCTTTTTTTTTTTTATGATTTTATATATTTATTTGACAGAGAGAGAGAGATCACAAGTAGGCAGAGAGGCAGAGAGGGAAAGGGAAGCAGGCTCCCCACTGAGCAGAGAGCCCGATGTGGGGTTCAATCCCAGAACCCTGAGATCATGACCCGAGCTGAAGACAGAGGCTAAACCCACTGAGCCACCCAGGTGCCCCCAGGTCATGCATAGCTTTGCTTCTCACACGGTGATGTGGTTCATTTTAGTGTCCAATATCTGAATGAATGGACAGAATGAAACCATTTCCTTGGAGATGCTCAGGATTCAGTCAGGGTGTCTCACATTATGCTCCTGTAGGCCAGTTTCCTCTATGTTTCTCCAGGATATTGATGTTCTTTTCATTAGTCTGAAGTAGTCAAACCAAAAACTGCAAATTTCTTTTCAGGCCACAGAATTTGTCTGTCATTAGCCATCAACTTAGCATTTCTCTCCGGCATAAAAAAAAAAAAAAAAAACCTTTTGGGACAACTGGGTGGCTCAGCCAGTTAAACGGCTGCCTTTGGCTCAGGTCATAATCCTAAGGTCCCGGGATCAAGTCCTACATCATCACATCATCAGGGTCTTTGCTCAGTGGGGAGCCTGCTTCTTCCTGTGCCAGCCACTCCCCCTGCTTGTGCTCACCCTCTCTCCCTCTCTCTCTCTGATTAAAAAATTTAAAAAACTTTCATCACCTTGTTTGCCAGAAAATCCTAATGGAGGACAAAACAAATGTCCAAACAAAAGCTCAAAATAAGAGAAAATGTCAGGAATGTGATAAAAAAAATCTCATACATTACTGATTACTGAAATTGAGAAACACATATGTAATAATACAATCATATTATCTGCAAGTTGGAACATTCCTAGGTAAAAGGGAATTAAATATGTAATAGTACTCAAATATCTGTTGAATACATGTTAGTATTCATATTAGAGTAGTACTAACTGTAATAAACTCTCAAATTTTAGTGTCTTAACTTTATTTCTTGCTCATATAAAAGTGCAATGCAGGATTCCTGAGAGGGTAGCCTTCCATGTATTCACCCAGGACTACAGATTCTTTCTATGTTATGGCTCTGCTATCTTTAATACATGGCCTTACTGTCACTAGACCCACCTGCATTAAGATGGGAAAAGAGTTAGAAGCATGGAGAAAAGCTGACTATGTCTTTGGGCCAGGAGGGGAATTGGTGTCCATCCCTCCATTCACTTTCCATTGGCTAAAACTTAGTCATATGTTCAGATCCAA
The DNA here is from genome assembly GCF_020171115.1 of Neogale vison. Classification (NCBI taxonomy): domain Eukaryota; kingdom Metazoa; phylum Chordata; class Mammalia; order Carnivora; family Mustelidae; genus Neogale; species Neogale vison. The sequence continues at coordinate 159,066,644 of NC_058094.1, read as the reverse complement.
CTGCAAGGGATGCTGGGAAATCTAGTCTAACTATGTAGTAACTAAGTACTCAGGAAGAAGAGAAAATAGGTTTGGTGATAAACTGTCCATCTCTTCCATGGTCTTCTGAACTAAGAATTACCTTTAGAATCAAAATGTATATCTACAAATTTCATTCAGTTGACATTAGAGAAATTACTACAAGCATAATGCCTGATTTGATGAATACTACTAAGGCATGAGAATTCCTTCTAAAAATACCATTTATACTTTATTATTTTTTTCTTCTTTTTCACAACTCTAGCATCTAGTACAATTCAAGCACCTAGAACTCACTCAACACATGTGTTCAATGAATGAATGGCTTTCTAGGATTGACTATGCATATTTCACATTACTTGATAAAGATTATGGACCAAATATAGTGAGTCAATTCTATTTCTGTTGCTGCTATTATTGATTCATCCACGGCTATATTTACTATCACTCCAAAACTGCCTTAATTCTACAATACATTCTCTGGGAACATGAAGGATTTTATTAAAGTCTGCCCTTGCTTATTTAGACTTCTGGAAATAAATCAGCAGCCATGTTGTATAATGTAAAAAGCAGAGAAGAGCCTCAGTTGATTTACAATCTCAGCCTTCATTTTAGGCAATTTACTTATTCCCTCTGAACTTCAGTTTCCTCATGTAGAAAGTGAGAACAATAGCATCTACCTTCCAGGGTTCTAAGTACAGCAATTTATTTTAAAAAGAACCAGAATACAGTAGGCACTGAATAAAGGGCAGATACTGTCATCATCTCTAATAATAAAGACTGATGGTTTATGATGTTAGCATTCATAATAAAAATTATAAACATCATGCAGTTTTGTTTCCTATTAGATGTGTTACATAAGAAAGCTTAACACTGAGTGGCCATATTAGAACAGAATCTAAGTAGAGCACAAATTTTTCCAGCCACCTGCTGTTATCTAAGTTCCTATTGAGCAGATATAACCCTGGGGATAGATGACCATCCATCAGAGACCATGTCAGCTAAAAGCTCAAGCTGCCACTTTCACCTCTATTTGCACTGGATTGAGTCAATGTGCTTTTGGCTACCACAAGCATGAACAGCCAGCAAACCAATGAAGCTCTTATGACTCAAAGTCCCATATAGCCTTATTAAAGTATTATCTATTTCAATACCTTCCAGCAGGTGTGGAATATTAGAATGTGTCAATCCACTGCTGTCTTGAATTAGTGACCTTAGCTCAGAAATGACATATTTTTTAATCAAAATAGACTGGTGTATAACACTCTAAAAGACAGGAATGGCCTTCAGCTAATACAGATCAATTTCCATTCAGCTTCAGTCACCATTTAATTACTGCTGACTTCTTTAACCTTTCTCACTTCCTTTATGGATTATACTTCTTTCCACTCTACCACCATTTACTTTATTTGGTGACATATCAAACTTAAAATTATATGATAAGGTTTCAAATTTTTCTTTTTCATTCATGTTATTTATTTATTTATTTAGAAACAAATTATTTCCTCAAGGAGAAGAAATTTTAATGAACTGATGCTTTACTTTATCTCTGTATTCACTTCCTATATGTTGTTAAAAAAAAAAGTTCTGATTTCCTCCACCATATGTTTCAGAATGATGGAACCCTACCATTTTCTTTAACATTCCTATAATACTTGATTGTATAGAAGTACACTGTATAATAAATTGCATATTAAAAGGAAAAACCTTAAAGTGAAAACAAACCACTAATAGTGCAAAGGTGGTTAAAAAAGTGATAGGAGAATTGTCTTCTTTTTGAGTTCTCACTTTTCTCATCACTGATCTAGGCACTAAGATGTAGAGGAAAGAACTTGAACTTCAGAATTAGACACTTCCCTGGGGTCAAAACCTGGCTCTGCTACTCATAAGCTGTATGTTCTTTGGCAAAATGCTTAACTGATCTGAAACTGTCTCTTTATCTGGAAAATAGAAATAATTATTCTACCTCTCAAGATCATCATGATTAAACAGAATGAACTATGTAAAGTGCCTGGCATAAACATTCTTTCCCAGCAAGTGAGTACATTTGAACCTACAAGTGGGACAATGGCCTGAGCCTGGGTTCACCTGAAAGTGGAGCCTGAGGCAAAGGCTTCTGTATTACTTATTTTCCCAGTTTGCTGGGAGCTGGAGTTGGGGCAAGAGGAGTGTGGCAGGGAATGAGTTACGCATAATCAAGAAAGATGCCACTAAGGCAGTTTCCCTGGTAATGGACATGTTCTCTGTGGCCATCTTCTGTGGCTATAGCTCTAACTCCACATTATCATCAGTGTTGACTACAGTTGCCTATATGATAACTCCCTTCTTCATTGCTCACTCAGTGGCATGAAGAGTCCATAGTGGGCAGTTCAAGTTCAGTGGAAACTTTTCTGTGTACCTGATAGAAGTATCCCACTTCTCCACTACACAGTGGAAACCAGGACCTTAAGATTGTAGGGAAAGAAAGTATAAATTTCACAAAGGAGTTGCTGTCCCTATAGTGTGAATGTAAGCGGCCTTCGATCTTTCTTCTTTATGGGCATTGAGAACAACACATTCACCAGATTCACTGTGGTCTACCTAGTACCAGAGACCCTTTTAATCCACTTGCAAAAAAAGTGACCACCTGGTTAAATTTATGATAGTTCTGTATCATTCATCATGATTCCTCAGGATTATTCAGGGCCAAACAGGTAAATTGAACCAGGGATATGACAATGGCCATCACATTTGTATCCTTCAAGTCTGATAATGCCATCAACCTCTGTAATTCTATCCAGGATGCAGTGTTGCTTTTGATTTACAATCTTGGCCAGGGATAGAGGGAGTTCCTACCATAATAAACCTTATACCACTGAGCTGGGATCTAGTGTGAGCATTCAGTCAGCAGATAAATATATTTATGCCAATGATTCACTCAGAATAGAAGATAACCTCAAGATTGGTATATGAATACTTTGTACCCATTGTGAATAACCTTGGACCAAAACTCCATTGTGATAGTGTGACTCAGATGAGCTCTAACTGGACATTTAACTGGACATCCTTGAGGGCACTTCTGGTTCCTTGGTATCATTTCAGCCATGATTCTTCATCTAATAGGCTCTAAACAACCTGCGTATTCCTCTTTCAACAGTATAAGAGTTACTCTAACAAATGACCATTGGCCATTTGGAGGAAGAATCAAAGAAGTATCCTGCATATGCTTATGGTTATACTGAAAAGTCCTTTCTCAAGAGATACTGAGCTTCCCACTACTAATTGAATTCTGGGTCCATGAATGGATTTAGATCTGGAAACTGGGTGGCGGGCTATGGTTTTCTACCACATTGGTTGATATTAATATTCTCTTCAACTAAGCTTCAAGACACATCTCAACAGACTACTAGGACTGCTTCCAGGGGTTCTCTGTAGGATATTAAATCCCAATCATGGATGCATATCCCATAACAGTAAATTCTCCTCTATCCTTATATTCTGATCTCCTCACTCCAGTTGAAGACCCTCAAACTGCATTCCTACATGTGTAGTCTTTATTCTTACCAGATCATATTAGCAAATTTCTGCAACTGTTTTGGTATGTAAGCTATTCCCTCCAGGAGTAGAGCTTGGGCTAGGTTGAGACTTCACCTTGGCCAGCACTTTAGAGGCTGTGAAGGATATTGGGGGCATATCGTTAGGAAAAAATTATCATTTTATGAGACACCTGCTTTATGGGAAGTCCTTGTACAGTCTCTAGGCAGACAGCTACTTCTTTCCTCTTGTAAGATCTCTGAGGGTTCAGTGGGAGCTCAAAATTCTCAGGTTGATTCATCTAAATGTTTCCTGCCTCTCTTTTCCTGCCAGCATCCTGACTCTGATACTGGAGATTTCTTGAGGCTACATATTCACTCTCCTTTGGGGTTTTGCATCCTTACAGTTAGATCCTGGGCTTGATTTTCAGCGTGTTCTTCCCTATGTTTCTGGGAGATGACCATTTCCCCTGAAGGTGCTATACAGGATATATGGGTTTCACAGCTTGAGTTGACAGTTGGTTTCCCTGAGTTTATCTTTTATTTTCTAAGTCTTCCAGATCAGTTTACAGCAAGCATGTCTATTTCATAATCTCTATCATTATCATTTTACCCATGCTTTTAACTACCATGGTTCCCTCATTTACCAACTGCATCTCAGACCAATTACCCAAAAGTGAAAATCTTAGTTATTATAATGCCACAACATACCAGGAGTTACCTATCACTACATCTCCTGATGGCATTAGGGTCTTTCTAACCCAGATCCAAAATGTCTTCCTGAAGGGCTGCTTTCTGGAGCTGCTCTGATATCAATTCTCTTAGCCCTGGCTCCTGAGAAAGCAAGCTTGAACAAAAGTCTTATACCACACAACTTTATTAAGGAGTATAATTCAGAATAAGGAATACAGAGTATGAAGTGGAGAAAGATGGAGGAAAATACAAGAATGCTGATCAAACTGGCTACTGCTATGTTCAACTTACTGCTTGATGTTGCAAGGCCATCCTCTGAGAAGCCATATAACTGCTTCTCAGAACAATTTCTAGGGGGAGAAAAGGGAAATAAATCAATTTATGCGCTCCTGTTACCACTGGTCAAATTTTCATCCCATAGTGGGTGCTACCTCATCGCATTTCCAGGTTGTAATTGCCTGGGTGCCTAGCAGGGTCATGTGGCATTCTGAACTTCTGCATTAACCTTTGGAGGGATGCAAAGAGTAAGGGTATAGAGCATATATCCCCCATCAAGTTGAGCCTGAAACCAGGTAGAACCAGTCACACAGTAGTGGCTGGAGTTATAGACAGGAAAGACAGAAAGAACTGTTATAGACAGGAAAGACAGAAAGAACAGAAGTAGTGCACCCGGGTGTCTGATACAAGAGCGTTTCCAGCTTCCTTGGGTAAGAAATCACTTAGCATTACAAAAGCATAGTCTCTATTCCCACGTCATCTCAAACAAACAACGAAAATCTCTTTTTAAAAAAAGTAATTAAAGGTTAAAGGTCTATGAGCTCAGTCAGTTCCCCCTCACACACAAAAAATCTGGTTACTGAGTATATTATATCTATGTCTCCTTTTATTCCCCCATCAGGCCAGGTACTGTTAGTCTCATATAAAGAAAACTGAAGCTCAGAGATGCTGTGCTTCATAGAGGTAATATAGCAAGTAAGTGGGAGATATGGACACATAATCTAACTTATTTACCTAGAAAGTATTTGTTTGGTGGGGTTTTGAGCCAATTCATCTTTTCTCTCCTTTCTCATGACTTCTACATTTGTAACCATGCTCCTGTACAACATGTCCATATATGAAAATGAGTATTGAAGCTAGGTCTCTGAAATAAGTTGGTTTTTTTCTGTGGTGTTCTATCTTCAATTTTATCTTCCTCAGTTTGCTTGTTTGTTTTCAGCACAGAAGAGACTTGAGTGGCAGTAACAAATGAAAATGGGCCAGACAAACTGGTAGCCAAACATCAACCATGTCTATATGACGCAAGTCTTGTTCCGCTATTTGTATTTAGCTCATCACTTCTGATCACTCCACAAATTACCCCAAAGTCTTTTTTCAAGAAAAGGACCACTCCATCTATCCCTTTATTTCCCTCAGCCTCTAGGTAGTTGCCCAGACATAGCAGCTGCTCCATGTAACTTTGTTGAAAGAATACATAAAAAGTCCCTCCCCAAACATATGAGGGAGCATCCTCCCTTTCCCCCTTGGGGTAGGGCTAGCTTTGCAGGCCATATATTTTATAAAATGTCCTTCACTAAATGAAGTAATTTCCGAATGAGTAAAGTAACCTCAGACATTAGGAAGACAATTAGGGAGGACTTTGTACAAAAGGATTATTGTATACTCCTCCCGGGGGTTTCATGACATCTCAAGCCTCTTTTCAAAATATCAAGTACACATATGATGGTACAAGGCAGCTAAGAAAATACAAAGATTCAACTGTCTTTTTTCTAACAGCCCTAATAGTTCTGTAGCAGCACTAAAAGAATCCTCTGAAGGGAACATGTAAGTTACCTCTGGGATTGGGAATGTGAGACTAGTGTCATTAGCCAGTTCTTCCCTGGGTGACTCGTAACCATTTCTCTGAAGTCTGCCTCATTTGTGGTTAATGAGCCCTAGGAGTAGGAGCTGTTAAACACACTTACCCAAGAGTTAACCTCCACTGTTCCTCCTACCTCTACTGCGGTAGTCAGTGCCAAGCAAGGGAAAACAGGAATCTTGACTTGTTCCTAAGGATTGAGTCACATTGAGACACTGGTTTCACCAGAACCATTGATGCTATTGGTGTTTTCATTTTCTCCATCAACATTTTTCAAGACTTCCCATCAGCAACAGAGAACACTCAAAATCGGTGGGAACCAACTGATTTTTCCTAATTATTCTGAGTTTTTGAAACCTTCATCAGCATTCCCAAACCAATGCAAGGTGTACTGGGATTAAAGTGATGGGATCTGGAATCTGGCTGCCTGTGTTCAAATCTGCTTCTGCCACTTATTGGTTGTGTGACAGTGGACTTGTTACTTATCCTTTCCATACCTAGTTTCCTTATCTATAAAATATAGATAGAAATAGCATGCATCTAATAGGGTCATTGTAAGGAATAATTAGATAAATACAAGTAAAACATATAGCTCAGCACCGGGCACATAGTAAATGCTCAGTTAACAGGACCTATTCTTATTCAACACTGAAAGCTGGAATCACTTCCCAATGTCTTCTGTGAGTGCTTCTGAGAAATAGTCCACAAGGAACAGATTCTCTGAAAAGATTTAGTTTTAAGAAGAGAACATTCCTAGAACTGCTTTGAATTTTTCAGGTCTCATATCTTTTCCCCTTGTGAAAAGGGAGGTCAATATTCCTTTAAGACTGGCAGGTGCTGTTCATCACAAATCACAGAGAGAACTTAAATGAATATTCCTTTTCTCCTATTTCCTCAAAGAATCAGTTCTTCCTTTGGATAAGTCCTAGACTCCAGCTAAGAAACCTTATTTACATGGGGCCACCCTCTCTCCACCTTGAATTGGCACTATGTGCAATATAGTCACTTTAGGCTCTCACTGCAGTTCTGAATTATTTTCTCAAAGAGGAAAGCAAAAAGGGGATAGGGTCAACATTGCTATGCAGAGTAGTCTTTAGTGATAGTCCTTAGTAGTAGTGTTATTAAACAGAATTCACCTCCTGAGCCAACCAAACCATTTCTTTCTCTGGGCAGCATCTCTCTTGCAGTCCACATATATGACCAATGAATCAAACCCAGCACAAGCTGGTGTATCTAAAAATTTGCAAAAATAGATTTATACATAAAGACTCATATAAAATACTTCTAGATATGTAGGTACATGTATGACACATATGCATATGTTACACATCTTTTTACACAGAAAGAAGTTTGGTCTTTTATTTTGCTTGCAGCAAGTTCTTATCTACCCTTTGGTCTAATAATTAAACAATTAAGGTTCATTTATGATAATTAAACATTACAACAAAGTGGTAAGTAGGCATTAACTCACTTGAGAAATATGTTCTATTTTAGAGCCAGCACAACAATGCAGCAGCCGAAGTCAGGAAAGCATTCAAACTTGGCCATGGCTAAGTGTTAGCATCCTTGCAGACAGACGAGTTTCCAGTTACTGCCCCAGAAATGGGAAAGGCAGCCCCACAATCAGTCTGAACCAGTAGGAATGTTATCACTACTCTGTTTAGCTTCACTTATAAGTGGTTCAGGAGATGCCAATTCTTGTGCAGCTCTTGAGAATTAGGGAAAGGGTGTGCATTTGCCCAGCTCTTCCATAGCATTAAAAAGAATTCATGTATCTTAAACCCTGTTGGGTGGAATATTAAGACTGCTGGACTTAATTTAGAGGAAGGAAAATCCTTGTCTTCTTATCTTCTCATTCTACACTGAGCTCAAACATACATTATGAATCTCAGCTTTGGAACCTGAGAAGTTCAGGGCTGCACTGCTTCTATGGCTCCTGAGAGGAGAGGAAGCAACATACTCAAAAAGTGGCCATCTCTAACTCAAACTACCTGGCCAGATATTTGTCTTTTGTGTGCTGCCCCAGTCCTGCCTACAACTATGACTGATCAGGGCTGGGTACTTTCAGTGCAGGACAGCAGAAGGAGGTTTGATAATACTCAGCAAAACCATGTTCCCCCTCCTTGGCCAGCTAGATGACAAAGAAAATTTCACGTTCCTCATTTTATTGGGTTGACTCTCATTGAAGTCCTGTAGAAAAACTGTAATACTGGGGATGGTGATGATCTTATCAATTCTAAGCTATGGCTGCTGTTGATGATAATACCAATATAATACTAATAGTTTTGCTTGACTAGGCCATAATTATTTACAATATAATGTTTCAGGCATGAAATGTTTATACAGTTTGACTTTAAAGTACATACTCTTAAGGGCTATACTAAATTGCCTAGGTAACCTTATCATTTTCTGATATATTAAATCTCTTACTGGTTATCAATAAGATCTTAAAGAAAAGGAACACAGAATATTAAGTTTTGCTCAGACAGATGATCTGGCAAGATCCAGAGTTTTAGTGACAGAGGTAGGGTGATGTTAGTGAGAGGAACTGTTTACAGAGTTCAGACAGTGATCAGAAGCTACCATGAGGGTGCTATTAGCCATTCAGAGACAAAAATGAGAAGGGGGTGGCTGAAAAATAAGCTATAAAGGTGAAAGATCTCCATAGCCAGAAATCACCTGGGTTGTAGCTTTGCCTGCAGGTATTGGGGCTCAATTTGAAGCCCCAGTCTGAGCTTCACTGGGAAGAAACTATTTTTCTATTAATTCTAATAGTTTTGGTAATAGTAGATAGGATTTTTTTATACAACAAATTCATAAATAAATCAGGGAAAATATTCTAAGGGTATAAAGTCATTGTCAGAGCCATACTAGAGAAATCATGTTACATTTCTTTGTTGTATTTAGGGTATGAGAAGGACTTAGGGAAAGCTTGAGAGACATATATTGGAAATGCAGAATTCTCAAACATGGGTTTTGTTCTCTAAAAATCATCATGTTTTCTACACCATGATTCCTACTCAATACCAAAGAAGTTGTAGGTAATCACATTTCCATAACCCAAACTTTGTCAATGACTACCACCAACACCAGCTGACAGAAATTGGTGAAGAGTCAAATATGGCAGGCCACAGACTTGTTCCAATTAAATACTGCAAAACTCATAGGTCTTTGCCCAGGTTCCCTGCTGACAATAATAGAACCCAGACCAGGAAGATGTCTTTCTCTAGACTGGAACTCTGGAGGAAGGATTTTTTCTCATCTGCCTCCTCTAGGAAAAGATCTCAGAAATGGGGCTGTGATGAAAAAGGAAACAAAGTAGAGGTATTGGGGTTTACAGAATGCATGAAAGTTACTACATGGCCTTTTGTCTGTAGACTGAGGCAATTTGGTTTGAGATAACCAGGATTTTTTAAATGCCTTTCCAGAGCCAAAACATATCAGGTATCAAATGTGAAATCATAAGACTGGAACACACATGCACACCCTCTATTTAAAGCTTGCACCATATAATGTATATAGCTGGACCTTTTGTTCTTTAACAAATAATGCTCACCAATATTCAGATAGAATTTAAAACTGACCAGTTGTAGAAGGGAAAAGGAGAAGGAGAAATGGATGGTGGTATAGAGAAGTGTGAAGGGAGACAAGCCCTGCTGTAAGCTCACAGTCGACAGCCTCAGGTTAATAGACCCTCCAGTGTTAAGAGAAGGTCCCACGTTTTTTGAATCGAGTCAGACCAAGAGACGACTCAGTCACTCTACTCTCGGTTTGAGGTCTTTGAAAATCCTTTTTTTTTTTTTTTACGCTCTGATTTTTAATGTCCAACTGACATTTTTATTGTATTTAACATTCCATTCTTCAAAATGTTTTCAGGAAATTAATGTTTGGCCTACTTGGTAGATTGCCAATTTGGGGCAGGTTTGAAAGGATGGTGGCCACTGGGTTTCCCTTTAATTCTATCCAACACCAAAGATGTCATGTGGAGACAGCTATTTAACATGATTCTAGTCCCAACCACAGTGTGAGATTTCTCTCAGCAGAATCAAGTGACAGGGTATGGGGTAATTCTCCAGGAGCCTGGGCTCATAGCTTTTTTCCAGAGAGGCCTCTATTTCCTCGTTTGTAAAAGGACAGGAATAGCTTCCTGTGATCCCTTTCCAACTCTGATTTTTATCCCAGTTAACATTTTAAAACCATGAAGTATTTAAAAAGGATTATAGTATATTTCCCTGAATGTCTATAGTACCTTACTTCTTTTATTTTTTTAAAGATTGTCATTTGGGTGCCTGGGTGGCTCAGTGGGTTAAGCCCTGACTTTGGCTCAGGTCATGATCTCAGGGTCTTGGGATCAAGCCCCACATCAGGCTCTCTGCTCAGCAGGGAGCCTGCTTTCTCCTCTCTTTGCCTATCTGTCTGCCGACTTATGATCTCTGTCAAATAAATAAATAAAATCTTTAAAAAATAATAAAGATTATTATTTATTTATTAGAGAGAGAGAGAAGGGGGGAGAGGTAGAGGGAGAGTGAGAAGCAGACTCCCCAATGAGCAGGAAGCCCTGATGCAGGACTTGATCCCAGGACCATGAGACCATGACCCGAGCCGAAGGCAGCCGCTTAACTGACTGAGCCCCCCAGGCATCCCAGTACCTTACTTCTTGAGGTGCTCAAAACATAGTTTCTCATTCATTTCTGCCAGGGAAGACTAACCACATAAGCTTAATTCAAAGAGTTGAAAGTGACAGAATTTTTTTTTTTTTTTTCACGTGACAATAAAAACTCAGTGTTAGTCCTAAGCAAAAGTGAATTCTGGAAAGTCCATCTTTGGCCTATACTCAAATCCCACTTCTGATTATTCCTTGATCCCTATAGAAATGTTTTTATTCTCTGTTATATTAGTGATTTTTGAAAACCCCTCTAAAGGACACTGTATTTGAATAGTCTAGAAAGTGAAAAAATCATTATGATCCAAGGTGGAATCTTAGGAAAGAAAGGTACTAAGAGCAGAGTCTGACCTAACAAATGCATAGGCTACCACACTCTACCTTCTGTCTCCACTTGTCTTCATGAATAAAATTCAAATACAGTGATCGGAAGTAAACAAAATATAAAACTCTTCCCTTCCTTTCCCTTCTATAACAGCAGCCCCAGGTTGGCAACTCCTTTTTCTCAGAAATCATCATGATAAAGATGCCATAACTCATACCTTTCTATCTCCTCAGATGCTCTTTGCCTCTATCCATCAAAATTCTTTCAAGGTTGGGGTGCCTGAGTGGCTCAGTTGGTTAAGCATCCAATTCTTGATATCAGTTCAGATCTTAGTCTTGGGGTCATGAACTCAAGCCCTGGGTTTGGGTTCCATGCTTGGCATAGAGCCTACTTTAAAAAAAAAAAAAATCTCTTAAGGTTTTTTGATTGTCTCTACTTGCTGCTTCTCCTAGGAGAAGTTATCCCAATAGAAACCTAAGATACATCTGATCAGTGCAAACGTTATTAATTTCATTAATCTACTTCTAACTGCCTTTTCTATTTATGAAGGGAAAATCAAAGCTCTGGGAAATAAACTACAAATAGCCCCACAATAGTAGCAGGATGGCATTTCAAAAGAAGGCATCAAAGAAAGCTCACCAACAGTGATACTTTTTCCTAATGGTTCTGGAAGGATAATTAAGTTGTTTATCACCTTTGATGCTTATAACCCTAACACAGGTGTTCCCTAGAAACCAATTAAAAATACTTACAGCTGATAAAGAGTGCCTCTTAGCTCAACAAATTTACTAATAATTCCAATCCCATTTGGAAAAAAGTCTTGTCAGGTCTTCTGACACCAAAAGGCAACTTTCACACTCATTTACACTTCAGTGCCCATAGTGATAAGCACACATAGGGTATTTACTCAACCTCCCTTGATCTCAATACTGAAGTCCTCCAGAAAGCTTCCCTTGGCTATTGAATGACAACTTTAGATTCAAAGTATGAATTGTGCTCAGTAGCTTGCAACTTCCTTTGAAAGGAAATAGACTAGGGATCTCCCAGATGATACCTGTGCATAACTGTCAGGAAATAGTGGTGCCTTGAATCTATTGCTCTCACTCAGTAACTTTTGTGGACACCAAGTTGACTCTTCTTAGTTTCTTCAAGGACTCATGGAAGAGGGAAAGGGTTCCTTGTAAAAATCCCAGGTGGTAACAGATGGCTTCTGTGGTCAACTCATAAAAAGTGGCTCTCAGTGGGTAGTATGGCCAGGATGTATATGTTTCTTTATATTATGAGCAGTTGGTCTGCCAATCCCCCAACCCTGGTGTCATCTACATCCACTGACTATTATGCTGGAAACTATCTGTAGTAGGCCTTTTATTTTTTTACTTTTTATTATTATTTTTTAGGCCTTTTAGACATAGTTGGAAAGTTCATTGAGAAAGTTCCCGATTCTTGTGTCTGAAGGCTCACTAGTTCTCATGTGGGCAGTTTGCTGGTTGACTGGTCGTCTAGTTTTAGCTTTGTTCATCTGCCTCAGTCTTTTTTTTTTTTTTTTTTTTTAAGATTTATTTATTTGAGAGAAAGAGAGAGAGAGAGGGCGAGCATGAGCAGAAGGGCAGAGGAAGGGGAAAAGAGAATCCCAAGCGGATTCCACACTAAGTATGGAGACCAACGCAGAGCTCAATCCCACACCCTGAGATCACAACCTGAGCTGAAACCGAGGGCTGGATGCCCAACCAACTCTATCACCCAGGTGCCCCTGCCTCAGCCTCATTCTGACTAGCTCCTCCATCCTTTTGGAATTACGGTAATTCTCAGGTCACTTTCTTTCTCAGCTATTCTCTCTCCAGCTTAGCAAGAAATGTGATTCTGGATGCAGGGACTCCCACCTCTGCCATTAAATAGCTATGTGACTCTGGTGATTTCCTTCTTCTCTATGAACCCTCGTTTTCTCATTCAGAGGGAGAGAATTAGACCAGATGATGTGTGAAGGATCTTTTAGCCCTATATTTTATATGATGTTTTTTGCAGATGGCTGATTTCATATGAAACACTATTAATAATTCACATTTTAAACTTGTTACTTTGTAATCAGTTTCTCATCTAGCCCTCCTGAATACAGAGTTGCACTTAAGAATCTCATTCCTGGGGGCACCTGGGTGGCTCAGTGGGTTAAGCCGCTGCCTTCAGCTCGGGTCATGATCCCAGGGTCCTGGGATCGAGTCCCGCATCGGGCTCTCTGCTCAGCAGGGAGCCTGCTTCCCTCGCTCTCTCTCTGCCTGCCTCTCCGTCTACTTGTGATTTCTCTCTGTCAAATAAATAAATAAAATCTTTAAAAAAAAAAAAAAAAAAGAATCTCATTCCTGGCCAGCATTACTGCAGTTGAGAGAATGAGGAAGACAGCAGCATGAGATAAGACTGGAAAGAGAGAAAAAGAGAGAGAGAGAAAAACAAAGAAACAGACTCTTAACTATGGAGAACAAACAGGGTTCACAAACAGGGTTCACAAAAGAGGTGGAGGGGTGGAGGATGGGTGGAATAGGTGATGGGGATTAAGGAGTACAGTTGTAGTGATGAGCATTGGTGATGTACAGAACTGCTGAATCACTATATTGTATACCTGAAACTAATACAACACTGTATATTAACTACTGGAATTAGATTAAAAAAAAAAAAAAAAAGACTGCACAGAGAGGCTGGAGCCTCCTATGAAACTAATGAAGAATATTCAACAGGCAGAAAAGTAACTTTATTTTTTTTTAAGATTTTATTTATTTCTTTGACAGTGAGAGATCACAAGTAGGCAGAGAGGTAGGCAGAGAGAAGGGGAAGCAGGCTCCCTGCTGAGCAGAGAGCCAGATGCGGGGCTCAATCCCAGGACCCTGAGACCATGACCTGAGCTGAAAACAGAGGCTTAACCCACTGAGCCACCCAGGTGCCCCAGAAAAGTAACTTCAGATGTAAATGTGAAGAGCGGATTAAAAGGTCTGAGTCAGCAAATGTAGTTCCTTTCATTAAGAAGCCACTGCAGTGCTCTAGTAAGAGCTAATACTCCTTTGTACTAGGTGACTATGGGAATAAAAAGGAATGCATGTATTCAAGAACTATGTGGCAGATAGATTTACAGGAGTCAAGGATGGCAGCTAGTTATCAGGCTTGTGCCATTAGATGCACAGAAGTGTCATTTGCCCATTATGTGGAATAACAGAAGAGGACAGGGGTAGGATAAGCAGAGGATATCTTAAATTCAGTCTTGGATGACTGACTTTGACATAATTTGAGACATCCTGTGAAGATGCCAACTAGGCAACTGGATATATATGTCTGGAACTAAGAGGAGTTTTAGGCTGGATGTACAAATTTAGGAATAATTAGCAAATAAACGGGCATTCAAACCTCAGGCATAGATGAAATTACCTGGGGGAGAAAACACAGAATGAGAAAAGAAGAGGTCTCAGACTAACTCCTAATTTTAATGGCCAGGCAGGGAAGGATCAACTGGCAATGGACATTAAGAGGTAGTGATTACAGAGAGAGGGGGGAGGTATAGGGCCAATGAAATAAGGGGCTTATTTCAGGAAGCAGGGAGTGGTCAACAGCATCAAATCTTGTTGAGAGATTAGATGGGGGTAAAAAATGTTATTGTGGGGTGCCTGGGTGGCTCAGTCGTTAAGCGTCTGCCTTTGGCTCAGGTCATGATCCCAGGGTCCTGGGATCGAGCCCCGTCTCGGACTCCCTGCTTGGAGGGAAGCCTGCTTTCCCTCTCCCAGTTCCTCTGCTCATGTTCCTACTCTCACTATCTCTCTCTCTCTCTCTCTGTCAAATAAATAAATAAATAAAATATTAAGGGAAAAAATGTTATTGTGATTTAATAACATGGAAGTAACTGGTGACCTTAGCCAAAGCTATTTTGGTGGAATAAGAGTGGAATCAGACTGGAGTGGGAAGAGGAGAAATTGAGAGATAAAGTCACAAAGACAATGAATTTTAAGACCTCTCATAAAATCTGGTTCTAAAGTCAAGGAGAGAGATGAAGGAGTAGATCGAGGGTGATTGTGGGGTTGTGTGACAATTATATTAAAAAGAGAGCAACTCAAGCATGTGTTTACTCAATAAACATTTACTGGACATACCTTGTATTAACCCCTGTTTTAGGCAATAGGGATGCAGCAAAGAATCTGAAAATCCCTGTTGCTATGGAAGCCACTTTCTAGAAAGGAGAGAGTGGAGCACAGACAAAAACAAACATATAAGTATATAATACACTCAGTGGTGATAATGTATGCAGACCAAAAAAGTGAAAAAAAAAAAAGTGATAGAAACTATCTGAAGCGGGGGCGTACTATTTAATACTGTGAATGCTCAAGAAGGAACTCTGGAGTATGGTTGACAGATTTAGCAAATAAAGATACAGGATGCCTAGTTACATTCGAATTTCAGATAAACCACAAATACTTTTTTTAGTATAAGTATACTCCACACAATATTTGGAACATGCTTATACTAAAATATTACTTGTTTATCCTGTATTTAATATGACAAGCCCACTCTGGTGAGATGACATTTTCAATGTTAAATGCCAGTGTGGAGACTCTCTGGTTAGAGGATCAATTGACTATAAAGGAGAGAAGGGAGCCCATACTCAAAAGTGGTATAAAGGCCCTGAGGATCATTAAGGGATGGACCCAAAGCCCAGGTAGAAGGTGTTATCCTAGACATTAGAAAGAAGAGGATGTGTATATGCATGGGCAATGGTTTATGAGCACGGTAGAGGGAAGAGGGGTGCTTCCTGGGTGATATCTTTGATGTTTCCAGGTGAACACATTAGAAAGACAGGGGCTGAGAGGAAGAGGTGTGTGGGCAAGGGAATGGGTGAGAGGTTGAAAAGAACAGAGATACATGAGTTGGCTTAATAGGTTGAGAACTCTAAAGACAGGAATGAAGTTGATTATTCAGTCTCCATCAATACAAAGCACCCTGAAGGTGGGAGTAGGGGCAAGCTCAATCTACTTCCCCACTCCTACCACCACCTCTGACCAGCACCCCCCAACCCCAGTGACTGTACTTGCTAAAAACTTACTCCCAGCATCTTTGCCTCAGGGGTTCTAGAGAGAATTGGTCCCATTAAGCATTTAAGCTATTTTCCTTTAGTTGGAAAGGCCGCTGCCACTGTAGAAGCTACTTTAATAGCCCTACTTAGGAAAGGAGATGAATTTGAAGATAACATCAAAAGAGCCATTTATGAAGCATTTAATTTTGACACCAACTTCATCTACAGAGCCTGAAGTAAACTGGAGATTTGGCAATTAACCCGCTAATTTGAACAATATTGACAGCTAGTCTGCATAGATAACACAAGGAACTTGACTTTTGGGGTTTTGGCTTTGTCTCTGTTGTGTTTAGGTTTCTGCCTTTTACAGGGTCCTTCAGTGTGGCATCTTTCCCCATTTTCGTTACACACGTTGCACTTAAGAAAGAGGCAAGTCATTTTGAACAAGTTAAAACATATTTTATTCATTATTAACACTTTACATTTCAAAATCATATTGTTGCATTCTTAACAAGCATAATAATTGCTTTGCATTATTTCATTTATATGCAGAACATTTTTACGACATGTGCTTTCATGTTTCATGAATGGGAGACTGAATACAGAACTCCTTTCCAGAGTGAAAGTACCATTGAGTGTAACCTTTTGTGTCAAGATTGGCTTCCATGGACCATCACAGTGCTCCCATCCGTGCAAATCAAGAGCTCAGCAGGCAGCAGCATTTAGTGACATTTCCCTCCCACCTACAAACACTTGAGGGCATGAGAGATCAGTTGTTCAACAGAAAAGGTGTAAAAGTTCACCAATCATGAAAAGATATATTTGGGGTGGAGGGGATTCAGTGCAAAGGGCTTCACTCTTCCCTTCTTTCAGGGTGAGCACAGCACTGGGAACTTTCAGAGCCACATGTTAGCACTGTGTCTGGATGAGTTTAAATAGAAGAGACTATCTGTCAAAAACGTTTAATCAGTGACCCAGAACCAAAAAAAGGGTTAAGTGTGAGCAGGATGAGGAAATTTGATATTTGAATATCTGATATTTGGCCTTGTTAGCTTCCTTGGATCCTACTCTCTGTGGAACTTTCCCTGGACTCACTTTTTTTTTTTTTTAAAGGTTTTATTTATTTATTTGACAGACAGAAATCACAAGTAGGCAGGCAGAGAGAGAGAGGAGGAAGCAGGCTCCCTGCCGAGCAGAGAGCCCGATGTGGGGCTCAATCCCAGAACCCTGGGATCATGACCCGAGCCGAAGGCAGAGGCTTTAACCCACTGAGCCACCCAGGCGCCCCCCTGGACTCACTTTTATATGATGTAGACCTGGGTTTCCACATTGTTTGTAACCATCTCATACAAATGCCACTTTAAGCAAGAGGACGTCTTCCAAAGTTTGTGGAAGAAACTGGGGAACAGAGGAAAATTTTCTCCAAGCCATATGTTAGGAAATGTTGTCTTGTAAGTGTGGGAGAGAAGGCCTGGTTCTGAGCCAGCCTTCTGACTGTATCTATACAAAACCACTATGGTTGATCAAAATCTTATGAGGAATTGCTGCCTGGTTATTGCTGGGATCTTTGTGTCTTCCACTGACTTGAGAATTTAGATATGAAAGAGACCTGACTAGATAACCTTAGCCACTGGTCCTGAGCTGTCACACTAGGCCATATTTGTGGGTCATAGACACTTGGGAACAAAATGCCAAAGTTTTGTTATGTCTAAAGAAATTTAAAATGATCCCTATGTTAATGTCACTTTCCCCTCATTTGCATCCTCATGTGTGTGTTTTCTTGGCAGGGACAAAGTGAAGTTACCACTTCCCATAGCTTTTGTATGTCTGTTACCATGAGCTATGTGTGTGAACAAAACCCATCAGGAATGATATAGAGGAATAAAGGTTGAGAATGACCATCACCATTAGCAGAAGGCTGCCTCATGTCCAGAGCCCTGCTGGTGGGGTTCCATTTGGGGACATGACCTCAGAGATCTAACAGTGTATGGTTTTATACTTCCCTCAGAATGGTGGGTAGTAGTAGAGGCCACCTACATTTGAACCTCTGTCTTTGAGCCCCTGGATAAGAAAAAGAATTTCGTTGTTTTGTGTTTTTTTTGTTATCTTTTTTGTTTTGTTTTTCTTTATGTTTTTGAGATTGCAAACTAGATATACCAACTCTGTCTTTAGGAGAGGGTCCTATTAAGCATTAATGCTTTCTCTAAGTTGTAGGAATAAGGCAAATTCTGGTTTTGCCCAGGAAAAATGAGGTGGAAAATGGTCTGATTAATCAATGTTAATTAGGTCATATGAGGAATTTTGAAAATTAAAGCCATGACACAAATATTCCCCTTATAAGCAGACTTACTGGCCCTAATACATAAGTAAGAACTTCATTAATCCATTTTATTTTAAATTTGTAGATAGTATATCAGAGATAGAAAACTCAGCTTCCATTTTCTTAGTAAAAATTCCAAATTTTTACACCACTTCTAGTATAGAAACAATTTAAAACCAAATAAAACAAACATAATACAGACACATATACAAATAAAAAGTTCATCTTTATTCTATGTATCAGATGATACCATCTTCTTTCACATACTTCATAGTTTTCAACTTTTAATTCATTTACAAGAGTAAGGTATGGGATTTGGTTGGGGTACCAGGTGGTGGGTATTATAGAGGGCACGGCTTGCATGGAGCACTGGGTATGGTGAAAAAATAATGAATAATGTTTTTCTGAAAATAAATAAATTGGAAAAAAAAAGCTTATCTTAGAATATAAGTTATCAGCTAAATAAATAGAGGTGACTTGTTAGGTAAAAATAGATTTTCCCCTTTGAAAGAACCCATTAGATGTTGCATCGCACATTCAATTACAGAGAAGAGAAAATATCCCTTCTTTTTGTATATACTTCAAAAAGTACAATTAAATTATAGGTGGTTTGGGGCGCCTGGGTGGCTCAGTGGGTTAATGCCTCTGCCTTCGGCTCAGGTCATGATCCCAGGGTCCTGGGATCGAGCCCCGCATCAGGCTCTCTGCTCTGTAGGGAGCCTGCTTCCTCCTCTCTCTCTGCCTACTTGTGATCTCTGTCAGATAAATAAAGAAAAAATCTTTAAAAAAAAAATTATAGGTGGTTTAACTATTTTGTGTTTTCTATATTTTTCAAATGAAAAACTTTCAAGAATATTGTCTTTATTTTGAGGGTGAAAAAGCAAGGTTTGGAGATTTAAAATGGCTTTTGCAAAGTCATGCAGCTTACTCCTAGAATCCAGGCCTCCTAAATCTCCAGCTACTATTATATCCCCAGAACAGAGCAGCTGACCTGTAAAATAGATTGGGGAATAATCGGAAGCTTCAAACTCCTCCTTGCTGTGCTATCGCTTTAAGATTTCTTGGTATACACCAGTGGTATTCTAGCCTAGTTAACATATAAAAATATAAAATAAAAATTGCTAAATGCTAAATTTTTTCTTTCTGGGAAGAAGGTAGGCTAGTCAACATGTCCACATGGAAATTCAGAAGTTTGTGTTCCTACCCAAGTTGTATGTGTTGGGTAACCCAATCAAACCTTGTATCTGTTTCCTCAACTGTGAAAATATTGTACTGACTTATTTTCTAGGGATAGCTGGGTTAGCTACTTCATGATTCTAAACTGCTTTGAAAATACAAAGTTCCATTGAACTTGTTTGTCAAGAGCTTCTCTTGGCTTACACCATCCTTCTCACGCCCTTCTCTGGCACATAAGCCATGTAGACTTGGTATTTTTCTATGTCTGAACTAAATAGTCTACCAAGTCAACCAATAATTTTCAAATTGGAACTATGTCCCTTGATATTTGGTTCAAATAAGAATGGAGTTATTATTTCTCCCAAACCTGAGTGCAAAATATGTGTATATGTATGTGTCTGTGTGTATGCATATATTTAACACAATCAGGTAGAAGCCTATTGGGCTAGGAAGCAGCATCATGTGGGTACTTCCCCTGGCTTCATTTGATACTGTGAAGTGTAATTACCATCACCTGGACATAAGAATTAGTGATACAGCCTAAAGTGGGGAGATAGAGATTATTTTCTCTTCTTCTGTCTTCCCTCATTCACTCCCACTGTTGACAAAATATCAACAAAGCAAGAGAAATAAGAAAAAGAGATCAGGGAAGTAGGCCAGGAGTTTGTACGAACTGTTTTCACCAACTAGAATATTGTTAAGTGAGAGGAAAATTTTCCACCATGAACAGAGTTCCTCCTTCTTCCACTCCACCTCAAACCCTGACAGGGCTGGCTGACAGACGATGAAAAGGCGATGTGGGTGGTCACATTACAGGCCCACACTACGGAACACTAAAACACGGGTATGGCATGGATTGGAGGGATCCCAGCCTTCTAAATTACAGCTGGAATCCTCTTCAATTGCTCTTTCTTCTTTCATATTTGAATATTTTCAAAATTTTCTCCATGCTGATCTTGAGTTTTTGGTTAGTAAAAATGTTTTCCTCCATATATTTCAATTTCTTGGGCCATAAACATTTTATAACTCTCCCAATACTTAAAACAGTATTCTGTGTATAGCAGGCAATTGTGAATGACTAATAAAAATAATTCTAGATGTTATCCAGTAGAGAAGTCTAATGTTCTGTGATTCTGGGAGTTTATCTCCAGGCTCTTGCCAGTTTACTCTGGCAATGCGTATACTTTTTGTTTAAGGGGCTTTCTTTGGTTAATGACCATCCCTAGTATACTCATGAAGACTCCACAAAACCTGTCTTAAGCAAAAGAGAATTAATCCTTTGCCTTTTTTGATATGTTTTCAAATTCTTTTAAAGTTGTTCGCTCAGACTGAGGAAGAAAGGAATCCCTACAGCTGTTAAGTCTAGTCACCCACCAGGTTTCTGTAGTCTCTCCTTAACTTCTCTCTGAGATGGGCTCCCAGTCTCTGGTGAAGCCCTCAAGGACAGAGGTCATAATCCCTCCTGAGACCTTCCCCTATTTTAACAGCTGTCTTATAGAAAGGTCTCTAATACATTAAGTTGAAATGTGTCCACCCTGGTTTTCTCTCTCATGTAATCAGTGAGAAGAAGCCTAATGAGTCTTATGTGTCTTCCCCATCTCATAAATCATCCCCAAGTCTCCTCTCCTCCTAGCTAAACAGTATTGCTTCCTTCTAGCAAATAGCTGCTTGGCTGCTGAAGGTGTCATGCCTTGTGGGACAGAGATAAAATCCTGTAACTCCTAGAACTCTGGAACAAACCTGTTTATGGAAGAAATGTGAGAATTCTACATCTCTTCTCCTTTGTACTTGATGAGCCCAGGCCCAGTACTTCTGCTGAAGGCAGGCACTCTTGAGTGTGTTCTCAGGCAAGGAGCCCTTTCTTCCTACCATTGTCCTGCATGCTTCACACCTAATCCCTCTCTGAGGCATGGGCAAGAGTGAGGGTTGGCATGATGTCTGAGGATAACACTGATGCCCAACTTCTTATGACATTACAGCCTCTACCCTAGAAGCTCATAATTCAAAGAATAAGGAGCACCACATTTTCTTCTAGTTTAAGATCTAAGTTTAATTCAATTAATATGAGTAAATACAAGTCACCTAAATGTTTCTGGTTATAGTGCACAACAAGATCAGAGACCATCAATGTTCTTCATCACTGGAGATGCCCATAATGACAGCCAGAGGAAACAAACAAGGGCTGAATAAGGCCAAGCTAGTGGGGGGTGGAAGGTGGGGGGGGGTTCTTGTTTTGCTTTCGAGTTAGTCATAGAATTATAGCCTATGGAGATTAAAGCACTTTACATGTCACCAACTCCATTCTTTAACTAATGAAGGAGAAATAATTAGGTAGTGTGTTCTGTTGTCTTTGGGCTTGTGCAATAAACATTTTGATTTAGGACAGTTTGTGTAGACTACACTAGGCATATTTATGTGCAGTTTATGTGAACTATCCTATAATCTTTGATCCTGGGGAAACACAGGAGAATCATCTAGGGCTAGAGCAGGAAATTAATATTTCCTGGTCTATAATATTCAGTTAATCTGATCCCCCAATATCTTCTCATCAGCCTCACCAGTTAGATCACTCTCTGGGTCCCACCTGTATTCCTTGGCAGAAAGCCAGGAAAAGTAATATGTTGTTAAAAGTTTTCCCACCTACCCCATTTTGACGCATTTGCATAAACTGGATCTCCAGCCATAAGAACAAATCACCTCCAACATACACATGCACAATGAATAAAACTCAGAAGTACAGTATAGGGTCTTCTGCCTTTGGTATATTTCCCTCCCTCCTCTCTCTGCCAGGCATTGGGCTAGGCACTGGGGATACAGAGTTAACAAGCTCTGGTCTCTACCTTGACCTCACAGTGGAGATGAGGTGAAGAACTGGCTATGAAAACCCAGTGTGCAGACTCACTGGAACAAAGGGTGCTGAGGCATATAGGGGAGGATGAGGAGCTACAGTGATAGAGGGTCAGATGGAAGGCTTCGAAATATACCTGACCCTTAAACTGAATCTTGAAAGATGAGTAGGAGTCAGTCTGACAGTTGACCAAGGGCAGAGGGATACCCTCTGATTCTGTGTACCTTAACTTCGGGATGTGACTTTTCGATAGTTGGGCCCACAGTATCTGATGAGTCACAATAGCTACCTACCATTTATTCAACATCTAATATGTGTCAGACTGTAGGACAGTATCAGGGGGTTCATATGTATTTTCTTAATTAATCCTTCCAGCAACCCTTATTAAGGTAGGTGTACAGGTACAGTTCTTTGTTTCTTTTCTTTTCTTTTAAGATTTTATTTATTTATTTATTTGACAGAGATCACAAGTAGGCAGAGAGGCATGCAGAGAGAGAGGAGGAAGCAGGCTCCTGGCTGAGCAGAGAGCCTGATGCGGGGCTCGATCCCAGGACCCTGGGATCATGACCTGAGCGGAACGCAGAGGCATTAACCCACTGAGCCACCCAGGTGCCCCCAGTTCTTTGTTTCTGTAAACCAGAGAAACTGATTGAAATAACTTACACAAAAACATAATCTACTGGAAGAACATATAGGTACAACAGGAGAAGTAGGAGGAAAATCAGGATGGAAGAGTGGCACAAAAAAGCTAGGAAGAAGAGAATGTCAACATGACACAGGGTAAAGTAAGAATAAGACCGAAATGTGTTCACTGATTACTGTGTTCTTGGATTACCACAGAAACTGATTCAGCTAACTTATACAAAAACACAATCTATTGGAAGAACATAGGGTTGCTCTCAGAATTCAAGAAGATGAACAATCATGCCCCAAAAATGGCAGAAACCTGGTGGCTCCGGAAATGTGGGCAGCAGGAACTAATGGGCAGTCCCTTCATAATACCATCTGCAGAAACAATCAGCTGTAACCATTTTCCACCCTTGGGTTACCCCACTCAAGATTATAATTCCACGGAGGCAAAACCTGACTGCCCAAGGGTAAGTCAGGCCACCTTGATTTACACCAGAACTCTACTTGACTTGGGAGAAATCAAGGTGCTTTTAATAGAACAGGGAGAGGGAAATCTGAGTAGACATAAATGATAGTTGTCCATTAGTACAGGTGATATTTTTTTTCTTTATACAGATCAGGAAGCGGCAACTCAGAGAAGCCAAGCAACTCTCCTAAGATTACACAGACAATAAATGACATGGCCAGGATTTCAACTGAGGCCTTCCAGACTCCAAAGTCCAGATGTCTCCCATTCTTCCTGGCTGCCTATTTGCCTGAATTGCATTTGGAGTCAAGCCATGCCTGGTAAGCTAAACTTTGCTGTCAGTCCCAGAGTTGGGTCTGTCTCATCAGTTCCAATATCAGTTCCTAACGGATGGCTCCAGAAACACCTCGCTGTCCCCTCACACAAGCCTATCTTGCTCTGAGGAAACTGCCATGCTCTGCTGCCATCGAGGGAGACAAGAGAATAATAAACCACAACCTGTCTTTCCAATGTGTACCCATTGACTGTTTTGCCCTTGGAACAATACATAATACCCCCTCCACATGCTGACCTTCCAAGTATTTGAAAAGAGCTATCTGTCCCACCCAGATCTTCTCTTCACAAAGCTAAATATCCCTGTTCCTTTAATGATTCCTCATACTGCTATCCCATATAACCACATGGGGATAATTTCCATATGTTGGCTAATTCTCCAAGACTTACATCAGATGAGAATCTGGCCCTGTATGAAAAGAAACCATTTCCTCTTGCTTTCTCTTTCTGATTCATTAGATTTCATATAAACCTTTCTGATGACTACCTGCTGTTTTTAGATTCAGCTGCAACCCAATATGACTCACTAGGCAAAATTCTCATTCTTCAGTCTTCGTTTATCTTTTCCCACCAACCCTAGGCCCCAAAAAGCACCCTTCAGAACCTACAGCCAAAGGGCAATATATGTCCATGAAAAACACCAAGTTTGACTTCTTCCCATTTTTTAGTTTATATGTAGTCATATGACTTTTTAAAATAAAGGTTATTATTCAATGTAAATAATTTTAAGTTTGAACAGCTGTAACCACATCCTCCAAAGAAAATACCCTGAAAGGTTGTTCAAGGTATTGTATGCCAGATCCATCCCCCTAAATCTCTTTAATTGTTCTTTCCACTCAAAAAAAAAAAAAAAAAAAGGTAGAGATTTGAAAAGTGTTGAGCATTTGTAGGGCATTTCCTCATGAAGACATTAGTTATGCTGTTTCTGAAACAAAATGTCTCATGATATAAACAGTCATGGAACCTCAAAGCTTGAGTTGGAAGAAAAAAAAGGAGAATTGCAGGGGCTCCTGGGTGGCTCAGTGGGTTAAACCTCTGTCTTCGGCTCAGGTCATGGTCTCAGGGTCCTGGGATCAAGCCCTGCATTGGGCTCTCTGCTCAGCAGGGAGTCTGCTTCCCTTCCTCTCTCTCTCTGCCTACTTGTGATCTTTGTCTGTCAAATAAATAAATAAATTTTTTTTTAAAAAAGGAGAATTGCAAATATAGGGAAAGAAGTTCAGGATTTTTCTGGTCAGAACATTATAGCCAGACAACTCAGAAGACTGGGGCTGGCTCTGGATAGGGGATCGAGTCCCACATCGGGCTCCTTGCTCGGCAGGGAGCCTGCTTCTCCCTCTGCCTCTGCCTGCCTCTCTGTCTGCCTGTGCTCGCTCTCTCTCCCTCTCTCTCTCACAAATAAATAAATAAAATCTTTAAAAAAATACAAAAAAAAAAAATAGAAGAACTGGACTGAATGAAACCATGTCCTAGGCTCAGCATATGATCGGCCACAGTCAAGTGGTTCCCATCATTTCACTCTTCAGAAGGTGATTAAAAATCTACCATTTATGACTTGCACATCATGGAAAATAAACTCAGTGATACTTTTGTCGTGTGGACTCCGTTGATGACAAATTACTACATGATTTTGAATGTCCCTTCCACAAAACCATTGGTCAGTGACCATTTCTCTAGGGACATTATCTTTAAGAATGAGCCTTGGCAAGAGGACAGAGCAGTTTCTATTTCTATATTGTGTTGTTCCATCTAGAACAAAGGGACAGAGAGTTTCTCCCAGTTTTCTGTTTGACTGGACTTAATATATGCAGGCTAAAAGAATGAATTGCTAAACGGACCTGATTGCTTCTGTAGCCATAGGACCTTAGTTTTTTGAAGTGATGAATCTCAGAAGACTCATTAAAAGTCATCTGGTGCAAACCTTTGTCTGATGCAAAAATGCCTCCAGAAGGCCATTGATCAGTGATGTTTAACATAGTGGCTACATTAGCACATGCGGTTAGGACTCCTGCCACCTTCCAAAGCAGCTAATTTTATTTTGAGGTGTTTCTAAATGTTACACCTTTTCTCTGTTCAACAGAAATCTACCACCTGTTGGTCTAGAGCCAAGGAGAATGTCCCTAAACATTCCAGTATCTTTCATCTGCTCTTCCTTCATTTCACATAATTCCCAGAATCTTTACTTCCTTGGTCATCCTTTTAGTGCAGACCTTATTTCGTTCCAAATCCTAATTATGCATATAATTAGAATCTAGTCCTTCTACTGGGTGAGCATCCTGGATTTGTAGAGGTCTAGAGTTCAAGCTTTAGGATGGCAAGAGTTGTATTTGTTTCACCAGCAACTAGTAATGCCTAATATGTTGTAGGTACTCAAAAAGTATTTTCTGAATGAATGACTTTGGCCTTTTCTTTAGCTGCTTTGGGTAATTACCAGGATTGTCAAACAACCACTTTCCTTCTAATGGACAGGAGACCATGCTCTTTGTGTTTTAATTTGAATAAAGGAACAGCTCCAGTAGGCAGAACCATGTTAGACTTGCTGGAAGGCTGATAACTTATGCTTTAAAATGTTAAACTACATGGAAACATCACTACTAGAGAATAATTCAAACACTGGGCAACTCTGCCTCAACATATGTTGTACTGATGTTTTCAAGTACCTTTGTGATTCATATAACTTTCTAGGATCTTTTGATTAACAGGAGAAAAATTCATATATCAGCAAGAGGAAAAACTTTGGAATTTTGCTTTACTCATGTATGTTATTGCCTGAATTTACAGAAGACCACTTCTGGCACCTGGCTGCGAGGCTAAACTGGATAATTCACTATTTGCATTGCTGTGTACCCCTCTAAGTGACTTTTGAGATGGGTGTGGATATGAGTGATTCCAGTGGAGTGAAATATAGCTGTCACATATTTTATGCTCACTTGAAAAGCACAGAACACGAAAGTCCTGTGATAGCATCTCAACATTTCCAGCCTCCATGAACAGACTTTGGCTTGTCCTTGATCAACAGGAGATGCATCCAGGTCTTCTGTCCACCACACCCAAATGCAGTATAGGACTTCTCTGGGAAGTGCTATAGATCAGCAGGCACCACCCACTAAGGACAAGAAAACAATCTACTAATGGGCTTTATTATCCCTGCTACCACTACCAGTTCTAGTAAAATTAAGTTACTTTAAACATATTTTTCTATAGTGCCCTCATACTGGGCTCACTCTTACGTGTTCTCTCTCTCATTCTGTTTGTTTCTGTGTGTGTACATGTGCATTTAGTTTCATTTTTACACTTCCACGAATAGCAAGAAGACTGCAGAAGGCACAGCTAATCAGTCCTCCAGTTCTGGCAAGGAATTACAAACCAAAGGAAATCAGCTTTAAAAGCTTTTTTGGCCCCTCATATTATTATTAAGCTAAGCCTAATGAGGATACGAGGGGGGGAAAGGAGGCAGTATATTTTCTACAGAAACTATTTAGAGACATGGTAATATATACAGTTTCTGTTTAAAAAAAAAAAAAAGGAAGGGGGAGTTCCTTCTTCTCTTCCTAAGGTTTGAAATAATCCTTAAAGCCAACATAATTATAGCACTTATTTCTACTCAACATCTCTTTTGTTAGCTTTCTCCAACCTCAACCTTGCATATCCTCCAACACTAGAAACCACCTCATTTAAACTAAAAAAAAAAAGAAAAGAAATACTGTAAAACAAAAAGACTCTTAATCATATATGGTTTTAATTTTTAGGAAAGACCAACAGTTTATTAAAGAAAAACAGAAATTAAGTAACTAATAGCAAAATCTGTTCTTGGTGATCCTAGACTGACCTTTTCCTAAGATTACTTCTATTGTTGTAACTGGGAAACAATACCTTTTGGGGGACAGGATTCTGTCTGTAAACAAGTAATTATAATTCACAGTGAAGATCAAATATTCACTAACAAACTTTTTTTCATTTTTCCTAAACCTCCTTGACCAAAACCTCAGTAGGCTCTATTTCTGCAATTTCCACAGAAGGATTTCACTAAGAGTTTTGGCTATCTTTCTTCTAGTTCCTATTGCTGTTGGTTGGAATTCTCCACAGCCGTCTGACTCAGTCTAGGGACTGAGAATAGGAGCCTTCACATTATGAAGTTCAAGGCTTCTATAAAAGAGGGCCAGACAGTGTAACCACAACTGGTTAAATAAAGGCCGAGGGAAAAAGGCAAAATAATTATGGGGAAAACTCCCACGTCTTATGGAGGACTTGCTGATTTGAGTTTTCTTTTTCACTTTTATTCAAATAAAAGGTTTAGTAAAAGGTGTTTATATGTGCCTTCTTGACCTTCCAAGTGATAACCAAAATGTATGCAGTGGGAAGATTTTAATTCCAAACTTCTCTACTGTGTCAGATCATTACAATTTTTGGTGCATGGAGGACAAGCAGGGAGCAGAACACCCCACTGTAATGGTATTTACTTGTTTATAGGTCTGTCTCTCCTACTCAGTTGGAGATTTTATCAAAGGCAAGAACTGTGCCCTTTGTTTCTTTTATCCCTAAAGCCTTGTTGAATGCCTGGTACCTAGCCAATAAATATTTGTCGAATTAATCCATGAAGGTAAATTGAAAGTATGCCATTAACGTTAATTGTTATTACTGGCAAGACCTTCTGTAGGCAAGAAAACTGGCCCACTATGGCTCTGGTAACCACTGTGTCTTCTGAGGCCCAACATTAAGCCCTTTTTCATTCTCCCTGCCAAGCATGGAGACTAAGAAGGCCTCAGTTTGATTTCCATATTTGGATCACGCTGAGTGCAGACCCCAATTCTATAATCCACTTCCTTCTGAGGCTGTTGGCATCTCTGGAGTCAGGAAGTAACATCTGCTTCGGTGAGCTGATTACCAATGAGAAAAAAGAGGTAAAGGCCAGCGTTAGGTGGGGTCTGGCTTAGCTTCAAAGCAGGCATATGGCTTGTATCTTAATGAGAGAGTTTACATATTCAGGAAAGATACATCTGAAGGGCAAATTAACTGGTTCAAGAATAAGCGCATAAATAAAATGCTGCTGATTAGATTTCTCTAAGTCAGTGGCAAACTATCTTGTAAAAGCCCTCATTTTTCTGCTTCCCTCTCAGTTCCTACTCTATCACTTCAGTTGGGGCCCTGGTTGCCTGGATTACTTTAGGGGTTCCTTGTGATCTGCCTTTGCTGGATGTCTCTTTACACCAAATCTGCTCCACAAACCATAATGTTAATCTCCCCAAAACACCATTTTCATTTGCTCAAAAACAATCAAGGTTTTCCCTCAGGGGGAAACAGAGTACCAATCTAGCTCTCTTTTTTTTTTTTTTGGACACTAATTCATATAGTCTCCTGATTCCTTTCTGCTATCTTTGCTTGTCACAGTTGTTTACAAAGTCCTATTTACATTGCTTTACTTCTCCAAGTTCTGCCCACCCTTCCAGCTTCAGTTCAAACCCCATCTATTCCACAAGACCTTCTATCATCATTCGAGTCCTTAACAACACTTCCTTCTCTGAACAATTAAAGAACTACAGAACACTGGGAAGGGAATAATGTGATTCTGTATTTTAAATATCCATTTTCAAATATCCTTTATTGAAACATAATTCAGTGGGATAAATGCAGAGGTTTTTTTTTTTAGAAATCTTAATATAAGCCTACAGACGGTCCAATGCGATGCAGAGAACAGAGACTCAGTCTAATGAGATAAAACCAGTGTGGCAGGATGGGATGCTCTACCTACCTCATCCTCTTTGTCCCTTCCCATTGTTGTCACTTTTAATTATACCATCTCATTAAAGAAGTGAATAGTAATCAGACAAGAAAAAGGTTTTAGTTTCAAGAGAACTCTGAAGAATGGGAGGATCCAGGTGAGAAGAATCTGCTATTTGGATCTGAATGGTCACAGCTGAAATGGGACTAGCTGGCTTGGGTATAAAGAGAGCTGGAAATTGTGACAAGATGGCGGGGTAGTAGGAAGAGGCGCCTTTTCAGCCGTACCCCAAAGTGAGCTGATTACCTACCAAAGAACTCCAATCACCCATGAAATCAGCCTGAGATCAGAATTATACAGGTCTGGATCTCTACAGGGGCAGAAGACGCCAGTGGGCAGGTAAAGCAGAATGGGAACTGCGGACTGATATCCGAAGATAAACGAAAGGGGGAGGGAGCCACCAGAGGCGACCGGTGGGAAAGTCATACCCCAATACGAGCGAGAGTGCCCTGCGTCTGGGGACCAGCATTAACTTGGAGACTGGTTGAAAGCACTCCAAAAGAGCAAAGGATCGCGGGGGGAAATTGTGGGAATCGGGGCGGCTAGGGACAGGGGCTTAAGTCCCCGGTCCCAGACAGCCTCCCCGGCGCTGAGGCAGAGAGAGTGCGGCGGAGAAACCGCTCTTGGTCCCTAAGCCGCCAGCGCACCGGAGAATGGGTGGGTTCGGCTCCTGTGAGGGGATGGGAGCCGCGCCGGTCTGCAGAATGCGCGCTAGCCCTACCACAAAGCTCGAGATACGCGCGCACGTCCCTCATGCTCCCCTGAGTTACAAAGGCCCGGCCGGCGCTCTTTGACCCGCGCCATTGTTTCAAAACCTAAGCCGCGTGCCAGAAACTCTTCCCCTGACAGAGGCGCGCAAAAGCCCAGCCTGGGGCTTACGGACCAGCGCCCCGTTCTCAGTGCCCCAGACGCCCGCCCGACCCATAGCTGCCTCTGAAAAGAGGTGCGCGCAAGCCGGGCATTCCCAGCCCGGGCCAGCGGCAAAATCTCAGTGTGCGACTGCTGCTTGGAACCTCTCTGGCGGTCGGGAGCTCCCAGACAGCCGCCACTGCCTCGGCTTTGGATACGAGCAAAAGATCCTGTGCCCCCAGGGTCTGCAACTTGGAACCTGCTCTGCCAGCAGCCAAGGGGGAATTTATTCAGCTTCTGCACCCAGACTGAGGCTTCTCTCTGAGAGGGAGATCAGGGTGCCGTTTGATTTCTTCTAATACTACAAAAACCATCAAAGGTGGTCAAGGTGAGAGGAAAAAAAGTGAACAAGCATAAAAACCGCTTTTTATGCCTGAAAGCCTGAAAAAAACCCAGTTTCCCCAGAGCCCACCCCCTTGAGGGGGGCGGGAGGACTCAACTCAGGAAACATCATTGACTGACAACCCACGTGGCAGGCCCCTCCCCCAGAAAACAAACCAAGAAAGAAAAAAAAAAGGACTACAAGAGAACAACCACTACTTCATAGGAAAACTTGTATGTTCACTCATTTCCACTATTCCTGTTCATTTTTTTTTTTTTACACATAGGTAATTTTTTTAACCGATTTACCATCACAGCAAGCTGTACAGTACATCAAATTCCATAATACCTTTCTAACCTGAACTTTTTGATACATACACCTATGTTTTTCTTTTGCATTTTTATTTTTTGAATTCCTTTTTTAAAATTTTAGTTTCGTTCAGTCTAGTTTATTCCTTTTTATCTTTATCTTCTAATATTCATATAGAGTTAAACTTGAAAATAATCTCCTTTCCCCAATCAATACTACCCCTATAGGTAAACCAATTTTTAATCCCCTTTATCTTAGGAAAGTTGAGTCCTTTAACAAAGATATCAAGATACATCCAGGAAGAATCAAAACAACCTTCCTCGCACACACTGAGAATTTATAAGAACTCTCCCATCTTCTTCCACCAGTGTTTCTGTGTTTTTTGTGTTTGTCCTGATAGCATATAAATTTTACACTTGTGGTTCTTTTTGACGAGGTTCTTTCTTTACTTGCATATATATATATTTTTTTCTCTTGCCATATACTTGTATCAGATTTTTAATCTCTTTTTGTTTGTCTACTTCATAAATCTTACCTTGGGGCCCATCTGGGCTGAACCTTCTTTTTCATCTTCCCTTTCTTTCCTGTCTCTATCTCTCTCTCTTTTTCCCTTCTTTTCTTTTTATCTTTTTTTTCTTTTCTTTTGTCTCTCGTTTGGGTGGGGAATCCTGATTGCTCAGAAGTGTTCCAGGGTGCACCTTGACTGCACCAGAGTTGATACATCCAGCTACATCTATTCAGTCATCTCCCATCAAAATGACTAGGAGGAGGAATGCCCAACAGAAGAAAAATACAGAGGATGGACCTTCTGCAACAGAGCTAACGGCTATCAACATAGACAATATGTCGGAAAGAGAATTCAGGCTAACAATTATCCAGGCAATAGCTAGGTTGGAGAAAGCCATGGATGACCAAACAGAATTGCTTAGGGCCGAACTGAAAGCGACCAGACAGGATGTTCACAATGTTAGGGCGGAGCTTAAAGCTACCAGGGAGGAGGTTCACAATGCTCTCAATGAGTTCCAATCTAATCTAAACTCTCTCAAAGCTAGGGTAACTGAGACAGAAGATAGAATTAGTGATCTGGAAGACAAACAGATAGAGAGAAAGGATCAGGAGGAAGCCTGGAACAAACAGCTTAAAAACCACGAAAACAGAATCAGGGAAATAAATGATGCCATGAAGCGTTCCAACGTCAGAATTATTGGAATCCCTGAAGGGGAGGAGAAAGAAAGAAGTCTAGAAGATATAGTGGAACAAGTCCTTCATGAAAATTTTCCCGATATCGTGAATGGAACCAGCGTTCATGTACTAGAGGCTGAACGGTCTCCACCCAAGATTATACATTCCAAAAAAACATCACGACACCTGATAGTCAAATTGAGGATTTATAATTGTAGGTATAATCTCTTGAAAGCCTCCAGGGCAAAGAGGCTCCTTACTTACAGAGGGAAGCCCATCAGAATAATGTCAGACCTGTCCACAGAGACCTGGCAAGCCAGAAGAGGCTGGCAAGATATATTCAGGGCACTAAATGAGAAGAACATGCAGCCAAGAATACTTTATCCAGCAAGACTGACATTCAAAATGGATGGAGAGATAAAGAGTTTTCAAGACCGGCAAGGCTTAAAAGACTATGCAACCACCAAGCCGACACTGCAGGAAATATTAAGGGGGGTTCTATAAAAGAGGAAAAATCCCAAGAGTAGCATTGAACAGAAATATAGAGACACTCTGCAGAAAGAAAGACTTCAAAGGTAACTCGATGTCAATAAAAACGTATCTATCAATAATCACTCTCAATGTAAATGGCCTAAATGCACCCATAAAATGGCACAGGGTTGCAGACTGGATAAAACGACAGGACCCATCCATATGTTGTCTACAAGAGACCCATTTTGAACCTAAAGATACACGCAGACTGAAAGTGAAGGGATGGAGCAGCATCTTTCATGCCAATGGGCCTCAAAAGAAGGCTGGGGTAGCGATTCTCATATCAGATAAATTGGACTTCAAACTAAAGACTATAGTCAGAGATACAGAAGGACACTACATAATCCTTAAAGGGACTATCCACCAAGATGATCTAACAATTGTAAATATCTATGCTCCCAATATGGGAGCAGCCAATTACTTAAGAAAACTGTTAATCAAGATAAAGAGGCATATTGATATGAATACACTAATCGTAGGAGATCTTAACATGCCTCTTTCAGAATTAGACAGATCATCGAAGCAGAAAATCAATAAAGAAACAAGAGCATTGAATGACACATTGGACCAGATGGACCTCATAGATATATACAGAACATTCCACCCTAAAACAACAGAATACTCATTCTTCTCAAGTGCACACGGAACCTTCTCCAGAATAGACCACATACTGGGTTACAAATCAGGACTCAACTGATACCAAAAGACTGAGATGATTCCCTGCATATTCTCAGATCACAATGCTTTGAAACTGGAGCTCAATCACAAGGAAAAGTTCCGAAGGAACTCAAACACCTGGAAGCTAAAGACCACCTTGCTTAAGAATGCTTGGATCAACCAGGAGATCAAAGAAGAACTGAAACAATTCATGGAAACCAATGAGAATGAAGACACTTCGGTCCAAAACCTATGGGATACAGCAAAGGCGGTCCTAAGGGGAAAATATATAGCCATCCAAGCCTCCCTCAAAAAAAATTGAAAAATCTAGAACACATCAGCTGTCTCTACACCTTAAAGAACTGGAGAATCAACAACAAATCAAACCAACTCCACACATAGGAAGGGAAATCATCAAGATTAGGGCTGAGATCAATGAGGTAGAAACCAGAGATACAGTAGAACGTATCAATGAAACTAGAAGCTGGTTTTTTGAAAGAATCAATAAGATCGATAAGCCACTGGCCACACTAATCCAAAAGAAAAGAGAGAAAGCCCAAATTCATAAAATTATGAATGAAAAGGGAGAGATTACAACTAACACCAAGGAAGTAGAAACAATCATCAGAAGTTATTATCAACAGTTATATGCCAATAAGCTTACCAACCTAGACGAAATGGATGCATTCCTGGAAAAATATAAACTACCAACATTGAGCCAGGAAGAAATCGACAACCTGAATAGACCGATATCTAATAACGAGATTGAATCAGCAATCAAAAACCTCCCAAAAAACAAGAGCCCAGGACATGACGGACTCCCTGGGGAATTCTACCAAACCTTCAAAGAAGAAATAACACCTATTCTCCTGAAGCTGTTTCAAAAAATTGAAGCAGAAGGAAAACTTCCAGACTCTTTTTATGAAGCCAGCATTACCCTGATCCCCAAACCAGGCAAGGACCCTACCAAAAAGGAGAATTTCAGACCAATATCACTGATGAATATGGATGCTAAGATTCTCAACAAGATTCTAGCCAACAGGATCCAACAGCACATTAAAAAGATTATCCACCATGATCAGGTGAGATTCATCCCTGGGCTACAAGGATGGTTCAACATTTGCAAATCAATCAATGTGATACAACAAATTAATATGAGAAGAGAGAAGAACCACATGGTCCTCTCAATTGATGCAGAAAAAGCATTTGACAAAATCCAGCATCCGTTGCTGATTAAAACGCTTCAAAGTATAGGGATAGAGGGAACATTCCTGAACCTCATCAAATCTATCTATGAAAGACCCACAGCAAATATCATCCTCAATGGGAAAAAGCTTGCAGCCTTCCCATTGAGATCAGGAACAAGACAAGGATGCCCCACTTTCACCACTCTTGTTCAACATAGTATTAGAAGTCCTAGCAACAGCAATCAGACAACAGAGAGAAATAAAAGGTATCCAAATTGGTAATGAAGAAGTCAAACTCTCTCTCTTCGCAGATGACATGATTCTTTATATGGAAAACCCAAAAGACTCTACCCTCAAACTACTAGAACTCATACAATTCAGCAATTCAGCAGCGTGGCAGGATACAAAGTCAATGTGCAGAAATCAGTGGCTTTCTTATACACTAACAATGAAAATACAGAAAGTGAAATTAGAGAATCGATTCCATTTACTATAGCACCAAGAACCATAAGATACATGGGAATAAACCTAACCAAAGAGGTAAAGGATCTGTACTCAAGGACCTACAGAACACTCATGAAAGAAATTGAAGAAGACACAAATAGATGGAAGACCATTCCATGCTCTTGGATCGGAAGAATAAACATTGTTAAAATGTCTATACTGCCTAGAGCAATCTATACTTTTAATGCCATTCCGATCAAAATTCCACCGGCATTCTTCAAAGAGCTGGAGCAAATAATCCTAAAATTTGAATGGAATCAGAAGAGACCCCGAATCGCTAAGGAAATGTTGAAAAACAAAAATAAAGCTGGCGGCATCACGTTACCTGATTTCAGGCTTTATTACAAAGCTGTGATCACCAAGACAGCAAGGTACTGGCATAAAAACAGACACATAGACCAGTGGAACAGAGTAGAGAGACCAGATATGGACCCTCTACTCTATGGTCAATTAATCTTCGACAAAACAGGAAAAAATATACAGTGGAAAAAAGACAGTCTCTTCAATAAATGGTGCTGGGAAAACTGGACAGCTATATGTAGAAGAATGAAACTCGACCATTCTCTTACACCGTACACAAAGATAAACTCAAAATGGATAAAAGACCTCAACGTGAGACAGGAATCCATCAGAATCCTAGAGGAGAACATAGGCAGTAATCTCTTCGATATCAGCCACAGCAACTTCTTTCAAGATACGTCTCCAAAGGCAAAGGAAACAAAAGCGAAAATAAACTTTTGGGACTTCATCAAAATCAAAAGCTTCTGCACAGCAAAGGAAACAGTCAAAAAAACAAAGAGGCAACCCACGGAATGGGAGAAGATATTTGCAAATGACAGTACAGACAAAAGGTTGATATCCAGGATCTATGATGAACTCCTCAAACTCAACACACACAAAACAGGCAATCACATCAAAAAATGGGCAGAAGATATGAACAGACACTTCTCCAATCAAGACATACAAATGGCTATCAGACACATGAAAAAATGTTCATCATCATTAGCCCTCAGGGAGATTCAAATTAAAACCACATTGAGATATCACCTTACACCAGTTAGAATGGCCAAAATTAACAAAACAGGAAACAACATGTGTTGGAGAGGATTGGAGAAAGGGGCACCCTCTTACACTGTTGGTGGGAATGCAGGTTGGTGCAGCCTCTTTGGAGAACAGTGTGGAGATTCCTCAAGAAATTAAAAATAGAGCTTCCCTATGACCCTGCAATTGCACTCCTGGGTATTTACCCCAAAGACACAGATGTCGTGAAAAGAAGGGCCATCTGTACCCCAATGTTTATAGCAGCAATGGCCACGGTTGCCAAACTATGGAAAGAACCAAGATGCCCTTCAACGGATGAATGGATAAGGAAGATGTGGTCCATATACACTATGGAGTATTATGCCTCCATCAGAAAGGATGAATACCCAACTTTTGTAGCAACATGGATGGGACTGGAAGAGATTATGCTGAGTGAAATAAGTCAAGCAGAGAAAGTCAATTATCATATGGTTTCACTTATTTGTGGAGCATAACAAATAGCATGGAGGACAAAGGGCGTTAGAGAGGAGAAGGGAATTTGGGTAAACTGGAAGGGGAGGTGAACCATGAGAGACTATGGACTCTGAAAAACAATCTGAGGGGTTTGAAGTGGCGGGGGGATGGGAGGTTGGGGTACCAGGTGGTGGGTATTATAGAGGGCACGGCTTGCATGGAGCACTGGGTGTGGTGAAAAAATAATGAATAATGTTTTTCTGAAAATAAATAAATTGGAAAAAAAAATTAAAAAATAAATTGTGTTTCACAATCTAAAAATTATATAAGATAAATTTTAAAAATATAAGCATATTTTAATACATATATGAAACTTAAGAGTATTTTTATGGTTGATTATCATTATAATAACATAAAATAACATTACTTTCATCATATAATTTGGTCTTCACAAAAATTTCTAATATATTTAGATCCATTCCTTACATTTGAAGTAACTAAGGTAAAACAGAGATTAAGTGACTTGTGTTAACATCCCCTAGCTATTAAATGGCAAATCTAAGACTTGGAAAAAAAAAAAAAAAAAAAAGAGGGCTGGAATGAAGATGAGCTCCCCAAGGAGAAACTGGTAGGAAAGATGGAGGAGAGAATCCCAAGAGACAGGGTGTTTCCAGGCATCCATTCAAGGCTCAGATAACACAGCAGAAGGTAGCTTGAGGAGTACAACAGCAATGATAACAAAAAAATGTCCTACACTTTGGGCTCTATATTGATTTCTGGGCAGCTATGAGTGATACTGGATTATTCCTGGTAGTGAACTGAACTGATCACATACCCATTTTCAGAAGATGTAGAGTATAACAGCAGGGATACTCCAGCTGGAAAGGGACTAGATCTGGCCGCTCTGTCAAAGAGATTCTTTTATGAAAAGAGGAGGGGGGAGGTGGTTTGGTGGTGGCAGAAATGAAGATTACATCAGGGGAAAATTCACCTGAATGGTTCAAGCAGCCATAACAGAAAGGAAGAATATTTATCTAAAGGCAACTACATATATTTTAGTGGAAATGCCTAGAAGTGCTGGACTTAAATGTCTCAAAGTGCTAGACTTAAAGTCTAAACCTTGTCACCTATTCTTGAGCATTCTTGGCACTTATGCAAGGTCTTGTGTTTTTTTAGAACACATTTTTAAAACATTTTTGATGGCCACCAGCACTAGAAAATATCTTACACAAGCTAATGTTTAATGGAAAAAAATACTAGGGATAAATATGATACATTTTGATATTTTATAATCTGGTAAGGTCTTTTTAAAATTTGAACAATGCTGATCAAGACCTACTAAATTGGCTTCATGGTCCACTAAGGAGAAAACTATGTTACAGCAATTAGGCATGGCTGATTTTGGAGACCGTAAGAGCTGAGAGACACCCAGACCTGGTTCCAAGCATGTTTTAAGGGATTGCCAAGGATACCACTGGTAGATGGGTGTAAAGTTTTCTTATCACTTTTAAGCTATATCCTTCATTGCTTTGGCCCTATAGGTGCAAGCAAACTCCTTAAGAAACCACACAAGAGTGGAGGGACTACTTGGGGAGTCTCCATCTCACGTCACAGTGGTCCTTAGAGGAAGAATAGATGTTCACAACAGACCAAAGCTCACTCTCTGAAGCAGGACCATGTCTTTATATCCTATTTAGCACCCAACATGGTGCCCTTTATGAAGAAAGTACATAGTAAAATGTCTCCTTCATTTTGAGGTAATACATTCTAGAATAGTGACTTTCAATTTTTTATTTTTAAGTTTTTTGTTTTTTGTTTAAGATTTTATTTATTTATTTGACAGACAGAGATCACAAGTAGGCAGAGAGGCAGGCAGAGAGAGAGGAGGAAGCAGGTTCCCTGCTGAGGAGAGCCCGCGATGCGGGGCTCGATCCCAAGACCCCGAGATCAGGACCCGAGCCGAAGGCAGAGGCCTCAACCTACTGAGCCACCCAGGCAACCCGTGACTTTCAATTTTTAAACAATATTCTTCCTTTTGATAAACATGCGCTCACATTTCTGATCATACACTGAAGATCTGACCCTAGACTTTCTTCGTTCTAACACTTCATTGGTGATTACCTGATCTAGAATATTAATAGAAGAGGGAATTAGCATTTGTTAAAAACCATTAAGCTTTAAGCATAAAGTACAATTGATCTCATTTATATTTTCAGCAATTTTATCAGCTAATTACTACTTTCCCCATTTTAGATGAAAAAACTGGAACTCCATGAGGTTAAGAAACTTGCTTAAGGACCCAGAGCTAGGATATTCCAGAGCCAGGATGTAAACACACATCTGCATGATTCTAAAGCTTATATTCTTTCTATGCCTTTAGAACAAGTCTCACAAGGAAACCAAGACTTTATGGCCTTGGTGAGATAAATATTGATCTGGGTACAGGTAATTAGCTCTCTCAAAGTTTTCCTTGTAAGCTAGGCGTATTGGTCAACATTTCTGAGTCTCGGCTTTTCCATTTCTGAAATGGGGATCATGTCCTCCTCACAAGAAGACCACTGGGAAGATTAAATGAGATGATTTACATGAAATATAAACTGTGGGCTATTTTATAAATGTAAGATGCCATGTCTTCCTGTAAAGGACAATGATAAATGTAATAACTTTTCAAAATTATCTAGTATCTGCCTAAAAAATGATAAACAATCAATAAACTGTCCTTTCCTTTTCTTCTTTCTTAAGATGTTAGGTGAGAAATCCACACTGAGCAACCCAATAAAACTCTGTAGGTTAATCTGGCAAGATCCAGGGTAAACATGCCAAGTCATACCCATTTCGAGCCGGGAGAGGCAGAGCTTGAGAGCCCTTAAGAAGACACATGCTCACTGATGTAATTCTAATTTGGCGTCCTGTCTAAATATTACATGAATGGCACCAGTGGTGAAGGTGTAAGTTCAGGCTGTCAAGCAGCAATTTCAGAAAGGACTTTTTTACCTTTGGAAAATAAATGGGATCCTGGCTCAATTGGCAATTTCATTTCTGTCCATCTTGTAGAAACCTAGCAGTATGCATTAACCTGAGGAAAGATCAAGGCAACAGGAGATAGCTTTTGTTCCCATTCAAATTAAGGGTCATTAATGATATTTAACTGCTTTCCAGTATCATAAGCTATCATCTTCTTCTTCAAATGATCTCCCAGTTCTCCAGATGCCTCAACTCCTCACTACCAGAGTATACTATAGTTTATTACAGATTTCACAACCAGACTCTCTTGACAGAAGTCAGAGGACCAAAAGAATGAAGGCTCATTTTTTAAAATTCTCTTTCTTAAAAAACAAGCGAACAAACAAACAAACAAACAAAACCCTCTTTCCTCTCCAGCATTTCTGCCATAGCTGCATTTCCAAGCTAACCACTTACAAGTCACAATCTTTTTATCCATCACTTCCTCTCAAGTTCATTTCATAGGCATCTTCCTCTGTTTATATACTTTGTCCCCCAGTTCATAGGGAGCCTCTGATTGAAAGTGTTGCTGAAGAGAATTCCTAACCCTGGCTCACAGGAAACAGAATAGAAGAAATTTTGTTCAACTCACTGCTGAAGGCCAATTTCAAGATGGAATATAGAGAACATTTGTTTTACAATGTGGGAAGACCTCATCCCCTGCCACTGAAAAGATCATGGACAAGGCTGGGAAGACCTAGTGTATCTCTCAGGGTTGTGAGAATTAAGTGAGCTACCAGAAGTAAACATGCCTCATAAATTACAAAATATTTTACAAATGCAAGAAAGGTTTTGTGTCAGAGGCTAGAGAGCCCAAGGCTCATTAGTCTCCTTTTACATGCTCTGATGGAAAGAGAACAGATATAAAAATAATAAACCAGAGAACCAAGTGAAGATCTTGAAATGCACAGGAAACACATTCAACATGCCTTAAAATTCAGGGGTTAGTAATGTCTGGATTAGAAAACACAATGTGGACCTGAGGCCAACATGGAATTGCTCTAATACTCTCTTGTCTCCAGGCCATCAGATTTACCTGACTGGTGACTCAGCAGGCTCCAAATCCATTTACCCAATCAGCCATGGACCTGAGAACAGAAAGGAGCTCCTGAGCTAAAGCGGGAAGAGACTTTGCCGACCACAAAAACTACAGCCCATAAATGACATGCTCACTCTTCTTCTATAAGGAAGAGAGAAGTAGGTGAGTAAAGAAAGGTCCTTGACAGTACCCAGGGAAGAGAGGGCAGAAACCAATGAAATACAGGGTATGGAGTGGAGAATAAATGTTACCCTTTGTTTACATTCCTTGCAGGGGACAATTCATCATAATTTATATTTCTCAATATACAGCAAAGAGATTCATAATTAATTTGGGTAACTGACTTTTCTGTTGCATTCTAGTCTTTCAATTATTCTCTGTAGATTTGGTTCACTATGATTAGTTTGTAACTGTATTATAAATAAAAGTACAAATTCAGGATCAAAGGTGATAAAGATCAAGAAACCAATGGGTGAGTTAAAGAGAGGTGAAAAAGCATTTAGGTTGCTTTACTAAGTTATGTTTACCCAATATATTATACGCACTTGTGGTAACAAAATATACTTAGAGTTATTAAAAAAGTCTTATTCTTAAAATTCTTGTAGGAAAAATAATTTTGTTATGATCTTAAATTTGATAGGCATAACCTCCTTTTACCATTGAATCAATTGTTTTTGTAACACATGTTTCCTCAGAGAGACAATAATGATATTATAGCAGACTATATTTTGTGCATCAAATATCTGCTATGCATCTGCCATGTGTTAGACACCATGAGGGATTCAGAATTGAACAAGACATGGTTTATGCTCTAAACAGCCAACAGGAGAGAAAATAGAAAGCTGATAATAATGTGAACTAAATGTATACAGCTATAACACAGATTGGAATGGGTAAGTGCTCAGGTAGGGTCCATATGTGTATTAAGTAATAGGGTTATTACTAATTTGAGTAGGACTTTGGGGAGAACAGAGAGACCCAGGAAG
Organism: Neogale vison; assembly: GCF_020171115.1. Lineage (NCBI taxonomy): Eukaryota > Metazoa > Chordata > Mammalia > Carnivora > Mustelidae > Neogale > Neogale vison. The sequence continues at coordinate 159,024,865 of NC_058094.1, read as the reverse complement.
GATCTCAGGGAGAAGACAGCATTTGAGCTATCTTTGGAAGGTGGGTATTATTTAGACATACAAAGAGGATAGGTAAGACATGATGGGGAAAGGAATAGTGAGAAAGGCACTGAATGGCATGTCAATTATAAAGAGAGAGTAGCTCTTGTTGACTAGATTGGGGCTCACCAAGGGAAACATGATATAGAAAGCTAAGTAGAGGCCACAAAGAGGAGAACCCTTCTTGCCAAGCCAGGGATTTTGGACTCTACTCTCCACTGGCAGGAGGGATTTATAACAAACCCAGGAACAAATTGCAGGATTCCTTGCCTCTTTGGTATGTATAAACCTTGGCTCTTTCCCCAAAGGATAAGAGGTGGATGGAGATTCTTTGGGAGGATGTCATAATTGTCCAGGCAGGAGTTGTTTGCCTGAGCTAGGGTGGCAGCTGGGAGAATCTCAAGTGGGGAATGAATGGGAAATGTACTGCTCAGAAAGAATGGATGGGATCTGATTCCCTTGATGTCAACCCAGAAATGTCAAGATCCATTTACTTTAACAGAGATTCCCCTCAGAGACGTAATTTATAAATCAGTTTTTATCAAGAATAAAAATAAAATTATTTAAGTAAGTACAAGTTGGCTTCAACCCATTGATTTTCACGCACTGCTGCTCCATTTTCAGAGACAGACAACACTGCAGACAGAAACTTGCCTGGAGTTTTGAAACCCACTTTCCAATTCAGCTTTTCCCCAAGCTGTCTGTCCCTGTTTTATCCTTTCACATATAGGGCTGCCTGTACCATTTATTTTGCACAAAGGGTTTTCATGGCTATAAATCAGTTTGAAAATCATTAACTAATCCCAACTTCATAGATGAAGAAACTTGGAGGACATCACAATTTCTGAACTCTAGGTCAGGTCACAAAAGAAATAGATAATAAATCCCCTATCAATATCCTGAATTCTCAATTTCTCTTTCAATGTTGTAATCCCTGCTCTGTCATTATTATTCTGTTTTTCATCTTGGCACAATATTAACATAAGAGCTAGTTATAGATTTATCAGTACTCAGATGTAGAAAAATCAAACATTTACAAAAAGAATGCCAGCATCTAGATAGACAGCCACAGAGCCACTACTGTGGAAAAGAAGTAGAGATTCTTGCCTGGGTATTTTCTATCTTATTTAATTATTTGTGTGCAGTACCTTTTTACTCAAATGGCTAGTAACAGCTAGCCAGTAACAGCTCACATTACTGAGTCAGGTAATTAAGAATTTCTGTTTGTGGCTGGGAAGGTTTTGTTTTTTAAACAAAATAATTACAACCCACTAATACTCATGGGAGGTTGTTGGCATAATTAAGAGATAATTTAGAAAGCCAAAAATGGGTCTGAATGGTCATAGAGAAAACATAAGTAAAATGTATTATCCTTTTAACAAACTCATGCTCCCTGAAGAAATCTGAAAATGCTAATAATATCACACAAATTTTTAAATTTCTACAGAGGATTAATGGAATGCAGCTTTGGCAAAATTTAGTTGAGCTCTTTTGGTATGCCTTGCGTTTTGTGTTGACACTAATGTGTGTTTGACACACACCATACCTGTGTTTCTCAAACTCTAATCTACATACAGATCTGCAAGGTCTCTTGTCAAAATGCAGACTGTGATTTAGTAGGTGTGGATGGGGCCTGGGATCAGATGATGCAGCAGGTCCAGGGACTACATGTTAAGTAACAAGTCTATACGTACTTCTCTGTTCAGACCTTATTGAGTTTGGCCATTTACATAGGATTTCCTACATCCAAACTACAGACAATTTTTTCTCAGAAAGTCCTCCTGAAGTTCTGGGTAATAATGGATACTGCTGAGGGCATATGGTAGGGTCCAGAAATAACTCAAGAAATGGCAAGGACACTGTATCACTCTGCTAGAGCAGGTTTCATTTTTTTTAAAATGTTTTATTTATTTATTTGACAGAGAGAGAGAGAGAGATCACAAGTAGGCAGGGAGGCAGGCAGAGAGAGAGGAGGAAGCAGGCTCCCTGCTGAGCAGAGAGCCCAATGCAGGGCTCGATCCCAGGACCCTGGGATCACGACCCGAAGCCGAAGGCAGAGGCTTAACCCACTGTGCCACCCAGGTGCCCCTAGAGCGGTTTCATTTTTATGGGTTTGACATATAGGCTATTATTAGAAGAAAGAGCTCTAATGCTTAAAAGGGAAAAAAAATCTGGAAATGATAGTTCTAGATTTTTCCAGTCTCCTCTCCTCAAAGAAAGCTAACATTTGCTGAGAAGTCACAGTGTACCAGGCTTATGCCTAATGACCGCCCAAGATCACGTATTTGAGAAGCAGTGTAGAAAACAGGATGGGCTCCTTGAGCTGTCTCATTTTACCTAAGCCTATGGTATTTCACATGTACTATGCTTGCCTTCTGTTCTGCTTCTGTGCTGTGTCTTAGCCTCAAGGGGCCTACTGCTCTGCTTTCTCATTTGAGGGCTAAATATTATGAGAAACTATTCAATATTTACCAATGGATTCTGTAAAGAAATAGTGGGGAAGGCGCCTGGGTGGCTCAGTAGGTTGAGCCGCTGTCTTTGGCTCAGGTCATGATCTCAGGGTCCTGGGATGGGGTCCCGTGTCGGGCTCTCTGCTCGGCAGGGAGCCTGCTTCCCTCTCTCTCTCTTTGCCTGCCTCTCTGTCTACTTGTGATCTCTGTCTGTCAAATAAACAAATAAAATCTTAAAAAAAAAAAAAGAAAAAAACAGTGGGGATGAAATTCAACTCACAAATATCAATGGTATTTCTATATATAAATAATGAAGAATTGGAAACTAAAATTTAAAAAATATATAATTTACAATAGCTCCAAAAATGAAAATATTTAATTATAACTCTAACTATAATTATGTAACAACTATAACTAAGATGCAGCAGGTGCCACATGTTCAGCTATACAATGCTGACACAAGAAATCAAGGAAGATCTGAATAAATGAAGAGAGATATATGATCATGGTTTGGAAGATTCAATATAGCAAAGATGTCAAGTTTCCCACAATGCACTACATATTTAAGCAATATCAATAAAAATTCCAGCAGAGGCAACTGGATGGTCCAGTCAATTAAGCATCTTGTTTTTGGGTTTTGGCTCAGGTTACGATCCCAGGGTCATGAGATGGAGCCCTGAGTCCAGCTTCATGCTCAGGCAGCATCTGCTTGAGATTCGCTCTTTCCCTTTCCCTCTGCCCCTCCCCACCCCACATGTGAGCACTCTCTCACTTTCTCTCTTAAATAATAAAATATTTTTTTTAAATCTCAGCAGAATTATCTTGTAGATATAGACAAGTGGATTCTAAAATTTATAAAGGAGAGAGAAGGAATTAGAAGAACTAAAATAATTTTGAAAAAGAAGAATAAAGTTGTAGCTCTTTGGTGTCAGATTTTTAGAACTTTACTATTATTATAAAGCTATAGTAATCAAGACAGTTTGGGACTGGCAAGGAGATAGACACAAACAGATCAATGGAATAAAACAGGGTTCCAAAACAGACATATACAAATATGGCTATGTGATTTCTGACAAAAGCAATTCGATGGAGAAATGATAATCTTTTCAATAAATGTGTTCAGGACAACTGGACTTTCATATGTAAAAGCACAATCTTGACCCAAACTTCATACCTTGTGCAATATGGATCATAGATTTAAATGGGAAACATAAAACTACTACACTTTGAGAAGAAAATATAAAAGAAAGTCTTCATGACCATGATAGTTCTTAGAAATGACACCAAAAATACCACCCATATAATAAAAATGTGATAAATTAGTCTTCACCAAAATTTGGAACTTTTGCTATGTCAAAGATACTACCAAGAGAATAAAAAGACAAGCTGAAGGCTGGGAGAAAATAACTGCAAATCACATATCTGACTAAGGATATGCATCCAGCATATATAAAGAACTCTGAAAACTCAATAAAAGACAATAGAAACAAATTTAAAATGGGTGAAGGAGTTCAAGAAACACTTCACTAAAATATATAAGAATGATAAATAAGCACATGAAAAGATGTTAAACACTATTATCCATTAAGGAAATGCAAATTCAGACCATGACTCAACACTGCTATACACTTGCTAGAATGGCTAAAATACAAATACTTGGATTAGCACGTGCTGACAAAGATACAAGGCAAATGAGACTTTCATATACTGCTGATGGGTTTGCAAACAATGTGACCACTCCTGAAGGTGCCTTGGCAGTTTTTTATAAAGCTAACATATCACTCAGCTCTTTTATTCCAGGGTACTGAGAGAAATGAAAACTTAAATCCACACAAAGACCCTCATATAAAAGCTCTTAACTGCTTTACTAATAACAGCCAAGGCCTAAAAACCACCCAAATGTTCTATCTTTCAACAGATAAATGCCTAAACAAATTGTTGTAAATCTGTATAAAGAAATATTAACTCAGGATTAAAAAAGAATAGACTATTGATATGCACAGGTCAGATGAACCTCAAAGACAGCACACTGAGTAAAAGAAACTATTTCAAAAAGGTTATATACTGTATGACTCCATTTATATGACATTTCTGAAAAGACAAAACTAGGATGGAGAATAGATCAGTGGTTAAGGGTGGGAGAAATTATGACTATAAAGCAACAGCAGGAAGAGCTTAGGAGGGTGGTGGAACTATTCTGCATGCTGTCTATGGCAGTGGCTACATAATCTGTGTACGTGTTAAAATTCACAGAACTGCACACCAAAGGAAAGAAACTCAAACCCAAGGAATGATAATTTTAAAAATAATACTAATTTTAAATGAAGGAAATTATATTTTAAAAACTTTCTTATTCTGGTAACAATATTTGCAGAGGTCAAACTAGATCTGCTCAAAGTATTTTTTTCAAATATGAAATCACAGTGGAAAGTGTAAATTTTATGTTCTATAGAATATTTTCCTTCTAATTATGTAAGAAATGGATTTAAAGAAGAGAGTCTCTCCTAAAAAACACAATAGACAGAGAAATTAGAAGACCAAGAGATCTCAGAAGACACTCAACTTTCTTTAGTTGGTTTGTGAGTACAGGTAAGTCTTAAAACATTCAGATTCACAAGTGTAAAAGGGCTGAAAGAATTGAGTGCATTAGTGGCTGGCCCATTAGACCAACAGAGAACAAAATGTGTTACTCTTTGATGACTGGAAATTTTGTAGATGAGCAAAAAGGTGAAGGCATTTTGGGATGCCTTGTGGTTCAATCGATTGGACATCCGACTCTTGATTTTAGCTCAGGTGTTGATCTCAGAGTCATGAGATCAAGCCCCGCATCAGTCTCTGCACTCAGCGGGGAATCTGCTTGAAATTCTTTCTCTCTCTTCTCCCTCCACCCCTCCCTTCCCCTGCACTTTCTATCTTGCTCTCTAAAATACCTTTTTTTAAAAGTTGAATAAAGGGGCACCTGGGTGGCTCAGTTGTTAAGCTTCTGCCTTTGGCTCAGGTCATGATCCTGCAGTCCTGGGATTGAGTCCCACATCAGGCTCCCCACTAAGTGGGAAGCCTGATTCTCCTTCTCCCACTTCCCCTGTGTGTTCCCCCTCTGTCTGTCTCTCTCTCTGTCAAATAAATAAGTAAAATCTTGAAAAAAAAAAGGTGAAGGTATTCTAATTTTTAATTACTTTATAGTATTCATGTCTTTTCTCATTAAAAATATCTCTCAATACTATTAAGTCAACATAGCCTATCAGCAAAGTCCGCAATAGCCAAACTGTGGAAGGAACAAAGATGCCCTTCAACAGATGAATGGATAAAGAAGATGTGGTCCATATATACAATGGAGTATTACTCAACCATCAGAAAGGATGAATACCCACCATTCACAATGACATGGATCGAACTGGAAGGGATTATACTAAGTGAAATATGTCAAGCAAAGAAAGACAATTATCATATGGTTTCACTCATATGTGGAACATAAAGACTAGCACAGAGTACCATGAGGCAAGGGAGGGAAAACTGAAGCAAACCATAGGTCAAGGGGGTGAATCAGAGAGACACTTGAACCATGAGAGACTATGGACTCTGAGAAACAAAGTGAGGGTTTCAGAGGGGAGGGAGATGGGAGAATGGGGTAGCTGGGTGACGGGTATTAAGGAGGGCATGTGTGGTGATAAGCACAGGGTGTTATTAGCAACTAATGAATCACTGAACACTACATCAAAAATTATTGATGTACTATGTGGTGGCTAACTGAAAATAAATAAATAAGTGAATGAACAAATTAAAATGTCAACATAGGCAAATAGAGACTACTGTCTCTTTACAGGAGTATTTTAATGAAAAATAATGTATTTAAAGACTAAGATTAGATTGTCAATTCATTCCATTTTTCTGGTACCCCCGAACTAGGGATGTGGAGGCCTAGCAAGTTGATTCCACTTCCCCCTACTGTGAGTTGTGAGAATCATAGGCATAACAAACTTGAACGTCAGGGATCAGCAAACCATGGTTCATGGCCCAGAAGCTAAAAAAAAATTTTCTAAATATTTTTAAAGGGTTATACAAAAACCAAAAAACAAAAATTAAATAAATGAAGAATATATCACAGAGACAATATATGTCCCAGAAAGCCTAAAATATTGTTTATCCCTTTAGAAAAAAATGTTGATTCCTACTCCATTCCTGATTTGAAACCAAGCCATACCAACTCACCAAGCAGGACTAGATAGGCACTTTCTCAACTGTAAAAAGTACATCTACAAAAAAATCTGTAAGTTACACGGTGGAAGTCTGAATTGTTTTCCCCCTTAGATTGGGAAAAGGGCATGACTGTCCATTCTCCCTCCTTCTATTTGGTATTGTACCAGAAGTTCCAGTCATTCCTGTCAGTTAAATAAAGCAGGCGAAAAAAATTAAAGGCGCCCAGATTGTAAAGGAAGGGATAAAGCTGTCTTTATTCACAGGCAACATTATAGCCTAAACAGACCTATAGAATCTACCAACAAACCAGAATAAGCAAGTTTAGAACATTTTATACGATATGATATATAAAAGTCAATTGTATGTCGATGTATTAGCAGAAAACAATTTGAACTTAAATTTTAAAATTTTCAATTGCATCAAAATATGAATACTTAGAGGTCAACATCACAAAATATGAAACATGGCAGGAGACTGAAAAGACTTACAATTGGAGAGATATAATGTACTCACAAACTGGAGAACTCAATATTATTAAAATGTCAATTTTATCTGAATTGATTTCTAGATTTGATGCAAACCAAACTGGAATTCCATCAGGCTCTTTTGGTCAACCTGAGAAGCTGATTATGCATTTATATGAAAATGCAAAGGTCCCAGAACAGCCAAGGCATCTTTTTAAAATGACAAAGTTGACTGAATTATACTACCTTTAAAGATTTTTAAAAGCAAACAAACAAACAAAACTTATGAAAGTAAACCAGCAAAGGTAATGACCCTCATAGCACTTTGTAATTATGAATGTAAATTGAAATATATTCTTCAGCTCTGATACTACATAAGACACGAGCTACAAACATAAAGATGGGTGATACATCTAAATATCACACCATTTTAGAAATTGTTGAAGTAACTGATAATATATAACATGAAAAAAAAAAGATCTATCAAGGAGACCCAGTAACTATATTAAAAGACATGAAGGGGGGGCGCCTGGGTGGCTGAGTGGGTTAAGCCTCTGCCTTCAGCTCAGGTCATGTTCTCAGGGTCCTGGGATAGAGTCCCGCATCAAGCTCTCTGCTCAGTGGGGAGCCTGCTTCCCCCCCTCTCTCTCTCTGCCTGCCTCTCTGCCTACTTATGATCTCTGTCTGTCAAATAAATAAATAAAATCTTTAAAAAAAAAGACATGAAGGGTCATCATAATAAGAGAAATATTTTATTTATTTATTTATTTAAATTTATTTTCAGTGTACCAGAATTCATTGTTTATGTACCACACCCAGTGTTCCATATAATACGTGCCCTCCATAATACCCACCACCAGGCTCACCCAACCTCCCACCCCTCGCCCCTTCAAAACCCTTAGATTGTTTTTCAGAGTCCACAGTCTCTTATGGTTCGTCTCCCCCTCCAACTCCCTTCTCCTCTCCATCTCCCCACATCCTCCGTGTTATTTCTTATGCTCCACAAATAAGTGAAACCATATGATAATTGACTCTCTCTGTTTGACTTAGAAATATTTCATTTATTCTGGGTAGCTCCAGAGGAAAGGGCCTGAAGATACAGGAGGCAGAGGTAGACTTGGGCTCAGAATAAGGATAACTTGCTAAAATGGAATGGGCTACTTTGTGAGGTGCTGAGCTCACCATGGCTGGAGTTCAAGCAGATGCTGGAAGGTATCTGTCATGTATGATCTGTTGAAACTAGATCAGTATTTCTCAAAGAATAGCGTGAGGTCTACTTCCACAGAGAATCTGTTAAAAGTTTAGATTCTTGGGTCCCCTTCCAGACCATAAATTTGAATCCCTGGGAAAAGGACCTAGAATCTGCACTTCAACAATCTCTGCTGGTAATTTTTATGTCCATTAACTTTGGAAATTGCTGGTTGAGATGATAGACAGGGATCTTTTTGAATTCCACAAATCTCTGATTCTCTCTTTCTTTTTTTTTTTTTTAAAGATTTTATTTATTTATTTGAGAGAGAGACAGTGAGAGAGAGCATGAGCGAGGAGAAGGTCAGAGAGCGAAGCAGACTCCCCATGGAGCTGGGAGCCCGATGTGGGACTCGATCCCGGGACTCCAGGATCACGCCCTGAGCCGAAGGCAGTCGTCCAACCAACTGAGCCACCCAGGTGTCCCCTGATTCTCTCTTTCTTAAAGGTCTATTGTTCATTTTGTTGGGTCAATATGAAAGTCTTCCGATAAATTGAAATTAATTCCACATCCCAGAAAGGTCCATGGCAGATGAAACTTTGATAAATGTTGAATAGTGGGACAACTCAATGTGTTGTCATGAGTGTGGTTGTTATTACAGTAGAGCATCATGACTGCATACTGACCGTTATCTCCACTTTTATGCCAGGAATTCAGCAATCTGTGGAACCATTGGTAGCCTAACATCCAGAAAGAAACACTGGTAGAATGGCTTCACCACAGGGTACATTATGACCGTGACACACTACCCTGGACTGTTGACCCAGCCCATTTTCAGTCACAACTCCTGCCTAGAGAACTTTAAAAGGAGATTCCTAAATATAGTTCATGAACTTGGGGTTATACCAAAAAAAAAAAGTAGCATTTTTCATTTTCAAGTTAAAAAAGAACAAACAATTACCACCTGAAATCCAAATATAGTTTCACAGCAGAAAGAAACATACCATTTAGCTACACTGCATGTACAATTATACTCCCTGTAAACACTATTTAAAATATCTCTATCCTCACATCATTCCTGGGTATATGACAGCTACAGAAAGGATAGGAGCTCTCCCACAAAAAAATAGGGAACAACTTTGCTATTCAATTTTATATGTAGTTTAGTTAGTAGATGGTTACATATTTACCATCGTTGGGTCAATATGAATTGGTTATTTTTATCATTATAAAATGACCTTTACCTCTAGTAATACTCTAAGTCAACTTTATCTGATATTAATATGGCTACCAACTTTATTATATTTAGTATGCACATAGAGTATCTTTTTCCATCCTTTAACTTTCAACCTGTACCGGTGTATTTAAAGTATCTCTCCTCTGAACAGCATATATTTGGGTCTTGGTTGCTGTATTGTTTCATTTTTCCCAGTCTGACAATCTCTGTCTTTTAATTGTACTGTTTAATCCATTTACAGTTCATCTAATTATTGATATTGTTGGGTTTAAGTCTACCATCTTTATTTGCACCTCCTTTCTTTTGTTTTTCCATTCCCGTGTTTTGTGGTAGTCAAGTAATTTTTAGTATTTCATCCCATATTCTCCTCTATTGACTTTCTTTTTATCCATGCCTCTTTATATCTTTTCCCAGAAATTATAATATACATGTTAAACCTATCACTCTATGTTGAATTAATATTGTACTACTTCATGGATATGTAAAGACTTTGCAAGAGTACAATTCCATTTACACCCTGGCCCTTTTTTTGTGCTAACCTTTCATATATTTTATGGTTACATATGTTATAACCTTCTGTAATAAATTATTCACTTTAATTATCAGTTGGCTTATATTTTTTAAAAAGAAAAAGTAGTATTTTGTAATTCCCCACATATTTACCATTACTTGTACTCTTTCTTCCTGTAGATGTAAATTTTGGACTTACATCATTTACCCTTTGGAGAACTTTTAGCATTTTTAGATTAAAAAAAAAACTTTTAAAATTTTAGACAATGAGAACCATTAGCATTTTTTGTAGTCAATTTTGCTGGTACAAATGTTTTCAGCTTTAATCTGTCTAAAAATGTCTCTATTTCATTTTAATCTTTAAAGATATTTCACTAAATGTAAAATTCAAAATGATAAGATTTAAAAAGATGTCATTCCATTGTCTTCTTGCTTCTGTTGTTTTTGAAGTCGGCAGTTATTATAACCATTGTCTTCCATATTTAATGGGCCTTTTTTCCTCTGTTAAGAATTTTTTTCTTGGGATGCCTGGATGGCTCAATCATTAGGTGTCTGCTTTCAGCTCAGATCATGATCCCATGGTCCTTGGGTGAAGCCTGTCATCAGGCTCCTTGCTCAGTGGGGAACCTGCTTTTCCCTCTCCCTCTCCCACTCCTGTTTGTGTTCCCTCTCCAGCTGTCTCTCTGTCAAATAAATAAAATCTTCATTTTTTCCTTATCATTGGTTTTCAGCAGTTTGTCTATGATGTTTCTAGATGTGGTTCTTTATATTTATTCTTCTGGGTTCTTAATATTAATCTACCAGAGTTCATTTGACATCTTTGATCCATGGGATATTGGGCTTATTTTTAATCAACTCTAAAAATACTAAACCATTATTTCTTTAACTATTTTTTTCTCTCTCTATTCTTTCTCTCATCTCCTTCTGGAAATCAATTTAAACCTACATGAGATCACCTAATACTTACCCACATGTCATTAAGACTCTGTTGATTTTTTTTCCAATCTTATTTCTCTCTGCATTTCATTTTGGATAATTTTTACTGGTCTGCCTTCAAGTTCCCTGATATTTTTTCTGTTTTCTTTATATATTGTTGCTTCCAATTAATGACTTTTTAAAATGTCTGATAATGTATTTTTCAGTTTTAAGATTTTAACCATAAGTGACTCTTAATCTCACAAAACAAACTGAGGGTTGCTGGGGGGAGGGGGGTTGGGAGAAGGGGGGTGGGGTTATGGACATTGGGGAGGGAATGTGCTTCGCTGAGTGCTGTGAAGTGTGTACCCAGACCTGTACACAGACCTGTACCCATGGGGATAAAAATATATTATATGTTTATAAAAAAAAAAAAAGATTTTAATGTGTCTCCTTTTCAGTCTTTAAACCTCTCCTGAAAATTCCTATTTTTTAATTCCAATATCTGGATCACTTGCCCATCTAGTTGATTTTTCCTTTTGACTATAGATTACAATAAAAAAAATTTGCATGTCTAGTAATTTTTAAATTATACATGCTCTTATTCTGTAATCTTCTTCTGAAGCGTATCCATCAATTTTGTTCAAGTAAGCAGTCAAATTACTAACAGGTCACCATTAACTTCTGGAGGCCTGGTTTTATTCTTTATTCTACCTATTTTTCACTTTCCCTTAGTTCTGGAGTGAACCCAATAGTTCTGTTACATGTCCTTTACTCTTAAGGTCTCACTGGTATTTCAACGAAAAGTCCAAAGAGTTTATCACGTGCTTTTAGCTTTTCAAGACTCAAACTCCAAACTGTTTCCCCCTGTGGTTCCAGCTGCTACAATCTCCCCTCAGTTCTTTCAGCTACCTAGATGTCATTTTCTCACTGGGATATTTGGAATCCCACCTGTGTTTGAACTGCTCAGAAGTCAGTTAAGGATTTAAATGGAGTTTATTTGCAGAATTTAGGTTCTTCCTCACTATAGCTTCATCCTTTCTGGGATCCCCACCCTCAATTTCCAGCCATTCTGTCTACCCCACACTCTGTCCTTCAGGTCAAAAGACAAAAACAAAAACGGACAAACTGTGGGTTTTTTGGCTTGAGTTCTAGGACTCCATGTAGCATGCATCCTGAGAATCTCTTCAGGGGACAAACTCCCTTTTGTCATGGGTCAATTTTTCTGCCTACTTCTGGTCACTGTCCAGTACTTTCAAACATTTCTTTTTCCACACAGTATCTGCAGGAACACTAGTCTCAGTAAAAGCTATTTTTGCCCTTGCAGGAATTGGGACCCCAATATACAATTTTGATCTCCATTATCCCAGTTACTTCAGTCTCTTTTCCAGTGACCATTTCCTACCCCTGGTTTACAGATTACCAGATAATGATGTATGAAACTACACTCCTTATAACTTTCAGACAATTATCCTGTGCTATAAACAACCATCCAATTAAAGTTTTATCACTTTAATCATTTTCTGTTTTTACTTTAAAGGAATATGTTATATAACAAAACTCAGAGAGCATACCTAAAACAAAGCTCCAACAAACCAGTGTAACTATCTTTAGGCACAATAGCTCCTTCTTTGTATAAATTACCACTGAATATTTTTCACAAATGTTCTCCTCTACTTCTTATTTCCTAAATTATAAGTCTCATATCAGATATTGCTCCTTTAGAAACTTCCTCTGATCCTCTTCTACACAATAGCCTTGTCCAGCTCTATCATCATAGTTACCACAAAGTTTTAATAAGTGCAAATTTAAGGGCACGCTGGCATCCCACAAGTTTTTCTAGGTAGTGTTTTGTGGTCATTCAGGTCTAAATATTTCATAAGTTCCACCATTATTTCTTCTCTGATGCATGAATATTTATAAGATCATTTTCATTTCCAAATATATGGGTTTGGGAGGCTCTTTTGTTGTTGATGATGTTTAATATTATTGCATTGACTCTTTGGTATTCCTTAAGACTTCTTTTGTGGTGTTTTAATGTATACTTGAAAAGAATTTGAATTCTTTATATAAGAAATACAGGCTTCTATATATATATCTCCATTAAGTTGGTCTGTTACTTGTGCTGTTCAAAACATCTGTATCTTTACCAATTTTTACCTTTTCATCAGTTCATCAAAGAACCATGCAAAAATATTTCCCTTTAAGACAGATTTTCAAATTTATTTTGTAAATTTGGAGGCTGTCATGTTTAGAATGTACAGATTCAGCATTGCCCTTGCTTCCTTGTGAATCGCTCTTCAGTCATTAAATTGCAACTTTCTTTATTCTAAATGATGCTTTTTTTTGCCTTAATATTGCTTCTCTAGCAGTATTAGTATTTACCTGTTTCATCTTTTTCCATCCCTTTCAATCTATAAGCATCCTATGTTTTAGACATTTCTTTAAAGAGCACATACATGGGTTCTGTTTCTTTTTTTTTAATTTTTAATTTTTTATAAACATATATTTTTATCCCCAGGGGTACAGGTCTGTGAATCACCAGATTTACACACTTCACAGCACTCACCAAAGCACATACCCTCCCCAATGTCCATAACCCCACCCCCCCTTCTCCCAACCCCCCTCCCTCCAGCAACCCTGAGTTTGTTTTGTGAGATTAAGAGTCACTTATGGTTTGTCTCCCTCCCACATGGGTTCTGTTTCTTTAAACATATATTTTTTTAAGGTTTTTTATTTTTATTTATTTGACAGAGAGAGATCACAAGTAGGTGGAGAGGCAGGCAGAGAGAGAGAGAGGAGGAAGCAGGCTCCTGGCTGAGCAGAGAGCCCGATGCGGGACTCGATCCCAGGACCCCGAGATCATGACCTGAGTCGAAGGCAGCGGCTTAACCCACTGAGCCACCCAGGTGCCCTGGGTTCTGTTTCTTAAACATAATCTGACTAACTTAATCTGTCTACATTTAGTGAGATTACAGAAACATCTAAACTTTTTCTAATGAGTTTTGTTTTTTCTATTTATTATGTCCTTTCTTCGCTTATTTTTTTCTACTCCCTGGTTATTAGATTACTCTAGTGCTTCTTAATCTTTTCTTTTTTATGTATTTGTTTTCTTTTCCTACTCTTTGTTACTCTTAAATTTTAAAAGACATACCTGCTCAAAGTCTAGAATAAATCTATCTATCTCTTCCTCCCAAATAATACAATGAATATGAAGTTTATAATTTTAGTCCTTCCACCCTCTTAGTACATATTATTGTCACCTAGCATTTTAGTTTTTTATTTTTTGAACAAGTCCCTAATTGACCTTCAAAAAAAAAAAACAGTGCTTCTTTAGATTTATGCACATGTTTACAAATTTCTTTGCTCATCATTCCTTCTTGCTTTTTTACTTAAGACTTAAAATTCCTATTTCCTGAAGGATATCATTAATAGTGATTTTGGCAAGGGTCTAAAGTTAGTTAACTCTATCTTTGTTTCTTTAAAAATTCTTTTTGTTTTTGTTTCATCCAACACTTGAATAATAATCAAGCTTAGTATATTATTCTAAGATAATATTTATTTCCCCTCAACCTTTTGAAAATACTATTCTGTTATTCTGTGGTATCTATTGTTGCTACTGGGAAGCCTGTAATTTACAGTTCCATTATAGATAATCACATATTATTTCATAAAGTTTCATATTCCCTTAATCATGCATCCCTAAAACAGTGCTTCTTAACTTTTTTTTTTTTTTTTTTTTTTTTTTTGGAGAGGGGGGTTACAAGAGTTCTATAAGAATTTGATCTCAGAGGGGTGGCTGCGTGCCTCCGGGGGTTAAGCCTCTGCCTTCGGCTCAGGGTCCTGGGATCAAGCCCCACATCAGGCTCTCTGCTCAGCAGGGAGGCTGCTTCCCCACACCCCCCACCGCCTCTGCCTACTTGTGATATCTCTCTCTCTCTCTGTCAAATAAATAAATAAAATCTTTTAAAAAATTTTTAAAAAAGAATTTGATCTCAGAAGTCACTACCACGTTCCCTTCCATACAAAAGCAAGAGATTCAGAGACCCCTTGAAGTCTATCTTTGAATACTGTTATGAATCTCTGCCTAGGACTGTCCTAAAAAAAAAGAGTCCTCAATAAATATAAGTTTTTAAACTAATTAATTTGTGGATGTGAGTCTGGATGGAGGCCTGGATGAGTGAAGCAATGAATCCTGGGTAATCCTAGGAAATGCAATTATTTCCAACATTCTTGTCAGTTATTCCTGTTAACATTGCTGAGGGGGATTATTTCTTTGCCCATTATTGTGAATGTTACAGTTTGAATAGAAAAGTGGAACAAATAGCATTTCTTAGAGATACATTTCTACTTAAGAGTAACATTTTGATTATTAATAATAATAGCCTATAAAAAAGATATCCAGGGTTTGCTTTTTAAAGTTTCCAAAGCATTTCTACATACATTAATTCACCTGATCAACAACTAAATCTAGTGAATTAAGAACTGTTGTCTTCTTTTTTTGAAGCTGAGGAAACCAAAGCTGTGAAATAATTTGAGCTACTTGCTTAAAGTTACACAACCAGATGGCTGGACTCAAGTCAGATTCCCGTTCTGTTCTCTGATTTCTTTTTCCTGCTCTTCACTTCTCATCCCTCCTTCTCCTTGCTTCAGAGGGGCCAGGTACCACTAGTAAGTATATGTATATCCCAGCAAAGGTAGCTATATTAGGAGGTAGGGCATCCCTAAGCCTCCAGAATGGGGCTTCAGACCTGAGAGGCCTTTGAGCATATACCACATGGACCAAAGAGAAAAGGGAGAAAGGTCTGGGGTGATTCTCTAGGAACACATTGTGTGCTACAGGAGGGTACTGCATGATAAACATCCAGAGACTTTTCCCAGCTACAAGATGACCCTGAATATGAACACTTCCTCCATCCCTATCCTTTCCTCCTTAGGACATACTGCCAGAGTCCTTTCCATTAGAACTACTGTTCTCTCTTCCTTACTCTGCACTACTCTTTAGAATTCAGTATGCATCAATTAGAATTCTTCAAAACACTCATCCGTAGTGCTTTCCTCTAGTGCTGGTGGGAGTGCAAATATGTTCAAGGAAACAGTTTGGCAATATCTACTAATATTACAGATACACACACTACAACCCAGAAATTCCCCCACATATATACTATAGACCTAAATGAAATGTGTGCATTTATATACCAAGACATATGCATAATGTTTAACAACAGCTTTATTCATATGATATCCCCAAACTAGAAACTATCAAAGCATTTCTCAACAGTAGAATTATAAATAGATCATAGTGTATTCACCCAATGGGATACCATACCACAATGAGAATGGATAAATTGCAACAGTACAGATGAATTTTATAAACATGGTATTACATGAAAGTTGCCAGGCACAAAAGGGCATACACTGTATGAGTCATTCAAATTTAATATAAAACAGGTACAATTAATCTCTGCTGATAGAAGTCAAGATAGTAATTACCTTTGGAAGGAGTAGGAATTGGAAGAAGTTTACAAAGGAGGGTTCTGTGGTCCCAAAGATATTCTTTTTTTTTTCTTTGAATACTTGGTTACATAAGATAGCTCATTTGCAAACCATATAATTATGATGCATATGCTTCTCTATATGTATATTAAATATCCAATAAGTTAAAATATTAATCTTTACCCCACTAGACAATTTAAATATACATGTCCAAGACTTAAGTACACTACACAAATGTACATACTGCTTATATGCTTGTCCAGAATGGATGAATTTGAAGGCCCTAATCCATTCCCTTAAAAAAAAATCAAAGTAATTCACTAGCTGAGACCAGAGCTATTACTTTAACTTGTTCATTTCATGAGATATTATGTTAGTGGGCTCCTACCAAACCACACTGAGATCAGTGAAGGAATTATGTAAATACAATAGCCAGCCCTGATGAAACAGCAATTATATATCTCAGGAGCTGTGTGCTTCTGTTCATGTTAGATAATTAGCCAGAAAATTGTTTGAGTAATTATTTTATGGAGCATTTGGTGATTTAACCATTTAACTCTGAAGACTTATCCAGAAATCATTAAACCATTTAAAGTGGTAGATATCACAGTTGGTGCTATTGCAGCACACAAAACAAAACCCAAATGGCTTCAGAATCCATGGGTCTCTTCTGTGTAACCAGTCATTGCAGCTGGCAGGTCCAAGCTGGCTTTTGCTTCTTAAATTTTATTATTTTCTCTCTAAAGGACATATGTGTCAACTCTTTTAAAATGATACACAACCAAAATCAATTCTTGGGCCTACCACTGCTTTCTGACTAGATGAAAGTGTACATGAATCACTGCCTTGGTTATTAAATCCATGTGCCTCATTCCCTACTTGTGAATAGGAAACACTGAGAAAGAGAAATTGAGAGAGGTTGCAATGAGAGGCAAATGTAGCAAAGGGAAAACTGACCCTGCAGATTGATTTTAAAAATACTTCTGGTCCACCAAAAGTGTAGACAACCTTATAATATTTTGGTAATTGTTCTCATACTAATAATGTCACAATGACAATATGTCTAATGATATGAAGCTTCAATAGGGAATATTTTCTGTCTCCCATCCTTTCTTTACTGAGGTAAGTGTGGTGATTTAAACGAATAACTTGATTCTGTGTATCTGGCAAGATACTGAATTAAGTCATTGATGGAGGCATGCCTCATAGGGCTTGAGGTCGAAATAATTGTATTCAATTCCTAACTAGTTCCTTTCATAAGGGATAACTTCTCAAAGCCTCAGTGCTTGCTTCTGAAATGGGAATACTGAAGGCAATTAAAGTGGTACTTAGAGTTCAGATGGGAATCAAACTGCATATCCTGGCATCTGAGCCCTGTGAACTTGGGCTTGTCATCATTTAACCTCTCTGCATTTCTGGCTAATTTTAACAGAGCCCTGTCTCATCTGGTGGTTGAGAATTAGATAAGTTAATGCATGTATGTGAACCACTTAGAACTGCCAGATACAGAAGAAGCATTTTATAAATGAATTCTATTGTTATTTTTACTTCTAATTGTTGTTTGGGAAAATGAAATAATATTGTGTATATGAAAGTGCTACTAAAACCATAAATCCCAGAAAAGATGATTCCCATAATCATGTTATTTCCTAAGAATAACCTACTCACTATTCTCCAGGGAAAAAATCAGAAGAAATTCACTAATCACAAGCTCAGTTTACTACTCCCTAGGGAAGGAAACCTAACTACATGGCTGCCATCAATTAATTAACTCTTCTCAGAGAGCTCACTTCAGGCACAGCTCATCTGGAAGACAGTTACTGATAGGTAAGCCAAGAAAGAATAAATGATGGGCACTACTGCTCAAGAGACAGAGTCTGGTATTTTTAAGAAAACTACCCCTAGAGAGTTATTGCTAGTGGGTATGGAGTTTCTTCTTTGGAATATAAATATAATTAATAATAAATATAAATTAATATATAAATATATAACTATAAGTACAAATATAAGTAAATATAATCATAATATAGTATGTATATTATATTATATAAGCTATATAAATATAATATAAATATTATAAAGTTGATAGTAGTGATGGTTGCACAACTCTGTATATATACTAATATCACTAAATTGCATATACTTTGCTCACTGGCAAATTGTATGGTATGTGGACTGTATCTCAGAAAGTCTGTTATCTGGGGGGGGAGAACCCAACTTCTCCTTATATTTCAATTCACATCATAAATTTGTTAAAAAAAGAGAGAGAGAGAGAAGAGAAAAAAGAAAAGAGAATGCATTTGGCTTCCCCTGGGGTGGAGTGTGACTGCCAGAACCAACACTGAACTCAGCTGTTCGAGCCCAGGTCATCTAAATGACTACAGCAGGTACTGTAGACTGTGGCAGCTGAAAATCACCACTAGATCCTGGGCAGGCAGAAAAGAATGCCAATATCTTTCTTTTTAAAATTTCCCCCATTTGTTTCTGAATAAGCATGCAGGATTTGAAAGGCAAAGGCCTACCCCACATGTGTTCTGTCAGACGAAACGGTGGGCTCTCCCATGGGATATGAATCAGAGAGAGAGAGAGAGAGAGAAAGAGAGAAAGAGAGAGAGAGAGAGAGAGAGGAGGAGGAGATTGAGCACCAGTGGGGCTATGGTGGGAAGACATGCAATCAGGGCAGGAAGTCCTCCTGGACAGGTGTCTGCAGAGCTTAAGGGACAACTCGCAGGCTGTGTGTATTTTCACAAGGTGTTCTGAGGAACAGAAAGACTGAGCTCTCCGCATGGTGGCTTCTTGCCCTTCTGACGACCTCCCAACTGGCCACCACTCTAGTCTACCAGTTCAGATATGGGGCTCAGAGGCAAAAGTTCACAATTTCCAAAGTAAGCAAGAAGCCATCATGAAGAGATTCAAAGACATGAAAAAACAAAAGCTCCACAAAAAGCTCTCAGAACAAACCACCAGAACTGCAGTCTCAGAGATGGGAGGAAGATGGTACAGGAGGTTTTCTGGAAACTGGCAGAAGGCCAGCTCATCCCAATGCCAATTTGGAGGGGCATTTGAAAGAGTTCTCTCCCAGTGGGAGTGAAAGAAATTGTTAAAAACAAAGTGAGCTTCATAGACACTCAGAGAGATCAAGTCTGGTCTTTAGAAATCTGGGCTCTGCCATGGAGATGCTTCATTGCCTTAAAGTGCACCCTTCTTACACATGGCTTTCTGGGGAGAAGAACTTTAACAGTAAACCTTTGTTATTTTTAGCCAAAAGTTACAAAAAAGGGCCAAGTTTTAAACTATTTTTTTCCAATTTATTTATTTTCAGAAAAACAGTATTCATTATTTTTTCACCACACCCAGTGCTCCATGCAAGCTGTGCCCTCTATAATACCCACCACCTGGTACCCCAACCTCCCACCCCCCCACCACTTCAAACCCCTCAGATTGTTTTTCAGAGTCCATAGTCTCTATTTTTAAAGATAAAACTAGTGGGTAAAGGTTTAAGGAGAAACACAATATTTAAATAGTCTCAATGCATCTCCAAGATTTGTATTAATGAAAAAGAGAACAATAGCATTCCAGTTAGGATGGTAGTAATAGGACAAGTTGACATCAGGTGCTTCCTGGTATCATACATTGAGAAAGAGCTAACATATCTTTTATAATATTCCTGCCAATTATGCACAGCCTGAAATAGTTATGAGGAAACATTAGAAAAATCCAAATTAAGGGTCGATTCTACAAAATCAATGGCTTAAAAAAATGTCAAGTCCTAAAAGACCAGAAAGGACAGACGAAAAGTTCAAGATTAAAAAAAGAGAAAGAAAGAAAAACTAAAGAGATCAAAAACATTGCTTACTTCTGGACTGGATCCTATTGTCAGAAAGTTGATCGATCACTGGGGCAATGATGACATTTGAGTAAGGTCTGAGGTTTAAATAATAGTGTTATAGCAGTGTTAATTTCCAGATTATAATAATTTTACTGTGTTTATGTAAGAAAATGCCCTTGTTTTTAGAAAGAACACTGAGGTATTTAGGTGTAGAGAGGCATCATATCTACAACTTGTTCTCAAATGGATCTAGAAAATAGTAACGATAATAATTAAATATAATTAGAGATATAATAAAGCAACTGCACTAAAATGTTAGCATTTAAGGAATTGGTGTGAAAGGTATATAAGATCCTTTGTACTATTATTGTACTCCTTGTAAGTTTGAAATATTTCAAAATGAACAGTTTTTAAAATACATTGAATTTCCCAGGAGAAAAAAATGAAATAAATTCTACATGGACCCACTGAACTGAGTTTTATCTGAGGTCTCTAGGAGGAGGATGCATATTTGGATAAATTGCTTCTTGGGGAGGCTCCACATGCTACACTGTATTCCTGTTGGAGCTCTGGAATTCCAGAGAAGTCTCTTCCAGGAGGCTGCTCTGTGGATTACTAAATTCATCCCTTCCCCAAAGGGAGCCAAACGGTTTAATGGTTAGGAGAATGTGAAACTGTCCCTTGACGCTTAACATTTGGAAATAATATCTAATGTGATAGAGAGGCCAGGGACCCTGTCCAAGGAAATTATTTCCCATCCTCCCTCTGTGTGAGGCATTGAAGGGCTGTTGTTTTGGATTATTAAGATAATGAGATGCAGATGAGAACTTAAATTACAAAGCTATAGACTCTTGAAATGTTTCCTTACTGTATCTTTGCTACCTCCTCCTCCTTCTTGTCCAATTTTCGTTTTGTCTGTTTTATGTTTATGAGTTCATTAACTACTATCCCCATGACATTGCAGAAAGAATTTAAGGACTATGTAATTTATCATTTGCCAAATGCTTTTAGGAACTTCAATATAACATTCCCCTTCCACCTAGTTGCCCTTGACCCTTGCAAGCTGTATTTTTAACTGGTGAAAGGAATGTAAGGGAAAAGAAGGAAAGAGATTTAACAAGTGATTTACACCAATATCTCATTTAAGCCTCACACAGCCTTGGAAGGCAGGTGAAAACATCCACCGACCCATAGAGACAGGAGGTTCA
The DNA here is from genome assembly GCF_020171115.1 of Neogale vison. Lineage (NCBI taxonomy): Eukaryota > Metazoa > Chordata > Mammalia > Carnivora > Mustelidae > Neogale > Neogale vison. Next base: position 159,003,331 of record NC_058094.1, on the reverse strand, counting down.
GAGAAGTTAAGAAGAAGCTAACACTACACAAATCATAAGGAACAGAGCAGGGATTCAATAGCCAGGTTTGTTTAACTGAGACCAATGCTGTTTCTATTTAATGCTGTTTCTATCTGTTTACTATTTAATACCAATAAAATCTGATTTGATCATTTCTCTCCCTTTTCTAATTGTGGGAAAATCACATATTTTTTAAAAATGGAAAACTTAGAAAACACAGAAAAACAAAGTTTAAAAAAAATCCATTAATCCTACTACCCACAGTTAATCTGCATGGTTTGGAAGTCAAGTCTAACTAAAAATAGTATCACACTTATCAGTGTTAACAATCCTAATCTGATACTGGGTATCTTTACTCTTTAAAATAAATCAAATTTCAGAAAAAAATGCATTTTAGATAGTGCAGGGCTAACACTTTTCCTTTTTAGTTTTGATACCTCCTCCATCTGGCAGGGACATGAAAATATCAACTTTCTGTACTAACAAGGAAGTTGGACTACACGACCTGAAAGGACCCCTTTACCTCAAGGGGGTTTAATGAGGGCTGTCTTTTTGTATATTTGCTTCACCAGTGCTGCTAACCTGGTGTCCTCATTGGATACTCAAGAGTTTTTCTATAACCAAGAAGGCAGTGTTAGAAACATCCATCCAATGATGAAAGGAAATTTTGAATATGACACCAATCCTGCTGTCCTTTCCAAATCTCTTGTCTGAATAGTATACAAGGTGGTTAAGAAAATGGGCTTCAGAGTCGACTCCTAGGATCCAGTTTGAGTTCTACTACTTTCTAACTGTAAAATCCTGGGCAAGGTATTAAATCTCTCTAGGCCTCCTTCTCTCTTCCATAAAATGGAGATAATTATAAAGAACAATTGATGATAGTTCAATGAGACAATGTATGTATAGGGCTTGATGCACAGTAAATGCCTGACAAATAGTTCCTACTATCAATAAATGCTGGGATTAATATGGGTAGATAGCCTCCCAAAATGAGATGTGTTGATTCTGGAGTAAGACAGGAACAGATCAAATTCTGACAGGGTTTTTCTATTTACAAGCTATGTGATCTCAGTCAATAACAGTCCCATATGCTTCAGTTTCCTCTTGGGTAAAATATGACAAAGCGACTCAAATCCAGGTCTGTCTGACTCACAAGTTCATGCTCTCAACAACTGCACTAGAGTGGTAAAAACAATACCTGCTGGGTTGATGTTTGTATAGCACTCTGTAGTGAAAGTGACACCTAGATGAATATAGTATCAGCAGATATGGTGCTGATAGAAGTAGTAACTGTTATTGCTGTAGTCACAATCTTATGTGCCATTACCATGACTCAGTGGTCTAGGATAGTATTGAAAAATGAGTGACTGGGGGTTGAACAAATCAATATGATCCAGCCAGTCACAACCACTCCAGCTCAGATTCTCCACCCATTTATGGAGATAACAGTGGGGGAGAGTAGGATCATGGGTTTGTTTCTGTGTAGCCTCTCCCAAAGGAGATGCGACTGTGAAAACCATCTGAAATCCAGCCTTCAAATTCTCAAGTTGATTATCTAATGAAATCCTTTAGGATACCCTGGTTCTAAGCCATTTAATTTCTCTGACCCTGCTTTTCCACCAGCCAAATGGTGGTAATAGAATCTGTATCTCCCAACTCCTGGCAGGGACTACTTTCTCCTATGTATTCTGAATCCCTAGGACACTCCCTGACCCTAGGATGAGGATGTAAGTCCATGTTTGTTGAATACTGAAGAAAAAGGGAGAGGGAACTAGATCCCCACCAATGCACCTACCTTTTTGCTGTTAATCAAAAACACTGAGCAGAGGTCACTCACCAGCTCTATTCTTGAGCTCCTCACAAAGGAAGTCTCCTTGAGTGTAGAGAATATCAAGGTTGTCCCCACGCTCTTAGCTATAGAGGAAACTGGCCTGTAAAGTTTGAAAATGATGCAAAAACAAAGAACCCCTGAATTCCCCATGAGAGAGCTAGCTCAGTCTCTTTCCTGAGCTCACCAGACTGGAAAGTGATATCCAGGAGGGAGCTTTTAGCTTAACCATGTAGGCAAAATCCAGCCCCCTTCAGTGTTTCTCCATGCTGTCCAGCACACACCCACTGGGGATTTTTTTTTTTTAATTTTACCATCAATGGTTTCACAGCAGCTTTTGGTTTTGTGCCTCTACATCCTATTTTCCTTTCTTCCCTTCTCCATATCATCATCATCATCATCATCATCATCCACTGCCTGTACTAAGGATCCATCTTCAGGCATTTGGTTGTCTATTCAACAGTGGATCAGTCCTACTCCTGATCTAACATAACAGGAAACTGCTCCCCACGCATCTCAGTCCCCAAGTGTCTTCACCATTGGTTAAACATACACACACACACACACACACACACACACACATACATGCCCCACTCATTCACACACATACATTGACCCTATTTTCAGTCAAGGAGTAAGAGCTAGTTAATACACAAATGTCACTACAGATTGGGAGCCCATTAAAGCCATTTCAGTCCAGATTTTCCTGCAAATTCTTTGTGATTGGAGGATTCAGAAGCAGATACTTAGAATATGTTTATTCCTGGGAGCTGGGTTGTAAGGGGGAAAGCTGAGACAAAGGTCTAGAATAAAGAGGAGGCCTATAATACACAACTGTGGGAAGATCGGGAGAAGGCAAGTGTCTTCAGTCACATTTCTTTTAACCAGACTTAGCCTGCTGCTGCCTTCAAGATATTTACAATAGGATCCAGAGAATCATCCTCAAAATTGGACTCAAACAGAAAAGACAATGAAAATAGTGTCAATGTGAATGACAGCATTCATCAAACCAGATGAGACAATGTGTGTCCCTGTTAGCAGAAGCCAAAATTTCTCAGGGCTACATGGAATCAAGACTTGGATATGGCTGTGGATGGGCAGTTCTGAAGGTCTGAACCTTTAGGTCTGTCCACATTTCCCAATGTACTTAGAGATAGCCCCAAAGGAGAAAGAGTCTAATAGAGCATCCCCCGCTGGCTGAACGTCATACTCCCAACATCTTGCAGTAGCAACAGGACTGGAAAGGTAGAGAAAGGCAAAATTGGTGAGGAGAAAATACCTTTCTTCTTGTAGGAAGAAAGATTTTCTGTTGAAATGCTCTACGGTATCAGAAATCTTGTTATTAGTTTCCTGTGGCAAAGCCTTTGCTCACAAAGCTATTGTTTCTAATGCAGCCTCATGGTCCTCTCAGACCACTTTCATCTGGGCAGATGGTACTGCCACTTTAGTCCTGATTTCCTGATGGCATATTTCCTGTTCTTGCTCTTGTATGAAATGACAGTTTTCTTTTTGGCTGGGTTTCCAAGGAGCCGGAAATGCTGCTGTCCGACTTCTTGAACTAATGAGTTCACTATTGGAACAGCAAAACTAAGAACTGGTGCTTGGACATCTTGGCTTACTTTCGAAGTGTGTTGTTTATGAGAGTGCCTTAAACAGTGATCAGAGGAAGACAGCAGAGAGTTATAAAAAGAACTAGGTATCGTCGTTGGGGTGGAGGGATGGAAAAAGCTTGAATAATCTTACTGAGGAGTCCCTAAACAACATTACTAAGATTCAAAAACACAAAGACACTTAAATAAGTTGATGTCTTAAAGTCAAAGGAAAACCAAACAGAAACTAATATGGAAAAGTGTTTGAATGAAGAGGTGCTGTACCTGACTTGCAGGAATGACTTTCAAGGTCCCAAAGAAGGGAAGAGTGGGAATTGCTCTTTTTAAGATTTTAGAAATTTTCATCTTGCTGTTCTTGTAAAGGGAAAGCAAGTTTGTCCTTGGGAGAACTTGTAAGACAGCCTTCTCTTAAAAAAAAAAAAAAATGCTCTGAAAATAGTTAAGTGCCACAAAACTTTGAAAGGAGTGAGATAACTTGGTGTTTGACAAAGCTAATGTAGAATGGTAATCAATCCCTTGGCAATGGAAATTTTAAATTTAAAATAAGCCTCAACAAAGCCTTTGAACCTTCAAGCATTTTATCCTTAAGAAATTAATGGGTCCCCGAAGATGTCACATTTCCTTTTCTGTTTCTGTAATATATACTTCAATTACATTAATCAACAATGCAGCAAAATAACTGACACCAACCAACTTCCAAGTCACATTTCCAAATGTTCCTTTCCTTCAACAGAGCCTTAGCATTTGAAGATAGCTGATTGAGGTTTATATAAGCATGAATAAATATTTGGTGAAGCTGGATTTTCCCATCCTTTTGTCACCCTTTGCTCACCCCAGAATGGTTTCCCATCCCTTTTTCCTTTTGCTGTCATTTCTGTTGAGTGTGATAAACTATCTTGCTGAAAGAGATATTATGTTAAAATCTTCCTTCTTCGGTTATCTGCAAAACACCCATCAGATGTGTCTCCTTTTAAAGCAAACTAGAATTTGTAAGGGTGCCTGGATGACTCAGTCAGGTAGACAACTCTTGACTTTGGCTCAGGTCATGATCTTGGGCTCCCGTGCTAAGTGTGGAGCATGCTTAAGATTCTCTCTCTCCCTCTGCCTCCCCCTAGTCAATAAATAAAATAAAATAAAGCAAACTAGGATTTGTGAGACATTTTGTTTTGCCCCCCTTGAAAAATCAGCTGAGATTTCCCTGGTTTCCTGTGCTCTTCTCTGCTCTAGACAAAACAAAAAACCAAGTTTCACAACATTCATCTTTTTTTTTTCATTTTTTTTCAATTTATTTATTTTCAGAAAAACATTATTCATTATTTTTTCACCACACCCAGTGCTCCATGCAAGCCGTGCCCTCTATAATACCCACCACCTGGTACCCCAACCTCCCACCCCCCCGCCACTTCAAACCCCTCAGATTATTTTTCAGAGTCCATAGTCTCTCATGGTTCACCTCCCCTTCCACTTTACCCAAATTCCCTACTCCTCTCTAACACCCCTTGTCCTCCATGCTATTTGTTATGCTCCACAAATAAGTGAAACCATATGATAATTGACTCTCTCTGCTTGACTTATTTCACTCAGCATAATCTCTTCCAGTCCCGTCCATGTTGCTACAAAAGTTGGGTATTCATCCTTTCTGATGGAGGCATAATACTCCATAGTGTATATGGACCACATCTTCCTTCATCTTTTTAGATGATATTCCTTGAGAACAGCATTTATTTATTTATTTATTTATTTATTTATTTATTTATTTGTATCGAACGTCAAATCTATCCCTAGTAGAGTTTTGGTTTCATTTAACTTTCCTCAAAGGAAATAACTCTAAAGGCCTGCTTTCCCATCTTAAAAATAAAAGCTCCAAATGTTAACTTTACTAGTGGAGTATTATACACATATACACACACAGAAGAACTTTACTTTTCCATGTGGGTATTTGCCTCTCTGTTTGGGAATAATCAGTATCTATCCAGTGGGAGGCCATTTCTCCTTTTTTGCTAATGGCCATTAAGAAAACAGCTCCTGACACATAGTGTGCACACCACAAAGATGGCCAAGTTTGTTTTGGAACTCTTTCAGCCCCTGTTGGACATTTCCACATTTACTATCTTTTCCCTCAAGCCATGAGTACTGAGTTCATTTTGGCCTTACCTATCATCTTAGAAAACAGTCTGATAAATTGGCCCTTCCTAAGGTGAATTACCCCTTCCAGTGACCTTTAAATTTTAATTGGGGAACCTCCTGAGAAAAAAACAAATTTGTTTCTAAGGTGGAATTAGCTGCAGAGGGCAGTAGGAGATTCTTTAATAGATCATGGAATAAGTTAGACCTTTGAATTACATCAACTCAGCAGTTTAAACCCATATATTCACAGGGCTTCCCTTATAAAAGTAATTATGGATTAACAACTATTTCAGAAGTTCCATTATTCATAGTTCTATATAGTATGAGTGAATTCCATCTAACAAGAGATCTGACAACTGATGCATGGTTGATACTTCAATGGTTACTCACTTTGTTTTCAAATCTTCTAGTCACTGAGGGGGAAATCAGGGCATTCAGAACAACACTATCAAATCACCTGTACAAGTGGCTGGAATTTTCACTTTCCCCATGGGTGTTTTTGTCAAACAGCTAAAGACATGGAAATTTGCAATTTAGCTGTCAATGCTGAGAGACCTCTCCACAGTCTTACCTTGCTATTCTTTGCTTCACTGGAATCAAGAGACTTGAATCTCTTCCCTCTTGCTCCTAGGGAGGCAGAAAGACTTTTCATGTGATCTTTATCTCAAGCCACTTTTGTTGAGGCATACCTGTGTTTTGGATACTTTCTTCTATTTAATAAGAATGACAATACAGGTAAACAGACAAAGTTGGATAAGACTATCTGTCTACACAATTACACACAAGGAGAAATTGTTTTGGTCCCCATCTGCACTAGAATTGGAAACTGGAATTCAGTAAAAGTCCTCAGATAGGATTCAGACCACCCCCAGTATTTGCCTATCTAAGAAGAAAACACTACACATTCAGCTACCCAACTTGGCCACAAGCAAAGCTCAACACTTCCACAATCTCTGGGAAAATGAGATGGTACAAGTTCTTAGCAGGGGCTGACAATTAAGCAGAGTGAACAATCATGCAAGGCAGGGATTGGGTATTCATGCTGCTTAGCCACATGCCTCAGGTGCTGGGAGTGTGAGGCCAAGGGCCAGATGCTTTCAACCACCCAAGAAGCTGGGGGATCCTGAAATCTATAATCCCATGGCATGTTATTCTGTTTATCATCATGGAGACTGCCCTATTCCTTCCAACTATTTCCTCTGGCATGATAAGGATTTTGTGAGGTGCCCTGGGAGATATAATTCATTAGAATCAAGTAATGATTTGTAATATTTAAACTATTCCATTAAAGCAGGAAGCAGGTCAGAAACTAACCTTTAAATACAGCCAAGGGAGAAAGTCAGCCCAGCAGCTTAAAATATATATCTTTTGCAGGAAGCATAGAGCGTGTAATTAGCTGTAATTTCTGCAACTGCAGTCAGGAAGCTTTATTTTTTGGCTGATAGGCAATGTTATCTCCTGATGGTCTGGGAAACCAAATCCTAGGGTTACATTCCTGGCTCCCACATGGACCCTCATGGGTGGCTTTTAGGGGGAAACTGGGCAAAAGAGCAAAGGAAAGGAATGGGCAGGGTGGGGTCAGAAGCTGGAAAAGTTACAGCAAAGGATCTGGGTGATAGCCACTTTGATTCTCCTGTAAGGAGGCTCTGAGTTTTGTGAATTACATTTAAACATATTCTGATTTTCAGCTTGATCATTACCCTAAGACATTCCTAAGGCATAATATATTGGGCAAAAGCTATACTCTTCAGCTCCTGCTGATAGTTATGAAGAAGTTAAATGTGCTACTGTTAGAGGATCACTTTTATTTTTGGCTGTTTCCATGACCATAGATTTTTTTTCCCCCCAGTGGGCAAGTCTCAGTCTGGTAGAGGCATTAAAAATTAGTAAAGGTGGAAATGCTTTGAAACATCTGATCTCGTCTCAAGGAAGCTGAGCAGAAGGGGGAGGGTCCCTCAGGAAGCCTTGCTGTTTGGAAACATATAAACAACAATGAGATTTTCTTCAATATCTCTCATGGCCTTGTTTCTCCCCTCGAAGTCAGGGGAAAACTTCCAGCTCTCCTCTCTGACATTTGATGTAAATCCGGTCTCAGGGGACAACACGGAAGCTTGGATTGGGGGCCAACAGAGCAAAAGCAGCAACAGGACAGTAAATAAATCTGACTTTTGTCCATTCTGTCCAAGCCTAGTTTGATTTGCTAGGAAGTGAGTACTCTTGCTTTTGTTTTTCTGTAAATTGTCAAATCCTGCTTCACTTTGCCCTCTGAACCATATCAACCAATGAACCATCTGACACACTTGAACTAATAGTAATCTACTCTGTCTTTAATCAATGACAGTAATGAGCATTTAAAAAAATATAAACACACACACACACACAGTTATTTACCAGAAATCTGCACTGTATTCAATCTCTTTTCTAATATTTATTTTTTTAAAAACTCTGCAGTCCATTTGGGAAAGAAGAAACAATTTTAAAAGATTTGATCTTTAAAAATAGTGTATGATTAGGCTAGCACCAGAAAAGCCTAAATACCATTTCTCTCTCTCTTGCTTCCTGGGATGAGCTCCCTTTGATGGAGATCCGTTCAGATGTGTATTATACTAATATTCCCCAGATAACACATCTCAAATTACAAACTCAGGCATCTTCCAGGTACCAAGAAAGAGAGGATAAAGCAAGAAGGTGAGCAAACACTTGTTGGATGAGAAATGGAAAAGCAAGGGGGCATCTTTCCAGATGCCTCCATTACCAGCATTTATCCTACAACACTCACAGTATACAAATAATTGCTTCTGAGCTCTGATGTGGTCAGAACAATCTGCTCACAGCCCCACAGAAAGTGCCCAAGACCATTTCTCAGATGGCTCATATCTCTTCCATAGCAGCTGCTTGTCTAGAATGTAACAGTTCTGTGCTGTCCTCCAGAGCAGAGCGGCATTGTCTCTGCTATGAATAAATCATTAATCTTATTTTATTAATAAGGCAAAGCTAACAATACTTCCAACATGGCCCTGCTCTTCCTTTCCAGCAGTGCCTCAGAAATAAATAAGTGCCACACTGCTCTTCTCATGCACTCGGGGAAGGGCTGGAAGCTTTAAGGATGCAGCTTACAGGATCTGGGGGAAAGCATAAGCCAGCTGCCCACAGATGAGAACTAACTCTGAAGTCTCAGAGGTTTGCAACTAAAGAGAGAGTTAAGAGAGGCAGCTGCCCTGGGACCACCACCGCTTCCCTGGGATCCTTGGAGGGGAGGGAGCTGTGCAGTGTCCTGGGGACAGAGTTTGGGGAAGGAGGCAGTCTTGTTTTTATGAAGTAACTGAGTACTTAAAAAAACAAAAGTTTTCTTAATAAATAATATTTTAATGTCATATCCTTTCTTCTATAAATTCAAATTGTCTCCCCTCCCCTGCAACAGGTGAAAATAGATTCTAGGCTTTGTTTAAAGAAACTTTTTATTAATTTATAAAGGACCTTGCAAAAAAATAAATTAATTAATTAAAAAAAAAAGGACCTTGCTATGTCATCGTTTCTTTTCTTTTTTTTTTTTTTTATGTCATCGTTTCTGATACAACATCTGCTGAGTTATAGTTCTTTTATATACAGGCATCTTTTGAAGGCAAATGATGGAAACCTCACTTAATAAATTTAAGCAATAAAAAAGAAGAGAAGTTGTAATGAAAACTTGAAGAGGTGGCATAGACTTCAAGCATGGGCTAAATCCAGGAATTCAAAGCATGTCATCAGATTGTTCTCTGTCTCTCTATAGACTTCATTTTCAGGCAGACTCTCTCCCATGTTGACTCTCACTGGGAGGCTTTTGAGGGTTTTGGACACCCAACTGCCCTCCAGACTAGCTGAGGAAAGGACTTCACTACTTGACATTTCAATGTGAGCTCTAAATAGGAACTCGATCTTGGGAACCCCTCAGAATCTGCTCTTCTCTAAGTCTCCTTACAACCCACATCCACCCAGGGCTCCACCAGGATCCTTGGAGCCATTCTTGCCTCCTCTCTTTCCTTCACCCTGTTCCAATCTCCTAGCAAGTTCTATCACCTCTAAATGTAAATATCACCTCTAAAATGTATTTGGGTCCAACTACTTGTCACCATTTCTGTCACAACCACCCTCTTCTGAGTCACCAATTATCTCTTGTCTGAACTAGTAAAGAAACACAGGAGTGACTTGTCTCCTTACTGATACTCTTGACCCCCTAAAATCCATTTTTTATGCTTAGCTATAATGATAATTGTCAAATATCATAAGTGGAACTGTGTTTAAAATCTTCTAGGTTTGTTTTCTCACTGTTCTGAAGGCTACAATTCTGAAACCAAGGTGTTGATGAGGTTGCTTCTTTTTGGAAATTCTGTTTCACATCTCTCTCCTAGCTTCTCAAGTCCTTGGTGCTCCTTAGTTAGGAGTGTACCACTCCAATCTTTGTCTCACTCCATCATCCCACAGACTTCTCCCTTTGTGTTTGTGTGTATGTGTGTGTGTGTCTGTGTGTCTGTGTGTCTGTGTCTGTGTATGTGTGTCCAACCTCCCTCCTACAAGAACAACGTTCATTAGATTAGGGTCCACCGAAAGCCAGTATGACCTCACCTCAACCTGATCACATCCACAAAGACCTTAACTGCCAAATAAGGTCACATTCACAGGTTCCCAGGGCTAAAACTAGAGTATATCTTTTGGGGAGACACAATTCAAATTATAAGGTACAATATACCCTCTAGCCTCCTCAAAACTTATATCTGTTCCATGAGCAAAATACATTCACTTCCTCCCCAAATCCTTAAAAGTCTTAAGGTATTCCAGCATCAACTCTAAGTCTAAAATCCCATCTAAATGTAATTGACTCAAAAAGTCCCAATCTCACCTCCTAAATCAACTCAATCAGGTATGGGTGAGACTTGGCATGGTCCATACTGAAGCCTTATTACTCCATCTGCACATCTGTGAAACTTAGATAACAAGTTATCTGCTTCCAAAACACAACGGTGGAACAGACATATGTTAGGCATTCCCATTCCAAGGGATAGCCACTGGGAGGGAAAAAGGAATCACAGTTTCCAAATAAGCCCAAAACCTAGCAGGGCAAATCACAGTAGGTTTCAAGGGCCAGGCTTCCTTGGAGATGAGGCTAAAGGGAAGTTAGCATGTACTTAAAGGAGAAAATGGAAAATATCTGAAAACAAACCACTCATTTTTAACATGTTGCTGAGGATGAAACCTGAGGAGGGTCTCCTGGACTGGCTTTAACTACATCTGCAGCTGCAAATACTCTGGCAACCCCAAAGCTGCCCTTGAGGCTAGGAGAAGGGAAGAAAGGAGAAATTCCTACAGCAGTAAATTGTTTATGCTTGAAATTAGGGGATAAGCGGAGCTGACTTCATGGACATGAAATCTATATCATTCATAAGGCCCCAAAGTTAGAAGGGCCCCACAATTGGTTGAATGTTCTTTTGTGAGCATCTTGAAATTCTTAATATTTGAATGAGGAGACCCACATTTTAGTTTTACACTGGGCCCCCAAAATTATTAGCTGGTCCTGAATATAATCACTGCCCTACACTTTCTTATGACAATTCTGTATATACATAAGGGAAAAAATGGAAATTTTTCATTGACACAATTATTTTTGAGATATGAAATTAAGGTAATTTTAAATTTCCTTCTTTATGCTCATCTATATTTTATACCTTTCCATAATGATCATGAATTATTTATAAGAAATTTTTTTTAATTTTGTAATTATTGATATGAAAATGCTACAGAAATAAATTTTCTTCTAAAGTATCTTTTCCATCTTGAACTCAACTACAATGAGTCCAACGTGCCTTGTTTTGCATGCAGAGTTTATTGGAAAGAAGTCACCCTTGGGAAGGAAGCTGTGTCCCCTTGGAGACAATAGATGCCTGGAAGGTCCTGAAAAGCAATGCCTACAAGATCCTCAAGGTATCTCCAAGTAGTTTTCCCTGAAGAAAGGAAAGAGGAACATACCTCCAACATTCACAACCTGCTTCTTTATGAAGACCTAAGTACTCAATTGTCTCTGTCCCAGACTGTAAATGTGCTATAGAAGAAAACCATATACCTCTGCCAATGGGCCTTCCTACATGTTTCTAAGTCCAATATTAGCTGGACCTGGTGCTTCTCAGCATACCAGATCCCTTTATTTGGAAACATTTTCCATTTTCCACAGCACATGCCAAACTCTGCTGTTCTCAACCCTAAGTAAATAATCATTCTTCTAACTACCCCAAGAAAATGAAGAGCATTCAGTATGAATTCCACAGACTCGCCTTCAAATTTTACTTTACTTTAAAATGTCTCCCTCTCCTTTGGTTTCTACTTCTTAACATCCAAATGAATAAGGCTTTATTTCTCTTTTCATTTAATAACATAATGCCACCCTTACCTAAAGTACATTTTCAGCATGAGAAACCCAAAGTCACCTTCATCCAATTCTTTGCCACATAATATGTCTTTTAGGGTTTAAAAAAAAAATCCCTATTCATTCATGGATATTACTTTCTGTACTTTGGGAGTAACTGATGTTTCTATATATGCTAATTAACATGCTTTAATCTACTTGTGAATCAGCTCTTTTTGTCCAAGTTCAAAACTCACTTTCCCTATCTTTTTGTCACTGATATTACCCTGGCTATCTATGACAGCCAGTCTCCAGGATGACCCTCAGTGAACCACATCCCAGTACTCATAGTGTTGTGTAGTATGTCTTTTGAATCTGGGCTGACCCTATGATTTGCTTTAACCAATAGGGAATGATGACAGTGACACTGTGCATGTCTGGGTCTAAGCCTTCACAAGACCTAGCAGCTTCTGCTTTTGACCTCTTGAGATTCAGGTTTCAGAAGCCCACTTAAAGAAGCCCAAGTTAGCAGCACAGTGAAATGAACATGGAGACAGAGAGATGTCTCAGTCTTCCAACCAATCCTGCCAATGTCTGAGATGAGTGGAGTCATCTTGCATGATCCAGTTCAAGCCACCTTCTCTTACCTTGTAAGAAACACTGAAGGAATAACTGACCAGATGAGCCCAGTCAACTCACAGAATTATAAGAGATAATAAAATTATTGTCTTAAGTTTTGCCAAGCAGTAGTAAATAACTGACACATGAGTTCTCTTTACTAATCTCCTCCCGGCAGCCCCAGAGCATTCCTATCACCTATTATCCAGTATATGCCAGGGAGCCATAGGTAGTCAACACAGTGAATAAATGAATTACTAGTCGATAGGATTACAAAACATATCTTTGCTTTTACAGCTTGAATTACTTTTGAGAAGCTCCTTCTCAACATTTCAGGCCCAGCCCTGGGCTGCCATTCAAACATTTGCCAATGATCTTATAATTTTGGCAGTTGTATTTTGCCTGACATTTCTATGGGCCTCAATTATATTTAAACTACTTCAATATGGATATAGTAGTTGTCTAAAACATAGAACATCATTTAAAATTAATGTGTTTTGATTACTGTGAATGCCTCATCTGATACTGAGGTAATTCATAAATGACACGATGGGACCATTCTCCTATGGTTCAGATTGTTCTATAAGAATATTATTTCTAGCAATGTGTTGCAGACTTTTGAAAGCAATATTCTATAATGCATGCTAGGACAAAATGTCAATTTGAAGGACTGAAAGAAAAGTGTAACAAACCACTATATTTGTTAGCTTTTTGAGGTACCAAAATCTTAGTGAAATTTCAGATACCATGCATTTCCTCAGGCCTCTACATACCAATAGACTAACATTACAAATCCAAATTCACAGGCTTTTGCCTGCAGAAACATTAGGAATATCTACTGGGTCTGCAGTAAGGGTCTCATGTCCACGCTAGAGGCATTCCTACTTCTCCACCATCCTTCTTCAGGCATCTAATGACACTCTGCCACAATCGCCTAGAACAGATATTGCCCCTCTGCCAATGCATCAGAAACTCCTACACGTCAAACCATTCAGTGTTTTCGTTTCACATTTTGTTAGGTAGGCACCTATGCTCTTTGGGCACAAAATTTTACAAAATTTTCCTAAAACAAATCTTTAAAATTTCCTCACTGCTTCCTTGCTTACCACAGAACTCCCATTTAAACTCACTGGGTCTCACAGAAGATTCATCATGGACACAAAGTGACAGACACCATTCTGTTCTCAGGACTGCTCCCTATCCCCGTAACCCTGAAGTTTCATTACAAAGTCACACTTTTCAAGCTTCCTATTTCCTTCAGAACAGGCTTTCCCTCTTCTGTTAGGATTTTCTGGTATGCCTGCTCTACCAGCTCAGAAATGCCCAGTGGGCCTGAATCAAAATCATGTACCAACTTAGGTTCAGAGTGAGCCTCCCACCACAGAAACATAGTAAATAGCTACATGAGCCTCTGAAGATCAAAAATTTAGCCATAGTTCACTAACATTCCCCTAGAGGGAATCCAAAAGCATGGAAGATGGAGACTAGAGGCTAGATGTATCCCTAACTCACTCACTCACTTGCTGGACAAGTTAGTGAAACCTTCTCTGTCTCAGTTTGTCTCCGTTCCAAGACGATCCCAGTGATATCAGCCCATAATTCTACCTGAGGATTAAGCAGACATAGTTTTCCTTCTCTGTGTGCTGAGAACACCTATTCTAGAGAGCAATGTAGACTTGGATAAACCACAGCAGGCTCCCTTTAGTGAAGCACATGGTGTAATGATATAGCAGGATCAGGTGGACAAACCAGGCCTTAGAAGGTAGGCATGGAAACAGAGAAGCAACAAAATCCAAGTGCAGGACAGAGAACTGTGGTTTTCTTTTGTAAAAACAACAACAACAAGAAAAAAAAAAAGACACATTCCATGGAAGAAATCAAAGATAACTTTTCTTGACCTTCCTAAGGTCAAGGGGGGCTAAGATAGGAATTTTTTTTAGGATTGAGATGGAAAAAAAAAAAAAGCTATTCCCTTGGATGGTATGAACAGAAGGTATTCTTTCAAGACTAAGAAGAAGCCTAAGACCAGAAGGGCTCTATCTAATAAAAACAGTAACTAACATACGAAGCATCTATTATGTACCAGATGGTGAGCTAAGCATTTTATATGTATTAATGATTTAAATGTAATACATTCAATCAGGACATCAAGCCCATAACATCATATTACTATTGTCACTCCCATTTTAAAGATGAGAAAGTTGAGGCCTCAATAGAATAACCTACTTGCCCAAGATCCACAGCTAGTAAGGTGCAGAAGCAGGATTGGAATTTATTTAATCCACCCAAAAGTACTTAAATCATGTGGCTCTCAAATTTCTCAAGCTCTGAATTCATGACATTTTAGGCTGGATAACTCTTTGTTGTGGGGGGTTGGCCTGTGCATTATAGGATGTTTAGCCATATCCCTTGCCTCTACCCACTAGATGCCAGCAGCACCCCCCAGTTGAGACAATCAAAAACATTTCCAGACATGTCAAAATCTGCCCATGTTGACAACAACTGTTTGTTTTTGAAGTCCCCAAAGTCTGACAGTGGCACCTATCATACCTCTGAGGTTCCTGTCCCTCGATTCCTTGAGATTATAAAATCTGCTGTGTAGAGATATTAAACTAGTTAATTAAACATAGATATAATGCTTAGGAAAGCTTCATGCACAAAGCAAGCACTGATGTAATTTTTAATTATAATTAGTGCTGTTATTGTTGCTGTCATCATGACAGGAAAGGCAGCAAAGCAGGGTGGAAAGGAGGCAGTCACAGACAACTGTGACTGACAACCTGATCTTAGATAATCAAAACCGGGACTCCATTATAGAAGGTCCAGTCACGAGTGACCAACTCCAGTAGCCGTAACCATCAGTAAACACAGTCAAAACATGTGTCTTGTCCAGGCAATAAATAAAATCATCAGGAAAAAATTAATTGTTCTTAGCGAGTTTTTATTAAAAAGCCAGTCTGAGAATGTGGTAACTGTCGTATTCTTGCAATCAATCCTTTTCGCTGGAGTCTTGGTTGTCTCCTGCCTTGATGTAATCAAGCCACTAGGCTTACTAAAGAACATATCTCATGTCAAACAGGTCATGGCTTGAGAAAGAAAAAGCAGGTCTGCACAGAAGCAGGAAAAGAAGACCAGGCTAATGTGCAAAGGGGCAAAACTATGAAGGGAATCATCTGTTTTGCTGCCCGATTTCTAACAATTGAGTCAAGAAGTAGGCAATCATCTTTTCTGACAACCGACTGAAAAGTGGTAAGTCACAGAAACTGAAGTGCTAACATACCTGTGTGAGGTAAGCACTGGGACTCATTCCGGAAACAACCACAGAGGGCTTTCAGGTGACATGAAGATGCTGAGATGCTAAGGCATCCCCAGAAACAGACTGTGAACTGCTAGGTAAAATCCATCCTAAGCCTTTACTGCTAAAACAAAGACTGACATACAATGAGGGTTCAATGCCATCAGCTACTTTAAAGCAAGAAATGTTCAACACTTAGGGAACATGAGAACACAAAGCACATAAAAAGATTTTGCCATCCTCATTAAAAGTGGCATGTCAGCTTGGTAATGCTTACAGATTTAGGAAGGCCAGACTAGGGTTTCATAGGTCCGGGCTGTGAAGAAATCCACTCACTGCAGTGAAAGAACTACCTTTCTATATGCCCACTTAACTTGCTTGTGTCTCAGTTTCTGAAATCAAGACCCTTTTTTACCTTTTTCTCATATAACAGTCAATTTCATGTAGAGAGGTGAGTATTGTCCTTAATTAACAGGTGAAGTTGGGGCTCTGAGAGGCTAAGTTACTTATCTGAAGTCCAATAAACAGTCATAGGTACAACAGGCTATTTCAAATCCTATATTCTTTCTAGAATCCTGCTGAAAACTGGAGCTCTTTCAGCTCCAAAATTCCATGACTTTATGAATTCTTTATTTTTCTTAAAGATTCTATTTATTTATTTGACAGAGGGAGAGATCACAAGTAGGCGGAGAGGCAAGTAGAGAGAAAGGGAGAAGCAGGCCCCTGCTTTGCAGAGAACCCAATGCGGTGCTCAATTCCAGGACCCTGAGATCATGACCTGAGCCAAAGGCAGAGGCTTAACCCACTGAGCCACCCAAGCACCCCAAGTTCTCTATTTTTGAAAGCATATCCGATCTTTAACATTTTCTTTCTTTCATCCTGGAAGGGGTTTAAATCATCAGAGGCAGAGGAACCTTCTAGGGGCCTGTTTCTCTCCTTCCACTGCTTGTTCCTTTTTGTTCCAACTCATTTAGAAGACCTAGAGAGGAGCCCAAATGCCTGTTCCAGATAAAAGTTTAGATTGAGAAGCTTGCCTCAGAAAAGAACCACAGAGGGTTAGTTAGCTGTGGGAAAGGATAATCCAAACTGACGCTAAAAGAGGCGAGAGCTGACTACAGACGGTCTAGATCTTGTGGCCTTTTATGGGTGAATGGGGAGCAGAGCAATCTGAGTTTACAAGTTCAATGAGATAATACTCTCTTCAGAACAGCTGGAAGGGGCCACTCCAATATCTTCCACATCCAGGCCAATCATTTACACAGAAGGCAGATGAGCTCTGAAAAAAACAAACCGTGTCACTTCCTGGCCAAAGCATCTCCATGGGGTTTTGGCAAATTTTAGGAAAATCCAAAATTCCTAGCACAACATCTAAGCTCCTCCAGAAACTTGTTCTTTGTTCTTTCTCCAGGCCTGACTCCTCCCATGTGCCTTATACTCACATTGTACTGGAATTCTTGCTCTTCTTCCAGCAAGATGATTGTTGGCTCCTTTGTCATGTGAATGCCCCCAGCCAGCAAGAGCCAAACCAAAGTCATCTGTGGTGTGAGCCACCTCAAGTACTTAGATCCTACTTATACAAGAAGATCAGCTACTCTGGATTGTCATTCTATTTCTTTCTCTCCAGTGAGTCAATATCTTATTTGTGTTCTTATCATGGTGCTGAGCTTGAACTAGGTGCTCAATAAGTGTTTGAGTGGATGCAAAAGTGTCAGAAAGAGTTGGTCAAATAAAGTAAGAAGAAATCAACGCATGCTTTTTGATTGTTCTTATCTTTTTTGCCTGTGCTCAAAACCCTTTACTTTTTTTATATTGGTTGATTTGCATTAGAATGAATTAATTATACAGGTTGACTTATGCTATAATTTATTAATTGCTTTAGGTTCCCTATGAATCAGGGACTGCCAAGTCTACCTATATAGCCCTACAAAGCCCTTCCCCACAGCAAGTACTCAAGAAATTTATTTTTACTTGAAAACTCTAAACAAAGCTTCTAGAATAATTGTATGTCTGGAACCCATCTCATGTCCTTCCACATATCCATCAACAAAGTGCTGCCTTCTGGAATCTAACCTCTCCTCCTTTTACTTTCTCTTCCTAACCTAAAGTGAATATTCAGGGATGGTTTCTTAAACTGAGCAGCTCACCTACTTGATGGCCAATATCTTGAGGTTCAACTTCTAAATGATTTCCAAAGGGATCACTAGTCATGGGGATAAGACATAAATGATAGAAATTAAAGAAGACCCCTCCTTAACCCCAACCATGCCTAGAAACTTTTCCTCTCTTATACATTGCATTTTCCCATAGCAGCTTTCTAGAACTAATTCCTTGATTTCTACTTTTACTTTTCTGCCCTGATACAGGATTAATCAATGCATACTTACAGCCAGACTAGCTGAGGAAGAATACAAATGGTGAGATTTATGCATTAAATAAAAAGCAGAGAATATCCTGACAGGCCTGAAAAGAACCATGGAGAGTGACAGGTCCAATGAGGACAAACACAACTCAGCAGGAGCCTTCACACTGCATGCAGCCTGTGTGCATAGCTAAGTCCATTACCAGGCAGACATGAAAACCAAAAGTCACTGTTAACACAATTTGCTTCTTTTGTTTAAAAAGAAAAGTATATATGGAGTAATCAAACAGACCTGTATTGAGTTCAGGCTCCACAATTTTCTGTCTGAGACTGCAAGAGAATCACCCAACTTTTCCAGGTCTCAGTTTCCTCATATGTAAAATGGGTACATACCTCATAGGATGGTTATGAAGACCAAATGAGATAATACAAGCAAAGTGTTAGCATAGAACTTAGAGTGAGTGCTCAATGAATTTAGTCATCACTATCATTATCATCAACATTATTAGGATGCTTAAATTTTAAATTAAGGCACGTAACTTCACAAGAAAATTTTAAACTAGGAAAATATCCTCTGCTCAATTTTTTTTCCAGGTTACTGAAACCATAAAATTTCTCTTCAAATAGGTTGAATTACTTGAACATATATTTGGACTATTTCATATTTTGGGGGCCCTATTCACTAAACTGTGGCTACCATGAAGAACTGGTATCCCAATTCTGCTTGCCATTGTTCTGTGGGAAGGCAGCTAATATTTACATAGAATCCTCTTTTGTGTCATCTCATTTGGTCTGGCTATGAATGTATATTGCCTGCTGTTGTATTTGGGGGCAGCTAATTGATGCAATTTTGGACCAGAAGCTCTAGAAGCTCTCCTAGGGCTAAAACCAAGACATCTTACTTTTCTTGCACCCCTTATGATGCAGAGCACAAAATGAGACACAAATAGGTGAATAAAAAATGTGTTTTACAATGTGTGAATTACATGCATACTGTTCAAAAGACTCTGGGGCTTTTTTTTTTTTAATAATTATTTATTTTAGAGAAAGAGTGAGCAAAACAGGGGGAGAGGCAGAGGAAGAGGGAGAGAGAGACTCTCCAGCAGACTCCCTGCTGAGCACAGAGCCCCACTCAGAGATCAGTCTCATGGCCCTGAGATCATGACCTGAGCCAAAATCAAGAGTTGGATGCTTAATTGAAGAAGCCACCCAGGCACCCCTCTTTTTTTTTTAAGTATGTTCCATGTTCAGTGTGGAGCTCAATGTGGGGCATGAACCCATAACCCCAAGATCAAAACCTAAGCTTACACGTAAATTTGGACACCCAAACTACTGAGCCACCCCTGGGCCATGTTTCTATAATAATGACTTCTATGATGACAAGAATAAGCAAGGAAACCCAAAAACTCTGCTACTTTCTACATGTAGCTCAGGGAAAAATTACATAGCTTTGGTGTCATGCTAATCTGAATATGAATCTTTTCCACCAAAATTAGTACAACTTCAGACAACTTAGCCATTCTCAAGCTGGATGATACAATCTATCTTATAAGGCTATAGCATTGAATGAGTTGACCTATATAAAGTAATTAGTATAGTGCCTGGCATATATTAGGTGCTCAGCTTATTATAGGACTCTTTTTTTAACCTCTTCTTCCCTTCCCCATAAGAAAACAAGACAGAATGAGAGACAAAGAAAATTATTCCTATAGAATGTAGCTCAAAAAGGACCATTCAAGGGGTGGGCCTGAATGGTGCAGTCGGTTGAGCATCTGACTCTAGGTTACTGCTAAGATTGTGGTCTTGGGGTCATGAGATCAAGCCCTGTGTGGAGCTCCATGCTCGTCATAGAGTCTCCTTGTATTCTCTCTCTCTGCCCCTCCTGCTCGTGTGTGCATGCACACTCTCTCTCAAATGAACACGTAAATCTATTTCTTTTTTTAAAGGACCATTCGGGGGTGCCTGGGTAGCTCAATGGGTTAAAGCCTCTGCCTTCAGCTAAGGTCATGATCCCAGCATCCTGGGATTGAGCCCCACATCAGACTCTCAGCTTGGTGGGGAGCCTGCTTCTCCCTCTCCCTCTCTCTGTCTTTCTCTCTGCCTACTTGTGATCTCAGTCCGTAAAAAAAAAAAAAAAAAAAAAAAAAAAAGGACCATTCAGAAGGGAGAGGTGCCAAAATCATCTGCAGGATTATTTTAGAACAGGGCATGGGTTCTCAATTCAGGAAAAAAATGAACTTTTTAAAGCCATGTAGCCTATCTTAAGGCTCCATTTTTTTTTTTTTTTTTGGATTTGCAAACATTTAAAATTTTTTGCTTTCACATTAAAAGCCAAGATTAAACTATTTTTTTTAAAGATTTTATTTAGCTATTTGACAGACAGAGATCACAAGGAGGCAGAGAGGAAGACAGAGAGAGAGGGGAGGAAGGAGGTTCCCTGCTAAGCAGAGAGCCCAATGCGGGGCTCCATCCTGGCACACTGGGATCATGAACCAAGCCAAAGGCAGAGGCTTTAACCCACTGAGCCACCCAGGCACCCCTAGATTAAATTATTTTGAGTGCATGGTGGGGTTACGGACATTGGGGAGCGTATGTGCTATGGTGAGGGCTATGAAGTGTGTAAACCTGGCGATTCACAGACCTGTACCCATGGGGCTAAAAATACATCATATGTTTATAAAAATTTTAAAAAATTTCAAAAAAAATTATTTTGAGTGCAGGATTGGTTCCCTGAGTTATAGAGAGACTATGCTTAGTCTATGGCTCCATAAATATTAATGAAGGGCCCAGATACCAGATGATAATGGCAGTGGTGCTGGGCTAGTTCTCTGCCTATGTTTGCACCCATAGGGCCAGAGGGCATATGGCTGTGATTTCATATTTAAAGAACTGAGCTTCATGATATACTGTATTAGGCTGTGTGATGTATGTTCTTCCCACTACTCAACAATGAACTCTATGCAAACTCACAGACATACACATACACATACACTGAAATCATTAAAAATCAACTGGCTGAATTTATAAACTGTTTATTCTGTGCCTAAGTTTCAGTTTTGCCAAAGAAATTACATTTTTTACCTTAATCTGATGATTTTGCTGTACATTTTTTACCTTAATCTGATGATTTTGCTGATGTCTAAAAAGCCTAGATAAGGTGGTTTCTGTCCCTAATTTTCCCCACCCTACTCCAATGTGTCCCATACTTTTCTGTTACAATAACTCTTCCTCCACCCCTTCCTCCATCCACATGTGACACTCTCAGTTCACCTATCTTCGTTTATTCATAAGACTATGAACATATTTCCTTAGCAACGGGCTAAGAACCTTTGAACCTCTATCTGCATGTGTCTTCATGGCATATACCTTAACTTGTGCATGGCCTGAATATTTATGCTGCCTGCTGCTGGTCAGTTTTCAGATTGAATGGGGATGAGATACCCAGGACCTCTGTCTTGCATTCACATTACACTGTCCACAGGAATTATCTAACTGTTTTGCAATTTAAACCTAAAGCAAATCTAATATATATGCCTCCCTACAAACTACCCAAATATCACCATGCCCACACGGAATGATTAGCTTGAAATCACAAAATTACAACTGAAAATCACAAAGAAACTTGAAGAAATGACCATTGATAATACTACTTTTTAATAGCAAATAATAACTAAAACCCAGGAACCATAAAAGGACAATTAATTTGAAAAAATAGTCATCTGACTATAGTACAACTTTTCCTTCTAGAATAGTTAGATATTTTTTCTGTACTGTAGAAAGGCAGGAAATAAATACTTAAGTACTATTAAAAAAAAAAACTACCATAGATGCATCCATGATACCTACCATTGATATGACCTTTTAGAAGACAATATGAGGGTGCCTGGGTGGCTCAGTTGGTTAAGCAACTGCCTTCGGCTCAGGTCATGATCCCGGAGTTCCGGGATCGAGTCCCACATCGGGTTCCCAGCTCTACGGGGAGTCTGCTTTGCCCTCTTACCTCCTCTCTCATGCTTTCTCTCACTGTCTCCCTCTCAAATAAATAAATAAAATCTAAAGAAGAAGACAATATGAGAAAATTAAGCAAAGTTTCAAACACTCATAATCTTCTAATCAACAAGTCCACTTCTAGAAATTTATCCTAAAGATGTCATAAAATATGTAAAGATGTATCCACAAGTACTTTATAATAATGAAAAAGAAACCACAGAATTAACACCAAGAAGTCAAATGGAGAACATGGTATAAAACATAGCTCTGGGCACAGGAATTTGGCCATGACATATTTCTAAATGAAAAAATATTTTTGAAAGAACATATACTTGTTTATTTATGTTTGTATCTCTCTCTATATATATACATGCAAAGAAAAAATATCTAGAAAGACACTTATGAAAGCATTACATGGGTTATCACTGGGTGGTAAGATTAGAGGTTATTTTCACTTACTCTTTTATACCTTTTGTATCTTATTTATTTTTAAAAATATTTATTATTTATTTGAGAGACAGAGAGAGAGTACAATCAGGGGGAAAGGCAGAGGGAAAGGAAGTCCAAATGGACTCTTGCTGAGTGGGAAGCCTGACTCAGGGCTCAATCCCTAAAGCCATGTGATCAGGACCTGATCTGAATCCAAGAGTCAGACACAACCAACTGAGCCATCCAGCCATCCATGCATTTTATAAACTGCTTGGAAAGAGAACAAAACTACTTAAGTTTGGGGGAAAACATGTAACAATAGAGGATATACAAATATTAATGCCTGACTGAAATATGTTAAAGTCAACCATCAAAATCTATACCACAGAATCTCGAGGATCTAGTGTAGAGATTAAAATCCCCTGGGGGCACCTGGGTGGCTCAGTGGGTTAAAGCCTCTGCCTTTGGCTCAGGTCATGATCCCAGGGTCTTGGGATGGAGCCCCACATCAGGCTCTCTGGTCAGCAAGGAGCCTGTTTCCTCCTCTCTCTCTGCTTGCCTCTCTGCCTACTTGTGATCTCTGTCTGCCCAATAAGCAAATAAAATCTTTGGGAAAAAAAAATCCCCTCTGTTCATCCATGCCCAGTGACATGGTGAGGAGTTGAGGAAATCATGACTGTAGAAAAGACCTGGAGTTTTCCCATTTGTGTCACTCCATATACAGCCTTGTCTCCCTTGTAACTTCGTATCTGCCACCTCCCTCTATCTTCCCCAGTACTTATGGGCAGGTTGCTGGTAACTGATGGTCTCTCTATTACCAGAAAGATGAGCTGGGCTATCAGGGGAGTGGAGGTGAAAAGGAAGAGCTCCACAAGGCAGATGACATCCAGGGAAGCATGCCCACATACCATATGCATACCTCATCCAGAAATGCACTACTATAAAAAAAACAAAACAGGCATAGAAACTAAATACAACCTTTGTTTTTTTTTCTGTTTCTTCCCTTGGTCCTTTCTTCTCCCCACCCCTCACCCCTCTCCTGTTCTCTCTCAATCGCTGTGTCTCTCTTTCTGGCAAATTTCAAACACCCTGTATAACCCAGGATATAGGCCACGCCATCCCTGGAGAGAGATGCTAAGTCTTTCTGATGTCAAGTTGTCACATCTATATATAAAAGTTCTTTTTCCCCCTGCATTCTGGTCCTGGAAATGGACTATGTCCATTTTGCACACTCCTGGCCACAGGCATAACCAGCATCCAATCTGCGCCTCCCAACCCCTCTACAAGCACCTCCAATCTAATGAGCTCCCTTATTCCCAACCTGCTTCGGGCTCATACACTCTGCAAGGCATATGATGGGCCAGTTAAAGCTGAACCCCCAGCAGAGACCAAGCATGTAGATTTTATTTAAAAGTAATGGTTACCCATTCAGGAGGTAATGTTGTCATCCTAGCCAGGCCTAGATCCAATCTGTGTTGGAGAACATGAAAGAACCCCTGCTACAACAAGGAATCATCACACACTAATATAACCCAGTCAGGTACACTGCTATTTCTTGCCATTTTCTTTTTTTCTCATATGAAAGTTGCCACCATTTCACAGACATTTTGTAATGATGAAGGTAGTTCCATTACCACCCATCTTGTAGGGATAGTGTAACATTTTATAGCTCAGTTTAGACAACTCTGAAGTTACTTCTGCAAATCTCTCTCCACCATAACTCTATCCATTTTACAGGACTTTTTTTCTTTAAAAAGAAGTATTATGGGACGGCTGGGTGGCTCAGTGGGTTAAGCCTCTGCCTTTGGCTCAGGTCATGATCTCAGGGTCCCACATTGGGCTCTCTGCTCAGCAAGGAGCCTGCTTCTCCCCACCCCCCGACTGCCTCTCTGCCTACTTGTGATCTCACTCTCTCTGTCAAATAAGTGAATAAAATCCTTAAAAAAAATAAAATGAAAAGAAGTATTATGTCTTTTTCTGTGTCATACAAACACACAAAGTCTGGACAAACAGCCAGGGGGTTGGGGACTCTGCTCCATTTTTAATTTTGAAAATATAATTGGGAAATTCAAACCATGACTCTTTCAAAGCAATCTGGAGACAAGCCGTCCCTAGATTAATGGGATGCAACAACTCACTCAAATAGTAGAAACCAGAGTTGGGTAGAGACCCTGCAGTCCCAAGTTCTGGAATTTCCACCATTCATGGATTCTGAGAAGCCCAGCTCACTCGCTTTCAGACCTAGAACATGATGGCCAGTGCAAAGAAAGACCAGGGTCCATAGTGCTATTAAGTTTGTTGTTGCTATTGTATGTTTTTAACAATATAGCTACTAGCAAGGTTATTTTATGTTCATTCCCTCTGTATGATTCTCACAAGACTCAGAGGTGAAAGGGAAATAATCAAATATGTAGTTTGCAGTAACTACATATGCTTTTGGATTTTTACAGACTTTCTTCTCTCCTTTCAGAGGAGTTTCTATTACTTTCACCTCTCAGGTATATTATAATGTGCTTGAGAAATAAAGAGGGGGAAAGAACAAATAGTGCTCACCGCCAACTAATCCAGCAACAGTAATTGGCAACAACATTCACAGATATTAACCCACAGTGCTGAGCGGGATTAGTTCCATTTCAGTTATAATAACCACAGGAACCAGGCCCACATGTTTCGATCTTAGTGGAAGCAGGAGACAGATAGTAAAACAAGTCTAGTTTCAATAATCAGACAGGAATGGAGCCCTCCTCCCCAAAATCAAAATGAAACAATTGCCAGTGTTGGCTTGTCCTGGGTTCTAAGAGTTAGGAGGCAAACACTTTTTGCAAAAAGAATCGTAGGGAAGCAAAATGAAAATAAATTGCTCCATAACAACATGGAGGACAAGGGGAGATGGAGAGGAGAAGGGAGTTGAGGGAAATTGGAAGGGGAGGTGAACCATGAGAGACTATGGATTCTGAAAAACAACCCGAGGGTTTTGAAGGGGCGGGGTTGGGAGGTTGGGGGAGCCAGGTGGTGGGTATTAGGGAGGGCACAGATTGCATGGAGCACTGGATGTGGTACAAAAACAATGAATACTGTTACAGTGAAAAGAAATAAAAATTTAAAATAAAATAAAATAAAATAAATTGCTCCAATTCTAGGCATTCTTTGTGCCTGGGCACTGGCGCTCTTCTCAGAAGAGATGATTGAAAAACAAAACAAAATAGAACAAGTTAGATGGCCATATTTGCATGGCTCTGACTAAAACAATTCAGGTCCCTCAAATGGTGTCTATGGTGTAATAAAGGCTTTAGGAACTACCCTGCAGGATTTCCAGTTTTGTTTTGTTTTGTTTTGTTTTTTCTCTCTACAACTGAGTCAAACAGGAAAACCCAAGTTGTAATAGAATTTTCTAAATTTGGGGTGTCTGGGTCGCCCAGTGGGTTAAGCCTCTGCCTTCAGCTCAGGTCATGGTCTCAGGGTCCAGGGATTAAGCCCCGCATCAGGCTCTCTGCTTAGCAGGGAGCCTGCTTTCCCCGTCCTCTGTCTGCCTGCCTCTGCCTACTCTCTCTCTGTCTCTGTCAGATAAATAAATAAACAACGTCTTTAAAAAAAAAAAAAAAAAGGAAAGAAAGAAAAGAAAAAACTTTAAAAAAAAAGAACTTTCTAGGGGGTGCCTGGGTGGCTCAGTGGGTTAAAGTCTCTGCCTTCCGCTCAGGTCATGATCTCAGGGTCCTGGGATCAAGCCCCACATCGGGCTCTCTGCTCAGCAGGGAGCCTGCATCCTCCTCTCTCTCTCTGCCTGCCTCTCTGCCTACTTGTGATCTATCTCTCTGTCAAATAAATAAATGAAAAAAAAATTTTTTAATTAAAAAAAAAAAGAATTTTCTAAGTTAATACTACACTGGAAAGTAGAAATCAATACTGGGAACCTAAAATAACTATTTAGCTTTTATACCACCCTGAAAACAAGCAAACCCTGAAGAAATCTGTTCACTTGGATTTGATTTGACAATCTGAAATCTACCTTTTCCTACCTCTGCCAAGTTAATCCCATTCCTCCCCTCCACTTCCACTCACAGCTCTTTATGATTTCCTCCTTCCTTTACACCAAATGCAGAAGTGAAGTGTGAAAAGCTGTTAAGTACCCTCAACTTACTGAGAAAGGAAAGTATCTGACCATTTTTTTAATTCCATGATATTAAAGTAATTCATCTGAGTTTGTGCTAATGACAGTAAATCTCTTGTGCTGACAAGCTGCGGTCAATTATCCTTTCTACAGCTTTTTAAATCCAAAGCACTAGGACATGCGTCAGCGCTGGAAACTTGTGGCTTGGTAATTCAAAGGAAACAGCCAACCAGCTTGAGCAGCCCTCTAGGTGCACCATCGTGTTTCTCACCCCTAAACAGCTCCCCTAGGAGCCTGCAAATGCTGGGGCACTGCCACTGGAATTTACATGGATGGAAGAAACGGTTTAAATCAAGTGGTGTGTTATTTATCTCTATAATGAGTGGTTTAACAGTGACAATTAGGAAGGAAATTCTACAAGCCTGAACTCCAGTTACTTATTACTGCCACTGAAAGTCAATTAAAGTATCCAAGTAATTACAGGGATTGGGATCATCTGTCATCTGGTAAATCATATTAGAGGGAAGAGGTATTTGGTTTGTTTTGTAAGCGTGTGATCTAGTCTCCATCATGTTGGTTAATTTTCAGGCAAGGGAGTATGCAAGGGAACTTACCCCACATATCTGCAAACTGATCACCTGGGAGAGCAACAGAAATGTTCATTGGATTTCCACCCAAGCTTAGTGGCTGCACAAATGAGTGAGTCGGACAGGATGTGGGCGTGCAGGGGCCCACTCTGCCAGACAAGTCATCCAGGACAATGCTCTTCAACTTAAAATCTTCATGTGGAACTTTGTTCCTTCTTGTGTTCCTGCTACACCAAGACCTTGTTTTCTTGCCTCCTTCAGGCCCACCCTGCTCCTGCACCATCCCCAATACCTCCTTCAGTCATCTCGATCAGCTCACTATGTCACAAACACTACAATCATGATGTAAACCATTTCTGTGCCTTTTCTCTACCTGCTACATTAGATGCATTTTTCTCCTTTTCTGTCCGTCCAAACCCTCTTCACCTTTCAAACCTCAGCTGGAGTCTTTACTCCTTCTTCATGCAGAATCTGATATAAGACCTCTCTTATAAATTGTGTATGGAATTCTAAGTTTATAACTCAATGGTCCTCAGACTGGGAATACCTAGCAGGGCCACAGCTTGGATCTTTACTTCTCACACAGCATCTAGGATACTTACACTCAAAAAGTGGTAATCCCTGGTCCTTGGTTCCTGAGGTTGCTGAATTTAGCCTCATGTTTGCTGAAATGGCCAGGCCCAGCCAGCATTCCTTCATTTGTTCATCCTTCCTTCATTCAGCAGCATGCTTTGAAGGGTTGTTTAGAACAGGACACCAGAACTATGGCTTTTAAGTTTGAATCTAGTGCTTCCTCTCCCACATACTGCCTCAATGAAAAATTGAGTTTTCTCACACCATGTTGCACAATTCAAGGAGTCAATGCTCATCACTCTTTCCTTGGCCAAAACTTGCAGGAAATGGTCAAAGAAGCACAGATACATACACTAAAATGAGCTCTATCCCCTGTGGTTCCACATGGATCTCCTCAGAGCGTTCTTAGGCCAAACCAGGAGAAAAGAGAGGAAAATATTTTCACAAATGATCTCCCAAACAACTCCAGGGCTTACACAGAGTTCAAGTTTGGTTCAAGGGATGGGCAAGACTTGGGTCAGCCAGCTATGCTAGGGTCAGCCAGACTCTGGGGTCAATCAGCCATGTTTGGGTTGAATCAAGAACACTTGTTGTTCTTCACATCCCAAGACAGATACTGGAATTTTAACTTTCCTTCCTGCAGCCTCTTTCTGTTTTAAGAGTTTATTCATCTTGGAGTAAGACTTCCCAGAGGATCTATTTTCTCATTCTCCCCTTTCATGGCATGTCCTTCGAAAGCTCCTATTCAGCACCTGTGGTGCCTAGATTTCATAATTCCACTAGCATTTGCCCACAACATGTTGTTTGTGTAAAAATGAAGATACTGGGGGTGCCTGGGTGGCTCAGTGGGTTAAGCCTCCGCCTTCAACTCAGGTCATGATCCCAGGGTCCTGGGATTGAGCCCCGCATCGGGCTCTCTGCTCAGCAGGGAGCCTGCCTCCCCCTGCTTCTCTGCCTACTTGTGATCTCTGTCTGTCAAATAAATAAATAAAAAATCTTAAAAAAAATCATATAAAAAAAATGAAGATACTGCATATATCCAGGGAAACTTACCAGGAGAAATCAAGAAGTCTGAACAATGGGAAAATCCACCAAATGTTTTCTTTAAAGCTTCTGTTTTCTCTAGGAAATATTGCCCTTAACAAAGCACTGACAATAAAATGTTCTTGGACATCAAACATAAAGGCTAGACTGACAAGTCCAACAGCATCAGATCATATCAAAGGACTGCTTAAAACCCTTCAGAGACTCAAGTTCTCAAACACTCATCAGCACATTGTACTGAAACTATCCTACCAGACTTCCAGTGCTCACATCACCAACAATTAGAGCATGTAAGTTCAGTGCAGCCCAGGATTGTGCTGTGTCTCCTCATTGGCTAGCACAGTCTGACACAGTGTGCCCTTAATAAATCTGTACATTATTGGGTTATATAAATACTATGTGCTAGGTGTGGAGACTTCAAAATACTAAGATACACAGTTTCTGTTCAAGAAGTTCAAACCCTGGCATGTGAATCCCAAACCTAAAGCATCAGAATTATTTAGGAAACTATAAAACTGCAAAAATCCAGGCCTTACCTCCAGAGATTCTAATTCAGTATGTCTGAGCAGAGCACCAGAATTCTATATTTTTAATAAGCTTCCAAGACACCTCTCAAATAGTCTAGGGGGTAGATAATAAACTCTTATGTTTTTACATCTCTCTTCTTACATATGAAGTATTTTCATATCCATTATCTCACTTGATTCTTACTGAGTGGGGTAATATATCCTGAAACTTATAAATGAGGACATGAAGCCCAGAAAGTTCAGAAACTGGCAATGTCAGAGCCTAGATGTAAACCCAGGATTCATATCCATAAACTCATCAGTTTTTCCTTCTTACCAACTCTCCCTTGAAAGAAATGACCCAGGTCAGCTCTGTCAGGAAAAGAGCGAAAGCCTTAGGTCAATGAACAACCAATATGGTCAAATCTCTTCTTAATGTTTTTTGGAAGAAACAAAGTGAGAAAAAAATATTGTTTTTGCCACCTACCCACCCATCCCTGAGAATGACACCAGGGAACAGAATTGATTATAGGGACAAACCCTCTCAGTGATGGCAAGTAATGAACATTGTTTCCTTCTAGATGTGTTTTACATGGAAAATAAATAAATCAACTGACAAAGTTAATCCTACGGAGCAGAATAATCTTGGTTAATACTCCAAAAGGTCTCTTGGTAGGGACAACATGATGAACTAAATAGCAAACCAAATGCAATCCTGTAACTGAACATGGCTCATGAACTCAGTCCTCTTGCTCTTCTCTGGATTGTTACCTAGCCCACTTCACTTCACTCTACTGTCCGCAGTGTGGCTGAAATAACTCACGAATTTATCCCACTATTATATGATCCAATATGACATTAACAGTGCATTTGACAGCAGACAGATGACAGATGAAAGTTCCAGCTGCCTTTCTTCATCAGAGACAAGTTTCATTTTGCTAGTAAGCTTTGAGACAACAATGTCAGCAAAAGGTGTTTCGATTATCTATGCTGGTACACAACTTGAAGCTTTTCCCAGACATTTCCCTACCAAGAAAAAGCCAGGGTGGGGGGCGGTACCTGGGTGGCTCAGTCATTAAGTGTCTGCCTTCAGCTCAGGTCATGATCCCAGGGTCCTGTGATCGAGCCCCGCATTGGGCTCCCTGCTCTGTGGAAAGCCTGCTTCTCCCTCTCCCACTACCCCACCTTGTGTTCCCTCTCTCGCTGTCTCTCTCTCTCTGTGTCAAATAAATAAATAAATCTTAAAAAAAGAAAAAAAAGCCAAGGGGTTAAATAGTGTGGATCTTAATTTACTCCCTCATTCAGGAATGTGGTCCTTTCAGTCTATGTCTGCATGTGAAGCAAGCTTCTATAATGCATATAGAAGATTTGTATGACCACATACACATACACACATACACCACACACACATGTGGGGATGGAAAAACAAGTCTCTAAAAAAGTAAGCAGAAGCAAATGATCTCCTTTCAATTCTGCTTTAAAGTATTCCTGACTGGAGAAGCATCTCATGAAGGTTTTTTGTTGTTATTTTCCTCTCAGAGACAACTTTCTTTTACATGATGGCACCAAGCATTACTGAGGAAGTTAGGGAGGAGAGACAGAAAAGGAAAAGACTATCAAGTGTACCTAGACGTTTGTCAGAACATAGATACTCAAAAAAAGTGACCAACGGCCTTTATTTTCTTATACTAACAATTAGAAATGAACAAGTCTGGCGCACCTGGGTGGCTCAGTGGGTTAAAGCCTCTGCCTTCAGGTCAGGTTATGATCCCAGAGTCCTGGGATTGAGCCCTGCATTGGGCTCTCTGCTCAGCAGGAAGCCTGCTTCCCCCTCTCTCTCTGCCTCTCTGCCTCCTTGTGATCTCTCTCTCTCTCTCTGTCAAATAAATAAATAAAATCTTAAAAAAAAAAAAAAAGAAAGAAAAGAAACACGTCTGAAAGCATAGTGTTCTAAAGAAAGTATTCTGTGATAATTCTCCATTTACTGTCTCCTAGGTTGGGATTTTCTAGCCTAAGCTTATTCAAATCAGATCTCACTGGACCCACCGAGTTATACACATAAATATACAAATTCAGACAACTATTTTTTTTTTCAAGTAGGGCTTGAACTCACAACCCTCAAATCGAGACCTGAGTTGAGATCAAGAGTTGTACACTTAACCAACTGAGCCACCAAGGTGCCCTCAGACCACTTTTTAAAGTAATCAGTTTGAGAGTCTACATGCTTGTTGAGAATCCTTCTCTATTTATTTATTTATTTATTTTAAAATTTCATTTATTCATTTGACAGAGAGAAGGAACACAAACAGGAGGAGTGGCAGGCAGAGGGAGAGGGAGAAGTAGGCTTCCCACTGAGCAGGGAGCCTGATACAGGGCTAGATCCCAAGACCCTGGGGTCATGACCTGAGCTAAATGCAGACACTTAACTGAGTGAGCCACCCAGGCGCTACTCCTTCGCCTTTTAAATTAAGCTTCACAACCAATGGTACATTCATTTCAGTGACAAAATAATTATTTGTTGCTCTTCCTCTAAGATCAGGAACAAGACAAGGATGCCCACTTCTGCCACTTTATTCAACATAGTATTAGAAGTCCTAGCCACAGCAATTAAACAAAAAGAAATAAAAACGCATCTAAATTGAAAAGGAAGAAGTAAAACTGTTGCTATTTCCAGATGACATGGTACTATACAAATAAAACCCTAAATATTCAACTGAAAAGCTAACAGAAGCAACAAATGAGTTCAGTAAAGTTGCAGGATACAAAATTAATATATAGAAACCTGTTGTGTTTCTATACACTAATAACAAAGCATTAAGAGAAATTAAGAAAAAAATTCCATTTAAAATCACAACAAAAAGAGTATCTAAAAATAAAATTACTTAAAGGACATGAAAGATCTGTACTCTGAAAATTATAAAACAGTGATATAAAAAATTGAAGATGACACAAACAAATAGAAAGATATACCATACTCATGGATTGGAAGAGTTAATATTGTTAAAATGGCCATATTACCCAAAGTAATCTAAACATTCAGTGAAATTCTTATCAAAATACCGATAGCATTTTTTCACAGAACTAGAATAAATAATTCCAAAATTTGTATGGAATCATAAAAAACTTCAAATATTCAAAACAATCTTGAAAAAAAAAGAGAATAAAGCTAGAGGTTATTACAATTCCAGATTTTAAGATTTATTACATAACAATAACAGAATAGCACGGTAGTGGTAAGAAAAAAACAGACATATAGATTAATGGAACAGAATAAAGACCCAGAAATAGACCCACAGTTATATGAGCAATTAATCTATGACAAAGGAAGCAAGAATAAACAATGGGGGAAAACGGTCTCTTCAATAAACTATGCTAGGAAAACCAGACAGCTTCATGCAAAAGAATGAAACTGGACCACTTTCTTACACCATACACAAAAATGAACTACAAATGAATTATAGACCTAAATGTGAGACCTGAAACCATAAAACTCCTAGAAGAATACAAAGGCAGTAACCTCTCTGACATAGGTCTTAGCAACACTTTTCTAGATATGTCTCCTCAAGCAAGGAACTACATTAAGAAAAACAAAAACAAAAACAAAAACTTTTGCAAGCAAAAGTAACATTTCATCCACAAAATGAAAATGCAACTTACTAAATGGGAGAAGATACTTGCAAATGATATATCTGATAAGAAGTTAATATCTAAAATATATAAAGAACTTATACAACTCAACACCAAAAAACAAATTTGATTTATAACTGGGTGGAAGACCTAAATAGACATTTTTCTAGAGAAGCTATGCAAATAGCTTCAGACACATGAAAAGATTCTCAACATTGTCAATCATCAGGGAAATGCAAACCAAAACCACCATAAGATAGCTTGTTATTCCTGTCAGACTAGTATCAAAAAGACAAGAAATAACAAGTGTTGGTGAAAATGTGGAGAAAAAGAAATCTTTTTGCACTGTGGATGGGAATGTAAATTGATGCCACTGTGAAAATCATTATGGAGTTTCCTCAAATAATTAAAAGTAGAAATACCATACAATCCAGTAGTTCCACTGCTAGATATTTAACCAAAGAAAACAAAAACTCTAATTTGAAAAGATGCATGTACCCCTTGTTTACTGGAGCATTATTTACAATAGGTAATATAGGGCAGCAACCTAAGTGTCCATCAATAGATGACTAGATAAAAAAAAATGTGGTATATATGGAAATTGAATATTACTAAGCTATAAAAATTGAGAGCTTGCCATTTGTGACAAGATGGATGGACCTCATGGGTATTATGCTAAGTGACATAAGTCAGGCAGAGAAAGACAAATAGCAGATTTCATTTAAATGTGCAGTCCAAAAAACCAAAACGAACAAAGAAAGCAGAAACAGACCCACAAATACAGAGAACAAACTGGTAGTTGCCAGAGGGTAGAGTGGCTGGTGGATGGGCAAAATGTGTGAAGGAGACTGGGAGATATAGGCTTCCAGTTATGCAATGAGTAGGTCATGGCGATGAAAGGTACAGCATAGGAAATATGGTCAATTGTACTGTAGCAGTCTTGTATGGCAACAGATGGTAGCTACAATTGTGGTGAGCATAGCATAACATAAAGAGATGTCAAATTGCTATACTGTAGACCTGAAACTAATGTAACACTGTCTCAACTGTAATTTTAAAAATATACTTGATATAGATATAGATAAGATATAGATATAGATATATTCCTGATATCTATTATTACAGGCCCAGAATTAGGTGGCACTAGGACAGGATCTCATCAAATCAGTGGCAGCAAAAGTGGTCAAGGCTCATCCTAGAAGGAACAGCTTGGCACTACCCCATGGAGAGGAGCCCAGCAGCAGCTTTGGCCATGCCTACTTCCCATGGGACATAGATGAAGATGGGGGCATGAAGGGGCTGCAGTGGTGCCCAAAGCCTGAAGGGGGATGTGAAAGTCTGAGGTTTGAAGACTGAACCATATTTTTCCCAGTATATCTTCCCTTATGAAGAACAGTTTATCTTCCTTTATGAACCACACTCTTCCCAGTATCAACAGTTTTTCTTCCTGTGATACATAGGAACTGTTTTAGGAGCAAATGCTACATCAAGAAGCATAGATTATATGACCTTTACATGAGTCTGGGACTGTCTATGAACATCAGTATTTTTATTAGAGAAAACTACATTTTGAAATAAAGCCAACAAGAACAAGATCTCCTGCAACTTACCAGAAGAGGATCTATGAGAGCAGATCAACATGACAACACAAATCTTTTTGTTTCGCTTTTAATTATTTAACTTTGAAAATATTTTTTGAATATATATATATAATGTAAGACAATGTTACATTAGTTTCAGGTGTACAACATAGGGTTCAACAAGTTTATACATTATGCTATGCTCAACCATCCAGCTCCAGACAACCCTATTACAGTATCACTGACTATAAAGAAAGGCTGTGGGCAAGACTGCTCTCAATGGGAGCTGGTGAGATTGCCAACTGGGCTGCTTATGCATTTGAGCCAGCCATTTGAGCTTATGCATTAGGGCCTCTTCTTAAGATTTTCAGTTACAATTACTCACGCTCCAAAGAAGAGGGCATTGAGATATTAAATAAACGTCTCACAAACAAGGTGATCCATATTTTGGGGTTTCTGCAATACTTGTTATTGTAGTATTCTTATTAATCTTTGTGTTATAACCTCACCATGAAAACAAATATTCTTCTTACATAACCACCTACTTTGTAAATGGAGTGCCTTCAGTCAGCTATGCTAAAGGCCTTGTCATTGCTCTAAAGAACACTCTGCTGGAACGCCTAGCTGAGATATTTCTTGGCCTGGATTCTGCAGCTAAACCTCATAATCTATGAAGGCACACACATTATCTAAACAGGGCCCTGAACATATTGAACCCTTCTACATAGTGACCCCAAAAGATTAAGTATTCTTTTTAGTGTCAGTTTTAACTTGCTCATCTCTTCTTTTTAAGGAGGGGCAAGATTCGGGCGTCTGGGTGGCTCAGTGGGTTAAGCCGCTGCCTTTAGCTCAGGTCATGATCTCAGGGTCCTGGGATTGAGGCCCGCATCGGGCTCTCTGCTCAGCAGGGAGCCTGCTTCCTCCTCTCTCTCTGCCTGCCTCTCTGCCTGCTTGTGATCTCTCTCTGTCAAATAAATAAATAAAATCTTTAAAAAAAAAAAAAAAAAAAGGAGGGGCAAGATTTGGGTGTTAATGAGATCACTGGTACTTTGAGTGCCTTCTTTAAAATTATTGTGGGGATGCCCAGACTGCACGCCTATAAATATATCCATTTAGTCTAGCAAGATGGCATGTCCTTCTGATAAGATGAAAATATAATGAATATAATCTAATATTCTTGATATCCCTAATATTTTCAACAGCAGTAAATAAAGTTTAACCTGGGAAACTGAACAGCTAACTGGTGAAAGTATGTCCCAAAGAAATGAAAATCTAACAGGTTTTTGAGAAACAAATTTAATTAAAACATCATTCTGTAATTCTGCTATTAGGTGAGTTTGAATTTCAGAACAGATCTTAAAGTGACATTGTTCCTTAAATAATATTCTTTAGAAGTGCACATGGAACATTCTCCAGAATAGATCACATCCTGGGTCACAAATCAGGTCTCAACCAGTATCAAAAGATTGGGATCACTCCCTGCATATTTTCAAACCATAATGCTCTGAAGCTAGAACTTAGTCACAAGAGGAAATTTGGAAAGAACCTAAATACATGGAGGCTAAAAAGCACCCTGCTAAAGAATGAATGGGTCACCCAGGAAATTAAAGAAGAATTGAAAAAATTCATGGAAACAAATGATAATGAAAACACAACTGTTCAAAATCTGTGGGACGGGGGCGCCTGGGTGGCTCAGTGGATTAAGCCACTGCCTTCGGCTCAGGTCATGATCTCGGGGTTCTGGGATCGAGCCCCGCATCAGGCTCTTTGCTCAGCGGGGAGCCTGCTTCTCTCTCTCTCTGCCTGACTCTCTGCCTACTTGTGATCTCCCTCTCTGTCAATAAATAAATAAAATCTTTAAAAAAAAAAAATCTGTGGGACGCAGCAAAGGCGGTGCTGAGAGGAAAACATATAGCGATACAAGCCTTTATCAAGAAACAAGAAAGGTCTCAAATACACAACCTAACCCTACACCTAAAGGAGCTGGAGAAAGAACAACAAAGAAAGCCTAAATGCAGCAGGAGAAGAGAAATTATAATAAAGATCAGAGCAGCAATCAATGAAATAGAAACCAGAAAAACCAAAAGAACAAATCAATGAAACTAAGAGCTGGTTCTTTGAAAGAATTAATAAGATTGATAAACCCCTGGCCAGACTTATCAAAAAAAAAAAAAAAAGAGAGAGAAAGGACTCAAATTAATAAAATCATGAATGAAAGAGGAGAGATCACAACCAACACTGAAGAAATACCAACAATCATAAGAACATATTATGAGCAACTATACACCAGCAAATTTGACAATCTGGAAGAAATGGATGCATTCCTAGAGATGTATAAACTACCACAACTGAACCACGATGAAATCGAAAACCTGAAGAGACCCATAATCAGCTATCACATTACTGGGTATTTACCCTAAAAATACAAACGTAGCGATCCGAAGGGGCACATGCACCTGAATGTTTATAGCAGCAATATCCACAAATAGCGAAACTATGGAAAGAACCTAGATGTCCATCAGCAGATGAATGGATTAAGAAGTGGTGTATATATACAATGGAATACTATGCAGCCATCAAAAGAAATGAAATCTCACCATTTGCAACAACGTGGATGGAACTAGAAGGTATTATGCTGAGCAAAATAAGTCAATCAGAGAAAGACAATTATCATATGATCTCCCTGATATGAGGAAGTTGAGAGGCAAAGTGGAGGGTTTGGGGGCAGAGAAGGAAATAATGAAACAAGATGGGATCGGGAGAGAGACATCATAATAGACTCTTAATCTCACAAAACAAACTGAGGGTTGCCGGGGGAGGGGGATAGGGAGAGGGTGGTTGGATTATGGACATTGGGGAAGGTATGTGCTATGGTGAGTGCTGTGAAGTGTGTAAACCTGGTGATTCACAGACCTGTACCCCTGGGGCTAATAATGCATTATATGTTAATAAAAAATTAAAAAGATATTCTCTAGAGACAATCACCTTTAAATTTCCCTAATTTGGATCAAGAAAATTAATTTTCTTATTTTTAAATGATGGCCATTGATGGAAATGACCTTAGAATGTTGCTGGCTTCTATTTTTATTAACATGGTATTACTGTACATGTGTCTTAGGCCTTATATCTCCAGGAAGAACTAATGTATTAATTTCAAATGTAAAAAAAAAAATCTTATTTCTTTATTGTCAATACTAAAAAGACATGTCCTTGTCCTTGAAAAGCAACTTACTAGTCAAATAAGAGTAGCATTTTTTTCAAAATATTATTATAAATATTTGTGTGGGGAAATTAATTTTGAGGGATTTTAAAAATAGTATGATATGATGTGGAACCAGATCTGGTAAGTAGAGTGGATTATTAAAGTTTGTAATAACATTTTGAGTGATTTATAACTATAGTGGCTCAGACATGACTCTACTGAAGAGAAATTTTGAAAATGTTTGAGGAAAGGGCAGTACTAGCAGAAGACACAAAATGTAAGTCCTTGTGCATTATTGCCTAGATGTTTACTTTACAAATAATCGGTTCAAGAACAGAATGGGAGAGGTCATGTTTAAAATCTCTTATGTTCACTATATCTGATCATCAAAGGTGAGATGTTCCATTTTTTAAGAAAATAAAAACACCTTTTTTGCAGATAATACCAGAGGGAAATTATTCTAAGTTCATATCTTAGACAAAGAATCTTAAATGCTTTTTATTTTCTTGATTTGAAAAAAAAAAGTTATATCCCAAACACCCAATATTACTTTCTATGCCTAAAGAATTAATTTCCCACCACTCCAGGTGATTATCAGCAGTCATTCCAAGCGTTAATCAAAAATTTTAATGCCAGTGATACATGATATGGGAACACTGGAATCTGCATGCTATAATTAAGAAGTATTTTCTTTATATATACATAACTGAGCTGCCCATTAAAAACTTTAAAAAAGAAAGCATGGGAATTTGAAAAAGTCTTTGATTTGAAAGAAATTGATGTCTTCCTTATTAGTACACTACCTGACATCAAAAGAAACTGAACATATTCATTTTTATAACTTCTTTGTGTAAGCTGCATATATTTTAATGTATAATTTAATAAATTTTATCATAGGTAAACATCCATAAAACCATCGCCACAAGCAGTATAATGAGCATTAACTCTCAGTCCTAAAGTTTCAAGTCCATTCATAATTGCTCCCTCCTCAGACAATCCACTAACTTGCTACCAGTCATAATAGTTCTGTTAATATAAGAGTTTCTAGAAAGGGATCTCTACTCTCTGTCATCTGATTTCTTTCACTTAGTATAATTATTTTGAGATTCATTGAGGTTATTGCATGTGTCAATATATTATTCCTTTTTATTAGTTTATTATTTTTCTAATTTATTTCAGATATTTATAATGTTTATCTATGTACCCTCTAAACCTATTTTGTTGAGGGTTTTTAATCATGAAATGTACCTTGCCAAATGATTTTTTCTGCATCTATTGAAATAATCATACTGTTTTTAGACTTTCTCTTGTTGATGTGATGCATCACACTGATTGATTTGTGAATAGTGAACCACTCTTGCATACTAGAAATAAATACCACTTGATCACAGTGAATGACTTTTTTTAAGATATTGTTGGGTTCAGTTTGCTAATATTTTGTTGAGGGTTTTTGCACCTCTGTTCATCAGAGATAATGACCTGTAGTCCTCTTTTCTTGAAGTATCTTTATCTGGTTTTGGTATCAGGATAATGCTGGACTCATAGAATGAGTTTGGAAGGTTTTTTGTTTTGTTTTGGTTTTGGTTTTTTGTTTTTGTTGTTTGTTCTGTTTTACTTTTTTTTTTTTAATTTCTTTTCAGTATTCCAGAATTCATTGTTTATGCACCACATGCAGTGCTCCATGCAATACGACTCCTCCATAATACCCACCACCAGGCTCACCCAACCCCCTACCCAAGTATGGAATCTTTTCTTCCTCTTTTTTTTTT
The DNA here is from genome assembly GCF_020171115.1 of Neogale vison. Lineage (NCBI taxonomy): Eukaryota > Metazoa > Chordata > Mammalia > Carnivora > Mustelidae > Neogale > Neogale vison. The sequence continues at coordinate 158,963,703 of NC_058094.1, read as the reverse complement.
TGGAATAGTTTGAGAAGAATAGGTATTAACTCTTATTTGTTTCATAGAATTCACCGAAGAAGCCGTCTGGTCCTGGAAATTTGTTTGTTGGGAGTTTTTTGATGACCAAATCAATTTCATTTCTGGTAATCAGTCTCTTCAAATATTCTGTATCTTCCTTATTCAGTTTTGGGAGGTTATATGTTTCTAGGAATTATCCATTACTTCTAGGTTTCCCAATTGGTTGGCACATAATTTTTCATAATATTCTCATAATTGTTTGTATTTCTGTGGTGTTGCTTGTTATTTCCTCTCTCTCATTTGTGATTTTGGTCCTTTCTCTTTTTTTCTTGATGAATCTAGTTAGAAGTTTTTTAATTTTGATTTTCTTTCAAAGAACTAGCTCCTGGTTTCATTGATGTGTTCTATTGTATTCGTGGTCTTTCCCAATTTCTTCTTGTGGTTGATTTCCAGTTTCATAGCATTATGGTTAGAAAAGATGCATGGTATGACTTCAATCGTTTTGAATTTGTTGAGACTTGTTTTGCGGCCTAACATGATATATTCTGGAGAATACTCCACATGAACTTAAGAATGTGCATTCTGCTGTTTTAGGATGGAATTTGTGAATGTATCTATTAGATCCATCTGGTCCAATGTGTCATTCAAAGCCACTATTTCCTTGTTAATTTTCTGTTTGGGTGATTTATCCATTGATATAAATGGGATGTTAATGTCCCATACTATTATTGTATTACTACTGATTACTTTCTTTATTTTTCTTATTAGCTGCTTTGTGTATTTGAGTGTTTCCATGTTGGGTGCACAAATATTTACAAATGTTTCATCTCCTAGTTGGGATTTATCCATTTATGATTATACAGTGTCCTTCTTCATCTCTTGCCACAATCTTTGTTTCAAAGTCTATAAATAAATACTTACAGAGTCTAAATAAATAAGTATTGCTCTCTATATAAATAAATAACTGTTGCCACCCAGCCTTCTCTTCACTTCCAATTGTCTAATGAATGCTTTTTCATCCCCTCACTTTCAATCTGCATGTGTCTTTAGGACTGAAATGAGTCTCTTGTAGGCAGCATATAGATGGGTCTTGCTTTTGTATTCATACCTTCACCCGACATCTTTTGATTGGAGTGTTTAGTCCATTTATATTCAAAGTAATTGTTGATAGGTATGTATTTACTGACATTACTTGTTTTATGGTTATGTTTATAGTTCTCTGTTCCTCTCTTCTCTTGTTCTCTTCTCTGACAGTTTGCTGGCTTTCTTTATTGATATATTTGAATTCCTTTCTCTTTATTTTTCGCATTTCTATCACTGGTTTTTGATTTGTGCTTACCATTTGGCTTGTACACACCATCTTATGCATATAGCAATCTATATTAAGTTGATGGTCACTTAAGTTTGAAACCATTCTTTAGTTTTCTCCCTCCACATTTTAGGTATATGGTGTCATACTTTATATCATTTCATTTTGTGAATCCCTGAACTAATTTTTATAGATTTACTTCATTTTACTGCTTTAATATTTCCTACTTTTCTTACTTCTACTTATGGTCTTTTCCTTTCCATTGAAAGAATCCCTTTTAACATTTCTTGCAGGGCTGGTTTAGTGGTCATGAATTCCTTTAACTTTCATTTGTGGAACTCTTTATCTCTCTTTCTATTCTGAATGCAAGCCTTGCTGGATAGAGTCTTCTTGTCTGCCGGTTTTTTTTTTTTTTTTCCTTTCAGCATTTTTAATATATCGTGCCATACTCTTCTGGCCTGCAGTTTCTGCTAAAAAAAAAAAAAAAAAAAGAATCAGCTGATAGCCTTGTGGGGTTTCTTTTGTATGTAACCATTTTCTTTTCTCTTCTTTTAAAGTTCATCATCACTGCTTTTTTCCAATTAAATTATTATGTGTCTTGGTGTGGACCTCCTTGGGTTGATTCTATTGGATCTCTGTGCCTCCTGGAGCTAGACATCTGCTTTGTTTTCAGATTCAGGAAATTTTCAGCTATTTCTTTAAGAATATTTTCTGCCCCATTTTTTCCTCTCTTCTCCTTCTGGGATACCAAAATGCAAATGTTATTATGCTTGGTGGTGCCACTGAATTCTCTTAAGCTATTGTCACTTTTTATTGCTTCTTGTCTCTCCTGTTCAGTTTGCTTCCTTTTCATTACTCTGTCCTCCAGGTCACTGATCCATTCTTCTGCTTTCTCAAGTCTACTATTTATTGCCTCCAGCGTAATTTTAATTTCAGTTATTGAGTTCTTCATCTGATTCGTTCTTTTTAGTGTTTCTCTCTCTTTGTTGAGGGTCTCACCGCAGTCCTTCACTCTTTTCTGAAGTTCAGTGAATATCTTTATGGCCATTACTTTAAATTCTCTATCCGGCACATTACTTATATTTCAGTTAGCTCTTCTGCTGTGATTTTGTCCTTTCGTTTAAGACATATTCCTGTGTCTCTTCATTTTGTCTAACTCTCTCTTTCTATGTGTAGGAAAGCCAGCTCCATCTTCTACTCTTGAATGTAATGGCCTTATGAAGAAGAGGCCCTGTAATGTCCTGCAGCACAATGTTCTCTGTTCACCAGAACATGGCACTTCATGGGTATCTCCTATGTATGTTGCATGCATCCTACTGTTATGGCTGAGCTGTATTTGTCTTCAATCCAGTCATCTGCCTATTGTAGGCAGTTCTGCTATGTCGTTAGTGGACCAGTCTGGGGCACCTTGGGCTTGAGTTGAGTCAAACTAGGCATTTGCCAGAGATGCAAATGCACTAATCTGCAGGATCCTCTCCCTGTGTTGTCCCCTGAGAAGCTTTCATTGAAAGGCAGAGACTGCAGTGAGAACAGATGTCTGCCCCAAGTGGGGCAGGGGTCTTTCTACAGTTCTGGCCCTTACTGGGGCTGTTTGCATACTTCCAGGATTGTGGTACTGCTCTAGATGGACTTGTACCAAGGGCACATTGGAGGGGGTGGGTCTGCAAGAGAATTTGGGTGTGGGGTGTGCACTATTAGTGAAGTTTGCACTAATCTGCTGCAGGAGGGGGCCTGTAGCCACTGCAAAACTCCTGCCCAGGCCAAGATGGATGGAGTAGGTCCACAGAAGAGCATAGGGGTACAGCACACTGTTAGCAAACTAGGTGAAGAGTGTTTACAGTCCACTGGTTTCCGCAGCTGTCCATGTATCTAAGCTGGGGGGCCAGAGAAGGGAAATGGCACCTATCTGCTCCTTTATTTCTACAGAATTCTCCAAATATCCCTGCCCTTCCAGAACAAGCTCTGAGATTAATAAACAGACCTCCTGCCACATACTCCAGGCATTTTTAAAACTGCTGCTTCTATGCTGTGTCTCAGCAATGCTGTTTTTGTGCTGTCTCTTTATGGGCAGGGACTCTGTTTCCTCTTGCTCTCCAACTCTGTCTGAGCCAAAGCTGTTTTTTTTTTAAGTTCAAGGTGTTAAGCCCCCCCCCCCACCCCCTGCTCTGATTGTCAGAACTCACGAAGTTAGGTTCCTCTGGTTTTCAAAGCCAGATATTATGGGGATTTGTCTTCCCAGTGTGGGTCCCCTGTGTCTGAAATGTTTGATGTGGGGTCTTCTCCTCTCCTCTGTGTATTTTGCTGCTTCCCTCCTCCCTGTGGACAGTCTCACAGGTCAGTTTGGCTCCCAACTGCATCTCTGCCCTTCACACCCTCTTTAATGTGGACTTTCTTCTCAATTCAGCTGCAGAGAATCTGTTCTGCCAGTCTTCAGGTCCTTTTCTTGGACATTTACACTGATATGGATGTTATTGATGTGTATCCATGGGATGAGGTAAGCCAAGACTCCTCCTACTCCACCATCTTCCCCAGAATTCCCAGATATTCCTTCATTCATTTAAAGTCATGTGGATATATTGGAGGGTTTTTTAAAAATCCATTCACCTATTGATGGTCACTTGAGAGGCTCCTAATTTTTAATTTTTAGTAATAAGGTTGCTCAAACATTTATGTATAAATCTTTTTATAAACATGTGCTTTCTTTTCTCTCAGGTCACAAATAAATGCATGTTTAACTTTTTTTAAGAAACTGCCAAAGTGTTTTCCAAAAACATTTGTACCATTTTACATTCTCACCAGCACTGTATAAGATTGCTGGTTACTACACATCCTCTACAACACTTGGTTTAGTCAGGTTTTCTCAATTTTGGAATTTTAGCCACTCTAATGGGTGCAAAGTGATATCTCATTATGGTTTTGACTTCGATTTCCTAAAGGCTAATAATGTTGAGCATCTTTTCCCGTTTTTTGGGGGGGGGTTTTTTTGCATCCATTTTTCTTCTTTAGTTAAGTGTCTGTTTAAATCCTACCAATTTTTATTGGGTTGTTTATCTTGCTAATTAGTTGTAAGATTTTATATCTATATATATCTATATATTTAGATATATCTAGATATATATCTATATATATCTTCATCAGATATATTTTGCAAGTACTTTCTTCTAGGTTATAGCTTGACTTTCACTTTCACAACAGTGTTCTTTGAAAAGCAAAAGTTTTGGGGGCACCTGGGTGGCTCAGTCAGTTAAGTATCTGACTCTTGATTTTGGTTTTGGTCATGATCCCAGGGCCATGAGATCAAGCCTCATGTTGGGCTCCAAGCTCAGCAGATAGTCTGCTTGAGATTCTCTCTCTTCCTCTCTCTCTCTCTGCCTCTCCCCTCTTTCAAATAAATAAATTTTTAAAAAGAAAAGGAAAGGAAAATCTTTTAATTTATTAACTTTTTATTTTGAGGTTTGGATTTTTAGTGTCATATTTAAGAAGTCTTTTACCAAATCCAAAGTCACTAAGAATTTTTCCTATATTTTCTTCTAGAAGTGTTGCAGTTTTAACTCTTAGATTTTGGACTATGATCCATTTTGAGTTAAATTTTGTATATGATAGGAGTTAAGGGTTAAGATGTCTTTTATTTTATTTTTGCATAAAACTACCCAATTGTTCAGGACCATTTAATGAAGAGATGATTATTTCTCCATTAAATTGCCTTAACTACTTTATCCCAAATCAACTGACTATATAGAGACTCTATTGACTAGAAAGTCTCTATTAAGTAGAGTATATTGCACTGACTCATGTGTCTATCTTTACTCTATACTACACTAATTGTCTATGTAGAAATTCTACAAAATCTCCAAGTTAGAGTAGGAAAGACAGATGATTTAATAAATTATATTGGTATAATTGGTTAATAGGAAGAAATAGAGTGAACTCCTTATCTCCAACTGTAAGTAAAAAGCAATTCCAGGGGTGCCTGGGTGGCTCAGTGGGTTAAAGCCTCTGCCTTCGGCTCCGGTCATGATCCCAGGGTCCTGGGATCGAGCTCAGCAGGGAGCCTGTTTCCCTTCCTCTCTCTCTGCCTGCCTCTTGGTCTACCTGTGATCTCTGTCAGATAAATAAATAAAATCTTTAAAAAAAAAAAAAAAGTAATTCCAAATGGACTAACACCTAAAGAAAAGCAAAATTTCTCAACTTTTAGGAAAAACAAGGAATGTTTTTATGACCATGGGGTAGTGAATAACTTCACAAGACACAAAACCACAAACCATAGTAATTTTTTAAAAACAAATATGACTATATTAAAATGAAAACTTTGTATGATAAAATTTGCTATATCTATTTTTTTAAGATTATTTATTTATTTGACAGAGAGAGAGAGATCACAAGTAGACAGAGAGCCAGGCAGAGAGAGCGGGGGCGGCGGGGGGGCAGGCTCCCTACTGAGCAGAGTGCCTGATGCAGGGCTCCATCCCAGGACCCTGGGATCATGACCTGAGCCAAAGGCAGAGGCTTAACCCACTGAGCCACCCAGGCACCCCAAAAAAATTTACTATAAAGATACAATATAAACTACAGACTTAACACAGAGTTAGGTGCAACACACAGAACTGACTAAGTATTTATAACCAGAATTTTTAAAGAATGCCTCCAAATCAATAAGAAAAATGCAAACAACCCAAGTGAAAAATAAGCAAAGGACATAAAGATGCATTCACAGAATATAATGTTCAATTAATATATTAAAAGGTGTCAACCTCAAGTTTAATCGGACAAAAAAGCTCTGATTAAAACAACAGCCTTTTAATTTTCAGCCATCAGATCAGCAAAAATTCAAAAGCTTAAAATCAGCCTAGTACACTGGTTCTATCACCTCCAGGAATTGGGGTCCATATGTTACAAAGAGAAAAATATCATCATCTTCACCGGGATAGTCCAGAAACATATTATAAAAATTTTCCCAGCTGGAAACATTCGGAAGATCTATAATAGATGAAAGGAACAATCCCAATGTTCATTGAGTATACGCTTTTGATCCCTTTGGTCTCTCTGTTTTTGTTTTTGTTTTTTTTTTTTTTTTTTTCCCAATTTATTTATTTTCAGAAAAACAGTATTCATTATTTTTTCACCACACCCAGTGCTCCATGCAAGCTGTGCCCTCTATAATACCCACCACCTGGTACCCCAACCTCCCACCCCCCCGCCACTTCAAACCCCTCAGACTGTTTTTCAGAGTCCATAGTCTCTCATGGTTCACCTCCCCTTCCAATTTACCCAAATTCCCTACTACTCTCTAACGCCCCTTGTCCTCCATGCTATTGGTTATGCTCCACAAATGAGTGAAACCATATGATAATTGACTCTCTCTGCTTGACTGATTTCACTCAGCATAATCTCTTCCAGTCCCGTCCATGTTGCTACAAAAGTTGGATATTCGTCCTTTCTGATGGAGGCATAATACTCCATAGTGTATATGGACCACATCTTCCTTATCCATTCATCCGTTGAAGGGCATCTTGGTTCTTTCCATAGTTTGGCGACTGTGGCCATTGCTGCTATAAACATTGGGGTACAGATGGCCCTTCTTTTCACGACATCTGTATCTTTGGGGTAAATACCCAGGAGTGCAATTGCAGGGTCGTAGGGAAGCTCTATTTTTAATTTCTTGAGGAATCTCCACACTGTTCTCCAAAGAGGCTGCACCAACTTGCATTCCCACCAACAGTGGAAGAGGGTTCCCCTTTCTCCACATCCTCTCCAACACATGTTGTTTCCTGTTTTGTTAATTTTGGCCATTCTAACTGGTGTAAGGTGATATCTCAATGTGGTTTTAATTTGAATCTCCCTGAGGGCTAATGATGATGAGCATTTTTTCATGTGTCTGATAGCCATTTGTATTTCTTGATTGGAGAAGTGTCTGTTCATATCTTCTGCCCATTTTTTGATGTGTTTGTCTGTTTCGTGTGGGTTGAGTTTGAGGAGTTCATTATAGATCCTGGATATCAACCTTTTGTCTGTACTGTCATTTGCAAATATCTTCTCCCATTCCGTGGGTTGCCTCTTTGTTTTTTTGACTGTTTCCTTTGCTGTGCAGAAGCTTTTGATTTTGATGAAGTCCCAGAAGTCTATTTTCGCTTTTGTTTCCTTTGCCTTTGGAGACGTATCTTGAAAGAAGTTGCTGTGGCTGATATCGAAGAGATTACTGCCTATGTTCTCCTCTAAGATTCTGATAGATTCCTGTCTCACGTTGAGGTCTTTTATCCATTTTGAGTTGATCTTTGTGTACGGTGTAAGAGAATGGTCGAGTTTCATTCTTCTACATATAGCTGTCCAGTTTTCCCAGCACCATTTATTGAAGAGACTGTCTTTTTTCCATTGTATATTTTTTCCTGTTTTGTCGAAGATTAATTGACCATAGAGTTGAGGGTCCATATCAGGGCTCTCTACTCTGTTCCACTGGTCTATGTGTCTGTTTTTATGCCAGTACCATGCTGTCTTGGTGATCACAGCTTTGTAATAAAGCTTGAAATCAGGTAAGGTGATGCCGCCAGCTTTATTTTTGTTTTTCAACGTTTCCTTAGCGATTCGGGGTCTCTTCTGATTCCATACAAATTTTTGGATTATTTGCTCCAGCTCTTTGAAGAATGCCGGTGGAATTTTGATCGGAATGGCATTAAAAGTATAGATTGCTCTAGGCAGTATAGACATTTTAACGATGTTTATTCTTCCGATCCAAGAGCATGGAATGGTCTTCCATCTTTTTGTGTCTTCTTCAATTTCTTTCATGAGTGTTCTATAGTTCCTCAAGTATAGATCCTTTACCTCTTTAGTTAGGTTTATTCCCAGGTATCTTATGGTTCTTGGTGCTATAGTAAATGGAATCGATTCTCTAATTTCCCTTTCTGTATTTTCCTTGTTAGTGTATAAGAAAGCCACTGATTTCTGCACATTGACTTTGTATCCTGCCACGCTGCTGAATTGCTGTATGAGTTCTAGTAGTTTGGGGGTGGAGTCTTTTGGGTTTTCCATATAAAGAATCATGTCATCTGCGAAGAGAGAGAGTTTGACTTCTTCATTACCAATTTGGATACCTTTTATTTCTCTCTGTTGTCTGATTGCTGTTGCTAGGACTTCTAATACTATGTTGAACAAGAGTGGTGAAAGTGGGCATCCTTGTCTTGTTCCTGATCTCAACGGGAAGGCTGCAAGCTTTTTCCCATTGAGGATGATATTTGCTGTGGGTCTTTCATAGATAGATTTGATGAGGTTCAGGAATGTTCCCTCTATCCCTATACTTTGAAGCGTTTTAATCAGGAACGGATGTTGGATTTTGTCAAATGCTTTTTCTGCATCAATTGAGAGGACCATGTGGTTCTTCTCTCTTCTCCTATTAATTTGTTGTATCACATTGATTGATTTACGAATGTTGAACCATCCTTGTAGCCCAGGGATGAATCCCACCTGATCATGGTGGATAATCTTTTTAATGTGTTGTTGGATCCTGTTGGCTAGGATCTTGTTGAGAATCTTAGCATCCATATTCATCAGTGATATTGGTCTGAAATTCTCCTTTTTGGTATGGTCCTTGCCTGGTTTGGGGATCAGGGTAATGCTGGCTTCATAGAAAGAGTCTGGAAGTTTTCCTTCTGCTTCAATTTTTTGAAACAGCTTCAGGAGAATAGGTGTTATTTCTTCTTGGAAGGTTTGGTAGAATTCCCCAGGGAATCCGTCAGGTCCTGGGCTCTTGTTTTTTGGGAGATTTTTGATCACTGCTTCAATCTCGTTATTAGATATCGGTCTATTCAGGTTGTCGATTTCTTCCTGGTTCAATTTTGGTAGTTTATATTTTTCCAGGAATGCATCCATTTCATCAAGGTTGCTAAGCTTATTGGCATATAACTGTTCGTAGTAACTTCTGATGATTGTTTCTACTTCCTTGGTGTTAGTTGTGATCTCTCCCCTTTCATTCATAATTTTATGAATTTGGGATTTCTCTCTTTTCTTTTGGATTAGTGTAGCCAGTGGCTTATCGATCTTATTGATTCTTTCAAAAAACCAGCTTCTAGTTTCATTGATACGTTCTACTGTATCTCTGGTTTCTCCCTCATTGATCTCAGCTCTAATCTTGATGATTTCCCTTCTTATGTGTGGAGTTGGTTTGATTTGTTGTTGATCCTCCAGTTCTTTAAGGTGTAGAGACAGCTGGTGTGTTCTGGATTTTTCAATTTTTTTGAGCAAGGCTTGGATGGCTATATATTTTCCCCTTAGGACCGCCTTTGCTGTATCCCATAGGTTTTGGACCGAAGTGTCTTCATTCTCATTGGTTTCCATGAATTGTTTCAGTTCTTCTTTGATCTCCTGGTTGATCCAAGCATTCTTAAGCAAGGTGGTCTTTAGCTTCCAGGTGTTTGAGTTCCTTCGGAACTTTTCCTTGTGATTGAGCTCCAGTTTCAAAGCATTGTGATCTGAGAATATGCAGGGAATAATCTCAGTCTTTTGGTATCGGCTGAGTCCTGATTTGTGACCCAGTATGTGGTCTATTCTGGAGAAGGTTCCGTGTGCACTTGAGAAGAATGAGTATTCTGCTGTTTTAGGGTGGAATGTTCTGTATATATCTATGAGGTCCATCTGGTCCAATGTGTCGTTCAATGCTCTTGTTTCTTTATTGATTTTCTGCTTCGATGATCTGTCTAATTCTGAAAGAGGCGTGTTAAGATCACCTACGATTAGTGTATTCATATCAATATGACTCTTTATCTTGATTAACAGTTTTCTTAAGTAATTGGCTGCTCCCATATTGGGAGCATAGATATTTACAATTGTTAGATCATCTTGGTGGATAGTCCCTTTAAGGATTATGTAGTGTCCTTCTGTATCTCTGACTACAGTCTTTAGTTTGAAGTCTAATTTATCTGATATGAGAATCGCTACCCCAGCCTTCTTTTGAGTCCCATTGGCATGAAAGATGCTTCTCCACCCCTTCACTTTCAGTCTGCGTGTATCTTTAGGTTCAAAATGGGTCTCTTGTAGACAGCATATGGATGGGTCCTGTCGTTTTATCCAATCTGCAACCCTGTGCCGTTTTATGGGTGCATTGAGGCCATTCACATTGAGAGTGATTATTGATAGATACGTTTTTATTGACATCGAGTTACCTTTGAAGTCTTTCTTTCTGTAGACTGTCTCTATATTTCTGTTCAATGCTATTCTTGGGATTTTTCCTCTTTTATAGAACCCCCCTTAATATTTCCTGCAGTATCGGCTTGGTGGTTGCATAGTCTTTTAAGTCTTGCCGGTCTTGGAAACTCTTTATCTCTCCATCCATTTTGAATGTCAGTCTTGCTGGATAAAGTATTCTTGGCTGCATGTTCTTCTCATTTAGTGCCCTGAATATATCTTGCCAGCCTCTTCTGGCTTGCCAGGTCTCTGTGGACAGGTCTGACGTTATTCTGATGGGCTTCCCTCTGTAAGTAAGGAGCCTCTTTGCCCTGGCAGCTTTCAAGAGATTATACCTACAATTATAATTTCTCAATTTGACTATCAGGTGTCGTGATGTTTTTTTGGAGTGTATAATCTTGGGTGGAGACCGTTCAGCCTCTAGTACATGAACGCTGGTTTCATTCGCGAGATTCGGAAAGTTTTCATGAAGGACTTGTTCCACGACATCTTCTAGACTTCTTTCTTTCTCCTCCCCTTCAGGAATTCCAATAATTCTGACGTTGGAACGCTTCATGGCATCACTTATTTCCCTAATTCTGCTTTCGTGGGATCTAAGCTGTTTGTTCCAGGCTTCCTCCTGATCCTTTCTCTCTATCTGTTTGTCTTCCAGATCACTAATTCTATCTTCTGTCTCAGTTACCCTAGCTTTGAGAGAGTTTAGATTGGATTGGAACTCATTGAGAGCATTGTGGACCTCCTCCCTGGTAGCTTTAAGCTCCGCCCTAACATTGTGAACATCCTGTCTGGTCGCTTTCAGTTCGGCTCTAATCAATTCTGTTTGGTCATCCATGGCTTTCTCCAACCTAGCTATTGCCTGGATAATTGTTAGCCTGAATTCTCTTTCCGACATATTGTCTATGTTGATAGCCGTTAGCTCTGTTGCGGAAGGTCCATCCTCTGTATTTTTCTTCTGTTGGGCATTCCTCCTCCTAGTCATTTTGGTGGGAGAAGACTGAACAGATGTAGCTGGATGTGTCAACTCTGGTGCAGTCAAGGTGCACCCTGGAACACTTCCTGATCTCCGTCTCAGAAGCCTCAGTCTGGGTGCAGAAGCTGAATAAATTCCCCCTTGGATGCTGGCAGTGCAGGTTCCAAGTTAAAGACCCTGGGGGCGCAGGATCTTTTGCTCGTCCCCAAAGCCAAGGCAGTGGCGGCTGTCTGGGAGCTCCTGACCGCCAGAGAGGTTCCAAGCAGCGATCGCACACTGAGATTTTGTCGCTGGCCGGGGCTGGGAGTGCCCGGCTTGCGCGCACCTCTTTTCAGAGGCGGCTGTGGGTCGGGCGCGCGTCTGGGGCACTGAGAACCGGGCGCTAGTCCGTAAGCCGCAGGCTGGGCTTTTGCGCGCCTCTGTCCGGGGAAGAGTTTCGCGGGCGCGAGGCTTAGACTTTGAAACAATGGCCCGGGTCAAGAAGCGCCCCAGGGCCTTAGAAACCCAGGAGAGCTGGAGCGACGTGCACGCGCATCTCAAGCTTTGTGGTAGGGCTAGCGCGCGTTCTGCAGACCGGCTCCCATCCCCTCACAGGAGCCGGAACCCCGCGCTCTGGGGCACACTGGCGGCTTAGGGACCAGGAGCCGGTTTCTCCGCCGCCCTCTCTCTGCCTCCGCGCCGGGGAGGCCGTCTGGGACCGGGGACTCAAGCCCCTGTCCCTAGCCGCCCCGATTCCCACAGTTTGCCCCCGCGATCCTTTGCTCTTTTGGAGTGCTTTCAACCAGTCTCCGAGTTAATGCTGGTCCCCAGACGCAGGGCACTCTCGCTCGTATCGGGGTATTACTTTTGCACCGGTCGCCTCTGGTGGCTCCCTCCCCCTTTTGTTTATCTTCCGATATCAGTCCGCTGTTCCCATTCCGCTTTACCTGCTCACTGGCGTCTTCTGCCCCTGTAGAGATCCAGACGTGTATAATTCTGATCTCAGGCTGATTTCATGGGTGATCAGAGTTCTTTGGTAGGTAATCAGCTCACTTTGGGGTACCAGCTGAAAAGACGCCTCTTCCTAGTACCCCGCCATCTTGTCCCCCTCCCTTGTTTTTGTTTTTAATTGGAAACTATTTTATATTTTCAATTTTTTATTGGAATTCTAGTTAACAGTCTTTATTTCTTGATTGATAAATTTACTCATTGCTTTCTAAAGAACAGAGATTCTCCCCTCCCAATTTTCCTCCCTTAATTCTGTCTGGTTCTTCATTCTCCTCAGTTCTTGTGAAATTTTCCATGGATTTCTCTAAAAGGCAAAGAAAGCAAACACACAAACAATGTATCTCTTTCGTATTTTTCATTTCCCCACTCTCTATTAAGTTTTATATTTTATCATGGGCAGATGTATTAAGCAGCTTGAGTATGTGGGTTCTTTGCCAAGTAAACTGAGACGCCCTTCATTTTGGCTTAGCATTTGATGTAGAGGACCCTGACAGACACATGGCCAACAGAAAGTAATTTTTTTTTTTTTAAACAAGCTATCTATTTTCATCCCCTTTCTCCCTTGATAGTCTTACCTTCCTCCAACCTTCCTCCCAATTCTGGTCTTCCCTGATCACCATCTCTAGAATCACCACGTATTACCCCAAGAACAATTCTTCTCCCTTCATCCTTTTCTGTACTCTCATTCCTCACTAGGTCTATTCTCCCTTCACTTGACCCCTCAGACACAGATTTTGACACCTCTTTCTCTACCTTCAGTGAGAGACATGGAGCACTGCACAAGAGACAATATAAGAGTTTTAAGACAGAGACTTCAGACTCTGGGTTCAAATGTTGGCTCTATAAATAAAGTATGTGCAAAAAATTCATAGACTCTTGATAGTTTAATGTTAGAAACATTTGCAGAGCTTATTGCATCCATTCCACTCCTTTCAAGATGGAGAAAACGAAACCCAAGACGGAGAAAATGAGGCCTTACATGATTCACTCAAGATCATTCACCAAGATGAATGCAGAGATGCAACAGTGTCCAATCCCTTAACCCTCATCTCAACTCTTGCCAATCATTACTTGAGAGTGGGCTAAAAACTTGTCCAGAGTCAAAATCACTGCATGCATTGTAAGAGAACAGTTTTAAAAGAGATATACAGTAATTTCCTCACAAAATTATTCCTACTACATAAAGTAGCCTTAAAATGTTAGCACACAATGTTCTCACCCACAAAATTAATTTCTTATAGGTAACTACTTTTTAATATTTGAGAATAAAGTTAGGAGTAGATTTATAACATTATTGAGCTTTTAAAGCAAAAGAGGAGAATATTAATATATTTGGCTATGTGAAAATTAAAATTTAAGTCTGGCAGAAGACATCATACATAAGAATTTTTTTAACTGAGACAAATTCGGAAAAAAATGACAGGCTATATGACAGGCAGTGAATTGATATACTTGATACATAATGAGCTGTTACAAATTACCAGGAAAAACATAAAGACCCCAATAGAAAATAGGGAAAGGGTACGTACAAACATGTCCCAGATAAAGAAATGCACATAACCGTTAAGCAGAAGGAAAGTCTCTACTCACTAGTATTTAAAGAATCACACCTTAAAACAATGACATATATATTTATCTCAGAGACTGACAAAGACTTTAAAAGTAATAATATCCCACCTTGGTTAGGGTGTGGAAAAGGGGACCTTTTGTATAAGCTGTTGCTGTAAGGCTAGTATTGACACAATTTTCCTGGAGCACAGTTTGGTAATTTCTATGAAAAATTCTATGAAATTTTTGACCCAAATTGCCACTGCCATGAATTTATCTTATAACAATATTTACCCAAATGCCTAAAGATATGTTATAAAGATGTACACTGCAGGCTAGGCTGTGATATCAAACACTGGGAAATAAACAAAATGTTCACCTGTTAATGAAGAGTTTAAGGGGCACCTGGGTGGCTCAGTCGTTAAGTGTCTGCCTTCAGCTCAGGTCATAATCCCAGGGTCCTGGGATGGAGCCCTGCATCGTGGGAAGCCTGCTTTTCCCTCTCCCACTCCCCCTGCTTGTGTATCCTCTCTCACTGTGCCTCTCTCTGTCAAATAAATAAAATATTTTAAAAAATAAAATAAAATAAAAAGAATGAAGCTGCCCTAAATATAGTACCTGGAGAAGTGCAAATGACACATAATGTGAAAAAGCTAGGTCTAAAGCGATATGCATAGAGTGAATCTATTTTGTAAAAGTGGGAAGGAGGGCAATTGATGTTTGAAGGTACATGGAAGAAAGTTTTATTCACAATCTTTAGTTAAAATGACAGAACTGGAGTGCCTGGTTAGCTCAGTTGGTTAAGCGTCCCACTCTTGATTTCAGTTCAGGTCATGATCTCAGGGTCTTAAGTTCAAGCCCTAAGCTGGGCTCCATGCTGGGCATGGATAGCCTGCTTAAGATTCTCTCTCCCCATTGTTCTGCCCCACCCCCTCACAATCGCTCACTCACATGCTCTCTTTCTCTCTCTTGAAAGAAAGACAGACAGACAGACAAGACACAACTGAGCAGAACTAGCATAAGCTTAAAAAGGTGGTTTGGCTCATATCAACATGAACCTGTAAGTGGAAGTGGCCCAAGAAGTGGCTGGATATGGGGGCTCAGGCAATCGTCCTCAGTTTCTCCACTGATTCTGCCTCTCTTCATGTTTTGTCCTCGTTCTTTCCCAACCCAGATAGCTGCCTCCCTCACCTAGTGAAAAAATATGGCCAATGGCAATTGAACTTCAGGTCCTCCTGAAAGAATGATCCACAAGAACAGGAGACAGAATCTGTTGGCTTTCACAAACTCCACAGAGGGCTCTGACAGTTTGCTCCCAAGCCATGAAGCAGTGATTAGAACCAGGGTTAGGGCTCATTTTCAATGATAGGTAAGGACCCTCATTCCAACTCTGGGAGCTCTGGGGGTAGACTGGGTGTCAGTGGTTCCTCAAAGGAGGCAATTCTGGTAAACAACCTGTGTCTGTTACACAATGGACATCTTTAATAACAATAACTTTAGGAAGTGGGTTACTTTGTCATTGACAATGCAAAGGCTGGACTACAGAAAATAGGATTTTAAAAAAATCCTCAGCAAACCAGGAGTTCCTATCTCACCCATGATCATGTGTGGCTTTTAAAATTTAAAAGAACAAAGAACTCACTGATATGTGGAATTTGAGAAACAAGGCAGAGGAACATAGGAGACAAGAGGAAAAAAAGGAAACAAGATGATACCAGAGAGGGAGACAAACCAGTAGAGACTCTAAATTTCAGGAAACAAACCAAGGGTGGCGGGAGTGGAGGGAGTGGGAGGGATGGGCTGGATGGGTAAGAGACATTGGGGAGGGTATGTGTTGTGGTGAGCGCTGCGTATTATATAAGACTGATGAACCACAGACCTGTACCCCTGAAACAATAATATATATTAATAATTTAAAAATAATAAAATTTAAAAGAACAAAGAACACACACACACGTACACACACATGCTTTTCCATTATTTGGTTAAAATGTGTCCTACATAGTTCTTGGCAATGAAGTAGTTAATTTCTTCTGGGAAGATACCGGAGAAGGAATTTTTTTTTTTTTTTAAAGATTTTATTTATTTATTTGACAGAGAGATCACAAGTAGGCAGAGAGGCAGGCAGAGAGAGAGAGAGGAGGAAGCAGGCTTCCCGCTGAGCAGAGAGCCCGATGTGGGACTCGATCCCAGGACCCTGAGATCATGACCTGAGCCGAAGGCAGCGGTTTAACCCCACTGAGCCACCCAGGCGCCCGGAGAAGGAATTTTTATTGAAGAGGTTGATTCAACCTTTTCTGTGAGCACAAACTCAGATTTTGTGAGATAAGCAGTGGGAAGGCACTGGCCTGGGTCGAGTTTGAGATAGCTCTTTGTGATCTTGTCCCAGAGCCCCCCCAAGGGATAGGAGGACAGAGGGCAAGACCAGTCTCACGGCTCTCCTGCCCCTGGGCCTTTTAACAGCTTCTAAACTACCTGTAAATGTCCCCCAAATGATTTTTTTTTCTTTCCAGAAACCAATTAGTGCAATTTCCCTGTACACTAGCAGTTGACTGCTTTCTTTTCCCCCTTCAGCCCCCACCATTAGGCATGTAAAGAGAAACCAGGAATGCAAGACCTAATAGTTAAACTCATTAGTCTAGATTGCACAAATCCAGCATTTGAGATAAATCAGTTAGGAACCATATTGAAGTTCCTATATTTATTATTTCTGAATAAAAGGTTATTTTGCAAATTAAGAATGAATAAGACTGCAGAGGAATGAGGAAAGCCACTTTACAAGCATCCCTCACTATTTCAGAAACAACCAACAGGTAATCAACTGATAAACCAATGACTATAAATCACTGTTGCCTGCACAATTTTTTTTTAAATCTTCTCCTACTGGACACTTTGTAGTCTGGCTTATAGTTACTATATGTCATCAAAAGTCATAAAACAAGACATAATTCAGAATGTTTTACTAATTCAAATCATTGAAGAGTTTTTATTGTACAATTGGCTAAGACTAGTTTTCAGATGCAGTATCTGGCATAGTTAATAGTGGTTAAGGCAGTGTCAAATAGTTCTGGCTCAAGTTCAGGTTCTACCTTTTAAAGGTACCCTGGCCAAGCTGCCTCTCTGAATGAATCTCAGCTTTCTCTTCTGTATGATGGAATAATAATACCTACCTTATGGAATTGCTCTGAGGATTCACTGGCAAGCTTAGCACATCGTAATTCATCAATAAACATTAGCTTTTAATCTTTTTTAGTCACATATTTTATTTTAAATGTACCTGACTCTCCTAGGCCCCCAAGACATTTCCTTTTTAAAAATTCCAGTTTAGTGAGAATAGAATAGGGTGAGTACAGAATAGAACATGGGCTAAACACTCAACCAACACTTCTGTGTTCAGTACAACAGCTCATGTAGCATCAAAGGAAAAAAAAACTATCATCTGACTCAATCTTTCTGTTTCTCAGTTCACTGGTTTTATAGAATCTGTGGATTCTTTTTTTAAGAAAGTAACCTTCCATACTATCTGTACAAACAAGTCTTCTCCTTCATAGAATAGACGGTACAGGTATGCCCCACTTTTTGAAAGTTCATTATACCAATTCACTTTTACAAAAAACCTACATTAATACCTGTTTTCACTAATCAAAAGAAATCCAAAAAGGATTTTTGCCTTAATGAAAAAAGGAGATAAGCAAAAATTAGCATTCAGTGTTTGTTTTGCAGCAGAGATGTGATAGAGACAGCGCACACCTTGAGCAGCGAGTGGCCCCACCAAGTTCCTTCCCTGGGAACTATACTCCACATTTCAGCATCAAGCTGCCAGAGCTTTGAACTGTGTCCGTGAGCATTTGTGCTTCATCTCAATTTATTTTATGTACCAGTTAGCAACATGTGTCCTTGAGTATTAGAAAAGCTGAACAGAAGGCTACATTTTGGATTTAGGAACACTCAGAAATTCTTCCGTATAAATTAATGGTAATTGCTTCTTTGCTTTATGCCTTTTCGGCTTAGAAAAGTTTTCAAAGGAATGCTCTACTTTCAGATAGCAGAAGAAACCCATATTTTAATCTCTTCAAACCTGTAGAAGTACACCAGCATAGACAGTTCCCATTTCAACAACATCCTAATGTATGGCACATGTGAGCAGTGTTTACCATAGACAACACTGAGGGAAGAGCTAAGTAATCACCAGGCAGATCAAGCAACTGCAATAAAGTAGAACAAATGCAAGAAAGCAAAATAACAAGTGACAAATTGGGAAAAATATTTGGCACACACATAAAAACTAAAGGCTATAAATTACTAAATGCAGAATATATAAAATATAAAGGAGATCCTACAAACCAATAAGAAATGGTAAACAATATGACAGAAGAATGAACCTAGGTTATTTCCTGCCAAGTAACAAAAGAAATTCAAAGGGTTAAGAACATATGAAAAAAGCTGAGCCTGATCAGGGATCCAAGAAATTCAAATGAAAGCATAGTGGTTCACCATATTTGACTACCAGATTTGCAAATACTGATAAATATCTAATGTTAAGAATTTCAAGAAATTGGTATTCTCCTACATGAATCATATTTGTTTTCCACTGCTGCAGTAACAAACTATGACAACCTTAGTTACTTAAAACAACGCAAAGTTATTATCTCACAGTTCTGTAGGTCAGAAGTCCAATACAGACTTCAGTGGGCTAACATCAAGGTGTCACCTGGGCTGTATTACTTTCTGAAAGAGGCTCTAGGAGGGAAATCATTTCCTTGCCTTTTCAACTTCTAAAAGACATCAGCATAACCTGGCTTTCTTCATTCACCTTTATTCACCTTTAAAGCCAGCAATGTTGTATCTCTCTAATCATTCTATAGTCACATGACCCTTCCTGACCACAGCAGGAAAAGAATCACTGCTTATTTAAAAATTCTGGTCATCAGATTGGGCCCAATGAAATAAATCAGAATAATCTCCCTATTCCAAGGTCCTTAATCTTAATCACATCTACAAAGTTCCTCTTGTCAGCTAAGGTAACATAGTCAGAGGTTCTCGAAAGTAGGAAATGGACCTTTTTGAAAGTGGGCATATTCTGCCTAGCATACTAATAGTGATAGTATAGACTTTATGGATGACAGTTTGGCAGTATATGCATACCCACTGATCCAGCAATTTGATTATTTGAAAAATCTATCCTACAGAAACACATGCATACTTGCATTAAAGTGT
The DNA here is from genome assembly GCF_020171115.1 of Neogale vison. Lineage (NCBI taxonomy): Eukaryota > Metazoa > Chordata > Mammalia > Carnivora > Mustelidae > Neogale > Neogale vison. The sequence goes on along the minus strand of NC_058094.1, from coordinate 158,944,501 downwards.
ATGTCCAAAGATATTCATTGTAGCATCACTTGAGAATGCAAGAAATTCAACATTCATAAAAGGACATTTAGGTAAATTAGGATATGTCCATATTATACCAGTAGGTAGCAGTTAAAAATACAGGTAGATATGTGCTAATATGAAAAGATCTCTAGAACGTATGGGTAAGTGAAAAAAAAGAAAAGAAAAAAAAAACAAGTTGAAGATATACTAAAATAAAATTTTTCATTTAAACTTTAAGAATTTGGAAAGTGTCTGGAAGGATCCCCATCAAACCTCTGAGAAGTAGAGTGGAACTGAGGATGGAGAGGTGAGGGGCATGCACTTTTTCTGAGAGAGAAAAAGAGAGAGAGATGGATATCTACATTCCTATATCTGTAATGTTTGAATTTTCCTAGCATTATAGTCAAATATTACCTATACTTTTAAGATAGTAAATTGTTTAAAAAACAAAGTGTGCTGGACTCCCAAGTCATTAGCATAGCTATGTGACTTGAGTTACTCACTTTATCCCTTAAGCCTTGAATTAACTAAGTCTATAAATTTAAGTAGTTGAACACAAGGACATCTAAATTCCAATTCTAGATTTTATGAGTAGGTGTAGAAAAAAAAATTTAACTCGTTAGTAGTATTTTGGTCATTTGTGAAAAGGTAAACAGTAATTTATTGATTTTTTAAGTAATGTTCTAAATTTTCTAGAACGGTCTTGACATTAAATATTTTAAACTTCTGATCCTATACATATATTAGTATTTGTCAAATTATAGTACTCCATTAGGATTCAGAAAAGATCTCCACAGGCATTCTAATGCATTGTTGATGGTAATGTAAATTAGCACATCCTTTCTGAAAGGCAAATCACAACAGGTGAAAACTTTAAAGCAGTTTAATCTTTGATTTAGTAATCCCACACCTATAACTTTATTCTAAGAAAAAAAAAATAGAAGCAATTCTAAATGTCCAAAATAGAGAAATGGTTCAATAAATTAAGCTGTTGTGCCTTATTATAACAGTCATTATGTATACCTCAAAGAAATATTATTAATACAGGGAAACTTACAACCAAATTTGAGTGAAAAAATAGAGATATGTATGTATTTCTTGTCCACTATATAGGTTTTATGCATATGGGCTTAAAATAAAGACTGGAAGGGAATGTACCAAAATGTTAATGGTGGTTAACTCTAGTTTGTGATTTTTTAAAAATACTTTTAGGAAATTTCCAATCTTTCTACAGTGAACTAGTGTGACTTTTATAACAATAAAATAAAATTTTAAATGGTCTCTCTACTTATAAATTAAAATAATCTCTTCAAATGAAAACTTTCACCAAGAGTTGATAGGAGAACCACTAAGTATCTTAACATTTGTAAAGTCATCTCTTTCTCTCCCTTCCTTCTGCTAGTTTTGAGTTTACTCTTCTTCTAGTTCCTTAAGGTAGAAGGTTACTGATTTGAGAACTTTCTTTTAAAATATAGGCTTTTAGAGCTATAAACTTGCCTCTAAGTACCCATGTAGCTAAATCCCACAGTTTTTTAAATGATGCATATTTTCTCAAAGTACTTTCTAACTTTCCAATTTTCCCTTGTGATTTCTTCTTTTACCCTTTGGTTATCTCTGTGTGTGTGTGTTTGTTTGTTTTGCGCTTTTTTTTTTTTAAGATTTTATTTATTTATTAGAGAGAGAGGGAGAGAGAGCAAGCACAGGCAGACAGAATAGCAGGCAAAGGCAGAGGGAGAAGCAGGCTCCCTGCCAAGCAAGGAGCCGGATGTGGGACTCGATCCCAGGACGCTGGGATCATGACCTGAGCTGAAGGCAGCTGCTTAACCAACTGAGCCACCCAGGCGTCCCTTGCGCTTTTTTTTTTTTTGTAACTTCCACGTAATTGTGAATTTTCTAAATTTCCTTCTGGTATTTTATTTGAATTCAATTTTGTTGTGGTCAGAAAATCTATTTTGTATGACTTCAGTCCTTTAATGTATTGAGACTTGTTCCATGGCTAACATATGGTCGATCCTAGAGACTGCTCCATGTGAATTTGAGAAAAATATGTAATCTGCTACTGTTGACTGAAGTGCTCTACAGATGTCTGGTTTATAGTGTTTACAGTGTTGCTTATGTCTTCCATTTCCATATTGATCTTCTGCCTCTTCCATCTTTTACTGAAAGAGGGATACTGAAGTCCCCAACTATGACTGCTGAATTGTCTACTTCTCCCTTCAATTCTGTCAGTTTTGAAGAGAGATTTGTGTACTTCAGATTCTGTTATAAGACATATATGTTTACAACTGCTATATCTTCCTAATAGACTGACCATAGACTGACTCTTTTATCATTACAAAATGATCTTTTTTCTCTCTAGTGACAGCTTTTGTCTTAAATTCTACTTTTTCTGGTATTAGTATAGCACTCCAGCTGTCTATTGGTTATTGCTTGTATAGTATATTCTTTCCATCCTTTCTGTTTTCATCCTATTTGTAGCTTTGAATATACGTGTACCTGTTGTAGGCAGAAAGTAGTTGGATCATTTTTTAAATCTATTCTGCCAAACTCTGAGTTTTTTGTTTTTTTTTTAAAGATTTTTATTTATTTATTGGACAGAGAGAGAGATCACAAGTAGGCAGAGAGGCAGGCAGAGAGAGAGGAGGAAGCAGGCTCCTCGCTGAGCAGAGGGCCCGATGTGGGGCTCGATCCCAGCACCCTGGGATCATGACCTGAGCCAAAGGCAGAGGCTTAACCCACTGAGCCACCCAGGCGCCCCCAAACTCTGAGTTTTAAACAGCTCCATTTCACAAGGAGCTTTTGAAGAAGGCATCCCCATTCACTGAGCTTTCCCAATTTTCATTTGGCAGCTCATAAAGTGATTCTATGTGAACCAAAGAAATGTAAAACTGTTTCCCACAGTGCTTTAAACAAGCTATAATGCATTTTCAGATACAAAGGGTTATGGGGAGATTTCCTGACAAGTTTGAATAAAGGTAGAAATTTCAATTTTTTATGAGATTCTTTAAGCACTGACTTTAAGGCATCAGCAGCAGGCTCACTATAGCTAGCTATGAGCACATTGTAACTTCCAAGCTAAAGAGGGGTAAACAAGCATTCCACAGTCTCTAAAAATGGAAAAAAAAAAAAAGTGCGATTTGTGTGTCACAGAGGCAATTATTTTTCAGGTTTTATCATCAGGAAGTAAGAAAGGCAAATCACCCTGTATCTACACATTCACACACACAAATTTATATAATATATAATGCATTATCTTGTAGTACAATGATATTTGTCCATTAAATGAGTGAACTAAAATATAAAGTATGGATGACATGTAGTAGGTTCTATATGGTTTTTTCAAACCATACAGTTTGATTCAAAATAGCATGGTGTTAGTGTTAGGCAGATGTGAACTTGAGTCACGGTGCGGCCACTTACACCCGGTATGACTTGGTACTTCATCTTTTAATCATTTAATCTCTCTGTGCCTCAATTTCCTCAACTGAAAAATAGACTTAAATTTGGCGCTAACTTCACAGAACTGACATAATGAATCAATGTCCTTAGTTATTACTAGCAATATAGATATTAATAAAAAACGCCACAGCAAATACTTTGAGCACCTGTTACTAGGGCCTAAAGACAAATGGATGGAATATATTGAACCCATCTGATTCAAATATGCTTCAAGATAAGTCTGAGAAATAAGGAATAATGACACATAGAATACAGGTACAAATCAAAGCAAATCTCATTGGCATTTTTAGGGGAATGGGGGAGCAATAGGATTAATATAGAAATAGAATTAGGGTTGGAAAGTGTCTACTTACCAGTTTTCAACATACTAATAAGAAAATGGTTTTCCCCACAAATCCCCACTGTACTTGTATTTTCTTCAATACCTTAAAGAAATTCTATTACTATTAGCCAGTCTTTGAGTTAAATAATAGATTGCCTTCATTTTTTACAACAAATTTTCTTTAAAATTATATGTAAAAATATTTATAAAATAAATTATATTTTAAACATTTATGAATGAGTCTTGTGCTTTCTAGTTATCATGTATCATTCACTTCATACCCCACTTAAAATATTTCCCCATCTCTTCCTGTCAACTCAAATCCTATCCAATGTTCAGGAGCACCACCAACACCACTTCTCTAAAACTTCTCTAAGTTCATCCTAATCCTCAGCATTTTCCCTCTTGTATGAATTACTATAATATCTGTATTAATTACAAAGAAATTCAACAAGCAACTGTTGACCAATTACAATCAGCCAGGCAATAGAACTGGTGCTAGAGACATCAAGACGAAAAAGACAGTCTCTGCCCTCCTCCTAGAGGACACAGACTCCAGTGGCAAAAAACAGCCATACTAAAAGAATTAGTATGCCAAGGAATATTTTTATAAAATGAAGGGACATTTGTAGAGAAATATTTAATCAGAAAGAAAACAAATCAACAATTAATTTGTCTTTTTGATAAATCTGGATTTTCATCTGGAGCACAGAGCTTTTACTTTACATTTTTCAGAGATAGGAAAATGGTCATTTAAAAGTAGTTTTGGGGGCACCCGGGTGGCTCAGTGGTTAAGCGACTGCCTTTGGTGCAGATCATGATCCTGGAGTCCCAGGATCAAGTCCCGCCTCAGGCTCCCAGCTCCATGGAGAGTCTGCTTCTCCCTCTGACCTTCTCCCCTCTCATTGCGTGCTCTCTCGCTCTCTCTCAAATGGATAAATAAAATCTTTTAAAAAATAAAAAATAAGATTAGTTTTTGGTTTTCTGTTCTACAGTTAAAGGGGAAAAAACATGTTTATGTGAAACCTTCTTTTATTTTGAGAAAGCCTTTTAACATGTATTTTGATTATGCAAAGGTAAAGTTAAAATGCTACTCTGGAATGGGGACCGGCAGGAATATAAGTAGACAAACTACTTTGCATAAAGATGCAAATATTTGACTTTACCATGGAAAGAGTAACATCTTGTATAAATTAGCTTTTGCCACAACAATGGTGCATAACAAACAGCCTCAAAATGCAGTGACTGAAAAAAATCATTTTCACAGATTCATGAGTCAGCTGGGCTGATTTTGCTTCACATTGCAGGTCTGCAGATCTAGGTCTTTCCCACATGTCTTTCATCTTCCTTAGTCCCAGTGGGCTATTGGGGACACATTCTTTGCATGGTGACGGCAAAGGCACATCAAGGGGCAAAGCACTTTTCCAGCTGCATTTTGCATCACAGTTGCTAACATACTCCTAACCAAAGTAAAACACATGGCCAAGTCTGAAGTCAAGAAGCAAGGAGGTACGTACTACCTTTAGTGGAGAGCATGCAAAACTAAACTATAAAACAAAGGATATGAACACAGGAAATAATGAAGAATTGGGTCTAATAATTCAATCTATCAGACATCTCCATAAAGATATTGACTGAAATGTGTTTGAAATTGAGAGAAAAGATTTAGGGCTTGGAATTCTTGTTGGATCAGAGAAAAGAGAGATTTGAGAGATGTAGAAAAGACATGTCTACAGCAGAAGGTAAATGGCTATCACAAAGTAGGAATAGATAGGAACTAACACGTGTTGGCTGTGGCCATTTTGTTCACCCAAGTTCCTTGGTATAGTTCGTTAAATGATTGATTGATATTAGCTGGGTTTGAGGAAGTTGAGACAGGCCCATGAACAAAGCAAAGTCAGGAACATTGGATGGACAATCTATTTTTGGAATGATTATTGTATTCATCCACAATAAGATGCCTGGTCAAGAAAACAATAAGAGTGAATTGTGGGAAACATGAGTTTTCTTCCAGGATTTTTAGAAATATTCCAAGTGGGCAACACTAGAGAACACTAGACTTTCTGCTAGTATGTGCACATAGAGTCTACTCTTTGCAATACCACATTTGAGTAGTGACTGTGAAGCAGGACAAAATTAAGGTTTGCCTAATTCAAGCACCTTAACCAGTGATATTATTAATTATAACTTGTCTGTTTTAGATTATACTAAATTTTAGTCATTTCCTGAACTTCTTAGCCCAAACTCATTTATTTGGATACAAAAGTAACATTTCCCTGTAGGCTTAAGTCACACATCTCATAATCACTTATATATCCTATCATTTACTCAGCCCATAAATATGAAACTTAAGCTATACCCAAGATAAACAAAGTCCCCAATTTTAAATTATCAGTCCAAATAAGGTGATAACACTGTAAGACAGAAGATGTAAAGTCTGTAAGCATTTCGAAAAGACAGAGGTACACTAATGAATATAATAATATATTTTGATCTATAAAAGTCTAAAACAAACCTGATCAGAGTAACAAATCCCTTAATGTTTTTAAATGGACTGTGACTATCATTAAATAGCTGGCTTAGCATTTGGAAGGTTAAGTCAAGCATATTATCATCTAAATGTTGGAATCCATCATGGGATTCCCAATGAATAATATACCACAAAAACCCAGAGCAATTAAATATTACCCATTCACATATATTTGTTAAAAAACCAATCACAGAGCTCTTACTATGGACCACAAACGCCCATAGGAAGCAGCCATGATCAAAGTACACAAGAGCTCTGACTTCCTCCCACTCAGTTCAGGGAAGAGACAAAAAAATTAGCAAGTAAACAAATAAAATGAACATACACATTTTCAGAAAAATCTAATTGCTACAAAGAAATTAAAGGATGCTATAAGAGCTACTTTCTAATTGGTTGTCAGGGAAGGCCTCCCTGAAAAGGTACCCTTTGAATTGTGACCTAAATGGAGCTAATTATGCAAAGATCATCTGGTACAAAAGCACTTCAGGCAAAGGGAATAGCAACTGCAAAGGGTCTTAAGTGAGCATGACATTGGCAATAAGAAATGTTAGCTCTTAACATCTCTTTCCCTTCACACTTTGCTTAGTTTAATAAAATCAGTTTTTAATCATTCATAATAATGGAGAGAGCCAATGACTCTATTAGCTCATGACTTGTTATATCTATTAGTATTTTTAGATTTGCAGATTTTGTAGACACTAGAAAAAGACTCTAGCATTTTTAATTTTAATACATTTTAAAAATCCAAAATATGGGGCGCCTGGGTGGCTCAGTCAGTTAAGCATCCAACTCTTTGTTTCAGCTCAGGTCATGATCTCAGGGTCATGGGATGGAGCCCCATGTCTGCCCAGAGGCCGCTTAAGATCCTCCCTCTCTCCCTTTGCCTCTCCCCATGCTTGTGTGCCTGCACTGTCCATAAAGTAAAAATTTTAAAAATCTTCGAAAAAAATTAAAAAGTCTAAAATATACAAAGAATTCATACAACGCAATAGTAAAAAAGCAGTCTGATTTAAAAATGGGAAGATGTGAATAGACATTTTTCCAAAGATGACATGCAGATGGCCAACAAGTACATGAAAAGGTGCTCAATATCACTAATCATCAGGAAAGTGCAACTCAAAACCACAATGAGATACTACCTCACATCAGTCAGAATGGCTAACAATAAAAAGATAAGAGATAACAAGTGTTGGCAAGGATGTGAAGAAAAGCAAATCCTTGTGCACTGTTGGTGGGAATGCAAATTGATGTGACCACTATGGAAAACAGTATGGAGGTTCTTCAAAAAATTAAAATGAGAAATACCATATCATCTAGCAGTTCCATTTCTGAGTATTTATCCAAAGGGGGGGGGGCAATCTAATTCAAAAGGATATATGCACCCCCATGATCATTGCTGCGTTATTTACAACAGCCCAGATAATGGAAATGACCCAAGAGCTCACAGTAAGATAAGACAGAGAACTACAAATACTCTATGATTTCATCAAATCCTAAAAAACAAAACTGAACTCATAGGCCCAGAGCACAGATTGGTGGTGGGCAGAGGCAGAAGGGGTAGGATCTTGAGTCATTGTGTTGTACAGCTGAAACCAATACAATGTTCTGTCAATTATACCTCAATTTAAAGAATAAAACTGTAGCATGAAGTGCCAACTCTGAAAAAAAAGGGGAAGCTGTCCAACTATGCCACCTGACTTCCATTTTGCTCTCCACACTTGGGTGAGACAAAAATCGCCCCTTCACTGATGAAAACCAGCCCCGCAGAACCTCCTTCACTTCCTTTCTCTCAACTTGCTCCTCAGAGCACCTTCCTGAAGTACGAAAACCCCTCCGTGGCGGGAAGAACAAGGTAGGAGAGGAAAGTAAAAAAATCCTTTGGAAATGTTCACTTACCCAAGTGGTGAGGATAGATGCTAAATTCCTTCCCGTGCAGCTCCCACGGGATGAGGGGACGCTGACAAGGCTTCCCTCAGGTGCGGAGCCGCTCATCTCCCTCACAAAGTGGAAAAAGGCCCACAGCTGACTACTCTCTTGCCCTGGCCCTGTTAGTGCGAGTTAAAAGCGCTGCACTATGAAGCCACGATGCAGATACTATATTTCTAGCGTGAAATGATGTCAGCCGAAAATGGAACCAGGAAGATAGTGAACGGAGAATCTCACAGACACTTTGAGGCATATGAAACTCAAGAGCCTAGAGCCTCAGTCCCCGTGAGTGCCTAATTTATGGGAAACCAGAACTTGTTTCCTGACCAATGAGCAGCCGCCAAGCACATCTTCCCCCATGCTCCAGCCAATGAGCTTCCTGCTTTCATCTCCGGGAGTGGAGCGGGGGTGGGGGGGGGTGTGTGGCACTCTTTGCCCATAAATACAGACAGGCCGCAAATTTCAATAGGCATTCCTATAGCTCATTGTAGTTCTTTTTTTTTTTTGGTGAATTGCGATTTTTCTGTTAGTGTCGAATAAACTCAATTTCTGGTAACTTGAGCTTGCCTCACTTCACTTCTTCATTTAGGTTGACACTTAATAAGTTACTTGAAACTGCTTTTGTACCTATAGCAAATATTTGTCAAAGTAATGAAGGAAGTGAGTGCATAATTTTATAGGCCAGTGAAGAAAAGTTCAAATAAAACAAGAACATTGGGCACCTGGGTGGCTCAGTTGGTTAAGCATTTTCTCTGCTTGGCAGGAAGTCTGCTTCTCCCTCTGCCCCTCTCTCCAGCTCATTCTCTGTCTCAAATAAATAAAACCTTTTTTAAAAATGAGACAATAATAAATAACCCCAATGTTTTTATTTTTCAAGATTTATTTCTGCAACCTAAGAGTATTGTCATGCTAGTTTCTGTCTTATACCAAATTTTCTGGCTCCATCCCACTCTATTTAGAGCCAACTCCATTAAGCTGAAACAGGAGGTTTCACTACACTACAAAATGTCAAAAGAAAATCCACAGCACTTTAAAGAAAAGTTCTTCCTCCAGCAGGCAAACATTTTGAAAATATTAATTGGAACAAATTTTATATTGCAATCTTTTGTCATGTTATAAAATAATCCCTAACCAACTACAGAAATTCTGTTGCTAAGAAGTCACTGTTGTTGGCAAAATTTAGGTGAAGAGAATAATGATGGTGTTCTTTCATTTAGGGGAATTGAGTTGATCCTTGCATATGTAAAAAGATGACAGATTCTAAAAAATGATATGCAGTTTAAAACTCAGTTATTTCCAAACCAAAGTTGGCAGGATGGTAGCCTAAGAGATTAATCATATCATTCTCCTTGATAGATTCATTGACTAAAGAAAATGCATAATCTTAATGTGTTAGATCCTAGTAAATTTTGGAGACTTGATTTCACACCAGATAACTCTGATTGCAAATTAAATAAAATTAAGAATTCTTCACTGGATAGTTCACCATCTCAAGAGCCAATTGTTCAATTTCAGGAATTTTGTGAACCAGTTGTAAAAATACCCATTATTAAAAATAAAATTAAGCTTACAATTAAAAATAAAACAAAGGTCATACATACTGAAAACTCATTTCCTGGTGATTTACTACATTTTACTAGTACTTACACTCTCAAGGATGTTTGCCTCCATTGTGTCTGTATGGAGAAAATATATATAACAGGGTGCTATCGAGTAGCATGTTCAGTGGAATGTCATGTTGAAATTGGCCATGGTGGGAGTACTTACTCCATGGAAATTAATGAACACTTTAATTCAGGTCTTAATTTATTGTTTTCTGGACTGTCCAGACAAAGGAAGTAATGAGAAAATAATAATTGTATGGAATAAACTTAAAAGTATATATGACAAATGAATTGGAGAGCTAGTTGTTAAACATTTACTAGAATGCACTGCAGCTAGGGATTCAAGATTTTCAGCGGCATTAAGCTAGAAGTCCCATCCTATTTGTTAGGGTCTGCTTTCTCATAATGAAGCTGACCTTAGGATAGAAGGTCATCTTCATTATGTTGGGAGTTTATGTTCTCTAGAGCTTGTTTTCTCTTCCATTTAAGTCTTAGTCCTGTTCCTCAACTTTTTATGCCTTCTCCCTACAGGAAATGGGCAATTTTTGTATGGTACCAAGGAAGCCCCTTGGTTTTCAAAATTGACTTTTCACTGCTGAGTAATCAACCTTACCATTTAGATTTTACAAAATCTTTTCCCAGAGTGTTAATTGAGCTCAGCAAGAGGCACCACTCAATGTCAAAGTCCTTATAGATAAAACTGCGCCCATATGTCTCAGATGCCTATATAATGAATGTATCACTATCACATTTCTTTTCAGTAGTGTATCATCCTGGTTTACCATCAATAAAAAGATTTAACAATTGCACTGCTGCCTAATGTGAGGGACATACCACATTCTATCAGTGTTGGAGTCCTCAGTGCCTGTCACCTGGCAGGTGTTTCTCCTCCAAAATTCAAGCATCTGTTTTCTCAGTACCACCCCGACACCCTCTTGGGTAGGATTCCCTGGTAAGCAGACTATGAGACAGAGCTTAGCATGCAGTATGTCAAACAAGGAGTGCGTCTGAAATCAACATTCGTGGAAAGGAGAGGCAGAAGATAGCAGTGGGCAAAAAGAAAAGTAGAGCTCTGATACAGTCTCAAGGAATGCAAAGCCATGGGAAGTTCTAGAACTGGGGTGGCCCTTCAGAATTGTCCCACATTGGGGCATGGCATCCAGGACTTTATACCCTTGCATTGATCAGTCTTTGCCAACAGGAAGGGGGGTGACTTTGAGTGATGTTCTTGGTTGTAGGACATCTCTTTACAGAGGCTGACAGGTAGGAACTATCTTTTGGCAGTCTTTGTTCCTCAAGGGGAATCTAGGTAGCAAAGCACAGTGCCTACTACATGCCAGGCACTATTCTAGATGCTGGGGTTAGAATAGTAAGACTACACAAATCAATATGAAAATATATCATATGTCAGGTGATGATGAGTATCAGGGAGAAATAAAACAGGGTAACTCATTTCCAGCCACAGTTTGAGAATCTGCAAACCCATTAAGCATGTTTCCATTTCAAGTTCTTTGCTGTTGTCTCTGCTTGGAATGCCTTCCCTTCCCATGACTTAAGACCTCATTCCCTTTAGATCTTGGCTCAAAGGTTTACTCTCCATAAAGCGTTGTCTGAGCATGCTATTGAAAATCGCAGTGTTCCCCCAATATACACACAGCCTAGCATTCTTTACCTCTGTTTCCCCACCAATCATTTTTCTCTGTTCTGAAAAACTTGTGCACTGTGCCTCCTGGTTACCTACTTCCCTTCTGCGGCCTGAGCAACCTGGCTGTGGCCTTGGCAAATCACTTATTTTACTTTCCTTTATTTCCCCCCAACAAGTAAACCATAGCAATAGTAAGGAATGAGAGTGGTTAAGGTTCCATTTGCCCATCCCTCACTCCTACCCCATCCAACCCTCACCCACCCAAGATAAAGTGATCCTTGTCAACACTGGAAAGCAACTGGGAAAAAAAACTAATAGGAAACTCTAATTAAAGCAGATGAGGATAAAATGATTTTAAGCAGCTGGGGCCATGTGCACACAAACAACTGGTTTCCTATGAGGCAGTTTTGCTTCTCTCTTCTGTGAGAACCAGCTTTCCTTAGCAAAATCCTCCCTGGGTGGGTCGAGCCCTATTTCTGAGCGCTCCTTGACTGATGCAGGTGTTTGTTTAATGGCTGTAACGCCTGTCTCCTTGACTAGATTCGCATGCCTTCATACTGGAAAAGGGTCTCTTTAAATCCTTTTCAATCTGTTTTTCCCAGCAGATTAGTAGTAGCATGAACTCAGGCTCTGGAACGTGGGGTGGGGGAGAAGTTTAAGCAAACTTCTTACCGCTTGGTTCTCCATTAAGTTAAAAACACAATTTTTCAGATCTGAGAAAAAGAGAAATGTCATCTTTTCAATGCTGCGCAGTAAGCGCAGGTCACAATCTTCTTGGTTAGAAAAGACACCGGCATTTCCAACGGGTAAGTATAAGGCATGGTCATTTACAAGCATTGGGTACTTAATGTGTTTTCTAGCACATCTATTTTCCTTCCATTTTATTTTCCACTTCCTTTTCACAGCCAGCCCCCCACGATGCTCATTCCAATGGACCGTTCTCCATGCTCCAATTGACAAATTAAAGTGTTTCTGCTGGGAGCCATATATTCCTTGGGATGACAAGTGTTCACCACTGCAGTTCATGTTGCTGAAATATCCAGATGGTTGTCATAATTCTTCACTTTACTTTCAGTACCTTGCTATTCTTTCTCATTTTATCTATCATCAAAACAGTTTTGAAAGTCAACTTCTCCAAAGGATGGAAAAGTGAAGCTTCAACTAAGGCATTATAAATCAAAGTTAGAAATTACACTTGAGTTCAGATAACAGGTTCTGCAAAACAAGTAGTGACTTGTAAGTAAGGAGATTAACATGTCTTTAAAATGTTTGCCTTTTCTATATGAATAGCCTTAGGTATTAAAGGTTTTCAACAGATATTTATGGAACACCTACTATGTGCCAGACATTTTTGTTGGCACTTACTATATCTGAGTGAACAAAATGAAGACCTTGACACTGTGAGAGCTTATACTTCAGACAAGAATGTTGATAATAAACACAAACATAATAAAATTAGTTAATTGCATAGCTTGTTAGAAGCTTCCAATATGAGGGGCACTTGGGTGGCTTAGTGGCTTAGGTATCTGGCTCTTGATTTCAGGTCAGGTCCTAATCTCAGGGTCATGAGATGGAGCTCTGAGTCAGGCCTGCACTCAGTTTGGAGTCTGCTTGATATTGTCTCTCTCCCTCTCCCTCTGCCTGTCCCTCCGCCTGTCCCCCTGCCCGTGCACACTCCCTCCCCCTCTCTCTCAAATAAATGAAAAAAATAATAAAATAAAATCTTAAGATAATGAGGGTTGCCAGGGGAATTTGGGCAGGGAGAGGATGGTTGGGTTATGGACATTGGGGAGGGTATGTACTATGGTGAGTGCTGTGAAGTGTGTAAGCCTAACGATTCACAGACCTGTATGCCTGGGGCTAATAATACATTATATGTTAATAAAAAAGAAAGAAAAAACCTTAAGATAAAAAAGAAGCTTCCCAGACAAACCATAAGTGACTCTTAATCTCACAAAAAAACTGAGGGTTGCTGGAGGGAGGGGTTTGGGAGAGGGGGGCAGGGTTATGGACACTGGGGAGGGTATGTGCTATGGTGAGTGCTATGAAGTGTGTAAACCTGGTGATTCACAGACCTGTATCCCTGGGGATAAAAATACATTATATGTTTATAAAAATAAATTAAAAAAAAAAAGAAGTTTCCCACTTGATACGGGAAGCTTTCCCAAATGATGGGGGAAAGGAAGAATGAGAAGACATGATAAGGAGGATCAGGAGAACAGGAGATATTGGGGGCGCATTTTGAAATAGGGCAACCAAGGCAGGCTTTACTGAGAAGGTGACATTCACATAAAGAGTAGAAGAGCTTTTCAGGCTGACATAACAGCCAGCGCATCCTATCCTATCCTGAGATAGGAATTTGCCTGGATATTTGAGGAATAGCAAGGAGACTAATGTGGCCAAAGTGTAGTGAATTCAGGGGAGAGGAGAAGGAGAAGGCTCAGATTAAGCAAAAGAGGTCAGAGCACACAGGGCCTAGTAGACCATTACAAAGATTTCGGCTTTCACTCTTTGATTTTTTTTTTTTTTAAGATTTTTATTTATTTATTTATTTATTTGACAGAGAGAGAGAGAGAGAGAGAGCACAAGCAGGGGCAGTGGTGGCAAGCGGAGGGAAAGGGAGAAGCAGGCTCCCCACTGACCAGAAAGCCCCATATGGGGTTTGATCCCAGAGTCCTGAGATCATGACCTGAGCCAAAAACAGATGCTTAACCCACTGAGCCACCCAGGTGCCCTGACTGGTTTTTACTCTGAGTGAACTGGAGAGTCTTTAGAAGAGTCAGAGACATAACCTGATCAGACTTAGATTTAAAAGGCTTACTCTGGCTGCCATGCTGAGAATAGATGTTGGGAGGGGCAAAGATAGAAACAGCAAAATAGGTTAAGAAACTGGTAATAGTGGTTCAGACCAAGGGGGTAAGAGAGGTGGTACTGGGAAATGGTCAAGTTCTGGGTATACAATGAAGATAGAACAAGAAATTTTCTGATGAACTGTATAGATAGTGTGAGAAAAGATAAAGATCAAGGTTGATGCCAAAGTTGTGGCCTTGGCCCCAGGAAGACTGTGTTGCCGTAACTGAGATGGGGACAAGGGTAGGAGGTGCTAGTGCAGGGGCCATATCAGGCATTCGGTTTTTGACATATTCAATTAGAGACCAAAAGAAGATACAATAGGTCACTACATGTGAGACTGGAGATCAAAAGAGAGGTCTGGGATGAAGAGATAAACTCAAGTCTTAGGCATTTAAGTGGTTTTTAGAGTCATGAGTTTAGTTGTAATCACCACAAAAATAAGAATAGGCATAAAAGTGAGGAGGACTAAGGCCCAAGACACTGGAGACCTGCAACTTTAAGGGATGGGGTAGGAGAGGAAAAACCAATGAGACTGAGAAGAAGCAATTAGTAAGGCAGGAGGAAATCCCAGAGGGTGTGATATCCCAGAAGCCTAATGAAGAAAGGTCAAATATATGAGAAGTGAGAACTGATCATTGGATTTACCACTAGGAAAGTCATTCATGATCTTGACAGGAGCAGTTTCAGTGAGGTAGTAAAAAGAAGTTAAAAGCATGATTGGAGAGGATTCAGGAGAGAATGAAAGAGAAAGAATCAGAAATGTCAAGTAGAGGGGCACCTGGGTTGCTCAGTTGGTTAAGCATTCGACTCTTGGTTTTGGCTCAGGTCATGATCTCAGGGTCCTGAGATCAAGCCCTGCATTGGACTCTACACTCAGTGTGGAGTCCCCTTGGGATTCTTTGCCCCTCCTTTTCCCTCCCCCTTCACTCCTCCCCCTGTTCTCTCTATCTCAAGTAAGTAAGTAAGTAAGTAAGTAAGTAAATATCTTCATTTAAAAAAAAAAAAAGATATGTCAAGTAGAGGCATCCTTTTCAACAAATTATGCTGTAAAGAACCCAAAGAAATGGGTGATGGCTTCTAGGGAAAGATGGGAGAATAACAGCATGTTTGTGTGCTACAGGAAATGATTCAGTAGAAAATGAACATTTTGATGATGTAAGAGACAGAAACACTAACTGTTAAAACAAGGGGGTGAGAAGGGATGGGACTAGGTGCATAAATGGAACGACTGGCTTTAGTTAGGGGCATGGATATGCATCTTTGAGAGCAGGTGGGGCAGTGGCATATGGTGGGGGGGACAAATGTGAGGGTGGGGAGGTGATTGTAAGGATCAGTGGAAGTTCTCTTCTCTCTCAGGAAAGCAGGATGCAACATCATCAGCCAAGATGATAAAGATTGGTGGGGGGCATTGGAGGTTTGAGGGAGAAAAGAAGGTAGCAAATAGTCAATGAATAGGGGAACAGATGGACTAGAGAGGTACAGAATGGTTACTATGAGCACTAAGAGTTCATTGAGTTTGTGCTTGTGAATTTAAAGTGAGAGCTATCAGCTTGGTTGGCTGTGTGTTCTCCAGCCGTAAGTCACTCAGGTGTACATACAGAGTAGGCAAAGAGTTGGATTTAAGCAGTATTGTGGCTTCTCCAAACAAACATGACAAAGGGGAAATGGAGAATGAAATTAAAGGTATGTTCACAGCTGAATGATTGTTGTGGGTGAAATTCATCCAGGTGATGGGGAGCCAGGACAGGAAGGGAGTAAGAGGTAGTGAAAAGGTGGTAGAATTGGAGGTCCCAGTGGAGTCAAAGAATTATAGTCAGACTACCAGAGGGGGTGATCCAGAAAGTCAGGAGATATTGGTTAGGGTGGGATACATGACACTGAGAGAGTGAGAGTGACATGCTCTATCAAGGGCTGCCCATGGTAATGGGTGGCTACTGAAGGGAAGGACAACACTGCTAGGGAAAAAGAGGTCAGGGGTTTGAGAACCCACAACATTAGAAGGATCATTCACTGCATACTGAAATCACTAAGAAGGTAATATCTCCAATGGAAAATTAAGGGTAAACAAAATTATGGAACAACTAACTATGCAATGAAATATTATGCAGTTGTTAAAAATAGAATTTCAGAAAAATATTTAAAGATGTGAAGAAATGATGAAAGAAAGCTAAGGTGGCAAGTCCAAGATACATAATCTTATATGTAGCATAGTCTCATTACTTTAAAATGTACCTTTATGCATAGAGAAAAGACTAGAAAGAGATAAAACAACATGCCAAGGGGGTTATCACTGTGAAATTTATTTTCTTCTTTATATATCTTGTGATTTTTCTAAATTTCCTACAAAATACAAGAAAGAAGTGTGTTAACAAAAATCAACAATTTGGAGTAAACATTGTAATTCTAATATATTAAATTTCCTATGAGCATTTTTCTAAAATTTAATAGAAAAATTAGCTGTGACTCTCAGATTTCCCACTGTCTTCTAGGTGATAGTTTACATAGGTTATGTGGAATATGACACAATTTTGTGAGTAAAGTTTCGAGCTTTTTTTCATCTTCAGAGGAATTTTTTTTAATGATAGATTTTTTTTTTTTTCAGTCAATTGGGACTCTGGGAATTTGCTTTACTTTCCAAAAGTTCTATAAATGGATGTTCAAATTTGAAAGAGCTTTCCTTCTAGATAGGATAAATGTATTTTACAGGAGACATGGGAACACAGTACCTATGATTTGAAAGCTTTAAACATCTGGATTTGGCATGGAGAACCAGAATGGTTACAATTTAGGTTACTTCTTCTGCCTTTCAAGCTAAAGTTGGAAGAACAAAGCTTTTAATTGGAATGAGGGGTCTTCTTCCCTTATTAAGACACATTTTGTCTGGACATTTTTAGAGAAAATGCAGTTAATTTTAAGTTTATAATGAATTCTGGCTTAAAGTAAAAGCAAACACACACACCCTCCCCATAGGAACAAATGAATATCTGTTTGTGAGCTTAATGGTTGTCTTAATATTACTGTACTTTTACTTCCAGCTTTTCCCAAAGAATATTTCCTGACCTATTAAGAAAAACTACAGGGGAAAAGAAAAAGACTTCTTTTTGACTCTCAGTAAAAGAGATTTCTACCAATCCTTATCTCTTAACACCCTCTGTGGTCTCATGTGGACAATAGAGGAATAGGTTAGGGAAGATGTTATAAGAAAAGATTTAGGGTCAAACCAAATGACATTTTGGAAAACATTAATCTCATATTGACTCAGCTTCAGAAACAAATCCTATTTACCATTTTAAAGATTTATTTTATTTTTAATACATAAGGTTAAAGAGTAAAACTTTTATTTTTACTTTAAAGGAATTGACAATACAGTTGACAAAAAAAAAACTAAAAGGAGAAGATGATTGAACTTCACCATTAAAAATTTGTGTGACTGGGGCAACTGGGCAGTGCAGTCTGTTAAGTGTTCGACTCTTGGTTTCTGGCTTGGGTCGTGATCTCAGAGTCCTGAAATGGAGCCCTGCCTCAGGCTCTGCACTCAGTGTGGAGTGTCCTAAGTCCCTCTCTCCCTCTGCTCCTCGCCTCAAATAATAAATAAATTAATTTTAAAAAATTGTGTGCCTTATCTTTTCTGCAGAAAAGTCTCTGGGGGTAATTTTGAGGGGGGAAAAAGGCATTTTCTAAAAACTGAAAATTATCAGTTCTAATCATGAAATTTCATAAATCTAGAATCACACTGCTACTGAACCCTTTAAATCTTCGACATCCTTGTCCAGAAACCTAGTACCTACAGCCTGGCCAGGGAGGAAGATGGGGATGTCACCTGTAAAAGATTGTGCACATGTCACTTTGCCATTGCTTCTACCCCTAACCACAAACCAAGACAAAGGAAAGAGAAAAATCCTATTTCTAGATCATTTATATGAGACCTTCCATTAAAAAACCCAAGTTTGAGATATCCAGGCAACTCACAGCCCTCCTCATATTAATTCTACTTTTTTTTTTCCATTTCATGAGCTGTATAAACAGCACAAAAGGAAGGGAGACCTGAAAATCTAGAGCTCAATTTTGCAGAGTAGGAAGGCACATAACTTACCCAAGGTCATGAGGCTGCATAGGGACACGTAAATGAAACCCTAAAATTAAGTTCTCTTGTGTACAAGTATCTACAACATAGACACACTCCCACTCCCACACACACCCCTATACATACACCCCTTCAAAGTGTTCATGTAGCTCTACATTCAGAATTGAAAGAAGTCATCGGAAACTAAGTGTGTACCATATGTTGGCTATTTGAATTTAAATAAAATAATTTTTTAAAAAAGAACTGAAAGAAGTTAAAACTAAAAGCTTGGTTATAGTTATAGTTACTGGCTCAACCATTTGCCCACCATAAACTACAACTCCTTCTGACTTAAATGTAACATTTCAATTGCATGAATTCAGACACTTTGCATTCTGAGCAATCCTAATGTACAAATATTTTAAAATTATATGTTAAGTAGAAATCTTGTCTTCGGTGCATTAACACTGAGTTTTTATGTTTCTTCCCATGCCAGTTCACAAAATTTCTAATGATTCTAAATGGGGTAAGAACTTGGTTGTAAAATCCAAAATGCCAAGAACCTCTGGCATGTATGAACTAAGAAAAATGGAAGTCTGTGTAACTAATGTGAATTGGGCAAAAACTTATTTTTTTTCATCGTTAAATATTTTTATTTTTTTAAATTTCTTTTCAGCGTAACAGTATTCATTGTTTTTGCACCACACCCAGTGCTCCATGCAATACATGCCCTCCCTAATACCCACCATCTTGTTCCCCCAACCTCCCACCCCCTACCCCTTCAAGACCCTCACGTTGTTTTTCAGAGACCATAGTCTCTCATGGTTCACCTCCCGTTCCAATTTCCCCCAACTCCCTTCTCCTCTCTAACACCCCTTGTCCTCCATGTTATTTGTTATGCTCCACAAATAAGTGAAACTATATGATAATCGACTCTCTCTGCTTGACTTATTTCACTCACCATAATCTCTTCCAGTCCCGTCCATGTTGCTACAAAAGTTGGGTATCCATCCCTCCTGATGGAGGCATAATACTCCATAGTATATATGGACCACATCTTCCTTATCCATTCGTCCGTTGAAGGGCATCTTGGTTCTTTCCACAGTTTGGCGACTGTGGCCATTGCTGCTATAATCATTGGGGTACAGATGGCCCTTCTTTTCACTACATCTATATCTTTGGGGTAAATACCCAGTAGTGCAATTGCAGGGTCATAGGGAAGCTCTATTTTTAATTTCTTGAGGAATCTCCACACTGTTCTCCAAAGTGGCTGCACCAACTTGCATTCCCACCAATAGTGTAAGAGAGTTCCCCTTTCTCCACATCCTCTCCAACACATGTTGTTTCCTGTCTTGCTAATTTTGGCCATTCTAACTGCTGTAAGGTGGTATCTCAATGTGGTTTTAATTTGAATCTCCCTGATAGCTAGTGATGATGAACATTTTTTCATGTGTCTGATAGCCATTTGTATGTCTTCATTGGAGAAGTGTCTGTTCATAATCCTAAAATTTGTATGGAATCAGAAGAGATCCCGAATCGCTAAGGAAATGTTGAAAAACAAAAATAAAACTGGTGGCATCATGTTACCTGATTTCAAGCTTTACTACAAACCTGTGATCACCAAGACAGCATGGTACTGGCATTAAAAACAAACACATAGACCAGTGGAACAGAGTAGAGAGCCCAGATATGGACCATCAACTCTATGGTCAAATAATCTTCGACAAAACAGGAAAAAATATACAGTGGAAAAAAGACAGTCTCTTCAATAAATGGTGCTGGGAAAACTGGACAACTATATGTAGAAGAATGAAACTCGACCATTCTTTTACACCGTATACAAAGATAAACTCGAAATGGATAAAAGACCTCAACGTGAGACAGGAATCCATCAGAATCCTAGAGGAGAACATAGGCAGTAACCTCTTCGATATCAGCCACAACAACTTCTTTCAAGATATGTCTCCAAAGGCAAAGGAAACAAGAGCGAAGATGAACTTTTGGGACTTCATCAAGATCAAAAGCTTCTGCTCAGCAAAGGAAACAGTCAACAAAACAAAGAGGCAACCCACGGAATGGGAGAAGATATTTGCAAATGACAGTACAGACAAAAGGTTGATATCCAGGATCTATAAAGAACCCCTCAAACTCAACACACACAAAACAGATAATCATATCAAAACACTTAATTTTTTTAAAGATTTTATTTATTTATATGACAGAAAGATCACAAGTAGGCAGAGAGGCAGGCAGAGAGAGAGAGGGAAGCAGGCTCCCCACTGAGCAGAGAGTCCGATGCGGGGCTTGATCCCAGGACGCTGAGATCATAACCTGAGGCCAAGGCAGAGGCTTAACCCACTGAACAACCCAGGTGCCCCAAAAAACTTAATTTTTAACTACAAGAGCCATATAATTATAAAGAAGCTGTTTATAATAAAACTAGAAGCCAACAGCAATAATAAAAACAAATATTTATACTAAGTGATTATTACACTCCAGAGTGCCAGATACTGTGCCTAGTATTTTACATATATTGTCTCATTTAATACCTCCAACAATCCCATGGGGAAAACTACCATATGCTTGTTTCATAGATAGGGCAACTAGAAAAATTACGGGATTTCCCAAGATAACAAGCTAGTGAGTAGCAGAATTGGGATTGGAACCAGATAGTATAAAAGTTATTCTTTCGATCAGATAGTATAGAACAGTTATTAGCAAATTTTTGTGGGCAATCAGTTCTCAGTTAAGTGATCTGTATATTCAACTGATGGCTGATACTGTGATTAGCACCCTATACACTTTGGAAATGTTACTTGTCAAGCATGGGAAGGTACTGTATTTGTGCTTGCTCTTCTGTTCCCAAGATTAATTTTTAAAAATTCCACTAACATGTGAAGATAATAGTGGTGAAAAAAATTAATTATATAATCAAACCATGAGGTTAAGAGTCTACACAAGCATGACCTACCAATTTTCCAAACTGATGGTAGAAATTAACGGGTTGGTGGACTTTACCCATTGCACACGAACAACCCAACATGCCCCTGTAAATCATTATTTGACTCATTACTCATTACAGATTGTACTTCTCATTATCATGCCACATGTAAGATCTCAACAAGATTTGCCTGACATCCAAACCAACTCCTATAATGCAAGCAGCACGTTTCTCTGGTGTGTCAGCCCGCTGCAGGTGTTTCTCTATCACAATGAATAATTACATCAAACAAAGACGAGAAATATTCTAAAGCTGACAAAATCACACATCTGAAATCTGTATTTTCCACCTCCTGGGAAATTAAAATCTACAAGTATAGGGGCTTCCATGCCCATGTCTTGGGGCCATTCCAGCCTATAAAGAAAGATCTTTTCTTTGCAAGCCCAAAGATTGCAATAATACAGGAAATTAAACTATATTTATAGACTGGACACCAGCATGCTGGCATGGTTTCTTAGCTCTCTGAATCTCCCAACAAAAACAAAAACACTAGCAATCAAACGGGTGAGGAAGAAATGACAAGTGTTTTGACAGCTCTAGAATACTTTGAGGTATTTTTAGCATATTTCTGAGTCGTATTAGCTTAACCTGTAATAGAATATAAATGAGCCCATATGGCACAGATGTAATTATGTTCCATGCGAGAAATCCCTGTGGTAGGTTGGGGAGGGGAGCTGGGGGAGAAGAATACACCAGCCCCACCTCCCTCCCCACCCTCTCCCCCTCACCACATGTGCCTTCTGGAGGGCATGATTTACACATCATTTGCATTGAGAAGAATATGAAGAAACACAATGCTAACAACACAGTACTGAAAAGGGCACAAGAAAGATTGGGGATCCCTAGGGGTGCTGCTCTCCGTGACTGACATCCAGTTAGGAGCAGAGGCAGCTTCCCCTCGGGATCACATTTGATGAAGCGATCTTTGATTATGTGGGCACAGCAATCATAAGGCGTAATTATTATTACTGCAAAAGAATGGGCAACAAATCTCTGGGGAGAGCCTCTGTCACAGACACTTTGCTGGCGCACACTGGAAGCAAATGTTCTCCCAAGGATCATTTTCATTCCAACCTGATATTTAGCTGAAGCTCCTTTGACTACCAGTCATGAAACATTAAATATAGATTAGAGCCAGAGAGTTGTTGAAAGTTGAAATTCACCGGAGGTGCACGCTTGTGTCCTTGAGAAACAACCCTGAATGCTGTCCAGATGTTGCATCAGCAAGGCAGAAAGGTCCCAAGCTGCAAGAAAGCCACAACAGAGGAGAGAGGGGAATGTTTAGCATTCTACCGGCCTTCTGTTGGGTTTATATGTACTACATTAATTTAGCAGAGAATCCTAACAGGCTTTTAGTGGTAGTTGTTGCAAAGTGTTCACTATCCTGAAAGAATGAAGAAATGCTTTTGTGCCGGGGAAGGGAGTAATTCAAAGCACGTAATTGATTTTCTACAGTTTCAAACTGTGATAAGACTAAGGCCTAGCAACAGAAACATATGTTAGCAGTTTTGTCCATGTTTCTCAATGAATCCACAAAAAAGAGGCCCCCCCCATAACTTGTAGATGGTTAACTTGCTTTGAACATCTCACCAGACATTCACAGACAATTGTGGTGGAATTTGGAATAAATTGGCCTGCTTTAGAAGAATTTGCAGAAGGGCAGCTGTGCTGTAGAGCGAGATTCATTCCCTAGGTGTGTGATGGGGGCACTTCTGTTTCTCCTTGTTGAATTGTGGGTGCCATATGCGCTTAACTATGAGGTTCTCCCTGCTTCTCACCTACCCCCCATACCCCAACTTTTCAGAACATGAATCAGAGGGAGGCTTTCCTGGTAGAAGTTAGAAGCATGTGACTCACAGTATTCAGGGAAGACACTTGGTGCCTACCAATCTTAGTGAACCAGAGACAAAGTGAGTCACCCTAGAGGAGGGAAATAGAGTTAGGAGAGGCAGATAAGGTGATGCAGGGCAGGCAGGGTAGGAAGTGAGAACCAGAGATTCCTTGCTGATGAGGTCTGACAAAGGATGTCTTGGATGAACAAAGTGTTTTTCATTCCCATAGACTTTTAGAAACAGGAGGTACTGGTTTGTTCCTCTTGTCTTGCTATAAACAAAGAACTGAACTGAGTGACATGCTAACCCCCCACACCCCACTTCCAGCTCTAAGACTTTACCCTTCTATCAGACTAGCTCACAGGATTTCTCCCCTACAAAAAAAAAAAAAAAAAAGAGAGAGGGGGGAAACCAAAAGGTTTGTCTGAAGTTGCAAGTCACTGGGGGTCTCTCATCATTGTGCTTCAGGGCCTAAGGTGATCGTTAACAGTCAGCAAGGCAAGTGCCTGAGGCACAAAGAAGCAGGGAGGCATAGAGTGGCTCTTATCTTGTAAGCATCCTTCCCCTGGCTTGTTGCGTTGATTCTTGTGTTTATACCGCTGGTGGAAATAATAGATTTGTACTGAATAAACTTGAAGTCACATTAAACAAATATAATTCACCAAAAAGGGGGGGAAGCCAGTCTCTACCAATTTGTATCAACCTTGTTTCACTTATATAAGAACCCCAGTAACTGGGCACAACAGTAACCTCAAGAAATACCGCCAAGAAATGGGCTGGTCTTCCTGTAATAGTTCTAGGAAGGGGGGTGAGGAGTGGAATGGGAAAGGTTTTACCAGACAGGAGCCCTTTGAGTTGGATCTTGAAGGATAAAAAGGATTTTTCTGAGGTTGGGGGGATACGGAGCTCTGGAGGGCATTCCTGCAGGTGGAATGGCACATGGGAATACGGAGTCTTGGAATTGCAAGTTGTCAGGAAACTGCAAATACTCTGGTATGGCTCGAAGGTGGTATGTAAGTGAGAGGTTAAAAGGAGAAACTGAACAGGTAGATGGTGACCATCTTCGGGAGTTTTCCTGCCATTGAAGGGCTTTGAGTAGAAGCGGATCAAGGATTCCATGGGAGTGGTCAGCTCATTTAGATGGGGTTACAGTGGTCCCCATGAAAGCTGAGGAGCCACTGATGTAGACCAGTAGCAGTGTGAACAGAGAATAATGACGGGGAGGAGAGAAATTAAGGTGGTGGAAATTACTGCTCTTAGTGGTGTTCAGAATAGGAGAATGAGGGAAATGGGGACTCGGGGAGGCTGAGTAAGCAAATCATCTCCAAATCATTGAAATGTCATCTCCACGTTGATTATTGGGTTGCTTTGAGTTCAATTTTTATTTTCTTAGGTCTGATCTTTATTTGATTTGGGGAGGTTTGGTTTGGATTTCCCTGGTACCCCCTAAATGGGCAAAAAAGGGAAGGCCCATAAAGGAAGGTATGGGAAGCAGGCATCTGTGCCAGGAGCCGCCAGTGGAGCAAGGTGAGTGTAATCACTGATAGAGCCTTTTGGGAAAAAAATATGGTAATATGTATTAAAATTCTTTAAAATTATTATGACTTTTGACCAACAAATCACACTTGTGGGAATCTATCCTAAGGAAATTACCTAAACTACTCAAATTCTGTGCAGATGTTTACTGCAGTTTTACTGTAATGGGAAAAACTTCTTAGCGCTCAATAATTGAAGCATAGTTATATACTTGCTCTATCATAGTTGACAAAGTTATATAAGAGAACAAAATGCATAAAAATCGGAAAAAAAGGAGGTAAAAGAGTCATTATTCATATAAGAGATGGACATCAATGTGGAAAACCCAAGAGAATCAACTTAAAAACTACTATAATAAGAAAATTCAGTAAAGTGACAGATTACAAAATTTGTAAAAAATGTTCACAGTAAATAGATATGATGCACAATCAGAAAATACATCAGAATGGGGGGGAATGCCATTTGCTATGGGGACATAAAATGATTGAATAAATAAAAAGAGATACCTTAATTGAAATTTGGGGGGAAACGAGGGCACCTGGCTGGCTCAGTGGGTTAAGCCTCTGCCTTCGGCTCAGGTCATGGTCTCAGGGTCCTGGGAATGAGCCCCGCATCAGGCTCTCTGATCAGTGGGGAGCCTGCTTCCCCCTCTCTCTCTGCCTGCCTCTGTGCCTACTTGTGATCTTTCTCTCTGTCAAATAAATAAATAAATAAATAAATAAATAAATAAATAAATGTGAAATTTGGGGGAAAATGAGACCATAGTATAAGGAAGTCAATTTTCCTTAAACCAAACTATAAATTTCATAAACTTCCTAATAAAGATACTAGCTGGTTGGTGATGGTAATTTAGAGGTATTTCGTTTTGCTTTTGAAAGGGCAAAATTATTTTAAAGTTCATGAGCAGGAGGAAGTCATTCAATAATGATCTGGATATTTCTACAAAATTAAAAAAGTAATGAAGACTAATCTTATCTGCCATATTTCAGTAAATAAAACCAGTACACACTAGTGATTAAACATATGGCCAGATCAACAGGAGAATATTGTGAGTACAGAACAGAATTTAATACACACTGGAATTTTAGCCTATGACTACAGTCCACATTGTTCTGGTCTTAAATTCCAATGAGACGGTGGTCCTGTCCGAAGCAGCCTTATGGTATTTCAAAATTCAGTGGATTTTGAGTAATTACTTACCTAATGAGGAATACTGTAATTTGGTTTCGTTCTTTACAACAAGTCAGGAATGAGGAGTATATTTGTGTCAATACAAGTCTTTTTACCACTTACTGCGTATAATTAAATCACTTTTTGTATTTGCATGTAACCAGATACCTAGTGAGCAGTATATGTGACATTTTTGCTTAATGCAGACATTCTTGGGGGCCCAAAGAAACAAAACCATTACATTATCATCTTTAGCAAAAAGTCTGATAGGTGAGACATTTAAAACCTCTGGCTAAAATAAGGTTGGGGATTATTAACGGATTTAATTTCTGCAAGCCAGCCCCATGACACATTACCATGGCTAGCTGAGCATTAACTGGATTTTCCATCCGTTTCCCATACTGTTGGGCTCAACCTTAACTTGTCAGCTTGGGCAAATCCCTTAACCCCTGTAAGCCTCAGTTTCTTCCTCTGTCAAATGCAGTGGTTAGGTGAATTGATCCCTCTAGGCCCTTCTCACTCAAAGCCTCTGCTATTTTGGGTACAGCAGCTGGGTTGCCATACTCTGTTGCACTAAGCTTAAGGTGAAACAAAAGAAGTGTGCTTAGCTAAAAACAGTGCAGACATTTTACAGAAAGTGGTTACCAGTTAAGAACAATGATTTCCAAGTTTTGTGAGCCTGCAATTTAGTGTTAAAAAAAAAAAGAAAATGCATCTCAATATTTATAAATATACTTACTTATAAATTACACACATTTATTTCTCTATATGTGTGTGTATGTTTATGTATATATTTATTAAGGCAAATTGTAGTGGTATGTTCAATTAAATACATCCAAAAATATGAAACTTAAAGTCCCAATATTTTCTTCCCATTCCTGGATGAATCGTGTGTATCCTCTAGAACTGCTGCTTTAGAGAACAGAACTAGTTCATTCTTCAATTAGTATATTTAATAGAGAGCAAGCTGGTAGGGCCCAAAGTTTCTTCTATCTAATGGCAAAAAGAAAAATACTGAAAATGATTTTGTTTTTCAGCTTGACAGATGCCACTAATTAATTTGTGGTTGAGAAGTAGCCAAGTGATGATTTTTTAAAAATCCCTGTATCTGAAGTCAGAAAACCATGGTTTGAATCCCCAACCCCAGAGGCTTCTACCATTATTCTTGCATCTTAATTTTTTGTGCCTTAGTTTCTTTGTGTATTAGATACAGTTAATAATACATGCCTACATACCTCACAGAACTGTTGTGACTAAATAGATTATAGAGGTTTTATATATATATATATATACATATTGCATTATACAAATGTGAAGTGTAAGAATTATTACCAAATATGCAAATAGCATAAATTCCAACCCACCTTCACCTTCTACAACTGTCTTCATTCTTACCTACATGTAGCCTAACCAGAGAGTACCATACACTGTATCCTAAACTGATAAGTCCACTATCAGTTTTAAAAAAAGAATCCGCAATTAAGTTGAAAACCTACTGAAAATAATGCTGAGTTTCTCATCCTTGCAAGATTTATTCCTGGGTAAACACCAGATTATCTTGATAGGAGGGCTCTCCTCCATGTCCTATTCACATCCTGCTCCCTCCACCTTAACCCTCCCATAGCTCCCCACTTATAGTGGTCCTCCCTGGCAATGTGGGGCTACCACTCTCCTGGGCATTGTCCCATGCTCAGGTAATCTCGGTGCCCCATTATCAAACATAACTGCTCTGTGGCCCATCCTCTCAGAATTCTACCATCTCATCCCTGAGAGATCAGTATTCCTAAGCGGATGACATAAGCGCCATTTACAGACGTTAGGTTAATGTATGACCTCCTGCCCTAGGGACATTTGCGTTTTAAGAGAGAACAGAGCCCCCACTATACAATGTATTAAGTCAAGGATAGCAAACTAATGGTTGGGTTTTAAACCAGCTCCCTGCAGGTGGGGATGGAGGATGCATTTGAATTCAGTTCCCCCACCATTGCCTTTTCACCTCTACTGTCATCAGTGCCCTCAGAATACACTCTGCCTCCCATAATCCCCTATCCTGGCAGTCAAGTTCAAGCCTGGGCCCAGAAGTCAAGGACAACAGCACTTTTGGCAACTGTTCTTCCCCACGATCAGACTCAGCATGAACCGCTGTGTTATCTTCTCTGACTCAGGGGTGCCCACTACTGGGGTCCTTCATTGTTCCCCAGGCTCCCTGGATGTCAGCCTCCCTGCCTTCCAACTAACAGCAGCAAAAATTTATTGACCACTTGCTATGTGTCACGTTCTACAGTAAATGTTTGAACTCATGCAATCCTCCCACCCTGTGACACTGAAATTATATATCAGAATGGAATATCCAGCTGAATATCAATCCTGGCTACAGGTCCAACTAATATCCCCATTTTAAAGATGAAGAAATATTCTTTTATTAAACTATTTTTATATGGCATATAGCTTCTACTGTATGCCAGTCACTGTCACAGGCCCTAGGGATAGCCCTGTGAACAGAACACAAAAATGCAGCTCTCAGAGATCTTCCAATACCGGGAAGAAAAATAAAGATAACTTTTAGGAAGAATTTTGGCAGAGATCTAAAAATCAGACAAGACAGTTAGCTACCTCCCCTGCCAGGCCTTCCCTTTTTCAGGTGATAGCTGCTTATCAGCTTTGGTAGAGTCCGTGGACTGGTGGCCCACCTTCTCTCATATATGGCATCAACTCCAGCTTTATTTGCATCACCATGGGCTCTGGAGCCAAGTTTTTAAATCTCATCTGTCTCATAAAGTCAGCTGTTTGAGGAAGTGGGCTGAGACAATGGCAGAAGACTGACCATGTAGTTCAATCTGAACCAGCCCCATGGACAGAGGAGAGTTCAATTTCCAACATGGAAACTTCTTAGAAGTTATAAAGTCACTTAGAGCTTAAAATAAAAAAGTATGCTTTGCACTGGAAACTTCTAGCTACATATTAGAATTCACTAAAGACAAAAACCTTAAGTTAGTTTTTAAAAAGAAATCAACTTCTCTTTTATGAATATGGAACAAAGTAAATTAGGATCTTGATCTCAAGGGTACTCTATTTATGAAGAAATTTTCTACCATTAGCATCTTGACAGGACTTATGTAGCCAGCTGTGAAGAGAAGCATTGTGTTTCTAAACTTGATCCCCAGGCTCTTACCATAAAAATGTCCCTTTGAACTTTGAAAGCCTACTATGCCAGAGAGAAGATGCAGCAGAGAGAAAAATCCAATAACTGAAGCAGTGTATACCGTAACTGTTGGGACAGTGGGACAATTCTAAGCAAGGTTGGCCGCTTTGGGGTTGCCAGTGAATGACCAATAATTTGCAGACAATTTTCTAGATGACGATGCAGGGCTGGGGGTGGTACAAAGGTCACCACAACAATGCAAACATCATGCTTCCATTTTTGCCCTGTTGCCCTTGTGAGACCTTCTTCCCCTTTCCTCATCTAGATATATGTTACATAATTTTATATATTTTTTCTGATTTAAAAAATATATGCTTAGGATGAAACTGCAAACATTACAAAACTAACAGAGTGGAAAAGGACAGTTCCTCATTGTGTGACTATACTTTCTCTCTTATTTTACATTTGCTGTCTTATTAGTAGCACATCCTTCCTTTCCAAAGTCATTCCTGTTTGGATGACAAATGGCATGTCACCTTATTCATAACCTGTACCCTAGACTTCACTATGGTTACCTCTTTAGTTTTATGTTTTGTTTTGTTTTGTTTTTTGAGAGAGAGAGAGAGAGAGAGAGAGTGAGTGAGTGTGGGGGAGCAGCAGAGGGAGAGAGAGAATCCTAAGCAGGCGCCATGCTGGGTATGGAGCTCAAGGTGGGGCTCGATCTTACAACCTTGAGATCATGATCTGAGCCAAAATCAAGAGTCAGACATTCAACCTACTGAGCCACCCAGGCACCCCTCTTTTAATGCATTTCTAAAATACACTTTCACCCACTAATTACAAGAGCTCTGAAAAGCATATCACATGTGTTCAGAACACGATCCTCACAGTTCTTAAATGATGCCCAACATTCTCCTCTTTCTGAGATGAATTTGTGACGCTTGCAGCATCCCACGGAGCTTTTATGAAGGCACACCTGCAATCCCTCTGCTGCCTCCACAGGCACTGGGCCACTACCATCTAATGTCAAAACCAGTCAGTTCCACCTGCACTGATCATGCTATAACGTGATAGCTCTAGTGAGGCATTTGCACCCAAACTGCCAAAGCTGCCAATGAACCAACACTTTCAGCAACACCAAGTCACAGTGATTTTCATTACTGCGGGGTACCCCCTTCATGGTGTACTTTGTTAATGCAATGAGGAAGCATGAAACATGTCTTTATAGACTCTAATGAAAACAACACTGTTGGTGTTCATCCTTGGGCTATCTTCTTGGAAGGCTTCAGGCACAATTCCATGGGGAACCACCCAAGGGCAGTATCCTTGTACATCTTACTCTCTAGACCCTGACACTAATCTTCCACCATGCTGGGGGGATTTGGCTCTCATTCTAGGTGAGTTGTATCCCAGGAGGTGGCTTGGTCTTCATTAAGACAGAATTCTGGGGGTGACTGGGTAGTATAGTCAGTTGGGCAACTGACTCTTGTTTTCCACTTGGGTCATGATCTTGGAGTCCTACAATTGAGCCCTGCGTCAGACTCTGTATTCTGTGCGGAGCCTGCTTAATGTTCCCTCTCCCTCTGCCTTTCTCTCTTTCTCAAACAAATAAATAAATCTTAAAAAAAAAAAAAACATAAAAAGACATAATTCTGTTTTCACTATGCAGGCATGTTTGAGTTACAGTATAATCTCATTTGCCGTATGCAATCATTTCTTAATCTATTTATATCCTTTGTACCCATTCTCTTTATCTTCTGCCTCACTTTTTCCTCCCGCATCCACATTTTCTTGACAGTTTGTAAGTAGCATAATGTTTCTTCATTTTTTTAATTCTTATACTTTATTTTTTTATGGTCATGGAAGGAAGTCGGGGAAAAATGCTTCTTGTATGGAATGATCTCTTTTCAATCGTAAATTTCTTAAGAACAGGACCATGTTGTAGCATGTAGTGCCTTGTGCATGTGAATCCTTAATAACTGTTGTTCTGACTCAGAAAGTAAAGCTCAGGATTTATAATAAGTCCTTCATATTATTAACTTTTTGACAGAACATAAATATAGATGTCAAGATATTAAAAATATTGGGTGGGTTTAGGAATTAGAGATTTTTTTTTTCAAGGCATCCAATAGCTAACCTTTCCCCAAAAGGAAAGAAAGTGGACAGGAACAGGATTTTTGTCTCTTCAGCATCTGCTAACAGAAAACCTACTCTTCATTAGGGCTGCTTATGTGAATGTATGTTAAGAAGCAAACCATATTTGAATAACTTCAGTTTCAGTAGTTTTCCACTTCATAACATTTTTCTGCCTTAGTGTTCCAGAAGTTTCTCTTGTCAGTTAGCCAGTAGCTGGCTATTGCATCCTGATGATATATTCAAACATAAGGATTCAGTGTAAGGTCAACAAAAAGGCTCTCTCAGATCTGGAGGGAGCTTTCACAGCCTGCCTGCATTCCTGCACACTACAGCTCCACACTTCCTAAGACTTCATTTGCCAAATGGGACAAGTTATAATTTTAAGCAGACTTAAATTGCATTGCAGCGTTTTGTAGGAAGCAACTGAAATTCTGTGCTAATTAGGAATATTTATATCATGGGGATATCTTGCAGAGTAGAATTTTTTTAAAAACCAAATTTTACTGAGATCTCACCATAACTCTCTCCTTAGCCTTCCCACTGTGGGACCTCCTTTGGGGGTGTGAGTGGCTTCTAATAAGCTCCCTTTAATGCTTCAGGAATAAGAACCTTTGAGTAGCACCTAAGACACCCCTGTTGATTTAGCCTTTCAGCCTAGAGTTTTGGAGAGGGCTCAGAACAACAAATAAAAATAAGCCTTGGAATGATTACATTTCAAACTAACATTTTGTTCACTGAAAAATTATTAGATACCTTATTTTAAAAGGTTTTAAATTTTGCTGAATGTAAGTCATTATTTGATTAATTTATGGTAAAGATGAAATAGTCCTATCAGAGAAAAATAATTTGATCTACTGACTGCTTTAACTTTCCCTGAAATTTAATGTGTCTTGCTTTATATATTATCATACCCCCTCTTTTTAGTTACTGACAACATGAAAGAACATGGTATTTATACATATTATATAATTGATCTAAAGTAGATTTGACTTGAATAAAATTTTAGCCAGGCAATGTGTTAAGCTGTTGGGATACTGAATAAAGCAGAAAGAGGTAACTGTACAAACTATTACATAAAATGTGTAAGCTCTAAGACAATGAACATACAGGATGGATGGAACAGGAGTGCACAGTGGGGACACACAGTGGGGACACTGACTGCTCACTACATGTCTGTGGGGGTCAGGGAGACATATCGGCAGAGAGCACACATATTCAATAATGACGTTGTTTTCCACAGCTATTGCAAGCTTTGGTCATGGTGGAGGGAGAGAGGGATGTGATATTTTAAAATCCTGAATTAGAAGTACAAGAAAAATTTCCCTATAAATAATTAGTTGTACTGGATATTTTTTTTCCTTTAGCACTTAACACATAATTATATTAAAAAGGCAAATGCATACACATATGTCATATTATCCTCCCCTACACAGCTGACATCAAACTGGTTGACAGAGTGGAAATAATGGATGACAGACTTAAAACTGAAATTTATCATTTTAGTATGACAAGATGAAGTTATCTCTTCCTTTGGAAAACAAAATGATATTCATCAGGGATACAAGTAAAGGCTTAAATTTAGATTAGAAAGTGGAAGCTGAAGAAAACATGGTTTGCAGAACAGATGGGCCTCCTGCACACCAATAGACTAAAATATGAAAAACATATTTTCATTCTGGGAGTCACTTATAAAGAGGAATAGTAACAACTGACCTGTATTCGAGGGAGGGTGGGAAGTCAGGAGCGATTGATGAAATCAATTTGACACAACCGCCCTTTCCTGAGTGCCTGCTTTGTGCCCTGCCTGAGGGTATGAAAATGAAGACACTTCCCTCCTGTGAAACCAATCACTGTCCACTGGGGAAGGGTGACACATACATGAATCACCGCAATAAATTCTATACAATGCTTACTTACAAAGTGCTAAGGCAACACAGAGAGGAAAATCAATTCTATCTGGGGTATGAAGGACCTATCAAGAAAAAAGAACATGAGTTTGGTCTGGAAGTCTGGTGTTTGAATTTGCTCCATGGTAACGGAGGGTAGGGAAAGCAGGGTATACATAAGGACTTGGCAGGTGGGAGGAAGTGAGAGGTTAATTGTAACTCTTCTATCATCTGGAATAGTCAGCAATGAAGAGGATCACATCAAGATTCAGGACCTTCTGGAGGCTGGAGGCATCACACAGACAATAGAGACTCTACAACAGTAAAAGATTCTAAACCGTTTTTAGTCATATAAGCATTACAGATTTTGCAGTTTGTCATTTTATCGTTTTGCTACTAGGAAGCTCAAAGGCAAAATTTTAACCCACCTCTGGTGAGTGTACAAGACTTATAATATACCGGTTGCATATTACAAGTTACCTTACCTGTTTTCTCCTTGCTTAACACATTAAGTTCTATTACTGAATAGTAATATATTGTATTTTTCTACATTTATGTTATATTACATATTTTGATAAGCCATATTTATCCTTTTGATTAACAGACTGATATATAAATAAATCGGTAAGATATGAAGTTATTCCAGAGTCACTTTCCTTTTTCAGTTAATTTAGAGGTATGAAAACATCATGTATTTCCTTTCTACCACTGAATTGTTTCAAAATACTTAAAGACACAAAATGTAAATCAAAACCACAGTGAGATACCATTTTACACTCCTTAAAATGGCTACAATAAAAAAGACAATATCAAGTGTTGGTGAGGATGTGGGGAAATTAGAAGCCTCAGACATTGTTGGAGGGGCATAAAATGGTGAAGCCACTTAGGAAAACTATTTAGTATCTTCTCAAAAAAACTACACATAGACGGGGCGCCTGGGTGGCTCAGTGGGTTAAGCCACTGCCTTCGGCTCAGGTCATGATCTCAGGGTCCTGGGATGGAGCCCCGCATCGGGCTCTCTGCTCAGCTGGGAGCCTGCTTCCTTCTCTCTCTCTCTCTCTCTCTCTGCCTGCCTCTCTGCCTGCTTGTGATCTCTCTCTGTCAAATAAATAAAATCTTTTAAAAAAAAACCTACACATAGAGTTACTATATGATCCAGCACCACTCATAAACACAAGAGAACTGAAAACATATGCCCATACAATTGACAAGGATGCAGAGAAAGGGAAACCCTCTTGCACTGTTAATGCAAACTACTACAGCCACTCTGGATAACAGTATGGAGGTTCCTCAAAAAGTTGAAAAGAAAACTACCCTACCACCCAGCAATTGCACCACTAGGTATTTACCCAAAGGATACCAAATACAGATTTGAAGGGGTACATGCACCCTGATGTTCATAGCAGCATTGTCTATAATAGCCAAATTATGGAAACAGCCCAAATGTCCATTAACCATTGAATGGGTAAAAAACACGTGGTATATATATACCACGTGTCTATATATACATAATATATATATATAAATATATACACGCACACATATATACACACACATATATACGTATATATGTGTGTGCGTGTATATATAGATATAGATATAGATATAGATATGTAACTCAGCCATCAAAAAGAATAAAGTCTTGCCATTTGAGATGGAGCTAGAGAGTATGATGCTAGGCAGAATAAATCTGTCAGAGAAAGACAAATACTATATGATTTCATTTACATGTGGACTTTAAGAAACAAAACAAACAAGCCTAGGGAAAAAAAGAGAGAGGCAAAGAGGCTCTTAATGCTCGAGAATATACTGATGGTTACCAGAGGGGAGATGATGGGTGAAATTTCACCCACCCAGAAAGAACAGGTAAAATAGGTGATGGAGACTAAGAAGTGCACTTGTGAAGAACACAGGATGATGTATGGAAGTATTGAATCACTACTTGAACACCTGAAACTAATATTACACTGTATGTTAACTAACTGGAATTTAAATAAAAACTTTAAAAAATATGACTACACAAAACTTGTACACAAATGTTCATGGCAGCATTATTAATAATAGCTCAAGGCATCCATTAACTGATGAATAGATAAGCAAAATGTGGTATATCCATACAGTATGCTATTATTTAGCTACAACAAAGAGTGAAATCCTAATACATGTTAAAACATGGATGAACCTAGAAATCATTATGCTAGCTGAAAGAAGTCAGATATAAAAGTCACATGTATGATTCCATTTATATGAAATAGCCAGGGAAAGCAAATCTATATGGATAGAAATAGATTAGTAGTTAAGAGAATGAGAGTGGGGTGGGAAGGAATTAGGTGTGCCTGCTAATAGGTCAGGGTTTCTTTTTAATGATTTTATTTATTTATTCATTAGAGAGAGAGAGGGAAAGAGAGAGAGAATGAGCAGGGGGAGGGGCAAAGAGAGAGGGAGAAGCAGACTCCACAGTGAGCTGGGAGCCAAACACGGGACTCCATCCCAGGACCCTGGGATCATGACCTGAGCTGAAGTCAGATGCTTAACAGACTGAGTCACCCAGGGGCCTAAGGGTTTCTATCTAGCATGGAAAAATATTCTAGAATTAGGTAGTTGTGAGGTTGTTTAACTTTGTGAAATATCAAAACCCACGGAACATTTTAAAAGGGAGAATTTTATAGTATATAAATTAAATCTCAATATAAAATATTGAAAGAATTAGTTGGGCAGGTAGAATGTGTGGGAGATCAATTAATTATATATTCCTGCAAAAGACTTTGTTCGATACTTCCAGGTACTTTCTTTTGTAACTTTAAGAACTTCACTAAAAAAAACCATTTTCCTCAGTTCTGAAATTTATACAATTTGTTATTTGGAAGAAATGGATACTTACCAACTCTTTTTTTCCCTTATTAATCATAAATTGTCTTTTGAATTGAGTATTAAGACTATTAATAGTTAGTTCCTAATTAATTAGATCTAATAAATATTTATTTTGAAATCTAATATCCATCTTAATTTAGACTATAAAACCATTTTAATAATAAACAAAATTATCAAACATTGTTTTTCGTATTCCCTAGCTAGATGCTAATGTGACATTCACCACATCTGAAAGAGGTATTTCTTCCAAGCCTATTCCCAGCACAAAGGAAAAGGCTGCTTGAAACTTTCCAAGCTCCAGTAAGTTTTATGGAATAAAATTACTTCATTCTAAAAAGATGTGACTGTCCTCTCCCCTGTACTGTAATTATTCTTTCCTATGAAGCAAGTTCTTAACATGTTTAAGACAACATGAGTTTAGATATCTTAGGCTTGGGTTTGTTTTTTTAATCTTGTAAAATCAGCTGGGATATGGTTGAGCCCTGTCTTACTCACATTTCCCAGTCACCTGGATTAATTGATGTGAACAACAACAATGGTGCTTTGAAGCCCTCAGGTACAACAGTGGAAATGATCACATTTCTTAGTTAATGAATGAATTTCTCTTTCATAAAGCTTTGTTTGTGCAAATAAATAGAGTATTACCTTGATTAGTGAATTCCCTGGGAAGTAAAGGCCTTCTAAGAAGTCATTTGTGTTAAAAACCTAAATAAACAAAATCAGAAGGGATGGGAAGGTAAGCTGCCTGAGAAGCCAGCGTGCTTAGCTTCTCCAGTGACTGCTCCACTGAAAGGCAACAGGACCAGCCTGGGGGGAACAGGAGCCTTTTGAAGTCGCACCTCTACCTGCCCATGACGCCTCCACCTGCTGCACTGTCTCCCTCTCCGTGTTGCTGTCGCAAGCGGGTCCTAAGCAAGAGACAATCTACACCCTTTTCCTGCCTGGTGACTGCTGAGCTGATTCGATTATGAAAGTCTTGAGCTAGAGGAATAACTCTAAGTTAAGCTTTAACCTCTAGTTATGAAATTAAGGACCTATTCTTTTATTAAAAAGCAAAATTAAAAGAATCTGAGACCTGGGCAAACCACTCAGAGGCCTCAAAGAGGGGTCTGTTGGGCAGACCAGCCCGGCATCTGGCTGTTCCTGAATTAGATTTCTGGGTACAAAGATGATGCAGGCAGGGCGGATCTGTTTCCTACAGAGAGTCCTAAAAAGCTAGCTCTCAAAGCTGGTTGTTGTTTTTTTTTTTTTTTTTTAAGTTTTTACTTATTTATTTGTATGAAGGAGAGAGCACACAAGAGAGCAAAGAGCACAAGGGTGGGTGGTGTGGGCAGAGGGAGAGGGAGAAGCAGGCTCCCACTGAGACGGGAGTCTGATTTGATTCAGGGATCCATCACAGGTCCTGAGATCATGTCCCGAGCTAAAGGCAGATGCTTAACAGGCGCCTCTACTAGCTCTTCTAGTTTTGAGTTCTGGAGCCCAGGGAAGTTTCCACAACATCTTTATAAGAGGAGGTATGCAAGTGGGAGGAATGGTTAAGGGTTTGCCTTGAAGTTGTGTTTGCCAAACACTTCCTAAAGCCTGAGAAATATGAGTTGTCCCTACCAAAAACTAGGGGATGGGGCGCCTGGTGGCCCAGTGGGTTAAAGTCTCTGCCTTCGGCTCAGGTCCTGATCCCAGGGTCCTGGGATGGAGCCCCGCATCCGGCTCTCTGCTCAGCCGGGAGCCTAGTTCCTCCTCTCTCTGCCTGCCTCTCTGCCTACTTGTGATCTCTGTCTGTCAAATAATAAAAATAAAAATAATAAAAACTAGGGGAGAGGCTGGTGGAGCAGAGGGTCATACTGCCACTGCCACTCCTGTGTATCTTGTCACCAGTTTGATCCAGGATCACCCTGTCCCTACTTGGGTCCACTAGTGGGTTTCTTCTCTAAGCCACGTCTCTTCCTCCACTGAGCACTATTAGTCCATTACTCATTTCCTTAGCTTTACTTAACCCAGTGTTTCAAAAAGCACCTTTGGCAATGGGGAGGGTGCCTGGGTGGCTCAGTCTGTTAAGCATCGCACTCTCGGTTCGGCTCAGGTCATGATCTCAGGGTCCTGAGATGGAGCAGCATCAGGCTCAGGGCTTGGCAGGAGTCTGCTCCAGAGTTTCTCTCACTCTCCTTCCCAGTCTGCCCTTCCCCTGGGCTTGAGCTCCAGTGTGCTCTCTCTCTCAGATAGATAAAACAAATAAATAAATAAATAAAACCCTTTAGAAAAAAAAAAAAGGCACCTCAAAACCTCTAACATCCAAACCACCAGAATAAAAGTTCCTGACCACCTCTCTGGCCAGAAAACTCATCTTTAAAAGTAAGGCCAGAAATCCTCATATTTAATAAACTCCTCGAGTGATGCTTATGCTTAAGTATACTCAATTTTAAAAATTCTTAGTATCCATTGCTACCTCTGACAAATATTGTATATTTTGAAGATCATCTGCTTTTTTAAAAAAGATTTTATTTATTTATTTGGCAGATAGAGATCACAAGTAGGTAGAGAGGCAGGCAGAGAGGAGGAAGCCGGCTCCCTGCTGAGCAGAGAGCCCGATGCGGGGCTCGATCCCAGAACCCCAGGATCATGACCTGAGCCAAAGGCAGAGGCTTTAACACACTGAGCCACCCAGGTGCCCCAAGATCATCTGCTTTTATTTTAGTTAACATTGAGTTAGGTTTCATTATAACTTGCTTATCTTCAAACACCGTATACCTCGTATGTTAATTCAACTTGGTTCTAATGAAGCAAGTATTAAAACACATTTTCTCTATTTATATAGGTATGACTGTATTCAAGTGAACCCTGGTCTGTTACTGAATTATCCCTACTTGGGGAGAAAAAACTATAGAGTGGATCAACAGTGTAAAATAAAAAAAATAATAGTGGTATTAGACAACCCTTTGTAGATGTTAACTCATAACTGATTTCTAGAAATTGTACTATATCTTTATACAATCCCTGGAAATTTAGGTGCTTGCAAATAATGCATATTTGGGGATACCTATGAATATTTGAAATCCCTCTTCTTAAATCACTGCAGAAAAAGGCTTATTTTTTCAGAGAGATTTATATTTATATTTTTCAGAGAGATTATATTTCAGAGAGATTTAAATTTAGATTTATATTTATAGGGGGAAAAATGTGTACTTTTAGCTATAACAGCCTGCATAGAAAAAAATCTTGCAGTTGGATTCTAGTGTAGACTAAAAATTATATTTTAGAGAACATTTTAAAAAATGCATTTGTAATGCTAGAAAAATTTCTTCTCCAAAAGTGTCAACGTAACATTTTAAACTAGGGCAGGCA
The DNA here is from genome assembly GCF_020171115.1 of Neogale vison. NCBI lineage: Eukaryota > Metazoa > Chordata > Mammalia > Carnivora > Mustelidae > Neogale > Neogale vison. The sequence continues at coordinate 158,905,183 of NC_058094.1, read as the reverse complement.
TATTCATTACCTGAATTTGTATAAAATGCAACCCAGGCAATTGAGATTTTTCTTTTTCTCTAAGACATTTAAATTAAATATCATGAGAAAAAAATTTCCCTATAAACATGATGATAACTTCATAAAGAATTGAAATCTATAATCACAGCTAGAAATACAGATCAGATTAATTGGCGATGGGATGAACTATGTTTACTATCTCTCACATCTAGCCCTTCATCAAAGGGCAAAAATGCAATCATTTGAAAGATGTGTTTCTCAGGAAAACCATACAGTTATATCTGCAATAAAAAGTGGTGGGCTTATATGTGTTCACTTGGGAGAAGGTGGTTGACATCCGTCATTTACCATCTCTTTCTGACCTATTTCTGGGACACACAAAACATGAATCTAGAGGGATATGTATTGAAACGACATATAGGGTAACATAAAGGATAACAGAGGAGAGGATGTATAGCAAGGAAGAGGAAGAAAGATGACATCTGGAATATAAAGAAATCTATAGAGTTAGAGGATTTGGACTGGTCTGTAGCGTGCTTAATAGAAAATGATGTAAAGGGAGAGGGGGAATCAATGAGGAATTGGCCATTGACAGAACATACTTTGAGAGAACGAAATGGAGAACAGAAGAAATTCAGGAAGCCGGTTTTTAAAAAACAGAATTGTGAAGAATGAGATTGTGGTGGGAATACTTCTAAAAGAAAGATCCTCTACTGTTTCCAATAGCTGAACATAGATGTGGCAGATAGAATAATGGACCCTCAAAGCTGTCCATCATCTAATCCTTAGAACCTTATCCTGTATCGATCTAATCATATGAGTCCTTAAAAGCAGAAGACCATTCCCAACGAGACAGAATCAGACAGTAAGAGAAAATACTTGACCCAATATTGCTGGCTTTGAAGATGGAGAAAGTATACCATGAGCAATGCGGGCAGCCTCTAGAAGCTGGAGAAGGCAAGGAAATGGATTTTCCCTTAAAGCCTCCAGAAAGAAACACAGCCACACACCACCTTGATTTTAGCCCAAAGAGACCAATTTCAGATTTCTGAGTTATAGAACTATAAGATAGTACATTTGTGTTTTTAAAGTTTCTGGTAATTTGTTATAGCGGCAGTAGAAAATCAATACACTAGACCACAGGAATGACCATGGCACCAAAATGGCTAGCTGCTCTTTCTATATGATGAAATAATGAAATGACCAATCAACTGCTTTGATACAAGTCCTCAACCCTGCTCAACTTCACACATCAAAATCCATTTGGTATGCTTCAGTAGTATCAAAGGAGCATTTTCATGAATGCTATTGAATAAGTTTCCTCCAGCAATATAGTCAACAAGGACAAACATAAGACACCTGCAACTCTTCAATTAGTTATCAATCCAGTAGAAGAGCATATTTCTAAAAGGAAAATATGAGTCTCTTTCTGGTCATAATTTAGAGTAGCCTCCAAGAGCTCTTGCCATGTTATCCAAATGTACAGCCTATCAATTAGATCCGAATTGTAAGCAGCCATTAAGAAACTGAATTTGAAACAGTATATCACAAAGTGGACATGAATGCATAGAAATGCACTCAGGCTTTAAGAGCAAGATCATTAGTTGATTAATATACAGAGAGTTATTTGTGTCATTTAAACTTAAGGCTGCCCATTAGTTTAATCTTTTATCTGAAGGAGTTTTGTAAGACAGGCTTAGCCTGAAAAGAGGATGCAAAAAAAATATGGCATTAGTTTGCATCATGCCTTTTCAATTTCCATCAGTGATAATGGTGAGTTGTAGAAGGTTAAAGAAAAGGGATTGGGAATCATAGGAGATGAGAGAGGAGAGGAAGAACAGTGATGAAGTAGAGATGGAAGAGGAAGAGAGACAAGAAATATTCAGTGGGGATATTTACTCTGCAGTTTACTCTCCAGGGCTAAAAATATCCTTACATACTTTATTTCTTTGATCCTCCCAACAGTCTTATGAATTAGCAAAAAATTGTTATTATTATCATTTGAGATAAATGGATCTCAGGCTATAAGCTAGTTGGGATTAAGTCAAGTATTACAATTCTAACATTCTTTCCAAAGTGACATTCAATATCTTTATGTCCAAAAAATTGATTAAAAAAAAAAAAAGAAGATAGATGGTCATATTTCTAATCCAGATCCATGGCCCTATTTGACTGATGTTTCCATTCAACTACTCTACTGTACTCACCCCATGACGACTGGCCCCAGGAAAGAGTAGTTGACTTTGGTTTTCCTTATACCAGTTCTTCTTTCCCCCTTCTACTGCGACATATGTGACATAAAGCACCTCCCACCCTAGCTGCTTCTCTCATCAACCCCAACTCATCAATAAACAAATGGACAGACCCCTGGGACACCTGTGCCACTCTGTAAGGACTCTCAACCCAGTGTCCATCTATGAATTTGCCACATTTCAGTCTAGAACATAATCTTGGCTCTCTTACTTCTCTGACTTTCAAACATTCCTGGAAAGTATTTTTTCCCCCTAACTAGTTCTCTTGAACAAGAGCTTTCTTTGTCCTAACCAGGACTCAACTCCATTCAAATGGCACAGTAGATGCACTAGAGATTGATTTATACTAAATTTAGCCAGAGTCTGATAAAAGCTGGGAAATTCTACACATATCCAGGAGAACCCAAGTGTAGTGATAAAGCCAGAAAATGGGTGGCCAGGAAGACTGTAGCAAGGCACCCAACCCCAGTCACCTTGAGTCCCTTCAGTCACTGAAACATCTTTTCCAGAGCTTGTAGCAGGTGGAGGTGGAGAGGAAGGTAGTCAAGTAAGAAGGAACCTTCAAGGTATCTCAACCTCTTTCCTTAATTAGCTCAGTATGAATGATAGTGAAAACCTCTCACATTTGTAGAGCTTCACTGTTTATAAAAGGGCTTTCATACATACTATTTCATCATTGTCTCCATTTGCTCATGAAACACTGTAGATCAGACTCACCCGAGGTACCGTAACCTGATTAGGCCAGAGTTAATACTGGAACACAGGTTTTCTGGCTCCAAGGCCCCAGGTTTTCCTCTGTACTGCAGGTCCATGGCCCTATTTGAGTGATGTGTCATCCCTTCAGTGACACAAGGAAATGTGTAAAAGAAAATGGGAATGTGGGATATGAAGAATAATAGAATGGTACTAACAGACATCTTTCTAAGACTTTTCAATAGACTTGTTTAATGTTATGTACAGATTTCTTCCCACTAAAATCATGATACTAGGTTTAAAAAATAAAAGCAGGCGTTTTATGGACTGTTATGGGTTGAATGTTTGCTTCCCTCAAAATTGGTAAATTGAAATCCTAATCCCCAGTGTAATGGTATTTGGAGGTGGGACATTGGGGAGATAATGAGATTTACATTCTGTCATTATTACCGGATCCACATGATGGGATTACTGCCAAAGGGAGAAGAGACAACTTTCTCCACCTCCAGGGAAGCCATAGGAGCACACCGCAAGAGGTAGCAGGCTGTCTTTAGGCCAGGAAGCAGATCAGGAACTGAATCTGGGGCTACCTCGATCTTGAACTCCCCAGGCCCCAGAACTGAGTCTATGGTATTTTGTTATAGCAGCCCAAGCAGATGAAGACATTGACTACTATACAATATCTTCAAACTGTTCATCAATTTAAAACAAAATTTGTAGATCAAAAGCAAAGCACATGCTATAGAAGCAAGTAAACCCATATTTTTCTCAACTCTATAACTCTAATATATTTCACTATTTAAAAATGTATAATTTCACTATTTTCAGTATTCCTCCAGATCGGCACTTTGGACCATATAATTCTTTGTTGCCCAGGGTTGTCCCGTGCATTGTAAAATGTTTAGTAGCCTCTCTGTCCTCTCCTCACTAAACACCCATAATTACTCCACACAACCATCATGGCAATAAAAATTGTGTTCAGATATTGTCAAATATCTCCTGGGGGAAAACTGACCCCTGTTGAGAATCTCAGCTCTAGAAACTAATGTGTGGGTACCTCCTGAAATAATTACCTTATCTGCACATCTTTTTTATTCCTTTACATTGTGTGTGGTTAAAAGATAGCAAGAATAGTGTATTTTGTTTCAACAACAAATGCAGTGAAATTTTATGTGCATTGTAAGAAGGATGATAGAAATAGATGTATGACGGGGCACCTGGGTGGCTCAGTGGGTTAAGCCGCTGCCTTCGGCTCAGGTCATGATCTCAGGGTCCTGGGATCGAGTCCCACATCGGGCTCTCTGCTCAGCAGGGAGCCTGCTTCCCTCTCTCTCTCAGCCTGCCTCTCCATCTACTTGTGATTTCTCTGTCAAATAAATAAATAAAATCTTTAAAAAAAAAAAAAAAGAAAAGAAATAGATGTATGAGAAGGATAGCAAAAAGGATACACTCAATATAAAAAGTGTGGAGCAACTTGGAGTTTTCGTATGAATAGAAAAGTGAAGACCATGGCGTGGATTGCATGTTCTACTTGCTGTCTTCCACCATTCCCAATAACCATGGTAGAACTATAAGTTTATCTTTTTCTTTTCCCTTCCTGTAGATACTTTTTGTTTTGGGAAAAGTATGGGTGCTAAACCTACTTACTTCTGAGAAAAAGTATGACAATTAAATTAAGTGTTGAGATATTGCCATTTGGGATAATCCCTAACTTGAGGGTGAAAACTCATTACACTGGACTGTATTATTATATAAGAAAGCAAAATAAATAAAAACATATGCAAAAGCCTAACAGGTCCTTACAATCTAATAAACTTTAACATTAAAAACAAACAACATGGGGGCTTAAGTGGGTAGGAGAAGAATCCATGACAAACCATAAGTGACTCTTAATCTCACGAAACAAACTGTGGGTTGCTGGGGGGAGGGGGGTTGGGAGAAGGGGGGTAGGGATATGGACATTGGGGAGGGTATGTGCTTTTGGGTAAATTGGAAGGGGTGGTGAACCATGAGAGACTATGGACTCTGAAAAACAATCTGAGGGGAGTTAAGTGGTGGAGGGGTGGGAGGTTGGGGTACCAGGTGGTGGGTATTATAGAGGGCACGGCTTGCATGGAGCACTGGGTGTGGTGAAAAAATAATGAATACTGTTTTTCTGAAAATAAATAAATTGGAAAAAAACAACAACAACAACAACAAAAAAAAACCTCTATTCATTCCAGGGGAACACTTTTGAGATTTTTTTTTAAACAAAAATATCCACTTAACCTGATTTCATAAGTACTAAGAACAGGGCTCAGGGCCCAGTGAGATTCTTGTATCTATGAACCACTTCTTCAGGAGGTAGAAGGCAGAAGGACTAAGTTATCCTTATGGTTTCTTCCATTACACTTTCACATTCCACTCAACTTTTGTTGACTGGTACTCACTGTGAATATCAGTCACAAAGGTCTGAGTTCATTGGCTTTTCATTCAATATTTTAAAAAGGCTAATGCTGCAGTGGAATACTTGTAATGCTGTACCAGTGACCACCACAGAAGCTTTCACTGTATTGTAGGAGCACAATTTAATCCATGAATCAAGGTGACCCATCATCTCAGCTTGCCTAGGACTCTCCTGGTTTGACCATTGAGAGCCCAACATCCCAAGAAACCCCCCAGCCTTGGGCGAGTGTAAACAATGGGCCATCTTAGCTGAGCTTTGAGTTTTTGAGAGAGAATTTATTGAAGTTAACTTTAAAAAAAGCAAAAGTTTTCCAAGAGTTGGAAAGATAAGGTCAAGAATAGTCTCTAAATCTACTTTTAAGGGGGAAAAAAAATCCTTCTAACAATCAAGTAGCACTTGGCATTTGGAATATGCATTTCTCTAACCTACATGACTTCCAGGTATTTGCTGCTATATTTGTGAAGATGAGCATTTCCAAGGGCAAGAGAACAATCTGTCTTAGAGTGCTTCATTTAAGCAAGGACACACTGCCAGGTTGAAAGGAAATGAAGGCCACGCTTTGTCTATGGGGGGATCCTGCTGTTATTCCCCTGCAAATTTAATTCAAACAGGTATTAAGATCTGAAACATGGAGATATCCACAAATTAGAGGCTATTTGGTTTTTAAAAAGGAAAGAAAAGAAACCCAGGCCACAAAGAACCATCTCAAAGCACCAATAGCAGTTCCTTTTCATGTTCATCACTGTATTCCTAGGAACATGTTTTTAAAGTCTGTACTGGGAATAAAATTTCTTGAGATGGTCTTCATACGAAAAATGCATATCATAAATTTTAAAATTTTAAATTACCGTCTTCAAGTCAATTTATTTAAAAAATAGCATATGTGTGTAAAATGTGCAAAATCAGTGCTATTCCAATCCTTGATTTTTAAAGTTATTTGTTATACAAATATGCCATTCAACTAGTTTACTGATGATTCCTTTAGAAAATGCAGTATTTGAATTATCACTCAAAAATAGTGCTCTTTAGAAAATCACCATCTTAAAACAAAGGATTTATTAAGAGAAATTGCTATTGAAAAAATCGTATTTTTTTCAAGCAATTTAAAAATCTGCTTGACTTATAAGACTGATAACCTTCAGAATATTTATTTTATGTTAATTGTAGGATATACTTATAGATTGTACTTGAGCCAGTTCATTACTTGAGAAAGATTTCTGTGAGAAATCCTTATTTGGCCCATTACTTGGGTCCCAAACCCACTAATAAACAAAAATCTCCAACAGGAGAATCTTAAAGAGGAACTTGGTTCTGTAATGGAGTACAGATAGCTGTCACCAAAGATTGTGATACTACTTAAGAAAATTGGTCTAGAATTGACCTGTTTTTTAGTCACTAGGTTCCAAATAAGCTATTTTGTTACTATAATTATTGTGGTTTAATAAACCTATTGTCAAAAGTGACTATGACCAAAGAGAATAGAATTATTTAAGCCCAAAAAGTTTAAGGAAACTGAGTCATGATCGAAGCTCAACTACTGTTTTTCAAACTCTAAGGGCTGCTAGCACTTGCCAACAGTTCAAAATATAGGTATAAGTCTTAGGAGTCACCAAAAAACTTTACCTTTTTTGGCACATACCTTGTAAGACCTCATTTCAAATGTAAGGGCCTTAAATAAATCCCCTGAGTTTAAGATAGTATTGCAATTCCTTTTCAGTAATATAACTAGAGAATTCTTATATGTAGCCCACAACTTACTTTGGCTCCTACAGATTAATCCTGCAAGACTTTGAAATTATTATATTCTGTATTCAATAACACTATCACTAGCAACCACCTCAAGACATACGTAATGATCATATTTTGATTCTTATCTCTCAACCCCAGTTACACAGAATGTTACAATCAGAAATGGATCACACTCAGTGTAATGACTAGTTTCAATTAATTGCATGTACATTACATAAAATATGGCCCATAGCCAATGGACAGATTAGAAAGCAATGAAGGTAAAAGGAGCTGGAGTTAACAGGAACACACACACCCTGAAAATATGACATCTTCAAAAAAAAATTTTTTTTAAAGATTAAAACATGGTATCAGTGAAAGTGATCTGAAGTCGCCCAAGGCCTGAAATGGTTTGTGGTTTAGGCAATTTTTTTCTTAATTGGCCACCAACTTCCTCACTGTGGTCTCCTTTCCTAGTTAAATGTTGGACTTCGGGAATGATGTAATTACAGCAGAAGCCTTCATTGCTCAGTGGAGACAAAAGGACCAGGACCTTAAACCCAGGCTGACAAGTGACTACCCCAGACAAACTGAAAAATCTGGTCCAGCTGTTTTGCTGGTCCAGCTGTTTTGCATATGTTTGACACTGACTGACTCTGAGAGTAAAAATAGGACTTTCTACTCCCACAAAGTTTAAGTGAAAAATGGCCTTTTTTAAAAAAATTATTAAAAAGAGCATCAGAAGGCTTTCATACTCTGTGTACATTTACTATAAAAGCTGAATCAAGCACACTGTGAGGGGGGAAATTGACTCCAACTGATAGCTAGTTTAAAAAAAAAAAAACAGGCAAACCAAACCATCTGAAAATACGGTTTGTCATGGAAACAGCATGCTAATGGGACTATATTCCAGGTACCTTTACAGTTTTCCAAGAAAGACTTGTCTGCCACCAGTACTGAAAGAAACAAAAGAATACATTGGCTTTCCATAGGCTACACAATTTTAAATAAGTTGTTTCCTAAAAACAAAGCCTGATGGTGACTTAAAAATGACTCTTAAGGCTATTTAAATCCAGCATCAAATTTATAGTTACATTATTATAAGGACACACACAACAAGAATGCCTTATATTTATTTCTTGGATTGAGACTAATAATCTTAAATTTTTTCCTCAGAAATCATCTGATTGAAATACCTAGAGAGGAGACATCTTTTAATTTGGCCTAAGAATTGTTTTTTTAAAACGTCTACACAATAAAACCTTCTCATATCTACTATAGTAGATTAATGAAACAAAGGAAAAAGACTATAAAATTACAACTTGCTACTTAAAATTAAATGCGCTTTCAATTAGATTTAATTTTTTCATTTGCCTTAAAATAAATAGCGGTAATTACTTAAAAGACAATTGCATTAATACCACAAAACTAACTCAATTGTATCAATGGTCTTCATTTTCGTTCCTTGTCATTTTACCACAAAATATTTTCATGGGAAAATTTAATATAAATATTTTTAGTCTGTAAAGGAATAAGAGACTTGTTTTCCAAAGGTATTTGAGGTTTTCCGTCAGGCATTTTCCATTTCTTATAACCTTATTTCCATATTGTAAAATATATAAGTAAACTTTGCACCTCTATTTTATAAAAATTGTGTGTGTATACTTACATATATGTGTTTATATATGTATATATATACATGTCATATACATATCTATATATGTATAAATTCTGACTAAGAGTAGACCAACTAAATAATTTCTCTGGAAAAGGATCCTTGAACAATATAAAAATGGGGTCTTCCAAAGCAAACAACAAAAACAACCATATATACCTGACTACTGTTTAAAATGCTTATAAACACACAGTCAGTTAACCATTTATTGATTACCTATTCAAGATTTTGGAATACCCAAGATTATGAAAAAGACAGTACCCCCAAAAAATCGTGACCAAGGTGGTGCCTGATGATTTAAATAAACCTCCATATTATAAAAAGTCATGTAAATTTACCCCTTGAAAGGAAAAAAAAAAAAGCTTTAATATTAAAATTAGAGTTCTCTTTTTAATTATCCTCTTTAAGTAAAGAAATAATTTGGAAGCTTCTATTTTATATTGTTACTGTCATGAAAGCAGATGCTGTCTAGGAACTGGGCAATGTCAGTCGCAACACTGCAAGTAGGACACTTCTTTAAGGGCTGGTCTGAATGTTTAAGAATAGACTATTTCATTGAATTCCTGAATTTTTATACTTTGGGACTGGCTATGAGACACTATAAAATGCAAAGATAGTTCAGACAATTCCAGCTCTATTATCTTCAGGCACAAAAACCATATAATTTTGTACAAAACTTTGATTTTTTTATTTGTGAAATTAAAAATATGGTATTTTATATATATAAACTTCTATTCCTCTATAAATATAGATGATTTTGTGATAGTGAACAGAATAAATGCATACCAAATCCAAAGACCATTGTCATTTTAGGGTATGAAAGACATAGATAAATTTAGGTCCTAAGTACTGGCATTTTGATAAACTTTTAAAATTTAAAACAATACAATCAAGAGGACGGTCTTCCTCCTCTTTTTCACAGAGAACTAAAGTGAATATTTTTAAATGGCTTTGAAAGACTTACATTTGACACATTTCTGTAAATCCAAAAAGGAGCATACAGGATTCAATGCAGGAGAACTGCACACACTTTCCCTTTACCATGTGCATGCCCATATTCTGTTTATTTCAGGAGCTAACCCCATCAATTATTTCACCTCCTTTACCTCCCCAAATTTTACAAGATTATTTTTAATGTGGATTGTTCTTCCCTCAGAATGTGTAGCTGAATAATCATCATCATAGTATGTTGAAAATGTACAACGTTTACATTTTAAAGTTTCTGATCTATGTCTAATTATTATTTGATTAAAAATAAGAAAGGAGCACTTCATTTGGAGGAAGCCCATTACACTGAAATCTCCTTCAAGTTTTCCTATTCAGCTTACATCCTGCTGTCCGGTTAAGGAAAGCAGAGATCAACTCCTTAACAAAGCTTTCCAGGTGCCCTCATGTTTCCATTTTACAGAAAGGTAAAATCTAGCGCTGTCTCGGTCCTAGAGGCAGTTTGCCAGGCATCAGTATGCAATTAAAATTAACATTTTATAACCCCTATTTTCAGTCCCTCCCAACTCACACAAAGCTTTGTGCCTCTTCCCAAATCTCAGCAACCACATCTTTCCGTGATGCGGGCCAAACCCATACCAGGTTTTAGACACTAGAGAATGAAATGAGCTCATCCACCAAAAATTAAGACTTGAAAAAGTTTGGCACTGGTCATCCCACTCACCCTCTAAGCAACTTAGGTGGAAGAAGAGAGTGCCTCGGCGTTTGGAGGCCAGTGGGAAGGGAGGCTGGGAGTGCCATAGCCCGTATCTAGTGGGCCTCCTTGAAGCTAGGGGGAAGGTTCTCCACAGTGGAAAAATTCAGTTTCGGATAGTCAAAGGGACAAGGCCTTCACAATCTGCCCCCTCCCCCAACAAGAGCACACCTGGGATGGGCAAAGGCCTACCCCCCTGGAGTTCTCTATCTAAAGAGCCCTGACGCCAAACACCGAAGGGAAAGCGGGGAGCAGAAAGAGGAGGTGGAAAGTAACCTGGGCCGCTCAGCCCCAGACGCACCCGACCGCTGCAGGGAGGGGCGCGCCATAACAGCGAGAGCACCTCGAGCTCCTGTTTTACCTCTGCAGTACTTGGAAAAGGGAAAGAAGGAGAAAGCCTCAAAAGGTTAAACAGCCCTAATTAATTAAAATTTAAACAAAACCAAAAAGGGAGGGGGAGAAAGAAAAAGAAAAACGCGTGATCGGTCATTTAAATACAAATATACTTACAAAAATCTTACACAGGCTATTTACAATCATAAAAGCGTACAGTCCTGGTACCAGAGTGTGAGAACGAGAGAGGTCTGTCCGTCCCCCCTGCTGTAGTTGGGCCCTCCAGTCCGTTTGCCCCCAGGGACGGAAGCTTTTGCAGGAGCTGCGTTGTTAAAAGGAGCCTGCGAAAAGTGAATGGCTAGTGAGGAAACCTCAAGTAGCCAGGTTTGGCAAGGTTTCCACGGGGCCAGCTTTACAGGGGTGGCTAGGACGAAGCCGACGACTGGGAATGGGCTGAGTCCCCGGGTCTCAGACGGTGGTTTCTCCCTGTTTGCTGTTGGTGAGCCTGGTATAGAACTTCCTCCAGGAGTTGAGGGTCTTGCCGGACCAGATCCAGAAGCCTGACGTGATGCCCACGATCAGCGTCATAAGGTACTTGATCATGAAGACTGTGAAGTCTGGGCTCATGGGCGGGTGCGGCGGGGCGCCTCCACCCCCCTGGAGGTGGGGGCAGGGGATGGCATAGCTCTTGCAACTCTGGGCCACCCAGCTGCGCTCCCACTGGTCCCGGAAGGCCTGCTCGTAGAAGTAGCAGGCGATGACGATAGTGGCTGGCACCGTGTAAAGCACGCTGAAAACGCCGATGCGCACCATGAGCTTCTCCAGCTTTTCGGTCTTGGTGCCGTCGTGCTTCATGATGGTACGAATGCGGAAGAGGGACACGAAGCCGGCCAGCAGGAAAGACGTACCGATGAACAAGTACACGAAGAGCGGCGCCAGCACGAAGCCGCGCAGCGCGTCCACATTGTTGAGCCCCACGAAGCACACCCCGCTCAGCACATCGCCATCCACCTGGCCCAGCGCCAGGATGGTGATGGTCTTGATGGCCGGCACGGCCCAGGCGGCCAGGTGAAAATACTGAGAGTTAGCCTCAATGGCTTCGTGACCCCACTTCATCCCCGCTGCCAGGAACCAGGTGAGCGACAGAATCACCCACCAGATGGAGCTGGCCATGCTAAAGAAGTAGAGCATCATGAAGAGGATGGTGCAGCCCTCCTTCTTGGTGCCCTGCGCCACTGTGCGCGCCCCATCCTCGGAGAACTTGTCGTTACACACCACTCGGTCCTCCAGCAGGAAGCCGGCGATGTAGGCTACGGCCACTGCCGTGTAGCAGCCAGACAAGAAGATGATGGGCCGCTCCGGATAGCTGAAGCGCCGCATGTCCACCAGATACGTAAGTACCGTGAAGAGCGTGGAGGCGCAGCACAGCACTGACCAGATGCCGATCCAGGTGCGCGAGAAGCGCAGCTCCTCGGGCCCAAAGTACATGAGCCCGTACACCTTGGTCGGTTCACAGGGCGCACCGCAGTCTTTCTCCCCCAGGAAGTGGTAGTTGAGGTAGGAGGGCACCTTGAGGGCGCGCGGGCACGAAAACTTGCCTCGCTCCGACGCGCCAGCGCCCCCCGGAAAGCCGCCGCCACGGTGACCCCCGCTGCCGTGCTGAGGGTTGCTGGTCCAGAACTCCGGCAGCAACGAGGGCGTCGGGGTGCCCTTGTCCGACGTGTTCTGGCCCACGCACAGCTCGCCGGCGCCGTGCACCGGGAACTTCTCACACTTGAGCGTGTCCGGCCACTGGAAGCCGAACTTGTTCATGAGCGCCTCGCAGCCCTGGCGCGCGCGCTCACACAGGGAGCGGCAGGGCGGCAGAGCCTGCTCCAGCACCGTGCACACGGGCGCGTACATGGAGCAAAGAAAGAATTTGAGTTCCGCGGAGCACTGCACCTTCACCAAGGGGTAGAACTGGTGTACCTCGAGGCCCGCATCCTCTTGGTTCGTGTGGCCCAAAAGGTTGGGCATGATGGTCTGGTTGTACGCAATGTCCGTGCACAGCGGGATGGAGATGGGCTGGCAGTAGCCGTGGTCCGGGATGGAGATGCCCCTCTCGCCGTTGTACTGTTGCCCGCTCTGCTGCTGCTGAGGCGGCGGCGGGGGTGGCTGCTGCCCCGGCCCGGGCCCTTGGCCCACCGCCTGCCCCCGGACCCCCAGTAACAGCGGAGCCTCCAGCAGCCAAAGCAGAAGCAAGAGCCGGCGCGCCAAGCGTCCAGAGTCAGCTGGGGGACGGCGGCGGCGCCGGCTTCCCGCGTCGCCGCTCCCCTCCGCCACCCGTCCAGCCGGGAATGCCCCGGCATAAAGTTCCCAGCTCGCGCGGCCGCGGGCGGCCCGGGACTTCTTAGGCGCCTCCTCTTCAGCCATACTTTCTCGGCTCCTTTCTTGGCGCCGCCCGGCTGGGGCTGGCAGTGGCGCAGCCGGCAGAGGCTCCCCCTGCGGCCAGAGAGATCTCTTCCGTGCCGGTGCCCTCCGTCGAGTCTGAGCCGCGCTCAGCCCGCTCCCCCGGTTCCCGATCCGCGTCCCGCAGCCGCCGCCGCCGCGGAAACTTGCGATTCATGAAGCGTGGGCGGCGGGGAGAGCCCGGGTGGCTCCGGCGCGCCGGGGTCGCGTCCCGCCTTCCTGGCCCTCGGCTCGCTTGTTCCCGGCTGGCCGCGCAGCGCTAGTGGCCGCGGCCCGGTAGAGCGCGCAACTCTCCGCAGCCCAGTGGCCTCGACTCCCCCCTGCGCCTCCGCCTCCTTCTCCGCCGCCGCCGCCTGACCATTTGTGTCAATCCCTCAACTCGCTCGCTCTCCTCTCTCGCGCGCGCCCTCGGACCGGTTTCCAGGCGCCCCGCAGTCTGTCTTTCACCAGGAGGGAGGAGCCTTGAAACCGACGCGGAACTGGAGGCTCAGGGACCGTCGCCCAATCGCGGCACTGGCTTCCCGGCGCAAAGGGCGCCCGCTGCCTGCCTCCCTGAGCGAAAGCTGGCGGCGGGCGGGAGGAGGTGGGGGCGGGAGCAGGAGGAAGTAGTAGTGGTGGCAGAGGCACCGCTCGGGCACAAAGAGTGGGTTTGCTATGAAGCGGGACAGGCTTGGTTGCTTTTCCTTTTGCCGAAGAAAGGGCGAGGACTAGTAGGAGAATGGTCCCATATGCTGTTGGAGATAATGAATAGGAGTCGGCGGACCCCGGGACTTAGCTTTTCTTTTCTTTTATCCATTTTCTTGTTTAAAAATACTGCTCTTAACGCTGGTTACCAACAGCAAACCGAGCGCAGCGATCAGAACAGATGCTTTTGACTTAAGGAGCGCACGGCTTCCTTTGGGTTTATGTCTGTCAAGGTTTTGTTTAAAATATGACTCTGATACGTCCTAGAGCTCTAGCCTGGGCTTGGCGGGCTTTGGATGCGCCATTTCCCCAAGAAGTTCACAGGATTGCTGTCAAATGAAGGCCAACAACAAAACACAAACACAAACTTTGACGGAATGGAAAAAGTAAAACCAGATGCGCCGTCCACTACTATTATCCTTCTTGTAGTCTTTTTCTCCTGTTAAATCAAGTCAGAAACAGAAGCAAAGGGAGAGTATTAAATACTCAGAAAATCTAGAGAACCCGACGACCTCTCTTCAGGAGCGTCCTCGCTGCCGGAGACCGAAGAAGTGCCTCAGACCGGAGCAGAAGCATCACTAGCGAAAACCCTGGGCTTTGGGGGAGCTATTAGGAGCCTTCCGAAACCCGGGGACGCCCATGGCGCAGGGCCGCTCCTGGGAGTGTCAGACCTGGGCGAGTTAGGAGCCACAAGCTGGGCTGCAGCAGCGGGGTGGTCTTCCACCGGTATGCGGAGCTGGGGATGCCAGTTTAACAATACAGCGAAGGAATAGAGCTAACTGCACGTTCCCTTCCTAATTCCAAACAACAGGATCCATCTCAGCCTGCTTACATTCTTGTTGTTTTCCGCCTACGGTTTTTTTTTTTTTTTTTAATGATGCTTTAACAAGGTGACTCAGTTTTATCAATAAAGTGCCATTGTATTATTAAATTCCACCTAGAATTTGTTGGCCTATGATTAGACTCTCAGGATACTTTTCTACGTTATTTTCTATCTTTTGTTTATCCATTCATTTGTTTAATACACACTTGGGAAACACCTCTTATGCTATAAGCAACATTAGGTAGTAGAATAGAAAGATGTGAAAGACATGGTCCAGATTTACAGGAGGACAAAGTGCGGTGGGGCATAGAAAGGTAGATCAGTTAGCCTGTCGTCCATGTCAATGCTGAATGAGCACGGTGGACACAGCTAGCCAGTGCAAATGGGTGAAAAGTGTTCTGATAGAGAGGTGGGTGGAAGATACAAAAGACAGAGAAGCTCTGAAAAACTTAAATTGCTGAAGGGAGTGGGGGGTGAGGAGTGAGTGCGCCTGAGTTATCCTAAGGAAGGCAGGAGAAAGTTTTAGTCCATGCTGAAAAGTTTGGGCTGAATGATATACAGACAATAGGGAGGTATTGAGGGTCACTTTCTCCCATGTTCCCCGGGCTGGGACTGGTGGTTGGGGGTAGTAGCTTCGGAATGACTGTGAAAGAAGGAACCTGGGGCACTCTGTCACTGGAAGCTTTAACATTAGTCTAGACATAAAGGTCACTTTACTTGAGATGGGTAGTACTCATACCACATACTAACAGTGCACTGTGAATTTCATCACCAAGCATGTTGGTGTCTCTCAAGAATGTGCAGTCATATCTTTACCTCTTAAACCAAAATGACATCTGTTTGTCTCAGATACATATATTATTGTTTTTCAAGTATTCATGGATATAGTAAATTCATAAAATATGTATTTGTTTTAAAGTATTTCCTGGTTCCTAAAATTTTTTAAAAGAAAACGCAACAGGTATTAAATGTACAACACACGTCATATGTGAGTGTGTGTATGTGTATTGATAATAATTCATGAAAAATTTTGATATTGCTCTCTGAGATCCTTTGAGCACTCATAGTCCATATTGTTCATTTTGCCTTCCAGTACCTGGCCTACCAGTCTCCCAGCGACACTTTTTCTCTAGCCTCTGCCCTGATGCTCATTCTTCTGCTGATAGTATCCCATGCTTAGAAACTTTACCAAGACCTCTTCCTTCTACCATTCCTCTCTTGTAAAGTCCTATCATGTGTTCCATCCTCTCAAGGTCATTCTTGGTGACTGGCTGGGTGAAAAGTGAATCAGTTCTAATGTGTTAGTCACGAGGAAGCATCACATGCCTTAAACATCCACTAACACTACTGCTCCAAACCCTTTTCTCCCCACACTGGATGGGAGATAGGGAATAAGGCAGAGTGTTCAGTTCTATTCCTCAGAGTAGCTGATACTCTTCCTACTTCAAAAGTTGTCCTACTGAAATTCTTAAGCTTATTTTACCTTCCACTGGACAGTGAGGTTTACTAGGGAGGAGGCTCAGAAATTCTATCAGAATTTTAAAAAGAGAGAGAGGGAGAGAGAGAGGAGAAAAAGTCTTTCTTGCTAGATCGTGGAACTGGCATCACCTAGGAACTAGTTGATTTTCTCGGGTTAATAATGAAAAATACTAGACCCAGAAATGTTAAGGGACAAACTTCTGGTAACTGGCCTTATTTGGTTTGAATTTCATTAGGTGCTTATTTTAGCCCTTTCTATGTTCTTCTGAGTAGTTACAATTCTTTTAATTTTTTTTAAAAAGTCAGGTTTTTTCAGCTCCCTCTCAATGGGTTGTGTATAAAAAGATCTTGTAAAACTAAAAAAAGAAATCTTTTCCTGAGAGTTGTCTTACAAAGTTTAAAAAAAAAAACACCCTACATTTTCTATTTATTTTATACCAATCCAGTATTTCATTTACTAAACCTATGTGGTACTGAGGAAGCTATTAAAATCAAGAACAGTTCAGAGTTGGAACTAATGACAGTTAGTGTTATGGAAAGTCTTTTGGGGAGGTGATGCAGGCTGTGGGTAACAAAATGTTAGAAGAGAAATATGAGCAGCATATTTTTACTTTAATCTAAAATATATTCTTTTCTCAGGATGTGGAAAGGTTTGAGATCCACAGATTAAAAAATGACTAACTATTATAAACTATTATGAACTTTGTAATAAAAATATTTCAATTAGGCAAGAACTATAAACATAACCCAGTTCCTCCTTGATATTGGTGTTTCAAGCTTCAGACTCTGTCAAGTTTTCTTATATCAAAGATCTTGTTTTATCAGGCCTTTCCCAAATCTTCTGAAGTTTTTCCAGACTGCTTAGGTCAGGCTGAATGGGGATAATTACCAGGGCTAGAGATCCAGTTCCAATTACATACAGTTGAGTGCACATGGACACGCAAGCAGTTAGTTGAATACTCCACAAGCAACCTGGCGGACCTTGAACTTTTAGGTGAGTTGTTTTGTGCTGGCTTGTGGGTGGCAGGCTTGAAGCATCTTTGTTGAATAACATGGGGTGAGATTACATTTTTGAGCATCTATCGTATGTATCTAGCATTGATTTTCTTCAGGTACACTATATACACTACCTTTTGTCGCTTAAATTTTACCACTCTGTGAGGTAAGGTACTAATTATTATCTTCTTTTAATAGATAAAGAGTCTAATGCTCAAAGTAGTTAAGCAACATGTCTAAGGTTCTATAGCTGGTAAGAACCAGAGTCAGGCCTTGTATCCGACCCACAGTCTATGAACTTCCTTTGAGTAACAGAATGTGAACACGTCTACTCCTAAAACTTACAGAAGAAAATGCAGTTTCTGAGGTGTGCAGATCATGGTGATTCTTCAGTATTTAACATAGTTTTTATGCCAGGATAATAGGGGTAATACCACTGGGACTCAGAATGTAAATATTTTGTTGGACACTCATGTTCTATAAAATGCAGTTTGAGAAATGCTGTGTTAGACCTAATATATCTCACCTGTCAGGAGTAGTTCACTCTTTTCTTTAAATTACTAGTGACGGGATATTGATTGGTTAGGGAGATGAGAGTGATAGAGAAAACTGCGACTATGCCATTCCCTCTGACCTGCGAGGCATTACCTAGGAATCTATCATACCGCCTTTGCAGAGACACTGGAAGTTAGAGACGCTGCCTAAGCTTTCATACCAGACCTCTACCTTATTCCTTCTTGAATTTCAACCCAGGAATTCCTGCATAAGCTAATACTTATCTTCCCAAACATCTGTATTCTCTTGCAACAATTCTAAAACTAAGTGACTTTTCTTTTTTTCCTTCATTCTTACACAAATCTTTTCTTAACACTGGTGTGGCAGTTTTTCTATTCATTTATACACAGAGACTCAATTTATAAACTCTCATTCAAAGGTCAATCTTTTAAAAAATATATATAGCTTTTCCTAAAACAACTTATCAAAAGAGAAAATCAGTTTGATTATCTTGCCTTTATCTTACAGGGCACTCATAGCTGACTCATAGTAAGATCCTAAACTGACTTATATTTTGAGAGTCAGTTATAATTTGTTAGAATATACATTTTAAACATGGTAACTCAAAAATGTAATATAGCAGACTCAAAAATTTAGTATATTCAGCAGTTCTAAATATGAATTGTTGATTATTTGTACACAAATCTCACAAAACACACTTGAAAAAAATTACAAGTATAGAAGGAAAGAGAAATCCCCATCACTAAATTATCATCAACAAGGTAGGATAATAATTACCCAAATTTGTCCTGTAAGTCAAAGATTAAACTATAAAAGAGACTTTGCTCAATATATTACTTTAGTCTCAGTTTCTCCAAAGACTAGATGCAAAGAACTATCTCTCGACTCTGCTTTAATTAGTCTGTTGTCATTAGGCAATTAGAAATAGTGTAGTCTGGGAAAACTTTTGCAAAACATATAGGCATTTGTATTGGATTTAAATGTAGTCCTTCTGTGAGGCCCTGGGCAAGAAATGTAGATGATCCCTTATAAATTAAAACCTTATGTTTCATGAGCTGAAAGAGGCCCCTCTGATTGGCTAAAAAGTGGGGAGAAGAGTTTGGAACCATTTTGGTGCGGAAAGAAGTTTTTAAGAGAACAAGTAAAACTTGTGCCTCTGTAAGCAAGCCTTCCAGCTCTCATTTCTTGACAAATGGACATGTTTTTGTGTATGTGGGAAATAATGTTGTGTATCTTTAAAAACCACAGTGTTATCAAATTATTTTTCATTTGTTTATTTGTTTTTTGCCTTAACCTGAAATCTTCTGGCCAAAGGTAACATGGAAGTCAATCCATGGTTTCTAAAGTATTCATCCAAATTCTTAAAATAACATCTTTGGGACCATGATTAAGAACAAATGGAACATGCAACCAGGCATTTCATTTCAGATCTGACAACATTTCTTTGGCCAGAGGTAAAGGAAAGCACCAGGCTATTTGTACTTTATTAGAGATCTAAAGCTAAAAAGATCCTAATACTTGAAAAAAAATAAAAGAAAGAATGCATTTTTTCCCATGAAAGTTGTCATTGCATCATAGAACCTGATTTAATCTTCACAACAGTGCTGATGCAGATAGCAAGATGCTAAGCTTCAGTTAAGAAGCAGAAATGAAAGCTTAAGACATTGTCTTGCTCGGGAAGCCCTGGGTGGCTCAGTGGGCTGAGTGTCCACACTTTGGCTCAGGTCATGATCTCACGGTCCTGGCATCAAGCCCCCACATGGAGTCCCGCAACACTGAACCCAGAGCCCTGAGCCCCAGGCCCCTAGCTCAGCGGGGAGTCTGCTTCCCCCCTCTCCCACCTCCCTACTCAAGCTCTCTCTGTCTCTCTCAAATAAATAAAATCTTAAAAAACAAAAAAAAATGCATTGCCTGGTTCACACTGTCAGTGGGGAAACCAGAATTCAAATGCAGTGACCACCTGCATTACCACAGCAGCATGCCAAGGAAAACAAGATAAATTTCCTGGCTTTTGTAACCAAATTAAAGAAAATTCATTAGGGAATACTGCCCAAGAAACTAGCTCTAAGACAGTTATTTCGATGTTTTAGTATAAAGGATATCAAACACCATAGGGCAATGTCAGGTGGCCATTTCTAATATTCATCCATAATAAAACCAAGATATAACAACGTGTCTTAGGTGCAGGAAGGTGTTCCTGTAAGGAGAAGAGAAAAAAAAAAGACTAAAAATATAGCTTTCTTGTGATCTGATTTAATGGGGTACACCCCTAGGGGATGTACTTGCCATTCTTACATTTTTCTGCATCAGAAGAAAGGCCTGGACATTGGAGTATTCTTCAGGGATGGGTAAAAAGCCCTTCTTTTATCTTAGTGAGTTTTCTGCTTTCCTGAGCCTCAGTTCCCTCATTTATAAAATCAGGGTGATAATCTAAAGGGGTATTGTGTATCTTGCTGGCTTTAATATTCTGTAATTCTGATCACAACAGAGAGGTATACATATTTACATTTAAAAGTCAGAATATTAATCAATAGGCAGGTGCATTTGATAAAACTGCCTCAGCATATTGATCTGAGGAATCTCTGCATTATTGATCTGATAGGTTGGGATGCAATCGGGGTCTGTTTAAACCAAGGGCTCTTCTTTTCAGCTTTCATTTCCCCTCAGCTCTCTCAAGAACAGAAGTAAGTGAAGTCTCTGCTACACGGCCTAGTGTACTTCCCCTCGGGGCTTCGCGGTATGTGGAGTTTATATGGCATTCTGTTTGCTGCCAGCCCTTCGGATTAACACAGGCATCCTCGCTTAGAAAAGAGTAAACTTTGCCATCATTAAGAATTGATAGATATTTGGAAAGTATGCACACAGACCAAGATCAGATCTAATGATTTTGATATAGTTAATTTTCTCTTTACCCCATGATTACCCCTAAATCCATCATTTTCTAAATGTGCCATATAACTCTTGCTATGTAACAAACCACCCCAAATGTGGTGGCATAAAATGATGGCCATTCTATTGTGTTCACGATTCATGGACTCAAAGGAACTTGGACAGGGACAGTGGGAATGATTTATCTATACACCATGAAACGAGGAGACTCAGCTAGGAGGACTCCAACGCTAGGGGGTGACTCAAGCAGTTGAGGGCTGGAGCAGTTGGGACTAGAGCATCTACTTCCAAAATGCCTGACCCTGAGGCAGGGATGGCTGGGCTCTGGTGTGACTGTCAGCCAGTGATACAAGTCACCTCTCTAAGTGTGGAAGCCTTCCAGTAGTCAAACTTGGTACAGGGCAGGGCAATGTTCCAGCAAATGAGGCAGAAGGTACAGGTTCTTTCATGACAACTTTGGAAGCCACACAGTGTCATTTCCGACATGTTCTAACAGTCAAAGCAGTCACAAGCCTGATCAAATTCAAATGGAAGGGATATCGATACCACTTCAAGGGAAATGGTGTCAAAAGATTTGTAGCAATTTTTATAAAAACCTGCCAGATGAAGAATCTATAAAATAATTTTATTTTATATTCCAGGGTTAAAGATAGTTACAATAATAACATTTACTGAGTACTTACTATGTGCTAACTATATCTCACATCCATTCTCTGAGGGATGTCCTACTATTATCTTCATTTCACAGAAGAGGAAAATGAAGCTCAGAGAGAATTAGGAGCTAGTCACACCCTAATGAACAGGTGAAGGGAGATCTGAACCATGGCTCTCTGCTTATAGACTACAGGAGCTTAACCACCCCGCTGTATAATTCCTCCTTAGCTAAGTATACGGTAAAGCTTTTTAAGAACAGTTAAACACAAATTTTAAAGCTATAGGCCCACACCAATACTTAAAAAAAAAATTTCAGATAAAATTGCTATTAAAACAGATTTTATGGTCTCAGACTCAGCAACTGAACAAAATGTCTCACCTCTACAGAGACACCTGTACACAGGTAAAGTAGTTCCTGACAGGATTGGACAAGCTCAAACTGGTAGAGCTGGAACATTCCCCAAGAAGAGTGGAGTGAGTCATAAGGCCTGAGGGTTTACCATATTAAGGCCCCCCCACCCCCCTCGTAGGGAGGGAGAAGGAGAGAAGGACCAGGCTTTTGTCTTTGACTCTTAGTTAGATATCGTTCCAAAGTTCAGAGTCAGTTTTGCATCAAGCATTGGGCTGTTATCAAGACATACTCTAATGCAAAATTGTTTCATCTTTTAGGGCAATTAGAAAGCAGACAGCTTAACTATAGAAGTAAAAAGCTCCTATTTTTCCAACTCTAGACCTAGCTATCTAGCAGGTTCATGTTCTAAAAAAAAAAAAGAAAAAAGAAAAGAAAAATGACAAAGAGACACACCTCTGTGATGAATTAAAAACCTGTGTTCTGCAGGAATTCTTACCAGAATACCCCAGCATGCAGCTAAGCTAGTGTTACCCTTGTGACACTAGCTAGGAAGTGCTAAGAGCTTGGGGAGTAGGGGGCAATCCTAGAACTCTGTGTGGTTTTAGAGCCACGATGGATACTGAAATTTCAACTCTGCCAGCCCTGCTTCCAGGGAATTGTTTCAGACAGGAAATGAGCCCGCCTCTGGCCCCTTGCTTCCATCCACCTCCAGCTGCTTTCCCTGCTGCAAATGGCTGTCACGGCTGCTGCATGCTCACAGCCTGACCACCAGAGACTCTGCCAGCCTTGTTCCTGCTGCCAAGCTGCCCTCTCACCAGTCTGTCTGTGATGGGCCACCCTGCCCTGCAGCATCCACTGGTTCACAGAGCTACCATCCCCCTCTCCTGCACTGCCTAAATTTAGAAAGATTTTACCATCTATAGTAAGAAAGCTCCATCAGCTAATCTTGACATCCAAAGGTAAACAGGGTCTTTGTACTTAATTCTTTTCGCCATCAGATAACATAGGATGTCTTGCAAAGGTCGAGCTGTGTGACTGCCTGAGTAAGCCAATCAAGAGCTTCCATTCAAAGCATTTCTCACTCACATGGAATTGAAACCCACAAAGGTCCAGTAAGCCTCCTGTTTGAAACATAGTGAAACCTCTTCCGAAGGAGCTTCATCAGGTTTGAATTTCCACTTATTTCCATTTAATATGTATTTATGGAGCACTTTCCAAGCACTCTGTTTGGTGTTCAAGATACAACACAAAACAAGGCAGACATCTATCCTGCTATATATAGAGAGCTTTTATTCTAGCACTGGAAAGGACACAGAGTATACAGTATACTGTATAGTAAGTATACAGGTATACTTACACCTCTCATTATACATGCATACATGAGTTCACTGCAGTTGCTATAAATTATGTTAAGTCTTTGATTGGGAACTACAGATAACTCTGGATAGCTTCATCAAAGAAAGGGATACATGGGAAGGTCACAGAGATGCCTAACAGGATCCAAGGAGGAGATGATTAAGTAGGCATCAAATTAGCTCTACCTCTTTGGTAGGAGTTTACGGATTTTCCTTCTGATGTGCTTCATTAATGTGACTTAGTTATCAAAACTCCAAGTCTTTCAGTTCGAAAGGGAATGTCTTTCGTCCATACTGAGTGTAGCGTCTGTTCCTGGACTAGCTGATCAGAGCCGGGGAAGCTGTTCTTCCAGTACAGACATGGTTGTTGGGGGTCACCCCTGAATAATGGGTTAAGATCCCAGAGGTGAGGCAGTTCTGCAAAATAATTTATACAACAGAAGTAGGAATTACTGCAAGAACCTCTGACCTAATTTTGGGAAGTGGGTAGGCCCAAAGAAAATTTCACTAAAATAGAGAAATATAAACCGATCAGTTAAAGGGTGAAGAGGAGTTAGCCAAGCCAAAAGGGAAAGTGTGGGAAGGAGAGAGAGTAAAGAGGAATGGTGCAAAAACTAAGAGGTAAGAAGGAGCAAGACCTATTTGAGGACCCATGAGAAGGCTGGATTACTGCCAACAGTATATTTGAATTCTGGTGGACTGGTAGCCTTATCTTGAGCCCCACATCTCCTTCATTAGCCTTCCCAAATAGCCAGTGGAACTCCTGGTGGCCAGTAAGGGCCCTGCTGAGTTCCTGGGCAAGATTCTTCTCTGTTGTTCATAATAGAGCTTGTTGAAACCTCTGATTTATGGTTGCTTTTGTCTTCCAGAAATACTCATCTTCTTTACAGAAATATATTGGTTTTTCTTTTTGGAAAAGAAAGGTTGGTTAAAATTCACGTTACCTATTTTCTCTAGATTTTAGAGATATGCCACCTGATCTTTGTATCTATAAAACAGACCTATATAAATTCTACCTGGATTTTAAACATTTTTTTAAAACAGCTCTTGAATTTTAAAATTCAAATTATAAAATTTATAATTATATTTGTTTATATTTATAAATTAAATTTATAATTGAATTTAAAATTCAGTTACAAAACTACTGTCTATTAACCTAAGGCCAGAAATTGAGCTATTTTGTTCTTTTGGGGAAAAAGTAACCACTAGGAGTTACATAAGATGATCTGACCCAGATTTGTTAACACTTTAAGGAATTCCAAATAGCTGCTGTGATAGCTGTGGTGATTTGAGCTGAGCAAATGTGGAGGTCTGCAGGGGTTAAAGATAACCACAAACTCCTTGCTGTTCCTTGAATTAAGTGCTGGAGTCTATTTCCCCTCTCCTTGAATCTTAGTTGGTCCAGAGATTGACTTTGACCAACAGTATAACACAGAGGGAGTGACACTGTGCTTAGTTGTAAGCTTAAGCCGTCAAGGGCAGGCAGTTTCTGTCTCTGTGATCTTGGAAGCCAGCTGCAATGCTGTCAAGAAGCTCCAGGATTACTGAAAGTTGCGAGGGAACACAGGAAGGTCTTGGAGCTGAGGCACCATCATGTGCATTCAAGAGCCCCTCCTGAGTGATCTCAGTTATACCCTGTGAGCAGAAGAACTGCCCAGCTGAGCCCAGTCAACCCACAGAATTGTAAGAAATGTTACATTCTTGTTGTTTTAAGCCATTCAGCTTTGGAGTGATTGGTTATGTAGCAATAGCCACCAAAGAGATTCCATATGGATTTCTTTTCTATTTTCTTTCTATTTCTTTTCTATTATCTATTTTCTATTAGATTTTGTGTACTATTGTTTTTGTCTGCTTGTTTTGGGGCCTTTTTAAAGGCATTTTATTTTACTAATGCTTTTTTATTGTTTTACTTCTAATCAATAACAAAACATCATACAGCGAAAAAAATAAATCTTCCTCTCACTCCTTCCTCTTAGTCTCCCAGTTTCACTCCCAGAGGCAACCGCTTTTGGAAGTTCCTTAGGTATTTAAATATAACCACAAGCATTGTGTGCTTTTTCCCATTTCTTTTCTTTTTACATGCAGATGGTAAGTTACCATATACATGGATTCACACCTTCCTCTCATCCCTTCCCACTGTACTCTACACACATAGAGTTACCTCATTCTTTTTAATGGCTACATATTATTCTACTGTATGATTCACCACAATTTATTTAACAGTTCACTATTCATGGGTGTTTCCTTCTAATCATGTATTACAAATAAAGCTGCAAAAAAAAATCATCCTGGATCTATATCATTTTGTACATGTGCAAGAACAAGAATATGTTCCTAAAAATGAAATTATTGGGGCAAAGTTTATGCATATTTTAATTTTTATAGCTCTTTCCAAATTGTTCTCCATATGAGTAGTACCAAATTATATTCTCACCAGCAAAAAGTAAGAATAGCTGTACTCCTATGCATTGTCTAATACATCTAGACCAAAGTCTTTTATTGTTTGTTATAATTTTTCAGTTGATTCTCTAAGATGTTCTCCTCCCCTTTACTAAGTTATATTTTATTTTATTTTATTTTTAGAGAGTTGACCTTTTTTTTTTAAAGATTTTTTTTAAAAATCTTTTTTTTTTTTTTGACAGAGATAACAGGTAGGCAGAGAGGCAGGCAGAGAGAGAGGAAGGGAAGCAGGATCCCTGCTTGAGCAGTGAGCCTGATGTGGGCCTCGATCCCAGGATCCTGGGATCATGACCTGAGCTGAAGGCAGAGGCTTTAACCCACTAAGCCACCCAGGTGCCCCTATGTTATATTTTATTTATTTCTCTTATCTAAATGTGTTGGCAAATACTTTTAGAATAATATTAAATAATACTGGTGTTCCTAATTAAGCATAATTGTTCTCTTCTTGATCTAATGAGAATTCTTCTACTGTTTTCCCATTAGGGATAAAGTTGACATTTGAGATGAGAGACATTTATTTTATCATGTTAAGGAAACACTATCCACCCATTCCTAATATTGAAACTTGTGTGAAGGGATGTTAAGATTTTATCAAATTTCAACATCTGTAGGATAATCATATGAGTTTTGTCTCCTTCAGTCTATAAATATGGTAAATTATATTAATAAATTCCCTAATACTGAGATATCCTTCCACTCTCCAAGTAAGCCTCATACACTTGGTCATGGTGTATTAGCCTTTTCATATTTTTCTGTTTTCTGTTTGCTAAAATTTTTATTTAGGGCATTCAATTTTTTATTTTTAAATAAAATCAATCTGTTATTTCAAAGGAAACATGACAAAATATTCCCTCAGACACAAGGGTAGTAACAATGTGATGGATAAACCACCAAAGCAGGAATTCTAGGAAAGGATAAAATATTGAGGACTAAATTTTGGAGAATACTTGTGTTTTAGGGTAGGGAGAGGAATGCGAGTAAATGGAACAAACTGCAAAAAGACAAAAGTCAGGCTTTATTGTCCTAGGAGCCAGCAAAGAGAGTGTGCCACGAAGAACAGGAAGGTGCAGAGGAATTGAAAGGGCTTAAATCTCTTCGTGGATAATGGGAAATGTTTCAGGGAAGAGAGAAAGGCTGAGGCACACAGTGGCATGGGAACATCAGGGAGAAGGTTTCTGACTGAGGGAGTGATGTTCTCAAGAAGAGGGACTTGGGAGAAAAAAAACCAGAAAATCCTGAGGTGGTGGTAAGAACAACCAAAGAAACTCACATCAGACAACTAGATTCTAGTCAAGTGGAAGTAAAGATCTTATGCAGAGGAGGAGAGAAGCCAATGCCCGCAATACTGACCTATTTGGAAGAATATCAGTAATAAATAAAATAATAAATGGGTCTGCTAAGTATAAGAAATCTGAAATAACAAGTGATAATTCACTGCAATTGTCCCAGAAACCAGTTGAGAAAAATAAGCAATCTTCTACAGAAGACATTTAATAGAGAAAGTAAAAGTTGACAGTTAGACCTCCAGGGTCCAAAGCCCAGCCCATATAGCACTCATTTGAGTGAACTGTCTTTTCATTCCTTCCTTAGTGAACTAATTCTTCACCACTGCAGTGGTGAAGGGGACAAAGAACACATTCCTGAAATAAGGGAGACCTAGACCTTCCCTTCATTCAGGCAATGGGCAGTGTCGGGGTGAGTAAGCAAGTACAAATCCCAGGTCTGGTAGGAGTAAGCACACAGGTGCCCTTCTTTTGATGACCATGGAAAGTCTATTTCATGTTCTCTCAAACAGGAGAAGGTAGCTAAATGTGGAAATCACTAAATGTTCTCAAGTGTCCTGTCTGTAATCCCAAGTAGGAATTGTTCTGATTTTTATTGGCTTAAATGCCCAATTTTAGCAATGATATCACCAGAAGCTATTTAGCTTCATGTGAGATGAGATAATTTATAGGGCTTACTAACATATGACACTGGACATATTTTGCTCCTGTAGCTCATTAGCTCGGTGACTTTGGGCAAGTTTATTTAATGACACTGAACCTCAGTTTCTCATCTGTAAAATGGCGCTTATAAAAATCGCTTCCCTGATTATCTCACTGGCTGTTGTGTAAGGATCAGATGAGATAATGAATAAACAGAACACAATGAAAACCCTCTCCAAATGAAAGGTATATTGCATAAGTCATCTGTGAGAAATAGTTTTGCTTACTTCCCAATCCTGGGATGAACTGGTGGAAGAATTTCACTCTTCTTCCTTTTCCAAAGCACAAATTAAAAAAAAAATTTCCTTTTCTTCTAAACTTGTGGGAGGTGCCCTGACAGACTCTGAGTGAAAAGGATTGATGACTGGTACAAATGAAAGCCCTCTTTTCTAGCCATTCTGCTAGAGTACCAACTGGTCTTCCATTTAGAATATAGGCACAGTTGGGGTGAGGGCAGAATCATTGGCTAGATGAGAAGATTATGCCCAGAATTAGAATTAAGAGGATAACTACTGACAGAAAACTAGCAATGCAAAGCAAAAAAAAAAACAAAACAAAATAAAACAAAACAAAACAAAAAACAACTTTGGCATGAGAGAGAGAGACATAGTGCATTTTCAAACAAATAACTATTAAAAACTTGAGGGCAGCAGAAAGTTCACTTTAAAGGCATGAACTCAGGATCCAGATTGAGTGGATTTGAATCCCAGTGCTGCCACAGTCCCACAGCTGTGGGACATTTGGGCAAGTTGTCTAGGCTTCCTTACTTTCCTTCCCTGTACAATGAGGAACGTAATGGTACTTAGAAATTTACAAAGCACTTGGAACAGTGCCTGGTACAAAAAGATTTATTAAATAAATTATCTGGCAGATAGTATTTAGTATGTCAGACTCCAGCACACATCGTTGATTCCACACAGAATGCAAAGCTTAAAGAGCCTATGAGTTCTTTAAGAACTACAGACCTAAATGTAAATATTTCCAGAGACATTTCCTACATTTGGTGTGAAACCCAGACACAAATACATTACAGATACTTTCTTCAGACAACATCAAACTGGGTTTGAGATCCGTGATCTCAGAACTACTCTCAGGCTGGGCAATGCATTTAACCTCTTCACGCCTCAGCTACTCTCTCTATAGCAATGCAATAAAAAATGCTTGCTTCACAAGGGTGTCATGAAGATGAAATGAGATAACATTTGTAAAACGCTTAGTGCTTGCCCGGAGAGGCACCACCTAAACGCACAGACTATAATTATTAACATCATCTCATATCCTAATGGAGACTGGTTTGAATGCCATTATCTTACTCAATAGCTAAAGCCAACCTCAGAAACAACAATGCTGGGGGGTTAGTTAGTTAGGAATATAGCACCAGACAGCTTCCCGCATGAAAGCTGTTGAGAAGGGCACCACCAGACTTTGTGGCCTTAAAACTCACTAGTAGCACCACCTGGATTCCCCTGGGGCAGACTCTAAGAGGAAAGATTAAGCATTTTACAAATATGACTCTCTTGGGCTTGCCCTCTGTTTCCTGAACGTTGTGTTACCAAGTCCACAGGAATCTGGAGCCGGGAGACTTGGAGTGTGAGTTTCCTACCTGAAATTCACTGGGCTCACAAAGCTTTTAGAGAGGCTTAAAATTTTGTGGAACCAATAATGTTAATCTTCTCCTGCCTGTTCCAGGTTTACATGAGATAGACAGTGAGTGGCAAATGTCCAATGAGTAAATTAATAGACTGAGAGAGGCAGAAAATCTTCCTATGAAATTCTACTATTCCGGGGCAGGGGGCAAAATATTCTAAAATGGAAGACATATAATTAATTGGTGATAAGCAAGGTGATTTTAGATGGGAAAGAGAAGCATATCAGATACACACACACACATATATATATATATACACAAAGTATACATACACCTATATATGTGTATATGTATGTGTGTATATGTGTGCAAAGTTAAATACTAGGACATGAGACCTGTGCATTCATAGATATTATTGCTTAGGACAAAGGTAGAGTCAGTAGCTAACAAAGATAGTTGGTAGTCGGGAAAAAAATGTATTTGACTTTAAAAAAAGATCAGAAAGTTAATAGTAATAGAAAATAATAATGCAGTTTTTAGAGCAAAAATCATGACTACAGTTAAGGAAACAAAATCTTAGAAGAAAGATAAGAAAGCCTCTGTTCCTTGGTTTCAAATTTCTGAGTATGAGACTTAGATCTGAGGGCAGAATTTAGAGAACAGTGATTTCTTACATCTGGATTGATCACTCCTGTTTGTAAAGTCCCTTTTTCATGCTTTTGCTTATTTTCAGGTCAGGCGTAATTATTTTTGTTTAATAGATCAGGAAACAGACTAAGTGTCCTTGAAAAGTTGTGCAATAGTAGGCTGTCGAGTGAATAAAAATCTGCATATGTTGTAATACTGTTTAGGGAAAAGAATCATATGCTAAGTAGTTTTTACAAAGTGGAGAACTGTTTACTAAAACCAGCGGTCATTCATTTAACTCCTTGGAAACCCGCATTGCTGCCAGTGTTCTGTTCACCCGGGGCCTTTTACCCACATGTGCCCAGCACAGCGCTGGGAGCTGAGACCTCAGCAGGTGTCACTTGGCCCATTATTTCAGGAGCTTAAATCTGGACAGAGCCCAGTTAGGCCCCCAGTCATGTTTTACTTGAATTGTAGGGTATTAATTTTTTTTTTTAATGTATTGTCAGTATTTAAGAATTTGGAGATTCCACATAAAAATCTGGTGCCACATAAAAATCTGTGAGGCCTGTGTGCTCCCCAGACTGACACTGTCCTTTGCTGAACTCACATGTCTTTCATAAACTTGCCTTGGAGAGCCCAGGTGTGCAAAGTGACCAGACAAGTCAGCAGCTGTTACAAATCAGCTGTTGCTACGGAGTGATAAAGTGAGCAAGGTAGACATTAGCCTAAAGTGTAAAAGACACAAGTTGGTAGAAATCAACCCTATTTTCATAGAACCTAAGATGAAATAGTAAAATAGGTAATACATCGTGTTGCCTGCAAAATATTCTTATGGCTTCGGCTGTTTACAAAATTCTTCCACATAATTTACTATTTCCACCACAACCTTCAGGATGAGAGTAAGCAGGAATGATTTACATACATTTTATTGATTAAAAACTTGAATGGCTAAAATTGAAAGATGTTTCCTAGGAACACAGCCTGAGACTGGGATTTGAGTGCCAGCAATTTCTTGAGCAAGTGCTCTTCAGGAAAACCCTGCAAAGGGCAGAAGTGAAGCAGGAGAGGGAAGCTGAGGGGCGTGGACTCAGGCAGAGGCCACCCAGGCCTGCCCCGGTTGGAGAGTGCTCTGGAACATTAAACACACCACACAGGGGCTCTCTCTTAGGGTCAGGGTGCCAGCCTGTTGCACACTTATCAGTGAGCTATGAACTGTGGCCTCCTGCCACCAACTCCCTGAGTGTGGTGGCTCCTCTAGGAGCCCAGGACAACTTTCCCCAAAGTGGGGGCACATGTAAGTCTTCAGCAGCCAACACTCGGAGTGGCTGAACATTAGAGGCCCAAAAGTCATCTTGGCTAGGTAACATTAAAAAAAAGCAAATTACAGAGTTATCCAGAGCTGAAAATCTGCTCATTTACACCAAAGCACCTTTGAATTACACTTTTTAAAATATTCCAAACTGATTGGAAGACATCAGTGGGGACTTAAACTTTAACTGGTCTCCTGGAAAAACTGTTTGAACACAGGTTGTAGAAACAGTGCAGGAGTCTTGCTTTCAAGATGGTAAGGAAAAAAGAAAGGCCCAGCTTCCCTTATTAAGGGAGCAGCAATCAGATAGAGGGGGTGTGGGAGGGGGTGCCACAAGGGCAGCTATTCACAGTGAGATTTAACTACTAGCACTCAGATGGTATGGACAGACAGACACACATACACATGCACACACCACACACGCACACACCACACACAACGTGTTTTAGGAGTTGGCAATTTCAGAATGTATACCAGGGTTCCTTCCAAAATCAGAAAACTCTCAGTCTACATTTTGAGAAATTGTGAAGAAATGGTTTCACTTTTATAAAATCCAAATTCACAGTGTATTCTGGGCAAACTATGGAAATTGAAAATTAATGTCTAAGATTGTATAGACCAATAGATAATATCATGTATATCTACATAATATACATGACATCATATATACACATATACATAGGGATGGATCCATAGTATATGTATGGATATAAATAGAGATATATGATGTGATTGTTAGTGTTTGGGAAAAATATCTTGCTACAGAAAATGGAAAAGCTTTGTGTTCAAAGGATTTAGAAAGTAAATTCTCCTTTGACAGAGCCTCGCCCTTTGGGATTTGTTAGAAGAAGGAAGAAAGAATTTTCAAGAAATACCAAGTTGTCCTTCTGGCATATTTCTACTTTGTTCTGAAACAATTTGTGCTCAGACGCACATTTCATCAAGTATAGAAATTATAGGTTTTGCTAAGTGTGAATAGAAGAGAAAAAAATGAGATGCAGGATTATATTTTTAACCTTAAAACAAATTTTAGATAGGCACTTAATAGGATTCTCTTTATTAAAGGATGCTAATCATGTGTACATCCTTCACAACTGACAGGACATTGTCAATATTAGTAATTGTGGCAAACCAGAGAGAAAATAAGTGAGCAAAAGTCCAAGGTAAAATGCAGTTTATTTCTTCCCTGATTTCTTTCCCTAACACCTTCAAGATGCCATCCTAAAGCTATTATCATAACTGAATATTTTACATAATGGAAAGCAGAAGCACCTCAGATCTTCTTTTGCATGACAAATGTTTAATTAGAAAAATAATAGGATGGAAATGAAATTGGTATTTACTATGACTGGAACAGAGAAGTGTCCTGGAGAAGAAAATTTAGTTTTAATTCACCAAAGGCAAAAAAGAAAAAAAAAGAAAAAGCAAGCAAGGAAGAAAAGAATCATACATGATGAATAGCGGAAACAAATCAGACTAGTTCATTGCTTGTGCCTGTAACTGGGATGGAACGTCTCTCTGTCTATCTTTTATTCTCTCTCTCTCTCTCTCTCTCTCTCTCACACACACACACACACACACACACACTACAAAGCCCAACACAATAATAAAAAAAAGAATGTGATACTAAAGTTAAGTTGAAGAAGTCCTTTTCAATTGCTTGTGAAAAGTCAAGCCCTCTAAATGTTGCATTTCCAGCAGATTAGATAAAGTATACACCAAATTAGTGTATCTTCCAATTCTGCACCGCATTAGCAACCTAATTATAACTGTGAAATAATTCAGTGTGGAACCATATGCTAAAATATGGTAATTGCTCTTGTATGGTTTTTGAAGAACTAGTTGTATTTTCCTGTGTCTCTTTGAGTTGCTGTGGCTTATTTGTTGCCTTTGGCCAGCGAGTCAAAGGCCACAGCCTCTTCCTTGCCACAGTAGACGAAGAACTACATTAACTTAGCCCCACCCTCAGAATTTATTTGCAGATTCTCATTTCCTTTTTCTTATTTATTTATTTATTTATTTGACAGAGAGATCACAAGCAGGCAGAGAGATAGGCAGAGAGAGAGGGAAGCAGGCTCCCCACTGAGCAGAGAGCCCGATGCAGGACTCGATCCCAGGACCCTGGGATCATGACCCGAGCCAAAGGCAGCGGCTTAACCCACTGAGCCACCCAGGTGCCTGGATTCTCATTTCTTCAATAGGAATACATTTTGTCATAACGAAAGGGGGCAGAGTTCCACACAAGTTAGACCTCTGAATCCTTTGTCCATCTCAGTCTTGCTCTTCTAAAGCAATGTAAAATGAGCATGGGGTGTACATAGTTTGTCAGAATTCTTTTTTGGGAACATGCACACTGAGTAGATGGTCTTGAGTTATTAGCTAAAGTGCCGGGCCATAGAATATTATGTGCATGTCAGCCCACTGAAGCTGATGACATTAAGGTCACTCCACAGTTGTTTGTTCTGATTTGGCTTTCTTTATTTCTTTTTTTTTAAATTAAGGCTTTATCTTTTTGAGAAGTTTTGGGTTTATAACAAATTTGAGGGGAAAGTTCAGAGATTTTTCTATATACATCAGCCCTGCTCTTGTGCAGTTCCCCCTTTTATCAACATCATTCCTCTGAGTGGTGCATTTTTAAACAAGGATGAACCTGCACTGATACAACGTAAACACCCAAATTCCAGTGTACATTATAGTTCACTCTGTGGGTTGAATAAATACATAGTGAGATATATATGTCCATCACTATGATATCGTACAGCCTGTTTTCACTGCCCTAAGACTCTGCTGCCTATTCATCCCTTTACCTTGCCTGGCAACCACTGATCTTCCTACTGTCTCCATAGTTTTGCCTTTTCCAGAATGTCATCGGGTTGGAATCATACAGTGTGTAGACTTCTTGGATTGAATTCTTTAAAGTTTCTCCCTATTTCTCCCTGGCTCGATAGCTCATTTCTTTTTAGCACTGAAGAATATTCTAGTCTGGATGTGCCCACAGTTTACTTATCTGTTTACTTACTGAAAGACACCTTGATCGCTCCCAAGTTCTGGGACTTAGGAGTAAAGCTGCTATAAATAACTGTGTGCAGGTTATGTTTACTTTTTAAATTTTTTACTTCTTCTTTTCAAGGAGAAATTAAGATGACCAGATGAGAGAAGCTATTCATATCATGAGCATGAATTTTGTTGCCTTCAAAATGCTACATAGTAGGTCTTCAACTTCTGGGAATATCGCAGTTGTTTCTTTGTGTGTGTGTCCAGTTTCACCTGTCACCATCTCACGAGGCTTTGGCCCAATGTTTTATTAGGAAAAGTATGAAGAAAGGGCCCATCTCTGCCTGTCTCTTTATATTACGAAATTACACAGAAGAAACCTCTTGAGTTCTACCTCCTTCTACTCTAGCTAAGTTGTTTGAGGTATACACTGTTTGACATTTGTCACTTAACACTAAGTGTCAAATCTAAGAGGAGATGATCCTACATATCAATGAGTATCTGCACTGTGACAGCCAGGTAGCTCATTATCTCATGCTAGGTAGGTCATTATCTCATGCTAGGTCATCTGTCCAGGTTTCTGTATTACGTTTGAATGAGGGCAGCAACAAGACTGCAATGGTCTGGACCATGGGTTTTGTTAAACAGGAAGGAAATCAGAAACTACTTCAACTCATTCATGGTTCCATTCAATATTCCTTTGCTAAGTATTACTGCTATACAAGGCTCTGGGAGTTGAAAATAAAATGAGATGCAGTGTAGGGTGTGGGAGGGCAAAGTAACCCCAGAGAGATTTGAAGATACGATGTCCAAAGGAGCCCTGGAAGCTGAGCTGGAGGAGCAAAGTGAGAAGGAGGATGTGTCCAGGGAATGGAGTTTCATGGGAACAGCAGTGGGAGATTCCTTCCTTTGTGTTCCTATTGCTGAAGCCCAGATTCAGGCCAATATCACTTTTTACCAGGATTATTGACTACTATCTCACAATCCCTAATTCTATGCCTGCAAAGCCATCCTCGTCACTATGGCCAGAACGGCCTTTCCAAGATGCAAATCAAGCAGCTCACCTTCACTTTGAGGACCATATGGCCAAGCTCATCAGCCAGGCCTCCACCATCTGGCCCTGCTTGCCTCTCTCCATGCTTCACCCCACACTCATGTTCTGGCAAAAGTAACCACTTCTGTGCCTATCACACTGGACCACTTGGGATTCCTCCTACCCCTCAGCTTGTGGGTCATGATTCTGGACTTCGCTCTCACACAGCTCTGGGTTTGACTGTGGGCTCGGCTGCTTCCAACTCAGTGACCATGAAAAACTCTGACTCATGAGCCTCAGTTTGTAAAGTGGGGATGGTAAGAGAATGTGCTTCACAGCAGTTGTGGGAATTAAATAATGAATGTACAACACATGTCAAGTTCTTAGTCTATAATAAGTGTTGAACATATTTACCTATTCTTATTATCTAAAAAAAAAATTAAGACTTAGGTTAGGCTTAACCTCTTCAGGACTTTCCCTTGTTTTGCCTCCAATTTCATAGGCTTCTCATCAGTAGTCCTTATTACCCTGGGCATAGCTAGTATTGTAGTGGACTCTAACCATTGCTCTGGACCCAAATTACTGTTTCAGACTGTGAGCCTCATGGGGGTAGGGGTTGTGTCCTTCTGCTCATTCCCACACCCAGTGTCTACTGTGCTTAGCACTAAGCAGTGCTCTGTTTGTGTTTGTATGTCACGTGGACATAGCCTGGGGAAGACAGCTGACATATGAAGGGGCAGGCATGTGCTTTGCCCTGAATAGGCACGCTCTACAGCCACAGCCGGGAATCCAGGAAGGCTGGGTGAAAGAGCCACAGAGGGTCAGGAAACCCAGTACGTGCCCAGCAAGTAAGACGGCAGAATACATCAAGAGTCTACACAACGAGATCAGAAGCCAGTGGTAGGATGGAGAGTCCAGAGCTTCCTGAGGCACATCTCCCTCTGCTCTTTCTAGGGAGAGAGGCCCTGTGGGCTCTTCCTGACTAGATCTGGTTGCTGGGGCTGGAAACAGGGCAAATTCTCACAACAGACGCTGAAAAAAAGAAATCCTGGAAAAACCAGCAACACCTTCTCTGCTCTGTTAACATTTCCCTTTTATAATTAAAAATATTGTGGAAAGAAAAGATGTTTTCTGTTTTGGAAAGTTCCGTGTTGGTGACCCACAGAAAAAGAGATTTTGGTTATGTGTCCTCCACGCCGGCTTTGCGCTTCCAAATTTTGATTCGAAGACAGAAAAAAGATTGTGAGATGGTCGTGAACCATTGCAGGTGTTCTGGCTTAGCCTGAACCTCACAGAATAGGGCAGTGGGTTGAGAAAAGGAATGTGACCCCAGCAGAGACGAGCCTTCCTTCTGCTTATGGGTCACAAAACTGATGTGTATCTTTTATGGACAAGTCTGGCTTGGGCGTCTTTTTCTATATGACCAACAGAAAACAAACAGAAAGTCAGACAGACAGAAGGCAGGAAGTTCTGAGAGCTGCTTCATGGTTATTGTTACTAAGGAAACCAATTCTTTAGTATTCATGTGTTCAGCAGACGGCCGCTCTGGATCTCTGAGGCTGAGGTGGTCACAGAACGGCACAAGGGAAAAAAAGGGATGAAAACAGCCAAACAGATAAATAAGGAAGTTGTTTAAGAGTATGTGGGTGATTTAGCCACCATCTGTGGTTTCTGGTGGCTTTAAAAATGAGATCATTGCCAGCATCAGAAGATTTAAAGAGTGATCAGGAGCATGTCTTCCCACTGCATTTATATAATCATATTCACATACTATCCACACACTGGGAAGAAAAGCCTCTCGGGAGGGAACAAAGATCCTTGAGGTCTGTTTCCTTTTCGAGAAAATCATCATTGTGCAAAAAGGGCCTCTGAAATGTATCACTATCTGTTATCCCTATTCCAAAGCGCTTTTCCCTAAGCATTCGAAGAGGAAGGTGGCATATTGCTGATTCCCTTGAATTTTCTCTCACAGAAGATGGAGGCATTTACCATAGTTGCCAAGCCTCACTCCCCAAATATAAGAAAAGTCAGTCCCACAGAAGTCACAGTTCCCAAAAGACACCCATAATCCTGCCGACTGGCCTGTGGGTGGCAAGGGCCTTAAGAACATGAAAGAGTGAAGTCAGGGGACATGGAATCCTGCATTGTCAATCAGACTGATGTAGAAGATACCAGGTATAGAGACTACACTCCTCACCCCACTCCCCCCAGTCAACAAAAAGATGCTCAGGGAGTCTTGCAGTTGAGATCGTGGCTGACTCATAATTCTCGTAATGAGAATCTAGGAAAAAGGATAGCTTTCTTTCCCTCATAGAGAAATAATATAAACAGACACATTTCTTAAGTGAAAGACAGTGCCATGCCCCTTCACGTCTCATATGCATGGCCTAGGTGAAAGCATTGTGGAGTTATAGGAACATCTCACGGTCTGGAGATACAAGTATCCACTGAACTAGATCATCATTAACATCCCAGTACAAGGTCATGTCACAGGCCTCCTTTTCCATATTCAATTAGCTTTAATTGAGCACCATTTGCATTCAAAGCCCTCTGCTAGATGCAGTCAGAGATGTGAAAATGAGTACGACTTGGCCTCAGAATTCAAAGAACCCACAATCTAACTGACGGAAAACAGTGAAAAATTCCTCAACATTCTTAGAAACTCATCATACTACCTGAAAGTCCTTGGCCCCTGTCTGGCTCTCCTTCACCTCTGTGGCCCCAGCCCAACCCTCTCCTGACACTGGCATCTACAGCTTTCCGGCTCCTGTCTCATCATTCAGATCGCAGTTCAAAAGTCACTTCCTCTGGGAAACTTCCTGATTCCCCAGCTCAGCCCCCTGTTATATCATCTCACTGTACCCTCTTTTTCCTCTGCTGTGCTAATTACACTTGGATGCCATGTGACTGGTACGGTGTGTCCTCCCCATGAGACCCCACATTTCATGGAAGCCAAGGCCGAGGGGCTTTTCCTCCTCACTGAGTCCTCACGCCCATCACAGAGCCTGGTCCAGACTTTTGGCAAATATCTCTTAATAAATGAATAGATGTTCATAATGAAATCTGTTTGAAGGTAAGAGAAACAAGACCCTAAAGCAGAGGGCTGGCAAACAGTGTGGCTGGGGGGGAATGCTTGTTTCTCTCCCAAATGTTTGCTAGGTACCAGGTGCCCAAAATATGGAATGCTTGTGAGATGAGTGAATGAATGGTGAACTAGGAGAAAATCAGAGTTCTCGTTTTTCTTTGTTTGCTTATATGATTATACTTTACATGAACAGTAATGTTCAATAGCCTTCTCTCTCTCTCTCTCTCTTTTTGGTGCAACAACCCTGTAAAAAGATAGTTAAAAACTAAACAATAACCAGTCAAGAACCCAGGATCTGGCTGAGCAACACTTCTTTGCCATTTCCACAAAAAAATTTTTTTGGCCTAGAAACCTCTGTAGTAAAACACTGGACAACTTTAATTTTGTAGGAGAGAACTCCTGCCTGCTTTGGCTGTGAATGCTGACCTGAGAAGCTTCTCTTCCATATGTCCTGGAGCTACTGTTTATTCATTCATTTGTTGTTGACTCATTCATAGATTTAGTCAGCATCTATTTACTGAGTAAACACCATATATTAGTTACTAAGCTATGACATCCACCATATACCAGGGAAAAAGACCATCAAAGCCTCCTACAGTTAAGTTGGATAACTAGGTCTATAAATAGATGATTCCACCCTAGCAGCTGACTTGGGAAGCAGTGCCTCAAGCATACAGTACCTCCCTATTTGTGGCATTGGTTACACTCATTATCCTCCTTCCAATGGCTGTGAGCACCACAAAGGCAAGCCTGACTTTAGCTTACCCATCTTTGTACCGCCAACAACTAGCACTATCCTTGGCACAGTAAACATTTATCTATTGACTCACCGTTGCTCACATTTATTATATGACCCAAGCTCTGTGTGCTGCATGTCAACATCCATGACTTCCTTTAATCTTCACGTCACTACTCTGATGTAGTTGCTCTGATTATTTTCATTTTAGACATGAAGAAACTGAGGCACAGAGAAGCTAAGGAGCTTGACAAGGATACACAGCAAGTGAAGTGACAAGAGTCAGCAGTCAACTTAGGTCTGTCTGAGAGAGAACCACAACGGACTCC
Source organism: Neogale vison (assembly GCF_020171115.1). Lineage (NCBI taxonomy): Eukaryota > Metazoa > Chordata > Mammalia > Carnivora > Mustelidae > Neogale > Neogale vison. Next base: position 158,866,012 of record NC_058094.1, on the reverse strand, counting down.
TTCTTTTCTTTTGAGTTGAACCCTAAGAAATTACTGATAGTTAGCCCTTTGGGGCCACAGAAATAGCAAATCATACATAGGTAAGTAATATAAGTAGATGAAATGAAGTAAATGACAGGTTAGAAATAGGGTGTTGGGGAAGCAGAGCAGGGGACAGGCCAGGAATGGCTTCCTGGGGCAGTTTTGCAGAATGCCCAGGGATCAATCAGCATGTCATAAGGAAGGAGAGGAGAGCAAGGACACATACACATGCCCTAACTCAACACATCTTTATTTTGGGCTGACTGTACGCCAGACCGTGTGCTCATGCAGAGAGCAAGCAGAGCTTGGAGTTGTGCAGAGAGGACAATTATAATAAAATCGGAGCATTCATATATGCTCTAATAAAATGCCCTAGAAGACACAGCAAAAGCCTGAATGTGAGAGAGACCAAGAACAGGTCAGCGGTTTAGTTGGAAGCAAAGGATTCCAGGCTGAGGAGCAAGATAAGAGGGAATGGGAGCCACCAGGAAGACCACTGAGGTCTGGTGTGGAGTAGACACAGAACGCAGGAGAAACCAGGTATGCCACAGAAGAGGGCTTCCAGTGATTTCCTCAGCTACATCATGGAGGAGGGCTTAAAGTGGGATGAATGGGAAGCATGAAGAACACTTGAAGCTGTTTTAGGTGGAAATTGAGAGCCTGCATCTCACAGAGCCAGTGGAAATACTGATGTTCAAGGCCAATGATGTTTAGTGTTAACCCTGAGAATTATCAATCACTCTAGGTATCCTGGGAGGCACAGGCATTTCAATTTAATTGGCTGAAAGCTCTAGAAAGCTCTAGAAAGCCTCATCTATCTTTCTACACAAAGACTTTGCATGCCAGATGCCTCTTTGTGCTAGGTTCCCTCCTTCAAACCCTTCTTTATATGTGTTTAAATTCAGTTAGGGCTTCCTAGCTGCCAGAAGTTGCTTGTTTTAACGTTTCTGTTTATGGAGGAAGAGGTTTTAATCAAAGATTATGGAACTCCATCTTCAGATCCAAATCTAGATCTGTTTCTCAGTTCCACATATCTCAGTTCCAAGAACCTCCATTTTGGCTCTTTTTTTTTTTTAAGATTTTATTTATTTATCAGAGGGCAGGGGAGAGAGCGAGCACAGGCAGACAGAATAGCAGGCAGAGGCAGAAGGAGAAGCAGGCTCCCCGCTGAGCAAGGAGCCCGATGTGGGACTCGATCCCAGGACGCCGGGATCATGACCTGAGCCAAAGGCAGCTGCTTAACTAACTGAGCCACCCAGGCGTCCCTCCATTTTGGCTCTTAATGTTTGCAGTATGATTCTTGAATTGACTGCCTCATGTCTCCTCTGTTCTATGCCAGACAGGGACCAGTTCTGTTCCTCATTGGCACTCAAACAGATGTAAACATGCCAGGTACCAGGGAAAATATGGAGCCTGTTCAGCACTATGACACAACTCTGTAAAACCCCCTGATGTTTTCAGGACAATGAAAGCTATTAATGATTATAAAAGGTATCTACATTTGGATTTGGATTTTATTTATTTTTTATTTTTAAAGATTGTATTTATTTATTTGAGAGAGTTGTGGAGGCAGAGGGAGAGGGAGAAAGAATCCCAAGCAGACTCTGCACTGAGCACAGAGCAGGACATGGGGCTCGATCCGCGACCCTGAGATCTGGACCTGAGCTGAAACCCAGACTTGGATGCTCCACCAAATGTGCCACCCAGGTGCCCCTACAGATCTGCATTTTAAAAACAAGCACAGGGGTCCGTGGGTGGCTCAGTTGATTAAGCGGCTGCCTTTGGCTCAGGTCATGACCCCAGGGTCCTGGGATGGGGCCTTACATCCGGCTCCCTGCTCAGCAGAGAGCTTGCTTCTCCCTCTCATCTGCCTGCGGCTCTACCCACTGGTGCTCTCTCTCTCATAAATAAAATCTTTATTAAAAAAATAACAAAAATAAAAATCAAGCACAAAAGTGTTGTTTTTCTTGTTTTTTCTTAAATAGAACAGGCTAACTTCTAGATAAATCTTAAAAAGTATGTTGTGATGTATTTGGTGAAGAATAATCTAACTTAACCAAGGGTTGCCATAAACAGAAAAACATTAAAACATAAAGAAAATTCAGCATAAGGCCCCTATGCTGGTTAAGGGCATGATCATAGATTCAAATACATTTGAGATTCTCTGTTCCAAAGTAGGGCTTGACTGTTGGACATTCCTTGGCTAAAATTAAGGCAATCTATTAGTTTGGCCGTTCTGTATGGTCACGAGCAAACTTTTGGCTAGAGGTGACCGGCTGTCAATCTCATCTGCTGTTGCTGGAGGCTTAGCAGACAGGAAGTTGTAGAGTTGCTAATTGGTTAACTTTTATCCCAGCATTAGCTTCCTATTGCTGTTGTAATTCCCACGATCTTAGCCAAAAAAACCTCCCCCTAAAACAATGAGGCATCTTTACTTCCTGAAGGTAAATCTAAAAAGTGCCCTTGTGGGAAATAGTCACCTCTAATGTCCCCATTCACCACAGATGGCAGCAGTGCTGGGAATCCTCTAAGAGAGTGACAATGAAGATTGATGTTGCCATCTGTCTCTGGTTGATTTAAATGTTTATGTCCCCTATAGCTGTAGGGTTTTGGCAGCAATGTTGTTGATACCCAAGAAAGAAAATGTAATTAAAATTAAGAGACTAAGAACTGGAAGTTGATTCAACTTATTTTGTTATTATAGCCTGCTGCCTCTCTTTCTCGTTCTTTCTCTTCTGGCCCACTTGCTGACTTTTTTTCCTCACTCATCTAGTCTATACCATATCAATGATCTTTGAGGTTTACCTTAGCTGAGTCTCTATCAAAACTTCCGAGAGGGGTACCTGTAGGGGTGCTGTCAGGTGGGCATCAGACTCTTGGTTTCGGCTCAGGTTGTGACCCTGGGGTCCTAGGATCCAGCACCAAATTGGGCTCTGCACTGGGTCTGCTTGAGATTCTCTCTCCCTCTCCTTCTGCTTCATTCACCCTACTCTCTGTCTCTTATAAATAAATCAATCTTAAAACAAAACAAAACAAAAAACAAAAAAACAACTTCCTAGAGTCCCAACAACACATGTTAACAGTGGGGAAGAGGAAGCCAACAAGGTGGCATACAGGGAGTTCCCAGGAACAACACATAGAAACTTAGCTTTCCAAACAATAACAAGGACACCATTAAAAAGACTCTGAATGAGAATTCCCCTCACAGCTCCCTCCAAAGGTTTGTGGATTTCAATCATTTCTTTTTCCTTTTTTTTTTTTTCCTGGTTTCCAGTACAGTAATCTTTGGATTACTCAAAGATCTTTCACATTTTCTGCACAATTTATTATAATATAAATTATTCACTGAATAAAAAAATGTATACAAAATCTCTACCTTTTTTTTTTTTTCCTCTGGAGTAACTCACTGTCCCTAAGGATGTGAACAATGGGATTTGTGTTTGAGCAAGTTGTTAAAAATAAGTCTTAAGCTTTAGGAATGGCTCACATGTGACTCAGTTATTTTTAAAAATAAATAAAGCCTGGGGAGAGTAGAGGGCAGAAGGAGAATGGTTTAAGATGGAAAAGAACAAGCAATTCATTTTCATGAATTGCAAGACATAGTCTAAATATAGGAAAGAAGATTTCAGTCATCTCTGAGGGTTGAACAGAACTCCTTTGCCCCCCCCACTCATATATATATATATATATATATATATATATATATATATATATATATATATTTTCATTTGTTAGCCTGCAAAGAAAAATCTCTGCACCCTAGAATTTCTCTCCACTTGGAAAACTGATTGCATACTATCTTAGCTAGAGCTACAACACCTGCATTCCACGCAGCCAAACCTTGTAGAAAAGAGATTTTGTTGCCTTAAATGAAGTGGGTTCGAAAACTAGATTGTCTGTCCGGAAAGGTGTTCTTTGAGTCCCCTGTGAAGCACTTAAAGCTAGGCAATTGCTTATTTAATCCTTTGGCACAACAGGGTTTTAAAAAATTAGTATGAAAAAGCTACTTACTCAGGCTAAGTCAAATCCAAGCATTAGCAAGTCTTAGAGGCTAGAGATGGAGGAAGTGCTGCTTGTTGGCTACTTGGGGAGGGTTCTTTTCCCTCTGGAACAGTGGCTACTTGGCTTTGGGAAGCAGGAAGCTGAAGTGGGACAAGAATAAAACTCTGTATAACATATGGTTTCCTGGGAGGAAAGTGGAGCTCCAGGCCATTATCACCTCCAGGTTCAAAAGCCATAGGGCTTTGGGGCCAAGGTTTTCTGAGTGCTTATGGGGGATAGCATTTGGTTGCAGAGAATTTTAAAAACAGATACCTACCATTCAGAATTCCAAGAAAATCACAGTCTTGGGTTTTCTCCCAGTCTACCAAACTCATCCTGTTCAGCAAGTGAACATACACTAGGGCAGCGCCTCTATGGTGTTTAACTCCAGAGATGTATTAGTTTTCAAATAAGTCTGCAAATGAGTTGAAACACCTCCCATTAAGAGGAGGGATCTACTTCCCCTCTCTTTAAATATTGGGCTGGCCTTAGTGACTTGCTTCTAACTAAGAGTAAGTAGCAGGAGTGATTCTTTGTGGCTTTCAAGGCTAGTTCATCAAAAGGGACACAGCATCCGCCTGGCTCTCTCTCTTGAGGTATATTCATTTCCTTGGAGCAGGGATACTTCCGTGCTAGAAAAACCGCGGAGAGGGACCACGGAGACCCAGGAGGCCCGGCCCCAGCCCTGCAAGTCCTCCCAGCCCGTGGGCCAGATATGTGAGGAAAGCAGCCTTTGAGTTGGCCCCAAAGCTGGGAACACCTGAGATCTTGAGCCAGAACCCCCCGAACAGGCTGATGCAGAATGCTGGATCCACAGAAACCAAGAAAGAGAAAACAGGTGAATGCTATTCTTAGGCCACCGATTTGGAGGTTGACTTGTTTCAAACAACAGATTCGTGGGAATTTTTTGGTACCTACAGGTGAGGTGTTGCCATAACAGAAGTGGAGGGCAGGGATTGGAGGACCTTTGAAGAGGCTGTGGGTGAAGAACTGAAGGAAAGTCAGGAGAGTATACTGGCAGCTGGAGGAAAGGGGCCCCTGGTTCTTAAGTGTTGCAGTCTTTATACCAGTGGTAACATGGAAAACAGAAAATGTACCTAATGGACTCATGTCCCAGGAAGCTTTCAGGCACAGTGTTGAAGGTGTCTCCTGACCTTCCTAACTGCCGTAAAATATGAGGAGAGAGAGATGAAGTTAAAAAAAAAAAAAAAAAAAGCAAACTGAACTGAACTGAACCCAAACCAACCAAAAAACCAATGCTAAATTAAAGAGCCAAGACTTTAGGGGTTCAAAAAATCAAACTATTGTTCAGTTTCATCCTCTCCAGATGGCAGATGCAGCTAAAATTAATACATGTAATTTCCGTATAAAGATGAAGGAAGCAGTGTGACTCAAAATTCCTTTGTTAAGACCTCACACAGTTGAACGTAGTGCCTTACAGATTCTTTCAAGCAGCCAAGGGTCCCTCTGAAGAGCTTAAGAACATGCCTTTTAGATGTCTCCATTAACAGAAATGGGTCTAAAAATCTTAAGGGCACAGTCCCAAAGTAGCCCTAGAGGGAGTTTAAGGTAGAGAAAAGCTTATCTCAATGAGATTTGTGAATGTGTTTTTTTGTCTAATGGAGGGAATCTCAATAAGACTGTGGGGAAACAAAATCTTAAACAGAGCTGCACTAATGAAAACATTGCCAGCTCAGGCTAAAAGGGACAGAGGTAGTGTTAAAAAAAAAAAGGGTTTTTAGGTTCCTAAAATTCTCTAGGAAAGCAGCAGGCTGAGGAAACTCCTCAGCTATAAAGATGGAGTACATTTTTTGGGTGCCTGGGAGGCTCAGTTGTTTAAGCGTCCAAGTTTAGGTTTCACTTCAGGTCATGATCTCAGGCTCGTGGGATTGAGCCCTGCGTTGGGCTATGTGCTAGGCGGGAGTCTGCTTCTCGTTCCCTCTCTCAGTCCCTCCCCCTGCTCACTCTCTCAAGTAAATAAATATTTTCTTAAAAAGATGGGGGTAACCTGTACCCCTGAAACCAATAATATATTATATGTTAAGAAAAAAAAAATTTAAAAGGTGGGGTAGATTTTCTAGAACACGAAGGATAATTCAGAGGGAGGAATCTAGAGTCCAGAGAACGGAATCAAGTGCCATGAAAAATAGTTTCCACTTAGCTCTAATCAAGGAGCTTGGTTCACCAGTGCCTGGCTGGATTTCAGAATTGCCACAGGCTGATTACCTGATTGTCACGGAAGACTGAAATGTCTCTAGTGGCTATCCTATGCTTACCAAAGTCTGTTGGGTGGGGGAGCAATAACTTTTCATTCTAGGCCACAAATCTTCAGATTGAGATCAGTATTCAGGAGGTTGTAATTGAGGATCTGCTCCTATGGAGCAGCACCTGAACCTGGTTTGGATGATGGGCAGCTGGACCTTGAAAGTGGGTGGATGCCATCCAGATGAGCTGTTTGGGGGTCTTAGGAGAGGGTGAGTGCATTTGCATGTGGGATCAATATAAATAACTTCTGGTGGCACCTGCGTGGCTCAGTGGGTTAAAGCCTCTGCCTTCGGCTTAGGTCATGATCTCAGGGTCCTGGGATCAATCCCCGATTCGGGCTCTCTGCCCAGCCAGGAGCCTGCTTCCCTCCTCTCTCTGCCTGCCTCTCTGCCTACTTGTGATCTTTGTCTGTCAAATAAATAAATTAAATATATATATATGACTTCTGGCTGGAGGGGAGACAGTTTTTAAAACATGCCCACCATTTTTTGACCTTTTTTTCTATTGAAAGGTGAAATCTAATTCTTCTCCCTGCAAATATAGGCTGGCCTTAGTGACTCACTTCAACAAATAGAATACTAGGTCATAAAAAGCCACACAGCTTCCATCCGGTTCTCTTGGTGCATGTGGTTTGAAGCCCTGAGCCACCATATAAAATCTCCAGCAAACCCAAGCATCATGCTTAGTAGGACTTGTAGAGAACCCACGTGAAGTTAGTGGAGCTCTGTTCTAGCTCTTTCACCTCCCAGCTGTGGCACAAGATATGTGAGTGATGAAGCTTTAAAGATGACCTCAGCTAAGTCACCACCTGATGCAGCCTCATGAGAAATCACAAGCCAGAACCACTCAGCCAAACTGCTCCTGAACTTCCGCCCATAGAAGCTAGTGAGAGATGATAAATGACTGTTCTTTGGGGACACTAAATTTGGGGGCGATCTCTTATATAAGGAGGGCACCAGTCACATTTCATTCTCTGTAAATGGGAATCCTTGGAGTTCTTCAGCAAGGTGGTATCATAAGAATCTGTGCAGATCCAGCTGTAAGTGTGGCCAGCATCTCTTTGTCCAGATTAGGACAAAGCCAGGCTTTGTTCAGATTACTTTGCTCTCAGTTTTTCTCTCCTTTCCCTTGGTTGTCTACTTCCATTGGACTGCATGTCTTAACTTCATCTTACACTAAGCTTCAAGGCTAGTCCCTCGATACCTCGTACCCTGGCTTCATTAATCTCTTTTGGGCATTCTAGTCTACTTCACCCTGGGAGTTCCCCTTAATACCACCATGAGTTCAATTCCAGCACACCTGATAAGACAGCACATGGAAGCCCCTTCTCATCCCATCCCAGATTCTCTCTGTATTGCAGGGAAGGTGGGAGACACATACATCCAAATTCCATTTCCATCTGAGCAAACAGCTGCCAGTCTACTCTTCAGTATGGGACAAGGCTTTCCTCTAGGTTTTCCAGGTGAACCTTCCACCCAACTGAGTGACTAAGGATAGGGCCTCAGTCAGCAGGCAATGACCTCTGGGCAAAGACAGCAACATTTTAGTCAGGATGCACCTTTTCCTCTGGGGCTTTGTTTGCTGGCCCACAAAATGTGATGAACAAAAATAGCATGATTCCGATAATAAACTTATGAATAAAATTGGTCATGAAATGACATGGATGAACAGCAATGGGGATTCTTAAGAGACATTTCTAGAGTAGTACATTGGTTTTCAATCTTGGTAACAAATGAAAGCATGTGATCTCACCTGGATGTTAATGACCAACAGCAGAAAGAAAATATTACTTTCTTCAGCCTACCATGAATTCTCTGGTATACTTGGCAGTCAATTGGCACAGAAACTGAAGGGTAATTTAGTGCCCTCCCCCAGGGTATGGCTCTCCTCTGGAGTCAGTAAGATGAGCATATCAGAACCCAGGTTGGAACTCTGGTATTCATATGACCAGTACATAGATTCAGTAATGCTCCCTCTACTACACAGAATATGGGAAAGAACTGGAAATTCCATTTCTTGTCTTGCTTTGTGAAGATGTAGGAAATAACTTGTCAACAGGCACCCCTCAAACTGAGTGTCTCTTGAATGATTTGCAATTTGAACAGAATCTTTAGGGGGAGAGGGTGGAAGGGAAATTCGAGACAGATGAACAGACTGGGTAGAAGGTTATGCACTTCAGCTTCCCTCCAGAGCAGTTCACTGTCATGGCTGACCAACAGAAACCCTTGAGGAGACTTTAAAAAGTGCACACGCCTAGACTGGCACCTCAGAGACTGGGGTTCAGTAGGAATGTTTAGAAAGCTCCCCGGGGGGCTTGGGTGGCTCAGTGGGTTAAGCCTCTGCCTTCAGCTCAGGTCATGATCTCAGGGTCCCAGGATCAAGGCCCGAATAGGGCTCTCTGCTCGGCGGGGAGCATGCTTCCCCCTCTCTCTGCCTCTCTGCCTACTTGTGGTCTCTGTCTGTCAAATAAATAAATAAAATCTTAAAAAAAAGAAAGAAAGAAAGAAAGAAAGCAAGAAAGCAAGAAAGCAAGCAAGCTCCCTGGGGGGTTTGGGCAGCCGGCCAGGTATGGGAACCCCTGCCTCTGTGAGTTCCTGAGGACAACCAGAAATCTGCCCTCTTTGGTTTCCTTTTTTTCCCACAGAATTGGGCAGGGCTTTGTTTAGAGTTACACAGAGTACATGTGCAATATGTTCATGTTGTTTGTAGGCTTCTAAACGCTTTCTTTCTTTCTTTTTTTTTTTTTTAAAGATTTTATTCACTTATTTGGCAGACAGAGATCACAAGTAGGCAGAGAGGCAGACAGAGAGAGAGGAGGAAGCAGGCTCCCTGCTGAGCAGAGAGCATGATGCAGGGCTCGATCCCAGGATCCCTGGGATCATGACCTGAGCCGAAGGCAGAGGCTTTAACCCACTGAGCCACCCAGGCGCCCCTCTAAACGCTTTCTTAAGAAGGTAAACTATATTCCATTTCACTCATGTTTAATCTGTATTATCCTTTAATAACTGATTTATTTAAAAAATTGTTAAATACTGGGCCCTGGTTACTCTCATCAGTCTTGATGATAAAGAGATTGAAAAAAGACTTGTTATTGTTACTATTTTCAAAGTGATGTAGGAACTTGGAAGAAGGAGGAATTGTTTTGAGGGGATGCTTTGGAAGAGACTTTTTGAAGAGGGACTTAAAAGTATTAATAGGAATTTGGCTGCTAGAAAAACAGGGAAAGTCATTCTAATTAGAAGGACCAGTATTTCCAAAAGAACAGGGCCTTGAGAAGGTCTGGAATATCCAGGGATCAGTGGCAAGTTCAGCATGGGGCAGGTAGAAGATGTGAGTCTGGAGAGGTGGAAGACGAGCCTGGAAGGAAAGGGGCCAAAAGGCAGTGGGCTGTTGGGAAACCAGCTCTTAAAAAAGCAAAAAAGCAAAAAGGACCTGATTTGTACAGTTGACTCATTTTTGTGGTGTACATACTCCCATCTGATTTTAAGTTATCAGTGATTTAAGAACTGACTCACAAAATTCCTAAATATTTACTGTCGGTTTTTGTGAACCGGTACCAGCTGGTTCCAGTACATGACTGAGAAGAGGTCAGAGCCTTTAATTCTAAGAAATAGACTAAAACAATTTTTTTTGCCTCTTGTCACAGTGTTTCTGCCTCACAGTATAGGGTCCACTTCTATGGCTTTGGAGTAGGGTGGGTCAATGAAATGCACAAGGGACCTGAAAACTCACTGGAACTAATTTTTAGGCTCTTATCACCCATCAGCACTGTCCTTAAGCCTAGGAAAGAGGGGCTCCTTTTCTGGTTCACATTTTAAAGGGTTTGGCTCTCTGGGCATAGTACCCACTCCTCTACAACAGAATGAGGAATTCATGGTGTCATGCCCAACAGGAACCTACCTCCCCTACTTCTACTCCATATATTCCACATGTCTGGGACTCTGGAGTTCTCTTGGTGTATGGAATCTTCCTAAAGCACCTTCCCTGAAGATAGGCACCTGGTCCCCAAGGGTTGGCCAAGGACGGACTATGCCAAGGGTGGGGCAGAATATGGATGTGGGGGCTGGATGTTGATACCATGCACGTGTAACCCTCACTCTGGACCCACACCCTTACAGCTAGGAATGGGAAGTGAAAAGCCGCAGAGAGGCCTTGAACCCGGCTACCTACATCCTGACATGTTTTGGAGAAGAACTTCGAGAGAAGTCTAGCAGTTCTAAGTTCAACCCAGGACTTCTAGGTTATTATGAAGACGTATTTGTCCAGGTAAGAGAATAGAATATATTTGACATTTTGTTAGTTGGATTTATATTTTTAAATATTTAGATATAAGCTATGTGGGCCTCCATTTTGACTCTACCCTGGGCCCAGCAAATGTCAGGGATGGTCTTGGAGGACCAGGGGGGGACCCCCTGGTAATGGGGGAGCCCATTACCAGGGCTGTATTCTAAGCCAAGGCAAGCAAGCTACAGACCCCAGGCAAATTCTTGCCCGCTATATGTTTTTATATAGGCTGCGAGCTAAAAATGGGTTTTCCATTTACAAATAGTGTTTAAAAGTCAAAAGAAAAATATTTCCTGATATGTGAAAATTATATGCAATTCAAACTTCAGTGCCCACGAATTGTGTGACTGGCACACAGCCAAAGCCATTCATGTGTGTATCGTGCACTGCTGATTTCATGCCACAACAGCAGAGTGAGGAGTTGTGACAGAGACTGTATGGCCTGGGAAGCTGAATATATTTGTTCTCTGGCTCTTACATAAACAGTTTGCCTGCCCTACCCCTAGAGCAGCAGCAGGCAGGAGGAAGGGAAGAGTCTAGTAGTTCTCATCTGGGTCTGCTCCACAGAGCCACCTGTTGAACTCTCCAAACACACCAATGCCAGGGCCCCACTCTGAATATTTTAGGATGAACTGGTCTGGGGTTGGGTGTTTTTAAGACATGCCCATGATTCTAATGAGAGCCAGGGCTGTGAGCCACTGGGCTAAGTGAATGTAACGTGAGAATCGGAATTCCCTAAATGTCAGGCAAAGTAAAGTTATGGGACCTGTGCCTGCTTCCCCCAAGGATCAGAGTGTATTACAGCCTTTCCCTGAGGACACAAGGTCCCCACTTACCTGACTAGGCCGAAGGAGGAGCGAGGGAAAAGGATCATTGTTTCCCACTATGGTATGATGTACAAAGCCAGTTTCATTTCGACTTTTCCACATCCTTGAACGGCTGGTTCAAACACGTGTCTCTGCGCGAGCCCAGCACTGTGTTCATCTGTCAGGCAGGCCCACCTTGGACGACGGTGGCACACACCTTCGCTGGAACCCCTGCCGGGTCACTTCCCAGGACACATTCCAATAGGCAACCCTTACCCCATGTTTGCAGCGTGCCCTCCATAATTATTGGTGGTCTCACAGGGAAGGAGAAAAAAGACAACTCTATCAGAATCCCATTCTCCAGCAGCACAGCCAGCACCATTGGCAGAGGCTGGCTCCGGGGCTGCAAGGCTGCTCCGAGCTATTATTGTGCCTGGCTCTCTCTCAGCAGGACTCGTCGCAGACAATACAGTACACCGAGAGCATGGGGGATGAACAGTAAATACGAGGCCTTGGATTTTTTTTTAATCTTGTCAGTTTTCCCCTGATTTGTGTCCTTTATCCTAGCCCCCTCTGCTGTCTAAGCTTCTCAAAGCTAATGCCCATAACGCCACCACCCACTGGTAGCAGCAGGCTGCTGGGCCACTGTGGGGTTCTCATTGCGGAGACTGACAATGCCCGCCATTATCCGGCGACTGTACGTGTTAACCTAGTGGCACAGGGTTGCTCCGACACCTTCCCCTCTGCTTTCTCTTTACTCTGGGGGCCAACAGCAACTCTAGGAGTGCCGCCCTCCTGACTCTCGCTGCTTGTCTCAGGCAGCGCACATCACAACCTCCGACCGGCGGCGCTGGAACAGCTCGGCTGAAAAAGAGGACGCTGGGCAATTACGGAGCTGAGAGGGGGCTGTCATACTGGTGGCCGCGTTTAAAAAGTTAAAAATACTCCTCAAAGCTAATTCTTGGGCCTCTTGTAGATACCAGCCCTCTTGCTCCTTCTTTCCTTCATTAAGAGCTCCGAGGATTCAACGGCACAGCGAGGTTCTAGAACAGGAGCGCAGCGCCGAGGCTTGCGGAAGTGACCTCAACCGAGGGCGCATGCGCCCCCGCAGCTGAGGGAAGTAGGACGGTGGCCTGCGTTTCGCTGCCTTGAAACAACTCCCAGACACCAGTTATTCTTTTGACACGTCTCTAATTGTCATCAGTTTCCAGGGTGATTTCTGGCTCCCATCGAACTGAGAAATTTGCGTTATTATTTCATTATCTCTGCCCTGGCTACCCCGAAGTCTGCCTTTACACAATCTCCTGTCTCAGAATCCGCGGGTGCTGGCAGGACCGTGTGGAAATGCACGTGTCCTTGGCAGAGACGACTTCTGCTGCCGTAGGGGAGAACAGCAGGGGCAGCCGGGGAGTTGAAGACGTGGTGGCTCTCATGAGCTTTTCTGGAATGGGCTCTGCATCGGCGGAGGACACTTACATTTGGTTTTGTGAGAAGGGTAAAATTGAGAAAGCTTACAGACTCTGAAATTTGTAATGATGTAGAGCTTGTGAAGGGCTCACGAACTCAGTTGTGGGAGAGGAGCAAGGGAAGGATAACCTGAGGCGGCTGCTGCTGGTGAGTGAGGGTCTTCCTGGGGGAAAGCCAGGGGTCCTGAGTCATCCTAACGTAAGACTTGGACTTCGTTTTTTTGCCTCCAAGGGTAAACATTATTTTAAAAAGATTTGCCTATTTATTTGAGAGAGAGCGTGAGAGAGCTCATGAACAGAAAGAGAGGGGGCAGGAGAGGGAGAGAATCTCAAGCAGACTGCCAGCTGAGGACAGAGCCCAACACCAGGCTCCATCTCACAACCCTGAGATCATGACCTGACCCCAGATCAAGCAACTGAGCCACCCAGGTGCCCCTTCAAGGGCAAGCATTTTAAAATTACCAAATAGTATATCTATAAATTGATAACTGGATCTGGCACGGACACTCTTAGCAATTTATAGACATCATAGTTGGGGTGGGGTGAGGGGAACGGTTTGTTTGCAGTTGTGAGGCTGACAGATCCAACCAGGAGGAGGAGGAGATGACAGAATGTGACTGGTTTCCAGCGGTGGCGCTGTCAATTCGAGTGCAGGCGCCCACTAGGTGGTGTTTGGGGAAGCATGCTCAGCTCACGGAAGGATGCTTCTGGCAGAATGTGGGCATGCTGAAGCTTTGATTTGTATTCAGTGGAGGGTAACCCACTCACCTCCTCTTAGAATATGTACACGATAATTAAGAAACAGACAATAAAAGATAAATAGGATTGTCATTAAACAAAACCAGATTGGTTCAGATGCATGGAACGTGTGGTGGACGTCATTAAGGAGCTGGTGGAATTGAGAAGATCCTGCAGCTCACAGACTTGTTCTCCGTAAGTCTGACAAAGCATATAGAAAAAGGGAGGGCTTGGGGTGCCTTGCTGGCTCAGTAGAGCATGCAACTCTTGATCTTGGGGTGGCAGGTTCCAGCCCTGTATTGGTATAGGGATTATTTAAAAGATAAAATCTTAAAAAAATTAAAAAAGGGAGGGTTTTACAGACTCCTGGAACATTCCAGCTAACTCACTCCTTCTCACATCCATGGACTGTTTTGCTTTCTTCACTCTAAAACTGACTGTGTCTAAGAGTTTTTAAGACAATGTTTCTGTGACACTGTATGGTGTTATTTGGCACCAAGAAGATGTAGCAAGAAAATGTACAGAGATTCTGCTATACTTTATTCCATATCATGTTACAAGAAAACAACAGTGACAGCTGACAAACCATTACATCTTTCATAATACAGACAAATTACACTTGGGAACAAATATGCAACATGTATTATCCCATTCTCCTTACTATGTTTCATTTTGGAATATAATAGTTTTCTGAATGATGCTAATACATTTCTTAGGTACTGACCCTCTGCTATGAAGTACATATCTCAGTGTATCATACAAAAAAAGAAAAAAAAAAAAAAGAAAAAGAAAAGAAAAAAAAAATCCACTCCCAACTAGAGAATGTAGATTCTGTATGTGCCTCTAAAATATGCTGCTGTAGGAAGGGGAATGAAAATAGGAGATTGCTTATTTCACTTGAGACTTTTTTTTGTTGTTGTTTTTGGTATATGAGAAAATTGCAAGGCAGTAACATGTGTGGTTTCCTCTGCCTACAAGCCAGTAAGAGAGATAGAAGTTATGTGCAATTATGCAGCATATTCCTATGTATAGGGGGCAGGGAATAATCTACCCCAGTATGTACAGCCTAAACATCCTCTTATGTAACAAAGATTACAAAACCAGTAAGTACTATTCACAGATGAGTATCTTATATAGACACATACATAACCTAGGATATTAATTACACTGGCTGTCATGTACACACTGAGGAAAAGATACCAAGAGGTCTTGCTTTCTCTGCAAACCTGGAGGCTCCCCTGGAAACTTTTCTTGCTACTCTTGGGAGGTAGAAATAGCTTCTCACCCTTTTATCAGTGGATGGACAGCCACCCCTGCCTTATGCCCTGTTTTGTTTTTCCTCTGAGCACTGCAAAAACATTTTTTTATGTCTTGTGTATCCTGCATCTTTAAGTCAACAAACTGTTCCTTTAAGAAAATGGAAACAAAGTCCCAACTTTTCTTTCAGAATACTGTGTGTGCACTGATACCTTCACTATGCTAATGAGTTCCTAATATTCCAGCTGTATGAATTCAGGCTAGTCCTTCATATAAAAATAATCTCACAAAACATTCCAGTGCTTTCTCAATAGAATAATAAATCTGCTAATGAACACATTCTGTAATGATTTTCATGGCTGCCCTCCGTGGGAGGGGGTGGGGAGAGAGGAGCTGGGGGGATGGATTGCCAATAGGAGAGGAAAGGGGAGAGAAATGAACCAGACTTTGGATTTCTTGTACTGAGGACAAGGATGGGGAGAGACAGACCTCCAAAATGAGACCTTCTGAGACATGTCTGTGTAAAAAACAGATTTTCCTCCACAATGACCAGCTTATGTTTCCTTTCCGAGAGAAGCTGCCTATGATGGGCACATATCTCTGAATGGTGCCACCATTCCTAAGAGAAGTCTCTTAATATTAAATATTTTCAAAGGTTCAACTTAGAAAGCTTATTAAGTAGCAAGATTTAATCATCAACTGCTCTTGGTTTAAACTTGGTTAATTACAAAAGTTATGCCTCTCCCCCAAATAAATAATTCAAAATCAATCACAGGCAAGGCTGTTCTTGATCGCATGTAAAATTTTCTCTCCGTATTTACATTAAGGAATCGTAATTTAAGCATACCGTAAAATACTGCTAAAGACTTCCAGTGGGTTGGAATGTCTGAGAGAAGAATGGGAAAGACTTCTAGGTAGCAAACAGTAAACATTCCAGCCTTGGGTAACTTTTGCTCTCTTTAAAATCAATTAGTAAATAATTCTTTGCTTTGCACCTAGAAGCTTTCAATGAATACTACTTCTGAATAGGATGGATTGTGACCCTGACATATTTATTCATGCCCCACTCCAGGGAAGGTACCCTTTTAATGCTTAGAAGTTCTGGGTTCAACTTCCTAGGAATACTGGCTTCAACTATAGAGAAGCTTTTTCCTCACGTGACTCTCAGAGAATGTCTTTGTCAAACTGGCTCAAAATTCCTAGTCTTGATCCTAAAAAGTGCAATGCATTTCAAGTTCTCAGTCTCTCTTTTCTGACCAACAGGAAAATGTAAAACAATGTACATGAAAAGTATTTCCATAGGAATTGGTGTTCTGAGGGGCCAGGTTTCATGCTTTAGATGAGGTTCCCTAACTACCCCAGTGGCGTCAGTATTATTTGGGGTTGTGTGGTGAGGGCGGCCCCACTGGGAGAAGGCCTGCATCTGGCAGCTCGCCCTCCCCATCAAAGCGCATGCCCAGTCCACCTTTCCATCGTTGTCACATATGCGCCTTCATCCTTCAAGGCCCCTCATCTTCTTAATAAGGGAAGCTGGGCCTTTCTTTTTTCCTTACCATCTTGAAAGCAAGACTCCTGTGCTGTTTCTACAACCTGTGTTCAAACAGTTTTTCCAGGAGACTGGTTAAAGTTAAGGTCCCCACTGATGTCTTCCAATCAGCTTGGAATGTTTTAAAAAGTGTAATTCAAAGGTGCTTTGGTGTAAATGAGCAGATTTTCAACTCTGGATAACTCTGTAATTTGCTTTTTTTGAATGTTACCTAGCCAAGATGGCTTTTGGGGCTCTAATGTCCAGCAGATAGAATTCTTTTGCACCCAAGTTGTAAGAATTCTGTTCCTCATTCTTTTCTCCTCCACTTAGAAAACACTCCTGAAGCATAACAGAGTGGATGGAAAATATAAGATGTTGACAAGACCCAGAAAACAGGTAAAAAGTCACCTCAATTTTCAGAGGCTGAAAAGTAAGCAATTTATCCCTGTCTTTGTTCTTAACGCTTGATATTTGTTTCTTTACTTCCAACGTACTTGAAAAACAGTCATGCTACGTGGCTTGAAAATGCTAAGCAGATTCCAATATCCTATATACATGTGCAGTTATTTCCAAGAAAAAAAAAAAACCACATTTGCAAATGTCCTCAAAAGGTAAGCAACAGGTGGGGCCCCACAGCCAGGGACCAGGTTGTCAAGTCAGCCTGAGAACAGGAGTTTGCTTTAGCTAAAGATTTCCTTCCTAGTGGTTGCAAAATATGCACTGCTCTCAAAGAAAACACACATTGTTTTATGCCACCATGTGGCTTTCAAGTACAGACGTTACTGAAGAAGTGTGAACACCAAATGTGTTGTCTTAATGTATTTAAGACATGGCTGGTGAAAGCATAAAAACCTTTACAGAGACGCTGCGCTGCAGAGGGAAATCAAACAAAATCAAACACAAAAGACTGAAAAGAATACATGCCATGTATCAGTAAGCAAAGCTTAATCTTCACATAGTTCTTGGAAATCACAAGGTATCCAAATGCGTGCAAGGTTTTAAATAAATTGCAGAGAAAACAGGGTCTTGCCAGCTTCAATTTTCTTGTAAGTGAAATCCACCACAGGGAGGGGAAGGAAACTGATCCGTGATTCCCTTCGTATTATTGGCCACTTCATTAATGTGTTTTTTTTTTCTTCCCAGAATGATGACAACTTAATCCTGGAAGGAGGAAAAGAGAAAATTGCTATATATTAAAAAAAAAAGAAAAGAAAAGAAAGAAAGAAAAAACTTACATCATTCATTTTTTTCTAAATTACACGAGACCTCAAAATTGGTTAGGCTAAAAGTGAGTCTTACCCGTTTTCTCTGCTGCCACCCTGAGCACACAGAGTGGTCTCCTTCACCAAAAACAGTTCTCTTAACACGATAAACAAATGTTCTGACTCCATTTTTTTCCCCCTTAAAATAATTTAACTCCATGAACTGAAATGGTCTAACCTCTTCTTGGATTATTTAGAGAAAAAGAAGTTCAGCAAAATTCCTTCCCCAAATCATTAGTAGTGATACAGGTCTTAATTAAGTGCCTGTAGCATCATACAGATCATTAAAAAAGGACAGATCCTTGTGTTCATTTTTATGGACATGAAATAGAAAAATGGATCACATGCATGCTTTTAAAAAAAGCCCAGCTGTATATAATTCCTTCATTGCCTGTTATCAGACCTAGTTTCAACAGAAGGAAAATTGACCAGCAGGACCTGAATTGCCAGCCTCTTCCCACCATCCTGCATACGACTGTGCATTTCCAGGGGTGCCTGCTTAAACTTGGTAACTACTTCCATATGAGTGGTTCAAGAAGAAAGAAGGAGTGTTTACTCTCTTCCTCTCCACATTTCTTTTTGGTCCTTAAAAATTTTCCTTAGGTCCCTTGGATGGGAAAGGCATGTCTTGCCAGGAAGGATGAAATGAAAGACTCCCAGGATCAAGTCACACAGGACAGAGACTCCAGCTCCACCAAATTCCAGAAACAAGCCCTCATTTCCATTTAAAGTTCAAGGTCACTGAGGCCTGGTTAGGCCTGCTTGTCACCAGTCTATGGTGCAACACTGTCATCTTCCCAAGCAGGGAAGGAACTTTGGCCTTTTATTAGACACAGCTGGTCATGAGGGCTGTCCTGGTAATAACTTTACTGCCCACGGGAGGCTACCTTGACCAAGAAAGCAAAAAGTTCCAGCCCTTACTATTAAGAATAGCATCCTCCCAGAGGCACCTGGGGGGCTCAGTGGGTTAGGGCCTCTGCCTTCAGCTCAGGTCATGATCCCAGGGTCCTGGGATCGAGCCCTGCATCGATCCCAGAGCAGGGAGTCTGCTTCCTCCTGCCTCTCTGCCTAGTTGTGATTTCTCTCTGTTAAATAAATAAAATATTTAAAAAAAGAATAGCATCCTCCCTACTCCCGACTCATATCCTCTGCTTAACAGGATAGTTTTTTGGAAGGTTAACCTTCCATCCTTTCCTTTTTATTGAGGTGAAATTCACAGAACCTAAAATTAACCATTGTAAAGGATATAATTTAGTGGCATTTAGGATTTTCATAATGTTATCCAAACAACCCCTGTCTAGTTCCAGAACATTTTTGTTACCCACAAAGGAGACCCTATATCCTTGAAGCAGTTACTCCCATTCTCCTCTTGCCACAGCCCCCTGGCAACCACGAATCTGCTTTCTGTCTCTATGTATTTACCTATTCTGGATATTTCATACAAACAGAATCATACAATATGTGACCTGTTGTGTCTGACTTCTTTCACTTAGCATAATGTTCCTCTATGTTGTAGCATGTATCAGTAATTCATCCCTTCTTAGGGCCAGTAATACTTTACTGTATGGCAGACCACGTTTTTTTATCCATTCATGAGTTGATGTATATCTGGACTGTTTTCACCTTTCTGCTATTATGAATAGTGCTGCCATGAACATTTATGTGCAAGTATTTAAATACCTGTTTTCTTTTGGTAAATACCTAGGAGTGGAATTGCTGGGTCATGTGGCAATTTTATGTTTAACTTTTGGAGAATTGGCAAATGATTTTCCACAGCGGCTACACCATTTTATATTACTACCAGTGACATATACAGGTTCTGGTTTCTTTGCAACACCCTTGACAATATTTGTTATTTTCTGGTTTTGATTTTTTTTTTTTTATCATAGACATACTAGTGGGGTGGACTGGTATCTCATTGAGGTTTTGATTTGCATTTACCTAATGATTAGTTTGAGCACCTTTTCGTGTCCTTGTTGACCATCTGTGTATCTTCTTTGGAGAAATATGTATTCCAAGTCCTTTGTCCACTCTTAAATTTCGGTTGTTGGTCTTTTGGTGCTGAGTTGTAGGACTTTTTATATACTTTATTTTTACTTTTATTTATTTATTTATTTATTTTAAGATTTTATTTATTTATTTGATAGAGATCACAAGTAGGCAGAGAGGCAGGCAGAGAGAGAGAAAGGGAAGCAGGCTCCCCACTGAGCAGACAGCCCGATGCGGGGCTCGATCCCAAAACCGTAGGATCATGACCTGAGCTGAAGGCAGAGGCTTTAAGCCACTGAACCACCCAGGTGCCCCATTTTTATATATTTTAGATATCAATCCCTTGATTTGCAAACATTTACTTCCATTTTGTGGACTATCTTTTCACTTGTTGATAATATTCTTTGATGCACAAAACTTTTTAATTAGGATGAAGTCCAATTTATCCATTTTTTTCTTTTGTTGCTTATGGTTTTGGTGTCATATCTAAAAATCCATGATCAAATTTAAGGTTATGAAGATTTACATTTTCTTCTAAGAGTTTTATAGTTTTAGTCCTTACTTTTAGATCTCCAATCCATTTTGAGTTGCTTTTTGTATGTGGAATGAGATAGGTAACATTCCATTCTTAAGAATTCTCTGTCCTCAGTGACTGAGATAAATGTAAACAAAAGCCCTTACCTTGAGTTTCTGGGAGAGATCTGGCCGGGAGGGAGAAGCCTGGGTGGGTGCATATCATACATAGGCCCTTTGTTATCACTAAGTCCAAACACCTCAGATATTATCTCACGTACTTGCTGCTTGTGGCTCACTTGGCCAGTCCTTACTCCTGCCAGGCTGCCCAGATATGCCTTTTCCAAATCTCTTCCTAAACAAGTGACCACCCTAGCAAAAATAACAAAAGGAGACCAACCACCTTAACCCCCATTCTTCCAGGGAAATGAAGTAAATCCATCTTGTGCTCTCCTTGTGGCTCCCATGGAATCATGCATTCTGACTTCTGTACTGACATCTTTACTGAGGCCTGTGACATCAAAGACAGAGAACACCTGTCCCCACAACAAACACACCTGTCTATAGGCATCTTCAGCTAGTCCCCAAGCCTGCTACCAAACTTGACATTTTGATTACGCAGATGAAAAAAAAACGCTCATTCTCTTCCACGTTGCTTAAACAGAGGTTGCTGCTCTTCCAGGAAGCTTAGCCCACCCTGGACCAGTGGGAGAGCTGTGGGTTTTTCCTGATACCATCTTACCGAGGCATAGAGTTCCTATCACCACACAGAAAGGACATATAGTTGACCCTTGAACAATGTAGGGACTGGGGCACTGGCCCCTTGCGCAGTTGAAAATCGCATAGCACTTCTGACTCTCCAAAAACTTAACTACTACCTGCCTACCATTGACTGGAAGATTTACTGGTAACATGAACAGCTGGTTAACACATATATTTTTTTTTAAGATTTTATTTATTTATTTGACAGAGAGAGATCACAAGTAGGCAAAGAGGCAGGCAGAGAGAGGAGGAAGCAGGCTCTGATGTGAGGAAGTGAGCCCGATGCGTGGCTCGATCTCCTGGGATCATGACCTGAGCCCAAGGCAGAGGCTTTAACCCACTGAGCCACCCAGGCACCCCAACACATATTTTAGATACATATCATGTACTATATTCCTACAATACAG
Source organism: Neogale vison (assembly GCF_020171115.1). Taxonomy (NCBI): domain Eukaryota; kingdom Metazoa; phylum Chordata; class Mammalia; order Carnivora; family Mustelidae; genus Neogale; species Neogale vison. The sequence goes on along the minus strand of NC_058094.1, from coordinate 158,844,673 downwards.
TCAGCTAGAGCAAAAGAAGTGTTCTTAAGAAAATCGTAAGAGAAAATACATTTCCAGCACTGTTTTTTCTGTATAAAAAAAAAATCAGCATGCAAGCACAGACGTGGCTCCATCGAACTGGTGTTGTTCAAGGGCCAACTGCTCTCCTCCATTCTACCTCTCTAATCCCCAGAATGCACACCTGCCCAGGCTGACCTCCTGAACAAGTGACTTCAAATGTCCCTCCCATATGGGGACATTTCCTGTGAGGGAGAAAATAGGGAGTCAGGTGGCATCTTTATGTTCCTGATTAAACTGGTTTTGTTGACTATTGTGTCCCTAGAGCGTAGCCAAGCCATTGCTCAGATACTCAGGAAACCCCTGCTGAATGAATAGGAAGGGAGGAGGTGGAATCTGAAAATTCAGGAGTGGAGTATGTGTTTAGAACCAGGGTTCCCTCACAGCGCATTGACGGAGGGCGAACGCTGGGCCTGTGCTCTCGTGGTCAAGAGCCCAGGTACAGTGCTGACAATCCACAGATATACCATTAGCCAAGAAAGGCTGGTGGAATAACCACCTTCCTGTGCGTCAAGTTTTTTTTCTTTTTTTTCTTTTTTCTTTCTTTTTTTTTTTTTTAACCACATGACATTCTATTTGAATGATGTAATTTTCAGGATACCTGATTTGACATAATAATAAAAGATGCTGTTACCATAATCCATTGGCATGTTACTATCCTGCTGGGTTGGTTTAAACATTTTTTTAGCCATTGGTGGTGTCTGTCTTTGCCTCCGTCCTGATTCTTTAAGTGGAATCTCTAGAAGTACAGTATGTCCCTAACCCAAGGCATAAGCAGAATTGGATAATAAAGGAGAATGCATAATAATAGTAATTGGATAATAAATGGTGAACACAGTAATTACAGATTAAGTCCTTTATTTGGGTTTGGGCTCAGACATTTAATGGAAGGAGCCAGGAATAAAAAAGAAGGGAGGTGCCAATAAGAGGTATCCTCTTCCCTACCTATGTGAGAGGACTCTACAGCCCCAACTGTGTGCCAAGTACCCTAACACTGTTCAGCAGCAGCATGACATGCCCCTTCTCCCTCCTGGGGCAGTCTCAGTATTCGTTTCAATTTTCAAGGACTACATGAAAATTAGGTTAAGTCAGTTTATTGCTAGATAAATTCTTTAAGATCTAAATGTAATCATATGTTTGATGTATGGGGAGGTGGGTAGAAGGAGTGAGGATATACAATATTCCCAGGGAAGCAAAATATAATAGCAACGTATGTCCTTCCCTTACATTTAATTGATTATTAAAACAGACCACATATACAATACAAATGAACAGTGAGTGTGACCATAAGCTCAACTAAGTGCACATCAACTCATAGGTATATATATCATCCGATTAACAGATGCCATTTTTATCTTGCTTCCTGCTTTTACAATGTTCTTTCCCTAGAAATGAATGTTTTAGACAAGAAATTGGATTTTATTGATAAAATCCTTATTCAGAAATATCTACATAGAGCTTCTCGGCTATAAATATTAATTAATTGGATCGCTGGTACCCATAATGCAACTTTGTTCTGACCCATGTGCCCTCTGAACTAGATATTTTTTGGATTCAATTTTCTTAAAACCAACTGTCAGCGTCATGTGATGGAGGAGATGAAAAATGAAAATGAGCAGTCCCGCTGTGCAGGTGGGTGACCTGTGGGAGAGAGTCTGCCTGGTAGGATTTTTACACGAACCATCAGACACAGACCAATTGATTAGATCATCTCATACCCGCCACCAACTAGGCTCAAGAGACTAATTAGAGAGAGTACTGCCTGCGCAGGCACCCCATTGACACCTAATTTGCTCAGCCAAAGCCTTTGGGGAAAATGTATTATCTCTGCAGCTGCACTTCATGCATTTCTGATTTGAGGCATAAGCAAGGAGTGCTTCATCACTCTTTTAAGCAAACTGAATGTAGGAGCCCTTAAGTGCTAAATGCAAGCAAACAGACCCAAATTAAAAACGGGCCAGGCTTGTTCTAATTCCCTCTGTGCTCCCCATTAAGTCTCTGTGTGTACATACACACACACACACCCCTACATACACACACGCAGTTTGCAGGCTGGCGGGACCATACAGCTGAGGACCCCAGCTTAGGGTGCTACCAATGCGATCAGACGGCCTTTCTTTCACTAGCCTATTTACCCACTCAGAGGCTTTGTGTTTGTTTTATTGTTTTATTTTTTTTTTCCCCCTGCTGTACTGCCCCTCTTCGAAGTAGTCTTTTTTTTTTTTTTTTCCTACAGAAAGACTCTGGCCCATTTTCTTCCCCTCTAAGCCTCACTGGAGAGAAGTGATTATTTTGGTTCCAAATTAAAACAACTGTAGGTTCTCCTTTCATCGCCTAAATTGTGAACAGGATATTCACCAGGATGTATGTGAGGCTGTAGGGTAATCCGCTCATTTCTGTTTGAGAGACCCTTTGTTAAAAGATGCCTAACAGAGAGGAAAGAATTATTAAAATCTGACAGAGAGAAAGCTGCCTCACAATAGTGAAGACAGTATAGAATTATAAAATATGAAGTTACCTTTGAGAAAAGCAATGGACAGCATTTGACCAAGTTTAGCTTTTATCTGTTCTTCTGTAAGATAAAACCAGTTCCAATCTTCTTTTCAAATGTAGACTCCAAACCACCGGTAAATAAGGAGTCACTTACAGATAGATATGTAATTAATGACATGCTTTAAAAAGGGGGAAATAAAAATTAAACATTCAGACAATATGGAAAAATTAGGTTATCTTTGTGCCAAATCTAGTGGCTGTGGGGAATGAATTTCCATCATGCTGAAATAAAAGGAAAAAACAAAACAGGACCTGGGATGGTGGTATTCTAGAGTGGACTTACTGATTTTATGCCTTTCTAGTCACATGCTACATGAATTATTTTACCCACATGTTCTGGTAAACTATAATTCTGCTTTGTAATTTTCACATTTATCTTATTCTTGAGAATTCAGTGAAGATATTTTTGGATCATTTTAGCTGTCTACTTTTAAACCAGCATTCGAAATTGGCCTAAACTGGTCAAGTCAAAGGATTCCAGTGGCCATCAAAGTGAATAGCTTTTTGAAGGTACATGGAAAGTGGCTTGAGATGTTTGAGAACAGTTAGAAAATCAGGGCCTTAACTAACATATATAACTGTCTATAGAATTTGTTCTGATATTGTGGAAAACAAAGTACAGAATGCTTTCCCTCCCCAAGCACCATATTGATAAGCTTTCACATGGAAAATATCCAGGGGGAAAAAAAAATCTACTAAAGAGGCTGTGCCACTTTGAGTTCAATACTGCTTAAAATACTAAGAAAAGCAACAAAATTAATCTTTTGTACTTAATTCATCTTCAGCAGCATTCACTACTTATAGAAAATTAACTCCAGAAATAAGGTTACTAAACCCTGAAGCAACTAAGCAAGTACAGATCTCTCAGAAGTAAAAATATGTATAAATACAAGTATATACATATATGGCGCATATACTCATTTGTATATATAGAACATACGTACTCAAACTTCATACTGTAGATTTTATATAAATGTCACATTCAACATGGTAAGTTTTAATCTTTATACTGATATAAAAAATCTGGTGACAGCTTAATTTCTTCATTTTTTTTTAAGTGAGTTATGTTATGATTTGGCTAGAAATATAGGTTTTCTTTTAGAACATCTGAAATCAGTGTTTTCCAGTTACTCTGAGGTTGCACTGAAGCTTCTTGAAGGAAGTAGAAAATTAGCCAAACCTACTTCTCTAACTTATTTCTCACTTATGATAATCATGTTTCTTCTTCACCATCCCCCCAGCCCCCAGAAGGCAACATATCTTTGAGACCAGCAAGAGAATATTAATTAAAATGAATGCAGGGATAGACAGGCTTTGTTTTAAGCTTAACAGAAGGTCCATCATTCAAAATAGCTCAAATCCTTTAAGTTGAAAGCCGTTTGGTAACATCCATATGGATGCACAATGCACTAATTGCAGTGACTTTGCACATTTTAAGCTTCATGCCAAAGTGGAGATTTTAATTAAAAATTTTCAAGCAAGGCTATAAGTCTAACATTTCAAAACAAAACATTTCTCACACAAGGAAAACGGACTTAACATATCATTTCAATAATCATCATTATCAGTGAACATTTACCGAAATCCTCATTAAATACTGGGCATTGTGTGATGTATAATTAGTGGTAATTGAAAAGAACGCTGTATTTTCATGGTGTGACTGTTTATTAAATCGGCCTTATGTAAAAGACTAGTCATATTTTAGACCCATGGGGATGGCGATTCTGGGAGTATATTCCGTCTTGGTGAAGGCCAAGAGGAGTGCAGACAGACAAGGAAAGTACTGATGTAGGTCTTCTAAGAACATCCAAGACACAGGCCATCTTTTACATATATATACATATACACACACAAAATATGTCTTTAAATCATATGTATATAATCATATATGCACACACACACACAAATATATACACTGTGAGGTTTGAAATAGCTTGCTGAAATAGTTTCAATGACAAAGTTAAGAAGAGCAAAACCTTTACTAAATGAGACTTATTTTTTTCAAAGATTTCATATTGGAAGATTTACTTGCTCAGCAAACCTTTATAACTGACTGGCTGCTAAGTGGGATAAGTTAATTAAACAGGATTCTGACTCTTTAACCTTCCTTATATATTATAGTCCTACTAAACTATATTTAGATAAACCAAATACAAAGCTATGTAACCTAGCAGTGTGTGAATTTTTTACAACTTAAAATGAACATACACAAATATCATAAAACCACTTCTAAGTATTTAGCAGTCAGAGAAACACGAGGGTTGATGTCTGACTTTAATTAAAAGATCTGAGAGGAGATCTGAGACTTCATTTTGGGTGGATTTTTTTCTTTCAAATTAAAACTTGTCTAGTATTATTGTCCAAAGTGTTGAAGAAGAAGAAGTTTCCATGCTAAGGGTTTTGAATTCAACATAATATCATCACCCCTACAGTGCCATTCTGTCTTATGAACCATTATATTGCAGAAATCTGCAAAGCTACAACATAAATTTCTGGGATTGAAATTAGATTACAAATGGCTGGTACATAAAGAATGGTGTCAGCATAAACCAGAAGTCAGATTAGTTCATGAGAGAGACTTAAATCTATTGTGGACGTTCTGAGCTGCCAAGTCATGGCAGCCATATGCAAGAGACATAGACAGTGCATGGGAGTTGAAGAGGTGAATAGTACTGTACATGCTGTCTGTTTGCCTACATACTTCCTCTTGCCTTGGTTTGGCCACATGCTCTGTCTTGGAATTAACTGTTTCTTATACAATTCTCCTAGATCTTGGCACATTTGCTCCAAAATTCTACATCTTCAACCCTTTCATCAATCTTCTTTCACTTGTAAGAGATGCTAGTATTTTTATTAGTGTTTTTATTGCTTTTGATGAGTGCTCTGTGCTCTAGACTGAACGTTGTATACCCCCCAAATTCCTATATTGAAACCTAATCCCCAGTGCGATGGTAGTTTCAGGTGGACTCCTGGGGGTGATTAGATCACCAGGGTGGAACTCACATGAATGGGATTAGTGCCCTTACTAAAGAGACCCTAGGGAGCTCTCTCACCCTTCACCATGTGAGGACACAAAAAGAAGAGGAAGAGGGTCTTCATCAGACATGAATCTACTGGTGCCTTGCACTTGGGCTTCTGGCCTCCAGAACTTTGAGAGATAAACTTCTGTTGTTTGTAAAGCCACCATTCTATGGTATTCTGTTATAGTGGCCTGAACAGACAGAAACATTATGGTTACTAAGTTGAATACATTTTGAGCTGTCTGCCTCTTACTCTATTTTTCCCTATAAGCCATATAATTTTTACAGGGTATTCTGCTGAATGCAGGCAGGAAAATGGAAATCTTATTCTAGCACTAACATCTATTCTGATACCATCACAGAACAACACATTCACTACCATAGCACATTTCTTCCCGCAGGAAGGTCCCACAAGGCCATACTGGGGGATGTAGATGCTGGACAGCCAGCTCACCTCCCACCAACTCCTTCCCATAGCTGCCCCACCAGGTGAATACTGCCAGAATACTTCCAGACCAAGATCAAGGACCCTAAGTGCTGAGTCATGGAAAGTATCTACATATTGAGTCACTGGGTATGCATCTCCACAAAATTATAATAAAGTATTTTGATACTGGCTATACTGCTATAACAAATTATTGTATCTTAAAAAAAAAAAAAAAAAAAGATTTCATTTTGCCTTTCACAAAGATGGTGCTGAAAGCTTAGAAGGAAGCCCCAGCCCCTCCTAAAGCCGAAGCCAAAGCAAAGGCTTTGAAGGCCAAGAAAGTGGTGCTGAAAGGCACCCACAGTCACACAAAAAAGATCTGCCGGTCACTGTCACTACTTTCCAATGACCCAAGACTCTGCATCGCTAAAGGCAGCCCAAATACCCTCCAAAAAGCACTCCCAGGAGAAACAAGCTTCATCACTATGCCATCATCAAGTTCCCACTGATACTGAGTCAGCCATGAAGAAAACAGAAGACAACAACACACTTGTGTTCATTGTGGAGGTCAAGGCCAACAAGCACCCGATCAAACAGGCTGTGAAGAAGCTCTGTGACATTGATGTGGCCAAGGTCAACACCTTGATCAGGCCTGATGGAGAGAAGAAGGCATATGTTCTGCTGGCCCCTGACTATGATGCTTTGGATGTTGCCAACAAAATTGGGATCATCCGAACTGAGTCCAGCTGGCTAAATCTAATATAAATTTTTTTGCCATTAAAAAAAAGGAAAAAAAAAAAAAAGATCTCATTTTAAAATAATCTCCGCCTCAGCATGGGGCTTGAACTCACAACCCCTGAGATCAAGAGTTGCATGCTCCACTGACTGAGCCAGCCAGGTGCCCCACAAGTTAGTGTATCTAATAGGCAAGATGAGTTCTGAGAGGCGGATCTACAGAATATGTGCCGTGAGGAGTAAATACTAGCATTTTGTGCTCAGGTAGCATTTTCTCTCATTCGAAGTATATTTCCATTTATTTGCTCATTAAATGAAAGTGCCTAAAAAAAGATCATGATGGTAAGAAAATAATAGATTTTATAAAATGGAGTGTTTTTGTTTTGTTTTGTTTAAAGTTCTATTCCTTGAGCCACTGGTTCAATGCCTGTGGCATTTTTGGCAGCAGGAGGTGTCTGTCTCCTCAGGTCTAAGTGCCCACAGCACTCCCTAGAGGAACCCACCACCTTTCTAGGAACTAGGGGGACCAGCTGTCCCGGTTTGCCAGGCCTGAAGGAGGTTTCCAGGATGGAGGAATCTCAGTTTTAAAACTGGGGCAAATCAAAAGGAGTCGGTCACCCTCCCAGAGACAACAGGGTTGACAAGCTGTTACTCCCAACTTTATTATATAAACAGAGCCAGCATGCCTGGAACTTTATTTTACTATAAGAACAAAGACACGTTGATGCTCTGGTCTCAAAACGCGAGTCACAAAGTGTCCCAAACGCTAACGCCGAGAGTGGCGAAAGATTTGTTGAGAAGTGGGTGGGATATGAGACTGCCCTCTGCTCAGCTGCCAAGGGATTTTTCACCTCTCCTGGACTCTGCATTTTAGACCTTCCTCTGTAAGGTTTTTTTGTTTTTTTTTTTAAATCAAAGCCCTGGCCAATCCCATTCTGCTCTAATGAGGTTGTTGAATTCAAGACCATCAGCTTATTCTTCACCACAATTCTCAGTTGCACTTTCAATAAATCCTACCTATTTAAATTCATACATGCCTGTGCTGAGCCTCACAGAGGAGGTGGCTAGGGCTGCCACTCTCACAGGACAAGAAGTGCAAATGTGGCCTGACTCCCCATAGTATACCTCTCTCCTGCCCTCATATCAATCACCACGCACCAGAAAGACGCCTCAGGTACTCATTAAATAGTTTGTTCACTTGAGTTTTTATATTTGCCTATACATTTAAAAGGAAAAGGAAAATGTGCACTAAATCCTAGCTTTCCTGCTCTGCTGTAATATATAACTCAAACATGAATTTGATTAGCACACGACCTCAGACAGACTTTCAAATTGCAGTGTTTGGAGATCTGAAATATTGTCAAATCTTTCAAAGAGCCACTGTGATAAATTAGAAAACATCATCACTACACTCCTGTCTTGAATCACTGTCGTCACACGTCGTGGACTGGGAGGTCTGGCTCATTAAAAATGTGAAGGCTGTAATGTCTGATGAATAAGACACTCAGATCAACACAATTGGTTTCCTCCTGGCATAAAACAATTAAAATGCCAACAGCTCAGTGGTTTAGCGGCAGAGCAAAGAACAGCGCCTGCAGGCCTGGGGTCAAGCTCTCCCTTCTACTGGCAACAGAGCCCAAGAATGCAGTGACATTAGCCAGTGCACACCAGGCTCGTGAGATGAAGGGATGCCGTGTGCTTTTTTAGTGTCCACTTGGGGCTGACTGAAACAAAAGCACCAATAGAGTTAAGGGAGTTGAGCCCTTATTGTGGGAGGCGAGGCAATACCTTTTTGCCTTGCCCCCAAACCAGAATCCCACATACAATGCGGTTAAGTCAGGAATGTGACATCTTCTCTTCCACACCTGTGAGCCAGAGCACATCCCAGAAAGATCTTATTTCCTCTTCACACAAATGCTAGAGAACAAAGTCATGCCTTGTCTGGGTTATGCTGTTTGTTTTCCAGTCTGCTGGCATTAAAATTGTACCCTAAGCACCTATCACGTCTCATGATGCTCTGTTAAGTCCTTTCAAAAGTTCTGACTTTGAACACTGGGGCCATTTGGAAGGAAAGAAAAACAAAAAAACAAAAACCAGACAGCTTCATGTTATCATGGGGGAAAATCACTCAAATTCCATTTTAAACATAATAATTAAATAGAAGGTACGTTGTATGAAGTATAGAAAAGTGGGGAAAAAAACAAACCCAGCCTCATCAGCTTCAATAAGCTGTTTGGGTTTTGTTCCTTTTGCCATTCTTCAAGGGTGGGCGGGGGTGGGGTGGGGTGGGGAGAGCTCCATAGGAGATGTCATGAACAATGAGCTGGGGCCTGAGATGCTAATACAGAAAAGCTCTTTTGTTTTCTAATTACTGACCTCCCAGAGTTTTTGTGATAAGAGTTTATACAAGCAATTACATAGCACCAGAGTTCTCATAATCAATTATTGAGGACCTTGGTCCAAGCAGGATGTAAAACTGCTCATGCTTGGATTAACACAGTAAAGTTAAATCCTGTCTCTCTCAGTACTTTCTTATTTTTTAAAAAAGATTTATTTATTTTAGAGAAAGAGAGAGAGAAAGAGAGCATGAGAACACATGGGGAAGGGGCCGAGGTGGGGGGGGCGGAGAGAATGTGTGTTGTGTGTGTCAGTCTGGAGCAGATCCCAAGCTGAGCTCAGAGCCCAACATGGGGCTCAATCTCATGACCCTAAGATCATGACCTGAGCTGAAACCAAGAGTCAGATGCTTAATGGACTGTGCCACCCAGGTGCCCCACTCAGTACTTTGTTATCAGGAAAAATTCTTTTTTTAAAATTTTATTTATTTATTCGACACAGAGTGGTAGAGTAGGCAGAGAGGCAGGCAGAGAGAGAGAGAGGGAAGCAGGCTCCCCGCTGAGCAGAGAGCCCGATGTGGGGCTCCATCCCAGGACCCTGAGATCATGACCTGAGTGGAAAGCAGAGGCTTAACTCACTGAGCCACCCAGGCGCCCCAAAGGAAAAATTCTAATAGGTTGATTTTAGGCACAAGGTAGAGGGCAATTATTAGGAATCAAGGTGTGAAATGAAAGGCATAATTTAGAGAGACTAGAAAACAATTCAAGGCAATAAGAGTTTTCTGTCAAAAAGTATGTAATCATGGTCACTGGAGTGCTATTTTTCTAAGCACTACATATATCACAGTAATCCCTCTTTTTTTTTTCCTTTGTGAGAGAGGCAGGGGAGGGTCAGAGAGAGAATCTTAAGCAAGCTCCATGACCACCATGGAGTCCTCACAACCCTGAGATCATGACCTGAGCCAAAATCAAGAGTCAGACGCTTAATCAACTGAGCCACCCAGGTGCCCTTCAGGCTGTGAAGATTCTTAAAACTTTCTGAGTTACTGCCAAACTTGAGAACCAGAGGAACACCAATGAATTCTCTTCAGAAAATGACATCGCTAAAACTACATGCAGAGTTTTTCATACAGTCTGAACTGATTCCATTAATAGATCCGGGGACCCCAGGTCAAGGACCTCAGGATTAGAGTGTCAGAATGTTGACCCATCATGATCATTTTCATGATCTAGCCATAATTTCAGAGCATACTGCAGAGGAAATACCTTCTGTGAAAGTTAAGTATTTGAAGGTAATTCCTTTTGAGCAAGCGCACAGTCTAGGGAGATTTCTGTTAAGGGGGAAACTGCTTACATGATTTCTTACACCCTCCCTCAGTGATAAAAATACAACCTACCAAATAAAAACAAAACAAACTAAAAAAATCTCATTCAGTTTGTATATCACGTTTCCTTCAAGAAAGATGGAACCTGGACCATTTTATCTGATGAAGGCAACTGCCAGCAAGAAAAGCAGAAATGGGAGCTATGGATCCTACATAGAGAGCTAAATAGCGATCTAAAATAGATGAACCTCAGACTATGAGGAGCTGAGTCAGACTCTTTTTCCCCACACACAATCCTTCATTCCTCCTTCCCTTTTCTTCTCTATTAAAGTCATTATCAGTGATGTACCAACATTAATGCAGATAACAGATCAATGGAAACTAACTCCATTGTACCCATTCTTACTAATTATATACAATGCCAATGATCACTTCATTTCATGTTATAGTTATTGTTTTTGTACTATGAAAACCAAAATTATTGAGAGCTTCTCATAGCTTTGCCAATGACCCTGAGCTCTTATTTTTCCTTTTAAGGTAAAAAATAGTATCGGCCAAGAATTTGTAATTTTTTTTAATACGGTCTCCTATGTTTTCTCTCTCAGAGAGGGCTGCAGACAACTCTCCCGAGAAGCTAGAGATTTATTGGGCCTCTGGTCCCCACCTGCAAAAGGCGGGTGTTTTATATTTTATGGTTAACAGAGCTGAAGCTATCAGAGAAATACTTCATATTCCTATTCTCTGGACAAAGTTTAGTTTCTCTTACCAGTAACAGTGTTTGTTCTTATCATCAGAAGACCAACTCATGGTCTCCTGTTTCTGCTCTTCACAGACTAACTTGGCTTCTGTCATCTCACTCTGGGTCTGTCATTTTACAGTTGTGGTGTACCAGACCTTGGTCTGGAAGCTCGGCATAACTAATGACACTTGCTCACTTTCATCTTCTTGGCTGAACTCTCTCGACACTTGCACCCTGTTCATCCTGGGCACGTGAATTACTTGTTCTCTCCTTGCTAGGAGACAAGGAAGGCTTATAGTTTATGGTGTCCCTCTGTGACCCGGGATGGTGGCACCGAGATCCCAAAGACTGCAAATCTTCAGGAATCAGTTAAGGAGGGAAAAGGAGGGGCACCTGGGTGGCTCAGTGGGTTAAGCCACTGCCTTCGGCTCAGGTCATGATCTCAGGGTCCTGGGATTGAATCCCGCATCGGGCTCTCTGCTCAGCAGGGAGCCTGCTTCCCTTTCACTCTCTCTGCCTGCCTCTCTGCCTACTTGTGATCTCTGTCAAATAAATAAGTAAAATCTTAAAAAAAAAAAAAAAAGGAGGGAAAAGGAAAATGTGGAGTTGGGGGAATGCCTCTTAGCCCACGTGGTACAAGGTTGCCATAGCAACCATACCTAACTGTCCCTCTACCTTGCTCCTCAAACAGATCTGCCTGCTGGTTTGGTGTTCAAGGGCATTTGCACAGAACTGCCTCAGTTCTGTGATCCATGTAATATTACTTTTATACAACTTAATTTTATGCCATTTCTTTCCCTGAGTAGTAATAAAGAAGGGACTAAGAGTTTCAAAATCAAGTATGTACATATTCATGTGCATTTTTTTTTCAATTTATTTATTTTCAGAAAAAACAGTATTCATTATTTTTTCACCACACCCAGTGCTCCATGCAATCCGTGCCCTCTATAATACCCACCACCTGATACCCCAACCTCCCACCCCTCCCCCCCGCCACTTCAAACCCCTCAGATTGTTTTTCAGAGTCCATAGTCATGTGCATTTTTGACCAGCGTTTTGCACCTGTTTAGATGCAACAAGGCCATTCCTCATTTCCTTTCCTTGAACGTTTGCGTTTCCTTGTCCTTCATTCTCCCTTCCCTGAACGCACTCCTACACACACCCATACCATCTGAATGTCAGTTGGTGATATAGAAGGACTATTCTAAAGAGAAATTCTAAACATAAAGAGATGGGGTCCTAAGCATCTTGCAAACTCAGAACCCTTCTGCAATTACGGCAAAGCAGAGGAAGTATAAGGAAAAACCAGGGTCGGCATAATGAAATTGAAACTTTTTCCATTTGATAGGTCTTTCTCTTAAGAGGGAGGTTCACTTCCCTAACTTTCAAGCAACAAGAAAACAGGATGTTCTTTAGAGGTTCTGAGGAAATAGAGGGATAGAAAACCTTGCTCTGATTGTTTTAGTGGCCCGTGAAGCCTGGAGGCCATGGTGTGTGTTGCCGACCCTGGGTCGGTAGCTGATCTTCCACAGTAAAGAAGTGTGAGGAGTTGGACAAAAGCCAATAGCAAGAACACAGTGCCAACATTCAGACCAGACACCAGAAGCACAACCAGGAGCTGAGCACAAAGGTGGAATCAAGAGGCTGTGAAACCATCTGCATGGGGCAGACATACCACATCTGACGATGAGCTCAGGAGGCTAAGGGGAGTTGGCTCAGGCTGCAGTTTGCAACCCTCTTCAGACTCAGAAGGGGCTCGATCTCTAGTCCAGTGTGTTTCACTCTGCCACCCCCTCTTCCCTCACTCTCTTTCCTTATTGAAGTCCTTGACCTGCATTCCTTTCCATGTCTGACACTCACACGAGGCTCTCATTTTCATTCCCACACTTGTTTTCCTCCTATCTCTGGGATCAAAGGCAGTAACTGATGGGAAGTGGTTATATTTAGTGAGATTATGGAGTATGTTCTCTTTATATTATGTACTTATATTGTTTTAAAATTCCTATATAGAACATATATTATTTCTGTAATCAGAAAAAAAAAAAAAAGCTAAGTATCAGAGTGTTTAAGAAAAGTGTTACTAGAGGGTCTGGGGAAGGAGATCAAGAGGGGCACCTGCTGGGGAAGATGGCTGAACTGAGTTGAACTTTACAGAGTGGGCAGAATTGGATAGAGAAAGGCGAAGGGTAGGGCAACATCTTTCTAAATAGTTCTCTGAGTTCTACCATCATTGCTTACTTTCTCTGGGTTCTGAGGGTAGAGATGTTCTGTCTTATTTACCCATGAGCACCCAGGACCTACAATGGCATCAAGAATATAGGAGGTGTTCAATAAATGTTAATTGAATCCAAGAACAAATATTTGTTGCTAGAATTCTTTTCCTAAACTACAGATGACAACTGGAGTACCATATGCAATATATATTGGGCCTTTACACAAATTAGAAAAAGGTGTTCTCCTCTTGCTCCTCTCTAGAGCTTGTGTCTGGGACAGTCACTCATGAGTTCACTGGGGACCTGCTCCAACCCTGCTGCCTGGCCAACCTCCTTTCCAATGACCCCACCCCCAATGGCAAACAGGACAAAATCCATATACCGGATGAGCAATCAAAACTCTTCAATATGGGGGCACCTGGGTGGCTCAGTGGGTTAAGCCTTTGCCTTCGGCTCAGGTCAAGATCTCAGGGTCCTGGGATTGAGCCCCACATCGGGCTCTCTGCTCAGCAGGAAGCCTGCTCCCCCCCACCCTCCACCTCAACCTGCCTCTCTGGCTACTTGTGATCTCTCTGCCAAATAAATAAAATCTTAAAAACAAACAAACAAACAAAAAACCCTCTTCAATATGACACTAACTTTCCTTTCCCATCATAACTACTTCCAACATGTATTTTGTGCTTGAGCCACAGTAATCCTATGCTTCCCTGTGTTGGTTCCCACTACTGCCTTCACCCCAACAATTTGGTGCTTCTCAGCCAAACACCCACCATTTCATAAAGACGAGCCCTCCACATTCTGACACTGCTCTCTGTGACTGTCTAGGACCTGCATCTCCTTGCATGCTCCCCTTCTGACTCTCCTTTCATCTGACTCTTGACTCCTTCCTCATCTGAAGGTTTATTCCTGTGCTTGGGATTTAGATCAGGTTCTTAGCACGAGGTAGGCATACCGGCTTTCGACTCTCAGCTCTCTTATTTCCTTGGTCTGGTTTTGGTCTCCTCTGAACAATATCCTTGGTCTCTCTGGACAAAACTGGCAGCTTGCTTCAGGTGGACTCAGCAGTCACTTTCCACTAACCTACCCAGCACACGGTACAACCATTACAGAACCCTGACCACATGGTATTATATTGTTCCCTGACATAGTTCCACCTTTAGACTCTTGGAGCTTCTAATGGAAGTAACCACGTCTTACTATTAGGCACTTAGCACTGTGCCTGGCACGTATAAAGCAGGTGTTCAATGGATTCGAATGGGGAAAATGAAAAAATGAAACATGGAGACAGGAAACGGTCTGAGCAGAGAAAGTGGGACTTCTGGGGTAGATTCTAGGAGGAGGGAGTCAGAATGTGAAAGATCTTGAAATCCAAAACAGAAGAGGCTAGATTGGTGGTAGAAAGACATAAAGGGTCACTTTAGATTGCCGAGAAGGGAAATGACATGATGCAAACAGCATTTTGGAAGACTTATTACACGTGACAGTCAGGGTGGAGGGGAACAAGGGAGAGCTTGTCGTCATGGCAAGCATTCCACAAATGTTTGTTCCATTGGCTGGGGGAGCCCAGAGGAACTCTCACAGAAATACAGGTGTGAAGTGAGAGAATGAAGAAAAGTGCAGAAATTCAAGACTGTTCAAAGCAAAGAGAGGAGGGGCTCAGAGGCTGATAGGAAATGCTGAGGAGAGGAGAGGAGAGCCACTGAGATCAGAGTAGAGCAGAACCAGAGGCCAGGAGGGGAAAAGCTGGGAGGGGAAGCCGGCTTGGTGAGGGGGAGAGCCCATGTCTGAGTGTCCTCAGATGCGGCAGCCGGTCTATGTGCACGTGTGTTTATGTGACTGTGTAGTAAGGCACGTCTGTGACACAAACCTTGTGCTGTTCCAGTAAGTCCTCCCTCCCACTGTGCACCACCCCTGTCCCGGGTTTCATTTTCAGCCAACAAAAACAAAATTACTCATAAAATTAATGGAAACAATCTGCTTTTTCCTTGCCACAGAAAGATTTTTTTTTATTACTTTTTTTTTTTTTGCCTTTGAATCATATATCCTGTAGCTTGATTAAATCCCTTAGAAGTCAATTAAGCATTAGAGGTTTACAGTGTGAACCTCAGAACTGGTGTTTACTTGTCGCATGTAAATATTGAGGCTGTGGAAAGCTGCACTTCAGCTAGCATAATGTGTGTGTGATTTCCCTCTCTGCTGCAAAATTTATTCCTCAACATTTTCATGAAAATAAGAGTTGTTTAAAATGTCAATAAAAACTGAGTCTCTGGATAATCTCTCAGTGTAAAGTTAGATTTTTCTAATGTGATCTCTTCTATTTCTATAGGCCTTCCCTTAAAAAAAAAAAAAGGCTGTGTTCCATCTACGTTTTTTCCTTTTGTTCTCTCAAATTCTCCTTAAGGAGGCATGGCAGGTAGTACAATCCTCATCTGAATGATATTTCTTGATATAAACTGAGGACATTAAGGAACTTTCTAGATGATCTAGTTTGTGGGGCTGAAGTCAGGCCTTAACTGTAAGACCAAGTACTCTCTACTCCAACCTCCATTCCCTAAGTCCCTGAGTGCAAATGTGTCAATGTGTTTTTCAGCAATGGGAAACGCTAAGGGAACTCTTGGCCAAGCTGCAGATAACGGGGCACTAGGGGAGTTAGACGGAGACCCTACCTTGTCTGCCATCAGGCACTCACTCCTGTAGGCTTTGGACAACCAAGGCCCAAGTGTGTGCCACATGAGAGCTTCGTGGCAGATAGTTCATGTCTGTCTCCAGTCCCTCCTGGCTTCCCAGCAAAAATGGAACTGGTTGCCAGAGAACACAGACTGGAATCAGGGCTGAAAGGAGTAAGTGAGTAAGTGCCCGGCCTACAGCTCTGACCTCCAAAAAGGATCTTAAGGGAAGCAGGTTCTCCCATTTGACTTCATAGTCTGTTCTTCTTTCACAGCCCAAAGCTTCATACCTAAGACCTCTGTCACCTCCAAGCCCAATGACAATGGCTTTAATATCAAAAGGATCTCTTCTTTGTAGAAGTTACAGAGGAGCAAAAAGGCAGTGAAACTCGACCATAATTCTACTCGATCAGGAGAAAAACACTGTTAACATTTTGCTTGTATTTTTCTTATTTCTATGCATATACGAGTATCAACCTGTTTCTTTCACTTAGGGAAAGGCAGGCATACAGCGTATTTCAATGTGTCATTAAAAATTACCTTTATGACTCTTCAACAGCCATAGCATGAACTGCATTATTATTTAAACTTTTCACCAAAACTAAGTAAACTCCTTGAAGACAGGAGCACTGTGAATTTGTGATGCATTCTGTATCCCAAGCATCTAGCAAAACACTTTCATGATGAACATGGATGATGTTTATTAGCGGGGAACATCTGGCTGGAATGAATCATATGGTTGTGTTTCGGTATCTCAGCTCACAAGGAGACTCTGAAGACTGTGGATCCATTACAAACGATACTTTTACACATTTAACCTAATGTTCCTGAGCTCTTGGTGTCTGAGTACAATTAAAAAAAAAATTCAAGGCGAGAAAGTTGTATATTTAATGACAATGTTGGATGACACTGATATCTCAAATATATACTTACAAACCCAAATCATGCTGAATTCTTGCCCCGCCTCTTTCATGCTAGATCAGCAGCAAGTACAGGAATTAATTAAGTTGGGAAGGCACATGAGAAATCCAGTGAGTTCCGGATCTCCTGGACATTGGTGAGGTTCTTTGGCTTAGGGCCAGATACAGGGATGGGAAAAAGACATGAGTCCTAAAGGATACCGATTAGCCTTTCAATAATAGTTATTGTTTGGCACACTGGGAGCAAAGTGAATTTGCCTACTTGGATAACATTAAAATAAAATAACAGTAAACAACAACAAAACCAACTTTTTCAAGGGTATAGCAGTAAACATTCCATACATTTGCTTTGCATTCCTAGGATTGGAATGTGATCATTTTAAGAGTCTTCAACCTTCTTTTGCTTGACAACTCCACTAATGCTTCTGCTATACTATATATTCTTCTGCACATTTTAAAGTTGAAATGGGGGAACGCCTAGGTGGCTCAGTTGGTTAAGCGTCTGCCTTAGGCTCAGGTCGTGATCCCAGGGTCCCAGGATTGAGTCCCGCATTGGGCTCCTTGCTCAGTGGGGAGCCTGCTTCTCCCTCTCCCTTTGCCCCCCACCCCAAGTCCTGCTCTCTCTCTAGCTCTCTCTCTGAACAATAAATAAATAAAATCTTTTTTTAAAAAGTTGAAATGGGATATTTTTATCATAAATTTGAATGCTAGTAAAAGATGTAATGTTTGGCTTGCTGAAAATATTGACATTTGAAGCTAAAGATTTTACATCATTCTTTAAAGTGGGGTCAGTGGAATATAACTATATGGAGCTACCATATTCCATTAAAAAAGTACATGAACAAATTATTCTTTAACAGCTGGAAATTTTACATCATATATTTTTCCCCTTATCTTGCACTTCCATTGCACTTCTCTAACAGAATTTTATCCTAATATAATGCATTCTTATCCTGGAATATTATCACTTTTATACTCTATGACATAAATATATATAGGACTTTTAATTTATTTAAAAATTTCCCAAGAAAATTGATCCAAGTGATAAAATATTACACTATTAAAAACAACTGTTGGGGCGCCTGGGTGGCTCAGTGGGTTAAAGCCTCTGCCTTCGGCTCAGGTCATGATCCCAGGGTCCTGGGATCGAGTCCCACATCAGGCTCTCTGCTCAGCAGGGAGCCTGCTTCCTCCTCTCTCTCTGTCTGTCTCTCTGCCTACCTGTGATCTCTAGCTGTCAAGTAAATAAATAAATAAGCTATTAAAAATAAAACTAAACTTTTATTGGAAATGTATCTCTTAATGAGGTAGGTGAAGGTGGCTTCCTTTCTCCCCTGGTAAGTTGGTGTATCCCTTAGAGAACAGTGTTTATTACTAGAGTAAGTTTGGATGCTTCAATTAGAGGAGGCTTTCTGGTAAGTATAAGTGGATGTACCCTTTCTTTGTTGCCTGGAGGTCTGTATAGCTGAAGGCAATACTACATAGTAAGGCTGGATTGGGTGAGAGGATGGTTTCTCTGGTGAAGGGGAAAAAGGGCCAATGGGAAAGGTGAAGTAGCAGGTGTTCTCAAGAAGACGATTTTTAGTACAGAATAGGAAATTAGGAAAGCGTCTGGGTGTAGAGGGGCAGATTCTTCCTAGTTTGAAAACTACAGATAATATGTGATCCATGTTTTATAGGAATTTGTAATTTGATGAGGAAAACATATAAATTAACCAAATTATACTGTAGTATGAGTGCAGCAGTAAGGTACAAGGTAAAAGAGCTAGAACAATGACCTTTTCCTGGAGAAGTAAAAAAAGAAAGAAAGAAAGAAAGAAAGAAAGAAAGAAAGAAAGAAAGAAAGAAAGAAAAAGATTTAAAAAAAAAAAAAAGGTTTCTTAGGGGAATAAGTCTGAGAGTGTAAGGAAGGAGGCATTTCCATGGGGAGGGAAATAGGTCTAGGGAGCGGGAGCAGAAGGCATGTTTAGCCCCGAGAGTCTCCCTGGCTGTACTCCTGAAAGGGTTTGGGGGTTTGTGGGGTCAGGGGGAGGATTAGGTGGGAAGATAGATCTGGGCCAGATGATGTAAGTCTCCCTATTCTCCAGCCAATGGGACTGACTCAAACATTTCTACGTAGGGAGTGACTGATCAGATTGGTGTTTTGGAAAGAAAACTCTCTTAGCAGTGAGGAAGATCGATGGTGGTGAGAAATGGGAGTTGTAACTAGAGGCAGAGAAACAATTAAGGACACAGATGAGGAAGAAAGAGGGCCTCAACCCAGGCTAGAAGACAATGGGGAGTGCAGAAAAGCAAACAGACTTTAAGACAATGTTTAGAAAGGACTGATAGGCCCTGGGGGGTCACTCAATTTCTGGTTAAGAGATAGGGCACGGTGTGGAGGACACTGAACTTTCTAGTTTGGACCACTGCATTGATGGTGACATAATTACTGCATAGGAAAGGGAATACAGAGTCTTCCACTGAAGGTGGTTCTCACTGTCTCACTCATGTTTGTTTTGACGCCACATAACAGCAGATACCAGTGCACTTGACCTCACTAACTGAAAGTTCAATAACAAGATGGTGTCTCTAGGCAGGATTTAAAATTTGTTTTAGGATAAAATTTGTGGAGTGTACATAAGTGACTCTTAATAATAAAGC
Organism: Neogale vison; assembly: GCF_020171115.1. Taxonomy (NCBI): domain Eukaryota; kingdom Metazoa; phylum Chordata; class Mammalia; order Carnivora; family Mustelidae; genus Neogale; species Neogale vison. Next base: position 158,825,039 of record NC_058094.1, on the reverse strand, counting down.
AATAATCTAAAATCTAGGTCAATTGTTGAAAATAATAGTATGCATTAAGAAAAAAACTGTATATCTTTTTAAAAGCCTAGATATAAAATGAAGTTAGTCAAACATTAAAATGAGGCAGGTTGGCTAAAATTGTGTAATGTCATGTGTTTACATTTCAAAGGAGGCTATAGTTTAAAGTGGCATTTTAAAAAAAATTTAAAAGAATTTATTCTATTTACTCAAAAAAGCATCTTGTAGCTCATACAAGAACACTAGTCGTGGTAGCGGTGGAGATAAAGCTTGCTTTATCAATTGGGAAACCACTGAAGGAGAACAGTTATGGAGATGGATGGTGGTGATGGGTTATGAACACGCTGAGTATAGTTCATTATCGTGCTGAACTATACTCTGAGAAATGGTTAAGTAGGTAAATTTTACATTATACATATTTTACCACAGTAAAAAAAGATGGGGAAAAGACTGGACTGAAAACTTGGAAATTCAGAAACAAGTTTAAAAAAAGTTATTTGGTTATAATATAACAACTTAAAATAATTTTTCCTTTTTAATTGTATATTCTTCATTATAAAAAATTAAATACAACTCTCCCCCAATTGTCCCTTAAAATAAGCATGTGTATTTTTCGCTCTCTCTCAAAAAAATAAAATACAAGCTACTAACATTATTTTTGATCAGCAAATCAGTTTTCACTAAAGTGAAACGACCTCATTGTATCTTTCCGCTTATCTTCCTATGTGGACAGTACCAAGGTGTTTAATACTGTGGTCTTTACAACTACTCTAAATGTTATTTTATATTAGAAAACCTGCGAATTTATAATGCATATTATCTCTCTCTCTCACACACAGAGTCATTTATTTCTGCCATCATCAGAACTACAGGGTAAATTCCAGCACACTCTGTGGACTCATTCACGATACTTGAAACAATAAAACACTTACGCGCCAACATTTTCTCTGTATATAACATTAAAACATAAGTCCACAGTTTTACAGAGCCACAAATTCCTGGGGAGACATGTACTAAGATGAACATTTATCATTATTTTTAGGCCTGTGATGAAGTTTGACTCCAGTCTTCTCCATATCTGTGAACACACAGGGAACAACTTATCATAACATCACTATCTGACCTCTAAGGAACAGCTCATGTCATCACAGAGCGAAAGTGCTGGCGAAACATTTACCTAGATGAAAGACCTCAAGCAGTTAACCTGCTCAGCAGAGGCAATGCAACCAGGCAACAGGATAATGACCTCTATCCAAATGTGGAAGGTACATCAATTTAATACCCTGACAGCTTGACAAAAGATGACGGCAGCTCAGCAGGAAAACATTAGCCATGATAATGCAGGGTACTGTATGTGAAAAGAATGAATTATAAAGCACAATGCTATTTGGGCCGAGGAGGGATTTTTTATTTTTTATTTTTTTAACCAACTTTATATTTAGGATGGAAGTCATGCCTAAAGCCTCCTTCCATTCTTTACCTGAAGAATATCCTGATAAAAGTAAAAAGGCAGTGTGGATTAAATTGATAGCTTAAGAAACAAATCGAGTTTCCTAACTCACCCAGGAGACATCATTTCTGGCAGGCCTGCTACTTTTTGGAGTGCAAAAATCTGGGTAATGGCAAACCAGCTTAATCCATTTGAAAAAGAAGGGCCATTCAAATACGTGTGGACAAGACCTAGGCTTCCTGTGCATGTTATTTTGTTTGACTTTTAAAGAGAGAAGGTACTTGGCGCGCTTTGGGGGTGCTACTGATCTTCAGTTCTAAAACTTCCCCACTGCAAATTCAGTTGGGGAAAAACACACACACACACACACACAACCCAGTTTAATTCTAGAGTGGTAGCGTGATCATGCTTGTATGTTTATTCAAGGACCTTTACTCTGTGACAGGGGTTCAGCCTGTGAGGTTTTCTCTACACATGGCAGGCAGCTGTCAGAACCAGTGTGAGGGGTGAAAGGGCAGCCCGGCTGCTCTGTTAAATCACGGGGTTCCATCAACATCTCAGAATTCCTGCCGAGTGGGAGCTGGGAGACCACAGATTAGAGTACACTGGAGTGTGTATATTAGGTCACTCAGTGTCTATCAAAGCGATATCACGCCGGTGAGCTGTACAATAGATTTTACTGTGTTCTGTTCAAAGAAAATGTAAGGAAAGTGGACATGTGTGTAGCACACCACAGCTGAACACTGAATTCTTCTTGTCTTTAAATGGATGGATTTATTATCCACAAGATGAACGAAGAATAGGGGCGCAATCAGTAGCTTTGGAAATCATGCAAAGCTGGTGGTTTTATTCAGCTCTTGGAAGTGACTGCTTAGCAGATGCGTGGGGAAGCAGTCATGGGGCTGGGGTAGAGGCCCAGCCCAGGCGAGGTTCTGGGCTACAACAGTGTTCTTGGACTATGAACTTGGTTTATGGTCTTGGATGGTCACTTCCCCTCGGTTTTCACAAAACTTCAGGGTCCTCATCTGTAAACTGGAAACAATAATACCTATGCTATCTACCTCCCCAAATGGGTAAATGAAAAACACATTCCTAAATGAAAAAAGGACCTTAAAAAAACTGAAAGGAATGAAGCACGATGGTATAATGTGGGGCATTCCAGAAAAGAAACGTAACTTGTATTAATGGATATTTGGTCTACCTATAAAAACGGAAAATACCTATTCCTTTAACACTTATTGTTTAATTCACTTTCAAAAGAGAAAAAATATTGGTTTTCCAAGGAATCATGTAGTCTTTAACAAGATAATGGATATAAGGTGAATGGCACCATGCCTGACAGGTAAAGTGAAATTTTAAAGAGCTTACACGTTTTGTTTAATATTTTATTTCTCAATTACGACTCTGCAAGGGCTTCCTTGACTGTGATAAGCATACACCTGAGTTTATGTTAATAACAACAGTTAAACGCAAACGAAATCCTTACTGTGTGCCAGGCACTGTTCTAACCACTTTACAAAAGTTAGTTTTTTAAAAAAGATTTTATTTATTTATTTGACAGGCAGAGATCACAAGTAGGCAGAGATGCAGGCAGAAAGGAGGGAGGGAAGCAGGTTCCCTGCTGAGCAGAGAGCCCTATGGTGGGGGGGTGGGGGGGGCTTGATCCCAGGACCCTGGGACTGTGACCTGAGCTGAAGGCAGAGGCTTAACCCACTCAGCCACCAGGCACCCCTACAAAAGCTAATTTATTGAATCCACATAACCATATATAAAGTGGCCCCAATTATCAGCTTTGAGGCTCGATCACCATCTTACAAAAAATATCAGGTTCTCCATGATGATTTCCTTTTGGTCTAAATACATTTTCTAATCTTTTAAAGTGTGAACAAGACAACTACCTTGTATAAAATGGCTTTCTTTTTTTTTTTTTTTATCTCTGATATAGATACTATTCTTTCCATATTTTTTTTTCCCCAGATGAGAATATTATGTCCCAAGAAGTTAAGTGCTTTGCAAAGCAACAAAATGGCTGGCTCAGGATTCAAACACTGTATGGCTTCTCTTTCCACCAGAGGAGCCCAGAGCCCCTGCTACATGCGGGCAATGTCATCATGTCCACGTCCAATTTGGAACCCAAAACGAAGACGTCAGGTTGGGACCTAATCAATTACCCAGCAAATAGCCCCACATGCAACATGGCATTGAGACTAGGTTCACACTGGAGCCATGACCCTGTCTACGTGACAGCACTCAGCTGGGCAGTGAGGCGCTTTAGCATGAACACAAGCAATGGCCACCATGTCAAAAATGCACCTGCCAAGCAAGGGAACTGAAAGATACCTGGATGAAGGGCAACTCGAAATGTATTTCCAACATTTGCCACTCTGAAGGCAGAGAAGATACCATATAAGGCAAATGTGGGGGCCTTTGTCTTTTCTCTTTTAAATTAGAAATTTTTCATTACTGTTTGGACATAAGTTCTTGAAAATCTTTAAAAGACAGTAAAGAAATTCTTATATTGAATTCTATTTTGTGTGTTTGTTACTGGGTGACAAAAGAGTTTGGAATACAAACAGGCATACACAGAGCTGCACAGGACAGCTTTGTAGCATTCCCTTCAATAAATTCAGAGATTGTCTGTATCCAGCGACCTTTTAGGGGGAATTTAAAATTTAAAAAAAAAAAAATCAAAAAACACGGTACAATTTTTCTATACCAAAGACCCAATTATAATTCTCAGCCTCATCTTTTATGGTGACTTCTCAAAACTGAGCTTCAGTGAGCAAGAACTGAAAAATATTCCTCTTTTCTGAATGATATTCTCAAGTGAAGGAAGGATCTGGGTGCTTCCTTTCCAGCCCTTGTGGATGAATGCCCTCATTGGTGATTGATTCTTTAATGAGCTTCACCAGTGGGTGCCCAGCTCTCTCAATTTCCATAAGTAATCACTTCAGATGCAGATTGAGCTGTGTTGTTGGGACAGGTCGGAAAACCAGGGAGTATGGAAAACAAAACCTGAAATTGAGATCCACTAAAACCACATTCCCAAGCATTCGGAGACCTTACAAATAAAAAGGGAAAATGCCAAATACTTGGATGGTAAAACCAGCCCCAATAACCATCAGCTCCTAGGCTGGATCAGCATCTTATTAAAAAATACAAGGCTCTGTACTGTGATCCTCTTACGGGTTAAATTCATTTTCTAATCTCGCAAAATGCTAATGGAAAGGCATCCAACCACCTTCTACAAAATAATTTCATTTCATAGATTTTTGTCATCAGGAGGGCAGCTACAGCCTACTACATTGCTTAAAAAATTAATTAAGGGTCACTTCTAGTTCAACCACTTTGCAAGGCCATCCTATTTATTCATAAATTTTATTAATTCTGAAGCCAGTTGCTCCTCAATGGTGTATTTATGTTCAACTAGGTCAGGTCCACTGGGATGATATTTGGTCTTTCACAGCAGACACACAGAGCCTGTATGGGCAGCAGGCTCAAGCTACCCAACACATTTCCTTTCCTAAGATATGACTACATGAATTTGTTAGCCTTCTCTGAGAAAAATCTGCATAGAAATCCAGATATGCATTTCCCCAGTGCCTCCACATGAGACCTTCTCCACTTAAGGCTGTCAGTAACACACTGCCTTCTGATTAGGGAAACGGGCATTTGGCAAACAACTCATTTCTGATGGTTTGTCAAACAAAAGTAGAAGGAAACAGTGAAAACTGCTCTTTCATGTTTTACTCAAAAACTCTGCACTTGTTGACCAAACCTACACATTTTCAAACATGCTGCCACAGAATAAAATTTAGTAAAGACTTAGTTGAGATTTAAAAAAAAATTCATGCTTCTATTCCTCAATAATGCCATGACTGACTAACTTGGAGAATGATGATGCTGTAGAGAGAACTTTAAAAGTAAAAACAATTCAGAGGCAACTGACATTTAAAATGTTCAAAGGTATGTTAACAGTCTCACTTTTCCTTTCAGGAAAGGGGGCGCATGTCCTCCTTTGAGAACTATTCGAGCCATCCCCAGTTGATGGGTAAACATGTACAAGCATTTGGGATGTTCACTTTCTTGGTCTTCCTGCTCTCCATTTTACTCAGAGCAATGGGATGAACGCTACTGTCTTTTGAAACTGGTCTTAGCCAGAACTCGCTGATGACTTAGCACAGAATCTGAGAGTTGGAAGGGCTTCTGGAGACCCCAAACTCTATCCTTACTTTAGAGAAAGGGATCAAGAGGCCTCATGGAGATTAGGTGACATGCTCAAGGTCACAGCTAGTTGGTGATGAGGTTAGATTTAGTCCAAAACCCATGTTTTTGGACCCCTTATATGGCACTCATTCACCCTATCACCCTAAATGTGATGAAAGACACAGAAATGACAACAATTCCTTACAATTTCTATGTCAGCACATGATTATGAGATGCTGTTGACTCTGTGAGCTCTTTGAGGTTAGAAGAAATGTGCTGCATCCTAAATGTCACAGGCCTGGAAGTAATCAAAAGGAAGCTGGATGTTAGTTGCTACCCTGCATAATGCTTGCAACATATCTGTGGTCGGCTGCAGTGTATTATTAGAGCTTGGGTTTTGTTGTGACTGTACGAACCAAGCCGCACGGGGAACGCTGAAGAGTGATCACAAAAACACCTTTCCTTCCCCACTGTCCCTCAAGCAGCAGGGATCAAATAACTGTTTCTCGGCTGTCTGTCGTTTAAACAAAAATAGCGCCTTCCCTCTACGTGTATCTGTGGCAAGTTGGTGTTGCTTCCTCTTCTCTGTTCTGTGCTATTTTCCAGACCCCAACCTTGGATCACCAGGGGATACTGGGACTAGAAAGGACCTGACATGATGTTTTACAAATTCATCTCGGATCCCTTCAGTACGTCACAGTCTGTGTTCGATAACGGCAGGCAGTGTAGAGCTGGCAGGCAGAAAGTAGGCTGCAACGGGATCTGGGGCTTGCAGAATCACCAGCCGCCAATCTTGCGACGTGAAGGGCTTTCCACTCCAAGGATGGCAGTTTCCATCTGTATTTCAGGCCAGCTCTTTCACGAATGTTGCAAAAGTGGTGCATTTTATTCACCTGGACACAGCCTGGCCTTTCTACATCTGTCTAGGAAATCACAGGTGAGACTTGGAGGAGCCACATGGAATCCACCTGACTTCCTAACTGCACACAAATCCCCCAATTCCTTTACACTGACTGGCCTGGGCACTTCCCAGCCCGGCATGTTTCTTCATCCTACCCTACCCTAGTAGCCGCATGTGTAAAATTGGTATAGATAACAGTAGTGGCTCTCCTTGAGGGTTGTTCTGGGGACTAAATAAGTAGTTGAAAGTGCAAGACTTATACAGGATCTTGCATCTATGCATTGTGGAGATATTAGTTATTATAATTATTATTTCTACTCCATAAAGTTAAGACTTCCTCATAGTTTTGGATCTCAGTCAGCTATACTATACTTATTTTTATATCAGTGAAGCAATGGCTTGTTAAGCTAATGAATGTCCTATGGCTATACCATAATCAATTCGACCACTCACCTCTTATTGGACATTTAGTGTGTTTCCAGTGTCCTACTATGTAGATAATGTTGTAAGCAATCTTACAACATCAGGATATCTGTAAGCTATCCTGAAATTGATTCTTATAGCTTCCCTAGGAGGTAGATGCTCTTAATATTGTCATTTCCCAAATGAGGAATCTAACACTCAGAAAATACAAATACAATATGATCATGCAATTTGTTAAGGGTTACTTGTAAGACTTAAGCTCACGATTTGGGATCTCAAAACCTTAATGAATTCCTCATGCATGTTCTTATCCAAAATGGTTAGAACAGCAACTAGTTTGTGTGCCTAAAGCTGCAAACTCCATATATGTCCATTTTATTCTTACATGGACCACCTCATTCCCCAATAATTCAGAATAACAGTGTTATTTTCCTCTTGGGCCTAAGCTCCTCAATTTTAAACCCTCGGCCTATTATTAGGAATACTTACATTGCAAAACCACTAGCAGCTTCCTAAAATCTTGCACTGGCTTCTAAAGAACCTAGACACTTCCTTGCACCAATTTATTCCAGACTGTCTGGACCAGTAGGACATGGAGTGGACATGAAGAGCAATTTCAGGGACCTAAGGGGACAATACAATTACATTCTAGCAAGATCTTTGCTGCTTTCACTGGCTACAGGCTTATACAGCACATTTAATATAACCTGACTAACTACCCTGTCGGTTGAGGGGCGGGTGGATCGTCACTACTGGGAGCAGTGAATGAGCAATGAATCCTATGGGTGTTACTTTTAGGACCATATGTATTTGTGTTTTTTTTTTTTTTAAAGATTTTATTTATTTATCTGACAGAGATCACAAGTAGGCAGAGAGGCAGGCAGAGAGAGAGAGGGAGGAAGCCGGCTCCCTGCTGAGCAGAGAGCCTGATGTGGGGCTCAATCCCAGGATCCTGGGATCATGACCCGAGCCGAAGGCAGAGGTTTTAGCCACCCAGGCGCCCCTATATATTTGTTTTTTGAAAACAGAGATGATAATTGAGGAATGAGTATGTAAGTATTCTTTTTTTTTTTTTTTTTAAGATTTCATTTGAGAGAGAGCATGCATGAGAGTGGGGTGAGGCACAGAGGGAGATAAGCAGACTCCCCGCTGAGCAGGGAAGGGAGCCCGACTTGGGGATCTATCCTAGGGCCCGCAGATCATGACCTGAGCTGAAATCAAGTCTGATGCTTAGCTGACCAAGCCACCCAGGCGCCCCTATGTAAGTATTCTAAACACTTACTTTGTATTATTGCATGCACAACACTTCCCAGAGAAGGGAGTCTGACTGGCTTCTTGACCGCTACATGTCCAAACTGAGGCTGTCTTCTAGACTATATTTCTCTTCTCTAAGAGAACCTATAAACCACAATAATGGCTAAATTTTATAGATCACTTAAATATGTGCCTGACACCATTCTAAGTATTTTATATGTATTAACTCCCTTTAATCATCACGACAACCCAGAGAGGTGGTTACAGCTATTATCATTACTACCATCTTCCCCATTTTATCCATGAGGAACCAGGGGCATGGAGAGGATAAACGACTTCTCCAGGTTATAGAATCAGTAAGTGGTCGGGTGGGATTTGAAGGGGCCAGTTTGACTCTGGGTCTTTTGCTCTTTGTCACTACCCTAGGCCTAAGGGTGCCCCCAGTCCCTGCTTCTCTTATCTTCTGTCCTCTCAGCCCAAGTCACAGTAACCTGTTCTCATTCATCCTTCCCATTTGGTCTTCAACTGGTGCCTTCACAGGGCTCCTCTCCAAACTTGGACCCTTCCTTTCCTCTCTAAACAGTCTTTCTACCTTTTCCATGAGGCCATCCCTCAGAGGGAAAGGAATATAAAGGTTATCATTGAAATAACAACAAAATCACTTCCCTTCACCATAAACCTCAAATGTTTGCTGGGATTGCATGGAAAAGAAATATTTAATTAAAAAAACAAAAAGGTAGTTATTAATGCAGATATAGATTTTTTGAGAAATTGGTGCTTGAAGAGAACACTGCACCCAGTGCAATTTCCCTGTACATACATGAAACAATTAATAAATATGTATGGAGTAACTGAATGAATGAAGTCAACTTGGGACTGTGGAATTTGAACAGAAGTTTTTGAAAACCTGAACTTGGATGTTTTTGTAGGACTGCTTTAAGAAGATGCTCTTCTGCAAGAAAGACCATTTTGTCAGAATATATATGATCTAATGTTTCCATGTGTTATGAAGTCCTCCATTGAGGGGTTTCCAGCAACTCTGTCTGTGCTAATGCCACTTGCCTGCCAAAGAAGGCAGTGATTGTTCTCTTTTATGTCCTCCTTCACGAGTTTTTAAAAAATAACCAATGTTTCAGATACCAAGAGAAAAAGCTAATCTTTCTTAAGTATCAAGCTTGGAGAAAGTGGAATGACTAATTTGCTTCTCAACTTCCATAGAGATTTTTACTTCAGTGCTATATAAAAAATGTAGTTACGTTTTATGTTGGCATGAGATTTTGAACTGTTAATAGATATTATTGATACATAAATTTTAAAAAACTAAGACCCATATTTTATTTCTTATGTTCTGGCTATGTGCGGAAGGTCAAGAAAACCTAGCAGTTATCTATAGCTTTGGTGTTTTAATAATTCGGTTTAACTACTTATTTTCCAATCATATGTTAGATTTTAAAAGGCATCTCAGGCTCATTGGGGTTGTTTTTGTTTGTTTGCCTCAAGCTGTTTGAAACAGCAAAGGTAAGGATTTATTTATTTTTTGTTTTTAAAAAAATTAAAAAAAAAGATTTGTATTTATTTATTTGTGAGAGAGACAGTGAGAGAGCGAGCATGAGAGCAGAGAAGCAGACTTCCTGTGGAGCCGGGAGCCCGATGTGGGACTCAATCCTCAGACCCTGGGATCATGACCCAAGTCGAAGGCAGCCCTCCAACCAGCTGAGTCACCCAGGTGCCCAAGGCAAGGATTTATTAATAAGAGCGTATAACTAAAATAATGAAGAAGTTGACTGACTCAGTTGTAAAAGTTTGATTTCGGTACCTTCATTCCACAGCTGTTTTAGGATTAGTCCATCACAAAAATAGCTTGAGCTGTTACCTTGAATCAGAATACAAAGTTTTTTTTTTTTCCCACTGTGCTCTAGTTTTGTAGCAAAATGCACTGCTTTGAGCAGTAAGTCTTGCATTTCAGAAACCTCACTGGTCAGATTAACTGTAAATTATACGGCAAATGTCTTGATTTCTAAAAGAAGTAAATTCAGTTTTTCAGCATTACCTTCCATTTTTTCTAAGGAAGACATCCTCTAGCCTTTTGTCACACGTGTACCCCAGCTGTCCCTGCATCGAGTCTGCGCTGGGGCAGCTCCTGCCTGAACCCCCTCCATCCACCACCCCCTTCAAACCCACAATATCCATGATCCTCCCTACACTCTAGGTTCAGATCAAATCCCACCTCCCCTGTGAGTATCCCAGCCAGGAGCAGCGTCTCCCTATTCAGAATATCGACACTGAATGGACTTGATATTCCATGGTTTCTGCAGGCCTCCATCTCCCTCCCCAATAGGACTGTGACCCCCTGGGGGTCACTGATATCTACTGACTCCCTGTACGTAAGTGGAGTTGACAAATAGATTATAACAAAGAAAATGAAAACGAAGGAAATAGCAAGTCTGGGATTTGGCAAAAGCGATTGGAAGCAAACAAAGAAAATCTTTAAAAATATATACAGTATGTGGTAAATATTTGATTACTTATAAACCTGGACAAGCAAAATGAACAGATAACCAGAAACTAAATGGGGGCTACGGGTTTCAGTCATCTGTTGAACTAAACACTTCCCCACAAGCATTAGAAGGGCACAAGTTGCGCATATGAATTTGTTTTCCCTCCCTGTCATAACACACCTTTATACGCGTATTACCGGGATGGTGGCTGGAAGCTTTTCCCATCTTTAGGTCTGGGGTAAAAGGCAATTCCTCAGCCCCTAAAGTCCACAATCCCCAACATTTCTGTAAACTCCGGGGACAGGGTGATGCTTATGCTGCCACAGCCTTGGGCTCCAGGGCTCTCCCACCTGCTGGCGGGGGACCCAAACATCAAGGTTCTGCTCATGACAGATGCTGTCCGCGGGACCTGCTGAGGATCTGGGGAAGGCAAAGCCAAGAGCAAGTGGTCTTATGCCACCCAGATGGCTCTTTCCTCCCTATTATCCCCTGCTTTTTTCCCCCTTTTCATTTTCTTCATCCTGGATAAAGTAATATAGATTATTTTTAGAGGAAATCTTGGCACCATCTCGTTCTCCCAACCAAGGTGGACCTCATTTCTAAATGTAACCTCTGGTCAGTATTTCTTCAGAGAAAAGTGAGACTCACTTCGATCCCAGCTATTAAATACTGTAAACACGTCTTCCTATTACACTCATGCGTTAAAAAATGCAGTAGATGGTCAAAAAGCGCGGAGCTGGAGGGGAACCAGAAGCACATCCAACCGGCTGCTCTGTCTCCACAGCTCCCAGACCATCTGTGACTGAAGCTGCAGGTGTCCTAGAAACACCACCACAGGCAGTGTCCAGACTCTACCCATCCTCGGCTGGTAACTCCAATTTTGATCTCACTGCCTGTCTTCTTCTGGATCTGTGTCCCCACCCCCCCACCCCAGATGCACAACTCAGACTTACAGCCCATTTTGTTTCCTTCCCTCTCTGCTTGAGGCCGTCATGCTCTGCAACCCAGGGGCCCATTTCAGGTTCCCTTGCTCCTGCACAGCCTCTGCTCCCCTGTGGTACACACAGCAAAGCTGGGACCCAGCTTTAGATAATACAGGCTCTGAGCAACTGGCTATGGGTAACTGGTAAGTAGATCTGCTTTAGATTTCCAAATTTCCAAGTGTTGAGGAGTCTCATGAAGCCGAGTTATTCAACTCTATGGAATGCTCTCTTTCCTACCACAGGGGCAATGAACAGAAGAGGCAGAAGGGCAGTCAGTGACCACACCTGCGGAGCTAGCGGCAGACAACAGCGTCACCATGTGGAACGGCTGGTCAGTAAACCAATCTATGGTGGTGACACTGTTAGATCTGAGCACCAGAAGGAGCCCATTCCATACCCTCCAATCACCTTCATTTCTTTCTTGGCAAAACTGTCCTTACAATTTGTTTTTAGTTGGAAAACACAGTATCCTGTGGTCATGACACCAAGCCAACATTTTCTCTGGTCCCAGTTAAAGGAAATACAAAGATGCCAGAAAATATTTGTCCAAACAGTGCTGTTTCTCATTAGAAGGGTATTTGCAGAGCCCAGTTACTGCAATATCAACTCTGTATTTTTCTGTTACTACGAAGCTCCCACATGAAATAGGCACTTTTTTTTTTCTATTAGTAGCATATCACATTTGTTGGGTAGTAAAGAAAGTGTTCACAGATACTAAAAGTCTTTATCCTGTGGTAAAGGGACATCACTGAAAATGGAAAATTTAATTTCCATTCTCTTTTGGTGTCATGAAGTTTAAGAATGTAATTTTTCTGAGTTGCTTCAAGATAGCCAGCATATTAAATATCTACCCCCCCCACTGCCCACCTCATGACCTGACTACATCTAGCTGCAGAAGAATGTTAACGCTTTGTCCGTCAGTTCTTTACCTCTGACAGGGCAGCAAGACCACGCACTATATACATCTGCCCTGGAATGGCCTCTCATGGTCCACCTTTTCTATAGTAATTTTCGATACCATGTAACTTATCTTGGAAAGGATACATGACTTTGCAGAGACCACTAGTCAGGAATTAGAGAATGTTCCACATCAATGGAAATTCGTATGCAAGTTGGGACCAATTCCACATCTCCAGTGTAACAAGTCTGGAAGTGCTATGCCTAACTGGGATATCAAAAATGTCTATGTTTGGCAAATGGCTATTGTGAGAGAAACAGGAAGTCTCTCGGGAGCTGTGGAAGTCATCACGGCTTTGGAGAAAAACAGTAGCATCACAGATGGTCAGTGCCAGACCAGATGCTGCTGTGGCCAGGATGAACTTGGAGCGATGAGCTAGGAGGGCCAATCAAGAGTGCTCATGGTAAGGTGGGACTCCATATGGAATTACTTCTGGATGACAAGGACAGTAGCCACCACTCACTGTTTGTGGCATGCTAGGAATCCCAGACATGACGCCCATCTACCCAACCATCCTGCCAGGTCAGCATATGGGAGTGCTGAGCACTTTCCCCAAAGCAGGCGAGTCCTAGTCTAAGTGCCATAGGTGGGTCATCTCAGTCACTCCTCAGCACAAGTCATGAGATGTGACTGTGGTCACTGCTGCAGTCTAAATGGGGCAGGGTGGGGGGGCAGTTTCTGTTCTCAAGGCCACAGTCAGGAGGCATCAGAACCCAGACAGTTGACTCTGAAACTGGAACTCCAGGTGGCCTGCATAATGGCCTGATGTCTCTCAGGGAATAGGAGGCACCTGACAGCCCTCCTCTCTCCATGAATTCTCCAACAGCTTTGTGAGATCAATGTTACTGTCCTTACTAGGAAATAAAAGAAAACAGAGATTTAAGGACTTGCCCCTGGCTACACAGTGAGAAATGATGCCACTGGGATTTGAACCCAGGTCTGTCTGAATATGAAGTACAACTAAAAGCACGGTGTGGCTCCTGAAGAACCTGACATCGTGAGCCTGTTGTTGTCATGGATAAAAGCTGACTGTGGCCAGAGTTTCGGCGCTCATCTCCCCATCTCAGGCGACATGAGATCTTGCCTTTCGTACTGATACACAACTTCCCTTTGTACAGAGAAAACATGAAATGTGTGACACAGCAACAGTCTGCAGCAAACAGCATCCCCATCCAGGATGGACCCAGACTCAAAATGCTTTGTCCACGTGGTTCCCTGTCTGAAATGCTTTTGAGCACTTAAGATACCTAAGTCACAAGGGTGGAAATTAATCCTGGAGACATGTAATGCACAAAATATGGAAATGACAGCTGCTTAAAATAAAATATAGACTGTATCATCCAAGTGAAGACTGATCCCAAAACGGCATGTCAAACCACTAACATTTCCTCAACTGCTATTTATTTGCATGTTCTCTAGTTTTGTCTACAGCGTTTTCATGGGTCTGCTCATGTTCTAAGTGCTGGGCATGCAAGAGCTCAGTGCCGTATAAATAGTTTCAAATGCACAGAATGTGACGGAAATCTCATTTGAAACCATATGGCCTTTCACAAATGCTCCAAATGGCCACTACTCAAAGGTACAAGATTTAAAAAGTAATCCCGCCACCATTAAAAATATATGAATAAATAAATGACGGCAATGACTTCCTTTTCCCTACTGGATTTGTGGACGAGTTGGGGAGTATGAATTGCTTCTGCTCTGTGGCTGATTTTCAGTTCAGATAACTCATCTTTATTCATTTCCTTTCAGTCGTGATGAGCCATATTGAGAGCAGCTGTAGGCAAGAGAAAAAAAAAAAAAAGGATCTCCTCACTCCCTCCTTTAAATCGTTGTCAAACAGCCGTTATAAAGAATCCATCTGGGCTCAGTGCTTTGCTGGGCACCCAAGAAATAATAGAAAACAGGAGAGAAAAAAAAACCAATTTAAGCTGAATCTAACAAAGAGATTTAAAAATTACCCAAACACATGTTTTGGGGGAAAAAATCAACCTCAGGATGATTTAATGCAAAGTCGGGGAGACCAGGCCTAAAGGAAGAGTATACTTCATATTAAATGCAAAACCATACCCAAACAAAATGTACTTTAAAGGTGATGGTCACTGGTCAGGAGCGGTCTGGCAGGGATTTCTAGTAAGAGTTACTTAAAAAGTTAGAAGGTGGTAAGCAAGCATCAATAAGCCAAAACTCAAAATGTAATAAGACTAAAATGATATGGGAAAACAACCTGCATGAAGTGAAATGAAATGAGAAATGATTTGCATTAAAAACTGAGTTTTTATATCTAAAAAAGTCTTTCTCAGTTTATACAGCAAATGATTCGGGGGTCAAAATGCAAGTTTTCTTTTTTTTTTTAAATTTTGGATGAATGATGAATATTTTTTGGATGAAGCTTGGTCTGAATTAGAAAGTAAATGCTTTTAACATTTTACTTAAAATTGTCTCATCTGTTGTAATACATCAACCCAACACAAATCTTGCTTATGGATCATTCTACTCTACTTCAATGACACAAAAACGGCTTGAGTTTCAAAGGGGAGACTTGGCAAGTGATTACTGCATAAAATATCGTAGTCTTGTTTACTTTACATTTTTGTTCATGCGTTTTTAATGGTTACATGAACCAAATGCTTAGGCAACTGTGCCGGAGATGAAATGAATGAGAAACAAAGATCTGTTAGAGGGCAAGCTGGAAGACTAAATGCTTTGCAAGTTTTCTTTAAAATACAACAGAGCAAAGAAGAATTCTTAGTGTCTGAAAATGACCATGAAAGCACAGTGACTAAGATTCACAAGAAAAGTTTTAAGATACTAGAAGGAAAAGTCAACAAAAGAACCCTCAGAATACACACACAAAAAACTCAAGCTCTTTTGCTTTCGATTTATTGCTAGGGAACGGTTTTTACTTCCCATCATTTCTGAACTCTCTGCTATTTTGGCACAGCGGAGTACCCGCTTCCTTGTGACCTTAAGCCTTCCGTGGCCCCCACAGTTTGATTCTCTACCTCTGCAATCTTCTCGTTCTCTGTAGCGGGTCTGTCTTCCTTCCTGCTGTTTCCATCTCCACTTGCCTCCTGCAGGCCAGGGTCCTGAACCTGACTCTCTCCTGGGAGTCCGACCACTTCTTTTTTTTTTTTTTAAAGATTTTATTTATTTATTTGACAGACAGAGATCACAAGTAGGCAGAGAGGCAGGCAGAGAGAGAGAGAGGAGGAAGCAGGCTCTCCGCGGAGCAGACAGCCCGATGTGGGGCTCGATCCCAGGACCCTGGGATCATGACCTGAGCCGAAGGCAGAGGCTTTAACCCACTGAGCCACCCAGGCACCCCGAGTCCGACCACGTCTATGTCACCACGTCACTCCTGATCATTCCCAAATTGACACAGCTTTCCTCAGTCTCCACTCCACAGCCTACAGACACCAGCCTGTGTCCCTCCACCATGGTGTCAACTTCAGTATGGTCCGAGCCACCTCCATCACTAAAAAATCTATTCCCCAGGCTTAAAATTTTTGACTTTCTTTTTTTCAAACCTTTTCCTCTTCCTTGGCCAATAGAGCCTATCAGCCCCTCAATCCTACTGATTTGTCAAAGATTTCCCTCTGTATTTTTCTTCTCATTAACTGAATCTAGGCTCTCACCACCTCTAGCCTAAACTATTGCCGTAATAATACTAATAACAATTCAAAAGTGTCAACCATTATGTGCCAAACATTGCTCTGAATGCTTCATATGAATACTCTCATTATCTGGGAAGAAACTAAGTACAGAGATGAATTTATCTGACCAAGGTCACACAGCAAGCAAAGCCAGGATGTGAATCAAAGGTGTCTAACCCTGGCATTCTTTGGCGCTATGTTGAATTGCTTCTCACAGAATCTCTCCTCCAAGCCATGTTGCACACTACATTCACTTTCTTTCTCTAAAATCGTGGTTCAAACGTGGCAATATGTATTAGCAACCTCAATCATTCATACCTATGGGCTCAAAATTTGAGTTAAAATTTCTGGAAATTTATCCCAAGAAAATAATTAGTAATGTACAGAAAGACTAATACCCAGGGATCTTCACTGTAACATGATATACAACAGTTCAAAAATGGAAACAACTTTAATGTTCAATGAATTGTGGCATTTTCATACAGGGGAATACACACCATTAAGAAGGACATTGCAATGTCCACAATAGCCAAACTATGGAAAGAACCTAGATGTCAACAGATGAATGGATAAAGAAGATGTGGTATATATACACAATGGAATACTATGCAGCCATCAAAAGAAATGAAATCTTGCCATTTTTGGCAACGTGGATGGACTAGAGCATATCATGCTTAGCGAAATAAGTCAAGCGGAGAAAGACAACTATCATATGATCTCCCTGATATGAGGAAGTGGTGATGCAACATGGGGACTTAAGTGGGTAGGAGAAGAATAAATGAAACAAGATGGGATTGGGAGGGAGACAAACCATAAGTGACTCTTAATCTCACAAGACAAACTGAGGGTTGCTGTGGGGAGGGGAGTTAGGAGAAGGGGAGTGGGGTTATGGACATTGGGGAGGGTATGTGCTTTGGTGAGTGCTGTGAAGTGTGTATACCTGGTGATTCACAGACCTGTACCCCTGGGGATAAAAATATATTGTATGTTTATAAAATATAAAAAATTAGAAAAGCAAAAAAAAAAAAAGAAGGACATTGCAGAAGAGTATTTGGTGATGGGGGAAAATGTTTTTAAGTTTTATTCAGTAAGAAGAAAAAGTGGGTTATAAAAGTTTAATATAGAGTATGGATTCAATTTTATATAAAAAAGGCAAAATAAAAACAAAATGCCAAATATACCAAAATGCTAACCAAAATTATTTTGAGGTATTGGAACTCTAAGGCATTTATTTTCATGCTTTTCCAAAATTTTACGATCAGTATATGAACACTGTAATCAGAGATCCTTCCCATGATAAATGATACTTAAAAAATAATATTCATATCTCACTGCTTCTAACAGTGTCATTTCCTTGCTCAAGAGCACAATAATGAATACTTATTATCTGTTACATTAGGTTGAAAGCTTGCATGCCTTCAAAGCAAGCTCCTTTGTCTAAAGCTTCTTGGTTCTTGAATCCCAACCTCTGTGTCTTTCCAGGAGAATGACCCCAGCCAGACTGGTCTTTTCAACAGGCTTCCCTTTCCCATCCCCCACCAGCTCTGCAGTTGGTCAAGGCCCAACCAGGGCCTCACATCACTCACACCTCACCGATGCAGATGCATCAATCCTCCACTGGATTCTTAGACTATAACTTGGTTCTATTTATAACTGTTTGGTATTTCTTCCTAGTTTTACCATGTATGGAAAATGGCACTCAACCTGTACACCACACAGCTATTATAAAAAGTCATTATTTAGTAATGATGTATAGTTACACAATCAGGCAAGTGGTAATAATATTTCCCCCATTTAGCAAAGTAGTTTTATTATTTACATTCTGGTCTTAGTTGCTATTCTCTGTCTTCCTCATCACATTTTTCACACCCTGGCCACATACAGTACTTCCCACCTAAATTAAAATCATATATTTATATATGTGTTTCTCTTGCTTAAATGTGAGTTCCTTGAGTGGAATAAAAATACATGACTAAGTTTTACTGCCCCAGCACATAGGACATAGAAGTTACTCGATAAACATTTATTGAATGGATTACAGATTAGTGGAAATAGGTAAATCTGTATCTAAAATAAATACAAATAGTTTGAGGAAAATACTGGAAGCAACTTTTATGACTTATGACTGATCTAACACCAGCAGCAGAAATGAGTAAGATCTCCATGAATGGAATTGTTAGAGCTAAAAAACAAATCCTCTCTCCAGTAAGCTTTGCCAGATACCTAAGAGATGCGTAAAAGTTAATCTGAAAATATAATGTAATTCTTACACATCATACTGATTTCTTACATCAGAAGACTGTCCCTATCTAGAGATTTAATGATCAAATGGGTGGTAGGAGGAGGAGGGAAAAATAATTTTCACTGATTGTGAAAATTCTCAGGTGGCAATTCCAGGTGTTACTTTTTCCCACTATATTCTTTTTTTTTTTTAAGATTTTATTTATTTATTTGACAGAGATCACAAGTAGGCAGAGAGGAAGGCAGAGAGAGAGAGGAGGAAGCCGGCTTCCTGCTGAGCAGAGAGCCCCATGAGGGGCTCGATCCCAGGACACTGGGATCATGACCTGTGTTGAAGGCAGAGGCTTTAACCACTGAAGCCACCCAGGCGCCCCTTTCCCACTATATTCCAAGTAACTCTACAGTTGCCATGTATCTGTGGAGACTGAAAGATCACACCATGATTCACAAGACGTAACACTGTATGAATAAGCGATCTATATATGGGGAGCTATAATTTTTCTATGGAACTTTGGAGAAGTTGTAACCACAGGAGGAAAGTCTGATTGGTTAATACAGCCAATCAAGCCATGGGTTGTGTTTCAGAAT
Organism: Neogale vison; assembly: GCF_020171115.1. NCBI lineage: Eukaryota > Metazoa > Chordata > Mammalia > Carnivora > Mustelidae > Neogale > Neogale vison. The sequence continues at coordinate 158,805,872 of NC_058094.1, read as the reverse complement.
ACCATCATCTCAAATACCCAGGCTTGGTTTTATATAATACAAGGGTGTAACTCCAACTGAGTCTGCATGCTCTAAGCGTTCTCCCATCTCATGTTGACCTTAATTTCCATTTCTTTAGACTATTTCACTTCTCTGAGCTCAGTAGGCCATAACATTACATCATAAGTGGGCAAAGCTGAGACTCATCTTTCCATTTTAGTGACCATATAATGTAGATATTTAAGTACTAGTGGATTCTGTCATACATCTAAGCATGAACCTGGATTAAAGGGAAAATATGCAGGGAAAAAAGGGAAGAATTTTTCCTTTTCTTCATCTATGGGATCATGAACAAAAGTGCCCTTTGGGACGAAATGAGGAAGTACAAGAGGAACCCCATTCCATACTACTTTTTATTTATATTGTTGTAAAAGCATGGCAAACATTATTAAAATTGAACTGGTAAGAAATCAACTAGAGAAATAAAAATCAGGAAATAAAGAAGGCACGATTTGCAACGGAACCCCAATGGAACTCTGAAGTTAGGGGAAGTCAGTCCCCCCACTTTATAGGGTAACCATGCTTCCCCTGGGCTTTTACCAGGGGAAGGCAATGTTTTGCATGAATGAGAACATGTGAGATCCATAGTTATCTGGATCTGAATAACAAGGAGCCATTTTTAATAGGGCCAACCTGTATCAGGGATATGATCTGAAATGAACAGACTTTGGGAAAGAGGAGGCTCCCACGGGACCTGTAACTGTTAGCAAATCAGACTCACTCTAACACTGAGAATTTGAACTCTTTGTTCCGCACTACTAGACAGCCTGAAGACCCAGGTCTGGGCAAGGAAGGGATAAGGGCAGGGGCAGAAGAGTTAAGCAGAAGCAGATGGAGCGGTCTCTACAAGGGGACTCTAGTTTTAAGAAAAAATTATGCCTGCTTTATGGGATATACAATCCTTGGGACATTGCAGACATTAAATAGCAAATATTAGTAGTGACATCTCTGTCCCTTAGTGGACAGTTTTCCCACATGAACAAAAATATTTTATGCATTAATGAGGCAAATAATCAAGGAATATGGATCTTGTGTTTAGTACACTAAAATCTATTTGGATTAATGTCCTGAAAGACATAGCTGCATCAAATTCTAAATTCTAGTACTCTTTAAAGAGATACAGTTATATTATATTTAAGTATATACAGAAACAAGAGGAGGTCTAATTTTATCAAGCAGATGTCCTTCACCAATTCACTTGGACTTAGCATATTAACAGTGACTTTAACATGCCTGAAAACAGTTTTCTTAACAGGATAAAGGTTGTCTTTTACATTCCTCTTCAGAACCTTTACTGACCTAGTAAACTACTTTTCATGGATGACACAAAGGCCAAATTCACTAGGCCACTTGACATACCAAAAATTAAAATACACACACACACACACACACACACACACACACAGCATATAAACACTAAGCTTTTCTAGTTTTTTTTATTATTTTTTAAAGATTTTATTTATTTGAGAGAGAGAGAGGGAGAAGGAGAAGCAGACTCCCCCTGAGCAGGGAGCCCAATGCAGGACTCCATCCTAGGACCCCAAGATCATGACCTGAGTGGAAGGCAGATGCTTAACTGACTGAGCCATCTAGGGACCCCAAGCTTTTCTACTTTTTTAGACAAATATGTTAAAAAAAAGTCTGAAAAAGAGTGTAAATATATTACATTATTTTATTATAAAGCAACAAAAGTAAATGAACTGACTGACTACATTTCACCTAAACAAAAAATTAATTATTGATCTAGCATATTTGATTTAAAAGGAAATTTAGGAAGGGGAATTACATTCACATAAATGCTTTAGGGGTGCCTGGGTGGCTTAGCTGGTTAAACAGGCCACTCTTGATTTCAGTTCAGATCATGACCTCAGGGTTCTGGGATCGAGCCCCAGGTTGGGTTCCTTGCTCATGGGGAACTGGCTTGAGTGTTCTCTCTCCTTTTCCCTCTGCCCCCCACCCCCACCCCATACTTTTTCTCTCCCTTAAATAAATAAATGTCTTTAAAACAAAACAAAACAAAAATAAATAAAGAAATGCTTAAAACACAGAATGTGCCCTTGTAAACAAGCAGCAAGCAGGAGGTCTTACATCTATGGCATTAAAAGCGTTAAGGGTGCCCCTAGATGTCTCTTCCACTTCCTCTCAACTGAAGGATTTCACAATTTTTTGGATTTATGAATAGGCCAGGCCAGTTGGCATCTTGAACTCAAATGACTCTATCTAGATCTGTCCCTTCCTTACCTGTTGGAAAGAGACAATTCCCCTCACACTTGGAACCCTGAAGCCATTTAAGCTGCTTGTCCCAAAACTGCAGCATGGGACCTTACACCATTCTTCATCTCCTGCCACTCAGCCTCACTAAATAAAAACTATAGTGCCTTGTTAGCCAACAACTGAGCATGAAATCCCTACATTGCAATACCCTACCCTTCGAGTCAATCAATACTACTGTCCCCCCCCAAATTATAGATCTGGATGCATCAGGTCAATAAAGGAGAGGGGGAAAAAATGGAGCGGAATAAAATGAATGTATCATCGGAACCGAAACATACCCATACGGCATATTGAATTCGATATAGTGAAATTAGTTGGTACATTCACATAAAACAGTTTAGAGCTGGCTAACAAAACCAAGACACATGCTATTTAATGTCATAATCCTGCTCTGAACTTGCCAGGACATACAGAATAGGGAAAACTAGGGAGACAGATACGCGGCGAAGAAACAAGCTTTTGTCAGGTCTAAAATTGCTAACAGATTAGAGTGTGTCTGACAAGGCACTGAGATTGTAACATATGTTCTTTTTAAGGAGTATTAACATTTCATGCATTAGCTACATGCTAGCTGAGAGAGCTGGAACCACTAAGCACTAGGAGTTGTCGTTTGCAGGAGCCCGCAGTACGCCCTTGGGATCCATCCTGAGCACGTGTCTGAGGACGTGGGATGCAGGAAAGGTGGCGCCAAGGGTGGGAAAGCCAGGACAGAACGCAAAGAAATAGGCTGTAACATGGGTTGAAGGCGGGGCTAACTTTTTTTCTTGAAGGAGCTCCCAAAGGGAAGGGCACATTCACAAGAGGGAGGGAATATTTTGAAAGAAAGCTCTTTTTAGCATTTCCTTCCACCGAAATAACATTTCCCACCGAGTACTGATTCCCTAGTTGTAGGGCTTTTCTTTCTGTATCCTGAAATGGCCATTTTGCTTCCATCTCTCGAGATGGTTCTTTTTCAAGAGGGTAAAACTATTTTAGTGCTGAATAATTATTAATATTAAAAATAAGCTAGGACTTCTGGTTCATCCAGACCACTCAAAAATCATTTGGCCTCTAATACAGGGCCCAGGTTTCCTAACTGTACACATTCATATCTAGTGTGTTATGTTTTTATAGAAAAAGTCCACGACTTTAGCTGTTTGGTCTATAGGCCCTTTACAGCTCAGTTGGTTAAGCATCTGCTTTCAGCTCAGGTCATGATCCCAGGGTCCTAGGATGGAGCTCTATGTCTGGCTCTCTATGCAGCGGGGAGCCTGCTTCTCCCTCTCCCTCTGCCTGCCACTCTGCCTACTTGTGTTATCTCTCATTCTGCCAAATAAATAAATAAAAATCTTTAAAATGTGCTCATCTTAAGGTTAAGCATAATTCTAAATATAGATCAGAAGAATAAAAGCTGTGAAGTATTATCATACCAAGAGAGAAATAACTTCAGAGTTGGTTTGTTATCTTGGGTTATTTATGTACCTATCCAGATTTTTATGGGAAAAAAAAAAGTTGGGTTTGGATCCTGGGCAACACAGTCTTCATATGTAATACGTTAGTAACATCTATGATATAGGGAAAGATATTTACCATATATGCAAACATAATCTGTTAGGGGAAAAGCAATTTATATGCTGAGAGAGATAGAAAGAAGAAGTGAGAGGGAGAGAGACGGGGAGAGAGGGCATGACTCTCCAATCATTTTGAATTATATGAAAAGGTAAATAAGCAGGGCACACAATTTTGACAAGGTTCCACATCAAAGATAAGTTTATAAAAACAGAGATAACAGGGGACTGGGGAAGAGTTTTCTCATGGAGAGAGGAGTTGATTTAAGATGGGAAATAATGAGTAGAACCAATATTTTTCATCAGAGAAGTGTTACAAGTAACAGAGAGCATTAGCTAGATTTTCCTTTTTCAAAATTTTCTTTTTAATATTAAAAATTATCTTGGAGAGAGAGAGAGAACACACTCAAAGAAAGAAAGATCTGTATGACCCATCTGCTTCTTTCATGTGATAAGACCATGGGAAGATTGGTGTGTGTGTGTGTGTGTGTGTGTGTGTCAGAGAGAGAGAGAGAGAGAGGAAGAATAGAAGACAAGATAGAAGAAGGAGGGGGCGTATAGGAGACCTGAAAGGTGATGAGCAGATATGTTTTTACTTCTGTACCAATCTGGTGTATCTGGCCCACTTAACATGGACAAGTTTTATTACTATGTCCTATAAGATATCTGATTTAAAAAGTTCAGTGAAACTGGGAGAATAAAATATTCTAAGTACTATTTTTTTAAAATGGAGGGAAAAAACCCTCATTGGTGCGTGTGTGTGTGTGTCTGTGTGTGCAATGAAAGAAAAATGGAGGACAGAAAAATGGAGGCTAGAAAAACTGTTCAACAAGGAAGAAACAGAAGTTGAGAGGAGTGACTGGAAAAGTTTATAAAATCACAAAGGACACAAGTGGGGGTATCCACGATGCTCACTGTCTGTACAGCAGAGGCAGGTAACCCTCTCTGAAGTTTAAGAGACTCACTTAGGACACGCAATAGGAAGGGCTTAGATTTATACAATAGGCGGCTGTTCAAGAGAAAGCATCCAGGGAAAAATTGCAATAGGCACTAAGAAGCAAGCTTTGGAACATTTGGGAGGCTAGATTCTTAACAGGTTAATAAAGGAAATGCATCCCCAGCTTTTGAACCTCCCCTCCAGTGCCCGCACCCCACAGACTGAGCAAAGGTGCTGGGCCTGGAGAGCCACTGGTTCCATTCTCTCGATTAATGCAGAAAAAGGAGCATGGATTGGGAACGTTGCATTAGTATCGCTGCCGTCAACCCTAGTCACTAATGACCCAATTTGGGGAGGAGGGGGCAGAGGGGAGAAGGTTCCAGTCAAACAACAGTACTGTCTGAAAATGTAAAAGATCTTTTCTGAGGTAATTAAAAAAATTTTTTGGCGACTTTAAAGACGGGCTTTCTTATGTGCCGCGCGGCATAGAACAGCTTGTAGGCTGCAGATCAATAAATTCCAGTTAACTTTCAAGTCATGTCGGCATGCAGCCCTGACTGGTTTATTAATGTAAATTTCAGCCTTCTAAAAAGGTATGTCTAAAGGAATACGGCACTATACGGATGGTACTGAGTCTGCTCCATCAGAACAGGCCTTTGCATATACCGGTTACCCACATCAATAGGGAATCTTAAACTGCCGGAGAGAATAGGTCACCCCTCCTTCTGTCTCATTCAGTTAGTGTTTTCCTTAGGAAAATCCTGAGAACCATTTCTTTTTGTTTTTAAGAGTACCAGACCTCTGAACAGCAAGTATCTATGGCTTTCCTCACGCTACTCCAGCAACTAGTTAAGAATTTAAAAAAAAGAAAAAAAAGGTGCAAATGGAAGGAAAGAAACACAATCTCAATGTTTAAATTTCTTTGTAGGGAGGAAGGTCCGCCATCGTCTCTCTTCTTTCTCTCTTCCCTGCCACTATGTCCCTGGAACCCACTGAACTGTAAAAAAAAAAATAGCCTAGAAATGAAAAGTGAGGAAGAGCTCATGCTTTTCCTTCAATTATCTCTCCCTTGCATGCTTTCTTACCTTTGATTCTTTACCTTGTTTGCTTTTGCTATACATTTTTAAAAAGCCCTCAAATACCTGTCAGGCGAATGATCCCTTTTGCGGACTAGCTTCTAGGCATCAGGACAATCTGGAATTCCTGCTCCAAAAAGACCAATATTTTACGAAGTACAGACTAATTTTCCTCTTAGGTTATGCCAAAAATGACTACAATAACACAACTGTAGTTCAAACAGGGCATCTTCAAATTAAATGGTTTCTGGGTGATCTGTGTTCCCTTCTCTCTTAAGGTGACATAAATAAGAACAGGCTTCTGGAATCCATGAAAACTGGCCAGAGACGAAAGCTGCACAGGAATTCTCCTGCACTTATAAAATGTTTATTCTGAAGGAAATATTTATGAGATGTAAGACTATCTGAATTTGGCCCCTAATAATAGTATCTTAAGGATATGTTTTAAAAAACAAGTGCTTATGTAGGAATCTCAGATGTTTTCAGACCACTCGGGCCTTCATGGAATTTATATAGAACATTATCATTTTACTAATAACGGAGATATGTGTTTTAAGAGCCAACTGAAACAATATGGAACACGAGCCCAATTTTCATGTTGAGAATTTTAGATGGAAGACAGGTTTACACTTTTTATTTCTGACTGCATTCAGTTTTAATCAAGGTTCCTGGAGCTTCTCACTAACAGTGAAATTGTATTTAAATAGGGCCTTTAGGGTTTTTGAGTTACAGATTAATTAACTCAATTTGGACAGGGTTTTGAGGGCAACTCTAGCTCTCGCATCTCTAATTTCATCTCCGGAGGTAGTCCAAGTTCCTCGAGACATCAGCAACTAAGTAACTGCATAGGCTCAGAAAGACCGTGATGGAAGCATCTGAAACAATGGGATGAGGCACTACTAGTTGACATTTCCAGTCCCTTGTTGAACGAGGCTAGGACAGCAACTGCATCACTCAGTGGGATGTGGGCAGTGCGACCAAATAGTTCATGTCTCAGTTTCCCACTCTGCAAACACCTGAGTCAGAAGGCGGTTGTGTGGACTAATCAGTGCTCAACATGGATGCCTGGCATGGTGAGCGCTCAGTAAGTAAGATGCTGTCACTATTATTCTTATAAACCTGATCACCATGTTTCATTGTGCAAGCAGAATTCTCTAGAAATAAACGACAAAGGGAAAAGGTTTGGGAAAAGGTTCAGGAAGAATAGCACATGCATGATCAGACATTTTCGGATTTTCTTCCTTGCCCTTCTCCGGCCCAGACACCCACTCTTGTACTGTGTTGTCCAGGGCCACCGCGTTTCTGGCCCACTTCAAATACACTCCGGACTTTTTAGCCTTTCTGTGCCTTTAAGTGACCCTCTCCGGAAGCCCGTCCCGAACTATAAATATCCCCCATCATCTTCAAGTCTTAGCTCACTGCTGTCTTCTCCACGAAGTATTCCCTGACTCCGAGGGGACTGTCCCTGCTCTGTTTTCCTTGGACTGTATTTATATTTATATAACTATACTTCTCACCTCTTACCTTGAGCTAGTGATCCTCTTTATCTTATGTCATTTAGTGTATTTACGTGACACTAAAGGACCACTGTTACAGACTGGGTGACGTTCCTCAAAATTCTTATGTTGAAGCCCTGACCTCCAATGTGGCGGTATCTGGGGTTGGGAGGTAATTAGGCTGAGATGAGTTCATGAGGGTGGGCCCCCATGATGGGATGCGTAACCTTATGAGAGAGGGAGAGAGACCAGAGCCCTCCCTCTTTCTCTCTGCTATGTGAGGACATCATGTGAAAGTGGCCACATATAAGCCAAGAGGAGAGCTCTCACCAGGAACCAAACATGCCAGGACCTTGCTCTTGGACTTTCCAGCTTCCAGAACAGTGAGAAATAAATGCCTGCTGTTTCAACCCACCCAGTGTATGTGCTTTGTTATGGCAGCCTGAGCACACTAACACAACCAGGGCATCAGACAGCTCACAAATCTATATGTGATTTGTTGGCCATTTGTTGATACATGTTTGCCAATTGTCTTCTGGTTCCCATTCATCTGGGCCATTTATTTCCATGAATATCTTTCTTCCGTGGAAACTTGTTAGATTCTTTTCAGTTTTCTCCTGGTTCCCCAGCAACTAAATGCAAATATTTCACTTTACGTGCAACTATGCTAGATGCTATGGAATACATTGACATCAAGAAGCTTTATAGTCGGTCCCCTTGGAAGTGGAAGGTAAATACATATAACAGTAAAATTAATCTAATTACCGAAACAAAAAGACTCCGAGGCCAATAAAGGCCAAGGAGATAACGTACATGAGGGAAGCATGTTACATTAATTTATATAAAGAAATATGCTCTCGTCAATTTTTCTTCAACAACAGGCTCCTTTGGCTATTTTTACATTTGTCATTTAGGACAGAGACATCGTTACAAGTGATGTCTCAACTTTTCTTTTACCTCTGTCGTATGGTAAGCCACAGCAAAAAGGTGAAGGTGAGGACTACCCGGTTCCCAGCCTCAGGGCAGAGACTGTGGCCAACTTTAGAGCACAGCCTCTTCTAAAGAAGGCACGACTCAACCCACAACCGTAGCTGATGGCTGCAGTTAGAGAACACCAGAATGGTTCAATCGTCCTTTTCTTTTTAATGAGATACAGAAAAATGTGGATTTTTATGTAGAATCTACATAGTTGTCAATGCTGGCTCTTACCATAAAGGTTTAAAAACACTGTTTGAGGCAAATCCAACGTGTGTGGCCAGGGTCTGCTAAAAGCTGCCAGGTAATGGTCTCCAGAGTGTTCTGGAGAATCAGAGCAAAACAAATACTTGTAGTGTGGAGCTCTGCATGGGGAAGAGTTCCCAGACAGGATGCTGAGCAGGACACATCCACAACGTATTTCTGCCTTTCTTCTGACCCCTCCCTCTCTCGTCTGTGCTGACCTTTCCCCACAGCTCAGTATCAGTGAGCCCATTTTTGAACCATTATGTCGATCTCATCAGAGTGCTGTCATCTTCGGTTCAGCTTTTAACTGCTCACTCTCTACTGATACACCAACCTAAATTAAAGCCCACTTCTACTGGGCATGGCCAGACGGCCTCCTTGTCCCCAGCCACTGCTCCCCTCTCCCCAGTTCTTCTAGGCCACCAGAGAAGGTGCCATCTGGCCAATGCTCTAGGCTCACAATGTGGGAAGCAATTCTAATTCTTCTCTGTCCTATCCTCTCCCACTTCAACCACAGGACTACCTCACATGAATGATTTCTTTGGAATGATTTTCAACAACCCTCTACAGAGGGCCAAGAAACTGAAATAATCCTCCTTAAAGATTGCTTCCATCTTATCACGGTCTTTGCTTCACTCAAGTAAATTCTTGCCATCCCCTGCATGGAACAGGTTCAGTTCTACCTTTGTCCTTTTCTGCTGACGACAAAAAAATAGTCTCTTGGATATCTTACCAATCCCCTTTCTTCATCCTCTTTCAAACTCATGTCAAACTGAATCCCAATTTGTTCTTCCTTCTGTCATGATTATGTATGATCTTTTTAAGATTTTATATATTTACCTGAGAGGGAGACAGAGACAGAGACAGAGAAAGAGAGACAGAGAGAGCATGAGCGCATAAGCAGGGGAGCAGCAGAGGGAGAGGGAGAAGCAGAGTCCCTGCTGAGCGAGGTGTCTATTGTGAGACTTGATCCCAGGGCCCTGGTATCATGACCTGAGCGGAAGGCCGAGGCTTAACCCACTGAGCCACCCAGACGCCCCTGATTATATATGATTTGTACCAAGAAATACGTTGTGTTGTAAGGATTTCTAGCTTTTTAAAAATTTTGCTTTAGTAAAAGAAATGGTAAGACAAACCAAAAACAATTACAAAAGAATTCAAATCAATATGTCTTTTGTTTCTCACAGACTTCATGGAATTTGGGATTCCTAATAGCTACTGAGCCCTTGTTACAAACCAAGCAAGCCACTGTGCTAAATACGTTATGTGTGTCATCCCATTTAATCTCAACATGCTGATAAGAAAGGCACTATTCCTCATCCTGATTGACAGACGGGGAAAACCTCAGGCAGAGGAGGTTAAGACTTAGCCCAGGTCAGGGAGCTATTAAGGAGTGCACTGAAGCCTGAAGGCCCAAGCTGCTAGGCCAAGCCAAGCCCTAAGCCCTCCTCTATACAGCTTCCCTGAGTTTAGAGAGCTGCCTGTTCAGGGTGAAGGCCACTGCTAACAGGCTGATACTAAAATGCAATGAATGACTAATAAAAGGTCCGCTAACATACGATCCAAAGAAAGGAAGCCCATAGCTGTTTCACATTTTTAAAAAAGATTTTGTTTATTTATTTATTTGACAGATGGAGATTATAAGTGGGCAGAGAGGCAGGCAGAGAGAGGGGGGAAGGAGGCTCCCTGCCGAGCAGAGAGCCTGATGCAGGACTCGATCCCAGGACCCTGAGATCATGACCTGAGCCGAAGGTAGAGGCTTAACCCACTGAGCCACACAGGTGCCCCAATGTTTCACATTTTTCACATATAGACAAAATAGAACTCATAACTAAATGAAAGAGTTAACATGAAATCACAGCTTTTGGACACTGTGTGTCACCTAGATCCCCTCAGCGATATCAAAGGCAGAAAAAGTGACTGCTTCACAACTATTTTAACTTTCCAAAGGAAGTCAAATCAAATGCATTTTTAGGAAAGCCAGCTTGTTTTCTTATTATTTATTTCGATTAAAGAGACTGTCTGTCCCCTGGATCCCCAGTTCTCTGAGGAACTTATTCGGGCCTGTGAGGCTTCCTGGCTCCTTCTTGTTCATGTCACCGATGCTCACTTCTGCCTTTTGTCCCTCCCTCATGAATCAGACAAGAAAAGTGCAGGGAGAAAGACTCGAGTTGTTTTCCCCTTTTCTAATGGTAAGGCTGTTTAAAGTCAGTTCAGATTTAGTGTTGTCCTGGTTATATGCTAAGTCTCAGAGTTTTCTACGGATTAGTAGGGAAACTGCATTTCAACTTCAGAAAGAAAGAAAGAAAGAAAACCCAAACAACTGAGGGCTGGATAGTTTCCCAAGCCCTCCCTAGAGCAGAAAAGCAAAATAAGGCCTGTTCTGGTCCTGGCGGCTACTGTACTTAGCTCTAAAAATCCCAAGAAGGGACCTGGGAAATCATTTATTCAAACTTTTGGCCACTGAGTCCTTTGTTTAAAAGATATTTTAGGTGGAAACAAAATGAGGGCAGCAGATTAAAGTGGAGCTACTTTGATGGGGAGAGTGATGGACTTGGAGTCCTGCCCAGTGTCAACCCCCCCACCCCCTCCCAAGAGAAACCTTGAAGGGGATCAGAGGAGCAGCCACTGGCTTTCAAACTTGTTTTGGCCACAGCTCATGGCAAAAACACATTTTATTAACTGACTCAGTACAGGTGCACAAGAGCACACACAAACCCCCACACAGAACTGAGACAAAACTTCCATCAAACAATGCTCCTACTACACCTGGCATCTGACATTCTCCTTTCGCGTTTTGTCTATTCCATTTTAAAAAAACACTATTTCTAGCCCACCAGATTATGATCACTGCACATGAAGGGAGTTCAAAAGTACCGCATTCAATGACAATGCTCAAAGTAATCGTATAGATAAGAAAATTTTGCTCATGTCTCTTTGTCGTTGTCTTTAAGAAACTGATGAGGGAAAAGGAGCAGTGAGAAGTGGTAAGCAGAGGCACTATCATTTGGATGTAGGGTTAATTCACGTGGTCTAAGAAGGACAGATTCCCTTGGGAGGGAGTTGGGAATGCTGACCCACCGTGATGTCTGGTCTTTTTTCTCATAACACATTATGGGCCAAGTCCACAAAGGTTTCCACCATGTGATCCAGAAAATCAGGGAAAGTCAGAATCTAGGCAATAAAAAGAAGGAGGAGAGACAACCTGTCTGTGTTTGAGTCTCTGCTTCCAGTTTATGCCCAAGGCTGTTTTATTTTTGTCCTTGATTCCATAAAACATCCTATGTCTTGTAATCTCCATTTAAAAAAAAAAAAGAAAAAGAAAAAGAGGTAGAAGAGAGGAAAAGAAATCCCAGCACAGTCATGACAACAGTTCGAAAATAAGTTGTCATTAGTATACATAAAATCTATTCATGCTACAAAATTAGCACCAACCTAAGAAAAAAAATCCCACTACCCCCTTTAATGAACAACACCACAGCAAATCTCTCTGGTGGATCTGAAGAAAGTGAAAGAGAATGCAAACGCATCTTTGAGGAAAGAATTCCCAACGTCTACTCTTTTCTACCCTTTGGATGGTTGACTCACCAGGCCAATCCAGTGGCAGCCACAGAATTTAAAGGTTTCAATGAACTTTCTACACTAACTTAAAAGACCCATCTCCCAATACCATTTATTCAAATGTGTGTCCCTTTTCACTCTTAATTTTTGCAAGAGGCTGTAAGACATACATCTTTAGGGAAAAAACAAAAAAACTGCACAAAAACCTAGCCACAGTAAACGTGCAACAAAGAAGGCTTCAGACATATGTACTTCCACACCCAATCACAAAATGGGCTTTTCTAAATTTCTTTCTACAAAAATAAATACGAGAAAGTAATAAAAAAAGATAAAGCCTTCATACAGAATTGCAGCAATTATATCCCCACAGCTACACTATAACCCAAAACTTTGCAAAGGCTTTGATTACTGAACCATGGCTGAAGTGAATAATTTGCTTTTCACTAAGAAAACAAGCACATTCATTCTCACCACAATGGAGAGAGGCAGTTTTAATTAAACCTTATCAAAAGATGAATAAAGAATAAACTCAATACCCATTCCACAGGACTCTATTTTCATCTGTTTAGTTTAAGCTTGCCATGTTCGTGCAATAATTATCCACTGTCCAAGGAATGCTGGCGTTGTGTTAATGTTGGTAAAGATTTAATTAGCTCAATTATCTGGAGAGTATTGAAGTGAGGCTCAGCACAGTACAAATTTCTTCAGGCTTTATACATACCTCTGATCAAAATACATGAAACTGAAATCTAAGTGAACAAAAGACTCTTACTTCTACAATTCTACTATTGAAACAGTTCCATACTTCATAATTTTATTACTCCAACTGGGGGTGGGGGGGGAAGAACCCTCGTTGTAAGTCTTCAGAAGTAGAATTCGTAAGTGAAGGCTTATGTTGGTGTGTGTGTGAGTGTGTGTACACACGGTGCATGCAGCTAACTTCCTAATCTGTAAATATGTTCTTAGAAAGTTAATTAAATTTGTCTTTCAGATAAATATTAATGCCAAAGTCGAGTCCTTTTAAAAATTTTTATCTTTTCCTTGTAGCCTACATATAATACATTTTTCTCGGAAAATGAAGCATTTAAAAGGCGTTGAAAGCACAGTAACACAGACAACTGTTTCAATCTGTCAGACACCAGGGACAGACAGTAGGGCTCATTTCAGAAAACAGATTGGCCCCCAGCGGCCTGACCTTCCTGGTGGGAAAGAGAACACAGCGCCGTGCTTGACAAGTTCAGCAACAAAGAGGTGTTTTCAGGTCCCCCCAACTCAGACACGCTTCTCACAGGGAAAAATGCAAAGCAGGAGAAAGACATGCAACACTTCCAGCAAAGCGGAGTTTACTTAATTCAGAGACAAGGATCTCAACAATAACAAAAAATAATGTATTTAGGAAAGTAGCAGGCACTTATCTATTCATTTATAACTTCAGAAAGCTCTCATCTGGCCCCTGCCAATGTCTTCGCTTCCAATCTCACCTGTAATCCAAACTCACTGGTATTACAACATCAGAGGAAACCTGCAAATATGAATATCTTGATAAAAGGTTGCTTAATTACTTTACCAGTGAAGAGGGTATAACTCTCTCTCAGAAGCTGGTTCATGCTAATTTCAAAGTAAGCTTTCTCTCTCTCTCTCTTTCTCTTTCACATGTTACAGGTTTCACCTTTGTTTTGAAATTCAGAGGGACATTTCTTTGACAGATTTTTTCATTGCTTATTTTTATTTTGAATTTGTATACGGCCTTCTACGCAGATCTCCAAAGGAGCCAGAAATCCAGCAGAAGTGTCAACAACAATAAAAAAAATTGAAAGAGTAATTTTAAAAAAGATTTTATTTATTTATTTATTTGACAGAGATCCCTACAAGTAGGCAGAAAGGCAGGCAGATAGAGAGGGGGAGGCAGGCTCCCCGCTGAGCAGAGAGCCTGATGCAGGGCTTGATCCCAGAACCCTGGGATCATGACCTGAGCCAGAGGCAGAGGCTTTAACCCACTGAGCCACCCAGGTGCCCAGATAAAGTAATATTTTTAATTAAAAATGTCTCAAGCTAAATTAGCTGCAATGAATAAATATCTATCTTTTTTTCCTAACTTCCAAGGTCAATTTTACTGTGTATCTTGCTTAATTAGCTATAAAGCCACATTTAGTTTGCATGTTTGGAAATATATACAGAATATATTAATATTCTCTGTATTATTATATTATTAATATTAATATATTCTGTATATATTTCCAAACATACAAACTATCATATATAATATACACAGATTGAAATTATAATATATAATAAAATCATGTATCAATAAACACACACACACACACAAAACCCACATTTTCTGAAGCATTAAGCTCCACACAGAGGGCAAATTTAAAAGGCACTCACAACTGCCCACACTACCCTTATAGACAAGTCACCATCATTTTGTAAGACTCAGATTCCGAGTTTTAGCACCTATTTTCCCGAACTGTAAGGACTATGGGCACTTAGGCTCACACCAATGAGTGTAGCTGAAACAAATCCTGGTTTCTGACCCGTAAATATCATGCCGATTTATTACATAAGCAGGTATACTACAGCTACACACGCCTCACTATAAATGTGTGGACTATCAGAAAAACTTCCCCTGAAGGATAGACCATCACATACTCCATAGTCCACCACAGTTTATAAAAGGAGGCATACTTTTGACAACCAGACACACATCACAACCATAAGCTCACGTTGCCAGAGAAAAGATAAGGTTGCTCAGGTGGCAAGGAAACTTTCTGCTTAATGGTCCAAGCAATTTGCCTCAACTTTAGACTTAAACACTCCAATCTCAGAAAATTCTGTGAAGAAATAGGACAACAATGATCCATGGCAATCGAAAAATTGTTTTTTTAATCTGCCACACTTTTCTGGAGCCATCTTTTTGGGGGAATTATGTTAAGGACTTCTTTGAGCTGGCAAAGAAAGACACAACCATGGGTTGGTTTCACCTTGTTTTCCAGCCTGTGAACACGTTCATGGCGTGACTCACTCTGTGTGGCTCGAAAAGAAATCCTCGGAACTTCAGAGTATTTTGTGCAAGAACAAAGGGTGCTTGGGTTCAGTTTGCAACACGAGTCATTTTTACCACACAAATTCCCTTCTTTTGTGCTGGCAAAGGGGGATACTTTGAGCCCTTTGGGTTTAGAAGATCTTCAAACAGACAATAGTGTGCAAACAACCCTCAAGAACGTAACTTGACGAGAACAACCTCAAGGCTGAGACCCAGGCTTTGAGAAAGGCCCCTTCAGATTTCCTTCTGCTCTCCACCCCGAACAAAGCCTGCCTGACAATACTGAAATCTCCTCCTTTCTTTGGATTAAACCCCCTTTGCAGGAAAAGTATGCAAATGCCATCCATGGCTCCCTTGTCTGAGGCTACTCTCACCCAGCTATCTTTTCTCTGTCTGGCTTCCCCTGCAGACCATCGCCTGCCTGACACGGAGACCAGCCTTCCAATTCAACATCCTTCAACGCTCTGACAGTCGGCTCCCTGGGCCCACCACTGCCTCTAAAAGGGGCTCATTTAGTCGTAATTAACTATTCCCTGCATATTTCCTAAGGTATGGTAATTGTGCTAAAAGCCAACAAGTGAGGCATTCATTCTAGTTCTCATTTAAATCTTTTTTCCCCCTCAGCAGTATCCCTCCCTCTGCCTTCTTTCCACCCCACGAAGCCGCCCCCCACCACACACATACACTTTTCTTTTTTCCCTCCTCCCAGGGAATATTTCAAGCCAAGAGATGGAATGAAGGTAGAAATGAGAAACTACAGAAAACAGTTCAAAAAGCAAAGCTTACTGAATGGTGAAGTATCACATGGGAAATCACAAAGAAAGCGAGAAAGAATTAAAAATGAAACAAATTGTTTCCTTGACACAAATACATAAACATGTATAAATATAAATGTGATGTTTGTGTAGACACATGATACAAAAATTCTACAAAGGCATTTTCCTTCACTTACATATTTTTCTTCTCAAAATCTATTTTTACCCTGCATTATAGATAAAAGGTACAAATAAAAGGTAATGATTTTGTCTCACCAGCCTTTCTTTTTTATCCTTAAGCAGAAGACAAGACAGAGGTAAGTTTAAGAATCTTAATTTCTTGATATTTTATATCTTGTTATAGATATCTTGATAATTTCAAATATTCTGGGTGCTGGCAAGGGGTCAGTGGACTACTGAAGACTGTATTATGTTCTTGCAGGCAGACCAACACTATCATGATCAGGAGAAGTTTTGGGGATGAGGTGAGGAGATACATTATTTACCTCAAAGACTTTCCGTCAGCCGTGAGCTGTTGAGCTGTAGTTAAATGGATTTAACTATAAAACTGTCATGGCTTTCTTGCAACGTCTTCATATTCTCAACACACAGAACAATGTTGTGCCATTAGTCTTGGCATAGGGAAGCAGACAATCTTCCATTAAAAAAGACTCAAAACAGCCTTTTGAAAAATTTTTTCAGATAAGCAGAAGGTGAAGAATCTGGAATTCCAAATTTTTATTCTGATGCGATCACTTTAGCTCTTCTATTTGCTTTGGCTAAACTACATTTCCATGCTGTTCCATAATCATCTGGACACCGCTATTTCTATTGTTAATTTACCAGCACTTCTTAGGAGTAATAGAAAATACTTGAAATTATGAAATGCTCTGTGTTTATAAATGAGTTTATTTGGCTTGGTGTTTGACTCTTCATCATATGCTACTATCTACAGAAGAAAGTCTGGTATTGAGAGACCATCAAAGATCTGGGACCCATTCAAGACGGCTCTGCAGTTGGACTTACAACGAGAACCTACCATTGCTATAAAACTGTAAGTTAACTAACTTCTCTAGTTATGCAATAAAGTTAGTAAATCCATTTTTCTCTGATAAACCAGGGATATACCAATTTAATTGTATTTCCCTTGCCATTTTTCCTTACACCTAAGTTTTACATACATATAAGCAGAATGTTCTACTTTTTTTTACATTATCCCATGTACTTCTGCATGTTCATTACTTTTATGACTATAATTTTTAAGGCTGTCATAATATTCCATTTAGTTTGGTATACTTTACTCAATAATTTCTTATAAAAATACTTAAGTCATCCATTCTAATTTATATTTAATCTGTCTTTTGTTAGCTGTTTTAACATTTTTTTCTCTGTTACTATGTCGTTATGATAAAAAATGTTATTGTGTTACTAAATATGAGGTGGTTTTAAGTAACTGGTTGAAGTATAGCTGATAAGCAATATTAGATTAGTTTCAGGTGTACAATACAGCAATTCCATATAAATACATTCTTATATAAGTATATGGATATATATATATACGTATATATGTGTCTTGCTCTCTCTCTCTCTATATATATATGAAATGCTCAGTATAGTTGCCATCTGTCACCATTCAAAATTATTACAATACTATAAAAGAAATGGTCGTAAATTTTTATCCCTGGAAAACTAGTTATCTCATGTCTTAGTTTTCTTTCCTCTAAATTTCACATTGAAAATCTACCTATTCATAAAACTTAAATTAAGGGAGTCATTATTCACTTCAAAAAAGATATGTAAGCAGAGAATGCATACCGTTTCAACTAAAATTATTCATGCATAACTTTCCAAGAGGTATGTTATGTACATATAGAAAAATGTATACTAAAGGAATCATACCTGTAACAGATTCACAGAATTATAGGGCTGAAGGATGAATAGATTTCAGCCAAAAAGAAGCGTAAATATTGGTAAAATTTCTAATATTCTAATACATGTTAGATGTAACCATCAGTGGAATTTAATACATTTTCTTTACTTACTTTCAAGACATGACTTATCATAATAAGAAGTTCAAAGAAAAAAGAAACACTGCATCTTCTTTCAAGTTGTTTTATGATCCCTAAAGGATCTTCCTAGCTTTAAGATGTTTTGATTCTTGGGCACCTGGGTGGCTCAGTTGGTTAAGTGACTGCCTTCAGCTCAGGTCATGATCCTGGAGTCTCAGGATCAAGTCTCACATCAGGATCCCTGTTCAGTAGGGTATCTGCTTCTCCCCCTGACCCTCTCTCCTCTCATGCTCTCCCTCTCTCTCATTCTGTCAAATAAATAAATAACATTTTTACTTAAAAAAAAAAAAAAAAGATGTTTTGATTCTTCTGTATCTTCCCAGGAAGTTGTATATATTTCCCCATGGGCAATCACATTAAAATCCAAACTCTCTAGCATGTCATTCCAGACATTCTGTTTTCAGTTCCTTCCCTTCTCACTCCTCCTATCCATGCTCTTTGGCTTTACCAGTCCATTCCCTATAATGCTACACTTGACGACATGACTCGGCTCTCAGTGTTTCCTCTGTGAGACAACACCCTTTTCCTCCTTCTTGTCCATGGAAAATAGAATTCCTCTCGTGGCTCAAAATCTCTTGCATTGTGAGACCTTTCCAAGCTCCTCTGACAGAATTAATTTTTACCTCATCTGTCCCCCAATGTAGCTTCATGCCACCTCCTACCACAGCCTTCATCATCCTGAAATTTAAATGTTCTTTTCTATGTCTCTAAATGGTGAGGGTCTTGAAGCTCGAAACTGTGTTATTCACTCCTTCCTACAATACCACCATGTAACGGCTACTCAAAAAATATTTGCTGAAAGAATAGGAGATTGTGGTATAGTAAGTTAGCTGGATATTCACTAATTTGGTCAACATTTTAAAAATATTTAATGAGCTTAATTTATGTGTCATACTAGGAAATGGAGATAAAATTGTGAAATGGGGATAAAATGTCACCAAACTCCTGTAGGCTGAGATTTAGATTCTAGTGGGGAAGACAGACAAATCATAGGAGACTTCAGTACAGAGGGGCTGAAACTTGGTTTTATTCCCAGCATGTACAAAACAGCTAGATATTTATTCATGTTCATGAAATATGTTTCACAGTCAGACATGTTGCTAAATTCTATAACTGATCATAAGTCAGAAGATAGAACATCTCTGATTTCCTGACTCAGACATTGTCCTCTCTGCCGGTGACTCCTCTCCATTTCTACCCATTTTCAGTTGGAAGGTCTGAGCCTTAAGAGTAATTTCCCCTGCCTCTCCTGATCTGTCCTCGGTTCAGGAACTCATATTGAATTCCTTCCATCTGATTGAGAACCTGTCCCAGATTTCCTGCTTCTCTGATTTTACTTGCTAAATATCACAGTGGCTTTAAAACCTCACCTGTCTTAACCTAGTGATCAAGGTTAACATGGCTGGTGATCAGGCTTATGGACCTCATGTACGGAATTCCTGACATGATGTGAGGGGATGAGCACTTCATGGGGTGGTACTCTTCCCTGAAATCCATCACCACGAGACAACATCATGAGGGATGTTCTACAAAATACCTGAACAGTATTCTTCGAAAGAATCAAGGCCACGAAAAACAAGAGAATATTGAGAAACTATCATAGTTTCTTAGAGACCAGATGGGAGTAAGGAGATATGATTAAATGCAATGTGCTACTCTGTATGGGCTCCAGGAACACAAGACAGAAAGTATGAAAACAGGTATACTACAAATATAGTTGTAGTTTAATTATTAGTATGGTACCCACATTGATGGCTTAAGTTGATAAACATACCATGGTTATAAAAGTTGTTGTTATTATTAGAAGTTAGGTGGGCACCTGGGTGGCTTAATGGGTTAAAGTCTCTGCCCTCGGCTCAGGTCATGATCCCACGGTCCTGGGATCGAGTCCCACATCAGGTTCTCTGCTCAGGAGAGAGCCTGTTTTCCCCCACCCCACCGGCCTGCCTCTCTACTTGTGATCTCTGTCTGTCAAATAAATAAAATCTCAAAAAAAAAAAAAAAAAGCAAATTAGGTGAAGGGTATAGCTTTCTCCACTGGTTTTACAACTCTTCTGTGAATTTAACAGTATTTCAAAATAAAGAGTTAAAAAGAAACAACCCTAATCTGATGACTACTCATGCTGAACAGTTACTTTCAATTCTGAACCCCCAAATGCACCCAGATTTCTCCAAGTTACGCCATAGTAGTGAGTGGGGAAAGACCAGAGTTCATTCTCCTGAAAAAAGTTGAATTTACAGGGAGTCTGCCCTGGGTGCTGTCCTGACAGTCCTCTTGAGTCCTAGGCACAAGCTATGTGAGCTGGCCGATGCTTTACGGTCTTCTAATCAGAGCCTCTCCCTGAGAGGTCAAAACTAATGTGTACGGAAAAGGGAAAGCTACAGTCCAAAAAACTCATATATAGAAAGATTCTTCTAAAAACTGGCCTACTAGGGGGGCCTGGGTGGCTTAGCAGTATGTTAAGCATCTGCCTTTGGCTCAGGTGGTGATTCTGGGGTTCTGGTATTGAGCTCTGTATCAGGGCCCTGCTCAGCAGGAGCCTGCTTCTTCCTCCGCTCTTCCTCTCCCTCTGCCCCACCGCCCCACGCTTGTGCACATGCTCTCTCGCTCTCTCAAATAAATAATTATAATCTTAAAAAAGAAAAAAAAGGAATTGGCCTACTAATCTTCAGGGTCATAGTAAGTGGTACTCTACTATAATTTTTAGATGGCATCTGTGTGAACACAAGAATAAGGATTTATACCCATCAAAAATTGAAAAACAGATATTCAATTAGATGGTTAGAACTGGTATAACTTTGTAAAGAAAACAGATTGCACTGAACTGGGATAACATTATAAAGAAAAAAGATTGCACTGAATAGCAATTTATTCAAAGGGGAAAAATATTACCCATATAATTAGCATGTTAGAGTTAATGAATGGCACTGCTGATATAGAGTAGTGGCTCTCACATTTTTTGGCTGTTAAGGATACTTTATACTATTAAAAATTACAGAAGATCCCCAGGGGCACCTGGGTGGCTCAGTAGGTTAAGCATCTGACTCTTGATTTAGGCTCAGATCAGGATCTCAGGATCCCCCTTGGGCTCCACATTCAGCAAGTAGTCTGCTTCTCTTGTTCTCCATCTGCCCCTCTTCACACTTATGTATATGCACACCCTCTCTCTCTAAAATAGATAAATAAGTCTTTTAAAAAATTATAGAGGATCCTTAAAGATCTTTTGTATATATGGATTATAGTTATTGATATTTACCATATTTGAAAATAAAATTGATAATTTAAAATATTAATTTATTATTTCATTAAAAACCCACTGTGCTGACATTAGATATTATTTTAATAAAAAATAACTATATTTCCAAGCAGAATTAGTGAGGTGGTGGCACTGCTTTACAGTTATGCAAATCTTTTTAAAAATGTCTAGCTGATACAAAACAGCTGGATTCTCGTATCTGCTTCTGTATTTAATCTGTCCTATGTTATACTGCATTGGTTAAAGCAACTGAAGAAAATGTGGCCTCTCACAGATACATAGTTGGAAAAGAAAAAAGTATTTTAATAGCCCTTTCAGATAATCATGGATATATATTCTTTTATATTACAACAAAACTCAACATGCAGTAATTTCTCTTTTTTTTTTTTTTTTAAGATTTTATTTATTTGAGAGAGATTGTGAGCGAGTGAGAGCACGAGCGGGAGGAAGGGACAGAGGGAGAAGCAGACTCTCCTCTGAGCGGGGAGCCTGATGTGGAACTCGATACCAGGCCCCCAAGATATGACCTGGACCGAAGACAGGTGCTTAACTGACTGAGCCACCCAGGTGCCCCAACAAGTGATAATTTCTAAAGGGTCAGTGGTACTAGGAAATCTGAAATGTTATCAATGAATTCTTCATATTCCTTATTTTAAATCTATTGGTTTATTTCATATTTCCAGTGACTATTTTATCCATGTAGTGATTTTCTAAAATCATGCATAGATCATTTGGAAAATATGGATTCAATGTATTTAGAGATTTTCAAATGTTGACATATTTCACTATATAATATGAAAAAATCACATGTGCTTATACCACCATCCACTTTACCTGAGAAGTGTGTTTTGGGAACTATCAAGCTCACAGGGACAGATAAGGTTTACAAGTTTCCCCAAGTTCTAATTTTCTATTGAAAGCTTTAATTTTATCATTGACAACAAAAGCGGTCAATTGTCTTCCTTGGGTGACAGACTCACTTTTTGTTCATGTTTGAGAAAATCATGTCTGATAAAATGCCAGGAAGAAAAACAGCTAGTAAACCCTGCAACTCAAACACCTGCACCAGAGCTTCTCCTTGAGACAACCACAGTAATTTGGAACATGGACGTGGCTTGTGCCCACTTCCCGGTTAGTCCCACAGAATATTAAGACATTTACTCAAAGTGAGAGGTTTAAGAAAATGAATAATTTTTAGTTCTTCATGGAAGACATTATTAAGTGAAACTGCCTTTGGAAAACACCACTGTGGAGTGGTAAAACAAAACACCAATCTCCCCCCACCAAAAAACCCCCCCAAAAACTTTAAGAACACACACACACACACACACACACACACACAAACCCGAAACAAAACAAAACAAAACAAAAAACCCAACCCCCAAAACACACACACATGCAAAAACCAAAAAACCACACAACAAAAACCAGGGCCTACAAATTCAGTTTGGTGCCCCTGCCTTAATTCATGCTGGCCCATTGCTTTTGCACCACTACTGGAAATGTCCTCAGTGCAAAAGGCAAAGGATATCTTAGTTTTATTATGCAAACAATCTTGACCCCCATGGAGCCTCTGGGGATCCCTAAGGTTTAGAGACCACACTGTGAGAACTGCTGATACAGAGGACAGTTATAAGGATGCTGTATCTGCGGAGACCTTATCTGAGGGGAACCTATAGATCTGAAGGTGAAACTTTTAACAACAAGGTCACTCAGTCTATAGAGCAGTGAACATATTCAGCAAAGGGAATTACAAATACAGGAACACCAATGTGAAATAAATACTATTTTAGTTAATAGAAAGAAGATTAATTGAGAAGAATACAAAAGAGTAGAGATTCTATGAAGTCTGTGATTGTAGAGCTGAATGTGGAAGGCCAACTTGAAGACAGGGAACAGAAAGAAGGATGGTGGATGAGACCACATATGGACACAAGCACTACCTTCACCACCGTCTGCACGGCCAGACACCTCCGCCTTGCCCATCTCAAGAGGTAGAAGGGCATCTTAGCTAAAAAGCCAGTCTGAACAATGGGAAACCAACTTAGGGATGACCAGACTCAATTCTCTTTTTTTTCTTAAAAAAATTTTTTTTGACAATCCTTCCTCTCAAAATAATTGATTTATTCATTTTATTGAATACATCTGTCAGTTATTAACAAACTGACTGGCAGAATTAAAAAAAACCCCACCTGTCAGTCATTAACAAACTGAGTGACTGCAGCAGAATAAAAACAAAAACAAAAACAAAACTTAACTTTAGATGAACCATTTCAAATAGTATTTCCTAGATTGTTTTCAAAGGCCACCTTCTGGACCACACAATAAAACTCCCAAATGAGGGGATGAGTGGATTCACGCTGATGTTTAAAGTTTTAGATTTAACAAAACTAATGCAGCATATCTTGACAGTTTTATATTCAGTAGCTTAATGCTAAGCTTTTTATGCTGAATACAGAACAGAATGAATTTTCCACCAGTGTTTTGACTAGGAGGTTTTAAGATTCCTAGTCACTTAAGACAGCAGTCTGAGACTGCTTGATAAAACAAGCATTGGCTATTTCATAACTACCCATAAAAGCGTTCAATATTTAAGAGAAAAGAGAAACTCAAGGCAAAGACATTTTGAAAATATATGCTTGAACCAAAATCTGGACTCTGAGTAAACATCCTTCAGTAAACACCCAGGAAGACTTGCAGCTGTGGCATCTGCGACTTAAAATAACAAGATGAAGATCTCCAAGGAAAAGATAAAGGATATCGTAAAAGTTTCTTATCAAAAGAAAATACATTTTCTGATGGAATTTATGTAGGGAAAGGCTTTATGCCAAAGCTTATTTCATACATTGTAGAAATACTGGAACCTTTCAATTTGGAGTTCAGTCTGAATATATGCGAGGCAATATTCTTTTCTGTTTTGCCATTACGTTCTCTTTTTACAAACTGCAGATTAATTTTTCCTGTAAGGACACCTTTTTGGTTTAGTTTTGTCTGTAACTATGGCTACTGTAAGTTGTTGACTTTATGGCAAAATATCAAATTCTAGATGAACTGACAACCAGGCAGTAATGAGACTGGAGAGCTTCCCCTTTAAAAAAAAAATTAAAAATTTAACATTATACCAAAATACGATACAGACATATTCTAAAATACATATACATATTTTCACATGGATTAGAACTACATCTCCCAAAGGGCAAATGCTCTCTTGTATAAATTAAATTGCAGGAGAATCGAGAACCCTGGTTTGATTTACGCAGCCTAGCTAACCGCTGACGATAAACACAAGCTCTGTTATAATTCAGTATGCAACTAAGCTCGTCTTCCATGCCAGCAGAGGGGGAAAAAAAAATAAATAAATCATTCCTCTTTTCTGAAGTTGCCCATCTCTATCCATTTCTGTTGAATTGCCACAATTGCCCAGATAAAACATTTGAGAGTATGTCAGCTTTAATTAATGTAACATGACCTGATCATTTCCACAGTTAAGAATAAAGAAGTTTGCATTCTTCAAATCCGAAGCTCAACCTGGAGATTATGCTAAGTTGCTTCATTCATAGTCCATACTCCTCTGCTCATGTCAGAAGGACAGCATTTGTCCCCTCTAGTGATAAACAAATTATACATGAAATCAATTCCACTTCACAATCATTTTCCCTATTGGGTATTATCTTTCCTTCTCTGCTCCCTCCAGTTAAGCCCACATCCTGTAACTTGCTAATGAGCTGGGGGCTTTCTGTTCCAGGTGGCACCCCCTGCCTCGAAGTCATGACATTTCCCATTTCGAATGCTGCTGGCATTTTTCGACAGCTCCTGCTAACTAGCCTTTTTGACCTGCACTAAGAGGAACTCATCTGATCGAATCCTCTAACCTGCCAATCATTCCAGCAAATGATCTTCACAGTCACTCCCAAGGCAGGAATGGAGGGGGAAAAAAAAAAAAAAGGAAATGCGAAGGAGAGAATGAGGGAGTAGGCAAGCGGTTGCCTCTGCAGCTACCTAATGAGAATACTTTAAGTCTCTGAGGCAGCTGAAACACTGAAAAACTGGTGGGAAAATTAGGACACAACTGAATGCCTGGCTCTGTAATTACTGATTTCTTTCCATCCTGAGATCATTTTGAGAGCAACACCTCTGAGATGTGCCAGTTTCTAGAGAACACAAGAACACCCTACCTTTCGCAGAGAAAATAGATTTATTTCTCCTGCCACTATCAATATGCAATTCTCATAATCCCACTCTGCCAAACAGCATCCTTTGCAGAATTCATTATGTGCTATAAGCTTGTTAAGTGTGCATTTATTTGTAAACTAAGAATGAATATCATGTTTGCCACAATGAAGAAAGGACCTCCTTTTTTTTTTTTCATATTTTAAACACTGCCATTTAGGGGTGTTGATTTTTACCCATTTACATAAAAACAAACAGGTATGGTGGAGGCTGGCTTTGTGCTCCCGGAGGATTTAACACTGACAACAGAGGATAATCTGGGCATTCCTAATTAATGGAGATAAAATAATTTTTTCCTTCCAGATTTTTTTCTTGCTGTGAACAGTTCACTTAGTGGGTTCCCAGCCCACAGAATAACCCAATTACTTTAGAAAGAGAGATCCAGTACACGGATCACCACTCTAGGTATCTCAGTATGAATGGGATTTATTGACCAAGGAATGATACAATATAATTATGTTATCATTACACCACTGTATGTAATAACGTAAAATAAATACTGTACATGACTTAATTGCACATGATAATCACACATCTTTCCCCATTTATAGTAATTAGGCCAATAGCCCCATTTACAGTAATTATTATATGTAATTGAGGGCATTTTACTAATTGCATTGAAAATGATAATCTGGAGCAATTAAAAATCCAAGGGCACTATATAGAATGCAAACTACATTAAGAGAATAGGGATAGTTTAAAGGAAAAAAAAAATTCACCCGATATGGAAGTTAACGGTGCAGTACTTGATTCCATGGTTGGCATATGTGGTGAAATCTATTCTGAGATAAATTTCCATCAATTTCTGCAGCTTTGGTATTGTTTTTGTCTTAGACTTTGTACATTGTTTCCTTGGGTGGAAAAATAATCCTTTGACTAATCTGTGATGTTATCCTAACAACTCTAGGACTATTGAAAAATTATTCTACTTGGCTGTGAGTGTACTGTGTGTGTGTGTGTGTGTGTACATGTGTGCGCGTGCACGCATTGGTAAAGGAAACAGCTACCCTAAATTCCAAAAGAGACTTAGTAAATTATTCATTTGCACAAGCAATTTGATGTTCTTAAAAGCTTTATTCATAGAAGCGTCTCAGAGTATTGCAAACATTTTGTTAAATATACTTGTAATAATTTAGCTAAAATGTTTTAACTCTGTTAGACTTGAAATACATTTGGGTTGCAGTTTTCATTACATTTGCTATCTCTGGAATTTTAATGTGCCTAAGGACCTGAATCCCTGGCTTTTGTCCCAGGGTCCCAGGGTCTATCCCTCCCTGATCCCACTCCCTGTTTCTGCCCAGACAAAGCTTCCATGTGAGGAATATCTCAGGAGGAGTGATGAGCATCTGTGGGACAATGGGAACAGTTTCAAGCTTCTTTTCGCCTTCCCTTCTCGACACTGTCATTTAGACATTGTCCTCCATGCATTCAAATGTCATCCCAGGCCATCAGCCCACTTCAACTCAAACAGCCTCCTTTTATGCTCAGACACTTCTTAGAGCATCCGCAGACCACAAAGACTGTCTAGTGGGACTCAGCTGCTATCCTGGTATTAATAATACAATACAGTGCACTTAGGGCATAGACGATTCCCTCTGTATCCCAAATTCATAAGAATCAACATTAAATGAAAGGGAAAAATAGAGCACCTGAACTGATTATAACTACTTGTTATATGTGACTGCTAACTTCATAATAGTTTGGCCAAGTATTCTAATAGATGTCTTGCTTACTAGCCATATCACATCTTGTGCCCATCACTTATAAGAAAGCTTCATTCATATTATGCTGCTGGCTAAATAGTCCCTAAGAAATTAATTTGGGTTTTAAAAAGACAGAAGATGCCAGTTGCAGTGTCTTCCCCCCACCCTCACTCCACAATTTGAAAGCTCATCTGACCTGGAAAATCGAATCACAAAGATACAGCTAATTTTTGAGCATCCATGGACTGATGAACCAATTTGTGGAGCATCACACCAGTTTCTTCCCTTTTAGCCATTTTGCTTTTAAAAACCCTCAGAGAAAGGAAAACGAAAAGGGCAAAAAACAAAAATTTTTTTTTTAATTTAAAAATATCACTCTGAATTCTGGTTTTAAGAAAAGCACACTGAAATACTTAAAGGTAATGGAGCATCATGTAAGTAAAAATAATGGTTTAGAAAAACAACATGTACATACACGTGTGTGTGTGTGTGTGTGTTTATGAGAGATAGCAAGAGAGGGAAGGATGGAGAGACAATGAATATGATAAAGCAAATGTAGTAGAATGCAAACACTGGAAAGTAGGTGAAGGGTAATAGGACTTCTCTGTACTCTTCTTGCAACTACTCTACAATTCTGAAATTATATCAATCCAAAAAAAATACTTAAAAATATGTACCTGGGAAGCATGACATATTTAACTTTATTTTCATTCTACTTTGTGACAGTCCCAGGACATAATTAAGCAGATTTAGATAGTAATGGCCTTCGAGTCCTTTGCTAATCCATTCATAGGGTTGGTGGTGGTGATGTAGGGTACAGATCAGAGGTGACACAAGGAGAGGCAAGGGTGGAGGGACAAGATGGGAGGGAGAGAAGAGAAGGGACAAGCACCCTTAGCCTACTATCTTACACCCAAGTTTAGAGGAGATAATAGACTCTCCAGAGTGTAGGGAAGCTAAGGAAAGGGGGGTGTAGATGGGGGTGGGGAAAGCAAACCGCCAACATTCCAGCCTCTTCTCAATCTGGTGTTCATAACATGCATTATGCATTTGTGGTTCACAGCACCCTCAATTTCCCCAAATGAGATGTATTTTTTTCGTCTGCAGCAATGTAGGAGTAATGACAAAAACCAGGGATTCTTCCAGTTAAAACCTGTGAGGAACACTAAGGTTTGTTTCCTCCTCTGCCTGTTTCTTCCACAACTATTGTCAACTGCATGAGACAACAGAGATAATAAAACTATAGTCATTTGACAGGGAAAATAATCCATAGGATCATGCAGAAAATAAGTTATTGCAGAAAAAAACCCAGAAACCTTCCTTCTGCTAAAGGGAAGCTACAACTAATACCTGAATTTCTTACACTGTGCTGTGTTAATAAGTATTATCACCTTTTGTGTCTGTAGTTGAGAAAATGCAACATGGCTTAAAAAGACCTTTTGTCAAAAATATCACACAACGAGAATGCTGCTATGCCATTAAAATTGGAATTTCCCTCTGTACTTGTTTGATTTTTTTTCCTTGGTAATGTACAGGCCAGGCAAGGTGCCTTCTGGCTATACTCCTTGCTTTGTAGAAGCTTCAGAGACTGCTAAACCCAGAGCTCTCTCCTGAGGGGTTCCTTGAGAAAAGACTGGCCCTGTTCACAGCTCACCAGAAGGGATCAGGGCTCTGTGCTGGGCCCAGGGCAATCTAGTCAGTCAGCAGCTTATGGAGTGATTGGATTGACACAACAGCCTAGCTCAAAGCTTTGTTTTCTGCTTCATGAGGATGCCTACACCAATCAGAGCTGCTCCTGAGGAGGGCTGGAATCTGAGGAAAAGAGCTCACTGACAGACTATCCCGGAAACAGAGGGATGAAGGGAAATGACAATAAGCAGGATTCATGAATAAGCAGAAACGGCTGGTGGAAGCCATGAGATGAAGAAAAGAGGAAAATGTTAGCAAAGGCACAGCTGGAAAAAGCAAGCTGCCATAATGTCACAGCACAGAGGACAGCAAGGGCTGGTGGCTACCACAGGAGCAGTTACCAGAGCTCAGATGGTGGTTCAGGAGGTAGACAAAGTAAGGCTCCCATAGGATTCTTTTTTATTTATTTTTATTTTTTTTAAATTTTTTTAAAGATTTTATTTATTTATTTGAGAGAGAGAGAGACAGTGAGAGAGAGCACGAGCGAGGAGAAGGTCAGAGAGCGAAGCAGACTCCCCATGGAGCTGGGAGCCCGATGCGGGACTCGATCCCAGGACTCCAGGATCACACCCTGAGCTGAAGGCAGTCGTCCAACCAACTGAGCCACCCAGGCGTCCCATGGCTCCCATAGGATTCTGATGGATGCCCAGTCTTTGTGAGGCCTGTCTGTGCAGCTGCGTAGACTGTCAGCCTTGTTCTGCCTAATTTCCCAAAGCAACCTCAACAAAGACCACTGTTAACTGAAGAAACCTGACCGTGTCTCCTTCCTCTGTAAGATCCCAACACCCACTCCCTCGTGGTCTCTCCTGTTCCTGCAGCACAGCCCTTCCTGTCATTCTCAATGCTGTCTCTGTCCCTCTCACTCTGCCACCCGTCTTCTCACTTGAAGTCGCCCCTTCCCTACACATTTCAAGCTTCTCTTAGACGGCTATCGTCTAGAACAGAAACACAGTTTTACTGGTTGAATGCCGTTTAATTTTCCCGATTCCTTTTTAACAAGGCAGGCAGGGTAAATGGGCTTCATCAGTGCTGTCCAGAAGAGTGTGCTGTGACACTGGAGAGGTTCTGTGTCTGCCCGGTCCCCAGTAAGTGGCCACGAGTCATGTGGAGCTAATGAGCACTTGAGATGGGGTTCTGCTACTGAGGAAACAAAATTCTGATTTAATTTTAATTGTTAAAAATTAAATGGAAAGAGCATACGTGGCTAGGGGGTTACCATGTTGGATAGTGTAACCACGGTATTCTTCCTTAAAAGAATAAGGAAAGGAAGGAAAGGGATGGATTTTCCTGTTCTGTCTTTAGTTGATTATTTTATTTCATAAACATACAGTTCTCAAATATTTACTGAAGATTTCATAATATGTGGTTCAAGGGCTACCTGCATTAACATCCTCTGGGGTCCTCTTCAAAGTGGATTCATGGACCCCAGGAACTCGCGATTTTAAAAACTCCCCAGGGCGTGAGAACACCTGAACTAATGTTCAGATAATAATGCCAGAGGGTCTTTCTTACCCCTGTATTCAACAAGAGGAGTAGGCAGAGTGACCAGGCAGTTCCTATCTCAATTTAGAATGACTGGAAAATTAAGCTCAGCACAGGTGCGTGTTTGGGATTCCTGGATGCAAATGTGAGTGATACAAATGGATGTGGTATTTAATGGCTCTGGTCTTTTCTTTGGGAAAAATTTCAATGCACATTTTAAGGCTCTCTCAGACTTCAGGATGGTCTTAGCCTAAAAGGAGTGGAGACAATCCCTGAAAGCATTAGTCTACTAACATCTTTAGAGGATAACAAACAAAGGAAGCACAGTATTTTGACCATCTAATGGCACCTACCCCATTTAAAAATTTTTTTTTAAAGATTTTATTTATTTATTTGATAGAGATGACAAGCAGGCAGAGAGGCAGAGAGATGGGGGGAAGCAGGCTCCCTACTGAGCGGAGAGCCCGATGTGGGGCTCGATCCCAGGACTCTGGGATCATGACCTGAGCCGAAGGCAGAGGCTTTAACCCACTGAGCCCCCCAGGCACCCCACCTACCCCATTTTTAACTTAGGTGAAGGGAGTTTTCTTTTCTTTTAATTTGGTTATAAGACTCTGAAACCAAAGTTGCTTTCTGCTGCAAAGGAAAATGCTTCTCATTAGCTTTTTTCCACTAAGGCCACTTTATGCAAATCCAGTATTATTAACTAAATAATTGAAGTGACCTTAGTATGCAAGTTTAGAAACAATTTGGCACTGAGGTATAGGAGGAAAGTCAGGACATAGAACCATTCTCCATCATCTCAAAAAAGAGAAGTGAAGCAATGCACTTTTCACCCTGACTTGAGAGATTCCCCAAAGACATGTGGCTGAAATGCTAGATTACAGTTTTAGCTTCGTTGGGCTCTGAACCTCTTTCCCACCCCTCTTCTTCCCAATCCCTTTGGGCTTTACAGAGAGCCCAGAATTGGTACATTTGAGAAAAACTAAACAGCAACAGCCTGCTCGAAACAGTTAATTAATTCATCAATGACAAATCCAAAATCTAGGGAATTACATGTTTTTCTGTACAAATGCTCTTATTTATGTAGACCTTTTGCTCTGTCATATCTACAATACAGACATTAATATTCAGCTATTGGTCAGAGTAAGTTCCACACCCAGATGTAGCAGGTCCACATACAGGTTATATTATTTGATCTCTAAGATGGCCTCATTTGAGTAAAATTAAAAACCCACAAGGTGAGAAATTAAAATGGTTTCTTTTTCTGCTGGCTGACAGAAAACTCTTAGAATCCAGTGTTACCTCAATATAATGTTGACTCGAGCTGAGGTATTTGGATTTGGAAGAAAGCAACATAAACAATAACATTAGAGCCTCAAAAGTTGATGTAAAAAGGAGAAAACGCAAAGAGAACATATATGTATTATTATCAAATAATTCTAGAGGAATTAGCCTGCATAACCTTAAATCTAGCTCAAAAAATATACTGCAAAGAAAATACATTTTCCTAAAAGCCTTCAAAACCAGGATGACTGCTCTCTACAAACCTCTTTTTGATTAGCAATTCCTGAGACCTTACGGGCAGTGTTTCTGTCCAGTCAGCTTGACTTGATTTTGCAAGGAGAAGCTGACATCAAGCACCTACGAGCAGCTTTGACTGGCTAGGTAGGCTCAGACAACACAAATGAAATCCACCTTTGGTTTTGTTTTACTAAATTGGCTGTGGGATTTCTAAAGCCAGGCGCCCTCATTATGGTAACGCAGCCTAAATACTTTTAAAAACCATATGCTACAAACCTCATGAATTAAAACTATTCTCAGACCCAGGAGGTAACTCAGCCCACTCTTTTTGTGACCAACTGAAATTCAGAATGGGAACACAAACACTATGGAGGGAATGAACTTGTGCTATGTAACATTTGTATTCAATGGGGAGAAATAACCTGAAGAAGGCAGACTTTTAAGCACGGAGCAGCAAGTCTATCAGTAACATTTTCTGACTGGCATTTATACATCACATTTTACCTGGGGATCTTTCATTTCCATCATTCAAAAGTCACCACCATATTCCCAAGAGGCACACTGATGTAGGCAACAGCGAAGTCCCCCATACAGCTCAAGGTTGTGGCACATCACCCCCAAGACAAGGGGGACAGTTTCATTTGTTCTTTTTGCCATGCTGGCAATTCAGCCCTATTCACATATTTCCTATTAAGAAGAAGAAGGAAGAGGGGCTCTTGCAATGCTGTGTATATCCTTCGATTGACTGGAACATTTAATTACTGAATATCCACACGAGCAAGGCATATTTGGACTAGCAAATAAAAAGCCTTCCCCACAAAAAGTGTGTTCTCTATTTGCTTCAGAGTTATGTTACATTAAGCAGAAAGATACATATAGGCATAAAATCCCAAAAAAACACCAAAAAAAAAAAAAAAAAGAAAGAAAGAAAAGAAAATCCAGACATTTCCATCTGGCAATAAAGACACAGCCCTTTCAGAAGTGGCTGTCTTCTGCTTGTTTCTGCGAAGCATGTGTGACTAGAACAGGCTAGAGATGGCCTTGTTTAGAGGATGGTTCCTACCTGCAGAAGAGCAGGGGTCAAGGAATCGAACAGGGAAAAAAAGAAAAACTTCATCATCATGATAAGGTCTGTACTAAGGGCCAAGGAGGAATCAGAAGTGGGCTAAGTAGCCCACACGGCAGCGGAGCTAAACGAGGGAGCTGTGTTCTTTCCAAGGGAAGCAGCCATGATTCAGTTATACACACAAAATTCTGGCAGGACTGTGAGCCCAGTAGTGCCAGAGTTGCTGATTAAAAAAAAAAAAAAAGCCAAGAATCCAGACTTTGTGTAAAATCTCTCCATTTAAAAATGAGAGCCACAAATCTGGAAAATTGTGTGGACCCAATAAAGCAGATCTGTGACTTAGATACAGCCCAAGGCTCAACCTTTTTCTAACCTCAACGAAGAATGTATGAGCAGTTAAAATGATTTGCTTATAGCTGAAATGGTTTGTTTATGATTGCATAAATAAAATACAGTGTTGGCTAGGATCCAGTAGGTACCCGAAAATATGACTAACTGTACTGTCCTCAGTAGAATCTGTGCTGAATGCCATAATGAACACAAGAGATTCATAGGACATGTAGGGGGAAAAAGAAGAATCTGAAATAGTCCATTTAAAAGATCTATTCAATGTCTATTCATTATTACTTTCCAGGCAAAGTAGGTCACCTTACCTGTGCTTTCTTGAGAATGCTGTGCTCATCAGTGCTTGCTATTTGATAGACTTTTGCCATAACTATTGTTTTTCCCGAAGGCCCGCATGCTTTCTCCAGCTTCTGGCTGTAATCTTACATTTGGGACGGTAAAAATAGAAGACACTGTGGACAGAATAAAGAGTTTCCATTTATATATTTATAGATTCTTTATAATCTTTCCTTTTAAAACACAGAAACTGAGATGCAATTCCAGATGTCCAGCCCATAAAACATCATGGTATATGTTGGTCTCTGAAATGTCAAGTGGTTGATAGCCACAGACACATCAACAAAGATTCATATGCACATATGACAGCATGCTCTGCCTTCCTTTCAGAACCACAGGGCAGTTGATACACGTGCTCAGAGTTCTCTGATCTAGAACAATGAACTTGGGTTGGAAACAACCTATCTTGCACTTCCTTCATGCCATTCTTTCATTTGTTCACTGGAGAAATATTTATGGAGCTCCACACTGTTCTAGGTATTTTGGAATCCTGCAGTGTATAAACCAGAATGAAAAAAAATCCCTGTTCTTATTGATTCCATTCGGGGGAGACAGATAATAAAGAAACAAGTATATGAATTAGCATTAAGTGTTATGAAGAAAAATAAAGCAGGGACGAGAAACTGGAAATGCCAGGGTGGAGGAAGGTCAGTGAAGGCTTTCTTTTCTCTCTTTTTTTTTTTTCCTCTCTCTCTCTTTTTAAATATTTTATTTATTTGACAGAGAGAGAGGGGGGGGAGAGAGAGAGAGAGAGAGAGAGAGAGAAAGCACAAGCAGGCAGAGTAGCAGGCAGAGGGAGAAAGAGAAGCAGGCTCCCTGCCGAGCAAGGAGCCTGATGCAGGACTCAACCCCAGGACCCTGGGATCATGACCTGAGCTGAAGGCAGCCGCTTAACCGACTGAGCCATCCAGGCATCCCTCTTTCTTTTTTTCTTTCTTTCTTTCTTTTCTTTCTTTCCTTCCTTTCTCTCTCTCTCTCTCTTTCTTTATTTCTTAAGTAGGCTCCACACCTACCATGGAGTCCAATGCAAGGCTTGAACTCACAACACTGAGATTAAGACCTGAGCTGAAATCAAGACTTGGACGCTAAACCAATTGAGCTGCCTTGCTGCTCCTAGGGCTTTCTTGATAAGGTATATTTGAGCAGAGACCAAGGAGGTGAGAATGCAAGCCAGGCACAAATCTAGAGGAAAAGCAAGCACAAATGACCGGAATAGGAAAGAGCAAAGGCTGACACCAAGGAGCAAGACAAGAAGCAGGCAATACAAAGTCTCTTGTACAATGCAGGTGAAAGAGGACAGGAAGTGACGTGGGGCAGGGTGATAGCAGTGAAGAAGTGAGGACTGGTGTGCCCTTGCTCTATCCAGAAGGGAGAGCCAACAGGGTCTGTGGGAGAACTGGGGTTGAGTGTGATAAAAGCAGCAGTGTCGAGGACAGCTTCCATCAGGGGGAAGGACCATGTTGCCATTTATTGACAAGGGGGAGAGGAGAGAAGGAACAAGTGTGGAGGGAAAGATCAGTTCAGTTTTGGTGACATTAAGTTCGAGATGCCTACCCGAGGGCCAAATGGAGATACTGAAGAGTTGGTGGAAATGCAAGTCTGGAGTCAGGGAAGGTGGGACTGGAGACAGAAATTGGAAAATGTCAATGTATAGATGATACTGAAAATCATGAGAGGGAATGAGATCACGGAGGCTCTGAGAGTGTATGCAGATAGAAAGACCTGGGGATGATGTGCTGGAGCACTCTAAAAGTGAGAGGACTGGCCAATGAGGAGAAAGCCACAAAGAAGTCTGCAGAGAAGAGTTTAGGGAAGCAAAAGGAAAGCCCTGGGAGGATCCCGTCCTTGAATCCAAGCGAAGGAAATGTTACCAGGAAGCAATAGTACATAGTTGGATCTAGATGAAGGCTAGGGAAAGATCAATGGACAGAAACTTCAAGAACAGTCTGGAGCCTTGCACACAAAAGCCTTGTTCAAAAGGACTCACGAGAGAATGGATGTCTAGGAACTGGAAGGAGTACATTTGTGTGAACCGGGTGTGTTTGTCTTATTTTTAAGAAGACGGTATGAGGCTGCATTAATGGTTATAATGATGTTTTAGGATAATATACAGGACATATATAGGAATGAGCAGGAAAACTCACAAACATCATAGCTGGAAAGGTCCTGAGGGATCACCATGTCTCTAAATGAGAAACCAGGAACCCAAGGAGACCAGGGCATTTGCCCAAAGTCGCCTGGCCAGCTCCCAGTGGACCTGAAGCTAGAAGCCAGGTGGTCTGACTCCCAGTTCGGGGCTCTTCACACTGCACCAATTTGCTGGCCTTCTTTTACCGCAGATCTGAGTTTTGTGAATTAGCAAATGAATGTAATAAAATCAAGGACTCTGCGCTATGAAGTGTATTTTGTTCATTTACTTTGACAAGGGTAGTTCAGCTTCAATAATTTATGTAACTTGATAGTATACACAGGAGAACGCCCTGTGGTGTATTTGGGAAAAGTAATGAATTTCTTCTAAATCAGCCCTCCATTTATTTCCCGGCAATTAAATTTCTGCAAAGAAGTGGGGCAAGGCTGTTGGGGTTTCAGGATAGAGGGAGAATGACAGGGTGCCACCAGAAGCAGCCAGCTTTAACTACCAGATCCCCAGGTATCACTATTCTTGCTTGATGAATGTATAATTCCCCCTTTGGTGGCCCACTAACACATCACTCCTAAATTTTGGTATTATGTAAACTACTGAGATTTTAAGGGATGGTATAGTAAAGATATTTTATTGTTAAATGTTCTTTCAAAGCAAAGCAGAGTCTGACATAAGCACACAACTTCATTTTTATACAAATCCACAGAACAACCATAATGCTTTGTTTAACCAGGATTCTAACAACACTCGATACCCTTCTCACAGAGCTGGATACATTAAAGTAGGCCAAGAAAGCTCAAGCTCACTTTTAATTTATTTTTGTTCCAATTTTCCCCTTTTAACCCAGTTTTGCTTTCTGCTTGCATCCTTTTGTGGACATTCTTTTTTAAAAAAATGCTATGAACTATCTTCAAGAATGTAAGCACTTTGGACTGAATGGCCTTCCTCCCAAATTCATATGTTAAAACCTTAATTCTCAACCTGATGGTATTTGGATATGGAGACTGTGGGTAGTAGTTAGGTTAGAGGAGGCTGTGAGGGTAGGGCCCACATGATGTGATGTTAGGCCCTTTCTAAGAAGAGAAGAGAGAGGGAGAGACTTCTCTGTCGTTTGAGGGCACAGCTAGGTGGCTTTCTGCAAGTCAGGCAGAGGCTTCACCAGAACAAAATGTGCCAGCATGTCCATCTTGGACATCCTAGCTTCCGGAACTAAGAGAAATAAATGCTAATTGTTTAAGCCACCACAAGCTAAGGTATATTTTGTTACAGCAGCCTGAGCAGGAGAATACAGTTACGTTCCCAGATTTGACGAATCTAAACTAGATTGCTTAAGACAATCCATTTTATTCATTCATTCATTCACTTAATTCATTAATTCATTCATTCATTTTTAAGACAATCCATTTATTGGCTCTGCAACACTTCTTCCCAGATGGACCTCCTTCCTTGTTAAAGGAAGCACGTGAGGATATCAACCTTGCTGCTGCCATTTGCCAGGTGGTAAACTTTTTATCAGACTCCATACTAATGGGAAATTTAATTTGAATAATTTTTAAATATAGTCTGCAGAATTATCTTAGATAACAGAATCCCTGGCGGAAGTCCTTTCACCTACAAGAGCTAGTTCCCAAAGTTTCTGAAGTCTAGGAATTTTGTTTTGTAAACATGTTTACAAGGACTACCACGTTGTTCTAAATAGAATTGACTATAGTATTTAATACTGGGATTCTCCTTTCTTGGGACTGGATTTATGCTTCATAATGATTATCTGCTAGGCACAGAAATAGCATTTCTGTAACTCAAAATTGTTACCGGAGGCATTTAGCAGAATCTTGCTTTAAAAATATAATGATTTTTCATCTTTATTCTCCCCCCTTCAAAAGGTTTCACTGCTCCTGATGTTTAACGTTAATGCAAAGACGTGTTTCTGCCAATGAATATCGCCTTATGGTTATGCTTCTGCAAATAGCCTGCTGTGAGCTGATAAAGGGATTAATGCAGCCAAAATTCTTAATCTGTGAAATTACAAATTAAATTCTCATATTAAAAATACCACCCTGAGGTATTTTTTGTGGTTTTAATTCCCCTCTGGTGTTCTGCATACATTGTGCTTGTTAATGACGGGGACAAGGCTGTCTCTGGTGGCAGCCTGCTGCCGAGTGATAATGTGTAGGCATTTACTTACTGATAGAAACTGGATTTAACCACTGGCTGATAAACTAAGTGGCAAGTGGGTAATAAGTCCATATTAACAGAAAAGTACTACGACAGAATTCAGAATTCGT
Source organism: Neogale vison (assembly GCF_020171115.1). Taxonomy (NCBI): domain Eukaryota; kingdom Metazoa; phylum Chordata; class Mammalia; order Carnivora; family Mustelidae; genus Neogale; species Neogale vison. Next base: position 158,767,791 of record NC_058094.1, on the reverse strand, counting down.
AGACCATCAAAATCCTGGCTTAAACTCAATCATTGAGTCAGATGGGATTGAGATGTCACCAAGGAGGAGTGATATCAAGTTACAAGTCATACTAAATGGGAAAACAAACCATATGTTTGAATTTGATGAGCCATAAACTAATGAGCCCATTTGTATCTTTTTTTGCCAGAATAGAAAGATGTGTCACTAATTCATGATTTTTCCACAGAAATTTCATTATTGATTTTTTAAAAAATGGGAAGAATTGTCATAATGGTCAATGAGTCGACTTTTAGAAAGAAAGTAGGGCAGAATATAGAATCAATATTGGTTGGGAATATATAAAATATTAAAGAAGATTTACTAAGCATAAGGGGGAAGAGTGAGTAGTGGATTAATATAGCTATAGACAGTTAAGGATAAAAATAAATTCAAATTAAATGTGGGATATCAAGAAAGACTTGGGGTAGAAATATGCAAGAGGAGTTGTTATTTGAGACTTAGCTTCAAAATAAAGGGTTCCTGTTGTCAAGGAGAATCTAATGCTACAAAGGGGGAAAAGCTTAAAGTCCAAGAGATTAAAGAAATAACTTTCTGTATGTCTATGGTGTGTACCCAAGAATTAATAAACATATTATAAGTATCTATACAGGTGGTGTATTAATTTTTAAGGTAGTCAGAAAAGAATATGAGAAGGAATATTTCGAATTGGCATTTGGAAAGAACATATCACCACTGAACAAAAATGTTCTTACTGCAACAGTGTCCTGCAAAATTTTGTAAGAATTCTGTTTCACACTTTGGAAGAAAAATGAGATCCTCCCAGCCATAAATCTACCAAATATTTAAAATGTAATTGAAAAAGACTGTGTAAATATGAATGCTTTTGTAAAAACAAAAACCCACCCAGGAATGTGTTTTGTTTTAAAAGATCCGGAGAAGCGCTGTCTGTATGAATACCAAGCGCATTTGTAGTTGAAATGAATTACAAGTCTTCAGTTCTTACATGTCAATTCAGTGCATTAGCCAATTGTCAACTCTGCTCATCAGCTCACTGCATAGCAGCCCTTTTTAACGTTATTGTTACGACCAAGATGGTCTCTGAGAATCAAACAAAAACGAATCATTTCTCCTCTGTGTACTGCAGCCAGTTAAAAAGTACTGCATGCATAAAGCACTAAATATGTAAATCATATTTTCCTTTTCCTTTATGACCGCTCAGATCATTCCTTTGGACACACACATAATCAAATACAAAGACATGCAGTTGCAGACTGCAGAGCAGAGATAGCAAAAAAGGAATCCATTTTCTTCCTCTGTCTGGTAAGCTAGCAACTGAATGGCAAGATCCCACTAAATATATACACACATAACTCCCTTTCCCTCATTCCCTCTGTCTCACTGTCTCTCCCCCCGCCCCCGCCTATAGACACACGCACATATATATGTGTACATGTAATGCATATGCAAACATACATAATCTTATGTATGCACATGTAAAAACATACAAATCCTCCTACAAGTGCGTTACACAGAGATGCTAAAATGATATGTCTGCTTTGATTGGATGTCTCAGATTTGTCATACTCACTGTCGGTCAGTTCCCATAGCCGTGGGGGCAGGTCACTAAAATACTCGTGGCTCAAGGCAGCCTGTGCTGATAGTCTGTTCTTTGGGGAACACTGTAGGAGCTTGGAGGCCAGATCCTCTGCATAATTCACATAGCTGAGCCTGAAAACACAAGCAGAAAAGAGAAATCAGACCAAACAAGAAAATCCACTAAATAAGACATAAAGCTTACCCAATATTTCTGGATCTATTTATTCTTGGCTAAAACCAAGTTAAATTATCCACTGAAAATAAACAGAAGCAGAATTCACTTTGGTTCTTAGAGCCATCTGTTAATTGAAACTAGCTTTTGCTCTTGATAGCCTCATCTCATTGATTTAAAATATTTCTACTATAAGCAGAAGGTTGATACCTTCAGGATAGAACAAGGTCCCGAGGTAGAAAATTTCAGGAGATAATTTATCAAACAGTTACCAGAATTTGTTCATAGAATCCATCTATTGCATACACATCTGGATATATTTATAGGAGAAGTAATACAAAATAACAAGGGGAATTAAAATAAAACGACTATTAAGTTCTCTAGTTACTAAAGTTACTTTTCTTCTAAGAAGTTACATTTTCTTACATTGAACATAAAATTATTGGCATAAGTACCCTGTCAAATATCAGCAATCATGGTATTAACATGCAGGTTAACGAAGGGAATGTTTATAACCCATGTGGGGCTGAATTATTTCAAGATGACCATTACAACAATAGCAGATAGAAAATATGTAGACAGAAAATATAAGATTACCAAAAAAGCAGAGAAGTCTTGTCTCCCATGTGGTACAACTTTGAAATGTATCCCACATCACACAGTCCAGCTCAGCCTCACTTCTTGTGGAATCCCTATTTCATTGCTCAGTACAATCAAGCCCAAATAATGAACATAAACATGATAATAAAAGTATTCCTGATAATGGCTGCCACTTATGGGGAGTTGAACACGTGTCAGACACCTTCCTAGGCACTTTCCACACACACTCATATTTATTTTGTCTGACAAGGGAACTCTGTCTCCATGGAACAGCAGGGTCAGCTAAGTGGGAGTCGGAGACAGGCGTGGATTGCTCAATTAGCAGGTTGAGTGGCTTTAAACCCATCTAGAATTACTTGACTCTGCAGTAGTCTGCATTTGTTACGCTCTCAGACGATTTCCAAAGGCGACCCATGGATTCCTGAGTTTCTGCAACAAGCTGCAACAGGGACACTGACCAGAGAGCCAGAGTGTGAAGGTAAGTTGTATCTGCTGTGAGTATTTTTTCAAAAGTCTTGAAGCTACTAAACACACAGACAATGAGCTTTCCTCAATAACCCACTGTCCCACTTCCCATGCTCAAGCAGCTCTCCATCACTGATTTAAAACTGTTACGGAGCAAGGGAGGACGGGGGGTGAGGAAGAGGAAAGCAGGTAATGAACTTGGGTGGAGAAAGAAACAGGGAACGAGCAAAGAAAAATACTACTCTGAGGACTCCCATGAGTCCTCTCTAGGTCTTGATACGTGAAGGTCTCACAGACAGGGGTTCGGTATTTGGCTGCCCTAGTGGCTGTTTAAAAACCAAACCAAACCAAACCAAATCAAAAAACCCAAACTGATCTATGGATTGGTTTTAAATGCCTCTGCCTGGCAAAGACAAATGTGTCCACAGGAAAAAAAGCCATTCTCAAAATTCTCTACAGTCCCCCACCCTTCTTTCCTGTAAGAAGGGCCAAGGACACCCAAATTATTGGATTGGAGTCTCTTCCTAAGACTCCCATCATTAAAAACTTTTCATTAACATCTTTTAAAAAACCAAATGCAAAGTTCAAGATAGGGAGACTTCATGGTAAAAGCAGCACTTATACTGAGTGCAGAGTTTATGTATAATCACGGTGAACATGACTGCTGGTATCACAGCTTTGATGAAATAGAACACCAGCACCAGACTGAGGCTAGAGTTGAGTTACAGACTTGATTCTGTACAAGAGTGATGAGCCACCTTAAGTCTGAAGTCCCTCCTGCTCCAGTGAGCCACAGATCACACTCCGCCCAGTTGTTGATCCCACTCCTACCAAATATAAGGAATTAACCAATATAAGACAATCTCATTTCTCTTCCCCCCAAATGACTAATGTCAAATTTTAATGTTGATGAAATAATCAAATGCTTATCTGTGATATTTGGGTTATATAGAAATATTTTAATTATCATATAATTTTAATTTAGAAAGTCTATTTCCTCACTTGCATTTTAAGAACCACTTTTATTCCAACTCTCCACATTTCCAACAGCAGAGTCTGTCATTTACCAGAACCACTTTTTGAGTTCACCCAAGTTGTCTGAGATAGGCCACTTCCAGGATATGTTTTTTGGACATTTTATCCCAAAGCATAAGTACATTTTTTCAGAATGCTACAATGATTGTAGCTGTTTTCAATTTCTTTTTTTTTTTTTTTTTTAAGATTTTATTTATTTATTTGACAGAGAGAGATCACAAGTAGGCAGAGAGGCAGGCAGAGAGAGAGAGGAGGAAGCAGGCTCCCTGCTGAGCAGAGAGCCCGATGCGGGACTCGATCCCAGGAACCTGAGATCATGACCTGAGCCGAAGGCAGTGGCTTAACCCACTGAGCCACCCAGGCGCCCCTGTTTTCAATTTCTCATTGTGATGATCTATTTAAAAATCTTCCCTTGTAATTTCCTTAATTTTTGTTTTATATGTTATAAAGCTGGGTAATTCAATGCACAACAGTTTAGCACGTTTGTCTTTTCCTGATAAATTTAGTCTTCAATCTCTCTGTAGCAACCTTCTTTATTTTCATAAGGGTTTTGGGCTAAAATTTTTTTTTTTCCTCATATTAATTTAATGACCTCAGCTTTCTTTTGTTTGGTACTTGCCTGGCATACCTTTGTCATCCTCTTACCTTGAATGTTTCATATCCATAATTTTAAGGTCTCTTTCACAAATATTATATAACTGGATTTAATATTTCTCCAAGGAGAAAATTTAGTCCACTTATATACTGTGATTACTGATATGTTTGGAATTATTGCTAACATCTTAATATTGCATTTTGTCTTTATCTTTCTCTTTTCCTGCCTTCTTTTAAATTGAATTCTAGAGTCGAACATGTCCATCTTCTGTTTCAGAAGTTATAAATTCTATGTCCATCTGTTTAATGATTACTCTTAACTTTTTCTTTCTTTTTTCCATTTCAATAGTTAATTTAAATGTTTAAATTCTTGCACTGTTTTTTAAGCTGATGGACACTGACAAATTATTTTTCACAAAGATCTAGAATCATACATTCCAGAAATTATAAATACATGAATGAACAGTGATACACAATACCGCCTTATCAATTATACAAGACAAATATCAAGTATACAATAAAGTTACTACAGATCAACAGGAAAATAAAATATTAGATACCTACTCAATTCATTAGCAGAAACTAACTTCTCTTATTGCAAGAAAGATTGGGGGAGAAGGAAAAAATTCACACTTCTAACAATAGTAGGCAAAGAACTTCCAATAAAAATAGGAAAGAATTATAGAATTTTCAGAAATTTTGTGATTAATAATTATTTGGCTACAAAAACAAAGCATGTCCATCTTAAAAACAAATATTTATTAATGGGCATAGTCAATACACCCTACACAAGACAAGCACGACATTTTGCTAAATGTACTGACAGCTCACTCCCACATTTTCCCACCCTCTCTTTTAACTTGCACCCCAAAGTGCAAACATTCAATTAACTTAAAGGTGTTTTTGTCTGGAGACATTAAAAATATGTGCTTCTCATACAATGTGGACTTTACATGAACTTTCAACCAGAGGTCTCTGATATTCACAATGGAGGTTTTCATAATAGCATAAATTATAAATAAATGAGGTTTATAGAAAGACATTAAAAAAATCATTATCAGGCTTGGGCTAAAAGCCAAAAACTTCAGTGGTTACACAAACCTGAGGTATACTGTTTTAAATGTGAGAGATATAAATGCAAAATAGCAGGCAAATAGCCATACAGGTCCTACTATCAATGTCTGAAGTGACTGAAGAAATAAACCACAGAAGATCTAGACTGTTTTTTACAGTTCCTGAATTTTAATTCTGTATGATATTAAAAACATACAAGTATAGTGACTGGGTATTTCGGCACCCAATCTTTTAAAATTTTTTATATATTGATAAGATTCTGGCATGTGAATAGATTCAAAGAAGACTTATAACTCAGTGCTGCATGCTTCCTGGAAAGGTCAATTGATAAAAATGATAAGCACGTTTTAAATGCTGAACAGCAAGCATCTTTTCTTAAGTTTCCAAACAGCCCAATGACAATCCAAACACAGAGGCTGCAATTCTGCAAGCTTGAGGCTTGATAGGACTGCTTATCAGTACTCCTATGAAAGCTTCATTAGACTTCCCATTCGCCAAGCCTAAGTGTTGGCTAAATCTAAGATAAACTGAGTCCTGTCTTGAGCTCTATTTCAGGCAGCCCAATTTTACTGACTGTAACAGCAGTTTCTATGACTATTGGAAAATATGAAGTGCAGCGGGAGGTTAGGACAAGAGCTGCTTTTTTTTTTTTTTTTTAAGATTTTATTTATTTGTCAGAGAGAGAGCGAGCGAGAGCATGCACAAAGAGCAGAGGCGGAGAGAGAAGCAGGCTCCCTGCCAAGCAAGGAGCCCCCATGTGGGACTTGATCCTAGAACCCTGGGATCATGACCTAAGCCGAAGATAGTGGCTTAACAGACTGAGTCACCCAGGTGTCCCAAGCTGCTTGCTTTTAAAAGCTCTACTCCACTCTTGTCTTCTAAACTTCCCTGCATCTTTATATTTTATGTCACCTTCCATTCATGTGAGGACATCAAGCATTAGAGCTCTCCCGAAATGTCTAACATGAAGACAGCAACACAACAGCCAGACTCTTCAAGAAACTTCACCTGCGCAAGACATAACTGGTCACCAGCCTGGCCAGATGGTAGTACACCACCACCAAATAGTAAGCTGGAACCTAGAGGCCTACTTTCTCGGCAAGAGCAGTGGGGTGAGTCGCTTCATGTATTCTTCTTATCGTGGTAATGCCACACTTTTTAAGTTCCTCTGTAAATGTGGGGTCACACTGGTTAGGCTGTCCTGCGTAGGACTTCATAAGAATGGGTCAGTTCATCTGCACCATACTTAAATGCTCAAAAGGATGATGAAAGAACTGAAAGAAAAATGAATACAGAATACAGAACTGAGGTGTAGAAGCTGTCGTCCTCTTCAGTATACTGCACTTGTAAGTCTTGGTGCTTTGAGCGAGACATTGGGAGGAACGGGAAATGAAATGAACCCCCTAGCAAGCAGCAGCAATGCTTTACTCCAGTAATGAGGCAGAGAAAGGAAGACGTCCCAGGTTCAGCCCATCTAGGTCAGAATGCTGGTAAAACGATTTCCTGATTTAACTCCATCCTCCTAGTGTCCTAGTTAACCCCTCTTACGGAGCTTCTCGGTGGAATAGTACTGAATTTCTAGAGCTCACTTGGCTGTATGGGGTCATGCTGTGTTCCTCACAAGTGTCCACAGCCCTTTGGAAACGTAGTAAATATGTGACCAAGAACACCACAGAATCTCTCAATCTACGACCAGGTGTGTCCTCTTTTGGGGTCCGCTGGTTGTGTTTCATTGTTTTTGTTTGTTTGTGTTTGTTTTACCATCAAGGATCTGAGAAGAAACTTCCACACTTTATACCTTCACCCTCAGTTCTCCAAGGGAACAGCTCCTTAACTTTTTAACATTTCTTCTTAACTTTTTAAAGTTTAGAGTTCAACCTTCCAGCTGAACAATACAAACACATCAGAACACTTCTGATGACACTAGTCCCGCCTCTCACGCAGTACTGTCTCATATTTGATTCCTATTTTCTGTGCTTTTTCTTTCTTTATTTATTTTTAGGAGGGGAGGGGCACAGGGAGAGGGGAAAAAGGGAATCTTAAGCAGGCTCCATGCTCAGTGCAGAGCCCAATGTGGGGCTTGATCTCAGAATGCTGAGAACGTGACCTGAGCCAAAATCAACAGTCAGACGCTTAACTGACTGAGCCACCCAGGCACACCTATTTTCTGTGCTTTAAAAAAACCACACATATTAAATGCCACTATAGTTATTATTATTTACATTTACCCATGTTTATTATTTATTTCAATGCTTTTCTTCTCATGTTTCAGATGTTCCTTCTCTTCTTAGTTTTTTGTATCTGAAATACAAACTTCAGAAGTTCTCTCCATGATGAAAGAACACAGTGGCAAATTCTCTCAGTTTTGTCTTCATAGAGGATAACAGTTTGGCTGGGGATAGAATTGTAGGTTCAAAGCACTTTGGCTTAACTCTGAAGATACTGTTTCACAGGCTTCTGTTGTTGCTGCTGTTAGCTCTTCTTTTTTTCCTTTTAAAATTGTAATGTAAGGTATTCTTTTCATTTAACCTGCTTGGTATTCAGTGTTTCCTGAATGTGAGGCTTAATGTCTTTCAACAATTCGGGGGAAAAAATCTCAGCCATTACTTCTCAAATATTGGCTATCCCCATTCTCTCTCTTCTCTCATTTTGTAACCGCAATGTAATGCCATCTTATTAAATTTTCCATGTCTTTACTCGTTCTTTAATCTTTTCCATCTATTGCTCCCTGTGCGTTCCATTCTGGGTAATTACGTTAGTGCTATCTTCCAGTTCAACTAATTCTCTAACCAACTGAATTAATATGCTGTTTTCCCTGTTCGTTTTGTTTTCACAAGTTCTTTTTAAGTCTTTGACAAGTCTGTGTGTCCAATTTGATGGTTTCAAGTTTTAGATTAGATCTTCTTTATAGTATTTGAAATACAGTTACACTCTTTGTTTCAAAATTTCCAATATCTGAAATTTTGGGTGAGGGGGGAGTCCAATTTTGTTGTTGCTTTTGCTACTGACCCTCTCAGTAACTTTTTCTCAGATGTTTTACAATTCTGTATTGTGAGCTCAGACTCACAATGTTGGCTAGTTAATGTGTGGGCTTGGCTAATGTTAATGTGTGGGAATTATGACGGGCCTGGGCTGAGAATCTCTTTCTCCATAGGGATTTTCTTTTGCTTCTGTCAGGAGTCCTGGGACTCTTAACAGCAAGGCATTCTAAGTTCTTTCTGTTGGCTTCTGCAACCATGTGAGTTATGTGACTCTAAACCTAAAATTATAGAATTTTCAGGGGACTTTTTCAGTCCCATCCAGAACCAAAACCAACACAGTTATTTCTGCCAGTCTTTTTGCTGGAAACAATTTTTTTTTTTTTTTCCCAGCCAGCCCATAACTGAGGTTGAAGTACTTTGAGTGCGTTGACTATGTGGGGAATCTCAATTCCTATGTTGTGCCTTTCTTAGGCCCGAAGCATTGTGTCCTGACCCCCAAGTGGCACCATGTTCCTTTTTTAGCAACACTTCAGGGCAGCGGCATAATTAGCACTTCCTTATCACTCTGCTTTCTTCATTCTTGGTCCCGGGAGATTTCACTTGCTGTCTTTTTGGTTCAGTGATGTACATGCATTGGAAAGCACGTGTTTGTTGTACCTTCTCCAGCATTTTAGGTCAATATTTGTGGTAGAAGAGACTCTTTCCTCTCAGAAGTGCATATGTATAATCTTCCTAATAAAAACATCTATACTTGTAATCTTTAGGACTTTCTCCCTGGCATCACTAACTCAGTATGGTTTCCCTACCTTAAAAAACAACAACAACAACAACAACAAAACCTACTTCTTTTAGGTCACCTCTATTAAGCCCCAAAAGTTAGCTAACCAAAGTGTTTTAGGCTAAGGTTCTTTTACCATTCAACTTTATAGATGAGTCTCCAATGCATTACCTAAATGATAGAAACCAAAGGCTACAAACTCAGTAGTTCCACTTATATGACATTCTGGCAAAGGCAAAATTATAGAAACAAAAGAGTGATCAGTGTTTGTCAGAAGCTGGGGGTGGAAGGGGTTAACAAAGGACACAGGATTTTTTCAAATGGCTCTTGGTCATGAAGGATGGACATCAGATGGTCTAGAGATGTGAGAAGGCAGGGTCAGGGAACTTATCAAGGATATTCAGTGGAGGGAGCAGTGTAGAGAGACAGGATGTTGCAGGTTTTTCACAAGGAACATTCAGCCCTTAGGGGTAGATGGCTGACCCTCTGTGAGTGGCTGACATTGGGAGTTGCATGTCTAGGGTAGGAGGTCTGGTAATTCAAGGGATATTCTGGCAAATGAGGAGATGCAACTGCTAGTGGTGAGGCCTTCCCACTGACTTCGGTGTTTGATCCCAGGTCACCAAGTAGAGACCTGTCTCCGGCTGTGAGAGGGCACATATCAGCTCAGAGGGTGGACTCAGGGAGCTCTGTGTCAATGAAGGGTCGCATTAACATGGCAGGGTATGCAGGACAGAGGACTTTCATGTTCATTCCACATTCATTTTTTAAAAAAGTAAAAGATGTTTGTTGTTGTGGAAACTCTAAAAAGCTAAGGAATTTCAAAAGGATAAATCTAGATGAAAACAAAGAGAGACAATCCCTACTGAGTTCAGAGTATTTGTATGGAAAGACTCTTATGAGTAACTTTTTCAAACAAATGCTTCTACTATAGTTGAAAATAATCGTATGCTGCTATTCTAATCATAATATTTTTCATTTTCCTAGTCCTTCACCATACAATACCACACACACACACACTCACACACACACTCCCTCCCTCTCTCTCTCTCTCTTTCTATCTGCATTGGAAAGAAAGGTACCAAAAAAAGTTAACATGAACAGTAAAAAACTGCCTTAGACCAGGGACATGGGGCAGGATATTTTCTTTATCCCTGTGTAGGTCAGTTTTCATGTCACAGAAACGAGAGAAATGGAATAGATGGTCCTTGAAGAGCTGTTGAGATCTACAGTTCTATGCCCTCCAAACTAGGAAGAACCTCATTGTGACTTTGTGGCAGGGACGGTTAGTATGGCCACACTGGCCTGCCATTGCTAATGTACCAGAATTTTCTGCCGTCACCAATGAAATGATCTAATGTGTGTTTCACTTCTCTTCACTTAACCTGTCAATTAACTGCTTTCAAAGCTCATCTAAGTTTCTCAACCATTCTGTAAACCAAGACAAAGAACAAAGGGTATCCAGTCTTTTGCCGGGCTAAAGGAGACTGACAAAGTTGAGAAGAGAACACTGAAGGTGAAGGATGAATATGATGATCAAAGAAGAGGGAGAGTGACACGAGGGTGAGGTGGCCAGGGGTCCTTCCTGCAAGGCACGGTTCTGCTATAGCCTGGGCACACGACATTTGTTGAATGGATGTCTGTTTGAGGACTGAGTATATCAACTGTTATACCTATAGAAGTTTTACTTTACCTGAAAAACATGCATTGAAAAAGTAAGCTAAAAATAAAAAAAAAGCTAAAAAAAGAGTAAGCTATCATTTTTGAGCAAAAACATTTTTTTAAAAGATTTTATTTATTTATTTGACATACAGAGATCACAGAAAGGCAGGCAGAGAGAGAGAGAGAGGAGGAAGCAGGCTCCCTGCTGAGCAGACAGCCCTATGCAGGGCTCGATCCCAGGACCCTGGGATCATGACCTAAGCCGAAGGCAGAGGCTTTAACCCACTGAGCCACCCAGGCGCCCAGAGCAAAAACATCTTAAGGTCAAATCCTAGTCCGTAAGGTCTGTAATCTATCTATTCAAAATAGATATTCCCTGGAGGGTATAATTTTCTTTTTTTCAAGTGAGAAGGAAACTGGTCCTTGTCTTTTTAAAGGTACATTATAAACCAGGATTACAAGTCCTTTGTGTATTTGTTTTTTTTTTTCCACTGCAGTTGCAAAAGACTCCCTCCAAAATTGATGATACACCTGCCTGTGGAACAACTAAGACAAGTTGCATTTTGTTCCCAAGAGCTGACTTCTAAATATCTCTATAGAAAACTTCACTGGGATTTATTAACATTTTTTTTAAATTTATTTTATTTACGTGGGCTCTACACCCAACATGGAGCTTGAACTCATAACTCGGGGAGCAAGAGTCACATGCTCGGGGCACCTGGGTGCCTTGGCTGGTTAAGCATCTGCCTTGGGCTCAGGTAGAGATCTCAGGGTCCTGGGATAGAGCCCCATGCTGGCCTCCCTGCTCACCACTCAGCAGGTAGCCTCTTCACCTTCTTCCTCTGCCCCCATCTCGAGCTCTTTCTCAAATAAATAAATAAAATTGTATTGTATTTAGGTGCCCCTATTAACATGTTAGCTCATGAAAGCTGGATATAAAGAGTAGAGGTATAGTAGGTTCAATTTATTTAGAGCACTGGAGATACTGATTTCCATATAAGTTGAAGAAGAAATAAAGGGGAATGAAAGGTTCTCAAATATTCCTCAATGCAGTCTATGATGGCACAGAACTACATAAACTGTGGGCCTGTATGTGGAGCATCCTAGTGTGCTCTGTCTCACAGAGTTGGAAGTAGAGTGACCTGGAGTGAGATACTGAGGCTCTGTACATTCATGCTTCACTCACTCTCATGCTCTTCACAGAGCAAAGCTGGGGGACTGGAACCTTTCATTTGGCAGTACATACGCTATCTCTGTGGCAAAGATGCTAACAGAGGGCTGGCCATTGGATTATGCAACAAGTAAAATCTTGGAAATGATTTGTGTAGAGATCCACCCACCCATAAAGACAGGCTATTTCCTCAACTGTAACCAGGGCTGTCAGACGTGGTTTTCTTTCTTGTCTACACATGAAAAGCAAAATGCTCATTTAATTACCATCTTATCAAAGCTTCTGACTTAGGGGGAGGACTACAGTTACAAAACAGTTTCGATTTTTCAAAAAGCGACTTATTTTTAGGAAATAGGCTCAAATTTATTCATTTTGCAAAAGGGGGTCAGTAATTTGCTAAGCAGAAGAGGAAGGGAATACCTGATATTGGAATAAACTCTAAGGGAAGATAAAGACTAACAGGAAGAAAGGTTTAGGTAGGAGGAGCAAGAGGAATAGGAGACTTAATATCATCAGGTCCCAGGAGTTCAGCTAGACAGTTATCAAACCATTCTAAACACCTACATACTCAACAGGAGATAGGAAGAAGAGCAGCAATTCTAGGAACAGAAAAGCAACCACTTTATGGAAGGTGGGATGTGCAGAGAGTGAATCCAAGGTGACATACAGGACAACAGACCGGCAGGGGGGGTGGGGTGGAGTGAGGGGTGGTGGCTCCTAGCAAGCGGTAGACTAGCAGAGCACAAAACTGGAACTTTTAGAAGTCTGCTCCACTGGGGGGCATTGCTCCAGAGGCGAAGCGAGGGGGTGGAGCTCTTGCTGAGACAGTGTGGTCTCAGGACTTGTGGGGTCACAAAAAGCCCTGGGGTGTCTGAGTGCTGCAGAGCCCCTAGGTATCAGAGCAGGGAAGCCAGTTGCAGAGACAGCTGAGGAGTGCGCTCTCAGCTTGGGGTTACCTTGACTGTGATTCAAGGCACAGTCGGGCCACTGCTCTTTGAGCAGGGAACCCACAAGTGGCAGATCCAGGAAGACCCCCCTCCTTCCTCCTCTGGGAGATGCAGTGTGGGAGCATGCTGCAGGAATCAGCTGGGCTTGGAGACTCCAAATGGGGCCATGAGCCAGAGACAGAAATACCTGGTCACAGGTCGGGAGAGCAGAGTGTGGACAGAGACCAAGGAGATGGGAGGAATTGACTGCGTTTCTCTGAGGGCATACTGAGAAATGGGGACCTGAGCTCTTAGCTCCTAAGAGGCTGGATATTGGAAGCTGCCATTTTCATTCCTGCCCTTCAAAGCTGTATGGAAAGCATTCAGGGAACAAAAGCTCTCAGCACAAACCCGAGCAGATTACTTAGCCTGGCCCCTGGGAAGGGCAGTGCAATTCTGCCTCGGACAAAGACATTTGAGAATCACTGCGACAGTCCTCTCCCTCAGAAGATCAACAAGAACATCCAACCAAGACCAACTTCACTGATCAATGAGAACTGCAAACCTCAGAAATATGGGAATACAGCATATTGAATTCATGGCTTTTCCCCCATGATTCTTTAGTCTTTCAAAGTTAAATTTTTAAAATTTTTTTCTTATTCTATTTTTTAAAAAATTTTCCCCTTTCCTATTTTAATGTTTTTAACTATTTTATCTTATCAATACTTTTAAAAAATCTTTTTAAAATTTTTAATTGTTACAGTCAAAGTCTATCACTTCATTGTGTTTAGCCTTATTTTTTGTATACATATAGGTTTTTCTTTCTTTAAAATTCTGGGATACAATTTCTTCTAACAGATCAAAATATACCCTAAATCTAGTCCATGGCATTGTTCTAGTCTCCAGCCTGATTATATTCTTTCCTTTTTTTTTCTTTTTTCAACCAACTTCTTATCAAATCCTTTTCTAGAATCTTTTAAAATTTTCATCTTTACAGTCATATTCCATCCCTTTCTTGTGTTTACCCTCATTTTTGTATATATGTACGTTTTTCTTTCTTTAAAATTTTGGGAGGTAGTTTCTTCTAACAGACCAAAATACACCCAAAATCAAGTGTTTGGCTATGTCCTATTCACCAATCTAATATATATATGCACACACATCTATACACACACACACACACACACACACACGTGCACACACATATACATTTATATATATATATATATTTTTCCTCTTTCTTCTCTTGGTTTCAGGTCTCTTCTGATTTGGTTAGTGTATATTTTTTGGGGGTTGTTGCTACCCTTTTAGTATTTTGTTCTCTCGTTCATCTATTCTTGTCTGGATAAAATGACAAGGTGGAAAACGTCACTTCAAAAAAAAAAAAAAAAAAAAGAACAAGAGGCAGTACCAGTGGCTAGGGTGCTATCTGGGCTTGAAAAAAGCAGAAATAAAATCCCTTTCTGGAGAAATAAAAGAACTAAAATCTAACCAAGTTGAAATAAAAAAAGCTACTAATGAGGTGTAAGAAAAAATGGAGGTTCTTACTGCTAGGATTAATGAGTCAGAAGAGAGAATTAGTGATATTCTCCAAATGATGGAGAATAAAGAAGCTGAGCAAAAGAGAGACAAACAACTACTAGACTACGAGAGAAGAATTAGAGAGATAAGTGATACCATAAGAGGAAACAGTATTAGAATAATTGGGATCCCAAAAGAAGAAGAAAGAGAGAGAGGGGCAGAAGGTATACTGGATAAAATTACAGCAGAGAATTTCCCTAATTTGGCTAAGGGAACAAACATCAAAATCCAGGAGGCACACAGAAACCCCCTCAAAATCAATAAAAATAGATCAAGACACCATCATCGAATAGTAAAACTTACAAGTCTCAGTTACAAAGAGAAAATCCTGAAAGCAGCTTGGGACCAGAGGTCTGTAACATACAACAGTAGAATATTAGATTGGCAGCAGACTTATCCAAAGAGACCTAACAGGCCAGATAGGACTGGCATGATATATTCAGAGGACCAAATGAGAAAAGTATGCAGCCAAGAGTACTATATCCAGCTAGGCTATCATTGAAAATAGAAGGAGAGATAAAAAGCTTCCAGGACAAACAAAAATTAAAAGAATTTGCAAACACCAAACCAGCCCTACAGGAAATATTGAAAGGGGTCCTCTAGGCAGAGAGAGAGCCTAAAAGTAACAGAGCAGAAAGGACGATAGACAATACACAGTAACAGTCACTTTACAGGCAATACAATGGCACTAAATTCCTACCTTTCAATAGCTATCCTGGATGTAAATGGGTTAATGCCCCAGTCAAAAGACACAGGGTATCAGAATGGATAAAGAAAACCCAAAAGCCATCAATATGCTGTCCATAAGAAACTCATTTTAGACCCAACAACACCCCCAGATTTAAAGGGAGGGGGTGCAAAACAATTTACCATGCTAATGGACATCAAAAGAAAGCTGGGGTGGCAATTCTTATAGCAGGTAAATTCGATTTTAAGCCAAAGACTGTCATGAGAGATGAGGAAGGACACTATATCATACTTAAAAGGTCTGTCCAACAAGAAGATCTAACAATTTAAAATATCTATGCCCCTAACATGGGAGCAGCCAATTATATAAGCCAATTAATAACAAAATAAAACAAACACATTGACAATTAATACAATAATAGTAGGGGACTTCAACACCCCCCTCACTGAAATGGACAGATCATCCAAGCAAAAGATCAACAAGGAAATAAAAACCTTACATGACACACTCGACCAGATGGACATCACAGATATATTCAGAGCATTCCATCCCAAAGCAACAGAATACACATTCTTCTCTAGTGCATAGGGAACATTCTCCAGAATAGATCACATCCTGGGTCACAAATCAGGTCTCAATCGGTGTCCCAAAAGACTGAGATTATTCCCTGCATATTTAAGATACCTAGGAATAAACTAATCAAAGAGGCAAAGAATCTGTACTCAGAAAACTATAAAGTACTCATGAAGGAAATGAGGAAGACACAAAGAAATGGAAAAACGTTCCATGTTCATGGACTGGAAGAACGAATATTGTGAAAACGTCTATGCTACCTAAAGCAATCTACATGTTTAATGCAATCCCTATCAAAATACCATCCATGTTTCTCAAAGACATGGAACAAGTAATCCTAAAATTTATATGGAACCAGAGAAGACCCCGAATAGCCAGAGCAATGTTGAAAAAGAAAGCCAAAGTTGGTGGCATCACAATTCCAGACCTCAAGCTCTATTACAAAGCTGTCATCATCAAGACAATATGGTACTAGCACAAAAAGAGACACACAGATCAATGGAACAGAACAGAAAGTCCAGAAATGGACTCTCAATTCGATGGACCACTAATCTTCGACAAAGCAGGACAGAATGTCCAATGGAAAAAAGACAGTCTCTTCAACAAGTGGTGTTGGTAAAATTGGACAGCCACATGCAGAAGAATGAAACTGGACCATTTCCTTCCACCACACACAAAAACAGACTCAAAATGGATGAAAGACCTCAATATGAGGCAGGAACCCATCAAAATCCTTGAGAACACAGGCAGCAACCTCTTCGACTTCAGCTGCAGCAACGTCTTCCTAGGAACATCGCCAAAGGCAAGGGAAGCAGGGGCAATAATGAACTACTGGGACTTTATCAAGATCAATAGCTTTTGCACAGCAAAGGAAACAGTCAACAAAACCAAAAGACAGCTGACAAAATGGGAGAAGGTATTTGCAAATGACATTTCAGATAAAGGGCTAGTACCCAAAATCTATAAAGAACTTATTAAGTTCAACACCCAAATAACAAAGAACAAATAATCCAATCGAGAAATGGGCAGAAGACATGGACAGACATTTCTGCAAAGAAGACATCCAGATGGCCAACAGACACATGAAAAAGTGCTCAACATCACTTGGCATCAGGGAAATACAAATCAAAACCATAGTGAGATACCACCTCACACTAGGCAGAATGGCTAAAATTAACAAGTCAGGAAAGGACAGATGTTGAAGAGGATGCAGAGAAAGGGGAACCCCCCTACACTGTTGGTGGGAATGCAAGCTGGTGTAGCCACTCTGGAAAACAGTATGGAGGTTCCCCAAAAAGTTAAAAATAAAGCTACCCAATGACCCAGCAATTGCACTATTGGCTATTTACTCTGAAGGTTACTAGTGTAGTGATTCAAAGGGGCACGTGCACCTGAATGTTGATAGCAGCAATGTCCACAATAGCCAAACTATGGAAAGAACCTAGATGGCCATCAACAGATAAATGGATAAAGAAGATATGGTATATATATACAATGGAATACTATGCAGCCATCAAAAGAAATGAAATCTTGCTATTTGCACGACAGGATGGAACTAGAAGGTTTATGCTGAGCAAAGTAAGTCAATCAGAGAAAGACAATCATCATATGATTTCCCTGATGTGAGGAATTTGAGATGCAGAGTGAGTGGTTTGGAGGTAGGGAAGGAAAAAAATGAAACAAGATGGGATCAGGAGGGAGACAGACCATGAGATTCTTAATCCCAGGAAACAAATTGAGGGTTGCTGGGGGGGTGGGTAGGTAGGGATAGGTGGCTGGGTGATGGACACTGGGGAGGGTATGTGCTATGTGAGTGCTGTGAACTGTGTAAGACTGATGATTCACAGACCTGTACCCCTGAAGCAAATAATACATTGTATGTTAATTTAAAAAAAAAAGAAGAAGGAAAGGTTTAGCCTTGTGCAGTGAACTTCTTAACCCCAGGTGCTGGGCTGTGCAATGAAATTAGAAGCAAGACTCTCAGTTACATTAATAATGAAGAGAGAGAGAGAGAGTGAGTTGTTTAATGCTGAGACTTCCTTTGCCAATGCAGTGCTATGAGAAAAAAAATTTATGAGATTCTTTGCCTGAAGGTAAACAGATAACATTTTTATATTAGTTTCCATAAATAGGTTGTGTTTTGTTATACACAGAAGATTGTTCAGTTCTCATTCATTTATTCTAGTGAAACTGTTTAATGACACAATTTCCCTGGAAGACATTCCCATAGTGGTCAGCTCCCTTGACTGTCAAAATGTTATATAATGATAATGCTATACACAGGAAATGCTACAGTTTACAAAGTGCTTTCACATGTATTCTTTTATTTCATCCAGATAATTAAAGGGTCAAAATGAAGAGTATCTAAATTTGTGACTCTTAAATCTTGGTGTCCATTACGTGTCACACCAAAGATTTACTGCTACTATCCTACAGACACACACACACACACACACACACACACACACACACCAGGTCATATGTTGCCAAGTTAGGGAGAGGGGTTACTGGGTTATTTTAAACTTTTCTTAACGGATACCTTATATTTTTCTATCTTTCTCTCTTCCTTTAATTCTGAACTCTATTTCTGTTGAGCCTCTTCTTTCTATAGTCTTGTTTACACCCACATTGCCCTGTATTAAATAAAGACAATAAAAGGAGTCCGGCTTCAACATGAATACGATGAACAGTCCCCAAAGCTAGTCAGACCAATGTGTGCTGCTAGGTCTCTCCTTCAGATCTAACCCTTACTCAATACAGAGTTGCCCTTACAGTAAACTATCTGGTGGAAAAGTACAGAAAGTACTGGAGAGTCCTCAGCAGGATGTGAATGAATCAAGTTTTTGGAAATATTAGCACTGACACTCAAGAGTATTATAAACTGCCAAAAAGTGGGCCAGAAAAAGGAAAATACTAAATTCTTGCTTTGGATTGCAGAGCTTAGTTGATAAAAATTACCCCAAATTTCCTAGCTGTGATTTTATTTATGACTATTTTATGCCATCCCTGGAAAAATCAATGTTTTTGAGTGTTTAAGTTCACTCTCAAATCAAGTAAGAGTCTTCTGGCTTTTATAAAATCAGTTAACTTTTCATATAACTCTACTAGCCTCTCCCAGGTACTAATGTGAAGCTATAGATTTTTTATATTTACATTTTATAAATCCACTGATACAGATATTATCATAAAATATTCATCGAGAAAAGCTAATATAAGTGAACTTCTTGCTATTTTTTTTCAACAAAAACCCTTGTGTATTTGAACTTATTTTTACTTAACCCCTGCATTGATCACGCTTTCATTTAACCTGCTTAAGGGCAAGAGAAGGTTAACTCGTTCATTACATTTCTGCAGAGATTCCAAGTTAATTTCCTCTCCAGTTCTTCTCAGTGCCAGTAGCAGTTACTTTTTTTAGTTGTAAAGCTTTATTTTTTTAATAGCTTACATAAGACCCATATGTACTCAACCTTTAATTCTATGTAAATAATATTAAAAAAAATTTCCCTAAGATGTGTTAGAGCTTACCAAACAGTGACATTTTTCTTCTATAGGAATAGTATAAACTGGTCAGGCATAACAACTGTGCCTCAGTTACATTTTAGAAGAGATTCATAATTTAGTTGACTGGTGATTAAATGATTCTATACTTATGTTCAGTATTTTACTTTAATAATGTGGTTTACAGTGGAAAAGGCACAAATAATTACTTTTTAATCCTCTGAAGGACAGGATAGAAAAGGATATATTTTACTTCAGTCAAAGTAATAGGTAAAAACGCATTAATAAAAATCAACCCTTATAATCAGAAGGATAAAACTTAGAGAATATTTAAAATTCCAAACTCCCAGGTCAGTGCAGAATACCCGCAAAACCCAAAGGATGTGCATTCATCAGAACTGGCTTTCAACGTCCCGTTATTTTGTTTGTTATATCCAATTGTAAACATTAGGCCTTCAGAACCACATGACCTTCCCCGCATGGAATTCCATTGTTAGCCAAAGAACATCAGGCAACTTGTAACCTTTCCGACTTCTGGATACAGATCAGGATAAAATTAATAACTCTCCTCTACTCCACAGGACCGCTGTGAAGACTGACCTTTTCTTACCATAACCTGCTTCAATCGATCATAGGCATATTATTTCACCTATTTCACAAGTTTTCAAAATGTCTTTATGAAATCAAGAGTGAAGCAAATTGTTCACAAATGTTCTACCCTGTGATGTTTTTGGTATTTTTGCTGCTTAGACAATAAAGATGATCCAATTTCCTGAATTCTAAGTGACTGATTATAGCACCGTTTCTTCTGAAAAAGACTTTTGACAATAAAAGAGTGCATTAGTTTAAATTCAAAACTTCATTTATCAAAAACAAACAAACAAAAAACCCACCAAAAATCCACACACATTAGACCTCAGCAATGGCTTATGTTTTACATTTCAGATAGTTATGTTCTTAATATCTAGTCTAAATTACATGGACAGTACAAAAAACATTTTCACTACAAAAGGCTAGGAAACTCTTTAACTTCTTGCGTCTACATTATGATAAATTGAGTTAATGGAAACTGGTAACTTCAGAGACCTTCATTCCTCTGAAATGCTATAGAAGTTACAAATTTCATCATCAGAGGCTGGATTTGGAAGCTGATATCTGCTTCCCCAGGATGGAACGGTACGTCCTCCAACTATAAATAGAGCTAAAAATAGCTCCGGAAAGGCATCATTTTGTATGAAATTATTTCACCAAAAGAGAAGAAAAATATATCTTTAATCCTGAACAAAACCTCTTCAAAGTTTATGTTCTCAATAAACCTTTCACTGAGAACTGCAAATATAACTTAGTAATGCAATAAATGCCCTTACAAATATATCAGATTTTTCACTTAATGCTTTTTACAGGCTTAAACCAAATGGAGTAAAAGGAAATCACCTTTTACAGTCCAACTCATATAGGAAGAATGCCTTGCTGTTATGCTTTTTAAAGAAGGCATGGTGAATTTATATCAACTTTGGCGAATCTTGGGGCATGATAAAAGGAAGAAAAATACCAGCACAGTGAACATTCCACAAAACTCTCTTCACATGTTTATTTCCTTAGAGACTGGATGTGATCCAAAATGTTGAGAAAAATGTAAAAAGAAAAAAAAATTAAGGTAAGAGATAAACAGTTTAGCATCCATGCTGATGATATAGAAGAGACGGTCCCCTACTCCTTTTTGGGGGGGGGGCGGGCTAAAGATTGTATTTATTTACTTGAGACAGAGAGAGAGAGTGCAACCAAGCGGGGACAGGGGCACAGGGAGAGGGAGAAGCAGGATCTCCACTGAGCAAGGAACTTGATGCAGGGCTCGATCCCAGGACCCCGGAATCACGACCTGAGCCAAAGGCAGATGCTTTACTGAGTAAACCACACAGGCACCCCGATGTTCCTCTACTCCTTACATAAAAAAAAAAATAATAAATTGTCATCTCAAAGATTAAGGATAATAAATGGTTAGGATTAGAGAAAAATCACCAAAACCAGTGTTCCCATTAAATCAAAACAAAAGAAAATTTGATTAGGTCAGAGCATATTATGGGTTGTTGAAATTTAATTCAAGGCAAATGAAAAACATGTTTTCTGGGGACTCTATTCTTAGCTTCTTTATCTTATGATACTGTATCAGGAATTTGAAAATATATGATTTCATTATGATGTAAAAAAGAACTGGCCTGTATGCTTATGTTCAAAATAAGAATTGGGTTAGGACTGTTGAAGAGTTGGCATCCTCTGTAAAGGGCCTGGTAATCTTCAGGAAGAAAAGTCAAAATACTTTTTAGTGCTTACTTCTCCTACAAGGAGCCTCCTGTCTTCCCTATCCTAGTCTGTCTTCTAGACGTCATTCTGAATCAACTGCCTGTTGAATTATCTGCTCTTCCCTGATTATCAAAAAGGACATGACCAGCAAATGCCACTCTTCTTTTTTTTAAAGATTTTAATTATTTTATTTACATTATTTCTTTATTTAAAGATTTTATTTATTTATTGAGAGAGTGAGAGTGTGCACACGAGTTGGGGGAGGAGTAGAGAGAGAAGGAGAAGCAGACTCCCCACTGAGCAGGGAGCCCTACTAGGGGCTCTATCCCACAACCTTGAGATCATGACCTGAGCCAAAATCAAGAGTTGGACACTCAACTCACTGAGCCACCCAGGCATCCCACCCTTGTTCTAAATAGTGTGGGAAGGTATACAAAAGAGGACAAAGAATTTATTGAGCACGTACCAACCACTAGAGACTTTTTGCATTGTCTCCCTATTCTCCATATCCAGCTATGAGATGATCATCACGCCCCTTCCCTAGAGATGAGGAATCTGAGGCTCAGAGAGGAGCAGCACAGCCGAGGTCACACAGCAAGTGGGCAGAGCACGTTCTGTGCCTAAATGCTGATGCCTTCTACTGTGTATCATCCTTCTAAAGGTTTGACTTGTAGTTTTTTTTTCTCAGTATAAAACTAAGACATGGTCACTGGAGAGAACTGAGAAAATCCTGAAACATGTAAGGGAAAATAAAATATCCCGTAAGTCGACCATCTGGAAGTGATGAATTTTTTTTTTTTCTAAAGATTTTATTTATTTATTTGACAGACAGAGATCACAAGTAGGCAGACAGGCAGGCAGAGAGGAGGAAGCAGGCTCCCCGCTGAGCAGAGAGCCCGATGCGGGGCTCGATCCCAGAACCCTGAGATCATGACCTGAGCCGAAGGCAGAGGCTTAACCCACTGAGCCACCCAGGCGCCCTGGAAGTGATGAATTTTTATCAGTTAGATGTGTTTACTCCTTTGTGTGCAGATCTGAGAAAATGTATCATTTTGTTTCTTTGTAATTTTTATCACCTCATTTTTTTTTTTAACAAGATAAAATTCCCTTTCAAAACCTGAATTTTTGGAGAAGAGAGGCAAGATGGCGGAGGAGTAGCAGACTGAAATGACCTCAGATCCCAGGAGTTCAGCTAGATAGGTATCAAACCATTCTGAACACCTACAAACTCAACAGGAGATAGAGGAGAAGAAGAGCAGCAATTCTAGGAACAGAAAATCGACCACTTTTTGACACGCAGAGAAGTGAATCTGAAGCAACAGGAAGATAGACTGTGAGGGGAAGGGCTGGCTCCTGGCAAGCAGTGAAGCAGTAGAGCACAAAATAAGAACTTTTGGAAGTCTGCTCCTCTGAAGGATGTCACTCCAGAGTCTAAGCAGGGGTGGAGCCTGCCCGGGGACAGTGTGGTCTCAGGTCCCACAGGGTCACAGAAAGATTGGGGGTGTCTGAGTGTGGCAGAGCTGCCAGGTATCCAAGTGGGGAAGACGACTACATAGACGGAGCCAAGGAGTTTGTTCTCAGCTTGGGGTTACCCTAAACGGTGATCCGAGGCACAGTCGAGCGACTGTTCTTTGACCAGGGACCCCACAAGTGGCAGATTCGGGGAGACTCACCTTCCTGCTCTGGGAGGAGCAGCATGACAGGAATCTGCTGGGTTTGGAGACTCCAAACAGGGCTGTGCGCCAGAGATAGAAACACTCAGTCACAGGCCGGGTAAGCACAGAGTGCGGTAGGAGAACAGGGAGATGGGAGAGATTGACCGCTTTTCTCTGAGGACGCACTAAGGAGTGGGGCCCTGAGCTCTCAGCTCCTCTGGGCTGGAGACTGGGAGGCCGCCATTTTCATTTTCATTCCCACCCTCCAGAGCTCTATGGAAAGCCATCAGGAAACAAAAGCTCTCGAGAATGAACCAAAGCAGATTACTTAGCCTGCCCCCTGGCAAGGGCGGCACAATTTCACCTAGGCAAAGACATTTGAGAATCACTGCAACAGTCCCCTCCCCCAGAAGATCAGCAAGAACACCCAGCCAAGACCAAGCTCACCGATCAAGGCGAACAGCAGAACTCCAGAGCTAGGGGAAAGCAATGCCCAGAATTCATGGCTTTCCCCCCATGATCCTTTAGTTATGCAAAGTTAAACTAATTTAAATTTTATTATTTTTCTTATATTTTTAAACTTTTCCTCTTTCCTCTTTTAATGTTTTTTTAATCAAGTTTATCTTAACAAAACCTTTCTAAAATTTTTTTTTAAAGCTTCATTTATAGTCATATTTTATACCTTCATTGTATTTAACCTTATTTTTTTGTATACATGTAGGGTTTTTTTTTTTCTAAAAAATTTTGGGATACAATTTCTTCTAATAGATCAAAATATACCCTAATCTAGCACATGGCTTTGTTCTAGTCTCCAGCCTGAGCACATTCTCTCCTCTTTTTATCAATTTCTTTTTTAGAAATTTTAAAAAATTTTCATCCTTAGAGTCATATTCCATCCCTTCATCGTGTTTAACCTTATTTTTTTATATATATAAGTTTTACTTTCTTTAAAATTTTGGGAGGTAGTTTCTTCTAGAGACCAAAATATACCCAAAATCAAGTGGGTGGTTCTGTTCTATTCACCAGTCTCATATATGTGTGTGTGTGTGTGTGTGTGTGTATAATAATTAAAATTTTTATTTCTTTTTCCCTCCTCTCTTCTCCTCTGGGCTTTGAAACACTACTGATTTGGTTAGCATACATTGTTATGGTTTTTTTGGCCACACTTTTGGCCACACTTTTATGGTTCATATATTCTTATCTGGATAAAATGACAAGATGGAAAGACTCAACACAATAAAACGAACAAGAGGCAGTACCAACAGCTAAGGACCTAATCAATACGGGATTGTTAGTACGTCAGCACTAGAGTTCAGAACGATGATTCTCAAGGTGCTAGCTGGGCTTAAAAAAGGCATGGAAGATATTAGAGAAACCCTTCCTGGAAAAATAAAAGAAGTAAAATCTAACCAAGTTGAAATTTAAAAAGCTATTAATGAGGTGTGATAAAAAATGGAGGCTCTTACTGCTAGGATAAATGAGGCAGAAGAGAGAATTCGTGATAAAGATGATCAAATGATGGAGAATAAAGAAGCTGAGCAAAAGAGAGACAAACAACTACCAGACCATGAGGGGAGAATTCGAGAGATAAGTGATACCATAAGACGAAACAATATTATAATAATTGGGATTCCAGAAGAAGAAGAAAGAGAGAGAGGAGCAGAGGCGAATTATAGTAGAGAATTTCCCTAATATGGCAAAGGGAACAAACATCAAAATCCAGGAGGCACACAGAACCCCCCTCAAACTCAATAAAAATAGGTCAAGACACCATCATCTAATAGTAAAACATGCAAGTCTTAGTGACAAAGAAAAAAATCTTGAAAGCAGCTCAGGACCAGAGGTCTATAACATACAGCAGGAGAAATATTAGACTGGCAGCAGACTTATCCACAGAGACCTGGGAGGTCAGAAAGGACTGGCATGATAAATTCAGAGGACTAAATGAGAAAAGTGTGCAGCCAAGAAGACTATATCCAGCTAGGCTATCATTGAAAATAGAAGGAGAGATAGAAAGTTTCCAGGACAAACAAAAATAGAAAGAATTTGAGAACACCAAACCAGCCCTACAGGAAATACTGAAAGGGGTCCTCTGAGGAAAGAGAGAGCCTAAAAGTAACAGACCAGAAAGGAACAGAGACAATATACAGTAACAGTTACCTTACAGGCAATACAATGACACTAAATTCGTATCTTTCAATAGTTACCCTGAATGTAAATGGGCTAAATGCCCCAGTCAAAAGACACAGGGTATCAGAATGGATATAAAACCAAAACCCATCAATATGCTTTCTATAAGAAACTCATTTTAGACCCAACGACATCCCCAGATTTAAAGTGAGGGGGTGCAAAACAATTTACTATGCTAATGACATCAAAAGAAAGCTGGGTGGCAATCCTCATAGCAGGTAAATTCGATTTTAAACCAAAGACTATCATGAGAGATGAGGAAGGACACTATATCATACTTAAAGAGTCTGTCCAACAAGAAGATCTAACAATTTTAGGGGTGCCAGGCTGGATCAGTGGGTTAAAGCCTCTGCTTTCAACTCAGGTCATGATCCCAGGGTCCTGGGATTGAGTCCTGCATCAGGCTTCCTGCTCAGTGGGGAGCCTGCTTCCCACTCTCTCTCTCTGCCTGCCTCTCTGCCTACTTGGGATCTCTGTCTGTCAAATAAATAAAATCTAAAAAAAAAAAAAAACTAACAATTTTAGATATCTATGCCCCTAACATGGGAGCAGCCAATTATATAAACCAATTAACAAAATCAAACAAACACATTGACAATAATACAATAATAGCAGGGGACATTAACACCTCCCTAACTGAAATGGACAGATCATCCAAGCAAAAGATCAACAAGGAAATAAAGGCCTTACATGACACACTGGACCAGAAAGACATCACAGATATATTCAGAACATTCCATCCGAAAACAACAGAATACACTTTCTTCTCTAGTGCACACGGAACATTCTCTAGAACAGATCACATCCTGGGTCTCAACTGGTACCCCAAAAGATTGAGATCATCCCCTGCATGTTTTCAGACCACAGTGCTCTGAAGCTAGAACTCAATCACAAGAGGAAAGTTGTAAAGAACTCAAATACATGGAGGCTAAAGAGCATCCTACTAAAGAATGAATGGGTCAACTAGGAAATTGGAGAAGAATTTTAAAAAATCATGGAAACAAATGAAAATGAAACCCAACTGTTCAAAATCTGTGGGACACAGCAAAGGTGGTTCTGAGAGGAAAGTATCTAGTGACACAAGCCTTTCTCAAGAAACAAGAAAGGTCTCAAATACAGAACCTAACCCTACACCTAAAGAAGATGGAGAAAAAACAGCAAAGAAAGCCTAAACCCAGCAGGAAAAGAGAAATAATAAAGATTAGAGCAGAAATCAATGAAATAGAAACCAAAAGAACAGTAGAACAAATCAATGAAAGTAGGAGCTGGTTCTTTGAAAGAATTAATAAGACTGATAAACCCCTGGCCAGACTTATCCAAAAGAAAAGAGAAAGGACCCAAATTAACAAAATCATGAATGAAAGAGGAAAGATCACAACCAACACCAAAGAAATACAAACAATTATAAGAACATATTATGAGCAATTATACACAAGCAAATTTGACAATCTGGAAGAAATGGATGCATTCCTAGAGACGTATAAACTACCAAAACTGAACCAGGAAGAAACAGAAAACCTAAATAGACCCATAACCAGTAAGGAGATTGAAGCAATCATCAAAAATCTCTCAACAAAACAAGAGCCCAGGGCCAGATGGCTTCCCAGGGGAATTTTACCAAACAGGTAAAGAAGGATTAATACCTATTGTCCTGAAACTGTTGCAAAAAACAGAAATGGAAGGAAAACTTCCAAACTTATTCAATGAGGCCAGCATTACCTTGATCCCCAAACCAGACAAAGACCCCACCAAAAGGGAGAATTACAGACCAATATCCCTGATGAACACGGATGCAAAAATTTTCATCAAAATACTAGCCAATAGGATCCAACAGTACCTTAAAAAAATTATTCACCATGACCAAGTGGGATTTATTCCTGGGCTGCAAGGTTGGTTCAACATCTGCAAATCAATCAATGTGATACAATGCATTAATAAGAAAAAGAACAAGAACCATATGATACTCTCAACAGATGATGAAAAAGCATTTAACAAAAGTACAGCATCCTTTCTTGATCAAAACTCTTCACAGTGTTGGGATAGAGGGTACATACCTCAATATCATCAAAGCCATCTATGAAAAACTCACAGCAAATATCATCCTCAATGGGGAAAACCTGAGAGCCTTCCCCCTAAGGTTGGGAGCACAGCACGGATGTCCAGTATCACCACTGCTAATTAACATAGTACTAGAAGTCCTACCCTCAGCAATCAGACATCCAAATGGGCAAAGAAGTAAAACTCTCACTCTTTGCAGATGATATGATACTTTATGTGGAAAACCCAAAAGAATCCATCCTAAAACTTCTAGAACTCATACAGGAATTCAGTAAAGTGTCAGGATATAAAAATCAATGCACACACACACAAAAATCAATGCACAGAAATCAGTTCCATTTCTATACACCAACAGCAAGACAGAAGAAAGAGAAATTCAGGAGTCAAACCCATTTGCAATTGCACCCAAAACCATAAGATACCTAGGAATAAACTAACCAAAGAGGCAAAGAATCTGTACTCAGAAAACTATAAAGTACTCATGAAGGAAATTGAGGAAGACATGGAGAAATGGAAAAATGTTCCATGCTCATGGATTGGAAGAACGAATATTGTGAAAACGTCTATGCTACCTAAAGCAATCTACATGTTTAACGAAATCCCTATCAAAATACCATCCATGTTTCTCAAAGACATGGAACAAGTAATCCTAAAATTTATATGGAACCAGAGAAGACCCCGAATAGCTAGAGCAATGTTGAAAAAGAAAGCCAAAGTTGGTGGCATCACAATTCCAGACCTCAAGCTCTATTACAAAGCTGTCATCATCAAGACAATATGGTACTAGCACAAAAAGAGAGAGACACACAGATCAATGGAACAGAATAGAGAGTCCAGAAATGGACTCTCAATTCGATGGACCACTAATCTTCGACAAAGCAGGACAGAATGTCCAATGGAAAAAAGACAGTCTCTTCAACAAGTGGTGTTGGTAAAATTGGACAGCCACATGCAGAAGAATGAAACTGGACCATTTCCTTCCACCACACACAAAAACAGACTCAAAATGGATGAAAGACCTCAATATGAGGCAGGAACCCATCAAAATCCTTGAGAACACAGGCAGCAACCTCTTCGACTTCAGCTGCAGCAACATCTTCCTAGGAACACCGCCAAAGGCAAGGGAAGCAGGGGCAATAATGAACTACTGGGACTTTATCAAGATCAATAGCTTTTGCACAGCAAAGGAAACAGTCAACAAAACCAAAAGACAGCTGACAAAATGGGAGAAGGTATTTGCAAATGACATTTCAGATAAAGGGCTAGTACCCAAAATCTATAAAGAACTTATTAAGTTCAACACCCAAATAACAAAGAACAAATAATCCAATCGAGAAATGGGCAGAAGACATGGACAGACATTTCTGCAAAGAAGACATCCAGATGGCCAACAGACACATGAAAAAGTGCTCAACATCACTTGGCATCAGGGAAATACAAATCAAAACCATAGTGAGATACCACCTCACACTAGGCAGAATGGCTAAAATTAACAAGTCAGGAAAGGACAGATGTTGAAGAGGATGCAGAGAAAGGGGAACCCCCCTACACTGTTGGTGGGAATGCAAGCTGGTGTAGCCACTCTGGAAAACAGTATGGAGGTTCCCCAAAAAGTTAAAAATAAAGCTACCCTATGACCCAGCAATTGCACTATTGGCTATTTACTCTGAAGGTTACTAGTGTAGTGATTCAAAGGGGCACGTGCACCTGAATGTTGATAGCAGCAATGTCCACAATAGCTAAACTATGGAAAGAACCTAGATGGCCATCAACAGATAAATGGATAAAGAAGATATGGTATATATATATACAATGGAATACTATGCAACCATCAAAAAGGAAACCTTGCCATTTGGAATGACGTGGATGGAACTAGCGGGTAATATGCTGAATGAAGTAAGTCAATCAGAGAAAGACAACTATCATATGATTTCCCTGATGTGAGGAATTTGAGATGCAGAGTGGGGGGTTTGGGGGGTAGGGAAGGAAAAAATGAAACAAGATGGGATTGAGAGGGAGACAAACCATAAGAGACTCTTAATCTTACAAAACAAAGTAAGGGTTGCTAAGGCGTGAGGGGGTGTGGAGAGGGTGGTTGGGTTATGGACATTGGGAAGGGTATGTGATATGGTGAGTGCTGTGAATTGTGTAAGCCTGATGATTCACAAACCTGTACCTCTGGGGCAAATAATACATCATATGTTAATAAAAATAATAAAACAAAAGAAAACATAAAAACCCAAAACCTGAACTTTTAAAGCTTTCTTTAAACTTCTCAAAGTCAAACTCAGGTCCATATTTAGATCATTTTAGCTTTTTGTTTTCTCCCAGTGAAGAAAAAAAAATTGTAACAAATTTGGACATCATAAATACTTTATTTTTCCTATTGATGGTGTATCCCCCCCCACTTCTTAATACTTGGGATATTTACTTTTCTCTCACTATTTCCTAAATATTGTAGTTAGTTGATCAAATCTCCACATGCAAAAAAATGGTTGTGGGCATTTTATATGAAGCCCATTCTTTGTGATGCACTCAGCTTTGTGTCTATCACACTGGGATGCGAGGATGAAAAAAAATGTTTTTTTTCCACTTTACTGCACATCTCTCCTTTTACTCTACTTGTCTTTACAAAGTTTGCTGCACCAAGAACTTCCATTACAAGGAGAAAATAAGCCTTCAAGGATAGGTGAAAATTGTTGGTATTTCTTGCATACTGACAGGAGCAGCTGCAGTAGAAGTTAGATGGGAAATTTAAAATGTATTTTTCTTAAAAGTGTGGGTACTTATTATCACACAGCTTCTAAGGTTCAGGAATTCTGGGCCAGCTCACGGTCTCTCACAAGGCTGCAGTCAAGCTGATGTGCAAAGCTCCAGTCGTCTGAAGCTTGGATGGCCTTGATGAATCTGCGACCAGGATGGCTCACTCACACGGCTGCTGGCAGGTCACAGGTCCTCACCATGGGGGCGTCTCCACAGGCTACTATTCACATGACTCACATGACTTGGCAGCTGGCTTCTGCAGAGCCAGTGATTAGAGGGGGGGGGGCGTAGTCCGAGCTAAGGAAGGGGCTACAGTCTTTCATGACTTAGCTCCAGAATGAATGTGCCATCATTTCTGCCCCATGCTACTGGTCACCAAGACCAATCCTGGTACAGTGTCGGAGTGACCACCCAAGGGTATAAAGACCAAGAGACAGGGATCCTGGGGTGGGGGCGCTTGGAGGCTACTGAACCATGCTGATGATTAAAGAAAGTACCTGGGTTTTTAAAAATTGTGGTAAAATATAAAGAAACTAAAATTTGCCATTTTTCAGTGTGCAATTCAGTGGTATTAATTATATTCACAATACTATTCAACCATTACTAATATCTCTTTCAAAACCCTTTGTCATCCCAAACAGAAACTCTGTACTAATTAAGTAACATATTTTTCTTATTAGAATACTGTGACAGTAATTTTAAAGATAATTTTCAGAAAGTAGAAAAACAATCCCCCCAAATTCTACCACCCTAACACAACTGTTTTCATCTTGTATGTTACTTTTCAGTCACAGTTCACAGATGTAATTTTATAGTTAATATGTTAATGAGTATATATTTATTTATTTATTTATTTTCCCCCCAGAAAAACACATGAAGCCTTCCTTTTGTTTTCAGAGTCTTCATAATACCATCGTAACACTGTTGTATAATATTCGAGGTTCCTGAATCATGATTTATCACAACTTTCCCCATTTCCTTAATCTTGGTTAGGCTGACAAGTCTTTTTTAAAAATAGAATATAGGGTGCCTGGGTGGTTCATTGGGTTAAGCCTCTGCCCTCGGCTCAGGTCATGGTCTCAGGGTCCTGGGATCGAGTTCCGCATTGGGCTCTCTGCTTGGCGGGAAGCCTACTTCCTCCCCTCTCTCTCTGCCTGCCTCTCTGCCTACTTGTGATATCTCTCTGTCAAATAAATAAATAAAATCTTTAAGAACAGAATATATTACACAGTAATGAAGATCTTTGGGAAGCTAGATTTTTACTCCATTGCTTTATTTCTCTGGCATAAACACCAAAGAGTCAAATGACTATGTAAAAAGCAGAATTCCCCAGGTTTCCTGTTGGAAGTAAAATCCCATCTGTAGCCCATGGGGCCGTTCCTTGGCGGGCCTCTGCCTCCAGTCTCCAGCCTCCTCTCCTCCCTCTCGCGAGACTCACACTGGGTTCTCCTACCTTCATTCTTCAGCACATATTTCTTGAGTGCCTACTATGTGACAAATTCAGTTTTAAGTACAAAGGACATGGAAGGAAACAAAACAGGCAAAACCCTAGCCTTTGCCTTCCAGACTGCCCACGCTCTTCCTTTCTTATCACATTGCCCTGTTTTATTGTCATCATACACTTAACACTCTTGGAGACTATTTTAGTGCTTGTGTATTCTTCTTGCTGGCCTAGAAGGTAAGCTCTGGGAAAACAGCAACCTTGTCCGTGCAGTCCCCAACACCTTGCAAACCTATACGTGACTTGAAGTCAAATTTCTTTAAAGTGCCATGAATGAGTATCTTTACAGTTTTTAACACATTTCCATTAAGTTTTCCACATTGTTTACCAGTTTATGGTGCCACGGCAGTAAATTGGTGGGACCATTTCTCTGTAACTTCCCCAGGGCCAGTGTTTTGGAAGGAAGAATGAAGGGCTGATCGACAGAAGCATAGAAATGACTGAAGCGATCTTTTAGTGCTTTAAAATATTGCATTAAAACGTTACGTATCTTGATGACTAAGTTGTTTTTGGTGAGCCCAAGGCGTCTTCCTTGCCTCATCCTGGTCTCAGTCCTGCTGTGGATCACAGCAAAAGAGGGACAGATTTCTAGATCTGCTCAAGGGCACAATATGATTGAAGACAGGGAAATAAGCGTTCTAAAATTAGTTTAAATGTTCCTATCAGAAAAACATGGGAAACTTTAATAAGACGCCTGGGTGGCTCAGTCAGTTAAAGCATCTACCTTCAGTAGGGGGTCACGATCCCAGGGGCCTGGCATTGAGTCTTGCACCAGGCTCCTTGCTTAGCGGGGGGCCTGCTTTTCCCTCCGCCCGCTGCTCCCCCTTGCTTGTGCTCTCTCTCTTTGACAAATAAATAAAATTTAAAAAAAGGAAAAGAAAGAAGAACATGGGAAATTTTTGAGAGTAATTCTCGGGCTTAAATGAGATAAACAGCACAAAGCATTCAGCCTGCTGCCGACATACCCACGTGTGCCACGAACATGTGTGTCTGGTGGTACTTAATACTAAACATTCCCGCTACTTCTCCATTACTTCCATACATGTAAAAAATTAAACCCACCCTACTAAATGAAGGAAAAGGAGCCTTTTTAAAAAAAATTAATTTTATTTTTTTCAGTGATCCATCCATAATTCATTGTTGAAAAGGAGCCTTTTAAGACTATAATACTCTTTTCCAAATCAGACTATAGCCCTGAAAATCCTTTGGTAGAAAACACCCCATTCGGAGATTTACAACTATTGGGAAAAATAAAAACTTCAAGGTCATGAATAAACTTACATGAGAAAAAAAATCTCACTTTCAATTTATTTAAAATTTTTTAAAAAGATGTATTTATTTATTTTGGGACAGAGGGAGAGCACAAGCACATGACTGGGGGGAGCAGCTGCAGGAGAGAATCTCAAGCAGACTCCCCGCCGAGTGAGCAGCATGATGAGGGGCTCGGTCTCATGACCTGGAGATCACGACTTGAACCGACATCAAGAGTCAGTCACTTAACGGACTGAGCCACCCAGGCGTCCCCCAAATCTCACTTTTTAAAATGCTCATTCAATAGAATAATGAGAGAAAAACTCAAGTAAAAATATTTTCAGTATTATTTTACATATCTAAAGATAGATGCATTTTCTTGATAGATCTGCTTCAGGAATTATTTCTTAATTTTAAGATTAGCGACTGTGTTTTGTTGTGTTACATACCAAGGCACACTCCCCTCTTTGTCAGTTTCCCCTTGACTCTGTGTCCTCTTTACGACTGTCTAATATCTTCCTCACTTCCTCATGACTGGTTCCTGTTTCCCTGTTTTTGAAGTCTTGATTTTCTCCTGCCTACCAGGCACTTGGGTGCTGACTTCAAGTCCACATTTATCAAGACAATGGTAAAAAGCACGTCTTCTACCTCAGCCATCTTCATCTTTTTCTCTTCCCAACCCTTTTGTTCAAATGGTTCCCAAGTAGAGGGGCTCACAGATACTGGAACCAGGGCCCTCAGAACTGCAGAATATCCAGCTGTCTTTCTATTAGATCCCTGGCTTAATACAACTGTGTTTGGAGAGGGATCACTGTGATTTCTTATGTGGCCCAGGCTGTTGCTAAAGTTAGCATGGAGAAAACATTTTTTGTTGTTGCATTTGATTTGGCTTTGTGGTTCAAGTCCTAGAAATTAATTTACTCTACTCTGTGATGTGATGTATGCTCTAAATAAAGAACCCATCAGATGAGAGATCTTTAAATTTTGAGAAAAAAAATTTCATATATTTCTTTCAAAAGACTTTATTTCTGGGGCACCTGGGTCGTTCAGTGGGTTAGGCCTCTGCCTTCAGTTCAGGTCATGATCCCAGGGTCCTGGAATTGAGCCCTGCATCTGTTGGACTCTCTGCTCAGCGGGGAGCCTGCTTCCCCCTCTCTCTGCCCGCTTCTCTCTTTCTATGTCATAGATCTCTCTTTCTATGTCAAATAAATAAAATCTTTTTTTTTTTTAAAGACATTATTTCTTCCTATATGGAAATGTGTAACTTAAGTTGGGAGCTTTAGCAACAAATCTGTAGGGTGCATCGCAACTCAGGAAGAGTTAAGAATTGGCACCTTACATTCTTTTCTGAGTTCTAAGCCCTTGCCTTTGACCTTGCACCTTTTTCTCTCTGTACCTATACAAATCTGCATGTGATTGCATCAATGTAATAATCATTTAGCCCAAAGTGCTTTGGGAAGTTACAAATGGCTGTTCTAGCACAGAAACAGTTGCTATGTTATAGAGACTTCTGTCTAATGATTTCTCTGCAGATAATACACATACCCATTAACAGAAAGCCTACCATTCTTAGAATGGCAGGGAGCTAGTTTTGTGCACAGGAGCCCAGTCCTAAAGCCCGTTAGCATTGACAAGAACCTCAGGATGCCTCCCTATTTTGTTCTGTTGTATATGGGGTGTGGGGATGCCAAGGCTTTTCCAAGAGGCTGGTTTCTTAAAGAAAAACGTGGCTACCAACCAGCCCTGCTTTTGTCTCTCATTGTGTAGAGGAGATTATGGAGCTGGGGGCATGGGTGCTCTAAAGGTGGTTTGATGGTTAGCACGAAATAGGCTGAAGCTGTCTTTACTGAAATGAGCACAACCTTTGAGTTGCACCTTCCTTTATTCCTGCCTTTAACTCCACATTTGGCTCTTTGTGGAAAATGATTTATAATGGAAGGGCTATCGTTGCATATCCACGGCTTAAAGAAACATAAAATTGGCATAACTGCTAGAGCTCTTTATCTGCTTGAGTACTAATTTTATCTTTACACCTGAAATAAAAGAAAGATAAATGAATAAAGTTAAAAGGCTACACATCTATTATCCTCTGGGGTCCAACTACTTATAATTGCCAGGTATACATGGGTAAGGGTGTTTTTAGGCAGAAGCTAGTGGTATGATACAAACTGTTAAAAAAAAACACACACACAAGTCTACTTGGGGTGCCTGGGTGGCTCAGTTGTTAATCATCTGCCTTCAACTCAGGTCATGATCCTGGGGTCCTGGGATAGAGTCCCTTATCGGGCTCCCTGCTCAGTGGGAAGTCTGCTTCCCCCTCTCCAACTCTCCCTGCTTGTTTTCCCTCTCTTGCTATGTCTCTCTCTATCAAATAAATAAAATCTTAAAAAAAAAAAAAACCCAAACCACAAAGAAAAAACAGGTCTGCTCGTGTCTTAAAACCAATATATCATGTAATGTAATAAAATAATGTGAAAAACCAAAGATATGCATTTGCAGATCATTATAAAAATACAGAAGCGTTTAAAAAACTATTCTTTTGGAACTTCCAAGAAAACTTTCAAAATGATACTGAGGTCACTTCAGAATGGATGGAACAGGCACAGGCTTTATTTTTAGTCGATGTAAAGAACTGTTTCATACATAGAGAGTGGGGGGGTGCGCTCCAAATTAAGGAAGAAGCTTGTTTGCAGCTGTACACATTTTTAGCACATTCTTAAATTTTATTTCTATACTTAGGAAAAACTAGCTATAAACCGGTGACCCAGCTGAGACAGTGACATGCTACTTGCCCACAGAAACAGCGCTGCCCAAATACCAGGCTTTGAAACTCCATTCTGGATACCCGAGAGAGATATGTTCAATATTCAACAAAATTGAAGGATTGGGAAATTGGAAATCTCTCAGATGTTCTGAGAGAGAGAGAAAATCCTGGGGGAGAGTCAGAGGATTTGGATTTAAGCCCACAGCTATCCGAGAAAGAATAAGCAAGAGAATAGAAGTCCGGGCAGTAGGTTTTTAGCTACAAAATCTAATCCACCTCACCACAGATTCTGGTGGAACATCTGTTATGGACTGATCAGAATTCACACTCTACTCTGCACTATTCAATTTTGTAGTCACCAACCACATGCGGCTACTTAAATTAAAATTAATTAAAATTAAATAAGACAAAAAAATTCAGTGCCTCAACTGCATTAACCACATTTTCAGTTAACGAAGAGCCACATGTGGCCAGTAGCTACCATCCTGGACAGCGCAGATATAGAACATTTCCATCGATGCATAAAGATCTACTGCACAGTGTTGCTCTGTCCTTTCAAGATCTGCTGCAGCTTCCAGAAATGTCTAAAATTAAAAAAAAATAATTGTGTAGTTTAAACACTAGGAGGATTTGGTTCTTTAGATGAGAAGCAGAGATTGGGTTGAGAATAGCAGTGAATACATCTATGGAGAAGAGAGCCGGCTCAGTGATCAGCCCCAAAACATGCTGGCCCTTACAGGGCCTGAAGTCACGAGATGGAGGATGTCCCCGTGGAAATCTTCTTCACTTCCTTGGGGAAAAGAAGAGACATCAGAATTCTTTTTTTTTTTTTTCAAAAGATTTTACTTATTTGACACAGAGAGAGATCACAAGTAGGCAGAAAGGCAGGCAGAGGGGGAGGGGGAAGCAGGCTCCCTGCCGAGCAGAGAGCCCGATGCGGGGCTCGATCCCAGGACCCTGAGATCATGACCTGAGCCGAAGGCAGCGGCTTAACCCACTGAGCCACCCAGGTGCCCCGAGACATCAGAATTCTTTCAGGGGTCACAGCCTAAAAGTAAAATGGGAGGTAGCAGAATTCCGGAATGGAGTAAAGCCTAACTTGACCGCTAAATAAAATTACAACAGTTAGTATAATTCAATTCCAATTCTAAGCTTCAGTCAAGGATGACAAGAAATGAGAGACAAATGGAAAAATCACATTTGTGTTTATGTTTATAAATAAAATGATGTGTCTCGTTCTACTCAGAGGCAAAGGCATAGAATCTGGTGTAATCCTTAATCAAGCAGCCTGCAAGGTAGCTGAGCCAATAAAAACATTCTCCACCTAAGCAGATACCTAAAGCGGCAGCCGATCAAAGCATGGGGAAGCTTAAGGGGAAAAAAAAAAATCAGTTGCTTATCTCACTTTTCTTTTTTCCCAGAATACGCTGCCCTCTACAGGCCACATGGATATATACATACGTAAAGATCTGCATGAATAAGGGTTCAGTTATATCCAAAGGTAGCAAAGGTATGAGGAAAATGAGGGAAAGCAGTTAGTTCTATCTGTTGTCTGAAAGGCTTTAGGATCAAGCTGAGAAACAATCAACAGTTATAAACCTTTAATAAACCCTACCTCATCACCTGACATAAATACGAGAACTCGTAAATAGTACTATAGTCCTATCATGGCATTTTCCTGGAAAGGTTAAAAGTATGTTGACAATCATTTTCCCTTTGTTTTAATGAGGGAAAGGAGGATGTGGAGGAAAGAGGAAGAAAAATGAGTGATGTGGTTTGACAGCTTTCACTACATCTCCAAAGTATACCAATTTTGATCTAAAACTCAATATATTAAGACTAGGCTGAGTTGGGAGGTAAAAGCCAATGAAGGAATACACATAATTTTATCCCTGCTAAGAGTTTAATCTTTTAAACCTTGGCTGCAATGAAGTGGACAAAATCTGGCCTAAGAAATGAGAACTACCCTTCATCTTGACTTCAAATCATTTTTTCCCCCATAGTTGTGCCATAAACACATACACACACACACACTCTCTCTCTCTCTCTCACACACACACAGCTGGTATGTTTATTGGTTTAGTCACTAAAGGATTTAGCTGGACAAACATCACAAAGATGATGACTGATTTAATTGAATTTATGATCAAATGTTTTCCATTGCAGGAAGAGTAGGAAATCACTTATGGGGCGATTTAAATAATTTAAGGGAAGTTCTCTATTTGGCATTATGTTTGTATATCAAGTCTTGAGGGATTAAATACAGCTGAGGCCTAGCAAATAACTCACATAGAGATACACAGGATACGCTATGTAACAATGCAACAAGGGGCAGAATATTGATCCCTCTGTGCACATTTCTATTCACTTGTATGTCGTTGACAGTCTGAGTAAGGACATCCACACACATGAGACTTCAATTGTAAATCACCACTAGATTCTCCAAAATGTCTGAATTATCTAAACATGCTCTTTTAGGTAAAACAATAACTGATTTGGGGGTTGTATACATGTCTGCTTATGGCTTTTTAACATATCTTTGTTGTTAAAGACATAATGAAATCTATTGTTAAAGTCACTCCCACGATGACTATAACAAGGTGATTAGTGCTTTAGGGTATAGATGTGGCTCAATGTCTCAAAGAAAAATGCCAAGTTACCTTTGTTCCCTGTGATAGGTAGCAACTTAGGGCCACGCTTCCAGCCTTCATGGTGTTTCTAGTGATAAGTCATTCACTTGTGCCATTGAGAAGTCCCCAAACAGCAAGAGTAACTCCTTTTGGTCTCACCACTGAAACCTCTGGATCAAGTGGACATTTGGTCCTAGCACAGCTGGGTTAGTCTTACCCATCAGTTCATGTATGAAGTGCACGACAGGAAAGGTCTCATAGATGCTTTGAACTTGATAAGTGTCTATGGGTTTCTTTCAGTCTAATTAGGAAAACTGTCTGGTAGATGTGTTTCAAGACTTAGGGTAAATCACAGTTTTACATTAATTATGTACAATGCTATTTGTTAACATATCACTCTTAGGAAGGAACTGCTGGGAATGAGGGAATCTTATTTCTACACAGAAGTATTTTAAAAAATGATCTGGTGACCAAGCAGCAGTTCAGCATGTGCTCCTTGGAAGGTAGAAGAAGTAGTCCAGATGTCTGGGGACCCCGTATAGCACTGGGATTCATGTTTAAGGACCGCTGCTTATTGGGAACTGAATGAAATGCCCTGCAGGGCAGGGTAGGACAAGCTGTGCTGAAAAACAGGAGGGAGGTAAGCTAACGCTGGCCAATAGTGCCCCATCATTTACACCCATACCTTATTCAGTCCTCACAACAATCCTGCTAATAGTTTAAAGACCGAGAAGCTGGGGTTCAGGTTGATTAGGGAGCTTCTGGAACATCATTGTCATTGAGTTGCTGATCTAGGATTGGAACTTGGCCCCTATGATACCGAATGATGCCGACTTCAGACATTTTCTTGCCATTTGTGCCAAATGAGCTTTTGCAGCCTTCTTTCTTGGTTCACATCAACTGTATCTATTGGCTATGTATTCTTACAGGGTCAACAGGACTACCGTCTACACAGCAGATACCGGATGTACATATCAACATAAACAGTCTAAGAGCTCTATCTTCACAATGGGTGGAAGTTCCACTCAGTTTTATACAAAGTCTCCCCATATGATAAGGGAGACCCTTGTCCAATACTAATATTCAGGACAATCAACCAAAGAGTGGAGTGGGTGACAGAAGATGACATAGTTAAAATCATGTCTTTCTCCAGTGACTTGTTATGTTCATCTCAATTTTGAGGCTGAAAGTTCACTAAGTTCATAAACATTTTCTTAAAAGAAAATGATAAAAAAAATGTTGAGTTTTTTTCATACCCATTTTTTTCCCTAATAAATAAAGAGTAGTAAAAACTGCATTTGTTTATGTTTCACTTTCTAAAAAGTGGTAATTTTCAAGTTCTGAAACTGAATAATTAACATCTGTACCCACAGGGGTTCATGGGAGGCTTACTTAGAAAAATGGAGCCCTCTCAATAGCATCTCATATGTGGCGAAGAGGAAGCTGAGCCTTTATGATATTTTCTGAGTAGAGTTAGGGTAGATCAAGGGGGCCAGGAACAACAGCAGAGAGGTGAATTCTTGAGGGAGTTCAAAAAGGGGAGAGAGCTGTGTGTCTAACCCCTAGCAGTTCCCAACAGAAAAGAGAGAGAGAGAACACGAACAGGAGAAAGGAACAGAGGCGCTTGCAACAGGCAGCGCCCCTCAGGAGGGAACAGCATGGCTTCTTGAGGGGAGGAGGAGGGGAAGGGATGTCTGCATGCTATTCTTTGATACTTCCACGAGTTCCTCTGAAGATTTATTACACTTATTGGGCCCTCCAGAGCTATTTTCTTCTCAGTGTTTACAAATAAAAGACAGGGGTGAGAAGCAAAAATATAAGGAAGATCTCTGGACACTGGAGCACAAAATGCCAAGAGCTCAAATGCACGGAGTTTTCACAGCATCAGACATCCATGCCTCTACCATGCTGGGTGGCACTTAAGATAAGTGAAGAGTTTACATGTTCCCCTACAGCTGTGCTGCCCAGTATGGTAGCAAAGTATGGCTATTCACATTTAAATTAACTCTTAAATTAAGTTTAAGTAAACTTTAAAATTCAGTTCCTAAGTCACGTTAGCCGAATGTCAGGTACTCAACAGTCATAGAAGGCTAGTGGCTGTTGTACTAGGCAGTGCAGATGGAAAAGATTTTCATCAATGAAGAAGGTTCTACTGGACAGCACTGGTCTAGAGGAGAAGGAAACCTTGGTCAGAGTTTTTGTTATCTCAGAGGCTATGAACTTTCTGGAGAACAATCTGTTTTTACCCCTCTAAGTGTAGGGGGAGGGGATTGTTTCTTCCTTACACATAAATTTGAGGAACCAGTGGGAACTAGGTAACATGGAACTGCCGGAGTCAGAGGCCTGTGCTTGTCACCAGATGGGTCAGAATCAGATGAACCAGATGTGTCTGAACTGGCAAGGACTCAGATGGCCCCCTCTGCTCTGCCTTACCCCACGCATGCCTCA
The DNA here is from genome assembly GCF_020171115.1 of Neogale vison. NCBI lineage: Eukaryota > Metazoa > Chordata > Mammalia > Carnivora > Mustelidae > Neogale > Neogale vison. Next base: position 158,726,854 of record NC_058094.1, on the reverse strand, counting down.
TCACTGAGTAGGAAACCCCAGTACCCACTTACGGAAAGCAGAATGGGCCCCCAGGATGTCCACTCACTAATCCCTGAAGCTTGTGAATGTGTTGCCTTCCATGGCAAAAGGGACTCTGCAGATATAATTAATGTTGCAGACCTTAAAAAAAGAGAGATTAACCTGGATTATGCAGATAAGCCTTTGGAAGCAGAGAGCTTTCTCCTACTGGAGGCAGAAGGCATAGGGCAGGAGGAGAAGTGAGAGAGCTATGAGGCAGTGAGAAAGGCTCCCTTCACTGATGCTGGCTGGACAGGGGAGGGGGCTGCATGATGAGGAAAGAGGTGGCCTTTGCTGGGTGGGACTCCCTGCTGACAAGTGGTTAAAGAAAAGGAGGCTTGGCCAAGGACTACATGGGACTTAATTCTGCCGACCCACCGCCTGAATGAGCCTGGAAAGAGATTTCCATCAGAGCTTCCAGATAAGGCCCCGCCCTGCTGATACTTGATTTCTGCCTTGGGAGGACCAGAGCAAAGAAATCAGCTGGGCCCACCGAGGTTCCAGCTCCAAGAACTCTGTGACAATAGCACATGGTGTTTCACCAATACACCTGTGGTGATTTGTCAGGGCAGCCACAGAACACAAACACCCTGTTTTATATTTTGGAGAGGCAGAAGAACTTCTTTAGCTCACGTACCCTTCTAGAATCTGTTGTGGGAAACAGTGCAAGAAAGCCTAGTTCTCTCAGTCGTACGGCTTCCACAGTTGCTGCAGGAAGCTCGGTGCCACTTCAGAAGCATGGCTGGATTTTATTCCTTAATGAGCTGGACGGCAGAAGGAAGGTATTAGCTGCACCATAAGCATGTACTTTGGGGTGAGGAATCCAACACATCATCTGAAAGGATGAAAAACAATGGCTGTTGCCAGCTCCCAAGCCTGGCACGTACTGCCAATTAGTTAGAGAGAAGATGGATATTTTCTGTCTATCAGAAGGGAAACAAACAAACAAAAAAAACCCCTGTGCTCAGCAGATAACAAACCCAGCACAGGGTTTGCCCTTGGCCATCACCAGGGGTTATTAATAATAGCGAATTCTTTGCTACCACAAGAAAGATACGGACAAGAAACCTCACAATGGCACAGAATGACAGAGGGTAATTTCCTGGGGGCAGAGGGAGCTGTGTGGGATAGGGTACAGAGCTCACCAGCAGGGTCTGGATGGGTGGCCAGGAGGCCTGTCACCTCTAGCACTTCGACTGTTGCAAACTGGCCTTTATCCCAACGGTACATCATCCAGCAGCTGCACAGGGGAGGCCTGAGCTGATGTGTGTGGTCGGCCTGCTGCAAACCCTTTCCCCAGGACAGAAGTCAGGTTTCTACTTCATCACAGCTCTCCTGCTGCTAAGAAACCTAGACTGGGAATAAATGACATCACTTCCCAGAAGAGATCTCCCCAACGAGGGCTGTAGTGAGAACAGAAAATCAGATACCTATTCATTTGAATATCGGGGTTTTAAAATTGATATTTCTCTCCTAAGATTCACTTTGGCAGCGTACATTCTGAGCTGCAATTTTCAACAGCATTGATCATTTGACCACACTAAGCGGTTTCTTTTTTTTTAAGTTATAAAATAGAGATGATGGTACGTATCCTGACTACGTCCCAAGACTGTTTTAAAAAAACACACGAGATGTGGTAACATACAAGAAAGCAAATTCTACATTGTCAAATGCTGCCCAAGTGTTAATAACCACGGCTACCCCATCACAGCTCTGACTGTGGGGAAAGGAGGGTACATGAGGCCTCTGACAAGGTATGTTTCATCTGTTATCATATTTACACCACTGCTACTATTAGTAGCCAGGTCTGAGCCTCCGGCAAACTTGCCAACCTTCCCTTGGTTAGCTTTCTCCGTGTCCTCCTGGTGGATGCCCGACCCGTATCTTTGGACAGCCCTTGATTCCGTCTTCCTTGAGGCTCGTACCAGAGCCTGGACCTCCTCTTTCCCCTCTGAAAAATCCAGTCTTTAATTTTCTAGAACTGCTCCCTGGTAGGGAGCAAGGGGCTTAAGAGAGAGTAAACACCTCACACCTACATGATGCTTTCAGGACCTGAACCAGTGATTCATTCCTGTGAAGAGGAACGTCCCCAGCAATTTCTCTGAACTGCAACTTTGGGGCCTCCCAACAACACTACGTGCGGGTGTCCGAGATCGGGACAGAGACCCGCTTAGATCTGAGCATCCATCCATCTGTTTCCAAGGCTGTCATAAAGAATTGCACGCCGGGTAGCGTCCTGACGCTGGGCTCACATCCGCAAGCCAAGCAGCAGAGGACTGCAGCTTCAGCTCATCCTGGAGTGAAGAGAACGGAATTTCAAAATGTCTGCTTTACAGAGTGTCACCCCAATAAACCCAAGCCTAAAAAAGTGCATTGATGATGTACAGAGTAATTTCTTTGAAAACACTGCAAGAAGAAATCTCCAGGCACTAAATAAATTAAAACTGTTACTTTGAAGTAAATAGAATTATAACAAAAATGATCAACAATGGAAAAAAAAAATGTCGAAGTGGAAGAGGAGTTAAAACTTTGGCTCAACTGCGCCTCCTAGTGCCAACAGCTGTTCTTACGTTCCTTTCACTTCTCTAAACTAGTATAGAAAGGGGTAGTCCTTTCTTTGCAGTGTATTATTATTATCTTAGAAAATTTTAGATCGACTTGGAACAATAAAGCAGAGTAGAAAGACAGGACCTTTCGGTTTCCTGAGGAGGCACTGATTTAAATCTTAACGGAATGCAATCAGATAGGACAGCAAGAAAAATAAGGACTTGGCAGCATAAATATAGAATGAAGTGTGTTATTGTTTCTTTAAAAATTATTTTGAATACATTATGTTTTATGCACATGTACCACATGTGTTGGTACCTGCTTGGTACCAACCAAGCAGGTCATCTTTAAAATACATTCTAAAAATTGAGCATGGAATTCAAGAACCCTTTCAAGGAAAGTGCAAGAATGCGAAGTTAGAAAACTTAAATCTTCTGAATTTGGGTTTGTGACTGCTGGTACATTCAAATACATGCAGGTTAATGTCATCTTCTCTATTCTTGCATTTCCATTGAAGGAGTTTCATGGCAATGTCTCTGTACTTACTAAACATTTTAAAGAAGCGATGATTTCAATTCTTAGGAGAAATTCGGTCGGACTTACCTAACTGGAAGGATTATAAGCTGAAGCAGTGCACGTGGATGGAGAAAGCCGGACAAGGCTGGCCTCCACCTAGTCAAGTCTGTGGACATGTACTGCTTTATCTGCCACGAGCTGGGTTTTCCAAATCTGTCCTCTGTGGCTTTGTGGTTTATCCTTGGTTCTCTTTTTGCTCCTTTCAACCCTACCCCCACCCCAAATTGTTCAGCTGTTAAAAAGTTCCAAAACAAGCAAATGTGTTCCTGGAATCCTACCCTAACCAGTGCTGGAGAGCGTATACTAAGGCTTGCTTCTCCAGCCAAAATAATAAAAGATCTTTTAAGTGGCTGAAATTCTTGGTTGATTGCATATACATGCCCATGTCAGACAACTATAAATAGAGAGATTTGGAAGAAAAATAGGGAGAGTCTTTATAACTCCAGTGAAATAAAATGGAATGTTTTTGAAGGCAGTGAGAAAACAGTACATGTATTTATAAAATTAAGATGTGTCTCTCTTTAATCCAAAATCTCCTTTAAGCAGGAAGAGCCCACACAAATCATGCATGTCCACATGAGGGAATAAAAGGGCTTTCTTTTCTTTATTAATAGTTATTTATTATTCTCAATCCTATAATTAAGACTTCTTCTTTATATTATCCTTTTGAGTTTAGATATCTGTAAGATCTTTTGATATTTTTCTCCCATCATTGCTTTGTTCCCCCAGAATACTAAAAAATCCTTCAAAGGATAAAATTATGCCCATGGTTACTGGTATAAATGAAGTCAGGAGGGAATTGTATTGGTGTTACCTAGGGCAGACTTGGCCCCCCCAATAAACTGGGTCACTTGTTATAGCTGTTCAAAGAGACTTGAGGATTCATTGCTCAAGAAATTCTGGCTCTTTTAGGTAGGTTAACACATCACCTAGCTTTAATAGCTGAGGTAATACATATTCTTAAAAGATATCCCTACTTAATTTGGAACAGTGACTTACTTTTTATTAACCTACCCATCTTATATTAACCCATCTAAACTGAATTCAAATTAGTGCTTATAAATTAGTTCACTTTATTTTGAACCTATTACTGCTGTACAAGAGAATTTGCCAACTGCTCCAGTTTCACAATTGTGCTTATAGACAAGCAAATTAGTTAGAAGTGATGGAGGAAAACCAGCACTTGCTTAATAGTCTTTAAATGCAGTTCTTCTGAACCTTGACCTCCCTCCAAAGTGACAGATGTTGAAATGTCGGTGGCTGCAAAGTCACAAGTCCATTTGGAGGAGGGATCAATAATATAATTAGGGTCTCTGAAATCTTGGTTTTCTCTAAATTTCATTGGGTTTTAATGGGTTAGAAGCTATGGCTTGGCTGTAAGGATTCAGTATATAACACTGGTGCAAGAAAGTAGTATTTTTTAAATATTTTAAGTGATTTTTTTAAAAAAGATTTTATTTATTTATTTATTTGACAGAGAGAGATCACAAGTAGACAGAGAGGCAGGCAGAGAGAGAGGTAGAGGGAAGCAGGCTCCCTGCTGAGCAAAGAGCCCGATGCAGGACTCGATCCCAGGACCCTGAGATCATGACCTGAGCCGAAGGCAGCGGCTTAACCCACTGAGCCACCCAGGCGCCCTTTAAGTGATTTTTTATTACTCCGTGTTTTCTGAGGTAAATCCTTAAGGCAACAAAAAGTAAGACTTATGGGAGCTTAAAAAGTAGCATGGTTCTGAACAGGTTATGTTTATAATTTAAAAATCTTACCTCAAGTTCAGCTTTTAATATTTTTGCTAAAATGCTTTAAAAGCAATCTAAGGGTAAGGCCCAGTTTGTTAGATGCTTTTGAATTAACTCTAATTTTTTTTTTTTTAAAAGATTTTATTTTTTTGTCAGAGAGAGAGCACACAAGCAAGGGGAGAAGCAGGCTTTCCGCTGAGCAAGGAGCCTGGTGTGGAACTCAATCCCGGGAGTTCCTAATTCTAATTTTTTTTAAAAGCACATGTGATGTTACAGATTAAAAGAAAGACATTAACCACAGTTCTACCAGTTCATTAAGAATAGTTTACATGAAAATGTAAGATTTCTGTTAGTATTTTAGACCTTGATTTTGGTAGAAAAATTATAAATCCTATGTTCATAGAAAATGCAAGTAATAAATATCCCTGAAGATATATCTTAAGGAAAAAAACTATGTTACTATTTTGCAAAAAATCATATTCTGAAGAATTCTTATTTGCCCTCTAAAGTCAAAGCATATTTACTGACACTTAGCATCTTTTTAAAAAAATCTGAACATTGTGCATAATGCACAGTTTTTAAAATTTCTAAAACATCAATACCAGAGGACTGTACATCCTGATTTTCATCAATGAAATTAACTACTCTTGTTGTAACATGATCAATACCTCTCAGAGCAAAGTAAGCATGGGGTCTTAGGTGGTCAGAATGAAGCAAGCTTATCAGAAGCAAGCAAGTCAGAATTCAAGCAACACTTGAGTACTATTCCAATTTTGCTTTTCTTTTAGAAAGACATGAGGCAACCTTGTTTCCCTGAGGCATCCCACCTGTCATGGTGGAATGGCTGGATGAGAAAGGCCATTCATTCATTGGGGCCTGCGTGCTTGAGAGCTTGCAGTGGTGGATGGTACTGAATACAAGCTACAGATATGAATGGCTGGAGTGGGTCAGGTGTACACAACGTGGGGTCATACCCATAAGAGGACAGTGGAAGAAATATCATTCACCATCATCTACACATACCCACCTCCCATTTTTTTTGTTGACTACTCTAAGTGGGTAAGGACCGCCATTTATTTTTCTGGGCAATTTAGAGGTCACTCTAGCTCGGCCCCTCTGAAGGAAGGAAATGGCTGTTCTCCACAAATGCTCTGTGTAGATCTGCCAGATGTTCCTGTGACTTCAAAGGAGGGGTTAGAAATTCAACTGCTTTATAAAGAACTGTCTCCTAAGACGGTTACCTGCTTGGACAAACCTTCTTGAGCAATCATGAGAGAATGTGTTTGGTCATTTAATTAAGGTAGGAACTGTATACTATATGTGATACCTCGTGTATGAAAGCACTTAATTAAATTGTTAGACGGATGACCAGTGAAGGGGGGAGGGTGAAGGGAACAAGAGTGAAGGAACAGGCACAGAATGTTCCCAACAGAGGGCATGCCTCCCAGACATTAAGAACTGATTCTTCAAATGGAAATGCAAAGCCTTGTGTTAGACGAAAATAGTTATCCCAGTGCTCTTCTAAGGATGAATTTAATCAAAATAACTTGCCAAATCTTCCAAATAAACCACTGCAAAGTTTAAAGTACTCACTTCATGAGTTGCTCACAATAAGTTGTCTACTGGATCTACTGACAACATTTTTATTATAAAAAGGTTTTTTTCCTTCTTTTTTTATTTTTATAATTGATGGTGTCTAAAATGAAACATGTTGTAACAGTAAAAACTGAGGCAATAATACCAAATTCCCCACAGACAAAATTCTGTTATGACAAATTAATTTTTTTTAAATCAAACCAGTCCCAGTTACCTTTTTCCCAGCACCATGCTTGAAATACGATCTCCACAACTAATGAGTGACTCAATCACTCTGCTTTCCAACTTTCAATGATTTATTAACACGTTGGCTTGCAATAAAAGACCTTTGAATAACTTGAGAAACCCAGACCTTCAGATTTCATCAAATTTCGAAACCAATAAATAAAATTATTTCAATGAGATCAGATGAGAGAACAGAAATTAAATAAACAGATCACATATATTTCAAGTGATACACATACTTCGCTTTCCAACAAGGCTTAGGAGAACAACAGATAAACTGAAAAAATCTGAAAGATCAATTTTCTCTAGCTCCAAGTTTGTCACTGGCATTATTTAGATTAGAATCAGTCATAACACTGTACTTAGATGCTATTTTGTTATTGTGAAAACATTTCTTGGAATTCAGTTATGAGAAGATTAAGCATAATGAATTTCAGGATTTAGAATTCTCAAGCAATGCCACGTTGCTCTAAGAACCCAAACTCATATATAACAGCATCGGCTTAAAGTGAACATGGAGGCTGGTGCCCAGTTAGGGCTTACCGACTATTTAATGGTTAAATGAATGGATGCATGGATACTTGGATGAGCAAATGAAAAATGTCAAGACAAGCTTATTTGGAGAGTTTTAAGAATTGAGAGAGAAACTGAGAGAGAAAAGAAAAAGAGCAAGAACAAGCACAAACTGTGTAAAGACTTACTTATTCCATGCTTGCCTAAGGTTTTTAGAGCTGTACAGGGTAAAGCGTTCTGAAATAAAAAAGAAAAATGATAAGCAACCTTTGTTTCAAATGTATACATTACAAGTATGTTAAAAAAAAAAAAAACCAAAACCTCAACTTTTAAAAAAGACAGCGTTTGACTTTAGCCATGGTTACGCTGGCCATGGTACACTTCACCTTTAGATCAGGCAGTTACAAAGAATAAAACAGGAAGATCGTAACATTTTAAATAAGGAAGCATTGTTTTCTTTTGTTACGGTGATTTATATTTCATAATCTGGTTTCCTAATAATTATTTCTTAGAATAACTAAGTTTTAATCAGGTAAAAAAAAGAAACACAAATTCCAAACCTCCAAACTGTAAGTCTACTGAAGAACACTGACACATTGGTGAAGTAAGAACTGCTGCCTTCACTATGAAGATATCTCTGATCCAATACAGTAATGGTGGTTCTCCTTTCTTACACTATTTAGTATTTACGTTTTCTTTCTTACATTTGCTTGGTTTGGCTCAAAGCCAAACTACTAATATCCTCTAATGTACCTTTATGTTTTTCATTAAGTCATCTTTATTTTATTTTAAAAATTAAGATGTTGGTTTTACAAAGTTAAACAATAAAGCAGCACAGATGTTAATAATCTCCTCTCCTGCTCTCTATTTTTGACTCCTGAAGACACAGCAATTGTTAATGTCTAGGGTATGTCTCTTTCCACATATTTATTTATGTTTACAATACAAATCCATCCATATATACATGTGTAGATACTACTTTAATTTTTAAAGATGGATTGTACAATAAACAGTCTGGAATCTTTTTAGTATGCAGCAGTCCTTTAAAGCAAGAAAATAGATTTAACAATTGTTTTAAGACTGTATAATATTCCATAGACTAGAAGTATCATAGTTATTTAGACTATTTCCTACTGATGACAACTGAGATCATTTCCAGTTCCTTTTCCCTTAAAAGCAATGCTTCAATAAATATCCTTGCACATCTATCTCTGTATACTAATGCCTTTGTTTCTATTGGACAGATTTTTCCATGTTGAACTGTTTGGTAAATGGTATGCACATTTTACATTTTAATAGATGCTGATAGATTACTTTTCATTTTCCAGCAATGAAAAAATGATGTCTCTTTATAGTATGCATCCCTGGAATGCAAGGGTGGTTTAACACATGCAAATCAATAAATGTGATACACCATATTAAATAGACTAAAAAACAAAAATCACATGATTATCTTAATAGATGCAGAAAAAGCATTTGACAAAATTTAGCATCCATTCATGATAAAAACCCTTAAAAACTGGGTATAGAAGGAATGTACCCAATGCAGAAACGCATATACATGACAAGCCCACAGCTAATACCATACTCAATTATGAAAGGCAGAAGGCTTTTTCTCTAACATCAGGAACAAGACAAGGATGTCCACTCTCAGCATTCTTTTTTTTTTTTAAAGATTTTATTTATTCATCTGACAGACAGAGATCACAAGTAGGCAGAAAGGCAGGCAGAGAGAAGGGAAGCAGGCTCCCTGCTGAGCAGACAGCCCGATGGGACCTGGGGGCTCAATCCCAGGACCTCGAGATAATGACCTGAGCCGAAGGCAGAGGCCTTAACCCACTGAGCCACCCAGGCGCCGTGACTCTCTCAGCATTCTTATTCAACACCATGCTACTAAAAGTCTGGGCCTGAGCAATCAAGAAAAAAAAAGGAAGAAAGAAAGAAAAATAAATAAAAGGCATCTGAATTGGAAAGGAAGAGGTAAAACTGTCTCTGTTTGCAGACATGATTTTATATATAGGATATCTCCACCAAAATACTATAGTGCCAAATTCAGCCCAGCTGCAGAATACAAAATCAATATATAAAAGTCAGTTGTGTTTCTCTATGTTAACACTGAATTATGTGAAAAAGAAATAAAGCAAAAACTCCATTTATAAAGCATCAAAAATAATGAAATGCCTACGAATAAATTTAACCAAGGAGATAAAAAAATCTGTACATTGAAAATTATTAAGACACTGAAGAAAGAAATTGAAGACACAAATAAATGGAAAGGAATCCTGTGTTCATGAATTGGAAGAATTAATCTAGTAAAATCTTCATACTACCCAACATCATCTATAGCCCTAATACAATCCCTATTGAGATTTCAACAGCATTTTTTAAATAAAAATTTTATTTATTTATTTGACAGACAGAGACCACAAGTAGGCAGACAGGCAGGCAGAGAGGAGAAAGCAGGCTCCCCGCAGAGCAGAGAGCCTGATGCGGGACTTGATCCCGGGACCCTGGGATCATGACCTGAGCTGAAAGCAGGAGCTTAACCCACTGAGCCACCCAGGCACCCCTCAATGGCATTTTTTTTGTATTTATACAAACAAGAAGAAAACAATCCTAAAATGTGTATGGAACCACAGAAGACCCTAAATGGCCAAAGCAATCTTGAGAAAGAAGAACAAACCTAGGGGCATTACCTTTCCTGATTTCAAACTATCTTTCAAAAAGTTAGAACAATCTGAACTATCTGGTACTAGCATAAAAACAGACACACAGACTAATAGAACAAAGGTGAAAGCCCAGAATTAAACTCAGGCATGAACGGTCAACTAATGTTTGACAAGGAAGCCAAAATACTCAATGGAGGAAAAATAATCTCTTCCATATATGGTGGGAAAACAAACAAAAAAATGAAACTGGACTCCTATTTTAAACCAAGAAGAAAAATTAGCTCCGAAAGTATTAAAGACTTAAATGTAAGACCTGAAAGCACAGACAAAAACAGAGGTGGAAAAAGCTTCTTGACACTGGTCTTGGCATGACCATATTCATGGATTTTATGGATACAACACCCAAAGCACAAGCAGTAAAAACGAAAATAAACAAGTGAGACCACAACAAACTAAAAGCTTCTGCACAGCAAAAGAAACCATCAACAAAATGAAAAGGCAACCTATGGAATGGGAGAAAAATATTTGCAAACCACCTATCTGGTAAGGGGTTAATATCCAAAATATATAAAGAACTCACAAAATTCAATAGCAAAAAAATCAAATAATATAATTAAGAAGTGGGCAAAGGACCTGAACAGACATTTTCCCAAAGAAGATATTTAACTGGCCAACAAATACATGAGAAGGTGCTCAACATCACTAATTATCAGATTAAAACCATCAAAAACACAATGAGATGTCACCTCACACATGTCAGAATGGCTAGTATCAAAAAGATAAGATAACAAGTGCTGGCAAGAATGTGGAGAAAGCGGAATGTTTATACATTATTGGTGGGAATGTAAATTGGTACAGCCACTATGGAAAACAGTAGGAAGGTTTCTCAAAAAATTAAAAATACAACTATCATATGATCCAACAATTCCATAGGAGGATATTTAATTTCTGATGGAAATTAAATTACTAACTTGAAGAGATTTCTGCAGCCTTACATTCACCTCGACAATACTTACAATAGTCAAGATATGGGAACAACCAAAGTGTCCACTGATGGATGAAATGAATGAAAAAAATGTAGTGTATATATGTAAGGGACAGTATTCAGCCATAAAAAATAAGGAAATCCTGATATTTGCAACAATGTGGGCATTGTGTCCACTGAGGGTGTTATGCTAAGTCAAATAAGCCAAAGAAAGATAAATACTGTATGATCTCACTTGTATGTGGAATCTAAAAAACCCTGAACTCAACAAAAGCAGAGAACAGATTAATGGTTGCCAGGGGCAGGGGATGGGGAGGTAGAGAAATGGATGAAAAGCAATCACAGGATATAAATTTCTAGTTATAAAATGGATCAATTCTGGGGAGGTAATGTAAAGCATAGTGACTTTAGTTAACAATATTACCCTGTATATTTGAAAGTTGCTAAGACAGTAGATCTTCAAAGCTCTCACCACAGACACACAAAAATTGTAATCACATGATATAATGCATATGTTAACTAAACTTACTGTGGTATCATTTTGTTATGTGTGTGTATATATGTGTGTGTGTGTGTGTGTGTGTGTGTATATATACATATATAAAATCACTCTGTTGTGCACCTTACACTTATACACTGTTATATGTCTATTCTATCTCAATAAAGGTGGGCAAAAAAAAGTGTTCTAGCAAAATAAAACAAGGAGATATAATGTAGACAGACCAATATGAGAGGAACACTTTAAGTGATGAGGGAAGGTGAGTTTCAAACAAAACCATCAGTCAACAAAATAAAGTTCCCACTGGAAATCTGGTTGGAGTGTCATTAAAATATCTACTTATCTGAAAATAATGATGTAAAATCTTTGTATACAACCTTTTGGTGTATCTTTCCATTCAGAAAGGCTTTGTGTGTATGTCCTCCAATAAAATTAAATGGCATCTTGATTCCTTTTAAAAATTTCCATACTTAAAGGCTTAAGTATTGCTTAATATTGGTTGGTGTCCCTTTTCAGTGTTGTCTGCTTTTAAGGAAAAGCTTTTAAAGGAGAGAATCTAAATGACTGGTATTGCTTTTGTTATGGTATATTTCCTGTGGAAGAATACCATTAAATAAGAAGAACAAAAAGAAATTTAAGAACCTGCTCAACTTCCCATTTCTAAACACAGTCTTTATCCAAACAGAATGACTGGAAATACTGTGCAATGATTCATTGGTTCAACTACTATTTATTGAGCAACTACTATGTGCCAGGGGTCCTTCCTGGTGGCTGAGGCTACACAGAAGGTATCACACAGAAACCCTTCATGCAGGCAGGGAGCTCATATTCCAGTAGAATGTGCAAGGCTGGAGTGAGCCTGAAGGACAGGGTGGCTGGAGCAGACAGAAAGCCCAGGAGAGAGAAGTGGAGGCTGAGACAGAGAAGGGACACGGGGCAGAAGACGGGCTCATATGGAGCCCCTGTGGCCTGTAACTCACCATCCACACATTTGCCTTCGAGAACACACTATCAGGAGCAAGGACAGAACTGGGAGATGAAGAAAAGTTTTTTACAACTGTACAGAGGGAGACGATATACTCTGGGCCCTAGAAACAGTGACTGCAGTGAGAGGGGGTCAGTCTGTCTGCAGCTTGTTAAAAGGCAGAGCAATAGATTTACTGATGGATTGGATATAGGCTACGACAGAAAGGCAGGCATTAAGAAGAGGAAGAGAGGGTTTACGGACCTCTAATTTCCAAGTTCCAAAGATTGAGAATTTCATACTCAACTCAGCTGTCATGCCAAGAATACATGAATCTTTCCAGGATGATTCAGAAAGTACTGAAGGTTTTCATGGAGCTTCCGAGTCACCATTCAAGCTGGGATAATTGTTAAAATATTTAAGAACCTGCCAGGCGTGAATTCTGACCAATCAGCGCAGAAACTAGTCATTATGCTCTAATGGCATGCATTTGCCAAAGATCAGACCTGATTCCAAATAGCCATTGTTCTAAAGCTATGGGTCAAAGTGCTCACCAACAATTATGAGTTAAAAGTCTCAAAAAAACATGTAATGTCTCAGTTTACTCTCTACTAGACTGCATTATAAAGTCACAACGTAACTCAGCCAGTTGGTGTAGAGTAAAAACTTAAAGGCATATTCTAGGTTTGAGGATTCACTGACAAAGAAAGGAGAAATGGGGAGAACAGTTCTTTTTATAAAGGTCTTTAAAAAAATTATCTGAAGTCTGGTATTAAAAAAGCAAGATATATTTTTAAAAATTAATTACATCAAGTGTTCTTGTAAAGCAAATTTGATCTCCTTAACTTTGTACTCCCCACAAAGCAATTTTAATAATTTGCTATGATTTCAGGAGGAACAAGAATTCCATTACAGATAAAATTAATACAATCTTGCATTTACAAGTAAATTATTATTCTTGGCAATTAATGGCTGCACATAAATACAAGTTCTAAGAATTGCCTCTATTTAGAGTTTGACAGGATATGCTAATAGAATTTTTTCCCCCAGAAATACAATATGTCCAATTTAGCTGTGCATAAAAGCCCAAACTGAAACACGCCATACGAAAGTTAGAAAAAATAAGGAAGAATGAGGTTTCCCTGTGTTTGCCTTCCATCACTACTCATGTAAACTCTGAATTCTTTTAGCAAATGTGACCTAAGCACCTGCCAGGGTGCCAGGAGCTGCACTGGACACGGAGGAGTGGTAAAAGTCCCAGTTATAGTTCAGTGGCACCAAAATGTAAATACAGAATTACAAATACAGGGTGAAGAGTGCTGCCAGTGTGGATACGGACACCATCCCTTGGGAGCCTGGAGGCAGAGCCACTAAGTGCATGTTTCTTTTCCAAATGAAGACAGGATAACTCAAATATCTGAAGCCAGCCCCAGTAAAACACAGGCACTGCTTTCTTGTATCCAGCATCCTTCAGATCTTAACTGCCAGGTACACAATTTCAAATGGAGGAGGCGCTACTATTTTTTTTGTTCTTGTTTTTGTTTTTGTTTTTGTTTTTGGCCAGGAACATGCATTACATTTATAACTCCATGAAAAAGTTATATTTTAAAAAAGCGATTTCCACTATGAATAAAAGTGATGTTCCATTAGAACAAACACAATATAATTCAGCACGTAAGTTTGAAAAACAAAAAGGTGCTGGAATCCAGGGCTCTGAACCCATAACAGTTATCTTTAATAAAATATTCAAGGGCCTATGAATGACTTTATCAGATTATTCAAGTTATTTGCATATGAGTATTTTACACTGTTATGCTTTAGTTAAGTTTACTCTGTCAGTGACTACTTGAATGTCAGCTTTCTCTTTCCAATTATGTTTAAACTAGAAGTTTAGAATGTTGTGATGTAAAGAACTGGCGAAACTCTGAGCATAACTGAGGCGTGCAATTAATTTAAACCTGCAGGCTGATTTTCACCTTCTCTTCTTGCAGGGACATTGCAGAGGACGATCACACACAGCGGGAGGCCGGGGAGGAGGGCCAGCACAGAAGAAATCACTCGCTCTGCCACGGGAGGGGGGTGGGAGGACAGAGAACTGGGAAGGTTTTCCCTCAAACTGCCCTGCTTGTGTGCTGCGGGTCACTGAAATACCGCAGGAAAACAAGCGGAGAACAATGGTACACGTTCTAGCGACTCAGCTTTAAAAACCTATAACCGCAGTGGCTTCGGGCATTAGGAAAGCAGACTGGAACCCACAGGAAGAGAAAACCTAAACTGGAAGGTACTCATTCGCTTTTAGGGAAGACCTGGATCCATCAGGAAAATAACTTTAATTTGTATTCGCCTCATTTCCTTCTCACCAATTTTTTTTTTTTCTTGTATCTTACAGGACACTGCTGTGGTTTCTAACTTCAATAACAGGAAAAAATATGAGTAAACACTTACATCAATCAACAAATTAGAAACCCCAAATATGTTTGAAGGACTTGAGAGGTGAAATCAGGATTTGTAAGCTATCGCTTTTCTTCCTTTTTTGGGAGGGGTGGCAACAGAGATGAGAACTTACAAGTCTAAGACTTTAGCATACCTCTTGTAAACAGATTTAATATCATCCAACATAAATAATATCACCAAACAAGTGTTTCATAAGTCAATAAGTCAATATAAAAATGAGCATGTCCGGGCGCCTGGGTGGCTCAGTGGGTTAAGCCGCTGCCTTCGGCTCAGGTCATGATCTCGGGGTCCTGGGATCGAGTCCCGCATCGGGCTCTCTGCTCAGCTGGGAGGCTGCTTCCTCCTCTCTCTCTGCCTGCCTCTGCCTACTTGTGATCTCTGTCTGTCAAATAAATAAATAAAATCTTTAAAAAAAAAAAATGAGCATGTCCAAAATGCCACAGGAAATGTTAGATGTGCTTGATAATTAACTCCTCTCAACAATATATTCAAACCTTCACAATTAAAAATTTTTAGAATTGTTTTATATTTTAAAATACATTTACTCTTTCTTACTGAGCTTGTAAGAAAAGTAGTAAGAATTTCAGCAAAGAGCCGTGGTCATTGTATCACCTGGCAGGGGTGGTGAACCTGAGGCCCTTCTCAGGACTGTTTCAGTGAAGCAGAAGGGCTCTGGTCCTTTAGAAGGTCAACAACAAACATAGTTATGGATCATGCTAATGAGATTTCAAACAATTACTCTTATTATTAAGTAATGTATAATATTCTTAAATCCTTTAGGATAGGAGACATGAGTATTCCTTCATTCTCTCGTTTATTCTACAAGTATTTATTATGTGCCTACTGTTTGCCAGGCCCTGTGGATACAGCAGTGCACAAAACATATATGGTCATAAGCAGCCTACAATAAATCACGGCACCAATACTAATGGATTATCAATAGAAGAAAACTCTATTGACAAGTATGCCGAAGAATTTTTATGCAACCTTCACTGTCTCCTATTAGGAAAGCCAAGCCAGCAGTGAACACTTCAGTTGATAGTCTGATTGAGACAGATTAGCTGGATTTAAACTATTTATAGTTTTTTTTAGAAGATTTTATTTATTTATTTGATAGAGATCACAAGTAGGCAGAGAGGCAGGCAGAGAGAGAGGAGAAAGCAGGTTCCACGCTGAGCAGAGAGCGATACGGGGCTCGATCCCAGGACCCCGGGATCATGACCTGAGCTGAAGGTAGAGGCTTCAACCCACTGAGACACCCAGGCACCCCTATTTATAGTTTTTAAAACAGAAGTAAAGCAGAATTCCTGTACAGAAGAGGAGAGTTTACCCCAGATGGAGAGGGCTCAACTTGTTCCAAAATATGGGGTTGTTAGATCTCTCAACTCCAAAAAAGCAGAGTGACCTAAACAGATATTTTAATTTTTATTTTTTAAAAGATGTTATTTATTTATTTGACACAGAGAGAGAGAGAGAGAGCGAGCATGAACAGGGGAACATCAGGCAGAAGGAAAGGGAGTGGGAGAGGGAGAAGCAGACTCCCCGCTAAGCAGGAAGCCCGACATGGGACTCGATCCCAGGACCCTGGAATCATGACCCAAGCTGAAGGCAGATGCTTAACGACTAAGCCACCCAGGTGCCCCCTAAACAGGTATTTTGGAAATGATACATAAATAATACATATGTTCACACACCTGCAAGTCACAGCTTTAACATACTTGATAGCCCCAAAATACATAATGACTGAGATCTGGCACACCTTGAATGTTATCCCTGAGGCTCTGGCATGACACATTCATGCTGAACAGAACTGCACTGTCCTGATGCTGTCCCCGATGGCCACCTCAAAATGCTCGGCAGCCACCTTCAGACGGTGCACGCAGGAGACGGAAGTAACATGACCTACTCCGGCAAATCATCTTTTAATTCCCAAACGTGGTTGTTTTAAAAAGAGTAATCTCTTAGCAACTTCTAGAAACAAACATTCTCCTACTTCATTAAATATTTTTACTTCTGATGGCTTGGCTTTTCGGACATGTGTACAACTGTGGCTTTGTGAATGCGCAGTCCCTGACAAGGTCTTCAAACTATCCAATCTAAAAGTCAAGGAAGGCTTCTCTTCCCCATAAGATGTCGTTCTCTAGGAAAGTTTAACCACAGGCATTCTTGCAAGTCTAAAGTGTACTGTTCACAAATCACGTCTTCACAGTGCCCAGAAAACAAAGGAGAGGAAAGATTCTGTGTCTCATTCTCCAGGTGCCCCCACCCACCCTTCATCTAGACTTCCCTAAGCGAGAAGGAGATCAGGAAGCGGGAGCTTAGCACCTTGAGGGGCAGTGTGAACAATCAGGGAGTCTAAGAACTTCTTTTTACAGGAGTAAACTGAGGTTGGAAAGGTTGAGTCGCCTGAGGCCATGATGCAGGCTACTGGGACAGGCTGAAAGAGGACTCTGCTCCCAGTCTACCATCCCTTCCCAAAGAGCTGGGCTACCCAAGCCTCCTATTAGATATTTAGCAAACATTTTCTGTATGTTAAGTAGCTTGCAAATATGCACTCACTTTAGTCCTCATGACAGCACTGTGGGGGAGGGGCTATGGTCATCTCCACCTTATACCTTACACACAGAGAAACTGAGGTAGTGAGACACTGGGCACCTTGTCCGTGTTACACAGCTCACAGGTGGCAGAGCCGGATTTGAACCCAGCTAGAGGTGGAGTCCATGCTCTTCGTCACTATACCAGGACACCCCTCTGTGTCTCCACTGGCAAAGACTTGAAGTTGGACCTCAACCATATACTAAGCCTGCAGCAGCACAACAGAGCACAAAGGTCGTTTAGCCATCAATATAAAACAGCACGCTTCCAACGAGCTGACATTCTGGAACAGGCAGAACTACAAAGACAGCAGAAAGATCAGTGGATGCTAGGGTTAGGGCAGAGGAAGGGAGGAGTGGGCAGAGCACAGAGGATTTCTCAGGGCTGTGAAATTACTTTGTATGATACTGTGAAGGTGAATACATGTCATTATACATTTGTCCACACCCACACTATACATTTGCTCACCAGGAGTAAACTCTAATGAACTCTCGGTTATAATGATGGGGCAATGTAGGATCAGCAATTTTAACGGACGGCCCGTTCTCGTGGGGCATGTTGATACCGGGGAGGCTGGGACTGTGTGCACACACAGGGAACGTATGGGCAACTTCTGTGTCTTCCCTCGGTTTTGCTGTGAAGCTAAAAGAGCTCTTTAAAAAAGCATGCACACAAACGTACTCTTTTCACTCCCAATGTACTTTCCGTAGGCAGTCAGTGCCTTAACAAAGGAATCTGTCTTGTGTTCACAGGAAGTGCCAGACCATGTCTTCCCAGTTCTAGTAACCTTGGACATAATACTTAAAAAAAAAAAAATCTCTTTTGGTGCCTCCGCTGCCCTATATGGGAGTAATAGCAGTACTTACCTCAGTTACTGTGAGCATTCCATCAGGAAATGCACCTCAAGAGCTGGTAAGAGTGTCTGATGCACAGGAAACATTTAATACCTGATAGCTATGACTACTATTATCACAACTACTATTGATATGCTTGAAAAACCGACCATCTCGTACGGTAAAGTTCTACATCTACGAGGCAGACATACTGTACGTGGGAAAGCAGTGTTACTCTAGGAAGAGTAAATACTCAAGCTATCCTCAAGTACCCCTTCTGAGGCAATAAAGAAATGACAAAAATCAGAGACATTTCAATACTTTTCTAACTCCTTATAGGTAAGTCTGTGATTTTTTTAAAAAATATTTTATTTATTTATTTGACAGAGAGAGATCACAGGTAAGCAGAGAGGCTGGCAGAGAGAGAGAGAGAGAGGGAAGCAGCCTCCCTGCTGAGCAGAGAGCCCGATGTGGGACTCGATCCCAGGACCCTGAGATCATGACCTGAGCCGAAGGCAGCGGCTTAACCCACTGAGCCACCCAGGTGCCCCTAAGTCTGTGATTTTAATGCACTCGTGGAGAGCAAGGATGAGCACTGAGAGAATAGCAATTGTTCTTTTTAGCACTCAGGAGATTATCAGTTGGGTTTACCAAGCTGGCTGTAGAGGTGAAAGCACTGTGTACCTACACCATGGTGTCCTTCCTTAATAATCTCCATTGCAAACATTATTGTCTGGTAGCTAAAAAAACATTCTGACAGCACTGTATCGAGGACAAGCACAAGTGAAGGAACTTTCATCCGATCTTAAAACTGAGCCAATCGTTAGTAGTCAGTTTATCTTATCTTACTTGAGTATCTGGGGGTAAAATATTCTTTGCATCATACATAAATCAAGATTTTTCCTTTCACCTCTATATACTAGCCAAAGAGGTATTATACCATAGTCGTGTCTATTTGTCCTGTATGATCCCTATGATAATGGCCCGAAAAAGTGTTTTAAATGAACATCATTCTAAACAAATCAAGGCTCTGAGTCACTTAGTTTAGCCAGGAGTAGCTGATCAGCCTAGAAGTCATAAACTCTAATCTGGAAGATTAGATTAGTATTCAGGAAATATTTCTTCTTGCCCCTCTCTCCACCCTCCCTTCCCTGCCCCTTGGAGATGATATTTGGTGTGAATAATGGAAGTCAGTGGTATTGACACAGTGCGGGTTTAAATGTGGCTGTGCACTGTGCTCTTCCTGTCTCTTGTCACAGGAAGAGCATTATTTCATAGCTGTCGCTCGGAGTAGGATGCAAGATGTGTGGTGAGACCAGAACCCGGCCTGTATCTTGGAGGTGAACCCTGCAGAATGCAGACAAGATCAGCTGAAACCCAGCTTACCACACAGGCTCGAGGAACTCACAGATACTCATCTGGGTTTGGCACCGGCATTGGGGTGGTTTGTTTCGAGCCCTGCCATGGAGCAACTGACTGCTCCATGTGGTTCTGGCCCTGTGCTACCTTGTGGGGCTTTCCTCACGGATCTTCAGCTACATTTATCTTCCTGCCTACGTGCCTTCCTAAGAGGGGAATTCACAGGAAAACATTTGGCAAAGTGTCAAAAACTATATAACACAAATAGCATCCCAAACCAATGAGCACTTCAATTTTGAGTCATTATCCTGTCTAAGAATTTTCAAATGCTGAAAACTGTACACAAATTCTCAGGTTACAAACACTGTTGTCTGTGTGCCTCTAAAGTCCTAGGGACAGAAAAGAGAAAATCCTACCTTCCTCCTACCCTTGGTTCAATCACTTAGTCATGAATCTCACAGTGGAATTACTGCTCAGGATGGTTAACTATGCACAGCTTAGGTCTGTGGGGTCCCACTCCTTCCCCGGGGAAACAGTGAAGTACTCAATGTACTCAGCTCAAGACCCAACTTGAACACAGGAATCAACTTGTCTTGTTTTAGATCTAAACTTCCAATTCCCTGTCCCCCGTTCCTAAGATCTTCTTCTTCTTATATTTTTTAAAGTTTTTGGAAAGATGTTTAAAAGTTCAGGGTCAGGAGACATGGAGGACCTTTTCCAATGCATAGATTTCTAGTTATACTTACTGTGTGCAGAATAAATGTAAAACATCATGTTATAAACCAAAGCAAACCATAACAAGTGTACGGCTGGTTTATGGTACAATGGATGGTATGTAACAACTCAAGCCTGCCATTTCTAAAGAGCTGACAGTTCTTTCGGTACCTTGAAAGTTATCATTGTCTTCATTTGACTCTGTTCTCACTCTCAGGCTGAATCTCTAATTCTTTTCTTAGACGTGGTTTTAACCAAATCACACACACCGGACTGTATACAAGGATATTAGCTCTTTCGGAGGGTGGGAAGGGGACAGCAGGATTACCGAAGGGATGGGGAAATCTTCACTTGGTGACTGGCATGCCGTATCAACCTTGGTGAGATGAGGTGTGGATAATGCCCCAACTGAATCTTTACAAAACTCCAAGAGTGAGAGTAATGAAACTCGCCTACTTAAGATTTTGTTCTGTTTTGTTTTGATAAGGCTGTGATCGGAAGAACTTTATTTCTCCTTAAAATTGTAACCTTATTCCATCTTCTCTGGCATTTTCTGGGACAGTCTGCTGGTGTCTCCATCACTACTGATGCCCTCTAGTGAAAATACATGGGAAATTCTTCAAGCAGATACAGAGAAAATCAGTACAGATAGTCCCCACTTTGCAATGGAATGGGTTTCTGCAATTTATAAAGATAATCCCCTCCCATAGGTCTGCTTACTGGGGAGGAATGGAATTATTACTTTACGGTGTTGAGTGATTATCAAACTTTTTGGTTCTTTCTTTCTTTCTTTTTTTTTTTTTTAAGATTTGATTTATTTATTTAGAGCACATAAATGGGGGAGGGGCAGAGGAAGAGCGAATCTCAAGCTGACTCTGCACTGAGCGTGAAGCTGGATGTGAGGCTCGATCTCACGACCCTGAGATCATGACCTGAGCTGAAATTAAGAGTCAGATGCTTAACTGACTGAGCCACCCAGGTGCCCCCTTATTTTTATTTTATAGCACTGGCCACTTCTAGGACTTACTTCATATCTGATCCTTGGTCAGCTCTATTCTCCATGACTGTGGCATCTCTGCTAACTGCTATGAATAATTTCCCCCAAGTCCAACTTGCCATTATAGACCCTTCTCAATGCAGAGCTATAGACAGAAACGCCCAATCAAGAGGACTTCACACATGAGGCAAAGGCCTCTTTCCATCTCTAAAATTGGCCCATGACTTTTTATAGCCAGTGGGTCCTTCTGAAAACATAAAACATCAATTTCCTTCCTTGATCAAAAACCTTCCCTGCTCCATGATTCTTCTTGCATTTCAAATAAAACTCCAACTCCTCACCGTGGCCTTCCAGAACCCAGCCCTCTGAATCATCTGCGGCTGTTCATGGCCACACTATTCCAGCCACAATGACCTGTAATCTGTCTCCTGTCTCTCTGTGAACACATAAGCTCCAGATGGAAAGAGGTTTGTCTGCTTCACTCATGACCGTGTCTTCAGCGTCTACAACGCTGCCTGGTACCTAGCACTCGCTAAAAATCTGAGCCATGAGAGTCTGTGAGGCACGTTACTGCTGACTGAATGTGGCCTCTCCATGTGGGCACGCTCTCTCCGCCTGCAGCCACCAGCAACCTCCCACCATGACCGCCATAATCAGAGAATAAGGAAGTAAAGGCATCTGCCCTTCTTGTTACAGTGAACCTTTGCTGAAACTTCTTCCACCTACAGAGTTCACTTCATTCATAAATTTACTGATTAACTGGCGTTTTCACTATGTGACCAGAGTGCCATTTACTGGTGGTAGGAGGAACCGCAAAGTTGGAGAAGGTGGTGGTTGATGGTGGGTGGGGTCTAACTGTCCTAAGCCTTGGGTCAGGCAGATCCACAATTTTAGCACTAAAATCTGAGATAAGAATCAGATATTTGCATAATAATTTTTAAAGTCCATTTTTACAACCATTACAGTCACACCCTTGTATATCCAGATGTAACCCATGATTATTGCCACTGCTATCAATCAATTTAAAGAAAGACATAAAAAGCAATTCTTGAGATAAAGCATAAATGGCAAGTGGGAAAGGAAATACCAGGCAGAGGACACTATAAATGGTCCAAAATATTTTGTAGTTACATTCCCTTAGCAGTTTAAAAGCACTTTTATATCAATTATACAGCTAGCTCAAATCTTAAAAAGAGGCAGAATATAAGTAAACACAAAGCAATAAAGAGAATGTAAAAAAATAGATTATCTCATTTAAATCCCACAAGATTTTGTGAGCTGGATGGAGCAGACACCATTCTTCTGGAAGAGCAAGGAATAGGTCTCTGCACATCCACAAGGATCCCTTAACTGAAGGTGTGGTCTCTGCAGGGCAACATCTTGGCATGAAGATGTCCTCCTTTCCACCTTCCTGCACTGAACGTCCCACACAACAACTTCTGCTGCTTCCACAGCTTTTCCACTACCTTCTTAAAGACTAGGGAAAAAGCCAAGAGAGCGAATCAAGGCTAAGAGTCCAAGCTTCCTTAGTGCTCCAAATCATGAAACTGGGCAATTCCCATAATAAGTACTAAGGACTGCATGTCTGAAGGTAGACATCCACAGGGGGCAATTCGGAGCTACAATTTATTGGAAGCACAGGTTAAAGGGGGAAGAGGCTGGTTCTGGTATCCACAAGAAGGTACAGATCTTTTCCAAGACGCCACAAGGCAGGGCTGAGGAGAGACTGACAATTCTCCCTCATGCCCCTGTGTTTGCAGTTAGGGAAACCCATTGAAAGGTAGGTACAGGCATGGGTGGGACTACCAGGCCGGGGGTTGAAAGACCTGGATTGAGTTTTGGCTCTGCTACCTCCCTGAGATAGAGCCTTGGGCAAGCCACACAATCTCTCTGAGCTTCGCTTTCTTGTCTGCAAAATGGGACAACAGTTTTAAGGCAAAAACATTCTTCTCATAACTCAGAGTTATTCTAAATACCAGATGAAGCAATATATAAAAGTGCTTTGTAAATAATAGAATACAACATAAAAGGTAAGGTGTTATCACCACAGCATCCTATTTCTGAAATAATTTACATCTTCTCGCTGGAATTAAGTCTAGATCTGGTTTTTGAGCCCCAGTCATGGGCTGTAAATAGGCAGGACTGGAGGAGAAGTTCTTCCCCTTATTACAAAACCTTAGTACAACTAAGCCCATATTTATCTATCTCTATTTTTAACCTCTAATCTCTTTTTTATTATTCCGATGCTTTGTGCATACTCTTTTATCCTTTCTTTTAAAAAAAATATTTAAGTATAGTTGACACACACACACACACACACAATGTTAGATTGATTTCAGGTGGACAACAAAATTCAGTATCTCTATACATTAATGCTATGCTCACCACAAGCATAGTGGCCACCTGTCCCCAAACAATACTATTATAATGGACTATATTCCCTATGGTTGTACCTTTTATCCTGTGACTTCCTCACTCCATAACCAGAAGCCTGTATCTCGCACTCTCCTCTTGACTCATTTGCTCACCTCCCTACACATCCCTCTGGCAAACATCGGTCTGCCCTCTGTATTTATGAGTCTGCTTCTGCTTTTTATTTATTCATTCATTTTATTTTTTATTTTTTCAAGTTTGTACTTAAATTCCAGTTAGTTAACATACAGTGTAGTATTAGTTTCCGGAGCAGAATTTAGCGATTCATCCCTTACATATAACACTCGTCACCCATTTAATCCATCCCCTGCCCACTGCCTGTTTAGTAACGCTCCACATTTAAGTGAAAGCATATGGAATTTGTCTTTCTGTTTGTAACTAAGTCTATATTTAAATGTTGCCTTCAAGGTCAATATGTCTGTGGACTTAGACAAATACTACCATTCTGTAATTTGCCTCCAATGGCAAGTTTTTCTTTCATCTCACTTCATTTATTGAAAAAATTGAAAAAATATTCATCAAATCTTCTTTAATCAGTCTCTTGTATTAGATACCTTTCTCTTCAGAATAACAGAACCACTTTAGAAATGCTCTGTCCTCTTGCTTGATTTGGGAACACAGATTAATTTTAGTCTAAATTTTATTACTTTTAATTGCTTCTGGTCTAGCAACATTTTTTTCTTCCCAAAAGCACCCTTCTTTTTTAAACTCCTGAATAATAATCTGTCATTAATGGAATGCTGTTGAATGCCCTTTTGTTGGAAGCACTTAAGAGATGAATAAAGTATCACACATGGAGTCTACATGTTATTTTGAGGCCAAACTACCTTTGTTTGTTTGTTTATGAGAGAGAGAGAGAATAGAATGGGGAGGGGCAGAGGGAGACAGAGGATCTTAAGCAGGATCCACACCCAGCATGGAGCCCAACATAAAACATAATCTCACCACCCTAAGATCATGACCCTGAGATCATGACCTGAGCAGAAATCAAGAGTCTGATGCTTAACCGACTGAACCACCCAGGCACCCAGAGGCCAAACTACTTTAAACAAAGTGATAATTGTGGTTCTATGTAGTTCACTAGATACAGAGATCAGATACCTTCTAGTTTTTTGCTATTTTCTTTATAGACTGATGGACAATAAGATGCTCACTGGAAAAAGGTCAGTGAGAAAACACAATACAGTCTTCTTGCTCAGGTCCAGTAGCATGATCTTCCATGATGTATGCTGAAAAAAAGAGCACTGGACAGAAACCCAGGAAGACCTGGGATCTATTTCCACCTCTTTCACTAACTTCAGAGAAATCCTTTAACATCCCTGGCCTTGGGTTCCTAACCTTACAAGGGAGAGAGCAGGACTGGATGCCCCTGAAGTGTCTTCCAGCTTTAATGTCCCATTTGCTTAAACAGTTACAGCACAAACAAAACAGTGCTTGTCTCCCAAACAAGGGTTTTCTTCCAGAGGAGGAAATTTCAGTGTTTTTTCAGCATCCTCAATCACCTGCCCATTTTTACCAGCCTGGAGAGCCTCCAATGTCTCCCTATGTTCTACCCTGATTTAGGAATGGCCACAATTCTGCAAAACCCAAGCAACACATCAAGTATGCAGGCAAGATGTGTTTTTTGTGTTTTTAAAAAAATATTAGTGCTGGGGCGCCTGGGTGGCTCAGTCTTTAAGCATCTGCCTTCAGCTCAGGTCATTATCCTGGGCTCCTGGGACTGAGTCCGGCATTGGGCTTCTGCTCACTGGGGAGTCTGCTTCTCCTTCTCCCTCTGCCCCTGCTTGGTTCCCTCTCTCACTGTGGCCTCTCTGCCAAATAATAAATAAAATCTTTTAAAAATATATTAATGCTAAGTCTGTGTTATCTAACAAAGAATTTCCAGTATCACTTCACCAGAGACACAGAAACCAGTTGCCTCTGTCGATGTAAAGTAGCAGCGGGCAAAGTAGGCAGGAGAAAGTGATCCTGGGACTCACAAGGGAAAGCCTCTTACTATCTCAGAGGGAAACTGAGGCACAGAGCATTATGCAGAAGTATCCCATTACTGAGTAACTATGAAACAAGTGAAAGGAAAATTGTCCTAATTTTACAGTGGACTTTTACTTTTTTGTCAGGGAATGGGGCTTGGCCTGTGATGAATCCAGTCAGAGGTCACACAATCACCTAAGTGCTAAGAACAATCTCTTACCTCTGGGGCTGGCCCATAGCAAGCATCCTGAGCTTGGTGATAAAAGAAGTGCTCTGATATAAGGCAGGGGGTGCGGGCAGGAGGAGGCACAAGAAAGAAAGGGAGGGAGAGACCTCTCCTTTTAAGACCATATACTACAGAAACCCAAGGGTGAGGGAAGAGAAAAAGGACAGCAATCAGGTTCAAAACACCAGACCCACTTCCCACTTCTTTAAAGAGAAATTTTTAAAAATTTTTTAAAAATTTTATTTATTTTTTTTGAAGATTTTATTTATTTATTTGACAGACAGAGATCACAAGTAGGCAGAGAAGCAGGCAGAGAGAGAGAGGAGGAAGCAGGCTCCCCGCTGAGCAGAGAGCCCAATGTGGGGCTCGATCCCAGGACCCTGAGATCATGACCTGAGCCGAAGGCAGAGACTTTAACTCACTGAGCCACCCAGGCGCCCTTTAAAGAGAAATTTAAATAGAAGGAAATGATGGAAAAGCAGCACCTCCCACAGTTGGACTTCTTATTCTATGCAACACACACATGTATGTGTATGTGTGTGCATGTGTGTGTTACATATATACTTATTTTATGCAGCGGTGGCCTGTCCCAGCTGCCTGGCTGCTGTGGGAGTAAGCAAATTCCCACAAACGGTTAAGGAATTTGGTGGTTAAGGAATTTGATGTCAGCATAAATGTAAGAGCAGAAGACGATACAGAGTAAATACTAAAGAATAAGACCCAGTTGTTATCTAATTGTTCTTTACATACTTGGCAATTGTTCCTAAAAATGTTTCTCTAGTTTTGCTACACTTTCCAAGGGAAAACCAGATTAAGTTCTCTGCTGAAACAGAGAAGTTGAGAAGGTAAAGTCACTTTATTCACGACACATTTCGTGATCTCTCTCCTGGACTCCTGTCCCAGTCTCTGAGCTGGTCTCCCTGCTTGAGCCCGGACCCCCCTTCTCAGCACAAGACACAGAATAATCTTAGTAAAATGCAACCCAGATCATGTATGTGCAGCCTTGTTCAAAATCTTCCAGTACTTTCTGTCTGGTTCAGAGTAAAGGGTGAAGGACTCCCGCTGGCACAGTGCCTGTTGCCTCTGACCTGATTTTATACTCTCCTCTTTCCTTCCCACTGGAGGGCCTTTGTATTTGCAGTTCTCTCTGTCTGGAAATTCTGCAAAAATCTTAGTGGCTCTCTCTCTCTTATGTCCTTGATTCAAATGTCATCTTTTCAGAGAGGTCTTCCTTGATTACATTTACAATTTAAAACTGTGAGGTGCCCCCTTCCCTGGCACGTCCTGATCCCATTTCTTGCTTTATTTTCCTCCAGAATACTCATTGCCACCTAATATACTGTATATTTTATGTATTATAGATCTCTCCTACCGGTCAGGGATCTCATGTGTTTTGTTCACTGCAACACCTCCGCTTCCTATCCACACAAATGGTGCTCAATAAATATTGCTGAATTAATAAATTGGACTTGTTCTATAGAAATTAACTATAAGGGTAAGTTAATTAAAAAAAAAAAGACCTTGTAGGTCCTAGATTAGAATATGTTAAAACCAAGAGACTCAGCTTTTTAGCTTTACTCATTACCTAGATCATAGCTATAAAATAATCCATTGGAAAAGTTTTTCCTTCAAAGGTACATACATATAGATTTATACACAGATTTCTAATAACAACTGATCTTCTAAAAACTATAATGACTGCATTGTTCTCAAAAATTACACCTTTTTTTCTCTTAGGGCAAAATTGATTCAGTTAAGCAAGAAAAGTAAGATATGAAAGTGAGGATTATTTTCAAAATTGCTTTCTTCAATGCATAAGGAAACTGCAGAAACTGATTAAAAAAAAATAACACGTAACTCAACTGTAAATTGGCAAAAGAGATTAACTCTTCCCAGAAGAGGAAATGAAAGTGATCTTGAAACACAAAAGATGCTCACTCTCATCATAAAAAGCAGTATGAAATTAAAAACTGTGTTGAGATTCCTTTTGTCACCTAACAGATTGGCAAAATCTGAAAGTTTGGTTGTAGCCTGTGGAGTGGAGAAGCAGTGTTCTCATGTGTTTTCTGGTAACAGAGCCAGTAGGCACCATCCTTCTGGACAATCTGACAGGGTGTTCAAAGTTATAGTTGGATATATTTGTTGATTCTTTAACCCTACTTCTGGTAATTTATCTATCACATAAAACTGTATACATGTGACCCAAATGTGTATGTATGTGTGTGTGTGTGTGTATTTATAATAGCAACAATCTGGAAACAACCTAAAAGCCCATAAGTAGGGAGTACATTAAATCCATACAATGGAAAACAATGCAGCTATGAGCCTCACTGGCCTCCTCCATGCAGTGATATGAGAACACCTATGAGCTGCATTAATGAGACAAGCAAGATACAAAATTATGTTTAATATTAGAAATATATAGTATAAATGTTAATCATTTCCTACAAATACATAAAGGTAAGAAACATAATAATAATAAAATGGAGGAGGGGGGAATCTGAGGGCAGTGGTTCTGAGGAAGTGGCAGATGGCAAAAAGGGTTGGGAGGCTTTGCACCATGTTCCTTTTTCGTATTGTTCGATATCCTGAATTGCTTAAATGTATTAGCTATTAAAAAATTAAGCAAAGTATGTATGACTTAGCAATCATACTCCTTGGTATTTGCCAAAAGGAGCTGGAAGCTGGCGTCCACATAAAAACTTGCCCACAAGTGTTTACGGCATCTTTATTCATAATTGCCATAACTTAAAACAATCAAGATGTCCCTCCAGAGGTGAATCGATAAGTAAACTGTAATATACCATGATAATGAAATATTTAACATTAAGAAAAAAGCAGTTATCAAGCCACGAGGAAACATGAAGGCAACTTAAGTGCATATTACTAAGTGAAAGAAGTCAATCTGAAAGGGCAACACCCTGTATGAGTCCAACTTTACGACATTCTTGAAAAGGCAAAACTATGAGACAATAAAAAAAAATAAAAGGTGGTTGCCAGGGGTTGGGTGGGGGAGGGAGGAATGACAGGCAGAGCGCGGAAGATCTTCTAGGGCAATGAAACTACACTGTAGGACACTATAATGGTATATGTATGTCATTCCGTATTTGTCCAAACCTACGGAATATACGACACTGAGAGGGAACCCTAATATAAACTATGAACTTTGGATGATAATGCTCTGTCAATTTAGGTTCATGAAAATGTAGCAGATGTATCACTGTAGTGGGAGATGTTGATAACAGAGAGGCTATGCATGTGTTGGGGCAGGGGTATGGGAGAAACCTCTGTACCTTCTGTCAAGTCTGCTATGAGGCTAAAACCTCTCTAAAAAATGAAATCTACTAAACAAAACAAACTATGTCCTTAAGGTTCAGATTCTCTTGTTTTCCCTCAGACTTTCTAAGGCATACTTTGGGGATAAAATAAGGAGGTACGGGGTGGGAGTGGGACAGGCAGACCCTCGCACTGCTGTTTTTCTCCTTTAGGAATGTGTACCTTCTTCCCCTGGAGGATGAGGTCCAGGAGGTCAGAGACAAGGGCTCCCCTGATGATTGGATTAAGTGCTGTATGAAAGGATTCAGATTTGTTTCCTTTGCCTCAGTCTATTACTTTGCTTCCCTTTGGCACCTCTCAAGCTAACTCAGGAAATATTTATTCTACTCTTACCCATAAGCCCCAAGCTTTGCCTGGAATATCTTTCTTATCTGTCAGCACCTACGACGTTCACCACCTAAACACATCATTCGGGACGCCTGGGTGGCTCAGTTGGTTAAGCAGCTGCCTTCGGCTCAGGTCATGATCCCAGCGTCCTGGGATCGAGTCCCACATCGGGCGCCTTGCTTGGCGGGGAGCCTGCTTCTCCCTCTGCCTCTGCCTGCCTCTCTGTCTGCCTGTGCTTGCTCTCTCTCCCTCTCTCTCTGACAAATAAATAAATAAAATTAAACACATCATTCTTCTGGGCCTCCATTACCTCCTATGTATTAAGTGTCTATAATGGTACTTACCCATAATATTAAATAACTTAAACATATATAGCCCAGTTTATATATGTCTTTCCCAGAAAAGTCATATAAATGATAACTGTTTTAAATATTCAGTAGATTCAGAGCAACAAATATTTATTGAACACCAAAATACAAACTATGCACAGTCCCTGATCTCATGAAGTTCCCAATCTGTTAGCTTGACTTGCACTACAACACGGTACTTTCCAGAACACATCTGATAAATGCTTCTGTATGTTGTTGATGGAGGTTAATTCTGTTCACACCAAAATAAACATATGACTCCATATTTTCTGGTGCAGAACCTTGGCAGGCCAAATGACTGTCTTAATTATTCCTCTCTGCATCTAACTTTATTTATTCAAAATCTTTTCGTAGTCTCCTCTACTTTATTTTCCCAAGACCGCAGATTTTAGTTACTAACATGGGGAAGCTAACCTTCTCTCAGAGCCCACATTGGAGGATCTACAAACAACTGTGTTCCCAGACTCCATTAGGAACAGCTGGATCAGTGAGAGGGCACTTATTGCTTGGTTAAAAAAAGAAGAAAAAAATCCATCTTAAATTGTTAGGTTTTTATAGTCTTCCAGAACATAGAAGTTACTTAAAATTTTCAGTAAAAGTACAAAGAGTCCTTGGGGCAGCACAAGAAGATAGAAAAACTCTCATCACACTGTACACTTTCAGAAGAAAAATACTGAGAATAAAAATAGTTTCTCAACTCAGTCATTCTTTGGGATTGATAATTTATTCCTGATGGTGCCCCAGAAGAGGGGAAGAGGAGCAAGAGAATAAACTTGGCTTCCGTAACAGAAATTATTCATAGCTCTTTTCCCCTCATTAAATAATGGACTATGAGATCTTCCATAAAATCCCTTTCAGTAATTTTACGGTGGGTCTGTACTTTATAATCCATGTTTTGTAACAGGGAAAAAGAAAAAAAAAAACCAAGAGAATTATTTTACAATAACTCACTCCATTGACTTTTATTAAATTTCCAATTCCAAACCTTTCATCTCTCCTATAAAAATTAAATTACCACATTTCAGATCCTTTCTCTAAGTGTAATTATTAAAACTCAAAGTTTCTTGACTGCCATCTACTGGCGAAGGAAAAAAGTGACAACTTATTTTAAAAGTGGTCTACATTTTCTCTCAGATTTTCCAGTTTAGAAGTTTAAGTATTTCACATTAAAAAAGACCGCATGCTGTACGACAGGCATGCAGAACATTTTATATATTAAAACTCAAGTTAATGGACTACATATCACTAGTTTTTAAAAAATAAGTCAAAATGTCAAGTTTTCGTTTTTACAAGGTAATACTTTTCCTAGTAGTGTTTCAAGAAGTCACACAGGCAGATCATAGTACCCTGATGGAAATTCTGTTTTGTAGACACGGATGCCAGCCTAACTGATGAGGATACAGCTACGTTATTAGACAGTTAACTCAAATGAGATACACGTGGTGAAAACCTCTCATAAGGAATGTCATTAATTCTATCTTTACAGACAAATAAATTGTAAAAACAAAGGACAACTCCACTAATAGGCAGAATATACAAGAGCAAGTAACCAAAATTTTTCTCAGTATAATACAGAAGCTTGAAGGGAAAATGTGTATATTCACTCTGCATATTGGAAGCACTTAGTCATTTGTAATTAATGAAACATACCTGGCTTAAAATGTGGTAACGAATGAACTCCAGGCCACGTGTCCTCATTTGGCGTTCCAAGAACCTAGTGGAGAGCAGGAAATTGTGGAAACAGACTTGTTATTTCCAAAGCACTCAAAATTCTCCAGTGTAGAAAACAGTACACTGCATATGATGAAACTCTGGATTTTTTTTTCCATGATCGTGTGCCAGGGATTTTATTTCAATAAAAACAAACCCCATACTAAAAGCTAAAGAGCCACCCAAGATGAATGTCTGCGTTTTACCAAATGCAGCGGAATGCAGGCAGTGAGATCTGCTGCATTTTGTCAACTACAAACTTATTAGCAAGTAGGCTTAGGACTCCAACGGTCAGCTGTCATCTCCATGGAACTGAATCAAGTATATGTGTGTCCCTCATGATTCTTGCATGACTTTTTGTCCTGTACTCCAGCATCAGATGTCTCATCGCTTAGCAGTTCTCCAAATTCTGTCATTTCGCCCCTGCGTCCTCTCTCTCAGCATCACGATGTCTCGAAGAAGCAGGACAGACAGCTGGGGAAGCTCATTCTCAATTAGCCACACTGCTCATTTCAGGTAACAACTTTATGTAGATTAGAATTGCCTCGTCCCCCCAATACTGTCCTCACTCTACACTCTCCCCTTTCGTCATCCACATTTTCACCTTCTTCCCCATTTCTTTTTCAACCTCCCGGTGTCTGATTGAAGAAATTAAAGGGCAACTGCAGCTTACACAGAACTGGGTTCGCCCCATGCGAACATCTAGGCCCACCACAGGCTGCTGTTACGGTCCACGGTCACGGGAGATCACCAGTCGAGAACAGTGGCACTGGAGGGCCAAGAGCCCAGACCCCGGAAACAGACTCTGTGGGTTTCCTTGCTCCCGCACTTACTAGTCATGTGACCATGGGCAAGAAAATAACCTCAGTGAGCTTCCTCAGTGAACTGAGCTTTTAGTTGCTGACTTTGTAAACTGGGGGTGGTAACAGCACCCACCTCACTTGTGGTGAGAACACTACCTGGCAGGAGTAAGCACTGGGTATTAGATACTATTCAAAATACCCCTTGAAAACAGGCTCAGGTCAGGGTGGCGCTGGCCATGCGGGAGAATCTGGTGCCCCCCGCTGTCCATAACTCAAACTGCGATGGACCGACATGCACAGTCCAACAGGTGAGGAAGGGCAAGAGATAAAGTCAGAAACTGGCAAAAGAGAAGGAATGGCGGATACCACGGGTGGGAATTCAGCACATTCACTCTATCCAAGCATTAGCAGGTACTGCTATGCAATAAGGAAATGCAGAACTTGGAGTATTTGTGTGTTTATTTACTAGGGAGATGGGGCATCCTATCAGAGTGGCAAATGCAGTGAGCGCTTCCCTCACTGCTTCCTACTCTGGGGAGTTGGGATTAAACATGTATTACGTTCCTCACTGGGTTCTGGGATGAGATAATATAATTCTTTTCAACTGTAACCGATGAATTTTGCAAACACAATCACTTGTAACAGTAATAAGCACATCTACACATCCACAATAAGCATATCTACACATCTACACAAGCACATCTACGGATAGGCTGGGTGGGAGGTGGGCAGACAGGCGAGAGGGCTGGGGAAGGGGGCTGTAAGACAGGAAAGGAGACTGAGACACTGTCTTACATGAGCTTCTGCAGTAACAGTGTCTGCAAAAGGCATTCCTCCCTTTCTTTCATGAACTCCGATGATTATTTCAAGACTGGGAGACAGGCATTCTTGCGAGCTCACCTGAGGAAAGCTCTCCCCTTCGAGCTTCCACTAAAATCTGCATGAAGGACGGGAAGGAATTTACCAACTAAAGGGAGGAACTTACGGCTCAAAATCACGACTTGATCACAATCAACCACTTCTGACACACACCCTCTAAAGATTTTATAAACCACAGAAAGTCCAGCCAGAATGTGAATCTCATTCTCTCCCTCCCAGTGAAGGTCATTACCCTGACTGTACACGTCTCTACAATGTTTGCGTGAGTAAAACTTTTTCACAGGCACTAACCCCATTCATACCCAGGGTTCCATT
Source organism: Neogale vison (assembly GCF_020171115.1). Taxonomy (NCBI): domain Eukaryota; kingdom Metazoa; phylum Chordata; class Mammalia; order Carnivora; family Mustelidae; genus Neogale; species Neogale vison. The sequence continues at coordinate 158,693,182 of NC_058094.1, read as the reverse complement.
TCAAATTGATTATCAAAGATTATGGCTGTTTCATAAAAGTCACCTGCAAAGTGAAAATGCGTATGTCTTTTTTTGAGCTATTGTAGCACTGACCGATGGGACCACACCACAGATTCTCCTGCCTACAATTCCTGGGCCATTTGCACAAGAAATACGATGTGGGCAGAAAGTTGGCAAAGGAAAAGAAGTATTAAAAATCAGTCTTTCTTCCTGTGAAAGCCTTTTTGGGAAGTCAGTCTGGGTTAAACGCATGGTTAGAGATGACAGGCTACTTGTGCCTGTCAGAAAGTGGATGTGTTTGCTAAATCTGATGGCAGATTTTTGTTTCTATTAGTTAACTAAGACATTCCACTTTTAGGGACACTTTAGGTTAGAAAAAGAGGTACTCTCTAAAAGTAAAAATTAATCTTTTGTAAATACAACAGGGCCAAAGAAAATAGCACCTCCGACCTTCCAAATGTGGTCCTGCATCTGTAAATAGGCAGGTTGATAACATCTGAGGCAGCTTCCAGTCTTAAAGTGACAGAAAGGCTGTGATATGTTAAAACGCCTTCTACAAGGTCAACTCAAGAAGCTTCACTTGAAGCCTGTGCCCGGAGGGTATGTCTCCCTGTTCCTTTATTGGTCCATGTCTTCACCAGGCTAACATTTATTGTGCTCATCACAGAACACATAAAGATGAGACTGGGGCTTGGCCTGGAGGTGCTCCCCCTCTGTGGGGAGAGAGCTGGGAGCCCAAAGTGGGGGTGTATCTGAGGCTCCCTGGGGCGGGGGAGAACAGCTGCAAGGGAGAGGGAACACTGAGTAATCTTTGGCCAAGTACAGAAAAGGGGCGTGGGGGTGGATAGTGACAGCAGAGAACTCGGGTTATAAGGAAGGGCTATGTCAAAATACTTTCAGGTCTCCAAATTCTCCCGCTGCTTATGCCCCCTTGCCTTCTAACAGTGGTTTCCTCTCTTGGAATGCCCTGCCCACAACTGGCCAGGTTAACTCCTTTTTTTCTAGCTTCAGTTCATAAACTACCCTTTCCAGAAAGACTTTTGAGGTACACGCTGTGATCCTCATAATCTCTGAGGACTTTGTACACGATTCTTACAGGACCTACCCACGGCCTTACAGTCGTTAGATTACTGGTCTGTCTCCGCACTGCACCACAGACCTTGGAGTAGAGAATGCAGTGTTCGTATCTTCAGATCCCTGGTGCCTGCTCTGTGCCTGGCACCAAATATGCACTCAGTACAAGCTGCCTGAACGAGTGAATGGAGCGTCTGGGTTACAGTATGAAGTCTGGTGTCACTGGGTTGCTGGCTGGGTTATGGAAGGGGAGGTGAGGGCCACAGAAGGAATAAATGGGAACTGCATTTTATCTCTGTCTCAGGTTTTCTCAGACTATAGGTCCCATGACTGGGGGACTATAAATTTCACAGAGATTGCTGACATCAGCATTTTTCTAAAGATGAAAATGACAGGTAATGTCAGAAGGTAACATACATGTTAAAGATGAATGTTGTTTTATGAAACTTTTATTCACATTATATCTGTGTGTGTATATGTATATGGGTGCTTTATGAGTCATGAGGTAAAATGTATTTCTTGGGGTGCCTGGGGTGGCTCAGTCAGTTAAGCATCTGCCTTCAGTTCAGGTCATGATCTGGCTCTCCGCTCCGTGGGGAGGCCTCTTCTCCCTCTTTCTCTGCCCTTCCCCTCTAACTCTGGCACATACATGTGCTTTCTCTCTCTCTCAAATAAAATCTTTAAAAAAAGAAAATATTTCTTACTATTAAGGGCCATTTTACAGGAAATAAGTTATTAGCTAAAAATCAAGAATGTAGGTGTTAAAGCAAGTTTGGGGGCTTAGGGCAAGGAGTTTAATTCTAGATCTGCTGAATGGCAGAAAGCCCAGATCAAGATAGGGGGCGTGTAAAGAGCAGCTGGAAATACAGATATAGGTCTCAGAAGAAAGATTAACATGGAGAAAAACATTTGGAACTCTTTAGCATATTAATGGTAAAAGAAAGCAAATGCCCAAAACAAGCTACAAAATGGTCTTACTTCCCTATACTCATGCATACACAGTTCCCAGAAGGGTGTCTCTCTTATTTCCTGGACTTTAACTTCTGTTAAGACAAATAAGGGATAACCTCACCTTCTCAGTAGAGGTATACACTGCCTGACCCTGATAAACTAGGATTTAACGACACCAAACCTACTCTTCTGGGCTCACCTCCGCACTGACGGCTACGGCATGGATCCCACCCATCGTATCAGCCCCTGTGATGAGCAGAGGACACTGAGGAGAACAGGGTCTCTCCGCTGAAACATCGACTTCACAAGAAACAGAAGAAAAGAAGACTCTAAACTTCTAAAACTCCGAGCTCAAGAACTAGTGGTTGTCAGAAATATTTACTTTCCATTCCAAGTGATTAACAGCTCCACGCATTCTCGCATTTCCCTGTCAGGTCCCAGGGCTGCTAAAGGCCAGTCCATAGGCTTTTCCGGAAGAATGCCCACGGTTTAAACAGAGCAAGGGCTGCTGACAGTTTTCCTGGGTCAAAGGGTCAGAGGAGTCCCTCACGGAGACTCCAGCCTATCAAATGCAGATAAGACCAGCTCACTCGGGTGTGGACTAAAGCAGTGATGAGGAACGCGCTGGGTTCCCACTTCAGGTTTTTCAGTTTTATGAGATGGGCATCCTGGGGCAGTATAGGTGATTTCAACCTCACTTAGCAATGAGTCCAAGGAAACGGAAGACCAAATAAGTTTGATGCTTTTTTTTTTTTTCAATTTATTTATTTTCAGAAAAACATTATTCATTATTTTTTCACCACACCCAGTGCTCCATGCAAGCCGTGCCCTCTATAATACCCACCACCTGGTACCCCAACCTCCCACCCCCCCGCCACTTCAACCCCCTCAGATTGTTTTTCAGAGTCCATAGTCTCTCATGGTTCACCTCCCCTTCCAATTTACCCAAATTCCCTACTCCTCTCTAACGCCCCTTGTCCTCCATGCTATTTGTTATGCTCCACAAATAAGTGAAACCATATGATAATTGACTCTCTCTGCTTGACTTATTTCACTCAGCATAATCTCTTCCAGTCCCGTCCATGTTGCTACAAAAGTTGGGTATTCATCCTTTCTGATGGAGGCATAATACTCTCATAGTGTATATGGACCACATCTTCCTTATCCATTCATCTGTTGAAGGGCATCTTGGTTCTTTCCATAGTTTGGCGACTGTGGCCATTGCTGCTATAAACATTGGGGTACAGATGGCCCTTCTTTTCACGACATCTGTATCTTTGGGGTAAATACCCAGGAGTGCAATTGCAGGGTCATAGGGAAGCTCTATTTTTAATTTCTTGAGGAATCTCCACACTATTCTCCAAAGAGGCTGCACCAACTTGCATTCCCACCAACAGTGTAAGAGGGTTCCCCTTTCTCCACATCCTCTCCAACACATGTTGTTTCCTGTTTTGTTAATTTTGGCCATTCTAACTGGTGTAAGGTGATATCTCAATGTGATGCTTTTTAAACCGAAACCTCTAAGTCCACACATACAACACATATCTGTAAAATAATGACTGCTTCATTGCTATATCACTTCTGGAAGATTCTTTATGATTCATCAGCGCAAAGTCCTAAAAGCAGCTCGTGAAGAAGCTTGGCAGAACCGGGCTTGGCTGTCACACTACGCGGAAACAGGGGCTACAGAGTTCAAAGATGAGCCGCAGAAAAGCAGAACTTCCTAACTCTTGCCCTGCCTGTTTGCGCTCTGTCTAGAAACTAACAGTTCTCCAGTGGGTGGAGCCGGAATTCAAACCAGGTTGGTTTGACTAGAAAGACTGTGCTCCTTAGAGCTGTGGTGAGTGCTGTGAATTGTGTAAGACTGATGAATCACAGACCTGTGCCCCAAAACAAATAATACATTACATGTTAATTTTTTTTTTTTTTAAGTTGCACTATCTTGTTCCCAGGAGGATCAGAAAGAGCAGCAGTGGGGCTCGGATGGCGTTAAATGATTCACAGCCAATTGACCAGACTCCAGAAGGAAGTTTTGTGTATGAGGGATTTTTTTCATTCTTCTCCCTCTGCCAGTCTAATGCACACATGCGTGTATACACACACACACACTGCACACATTACTACGTACGAACTTCTTCACCCTTTTCATCATAGAAAAATGTCTTACATTCTCAGATGACACAACAGAAAAGATGTCTAATATTCTGATGGCTGAGCCAGACTTAAAGAATATTTAATCAGGTAGGAGCAACTGGCTGAACGCAACACAGAGAAACCTAACAGCAATAAACTTGAAGTCTAGGACTTAGGTTCTAATAATTGTTTGAGGTGGAGAGGACTGCCAGGGAATCAAGGGCTCACGGTGTTCAGCAGAGTACAAATTCTACAAGACCACGCAGAGGAAATGAAAGGAGATTGGGGCAGGCTGATTTTAAGATAGTACTGTATATCCCTGCCTGCTGGTGTTTACACTCCTCCCCCTGACTGCGTGGAACCAGTGACTTGCTTTTAACCAAAAAAATACGGCAAAAGTGACAAGATGTCACTTCTGTGATCATATTATAGGGGATGCCAACACTCATCCTGCTGGGAGACTCTCCCTTGCTGGTGCTGAGGAAGCAAGCGGTCATACTACAAAGACCATAAGACAGGAAACTGGAGAGGACTTCAGCCAACAGTCAGCCAAACTTAAGGCTCTCAGTTAACAGCTTGCAAGGAGCTGAATGTTGTCAACAACCGCACGATATTGGAAGCAGATCCTTCCCCAGGCCAACCTCATGTAAGATGGAAGTCCAACTGAACACCTTGACTGCAACCCTGGGAGAATCCGAAGCAGAGCACCAGCGAAGCCATGCCTGGATACCTCACCCACCGGCACTCTAAGATCATAAACGTGTGTTAAGATGCTAAGTCTGTGGGGCACCTGGGTGGCTCAGTTGGTTAAATGTCTGCCTTGGGCTCAGGTCATGATCCTGGGGTGCTGGGATTCAGCCCCACTTCGGGCTCCCTGCCCAGTGGGGTGTCTGTTTCTCCCTCTGCCCCCTCTTCGTTGCTTGTGCTCTCTCTCTCTCTCTCTCAAATAAACAGATTAAAATCTTTTTAAAAAAAGATGCTAGGTTTGTGGTAATTCTGTTACACAGCTATAAACAAATAATGCAGATTAAATCACTAGGTCGTACCAGTCAGAGCACATCCGGATTGCTGTGCTAGTACCAGGCGCTGCCTGTGAAGAGGGACGAAAATAAATAACACAGTCTTCTAGGGGATGTGTCCAGAAAGGGGGTGGTGGACCCACGTCTAATGGGGTGGACTGGAAATGTCTGCCCTTGGTGAGAAAGAAATGGTTTGGGACATTGCCTCGAATAGATGAAGTACTGCAATGTCAGTGAGGGACTGAATTACGCTTTGCTGAGTCAGATGGAAAGCAAGGGCCAATGGGTTAAGATATTAATATACAATAAAGAAGGGCATTCTAATGACAAGGGCTGTATAAACTGAAACGGCAGCCTTATGGGGTTTAATCATAGCTAAGAGATGGACTGCACCACATTTTGCATTCAGATATTATATGGATCGAATTCTGCCTCCACTGACACAAGAGTCATCTGTAGTAAAATTCTGACATAATACTGCAACTGAGAGTTCGCATCACAGAACAAAGTCCTGCATTTGCATCTACTTTTGCTTATATTTGACCATCTTTATAACTTACTGGATAGATAAGGAGATAGATAAGGAGAAGTGCGGTGATAAGGAAAGGGTATGATTAGATGAAGGAGGGTAGAGAAGATAAGGATGAAAACTTTCCCTAATTTCTATCCAAAGTATGTATCAATATTAATTACTTTGCAGGGAACCAGCACAAAAAAATGTCTGATATCAAAATCTTTTCTGGTAGTAAAAGCAAATGTAGGCATGTATGTGGTACGCATATACATGTATATTATATGTGTGTGTGTGTATGTATATACACCACATACACACACAGTTCCTCTCTTCCTTCATTCTCAAGGCTTTATCCACAGTGCCACGGATAAAAGAGTTAGTGTTTGAACTGTTTATTTTTGGCAATGGCCAATGGCATACACGTTGCATATGGGATTAGAAAAGCAGCTTTAAGCTGCTGTGATTCCAAGTTAGTTATGCTTTAGAGCCCAGAACCAGCAGTGAGATTCTGTAGAGCAGTGACCTTTACCTAGAAGGGCCAGAAGGGGGAGCCACTACACTGAGAAAATGAAAAGCTGCCTGGGGCTTCAGAAAGCTGCTTGAATATTTAATCAGGGGCTCAACTGCTGGATTAAAAGAGATGGTGCTTCCAAAATACTGTGCAGAGTTTTCAGCAGGGCAAGGGTTCAGATGGGAAGGAATCGAAATAAAGGACTGTTCTCTGAGATCTACTTAAAGTGAATTCAATTCACCCGCTAGAAGGTAAAGGTCTGGCTTAGTGGCAATGCAGCATATGGGAATCATCTGGGAGGCATTAAAAAAAAAAAAAAAAAAAACCCAACAGGTTAAAAAACACACTAGGGACTGGGACCCACCCCAGTGATTCCGATTTAACTGGTCAGAGCTGCAGCCTAGGTATGTGGAATTTTCTAAAGCTCTCCCAGTGATTCTAATGTCAGCAAAGGCTGGGACTGATGGGCCCGACCTAACCAGGCGATCTCTCAGAGGTCCCCAGTTTAGGTAGATGGTTTGCAATTTTTTTAAAAGTCTTTGGCCTGGATCCAAAGGACCACAAAGAGCAGATAAGTGCACAAAACAAGCAGCTGGCTGTTAAGAGAAATCAGAGGGTAACTAAAGAATAAACCTGAAACTACTCCAGAAAATGCTCTTCACTGGCAAATTCTGCACCAAGAGCAGCTCATTTAAAACATGCTTCCCCTCCAATAAAATATTCATTTTTCCCCTCCCCCCTTTCTCCGATTGTTTCTCTCCCCTGTCTCCTTAAACTCTGACTCCCTCATGGATTTCAGTCTCATCTCAATGGCTTTTCTCTTCTTTTCACGGAGCTGTGTTGCTGTGTCACAGCTCGGCCTGTCAGTCCCCACTGCGCAGGGAGCCCGAGGGTGGAGGCCGCGGAGGCCAGAGCGGGGCGATGTTGCCAAGCAGATGCCACACAGCGAGGGTGACTGAAGCAGCGGCACGAAATGCCGGGAAAGGAGCTCAGGGAGAGGAGGGACCTGGAGGCAGGAGCACCAGATGCTGGAGCCTCGCTACTCAGAACGTAGTGCAGGAACTCAAAGCATCAGCACCACCTCCAGGAGGCCGCTTGGGCTTCACTCCCGAACTGACGCACCAGAATCTGTAACTCAACAAGGACCGCAGGTGATTCATATCAACACTGAAGTGTGAGAAACGCTGCTTTAAAGAACACATTCTAACTGGAGTTTTCAACCTAACAAGCACAGGCTGTAGAGAGGAAATTCTGATCACGGGTACCTTCATGTAGAGCACTTAGGTAAGACTATTTGTTCAAGCAGCATTTGGGAAGGGTGGGGTTGGTGGGTGAGGTGTGGGCAGTTTCCAGTTCAGTGGTGTGGGCACCTCGTATCAGGAGCTACCAAAGTGACAATGATTGCATGAGACTGGCTCGGCGTTCTATGCCTATGAGCTCGTTCCCCACATGGCTCTCCTATCCTCACGTGAACAGCCCCAGAGCCTAGGTGTTTCTTATGGCAAGAGATTTCAAATAATTCTGGAAACAGGCAAAAAACAACAGACCACTGATGCTCTTAACTTCAGCTGCAAACTTGAGGCCAGTGAAAATTCTAGGATACAGACACAGACACATACCACAGGCCCCTGATCATCATTTTTTTTTTTTTTTGGTCTCAAATAAAAGTGGTTTTCCTAGCCACTGAGCATCACCTGTGTGCAAAGCAATGTGCTATCGGGAGACACAAAGAGGCAAATTATAACTTTTGCCTTCAAAAATGTAGTATTTCAAATATCCATTTTAATTATATTAAAATGAAAAATGACAAAGCTACTGAACTGATCTGCAACACTGTGAAACTTTGCATCCTCAAGGATGTTTCAGAAGATTACATTTCGGGGCACCTGGGTGGCTCAGTGGGTTAAAGCCTCTGCCTTCAGCTCAGGTCATGATCCCAGGGTCCTAGGATCGAGTCCCGCATCGGGCTCTCTGTTCAGCAGGGGGGCCTGCTTCTCTCTCTCTCTCTCTCTCTCTCTCTCTCTACCTCTCTGCCTACTTGTGATCTCTGCCTGTCAAATAAATAAATAAAATGTTTAAAAAAAAGAAGATTACATTTCCTTCAAGAACATGTGAATGAGAATGTATTCGTTTCCTATCAGTGCTGTAACAAATAATCACAACCTTGCTGACTTAAAACATCAGAACTTTAATTCTTTTAAAGTTCTGGAGTCAGCACTGGAAATCGTTTTCACTGGGATGAAATCAAGGTGTCTACGGCGTGACCCTGCCTTCCAGGCTTTAGAGGAGAGCCGTTTCTTGCCTCTCCCAGCTTTCAGAGGCTAAGAGGGTTCCCTTGGTTTGTGGCTGAATCACTACAATATCTGCCTCCACCCCTACACTGACTTCCCCTCTTCTGTATCACACCTCCTCTCTTAGAAAGATGCTGAGACTGCATTTAGGACCCGTCTGGATAATCCAGGATAATCTCCTCCATTTCAAGATCCTTAACTTAATCCCATCTATAAAAACCTATTTTCCAAATAAGGTAAAATTACAGGTCTGAGATTTGGGGTCTAATATTTTTAGGGGTTCCTTAGCTTACTACAGAGTAAAATTACCATTTACAAAATACTCTTTATACATGATTCTCAAAATGGATATTTTATACAACTAAAACAGGAAGTAAACAGAAAAAGCTGCAGTAATAATAAGCTCACCAAAGCCGCTCTACTGCTTGCAATTCCACACTTATTATTTCATGAGTTGCGATCAACCCAATAAAATAGGACAACATTAGTGACTTCGCAGATGAGAAAACTATACTGCAAAGAAGGGAGACTTGGCCAGGTGCCCTAGGAGAGAAAAGAGAACCAGGACACAACCTGGATTTATGTCTGGCGCCCTTCCCACCCCATCACTCAGATGCCAGCACTTTATTAATAGGACTGTTAATTCATCTCCGTTGACTTGTAAAGCAATTAAAGTCTGCAAGATCAGCAAAGACGGACAGACTGAAGCTGAGTGGTCAGCCAAGCAACCTCACTAGCTAAGGGCTGCTGTGCTTCCACTGACCTACTGGGCATACTAAGATGGGTTTCAAAGTCAAAGCTACCCCCATGTAGCTATTTGCTAAGAAAGCTGATTTTGTCATTCATTCTTACTCCAACTTGACAAATATAATAGTCAAGAGGATGAATTTAATTTTTTTTTCTTTCTTTAAACCCAGTGCACAGAATTTTGTTTCCACTAACAGAATAAGCACCTATGAGCCCACCACCCTGGACAAGAACTGGGTTATTTAACAACAGCCACATCTAATCCTGTAGCTCAGGACCTATGCGATCACCCAGCCATGCCCACCTAAAGCAAGCTCCATTCCAACTCACATTCATTCTTCTCTACTTGTTTTTATATAATTTTATTGTCCTTATGAAGATTATAAAGTATTTTTAATTATTTAATACTTTATATTCAGGATATTATGTTGTAGCTAATTTTTTGGAATTTTTTTTTTCACTTCACATCGTATTGCTAAAATTCTTCCAAACTCTCCCATGACTATAATGTTAATGGAATGGTATTCCTCTACTCTCACTGATGAGCATTTGTGTTGTTTGCCAGTTTCCGCCCAGGAGTCAGAAAAGAAAACTCCATTATGTAAAAATGGCAAGTGAAAGCTTAGCAGGGATCCTATTTTCCCTTTACGACTATAAAATTCCATAAAGCAAAAATTAAATAGCGGCACCTAAAATGGAATTGTGTTCTAAGAGTCTGAGAGCTGCTTGGGACTCACAAAATATTTTCCCAAAGACATGATCCTCCGCATGGTGGGTGATGCGTGAAAGGCTGTTATATTCGGAACAAACCAAAAAAACACCACAGAGCCACATCAGCCCAGACAACCGCATTTCTGATCCAAATGCAGGCAGTATGGAAGTCACAACTCTCTTCCCAGGAAGGCAGCCAGGGAGGGAGCAGGAGAGGGGACCAGTCCCCAAGACTTGTCAAACTCTAGACTAGAGGGGAAGAACAGGAGCCCAGGGAGATGATGCTGGGACAGATACTGAGGCCAAGAATGAAAAGGTTGCTGTGTGACTTGGGAGCAGTGCAAACACTCCAGTGGAACAGGGAAAGGGTGGTCAGAAAGTGCATCATTTTCTCTTGATTTTTACCCCTGGCTCATGGGGAGCAACAGTCGGGTGGGGTCTGAGGCTTGCCTGCAGGGTGTCTCTGCCAGGTGACCGGCTTGGATGTTCTCTGTCCCCTTTACCACGTGTTTGCTTCTTTCACGGAGACACCTACTTGCTCTATGAGTAGGGAAGAGGTGGGAGCCCCTGGAAATGGTGGACGGCTTGGAGAGGAGGCACCCCCTCTCCTTTGTTGCTGTGTCTGCGGTGCTGGGGAGGAGGAGGGAGAGGCAGGACAAAGCCTTACAGGCTGGGAGGAAGGGCTGTGCCTGTGTTAGACGTATGTAGGTCAGAGCCTGCCTACCAAAGGCAATCTATACATTTACCTGTTCCAAAAAGAGATGCTGTTATTTTTAGAGCTTTGAATGGGGTATGCAGGAAGGTGTGAGTTACAATGAAACCTCTACTAAGTTTACCGGCAGGAAGGCTGTTAAAAAATTTAGGTCAAGATATTTCTATAGAATGTGCTAGAGTAGCAGTATTTTATTATAGTTTTTGCAACTGTATATATTCTAGTTAACTATAATTAACTAGGGTTTAACTATATAGCTGTACAATATAACTAACTCCAATTTAACCATAATTTCAACATGTGTTTATTATTACATATTTATTCATAAAAAGTTATTGGGAACCTATTATTGCCAATGATAGTGCCAGAAACTAGGATACAGCTGTGGAAAAGATGGTCCCTGATAAAGGGTGATGTTCATGATAGTAAGCTATAGGTCCACCGAGCCCCTCCCACTCCCACGGCAACCAACATGCAATAGCACAGACTTTCACCTACAAATGGGCTTCTTATTCCTGACAGGTTCAGTGTGGGTCAAGAGCTGGTATTTAGACTACCAATACCAAATCTGGTATTTATAATCTAAAATACTTACTTAGAGTTGAAAATGAGGCATAATTTCCAGAAGCATGAGTCGCCACTCACGTTGTGACAAGGTTGGATCTTTCTAACAAACCCTGGCACATCAAGACAGCTGGAGTTCTGCAATTCTCTGGACAACACTGAGTGAGTGGTTTACTTCCAATGTTATAACCCGATGGTTGTAAATTTCAGTTGCTGTTATTCTTTCTAAATGTGTGTTAATTTAGCCTCATCAGCACCAGCTTATATTATTGTGAATTATTTGGTTAAGTTCACATTATATTTTAATGCACTTATGCATCAATGCCATATGGGGCCTATTATTTTCCAACAACTAGAAATTATGACAGTTATGCACTATGGGTTATGTATGAATCAGCTAAGAGATCAATATTAACACACATAGATACCTGATTTCTCTTCATCCCTTAATAAGTTTCTTTCAAACACTTACTGCTGTAACTGCCAACCCTGCCCCCAAACTTTTATGTTGAAATCCTAACCCCAATGTGGTAGCCTTTGGAAGTGGGGTCTTTTGAAGGTAACTGGGATTAGAGTAGATCAGGAGGATGAGGCCCTGATGAAGAGATTCAGGTCCCATATAAAAAGAGGAAAAGGAAACAGGATCTCTTTTTGTGTACATTCTGACAAAAGCCATGTACAGACATAACCAGGAAAAGGGCCCTCACCAAGAATCTAACCGTGCCAGCACCCTGATCTTGAACTTCCAGCCTCCAGAACTGTGAGAAATAAATCTTTGCTGTTAGAGCCACACAGCCTACGGCATTCTGTTAAAATAGCCAGCACTGACTCAGACACTGATACTTAGTGCTAAGTCCACAATTAAACAGCAAAGGGTAGCGTTGATAGGCCAAGAGCTCTTGGGACCGTCTAAGTGTCCCAAGGAAAAGAAAGGCCGAACCTGTCCTACAGGAGTTTTTTTTTTTTTTTTAAATATTTTATTTGTTTATTTGACAGACAACGATCACAAGTAGGCAGAGAGGCAGGCAGAGAGAGAGGAGGAAGCAGGCTCCCCGCCGAGCAGAGAGCCCGACGCGGGACTCCATCCCAGGACCCCGAGATCATGACCCGAGCCGAAGGCAGCGGCCCAACCCACTGAGCCACCCAGGTGCCCCTGTCCTACAGGAGTTTTAAGTGAGAAACACACATACGCTAATGTATCCTGCATCACAGTTTGGACAGACAGTTTACATTGCTCAGAGGAGTTGGGGGGAGGGAGCTTCAGCATATATAAATATGAAATGTGACCTAATAAACCCTCTATGGGGATCCCTGATTTATACAGAATACACAAATGGGGTTTGGCACAGGCTGAGCAACTTGCAAGGGTCACACAGCCCATGAGGGGAGGGACAAAGGACGGCCTCTGGACTCTAGAGATCTAATGGATTCCCACTAGATTATACTGTAAGGGTAATTTAAGCACATATGATGACCTTGACCATGAATTTTATCCCCATGTGAAAGACAAAATGGATTTTAAAAACCTTAGACAAATCAGGGATTGAAGCCACAATGGGTATTTTTTCCTATTTTCCATCAAACTTCTGCAAGACCATCCTGTCTTGTTATTTCTTAAGAAGCTGTTTTCATTCTGGATTAGCAACACATCAAAAGACACAGCCAGGACAGTTTATTATTTTGAGTAAAAGAGAGAGTCTCCCAAAAGTTGGGGGTCTGGATGTTGAGATGATTACAAAGCTGAAGCTGTCAGCTCTTCTGGTTTCTCAAGAAGGCAGCAATCCATCTATCATTCCCTCTCCGCCATGCCCCCATTCTCCCACTGACAGGCTGCAGGGAACAAAGGACAGCTTTACAAGCCTCCTGGTCACAAACAGGAGCACAAAGCCAGTCCCATCGAGCTGCAGAGTCTTCTAAGGACCACATTCACTAAATAGGCAAGTAATGATCCTTTGAAAGAGCTCACCTAGATTTTTTAAGATTCATCCATATCTGCCTTAATGTTGTTCCTTATCATTAAAACAAGCTCACAGTGCAACAACTTGAGGAACAGAGATAGAAGGTAGTGGGCATTTTTGAAAGATAAAAAAATTAGGAATTTTGGCCCATGGCATTGCTGCTTAGAGTCCTGGGGGACTCATTCTTTTAAGTATATATGCAACTCAAAAAGGAAGAAAATGCCATAGCCGCTCTTCTTCTCCTGCATTGCTTTAAAGACAGTGTGCAGGCAGTTAGCTCCAAGTCTTACTTGCACAAGATTGTCCTTGGTAGATGCATTTCAGACTACATTGAAATTTACAGAGCCATTATGTCTTTCTTTCGCCCACTAGCCTTGTCAAAAGGAGACAGCAACCATATGATCAAGGTCACCCGCCATCCCTAAAGTACCAGACCCGAGGCCAAGAACCAGAACCACCATCTTCAGCACTTTCTCATCTCATGTACTGCACTTGCATAAGTACAGTTTAATGAGACCTCCTAAGTCATAATTCCCCAAGATGTCACCGAAAATCTACTCTTCTGTCTTTGGACAATCCTGTGGTAGAAACCCATCTCCTCCTTAATTTATGGGTTGTTCTGCCGCTGACTTCAGAATTAAGAGATCTGAACAAACTGACAGGTACAGCTACAGTACAGTGCAAGGCAATCCAGTTTTGTGATGGTATGTTCATAACGGATAACGGACTCTGATCCTCTTACTAACATGCACTATGAAAAGTTCCGTTACAAGATTAGACACAAACATTTTGAAAACACACAGACCCTCCCCCACTCTTGACCAAGAAGACCTCACTTTTTAAAGATGGTGTCAGTGGTCATGTAAATGAGCAAACAAAACACCTCAAGATATATATCCACAATTCTTAAATTACTTTAAAGTTATTCAACACTATTTGCATTTGAGGTCAGGCTGGACTGTGCCTGGAGCGAGAGGCAGGTAGAAAACTCTGAGCTGTTTGGGTAGAAAGAATGTTCATGGGCACATATATGGAAGATGAGAACATAAGGTACTCAGGTTGCTACAAAACTAGGAAGAGGTGTTTGGAGAGTCCCCAAAACTGGGAGTATAATCCTAATATGATGAGTGAACTCATTTCTTCCTATCCCTGATAACCTCTGTGTGTTACATTTTTTACCTCATTTACCCCTAAAGATAGTAGATAACTATATCAGGTGACTCCAAGACAATCCATCATATGGACTTAGCTGAACTAATTAGCTATACTTCTCAGTGATCCCCAGACACAAGTTCGGGTTTTGATCTGCCATCCACCTACCAACCACATGATCTGGGTAGGCATAATGATACAAGTGTGAACTCTGAAATCAGTTTATCCACACTCAATTCCCAACTGAAATATTCTGAATACTGTAATTAAACCTCTTTTATTTTAGTTAACTTCCCTGCGCCTCAGTTTCTTCTTTGGTAAAATGGGTATAATAAAGACTACCTACCTCTTTGGGTTCTTAGAGGATTAGATAAGGTAATATAGGTAATACGCGTACAGTACTTAGCACATCCTGGCCATAGTGACGGTGAATGTCAGCTGCCATGACTACCATCACCATCCTCATAGTTCTTACCCTTCTGATGTGTAGTTTAGCTTCTTTTAGACACACTTCTCTGCTATGGTTATGAAATAACAATAACACCTATTTCACAACATTGTGAGAGTTAAATAAGGTAATGCATCAAAAATAATTACCATGGTGCTTTGTTAGTTAACAGTAATAGTAATGGCAGTAATAATAATAATAATTTAGGTATTTCCCCACTGTTGGACTTTTCTATTCAGAAATCTTTCTGTCTTTGTGACTATTTAGCAACTTGGAGAAATCTAGTTTCTAAGCCAAACGATATGGCTATTTTAAAGGTTTTCTAATGTATTCCGTAGAATCATCACGTCAGTTTACAATCCCATCAGGAGTGTGAGCGCCCTTACTTACTTTTGCCAAGAGGAGGAACAATCCTTCTCAAAAATCTTCCCTGGATGGTGATCAGTGTTGGTTAGACTGTGGAGTCAGCTGGGTGGTAAGATCACCACCACTAACATGAACACCAACAAAAATCACACCTCCAATTTATGTTACTATAATACAGGAAGCGGATTCATGGGGTAAATGCATTTGTTATGAAAACAGTGAATCATGCATACTGATAAATGAATGAGCCTTGATAAGGACATCATATTCTACTGGGTGCGAAAGTGGTGCTATGATGTGAAAATACAACCTCACGAAGTATGCTGTGTCCTCAGTAGGACAAGGGGGTCAGTGAAAACCACAGTTCACATAGTCCCAGCAAAAAACCAGGTGTTAGCACTTCTGAAGGATTCAGTTGTTTTATTAGATGAAAAATGACTACTTCGGGGGCTTAAAATATTGATGCCCCAAAGAGTTCTTACTGCCACACAGCATCAGTCTTAACACAGAGCATGAGGAAAGGCTCCAGAGGCCAAGGGAATAAGTTAAGGGGATGCTGCTTCTCACTGTGCAGGAAATACTTCTTCTTAAGAGGCCATATATCAGTCCAGAAAATGTTGACAAGCTTTTTAAAAAATCCGATGGAATAAAACAGACTCATTCCAGTCATTTTCTTTTCATCTTGGGCACAATTAAAAAAAAAAAACAGTTGCTAATAAAAATATAATACGCAAGTCTGTGTGTCTTGTAGTAACTAGATGCCCATATCTGCATGGATATAAACTCCAGTTCAAACCCCGGAGATCTCTTATGACCTAAATAATGGTCACATGTTTGCCTCTGGAGGGTGAAATCTGGTGCTGGCGTACCAGGGTCTGAGACATATTCTGATTTCTTATCATTTTGTATTGTTTGAGGTTTTTTTTTCCCTGAAAATCATGCATTTTTAATTTAAAAAATTCACAATAACTATGTAAATAAATAGATATATAAAATGTATTGGGACATTTGGTGGTATCTGCAGAAATTTCTTGGTAGTCACAGCCAGGGGAAGGCTTGCCAGTGGTATTCAGTGGTTAGAGACCAGGCGTGCTGTTAGAGAGCCTCAATGCAGAGGACAGCCCCCTATGACAAAGAACATCCAGCTCAAAAGGTCAGTGGTGCTGCTGTTGAGAACCCCTGCTCTGAATGATGGACTTTTCCAGAGAGAGTGTAAACACTCGGAGTCTGAGTTCTATAAACAACTACTGGCGTGGTCTCTTGGCTCCTCATCACTCCAGACAGAGTATATCATCCAAAGAGACAGAACACAGAGTCAGACTGTAGATTGAATGGCCCCCTACTCGCAAGCACTTTCCTGCCCGGCTGGGGAGCAGCAGCTTTCATCCACAGCTCTTGGCAGGGGATGCAGTCACAGCAAGACCTGGACCCTTCCTGTCGCCTCAAGGCATCTTGGAGAGACGACCATAAGGGCCTCTCTTCATGGGCCTGTGCAGGTGGCGGAGGGCAATGAGGAGTTGCACTGCTCCAATTGTTCATGTTTCAACAAGTCTGGTTAAAAGGTCTTCGCGCATTACGTCTCAAATATAGAACCAGCACCTATATTCAAACCGTTACTTTATAAGCCAGTGGCATCGTCCACGGGTCTAACTGAAAGCACAGGCTTCAGTTAATTGAGGGGACAGTACCATGACCATGGCAGGAAAGTTTCTTACAAAGCAGTTTGCTTAGGAGGCTGTGTCCTCCCCCAAAGATTCCTCATCGAGGCAACCCAGCTTTAAATAATGAAGTATTTAGAGGCTCCACTGAGGGCAACACAGCAGAAGAGTGAGTCTTGTCTCCTTGAACCATAGAGTCTATTTAGGTTAATTTCAACTTGTCCCAATATTATGCTTTCCTTCTTCTTTTTTAAAAGTCAGATTTCTTATCCTTGTTTAATTCTGCATCCTAATGTATTATGACAAATCATAAAATGTTTGAGCAAGAATGAAATCTTCAAAGTCACCTAACAAAATTCTCACATTTTATAGGTGATAAAAATAGGTACTCATATAGACATTTCTCTGTAATCAGTATTGTCCTAAGTGATCTACTTCTGTATTGTCCTAAGTGATCTACTTCTGTCAATTCCTTTAATCCTCAAAACCACCTGATGATGTAGATCTATTATCGCCCCTACTTTACTGATGAGGAGACTGAGACACAGAGAGGATATGTATGCCACATGTTTTGGCAGACAGAATCCTGAGATGACCTTCCATTAATCATGCTCTTATATAAACCTCTCCCACTCAATGCAGGCAAAAACTCTGACTTGCTTCTAGTCCCTGGTATGTGACAACGGTGATGGGAGAGTCACTCCCATGGTAATGTTATATTATGTTACGTACCGTTATGTTACGTTACGTTATTACGTTATATAAGACTGTCTTGGTAGACTTAGAATGGAGAGAGCTTCCCCCATTGGCCTTGAAGAAGCAAGCTGCCATGTTGTGAGGGGAACTGCAAGGAAACCACAGGCCTGGCTCACAGCGAGAAAGTGAGCACATCTTTCCTACTAACATCAGGAGGTGAATCCTGCCAACTATGACATGGGACTGAAAGAAGATCCCAAACTCCAGAAAGGAATACACTCCAGCCAACACCCAGACTACAGCCTTGTGAGACCACGATCAGAGTTAAGTCTGGCTGGATTACTGACCCACAAGAACTATGACATAATAAATGTATGTTGCTTGAAGGTACTATGTTTTGGGAATTTGTTAGGCAGCCAATGATAAAATGAAAGACATGGTCAGGATCACAAAGAAGGCCCAAAGATACAGATGTCGTGAAAAGAAGGGCCATCTGTACCCCAGTGTTTATAGCAGCAATGGCCACAGTCGCCAAACTATGGAAAGAACCAAGATGCCCTTCAATGGATGAATGGATAAGGAAGATGTGGTCCATATACACTATGGAGTATTATGCCTCCATCAGAAAGGACGAATATCCAACTTTTGTAGCAACATGGACGGGACTGGAAGAGATTATGCTGAGTGAAATCAGTCAAGCAGAGAGAGTCAATTATCATATGGTTTCACTCATTTGTGGAGCATAACCAATAGCATGGAGGACAAGGGGCGTTAGAGAGGAGTAGGGAATTTGGGTAAATGGGAAGGGGAGGTGAACCATGAGAGACTATGGACTCTGAAAAACAGTCTGAGGGGTTTGAAGTGGCGGGGGGGTGGGAGGTTGGGGTACCAGGTGGTGGGTATTATAGAGGGCACGGCTTGCATGGAGCACTGGGTGTGGTGAAAAAATAATGAATACTGTTTTTCTGAAAATAAATAAATTGGGAAAAAAAACAAACAAAGAAGGAAAAGCAGAATTCAGACTCTGATGGTCATACTCCACCATTAATCCCCTTAACCACAAACACCAGACCACTAAGTGGCAATTGCTGGGGCAGAGAGAGGTGAATGATTTTACTTTCCCCATGTAATCTTCCTTCATTGCACTTTTTATCTCTGACATACACTTGTGCTCACCATGTATACACACAAACATTGTTTACTATATATCTCTGACGAGTATATGAGATCTGTGTAGACAAGGATTTGACAAGTTTGTTCACAATTACAGTCCCATCACCTAGAACAATGCCTGGCGCCAAGTAGATGGGAAAATTATTATTTTGTTTTTTCCTTGGTATTTTTTATTTATTTATTTTTTATTAACATATGATGTATTATTTGCCCCAGGGCTACAGGTCTGTGAATCATCAGGCTTACACACTTCACAGCACTCACCATTGCACATACGTTCCCCAATGTCCCTAACCCAGCCACCCTATCTATCCCTACCCCTGTCCCCAGCAATCCCCAGTTTGTTTCGTGAGATTAAGAGCCTCTAATGGTTTGTCTCCCTCCCGATCCCATCTTATGGGAAGATTATTTTTAAAAAGATTTTTTATTTTTTATTTGAGAAAGACAGAGACAAGAGGGAAAGTGAGAGTGAGAAGCAGACTCCCCGCTGAGCAGGGAGCCCGACATGGGGTTTGATCCAGGGACCCTGGGATCATGACGTGAGCCAAAGGTAGACACTTAACCGACTGAGGCACCCAGGTGTCCCTTAAAAAGATTTTATTTTTAATCAATCTCTATACCTAACACAGGGCCCAAACTCACAACCCTGAGATCCAGACTCACACGCTCTAGTGACTGAGCCACTCAGGCACCCTTAGTAAAATTATCTGAATGCTATCAATGGATGCAGTCATTGAGAACCTGAGGCTTGGAGACTTGCTTAAAGGTCCTTACTGGTTAGAGTCAAAGCCAGATGTACTAACCGCATTACTGATACTGATTGTTTACTCCTTCCTATAACTGCACCCTCTGCCATATGACTTTGCATATGACTTTCTATAGCATGTTGTTCTGCCAATGGAATGGGGCTGGACATGAAAGGGGGGGTTGCAAACTTAGGAGAGAGCACATGTTTCCATTCACCCTTGTTGCTCTTCTGCCATCACCAGAGAAGGGCATGCCATGATGAGCCCACTGGTCCGAGGAGAATGGAAAATATGGGGAACAAAGCTGGACTCAACCTGTAGATCAGGTGAGGTGCCTGGATCAGCCCACCCCAACCAACCCAGGAGCATCTGAGTGAGAACAGACAATTGTTTTAGGCCGCAGAAATTTGAGGTGGTTTGCTATAGAGCATCAGGACAGGACAGGAAGAGTTCTTTGCAATCTCAGTCTACCTGAGATCTTATTAATATGGAATTTCACACCATTGATGTTCTGGGGAAGAAAGCCCTAAGCAGGGAAGGAAGATACAATTAATGCTTTAATAGTCCTTTTGTTGACTATCAGAAGCTTTGTAGCCATTATGATAAAAGCAGCGTTTAGGAACACACCAAGGATCATAATTCTGCTAAAATAACAAAACTGGCACATAAATGCACTTCTGAAGTTAAGGCATTACCAAAAAAAAAAAAGAAAAAAAATTATACATTATTAAAGGGAGAATGGAGGTGTGAATTGGAGCGACAAGCTCAACAGCGCTAAGAAAGCCCAAGTTAATGTCAAGCGGACGATGTTAATCATTTACTTTCAAGGTCTGAAAGGACTAAAAAGGACGTGAATTTTTGTAGCTTGCAGTATCTGGCTATACTTTAAAATACAGTATTATTGTGCATAATTCAGTCAAAATTGGAAATAGATCAAAGCTAGGTCTATTTGGTGTAACAAGTATAGAAAGAGTGTCAAATCTTAATATTACAGACATGAAAGAAAATGTTCCAGGAAGCTGGTAGGTGGATGGAGTTGTCCATTCACAGAGCTGAGCCAGCCCACCGGGACTGATGCAGATGCGTGAGCCCAAGCAAGCCTAGCACAGGGGCTGCCGCAGCGCCACTGGTAGAAACAGCCAGGTTAGTCTGACTTACGAGGCCTACTCAATGCCAGGCTCTCTCTAACGGAAACTGTCTTCCTATATTTTATCTTCAATTATCACAACAACCCTACAAGTTAGGTACCCTCGTATTCAGGACAGGGACATGGCTCAGAAAGGGCAGTTCCTCGTATGAAGACAAACAGCTGGTAAACAGAGAATCAGAGGGAACTCTGACCCCAACGTCTAGGTTCTTTCTGCAACATCACAGTGCTTCTCGGGTTTCTGAACAAAGATAGCTTCCTCTCGCTTTTGCTGCTTCTTGCTCCTTTGGTACGGAGGATTTTCAATTTATCTAGTCTCTACCAACTCATCATCAATGTCAAAAATGTATATAACAAATTCACTCACAAATGCCACGGTCCCCATGCCTCTGTTGAGGAAACATTGTCATATCTGTTTTCTGTTTGCCGGCACGATCTCTGGCTGAAATGCAAAGCCAACAGAATTTGGTTCCCTCAAGCCCTGAAACTGGATGAAGCTGGTTAGCAGCATCGTGCTTTAGTTATGGAAATAATCTGGAAAGCTGGCTAGCTTTCGCACCCTGGTGGCCCCGGAATTCAAAATGCTCTGTTATCTCTGTGCACAGATTCACCTACTCACAGAATAAGAGGAGTAACAGAATACGTAGGTTGTTGGCCATTCTAACAGAGCTCTTTGAAGGCAAAGCCTTTCTGGAAGCACTAAAGCTCATCTGTCATAAGGCACTGCCTCTCCACGTTGCTCACATCAAGCACAAACATGTACCCAAGCAGCTGGGGTGATCAGTAACAGCCACACACAGGTCAAGCGTCTAGCACTGGAGGGAGCACCACCAAGCATACAGCCTACCGCTGGGCTGGATGTTTACAGGAAAGCTGACCAGCAAATTAGTTTCTCTCTAAAAGTTTAACTTGTAACTTCAAAAAATGGCTATGAAAATATATGTAAACAGCAAAATGTTACAAGTATAGCTATACATATAAATATAGAGCACGTAAGAGTTTTCGATAAAATTGGCTCTGTTAGTACAGCCCCAGAATCCCGTGGGAAAGTGCCATCTCGAAATACTCTGTGCACTACCTGGCCATCGTAACATGTCCATCTCTTCAGCCATTTTCTCTTCCTTCCACTAACGGACGCTCAGACCTATTTTGTACTTTGCCTTTTTTCTTTTACATATCTTGAAAATCTTTCCATATTGGAGAAAACAGTGGGGAATAAAGTCTCAGGTCAGTCTCTTTTGAAAAGTAGGATATAGCTCACTAAGGTCTATTAACTTCAGAGAAAACAGACCTGAGTCCTTAAACCATTTCTGCTCATTACAAATGAATTCCAGCAGATAAAGTGAAGAAAGGAAACATCACTGGGGACCCAAGAACAAACAAGGGTCCCATAGGGACTTAGACTGCCTTCTTCTTTGATATCGGGATTGTGTTTCTGATTTCCTTTTCCTCTTTTTCTTAACAGGAACAATAGGCATATTGACGTTTGTGGGAGGCTTTAACAAAGATGCCTTACAGGTCACTTTCTGGGCCTCTATGGTCCTGGTGCATATGAAGTTACTACAGACAATGCTTTGTTTAGTTCTGTTTGAAAGTTTGACAGATGGAACAAGAAGAAGGGAAAAAAAGCCATTCACACCCCTTCCCCATTCTACCTACAGAATCTAGTTTCCAAAACCTTAAAACTTGCCATAGATGATGAATATAAAGGGCATCTAGCATACATAGCAACACAGGATGTACCGCAGCGGGGCCTGAGAGAAACGATTTGTTATTCAGGTTTCAAGTGTACCCTGCAATTCTGCTTCTGACCTGGATTGCAAATCTCTCGGCAAGTACTCATTGAACACCTGTTGTGATTGCAGATTTGGTTAGGTGGGTTGGGGAGGAACAGTAAAAATGCACAGCTCACATTTCAACAGAGGGTGACAGTCTAAGAGAGGCCATGTGGCACACATTACAGAATTAGAGAGAGTATAATCAATAAAGAGGATAAAGTAATACATACAAACCTCCATCTCAGTGGTTGTACCACCTATGATAATGGCTTGTTGGATTTTTAAGCAATTATTTGAGAGCAAGTTTGAAATTAGCCTTAAAAATGAATGATACACAAAATTCAGTATTAGAGGCCTGAAAGGTTACCAAAAGTCATGGCAAAACAAGAGGCATGTGTAGAAATATGACTTATAGAGGGGCCCCTGGGTGGCTCAGTTGGCTAAGCATCCAACTCTTGATTCCGGCTCAGGTCATGATCTCAGGGTTATGACATCAAGCCCCATGTTTGTGCTCAGCAGGGAGTCTGCCGGAGATTCTCTCTCTCCCACTGCCCCTCCCCACTGTTTGCACTCCTCTCTCTCAAATAAATAAGTCTTTTAAAAAAATGACTGGTAGAAGCATGCTAGAGTATGATTTTTTTTCCAGCAGAGAAAACACATCAGGTTTCAAATACTGCCAAATTAAAATTCCCAAGAGCAAAAGATCTAACCTTTAGGCATGGTTCTGCAGATGGAGATTTGGCCTAGAGAGCTGCTTTTCCCACAGGTAGCTCCCTGTAGCTCCCAGCAGCATCCTCTGACGTGATTCTTGCAGCGATCTAATTATTTAATGATGGTTAGGATAGGCATTTCTCAATTTAGGTCAGTAATCTATTTCCGAAAAGCCAATGTTCTGAATGAAAATGCTGATGGATAGCCTATTTCCTAGTACTTACTCACATACTCATATATATATATGTATATATATACACATATATGTATGTATGTGTGTATATATATACATATATATATATTGTTACTGAAGTATTGTTGACACGCAATGTTACATTAATTTCAGGTGTACAACATCATGACTGGACACATCTATACACTTTGCTGTGTTCACCACAAGTGTCGCCACCATTTATTGCAATAACATGAACCGTATCTCCAGTTTCTTTAAATGGGAAAAATTCTGACATGTTACATGTACCTAACCCCCCACCAACTTCCTAAAATATATTTAAAACAGAGTAATCTGCCAATATATGTCACCACCTATCATTTTAGGATACTTCCTGTAAAATCAAACAAATGTTTTGCAGGATGTTCATATATATTTTGTGTTTACAAACACAGAACTGAGTTGTACCTATATTCTATGAAGTAAGGTGTGAAAAATCTGGAACTGGAAGAAGAAAACATTGTCCACTGGGAAAAGAAATGCTGCTGGATGTATCTGCAAATATTGTGAGCAATGCTGGGGACATGCAGGAGAAGCACTCCAATGATGAGTAAGGAGGAATTCGTAAGGGAAGAGCTTCCCGAGGCCTCAGACCCCATCACAGCAGGGAATGTACCGAGCACCGATAAGGGAGTGAAAAAGGCAGGGAGTGACTTGAGGAAGGAGTGATGGCCTGAGGAAAAAAAAGAAATAACAATGAGCTTGGTAAATAAAGGGGTCTGGTGAGAAGACATACCAGATTTCATAAAAACAATGAGAAAGTGAGTTTAAGTAAGATGAGAGGAGATCAGGGTGGTGTCACCTCCCCTCATGTAGAAAGACAACAAGCAAAAGCACGAACAGACTAAGGCAAAGTCAAACGAAACACTATGCAGAACATTCTTTGGTAGGTGAAGACCGCAAGCTCGAGAGAGATATACTAAGTATATACATAAAGATTAGAGACAGTAGATGGGTTTTTAAAACTTAGTTTCAAGGGTTATGTATTTTAATAAGAATAATAAACAAATCAAAGACTGACAGCTGAAAGGAACTGTCCCGGTTGCCCCAGTCAACAGCAAATCATTATAAATGGGCAGTTTATACAGCTGGGCGAGCCGGCGCTCAGGCACCAGCAGCGGAGCTGGACTGTCTCCTCACACATTCCAGGGCACACACCACAGTGGAAAGTGACACTTATATCTTAAATCATACAAGTGTCTATTTGTAATAATAAGGACAACTAACCCTCACTGGTAGTAACTTAGCTTAGTGATCATTATAATAGCTATGGTAAGTTTGTTTAAAATAGTAGTTTCTCTCATGCTCACAAAATCCATATGCACGGTCAGCATTACTGCCACTGATACATCGCACTTAGGCTGGTGACAATAGATGGTCTTCCTACAGAAAGGAGGGGAAAAAATTACCATCCTCATACACAACAGCATATTTAATGCTATAGACTAGGTGGCATTTATAAAAAAAATGTGGAAAAAAGAATGTGGGCTAAACCATCATTCTAAACATAATCTTGTGTTTTGACTCCAAGAAAAGAATGAGAAATCCACAAAGTAGTCTTTCTGTTCCACATTACCTTTGTGTTTCAGTTTTACCATGTCAGTGGTGAAGTGTTGAATTACAAAAGAGAAAAATCCCTGAAATATAAACTAATCTGAGGAAGCAAGGGCAGCCAAATAGTGAACAGCATAACAAACAAATGGAAGTTTGTTCTACGGTTAAATTACATTGTCTGCTTCCCTAAGCCCAACTATCCTCACACCAGGATAACGAGTATTACAACTTGGTTCATCTGAAGTGTGACTTTAAAACTCAGGGTTAGATTACAATAAACTGTAGGTGAAGTTTAATAATGGAGCCAGCAGGGACGCCTGGGTAGCTCAGTTGGTTAAGCAGCTGCCTTCGGCTCAGGTCATGATCCCAGGACTCTGGGATCGAGTCCCACATTGGGCTCCTTGCTTGGCGGGGAGCCTGCTTCTCCCTCTGCCTGTGCTCGCTTGCTCTCTCTCCCTCTCTCTCTGACAAATAAATAAATAAAATCTTAAAAAAAAAATGGAGCCAGCAGAAAG
This sequence comes from Neogale vison, assembly GCF_020171115.1. NCBI lineage: Eukaryota > Metazoa > Chordata > Mammalia > Carnivora > Mustelidae > Neogale > Neogale vison. Next base: position 158,667,821 of record NC_058094.1, on the reverse strand, counting down.
ACAAGAAATGTCATTTGGTGTGATGTTTTAAGGTTCTAATGTCTTGACAACTAACAAAAATGCCATCAGCTTAAAAACCAGAAGAGTTTATGTGTGATACTCTCAGCACATCTGTAACTCTACAAGAAAATAAAATTAGGTCACTTACTTTCCAGTCCAATTTTCCAATTTTGAATAGTTATTTCACTAGTCAAACAGACTCATGCTAGCATTCTCTCCTTTGCAGAACTAACCCTCTTTAGATGGAGTCTTAATTATATGTTACCTCAAATTAACTTTGTTATATAAAGTTTGTGATTATTATAGTCAGACACTAAGATTTTCCTAACTCAGAACCACATTTATTACCTCAAGGTAAATCAAGGAGAAGAAGCAGGAATGAAAACACAAGGATAATGAGACTGTGCTCTAGAGAAAGATCTTTCCTGAAAAACACTGGTACATTGACAGGATAACAATCCAGCTTTCAACCAGATTGGAGTTATTTATGAAGAACAGAAGCTGGAACATTCTCAATGTCAGAGTAACATTTGAAAAGAAAAAGGAAAAAAGGTCTCCTGTGGAAAATAACTCAGTAGTTTCCTTTGATGTTTCTAGAATGTCTTCCTTTAAACTTGACTCAGTTTCTGGGCTTATAAAATTTTGAGAGGCATAGGAAAAATAATAAAATATAAAGAAATTCTAACAAATGGTAGAAGCAAGTAGATGTAAGGAAAGAATAATTCCCTGTCCAAAAGCAAGGCTCAAAGTAGAAAGATGGTGAAAAATAGATTAGTTCAACAGCAACTGATGTGTAGGCATCTATCTACCCACAGAAGAACAAAACAGGAGTCCTACTAAGATCTCCCTGAAGGAGGCACTGGGCAAGAATCTGGAAAGAGGAAAATAAGGGAGTAAAGGAAGAAGGGAATTTGGGTTTTGTTTGGAAAGAGGAAATTAAGGGAGTAAAGGAAATTTGGGTTTATGAACTTCTGGGGTAGTGATGACTTGATGCCCTCTCTTGCTGGCTTCAATCCATCAGGGTAAGAATTAAGAATTTAAGTAATTCATGCCCATGTTATTGCTGCTATTTGGCAGTGCTGGAAGAAGGTAAAATTCAGAAGCATTGGTGCCCTAAGTGACTGACCAGGACATGGAGCAATCCAGGAAATCCCAGGAAAACCCTGCTCTGAATGCTCTGTTGTCTGACATTTATTACTCACCATCCTACCCTCTCAGCAAGTTACATACTTTCTGTTCACTTACACATTACCCATTTATTTGTATGTGTATCTATATATAGGACTATATTCACTCTTAAATAATATTTATTACATACACAGTAGCAAGCTAAATGCTTGGGGACATGAAGAAATAGTCACAACTTCCAGCCAAGTTCAAGTAAGAAAGACCAAAGTCACAACTACAACTACAACACAACAAACAACCAAAAAACCAAAGAAAACATGAAATAATGGAATTATGACTCTCAAGTATTTAAATATCAGGCAATGATGGACAGTGATTCCTGAGAGACAGGAAACAAACAAGGTGAAGTATATGACTGCTCTAATTTACTAATTAAGAAAATTCTAATTTCTAATTATTAAGAAAATTCTTAAGTCACAATGGAAAGAATAAAAACAACAACAATAGCAGCAAAAGCCAGAGAAAGCTTCAGTTAAGTACTGATCAATATATAAAATTAAGGATGCTACCCAATGCCAGGGAAAGAATCAACCAAACAATTAGGGGATATAGTGCCCAGAGCTCATACAGGGTTGAAAACAGTGCATATTCCCAAGAGCCAGAGTGGAATACCTCAAAACTCATAAGGCATGTTTAGAGTACAGAGAAGGATCTTGCTTCAGTTTTAAAGAAAAACTCACCATATGCTAAATGTAACTTGAGTCTGGCTACCAAAGCTTAAGACCCGAAATGATGGACTGTATCAAGCAATGTGACCATGTCATAGAACAAACTGAAGAATATGTTTTTGGGATACAAAAATATAGAAAATCTGGCAAGAAAAAATTTATAATGTATAGCACTGAATAAAAAATTATCAGGCACACAAAGAAGGAAGAAGATACAACTATAATAAGATAAAAAAACAATTAAAAAAAAACTCATCCAGAAATGACAAATAGTGCAGAATTTGTAGAAAAGGAAATTATCATGTAGGCATTCCACATGTCAAAAAGCTGGAGGAAAAAAAAAAAAGCTAGAGGAAATATGACATACTAGAGGAAATATGAAATATTACATATGTTAAGTAAAAACATAGAAGAGATAAAAAACCAAACTTGTGGAGATAAAATCTACAACATGTGAGATGAAAAATGCATTTGGTGAGATTAGTGACTAATTAGACACTAAAGAAGAAAAGATGAGTAAACTTGAAGACGACACAGCAAAAAAAAAAAAAAAAGAAAGAAAGCAGCTTTGAATTGAAGTGGGGAAATTAGAGAAAAGGGAAAAGAATATCTGTGAGTTCTTTGACAGCCAGTGAATCAAGTGGCCAAATAGACAAGTAATTATAATCTCTGGAGGAGAAGAGTGAGATGGGCAGAAGAAAATACATTTAAAAACAATGGCCAAAATTTTCCCAATTTGATAAAAATTATAAAGTAACATATAAGAAGTTTAATGAAATCTAAGCAGAAGAGCATGATGAAAAGTACACCAAAACACATCCTAATCAAATGATTTGATACCAGGGATGAAGAGAAGTCTTAAAAGCAACATAAATAAAGATAACAGCATATTTTTTGTCCAAGATGATACAAAATGATACAATCATCTTAACAGATGAGAAAAAAAAATTTGACAAGATCCAACATCCATTCTTAATAAAAAGTCTCCAAAAACTGGGAATAAAAAGGAACTTTCTGAACCTGATAAAGAATGTCTGCAAAAAAACTTAAGCTAGCATCATTCATAATAGTCAAAGACTGAATGCTTTCCTTCCTAAGAGCAAAACAAGGATGTCTACTCTTGCCACTTCTATTCAGTATTGTATTGGAGGTTATAGCTGGTGCAATAGGGTGAAAATAAGAAATAAAAGGACTAAGTATTGGGAAAGAAGAAGAAAAACTATCTGTTGACAAATAATAGGACTATTTACATTAAAAAAATCCATGGAATCTACAAAAAAGGTACTAGAATAAGTTCATTTTAACAAAGTTGCAAGAAACAAGATCAAGATACAAAAATCAACTGTACTTTTATATAGTAGCAATAAACCATGGGAACTTTAAATAAAAAATTCAACTTACAATAGCATAAAAATATTAAATAGTTATAAATCTGCCAAAAGATATGTAAGACCTATATACTGAAAACTGAGGATTTAAATAAATGAAGAGATATACTATGTTCATGGACAGGAAGACTCAACATTATTAAAATGCCAATTATCTCCAAAATGATCTATAAATTAATCATAATCCCAAATAGCCTCCTAGCTTTTTGTGGAAACTGACCAGCAGATTTTTTAAAGAATTATTTTCGAGAGAGATAGAGAGCACAAATGGGGGGAGGGGGAGAGAAGGAGGGAGAATCCCAAGCAGACTCTATGCTGAGTACAAAGCCCAACTTGGGGCTCAATCTCAGGACCCTGAGATCATGAGCTGAAATCAAGACCTGAGCTGAAATCAAGAGGCAGATGCTTAACCAACTGAGCCACCCAGGTGCCCCTGACCAGCAGATTTTAAAATTCAGATGGGAATGTAAAGTATCTAGATTAGCCAATCAACTCTGTTAAAGAACAGAGTTGCAGCACTTCCATAACCTAACTATGACTTATTATAAAATTATAGTAATTAACAATGTAGTATTGGCATCAAGATGGAACAGTGTACTAACACTTACACATACATGGTCAATTGATTTTCAATGAAGTTGCAAAGGCAATTCATCAGAGATAGGATAGTCTTTTCACAAATACCAGAATGACTGGATAAATACAAAAGGAACTTTGATGTATCCCTGACACCACATTCAAAAATTAATTTTAAAAAATGGATGAGACCTAAACATAAAACCTAAATGAAAATGAAGAAAATCTTTGTGACCACAGAAGAAGCCCAACATTTCTTTGGACTTCATGAAAATTATATACTTCTGCTCTTCAAAAGAACTATTAAGAGAATGGAATGATAAGCCAGAAACTTGAAGAAAATACCCACAAATCATATATGTGATAAATTCTCTATTTAGAATATATAAAGAATTCTCAAAACTCAAGGATCTGGAAAAAAAAAAAAGAATGAACAATAAAAAATGAGCAAAAGATCTGAACACATACTTTCCCAAAGACGGCACAGGGATGGCAAATAAGTATAAGAAAAGATGCTCAATATTATTAGTCATTAGGAAAATGCAAGGCAAAATATTATAACATATCAGCACACACCTATTAAAATGTCTAAAATTAAAGATGTGGAGCTGGAACTTTCATACACTGCTGCTGGCAATGTAAAATGGTACAACTTTGGAAAACAGATTGGCAGGTTTTTAAGAAGTTAAACATACACCCACCAGATGATCCAGCTTTTCCACTCTTAGGTATTCAGCCAAAGAAAAAGGGATTGCTGGCCATATAAGGACTTATTAGCAGCAGCTTTATTTGTAATAACCAGACACAACAAAATTGGAAATAACCAAAATGTCAACAAGTGAATGGATAAACAAACTGCAATACATCACGTGGTGGGATACCATTCAGCAATAAAAAAGGATGAACTAGTGATACCACCAACAACATAGATAAATAAAGAAATAGTTATGCTCCCTGAAAAACAACAGGACTCCTCTCCCCCCAAAAAAGAAGATACTCTATATTTACATTTATACTAAATTTAAGAAAATACAAACTAGTCTATAGTGACAGGAAGCAGATAAATGGTTGCCTGGGGATGAGGGGAAGGGCAGTACAGGGAGAGGATGCGGGGATTATAAGGAGGTGTGAAGAAAATTTGTGGACGGTGCCTGTGTTCACTATCTTGATTGTGGTGATGGTTTCATGGGTGCATACACATGGCAACACTTATTGTACACTATAAATATAGAATGTCAATTATATCTCAAAGGAGATTTAAAGTCTTTGCAAAGATTCACAGCCTCAAAAGGTGAAAATCTGGCATAAAATGAAATTTTGTACTCTTGTTCCAGGTTAGATTTTCTAAAAAATTTAGTTAACTCAATATCCTATTTTATTTTTTTAAAGATTCTATTTATTTACTGGGGGTGGGGAGAGCACACATGGGCAAGAGTGGAGGGGAGAAGAGAAGCAGACTCCCCGCTGAGCAGGGAGCCTGACTTGGGTCTCAAGCCCGGGACCCTGGGATCATGACCTGAGCCAAAGGCAGACAATTCACTGACTGAGCCACCCAGGCGTCCCTCTTTTAGACATAAAATTATTATACATTCATAAATGTTATTTAAAATTTCAGAAGTAATTAGGTATTCTGACAGGAACAAGGAAAAGGTAACTGAATATGCTTTTTCAAACTGCCAATTCTCCTTGACTCACTTTGATAGGCTGCAGTCCCTTTGAGATTATGGTTTTAAAATTTCTTTTTAAGATTTATTTATTTTAGAGAGGTGGGGGAGGGGCAGAGGGAGAGAGAGTCTCAAGCCAAATTCGTGTTGAGAGCCAAGTCAGATGTGGGTCTCAATCTCCAGCCCTGAGATCATGACACAAGTGGAAACCAAGAGTTGGGTTCTTAACTGTACCATTCAGGTGCCCCATGGTATCAAACTTTTTAGAAAAAAAATTATTGCCAAATAGGCACTGGAAGATAGAAAGCAAATACAAAGGAGGGATGGAGGAATGAGGAAGGAGTAAGATTAACAACAACACACAAGAAACTTCCAACAATGACCTTGAAGGTAGTCTAAATTTAAGAATGTTTAGCTTTGGCCTTTGTTCTAAACTTGAATCAAAAGCTGCAATGCTTGTTTAGGTAGCTGTTTGTTCATTTTTCCTCACTTGCCTGTCTTTCTCTCACCCTTGATTCCTCTAATTATCCTTCCAGCCACCCCCAATTCACTATTTCAGGCTGCTAGCTGGCTTCACCTTGAGACAGCAAGGCTTTGTGAAGGGCCAAACAACAGGGGCACCATCCCTGTTTTCTGGCCTTCCCTCTCACCCCCACCTCGCATTCCCAGACTCTCTGCAAGGCTCTGGTGTGCCCAGGAGCAATTCTAGTTCGGCAGTGGGACATTCCAAGAGGCAAAGGTCTTTTTAGGGAAGACCACCACCATTCCTACCTGAACGAACACAATTATTGCACGGAATATTTAAAATGTGCTTATAGTGAAAAAAAAAATCAGAATGTAAAACTGTGCTCATAAAAGGATGTCAACCATGAAAAATACTGATGGATCAAAATTAGAACATGTAAAAAAAGGAGAATAAATGGGTTGAGAAGGTTTTTCCCCCTTCTGTTCTCACTATCTTTAGTGATGCTGCATTGTCTTTACAGGGTAAAAAACAAAACAAAACAAAACAACCCAAATGGTTTATTGACAGCTGCTAGCTTGAAGGCTTTTTCAATGAGTTTGAGGCTTCTATTCATCTGGGAAAAAAGGAAAAATAACAAATTTATTTTGCTCCTGTGGTGGGTGGTTGTAGCTGTTGTGGTAGATTTCTTTGCCAATTACTGGTAAGAGTTATCTGATCGTTATACATTTTCTAAGTGTGGTTAGCAGTGTCCTGTCTGGAAATAGATACTGTTTAGAAACAAACAAACAAACAAACAAACTATCATAACTTTATCTCCCATTCCACAGGGTCAGAAATCTGACCCTGGTTAATTTAGTGATATGGTCCACACCTCTCTACAAGCACGGTGTTGTTACAATACAATTCTCAAGAAGGTCTGGTCAGAATACTGTCTCCAGTGAATAATGCTACTCCAGCAGAATACCTAAGCTGGGAGACAAGCTTTTGTCTGGTTCACTCTGAAGGGTAACAGAACATGCCACCACAAAACAGGACACGATCACAGAATGACTATGTCATATATGTCATATGACATATAAATGACTGTTTTGAGCTGGGGCACTTGAAAAATAGCAAATGCCAGGAGAGGTTTTCTCTGTCCTTCCCTTATCTGCCTAAAGACAAATTCTCCAAAATGAAGTTAGTTCTCATAAATTCCCTCCCTGAAAAGAAGTTACAACAGACATGGAAGACTGACTCTTATTGAAGGACTAGAGAGTAGACACCACACAGAGACAAACTTCAGCACAGATTGTCATACTTCCCACCATTTTTTTTTTTAAAGAGATAGATAGATAGAGAGAGAGAGAGAGAGAGAAAGACAGACAGGGAGAAGGGGCAGAGAGGGGCAGAAAATCCTAAGCAGGCTCCATGCCCACATGGGACTCGATCTCACAACCCGGAGATGGTGACCTGAGCCCAAATCAAGTGTTGGACACCCAACCAACTGAGCCACCCAGGCGTCGGCCCCCCCAACCTAATCTTTTAAAAGCCTACTTATCTTTCCTGAAAATAATTTGATCTCCCCTAAAAGGCCCACATCTCTCCTCCCGCTGTGCTTTTAAGGACGAATTTAAGCCTGAATTCTAAGCCCTGTAGGGGAGTCAGGCATTTTTCTCAGGTATCTTCCATGTATACATGAAGGATACACGTTAATAAACCTGTTTGTTTTTGTCTTGTTAATCTGCTTTCATTACTTGGGTTTCAGCTAAGGACTCAGAAGGATAGAGGAAAAACCATTTTTCTTTCTCTACAAATCTAGCTCAGGAAAGCAAATCACTGGCCAAACAGTAACACTGGCAAGTCCCATCCAGACATGGTGAAGGGGAGGGCAGCTTCTGGGGAAAATCAGTAATAGTGGCATCATAGTGCAGCAGGAGGGCACCTGCATCATGGCTAAGGGCAATATTAACTGGACCAACATTTTGGGAGGGTGATTTGTCATTCTCCCAAAATGAAAAGGTTCAAGGTGCACCTAGCAGTGTTCAAAAAATCATCTTCTGCAGAGATAATGTACGAGTTCATAAAGGTCTACACAAAACTAGGATGTTCCTCCAGCAAGCTCTTCCATGATGGTAGAAAACCAGGAACAACCTAAATTTTCAAAATTAGGTGGGATACATATGTAACAGCTGGAGAATGGATCACCACCCTGTGGTCAAAACAAAATGGAGCAAGTTGAAAGCAATGTTTGTAACTATTTTTTTTTTTTTTTTTTTTGGTGAAACACTCATTACTCACAAACACATACTACTTGTATGAATGACTGCAAAAGCATAGAAGAATGAATATGCTTGGTATTTTTAATAAAAGTACCAGAGAGGGGATTACAGAGCTGCCGGAGGAAATTTTAACTTCAGATTTACATAATTCCAACAAACGTGGAATTCAGAGTGCTTTTTAGTTTACTAAATCAAAAAAGACAATAAGATCAAATAAATTTAAAATAAATACAACAGATACTGACAGAGAATAAATGGTAGAACAATGGGGTCATGATCAAATTTAGAAAACAAAAAAAGAGGTGTCAGGAGCAAAGGATTTCTATCAAAAAGAATGTATATAATGTTTTTCTGGGGGGGAAAAAATAAGTACATGTTAAATGACTTTTTCTCTTTGCTCCTTAGCCAGAATCCAAGTTGCTGGATAAATGCAGCCTCTGCAGCAGAAAGATTGGAATATTAAAGAACAATTACAAGAAGGGACCTGTTGGGGGAAGGGTAGTTTCAACATTAAGTTACACCTTTAAGAGCCATGGGGGGAAAAAAAAAGTTCTCTGCTCCTTCTCAGATTAAAATAGGCACAGTTATGCTAATTCTGAATGCTGCCAGCAGGCTAGAGCAGCCCGAGTTCCCAGCCGCCGGGCAGTCTTGGGTGCTGCCTGTCTGCAGAGTTGGGCGGTGCCTGCCTATGGGGGTGGCTGACTCCAGCCTGCGAAGAGCCCACCGGACCAGCCTATAGCCATCACCGCCTCTCGGGTGGGACGAGGACAAGCCTGGGTGTCTCCATGAACCGCTTCAGATCTTAAACCACAGCCACCCACGTCACCATCTGTTTAGTGCCATGTGGACCCTAAAAGAAAAATCCGGTTTGGTCCTAAAAATACTATTTGCCTCACAAGGAACCGTCTCCTAGGGCTGGGCCTCACAGACCTCTGTTTTACATAACATTAATTAGAGATGCTAATTCTGTGTCGGAATGGTACAGGGGCCACACCCTGGAATGTGAAATCGCAAATTGTAAAGTTCTGCCAAAATGTGTCATTTTATCCAAGTGCACCAAACTAAATTTCAAATTGCTTATATTCTAAGGCTCCCTGACCACGAGTTCTAACTGGGCTAGAGTCGTAATCTTGCTCTTCCTTTGACTCATCGTTTTTAAGACTTTTTTCTCCTTTATTTAATAATAACACCATTTAATAAAATTAGCAGATGTATTCACATGTGACTTAAAAGGAAATAGGATCCCTGAAACTGTTAATAAGTGCCTAGGGTAGAAGCTGAGACTGTTCCCTTCATCAGTGTCATGCTCCTCAGCTCCAAGTGCACCTTCCACTGTCTACAAGTGATACTGGAGTAATCTCCCTTGCCAGCTGGAACAATGTTACGATCTGTCAGTAGATGGTGCTGGAGGACCCTAAAGGAGGAGTGATCTTAGCTCCAACCAGTGGCACATGACTCCCAGCAGTGCACCTGCCCTGCCATCCAAGGGTATCCACCCTCCAGTTTTCCAATCCTAGTCAGAAGTTCCCTGACTGCCCACCCACCAAACCCAAGGGGGGATTTCCTGCTTGCAATGTCTTGCCTATTAGCCTAGGCCCACTGGCATCCCTGAGGGAGGTTCCGAACTAGCCAGCCTTGGTCAGTAATTCCATGTAACCGGCCTGTTCTAGAGCTGCGGACCAGCTCTGGCCTGGGACAACCCTGTGAGCTCTTCTTCCAACCAGTGAGCTGCAGCCACACCTTTTCCAACAAAGTCAACCCCATATTTGGTAAAGGAAGCCCTTTTCAAGTTTGTTCCTTCTTTGGGTTCTCTACTTTAGCTTTAGGATATTCTTTAGCATTATTTTCTATACCCTCTTAAAAAAGAAAAAAGAAAAAACAAAAAACCAACCCCCCCCAAACAAATAAAAAATAGCAAATTTCTTGTAAATAGTTAACAATGCTTTATATTAAGCCATCCCTGTTCAAATTACTGTGTAGTTACTGACTCCAGATTGGATCCTGACTGATAACCATACCTTGAAGGAGGTAGCAACTTTGAGCCTCAAGTTGGCTCTTAATGCTGTACATTAATTTCATTATTCATTTCTCACTGTCAGTCTGGCACATTGCTCACCAGGTTAAGACCTTCTCTTGTGTCCTTTAGGTTCTAATTCATTTGATTTAGCAACAACTTACTATGAGAAGATGACATGCATTGACAGTCTTCAAGGAAAAGTGGGAGTGCCCTTCAAAGTCCATTTAAAAAAAAAATCCCTGTATTGTCCTACTGTTGATCTTGCTTATATAAAGCTTAAAAGAAAAAGTAGAAATTGCTCCTCACTACTATCACCATCCCCTCAATTTCATATACAACACACTTGTTCTTTATTCCAGATTTCATTAGTCAGGACATTTCTTATAGTTAATTGCCTTATCTTTTCTTTCTCACAACAGATTAAATCTGGAGATCAACTTTGGCAAACTTCATAATAATACCGAGTCTTCTAGTTGATGAACATGGTCTATCTCTCCATTTCTGTAAATCTTTTAAAATTTCATGCAGTAATATTATATCATTTGTAGGGGCTCCTGGGTGGCTCAGTGGGTTAAGCTGCTGCCTTCGACTCAGGTCATGATCTCAGGGTCCTGGGATCGAGCCCTGCATCAGGCTCTCTGCTCAGCAGGGAGCCTGCTTCCTCCTCTCTCTCTGCCTGCCTCTCTGCCTGCTTGTCATCTCTCTCTGTCAAATAAATAAATAAAATCTTTAAAAAATTTTTAAAAAATTAAAAAAATATTATATCATTTGTAGAATATAAAAGTTGAACATATTTTATTGAATACATATCTCTAGGTATTTCATTATTTTGATGCTATTTTAAAAGGAATTGTAAAACTTCAAATTGTTTGCTGCTGTATACAAAAGTACAATTGATTTTTGTATATTGGTTTTTCTAGTGGTTTTTTGGTAGCTTCCTTAGGATTTTCTACATAGTTTTATTTTATTTTATTATTTTTTTTTTAAAAGAGAGAAAGGGATAGAGAGAATCGTAAGCAGGCTCCATGCCTAGCACAAAGCCTGATAAGGGGTTTGATCTTATGACTCACATCATAATCTGAGCCAAAATCAACCAACTGAACTACCCAGGTGCCTGAGGATTTCCTACATAGTTGATCAATCTTTAGGTCTTTTCTACATAGTTGACCATGTTGTCTGTGAATCATTAGGTCTCTTTCTTTCTTCCCCGTATTTTTTTTTGGGGGGGGGGTCTTATTTGGCTCACAAATGTTGTATAGGCATGCAGGGAGTGGATGGCATACTTGCTGTGTTCTGAAACTTAAACTCGGAGCATTCATAATTTCATCATTAAATAAAATGTTTTATAGATATCTCTAATAAGGTTCTCTTTTTATTTATTTCTAGCTTGCTGAGAGTTCTACTCATAAGTGGGTACTGAATTTCAATTGTTTTTTTGAGTCTAGTGAGATTATCATATGGATGACGTTATGGACCCACCAGCTAGAATGGAGAAAAGAAGCCACCTACTTTTCTCTAGGACATGCTGTTTTTGTTTCTTTTGAAGTAGCCAAATCAATCTAACTAATAATTCTTGCTGCCATTTGAAAGTCAGGAGAGTGTTGCTGGGGGAGGGGAGGAAGGCGGCCAGATGGAGACTGCTGCAGTGGTCAGGTAAGACGTAATGGTGACTTGAAGTAGTGAGGTAGAGAAGCAAAAATCAAGTCAAGATCTACATGGGAACAGAAGTAATACAGGAACGAGCTGATGAATTTCACACACTGGATGAGGAAAAGACAGAAATTAAGAATGACTCCCAAACTGCTGGCTTGAGCCACTTGGTAAAGGATACTGCCATTTACTGAAATAGCAAAACTTGAAAAGGAAAAGATTAGAATGGTTTCTCTTGTGACGTATCAAGAACTGTGATTTAGATGGGTCACATCTGATATTATTATTAGACATCCAAGCACACAAGTTAGTCAGCAGACGGGATACGTAAGGCTGGAACTCAGCACTTACCACACGGCACCATAACTATGTGCTTCCTGGCTTTCTCTCTGGCCAGACTGACATTCTCGAAGATAATTTTATTTATTTGTGCATCCTGGATTCTAACACAGTTGCTGTTATAAAGCATTCAATAAATATTGGTTGAATGAGTCCATGAATCCTTTGTTTTACTGAAACGCAATTCATACTATGAGCCACAAAATAATTACTATGAGATTAGAATATTTTTCTATACTACACAATGATCAAAATAATTAACCAAATAACTAAAGGAAATCAGAAGATAAGGATAAATAGTTGAATGAAGGCAATATGTTTAAAAGAGTACATCGAGGTCTAAGGGACCTGTATGATATTAATGCTAAAATGTATGAGATATTGCAAACATACAATAAAATAACTACTGTACACAAAACAAAAAATTTTGGTGATACCACAGAGATCATCTACTCCAGTGGTTCTCAAAGTATGTTCCTTGGAGTCCTACAGTTTTCTGCAGGCACACCAAGGCTATTGGTGGGGAGGATGAAGAACAGAGGTCAAGCAGGTGTAATTCGACATCTCAGGATTTTAGGTGAGAATTCATTAAAAAAAAAATTGTATTACTAAAAAAATTTGTTTTTGAAAACTATGGGTATTCTAACCTCTTTCTGTAGGTGAAGAAACTGAATCCTGCTTAAGCACATATCCAGTTAAAAGTAGAGACAGGATGAGAAGTCAGAGGTCTTCCAACAAGCAGTCCAGAAATCATGAGATGTCATTCCAGAATTTATCTGAAAAAATCCCTGACATACTTTTTTTTAAAATTTTTTTCCAATTTATTTATTTTCAGAAAAACAGTATTCATTATTTTTTCACCACACCCAGTGCTCCATGCAAGCCGTGCCCTCTATAATACCCACCACCTGGTACCCCAACCTCCCACCCCTCCGCCACTTCAAACCCCTCAGATTGTTTTTCAGAGTCCATAGTCTCTCGTGGTTCACCACCCCTTCCAATTTACCCAAAAGCACATACCCTCCCCAATGTCCATAACCCTACCCCCCTTCTCCCAACCCCCCTCTCCCCAGCAACCCACAGTTTGTTTCGTGAGATTAAGAGTCACTTATGGTTTGTCTCCCTCCCTATCCCATCTTGTTTCATGGATTCTTCTCCTGACATACTTTTATATTTACTATCTACCACTTCTTAGAGTTGTAAGTTCAATAAATTTATTACAGGTTCTTAAGAGATATACTAGGTGTAAACACAGTGTTAAAGCAAAAAGTAAGAGTTTTGAAGACAACTGGGTTTAAGCTCTCCGGTTACAGTTAGAGGAAAGATTTACGTGTGAGTTGTTTTAATGGAGGCAGGATGGAGCATTCAGGTCGACCGATGTGGTTCCTCACACATGGCTTGGAGGCGAACACCCAAATTCCCACAAAGTATCCTCATTTCCCCCCAGGGCTGCTTCAGCAGAATTAATTAAATACTGATCGGAAGTAAAGGACAGAGTAAAGGGAGAAAAAGAAAGCATCTTTTTTATACTCACATTTGAAAAAAGTATTGTCTTTCCCAAGAAAGGAAAAAAGAAAAAGCAGAATGACCACTGAAGGTACCTTGATGTTATGTTTTCATTATCATTACATTATTTCTCCAGCAGGTAACGCTGTAACACACTGTGGATAAAATCTCTTCATTTGCTTTCTTCTTTCTTTCCTGAGTGAATTTTTTATCTTATCATCTGAAATGACAGGCTGGTATTATCAAAGCTGTATATCCTGAGAGTCAGTAGCAGGACTGAATTTCCTTTTTTCATTATTTTGGTAGAACATGCAGACCTTAGGGGTAAGCTATCAGCACCAATATGTCTTCAAATTCTTACTGGCTCCCTTAAGGGGAAAAAAGGTAATTAATCTGTCATCTTAGACAGCGAACTACCATTCCTTCACAATATTTAAAAGCCTATTTCGTCGGGATAACATTTTTTCATAAATAGATAACTGGAACAAAAGAAAAGGAAGCATTCTAACCGAGAGCTGCTGAAGAGTATGAAAGTAAATACTGAGTTTTCAGAAATTCTAGGACTAAAAACCAAACCCAGCAACAAACAAAAAACACTATTCTTTGCCTGCTGGTTTTACTTCCCATTTCAACATTTAATCTGCCACTTGACTACCTTGCTCTTATAAACTTTATTCCAGTGAAGACCAAACAAATACGAATAAAAAGACTTAGAAATGTATTCTGAGTTTGAAAATGTTTCATCCTCTTAGTTAATAGGGTGAGCTCTGGTCAAGTTTCCCGAAGCCCACCGAAGTACTCTGACTCATTCCCTCCCTTTGCCAGTTGCTCTTTTGAAGGTGTCACTCAATGTGAAGACCTCGCTTAGAATACTTCCTTTCTGTTTGGGAAAGAGCCTCAAAACGAAGTCTTATCTTTGTCTTTTTCTGTTTTTTAAAATGTTCTAAATATTGTCAGAAGCAGCCCTCTAGCATGAACATTGATCAAAGGGCAGCTCGAGGCATGTGGGAGGAAAAAAGTCAGAGCACTCTTCTACTCTTCTTTGTCATTGCAACAGCACCTGAAGGAATGACTTCTACCAGTGGGACCTCAGCATCTTTTTCTGCACCTGCAGGAGTGGCCCAGTCCTTCTAATGCTTTCTTGGATCCCACCCCAATGCTACACACATAAGGCTTGGCTTGTCAAGCCCGGCTGACATCAGTGGAAACGATCCGGGACAAATGTGCACATCAGTGGGAAGAAAAGCAGAGCTGCTTTTTCTCAAGATCACACGAGAAAAGACTGAAATCTTGGGCAGTGAAATGGAAGCAGCCTATCGAAGACACGTCTGTACATTTTTTTAGGCAAACAAATAAACAAAAAAACAACCCTGCTTCCTTCTTGTAGCATTTTCATGAGTAAAATCATGACTTTGGAAACTAGAAGACCAAGAAAGAAAAAGTATCAGTAGAGAAAATAAAACCACTTGGTCATCCGCCTCAGTCATTATTTTTCTCAAACTGGTGTTAGAGCCCCGATGATGCTCAAGGGGAGGCTGAGACAGGACAGTTTCCTGGTAAATAATAATTCAATATTTCTAAGTCCGAGGATATTTACATTTTAACAACTATGCCACTTTCTGTCTTAGAACTCAATGGTAAAAGATTTGTTATTTTCTACCAAAGTCACTGAGCTTTGTGTGATGGATAACACCATGTAGCACCTCTTATCTTTTTTGAAGTCATGTCGATAAAGGTCTGCTTGAATAAATGAACACTCCCATTTTAACCAGTTCATGCCAACTTGAATACACAGGAAGAAAAATGATCATCCGCAATGCTCCCCATCCCTCCCCCATCCTCCCCAAGTACTGACTGCAGGTGGATTTTTTTTTTTTTTCAAACAGGTGGATTTTTAATGCCTCTAACTGACCTTGTTACTATACCATTTGCTCCTTCGTTTCAGTGGCTGGAACCTCCTTATCTTTGCACCTCCCTACCCTACCAATGCACTGCTACCATTGCATTGCCAAGCAATAAATACTGTTTTTGCCCAAGTGTCTCTACTCCCTTCCACATAGTGGTTCATTGAGAGAAAGAAGATAAAACTCCTGAAGGGGAAATCTTACAATTAACTCAAAGGGGAGAATGGATTTTGTAGACAGGATTCTGCTTTGATACATCTACAGCATTTTTTTTCCCCCAAGACTTTATTTTGCAGAGCAGTTTCAGGTTCACAGCAAAACTGAGCTGAAGGTACAGAGATTTCTTCTATAAGAACATCAATTTTATTGTTTGCAAAAATTGAACTTAATAGTGGCAAGATGAACAAATACTAATATATTTGTTTAAAAATGTTTTGCTAGAGGGTATAATTTCACTAAAGTTAGTTAACACCTCGTCCATGTCACATCTAATTGGACATGATGGTATATCAGGAGATCAAGACTATATATAGTGATTATTTATGTCTAAAAACAGTTTTTCACTATAAAGAAGAAGATTAATAAGGAACTAGCAATCAGATTTTGTTCTTTTATGATTTTAGCTTCTTTTTTTTTTTTAAAGATTTTATTTTATTTATTTGAGAGAGAGAGAGACCGTGAGAGAGAGCATGAATGAGGAGAAGGTCAGAGAGCGAAGCAGACTCCCCATGGAGCTGGGAGCCTGACGTGGGACTCGATCCCGGGACTCCAGGATCACACACTGAGCCGGAGGCAGTCGTTCAACCAACTGCGCCACCCAGGCGTCCCTATGATTTTAGCTTCTTGATTTCCTCAGTCACACACACCCAGTACTAAGTACTAAAAAGGAGAAACTCAACAAAAATTTTGCCAAAATTCTTCAAAATGGAAATCCACCGAAGCCCTCTGTCAGGTATGTCATGGGCACTCACAATGGCTGAATGAACTGAATCACGTCCCAAGTGTCAATAACCAGATCAAAAGGTGCACACATCACTAGTCCATGTGACAGATAAACAGTATTTCATCTTATTGGGAATAAAGTGGCGCCTGAGATATGAACTTAGTATTATTTTCCAAAAATGGTCTGACCAATACCTTTGAGCTGTTTGCTTTTCACTTGGCAAACATGAAACCTCTTTAATACTGAATTTTACTTGGAGCAAATGGATAGTAATTTGTTCTACTGAGTTTCAGTAAAATGATCTCTGCGTCTGAATGTTACGCGTTGTCTGCCGGGAGTGATTTACATATTATTAGAACAAGGAACTGCAAAAGGAAAACCTAAAGGAAAACATGCACTCACATCTATTTTTCAGCAAGCAAACAAAAGAAGAGAAATTGTCTTTAAATTTTAAAGTGGCTCTTAATGTCTTCCCCCAGAGTTCCCCCAGAAGATGCATTTTTAAAAAGAAGACAGTGAAGCTGAAGAAATGTGATCATTTACCCGCGATAATTCTATCCTCCTGAGTCAATCCCTCTGCAGCGTCAGAGTGCATGCTAATGCCTGATTTGCACAAAGCACTCCTGTGTTCCCCACCCACACCCCCAAATCCTAAACTGTATTAGGGGGAGAAGAGCAAAAACAACTGTGCTGTAAGACCAAAACTGAAGGGAGACAGCACAGAGGTTTGGGTAAAGAGACCAAGAGGTCCAAGGGAAGGAAAGAGAATGTGTAATTGGGAAACCAGAGAAAAATTCTCTGGGGAAGAAGGGGCATTTCACGTATTTAGAAGGAAGGGACGTATTTAGATATCAGACCAAGAGAAGAGGAATTCCCGGCAGGTAGAAGGTCACAGAAGTTTGTCACGTGGGCGGTGTCCCTAAACCAGTTCTTGCCAAACTGACGTTTCCTCTCGTTCTGGAGAAGATTTATATTCCCAGAGACTCAAGTTTGCTAACAATTTTAATATCTAGAGTTACTGAAAATGAATAAAAGACTGAGTTTATATTAGGTACTACAATAAGAAGAGATTCTTTGAATGGTATCTTTAAAATGGATAGTTCTCAACACTTTTCCCAGTATAACTAAACTCACAGACAAAGAGATTTTAGGAAGAATACAAAAATGTTACAGCTTACCATACATGGAAAACATATGACTGTCATTGTCAAAAGAGATGAGTGAGATAGAGGACAAATTCGGCTCCAAGGTCAGATAATCCATTAACTTGACTTAGTATAAAATTGTTCTCCAGGGGATGTGCTCCAGTGACTTGGGTAGATAATTTTATATGATAAATTTTAATCAAACAGATATATCTATCTGTTTATTGCTTTCTATCAAGATATATAATAATGTGACATTGCTTTCTATCAAGATATATAATAATGTGACATGAGATCAGTTTAGAATAGAATGTTTTGAGAAGGCTTTTTAAAAAAAAGTTTCCTGCCCAACCCCTACAAGGGGTTGGGCGGGAGATGATACAAGGTCAGATTTTAAATGAACTCATACTTCACAAAAAGATTAGCAGCCTGGACAGATTTATCTTTGTAGGTAAAGTCTTCTAAGGCCTCTACTCTTCTAAGAAAATGTAGGTTGCAAAATGAGGGAGAGAAACAGCATATTCATCAAGTGATCAGGCCAGACAGAAGTTACAGTGCTGGGATATGATGATTACAAGTCTTTGTTTGCTTGTGTGCACATTCTAATACTAGTCACCTAATACTACTAACACAAAGTGATGTGCAGAAACTCCCAAATATATTGTCACAAGAGCAGGTCCCTTGAAGGTCAGATCAAAAGTATTCCTGTAAGAAACATATGACTTTGGATGAATAGGAATTCCTATGTTCTGGATAGGGTACCTGC
This sequence comes from Neogale vison, assembly GCF_020171115.1. Lineage (NCBI taxonomy): Eukaryota > Metazoa > Chordata > Mammalia > Carnivora > Mustelidae > Neogale > Neogale vison. The sequence goes on along the minus strand of NC_058094.1, from coordinate 158,649,340 downwards.
AACTAATGAGGATTTTTAGGATGTCAACTAGCCCAGAAAATCTAAAACATCCATTATGTTTCAAAGTAGGACATATCCTTTTAGAATGGATGCTCTTAACTAAGAAGACTCGTCAACCAAGGCCTTCTTGTTGGTTAGAACGCATACAGGCCCATCCTCAGAGACTGATTTGGAGGCCCTGAGTGAGACCCATGAATGAGTGTTCAGGAAATGATTCCCAAGTCACTCTAATGCACACTCCTTATTATGAATCAGAGCAAAACAACCAAACAACAAATACAAAACAAGTATTTTTGTGGAAGACTCAGCAGATTTAGAATTCCAGCTTATTTCCGGTACTTATGAAACATGTCTTCTTAGAGAAGTTCACATAATCTCTTTAGACAATTCCCTCAGCTGTAAAACTAGATTAACAGTATCTCCCCTTTTTTGGTCCTGGGATCAAAGGAGATGCAATAGTTATCTATTGCTATAGAACAAGTCACGCCAAAATGTTGGGGCTTTGAGCAACAAACATTTATCATCTCACAGTTTTTGTTAGTCAGGAATTCAGGTCCACCTTAGCTAGGTGCCTCTAGTCAGGCTCTCTCACAAGGTAGTTAAGTAAAGTGTTAGCCATGGCTGTGTGCTCACATGAAAGTTCAACTGGGGAAGGATCTACTTCCAAGCTCCCTCACAGAACAGTTGCCAGGGCTTAGGTCTTCAAGTAGCTGCCGGCTGGAAACATCAGTTTCTTGACTAGCAGATCCCTCCACAGAACAGCTTACAACATGGCAGCTGGCTCCCTTCAGAGTTAGCCACTGAGACAGGAATATAGAGTGAGCAAGAGGAACTAGTAAACTTTTTAAACTTAGCCTCAGAAGTAATACCATATCAAATATCCCATCACTTTTGCCATAGTCCATTAGAAGCCGGTCTTTGGGTCCAACTGACACTCAAGGGGAAGGGATTGCACAAGGGCATAAATACCAGGAGGTAGAGACCACTGGAAGCCATCTTAGATGCTGCCAATCACAAGCGATAACAAAGGTCATGCTCTGAAGAATAAAAGACTTCTATGTCAAAGCATGCTGCAAATGGAAAAAAAGAATTAGAGCAGAATTTGAGTGCTGAAAATGTATTTTATGGACAACATTCTGAAGATCTGCTAAGAAGTGTTACCACCACCTCCTCTTCTGTCTCAGATGTGTCACACTATGGCATCTTTTTCACCATCTTTTTTAGTCTGACACGTCTGTGAACTTGTTAGTCAAGAAAGGAAGAAAGGGAGGGTGAGCAAATGAGGGACCTCATGACCTACCAAGTAACGCTCTGTGACAATTCACACTTTCATATTTATCATGAGAAGCAGTACTGTAATGGCCATCAGGAGCATGGGGGAAAAAATGACAAAAAAACCTAGGAGCTTCATTAAATTATTTCCCAGATTATTTTTCCTATAAAGCTGTTTATCAGTTCAACTTGGTGATCCCTAAAGAAAATATATGTGACCACTGTGGCAGTTTTAAACCATGGCCTCAGTATTCCTGACACTCTTCCCATCCAGAACTGGGGTCTACATCCCCTTCCTTTGACTCTGGGTCAGGGGCTGTGTCTGCTTTGTTGGATAGAGAGCTACTGAATGACTACTGAAGTTAAGTTAAAGAGAAACCATGCAGTTCCCATATGGTTCTCTTAGGACACCCACTCTTAGAACCCAATTCATACCATGAGGAAGCTCAAACTAGCCCACATGGAGAGAGTCCATGCAGGACCTCAAGACTGTCTGAAGAGAGAGATGACTGGCAATCTCCAATGGCACCAGCTTCTCACTGTTCCTACTCCAGCCACCATCTGTCTGCAAGCATGTGAGAGACCCCAAGTCTACCAAGTCCAGAACTATCCTTACTCATTACTCAATTCCTGACCCTGGAACTAAGACCAATAAATTTTAAAAAATGACTGTTGTTGATCTCACCCAGAGGTATGTTTTTTGTTTTTTGTTTTCTGGTTTTTTTGTTGTTGTTGTTGTTGTTGGGGGCGGTAGGGGCAGAGGGAGAAGGAGAGAACCTTTAGCAGGCTCCACACCCAGCGTGGAGGCTGATGCAACGCTTGATCTCATGACCCTGAGATAATGACCTAAGCTGAAATCGAGTTGTCACCTTATCAAATGAGCCATCCAGGTGCCCCTAATCCAGAGTTCTGAGGTAGCTACACGACAAGAGATAACTGCAGTGCTCAGTGAGTAGTCGTGTACTGACGATAAAGTCACGAATAGTATAGCAGTAATATGTTAATAGGTTAAAACATTTCCCAAACATTTAAGTCTGTTAGAGCACAGATGTGAACCATTACCTCCAGAAAAGTCTTGGGTAAAGACTCCTACAACTGGGAAATATTTACAGGTGGATGGATATGCCTAAAAGCAATCCTGTGTTAATAGGAAAGTAAACTGTTACAAATCACAGGAGCTAGAAATGTAGCACTTTTATTTCTATAATAACGTCTCAAATGGACAATGAATTCACATATGCTGTCAGCAACTAGCTGCTTCTCTTGTCATATGACAGTTACAAACCACCTGGCATTACACCAGCCCTCCAGATACCATCCATTCCCCTCCACGTCTGCCCTCCCATTTGCATGTCACCATTAGCTACACCCCCTCCATTTCTGAATCACATAGGTCATACCTTTCCATTCCTTTCCACACCTCTACAATATTTACTCACATTTTTCTCCTTTTCCTCACCTTTCTTCTGTCTTACCTTTCAGAAAAACTTTTCATCCCCATTGCCAAGGCATCCTGTCTGTCACCCATCCGCACTTGCCTATTCCAACACCTTGATCCATCAAGTGTGCTTTCCTATATCTTTAGGGTCCTCTACCTTACAAACACAACCTGGTCTTTGTTATTTAAAATTATTCATGGCATATTATAAAATTCATAAATCTTTATTTTTATAAAATACCCTTAAGGTGACACCTAATCACCTTCCCTCAAGTCCATTCTCAAAGAAGCTGTCCATACTCAACGTTCCCAATTTTTCGCTTACTCTTCAAGCCCACTAAAATCTGACTTCAAACAGCCAATGCTGTTAGAACTATTCCCTTAGAAGTTACAAACCAGTGGCCTCTTCTCAGCACCATCTTTTAGTGACCTCACTGTAGTATTTCATGCAGTTAATACATCTCTCCTTCTTGAAATTCCTCTAACTTTTGACTTTCCAAAAATAAGTGCTTTCTGACTCTGCAGCTTCTAGATATTCTACCTCTTCTCACTCCTTTAAACCATCATCTACTCTCCAAAACAGAAACATTTCCCACTTTCTTCTATCTATACCAGTATTTCTGATGAACTAAATCAGGAAAGTCAAATCCCTAACTCCAGCATAATTCCAAGCTGAAACATGCACACGGGCGTACTTCCAACTCGCCTTGCTGATTTGCTCTGATGTCTGAACAGTAGCAGGTACAGGAAGTTAATCCTTCACACAAAGTGAGGACTTCTCGCGGAAGGAAATGCTTTATTTGAAGGAGGTCAGAGTAACAAGAGTGGTAAAAATCAGGTGGATGTACTAGAAAGAATGATCCTTAATTCACTGAATTCAGGCTTGAGAACACTGATTTTGATACTATTATCATTAAGGATACACATATTGCTCTTCCCTCCACCTAAACGATCCCCGATGTCTCGTGCCTTCACTACCTTCACAAGTATCACATTCTGAGAGAGACCTCCCTGAACACCATATGTAAAGTAGTCTCTCTCATGCAACATTTATGAGACACATTATACATTTATTTGGTTATTATCTACCTTTCCTCATAGGAATACAGGTTCCAAGAGAACAGGGGCTTTGTTTTTTTGCATTCCTCTCTCCCCAGAAGAGGGAAAAACATTTAACTCATGGTAACCACACAATAAATATTTGTTGATGAAATTAATAACTTAATGAAAAAGTGAATGATTTCATGAAAATATTAACATTTTCCATTCATAGAAAGTTTGTAACACTATAATGTAAATGCAAAAATACTCAAGGTAAAAAAATTAGTTTTTTCACCAAGTGAGCTAATTCAAATTTCCACATAATGACCAGCTGATATTCAAATAGAAATTTCTTTGCAAATATTAATGGGATTAGCTATTCTATAATGGGCTATCCTACTGTCCTTTTTTTTTCTTATGACAAATGACCCTACCATAGTTTGCTACCAAAATTTCATTAGTTTATTAATTAGCACAAAACTTTTATGAAGTCTTTTATGAAGTCACAGACTTTTAAGAAGGTCTACCTAATGTCCCCTATATGAATCACTCAACTGTTATTTCTTTAACACCTCCATTTTCACTGGATCTCTTTATCATTTTTAATTCCACATGGTCTTTTTTTTTCCCCCCTAGAACCTTGACCTGGGAGGCTCTTAATATTTCATTCATCCAGGGGTTTTCAACTTGTCCTTCAGCAGTGAGATGCATTTCGTCCACAAAATTTTAATAAAGGCAGAGCCAGGAGTGGAGGGGCTAAAAGTATGCCTCCCTTGAGCCTATGTCTCCCTTCCCCCAAGACACTGAGGAGAATCATAAGTCCTAAGTCTCCTTTGAAAACCATGGACAGTCTAAACTTTCTGATTAAACCCAGATGTATTTCCCATGTTGACTCTATCATTTCTTGGACAGGAAATCCTTCTCCTCCTCTGGCCTAAAAAAATTTAATGAACAAACAGAGTGTGCCACGTGTGCTGTATAGGCGGAGTGAGAAACACACTGAGGGAACACAGAAAGGAAGGACACCTAACCCCACCCACTAGCTAAACACACCTGAACTGATCTGTAATTTCCCTGGAGGGAGCGGTATCTTCTCCCTCCTTACTTATCCTTTACTTCTCCCTGTTCACCCCTGAATTTCAAGTTATGCACAGATTCTCTCCTGGCCAGCTCCCTACCTCTGCCCCACCCCCCACAGACCAGGAGCATCTGTAAGGTTTAGACAGCACTCCACTGCATTTCCCCCTCCACATTTTCACTATTCAAGAACTACCATGGTTTGGGACCCAACTTTGTCTGCTTTGGGTGAATGATCCCTTGAGCTTCATCTTGCCCCTGATTCTGTTCTGTATGATTTGTGGGCCTCCCCAGCAGGGATCCCCCTGCTGCCATATAAAGTCCAGTAACCTGAGCTGTCTTTTCTTTCCTCTCCAGGGGCACTTCTTTTCAATGTTCCCATTATTTTCAATAATCTCACAAATCATTCTGTTTCCCAAAGCTGAAACTCTGAAGTTATTTTTGATTCCTTTCTCTTCTATATCATTAGTATCCAAGACATATCACAACAGTTTTGCAATGTCTTTCTGATGTGACTTTCTGGAAGCTATTCAAATGCAGCCCAGCTGACAGTACTTTTGAGAGGAGCAGGGACTGTGTCCTACCACCACCTGTGGGCACAGTGTCAGGCACAGAATAGGTGCCTAATAATCCTTGCTGAAAGAAAAACTGAATGGAATAAAAAATATGTGATGCTTAGTGTAGCATAAAATCCGCAAGCAAATTACCTAGTGATAGGACAATGTGTTAGCACATTTGGGCACATTTAGAAGACATTACAGTATAATTAAAATAATATTTTCAAATATATATTAATGGCTTGGAAATTGCTCCCAATTTAATGTGAAAATAAAGAGAAGCTCGATACAAAACCCCATAAATTTATTATTAACCCAACTGTGAAAACCTAGAAAATAGGAAAAAGCTTAATACTGGTTTTCCCTAAATGATGATTTTTAAATTTATTTTCATACTGCTTTTAAATTGTTCGGCCTTATTTTTTATACACTTAACATTCTGAAAAAGAACGGCCATCATATAAAGAGCTGTAGCTATTGCCAAGGCTTGAAAGAAACGTGTACAAATTAGAAGAGGTATCTGTTCCAGGGTGGGAGGTATTATAATTTATCTCCCTGACATTTTCTAAAGTTGACTTTAAAAATTATTTAATGGGGCACCTGGGTGCCTCAATCACTTAAGTGTCCCGACTCAATTTTGGCTCAGGTCATGATCTCAGGGTTGTGAGATGGAATGCCCTGTCAGGCTCCCAGCTGAGTGTGGAACCTGCTTAGGATTCTCCCCCTCTCTTTGCCCTTTACCCCCACTCTGCAGTTTTTTAAACTGTTTAAAAAATTACCATTTAATATTTTCAACATCCTTCAACCCAATGTGTATTGCTGAGTTCTCTATAGTTTATCAGCTGAGTTTATCATCATATATTAATGCAGCTGAGTTTATCATCATATATTAATCATGTATTAATTTTGCTAAAATGCCATTTTAACATTATTACTCTCATTAAAAGACTATATTATCTCATTACTTTATGGATAAAATAAGATTAAAAAGTCCTCAGTCTATCAGAGTTCAGGCTCGAACACCCAATCTCACCTTCCACCCATACAGGACAGACTCCTACTGTCCCTGCTTCACTTCTGTAACGTCGCCTGACGTCTCCATCTCCCTTATTCCACTTCAAGTCTTATACTCTCTCCAGTGCTTGACAAAAATTTTCTTATAAATTTTCTCTTTAAACACCCACAGACTTTACACATAATCCTCTAATATGCACTTTTAGAATTAAGAAAGGTTAGAGCTGCAAGACATTACTGAAATCATTTAGTTCTTGGGGCTAATAATACATTATATGTTAAAAAAAAAAAAAAAGAAATCACTTAGTTCAACTCCTCCCTTTACAGATGCCGAAACTGCACTCCAATAAGAAAAGGTGACTTATCCAGGGGAAAACAACAATTTAGGATTACAACCCAGTATTTAACTCTTTGAGTTCAGTATTTTAACTACTACAGGATCTGCCATTGTTACTGGATCTCCCTTCTGCTGACCAACTGCTCAGCAACGATTCATGACTTTATTCTTTTTTTTTTTTTTTAAAGATTTTATCTATTCATTTGACAGAGAGAGATCACAAGCAAGCAGAGAGGCAGGCAGAGAGAGAGGAAGGAAAGCAGGCTCCCCGCTGAGCAGAGAGCCCGATGCGGGACTCGATCCCAGGACCCCGAGATCATGACCTGAGCCGAAGGCAGCGGCCTAACCCACTGAGCCACCCAGGTGCCCCCGACTTTATTCTTAACTGCAGGTCTTGTCTGCCCACCTTGTCATCAGTTTCCCCAGGAAAGACAGTATGACACACAATTCCTTTACATCCACTGTATCTAGTGCCACAAAGCGAGTACTGAAGAAGTCTGCCAGAAATGACCTCAAGCAAATCCAATAGTGGTACTGGGGACACAGTCTGTGATCTCAATATTCTATCTTAACATTCTGCCTACTATTTCTAAATGGATGGTAACAGCCATTAAAGATAATGACCACCAGGTTTTCTCTTACTTTCCATACGGCCATCCGAGCCAGTCATGAAACCTCAACATTATCATCTGAGTGAAGAGCCTGGAAACAGAGCAGGTTGGGGAAACAAGGACTGAACTGAATCTGAAGACCACATTTCTATAGTTAGTCCTCGGGAAACCACAGAGGCTTAAGCAAGGATGTGACTCAATGGCCAGGCTGAGTAATAGTTTTCAAAGTTGCAAGTGGCTCTTTACACACACACACACACACACACACACACACACACATTCTGAAGGACATATATTTAAGGAAGAGGAACATCTGAACAACTGTACTAATCAAGTAATGTACAACAGGATAACAAACAATTGCTCAATGAAATTTCATTGCAGGCCCAAAGATCTAGAAAACAGGGAGAGGTGAGATCCTCAGGGTTATCAATAGTCAAAGGCAGAGAGAACAAGGACGGCCCCACAACTAACTGATGCCAGCTCCTCTGTCATGGCCGCTGTACATTGGGCCACCAGCCAGCCACACAAAGCCAGAAGCATCTGCCAAAGGTCTCAGGCAGCTGTGCAAGCATTCTCTGCCATTTGTGCAGCTGTCGTAAGTGAGAGAGACGCATATTCCCAGGGTTCCATCAAGTGGATTTCTTTTTCAATTCGGAACAATGTGATTAGAATACAAATTTTTGTTATTACTTCTGATTTTTGTCACTCTGAATATATATTTACCAGGATGAATATATCTCCTGCTTATTTTTGCAAATAACGAAGGTGAATAGCATACCTCATGCCACACTAAGAAAGGTAATGCTGGAGAAATGAATATAAATCGCTCTTCTCACCTAATAGCAGAGTTACTGCTCAGACAAGTAGGTGCCCATTCACCTGGCAATTCAAAATGTCTTGAATGTAATTTGTCAAACTTCCATCACTTTCCTTCCTTTCTTGCATAGGAATATCACAATTTCAAGGAAAATGATTTAGTGGCGAAATCTCAGATTGTAGTAGAACCAGCTCACCTAATATACATCAACACAGTTATTATGCTGCAGAAATAAGTTCGATGAACTTAAAAATATGCACTGCTCACTTCCACCAAAGGGAGAGAAGGAAAAAAAAGAAAGAAAATCTTTGAAAGAAAAATATAAGGGCTTTACTGATTGGTCTTTGTTGCCTTTTGTATTTGTTGGAAAGACTCAATGTGTGGGAGTTAATTATATTAGTTGTCTTGGGTAACAAGCTATTAATTTTGATCTTCTAAGTTATTAACCACCTTTCTATACACAGTTCACAGGAGAATGAATGGACTTAATCCCTGTATTAAAATACAAAACAAACCAAATAATCCCATGTTTTATGACTTCTCAAAGTTGATTATCTCCTTGGCAATGCCTTACCAGAGGCCAGATACACAAATGCCACTTTAGAAGAGAGTCTCTGGCAATTTATATGAGAAGCCTGTGAAAGGGGATTTAATCACACTTTAATAGTAATTCTGATTCAGACCAGACATAAAAGGTCACTGAGGAAAAGCATTTTTTCCCAGTGATTCAACTATTCTGGATTAGTAAAATTTCTTCTTCCAGTGACCGCACAATTCCTGAGAGAGTCTACATATTTGATGGGATATAAATTTGCTTTTTCCAAATTTAAACAATTTCGTAGAGAAAGTAAGACTTAAGATGATAACATTAACTGTCTTAAGAAGTCTATAGATTCCTCTCTTTGTGGTCATGTCTCATTCTTCAGAGTACAACATAATACTATTTAATTCTAAAGCAGCAATTTTATACAGACAATGACCTTTATCTCCTAATTGCCAAAGAACATTTTACTTGTTAGAATCATTACACATGTTAAAAAAAAAAAACTACAGTAAATGAAGAAACTATTACCATCAATCATGACATTTATCTGCATTTAAAGAGCTCTGTGCTCTAACAGGAGCAAACTGTAGTTTCACATATCAATGTCCCATGGGAAATCTGCCATCTTATTTCTTTGATTTATTAAAAGCCTAGTCATAGCTCAAAGGTCTCTGAATACCCATAAAATTAGGAAATTATTGCCATTAAAAATAATAATAATGGGAAAATTTGCAAACAGGAAGCAACCCAACAAGACAGTACCTATTGGAAATCACTGCATTATAAAAATAATATATAAAATGAAATCTTTGATTAACTCTAGTAATAAACCATACTTTTATGAAACTCATTTTTTGCTTCTATTGCTATAGCATATATCTTATTTATATAACCATTTTCTTTTCTTTTAAATTCATCTGGAAATAATGTATATATGAAAATATTTTTCTATATGATTCCCTTTTGAAGTTTTCTGATTTCAAATATAGTAAGTTAGTGATTTTAGTATAAAAATCAGTAATTTAACAAGGTTATATAAGCATTATTCAATAATTATTGCAGAGTGAACAGTAAGGTTGAAACTAAAGTTTAGGAAATTATTCTCAGAATATAATTAAAAGGTATTATTATTATTATAGTTCAGCTTCAAATAAATTAAAAGGCTAAATATTTGAAGATAGTTTTAGCATAAAAATTTTTATGATGCAAACCACAGCCCATTAAAATTCCCTCTTTTGCTATTTTTTTCAGGGACATAAAAATAAACAAGTTTATTATATTTTTAAGAAAATAGTTCTGGAAAGTTATTTAAAAAAACTGAAGGAAAATAAAAGCTTAGGTAGAAAATAGGAAGAGAAAATATAAACCAAATACTTATGCAAAGGATCATAAAATATTAATAAAGAAATATAATTTATTCTTAGATGGGAAAGCTCTACTTTATATATTTTATATATATTTACATATTTTATATATATATGTATATTTTTTTTTAAATATACTTTCTTCCTAATACAGGCTCAGTATAATCTCAATCAAATCAGTAAGAGGTTTTCTTAGGAAGAGGGAGAAGGAAATGTTTCATGACTATAGATGAAGGGATCTAAGTGTAAGAACAGTCAATAAATTTATGAAAATTAAATGTTATTGAATTAAGGACTTTGAATTCTAATAATTATTTTTAACTAAGAGGATTAGTATGCAAAGGATGTATCTGACAGTACTTAATAATAGTTAAAGACTATAAACAAGCTATTTCCATGGGCTGATTAAGCAAATAACGTCTCATCCATGCAATGAAACACTCCTTTGTTATTAAGAACGATAAGTTTCTGGATTCATTTTTCAATGAAAGGTATTAATTACATACTGTTAGATGAAAAAAGAAAGTTATAAAAGGTATATAAAATATGATTTGATTTTTCTTAATGTGTATAGAAATGGAGGATATATGTAAAAACATTAAATGTGGCTTTCTCTGCTTATTAGGCCAAAAGGGTGATTTTTCAGCTTTCAGACACTGGAAATTTTCTGTATACAGATGCCCTGTTCTTATAATCATAAGACATTTTAACATTCAATGTGGGACTTTATGTATTTAAAAACATAAGTAAAATTAAAAGGAAAGTTGGTACATACAGCTTCAGGGAGAAGAAATCAATACAGCAACACTTGGAAGAAGGTTTCTAGAATATTAGGGACTCTGCTATTTCTCCATCTGCCATGATTTACAGGGGCCCCTGGGGTGTATAGGATACAGCTTGGAGGAATCATGTGTGCTTCGATTCCCTAGTTTCCATTGCCCACTTTTGCAATCATTTTACTGCTGATGAACACAGTAGTGAACACAATAGTGATGGGGGGGTCTCAATTCATATCACTACACCCTCCTGGGTCCTTATATTTAATATGAAAGCTCTACACTAATGCTGCATTTGCATAACTAAAATACATGCTAATACGTATGTTCATCTCTTGCTACGGTCCATACTAAAATTTGCCCCAGTGAGTTCATATGGGAGTCTTACTCAAGAAGGTAAAAGTATGATAATGTGATTGACTGCTATAATGCATACAGCTTGAATCCTCTCACCAAAGACCTTAATTTGTCTGGCTCTGATTCCATGTTTTAAAAAATAGGTTTATATGAATATTAGCTAATGTGGAAGTTCTACTGAACAAAAATAAAATGCTTTGATAAAAATAATAACTTGTGGGATGTTAACTATGTGCCAGGCATTGTTCTAAAAGCGTTTTATGTGTATTAAGTCAAATATTCATCAAAACAACCTATGAGATGGGTGCTGTTATTAAGCCTTCATTTCTCCCCAAGGAAACTACAGCTCAGTTAACTAAATTCCTTGCTCAAGATGACAGTGCAGGTGATAAATCCAGAACGTCTGGCACAAGAACACATTTTATTTTCTCTTTGTGCAGATTTTTAAAAGTTGAAATGCTTCTAATTTTAGAATAGTTTTAAACTGATAGAAAAGTTGCAAAAAACTGTGCAGAGAATTCCTATATACCCCTCACCAGTTTCCTCTTTAAATCTTAAATTAAATGGTATATTTTGTCACAGCTAACTATACACTGATATTTATTAACCTGCCCACTTTTACCAGATGTCACTGGTTTTCCCTAATGTCTTTTTCTCTTCCAGGATTCCATTCAGGATACCATACTATGTTGAATTATTGTGCTCCCTAGCCTACTCTGGGCTATGCCAATTTCTCAGGCTTTCCTTGTTTTTGATGACTCTGACAGTTTTGAGGAGTACTAATCAGGCATTGTGTAGAATGTCCCTCAAGTTTGTGTGATGTGTTTTTATGATTAGACTAGGATTAGAATTTTTGAAAGGAAGACCAGTGATACATTTTATCAAAAGGCAGTGACACATTTTATCAAATGTATAATTGTAAATTGTACATTTTACAATAATGTAAAATGTACACATTTTATCAAAGTACAGGCTACCAACATGATTTATCTTTGATAATGCAAGCCTTTAACACCTGGCTGAGGTGGTTTACCTGTTCTCCATTTTAAAGCTACCCTCCTTTTTCCAAACTCTACTTGATGGAAAAAGTTACCAATTAAAGCCCACATTTAAGTGGGTGGGGATGGCAGAGAGTTAAGCTCCACCCACTTAAGGGGGTCGGGGCACCTACATAAATTGTTTGAAATTCTTCTGCCAGAGCCCTCATTTTTAACCCACTATTCTACATTGCTACCAACAATCTATCGTCTCCTACCATTTTTGTTACATTATTCATGTGCAGTAGTTTAAAAACACAATTCTTAACTGATTTCCTGCTTTTCCAAAGGTGCAAAAAAATATGTTAGAATTAAATGTGACAACTAATAAATTTGTTTAAAATAATTTTCCAACAGCACTGTACAATTTGTCATGAAAGGATGAATGAGAAACCAATTTTTCTCAGAAGCACTCTGTAAGAACTTACCAGAAATATTCGTTCCAGTTGATCCTGAATGTCTTTCATTCCTGGAAAAGCAGCAACTCCTTGGATCATTTCGACAAAGATGCAGCCGACTCCCCTAAAGAGAGAAGAAAGAACTGTACAAAAACTCCACTATATCCTGGAAAATTAAATCTGGAATTAGGATGTCTACTCCTATAGAGAAACAATGAATAAGTGACATTCTTAATGAGTACCAAGGGCCGTGCCACATATATCTAGACCCTGCTTCTTTCCTTTCCCTCTCTGTCTAGTGCCCTGAAAGGTCTCTAACAGATGCAGCTACCCTGGGCTCAGAAAAACGGTGGTAGCCAATAAAATATAATGCTCACAGCTCCATCCTATTTTCAGGAAGTAGTCAAGAAACTCTTCGGCCTGAACTAGAAAACCTCCAGTCTTTTTCAAATGTTCCTTTCCAACCCCATTTCACGAATTCTTAATATATTGTCCTCTCAAGCTGTCCAGGGGTTCTCCAACCTCTCTGCATCAAAAGCACCTGAGGGGAACTTTTAAAAACTGCAAATAATCTGAACACAAACCCCAGAGATCCTATTTCAATCAGTCTAAGTTGGATCCCAGGTGATGACTCAGGCTGCTCAGGGGATTCAGGGAAGCTACACTGAGGACCTGAGAATCACTGGGCTAAACTGACCTGCCCACAGCCCCAGCATAGCCCCATACAGCTTGACTCAAATTGCTTCACGACCTACAACTCCATTCTTCTTCATTTACTTGCTCTTAATATATAAATCTGACCCAACTTCTATAATCTAATTTAAATGTCATTTCTTCCACAAAGCCTTCCACGAATATTCCAGCAGATAGAAGAGCTCCCTTATTGAATTTATTTTGTTAAGTTCTCATTCAATATATAAGCCATCTACTATGGCCAAATTCCCCTCCTAGCTCAGCAGGCCATGCTCAAAGTCCTTGTCTCGTAAGACAGTCCAGCTGATCAGGAGGAGCCTGGCCTCCTAGACCACAGCGGCCTGCACCCAACCCAGCGGAAACAGCCAATCCATAGTATAGGCAGAGAGTCAGTCAGATATGTCTGCTGGGACTTCAATGAACAATCTCTTGGGAGAGAGATGGAAAGAAACTAGCATATGTCAATGAGATAAGTCATATTAATGACTAACAAGAATGGTTTTTTTGCAGATGAAGTCCCCTGAATTGACCTGGTTTCTGCCTTCCTAAGGCCTGGATATTCAGATAATCCATTGCTTTTGCTAGCACTCTCTACCTTCTAGCAATTCTCCAGGATACACACACACACACACACACACACACGCACGCATATGTGTGTGTATAAAATGGTTTTACCTTGAATGGGTTTGTTTCCTGAAAACATTCTGATGGAATCATGAACATACTGGCATACTTCTTCAATTGCTGCACTCATATTCAACTTAGGGAGAGCAAAACCCTTGTGTCTAACTTACTTCTGATCCTTCAGAGGTTAAGGACAAGGGCCTACATCTCTGTAACTGCCCCACTTGTTATCACAGTTGTATATAAACAATGTATTGAATTGCAGAAATCTCTTCTCTGTTATAGCACGTAATTACTATCCAAACTAAATACCCAAAGTAAACAGAATCAAAATGACTAAAACCAAATAGATGCTTATATAAAATATCATAAGAAGAGTTCCATTTAAATAACAAATAATTTTAAAATCAGTGTTCTAGGAAGACTGGGTTTAACACAAGTTGTCTTCATTTAAGATTTGAGACACATCATACACTTTGACAATCATTTTATCAGCACACTAAAAATGCTATGATATTCTTATAAATATTGGGGCTTCAGATGCCTGGTTAGGACTAAAGCTTCAATATGGTGTCTTTCCAAATTTTTATGTCAATAATTCTTTTTTAAGACTATTGACCTACATTTCTACTATCTTTTTTAAAAAAATTCTTTTATTTATTTGAGAGAGAGAGAAAGCACGAGCAGGAGGAGTAGAGGGAGAGTGAGAGATAATCAGTAAGCAGACTCTGTGCTGAGCATGGAGCCCAACAGGGAGCTCCATTTCTTGACCTGAGATCATAACCCAAGATTGGGATGTGAATTGAAACCAAGTGTCAAATGCTCAACTGACCGTGCCACCCAGGTGCCCCCCTATTGTCTTCTTATTTACATTTACATAAAATAGTTCAGATCTTCAACAGCTACCGACACCTTCCTTCCAACATTCAGAATATACTCTCCACTCAGTGTCATTTGGCTTTTGTCTTTCCCAGCAGAGGCTGCAGCTAGGGGTGCGGAGACCCTCAGCACAAGCCCCAGCCGCCACCACTGGGTACGAGGCGGCCAAGCTGGTGGGTGACGTAACCATTACACACTCACAGATACGTTGTTACCACTTCTCTTGCTTGGTCCAGATCAACTCCATAACACGGTACTGAGAACGACTAAAGATAAATCTATGCTGCAATTTCACTCAGTTGGAATACGATGATACAGACTTTCCATAGGCTTTCATCTGCTCAGCTGGCTAAGGGACATGGACTCTCGTTTCCAATAGATGTTTCTGATGACATCATTTTCCAAAGATGTGTGAGGGCATACTAATAAAGTGGACAGAATTATACTTCAAGGCTATATAAAAGGTGACAGAATGCACAAGAAAATTAAAAAGCAGAAGTATCAAATGTATCAATATATTATAGCCTGGCAGAATACTTTATTACTGGAGTTGCCTTATTCCCACACAGCAGTAAAAGCCCTTCAAATTAATACCAAGGGACTACTGCCTACTTTACTTTTTTCCCCCCCATTACCCTCTATTCCCCTGCACTCCCACTCCCTCACTCTTGATAGATGAAGCTGCCTGCCCTGTGGCTCACCGAGAGAGAATTCAATCACTTAAGTTCTATACTTATGATATATAACCTTATTTCAGGAAAAGTCTCCTTTAATTTGTTGCTTCTTTTGACAATTTGAATAATTATGTCATTATCACACACAGAGTCTAAATTTTTCAAGAATAAGAACTGGTCACAAAGCTTACAATTAGAGCTGTCGCAGGATTCAGTGTGTTCAAACTCACATAGGACTGGTTACCTGGTAAGATAATGTATGAAACACCTGCCCATGCTCACGTATCCTTCAGTTCTTCTAAACTCAAAACTTCCAAATTTATGCTGCAGATGTGTGATTTCTTCACCACAGTTCAAAATAAGATTTTAAGCAGAATTGATAATTCTTTTTTTTAGAAGTTTATTTATATATTTTACAGAGAGCGAGAGAGAGCAGGGTGTGGGGGTGGAGGGGGCAGAGGGAGAGGGAGAGAGAGAATCCCAAGTGCTTACCTGACTGAGCCACCCAGGTGCCCTGGAATTTATAATTCTTTGTAATTATGATTATGGAGGGACAACGTTTTAAGGTTGAAGGTCAAACAACTGGGGTGTTCTTATTTTGAAAAAGTGTAGAAATTTGGGGCACCTGGGTGGCTCAGTCAGTTAAGTGGCTTACTCTTGACTTCAGCTCAGGTCATGATCTCAGGGTCCTGGGATTGAGCCCCGTGTCCAGCTCTGTGCTCAGCAGGAAGTCTGCTGGAGATTCTCTGCCTCCCCTCTCCTCCTGCCCCTCCTCCCTACTTGCATGTGTACTTTCTCTCTAAAATAAATAAATCTTTGGAAAAGTATACAAAATTATGAATAAAAAATTGAATACAAAAGTGAACTCCGACTGAGAAAATAAATCACAAGAAACTGCAAATTTTTAAACCTAACAAATAGGACAAATAATATTAAATTCAGAAAAATAATGTAACATATCTATTAACTGACACACCTCTCTAAATACTTTTCTTTCTACAATTCTGGCTGCATAATCTTTGATTACCTCTTCTGTAAGAATTCAAGAATATTTTCTACAAAGAGAATACAGAGATAACTTAGTCTTTCCTCCAGCATAATGATGACTTTCTTTTTTGATAGTCTAATAGAAAAGTTTTCTTTTCCTTCAGCTTCTCTTCTCCTGATTGGTACAGTCATCTAAACTTTTTTTTTTATTTTTTATTTTTTATAAACATATATTTTTATCCCCAGGGGTACAGGTCTGTGAATCGCCAGGTTTACATACTTCACAGCACTCCCCAAAAGAAGGAGTTCAAGTATGTCTGTGTACTATAAACACAGTAATTCTAAAACATTCTACCAATTCCCATCATAAATACCAAAGGAACACAGAAGGACATGCTCAGCCCAGTGTGGAGAGTTTGGAAGCACTTGGACTCCTAAAGTCTAACGAGACTAGGAAAGTGGAACATGGTGCCTTAAGGGGTCATGTCACGGGAGTGGGAATGGACATTCCAGACAGAGAAAACAGGACCCTACACATGAGGAGTCTTGGGAGAGCCAAATTCTTTTATAATAAACTGGAAGAGAGAGTTAAAAAGAGAGGAGAAGTCCATACACCAGGCTAAGAACTTGACCTTTTATCCCCAGGCTAGGTCTCAGTTTTTTCCCTGCATCCCAGGACTCACGATGGATGAAGGTCACTAAGTGGACATACAGGTGAAAAACCCCAATTAAAGGCAGACCAGGAGATAAAATAGTCTCGAGGACAGAACCAATTACAACCACTGGTCATAAAGCCACCTCTTTCCTTCCCATCCATGGCAGCAAATGGATGAGACTGGCATTAGTATCAGCCCTCTCTCTCCTGGGGGTACGGGGGCCACACAGAGTAATACACAGGGCTCCATAAACTGCAGACCAAATCCTGCTCAGTGTCTGTTTTTATAACCTATAAGCTAAGACTGGGTTTGACTTTTTTAAATGGTTGAAAAAAACCAGAAGATGAATAACTGATGACTTATGAACATCATATGAAATTCAGATTTCAGTGTTCATAAATAAGATTTTATTAGAGCCCAGCTGCACATTCATTTCCATGCTGTCTATGCTGCTTTCTGGTCCTCACAGCAGAACTGAAGAGCTGCTAAAGACCATATGCCCTGAAAAGCCTGAAATACATATGGTCTGGTCTTTTATAGACCAAGTTTGCCAAACCCTGCTCTATGTTACACTTCACTTGTATAAAAGCATACTTGGATATAGAAGAAATCACCTTCATCAGTTATGGAGAAAAAAAAAAGAAAATACATATTAAATACATACAATTATTTGTGAATAAATCAGTAATTGAAATGGGCTCTCAAAAACGATCTGGCTTTTCACTCTTTTCCTCAGCACTTTTCCTATGGTAGATATGCTTTAAGACTTTCCATGCAACTTACCCCAAAATTAGTAGATTCTTAAAACTTGAAGATGGATATTTTGACCTTTCAGTGTGTTTTTTAATCTTAAAGTATTTTTTTTAAAAGATTTATTTATTTATTTGACAGAGATCACAAGTAGGCAGAAAGGCAGGCAGAGAGAGAGGAAGCAGGCTCCCTGCTGAGCAGAGAGCCTGATGCGGGGCTTGATCCCAGTCCTGGGATCTTGACCTGAGCTGAAGGGAGAGGCTTTAACCCACTGAGCCACCCAGGTGCCCCTAATCTTAAAGTATTTTTTTATTTTTATTTTTATTTTTATTTTTTTCCAATTTATTTATTTTCAGAAAAACATTATTCATTATTTTTTCACCACACCCAGTGCTCCATGCAAGCCGTGCCCTCTATAATACCCACCACCTGGTACCCCAACCTCCCACCCCCCCGCCACTTCAAACCCCTCAGATTGTTTTTCAGAGTCCATAGTCTCTCATGGTTCACCTCCCCTTCCCATTTACCCAAATTCCCTTCTCCTCTCTAATGCCCCTTGTCCTCCATGCTATTTGTTATGCTCCACAAATAAGTGAAACCATATGATAATTGACTCTCTCTCTGCTTGACTTATTTCACTCAGCATCATCTCTTCCAGTCCCGTCCATGTTGCTACAAAAGTATTTATCCTTTCTGATGGAGGCATAATACTCCATAGTGTATATGGACCACATCTTCCTTATCCATTCATCCGTTGAAGGGCATCTTGGTTCTTTCCATAGTTTGGCAACCGTGGCCATTGCTGCTATAAATATTGGGGTACAGATGGCCCTTCTTTTCACGACATTTGTGTCTTTGGGGTAAATACCCAGGAGTGCAATTGCAGGGTCATAGGGAAGCTCTATTTTTAATTTCTTGAGGAATCTCCACACTGTTCTCCAAAGAGACTGCACCAACTTGCATTCCCACTAACAGTGTAAGAGGGTTCCCCTTTCTCCACATCCTCTCCAACACATGTTGTTTCCTGTTCTGTTAATTTTGGCTAAGAAATAAACTGGGAGCACATGTGTAGGGTGACTTTTAATAACAGTGTTTATACAATCACTTCTATAAGGATTTCTTCTCGAGAGAGGGTTTGGTGAGTTGATCTGAATAATGGATTGGAGGGAAGGAGAATTTACTTCTATGAATTTTTTTCAGAAGTTTGTTTTTTTGTGTTTAGGCCAAATTTTATTGTGTGGAAATACTACCTTTTATTTTTATAAATATTAGAAAAACTTACCTGATAAATGAAAATAAATATAATATAAATATAAAGTTGTGTTTGGAAATGGTTACAAGTTACTTTCTTTCCAACTGCCCTCCCTCTACCCACATCTAACTAACATCAGTGTGTCTGTTAAGAGGAAATTAATTAGATTTTTATTAAAATTATAGCTTGAGCTTTTTTCTACCTTAAAACGAAGAATGGAGACCTGTGCGCAGGAAGCCCCCACATGCTCGCCAATTTCGTATCACACCTCTGTCCATGAGCTTTCTTCAGTCCAGTCATGTGGCTCTGCTCTCTGTTCCTGAAATACCCCGTCCTCCTCCTCATTTCACGATCTGCATATGAACTGCTGTTCCTCCTCCCAGAACACATTTTCCCTCACTCTGTGCATGGGTAAGTGCTTCTTGTTAGTCTGGAGTCCGCTCAAACAGCTCCTTTCAGAAATGTCCTTCCCAGCCACCATACATAAGGTGGGTTTCCCCTTCCTGCCCAGGCTCCATGTTTCCCCTCCATCCCCTAGATTGTGTCCTTCCTCACATTCAGCGGATATTCACTTGTCTTTGCTTTTTGAGGGTGTGTTTCCTCTGATCCTGGAAGACCAAGATCAGGGACAAAGTTGTGTGTTCACATCATTGTTCCCAGGGCAGAACAGAGGGTCAGCACATAGTAAAGGCTCAAAAATACTGGTGACTGAACAAATCAAAAGCAATACAAGCCTCCCGCCCTCTCCCCCTACTACCAAGTAAGAGCTGAGCTGAGCAACCTGGTTTCAGAGCAGACTAGGGAGGCAGGGATGGGAGATGGATGATAACTTTACAATGGAGAGAGTTGGGAAAAAAGACCCTAGCCATATGATCAAAGTTAACCTCACCAGTGATAAGTCATGCTGCCAGCAAGTACCCTTGATGTGATGTGATTAAGAAAATCTACTTCACCTCTGTGGTCTTTCTCCCCAAAACATTAGATCAACCCAAACTGAGGGACAGCCGCCTACAAAATGCCTCATTGGTACTTCTCAAAACTGCCAAGGTCATGAAAAACAAAGAAAATCTGAGAGATTATCATAACCCAGAGGAATCTAAGAACACATGATTACTACATGTAACATGCTATCCTGGATGGGATCCTAAAATACAAAAAAGAAATTAAGAAAAACTAATGAAATCAAAATGAAGTTGTCTAGTTCACAGCAATGGAACACTGCGGGAGCCTCAGTTGAGACAAACGAACCATCTGTCCATAGCACATAGAGCAGTGGAAGAGGTTAACAACAGGGGAAGCCAACTGAGGAGGAAACAGGAATTCTCTATTGTCTTTAGTTTTTCTATAAGTCTAAAACTATTCTAAAATTTAAAGTTTAGTATTAAAAAATGAGAAGAACTGCTTCTCCTTGGAACTGTATATAGAACTGGTCATTTTAAGCAGAGGAGCTGTACCATTCTGAGTTTTCACTATATGAGAGAAAATGAACCTCTGTGTATTTTGATGAACTTTCCTTGGAAGCGGCACAAGCCACCTAGAACTGTGGGCTAGACCGCAAGATGTCAGTTGAGGTTTGACCTGAAATAACTTGGGCAGCAAGCTAATCAGAGATGAATTTTGATATAAAGTATCTGAAAACTGATATGCACACTCTCTGGGAAAGGAATTCAAGATGAAAAGTTTATCTGAACTATTAAGTTTGGAGCATTAGCAGGGAGGGTGAATGTAGAGGAAAAAATGGCATGCCCAGAGAAGGGGCAAAGGCTTTTCTCCATCAGAGCAGGGAATGGCTAGCTCACCACCACTTCTCTGGGAGGCTTCCTGATCTCTCAGACTGGGTTAGGTTCCCTAACTCCAGCTTCTCATGATACTTTCCACAACTGTAATGTATTTACTTATAAGTGGACCAGCCACCATCATGGTTCTCAGAACCAGAATTTGGTCTCTTACTTTGAAAGACACAGCTCAAATGAGTCAAAGTGGTTTTGGCCATATAGCAGCTCCTGCCTCCACCAGACCTGAATGAGATGGGGTTAGTCAATATTGTCACCAGTTAAGATGCACTGTACCTGATTATTAAAATCCCATTGGGTAACTTTATATCCTTCAACAAAAACAGGGATTCAATAGACCCCTCAGCTCTTATCTGCATCTGACACATGGCCTTTCAAGTGGCGAATACTCAATTTTCTCATGAAGACATTAGTGTTACAAGATGTTAATTAGCCCAATAGATGATTATCTTACATGAAGAAATATAAAACAGGACTTAAGCTTATTATTTTTCTTCTCAGCATTAATCTTATTCTGGTCAGCAAAAAATAAAACATTGTCCTCCTTCTTTCCTAATTCTCAGGGGAACAGTTTGGGTGCAGTCCCAGGACACAATGCAGAAGTACTTAATATGTTTTAAAATAGGGTACAATCAAAATCTCAAAAAGCAAAACAAACAAACAAACAAAAAAAACAAGACAAAACTAAACAAAAAAAGAAAAAAAACCCTCTCCTAGATTTGAGCTTCTAATCCCATCCATGTATTATTAGCAAAGGCTTGAGATTCCTTAGGATGGAAAGCTTTAAGCAGACAAGTGACAGTTCCATTCTCCAGCCTCAGAGCTTAACAACAGAGTCTGGGTGGGATCATGGCACAGCGTCGCCAGGGACCTGCCCAGCTCACGCTACCACGAGGAGGGGTGACCTGTCCCTTCCATGCAGACTTCCTTAAATGCACTTAGGATGCCTCTACTCAAGTTCAGAGAATCATTTAGAACCAATCGGAGCTAGCACCACTGTCAAAACATTTGGGAAAAGGGCTAAAGACAGACAGAGTGCCAAGCGGCTTCCAGCAGGAAGAAAGCTTATGAGAAGAACCGTAACTCAGAGCAAGTTAGTTCTTTTGCTTTTCTCTCCCAATATTCACCTGGCACCAGAAATCTTTTCAAAGCCTATGTGTCAGTCAGGAAAAAAGCACCTGAAGTTTTGCTTCTCACCCTTTACTGTGTATGCTAATCAGGTGGAGACCTTAGTAGAACACAGAATTCTGACTGACTAGGTCTGGGCTGAAGCCAGAAATCTTCCATTTCTTTCTTTCTTTTATTTATTATTGTTTATTTTTTCAGAGAGGGAAAGAAAGTGAGAGAGTGTGTGGAGTGGGGGAGGTGCAGAGGAGAGGAGAGAGAGAATCTCAAGTAGGCTGCACACTCAGCATAGAGCCGGACTCGGGGCTGGAACCCATAACCCCGAGATCATGACCTGAGCTAAAATCAAGAGTCAGATACCCAACCAAGTGAGTTGCCCAGGCACCCTAGGATCTCGCATTTCTAACAAGCCTCCCAAACGCAATGCAGATGCTGCTGGTCATAGGACCAGAAACTGAGGAACATGAATACAAAGGAATCCAGGTAATTCTGTTTTGAAAGGAGTTGTTTTGTTTTGTTTTGTTTATCCGGGTTAATTTTCTAAATGTGTATTTAGGCTCCAGCCAAAGGAACAACAAAGAAACAGCAGACTGGTGAAGTAAATTAGATTAAATGCTAAACACAATCTGAATTTTACACACTGGGATGCAATACTAACTCAGAAAGGTTCCATATTAATTAACCTAATAGGTAATTTTATTTAGCCATGGTTCACTGAAATGCACCATTACGCAATTAAAGCCAGTATGATCTGACGCGCCAAGGTGGCCATTTATTTATCTCACTTTTCTCTGTTGGAATGTATGTATTTGTAAAATGGACCAAAGAGTTTAATTCCCTAGGAGGTTAGCTTCTAAAAGATCAAAATTTAAAAAAATTTTTTTCTTTAACTTGTGAGAAAACTTATTACACATAACAGACATGATCTTTTCATGTTGGCATCTGCAGTATTTGAAAAGTGAAAGATTAAAAAATTACACTCCACATGCCCTTGGTGACTATCGAAGGAACTGGATTGATTAAACTGTCACTCATCATTTACTGTGTGGGTTAGTGGTTCATTAGGCACAGATAGGCACAATATATCTTAGTCAAATACTTCTGTGGCGTACTTAGCTCTCAAGAAATGAAAACAAAACCCAATCAAACCTTAGACTGTGTATAAAAGCTTATCTCAGAAAATATTCAACCCAAAACAACAGACCTTTTATGTAAGGGGGATGCTAAGATTTATTCTTCAAACTGTGAAACAACTTAAAAAGCTGTACTTACAAATTAAACATATCAGGACAAAAATTAAACAAAAGCAAAGAATGAAGGACAGAAAATGAATGTAGTTCAGTAAAGCCGAGGCCCGGGGTGACCTGCTGCTAACCCAGAAGGAGGGAAAAGATGGGTGAGTAGAAGCCGCCTTCTCAGCATCCACACCTGAAATAAGATTTAGGAGGAAGATCAAGAAGCCCACCTACCTTACAGCAGCAATGGCATTAACGGTCCTTACGTTACATACAGTAATTCTTGATCACATTTTAATATGCATATATGTATGTATTTTAGTATATATGTTTCATTATACATATATTTTAGTACCTGTATATTTGTGTGTGTGTGTGTGTGTGTGTGTGTGTGTGTGCCGAATCATATGGCAGAACTGTATTTCTGCTTTCTGGTCCAGTTACCTGAGCTAGACACTTGGGAATCCTCTGAAACCCTTGCCTTTCCTGTATTACTTTCATTCTATCATCAAGGTGCCATAACCTAACTATCCCTAAGTATTTCTCCATTTTGGTCTCCAACCACTTTCCCCCTCCCTCCGTTCCTTCCTTTCTCTCAACTGCTTCTTAAACTCCGTCCTTCTACTTTACCCACAAATATCAAAGTAGGTTACTTTTGCCCATGGCATGGCCTATGTGCCCTTTAACCTAATTCTGTCAACTTTGAAAGATGGGTTTGACCTTTCAGCCCAAGTGATTACTGCTGGATGACATTTTCCTTGACTTCCCTGCCTCTCCTCAACTAACCACCAAGGGTAAGTTTATGACCTTCATCTCTGAGCTGCCGGTGTACTAACTGTATACCTACAGTTAAGCTTATCACACCGACTTTCTCTCTGCCCTTGAAAGCCTGGATGGGTTTTTCTTCCCTTTGTAAGCTCCAGGACTGGATCTAAAGTTCGGTACAAAATAAGTGTTCGGGGGCACTTGGGTGCCTCAGTTGTTAGGCGTCTGCCTTTGGCTCAGGTCCTGGGATCGTGCCTCACATCAGGATCCCTACTCAGTGGGTAGCCTGCTTCTCCCTGCCCCACTCTCCCTGCTTGTGTTCCATTTCTCACTGTGTCTCTCTGTTAAATAAATAAATAAAATATTTTTTAAAAATAGGTGTTCAATAAATATCCTTAAAATGAATGAATGAATGAATGGATTGCATAAGCTTGTCTGAAGAGTGCACATAAGAAACTGCAGTAGAGACAAGAACTTGATTTAGAACTATTGTGATTATCATATTAAATGCAAAAAAAAATCAGCTCAGCAAAATATCTAAACCAAATTTCACCAAAATATCTAAACCCTAACTTCATTTGTAAGCTACTCTGAAGGAGTTCCAGCAGTCTCTATGGAAACCTCTGGTTCGGCAGTACATTTTCCTTGAATGCTAAAATCTAGAGCTGGAGGAATTTTAAAGAGTGTCTAAGACAATGTTTTGATTTTTGCCTGTAAGGAAACTGCACTACATGTTTAAATGTCTTAGCTTCAGTCCCAGAACCTGAAAAGGTAATTCTGAATCCTGGGCCAGTGATCTCTCCATGATACCATGCTGCCTCTCCCTAGTTAGATGTCTGGTGAGATGAAAAAAAGAAGAAACGGAGATGGCAAATTGGTTCTCATTACTGATGACACAAATGCTAACGAGGGTAAAAATAAAACAAAATCAAATCTTCAAAATTAAGGTGCGGGCAGAGAAAACAATAAAACTATGCTCAAAAACTGAAGTCTATCATTGTTTGCTCAGTGCAAATAAGATTGTTGTGGACGTTTAAAAATGTTTGAAAATTCAAAACCAACTCCCACAGATAATGAAGACCCCAGAGATAAAACCTTAAAACAGCAGCCATGGGTTATATAGATAAGTGGGACTATTCGGACCAGGAACATCTTAGAAACTAGTCACAATTAACCCAAAAACATAAATAGGTAAGGCCCTTACTGAGGGCTACGGTAAGGGAAAAAATGGAAGACTCAAAATATTCCATTGGATAGCAAAAAAAAAACAAAAACAAAAACAAAACAGTGTTTCTTGTACTACAGAACAATACAGGAAGAAAGAAGTCCCATCTGATTAGTCATTTAAAATGCTAGCAGTGAAAGCACTTCTCCAAGGAATAGCTGTAGACCACGCAGGACAAGAGAAAACAAATTAATAAGCTTTGCACATCTTTAATTTCTGTTTATATGACAGCTGATGCAGAACAAGGAAGTTATAAGACTTCTCCATGCAAATGTATTAATCCTCCTGTAATAATATGAAATGAGGAATCAGGAAAAAAACTGTTCATTAGTAATTCTCTTAAAGATCAAAGCAAATGACATACTCAAATCTTTTTAGACAAGCCATATTTGCACATCACGAAGAGAAATCGCTGCTGAAACCTCCATATAAATTACTCTTTTATTCTGTGGGGAGAATTCTGAATTTCAATCTGAAGGGTTTTCGGTTACTATGTTTAGTTCCAGTCATCACGTGGCAGAGCTGGACTCTGATGGACTATGGTTAAGAATGTTGGCGTGGGTACTCCTAAGATATATGACTGCACAGGTGCTATGTGACAGTAAAATATTTGACAACCATCTGATATTTTAGATAATATACAGAAGACCTGAGGGCAAAGAGCCTTCCATTAGAAATCCACATTGTCCATTTTTTTTTGTGAAGTCTGTGGGTTTCGTGGAATATTCTCGAAGATATGCCCTGGAATGTGGCTAGGCAGACTAGACTATTGGTAGCACCAGTGGGTGCTGCTTGAGATCAAGGACCAGGTCTTTTTCATGCTTGAAGCTCTGGATATTCTGTACCATTTTGCTGAATGAATAAACAAATGAATAAAGATACTCCTACTGTGCAAGGGAGATCTTTGAGGTAAGAAGCCTGCCCTAGGATTCCAGAGGGTTTGTTTTGTTTTGTTTTGTGTCCCCTGTGCCACCACCGACCAGCTAATATGGGCAACATAACCAAGGACCTTCAGATTTGGGGGGGGGGAAGGGGTTAAATTAGGCATAAAATAACAATATAACAAAAATATGAATTAATTTCATTGGGTTGCTAAAGCTCTGAAATCGTTTCTAAATTAAACATGTTAGGATTAAATGACAAATAGATAAAAATGTATATAGTTCATGTAATAAATTGTTAAAATTGTAGAGTTTACAGTAGGCTCTGAATATATCCTGTTTTCAGAGGCAAACATGGTACAAGCTAGCAATCGAGGAAGAACCACTGAATTATCAATGAGAAAGAATATAAAGGCCTTGCCAAGCTCTACAGAAAAAGAAATTATGTAAACATTTCATTCTTATAATCTACTGTCTCTATGGAAATACAGAGAAATATAAATTGCCATAATAAACGATGACCAGCTCACATGTGTATAGGAAAAGGAGGAGCTGCTGACACCTGGTTCCTAGTCACACCATGCTTCAGCTGTGGGCCCATCTGAGGGTACATACATCCTATTCTCCAGCCCGGGACCTCAGGCATCTCATGCTGGGGTAAGGAACTGAACACCACCTCCCCGCCCCCTGCCTGTGTCTCCAGGCCCTGATGCACGGCTTGCCAAACCTCCAGTCCAAACCTCTCCTCTCCACTCCTGCCTTGCTTAGAGCCGGAGGAATGAAGCTGGGGCATCCAGAGACCAGAGGAAGAGGAAAGCAGATGGGAGAGGCGGCGAGAGGGGTTCTGCATAGGCTGAGTGGCTCTCAGGGATGGAGGGCTGCTCAGATATCCACTAGGGGAAACCTGAACAGAAGAGGAGGCAGCAGAGGGAGAAGACCCGGAGGTCTGGTTTCCCCCGCTTTGGCCTTATTAGAGCAACAGAAATGGAGAACAGAGGACCAGGCTGCCAGCTGTCTGGCCTTAGCCATTCACGGCCTAACACCAAGCCCACCTCCTTGCCTTGCTTCCCAGCACTGGGCCATGGTTGCTGGGCCTGGCCTGGGTATTTTTTGGTATTTGTAAACATCTCAATGGAACAGTAAAGCATTTGTTGTTTTGAAAAAAAAAAAAAAATACTAAGTGCCTATTGTAACTGTGGTTAAGTTTTATTTATTGTTTTGTTATGTTTTTTATTTTTTTATTTTTTAAAGATTTTATTTATTTATTTGACAGACAGAGATCACAAGTAGGCAGAGAGGCAGGCAGAGAGAGAGAGGATGAAGCAGGCTCCCCGGTGAGCAGAGAGCCGATGCGGGGCTTGATCCCAAGACCCTGAGATCATGACCAGAGCCAAGGGCAGAGGCTTTAACCCACTGTGCAACCCAGGTGCCCCTTGTTATGTTTTTTAAAGATTTTTTTATTTATGCATTAGAGAGGGAGAGACAGAGAGAGATCCTGTGAGTCCACGAGCAGTGGGGAGTGTCAGAGGGAGAGGGAGAAGCAAAATCCCCTGTCCCCCACTGAGCAGGGAGCCCAATATGGGGTCTGATACCAAGACCCTGGGATCACAACCTGAGCTGAAGACAAATGCTTAACAGATTGAGCCAACCGGGTGCTCCTGGTTTTATTTATTTTTTAATGGAATTTAGAAGGCTGATTTTTGTTATTTTAGTTGAGTTTGACTTTAATTCTTTTTCTACTTTTGTATCATTTTTTAAAATTCCCTAGTGACACCTTTTACCAATATGAATCAAAGGACACTACATTTGAAGAACAAAACTGAAAAAAAAAATCTGAATTCCTGTCACATAATACAGTGTCTAAAATCAAAAAAGCCACTAGTAAATTTAAGTTACATTAATTCACACAGCAGACTACCAGTAAATGAAAATGTGGTTCTTAATTAAAGTACACTCCAGATAATGCAGTGTCCTGAGGAATTAATTTACAAGTGTCACAACACTATAGAAGTCCCTACTTCCATGGTTCAATGAACAGTATGAAGCAGACGTCCAAATCCCTTTACTAACCACAGTCACACAATGATGTTTATACAAGCTCCTAGTTGCTCCACAGTTACATTTCCATTCAATCATTCCTTTCCTGCACACATCAATTAACAATCCACCCTTTCACCTTCGCTGGATTAGAAACTTTATACTGACCGGAACATTTGTTGGAAGAGTTTTACTAACGCTTTTGCTTGTTTTAATAGCAAGCTTATGCTGGATCCACACAGGCCACAGAGCCAAAGGACTGCTTTCTGCAGTCAATTCTTTAAATTCATGTACAATTTTTATCTTTTTAACAACTATCACTTCACATTCTATTCCCTTTCATCACTACCTCCTCAAAAAGCATATAGCTTTCCCTTTAAGTTTATTTTCATGACTAAAGTTGTCATTATGTCACAGTTTAAAATGCCAGTTTAGTGGTAAGGATGACAAATGTCCACTGTCACACTAAGTCCTGGCGGTCAAGACAATCCCTCCTGCACTGTGCTGTGTGATCGGCTCCCACCAATTAGCACCTACAACCCACGTCTGTGTCCAAGCAAAATCACAAATTTCTACAGGGCAAGGGTCTTAGCAGTCAATTGTCCCTAGTTAAACCACGAATGTTACATTCTCAAGAGCAGGACATGGGCAAACTGCGCACAGACGCCCCCTCCTTCCCTGAAGTGACATAAATGTCAGCTAAGGAATAAAATTTTAAGCAAGGATAAAATAAATAGATGAGGAACCACCAGTGGATGAAGAGAGAATTTTTTTCAGATGTGGATGAAGGTGGCAAATCTAGACTGACCACAGACAGTCACAACTTCAAGTTATAATCAGATTATTTACTTAGGACAACTCAGAAAAAGCTCAGGACTAGGAGATACAGTTTCTAGAAAGCGTGAAGATGACTCTGCAACCAGAAATAGAGCGGAAACCTCGAAGTCTGTACAAAGCAAATGACCCACAGGTGTTCTCTGACCATCTTCCATCCCAAACCACCAGCAGGGCACCAAGTGTTTATTCTCTGGAGAACTTAAATCCAAAAGGCCTCAAACTGAGAATTAAAGAGATCGGGGGAGGCACAGAGCTGAGAGAAGGGAAATTAAGTGGAAAATATGTTTACTGGCCCATGTGACCATCAGCTCCGCTCTCCTGTCCTGCCTTGAGGATGCTGGATGCCAGGAATCAGCATCTGAGGAAGAACAAAGACTAGGCCTTCAGACACTGACTCTATGTGTGGATCTCCCAATGAAAAGTCTGGTTTTTTGACTGAACAATATATATAATAAACTGATCGGTCAACTAGTACTCCCTAGGTATACATACAGATTTATAGTGCCTCGTTTATAAAAGTAAGTGGACAACCAAGGATTCCTCCCAACTCCATATTTAAAGAAAGCTTCCAACAGAAACCAGAGAAAAGGGAAATGGGCACTTATATATGGCAATTAAAAATTTTTAAGAAAAGATGGAAAGTTTGAAAGATGAGAAGTCGTAAAATAAGAGAAAGAAATGTTTTTTTAAATTGTGGATTAAGTTAGGAGCTTCAATATCAAACTATTACAAATTTTCCCAAAAGTGAAAACAGGGAATATGGAAGGAAATAAATCATTTTAAAAATTCAGGAACTTTTCTAAGAACTACGTCTTCATATTGAAGAGAATCTACCCAGCACCAATGTAAAAAAAAAAAAAAGAAAAGAAAAAAAGCAACCAAAGGACATTATCATGAAATTTAAGAATATCAGGAATAGGGTGCCTGGGTGGCTCAGTGGGTTAAGCCGCTGCCTTCGGCTCAGGTCATGATCTCGGGGTCCTGGGATCGAGTCCCGCGTTGGGCTCTCTGCTCGGCAGGGAGCCTGCTTCCTCCTCTCTCTCTCTGCCTGCCTCTCTGCCTACTTGTGGTCTCTCTCTGTCAAATAAATAAATAAAATCTTTAAAAAAAAAAAAAAAGAATATCAGGAATAGGAGAGTCTAATATTTTCCAGAGAAAAAGTATGAGGGGACATACAAATGACTGTGAATAAGAATAGAATCAGATTTCTCAGTAACAATAGCAGAAGCTCTAAAGAAATTAAGCAATGCATTCAAAATTCTGAGGGAGAAGAAAAACCTAATTATATACTCAGCCAAAGTTTATCAATCATGTGTGAGAGTGGAATAAAGACATTTTGAGAAAACTAAGAATTTGAAAATTGTATCTCTAATACATTCTTTTTGAGTATACTAAAGAAGGAAGACATGGAATCCAGGAAATAGGGAATCTGGAACTGTAAAGGTCCAGAAGGAAAATGAATCTAAATCAGAATAGACTTCAATAAGTTGATTACTTACAGAGGTGTAAGGGAACCAATAAGACATACTAAAACACTAGGAGTCTAGCAACAGCAGAACCCACTACGGACCTTAGAACTAATAGCCATATTAAAATTGCCTAGAATTAAAAAGGCTAAGTGTTAGTGGAATCTATTGACAGCTAGAGCATGGAAGAAGGGTTTACTCACAGAAGTTATAGTTAGTCATTTCCAGAAATGTGGGTAAAGAAAAGAATTAGGGAAGAATATTCAATCTCCTTCTCTTCCCTGACCATTGCCTGAACCCAGCTGGAAATCAGTAGCCAAGGTAGCTTGGAGGATGTTCTTCCATGGGGGTTAGCCATCCAGGACACATGGCAGGGCACCAATGGGCAGAGCACAGATTTGGAGAGGAAAAAAAACCATCTTAGGACCTACAACAATAGTAGAGGGGCAAATGGAAGTCACAACATGACAGATATTCAGCTCTGTTAAAGCAAGGAATAAGAGAGCTGAGAGAAAAGTTTCAAGGAAAAAGTTGGGGGAGGGAGATGTCAAGAAAATTAGATGGGATTGATAGATTTGCTATGTTTGAGCATTTGTAAAGTATTTTTCATATGTAATTGACAAATATTTTATAGCTATAAATAATGAACAATAGGAGCAAAGACTAATAAAAACCAGAGACAATCATGAAGTCCAGGAAAAGCAAAAAGGTTACAGAAGAAGGATACATAATCATGACTACTTCTTAACTTACCATGAATAATATTTACATATGAATGTGTCAAAATGTGATACAGACTCTTTCCTGCGAGCATGAGGTGAAGGTGGAGTGGGGGGAGGGTAATGGGAGAAAATTAAATCCTCATCTACCATAACACCTACTTAGCAGATAATGTCTAAAATAATAAATCAATAAATAGCAATATGAACAATTTTTTAAGACATATGGAGGGAGATACTAAGAGAGTTGAAAGTATTTGCTTCTGGGAAATAAGAGGGTTAAGTATGGGTGAGGCGGGAGTTTACTATTTTTGCTATTATTACCGTTGTAATAATAATGTGGCTATGAGTTATTGATTATACCTGAAATAGTTTACTGATTTGGAAACTGAAGATAAGGACAGTTAAGGGATTTGGTCAACCAATATCACCCTCTAGGTAAGGAGTGGCAGAGACTAATTTATGCTTCCAACGTGTTTTCCACTACAACTTTGCCTCTCCTTTACACAGCAAACCACTGCTAGTTACGTGATTAAAGAACTCATTTCAGATTCCTACATGACCAAATATATAAATCAAAACATAAAAGGTGCTAGTGTACATTCAATGTTCTCTAAATCTGGAGAACTTAATTTATGTAATTCCAAATTAAACACATACATACACAAACAAAAGTAAGATGAGAACATCCTTGGCCAAAATTCCTAATTCTCTAGATAAACAGTATGTTAATCTCCCTAAAACCAAATGTAGCATCTTCAATTTCTTTGATGTATCCTGTAGCACCCTCGAATGCAATACTTCAATAGAAACACAATATATTTGGGTTAACTGATTAATATATTAAGAGCTGATAAGAAAACTATTCTCAGCATTTGTGGAGTTTTAAATTTTCTAAGGGGTCTCACATTCAACCATCTCTTAGCTATTCTCACAAACCAGTGAGGCAGCTGAATATACCAAGGGCTTTCCGAATATTGTGAAACTTAGTCATGGTGATTGGCTCCTCAAAAATCATCTAAAAATCCATTTGTGGATAGCCATTAACTTTGTCAACTTTGATAAAAATAGGGAAATTTTAATTTATTTTTAAAATAGTTAGTAGTGAAGACTACACATAGTACCTCATTTTATATATTATTATTCAGTTAAATTATCACTTTTAAGTGATCGCACATATCCATTAAAAACACACACACACACTGTTTCTCTCATAAACATACACTGATGAACAAAGAGGGGATGTAAAAACCATAACCACGCTAAGCTTTTGATAGAAAAATAGAACTGGTCCCTCTGCACACCAAAGCCATTGCTAAATTCAACACTTTGGCAGCCACTCTATAATACCATAATAATCTAACATTTAAGACTTGTACTTTTGGAGATAATTCATCATTAAGAAATGTAATAGAAGTTTTCTACTTAGGAATCGTAAGTTTGCAGCCAGAAGTCCTTAGGTCTGAATTAAGCACTCAAACGCATTAACGACCTTCTGACTACTAGTATTTAATAAATTATTGCTCTAGTGCTTTATGAGAAAGATGGCCACATGCCACAGTTAAGTCTCTATTTTTCACCTGTTGCCCTAGCAGAATAACTATTAACTTTCAAAAGTATCCTGGTATGGATGCTATACTACACGGTCTTCCTAATTTAAGGGACTCTAGTAGTAGAAATGGGCTCAGAAACTACGGTTGTCTCATGAGCTCAGCTTTCAACCACCTAGATTTCTGTCTGACTATGCCTGTTCTTTTGTTATGTTCTATTGCATCATCAGTGGCTACATCAGTAAGTCATTGGGTCATATATTATGTAAGCAAGTATTATTTGAATTCTCAAGAGCTCTTAAAGAGCTGTTACCTTGGACAGTGACTGATTTGAATCCTCTTTGGTCTTATGAACCAATTAGTAAGAAAATGTGTAAATAATGTTGACAGATAGATAACTTTATGTAGCTCCTGCACTCAAATTCTCATTCTTATTACCATTCTTTTTGAATGTATACAGTTTTTTAAGATTTACTCATTTATTAGAGAGAGAGAAGGAGAAAGAGAGAGTAGTGGGGAGGGGCAGAGGGAGAGGGAGAAAAAGTCTTCAGTAGACTCCATACTGTGTATGGAGCCTGACGCAGGGCTCGATCTCAGAACCCTGAGATCATGATCTGAGCCAGGCACCCAACTGACTGCCACCCGGGTGCCCCACTACCACTCTTTCTAAAGTGGATTCATTCATTTTAGTAGGAGTGGTAAATGAGTAATGGTGAGTTTGGAAAATACATGCCAGCATCGATACTCGTCTCGTGAAAATGGATTCAGTCCAGTGATTCACATTCTAAGTTTATTTCAAAGAAATTCCTCCTTGAATAAAGTTACATGTAAAACCACACGACACAGAACACTGACATGAGTTGAGAAAGGCAGTCCATAAACCAGCTGAGGGAGAGTGAAAGCCACCTACTTTATTTGAAGCACATAAAGGATCCAAAATGACTCAGAGCATAACCTAAATTATAAAAATGGTATTTTACCATATTTGTGTTTCAGAATCACTTTATTGGTAAAACAAAAACCAATTTCTTAGAAATCATCTTAAGAAGAGATTATGTAAAGAAAGGGCTTTGCAGTGAGTTAGCCCTAAGTTTGCATGTTATCTCTATTTACTAACTAAATGAACTTTGCTATCTTACTTAGTCTCTCTGCGTTTTGTTTTCTTCCACCATATCATGGTGCACTAGGATAGTAATTAACATGTAAAAGACAAAAATGCAGAATAGAAACTTAAGAGTACAGTTTGTGTCCAATAAGATATCTA
Source organism: Neogale vison (assembly GCF_020171115.1). NCBI lineage: Eukaryota > Metazoa > Chordata > Mammalia > Carnivora > Mustelidae > Neogale > Neogale vison. The sequence goes on along the minus strand of NC_058094.1, from coordinate 158,615,285 downwards.
TTATTGTTACTATTATGATTACTATTTCTTAGACTCAATTACTATTATTTCTGTCACTCAGTTACTCAAGACAGGACCTCATATAGAACAAATTTATCTTCAGGGTGGGCACTCTAGTAGAACTTCTTTATGATTCTCTCTCTTAAAACACTGGCAAACAAACCTGAGTCCTAGGAAGTCCTTATTTTATTTCATAAATTTCCTTGGTTCAGGAGTAGTCATTAAGGATGATGGCAGAACTCCATACATTGACAATATGTATGGTGATTAGTCTTATTTAATAAAAGTCAATGCTAAACGGTCTTATAATACTCAATAAATAGGCAATTTCTTCACTGATCTATGCAAAATCAATTTAGAGACAGACATTTTTCTATATATCAAGACTGGTATGGAAATTTTTTTCTAATCACCCAGCTGCTACAATGTTAAATAAATTAATTTTAATCTTAAATCAGAGATGTAATAGAGAAAAGGATGATTTAATATGCAATCTCATTACATTTGACAGGCTTATTTATAAATGATTTGCCCCACATTTTGACAAGCATAGTTAATATGTTAATTAGCTTTTAAAAAGATGATGAAAGGAAGAGACGGGAGTGCTCTCGTTCTTCACACATTGTGTTGGGGAACACTGTCACTGATGCCACAAGGGCCACAGACATCGTGGCCCCAGAAGCACTATGAGGTTGATGAGATACTATTATTTATTGGCTACATTAGTCACCATATGTTAAAAATTAATCCCTTAAAATAATCCCAAGTGACCTTCTGCTTTAGAAAACAAATGCCACCCTAAACACGTTTATGAGCTTCTGTAAAGAAACCTAAAGCTTATTTACAGCAGTAACATCCACGGCTACAGCATAACTCCCCAACAGGAAAGGAACTACACAGATAAGCTGCTTTTCACGCTGGCACTTCTTATAATGTGGTTCTCAGTCCTTCACAAGCCTTTTGGTTTAGAAGCTTAAAGATGATTTCCTATGCCTTGACTTTGAAGAGTTATAAAATCCAAGAATTAAGAGAAGTTATACATGAGACAATGTCCAATTTGATTCCTCTGCTTAAATCCTTCTTCATGGAGGGAGACAAAAGTATCAAAACCTAGGTTTCCTGCTGAGTTCTCGAACTGCACATTTGTTTCCACACTGCCACGGTGCTGGAGACCTAGAGCAGTAAATCATCTCATGGAGAGCTCTGATTTTCCATCACTTGCTGCCAATGTTAATGCATATGTGTCTTCATTAATATTTTTATTGCCTCTGGCTATTTAAACAGAAAACTGGGAAATGTAACACTGTGTAGGGATCGTTAGGTTTTAGTTACTACCCTACTGCCCCAGGATGGTAAATGAACTGTAAAAATAGCCTGAACCCACTTCCACCTGCCTCCCCGCTATTGTCCGTGCATTCATATTTGCACTTCTCTTTGGTGCAGCTGAGCCATGACTCAATTACAGTCCCATGTCTCATTCTGTGAATACCCAGCATCGATGTCATTGATTATGCAAAAATCAGTGCCCTGTGAACTTCTAACTGGAAAAATATATATATTTTCTAGGACTTATAGAATAATAACAAAATGGCTTTTAGAAAATGGCTTGGGATGAAATTACAGTCAGAATGACAGGCATAGCATAGACATAACTCAGATTTTAGGGCTTGAAAATGGAAAGCCAATAAGCATGGGAACTGCTCAAACACAACACATTTACTATTTGGTTTTGGCAATGAATAACCTTGGCATGCAGACAAAAGGGCATTCGGGGTCTTCTATTTTGTATCAGTTTTCCTCCCTTCCACTTAAATAATAGTCTTCTTATGCTTCATTATGTCTCTGTTTAAAGCAAATTGGCAGAAAGAACCCAAGCCTTCTTCAAGAGGATGAACACACACCACACACACACACACACACACACACGCGCGCGCGCGCACGCAGACACATGTGAAAGAAAAAAAGGGTGGGTGGGTAGAAATCAAATACCATGTATCAGAAACAGACATATCAGCAAGTCATAATCCATGTGGTTCTTTGTACTTTAAAGAGCACTTTTAAAGGTTTGGAAAAAATTAGCCACTAATGTATAAAAAACAGCTTCTTCTGATTATGAGTGTAGAGACTTAACTGGACTGCCAAGCACTAAAAGACGAAACTGGCTCCAAGCCACAAATATTTCCAAACTATGTTCTATTAGCAGAGTCCTTAACTGACCTCATTGAAAGACAACCTAGAATTTTCATACTCAAAAAATTAAAACATTCCATAACTCAAGAATATTAACTAATGATTAACTAATGATTATAACTCAAGAATATTAACTAATGATTATTGATATAATGATCAACTGTAAGACAAGAACAACAAAGGGAATGAGAAAGACAGTAACTGATATCCTGATAACTGACACTTATTTCCAACCTTTTCCTCCATTATGACTAATGATCAAAATACTTCTTTTGCCCAAGCCTCTGCCTAGTCTTGGGGAAAAAAATTTTGTATAAACAACCATCCTAAAAGGAAAAAAAAAAAAAAAAAAAGTGTGATGAAAAAATGAATTGGCTCAGCTTCTTAATGATAGATGGTCAGCTTTATGCTCAGTGTTTTGGAATATGCATTAACTTGGTATTAAATTTATTATGAGGCATTACAAAATTTATGTCCATAGATTTTAGGCTGTTTAGTGACCCAGATTCTTTTATAGCTCTATTGAAAGCTACAGATCTACACCCCATAAAAATAAATATATCCATGTGTACATAAAATGTTGCATATATTTTCAGTGGCTTCACAGATTCTGAAATCCTATTCGGCTGTGGGGGAGGGGAGGGCTATGAAGGGGTGGGGAGGGGAGGGGTTGCTGGAGCCTAAATTAAGAAAATCTACACTGTGCCCTTGATTGTTTTCTTACTGTAAAATGTTTGGATCAAAAACATCAGGAAAGATGCCAGGCCTCATTACAGCCTAATTTACTAAAAGCCAAGATTACTGAGGGAATAACAGTGAAGTAAGTACTCGGCAGGAAGATAAACAACGCAGGCTAAAGTTTTATAGAGGTCATAAACGTTGTAAGAACATGTAACTGAATTTCATACACGGGGGCATAACCATTCGTGGAAGATGATTCCTATGATAAAAAAGCACAAGTGCAATGTCATTTGTTTCACTCTGAATACAACCCTGAGTCTAGAAAGGGGATTTTTCTATTAATAGAGGACATTTTCAAGTCTCTAGAAGACTTTCCTGAGTACTAAAATATTATTCCCTTATTTGATTATCTGATTCAGATCACATTAGATTAGAAACTCATTATACTTTATACTTTAAGATTTTAAAAAATTATTTATTTGAGAGAGAGTGAGCGAGCAAGAGCACAAGTGGTGGGGAGGGGCAGAGGGAGAGAAAGAAGCAGACTCCCCAGTGAGCAGCGAGCCCGACACAAGGCTTGATCCCAGGACCCTGGGATCATGATCTAAGCCAAAGGCAGACTTTTAACCCACTGAGCCACCCAGGCACTCTGGGAACTCATTATCCCTTATAAATAATAATTATGCATTAAATCTTGTCAGTCTTTGGGCCTCCTAAACAGGTTTTTTTTAATTAATTTATTATTTTTTTTTTTATAAACATATAATGTATTTTTATCCCCAGCGGTACAGGTCTGTGACTCGCCAGGTTTATATACTTCACAGCACTCACCATAGCAGGTCTTTAAGTTTTGCTAAACCACCATGTGAAACTGAGACTCTACTGAAATTTAACTTACGTGATATTTCTAAAAAGTAATTGTTTTGTTTCATTTGGAATGATTTGTACCAAGTTCTCAAGAGCGTACTACACCAAATCTAGTGACTAACAGTTGCACCAAATTTTTAGACTACTTAATCTGAGCTTTGTTGTTGACTGGAAACAGGCTTTCTACTATCTCCAATCCACGCTGCTGTTTGGAGATACATGCCTCCTTGTTACAAAACACAGCTATGAATTAAGACCCTCAGGGAGAAAAATCGCTGTACTGACAGAAAAATATCTCCGCCCCTGTCCATCAAGAATGATTACCAGACACCATGTGCAAGGGAGCCTCTGATTATGGAATATTCCCAATCATGTTTTTTTTAAAAAAATCCCGCAATCCTGCCACACACAGGCAAACACTCCTGAACCATTAATCTTCATTCAAACTGTTAGAATGTTTGTCTAGGCATGACCCAGACCGCGCATTACAGATAAATTAGCTAGAGTAAATCTTCCATTTCTCACCACATGTCAAGGCAGGTGGAATATTCTGTCGAGCCCAGAAGGACATCTGGAGGTCTGTACCACAAGGTAACTACTTCATTGGAGTATGTGTGGCTAGGGACAGATTTTGCTCTCGCAAGACCTGTAGATTAAAGGAAACACAAAGAAGTTTAACAGGCATTAATAAGACAAGGAAATTTTAATTTGAAGGCTCACAGTTTTAAAAGGTCAAACATGACACTGTAATACAGAATCACAAATGCAATGTTGAGATTACTAGAAAGGCTGGGGAAAGTATATTGCTGCCTACGTGTTTCAAATAATGTTAGTAACCAATAATCACTTATATTCCCTAATCAAGCATCACAAATCTGATAAAATTCCAGAAAAGTTTCAAACAAACAATTCATAAACTATTAGACATTACTCAGAAGCTTAGAAATCTCCTGGACTTTCCGAAGGAAGTTTCATGGAACCCTAGTTCTATGGGGTTTAAGTATTTTGAGAAAAGATTCCAATGTCAAATAATTTTGGGAAAAGATGGTTTAAAAAAGTTAAAACAGGTCTTCATACTGTGAGGCTTCTTAGTGCCCTTCATTTTTCTAATATGCATTATGAATCTGAAAGAAGAGAATATGGTGTTTTTCTCAAAGAGCTGTCCCAAAACTACTTTCCCTTTCAGTGGTCTGTCAAATACTTACTGGAAAATGTTCAGGAAACTCTATTTGAAAACCTCCTACATAAATAACTATAAAGGAAGAGTTAAGTTTGGAACATAGAGATGATGAGATGCCACAGGGTAAATTAAGTGTTTTCTAAGAACTTTAAAAATGAGAAAATGGTCACAGTAATATGTTAAATGAAGAATTATGTTCAGTTTGACCTCATAACTGAACTGTGTCTCTCTTTGTCAAAAAATAAATAAAATCTTAAAAAAATATAATGGTATATTATAAATTGGTTAATGTTGATAAGTATTCAATATTAAAACACAGACTATACACAAACATACATACATATATATATGGTACCCAACTTTTCTGCACATGAATGGAACAACTATTTTTTTTTAAATATTTTATTTATTTATTTGACAGAGACAGCAAGAGAGGGAATACAAGCAGGGGGAGTGGGAGGGGGAGAAGCTCAGCGGGGAGCCCAATGCAGGGCTTGATCCCAGGACCCAGGGATCATGACCTGAGCCAAAGGCAGACGCTTAATGAGTGAGCCAACCAGGTGCCCCGGAACAACTACTTTTAATAACAGATTTGCATAGTAACCTCCACTTTTCTCTACGAAGTTTTAACCTACCTAAATTCAGGTAAAACTGCACAAGAGATAGGACAATTAGATGGTAAAGTGTTTCCAGAATTTAATAATCCCATCAAAAGATTTAGTTCCTCAAAGGAGCACGTTTCTATACAGAGACCATAGAGCTAAGAACAAGTCCTTGAAATAGGTTCTGACTTGTTCCATATGCTCTCATCAAGTGAATGGGATGCCAAAAACATTGAGGCTGGATCCCTCGGTTCCTCTAAGACCCTCTTGACAGAAAACTAGGCTAGAAGAAGGAGAGAATGAAAAAACAGATCTTCTTTGACAGTTCGGAAGACCAGGCTAATTAAAGAAACCTGTGGTATTTCCAGGTTGGTGTTTTTGTTTTTTTTGTTTTTTGGTATTTTCAGTTTTAAAGAGAGAACAAGACCTCAAAATAACCTAGAAACAGTATAAATCTAAATAATTATATGATTTCAGGTCAAGTATGTTTACTCTGAATATAAGTTTGTAAAAGTGGTTAAATATGAAAAACATAAAAAGGCAAAGTTCTTTGTTTCCATTATTCTCCCCCTTCTCACAAGTTTAGGTCAAGGACTACCCAAACACCACTGACATGGGTCATGTAGCTCCCAAATCAAGAGTGAAAATGAGCTTGTAATATCTAACTTTTTAAGGTGTTAAGTTTTTTTAAATGGTCTGCATATTAATGTGTCATATTGAAGAATCTTACTATATTTTAAAGACACACTCCTCTGCATTGCTTGAGAAAAACTCTTCTACCACCTCACTTTAATATAGTTAATTTAGACATTTTCTTGTGGAAGGTGTCCTGTATGGTGATAAACAAAAGGCTTTCATCTTAAAAATATGTCTGTTCAGTTAAAAAGATATACAGATCCCAAAATTTTTCAGGGAGGAAACAAATTATTAAAACACAAATAGGGGCACCTGGGTGGCTCAGTGGGTTAAAGCCCCTGCCTTCGGCTCAGGTCATGATCCCAGGGTCCTGGGATTAAGCCCTGCATCTGGCTCTCTGCTCAGCAGGGAGCCTGCTTCCTCCTCTCTCTGCCTGCTTCTCTGCCTACTTGTGATCTTTGTCTGTCAAATAAATAAATAAAATCTCAAAAAAAAAAGAATAAAAAAAAAGAATAAAAAAAAGGGTATACCCTGAAGTAGGAATACATAACAATATTTTTAATAAATATTTTTGGTAAAGATATCGCCATGTATTTACAGTCATGCATCAAAACGCACTTACTCATGCAGAATATATTAAACTGCATCCTCCAGCTGAAGGAAAAACTATAGGACAGGATTAATTAGCACAGCATGTGTGAAAGCTTTCTTTCTCTGTTCCCTGTCAGTTGCTATGGTTACACTACAGGAAGAGAGCTACACCACCTTTTAAAAAGGATGAAGTTCATGGGTTATTATCAAAACTTCTTATATTATGTTTAGTTTGAATTAAAAGTCAAAAAGCAAAGTGTAATGCTCAACAGATGAGTACAGTTATTTGCACAATACCACTTTAGCTGAGTGTGTGCGTATGAAAGGGTGCATGTTCCTATGAGCACTTAAAATGGTTTACAGAACAATCCAGAGTATCCCACTTTAACACGTTACCATTTCTAACTCATGAGAAACCCTAGACAAGAGTAAAAAGTCCTGCTATTCAAAGCCTACTACCAGTTATTCCAAGTTGGGCAACCTTGATACTAGCTAGCACAGAAGAATTTTAGACTTCCAGATGAGTTAAACTTTATAATTAGCTTCTTACCCAATGAAAGAATCCCTTTATATTATCTCTATAAGATGGTGATCCAACATCGGCTACCACCCTGAGCCTGGTTTTACCCTCTGGCAGGGGCACAAAATAAATCGTGTGATAATGCTTCCAAAATTTGACCTCAACAGACTAGTTGGTTAGCATCAACCAATGGACACCCTTCAGGCCTTACCTAACAGTTCTGAAAGCTGCAATGGACACTGCTGGCTACTCCCCTTCTTTTAAATTTATTCCTTTGATTTCTCAGATAGGGAGTGGCTTGGTCTCCTGGGATCTTCCCCCATCTGCCCTTACCTGCTGGTTTTGTCAAGGATTATCAAGTCAAACCAGTGCTTTCACAAATATGTATAACGAACGGTGGCTAATGCCATGTTTTGATGTCATCCACAGGTGATTTCTCACAACATCTAATCTCCAACTCACATCTGTCACAGGTTTCAGATCTGGAACTATCCCATTCCTCACTGGGCATAGGCATAAAGATATCCTACGGGCACTCAACATGACCCCAACCACAAGTGCCTACAGCCATCTGCATGTCAGTACAGGAAATGAACTATGAGTCCAGGAGTAAATGCATTTCACTAGTAAATTGTTTCAGTTTCCAAAAATAGGAAACTTTCTCTTAGCTGTATACAGATACATGTTAGATTTTATATTCTGCGCACACTGCACACCTCATTACTCTTTCAAATTCCAATGCATCCCTTGCGCATGTGGTAAGATTGGCTAGGGATTGAGTAGCCTCTAATTTTATGAAGAAAGTTGCTAAACCTAGGACAGGGGTTCAAGAATGATAACTCCCATGTCTCTGCTCAATTCTTTGACCAAGGAATTGAGAAAGAACTGATAACAATAACTCGTTTCTTTCTAATTAAGTGGAGTAATGGCAAAAGATAGATGAACTTGCAAATATCAACTGAAATATGCTATAAAGGCATAGGTTCCACCATATCCCACAGGATGTGCCACTATTTTGTGTCTGTCAGTAGTTTTGTTTTTATATTACAGCAGCTCCCACGTCTTTCTCAACATACCTCATTCCCCAAACTAAACAATCAGAAAAAGAGTGTCTTGCTCTTAATCACAAAATCAGTATTTCTAGGAGAGCAGCTCTTTTTTTCACAACTTGATTCCAAACAGAAACGAAATACCTGGGTAATATTTTACCATCTGGCAGTTTAGGCTGGAAAGGAAAAGACTTCTCTATTCTATGAGCTAGTCCATAGCATATATATATGCCTCCCTCTGCCTTTTATATATATATATATATATATATATATATATATATATATATACCCCTTTTTCATATAAATTTTTAATGGAGTCCCCTTCCTCCTAGAGGATTTATATTAATATCTTGTGATGTGCTAAAGTAGTTTGAAAATTCTTTACTGCTGCTCCTAGAATGTATCCATCAACAACCATCACACAAAACAAAAAGTATTTTCTTCTGGTGTCCACCAGAGTTCTGGCTTCAACCTCTTCCCTTTGTACTTGATGACATTTCTTGGATGATATTATTTACTCCCATGGCTTTAGTTACTCTCTGTAAGCTAATGATCCCAAATAAATACCTCTAGCATCAATCTTCCCCTAAAACTTTAGATTTCTATTTTTAAAAAGTACACTTCATCTTACATGGGTATCACAAACATTTTTCCTGCCCTTAATTCTCCAACTAATGTTTTCTCTTCCCGTGTTCTAGAACTCACCACTAAACATCAGCATCGGGGCACCTGGGTGGCTCAGTGGGTTAAGCCTCTGCCTTCAGCTCGGGTCATGATCTCAGGGTCCTGGCATAGACCCCCGCATCGGGCTCTCTGCTCGGCAGTGAGCCTGCTTCCCCCTCTCTCTGCCTGCCTCTCTGCGTACTTGTGATCTCTCTCTCTCTCTCTCTGTGTCAAATAAATAAATAAATCTTAAAAAAAAAAAAAAAGTATAAACATCAGCATCCATCCATTCACCAAAACCAGAAGGCTCATTTTATTGTAGGTTCCTTCCATTTATAAAATTACAAAATTCAACAGATTTTACTTTGTAATTTCCCTCTTTTCTTCCTCCTTAGGTACTCCTCATGTCTTGTTGGATTGTTATACTATCCTCAAGTCTGTTCATGGCAAAACTTATGAATTTCAAAATACATCCTAGACAATAATGACCTACACTTGTTGAAATTAATTTAACTGAAAACTAAAATTTGGTTGAAATATTTTTTAATGTGAAAAATAATAAAAGACTTCAATGCTCAATCTTTCTCTATAAGCACTATGAAAGCTGGATTTTTCCAATCCCCTTGCCCATTTTTGCCATCACAGGGAGCAGGAAATGTGGATATTTGAGGGTACTTTCATATATTTAATATCACATGGTATTGCTTAAAGTGGGGAAAAAAGTTTTGGAATTACAATTCTTTCCTTTGATGAAACATCTTTGTTTTCCTTTCCATCCAGATTTCTATTTTAACAGAAGCTAGTCTTTGCAGAATTCCAAAATCCCTTAAGAATGTTTTGATTGGCAACTGTTAGAGTCTTTCAACTGAATAATAATATTCGTTGAAGATAAATTCTAATAAAATGAAATTAAGTGCAGAAGACATTTAAAGATATTAAGGCAGTATTTTACTTTGCTCTGATTTTATTTACTTATCTTTGAATTTTTAAAGTTAGTAAGTTATGCTTAATTACTATCTATCCTAAAGGACATAGATTTTCTTAATCTGCATTTTAAATAACAGAAACAATCATAATATCTTAATATACACATTCTAAAAAGAAAGAAAATATTCAGAGATGCCTGGATGGCTCAACTGGTTAAGTGTCTGCCTTTGGCTCAGGTCATGATCTCGGGGCCCTGGATCAAGGTGTCCAGCTCCCTGCTCAGTGGGGAGACTCTCCCTCTGCCGCTGCCGTTCCCCACTGCTCGTGCTCTCTCTCTTGCTTTAATAAAGAAGTAAAAAAGACTCCTGACTCCTGAGTCTACCTGCAACTGAGGGTTGTGGAGGTGGACGGGGCGATGGGGTAACTGCGTGATGGGCATTAAGGAGGGCACGTGATAAGAACCGGGTGTTAAATGCAACTAATGGTTCATTGAACATTGTATGAAAAACTAAAGATGCTGGCTAATTGAATTTAATTTAAATTTTAAAAAATCTTTAAAAGAAAGAAAGAAAATATTCAAATACTTAAATTTCACAAAATAGAAAAACTTTATTTTCTATTTTGTATAGAAATTAAAAACAACATACTGCTCTAGGAAATACTTCTTTAAATGAAACAGATCTGATGATGGTAAGACCAATCAGTCAGAATCCTTGGCTGACTACCATATGAGCGATATGCTGTTATCAGAGCATTAGCCTACATTTTGGAAGACTTGTGACATGAAAAAACTAAATGCCTGATAGTGGTTCTGACACTAACTAGTTAGTTGTGTCTCCTCGATTGAGTCATGTAAGCTTGCTTGCTATGTTATGCATAAAATAAAAAGGGCTGAGATCAGATTCCTCAGGTGCCTATGAGCCGGCTACCTGTCTTTGTAAATAAATTTTGCTGGAACACAGATACACCCATTCATTCACATATCATCTACCACTTTGTGCTAAACGGCAGAGCTGAGTAGTTGACACAGACTGGGACCCATAGGCTACATTTAGTATCTGGCTCTTTAAGAAAAAGTTTTGCTGACCAATGGATCAGACTAAGGACACTTTGAGTTGTCCAAGTACTAAAACTCAGTGATGCTAAGAAAATACTACTAAAATTAAATGTGTGATGATCATGTAAGCTCCAATTCTTAAAAAGGCCTTTAAGTAAATAATTCTACCTCAATGATCCCCTCACATCACATCCGCATGCACAGAGAATGTGAAATCATTTCCAGTAGAGTGTGACATCATTTTCACAGCTCACTGGCTTACATTTCGTTTTCTAGTTTCTGCTTCTCATTTAGTGAGACCCATAGTTATTATTCCAATGTGAAATGACAACACAGTACAGAAAATGAATTTCATAATCTGACTAAATTGGCAATTTTGATGAATGCATATTCATGCTGGTTTTCGCCAAATTTTTATTTTTTAAAATAATTTATTTATTGAGACAGAGGCAGACAGACAGTGCAGTGAGGGAGGGGCAGAGACAGAGAGAGAGTCCCAAGAAGACTCCCTGTTGAGCTCAGAGCCTTAATTTCATGACTCTGAGCTCATGACCTGAGCCAAAACCAAGAGTCGGATGCTCAACTGACTGAGCCACCCAGGCGACCCTTTCCCCCAATTTTTAAAAATTAGAGCTAAAACATACTAAGTTCACCATAAGACTCTCAGTCTTAAATCAAGACATATTATTCAGAACTTTTAGACCATTTGGTTATAAACATGTATTTATATATATACACACCAAATATTCTAAGGGTGTGCACTGGTATGTGTTAAAGAAAGATTGTTGAATCATCACAACTATAATTAGGTCAAATTATGTAAAAATAATTATGATTTTATGCCAGAGGTATATCCTTTATGTTTAATAAGAAGCCAATCTATAAAGATGACATCATACATATATAACATTTGAAATGACAACATATGCTTCCATTAATTTTTGAGTTTTTAAGGGAAATACGAAATTAGAGTGTTCCTCTGGAAGGTTTATGAGAAAATCATTCCAATTTCCTTTCTAAACCACCTAAAACTTTTTTAAAAGTTGTGTGTAGGGGTAATACAATATTTTTACCTGGTCTTACTATAGATAATACTAAAATATGAAAAATCAGTGAATATGCTAGTGCACAGCTGATGAGAATTTAATGAGAAGTTACAATCTATTAGGTTTTTACATACATGATATCATTTAGTCATTACAACAACCTAGAAAGTAGTATGATTATTGGTATCCTAATTTTTTTAAAAAATATTTTATTTATTTATTTGACAGATCACAAGTAGGCAGAGAGGCAGGCAGAGAGAGAGGAAGGGAAGCAGGCTCCCTGCTGAGCAGAGAACCCGATGCGGGGCTCGATCCCAGAACCCTGGGACCATGACCTGAGCTGAAAGCAGAGGCTTTAACCCACTGAGCCACCCAGGTGCCCCTATTGGTATCCTAATTTAACAGAAAGGAAACGGGTTTATCCAAGGTTAAACAGTAGTAAGTAGCTATGCCAGGATGAATACAGGCAGTGCCACTGTATCTCCAGGAAGACTGGGAATCTGGGAACAAATGTGTTCCTGGGCTCTATGAGATGGAGCGGCAGAGAATGAGTGACTCCCAAGTCCAGAATGGGGGCAGGTCAGCCTGGTGGGAGAGGGAGAGCGAAAGGGTGAAGACAAGAAAGAGAAATGAGGAGAAACACAAGCTGCTTTTGGGGTGTCTGGGGGGCTCAGCCAGTTAAGCGTCTGCCTTTGGCTCAGGTCATGATCCCGGGTCCTGGGATTGAGTCCCGCATCAGGCTCCAAGCTCAGTGGGGAGTCTGCTTCTCCCTCCCTCTCCCTTTGCCCTTTCATCTGCTCATGCTCTCTCTCTCCCAAATAAATACATAAAATCTTTTAAAGAAAAACACATGCTGGTTTTACTGGAAGGAGGTTCCAAAAATATGAGGAAATGAGAGAACATGACTGATGTTGTATAGAGAGCCTCATAGAACAATTACACAACAGACCCTCAAGGAAAAGAGAAATTTGGTAAGGAAGTACTCTGGAGAAATGCTCAGAAACCTTTACTTAAGGTCTAACTGCTGGAATGAGAAGAGGTCTCATCTGCTGATTTTTTTTGAAGTGGAAAACAACTAGTTAGCCAGAGACTTGTAACTTAGAGGGGAATAGCTGAACAAGAAAGAAAGAAAGAAAGAAAGAAAGAAAGAAAGACGAAGGAAAGAAGGAAGGAGGGAGGAAGGGAGGAAAGGAAAGGAAGAAAGAAAGAGGAAACAAAAGAAAGGGAGAGAGAGAGAAAGAAATGGGGGGAGGGGAGGAAAGAAGGAAGGAAGGAAGAAAAGGAAAGGAGGGAAGGAGTATGAGGGGGGATATTTATTTTACAGGGCACTGAGGGCTCTGCTTCCCCCCTTTTTTTCCCAGAAATCTCAAACTCAGGTGTGATCAAAGCTCATCTGTAGGACATATAATGACACAAGAAAAAACTCTTCCGGGGACGCCCGGGTGGCTCAGCTGGTTAAGCAGTTGCCTTGGGCTCAGATCCCTTACTGGGCTCCTTGTACAGTGGGAAGCCTGCTTATTCCTCTGCCTGCTGCTCCTCCTGTTTGTGCTCTCTGACAAATAACAAGTAAAATTTTTTTAAAAAAGCATTTTAAAAAAAAAAGAAGAGCTTTTCTGAGGTGTCCTTTACTAACATGAACTTTATTTTTAAAGATTTTATTTATTTATTGGGGAGTGGGGAGGAGAAGCAGAGGAACAGAGACAAGCACACTCTGCTAAGCGTGAGCCCAATGCAGGGCTCAATCCCACAACCCCAAGATCATGACTTGAGCCAAAGTCAAGCTTAACTAACTGAGCACCCAGTTGGCCCCTGACGTGACTTTAACTGAGAGGTTTTTATGTGTTTACAACAATACATGTCCAACCAAATCAGTTCAAATTAACGAGGCAATTATTGAGCCAATTCAAGGGAAAAAAAGATTTGGGTCAAACTAAATACATATTGTTTTTTAATTTTATGGCTTATGGCTTTTAAATTATGGCCCTATTTTTCTGAATTTTCTCCTGTACTTTTAGTTTTTTCTCTTCTCTTATCATACTGTTTGAGCAGAGGTCAAGTTATATCTTGGGGTCTTGGTAAAGACTTGGTAAAAAGCTCCCCACTATTGCTAGCCTGGATGGGTTTCACATTTTCAACCCTGCCCACAATTTCATAAATAGTCCCTACCTCAAAACTCTCCTCTATTGCCCCATTTGAGCTGCCCTTTGCTCCTCTCCAGGATCTCTAATACAAGGACCATACCTGACTCAGTGTATTTGTGTGAATTAAATGAGAAATGCATAGAAAATGCTTCATAGTACACTTGGCTCATACAATACTCACAACATATTGGCTGTCACCATGAACTAAAACACCATCTGATCAGGTCACTTCTCTGCTAAAGAGCTTAATGGGTTCTCTGGAATTTATCCTAAAAGTCCAAAATCGAAAGACCTCTCCTGCTATTACTCCAGCCTTGTTTCTTCCCATTCCTTCCTTTTTATGTTTGAGGCAAATTACCTGTAATTATCTGCTTTCACATCAGCTTCTTTGCACAACAAGGTCTCTGATCTTGGAATGCCTACATGTCCTTCAAAGCTATACTCTGGCCAAGTCTTCCAGCAGCTTTCCTGACTTGTCCTCCCCTCCCCAGTCCAGGTAACGAGCCTTGCTCTTCTCTGACTGACTGAAGCCCCGAGGCTGAGTGGACTTGCCAAGTCCTTCACTCACATGTCAGCCGCCATCCATCCCACAACAGACTGCAGCTTCCCTGAAAGGAGGACCACAGTTCATCTGCTTTTCTACCTCCAGCTCCTGGCGTGGTGTCTAGCCCACACTGAGTCTACTGTTGAACCGACATATATGTTTAGAACAGCCACCTACCCCCAAGCCCTGAGACATGTTCCTGTAGCAGGTGGCAAGTCTTTATTGTCCTGACAAACACAGAGAATGGCCAATTCACCTGATCCACAGTACCTCTTCTTCACCTATTTTATACCTTTATACCTTGGGACATTTTGTCAGATCTCAATAGAGTATCTGTCCCTGGATTTCAACATGTTTAAAAATCCAATGTGAGTAAAAGTGAATCACAAAAAGCTCATGATCTTTTTTTGTTATTGTTATTTAGAAGTAAACCCAAACACATAAATTCTTTAATTCTTTTATACTGCTCACATATAGTTAGATACAAATAGGAAGACATATAAAGCTATTAATATATAAGCTACTGGCTCATAATAATAAACGTGATGGATATACTTTCTTAACAAATTCCGTTATTTCTCAAACTAATATGTTTAAAATTTAGATAAATAAAACCTCAAGAAGTAATCAATCTCTCCTCTATGTTTTTACATCACATGTCATTTTCCATTCAGCTCACTTGGCAGTTAAGTATATAAAACGATTTTATTCAACTTTTCATTTCCGTGTTTACCCCTCCATCTATATGACAAGCTCTTTATGAGCAAGATTCATGTCTTACGACTGCCCCATTTCTTACCACCACTCTCCACCCCTTCCACATCCTGACATAACACCAAGTCCTCTGTAGAAGACCATACTTAAAACAGGGCTAAGTCTATCTAAACCACAGACAGACAGGGAACGGCCTTGTCTCTGCTCACTAGGATCCAGACTAGGAACTGGAGGACTCAGACATGTGAAACCAGCTTAGATCCCAACTACGACACCAGGTTCCTCTGATTCTACGTGGCGCCCTAGCTACCTCCCAGAGGGTTAATTTAAGAAGAGAAGGAGGTATGCCCAGACCTGAGAGGTTTTTTTTTTTTTTTAAACCTTGATGGGCAGCAGTACAAAAACATCATTTCAAAGCTTACCGGTGTTCCATTTTATTAAAGAAAGAGACCTGAATTTATCTTTGAGGTTGACTGTTCCTTTCTTCTAAGAAAACCAACTTAATAGCAAAATTTCTGTTATGTAAATGTAAAGCAAGTCCCTACCCACTGTTCTGGGGCAAGCTGGGAAATTAACCTGAATCTTGATGTTTCAAAGAGAAGGGTTTAGTGTAAACTGGGTGCATGTTTTGGCAAAGCTAATGGGCTTCTGAGGCTCTGTGGTTTCTTTGAGGAAGATGTTTGCTGCCTCAAGGAACACAGAGATAACATAATAATGCTCTCCCTCATTCTCCATTAGAAGTTTTCAGGAAACAAGAGGACTAAAGAAAGTGGATATGGTGAGGGCTTTTCCTCACCCTAAAAAGGACAAAACCAATAAAGCCCAACTTGTGGTTACATTTAAGTCTAAATCCTGTCATGCACACTGATACTGGTCTGTTGGTAATATAAATATTCTTGGGGCTGTGGGCCTGAGTGACCAATCCTGTGACTAGGGGATAGAAAATGGACACTGAAATCTGAAATTAGATCTCCCAGGGCCCTCAGATTCTCACGAGGAGAGAACTTCCTCTTTGGAGGCCTGGGGCCTGAGTTCTAGGTAGGTCACCAGGAACACTCATTTTGGGGAGAGAGAATCCAGTCTTAGGCAGACAGAGATGAGGAGGAGATAAACAGAGAGGAGACCCTTTCCCCCCAACTCTGAGGATGGACTTCCAGGTTCTGAGCAGGGAACCTTAAACTGAAGCAAGCGGTGCCCTGAGCGGCCCTGCCCTGCTCTTCCCCAAATGCTCAACTTTCATAAAATCTTGGTGGGACTGACAGATGTGGGCTGCTCTATAGTAGCCTCAGGGAAGGGTCTGCTCTGCCCTTGGGCAAATGGCCAAGAAGGTCAGAGTGGTTATGGCAGTGCCGAACGCCACGGGGGAGCCAGTCATGACATGATGCCATCATGAGAGACACCTTTCTGGTGGCATCAAGAGGAAGAGCAGAGTGAAGGAACTCGAAGCACTGTTTCCGATCAACACTCAAGCCATAAGGGCCCAGGCTGAGGAGCTCCAAGGCCCTCTAGGCACCAATGTAAGGGGACAGAGGCATAAAGAAATCTAGGGGGAGCAGTCTAGGCAGAGGGCACATGCAGGAGCAGGCCTGGCATGTCGCAGGGATGGTGAGGGTGCCACGAGGGGGAGACAGTGCGGCCAGCAGGCACCCTGGGGCACCGTCCTGTACCATCCCACGTGTCCTTCACTGCCACTTCCCATCTCTAACTCCCACCCAGCTCCAAATGCTTCCTTAAATCTTGAGAGAAGAAGGCATTCCTTCCTGTTGTGACTGGTCACCTGGCACCTTCCCTGTGAGCATCACTGTCACTGGAGAATGAAGCTAATTTATTTAAGGCAGAGGCAGTGTCTGATCCCCAGGACCCACACAGGGCCTAGAATGTGTAATGTGTTCATTGAATTGACTGGCTGAACTAAACTTGGAAGGCACTGGGTGTGTTTCACAAGTTTCAGAGAGTGATCAATGGCACCTTTTATTCTAGGCATTTACCCTGTATTTATACACACAAAGACTTCTGTGCGGGGATAGTCACTGTGACACTGTTTCTAGACTAAAAACAACCTCAGATTCCAGAAGAAAAGTGGCTAAATAAATTATGGCACAGCTTACAAAATGCAGCCAAAGAGGCCAATAAATCTATATGTATTAATATGGAGCCAACCATAATAAATTGTTGAGAGAAAAGGCAAAACAAAGAGCAGTGGGTATGCTATGTACTATCTGCATTTAAAAAAAAAAAAAAAAAAAGAAGTGCTTACATAGACATATTCTATCTCTGAAAAGAAACACAAGGAACAGGTAAAAGGAACTGCCTGTGGGGAAAGGAATAAAAAAACAGGGGGAGAAGAAAACTTAATTTTCACTCTACTCCTCTTTTGTTCTCTGAAATGCCTATTACTGTGTGCACAGGGGGAAAAGGACTTGTTTTTAGAAGAGAGAAAGAAAAAGGGTCAACTAAGTCCTCACCCAGCCCTGTGCTGTCATACACCTCTTCCCACTTCCACCCTTAGATTCTAGCGTCTTTCCTTATATTTCATAGTGTGAGTCCTAAAATAGTGATGGGATGTAAATGACAGGTTCTCCTGGTGTGGCAGGGAAACTGATGGCTGGCAGCAATGAGCCAATGACTAGGTAGAACAAGCTGAAATAAACTATTACTTAAATATTCTCACCACGACTACCAAGTTGTCTTCTAAAGCACAGGCTTGTCGTGTAATAGCCAGTTTAGTGACGAAGACCAAGTTAAATTTGCATGAGCAATTTGAGTCATCAGGAAGTTCTGATGTTAAAAAAAAAAAAAAAAAAATTCCTTAAAGGGAAATTTGCTTTCAAATACAGTACTTAAAGTAGATTTCCCTAAGACGGAAGAGTCAAAACTGCCCAAAGGAGCTAAGATTTAAAATTTTTTTTTACAATTCATACAATGAAGTTTTCATTTCTACATCTAACGGAACCACGTGAAGGCATGCTGCTCTAACTAACCAGAAATAACGGACGAGAGAATATAGGTAGGTAGGTTTTGAGAAGTTCAAACTCAGAATCAGCAACATGACAATTTATCTTCCTTTGTCAGCAAACATCACATATGCTAAGCCTGAGAGGACCAAGAATGTTCCCAAAAGACTGCCACAATTTTAACAGAGCTGTCAGCAATAAAATATAAACTCCTCTTGTGCCAGACTAGACAAGTGTCTTCTCCTTTAGGAATTAAAGACAGAAACCTAACATCTGAAGCTTATGTCCTTTATAGAATCTGATATATAGACTTTAACTATTTCCCTTTTGTCAGTCCAAATAGCTTGTTCTTTCAGGCATTTATCCTCATCAATAAAGCTTTATCTGGAATCTTTAAGTGTAGCTGAAGATATTTTAAACTGAGAAACTATCTTCAAACCAAATATGAGTTCCAGAATAAGGTGCTCTCGAGTTTGCTATCCTATTTTTATTGATCTCACTGTTTCTTTCATTAAATATCTCATTAAAAGAGGAAAAAGAGAAATTGCTTGAAATACACATCTGGCAGTTAAGTAAAATTTAGTGCATGTGTGTGGATTAATCTTTGAAATTATGATTGCATATTAAAATCCACAAGTAGAAAACAGAACCTCTAAATTGTTGACTAAATTACTCTAAATCTATTATACAGCATTAAACACCGCACCAAATGCTGTGAACAAATGCAGTATGCATTTCTAAAAATACACTGAGGGAATTAATTGTCACAATACAACAAAATACCCACAGTTCTTTTTTAAAAAGATATCCTTTACACTATCAATCACTTCCTGTAAATCTTTTTTTTAAAAGATTTTTTTAAAATGATTTTATTTATTTATCTGAGAGAGAGAGAGAGAGAGAGAGCAGGAGAGGGGAGAAGGTCAGAGGGAGAAGCAGACTCCCGGCGAGCTAGGAGCCTGATGTGGGACTTGATCCCTGGACTCCAGGATCATACCCAAGCTGAAGGCAGTTGTCCAACTGACTGAGCCACCCAGGCACTCTCTTTAAGCCATTTTTGTCTTAAAAAAATGACAACTTTATTCTGTCGGTTCTGGAAAAATTGGACAGCCACACGTAGAAGAATGAAACTGGACCATTTTCTTACACCCAAAGAAAAACTCAAAATGGATGAAAGACCTAAATGTGATAAAGAAATCTATCAAAATCCTAGAGAAGAACACAAGCAGCAACCTCTCTGACCTTGGCTGCAGCAACTTCTTGCTAGACATGCCTCCAAAGGGGAAGCAAAAGCAAAAATAAACTATTGGGACTTCATCAAGATAAAAAGCTTCTGCACAGCAAAGAAAACAGCCAACAAAAATAAAAGGCAACCTACAGAATGGGAGAAGATACTTGCAAATGAAATATCAGATAAAGGATTAGTATCCAAGATATATAAAAAATTTACCAAACTCAACACCCAAAAAACAAATAATCTGGTCAAGAAACGGGCAAAGGACATGAACAGACATATCTCCACAGAAGACATGCAAATGGTCAACAGACACACAAAAAAATGCTCCATATCACTTGGCATCAGGGAAATACAAATCAAAACCACAGTAAGATACCACCTCACACTGGTCAAAATGCCTAAAATTAACAAGACATGAAATGACAGATGTTGGCGAGGATGAAGAGAAAGGGGAGCCCTCCTACACTGCTGGTGGGAATGCAAGCTGGTGCAGCCACTCTAGATAACAGCATGGAGATTCCTCAAGAAGTTAAAAATAGGGGCACCTAGGTGGCTCAGTGGGTTAAGCCTCTGCCTTCGGCTTGGGTCATGATCCCAGGGTCCTGGGATGGAGCCTCAGCAGGAAGCCTGCTTCCCAAATCTCTCTCTGCCTGCTTCTCTGCCTACTTGTGATCTCTGGCTGTCAAGGAAATAAATAAAATCTTAAAAAAAAAAAGTGTTAAAAAATTAAAAAAAAAAAAAAAGTTAAAAATAGAGTTACCCTATAATCCAGCAATTGCACTAGTAGGTATTTACCCCAAAGATACCAATGTAGTGATCCGAAAAGATACCCGGCACCCCAATGTTTATAGCAGCAATGTACAAAATAGCCAAACTGGGGAAAGAGCCCAGATGTCCATCAACAGAAGAACGGATAAAGAAGAAGTGGTGTGTATACACACACACACACACACACACACACACACACACACACTATGGAATATTACTCAGCCATCAGAAAGAAAGAATACTTTCCATTTACATCAATGTGGATATAAATGGAGGGTATTATGCTGAGCAAAATAAGTCAATGAGAGAAAGACAACTATCATATGGTTTCACTTACATGTAGAATATAAGAAACAGCACAGAGGACTATAGGGAGTGGGAGGGAAAACTGAAAAGGAAGTCATCAGAGAGGGAGAAAAACCATGAGAGACTCTTTACTATAGGAAACAAGCTGAGGGCTGCTAGAGGGGAGGTGGGTGGGAGGATAAGGTAATTGGGTGATACACATTAAGGAGGGCACTTGATGTAATGAGCACTGGGTGATATATGCAACTAATGGACTGTTGAACACTATACCCAAAACTAATGCTATACTACTATATGTTGACTAATTGAATTTAAATTAAAAAATTAAACTAAAAAAATAAAATTACAAACAAATTGGCAACTCTAAAGAGAAGGAATTCAATTAAAAAATGAGCAGAGGACCTGAAGACACATTTTTCAAAAGAAGACATACAGATGGCCAACAGACACATGAGAAGATACTCAACATCATCCATAATATCAGGGAAATGTAAGTCAAAACTACAATGAGTTATCATCTCACACCAGTTGGAATAGCTGGAATCAAAAACACTAGAAATAACAAGTGCTGGCGAGGACGTGAAAAAAAAAGGAACCCTTATGCACTGTTGGTAAGGATGCAAATTAGTATAGCCACTGTGCAAAACAACACAGAGGTTCCTCAATAAATTAAAAATAGAAATACCATATGATACAGTAATACCACTACTTAGTATTTACTCAAAGAAAATGAAAAACACTAATTCAAAAATCTATATGTACCCCTATGTTTATTACAACATAATTTACTAACAGCCAAATTATGGAAGCAACTCAAGTGTCCACTGACAGATAAACAGATAAAGAAGGAATGGTATATTATTCATTCATTAAAAAAAAATGAGATCTTGCCATTTGTGGCAACACAGATGGACCTAGAGGACATTATGCAATAAGTCGGTCAGAGAAAAGACAAATACCATTTGATTTCATTCATACACAGAAACAAAACAAATGAACAAGTGAAGAAAAAAAGAGACAAACAAACAAACAAAAAAACCCCACCGGCCTCTTAAATAACAGAGATGGTTATCAAAGGGGAGGTAGTTGGGGGAGAATGGGTGAAACAGATAAAGGATATTGAGAGCATATTTATTACGATAAGCTCAGAGGAATGTACAAAATTGCAAAAAAAAAATAGCCTTTCTGAAAGCATTACAATTCTTCACCATTCTTTATACATATTACCTAGTTATAGTAATTGGGATGATTACACTAAGAAAAGTAATAAAATCTCCATTCCAGATAAGGCTTGCAGTCATAGTAATTCTGTATTTGCTGGGTTTTTAAAATTTTTTCATGGGCAAAGCAGAAGTTGACTTTGAAATCAGCAAAGGTATTTTTAAGGAAATGGCCACAAACTGTATAAACATATGGTATAAAACAGAGCAGACTCACTTTGGAGAAGAGTTTTTAAAGGACATTTAAAAATATTAAAATCTGGGATTTCAAGCTTAAAGATCATTAAATCCTGTCTTCTTTTCTTAATTTACAGAAAATAAAACTGCCTATTTAAGTGACTAGTCCAAAGTCCAACAGCTAGTTAGTAAAAACGTTAAGAACAAGTGCTTGGACTTCTCGCTCCCCACTCATGTTCTTTTTATTAAATGAGTCTGCCTTTTTGCTACCATCTCCACTCAAGGAAAGGGCTTCCAGAGAGGACGAGTGTTCCCTAGTTTCTCAGCCCTGGTCCTTGCTGGGAACTTTGGTTGCTGCCACTGTTATAGCCCGGAGGACTGGGAGAGCAGACCAGGGCTTACTGTCACAGCTCTGGCCTCTCCAGATCAGGGCTCTCGACAACAAAAGGCATGCTGCAGACACCTGGCTCAGCGCCCTGCCTCTGTCCCAGGGGCCTCTCTGTGCAGGGATTAGGCCTGGCCCAGATCCTGCCCAACTGGCAGGAGGTTCCAGCTGATAGAAGGCCAGAAAAATGAGTGCTGCGACTCTCCCACGCTGCAGCTCCCAGGCTGTGCCTTCCCAGCTGCACCTGTCTGAAGAAGGAACTTAGAAACCAGAACTGGAGGGAAGACAAGGGGTAGACGGAAACACGTCTGCCCAGAATGGTGGCAGGCTAAGTAAGAAGAGAGCAAGTGGACCATCAGATTAGCAGCTGCTGCAAGGCCACTTTGGAGAGAGGCCGGGGATAAATGAATAATAAAAAATAGAACCAAATAGTTGCCATCTGCTGTTGTTGCTACTACCTAATTGACATTTAGACTCCTCTCTGGCTTTGCTGCCCACATGTCCGCCAGTATCTTTGCCTGTGGTTAAAAGCAATAGCTCTATCCTTTGTCATGTTATTGTAGAGGGACTATAAATATTACCATTATGGAAATCTACTTGCCTTTACTTACACTGTACCCTGTCTCTGTCCCTATCTCAGAAGCTTCTTGAAACCCTACTCATCCTTGGAAAAGGCCTCTTTGGGCAGTCCCCTCTAAGTCTTTCCAACCCTTTCCGAGCTCCCGTCATGTATAGAGAAGTCACCTGTTGAAAAATAGTAAAATGAGTGGCATAACTTGTCTAATTTCTCAGTGAACTGTCCAAGAACAACCCACAGGCTTACTTAACTTTTTAACCTTCCATTTTGTTACCTAAAAAAGGAGGCTTATGTGAAGATTAGGTAAGAGATGCCAGGCAGAGTGCTCACTCCAGCATCTGACCCAAGTAGCAGTCAATGAAGGCTTACTCCTCATCACTATCTGTCACCAGCAGCATCATCACCGATATCCTTTATACATCTTTATACCCTAGCATAAGGCTTTATATGCTCAGTTAACTGCTACTTCTTATGGAAAGTCGTATCACACCGTGTAATTATCATGAGATAACTGGATAGTAGTTTTGATACCATAGTGATTCGCATACTCTAAGGTCGTTCCCCTGACACCCCTGCCTCCTGATAGTCATGCTTTTACAGAATCCCCTCCCTGCTCTGTTGAGTAGGGATGGGACCTGTGACTTGTTTCTAAAAAACAGAATCTGGCAAAGGCTTTAACTTTTGTCTTGCTGCAGACTCACTTTATTGTCTTCTTGGTTTGACTATTTTGATGCGGTAAGTAGCCATGTTGGAGAGGTCCCCGTAGTAAGGGACCGAGAGTAGCCTCTCGCCAAGAGCCAGCTTGGAACTGAGGCCCCGAGTCCAACAGACTGCAAGGAACTGAATTCCGCCAATAACCATGGAAGCTTGGAAGCAGATTCCTTCCCAGGAGAACCTTCAGTTGACACCTTGATGGCAGTCAGGTGAGAGACCTGGAAGCAGAGGCACCCAACTGAGCCACGCCCACATTCCTAACCAACAGAACCTAGGAGATGATAAACCCGTGTTGTTTGAAGCAGCTTAGTCTGTGGTAATTTTTTAAACAGCAATATATAACTAATATGCCAATATTTTCCCAACTTATATTCCAGAGTAAAAAATGTGTCTTTAATCAAATAAATCTGAGAGATGCAACACCAGATTTTATGTTAATCGCAGGAATGTCAAGGGCCTTTAATCACTAGCTAAAATGTCCTACAAATTCACTAGGTGTGGGAGGGGGAAGACACACCCCGACACCCTAAATGATTTGACCAACGAAAATATTTTATTTTATTTTATTGTTTTTTAAGAGTCTATTTATTTATTTGACAGAGATCACAAGTAGGCAGAGAGGCAGGCAGGCAGTGAGAGGGAAGCAGGCTCCCCGCTCAGCAGAGAGCCTAATGCGGGGCTCAATCCCAGGACCCTGGGATCATGACCTGAGCCAAAGGCAGAGGCTTTAACCCACTGAACCACCCAGGCGCCTTGAAATTTTTATTATTTTTCATTAATATATGGGCCACAGTTTTAGAAATGCCTTTTCAGATTTACAGAAGCAGCAAAAGAAACAGCAATCAAAAGCTGGCTGTGAGGGGTGCCTAGTTAAGCATCTGCATTTGGCGTAGGTCATGATCCTGGAATCCTGGGGTGGAGTCCTGTTTTGGGTTCCTTGCTCAGCAGGGAATCTGCTTCTCCCTCTGCCTTCCACTCCCCACACTTGCGTTCATGTTCTCTCTCTCTCTGACAAATAAATAAATAAAATCTTAAAAAAAAAAAAAAAAAGCTGCTCTGAATGCCTCTGCAAGAAGAAGGCAGAGTAAGGGTGTAAAGGGGACAACAGCCATCCACCTAACTGGGGGGAATTGACTGGTTCCTGCTAAAAATAATACAAAGATGAAAAAAGTTTCACTTCCAACATTTCTATAGTGATTATTTCTCTAGATATACCAAGCATGATATTTTTATGGGCAAAACAAATTACGTACTTGTATTTCTCAACAAAACAACTTATTGCTACGAAGAAGACAAAACGATAGATCTTATTCTTTTCCCTCCCTTCATTCCCCCATCACAGAAGTGATCAACAGTGACTGTGGATGAGCTGGAGGTGGGAGGGGGCAGCTGGGACAAAGAAGGTAAGTGGGAAAGTCTAATAATGAGCACTTTGGTGTCACATGTCATGTGAAAAGGGTTTTGAGTTTTGTTTTTTAATGTCTTCCTGATTTCCAGAAATTTTATCTATGGCAATGAACGGGCAAGTTGGCATGTACTAGAATGCTTGACTACCTCCAATGTGTGAGCTTTCACTTTACAGATAGCCCCTTAGAGCTGGAGGGTAAAAGTACTGTTTATTTTGGCCTTCACTTAGTGATTCAAAAACAATTTCAAATTCACATCCAAATTTCTCTACTTCTTGGAAGAAGGCCAAAGAGCTCGTTTGTAACTATTCTTGTTGATAAAATGCTGGACAGCAAAACACTTCAGCTGTAATTTTCATAGTTAAAAGATCATCGATCATAATAAAAATCAGAACTACTTGAACAGTCTTCATATTGTTATTTAAAAGATACAAAAGATGTCATATGATCTTCCAAGATGATTTCAGGATGAATTATTTTCAAGCCAACAGTCTCAAAAGAAATGCCAATGTTAAAATATCAGTCAACAACAGACACACGAAAGAATGTTCAACATCCCGTGGCATCAGGCAAATATAAATCAAAACCACAGTGAGATACCACCTCACACTGGTCAAGATGCCTAAAATTAACAAGTCAGGAAACAACAGATGTCGGCAAGGATGCAGAGGAAGGGGAGCCCTCTTGGTGGGAATGCCAGCTGGTGCAGCCACTCTGGAAAAGAGTATGGAGGGTTCTCAAGAAATTAGAAATAGGGGGCGCCTGGGTGGCTCAGTGGGTTAAGCCGCTGCCTTCGGCTCAGGTCGTGATCTCAGGGTCCTGCATCGGGCTCCCTGCAGGGAGCCTGCTTCCTCCTCTCTCTCTCTGCCTGCCTCTCTGCCTATTTGTGATCTCTCTCTCTGTCAAATAAATAAATAAAAAATATTTAAAAAAAAAAAAAAGAAAAGAAAAGAAATTAGAAATAGGATGTCTCAGTCGCTTAAGTGCCTGTCTTTGGCTCAGGTCATGATCCTAGGGTCCTGGGATCAAGTCCTATATCAGGCTTTCTTTGCTCCACGGGAAGCCTGCTTCCCCCTCTCCCACCCCCCCTGCCTGTATTTCCTCTCTCGCTGTCTCTCTCTCTTTCTGTGTCAAATAAATAAATAAAATTTAAAAAAAAAAAAAACACATTAAAAACAGAACTACCCTATGACCCAACAATTACTCTACTGGGTATTTACCCCAAAGAAACAAATACAGTAACACGAATGGGCACCTACACCCCAATGTTTATAGCAGCAATGTCCACAGTAGCCAAACTATGGAAAGAGCCCAGATGTCCACAAATGAATGGATAAAGAAGATGTGGTGTATAGGTATACGATGGAATACTACTCAGCCAATAAAACATTTGCAGTGATGTGGATGGAACTAGAGGGCATTATGCTAAGCAAAATAAGTCAATCAGTGAAAGGCAATTATCATATGATCTCACTCATATGTGGCATTTAAGAAACCAAAACAGAGGATCATGGGCAAGAGAGGGAAAAATAAAACAAGATGAAACCAGAGAGGGAGACAAACCGAAGACATTCTTAATCATAGGAGACAAACTGAGAATTGCTGGTGGGGAGGTAGAGGGGTAATAGGGAGACGTGTATTAAGAAAGGCATGTGATGTAATGAGCACTGGGTATTATATAAGACTGATGAATCACTGACCTCCATCTCTGAAACCAATGATACAATACATATTTTAAAAAATGTTTTTAAATAAACTAAACCTTATAAAAAGTAGTTCATACAAATGAACCAATGACTGAAAATACTATTTACAAAGCATCACAGAAAACTAAGAGGACAAAGACTAATACAAGTTCTTTATCAGCCAAAGGAGAAACGAGAATTTCATCATATCTGAAAGAAATGAGCAGAAACAATCAAATCATCAAGAAGACTATTTAAATGTCGATTTACTCTTACTGTTTTTAATAATGAACTTTGCAGTGTGCCATTATATATTAACTAATTCCTATAAATCATATGTATTACATAGATAAATATATGCATATGGAATTTAAAAATTATAAAAAACAGTCAATCTGATGCCCACGTTGAGCTAATATAAGCACAAATCAATGTTCTCATATTAAAAAGAGGGTAATGAGACCTGTAGTGTCTACTTCACAGGCTTATGAGGGTAACACAAAATAAAAGCTATGAAATTACTCCACAAACTATAAAGGGCTGTTATTATTATTAGAGATGACAAAGGTTTGAATCAATTTCATTTCCTAAAAGCAATCTAATGTCAAGTGCTTCTGATAAAACATTTTGATGATTCAACTACTACAATGTTTCCAAGATTGAATGCAATATTCAAAAATGAAACTGCCTCCAGCCACCAGAATCTAGAACTATTTCTACATCTTGTCCTAGGGAAAATCCTCATCTTGTGCTTCCACACTGCACAGCACAGAAGCCCATATCCAAAGCAGATCACAGACATTTCACTCACAAAGATGACAAAATAAGCAATTCCTAAAATTCAGAAAGTGATTAAGTTTGCTTCATAGCCAATGCTGACAAAATGTAGGGTACTGACATTTTTACTGGAATGAAGGATACATGCTACAAACTGCTTGATATAGGAATTTGCTAAGGAATCTCCCATAATCTTAAATCATCCATTTTGACAGTCTATGCATACCTCTTCTTGAAGACTACAAGTGTGTCCCTTAATTTATGCATATTTCTAACTGTGTACTTTCCCTCTTGAGACGTTACAGACTGCTCAAATGAACTTTGACATCAAATCTCATTTTAAGGAAACATTCACAAGTCTTAGAAAACAAGTTATAATGGACCTACACTGCTTTCTTATAGACTGTTTTACAAAGCATCAAATCTCTGAAGACCCTTAAAAATCAATATGCTGTTTTTCATTTAGATTTCTGCATTACCTGACAATGTAAAAGTAATTCCTGCAGTAAGAGCGACTCTTAAGAGACTACAAACACTGACGCTGCACGTTAGTAGCGTTCATTCTCATAATGTTCAAGGATTTACTCATTTCTTTATTACCACAAGTACTAAGGTATAATTATATTTTTCATTAGGGCTGATTTTTCTTGTGGTTCACAAAATTTTCTTATCTCACAGGTCTCTCCTACTGAAACATTTGGCAGAAGCACTCAGTTGTTTATGAGGAGAAAATGTATAATATCAGCAGATTCTTGGTTAATTAATAAAGTGTCTGCCTCATAAAAGAACTAACATGAAGTATAATTTTGTTCTCTAAGAATGACAGGAATGGGACAAATCTATCGTAAAAACTGTCACAAGAATTAGTCCCTCTCATTAAATTATCCTAGTCCCTTTACTGGGGAAGTTAAGCTGAATGGCACTGTGATAGATATATTTTAAAATCTGAACTACAAACAGAAAGTTTTTAACACTGATTTGTAGAGAATTACTACTTTGAACATTCCACTTTGGCCAGTAATTATACTTTAAAATAGACAAATGACAGTTTCCATAAAATATACAAGACAACAATTTTTTGTTGTTGTTAAAGATTTTATTTATTTATTTGACAGATGGAGATCACAAGTAGGCAGAGAAGCGGCAGAGAGAGAGGAGGAAGCAGGCTCCCTGCTGAGCAGAGAGCCCGATGTGGGGCTCGAGCCCAATGTGGGATCACGACCTGAGCCGAAGGCGGAGGCTCTAACCCACCGAGCCACCCAGGCACCCCCAAGACAACAACTTAAAAATCAGATCACTTTAAAAAGTTCATAAGCCTTTGGGGCACATCCACGGGCTACAGTAACTGATATTCAAATTGGCGACCATGAGACTTTCCTGCAAAGAAAGACGCAGGAACCAAGTTGCTGTGATTTATCACTGTTCCTCAGCTACCAGCACAGTGTTGGGTCCATGGGAGGCATTCAGGAAAAATATGCTGAACAAACTGTTGAATAATATTCCTTATTATATCCTTGTTCAAAAAGGCAAGAAACTATGTTACACACTTTAGGGGGAAAAACTATGTTTAAAATAAATAATATTTTGAACACGTCAACCCTCAACTCTAAAGGGTTAATGGTAAACATACATTTATATGGACCGTCTATAAGCCAGGCACTGTCCTTAAATGATTTGTCAAGTGTTAATTTGTCTTCTAACAATTTTGCGAGGTACCCCGTATTACTATCAGCATCCTTATTTTTAAACAGGTAAGTTAAGGGACGGAGAATTTTGGTAATTCACCCAAGGACACATGATTTGTAAACTGGACAGTCTGGGTTCAAAGTCCAGCATGTAGCGCCAGAATCTGCACCCTGACCATTCTGGAACATTTATTTGATCTTATCTTTTCACTTGGGTATATGCGCTTCCATGTAAAAAAGTCTTCTATTTCAGATCGAAATGTTTTTACGTGGTTCTTCTGCCCTGGAGTTGTATACTATTTATTCCCAACCTGTGGAAAAGGCAAGATTTGAAAAGATTTCTCCCACCAGGAGGCAACAGGGAATTTTTCAGCTACTGCCCAGCACAGCTGAGTCATAGCAGGACACTGATAAAGCCAATTCAGCCTTCTGCCCACAGGGCTCCTCAATGCTTTCATTTCTCCCAGGAACACAATGAAACAGGGTGGTTCCTTCTAATTCATAAATTACCAAGGCTCCATTCCAACTTATATTTCCAATGAGGTTTCCCACAGGTCTACTGTAAGAAATGTTCTATATATCTATACTTATATCTATATCTGGATCTGGATCTAGATCTATATCTAGATCCAGGTCCAGATACAGACATATACATACATACATACATATATATATGTATGTATGTATGTATATATATATTTTTTTTCTTTTTTTTTTGCCATTTCCCCAAGATGCACACACTAGTTCTAAAGTGAGGAGTGAGGGATAGCAGCCCCCTTCCCAACAAGGATCTCACTGCAGCTGACAAATGTTCCCAGACTGGGAGAGATTATTTTGACCTAGATATCTGGTCAGCACTTCTACCCTCTCATTTGTCTGGGGAATAAACCTGTGGATGTGTTAAATAAGTTATCCATAGCTGACTGGGTACTACACTAGGACTCTGGAGACACTGGTGACATTAACATTAATAACTTAACACATTGCTTACTAACAGGTTCAAGGTTAAGGTTATTTTCCATTGTTGGGCCAAAGGTATACATGTTTAAAATGAGGGATTTAGACAAAAAATCTCTGAGTTTCCTTCAAAATACAGAGAAAATCTAAAATGAAAAATTCTGGAAATGTAAATGTAGTGGGTTTTCTTACACAATTATAACAGATTTGTGTCAACTTTCCCTTCACAGACTTGCTGCCTTATCTGAAAAACAAAAATAACAAAACTTTCGCAATGATAAGACTCTACTGACAACTGCATGAAGGCTTCAAAAATAACATCACATTCTGCTTCCAACTCTTGGAATGAAAGGCTGTCGCACCATACTTATTTTATATTATTCTTTTAACATTAATATTTAGTGATTCTGATTAGATGCTCCCAACATATTTTAAGTAGGTTGAGAGTTTACCAATACATTTTCAGAAACCACCTCTTGACTTTTCTTATTATGCCTTTCTTTATATCATTCCTGTCCCATTCTCATGGGGGAAGGGCACTCAATATGGCCAACTCACTGACCCTATTCTATGACTTCCAGGCTCGTTCTAAACACAGTTTCCACATCTAACATATGCGGTTGTTGTTTCACACAATAGATTCCTCAGCTGGCAACTCTACTCCAAAGCTGGAAAGAAAAACCAAACACTTCAATCTGCATTTTATATCAATATCCTTCCAGATCAAAAATTAGAATGTCAAATAACTTGACAGATATTTAACTAAGAGATGTTCCAGTTTTAAGGTTTGAATTTTTGCAAGAAGTGTATTATTTTTGATCTATAAGCCTGATTATACACATCAAGTTTATTTTTATAGTATGTGATAAAATAGACTATTTTTCAGACATGTACCTAAAATTTCTAAGCAACAGAGATCATTAGTTCTCAGGTTTTTTTTGTACTTTCGATCTCAGGACCCTGGGATCATGACCTGAGCTGAAGGCAGATGCTTAACTGACTAAGCCACCCAGGCATCCCTCCAGTACTGTCTTTTATTAACATGAGAAAAGAAAAGTCCTAGCTTCCTATGTTGATCCACTGTAACGGAAGAAATCACTCAAGGTGAGAAGAAAATTTTTAATATTAATATAAATATGCACTACTCCAAAAGTAAATAAACCAACCCATATTGCATTTTAAAAACCTTAGAAAACAGAAGAGGAAAAGCAAACTAATATTGAACTGACAGTATTAAAGTGAAGGGAAAAAAATCATCAAAATCACAACTTTTGTAACTACATCTACCTTTCAGAATTTACAATCTACCTCAGATTTTCCACTGTAGCCAGTTTCTCTAGCTCCTGTTAAAAATTTCAGAAAACACGTACTTCAGACTACAATGACTCACTATGACCAAGATTCTAGTATAAATCAGGCCTGTTGACATATGTATCAGGGGAGGTTGGTCTGGGCTACATTTTAAAATGTAGCTTCTTGGAAGGGAAAGAGCAGGAGACAGAAAAAGAGCCACGAATAAGAGACATCAGTGAATTGTTAAACTCAAAGCAACCTTTTAAATATACCTATAGTTAACAGAACTCACGTTCAAGTGTACGCACTGTTGTCCTGAGGAGCCTGTGAGTGTTCCATGATTCTGAGGTTAGTTTCACTGCCGCTCTTGCTAACACCCCCTACCATTCCCCACCCTGGTCATCACTGCCAGCACTCGGTGCTGGAGCCATCTCACATGCGGATTTTTTTCTAAAAACACAATGGTGTATTTCAACTCAGATCCTGCATCACTTATCTGATTTACTGCCAACAATTCTGCCCTCATAGTAAAAAAAAAAAAACCCAAACCATAATAGTTTTGCATATTGAAATCCCTCTGCCCAGAAGGTTTCCATCCACAGTGGAGAATGAGATGATCACCCCTATTTGTAGCAGTCTGTTCTGCATTTTAAGATGTCTCATTACCTCACAGGCATGATATGGCTAAAAACGAACTAACACTCTTTTGAATCTCCTTATTTCCATGGAGTTGGAAGCTGCCATTCTTAGCAATCAACCCCCATCCACATTGCTTCAATCTGCTTTACAGTGACTGAACGGAGAGGTTTCTCACAGACAGAGTAGAATATGCATATGAGTTGCAATTCATGTATTTCTTTCTTGTTTCCATTTACAGTTTTTAAAAAACCCATACAGATGGAGTTTTTTTTAGAGGATTTTTAGGGCAGTGAAAGTCTTCTGTATGATACTATAATGGCAAATACATCATTATAATTTGTCAAAACCCATAGAATAGGGGTGCCTGGGTGGCTCAGTGGGTTAAGCCGTGCCTTCAGCTCAGGTCATGATCTCAGGGTCCTGGGATTGAGCCCCACATCGGGCTCTCTGCTCAGCAGGGAGCCTGCTTCCTCCTCTCTCTGTGCCTGCCTCTCTGCCTGCTTGTCATCTCTCTCTGTCAAATAAATAAATAAAATCTTTAAAAAAAAAAAAAAACCATAGAATTTACCACATCAAGAGTGACCCTGATTTAAACCACAGACTCTGGATGATAGTGACACACCAGTGTAGGTTCACCAATGGTCAGATGCGCCATTCTGGTGGGAATGTTGATAATTATCCGCATGTGGGGGGGGCAGGGAACACATACGAATTCTATATATATTTCTGCTCAATTTTGCTGTGCACCTAAAAACCACTCTAAAACACAAAGTCTATTTAAAAGGAGAACAGAATCTCTCCTATATGTAGTGCCTTTGCATACCTGTAAGAAGTCACATTACGATAAGACAAAACAGAATATAATGTCACCATCATTGTCATCACCCATCCCCCTTGAATGTGAGAAAAACTTTTGAAGGGATGAGTGGGATATTAAGCAAGATTTAAATAATGAAGCTAAGTAAGGATATTCTGATTAGAGAGAAGGCGATTTTAAGTATCAACATTCGTTTTCAAAAGGGTTACCACATCTTTAAAATAACTATCTAGTTCACATATCAAGCAAAATTACTTCTAACATGCAATCTTGATAATCTTTTTGATAGATTATCAGATATGTACATTTTAATTTGGAGGATTCAATGAAGGCTAGAAAAATTAGGTTAAAATTAGATCTTTGGTTCCTACTGCAGCATTAGTTGCTCTAAAAATATTCTTCAGTTTTCATATGTACATGAGAACAACTCCCAGAACTTTGCATTAAAATTGCTCATGCTTTAAACTGCTGAGAAAACCTCTTAAAAGCAGAGTGACACCTCACTGGAAAGTACAGTTAATTCTGCTAATAGAAAATATATTCTGAAACAAAGAGTAAAAATGAACCCTACAGACCAAACAAACGCACTAAGTTATATCTAACCTTGAAGTTGTAACTACGGCTTCCATGGTGAATTTTATATGCTAATGATAAAAAAAAGAATTAAAGGTCTATACTTTGGGGACTAACAGGCATTTATTCAGACATTTTCTATTTATCAAACTGACAGACCACTGTGCATCTGAAAGCAGCTGATTTCTTTCTGTTTTCCACTAGCCACACCACCCCCCCCACCCCCTCACCCCGCCGGCGAATTCGAGAGACCCATTATAAACAAACCCCGCGCTTGCCACAGCCTCTGAAGACTTCCGTCTCTGGTGTGTCCCGCAAATTAATCTAAAATGTGATTTACAATAATTTCCTCTCTTAAATCAAGAGGAGTCACAGGGAACAGCCTGGAGGAGGAAACTACCAACATTAGGAAGGTAATATTTTAGACCTCTGGTGGGAAAGAGACCCATCCCATTTTCCTTGATTAAAACCACAGAGCTGTTTAACGTGGTTCCTGCATTGGAAAGTAAGTAAAAAAAAAAAAAAAAAGAAAAGAAAAAAAAAAAGTATATATATTAGATATATGCCAAAAGCTTCCATGCTTACATTACAGAGTTCTCACTGTCTCTTTTCTTTAGGGTCAAATTTAGCCCGCTGTCTTTCCACAGAGTTAGGTATGATCCTTTAAAACATAGGACAGTAGCAGGGAAATGTGGATGACACCATCCTTGTCTTGCAGGGACTGCAGGAAAGTCTAGAGACTCATCTATTTTGTTTTCATCTCATTTACATGGAAATACACCCTTAAGTTTCATACTATTATACTGCAAATGAACATTAATTTCTCGGTGAATTTATTTATGCATTTACTTGTCATACTTCAATAATTTTCTTTTAATGTGATCTCAGCGCATATTATAAAACTGCGGCTCTCATCTGTTTGTATTTCCAGAAGACGGAATAAAAAAAATTAGATTCAAGGAAGGGATGGTAGAGTACTGGTTCCAGATTCAATGGACCAATTTTTAATCACCAGCAAATATCTGGTTACTAGAAAATAAATTAATAATTTCGGAAACATACAAACATGAAAAACCCCAGCAGTCCAATGCTCCCGTCTTATTTCAGTGGAGGAGCCTAAGGATCAGAAAGAATAAATGGCTTCTTGAAAGTCACAGGCTAGTTACAGACAGAGCCAGCTTTCCTAATTCAATGTTCAACATATTTTGCCCTCAATAACAGTATAGCAAGATGATCGTTTAAGGCCTGCAGAGTAGGAATTGCAAATCGTATACACCTTCTCTGTGTGTTTACATTCACTCAGTGACATGTATTTCTGCAGCCCAAGGTTATAAACATAGTAAATACCAAGCAGGTATGTAGGGCCTAAGCTTCAAAGCAATCCTGAGGTTCCCAACACTATGAAGTTTTTTAACTTTTGACTGTGCCCAGCCAAAATAGCACCGATGAAGAGAAAACTAGTTTAACTGCTGGTTTACCAGAGCAAATCAGCAGAAATTAGTAAATTTAGGTGGGTCTTAGTCTTTTTTTAAAAAAAAGATTTTATTTATTTATTTGAGAGACAGAGTGCAAGCAAGCATGAGCAGAGAGAGGGACAGAAGAAGAGGGAGAAGCAGACTCCCCACTGAGAAGGGAGCCCGATGCGAGGCTGGATCCCAACCTGAGCCAAAGGTAGACGCTTAACCTACCGAGCCACCCAAGAGCCTCAATAGGTCTTAGTCTTTACACTACTACTCAATTTAGTCATACATTTTTTAATTCATTTGAACAATATTTGCTGAATGCCTACTACGTGCTAAGGATGGTTTCAGACATAGCACAGGCAACAGTGAGAAAGACGAGTCCCTGCCCTCACAGAACTTACAATCAGGTAGTGGAATAAAAAACTAAACATAAACAAATGAACACAATCATTATTTCAGCGCACCGTAAGAGCTACTGAAGAACTCCAGCTTTGTGACCAGTTACCTGCGCGATCAAGCCTCCCAGAACTCCGGGCTCTTTCAAAAACATGGGTTACTATACCTTATCAGATTGAAGAAACAATGAAACAAGGATTTCTAAGTGTCTGGCACTCAGAATAAATTCAATAAATTTCTCTGTTCCCCCCACTCTCCGGGTAGTTTTTCTAATAAAAATAGTAACATTTACAACATGGCACCTGTACTCAGACAGATTTCATTTGTCTCTCTTAATCAATTTTCACATTAAAAAAAAAAAAAAGGACAAAAGAACTGCTTCTAAAGCTCTTTATACGTCAAAGTCTGAATTAAGACCTGGCATTTCTAATTGTTCTGCTTCCTGGAACCATCCCATTTTGACTGTCGAGCTTCTCTCCACAGCTTCTACTGTGTTTCCTTCAGCTCAGACATAAACATGTGCCCAAGTGCAGTAAATCACAGTTAATTGCATGTCTTAAATTAAAAGACAAAAATAATGCACAATTAATTGGGGGGAAATTGTCAATTGGTGGTTGAGTCTCACTTATTACACTTCATGCACAGGATGCACGCCAAGGGTGTGTTCCAGGCAAGGAGACTCAGTTGGCGACGCTAAGCGGGGGAGGTGCATGGCACAAGCCTTCTGCAGAGTGGGCTGGTGCAAGGAATCAGGGGCTGTAGAATATGGACCCTGCAAGTGCTGCACCCAGGCTTCCTGGACAAGGCCCTTCAGTGCAAGCCTGCCCCCAAGAGGGAAATGCAGCAAGCCCCAAAATGGTCATTGGTGAGGGACTGAATGAAGAGGCCTGGGCTACAAAAGGAAAAATCTAAGCTGTTAGAAATTATTTTTTTCACATTTAACAACATGACAAAATGTGCATGGCATATTCTTGGGTGAAAATTGTTTACAAACAAAATGTTTCAGAAAGGCAAAGCATTGAGGATGAGGGGAAAGGTACCAGATAAGGAAACAAGGAAAATGGGAAGGTTTGCTCTGAGCATCTCTAAATTTTCTAATTTTCTAAAACACTTCCTAAGTTGTTTAAAACTGCATTTCAATTTATTCAGAATCTGATATTATAAAATGTCAGCTTTAAAGACTCAAAAGAATCTTTTAAGATAAACTTACCTGACAATTATAATAAAAGAATTGCCATAAAATTAAAAAATAATCCCTAGTAAGCACTTACATATAATCTCATTATACCCTTGATCATACAAACAAAATCAACTTCGTAAAATGTATTTAATAAATATACAAGAAAAGCATGTTCGATAGAATTAAATGTTCAAAGCAATTACTTACTCCAACATATACCTTACAGTATATTATTAAAAAACCAAAAGAAAATCACTACGAAGCCTTATTAATTTACTGATACTGACAACTACAAAATATGCTCACAGCAAATCCAATAATCCTGTATTTGAGGAACAATAAATCTCTTCTTCACCCAACTACTCTCCCATTATTTCCTACTCTGTAATAGAAAGACCTTATGTCTGGCCACCTTGTATTATTCTGATGCTAAAATGTGGCAATAAACCACACACACACGCACACACACACACACACAAATGTGGCAATAAACTACACACACACATACATACACACACACAGAGTTTCATCATCTCTACCAACTAGACGGGAATGACACTTTTGCAATATATCACTCGTTATGCTAACTTTTCTTCTATTTCAATTTTATAAGAAAAGAATACATAAAACACAACAGAGTAGATTCATTCCAAAGGTACTGAACAGTCTACTAACCTTGGAATAGGAAATAGACATTTCTTGCTCTTTTATTTATCGGGAGGTGGGGTGGGAAAAGATAATCATATTTCAGCAAAAGCCTGTATCTCAACCTCAGGCATGTTTATGTCCCCAGGGTAATATTTCCATTCCACTCTTAATGGAACAAATTTCTAATCAGAATATGTATTCAAAAATAATTGAGGCAATGCGATGTCAACGTATCACGCTGCCATCAGCATCCCTGGCGCCGGGAATTGACTCGGCACCCTCTCCGCTGTGACAGTGCCAGGCCGAAGCAGGAATGTCACACTTGATGAGGGGAAGAGAGCTAGCAGGGATGATACAATTTTGCTTCCCTTTGTGGGCTCAACACAGAGTCTGGAGGAAAGCTTCCAAGCTGGAAGAGGCCAACCTCAAAACTCTGAGGAAGGGATGACTTCTAATGACTGAAAACCACAATTTTTAAATCAGAATCTGTGTCTACTTTTATAAAGCTATTGAGAATTCTTGAAACAGTCATTTCTGGAAAACTTAACCTTGGCCCTAGATTTTTAAATTATTAAAACTGCTGGGCAATATACAGTATTGAATGTATTTTGTGATGCCCCAGAAAAGTCCAGAGGCCTAAGTTCAGGTTTCTTCAAGTCTGACAACAAATTGATAATTGTGAAAACTGGGTGATGGGTTAGGGAAGGGTTCCTTATACTATCCTCCTGCTTTGGAATGCGTTTGACATTTTGCATAATAAAAGGTGAAAAAAATTTAGATTTCTTTCAATATATTTCGTGATCAAAACTGAATTGACTTTTCCTTTAGAAATACATGAGATCTGATTTATGCTTATGATTATTCAAGACTCTAACAAGCAGTGTGAATTTTTAATAATGCTACGAAGCTTGATGTTGATCATTTAAAAAAAAAAAAATTCCTTCAATCTTCCAAAAAATGTTACCATGATCTATAATGATGGAAGAAGAACACCTAAACAAATGCAGTGCCACCATCTGCCTGGCATTCTCACAGTGTGACAAAATAGACTGGTAATTAACTGCTTTCCTACCGAAATCTGCCAGCTTTAACTCCCCCGTGTCACTGATCAGAAGGTTCTGTGGTTTCAGGTCTCTGTGCAAAATATAACGCTGGTGGATGTAAGACAGCCCTCGCAGCAACTGAAATAAAAACAACTGAAAAAATAGGGAGACAAAAGTTAAAATCTGAACACAGATAAAAGCCAGTTTCTACATACAGTCTGCCAAGCACTTGTATTTGGTAAAAATGGGTACCCATCACTAAATTTTCTACCCAAATTATTTAAGGAGAACATGCATAAAGGTATGGAAATTCCTAGTTCGTTAACAAGTAAATCTGAAATTTTATACGGGCTTATTACGTCAACCCAGAGTAATACCCTCCCCAGCCAGGAATCTATAATCCAATCTGTACTCTGTAACTTGGGTGAAATGTAAAGAATCGATTCTTGATAATATCTGATTTCCTCAGGCTTCTATTGATGCTTGAGACACGGGGAAAAAAAAAATCTATCCATAACATTATCAATAGAAGCAGATTTTTTTACCAAGTTTATGTAAATGTGCACATATTTAATTCCATAGAAAGTACATAAACATGTTATCCAGTGATTCACCCATTAACATGCTTTAAGGAATGGAAAGATAAGATGATTTCAATAATTAAAACAAAACAGTCACATGGCCCAATTAATACTACATTGTAATTATACTGCTTTTGCACATATGGCCATAGAGATTAGGCTGTTGCCTAAAGACAGACATGCACCTTCACTGATTATAAAGCAGACCCATCTGAAAGGAAACAGAAAACAGAGAAACCAAGAATTTAAGAGCAATACTTTTATAAGAAATAATTTTAGGAAGTGACTGATGGCCTTCTGTGTTTAGTTTCATACTGGATCATATCAAATATTCCTATTTTGATAATAGCAAAATGTGATTTGCGAAGGTGTCCAATATTCTGTTTATGAAAAAGGAAATATTTTATTTTATTCACTTATCCATTCATTTAGTTATTTTTAATATTTTTATTTATTTATTTGACAGAGCATGAGAGAGATCACAAGTAGGCAGAGAGGCAGGCAGAGAGAGAGGGGGAAGCAGGCTCCCCACTGAGCAGAGAGCCTGATGCAGAGCTCCATCCAAGGACCCTGAGACCATGACCTGAGCCGAAGGCAATGGCTTAACCCACTGAGCAACCCAGGCACCCCATTTATTCATTTATTTTTAAGTAGGCTCCATGCCCAGCACAGATCCCAAAGAGGGGCTTGAACTCATGACCATGAGACAGAGACCTGAGCTCAAATCAAGAGTCGGACACTTAACTGACTGAGCCAGCCAGGTGCCCTGAAAAGGGAATTATTCTAAAACTACTTACTTCACAAAATAATCCTAATAATTTCTAGTTTTTAGCAATGAATCTTTTTTTTAAGATTTTATCTATTTATTTGAAAGAGAGTGAGAGCGAGAGATATCACAGAGGAAGAGAGAGAGGCAGACTCGCCATTGAGAGGGGAGCTGATGCGGGACTCGATTCCAGGACCCTGAGATCACGATCTGAGCCGAAGAGAGACATTTAACTTATTGAGCCACCCAGATGCCCCTAAAAATCAATCTTTTAAAACACAAAAGGAAAACAATGTTTTAAGTGCCATCGATATTCCAGTCTACATAATTAGCTAGTGAAAAAAAAAGCAGTTTCAGGGAAATTAGTATGAGTTAGTTGCCAATGATTGATGATATAAGGATTACAAAATACTTAAATGGAAGAGACTTGCAACTCCTCGAGGGCCCTGGAAGCTGGCATTTCTGGACTGCTTTCCAACCTGTGGGTGGCTATAAAAGCCAGGTATACTTTTTACAGGGTGGATACATTGAAATCACACAAAGATAAATTCAGTTCAAAATATTTGTACATGATGACATCCTATGGAGCAGTGAAGGCTCAGGGTCATTATTTCCACAATCTCAGCATCAGAAAGGAAAAGTCTGTTCTGTGTTAGCCTAGATTAAATTAGTGGCTCAAGAACCTCAGGAAGCAAACATCCCTCTAGCCTCCTCCCCTCAATCCTCCCTGTGTGGCAGATGAAAAGACTTACCACTATGGCCAGCAGCTTCCAGCTTCATTCTTTACCCCTAATACCCCCTCCATCCTGAAGCCTAAGTTTACAATTTCTACAAAAATCCATTTTCCTTCAGTTTAGAAGGGAAAAAGTCAGCCAATAAAGCTACTTTGTGTTTTCAAAAGCTTAAAAACAAAAGGCAAAAGCAGACCACATAATGAACTTGATTGCAAAAAATGAACTGATTTTAAAAAGAAAGTTCAGCCTTCTGCCAGGAGCTAACTGACCTTTAAGGGCCCAGCAGAGACTTACTGGAATGTGACCGCCTATTTAACTGTGGCCATGAGTCTCACTTTCACAGACAGCAAGGGCCAACTGCCATTCTATGGATGGATCAGAGAATACAAACCTAGTCCGTAATGATTTTAATGACAGAGGTACTACGATCATCATCTCTGTAGTTGTGATAAGGAAACTGAGCACAGTTTCTCAAAGTCGTACAGCAATTAAGTGGCAGAACTAGGACTCGATCCCAGGCAGTTTGATTCCAAAGTCCACAATCTTGACCACTTCACTGTAGGAATCTTGGTCAGAAGTCAACAAAGTAGACAAAATGTTGACTCAGAAGCTGCTTCCTCTAACTGACAGGATCAAGTCTAGGCATATAATACCACAGCCTTCTAGGCTGCTGAGTGAGCCGTGGGGCCGGCTGGGTGCTTG
Source organism: Neogale vison (assembly GCF_020171115.1). Classification (NCBI taxonomy): domain Eukaryota; kingdom Metazoa; phylum Chordata; class Mammalia; order Carnivora; family Mustelidae; genus Neogale; species Neogale vison. Next base: position 158,574,194 of record NC_058094.1, on the reverse strand, counting down.
GGCTCTATGTTCCCTGACTTCAAGCAATCTCACCCACCCCCACGCTGAGCACAGGGCTCTTCAAGCCTTTACCCTTATTGTTGCCTCTTTTCTGACAAAAAAAAGCCCCCTTTCCCCACTGCCTGTGATTCCCCAGATATTTCTTAGGTCTCATCTCAAGAACCACTCTTCCCCAGAGCCTGCTGTGACCACGTCCCCAGGCCCTACTCCCTCCACAGGTGTGTGTGAGATGCTCCTCCCGCTGTGCTCCAGGGGCGGCCTCTGCGTGTGTCTACCACATATCTAGCACCCCGCCTCTCACAGGCTGTGTGCCTTAACCATCTTCCTAGCCCGGGCACGCAGCTGACACTCCTACACCAGTAATGTGATTACTGAGCTGAATTTAGAGACATCTGGATGAAGCAGATACAAAAATAACAGATAGGGAACAATGCCATGGGATTTTCTAAACACTAGGGGTAGAAGTGGGTAAAATCAGACAGTCCCAAAGGGCTCTTCTTTTAATACCTTTACTAATTAGTGAAAATATATAATCCTCATGCTAATAGAGAAGCTATTCAAATGGGATACCATATTAAAGGAGATTAAGAAAACTGGTATCAGGGAAGGAGGCAACTACACACTCCAATTACAACTGTGTACATGACAAACGAAGCCCAGACAAAATGAATACGGCCCCAAACAGGGTCCGAGCCCCCAAACAAATTTTAGCTCTTCGAGCAGCACACAAAGTTAAGTCAAAACAAATCTCCATAGAATAAATTCATTTGGGATTTATTAAGTGCCAACTGTGTGCCAGGCCAGGTGCTGTCATGCACGAGGGATGCAAAGACGAATAAGGTATTAGATGGAGTCCCTGGACCCCAGGAGCTCACAGCTCACTGGGTATGAGAGACACACAAGCAGATGGCTACCACTTCGAGAAATCTGCACTGTGTCAGCAACACAAACTGAACGTAACTTAAAAAAAAAAAAAAAAAAAGGATCCGCCATAAGATGAAGAGCCACCTGTGGAAGGGATAAATCAGAGCAATCTTGTCACTCATCATAATGTAAAGTTTTCCTAGGACATCAAACTGAACAGTCCCTGGATGCACAACTTGAAATGATGTGTTATATTGACAGACCTCTTGCTACCCTGGGGGAAAAGACTCAAGTGACCAAGCAAGCAGGTCACTAGATAAGTTAAGAAAGACCCAAATAAATGAAAAGACAATGTATAAAAATAGAAACCTACCAACTCATCATAAAAATAATGGTGGGGGGGGACAACAGTACACTTTACTAAAAACATTAGAAAAGTTGGTGTTTTAGCAGTAATATTTAAATGTACTTAACAGAATAGGCACTGGTAGCTGGGGGAAGGCTGTAAGGAAGCAGTGGCCTGGCTAAGTTAAATAGAATGAGCAGAGCTCATTCTCTGTGGCAATGTCTTAAGAACTCACATCTTGGAAATCTCTTCTGTTAGATAAGCAGGCAAATACCTAACTTTCTCACAGAAATTTTTGAGAAAACCACCCAACTTGATTGTATTAAATCACCATACAATAACCTATACTTGATCTTTTTGAAAAACCAGAGGGACAGTGTGAGGACAAGAAAGACCACCAAAGAGGGGGCCACAGGCACAGAAAAAGGTACAAATCATCTTTGGTATTTGCTAATAAAACTTGGTACATATCGATGGAATCTCAGCAACTGAAAGTTGACTCTAATTGAAAAGCTGTTCCGAGTACTCTACATGTATCATTCAATCCTTTCCGTCAATCATCTTGTATTTTTTTTCTTTTCTTTTAATTAAGAAAACTAAGCCCTAGACGCACAAGAAACTTACTCCAAGTAATTCGTTCATCACTCAGCGTGTGTGAACTTCCCATGATATCATCTTAAAAGGGGTTGGTGCTTGATAAATGCATGGATGAACACAGATGTAGACCCAATATAGCAAAAGTGCTTTTCCTAAGTGAACCCAAGTTTGTTAAAGTCTCAATTCGTATGTAACATAATGAGTATATAATTGCTGAATTTGTTTTTGCTATTTAAAATCCTCTCAGAAATTAGTAACATGGCTTTATAGGTATTGAAGTTGATTAAGTATTATCAACAGATATGAAACTCTCTCCCCATCTTTCTAGTATAGTAGCCATAAGGTCTTCCTAAAAATATGTTGTCACCTCAGGATATTCTCTTCAACTTTATAAAAGGAGATTCCTCCAAATTCTTCAATATAACCACTGAGGATTTATACTCTAGTTTGAATATGTTCACTTTCTGTAGTACAAACCCCAATGGGAAAATGCCTTAAATAGCAATGATCTGATGAATGGGGACATTTTTGCCGGCAGCAGATCTATCTATAGCCCAGTTGTCCTGTCATCTCTGGCAGGATGCTCGTATTCTCCGTGCCATGCTCTATACTTCTTGGGGACAGACTTTAATACTTCATCTATTCCCTTATGAAACTGTTTAGGTTTTAAGTAGGTAAATAAAAAAATCAAGATAAGGCCTTTAATCAAAAAAATCTTAGGTGGGTAAAAGGCATACATTGTTGGACTCAGTATATCTTATTACCCAGAAGAATTATTGGCACTTACAGTAAACAAGATTTATATTCCCTTCCCTTTCAAAGTCTATAGATGTGTGATTGGTGGTTAGAGTCATTAGGTTCTATGAATGGTCTGAAATGCATGGGTTATTTAATATATGTGGTTCACCTTCATATGAAATGAAGCACAGGGAACATCTTAACAGATTTTCATGGGTCAAGTTTCTTTAAGGAGTGTCTAGAGTCTCTTGGGGCTTACAGGAGGCTTATTAGAGCTATTAGCAATGGACCCTATGCCTTATGGTATACAACCAATTCTCAGAAAGACATTTAATGTACTTTTCTGCTCCCTAGGAACCAAGTTTAACATCTCTGGATCTCAAATTTCTCATCTTGAGAATGACTGACTGAGTCTTAGATACCTTTAATAGTCATTCCCCTTGTAATGCACCATTTCATAATTTTTTGATAATAGAAATGAAAGGAACTCACAAATAAAAGAGCTGTAATACTGCCATTTACCAAGTGCTTTTGATGACAGACATTGTGCTAAATATTTTACACTCACTTAGATAATTTAATCCTCCCAACACCTCTGCCAGAGAGAGGTTATTATCCCTATTTCACAGATAAAGAAACAAAGGCTCAAAGAAAATAAATGAATCAGCTAAAGGGCCACAGAGCAAGAGGTAATACTAATATTTGAACCCATTTTTGTCTTGTTCTGACACCCAGTAATTAAGTGTACTGCTTGTGTACTGTTTGATTTTTTTTTAAAGTACATATGCTCTTTGCTTGAAGTAGTTATACATGGTATGAAACTAAGGCTAGAAAAATGACAGTGGCCAATAAACCAAAGCTTATTATTCATAAATACTTCAAATAACATGTTCCATGTTTACCACTATATTGTTTAAAAACCCAAAGGCGGTGCAAACATGAAATTACCGGGACCTCAAACTTTTTGGAGGTAAAAAATAATTAGAAACTTTGAGACCCCAAAACATTTGAGAAATGTCAAAATATTTTACAATATACATCAGATAATGGTACCATTACAATATTAGGTCTTCTGAAAATTTTAAAGGCCCCAGTGTGATTCGGCATGACTCATTCCATTTAGGTGAGTTTCTAATGTGCAAATACCTAATGCAAATACCAAATCCTAATTGCAAATACAATGTACAGAATTCATGCCAAACAGGTCCTACAAAACATCATTGCAGTTTCATGTATTAAATTTTTTTGAAAAGAATTCTTAGCATGTCATATGGAGATGTAAGGGAGCCAAAAACAAAGCTCCAGATATTCAATATTACGGTATAATTTACATGTCACTTTGGACATCCTTGACAGTGTGAAATGTGCTACTGGGGCGAGTAAGACACGAATATCCATGCCCAGCCATCAGTCTGTAGCTGTATACTTTTTTGCCATGTACTACAGATAGGTACAGTTCCTGGAAAATCTGAGTCCCAGGAGTAATTTGTCTTGCTACTTATTATCCTTTTTGAGATCTTCCGTTTAGTTTTTTTCTTCTTTATTCCATTCTCTCGAGGTCCTGCGATACATAACATTTTATCATTTCCAGATAATGTAGCAATTATTTAATTTACTTTCTCTGAGATATTTACACATTAATATCTTATTCCTAAAGATGGTAATTTTCTGGAGAGGAATAACTCCAAAAATGAGAATTTCAGGTATTTGGGCAAGCTCTTGTGGGAAAGATCTTGCACACTTTCTGTGATCTTTGCATATTCCAGGGAAGGTGGCCTCCCATTCTGCCCTCTCTTCTGGCCTCAGTGCAATGGTAGATACCAGGCAAGGTGCACAAAGACACCCACCTTAAGAAGCAGATCGAAACCATGGGAACCAGAGCGGGGATGCTTACGGGGATTCAAATGGCATTTCAAAGACAGATCTTTGTTCTGTCAAATTCCTTGAAAGAAGCTCTAATACCATAAGTAGGTGTCCAAGTTATCAGGGTTTGTGTATATGATGAAGCAAGTTGGTAGAAATGAGGATAAGAATTTCCCTTTAATAAAGTTGGTTAATAGCCTAAAATTAGTATTAGAATTATTCCCTAGCGAGGTAGAAACAAAATGGTCAAACTTAGGCTACTGGCTTTAATAGTTACCTAACATTATTTTCCAAGAGAAAAACTGAAACAGTTGTTTCAAGGAATTCAAATAATGTAATCTTAAGACCTGTTGTTATCAGGTTTCTCTTTGTCCGTATAGCTCAGAATTATGCAACTGACCTGACTGATACACACTTTTTAGAACTAAAAGGAATAACATGAAATACAAATTTTTCTCATTTGTGAATGTATGTTACTCTCCCCTAACTAAAGGGTCATTCTTTTTTACACACAATGATAAGTAATAAATAAATAAATGAATAAGTTTAAAATGGCTTTAGTGCTTTAAGTAACATCTTAGACCCTAATCAACATGAAGTATCTTAATATCAATTGATAAGACTAATACAACTTTCTAAAAAGGAGAGAGAGCCCAGAAATGAACCTATGCTTATAGGTTCAACTAATCTGTGACAAAAAAGGCAAGAATATCCAATGGAAAAAAGACAGCATCTTCAATAAATGGTGCTGGAAAAACTCAAAGAGTTACCTGCAAAAGAATGAAGCTGGACTAATTCCTCGAAACATATACAAAAATAAACTTGAAATGGATTAAAGGCCTAAATATAAGACCTGAAGCCATAGAAATCCTAGAGGAGAACACAAGCAGTAATTTCTTTGACATTGGCTACAGACACATTTTTCTAGACATGTCTCCTCAGGCAAGGGGGGAAAAAAGCAAAAATAAACTATTGGAACTACACCAAAATAAAAAGCTTCTGCACAGTGAAGGAAAACATCAACTAAACAAAAAGGCAACCTACTGAAATGAAAAGTAGTATCTGCAAATCATATGTCTGATTAAGAGTTAATACTCAAAATATATACAGAACTTATACACCACACACACACACACACACACACACACACACACAGTCAACCCAATTAAAAAATGGGCAGAGGACTTGAATAGACATTTTTCAAAAGATACCCAGATGGTCAAAAAACACATGAGAAGATGTTCAACATCACTCATAATAAGAGAAATGCAAATTAAAACCATAAGGAGATATAACCTCACACCTGTCAGAATGACTAGAATCAAAAAGACAAGAAATAACAAATGTTGGCGGGAAATGGAGAAAAAGGAAACCTTGTGCACTGTTGGCAGGAATGCAAACTGATAGAACCACTATGGAAAACAGTACGGAGAGTCCTCAAAAAGTTAAAAATACAAACATCATATTATCCAATAATACCACTATTGGGTATTTACACTAAGAAAATGAAAATAATAATTCAAAAAGATATATGCATCCCTATGTTTACTGCAGCATTATTTACAATAGCCAGGGTACAGAAGCAATCCATGTAACCAGTGATAGATGAATGGATAAAGAAGAGATGATGGGGGGGTCACCTAATTGGCTCAGTCGGTTAAGCCTCTGTCTTTGGCTCAGGTCATGATCTCAGGGTCCTGGGATAGAGCCCTGCATCAGGCTCTCTGCTCAGCAGGGAGCCTGCTTCCCTCCCTCTCTCTGCCTGCCTCTCTGCCTACTTGTGATGTCTCTCTCTCTCAAATAAATAAATTTTTTTAAAAAGAGAAGAGATGGTGTGTGTGTGTGTGTATATACAAACTAAATGTCCAGCAAAATATGAATCATACACACAAACATGCACTTACTGGAATATTACTCAGCCATAAAAAATGAGATCTTGCCATTTGTGACAGCAAGGATGGACCTAGAAGGTATTATGCTAAGTGAAATAAGTCAGTCAGAAAAAGGCAAATGCCATCTGATTCTACTTATATGTGGAATCAAATAAATAAACAAACAAACAAGAAGAAGAAACAGACCCATAAACAGGAAACTGGTGGTTGCCAGAGGGAAAGAGAGTGGGTAGTTGGACAAAATGGCTGAAGGCGAGTGAGAGGTACAGGTTTCCAGATAAAAACAAAATAAAATTACAATTAAAAAGAAGAGAGAGGGGTGCCTGGCTGGCTCAGTGGGTTCTGCCTTCGGCTCAGGTCATGCTCAGGGTCCTGGGATCAAGCTCTCTGCTCAGTGGGGAGCCTGCTACCCCACTCTCTCTGCCTGTCTCTCTGCCTGCTTGTGATCTCTCTCTCTCTCTCTATCAAATAAATAAATTAAATTTTTTTTTAAAAAAGGAGAGAGAGAGATGCACACTGAAAAACCGACAAAGATGATAAACCTTGAGTCGAAGGATCTTAGAGAAAGCTCACACACATAAGCTATAACAGAAAAATTTCAAATGGAATGAAGGGAATACTTTGAATTTGGATATAGTGATCAACAAACCTCTCTTTATATCCTGTCAGAGAGGTCTCAAATAATAGGAATGGATACATTAATGCATTCTATGAGATGTATGGGCTAGTAACATGAAGGCTCTACCTGTCCAAAAATCAAGAAAAATCCTTGGTAGTGTGTACATAACTCTATTACTTAGGCCGATTTCCCTCCTGGGTCCTCATGTTTGTCTTAGAAAACATGCAAACAAAGGGGTCAAGTGCAGGACCCATCTTAAATGAGAGAGAGGCAAGGGGAATGGCTGGAAGCTTAAAACCCAGAAGGATATACCCTCACTGGGTACTCCCCAAGCTGGGTAATTTCATCTTACAAGTATCTGCCATCTTACAAAACAACATAGAGCGTATTTCCAGTCACTGCTTTCATCAATCTTTGGGGTGATTTCTTTTCAATCAGGGCTTTAAAGCACTCCTAAGAAAGACTCTGCCATTTAATTAGCTGCCTTGATTCCTTTGTCTGATCCAGAATTTTACAACCAGTCAGCAGATGATGCCAAAGATACAAAAGACATGATCTGAACAACTGAAAGCGGCTTAGTATCTTCACCAGAAATTCACTACTGAGATCCCTCCCAAATGTCTAGCAAAATACGAATCAACCCATGGAGTTTCACTTTCTTTTACCATTTCTTTTATTGTTAATCCTTCACTTTCTAGATAGGGAAGATTATTTTGTTACAATAAAAATAGGATAAAAATGTTCAAAAGAAACCTGGACAGGTGCTGAGACTAAAGCACTCTTTAATATCTTCATGAAATAATCATATTTCCCAAAATACAGAATGAGAAAAGTCTCTATAAATTCACAGTAATGCATAGTAGGAAATCATTACTAGCTAAATGAGAGCTCTAATACAGAGTATGGAGAAAATCAGGTGTTATCTGATTTTCTATTTGAACATTAGAAAGTCTCATTTAGGAATCAATTCTTGGTGCCATCTGTATAAGACAATCTTAATTTGGCATAACATTATTCTGACTCTTATACACCTGCTTGTTCCCTGGGCTATGAAAGAAAAATAGTGATTTTTCGAGCATAATAATCCTCATATCTTTTTAATTAATATAGATACTGAAATTTTAAAAAATGAAACTCAGCATTATTCCAGTAGGATTTCAGATATTTCAGAGAATGAGCCACAGTATTCACAATTACTTTGGTTATTTTGGGTTATCCCAAAACAATTCTGTTAAAAAAGTGCAAATGCATTTTTGCAAGGACTCTTCTAGAAAAGCCATGAGGATAACATGGAAATGACAGTACATTACAGAAAAACACAGAAAGATCCAATATTGTCATGATATTAAGATTCATGCATCTACATTTCTAGGTATCAGCTGGAGACAAGAGCCAATTAATCTTTTTTTTCATGAACTTTAATTTTCAGTCTCTCATGATTGTTAATTTTTAAAGAACATATAAAACACTGAAAGAAGGACAAAATTTAGACTGTTATAGTCATTTTCTTTACCACAATGATCAATCTGTAAATCACTGAGAGTTATAAAGAATACCAGTCCTGCATTCAACTCAACTATGGTAGCCAAAATTTAATAAAATTCAGAGTAAATGGCTTAAAGGGGGAAAAAATAAACTACCCTCCCCCCAAAATTCTAACCAGTTTCTGACATACCAATTATGTTCTAGCAATTGGTTGCTATACCTTTAATCATCATAAATATTTATAACAAGGACAATGTCCTCAGGCTTTTGATTGAGATTTTAAATTGCCCTCTAAGTAATTAACTGCTAAAATTACCCATTTGTCTAAAATTGATATTATGCTAAGAAACAAACCATTAGTTAATAGTGAATATTTATTTTACAATGTCTTATTGAGAGCAGACACATTTTGTGGGTAGAACAGCACAGTGATTCTAGAAATTCAGTTAACATTGATAATTTTTGCTATGAGTTTATTCCAGTACTTACTAGGAATATACATCAAGCAAGATAAAACTTTTAACAGATGTTTTGCTGGGGATCAGGATGAAATTACTGTAGAATATCCCATGCTTTGTTATGAAATCACGAGTTATGCACCATTCCAGTTGTTTTTTTTCCCCCTTCATTTTTCAATGATGCATCATTTTTGTAATGCTTGAAATTTTATCTGATTCCCATTAAGAACAATCTCAGTTCTTAGATACATGACATCCTATATTACCATAAACAAGTATATATGAAATGTAAACAAAAATATGTACATTTTTAGAATCCAAGATAAATGTTTCACATATATTGTCTTGCTGTCCAATAAGTAAACCAAAACTCAAAATAACCAGATTTAGGGGCAAAGGCATGTGATCACTGTACTTTCTTTCTCTTCACCATAATGAATATTCAGTATTTATGACACTGCTATCATTTAATTATCTACAAGCTATTTAGGCAAACACAGAGCTTTGGAGTTATTAAAGGACATGCTCTTTCAACACAATAGTTTATCTCACCTGGTTTTAACATCTCCTTAAATTTACAGAGAACCATTACGAGGTCTTATTTTAGCTCAACTGTTGTGTTTTTTGTTCTTTTTTAATGAACATCTAGCTCAGCATTATGAACAGCTGTTAACTTAGTAAATATTATCCTTATGCTCTTCATTTTGCATTCATAGATTTAAGTGACAATAAATATCACCACATGAAAAAAATACGTTAATACATCAAACAGAAATGCCCGTGGGGCATCTGTCACTATGTCATAGTCAGACGTCTTTGAGAATAATTTCACCTGCAGTGCAGACCCTGAATGTAACCCTGGAGGAGAGCATTGTGTCTAAGCAGGTGAAGAAGAAAAGCCAGTGCGTAATTAGGTGAGTGGCCTCCCATGGAAACCAACATGGTAATAAGGGCCTTCTGCGGCCGTGCACTGCAATTCAGATGCCAAACACAGGCATTAACAAGTTGCATTCTATTTTTTAACTTCCCACACCATCAGAGAAGGTAGAAGTATTATCTTCAATATGAAAATGATGACAAACCTATGTGACTGAGTGCATATAAAGTCAAATAATAAGCTAATTACGGTAATTTGATGTATTAATCATGTGGTGTAGGGAAAAGAACTTTGAACAAAGTGTCAAAAAGCCCTTTCTAGAATGCTAATCCTGGAAGGAGCTTACTTGGTTACAGCAGATTCACTTAAAGAGGTGTTTTTCTTTTTTAATTATACCAATATTAATGTTTCAATGTTATGATTGTGTAATTGTTACTTATACCTGAGCCATCAAGCTTACTATGAATATTTTTCTTCACCCGCACAATAATTTGTTTTTCCTGGTGTTAGTGATGATCTAGTTCTTTTGTTTATTGGCTTGTTTTCCTTCAATTTTCTTTATAGTTACAGCTAATTTAATGCCAAACTCTTCTCCCACCTTGGAAATCTGCTCGAACATGTTAGTTGCTCCACCTAACAATTTTCTCTTCTTGGAAATCTCTTCTGGCAACTTCTAACCTTCTCTAAAAGGACCAGTGGGCTACTCTCCTGACATGATGCGTAACTGTCATCCTGGGATTCTTTTCAACACTGTTCTGAAAATCCCCTGCATCGCTCTCCTGTGCTAGCCTCTATTATTTGGTTTCTTTCTCTTCTCTGCCTTGGTTTATACCCTGAGGTCTAGTGGAGTACATCCTTGAGTAGCTTCCTGAGGAAGGATGCTAGGGCGGGCATATTTTTCAACTTCTTGAAAACCTGAAAATAATTATTTTATTCCCACTTTACTTGATAGTTTGTACAGAACACTAGGTTGAGAGAATAATTTTATTTATTTATTTTTAGTAAGCTCTACATCCACTATGGGGCTTGAACTCATGATCCTGAGGTCAAGAGTCACATGTTCTTCCAACTGGCCCAGGCGGGTACCCCAAAAGAACAGTTTTAAATCTGAACCATCTGCAGCCACTTTGGAAAACAGCGTGGAGATTCCTTAGGAAATTAAATATAGAGCTACCCTATGACCCTGCAATTGCACTACTGGGTATTTACCCCAAAGATACAAATTTAGTGAAAAGAAGGGCCATCTGTACCCCAGTGTTCATAGCAGCAATGGCCATAGTTGCCAAACTGGAAAGAACCAAGATGCCCTTCAACGGACCAATGGATAAAGAAGATATGGCCCATATGTACAATGGAGTATTGTGCCTCCATCAGAAAGGATGAATACCCAACTTTTGTAGCAACATGGATGGGACTGGAAGAGATTATGCTGAAGTGAAATAAGTCAAGCAGAGAAGGTCAATTATCATATGGTTTCGCTTATTTGTGGAGCATAAGTAATAACATGGAGGACATGGGGAGATGGAGAGAAGTGAGTTGGGGGAAACTGGAGGGGGAGACGAAGTATGAGAGACTGTGGACTCTGAGAAACAAACTGAGGGTTTTGGAGCGGAAGCAGGTGGGAGGTTGGGTGAGCCTGGTGGTAGGTATTATGGAGGGCACGTATTGCATGGAACATTGGGTGCAGAGCATAAACAATGCATTCTGGAGCACTGAAAAGAAATTTAAAATAAATAAATAAAAATTAAAAAAAATTAATCTGAACCTTTTAGCCACTTCCCCAATGCTGTCCCCCTTCTGGTGTTGCTGTTGAAATACCTAATGCTTTTGTGATTCTTGGTCCATTGCAATAATGCCATTTCCTCTGTAGTACTTTTCTCTGAAACCAGTGTTCTGAAATTTTGCAATAAGGAATCTTATTGTCAGTCTATTTTCATTAAATGTTATGAGCATTTAATGGATGCTATTCATCTTGAAATTCTATCCTTCACAGCTGGAAATAGTTTAATGATTATTACCTTAATGATTCCCTCCTGTCTATTTCCTCCAATTATTCAGATGTTGGATATCCTGGACTGGACTTCTAATTTTTTTTGACTCTTTCTTTTTCATTTTTTAGATTTATGTTTTATGCTCTATTTTCCTGGCGTATTTCTTCAACATTATCACCCACCTTTTTTTGTTAGTTTTTATTTCTGTCCTCATATTTTAATTTTTTAAAAAAGATTATTTATTTATTTATTTGACAGACAGAGATCACAAGTAGGCAGAGAGAGAGGAGGAAACAGGCTCCCTGCTGAGCAGAGAACCCAATGTGGGGCTCGATCCCAGGACCCTGGGATCATGATCTGAGCCAGAGGCAGAGGCTTTAATCCACAGAGCCACCCAGGTGCCCCCATAATTTTAATTTCTAAAGCAACTTTCTGTTCACTAAGTTCCTCTTCTTCAAAATAGCCTATATTCTTGTTTTACAGATATACTATTATTATACGTCTTGGAGAAGACTGAAAATTTTTGAAGTCTTCTTTCCTATCTTTCTCTAATTAATGCATACAACTTTGGTTCCTCCAAGCTACTTGTTTGTCAAAGGGGATCTTCACTGTAGAGTTACCTGGATTCTTCTGGTCTGTTCTCTTGGACTGGTCAGATTATCCACAAAAGTCAGCAGAAATAGGTCTGACACTGCTTCTTGAAACACCACTGGCTAGACTCTGTAGCTCATGCTCTTCCCTATGGCACCCACCTCCCAGTGCCTGCCCACTGTGACTTCCTACCTCTCTGTCAGAGTGGGGAGCCATGGGGGAAAGCAGACTGTAAGGCTGTGAGAGGGAAACAGGCCAGGATTGACAGAAAGCACACATATCCTGCAGGGGTAAAGCCAGGAGGATCCCAGGGAGGGTGAGGGGACACTGTGGGTCATGGGAGGCACCGTGGGCTCTCAGCCCTGGGTCTAAGCAAATGCCCATCATTCCCTTATTAAAGGGATTTTGAAATCTGATTCTGATTCTGAAAGAGAGAAGAGAGAATATATAGAGACAGAGAGACCTGCAGGTGACTCTATCATGGGGCCAAATCTGAAGACCTTTAAATGACTACTGAGGTTTCTTATACCCTTAAATATTCCAAGAACTGAGACTGTCCAGTACAGTTTGGCAAATCCTCGAGGAGCCAAGATTTCAATAGCTATGGGTAAAGGGATATCATATATCAATGTATTTTGCTGATTTTCAGTTACTCAAAAAGGCTAAGAAGAGATAAATCATATCATGCTCATTTAAAGGCAAAAATGTAGTCGAACATCAAACTGTGACCATATCAAACATCTTTTTTTTTTTTTATGTTTATTTATTTTTTTAACAGACAGAGATCACAAGTAGGTGGAGAGGCCAGCAGAGAAAGAGGAAGGGAAGCAGGCACCCAGCTTAGCAGAAAGCCCGATGCAGGGCTCGATCCAAGAATCCTGGGATCATGACCTGAGCCAAAGGCAGAGGCTTTTAACCCACTGAGCCACCCAGGTGCCCCACATCAAACATCTTATGAGTGGGTATAATTCCTGCCCTATATGACTGATATCCATCTAATGTTTGACAGTATTTCTATGCCGAATGAACAAGGCATTCACCATTAAGTTTCTCGCCACATTCTAGGAGGCACTAACTATTAAACCACATCTACTGCCACAGCACCACAAGGGCTGGGAACAGGGAACCAACACTAGGTATTTCAAATACAATGGATGACCATGGAATGAGAGGAAAACCTGCAAAACCTAGATGAAAGCTACTGAAACATGATTTCAAGGAAGTACAGACTAGTTACTGAGAAACCGCAACACAGACATCAGTCTCCTTACAACCACGAGAAGATAAAGGAAAAAGAAAATGGAATGGAAAAAGCAGAACTTAAAAGGCCACAAAAATCATCAGTGACACTGGCCTGAGGATACTGAACACAGAGATGTTTTGTGGAAAAAGCTCTTTTCTTTGTTTCACCAACAAAATTTTCCACCAATACTAGCCCACAACTAATGACACACAGAAGATGGTGAGAAAATGAAGCAAGAATAATAAAAATCCAGTGATGCCATGATTCCTTTTTTCCCCTTGAGATTTTACTTATTTATTTATTTATTTAGTACAAGAGTGTGTGAACAGGGGGAGGGGCAGAGGAAGTGAAGGGAGAGAATCTTAAGCAGGCTGCGCTGAGCGTGGAGCCTGCTTCGGGGCTCAGTCTCTCGACACCAAGATCATGACCTGAGGTGAAGTGAAGAGTTGGATGCTTAACCAAATGAAACATCTGCGTGGCCTTGGAAAAGGTTCAGACATGCCTTTAATCTCAATCCTATCTCTGAACTTGGAAGTCAGGAAGTCAAAGTTTGCTCAGAGTAGCTGCTGATGTCACTGAGGCTGGCAGGCCCCTGGGCTCCCCCCTGAAGGTCTCACTAGCTGGGTTCTCCACAGATCCCTAGGGTTAAGGCAGGAAACAGGAGTATGGATGCACTGTACTATTGGTTTTGAACAAAAATCAACCCTAAGAAAAGAATATTTAATGTGTAAAGGAGACAACTTGAAATGTTTTAAGGTTTAGAAAAAAGAGAGAACAAAATTATGTTCATATTATGGTATTAATGTTTGGAGTTGGATTTACACACAGCAGGATTAATAAAACACATCTTACCATCTGTCAAAATTTCTTCTCCAATCTAATGACTAAAAAAAGTGTCTATGTCAATGGATACTGATTTTGAAGAAAAATAGTTAAAAAATTTCAAAGCTGTCTATGAATAAAACAAAGCAAAACAAAAATTGCACAACAAAAAAAGAGCTATGTGAAACAACAGACTATAAGTATCATATTGAATCTATTATTTGTCTTAAACACCATGTTTTTTCAAAGTTGCTACAAGTTCATGCATTTTAAAATTACACAACATAACTGGCCACCATGAAAATCCTCATTATTAATGCCATAAATCTGCAACTTATTGAAAACATGAAAATAAATAATAGAAAAATGGACAATATATAAGAACAGGCAACATAATTACAAATGATCAAGAAACATGTGAAAAAGATACTCAATATTACTAGCAATCAAGAAAACACTAATATAAAAGATATTCCATTTCTGTTCATCAGAATGGCAAAAATTAAAAGAATTGTTATAGTCAATGCTCGTGAAAGTAGAGGAAAATATTCCTTCTGTAAGCTACAATGTCGTGGGCAAATGTTCCAGTCAAATTCATTAAAACTGAAGTTATGTCTCTTAATAAAGAAAATCCATTAGCTGATATAAAAAAGAAGAATGTAAAGATTTTATACTATTATTTACTCTAGAATCACTTATAATAACAACATTCTAGATACAACATAAGATCCATGAATAAAAACAGTTGAAAATTACAGTTCATTCACACTACAGACTCATATGCAGTTATTAGGAAAATTAAACTACACAGTCATAAATTTATTTTAAAAGAGATCCATGATATTGTTTTTAAAATGCCATACAATAATACATATTGTTTTTCTAGAGCAAAATAAACACATGAAATACCATATGTGCATATATACCTTTACAAGCACAGGGAAAAGTACAAAAGAAAGAAGGTGCTTCTTGCAGAGAGTGGTGTAGATAGATAATGAAGGGAAGAAATGGGCCCAAGTTTAGTTTACATACATCCACATAACTCAGCTGATTCTCAGGATCACGAAATGTAGTCACTTGAATTACATATAAAATATATTATTTTATATATTACATATATTATATTTCATATATAAATATATAAATACACACCTATACTTTATATATTATATTTATATTTTATATATAAAATATATATTATATATTTATATATTTATATTTATATTTTATAAATATTTTATATTTATATTATAAAAATATAAAATATATTTTATATTATAAAATGTGAGCACGTCCTTAAACCTTTAGATATAACTGTGGTATCTTCTGACTCACTCACATATGTTAAGAAACAGCTGCCTGTTAGAAGCGTGAAATTTTGAGACAATTTCCAAGATGGTTGCTGGGTCAAATCTTAGAAAAACTTAGTTCTTTTGACACACAGTAATCCAATTTATAGTCAAAAGAAATGTAAGGGTGCAGTAGGAAACTATTTTTATCTGTTTGTACATACAAATGAAAAAATATGTACTGTGAACTCACCGTAACATTGATTTGGATCGTAATATTTTACATTAAAACTTACTGTCACTTTAGTATGAACCAAAGATAGAGCTACCTGAGACTCTTCTCTTAAAAACACTGTCACAATAGCATTCCAGTGGATCTCACTTATTATTAGCAAATGTTTCTCCATGAAACAAAAATAGAATAAGTTCTAAACGACAGTATTCCAGTGAATATACTTAATGTTTAAACATGGTTTTCAATCACTAAACATAGCAATAACCATGGTTCACTTCAATATCACTTCTCTTTACACGGTTTTGTTTTTTTTTTAAGTTATGGTAGAGAGATTAGACTTGGGACTAGAAAAATACACACGAAGAATGCTAAACTTCAGCTTAAAAAGATTTTTTCCTACCTTCACATTATCTGGATGCAGCCCCCCAGGGTGCTTGTCCATGTACTGACATAAATCAGTGTGCTAGAAGAAAAAAGGGAAAATGTATTAGCATCCCTCTGGCTATAACATGATGAATCAATATTTTTCTACTTCAAAGTCACCATTGCCTTCTGAACAAAGCAAATATAAGACGAGTGGGTGGATTTTTTTAGTATATGTAGCTGAATGCTTCTCCACCCTCTCATTTTTAACCACAACTGAATCATTATCTTTATCTCTACACTCTGTTTTATATTAAACGTATCTGTGTTTCAGGAGGAATTCACGTCCATGATTTGTTAAGTGCTTAATTTCCTAGTCATTGAAAACATATTAAAAAAATCTTAACTATATGTATCATAACTTAAAAAATTAAACCAATGCATACATATACACACACTAAACCAATTAAACTGCAATTATCTTGTATTTTCAAGAGCAAATGTCAGTTATGATTATTAATTTTGTATGAGATGAGAATACTACAAATATATCATTCTAGAAAAATTTATCATCGGATTTATTTGAATTTCTCATAACTATATCGTTAAAAAATAATTGAGTAAGTATCCAGAACTCCTGAATGTATTTGGCAAAATACATTTTATAAATTAATAGAAATACTTTCAAAATTATAAGCTAGGATGAATATACCCAATATAAATTTTTTTAGGTTTTTATTTAAATTCCAGCTAGTTAATAAATAGTGTAATATTAGTTTCACATATACAATTTAGTGATTCAACACTTACATACAACACCCTGTGCTCATCACAATATAGAACTTAAAAGGAAGATCTTTAAATAAATCTCATGCTGTTATTCTTTTAATTATCTCAGGCTCAATTTACCCACAAAAACAGATTTTCTTCTTAATGCTTATTCTATTTATATTATGAATTATATAGAAATTCAAAAAATATGTAAGTTGCTATTCTAATTTTTCTTCTCTTATTAGAAAATACTATAATATTTATAACAATGAAATGCTTTATCATTCTGGAAAAGCCAGTAAACAAGAGTATTTATACCCCAATATCAGGCTTCTGTTACTGAAGAATTTAGAGTTTTATGCTATATTCAAGAATCTTGCTATAGCCATGGTGATGATAGTTCAGACTCCTTTATTGAGTTTTTATTGCATGCCAGGCGATATTGCTGAGGATAGAGACCACAATTTAGCATTCATTCATTCATTTTTCATCATGTACTCCTTAAGCCCTTATTATGTTCCAGTTACTACACTAGTCGCTAAGGACACAGAACTAAATGAAACAACTGCAAGTAAAAAAAAATAATAATAACAAAAAACTAGACATACCAACAATTATAGTACACCATGTTGTACATTATTTTATGAACAGTATTGGGTAATAATGTTTGAGGGCCTAGCAGGGGGAACTAATTGTGGTGTAGAGATGTTGGGGAAGCCTCTGGAAAAAGTCAGGCATGAGTAGAGAATGAAAGAAGTTAGCCAATTGAAGGGAAAAGGGAAAGAAAATCGGACTGAAGAAATGCTCTTAGAAATGTTCTAAGATAATACTGCCTTTCTCTTATACCACACCCAAGGTGCTGAGCTTCCAAATCTAAGTCAAACTCCATGAGGACAGAAACTATGATTTGGAAATTATAGCCTCCTCAGTCCAGGCAAAATGACAAATGCAGAGAAGAACTAAAGAAAGGTGGAAATAGTTTTATATATAGTATAGCTCATTAAAAATGACCCTAAAATATAATTATGAGTTCCATGGAGTTTCTTCTGAGTGACTGCATTTACCAAACTGAAGAATAAATTTTAGTCCCCATATTGCCATATAACTCCATGTTAATTTTTCTGTCCTTCTGAATAGGGCTAACACCTCACTTAAAGATTTTTGAAGAACAAATAAAATAGTACAAGACAAAGTACTGTTCACCTGTAACATGATAAACAAAAAGGAGATATTAAGATACTGCCCACTATATAATAAAATCCACAGAAGAAGCAACTGTTATCTCATTTGTTCACAGCTTCATACACAACAAATAAAACAATAGAAAGTATATCCAATTTTATCAGTAATTATATACCCATGATATGGTACAATTCCTAATAAAAAATGTAAAATCTCAGTTTACAAAAGAAAATGCAATTCACACTGTTTCCAAGACACAAATTAAAAATGAAAAACAAAAAATATGAAAATAACAAATAATATTTTATGCTACATGTTTATGTTATTTATATTTTGCTATTCATACTGGTTATATGAACAAAAAACCAAAATCATCATTATCAATGTAAATATAGACATAACAGAATTCAAGGAAAATGTATTAAACATCAATGCACCTAACAACATGGCCTATCAATATATGGCAAAAATTGGTAAAAATACAAGAAGAAACTAATAATTTCACAAATCTTGAGGGATTTAGCTTACTTATTTCAAAAGTCACCAAATGGAACTGGCAAAAAAAAAAAAAAGGGAAGGTTATAAAGAATAAGAATAATACAATTAAATAGCATGTTTACTTTTGTGCCCCTTAAACTCTTGCTACACAAACTTTTTAAACACAAATGGTAAACTCACAAAACTTGACAATGTATTAGACACAGATAAAGCCTTAGCAAGCAGTTAGCAAGCAGAAGTCCTATTACATCCTCTTGCCACAACCAAAAAAATTAAAATAAAAATGTAGTATGTTTCATCCACTCTAAGATACACAATTCTTTTTAACTCTGACATTGGAATAACGGCATGAATTTTCTCTTTCCCAGGGAGTATCTGGAATGTAGTTGTTATTGCCTATGTTTGAGCCAACTTTTTATTTTTATTACTCTGATGGCATGGGTCATCAAAGAACAATGTAAGGACCATCTGTGGAAAAAAGATGGAAGAATGAGATGCAATTTTTATCTGGAAACGCATTTATTAAAAATTTCAGGTAAGATTCTATAAAAAGTGCCAGAATGAAAATCTGCAAGGCTCCTTCAGTGGGCATAAAGTAAAAACTCTAAATGATAAGAAAACACTAAACCATAGTTTAACTGAGTGCAGTTTTTTTCTCTTCTTCTAGTACATCAAGTAATGTTTCTTCTAGTCAATAGGGTCTCAAGTTCAAAGATAACAAGAATAAGATAATGAAGGAAGACAAGCAGTTGAATGGAGAAATGAGAAAAGGAGGAACAAAGGAAATCTATTTTTGTGAATTTTTTTTTTAAATAAAGAAAAGCAGAGGCGCCTGTGTGGCTCAGTCATTAAGCGTCTGACTTCAGCTCAGGTCATGATCCCAGGGTCCTAGGATGGAGCCCCGCATCGGGTTCTCTACTCAGTAGGAACCCTGATTCTCCCTCTCCCACTCCCCCTGCTTGTGTTTCCTTTGTCACTGTGTCTCTCTGTCAAATAAATAAAATCTTTAAAAAATAAAAAAAAAAAACCCAAAAATGTTTAAATTATTTAAAAATGATAGTAAGATACAACATAAATTTTAAAGCAATGGAAAATGGCCAGAGCTTTACTGTCAGGGAAATATAGATCTTTAAACACATCTATTAATTTTAATATGAGAATGACAGAAAAAAGTAAAACAACTAATCGACTACAGCTAGAGAATACAAAAAACAAAATGAAACAAAACACAAAGACCCAAAGAAAATAGATAGGATTAATGCAGTTAATAGCAGAAATTAATTGATTAAAAACTAGAAACAACACGCTTGACCAATTAAAGAGAAACCCACTTCTTTGAAAAGCCCAATAATATAGCCAGTGACAGTGTAGTAGAGTCGTACAGTGACTGATGGTAGCTACACTTGAGGTGAGTACAGCATAACATACAGAAATGCTGAATCACTATGTCGCACACCTGAAACTAAGGTAACATTGTGTGCCTACTACATGCCAAAATAAAAAAAAAAAAAAAGCTTAAGCCCAATAAACAAAGAAACCTTGGAAAATTTGTTTTTTTTTTAAGTGAAGTGTTTTGTTAAGATGTAATCAATGTTAAGAGTGAGAATAATGACACAACTAAAAATGTGATGATTTAAAAGTATACAATAAATCTGTAATACTATAAGCTAAACAGTATTATACATATCTTTAAGCTAATAATACATTTGATACCTAGATAAAAACTTACATCTCTTAAAGAAACCTAAGTTATTAAATCTGATTCTACAAGAGATAGAAATTGAAGAGCTATACCTAAAAAAAAGTACTAAGTTCAGATGGGTTTAATGGAAAATCTTTCAAACCTTCAAACAGCAGATATAAATTACCCCAGAGCAAAAAACAAACAAACAAAAAAAAGATAAAATGTTTCCCACTGCTTCTTTAAGGTTGACATGTCAAAGCAGCCAAAAACAGTGGAGAGGTGATGAGAACGAAACCAACCTCTTTATGACCAAAGATGTACATAAATTCTACTGGTACCAGAAGTCAATATGGTATTAAAAGGCTAACACATAAGTACTAAACAAGGTTAAAGCTAGGAATGAAGAAATAAATCAACATAAGTGCACCCACTAATGTGAGCTTCTAAAATTAACAAAGACGTGGAATGGTGTAGGGGACAAAATTTTCAGAGTATTATATATTTGACTTATTTAGATTTATTAAATGCTAATTTTACATAAATAAGATATATTATCATATATATATATATATGCTCTTATAAAGCTTACATTCTGTAGATTATACATATTTGTGAATAATTTTTTTCCAAAAAAGTATTCAAGCTTTTTAAAATTTAAAAAAAATTCTACATGAGTGCAGTCATACAGCATTTGTCTTTCTCTGATTTAGTTTGCTTAGCATAATACTCTCTAGCTCCATACATATCGTTGCAAATGGCAGATTTCACTCTTTTTATGGCTAATATTCCATTGTGTGTGTGTGTGTCTGTGTGTCTGTTTGTATACCACAACTTTGTTAACCATTCATCAGTTGATGCAATGTAAGAAACAAAACAGATGAACATGGGTGGGGTAAAAAGAGAGAGAGAGACAAACCATACAACACTTGTAACTACAGGGAACAAGCTGAGGGCTGTTGGAGTGGAGGTGGGCAGGGTGTAGGATAAATAGGTGATGAGGAATAACGAGGGCACCTGTTGTGATGAGCACTGGGTGTTTATGTTATTTACTGTTGAATAGCTAAATCCTACACCTGAAACTAATATAACACAATATGTTAATCGAAATTCAAATAAAAACTTGAAAAAAATAAATAAGATTAAAAAAAATCTATCAGAAGGAAATACATCAGGAGTCGGGGCGGGGGGAATATTCCTGATTCTCAAGGTACACATCATGTCCTTCTAAGTATATGACCAATGACATAAGCATTATGAATTGCAGGAAGGAGGCTTCTCCAAAATGAGATCTTGGGAAATTAAATAAAGATTTTTCCAAACTTTCTAAATTTTAAAGTTCATATTTCCTTCAGACATATGGCATCAAAATGTGTGTATGTGTGCACATATATCACATGTATGTACACATGGCTGTCTAGCTGTGTAACCTTGGGCAGGTTACATAACTTCTGCATATCAAGACCTTCATGAGTGTAATGAGAATATTCCTAGTACACGTTCCTCAACTGATATTATGAAAATTAATGAGTAAGTATCATAATGGTTTCAGAACACTACCTAGCACATGGTAGATGCTACAGAAGACGATGATGAAAATGATGATTTTCAGTGGTGTGTTTAGAGTTGTGGGAATAAATATTTGGGAGGATTACAATTGAAAATGGAACGATAATCACAGTCAGAAAACTGGAACTCATAAGGGTAGCATATCATCCTCATATAGTGTTGTTCCTGTCTGCACAACCATACATTCTCATTCACACTCCACTGCATTCCGTACACAACCAGTGAGACTACATTTAGGAGATACACAGTCAACTTCAGATTGCTCTGGGCGATTAGGGCAAGAATCTGGAGAATGTCATAGAAAAAGAGATAAGAGATAGGGGTGCCTGGGTGGCTCAGTGGGTTAAAGCCTCTGCCTTCGGCTCGGGTCATGATCCCAGGGTCCTGAGATCGAGCCCCCAATTGGGTTCTCTGCTCCGCAGGGAGCCTGCTTCCTCCTCTCTCTCTCTGCCTGCCTCTCTACTTGTGATCTCTGTCTGTCAAATAAATAAATAAAATCTTTAAAAAAGAGAGAGAGAGAGAGAGAGAGAGATAAGAGATAGTACAGTGTCCCTCTCTGTACCCTGGCAAACTTCTGTTCTACCTGCTTTAAAAATGGTTTCTTTTTCCTCTCTCTCTCTCTTTTTAATACACCGTACCACGCCTGAATCTAAATTAGATGTGCCTAAACTGAAATTTTCATTACCTCTTTTCTTGCCTTTTTTTAAAAAATATTTTATTTATTTATCTGATAGAGAGAACAAGCAGGAGGAACAGCAGAGGGAGAAGGAGAAGTAGGCTCCCCCATAAGCAGGGAGCCCGATGTGGGGCTCAATCCTAGAACCCTGGGATCATGACCTGAGTCAAAGGCAGACGTTTAACCGACCGAGCCACGCAGATGCCCCGCATCTTATCTTATCTCTCTCCTCAATTCAACTCATTGGATTATATGACCTTTATGATTTGCACTGGTCCAGAAATACAGTACTAAAGTTAATAATAAGGCTAGAACATATTTCTTTCTCATTCTACTTTTTAAAGTCATCCTGGGTTTAAACAGAAGGCCCCTATGGCATATGACCAACAGATCAGTATCCCCTGATGAGACACAGATCATCTCAGATCCACCTGGCTTGATCTATGGCTATTTCTTATTCTGATACTAAAAGGAGCAGGTCACTAGCCTAGACGCCTGGTGGTTGCAGATCAAACACAATTCCTCCTCATCTCTATCTTGGCTCTTGGCTGACATCTCCTCTTTCCTTCACTACATTACGCTTCCCCTCGTGTTCCCACACCTCCCTCTGTTCGCTCCATCATTGCTGCTGTTCCTCAGGGTAATGCCTTTAGAAGCACTTGTGTCTGACAGGTTTATACCTGAAAGCCTGAGAACACCTCATCAATCTCCCACGTAGTGGATGGTTTTAAATGAAGCTATCAAGTACGGCTAGACTTACAGACCAAGCAGGAGACAGAGTAAGTGCAGAAAGGGGCTCCAAATGCTCAATCCCCACACTAGCATATGTATCTTTCAAAATGAGCTTCCTCCTTCCTCACTGTCCATTACCCATCAGGCAGCATTTATTTGGTTATTAACATAGGCACTTCTAGGGGAAGGAATCTGAGGAACATACTGGAACTCCTAATACCCTGAATGTAAATGCTCTCTGTAAAGGAGTTTGCCACATTTATAATTGGGGTTTCCTCATACTGATTTGATTACTTTGTGCTCGGATTACTTCAGAAAGCAGGAGAGAAATCTCCCTTTTATTAAAAAAAAAAAAAAAAAGGCAGGATATAGAAAGACCAAAGAAAATCGGAAAGACTTCTTATTTGTAAGCACTTTCACATAGTAGAGTCTGTTAATTTCAATTGTATGCAGACTTGAGAGCTGCGTGATGAACAGCCATGAAACTTAAAAGGGAATTCATGAAAGAAAACTACAAAGACAAATTATGGATATAATGGCCATTTTGAAACAGCCCTGAGTGGAGAACAGACCTTTAAAAGAAGACCAGGAAAGAGCAGTCAGCCAGAGAAAAAGACCAGAAACAAGCTACAGTATTGACACTCAGCTCTTCAGAGTTTCCACTCTCCACCCCTTACTCGTTTCAAACTGACTTTGGGTCAAGAGAGAACAGCAATATCCTTCCACTGAAAGCCCCTGGTGAAAAGGCTCTCTGGAGACCACAAATTCAGACAGCTTCTCAGACATGAAATTTTACCCGGATTCCAGGGCAGAAAGAAGTCTAAGTTCGTAGTTAAGTAGGCTTCGCCATTTGGTACGTGTCTATGTTTCTTTTTTTAATCAACATATTTTCCATGAAGTGAGGTTTTCCAATTGCTGGACTTTCAAATGATCAAACCTCCTACTCAAGAGACATCAAGTTCTGAGAAATTACGCGTTTGCATTACCACTGGCCTGTAGACTGAGCTTTCCTCATCAAGCAGGGATCCAAATAAAGCCCCTTCCCAAACACATGGGTTTGTTTCCATTGTCCTGTGCTGTTAAGAATGGTGCCTGCTATATTTGGTAGCTAATTCTGATGTTCTTCAGAAGCACTGCCAAAATATGACATTGAAAATAGCATAGCCCTATTTTTAGCACATAGGCTAAAAATAAGGAAGTCTTTATATGGGGGACAACCAACAGAAATCCTCATTCTGAAGTTGTGTTAAGCTCAGCCTCCACAGCCTTTGCTTCTGTTTCATTTACTTTTCCATTCTGACAGTGAGAGGAGAGTCAGAATATTCAAGCCCGGTATAATCTTTTGTATCATTAAAAAGACACTACTTCACAAGAGCAAGAATACGAGAAGGGTCCACAAGATAAAAAGACTAATTCTGAATTTCTCTATTCTTAAGAGATAGGCTTACTTTATGTTTAAACACCAAGGGTCAGGTATAATTTCATTTTTAAATTCATGAAAACTTGATTTTACAAAACAAAAAAAATTAAGTGGGGACATGATTTAAAAAAAAAAGATGGGATAGGTTAACAACTAGTTGATGAACATGTGCAAATTGGAAGCATAAAAATATAGAGCCCTCCCCTTCTCTGATTGTTGATTATTTATGAAGATCCCTAGCCCTCATCCCAGTTTGATTCTAGACACTCCTCTCTCTCTCAGGCAAGTGACTCATTATAAAGAACCTTTAAATAGTACTCTAACCGGCAAGAGATCACATTAAAAAGACTGCAAATTTCGAAGAACAGGAGCAATTATTTCCACTCTTTGGTGGTAGTGTGGGCGGTCCCCAGACTAATGGCCACAACGGTAACTGTCAGTGTGACCAAAGAAACAATTGTGGGAGATGTTTACTTGTGAGGCTGACTCCATTACTAGCTCATGTCACCTTCATCACCATCATCCCCGTGTCTGGAACACACCACAGGCATTCCAACGAAAACCAAGCTTGAAGGGTAGCTGTGAAATTTGGTAGAGTTCACGATCATTTATTTTAGTTTTTAATCTATTTCACCTGAAGCTCATTAAAATCATGTAATTCACTGGGGAAAAGTTGCTGCTAGAGGCAATTGAAGAAAACTTATAGAAGTTGAGCCCTCCTTTCTTCTACAGCAATCAATGCCATTCTCCTCTAGCTATAATCTCTGTTTTAATCAGCCTACATTGCTGTAAGAATTAATACATCAAATTACCGAGCAGTTAGTTTCAAACTGCTCTGATATGAAGTCCAAAGGTTTAGATTGACTTTGAAATTGCATTTTCCCATTAAACTTTATAGTACTAATCTATTTCATTCCCAAACATAATTAATGAAATTTTAATGTTGTTAGTTACAACGTGGGAGCATCATTCATTAGTGAAAAAAAATATATAAAGATGCATTATCAACTTTACCTTTAAAACAAAATCACAGCCATTTAAGATGCTTTATTGAGGAAGTGTGTACCTACTATATACCAAAGGGGCCTGTTTTTAAAACCGTGGTTAAAAAATAAAACTGTCAGTATTCTATCAAATGTTACTTATTTAGCCTTTATGCTAATACACTGAAATCCCTTATCTTTAATGGCAAAGACAAGACATTTATGAACAAGTACAAAAGTGCTATCTCTTCCCCCTGAAGTAGAAATTCTAATTATTACTGGGTTATTTTGCCTCAAGTTGCATCATGGGACATGGTATGACAATAGCGATAATATGGTCTTTCAATCTATTCCATCATCACATAAAGATAAATTCTCAGGTGGAATACTCTCACATATTCAACTGTTCCTGCACAGAATTATGTTACAGATGACAAAGCCTGTTGCTGGGTTATTTTATTTCTACCTGGTTTTAAGCCACTTAGGAAATATTTGAAATTCTGCCCAGTAAACCACACATACTCCCTGGGGAGGACAGGGATGGCTAACACACATGCTGCTTTATACGACACAAAAATCCTCCCATAGCTATCACAGCACTGCAGCTCATTCCTAATTAAATCGGGCATTTTTAAAATCATATAATGTGTTCTCCTTCTCCTTTCTGGTCATAATAAACCTATATGTGACTTTGTTATCCCATAATTCTGCCTAATTGGTTTCAGCTGTCACTTCTGAATCCAAAACTCATGGGCAGCCTGGGGCTGGTGACTGGAACAGGAAGCATTTCCAACCACATTCCCATCATGTAAAACCAGCAACCTGAAAGACCTTTTCCTTTAAACAAAAAACTTACTCTTTGGCTTCTGGCAATGACAGTATGGGTAGACAGACTATACAGCTTTACCCAGGCAGCAAGACTGTTGTAAGCCATTCTCCTCTGATAAAAAGAATGCAGACATTCATGCTCTAACAGTTTGTGTCTCAGGTAGTTTCAATAGTTTACAGGCTTACCCATAAACAGAATACATAGCTCTATCCATACCTCCATCTCTACAATTTATTTAGTTTATAAAACTTCCAAGAGGTATCCATTATTTTCCTTTTTAAAATTCAAAGCATAGGGATGCCTGGGTGGCTCAGTTGGTTAGGTGGCTGCCTTCGGCTCGGGTCATGATCCCAGCGTCCTGGGATCGAGTCCCGCATCGGGCTCCTTGCTTGGCAGGGAGCCTGCTTCTCCCTCTGCCTCTGCCTGCCACTCTGTCTGCCTGTGCTTGCTCTCGCTTCTCTCTCTATGACAAATAAATAAATAAAATCTTCAAAAAAAATAAAAATAAAAAAGAAATAAAATTCAAAGCATAAATTTGGGAAGTTTCAAGAAACTTGGGGGGAATCTTCCAGCAGTAGAACATTATGGTTGGTTCTACAGAGACATATGTTATTCCTGCATCGGAAGAACGTGTCAAATGTTTTCTCTCGAAACAGCGAAGGAAAGAGCTCCCCGCTATGATTTATATGCCCTCGGGGAAACTATTCACAAGCCTAAACCATATAATAAATTTTAATGGAGTCAAATAGCCACTTTAAAAAGCTGTTCATATT
The DNA here is from genome assembly GCF_020171115.1 of Neogale vison. Taxonomy (NCBI): domain Eukaryota; kingdom Metazoa; phylum Chordata; class Mammalia; order Carnivora; family Mustelidae; genus Neogale; species Neogale vison. The sequence goes on along the minus strand of NC_058094.1, from coordinate 158,546,807 downwards.
ATTTTGAAGCCAGTTTGATTTTTAAAAGGAAAAATAAAAAGCCAATGGGTATAAAGATTGGAATGCTCTGATCATCCAACATCCTCAAAAATTTGGAGAAAGAAAAAAAGATTAACAAAGTGGGCCACATAAATGTCTTTGGAGTTAAAGCAGGAGATAAAGGAGAAAAGAAAATAACTGAGGTAGTTTTCAGGAATATCTTAACTCTGAAAACACTTTCTGGAGCCGCCCTGGTAGAAAGGGAGATCCTGAAATTACAGGATAAGAGCAACATGAGGGGAAAAAGAAACAGAACTAAAATGAAGAGAGGAGAGAAAGGGCAATAAAGAAGGAAAGGAAGGTAGAAGCATCAAAGGGGCCAGTCTGTGATCACTTTAGCCAGCTGCAATGCAAAATAGAGGAGATTTCTTTTTATAATACTTGTCCTAAGGGGTCAGAGTAACACCCACCTAGTGACTGATCATGTGTAGCTCAGGAAACTTTTTAAATTATACTGTAATGAGCTTCAGGTCCATGTTTTTCCAATTTTGAAAACAGTAACTCTGGAAACACATATTCCAATGAAAAGAGTAAACAAATAAAATTTGTTAAATTGTCACCTTTTTTGGCATAGCAAATGAAAATCAAAATATTCTTTCACAATGTTAGAATGGGTAAAGTATTGTAAAATGTATAAAAATGAATAAAAACTATTCCTACTTGGGAGATCAGTGACGGCTTTGAGGAAAGTAAGACTGACAGTCAAACGTGAATAATACCCTTCTTCCTCTTACCTAAAATGACACATTTATAACCTTGTTCATATCACTTGATCCAGTAGTAAAAATATTAGGAGATTTTCTCCCCCAAGGAAATAAAGAGGATATATCGGAAGTAATGCTATTAAGATTTTATAATACAAAGCAGTTTGGAGCTTTTAATTGTGGTTATAAATATCTGAGTATTTATGGGGCAAGGGTTGTGGGCTGTAGAAAAGAGGGACACATAAAAGGAACACATAAAAAAACTCTTGAATTAGGGAAATGATCTTAAAAATAAATTTATATTACAAAGGTAAAACTCATTTAAGTTTTTTCCTGGCTGGTGGAAATACATAGAGTATAAAAAGACAAAGCTTTCAGAAAAAGTCCTGGCCAAATGGCAATGCCTGATGAAAAAGGTAATTTACATTGCTACTCTTGAGGCACAGCTGAAGCAGCAGTACATCAGTATCCTTATGTAATTAGTAAGCGTAACTGTAATTATCTCAGTATAGTGCATAAAGGGGCAAAGTAATTTAGATTTCTCAAACTCAGTCAAGACAAGGGTCACACCAGCATTATTTTTTTAAATACAAGTTTTTACCTGCAGAGTACAGTGCTCTGAGATATAAGAAACGGAAGTACTGGCAGTAAAACATATTGTTAAAAATCCAGAAAACTGTAAAAGTTTTGTTTCAAGTAGCTCTTTTTTTTTTTTTAAAAGATTTTATTTATTTATTTGTCAGAGAGAGAGGGAGAGAGAGCGAGCACAGGCAGACAGAGAGGCAGGCAGAGGCAGAGGGAGAAGCAGGCTCCCTGCCGAGCAAGGAGCCCGATGCGGGACTCGATCCCAGGACGCCGGGATCATGACCCGAGCCGAAGGCAGCTGCTTAACCAACTGAGCCACCCAGGCGTTTTAACAGCAAAGAATAAGAAGACCTCAGATCACTGGGGTGGGTGGGTGCGGAATACCAAATTCATGAATTCTTGTACTCTGAGCATTGCCAAAAGTTGAAGTAGAGTAGAAATTCTAAAGTATTGCTTTTTCAGGATCTACAGCCAAAAGTCAAATTGCTGGGGGTGCCTGGGTGGCTCTGTGGGTTAGGGCCTCTGCTCAGGTCGTGATCCCAGGGTCCTGGGATCGAGCCCCGCATCGGGCTCCCTGCTCTGTAGGGAGTCTGCTTCCTCCTCTCTCTCTGCCTGCCTCTCTGCCTACTTGTGATCTCTATCTGTCAAATAAATAAATAAAAATCTTTAAAAGAACAAAACAAAACAAAAGTCAAATTGCTGATTTACCCATCATAAAAATTTTTGTCAAAGATCTAATTTTTTTTTTCATCTTTCTTGTTACTGGCTTTGCTCAATATATGAACAAAGAAAATGTGCTAATTTCTTACTATGCATGGTACAAAATTAAAGATACCCTAAAAAAGAACTGTTATTTTTTTTTCTCAACCACTAGACACTTGCAAACTTGCCAAGATAATAACTTTCCCAGGAGCTTGACATATTTGGCAGATAGAGTTGGTGTTTTGAATACGAATCTAGAAAACTTCAAGGAACGAAGACCAACATTATTGCTCCTCATGATATGTTTTAAGCTTTTATGCCAAAATCTAGCTATGTATTCAGTGAATCAGAGCTAAAAATATCTTTTCATTCTCTTGACTTAGTGCAGTTTGCCATAAAAGGGTTACTGGAAAAAAATTTCAAGAGAAAGAATAAAATCTCACCAAGTCTGTCTAGGATGAATTCAGGTAGGGCTTTCCTGGTGTTGTGGTGGAAAATACCATTTGAAAGGCAGTCTTAGCAAAATGTAAAAGAAGATAATGGTGCTCGAATTTGAAAGAGTTACCAAAAAAAATTTAGAAAATTGTACTGGAAAATTTTTGCACAAAATACCTGAATATTTACTTCCAAGTAAATCAGTAAGCCTGGCACGTAATTATCAAACTCAGTATATGAAGTTACTTGTAATACTTTCTATAAAAAAAAAAATAGCAGAAACGACAGGTGACATGGAAGGTGACCTCATTTGTCCTTGATCCTTGACACTATTTATGATATAAAAGGATGTGGTAAGCAAGCTGATTTAATGTCCTCACTACTAAAACATGCGGTTTTTAAATGTCAAAAAGCCAGAACCAAGTGTTCAATAAAATCTCTTAAAATCATCACTTGTTTTATTAAGAATTCTAAATTTATCCAAGGTTTAAAATGGTATCAAAGAAAAGCATGAGATTTTTATATTAAAACAAAGGGCACATGAATTTTAAAATGTGGATAAACACTGCTACATAGCTACAATTAGTGATTCCAAAACAATGGGGGCACTACCTTCTGTGAGTTTTTGAAAATCATTTTAAAAAGGGCATGTGGGGTTGAGTGGGTTGAGCGGGTTGAGTCTCTGCCTTAGGCTCAGGTCATGATCTCAGGGTCCTCGGATCCAGCCCCTGCATCAGGCTTTCTGCTCAGCAGGGAGTCTGCTTCCCCACCCCTCTCTGCCTGCCTTTCTGCCTACTTGTGATCTCTCTCTCTGTGTCAAATAAATAAATAAAATCTTGGAAAAAAAAAAAAAGAAAACGTTAAGAAATAGCATATGTAGCATATGAGTATAGTATACATATAAATAAACATACATACATAAACACACACAACATGCATCTGAGTATGAAAAAAGTCTTAAAATATAACACATGGTAGTATCTGCTTTCTCTGTAGTGGGTGGATACTAACTAACTTACGTATCAGGACAGGCCAGGTTATATAAGCTGTGATAACAAATAACTTTTTCTCACAATTTATTGGCCAAAGACATTCATATCATCAGACGTAAGTTCAAACTGGAAAGGAGGTAAGATCTTCCTGCAGTCCTGGGATCCGCATGTTAAGAATAACAATAGTCTGCATTAGGTAAATAATAGTCACATTTTCCCACTGATAACATAGTAAGACTATTAAATACTTACATATATGTATATGTATTTGCATTGACTTTTTAAAAATCTTAATTCCAGTAGAGTTAACATACAGTGTTACATTAGTTTCAGGTATACAATATAGTGAATTCAACACTCCTATACACCATCCAGTGCTCATCACTGCACTCCTGTCAAGGATTTAGTAACTTCAGGGCATGCTACAATTTCATGAACTTAGTTATTGCTCGTCTAAAGTTAATTTTTCTAGAAGTTCCTGCTGTACTCTGCTGTTTCGTTTTGCCCCCTTTGAACTGTGAACATCTAATGGCTTTCTAGTATATACCAGAGTATACTTGGATACTTAAGTCAGAACCCCATATTCTAATTGTAATTCCCTAAAAGAAAACAAATCCCTGTTAAATTACAAGGTTAAATTATGTGTTTAAATTAATCTTTATGTTGGTTTTTCCAGATGGAGTTTGGGGATATGATATGCTTATTATGTAAAAGAAGTAAAAAGTGTTTATTAGGTAGGTAGAAGGAAGGATAAGGAAGCAGCATTAGACAAAGGAAAGGAAGTGAAGGTGCCTTCAGGCCAATAAAGCCTTGAGTAACCTGGCACCAGAGCCAGCCTGCCCTGGGCAGAAACAACCAGGTCTTTATATCCAACTCACATAGTCACCAGATCCAGGATGCTTGGAAGAAGGCATGACTTCATTCCAGATGGGTCTCTGCAGATTCTGGAGCTGCTGACAGGGGGAAGCATTCCAGTGACTATTTCCTATAGCGAGGAAGCAAGTCCTCCTTTTGAAGGAGGCTACAGACCCCATATCTCCGAGTCTGTCACACTCTGCGTGTCTTAAAGAAAACCTTAAAAAAACTACTACATTTGTGTGTGTCTCTCTCTCTCTCTCTCTCTCTCTCACACACACACACACACACACACACACGTCTGATGCCTCTTCTCTATTGGAATATGGAAGTAATCGTATCAATTTGGCAAAGATTTCTAGGACTCCCACTGTAATTTTACTATGAGATACACCAAAAGAGAATCCAGATCCTGCCCTCAGAGAGACTAGATGCACATTCATCTTACCAGATGTCATGAAGACAAATAAGAATGATTATGTTGCCCTTTTCCAACCTTTACAAGATATAACTCAGTTCATGGTATTTTTACTCAGGGAAAATCTGATTACCAAAAAAACACAATCCTTAGTTTTTTTCTTTTCTTCTAATAAATAACTGTTACTAATCCTCTCTCGCCATGCCTCTTTTTCCCCAGCATTGCTGACTTTCTATCTTATTTTTAGAATTAGATACCTTCCCTTACCATTATTTCCTAAATTCTACTAGAGACTACTCAACATTTTATCGTTCCTTGATGCTTTTAACTTCTTCATGCAAGTAAAAAAGGTAGAGAAATAGAAGGAGGAAAAAAGAGAACTAATTCAGTCTTCCAAATGTCCCTGTGAAGGCTCAAGTGGAAGCTAATAGCTGAGATCCAAAGGTTTAAAAAACAGATCACATCATCAAGAGGAAAGGAAAAACCTAGAAGATGGAAAATTCTTACTTAGCAAATAGCTGCCACGAAAAATTAATTTCTCAGTTTCTGAATGAGCATCTTTTGGGGATTTCTAACTGGACTCGTACCTGCCAGTGAGAAAAAAAAGCAAATTACTCCCTTGAAGCTGGATGTTAATGAGAACCACTAAAATTTTCATTTTCTAAAAAGGAGGTCTCTAACTATACGCAGCAATCAAAAACATAAAGAACCTGGCTACATAAGCAATTGATATACTTTTTTTTTTTAAGATTTTATTTATTTGACAGAGAGAGAGACCACAAGTAGGCAGAGAGGCAGGCAGAGAGGGAGAGAGAAACAGACTCCCCACTGAGCAGAGAGCCCAACGTGGGTCTTGATCCCAGGAACCCACGATCATGATCTCAGCAGAGGCTTAACCCACTGAGCCACCCAGGTGCCCTGCAATTGATATACTCTTAATACTTTTTTAAGGGTGGGGAGGGGTTAAAAAGGGAGGGAAACAGAGAACCTCAAGCAGGCTCCACATGCAGAGTAGAGCCCGACACAGGGCTGGATTTCAGAACCCTGAGATTATGACCTGAGCCAAAACCAAGAGTCAGACACTAAACTAACTGAAACACCCAGGAGCTGCATATGTTCTTAATAATTAAATTTAAAAATCAGAACCCTTCTCGCTATTATCTATTTTCTCATACAAATACACTATAAAAATGTTCTTAATGGTTTTAAAATAGTATCAAATGTATAAATGTATACTTATACAGTGTTATCAACATCCATGATCATTGTAACAAATTGTAACAAAAAATGAACAAACAAAATAATAACTAACCTACCACCTATCAAGCAAAAATATTTTCTATCAAAACAGGACATCTCAAAAAAGGCACACTCACACTTTAGACACTGTCCATGTGCCTAAACTTTCACTGATGGGACAGTAATCTAATAACAGTTAATATAAATATCTTCCCTCCCACTAGCCTTGTCACATTTGATGAACTCTGACAACTGATAAATAGCAAAGATTTATATGCTTTACAACCATCAATGTGAAAGAAATTATCTAATTACACAGTGGTTTACACAATGACAGACTTGAGCATTTGTTCATATTTAAACTTAATAAGAATTGATAAGATTCCAACGTAAAGATGGAAAACTGAACAGATACATCTATTTTGCACCCTCTAGAATCCCATACCAAATTTTAGAAGCTCTAAAACAGATGGTAGCACATTTAGCACAGCAAAACACAAACAAACAAACAAACAGATTATTTATTAGCCTGCAGAGGGGAAAGCTTACAAGCAGCCATATTTAAAAAAAGAACAACCCAGAGGCTCAGGATTGGTGGCACAGGATATGGAAATGAACGGGTCTGGATGTGGCAGTCTAGAGCATGAGAGAGTGGTTGGCTGGAAGTCTTTTTAGTAGTTATTTAATCTTTAGATCGACCTGTTTCCCACTCTGCTTACATATATAAGTGCCCCAGTCTCAAACCTAGAGTGGGTAAAACAGGGCATCTGACTAGAACGCTCAACCAGTTAGGAACAGGGATACCATCCTGAAACAGGAGACTTACAGGGCGTCCTATACCCCACTCTGTGTCCAGAACAAGGCAGCTTGCCTCTATCCTCCAGGCAGGAGTTCAGAAGAACCTTCACTGGGAATCTTTAGGCATTGCAGGGAAAGAAGGGTACCAGTATCAAGGATTTCTCAGCAAAATGGCTTGGTTGGTCCCTACAGTAAACGAATGGCGGGCCAGCTGCACACATTTTGAGGCTCTCATCTCTAAGTAGGCCCACACGGCCAAGAATCTGCAGATACTGAACCAACGCTTCTAGTATTTCAGCCAGAGACCAGAACAAACTAAAAGAAAAACAGTAACAGCTTGGTAGAAACAGAAAATACTGTTAGGAAAACTTTAAAAAAGACTATTATTAATATTTCAGGAGGTAAGAAAAGATACTGCAACCTTGAAACAAGATAAAGGTATTATAAAATGGAATATTCTGAGAACAAAAAGGTATCTCAGAAATAATATTAAAATGTAAAACCCTCAACATCAGAGGAGAAACAACTAAGTTGAGAAAATGTCCCTTAAGGCTGGGACTAAAGGAAAAATAATTAGAAAAATAGGAAAGAAAAGACAAGAAGGGGTGCCTGGGTGGCTCAGTCATCAAGCATCTGCCTTTGGCTCAGATCATGATCCCAGAGTCCTTGGATAGAGCCCCACATCCGGCTCCTTGCTTAGCAGGAGCCTGCTTCTCCCTCTCCCACTCCCCCTACTTGTGTTCCCTTCCTCACTGTCTCTCTCTCTGTATCAAATAAATAAATCAAATTAAAAAAAAATTAGAAAAGCAATACAGGAGGTTCTACATTTAAATAATAAAAGATCCAAAGAAAAACAAGAAAACAAAGGAAGGAAATCATAACAAAATAATGTAAGATCATTTCTTTTTTTTTTTTTTTTTAAGATTTTATTTGACAGAGAGAGAGTGAGAAAGAGAGTGTGAGCACACAAGCAGGGGAAGCAGCAGGCAGAGGGAGAAGGAGAAGCAGGCTGCTCACTGAGCAGAGAGCCCAATGTGGGGCTCAATCCCAGGACCCTGATATTATGAACTGAGCCAAAGGCAGATGCTTAACTGACTGAGCCACCCAGGAGCCCCAAGATCATTTCTTGAAACAGAAGGACATATGTGCACTAAAAAATGCTCAACATGCTTAGGTGGGAGGAAAATTCAAAGAATGACAATAAGAAACCATCAAACATTGTAATAAAAATGACAGACAAAAAGTATTGCTGAGGGTGTGGAAAACTGGAACCCCCAAATCCTGCTGGTTGATGATAAAAGGGAGCATCCACTTTGAAAAACAGTTTGACAGTCTTTCAAAAACTTAAAGATAGAGTCATTGGATGACTGATGTGGTACATCCATCTACACTGTGGAGTATTATTTAAAAAAAAAAAAAAAGTACTGCTACAACACATGATGCAAGGGGAAAGAAGCCTGTCACACAAAAATCATCACAGAGTGATGATTCCATTTATAAGGAATGTCCAGGAAAACCACAGAGACATAAAGTACATTAGTGTTCCCCAGGGGTTGAAAAAGGTAGAGAATTCAAAGTGACTGCTAATGGGTAGGGGGCTTCTGGTTAGAGCAACTTAATTTTCTAAAATTAGATAGTAATGATGGTTCCAAAAATTCTGTGAATATACTAAAAATAACTGAAGTAGATACTTGAAGTAGAAAGTAGGATTCTGTTATGGGAATTGCATTGTGATTTAATTGTTAAAAGGAAGAAGAGGAAGAATGTAAAGACAGGAGTGTCCAGATTGAAAAGGTACAAATGAAAATAAATCTGACATTTTTTGCTTCATCATGAAACTTCAGAAGACTAGAAATAAAGAAAGCTATTTTAACAGAGACAATGGAAACTAGACAACAATGGAATAATCCTATTGAAATTCTAACAAAATTATTTCCAACCAGGAATTCTGTGTCTAGTCAAAATGTCAATCAAGCATGAGCACAGAATAAAGATATTTTCAGAAATGGATATCTCAAAAAACAAACAAACAAACAAAAAACAAAACCCAGGGGCGCCTGGGTGGCTCAGAGGGTTAAAGCCTCTGCCTTCAGCTCAGGGCATGATCCCAAGGTCCTGGGATAGAGCCCCGCATAGGCTCTCTGCTCGGTGGGGAGCCTGCTTCCCCCTCTCTCTCTGCCTGCCTCTCTGCCTACTTGTCATTGCCGTCTGTCAAGTAAATAAATAAAATCTTTTAAAAAAATCCCAGGAAGATACTAGAAACTGTGTTCCCCCAAAATAAAATAACATGAGATGGAGGAAGAAAAAGCTTCACCCAAAGAGAGCAGAAAGGCATTCCAGGAAGTCAGTAAAGGGAGATGCACCAGGCAGAGGTCTGAGAAGGCCTTAAGTCAGTGGTAGAAATGAAAAATGGGAAATTATTATTAATTTCAGGGAAACCAAAAGTTGAACTGAAGAGGAAAGTGATCACGGTATATTACATGCCTCAGCTACAAACAAGATTTATATGACCTAATAATGTAAAAAATGAATTTCTGATCTAATTAAAATTACATACACCTACAATGAAAGAGAGAACGGAGGACAGCAGGATAGGAGGCGTTCACCTGTTAAAAATTTCAAAATAATGAAAAGCTAAAAACAACCCTACTAAATTCATGTTTTCCACTGCAGGAGTCAATGGATGCCGCCAAAAGGTGACAAAAGGTGGTAACAAAGAAAGTCTTGTTAGATTTTCAGAGGAAAATCCAAAAGAATCATCTAAAAGACTGAAAAAGTAAAAAACTGTTTTTCACAGCAAACCATGAAACTACTCAACTCTTTATATGCATATGATATATAACTCAAATAAATACAACAATCATTTCAATAAGAATGAATGATTTAAAACTGGAGTTGGTCTAACATCCCTTTACCAAAGCACAAAACACGTATTAGATTAAAACATTATATGAGGTTAATTGAATTGTTCCTAAAATGCACGAAATAGTAACAACAACAAATAACACTAACAACAATAAAAGGAAAGAAAATCCATTATATTGCAACGTATTTATCAAGTTAGTGATTCTGAAAACTGGTGAGAAGTTGCAGACAACCCATTTTGTATGACAAATAATGATGTATACTTTCTCACTTAAAGCTAAGTCTGCTAATGATTTTTTTTCTTCAGTTACTTCATGGGCTAATCAAACATAATGCGAACGTAATTGGAATTACTGATGCTCTTCTCCTGATCTTGGGTACTTTCATCAGACAGTACCTTTAGTACCTAAAGCTGGAACGTTTCTCTAATTTCTCCAAGTTGATCATTGTCAGTCTTATTACATTTAATGCATCACTCTATGACCTCCACCTATCCCATGAAACATGCTCAGATTTCCCAAGATTACTGTTTTCTTAAGAAGTATGGAAATAATTCCCGTGGGGGAAAAAATCCAAAGAATATGCAAAGTATGTGCTTTCCCTTCTAGAGGAATTCTTTTTTTATTTCTGTTCTTACCTTCCCTATGATCTGCTTCTACCAATAAAGTCTTCTTCAGTGTGCTTTCGTCAAATATCACCCATTATTCCAGTTTCCCCATTACATGCCTATAGCTTAAGTGATGAAATTCAAAATTAAAGAAAAACAATTAAAAATTTAAAAAGCCCATAGAGACAGAGTGTGTTCTCATTAAAGAATGTAGATGAGACTCAAAAACTGTGTTTTTGTGGATAATCAGGGGTTTACTATAGCAACAGTTGGAGACCGGATACACTTCTATCCTAAATCATGCAAATTAAAATGCTGAACTATGATTAGGACTTCCTAATAAGGGTGGCAACTATATGAAATAAAACTAGGACACAGAGAAGATAGGTATGAGGTAAACAGAAAAAATAAACTAAAATCCCAGCACCCAAAATAGTAAGTGAACAAATACAGTGGAAATGACTAAAAGAGACCGGGGTTCCTTGTTGGATGAGAAGCCGTTAGGGTAAAGGACAAAAATGAAATTAATTGACTTTGTCCTACCAATTAGACAAAATGAGAAGTTTATAACAGAGAGCACTGATTGGAAGCAAGCTTGCTTCTCTTTAGTCTCTCCTTATGCTTCAGAATTCTTCTATTTACGCCTCCTGCACATTCAGTCATCCACAATGCTTACATCTGTTCGTGTTTGGTACTCGGATCTGAATAACAGCCCAGCCCCCTTCAGAATATAGGATCACACTATGACACTGCATAACTAGTTCTCCATACATGAAACAAAAACATTCTTAAAGTTCTTCCATAAAGAAATTCTTGCAGGAGTCAAACTGGTTTTCTCATTGTTTTCACTTAAACACAATTGTTTTTTAGCTCCATGCATTGCACAGGAAGATCTCTGACAGCTTATAACCCAAATGGCACATGGACACTATCTAGCCTAAGATCACGGTCCTCTGTAGGACTTCAAAAGTCTTTAAAAGCAAAGAATATATATTTGTATCTCTAGGGCTCAAAGATAATCCCTGGAAGACAGTTCTGTATGTTGGAGGAGAAAAACAAATGAATGAATAAATGAATGAATGAATGAATCATTAAGTGAATGACCATAACAAGTTGTGTTTCTGCTTCTAACAGTCATGCCAAATGAAATGAGCCCACCTAACAGTTGCAAAACCTTCATCTGCCCTTTACTATGCAAAGTTGGAGTCTCCTGGGTTCACACTGGACACAGGAAATGATACTATGCAGCGACTGGGAAAGGCATACAAGGAGTATCTGACATCTTGGCATGAATTTCCCCATCTGCAAAATGGAGGAAACGTCTACCAAATTCATGGTTTTGGTGGAGACAACATGAAATAACATACTAAGTTATATATTTCAATCCCCCGCATAGAGTACAGGTCAGGAACCCACCCTACAGTATTTCTGAGGTAGATCAACCTAGGTTCTACTTGAATACTTTAGTGATAAGATGCTCATTACACTTCAAACACTGTATTTAATTTATAAGTAACACAAAACATTTGAGTATCTTTCCCAGGATTAAGCCAAAATTAGCCTCCCCAGAACTCCCACACTTGGCTTTCTCATCCTGTCTGGAATACACACATTACCTTTTCTCTATTCTCTACTGTATCTAATCCTCCTGAATAAGTCACCGGTTCCATGTTATACCTGGTTCACAGACCTCTTGCCATCCTAGGTGCATCCTCTTGCTCGCTTCAGTTCTCTGAACCCAAGAAATTACTAGCCTTTTTCATGTGAAATTGACTTTATTTTGAAGTTAACTTTCCCCCACCCTGTTTTTCCTTATGAGCTTCAGCTTGCTTTTTTTTCTTTTCCTTAACCACATTGTTTTATTTGTCCCACAGCAATTCACCCTGTAGTTTCCACTCTTCATTTCAATCAGATTCTTTTTAGCCTTGATTCCAGCACCCCAAGTGCTAATTACAGCTCCCAGCTATAACACACACAAATAGGCCAAGCACATCATCACCATGGCTTCATCTAAGTCATTAATAAAAATATCAAACAGGACAAGGTCAAAGACAATGCCCTCCAGCATACCCTGATAAACTTTTGTCCATCCTAATGTCAATTCATTAATCAATAGACTTTGGGTGAAGTTGTTCATCCAGCAATAAACTGAAGGAATAATAATCTTATGACAACTGGACTTCAATTTTATTCTAAGAACTGTCATAAGAGTCCCTGTCATAAGCTTTGCTGAAATCCAGAAACAACGCTGTTACTTACTAAAAGGGAATGAAGATTATAAGACTCCAATGTCCAAAGATCTAGTTTTGAATTTCACTAACATTTTATCATGTGTTTGTCTATAGATCCAGGTTTGTTTCCCACCACCTTTTTTTAAAAACCAGCATTTCTTCTGCTCACCTTCCTTCTTGATTTTTTAAAGATTACAAACAATATTTCTATGAATATACCACGGGCAATTCTTTTCACATTTCAGATGTCATTTACCTGGGACTATACAATGAACTCATTCCAGCGGGTATTCTTAAGTGTTTTGGGGGAAAGGGGATTGGGAAGGGCAGGGAGCTGAGCAAAGTGTGTTCTAAATCTGACTATATTCCTTGTGTTGTGAAAATCCCCTGCTTTATGCATTTTGGTAGAAGGCAAGGCCCAGCTGCTGTTGCAAAAGCCAAAAGCCCCTCTCTCGGGGGTCTGCGCAGTCAAACCATGGGCACACGCCTAGTGTCACCTCGCACACAGGACCAACCCTAACTCTACAGTAGGAGCTAAAATAACCCGAAGAAGCAGGGAGAAATGTGGACACTATTCTGACCTCAATAGCAGAGGTAATAACCTCCAGTCACCGGGGCAGTTGGGACAGTGAGGAAAGGGACAGTATCTGGAACCGACATTCCTGGTGGCAGCAGGGTGCTTCATGGCCGGTTCAGTGGCATGACTTTGGCTCTGGTCTGCTTATTCAGCTTTACACTGTTCCTGCGGTTTTTAAATTCTTCCCAGCAGGTCTGTCAGCCACATGATAGCCTCTCAGTAAACCTGTCTGTTTAATTCAGCCAAAGAGAATTTCTGTTGCTGGCCAGAGAGAACTCTGACTGGTACGTTTATTTGGAGTGGCAAAGCCCCTTGAGCCCTCCGACCCAGCGAGGTGGTTTCCAATGGGCCCGCTGTCTGAGGCCTGCCCTAACCGCTATGCAGGCAGATCTGCTCTACAGCTGCCACTTGGAAGAATATTTGCTCTGAGAGAAAAAAAAAAAAATAAAGACTGTCAATGGAAACTAAAGATGGAATGCAGATGAACAGATAAAGAAAGAGAAAAAAAAATTTTGAAACGTGACTGAGCAGTTTCGCTTTCTCTCAGTTATTTGCCTTTAGTGGGGACACTATTATAATCTCTTGTTCTTCTTGCTTCAAATTTTACTCACTCACTCACTCCCATAAAACATTTTTGCTAAGCACCTACTATGTGCCAGCCACTCTGCCGGGCACTGGAGAGGCAGCTGCTTGGCTCTTGCTCTCAGTCTCAGATGCAACAGCTTCTTTCTTACTAGTGTTTTCTTTTCAGTATCCTTCGTTGATAGTTCCTCATCACCGGGCCCCTTGATGGTGGAATGCCCCAGTGGTCAGGCCATAAAATTCCCTTCCATTTTTGGTGTTCATTCACTCTTTACATTGTGTTCCAGGTCCTCTGTTCTCTTCCATGTCCTCTACGGCCTCTCCCTCGCCACATGGCCTCTTCAGCAAGTTAACCAGAATTCTAACACAGCCAGTCAGGATGCTCAAGAGTGCAAAAAAGCAGCAGTCAGGACCACAACTGGCAGTGTCACTTCCACCATGGTGCTCTACTGGCTGGAGCAACCACAAGCCCAGCCTAGATGAAGGGGTGATTATATAAAGTCATGGTTCATTTAGGGCCACCAATGTAACAACTACCACCCTTGGTGATCCCACACAATCCCCTTGTCAAATAACATCTATAACCCAGACAACTTCCAAATGTTTACCCTGGATCTCTTTCCTAAGTTCTAGACTCATGCATCCAATTGCCTTCTGACACGTCCATTTGCACATACACTGCATATGTCAACTTCAACCCAATTAAACCTGAGTCGCATCTTCCCCACTCTGCTTCTCCCACAGCCTGACCCATCTTCCCTCACAGCAGCTCCACCACCACAGTCACTTAAGTCCACATCCTTGGGGTCATCCCTGACTCCTCATCATCTCTCAAATCCCAAACAAATACTATCAGCTCAGTCTTGAAAATACATCCTGAATCCAACTACGTGCCTCATATATATGTGTGTTTTCTCCTTCACCTCCCTCAGATTTTTTACCTAAATACCTCTTACCTCCTCGGCGAGGTTGCCCCTGATCGCCCCCACTTACAGCTGTACGTGCCCGCCCATGTGCACATGTATTTTATCTCACAGGAAGCAGAAAAATGTTCCATTGCCCCAGGAGGGTTTAATCTGGAAACCAGAATACTGATGGAGAGCTACAGTTTTTGAGAACAGATGTGGCTTAAAATCATGCAAATTAAAGCATTCCTCATAGATTCAGAAATCAAAATGTATGAGGCAGAGAAACCAAATAATGAGGTAAATTGTGTGGTAGGGAGAAAAGAAAGAACATAACTTTCAGCTGCCAGTCCCATATTTGAACATCACACACACCTCAGACCATCACACAAAACTCTGAAGATGGGTCTTCATCCTAACACCAGCCATCTATAGCGTGAGAGAGGATAATAAGGATCTTGGCACAGAAGTCAAGTCCTGGGGTCGAACCCCCATGAAGTTCCCTGCTCAGCAGGAGGCAGCTTCTTCCTTTGCCCCTCACTCTGCTCATGTTCTTCTTCTCAAATAAATAAGTAAAATCTTAAAAAAAAATAGTACTTATGTGAATTTTGGTAATTCATAAATCACTTTACATGATTTTTGGAGACATAGCTTTTTTCATATGTAATGCCGATTTTTTTTTTTTACATAATGTTGCACATTAATTTGACTATTTTACTAGTTTTCCCTACAGCAGAAGAAATAAAGGACTGCTCCAGTGAATATCATGCCTAGCTATAAGTCTGCTTTTTTTCTTATACATAATAACTAAATGTGAAATAAAGAGTTCTGCTACACATACTGTGATCTCATATAATAAAAAGCATAACAGAATAATTATGTGCTTTAATGGTAATATATATTTATGTAATCACATGTACTATATTCTTATTGCCACTTATGGAATCTGTTTTAAATTTTTCAGCATGATGTTAAGTAGGTTAATGTGGCCCTTATTTGTCTTTGGCCAAAAAAGAAAAGAAAAAGAAAAAACACTAAAGTGCTTAACTTTCTATTTAAGTAGGAAAAAAACAAAAAACCTGTTAGCACTTTCACTATTTTCTACAGTATTTCTCTGCCAACACTCGAACCCAAGTAGGGAAAAGGGTAGCTCTAACAATGTCTTAAACCGTGGGGAAACCAGATATACCTTTCAAGCTAATTGAGTCACTCCTTGGTTAAAAAATGCTCCTTGACCTTGGACAACAATGACAGGAAGATAGTACTCAAAAGGGCTCTGGAAGCCTTGAGCAAACTGAGCAGCATGTTTTCCAGTGGGTCCCCAGTCTTGCAGCTCGCGGGTTGCATCTACACACTTTGACAGCGTATAAGAATCTAAATTACAGACATTTTAGGAGCTTTCCACAGTACTTAAGAGACAGCCTATATTAGCAGTATCCTATTATCCACTGAAGGGTTTTATTTTTTTTTTTTTAAAGATTTTTTTCAATTTATTTATTTGACAGATCACAAGTAGGCAGAGAGGCAGGCAGAGAGAGAGAAGGAAGCAGGCTCCCTGCCAAGCAGAGAGCCCGATGTGGGGCTCAATCCCAGAACCTGGGATCATGACCCAAGCTGAAGGCAGAGGCTTTAGCCCACTGAGCCACCCAGGCGCCCCCACTGAAGGGTTTTAATAATGACCTCCAAAGTCATTTCTACTAGTGCTCTTCCACAGCACTTATTTCATTATTCTGGGGCTCCCAAGGCTTTTGTGTAACCTAGAAGGTCATTCATGGGAATAACACAAAGCAGCTGGGCTTCAGATTCTCTTTTAAAGCAAAGAACAGAAATATATTTATACAGTAGGTACACTATCATAAATAAGAATGTTACTGTATGTTAACTCTCAAAATTTAAATTAAAAAAAAATAAAATGAATAAGACTATTCCACTTTGTGGAACTCAAATTACATATGATCCTTAAAAAAACCTTGAACACTTAACTAAAATCCAAAGAAAAAATCCAATAGTAACTAGTGAATCTTAAGTTATTTTACTTTTCTTTCATATTTGGGGTTTCTTTTCTTATTTATTTATTTTTTAAGATTTTATTTATTTATTTGACAGGTAGAGATCACAAGTAGGCAGAGAGACAGGCAGAGAGAGAAAGAGAAGAAAGCAGGCTCCCCACTGAGCAGAGAGCCCAAATGAGGGGGCTTGATCCTGGGACCCTGGGATCATGACCTGAGCCGAAGGCAGAGGGTTTAACCCACTGAGCCACCCAGGTGTCCCATAAAGCTAGGGTTTCAATGGGCATGGTGTTTGGATTTTTCTTACACTTTTTATTTTATTTTATTTTACTGATTTTTAAAGATTTTATTTGAGAGAGAGAGATAGCAGGAACAGGGGAAGGGGCAGAGGCAGAGGAAGAAACAGACTCCCTGCTGAGCAGGGAATACAATGTGGGACTCAATTTCAAGACCCTGGGATCATGACCTGAGCTGAAGACAGATGCTTAGCCAACTGAGCTACCCAGGTGCCCTGGTCTTACACTTGTTTACTTATACTCATTCCCCTTCCTCAAAAAAAAAAAAAAGGGTACTATTAATTACATGGAATATAAAACCAACCTCTTTTAGAAAACCAACTTTGATGTTAACAATTTTAAGATTTGGCAATATCATCACTAAGTTTAGAAAACTGCACATTAAAATGTTTGATACTGATTTTAGGGCTTGCTAAATAACAAGGTCCTGTGTGTGTGTGTGTGTGTGTGTGTGTAAGTAGATCCCAGTGATATAAGGGACAATACTGTAATTTTAAGTTTACTTTTTTGGAAACTTTAAAAACATTTCATAATTAAAATAAAGTCTTATGTGTTAAGGCTTTTGACCAGTCCAAAAACTTATTTAAACAACAAAGCAGTCTAACTGTATTCAGGATTTAACTGCATTCAGGATCTTAAGAGCAGAAAAAGGGAGGGTGGTGCAAAAAAAAGAAGAAAATTCCCTATTCCTCTTCTGACCAAAAGCTCAATCTAACTACAGTTGCAAAAACAAGCGGGAGATATAACATTACAATTGGGAATCAGAGTACGATGGGCCTGAGTCCCTCATACTTGCTACAATATCCTGGAAAAGCACCTAATCCCTCTAATACTTAGTTTTCTTTTCCTTTGTAAAGTGATATTCATAGTTCCAGGAGGCTCTTGAGAACATCAAAAACGATAATGAATGTAAAGACCCAAGCAGAGTGCTGAGCACAGCACTGTGGTCATCTTTGTCTTAAATATTCCTTTACCTCCTTTTCTCACCCATCACTCATCATCCCAAGCCCAGAGTGACCTCTGGTTTCCTATCCTATGTCCTTCCCCTAGATCTGCTCTAATTTCCAAGGCATTTCATGCTTTGAAATTATTACTGTCTTTCCATTGCTGTGAAACATACAAGAAAAGAGCAAAGTAATTTCCGCTAGATACTGTGAGGAAAGCAATCTGATTAATCCATTAAAAAATGCCGGAGCCTTAATCTTTCTTGAGATATCAGTAGATGTATAAACAAGCAATGAAAAGCAGTATAAAAGAATAAAAACTTTAGGAAATATTCTAAGGAGTATTTTCTATACTGGGCAATTGCCACATAGTCACATTAATGCTGCCAAGGAGTCTACACCTCCCCAGCTCTAACTGCGAAGACTCCTATAAGCTATTTATATGGCCCCCACCCCAACTCTGATTTCAGAGATCCATTCAAACATTTCACTTAAGCAAAACCCAAACAAACGTTAAGATGTAGAGCTGAAGAACAGAACATGAAAAGCCTAGAAAAAGACGAGAGTTAGATGGAAAAGAGGGAGGCAAGAACAATGGGGGAGGTGAGGAAATAAAGACAGAGTGGGGGACCCAAGGAGAGGCAAGGCAGGCCAGTTTTAAAGCATGAATGATGTCAGTTCACCTCATTCTCTGAGAACAGGTTAAGCTATGTCTTAACTCCCCCAGAGAAGCAGGGAATAAAACATTGCCAGAAAAGTACTGCAGAGGTCCACACTATGAGGTGGCTGATTGACCTGGGATGGCTCCACAAGACTTGGAACCAGGGAAAATTGCACTCACACAAAGAAGAGTGATTGTTTAACAGTCAGTTTAATCAGTTAGCAAATATCACAGGACATGTTTAAAAGTCAGTCTTAATCAATTAGCAAATATTTCAGGACAGCGAATTTCCTTCATGTGGCTGCTTCCACAGAATATAAAAATCATCAAATGGGGGCGCCTGGGTGGCTCAGTGGGTTAAAGCCTCTGCCTTCAGCTCAGGTCATGATCCCAGAGTCCTGGGATCGAGCCCCGCATCAGGCTCTCCACTTCTCGGGGAGCCTGCTTCCTCCTCTCTCTCTGCCTTCCTCTCTCCCTGCCTACTTGTGATCTCTGTCTGTCAAATAAATAAATAAAATCTTTAAAAAAAACAAAACAAAACAAAAAAATCATCAAATGATTCCAGCCTCACAAATATAGGTTTCTTTTAAGACCTGAAGGACATATTTTCATATTATTTCTGTTAGTTTCTCTATTCACGTTACTGATTTTAGAGGCCAAACTCTTTTTCTTTCTAGCTTAACCATTTAATTTTGGAGGAGGGAATAAATACATTTTTGAAATCTTTTTTTCAAATCTTTTCTTCTACAAAACATAAAAGTTAGTCAAGTATACTAAGAAAAATCTAGATTTAACTGCAATATTGCAATAGACCTACTGGAAAATATGAAGCAAAAATTCCAATTCTAAGTCAACTGAATACATTATTGACTCCAAAATCACCGATTAAACAAAAGAAATTATATTTGCATTGATGTGTGAATCTGCATCCATTCTTGGTAGCATGTAATATATTCAACTGCTCAGCTCTAGCTGTCCTTGTAGCCACATTACCATATTATTCAAATGTATCTATCATTTATATGTAAATAGAGAAGATAAATGGCTTCTTCATAAGACAACAATTTTCAAATGATAAACAGACACAGGCAGACATTAGCAAGATAAAAATGTTGCAAATATGCATCCTATTATATATTTTAAAAAAAAATGGAACCTATTTCAAATTTTTAAAAAAGTAGTGTGGTAATTACAAAATGGGATCCTAATACATTCACAATACCAACAGCTACTCTTCTCAATAAAAGTCTCCACCAATGTCATTTGTATCTTATAAATTACATGTTCTCAGATCCATCTGTGAAAATTGGGATGTTAATTATCATGGTTACATTTCATGATTCCACAGTTAAATGCTGAAGTGATGCTACATAAATACCATATGTTTTTCTAGGAGAAACGGAGAAAGATTAATTATGAGTTCAAGTCCAAGTCTTCTAGCAGTAATACTCTCAACACAATAAGATCATTACATTGTGTGCTATGCAAATTGGAAGTTTTAATTAATAGCTGAAACACGAACTGAGGGGGAAAACTATGAAGTCTAAATTGCAAGTATCAGGCTTTCCTCCACCCACCCAAAAAGAAAAAAAATCTTAGTAAGAAAGCTTCTGAGAAAACCAAGTTGTAAGTCCAAAGGAGGGGCAGGGGGGAATTACCATCTGTGAACTTCCTTTGATGCAGTGATCACTGTCATGTTTAATCCTATTTGATAAACCTAAAAATTATAGCATATCTGGTGACAAATAGGTTATTAAAAGGTAATATATCTGATGAAAATTCAGTTTAACATTTTTCTGAATTTTTCAAAATTATACAAACTTACTAGATAATATACTTTGGTACAGCAACTTAAATAAGAAACTCTATCATAATACTACAAGACTTTTATTTATGTTTATAAAATCTGAATTCTTACTTTACTCACCACATATTCGAACACAAGTGTCAGTGTCTCCTTGGTGTGGATGATGTCATGAAGCAGCACTATGTTAGCATGTTTTAGTCCTTTTAACAGAGAAGCTGTAAAACAAAGTAGACAGAGAGACGATGGGTAATAATCAACTGATATGTTTCATTATCATTTTGTCAGATGAGATATGTATTTTTCCATTTTCCAAGCCAATACCTATTCAGAATCAAGGGTAGTGAAACAGGGTTTTCATTTAGATGTTGTGCTCCCCCGCCCCCAACTATTTCACGTGTTATTTGCTGTTAACCTTTAGTTAGATTCCATTATGGTCAAAGGACATACCTGGTATGCTTTCAATTGTTTTAAATTTATGAAGGTTTGTTTCATCACCCAGGATGTGGTTTATAATGGTATGCATGCCATACTTATGGAAAATATATTCTGGTGAATTTGGGTGGAGAGTTCTATAAATGTCAGTTAGATTCTGCTGGTTGACAATGTCGCTGAGTTCCTCTCTGTACTTGCTGACTTTCTGAATGCTGGTTCTAACAGGGACTAAGAGAGGGTTGTTGACATTCCCAGCTGTAACTGGGGATTTGTCAACTTCATTTTAATTCTGCCAGCTTTTGCTTTGTATCCTTTGCTTTGTGGGTGGTGTTTATTGTCTATACCTTTAGGATTCCTATGCTTTCTTTGTGAACTGGCTCCTGTATCAATATATATGTCTCTCTGTCTCTGATAATTTTCTTTGCTCTGAAGCCTGTTTTATGGGATATTAACATAACCACTCCAGCTTATTTTTAATGATGTATCTTTTTTACATCTTCTTTAAGCCTACAAATGTCATTAGATTTGAATATGTAAGTTTCTTACAAGCAGCCTATCATTGGGTCATGTGCTTTTTAAATCCATTCTGTCAACCTCTGACATTTAACTGATATTTAGACCATTTACATCTAATGTAAATATGAATTTACTGGGTCAGCTAACATTTCAATCTATTTTTCCTTGGGCATCTTTTAACTTAGTCTTCATTTCTGATTTGATTTTGTCTTTTCTTCTATTTTTTCCCTGGAGTTCAATTAACGGATTTCATTTTTAATTTTGTGCATTTTTCGTCTTAGCCTTTGTATTACCACTTCAAGGTGGGCTTTTTAGGTTTCATATACCCAAGGGCCTGAAAGAAAATCTAATTTAGATTACAGTTTGTTGTGTACAATTTTTGTTAATTTTATAGTTGTTTTTTGAAAAGCATTTTATCAGCTGAAATGCATTTGTTTTATATTTTCTGAAATTTTACAGCAGTTTTATATAGACGTGCTTGTTCTATTCTCATTTATTCAAGGGATTGCATTCTTAGTTTGAGAGCCCTCTCTTAAATCAGTTCTTCTCTCCTCTATGTAGGTATTATGGATGGTGCTGGTGGGAGAAACGGAGAGAGTCTGGGGTGTTCTGTTTCTTTTTCATTTCTACAGGATCCTTATTTTTCCCCTATTCTTTCCTTTTTCACTTTCACCGCCATCTTCAAGGGGTACCATCCCTTCACTATATAGCTATATATCTGAATCTCTCCCCCAGTCAGCACTTTCCAATACTATTCACTTTTTATCTTTTCTGTAGTCAGTACTGTGAACCTCATGGAGTCCCAGTTTTCCCTTTCCAGAGTGATTCTGTCTGCCTCATCTAAGTCCTCCATACCCCTCTACCCTTTCCACAGTCTCTTAAACCTGTCCAAAGCTCTTAAATTCCATTATTTCCCCCTACATTGATAACTATTCAAGTAGAATATTCAAAGAACAGGAGCTTCCTCTAGCATTATTTATTTTAATTAACCTTCAATTTTGGTTTTTGGTATACAACCTGAAGAGAAAAAAGAAAGATGTTTTGCATGTGTTTTGTCAAGAACTTATAATCATTCATATATTCATCAAGTTATTTATTAAAAACCTAGTTACTGGTCCTGGACAAACTCTTGATACCCAATAATACCACAAAACCACATCTTTAGAAAAAGATTTATAGCACCAAGCATGAATCTTAATGGGCGATTTCAGGTGACAATGATGTGTCAGTGTAGGTTAATCAATTGCAAGGAATGTACCACACTGGTGAGAGATGTTGATAGTAGGAGAGGCTTAAGGGCAGGGAGGAGGTAGGTGGTGGTATGCAGGGAGTATATGAGAATTTGCCACTCAATTTTGCTGTGAGCCTAAAACTACATTAAAAAATACACTCTATTAAAAAATATATATATACACCCATGTTTTAACATACATAAAAAAGCAAATCTAGATTATTTACACTTTACCCAAATAAAATGATATTACATACATCATGTAGCATATTTTAGGTATGTAACCACCATGCAAGAGGGGCTGCACTGGTCATTCACCAGAAAGGCAGGGAGAAAGTATATGGATTGATAAGTTCTAGTACAAGCTCAATGAATGTGAGGAGTTGTTTTATTAGAGCTATTGCTGTTGCTATGCATTTCTGTAGACTTCTACAAGCAAAACTGTTTCAGGACCATATACTGTATATTCCTTAATCCCAAGACAAATTTTGTAAGTCCAAAGAAGGTCGTTCAGAAGGAAAATTAATTCATGTGGCTGGCTCCAATATTGGAAGACAACAAGAAGTATTTTCCCTCTGAAACTCAATCAGTCGCAACAGTGTATATAGTCCAAAGCCAGGCAAGTCCAGGCTACATAATGAGGCTTTCTCTTCCATCTCACACAAACCTGCCATGAGCAAGTTAGTTGTATACACTAAAAATCTTACAGCAGAACATCTACAAGTTTATTTTATCTGAGCTTTGTAAATTAGCACACATGGGAAAACAATTATAACAATAAAATCACAGCACACAAACTGTGAAGGCACAACTGTCATACAGACTTATGACAGAGTTTCATAGTATTAATTTCAACAATTTATAATCTTTCTTCTTTTAATTATTCAACTGGCCCATCAGCGTTCAACAATGAAAACTTCATGAAATAGCTAGCTTTCAGATATTAACCTGGGAACCAAACTTTGCTCATTTTAACAAGGACAGCTGGCCTGCACTAGACTCCCAAGGCCGATTCATCCTCAGAGATCGATTATTTCAAACCACAACAGGGTATTTGAAAATGATGACCAGGTATGGGACTTCACACCCACCAGGGACAGGACGCAGACAGGTGAAATGAAGCAAGGGCCTAGAGGATCCCCGGGATTGTATGAAAGCAACCTGGCTTAGTGAGGCAAATTTTGGAAATATACAATAGGATTTGTAATCTTGTCCAATTTCATTTTTCAAGTTACCCCCTTAGCCTGTCAAATTCAGTGAGGATCCATCCTTATCAGCAACAACCTCAAAAAGGTACTGAAGCTCCCACTAAATTAAGAATCCCAGGCCCTGAGTTTCCTTTGCCTTGGGATTTTTTTTTTTAGCTGTCCCCCCCCAACCTCTGCCCCATTACCGCCTTTTTTCTCACCACTTACACCTAAATTGTTGCTCATTTCTCAAAGTAATGTCTTCACACTCATCATTTCCCATGGCATTTTTCCTACAATTTCAGGAAAATTGAATTTCTGCCATCATTCATCTTGGGGAAAAAATGGTTTGTTCCTGACAGTGACAAATATTATAGAAAAAAAGTCATGTCATTTCTTTATATATTTTTGGCCATTTCAACATGAAGACTCAAAGTCTCCAAACTCCTTTGTTGTAAGTCTCAATTATTATAGATTTCAGATTTCTAAATTCATTTATATACACTTTTAAAGTACACTATCAATTAAAGAGGTACCAATATCTGTATTGGAAAGCAAACCCTCTTTCTTTTGAGCTTAACATCATTAATTTGCATTTGAAAAAGGACAGAGCCACTAATTGCACAGCTGATGGCAGAGGAAAGGCATGGAAGGTCAGAAAACCATCCAGGATCTCTATCAACATCCTGTGAAGGTGACAGACACTCCCAGCAAGTTGCCAGAAACTGTAATTCCTGCTGTTACCAAGGCAAGTGAGTCTCCTGGGCTGCCAAGTCAGACCAGTGATTAGCACCTGCAAGGTCTCGCTTTCCAAGACAAACACTGTCAAAATAATACTCCATGTAATCCTAGTAATATACCGGATATAACACATGTTATTTTCTCATCGCAAAACAAACCCTGTAACATTAGTGCTGGTAACTCCAGCATACTTGGTTTCTCACTTGGTTTCTCCACAAATTTTAAGTAAACATATGGCAACATTTTAAA
This sequence comes from Neogale vison, assembly GCF_020171115.1. Taxonomy (NCBI): domain Eukaryota; kingdom Metazoa; phylum Chordata; class Mammalia; order Carnivora; family Mustelidae; genus Neogale; species Neogale vison. The sequence goes on along the minus strand of NC_058094.1, from coordinate 158,522,200 downwards.
TTAATTTCACCACTGAGGTTTGAAAAAGTTCAACTGTATGTGATGTAAAAGACTTGTAATTTTAGGGTTGAGGGTAAAATTCTAACAGTTCCGAGACTGTGATGTTGAAATAATACAAACACAGAAAGATAAGTGTGCCTCTGACAAAGTCCCAGAAGGACAGAAGGACACATGGAGCCTCCCTTCATTTGGTAGCAGGCTTCAGATATCTGCTTATCGGTCATATTGAAACTTCCACCTCCCACTTTGAGAATAAATATCTTCAATTTCCTTTCTGACTTGGAAGGGATAAATTTTGCCTCAACTCCAATTTCACCATGATTAAATAAATTCTGAGCTAATACAAGAGTTCAGAGTATGTTCATTTTCTTTTAAAGATTTTAGTTATTTATTTAAGAAAAAGAGAGAGAGAGAGCATGCACAAGCCTGGGGAGAAGGAAAGAATTCTCAAGCAAATGCCTCTGCTAAGCATGGGGCCCGATACCCCATCAGGATCTAATGACCCTGAGATCATGACCTGAGCTGAAGTCAGAGGCAACTGACAGCCACTCAGGAAACCCCAGAGTATGTTCATTTTATCACTTACAAGCAATGTTAATAAAGAAAGAAAGGACAGGGACGCCTGGGTGGCGCAGTTGGTTAAACGACTGCCTCTGGCTCAGGGCGTGATCCTGGAGTCCCGGGATCGAGTCCCACATCAGGCTCCCAGCTCCATGGGGAGTCTGCTTCTCCCTCTGACCTTCTCCTCGCTCATGCTCTCTCTCACTGTCTCTCTCTCTCAAATAAATAAAATAAAATCTAAAAAAAAAAAAAAGGACAAAACCCTTCTTTAATTTATCAGCTTTCTAAGTCATTATATGATATCATACTAGGAAAGGACAGACCACAAATACACACAAGCATCCTTGCTTACTCCCCCTTTAGCCTCCGGAAAGAAGTAGCGCATTCATATTTTCCTCTCTCTTTTTAGAAAATGTCTTCTTTTCCAGAGGGGTACGCTTGGAGGGGCTGCTACTTCATGTTTCTAGAAGACAAACATTACTACCCATTAAACCCAAGGAGCTAACCTTAACTCAAGCTACAACTTACAACAGACATGAACTTTTTCTTTAAGTGCACAGCTAACTAACTCTAAGGCTGCTGAAATTCACTTTATACTAGAAATAATGAAAATACTTACTTTCGATGAGAAGTTACTTGCTAGTACATTCTGAATATTTTCATAGCTCAAGTATTCTGAATGGGAAAATCTGAAGGATAAAGAGAAAAAAAAATTCCAACAATCCCCTCCCCAAAAAATGCATGCAGAGAAAATAAGAGATCACTTGTTTAACTCTGTCTGTGAGGACTAGGTGGTCTAGACAGAGAAATGAACAGATACACAGCTCCTAGGTTAACCTGTACACAGTTCTGCAAGGTATGCTACCTAGTTCAGCTACACAACAGGAGAGAGGCTGTGGTTTTACTTAGCTCTAGACCTTACCCTTACTGATATCTAATATGATAAATAAACACAAACACACGCACACATCCATAAACTAACAAATGAAAAAGTGCAAGAAACAGGTTAAAAATGGAACTATATCTTTGACTCCATGTTTTGCTTTTTATACATTGTATGCACACACATACAGAGAGTCATCTCTGTGTTATGGGAAAAAGAGGTCACAGATCATTCAAAATACAAAGTCAAAATGTGATATCATATAAACTTAATTAAGCTAAAATCACATTATAGGATTTGGAGACATGTTTCTTGACCACCAGGTACCATCCAAACATGGAAAAATAATACAGCATGTTAGGATCACTTTATAAATATCATGTAAATTACTCTCTATCCGCTGTTTAAAAAAAAAAAAAAAAGTCTACTGTTTTCACTTGCACTGGAGCTAAATTCTTCTATTCAGGGATAGACAGAAATTCAATCCCACTGCATATTCTTCCTGCTTTGCTCCACTCCTAATATCCCCAACATTGCAACCCTGAATGAGATGTGGTACTAGAAATTACAGACCCGACCACTCCCTCTTGCTGGGGATACCTGTTTATCCCCCACCTCACTACTGGCAAAGGGCAGCCTGCGGGGGGATACCTCCACACTGCATTCTCACAGGACCACCAGGAACGCTTACTAAATCACTTCAAAAAACAAATACCTCTCATAGTATAGCTGAACCACATAAAACTGTCAGTATTTGACATTTTTGACCTACTAACACAGCAATTTCACACAGTTCCGCCTAATAGAGTTTACCTGGCTCAAAGCAATTTTAACTTTATCACAAAGGCGTTGTTACTTTTACCACTGTTAATGTTCAAACTGATTAATCTGCCACCAAAGGGTGTACACAGGGGCAAAAAAAAAAAAGGAGGACTCTGCTTATCAAACTAGGTTACAGCTGAGGGGAGGAATCTGGAAACAATTTAATTTTCTACATGTACCTTTCCGTATCATTTGAATTGTTGACAATACAGATACATTCCTTTTAGACTACAAACAAGGTCTTGAAAAGCTCTTTGTTACAAGTGGGTTGGCTAAAGAGAACTGAAATAGCACTAAAAAGGCATACAGATGTTTAACTACACAATTAACACATCTACAATAATGAATCATTGTAACTGCAATGTGATCCTTCATTACTAATCCCGCCTCATTACTAAACCCTCCTTGCCAGGGCACTGGTGCAAATGCTTGCATCTTGTAAGGGGCTTTTTTCCTACCTTGGAACACAACAGGCCCCATATCAGCCTGTAATTTGCTCCCACGTCAGGCGTTAATCCAAAATGTTGAAACTGTTCCTTGTCTAAATAGTTACTTTCCTGCATTAAGATTAATGTACTCACTGAAAAAGATTCCGAGCTTGATTGTCTCCAATTACCCCCAGATGAACCTGTAAATGACCCACCAGCTGCTTTTCCATGCAATAGCTGATCCTGTTCCCATTTGCCACTAGAAAGAGCCAAGCATGTATGTATGGGAAAGCAGACAGGTGGTTTTCTCTTATGTAAACACCTTGCTAGTAACTTCTGCAGAAACAAATCATGCTAAGTGACAGGGTTGGGAATACTGGTACTTATGCTCCAGGTACTTTTGTCTTCAATGCAGGAACTGAGGGTTTCTGGAAGACTTGGTAACAGAAGAGTTTTTTTTTGTCTGCCTATAGTAACTAGGCACTATCGTAATTAAGTTTAAAAACTGTTAGGTGGTTTGCTGTATTTGAACTACTTTATACTTTATTACTTATGGGTTAAACGTATAGTCAGTAGGAATACTACAAAGTATACAATTTAAAAAAATGTGTGCTTTGGCATCATGCCCCTCATGTCTTCTGGTTAAGAAGAATAAACACTAGAACCATAATAGCTATCACTGTTCAACGAGATGTAACTCAATCCCAATCCTTACATGAAAATATGTGAATAGCTATTATTGTATTTCACAAAAATAAACATAATTATAAAGTTGGAAAATATTTTCTTTGCCATGGCTTCAAGTCCCAGTACCTAGGGGCCTGCACATAAGATACCCGACTTTGCAAGATACCATTCCAGAGGTGGAGCACAGTCAGATTCCTCCACAAAGCCAGGTAATTTTGCAGCTTATTTCCAGACACCGGAAACTCTACTGCCCTTTGCCAGGAATCAGACTGGTCAAGTCATCACTGCCACTGGCACAGGCCCGCCAGGAGGTGTTTCTCAAAGCATGGTTCTTCAATGATCCACTCCATACCAACCGCTGTAAACGCAAATTCATTAGACTCTATCCCAAACCACCAGATCCAAAATTGTGGGGATGGGACCTAAGAATCATTCACAAAATATCTATTGAATATCTACCGTGTGCCAATCACTAGGCAACAGGAAAAACAAAACTCCTGTCCCGGGCACCTGGGTGGCTCAGTGGGTTAAAGCCTCTGCCTTCGGCTCAGTTCATGATCTCAGGGTCCTGAGATCGAGCCCCACATCAGGCTCTCTGCTCAGCAGGGAGCCTGCTTCCCCCTCTCTCTGCCTGCTGCTCTGCCTGCTTGTGATCTCTCCCTCTCTGTCAAATAAATAAACAAAATCTTTAAAAAACAAAAGCAAAAACAAAAACAAAAACTCCTGTCCCTATGAAGCTGGCATTCAATATTTTGACCAAGCCTTCTATTCAATGCTTATGCATCCTCAAGCTTAAAAATCATTGTGTTATGGTTTTGATAGGGAGAAACGGGTAGCATGTTTGTGGGCTGCATGTGTGTGTACGCATGTGTTTATGCACTTCTTTATACTGCAATCTATTCACCATTCCATAAGCAAATCAAAAGAAACAGCAAGACAATCAATCAGTTGGTTTACATGGTATCTATTACCCTCTCCCTCTCCCAGCCCCGTCTCTCTTACACACGTGCACGTGCACACCCACACCCACACACACACACACACACAACTGCTGAAGTAGATGTCACTGGAAGATAAAAAGTGTTGGGCTAGAAGGAAAAGAGAATTCTTTATTCAGAAATTTTGATGGTATTTTTTTAAATGTGTGCATTTTTTCCTGTTCAGTTAAAAAAAAGGTTATAAAGCTTTTTCATCTAAATGTTGGTAAGGTCATCATTATATGGGCTTTTCAATGCCACAATTTTTGAGATCTGTGAAGGAATAAGGTTTTATGTAAAATGCTGGCAATAAGCCCTTCATCAGAACCCATGCTTTGATAAACAAATACAATTAGCAGGTCTAGAGATACCATAAACATATCATGAACACAGAAGGAAGAAGGGAAAGACTATAAAAAATGAAGATGGATTTTGGATGGGGTTAATACTTACCCTTGAATATTCCCTGAATTGAAATTTCAAACATACCACTAGTTCATGTGACTTAATATCACAGTCAAGGCTATAACAGTTTCAAATTGCAACTTAATTCGGTGGAAAGTGCACAGGCCCCCAGCACCGGACACCCCACAGGCAGGCAATGACCTTCCACCTTCCCATGACAAAACTGTCCCCTGGCCTGGACAAGGCTTTGAAATCCCTCCTACCGCCCCCAATCAGTGGTGGTCCTGGTGGGGACCCGAGCTCATCTCGGCCCAGCTGAAGGACCTCTGTTGCTGATGGTAAGGTCACTAATACCCTGCCTCCCAATTTGCTCCCCTCCCCCGAGGCCTTCCTTCCTGTTTGGGCTCAGTGATGCTCAACAACTAAATGACACGGTGCCCACCGTTCTAGCCCCACGTTAGCGTTCAGGGCGTGGACATGTTATTTAACATCAGAAAGGTAATAAAAAGTTCGGCCAGGGGCTGCCTTCTGCATCGTCTGGGGGCAGGACTGGCAAGCTCCAGCCTCTGAGTGCTCTCATTTCTCGTCTCTTCTGGCTACCGCAGCCTGTGAAGGAGATTTTTTCTGTATTTGGAAATACACAAAAAGCAAGACAGGAAAACAAATATGCTACAAAGTATAGAGCGATCTCTCAAGTGTTCAGTATTCCGAAGTATATGATGATAAAAAACAAAATGATGCCAGGTTACATGAGTAAAATGTTAATGAATCTGGGGAGCAGCTCCCCCCACCCCGCCTTCCCTGAACGTGAGGGCGGCCTAAATCCCTACACTAGAGAAGCCGCTTCGGTACAAGAACGATAAGAACGGCTTTTAAAAATCTTAACAGAGTCTCATGTTATCTTTCAAGTCTCTATCTAGTTGTCCAAAACTCGCAACATCTTAGAAGTGTTAGATTTCATGCAAGGTATGATGCACTTGTGGATGATAAAACATTTCTCTGCTGTGATAACTGTGAGGGTCAAGTTACAGATAAGGTGTATATTACATGTTTTACGTTTCTAAATTAGCATGGTGACTTCTGATTGTCATGGTAGTTAAAAAACAAAATGCCATTGGAGAAAATGACAAAGGGGAGAAAAAGAGGTTTCTCCACTACGGTCTCAAGTTTTGCACCTTCGTCTCCCCGCAAGGGGAATCTGATGATACATTCACCCAGCCAGGAAACTGACTCCTGACACTGGAGCTTCAAATGCTGTGACTGCAGAGGGGCCTTTCTTAGTGTCTCTCCAAGGGACGCTTAAGCCTGGCACTGACAATAGTTTCTGCTCATAGAACCTGCCTCCATGTAAGAAATGTAAGAAGCAGCTCCTGAGAATATGGTAAGCATGCGCTGTCATAAGTGTCACCACTGGATTCCCAAATGTGTTCCAACTCCTACCGATCGACATTGCCCTTTCTAATAAAACTTCCCGAAAACAAACAAAACAAAACAAACTTCTTGCTTCATAAACGTTATACACACACAAATACATACACATATATGTCAAATCTTAGTGCATTAAATACATCTGTGATTTGACACACACACAGGGTGACTCACCCATCATGCACGCGAGAAAAGAGTTTTTGAGTGTCACTTTCCACCGTGTATAATACAACTCTTCATTTGAAAACTAAAGAAACCAAAATACACAGAAGTCTGGCCCTAAGTCTCAACTCCTGGCCCCCAGCCTCCCCAATACAGTGTAAATCTATCTCTGGGATCAAAATCAGGATTATCTGCTTCTCTCACAGTCTTGGTTTTCTTGTCTTCTTTCCTAGTGCTTCGCTGTGGTCATTGGTTTCTCTTTACCTTCATAGCTACCCAGGTAAAAACCGTGAAGCTAAGACCAGAGGTCAATCGGAGGCACCTGTGCAGTCACACACCTACACGAGAGAGGTCTAAAAAGAGAGTAATAAGAAGAGAGCTAAAGGGGAGCACCTGGGTGGCTCAGTGGGTTAAGCCTCTACCTTCGGCTCAGGTCCTGATCTCAGCATCCTGGGACAGAGTCCCTGCTTCCGGCTCTCTGCTCAGTGGGGAGCCTGCTTCCCCTCTCCTCTGCCTGCCTACTTGTGATCTTTCTCTCTCTCTCTGTCAAATAAATAAATAAATAAAATCTTTAAAAAAATTTTTTTAAAAATAGAGAGCTAAAGGGAAAATTGCAATTCAGATTGGCTTTTATTTATTTTTAAATTTATTTATTAGTCAGAGAGAAATAGAACAGAGAAGTAGGGGAGAATGGCAGGTAGAGAAGAAACAGGCTCCCCGCCGAGCTAGGAGCCTGAGGTAGACTCAATCCCCGGTTTCTGGGACCATGACCTGAGCCAAAGGCAGAAGCTTAACCAACTGAGCCACCCAGGCATCCCTCAAATTGGCCTTTAAAATTGTCCATCTGGGATGCCTGGGTGGCTCAGTTGTTGAGCATCTGCCTTTGGCTCAGGTCATGATCCCAGGGTCCTTGGATGGAGCCCTACATCGGGCTCCCTACCCAGAGGGAAGCCTGCTTCTCCCTCTTCCACTCCCCCTGCTTGTGTTCCCTCTTGCTGTCTCTCTCTCTCTCTCTCTATCAAATAAATGAATAAAGTCTTAAAAAATAATAATAAAAATTGTCTGATCAAGGCTCTTCTCTTCTTTGAAACTTTCAAGGGCTGCTTAAGAGCACTCACGGGACCCACACAAAAAGGGGGTCTTGAGGGAGCTCTCCTGACTCTCCCCCATGCTCTGAACTCCAGCCATATGGCTGCACAGCTCTGTTGCCCGGATACTCCTCCCTCTGCCCTTCCATCTCCCACAGCCTCAGAGCCCCTCCTTCGTATCAGCTATTCAGATCTTAAGTCGGCTATCATTTCCTTCAGAAGTCTCTGCAGACTGCCGGGGCTCAGGTTAGGGCATTTTTGATGTGTCCGTCCCCACTGTGAGGTGCCTCATCCCGGTGTTATAATTACCTGATTCCCTATTTCCACCTGTCTGTATCCCCCATCACTCATTATTTGCTCTTACTCCAGCTGTGCTCATAGCACGCAATTCAGGGCTGAGTTTAGAGAAGATGCCTGTTAAGTGCAGTTTAAATAATGCATGCATAAACATGGAAAATAAAATCCTTAAATGATCTTCCATAACTTGCCATCAGCGCCACAGTTCCTAATATGGCACTCTGCTGTTGGTTGGTTATCTTCTTATAATGTGTTTAGTTCAGCCGGATATGTTGATCGAAATAAATGCATTCTTATTGTGTAATAACTGACAAACACGCTAAGGCTATAGATTTCACTGAATTTTAAAAAGAAGTAAAGAAGTATCCTACCGATAGGATGTCATTAGGAGTTTCTCTTTCATAAGTAGATGAAATGCTGTATACTACCGCTATAACTAAGAAGTCATTATTTTTTTCCACTCATATTTCAGATTATGGAAGAGATGGTAAAAGATTTATTTGAAATTCTATTCCAAGGAGCTCATGTTAGAAACTGATACTACATCCTAACATTCTACCCAGAAGGAGAGAAGCTCATAAACAATAAGGCAACATCAATGAAAAAAGAAAAGGTTCTAAACCTCAGGTAGGATTACAGCAGAGTGAAATCCAACCCACAGGCTTGGTTTGTTCGGCTTCTGCAATGTTTTAGAAATTTATTAAGTATTTAAAAACTGGAGGATCTCATATAAAATGCATTATACTTTGGCTTTTCTAGAAAAACCAAATGTGAATATAAGTTGTATGCCCGGAGCTACACAACTGCCCTCTATCGAAGACAACACTGCTCCAATTCCCCACCCTCCTTGTCCTTCAAGAGCAGCAGAAGCTCTAGAGCCTGATACCGGATGAACATTTAGGTTTGTGATCTCTGAATCAATGTTTATGTGTCATGTATAAAACCCCATCACCTTGACTGCATAAGCTAAAGTAACACTTACGAGGAAACTGGAAATAGCCAATTCAAAGTGGGTTTTATGAGTTCCACAGACCACACAGTTAAGAAAGGGGACTAGAAAGAGAATGAGGAAAATGTTCCTACAGCAAGATCACAATGCCTACCAAAGAAGAATAGACAGAAATGAAATTATAACCATTTCAAATTGCGCATCTCTAAGCCCCAAAGAGACCCACAAGGTGGAAAAGGAACCCCTTAGAACTTTCAGCACAGGACTTTTTTTCTCCCCCCACATCATTTTGAATACAGATTCACTGACTGACAGATCTAAACAGGACTTGGAGGACATTCAGTCCAACTGATGCACTTTCTTAGGTAAGAACATCGAGGCCCCAGAGAGATTGTCAAAAGTCATACAATTTGGTACATCACTTCTCCTTTCTTGCCCTCTTTTTCTACAATTCGTTCTCAGAGATCTAGGGAAAATGTCACATAGGCAATTAAATATCTGATAATTACATCCTAGCAAAACGAGAAATAAAGAAACAAAATGGACTAATTCAAGGTAGCGACGACTAGCTGAGGGCCAAGCTGCGTCAAGAGCCAGGTCTCTGATTTCCAAACCACTTTGCCAGGCTTCTGCCTGGAAAACTGCAGAGTTTAAAGTCTGAGAGAACTACAGGCATGATGGTCTGACAGACCCCATCCCCCAACACACCAACACAGGACTGAAGGGGGAGGAGAGCAATCATCTGGGAGGAAACCCAAACATGAAACTCAGAGCAAATTAATCCAAATAATATTGAACACTGGCAAGGATTTAAGTAATAAATACACTCATATACTATTTGAGACCAGATGTTACTGAGGTACAAGAGGAGATTGGACAACATCTATTAAAAATTAAAATACTTCCCAGGGGGCCTTAGTGGCACAGTCAGTTGAGTGTCAGACTCTGGGTTTCAGCTTAGGTCATGATCTCAGGGTGCTGGGATCAAGGCCCATGCTAGGCTCTACGCTCAGCACAAATTCTGCTTGGGATGCTCTCTCCCTGTCCCTCTGCCCCTCCTGCTCATGAGCACACACTTGCTCTCTCTCTCTCTCTCAAATAAATAAATAAACCTTAACAATTAAAATGCTTCCCATAGGGCAAGTATTAAATCAGCATTTCTCCTGGAGATTTATAGACATAGATGTAGAAATAAGCAAAGATACATTAATAACAATGTGCTCTTTATGTTTTTAGTAAACAGTAAAAATCTGAAATATTCTTAACTGTCCTAAATTAACTGTGTTCTGGTTAAATAAAATATGGCACATTTGGGTGCCTGGGTGGCTCAGTGGGTTAAGCCTCTGCCTTCAGCTCAGGTCATGATTTCGAGGTCCTGGGATCAAGCCCCACATTGGGCTCTCTGCTCAGTGGGGAGCCTGCTTCCCCCTCTCTCTCTGCCTGCCTCTCTGCCTACTTGGGATCTCTGTCTGTCAAATAAATAAATAAATCTTTTTTTAAAAAATGGCACATTAATAAAACAAAAAAAGTTTATCTATTAAAATGAAAGCAATACTTCTATAAGTATTAACAATAAAACATGTTTAAGATATATTTAGTTGGGGTGGGAAGGGGGAAAGGGGGACATCAAGTTGAAAGCAGTATGTAGTTAAAAGGGAAGTGAGAGGGGATGGCAATACTCTAGACACTTTGTACAGACAGCCTGTGCTGAATGATACCAGGTTCAGGAAATAAAGTGTGGATGGAGTGGTAGTTTACTTTTTTCTTTATACTCACTATAAGAGAGTTTAATTTTTTTTACCTTGATCATCTATTATTTAATATTATAAATGCAGCTGATAAAAAATTAATGAAAAAACTTTCAAAATTCTTTTGTTCTCTACAGGTACCTATTTAACCAAGTAATTATTCATTCATTCAACTAACATTTATTATACACCTATGATCTGTTTACAATTGTCTAACCTTGAAAGATGTGGAAAAGTACTGCAAGTGCTGAAAGACTTTGAAGATTTTCCTCCTCCAGAAATATGAGATAAAATCATACTATGCTTAGGTTAGCTATGGAGTAGACAAGCATCCAAGAACAACTCCAAACTGCTTGGTATGAACTGCTGAGAGAACTGTTCTGATGAGTACAATCACCAGCCTTACTTCCCCAAGTAAGATAAAGCAATGGGACCAAAAATAAGTAAGTTTCCTTGCCACACCCTCCCCTTCCCTGAATCTTCTGCTGGAGTCTTGGAGAAAGAAGGTAATGAGAAATGAAGTTCTGCTTGCCATCCCCTCATTCATATATAACAGCTCTGGGGAAATGGACCAACCAGAAAGTGAACTGCTCTCTGACAAGGGTAAAGGGAAATGACAGGGCAGTAGTATGGAGAGGCTGAACCTTGATGTGAAATTATGGGGTACCATTTTGGCTATTTATTTTTTTAAGATTTTATTTATTTTTATTTTATTTATTTATTTATTTGATAGAGATACAGCGAGAAAGGAAACATAAGCAGGAGGAGTGGGAGATGGAGAAGCAGGCTTTCCACCGAGCAGGGAGCCTGATGCGGGGCTCCATCCCAGGACCCTGGGATCATGACCCAAGCCAAAGACAGATGCTCAACAACTGAGCCACCAGGCACCCCTCATTTTGTCTATTTAGATGATGCTTATTTCTCTTCCAATGAATCACTTCATAAAAACAAGGCAAGAGACTGACCCATGACCAGGTAATGAATGATCACACCCACGGCTGGCCATTCCTATCCTCCACCCTGACTCTAGTTAACCCTAACCTGGCATGGTGGACTGGGCAACTGATGTGTTTGAATTTTTTTCCCTCTTTTCCTGGTACTTCAACAAGTACACGTATTTCTTTGACCCCTTTTAGCACCTGGGGTACTAGGCACATTGATGGAAATGTGCAGATGAGCTACTTCTGTAAACACTCTGGAGGTCATACAGAGAATGCTCAGCAACAGCACAGACTGTGGAGCCTCAAAGAAGAATCTTATCTAGATCCTCATGTTAAGCAAAACTTCGACACTCAAGTCAGTGAGAAAGTCCACACAAATAACTTTACTATCACAGATCTAGGTAAGTGCCATAGAGAGGAACAGTTGAATGACCAAAATACTAAGGAAATGAAGAAGAAAACGAAGTAACTCCCAACTGGACAAAGTGAGGAGTCTTGTAATAGAGGTGCCATATAAATTGCTGTAGAAAAAAAACCATGGATGTGCTATAAGGAGAGAGAACATTCAAAGCTCAAGAAACTTGAGTGTGGGGTGGGGGGAAAGAGTCATGGATGAACAAACAGTATGTAGTTTATTTTGGCTAAAAAACCACAATGTCTCAAGGTAAGAAATGGGACAAAGTCTGATACAAAGGTTGGGTCCTCACAGCTCAGGTTCTTTTGGAGTTTAATTTACTATTTTATACAAAAAAGAGGGGAGGGCTGAACAGGACCTGAACCTTCCTAGAAGGTTCATCAGGCAGGAATAGAATAGAATGCTGTCCAAAAGGAGGGAGTCCTTTCATATAAGACGAACTACCTGAATATACTATTTTAGTGACAACTTGACAGAACCGCTGGTAATGGGTAGAAACAAGATTACTAAATGTCACTCTAGCACAGTGACATAATAGTGTCACTGAGGGGGGAAAAACAATTCTCACTTTATTTTGTTCAGAAAAACTCATATAAGTATTATAATAACTGAACTGAAAATGTATGTGTATAATAAAAGGTTAGCATTGAGTAGTGCCTGTTACTTGTCATATAAATAATATCATTTACTATAACAAGTCTTATGAGGAGATTTGTTGAGAATGTATTATTCAAATGAATGACACCAGAAAAGGAAGCTAGCAGAAACAATCTCCCCTTGCCTACACATTGTACATTTGAAATGGGAAGTTTATTTCCCACTAGTTTTTTTTTTTTTAAGATTTTATTTATTTACTTGACAGAGAGAGAGAGATCACAAGTAGGCAGAGAGGCAGGCGGGGGGGGTGGGGAGCAGATTCCCTGCTGAGCAGAGAGCCCGATGTGGGGCTCAATCCCAGGACCCCGAAATCATGACCCGAGCCGAAGGCAGAGGCTTTAACCCACTGAGCCACCCAGGTGCCCCTCCCACTAGTTTTAAAGAAACAGGCATTTCATTTCGAAGAAAAAAATGGATTACAAAGGGGATTGAAATAAGGAAATTACTCAATTTTCTGATGGAAATTTCTCCTAGAAAATCATGTTTCCGTTTAGTGACTTTAAAAGATGAAGAGTAAAATAAAGCCTTAAAAACAAGTTGGGTGAAAACAAAAATGTTTTAGCCAGATTTATGTAATTTCTATTATTTTGATACCTTCTAAAATACAAAAGATGTCACTTTAAAGCTCAGAGAAATACGTAATGCAACACTTGCTTATAAAAAACCAAAAACGTTCATTCATTCAATAAATGTTTACTGAGGGACTACTATATGAGAGGCACTGTGCTGGAAAGAACAGTGAACAAAAGACATAAATGAGCAAAAATCCTACTCTCATCATGCTTCTACTTTTGTGAGGAGAGACAATCAAAACAAAACAAGAAAGAAAGGAAAGAAAGAAAGGATAAGGGGGGCGGAGCAAGGAGGTATAAAATATGAAGTTGTTGGAGTATAATAAGTAGTAAAAAGAAAAATAAGGAACTCCATGCTGGAGGTTCCTCTCTTTCCCTGCTGGACACAAGCAAGGAAGAAGTTAGCCACAGGCTGCCATCTTGGAACTGCCGGGTGATTTACCATTTTAGAGCAAAGCCAACATTAAGAAAGTAGCTGCACAGAAATGGGAGAACGTGGAGTACCACACAGCATCTGGAGCCCAACATTTTCTCTGGACATCTAATTGTGTAAGATAATGCATTTTTCTTTTTCACTTAAACCATTTGAGAGAAAGTGGTCTGTGCGTTGCAGGAGAAAAATCCTGCTGTATAAATGGCACTGATCCTTTCTTATCTGTCAATTGTTGACTTTAGAGGGGGTTGAGATCACATAAACATTCCTACCTATTCCTAATAATTCCTACTACCTTTTTTTGGAAAAACTGTGCAAAAAGACTGTGAATGTATGCCAGAATACAGAGAATTTTCTATCTAGAAGTTCTGAGAAGATTATTTAGTTTCATCCTTCATTTCCTTAAAGACTTATTTATTTGAGAGAGAGAATGAAAGAGTATGCACAAGTGAGGGGGAGGGGGCACAGAGTGAGGGAGAAGCAGACTTCCCACTGAGGGAGTACAGCATGGGGCTTGATTCCAGGACTCAGAGATCATGACCTGAGCTGAAGGCAGATGCTTAACCGACTGAGCCACCCAGGTGCCCCTACTTCATACTTCGTTTTCAAGGAGAGACTAAAACCCAGCACAGAAATTTAGAAGCTCCATTTCCTAACCCTAACTCCTAATCCCATTGCTCTTTCACGACCTTTTTAGATAAAAACAATGCTGGCTGAGAGGGAGTTTTGGGGACATCTAGACCAAATTCTCATTCTATAGATTAAAGTTTGAGATGCTGGGAAGTTAACCCCCTTGGGAAAGATCACCATTAATTGAAAGCAGATTTTGAACTCCTCTCTCCTCACTCCCAATCCTGACTACACTTCCACAGGATGATTCTCTTGGGGCCCCACTATTAACTGTCTATGCAGTTAGGGATTAAAATGTTTTTTAAATTTTTCGAAATCTTTCTTGCTGAACTTGTAGATCCTGTTATTGCTCTGTTGCTCTGTTATATACCTTTTCCTAAGGGCATTCCAAGGAGCAACAGAATTTTTTTTTTTAAAAATCCATTACATTTTGAACTTTAAAACCACAATCATAATTTGGTAGGTCTGTGAAAATAGGATGGAAGATGTTTACCTTTTCCTTAGTAAAAATTTTCAAGATGTCACATAAATACATGAGCGATGGGATATAGTTCAGTAAAAACAACGCTATCGAACACATATCACAGTTGAGAACTTTATTACCTGAGGTAATGAAAACATACACATCTAACACCAAATTAACATTGAGTGGTGCCTGTCACTTGTCATATAAATAGGATCATCTACTATAACAAGTATTATGAAAAGGTTTGTTGGGAAAAGTGCAAATGAATGACACCTGGAAAGAGAGCTAGCAGAAACAATCTCTGCTTGCTGACATGTTGTACATTTGAAAATGGACCTATATTTCCTGCTAGCTTTGAATAACCACTGGATTTTGGAGAAAAAAATGGATTATACAAGGGATTCAAATAAGGATCTTACTCTATCCAGACTGGTTTCAGGCTACTGGATGCCCCTCTACAGGGCCATTACAAGGATTCTCCCCACTCCAGCCAGGAGGTAGACATTAGCTTCTGGAGCAGAAAGTTCCCAAGAGACTGCTCCTGGCACTCTCTGGAACAGGAGAACTTTCTTCATTTCCAGGGAACTGCACCTCTGCTTCAGGCAGCCTCTCCAGGAAGGCCAAAAGGATTCCTTGCTGCCATCCTGGCACTGAAACCAGAGCCACAGGTAGATTTTACATCCAGGATGTTTTTCATTCAAGAATGTGACTAGATAGGTGATATTTCCTAATAAACATCATGCTTAAAATTCAGAGCTATAGAGATATTCCTCATATATACGAGGCCAACCTACTAAGATAGAGATAGTTAATTCTCAGTGGCTTAAGAAGATCATCATCAATTAACTTTCATGCAAAAAATAATCAAGTCATTAGTCATTTTTGGATAAAGCTGCAAAATTAAAATACCAAGATGAATCATTACATTTATCTATCTATTTATTTATGAGGGAAAGAGAGGGAAAGGCAGAGGGAGAGGAGAGAGAGAATCTTAAGCAGGCTCCACACCCAGCCTGAAGCTTGATACAGGCCTCCAACTAACAACTCGGAGATCATGAACTGAGCCGAAACCAAGAGACGCTTAACCGACTAAGCTACCCAGGCACCCCAAATCACTACTTTAAAAATTGAAATTCACATCTCTTTGTGTGTGATAAATATATGTAACTAACATTAAACTGTACATATGCACTTTTTTTTTTAAGATCTTATTTATATGACAGAGAGATCAGAAGTAGGCAGAGCAGCAGGCAGAGAGAGAGAGGGAAGCAGGCTCCCCCCACTTTTTGAAGAAAAAAAGGACTGGGACTAATGACTAAAAGGCCAACATATTAGAGCTGAAAGAGAAATATAATTATTTGATGCCAATTTTTGGTTTATATAAATTCATATAACCTTTAATCAAAAATCAGTAGATGTCATTCTTAGTGAAGAAGAAGTGTATTTAAGCAGCTAATACAATTTCCCCCATCTACTTAAAACAAGCAAACTCAACAGTTAACAGCAGAGCACTCCTTACAATACAATAATAATAACTTGGTCCCAATAAAACCAAGTGGGAAAATCATAATCACTTTGAAAATCTTTCCAATAAAAGCAACATCACCAATAAGGCTGTTTGGTATTCCTACGAAAACTCTCTCTCTGCCCCTTTGCCCCCACACACGCATCTCTCTAAAATAAACAATAAATCTTTTTTAAAAATCACATCAAAAAATGGGCAGAAGACATGAACAGACACTTCTCCAAAAAGACATACAAATGGCTAACAGACACATGAAAAAATGCTCATCATCATTAGCCATCAGGGAGAATCAAATCAAAACCACATTGAGATACCACCTTACACCAGTTAGAATGGCCAAAATTAAGAAGACAGTAAACAAGTGTAGGAGAGGATATGGAGAAAGGGGAACTCTCTACACTGCTGGTGGGAATGCAAACTGGTGCAGCCACTCTAGAAAACAGTGTGGAGATTCCTTAAGAAATTAAAACTAGGGGTGCCTGCGTGGCTCGGTGAGTTAAAGCCTCTGCCTTCGGCTCAGGTCATGATCTCAGGGTCCTGGGATCAAGCCCTGCATCAGGCTCTTTGCTCAGTGGGAAGCCTGCTTCCCCCTCTTTCTCTGCCTGCCTCTCTGCCTACTTGTGATCTCTCTGTCTGTCAAATAAATAAATAAAATCTTTAAAAAAAAAAAAAAGAAATTAAAAATTAAAAATAGAGCTTCCCTATGACCCTGCAATTGCTCAACTGGTATTTACCCCAAAGATACTGATGTAGTGAAAAGAAGGGCCATCTGTACCTCAATGTTCATAGCAGCAATGGCCACAGTCGCCAAACTGTGGAAAGAGCCAAGATGCTCTTCAGTGGACAAATGGATAAAGAATATATGGTCCATATATACAACAGAGTATTTTGCCTCCATCAGAAAGGATGAATACCTAACTTCTTTTTTTTTTTTTTTTTAAGATTTTATTTATTTATTTGACAGGCAGAGATTACAAGTAGGCAGAGAGGCAGGCAGAGAGAGAGAAGGAAGCAGGTTTCCCTGCGGAGCAGAGAGCCCGATGTGGGGCTCGATCCCAGGACCCTGGGATCATGACCCGAGCCGAAGGCAGAGGCTTTAACCCACTGAGCCACCCAGGCGCCCCAATACCTAACTTTTGTATCATCATGGACAGTACTGGAGGAGATTATGCTGAGTGAAATAAGTCAAGCAGAGAGAGTCAAGTATCATAGGTTTTACTTACTTGTGGAGCATAAGAACATGGAAAACATTGGGAGATGGAGAGAAGTGAGTTGGGGGAAATTGGAGAGGGAGGTGAACCACGAGAGACTGTGGACTCTGAGAAACAAACCGAGGGTTTAGAGGGGAGAGGGGTGAGGGGATGGGTGAGCCTGGTGGTGAGTATCAAGGAGGGCATGCATTGCATGAAACACTGGGTGAGGTGCATAACACAATGAATTTTGGAACACACACACACAAAAAATAATGTAATAAAAGTACTATGGACTCTGAAAAACAATCTGAGGGGTTTGAAGTGGCAGGGGGGTAGGAGGTTGGGGTACCAGGTGGTGGGTATTATAGAGGGCACAGATTGCATGGAGCACTGGGTGTGGTGAAAAAATAATGAATACTGTTATGCTGAAAATAAATTTTTAAAAAAGTAAATTAGATTAAAAAATGTAACATAATGTATCACTTTTTTTTATTAAATCACTCACCTTATTTTTTAAAGCAGTTTTAGGTTTATAGAAAAACTGAGCAGTGTCCAAAGGGTTCCCATATACTCCTACTTCTCCCGACTTCCCACAGTTTCTCCTATTAACACCTCACATCGTTAGTTACATTCGTTAGCAACTGATAAAGTAATATTAATCATGATATTAAAGTCCACAGATCACATTCACGCTTTGTGCTGTACGTTTATGGGTTCTGACAAATATGCCCACTATTATCACACAGAATACTTTCACTACTCTAAAAGTTCCATGACTTATTTTTAAATAGGAATAATGTGTTCTACTGTGATTATGAAAGCAAAATATATTCATTGCCAAAAAATCTATTTTTTTAACAATTTCAAAAGGTGGGACGCCTGGGTGGCTCAGTTGGTTAAGCCTCTGCCTTCAGCTCAGGTCATGATCTCAGAGTCCTGGGATCAAGTGCCGGGTCGGGCTCTCTGCTCAGCAGGGAGCCTGCTTCCCCCTCTCTCTGCCTGCCTCTCTGCCTACTTATGATCTCTCTCTCTGTCAAATAAATAAATAAAATCTTTAAAAAAAATTTTCAAAAGGTAAAAAGCAAAAAGATCTATCATAATCCCAGGTGGTAGAGAACCACAACTTGTTGCCTTTCTTCCTTTTTTTCCTATACCTGTGCCACCATATATGAATACAGTTGTGTGTGTGTGTACTGTCTTGTATCTTTTTATTCACTTGCATTTTCATTCAAACAGACACAGTGTCAATGAAAAAGTCAAGAAAAAAAAAGTAAAGGAAAATCCCTCAGAACTTCTACAAATGCGGTATTGATTAAACCTCTCAGTGGAGTCCAGCTATAGCTCTTCAGTAGACGAGAACCCGTGTGATGAGTGATCTGACTTTGTAAGAATTCAACCAACTCTTCAGAGCTTCTGCATTGCTCTACATTGAACTCAGGCCACAAATTTCCCTTATCTTTCCAACTTCCCACCCACTAGCTCGGCTCTGCCCCAGCAAAAGGAGGGGGTGTTAATGTGGGACGGGAGAGGCCACAGTTAAGAGACCCGTTATTTCTGCCTCCCTAAGTCTCAAAATATCAAAAGGCATTTTATAAGTAATTTTAGGAGAATGTCCTGTTTTGGTCGTTTTGTTGGATACTTTTGGCAGATCACTATAACACTTTCAAGAAAACGAAAAGCCTTCTTATATTTTTATTTTGAAGCATCGTGAATTTTCCTAGCCTTATGATTCAAGTGACAAGTAAGACTTGAGCTCCAGTCCTCCCATGGTTCTTGAAAAATCATTCTGCCAGTCTCCACAATGGGAACGAACATCTGCACTCACTATCTTTTTCAGTCATTTTAAACACAAGGAGGCTTTGAAAGGAAGATAGGAAGTTGCTAGGCCAGAGAAGATAGGAGAAAAGAACAGCTTGGCTTGAAAGGCTGACAGCTTCTGGTGACAATGACAAGGTAATAAGACAGTCAAGTCCCTCTCAGAAGGAAAACAGACATAGCCCATCCTCTAAAGCAAGTTATTTCCAGCCTCTTTCATCCATTCTATTCCTAAGTTTAGACGACAGTCAGCTTAACTCTCACCCTTCATTCTTTTTATATCACTCCAGATCTCTATAGCAGGCATACAATACATTTCTGTTTCACTGAACTGAATGTCCCAGCAAGACAACCTGTGTGTCAGTACAGAGAGGAAGGATGAAGAATCATTATCATGCTAAGAAACGATCTCAAAAAGAATAAAATTCACTATTCACAGGCATTCAATAACACATTCCACTTTCTCAATGAAAACCATGCATAAAACTCTATTATCTGTAATTATGTTTTACTAAGAACAGGGATTTATCCTAGATAAGCCCAGGGTTTGTGATGCTACTGGGAAGTACTCTGAAAAATGACCAGAAAATACAAGTATTTGTCTCTTATATGTGATACGTGATTTCTACAAGATCTCTGTAAGACTCCTGAGGCATATAACCACCACTCTTTTCTGAATCTTGAAAAGCACATCACAGCAAGCAGAGACCATTAAGGTCTCTTGCAGGGAAAAGAACAGATGGGGTGGGAGGACATAAGCAAATGGGCTCCCCTGCATGCAACCTTTGCTACTAGAAAGGTATATATGAATTACAACACACTGGACCAGCAAGAATGTTCATTATGGCTAATGACCTTCTTTGTATGGATGCAAGGGCATAAGCAGAGCCAGAAAATTACAGAGTTAGAACTCTGGAGACCAAGCCACAGTCTTCATTCTACACTAAAAGCTATACTTCCTTGAGTAACACAATTAATCTTTGAGACTTGATACACTTCCTCAACCCTTGAATGGATGAATGAATGAAATCAAAGCTCAACATTTTTTCACCCAAACTTTCTACAAAACTTCTTACTTGGCTACCAGCATATCTACTATGATCAAGAGAATTGGAAATAGTGGATGTCTCATAATCTGCATTATGGAAACAACAGGCGTACTTTCCCTCACCTACCACACTGGGGTAGGCAACCTACCCCAGGTGTGAAAATCGCTATACTAAAAGATGCTCAATATGCCTTCTGACATCAGTGTTTTGCGAATCTGTAAATATAAGGTTTTTTTTTTTTACAAAACCCAGATACTCTTGGGCCAGAGATGTGTAGTGTCTATACGCCTGTGCAAATCTGTCTGTCCACTTGCCCTAACTAGGGCAAGCAGAAGCAAAAAGGCAGAATACAGTAGCAAAATTCAAAGAAAGACAGGCTCTTGGGGCTTCTAAATCCAACTATGATATTCTGATCATTCTCTTTTGGGTCCAACATGCCTTTCTCCTGTCTGGAGATGACATACCCAGCCTGTGGGTATAAAACCAGAGGGCAACAGAAAAGACAGACTTTAAGGCAGCATGGCAGTAGGTTCACATCTAATTCCCTCTGTGTCAACTGTGATGACTCTGGTATCATGTTCTAACATACTAAGGTTATCATTCTGCATTTGAGAATTTTGTTTCATCTGTAAATATTACTTGAAAGATATTTTTGCAGAAGGGTACCACATCTAAAAACAAACTCCCCATGGCACAGAAACTTCCTCTCACATAAACCTTACACTTGGGGCACCTGAGTGGCTCAGTTAACTGTCTGCCTTAGGCTCAGGTCATGATCCCAGGGTCCTGGGATTGAAGCCCATGTCAGGCCCCCTGCTCAGCAGGAGGCCTGCTTCTCCCTCCCCACCCCACCCCCCTGCTCGTGTTCCCTCTCTTGCTGACTCTCGCTGTCAAATAAATAAACAAAATCTTAAAAAGTAAATAAAATAAATAAATAAATAAATAAACCTTACACTTGATCACAGTGCCCGAGAATAATCATTACTCTACATACTCCACAGAATGGAGGGAAAATGGCTCAGTTGTCTTGTTAAACTAGAGAACTGAATCTTAATCTGGGGACCATAGGGAAACTCTAGGCGTTCCAGAAAACCCTGAAGTGTATGTTGTTGTTGTTGTTTTATCATTTTGTATTTTCCTGATGAGAGATGGTTGATTGCTTACCTCAGATTTCAAAAGTTTATAATCTAAAGAGGTGAGTTTTCTACTTGCTGTTCATGGTTGGAGAAATGCTACGCACACACACACACACACACACTGTCCTGTACTAATACTGTATCACTGTATGTGACCTAGTATGTGCCTCTAGAAAGAGGCAGGAAGAGGTAAGGATAGCGAGCAGTAATAGTGGAAGTACTTGTAAAATAATAGGATCACCTTACATTAATACAGCACTTGACTGTTAACAAGCTTTGACTTTCATTATCATTGTCTAGTACACAGTCTCTCATACAGCAGGTACATTGATAGTCATGGTCTCTGTCACCCACTATTTTTGTCAAGGGCAGACTCCATCATCTCTCCTTTGACTTCCAGCAAAGATCTGTTCTCGCTCACAACTTAAATTTACTCTCTTTGTACCAAACCACTGCCTGCACACATAGCCTATGTGTTCTTCCTTGGCTTCAGGTTCTCCACCCCCCCCGCCACTCGTAACAACCTCCCACAAGCATTTCTCAGTTACTCTTCAGAGAGATGCTAATCCTTGCTGATTCCTCTGACCATCTCTTGCTTGCTCCACAACCTATTCTAATGTGGCTTCCATTTCTTTGATTATTTCTGGTCAATTCCCAACTCTTTAAAAACATTTGAAAAACTTGACTACTCTCCCTTTCCATGTCTTTTGTTGATCTCTCTGTTAACCTAACCCTCTTTTCAGTTGATTTCGCTGCCTCCTCCTCCTCCAGCTTCTCTCCCTCTTCCACCTAGGACTGATGTCTAAACACTGGGCTCGGTCCTGGACCCTCTTCTCTGGTTACAGTAACTCCCTGAATGAACTCATCTATTTCTGTGGTTCTAAAGACCATCTATTCCAATTCTTCCCTCTAGCCTATGTGTCTCCTTGAACATCAACAGCCGTACACATCCAGCTGCAACTAGACATCTCAACTTGGAAAACTGACAAATCCTGGGATTCCCCCAGATCTGCCCCCAAACCCATTATTCCCACAGTGTACCACATTCTAGGAAATGTTATACAAACAAAATTTAGGAGTTGGTCTTGTTTCCTATTTTATTCTTATTTGCTGGATCAATCCAGAAGTGAGGCACATTAGTGGTACCACCAAAAATAAATTCAAAAATATATCCAGACTCTATCTCTTTTCCTTGTCTCCCTACTATCTCCTTAAACTACCAACATCTTTCTTTCTGGTCTGCTAAAAATAAAAATGCAAAAGGAATCCTTTAACTTAAACCAGGTCATACTGTTCCTTTGCAAATAAGCAAACAAACCCTTCAGTTTCTTCTCAATTAACCAATGGCTTCCCACTGCTCTCATAATAAAATCACAACTTTTTACACGCAGGGTCCTACTTAACCTAACCACTCCTCCACCTTTAGTCTTTCCACGTCAGCCTCCAGCCTCACTTGCTTTTTACTCGGCTTCAAACAAGTCAATCTCCAATTCAGATATATTTCCACTGTCTTCACAAACCAAATCCATGTGATAATCATAGCTTTGTTCTCAAAGAGCACCTGTTAGCATTGTTGATTAATATCTTTTTCAAAATAATTTCCAGGAAGATATAATAATTATATATGTTAAATAAGAGATATAAAATAGTTTCCTCAAGTTGATTCCAGCTTATTTTCAATCATTCACATATAAAAGCCCTTACAGGGGTGCCTAGATGGCACAGTTGGTTAAGCTCAGGTCACGATCTCAAGGTCCTGGGATCCAGCCCCGAGATGCGCTCCATTCTCAGCAGAGAGACTGCTTCTCCCTCTGCTTCTACTCCGCCCCACCCCAACCTTGGCTTGTGCTCACTGCTCTCTCTCAAATAAATAAGATCTTAAAACAAAAACTAAAAAAACAAAACCCAAACCCTTAAAATAAAGCTTCAGAAAGTCACTCATCTTTTTGACCACAAGACTACAAGAGGACAACCATCAAGAGCTCATAATGATTTAATCACTTGCCAAGGGATCTTTCCGTCAACTGCCTGTACAGTTTCCCATGAAGCAATTGGGGAAGTCGGTCTAAATGGTTTTAAATTGTTGTTAAGATGAAGAGAGCAGTTATGCAATATCCAAAGTTCACATTCTTAAAGGAATTTGAGAGGAGATGTAACTCACACTTCCAAAAGGTGGGAGGTTTTTGTTTATTTACAGAACAAAAACAAATTTAACCAACATGGCTAGATCTGTTTTATGTCCTTCTTCAAAAATCTTACCAGCTTTGGGAGGTGGGGAGGTAAAAGCACATAAAAGGCTGCTTAGCATCATAAATGCTTTGCAGCCATTCTAATGAATGATCAACTAAAATGTATCTTGCTATCTTGATGCCACGTTCCTGATACTTTTCTATCCCAATTCTCTAACCCAAGCATAAATTAAGGACACTCAACCCCATGGTATCCTCTCCAGACTCCGCTCTATTCACATCAACCAAATACACAAAGATTCAACTCCATCACATTGTCTCATTGTGCCATTCATGTTCATTTTCATATTCTAACTAGACATACACATCTTAAAGGCAGAAACTATACCCTGTAATTCTTCTTAGGTTCTCAGAACAGTGGTTGCAAATATCAAAACTGAAAAATAAGATCCCTGTATGTAAGCATCAAAGATTTTGATTCAGCGTCCCTGGGGTGCCCAGTTACCTGTGTGGAATCGTGCTTCCACAGTGCTACCCAAGGGAGCTGGTACCCATAATGTTTGAGACCACAGCCCCAGAGCCCTTACATAGCATTCATACGACAGTCACTGTCTGACTCATGGTTTCACAAACGTTAGAAATGTGGTTTCCAATATCCATCGACTAACACCCGGAAGCATGGAACATGCTTATAAAATGAATGACATCTGAAATAAAATCAGCCCATAAAACAGCAACTGGCAAATGAGAAGTTATGCCCAGGCGTGGTGATTCTGAATCCCACAGTCTTACCACTCTGCTACACCTCTGCAGAAAAGACAAGGGCAGAGTCAAGAGCTAAGCGCAGCCATGGTGGCTGATGAGGCAAGGGCTGGAGGTGTGGGAAGTAGAAGGTTACACTTGTGAGAACCATGTAGGCACCAGAAAGAACTCTAGGAACATTCCCAAGTCCTATCCCATGTGACCTTTCTCTTCTCCACCGACTCACCCTAGGAACAGTAACCCACAACCCTGAGAACCTTTCTCTAAAAGAACTTCAAAGCCTTTTATATAAGGTCCTATGTTCTGCAGATCAAGTGTTTTTATTAAACCTGATCTCCCACCCATAACTGCTTAAGATGAAGTAGGGAAAGTATTTTGTATGCTGTATGGTGCTGCTCAAACATAAGGGCTTACTTTATCCTCAATGATACTTCAGTATCTAGCAACATATTCTTTTTTTTTTTCATCTTGGAGGATATATTAAAAATTCAAATTCCCTGATTTAAGGGATTTTCAGGTACTTTTTTAAACACTCTTATCTTCTTTTAAATTCTGGATATTTTGCTATAAATCACTCTGTGCGAAAAGTGGCTTTAAAAAAAAAACTTTAAGGGTGCCTGGGTGGCTCAGTGGGTTAAGCCGCTGCCTTCGGCTCAGGTCATGATCTCAGGGTCCTGGGATCGAGTCCCACATCAGGCTCTCTGCTCAGCGGGGGGCCTGCTTCCCTTCCTCTCTCTCTGCCTGCCTCTCTGCCTACTTGTGATCTCTCTCTGTCAAATAAATAAATAAAATCTTTAAAAAAAAAAAAACTTTAAATGGCAATGTCTACTATAAATTCCATGCTAAAGATGACAAGTTACTTTATCAACCCCAAGTCTGCAAATAATTTCAAGTATTTTACTTTATTCTCAGCTTCGGCTTATACCACTAATTTTACTTCTGGTTTTACGTAACACATGCAGGACATGAGGAAAACTAAATCAATCTGTTAACGGCCCAATGACAGTGTTTAAATCAGACTCTGTTATGTCTAACTTACGAAGATTCCCCTTGGCTACTTCATCACTGAAGAGTGGTGCAAGCAGGGAGGTGGGTTACTGTAAATAAGACAAGGTCAAGGGACTCTAAGACCAAGAACTAACATGCCTCACAGAGACTTAAATCTAAATCAGGCCATCTTTCATTCAATAAATATTTCTTGAGTGCTTCCTATGGGGCCAAAGGGGATGCACTAGAGGTGCAACTACAAACCAGGCAAGCAAAGCCCTGTTTTTACTGGGCTTTCATCCTAATGAGGAAGACATTCATTCATTCATTCATTCAGCAAGTATGCTGAATGTGTAAGTGCGAGGAATTATTTGGTAGGTGCTAGGAACATAGTAAAGAACTTGAACAATAAACAAAGAAATATACAGGACAATGCCAGCTATTGGTTAAGGACTATGAATACAAATTAATCAGTAAAAGACCACACAGAACTGGGGACTAGGTTAGAGTGTGTGTGTCCATGGTGGGAGGGAGTGACAGAAAGGGAGTTAAAATTTGAAAGGGTGGGGGCACCTGAGTGGCTCAATGGGTTAAAGGCTCTGCCTTCTGCTCAGGTCATGATCCCGGGCTCCTGGGACAAGCCCCGCATGGGCTCTCTGCTCAGCAGGGAGCCTATTTCCTCCTCTCTCTACCTGCCTCTGCCTACTTGTGATCTCTGTCTGTCAAATAAATAAAATCTTTCAAAAAAAAAAAAAAGAAGATAAACTGTAAATGGGGTAGGGGATGTCACAGTGGAAGAAAAGAAAATTAAGAAGCTATTTATTTAACAGTAAATCCCAAGCTGGAGATAATGGCAGCCAAGACCGTGGTGAGAAATTGTTACATTCTGGATCTTTTCTACACGTGAAGCCAAAAGAATTTATTGATAAACTAGATGTGGGGGTACTGAGAGAAAGACACAAGTCAATCCTGATAATCTGACCTAAAAACTGTACTTCACTGGGTCTTTAATTTAAAAAAAAAAAACAAGCAGAGTAAATAAAGCTCTGTATTTGAAACTCACCCTGCCACTTACAGGACAATATTTATATACGATGTAAATGTCACATGAAACCTCAACTAACTGAATTCTAACAGGACACTAATTCTTTCTTGACCTTTCCTTAAAAGTACGATTCATGGTCACCGTTCTCTCAGGGCGTCATTCCACAAACAGATGAGCATCTCTATCAGAGACAGCTGGACACTCGGTCTGCATTACTGTCATAATGCAGGAATGAGGAAGTGTTGTGGCTAGACGCAGACAAAGGGGTGAGAGACAGGGGAATTCAAGTAGAATCAGATTAAAACAGCTTTAAGAGTTCTGACCTAACAAGACAGGAACGAGGAAAGGAATACAGAATTCCATGAGAAGGTGAAGAGATTAGCTGAAGGAGGTCCTTCACTTCCTTCATTTGATTCTGCAATCTCAGGATCCAAGGATTGTAGAATCAAATGAGATAGAAGAATTACTTAAGAGTAGAGGCCTGAAATCCTCTAGCTGTGAGACGGACTATATAAAATGGAGCAGCAGGTCCTCCGGTGGCTGAGACTGCCCCCAGCAGCCACATGGCAGCCCTCCACCAGGTCGCAGATCTCTGACTGCTAAGGTATTGACTTTCTGTAACAAGCCTGCTCTTCCTGGGATGATAATTCTAAATTACTCTATGTGATAAGAACTCTGGGAATGTTTAATTTCAAACAGAGTCATAATGATCAAATAAATCCACTGTATTAAAACCTCTGATGTTAACTTGGGGAATCAATGTGTAATCACTTGGACAAAGTTCAGTATTTCGTTGAAAAAACATTCATTATGTTTAAGATAGTTTGATATATTAACAGATACGCTTGTAATTTAAATTTATTTCAAATTTATGATTTTAAATTGAAAGGAAAGAGTTTTACTATATTCGCAGCAGCATCAGAATTCTTAAGATGAATTATATGTATAAATGTGGTTTTATTAGGTTTACAGAAATAACTGAAGTACTTGGAGAAATTCTGGTTGTGAGATCAAGGTATCTGAATGTCTAAAAAGAACTAAATAGAGTAGATTTACAAATGCAGTTTAAAAGTATTTATGGAACTCTAATTAATTAGACCTGTAAATGGGACCAATTAGGGCTGTTTATTGGTACTCCTGTCAAGTGTTTTGAACTATAATCAAGCAGGAAAATGTCTTTCCAGCTTCTTCCCATGGTCCACTTAGCCACTGCCAAGAGAGAGGTTGGCATTTGTGAACTTTTGCTGGACACTGTAGGAAAGAAAAACTTGCCAACCCAAAATGTGTCTCTTTGGCATGTGGATTATTCTAGGCTGATTATTTTTAAGAAACAAAAGGCTCATGAACAACCTTTGACCCTCTGCCACCTGCCTAAAAGAATTTAGACAGAAGACCTGCTCCAGGAAGGGAACTATCAGCACAGATAACCACACTACAACATGAACTCAGTAGGACAGGGAGGAATTTACCAGTTTGTTTGTCAATAATTCTTCTCTGTGTTCTACTATTTCTGTATGGCCCAGCAGACATCTGTTTACGAAACATTTACTCTTTTCCATCTACCTGTAAGTCGTTGTCCTTCCCGTAGAAGTCCCAGACTCCTACCCCCTTTTCCTCAACTATGGAGAGCATGCAAGCTTCAACTGTCTGCTTGCCTATGAGCTTCATCCTCTTAGGGAGGCCTCATATATACACAGTCAAATTTTATTTTCTCCTCCTAATCTATCTCATGTCAATTTAATTCTTATACCAATCAAAAGAATCTTGAGGGATAGAATAAAATTATTCCTCCCCAATAACCCGTACTGTAAACTGTGAAGAGTCAATGTCCCCTACTTCCAACGTCCCACTTCTTACCGCAATAGAAATGGTGAGTGTATCTTGACCCTCATCTATATACTCAGGGTCTACTCGCTCCCTTGGCAAAAGGAACTTAAGGACCCAAGGGAATTGAAAACTCATGTCTTCACAGAATCCTGCACAAGAATGTTTAGAGTAGCTTTATTTATATTTGTCTAAAGTTTTTGGAAGCCACTTCAGTATAGATGAATGGATAACTAAATCATTTAATATGCATACAACGGAAGATTATACAGTGCTAAAATAAAATGAGCTATTAAAACCTGAGAAGACCTAGATGGACCTTAAATGTGTATCAGTAAGTGAAAGAAGCCACTCTGAAAAGGCTGTGTGCTCTCGGGTTCCACCTATTCAACCTTCTTGAAAAGGCAAAACTATAGAGATGATGAGAGATCAGTCACTGCCAAGGGTTGGGACAGGGAGTGAAGGGGCTGGGGGAGGAACAGAGGAAGAGCAGGGGATCTTTGGGGCAGTAAAACCATTCATTATCTATGGGACTTACAGACTGTATCTATGAGACTGATGGGTACGTGTCATTAGGTAGTTGGAAAAACCCATAAAGCTGTACAGCACACAATGATCCATAAAGTAAGCTACAGTATGGACTTTCAGTAATACTAACGTGTCAATATTCATTCGTCAACTGTAACAAATCGTAACAAATCTGGTGCTGGGAGAAAGGCTTTACAGGAACACTGTTTTTTCTGTTCAATTGTTCTGTAGACCTAAAACTATTCTTTTAAAAAAAAAAAGTGTATTAAGTTGAAAAAAACAAACAAACAAACAAACAAATCCACATACATTCAACCGAATATTCCAGATCGGAGAAAAAGAAATTTTAAAAATAATATGTAATTTTAAAATTAGGAATTACGCCTTTTTAAAAAATCTTTCCCAACCTTGCCTTCCTAGTAGAACAGGCATCTCCACAGAGATAGCCAAAAGTGCCAATACTTAGTTTATGAAAAAGGAAATGCAGAAATCAATGCTTCATTCAAAAACTCAGTCAAATGAGTAGATTAATAGCTTACAAAACTTTCTGGTTGTTAAATTATAGCATTTAAGAGCTTCCCTCTAAATTACTGGAGGTTGAACTCAGACATTTACATACAATGCACTCTAACAGCTGGAATTAATCGGCATCCTTGCTCAACTTTTCTGGAAAGAATTCTTCTGAGATAGCTATAATTGCAAAGGCAATTTCTTGAAATTTCTATCCAAATGACTAATCAAGTCTTTGATTTAAAAAAAAAAAAAAAGTGCTAGGAGTTTTGACTACCAGAAGCATAACTTCCACATTCTGTGTGATTTTTATGTTAATCTACACCCTCAAAGGCTCCTTTCCAAAATATGAGTACTAACATTTTTTAAAAATGATAAATCTATGATACAGAAATTTTGTCAAACAGAATTAGTCCTATTAGCAAAACAGCTTATTAAAAATATTCCTATTTACTGAGTCCCTAATATTAAAAGTTCACACCATCTGAAAAATTCTGTTACTAAGAACTATATTTGTTATAATTTGAGCATCAAGCTGTCTCTTAAAAAAAAAAGTCAGTCAAAAAAAAAAATCTGATCTAAAAATAACCACTTCCAAGATAGGAGTTTGTATATACAAGTCTCTACTAATATACCACAGCAAGAAAGGCAAAGGCAACTACTATAAGCACGACATAAATATTTTCTAGCTCTAAAGAAGTCCCTCCAAGAGTAACTGAACTTAATTTTCAGAAATAATTATACTATGGTTTTAGTGGTTTTCATAAGGCATTTTACTTAGATTTGCGAAGGACTACAACTATTGCCATTATTTCTCATTCATATAAAACTCTCCCTGGAGGGCTCTAGGGGCTCATCCTCCATTAAATTAACAAGCTCTGGCCCAAGTCAGAGGCTCCCTTACATAGAAACACAATCACAGAACCAGAGCTGGCCACATTTCATTCTGTGAACTGGAGCACAAAGTACAGGAGTACAGTCTCTATCTCCTGGCTACATTGTGAAACTCAAGTCACTTGAGCTGAGTATATAAACTTTAGTTATGTACATAATACCATTCTTTATGAATAGGCTTCCAGTGATTCAGATGTTAATTTGGCCATGAGTCCTGAATTGAAGCCAAAATTCCAACAGCATAGGCTGTACAACTAAAGGTAACCTTTCATGATTTCCTGAGGAGTATTTAATTGCTTGTTTGAGCCAAGAAGGGCATAAACTGAAAATCTACCAAAACAACTTAATCAGCAAATATCTGAAATGTTGCCAACAAGAGCAGTTCCATCCTTGTGGCCATCTGACACAATGCAATCACAGACTACTTTTACTACCATTTTAAATTTTTCTTGTTGTTGTTATTATATCATATTCACCATTACCATTATTACCATCACCATCAAGTCTATTACTTATAATATTAACAAAAATAACTTACTTTGTAGACTTGACAATTTCATCAACCCTGGAAATGGTTATAATAGCCCATCGAGCAAAATGACAAAGTACATTATTTCTTGCCCCTCATTAGAGATACTCTAAGATGGGGCACCTAGCTGGCTCAGTCGTTAAACATCTGCCTTCAGCTCAGGTCATGATCCCCGAGTCCTGCACTGAGCCCCTCACTGGACTCTCTGCTCAGCAGGAATCCTGTTTCTCTCTCTCCCACTCCCCCTGCTTATTTTCCTTTTCATGCTGTGTCTCTCTGTCATACAAATAAAATCTTTTAAAAATAAAAATAAAAATAAAATAAAATAAAATAATAAGGATACTGTAAGAAATTAATGATCTGCTTTGTTGAGTAACATCCAGAGCCACACAGCAGCTGACAGTGGCAAGGGCTTAAAACCAGGTCATGCCACTCCACATCCACATTCTTTCCACTACACCATGTTACCTTTCATTAGTTATTGTTCTGTTGGGATTTAAGAGAACAAAGGTAGAATTATTGATTCCCCAACAGACGCACAGGTCCCCGGAGAGCAACTCTTTCCAAAACTATTTAGGTACTATCCCATACGAATATTATGTTCACTCTTAGGATGACAGAGATGGCTACGAGGGTTTTGGACACCAGCCCCACTCCTCTATGAATTGTGTGGTTGGGGGTAGGCTGCGTCCCTTCCCAGAAGCTTTGGTTTTTCTCACCTCTCAAATGGAAATAATGCCAGCAGCTATTCCTCACAGGGTGGTTGTGTGGATTAGATGAGATAATACATATAAAGCAGAAGTTCAGTGCCAAGCTCAATGGAGAATCAATGTTGTCTGTCATCATTATGATTAATTTTCCTAAACTTTGCTCTAGGCACACCTTCCTCTGTGAACATAAGCGTTCCCTGACAAACCCCATCTCAAAAGAATCTTCATTTACTTTGGACCCTCCGTGTATTTATGGAAACTTTGCCATACTTGCTCATGTACAGCCTTAAAAATGTTTAGTTCTGGGGCACCTCTTGTGGCTCAGTGGGTTAAGCCTCTGCTTTAGCTCAGGTCATGATCCCAGGGTCCTCAGGATCCCAGAGCCCACATTGGGCTCTCTGCTCAGCAGGGAGCCTGCTTCCCCCTCTCTCTCTGCCTGCTGTTCTGCCTACTTGTGGTCTCTCTCTGTCAAATAAATAAATAAAAATCTTAAAAAAACAAAGTGTTTAGTTCTTTCATGAAATTTTGTCTTATTGTTTGAAGAGGAAGAATTGCTTCCTTCTATTTGCTTTTATTTTCCAACATATGGGAAGTGCTTGGTATGTGATACATTTATTGAAATATTGTGTATTCAAAATAACAATCTGGAAATGTGTGTCCTCTCTGTTCCAGTCCCATGTCATCACAGCCTTTAATTGAGCACTTACTGGATCTGGAGCTTTACAATCATTATGTCTAATCCTCACAAGAATCTTGCAAATGAAGACAGCATAGTTACCACCCTTTAGAGAAAGCTAAACAATCTGCCCAAATTCCCATACTTATTGAGTGCCAGAATCCAGACTAGAGACCAGGTTTGGCTGATCCAAATGTTCTCTTCCTCTCTATAGCTTGCTACCTGCACTTCTTTTTTTGTCCTTCCAATTTGTTGTATTAACTTACATCACCCAGGGAAAAGTAAAAAGTCCAATAGGGTCTTTTCTCTCTGTTATTGGAAGCCTCTGTACTATGAAAAAGTACATCCAAGTTGAATGATATAGCCAAAGAAAACAACTAATAATACTTTCCTCTACTTCAACCTTCCCTTCCCAGATACTCTGAAGAGTACAATGGGAGATATTTTTTCAAAAGATTACTGTTCTACTTAGAACACCTAAGGAGAATTGTAATCAACTGTTCTCTAACTCTTCCTGAAGATAAAACAAGAGTAAAGACTTCCTTTGGGATAGGAGGAATTAATAAGACAAAGAAAAACAATCTGATAACTAGGCTCTATTGAAAGAAAAATTCAAGACTCTGAACATGAGACTTTTTTATTTTTAATTTATAATAATGTTGGGTAGCAGAAAGACGGGTTCAACAAATTCATACTCTTCCCCAGAGCCACCATGACAAGGGTGGTGAACAAAGAGGGCCAAGTTCATGACTCCCCTCTATCATCTCTACATCAGTACTTCCAGGAAAAACAACAAACCCTCTGTCCACAGAAGAACTTACACAGTTATCGGCTTGCCAAACAGAGAGTTAAATTTTTAAAACTTTCTATCAGAATATAAGATACATATAAAATAAGTACTGCTCGCAGTAAAAAGTTCACATCCATGTAATCAGCACTGGATTAAGAAATGAAGAATTCCTACCATTCCAGAAACACCCTCACCCTTGTGTGCTCTTCTAAATATGACTGCTCCCCAAGAGTTAGCATTCTCCTGACCATGACATCATAGATTAGTTTTGCCCATTTTTGTGACAATTATCACATGTTCTTTTGTGTCTACCTCTTTTCAGCCAATATTATGTTTCGTTGCATGTAAACGTAGCTTGCTCACTGAACCACCTAAGTTTTGAAGGGGAAAGCTGACCAGAAGGATGTTCACGGTGCTGCCCAGGGAGGCTGCTCTGTGGATAAAAAAAGAGGTTACTGAGCAGTTGAGAGGGAAGGTGTGGAGGGGAACACTGTACTTGGATATCAGGACAGGAAGAACATTCCTCAAGGGGGACTAGAATCACAGGGAAGGAACAACAGGCTACACTGGCCCAAAACAGTGTGAGAGAGTGAACTGGGACAAGAGAATAAGGACACTACTATTAACTCATAATTTTACTTCAAGTCACCCACGCAGGAGCCACACAAATTCACAGAAACATGTAACTCTGAAATTCAGAAAATGTCACCCCTTGAACTCAAACACAATCTTTCCAGAAAATTCCCTCCAGCTTATCTCATCACACTATTAGGTGTTTTGTTTCATTGGTTGTTTTTTTTTTTTTTCTGTGCCACTTTCAAAAATGATTGGGAACTAAAATAGCCATTCAATGAGCTTCTAATATGAGGCTTGCATTCTGCTAGATTCTGCCAAAAATAATAAGGAAATTAAATGTAAGTCTCCCAAAATAATTAATGTTAAAGGTAAGAGCAGCACACAGAAAGCTAATGAAGGAATACAATGAAGTATACAACAGGGTACGGAACTATAGAGTACTAACTATAAGCAGGACACAGAAATTGGGTTTCAAAGCAGAACAGAAGACAGAGAGGGGAGGGATGTTGCAGGGGGAGGCTCCCAGAAGCAAAGGCTTGAAGGACGATGCGGAGTACACTCTGGGTGGGCAGGACTATCAGTAGGCTACGCAGCAGACTACATGGAGGATAAGCCTTCCTCAGCTAGAGGGGAGGGAGGCAAGAGGCAAGAAACAGTCCAGTAGCAGGTAGGGTAGGGCCAGGTCATGGTTAAGGGAGGGCCCTGGAAGTCAGGCAGGTCATTTACCTTGAGGAAGCAGCAGGTAGGGAAGCACCTGAGGTTCCTAGAGGAAAATGAAAAGCTGAATGGGTCCCAGTGGATCCGGAGGAGCTCACAGCCCTCTCAGCACCAGCTCACCTGTCCCTCGGCTGCTGCTCCACAGCTGTGTCCTTTGCTGGGAAGAGTCCTTAGCTGTAGACACAGCCTATCCCTCCTCTCAGAGGGAGATTGGCTCAGAGGTAGGCATTTGAGGGCAGAAAGGAAGAGATTAATATGGTGGCTGCAGACCAAGGACAGGGACAGCACAGATGAAATGAGAGCGCCCCTGAAGTGGAGCGCATTAGTCCCCGCCATGGGGGGACCTTCGAGGAGGGGTGTGTAAGGGTCTGGCCCTTTTTCTCAGAAAGCAACAACTCCGGAGGCCCATCTCAACTCTGAACCCTCTGGAGGCTAAGCTGAGCCTTCAGGCACTTCACTGCAGTCAGCACTTCCCTCTGCCCAACCCCATCCCCCTCGCTTCCTGGCAGGTTTACCTCCTGAAGTCCGCACCCCAATACACCTGCACAAAACTCTGCCTCTGAGTCTGTCTCCAGGGACCAAACCCTAGACTGTGCTTAAAAAGGGCTAATCCAACAGCAGAAGGTAGGAAACACTGAAAGGAGGGAAGGCATATCAGTGGGGCCCAGAAAGGAAATTATTTCAGGACCTTCACTACTTTACATTGGGCAAAAAGAGCAACGAAGAGGATGAAAATCATGGCCACTTTGGTGACAACTGTACTGACTATTTATAGAGAGAGGGGAGTCTGACATAACACCACCCGGCAGACTTCTTTCCGCCAGTGGAAACATCACTGACTCCGAATGCAGCGGGATCACTGGTCCATGGCATTCCGAACAGTTCGGCTTGGTCACGCCGAGGTGGAGGCTATAGTAGCACATTATGTAAGAATCACCTCGGGCTGTTTGAATTTGGGGGCTGCAACAGTCAAAGTTGGAGATGGGGGCTGGGAAACCAGCACAGGGAGGTGACAGCTGGTACCATAAGGGTAGATGAACTTTCACAAGGAAGCGAGGAGAGCCGGGTCCATGGGTACGCAGGATGCCCACAGGACGTGGAAAAAAGAGAAGTCCTCCAGAGAGAAGAGAGGGGACTCCAAGATGTCAGATTTAGCAAATAAAAATACAACACAGGATGCCTCCTTAAATACTGCAAGAGTCATACATTCTCCAGTGGTAGCAGCAAAGAGTATAAAATGACAAAATGGTGTTAAGGAGGACCAAAAATTTGAAAAGGATATGTGTTTTTGTTAAGTAAAGGTCACTGATACTCTTTAAAGGAAAACATTCAAGTTTTTAATTTGAAAAACTCTATAAAAGAGTAATTGAGTTCTATCTTTGGATTACCATGCCTGCTTTCTAAACTTAATGGGACTTTGGATCAAATTATTCTTTTAACAAAATTATCACAAAGCAAGGAGTTTCATTCCTCTCTAGAAA
The DNA here is from genome assembly GCF_020171115.1 of Neogale vison. Taxonomy (NCBI): domain Eukaryota; kingdom Metazoa; phylum Chordata; class Mammalia; order Carnivora; family Mustelidae; genus Neogale; species Neogale vison. The sequence continues at coordinate 158,486,715 of NC_058094.1, read as the reverse complement.
GGGCAAATATTCAACATGAGAACCCCCCCTCTTCCTACTGAGGGAAGGTTTCCTCAAAAAGCTGGAAGCTCTAAAAAGGCTGGTTTTCTACATTATTACATGCATTATAAATGACCATATAAAACCTTAAAGAAATGTCTTCTCTCTCTTCTCTAAAAGCTACAAATTGCTTATAGTGATTACATGAACTCAGGGGGCCTACAGCAATTAAAAAGACAGTTCCCTACATGTTTATTTCTATGAAATTAAAAAAAAAATCACACCCATCAGGGAAATGAAAAACATGAATTACACTTATTAAACACGGGTTATCTAAAATAAGCTTTTAATTTGCAGAGATGTAGCAATGTATATATTCATGTGCATGTGTGCAGAAGGAACTGTATCTTGAAAATATTAACATTAAAAAAAGCTTGCTAGATACCCTCTGGGTCACATAATGCATAACAAATCACTTCAGTTACTTTCTTGTAAACAAAGAAAAATAAACATTCCTCATAAGAACACTGCACAGGTTTGAAAATCTCAGCTCTTGACTGTCATATCAAATTTCCTTTTGCATTATACTTCATCTCTGAAATATAAAGGCCATATACTGCCCTCACATGACACATAAAAGCTTCCACTAACAACTCCATGCACAGAGGAAAGCAATATATCACCATACTTAAGGATTTGCTTAGATGCTTTATGAAGCCCAAAAGCAATACCCAGGCTTATCAAATCATTGAAATAATATGCCTATATATTTCTCTGGCCATATTTTTGCTCCAAGTATATAGCAATATGTATAATAATACGGCAGCACATGAAAAGTTTGGGTAACAAATAATATATATACACACAAAAGACTGGCCCATTTGCTCTTTGTATGTTTTAAGATTTTGTTTTACTTGAAACATTTTAGATTGATGAAGGTTTTACTTTAAGAAGTAAGGCAGGACTTCCTGTTAAATACTGACGATTTAATACCAGCTAGTTTTCCCATCCAGTGCATAAAATTTAAAGTTGAGGGAAAATATTCCTAACAAACCAAGTTTACTATAGTTTTGTGACCTTATTTTTAGTAGTTTAGGTAAATCAGAAATTATAATAGCATAAGCTTGTTGGCTCAGTATTTTCAATAATCTATTACTGAGGTAAAAACCTTCTAGATGGATAAGAAACACCTAGAAGTATAACTTTTTTCCAACTGGAGCTAAGCTACCAGAAGTCTCCTATTCTGAAAACGTCCAAGTACACGTTTGTTCAAAAACAAAACTGTGTAATAAGCAGCTATACTTTCATGTTTTCCTATTTTCAGTTTGATTTAGCTCCCTTGACAGAGCTACACTTAAAAAATATTTTCTTTTGCACTAATTACTCCACCATGTTAAGTATCAGTAAGTTCTGTTCTATCAAACACTTTATGAAAGGGCGGGATGTCTATAGTATTTGATTAACCTATGTTGCCAATATTTAACTCGTTATGGATGAATCCCTGCCATCAAGTTGCAACTGTTTTCTAAGTGCAGTTCATGATTCTGCTAGAAAGAGCTAAGAAAGGAAATCTGGAGTGGGAGTAGGCACTCTAGTCTGAGGCTCTGCGCCAATGAAGTAGCAAATCACGAAAGGGTAAAATCTGATCCACTGTAATCCTGCCTTTGAGGAGTAGCACAGCCTAGTATTAAAAGCTGTGATGTAAAATAATAATAATAATAATAATTTTAAAAAAACCTATGATGTAGCGTCAGACAGACCTGGCTTTCAATCCATGGTAATCAGTCAGTCAGTTAGAATGGGTAGGTGGTAGGAGTTACTGGTTTCCTTTACCACCATTAACCATCTACAACATCCCAAATATCAACATAAATGGACAGAAGGAAAGACCTACTCCATATCCAGACCAAGTCCACAGGAGAGTAGAAATGTTTACCTGCTTCCCCTAAGACTTACAATCTTTATAGAATAATTAAAGGCATTTAAAAGCAAAGTCACAGACAACTATTTATTAAATGGCTAGAATGCATTCAGATCTTCCACAAAATATTATCTTTATCATTTTAAACAAACCCAATCAATCTGCTGCTCATCATGGAAATTGCCTCAAATCTCTGACCCACCCCCAAAAGAGCCCCTACAGAAAAATTAATCCTAGTCTTCATCAATAAAACTTTTATAATAATCCTAAGTACTTCAGTGAAACCAAATTATCATCATTAAAACTGACCCCTGCTGCTGGTTCCTGCCTACACTAGCCCTAAACTTTAGGATAGAAGGAAGGAGTATCAGCTCAGGAACACAGAACCACTGCCAAGATCTTGCTTATTATTTCCCTTAATTCTTTTTCTTGGGCCCTGTTCAAATGGTTAGGGCTTTTAAAAAGTGCTATTATCAATTCAATTCTTGTGAGTATATTCAGGGACTTGACTTAAGATGGCACATATCCAAAAAATATAAATGTCCTCCACTAAAATTTCCTGTAGCTTTCTACTGCTAAACTTTTCCCACAATAAACTATATGGTATGTTTTTTCCACACATGGTATTAATTTGCTTTTTAAGAAATTAAAACACGAATTATTTGATGGTCTTTTGAAGAATTTCACCATATCCCAAAATGACAGAAGAAAATGAGAAATACAGAGAAACCTACATGACATCACTTTTTGGCACATTCCACCAAGATCAGATATAATCTGTGGTGTGAACTGCATTTTAAAGATGTTAATTCACTGCCAGATCTCTAACCACCTTTCTCTACCGTAATGATTCACATGACTCTCACACCAGATCAACTCTCCTGATCTTGGTACTTCCAACAATCTACTGAACTCTCTGGGACTCAGTTTGTTGTTTTGTGAAATGAAGGAACCAGATTACAAAATGACCAATGTTCTTCTGTTCTTCTCAGCTCGACAATCCTACCATTCAGGGATTTTTGTTTTGTTTTAATTTATTTATTTGACAGACAGAAATCACAAGTAGGCAGGCAGGGGGCGGGGGGGGGGCGGGGATGCAGTCTCCTTGCTGAGCAGAGAGCCTGATGCGGGGCTTGATCCCAGGACCCTGGGATCATGACCTGAGCCAAAGGCAGAGGCTTTAACCCACTGAGCCACCCAGAAATTTTTACTCAGATAAATGGCTATCACCTCAACCTCGGCATATGTAAACACCATCTATTCAGTAGCTGTGACCCTAAAGGAATTGCCACCTCCTGCTTCCTGTTTCTATAAATGGTTCTCTCCTCCTCAAATTCACCCTTGCTTAAGACACTCAAATTGTTCTTGGCTCCTTACTAATTCCCTCAACTAGACACATTCTTCCTTTTCAGTGTCTTGTTCTATCTCCACTTTCCCAGACTTCATGATATTCCCTTACGGATCCTGGGTCCCTATGATTTTTGCTCACCAGCTATCCCAGATATTAATGACTCAACAACAACAAAAGAACTCATACTATTGTAACACATGTGACAGTAACAAAAAACAATTTAAAAACAGACGTCCTAGAAACTAAGACTTTGCAGAGAATGTACACCCAGGTTGCCTTTTTAGTAGAATAACAGCAAACAAAAGAATGGCTAGAGTTTTCATCAGAAAGCATTTAGGGCAACCAACCCACCCACCCCACTGTCAAGAGATTTGAACTCCTCTAAGCCAGTCAGACTGGTGATGGGGCTGAGAGGGGGAGGAAGTGCTATTTCCTACCTAAGCCAGCTACCCTGGCAGGCAGGCCTTTCTCTGTTCATTTCTCTGTATACGAATCCTACCTACCTGCTATGATCTAATTGTTTGTGCTCTCCCTTCAAAATTCCTATGTTGTAATCCTACCCTCAAAGGTGATTGTATTAGGAGGTGGGGCCTTTGGAAGGTACACAATGTTCTTTTTAAGAAAAGACCCCCACATGAGAGACTATGGACTCTTAAAAACAATCTGAGGGTTTTGAAGGGGTGGGGGGGTGGGAAATTGGGGAAACCAGGTGGTGGGTATTAGAGAGGGCACGGATTGCATGGAGCACTGGGTGTGGTGCAAAAAACAATGAATACTGTTATGCTGAAAAAAATTAATTAATTAAAAAAGAAAAGAAAAGACCCCCACAGAACTCTTTTCTGCCATGTGAGAATAAAAGGATAAGCTGGAGACCAGGGTACCCTAACCACCCCAGCACCCTGATATGGGACTTCCAGCCTCCAGAACTATGAACAATAAATTGCTGTCCACGAGCTACCCAGTCTCTAGTATTTTGTTATCACAGCCTCAACAAATTACACACTGTCTTTAAGTTCAACCCAAATCCCATCTCTTCCATCACCACACCAGAACTCTCTTTTCATTTTAATTCAAAAACTACCATGGCACTTTTCATTACTGCTTAAATTCATTAAAATGCTAACTGAAGTCTGGGTTAGTTCCATTTTGGTGACTAATGGGAACGATCTAGGATATGACTAGCCACTGCTTGCTTCACATCACAACCCACGGGATTTAAAGGTCATATATATATGTATATATATACACACTATATTGTATATACGTTTATATATATATATATACACATATATACATAGTTTACAATCAAAAACAACTGACCATGTCATTATATTTTGTGATAATAATTAATAATTATACATAATGACCATATGTCATTATGATAGGACCATATCATGAAGTATAATGTAAGTGCTATAAATAAATGCTAAGACGTAAGGGTATAAGCGAAAACAACAACAAAACAAGCAAGCCAAAGCAGCACAAAAAGAGATTATTTCTGCAAAAACCAGCAAAGGTCTCAGAAAGAGAGAGCACTTTAACAAGGTCTTGAAAGATGGTCAAAGCGTGGGCTACCTGGTTGGTGGGGCAGTCGGCTGAGTGCCAGACTCTTGGTTTTGGCTCAGGCCCTGATCTCAGGGTTGTGAGACTGAGCCCTGCGTCTGGCTCAGCGCAGACACTGCTTTGGTTTTTCTCTTCCTCTCCCGCTGCTCTCCCCCCAACAAAAAAATTTTTCTAATCTTAAAAAAAATATGGTCAAAGCAGAGTTGCAGACAGGCTGGGAGAACTCAGGCTTGAGAAAAGGCAAAGGACATTCCTTCCTCCAAGATAGAGCCTCTGTGGCCTCCTCTTCACTGTGGAGTCATGAAAGTTCAACCCGCCAGCTGTCATTTTCAATCAGCATCTCCTCTGCGTAAATTACACAGGGATACTTTGCTCATCCTGGGTTATTTTATCTCACGGAACAAACAGTATGTTGTGATTAAAGTTGTTTGTCAAAAACTGACAGCAATGACAGGCAGCTTCAAAAGGTTCTTCACTGCAACCTCATAGGGTTTCTCTTTTCCTTCTTCCAAATGGTTACGGCAGGTCAACTCAGTACCCTGCTACTGCTCCTTATTCTCTGTCTTTCTGGAATGATGAGGACTATAATATTGCTGAAGTCAACACTGGGAGTAGGAGACAGCTTCTGACAAGGAACTGAATTGATGCTTTTTTTTTTTACCAAGTTCTGATGTGACATGTGACCCACCAACACTGCTCAGGTGTCTTCACTTCTCCCATTAGTTTCAAGACTCTGACTTACCAGCAGGTTCCCACTCACTCTGCCCCCCCAACAGACTTCTGTAATTGTAGTCCTACAAATTCAACTGTCAACATGTTTATCTTTCTCCACTAATAAATTTTAAGATCTTTGAGAATAGGAGGTGTCAGTTTTTAGAGTCAACAAAGTGAAAATAATACAAGTTTAGAGAAACTGGAAAAAAGAGAGATTTTCTAAGTTTTGCAATGTAATAATTAACTTATTATTAATTAAGATTTAATGATCACTAGTGTTAACACATTTTTAGCTAAGCATATATTTTTAGCTAAGCCTATAAATGTATTTTAATAAAATTAGGAGAATATTTATTTGAGGTATAATTTATAAACCATAAAATATACCCACTGTATGTATAAAATTTAATGACTCTGAATAAATCTAGAGTTCCACAGCCATTATAACTCAAATTTGTCAAGTCATAAAAACAAACTAGCACAGGAACAATTTCATGTCACCAGAGTAGGTGACAGTTTACGGCCAATCCTGGCTCCCAGCTCTAGCCCCAGGCAACTACAGGTCTCTGCTTTCAGTCTTCATAGATTGGCTCCTTCCGGAAATTTTATGTATATATGACCAGGCTTATATAACCAAGCATAGTGTTTTCAAGGTCCAAACATGCTGAAGCACGTTATCAGTAGTTAGCTTCTTTTTATCGTATGGGATATGCAACATTTTGTTTATCAATTCAACAATTGAGGGACATTTAGATTGTTTCCTGATTTTGCCTATTCAGCATGGTAATGTTACGAATATTCATGTACATGTCTTTGTGCAGAAGTATGTTTTCCTTTCTCCTGGGGAGATGATATGATACCTAAGAGGGGAAACACTGGGCTATATGCTAATTTCATATTCAACGTTTAACAACTATCCAAATGTTTTCCAAAGTGGCTGTCCCATTTGACATTCCCACCAGCAAAGTACGAGGGTTCCAGTTACTCCACATCCTTTGTCAACACTTGGTATTGTTGGTTTTTTTTTATTATAATCATTGTATTGGGTATACAGTCACATCTCACTATGGTGTTAATTTTCATTTAGTTCATGACTAACAACTTTGAGCATCACTTCATGGGCTTATTAGCTACTACTATGTCCTCTTTGGTAAAATACATACTCAAATTGTTTTCTCATTTACAAATTTGGAGCAGGTCTTCTAATTGTTGACTTTTGGACTTTCTAATGTAATTTAGATATTTCAGACATAAATCTTTTATCAGATATATTATTTGAGAATATTTTCTCCTAATTTGTGGCTGATCTGAGAAAGTCTTTAACTTTCATTTTCGAAGGATATTTTTTGTTACTTGTGGAATTTTCGGTTTATAGGTTGTTTAGTCAACGCCTCTTCCTTCCTCCTCTGGTTTAGATAACAGGTTAGATCTTAAACATACTTTCCCCACCCCCCTAAATGTAACAAGTCGCTTTATAACTATTGCCTTCAAGATTTTCTCTTTGTCTCTGTCTTTCAGAGAAAAACTTAGAGTATGACAAGTGCAAATTTTAGTTCCTTTACATATTATCTAAGACGGAGGTCATTTATCTTCTTGAATTAATAGATTAATTGCATTTTTCAACAATTAAAGTAAGTTTTTAGCAATTATTCTTTCAAATATATTTTTGCCCCTCTGTCTCCTCTAAGACTGTCAACTTCCTTTCCAATATACATGACATATCTATTTTTTAATGAATATTAGAGTCTCTTTGTTTACTATTGTCCTTGACTATCCCCTTACATTAAAGAATTTACCTTAATCTAGAGCTTGAAGATAAATGACACTAAATTCTGCCAGTGGTCAAGACACTGGTCATGAATTAATTACTGTGCATAGTTGGTCATCCTTTGACATTTCTGTCCATAGATCACACATAGATCAACAATACAACTTCAAATACTGAGAAGTAACAGAGGCGCCAATGGACTGAATTTTTATACAGCAACCTACAGCAGCAACGATAATAATATCAAGATAAGCAGTTTATATGTAGATTATGGACTCCGGTAACTTTAGATTAGAAATTCTGAAGAGAAGAAAGTACCATCCTTGAAACAAACATTTTAGTTCAAAAACTCCAGTTAAAATCCAAACTTAACTGTTTATTAGTAAATAGTGTGATATAAGATAACTTGTTATCTCCAGGCCTCCATTACCACCTCTTAATACAGAGATATTTATATCTACACATAACACAGGAATACTGGGAGAATTAAATGAGGTAGCATTTTTAAAAGGTAAGCATAGTAGATACTGGAAAACGTCCTTAGCCAATTATAAACACCTCAGATTAGAACTAGTTGTATAATCCTAAAAACATTTAAAACATAAATGTATCACAGCTCAATTTACATTTCCAATAAAATATTTATATTTATATTTCCAAATATAATTGGAAATCTCTATTTCCAAATAAAATAGAAAATATAATATAAAATTTTTCACAAACTTAAAGGGGACAAAAACTAAGTTACTTCATTAAAAATCTGCATCCTTTAAAATTAAAGACATGCAAAGGAAAACACATGATTTTCAGTTTTTAAAGTCACATGATCTAACAGCTTGCAAATTTTTTGTTGATATCAACTGGCAGACACCCATCAAATTATTCATTCTTACAAGGAATAACAATTTTGGCAATTAACATAAGCTTACTTAAAGTTGAAGTCTAGACTCGTAGATTTTTATCTTCCATTTCAAGAAAAACTTGTCTGTCAAATGTCAAATGCTCTGAAGCAATTCATGTTAATTTTTTCAGTGACAGACATAAAGGATTATTATTAGAGGGTTTAAAAGAAATATTTTAAAAACAATAAATGTGCATCACATTACAGCATGTGTGTATGAAGCAAACTGATGATACAATTAAGGATCCTTTACCCAGGTAATGATTCATGCTGTACTATTATTTTAATCGTAAAGCTGTAAGATCATACAGTCCAAACCTCTTCATTACAAAGATGAAGAAATTAAAGACTAAATATGTTAGGTGACTCATTTATGCTCATGTAGCTAGGGGCACAGCCTTCACCAAGACTCAATATTTTCCAACTTGCTCTAGGGTGCTCTCCCAACTGTACTTCTCTGCTTAGCCTGAAAAGAATCCATATACAGTTTTGATCATAGAGGTTTCTGTCTCAACAGTGATGCAATATAGTAGAATAACACTAAAGGATTTGGAATTTATTCGTTCATTCTGTCATTCACTCACTCAGCACATACTGAGTGACCATCAGGCATCAGGCATCAGGTACTGGCCTGGATACTGGGTAGAAGACCCAAATTTGCCATTTACTTATATGACTTTGGACAAAAATCTCTTTAGATCTCAGTTTCTTAATTACTAAAATGAAGATACTATCAACCTTTCTCACGATGTTGAAAGAATGACTAAATGAGATTATGTACTTGGAAGTGTGGGGTAAGGTCCCCAATTTAGGTACAACTGATGTGTCATCTGAATTGCACCACCATATAAACAACTGCCACATGAAGGCCAGATCTCAAACGTTAACATGATCAGGACTGAACTTCTTATCTTTCCCCTCCTATAACCCTCTACCCCATAGTGCCTTTTTTACTATTGGCTTCACTATTTATTCATGAATGTCAAAATCTTGGAATATTCTGAATATCCCATTTCTATCAAGCTCCATATGTAGTCAAGCGCAAAGCCATACCAGATATCCCTCTTAAGTCCTTCCCAAACACATTCATCTCCTCTTCCCCCTGCCCCCCCTCAACTGCCAAGGCTTCTTTATAGAGCTTTATCATTTTATGCCCTATGTACTTCAATATCTTTTAGTCCCTCTAAACTAGCTGCATAACCTGAACTGAAAATAGGGAGATTCAGTAAAGAGCTGCATGTAGAAGGGTGAGGGGTGCCAGGGTGGTTCAGTCAGTTAAGGGTCTGCCTTTGGCTCAGGTCATGATCCTGGGTTCTTGGGACTGAGTCGCGCATCGGACTTCTTGCTCAGCAGGGAGTCTGCTTCTCCCTCTACATGCAGTTCCCCTTGCTTGTGCTCTCTCTCGCTTTGACAAATAAATAAAATCTTAAAAAAAAAAAACTGTTCTCTATTAGAGTATCTAGATTTCTCTTAACATAACTCTTGCCTAAAAACTATTAGGTATTCAAAAATTCACAAAAGATGATAACCGGTTCCCTTCTATCCTTTCACTGGGCAAATCTTAGTCAAAAAAAGAATAAAAACAAAAAACAAAAAACAAAACAACTGTTGAACACCTACAATATAGTATCACAGAGCAAGAATACAGACATCTCGAAGTTGTTTGTACAGATGGATAGCCTGGGGCACCTGGGTGACTCAGTCAGTTGAGTGTCCTACTCTTGATTTTGGTTGAGGTCGTGATTTCAGGGTCACAAGATCCAGCCCCGTGTCAGGTTTGGTGCTCAGTGCAGAGTCTGCTTGTCCTTCTCCCTTGCTCCAACCCCCACTTGTGTTCACTCTCTCTATTTAACAAGTAAATATTTGTTTTTAAAATTTATTTACTTGACAGAGAGAGAGATGGTGAGAGGGAACGTAGCCAGGGGGAGGCTCCCCACTGAGCAGGGAGCCTGACATGGGTCTGGATATCAGGACCCTGAGATCACGACCTGAGCAGAAGGCAGACACTTAATGACTGAGCAGCCCAGGAACCCCAACAAACAAACAACTAAATAAAATCTTAAAAAAAAAAAAAAAGAAAAAAAGATGGCTATTCTAAAAAACTTTACTCGTTTTCAAACCATCCCAGTATCTCCTGACTCTACTCTTACCATCAAAATCCATGAAGATATCATATGAGAATAAAAAAATAGAAAAGCTGGCCCACAGCACTGCTGCTTAATTTCTCTAAGCTGCCATCAAAAACAGAATGAGTCCCAAAGCACCTGAACCTGAATTAAGCCAGTTAAGCACTCTAGCTCTGAGATAAAATTCAAAGGCTATCTCTGGACATAAATCCAGGTAAGATTAGAGTTGCTGACAAGTATTTCTACTTTAGGTGAAAATTATGTGTTAAAATCTAAATTCCCAGGTAAGCTTCTAAGTGGCAAGCTGCCACTTGAAACCTACTTTCTGCTTTCCTCCTTTAAAAATCTTCCTGCTGTTGACATTTTGTGAATAAGGAAACTGACCAAAATAGCAGAAAAGAGGCAAACTCAAATTAAAGTTCTTCATCTCAATTGAGCAAGCCATGCTACACCCTCAACAATGTAAAGATGGAAAAACGTAAAAATGCAAAAATGAGCATATCCCAAACAGCACCCACCCCAATCCTAAGTTTTTCAAACTCTAGCACCAGATACACAGAGGAGTTATTTTACATGAATTATTATTAATAGGGAAAGGAAGCAATGGTGCTAGCTTTTGCTTCCACACATACAGAGCAGAAAAATGAGAAAAATAAGACTGAGAGGCGGGAATGAGAAGGCAAGAGAGGAGTAAATTACCAAAACTGATCCAAAGTTTAATTCCTCTTCTTACTATCAAGTCATTCATCTCCATTTAAAAATCACCGAGAAGTCAGATTTTATTAGGAAACCTCAAAATACTTTATTGAACGTAAAATACGATGTCATTTTGTAATCTGTTCCTCCAGTCCTCAACAATTCTTGCAGCATTCCCTGATCCCCAGGGTAGTCAAATCTCTGAGTTTGAAGACCCCGTGGGAAAACAAAACTGTAACATGGAGGGAGATGGTTCCTGAGAGATGGCACAAACCAGCTCCTGGGTTCCACAATCAGGGTTACAGAGGCCCAGAGCCATGAGGTGGTGTTATAGACTGAAGCACGTCCCCCAAAATTCACATGTTGAAGTCCTAACCCCAGGACATCAGCACGTAACTGTACTTGAAGACAGGGGGGTTTCAGAGGTAATTAGGTTAAACTGAGATCATTAGAGTGGGCTCTAATCCAGTATGACTGGTGTCCTTACAAGAAAAGGAAAGTGGACGCAGGTACAAGGGAAGATGATGGGAACACACAGGAAGAAGATGGCCATCCACAAGCCAAGGAGAAATGCTTAAAACTGATCCTTCCTTCACGGCCCTCTGAAGCAGGACCCTGACACCCCGACCTCAGACTTCCAGCCTCCAGAACTATGACACGATAAATTTCTGTTATCTAAGCCATTCAGCCTGTGGTACTTTCTTTCAGGGGCCCTAGCATAGTAATATAGGTGACTTGCCTCATGTTGTCTGCTAGGTGATGGAAAACAGAGCCAGGATCAAACCCAGAACTCCAGACTCTAATATCCATGGGGCTTTCCATCTCACTACATTCCCATCCAATTTAACTCCCTGTTTTTGTTCAAAGTCCTCTCCCACAAAAGTCTTAACACGTATCCAGCTTGTTAAGGACCACGCTAAATATATACTGTTTAGGCTGAACTCTAGTGAGCTCCACTCCCACATCGCCAAGAAGACATTTTCGTATAGATGTATCACAAACTCAGAGAGTCCAAAACCCATATTCACTACTCCACAGCGTTAGCATGACACCATTTTGGAACCTAAGAAAGTATGGGTACAAGATCCGATGCCTTGGACAAGTCATCTAACCTCTCTAAGCCTCAGTTCCATACTCCTAACACAGATTCTATAAATAGTATAAACTCTATACAAAAGCCCTTTGAAAGGCTCATGTGAAGATTACAGTAGATAACTGCCCTTGTGAACCACAAAATGTTAAAAACAACACAAATTATTTCTCTTTCTGGCATCATTTTTTTACTCATTCAAACTCAAAACCACTTTTGTTTCTCTCTCAAATAATTTATAACCAGTAATCCACCATGCTCTAGCATTTCTTTCCCTACAAATCATTTTTTTGTCACTGCTTTCCAATAAATCCAGGTCCTAATTTCAAATCTGCACGACTTTGAATGACTGATTTATCAGCTCCAGATTCCTCCTCATCTAATCTGTATCATACCCTAATATCAGATTTATCTTCCTAATATACTCAGCTCCAAAGGCTTTAGAGGCTCCCAAACTGGGGGAACGAAGTCCCAGCCACAGAGGCCTGCATTCTATGACAAAACTGCCTCTCAGGGCCCATTCCCAAGCTTCTCTCTAGGCTTACCTTGTGCCCAACAGCTTTGCCTCATACCCAGGCAGTATGAACAGATCGACAACAACTTCAGATTGACCCTACTTGTTTGTCCCCTTGAACTTTCCACTGATGAGTCCAACTGTCACCACTGGATCCTCTAATACCATTATAAACTTTATTTGAACCTTGAACCAAGGCTGGCATGAACAGCAAGGGCAGGCTGGGAAACTGCGGTGTATACCCCGCACATTAGGGAGTGTGCCTACTGCCCAGTTTCATGTCCTCTTGCTTCTCTGTTGGCCTAGCATCTCTTTGCCCCTTTCCTACTCCCCAGCACTCAGGGTCTACCAAAATCAAATTCAAGAGCGCTTCACCGTGCCTCCCTCCAGAGCGATGGGAACCACTGCTCCATCTCAGCCAGTGGTTTCCAATCCCATCAGACTGAGCACCCTCTTTGTATAACAATATTTGTAAAGATGCCTTTACAAGAACATTTTCAGCTAAGTAGGAATGAAGGAAAACAAACGAAAGTTCTATGAATAGCAGAATGAGAGGTGAGAAAGTGAAAACAGAAAGGAAGCCTCTCAGAAACAAATGTAAATTGTAATGATAGTTGTGAGAAACAAATCAGACCAGTGACAGACTACATTTAATTCCCCAATATCTTAATGATATTCTTGCAGTAAATCACTCAGTTATTTTGTTGTGAACCAGCTATAGTTCCCTCAATGCAAAAAATAAACTGAAGCCTTATGTCAAGATAATTTGTACTTTTTAAAATGTAGTGAAGGGAGTATAATGCTACGTGAAATAAGTCAGTCAGAGAAAGACAAATACCATATGATTTCATCCGTATCTGGAATTTAAGGAAAAAACAAAAAACAAGCAAAAAGCAGAACAAGCCAAAAAACAGCCTCTTACATACAGAGAACAAATAGAGGGGAGGGAGATGGGTAGGGGGACAGGTGAAATAGGTAAAGGGGATTAAAAATACATTTATCATGCTGAGCACTGACTAATGTATAGAAGTGTTGAATCACTATATTGTACACCTGAAACTAACATAACACTATTATTAGAAGTTTCTTAAAAATGTAGTGGAAGGGGGCACCTGGGTGGCTCACTGGGTTAGGCCTCTGCCTTCAGCTCAGGTCATGATCTCAGGGTTCTGGGATCAAGTCCCACATCAAGCTCTCTGGACAGCAGGGAACCTGCTTCCCCCTCTCTCTGCCTGCCTCTCTGCCTACTTGTGATCTCTCTCTCTGTAACATAAAGAAATACAAAATCTTTAAAAAAAAAAAAAAAAAAGTAGTGGAAGGGGGTGCCTGGATGGCTCAGTTGTTAAGCCTCTGCCTTCAGCTCAGGTCATGATCTCAGGGTACTGGGATCAAGCCCCACATCAGGCTCTCTGCTCAGTGGGGAGCTTCCCTTCCTCTCCCTCTGCCTGCCTCTCTGCCTACTTGTGATCTCTTTCTCTCTGTCAAATAAATAAATAAATAAAATCTTTTAAAAAAATGTAGTGGAGGGAAAGCTATTAATAAAAGTTCTAAAACTGGGGTGCCTGGGTGACTCAGTGGGTTAAAGCCTCTGCCTTCGGCTCAGGTCATGATCCCAGGGTCCTGGGATCAAGCCCCGCATCAGGCTCTCTGTTCAACAGGGAGCCTGCTTCCCTTCCTCTCCCTCTGCCTGCCTCTCTGCCTACTTGTGATCTCTGTCTTTCAAATAAATAAATAAAATTTTAAAAATAAAAATAAAAATAAATAAATTAATAAAAGTTCTAAAACTGAACTGAAAATTTCCCACTAATAAAAAGATATTTTATTCTCTTGGGAGTAGAGAAACTATGCAGAAATAAAGCAAAACATAAAACAATTTTATTATATAAAAATTAAAACATATATGTAACAAACTATGTTGTAAAAGAAATTTTTAGAAAAATGACAGAATGAAAGAAAATATTATAAGATAAATGATGCTAATATATAAAGAGTATCTCTAAATCAATAAGAATAACCAATAGAAAAAATGGTAAAGGACAGGAGCAAAGAAATCAAGAAAGAAGAAATACAAATAACTAATAAGATAGGATGAGACCACTATTTATAAGGACTTTTCTTTAAAGTCATGAATATAAAGTAATGTTTAATTAATGTGTACCTTACAAACCCTACAAACAAAACCAGGAATATAAAATTCCTTAGTCAGCTTTAGTCTCACCACAAATACACAGAAGGTTTCCCCCCCACACACCTGAGTATACAGCAGGATTGTCTTATTTTATTTAACATGACTTGACATGATTTCAAGAGATACTGATTTTTAAATTTCCATTTACACTTTCCAATGAGATATAACCATATAATTTACAAACTCTGCATATGCAGAGGTGAGTAATATTTAAACAGCTACAGACATCAAGCAAACACAAAAGCAAAGATGAGAAAATGCCTACCTTCCCTGATAGCTGTAAAAGGTGTACCTTCTTCTTCTTGCAGCCTAATCACCTTCAGGGCTACCAACTTCCCATTCACTCTGGCAGAAACAAAAGAAAAGATGAGAAGTGAATCCACGAAAATATGTTCCCGTTATGTTGCTAATTTCCTTACGATTTATATTTTATGCATTTTTGCACTGAAAATGTCAGTGACTCAATTATGCTGCCACAACAAGATTAATTTCAGTAAGGTTGGGAATTTTATATCATCATCATAAATATTCACATTTTAAATAGTCCCATTTAAAATATTCACAGTAGCCCCGTCTAAGATTTCGCCAAAGTTTTCTATGATTCACTCTATGTTCCTTCCAGAATGAAACTAGTGCTTAACAAAATCACCAAACTTGATCAATTATTCTCAGATTAATTAGAAATCAAGAAGTCAAAATAAATCTCCTTAGCTTTTCCAAGAGCTCCTTCATTTCCTTGGTTAAAATGTCTTCATCTTCAGTCTTAAGCCGAGGTCATTCAAGCCCTAAGTTCAGAAGCTTGACTCTCAGACTTCTATCCTCTTTCCATTCTTTCCTCCTCTTTCTTTATCACCCATTCCTCCCTTTCTCATTATTTCTCTCTTTTTTTTTACTAGAGCCTCCTAAAATTACATTTGGTTTGAATGTGTCTTATGATACATACAGTATATCATCAAAATAAAAGTTATGAATGTTTTACTATTATAAGATTACATAAAACCTATCCAAGCAGATGGTTCTTCCAGATGCATTCTAAATGTGTATTGGCTCTAATTAAAAGTCAGACTGCACTCGGCAGATAACTTTTTTATCTAGTCAATTCTGTTAACAAATACATGACAATCTACATTGGTCTTCTAGGTAAATGCTCTCCTTTACCTCTACTAGGCCTAGCAGCATCCTTTGTTAGTAAGAATAGATAAAACAAGCACACATAGCAAATGTAAAAGATACAAGAAGGCATTTGATAACAGGAAGTCTCCCTGCTACACTCCTTCAGCGCCCAGCTCCCATACTGTGAGGTTACTGGTTACCATTGTTCATATACACTTAACCACAAACACACACGGTAGTATGCTGGACAGAGTACACTGTACATCGTTTTTACCTTAATATTTGGTGACTTCCTCATAAATTCATAGAGAAAACTTTTTATTACTTTTGAAAGACCACAGGTTACCCCTTCGTGTAAGTATAGTATACTTCATTTAATCCCAGTCTTCTACTGATGGACGTTTCGCACATTCCCAATTTTTTGCTACTACAACAGTGATGGCGATAAATATTTGTGGGCATGTAACTACATTCGTTTAAAAAAAAATCTGTTAAGATAAATTCCTAAAAGTGGTATTGCCAGATCAAAACGTATGTGCACATCTAAATTCTAATTCTGATAAATAGTGGGAAATTACCCTACGTGGAGGTTGTACCAACTTATACTTCCTATACAGAGAATGTACGAGCTCCTGTAAGCTCCTTCCCTAACTATGTTATCAACCAGTGACTCTGCCAATCTGATAGATAAAAATGGTTTCCCACTGCAATTTTTTTTTTAAGATTTTATTTATTTGACACAGAGAGAGACAAGCAGGGGGAGTGGGAGAGGGAAAAGCAGACTTCCCACCAAGCAGGGAGCCTGATACGGGGCTCGATCCCAGGACCCTAGGATCAGGGCCCTAGCCGAAGGCAGACACTCAGCGACAGAGCCACCCAGGCGCCCTTCTCATTGCAATTTAAATTGCAACCACAAATCTTCAGAGCTTATGGAACCAGCAAACAAGAATTCATGTGGTCCAGAGAATCCAGCACCTGAGTCTGAAATAAAGAATGAGAATGTCTCTTTTTTAAGAACTGCATCCAATTGGTCTGGTTTTGCTCAAAACCTGCCACAGACACAAAACCTAAAGTCCAAGGAATTCAGGCACAGCCCGACAATCCTAGTGGCATTCCTCATTGCATGAACTATTGAAACTTTTGTTGGTTACCCTAATGGGCTAAGGCCATCTGATTAAAAAGCTCCACAACCTACCATCTTCTCAAGGTTAGGAGTTGTTTTTCCTTGTCTTTCAGCTGGAATGACAAGCCAACTGCTTTTCTGCCCTGCATCCCTCCTTCTCTCCTCAGTACATTACCTTGATTTTTTCCACTCCTGACTGTGCTCTAGGTACACAGGTGCAGGCAAAAAATTGATAGGTACATGGAGTTCAACTGGAGACTGTACCTTGTGCTCTCACATTGTCCTTTATGACTATGGGGGGCCTCTGGCGGGGCTTGAGGCTGGGATGCAGTCAGTGCTGACATCTGCACAGATTTTTCTCAGCCCAGTTGAGCTCATCACTGGCTCCCCAGAGGAGGCAGTAACTGATTCCAGGAACTGCTTGGACCTTTCCCCACATTTACAGATATTTCCCCCTCACCCATAAAAAAATACACACAACCTTCTTCCCACAAAGCTTTTCTACTTCCCTTGAGATCATTAACTTATATGCACCATGAACTGAATTCTAGAATTCAGGGAATTCATGCTTTTGAAGGTCATATACTTAAAACACTCTCAAACCATGAAGCATAATTCTTTCCCCTCTAATACACTAAAAGGAGAGAAATCTTCAAATGAACCAATACTTACTCTTTAAATGCAACTAGAGGTAGAACACCTTTAAGTAATTTCATATACTAATGTGCATTATTTTTGTGATGAAAAATTCCTTTAACATATTTACTATGGTAATTGCATAAAAAAACAAAATCCAGATTAATGGAATTCTGATTCTAAAGCATCATCCTCCATGAGTTGAAACTCTAAGCATTAATTTCTTATAGTTATGATAATTATAACAGCTAAAAACACTGAGTTTTTTAAATTAAATTTATTATTTTTTTTATAAACATATAATGTATTTTTATCCCCAGGGGTACAGGTCTGTGAACCACCAGGTTTACACACTTCACAGCACTCACCACAGTACATACCCTCCCCAATGTCCATAACCCCACCCCCTTCTCCAGACCCCTTCCTCCCCCCAGCAACCCTTAGTTTATTTCTGAGATTAAGAGTCACTTATGGTTTGTCTCCCTCCCGATCCCATCTTAAAAACACTGATCCCATCTTAAAAACACCATCTTAAAAATACATATAATATGCATTATATCACATAACACTAAAAATTTCCTTAAAATTTATACTAGACTATTAGCTCCAGAAGTGAAGGAACTCTTTCTGTTTTGTTTTTTTTCTTTTTTTTTTTTTAAAGATTTTATTTATTCATTTGACAGAGAGAGATCACAAGTAGGCAGAGAGGCAGGCAGAGAGAGAGAGGAGGAAGCAGGCTCCCTGCTGAGCAGAGAGCCCGATGTGGGACTCGATCCCAGGACCCTGAGATCATGACCTGAGCCGAAGGCAGCGGCTTAACCCACTGAGCCACCCAGGTGCCCCTTTCTGTTTTGTTAATTGCTATGTGCCCAGTGCCTAAAACTGCTTGGCACAGAGTAGGCTCTCAAAAACTTTTATTGAATAAATATTAATAATGTTAATACACTGATAATTCCTTTCTTGTACCTGAAAGATAACTCAAGAAAAAAGTATAGGGGCATCTGGGTGGCTCAGTCAGTAACCATCTGCCTTCAGCTCAGGTCACAATCCTAGGGCCCTGGGATCGAGCCCCGTATCAGGCTCTCTGCCCAGCGGAGAGCCAGCTTCTCCCTCTCCCTCAGCCTGCTGTTCCCCCGCTAGTGCTCTCTCACTTACACACAAACACACACTCTCTCTCTCTAATTAATAAATAAAATCTTAAAAAAAAAAAGAATAAAGTATAGTAATTGTTGTTTTCAAAAGTTTCAGAAATCTCAAATTTTAATAAAGTTTTCAGTATCTTCTTCCTTGTTCCCTAAGTATTTATTGTCCTTTTCCAAATTAAATGTGTAGCCTCTTTGATTCTGACACATGTGGATATGGCAAGTTTTCATTTCCTTAAAGTTTTAGAGTTTGTAGAATGCTCTGTTAATTAACCCTTTTGCACCCAACAGCCATGTTTCAAAACCCCATTATCCTTTAGCTATCTGTGTCTAGACCACGAATCAGTATCTTCCTCTTCTTCAACTACTTTAGTAGTCTTCCATTAAGAATCATATTAATTATCAAGTTGCTCTTTAACCTTAGAGTCCTTATGACTTTCTCTTTTCTTAATTAGTTTTTCTCTACATGTCCAGATACTCACCAACTACTGAACCCTTCAGTTCTAAAGCCTTGTTAATTCATCCACTCCACTTCTGGAAAAAATACCTTTGGGGAAAATAACATTACCAACTTTCTAATGTTCTACCTTTGATGCATATGTTTCTATAAACTTTAGCATAGACTGAAATACTTGAAATCCCAAGTTAATAACTCTAACAAAATGTAATTTTTTAAAGACATCAAAGAAGATATCTGTTATTCTATAAAAATAACATAGCGTAACAGAAAAGCTGTTTACATCTAATAACTACCTTGTGTAGTTTAAACTATTTTATTAAATATCCAAAACATGTACTTCAAACATTGATTTAAGTTCTTTAAAATAATTACAAAATTCTAATTGATCAATAAATTAGAGCTGTTTACAGGAAAACACTGAAGATTCCTCTTTAAAAAGTCTCATTAATTAAATCAAAAGCTAATGAACAGAAGGCAATCAAAGCTTGATTGGCAGTGAAGACATTAATTCAGGTGATTAACACAGTAAAAAAAAGAAAACAACTTTTAATTGTGTCAATAGTACCGCAGAACATTCTATCGGAGGACTGCCAGGTTTTACCCAGTTGTCCTAAGCTATTTAAGGAGCTGTTTTAATTTCGGAGATTCTTTACTATTCTCTAATTCTTCCAACAACTCACTCAGCCCAGCTGACTTCTGGCCCAGGGATGACTTGAGACATCCTTTACTCCAAGGTCACACAGGAAGCACTGACAAAGGCAGGATGAGGGAGAGCCAGGGGAATGCCCAAGTACAGGGCCAACCACACACAGAGACATGGCAACACTGGGTGTCCTGGGAGAGCCATGTTCAAGTGGATCCAGCTTTCAGACTAGCTCTAATCACAAATCCAAATCTCGATGCACTTCAGAAATGCTATCCGCAGTTCTGTATGCCCTAAGTTTGTAAATAATAAAGTTCTCTAATTAAAATAAGAAGAGGTAGGAGTTTTGAATAAGGAACACAGCCTGCTCATTTCTTCATGTATTTGTTCATCCAACATTTGTGAAACCTATAAAGGAAAATACCCCATTTAGGGTAAAACTTCCAGGTTCAGAAGATGATGCATAGAAAGAGTTTCCTTATGAGCAAAAATTCTCAAAGGAAAGCCCAAAGGTTCTCTATTCCATTACTTACTTCAAATTCATAGGATAATTTGGTACAATAAAACAAAATTACAAATATTATCTAGGTCATCTTTGAAAATAGTGTCCATGTGCTAACACCTTGAAGAAATTATGTCTAGAGGATACAAAGGAAATTAAGGCAATATACCTAAAAGAAATTTAATATACTCTGGAAAATTTAATATATTCTGCCTCTCTTCTATTATGATTTTGTCTCAAGAGAAACTGCTAGGAAATAATACCAAATGCAGACAGATACAATGCTAGTTTCCTTACTGTATTTGTCTAGAAGCAACAGAAGGAAATGTAGATAAAACTGAGGAAGCGACAACAGCAAACCAGAGTGTATCAAGGACAATATATTGGGCTGAATTCAAATTTTCAGCAAAGTCATTAAAAATATTTTACTATTAATAGTGTTTCTTTTATTAACAGGGAAACCAGCTAAAGTGCCTACTTACTGTATAACATACATACCTCAAAAATTTAAAACTTACACTTGGTCCTGTTATCTCCATCTAAATTCAGTTTTTATTCAGGTGTAAACTGAGAACTCATCTCAATATTACTAAATCTCTGCAATTCTGCAATATCCTAAAAGTGCTATTTACTGTATTTTATTCTGGAAAAATAAATTAGAATTTCAAAGTAGGTTGCCTGTAATCACACTTCATGCTAATCTTTATCAATACAGAGAGAAGTCGACTAATAAAATCTGAAGATTAAAAAAAGAATAGTATAATGGTTATTTATTAGAATGTGACTAACAATGCAAAAAGACTGAGAATTTAATGCAATGAGAAGTCTGTTCAATGGACAATTATAACCTTTTATAAAAGAAATGATTGCTAATAAAGCATGATTCATCACTGCCAATGTTTCATCAAATGTACAAACTCATGATACTTTGAACCAAATTTAGAGTGACATATTATTGTTCATGGGAGAAAACAATAATTACATTTCAACAATTTTAAACCAGCCAACTCTGCACCTTTCCAAAAATAAAATCTGTCAACAAAGGATTTGAGAGTCATTACCCTGCAAGCAGAAGTGACCTCAATGATCATTCAAGCTCCCAAGCAAAAAGATCCTCACATATGTGATTGTTTATCCTTGTCCTCTCACTCCCTGGAGCAAAGCAGCCACTCAAAAGACTTGATGGAACTCAACCTCCCTAAATTACCGCCAATTTTTTGGTTCTTATGTTAAGCCAAAATTTGCTTCCTATAACTTCCACTCTCTGATTCAAATTCTGAATCCACAAAGACTAAACTAAATGCTCTTTTGTAAGACAGTTTGTCCCGTAATTAAGTTTTAATATCCTGCCCCTAAATCAACAAATTGAGAGACAGTGACTCTGTGCCTGGGATAAAGGGCAAACAACAGAGACAAGATCCTTGGATTTAGGTCTCACCAAGGAGACAGACATAAAAATGTCAAAGAGAAACAACAAGTTCTCACTTGTCCAAGACGAAACAACTTAAGCATCACTAAACTAATATCTGTGATTGAAAGCTATCAAACATGTTTAATTCAATAAGTTTGTAATGCAACAACAACAAAATAACCAACTCACGAGTCACATTTGGAGGGTACTACAAAATAATGTCGTTAATATCAAAGTCATTAAAGAGACTATATCAAGCATTTACCTTCCCTCTTTATACACTTTCATATATACTTTATATACTTTTATATACTTTATATACTTTCATATACAGAGACTATATTAAGCATTTACCATCCCTCTTTATATACTTTTTCATATACACGGTCCTTCACGCTAACAAAATAGTTGATATATGGAAGCTTCTCATTATAGATGTACTGCACATGACAAATGAAGAAGGAATGACAATTTGAATAACACCAATCTTAATCATAAGCACTTAATGGATTATTAATCGTTCCTAAAGTAACAAAAAGAGGCTATCAGACAGTATGCACCTCCTGATGGAAGCAGACATCTCCTCCCACAGAACAACACCAACCCCAAACTAACCAAGTCTCAATCCAACTACTTATTTTAAGGAGATAAGGTAACAAGTTAAATGATACCACTGGGATACAATCAGAAAATCTAGAATATAGGAAATTCTTTAGGAAAACTGAACCTGTCTCTTTAACAAATAAGTTTCAAGGAAAAAAAGAGGGAGGAACCCATAAACTAAAAGACTGTTGAAACAGCCAGGTAGATGGAACAACCATACAAAATCTCAGAGGCAGAGAACACAATGTGTTAAACAAAAATATAAGAAGGAAAGAGTGACTGGAGCTTCTTACTGTTGGTGGGGGGGGGGGCATGGGGATGGAGTTAGGGAGGTCCCTGAAAAGAGGAATGGAAGAACCACATCACAGAGGTCCTTAAGAGCCACAGAAAATAGAGGAGAGGAGAGGAGAGGAAAGGAGAAAACCACTGGGGGAATCTCAAGAAAGGAAATGTTATGATTAAATTATGTGTCTGTAGCTCACTCCCTATGGTATAGAACGGCATGAAGGAGCACACCAGTGAGGAGTACACCAGGAAGGGAGGGCAGGAAGCTGTTGCGGTGGTCCTGGGGAAAGATGGTGGCCCCAAAAGAACAGTGTTTGGTAACAGCAATGGGAAAAGGGAAAAGGACATTCAGAAGACTGAAACAACAACCTATAAGGATAAACTGGATTGGGCATAAGAAGTGTTGTGAAAGATCATTCCAAATGTTCTGACCTCAGTGTGGGATGGATGCAGGTACCACTTACTGAAGTGAGGGACAGTAAAGAAGAGGAGATTCAGACAAGAGAACCAGAGTCCTGTTTCCGAGGATCTTAGTCTGGGAGCATCCCCAGTGGAGACACATAGTAAGCATTAGCATTTGTGTATCTGGATCTTAGTACAAAAACCTAGGCTAAACACAAAAATCTGTGAGTCATTTGGAGGACTTCAAGAGAAGTAATATCCTCAGGACAGAACCAGTTTGCTGTTAAAGCAGGAGTTAAGAAAAATTTCGGAAAGAGGTAGAGAATATGTTAGATCTAGAAGACACAGGGAGATCCTGAAAGATAGGGGAACGGGACAGTTACAAAGATCCAGTGAGAAATAGGAGGGTGAGGTCAGAGAGACAGCAGACGATCTGGGAGTTTAGCCCTTGGGTAGTGCCCATGGTGAACAGTGATGTGAGCAGAGGAGAGTCTACTCTGACTTCCTGACAGGCTGCTGTCCTGGCTGCCCCTGGGTATTAGGCAAGGCATGGAGGAAGCTGGGGCCACCTACAGCTGTGCGGAAGATGAAGGTGCCGGCTACATGCTAGAATCAACTAGTCAGTCTTCAGACATATCATGGCCTGACCCCACCCCTGATTTAACTAGCGGTGGGTGGGGTCCTAAGCATTTGTATACTTTAAAACACCCTGGAGGTGTTGAGAATCACTCTGTTAACCTTCAGGTTCTTACATCAACTTCTCATAGCCTTTCTTCCTTTGGTCTGGAACATGTCCAAGTCTCCTTTTCTACAATAAGCATCCAAAAATACTCAGCTCTTTGAAATGGTTGACTAGCCTTCAGTCTTACCTGCAAGCTTTTGAGACATTTCAGCTGATTAGTCCCTTTTGAAATGTGGTTGCCAGGGTGGGCACACTACCAGATGTGGTCTGAAAAGCATTGAGTGGACTGGGATATCAGCCTGCCCCATTCCAAAAACTGAACTTGTACTTCTCTGGCCTAAGCATGTTTTAAACTGTGATCGTCACAAAATATTATAAACTCAAACTAATCTGATCAAACATGAAAACCCCCAAGTTTTTGCCAGGGGCCCCACAATCACACCATTTCTAACTTGCCCTATGCCTAATAATTCATTTTTTAAACAATTTCAGGAGTATGATTTATCCCTAATAAAATTCCAATTTGTCAGCAGCAGCCAGCTGTTCATGCCTCTCGTGTATGCTCCAAATTCCAATCCTGTTTTTGATGGGCGTTGACTACCCATCCTTCTCTGTGTCCTAATCTGAGGTAGGAATGAAAAACTGAACAGGATGAGGTCCAAGACAGCGCCGTTTGACACCACACTCTTGACACCGTCTCCATCCACCTTTCTGGGAACCTGCCTTCATCAATTGTCCTTTCTTTATCTCTCTCCTCATTCCTCTTTTTCACTTTCAGCCTCTCCGTGCCAGTCCTTCATTTCTGTGGCCCCTCCTTCCTAGACCACAACACTGACCATCTACATCCATCCATCACTGGACTAGACTATACTAGAAAATCTGCACCTGGCACCTAATTAGGCCTCTGTGGTGAACAAATGAGCCAACCTCTTACCACGTAAGGAGGTATAATAAACGCTATGACTCCTAGGGATCTTTCATCAGCCTGTTGTAAACCCACCGCCAGCAATAGCATAGCATACAACTGCCTATCACTCTATTACCTAGTAGAACTCAAACAGAAACCATTACTCACATTTGAAAAACAAATAAAAACAATAGGGTTCTACTGGTCCACTAGCTTAACAATCCAATCAGAAAAAGGAATTAAGGTTATTTAGGGATGACATAATATTTATGATCGCCATTTTGTTTTCTAACTACTCAGAAATCATCTACGTGCTAATCTGTCCTAAAATGTTCTGCTGCAGAGAGGGAATGAAGAGGACATGCAGAGAGAAGGTCAGTCATACCATTTCCCCTAAATCTGGTTCACAGAATCCATCTTCCGTGACTAAGTGGACCTCTCAAGGCTGCTAGTGCCTCGTCAGTTTTTCATCATTCCTCAAGGATGACTGACAGTGATGGGACAATCTCAAGTTTAATTTCTTTAAAATTCAGTGACACAATCATATTAAGTCTTAAATCAGAACTCCTTAGAGAACCATAGTATCCTCAAACTTCCCAAGACATTTGATAATTTGATTCATTCTTGTATTTGTTCTGTGCTTTGGTTCCAGAAGCTCACTTACCTTGGTAGCAGTGATGTAGGCAAAAGACAAGGGAGTAATTGCACTCATTCTCTACCACTTTCCTACCCCGGTGGCATCTCTTGTTGTTCTACTTCAAACCTTAGCCTTTCCTGGGTTTCTGATGCTTCCTCTCCTTTCCTCAGTGAGCTACACCGTACTGCAGTTATCTGGTCTGTGTTGGTTTGATTTTGAGAGATTTTTACTATCTGTTTTGATACACTAATCTTCTGCAATTTTAGGGCAATGGACTGGACACTTCTCGGCATTCTTCCGGAATACCTCCAGATGCAAGGAACCATTTTTGGATAGAGCAAAAGTCACCTACATAAAGCCTTTGAGGAGATAACCATCCAGAAAAGAAATAAGACAGTAGGGGTGCCTGGGTGGCTCAGTGGGTTGAGGCCTCTGCCTTCGGCTCAGGTCGTGATCCCAGGGTCCTGGGATCGAGCCCCGCATCGGGCTCTCTGCTCAGCAAGGAGCCTGCTTCCTCCTCCCTCTCTCTCTGCCTGCCTCTCTGCCTGCTTGTGATCTCTATCTGTCAAATAAAATAAATAAAACCTTTAAAAAAAAAAAAAGAAAGAAAGAAAGAAGACAGTAACAAGCAACCAAAATCCAAGATGAACAAAGGTAAGTTGCTTTAAAACAAATAAACAAACAAACAAAATTAAGACAAAGGAATCAAAGACAAATAATGGAAGAACTGTTCAATGTCAAAAACGAACAAACAAACAAACACAAAGCACGGAAAAGATGCCCAGGACATATACAGATATAAAGGTAGTTGGTTACAAATATTTCTGAAATTACTAGAGAGGAGCATGTTTATGTAATGGGATGGGAGGGTTTCATTAAAAAATAAGTAAAATGTATTTTGAGTTTTTAGAAATTGATTTTTCATACATAGTAAGATTTGAAATTCACAGTGTCAAGTATTTCTACAAATTTTTCTCTGTAACATACAATTTATGTCCCTAAACATACAACACCCAAATGTGCTCATACGCACCGAAACCTACAAATGAAGGGATGGTGTGAAGGTTAAGGAAAAAGAAGCTGGATTTTCCCCTGTTTTTCCCTAGTCCTACTTTCAAGCACACTTGTCTGGGGAAGCATATTACTGCAGTCTTTGAAAAGGCAGCATTTTACATTTCTAGAGAAATCAAATTTTCTCTTTCTGAGGTCAAGTTGCCACTTCAAATAGATTTTATCTTCAGAAGCTTTTTTCCCATAGAAAATGCTTCAAAAAAGCAGAAATGAAATGGATCTACTTTCTGTTGATAATATCATTTTTCCTTCTCTTGGATTACTTATTATTTTCTAGCTAATGCTTACATACTATATCTCATGCTATGTCTAAATATAAAAATCAAATCCACTCATGTATAACTTTTTTTTTTTTTTACAAAAAAGTCTAACTATGGCATCACAAGCAGAGTGAGCCATTAAATGAGCTGGAATTAAAGAAGAGGATAAAGGGGGCGCCTGTGTGGCTCAGTGGGTTAAGCTTCTGCCTTCGGCTGAGGTCATGATCTCAGGTTCCTGGGATCGAGCCCCGCATCGGGCTCTCTGCTCAGCAGGGAGCCTGCTTCCCCCTCTCTCTCTCTGCCTGCCTCTCTGCCTACTTGTGATCTCTCTCTCTCTGTGTCAAATAAATAAATAAAATCTTTAAAAAATAAAAAAGAAGAAGAAGAAGAGGATAAAGCCCTGATGTGCCACCTTAGAACATTTCAAGCTTCTCAGTGAAAGGTATGTTGAAAGCACGATGTTCCCATTTCTCTAACAGAGTCGGAAATGGTCCCCGTTCTCCAGTCAAGGCACACGTGTTTGGCATCGTAAAAGAGAAGGCAGGCCTCGGCTCACAGGTTAAAAGCATCCCCAAAAAAGTTAAATGAGATGCACCAAAAAGCACATCACTGATTCACCACAAGGCTGTAAGGAATCCCCAAATACTAGTTGCCAAGTAGTGTTAACCACAGAGATCTTGCATTTTGCATTCAAACGTAGCCATACAACATTAAGTGAAATTTGGAACAGCAGGATAAAATAAATAAAGCAGCCCTGGAGAGCCATTAAGGCAGGGGTATTCAGAGTTCAGACTATTTTCTACCTCTTCTAATAAAGACAGACACACACACAAGCGTATACACACACACACACACACACACCCTCCAGTTTATGTTATAACCAAGATAGCAACCTGGTTATAGTGGGCGGGGGGGTGGTAACAAGGGCCCATGGAGAACCAACAAAGATAATTATAAATACACAGTACCTTGGTTAAAGGGACTAAGACTTCTATCAAGTCAAGAGGATTATGAGTGATTTTTATTTTCTTCATTAAATTGGATTACTGTCATAATTATAGAAAATATGTCACTGTTAAATATCTTTGAAATGAAATTTTAAAACAATATCAAGCAAAGCCAAATTTATCCAGTCTGAGTGAAGTCTTTTATGACAAAAAGGACTAGAGAACAATGCTTAGGCATCATGAATTACTAAATTGAAAAGACTATTCCTCTCCTAAAAATAAAAGTGGTACTACAATGGACTGCTGTAAAGGCAAGCAGGGTATCAAAGTAAAAAATGATTCAATTAAACAGAGTTGAAAACAATCCACCTACACATGGTGAAGCTCAGGCTTTGTATTAATTCATGTTCTACTAATGAACTGATTAGATAAGGACTTTATAAAAATTATGTAGAGTTGATATAATGAGATCTATGCTTAATATTACTTCCAAAACCTAGCAATGAGCCAGAGAACAAATAAACCTGATTTGGAATCAAATGGCTTTATATACAGACAGTAGGTTTAAATCAAAATAGGTGATAGGTGTCTTTAAGTCAAAAACAGCACTTGCACTGAATATCACTCACTACTGTTAAAGCACCTAGAGCATGACAGGTCTTGGGCCTCGGATTTTATTTACAATGTCTCATTTAATCTCTATAACAAATTTGTGTGATCAATACTCCTGTCATCTCCAATTTATAGAGAAACTGAGGCACAGTGCCAAATCATACAACCAGAAGAGGCAGTTTCAGAATTTTCAGGAGGTTGGACTTCAGAACCCATACTCAAATTCTCTGTGGGCTGGCAATAATTACAGTGTGAACCACAGAAGAAATGTATGTGAGCCACGTTCTCACGCTACCCCTACATTCAACATAGGTGCTCTGCTCACATCAATATATATTTTTTCAGACACTTGTGATCAAATTATTTACTGTCAAAGCAATGTCATTATTCTTTGTGCTTTCTAATAATTTTTTACAAACCTTAATGTAGATCAGTATATTTTTAGAATGGCATTAGTAAGTCTTACCTTAATTGTAAAAGTAACATGTTTATGGCAAAATGGTTGGCAAATACAGAAAAGAAATTGTATCAACAATAATCCCATTAATCAGAGGTAAATTTTTCAATGTGTGTGTAACTTCTAGACCTTTTTTTCTGTGTGTAGATTTTTTTTTAATAGTATCCCACTTTTATATTTGGTCATTTACTTTTTTGTTGTAGTTTAAAAATATATCTTTTTCCTAGAAGAGCTTTTATAAAGTCCAGGAAGCCTCGAGTTTAACCAAGCTCATACTTTCAAGGAAAATGGCTCCCGTATTTCTTCCTTTCATAAATTTTCATGACTTTCTTTTTGGTTTATTGGTGAAAGCAACCCCAATAGTCAAACAAGAGAGACCTAACAGAGGAAGCAAGTACAGGCCTTACAGCCATATAGGGGCAGGACCTAGATGGGGCCACTCAAGTACCTTGAGTTGGCCTGGCTGGAATTTAGCGTCAGGGGACCACTCCATACCCAGTGATGGAAAGCAACCAATCACCTCCAGGATAGATATGCTAGAAGATTTTACTCGATAAACCTAGATACATGACCTTAGATTTGGAAGAACTAAGACCCATGGCAATCGAATGTGCATTTGGGAAGAAAGAACTTCCTACGTCCTGACTGCAAATCTCTACTCCCAAGGGCCACCTGTCGAAGTCTCCTCAACACACTTAAAGAGTGTGGTCACAGCATCCCTAAACACTTTCCCCAATCATTACATAGTTAATGTTTATTAGCTGAGTATGTACGAAGAGCACTGTGATAAGTGCTAAAGAATACATGGATGTGTAAGAGTATGTGACATACATATGAATATAAGTTATATACATATGAGCAAGGAAAGGACGTAGAAAGCAAAGCAGTAACTGAATCATAAAAAAAAAGAATAAATTATTCTGACATCTGTTTAAATAGTAAAGCTTTATTCAAGACTATTCAAATAGGGGAGACAGAGACAGGGCTCAAGTACAAATACAAGAACAAGTGGAGATTTAGAGCCCATGGTTCATTCACGGATGGATGGAAAATTACTAAGAAGTGACATCAAGGGTAGGGGGAATTCCTGCCTGATCTAACCTGATCTAACAGGATCCTTGCTAAGGGCAGGCCAGAGCAACTATATAGCAAGAGTGGGGGGATTTTCTCTAAATGGTAGGAATCTTGCTGAAACTAGGCTAGGATGGCACGGGGATTGCTTAGTGGGGTTGGGGGGGGGGGTTGGATTGTGGCAGATAAAGCCAAGGCATAGTCAGAAAGAGGACTTCGAAGAGCATAACTGAAGTGTAATCAAGGACAGTGTCTTGTGAAAAGCCAGGAAAGTCTCACAGTAGGAGTGTGACTTGAGTTGGACCTTAAGGATGGGATAAGCCATGGACATGTGAAAAGGAGAAGTAAGCCACTTACACAGAGGGCTCTGTAAACAAAGACGCAGAAGGAGGTGGGGAGACACACTTCAAGTACAGAAAGTCAAAATTAGGGAATTGGTAGAACGTAAACAGTGGACTCAAGAGGGATCTGGATGCCTCTAGCCGACCCTAGGATAGATCCACTAAAATAACCAGACCTTTGATCTTGCTGGACGTCAATATTTTTATTACCTGCTACAGCTTATTTTACGGTAGAGCTCTGGATGAAGGAGAAGCTAACCTATCGACAGCGTTCATCTGAAGAAGGTAAATATACATTCCTAACCAATGAAAGTAAGTTAACTGAGCCTGCAAGACTACTAAATGTACTTCATGATATAAATATGGATTAAAACAGACTATAAAATAATATATTTATAAATATAAATTAACATTAAAACACACTAAAAATTAGCAAATTCCCAGGATTTAAACTGTACTGTATAACAGGATTTATACTGTATGTATAGTATACATACTATAAAATATTTGGTAGCAAGTCTTCATTGTAAAGACAAAGAAAGCCAAATACACAATTTATTAAGTCCACCTGTGCTACTTGCAGGGTTTTCCAAGTAATAACATGTGACTTTATCACCATCAAACAAGACATTAGCATCCCTTTTCTAAATAGGAATCATTTTGCCAGGTTTAGAAAAACTGACAAGGTCTTAAACAAAAAGGCTATTCAGTGATGTCAAGTCTCAGCCACCACATTTAGCTTCTAATAAGAAATCTAGTTTCTGTTCAGTGAGACAACATAATTTAGCCACTTTGAGGAGAAACCACGTTCCATGTCTTTGCCTTAACTAAATGGGTTTGGTGGAGTCTGGCCTCAATAAGCACCACACGCATGAATGAATGAAGTCAACCACTTCAAGCAAGGGCTAAACTAGCCAACAGCTACAGGCAGGGCAGATCCATCAGCTCTCGCTGATAGAATAATTCCTATAACTGAGAAATCACAAAAGTCAGCTTTCCTAAATGTCTCTCCTTTGTGTGTTAATCTTCTCAGCCATTAACAGAAAGCTTTCTGATGTCCTTTTCATTGAAGTTCAAAATGAGTGTTGGAGGATAAAGTCTCTGACTTCAGGGGCAACATACACCGAAAAGTAATTAGACATTTACTCAGTTTTTGCCTAAAATGAGAAATGGATACAAATGTCATGACATTTCTTCCAACTGCAGCAGATGGGAAATCATCAGTAGTCACCCAGTTAAGGAATTCTCTCCTATGAAAGCACCTTTTATAGAAATCCTGGCCCAGAAAATAAATAAAACTTTAGCTAATAAAATATGCTATTTTATACTAAGTAAAAAGGAAAAAAAAGTAATCTATCTGTAAATTGGGTAAACTGAACACATGTATCTTAATCCTTCTATGTCAAATACCTGCAAATAAAATATTTAGTCACTTTGTAATTATTTACCATTTTCCTCTTTTTTCTAAGATTTATTTTATACATGTTCCTTGTTTAAAGATGGAATATAGTTATATACATACACATACATACTTGTGTCCATGCATATATATATATAACAATACATACAGATAGATATATATATATATATACAACCAAATCTAGATATATAGTAGCAATATAGTAGCAATATAAAATCTACTCTTAAAAATAAACACTACAAAATTAACGCCCTGTGTCCATGGTAGATAAACATCTTCATCTGGTTATAATACATAGGGGCACCTGGATGGCTCAGTCTGTTAAGCATCTGCCTTCAGTTCAGATCATGGTCCCAGGGTCCTAGGATCAAGCCCCATGTCAGGCTCCCTGCTGGGTGGGGAGCCTGCTTCTCCCTTCTCCTCTGCCTCCCGCTTCCCCTGGTTGTGCTCTCTATCTTTGTCAAGTAAATACAAAAAAATCTTAAAAAAAAAAAAAAAAACAAAACAAAACATAGAATCACCTTATTCTTTGTTTTTATTTTTTTTCTTGGTTTTTAAATACACAAATATTTAAAAAAAAAACACATCCCTTATTTTCTTCTTTTTACTGTGATCTTAAAATCCAGGCCACTACTTATTTAACTGAACTTAGCTTATGAATTTCAGAAAGTGAAAAAGCATGATTAATTATATGTCAGAGACACATCCAATCCTTAATCCACAAAAACTCACTCATTTTGAATGACTACAGGGTAAGTATGACTGAATTATAAAGGATATTTGGGAAAACAGGGAGATATACTCATTTCAGATAGACAGAATGACTCCAACTCTGAAGTAGAATGTGACACATGAGAAGCTGAGACACCCAAGGTTTCGGGGCCACCATGTTGCTACTCAGGAGGATAAATATACAGCCCACCATTCAACCTGTCAACTCTGCTCTCTCCAACTTTCAAAGACAATCTCTGCTACCTGCATTTTCTTTTTCATTTATACACCTACATGAATATATGTATATTTGTATATTTTATGAATATAAACAGATTAATATGTCATATAAATATATGTAACACAAGGGGAAGTTTTTGAAAAGTAGAAAGGGAAATACAACTTTGCAAACCGATCACTAAGTGGCTACTAGCACGGTCCCTAGGGAGAGATCTGGCCATGTCAGCTTCAAAAATTGCACATTTGGGAATGAAGTTTCACCTTACCTAACCATATTTATTAGACAAAATAACCTTCAATACAGATACTCTCTTCAGCGCTTATTAATGAAAGAAGCCCTTTTAGTAATACAAGGGTCAATGGTAAATTAGCTCAGGTCACACCAGCTCTCATAAAAGTGATTTAAAACTTAATCAAGTCATCTGAAAGCTGATGTGAATAAATACATGCAAACAATATAAATGTAGCTGCTTAGACATAAAAACATAAGGAAGTGACAAAAAGAACAAAGAAAAATGGGCCACGAAATTTGGCAAGACTCAAAGGACACAACAGGTAGAATCATTTTATCCTCTTAATTCAATTTTGAGGGCTTAACTGCATTCACAGCGAGTGCTGGGAATAGACTTGGGGGGCAGGGGGAGGGTGGCTCTAGGGTTTTGAGTTTCTGAATTACTCAAAAACCTATTTGAAAAAATGATTTTGTTTAAGGTACTGCTCCTACTATAATATTAGTTCCTCCATTATTCATGAGAGGACAAAAGCATTGTAAACGTGCTGGCAGATCAGGAGTTCTGTGAGCCACAGGAGCTAAAGAAAAAGTAGTGAGAGACACGGGTGCCACCGAATCTGGGGCCAACTTCCATACAGAGAAGGCGGCAATGAAATGGAAAACCTTGTCTGAAATAAGTGTATCTAAAGGAAGGAAAAAGGGAGCAGTGTGTGTTCTACTTCATGCAGTCCCTTCTACACGGAAAGCCACTGATGAGCAGGGTGAAGTATGGGGGGCGGGGGGGAGCTATGCTGTCACTGTGGAGTGGCCTAGAACAGTGGAGAATGTGGGGGATACATGACTAACAAGAAATGATAGCGGAGGCACAGAGGGAAGATACAAGAATCATGGGAGAAACTGGCCATGTTCTCTAGAGTTAATCATTAATAAGAGGGGAGAGTAAGCACAGATTTTAGGATTTTTAAAAATGAAATGAGTAAGTAAAAAAATAAAAGGAGATAAAAATTAAGAACTCAGCTGTACAGTTAGGCTGACTGGGTCTGGGTCCTGGCTCTGTCACTGAGCTATGTGACTGTGACTCAGACTTTATGGGCCTCAGTTTCTCCATCTATAACATGGGAGAAATCATCTCATTTCAAAATTTTTCTAGAATTCTTATAAGAAACAAAGAAAAAAGTAATTAGCCAACATTCATTTAACATATACTATATTTAAGTTGTTTGAAACACTCCAAATGCATTCATTCTCATAGATTCTTCACAGCTGTGTGAAATTAATTCCAATATTTGCCCTATCTTCATAGGTGACAAAATGAAGCTTAACCCACTGCTCCAGAACCTTAGCTTTATTTCATGATCCTAAATTACAAAAAGAAAGAAAGACGGGGGCGCGGTGAGAGAAAGAAAGAGAAAAGATGCACAAAAACAGGTATCATCATTTAAAAATTACAACTAGTATGAATAAAGCAAAATGGGAAAGCAGAGAAACACATGCGCTACACAGAGTTCAATGAAGTATTTAAATTTTTAAAGAACACAAATAAAAATAGAAGAGATATCTAAGAATAACACTCTATAGATCTATGTCCTAAATGAGGCGAAACTGGCAACAAAAACAACGATTTCAGATCTATTTTTTTAATTTTTTAATTTTTTTATAAATATATAATGTATTATTAGCCCCAGGGGTACAGGTCTGTGAATTGCCAGGTTTACACACTTCACAGCACTCACCATAGCACTTAACCTCCCCAATGTCCATAACCCCACCACCCTTCTCCCAAGCCCCCTCCCCCCAGCCACCCTCAGTTCGTTTTGTGAGATTAAGAGTCTCTTATGGTTTGTCTCCCTCCCAATCCCATCTTGTTTCATTTATTCTTTTCCTACCCCCCAAACCCCCCATGTTGCATCTCCACTTCCTCATATCAGGGAGATCATATGATAGTTGTCTTTCTCCGATTGACTTATTTTGCTAAGCATGATACCCTCTAGTTCCATCCATTTGTCGTCGCAAATGGCAAGATTTCATTTCTTTTGATGGCTGCATAGTATTCCATTGTGTATATATACCACATCTTTTTTATCCATTCATCTGTTGATGGACATCTAGGTTCTTTCCATAGTTTGGCTATTGTGGACATTGCTGCTATAAACATTCGGGTGCACATGCCGCTTCGGATCACTACGTTTGTATCTTTAGGGTAAATACCCAGTAGTGCAATTGCTGGGTCATAGGGTAGTTCTATTTTCAACTTTTTGAGGAACCTCCAAGCTGTTTTCCAGAGTGCTTGCACCAGCTTGCATTGCCACCAACAGTGTAGGAGGGTTCCCATTTCTCCAAATCCTCGCCAGCATGTCATTTCCTGACTTGTTAATTTTAGCCATTCTGACTGGTGTGAGGTGGTATCTCATTGTGGTTTTGATGGTATTTCCCTGATGCCGAATGATGTGGAGCACTCTTTCATGTGTCTGTTGGCCATCTGGATGTCTTCTTTGCAGAAATGTCTGTTCATGTGTTCTGCCCATTTCTTGATTGGATTATTTGTTCTTTGGGAGTTAAGTTTACTAAGCTCTTTATAGATTTTGGATACTAGCTTTTTATCTGACATGTTGTTTGCAAATATCTTCTCCCGTTCTTTCAGTTGTCTTTTGGTTTTGTTGACTGTTTCCTTTGCTGTGCAAAAGCTTTTGATCTTGATGAGGTCTCCACAGTTCATTTTTGCCCTTGCTTCCCTTGCCTCTGGTGATGTTCCTAGGAGGAAGTTGCTGCAGCTGAGGTTGAAGAGGTTGCTGCCTGGGTTCTCCTCAAGGATTTTGATGGATTCCTTTCTCACATTGAGGTCCTTCATCCATTTTGAGTCTATTTTCGTGTGTGGTGTAAGGAAATGGTCCAATTTCATATTTCTGCATGTGGCTGTCCAATTTTCCCAACACCATTTGTTGAAGAGGCTGTCTTTATTCCATTGGACATTCTTTCCTTCTTTGTCAAAGATTAGTTCACCACAGAGTTGAGGGTCTATTTCTGGGCTCTCTATTCTGTTCCATTGATCTATGTGTCTCTTTATGTGCCAGTACCATACAGTCTTGATGATGACAGCCCAACTTTGGCTTTCTTTTTCAATATTCCTTCAGCTAGGGGTGCCTGGGTGGCTCAGTGGGTTGGGCCTCTGCCTTCAGCTCAGGTCATGGTCTTGGGGTCCTTGGATCGAGCCCTGCATTGGGCTCTCTGCTCAGCGGGGAGCCTGCTTCCCCTTCTCTGCCTTCCTAAGATCTCTCTCTCTCTCTGCCAAATAAATAAATCTCTTTAAAAAAAATATTCCTTTGGCTATTCGAGGTCTTTTCTGGTTCCATATATATTTTAGGATTATTTGTTCCATTTCTTTGAAAAAAATGGATGAGACTTTGATAGGGATTGCATTAAATGTGTAGACTGCTTTAGGTAGCATAGACATTTTCACAATATTTGTTCTTTCAACCCAAGAGAATGGAACATTTTTCCGTTTCTTTCTGTCTTCTTCAATTTCTTTCATGAGTACTTTATAGTTTTCTGAGTATAGATTCTTTGCCTCTTTGGTTAGGTTTATTCCCGGTATCTTATGGTTTTGGGTACAACTGTAAATGGGACTGACTCCTTAATTTCTCTTTCTTCTGTCTTGTTGTCGGTGTAAAGAAATGCAACTGATGGGGTGGCTGGGTGGCTTAGAGGGTTAAAGCCTCTGCCTCCGGCTCAGGTCATGATCCCAGGGTCCTAGGATTGAGCCCCACATTGGGCTCTCTGCTCCATGGGGAGCCTGCTTCCTCCTCTCTCTCTGCCTTGCCTCTCTGCCTACTTGTGATCTCTCTCTGTCAAATAAATAAATAAAATCTTTAAACAAAATCTTATAAAAAATAATTTAAAAAAAAAGAAAGAAATTCAACTGATTTCTGTGCACTGATTTTATATCCTGACACTTTACTGAATTCCTATACAAGCTCTAGCAGATTTGGAGTGGAATCTTTTGGGTTTTCCACATATAGTATCATATCATCTGCAAAGAGTGATAGTTTGACGACTTCTTTGCTGATTTGGATGCCTTTAGGTTCTTTTTGTTGTCTGACTGCTGAGGCTAGGACTTCTAGTACTATGTTGAATAGCAGGGGTGATAGTGGACATCCCTGCCATGTTCCTGACCTTAGGGAAAAAGCTCTCAGTTTTTCTCCATTGAGAATGATATTTGCAGTAGGTTTTTCATAGATGGCTTTGATAATATTGAGGTATGTGCCCTCTATCCCTACACTTTGAAGAGTTTTGATCAGGAAGGGATGCTGTACTTTGTCAAATGCTTTTTCAGCACCTACTAAGAGTATCATATGGTTCTTGTTCTTTCTTTTATTAATGTATTGTATCACACTGATTTGCAGATGTTGAACCAAACTTGCAGCCCTGGAGTAAATCCCACCAGGTCGTGGTGAATAATACTTTAAATGTACTATTGGATCCTACTGGCTAGTATTTTGATGAGAATTTTCACACCTGTGTTCATCAAGGATATTGGTCTGTAATTCTTTTTTTTTTTTTTTTGATGGGATCCTTGTCAGGTTTTGGGATCAAGGTGATGCTGGCCTCATAAAATGAGTTTAGAAGTTTTCCTTCCATTTCTATTTTTTGAAACAGTTTCAGGAGAATAGCAATTAATTCATCATTAAATGTTTGATAGAATTCCCCTGGGAAGCCATCTGGCCCTGCGCTTTTGTTTGTTTGGAGATTTTTGATGACTGTTTCAATCTCCTTACTGGTTATGGGTCTGTTCAGGTTTTCTATTTCTTCCTGGTTCAGTAGTGGTAGCTTATATGTCTCTAGGAATGGATCCATTTCTTCCAGATTGTCAAATTTGTTGGCACAGAATTGCTCATAATATGTTCTTTTAATTGTTCGTATTTCTTTGGTGTTGATTGTGATCTCTCCTCTTTCATTCAAGATTTTATTTATTTGGGTCCTTTCTCTTTTCTTTTTGATAAGTCTGGCCAGGGGTTTATCAATCTTATTAATTCTTTCAAAGAACCAGCTCCTAGTTTCATTGATTTGTTCTAATCTACTTCATTGATTTCTGCTCTGATCTTTATAATATCTCTTCTCCTGCTGGGTTTAGGCTTTCTTTGTTGTTCTTTCTCCAGCTCCTTTAGGTGTAGGGTTAGGTTGTGTATTCGAGACCTTTCTTGTTTCTTGAGAAAGGCTTGTATCACTATATATTTTCCTCTCAGGACTGCTTTTGCTGCGTCCCAAAGATTTTGAACCACTGTGTTTTCATTATCATTTGTTACCATAATTTTTTCAATTCTTCTTTAATTTCCTGGTTGACCCATTCATTCTTCAGAAGGATGCTGTTTAGTCTCCATGTATTTGGGTTCTTTCCAAATTTCCTCTTGTGATTGAGTTCTAGCTTCAAAGCATTGTGGTCTGAAAATATGCAGGCAGTGATCCCATTCTTTTGATACTGGTTGAGACCTGATTCATGACCCAGGATGTGATCTATTCTGGAGAATGTTCCATGTTCACTAGAGAATAATGTGTATTCTGTTGCTTTGGGATGGAATGTTCTGTATATATCTGTGATGTCGATCTGGTACAGTATGTCATTTAAGGCCTTTATTTCCTTGTTGATCTTTTGCTTGGATGATCTGTCCATTTCAGTGAGAGGAATGTTAAAGTTCCCTACTATTATTGTATTATTGTT
Source organism: Neogale vison (assembly GCF_020171115.1). Taxonomy (NCBI): domain Eukaryota; kingdom Metazoa; phylum Chordata; class Mammalia; order Carnivora; family Mustelidae; genus Neogale; species Neogale vison. Next base: position 158,448,283 of record NC_058094.1, on the reverse strand, counting down.
GATATGTTTCTTTGATTTAGTTATTAATTGGTTTATATAGTTGGCTGCTCCCATGTTAGGGGCGTAGATATTTAAAATTGCTAGCTCTTCTAGATCCCTTAAGTATGATATAGTGTCGTTCCTCATCTCTTAGCATAGTCTTTGGCTTAAAATCTAATTGATCTGATATAAGGATTGCCACCCCGGCTTACTTTCTTTTTTTTTTTTTTTTTAAGATTTTATTTATTTATTTGACAGACGGAGATTACAAGTAGGCAGAGAAACAGGCAGAGAGAGAGGAGGAAGCAGGCTCCCCGCTAAGCAGAGAGCCTGATGCGGGGCTCAATCCCAGGACCCTGGGATCATGACCTGAGCCAAAGGCAGAGTCTTTAACCCACTGAGCCACCCAGGCGCCCCACACCCCAGCTTTCTTCTGATGTCCATTAGCATGGTAAATTGTTTTCCACCCCCTCACTTAAAATCTGGAGGCGACTTTGAGTCTAAAATGAGTTTCTTGTAGGCAGCATATTGATGGGTTTTGTTTTATTTTGTTTTGTTTTATCCATTCTGATACACTGTGTCTTTTGATTGGGGCATTTAGCCCATTTACATTCAAGGTAACTATTGAGAGATATGAATTTAGTGCCACTGTACTGCCTGTAAGGTCGCTGTTACTGTATATTGTCTCTGTTCCTTTCTGATCTACTACTTTTAGGGTCTCTCTTTGCTTAGAAGACCCCTTTCAATATTTCCTGTAGTGCTGGTTTGGTGTTTGCAAATTTTCAGTTTTTGTTTGTCCTGGAAGCTTTCTATCTCTTGTTCTATTTTCAATGATAGGCTAGCTGGATATGGTATTCTTGGCTACATGTTTTTCTCGTTTAGTGCTCTGAATATATCATGCCAGTTCTTTCTAGCCTGTCAGGTCTCTGTGGATAAGTCCGCTGCCAATCTAATATTTTTACCACTGTATGTTACAGACTTCTTGTCCCAGGCTGCTTTCAGGATTTTCTCTTTGTCACTAAGACTTGTAAATTTTACTATTAGGTGATGGGGTATGGACCTATTCTTATTGATTTTGAGGAGAGTTCTCTGCACCTCCTGGATTTTGATGCTTGTTCCCTTTGCCATATTAGGGAAGTTCTCTACAATAATTCTCTCCAATACACCTTCTGCTCCCCTCTCTCTTCTTCTTCTGGAATCCCAATTATTCTAATGTTGTTTCATCTTATGGTATCACTTATGTCTCGAATTCTCCCCTCGTGGTCCAATAGTTGTTTGTCTCTCTTTTGCTCAGCTTCTGTATTCTCTGTCATTTGGTCTTCTGTATCACTAATTCTCTCTTCTGCCTCATTTGTCCTAGCATTAAGAGCCTCCATTTTTTATTGCACCTCATTAATAGGTTTTTTTATTTCAACTTGGTTAGATTTTAGTTCCTTTATTTCTCCAGAAAGGGCTTTTATTTCTCCGGACAGGGTTTCTCTAATATCTTCCCTGCCTTTTTTGAGCCCGGCTAGAATCTTGAGAATCATCATTCTGAACTCTAGATCTGACATATTACCAATGTCTGTATTGATTAGGTCTCTAGCCTTCAGTATTGCCTTTAGTTCTTTTTTTTGTGGTGAGTTTTTCCACCTTGTCATTTTGTTCAGATAAGAATATATGAAGGAGCAAATAAAATACTAAAAGGGTGGCAAAGACCCTTTGTGTGTGCTTTAATCAAATCAGAAGAGACCCCAAGTTGGGGGGGGGGGAAGGGGGTAAAAAAGAAGTCCAGAAAAAAAAAAAGAAAAAAGAAAACAAATAAAGAAAAAATATAAAAAAGGAGATATATAAATATATTAGACTGGTGACTAGAACAGGGTCATCCACTTAATTTTGAGAGTAAGATCTATATATTATTAATAGATGAAAGACAAAGAGGTATTATCAAAGACCTTCAGAAAAAAGTTCAAGACAGAGAAAACAGAGTTCCTCAAACTTCTTCATCAAGAATACACTTTGGAAGCCTGGGTAGCTCAGTTGGTTGAGCGACTATCTTCAGCTCAGGTCATGATCCGGGAGGATCAGGATGGAGTCCTACGTTGGGGAAAAAAAAAAAGAGAAAAAAAAAAAAAAAAAAACCCTGCTCAGCAGGGAGTCTGCTTCTCTCTCTGCCCTCCCCCATTCTCTCTTTTCTCTCTCATTGTCTCTCTCTTTCAAATGAATAAATAAAATCTTTAAAAAAAAAAAATACACTTGGGACGCCTGGATGGCTCAGTTGGTTAAGCAGCTGCCTTCGGCTCAGGTCATGATCCCAGCGTCCTGGGATCGAGTCCCGCATCGGGCTCCTTGCTCAGCAGGGAGCCTGCTTCTCCCTCTGCCTCTGCCTGCCATTCTGTCTGCCTGTGCTTGCTCTCTCGCCCTCTCTCTCTGATAAATAAATAAAATATTTTAAAAATAAATAAATAAATAAATAAATAAATACACTTCAAGTCCTTAGTCATTTTCTCTCTCGCTTTTTACTGATGCCTAGCTCATAATCTATATACATACCGAATTCTTTCCAGTCTGGTTGAAAACTAAAACAACAAAAAATACTTCTGTCCTTTCTTCTTTCCTTTGCTTCCTCACTCCCTGCATTTCTGCCTCCATCCTCCCCTTTCTCTTTTCAATCCAAAGCAGGTGAATCTCTAACTCTACCAGTCCCCTATAGGAACAAAGGAAAGACCTTCCCAGTTGCAAATTTAATGGATTCTTCAGGACCTATCTTTTCAGGACCTTGCTGAAATTCTGACATTATTACTTACAGGCGCCTGTAACTCTCTGCCTTTCTTGACATTTGGCTGGTTTTCTGGCTGCCTTTCTAGACAACCCCTCTTAGACTCTGTGGTTCTTCTTTCCTCTATTGATGAAGGAACAGAAAGCAAGCTGAGGAAAAAGCAGAAGCTGACACCCCACAACCCCCCACCATGGGATATATGTGACATTCCTCAGGCACTCCTGGCTACCCTAAAGCTAAGGAAAGGAAAAACAAATAGTTAAATTTATAGAGATCACAATCCTGCAAGACAGGTGTCTCCCTCAGTTTACAAATGTCTTAGCAATCTACAGGAACAAAGCATTTCTATGAATAACCTTGCTTCCAGAAGGAAATGTAGACACAATTAAATGTCCTCAAAACCTGCAGCCCCTTGACAAATACTTGAAGCAGACAGAATATAATGTTCTTCCAGGAAGAGCCCAATTATCTTAAAGTTAATGCCTTACTGGAGGGGTAAACAACCTTAACTTGACCAAGGCAAGGCTTCCGGTATCCTGTAAGTCTTCTTCAGCCTATGAAAGTTCTTTAAGAAACCTCCCTTTTTCCTTACCTCCTCCAACCCCATAGTATATAATCAGCCACCCTTCATAACCCCAGTACAGCAGCTCTTTCCACCCACAGGTCCTGTCCCCGAGCTTTAATAAACCACCATTTTGCATCAAAGATGTCTCAAGAATTCTTTCTTGGTCGACTCTGGACCTCACACCACCGAACTTCACCTATATTCCAAAACCCCATCACTATTGGTCTCCTATTATTCCATCCCTTCTATTCCACTCAGAGATGAGATCCATTCTACTTAATTTAATAATCTTCCGTGTTCTACTCTGGGCACAGTCCCAGGTGCCCTTAATTCTCCAGAGCTCAACACTAAAACTTTCCTGGGGACAACAACAAAAACCCAAACAAAAAACTACCACAAAACTGTCACTATTTAAACCAACCCACTGCCCTCCCCTTAGGAATTCAACTTCCTCTGGGATCCCCAAATTGCGTCGTTAGTAACATTTATTTGGTTTCTCGGTATCTCCATATCCCTCTTCTTTCTCCTCCGGGGTTTGATCACACACAACAAAAGCCTTTGGTTGCTTTCCCTGCTTCCTCAGGGGCTTGCTGTCTGTGAGTACCGGTGCGGGCTGCTAAGCTGCTTCAGAATTCACTCTGGTCTCATGCATCAGGCCAATAAGGAATGACTTCTATCTTATTCTCTGCTGAGTTATAACAGAGCTTACAACCAGTCACAGGAAGTTCCTACTGTTTACAATTTTCCCTCAGCTCAGACAATTCTTGTGGATGTGTAGGATCGTTGTTTTAAATCCCTGAAAAGAAGAGATAATTAAAAAACAGCAATCCCCAAGAGACCATTTTGAACTAGAGACAATTATTTTTTGAATTTTCAAAAATTTGTTTATATAGGGAACTACATGTTTATTTCCTTGAACCCTAGAAGGAAGAGAGCACATATTTGCTTGGTTATCAACTATTAAGCATGAAAAATGTCTCATGCCTAAAATCTTTAAATTTCTTTCTTTTTTTTTTTTTTTTAGATTTTATTTATTTGACAGAGATCACAAGTAGGCAGAGAGGCAGGCAGAGAGAGAGAGAGGAGGAAGCAGGCTGCCTGCTGAGCATAGAGCCTGATGAGGGGCTTGATCCCAGGACCCTGGCATCACGACCTGAGCCGAAGGCAGAGGCTTTAACCCACTGAGCCCCCCAGGCACTCCTAAATTTCCTTTCTGTCTCGAGATTTTTTTTAAGCTCAGCTATGTTTCTGCATAAAAGTCACTGAGGTTGTATTAAGTTTTCCCTTTTTCTGGGGCGCCTGGGTGGCTCAGTGGTTAAGCCGCTGCCTTCAGCTCAGGTCATGATCTCAGGGTCCTCGGATCAAGCCCCGCATCAGGTCTCTGCTCGGCGGGGAGCCTGCTTCCTCCTCTCTCTCTGCCTGCCTCTCTGTCTGCTTGTGATCTCTGTCAAATAAATAAGTTAAAAAAAAAAAAAAGTTTTCCCTTTTTCAGATTCTACTGACAAAGGTAGGTGTCACTCCCCAGTTCATTATGAGGCAACAAGCAAGAGCCTGAAGCTGAACTTCCCAGGAAACCAAAACATACTTAAGGAAAGAATCAGATCACACTCCACTCCTTTCTCCAAAGCCTTCCTTTCACATCTTGCCCTAACAGATGTCACATTCCTCAAAAATCATCAGTGTCTACAATCCACATCTTATACTTGATGCAATTTATAGTTCTAGACTTTGCAATTATAGTTCTAGACTTTTCAAGTACTTGTCATCTTCCCATAGTTCTAGACCATGCAATTTATAGTTCTAGACTTTTCAAGTACTTGTCATCTTCCCATTATTATAATTCTTCCTAATGGTATCGTATATTCCTCTTGTATGCATCAAACCTAAATAAAGTGTAAGCATCTAAAACTCATTGATCCTTTGAGCTCCAATCGCACCTGACTGTACCCACATCCCAGCTTTCTCATTAATTCCTGTTTTAAATTTCCAGCATTTCCACTATCTTGAATTACTCTGAGCTGATCATATATATTATGAGCAGTAAGGGATCTGGGTAGATCATGCGAATTTTAGACTGATCAGTTTCTATTCCACAAAAATCATGACCTCCAGACTCCATGCCTTGCTATCTAAGAGAATGTGCTGTACCTGAAGGCCATTAATACATCATGAAACTTTTTAATTTAAATTAATTGACAAATCTTCATTAGAGGTTCAACAACAATCACAATTTTGTAAAAGCTCCCAAAGGTTCACCAAAATTAATGCTTCTAAATACTCAGTTGAATTCCATAATAAAGCACTTTAAAGTTTGTTTTTTTTAATTTATTTGACAGACAGAGATCACAAGTGGCAGAGAGGCAGGCAGAGAGAGAGAAGGAAGCAGGTTTCCCTGATGAGCAGAGAGCCCTCAACTTTCTGACTTTGCCGCACTAGGCAGAGCTGGCCATTTCCTCCTGAAGGATACCAGTAAGCCTAGAATCCATTGCTGACCTAAAATTTGTCTTTCCTCTGAGACTGTAAGTGGGACTGGTCATTTCTTTCTTTCTTTTCTTTTCTTTTTTTTTTTTTTTTAAGATTTTATTTATTTATTTGACAGACAGAGATCACAAGTAGGCCGAAGGGCAGGCAGGGGCGGGGGGGTGGGGGTGGGGAAGCAGGCTCCCTGCTATGCAGAGAACCTAATGTTGGGCTCGATCCCAGGACCCTGGGATCATGACCTGAGCAGAAGGCAGAGGCTTTAACCCACTGAGCCACCCAAGCGCCCCCAATAAAGCACTTTAAACAACTTCTAGTTTTTGGCAAAATGCTTTATCAAGTCTCTGGAGGAATAAAGTACTATATAAGTAAGATGATCTTATACGTTATCACCCAAATGGAGACACTGAAAAATAAAAACAGTGAATTAGTGAAAAGAAACACTATTAATAATAACACAAAGACAACAAGCAAAAATCAAGATTGTCTTAGGCCAACCAACACATAAGATGCACTGAACATCAAACCAGGTCCTTATACTCAGGAATGTACCTAACACTTAGGGAGGTTAATCCAAAAAGGCATCAGTGACTATGGGGTCAGAAAAGATAACTGAAAGAACTCTGCAAAGGTGAGAACGAAGATATAATTCTAGGCTACAGTGAAATCCAAACTCTAATGTGAGGTATTAAAACATAGCCCCCATATTCTTTGACATTCCTTATTGAGTGGTACCATCTATGTCTTCTACCCTTGACTCTGGTCTCTCGGAACACCGATCAATAAAGCCGGTGAAAGTGACACTGTCCCAGTTCTGGGCACAGGCCTTAAAATGTTGGCAACTTCCACTTTCTGTATCTTGGAAGTGCTATTTAGGTCATCCACTCCTTACTGATCTTTTTACCTGCTTGATCCGTTAGTTACTGACAAGGGTGCTGAAGTCTCTCACCACAAGAATGGGTTTGTCCGTTTCTCCTTTCAGTTCCACCAGCTTTTGCCTCCCATAGTTTGACACTCTATTGTTAGGTGCACACACATTTAGAATTATTGTATCTTCTTGGGAAATTAATACATATATCATTATGTGATGTCCTCTCTTTATCCTGAAGGGCTTCTGAGTCTTCGAAAGAGTCTGCTTAGTCTGAAATTAATATAGCTACTCCAGCTTTCTTTTAAATAGCGTTAGTATGGCATCTTTTCTCTCTATCAATTTTCTTTTAACCCAGGTCTTTATAATTAAGGTAGGTTTCTTGTAAGCAACACAGAGTTGGATCTTGTCTTTCATCGACACTGACAAGCTCTTTTACTTGGTGCATTTAGACCAACTATACCTTAAGTGATTTGGATGGAGGTATATTAATATCTATCCTGTTTGTTTTTTTTTATTGTTTTGCCCCCTTTTTGCTCCCTCTTTTTCTGCCTCCTCTGATTTTAATTGAGCATTCTATATGATTCTATTTTATCTTCTTAATGTAAGATTTATACTTTTTGTAATCTTCATAGTGGATGTCTTAGAGTTTACACTGTACATTTCTAACTAATCTAAGTCTAGTTTCAAATAACACTGTATCTGGGCACCTGGGTGGCTCAGTGGGTAAAGCCGCTGCCTTCGGCTCAGGTCATGATCTCAGGGTCCTGGGATCGAGTCCCGCATTGGGCTCTCTGCTCAGCAGGGAGCCTGCTTCCCTCTCTCTCTCTCTCTGTCTGCCTCTCCGTCTACTTGTGACTTCTCTCTGTCAAAAAAAAACAAAAAACAAAAAACAAAAAAAAAAACAAGTAACACTGTATCAGCTCCTGGGTAGCAGAATGCCTTCTAACAGTGTCTTCCATTGCAATCATCCACCCCTCGTGGATGCCATAATCTCCCAATACATGGTCACTATTTTTGCTTTAAATAGACAGGGCATTTCTAGTTCAACTAAGATGACAATAAAAGATTTTATTTTACTTTTCTTTATTCCTTCTCAAACACTCTTCTTTACAGAGATCCAAGTCTCCAACCTGTATCATTTTCATTTTGCTTAAAGTATTTCTAAAATTTCTCCCAAGTCTACTGCCAATGAATTCCCTCAGTTTTTCTTTGAGAAACTTTTTATTTCTCCTCCACCTTTGAAAGATATTTATCGGCTATAGAATTCTAGGGTGGTGATTTTTTTTTTTTTTTTTTTTAAGATTTTGTTTATTTGTCAGAGACAGAGGGAGAGAGAGCAAGCGAGCACAGGCAGACAGGCAGGCAGAGGCAGAAGCAGGCTCCCTGCCGAGCAAGGAGCCCGAAGTGGGACTCGATCCCAGGACCCTGGGATCATGACCTGAGCTGAAGGCAGCTGCTTAACCAACTGAGCCACCCAGGCGTCCCTTAGGGTGGTGATTTTTAAAACTCTTCTCTTAAGGATTTCCCTCCACTCTCTTCTTGCTTTTGTGGTTTCTGATGAGAAGTCTGATGAAATTCTTATTCTTTCTCCTCTGTAGGTAAAGAATTTTTTCCTCTAGCTTCATCTGGAATTTTCTCTTTGTCTCTGTTTCTCCACAGCTTTAATATGATATTCCTAGGTGTAGGGTTTTTTTATTTTTTGTTCTTCAGATTTGTTTACACATAAACACATACTTGGTGTGTTCTGAGCCTCATGGATCTGTGGTTTGGTATCTGTAATAAATTTTGGAAAGTCTTCTGCATTTTTACTTCACATACTTCTGTTTGATTATTTCTTCTGCTGGTATTACAATTATCCATATGTTACTTTTTGGTATTATCCCATAGTTCTCAGATGTTTTTATTTTTCTTCTTCTTCTTTGCATTTCAGTTGGGAAGGCTGTTTTTTACTGACCTGTATTCGAGTTCTCTGACCCCTTCTTCAGCTGTGCTGAAGTCCACTAAGCATATCAAAAGCATGTTTCATTTCTGTTACAATGTTAATTCTCTTTTCTTTTGATTCTTTCTTAGATTCTTTCTTTCCTCATCTCTCTTTACGTTACCCATCTTTTCTCACCTTTTGTCTACTTTTCCCATTTAGGCCCTTAATATATTAATCACAGTTATTTTAAATTCCCTCTCTGGCAACATCCAGACCAATCTGTCTTTTCAGGCTGTATTTTTTCCAATCTTTTTGGATGTCTTGTAATTTTTTGTTGAAAGCCAAAGCTAAAGATTTATGTTAATCTGGCTGTACTTACTGTTTGTTGTTCCTGCAGGTACCAGAGGCTTCAAATAATTCCAGTGTTTCTGTTTTTGTCTCCTCCTGACTCGAGGCTTCCATTATTAGTACTCTTCCTCAAAGAGGGTTCTGTGTCTGGCTAATCTGTAAGCTATAATCTACTATTATTACACTGGAGCCCCATGGGCCATCATGATGGTAAGATATAAGGGAGTGTGAACATTCCCAAAGCTTTTGAGTAGGTCTGAATTCATTTAGTGAGCCTGCATCGTGGGATCTGACCTTCTCAAGCGTTTTCCCAGCAATATAGCCTTTTTCGCCCCTTTTCAACCCTCTACTTCCTTCCCTGACTGCAGTGTTCCCAATCTATTTCCTTGAGGCCCTGACCATTATTGAGTATGGTATCTCCCACTTATGTGAGACAGAAAGGCTGGAGAGAGTCTGAGTGGGAGAAATTCCCTTCAATCACCTGGGATAAGGCTCTAGAAAGACTTCTGCCTGCAGAACAGGCTTCTGTGCTGGACAACACTTCGGATGTATTTTATGATGATTCTTCCTCTTCCCCTGCCAGAGCCCCAAGGGGATCTTTCCATGATCTTCACTGTGAGAACCCCAAGGGGTTCCTGGAGGCAAAACCCAAGAAAGTGTGGGGGCCTATGACTGTGGTCCCCAAGAGTACACACTCTCACGCTAGACCACCACCCATCTCCAGCAACTCATAAAAATTACCATTTAAGTATCCTCCCCAGTTTATAGCTCCAGCAGCTTGTGCTTGTGTTCTATCTGGATAGGTCTCTATCTCTCCAGAATTTAGTACAGTGGTTTGTCCTGTAGCCTCCATTCTCTGACGAACTAAAGTTTCTCATGTTCAGTTCGCCTCACCTCTTCTCTTTGAAATGATAGAAGCATCAGCTTCCAAGCTTTTTGCATACTGGAAATGAAGCCATTAGTTTCACTTCCTATATTTCAGGAGGCTCACTCAGAGAACCCCGTCACCATGCTATAAGAAAGCCCAAAACCTGGGAAGAGCCAGCACCAACGTGCCAGCCATGTAAGCCATGTGGGCAGTGGATCCCTCAGATTTCATCAAGCTGCACAAAATGATACCAGATGGAGAAGAAACAAACGTTTCCCACCCCTCTCTAGTTGCAGATTCATGAGCAAAAAAAAAATGATAGCTACTGCTTTAAGTCTTTAAGTTTTAGTGTGGTTCATTTTGTAGTAATGTATAAGCAGAACATTCCTAACATGATCCTCAAGGCTTGAAGATTTCTCAAAATCCAATTCATACCAATCTCCCCTGAACACACCCCATGTCACCCAGGGCTCTCTGAGTCTATAGAACATACCAAGCCCTCCTTGGGGTCTGGCCTGAAGCACTGTTGTCCCCAAGCTTTCCTTGGTTGGTCACATCTCCTTTGGCTCTAAGAGTAAGTGTATCCTCCTCAGCAAGACTGCCACTGTCCATCCATCGAAGGTGGGCTTATTACCCATCACCCCACTCATGCAAATATATATAGCCCACTACTCTCTATCTTATTTCTCACAACTCTCTTTTCTTTTATGCAATTTAAATTACAGATTTATCTGCTGGCTTTACTTGTTTTTCTCTCCCCCACTAGATGATAGGCTCCATGAAAAGAACTTAGTTTTGCCTACCATGATGTATCCATCACCCGGCCCAGTACACAGAACATACTAGGGTCTTGGTAAATATCTCTAAAGGAAGGAGCTCCTTTAACTAGACATGACAAAAGAAAGAGAAAAAGAAAAAGAAAAAGAGCAAGAGCAAAAGAGAGGAAGGAAAGAAGGGAGGAAGGAAGGAAGGAAAAATGCCAACTGCCCAGGAATGCCTGGGTGGCTCTGTTAATTAAGCATCTGCCTTCAACTCAGGTCATGATCCCAGGGTCCTGGGATTGAGCCCTGCATCAGGCTCCGTGCTCCAGTGGGGAGTCTACTTCTCCCTCTGCCATTCCCCCCGGCTCATACATGTGCACTCGTCCGCTCTCTCTTTCTCTCTCTCTACACAAAAATAAATAAATAAAATCTTCAAAAAAGAAAATGTGAACTGCCTCTATGCATTCTTTGTTTAGATCAGGGCTTCCCGACCTTGGCACTTTTGACATTTTGAGCCAAATAATTCTTTGGTATGAGAGACTGTCCTATCATTTGTAGGATGTTGCACAGCTTCTCTGGCCTCTAGATGCCAGTAAGAGCACCACCACTCTCCCTAGGTTGTGAAACAAAAAATATTTCCAGATATCATCAAATGTCTCCTGAGAAGCAAAGTCAAGAACCAGTTGAGAACCACCGGTTTAGAACAGAAAGACGCTACTTCCCCAGCATCCTGGTTGGAACTAAAAGAATCACAATAATAATGAAGCAACTCAGGAATGCGGGTATGCTTTAAACTGAAACCAATCTTATCATAATATCCTTCCCCTTGTCCTCCTCAAAAACCACTTAAAGTGAACTACGGGAGAGAGATTCAAGAAGACCTGACATTACGGTAATTGGAAATTCTACCCTAACTCTTCCAAAAAATTCCTCCACTAACCAAAAAAATGCCTCCATTTTCACCAGCTGGGCATATCTGATATATGACCACCATTCTGAAGACAGCAAATATCACAGATTCTTTTGAGGGTGTCCTAATCCAATGATCAAAGGACTCTGGTAATAAAAAGGGCGAACAGAGACCGATACATTTAAACACTGTCTAATCGGAGAGTTATTTCTGTACAGTTTAGTCTAATAATTGAAATCACGCTTCTTGCCTAAACAATATCCTCATTGTCGCTTTTGTCAGAAAGATTAGGCATTGTTTGTTTATCTGCTGCAAGCTAAATGAAACCAGCTGTACGGATGAACCAGACTCCAATGCCTTGCATTCTTCCCCTAAAGGAAGTCAGGGCTGATTCTGCAATCTGAATAGACTTTTGGGTTTTTTTAATTAGCAGATTTGGTGGGTGGGCCATTATCCTCCTTGGCCTAGGTAAGGATAAGAATTCTGCTTTTTCAACTTTCACCTAGACAGAAGAACACCGTCTGAAAATTACAAGGCGGAAACTCATTTACTCCATTAGCTTTTTTCTTTCTAATCCAATTTCTCTTGTTGGACACTGTAATGCTGTACTTTGTGCATGAAATTACAAAGCTAACACTGATAACATTATCATACTACGATGCCACTTTCATACCCTGTGATTAATAGCACGGATACAGGCTTGATCTTTAATGCGGCTGGTGATAATAAGCTTTGGCCTGTGGACCCAAAGTCTAAAAGAAAACCAGAGCAGACCTAATGAGAAACAGAGACTGAGCCTCAGGAGCCTCCTGCAGTGGAGCTCATAAAATGTAATCAGATTTGCCTCTTTTGTGGCAGGCAACCTCTCAGGGCACTGGAGAGTGGCATGACAGTCCAGGTGTCAACACTTAAGATCGAAACTTCAGTGAACCAGGAGTCCAGCGTTTTCCATGTGGGCATTTCTGATTTTTAGAATTCCTCAAACTCCTCCTGATAGTGTTTCAATGGAGTCGACCTTCAGGGCAAGCAGTAAGAGGCACCTCTTTAATCTCCCATATTCTGAAAAGGTGGTTAACTGCCACAGCCTTTCTCCTCGCTGCTGCTTGTTTTAATTAACAGCATTTCTTCCCCCTATTTCTCCTGGGGCTTTGAAGAGCTCTTTGAAATGTGTTTAGTAGAGTTCAGTCTGGGTTTGGCATAGTCTCTCAATTTATGAGGTCGTTTAATTCAAGCTCAATTATTCAGCACAAATTGGCAGAATGAAATGCTAAAAGAAGATTGGCACTTTCAATCACATAAATCTCATGTTACATAAAGTGAGCAAATTTGTCCATTGTTCTTATTGACCTCTGAGATAACAATTTATGGCTGGCACAAACCAGCTTGGGCAGGCTTCTCTGTTGAGCAGGCTCCCGCAGGAGTAACCCTTTGGCACCATCCCCTCAACAGAAACTGAAGATAAGCAGAAAAAAAGGACCAGAAATCAGGACCATCTGTGGGATGACTTAGTCTAAATAAGTCGAATACTCTAATTCCAGAGATGGAAAAAGGGCAGGTTTTTCCTTCTCTAAATGACACAAAGTGTAAATGATCAAAAGCAAGCCTCTGCAGCCTCACAGCCCCCCTAGGTAAGTAGGACGGAAAGAAGAGGATTCTGTTCCAGCCAAGAGGAAAGATTCACAACTTCTCAGCACTCATGGCAGGGTGCACAACGGGTGGGGGGCGGGGAGCCTTCAGACATCTAGGTGAGACCTGGGTGTGCTCGGCCTGTAGATCCAGTACACTGAGCCACATGCGGTCCCACCACGTCTCCAGTCTGAGGAGGCTGGCTGTGGTCCGAGCTCTTATCTAGGACAGCCAGGCACTCATGGGTGCTCACACACAAAGAACCCACCCACCCTGCCAAACAACATTGCTTAAAACCAATTCCACTTTAACACTTAGATGTAGTACTTTTCGCTTAATCAAAATCTGCACAATAATCCAAATGAATCAGTTTGCTTTTCACTTAAGGCTCCCAGTCTTTAACAAGTTTAGTGGAGAGTGTGATAACAGAGGGTGAAAATATATCTGTTTGGGGACCATAGCCTAAAAGACAACTGTCCCAAGAATTTCTGTGAATATACACAGTGATGAGGGAGGCTTGATTTAAAAGTCCTGAAGCTTAGTGTTGTATTTCCTAGACCTGCGTCCTGGCAAATGGCAAGATTACATTCTTTTTTATGCAAAATAAGTCAATCAGAGAAAGACAAATATCAAATGATTTCACTCATATGTGGAATTTACAAAACAAATGAGCAAAGAGGAAAAAGTAAGCGAGAGAGAGACAGAGAAATCAAGAAACACACTCTTAACTTAGAGAACTGATGGTGACCAGACAGGAGGTGGGGAGTGGACTGGTGAAACAGGTGAAGGGGACACAGGAGGGCACTTGTCATAATGCGCACTGCGTGATGGGTGGAAGTGCCGAACGACTATACTGTACACCGGAAATGAACACACCACTGTATGTTAACTAACTGGAATTAAAATAAAAACTTTTTTAAAATTAAAAAAATAAAAGCACATGAGGTTGGGAATTTGATCAGTCACCCCTGGAGAGAACATATTTAAAATACTTTAGTCAACATCATCCTCTCTTTCCCTTTGAAAACCCCACATCATTTTACCTGGCCCTTTTTTTACTGGATTCTAGCTCATATCACAACATTCTAATTTATTTTAAGTTATTTAGGGATATGGACCATCTCCCTCCAAGACTGTGAAGTCTCTTGAGGTCAGAATCTGCATGTGATTCATCTCTTCTTCACCAGTATAAAAAGGGCATCAAAACAACACAATAAACATTCATCATTAGTTGAATAAGCTCAAAAAAAAGATGTTAACAAGTCTCTTAATGTATAAAAGTCCCTGGGAAAATCCCTGAAAGGTAAAAAGATGATTTTGAAGTACTAAATTAAAGACATTCGTAAATGCTATCTATTTTTAAATGTAAAGTATTATACAATGCATAACTTTTTAAAATCTTATATTAAATACTACAGGGATTTAAAAGAGAGAACATAATCAGGAAACCAAGCCAGGGTAGAGATTCACAGTCAGGGTGATGATAAACTGCCTCCCTTCCCCCAAAGACACACACAAAGTAAGCACAAAGGATGCTGAAAAACTCTGGTTTAAAAAAAAAATTCTACTCAAATATGAAAATGTGGGAAATCCAAAGCTTTTATTTAAAAAACTAAAAAGCTGAGTTCTGTATGTTGACATGTTTGCAGCACCAACCGTACTCTTTAGAACCAAGCTCCTTTTTTTTTTTTTTAAAGATTTTATTTATTTATTGGGAAGAGAAAGAGTGAGCACACAAGCAGGGGGATAGGCAGAGGGAGAAGGAGAAGCAGACGCCCTGCTAAGCAGGGAACCTGATGCCCAGACTTGATACCAGGGCCCCGGGACCATGGCCTGAGCCATCCAGGTGCCCCTAGAACCAAGCTCTTTACCAAGGTGGCTACACAGTATAGAGATCTCAGTCAACTTCTTCCCAATCCATGTGTCCCTGCAAGAATAAAATATTCAAGGGAATTCAAGGCAATAAAAAGCCTCTCTATTCCTTCTGAAGTTTCTGAACTGTAGCTACCAGCAATTACACCTGAATTAACAAGTACGCAAACACTGGGGGAGGGAGGGATCTGCTTTGCTTTATTATTTAAAGAACCATGAAATAAAAGATGACTCAAGATACACCATAAATAGTAAAAGAACACTGTCATGAATGCAGTGCCCAATTACTGAGGTCTGAAATGTGTAAGTGTTAGAGATTGAATTATATCTTCCAAAAAACATGAAGTTTTCATCTCTAAAACCTCGGAATATGACACAGGTTCTTGGGATATAGGGCCTTTAGCAGAGATAACTGAGTTAAAATGAAGTCATGCAGGTGGGCCCTGATCCAATATGACTAGTGTCCTTCTGAAAAGGGGACATTTGGATACAGACACACACAGGGAGACACCAGTGAAGAGGAAGGTGGAGACTGAGGTGCTGCGTCTACAAGCCAGCAATGTCGGAGACTGCCAGCTCACCGCAGAGGCTGGGAGAGAAGCAGGGAACAGATTCTCTCCCCTACAGAACCAACCATCAGAAGGACGGAACTCTGCCAAGACCTCGCTCTTACACTTCCAGCTTCCAGAACTGCGAGAAGATAAATTTCTATTGTTTAAGCCACCCAATCTTCGGTCCTTGGTTTCGGCAGCCCTAGCGAACTAACACAGCGAGGTTGTGGCAAAATCCCAACTTGACCCGTGTGATTCTAGCACTCATAAACTAGAAATCAGTGAGATCTCTGCAAATACCAGGCACCTCTATTAAAAGATAATGATAGCTGCCCTTGGAGAAGATGCTAAAGATAAAGTTTAAAGATGGAGCCAGGGTGCCGACACGTATGGGAGGGGGGTGAGGAGTCCTAGAGTGGGGGGGCACAACACTTCGGCTGGCTATTTAAATTACAGCACTTCAGGGGACACATCAAACCAACTCAGCTCTCCAGCGTCACTAGATGGCACGTAACTGCTGGGCTCTGGCCTGACCTTGCCACTCTAAAGCAAGCAAGCACAGGCAACCTGTCCTCTCTTAAAGCAGGTGAGTGGTCAGTGACTTTCATCTCCAGCCGAAGGAAATTAAATGCTACATGTGACCAGCGGGCTTGAAGCTGCTTGAGAAATGCTGACAAGATACATTCTGGCCTGCTGGAGTGAAGAGTATTAACTGTGCAGAACCGTCCTTCTCAAAGATTGCAGCTACTTAAAAGACAGCCTATTGTTCGAGCATAATAAATGGAGGATTTTTCAACTATCTCCAAGATTTTGACATAAATCACAAAGTTCAACATTTAATAGAGTTATTAACTTACATTTGGATATCAGCTGAGACCATCTTTTTTGGGAAGGCACTTCAAAGTCATTGTTGTGTTTCCTTATAATGAAATAATATGTTTGCTTCTGTTTGATTCATGATTGCAACAAGCCAGAGCATATGTGCGAACCATCTGGAATATTCAACAAGGACCAAGGCTTTCCAAGGAAGGCCTTATACTGTGCAAGCAGTATTGTATAATGGTTAGGAAAAGAATGGCTGCAAACCAGAGAGACGTGAGCCAAAAACAAGCTTTGCCACCAACCGTGTGGACTTGGACAAGTGGCAAAAACTCCAAGCACCAGGATTCCTAGTGAAATGGAGGTGATAATTATAGGAACTATCTTTACAGGGCAACATGAGAAGTGGTGAGACAACAGATATACCATACATAATACAAAATAATTGATTAATCCAGTGTAGTGATCCTTATGTTATAAACATTAATTGCACAAGTAATTTTTATATACTAGAGAAGTAACTTTTTTTTCTTCAGGAAAGAATATAAAGTTTCACACACAACCTCTATTAAAATTTGCTCAGCAGTATTCTATAATGCTCAGATGCTTGAGTTAAGTCATTAACAGCCCTTTTTTTTTAATTCCCCATCATGTTGCTTTTGCATTAAAATTTTTTTTAAAGATTTTATTTTTATTTATTTGACAGGCAGAGATAGTGGGGGAAGCAGGCTCCCTGCCAAGCAGAGAGCCCGATGCGGGGCTCCATCCCAGGACCCTGGGATCATGACCTGAGCTGAAGGCAGAGGCTTAACCCACTGAGCCACCCAGGAGCCCTGCATTCAAAATTTTTTTAAAGATTTTTTTGGTAAATATTCAAAACCTCAAAATTAGTATTACTATTTGTTACTTATATTATTCCTGAATCCTTACTTACATACCTTCCTTTGTCAGAAATATTTCTGAACCTTCTTAAAAAAATAAGTAAGGTGGGGCGCCTGGGTGGCTCAGTGGGTTAAGCCGCTGCCTTCGGCTCAGGTCATGATCTCAGGGTCCTGGGATCGAGTCCCACATCGGGCTCTCTGCTCAGCAGGGAGCCTGCTTCCCTCTCTCTCTCTGCCTGCCTCTCCATCTACTTATGATTTCTCTCTGTCAAATAAATAAATAAAATCTTTAAAAAAAAAAAATAAATAAGTAAGGTATAAGACTATATTCCAGAAAAGCCAAAGATTACCTAAATGGTCAAAATTTCCAATTATGTGTTTAGAATGTTCCTTCAGAGAATTTTCCACTACATGTTTCTATGTAATTAATTAGGTTAGAATTTCCTATCTTCCATAATGACGTAAAAGAGAGACAAAAACAGGGATGGTTCAGAAAATTAATTTTCAACATTATTTGGTAATGCTATTATGGTAAGGCAAGGTTTCTATCTCCTACAGTTATTTGAGAAACAGCATTATATTTCTGCATGCCACCGAATACAGTAACTCCGCCTTCTTTAATCAATAAGAGAAAGGGAGGAGGCCGATCAGAAACACAGAGGTAAGCTTTTCAAGAATCCAAACCTGTGCCCGACCACAAGACAGTATGGGGCGGGGGTGGTGGAGATGACAACAGGAGGGAAGGTTGTTTCTCCATGTGAAAATACATGTCGTATAATGTCAGAATACTCGGATAAGAAAAAAGAAAAAGTCTGCTTCTTTTTTTTTTTTTTAATTTAGTGATTTAGTCAGATAGAGTAAAAGCTCAATTAAAAAAAAAAAAAAAACCTCAAGAATGGCCAATATATTTGACTTTGTCAAATCAGTACTCTTATTCTTAAGCAAGCACTAAACCTCCAGAAGAAATTAATCATATCATTCACCTGGAAACGAATTCTCATTTGAAGGTTCTAGCCTCAGTGTTGGGGGAGAAGGGCGGGGGTAGGACAGAAAAGATAAATTGGACAAGTCTGCAAAATTGTTTGCTAGCAGGGAAAACCAATTCTGCTGATTTTTACACTTCTTAAAACAACAACAACAAAAACTGAGAAGGAAAAATCTATTGTATATTAAAGGAGAATTATTTAAATAAATACTGTTAATTGCTAATAACCAGTATTAAGAGAGCAGGTACATTTTCAATGTGAAATATTAAAAACCAAATGAACTTACTTGCTTTTCCCTTTGTATACTGTAGCATAAGATCCTTCCCCTAGCTTTTCCAGTTTTTCATATGAGTCAGCTTTTCCAAATTTGGGACTTGTCGGCTAAAAATGGAGCAGAGGGTAAACAAAACAGATTGTATCAAACTAATCAACAATAAATAGGCCAATTTTGCTAAAAATGTATAGATTCTGTCACTTTTTAAAATAACTTTTCTCTCTTTTTTTTTTTTAAGATTTTATTTATTTATTTGACAGAAAGAGAGAGTTCACAAGTAGGCAGAGAGGCAGGCAGAGAGAGAGGGGAAGCAGGCTCCCCGCCAAGCAGAGCCCAATGCAGGGCTCAATCCCAGGAACCCGAGATCGTGACCTGAGCCAAAGGCAGAGGCTTAACCCACTGAGCCACCCAAGTGCCCCATAACTTTTTTCTGATATAAGAATAATTTTTTCTAAAAAAACAACATAATAACTATTCAGGATACAAAACAGAAAATGCAAATAAATACAATGTAGAAAAGTTTACATTTACCCATGATCTATCTGTCCACCAAGAAAGAACCACCATTAATATTTTGGTATCTCTTCTTCCAGTGCTATCTATATGCTGATGTCTGCTTTTTTACATAAATGGTATTACACTAAACATACTGATTTTAACCTGCTTCTCCTCCCCCCAACTCAATATATAATGAGTATTTTCCATGTTATTATATAATCTTCTAAATGAGGGGCCGGCAGCACCAAACTACCACCTATTCATCCCACAAACTTAGAAAAGTTTCTACTTTTCTTTTTTAAAGGGGGCAGTCAAAAGAAGAATAAAATTTCTAGCATGAAAAGATTATATATGAAAATCAAATTTTAGTGTCCACGAAGTTGATTAGAACACAGCCATGCATGTTCATTTCTATATTGCCTTGTGACTTGAAAGCTACAACAGAGTCACAACTGCAGCAGAGATGACATGGCCAACAAAACTGAAAATGTTTACTCTCTGACCCCTGTTATAAATCATGACCGTGTGATATTCAGCCAGATAAAGGTACTCCTCCAACACCTCTTCACAATAATGCAAACAAATAATCAACAATGTATCACTCAGATATTACTCATTAACACAAAAGGAACTGTCTTATGTATTATAAACCACCCTTGAAGGTTTAGCTGCAGCAAAATAACTGTTCCCGAAGACATGGTATACCCCATCAAGACAATAAAAGTGCTAAAAGTGAGTAGTCTCATCCCTCTTGCTGTCCCCAGCTCCTGACTCAACTTTGACCAGACAGCAAGAAATGGGGAATGCTATGCTCCATGGGGCAAGTTATCTACTATTTTCATGTTGCTATAAAAAGGTAATATCAAAACATATCAGAAAATGATAATTACATGAGGAATTAAAAGCATCTTAAAGGATCATCCAATCTCAGTTATAAATACATAAATAAATGATTTTAAAAAGTTGCTGGTGATTGTACTACTGCATAATTAATGAATTTTAGAAGCTCAGGAAAAGAACCTCTTGCAGAAAGTTTATAGCACACTATCCTTGAGCATGTGCTCTTATACCACTTACAAAAAACATAACATCCTGGGAATGGATCTGACTCCCATCATTTATAAAGACACCATGTGGCAAGTGGAACACACGCTTCTTACCCCCTTCCCACCCAAAATGCCGCAGTGACTGAGAAGATAGTTTTCAAAAACAATAAACCAGAAGCAGGAATGGGAAACAAGAAAACGTGCCAATACTTGATCGGAAATTTTGAGAAATTCTGAAAGACAGACAGTAAACAGGAATCAAAACTTCAGAGAAAAGACTGGGGTGACCTAATGCCCCAACCTGGAGAAGAAGAGTACCACAAAGAAAAGAAGCAGGAGTCTCCAGGTAAATGTGAAATTAATGAGCACAGCTGAGCACAGGGTGTCCCAAGCAAAGTGCAGGGACATCTGCACAGAAGAGACAACTGAGAGGATGAGTATTCAGGGCAGAGGGGCAGAGCAAGGATGGAAATAGCCACTGCCTAGAAAAAGGATGAGTATCCCCCACTCCCAAGCTGTAATCCCTGCTCTCTCACACGATCACTACAGATGATTTACAGAAAACCAAATAAGCTGACAGCAATTCTGAAATACAAAAAATGAGTATATAATCAAAAATCACCAATCATTTCAGGAAAATCAATACCTGGGAAAAAAGGCATACTACCTAATGGGCAGGTGAACCAAAACCTGAGTAAGAGAGTTGACATTGCAAAGAATAACTCTGAATACAAACACCCGGTATGTTCAGAGACACTACATCATATAAGAAGAAACACTCAGAAATCTAGAGATTAAATATTTAATCAATGAAATAAAATATTCAATGGGCAGTGAATAAAAGAACAGACATTCATTAAAAAGTGATAAGCTCAATGTTTGAAGAGAATTCTCCTAGAGAACTTTAAGGAGAGGTTGCATCTAAATAGAAAAAATATCCAATTGGCATAATATTCTCACAGACAACAATGACTGCAAAAAGACAGTTAGGCAACATTTTCAAAATAAATAGTGGAAATGATTCTGAATCACTAAAACTATACTCAAAATAGTTCTGTCGGTGGGATGGAAAAGCTGCAATGTTGCCATCTACAGAAAAAAAAATCTGGTTATAAAATTCTGTATTCTCTCGATTTGAGATGTAGTTGGAGTGATAAGTGAAGTGCAAAAAGGCAAGGAACACTAGGAAAAAAGAAGCAACGGCAGGCTGAGATGTCTTCCATTGATCAGGAAAGACTGGAGAAGCTGAGTAACTCCAAATGCATATGTTTTACTACGTTTCTTAACTCTTCAAAGGTCGTCACAAATAATATGAAGTGGATACACAAATCCCAGACAAACTAGGGAAAAAGGAACAGAAGGACACCATGTCATGAGGAGAGGGATGAAATAAAAAGTGAAAGGTCAGAGGCAGGGGGTGCTCAAGAAGAAAACGCGTTAAGTAAAAGTTCATAAAATAAGAGCTTAAGGTGAACCATATTGATTGTGTAAAACATAGCATCAACTGTATTGATTATAATAAAAATAATCAAATTTCCTTTATTAATAAAAATTTATGATTGAAAAAACAAAGAAAGTCTAGCAATATGCTATTAAGAAGAGGTAAAATTAAAATGAGTAAATCTGAAAATACAGCAAAAATGTATTTCACAAAATAATGCAGCATTGCAATACTGATGGACAAGATAAAATTCATAAGCAAATAGATTAAATTAGTAATATCATAAAAATGAACATCAATAGCCACAAAGAAATTTAATACTCACAAACTAGTATGAATCAATTAGCATAGTTTTGAAGTGTATGAAATAACTGCTGGTAGCAGTAAGATAAGAAATTGTCAAATTCATGGTGATAATGGGAAACAAACATACATCACTCAAACATCAACAAAGCAGGCAGACAAGTAATAAGTAAGGGATTTATGAACCTGAATATGAGAATTACCATTTTAATCTAATACACATATTAATACATATTCTTTTCAAACACATATTTAACATCCACAAAAAAAAATGACCACATTCAATATCCAAAATTGCAGAAACATCTTGTTACTTTTCCTGAACACAATGCAATGAAATTTGCAATTAAGAACAAAAGGAAAACTTAAATAGTTTAGCTGTGTGACTAAAAAGAAAATGAAAATTGAAAATTCATAAATAAATATGTGGCACAGAAGCCACGACATTTTAAGACCCAGGGAGACAGCCGAATCAATACACACAAGAAAATATAAATACAGACGCACATATCAGAAGAGAAGAAAGGCTGAAAGTAATATGAATTAGACATACTAAGAAGAGATTAATAAAGACAGTGGACCACGTACTCTCTTCTTCATGAAACTTGTAAGGTACAAACCATGTGTTGAGTTGAATCAAGTAAAACTTAATGGAAAATTACATTCAAAATCGCCTGACTAGTCCTGTGTGGGTTATGTTCTCATGCATTTTTCATCACCGGGAAACAGCTTGCGAATGTCACACTTTACCATCACCCTCCTGAGCCCAAGTTTTAAATAGAAATTTTAAAACCTATATTAAACTTCAGTATAAAATGATCTTCAATGGGGAAAATATTGTGTTCACAGTTCCACTCTAAATTATTTAAAATTAGAATGAGAAGTCTGTGTTTGCTTTTGTGCTCCTTTAAGAATAAATCTAATCTAAGTTCAAGAAAGAAGCAGCAGCAGAAAATTACCTCTTTACTCCTAATAGGAGATAAACTGCTAATGCGTATTTATAGCAAGTACAAGACACAGTCACACAACACTAGTAAAAGAACAGGACGCCAATATTTTCTTTTCCTGAAAAGGCATAAATAATTTTCTAAAATATTTCACTCTTCATAAACTGCCTTATATATTTGAGTTGATGTAATCGTTTGAAGATACAGACCACACTATCTGTTCTACGTGAAGAAATAGAACTGAGAAAATCAGAAAAACAATGAGAATATGCTTTTTAAAAAAACACACCCCATTTATGCACAAGAAATTCAAGTAAAAGAAGATGCAAATAGCACAAAGTATTCTATTTATCTAATTAAGTGTATTTGGATGCATTAACTACCATGATCCATATACACCCCATAATACATGATGGCAGAAAATTAATACTTTGCCACATCTGACGCTAAGGCAATCAATGTTATTCTTCCTGTGAAACCAATATGTATACTTTGCAGGAATACACTGTCATCTACAGATCAATCATGCTAGCTTCACAGCTCCATACACATATAACGTCTCTCTAAAAAATTTTATCTACAAAAGAATGGGCCTATGGAATAGGACATAACTTTAAGATAGTCTAGCTTTAGGAGTTAGAGTCTTGTAAAGTCAGTTCCCTATTTTAAATGACCAGAAATTTTCTGATCTGTAATTACTACACATACAAATAAGGAATCCACCTGCAAAGTCATTAAAGAGGCCAATAATAAAATCCTGCCCATCAAATGAGTTAAAACAAGAATAATTCAGAAGGAGAGGTCCTATTTTGTTTGATAATTAAAGTTCAGGCCCTTGGTTTGCCAATTTTTTTTCTTGCAACTTTATTAAATCATCACATTTAAACAGATGTTAGATCAAACCGTATGTACTCAACCCTAAATATTATCTTTACCTCTTTGCTGTCAGGTGCATGGGTGGACTGCAAACAGCTTCATGGGGCAACTATTCTCTGCTTATCACTTCCCTACTAGAGTGCAAGCTTAAGATAGCACTTTAGACAACTGGAAATACTAAGGGCTAATCAGCAATTACTAACGAACACTATCTGCACAGAGATGTGGAATTTAATGAGATAACGTAAATATACTTTTTAAAAACTAGAATAAAGGTACAGAGAACCATCAATTGTATGGACCAATGGAGGTGAACACTGGCACAGATACTGAAAAAATGAAGATAATATTCCAGCTGAATGGTGCCTGCCACCCTGCCATGAAAGAGATGCTCTTGGCCTTTGCTAGCTCCAATTCACTGTTTTGCAGTTAACAATGGCAGCTAGTTAATATCAAGTGTTTGCTATGTGCCTGGCTTTGAGTAATCACTTCAAAAACAGCACCTAAATTTAATCCCCGTAACATCACCCTGAGGTTGGTTCTATTAGTATCCTCATTTGAACATGAAAATTTTAAAGACTGGAGAAGTAAATAACTCATCTAACATCCTATAGCTAAAGGGAGAGCTAGAAGTCAAATGAAGTTAATTAGAATCAAGGATCTATTTTCTTTACCACTTCTCCATTGGTGGAATCTTCCCATGAAGACCTAATCCTCATGGAAGAGGCATTAGATTATGAATAAATTTGTCATCTACTGAAACCCCACTCCTAAAAGCAGGGATGGATTTTTTAACTGCATTTTTATACACTGCATGAGTATACCTCTATGCTCATTCTAATGATCCCATGACAAGGCTATAGGAATGGCCACAGTTTCATACTGAATTCATGGAAAATAGATTTTAACCTTCATATATGATTCCCTGCTTAAATTACTGATGATGCCCTGAATTGCAAGAAAACCACAATATGCACTACTGTATTATATTATAATTTTGAGAGTGGATGTGAGGGTAAGGTAGGAAGCATTTGTGTGACTAATTAAACAAGAATTTCAAGTGAAATCTTCCTTTGCTAATTTTCCTTCTGCCTTTGATCTCAGAAAGAGGCTCTATCATCCTGTATGTCTCGCCTGATTACACAGTTACACTAAGGTAATCCACGGTTGATACATAACTTGATTACAAAATAGATCTAGCTGCTACACAGAGAGAGATATTCAAGTGCCACAGGTGATAACAACCGAGGAAGGGGCTTGGTTGTATCTAGGAAATGTTCTAGCCAGCACAAGAAGGAGGCAATACCAAGATAAGACACACTCCTTCCCCCCCTACCCCAATGATAAACACCTGAGAATGTTAGTTGGACTCTCAAGCCTGCTCCTTCTTTCCCTCTTCAGACTGGGCCTGCCTATCATGGATACAGATTTACCTGGAGATGGGAGGAGGTACATTTGGAGCACTCTGTGGTACAATGTATACAGGACTTTAAATATGAATTTCTGAAAATATGTTCTCTTTAAGCTTAGCTTATGATAGCACAGCTCAATGAAATCCGTTCTAAATTGGGCAAGTAAGACAGGCAGTCTCCCATAGCACTTTCAATAGCTCTAGCTATTGAGGAGCACAGCTGGGATGGAGGAGGTGGTAGGAAAAGGGGAAAGAAAGCGTGCCCTGCCAGTGACTGTAACAAACACTACCCAGGGAGGAAGCCCAGGAAGATCACATACTCAAGAAATGTCTTAAGTAAATAAAAGTTGTCAAATACCTCTTGAAATATACCAGTTCAAATAAAATCACAATTTTGAAGTGCTACCGTCTATAAACAAATTCAAGAAGTATACAGATGAATGTGATAGTCTCTGAGGTCAAGGTATTCTGGGTTTCTCGATTTGAGTCAGGATTCCTAGCAATGACCAGTATGTGTACAGGGGAGAGATATATACCCAGTTGGGAAGACGTGGTATCATATAATACACGCATCACAGTAATCCCAAGAAAAAAGAACAGCTATCCTGTTGTCCTCACTAAAACGGACTCAGTGCAATGCCACACCTGTGCTCACTTTCTCCCTCCTCAACAGTGCTCTCAGAGCCTATTCAATTGAACTAATACTCCAAAGAAATAACAGTAAAATAAATATATGGCATTAATCTCGCTGGACCTTGGGTAAAGGGATTATTCTGGTGTCTATTAGCCTTTAAAAATTTTTGTAACAAAATCTGTCCTAAAGTTCCCATGCCAGTGGGTATGAAATGATCAGACCCATACACCACTGAATGGGCTATAGAGTGGTATTACATAGGAAGTGTTACTGCCTCCATTTTCTGCCCAGTAAGGAATCCAAAGGAAAAGAGTCTTTCTGTAAAAGAGAGTATCATAAAATACCCTCTTCCATTGCAACGGGGGAGAGAGCAGAAAGGCAGTAGGTAAAAAGAACTCAAAATAAAACAGTATTATAGCACCATGCTAAAAGAGAAAAGAAACCATTTCCAACTTGAGGAGAAAAGAGCAAAGACATTTTTTTCTAAGGCATATTGGATGGAGGCAAAAACTCCTACAAAGAAAAGAAAGCAAAGCAGCTTCCACACAAAGTAATATAAGTGGTCTGATATATAAGAAAGACTTCCTGGGGTAGAACAGGAAAGGGTAAGTCCAGTAAGAAACTCAGGAAAGAGAATCTAAAGGAAATTAACAGTAAGAAACAGTGGAAATTTCTAATTAAACATGGTGGTTTTAACACATGTATTTATCTCTCCCCCTCACCAATCTGTACTAAACTGACAGTAAAGTCATAACTCACAAGAGCAAATAGAACAAGTAAGAAGAATGCAGACAAGATACAAAAAAAAAAAAAAAAAAATTGGAGATGGGAGACAGATGGATGGGAGGCTGCTGGCAAGGACAATGACCAAAGGCATAAATCAAGAAATCAGAATCCCAGAAACACTCAAGAACTGGAAACTGAACTTCAACAAGGGTCCAAAAGCGAAGTGCTTAGTTGGAGTGGGTTTAAAGAACAGGTCATTCCCCTGGGAACTTGCCTTTCTCAGTCAGGTGTCTGCCCTACACTGAACCCTGGCAGAGGCTATTCTCTGAAGAGGATGAACCACACAAGTCAGAACTGGGACACCAAGTACAGTGGAAATCACAACAAAGAGTCATACTGAATGGAAACAAAGCACAAGAAAGTTCGTGTAGGACTGGGAGACCCTGCGCCTCTTCTTGATCATCTCAGAAAAACAGCAGTTAGGCTTTCATATCCTAAAAAATCGACTAGTAAGTTTGCTCTGGGGATCAACTCAGCCAAGGAAAAAGATGGATTTATACTGACAATCTGATAGTCCTCCTATGAAATGACTAGGTCTTCTCCAACATTCCCTACGCTAAGGCCTCCACTTGACAAGCACCAGTGGCACAAAGAACTTCCTATCAACTATTTTGCACATTATTCATAATAGGAACTCAGTCAAGAGTTCTTTCCAAAGGCATGATCTAGACTCACCAAAATTAAAAATCTCATCAGACAATGCAGAGACCAAAAAAATAAACAGAAATAAAGAACTCAATGGAAACTCGAGATCATTTAGGGAATATAGTAAAAAATGAATAAACAAACAAACAAACAAAAACAGCTCTTCAAAATTCCCCCAAGCTATATTTAGTATATTCAAGTTTAAGATAGGAGACAATATATTATTCACTGAAAAAGAACAGGTTGATTTTCAAAAGAACATTTGAAGAAAAGTGCTTTTAATTTAATTAAAAATTAAATTGAAGCATTAAAAACTTTTTAAATGTCTAGAAAGCAGAGAAAACCAGAAAGAAAATTAACAAATAAATAATAAAGAACATTTTCTGAAACTGAAAGAAATTAATTCCAAAATTAAAAAGATTCCCTGAGTACCAAGAAAAAGATCTACATCAGGGATGAAAACAAAGTTCTAGAAGTTTCCACAAAGAATGAGTTAGGAATCAGAATAGTCTAGGGCTTAAAATAACAATACAGGGACTAGAAAAGAACAAAGCAATGTCTTCAAAAGGCTATGAAAAAAAATTATTTTCTAAACTAGAATCCTAAACCCAGATAATTAATCAAGTTACCAAGTATGAAAAATGGCATGGTCATATGTTCAGTGACATAAACCAAGAACAAGAAAGACACATGACCCAAAGCTTAGGTATTTAACATACAAATGATAGAAAAGAAGCTTTTCAGGAAGATGGTGAAGGGAAGCCTCAGGATAGCAGGCTTGGCGATCAAGTAGTCCAGACTGGATTAGAAGGACTGACAACTTCAAGGACAATCTCAAGGGGAGGAAAAACTGATAGGTTACCCTATTTTGATTTGTTTCAGAAGTTTCATAGTTTTACTAAATAATCTGGGACCTCAATTTGTAACTGAAATTATAATAATTCATATTATCAATTAGGAATAAATGAAGAGAAAACAATTTCAACTAAGAAAATCTAAAAGTTATGCAAAGAAGGATAAAGTTGCTAAATCTAAAGACATTGTACATCTAAAACTAATGAAACACTGTGTGTCTACTATACTTCAAGAAAAAAAATTTCTTTAAGTTCCTCAAGGAAAGAAATTCAATCATAGTATGTCATGTGGCTTTGCTAAGAACAGCATTTACAGCATCACAAGATTACAAACACCATGTATTAAAAGTCAAAAAGCAGGGGAAATAAATACATTTGGGGATAGGAACACAACAGAGAAAATCCTCTCTTGATGTGTTCCTCTGTACTCTGTAAATCGGTGGTTAGATCTCGATGCCTGCTCAGATTCAGGTTTAATTTTGTTGGTGCTCTGTGTAAACTTCTGTCAGAACATCATAATGCCTGGCTATTGCTCTTGGTGATGTCCACAAATACTGACAATCATTACCTACATGTATTACTTCACCAGGGATTACCAAATTGTGATTCCTAAATATATTATTCTTTCTTGATGTGGTACTGGGATTATTTTTAAAAGATTAATTCACAGTCCCCTCCCCCCATCAAAATCAGGTTATCACAGGGTAAATTTCACATAGGAATCACAGAAAATAAATGCTTAGTCATTTGCTTTACTTATCAGTTTTCAATAGTGATTCTTGCTTTTATAAAGGTTTCCCTTGGTTTTTGTATGCTAATTTATAACCTGCCCTTTCACTAACTTCTCTCTGTTTAGAGTATTTTCATTGATTCTTTTGGATTTTCCAGATACATCATCAAAAATCTGCAAGTAAAGATAATTTCACCTCCTTCTAACTTGCTTTCATTATTTATGAATAATGATGTTATTCATAACATCAGAATAATGTTATTCTGCTCTTTCGTCTCTTTTTTTTTCTCATGGTTTCGTACAGGATCCAACCAATAATTTTTCTATTGGTTATTTTAAGTAAAATTAATTACTGAGTAGTTTAAGAGAGGGGTGTGGCCAAGATAGCTTTTCTAGCTTCCTGGAAGTACTTTCATCTGTTTCATGAAGTTAAAAAATAAAGACAATCTAGCACACACTGAGATCCTCCCTCATCTGTTTTGCTCCAACATTTCTTTCTGAACCGTGCCTTTCCTTTGCACCCCCACTGAATGGGACCTACACAGAAGTCTGCTTGAGCACTTTCTATTCAGGGCCGGGCTTTGTCCTGGAACAGTGCTTCAATTTGACATTCTAGAGAAGCCACAGGAAGGCCAGCAGACTACTCCAATATTAGTAAACCACCCTGGTCTCCTTGCACTCACCTACTCACAGAAGCCATCAAAGTCCCTCCCAGTTGCTGTCACTGTCCTAAGAATGTCCCAACAAGTTGCCAGTATGTACCTGATGGCAACGGTGGGGGGTAATATTTCTGAGAATAGTCTCAAAGAGGAGTAGTCCTTTCCCCTTCCCTGATTTCCATCCTCACACTTCCTAATACCATGCAGTTCTGAAAACTATACACGGTCTGGTCTCCCTCACTTTTATTCTGAGGTGCATGGAGATTCTTGCCAATGGTAGCTGTTGTCACTATTACCTACTGGTTTTGTTTTTACTATCCTAGTTGTTCTAGCCACGAGAGGGGTTTCAAAACCTATGCCACTGCCATCCTCCCAGACTTGTCTATTTCATCTTTTAAGTTATGTTTCAGCATTACTTTAGTAAAGATAACATGGAACTTTAGAGGAACTACAAAAAGCATCAGGCAAGATTCAACTTTCCTTGATAAGAACCAAAACTAATTCCTTATTAAATATTAAAAATACGAAACTCCATGGTCATCATTTATATTATGATGCACACACTGACATTTACAACTACATTACCCCCAGTAGCAACAAGCACAGCCAGCACCCACATCCTTGTTTCTAACTACCACTTTCCAATAAAAGGAACTGAGATTCTTTGCAGAAATGGCTGGTTTTAGAATCTGGGGTTGAGAAAAACACAATATAAGCCAAAAGTGTCTTGTCTAGGACCAGAAGGTAAGGACGTGTTCAAAAAAACAAAGGGACAAAGACATCTCAAAAAGGCATAAAAGCCAACCTAAAAGAGCTCCCAATGGCTAAAGTAGAAAGAATCTGAGCAACAAAAGAAGAAACGCACCAGCAGATCATAACTAGTATTGAGATACAACACAGGACAGCTAGTTACATTTACATTTCAGATAAAAGGTAAATAATTCTTTAGTACGAGTATGCCTCACTGCAATATCTGAAAATGCCAATTTCTATATATCATTTTAGGTTGATATATAATATTATGATAACTATGTAGTAAAATATATACAATTCTCTTTCCATAACATAGGCTTAATCATTCCCAACAACTTCTTTCTCCTAAAATGCTACTAAATCTAAAAGTTTCCCAGGAGTTAGTGATGTATCTGTGACCTAGACAGATGCTACCTCGCACTCACAGACAAGACTATGGGGTCAGTTTGGGAAAAAAGCAGATAATCAATGCTCCTCACAAATGCTGCATTGATAATATTTATTTTGGTTTCATTAACACAAAATGTGACCAGATTTGTGCAGTGTCATACAGTTTAATTGAATTGAAGTGTCAATACTCTTCTAGCAGTTGACATTTCTGGCTCTGTTTGCCCTCAACAAATTTAATATTTAATATCTATAGAATGGCATGTTTCTTAGCAGGATGATAGAATCAAAATTCTCTTAGCATCCTCCTCTTACCATCTTAGAACAACTACTCTTAGAACATCTACTCAGAAGGTTCTTAAGTGTAAGCTAAATCTGAAAATTACTTAATTGTAAAAGATCATAAGGGTTTTTACAAGGCTAAATGCAAGCCAGTTTTAGAAATATAAGTTTCAGCAAAAATTTACGGTAAAAAATTCACCTCAGAACTTTATACCTTCTTAGGTCAAAAGGCATGCCTGGCCTTAATTTAGCATGAGTAAGAAAATTTCATTACAATGAACAGGATTTCTCCTTAAGGAGACCAATTTCAACATCTAGCTCTTAAATTTTAAATTTAAAAAATTTAAAATTAAAATTTTAATGGGGTTAAAGCCTCTGCCTTCAGCTCAGGTCATGATCTCAGGGTTCTGGGATCGAGCCCCATATTGAGCTCTCTGCCTGCCTCTCTGCCTACTTGTGATCTTAAAAAAAAAAAAAAAAAAAAACTGGAACAAGACAAGTGAATACACTTGAACATTTACTCTGAAATGACATTCTTCGTGAATTTGCCAAACCCACAACTATATTGCCCACAAAAACAGTAAAGTTCAATATCCTCTTCCAAGGGTTTGAAATACCAAAGGATCTTTCATTATAAATCCTCTAACTGGAAACAACTAGGGAAAAAAATGATTTTTCCAAAAATTAGTTGAATCATTTCTCATCTGCTTGCTGGGTCCTTATGAATAAAGAGCCTGTATATAGATTTGTGCTCTCTCTTCCCCCCAAAACACTGAACCACCCTGAGAGAGCGCACATAATAAGGCACCGAGAAAGCCCCTTGTCCTCTTCCAGCACAGCACCACGACTGTTAGGGGGACACTCCTTCAGCTTCCCGGCTGGCAAAGAGGACCGCACTCACCGAGCTGGGGCTGGAGTGCCGCCTAACTTTGGGAGACTCTTTGCCAGTGGAGGAAGACTTAAAGTTGATGCAAGCATTGTTCTCCGAATGCACCCTCTTCACTTGACTAGCTGGTTTCTCAAATGGGTCAAAAGTGCTCTGTGTCCTCTGAACCCTGACTTTTTTATCCTCAGGAATTGTGTCCAAGGGTTTGATCACTGAGTCCATTCCCGGGCAGTTCCGTGTAGACATCTTTGTGACACATATCTAGGAAAAAAGAAAGAAAGAAATTCAAAACTCCCCACTGAAACTTTAGTATCATGAAACACTCAATTTATTATTCTAGAAAGCATGCTGATTTCCATTTCAGGAAATATCCAGAAAGTCCACACTCTAAAAACAATACCAGCTTAAATCCCAGTATGAAAAACTCCTCATAATTATTCTGCTTTTAGGGCAGACACTAAAAATGCTGTCCATAAAATGGGAAGCTTAAGGTTCAGACTACTAGTCCCCTAATGTGGTTCTTGACCCCTGTCCCCATTTTTACCACCTGCCTGCAAGTGCAATGATTCTGAATCATTAGGAAGTTGGACAACTTGCCTTAATAATAGTAATTTTTTTTAATCAGTTGAGCTAAATCAGATGGGCATTTTAACTAACAGGCTATCATGGATGTAGCGAACACAGCTAGAGGAAAAGATCACCATGTATTTCAAAAGTAAATCCATCCTATCCTAAGTTCATCTCCAAACTGGAATATAAAACTTGAGCATATAAAAGAGGTAATGGTTAGAGATTGAAAACAGTATGTTTTCTAATGCCAAAACTAATGGATGCATAGAAATAATGCTGTAAAAAGAGAAACACTGAGTAGCACTCATTTCAAAATCCACAAGACCCCTATTTGCTTTCCAACTTCCCTCATTCTCTTGCCTGCCTGCTGCAGTCTCTCATTTTATTTTAGTCTCTGACTTTTGCCCCCATTGTTTCCTAGACTATGTTCTAAGCCTTTCATTCTTCTTATACTCTGGAGACTTTGTTGTTCTTATTAAATAATTTTATGGCATCTAGCTTGTCTGTGAAGCTAGGTAAACTTTACTATTCTCTTTAGAGGAAAGGTAATTCTGAAATTGCTTTTAAAGTTTTCTTTTTCTTGCTGTGAAGTTTCCCTATCTTTATTTTTTTAAAGCAGGAAAACAGAAGAAAATCCCATACTGCTAAAATAAAAAATATAAAGTAACTGAGTGTTACGTACAGGATGATTCCACATGAGGAATACATGTATGTATGTGTATGAACGCATACAGATACAGATATACATGCAGACTCAGAGACAGACACAGACCTAAATATCTGTATGTGTATGTGTGAGCACAGTGAAAGGAATAGAAGAAAACACACCAAACTGTTAACATAAGATACCTCCAGACATGTGGAATTGAACTGGTAAAGGGTAAGATTACTAATTTTTTATATGCCTCCCATTGTTTGAATTGTATAATAAACATGTCTGACAATGAAATTGTTTTAAACTGCTGAAGTAGGAAAGTAGATATAATTAAATTATGCCCTTCCTTAAAAATTTTTAAACAAACCAAAAAAAGGTTTAATTAAATCGTGGGGCACTTGGGTTCTCAGTCAGTTAAACATCTACCTTTGGCTCAGGTGATGATCCCAGGGTCCTGCATCAGCTTCCTGCTCAGCAGGAAGTCTGCTTCTCCCACTCCCTCTGCCCCACCTGCTCCTCCTCTCTCAATCTCTCTCTCTCTGAAATAAATAAATAAAATCTTAAAAAAAAAAAAAAAACTTAAGCATCAGTTCTGTCCTAAGTATGACTCAACTGCAAAGCACAGGTTGAATTTTAATTAAGTCAAATGAGAAGGATATCATCACACTTTTTAGCAAAGCATAATACTATTAAAGGAGTCTTGGTAAGATTTAAGGCACATTTCTCTATCCATGATCAAAAACTAACAATTTATCACAAGTAGATGAGATGCACTAAATATTTTTAAGGATTTATGTTTTCTTCTTAAGGATATGATAGTAAGAGGCAATAGATGTGATGTGGATATGAAACCACCCACATCACTGAGGCAAGTCGATTACAATAATGTATAAACACATGGGCCTGAGAAGTCAACAAACCCCAAGTATAAGAAAAACATGAAGGTACATCAAAATCAAATTGCTTTAAACCATTAATACGTTAAAAAGGAGTCAGAAAGGATTTAAAAGATTTAAGTATGACAGTAAGTATCTAGAAACTAAATAATACAATAGGAGAATTGGAAAGTATCTTGAACTAAATGAAAATAACACAAAATATCAAAATGGTAGAATGTAGCTAAAGGAGTACTTCAACTGGAGAATACTAAATGCATACAGTAGGAAACAAGAAAGGTCTCCAAGTAATGTGACTACACCTTAAAATACCAGAAAAAGAAGAGCAAGTAAAACTCAAAATAACTAGAAGAATGAAAATAATGAATAAATACCAGGATGTAAGTACACAAAATAGAAAACAGAAAGCAATAAAGAAAATCAATGAAACCAAAAGCTGGTTGGTTTGTTTTCAGAGAAGATTTTTAAAAAAATAAATAAACCTCTAGCCAGAGTGATAAGGACAAAATGTAAAAAAACACATACTGCCAATATCAAAAATTGGAGAGGCTTGATATCCTACAGACCTAAATATAATTATGAACAACCTTATGCCAATCAATTCAGCAACTTAGATGAAACAAATTCCTTAAAGGACAAAAACTACCAAAGCTCACTCCAGAAGAAACAGATAAACTAAACAAATCTACATCTATTAAAGAAATTAAATTTGTAGCCAAAAACCTTTCAACAAAGAAAAAGCAAGAGTTAGGCAACACTACTGGCAAAGTAAACCATACATTTATGGAAGGAAATTCTAGAGAAATTCTTCAAAAAAAAAAAAATTAATGAGGCAAGAATACTTCCCAACTTATTATATGAAACCAACATCACCCCAAACCTACAACCAAACAAAAATATTATAAGAAAACTATAGACTGATTGTTCTCATGAATATAAATGTAGAAATCTTTAGCACACATCTAATAAACTTAATCCAATAGTATGTAAAAAGGATAATAAATCATGAAAAAGTAGAATTAACCCCAGGAAGGAGAGTAAGGCTTAACATTCAAAAATGTGTAGGTTACCATTTTAGGGGTGCCTGGGTGGCTCAGCTGGTTAAGCGTCTCATTATTCATTTCGGCTCAGGTCATATCTCAGGGTTGTGAGATCAAGCCCCACCTTGGGCTCTGTGCTGGGGATGGAACCTGCTTGAGATTCTCTCTCTCCCGCTCCCTCCACTCCCATTCACAAGCACTCTTGCTCTAACACACACAAAATGCTCAGTTTACTATTTTAATAAATAATGGTAGAACGTTGTTTCTAAAACAGTTCCCAGCAATGGCCAGTTCTAGATATTCACACTCTTACTTAGCCCCCAGACCTTGAATGTGGGCTGTACTTTTTAACTTGTATCCAATAAACAGAATGGCAGAAATCATGGAATACCACTTCAGAGAAATAATTATAAAAAGACTATAGCTTCTGTATTGATACTCTTCCCCTCTCTCTTAGATCACGTAGTCCTAAGGAAGGCCAGCTGCTATGCCATAAGGCAGCCCTGTCAAGAGGCACATGTGCAGAAAGACTGGGGCCTGAAAACACCAACACGATCTGTGCTTTCAAGTACAACTACAGCTCTGGTCTATTGCTTGATCAGAACTTCAGAGAGACCCTGAGCCAGAGGTACCCAGCTAAGGAGTATCTATGACAGAAAATATTAGATAAACCATGTTTGCTATTTTAAGAAGTTAAGATTTGGGATAATCTGTTATGCAGCAATAAATAATACATAGATATTTTCAATCATATGATCACCTCAACAGTCTCAGAAAAAGCATCTGACAAAATCCAGTACCCATTTATGATAAAAACATTACCAATTAAAAACAGAAACACAGAATGGCTAAAATTAACAACATAGGAAACAAGAGGTGTTGGCCAGGATGTGGAGAAAAAGGAACAGTTGTGCACTGTTGGTGAGAATGTAAACTGGAGAAGCCACTGTGGAAAACAGTACGGAGGTTCCTCAAAAAGTTAAAAATAGAAATATCTTATGATACAGCAATCTCACTACAGGGTATTTACCCAAAGAATATGAAAACACTAACTCAAAGGAATACATGGATCCCTGTGTTTATAGCAGCTTTACAATAGCCATGGAAATGGAAGCCCTCCGAATGTCCACTGATAGATAAATGGGTAAAAAAGATGTGCTATATACATACAGTGAAATATTATTCAGCCATAAAAAATGAAATCTTGTCATTTGCAACACCATGGACAGAACTCGAGAGTATAATACTGAGTGAAGTAAGTCAGTCAGAGAAAGAGAAATACTGTATGATTTCACTCATATGTGGAATTTAAGAAACGGAATAAACAAGCAATGAAAAAAATGAGAGAGAGACAAATCAAGAAAGAGACTCTTAACTCTCAAGAACAAACTGATGCTTACCAAAGGGGAGGTGGGCGGGGGGTAGGTGGGTGAAATAGGTGATAGGGATTAAGGAGTGCACTTGTGATGAGCTCAGGGTGATGTATGGAAGTGCTGAATTGTATTGTATGTATTGTATTGTATTGTATGGAAGTGCTGTATTGTACACCTGAAACTAATATAATACTATATATTAACTAACTGAAATTAAAATACAAACTTGAAAAAAAGAGAAGAAAACTTCTTCAAGCTGAAAAAAAAAAGGGGCAGTGTGACATAAAAGTCAGTGGTGAGAAACTGAATACCTTCCTCCTAAGAACAGGAACAAATCAAGGACGTCCACTCTAATCACTGATTTAACACTGTATTATAAATTCTAGAAAATGCGGGGCACCTGGGTGGCTCAGTGGGTTAAAAGCCTCTGCCTTCAGCTCAGGTCATGATCTCAGGGTCCTGGGATCGAGCACCACATCTTAACATTTTAAGAAGTTAAGATTTGGGATAATCTGTTATGCAGCAATAAATAATACATAGATATTTTCAATCATATGATCACCTCCTCTCTGCCTGCCTCTCTGCCTACTTGTGATCTCTGTCTGTCAAATAAATAAATAAAATCTTTAAAAAAAAAAGAATTGATAAATAAGTTCTCAAGGGTGCAAGATAAAGATCAATATACAAAAACATTTGTATTTCTAGATATTAGCAACAAAAAATAGAATTCTAAAATTTAAAAAAAATTATAAAAAATAAAGACAATAAAAAACGATTTGTAAGAGCTTTGAACAATATAAAATATTTAGTGATAATTCTGACCAAATGTGTGCAAGATCTATATACAGGAACTATAAAACGTGGCTGAGAAAAATAAAACCTAAAGAAAGAAAAAAAGAAAAGAAAAAAATCCACAGGTCTTTCAATTTACTGTGACACTTTCGGGAAGAAGCTAATCTCTGTGTTTCAGAGATTATCTCTAGTTTCTTAATTTAAAAGGAGATTTACATATGCATATATAAATCAAGTGAGGCCATAAATGTATATAAAATGATAATATAAAAAGATGCAAACGTGGACTGAATTGATACATAGATAATGGGAAAATGGTGACCATATTTGGACTGCAACTCTATCCTTGAAAATAGCACCAGGAAGCACAGAGCCATAGAAACGTCTCTTTCTGCAAAGGAGAAGATGGAGCTAACCCTACATTCTATTAAACCCTATATTCTATTTTTTATTCAAGGTCTTTGAACATTCTTAGTAAAATATATTTTATCAGATAGAATACTGGATTTCCCAAATGTTTATAGCAGCAATGTCCACAATAGCCAAATGATGGAAAGAACCTAGATGTTCATCAACAGAGTAATAGATAAAGAAGATGTGGTGTATATATATACAATGGAATACTATGCAGCCATCAAAAACCCCCCAAAATCTTGCCATTTGCAATGACATGGAGGACACTAGAGGGTATTAAGCTAAGCAAACTAAGTCAATGAATAATCATATAATCTCTCTGATATGAGGAATTTGAGAGGCAGGGTAGGGCGTCGTGGGGGTAGGGAGAGAAAAAATGAAACAAGATGGGACCAGGGAGGGAGAAGAACCATATGAGACTTTTAATCTCATGAAACTAACTGAGGGTTAGTTAGTTGGGGGGTTGTGGGGGAGGGATAGGGTGGTTGGGTTATGGACATTGGGGAGGGTATGTGTTATGGTGAATGCTATGAATTGTCTAAGACTGATGATTCACAGACCAGTACCCCTGAAGCAGATAATACACTACATGTTAATAAAATAAAATAAAATAAAAAGAACATTGGGTTTTCTTCTATTATGTGAAAATCTTCTATGAGGGAAGTTTAACTATGCAGTATAAACTTGTAACACATATACACCAACACAGCTACAGCAAAATGTATTAGCAAGGACTAAATGACAAATGTCACTTCAACATGTCAGCAGAGGAAAGAAGAGCTAGCTGTAAGGACACCATCAAAGCTGAAAGAATGAACTTAATACTTAGTGAGTTCCAGGAATCACATAAACTCATATAAACCTTTCATTTGCCGTTCTTTGTGCTAACAGTTCTGACAAAAATAAGACTCACAAGGTTTTCTGTTAAGTTGAGGAGAAAGATGTACACTAACTGGAAATTTGGATAAATTCTCTGATATATATAAACAAGAGATATTATTATGGAATGTACTGCCAAGTAAGGCCTTATGTATTTCCTCAAGCTTTATATTAAGGGACCTACATTTTTATGTCCAGTCAGGTGGCCTCTCATTTCACAGACCTGTCTATGGCACACTGGATAATTACAAAAATCAGTGTAAACTATGCACTGTGGAAAACCAGCTTCTCTAAAGTGTTCTAACATGGAGGCAGAAGAGTGGCAGCCTTTTCCTAATTTTGATGGGGAAGAGTATTTCAACAAAATTTACTAAACTTTAAATATTTCCCATAAACATTCTTAAGCACTTCAAAAATCTATCGTTTTTGCCTTCTACCAACAAACAACAAAATACAAGCAGAAAATTATCATTAACATAAAGTAAACTTCCTTAAAATAGTATACTTGTATGGAAACATGCCAATGGTTGTGATTTTCTTTGTTACGTTCACCACATATTTCTTGCTAGTTAGTTCCTACTTCCTATGATACTTTTACAATGTATCCGTATCCCACAATGGTTTGCAGAGTCCCATTCTTTCCAGGTACCCCAGAAACAGAGCACATCTGAGACTGAGAATTCTTCTTATCCAGTTCCATACAGGCAAGAAGGTTGTCTGCATTACTGCCCTCTTCCCCACAGTGCCTCACACAGTGCCTTACTCAGTGCCTGGCCCACCAGAAAGCTCAGTAAGGTTCTGTCAAATTAAAAGATCACATGTGAGAAAGTTCATTCAAATAGGTAGTATTCTTGCTGTTGCTAATAGGACTGACACTATGAAACAATTCTCATCCGAAAGCTATTGTCAAAAAGACAGCAGTCTTGACACAAAAATAATAAATATACAAATTTATGCAAAAAATGCTATCAACAATTTTTTTAAGGACAATCTCCTTGTGATAGGCAGAATTCTAAAATGACACCTCATGTCCCTCACCTTTGGAAGGCAGAGAGCTCACGACTATGGCTCTCACCTTTCAATAATCCCCTCCCCTTTGAGAGTGAATACCACAAGCTATCATAGCTATGATTATATTCTGTGATGTGGCAAAGATGGAGATTATCCTGAGCGGGCCTGACCTCATCAAGGCAAGCTCCTGAAAAGCAGAGAGCTTCCTTCAGCTAGTTGTAGGAAAAAAGGAGCGATGTGATCTGGGTAGCCTGGAAGAAAACAAACACGTTACACTTTGAACTGAAATGGAGGCCACATGGCACAGCACGGGGTGAGCTGAGAGGGCTCACTGGCTGACAGCTAGCAGGCAAATGGGGACAATGGTCCTGTTGCAACCACAAGCAAATTATTTCTGCCAGTAACCAGCGAGCTGCTTAAGAGGATCCTGAGCCCCAGGTACGAACCACAACCATGCCCAAAATCTTGATTTTGAGAGAGCCTGAGGGCAGAGAAACCAGCCCTGCTGCGCCTGAATGTCTACAGAAACAGAGCTAAGAAGCTAGTACGTTTGTGGTGGTAAGTTACACAGCAATAGAAAACTAATACACTTGCTTAACTGAAATTGCTTGCAGTGCTTTGACATCTGAGCAGAATGTCTAATCTTAGGAATGTGTTGCAGATACCATTTTCTGAGTCTGATAGACTGTATCAGATCCAGGCAAAAGTCAGTGATGATTCTTATGGCCATTATCAATAAATGACCACATATTGAGAGTTTTCTCCATTAGCATTTTAAGCTCACAAACAAGTTCTCTACATAATTCAGGTTATACACAATTAACGCTGGTCTTCACGTTGCCTGGGCTTATGTGAATAACACCATTATCAGCACCTGCTTTGTACATGTATCTTCATCCAGGAAAGTAATCGATCCTTGAATTTTCCGCATAGGACAGAATGATTGTTCTGGAAAAGTTTCAAGTTTCCGATATTTGGGACAAACATCTTAAACGTGATCTATCCAGTTGTGTTAACCACAAGCAGAACAGAAGGAAGCATCCAGGCCCTTCATAAAGATATAGAGACAATCTCACGAGCTTGTCAAGCAACTCATCTTGCAGACTCCAAAG
This sequence comes from Neogale vison, assembly GCF_020171115.1. NCBI lineage: Eukaryota > Metazoa > Chordata > Mammalia > Carnivora > Mustelidae > Neogale > Neogale vison. The sequence continues at coordinate 158,407,935 of NC_058094.1, read as the reverse complement.
ATAAGTCAGAGGGGTTGGGTCCACAGAGATGCAGGCCAGATGAAGGAAGAACAGCACTCCTTCCCCCGAGAAAGACACAATTTCTGGCAGCTTGAAGAATAAAATTATTGAAGAAACCAGGGTACACAAAGAGAAGAGTGAGCACACTGGAGTCCTAGCCGGGAAAGAGGGTTCTAGAAGTCAGGTTATCCACTGGTGCCACTCCCTGGTGCCTAAGTCGTCATCTGACTCCTTCTACCAGTCTGTCAGCAACCTCAATAAACATTCCCCCTACCCAAAGAGAAATCTCTTTCTTCCCACAACAAAATGCTTGAAGACACATAAAAGTCTTAAAGACACATAAAATCTAATACTTTAACAAAACTAAAGGACCAAAGCATGGTATATCAAACTGGGAAAAAAAATCAATGGGAACCCATAACCTCAAAAGGCAGATTTTTCCAACCACCAAACAGTAGCTCTTTGATGCATTACTAACTTTCATGTGTACCTCTAGCGCCCAGATTTTGGTCTATGTTCCAATTCTCCACTATGAAAAATAGAGGAATCCTTGAAAGGTAATCCAATTCCAGTTCACAGGGCAGGAAACACAAAACAGTTGTGAAATATCCAGCTGTTACCGGAAAACTAAGACCCTTTCAAAAATGTCAGGGGACAATGCTAGATTGGACAAAGGAGTCTGCCTATAGGGATTCCTAATAGCCAAACAGTGATTATGTATTTGGGCATCACAAGGAAAATAAAATCATGGTTAAATGGAACAAGCTGAGTTAGAGAAAGACCATTATGATTTCAAAAGAGAAAAGTTTTTATAAAGGGCAAAAGGCAGTTACGAAATAAAAGAGGCTTGAACATAATAGGATATGGTTGGTTTTAATCCATGGAACTAACTGCAGAGAATAAGAAGGAAGACAGGCAACTACTGCTAGAGAAAGGAGGAACCGTACCTGTAAGGACCTATTTAGAAACTGTCCCTGTTCCCCTTCCCCCAGAGGATTTACTTGGAGACAAGTCCTGGAAACTAGCTTCAGGTAATAAAGGCCAGATACAAGGGTTGGTCAGGCCGGGGGAGACATCCGATCAGTGGGGAGGTGCATACTGTCTCCTTGGTTACCAGGGAGTATGGGCCCCGCCCTTTGGGAGCCTTTTGGGCACCAATCTTAATCAAGGTGTAATAGGCTGGTTCAAATGTCTAATGGGGAAACTGTAACTCAATTGGTCACCTAGCACCACTGTGGAGTTTTCTGTGTGTGTTACAATCTCATTGGCTATCTGTGCGTGGCCAGGCCCAACCGCATGGCCTTTGCCCTTAAAAGCTAGACTGTGAAGTAGAAAAGGGTCGCCCTCTCTTGTAAGAGGTGCGGCCCAGAACGTTCGGTTAGATTCTTGATGCTTAGTGCGAAATAAAGCTTTGCTTTATTGCTTGACCTTCGCTTTGTATCAGTCTCGCTCCTTTAATCACGGACCCATTATTGGGGCATAACAGTAACCAAAGCAGGAATGACTGGTCAGGGCCTGAAGAGAGCCTAAGGAGCACTAGCGTAGGAAGGGCAGGGTACACTCTAATACCAGGGCAGGTCAATATAACACAGTAACAGACAGAAGAGCATGTGATGTTGCCTAAGCAATATTTACAAAGAACATACCTGGTAGAGAGAAACCAGATTACAAAGGAAACATCTGTGAAACCAAGGCAGGAGGCATTTTTCGGAAATGAGTTAAATTTTAATAACTAAGTGAAATTTAACCCTTAAAAAAAAAAAAAGAACCCAAATCACTGCTAACCAGTAACAGATCTGAATCACTGTGGAAAAAGCAACCAAGACCCCAACAGTCAACAACTCGGGTCCTATAAACCCAGCTGTTCTGAAAGGCACTGGTTTGTCTGCAGATCTGTAAAGATTACACTATGCCAAGAAGATTGAAAAAGTATCACTGAAACCCCTGCAAATAATTTAAATAAGTAGCTCTATAACCTTAGGAAGGTATAAAAAGACACATAGAAATAATAATAAACTTCATTAAACCCACAATGTTGGTTTTTTAAATAGGATGAATGTAAGTACAGTAATATAATTTGCAATAATCATATCTGTGCTTGTTTTCCTTATTTGTGTCATCTTCAATTTCTTTCATTAATGTCTTGTTTTTAGGTCTTTCACACCTCCTTGGTTAAATTTATTCCTAGCTATTTTATTCCTTTTTAATGCAAATATAAATGGAACTGTTTTCTTAAATTCTCTAATAGTTACTAGTGTATAGAAACACAACACATTTCTGTATATTGATTTTGTATCCTGCAAATTTAATAAATTTATTTATTAGTTCTAATAGATTTTGGGGGGAGGGTTAAGATTTTCTCTGAGTAGTATCATGTCATCTGCAAATAGTGGCAGTTATTCTTCTTCCTTTCCAATTTAAAGGCATTTTATTTCTTTTTCTTGCCTAACTGCTATAGCCAGGACTACCAATACTATGTTAAATAAAAGTGGCAAGAGTGGGCACCCTTGTCTTGCTTCTGATCTTAAAGGAAAAGCTTTCAGCTTTTCACCATTGAGTATGATGTTAGCTTGGGTCTGTCACGTATGTCTTTTATTCTGTTGAGGTACATTCCCTCTATGCCTACTTTGTTGAGAGTTTTTAATCTTAAGTGGGTGTGGAATTTTGCCAAATGCTTTTCCTGCAGCTGCTGAGATGATCCTACATTTTATCCTTTGTTTTGTTAATACACCAGATCTGTTTCAACAGGCAAGAACAAAAGTGGAAACAAATGGGACTATATAAAACTAAAAGCTACTGCACAATGAAGGAAACCATCAACAAACAAAAAGGCAACCTACTAAATGGGAGAAGATATTTGAAAGTGATATCCAATATGGGGTTCAATCTAAAATATATCTTTATAGAACTCATACAACACAATATTTTTTAAAAATCTGAATTAAAAAAATGGTAGAAGACCCAAATAAACACTTTTCTTAAGAAGACACAGAAATGGTCCACTGGTATGTGAAAATGCAAATCAAAATCACAATGAGAGATTACCTCCCAGCATCAGAAGGGCTAGTATTAAAAAGACAAGAAATAACAAGTGATGGTGAGAATGTGTAAAAAAAGTAATTCTCATGCACTGTTGGTGAGAATGTAAATTTATGAAGTCACTATGGAAAATGGTTTGGAGGTGCCTCAAAAAATTAAAAATAGAAATATTATATAATCCAGCAATTCCACTTCTGAGTATTAATCCAAAGAAAACAAAAACACTAATCCAAAAAGACATCAGCACACCATGTACGTCAAAACATTATTTAACCAAGAGAGGGAAGCCACCTAAATGTTCATCAACAGATGAGTGAATAAAAAGGGTATTTAATATATACCATATACAATAAATATCGTGGACTATTACTCAGCCATATAAAAGAATGAAATCTTGCCATTTTTCAACAATATGAGTGGACCCAGGGGATATTATCCTAAGTGAAATTCAGACAGAGAAAGACAAACACCATATGCTTTCACTTAAATGTGAAATCTAAAAAATCTATATGTGGAATCTAAGAAAAACAAAACAAATGAAACAGATTCGTAGATACAAAAACAAACTGATGGTTGCCAAAGGGAAGGGGTTGGGGGGAATGGATGAAATAGGTAAAGGGAACTAGGAGGTACAGTCTTTCAGCTATAAAATAAATAAGACATGTAGATGTACAGCATAGGAAATACAGTCAATAATATCATAGCAACTTTGTACAGTGACAGACAGTAGCTAGACTAATAGAGTGACCATTCTGTAGTATATATAAATATCAAAGCACTATATTTATATACCTGAAACTAATACAATATTATATATCAATTATTCTTCAATTTTACTAAAAGACTCTTCTCAAAAATTACCTTTGCTCAGAAGCCTTTGTTGATTAAATCCCACTCAGCACTTAGTTTTGCTCCAATATTTCGCATACCCTGGACTATAATTATTCTTCTTGTGATACTTTAACCTCAACAATGTGACTGTCTCCAGTTTTCTATGTTATAGCCCCCACCTCATCCCCCCCAACCCCCACCAAGAGCACTTTCTCCTTCAAAACTCCACCTGAAGGGTCTAGCAAAGGTTTTTGACTAATTTGGGAAAGTAAGGGCTTTACATTGATTAAGAGTGGTTTTCTCAAATGATATAGGGTCAGAAGAAAACACCTTCGGTTCCTCTTCCCAAAGCCAATCACAGGAAATAGGAGGGCTATCAGTAATACCTGAAAATAACAGACATTCCAATATTAATGGGAATAAGGCTCTGTATTCTCTATGACTAGCACTTCTATTCCTTGTTCCTGTTGTGTAGAAACAAAAGTGACAAAATTTACATAAGCAGAGATGTCTCATGGTACTTGAAGGCAGATAAAGAAGAAGAAATCATCACCAATACCAAAATAAACTTCTGGGTTGTTGTTGTTGTTGTTGTTGTTTTCCCCAGTAAATTCAACAGAACCTAGAATTCAAACAAGGTTAGAGATGCACCCATATAATTGGGTGTTCATGTGAATCAATTATTTTGGTTCACTCGTCATTAACAGGGGTCTGTACATTAGCTGAAGGACTCAAAACTCAGTAAAAATTGTTAGAAACTCAAATAGTGTTGGAGGCTCCAAAAGTCACAGTTTGACCTACGATTTTAGCTTGGAGCTATGTAAAATCCAGACAACTGTCTACCAAACTCACAGCAGTGGATTTGAAAGAGCACAACTTAATTCAGTTAAGGTTGGCATTCATTTCAAGTGAATTCATTCAGGCTGAAAATTGTCCCTTTGAATCAACCATTTTCTGGTGATTGGCATTTTATTGAGTTCATGGTGTGATCTTCTCCATTTCTTCACCCCACACTCTTCACGAAGCCAGACACCAGGGAAAGAACGGGTTTAAAGGAGTTTACACTGATGCACAGCAAATAAGCATGATGCATGAAGCAGGAAGCTAAGTCATGGTCTTCTGAGGTTCATGGAAAAAATATCCATGATCCGTCCAATACAAAGCTGGAAAAGTTTTGATACTGCAACAACTGTTATGTTTGTTTTTCTCCTCATCCATTGCCCTGTGAAGGTCTGATGGGTTTCTCCTCTCAAAATCTGTTCCCAATAAAAAACCCATCATCAGTCATCTATAAGCTTTTGGACACTTAAATCAGAACATAACCTCTCCAGAATTACTTTAAGAATTATAGAACAAAAAGCTTCATTCCTTTTCAAAAGAATTTCAGCTACAGGTGCGTAGGTGGGCAAGGTATTCTGGTGGGGGTAGGGGGACGGAGCAGGAGGAATTTCTAATGCCACTGGCATCATAACCCACGACAGCTACCCTCATCTCTAACCTCAGCTTGCAAGATCTAAAAGTATGCTTCCCTCTCTTTGATTGTGGTCTTCTTTTTCTCACGTGTGTGCATGCGTGTGCATTATGTGTGCACGCATGTGTGTGTGCCAAGGTTACACAGAGCAAAGATATGGGATGTGTTATCTATATGTACATAAGGGGATATACACATGGGTGTATTTTTACTTACAGCTATGTTTTATCAGAACCAAGACCCTGCCTAAAATCACCTCCAGAATATTAGCTAACAACATCCAGGCAAGCCTCCCATCCACGTAAGTCACATAGGTGACTGACAATAAGTCACTTAAAACTGTCTGCATCTCAGTCTTCTCATCTGCAAAATGATACAGCTAAAGTAAATAGCTCTTAAGATCTTTTACAGCACAACTCTTCTGTTACAAACTCTAGGCAGCAGTTTACAACTGGTAAATGGTTTTAAAGAGATTAACTACATAAGGCCAGACACAAAAATTCATTTCCTTGTGCTTCCATTTCGCTTAGGATTTTAGGTTTAGAAAGGAGGAGGACAGGTTCATGCCACGAACACCTCCCGGTCTCCCCAGGCTCTGTGGGCCTGCCTCAACTCCCAAATCCCGGCACTGCCACTCTCACGGCTGCTCCGGGACGATCCTGGGCCACCTGGCTGCCAGATTATTAGTGAGTGGCACGATGTAGCAGTCACACTGCACCATGTTTGGCAACCCTGGTTCTGTCCACTAAACGCCAGTCGTGTCCTTAGGACACTGCCACTGTCACAACTACAAATGCCCTCACAAAACAACTAGGTCATTTTTACATTGTACTTCATCATCTGTCACTTAAATGAATGCTGTCTTGTACGCTTTCACATAAGCCACAGTGGAATTTGTTGTCTTATGTTTAGTTTATTTTGCTGGGATGGGAGGAGGTCATTGTTTTGCTGTTTCTCATGTGTTCGTTGCATTTCTATTACCAAACTGGAAACACCTTGAGCATAGAAATCATTATCTTCCATTTCTTTAATGTTTCTGAAAGCCCCAAAGATGGCATAAATGGGTGTTCTGTTAACATCTACTCAAAGATGGACTATCTTCCTTATTATGACCCTTCCCCTTTAACTAAACATAGGCCGTTAAAAAAATTAGTCCTACCTACATACAATGAGGCACCTTCCAAGCCCAGATCTTTTCCATTCAATGAAAAGAGTTTCACCAGCTGTACCACTCACCAGATTTCCGCATCTATTGCTGTGATTTAATTTAAAAATGCTTATGTTTCTACTGACTGGTTTCTTTGGGGTCTGACCTAATTTCACTGAAACCCTGAATCCACTGGCTAATGGACATAGCTGAAGGGAGAATTCTTGAGGACACTCCATTCCTTTATGCCACTTCAGTGACCATAGTTTTGTTACAACCCTTGGTGGGCTTCAACGCTTTACCACCAAGAGACTTGATGACTATTTGGCCAGGTTTATTGTGAAATATTTAGGTGCTCTTCTCAGCGGCTTAAATTTTAATATATGCTGCTAAGACAATTTTATTAAGTTACTTTCCCTTCTGTTATACCCCTGAGGGGCACCTGGGTGGCTCAGTCAGTTGAGCGGCGGACTTGGTTTCTGCTCTGGGTCATGATCTCAGGGTCGTGGGATCGAGACCCGGTTGAGACCTGCATTAGCATGAAATGGGTGTTCTGTTCTCCCTCTCTCTGCCTCTACCCCTCCTCCACATGAACGTGCACATGCTCCCTCTAAATAAATAACATCTTCTTAAAAAATAATTATATTCTTCACAAACCTGTACCCCTGGGGCAAATAATACATTACATGTTAATAAAAATAATTGAATAAAAAATAATAATTATACTCTTGATTTTAGATGTACATGATAGTTTGCTTACAGGTTCATGTAGACAGATGCTTCTACTTACTGACCTCTATGTTCTTCATTTCACCCTAATCATCATGATAAATTTAACACAAAGTTTGATGAACAACACCATAACTGTAAAAAATGCCCTACGGTTAGTTGTGGCCTACACAGGTTTTTTGGAATATAGCTATCTTTAGGAATCAGGATTTCATCTGGAATATTCTCTAACCCCTTTCTGCTGTGGACCCCTGGTGTTGGCAATGCCTGGGATCTCAGTGCCACTCCTGCCCCCTTAAGTCCCACTGAGTCAGAACTTACACTTGAACATGACCCCCAGGAGATTTGTGTGCACGTTAAAAATTGAGGTGCAGGGGCACCTGGGTGGCTCAGTGAATTAAAGCCTCTGCCTTCTGCTCAGGTCATGATCCCAGGGTCCTGGGATCGAGCCCCGCATCGGGCTCTCTGCTCATCAGGGAGCCTGCTTCCTCCTCTCTCTCTGCCTGCCTCTCTGCCTACTTGTGACCTCTGTCTGTCAAATAAATAAAAATTATTTTAAAAAAAAATTGAGGTGCAGTGCTCTACACATACAGTGATAGATTGAGCTGGTATGGCCACATAAGAGATTGAGACTGTACAAGAGGTCGAGAGTTTGAGGGGTAAAATTTGTTTCAAACTCTGGGTACCATATGAATGATAATCATTTTCTTGGGTAACATTTTTACTCAAATTTCTCACAAAAAGTCAGGGCAATTTCATACAATTCTTTAAATTTGAAATACTCTGAAATAAAATTGTCCAGTAGGGTATACCCAAAGTATACCTTATGAATTTTTTTCAAGCAATGAGATCAGAGTAAGTGAAAAGTAGAGGAAAAAAGAAGATACACAAATTACAACAGCATCTGTACCATTACCTCCTGTGTAGAAATTTGTGGGTTTATGTATTTCTAATACAGAAGTACTGTTTTGTCATTGGCTACCATATCTATGAAAAAAAATTACCACAAAATTATCTAAGAAGGTTTGAACCCAGAATCTTTGCTTTGCTTGGTAGCTTTGGGGGAAAAAAATAATAATAAAATAGAAGGAAGTCACTTTAGCACCTAGAAACAAAATTTTAAAAAGAACTCGTATTTGTGAAGTGTACCATGTATCCTAAAACAAGCCCTCCCCTAGAAGGTGGAGGGGGGCGGGGAAAAGCCCTTTGCCTACTTGTTATAACTGAACATGTCCCACTGGACAAGGGACAGGAACCCCTGTTCACAAACAGAAGGACATGGCAACTCTGTAGAAGTCTGGGTGGCTTTCAGTCACTGTTTCCACTAAAAACATACTCTATATTCCCAAAAGGTCATGAGGAGAAAGAAGCTATGTGAATTTTGTCTCACTTGGCATACACAATTATATACTGGCTAAAAACTCCATCATGGAAAAAAAGAGTCAAGAGTGTAGCATTCATATCACATGGCCAAATGAATACATAGTGTTGGGAGGTGAAATATTAGAATTGACATCTATATTACCTACCCTCTCTCATTTATAGCCAGAGGGCTCAGAAATGGGGCACATGAAATGAGAATCCCCACACACAGTAAGGGAGTGGCTCTGTTGAGATTCCACAGAGAAAAAGCCTATTTCAACCTACAAAATTCTCACAGCTGCAGTGAGGAACTGGAGTACCATTCAGGACAAAACAGAAGACTCAGGCTACACAAAGTGGCTCCCAACATGGCTAATTAGTTTCTTCATCAAGACACTACTCCCTTAAAGTTCTCATTCTAGAAAAGAAAAAGTCTGTTCCTGCAAATAAGAACCTTTCCCCCACCCTCACAGAATTTATAGGTTTAAATATAGCTTTTCTTTCTGTCTGTCTTGGGTCCTAACCTGAGAAAGGGAAACCAGAGTGTTTTCAGAGGACTCCACATGATGCAGAGATGTGACATGACCTAGCAAGAAGAACTGACCAATATAACCTACAGCAATTTTAAAATGTCTACCATGCCAGAAGTATTAATAATCAATAAACAGATAAGGCTGAACTCAGATTCATGGCTCTTTGAAATCATGAATATGGCCCAGCACGCTTTCTACCTGTATACACAGGCTTACTGATTGAGGCACTTTTTTTTTTGGTTTTTGGGTTTTTTCAAACATCACAAGGACCAGAGAAGCTGTCATTTGTCTCAAAGGCTGTGCAAACGATAGTTTCAGATGCCTTCTGAATTGTTTTGTTTCTCTTCTGAACTTCATTGCACCACCCATAGCTTCTTTGTACTAAACCAGGCTAGTTCTTCCTTCATGTTTATACCTTTCAAATATCTGTAGCTCTCTATTCTGTCCCTCATGTAAGATCAAGCATCCAGAAGGCATAATAACATTAAAAATGGAAACTGAAAAAAGACACTACTGGAGGTACTGACTGATCCATTAGGGCCTGAATTTCTTTCCCTTGGTAACCATATGAACAGCATTTAAAAATAAAGATTATAAATATTTTTAAATTCCTTCCCTGAAGGAGAAATAAAATTGTGTACTATCTCTTTACTCTGAAACAGACAGTTATATAAATAAGCACAACTTTTATCTCCTCACCTATAATAACCACCTTTTTAATAAAATTTAGATGTACTATTAATGCTTAAATAATAATTAGTGACTAATGAATGTCAAGAGGAATGTTATAAAGTTCTAAAGTTTAATGTTTTTATTCTAATAAAATAAATCGAGATACGGAACTGACAAGAGGATCCAGAAAGATATAGGGCATCACTCAATATAGGACTGACTTCTGAAGCTCTTGAAATTTTCAGGGAATCATACATGGGTCACTAACCACACAGAGCTTATGAAGAGAAACAGGGAACAATGAACCTTTGAGGGAAAAAATGGAAGTCTCTTTCAGTGCAGCTTTGACAATTGGTCCATCTATTGTAAAGAGCTAAAATTTCAGCAATAATAAATCTGACAGCAATCCATTAATAATAAAGTCATAGCTGATTTCATAAGAGCTGGTTCTGTCAACCTTTCCTCTGACTGAGAAAAGTCTATAGTGAATCCAGACGCAGATCGCCAAGGTGAATAGAGCAGAGCAGTGGGATACACAAATCCTGTCGCTTGTCTGCCACCTGAAAATAAGCCTCGGTGCTTCCAGGAACATTTCACTGTCCTCTTTGTATTTTAGCAAGATCTCATTCAGCTGAGGAATAAGCCACTGGGGCAAACTTGTATCAGCAGGACAGAGGAGGAAGTTTATAGAACATATACCCTTCCCAAACCTTATCAGATGATAAATGGAAGACTGGAGCACTTTTTCAAATCCTCTTTTTATCCCCTCAAACACAGTAACACTAAGAACTGTCATATATGCTCAATAAACAAGTAAACTGGAAAAGGATAAAACTTGGACAAGATAATTCAAGTTGATAGAAAAGAGAGATGGAAATGAAGGATTTTTAGATAATAACGGTAATGATGATGGTTCTCACAGAGCTCTTATTATGTAACAGCTACTATGAAAAATGCTTTTTAAGTAGTTTTGCAGTGTCTGCAACAGCCCCATGAGGTATGACTATTATTCCGAGTTTACAGACATTTAAATTGAGGCACGAAATATTTAAGTAGCATGTCCAAGATGACACGGAGAACAAGTAGAGGTAGTAAGATTTATTCCGAGACTCTACAAAGCCCAAGATCCTGACCACTGGGATGTCTTCCTTACATGCTCCCTGGGATTGATATTTCAAGAGAAATAAGCAGAGGCCAGACCTGATCCACAACACTTTTCTCATTCTCTCTTCTGATGCAAAAGAAAGCACTCTGGTGGTCTAAGGTTTCTGACCAAACCTCCCTCATCCCTCACTACTTCCATCACCTAAACTTAACATGCCTTTAACTGACCTGATTCTGAATCAGCCTCAAATCAAAAGTCAAGGCTGAACAGCAAAGTCATGACGATGGGCAGAAAGCATAAAGATCATTAAAAAGGACAGGCTGATGGGGAAGATGAAATGACCTGGACATTAGGTACTGCCATGTTGAATCTTCCTTTCCCATATATGTTTGCGTTTCCTGTATAGTATGTTCAAGGCGAGTCATAAACCACTGGCTAATCCAATCTAAGAATCATGAATCTAGTCGATGGCAGATAAATGGATACCTCTGGGAGCTTACCTGACTTTCTAAAAAGGATTCTCTATCAGAAAAACCATCTAAGATTTAAGATAAACAGTAACAGGAAGAAATTTGAAAAGAGAATGCTGTATTGATGAATCCTGTCTCACCTCATCCAATGAAAAACCGCTTAATTTGGAAAAAAGCGTATACCCTCTCCTGCTCCTCTCTGCCCAACTCAAAAGATAACATGAGGTTTTCAGGTTACGTGTCCACTGAAAACAGCAGTGGGGAGTGAAGAAGGGTATGCAGCAGATATCAGGAGACTGAGGAAAGTCTCACTCTCCCACTGGCTGAACAAATGGCACTGAGCCAATTAGACAACACACTTGCTGAAGAACCTGCCAATTCCAAGAGTCTGTAGGAGGACCTCAACATCAGATAGAGCAAGGGAACTAAAGCAGAGGGGGTGAAATTAAAATGTTAATAATGACAAAAGCTACAGTCCAGCCTTCCACTGAATATTTTAGCTGTTGTTCTCTATCACCAAAGAACTGACATGAAAATCTAAGTAGCCCAGTTACCATGCTCAATTACCAGGCCATGTAGAGAACCCAAATGTAAGATAACCACAGATTATTCCCTCTACGCATAACTGTTCCTCATTCCCTTCCCCATCCTACAAGCTCCGAGTTTTAGGATCTCTAGATTATCTATTATGGTATCCATATGGAAACTTGATTTAGTGAAAGCATGTAAGGGAGAAGGGGGAATTCTGGTGTTTTCCATATAAAAATCAAAGCATATATTGGGGCACTTGGGTGGCTCAGTCGGGTAAGTGTCTGACTCCTGATTTCAAGCTCTGGTCATGATCTCAGGGTTGTGAGATGGAGCCCCACATGGGACTCCACACTGGGCGTGGAGCCTGGTTAATGTTTGCTATCTGCCCCTCCCCACCCCAGAAAAAAAAAAATCAAAGCATATATTAAAAAATAAAGAAATTCTGGGACACACTATAACACAGATTAAGTGAAATTAACCAAACACAAAAGGATAAATGCTCTATGATTCCACTTGATGAGGCAAATTCATAGACACAGAAAGTAAACTAGAGATTACCAGGGATGGACCAGGGGGAGGGAAAATGGGGAATTATTATTTAATGCATATAGAATTTTTCTGTTTGGATGATGGGAAAAGTTCTGGAAATGGATAGCAGTGATGGTAGCAATACCTTGTGAAAGTACTTACTGCCAATGAATTGTGCACTTAAAAATGGTTAAAGTTTTGTGGTATGTATATTTTATACCACAATTTAAGAAATGAAAAAAAAAAAACCAAAGCATACAGTATCTGTACTGCAATTGCCCCAAATGAAAGAAATCTACTCCAACATTTCTCCCAGAAGTATCTTAAAAAGGAGTACAGTACACGGTAAGTCCCATGAGGACAGGCCCCAGATCTTTTTGGCTCACTGCTACAGAGCAGGTACACTGTTACACAGTAGATTCTCCATAAATGTTTGTTTAATAAATAAATGATTAAAAGAAAACAGAAGGAGTCTCCAAGAAAGAAAATATTTAAAAAGCATCAAATTTACTTATTCATAAGAAAGAATAAGGAGCATATTCCAAAGAAAAATACCAGTGCTCCTCCAGCTAAGCTGCTTCAGGCGAGGGAATGTATCACTTCATTTTACTTCCTCACAGCAGGTCTTATAATGTCTTACACATAGTAGATGGCTAATAAACGTCTGCAGAATGAGGAATTAAAACATGTGTAATTATGGGGCACCTGGGTGGCTCAGTAAGTTAAGCATCTGCCTTCAGTTTAGGTCATGATCCCAGGGTCCTGGGATGGAACCCCACATCGAGCCCCGCATCAGGCTCCCTGCTCAGTGGGGAGTCTGCTTCTCCCTCTCCCTCTGCCTGCTGCTCCCCTGCTCGTGTTCTCTTTCTCTCTCTCTCAAATAAATAAAATCTTTTTCTTAAAGTTTATGACTATAAAATCAATGTCATGTAACTACTCTACTCTTCCCCTTTTTAAAAACTACTTTTTGCAAATGTCCAATTCCTTCTATCACAGGGCAAAAAAATAAACCTCACAGGTTATACAAAGTGAAGGTAAAAATATAAATAGCTAGAACATATCACTCTCAGGAAAAAAAAAAGTCAACAACACAGAGTCCATCATCTTCTAAACTGGAAAAAAAAAAATGTTTTTTTTTTCCAGAAAAAAAAAAAAAAAAACTTAAGTATGGAAAAGAACAGCTTATAGTTCATGTTGATTTTTCAGGAAGTAATAAGTGATGAAAATAAAAGAAAATGTGAATTCTCTTTGGAAGAAAATTTAAATATTCATTCCCCAAAATCAATGTCTCACCTTCATAATCAATAGCTGAGTAAACATAGAAGGATATTTAGGGCTCTTATGTGGCCCCCCCACTCAAAAATTTCTCATTTGTCTATCGATTAATCAGGTGTTCTTTTTAAAAAATACTAATGTCACAAAATTATACACAGCTGGCTTATGGCCAACATGCTACAGCAAGTTACCAATGATCTTCTCAATTGATCTTCACTATCTGCATCATTTATTTACATTTTATGTGATTTGCTGAGTTAAAATATACAGACGTAGAATATTTTTTAAAGCAAAAAATCAAATGCTGGCACCCTGGGCATTCAGCACCTCTACAGGAGACGGACCCTAATAAATCCACCAGGACCATGTAATGTAGTAAGTCTCACTCTGAACAATATTAAAACATGTTCTGCAACTTTGACTGTCCCCTAGCCCTATTACTGTGTGCCAATTAACAATGGAAATAGAAATTCAACCCCTGTAGATATCAAGGTTTACATCTCCGTCTCTCAGCTGTTATCGTCAGCACAAGCAGGTAAGCATCATTCTGGAGTAGTCTGTCTGCTAGCCCAGTCCTTCATGCATGCAGGGGTTCTCCATTAGAACCCAAAATGCTCCCAGTCCACTCTTAGAGCCGGCTCTTCAAGCAGAACCACAGGAAGGATTATCACCTCTGTACATGAAAGCATAACCACTCCAGGTGTAATGATGCAAAATACCAGCACACCGGCCTCTGCCAGAAAGCAGAGACTTAAAGCAGGTACGCTTCTGTGCTCTAGAAGGGAAGGGGGTGGAATGAGCAAAGAGGAAGCCCCAGAGCCCTAATCTACTAGAGACGCTTATTCCACTCAGAACCAATCTAGCTAACGTAGGGACATCAGTTTACCCAAATGAAAGATGTGGTCTCCCGTCCTTCACTGGCTTGCCTCAGAGGGCGTTCAGCCAAGCAAAGCCAGGGAAAACAATCTGTAAGATCTCTTTAAGCTGTAATAAATAAGGCGAGTTTCAGAAGAAATAACACTCAGCTATGGCAAAGAAGCACAGACGCTAAACCTTTTCCTCGTCTTATCACTGCTACTGGTGTTTACAAACTACAAGCAATAGCCTTGGGCGCCTCAAGAGACTCTCCATGAGTAACCTCCCGTCGGATCCCTAATTTAAATCCCCCCTTGATCAATCTGTGATGTTTCTGGCAGTTAAAGAGAAGGGGGTGAGTGAAATGACATGCATAAAATGAATCCTTTTCAAGTTGTAAATGAGTGAGTCAGGATTCAGACTTGCCGAGATGCTCCAAATTAAAAACCCTGCTCTAATTTTAAGCATGCTCCGTCTTACCGTTTTGCTGTTGTCTCTCTCAGGCTCGATTCACCTGGAACTCTTTAACATGTCTCTAGCAATGTGTCTGCACCAGGCCAGGCTCATACAGCAACTGAATTCACATCTTTCTGCACTAGCAAGCTGAAAACGGTACGGCCGTACTACAACCAAGAAAGGGGGAAGCAAGAGCAAAAAAAAAAAAAAAAAACCACACACAGACACAAAAACACACCAGAAATCACCCAAGAGAAACTAATCTCAGTGGAATAAGACCAAAAATAGTTCACAAGAACACAAAGAATATGCCAACATTCAGTATCAATAGCTTTAACAGTTCATTTCTCCCCCCCCAAAAAAAACTAGGTTTTTTTTTTTCTCCAAACACGATGGACTTGCCTGTGGAGTTCCCAGGAAGGCAGAGTAACCAGGCTCTGCAGCAGCATTGCAGCCAAAGTAACAGTGCATATGCTGTCCAGGCGATTCACAACACCCTGTCTCTTCAGAAAGATATTGATTTGCAATGCAGGGCTGCTTCAAAAGAATACAGAAGGGGAGCCAAACAGCTGATGCTGATTGCATAGGAGGAAAAACATTTAATCAAGGGGATGTACCCCATCAAACTCAATTCAATTTTTTTAAAAGCACTGGAGGAAGCCAGTAAGGATCTTGAGTGACAACCCCATTAAACAATAATCTGAGGTCCTACAGAAGGCCAACGAAGGCTACCATCATTCGTGCTGCAAAAGCCACTAAAATAGTTTAATGTGTCTATGTGTATATATTTGTCATATGCAAATGAGGAATAATGAGAACTCTAAAATAAACATGCACCAAATAAATGAGGTTTAAAATGCACAGGTGTAGCACTTACAGACCCGAAGTGATAAAATACATAGTTACAAGCCTACAGAATTCTTGGTTGGAGGGGTTAGAGCTTCTATCACTCCCAAAAGTAAAATGCCAACACAAACCAGATCCCAAAACCCTTAGGTTAATTATGTCAAGTCATACCACACAGCGCTGGGTGCTGGGTGCTGGGTAGTGAGGAAGAATGCCAAAAGGCTACTCTTATAGCGACCCCTACAGGAGAGTGGTTAAGCTACAATTTGTCTTTGTTCAAAGTACCTCCTATCCTCAAAAAACAGAATCACAAAAGGGTATAAGTTAGGTTAAGCCACAAGGATACAACTGAAAAACACTTCAGGCTAGAAATTTTAAAAGTCAAGCATGAAATCTGACCTCACAGATATTTATTTAATTAAGAGATTAAAGTACAAGAGGAGGTAACTACCATGTCAATGGTGAGCAGCCAAAATTCTCACAGCCCACAGGACTGGGTACACTTATAATCAGAATGCTCAGGGAAAGGTGGTTTCCCTTCAGTTTAAAGAAATGATCTCCCGGGGCCCCTGGGTAGCTCAGTGGGTTAAGCTGCTGCCTTCAGCTCAGGTCGTGATCCCAGGGTCCTGGGATTGAGTCCCACATCGGGCTCTCTGCTTTGGCAGGGAGCCTACTCCTCTCTCTCTCTCTCTCTCTCTCTCTCTCTCTCTGCCTGCCTCTCTGCCTACTATGCCTACTAGTGCTCTCTGTCCGTCAAATTTAATAAAAAAAAAAAAGAAAGAAAGAAAGAAAAAGAAAGAAAGAAATGATCTCCCAGGGCACCTGGGTGGCTCAGTTGGTTAAGCGTCTGCCTTCAGCTCAGGTCATAATCCTGGGGTCCTGGTTCAAGCCCCATGTAGTCAGGCTCGCTCCCTGCTCAACGGGGAGCCCAGTTCTCCCTCTCCCTCTTGCTCATGCACTCTATCTCAAACAAATAAAATCTTAAAAAGAAGAAGAAGAAGGTATCATCTCCCGTTTGCAAACCATCTTCACCTTCATCCTTTTGAATTACACTGTGAAGATACTGAACTTTTATTTTTCTCTGCATCAAAAAAACTCATTCAAAAACTTACAAAAAGTTCTTCAAACACAACTATTATTAACTTCCTTTTTCAGGAAAGCCAAGAGAGAAAGCTCCATCCTTAATATCCAAAAACTACTGAGGTCCACGAATACCATTTCTGCAGAGGGGACTACATTCCTATAAGAATCTGAGTTTTAGTTTGTGATTGCTCAACCCTCCAGCCCACAGACTCCTTTTTCAGGACCAACAGTGCTTCTTACTTAAATCATTTAAGATTTAATCATATGCTGCCTCAAAACTCTCACTAGCTCACTAGCTCACCATTTTAAGGTCCTTGAGGAACAAACTCGATCAACTGCTTCCTTTTTTAGTCCCCTACAACATATAATGCAATGCTAGCTATCCAGAAAATATTAAATGAATATTTAAAAGAAGTAACAAATTCCCCCAAATCCATATTTTAGGGCTTAAATAATCTACCCCCACCCCCATCATTCAATGTTCCCTGAAATTTAAAAAACAAAAACACATTGGAAGTGTTATCTTCAGTCACTCCACCCAGGTAGTTCCTGTCCTTCTTCCTATAGAGTTGGTAGATAAGGGCATGTATAATGTTCATGGTCAAGAGGCTTTGCTGTTTAAGAACCAACAAACTGCACTGAATAAAGTTTCCCCCTTATTTTTTCATGTATTTATTCAACAGATGTGTGCTGATGCACCCAGCAGTAGGAACCTCCATGTTCTCTGCATTCAAGGAACCCAGTGAGTGGTGAAAAATAAAGCAAGTGATTATAATATACTGAAATGTGTGTTTTGGGAGTGCTTGGTTGGGTACAGATAAGAGTGGCTCAGAGAAGACCTCACTGAGGAGGGAGCGTCAGGCTGAGGCTTCCAGGCACTGGCCAGAAGAGGGAGGGCATGTGAGGAACAGCAGGACAGGACAAAAGGATCAGAGGCCTGAAACTGGAAGCTGTCTAAGGAAACCACGGAGCAGTAAATAGACTGGTGGCAGCTGGGAAGGCTGAGGGGAAGATGGCTGGATGCCAGAGCATAACAGACCTGTAAGCCATGCTAAGAAGTTAGGGCTTTTATCCAATAGGAAGTTGCCATTTAATCCAACAGGAAGGCACTAAAGGACTGTAAGCAGCACAGCAGCTGGGTGGGATTTTTTTCATTTTACAACAGGGCAATGGCGTAGAACGGATTGGAGGTGCAGGAGCAAGCGGGGAGGCTATTCACTCACAGTCTGCAAAAAAATGATCAGAAGCTCACTTATGTGTCTTAGGTTTCTAATCTCCTAGAAATGGAGCTCAGCCAGGATTCTTGTTCGCCTAATTTACTGAGGACATGCTCTCAGAGGAAGGGAGTGAGGAGGCAGGACAGGGAAGATGGGGGAAAGCAAGGAAGAGTGGTCTCAGAAGGAAAAAACCACACCCAACATCTGTCCCACCTGAAGCAAGAAGGCTGGCCTTGTTTACGCCTGGACTGGTAATCACTGACTGGGGGCTGGAGAGGAAGGGCTTCTGTTTAGCCTAGGCACCCACTGACCAAGCAGAACTGAGCGGCCACCCCCCCCCAGCACTTACCACTCCATGCTTCAGTCACAATAGACAATGTTTCTTTTCTTCTTCTTTTTTTGTTTTGTTTTTAAAGATTTTATTTATTTATTTATTTATTTATTTGACAGAGAGAGACCACAAGAGAGGGAACACAAGCAGGGGGAGTGGGAGAGGGAGAAACAGGCTTCCCTGTGAGTAGAAAGCCCAATGCAGGGCTCTATCCAAGGATCCCAGGATCATATCCTGAGCTGAAGGCAGAGGCATAACAACTGAGCCACCCGGGCACCCCAATGTTTCTTCTCCTCAGAGCTAATTCCTGCCTTAGGAATCTGTCTGTGCTGCTCTCACTGCCTAGAATGTTCTTCCTCAGATAATCTTGGCTGACACCTTCTCATTACTCAGTTGGATGTCAGTAATCTCCTCCTCCGAGCCCTCCCTGGTTACCCTCTTCTTCGCACCAAATTTGCTGCACCATCTAATGTATTTATTTGTTTGTCTTCTGCCCCCACTGGCATGAAAAGGCTCCACAGCACCGGCTTCTACAGCATGTCCCCAGCCCCCAGGATAGCACTCAGTACCTGCTGAATAAATAAATATTAGGAAGAGCTGCTGCTGATGACTGTTGTTCAGACAAATTCTGTGGGCTCTCAAGAGTGGAAACAGACGGAAACCTTTAGGAATGAAAGGGGAGAATGTGTGGGGAAAATATAGTGTCAATGTATATATACACAAGCTTGGCCTTAAAGCAGAAGTGAAAAAACAGGCTAGAAGGCAAAGCTATGGGAAATTAATCATTATGTTCATGTCATACAAGATTCACAATCCACTGCCATTAAGACTATCTTTATTACAGGACATCTAGATGTATCTGAAACCAACCACAGAAGGACAGTAACAGATGTTAAAATAGAGGGTCTATTTACAAAAGTCTTATAAAAACATCATCTTGATAAATATAAAGGAAAAGATAAGAAAGAAAACTGACATACAAAAATGCTAGAATCTGACCTTATCTGCTTGGGTATCATTTTTTCAGGAAAACAAAAATTGATCCCTGGAAGTATCTGCCTTCATATATGATTTTTTTTTTTTAACTTAAAAAGTATATCATACATTTTGCTGACTTTTCAAATGAATTATAATAAACACAGTCTCATCTTCAACTGATGATGACTGGGTCCCTCGTGAACATTAGTGATAGCCACGAGAATTTACCAAGAGTATACAGGGTCACTAACACCTGATCTCCAGACCTGACATACATGCATCCTTTTGCATCATCACTATGGTTTATTCTCTTTGCCATCAGGCTTCCTTCCTTAAGGCTCTAAACATGCCACCTCCTCCTAAGACTACCACACTCTTCCCAGTCTTGCCACAAGCTTCCTCAACCATCCCTAAACTTGAGCAACTAGACAAACAGGCTTATTAGAACACTGTGAATACAGGTTTGTGCAACTGTGAGAATAGGGGGGTGCAAAGCAGAACCAGGAACTTTCTTCTGAGTGGAGAAGTACAAGCCTAGTAACCCCCCTCACAACAAGAGGCTATTCCCTATGGGCAACTAGACAAACAGGCTTATTAGAACACTGTGAATACAGGTTCGTGCA
The DNA here is from genome assembly GCF_020171115.1 of Neogale vison. Classification (NCBI taxonomy): domain Eukaryota; kingdom Metazoa; phylum Chordata; class Mammalia; order Carnivora; family Mustelidae; genus Neogale; species Neogale vison. The sequence goes on along the minus strand of NC_058094.1, from coordinate 158,387,853 downwards.
ACTGTGAGAATAGGGGGGTGCAAAGCAGAACCAGGAACTTTCTTCTGAGTGGAAAAGTACAAGCCTAGTAACCCCCCTCACAACAAGAGGCTATTCCCTATGGGCAACTAGACAAACAGGCTTATTAGAACACTGTGAATACAGGTTCGTGCAACTGTGAGAATAGGGGGGTGCAAAGCAGAACCAGGAACTTTCTTCTGAGTGGAAAAGTACAAGCCTAGTAACCCCCCTCACAACAAGAGGCTATTCCCTATGGGCAACTAGACAAACAGGCTTATTAGAACACTGTGAATACAGGTTCGTGCAACTGTGAGAATAGGGGGGTGCAAAGCAGAACCAGGAACTTTCTTCTGAGTGGAGAAGTACAAGCCTGGTAAACCACCCCCCGCCCCCGAACCAGAAGCTATTCCCTGTTGGCTCTGTGGTACTTCTCACCTGGGCAGAAATACTTATTTCCTATCAGCTTCCCCGGAGTCATCCCAGACCTACAAGGCTATCAGATCCCTGACCCTCACGGGAGTACAGTCTAACAGACAGATTGCCTCCCCCCATAAAAAAGGAACCCAAACAAACAAAAAAAAAGTATTGAAGAAAGGAATAGAGAAAGCTCTTCTTTTTGTTTTGTTCTTTTTTTTTTTTTAAACCAAAAAAAGGAGAAAAGAAAAATAAGTAAATAAAGTTAGGAAAGGGGTAACAGCAAAGTCTACTTTATGCATATAAATCTAATACAATACAGTAAGTCTGCCTTATGAATTACTTTCAATAAACTTTTAAGTCTCATGGAGAAGATATTTTATTTTGAAAAGTGATAGAGAAAAGACAGAAATTCCCCCAAAAAAGTGGCTGAATTTCAAATTATTATAGATCCAGGCGACCCTAGCAATTTTTTTCTACTGCAAAGTTTTACAGTGAAATGTTCATGTTATGATTGTTTTAAAAATGCTCACAAGGTTTTAGTAAACCTAAACCTTTATTTTTTAATAAACACTAAAAAATTTATGACTTAATTCTTCTCCACTAATGCTAGTCATTGCTTAGACTTCCATATATTCAGAGAAATGTCATTTATTTAAAATACTTTCTCAATACCAAAAATATCCATATATCACTCTGGCATTTCACAGAAACCTTAGGATTTTCTTCTTAATATTTACATAACTCTGAGTGTTTTCTGGATTCTAGAGGAGAAAAAAATGAACCAATTCTATCAGTAAATACAGGTAATTCTATCACAACCCAAGAAATTTGTTCTTGAAAAATGCTGCATTTTGTTAAAATGCACCCTAAAAATACAAAGGCCTATGGGGAAAATAAGACTAAGGGGAGACCATTCAAAATCCATGCATCCAGAGCACAAACAAAAACCATAACCATAATCATAACACACACACACACACACACACACACACACACACACACACGCCATATCTTCTTCATCTCTGCCTTCCCTACAGTGCTGACACTGGGTCCTACATACAACAGATGCTCTAGGTTTGTTTCTTGGCTAAAGATAAATCCTATGTTGATCACCACGAACCGCAGAAAACATGTCCAGGTGAAAAAGTTCAATTATAAACATCATCTAAGTTGGAGATTAAAAGCCCAAAGACAGAGCTATAGCAAGGAAACCTAATTTTTTTAAAGATTTTATTTGTTTATGACAGAGAGAGATAGCGAGAGAGGGAACACAAACATGGGGAGTTGGAGAGGGACCAGTAGGCTCCCCACTGAGCAGGGAGCCCGATGCAGGGCTCAATCCCAGGACCCTGGGATCATGACCTGAGCTGAAGGCAGACCCTTAATGACTGAGCCACCCAGGCACCCTACAAGCAAACTTTAGATTATGTTTGTCAAAAAGCAGCATGGAAAGTTGATTTTCATGAATCCTAGTAACAAAAACAGGTAGATACAGATTACAGTAATAAAAAGGCAGGACTTCTTTTTGTCTCCTTTAAAAATATGATGTCTGGGGGCACCTAGGTGGCTCAGGTTAGGCCTCTGCCTTCAACTCAGGTCATGGCCTCAGGGTCCTGGGATCGAGCCCTGAATCAGGCTCTCTGCTCTGAGGGGAGCCTGCTTTCCCCTCGCTCTCTGCCTACTTGTGATCTCTCCCTCTCTGTCAAATAAATAAATAACCAAAAAAAAAAAAAATCTTAAAAAAAAATATGTGATGTCTGATCACAGTTCTGCTTCTAACCAAGGGTTCAGTCTACTCTATTTTAGGGAACAATCTTCCTCCTTTCTATATGTTTTGTTTCCTGATCTTGTGTCCTCAATTATCCTGGGAAACAACTTGTCTACGCCTGAGTCTTTGCTTCTCCTCAGTTAAATTTCTAATCCTTGGCACATAAGACTTTGCATTAAAATACACATTACATGGTTGCTATACACACTATGTATTTATTATTTATTCAAGTAACAGAAAATGCCTGGGTATCTGCATGGCCAAGTGCGGCTTTTCCCACCCACACCCTTGCAAAATCACAACCGATTATTTGATGGGGTGCCATGCCCCAAGTGTGAGAAACTAAGCCAGAGACCCAGGTATAAAAGCAATCTTACCAAGACCATATTCACAAAGAACAGTATCAGAGAATTCCAAATGTCTAGAACTAATATGATCTTAGAAATGTGAATTAAATTATAAGACTTCAGTGGCAGACACAAAAAAAGACTCAGGTAGAAGCAAGAAGAAAGGCAAAAGGCACTGAGGAAAGATGTGAGGATTTTCTCTCTTCCTGATGTCAGGATTCCAGTACGGAGAGAAGCTACAAATCCAAGACTATCAAAAGCTTCTTAAAGAGCTAAGTCTTTTTTTAAAAACTTACTTAAGTTTTTTAATGTTAACTATGAAAAGGGAAGAAAAAGTTTTCTAGTTCAGGGTTATAAGTCAGCTTTATTGCCTTTAGGAACTTTTGACCAGCTTTCCAAAATTCTACTTAGTTAGAAAATCAGGAGAATCCTAAAGGAAGAAAACTTGTTTTACTGAACCTGTCAAAAGACAGACAGAAATGTCAAGTCACCTCTGACATTTTGTAATCTACAAGTTCCCTGCTACTGATCTAGTATAAACTTCAAAATATTAAAATAATAAGGATTTATTAAATAATTTTCTTCATCTTACTCTATACCCCTAAAAATAAAATACCCCTAAAAATTCCATAGAAAAGAATGGATAACCATGTTATTCATTCAACAATAAGCACAATAATGAAAAGATAACCAACTGAAAAAAACTCTCAACTGAAATTAAAACCAGTGCTCCTGTGTAATTTAATTAACTTCCTTTTGGCCAGTGTTTTGGTATTTTGCCTTTTCAAGCTAATGCTGGTATGATTTAGATCACTCTGAAACCACACATACACCTTCCTCAAAGAACAGAAAGCAAACCAAGGTAATCATTTGTCAGATGATCACATAACCAGTCCTATCTCCCTTGTGTAACAGAGAAGGAGGTTCGAGGCAAAAATGCGTAAGTAGCAGGGATGTTACCAGTTCTGAAATGCTTTTACTCCTACATTCCTTTCATATCCAGTGAAACACTAAGGACGGCGGCACTCAAATACTGGTTGAGTCCTTTCTGCCACTTCTTGTGGAATGTTTCACTTGAATGGTTACAAAAACAAGCTGGTTCCTGGAAAGATTCCTCCCCTGGCGCCATGCACTGCAGGCTAGGGAGGGGTATGTCCTGTCCAGCACCAGGCCAGCCATCCAACTTAGGCCATTTGTTCCCTGGGACTTTGCCAGCCAGAGCTGAACTGGACCCTACCCCTCTACTCCTGATGGTGGCAAAGCAGAGAAAGCATCAGCTGAGAAGCCAGTGGTGTCAAGTCCTGAAGAGAGGTTGGAATGAAATCCTGAAACTAACAAGGACAAGGAGTAAGAGTAGAGATGAGGGCAAGAGACAGACGGCACTGAAACTGTGGCCCCAGCAGCTGAGTCCTCAGCACTGCCTGGTTGGCTCCCCCAAGCAGGGGGAGCAGTAGGCAGAGAGAGAAGCAGGCTCCCTGCTGAGGAAGGAGCCCAATGCGGGACTCGATCCTAGGACCCCAGGATCATGACCTGAGCTGAAGGCAGACACTTAACCAAGTGAGCCACCCAGGTGTCCCAGTTGGCTGACTTCTTAAGATGAGGTCGTGCCACGCTAACCTCCCCATAAATACTATTTTCTCCCCTAAACACTTTGAGCTGATTTTCAGTTCCTTGTAACCAAGAGTGCTTGTGCATGCGGAAATATATGTACAAAAGGATGGGCGCCTAGGGTGAAGCACGGATGCTAGAGCTGTGGCTAAGGTGCTTCACAGGCACGCTGTTTTAAACCCCAGGAAGAGGAGACTGATGGTTGATGTCGACTCAAATGACAGTAGGAAAGGATGGGTTTAATAGCGGCCAAATGTTTTCACAAAGCAGCTTCACATACCTATGGTACATACTACTATTTCTATAAATTTGCACTAAATTATCATATATATTAAACTTTTAAATTTATTCTTATAATTTACAGGGGTTGTATAGCTGCCATGAAACATGGAGCATTACCACTGAGTCAGTTATCTGCACCTGTAGAAGCCTAAATACTCAGACCAATTAGTTTAACCACACAAGTTGCTGGGATAGCACATATTCAGATTTTAGGCACAGTACATAAATGATACTAAACTGATTTGGCCTTGCGGATACCATTTATAAACTGCTGGTAAATATCACCACCCATATGTAACTAAGAAATGTCACTGGAATTATAAACGGGAAATCAGTTTGTTACACTGACCTGGGCTTTAAAGGCTTTCTGGCCATGAAAGAAAGAGGGTTATTAAAAATTAAACAAGTGATAGCAAGGGAATTTTAGAAAAAGTCACAAAAGTACACTAGGGATGTGTGGAGTATGTAAAGAAGACAGAGTAAACTACATTTTCTGTATTTCATTACTAAAGGATTTTTTTTCATGCTCTATTCATTTACCAACCATTTATTGAGCTTTGTATGAAGCACCATAGGAGGTACAGAGATGAATGAGACACAACTGCTGTCCTCACAGACAGTGTGATACACTGTACTGTATAATACAAGAAATAATTGCCACTGCAGATTATAAAAGAAAATACTACAAGAACTCAAAACGAGGAAAGCTTCACAGGTAAAGTGAAAACTGTCAGATTTTCACTTCAGGTATGTAATCAAGCTCTGAATACTAGGGTCACAAAGAATTCAAGAGGCAAGATGTTGGTGGAAAATGTATATCCAAAAACTAGCAATGATCACTCTTAGAACAAGAACTGTTATCTCTATCTGGATGTAATTTGATAGCTTAACAAAGAACCTTTGTAATATCCCAAGAGCACAGCCTAGAAGAGTTGAACAACTTCCACCATTTGAACCCTCACGAACAATGGTTCTTTTCTCCCCTTTGGTGGAAGATTATTTGGATGGACTCCAGGGACTCCAAGTACACTGCCTGACCATGTGGTTCAAAGATGTGTTTTTTCCTAGTGACCCACAATGCAGTCAACCAAACTCTTTTTCCATATTCCTTAAGGAAAACTGAGTTTTGAGAAATGTTGCAACAGCTCGTCATGGGCAACTTGGAGACCATAATTAGCTCTCATTCTTCTCCCCAGTCCTGATTCTAATTCAGGGAAGGTAACGTTTTACCTAACACAATTCAAAGGCCAAACTGACTAATTTGGTTTTATCGGTCCTCCACTGAAACAGCTGAGTCCCTATATAGTCACTGTTTCTCCTGACCATTCAAAGAAACTTCAATTCATATAAAAGTTCGTATTAAAAAAACAAAAAATTCACACTTCCAGACTGACCCCACCACAACTCATACCTACTATGGGCACAAAGTTACTGCAGCCCCTGGAAGACCACTTGACTTTAAGGAGCCCCAAGTGGGTGCAGAACTGCATTCAGGTATTTCCTTTCCAACAAGGTTCCTTAAGGCAAAACCCTAAGAGATAAAACAGGTTTGAGAAAGAGAAAGGACACATCATAGATGAAACCATATAGATGGGTGCACAGCTACATGGAAAAGAACGTGAGCTCAAGAACCAGACAAACCTGGGTTCCTGACCTTGGACAAGATACCTAATATATGATAATAACAGTACTTTATTAGTATTAGTATTAGTATTCAATACCTCTAATATAATGATAATATATTATAATATAATAAAATATTAATATAATATAATAATAATACATTAGTATTATTATCATTCAATACCTTAGAGGTATTGAAAAATAACAATACCTGTGAGGCTAACTGGTATCTAACCTGCTCAGAACAGCATTCAGTAAAACAAAGGTTTTTTACACCACAGTGATAAACATAATGCAAAAGCCTTTGGCCACATCAGACACCCCTGAGGCTCGCACTTCTGCATGAGGTCTGCTACTGGTCTTGGTTCTCTTGGCTCAGATCAGCCTGGGCACTTCCTTCTGCAGCAACCATGGCCGTCAGGCTCATTTTCTCAGTCACTCTTTATGTCCACCAATTCCTACTGATTCTTCTCTGATATCTGTATTTCTATTTCTATTGCAATTGTGACTGCACTGTGCTCTTGTACCATTCCATTAAATTCAACTACTTTTTTAAGAGCTATATGTACTACCCTACAGCCTTTCTTGGTATTTCCTTTGGCTAGAGGTAGAAGGAGCTATGTATAGTTCTCTATGAGTTTTAATGAGAAAGCTTAGCTCACTCTGATTCCTCCTCCTTCCTCCTCACAGCCCCCCTCTCCAGACTTTCTTCCTCTTCTATCACATTTCTCTATTGTAACTACAAAGCTGCAGCTTAAGAGTCGTTAAAACTGAGAATCCATGGTTACATAATGAAACTTCAAAGACAAGGCTTATTGAACAGATTAGAATGACAGCAAGAGATTTTACCACCATCAGGACATGCAAGGGAAATTTAGGGAGTATTGAATGCTAGAAGAGGTAAACTTTACATCTACCAACAGAAAAATCAGCCACATAATGTATTCACAAATGGCTGCCACTGGAAACTCTCTGGACAAGAGAAAATTAGAAAACAAAAACTCATCAAGAATCAATTTTGCCAGGGGCAACCTAAAAACTTTTCAAACAAACAGTTCTAAATAGGCATGCACACATTTCCAAAAGAATTGGGGGTGTTTTAAGATAATCAATGCCAATCAGGAAGCAAGATTCTATCTTCTGAGACGGCACTAAACAAAATGTTCTATCTGATCAAAGAAGGAATAAAATTTTGGTGCATCAGCTTATGAAACACACACAAATAATCTGCTCTCTTATTAAAATTAAAGTGTATGATGAGATCTATGTAGAAGCAGAGTCTACCCACATGTGCTAAACTTCAACTGTCATCCTGCTCTTTCATTTACCAAAGTATTTCACTTCCCTGTGCAAGTAGTATAAGGTAGTATAACTAAGAAACTGTATTTTAATAGTATGTAAGACAGCGGTGATTGGGTGGCTTAGTTGGTTAAGCATCTGCCTTTGGCTCAGGTCAAGATCTCAGGGTCCTGGGATTGGGCCCCACATAGGGCTCCCTGCTCAGTGGGGAGTCTGCTTCTCCTTCTCCACTCCTCCTTCTTGTGTTCCCTCTCTTGCTGTCTCTACACTCTGTCAAATAAATAAAATGTTTAAAAAAAAAAAATATATATATATATATACCAGTAAAAAGTAATTACTGTTAGAACAGTGTATGTAAGCACAAGTGGAAAATACCACCAACCACAGGACTCTGAAGATGACCCTTCCTCCAGGCTACGACCCCCACACACAAAAAATATAAAGTAAGCATGTAATTATGTGCACAGTTAATTTTAACTAACACTAACCCTACCTATCAGGACAAGTATGAAGTAGCATGTATTAGCTAATTTTCTGCAAGTATTACTTAAGAACTTTTTTTTTTTTTTAACAACTGGCAAGTCCATCCAACAGTTCTTTTTATTGGGAAAATGTCTGAGTCTTTTAACTCCATTCTAAAAGAACTGCAATATTGTAACTGCCATCAATCTTGCTTCAGTCTTGTAAGCCCTCTCTAAAATTTTTCCTCTAAAATTACTCCTAGGTTTATAGAATGCTCTCACACAGGGCAGTTCAGCTTTGTATCAGTTCAAAGACACCATCTAACACCTGGAAATTTAAAAGAAGAAAGTACGTTGTAACTGTGCCAAAATCTGATACCTTACAAAATGATTTTTTAATACCATAGAGAATGTCATAAGCCCTTCTCTTTCAATGACAATTTTCTCATGTTTATAGGGGCTGTAAATATTAGAGCTAAGAACTGCTTCAGCTAAAGCAAGTCTTCTTGTTTCACAAAAAAGAAGGGAGAGGAATGAAGCTAGCCTTCCCAAAGTTGTCTTCTACCTTAATCTGCCTTGATCCTGCAACCCCTTCTCGTATAAGCTTCATAACTCTGTTCCCTGTTAGACAAAATTCTTCAAAAAGAGTAGCTAACCCCAATTAGTTCTACTGCTTCTCCTTCTTTCATTCTTTCGCTTAAAAACAAAAACAAAAACAAAAACTGAGATATAACTGACATAGAGCATTGTATTAGTTTCAGGTTTGCAATGCAATGATTTAACGTATGTATACATCTCAAAATGATAGCCACATATGGGTCATGGCACTGATTTTTTGACAGCAAAAAGTAATAACAACAAAAGCAAAAGCTCCTTTAAGTTCATTTTAATCAGATCTCTGTCCTCTCCATTCCACCCATGGTCAGCTGTGGCCTCCACATGCCAATTCCAGTGGGTAATTCCCAGATCTCGCCTGGACCATTCAGCAGCAACTGGCACAAATAATCACCTGCTCCTTCCTGAAGCTCTTTCGTCACTTGGGCTCCATGGCTAGTTTTCTTCCTGTCTAATTAGCTCAACTCCTCAGTCTCCTTTGCTGGAGGTTCCTTTTTCTTCCCAACTTCCAAAGATGGTGGTGTCCCAGGAGTGGGATTTGGATCTCTTTTCATAGCTGTCTCTATTCAGTCTTTAGCAGATCTTCAACATCATGGTTTAAATGCCACCGATACACTGACAGTTCCCAAATTTATATCTCTAGGCCTTACCTTTCCCTTGTCCCTAGACTCACCCATTCAACTCATTATAGGACAATTCCTTTTAGGTATCCAACATGAATCTCAAACTTACCGGGTCCAAAACCAAATTCCTGATTTCATACCCTTCCAACCCCAACAGTCTACATCTCAATAAATGTCCTTACCATTAATACACTTGATCTCCCCAGTCAAAAACCTGAGAACCCTCGACTGCTCTCTCTGATATCCTCCATCCAACCCAACAGCTAGTTCTCTCAGTGCTCTTTTCAGAACCTACACCAGAGCCAACCACTTCTCAGCACCGCCACTGCTTCCACCCTAGTCTAAGCCACCATGCATCTCTGAATGATCAAAACAGCCTCCTAACTTAGCTCTCTGCTGCTACTCTCCTATTCTTCCCCCCTGCCCTAGTCTATACACAACAACCAGGGTTTAGAAAGTATCACTGTCCTGCTCAAAACTTAACAGTTTCTAACTTAGAACCAAATGCTACATCTTAACCATGACCAGCAAGGGGCAACTTTTCTGACCTTCTTACCAGTCCCCTTGTTCCTTGTACCCTAGCCACTCTAAGCTCCTTCCTGTTGTTGCTTTTTTTTTTTTTTTAGGCTATTTTATTTTTTTAATTAATTAATTATTTTTTTTATTTTTTATAAACATATAATATATTTTTATCCCAGGGGTACAGGTCTGTGAATCGCCAGGTTTACATACTTCACAGCACTCACCATAGCACATACCCTCCCCAATGTCCATAACCCCACCCCCCTTCTCCCAACCCCCCTCCCCCCAGCAACCCTCAGTTTGTTTTGTGAGATTAAGAGTCACTTACGGTTTATCTCCCTCCCAATCCCAAAGTGGAGATGCAACGTGGGGGGTTAAGGGGGTAGAAGAATAAATGATCCTTCCTGTTTCTTAAGAACATTACACCCCTCGGGTTCTCAAGGCCACTGTACTCTCTTTCTCCAGATATTCTCCCCGTTTGCTCCCTCCTTTCTTTCAGATCTACACTCAGATGTCACCCTCTCAGATATACATACCCCGACCACTTTATTAACACGTCCCCTCATGAGTCTCTTCCCACTGCCCTTGCTTTGCGTGCTACTTCTTGCACTTCTTCCCGACCACTCTACCTCTCTTTGTTATCTGTCTGTCATCCTCACTGAAGTAAACGTTTCCTTGGTGGCCAGGATGTCTCTGTCTTGTTCACTCTTAAATCTCTAGGGCCAAACATGGTGCCCAGCAAGTAGGTGTTCGATAAATATTTGTTGGATGAATACACAAAGTATCATTCCTACGCTCTTACTCACTGCTTATGGGAATAGACAATACACATTTCCACTGTTTACTCCTTTAATACAAATGGTATAATGCCAAAAGGAATCATTAAATACTCTCCAAGTTATATTTTTACAGCCTTATAATGTTAGCTAGGGGATGTTTACACAGAAAGAGCAGCATGGGCACAACAAATGAGGTAGGAAATATGGTAACATCGTTACAGGAATGAAGGGGATCCCTACAGGAAATGTGGGGAGAGAGCTAGGATGGGTGAAAGGTGAGGCTTGGGGTAACACTGAAAGCAGACAAATCATGAAGGGTCTTGTGTGCAGACCTGAGTTTTAGATGTTATCCTGTAGGCAACAAGAAGTCGTAAGCAGAAAAACAGCAGTTCTATTTGTGAAAAATTACTCTGGTCATATAAGATTCTATAACCCACATAACCATGTTGTTCTTGGCTGAAGTAGCAACTTAGCTCCTATAGGTCTGCACAGAACTAAGACATGCCATACCAGTCTTAAATGATTATTTAATCCCTTATCATTCATATCTAAAAGGTATTTGTAGCTTCTTGCTCACAAACTTTTATCTAATTTTCTCAATGAAATGTATCTAAGCACATTCATTACTTTCAATAATTTTCTCAATGGAACATTTCTCAGCATGTCCCTATTTGAATATTTTCAACTTTTAATCAATTACTGCTTCAATTCAAGAACATTCACAAGGCAGTCTTTAATTAGTGCACACAGAATCTCACATACACAGAGTAAATCAGTTAACTTACTTATAATACTAAATGTTAATACTACATTGGGTGGCGAAATACTCAATAAGAAAATTCAATTTTTTTTTTTTTAATTAGTAAAAAAACTGTCCTGGTCACACACCAGAACAGCCTAGAATTCAAATCAGATGGTCCAGATAAGAGGCATATTAAAAAAAGTCCTGTGTTGTTAAGGTTAAAACCGTAGGTTTGATTTTCATATTTAATATTTTTTGTATAAAGAAACTTAATATAGAATAAATATGGTCTACTAAGTTTCTTTTTTAATCGGACGTCTTTCAATTAAACTTAAGTGGGTTTGCTTCATTGTTTTTTTAAATCACAGTTTGCCTTCTATTGCTCTTGGCTTTCTCTGTATCCTTAGTGTTTATTAGGTAATCACTACTTCCCCTCTTTTCTTAGCTCTTACTCTCAACATCTTGTTTGACAGTTATTCCATCTTCTACTGTTTCAAAATGCATATACTGAGCACCCATCACAGGGATGGCACGGGGCCAAGCACTCAGGTGCAAAAGTGGAAACATCAGAGCTCCACCTTAAAGCAGAGTGTGATGACAGGAAGCGATTCTTCTTCCTTCCTTTCCACCCTCTGGCCATCCCTTTGGTGTGAACTGTGGCTTTAATTTATATAACCCACCTATGTCTGCTTTTATCTCCTCAGGCAAATGACTTAATTCCAGTGACACATCTGTTCTGCCTCAATGATCTCTCTCCCATTAACGTCCTTACACTAGACATCCCTGTTAACAGGAAGCAAAACCACTCAGGTCAATGAACGTGTGATACCAGAGCCAGCTTAAACAACGTCTCTGCACAGTGAGCAGGTTCAGGATTCATATCAAGTCAGAGAGGAACTAGAAAGGGGGTCGTTCAGAAGAATGAACAAAGGCAGTGACCCAGTGTCAATGACCAAAGCAGATGTTCTCTTACTGGATTTCTGTCACGTGTGCCTGGGACCTCTGCTGAACTGACTCTGGACAAACAAGCAGAACAGCACAGTTCCAGTGGGGACAAGCTAGTTCAATTTCTGCTCTCCAGAGCCACATCCCTGTTGAGCCTTTCCCAGAAGTACCCCACCAACACACCTGTGAGTATCTGGTGTTACCAAGAAAGCCAAAAAGAACAATATCTGTGGAACCTATTCATCACAAAGATTCAAGTTAGGGAAGAAGGGGGAACCCCTGCAGATGTCCTTGGCCAGGTGGGAACACTTACAAAATGGGTGCTAATCTTGGCCTGTTTCTTCCAAATCTGTGCCGGCATCACAGACTAGGGTCTATTACAAAGACTCGCCACCAGCTTACTAACTCATACATCTTCTGCTCAATAAATATTTAAGTATGAGTGAGTGCAGATGTTTTAAATTTTAAAAACGACCTTTAGACATCAACCTTAATATTTACATTCCACAGAAGTCGTCACATTTTAAATACCTTTGGGAAGAATACACAGAGCAACCATTTCAAAATGGAAAAAAAGCAAATATGTACAAAAATCTGAAATACTTCCTATAACAGCATGAAAAAGAAATCTGACTTTTCACACACAGGCTAAATGAACTATTCCTTCGTTCCTGTTCTTCACATTTTTATGCACCTTCTCCCAGTACACCCTACAAGCTACAGAACCCTGCTGGCAAAATGCTTCTCTCTGGGGAGAATCTTTTTTTTTAACTTGATAGAAGAAATGCCTTGAATTTAAAGCAGGTTTTCTTTCTCATCACAGCAGTGCAGTGACCTCTATGCAAAATATAATGAGAAATACAAGTCAATGCTGTAAGGTAGAAAATGAAACTGCGTTTGTGTCTACAAAGATACCGGATCTGTAACTTCAGAGTCTACACAACTGAAACAAAGAAAATATAAAATAATCTTTTGCAAGTAGGAATCCCTCCTGATAATGATATGTTTCAAGGGAAACCCAGATACTACTGGGAAGCCAATTCTGATAAGCTGCCTTCCCAAACTGCCAAATTGACAAAACAGAGCGAATTTCTGGTGGAGTCGAAATAAGATAAAAATAACCAGTACATAAACTCTACTTGCTACTGCATTCCCCCAAAATTCATAATTCACAGTAAATTCAGAAATTACTTAAATGAAGAGCACCAGACCGAGTTTCAGAAAGAACAAGTCCAATCTAATTTGCTAAATTCATAGACAGTGTTCCATAAATAGTTACTGACTTGACTAAAGAGCTGTATGACCATGGGTGGGGGTCTCAAGGTCACTCACTTTGTTTCATAAACCTGGCTAACATAGCAATGCAGAGTGCTCAGTGGTTGACTTTATGATCTAGGATGTAGTAAGCTCTGTCCCTTTCACCGAGATTGAGAATGGTAATCTGTAAAGGCTGAAAACAACCACCTGGGTCTTTTTTTTTTTTTTTTAAAGATTTTATTTATTCATTTGACAGAGAGAAATCACAAGTAGACAGAGAGGCAGGCAGAGAGACAGAGAGAGGGAAGCAGGCTCCCTGCTGAGCAGAGAGCCCGATGCGGGACTCGATCCCAGGACTCTGAGATCATGACCTGAGCCGAAGGCAGCGGCTTAACCCACTGAGCCACCCATGCGCCCCAAGGGTCTTAAACCCAAAGAAAAAAAATCTCGCCCTCTAACTACGAGAAGGATCATCTTTATCCTGAATGCTCTGAGGAACACTGAATGGGATTTAGCAGTGAGGGACATGGTCACATTTGAGTTTTAAAAAGATCAATAGCAAGAATTTTGAGAAGAGATTTGAAAGGTATGAGATGAGTCACTGAAGCCACAGAGGACAATAAGTATAGGTTAGAAAGGAAAACTAAAACTGAGATGACAGGGATAGAAAAGAAATCTGGACACACTTAGCACATAAAATCAACAAGATGAGCATGTGAAGGAGAAGGAGATGCTGTCGCTGCTGCTTATGGTGATGGTGATTACAACCAACAGTACTGCCACCAAAAGGCACTCAGTGCTTCAATGTGCCTCTCACTGTACCAAACACTTAATTATAATATCTCATTTAATCCCACTGAGTATCCTAGGAGATGGGTACTACTATTCTACCCATTTTACATAGGAGAAAAATGAAGCTTAACGAGAGTGAGCAGCACAGTCAAGGTCCCATAAGCGGTGGAACTCAGATTCAAGCCTTAGTTTGCTGATGCCAATGCCTATAGGCCAAACTGTTCCTTACCCGCCAAACCTCCCAGGATTCTGAATTCATGGGTAACTGGAAAGTATTTATTTATCTAGAAGTACCTAGTTTTTATTATAAGACACTTTAATTCCATACTATTCCCCATATTCTGGTTTCCACAATGGTGCAATCTTTCAGTCATGTTGGTCTCTCCTTAACACAGCACATGGTGGGCACCATGTTGGCTTTGGACACAAAAAGGGACACTCTGTGCTTTTATCTGAGCTTTGTGGACTTATAGGTGCTCTGGGATTACACTGTGTAAAGTCCCCAATCCAGGTGCACACTCGCCTCTAACACAGGAACAAGATAATCTGCATTCCTTTTGTTGCCTCAAAGGCTTTTCATCTTTCCCCACATTGACAGTAGGTTTGAGTCATTCTGGTATTTATCTACTGACATACAAGTGTGGGAAGGACTCAACATCATACATCTATCAAAGTCTAATGTGCATATATGAGTATCTCACAAAGAGGAAATGTAGATATCCCAAACTGAAGACATGCGAATTTGTTACGCTACTTCTGCAAACTGTCCCTCTGGTCCATCCTCTCCCAGTGATACAATGAGGACAGGTATACAGCGAACATGGTACAACCCTGTGCTAAAGGAATCCATTAGGTTTTGGTCAATAACACACACCTTCAAGACATTTAAGGTGTTAGGCCGCCTGGTCCCTCTGTAGTCCCCTGGCTACGGGTTGAGGGGTGAAAGGGGATTATAAAATCTCCCAGGTTCTACCATGCCAGATTGATTTTATCTTTTTTTAAGATATTCATGGAGCCTCAATAATACAGGAGGGAGTCCTATTTCCATGAGTACTACCTGAAATCCTTTAATGTCCATCATGGTTCAGATAAAGACTGAAGGGGAGCTGTCTCAATTTTATGTCGATGCAGAGCAATCACTCAAGAATGAGTTACTATTTTAAGTCATCGTGGTCAGGATGATGCTTCCAGGACTTAGACTACCTGCATTCACAGCATGACTCTACTATTTACCAGCTATGTGACTTTTGACAAATTCCTTCACTTCTCTGAGGTTTCTCCACCAGAAAATGGGGTTAAACAGTACCAACCTCGGATGGTTGTTGTGAGAAATAAATTAATTGATCTTCATGAAGGGACTTAAGACAGTGCCTTGTACACAGTAAAACACTATAGATGCATTTACTACATATGATAAAAATAAAAAATAAAAATAATTCTGCACTTTGGCCAATGCAGAAGCAGTGACATGAAAAAAACAATTACAATGTGCTCAAAAGCTAATTAACCTTCAAATACAATGTTTTATATCTATATAGCAATATAAGAAATATACTACAGCAAAGAAAATGCTTTTATATAAAGGTGTTATTCCCTGTTTAGGAGATATATACAAAACTGTGCTAACTCAATAAAATATATAGAAAACAAACACAAGCAGTTGGTCTATTTTTGATTAGACTCCAAATAAATGATCTCAGTTACCCGACTTAGCAAGCAAAGATATAAAATGGTTCTTAAACACTTTCACTTGCCTACCTAAATTTAAGTCACGTGACCACTAAAGAGTAAACTTATCTTTAAAAAATAATAGGGTTATGGACAATGGGGAGGGTATGTGCTATGCTGAGTGCTGTGAAGTGTGTAAAACTGGCATTCACAAACCTGTACCCCTGGGGCTAAAAATACATTATATGTTAATAAAAAAATTAAAAATTTTAAAAAAATAAAATAAAACATCAAAATAATAATAACAATAATAATAGGGTAATAACTGTGAGCTTTCATGGAACTTTCCTGGAATAGTTCTCTCACACAGAAAAACATACTGATCAGACCTACAAACTATAAAATCTGAATTCTTTTTATTTCAAAATCCATTTTTAGTAATAGAATCTATAAAAAAAATTATGGTAGTCAGCAAGAATCGCACAAGCCATTTTTCAAGATGCCTGTATCTCTAAAGTGCTCATAAGGCAGTGAAAAAGATGTAGTAGAGGAGACAAAATACACCTGAGGGCACAATCCATTATTCTTTGTCATTTTTTTCCTTTCTCTCTTTTTTTTTGTTTTTGTTTTTTTCTTTTTTGTTTTTCGTGTCAGGGGGAATATAATCCAGGTAAGAAAGAATGGTGGTTATATACTTCAGACATCTAAAAATGCAAAGATTGTCTTTAATCACACTGAATTCCATTCACTATTTCACTATATTAATGTTTCATTAACTTTCATTTCTGTGTCCTGCTACATATTACAGTTTTGTACTACTCTCTTATGGTATGATCCTTCACAATATTTTATACCCAGCCTTATTCCATGATGTTTAAGGGGAACAGTGAAATACTTACAATATAGCAAGACAAAATAAGGGACACCTGGTTAAACACAGCAGATCAGCCACTCAGACCTTTTTGTTTCTGTTCCTCTAAACATACACGCCTTTACTGGAATAAAAAGGACATAAACCTAACAGGACAAAGAGAAAGCTAGAAACATTTCAACAGTGCTGTAAGAGGAATTATCAGTTTAAAAGATCAGAGAAAGCTGCTGGTCATGGGCCTGTCAGAGGGACACCAATGAGATGTGAGCTAATTCATGTACAAAACTCAGACAAGCCACGCAAACCAAGGACAGAGAGAGTGAGGAACAGAACCAGAAACAAGAGAGCTGGGTGAAATCTCTCTATGGTGCAAGTGAAACCCCTAGATCTCCACAATGCAGCTAGGTTATTTTCTGGATAAACTCATCTTTAGAGGTGTGAGGATCAGAGTTACCATCAAGGGAAAGCTGACTTGAGAATCAGGACTGAACCCAGAGGGTCTGAGTGAGAATTTGCAAAGTGAAAAATACTAGAACACTCAGATCTCCTCCCTGATCTGCTCCCACATAAGGAGGCCCAATTTCCCTAACCAAGAGGTTATGAATCTCCTGGGGGGGGGGGGGAGAGGGGACGGACAAAAACAACAACAACAACAAAAAAAACTTGTCTAAAAAGAAAAACGTCTCATACTGACATACATGAATCCCTTGATGAAGGAACTTGCTTGCTACTTCATCACCAGACAAACAAAACCACCTGATAATAAGCTATACACACAAAGAAGCTAATCAACATGTCGGGATTCACTCTTAAAAAACACTTGATAGAAAATGATAACAATACATTTAAGAACAGCCTCTAGTATAAAGGGTAACATACAAAAATAAACAGGAAAAAAGGGAATCTAGATGTAACAGACATTGCATAAAACAGAAGAATATTTTAAAAGTATAAACAAAACAAAAACCTTTTTATATTGTTTTAAAAAGTCACATATAATATCCCTTAGATAATACTAATTTAAATACTGATAAATAGGGGTGCCTGGGTGGCTCAGTTGATTAAGCGTCTGTCTTTGGCTCAAGTCATAGTCCTGGCGTCCCAGGACTGAATCCCTCATCAGGCTCCCTACTCAGCAGGGAGTCTGTTTCTCCCTCTTCCCTTCACCGAGCGGTCTCTCTCTCTCTCTCTCTCTCTCTCTCTCTCTCTCTCAAGCAAATAAGTAATCCTTAAATAAATAAATACTGAAAACTAGAATCTTTAGTTAATATCTTCTGAGAAAGAAGATTATCACATATATCAAAGAAAAGAACACTATGTAAAAGAAGTCATCAATGACCAAGGAGTAGATTGACATTAAAAATGTAATTAACAAGTACAAACTGAAAGTACAGAGTTGGAAAACTAAGTCAAGGAAATCTCTTAGAAAACAGAAACAAAAGATCAAAGAATGGGAAATACAAGTGAACAAATAATATTAGAATACTAATCCCATAATCCAATAGATCCAAAATCTAACTAATAGGAGTTTCAGAAAGTATAGGGAAAAGATAGGGAAGATAGGTGATTAGTAAAGTAATGAAACTAGAAAGTTTCCCAGAACAAAAAGGCAAAAAGTCTCTAGGAAATATCCCAGAATAATAGGTTATAAGTCTTCAGATTCAAAAAATCTATCATGTGTCCAGCCCTCTAAATGAGAATTAAAAAGAGAGAGAGACAAAGAGAGAGAGAGAGAGACATATTATAAGGCAAACTATTATGAAATTGTATCATACCAGAATAATAGACAAAAAATCCCCAAAGAAATCGTTTTAAGATACATATACACATATATAATTTAGCAATTATAATGGCAAGGAGTTTTTGAAAGTGAAAATTAACTCTAAAAGACAATACATTTCTGTACTGTAAAAATATAAAAGGATAAAAGCATTTTAAACATAGAATTCTATACCCAGCCAAACTATCATTCAAGTGTGAGCCCAGAAATAAAGGCAGCGTCGGCCATGAAAGGAACAAAAATTTAGCCACTGGATGAGTGTTCTATCAAACAGGAAGCACAGGCATGGAATCTTCATTCAGGCAATCCAATATGATAGAACACTGAGGGAAATCCCAGGATAATGGAAATGGGCCATCTATCCTGGAGCTAGAAAAGTAGAACCTGTGAGACACAGGTCCCCAAAAGCATTTAATCATTTAAAAGATTGTCAGCTCATCTGGGAGGAAATAAAAAGGATAGGAAATTTAGAAAAGTAAGCAAATGGGCAAAAAGTATGAATTATTAACTCAACTTGAAACAAAAAGGCAGAAATGAATGGCAAAAGATAGCACTGGATAGTGAACACTGATATCTTCATAATGAGTAACATACACTAGTTATTTAAATAACAATGGTGATACAACCTAAAAATATTAAGGAAACTGAAAAGAAGAGTTTAATTTCACTGTCTACATAGATTAGGGCAAGTAAAGGGAAATGGGAAATTGAGGGTATACATGGGAAATAAGAAACTGCTGTGCTTTTTTCCCATAATCATCCATTTAGCCTGATTTGATATTTTAATGCTCTCTGTTAGATTTTTACAAAGTAATCTTTAAAAATAAGTGGATGAAAAGGAAGGGGAAATGGAGTATTGCTGTTCAATAGGCATAGAATTTCTGTTTTGTAAGATGCAAGTGTTCTAGAGATCTGTTGCACAACAAAGTGAATATAGTTAACACAATTGGACTATACCCTTAAAAATGGTTAAGATGGTAAATTTTGTTAAGTGGTTTTTTCACAATTAAAAATTAAATGTGTGAAAAAATTAAATCAAAGGAAAAACATTTCATATTTGCTAGACAAATGCAAATTTGACTATAAGCTTCTTAGCTGCCATGTTAAGTGACATGACTGAATGCTCATAAAGATTTTAGAAATAAAGCCAAAAGCCAATATCCTCAAGAGAACTGTAACTAATCCTGATCTTGGAAACAAGGAAAATTTGTGACAAGGATTTCCCTAAGGTGATACTATATAATTAAAAATATCCCTTTTTAGCAAATGCAACAACAGCTCATTTACTTTAAAAGTATCTACTGAGAGTAAACAGATTTTTAAAATATAATATCTATTTCATAGAAATAAAAAGACATCCATCTCTTGTGGCCTGAGAGGTGAGAACAGTCACAGTGCCTGGCAGTGCTGGGAAGGAGGCAGCAGGGGACAGTCATGGGCCCCATGCCTTCCCCAGCACAGCATAGTCTCCAGTAGGCAGAGCCCTCGTGTACTCTCATTAGTCCACATCATTAGTCTACTTATGAGTATAAGACTAAATTTGGCACATGAAAAGTTGTTGACTCTTATAGCGTACACAATGTACATTGTGCCAAAGCTGAGGCTGAATGAAAGTCAATGTCTAAAAATTGAAAATCCCTTTAAGACTAATTTTCCTGAGTGGCTTATAAGTTAGTTTTGAATTAATTTAAAAACAGCATTACAAAAAAAAAAATTGAGCAACTGAGGTATCATTTTGGGATAAACGCATAGCTATCTAATGTAGATAATATTTGAAAGATAAGTCCCTAAAAGATAGATACGTAATGGAATATCTGAGTATATTTATCTAAAACCAAACCAATAAAACCAACAAAAACACACACTCTGGCTTATAGAGAAAAAAGCGTTAGATAGAGTAATGATATGAGGAAGCAAGCCAGAAATGTGGGTTCCTAAATATTTGCAATCAAATGACTCATTAAAATAATTTTAAATGTAAAATGCATGTATTGCTCAAATTGGAGCACCCCATAACTCATTTTTCTTTATTTTTTATATCTTTAAAGAACACACATGTGCTATGGGATTATACATAAAAATATGTACCTTTTCCCTCAAAGTCAACACATCTGAAACAAACTGTTTGCTGCCCTACAGCAATCCCAGAACAGAGTCCTGCCATGGTCTCCTCCAAGATCACTTGATGGTGACTCTATCAGTCAAGTTATACAGACCCAAAGCCTTGATGAGTCTAATTTGATATCCAATATGTGAGCAAATCACGGTGACCCTACCTTCAAAGTAAATCAGGACTCCAAGCACCTCTCAGAGCAGCCACCCTGGCTGGCTGGTGATTGGATCCACCATCATCTTATACAGATTACTGCAGGAGCCTCTCATCTGGTCTCCTGCTGCTCCCTACTGTCTTTTGTCAGAATAGCTGATGGCACGTAGCTTTTTAAAATGGAAGCCAAAGCACTTCGCTCTGCTCAAAAACTTCCAATGGGTAGGGAGCCTGGGGGGTTCAGTCGGTTAAATGTCCAACTCTTAATTTCAGCTTAGATCATCATCTTGGGGTCAGGAGATTGAGTCCTGCACTGGGCTCTGTACTGGGCGTGGAGCCTGCTTAAAATTCGCTCTCCCTCTCCCTCCTTGCCCTGCCCCCAATCCCAGACAGGCACTGTCTCTCAAAAAAAAAAAAAAGACACTTCCAATGGTTTCCCATTTTGTTAAGAATAGAAGTCAGTTTTACAACGCCATACAACAATGCTTGTGTTTCTGACATCATTCCTACTGCCCATCTTTGCTCACGCTGTCCCACCCACAACGGCTTCTTCGCTGTTGTTTCTACCTGAAATACTCTTCCTCCATGCATCCACATGGCTCACTCCCTCATGGCCTCCAAGTCTATGCTCAAAAGCCACATGTCCTGTGAAGTCTCCTCTGACTATTCTATCAAATTTTTTTAAAGATTTATTTATTTATTTGAGAGAGAGAGAGAACACGCAGTGGGGAGGAGGAGAGGTGAGAGCCTGACACAGGGCTTGATCTCAAGATCAAGATCAAGACCTGAATCGAAATCAAGGGTCCGATGCTTCAACAACTGAGCCACCCAGAAGCCTCTGAATTTTCCCCTGTATTCTCTTGCTTTATTTTCCCCCATAGTACTTAACCAGTGTCAGACAAATAAAGTTCACCTGTGTGTTTACTACTTGTTCCCCCCTTACAATTAGGTTCCAGCATTGTGGGGATTTTTGTCTGTTTTGTTCACTGCTTTAGCCTCACGGTTCAGAGCTGAGATAAACACACACTAGATATTCTGTATTTGTGAATTTCTATTTGCAAATCACCAAACTGCATGTGAACAAGTAAAAAATATATTTCAGTATTTAAAAAAAAATGTTTTCAAGTAACTATTACCATGAATAAAAATGAAACAGAAAAATCACAATACAGAGTACATTGAAGACTTAAACCTGAGTTGAATATTGAGAGAACGGTGGTCACATTTATAGTTGAACTTACAGGTATTTTCTGTTTTTGCTTTTATTTGCTTACTCTCTAAAGTAATCTTTGTCCAAACAAGTTCTTACAGGTATAATTATTTTAATGAATCTTTTTGATGCTCTTAAAATATCTAGATGCAAAAATAATTCTCTTACAGATAAGGGGAAAATTCTGTACAGTCACCATATATCAATTTTTAATTCCATGTTAATTTCATTTTAAAGTAATGTTATATGGTTACTCCAAAAATGGCACACAGCTAAGAATTCTTTATTCTGTAGCTAGAGAACGCCATCTGGCTCAGTAAGAGAGAAACCACACTATTATATTGAATACTGTTACAAATAGAGTATTTAGTGTTTCTAAAGAAGTTCCTTCATAGATGAAATAAAGGTGTGGTATTTAATTAAATTCATTTAAGAAGCACTTCCTAAATAAAAAATTACATAGACATAGTGATGTAAGTTAATAATAATATTAAGTCCATTAAATCATTCTGTTCTACACAAATTGCCATATGTAATCTGTACACAAATCTCTTAAGGTTGGTAGGTACACTGCTATTTCCATTTTGCAGGTGAGGAAAACTAGAGCACTGATGAAATAAGCCACTTAACCGAATCCTACTAGAGTATGAATTCAAACTGGAACACACCTTATCATACCCACATGCTTAAGTGTGACACTACCTGCCTCTTCTAAGACAGCAAATACCAAGCAAATGCACCTTGCACGCCTGTCAGAGCATTAAAAACAGGGTGATATCTGCCTTAGAGGCTTTATAGTTTAAACATATGTGTCCTCAATTTTGATGGTACATCACTTGATTAAAACTGCAGATGCTCAGAATAGGTTGTTCTAATGCAGCTTCATACGTATCCATTAACTTAAGAAACTTAATTTACTTTTAAAAAAATTTTTCAAGACTTTAAGTAATTTCTACTTAATGTGGGGCTCGAACTTACAACCCTGAGATCAAGAGTCGTGTGCTCTACCAACTGAGCCAGACAGGCACCCCTAACTTTAGAAATTTTAAATAAAATCTAAAAATGTAAGTTATCAAAAGAACAGTAGACTGCATAAGTCTCTAACATCAATCATGAATCTGAAATTCTATAAAAACTTCCTCAAAGAAGACCCAAAGTTTCTCTTCTTAAAGATCATCAAAGGATGATTTCCAAGTAATTCACAATTTATTAGCAACTTTCAAATTCTTCCATTCACTCAGCAAACAATGACCAAGTGCCTAAAACCTACCTAGGGAAGGATCCAAAAATAGATAAGGTATATTTCATGTCTTCATAGTAACTGGAGCAAACTTAATGGATTTTCAAATATTATTTTTTTAAGATTTTATTTATTTATTTGATAGAGAGAGATCGCAGATAGGCAGAGAGAGAGAGGAGGAAGCAGGCTCCCCGCGGAGCAGAGAGCCAGATGCAGGGCTCGATTCCAGGACCCTGGGATCACATCCCGAGCCAAAGTCAGAGGCTTTAACCCACTGAGCCACCCAGGTGCCTCTCAAATATTATTTTGAGGTAAAAATTCCCTTAGTTAGGAAAACTCAGTCTATACACACTGACTATCCAAACGCCATCTGTCCCCAACAACCACGGATCTGCTACCCTTCCACAAGGGACAGTCTCCCAGTAGGCAACTAAACTCTTCTAGGTTAACAGTTCCCCCTGGGGACCAGTACAGGAAAACCTAAATTGTAAAAATAACTCCAATATTTCTCCTCAAGGGAGATCAAAGACTCACAGACCACAGCTCACTCAATTGTACCTTTTTATTTTCATTCCTGCATGCCCTCCCACTTTAATCTTTGCCACCACTCTCTGTCATTTCTTGGTTCGACAACTTCAAGAAATTCTCTACCCACACCCAGCTTCCCTAAACATCTTTTCAGTCATAAAATAACAAATGATCCCGATGATAACAGATAAACATAAAGGTAGTGTTTAACTGGTACCAGTACCAAATATTTTTAAAACCATAAATTTGAGGTTGAATTAGTCATTAAAGTCAACACCATCATCTCCTGAAAGCCACCAGATGTCCCTTTAAGAACTCCACTAGTCTTTCTACCTCTTCAACCACATTTAACCATATTTGCTTCTCCTGGAGTGCCAGGATTCAAGATAATCATATCAAAGACTCCAATAAGCATATGAGCACCGTACTGTAACTGCTTGTTCAACTCATCTCAAAACTGGGGCACTGGCAGAACACACAAAAGCAGAGTTCAAGCTCCACAAGATAAACACCATGGGAGGGTGAGAGACAGACTTCTTCTCCATCTTGTCTATTGAGGGCATGATCACACTGTCTGATAGACATTAGGAGCACAGTCATTTCGGTGGGTGGGATGGAGACAAGGAGAGAGGGATGAAGAAAGAAAAGAAAGGAGGAGAAAGAAAATGAAAGAGAAGGACTCCGCAAATTTATTACAGTGTTTGAGTTGGTGGCCTAATCTAATTACATTGTAAATATTGTTTCTAAGCTATTTGAAACTGTCTCTGAAGTCAGCATGGACTACACCAACACAGATTTTAATGTCTACTGTCTCAAAAATCCTGTCTTAGGACATTCTCCTCCACTAGATCACCACGTAAGATCATTTTTATGACAATAATAATTTTAATATTGTGTTTACTTGCAATATACTGTGTTCTCCAGTTTACTTTTGCAATAATCTGTTAGCAGTGGGTATTTTGTTAATAGCAGTTACTGTCATTGTACATGAATTATTGACTCAATGGTTTTAACAAATGTGATTGTTATGTCATTTCCATGTGCTATATAAACAATGAAAAAACAGTGTTTTATGAAGTAGAAATTATTACACAGGTTTTTAATTAAATAATTTAATAGCAATGACACATGGTAATGGTTAATTATAACCTAAGTTAACAAAAAAAACAACAACAACAATTCTTCAAGATACAGGGCTTTTAAACATGATCACCAGGTAATAACACGCCATTTCTACTTCCGTCTTGTTTATTTTCTCAGGTGTCATTACTGATTTCTATTAGGAATCTGTATTCACTGGTCTATGACTGATCCCAGGTGTCAAAAACAGATATTGGATGTCTACAGGAAATCTGTGAACCAGTAATTTGATTCAGCTCATTTTAGATGCAGGGAAGGGTCACAGGAATGAGTTGTACATGTGTATTCTGACTGCTCCGTGATTACCACAATCCAGCCTGGATTTCCGTAACTCCTCTCCTCATTGTTTCCTTATGGTCTGAGCTTTTTAATTTTACACTTTGTCATTCTAACATTGTTGGTATTGATTTAGATGACACCATGAAAAAAGAAATCATAATTCTAAGTCACATTTCTCGGTTGTCAAATCTGGCGACTTTAATCAAGTCTCTATTGGCTGCCTTTTCTGTCCTTCAGCAGTTACTGCTTTGAAGTGCAGCAACTGTTCCTATTTGCTGTACCTCATCAGCAAAAGATGCCACCATTTCAGTTTTATCAGAATTATCTCAGAAATTCAGATCCATGTTGAGTTTCCTCAAGACTAATAATGCCTTTCTCTGACACATTCACTTGGAAAAAGTTAATTAGCTTTTAAAGGCAAAATGCTATGTTTTAAATACCTGCCTTAATCCTCCTTTGGGGCATGGGGAAGACTGTTTCCCAAAGTACTGGGGTAAAAACCTTCCCATTCATCAAGACACTCCAAAACCCTAGCACACCGCTTCCCTATTTCCCCGTTCCACTATACATTTAGTCATTAATATATATCGGGATCACTCCTGCCCTCCTAACCTGGCCCATAATTTTTCCTATTTTCAATCCCACCACTCCCATCTTTCCCCCGTGTCTCCCTTTTCACCTGTTCTGCAAACCCTGTTCACCCTTTAGAACCCAATTTAAATTCCACCTCCTCAGAAAAGACGTTTCCCTCATAGTCTTGTTTTAATTTACATCTCTCAACCCAGAAGTCCAGTAGCCCAGAGCTGCTTCATACCCAGCCTGACTTTCAAAGTGGCTCTAAATGGACCCTTAACATTGGTTGATTAATGTAACAGACCCATGGTGAAGATGGTATTTTAGGTTTAAGAGGGGAAAAAAGGAACATATTTAACTACTCTGGCCATCCCTTAAATCTTTGTACTTGTCAGGTTTATGTGTGGTTTGCAGCCCACCCAGATCATGGCTTAAGAAATACTGAAATGCCTTTTTGAATAAATTATACCTTCTGCCCTGATATGAAAGGTTTGATGTAGTTGCAAGTTAACATTTCTAAACTGCGTAAGTCATAGCTGCTGCTTTAAAGAAAAAAAAAATCATTCACGATTAGATCATGCATTCACTCATTAGAGGAGGACACGATAAATGGGTTTTTGAGATTTTCCTCCTCCCTGGTCTTTAGTTCATGAACAATTCGGTATTTGGATAGAGTTTCTCATTTTCTGTTGTACACACAATATAAGGAAGTCACAGTACTCAAAATTCATTTTAACCACAACAGAGTATTTAATATATGGAAAATTTTAATTGAAGGTAAAGTAACATTCTACTGACTTCAACCAGTCTCTATCTCAGATTGGTAGCTACTAGGAGCAATCTGGATCTGTCATTTTCCTGACAGCATCTTACTTTTAGAAAATAATGACAGAAATACTCTTGGGGCATGTGGGTAGCTCAGCCAGTTGAGTGTCTGACTCTCGGTTTCAGCTCAGGTCATGATCTCAGGGTCGTGAGTTCAAGCCCACTGTCGGGCTCGCACTCAGGCTCACAGCTGAGCTGAGTCTGCTTGTCCCTCTCCCTCCTTTCCTGCCCCTCCCTCACCATCACCCCCTCAAATAAATAAAACCTTTTTTTAAAAATTCTCTTAGTATCATCTTGTGCATTTAACTGACAGTATTTACTAGTACATCTATGTGGAGATGGAATACACTGAGGAACAAGACAGAGCCCTTCTCTTTTAATAGGATAACGCTGACTTCAAGGTCTAATGAAGACACTCTAGACAACTGACCATGTCTTCCAGGAGCTTCTCAAAAAAAAAAAAAAAAGAAAGAAAGAAAGAAAGAAAACCATACTATACAATTCATTTTTCACAAGTTCATTCACCAAATTCATTCACATTAGGAGATAGTTGACATTTTGATCAATAAGTCAAAGGCAGCTGAAAATGGTAATGATCCAAAAGACCTTTTCCCTGAATTAAACTGCTTTTCAGAAAGGCACTTTGAAATCTTACCTAACTGGAAAGAAAAGGCAAAATATTTGTTTAGAGGTGAATGACTGAATATTTATAGAGAATAAAATGAAAAATCTACTTGTAACAAGAAAATTCAGTACAAAAATGATCAGAAACTAAAAATTATTGTAATAATGGCAATTAACATTTGTTGAGAACTATGCATTAATTCCTTTGAAGTATCATCTTATTTAAACTCTAAACAATCCCTATGAGGTAGCTACAACCATTATCTTTCTAGGAGAAAGCTGCAGCAAGCAACATGCCCAAAGACACATTCTATGCTATATGGTTTGTTCAAGTTAACATGTAAATTACAACAGCTTTCTTAAAGTGTTAAAACAGACAAAAATGTAACTGAATAAAAAGCATAATCAAAATATCAAGAAAAAAACCCATAAAATATTCAAAGAATAAATATATAAGGAAAATGAGAAAATGCAAATAAGAAACAGAGAAAAAAACAAGTAACTGAAGAAATAATTTATTTTGAACAGAAAGACTTAAACATGTTAAAAATATCAATTCTTGGGGTGCCTGGGTGGCTCAGTGGGTTAAGCCTCTGCCTTTGGCTCAGGTCACGATCTCAGGGTCCTCGAATCGAGTCCCACATTGGGCTCTCTGCTCAGCAGGGAGCCTGCTTCTCCCTCTCTCTCTGCCTGATCTGCCTACTTATGATCTCTCTCTCTCTGTTAAATAAATAAAATCTTTTTTTAAAAAATCAATTCTTCCTAAATTAATTTTAAGTACAATGCCATGCTAATCAAAATCTAAATAGGAAATGGTCTTAATTTTGAAAAGAAATTCTAATATTTATTGGAAAACTAAATGTATAGTAAGTGTATTATGCTTTGGTAATTAAAAGAGAGTGGTACTGACACAGGAAAAGAAAGACAAATCAGTGTAATATTATCATTGAGATATAGGCCTAAGTACGTATTGAAAATTCATTTGTGATAATGGTGGCACTTCAAAGCAGTGGGGAAAAGATGGATCATTCAATAAATACTACTGAGACAACTGAAAAGCAATTTAAAACAAAGGGAAAGAAGAGTTACCCATTCAATCCTTATACTAAAATAAATTTTAGATAACTAAAAAGTATAAATGTAAAAAATGAAACTACCAGAAGAAAATATAGGTAGATATTTTTCTCATATTAGTATAGGGAAAACTTTTATAAACACAATTCCAGTGATAGACTTCATTCCCCGAAAAAAAAAAAAAAAAAAAAAAAAACCATTATGTGTATTTGAAAGAAAAATAACAAACCGGGAAAAATTAGATAGGGAAAGCAAAGACTACTGTCCCTAGAAAAACAATTAGTTCCTAAAATAAGAAGAAAAAAATCACTACCCATGGAAAAACTGGCAAATGATAGAAACAGACTAGTCACACACACATACATACACACAAAAGCAAATGACCATCAAGACAATGAAAATACTTCAACCTTATTAGAAATCAAAGTAATAGAAATAGAAACAAAATACTTTCATCACGTCAATTTAGGTAAAAGCTAAGAGGATCCAGAAATTGCAATAGTATGGGGTTCTCATACAATTGATGCAATCTTTCTGGAGAACAGTTTTGCATTTTCCATTAAAGCATAATTTCACACTGACTTACAAATTCTCTCAAAATATATTCTGAGAGATAAAACATATACAAAGATATATGTATATGGATATAAATCACAGCCCTGACTTTATAGCAGGAAAAACAGGAACCTGATTGTCTATAACCAGGGAATTAGCTAAATAAATAAGGATGTATCACAATTGTGATTTTTAAGCATTTAGTGGATTTAAAAGATGTTCATCACATTTTTTGATGAAATAGCGGATCTCCATCATATATAATTTACCCCCAAACAAGTAGATGGAAGAAAAATGGAATAAAAAAGAAAAAAACAGG
Source organism: Neogale vison (assembly GCF_020171115.1). Lineage (NCBI taxonomy): Eukaryota > Metazoa > Chordata > Mammalia > Carnivora > Mustelidae > Neogale > Neogale vison. Next base: position 158,358,821 of record NC_058094.1, on the reverse strand, counting down.
GATGCCTGGGTGGTTCAGTTGGTTAAGTGGCTACCTTCAGCTCAGGTCAAGATCCTGGAGTCCCAGGATGGAGTCCTGCATTGAGCTCTCTGCTCAGTATGGAGTCTGCTTCTCCTCCCCACCCCCAACAATCTCCCCTCTCATTCTCTCTCTTTCTTTCTCTCTCTCTCTCTCTCTCTCTCATTCTCTCTCAAATAAATTAATAAAATCTTAAAAAAAAAACAAACAGGAGCAAAAATTGGTAAGTTTAAATGGAGTAATAAATTAGGAGAAATACTTGGGAATGAGCATTTTGGGGTGGGGGTGGGGTAGATTAAATGGAGGATTTTCTAAGAATTTAAATTGCCAGAATTAATCTAAAAGATGTAGCAAGCTGTACAACATAAGAAATTTAAAAGTCATCAAAGATCTATCATTTCAAATGGTACCAGACCCAGCTGCTTTGAGGCAAGTCTACTGAATCTTCATGGAATACATAATTCTTTAATCACTGGCACAGCCCTCATATACAAACACAATGCAAACTGTAAAACCCTAAATCAGTCTTATTTATGAATATGAACATAAAATTCATAAAACACTGGCAAATGAAATTTAAGATGAAAGAGGGTATATTCCAAGATTGTAAGGCTGTCCAACATTAGGGAATATATGGAAGTAATTAGGTCCAATGAATATCACAAAATATATATATAATATATAATATGTCAAGATAGTCCTGCTGCTTAAAAAAATAACCAGCCAATCAGTAATAAAAAAGAAACCTATTGAACATGATGAAGAGACTTGAGACAACAGCAAGCACTTTGCTTAATGAAACCAGAATGAAGTTTGTTGTATAGGGGTACTAGCTCCTTGGTACATTATTGAAAAGTTAAGGGTGGAGAAGTAGGGGGAAATTCTATGGTCAAGAAAATTTTTAAAACTTGGTTTGATTTTTAAAAACTTTCTCAGAAACTTTAATATGCTCGTGGGCACCGCATATTATAATTGGAAAAGGTAAGTATAAGACAACCTCATTTGTATTATACGGCATAGATGGTCTCATCAGGTGTTTGTATATAACTGGAATCTGAAATTAAGCATATAGATGTACACTAGATAGACAGGTTTTTTAAAAAGATTTTATCCTATTCATTCGAAAAGAGAGGGAGAGCACAAGCAGGGAGAGAGGCAGAGGAGGAAGGAGAAGCAGACTACCTGCCAAGCAAGGAGCCTGATGTGGGGCTAGATCTCAGGACTCTGAGATCATGACCTGAGCCAAAGGTAGAGGCTTAACCATCTGAGCCACCTGGGTACCCCCAACAGATAGGTTTTAGAGACTCATAAACATGGTGGTGGTAAAATATGTCTCATTTTATTAGGCTTGACTTAGAGTGTTAGGGCAAAACAATTCTGAAACTATTTTAGATATATTAAAGATTTCAACAAATGAAGTTGCTGGGAGCTAGGGTTCTTACCATGGAAGAAGAGAGATACAAATATGAAATGGAGACACACAAAGAAAAACTCTGCGAAGGGTATGCTGTGAATTCAAGATTTCTAAAATATATATGCATATAGGTATGTACATGCACACAAATATACATATATGGATTGTGAATGTATATGTGCATATATGTATAAAATATGCATGCATACATTTTCTTTTTTTAAGATTTTATGTATTTACTTAGAGAGAGAGAGAGCACGCTCACGCATAAGTGGTGGGGAGAGGCAGAGGGAGAAGCAGACTCCCCACTGAGGAGGGAGCCCTATTCAGGGCTTGATCCCAGAATTCTGAGATCATGACCTGAGCCAATGGCAGACACTTAACCAACTGAGCCACCCAGGCACCCCTGCATGCATTCCTTTTCTAGCTCTGTCTGTTCAAAGGGCATAATAGCAGATTCCCCAGAAGCAATGAAAACACCCACTCAGAACCTGGGTTTCTAACATCATTCCCCACTCAAAAAGAATTCAGGGCTTCTTGCGGAAATGTTGGAGCAGGAAGGCACAAAATAAACCCATAATACCTAATTATGTCATAAAGTAAGAAAGAGCTAAAATGGAATGGCTGGCATATCACAAAGACAGGAGACAACTTGCAGAGGCTCCCACTACCCATTCAGACAATTTGGGCACCAAAATAACTTTTACAATAGTAATGAATCATAAACCAGAGGGGGAAAATGGGAAACTATGAGTTCACACCAATAAGTAGCTGAAGAAATGAAGGAGAAAAAAGGAAGGGTTCTTGCTTATCTAATAAGGCTAAGTGCTGATGGGTCAACACGGAGGGAAAATCATCTTGCAACCACCAGAGTAAAGAATGATCAATGGATACTATGTCTAAGTAAGAATATTTTGAGGAGGGGACGCCTGGGTGGCTCAGTTGGTTAAGCAGCTGCCTTCGGCTCAGGTCATGATCCCAGCGTCCTGGGATCAAGTCCCAAATCGGGCTCCTTGCTCCGCAGGGAGCCTGCTTCTCCCTCTGACTCTGCCTGCCACTCTGTCTGCCTGTGCTCGCTCTCGCTCGCTCTCTCTCTGACAAATAAATAAATAAACTCTAAATAAATAAATACTTCTTTAAAAAAAAAAAGAGTATTTTGAGGAGGAACAAGATCTTTGCATGGAAATAACATGTCTCCCACAAACTGCCTATAAATAGGAAGGGGAAAAGTAGTATTTAGAAGTCAGCTAATACCTTGAGTGGATGATCAAAATTAACATCAAAACTGAGGAGCAGATGGACATCATGTGCCTCCAGATGTGAAATCCTGAGGCCACATCATTAGTTATGAAACATTCCAGCAGGGAACACATAACCTGCATCTAAACACGGCAAAATATCACACAAACAGAACACGAGAGACGTTCCATTTTTTAAAAAAAAGAAAAAGAAACTCTATTTGAGAATATCAGTGTCAGAAAATATGAACTGTTTCAAATTTAAAAGGACTGAAAAGACACGACAACTAATTGCAAAGTATGATTCTAGTCTTGGTTCTGCACTGGAGGAGAAAAAAAAATGCCTTGAAAAGGTAACTAGATCAACTGACAAAATTGGAAAAAAGATCACAGATTAGATTAAAAAGTACTGGATCGATACTAAACATACTGTAGTTGATACCTGCATTGTGGTAATGTAAGATGGTATTCTTATTCTTGGAAAATATATACTACCTTATATACAACTTACTCTCAAATAGGTCAAAAACAGAGAGAGTGTGTGTGTGTTCGTATCTGTGTGTGAACAAAAGAGAAAGAGAGACAGAGAGATAAAGACAGAGATAGAGAAAATCTCTATCTATTTGTACACACACTGGATAAATGACAGCTAGCTAGCTAGACAGCATAAATAACAAAGCAAATGGTAAAGGGTATTTTAAAGTTCTATACTAATTCTTAAAACTTTCACATTAAATTATTTCCAAATAAAAAGGTTAAAATGTATTTAGCTTTCTTCTACATATATAAGAAAAGCTTTCTTTTGGATACTTATACATTCTCCCTGAAAACCTTTTTTATGTTATTACTGTTTTCTAGATATTTTCTTACTAGATAGCAAATATATAAACTTTAATATTTGGGGACGCCATCTGAATTAAAAATAACAAAATAATGAAGCTCAAATATAACCTCAGTGCTTAAAAAAAGGCACAAGTAAGTTAATGTAAAATGTTATTTAATAATTTGCCCCCTGATAGATACCACTACTAAATGAACAGTACCAAAAAAAAAAGATGTTATTTAAGGTAACAATTCACCAAAAAAAGATTATGTATTCCTTAAACATTTTACTTAATTCCTATAAATGGACATTCACATAGGTATCTTCTGAAGTAGAACGAAGGATTTTTCTTTGAAGATGGTCCAGGAACTCAGGCTTTCCTCTTCCCCACATCATCTACAAATTCCACTACTGAGTTTCATAAGGAAAAGATTTAAAGACACTGGACTAACGTCTTCGAAATTTGTGAAATCTTTAGAGTTAGCACTCCTGTACCTAAGTCAACAGAAAAAAAATGTTTAGGACATGCTTGTGTTGGGGTGCCTGGGTGGCTCAGTCGGTTAAGTGTCTAACTCTTGATTTGGGTTCAGGTCATGCTCTCGAGGTCGTGGGATGCAGCCCTGCGTCAGGCTTCACTCTCAGCAGGGAATCTGCCTGGGATTCTCTCTCCCTCTCCCTCTGCCCCTTCTCCTGCTCACTGGTGCGTACTTTCTCTCTGAAATAAATAATTTTTTTAAAAAAAGAACATGCCTGGGGGTGCCTGGGTGGCTCAGTGGGCTAAAGCCTCTGCCTTTGGCTCAGGTCATGATCTCAGGGTCCTGGGATCGAGTCCTGCATCGGGCTCTCTGCTCAGCAGGGAGCCTGCTTCCTCCTCTCTCTCTGCCTGCCTCTCTGCCTACTTGTGATCTCTGTCTGTCAAATAAATAAAATCTTTAAAAAAAAAAAAAAAAAAAAGAACATGCCTATATCATATCTTTCCAACACATTTAGCTTGCTTTTCAGAGCAATAACCAGTCTTTTTCTTTATGCACTTATGTCTTATCAGTTTATTATTACTTAATCATATTATTACAAACCTAAGTACGATTAGCAAAAATATGTAGGCAGCCAATAAGCAGCCGTGCATGAGCCTCCTAGAAGGTAGCTGAGGACTGCCAGTCAGTACGCTCTCAGAGGAAGTGGGGGATACCTTTTAATCCACACGTCTATTAAGTGGAGATCAGCTAGGAGTTGTCTGGTAGATATTCAAATGGGGTCACCTCCACCAAGTATATAATGGAAATATTTGTCTCAAACAAGTGAACTAAGCACTGCATGAATAGTTCTTAGTTTGCCAGAAGTGCACAGGGATTAAAGTGACATTTGATCAAGTTTACAGGCAAGTAGGCTCAGCTTAAGAGCTTTCCTGTTTTCTCATAGACCAGCAATATGAGAGCAGGAATGTCTGATGCTAGATAATATAGTTTGAAATGTGTGCCCCAAGTAGTCAAATTTTAAAGTATTTCATAAAAAAATGAATGTACAAATAAAAAGGGAATAACAAGAACATACGACAAGAGGGAAGTTAAAACTCTGACTTTGATCCTCTCCCATAAAATAAATCCAAACATCCATACTTTTGAACATATATGTGTCTCCAAAATGCAGGAATTGGTCTCTTCACAGAAACCATAAAAGAGACTTCAATTTTCCAACAGAGCTTTTGGAAAAATGTGTCAACTGTGAAGACGGTCATATTCTAAAGTGTACCCAGGCATGAAGTCTGGTTTGCCTCACAAAGTTTTAAACCATTAAAAACAAGTTACTCGGTCTTCTAATTTGTGATCACAATTGCATCTCTATCAGAAATACGTACCTATAAAGCAATGATAACTGTCAGGGCACCCAGAATTAACTTCCCTCACCCACCTCTTTCTACCCTCAAGGACTCCAAGGAACAAGTATCCAAGCCCTCTAATAGCTGATCCAAATCAGGACGCATCATACACATATGATAGGTGACAACGAGACATGCAACTTAATGCACTGCCTTGTTCCAACCTCCTCTAGAGGGAACGTGATTAATCTGCCCAATAGATTTCCAACATATAACAGTGTCTGTGAAAGCAAGACAAATAGAAACTCATTCTGCTTGACTCCAGGGTCTCATCTGGCTTCTTCTATACCATGACTTTAAATTTATTATTCATGCTATATTTTATTTCTCCCATAATGAGGAACTGGTGCTCTTCTATGCACAGTGTTTATGGATGAAGAAATTTAATTAAATAATATCTGACAACCTAAGATAACAAAATAAACTGAGTATTTTTTTAATCAGCCCTTAGAAAATATGTCTAAGGATGTAAGAAACTTCAAGTTCACCTCAAAGAGGCTGTCATGAAATCCAAGACAGATAGAAGCTGATGTCCTTCCAATGAACAGTATTAGTGGAGCTAATATTTCACAACATAAAGAAATTCTGATGCTACACATGACTAGATACTTTCATATTCAGTTCTCAAATTATCATATATAGATAGGTATGTATATATGTTTTATGTATGCATATACATAATATATATATCGACATATATGCATACACAAATTTACATTATGTGTGTAATATATAAGCCATTATGTATACATATATAAATATATATATACACACACACATATATATGAACAAAAAGGAGATGCTAATGCTATAAGCACCTCATACTTGACCCACATAGAATCATTTTTAATCACATCCAAAGCACCAGGAGAAACATAATGAAGATCATCACAGCCTCTGAGAGCTCAGCACATTTCTGAGTTGTAGACGACCATCCTCAACACTCTAAGGCAGCCTCTTCAATAGCCTCTGGCGGCTTTGAATCCAAACAGCAAAAGATCATTTAAAAAATTCTTTCTTAAAAATGAGAGGCTCAGTGATTTATATAGCAAATCATACAACATAGCTGCACTATGCCAACAAAAGTAGATTGATTTGTAAAAAGGAAAACCACCTCTTATGATTCAATAAATCAACGAGGATCACTAAGAGCATTTCATGCACATCCACAACATGCAGAGTATTTTGAGAGGTAAAAAAAAACAAAAACAAAAACAAAAACAAAATCATACTACATGGATCTTTCTTCATTCTTTGCAATATGACCTAATAACTTCCTTTTCAAATAAAATGCTTTCAGGACTGATGTTTCTAGAGGTCCCTGGAAGGAGTAAACAATTTGACAAAATGTACTTTTATTCAGTTTGAGAAAACTTCCATTACAGGCCAATAAGGAGATAATGTATTACCTATGTTAATAAGTCATTAGTATTATTATAAAACACTAATGAAAATATTCTGCATATATTATCAGAAAAATTAGTCTTAAGTAACAAGCTTTAAAATGTCTGAATATGTAACTGAAATTATTTTGTTAATTCAAGTTAATTTGGTTAATACTTTTAAGCTGATCACACAATATTGTCTCTGAGCAAGGTTTCTTTCTTTCTTTTTTTTTTTTTTAAGCTAGGTTTCTTAAGAATTATTCCCGATTCTCTTTGCAACTCCTCCCAATACAATTCCTTGGGAAACAATTTAGGTGGATGATTATTCTCTTGTTCTTTCTATTTCAAACACAGAAACTGGCGAGCTCCTTCTTAAATGACTGATGATGTCGTCTGTTGCGTCCCTAGCACCTGACACATGGTAAGTAGTGCCCAGTGCATGTCTGATGAATAAATGAATGAATGAATGAACTGGTACAAAATGAACCAGTGATTACTTCTGCATTTACATGAAGATGACCCTGCTCTCTGCCCTTATGTGATCCTTCATCATTAAATCCTGTAACTTTAAAAGGAACAAAAGTGATGTTACATACTGTGGGTTCCTCAAAATATATCTGGATAGCAAGTTACTCTCAAACTGAAGAGGTTAAAAAAAAATGGTATTAAAAGGAGAAATCCAGAGGCACCTGGGTGGCTCAGTTGTTAAGCGGCTGCCTTTGGCTTAGCTCATGATTCTGGGGTCCTGGGATCAAACCCCACGTCGGGCTCCTTTCTCGGTGGGAGCCTGCTAACCCCACTCCCTCTGCCAGCTGCTCCCCCTGCTTGTACTCTTTCTCTCTCTCTGTCAAATAAATAAATAAAATCTTTTAAAAATATGGAGAAATTCATTCCACCTGTCAGTTCACTTCAGTATACAGTGGTGGTATAAAATGCCTAAGCATAAAAAAATAAAATAAAATAAAATGACTAAGCATAAACACAACTCTAAGGACATCCAAGGTCTAGCAGGGAAGATATAAACATAAATAATAATGCAGGCAGTAATTACTGTCCTGGTTCTTGCTATCACTCTTCCCCAACTAAAGCTCTCAATCAAGTTTATTTGCTCATGTACCAAATAATGTGATGGTGAAGGTTTTCAGCAACCAACACCTTGCTTTCATTCCAAGCACTGGCCAAGACGGCTGGGCAAACGACCTCCCCTCTGTCCGCTCTGCTAGTCCCTCTGTTCAGCCTTGTAGAACCCGCCAAGTGCCTGTCTTCCAAAGCTGTGGCTCCATTCCGTATTCTGGATCTAAGTGGCTTCCCTTAAAGCCACTATATCCCATGCTCCGAACAGTGCTATTCTCCAAAAAAGGCTGCCCCTTTCCTCCGCTTTACTCTTCCATGAGCTAATAACTGGGAGACCAGAAGCTCTGCTCCTAATCATTCCAACTAAACAATGTTTCTACTCTTCACTGAGCCACAGCCTTTCTGGCCCAACTGTTGACTCTGCCACAGAGGCATCTCGGTGGTCCAGCTGCGGGCCAGCCACACCTTTGGCACCACTGGGCACCTTCCTCATCCATTCCCCTGACAGCCTCAAGAAACAATGTGCCCTGGCAGGGCACTAATGTGTCAACCACAGAGACCTGACATTCATAACACTTGCCCTCACCTCCCTCTCCACAAACAGAGTGATAAAAATCACAAATGTCACTAAAATGGAAAAATCAACTCATCTTCAGCACCAAACATCAACTTCAGAGGAAACAGGCTTGATTATACATGCATCAGGGCACAGATGGTAGGCTTCCCTCCTCCTATTCACAAGGAAAAAAAAAAAAATAGCTTCCAAGAAAATATATTATGTATTCTTCCCCATCACCGAAAAGGCAGAGTGATCTAGTGTTTTTGCCTTTAGTGAGTACATGGAAGAGACCTCAGCAAAACGACTACCTGGTCAGACTTTTGGAACAGAACTGGAATCATGATTTTATAAACATCACTCTATTTTCTTTCAATAACAGCAAACAGCCAACAATACTGTAAGTGTGAAAATGACTACAGGACTCCAGCAGCATCATTTTAAAACACCTTTGTCTGGAAAGAAGTACAAAATTAATCGGCAGTCGGCTATTCCGAGCATCTCAAGTTTCACAGTAAGTTTTTGTAGAACCCATGAATTTAGGGGGAAATTTAGGAATTTAGGGGGATCTTAGGGGGAAATTGGCAGGTAGGCAGATGACAGGAAACTATTTGAGGGATTGTTACTTGCCACTCTGACTGCTTAAACAAGATTATGGACCAGAGAGTTCACAAGCTGAGAACACAACACTCTCTTCGTGGGTATTTGTCTAAGTATTCATAACGCTAAGTGCATCCAGAGAGAAGTCAGAATTTTCTCATTCCTCAAAGAAACAGTAATATATCAAATTTAGAAGTACATCCTAAAATGTTCGCTAGTATTTCAAAATGGTCTATGTCCCAGTAAACAGAAAAGAAACTGTAAACTTGGACCTTTATACACCATTACTATTCATTCTTCAAGGTGCTGGAAACTCAGAGTACATTAAAAACCTGATAAACAACTGAACAAAAGTTAGAAGGTGTGCGTGGCTGCCTAGTTTCTTTGGTTCTATCTGTGACCCTGCCCTTTCTTGCCTGAAAAGCCCTGAAACATCTAAAACTGGTCTTGGAGTTGTAAGAGATAAGGGCACTGGGCTACCGGTCCCTCCTCACTCACTCTGCCCTGCCTCTTCTCCCTCCTCCCTCCTACAACCACACCAAGGCCTTGGCTCCAACTTCCTGCCAGTACTTCTCTTCCCTTGACACCCCTACTGTTCCAACATGATCTTCTGGCCATTTTCCAAAATCAATTTCTCAGAAAAGCCTTCCCTCCACCACTCCATCAAAATGGTAAGCATTCCCCCACAAAGCAATACCTCTTATCTTCCTTTCACACATAATTTATTCTTCTCATTAGCAATTTTTCCCATAAAACATAATCACATAGATTATATGTTCTGTTTATTGTCACTTCTCTACTAAAATTTAATCTCTACGAGAGCTGGGATCTATGTCTAATTTGCTCACTACTATACTTCCAATGTCTAAACAATGCCAGATGTACAGTAGGTGTTCAAGAGATATTTCCTGAATAAATGAAGGAATCTACAAAGATTGTTCTTAGACTGGTCTATCAGTCTGCCTTTTTGATGAGCTGTGAAGTCTGTTAAGCTCACCTCACGGGACCTTTGCCTAGCCAAAAGTTCCTGGCATACAGCTTCAACATCCATCCCTTCCTACTTTTCTTCTTCCTATATTCATTATTTTAGGTGTTTTTAAAAATGGATTTTTGGGGCACCTGGATGGCTCAGTCGGTTAAGCGTCTGCCTTTAGCTCAGGTCGTGATCCCAGAGTTCTGGGATGGAGCCCTGCATTGGGTTCCCTGCTCAGTGGGGAGTCTGCTTCTCCCTCACCCTATGCCCCCCCACCTCGTTCCTACTCTATCACTCTCTCTCAAATAAGTATTTCTTTAAAATGGACTTTTATTGTAAGTAACCTGAAATTTTTGTGAAAACAAGCAGAATGTAAAGAAATCAATAAATACAGAAGCAAGATCATGGTCCCCATGAAAGTTTCTCTTTCTGTTTTGCACCTTTTTGCAATCTCTGAATTATATTATAAGCTCACAGAGAGGTGGTTGATACTTAACTGATATAGAAAACAGCCAATTTGTTTATCTCCTTGCATATATAGAAAAGAAGAAAAAATTACATCGGTGCATTCAGTTGGTTCTATTTCTGAGTGTAATTCAAGAAGGTGCTGTTTAAAAGTTAAGCATATAAACCCTTTTAATAGAGTTACAGTTGGCTGGTTATTTTATAGAGAACATCCTTTCCTATCAACTTCATGATACCCCCTAATTAACTACTGTTACTTTGCTAAAGTAGCCAAATTAACATTTCAAGAAAAAAGTTCTAAATAGTCTGTGCCAACGGGGAAGCAAAGCATTCAAACAGAAGAAAATAGTTAAAAGAAGTTTGAAAACAGAATTAAAGGGCAGACTAGCCACACCAAGAATTAGAGTGTTACATGCCTGTAAGAAATAAAAGTACGCAGTTTGGGCACAAGAATATATACACGGACCAATGGAAAATAATATCTCAAGAAAAAGAACACTTCTCTCTCTCTCTCTCTCTCTCTCTCTCTATATATATATATATACACATAAGAGGTTAGTATATGGAAAAGGAGGGTTTAATGGGAAGATTCAGGCTTTCTGACCCTCAAAACCATCACCAACCCCATCTCGGTACTAAAGAGATCCGTGTTATGGATAAGCCCATATGGCTCCTCCCAACCACAGCCAAACATTACATAGTAAGAATGAACTGTACTCAGTAAACGGGTCTTCTAAAATCAGCTCTTGGGGAGAGGCAGTACTCTTTCAATCTTCTACCCCATGTACCAACATAAATCCCAGATTGGGGGCGGGGTAGGGGGAGGACTCCCTTCAGGTTGGAGTGGGGCGCCCCCTCCAGGCAGGGAAGGAGAGGAAAGAAATGAGTCTGGCTTAGGCCCCCAGCTAGACCGGGAGGGCTGAAAGAGGTCTTGCCTGTTAGCCGCCTGGAGCTGCCAGTGTGTGCAGGGTAGGTGGGGGCAGTGCTTCCTGGGGGGGTGGGGGGGTGGCAAAGGTGGAACTGTGGTTTCTATTCACCATTTGTAAAACTGCCTAGACAAAACGTTTTAGAAAAAGATGCTTCACAGACCATAATTATGCATTGCATGATTTTTTTTTAGACCTCTGAGAAAAGAATCACCCATAAAACATCTAAATCTAAAAGTTTAAATTTGTTTTATCATCACGTTTCTCAGGATAATTATGGAAGCAAATTAAGGTGCTAAAGTTAGTCTACGGCTCATCTTTCTTCTCACCTTCAACATCTCTACATCTGCAGAAATTCATCTTTCATATTATTCTAGAGGAATTTGTGGTTCTACCTTTCCAACTGATTGTCTTTCTCTAGCTATGACCAGGATCTCTCTAAACTGATAGTATTTGCTCGCACTGAAACCTCCAACCCACACTGACAATCCCACTGAGTGATCCCTGCCACCTCCCCCAGCCAGAGGCACAACTCTACAGTCTTGTCTTCCTGGTGATCTAACCCTGTTAGGGACCCACAGCCTGGTAAGTAACACATGGCTTTGTTTTAGAGGCTGTATTTTTCTTCTTGCTATAGATAACCATATTCTTAAAACTACTGTTCTATCTTCAGAAGCAGCCTTTTCATAAGACTCATTCATAACTGCTTTGCAATTCTGGAGCCCCCTTCATTATGAACAAAAGACCATCTCCCTATGCAACAAGAAACCAACTTAGTTAAAAGCCCAAATGTCAGAGTGTTTCCATAAGAAAGACTTCATCCCAATGCAATCAGCATGACTGAAGAGTCTATTAAAAAAAAAAACAAAAAAACAGTAAGTGGCATGTTTATGGAGTGACAAACAAGTTGCTAATTCAGCCTATTCAATTCTTATATCTATAAAAATAAATTTTAACTTTGATAAAAACTCAGGATGTCAAAATTCTTTAAAAATGCATCAATCATAACATTCCATTATTTTATTGGTGCAATCAGTAGTAACTATGAAAGCAAAGCAAGAAGGTGTTAAATAACAAATACAGACTGATATTTATAGTTTTGTGATTTATAAAAGATGGATTTGTGGTTATTCACATACAATTTTTTTTCAGTGTAACGACATGTGTTGAAATAATCATCACGCTGAAGCCGGAGACTTCTAGAGAAAATCTTGTCCAAAAGCACCATCTACTGTGTCTCTGGGCAATGGGTTAATCAATTTTAAGAGTTTCTCCCAAATTCTATAGCATTTAATATAATAAACTAAGCAATTTTCATAACAGCTATAATAAGACAATAATGTTCCTTAAACAGTAACCTACATTTCAAAATGTCATTTCTATTGTGAAAGTATACTGAGAAAACGTGCAGAAATCTGCATTAATGGTAACACTGGAACTAAGATTTTTAAACTCATGAAATCTGTTATTTCAACACTAAGAACTTCATCTAGCCACATAAAGCTGCACCTACTTCGTTCCAAGTTGTCTGTTTAGCAGTTCGTTAGATGAACAAAAAAGCCAGTCAAAATTTGATTATAAAATAGCTCAGAAGAAAGTAGTAGTAACAGTTCATAGAAAAAAAATTTTTAATTCTGTTCAACTGACACAGTTTGGTATTTAGTTATATAAACATGATTTATTTTATTTTGTTTCCCTAACAAAAGGAGTGGCATTAAAAAAAAAATTGAGTGCTAAACAATAGTGATTATGATGGTAACAAAAAAATTAGTGAGCAAAAATTTAAGCTATTCTATAATGTGACAAAAGCCAGTCTCTGGCTCATTTTTTTAAAAAAAATTCAAATTTGAGTGCGGCCACATCTGTGAGGTGAAGTCTTTTCTGACTTTTCCAGAAGGGCGGCACCATCCCTCTTCTCTCTCCTATCACTGGGGTACCATGATGGGACTGATCACGCGGAAGGACATCCTCACGTTTGTTGCATTTACTTACTGCCCCTCCTTGCTCCTGAGATCACCAGTAGCCTCACAGGGTCTGATGGAAGAATATCCTCTCCCTCAGGCACAGTGAAATGATAAGAATGTGAGAACCACTGCCTTGAAGAGAGATGTGGATAAGGGAATACATTTAGGAATTCCTCAGAATGGAACCACTCAAAGCTCCAGCTCCATAGTTTAAACTAAAAATCCGTTTTCTGAATTTTTCATTTATTCCTTGGAAGTAAGTCATAGTTTTTGTGGATAAAAGATCAACCAGCACTGAAACTATGGCAACTAAATGTTTCTGACATCTTGGCTGGAATAGTTCCCCACCGACCTGTTATTACATCTGTGTAAGAATAAAACTTATACATAAATGCTTAGAGCAATACTATTCCTTATAGTCCAAAGATGAAAACAATACAAATATGTATCAAATGATGACTAGATAAACAAAAAAGGATAAGTCTCTACAATGAAATATTATTCAGCCATAAAAGGGAATGCAGTGGTGATAAGTGCTACGTAGGAGGCCTGTACACTTTGTGCTCAGTGAAAGAAGACACACACTATTGTAACTATATGATTCCATTTATATAAAAGTGTCCCAGAATAGCAAATCTATAGAGCCAGAAAGTATATTAGTTGTTGCTTAGGGCTTGAGGAGGAGAGAAGACAAAGGGCAATAGGGGTGCCATAGTAAAATACACAAAGTTTCTTTTTGGGGTGCAACATTCTAAAATTTATTGCTGTAATGGTTGCACAACACCGCAAATGTACAAAAAAGTACTCAATCATATACTTTAAATGGATGAGTTGTATAGCATGTGAATTATATCTAAATAAAGCTATGACTAAAAATAAATTACAGTATTTTCTATATTTCTATTTCCTTCTATAGACTTCTCTCCCTGCTTTACTCAGATTTCATCTCTTCCAGTCACCTTTTCACACTAGATCGGAGTAATTCCAAAACTTGTATTTTCCCCTCACCTATTCCCCCCAAATAAACTACATTCAACATGAGGACAACTGACAGGCTCTTCTGTTCCCAAGGCTCTGACAAACGGCTCCTGGACAGCAAAGAGAACAGAACAATCTGCAGCCCAGCTTCACCACACTTGTCTTTTCATGTCATCCTCAATTTTAGATAGCAATCTTTTCGCGGGCGTATGTCATGCTGATTTAGTTTTTGTTTTTACACACCACTAGTAAATGTGCCAAAGGAACAACTTCTTTGTTAGGCAAATTTCACAACCACGAGAGTGGCAAACTCATTATAAACAATGCCACTAAGCCCTGGGAACAATCTAAGACAGAAGCAGTAGTACATACTGGAAGTCTGCTGGGGGCGGGGGGGGGGGGGGGGGGGGGGGGAGGGCCGGGGAGGGCAGGGAATCACCCTTCCACCCACAGCTCCATCAGCTGCCCCGACTCCACCACCCCAAATAACGTACAAAATGAGAAAATATGGTCTTGCTGTCCAACTGAAACTTCAAGATACATCATCTTGATTGCCACACCAATTTCCCCTTCTGAGCCTCTTTCATATAAAGATTTTGAGTGCTTGCCCCTGGAACAGCACCAACATCAGCCTTGATATTTTTCTTAAGAAAAAAAAATATTGTTTGACTTCACTTTTTTTTTTACTTTGTTTGCTTAAATTTTATCGTTTTCATACTGACTTCTGATCATCTTATTCCAAGCTACAGTGAGTCTGTCTGACCTTCTAATTATGGGGATTGCTGAGGAGAGAAGACGGCAGCTCAGTAAGAAAATCAAGAAAACAAATAATCTCCTGAGAGACAGAAAAAAAGAATCTGTGACTTCTAATAATTGCTAGATCTCAAATTCAGTGTGCTGGAAATAGGTGTGCTGCCAATCTACACAAGGACCACAACTTCCCGCCTGATTTAACAGGCACAGGGAGCACCATCTGGATGAAAAATGGCAGCCATCCAGCCATTCCAGTGGAGTCTGGGTACCAAACTCCAAAGGATGAAAACATCCAGCTGGCAATGTGCTAAACAAAGGCTCATCCACATAAAATTCCCCCATTCTTTCTTTTTTCCTCAAGAATTTTACTGCAAACCATACCAGCTTTTGTTAAGAAAGGGGTTCTCCCTTAAGAACAAGTCTAAATAGAAGATATGAAATATCAAGAAAATTGCCTCCCTTCTAGGCTGTGAAGTCCATGAAGGCAGAAAGTATCTTATACATTTTGAGTCTTCAGCTTCTAGCTGTCTGTAACAACCACAACTCTCTCAGCTGTGAATATAAAAAGGAATTTACAGACTCACGTATCTGAAAGATCCAGAGCAGTCTAAGCTTCAGGCAAAGCTAGATTCAGTCCTTTAACAGCCAGTCAAGAAGCCATCTCCCAGCTCACCTTTCCATTCATGCTGTTTTATAAGGAAGCAGACATGTCTTTCTGGTAATAAGATAGTAGTACTTCCAGCCTATACCAGTTTTCCTTCTCACTAATTATAGGTATCTCTCTCCTGACCCTTTTTGGGTCCATGTCCACCTCTGAACCAATCATTATGGCTCTAGAGATAAAATGCATTGGCTAAGTCAGCGCAATTTGCCCACACCTTGAGGAGGAGTATGTGTTGTAAGGTCAGCCTGGAGACAGAGACTGTCAGGAGGGGACTGCACAAAGAACAGACCAAGTGCCATTTCAGAAAAACAGAAAGAGTAGGCAAGAAAGGCAAAAACAGCAGATGTCCATTACAATGTGGTTGTTTGCTTAATTAAATGTAATCACATGTGCAATAGAGACTTTGTCCTCTCATAGACTCTGATTATACTGCTCCCTAGTACACAAATAGATTCTAATGAATTATGTCATGATTAGTAAGGATGGAGGAGGTGGAATGGGACATCAGGTAAACAGTACATGGAGGCAGAGGGAAAACAGCTATCTTTTTAGGTCACCCTGAAGGCTGAAGCCAACATTTTACTCTTAGAGTGTGGTCCCTTCTTTATACTACATACAAAAATGAAATAGAAATATATCAAAGATCTAAATATAAGGGCTAAAACTATAAAATTCTCAGAAAAAAAACACAGGCATAAACCTACAAAACTTGGGATTAAACAATGGTTTCCTAGGTATGATACCAAAACCACAAGCAACAAAAGAAAAAAAAATAGGTAAATTGGACTTGATCAAAATTTTGAAATTTTGTGCTCCAAATGACACTATCAAGAAAGTGAAATGAAACCCAAAGAACTGGATAAAATATTTACAATTAATGTATCTGATAAAGGACTATCAGAATATATTCAGAATATATAAAGAATTCTTGCAACCCAGTAATAAAAAGACAACCCGCTTAAAAATTAGGCAAGGATTTAGGATACATATTTCTCCAAAGAAGATATACAAATGATCAATATCCAAATGAAAAAGGGCTTACCATCATCTGTCATCAGGGAAATACAAATCAAAGCCACAATGAGATACCACTGCACATTCAATCAAACAGCTAAAACCTAATAAGCAATAACAAGTATCGGTAAGGATGTGGAGAAACTGGAATCCTCGTATAATGCTGGTGGGAATATAAAATGTTGCCATCACTTTAGAAAACAGTTCGGCAGTTCCTCAAAAAAAATCACGCGTAGAGTAGCCATATGACCCAGCAATTCCGCTCTTAGGGATGAAATAAAAATCTCAACACAAAAGCTTATACATAAATATTCATGACAGCATTTTTTTTGTAATAACCAAAAAGTTGAAACATCCCAAATCAGTCACAAAAGACCCCACAGTGCCCCAAACAGGCAAAATCTAGAGAGAAGGATTAGGTTAATGGGGAGAGGAGAAAATGGGGAGTGATTCCTAATATACAGGTTTCCTCTGGGGCTGGTAAAAATCCCCTGGAATTAGATAGTGGTGATTGTTACATTACTTTGTGAATATCCTAAAAACCACGGACTTGTATATTAAAAGAGCAAGTTTTATGGTGTAGTGAATTATACCTCAATTTTTAAAAAAAGTTTGAATATGGACTGGATATTGGACATTACTAAGGAATTATTATAATTTTCATAAGTGCAACAATATTACTGAGGTAATGAAAGGCAACATCCCCTTTTATGAAGATGCACACTGAAGAGTGTAAGCATGAAATGACATGATATCTTGGATATGTCAGAATAGGTCAGCAGAAAAAGTGTAGATGATAAAGAATAAAAGTCCCAAATTTTTTGTAGTAGCTGGATAATAGGTATATGTAGGTTCAACACACCCCCTCTTTGCTTTTCTGTGTGTACGAAATTTTTCAAAGTAAAAATCTTTAAGAGATTGTGATAAAAATTTGCATCTCTTATTGTGGAACACACCACGCGGCAATTAGGCCAGCCAGAGCTTTTATAGGGTCTCCAGTGATAATGTAAATACTGAAATACTGAAACCAAGTCATGAAACCCACTCAAAGAAATGGACAAATACTCTCTCTTATTTCCATTACTTCTAGGACATTCCTTCCTAAGATATTTCCTCTTATTAACCAAAACCATATTTTAAGACAGTATTTTCCAAAACTATACTCCCAAATCAGGCAGTCCTCAAAACATTAGCAGATGTTCTCAAACAAAGTGTTCTACTGTCAAGTAAGTTTGAGAAACACTGGGTCAAATAAAGTTAATATATTTACTACACTAATTCTCAGAGTTGTTAATACGCTCAACTGTACTATGAGTCATCCAAAAGGAGCTATAATATACCTAATTTGGGAAACTCATGTAAACCCCTGAGTTATACAGCATATCTAGTAAGCTCATGAAATACTTCTCTTGCAAACATTGGCAGAGAATCAGAATCATTTCTGAGCCTGATATTAATAAAATTTTGTGTCTTTTCTTTAAGATCCACCCTGAACTAGAGTTTATGAAATGCTGACTTAGATGTAAGAAAGATTCCACTTAAGAAAAGATATTTGAGCCGAATCTGGAAATCAGAGAAGCTAACCAGGCAACACTGTATTCAAGACAAAGGGAATAACAGACACAGGGATGCAAAAGCAAAGGGACCCATGAGGCATTTGGGAACTGAGAGTCGCGTCCTATTACTAAAAAGGGGATAAATGAGGGGATAAGGATTGGAGGAAGATGCTGCTGAGGGGGCAGGAAGGGGTCAGACAGAGAAGGACTTTGCTGGGCTATAAAGTCTGGAAAGCCACTGAAGGACTAAACAGAGGTGTTCTGTAGTCAAATTTGTAATTCCTTTTGGTTTCCCCGAGGAGATACACATCTACCCAAGGGCACAATGATCTGCCCTGAATAAGTCACATGTGCACATCAGATTTGATTTGCTAAATGAAGCAACTTCCTCTTCCATTTCTACAACTATTTAAACTTCAGTCGAGGCTACCGTTCCAACTCACCCTACTGTCAGCTCTACATTCAGACATTTGTGACTGTCTGCCTTTAACATTCTCCTGCACACAATTCTCCTGTATTGCAGACGCGGGAAATACTTCTCCAGAATCTCTTGTTTTCCTCTTAAGCTTGGATTTCTAGAAAGAGGAGAAAGCTTCCAGGATACACTGCCACTTGAAAGAATTTCCCCCTCATTACTTAAAAGCTGCTCTGTAGTCATTTCCTGTGTTGCGTTTTCAATTATCAACCCTGACTGCAGCTGAGGTTTAAAACTGTCCTCTGCTGCCTGGCTAGGGACTTGCTTTTTAACCGGTTTGTTTGCCATCCATTGTGCTTATAGATAGATAGATAGGAAGGAAGGAAGGAAATGAAAGAAAGAAAGAAATTAATTAGTTACAGATATTTTAAAATCTTTTTTTTTTAAGATTTTATTTATTTATTTGACAGACAGAGATCACAAGTAGACAGAGAGGCAGGCAGAGAGAGAGGAGGAAGCAGGCTCCCGGCTGAGCAGAGAGTCCCATGTGGGGCTCGATCCCAGGACTCTGGGATCATGACTGGAGCCGAGGGCAGAGGCTTTAACCCACTGAGCCAACCAGGAACCCTTAACATCTTTTGATTTAACATGAAGTCTGGATTTCTTGAGAGCCTTGACATTTTTAAAGACCTGATAATAATGAGCTTGGATTTGCTGCAAGGTACACACAGCTACAGATAAAGGATAAGCCTTCCAAACACACAAGGCACCCTACCCACCCTGCGCTCTGTGCATTTGTTTACATTCAGGCACTGTGGACTCTGATGCCTGGTTTTACTTTTGTTAAGTAGGATTATGCTGATCTAATATCATCCCCCCAATGCAGTTTATCAAATTAAATATATAACATGGGATAATTAACAAATAAAAAGAATACCCACCAATTAAAAGGAACAAGCAAACCGATTTCCCAGGCATCTGGTGGACACAATTACATAAAATGCAGTCAGTACTGCAGCTGAATCATGACCTGGCCTAGGTAAAACACGGCTTCATACTCTTTTACCTAAGGGGAAAATGTTAGACTTCTAAGACAGAGCTAAGCTGATCCTCAGCTAAGATTTACCAGAACTTATGAGAATTACCCCCAAAAGTAGAGTCCTTTCAAATAGCTTTACTCTTCAGATCTGCACATTTTCTCTCAAGCACAGAACAGGCCCCAAGCACAGAACAGGCCCCAGGTTTCGAGGCTCTTGCTACGGGGTTATCAAACTCATCCCTGTAGGTCATGCCCAACAGAAGATCAAGGCCATAAATCATTTAAAAGTCATAAACTTTATCAAACGTATTAAGTTCCTATCTCTTTCGAAAAGAGCAAAGAAAACATTTTATACTGGATGTGAGCTTTCCTAGTGCCATCAAGCTGTGGAGAAACAAGGCAGACTTGAGGATTATTTGCTTGTTCTTTTTTGCCTTCAGGAGGAGGGCTGTCTGTGATAATCCAATGTTATAATCATCAGATTAGCATATAGCACAGAGTAAAGGCAACCAAAATTTCATCCGTGGGGTTGTCCATTTTCTGATGGAAAGAGAAGAGTCACCTTGTGGTCTGTGTGCTTTTTCCTGTCCCTTGCTTTGCTGCACAATGAAGTTCAAACACGGTGCTCTGATGGGGATGAATCTGTCACAGATTCAGATGGTTACAGAAAAATATCTAAGATCCTTTGAGTTCTGTGCCACATAAAGTTTGGAGAAATAAACTGCTATAGTCCTTGCAAAAGTAAACAATCATACAGGAGAAAATACGTGCCTCTTGACCTATCTTTGCAGCTCATCCCCTCCTGAACAGTTCTTCCTTTAATATTCATTGGTTCAGAACTAGTACCGTTAAGAGACTTCTGTTGACTTTAACCCTTCCTTACCCATTTGAAGACCATTTTTTCCCCTACTTTCTACTACATTATGAATTACTTGAAGGCTAAAGCCACATTTGTGTCATTCACTATGTTCTCAGAACCTAGCACAGCACCTGACACAATGCAGAATGAATGAATGAATGCTCTTAAATACTATTAACACAATTTAAAGCAACAGAGAAAAAAACGCATTTAGAAAGTTTTTACACCAAATGTGAGACATAAAAAGACGTGTTACAAAAAACATATTAGAAAACATTATATTTTAAAACCCTCCAGATGGATACTGTAAACAATTTCCACTAGCGTCAGACTCTAAAAACTAAACACTTCCTTAAAAGCAATTTCTATCCTGGGAGGCCTGGGTGGCACAGCAGCTAAGTGTCTGACTCTTGGTTTCAGTTCACAGCATGATCTCAGGATCCTGAGATGAATCCCTTCATCAGGCTCCGAGCTCTGCATGGAGTCTTGAGATTCTCTCTCCCTCTCGGTCTGTCCCTGTCGATCATGTCTCTCTCTCTCTCTCTCAAATAAATAAAACTTAAAAAAAAAAAAAAAAGTATTTTCTATTCCCCAGAGAAAAGGTCTATAAAATGAAAGCATTATCAAGGAGCTCTTGAACCATGAAAATGACAGAAATTTGTTTTGCTTTCCATTAAGGGTGACTGAAGGTTGTTATGAATTTTTAGAGAGACACTCTGAATAGAAGAGTATGACCAAAAATCTTAAGCAGAAATTTGGCTAATAAAAATTCAAAGACTGGGAATAGCTCTAGTTTCTTATGTTACAACAACAAACAAAAATAACAATAGACTTTCTTCAGAAATCAGAAGCAGAAAGCATTAGGGGCACCTGGGTGGCTCAGTTAAGCGGCTGCCTTCAAATCCAGTCACAATCCCAGGGTCCTAGGATAGAGCCCCACATGGGGCTACTTGCTCAGCAGGGAACCTGCTTCTCCCTCTGCCTCTGCCCCTTGGCTCTTGCTCTCTCTCAAAGAATAAAATCTCAAAAAAAAAAAAAAAGAAAGAAAGAAAAAGAAAAAGGCAGCAGCAGCAGAAAGCATGGACACAGAGGTGCTGAGATGAAAAACAGTGATTGAAAAAAGGATAGATGAAGATGCTGGCAGGTGTTCAGCTGGGAGGTAACCCAGATGAACTGTGGCAAAAGCTGAATCTGGTCAAACAGCTGAAAGCAGAGGAGCCCAGATTCAAACCATGATCACTTGGGGCCAAAGTTGCTCCATTTTTCAAACTCACAAGCAAAATCACAAGATGACTGTTTAAATCACCTCTCTAAACATAATTCCTCTTCTGCACTTGGGCTTTAGAAAATTAGAAGGCAACTTCCAATACATGACTCTAACAGCTCATGGCTGCACAGCACCTACTATGGTCCAAACACCGTAGTAAGCACTTTGTGAGTATTAGCTCATAGCATCCTTGAGCCTGTATGTGGAGTAAACGTGATTTTACTGTCTGGGAAGCTGAGGCACAGAGAAGCTAAGCAACAGCAGGGTCACTCTTGCAGTAGATCCTGGGGGTCTTCTATAACCAGTACGCCACACCGTTCAAATCAAGTGTTGACATGAGAATCACCTCAGGTGCACAGAGGGATTCTGTAACTGCCCAGGCCAGTCTCTGGCTTCTCCAGGGGCGCCTGTCATAGGGAGCGTGACTCGTGTCTTGCCAGCACAGCACGGCCTCCCTGCTCGATGCTGGTCAGATTAGCTTCTCAGGGTCTCAGCTTGGACAACTGTAAAATGACTAGCTTGTGATAAATGGTATCAGAATTTCTTCAAGTTCTAGATGTCTGTGGTTTAAATCAGCAGCTTACTTTATACCAATACTCCTAACTACCAAACACATAAAATTTGGATAAGAACAGTGATCTCATTTGTTGAGTAGTAAATATAAATTAGTAATAACCTAAATGAGCAAAATACATCACCCTGGTTCCAATCACCCCAACGTTACTGGTTATTTTCCCAATTTCCCTAACTTAGAATCATAAGTTTGATTTGTCTTCCTCAAAGCACTAACATAGTTGGTTAAAATGAAAAGCACAAACTTCTTGTATGAAGTAAAGTGACCTCATGGAGATCAGGGCCAACTTTTCTTACTCCTTTGTGAAATATAATTGTGTTTTTCTTTCCTGGAAGTGGTCTAAGACTCTTGCCAGACAGAGCTCTAGCAAAGAGCATATTTAATCCTATTGTAATGCGGGAGAGGGCTTTGCTGACTCCTAGGGCAGCTGGTGCAGTTGCTCCAGACCCCAAGACCCCGCCTAGAGCAGCTGGAGGCCCGTCCTGCAGTAAGAGAGTAGTCTCCTGCACACAAGCATCAGTACATTTATAACCCGCCCAGACCTTCATTGACAACAGAAGATTTGATCCCAGCAGCCGTGGCTATAGTAACAAAAATCAGGCTTCAAAGTGAAGAATGCTTTATGGTCTCAGCACACAAGGAAGGGCTAGAAATCCTTGATTAACCAGTCACCATAAGCCTTACCATGATAAGACACATCATACTAACCTGGGTAATAATCCTGAAGTTTGGGTTAATGCCCCTGGACAAAGAAGGCATGCGGTTAAATACAGAGTTATCTGAGTATTTAGAGTTCAAGACCTTATCCAGTTAGAGGCCCAATTTCACTCCTAAGACTAGCACACATTCCAAGCAACTTGTCACAACAGGTTCTAAGAATAAGACGAAGCCAAATGCTGCACTAGGCCCTCCATGTACAGCTGCAAAGGCCACGTACTGCACAGTTCCAGGGGGCACACTTTACATAAACCATCCACCAGTATTGTCCCTTGGAGTTGTGCACTACAGCTGCCCTCAGCACACTTTTAAAATAACAACAAAGCTAAAAAAGGAGCCGCAGTAGCCACAAGCACCTTTTGCCAACAGAAATTGCACAGAAGTATTTTAGTTCTTTATTTCAGCTTGAGTAGACCTCAAAGGACAAATCTCAGCCTCTGAAAAGTTTCTGTAGGACTCCTGTAGCAGACACAGACTTCAACTTGCCTGTGTCCTAACATTTCTCAGGAATCACTGGGAAATGGCCCAGTAACCAGCATCAGTTCGGTCTCTAGGTGCCAGCTGGTATGGCCGAGAGCATCTCACGCAGGGGCTTCACTCCATGGTTCTGCCAGTATCTACTTACTCAGGCTCAAGAGCCAATGTTTTGCAGCTGGGCTAATAAGAAAATATTCAGGAAACAGGAGCACTTTCTCCTAACTGATACATGCACCAGATAAGTGAGGGTGAAGGTTAGTGTGCATTTCCCCAACGGGCTTAGTCGAATTTCACTAAATCAACCCAATTAGGGAAGGTCATTCAGACTTATGAAAGTCTTAACAACAGAGCATGTTATATTAACGGCTGTTTTTTTTTTCTGTTATCTGAAAAAATTTGAGCTAGGTCTTTCAAAGTCCATTAAATTGATCACAGGTTTTAAATCACAAATCAGAAAGAAAATATACACTTACCTGAATTATATTATAGTGAAGTTGTATGTATATTATATATCAATAAGTGTTATTTTACCTACTAGTCTGTACGATTTCTGACACCAGAAGTTCTCTTCTATCTCTCCACTGCACTTAGCACAGTGCTAGGAACACATTAATTTATCACTTAGTGGATGCTTATCAGGTACCAAGCATGTATCTAAGTATGTCATGTGTACTAATACATTCAATCATCAAAGCAATGCTTATGAGGAAGGCAAGACTATTATTCCCACATTACAGAAGAAGAAACTGAGGCTTAGAGAAGTTAATGTAAACTGCCTGAGACACTGAGCTAGTAAATAATAGAGCCAATATTTGAATCTAGGGAGTCTCATACTAGAATCTATGCTCTTGGCCATCACACTATTCTTTCTCACCTTTCTATTAATCAATAAATGCTGCTGCAATTTTCATGCATGGTTCCTCCATTACAAAAGTACTTTGAGCCATTCTCTTCTCCTAAACAGAGGAACATATACTTTATGTCATTGATGCCACTAATTTACTTCTTGTCACTGATGCTATTAATTTCTTGGAATAATCTGTGAAAGCTCAACAGTATTTCACAAAAAGTTCCCAATTAGTGGAGTCCAAGTTAATATGGTTGTACTTTTACTATAAGGAGTCAATCAAAGGTTCATCCCTGGTGAAAAATGATATTGATAACAGAAGAAGCCATCTATGATGTGTAAGAGCAGAGGGTACATGGGAACTCTCGGTACCTTCCTCTCAATTTTACTGTAAACCTAACACCAAACAAAAAGTCTTTGAGGTGGGGGGGAGCGGGGAGTCAACCCAGAAGATTTACATAAACATACACATGCACAGACCCAAGCTCCAGAATTCCATCCCATCTGAGGACCCCACACTGCTCAGTCTGAACCACTTGAAACCTTCCCACATCTCCATGTAGCCTTCTTGGAACCATTTCTGCTTTATAACATTATTTGCATAAGCTCCTTAAAGACAAAAACAATACATATACTTTTAAGAGCTTCTTAGCACCTAGCACCAAAAATATATAATAGGAAATATCTGGATAAAACAGGGGAAATTAGGAAAATATATCACAAGTGTGGGGATCTTTATCTCAGAACTTTTTCTTTCTTTTTAGATCAACTATGCTGTAATTCAGAGTTATATTCTTAGAGGCCAAAATACATCATAACCTTATTTTAATAACATCATTTCTGGCAACATTTGCAGAGTTAAACTATGTGTACTTTTAAGAAGTAGTTTCAGACTTCTGTCGTCTCAGCAAGAAAGGTCTATTTATCGAACGACAAAAAAAAACCATATTGCCTTAAAATTCTGCTGTTTCTTGCAGACAGATCAGCAGGGAGGCATGTAGTCTAATCCTTTAGGGTCTGAACATAGTAAGGTCTAGAAAAGTGCCATAAACCAAAAGAGACTGCCCTGTCTCAAGTTCATAAATTTTCCCCACAGCTATCTTGAATACTTATTCAAAAGTACAAATTCTTATTTCAACTGATAGTCTACCAACAATCTGTAGACCCCTACTATCCACATTACACTGGGAATACTATTTATAGAAATATATATATAGATAGTTAGATAGATAGATAGATAGATATTGTTTTTTCCCCAAACAAATGTATAAGAAAGATATAAGAGGAAGAACATCATCCATTTTTTAATCCCACACACACATGCAGGAGTGTAAAAACAAGAACTGATTATTTTTTTTTTAAATGTTTTGTGTGGTACTGAAGGAGGATACAAATCCACTATTACTGCTGTCTTGAATCTACACTTCACTGCAACCCTAATTCAGTAGTGAACGGAAACCACAAGAAAAAATAGAAAACTGAACACATTTATCAAAAAATAAGCACCCTTGCCTCAGAAATGCTAAACACAGAGTAACCACAGGACCCAGCAATCACTCCTAGGTATAAACCCAAGCAAAATGAAACCACATGTCCCCTCCAAAACTTATACATGAATATTTACAGGATTATTCATAATAACCAAAAATGAGTTAACGACCCAAGTCTCTACCAACTGAGTGAATAAACAAAATGTGGCATATCCATGCAATGTAATATTATTAAACCATAGAAAGGAATGAAGTACTGATAGATACTTCCATGAGGATGAACCCTGAAAACACTATGTTAAAGGAAAGAAGCCAATCACAAAGACCATATTGTACTATATGGTTACATTTATGTGAAACCTTCAGGATAGAGAAATTTGTGGAGAAAGAAAGTAGGTTCACATGGTTGCTAGGAGATACAGAAGACTGCTAGGGGGTATGGGATTTCATTTAGGGTGATAAAAATACTATAAAACTTTGATATAATCAGAAGAAAACATCAGACAAACCCAAACTAAGAGGTGTTCCACCAAAAAAACTGATGTCACAATTTGAACCAAAACTATATCCTGTGAAAAAAAAAAAAAAAACTATATCCTGTGATAAAACAGAGCAAATGTGGACTAACTCTGTGACTTTGGCTGAGTTACTTAGGCTCCCTGGGCCTTGGATCCCTCCAAGTAAAACAGGAGCTCATGGAGTTGTTATAAATCATAAAAAATTAAATATCTAATGAAATCTCTAGCACAAAGTAAACAGATGAATCAATTTTTATTTTCACTGTTTTTGCTGCATCTGCCAGGATGTTAGATAAAACCTAAGGCAAGACTTTAGGAGCCAAACGGCTCACTTGGGCTACGTTGTCCAATACAGCAGTTATTAGCCATGTGTGGTTATTTAAATTTAAATCAATTAAAATTAAGAGTTCAGTTTCTCAGTCCCATAAGCCACATTTCACATGCTGAGTAATCACTAATGTATAGTGACTATAGTACTGGACAGAGCAGATCCAGAAAAATACCAAAAAATGAATTTCTGTAGATCTAGAGCATTTCTACCATCACTTAACTAAAGACCTAAAGATACATAAATGAACTATCATGTTAAACTTTACATCTAGCTTTGAACTTTTACATGGAACTTAAGAAACTGCTAGCACAGGGGCACCTGGGTGGCTCAGTTGGTGAAGCATCTGCCTTCAAATCAGGTCATGATCCCAGGGTCCCAGGATTGAGCCCCGCATCAGGCTCCAGTGGGAAGTCTGCTTCTCCCTCTCCCTCTGCCACTCCCCTTGCTTGTGCTCTCTCTCTCTGTGTCAAATGAATGGATAAAATGAAAGAAAGGAACGAACGAACGAACTGCTAGCAATAACAAAAGTTCTGTCATGACAGTAGTAAGATGGAGGGAAAAATCAAGTCACTGGAAAATTGCCAAATATATCTCAAACAAGAAGAACAAAACCCAATCAAACTGCAACCAAAGTCCTTACTCCAGTGAACAATCCAGGCTGTCAAATGAGCCCATCCAAAGCGTAGAAGTATGAGGGTTTACTACTATGGAAAGAAAGAGAGAAGGAATTCAGTAAATGAGCAACAGTGATCTTTGTAATCCACCAAATGTCTGTGACATCAATTTCTCCTCCATAAATTATTTTTTGGAAAATATCTTTCTCTGCAGCTATTTCCAATTCCCACGTTATCTGTTGGTGTCAACACAGGAGGCTTACATTTAAATCTCCAAGAGCAGTGAAATGTTGTGTCATATTTTTGCCATTAATTTCCTATGAAACCAAAACAAATATTTTATAAATATAAACCATCTTCTTGGTTATGATTTTTATTAATAATTGTAGGAAATTAGGGGCACCTGGATGGCTCAGTGGGTTAAACCTCTGCCTTTGGCTCAGGGCATGATCTCAGGGTCCTGGGATCAAGCCCCACATCGGCGGGGAGCCTACTTACCCTTCTCTCTCTGCCTGCTGCTCTGCCTACTTCTGATCTCTCTCTGTCAAATAAATAAGATCTTTAAAAAAATAATAATAATAATAATAATCTTTGTAGGAAATTAGAAAGCCATTCCTTAATGTTTCTCACTTTTATTATCACACCGGATGCTTTGAACTTCAAGCAGAATGTTGCAGGCTGGAACG
Source organism: Neogale vison (assembly GCF_020171115.1). Classification (NCBI taxonomy): domain Eukaryota; kingdom Metazoa; phylum Chordata; class Mammalia; order Carnivora; family Mustelidae; genus Neogale; species Neogale vison. Next base: position 158,330,710 of record NC_058094.1, on the reverse strand, counting down.
GTTGCATGAAACAGGAAAAACCAGATCAAAAAGCTTAGCCTAAGTGCTCTTCAGAAACATGAAGGAGAAGCACCTGTCCACTTTCATTTAAGTTAAGGAAGATTCTGGGCCACTATGTGTGCTGTCTTTAGGTTCGGATACAAAATGATGAGTCCAAATCTATGATGGAATATTGAATAATAATTAAAATATCCCTCATTGCAACTCAAATGCTTTCACATACAAGATACATTACCTCCACAAGGGAGCTAAATGGAGCCCTCAAAAGAAAAGGGCGAGCACTTGGCTTTAAAGTGAGTGCACTCTGTCTGCCTTATTCTAGCTGGAATAGAGCTAGTAATTATGCCTGCAAGTTGCAAGGCACTTTCCCCTGGGAAGCTTTAAGTGCTTTAAAAACATGGGCTAATCCACCTTTATAATATCCCCAGGCAGCAGAGATAGGCTTGGTACTCCCTAAAACACAAAAAAGTTGAAGTGATTTTCTTGAAGTTACACCACTCAGGAGTTTCGAGATGGGAATTTATATATTCTGGCTCAGCACCCACGTACACTGAACCAGTAGATGTAAACAGACCACTGGAAACCCTGAGGGGGTTTCAGCATGAGTCAAAGCCTCAGAAGAAAGGCTGGCAGATTCCCAAGATGTGGGACCCCCTGGCACAATTATTGGTGGCCACAGGAAGTCCTGAAAGAATGGCTCTTTGCTTACTCAAGAGCAAGGAAGAGCCACATTAACATCCCAAAGATGTGTCCATACACGAGATATGCATTTGTAATGTGCTTACTTCCCTCAATTTGAAATCAAAGTCCCTGAGTAAATTGTTCATATAAAATCACAAAACAGTTAAGTATTTTCTACTTGATTTAGTAGATCGGGTATTCAGTTTGTATTTCAACTCTAATTCTCAGGTTCTCCATAAAACTATGTGATTAATTAGGTGATTAATTCAGCCTCAGTGTGTCTGGCAACAAAGCCAGTATCTGCCCTTGGCTCTGACTAATTCAAAGAAACCCCTTTTCAGGGTTAGAGACCGGACTTCACATCAGAGAACGGGTAGCTTACTTGAGAAATACTTCCTTTTCCTGTATTGTCTTTTGATGCTATGTCCTCACCTTATCAGCTGCACCACTGTAACAGGACGAGAACTGAACATGGACAGAGACAAAAATCGTGTTTTTCCTACCTATTTACAAAAAAACCCCAAAACCTGATAGACCCTCCCAATCTCCACTTACCTCTTAAATACTGGGACCACGACTTCAAAACTTACATCCACCCAAAAACCGGCACACAAATGTTTATTAGCAGCTTTATTCGTACTTGCCAACATCTGGAAGCAACCAAGATGTCCTTCAGCAAGTCAATGGTTAAACAAACCATGATACATCCAGACGGTGGAATATTATACAGCAATAAAAAGAAATGAGCTATCAAGGCCACAAAAATACAAGAAGAAACCTTAAATGCATATTGCTAAGTAAAAGAGGCTGATCTGAAAAGACTACATACTGGATGACTCAACTTCATTTAAGATTCTAGAAAAGGCAAACCTATGGAGATGGTAAAAAGATCAATAGTTGGCATTCAGGGGAAGGGGCAAGGGGATGAACAGGTAAACCACAGAGGACTTTTTAAGGCAACAAAACTACTCTGCTTGATGCTGTAACAGTGGATACACATCATTATACATTTGTCAAAACCCACAGAGTGGACAACACAGTGAACCCTAATGTGAACTACAGACTTCAGTTAATAATACTGAATTAATATTGGCTCATCAATTTTAACAAATGCACTACACTAATGCAAGATATTAATAACAGGGGAAACTGGGAGGGTGTGAGTTGATTTGAGAACTAATTTCTGTTTGATTTTTCTGTATACCTGAAAGGAACAGTCTAGGAGTTTAAAACAAAAACAGCAACAACAACTGGTAGCCCTTCCAAAACTTCACAGGCATCTTAAATCCAGGGACACATACAGAAAACCGTATTTGATTGACAACACTTACAGTAAGTTTACCTTTTTAGTGAATATAATGAGTTCTGAAAACCACACTTCTGGTTATTTACTTTTTTTAGAAAGACTCTACACCCTCCTTGATGCTGTTTTATTAATAAATATTAGCTTTTCAAGCTTCTGTGGACAAAGCTAATGTACAAGTAGAAAGAATAAGCGACAGATCTGTGAATTGCCAACTACATTTCAGAGTAATCCAACCATTTCACGTCCCAGACTCTCTCTTCAGTCACCTGGCTTCTTGAGTACATTTCATTTGTTATGATTAGTCAAATTTTAACCTATACTCTATTCCCTGAGAGCAGAGACCATGTCTTAGCTATTCTTTATCCTCTCTCCAGAAGAGACTGTGGGGATGGAAGGAAGGAAGGAATGCCTTACAAGTATTTCCTCCCATCAGTCTCAACAGGAAACACAAGATACACTCAAACTGGGTATAATACATTCAAATTGAGTTTCATCAAGAAATAACTTTCAAAATCAGTGGCTGGGTGGGTTAAGCATCTGCCTTTGGCTTAGGTCATGATCCCAGGGTCCTAGGATGGGGCCCCACATCAAGCTCCCTGTTCAGCAGAAAACCTGCTTCTCTCTCTCCCCCCCACCCCTCCCATGTGGGCCGTCTCACATACGTGCTCTCTCATGTGCATGCACTTGTTCTAATAAATAATTTTTTAAAAGTAAAATAAAGTTGGGTAGGATTAGTGATACTGAAGGAATAATCCTTACCCCCTCTGTGCTAGACGGGTCAAGGGGTGAGCTGATATCTGGAATTTAGAGAGAAAGACAGAGAGGAGACCATGGGTGGACTGGAGGAGGCAGGGAGTGCTATGGAGCCAACAGGCCAAGACTTAGTAGAGAAGAGCTGGAGGACCAAATACCCCGAATCACTCTCTATCTACCCTCAGATCTCCAGTGTTCTCCCACTGGGTCTCTCCAGTGGTCAAATCTGTCTGGAAACCCCAAAGCGCAAGGGTGTTCACTGGTATAATCCACACAGGTCAGCCACCCAGGGCACAAAGCAGTCTGGAGAAGAAAGGAGAAGGGACCCAGGGAGTAAACAAAGCATACCTGGCACATCCCAGAACACACGCACACAAGCATGACACAAGCGCACACAACCTTCCCCTCTACTCAACTGGAGTCTTTAGACTCACACTCTGTAGGTGTGCAGCCTCAGACCTCTGAGCCTCAGATTCACCACTCGCGAAAGAGGACTCAGTAGAGGAACTGTCTAAGAGTTGTAAGGATTAAATGAGACAACATAAAATGCTTAGTGCCTTCACAGTGGAAGCATCACAGAGTAATGATGCCCAACTGCACACACTTAAGCACAGTTTCTATCACAACATCTCACACTTGTTTTGTCCCATAGCCATTCAGTATATGTGTTCTATGTCCCCAGGTACATAGGATAGTCTTTGAAGACAGGCCAGAGATGGGTCATTTTACTCCTTTGCTATCCCCCAATGTGCCTACTTGATAAAGCATTGTGTAAACAGGGCAGCAAGATAAATATTTACTAAAAATCAACAACAACAAAACCCTACAAAACCCCTCTACTAAAGGTATAAAGGTTTAATGAATTTATTCACCTTTAGAACAGAAGTATCGCTAATGAAATGAGTAGCTGTTTTCTTCTGGTCTAGAAAATACTCACTTTTTTCATATGTTAATATAATTATACTTCCTCATGCAAAAAAAAAAAAATCTCCTTATATAAAATTCAAGTAATTCAGCAGATACACCTTTTCAGCAACTGCTTCAAATTTTAATATGTGCAAGGAAACAGTTAAAAAATCAAAAGACAACTGACAGAATGGGAGAAGATATTTGCAAACGACATATCAGATAAGGGACTAGTGTCCAAAATCTATAAAGAACTTAACAAACTCAACACCCAAAGAACAAATAATCCAGTCAAGAAATGGGCAGAGGACATGAACAGACGTTTCTGCAAAGAAGACATCCAGATGGCCAACAGACACATGAAAAAGTGCTCCATATCACTCGGCATCAGGGAAATACAAATCAAAACCACAATGAGATATCACCTCACACCAGTCAGAATGGCTAAAATCAACAAGTCAGGAAATGACAGATGCTGGCGAGGATGCGGAGAAAGGGGAACCCTCCTACACTGTTGGTGGGAATGCAAGCTGGTGCAACCACTCTGGAAAACAGCATGGAGGTTCCTCAAAATGTTGAAAATAGAACTGCCCTATGACCCAGCAATTGCACTACTGGGTATTTACCCTAAAGATACAAACGTAGTGATCCAAAGGGGCACGTGCACCCGAATGTTTATAGCAGCAATGTCCACAATAGCCAAACTATGGAAAGAACCTAGATGTCCATCAACAGATGAATGGATCAAGAAGATGTGGTATATATACACAATGGAATACTATGCAGCCATCAAAAGAAACGAAATCTTGCCATTTGCGACAACATGGGTGGAACTAGAGCGTATCATGCTTAGCAAAATAAGTCAAGCGGCGAAAGACAACTATCATATGATCTCCCTGATATGAGGAAGTGGTGATGCAACATGGGGGCTTAAGTGGGTAGGAGAAGAATCCATGAAACAAGATGGGATAGGGAGGGAGACAAACCATAAGTGACTCTTAATCTCACGAAACAAACTGTGGGTTGCTGGGGGGAGGGGAGTTGGGAGAAGGGGGGTAGGGTTATGGACATTGGGGAGGGTATGTGCTTTTGGGTAAATTGGAAGGGGAGGTGAACCATGAGAGACTATGGACTCTGAAAAACAATCTGAGGGGTTTGAAGTGGCGGGGGGGTGGGAGGTTGGGGTACCAGGTGGTGGGTATTATAGAGGGCACGGCTTGCATAGAGCACTGGGTGTGGTGAAAAAATAATGAATACTGTTGTTCTGAAAATAAATAAATTGGAAAAAAAATTTTAATATGTACAAACTATAAAGCATTCCCACTGGAAATAATAAGAAAAAGAGAAAACTGGAGTTGAGAGAAGGGAAAGAAAGCAGATAGCAGAGCAGGAGTCTCCAGAAAGAGGGAAAATAAATGCAGGTCCCTAGCTGCCCACTAGTAGGCAGTATCTAGGACGACAGAGCCTCAAAACGCAGGTGCTCAGGAAGACCAAGTAGAGTAAAGGAGAGAGGATATACACTCCTTTGTTCTGGGAATGAATGAATAAAAGTACTGGTTTTAAGTAGACTGAAGGAAACTACTCAGGCATCTCAGATAACTTGCACCTCTAAGACCACTATGGAAACAAGGAAGTAGGCATCCTGAAGGCTTATTCATAGGTACAAATTCATAAAATGAAGTCAACGACTATGAGCACTAAAAATCAGAAAAGCACCGGGGCACCTGGGTGGCTCAGTGGGTTAAGCCTCTGCCTTCGGCTCAGGTCATGATCCCAAAGTCCTGGAATGGAGTCCCGCATCGGGCTCTCTGCTCGGCAGGGAGCCTGCTTCCTCCTCCCCCCTGCCCTCTCTCTCTGCCTACTTGTGATCTCGCTCTGTCAAATAAATAAATAAAATCTTTTAAAAAACAAAACAAAAAAAAACACAGAAAAGCACCAAACATTCGGACAAAGAACAGAAGAAGAACAGTGGCCTCTATCTATGACCTTGCAAGAAACAAAACTTAACCGCGAACAGGTCATAGTAATTAAGAGGGATGATGAATCCAGAAACTTGAGGAACTTTTAGTCAGTGGGAATGCAGAAACCTGAGACATTTGGTATTTTAAACGGCAAAGGTTTAACAGAAGAAAACTATTACACAAGTGTAGGGAGACTGGAAGAATCAAATGTAAACACAGAGATAACCTCAATATTAGTAACTGCTAGAAGTACCTACAACCTTGGGACTGAAGAAGTAGAAGAAGGAAGATGTGGAGTTACCAGAACCCATGTGCCCCAAGAAGGGGCTGGTAAGAGAGTGCAAGGAGGGTGGAGGGAACAGACACACAACAGCATGACTGACCCTCAGACCTGGGTTAATAAGGGCCATGGCAAAGCTGATGTCAAAAATTCTGAAAGAAACTATAGACTTGAGCTATAGCTGACCACAGAAGAAAGGCTGACAGGAGCTGAAAACAGCAAAATCCTTCCTCTGCCTTCCTCCTCCATTTCAATCTTCCTACCAGTGTCTCCTACTGCCAGAAACCAACAGGAATCCAGCTGGCAAGGGAATCTGGGAAGCCTTACAAAACAAAGTAGGAGATGGTGGGCTTGAAGCTGAAAACACAAATAAATAGCCAGCACAGTTTGATATCTGTTTTTTCCCTATTCCGTTTTAAGTTCCTTGACTGAGAACTCCCTGGTATGGGTTTTTCCAAGAACCTAACCCTGATTTTTGAGAATTAGTTAATGTCATGAAGGTTTTTTGACTAAAAATAAGTTGGAATATTTCACTAGAACTCCTTTCCTCTGCCAGGATTATAAACGTATTTCCTATTTATTTGGGCCAGACTTTTCATAAAGTGCATACAGAAATACTGTTACAACGGAAAACACTGCCCAAACACAACAATTTCTTCCAACAAAGAAAAATTCTTCATAGATTCCTAGCATGTCTAAAATCTCTTTAAATATCTCTTAATTCTCTGATACAATGAGAGTTGGGGCCTCTGAGAGAAGTGACTGTATTTATTTTGTTCTGCAGGTAAGAGAGATGTGAATCTTTGAGGGCCACAGGGTAGCTGCTCTCCAAGAAAGCCCCCAGTGATCCCTGCCTCCAATTATTCACACTCTTGTGTTATCCCCTCCCATGCTGAACAGAGCTGATCTGTACACCCAATAGGATACTGCAGAAATGACTGTGCGTGACTTCTGAGGTCATAAACGACGCTATAGCTTCCATCTTGCTTTCTCTTCCATTACCCATTCTGGGAGAAGCCAGTGGCCTGAATCTGGAAACAACCTCTCTAGCTCTACAGAGATGTTCATGCGGTAAGGAGTGGAGGCATTCTGCCAACAACCACATGAGGGAGCCACGGTGCAAGCACACCCTTTGGGCCAGTCAGGCCCTCAGAGGACCACAGCTCCAGCCAACATCTAGACTACAAGCTCCGACACACCCACAGCCAGAACCACCCAGCTAGGTTGCTCCCAAATTCCTGACCAACAGAAACTCTAATTTACTCTAATTAAACCTTAATTAACTCTAAATAAACATTTGACAGATGTTTATTATTGTTTTAAGGCATATGTTTACAGATAACTTATTATTCAGTGATAATATACATACCCTCAAAAGCCCTCCCTGGTTATATTCTCTCATTCCTTAGTCAAATGGACAAGACTCACTTAACATACATTGCCCCTGGTCCCCTGATTGGGCCTGAAGGAATCTTCTAACCTCATTAATGTGGTTTATTTAAAGAGTCCAGCTGCTCCCACCCTCTCTATTCCACTACTCTTTTAACATATCTTGAATTTTCTGTCAAACAAAGCCAGCAGAGGAATTAGATGCCCATGAGGTTTTAAGCCCCCTTAATACTGGAAGCATTCAAGCAGATGATCAAAGATTACAAAAAATTTTTTATACCCATGGGGAGGTGGAACTACATGACCTCCAAGGTTTCCAGTAACACGAAGAGGGTTGTAAGACAAAGTCTCTCGGTGTCCCCCGACTAAACTGTGCAGTAATCACCAAGGATAACTAAGTACTGAAAGGAGCCGGGAGTTCATAGGACAAAGAAAAAGAGAGAGAGAGAAAATTAAAATAGCTTATAAACTTATGATGCTTAGCCCAACTAATAATTAAAGTAATGCAAATTTAAAACAACTAGTAAAGCACTAATTTTCATGGGCCAGGCTGGAAAAATCTGCAAGTTTCAGGAAACACATCAGGGTAAAGGGTGGAAACACAGGTATTACGGGGGGGAGTGTGGATCCGTGCACACTCCTGAAAGGTAACTTGGCAATATATGTTAAACCTTCAACTATGCATAGCCTACATGACTCAGCACTTGCATTTGTGAACCAAACTATCCCGTTACCTCTGTTTGTCAGGATAAAATTCTATAAATGACCTAAATGTTCATCAACTTTAAAAATGGGTAAATAAATTGTAATGCAATAATGCAATGAATAGCACGCCACCTATAAACAAAATGAGTTGGAGCTATGTATGAGCTAACATGAAACACCACCAAAAGATACTGTTGGGAAGAAAAACAAGATATGCCCCCAGTAGTATAAAAAGGAAGGAGGGCAGATAAGCCTAGAAAGTGTCAGAAAGGAGTTTTAAAAAGTAAAAAAGTTGTCTCTGGGGAGGAGTCCTAGGGACTTGGGAAGAGAAAAACATTTTACTGACTGCTCTTTTGTACTGCATGAATGTATTTCTAATTGTTTTTTAAGATTTTATTTATTTATTTGACAGAGAGAGAGAGATCACAAGTAGGCAGAGAGGCAGGCAGAGGCAGGGGGAAAGCAGGCTCCCCGCTGAGCAGAGAGCCTGATGCGGGGCTCGATCCCAGGACCCTGGGACCGTGACCTGAGCTGAAGGCAGAGGCTTTAACCCACTGAGCCACCCAGGCACCCCTGTATTTCTAATTTTTAAGTAAGGGGAAGAGCTTACCATGATAGAAGAACAGAAAAGAAAAAAAAAGAGGTTTAAGTTATAGTTATTTTTCAACTAATTTTATTATAACGTAGTCCAACACAGCCAGGGTCTGCCTTTGGGCTTAAGGCACTCCCATGTACATTCAACCGTTAAAAATCATCTCCAGGAGTACAAAGGTCCTTCACACTGTCAGCGTGCCTCCCACTAATTAGGGGGATGAAAGCTCTTCTGCCATCTTAATGCAAACCACTAACTCAAGGATTAGGGGCATCCACAAGATGAACATCTCCCACTCTGAGCTTTGCGACTCATGAACTGTGAGAGAATTGCCTTTCTTTGAATGCTCAGGCAAAGAGTGGCAAGGTTAAAGAAATAAAGAGAAGTCAGCATTCATCTCACTTAACTGGTGGGAGTCATCAGAGCACACAACTGCTGTCAAAAAGCAGGCTGCTCCTGCCCACTGCCTCCGCCCATAAATGTCAGATGCGATTTTCTTCTCCAGTGACCGAACCCTTTCTGAGACTAAGTGACCAGTTCCCAGATCAGTGATCTGCTTGAAAGAAGTCTAGTAAGTAGCTGTTAATTATTCTCAGTGTGTGCGACGCAGAGGGAAATTGATGTAGGACAACATGCTTCTAAAAAGAACATCCTTTGTCTTTTTGGGCCGATATGTTAAAGATGAGAACTTTATGTCTTCAAATGGGCTTGTGTTTGCTAACAGGTGAGGGGACTTTTGTTAATCTACCTAAACTACAGCTATCCAAAAACATTCATTTAAGTGATAAATACATATTATGACCTATTTAAGAAGGAAGAAAATACCCAGAATTTTCCTAATAGATTATTGCAGCAATACTTTCATGAGACTAGATAGAAAACCCCTAAACAATTTTGCCAACACTTCCACCCAGATGTTTGGATTCCTTCTCTGTTCATACCTGGCAAATGTCTAAAATTTTAAAGCTCCTATTGAGTCACAGGAAAAAAAGAGGCAGGGGGGGGGCAGGCAAACTGTAGAATCAGTCTTCAGACTAACCAGTCTTTTTTGGAGACTTTAAATCATCTTAAGGTTGCTGAAAAGGGAAATAGTTCTTTTAATAATTAGATATAAGCTTTATTTATAGACTGATACACTGTAAAAAGTAAGGACCCAAAACTGAGTTTCCATAGTCAAAACACTAGTGCTTGAAAAAAGTAAGGACTTACTTGTCAAGAAAAAAAGGCCAAGTGCCCAAAGTAAAAATGTGTAGAAAACCTTCCAACTATAACAATTTGTAGGGATATATATAAACATGTTGAAAAGGATACATGTAACCTCTAATCTCCACAACTGTGTACAATGTAAATTTCATGAGCTTGGGACCTTCATTCTTTCCTATAAAATGCCTGCCACATGACAGGTACTCACTAAAATCAAAGGAGCTAATTTTTATAAAGGCATCTACTTTCTCTTCTTAAAGGTAAGATGTCTAAAGTTCCTAACTATCTACCTTTTTTGGCCTAATCTTTATGCAAAAATAAAAGTTAAATTAAACTGAATGTTTTGAAGTAATATGAACATAATCTCATTACATTTTTTAAAAGATTTATTTATTTATTTGAGGGGCAGAGAGAATGCAGGAGAGAGGGGCAGAGGGAAAAAGAATCTTAAGCAGACTTTGGCCTGAGCATACAGCCTCATAAAACCACAACCTGAGCAGAAATGAAGAGTCAGACCCCAAATCAACTAATCTCATTACATTTTTTAATCCAATAAATTATAATAAGTATCCATCCATGTTCACTGAACATTTGAGCACATTATAAATTAAACTGGCCTTTGGTGGTCAGTGATGACCACTCCGGGCTGCATGCCTAAGTGGGTGTCCAAGAGATGTTGCTTCACAGCAAATCACTGGGGATGCCCCTGGGAAGTGACGTGAGAAACATGAGGGTAAATTTAAACAAGCTTCTTTACTTAAGTATTTCCGAAACTGGAGTATTAAATGTGCATCTGCCAAGAAAAGAATGTAAGTTTCCCAAGCTTCTTTGAGCAGGAAACACTCTGTAATCTGCACGTGTAGTTATTGTTGGGTCTTTTTCCCCCACTCACTTCGTAAATGAACTACACGGAGCTATTTCCTCAAATTGGACATAAGCTAAACAGGGATCTATAGATTCCCTTCACAGCACTAAGACTAGAAACAAGTCACTTAATAATCATCAGATTCCTCACCTGTAAAACGGAGATCAAGATATGACTTAACTCATACTTTGCTGAAAAGAAATCCAAAGCAGTCAATGATTCTCTTCATTATTATCATTACACCTGTCTTAGACCGCTTGGGCTGCTATAACAAAATACCATAAACTGGGTGACTTAAACGACAGTTCTGAAAGATGGAAAGTCCAAGACTATAGTCTGGCAAGATTCAGTTTCTCGTGAAGGAGGGGAGGAATCCCTTCCTGGCTTCCAGATGACCACCATCTTCTCACTGTGTCCTCACAATGGAGGGAGAAAGGGAGAGATGGAAAGCTGTCCAGTGTCCCTTCCAATAATAACACTAACCCTATCAGATCAGAGCCTCCCTTTTGCCTCATTTAACTTTAACTACTTCCGTTAAGGCCCCATCTCCAAATACAGTCACATTGCAGGTTAAGGCTTCAGCACAGGAGTTCTGGGGGAATATAATTTAGTCATAATTCAAGTCCCCTCCCCTTGATTTCTATTCTTTCCCTTCCTAGTATCTACTATATTGCTAAAAAGAATAAAAAACTCAGGCTGTTGAGAAGTGAACAAGTTTGTCCCTTCACTGCCACCAAAGACCCCTACAGCATAATGCTGCCAGTTTGCTCTTTGGGTCACATAATTAAGCCACTCTACCTTGAGAAGATGGGCAAGAAAAGGGAAAATGGTCTCGTGGCTTCCTGACTCCACCGGCAGAATAGTATCAGGCTGTATTATGGTAAGGAGTCAGACCAAAAAAAAGAGCCTGGGTGGGGGAAATACAGTTCCATATACATTTCACAACTCTTCTCATCACATAGTGGAAAACCACTTTCAGAAACAAGACTGTGCTACTACTGGATCAGCCAAATCTACAATTTTATGAATTAAGAAATTTCTATATGTACACATCAAAACAAGTAATTACAATCCTATTGATGAGAATGTGAAAGATGAAAAGTAACTAAAATAAAAGTCAAAGAACAGACTAAAATAAAATATCTGCCTTAAATATGACAAAGATTAACTTATATTAATATTTGATGGTATATAAAGAGTGGAAGCATATTTAAATCAACAGCAACTGCGTGCACTAGTGAATCAACAGGAATCCCAAGGGAGCCAGAAAGAACCTCTGGGGACTGCTTGCCCACTCCACTCATCTCTCCTCCAGGCAAAGACTGGTTCATCTTCCAAGCTGCACACATATATCACCTTGCCTCCTACCCTGGTGCATCCCCCAAATTCCTCCTCAAGCACTTTTTGTATACTTTGAATAAAGCCCTCATTTTACCTACTGTAATTACTTCCCCATGAGATGCAAAATTTTTTTGAATGCACAGGCTAAACAAGTCTTTCTCATCTTTCTATCTCCAGTAGCTGGCACAAGGCCTGACAGAGAGTGGGTATTCAGGAAGTGTTCACTGAATAAATAAATTGCTCATCATTCATGAGCTAATAATACAAAACAAACACAGGTTTCAAAACAACTGAGTCAAGGAAATGTAAAGCAAATTTTACTATACTAAGGAACATTATAAATTTAACACAAGAGTAAAATTTCATTTTAAATGACAAGATTTACTTCAACCCTGCAGAAAAGTAGCACGGCAATACCTATTAAAAATCTCAGCAAGCTGTTCATTCCTGAGAGTCAGCTAGGATTGTTCCAGAGGAAGCAGCAAAAAAATAAAAATAAAAATAAAAAATAAAAGTAACTAAAGTGTCACAGAAATTTTCATTAATTAACAAAACAAAATATGAGGCATCTGGGTGACTCAGAGCATTAAGCCTCTGCCTTCAGCTCAGGTCATGGTCCCAGGGTCCTGGGATCGAGTCCCACATCGGGCTCTCTGCTCAATGGGAACCTGCTTCTTTCTCTCCCTCTTGCCTGTCATTTCCTCTGTGCTCTTATCTCTGGCAAATAAATAAATAAAATTAAAAAAAAAATAAGAAAGTCTTTATATAGGAGGAGAAGGAGCAAAGTAGTATGCATCAACTCAATGAAATATTACATAACCAAAAAACTGAAACTTAAAATGGCAGAAATAGTCTACACTACTTTTTAAATTTTTTTGTAAAGATTTTATTTATTTATTTGACAGACAGAGATCACAAGTAGGCAGAGAGGCAGACAGAGAGAGAGGGGGAAGCAGGACAGAGACCCCAATGTGGGGCTCGATCTCAGGACCCTGAAATCATGACCTAAGCCAAAGGCGGAGTCTAAACCCACTGAGCCACCCAGGCACCCCATACTTTTTTTAATTTTTAAGGTTACGTCTGGAACACTTCATCATAAGTTTATTTAAAGAAGGGCACCTGAGTGGCTAAGTCAGTTAAGCATCTGCCTTCAGCTCAGGTCATGATCCCAGGGTCCTGGGATCAAGTCTCAGAGCTTTGCGTTGGGCTCCCTGCTCTGCAGGAGCCTGCTTCTCCCTCCCTCTCTGCCTACCACCCTGTGCACTCTCTCTCTCTGTCAAATAAGTAAAATAAAATCTTTAAAAAAAAAAAAAATCAGGAATTCAAAGGATGCAAAGTATGTCATTCCTGGCATATTGCCAACACTGACCTTTTAAAAATAAAATGATTATGTATCTCTTTAATTCTACTGAGGTATAATTCACATTCATACAATTTACCCATTTAAAGTATATAATTCCATGGCTTTTAGTATATTCACAAAGTTGTGGAAATACCAACACAATCACTTTTGAGTATTTTCGTGACCACAGAAACAGAGTCCACACTTCTTAGCTGTCAATCTCCAATCCTCTCATGGCCCTCCCACCCAGCCACTGGTAACCATCAATCTACCTCCTGTCTCCAAAGAGTCACCTATTTTGGAACCCACCTATTTAAGTGGACTCATACAATATGTAGGCCTCTGTGACTGGCTTCTTAGCATAATGTTATCAAAGTTCATTCGTGTCATTCCAGCTACCAATGTTTCATCCCTTTTTATTAATTAATAATATTCTACTATATAGATATACCACATTTTGATTATCCATTCACCAAACATTTGAATTGTTCTCATTTGGGGGCTATTACGAATAATGCTGCTCTGAACATTTGTATAGAAGTTTCTGTGTAGACATGTTTTTATTTCTCTTGAGTATATACCTAGAAGTAGAGTTACTGGATTACATCATAACTCTATGTTTATGAGACACTACAGACTGTTTTCCTAAGCTGCTGAACCACACAAATCCTCACCTACACTTGTCATCGTCTGTCTTTTTTATTCTAGTCATCCTAGTGTATGTGAAGTCGTATCTTATTGTGTTTTTTTTTTTTAAAGGTTTTATTTACTTATTTGACAGAGATCACAAGTAGGCAGAGGAGCAGGCAGAAAGAGAGGAGGAAGCAGGCTCCCTGCTGAGCAGAGAGCCCGATGCGGGGCTCGATCCCAGGACCCTGGGATCATGATCTGAGCCGAAGTCAAAGGCTTTAACCCGCTGAGCCACCCAGGAGCCCCTCTTATTGTGGTTTTTTACTTGCAATTCTCTGATGACAAATGATGCTGACCATCTTTTCTTATGTTTATTGACCATCTGTATATCTTCTTTAGAGAAATATCTATTCAGATCCCTTGCCAATTTTTAATTAATTTTATTGTCTTTTTATTCTTGAGTACTTCTTTATATATTCTAGATACTAGTCCCTTATAAAATATATCATGCACAAAAATTTGCTCCAATTTTGTCTTTTCTCATGTTGTCTTATCACTTTCTTAATGTTAGTCTTTTAAATGTGTCCTACCATAATCCACACCAGTTCCTACCATCATCCATATAAAATGTACATGAACAAATGCTAAGAAAACTCACATCATCCCCTTTTCTCCTTGAAATCATTATCTCATTCCTCTTTTCCCTCAGAATTTTATCCTAATATACTTATGCCTGAAAGTCTTTTACTAATTTATGAATACCCTATCATACTTCTCTGCAAAAAGTTTTATACATAGGTCACAATACTTAAATGCCTTTGATTTCCTGTGACAATGTAACTCTAAGCTTTAATATTTTTCTTACACATTCAGTTATAATTGTTTTTCTATTTTTAATGTTTTTAATATAAATAATTATCATTAATAGAACACAATCTGTACACTGTTTATTGGGACAAACAGTCATTAAACATAAGGAATGCATTTTTTTGGCAATGTATTGCTTAATAAGATAGATGGGATAGGGGATGGTTAAGAGGCCTTAAGATATGCCTGAATCAAAACTATGAACCGGTTGGGCCTTCATCTGATGATCAGCGCTTTGAAAACCTGGGGCCAACATGCTACAGCTAGATTACAGATGGGGGAGAGTTTTTTTGTCAAATAGGAGAGGGCTATAGTAGAAGGAAAAATGGGAAAAATGAGTCTGCATGATGCCCAGGGGAAGGTGTGTTTTCAAGGAGAGCAATTCCCAGAAAAAATACATCCAATTAATAAAAAGGATCTGCAAAGAGATTTTCTTAAAACTATCCAACCTACATACCTCTTGGGAATTCTTTTTCTACTCCCTGAAGTGTACATGTTCCCCAACTGGAAGACAGCTGCATGAGGGGGTCTCATGCTGCCTGGGATGATTACATACAATGAATACTTGTCTTGTTACACAAAGTCTCTCTTTGCTAACACCTTTGTCTATACAGAACAGAATTGGTATCTTGAGTGGAGAAAGCAGCTTACTTTATCCAAAATTTCATAATAAAATAGGATGGGTCAAAGCAGTCAAGATATTTCAAATAATACAGAAGGTGTGCATTCAGCAGTTGGTAAGAAGAGATCTTACTACTGATTACTGTAATGTCACTGTCTTTTACAAAAGTTTGATGGCTTTAAGTCACTCGCTACACCAGACAGTGCTATACAAATAAACCTAAAATAGCTACTTTTAAAATCAGATTTAAACTTGACAAGAGCTTATGACTGGGTTAATACTGCTTATACTTATCTAACTGTCAGTTTGACGAACTACATGTTTGTCTTGATGACATCTCCCCCTAGGCATATGGTGCTTCCATTAACTCCGGTGTTAGCTTTGTAGCAGGAGAATATGCCTCATTGTTTTCAGAATATTCATAATTTACAAGGCCTCTCTCTTTGGTCATGATTCATAATTGCTCATAACATTGAGGGGAAAGATCCCTGAGCAGATGCTATCCTGTGTGTGTGTGTGTGTGTGTGTGTTTAATTACAAAGAACAAAGCGTTCTCTTTGAAGCAAATGTTTAACAGTCATGATCCAAATTTCAGATGAAAATGATACCTTATAAAGTATAACAAAAAAGATGTTATAACAACCTTGGGCAACATAGAGAAACTTTCAAAATACGAAATCATAGAAGGATATAAACTCATCAATTCCATTCAACAGCATTTATTAAAAAGTTATTTTGTGTAAGACTCTGTGATAGAGATATGGAGGAAAAACACACTTCATCCCTTGATTCTATCGCCAAACTGGCATCACAAAATAGACAAAGAATCTGAGGGGTTCTAAGGGGATTTGCGATCCAAATATTTATCCCCAAACTGAGGTTGTCAGAATTCAAAAATATTCTCTGGAGAACTGATGACTTCTAGAATCAGTTTCATAGTCAAATATCACCCCCCATCTGCTCTTCCTGCCACTAGCATGGAAGTTCAAACATATCAACTACAAATCTTGAAAAATAGTCAACATTTCATGAGAATAATAAAACAGATTTTGAAAAAAAAAAAAAGAGAGAGAGAGAGAGAAAATGAGGATCTCAGGACCCTCTTTATAATTAACAATTAAAGATATAAACAATCTATAATTTCTATTGATGCCTTAAAAGAATGAAATAAATCAAATTTTTAAAAATCCCTTGTAAAAATAAAAATAAACAAAAAGGACCCTTTATGGTTATGTTTAAATGATAGATCACAAATGTGATATGATAAAATTTTCAGACTATTCAGAAAAAACTTTTAATTCATTTTTTTCCCTAAAAATCAGCATGTGGTTGCAAATGAAAAACAGAACAAACTTTATTTTCATGATTATCAGTTTGTTTTCTATAAGGACCAAATCTCAATTAAACCTTGGATGCCTATGAGACATGAAATGTTGATCTCCATTTAAGTGGATTCACCTTCAGTGAACTTTTTCCAGTGCCATTTACCCTTGAGCCTTCTATGTCTTCCTAGTTCCAATTAATAAGCAACATGCTAGCCAGCTAAGCCTACTGGAATTATCTGTGTAAGAAGGGGCTTTCTGCTGTGGAACCCACTGCCGTCTTTCCCCAACTCAGTCCCCTTTCCTGGCCCCATGGGTGCACTGCGTACTTCCTTTTGGCCTTTGTGGCTGGTAGCCCATGCAAGCCAACCCTGAGAAAGACACGCAAGTCTCCCAAGATTGTGAGTCTTAATGGATTTTGTTGTTAGTCACTCTCAAACAGTCAAACATGTAATTGTCCAAAAATTCTTATAGTAATGTAAGTATCCAAAGATCTGAAAATCTTCCTGGGAAGAGAAAACATAATCTACTTTTGCTCACTTGACAAACTTGAACTTTAACTCATTAAAACACCCCCACCACCACTACCAGCACTCCCCCTACCCCACCATCAGCATCGATCAAACCCCTTCCTCTAAGATGGTCTTTCACAATGGAAAATGCACAGGAAGCACAACAGTGGGTCTCAGGTGAGCAGTCTGCCTTTCCCAGGGGCTCTAGGCAGAGTCATCAAGTCAGCTAGGTCATTTGCTGTGTGTTTAGTCACTCACAAAAAACTTACTCTCTCTTGTATGATGTCTATCACCCAGCAAATTCCCAGCCCCTGAATGAGCAACTTGGAGAAATAAGCTAATGCCAGAATGTAGGAATGTTTGATTCCTTGATGCTCCCATGAGAACAGGGATTTTCAGCCCTCTCGGATCAGCGCCACCTTTTCACAGCAAACACTTGAAATCCAGAGATAGTGATTACACACATGGAAAGAGAAAAAACTCTAACACAGAGGCAAAATGAAGAGAAGTAATTTTTACTGCCTTTCAAATGTGTAAAGTGTATGTATATATGTATACATATCTTAATATATAAATAGACATAACTACAAAAAATGATTTAATGAGATAGTAAGATGCTTGCAACTATTTTTAATGAGTAAATCTGAAAAGACAGACATTCAACTGCATACTTTCAATACTCTTTAATGGATATTTTTAAATAAAGACTGTATAAGGATGCCTGGGTGGCTCAGTGGGTTAAGCATCTACCTTCAGCCCAGGTCATGATCCTGGGGTTCCAGTATCGAGCCCTCCGTCTGGCTCCCTGCTCAGTGGGGAGCCTGTTTCTCCCTCTCTCTCTGCCTGCAGCTCTGCCTGCTTGTGTTCTCTCTCTCTCTCTGACAGATAAATAAATAAAATCTTTAAAAAAAAAAAAAGTTGTGTGTGTGTGTGTACATGTATATAAATCCATATTCATCACACAGTCCATAAATGTGTACTGGCACCATTTAAATACCACAAGCAGCACTGCTTCTGGTGATGGGATTTGCCAAAATGGTGCCTATGTCTTTGGGAAGTCTCCAATAAATCAAAATACAACTCTGACATATTCAGCACTTACATTCCTGAAAATTTCAGAATATATTAAAACTGGGCCAAAAAAAAAAGTTTTTGTTTCATATGTTAAGTGGGGTTAGATATTTGGCTCAGGTAATTACAAACAGCTTTCTCACCAACTGAATCTTCAACAGAGACACTCTAAGATTGTGCAGAATGCACAGAATAAGCTTTCACTGGTTGGCTCCTGGATGTCCTCCATCCATCAAACACCAATGGCATACTCCATTCTTTTGGACAACCAAAATTAGTTCCCACCAGTTTCTAAAATACTCCCCCCCAAGGAGAGGCAGTACCACTCCCGCCAAGGCCCACTGAATAAAACTGAATAAAACTGTCCTAAAAATACTGATTAGGAACTAACAGGGTATCAGACCCAGTGCTAGGCAGTAGGGACAAAGTAGTGGGTGGGTGGGTGGTGTGGGTGTGGGTGTGGCTTAGAACACAGTGAGGAAAGTGGCATTAAACAACTACCCAACTAATTATATCAATTCAAAATACTACAAGTGCTAGGAAAGGAAATTATCAATTCCTAATCTAGGTGGTGGTGGCATCAGACTCTTAACAGTTTGTGGATCAGTAAAATTATTTTTCTTTTATTAACTTGGAAACATAAATAGGGTTGTCAGCTTTTTAATTCTGCAATGAAAGTTTTTTTTTAAATAATAACTACCATTTACAATTACCATGGTAACAAGAAGGCAGAAAAGAAATTATCTTTGAGTTTTAAAAAACATAAAGCTAAAGTGGAAAACCTCATTCACTATATTATTTTTTTTCTCTTCTGCTGTGGTTAGATAAAAACTTATCACAGACTGGCATTTTTGTTACCGTAAGATCCCTGCTGCTCCAAGTGTGGTCTGTGGACCAGCAACATCAGAATCACCTGAGAATTTTTGAAAAAGGCAACCTTGCATGCCCCACTTCATTCCTACTGCATCAAAATCTCATTTTAATAAGATCCCCAGGTGTTTCTCATCCACATCCAAGTTTGAGAAACGTTGTCCTAAAATAGATTATACTGACCCTCCAGTGGCTGAAATTTAGCCATAACCATGTACATTTGAGACTCAGTAATGATCCTTAACACTCAATAACCATTTTCTCAAAGAAGGTAATTGAGGGGTCCTGGAAAAATGAGGGCACAAGATGAAGCATAAAGCATAGGCACTAGCATCCTAAACATCAATCACCTTTCGCCCTTTGAACCTCGTGACCTTGAACAGTCATGGGGTGAGGAGCAAGGAGAAACAGTGACGGGTCCATCACAAACATGCGCAGCACTGCAGCCACTGTCAGGAACTAAGTTCCACGGCTTTGGCAGGGGGCAGGGGGTGGGGGGAGATGTCCAGGGTCTGTGCTAAATGCTAAGTCCTGTTCTGACTGCTGGGTGCTGCCAGAAAACAAAGCCATTTTTATCACTAGCGGGCAGTAAGTCAGCCAACTGTTCTGGTGACTTGACACATACTACTTTGAATTCACGTTTCAGGGTACTTTATTTCATAGTTAGTTTTTCTAACAAAGGAAATCTTTTTAGGCATGTGTTAATTATGGGCAAAGACATGAGGCATAGATTCATGCCTGTTTTCTAAGCTACTGTGATAAGCCAATAATCACCAGTGCAGCGCACTGGCTCTTCCAGACAGAAGAAAAGTTCCAGTACAGATCCGTGGTGATATATGACATATGCCCACATATGGCTACTGACCACATGCATGTGCTTTTGCCCACACTGAGACACGCCGCACAGATTTTGAAAACTTAGTACAAAAAATAGAAAACACATCAATAATAATTTTGTATCAATTACATATCCCAATTGTAATACTTTTCTATATTGAGCTAAATAACACATGGTAAAATTAAAATAACATTTCTTTTATTTATATAATATGACTACTAGAAAGATTTTAATTGTATGTGGCTTGCATTAGTTCTGTTGGATAGTGATCTAGAAGCTCATTAGAATTATGCATGCATCGACCATAAGTTAAAAAAATTATGTAGTTGGACATATTCTAAATCTTGGAGAATACCTGCAGAAAACATTTTATTCGGCATTTAAAAAAAATTTTGTATTCGGCAGTAGCTGAATAAAAAGGGGACAGAAGAGATATTCAGTAGATTTTTTTCTAACAACTGCTGATCAAGGGACCCCTTTCTGAAAGGTCTGCAGGGGGACCCTGAATTTGTATCTAAAAAAGAGAGAAATATCAAGCATTTAATAAAAATAGACAAAGGGGAGGAGTTAGAATGGAATGCAATCACAGTGATGATGACTTCTCTCAGAGTCTAGGAATGCCAAGGAGTGGAAAAGATAAACAAATTCCATTGACAATAGCCAATAATTTCCTGGCCTAAGCCAAATAACTGAACCTTCCCACCCCTAGGTAAAGCGGGGAAGATGAAACCACAGTCTCAACACTTGAGTCAGATCAAGCAAGGTGCTACATTTGGAAAACAGCCAGAGGCGGCCCACATCGATTGGTAGACAGGTAACTGTAAATTAAAATGAACTCACAGCTCTTCTTCAAGGGTACAAAGAAAAACAGAAAAGCTTCCAGGGAATTAAAAAATAGATTCAAAAAGCATTTTTTTGATATGAAGACCTCCACACGTCCCAGTGCTAAAACGCTGGAAAATGGTGCTGGGTCAGTTTGGGAATAAGTCTGCGAATCTGAAGCAAGCAGAGGAGCCGAAGCCATCTCCAATCTGGGCAGATTCCTCTCATTCCTGGCCCCTGGAACAATCCCATTGCTTAGGAAAGCTGGATCTCTGCCAACCCGCTGCTTCTGCAGTCAGCTGGGGGATGGGTGAGGAGGGTGGAAATGTCTGGGCAGCTGGCTTTTATCACAAAGCCTTCTCTCTCAGAAAGGCTTATAATGAATTTCCTAGACATGATATAACACAGTATTCTAAGTGATTAACCATACAAAAAGATCACATTTTAAAAAAATAAATGTCTAAGGTGTAAGAGGCCAACAACTACATGAACGAAATCTGATGCAATTTGAAAACACTATACACTAGTGGTTTTTAAATTCCTTTCATTAGGCTTAATCTTAACGAATCTATATAGGAGAGAAAAAAACTAACATACTGAGAACATAACAGAGGCATCAGGGGCTTCCCTACCTCATTCCACTTAAAAATAACTGACTTTTAATAGAGAATTCACTATGAGCCATTCATGGTTCTAAGGAGTTGACATGTATTAAAACTCACACGATCCTAACAACCCTATAAGGCAAGTATCATTCTTATCCTGGGTTCCAGATGACAGGAGGTCAGGAACCACACAGCCACGAAGCACTGGCGCCTGGATGCAACTGGACGCTGGCTGCTCGGCTGGGGCACCCAGACCTCTTACCCCATCTGTGAAGCTGCCACACAGCCTTTCCTCTCAGATAAGGACACTGAATCGCTGGCAGAGAGACTGATTGTTCATTATGACAAAGAGGCTAAGTAATGGAACATGGATTCGAATCCATATCTGACGCTAAATTCTTCTCAAAGGCAGCTTCCTGTTTTCGCCAAACCTTTGCTCCAGTTTGTAAAGTTGTCCAAAATAACATCGTTTCTTCTTATACTCTAGAGGATCATTGCTAGCCATGCTTCTCCCTTCTTCCCTCTCACCAAAACTGTCAATATTCGTACCATAGTTTGAGCTGCTGGCTCTTGAGGCATGTGAGGAATACAAAATAGGACTTAGGTTCTTCACAGCAATGTAAATTTAGGCATTTAGGCCTGTAAGTCTGTCATGGAACACGGGAAATAAAAAACATTTATCTGAATGGACAAATTAGTGGGTAACTTGTATTATTTGTCATTAAAGTACCAAGGAAGTAACTAACATTTTGAAATCCATATTACTAGGGTGTTTAGGTCACACACCTTCCCTAGTCTTATCCTGAATGCAATGTCCTTAAATACTGACTTTGTCAGATAAGCAGAATAATGGGGGGAAAGTAGGAGGGCAAGAAACATGGGCTCCAGACTCAGCTCCACCATGAGAACAGAAAATTGTGGCCTGGGGCACAGCGCTCACCTTCTCAGAATGCAATTTCCTCTTCTACAAAACAGGGATGAAAATACTTACCCACTACTTGACAGGGTTGTTGCAAGAATTTTCCAAAATAACATATGAAATTGTTTTGTGAACTTTGAAGCCCTACAAAATCTGCTACGATTATGCAGTGACACTCTTGCCTGGATTACCCAGCAAGCATAGGGGTTTCAGAGCTTGTGACGTTGGCAAAGAGGGAGACAGAGGTCTGTCCCTCTAACACCACATACTCAGCAACTCAACCCTCTAGGTGATATCATCACTGGATTTTAAGGTTCAGAAGCTTTTTTTTTTTTAAACAACAATGAGAAATAATAAGCACTGATTTAAATAAAAAGCTTGAAAATCCAGGAAGGCACAATCATCACTGTAAATGCCATCCTAATCAAGTCTCCAAGGGACAGCTGCAGACGCTCTAGGGGACCTTTCATTGCTATACCTTCTGATCAAGAGTAAGACGGTAGAAATTCTACCTTCAAGTCACTTCAAAAGGAACTGACATGTACAATGCTTAGGTGTTTTATTCTTTTTTAATAAATCGGAAAAAAAAAAGACTTAAAACAAACCTAACACCTTAAAATCTAGTGTCCAGAACATTTCACATTTTCCTTATCAAATTCTTTTTCCTCCTTTTTTTCACACTATCAACATGCCAGTAACTGGGTCTGCAATCAACTCTGCCAAGGAGAAGCATATATGGAGAAGAGCCCTTTCAAGAAAGGAGCAAAATAACTAAAGATCTTCAAATTCAACTACAGTAACAGCTGCCCCTCTCTTTAAATAAAAGATGCCTAATTAGTAGTATTCATGCGGTCAGACTATACCCTGAGAAGGCACAGATCCACTCTTTCAGTCCACAACAGAAATCCTTTTAAGCCATTCGACATCCTTCCTGTCCTGTGCAGTTTTAGACCTGCACATATGTCTCAGCTAGGGGCCAGGGACTGATATGAGTACAAACTCGGAAAAAAAAAAAAAATTTAAAGAAGACAAAAAAAGACCACAAAATTAAAAAATAAATAAAAGAAACAATTTTTTTAAAAATTATAGTAGAAAGGAGCCAGCGAGCTGGCTGACAAATGGTGTGCTACTACATTAATAGTGGCAACTATGAATATTCATGACACAATAATCATAAATAGAATGAAGGAAAACCAGAGTGCAGATGGGGCAAAAACTCCAGAAGCTTTTCAAAGAGAAGAAAAGAAGGAATGAAAGAAGGAAAGAAAACGCACACAAGCCTTGAACAGTACTATTTCAGTAAGGGTCTCTGGGTGGAAACTTTGATCAAAGATAAGATAGGACAGTAGAGAAGGAATTTCCTTACACAAAGGTAAATAAATAAACAATATAAACTACCCAGAATGACAGGAAGTGGTTTCAGTAAAAACACAGTCAGGATAGTCTTTGCTTAGGATGTTAAGGATTAGAATAATACATCTCCCGAGAACCACAGATAAGGTTAATGAAACTGCCGCACCCTCCCAATACCTTCCCTCCCCACTTAGGGAAGAGACAGTCCCCAAGGAAAACCCAACGCACTAGTTGGGATCTCAAATGCTTGATCTTCATAGATCTCGGGAATGAGGAGAAAAAACCAAAGATACAAAGACAACTAACCCCAACACATGTGTTCTCGGATCACAGCTTGATTCTCCCTCCCAAGCCAGAGACTTCTTGAAAAGGTCACCACAGTCTTTCTAGAGGACAGTTTCAAGAGAAGCCCAGAAAATCCTTACGTTCTAAGTGAGTAAAAACACTGCCACACAAACGGAGAGTCACTTTAAATTTTTTTAAAACATGCCGATTATTCTAAACTATTTCCAAACAAACAACTGGGGGGGGGGGGTCATGGGTACTAAATTATTGACATCGCACAACATCTGGCCTGTAGTTTTTAATTAGACAAGAAATACTCCTGAAGGCAAATGCCACAGGACTGGTAGAAATAGAGTGAGCACCTACTCTAAGTAGGAAAATCAATTTATTTGCAGCACTTGCATTTTGTTTCTCAATTAGTCCCACAGCCAATGGCTACCCTAACACACTCTTAGCATTCATTTGCAACTTAAAAGTCACACAGTTCAACAGTAAATGTAATTCACCCATCATTTAAATGCAAGGAAATTTCCAGGCTCCTTTAAAAAGGCCACAGTCCAGGAGGCATCCAGTACCCTCTCCTGCTTCAGCTGTGGCCCACAGGGCTGTCCAGGTCACCTCCAGTTCCAACACCTCACTAGCCCTGCGACCCTGTGTCAGTTGCTTAACTTCTCTAAATTTCAGTTTCCCCATCTGTAAAGCTAGAAATAATAATGTCAATGTTATTGAGAAGATTAAATAATGTACTTATTTTATTTTATTTTATTTTTATTTAAGGGTTTGTTTTTTTTTAAGTGTCACCATCAATAAATGATTGGTTCTTCTATGGCCCTCTGAAAAATAAGGAAAATAAGGAAAAAAGAACTCTTATATCTGAATTATAGAAATAAGCTCACCACAAGACCCCAATACTAGTGTCCATTTATACTTTCAAGTAACATTTAGCACATACCAGATACAAAACACTATGCTGAGCAAATGAGATGCAGAAGGAGGTAGAAATGTACCTCTGCCCCCAAGAACCACATGCTCCAATGGGGGAGAAATAAGAGGAGATCCTAAAGATGCAAATATCTGCTCAGACAAGAGGTCCCAAGATCATGATAATAAGTGCCTATGAGGGGCGCCTGGGTGGCTCAGTGGGTTAAGCTGCTGCCTTCGGCTCAGGTCATGATCTCAGGGTCCTGGGATCGAGTCCCGCATCGGGCTCGCTGCTCAGCAGGGAGCCTGCTTCCTCCTCTCTCTCTGCCTGCCTCTCTGCCTGCTTGTGATCTCTCTCTGTCAAATAAATAAATAAAATCTTTAAAAAAAATAAATAAATAAGTGCCTATGAGAGGAGAAAATTCTGACGGAGAAAATCCTGACGGAGAAAATTTCCCAATTCATCAACTCACGGACACAGAGTACAGAATAGGGCAAAAAGGGCTATCCTTGCCAAGGCAATGCATAGGTTCTTGTGAAAAGGTTGGTAACCAAGAAAGAGAATCACATCGACATCATCAGAGGTGAAAGATAGGCACCAACCCAAAAGTGTTCCACTGCAGAGCTCCTGAATATCTTCTGGGATATAAAATCCCATCCCCCAAAGCCCATGAGCTGATAAACCCACCAGTGGACGTTGCTTTCTACAGATCCAGTCAGCACGTGGTCACGGAAAGGCCACTGTGATAGAGGAGGAGGGGAACAGTGGCAGAAAGGAGTCTAAGATTGGACTTCCCAGCCTTAATTTCCCCATCTTTAAAAGGAGGAGGTTCCTAACATTAGATCACTGGTGTCCCACGATAAAGCTGGGCAGGCACCATGTGACCCTCAGCTTGTATGAAGGATGACAGAAACATCACTGAGTGTGACAGGTGCTGTGAGTGGCACAATCGAGTTCTATGAAGAAGGGTACCTGCTACGTGCCAAGATCTATGAAAGAATTTACAAGCATTATCTGAGTGATCATCACAATAACTCTGCCAGGTAGAGATTACGATCCTCGTTGTACAGTTAAAGAAAAGGAGGTGCACACAGATTGAATGTGGGGGGAAAGTAACCCAGCTGGAAGATGGAGCAGCAGGATCCCACAGATCCTCCTCCTGTGATTTTACTCATCACCTTGCATTAGAGGAAGCTCGGAGTGGAGAGGCGTGGGCTCACAGCCCATGAGAACACACAAGAGAACACAGACAGTCACAACCAAAGATAGCCAGTACCAACCGGTTAATCATTCAAAAATAAATCAACTCTCAAAGACAAATACCTAGCCCATCAAACATCGAATCAATCCTGTTTCTCACCCCAAAACTGGTGATCCTTGCTGACCCCCAAATGGGGGTCAAAATGGTGGTACATGTCCCACTAAATGGTGGTAGATGTCCCACTAAAAGTTCATACACATTTTTCAGATTTCTAACTGGACAAAAATACTATGCACTAACTGTACCATCTTGCAGGACACACTTGTGACTTTCACTACAGAAATACTTAACTGTTGACTTTTGAGAGCAAAGGAATGTTGGGGCACCTGCCTGGCTCAGTGAGTTAAGTCTCTGCCTTCAGTTCAGGTCCTGATCGAGTCCCACATCGGGCTCTCTGCTCAGTGGGGAGCCCGCTTTCCCTCTGTCTCTGCCTGCTGCTCTATCTACTTGTGATCTTTCTCTCTCTCTCTCTCTCTCTGTCAAGCAAACATATAAATAAATAAATAAATAGCAAAGGAATGTCAAACTGAAGGTACTAAAGAGACATATAGTATCTCTCTTTCTTAAACATATAAATTTAAACATTACTCAAAACAACCTTCAAATACTTAAACCTAATCATCATTTCTCCAACACAGAATGCTTTAAAACCTCAGCAACCAAACTTACTCTATCCTTTAGTTATTAAATGTCTAGAGAAGTTGAAATAATCAATATTTAACGTTCATTAAAAATTTTTTTATGTTGAAAAATATTCATCTGAGACCTAAAGAAAAAGAACAGCTTTCATTTAGAAAGTTACAAGCATCAAGAGGAAAAAACTGATAAATACAAGAAAGAAAGAGATTAAAAAATCATTTGTAGATGATATGTTTATATACCTAGAAAACCCAAAGGAAGACCCTGAAAAATACTGGAACCCATAGAGTTCAGTAAAATAGCAAAACAGAAAATAAATATATAAAATCCTACAGGAACAAGAACTATAAAAATTGATTCTCATCCTTAATTAGCAATTACTTTTTAAGAGATGTCTTAAAATAACATTAATGACAAATAAAAAAAGCAACCCCCAAAATTAAGAAAACCACAATAATGTACTTTATGAAGAGATTTTTATTTAAAAAAAATAAAACATGAACAGTACTGGCCCATACCATGTTCCTACACAGAAAAAAAAAAAGCACAAATTGTAAAGTGAAAAGGATATTCTTTTTAAAGTACTGCAAGGTAAGTTATGGACACTGGAGAGGGTATGTGCTATGGTGAGTGCTGTGACACGTGTAAGCCTGACGATTCACAGACCTGTACCCCTGGAGCTAAAAATACATTATATGTTAATAAAAATTTTTTTTTTAATTTTTAAAAAGCATTGCAAGGTAATTTTTTACTAAATATGAAATTTCACTTTTCTACATTCTCAGTTTTTTTATCATCTGTATTTTTTATCTTCTCATGAGTGGCTAGGTATCATTTTATATATCCAAATATAACAGTATTGTAATTAACAATAAAAATATCAGAAGTTTTCAAATGTAATCTTTGAGTTTCAAGGCTGTATTTTAATCAAATTTCCAATTTTCATAAACCCCTGAATGTGTCGACTGAGTTACTGAAAACAAGACTGAGCAGTAAACACAGAGAAACAGGAAAAATCTAATAGCTTCATTTCTTTCCCTTCCTTTACCCTCAAGATAAATGCAACCTGAAGTTAAAAAAAAAAAAAAAATTAAAAAATAGGTGTTACAGCCGAGCTCAGCAGCACATCACACACACCACTGGCCTTGGAGGAAAAATGCCCAAATGGAAGTGGAAACTAGTTAGAGGCTCTCCCATGTAAGTTAAATGCTCCCCAAACAAACAGCAGGAAGGCTTGGCAAATACATTCATTTTTAAAGTAAATATTAACTTTAATGAGCTTGGTGACCGGAAAACTGATTGTGCTCTCTTGATATTTTCACTTCTCTGATCCTTCTCATCAAAAAGAAAAAAAAAAAAAAAACCAGAAAATTAACAAACACTAAGAAGGCACAAATTCTCCTGCTTCTGAGCCCAAATTGTATCAGGGAAGAGAATCTAGTATCACTCTTTATGTATGTGCCCTCAGATCTTCCCCACTCAACTGCTGGTAAACAAAGAAGACAAATCAAACAATGTATGGGCCAGAACCAGTCCATGAAATGCAGTGCAGAGAATAAGGAAGTTCAAGTCTTTTTTTTTTAGGGGTCATCATTCTGGTCATTGTAGAACAGGGGCCAATTACTATAAAACATGAGCATCTCCTGCCTACTGCTATGTTCTTGTTCTTCCCTTGCCCAGTCATGAACCAGAACAGAATTACGTCGGTCACAGGGGAAGGATGGCACAGGCAGCCTGAAGGTCGTCAGCAGCCGGGACCCACTGCCTGGGCTGTGAAGCGGCTCAGGGCAAGAGAAGCATTGTGCTGGGGGTCAGCTGAACCATCTGCTTCAGACAAGACAGAGCTCACGGTCCCCACCAAGACCAAGCAGTTTTAGGCAAAAAAGGAAAGAAGAAACCCCAGTAATGTAGAAGAAGAAGAAGAGAAAGAGACAAAAAACTTGTCTGTTTCTCTTAGCAGCTCCCAGGTTGCCAACTGAAAAGGAATACAAAGTAGCCAACGTCTCTCCCCATGCCCACCTAAAATCTTTTTTTCTGGCTTAGGTGTAAATATTAAAAATAGTTGCTTTTTTCTGCTTGTTTTTAACATGCATAAAGATTTTGGTTGTCACAATACGAAATAAAAATAAAGCTAGAGTCACTTCACATGCCCGTGGTGTGTGTGTGTATGTGAGTTTATTATCTGACATTTTCTGCTTAATGTTAACTACCTGCCTTGTTCAAGGAGGCAATTTTACACCCACTGGAAGATCTTCTGACACTTTTTTTGACCATGCCAGTTAAAACACATGCCAGCATCAAGTTCAGAATGTCTCCCAGCTGGAAACAATCTGTAGGCAGGCTGGTGATCTGTGGTCCCTGGTCCAAACATCACCCTTCCATAGCCTTCATTGTCTACAGAGCCCTAATGTCTAGCTGGAAATCTGTATTCAACTCCTATTACCAGAAGAATCAAGCTTATATCTCAAATAATTCCATCCAATCACCACCCAAATCCAGACAAAAATGAAATACAAGCACAGTTTTAACATAACCTTGAAACTGAAACCTAAAATGCAAAGAATAATTCAGACAAGAGACCTCCTTGTTCTCACACTAACTATGTTTCTCTTCGGCAACTTATTTAATCTTCCTGGACCTGTTTCCTCTCCATAAAATGAGTGTAAGTCAACTCAAAAATGACACAGATCTACTGCAAGAATCCTTTAAGTTTACTTGCTCTTATCCTTATTATAATAGGAAAATCACTCATCTACCCAACATCAGTGGCATCCTTGTAAGAACTTTAGTTCCCCTTCATCTATACACCACACAGTACACCCATAGGGTCTGTGTGCTGTTCTTCTCTCTTCTCCTGGGAAGCAGCCCAGTAAAATCCTAAGCACACACTGGAGTCAAGAGAGACTGGGTTGCAATCATGGATTAGATCACTGTCTTGCTGTGAGGGGCTCTGTGCAAGTCACAACTTCAATGAGCCTCAATTTCCATATTACCCTTTTGTTTTACTTCCTTTTTGCAGACGTTTTCCCCATAGAGGGATACACATGTTTTACAAAGCTGAGATCCTACTCTACACGGAATGGTTGTTTTCACTCAACATCATAAGTTTTATTTTATGCTTTTAAATATTTAAGAAACTGTCTTCAAAGAGCATGATTACTTTCTTAATAGCAGGTATTAAAATTATTCAGTGAAAAATATGCAACTGTGATAAGAAGGAAAAATTCTGAACCTGAAAAAAAGTCCAGGGTGAGTTCAAAATATATAAAATATAGAAATATATTTGAATATATAAAAATACATATTATATAGACATATAAATGTATTCAAATGGAGAGAAATGTATGTATATAAATGTATATATTAAAAAATACTATAAGGAAAATAAAGGAAATGTTATATAGATACTAAAAGTGAATCATCCAAAACTGTGGTCATCCAATTAATGTCATTAATATGGGCTTTCAGATTTTTATCTTCTAATAACTGTACAGGAATTAATATAAAGGCAAACCAATGTATCTTGAAAGTATGTAATTATTTATTTCTTCCTTTTATGACCAAAGCACCTTTTTGTGACACATACAACAAATCATTTAGATAAAGTAATCCAAACCTCTTGGGGAAAGTTCTCAGCTCAATTAGGGCATTTGGAGACAGGCCATATGTTACCAGGCCTTTTGCACACCTGAACCCCAATATCTAATGACTCAAGGATGCTTATTTATAAAATTAAGTAGTCTGTTCTTTAAGAGAAGAGAGTCAAGCACCGCAGAATGTTCCCCATCATTTCACTTGAAGATGATATAAAAAGAAGTACACAACTAAAGATTTAAATAAACATAACACAAAAGAAGTTGCAATTCATGCTTTGAATGATGATTACTAACACAATTTTATCTCATCAATCTTATCTCTTCTCTAACTTTTTAATCAATGAAATTTTCATTAAAACTGAAAAAAATAACTAAGTTATTCTTACTCATTTTTCACTGTTGAAGAATAATGTCTATTTAGCCCCTTCCTTGTTAAAAAAATCCTTCATCACTGTCTTAGGGGTTTTTTTGGCTAAAATATCTAGAAAACTGAGATATGAAGAAACACACAATTGTAGAACTAGGACTGTATTTTCTGAGCCAAAAATCAGGATGCATAATCTGAAATTAAGAGCTCTTCAAAAAAATTCAGACCACATGTGACTATATGAATGCCCATCTTCAATTCCTTCCTAATAGTTCAATAACAGATATACAGAAAGGCAGCTCTCAGTCATTTCCATCATCTGAACATACCTGTGGGATACGACATACTCCCAAAAAAGAAGCCTGGCTAAGTGCTACAACAGTATTCTCAAAGTGTGTGATTTTAGTGGGGGAAGTGCACTGAAATCTTTAGGAGGCATTTAGAAACTCACCCTCCACACTCATCAGTGTTTTATAGAGCTGGTACAATCTTTTTCCAAAATCCTTTAAAATAGAACAAATAATGTTCTGAAGTAACTAAGTTAAAGTCATAAGCCTAGCTTTAAGGCAAGGAACAGAGCAGAGGAACAGACTAATCTGTATCTACCAAGACAAATGTCATAGGCAATACTTATACTTGGCACATTTCCCATGAGCAAACTCTGGAATATGCCAAATGCCTGGTACTCTAACTACAACTCAGCCCCTTTCTCTCCCACTCAAGAAAATACACCAAAAAACAATTAAGCGACTGACATCAATCTGCTCTACATTTTTTTAAAGGAAATTATTTGCACACTTTAGTACTTCAGCTAAGAACACAGAGTTGTATCAACATGTTTGAGGTTGTGTAGACTAGAAAGCTAATTCCCATACAATGGATATGAAGATACCTACTAGACATCACACTTTACAGACATCTCACATGAGAGTATACACAGATTGAGAAAACACAAATAAGCACAAGGAACTGGTGACTCCAAGTCTCCAAGACTGTTCAATTCCAAGTCTCTTTCAATACTTAGGAGTCTGATCTGCCAGGTTAGAAAAATGTGTTAAGAGTGAAAAGTCAACTAAGTACTCTATCTGACTCTATCTGACAAGATTTAAGCTGAATATACAATTACATGTTTAGGGGCGCCTGGGTGGCTCAGTCAGTTAAGCATCTACCTTCAGCTCAGGTCATGATCCTGGGGTCCTTGGAAAGAGTCCTACATCTGGGTCCTCGCTCAGCGGGGAGCCTGCTTCTCCCTCTCCCTGCCACTCCCCCTGCTTGTTCAGTCTCTCTCTCTCTCTCTCTCTGACAAATAAATAAAATACTTAAAAAAGAAAATTACGTGTTAAAACAATTTTTTTCTACTTTAGTTGTAAAAGCCTTAAAAAAATTTCTAGTCCACATATTCCTTATGCTTGCATATAATACCATGAAATTTAGAATTTAAAGTCGCTATTTAGAAAGACTTACACATACAAAAAAAAATCTACTTATCACACATCATTTAAAAATTAAGCAGAAAAATTAACAAGTCGGGAAATGACAGATGCTGGTGAGGATGCTGGCAAGTATTTTCTTGAGTGGGAAAGAAAGGAGCTGAGCTGCAGTTAGAGTACCAGGCATTTGGCATATCCCAGAGTTTGCCCATGGGAAATGTGCCAAGTATAAGTATTGCCTATGACATTTGTCTTGGTAGACAGGAGAAAGGGGAACCCTCCTACACTGTTGGTGGGAATGCAAGCTGGTGCAACCACTCTGGAAAATAGCATGGAAGTCCCTCAAAAAGCTGAAAATAGAGCTACCCTATGACCAAGCAACTGCACTACTGGGTATTTACCCTAAAGATACAAATGTAGTGATCCAAAGGGGCACATGCACCTAAATGTTTATAGCAGCAATGTCCACAACAGCCAAACTATAGAAAGAATCTAGATGTCCATCAACAGATGAATCAATAAAGAACTTGTGGTGTATACACAAACACACACACACACACACACACACACACACACACACACGGTGGAATACTATGCAGCCATCAAAAGAAATGAATTCTTGCCATTTGCAACGATGTGGAAGGAACTAGAGGGTATTATGCTGAGCAAAATAGGTCAATCAGAGAAAGACAATTATCGTATGATCTCCCTGATATGAGGAAGTTGAGAGGCAACCTGGGGGGTTTGGGGGGTAGGAAAATAATAAATTAAACAAGATGGGATGGGGAGGGAGACAAACCATAAGAGACTCTTAATCTCACAAAGAGCTTAAGAGGGGGGCGCCTGGGTGGCTCAGTGGGTTAAGCCTCTGCCTTCGTCCTGGCTCAGTTCATGATCTTAGGATCCTGGGATCAAGCCCCGCAGGCTCTCTTCTCAGCAGAGAGACTGTTTCTCCCTCCCCCTCTGCCTGCCTCTCTACTTGTGATCTCTCTTTCTCTGTGTCAAATAAATAAATAAAATCTTAAAAAAAAAAAAAAAACTCACATTGAGGCATCCTGGAGGAATCAGGCTTGCAAAACGGAGACCAATTTTCTGTTTCCAATTTTTTGTAATTGTGCCTTTTGTACATTTATATGACAAGGAGAATAAAAAGAGTTAGTGTGTTTTAGACTACAAAAAAAATTTAATAACTGTATCTGTCAGATAAGGGCCACTTAGAAAGGTATGTCTGTCACACTGACCTGAAGGGCATCACACTCCAGATCAAGTACAGAGCATGATTCCAGTCCTCTGAAAAACCTTCACCGCGGCCTAGCTGATTTCAATTATCATTATAGTGCCTAGAGTAAGAGGCCATCTCAAATGCAACCAAGCAATTTAAGGATTTGTAGATTATAAATCACTGGCTCTAATTTCAGTGAGAAATAAAATGGGTATAACATACTCCCTGTGGCTGGGCCCATTTTGTTCTTGTTGAAGAACATCCTAAGTACATAAGTTTTATTAAAAATCCTCCCTAGACAAACCATAAGTGACTCTTAATCTCACAAAACAAACTGAGGGTTGCTGGGGGGAGGGGGATTGGGAGACGGGGATGGGGTTATGGACATTGGGGAGGGTATGTGCTATGGTGAGTGCTGTGAAGTGTGTAAACCTGGCGATTCACAGACCTGTACCCCTGGGGATAAAAATACATTATATGTTTATAAAAAATAAAAATAAATTAAAAACAATAAAAGAATTAGGAAGATACAACTCAAAACCACATTAAGTTCCACCTTTCCTTCATTATTGAAGGGAAGTTGCCATCATTATGGCAACGTTTAGAACAATACCAACTGATAATAAGGAATAAATTTGTTGCATCAATACATGGAGTAATTTAGTGATGTCCAGTGAAACTAGGGTGACTATAAAAATATACTGCCAAACTGTGAGGTTTTTAGAATAAAACAGTATACTGAGATAAATAAAATTATGTGATATTTAATATTTGTTTTTATATTTACTGAATGACAAATTGTTTTTATTACATTGATGGTCTGATAAGTAACTCTCTTCAAAAATTGTTTTTGAAAATAAAGCTTTTCAAAAATTTGAAAAAAAAAAAAAATCCTCCCTACACCATAGGTCAGCTCTCTACAAAGAATCCAAACATGCAAATCAAAGCACACCCAGTAAGGGAACCCCAAGTACCTTACAGGAGAGACTTCACATTGGTTCTGTTAACGGGCCTGCCATCAGAAGGCACAGGGCTCACAAAAAGAAACGGGACCCTACTCATGCTTTCAACCTCTGGAACATTCTATCTCTTGGGAGTTAAGAATATGGAAGTGACTAATTCTCTCAAATGTCATAGATTTTACGTATTGTGACATGTACTTCCTCTCTGAATTTTTACAGCACTACCCAGACATTCTAGCCACTGTCTGGGACTAGACATAATTATTGTAATCATGTCTACCATAATTAGGGAGGCAGTAAATGTGATCAAACACTTATAGAAAGGAAAAACTAAAGCACAAAGTTTCAAGAATCCAAAAATTTCAACTAAGTTTTAATGAAAGAATGAAGGAGGAAGTGAGGTTCTTTGTCAGCAGCCCAAAATGTTGCATTTGAAAAATTACTACGTACCAGGTTACTGGCCCAATCAGAGAATAGTCTGTAGTCTACACTTCTTGTGTGGGACCCGTTCCAGAGACGTCAGACGTGACCACGGTGAAAATAAAAGTGGATATAGGGGTGCCTGGGTGGCTCAGTAGGTTAAAGGCTCTGCCTTCAGCTCAGGTCATGATCCCAGGGTCCTGGGATTGAGCCCCATATCGGGCTCTCTGCTTAGCAGGGAACCTGCTTTCCTCTCTCTCTGCCTGCCTCTCTGCCTACTTGTGATCTGTGTGTGTCAAATAAATAAATAAATAAATAATCTTTAAAAAAATAATTAAAAAAAAAAGTGGATATAAAGTCATATAAAATCTCACTATTGAGAGTGACATTGACTCTGTGCCCAGGCCCAACATTCCAAGAATGACAGGAGCCGGCCAACAGGTACATGCCAGGGGATTAAATTCTGTGAAACTTACTAACTGAGAGTCAGGTTCAGAGCAGATCCAGAGGCTGACATAAAACAGACATCAATAAACATTTGCCGTACAAATCTTTGAATCAGGAAGTATCATGACAAGAAGGATATTTGGGGAAGGGTGGCGTAGAGGAGTGAGAAGATGGAACAGTGAGACCAATTCAGAGGTTACTGGGATTTAAAAAAAAAAAAAAGTAAAAGTGATAAAGTCCTGAACTAAAGTGGTGGCAGTGGCAATGATAATGAAGGCATTAAAATAAGAGATGACTGATGAGGGTGGAAAGGTAGCCAGAGCTATATTGTCTAAGATCTTGAATGCCAAGTTAAGAGTCTGGACTTGAACCTGCAGCAGAGAGAGGTTTTTAAAGTATTAAGCAAGAGAAAAGCACGCTTGGCATTTCAGATCTGTTACAGTGTTGGAACAGGAAGCAAGCTGTAGACAGGGAAGCCAGTGAGGAGATGACCACAAGCCCAGGCAAGAGAGCTCAGGAGGGGTAAGGGAGGTGGCAGGAGGCAACAAGGACCAAGCCAGTGTCAGGATGTGGGGCTTGGAGGGAAGCTCAGGACGGAGTCAGGCTGCTTCTGCCTTGGAAAATCGCTGATATGGGCGAGAGAAAAGGCACAAGTTTAGGAATATTTTGTACGTGCTGAGACTGAGGTGACAAGGTGACACAGAGGGAGAAACATCTAACATATGGGTGTGGAGTTACAGCAGAAAGCAAGGTCAGCCACATGCATGTGAGTATAATAAGGGAGTAGCCAAAAGCAAGGAATGGATGGACTCCACAGGGAGAGCGTGAAAAAATGATCATGGTGGATGGAGGGCTTCCCCCGCCACCAAAGAGATGGTGAAGACTTGCCCTTGCTCAGTGCCTCTGCTGAAATGCTGCACAGAGGAAGAGACAGGCTAAGAAAAGATAAGCAGATAACGAAAGAAAGAATCGATCACACAAGCTTCTGGAGCGAAAGCTTCGACAGGAATGAAGGGGGAAATAGGAGGAACTAGCCTAGGACAGGAGAAAAGACACCTCCTCCCCTGAGACTAGAAAAAGGGAAGTAAAATTGAAGCCAATCAAGGTATCTGTGCAGGCAAGGCGCTGACATCTAATAGTACTAAGTATTCAAAGGAGTTGGAGGGTGTCACGGGTTGGACTATGCCCACCAGCAATTCTAATGTTGAGGTCTTTACCTGCCACCCCATACTTCCAAATGTGATCTTCTTTGGAAACAGGGTCCATACAGATGTCATT
The DNA here is from genome assembly GCF_020171115.1 of Neogale vison. Lineage (NCBI taxonomy): Eukaryota > Metazoa > Chordata > Mammalia > Carnivora > Mustelidae > Neogale > Neogale vison. The sequence continues at coordinate 158,294,126 of NC_058094.1, read as the reverse complement.
AGTTAATTAAGACGAGGTCATGCTGGAGGCAGGTGGGCCTCTAATTCAATATGACTGGTGTCATTTTCTTTTCTTTTTTTTTTAACTTAAATTCAATTAATGAACATATAATGTATTATTGGTTTCAGAGATAGAGGTCAGCAATTCGTCAGTCTTACATAATACTCAGTGCTTATTACATCACGTGCCCTCCTTAATGAACTGGAGTCTTTATAAGCGAGGAAAAGGTAGATCCACAGAAACTCATTAAGGGAAGGTGATGTGAAGACACACAGGGAGGAGGCGGCCATCTACAAATGAAGGAAAGAGGCCTGGGATGTATCCTTTTTCACAGCCTTCGGAAGTAACCAACCCAGCCCATGCTTTGATTTCAGACTTCTGGTCTTCAGAACTATGAGACAATTCACTTCTGCTGTTCAAGCCGCTCAGTTTGTGGTATTTTTCTAAGGCAAGTCTAGCAAACTAATACAGAGAGAAAGTCATCTCCTAAAGCAAGGAGGGGTGGAGAAGGGTAGCTAGAAGGTTTGAGGGAAGTGGAAAGGTTTCAGCCGGAAAACAAGCCAGCCACACAGTGCAAGACTGTGCACAGTTGCCTTGGGTTCCAGCTAAGGCCGGAGACGATAAATTTATTTATGGAGTGATTTCCTCAAGCAGCTCTTGGCAGCCGCTGGGTAAGAAAGGAAAAGATGCCAGGTCAAAATCGAGGGCTGGCAGGGTAGATTACCAGCAAAGTACAAAGCGATAGGGCCACTGAGGCTACTGGGAAGGGAGTGATGTACCGTGTGCGAACAGAGAAGGAAACAGGGAGGGGGATGTGGGATGAAGAACGGGATAGGAAGCTGGAGAAGGAAGGGGTCATCTGGAAACAGGGAGCCAGCAAAGAAGAGATAAAGGGAGTGAGGAAACTAACAGGGAAAGACTGTTACTAGGATTTAATATTTTCGATGAGGAAGTCAGAGAAGTCCGAAGCTAGACGGCTGTATACAATGTAATACGTTATTCACAGACTCTGAAACCTGAGGTGTCAACAGTAGTTTGGTGGTGAAAACCTGCAACAGCTCCCACCAACCGTAGTGCATGGAAAAAATGCCCCGGGGTATCCCCAAATCATATTTGTATCTAATTCCTAGAATCTGTTCTCAGCAAAATCCCTGCTGTATTTCTATCATCTCTGGTATCACAAGCATATCTTTAAACAAAATTACAAAGAGTGGCTTGGACTAGAAGCAGAGATCAATGCATACTACCCCCATCTATCACACAAAATTATTATATTAAGCAGAGAGAAAGCAAGTTAACTGTAAAAATGTACTTGAGGAAGTTACAGATCAGATGTAAAAATGTTAAGACAATTCACATGCTCTCTACACATTCCCTTAGGATACAAAAAATAAAACAGCTAGAAGATGCCAAAACCTGTGTTAGCAGCCCATTCTACTTTGCAAACAAGGAACAAATGACCAGGGCACAGAAGAATTAGAAAACTTGTAAATGACCGTTCATTTTTTTCCAAACAAGTAAGTGCTTAATTATCTGGATTATCGATGACAAACAAACAAAACTCTTTGCATTTCAAAGGTTTATTTCAGTCACTAGAATTTTTGTGTGTCTCACTCAATCACCAAGCAGAGTCAACACTTTGTTCTGGCAATTCACTGAAGCTAAAATAACAAAGGCATGAAGCAGAACAAAAACTACACAACTTAACCTTTTTAATTTACACAAGAACAATTCATAAACTGTTGTGGCTTTAGACATTTCTAACTCTTTTTATACACATATATTTATACTTACTCCAAATTTTTTACTTCCAAAGTCCGAAAAGTTTTACGCAGAGTACTTTTACATTGGAAGAGATTAACTGTGTTTTCTTACCTTTTATATTTTAGGTCTCATTTTAAAACAAATCACTAAATAAAAAAATAAGATTCAAAACCTTCCTTCAAGTCACAGTACAGTATTGTTCACTGGCACAGGGAAAATAGGACCACTCAGGGGACATGGCCCAGGACATCTACTAGGGACAAAAAAGTGAGGAAAAATTCAGAAAGTTCTGCAACTTTATAGAAAGATGTAAGGATATCCTTATAAATGGTTAGTCTATCCATCAAATATATAAAGCCTACAGAACATAAAATGCTTCCTATTTTAACCAGGGCCCAGATATATAATGAATGAAAGGCAAAATGACTGTCCTCTCCCAAAGTATGATGGGCTTCAACAAAAGTTCCTACTCCAACAAAAATGCCTATTGTAAACATGCCTTCATACTTAACTTCCAAAGTACCTCATCTCTCTCTACATTAGAATACTGTTCCTGAATATAATTAATTCTAGGCTGCTTATAAAAATTTGCAATCATGGTATTTCAGCCTATTTAAGAATAAATGAGTAAGTATTTCAAATAGATATACATCTCTTTTTCTCCCCTCTTCAAGGTCAAACATTTACACATAGCCTAGAGAAAACCTCTGTAGCAATCAGGGAGCAGCAACTAAACTCTAGCCTTGAGGAAAGGAGCCCTCTGTCTCATAAATCCTGAGTAAGAAGAGTTGCCACACCTTGATGCGTATCTAAGAAGCTGACCCAGCCCCCATGGTTTAAGAGTCAAGTCTTTCCTGAATTCCAACAGGATACAAGAGGAAAAGAAGACCAAGACATGGGTTCAAGAAAATGTCTAACAGTGTAGTCTGAAGACAGTCATAGAACAGTCATAGAACAACTTGGTGACTTTCTGTTTACTTCATCATAGACCTGGTGCTCTTTTCTGATCTTAGTAAAACTGTAAGTTCATGTTGATGACTATGAAGGATTTTTGCCTACATCTAAAGATTCAGGAAGAAAATTCAAGATGATCATCTACCTGACTGGTTTTACAAATGAGAAAACTGAATGGCTAGAAACTGGCAAAGGAGAATCCACCTGATCTAACATTCGGTTCAACACTCTCTCTCCTTATTAGCAACAGATATTTACTCACATTCAACAGATATTTATTGAATGTTAAACGTGCAAGACACCTGAAGATTACAAAGCTGAACAGTAGGCATCCCCTCGAAGAGTCTAAAAAGTGATGGGTTTCAGATATTTTCACAGTTTTAATATGTAAATCATCATATGAAGCCTCATACAGAATTTCAAAGGAGTATTGGAAAGTAACTCTCCTTATAGCTCTAATTAGTTTTGAACTAAATCTTTCCTTCCTCCTTATAGCCCTTCCAAGTGCAGGTGATGTTATGGTGAGAACAACAGTAAGGAGATGATGATGATGATGATGATGGCAGCGGTCACGACAAGGAGGAACACAAGGACATGACAATACCAACTATGAGACACGATGTGTCCATCACTGACTGTAACCTCTACATACTTAGCTTATGTAATCTTCACAACAATCTTAGGAGGGAGATAAATATCTCTACTGGATAAAAGGTTTGGGAAAAGTCAGTCAATTGCCCCTGAGAGGGTAGTTACCTTCCGGAGTTCCAGTTTACACCCACGCATGCCTTTACTACTACTGTCCTAGATGTCTGACCCCTGGTCCTTACCATAAATTAACTGGAAATTCTCTGGCCCCTGTGGACCTCAATTTCTTCATCAGTGAAATGATGAAGTTGACCACGTGATTTCCAACATCTCTTCCAGGTATACCATTCTGTAATTTACTAATTTGAGGTTTTTAACCAATCTCTCGTGATGCAGAGAAAGGAAATACTTTGTAAAAGCTAAGAATAATTTTGCCCCAAATTACAAAATCCAGACCTTTGTGCAGAGGTTTCCGGGGAAAGGAGGGTAGCTTGTTACGGGATTGACATATCCGTAACTTTCATCTGGGTTCCAGCCTCAGAGTTTTTTGAAAGCTAATCGCACAGCCACATGACAAAATGACATGAAGGCATTAACAATGGCTTTTAAACTAAACAGGAGGTTTTTCAAAACCCTAATAATGATTAGAAGTCCTCTGTGAAAACATGGGAAAATACCATGTTATTGCTTACAAGAAAAAAAGCAGGATGTAATATATGGCTTGTGTTTTTTTTGTTTCTGAACAAGGAGAGCGAAGCATGAAGAACATTCAACAGTGGTTGTAGCTAGGTAATAGGATTGGGAGATTTTTCTTTCTCCTTTTCCTTATTTTTCTTCTTTATGTAAGGTTAAATTACCTCCATAATTAGAGGGGAGAATTTTCTTTTAAAAAGAGAGAAAAGGTGTCCAACATTCTCACACTGATTTCTTCTGAGAAGAAAAAACTCTCCTAAAACCATCTCAGTAACACTGCAGAAATTCCAGAAATACAGGTTTAGAGGAGAACATCATTATTACCCACTACAGATAGGGAGGAAAATAGTCCTCTGTTGCTTCAGATCTAGAATAACTAAGTTTTATAGGATGTTTCAGGACTCCTGGTAGGGAAAGTTGCTCTGGAGTCCAGGGACATGAAGCTCCACAGAGCTGGGCAACAGGAAGAAAAGAACAGGTGCATCAGACAAAGCAGCCAACCGTGAGAGCCAAAGGTCACCAGCCCCATCCAGAAATCCCAATCTGGAGCAGGTTCTCTCTGGGTGGTGCTGCCCTACCACCGCCAACCACAAGGTCAAGGGGACTTTCATGAGCACAAATGTCCTCCTCTCTTCTCTGAAGCACAACAGCAGAGGGAGGACAGGTAGCATATTTCATGGAACCAGCAAATGTTAAATCAAACAACCACAGCCAAACTACTCTAGGCTCCATTAGGCTGCAGGATAAGCACGTTGGGTTACACAAACCACTGTGTTCACAATAAACTCCCAATATGCATGCACACATGGCCCAGTTTACAACACAGATCAATAACTGTGGCTTTGGATGGTGACAATGAAACACTTCACTCTATAGCACTCATGAGAATATTTTGTAAACACACTGTGTCTCTGGTGATTCCCACTGATACTACACGCAACTCAGGAAAGAATACAATTTAAAAATCACATTCAACATGCTATTAATTACATAGGAACCCTCAGCCTTATTGGAACAGACTTTTTTTGCTACTTCATAGCAAGAAGATAAAGACAGATCTGATATACAAAGACTAGAAAAACTAGAGCAGGAAAAGTCAGCTTCTCCTCTGGGAGTCTGACACACAATATGTGGCGTCAGCATCACATCACACCCTGATTCAAGGGAGGGCTGCAGGGAGCCCATCTCACCAACAACTCCAGACTTGCCCTACGCACCCACATCTGGGCTTTGCCAGCTCCACCACCATCAAGAAGGCAGCAGTACAAAGGCCGGCGGGTATCTTTTATTCATTTAAAAAGACATATTTCTGTTTACTCCTACCAAAACTCACTGGAATGATTACTTAAAACTGAAAATAATATAATGTAACTAGAGAGATGTCTTCTTTTTTTTTTTCAAGGCATTTTTTTTTCCTAAGTGCGAAGTTGGCACCTATTAACTGTACCTGGCGGTAATTAAATACATCTAACATTAGATAAAGAAATTTAACCTACCTCATCAAAGGTGGTGTCGTCTTTCTTCAAAGCTATAAAATAAAAAGGGAAAGGAAACAGTTATTGTGAAACATCTCAAAGAGACTAAGCATCTAAGCCCTAGAAAACAGAAAGAAAACAAAGCAGTATGGTGTTTTCATTTCAGAAAGTAAAACTGTACCCCAACCTGAATAACAATGTTATCATACAAATAGGAAAGCTGCAAATGAGACAGAGAATGGCACAGCACGCATCTTTGTGAAACACTTTCATAAATATGTAAATGGGTGATCCTCCTAAGTATGGAAAAGAAGTATGTGTATCTTTCCCCTAGCTCTTCTTCAGTAGGAAAATGTTTTAATGAAAAGTAGGAAAGCATCAAAAAGTAATTGTAAAGAAATTTCCCCTTCAACTTCTGGGTTTTGAGCATATCTCATCAGGCACGGTGTGTGGTCCTCCCAAGCCCATTGTCAGGATGACACCCGCTCTGCAGAGTGCCCTGAATGAGATTTTCATGCCCTGAGAAGTTTAAATACAGTGAGTAAAGACTAAGCATGTAAAATAAGCACTGCAGAGATATAATTCAAGCATTTCAGCATGATCTATTTTACAACAAAGTATCACCAAAGAAAACAATACATTCAGAATATTTTATAAGTTAACAAATACTTAAAATTTATTTAAATATGCATGGCTTCAGAACTGGAATTCTATTACTCTAAAGAGAAAGAGAAGTATTTCATGCATTGTTGGCAAACACCCTAGTTCCTTAAATCCTACAATTACTTGGAATGTTTCATATTAAGGAGAATGCACAAAGGAGCTAATTTAGCTGAAACCACTAGTTGGAGAAATGCTCCCAATTGATAGAATTGTGCATAGGTATTTACTGGTCTATAGTAGAGTGTTCTAGTCAGGATAGAAGCACTTGTGTAGCTCTTACTTGGAAAGCTACGTTCTAACAAAAGCAATGGAAGCAAATCATGTTAGCAATTAAGCTCTGAGAGAAGTCATGTGCTTAAACTGAAGCCATCATTTCAGAGCTTATACTATATAGCCAAGCAATCTTGAATAGGATATTTTGTTTCCTACTATAGATGTGGTTGTAGAGAGTTAAGGTGGATGAGGGTAGACTGAGGGAGATAAAATGTTATTGAAAGTTTAATGCTTAGTTTTTCTCTTTTTTGCCTAAGAAACTGATCTGTAATAAATTTTTCTATTTGCTTTATTGGAGGACAACTTCTTCTGAATGAAAAATTAAAAGACAGCCCTTTCTCCTAGTTTCAAATGGCTTATCTTGCATTCAATTACTTACACACATTTTATTATGTATTTGCTTTAACTTACATTAAATCTAAAATAAGCTATTTTGATGGAAAGCTGTAAGAGCCTAGATGATTCTTAATGGCTATATTTTAAGTCAGAATGTAAAACTTCTAATCTAGAAAGCTTTCTTTAAATATCAGCCAACCATGTTACTAAACTACAACTCTGGGGCGCCTGGGTGGCTCAGTGGGTTAAAGCCTCTACCTTCGGCTCGGGTCATGATCCCGGGGTCCTGGGATCGAGCCCCACATCGGGCTCTCTGCTCCGTGGAGAGCCTGTTTCCTCCTCTCTCTCTCTGCCTGCCTCTCTGCCTGCTTGTGATCTCTTTCTGTCAAATAAATAAATAAAATCTTAAAAAAAAAATTGTATAAACTACAACGCTCACTTCCCTCAAACCTAAGGCATGTCCTCTAATCAACATACTTGAGTGGGGATTCCTAGATAACATATTAGTGACCTACAGAAATATAGGCAAGTTGTTCCATCTTAAAAAAAAGGGGGGGGGATAAGAACTGATTACCTCATTGATTTCAGATACAAAGCCAATCACCGTACAGCCTCATACCCAGCTCATTTAACAAAGATTAATGAAAAAATATGTGGCTGTCATGCAAGATGCAAAGCTAAAGCACCAATCTTATAATTCACAGCACAAACTTTCTATACTTTATTTACTTGGGACATGATAAAAGTTCCCAAATTTAGCCATTGGTTTTCTTATGCACAGCATCCAATTGGAACTACTATCCACTACTAGTCGATATAATCCTTTGAGGAAATGCAAACAGAATGAAGACCCTCAAGCTGAGAGAAAGCAAAAACCTAAAATGTCTTTGACATCTGGACAGGACTATTTCTTGCTGGCCTAAGTCCTTCACCATACTGGATAAAGAGGTGGGGTCTGAGGGCAAAAAGAGAAGAAAGAAATGGAAGAGGAATTGCAGGTGTATTTTCTAAAATATAAGGAGCAGGAAACTGGATTCTCTCCCTGGCACTCTATTCTCAAGCCCAAGATACCATAGGGAAGAATATTTTAAGACCAAAAAATCTACAGCTTCGTTGAAACCCTTTATAAGTAGATCAACATCTTATTCAGTTTCTTATAAATATTGAATCCTTGGCCTGAACAGCAGTTAACAGTAACAACAAAGGCCAATTAAAGATGTCTCTGCCAAGTATTTATCAGGTCATTGATGAATAAACTCTGACCTAAACAAGCACAAAACATCTCATTATTGATTATATTCCCTGATTGTCATTAATCATTCATGTAAATGTAAACTCACAACTGTCTTTGATGATGTCTTGAAATAGCAGGCATATCACATTTTTATAGGTTAACAAAGGGGTATATATTAAATCATTTAAGATAACCAGGTATCCTATTTAGTCCTCTGCTCAGACAATGCTTCCTCTAGACAGCTTTCCATGATCTCACCAAGACTAAAGTGGTATCCTTCCTATATTCTCCAACAACAAATCATGCTAATCTTCCTGGTAAAATCTGTCACTCTATATTGCCAATGCCCATTCATTGGCGTGTATTCTCTTAAAGTCCTCAAGAACTGGTAACAGTGGCCACTGAGTCTGAATGTCAGCACACTATCTGGCACATACAAGCTACTCAATAATTATTTGTTAAATTAATGAGTTCTACCTCAACGGCAAAATCATAGCCTCTTACACTTTGAGACACAAATGCTAAAGTTTTGGCATATGAAAACAACATACACTTTTCTGTTATGAAAAGATCATAGATAAAAATTCCATTTCATTAAAATCTTCTGACACTACTTTGGGAGAGAATATGGTACTATATTTTAATTCTGTACCTGAACCTTTACCATTAAGAATGAACTTAGCAAATGACAGCTGAACCCCACATTACACACTTACAGCACAAGGTAACAAACCCCAAAACTCAGTGTATCCATAGCCTCCATTTCATTCAGCTCTCTCACAAACTACACTTTTTAGAGAAATGGTATAGACGGGGTTCATCTCTAGTATCACAGAGTATAAACTTCCTTTCTCGACAAATTAATCCAAGTATAAAGAAATGCATTCAAATGAATATGAAGAAATGCCAGTTTGACCTTAATCTTACACCAGGTATTACAGAAAACCTTCCTCCTCCTAGGCTATCATTAAAAAATTAAAAGAAAGAAGAAAGGAAAAGAGGAAAAGGATTTTAATATAAACTTTTTAACAACTAAGTTCCCATTTGTCATTTTTTATGCTAACCAAAATTTTAAAAAAGAAAGAAAGAAAAACATGAGACAACTGCAGGAGTTCCTAAATAAGTGAACACACTGACACTATTTAACAGAAAACGATAAACACTCACCACTGAAATCAGAGGATGACTTTGAAATTCAATTACACCCATCTTTTAAAGAACTGTAACTGTGTTAAAGTCACTCTCTGGCAGATGTCATAAATTAGAGTGCTGTGGCTTGAAAGCAAATGTGTTTTATTAGACCTTATATTATATAGTAATCTCAGATCAGCTGTATTTGGGATGGGTAGTGACAAAGTTGACATGATCATTCACGTGTGAAAAAATGAAACATTAGCATTACCACTTTTATATAGTCAAAATTGTTAATAATAAGCATTGAATATCACATACTTTCAAAAATTATCCTCATTTTCTATAGATGACTAATTTCTCATGGCTAAATAATACTGTATATTTTGCCATATAACAAGCTGTACTTTTGAATCATACTAAAAAAGCAAAATTAAGTCAGTATGTTTATTTCAAAAGCCATCACAGATTGGTTAAAAGGAATGAATATATTGAAATGTCAGATTATTCAACAAGAATAAACCATTCACTCTTTGATCTCCTCATGAAGTACCAATGAAGACAAGAGGAAGAGGGGGAATAAACAGAAATGGGAAGGAAGAATATCAGCCCCCAGTACTGTTCTTCACATGCACTAGATATTTTATGTGTCCTACCTGATTTATTCTTCACAACAACCTTGAGAAAATTCATACATGTGGACTCTGGGGTTTAGGGATATTCTGCTAATTGCCCAAGGCACACACACAGCAAGCTGGGAAAACAGGGTTCAAACCCAAGCCAGACTAACTCCAAAACCCATCCTGTTTTTAGACTATAAAGTCAGTAGCCACTTCTTCCCCTCATTTCTCTTGCTTCCAACCTAGAAGATCAATTACGTCAATATGATATAATCACCAATAATAACATTACAAACACCTATTGAGTCTGCACTACATACCATGCAGGACATCATATGCATTATTTCGCTAAGTGCCAGTAATAAAACTGAGTTGTACATGAAAAACTGATGCTCAGAAGTTGAGGGACCTGTCCAAGGTCACATAGCTACAAGTGGCAAGATGGCAAATCCCCAATGGTCTGACGCACATAGCCCACACACTTAATCTATGCAGTACATAATTCCAGAGTAAAAATTCCATTCAATAGCCTCAAGCACCTTAAAATCTTTACATAATCAAACTGATTTTATTGTTTTGTAACTCTGCAAATAAAATATAAAGAAAATACATAGATAATACAGATTAATTTTTCTGTAACCCCATTTCCAATGCATGTCTTGGGTTTGCTATACAAGCATAACCACATAAGACCTCTTTATCTCCTTTTACAGTTCTCCAGAATGAGAGTTAGCTACTATGCAGAATCATGACCTTCCATCAATACAAGAAACAATCAGTTATGTTCACTGCACTGTATTGTTTCTGAAAGCAAGGAAGTAAAATCTACCAGATCTTAGAAGATATTTTAACAAGTGCTGGAATCAAAAGGAGTTTCACATCACTAAATCTCAGTAAGCTAGAAAATCCAATTAACTGTAATACCCCCATTTGCCAGCATTGTAGTTAATCCAAATTTTACTGATTGTCTATCAAAATCTTGAAATTGCTTAAACATAAAGAATTTTTGTATTAATGTCCTTGGTTTCTTACTGAGATTCAACTGCAATGAATTATTTAACACAAACTGGAAGGGCTCCAACACAGTCATTAGCATTAGTAAATATACAGTTAATGTGTTTTAGAACAGGGCTTAATGGACTCCAGAACCTGTCTTTGTAATGGTTTGGGTCCTGAGCTGAACATCCTCCTCAAAAATGCACACCAACTCAACACCTTGCTCTCTCACATTCCTCCTGGCTTCAAACTTCATTTGCATGTAGAAACTCTTCATATGCATCCCTAAGTAAAAGTGAAACTGCAAATATCCAATACATGTAATAAGTAAAACCAGGATTAAATATTGCTTTCACACCATAACTTTACAGTCATTTTGGGAGAGACTTCGTATACCAATAGGAAATTTTAAGTTAAAGGAAACTGGCTAAATTTTGATCCATTATTTTCTCTTACTTGAACAAAGTTTGCATATTTTAGAGTGCACTTATAGAATGATTTTTAAAGGAAGGGATAGAAGGATGACTACAATACTCAAATGCACCCCAGGAGTTTACTTTAAGGAATTAAGTACCTTATGCTTAATTTCCATTAACACGTTCATTAACATGGATGACATGTTAAATAAGTTAAACAAAGGCTAGAAGGCTTCTTGGGAGTCTGAGGGGTTATTTTTAGTGCTTGTATGATTCTCTTGCTGCAAACAGTTACCTATATAAATAAAAGTTATAATGTTAGAGGAAGCAGCCACCGTCTTAAAGGGGGTTTTCTATAGCCAATCCAAAAAAGCTAAGAAACCCATTCCACATAATACGGTTGTCACCCTGTTACAGTTTGTGACAGGGATTTATTCTTAACTGTCCTAAACATTTCTCGGTCGTTTTTTATTTGTAGATCAGTTGGTTGGTTGGTTGACTAGTTTAAAGACAATAGCTCTGGAGCTTTGGCACTGGTAAATCTAAGAAGTTCGGGACACTTATTCCTAAATGTTCAAAGAAGTTCACAGCGCGCATTTATTTGCTGCAATGGAAAGATTCAAAGAGCTTGGGACGGAACAGACACATCTCGCTTTCGAGGACCCGAAGTACCGAACAAAAGGTCCCACGGTATCTGCCCCACTTCCCTTTAGGTTGGATGTGTTAAACAATAACAAGGCTCAGCTCAGCGTCTCGCCAATTTTCAAAGCTAAATTATTGACTAAACACCCCAGGGCAGAGGCTGCGCGCAAAAAAAATAGCAAGTAACCCAGGCGACCGCGCAGTCGGGTGCGCAGCGGCGCCCGGGGAGTCCCATCGCCTGTCCACCGCAGGCGCGACAGCCCGAGCGCCAGTGGCGAGAGACGGAACCCAAATTGTAGGCTAAGATCATCCACAAACGAACCCCGAGATCCTAAAGGAGAGGGGTGTCTCTCCTTTCCACTGTCGCCCTCCCCCCAGGTCCGGGCACTGCTCCCTCCACCGACCGCTCGCAGCGCACCCCACGCCGGCCCGGGTGGCCGCTGCACTGGTGGTACCAGAAGCGCGGGGAGGAGGCACCGGCGCCGGGGGCGACGGGCCGGGTGCCCGGGGCAGCGCGCCACTCACCAATGCGGCTGAAACTCTCCGACAAAGTTCTCCGCAACTTCTTCATCTTGCCGATCTTCTCGGCGGGCTGCGGCTCAATGAGGTCGCACATCTGGGCGACACTGGGCTCCGGCAACTTCCCCAAACTGGTCCAGAGAGAAGCGCAGACAACGGCGAGGGCGCGCGGCAAGGAGAAGGCGGCGCCTCCTCCTCCTCCTCCTCCTCCTTCTTCTTCACTACCTCCTCCTCCGGCCAGGAGGCGACGCACTGGGCTCGGGAGGCGAGTGGCGAGCTGCAGGCTCCTGTCGGGCCTGGGCCGCTGCTGGGCGGGCTGGGGCGTTCTACGTGGTGCCGGGGGCGGCCGCCATCGCAGCCGCCGCCGCCGTGGCCCCGCGCCGCGCCGCCGCCGCCCGGCTCATTTTCCCTCCTTTGTAACCGAGAGCAGCTCGGCGGGCTGCCGGCCGTGGGGGCGGTGCGGCCGGAGGCGGGGCGGGGGCGGGCTGAGCACAAGGTGCGGGAGCCGGGGGTCGCAGGGTGCGCGGGGCACAGACGGGGAGAAGTTCTCAGCCCCGAGTTTCGGGGATTCGAGAGAAAAGAGCCGCGGCGCGGAACCGCCACCCGCCCCGCCCTCACCGCCCCTCCCGCCGCCTCTGCCCCGCCTTCCCTGGGCAAAGGACCCCGAGCGCGGAACCCCCGCGGGACCTCGGCTCGGGTCTCGGAGTCCGCGTCCTCTTCGGGCCTCTCAGCCCGGCTCACGCCACCGCGGCGCCCCCTCCCGGCCGCCCCCGCGCGCCTCCCCCGGCCCTGCCCGCCCCGCCCCGCCCCGCGCGCTCCGGGACCGGCCGCCGGCCGAGGGCCTCGAACAGGCAGGGCTGGCAACTGGCCGTGACTGGGAATCCGTCTCCCTATGTGGGGAGGTCCGCTAAAGGGAAGGCTCTGGATCGCGGTCATTTATCGGAGTGGTTTTCTCCTTGCCACGAACGCATGTGAAAAGAGCGAGAGGTTGGGGGGAGGAGGTGGCCGCCACCACTGCCTCTGAGTCCGGGAATGGAAAGGCCTGGGGACCGCTCAGGATTGACAGGGATTTTTTTTTTCCCCCCAGTTTTCCCCCCAGTTTTGCCCGGGAGACTGTGAAGTGAAAGATCCAAAGGGAAAGGTGGGCCCGTTTTTTAGGGGTCAAGTGCAAGGTAGAAGCGTCATCTCTAACCCCCCCAAGGCAGGGCTAATGCTGTTTCCTTCACCCCTGTGTCACTCTGAGTGACTGGTGGGAATGTAGATGAAGCTAATTTCTGATATGAACACCCAGTTCCATGGTAAATAGCAAACAGAAGTCCTTCGTCTCTATCAGTTTTAGAATATATTTCCAAATCGAAAGACTTGGAGGCCAAAAAGATTGTGACCCCTTCTCCCCTCCCCTCAAAAAAAGAAAATTTAAAAAGGAGGGGGTTAGGGGAAGTTTTTTTTAAAATCCCAGAACAAACAGTTCAGGCAGCAAACACACATTGTCTTCATTCTGTTAAAACGTGGTGCAGCGAGTGCTCCAAACGTCAGTCTCCCAGGGGAGAGAGAAGGAAGATGGGGGAGGGCCTGAATGTTGATTTGGGGCCAGCAAACTCCTTATGAATAGAAATTTAGTAATCTTGAGTCATCTGGCTGTGTAAGTAATAAGAGCCTGTGAGCGTGTGACAATCCTATTTGATTTAAAGGAAGTTTTGGGGAGTTTGTGTTTTGTTAAAAGACTTTTATCTTAAAACAAAAACTAGCCCCCTGCCTTCCTTAAATTGTGAGGTAGAACACTTGGATTTGTTCTGCTCTGTACTGAGCACATTATAGGGCCTTGATAGATTGCTGCTGATAAAAGACAGGAAGTCAAGCCAAGTGGGGAGCAAAGGAGGGTGGGGAATTCATCAAGAATATGAGTTAAAAATGCTAGGATGTTGGGTCCCAGTGACCATATTTAGATATTACAGGCAGCACCAAGTATGTCTTCAGACAGGAAAAAGTTTGACTTTTACCACTTCCTCCAGTTAGTTAGGGAGAAAGTTATCAGAAGCTATGAATAAAAAGAGAAAAAGCAACCAATCAAAATACTTATGGGTTCTATCTACCAGTCAACAAAGATGAAATAGTTACTAATTTAATAAACTTTGACTACAGGGCGCCTGGGTGGCTCAGTCGGTCAAGTGTCTACCTTCAGCTCAGGTCATGATCCCAGGATCTTGGGAGAAAGCCTCAGGTCCATCTGGCTCTCTCCTCAGGGCATAGCTTTCTTTTCCTTCCCCCTCTGCCTGCCTCTTCCCCTGCCTGTGCTCTCTCTCCTTGTCAAATAAATAAATAAAATCTTAAAACAATAAATGAATAAACTTTGACTACCGTATGTCTGTGCCTATCCTATTTACTCTGACAGTGACTATTTCATATAGGTAAATACACATACAGATATACATTCTCCATTTCGCCTCCCCAGTATTTAATATTTCCAACTCAGGTCAGCTTCTGCCTGAGTAAGTCATGGTATATCCATACAAAGGTACAGTAGGTAAACATTTTTTAATGAGATAAATCAGTATGTATTGATATATAAATATATGTAGGGTAAGTGAATAAAAAGCATATTAATCATTAACTCATTTGTGGAAGGAAATATACTTATGTTTCTATGTGCGTAGGATATTTCTCTTTAAAAAAGACAAAGGGGCTCCTGGGTGGCCCAGGGTTAATCATCTGATTCTTGATTTCAGCTGAGGCCATGTTCTCAGGGTCACGGGATAGAGCCTTGCATAGGGTCCTGCACTCAGCACGAAATCCCCTTGAGATTCTGCCTCTCTGCCTTTCCTTCTGCCCTTTCCCCCACTTGCGTACAGTGCTCATTCTCTGTCTCTCTCTCAAATAAATAAAGAAAATTTTAAAAAGAACAAAGAACTGTGAAGTGTGCATACCCAGAATATAATGTTCCCTTTGCCCTTCATATCTTTAAGTATAATTTGAATGTTTTACCCAAAGAACAGTTACTTATAAATGCTAATAAAAATACTAATTTAAAACATAAAAATAATATTTACTGCATTTTTATCTACCCCACTCCAAAACTTCAGCTCTCCCACCTCTAAAAATACTTCACCTAATCACAATAGTATACAATAGTCTACCTAACAGTATACCTAATAGTATACAATAGACCTAACAGGAGAGACAGTAATGGACCACATAAACTTTGTCAAATATGAATAACCAACTTTCCTATATATGCTTACCAACCCCTTTCTTGGTTATATATTAAAATGGTAAGTTTTGCAAGAAACCGTAACACAAAGAAGGAAATTTTTCACTGAATGCTTTTAAACTGTGAACGGTTATAGGACTCAACTCTTTACACAGCTGTATGTTTCACACATGTCTTCGTCCTAGAATGTAAGTTCACTGAGGGCAGGGATCTTAGATCCAAAAAGTACGATGTCTATTTCATAGTGGTTGTAAGTTAAATGTCAAATGAATGTGGGATGCATTGCTGCCACTGAGAAGTGATTTGTTGTCCTCAGAAACCAAGATGACTATCCAGCATCTGTGTGGCATATGTATTTTCAGTGGGACGATGGATCTGTGCCAGTTCTCCATCCCAACTTCAGTTCATGAGGTTATAGTTTCGGCTGGCCTGAATTAAAGGTGCAGAATCTGAATACAAACAGATAAGCTGACCTAGAGGGTGAACCCAGCATGGGTTGACCTTAATCAAATTAATCAATTAAAGCATGCATATGGGGCTGCCTTGGTGGCTCAATGGGTTAAAGCCTCTGCCTTGGGCTCAGGTCATGATCCCAGGGTCCTGGGATCAAGCTCTGCATCGGGCTCTCTGCTCAGCTGGGAGCCTGTTTCCTCCTCTCTCTCTGCCTGCCTCTCTGCCTACTTGTGATCTCTGTCTGTCAAGTAAATAAATAAAATCTTAAAAAAAAAAATTTAAAGCATGCATATGTATTAATTAGACCTTGAGTGGTAGCAACAGTGGCTGGAGATCCAACTCTAAGTGTTGTGTGGCCTTAGATAAGTAAGTGACTTGCCCACTTTCTTATCTGTAAAATGAGGGGCTTGAACTAGATGACCTCAAGGGACATTCATAGCTGCAAAATTCTGATTTTGAATTGAATGGTGATATTTTTCTTCTCCCAGCTTATGTACAAGATGGATATATTAATGAGGAGTAATTAACATGCAAATAAGATGGACAAAGACCATCAACAAAAATTATGTGAAATTTAAGATACTTTATTTCTAGTTCTGTTATACATAAATTATTCATCTATTATAAATGGATCTTGTCCATATAAGAAAAATAGCAGGCTAATAGGCTGGCAGTAAATTTTAAGGGAATGAATCCTAATCCAAATAAGATGGAATATAGAGGATTTGATTAGAATCTAGAATCCAGCAAAAGCAGAAGCAGATTTACTGATCTGAAACAGTATGAAAAGATATTATAAGTAAAAAACAAAACAAAAAAAACTCCCCCAAAACAAGAATGCCAAGCACATGGGGCATAGAGTTGGAAAGTGAAGTTAAAGAGAGAAAGAGAGAAAATGTATGTTTATGAATGTAAAGTTTTCAAATTTAGCCAAAGGGTAAATATTAAGACATACAAGTAGGTTATGATTATTAAAGTGGTAGAAATTTACATAATTAGACATCCTCTTAGAAATCTAAACAGTCACCCTAGTTAATTATTTTTAGGATCAAATATCATCCTCCTTTTTTGAACACATCCAGCAGGAACTAAAGTAGCACAAGGTTAAGTGACTTATACCAAGTTCCCAGTGAGTCATCAGTGAAACTGGTACATGGAATCCGAAACTCTTGTCACCAACATTTGTGTTCCAATTCTTGGATAATGTCTAGCCTTAAGAGTTCCTGGGGCTTTGAGGGTTTTTGTTTTGTTTTGTTTTGTTTCGCTGACATAGAGCAAATTAAAATAAAAAGGGGGAGGAAAATGGAAGTTTGCAGAAACCAGGGTATTCAAACTCATATAAATGGAGCCCCCCAACGCTCCCTCACCCTGTTCTAAAGCCATCCATTGCCTAGTGACTCCTAATTTCAATCCTTTTCACATTTACAGAATCACTCACTGTTGCCACAAATCTCCAGGCTTGTGCAGGAATAATACCTATATTGTCTGATAGTTTTATAGGTAATTCTATAGTTGTCCATTGTATATTCAAGAGACCTAGGGACCTAAGTAATTGATTTGCTTACAAATGGCTGTAGTAAGAACAAAGAAGCTGGCAAAACATCCAAATGATGTCAAGTGTAAATTAGCTCAGAATAGTTCTGAAGGAAATAAACTACAAGGGTCAAAGCATGCACTGAAATCTGGTAAATTGCCCTGTCATATTAAACCTTGCTTAAATAAATGTTATCGTTACCTCATTCATGCTTTCCATTATTATATAATTTGTACAATGGAAGTCCATATAAGAAAATACCAACCACCATTTCTAATGAAGACACAAGTTGCTTAATTAGGCCTTTTGGTGTTATTTGTATGTGTGATATAGATGTGTCATTAAGAAAGGGTCCCCATTTATGACTGTCATTCATTTCACTGCATCATGTTCCACATCCATCAGAATTAAATTTCAGGGATCAGTTCTGTAATTGATCTCTAGATATGGATGTGAAAGTGGTCAGAAGCTAATGCTTTAGGGAATCAAAACCTCATGTCTTTTGGCCAGTCTAGACAAGTTCTATTAGGGGCAATTAAGTTCAGAAACACAGGTCTTCCATCAAAAAATCCTAACCTTTCTTTCCAAGGCCCTTGACAGTTCATCTGCATTCACTTGCCTTTTTTTTTTTTTTTTAAGATTTTACTTATTTACTTGAGAGAGAGAGGGCATGAGTGGGAGAGGGGCAGCAGGAGAGGAACAGAGGGGCAGAGAGAAGCAGACTCCAGGCAAGAAGCCCAATGCCACCAGGCAAGAAGCCCAATGCCGGGCTCAATCCCAGGACCCTGGGATCATGACTTGAGTTGAAGGCAGGGGTCTAACCCACTGAGCCCCCAAGGGGCCCCTCACATGCCTATTCTAATCAATTGTTTATTAGCCAGAAAAAGTGTCCATGGGATATTTATATTGATGGTATCATCAGACATCTCATTTGCTAACTAAACTCACTATTTATTATTTTTAAATGTAATTAAGATACTTATAGTTTTATAATAGGGTATAAATTGATGACCTCATTTTAGCCTACACTACTCTAAGAGGCACTATCATTAGCACTAACTACTTTACACAAGTTAATGGGCCTAGAGATGCCAAGAGACCATCCCCAAGATCATCACACAGCATCCGGTTTTAGACTGAGACACTGTTTGGTTACCAAAAACTTTTCTTTTATAAAACATTTTTGTAGGGCGCCTGGATGACTCAGTGGGTTAAAGCCTCTGCCTTCGGCTCAGGTCACAATCTCAGGGTCCTAGGATCATCAAGTCCCAAGTTGGGCTCTCTGCACAGCAGGAAGCCTGTTTCATTCTTTCTCTCTCTCTCTCTCTCTGCCTGCCTCTCTGCCTACTTGTGATCTCTCTCTCTGTTAAATAAATAAATAAAAATCTTAAAAACAAAACAAAACATTTTTGCAGCATGCTCTATGACATTTCTTTTTCTTCTGCTACACTTTGGATATAATTAGGGTTGTCCTTATTGTATAGAAAGGAACTATTCTGAAGCAGTCAGAGTTCAAAAAAACCAATCAAAGTCATGCAGGTTAACAGATGGATCAAAGCTCCTAAATTCCAGTGCTGTCTTTTGCTTTTTTCTACCATAAGGGAAATGTTAAAAGTATATATTGAAAGATAATACAACTGACTTTGAAAAAGAGGCTCCTTTCTACTCTAATCGGGGTTTGTAAATGAACTAAACATTCTAGGACTATGACTTGTTGAGCCATTGCAGTATGTGTCAGGGTAATGGATTAATAAAAAGCAACTTGGTCATAATTAATATTTAATATAATAATCCCCACCTATAAGCATGAGTCATATCAAAATTATTTGGTGTCTGGGGCACCTGGGTAGTTTAGTGAAATTAAATGTCTGCCTTCACCTCAGGTCATGGATCTCAGAGTCCTGGGACTGAATACTCACATGGAGCTCCTGGCTCAGCAGGGAACCTGCTTCTCTCTCTGCCTCCATCTGTCCCTGATTGTGTGCCACCTCTCTTTGACCAATAAATAAATAAAACCTTTAAAAAAGAAAAAGAAAAGCAACCAGGAAAAAATAAAGACTCTAGAGGAAGGGGAAAAAAACTTACTATTAATATCTTCAATTATGTGAAATAGTATAAGATATTGCAATCGTTAGGTAAGAACTGGATACTTCTAGGGCACCTGGGTGGCTCAGTCATTAAGCATCTGCCTTGGGCTCAGGTCATGATCCTAGGATCCTGGGATGGAGCCCCACATCAGGCTCCCTGCTCCATGGGAAGCCTGCTTCTCCCTCTCTCACTCCCTCTGCTTGTGTTCCTTCTCTCTCTGTGTCTCTCTGTCAAATAAATAAATAAAACTTAAAAAAAAAAAAAAAGAACTGGATGCTACAAATATCTTTGGGGGCGTTGTATGGTTTAAAGATTCATTTATTTATTTGAGCAGGGGGGAAGGGGAGAGGGAGAAGGAGGGAACCTGACTCCCAGCTGAACTCAGAACCCAATTCGAGTCTCAAGTTCATGAACCCACATTCATGGGCAAATGATGGGAGCCAAAATTAAGAATAAGATACTTAACCGACTAAGCCACCCAGGCGACCCTGGATGTTATAAATGTTTTTAAAAGTAGCAGCGAGAGGGCAAAATTAATTCTTTGACAGTAAGAATATCATAGTATAAAACTTCAAGTGACGGCATAAAATATAAAGATGAGGAACCACCCCAGAAGGTAAAACAAAAATATGGAAAGAAAAGAAGACATTTTTTTAAATGAGAAAGGTACAAGCTACTCCAGGAAGTTCAATATCTAAATAACGGGAGTTCTAGAAAGAGAGAATGGAGAAAATGGAGAGGGGAAGTTATCAAAGAAATAACAATTTGAGAAAACTTCCTGAAATGAAAGGACATGACTTCCCAAATTGAAACGGGCTCCAAGACAATAGATGAAAACAAACCTACGTTGTTTTATTATAAAATTGCAAAACCTACCGTGGTATTAGAATATTTTAAAAACTTCCAGAAAAGAAAAACAGGATCTAAAAAGAATCAGGAACCAGAATGGCTTCAGACTTTCAGCCACACCGGATGCTAGAAAATAGTAGAAGAAAGAACTTGTAGAGTTCCCCATTCAAATTATGAATTAAGTGGGAATGCAGAATATACCTTTTCAGACGTGAAAGATCAAAAATATTGCTTCATAGTTCCATTTCTCAGGAAGCTATCAGGAGATTTGTTCAACCAAAATAAGGAAAGAGAAAACGGAATCCAGGAAATGAGATTCCAATATATGAGAAAGACAGGATGATGGTGAACGAAAAAAATCCAAGACTGTAACTCTAAAGGAAACTTAAAGATCAACCCCTCTGGTGGGCTGGAGCAGGGCAGAGGCCCAGGAGAAAGATCATCAAGAAAATGACACAGACAAGGTAACTGGCATTTAAAGTATGTTGAGGGAAATTTTACAAAACCGAGGGTGTGGGCAGTTTGGGGTTGTATTAATAATAAATATGAAGAAAGTACAGAGATCTGTCTGCCCAGAGGCATGATCACCACTCAGGAATTTATTTGAGTGTCCAGACACATGATACAATGCACCCACCAGTGAATATAAATGAAGTATATTTAGGAGGCCAGTGCCTTACCTATTAGGCCACTGGGACACCTGCCATATTTAGTACTAACATTTAGCAGAGGGTTCCCAGGAGGGAAAGGGTTCATTCAGGGGTCTGGTGAGAGAATAAGCAAAGGGCTAGGAGTGGTTGGGGTTTTGATTGTGATTAAAGAGTAGAGCCAGCATGGTGGGGATTCCACTTAACATAGGTTCAAGCCTGCACTATATTTGAAATTCCCATCGACTCTTAGTGGTAAAGGCCTACACAGGTCTCTTCTCTTGGTTGCCCAGATGTGGGGGAGATAGGAAATGAGGGGTCGAGAATGAAAGCTGTCAACAAACATCAAAATGGAGTCAAGCCTCTTATTACAAAAACCAAGTTATGGGAGGTGGGGAGCGGCTGGAGACAGTAATTACAAGGAAAAAAAATTATACAGGAAAAGATAAATATTCATAGCTTAGTGTACACTATGATTTACAAAGCTCTATCAGTGCAAATACTAAATGCAATATCATTAAGTTATAGCCACATTGAGAAGATGGAAGAATGGGAAGTGTTCATGTATATGATAAGTACTACAGGGGATGGTGAAAATAAGCTGAGTCTTCAACTTCTAGAGTTGGAAATCACTTAATTTTTTTTAAATGTCAACATAAACACGTTCTCTAGAGAAATGACTCTAAAGAAGTCAGGTAAAATAATCAATAGTGGTTGCCTCTCGGGAGCCAAAGTGTGAGAGGTGATGCACACTAATATGGAGAATATTTGGAGGATTGCTGTTTTGTTTGTAATAAGTATGTGTGTATAACTTTTGAACACATATAATTAAATTACCGCCAAATTTGACTTTATCCTTAAAAGCAATGGGGAGCTATGTATCACCTTGCATTGCTAAGCAGTGAGGCTCTGGGTATGATAGTGAGATCGAATGTGCATTTTATTCAGATTATTCTAGCTATTTTATAGAGAATTAGAGGGAGGAAAGAATAGATACAGAGGGTAATCTAGTAGGAAGCTTAGTCATGCCCAGAATCTAGACAGGAAGTGATGTTGGCCTGAATTCAGGTATGACAACAGGAGAAGGTGAACGATTTGTGAGTACTCTGTGATTGATCAGAATGCGGTCTGGAAGAGGGAGAACTCAAGACTGATACTGCCTTTTCTGGTTTGAACACGGGGTGGGTGGGCAGGGACACTAATTAAGACAGACCACCCGTAAGAGGAGCAGGTTTGGAGGAAATGGAATGATTTCAGTAGTGGATATCCAAGCAGAAGGGCTACAAGTCCACTGTGGATATGGACCTAGAGCTCAGGAGTGAAAGCTGGGCTAGAGATGTTGATCTAGAATCAGCAGCCGAGAAATGACAATTGAAATCCTAGGAATGGGTGAGACTGCTCAGGGAGTGGGTGGAGAGAAACCGGCCTCAAAAACAGAGGCTGGAGGAACGTAAACAAGGGGCTAGAAAGAGGAGTTGGCAAATGGAAGTGAGAGAGAACAAGCAGTAGGAAGGCCTATGTACTATGGAAGTCCAAGAAAATGTTTGACAGTGTCCAATGGAGTTAAAAGGGTGGCTGAGTTAGAAATAGGAATGCATGCACCAAGAGGCAAAGGGAAAGGAGCGTTGGTAACCCTGACAAGAGCCATGTCTCTGGAGCAGTGGGGTAGGTCGAGGGATGCATGTGAGCCAAGGCACTCATTTCAATCTGTATTTCACGGATAAGAATGGGACATTTTCTTGAGTCCTTACTACAGGCCAGAAATTGTATTAGGTCCTTTATGGACGTCATCTCATTTAACCCTCAAAAACAAGCAATATCCTTTCTGTGAAATAGATGCTATTATTAACATTCCCATTTTTCAGATGAGGAAGCTGAAGTTTAAGCTAAGTAATTACTCAAAGGAACAGATAGTAAGCAGACAGGCTGGAATTTGATCTCAAGGAGTCTAACTCCAGAACGTATACCCTTCACCATTATATTCTACCCTCTAAATGATCTGCCATAAATAACACCATTCACTCATACATTCAACAAACCTGCTGTGTGCCAGGCACTATTCCAGGTGCCAGTGTTCCAAAAGGTACAAAGCAATGTCCTTGACCTCAAAGAACTTAACCTTCTGTTGGAGGAGATAGTAAACAAATTTAAAAATGCATGCATTTTTATCTTCAGAATTTAATGTAATGAACACGAAGAAAGCAGGGTACATTGCTGGAGAGTGGCTAGAGAAAATTGCTATTTTAGATCGTAAGTCTTCCTGAGATGACACTTCGGCAAAAACTTGAATAAATTCATCAACTAAGCCGTGAGAAGATGCATTCCAGGCTGGAGGAGGAAAAAGTGGCATTCTCTGAAGTAGGGTGGAGGTAGGAGTGGGCTCAGAAAGATCAAGGGGAAACTGGAAGCCATAAAGTTGGTAAGGGAGGCGGGGCTGCATCATGGTCAGCCTCACAGGTAAGAGTTAGCTGTTGTTCTAATAGCGGTGGGAAGAGGTGTCTGGGTAGCTCAGTTGGTTAAGCAACTGCCTTTGACTGAGGGCATGATCCCAGGGTCCTGGGATGGAGCCCCATGTCAGGCTCTCTGATCAGTGCAGACTCTGCTTCTCCCTCTTCCCCTATTCCCCCCTCATATTTGTTCCCTCTCAAATAAATAAATATTTAGAAAACAAAATGAAAAAGAGTGATGGGAAGTCTTGGGAGGATTTTGAGCAGGACAGTGATAAACTCTTACTCATATTTTATTAACTTGCAACAGAGCCCAGACTTTGAATTCTGTGACCATCATCCTTTCTAGTATTCTCTAGAATTGAGATACCACGTGGCTACCAGCACTTGAAACACACCCAATCCAAACTGATATGTATTCTAAGGGTTAAATACCCACCAGAATTCAAAGACTTGGTACCAACAAAAGAATGAACTAGATCTCATAAGCCATTGCTTATATTCATTATATGTTGAAATGATAATATGAGGTTAAATATATGAGGTTAAATATACAGATATATGAGGTTAAATAAAACATAATATTCAGATTCATTCATTTCACCTATTTCTTTTTACCTTTTAAAAAAGTGTAGGTGCTAGAAAATTTTAAATCTCATTCATGGCTTGGGTTATATTTTTATTAGACAGACTGGTCTAGACAACTTCCCTTCTGCTCTCAGCTTCCTAATGTAATGAAGACAAATGAAGTAACTTGTGTAGGGCATTTTGAGTTTTCTTAAGGAACACATTATGTAACATCAAGATAAATTATTGAGGATGATAGTCAGCCAAAAAACATGTACCATTCTTTAAAGGCCAAAGATAATGTTACTGACTTGGTTGTGGTTTTGTGTTGTTTTTCCAACAGCAGTGATGAGTCTGCACAAAGTCATCCGTAATGTTTCTCTCCCTGCCCATTTCACCTCCTCCCTATGCTCCCTTTGACCAAAACAGCATTTTTTTAAAATACCTGGCACAGGTTAAGAATGCAGTTCTCCGCCATGGAAATTTTTCTCTGTGCAAAGCACTCAGTCCTGTATAGGTTTGAACCTCAGCCTATTTCATGTGAAATTCTAATTGTCTGGTCTACTCAGGCAAGCTGCTTCCAAATGTCAGTAATCATATCTATCATCATAATTGTAGAATTCTCTTGGTTCTATTTAATTCAAAATATGGTCAATCAGAATGTACTTTTAGTGAAAAATTCTACACAAAGGCTTTGACCAATAAATTTGTTTTTCTTTGTGAATTTGTATCTGTGAAAAGTCTCACGACGTTATAATTTAAACCATTTTTTAATTTACCTAGGGCAGCATTAAAAATATTATTATAAGACAAGGGACTTACTGGGGATGATATAAACATATTACTCTATCCAAGGTCTTGAATACCGGTAAGAAAACAGAAGGATCAGATGGACCCTCCTCCATCTCTGCTCACTTCTGCTCCCCACTCCTTATTCTGCCCTGAAAGGTAGAGGAACCTGAAAGGTTCCTCTCACTTTTTAGTCTTTACCGTTGTGCTCTGGATTCAATCTCCTTCTCAAGGACCTCACTGCTTTGCTTAACCTTTCCGTCCTGCATGTTACTGTCTCCTAGCCTACTGAACCATCGCTATCAGCAACAAACAGCTTTAAAATCTCTTGTCTTTAAACACACATATGCATACACACTCCCTTGTCCCCACATTTCCTTCCCTAAACTTTATAGCTTCTCTATTTGACTTCACGGCAAAATCTTTCCAAAGGGTCACCCATAACTCTGTTTCCATTTCTTCATCTCCCACTCATTCTTCAATGCACTAGTTAGGTTTCTCTCCCCTGCTGAAATTACTCTTGTCAAGGGCAAGCTAAGACCTCCATGGAACCAAATCCAGAAGACCTCTCTGTCCTATCTTACAGTGCTCTCGGAGTACACATGGTACGGCTGGCCACTCTCATCTTGAAATACTCTTGACTTCGATGATGCTATACTCTAGTTCCCGCCCCATCCAACTGGCTACTCATTCACAATCTCCTTTCCAGCCCTTTTGTTTTTTTCAGACCTTTAAATATTGAGGACCCTCTGATTCCTTGGCCTCTCTTTTGATCTGTTCTCTCTGGAGATCCTTTCAATCCTTCCCATAGTTTCAAATGCCATCTAACTGCTGATAACTCCCAAATCTATACTCCAAATGTAAATTCCAAACTCATATATCCATATAGTTGAGTCTCAACTACGTAACTCAAACTTAACATGTCTACAAATAAAACACTGATGTATTCTGTTCATACTCAAAGTAATAAGATTAGTAATAAAAAGACAAAAAAAAGGAGAAGGAAAGGGAAAAAGGAAAGAAGGGATCACATTTTGCTCTAAGCAAGAATCCAGATGCCCCCTACTTCCCATATTTATTTATTTATTTTAAGCTTTTATTTCTTTATTTGACAGACAGAAATCACAAGAAGGCAGAGAGGCAGGCAGAGAAAGAGGGGGAAGCAGGCTCCCCACTGAGCAGAGAGCCCAATGTGGGGCTCAATCCCAGGACCCCGAGATCATGACCTGAGCCAAAGGCAGAGGCACCAACCCACTGAGCCACCCAGGCACCCCTACTTCCCATATTTAATCATAATTTTAATATGATTAACTACATTTAATCCACCAGCAAACTGTGTCTAAACTTTCGCCAAAGTGTCTCAGACTTCTGTTCATCTCCACTGCTATTACTCTAGATCAAAGCATCATTATTTCTCATTTGGACCATTGGAACATTGGACCTCCCAACTGACCTCCCTATTTCTGCTCTGGCACTCACCCAGTTCATTTTCAGAACAGCCAAAGGGATCTTTTTAAACCATGGAAGTTCATGTCAGTCTCCTGACTCTTGTTTAAACTGTTCAATGGTTTGACAACTTCCCGCTGCACTTGGAATGAAATCCAAACCCCTGTCACTCACAGCTCCACATGGTTCAGCCCCTGCCTAACTCTCCCCACCAACTCTTCCTTACCTTGCTCTCTACCTGCAATGCTCCCTGACTCCAACCTCCACCTCTCATTTGAATAATAGGCTCCTTTTCATCCAAGTCTCAGTTTATTTATTTTTTTTAAAATATTTTATTTATTTATTTGACAGAGAGAGATCACAAGTGGGCAGAGAGGCAGGCACAGAGAGAGAGAGAGAGAGAGAGGAGGAAGCAGGCTCCCTGCTGAGCAGAGAGCCCGATGCGGGACTCGATCCCAGTACCCTGAGATCGTGACCTGAGCCGAAGGCAGCGGCTTAATCCACTGAGCCACGCAGGCACCCCCCAAGTCTCAGTTTAAATGTCATCTCAGAGAGACTTCCGGCTTACCCACTTTAAAACAACCCCACTCATTTAGTTTTTTTTATACAAGGCCTTGTTTCCCTCCCTGTGTTTGCCACAATTCTGATTACATACTTCTGTCTGTTTGCTTTCTTAACTCTTAGCCCCCGCCCCTCCCTTGTCCTTCCAGATCAGAGGATTGAACGGCTGATTGGGATAAGACAATGGAAGCTTTAGTCCTGCCCCACCCCCCACCCTTCTCCCCTTTCTTGGAAGCCAGCTTATCTACTGAGTGTGTATCTGTCTGTGTGCCCCTGTCAGGAGTCTCACAACAACAGGCCTGTGCTGGTTTAGTGTCTGTGGCTGAGTGTGAAGTCCGGTTCAGGCCTCAAGTATTAAGAAGTTCACTGTGATGATAAAGCTAAGCTGTGACCATAGCAGCTCTATCAGTAAGAAGGCTGACATCTTGATCTGGATCTCAATGTCTTTAGAGATCAGGTAGAGAGAAGAGAGGCGCTATATATTGACCCTACAAACACCAATATCTTCCCTGAAATGAATGGAAATCTAGGCCTGTTGCTTTTCAATCTTCTTAAATGATGGTATCCTTTCTTTAAACCATGTATATCTTGGTCCCAATATGTGAAAAAAAAAAAAAAAAGATTAACAAAATAAATGCAAAGATGTTCTGATTCCAGTAGGGATTAAATTAGTTACTACTTTTTAAATGTAGCAAGTAATAGGAAGCTCAGTTCAGATTAACAAGCAATAAGAAAATTTCATTGGTTCACATAACTGAATATTGAGGAATTTATCCACATCAGCAAGAGGTTGATCCTAGGTCAACAGTTCCCAGGTTGTTTCCTCTCCATTTTTTGGCTCTCCCAAGAGCTCTGAGAAGCTCAAGATGGAAAAAGAAATTATTCTACAAACAAATAATGTTTAAGAGAACTCTACCTTTGTGGTTGAAAGATGGCTACCAGAGATTCCTGGAGCTACTTCTACTCACTCATGCCCAGCAGCAAAGAAAGCACGTCTGTCAGTACCATATGCCAAAACATATATTTAAAATTTTTTAAATGTTTTCTTTCTTTCTAGAAGCATGGGCAAAATCCCTTGGATTGAATTATGTGCTATCTTGAACTAATCAATCCCTACAGCCAGGAACACCAGATTCCAGGTCTCAACCACAGAACTGAGATGGGATCAACCATCAAACCCACGTGATTGAGAATGAGCCACAGGTGTTCTTGCTGGGGAAAGTGAGGAATAGATGTTGAATGGAGGCAACCAAACAATGTCTATGTAAGCCTAAGAGGCTTGAATAACTGTAGTCTGATGTACAGCCCCTCTATACAGGTTCAACCTCTTATAATGTAAAATTCCCTCTCTATCTTCCAGAGTATTTGTGATCTTCCTTCCCTCTCTTCTTTCTTCCCAATTGAATTGGCCAGGATAAACATCTGTGCCCATATAGTTGCCCTATTTACAAGACCCTAAGGGGAGCTACTTGGAATTACTTAAAACTTTAAGAAAATGTATGCTAAAGATGGGAAGGCAAAAGGCCCATGGGGCCCCTGGGTGACTCAGTTGGTGAAGTGTCCATTTTCAGCTCAGGTCATGCTCTCAGGGTCCTGGGATCAAGCCCTCATCTGGCTTCTTACACAGAGGGAAGCCTGTTACTCCCTCTCCCTTGGCCCCTCCCCTTCCCCCCATGCTCTCCCTCTCAAATAAATAAATAAAATCTTAAAAAAAAAAAAAAAAAAAAGCCTGGCCACAGTGTTTATCACCAGTACTAAGTGATAAAGTGCCAAATGAGCCAAGGCTTGAAAAACAAATGCAAGAGACCAGGATCCACTGCGGGAGGGGAGGTATGTGGTGGGGGGTGGGGGATAGAGTCGGGGAGGGAGTAAGTGGTTATGGATTGATTCAGATAAGCTTTCCTAAAATGGAATGACACAAAAAGTCCCATCAAGCTGTCTCTCTCTTTCTCTCACTCCTCCGCAGTCACCTTTCTTGTATCACTTGATGATGATAGCAAGGCATACCTCCCACTCTTCCCAAACCTACTAAGTCATTGCCTGAGAGCCTTTAGGGTACTCAAGAAAGGGGGAATGAATGACTCTAATGATAGGGTAATTAATCCTTTTGGAAATCAGATAGACTCCAATCCTCTGCTTTCCACAGAGGGAAGGATGCCTAATTGAGCTGTCAGCTGAGAAATTACTAAAACTAATCTTGATGATAGACTACCATGTAAATTTTGGCATAGAACTGAGAAGAAGTCAAAGAATCGAGCCCTATTGCTGTAACAAACCTCTATTGTTCCTATTTACTTGTTTAATAGGTGAAGAGTTTCTCAGCACTGGTTACCTACACATCTTATATTCAGCATTAACGCTGAAGCCTGTTACATTTATCCTTGGATATCTGGAGAGAAGGACTGTACTCATCTCATTAAGAGCTGCAATTCCAATAGAATTTTACATTTTATGTCTAGTAATTATTCATCAATACTTGTAATATATTTATACTATTTTGAGAAATTGTGTAGAATTTTCTAACACTTAAACTGTATGGTCACAAAAACTTTAAAATTATTTTCCTTTATTGACATATTTTTGTTGCATAGAAGTATGTGATTCATGAAATATTTTGAAGTATTAAAATATATTAGGAAGTGGAATGGAAATATAATTTCAAGAAGAAAAACAGAAGAAAATTTCCTACAGGTAAAGAACTCCTTCATGTACACTTACAATATATGATGGGACATCAAATTGCTATATTATTTAGATTCTACTAGATAGTTTTCTTTTTTTTATTATTAAAGATTTTATTTATTTATTTATTTGACAGACAGAGATCGCAAGTAGGCAGAGAGGCAGGCAGAGAGAGAGAGGGGGAAGCAGGATCATCGATGAGCAGAGAGACCGATGTGGGGCTCGATCCCAGGACCCTGGGATCATGACCTGAGCCGAAGGCAGAGGCCCCAACCCACTGAGCCACTCAGGGGCCCCTCTACTAGATAGTTTTCAAATAGTGGTGTGATAGTTTCTTTTTAAGTGTCATTATAGGTATATATATATGTATACATATATATATTTATATTTTTATATACATATACGTGTATATATATATATATTTACAACTCTTTTAGCATGCTAAAGAATCTTAGGCACCAAGTTAGAAATGTAGTGAGGAATTTATTGCTTCTTAAAATATTTTAGAAGTACTTGAGTGCAAATGATTGGAGACAGTGAAAGGAGAAAATTATGTTGGACAACAAAATGAGCAAGAAAAGAACAGGCCCACTGTTGAGACTGATTGTGCGATGAAATATGATGACAAAGGACCTGTCTGCTCACATTTGCTTTCGTGTCCTTTATCAAAGTGAAAGATCTAACAAAGAATGATTGAATGGATACTGGTAAAGGGGAAGAGAAGCTGGAGATGGAAAAAGAAATTGTAACAGCAAACCCATCTCTCTTGGGTGAAAACAGAGGGTGGTAAGAATAGTAAGGATTGACATCAGCCAGGACTAACTCAGAATCCTGACTCTGCCCGTCCTCATCTATGTGACCATGGGCAAGATGCTTCAGCGACCTCATCTGTATATGGGCATAGGTTAAATTTCATTGGAGGTCAAGTGCTTTGCATAGAGTCTAACGCAGCAGTATGAAATAGTGGCTATTGTAATGATGCGATTGTGGGCTTTGGAGCACCTTATCCTCCTTGAGCTTCACTTCCCTCCTCTCTATCACAGGAATAATAACATCTACCTCCTAGGATTACTACAAGGATTACATTGATAATAAAGCTGACAGCACTTATAAAGAAGGCATTCAATAAAATTAGTTCTTTCTCCCACTTCCTCCTTCTCTAGTTTCCTACTGATTTAGACAATTCTATGGACCCCTGATGGGTCATGATGAAAAACAGTCTCTTTCCAAATACTAATTTATATTAATTGTGTATTCCTTTTATTGTATCTACTGGTAAAGAGACTAAATCTGAAATGACGCTTTCTCTTGCTGAGAAGACCAGGGTCTCATATTACAAATGACTCTATCCTTAAGAGATATGACCTTTCTGCCTTACTAGCAGATCTCATTAATGACAAAATTATTTTCATGAAATGGTAGAAGACAAATACTTTGCTGATCTATGACCACATAATCAATCCTCTCATAAAAAGGACTTCCTCACGCAGGAAAAAAAATGCTCCCCAAGTGTTTCCTTTTGTCTCATGAGTGAAAAGATAAAGCATTTATTAATTTGTGGGAATAAATGTTGTTGATCAATGTGATTCACTTTTTTCAGACAGCACCAAAAACATCCTCTCTCTGCAGTATTTTGTACAAAACAAAGCCCGGTTTGAGATGAGCTAGGGTGTCTGGAAAGGAGTTAAGGAATCAAGTTGCATGGAATAGGCAGGGAAGGTGTCTAAAACCACTTCCTCCATTTTAATCTGTGGGGTAATAATGTCCATTCAGTTGTAATAAGCTGCCAAGTTGTTGCTCCCCGTTGAGGAGAGGGCTGTGCTGAACAGTCAAAGACGTAGGAAGGCCCTCCATCAGCCAGGATCCCCGCAGGACACAAACAGCACCCTCCGAAGGAGTGAAAGAAGTATTGTTGAAGCTGGATAGAAGGTATGTGGGTGTGCATTATCCTCGTCTCTCTGTATTTGTCTATGTTTGACATTGCCTATAGTGAAATATGTAAAAACAGGGAGAAGAGTGTAAAAGGGAGACTGATGAAAATTATTTGCAAAGTTGTGGGCAGGAGTTCAAGGGAAACTAGGGAGTGGCAACAACGGGAAATGCTACTAGCAGCTGCTTGAAGGCACAAGGGAAATTTCAGGACCAACTCCTGGCAGCCCGGAAGCCCTGAGGCAGTAGGTAAAGGGCCACCTGTCAGGAATTGCAGCCTTCGTTGGAGGAATGTGGCCACTGGCCACCATGGCCCAGAACACACTGTGTGAAGCTCAATGCGAACTGAAAAAAGCAAGAAAAAAATGTTAAAGTCCTACGTTATAGGGATGGACGCCTGGGTGGCTCAGCCAGTTGAGCATCTGCCTTCGGCTTGGGTTGTGATCACGGGGTCCTGGGAGCAAGTCCTGCCTCAGGCTCCCTGCTTGACGGGGAGCCCAGTTCTCCCTCTCCCTCTGCCTGTTACTCTCCGGGATTGTGCTCTCATGCTCTCTTGTTCTCTCTCTCTGGCAAATAAATAAATAAAAATCTTAAAAAAAAAAAAAAAGTCCTACATTATAAAGCTTTGCTTTTCTTCCACAGTTTCTCTTCCTTCTCTTGACTGGTCATGTTTTTAAATGTTTCAGTTTAACACCATTCTAAATGAAGAAAAAGAAGTTTAAATCATTAACATGAATCTTGGGACTTGCCCTGTACAATGTTAGTTTGGTTTTGTTTAAGTTTATTTATTTATTTACATATTTAAGTAATCCCTACACCCAACATGGGTCTCGAACTCATGACCCAGAGATCAAGCGTCACATGCTCTTCTAACTGAGCCAGCCAGGCATCCCTACAATGTGCAGTGTTAGTTTTAGATGCAATATGAGAGCATTTAACACCAAATGCAAAATCACCAAAATCACCAAAATGATACAGTGTGTATTTTATAGTTCCTTGCATATATACGGTTTTTTTTTACTAGAACAGTATAAACATATAAACAGTATACACATAAAAACATAAAAAACAGTATATGTTAAGCATATAAGCAGTATAAACATACACAACTGCACAAAACTACCTCAATTGTTTATTTCACTTCTTTATATACAGTGTTCCAACACTCTCTGCCTTTGGCTTACTGATGGGTAAAGAGGAACTAAAAGGAAAAGAGACTGTGGATTACCCTATCTTTCCCTTTCCTTCTATGGCATCACTTTTAGTGTAAGTGGTTGGCTAATAGAGGGAAGTAACATGAGTAAGAAAGAATATGATTAGAGTTCTTTGGTTGTTCGTCTCAGAATGTTATTACCTTTCGTTTGAATTTGAAGCAAATTTTGGTTCAAATGCAAAGAGGCATTTTAGAGTTTAATCAGCCCATATGGGATATGCTTTACCTTGTATTTGCTTTGCGTCTCACTGAACTCCCACAGATTCCCAGGAATCCTATTACCATGGAATACTGGAGATGCTACATGCAGATGTGGCAGTGGGAACTGGGAGACACATACGGTGTGTATCTTCTCTGTGTATTGGACTTCACTAACAAAACATACATTCGAAGATAAAATGAAGAATTTCACAGTTGTGTTAGCATTAAGTCAAGCACGGGGCTCTTCTGAGCACGGGGTCCTACTGACTGTACAGGTTTCACACCCTGCTGCCAACCCTGGATCAAGTAGAGGAGCCCCAGGCATTGGTGCTCTTTCCTCCTGTCATCCCAGCTTCTGTGGGGGTCCCGACTGCAAGGGACCCAGGGATGCATCTGAAGAGGATAGTCTTCTGAGCTACAGACTAGGGGAGAGAAGGGTGGAGAGGGAGTCTGGAGTGGCAAACAGAATATCCAACACAGGTAGATAGCTCCCACATCTCTTTCCAACAAATTCAGTTCCTTTAAAATTCAGCTAAGATACCACACAGGCTCCAGGTGTGGCCTTATGTGGATGCAATTTTATGAGCCCTCTACAAATATTAATTAATGAATTAAACAAAATTACAATTATAAATTGAGTACAAACTGGCTATTTATTTAGAATGAGAAAAGAAATCACAGTAAAATATTGGAGCTTGAAATGTTCAAGTCCTTTTCGTCTGAGGTCTCCGGGACATATACCAGAAATGCCTGCACAGACGTGTTTCCTTGGCAGCCTTGCTTCCCTTCCCCACCTTGAACAGTCTCCAAGGTCAAGCACCTCTCACAACTCCCAGGGGCCTGGGGAAATGAAGAGGCTTGAAGATTAAACTTCGTTAGCTCGATGATCAATTCTTCTGTAGGCCCCAAAACCTGGAAAGGATCAAGTGACCATGGAGCTGCAAGCACTTCCTAGTGGGCAAAAATTGTGGGCCCCTGAGCCATGATGGGACTCCTTCCCTTACCGCACATGTCAAAGGCAATGAACCTGGAGTTTGGGCTCCTCTGACCTAGGTCTTTTTCACTGTAGTCAGGAAATTCCGTTAGTTTCAGATACACCATGTAGGAAACTGAGGAGGTAGTGAATAGTCACGGCCAAGCCTTTGTGTCCTTCATTTCTTATCTATCCCTCGTGTTGTTTGTTGGCTACATTGGAATAAGCTAAAGGGAAAACAACCTTAGGACACGTTCTTTGGGTCACCTTCTAAGCCTGACCAGACTTTGTGGCCTCATCAACAGATTCCTCCACAGGCATTAAATATTCCTGGACTTTGCGCATAACAGCTGAGGCAACATGGGGGCCCCTGTAGATTTAGAAAAAAGAAGGAACAGTTCAGTTAGATAAAAGAACTGTCCTGGATTGGGTCTGGCGGTCTGAGCTGGAGCCCTTGGGAGGACAAAAAATGGTGGATGAGGGCAAAAGAAAGGAATTAGAGATATATTTGGGAAAATGGAAAGATGCTAAAGAAAGATTTCAATCTTTGCTAAGGCCCTGGTGTTGGTGAACTATTTGTTTTCAGTAAGTATGGGGGAAGGAGCTGATACCTGAATTAAGAACGTCTGCTTAACATGAAAGCAGTTGATCTAAATAAGGTAGGTAGTCCTTAAGTACCTAAGTTCAAATCTTGAACTTGGTTCATAAAAGCTATGAAACTTTGGTCAATAAACTTATTCGCTCTGGCTCAATCTTCTCATCTGTAAGATGAAGACAAATTCTGTTTAATTACATGATGTCATGTAACATCACATTCATTATTATGCTATGTTATATGGAGCTCACCTCAGCATTGTGTGAGAATCAGAAAAGTTAATACTTATAAACACCACTTAAAATATTTCTTAGTCCATGTGGGATAATAGAAAGTACATATATTGGTCTCTGCCTGCAGTTCCTGGCACAGAGCTCCTAAAACCCTTGCAATTTCCTAAGTGACAAGGGCATTCAGAACATCTTTGGTTCTAATATTTGGTCTGTAACCACAGTTCCTGACATAGAGCTCCCACATCCCTTGAAATGTCCTGGGTGATGGCAGTGTCTTTTGTTCTAAGGAGGTGACTCTTAGTAGGTGCTTGGAGGGGGGCATGGTCACCAGCAGACCAAGCCGCAATTAGAAGCTTGGAATTCTCAGCCCATCTTCCGGTCTCTAGAGAAGGCAGAGGTCTAAAAATGAAGTTAATGATCGATCATGCCTACATGATGTAGCCTCCGCAAAAATCCCCAAAGTGTGGAACCTTTAAGAGTTTTTAGGTCGACGAACACACGGAGGTGCTGGGAGAATACGTTGAAGTCCCGTGCCCCTTCCCACATACCTTTCCCTCCATGTCTCTTCTACATAGATGCTCCTCTGTATCGTTTATCATAGCCTTTAACAAACTGGTAAACATAAGCAAGCGTTTTCCTGAGTTCTGTGAGCTGTTCTAGCAAATAAATGAATCCAAGGGGGAGAAGGTCATGGGAACCTACGGAATCTGATGCTATCTCCCGGTATATGGTGTCAGAATTGAGTTAACTTGTAGGACACCCAGCTGGTGTCACAGAACTACCTGGGGTGGGAAAAACCCCACACATCTGGTGTCAGAAGTGCTGTGAGTGAGGTAAGAGTGTGAGAGTAAAAGAGATACACAGGAGGAGGAATACAGGTTTTTTTCCCTACACCCTACACAATGAGTATTGGATAAGAGTGAGAAATTATCATCATTAAATTGTTCCAAATATAGCGCTTACACACATCTGGGCACTGTTTAAAGCTGTAAAATTTCTGCAACAGATGAAGACTCTGATCCATGTGCTTTTACTGCATATAATTTTATTTAAACAATCATTTTGAATGGATGGATTTTTTTTATGTTTAATATCTAGCCAAAGATAAGTATTGTGAAATTTTCATTAACCAAACATAGTCCTTTCTTTAAAAAAAAAAAAAAAGCACAAGCAATTCTAAACTTTTCTTACCAAAAAAACAGAGGTATGCTTTATCTCTTTCATACCTCATGGATAATATTTCCTGGTTCACCATCCCCAAACACCGAGGAAATATTTTTTCTTTTTTTAACTTTAGTCAATTTATATACTGACATATGGAGATAGGATGGAATACCAGATCCCACTAAACAAAGAGTTCAGTGGGTTCCTTTCCTCCTAAAAGGTAACACTAAGTTAGAATCAAGTTTGAGTAAAATAGGCTGTTTAGAAAATGTTAGGGAGGCTTGCTTATTATTCTTGTTTGATTCTAGAGGTCAAGTTGAAATAAAACAGAGTCAAACTTTCTGGCTTCCTGTGTACTTCTGAGCAAACACATCACATAACCTCCCTGAATTCATGTCTTTATTCACTGAAGAATAATGGGGCAAGTGTGGCCTAGCTTCACTCCCATGGTTCTTGTGAGGATCAAAAACAAAAAAATTGTTTAAAAAAATGGAAAATGGACAGCTGCATACAAAAGAATGAAACTGAACCACCTTTGTACACCATACACAAAAATAAATTCAAAATGGATTAAAGGCCTAAATATCAGACCCAAAACCATAAAACTCCTAAAGGAAAATATAGGCAGTAATCTCTTGGACATTAGCCTTGGCAACATTTTTCTGGATATGTCTCCTCAGGCGAAAGAAACAAAAGCAAAAAATAAACTATTGGGACAGCATCAAACTAAAAAGCTTTTGCACAGCAAAAGAAACCATCAAGAAAATATTTTTTTTTTAAGATTTTATTTATTTATTTGAGAGAGAGACAGTGAGAGAGAGCATGAGCAAGGAGAAGGCCAGAGAGCGAAGCAGACTCCCCATGGAGCTGGGAGCCTGATGCGGGACTCGATCCCGGGACTCCAGGATCATGACCTGAGCCGAAGGCAGTCGTCCAACCAACTGAGCCACCCAGGCATCCCAACCATCAAGAAAATAAAATGCAACCTACCGAATGGGGGAAAACATTTGCTAATGACATATCTATATGGAGTTAATATCCAAGATATAGAAACAACTCCTACAACTCAACATCAGAAAAGATAACAATGATAATAACCTAATTAAAAAATGCTCAGGGGCACCTGGGTGACTCAGTCAGTTAAGTATCTGCCTACAGCTCAGGTCATGATCTCAGGGTCCTGGGATCAAGCCCTACATCGGGCTCTCTGCTCAGTGGGGAGCCTGCACCTCCCTCTCCTTCAATCCCTGCCCCTGCTCATGTGCCCTCTTTCTCTCTCTCTCTTTCAAAATAAATAAATAAATAAATAATCTTTTTAAAAAATGCTCAGAGGACCTTAGTAGACATTTCTCCAAAGAGGACATACTGATGGTCAACAGACATGAAGATGCTCAACATCACCAGTCATCAAGGAAACGCAAATCAAAACCACAATGATACCACCTCACAACAGTAAGAATGGCTGGTATCAAAAAGACAAAAAAATGCAAGTTTGGGGGAAGATGTGGAGAAGAGGGAATCCCCATGAACTGTTGGTGGGAATGTAAATTGATTCAGTACATGAAAACAGTACGGAGATGCCTCAAAAAATTAAAAATAGATATACCATACAATCCACTAATTCTACTACTGGGTATTTACCCAAACCAAATGAAAACACTAATTTGAAAAGATATATGTACCCCTATATTTATTGCAGCATTATTTGCAATAGTCAGATATGAAAGCCACCTAAGTGCCCATTGATAGATGAGTAATAAGATATGGTACACATATATACGATGGAGTATTACTCAGCCATAAAAAGGAGTGCGATCTTTCTATTTGCAACAGCATGGCTAGACCTGGAGGGTTTCATGCTAAGTAAAATAAGTCAGACAAAGAAATAAGTCAGATGTATAATTTCACCCATATGGAATTTTCACCCATGTGGAATCTAAAAAATAAAACATATGGACAATAAACACAGAAACATAAATACAGAGAACCAACTGGTATAGCCAAAGCTGGGGGAGTGGAGAGGTGGGCAAAATAGGCGAAGGGTATTAAAAGATATGAACATCAAGCTGTAAAGTAAGTAAGTCACTGATATGAAAAGTATAGCATAAGGAATATAGGCAACAATATTGTAATAACATTAATTAGGGACACATGGTAACTACACTTACCATGCTGAGCATTGTGTAATGTATAGAATTATCAAATCCCTATGTTGTACACCTGAAGCTAATGCAACATTGTATGTCAACTATATGACAATTAAAAAAAAAAACCTAAAAAACAAAAGCACTCTACAAGTGCAAGAAGAATTTACTCAAATAACTTTCTTCTTACCCAATTTCTTTTTTGCCTGTCATTCAACAACAGGCAGACTGGATTATTTGTCAGGAGCAATAGTCCTGAATTAACCTCACTCCCAGTTGTTGTGGTTTTTTAAGGTTTATTTATTTATTCGAGAGGGAGAGTGTGCAAGTGTGAGCGGGGGTGAGGTACAGAAAGAGAGGGAGAGAGAGCATCCTTGAGCAGACTCCCCAGTGAGTGGGGAGCCCCATGCAGGGCTTGATCCCAGGGTCCCAAGATCATGACATGAGCCAAAACCAAGAGATAGCTGTTTAACCGATTGAGTCACCCTGGTGCGCCCTGCTTCACATCTTTGAAGTGCTCTTACCATTATCTGTAAGAGAAAATCAGTTTGATTAATCAACGGGAATTCTTTTTTAAGGGGGTCCGAATTTTAAATGGTTTTATTTAAGACACTGCATTTTCCACTTAACAATACGGTGCTTATAAAGTGTAATGTTATTTCCTTTCCATATTTGAGTACGAAGAATGCCCAGTTTATTTACTATAGCAGCTTGATTTAAAACTACCATCGAATTTGCTACAAATTTGGGTCCTTCAAATGTTTTGTGTGGAGCAATACTAGACCTATTCTCAGTTTGGCTTAATCAACCTCTTCAATAGTGGGCCCAGCGGAGGCACCACAAGATGGAGGAGTTCCACCAGGAGTGATGCCCCCCAAGCATTCCTCCTGGCATGCCTCCTAGACTGTGGTACAGCTGAGTAATGATGGGGTTGCAGACTTTGTCCAGCTCTTTCTGCTGACATTCAATTTCTTCCTTCTCTGTGGTCTGGTTCTTATCAAGCCAGTTGATGAGTTCGTTACACTTACCAAGAATCTTCTGTCTGGGGTGCCTGAGTGGCTCATATGGTTAAGTGTCTGCCTTCAGCTCAGGTCATGATCTCAGGGTCCTGGGATTGAGTCCCACATCCGGCTCCCTGTTCAGTAGGCAGCCTGCTTCTCCCTCTCCCTCTGCCTGCTGCTCCCCCTCCTTGTGTAGATTCTTTCCCTAATAAATAAACAAAATTTTTTAAAAAAAGAATCTTCTATTTTTCTTCATTGTAGATTTTGCCCTGAAGTTTTTCATCTTCAGCAGTTGCTTTCATATTGAATGCATAAGATTCAAACAAGTTTGAACTCACAGACACACCTTCTGTCCCCCTGGCATTCCTCAGACTGAAGTCACTTTTGATGATGCTAATGGCATCTTCAATGTCTCTGATGTAGATAAGAGTACAGGAGAAGAGAACAAGATTACCATCA
Source organism: Neogale vison (assembly GCF_020171115.1). NCBI lineage: Eukaryota > Metazoa > Chordata > Mammalia > Carnivora > Mustelidae > Neogale > Neogale vison. The sequence continues at coordinate 158,254,639 of NC_058094.1, read as the reverse complement.
CTAACGACAAGGGCCGCTTGAGCAAGGAAGACATTCAGTGGATGCTACAGGAAGCTGAGAAGTACACAAAGCTGAAGATGAGAAGCAGTGGACAAGGTGTCTTCCAAGGATTCACTTGAATGTTATGGAGTTCTTTATTGTATGTTATAAATAGATATACTTGGACAATGATAGGTACTGAATTTTGTTTGCTGAAGGAAGTCACAAGTGCTATAACTTAAAACATTGAAAAGATTCCACCTCCAAGGCTATTTAAAAGTCAAAACAATGGCTAAAACAACCCAGTTACCAGGGAGATGTAATTTTTGTGGAGAGAGTTTAATAATAGCAAGAACCATGGCCATGTGGTAAATGCTTTTCTTCTGGCAAAATCAATCACTGTGGTGACTGTCCAGCATGAGTGCATAATACCAACATTATTTTGCATGTTTATTTTAAAAAGAGTGCAAGATAAAAGTAAAAATGGGAAGATGGCATTAAACTCTTCATTGTTTTACTTTACAGCATGATATTGGGCAATAAAATGCACATAGATTCCATAAACTCTGTGAGGAAGCAGGACATTTGCAATGTGCACAGGCATAGAACAGTGAATCTCTAAGGGAGAGAGGCAGAAATAATCTCATGTAATACACTCAACACCTAAAAAAGGGTTAAAGGAGTCATTATAAATTCAAGATATTGGTAAATGTTGGCCATAATTCACAAAGAAGGTTGAAAGGAACAGACTGGTCCTTTCTTTGAGGTTTTCTTATATCACATTAGCGAAGATTATCTTCCACCATCTGTCTTCAATATTAGTTCCAACATTTTGCAACTACTTGGTAGTATTTTTTTCTTAAACAGATTTATTGAGATACAATTCTCACATACCATGTAATTCACACATTTATAGTGTACAGTTCAATGGGTTTTAGTATAGTCAGGCTGTGCAACCACTAGCACCATTTAATTCCAGAACATTTTCATCACCTCTCAAAAAAGCTCCTACATGTTAGCAGTTGTTCCCCATGCTCCTCCTCCCCACAAGACAACCATTAATTTACTTTCTACCTCTATAAATTTGTTTATTCTGGACATTTCACAAAAAAGGACTCATACTATATGTGATCTTTTGTGACTGGCTTCTTTCACTTAGCACAACATTTTCAAGATTCGTCCTGTTGTAGTGTGTATCAGTATTTCATTTAGCCTTATTGCTGACCAATATTCTGTGGTATGAACATACCGTATATTGTTTTTCTTTCTGTTAGTGGGTAAGTAGACACTTGGGTTGTTTTCTCTATTATAATTACTGCCACCATGAACATTTGTGTCCAAGTTTTTGTGTGGAAGTATGTTTTCATTTCTCTTGGGTGTATACCTAGAAGTAGAATGACTGGGTCATATAGTAACTCTATGTCACCTTTTTTTTTTTTTTTTTAAAAAAAGATGATTTATTTATTTCAGAGAGAGAAAGAGAGAGGGGAAGAGGCCAAGGAAGAGGGAGAGAGAGAGTGAATCCAAAGTCTACCCAAAGCAGACTCCAAGCTGAGTGCAGAGCCAGACATGGGGCTTGATCTCATGACCCTGAGTTCATTACCTGAGCCAAAACAAAGAGTCAGATGCTTAACTGACTAAGCTACCCAGGTACCCCTCTGTGTCAACTTTTAAAAACACTTTTTTAAAAAATTAAGATTGTAAATCACATACCATAAAATCACCATTTTAAGTGTATACTTTACTGGGTTTTAGTGTATTCATAAGGCAATGCAAGCATCACCAATATCTAATTCTAGAAAAAATTTCACCTCTCTAAATGGAAACCTTGCACCCATTATCCTTGAATTAATGTTGGATCAATAAACCTAGAGTCCTCTGATCTTTCCTCTGCCTTGGGAAAATGCTTTAAAACACACTGTCCTTTTATTCAAATTATCACTTGTATGCTTGAAAAATAAGCACTGCAACTTTTAAAAATAATGAATTTATTATGATTCACATACCATAAAATTCACTCATATAAAGTGTACAATTTAGTTGGTTTTAGTACATTCACAAAATTGCAAAATCATTACCACTGTCTAATTCCAGAATATTTTCATCATTCCAGAAAACAGCCCTGTACTGTTTAGCAGTTACCCCCTTTTTCCCCTCCCCTAGCCTCTGGTAACCACTAATGTATTCTCTGTCTCTATGGATTTTCCTATTCTGGGCTATATTTAACTTTTTGAGGAGTGAAGGAAGATTTTTTTTAAAATTTTTATTTATTTGACAGAAAGAGAGAGACACACACAGTGAGAGAGGGAACACAGGGAGGGGGAGTGGGAGAGGGAGAAGGGGGCTTCCCGCTGGGCAGGGCGCCCAATATTGAGCTCGATCTCAGGACCCTGCAATCATAACCTGAGCCAAAGGTAGCTGCTTAACCGAGAGAGCCACCCGGGAGGTCCAGTAAAAGAGGAATCTCATACCATGTTCATTGACCACTTCTTTGACGCATAAATCATTGGGTTATACACATGTACATGCACACACATGCACATACATATTGCTTTTGTCATTACTGACATTTTCATACCTTCATGCCACTCTCCTGTACTCACAGATGAGCTCAATACCTGTCAAAATATCAAAGTGGGGAAAATACTGACAGCATATGGCAAATTATAAGTATCCTAAATAGAGGGATTTAACATATCATTTCCCCAGTGATCATATAATTACAAACTAAAATAACATAATTTTTTCAATCAAAAATATTTTTTCAAAAGAGAATTTAAACACTGTAATACCCAGCATTATTGAGGATGTAAGGAAAGAGGCATTCTTATACACTGTCAGTTGGAATTTAAAGTGCTAATATTCCTCAAGGCCAATTTGGCCAGATGTATCAAAAACCTTTAAAGTAGCACAATTTTTTATTCAGAAATTCCTGTTTAAGGAATTTATTCTAAAGCAATTCTCTTAGGAACATTTAAAGATCTAAGTATAGGATTGTTCATTATCTTATTGGTATTTAACATGGCAGAAAACCGGGGCACCTGGGTGGCTCAGTGGGTTGAAGCCTCTGCCTTTGGCTCAGGTCGTGATCCCAGGGTTCTGGGATCGAGCCCTAGATCGGGCTCTCTGCTCAGCGGTGAGCCTGTTTTCCCCTCTCTCTCTCTGCCTGCCTCTCTGCCTACTTGTGATCTCTGTCTGTCAAATAAATAAAAATAAAATCTTAAAAAAAATTTTTTTAAATGGCAGAAAACCAGAAACAATCTAAATGTTGTTAAAAGAAAGAAGTTAGTTAATTACCTTACCAAATAGTCATATATGATTAATTACAATGCTGCTTTTTAAAATTATATTGAAAGGCAGCAATGAACAACGGAATTCAAAATTAAAAACACAGTGCCATTAATGGTTGTGTCCCAAAAATGAAATACTTAGATACAAACCTAAAAAAATACGTAAAAGATCTGTATGAGGAAAACTACAAAACCCTTGAACAAAATCAGAGAACTAAATAAATGGAGAGATATTCTGTGTTCGTGAATAGAAAGACTCAATATTGCCAAGAAGTCAGGTCTTCCCAATTTGATATACAGTAGATGCAATCCCAATCAAAATCCTAACAAATTATTTTGTGGATATCAACAAACTGATTCTGAAGTTTATATGCAGAGAGAAAAGACTCAGAATAGCCAACACAATAATGAAGAAGACAAAGTTGGAGTACTAACTGGCAAAAGAATAGACAAATAGATCAGTGGAACAGAACAGAGAGCTTGGAAATAGACTCAGGTAAAGGTAATTATACTGACCTTTGATAAAATTGCAAAGGTAACACAATGAAGCAAAGATAGTTTTTTCGACAAATGGTACTTGAAACAACACATCCACATGCAAAATGGTGAATCTAGACACACTTTACATCCTTCACAAAAAAGTAATGCAAAATGGATCATAGACCTAAATGTAAAATGCAAAATTATAAATCTCCTAGAAGATAACACAGGAGAAACCTAGATGATGTTGGGTGTGGTGATCACTTTTTAGATAGAACACCAAAGGCACAATTCATGAAAGAAATAAATGATAAGCTGAATTCCACCAATACTAAAAACTTCTGCTGAACAATGACATTCTGATGAACATGTTCATCTATAAAGAATGATGTTAACAGAATGAGAAGAGAAGCCACAGACTGGGAGAAAATATTTACAAAAGACACACCTGATAAAGGGATTTTAGTCAAAGTATACAGAGAACTCTTAAAACACTAAAAAAACAAACAACCCAATTTTTAAAAATGGGCCAAAGAATTTAACAGATACATCACCAAAGAAGATGCTTCACATCATATGTCATCAAGAAAATGCACCACGAGAGACTATGGACTCTGAAAAACAATCTGAGGGGTTTGAAGTGGCCGGGGGGGGGGGAGGTTGGGGTACCAGGTGGTGGGTATTATAGAGGGCATGGATTGCATGGAGCACTGGGTGTAGTGAAAAAATAATGAATACTGTTTTTCTGAAAATAAATAAATTGAAAAAAATGCAAATTAAAACAACAATGAAATATCACTACATATCTATTATAATGGTCAAAATTTAGAACACTGACAATACCAAGTGCTGACAAAGATGTGGAGCAATAGGAACTCTCACTCATTGCTGGTGGAAATGCAAAATGGCCCAACCACTTTGGAAGACAGTTTGGCACTTTCTTACAAAACTAAAACTACTCTGACTGTACTATGCAGCAATCATACTTTTTGGTATTTACCTAAAGGAACTGAAAACATATGCCCACACAAAACCTGCACATGGGTGTTTATAGTAATGTTATTCATAATTGCCTAAGTTGGAAGCAATCAAGATGTCCTTTAGTAGGTAAATGAGTAAATAAACTGATACATCCAAACAATAAAATATCACTCAGTTCTAAAAATTAGTGAGCTACCAAACCATGAAAAGGTGATGGAGGAAACTTGAATGCATATTACCAAGTTAAAGATGCCAATCTGAAAAGGTTGCATACTATGTAATTCCAACTATATGACATTCTGGAAAAGGCAAAACTATGGATACAGTAAAAAGATCAGGGGTTGCTGGTGCTTGGGCTGCAGAGAGAGATGGATAGGTGAAGCTCAGAGGACTTTTAGGGCAGTGAAAATGTTCTGAATAATAGTATAATGATGGATTCATGTCATTATACACTTGTCCAAACCCAGAGAATGCACAACATCAAGAGTGAACCCTAAGATAAACTCTTGATTTTAGATGATTAAGAGCTATCAGTGTATACCCATCCATGGTAAAAAATATGCCATCCTGGTGGGAGGATGTTGGTAACAGGTAACAGGGCTGTGCCTCTGTGGGGGCGAGGTTATAAGAAAGCCCTGCTTCACAATCCTGCTGTGAACCTAAAATTACTCTAAAAAAGTAAGTCTTTAAATGATTATACTAAGGAAAAATATTTGGTGACTTGAAAAAATGTTCACAATTATTGACTAAGTGAAAAATAGAACTAGTTAGATAGTTAAATGTTAACACAACACTATAAAAATCTGGCGTTATGCATAGCCAAGAGAGAAAAGACAGGATAAAAGTAAACATATACAATTCATCTACAGTTGAGAGAACTTGGGATAAGTTTTGTGTAGGTGCTACAAAGTTCAATCATATCTCCATTATTTAGAAATACTACTTTATTACTTTAAATTGAGTTCAACTCGTTGTGAGATTCCATTTCCGGTGACAGTGAAAACACTTAATCTCGTCAATTCTACAGAGCTTGCTTACTTTCAGCATAAAATTGAGTGCCTTTTGGTAAGTACCCAGAGTTGGCTTACTATTTTATCATTACAAAGTGTGAGCTCTTGCTCTCATTTCTCAAGATTTCTTCCATTCTCTCCCTTCTCAGGATCTCTGGGGGATGAGGCAATTTTCAAAACATAATGGCATTGGGGTCAAGATGCTGGATCCCACTGACCACAGGTGAGGGGTGTCTTGTTGTTCCACCCTCACTGCCGGTGGTTTGAGTACCTGGACAATGCGACTTATGGTCTCCTCTCTGGCAAACACTGTTAAGAACCCATGATTGTCCTTTCTCTTCCCCAATCCCTGACCCTCCTTTCCTACCCCATCATTCCTTCACACCCTTGACTTGCCTCCCTTCAGGCATCTTGGGGACTTCGATGTCCTTCTGCCACCTAGCCCCCAGTTCTAGGTGATGCTCTTAAGTGACATTTGGCAGACCACTGGCTCAATCCTTAGCATCCCCAAGCCACGAGATATGGAAATTTGCATCTTCTCTCTGCCTCATGTAGGCTCTGAACAACTTGGGAGAGAGTTACCTCCTTCAGACTCTCTTTTTGCCTGAAAATGAGACAATGACAGTTTACTCTACCTCGACTGCCTCCTGCTATCTTTGGGCTTTCTGAACAGCACTGTCCTCCCAGATATTCAGATGAGAGGAAGACAAGCCTCTGCTGTTGATGGATGCCAAAAATTTCTAGAAGTTTCTATCCTTCTCACAGTTTTTAAGGAAGGGGAGAGACGGAAAATAAACTACAAAAACACCCTATCTATTCTTTTTCCCTTCTTCTCCTTTTCCTTCCCTTTTCTTCTCGTTCCTTTCCTTCTCACTAGGGTACAAGATGGCTGTGGATCATCCAGGTGGTTACAAACGTCTGAAGTTTTGGAAAACAGCCAGGGTTTAATGTACAAATTTCGTCAGTCTCCTTGCTCAGCGGAGAGCCTGCTTCTCCTTCTCCCTCTGCCTGCCGCTCTGCCTACTTGTGCTCTCTATCTCTCTGTCAAATAAGTAAGTGAAATGTTTAAAAAAAAAAAAAGGATCGTTCTTAACCAGCAACCAGAGCTCTAGGGAGGGAAATAGCATAATGAACCCATGGGTACCCTCGCTGTGGAACTGGCCAACTAGAAGGAAAGCTGTCCGTCTCTTAAAAAAATGAGGCTGCACTACTGTAAAGATTCTTCAAGGAATTTTATGTATTCTAGAAGGAAGATTTTTGAACTGGGAATTCTTCACTGAGAAAGTTTCTTTTTCAACTCCAAAGAGAAAGGGCAGTGCCTGTGTGGTTCAGTTCTTAGCATCTGCCTTGGGCTCAGGTCATGATCCCAGGATCCTGGAATCAACTCCTGCATTGGGTTCCTTGGGGAGCCTGCTTCTCCCTTTCCACTCTCCCTGCTTGTGTCCCCTCTTTAACTGTGTCTCTCTCTGTCAAATAAATAAATAAAATCTTAAAAAATTTAAACAAACAAACAAATAAAAAAACAATGAGAAAGGAACCCGTTCTGAAGATTCTCTTTGAGGGCTACATATCTGTGTGGATCAATGGATGGATGGATGGATGGATGGATAAATAGGTGTGTGGATGAGTGGACAGAGGTATTGCCATTGACTACATGAAAACATGGAATTGTCTCCAGATATGTTAGTCCCTTAGGAATTTGCAGTTAATTACTTAATTGAAACAAAAAATAATTACTGAAAGCCAACCTCCTTGCCACTGTACTTGGCAAGGTCCTTAAAGTATATGCTCTTGACCTCATGAAGTATTCAAACAAGAGGCAGAGACAAAAAGCAAACAGCTGCATACATCAATTATTTAAAATTATAAAAAGTACTTAAAAGAGAATCATCATTATCATCTTACTTTTCGTCTTTAATTCCATTAAATTAGAAAGAAACAAACTAGTGGTGTCAATTAGTTCTTCCTTAGGAAAAGCACTGGCTAACACAGAAAGGAAAAAGCGTAAGATCACATTTAAAAAAATTTTATTATTGGCCAAGTGGCCTGACCTCCTGGCCAGTTTAGCTGTGCCAAAAAAAATGGGGGAGGATATTTTAGTTCACATTCGTATTAGAAGATCAACTAAAAAGTACACAGAATATAGAATATACAAATATGCTAAACTCATAAACATCAGTTAAATTGAAATTTTAAAATATTTTATTAAATGTGTCTTTGTCACTCTCTTTCCTCTGTATCTATAGTATTTAACTTTCTGGAATTAAACTTTTTTTTTTTTTTAAAAAGATTTTTTATTTATTTATTTGACAGAGAGAGATTACAAGTAGGCAGAGAGGCAGGTAGAGAGAGGAGGAGGAGGAAGCAGGCTCCCTGCTGAGCAGAGAGCCCGATGCGGGACTCAATCCCAGGACCCCGAGATCATGACCTGAGCCGAAGGCAGCGGCTTAACCCACTGAGCCACCCAGGTGCCCCTGGAATTAAACTTTAAAAACACTACTATACTCTTTAAGTATCTGTCACTTTTGTATTAAACTGCCCTCTGGTGGTTTTCAATTTAGTCAATATCTTTACCTTAGTATCAGATGTGTAGAATATTTGCATTACTGTACTTTAATATTGTATTAATTCCTACTTTCTTTATGAACTTATTTGTCAGGGCCTTTGAAATATTCATGTAATAAGAATGGAGACTGGCTAGTGACCAGGACAGGGAAATACAATAAGCAAATTCATGAAGTTTGTACGTCCAGTGTAATGAATCATCACTTACAAGCAATATCTCTGTTATTGTTCATTTAATACAGGACTGACTAATATGAACCTCCGTCATCAAGTACAGAATGTAACCACTGAAAACCAAAATACATTTATTTGGTGACAGTCTCTACATATTAAAGGCTCTCACTTCACATAATACAACTAACTTCTGCAAGGAAAGTATAAAATATTCTCATTAATAAATAGGTTAAACATTTGTCACTGCCCCAAATAATTTGAAATATAGAGCTATCTTTTAACTTCCTACCAAAGATAAGCAGGACGTTACTACTGAAAATAGATATTTCTAGTTAAACCAGTCTCTTGTCTTTTGATAATAAGGAGAAAACTGTCAATCACTTTTGCTTTATTTTGTTGAACTTTACCTAGTATAATGATTGTAAATGAATAAAATGACCTTGATTACGAAAACAATGTATTTTTACCATAGGAGTTTACAAATTAAAGTATCATTCAAATGTTCCTATAATTATTCTTTTTAGTTAAGGCAAGATCTATTGGACACATTTTAATTATTTCTCTTCTTACATGTATACTCGGAGTTCAGGAGAAGGAAATCTCTTATATGAGATTAAACTTTTTAGTTTATATATTTATTTAAGCATTTGAGTACCTTCCGTGTGCCTAACCCTGTGTGGCCTACATTTCTAGAAAAGAAGGTCATTCCAGAAACAAAGCTCCAAATATATTTTAAGCTGTTTCATCATCATGGGAATTAGTCCTTGAGAGAAAAAGCACTTCCCTAGTTTAGGAAAGAATTGAGAGCTGTGTTAGCTGCAGGGGGAATAACAGCTTCACAGAGGAAATGGCACCTGAACTGGGCTGTGATGCACTTGGTGGGGGTTGGGGGGTGGTGGGGTGGATTTTGGTAGCAAGGAACAACATGCTGAAGATATTTCAGATCAGAAAATAAAGATAAACAAAACACGTGAGGAGGCCACACATTGCTGAAAAGCATTGAAGAAAGTGAGTTAAAAACAACTCTACATTTGTTATAGTTGAATACATAAGTTAAAATAAATCTGCAGCTATGCTTAGCAAAATTCAGACGGTTCAGACCAACAGTAGTTTTACCTGACTAGACACAACACGTATAAACTACTATCCATCACCACCACTGAGTAGTTGACCACTGGCAGAATTAGCAGGATCAATGGATCCTTGGCTATAACAAAGGCAAAATGCAGTTATTATATTATTTTAAGCTGCACAAGTTTTAAAATATTGAGATATCACTTAAAAAGAGGGAAACACATAGATCTTATGTGTCCAATTCCCCATCAGTTTTGACAAAACTCACACAAGAGATAGAATGTTCTATCATGGCAGAAGGCTCGCAGCCTGCTCCCAGCCACCTCTACCCCCAAGCAACCACTGTTCTGATTTCTGGAACCATAGATCAGTTTTACTGTTCCTGAACTTCATGTAAGTGAAATTATACAGCATGTATTCTTTTGAGTCTGGCTTCTTTTACTATGACATAAAACTGTGAGACTAATCCTCGTTGTTGCATTAATTGTTAGTTTTGTTGCTGAGTGGTATTCTACTCTATGACTATATCCCACTTTGCTTACCTATTCTCCTGTTTATGGACACCGTTAGTGGTTCCAATCTAGCACTACTGGGAACAAAGCTGCTAGGAACATCTGCGTATGTACGTCTGGGCAGTCATCCCCCTTCATTTCACTGGGGTATACATTTAGGAGTGCGATTGCTAAGTGTATGGTAAGTGTGTGTTTAACTTCATAAACAACTGCCAAACAATTTTCCAGAGTGGTTACATCATTTTTATACTTCCCCAAGCAATAAATGAGAGTTTAGAATTTTGATTCTCTTTACTTTTAACCTTTCTAGCTAGTGGGTGTGTAGCATCTCCTTGTGCTTTGAAATTGTATGAGAACATGATGTCCAGCATTTTTCCAGTGTCTATTGGCCATTTATGTATATTTTTTATGAAATGTTTGTTCAAATTCTTGTTTTCTTTTTTGCGGCTAATGCTTTCTGTGCTTTCCTTGGGAAAACTTTGCCTACCCCAAGATTGTGAAGATATTTTCCTATGATTTCTTCTAGAATGTTTATAGTTTTCCATTTTATGGGCAGGTTTATAATCCATCTTGAATTAATTTTCGTGCATGCTCTGAGGTATAAGTTGAGTTTCATTTCTTCCTATTGAATATCTGTTTGTTCCCTCACTGCCTGATAAAGAGACTTTGTTCAAGTTTAATTTCACTGAAATTATGTCAAAAAGCAGGAAACTTTTGAAAGACACTGAAAAAAGGAAATGAGTGAAAAATGGGCATTTGATTTATAGTTGAGTCATTCTTTGTAGTCATACAGAAAGCAAGCCCAAATGACTGCTCATATTGTTTAAAAACACAGCCATAACAGATGTGACTTTCTGACAGCTGGATCTATCACCTGAATGAATGAACAAAACTAGTTTATGTGGAAAGGGTACTCTATCTACAGCCAAAATTTTAACGCTTTTCAAACACTGCAGCATCTTTCTATTTCACCAAGTGCCTCTGAAGGCAAGTAAATCTGTGGAGGGAGGGGTGTGGTGATTAGAAACCTCCAGTGGACCTGCTGACCGTGCAAAGATAAAGCCAAAATCTCTTCTAGATTGGAGAGTTTCAAGGACTCCGAAGAGCTAGACTGCAAATGACATCCGCGGAGCAGGGCAGGCTTTGCACTAGGGCAAGAGGAGAAAACTAGGGTTTTTTTTGTCTTTGTGTTCCGGGTAGGTGGTAATTTGGAAGAGGCATAAACATGGGGCCGAAGGCAGGGGTTGAGGGTGGGGCAGGTGGAGTGCATTTTAGCAACAGGTCAGGGAATAAAGCCAAAGGTCAGAATATTCCTTGGGAAGGTGTACCTGTGAACTCCTGAAGCACTTGTGTGCAAGGGCTGGTTTTCTGCAAGTGTCTCCCTTCCATAGGTCTCCAAGTCTTTGGTAAAGTTACAGCCAGGTCTTATTTTGGGAAATTCGGACTTGGGTTATATTTCAGCTTGGAGTAAAATTGAAAAGGGTAGTGGGTATCAACCACAAAAAGGCAACCTGGGGGCGCCTGGGTGGTACAGTTGGTTAAGCTTCCCTCTCTTAGTTTTGGCTCAGGTTGTGATCTCAGGGTTATGATTTCAGGGTCATGAGATTGAGCCCCACAATGGGTACTGTATTCAGCAAGGAATTGGTTGAGACACTCTCTCTCTTCATAAATTAATTAAAAAAAAAAAAAGAATTGGAAACCAGTTGTAAGGCTGCTACAGTTATGCAGGCAACAGATAATAATGGTGTCCTGGCCACGGTTGTGGCATTGCAAATGGAGAGAAGTGGACAGAATTGTGAACTATTAAGAAAAGAGAAAGATAACAATGGCATAGATAGACAGATGGAAGTCAAGCTGACTACTTTTCTAGTTCAGGCAGGAATGGCCAAGCAGTAATATCATTTTCTAGGATAGAAGAAAAAAAGGAGGATGGAGGTAGTACTTAATGACAAGGTTAGTTCTGTATTTGCTGAGAGGAGCCATTTCATGTATGTGTTTGGAGCTGAGGAAGGAGCTGGGGATATCAATTTGGGGAGGAAGTAAGACTGTCCAAGTGGTGTGTATAAAGTGAGAAGTGCAGACTACCTGGGGACGAGCCCTGAGAAGCATGAGCTTTTAGGGCAGAGTAAAAAGAAATGGAATGTCCAAAAGATAAGAGGAAAACCAGGGAGTCTGGTATAATTTATAGGAAGGAAGGAAAACATTTTTCAGAAAAGTGAAGTGTAATGAATGTCAAGCAAAATAAGGCCTGAAAATTCCCATTGGATACATTGGAGACATGGGGAAGAGAAGTGTCTGTGCCATTCATGGGACTAAAAAATCTACACTGTGGTAGAATGAATAGAGGGTGAATGGAATGGAAAGAAAATGAATAAAAGGGAAATTAAGTACATGTGGATAACTCAAGAAATCTGGCTCTCAGAGGAAGGGAGACATATAGCTATAGCGGGAAGGGGAATTGGAAATCGAAGATTTTCTTTTTTATTTTTTTAAAATTTTTTTTTAATCTTTAAAAGATTTTATTTATTTATTTGACAGAGAGGTCACAAGCAGGCAGAGAGAGAGGGGGAAGCAGGCTCCCTGCTGAGCAGAGAGCCCGATGCAGGGCTCAATCCCAGGACCCCGAGATCATGACCTGAGCTGAAGGCAGAGGCTTAACCCACTGAGCCACCCAGGCACCCCGAACATTTTCTTCTTTAAAAAATCATTTTACCATGTGCAATTGCTATAAGAAGAAGTTGATTGAGAGGGAAAATTTGAAGATGTGGAAAAAAGAAGCAGGTGAAAAGGATCCAGAACATAGATGAGGATTGCATTAGGTATCTATTGCTACATAATATATTACTCCCAAACTTAGCAGCATAAAACAGGAAATATTTATTATCTTACAATTCCTGTAGTCCAGAAACCAGGGCACAGCTTAACTGGGTGCACCTGGCTAAATGTCTCTCATGGAGTCGCTGTGAGGCTACTTGCTTGGACTGTGGTCTAATCTGATGACTCAACAGTGCGGGGAAGGGAGAGGATCTGTTTCTAAACTTGCTCATGTGGTTATTGTGAATAGTCACTTCCTCACAGGCTCTTGGACCAAGAACCCCTGCTCCCTGCTGGCTATCAGCCAGACGCCTCCCTAGGCACTTGAACTTGTCCACAGAGCAGCTCAAAACATAGCAGCTGGCTTCCTTCAGGGTCAATAAGTGAAAAAGCAATAAAGAACTAGAGAAAGCCAAAACAAAACTTACAACATTTTTAACAAGAAGTGACATTCTATTACTTTCATCACTGTGCTCTATTTGTTAGAATAAGTCACCTACTTCCAACCTTCCTTGGAGGGGCAAGGATACCACAAGGGCATAAATATCAATAAGTGGGGATCTTTGGGAGCCATCTCTTTTTTAAAAGATTTTGTTTATTTATAGACTCAGAGACAGAGAGAGAGCACGCATACAAGTAGGGGATCAACAGAAGGAGGGGGAGAAGTAGGCTCTCCACTGAGCAGGGAGCCCAATGAGGTTCTTGATCCCAGGACCATGGGATCATGACCTGAGCTGAAGGCAGCTGCTTAACTGACTGAGCCACCCAGGCACCCCTCTTGGGAGCCATCTTACAGACCACCTGTTGCAGAGTGATGAACTTTAAGCAGAAGAGTGAGACTTCTTTGGTAATAGAAAGAAAGGGGAAAGAGCTGGATATAGATTACTTTTGTATAACTGTAGTGAGTATGGACACAGCGTGTTTCAGATGGCTTGTATTTTCTATGCCAAGTAAGTCGTACAGTCTTTTCCTGAGAATAAAGAATCAGATTTTAAAAAGTCGTTGAGAACAAGAGAAAGAAGTGAATTCAGAAACAGAAAATGGACAGGGAATGCTGTGAACCCAGCTGCTGTGGATATCCACAAATTTATAGAGAAATCAATCTGCCTAATAGGGTGATTTTTCTCCAGCAGCACTTAGTAATAGGCAAGAGGAAGTTCTCCATGGCTACTTTCTGATGATTGCCTACTTTCTCTTAAGGGGACATGGAAAGCATGAAAAATTGCTGAGACTGGTAACAAAATTTATATAACCATAAAACTGAACAAAATAGCTGCCAGTTTCAGAGTCTAAAAAAGAAACCTGTCACACAGAGTTTCATTTGCCGCAAAACTCAGAGTCAAGTTAGCACAAAACAGGCCAGCCTGGAAAGTTACCTGCCATAAAGTTGTCTATTTATCTGCCTTCAGTGGAATTCATGCTTGCTAAAGATAGTTAAACCCATCAGCCACAGGAGAGCATTTTAAGTTTGTCATTGATTATTTCAAAGAAGATTGTCTTATGAAAAAACCCCAAAATGAATTTTTGAGAAATAGGTGCACTTGTTTACTCTACCTTCTGGATAAGATCTAATTAAAGCTCTACTTGGACGCTTTCATTTCTTATACATAAAACTTAGCCTTAACCGAGGATGAATCAAACACTTCTCCAGACTAGAGGCCTGGCTGGTTTCAGAGAATATGTGTTACCTTTTTCTGTTGGTTCTCAGACAAGTGAGTGAACCCTATGTCAGCTGCCTGATTGATACCTGGCATGGCAGTGGAAGGAAGGCTCTGAAAAAGCCTAACATAGAGAATACTGTCTCCCACCTTGCATGCATGTGTGTGTGTGTTATTGGATTGGGAAGGTGAAAATGTTTGGGTTCTATAGCCTGACATCACAAAGCCTTGCCTCCTACACTTCTTCCATTATATTTAAGTACCTAGTGAACAAGGGACGTCCAAAGACTGGAACTTAAAAAGGCAATCTAAGAGCAAAGGAGATAAAATTTTGTTTCTCTGAAGACAGTTTAAAGCCAAGACATTAACATGGAGAAGATAAGCAGTTGGATTTCTCTACAGTTGAGATTTTCTCAGAGAGTCTGAAGGATAGAGAAAAAGAAGTTTAGGATCAACCAGTCAGGGTGGTTGGCCCTTTGGTCATGATAGGGCAGGACACAAAGCCAGGAGTCTTGAAGAGAGTAGAATTGTGGCTGGATGGGTGGCATTGCAAGACAGAGGTGCTAAGAGTCACTGCAAACAGAGCTAGAAGGGAAGGCAGCTGTAGCCCTAAAACAGGCTTTGAGTTCATGATCTCTGGGAGTTCTAGAGTGTTTTCATGGTAAAATGGGTTTTGGCTACTTAACTGCTACACACAACATGATTTCTCCAAGAGAATGCTTTACAGATTCCTGTGCTTTTGCTCACATTGAATTCACATTTTTTTTTTCCTGTAGAGTGGAGACTCCTACTTAACTTTTAAGAGGAATACAACAGCCAAAATAGTCCTGGATAATCACTACATATGACAATTGGGAGAGCTTAAGCTATGTAATAGGTGAAATCCTTCCTGACACAAGATTGCCCTTCAAGCAACATATTCCTTCCAAACACCTTTTCTTTACTATAAAAGGGAAGACGCTCCCTGTAGAAAACTCAGAAATTTGATTGTCTCATGTATCCATTCAACCCTTGAAAACCTACTGAGCATTAGTGGGTTTGTTGGAGTCACAGGGGTGTAACAATGAATGTGACAGATAATGTTCCTGCTTTTGTGGGCCCTGCTTTCTAGTGAGGTAGACTGCTAAGTAAAAAGCACAGTAATTTTAGTTAAGGAAAAAAATGAGCAGGGTAATGAGACGGAGAATGACTGCTGGTGGGATGGGGAATGGACACACAGTAGATGAGGTGCTCAGGGTAAGGTCTCCAAAAGGAGGTGACATTTGAGCTGAGATCTAAATAATGGGAAAGGGTCAGTCAGGATCTGGGAGAAGAGCATGTTAGCCATAAGTAATAACTGCCACGCCCTTAAGGTGGGAGAATGTTCGCCTCAGCTAGGAACCTTACAAAGCCCAGTGGAACTGGAGTTGAATGGGCCAGGCAAAGAGCCCTCCGAGATCAACGCAAAGGCAGGACCATGAAGGACTCTGCAGACTGTGGGAAGGGATTTTGTTGTAGGTGCATTGGAAAACCATACTGGGATTTTAAACAAGGGTCTGGTCATGGTCTGGTCCACATTTTTAAAAGATGACTTTGCTTGCTTTGTGAAGAATGAATAAGGAAGGGTTAAGGAAGCATAAAAGGAAAGTCAAATCACATATATTTCCAAAATCATAATTCTAATGTACACACAGTTTTGTGCCTACCATTTCATGAGGACATGAAAAGTGAGGACATGAGGACACAACCATGTCATTAAAAGGTCATTTGAAATAATTTTTTAAATTAATGTATGGAAGTCTTGTCTGTATCTTACATTAGTCTATTTCCCCTATTATTTGAAATTAACTTATATCTAATTTTGTTTGTTTTAACTATGACAGCCATATTACATTTTTATTTAATCTTTGGCTACATTTTCCACTTCATTAGGATCCATTCCTAAGTGTGGAGTGGGACTACAGGATCGAAAGATATGAGTGCTGGGTTGTTCTATTCTCAACTTGGTTAAAACACTGAAAACTAAATTACCCAGAATTCCTTACCCCGCACACTTAGAAGTAGAATTGACCAAAAGAGGAACTCCTGTGACGTTTGGGCAGCAGAAGTGAGGCAGCAGCTTGGCTCTTTGAAAATCTTTGTTGTCAGAAACTGAGCTGCTTGGCAGGTTTCTGGTTGTCCCCACTCTTCTCCTGGCACCTTGGCACCCAGCCCTTCTTCCTGTCCCTCGGCCCTGCTGATGGATAGTTGCCCAAGATCAGCCATCCTGTCTGGCTGGGGGTCCTCAATGGTAATGGCCTCCCAGAGATATCCCCACAAATCCCCTTTTGCATTGCTACATCCGTTTCTCAGATTTTCCCTGCCTTGTCCACCCACCCCAGTGCATGAGTATTACTTGGTGACTCCTTCTCTGATTTTTAAATCCTCTTTTCCCACAGCAGCTCTATTCATATAATAAATCCCATTTTCTGTAACCCTCATCATGGTTCTACCTGCCTGACTTGTAAAATTTATGAGTATTTTGATGGTTCTTGTTGCATATTGCTACATTGCTTTCCTGAAAACTCATAGCCAGTTATACACTCACCAGAAATTTATGAAAATGCTTATCTCACCACCCCTTCAACAGTATTGATGTTTTAAATCTCTCTCAATTTTAGGAGGAAAAGTTGGTATCTAGTTTTTATTTCTCTTTGATTACTGATAAAGTTGAACTATTTTTTTTTCTGTGATGCTCTGATATTTCCTTTCCCCCTCCTTTCTGTCTATTGGAAACAATTACCATATTTGTAAAGATCTTCGAAAACTGTTTTAAAGCTTTATTCACACTTCTGTCTGTCTTTTCATTTGTTGGTACTTCCTGCCTAAATTCTTTCATAGGTTGTGAAGTTGTCATTGGTGGTGGTGGTGGTGGTGTGTGTGCATGTGTGTGTTTAGTTTTGGTATCATAATTCAATGTGGCCAATTTATAAATCAGTAGATAGAAGGTGAATCTGAGCTTTCAGATAGAAAACAACACAAATCAAGTCTGCTGAATATAAGAACAACGGAATTATATGAAAACTCATAGAATTTATGCAAATCTTTGGAGACCTATGCCTAGATTCAACGAGCAACTTTGCCAGTGCAGGAAGAGGCAAATCCTATCAATGTTAGTTTCATTTTTTACTCTATTCCAGATTTAAATGCCCAGGCATTAGTTTTAAATTGACCTAGCTTATATAAAGTGCTGGGCCCCAGCTCCAGCTGGTTGTAGAATAAAAGGCTCTGGTAAGGGGCGCCTGAGTGGCTCAGTGGGTTAAGCCTCTGCCTTCGGCTCAGGGTCCTGGGATCGAGCCCCGCATTGGTTCTCTGCTCAGCGGGGATCCTGCTTCCCCACTCTCTCTCTGCCTGCCTCTCTGCCTACTTGTGATCTCTGTTTGTCAAATTAAAAAAAAAAAAAAAGGCTCTGGCAATAAAAGAGCCTTCAAAGGCCCCTTTCTCATCCATAGTGGCAGGGAAGAAACCTTAATATACCAGTTTACCAGGCGTATTTCCAAAGCAAAGGAGTAATTTCTTAGAGGAGACTGAGTGCTGTTAAGAAGGACAAACGAATGCAGGGTGGCCAAAGTCCAAGAACCCATGAGCAAAATCTAGCTATCTCAGGTGCATTTTCACTGATATTGATTACAAAGTAAATAATTTTGGAATCTCAGATTTCTTTTTACCCAGAAGTATTTATAGACTACTGTTTAGAAATCTATCTAGGAAATAAATAAAGTACATGAATTTCCCTTTTAAAATTTTATATGATCATCTGAGCTTTGTGGCTTTCAACAAGCACCAGTAGATCAAAATTTTGATTGATATATTTTGCGTGCATTTATCATACCCTATAGGAAAAATTTATCGTTTAAAAAAAAAAACACTACAGTCCTGTGGTAACAATTTCTAATATATGTGGCACCTAAGAGGACTATTTCTTTTAAAGGATGTTTTACTAAAAAATAGAAGGGCTTAAGAGGGTTAGCAAGCCTTGTCAATAACTTTCGGCCTCTTTTATATATTTCTACTTTTTAAAAAAATACATGCTTTCTATTGTGGTCACATAGTTAAAATATCAATGTGTATTATCAAACAACTGTGCAGCTGACTTTCCCCCTACTTGTTATTATGGCAATTATTTTCCAATTAGAATGAGCAATAAGACGTAGTTTGCCAAATCGTTGGTTGAAAGCAGGCACACATCTGGAAGGTTAAATAGGAAAGTCACTCTGAAAAGAAACTAAAACTTGAATTTATAATCAACTTAGTTTTTTTAAAAAGGGTCTGAGAGAGTACTCCCATGAGGGGTTAGAATTGGGATCTAAAGAGCTCTGGAAACCCAGGCAGCTTCCTTCTCATTTGCCCTGTCTCTGATCTCTGGTCTCTAATTTCTACCTTTCTGCGCATCTGTCTTATTCCATCTCTTTCTTATTGCAGCCTTGGCTGCTTCTGTATCCTTCTGCCCCTTTCTCACTTTCTACATTACATAAAGTCATTACCTGTTTATGGCCTCTGTCCCTATTAATTGTCCCCTAATATCCATTTGCTCTTTTATCCACAGGGAATCATGTTCTAGCTAGGCCCATGACTACTTAGATACGGACATCTTCTCAGCCTTTCTTGAAGCCACCAGTGGATTTATGACTTTCTTTTGACCAGAAATAATAAGTGCAACTTCCAGGTCATGCCCTTTTAAAGGAGTGTGCATTTCCCTTTCTTCCTTCCTGCCGGCTGCGGTGGGGAGGTGGTGGTGAGAACCAGAGGAGCCACCCAGTGCCAGAGAGAAAGCCAGATCTAGGATAACCCAAAGCCATCCAGTTGGCCTGGGCTGTTCACCTTGGAACTCTAATGTGGGAGAGGAATTCCCACCCATTCTACTTGGAGGGTTCTTTGTCCCAGAGGCTTAAATTGCATTGTAAATAAAAGATGCCCCTCAAGATTTGAGCCTTTATGAGGTTAAAGCTCTTCCCAATTTTTAAGAGAGCTCCTATTAGGTACTCAAAATAATATGAAGTGTTGTTATGGGCTACATTGTCCTCCCACCTGCACCCCAAATTAGGATGTTGAAGTCCTAAGCCTCAAGTACCTCAGAACATGAAGGTATCTGGAAGATAGGGTATTTTAAAGAGATGATTAAAGTTAAATAACGTCATTAGGCTGGCCCTAATCCAATACGACTGGTGTCCTTATAAGAAAAGGAAATTTGGACACAGGCACAGAGAAAAGACTTTGTGGAGACACAGGGAGAAACACAGTCATCTACAAGCCAGAGAGAGGCGCCTCAGGAGAAACGAAGCCTGCCGACGCCTCAATTTTGGACTTCTAACCTCCAGAACTGTGAGAACATGAATTCCTCTTGCTTAAGACAACAGCCCCCCACCCCCTTGCAATCTGTGCTACTTTGTTATGGTGGCCCTAGCAAACCAATACAAATGTTTAAATGATAAGGAGGTTTTTATAGAAGTTTGTTTTTGTTTTTTGTTTTAAACAAAAGAAGGCATGGCGAATCAATTAAGGTTAGAAAAAAAGAGGGCAGATAGAAAATTGTTCTTCTACTCAAGGACAACTTCTTTGTGTGCAAGAATCACTGAACTATAGAGTACGTAGAGACCATTAAAACCAAGAAGTGAAGGTCAGTATCTTGAAGTTTGCTGATGATTTGGGTCACTGTGGATTTTAGCAATTGATTAAAGATCTAATTATTGTTGAGAAATTCAGGGGAAAGATCTTTAAAATTCCATGAACATTGCAAATTACACTACTCACACTATCCGCAATAAAAATGACTGCTTTAAATAGGCTTTCTTGTTCTATTTAAGAGCAATTCTTGTTTAAGTGGCAATGATTGCAGAATTTCAGAATATGCTCAGACCAAAACAACTCACTCTTGAGATTTTCTTTCAAGTTTAATGAGCTGAAAAATCCATGATTGTACACAAATTAAAGACAAACTTTTATAAAGCATATGTTTGTTAAGAATTTCCATTTGAAATAGCAAAACCCTACTGGACCTAGCCTAAAGAGAAAAAAACAAAACAAAACATTTTCTTGGAAGTCTATAGGGAGTTTCTCAGAACTAATAGGCAGGAGTTGAAGGTGGACTTCAGGTGAGAGTAGAACCAAGGAACTGAAAGCAGTCAGGATCCTTGGCCATCACTCTTGCTTTGTGTACCCAAGTCTCTCTGTGGTCTCTAGGTCTGTCCTTTTTCTTTCTTTACTCATCAGCTTTATCCCTGCTCCCATCCCCTTTCTCTCTATGACCAAAGGTGAATGCAGTGGTGGTGAGGCATGTGTATGAATACAGCAGACATACCCTCCATCTATGGGAGCAGAGGACATTGTTTCTTAGATAACTAGGTATTCACTGTAGTTGAGTTAATGACCTGAAAAGTTTATGTTGTGATACTCACTTTTTTAAAAAAACAGATGTATGATCCCATCCTCAATATTTTTCTTGGTTAAAAAAAAACCACACACTTCACTGGGGCATGATTTCAAAGGGAAAATAATGATATATCAATTGAAATTGATAAAGTATTTTCATTCATTCATTCATTCATTCATTACCGTGTACTGTTCTAAGGAGCCAGAATTCTGAGCTGAACTTTTATTAACTGGGGCTAATATCAGATGGGTCATTGGAGATGGGAACTAGGAAACAAAACTTTGTACACAAATACGTATCTTCTTGGGGCGCCTGGGTGGCTCAGTGGGTTAAAGCCTCTTCCTTTGGCTCAGGTCATGATCCCAGGGTCCTGGGATCGAGCCCCGCGTGGGGCTCTCTGCTCCGCAGGGAACCTGCTTCCTCCCCTCTCTCTCTCTGCCTGCCTCTCTGCCTACTTGTGATTTCTCTCTCTCCGTCAAATAAATAAAATCTTTAAAAAAAAATACGTTTCTTAAATTATTAATGCAACCTGTCAATAAACAGAAAAACCAGTTTTCAAAATAGGTATTTATTTCCTTTCCACATGTTTGGACTGTCCTTACTGAGGACACTGATAATGAAGAATTGATGTTTTCTTTTTTTTTTTTTTTTTTAAGATTTTATTTATTTATTTGACAGAGAGAGATCACAAGTAGGCAGAGAGGCAGGCAGAGAGAGAGAGGGGAGGAAGCAGGCTCCCTGCTGAGCAGAGAGCCTGATGCGGGACTCGATCCCAGGACCCTGAGATCATGACCTGAGCCGAAGGCAGCGGCTTAACCCACTGAGCCACCCAGGCGCTCCAGAATTGATGCTCTCAAGACTATAGTGTTCATTAGGTTGTTTGACTCTGTGGTTTATCACACTGAGGCCCGTTTTCAGTTGGCTCAACTGTTGAGTGTTATAAATTTAGCAATACTTTAATGAGTGGATTATTGTTTGGCAGTTGAAATCTCCTTCCACTTACAAACTAGGAGTATGTAGGTATGAGGCAGGCTGGTCCCTAGGCATATGGGGCTGACAAAGAAGAGATTGTCATGACATTGGACATGGAACCCCCTCCCCACCAGTATATATGGAAGGGGTTAGGGGAACCCTCTCATTTAACGAGATTGGTTAGATCAAGATTAATCCCACAGTCTTAAGAAGCAGAGCAGCCCAGACATGAGTCATACATAAAACACCATTAAGAAGCCTATCAGACATGATTCTTTCAGTTGGCAAATGACAGAAATCTCACCCCAAATTGGCTTAAGCAAAAAAAAAACAAATGAATCAGCTCATAAAATGGATAGTCCCAGTATAAGGTTGGCTTTAGGTGTGGCTTATATGGAGTCTCATGTGATATAACCATAACCCAGTTACCTCCATCTCTTGATTTGGCTCGTTTCTCTCCGTTATGTTGGATTTATTATAAGACAGGTCCTACCCTCATGGTTATAAGATGGTTTCCTGCATCTAAGTGCTACCCTTAGATCCAGGCAAAATTATCCCCTCCCCTGGACTTAGCACTATAGAGAGCTCTTCTCTGGCTCTCCTCCAGCTATGCCCTCTCCCCATGGTGCAAAAAGCTCTGGAGCCAAAGGCATTACTCCCCTAGAATCTTCTCATATCCCTCTAGATTACACTCTGGATACCACAGACCCAACAATTCTCTGCCAAAAATGTCCAAGCTAATTCTCAGCCCTATACAGGCCTCTTCCTTGAGTTAATCCACCTAAGGGTGAACTAAATTGCCAGTTTGCCTACTTTTAGGTCCAAGAGTTAGTTGTTAGCAGAAGATGTGTATAGAGTTTGAATGAACAGTCTGAGCTATTCATACATGGCTTATTAGTCCTCTTATGGTATGGAATTGAGGCAGCAGTGAGAAGAGCAAATGAACCAAACTATGTGTGATTTTTTCATGTTCCAAGTTAGAAATCTAGGTCTGAGAATTTGAACCTGAACTTATAGGACATTATGAAAATACATTCATCCAGATAGGAGAAAACAATTTTTTATTTAACATTGTGTTTGATTTTATAATTTGTACATATTTAGGCATATGCTTCTATGTTTAGAACATAGACCTCTATTTGTTTCATTGTTCTGTGACCTGCAAATATTAAAGTCAAACTGGCTTCAGTTATAACCTTTCAGGTTTAAATTTAACCAAAGAAGGAAAAACAACTATCCTAAAACTTCTAGGGAAGCCCTATCATTTTCTCTGCTTGGGTCATTTTAGGTCACATTCCCACCTCTGAATCAATCACTGAGGGAATAGGCTATCTTGGGTCCCAAGCTTCATCGCCTAGGGCTTAGAAAGAGTCCTACATTGTCTACTTGACAAAAATGGGGAAAAGGCAGATCTCAAACAAAAGTTGGAACTGCTTCTGAAAGGAGTAGGAATGGTGTTTAAGGCAGGAGGCAGCATAACACTAGAAAATATTATCTGGTATTCAGTTCTAAGATATTGATGACTTGTTCTGTAGGATGGCCTGGCAGGACCTGGTTGATCCTAGGAAGAGAGGCATTACTCTTAGCTAAGCAAGGTGAGAAGGCAAACAGGGCAACTGAGGCAGATGATGTATCCGTGGACAAGCCCACCAGGGGAAGGGAGAGAGGAGAAAGGCAACCAAGGCACAGCAGAGACTCCAGGCTTGTTGAAAACAGATGTTTGAGTAAACAGCTCAGGGATTCAGGTCTGACATGATGAGCAACTCTGAAAAGCTAGCAGATAGTCTGTGGAATTTATGACTAAACAGAATTGTGAGTGGAATTATGCTTGTGATAGAGGGCATCCTTGGAAAAGACTGAGGAAACGAGGCAGGACAATGAAAATGTCTGGCTTTCCCTAACATTACTTCCAAAGATGACTCTGGTCAGAGAAAAGCTGGGGTTTTGACAGTGATATTTGCAACGTTAGAATCATTATGACCCAAAGAGAGTTTGAACACTTTTTTTAAAGTGCTCGGTGAGAATACCATTAATTTTAAGATTCCGAAGTCAAGTTTATATTTGCTCCGCAGTAAATCGTTAACATTTTAAGTGCTTTATAAACAGGTAGCTTTTATTAATAGTCAAAAGCTGTCAATGTACTATCATTATATACATGGAGAACTAAGATACAGTTTAATTTAAGCCACAGATTGCAGGATTACTACCTATCCCTTCCTATCACTAGCTCTATCACCTGCTTTCTAAGGTGATTTCTACATTTTTATTGGCTTGTCTGACTATAACACTTTAACTTTTGCATAAAATAAAAGTATGGTACCTTGTACATTACAGGGACTCATCAAATATTTGATTTAGATGGATTAAGACTTAAAAACTTCCATTTCTATCAAAAACTTGGAAACATTGATAGTTGTTTCTGAAAATAGAAAAATTTCCATTGGGAAAAATGTTTACTTCTCAGGGATTCTCAAGAGTGAGATGGGCCTTGCATTTCATTTAGCTTAAAACACCATTTAATGTAAAAATCCTGTTCTTTTCTTTTCTTTCTTTTTCACCTTGAAAATAAATAACAGTAAATTCTTGAAAAGTCAGGCAATTCTGAAACATGAACTCACCCAGAACAAGAGAAAATGGCTTTGAATCATTGGGTATTAATTACCAGGTAGTAGCAGCAACACCACAGAAAGCAAAAGAGACAAATAGTCCTCATGACCTCCCGGTGGAAAAGACAATTCCATTTCACCTCACTTAAACTGAAATTTCATAACTGTAAAGTCAGAGTAGTGTGAAAGTCACCGAGTTACAAAATACCTTAATAAGAAGGTCTGATGGCCCAAAGAAAAATGGGTGAGGTGAGATTGCCTGGCTTAGCCCATCTGTTTTTTTATATTGTGATCAATATAATGACAGGAATGTTGGGAGTTCCAGCCTAGGTTCTGCTACTCAGCACTTACTTGAGCTTCTTACCAATTATTTCTTCCATTATGTCAACACTGAGCTCATATCAGCTTTTGATATTTCGAATGCTTGGAAATCTTTTAATAGCTTGACCCTAGGCAACTTTTAAAACTCGTGTTCCTAGAAATTACTGTGAAAAAATCACGTTAGAGTTAACTGATGTTTGCATTGCCTGGGTTATATATTGTCACTAGCAAGAAAAGTTCAGTAACTTCAGTGAAATGGTTTACGGGTTGTGAGAACCATGGGATGATAACGGAGCTGAAGGTCCCAGTTGGATCAAGTAAAAAATTCATCTTCCTCATTTTATAGTTGAGGAAACTGACGCCCAGATCAATTTTCAAGATCATTTGGCTGGTTAGTAGCAACTCCAGAGCTGGATAATTTAATTATCTCAGTGACATCATCAAGGGCCTAGGTTCTTTCCAATTATCAGTTTTGCTCTTCTTTAGGTATCAAGTTTTTCCAGACTTGTCTCATGATAAGAAAATAGTGGAAGCAGCTCTGAGAATCACATTTAGATATAATATTACCCAAATAAAGAAGAGGAAGATGTCTTTTTCTGTGTCTTATCTAAAAGTGAGACAACCTTTCCTAGAAACGTCCCCAGATTTCTTATTTCCAATTGGTCAGAATTGGGTCATGTGACTTTTCTAAAGCAATTACTGGCAAGGAAAATAAGAATGCCCTAGACCAATTAGGATTTACCTTCTGGGGCTGGGAATGGAACCAGACTCTCTGAATAGATGGTCACATGGAGGACAGATATTTGAACAAAATCAGGGTCATTTTAACATATGTGTATAAGGAAGTAAATATTAAATACGCAACCCATAGAATATTCTACACTCTATAAGTAGCTCAAAGCCTCAAGTAACAGCTGAAGATCACTAAAAATGATTTTAGAAAGCAACACAACTTTTCTCTGCTGTCTCTCTGCTATGCCTATTTTCCCCTTCTTCCCTATTTGCCTTATTACCTTTTTCCTCTCTCTGCTTCCCCTAAACTGCCTATGAATCAAAATTAGTCTTCGCCACTTTGATGCCCTACTATATGCAAAGCATCATATTAATATAACTTCATTTTTAAGGAATGTTTATTAAAATGCTATAAGCCACATTACTTAAAGTCAGTTTGTTATTTTATAATATTAATCAATTTCTAAAGTAAATTGCTACTTAATATCAAAGATTTGTTTTTCACCCTGGTTAAAAAAAAAAAATCTTCCCAAGGAAAGATTTCCACTAAGTTGCTGGCACCAAAATACATAAAAATCCACCCTGGGTGGCTCTATGGTTAGGTGGCTCAGATGGTAATGATCCCAGGGTCCTGGGATCCAGCCCTGCATCAGGCTTCCTGCTTGGCAGGGAGTCTGCTTTTCCCCTCTCTCTCCCCACTGTTCCCCCTACTTGTGCTCTCTTGCTCTCTCTGTCAAATAAATAAAATCTTAAAAAAAAAAAATCCATATCAATGCATGGATTTTTTTTTCTTCTTAAGTGCTCACTGTATCTAAAAATGCTGATAGATTATTACTATCTTCTACTGGTCATTTCACTCTATCTACAGCATTATATTCTCCACTAGTGGGAGGTCTTGTGTTTTCTTAAAATCCTTTTCTAATACAGCTTCTTGTCCCAAAGACCATATTGGTACCATTGAACTAATTGACAAAAGTCAGTTGCTTTGTGTCCCAAAACTTGCTAGAATATTGAAATGAATATTATTCTTTGGCTCTGAATGAATCTAATGTGAATGATCATGAATTATGACACAAATATAAAGGGATGATCGTAAATAAGATGATTATTTTTTAACATAATATTGCTTCATTAAAGAGAGACCAGTCCTTTCACACAGATTTTTTAGGAAAGAAAAAACCACCTGAAGTCTCCATGGAAATATTTACTATTTGGGGGCTTTTTGCAAGTTGTTGCAAATTGAAGAATTGAAAAAATAAAAATACAAAGGATAGGGTCATCCTTTAATTTACTATCCAACTGGAACACTTCCTGCATGTTTCCCTCAGGGAATCTTTCAGGCTTTTCTTTAGGGGGGAGATGTTTTTATTTGGTTGGAGTATTAACATATATACAGAAAAGTACACATATTATAAGTAGATTTGCACAAACTGAAAAGATCTATGAAACCAATACCCTACTTAAAAATCTATGAAATCAGCACCCAGATTAAGAAAGAATATTACCAACATTCAGACTGAAATACCTTTGAGAGTGAAAGGTGGCATTTTAGAAAATGTGTAATTGAGGTATAATTGATATATATTGAACTTCAATTTAAATTTAAATTTACACTTTGGTAAGTTTTGGCATATATTTGTGAAACTCTTGCCACAGTCAAGATGATAAACATATATACCAACCCAAAAAGTTTCATTATCCCACTTTGTTATCTCTCCTTTCATCCCCCTTTTTTATTCCCAGGCAACCACTGACCTTAATTTGGTCACAAGTTTGCTTTTTTAGAATTTTATATAAAGAGAATCGTATTCTATATCCTCTTTTGACTTCTTTTACAGAGAGATGCTTTTATGTTGTGTGTATCGATAGTTTTTTCCTATTTGTTTCCAAGTGGTGTTCCACTGTATGGCTATACCATAATTTGTTCGTCCATTCTCTTATTGATGAACATTTGGGTTTCCAGTTTAGAGTTATTACAAAGAAAGCTGTTATGAACATTCATGTAAAAGTCTTGATATAGACATATGTATTCATTTTTCACATAAACATCTAGGCATAAAATGGCTGGATGGTATGGTAGGTGTATTTAAGTTTTTAAAAAAATATATCAAATAATTTTCCGAAGTGGTTGTATCATTTTACATTCTTCACAGCAATGTATTAAAAGTATAGTTTCTCCACATCTTCATCTTCAGCAACAATTGGTATGATTAGTGTTTATAATTTGAGCCATCATAGTGAGTGTGTAGTGATATCTCATTTTGGCTTTAATTTGCATACTCCTAATGAATAACAATGGTGAACTTCTTTCCATGTGCTTATTTGAGAGGGTTCTATTTTTATCTACCCCAAAGACAACAGGTATAAAGTAGGATGGTTCTGGAAAAATTGGGACATATGATAACTTAAACAAACATAAATGAAGGACTTATTTGCAGATATTGAAATGTCCTTTCATCCCTAGAATAAATCTCACTTGATCATAATGTACATGATATAAATATTAACAAAATGAAGTATAAAAATCATATGAGCATTTCAATAGATGCAAAAAAAGCATTTGACAAAATTTAATATCTATTCATGATAAAAAACTCTTTCAGAAAACTAGGTATAAAAGGAATGTACCTCAACATAATAGAGGCCATACATGTCAAGCCCTCGGCTAACACTATGTTCAACAATGGTAAGCTAAAAGCTTTTGCTCTTAAGATGACACAAAGATGTCCTCTTTTGCCACTTTTACTCACCTATGCTGAGTCCTATGCAGTCCTGGAAGTCCTATGCAGAGCAATCAGGCAAAAAGGAGGAAAGAAGGGGGTGCCTGGGTGACTCAGTCAGTTAAGCATCTGCCTTTGGTTCAGGAAGTAATCCCAGGGTCCTAGGATCAAACCCTGTCCTATGGAAGTTCTATGCAGAGCAACCAGGCAAAAAGGAGGAAAGAAGGGGGTGCCTGGGTGACTCAGTCAGTTAAGCATCTGCCTTTGGTTGAGGAAATAGTCCCAGGGTCCTAGGATCAAGCCCTGTGTCAGGGCTTCCTCCTCAGCAGGTAGTCTGCTTC
The DNA here is from genome assembly GCF_020171115.1 of Neogale vison. Lineage (NCBI taxonomy): Eukaryota > Metazoa > Chordata > Mammalia > Carnivora > Mustelidae > Neogale > Neogale vison. The sequence goes on along the minus strand of NC_058094.1, from coordinate 158,226,022 downwards.
TCCCTCCTGCTCATGTTCTCTCTCGCTTGCTCTTGCTCTCAAATAAATAAATTTTAAAATAAATAAATTTTAAAAATCTTTTTTAAAAGGAGGAAAGAAGGGAAGGAAGGAAGGAAGGAGCATCCAAATTGGAAAGGAAGAAGTAAACTGTCTCTATTTGTAGATGACTTGATATTATAGAAAATCCTAGACTCCATCAAAAACTGTTGGAACTGTAAATGAATTCAGTAAAGTTGCAGGACACAAAATCAATATATACAACAAGTTTTACATTTCTACATACAAACACATGATCAGAAAGAAAAATTAAGAAAATGATCTCATTGACAACTGTATCATAAAGAATAAAATACCTATGATTTAACTAAGGAGGTAAAAAGACTTACAGAATAAAAATTATAAAAAAATGATGAAAGAAATTGAAGACACAAATAACCTGAATACTACTCCAAGCTCATGGATTGGAAAAATTAATATTGTTAAAATGCTTGTACTATCCAAAGCAATGTACAGATTCAATGCAATTCCTGTCAAAATTCCGATGACATTTTTCACCAAGATAGAACAAACGATCCTATCATTTGTGTGGAACCGCAAAAGACTGAATAGCCAGAGCAATCTTGAGAAAGCACAAAGCTGGAGGCATCACACTTGCTGTTTTCAACCTATAATACAAGCTGTAGTAATCAAAACACTATGACACTGGCATAAAAACATACATACAGATCAATGGAACGGAATAGAGAGCCCCAAACTAAATCCACACATATATGGCCAGTTAATTTATGACAAAGTAGCCAAGAATATACAGTAGGGAAAAGACGATTTCTTTGATAAGTGGTGTTGGGAAAACTGGACAGCCACATGCAAAGGATAAAAGTGGACCCCTATCTTACACCATTAATAAAAATCAATTTAAAATGGATTAAACCCTGGGGCTAATAATACATTATATGTTAATAAAAAAACAAAGAAATAAAAAAATACCCCCCCAAAATGAATTAAAGATTAGAATGTATGAACTGAAGCCATAGAACTCCTAGAAGAAAACATAAGACGTAAGCTCCTTGACTATGGGCTTGGTGATGATTTTTTTTAATTTGACATGAAAAGCAAAGGCAACAAAAGCAAAAATAAAAAAGTGGAACCACGTTAAACCAAAAAGATTCTGCACAGCAAAAGAAATCATCGAAAAAAGAAAATGCAACCTGCAGAATGGGATAACATAATTGCAAATCCTATATCCAATACAGAGTTAATATCTAAAATATATACAGAACTCACACAACTCAATAGCAAAAGATGAACAATCCAATAATAAATGGGCTGAGGAACTCAATATACTTTTTCCCAAAGAAGACATACAAATGGCCAACAGGTAAATGAAAAGGTATTCGACATTACAAATTACCAAGTATATACAAATCAAAACCATAGTGAACCACCACCTTGGGCCTTTTTTTTTTTTTAAGATTTTTAAAAAATTATTTGACACAGAGAGAGACTCAGCAAAAGAGGGAACACAAGCATGGGTAGTGAGAGAGGGAGAAGCATGCTTCCAGCTGAGCAGGGAGCCAAATGCAGGGCTAGATCCCAAGACCCTGGGATCAGGGTCAGTTGTTAAGGCAGATGCTTAACAACTGAGCCAACCAGGCACCCTAGCTTCACGCCTTTAAAAATGGCTATTATCGATGAATGGATAAAGAAGATATGGTATATATATACAATGGAATACTATGCAGTCAAGAAATGAAATCTTGCCATTTGCAATGACGTGGAAGGAACTAGAGGGTATTATGCTTAGTGAAATAAGTCAATCAGAGAAAGACAACTATCATATGATCTCCCTGATATGAGGAAGTGGAGATGGAACATGGGGGGTAGGAAAATAATAAATTAAACAAGATGGGATCGGGAGGGAGACTGACCATAAGAGACTCTTAATCTCACAAAACAAACTGAGGGTGACTGGGGGGAGTGGGGGGAAGGAGAGGGTGTTGGGGTTATGGACATTGGGGAGGGTATGTGATATGGTGAGTGCTGTGAGGTGTGTAAACCTGGCAATTCACAGACCTGTACCCCTGGGGCTAATAATACATTATATGTTTATAAAAAAATAAAATAAAATGGCTGTAATCATGGGGCACCTGGGTAGCTCATTAAGCATCTGCCTTGGACTCAGGTCAAGGCACTTGGAACAACATGGATGGACCTTAAGGGCATTATGTTAAGTGAAGTCAGATTGAGAAAGACAAATTCTGTATGATCACACTTATATGGGGAATCTAAAAAACTGAACTCACAGGTACAGAGAACAGATTGGTGGGTCCCAGAATTGGGAAGTGGAAAGTGGGTAAAATAGGTGAAGGTAGTCAAAAGGTAGAAACCTGCAGTTATAAAATAAATAAGTTCTGGGGATATAATATATACCATGGTGACGGTAGTTAGTAATAATATATACCATATTTGAAAGTTGCTAAGAGAGTAGACCTTAAAAGTTTTCATCACAAGAAAAAAAATTGTAACTATGTGAGGTGATGGATGTTAACTAAATTTATTGTGGCAATCATTTTGTTATATTGTGTTTATCAAATTATTATGTTGTATACTAATACTAAATGTAAAACAAGGTCATATGTCAATTATATCTCAATAAAACTGAGGGAAAAACAAAAAAATGAAGGAGGTAAAGGGAGAGGGATATGGAGAAAGAAGAAAAAAGCTTCTCATTGGGTTATAAGATTCTGACAATGCTTTGTTATCATGAAGTTACACAAAATTTTACCCTTGTTATTGTATAAGTTAATAATAATAATAATAAAATTGATTTATTTTCTCACAAAGAAGATGTACAGCAAAGTTATTTTCTTGATTAAGGGATCTGAGGGTCAGTATTTTTATACAAGTTAGCAAAACATTATGTTTAAAATGTATATATATATATACACACACACACACATATACACACACACATCCATTATTATATACATTTATTTATAAATAAATATATATACCAACTGACATATACTGTAACACTTCAAAAGGTCTATACTAAATAGTAGAATACTGTAATCATTTCATAACATTGTACTTAATGTGGCTCAATGTCATAGAACAGTGTAAATGGTTCTTTCTCCTAAAGCAATTTAGCCTTTCTTTTTCCCTTTTTCCCTTACAAATCAAATATGTAAGACTGTAGAATGCTGAGGGTTCTTTTAGGGAAACTTCGCCAAGCATCTTTGAGGAGACAATTAGAGAGAATGAGAGACATTTGATTAAGCATTTTGAAACATGGATGTTTTGTTCTTCTGCCCTCTTGTAAAATAAGAAAAAAGAAAAGAAAAAAGGAAAGAAAATAGAATAGAATACTGGCAATTGCAAATATTTATAAACATTCAGGTTTTTTTTTTTTGGTTGCAATTATCTTTTCAAATGAAATAACCTTCATCTACCCAGTAAGTTTATGCAAGACTACATAAAAATAACCTTTCAGTTAGAATCTCTATCTAAAGTGTATGATATCCAGGGCATTATGTACTATTTTTATTTGCAGTGTTGTTATTGAAATTATTCTGAATGCTTTATTTATTCTGAAATTATTCTATAATGTTTTGTACATAGTAGGGCCTTAAATGTTATTAGGATTAAAAACTCGACATAAATTCATTCCTAAATATAGAACCTGATTTCTTAAGTCTTTAGTATTTGATTTTCAGATAACTAGATGATTGTCTTTAATAATATCTGCTTTGGGAAATTCACAATGATGAAACAAGAAGACATTTGAGCTGGAAGTCACTGGAAGTGTTTGAACCAAATAAAAGGGTAATAACAATTTTAGTATATGTGCGGCCGAAGTGAGCACTAAAAGGGTAATAACAAGTAAACCTATCCTTAATTTTATAACCAAGCATGGATTTTCACCTTTGAACAGTTAAGAAAGAATTTCTTCCAGAATTATTCACTTTCATTGACAGGAAGTTTTTTCTAACACAATAACCTCTTCCTTATGTGATTTTAGACAAACTTAAAGGAAATTTTTTTAGATATAACATCAGAGAGAAGTGGTTTTCTTTCTTTCTTTTTTAATGATTTATTTATTTATTTTTTAGAGAGACAGAGAGACAGAGATAGAGAGAGGGGCAAAGGGAGAGGAAGAGAAATCTCAAGCAGAATCCCTGTTGAGTTCAGAGCCCAGCAGGCTTTATCTCACAACCCCAAGATCATGACCTGAGCCAAAATTAAGAGTCTGCCATTTAAATGACTAACTATCCAGGTGCCCCAAAGAAGCAGCTTCCTGTGAGACAAAAGCTATGCCTTTTCAAGCTTAGCTCCATTTCTTAAAGCCAAATGATCTTGGGCAATTCATTCTACTGTGGCGAGCTTATTTTTCAAATTCTTTATACAGACGATTGGGGCACTAGAACCTGTCTGTGTCAAAGGATTCATTAGAAAATGAGAAAACCACCCTTTCCTTGAAGAAATCTGTCAAGATCACAAATAATTTAGGGTCAGACTAGTTGTCCAAGTCTAAAACTTGGTTTCTTCTTCTAAGCATAACATACAATCTCATGAGGTAAGACAAAGAAGTTTGGATTTGAAATTTCAGTATGAAATTTCAGTTGGCAACTGGTATTAAGCTGATCTCCTTTTTAAAATATTTTACTTTATTTATCTTGAGAGAGAGAGAGTGTGTGCACACACACTGGGGGTGGGGCAGAGGATAGAGAGGGAGAAAATTTCAAGCCCTAAGGGGGCTCAATCTCATGACCCTGAGATCGCACACAACCTGAGCGGAAACCAAGAATCCCAGGCTTAACTGACTGGGCCACCCATGTGCCCCTAAATGGATCTTTTCTAATCCTTCTTCAGATTGTAGCTTCCTAAGTTGAAAACCACCCAAAGTTCTGGTTAGAGTGGCAACTCTCTGAATCTAGGCACTTTTTCCTCTTTTCTAAAATTTGCTTCACTCCTTTTGCCCAAAGCTGACATTTCCTAGAGCCATCTTGACTCAGCATTACCTACGCAAATCATGGTTTCTGAAACTCAACCAAGCTAAGATGTCTCCTCAGTAAGAATCACATAGGATGGTACATAAAAGAGAGTAAGGTTTTTGGCCAGACTAATGCCAAATGGGTGGAAGAGCCTTAGGAAGAATTAATCAAAAAAACATAAAATTTTAATTTATATGTTTTTCACTTTAAATCCCAATGTGGATATAATGAGCTCGGAATTATAAATGAAAGTCATTTAAAACCTCGGTGCTTTGTGGGCTGCCAATACTTCCAAATGACTGCATTCTTTCCAAGTAGTCACCACGGACAAAGCAAAGCTTTTTTTCAATTGCTAAAACCATTTTGGATTTTTCTTTACAAATGGCTATCATAGTAAGTTCGGGCCCCCCTTTTCCTCCCTGCTTTTCCATTTTTTCTTTTCCTGTGCACACAAGTTCTTTATAGTCTAAACCTGACTTTGACCAAAAATGGGTTATCTGCAACAATCAGTTACCTGTTCGTCACATATGGTTCTGAATGCCTTTCTGCCTTTTCAAAAACAATTTCTTTGTTCCCATTCTCAGCCATCCTCAAAGAATGAGGACCTGCCACTACTAAAGATGTATTTTAAATGTTTTGCAGGTTTTTAAGGACATTTCAAAGGAAGAGGTCCAAAGACTTTTTAAGTAATATCAGCAGCACTGAAATAAGTGAATAATTTCTAATGGTAAATACTCTTATGGGAGAAAATTAATTTTGGTACTTAATTTTAGTGTTTGTTAACATGTATCATGTTAACATGATACACACTGTGCATGCATATATATATATAATCTTATATTACATTATATACATTATAGATATGTAATCTTACATTATATTACATTACAATGCATATATATATAATCTTACATATATACATGCATGTATATATATAATCTTAGAATCTCTTGCGTATTTTTTTTTAAAGATTTTATTTATTTATTTGACAGACAGAGATCACAAGCAGACAGAGAGGCAGGCAGAGAGAGGGAGAGGAGGAAGCAGGCTCCCTGCAGAGCAGAGAGCCCGATGCGGGACTCGATCCCAGGACCCTGAGATCATGACCTGAGCCGAGGCAGCGGCTTACCCCACTGAGCCACCCAGGCGCCCTCTCTTGCGTATTTTTAAAAGAAGAGTTAGGACTGAAAGCAGCAGCAGAAAAGCTAGCGTGTAAAATGCCATGGGAGGGCATACCTGCTGAGAAAATGTAAAAGAGATCTGACAGACTTCCTTCATAATTTTACCCAGAAAGCAGTAATAGGAATAAAAATGGTGTAAAAGAAAAAGCAATAGCACTTCAATATTTTGAACATATTTAAAGGCTCTGGCTCCATAGTCAACCTGTTAGGATTAAAAACCTTTAAGAATCCTTCATTGTTTTCAATAATCAATTTCAATATGCATTTATTCCATGATTTGCTAGCTTTAATTAGTGAAGTGTTTGGGATAAGTTTTACCTTCATCTACTTTAAATTTTTATGTCTTACTGATATACTTGTAAAGACTGCATTTACAGGGCGCCTGGGTGGCTCAGTGGGTTAAGCCGCTGCCTTCAGCTCAGGTCATGATCTCAGGGTCCTGGGATCGAGTCCCGCATTGGGCTCTCTGCTCAGCAGGGAGCCTGCTTTCTCCTCTCTCTCTCTGCCTGCCTCTCTGCCTACTTGTGATCTGTCTCTGTCAAATAAATAAATAAAATCTTAAAAAAAAAAGACTGCATTTACATTTTATCTAGGTGTTTCATTTGTTAGGGACTGCTGAAAATTCGGTCATCATAAATGCAAAACATTTTACTCCTATAGCACACACACAGGGTCTTTTTAATAATTCAAAGAGCTTCCTATACTGATGAACTCAATAGGAAAATTCTAATACTATTAAGTATAACTTAAACATTCACTGTAGAAGCCAGGCATAAGAGAGTAAGAAAAATAAATTATAAGTGCTCAAAATATTTTGCTTTTTCTTATGCCAAGGCATATTTTTTAAATGATAGTGACAATTTTTCCTCTCTTTTGTTGGAGTACATGACAGCTACTCAGATACTGGAGCAGGTGCCAGAGATAAATGCTTCCCTATTAAAGTCAAGAATGTCAGCATCTGTGTGCAGTGATGGGCAGCCCTCTATCATTTTTGCATAAGACATCTCCTGGGAAACCTATCACCAGACCTTATTACTACCCTATCAACTTACTCTCAACTCAAACTGTTATTCTTCAAAGACAGCCAGCTGTGTTGCACTTTACTTTTTTAGATTCCCTGATAGGTGATGAAAGAAAAAAGTCAAACAGAGCACAAGAGAACAAGGTTATTCATAATTTAACACCAAGCAAATCCAAAATCACTAATTCTTTAAATATAGTATTTTGTGATATGTTGATAATTATTCAACCTGATTATATAAAATAAGTGAGTAAGAAAAAAACAAAAAAAAAGTCAATAAATAATCTTTTACAATACAGAATTATAGTAGATTTTAGAATGAATTATTAGGGCCATTAATGAAGAAATTAATTGAAAATTCTACTATAATTACAATAAAATAAATAAAACATGGCTTAATATTTTTTATTTCCTTTGGTGTTTATTTGTAGAAGTTTTTTTTTCAGGGGTTATAAATCAAGAGCCATATTCAAGTTGTGTGATTAAAGGATGATTTTTTTTTTTCATAATTTATCAGTGGTGACATGCCACACTACAGAAAACAACAGTCCATACTGAATTGTTTTGAACTGAGAAATGAAACCGAAATCTGTTATGGTAAAAGGAGAAAAAGATGAAACTCCTTCAAAGACATCAATTAATGAGATTTTGTAGTTTTTAGAAATAGCCATATGTAGAGAATTAACACAAAATGGATATATTTTTAGCATTCTGAAAGTTAGTATGCTTTTGGAGATAGGAATCTTTCTAAGAAGATATATTTAAACCTGGCAAATGGTAATCTTACAAACAGGAAAATAATTACTCCTGTTATTCTTCAAAATTTTTCTATACCTTTACCTAGAATTATGAGAATAAAGCTTCAGTCTATAATAAGTTTAATAAAACTTGAACTTCCTGGGTCCCATCTGTCTGCTCACTATCTTAGAACCAGCACTGTGTTTACAACCAAGGAATGAGGGTGATCAAAATATTAGTGAATTTTTTTTAATTTTTTCAATTTATTTATTTTCAGAAAAACAGTATTTATTTTTTCACCACACCCAGTGCTCCATGCAATCCGTGCCCTCTATAATACCCACCACCTGGTACCCCAACCTCCCACCCCCCCCAAAATATTAGTGAATTTTAATGAGGAAACTACCTGGTATTGAAAGAAGCCCAGCAAAATTTTGCTCTAAAACTCCTCTAGTATTTTCCTTAAATTGTTAAGAGTTTTCACCTCTTTTATTTTAAAGTATCTATAGTGTTAAAAATGTGTTTTGGTTAAACCACCCAAAGTGTCATAACACAGATACTAATGATATCAATCATTACCTCAGATTTGCTATTCTAGGGAAGATTTTAAATAGGGAAGCAGGGTTTTTTTTTGTTGTTGTTACAATGAATTTGAACAAAATTAGAATTCGAGTGTTTACTGTCTGGTAACACTGATAAGAAAACAACGTCATACATAATCTTGAGTGTAGCCTTCAATCCCTACGCCATATTTAAATTTACATGTTAGATGCTTGAACATTCTATATTTATACCACATTATGTTCCCAAAGAAAGAACATTAATATTGTAAAACTAGCTAGGAAGGAGATTATTCAGAAGTTTTTTTAAAAGTTTTAAAATTAACCATAAAATCTTGTCTCAAGAGCTTTTTCAACCCTTATGATCTCAAATTACTGAGCAAGTCATAATGTAAAAGTAATGAAATACTCTACAAAAATGTTCAATAGAATTTAAAATTTTAACTTAAGGGAATTTGAAAGTTCAATCATTTTCAAAGAGGCTGTAAGGATGATTAAAATCCTGAAGGAAGCCTGGAAGAAAAAGGACACAGTCATTACTGAAAATGTAATACAATGTTAACTCTCAGGTTTCATGTTTAGACTAGAAAGCTTAAATTCAAGGCCTTTACATCAATTTCTACAGAAATGCAATGTTTCCCAACTCATGGTCCATCCACATCCACTAAAAAGCTGTACATGGTTAATAATGACTATCAACTCGAGTTAGTCACACACACTGGGGTAAACTGGAAATGAAAAGCTTCTTCAATTACCAAAACTAACATAAATGATTTATGTCTTTCTGCTGACATGAAAGGAAAGAGTGGAATGTTGGTGAAGGATAGCATTTATGCACCCTGCCCAAAGGTCAGTGAGCTCACTCAGCATAAATAGCCCCCAGAAAAGGTTCAACTTCTCAGAAAAGAAACCATCTATTCCAAAAGGTCACCACGTCAGCTTGACTTTTTGTCTGCTATGAGAAAATCCCGTCCGAGCTGGTTACTGTAAGGCAGCCGCTGTGCTATTGCATGACACCCTCTCAAAGAGAAGTCTCTCATCTGCACCAATGCGGCTCCTCCATTTCACACTCTTTCTTGCCTTCCTGGACACCACTCTTAGACACAATCCCATGACTATGCTCTTCCATCTCAAATACCTACTCCCCTACATTTAACATAGGTTTATTTATTTATTTTTTTAAAATTAATTTATTTATTTTCAGAAAAACAGTATTCATTATTTTTTCACCACACCCAGTGCTCCATGCAATCCGTGCCCTCTATAATACCCTCCACCTGGTACCCTGACCTCCCCCCACTCCGGCCACTTCAAACCCCTCAGATTGTTCTTCAGAGTCCAGTCTCTCGTGATTCACCTCCCCTTCCAATTTACCCCAACTCCCTTTATTAAGCCCAGCTGAAAATCACACCCTCTCATCAAGTCTAGTGCGACCCAAACTCCTTCTAATGGCCTACAAATGCCCACCTTATCTGATCCTTGCCTCTGCCTCCAGCTCAACCCCTTGCTCACTCCAGCCACATTGAACTTCAGTTTCTCCAAAGCACCACGCTCTAAGCTCTGTCTCATCCTAGTCTCCATCTAGTAATGTTCCTTCCACCTCCCTTGTTCCTGGCTAACTCCCTATCATATTTTGGTCTTTGCTTATTCCCAACTCCCTCAAGGAGGCCCTTCTTATTTATCTAAAGCAGGTTCCCCACCTTCTCCCACTGTCCAATTTCAGTCTCATATTTTCTTCCCAGCAATATAATTATATTCTTTGGTCCTCACTTTTTTTGGTATCTATGCTGGGATCATTGTCTTTCTTTCTTCCCTCCCCCCCCTTTTTTTTCCAGCTTTACTGAGGTACAATTGACATATAACATTGTGTAATTTAAGGTGTGCAATGTGTTGATTTGATACTTACATATTGCAAAATGATTACCACCAGAGCCTTAGCTAACATCTCCATTAGCTCACGTAATTACCATTTCTTTTTTGTGTGAGAACATTTTTGTCCTACTCTCTTAGCAACTTTCAAGTATATAACACAGTATTATTAGCTATAATCACCAGGCCATATATTAGATCCTCAGAACTTTCCATTTCTTTTTTTTAAAAGATATTATTTATTTATTTGAGAGAGTGAGAGTACGTGTGAGTGGTGTGGGGGGGGCAGAGGGAAAGGGATTCAAAGGGGAAAATCTGGTTGAAGATGACATTAAGGTGAGATTTGAAAAGAAGAGGTTTGACAAATACCAGGAATCGGAGATTTGAAAAGAAGAGGTTTGAAAAATACCAGGAATCGGTGCAAGAGGCCCTTATCAGAAAGAAAACAGAACAAAGATACAGGGACAAGAGATACTAAGTGTGCAGGGAAAATAGAGGTAGTAGAGCGTTTACGTGTTGTCCCATCTCAAAGATAAGCCTTTGCGTATCACTGAGAACATCTCTCATCAAATAAGGATGAAAATATAATTAAGATTTTAAGATAATAATTACTTTGGACCTATTCTCTAAGTTTTTGGTAATCTCCCCAGTTCATTATCTATTTCTGGTGGCTATTCTCTCAGCAACTGGATTTGAAGTTTTTTGAGGGTGGGTACCATGTTTTATACTTTTATTGGAGGGGTTGAAAATATCAGGGGACATGAGCAAAAGTCAGAGAAGACTAGAGAGCAGTTAGGCATCACACACAAGTGATATCAATGGTTTGGTGATAAAATAGAGCCCTCGCCTCAAGTGGTTGATATTCTGACACAGAGATGAAATGATTGGTATAAAGCCTTACAACACAGTAAATATGTTAGAAGAAATACAAAAGTACAGAGCACTAGAATTCTGCGAAGCAGATCGTTTAAAAATTAATTCTAGTAGGTATTTAAATTACAATGGCATTTTCCAAGGGTGTTTATGTGCAACCTTTTCAAGACTGAGAACAGTGAATTTTAGGGATGAAAGGCACAGCACAGGGAATAGAGTCAGTGGTACTATAATCGTTTTGTATGATGACAGATGGAGGCTACCCTTGTGGTAAGCACAGCACAATGAATAAAGTCATCAAATCACTGTGTGGTACACCTAAAACTAATCTCACATTGCCTGTCAACTATATTTCAATAAAAAATGTTTTAGGGGCACCTGGGTGGCTCTGTTGGTTGGGTGGTTGCCTTCGGTTCAGGTCATGATCTGAGATAGAGCCCTGCACCTGCTCAGCGGGGAGTTTGCTTCTTCCTCTCCCTCTGCTGCTCCCCCTGCTTGTGCTCTCTCACTTGCATTCTCTCTCTCAAATAAATAAATAAATAAAATCTTTTAAAAAAATTTTTTAAATGTTTTAATTAAGGAAAAAATAAAGTGAATCCATCTATTCTGTATTGGGGCTATTAAAAAATAAATACACTTAACCTAGTGAGTCATTAAAAGATAGCAAATTTCTTTGGTAGGAGAGTACTTATCAAATAGAAGTTTCTCTGCATCAGTTACTTGCATAGAACAGTGGAGAGTCTCATCTAAAACTTTATTAATGTGGTTACCATAAATACCCCTCAGCGAATAATTCAACTCAGCATTCGCACCTTATGTTCTCCGCCTGTGGCTTTCTATAATCAATGTTCTTGACTGGAAAAATTTAAATAACATTTTCTCCTCTTACAATAAAAAGCAATCAATTTCAATTCCCTTTACATAGTCCCACTGTACTCCCATTAGAGCACTTTATCTAAAGTCCCAAACAACTGAATACCCACAGACACACACCCACATACACTTCACATTTGCACTAGGGATGCTGAGTTGGAGGAATGCGGTCATTCTCCTTTATATATATTCTGCTGAATGCACGTAATTTTTTTATTCTTTATTTCATTTATTCACCCTAGAAAGCCCAACATCCACCTTTATTTTACACTGGAAAACTGGGCTACAAAATCATGAAGAGTCATTTGCCTTTTTTTTTTTTTAGTTGATGTGTATGATAAATGGGGTTCTGAAAACCATAGATATTTAGAGTTGTCACAATATCTTAGACAGCATCTAATCAAGGGATAACCAACTCAGACACAGTATTCCCCACCTCTTCCAGAGTGGAGATACTGTTAATAGATCCCAGTGTTCTTTCCCACTGAGCCAGAGCATTCCTCAGATTCCTTCCCTACATGGTGCTCCAGGCAACCTCTATCCTGTCAGATAAACCATTTATTATACATGACCCTTCCCATCCAAGTACTAATCAGGCCCGACCCTGCTTAGCTTCCGAGATCAGACGAGATCGGGCGCGTTCAGGGTGGTAAGGCCGTAGACTACATGACCCTTCCCATAGGATAGAAAATGTATCCTGCAGTTGAAGGCACTTTAGAAAGCTATAATCTATTTTCCGCTACCATAGTGCCTAGTACTAAGCAAAGTGCTCTTTAGTATCCTGAAACATCTTAATAGTATAAAAACATGACTGAAGTTTATAAAACCGACTATGTGTATGGAGAGCTCTTGTCTATGGCATGTGTGTGGGGCTCCTGACCACCCTTTTTCCTTCACCTCAGCATCACTACCTCCTGATTCACTCACTGTGTGAGTTGCTCCTCCATCTTTTTGCCACATCCTAGATAAAGAGCCATCCTGGAGGAGCCATCCTTTCCCTTCTGTTCTTCTCTTGACATACTCCACAGTCATTTTCACCCACATCCGAGACCTCATATAGACTATTTCCTCATTTAGGTCTCTAGCTCAAATTTCCCTCATGTCACACCCTTGCTCCCCAATTTTTTTTTTAAGTTTTATTTAAGTAATCTCTACATCCACCGTGGAGCTCGAACTCATGACCCTGAGAGACCAAGAGTCGTGCACTCCTCCGACTGAACCAGCCAGGCGCTCCCCCCTATCCCTGATCATGCTTTCAACTCTGGAGTATCAACCTGCATGTCTTGCTATTACCACAAATTGAACATAAAAAACGTCATCCTTGTCACCAAAACTCACATATAATCTGTGCTTTTTCACTTTCATGACCTTCATTGCATATTCTGCTTCCTCTTCCAAAAATTCTCTCCTCTAACAGCTCCAATCTCTGCCTGTAGACATGCTGTCCACCCTCAAATTCAGCTAAGAAGCAAACACGGCCAAAAGACCATGTACTTGATCCTGCAAACACAGGTTCTCTAGACTTTAACTCAACTCTCAGGTACCTGTGGACTCCTATTATGGAAACTACTATATTCTATACTATGGAAACTTTTACTTATCTCAAGGTTTTACCTTCCTTAAGAGATCTTAAAGTATCTTACATTACCCTCTAAGTTTCCTTTATATGTTCCCAAGTGCCTACAGAACTACAGTGACATTATAGGCTTATAGTATATAATAATAGAACCATTTATTGAGTACTTACTATGTGCCAGGTACTATTAAAAAAGTGCTTTACATACAGTATTTAATTTACTTTTCACACAACTATTTCCTTTTTAGATAGGAAGACTTAGTATTTAAATAATTTGTTTAGTATTGACTAGCAATAGGTAATGGGCAGAGAGTAGAACCCAGGAACTTGCTGGTTTGGGGACTGGACTTTTTTTTTTTTTTAAAGATTTTATTTATTTATTTGACAGAGAGATAGAGACAGGAAGGGAGGGAATACAAGCAGGAGGAGTGGGAGAGGGAGAAGCAGGCTTCCTGCAGAGCAGGGAGCCCCATGTGGGGCTCTATCTCAGGACCCTGGGATCATGACCTGAGCCCAAGGCAGATGGTTAACTACTGAGCCACCCAGGTGCCCCATGGACTCTTTCGACTTGATGGGGGTATCTTTTCTGGCTCTTTCCCCTGCTCAAGAGAGCTCAAGAGCTACCATTTGTTGATTATATATTGTATTTCAGGAGCTCTTCCTACATTATTCCTAAGCTTCCTCCAAAATGATTATTATTATTTCTATATGCATGAAGAATCAAAGCTCAAAGATGTTAAGCTATTTACCTTACATCTCATAGCTAAAAATTCCAGATGCAACTTTTAAACCCAACCGCCTAACTCCCCTGCTCCCCCCACCAAAAAAATCATTGTCATATTTTAGGGGTCCCTCAAGAAAAAAAAAATACTACTCCCTTTATAATTATAATAGTAATTATATTACTTTGATAGTCACAGGGTGTCATTTATGTGGTTCTATTTCATTTAGATATCCTTTTGATAGAACCATCACTGTATACATTTATAGAAAAAAGTGTTACTCCTGCATTATATTTTGTCAACTTTTTTTCTTTACAAGTTGACCACACAATCCTACATAATCCTATAAATAACTTGGCTTAAAAAAAAAAAAGAAAAGCTTGTTCTTCCAAGAATTTGACGGAGTTTAACATTAAAATGATCTTTATATCAGAAAGATAAAAGTTATTGATGTAAAATGATAGCTTATATAAATAAAACTAGGTCAGGAATATGCTGAGGGGTCTATATTTAGTACTTGTCTTTATTAATTTCACCAGATCATTATGTTTTGCCTGATACTTCTATTTTTTTTTAAGATTTTATTTATTTATTTGACAGAAATCACAAGTAGGCAGAGAGGCAGGCACAGAGAGAGGGGAAGGCAGGCTCCCTGCTGAGCAGAGAGTGGGGGGGGGTCCATCCCCAGGACCCTGGGATCATGACCCTTCCATGCGCCCCAACTGATACTTCTATTGCATTCAGCTTGGAAGGTCAAGATACAATACTATACCTAAAGAAATAAGTAGGTACTGATATAAATGCCAAAATGAATCTGAACAAAATCCATGCACAGAGAGAAACAGAGGGAAAAGGAAAGATGCAGGATCAGAATTAACATTAGATTTTAAAGGAATACAAGAATATAATTTTGAAAAGGAAAAGTTAGGGGTTGGTGATTTTACTGGAAATTGCCTGACTTATTTATGAGAAAACAGTACTCAATACGGAATTAACATGCATGCAGTAACTACCGAGATAATTAAAAAACACTTAAAATACAGATATTATTTAAAGTCACATGACTTGAATGTCATTATTCATTTTTGCCATGCTCACTATTTGGGAAAATCCTATTGATTTTGATGGGGGAAAATGCAGGTAAATGTTGAAAATTAATAAAAAGAAAATCTTCCCAAGCAAAGAAATAACTCCAAAAGAGTATCCCTCCATTATAAATAAGTACTAGTTTCTAGAGCTCCTGGAGGATTGTTAGTAAAACTAGACACACTTGCAATGCATTATAAATGTGTAATTACCATTTAAATGGAGGGAGAAAAACTGGTGAGTGAAAGGAGAAAAAGGCATTTTCTTATAGCCAACCAGAGCTGGCATTTCAGGCAAAGATCCTCTAATCTACAGAGTCAGGTTAACAAAGCTATTGTCATTCTGCCACTCACCCTCAGCCTTGTAAATGTTGCTCTCTGCCACCATAAGGAAACACAGGTTAAGTCTTTCTCCTCGATTCCCAGTCACAGTTTGCTCATTAGGCTCTGCTATGCCTAATATGTAATTCAACAGTACATGTTTCCCGAAAGACAGCTAAGAGATATAAAGACTTCTCCTGATTCTCCCTTTTTAATTACTTGGGCACCCAAATTATAAAAGGGAATGAAATTCTGAAGCAAATTTCTAATGACTATACAATTGTGATTGTTAATCTCTTCTCTCCTACCATCCAACAAAGGCTTTCCTTAGTCACATCCCTGTCTGTGGGTTTGGCTGGGTGGCAACTTGTGAAAAATACTGCCTTATTCCAAAAGGGCACTGAACATCCTTTTCAAATGAGTTTAAAATTGTCACATAGATTTTAAAACCCTGGAAAAGAACCAAATGTGTTTTTATCAGGTAGCTGTGAAATAAAGTATAGGAGGGTAAAAGATTTGTCAAAAACCACGCAAATTATGTAGAGAGATCCCTTCTCTGTCACATGTATATTCCAGAAGTCGAATCTATTCCTTTGGGTTGCTGCTACATTTCTTATCATGAGATTAGCTACTTCTTAGGATGTGTTTGTTGAAACCCATTTGGATTTATCAGGGCAGCACATGTTGGTTGGATGAATCATTGCTTCTATCTCAAAAAACTGATTATTTCCAAAGCAAGCATATAAATGTGAAGCATGAAGAATTTAGGAAATCGTGAAGTGAAAGGCTGTGCATAATCAACCATGTGACAGAAGTGATAGGATTATGAGTTACAAGTACCTACTTTATTCTAGCTTTCTCTTTGTATCTTCCTCTGGCTATTTTACTTGGTATCTTTAAAAAAATTGTCACAGTGGTGTCTGGGTACTTCAGTTGGTTAAGCATCTGACTCTTGATTTTGGTTCAGGTCATAATCTCATCTCAGGGTAGTGAGATAGAGCCCCTGTTGGGCTCCACATTAAGCATGGAGCCTGCTAAGATTTCTCTCTCTCTCCTCCCTCCCCTGCTAGTGCACACACTCTTACTCTCTATCAAAAAAAAAAATAATCACAAATCAGTGTAACAAGTTAGTCAAGCACAGCCATTTAGTGGTCTTTCCTGTCATCTAAACCAGGGGTCCACAAACAATAACTCAGACCAAGTCTGGCCCTCTGCATATTTTTGTGAATAAAATTTTATTGGGACACCGTCATGTATATTTGTTCATGTACTGTTTATGGCTAATTTTGCACAATGACAGCAAAGCTGAGTAGAAGATAAGACCCCCAAAGCCTAAAATATTTACTATCAAGCCCTTTATAGAAAATGTTTGCTATTCTGTCTTTTAAACTGTTGTATCTCTCAGTGTTCTAGAAGGAAATTATACTCTCTGGCCACAATCTACTCGCTCAGTTTCTGTCCTTTTAGATCTGCTTGTTTCTACTTCCTCAAGACATCCTATTTTTTAATTACCTTCTTTTTTGAGTAAACCTATTATCATTAGTTTATATATCTTTCTCTTCCCAGTCACTATCACAACTAATTCCATTCCAAAATTTATTTAATCTTTAAATAAAACTGATCTCATTGACCCAGTCTCTGCATTGGGTCAAATAATTGGAAAGATAAAATTAAAAGAAATGTCAATATTTACTTAGGTTGTATAGAAAGCATTAAAGTGGTAAAGGAGGACTGTGCCCTTAATAAGCAGTAGAAAATGTCAAAATCCTGGCTTCTCGGCATCACTATTCTTAGTATTCCCGCAAATCAGTAACAGCTGCTATGGTAGATGCTCCAGGGCCCTGCCCAGACCAGCCCTTCGGGATCATGGCACTCATTCTTCCAGCTGCCACACTCTTTTTTAGCAATTGCCTTCAGAGGGAGTTGCCTCACTCAACATTAAGCCTTCTTTTAAAAAGTGTCCCACATCTAAGACGGTTGTTTGGGGGTTGGGGCTCCTATGCCACAATTAGGGAGGCCATTCAGGTTCCAGAGCTCACCATAAGATTGTTCCAGGCCTCAGTGGTGACCATACGACAATTTAACTGTTCCATCTGCCCAAGTCTGTTTCTCTCTCTTACAACTGTTTTTCCTACAAGCATTCCCCAGGGAAGTCCTGCAGGCCAGTCTCTGCCTTGGAGCCTATTTAGCAGGGAACCCAGTTTAAGACAGTTACTTTCTTCAAATGCTTTCTCCACCCCTTCTCATCACGCAAACGAAAGCTTCCCCAGTCCCAGTCTTACTCTTTATGTCTCTCTCCTCACAGTCTTGTGTCCTAACAAGCCTGGCCAATTCCTTTTCTCAAGCCTGGCCAATTCACTATCTTTTCTTTAAGTTTAGTAATTAGATATGAAAAAGAATCTGTAAGTATTTCTATAATTTGTGCTAGTGTGTTTTTAATGTCATATTCTAAGATTTTAAGGTGTTGCCATATTGAAGTTTTGGACTGGAATATCAGGTCTAATTTTATAATATCTCACTGTTTTTATTTTTAACAGAATATCTAACCAAAAAGCATTTAAAAATTGTGTTTTTAACATTAGGTACTTAAAAGTCTTTATATGATTATTATAGGGTCAACTATATAGTACAAGCTCTTCTGCAAATATTTTCCCCCTGCAATAGCATTTTGATTCAAAGGGAAATGTTCTGGTACAAAAGTTAGACAACAACACAGCATGTGAATACATTGAACATTTTAAACAATCCTATTATCATCAAGTTCCTCTTTGATGAGTCTGCTTCTGGAAGGAAGGAAGGAAGGAAAAAGAAAGGAAAGAAAGAAGAAAAAGAAGAAAGGGAAAGAGCAAGAAAGACAAGAGAAAAAAGGGTGAAGGGCAGGGAGGGAAAGGGAGAGGAGGGGAAAGCTAAGTTGCAAGAAAATAAAGAGGAAATTATTTAAATTCACAAATTACTTTGCATCACACACACACACACACAAACACACACCCCAAGTCAAATTAGCAACTGTTTCCATCCAAGTGACAATCCCAAGCCATTCATCATCCAACATGCTGGAGATGTTGATAAGAGGGTGCAAGAACTGGATGAGGGTTTGGGCAGGATGACTTTTATACACTGAGATATAAGTGCCAAGATTCTGTGACTACGCTAGTAACATTGGTGGTAACAGTAGTAACAATGTCACAGAAAATTTCAAAAATTTTACCTGTAAAGCTCATTTTGTCCTCAGAGCATTGGATAAATCATTGGATAATGATTTAGTCATTATTATTAGTTAATATTAACAAATGAGTAAACTAAAGCACAGACAGATTTAGTTAGTTGTCCAATATGATATACTTTGTCAATGAAGCTCAGATTTCCAATAAGGCAGCTGAATAAGCCATTATATTTCCTTTTTCTTCTGCCTTCTATTAAATGTTTTTAGGCCCTGAAAATCATTTACATTGTACAGATTTGGTTTCCACTTACTTTCTTACTAACTCTGATTATATTTCTTAACAGTTGCTTAATAAGGAGGGAAAGGGCATGCAGACAATTCATGCAATACAACTGGGAAGCTTACCGTTGAAGAAACCCTCTTTCTCCCTCTGGAAATCTATCGTTTCCAGTTATCTATTCATCATAGTCTATGAAAAAAGAAAATCAATTTACCTTTGCAAAGTCTTTCTGAAAAGTCAACAATGACTTACCTAACTTGTAAAATGCTAAACACAAAATATTTGTAAATAACAATAGGATCTCTACTCTGGGATTTTAATATTACTGTAATTTTAACATTTAGGGCTCTGAGGGGCCTAAGGTCTTAACCGACTTGGGTATGAATTTAACAAAGAGGAAAATGTCAAATATTTTGTGGTGACCACAAGACTAATTGTCTCCATGATAGAAAATCTGTGGAGGCTCAATGAACCCATAATCTCAGCAAATCATCTTCCGAATTCACTTGCTAGAGAAGCATAGACCAAGGACTGAGAGGGGAGATATTACCACCACTCCTGGAACACAACTGTGGGTGAGGAGCATCAAGGTCAAATAATACAGAGTATATAATGTTTTTCAGGTTCCTTATTTTCCTCTTCCATAAATCAGAAGTCTGCTTATTCTATGTCTCAAATAAATGCTCATCAGACTACCACAAGCAAATAGGTTACCAGTAACTCCCTAATTGTAAACCCAAAGGACACACATGAATCTCTCTCCCTCCATATTCAGACCCTCATTTTTTTTTTTTTTATCTCTATGGTACCACTATCTCCCATTTTTCCATCTTCAATTTCTTTTGAAGAATCCTGTCTCCTTTAACCAACCCTTTAATACAAGAATTACCACCCCTGCCCCACCGAGTTTGCAGTTTATTCACTTGGGTGGAAAATAATCCTGCCTTGTGAATTTGATTACATTGTATTCCCTACAATGAATCTAGTGTAACTAATTGTTCTCAATCTGTGAATAGATAACTGTTTCTACCAAAATAAATAAATACCCAACCTTGTGCTCTTTTCAAAGCGTTTCTCCTAGCCCAGTTTGCTGTGAAGTTTTAAATGGAGGGAGAAAAACTGAAACACAGAACTATTCTCTGCAGTGCTCTGGTTTGATTTCAATCCCGGAAACAGCAATCACCCTGCACTTCAGCTCCCCAACTCAAACAGCTTTTTGGAACAGCTCACAATCCTGTTACCAACAAAACAATTTCTACATAAGATGATCTAGGAGTTGGCAATGGAGTGTGTATATGTTTGACATTTCATCCTTACCCCTACAAGGTTCACCCTGCTTCTTGATCAGATTTAGTATTATGTCCTAGAGGCCAGAGCAGCACAAAAACCTGGATGCCCCCCAAAGTTATTTTTAATAGTGATTATGAAGCACTTTGTAGTTGCTGTATTTCAATTATAAAGCAGTTTCCTCAGCCATATTCTGATCTAAAAATTTTTATGGCTCAATTACTCAGGTGAAAGGAGGTGGGGAGGGCACAGTTCTGACTCCAGTTGGGATTCTAGAATCCAGGCCTGGGTAACAGGGGAGTGGGAGGACCTGCCCAGGAGCTATGCATGATGAGCTGAAGGAAGCCAAGATTTGAATTTTGTAAGTAAGGGAAACTTTAAATAGTCAAGTTGAGGAGTGGATAAGGGGGTCAGGCAACTAGGTAAGATGAAGTACATTAATTCTTCAAGGCAAAGGTCATCTTTTGTTGAATTGCTTTTGTGGAGTGGGAGTTGGAGGAATGGGAAATCTATTAATATTCCATTTGGATTGGGAATTTTTACCTCTTCTCTATCAACATGGTGGTTTTACCCATCTTAGACTAACTATTGAGATCATAGGAATGTGTCTTAGAAATTAGAACAAAAAAATCTGCTGTTGTGTTTCCTACCCATACTTTTTAAATTTTGATGCCTGGAAAAAAAAGTAAGGGCAAGACTATCATCTTTGGGTTACTGAGGGTCTGGGACATCCCATCAAGTAAATGAAAACACTTGCCAGCAGTAGGGCCACGGTGAATATAAAATGTGGCTGGTCTTCCAGGAACACAGACTCGAGTTCTGTTCAAAATGATGATGAACTTAGAATTAATGAGGTTTATATTCAGAATAGTTAAGGTCATCATTGAAATTACAGTTGACCCTTGAACATCATGGGAATTAGGGGTATCAAACAAGTGTTTGAAAATTCATGTATAGCTTTTGACTCCCCCCAAACTTAACTACTAAGAGCCTACTATTGAGCCTCACTGATAACATAAACAGTTGATTGACACATATTTTGCATGTTATATGTAATATACACTGTACTCTAACAATAAAGCAAACTAAAGAAAACATTATTAAGAGAATAAGGAATAAATTTATAGTATGGCACTGTATTGATTGAAAAAAGCTGGCATAAAAGTGGACTTACCTAGTTCCAACTTTTGTTCAAGGGTCAACTGTATTTCATTACATTAGACGGCATTTATGCAACTTTTTATGACAATTGCTTTATTAAGTTAAATTCTCCTTTTATTTATCCACCAGGAGAATTTTAGTGTTTGATTAAGAAAAACTCAATTTAAATAAGTGGATCATCAACGAAAATATCAGTAAGTTAGCAGTAGAATTAATAATTGCTTGTTGACTTGTCTGTGTCCCCTTAGTATGGTATAAGTTCCATGAAGGTGACGATGTTACCTTTTTTTTAAGTGACAACAACACAGCTTAGGGCATAATAAATACTCAATAGATATTTGCTGAAACAGATGAGAGTCAATGAAGCACTAGGTATATTGGCAGTTAAGCATTTATATTCTTTAACATTTGGAATTTTTAAAAGTGCTTTAACTTTTAAACCGTATCTGCGGAATAACAAGAATGTTAGATCAAATGTAGTCACCAATATTTTGATGCCCCATTAGTCATTCAAAGGTAATTTTTTAAAGACTTTATTTATTTATTTGACACACAGAGAGAGATCACAAGGAGGCAGAGAGGCAGGCAGAGAGAGCAGGGGTTGGGGGCGGGGAAGCAGGCTCCCTGCTGAGCAGAGAGCCTGATGCAGGGCTCCATCCCAGGACCCTGGGATCACAACCTGAGCCAAAGGCAGAGGCTTTAACGCACTGAGCCACCCAGGTGCCCCTCAAAGGTATTTTTTAAATGAAAGCTGGATATTTATAGAATCCAACCAGGATTTTTGGATTATTAAGTGCAATAAGTCCTTAATATGACAAATTCCTCTAATAGTACACAGTGTTCATTGAATTAACAAGATCTAGAAGATCTCTCTAAAACAAACTGAAAGGGAAGAGATTGTAGATGAATAGCAGAGCTAACAGGAGCTGAGCATATTTGCTGAGAGACTTCAGCGTTTCCCTTTGAAACTGCATACAAAAGATGCTTCAGTGATGTATACTTGCTCAGATCCCTACTCTCTTATGGGCATAATTTGCCACTTTACTCAGCACTATACAAAAAAAGAGATGACACTTTAAAGATGCCAGAATCCTGGGAAGAAAATATAAAAAAGAAAAGAACAATGTATTTGCCACAACCTCCTACCACACATGTAATATACACCCTATTGGTTCTTCCTTCTGGATAGATTTTGTTCTAGAGGCAAAGAATAAGAAATGATCTTCCATCTTACCTCTTCTTTTATTCTTGTTTGTTAATAAGGAAAAGATATAAAGTCTCAAAGCAAAAAAAATATATATATATATATATGAAGTCCTAGACAAAGTGGATGCCTCAGGTAAAGAAACAGAACATTTGGCTAATCTTTATCTTTTCATAGGCACATTTTCCTTACAGATGAGCCTGTTACCTACCTTATTTAGGGTCCCTTATTTATGGATCTTTCTATCTTGTCTATGGGTATTTCTCAGAAAAGGTGTACAATATTGGGAAAGCAAATAATGCCAAGCTGGCTAAAGGAAAATGGAGAAAATTTTCTCAACATGTATGGACTATTGAGACACTTTACATATCTTCTGTGAACTCCTTTTGAAAAAGGATGCCTAAAAAGAAACTCATTTTTAAAAATTAGAACAAAAACTCAGAAGACTTTCAGAAGAGTGTCTATAAGATGAAAATGAGAATATTTTTCCAAATACTAAGATGAATGATCACAGTGACGAGAATAAATATACATGACTAATAAGGTAATATAAAACCCTAAAAAATGCAAAAGCTGTATAAGAAAGTCACAATGTAAACATGAAACAAGATGAAATGTAGCATGATTTTGAGAAATGGAGAGAAAGAGAATCTATTTGATCAGACACTAAATAATTCTCTTTCAAGTAATACTGCTTATGACACAGAATTACATTTTCTATTTTCAGTTTGGTCTTTACTGAGCAATATTTATACAATCATGATTTTTTAAATTATTTTTATTATTTGAAAAATTTTAGATTCAAACTATAGAGCAAGCATTTCAAGATATAAAGATATAGTTACAGGACAAAACGTAAACATTGTATACTTGATGAGATCAAATGAGTGAGAATGCTTACAGAGTTTAGGAGCTAGAGGGAGAAAAGGATAAGCAGAAGTACAGGGTCCCAAATTTTCTTATTTAAGTAATGGGAGAAGAATTGATTATATAGAGACAGAGCACTAAACCAATTACTCAAAGTAATCAAGTTAATCAAGCTGAACCAATAACCAATAGAAAAAATATTAAACATCTTAAGAGCTAAGAAAGAAAAACCATATTTAAAATTCAAAAATAACAAGATGATAATACCCACTAAGAACAAAATAACAGAAGAATATGGATAGTGCAAGATACATTTTCAGCTTTCACGCTGGGGACTCAGGAAATAACATCCGAAGTTAATAAATCATGAGGAGGGGCCATAACCAGATTGCTCAAATATAGGAAGTAATCAAAAGAAGAACTACATTAATATCACATTAGAAGGATTGCTTCTAGGGAAGAGGTATCAGAGGTAGAGAGTGGACAAGTTAAATTTTCCTTTTCATTTTATAATCTTCTGTTACCTTCTGAATGTTCACCCCCTATAAAATAGATATGCAATTTTTATTACATAAAAAAGGTAAAATACTTCCTGATAATTAGCTTAACATTCTCTTCAGTGATATTATCCCCAAGTGCGTTCTTACTAAGAAGAAAATGAACATACTGACAGATGCAGAAATACCAAACGAATGCTGTAATTAATATTATGATGAGTAGAATCATCAGGAATCCAAACATGTCAACTGAAATTCATGAAAAGACATATATTTTGAGTTAATAGAAGAGCAATAATTTCTTATATTTTTATCTTTTCTAGTATCATGGAATTTTATTTTTAAATACAAATTAACAAATTATGGAAAATGGTATAACATACATCATTGTATATTCCAAGAAAACTACCATTAATACAGTAATCATCAACATTAGAAAAGAATCTGAGCTGCTACAAGGAGGTAGCATTTAATGTCCTTCATCTCCAGATTGGTAAACTGTGAGGCCACTGGCTTGTTTTCCTGTATTTCTCTCTAAACTCGTTCCAGGCAATATCTCAGCAGAAAAGAGCAGAATCCTCCGTCTGCCGTTTTTGAAAAGATGCATGCGGATAGCCGGGAGGGATTTGTTGTTTGAGTTCAGGAGCTCCTTATCAAAGAGACAACAAATGCATGCTGGGAGAGAGATTACAGCACTTGCAGATTCCATCATCCCCACCTCCAATGTACATCCATCAAATGAAGCTACAAGGGCAGAACACAAAATGGAAACCGGGCTTCCCATTCATACTGAATATATGAACCGTTACTTGTTTATAAGCTCTTTGCTATAATCAGTTATGATTTAAATATACCTGATAGTACCTGAAAAAAACAGGGAAATGAGGGCAAAATTCATGTGTGTGTGTGTGTGTGTGTTTTTCTTCCACTTCAATTAAGAAATAAACATAGATTCTAGATTGGATTTTCTCATAGTTAGGGTTTACTAGGAAAGCTTTTCATTTCGCCTGTTCTGGAAACACCTTACAAAGTTCTAGAGCATTTCCCTGCTTTGGTAAGTACCATATAACATACCCAAAACACATTACAGATATAAAGATGATTAACTTTTGTTCATTCCTAGGGAGTCACTGTTCTGAATGGCAATTGTCAGTATAGAATATATTAATTGAAGAAATGTTAAGTTATTGTAATGTTACTGGGCTCAATATGTCCTCACCCCAGGACTAGTGTATAAGAATCTCCTGGAGTTCCTAAAACAGCATAAAACATAAACCTCCCTTCAATAGGTGATGGTTATCATACATTAGAGTACATTAGAGCTGAAATTTAAAGTATTCAACAACTGGTATGGTAAGCTACGCACTAATCAGGATGAATGTTGACCTAGCTTGAGCCAACACTGGCTGGAAACAACCAGTATCAGCCGGTATCCAGGGCAACACCAATGAACAGATCTGCTATATTTTTAATAAAGCAAATATAATAATTTACAATCCTCCAAATACAGTGAAATACAGTATTTGCAAGTTAACTGGGAAAAAAAGTACATACAAATTCAAATAAGGACAACTCACCTCTACAGTTTGCCCAATATACAGAACTGAATTGACACCCGAAATTTGGAAAACACATTTTTTTGCAAGTGCTTTCTTCACTGCACCAAAAACACTATATTTGGAAAGAAAAAAATAAATAAAAGCAATGTCCTCATGACCTGAGCCAAAGGCAGACACTTAACCAACTGAGCCACCCAGGTGTCCCGAGACCATATTTTTTGACTCTTGTCCCTTTCTTGCCCTGCGTCCCTTATTCCATAAAATTTTGCTAAAGAGCAATCATTCAAGAAATCACATATACATGAATCCCTTTCGCAGGCTCTATGTTTAGAGAACTAAACTGGAGACATTATTTCATAAAGTAGCAATAACAACTTCAGTAGATAGGGTTTTTCTGTGTGTGTGTGTGTGTGTGTGTGTGTCTCTCCCCGCCCTCACCCCTATATTCATTCCCATTTCTCTTTTCTATAGCACTCACACCTTCCTCTGGGGATTCCTCCTCTGTTACATGTGGGCTTGATGGGGCTGTCAATCAGGCATGCCTCATGCCCTTCTCCCTTCTGCTCATTGGTGTTCAGATAATCATGTGAAAAACAGGAAAAGTGAATTCTAAGTCCCTTGTTGAAGTAAACAAAAGGAAGGTACAAAGGTGGAAACCATGGCAGGAAATAAGACTAGAATCCAGAAGAGTAAAAATAATAAGGACAGAGTGGGAAAGACATCGCTTAGATAGGGCCTACCATAGGACAGGTACCGTTCTTTTTTTTTTTTTTAAAAGGTTTTCCTTATTTATTTGACAGACAGAGATCACAAGTAGGCAGAGAGAGAGAAGGGGAAGCAGACTCCCTGCTGAGCAGAGAGCCCAATGTGGGGCTCGATCCCAGGACCCTGGAATCATGACCTGAGCCGAAGGCAGAGGCCTTAACCCACTGAACCCTCAGGTGCCCCAGGACAGGTACCATTCTAAGCCCTTTTATGTATTAACTAATTTCATCCTTATGATAACCCTGTGAGTTAAGAAAACTTATGTCCACTTTATAGATGGGGCCAATAAGGCACACAACAGTCAAATTACTCACATAAGTTCACAAACCTAGGGAACGGAGGAGCTTGGATTCTAACCTAATCGGTCTGGTTCTGTCCTGGTAACCAATCTTATAAAACTGATCCCAGACCCCTCCAAATCACTTCTTGCTAAACATCCTGAGACCAGCAGAGATAATGACTCACTCCAAGTAAAGAACCACCCCTTAGTCACTGCCTGAGAGCAGGAGGTATATCAAAGGCCAGCTTTTCTCTCATGTTAACCAAGACCGGAAGTCAAACGGAGTCACTTAGGTTGAAATGGAGTCACTTAGGTCCTATACTCTTGGACTGTTGCTTAAAGACTAGAACTGCAAAGCCAAAGCCTAGATTCAGATTATAGCCCAGAGGCTTC
Source organism: Neogale vison (assembly GCF_020171115.1). Taxonomy (NCBI): domain Eukaryota; kingdom Metazoa; phylum Chordata; class Mammalia; order Carnivora; family Mustelidae; genus Neogale; species Neogale vison. The sequence goes on along the minus strand of NC_058094.1, from coordinate 158,198,753 downwards.
TAACCTTGGTTAAGAGTTCTCAGAATTTCTAGAAATCAAGTCCATGCTATCTAGCAGGTTTTCATGGGAGATGAATTGCCAGAAAAACCTGAACCTGTCAGAAAGGACCTTGTGGTTACTCAGTGCTAAGCTGATCCCCAGTCCCCAGTAACCAAGTCCACATCAGCTGAGCTCCTAAAGCAGCGCAGTCCCCCAAAGAGAGATTCTCCCCTGTACCTCTCTCTGATAGAGGGTCTAAGGACAATGGAATTGGGAGTTCCTTCACAGTTTGAGCCTAAGGCAGCCAGATGGGTGACCAATAACTCACTGTTTGGCCAAGGAAATTCAACAGAACATCCACACATCATGCACACCACTCTGAGATTCTGATGGAGCTGGAGGGCCATGCCTAACAGTGACTTTGGGTAAGGACAATTTTAGTTGAGCGTTATTTGCATTATTTGCCTGGAGCATTTTTTTAAATGTAGAGATGGGAAAAATAGGACTTTCACATCCTGAAAAGCCAAAGGGTGAAATACAGTAGACTATCATAGTTTTTTTTGTTTTTTGTTTTTCCTCTTGTGCTCAGCTTGTATCACCAGCCTTCTCCTTCTGGTATTTTCACCGTCTCTTGTTGGTGGCTCTTGTCCTTCAGTTCTGTGTGGTTCTGCGACTGTTAATGAGCTTTGCTCCATCACTTCTTTCTTACTGGAATCATCCAACCCAGTCAGTGGTACTCAGGGTAGCCCATCCCTCTGCCCCAGTAACTAGTGCTGGACTGGAGAGAAGACCCGAATAAAGCCAATTAGAATTTTTCTTGAAGTTGATTACACATTAGAAGATACCTGTGGGGAGCCAGGCTCTTTCAAGCTATATGGCAAATGTCCACATTTGCCACAGAAGAAAAGGAGGTCACTACACAGAGGCAGGCAGAGCTGAGAGATGAAAAGAGAGGAAATGGGAAAAACATCCTTGGAGATTTAGCCGTGTATGATGCCAAGGACTTCCTACTTTTATGAGTCAATAAAAATCAGTTTGAGTTGGATTTCTGTTTATTAAATTAGTTGGAGTTGGGCTTCTATAACATACTGCAAAAGGATTTGACTAACACCTTAACTAAGTCTAAGAAGTCTTCAAAGAGCAGAACTTCACATTATCCAGAGGAAGAGCAAAATACAGTCAAATCCTTAAATTGGTAATGCACAATTTAAAACAAATTACATGGATTTTTTTTTCTTTGTAGCTAAGGAAAATGACCTACATAAATATGAAGCTATGCCAACCTGACTCTCAAGAGAGTGACAACCGAGAAGTTAGCTAAGAGACTTTAAAATGATGGTTAATATTGCCCCCATGGGAAAGCTAGAGGATTCATTTTAGGGTAAAACTCTGTTCTAATAAGCACATATGGACATAAAAATTGACATTTTTATAAGCAAGTATCATTAAAATGAAAACAAATGCAGAAAGGGGAAGATACATAATAATGTTAAGCAGTTTGTTCACATTTATAAACCAAACAATATTATACTTACCAAAAATATTAGCTGTTATTGTGAAAAGGGAGATTTTAAAGTCATGGACAGCGGGGAGATCAAAAGAGCATTTACTCATTATTTATGGGCAAATATCAAGCAAAGCAGAGGTTACACAGATATATAAAGCACTGTGCTTTTTAGAAAGTGACAATTAAATCAGCAGGTGCAATATGTACACTTTACCAAAAAAACCCAAAATCTCTAAGTGAAAGAATATTATAGTTTCAAAAAGAATGGAACAGATACAAAATGTAATAGGAGTTCAGAAGAGAAAGTATTCATGTGTAGTTTCAATGACTAGATGAGGTGTCTTCCAGGGAGGAAGCAGAACCTGGTCTGAGCCTTAAGGAGAAGGTAAAATCTGCACAGGAAGGAACAGAGTCTTAGGCACAGCAGCTATCACAGGGTGAATGAACAGGTGGCAGGAGTAACAATCTGTCATGGTGGAAGTTTGTGGAATTACTCAGAAAAGTAAACTTATCTCAGATTGTGATGGGATTTGAATGCCAGACTAAGGAGTTTGTGCTTTATCCTAACAGGGATTCGGTGGAATTATTATCTTTTTATTTTTTTAAAAAGATTTTATTTATTTATTTGACAGAGAGACAGAGATCACAAGTAGGCAGAGAGGCAGGCAGAGAGAGAGGGGGGAAGCAGGCTCCCCGTCAAACAGAGAGCCTGATGCAGGGCTCGATCCCAGGACCCTGAGATCATGATCTGGGCCGAAGGCAGAGGCTTAACCCACTGAGCCACCCAGGTGCCCCATCAGTGGAATTATTTTGAGCTAAAAGGTGATAGGATGAAAACAGTAATCAACGATCATGATTAAGGTTTCAGGAGGGACTGTGGGATAGGAAATCTAGGATTGTTCCAGTGGAAAGCAAAGAATGAGGACTGATAGGGCTTTATGAACTGTAGATAGAGGAAAAAGTCAGAGAAAGGTGCCAAAGTCTTCTAAAATTATGGGTCTGGGAGAATGTCACCAGTAATAAAGAAAGAAAGAAGTAAATAAAACAAAGTTCTTTGGGGAAGGTAAGTGATAAATTTAGTTATATGAAATTTGAGCTTGAGATGATGAAAAATTCCAGGAAAAAATGTCAGTCAAGTAATTTCGAATGTGACCCCAAGGCCTAGGGAGTCATTAGGTCTAAGGATATGAATTTGGGATTTATATGCAGCTACCAGCAGAGGCCATAAGACAGCACAAGGGTAGAAATAGGGTATTTAAAAATGCATAGAGGTATGAGGACAGACCAGAAAGAGGAGCTGGTAAAAGAAATAGAGAGGTGAGAAAGAAACAAGGGAAGGTTTGGTTTTTCTTTATCCATTTTGTCTGAACTGAGAAAGGAAGAAACCAATGCAAAGTAATAGGTGGAATTTGTCACAAAGGAAACACGGGAATGAGAAAGGTTCTGAGTTTGTGAATGTGCATGTTTCCAAGCCTAACGCATGAATGGACTTAAAGACCAAGAAGTTAGCCTTGGAACTGAGAACTGACTTCTTTATTTGACAGACAGAGATCACAAGTAGGCAGAGAGGCAGGCAGAGAGAGAGGAAGGGAAGCAAGCTCCCTGCTGAGGAGAGAGTCCAACGTGGGGCTCAATCCCAGGACCCTGAGATCATGACCTGAGCCGAAGGCAGAGGTTTAACCCACTGAGCCACCGAGGTGCCCCGAGAACTGACTTCTTAAGGTGGAAAACAGCTTAACAGAAAAGACACTGGATTAGTTCAGAAAATGAGAGAACTTAAGTCTGACAGAGAGCCTTAAACTTCTCAAGAAAAAAAAAAAAATCATCTACCTCTAGATAGATGGTCATGCTAAGTCCAGGTAAGAGAAATAGTTGCCTTGGAGAATAATCCATGAAACCGGTTCTCTATATTTTGTTTTTCAGCTGAGGAACTCACAGGTGATATCCACGTGTTCATTGGCATATCCAGATTTGGATGCATGACCCTATCTCTCTCCTACTCCAGGCCCTAATACATACACACACACACCATGCACCACACACAATTTTTCAGAAAAAATAATATCAAGGTGGGCATCTTTGTAGGATGTAAGGAATGGGATTTATAAGTACATATTACAAGCATATAAGTAATGATCATTTCCTATGAATTGTGTAGTAAATAAGGTAGTCTGTGGAAGATTCCAAAAAACCCATTGGGTTTGCCATTACTTTGTTCCTTTCTATTCCTAGCAATAATCCACATTAAGATGCAATAAATGAGAAAGATGTGATTATGGGGAAAACCTAGAATCTACTCAATTGCAAAACTCAGTCTTCTAATTAGCATTAGCAAAAAAAAAAAAAAAAAAGACTTATGACATGTTTTGACATTGTGACACCATGATTGAAAACTATCACTTCAAAGAGTTAACAGTGATTCATATTGATTCTCAACAGCAATGAAGGCCCAGGTGAGAGTTAGCACTGTTTCTTAGCATGGTTTTTGAAATTTTATTTCTTATGAAGAGAAGATAGCAATAAAGAAATAATGTTTTTCCTATGCCGTGTTTATGAGCTATGTGTGTTGGGTGGTAGTACTGTAAAGAGTTTCTTTTTGGGGCACCTGGGTGGCTCAGTGGGTTAAAGCCTCTGCCTTCGGCTCAGGTCATGATCCCAGAGTCCTGGGATCGAGCCCACATCGGGCTCTCTGCTCAGCCGGGCGCCTGCTTCCTCCTCTCTCTCTGCCTGCCTCTCTGCCTACTTGTGATCTCTGTCTGTCAAATAAATAAATAAATAATCTTAAAAAAAAAAAAAGAAGAGTTTCTTTTTATGGACTTGTTTTTGGTAAGAATGTTTTTTAACTCTTAAAAAGGTGAGTCATATACTATTAAATCATAAGGAAATGTTCCCAATAGAATCTGAGGATTCCCTTATAGTTAAGAAAAATAAGCATATACTATATAATTCAAACTGGAATATTTGGGGGAATGAAAAGGAGTCAGTATAATAATCTCATCAAGTCAATGGTGGTGAATACCACCATAAAATAGGACAGTCCTAGGCATACCAGGCCATCTGTTCCAGTCCTTAATAGTGTAAGAAGAGCTCAAATGTTCTTGGTTGCTTCATGAATTGACACTTATAAATTCTGGCATTCCCTCTGGGAGGTGGCAGACACTGCAACTGAAAGTCTGGGAGGGGAGAGGATCTTTTTCCAAAAGATGACACCCTAATTCTGTGTTAACCATGTGGAATTATCCCTTAGTTCTCTTCTATGAGGTACTGGGAATATATTAAAAATGACACTCAAATAGTCATAAGCCCAGAATTGTCATAATGGCTATGTCTATAAATATTTTAAGATAAAATTATCTATTTCTTATATTAGAGAGTATATTAAATGTAATTTAATGACTTCTAATGCCTTCTAATGGCTCAAGTGTTAATTCAAATCAATAGTTATCAAAACTGTCATGTGCTGGGAAACATGTGAGATTGTTAGAGATGCAAAGATGAATAAAACATACACTCTGTCCTCAGGGAACTGAAAATGGAAGGACGGTAAATAAGCAAACAATCTGTATGATATGAGTTACGGTCCAAAATGTACATGTTCAAGATCTGAAACAGAAATAGAGGGGAATTGAAGGCGGTATTCTTCTTTGTTTAAAAGGAAGGGAAGAATGCATAACGATGAGGAAGAATGACAGAAATTTTATCAGCATGGGGAGTAAAGTTTGCCCCGGGAGCCTCTATTTTTGTCTATAAAATTAGACAAAAACCCATAGTTGAGAATGAGTGAATGTGAGATAACATTGGGACATTGAGGATGGCAACAAAGTTTGGAATTGCTGCTGTGGGAAATTTGGCGGAATATTGCTAACCAAAGGAAAGAAATGGGTAGTCTTGGGGCTTAGGTGAGAAGAGAAACTATGAATTTGTAGTTGCACTAAAGTAGATTTTGATGCAATATGCTCCAGAAAAAAACGGGCTAATAATGTGTTGCAAATCAGAGGACAGATCAAAGGACCAATGAGGCCCAGGGAATGTAGATCCAACATAGCTAAAGATGAGAAGGCAAGGACATTAAGGTAGTGGTGATTTTTGCAACCTCTAGTGAAATACAAAACTGTGTATAGTCAAGGATCACCAAGGGCTGCTGACAACACAAAATGTTTAACAAACTTATTTGCTTACTAATGAAAGTCCTCAGCATGAGATATTCCTGCCAAAAAATTAAACTGAAGTTGATCAAGCCTCCATATCTAATTACCAGTTTACAAGAACAAAAAACAAGGGAAAGAGGAACATGACAGAGCACATTATGGAGCATGGGGTAGAGCAAAATCCAGACAAACAAATGGTTCAGTTTCTCTGAGGCAGGCAGAGAGAGAGAGAGAGAGAGAGAGAGAGAGAGAAGCAGGCTCTCTGCTGAGCTGAGAGACTGATATGGGACTTCATCCCAGGACCCTGAGATCATGACCTGAGCTGAAGGCAGAGGCTTAACCCACTGACCCACCCAGGCACCCCAGTTGAATGGTTTTTTGTAAGGGTTGCTGCAAAGCTCTCTGTAATCATTTCCCTCATTTCTTATGGCATTTCTGCCTTTTTCCAAATCTGAAGTAAACAATATTGTCAGCTACCTAATCATCAGAGAAGGGAACCTAGCTACATTGTAGTTAAGGAACAAGGTGTCATCCTTTCTAGTGTTGGGGTAATAGAGTAGTAAGGAAATTTTCACTGCATCTCAAAGGGATTGACTTTTCTTGACTTACAAAAAATTCTTCCCAAAGTATAATTCTTTTCGAGCAAAATTTTTTGTTTTTGTTTTTGATGCATAATTTTCTAGAAGTACATTTACAAATGTGAATTATGTGACTTTATAACATTCCCAAGATAATTTTCTCATATAAAAGTTAACTTACTTTCTTATCTTCTGTGCATAATTGACAATTTTTCTTTATAGTACATGCTATAAAAAAAGTGCAAAAATGTAAATGCAAAGACCATTTACTGCTTAATTTTATATAAAAGTACATTTCATTTAGTCATTCCTGTTTAATGGCACACACAACCATACCCCAGTGTTTTACTGCATTATTTTTATATATTTAGACACTTTCCCCTTTGGTACTATTTAAATCCTAACTCTCTTATTTTCTACTATTGCTTGGAAAGATATAAAATGGCATTATCCAACTTTGATTAGCCAAGTACGATCTGAAAAATAACTTCCAGGGGTGGCTGGGTGGCTCAGTTGTTAAGCATCTGCCTTCTGCTTAGGTCATGATCCCGGGGTCCTAGGATTGAGCCCATTGGGCTCCCTGCTACCTCTCCCACTCCCCCTGCTGATATTCCTTCTCCAACAAATAAAAAACAAAACAAAACAAAAACTTCCAAAAAACATTAACATTAACACATTAACATTAACATCCTGGGACACTGGGATCACCTGAGCCAAAGGCAGATGCTTAATAGACTGAGCCACCCAGGTGCCCCAGTCCTTTAAATATTAAAAAAATTAATTCTCTATCTTATTGTGCCACAAGCTTTAAAAACTTCTCCCAGGTGAGGATTTTCATTCTTCCTATTTCATAAAAAAATAAAAAATATAATTAATATTCAAAAGTTCTAGAATAAAAACTTTAAGTCTGGAAAAAAGGATTTTGATGGCTCTTTTTCTTACTCTAATATCTCTGTAAAGTAGGGTCTGAAATTAATACCCTAGCTTTCATGTGATGCAATACCAATAAAGACACTCTATTATTTGGGGGGCCAGAATTCATAAGCTGTGTGGGAAATGTCAGACCTTTCTATTTAATTTCAAATTGTTTGATTGGATACAGATCTGATTTGGCTGGGAGAAGACTTAGAGGAGTTTTTAAAATTAAGCCCTATTGAATATTACTTCTCCCTACCCAAAAGTATCATTTTGGAACCTCCAAAGGGAAGTTGAGTAGAACACAAGATAAATGGGAAAGATGCTACTGCTCAGCTATGTTGGGGACAGTGGCTTTAGGCTTCCTTCAGGAGGCAGGAGCAGGAGAAAAAAAGGCATGTGACTTAGCCACCATTCTCCAAATTCTACTTGTTTCCCACAGCTTTTTTTGCACTGCTAAAATTTTACATTGGAATAATGTTATATTTACAGAAAAATTTCATAGCTTATACAGAAAGTTCCTATATACCTCTCACCTGTTTTCCCCATGGCTAACGTCTTACATTATCAAGGTACATTTATCAAAACTAAAGAACCACCACCAATAAACTGCTTTTAACTAAACTCCAGATTTTATTAGGATTTCATTGGTTTTTATACTAATGTACTTTTTCTGTTCCAAGATCCAGGATCCCACATCACATCTGGTCACCATGTCTCCTTTAGTCTGTGACAGCGTCTCAGTCTTTCCTTGTTTTTCATGACCTTGATGATTTTAAAGAGTATTGGCCAAATAATTTGTAGGATATCCTTCAATTTGGATTTGTCTGTTTCTCTCATGATTAGATTGAAGATGTGAGTTTGGGGGAAGAATACTGCAGAGGTGAAATTGCTACATCATACCAGCAAGTACATGGTATCAACATGGTTTTCATTTACCTTTTTATATTATATACATTAGAGAAAGTTGAAGACATAGGGCTGCTGCTAGATAGGACATTTTTGTGTAAACTAGGAAAAGGTGAATCTCTGAAAGAACCAACTAGAAAAGTTCAAATCCTTTCTGAGCAGCAACAGCCAGGAACCAATCCACCTTCATGGGAAATAGAAACCGGCCTTCACTCTCAGATTATGTGTAATCCTTACTCAGCAATTTCTAAACATGTGCTTATTGAAAACAATTAGACCCAATCTTCACAATCCTGAAAGGTGGTTATTATTATCCCCACTTTACTGATCAAGAAACTGACCTCAGAAAAGTCAATAACACACTGAAGTTCACTTGCTAGTAACAAGAGTGTGGATTTGAGCTGTTTTGACCACCAGCACCTCCCCCTTCTGCTGGGAAATATAACCCATCCTTCCTTGGCAGGATGCTCCTTTCCCAGCATTAGACATGGTACAATTGGTAACTGCCTTCTCCTACAACAAACTCCCTGGTCCCAGGCAGGCATGTAACGCTGCACACTTGAACCAAATGGGGCTAATCCCAGACCACACTCACTGGTCTAGGGAGGGAGAATATGAGCAAGTCGGGCAAATGAAAGTCTTCCTCTGACAATTTATAGATTAAAAAGTGCAGGTTAAGAGGTGGCAGGGAACCACTTTCTCTTTGGAAAATTGACAAGATGGAGCTGCCAATGACTATAGAAGAAGTCCTGAGGAGGAAGCTAATAGGAGTGAATGAAGTTGGTAAGCAGAGAAAAGGAGAGAAAATGAAGGAAAATATAGAGATGATGGTGATTCACTCATTTCTGAGGTCCCATGCATTTCTTCTGCTTCACTTAAGTGAGACAAATTATGTTTTTCTTATATATAAAATCTTGGTTTCTCACACTGCATCTAAAAACATTCGAGTTAGTATAAAGTCCACAGCTTTGTTTCTTTTCACTAAGTCCTGACAAATTTTCTTGGTGTGTTCAACATTAGCAGAAATAAATGGATACTTAAATAAGGAGAAAACCTGGAAGCCTTGCCTCATATTCAAATTATTTAGCCTTCAATGAATTTCCTTAGAGAAATCTGCCTTTTTATCTCATTCTGTTATCTTTACTTTGAGACTAGTTTCGTTTATTCTATTTTTTAAAAGATTTTATTTATTTGAGAGTAATAAAGACAATACAAGAGCACAAGAGCAAGAGCGTAAGAGCAGGGAGAAGCAGACTTCCCACTGAGCAGGGAAGCCAGATGTGGGGGCTCCATCCCAGGATGCTAGGATCATGACCTGAGTTGAAGGCAGATACTTAACTGACTGAGCCACACAGGTGCCCCTCAGTGAATCTATTTCTTATTTGGTGGTTCTCTAGCTCAGAGCACTTTTGGGGAAATTTGCATTTGTTCCTTGAGTTGTGTTTTATTCTAGGATACATTATTTCTTTTCTGCATGCTATCAAACTCCTTAATTTCATTATTTAGTTAGCTATGCAGTGTTTGCATAGTTGTTCTGTTGTCTATTTTCATCTTACTTATGTTTGGATTGCTGGGTTCAGAACTTGTACTGGTGCTGACGGGATGAAGGTGACACCTTGACCACCTTACAACCATCCCTGAGATGTTTTTCTGAGAACCTACAGTTTTATGGTATTTTATATTCTATTTATTCAGTTGTTCTCAGCAAGAACAACTTGGGAAGAACTCAAGTGAGTCTATGACAGACTTGAATAGAATATCTGGGCTCTATACTCTCTTATGAGATTTTTGTCATTTTCCTCTTCCAGGATTCTAGCTAATTGGAGGCATTACCCATGTCCATAAAATGAACTATAGATCTGCCCCTAAATGGAGTTTGCAGCCCAGGAACCGACCTTTCCATCAGAGAGAGATCCATTGTTCAGTTTTTCTTTTTCTCTCATTTCTCCTCTGTAACCATTTCCTCTGTTATTCTTCAGAATGGTAAAGAATGGTAAAGAATAGGATACCCACTCATGCGCATCTCTCTAGTTCCAGGAGAATTAATGAAAATTCTTGGAATTCAGTTATTCACTAGTTACTTCTAAAGGATGATGGTGGTATTTGGAGCATTGTCATGTTATAGTATTCTTTTCTGATGCAGAATCTTTCCTTTATTTTTTCCCTTGGCTGTCACTTGCTTTTTGACTATCCTCCTTCTGTTGTTTGGTTGCTCCTGGTGAAAGAACATCTCTACAAGTGAATATATATACATATATATATGTATATATATTAGATATTGGGGGGAAGATTCCTAACCCAAAGTTCCAAGTGCAACTGTAACTTCATAGAAAATTTCTTACTGAGCTCTCAGATGTAAGTGAATATCAGAGTTAAAAGCTCTGGGGATCAATGCGACCCCCTTTGTGGTAGGTCTCACTTGTTGTGGGATCATTCAGAAAGTCCTGTGGCAAAGGTCTATCAATCAGAGTGCTAGGATGAGGTGGGGATCATAGTAGGGATTGGAATCACTTTCTCAGATTTGGAGCTAAAGGAATGATGTCTAAGAAACCATGTTCCTGTTAGATGGGAAGGTTGAATGCAAGCACAAAGGGGAAATGACTCCATTAGGAAGCAAACATTGGAGGGTGGGGGGAGGTCCAGGACTGGCTGAACCAGGCTTTCCTTCACAAAGGGACACTGTTTCCACAGAAACATTGAACAGGGTTGGCCAGCCCTAGAACTCAGCTAACTATAATCAGAACCTTCAGTATTTGGAGACCAGACTATGTTACCTATAATTCTTGATTTGTTTTTGTCTTTGTTAACTCCTTTCTAGATCTTCATCAGCATTTTAATAAAGTCTTTAGAAAAATCCCAGTATGACTCCAATTTGCTAAGGAACAAAAGGAAGCATTTGTTTCTATGCTTGGCCTATGGTTTTAGGCACTGTTTGTGTGGAGAACATGGTGGAGATGGCACTAGAACACTGTTCCTCTTGGAGTATGTATGGGGATGACCAAGGGGTCAAAAGAGAGTAATCTATGGGAAAGATGAAACCAAAGGAAACAAGCTAGGCCTTTTGATACAGCCTCTCCCTACTCCTCATCCTCTCAAAGGGGAATCTTATTTCAGGACAAAGTGGAAACCTTTGGGTTTGATTTTAGCAAGGAAGACCAATTTCCTTACAGATATTAACATTTTTTCAGACTCTAGAAACCAGACAGCAGTAATTCTTACAGTCTTCATACAAATTGCAATCTTGCCTTTACAGGGCATTTTCCCAGTAATTCAAATCCTGTCCTAATTCTATCCATACAATTTCAATCTAGGATACTATAAAGCTTATTTCCAGGTTCAAGAATTCAACTCAGCATGAATTTTAACTTTCCAAAATTTCTTCAGCTGTGGAGGAAAACTAAGGGAAGTCTCCAGATCAAACCAATTTTTCCTTAAGATACAAATCAAGCAATTTATTAATTAAAACCTTAAAACACTAAGACTAGCTATGATTATTGGGCAGAATCTAATTAGCTAATTTACAGCTTATTCCAAGCACAAATGCACTATATAGGTCATGCAAAAAGTGAGGGGGGAGAGAGGCACATGCTTTTCCAAATTTTTGAACTTTTCTGATAAATTAATTCAAGTCCAGTTAAACTGGATTTCACCAAACACATCAAGAGACGTTAAAAATATCTTCCCACTGATGCTAAACAGCAACTTTAGAGATGAAAATTTCAGCTCGCCAGAGTGGCACAACCAAAAGGAAATATGGTGGCAGTGGTGTGTGTAGGGCATCAGCCTCTGGGCTTGGAATGACTCACCATCATCCAGAGACTTTGATCTCTGTTTTCCCCTCTGTCTGGAGATGTGGGAAAAATGATCCTCAGAGAAGCTGATAAGCAGTTGAATGAAAAAGAGGGAAAGGAAAACTGGCAAGAAGATTTGGCCCCATGCCCGCAGCCAGCACATCGTTCCTCCAGCCTGGGTTCTGCCAGTTCCAGGCCAGTTGGATGGCAGTGGGCAGCAGGTATGAGGTTGGACAGGCAGACCCCGACGGGACTGTGACCCGACCAAATCACAGCACCTTCTGAGGCAGGCCCTTCTGAGCCCTGGACTCTAGCATAATTCACAGAACCTTAGAACTTACAGTGTTCCAGCCAGAACACGGAATGTTGGTAATGCAATCATGGCCCGCCCCGCCCTCAGGCTTCCTAGAGCCCTGACCACTAGGTAAAGTTTGCCCACTGGGCTTTATAGATCCCTGCTACAGAACTGTGTTTTTTTTTTTTTTTTTTAAGATTTTCTTTATTTATTTGACACACAGAGAGACATACAAGCAGGCAGAGAGGCAGGCAGAGAGAGAGGAAGGGAAGTGGGCTCTCTGCTCAGCAGGAGCAGAGATGTGGGGCTGGATCCCAGCACCCAGAGATTATGACCTGACCCGAAGGCAGAGGCTTAACCCACGAAGCCACCCAGGTGTCCCTGTCCAACATCATTCTTGAGCCTCCTCTACATAATTTTCCTCCAGCCTTCCCAAGTAGTGCACACTACAGAATTGTTTTTGGAGCAAGGCCTGAATTCTAATGTTCACCGTTCAATAGTATGGAAAGAAATTGTACCTTTCTGTGCTGTTTTCCTCAGATATAAATGAAGCTATTACCATCCTCCCCATCCCAGGGGGTTTGCTGTGCTATAGACAGTGAAACTGACAGCTCTGTAAATCCTTGATCTTTTCCTTGACTGGTTCATGGGCCTGTGGCAGGCTTTGATGTAGTTTCCCAAAGTATGGTGCATTTTAAGTGGTATGCAGATGGATATCTTTTACTTTCATAGTTGTTAATTTATTTATTAAAAGATTTATTTATTTTAGAGAAAGTGAAAGGGGGAGAGGCAGAGGGAGAGGGAGAGAGAAACTTAAGCAGAATCTGAGCTGATTGAAAAAAAAAAAAAAAGAATCTGAGCTGATTGTGGAGCAAGACATGGGTCTCCATCTCATCCTTGAGATCACTACTTGAGCAGAGACCTGAGCCCAAACCAACAGTGGGCAGCTTAACCAAATGCTATACTCAGGTGCTCCTGTGAATTTATTTTTAATGAGTACTGTAAAACTGTAACTAGTGGGTATAGTGATACAATGGCAACAACATAAATTTTAAAATTTTTAATTTTAAAATTTAAAATTTTATTTAAAAAATAAATCTATAAATAAATTTATTTATTTTAAAAATAAATCTATAAATAAATTTATTTTAAAAATAAATCTATGTTAAAATGCTGAGTTTCAGAAATATAAATAATGGTACAAAATTTAAAGGATATGATGAAATTGTTATGGTGGTTCCAGAATGACTAGAATTTGAGCAATATTATCTCTGTGAAGGGAAAGTTTGGGGCATGGAAACTTGTGTTTCACTGGATCCTATCTTGATTTGTTTTTCAAACAAGAATGATGGAGTTGTCCCAAGGCCTGGCATAGTGATCTAAACTGCACCTTGAGGACTCTGAGCTAGTGCTGATTATAAAGATGGGGATGGGCAACATGTGAGCAGAATTTCAGGCTTTTTCCTTCCCTATCTGGAATGCAGAGGACAGACAGACCGTGGGTTATTAGCTATATATGAAAAATGCTCTTATAACCTGACAAGAAAAGGACAAAAGAGAAGAAAAACAATGGGGAAATGGACAAAAGATAAAGACACTATTATAGGAAGGCAAATCCAAGCAGTCAATGAATGTGTGAAAAAATATTTCAAAATATGCTAGTACTAGGAAATTGTAAACTGAAGTAATAATGAGCTAGCACTTTGTATCCATCAGGTTGGCAAAAATATTAAAACAAAGCTAATACATATTTCTGGTGAAGATAAGGAGAAGAGTACCATTTTTGACTTTTTGGTGAAACAGTGAGTGTTATGCCTATGGAAAGCAACCTGGCAACAGCAATTAGAAGTAAAAATACATATATATTCTTTATGTACGTGTTTTTGTTTGGGAATCTGCCCTTCACCAAGTGAAGGCATGAAGTTCTCATGATATGAATGGGACCCCAAAACCTATCCTGGAAGTGGATCATGAAAATTAGACCTGAAAAAATCAGAACATGGTACTTCCCTGGCCACCATGAGGTAGATGGGTGGGCACATGACCCATGCTGGTCCAATCCAAGTTAATCTCAGAGCTTTTGCTAGAAATGTTAGGACAAAGATATTTATCTTTCTCTAGATTCAAACTTGAAAGGATTTGAGCCCTGTAGCTGCAAAAAGCCATCTTGAAACTATGTAGTGTGTGGCTATGAAAATGACCAGTTAAGAGTGTAAGTGACTGATGGCCTCAGCTGCTGTTCCTCAGATGTTCCATCATATTCATGCCAAATCCATGTTTCCTACAGGCTGCTCTCAGCCAAGACTAAGCATGGTAAGAGCACTTGTCCAGAATGCCTCTAACAGAAGATTTTGACTTGAGGACTCCCCATCATCTGGTTGAAACTTTCTTAGAACTAGGCTGTACTCTGAAATCCTTCCAAACAAATTTTCATTCCTTCACCTCATCTTTACAGGTGTCATCCCTGTATCACTCACTGTTTGAAGGTTGTCTTCACCTTCACTGTCTCCCTTTCTGTTATCTTCCCCAACTGTTCCCAATAAACCTCTTGTACTTCTAATCGCATCTTGGCAGCTGATCCTTGAAGGATACACATTAACACAAATACTATTAGAAGTGTTTGGAGAAAGCAAATGGTAAGGTAAAGCTTTGAAACTGATTCAGTTACTACCCAATGGTTAAAATGATACCATCTTGAGCAGTATATGGAATATGAATAGTCCCTGGAAAGGGATGATGGCTGAATTGCTAAAAAATCACTGGTGGTAAAATATTTTCCATCTAGGAAAATGATCTGATGGAGAGGAATGTCCTGGCAGATATAATGATTCAGCCATTTGAAAGATATAGGGGAGTGGGTGCCTACAAGGACAGCAGAATGGGTTGGTTAAGAGTTGTATTGACACTGTACAAAGGGATAATGAGAAACCAAAGGCTACTGACTAGCAGGAAAAGACTAAGTGTGAAAGCCAGAGGATCTCTTTGGTAGACTTTATCCCCTGTAGGGGAAATGAACACAGCTAAGCAGCAGACTGACGGCCTGATACTGACAGTGTTCTAAAGATATTTATGTGTCGAGCCAGGCAGGTCTCATGCGAAGGCCAGAATTCTGGCTGGGAAAGCTTGGCTGAAACATGGCTTCTGTGTTTAAGTACCACCATCTGGCTGCTTTTACTCTGGGAACCTCATTAATTCCATGGATATCAATGAGCCTGGTTCTGTGACTGTTTCTACTGCCAGTTTTGGTTTATGAAGCAGACATACTGAACATCTTAATAATGCAGTTCTCTTTTTACCCCCATATTCCTGATGGCCTTGGTAAATGGATGGATCCTCCTGAGGATGTGATGTTGACTCTGCAGGTCCCCCTGAAATGTCAGAGCTTGTGGAGGTGGACTCCCCATATGCTGGGAGTCCCTACTACCCCTTCTCCTGTCTAATAGGCCAATAGCTAGAGTTAAACTCAGTAGAATCCAGATGAGACAGAGTGTGTCTGATAAGAGAGGAAAAAAAGTATATTTCATAGTATCATTAGCTTATATCAGCAGGAGTCAGTGAGTACCACTGATACTGAAATTTGAAAATGCTTATCAAGGCACTGAAATGTTAAACTGGATAAGTAAAATTTCATTGACTTGTGGATACTTTCATATGACATGGGATTCAATAGCCTAGCAAGATCCCAGGGAATGGGGCAAATTCATTGTTTGGATAACTTTTAGAAGCCTAAAGAAAGTGAGAGCCAACCTGGAGGAAAGTCATAACACATAAGTTGTCTACACAGAAGGAAGAGGAAGGAATAGAAAGGTTGAGAGAATTGGGCTTACTCCAACAGATGCATTATGTGAGATTAGAAAAACCACCAGATGATTATGTTCCAGAAGAGGGTCCAGAGAAAATATCAAGACCATCAGAAACATGCTGCTGGGGCACCTGGGTGGCTCAGTCATTAGGTATCTGCCTTCAGCTTGGGTTGTGATCCTGGGGTCCTGGGATCAAGCCCTGCACCAGGCTCCCTGCTCTGCAGAAAGCCTGCTTCTCTCTCTCCCACTCCCCCTGCTTGTGTTCCTGCTCTTGCTATCTCTCTCTCTGTGTCAAATAAATAAATAAAATCTTGAAAGAAAGAAAGAAAGAAAGAAAGAAGGAAAGAAAGAAAGAAAGAAAGAAAGAAAGAAAGAAAGAAAGAAAGAAAGGAAGAAAGAAAGAAAGATGCTGCTAAGAGGGCACTGGTGTTTAGTGATGGCTCTCCAATGCAGGTCAAGACTGATAGTAAAAGCAGTAGAAGAAGGGAACTGGGCTTGCTTATAGCCAATGGGAATGATAGAGCTCCCAAAGTAATAATGGTCAAATGGTGGTTCTTAAACACGAGAATTCAGAAGGCCACAATAATCAAAACAACAGCCAAAGTCAGAGGGTCAGCAAGTGGGGGCTTGAATCATAGGAGATGGTTAAAAGAACATGGCATTCCTTGGTGTAGAATAGAGGGCCATCAAGCAAGGGTGTTGCTTAATCCACAGTCAGAAAAAGGTAGGAATGGAAGAACAGGAGGCTGAGGGCATAGCTCCAGTGAAAAGTTTCAATCCTTTTCTCAGCTTCCAAACTTGAGCCAATTTTCAAATCCAGAATTCATTGACTGAAGACGCGTCTGGGTTCTAGAAGGGACTCCACAAACAACTGCATCAAAAATATACTATGATGATTCTCCCAGTCCATCCCCATTCACTGCAATTATTTACCAGAGTGACTGTAACATGGAAAAAGAGGGATATCTCATATTTTGAGGACTTTTATACACAGGGCCTGAGCTGACATTGATTCATGAAGACCCAAATCATCACTGTGTCTAATTCCATCTTGGCATCTGCTTCTCAAAGGACTCTACTTCATAAGGGAACAGCCAGCATGAGAATGGAGTCATTTCAGAAGAAACAGGATTCTGCTGATCCATTTGGACACTAGTTTGGACAGACCTTGGAGTCAATTTGTTCTGTTATCTGAGTCAGAAATTCCCCTTTTGCTTAAGCCAGTTTGACTTCTTATGCCTCTTGAGCATTCCTTCCTTGAAAGCAACATATTAAGATCCCTCAGAGGAAGGAAAAATGATGATAACAGATGTGACTATCATTCTTAAGCAAGGTCCCTGTGCTCTTTCCTAGAGTTGATCTGAATATCTGCAAAGGGAAATATGTAAGTCTACACATGCCATGTATAAAGCTCTTTTGTTCGTAAATCAAGCTTGCTATTTTGCTCTTTCTATCCATATGCACATTTCCATATAGGTATGTATACACATATACACATACTACAAAATGAACAAAAATTATGTTTTTCCAAATAAATAAAAGATAAGGGGAAACCTTTTTTGATATTTTCCCAAATTAAGAACAGAAGATTGTGATTTTTGTCTGTTACAGAAAACCCAAAATTTTCAGGGCAGAATAGCAGAAAGGATCAGGATGCTACCTCCCTCAGAGCTTCACTCTGTTGTCCCTAACTATAAGCTTCCCCTTGCCCAAATGTACACCTCACCAGCTCTGAGTTCCTAAACCTGTTCAGATAATTGCAACATCCCACCTCAGAAAGAAAGCTGAGAAACTGATGTTACCACCCATCATTCCTGGAAAACCTTGCACTTACCTCAGTATCTGCATGCTTTATGAATGAGGTTTCATTGCTTCACCTTGCCCAGAGAGTACCACTTGCCCAGAAATGTAGCCCCAACTCTGGCTGACTTGGAATCAGCAATCTCACATACTCCAGACATAACAGTTGTCCCTTATTCATCACCCTCCCAAACTGATCTTAGCTGATGACTTTGATTACTATTTCACACAAAATGGAACCAGTCAAGAGGAAATCTAGACTCCACCTCCACATTTATCCTAGTGCCTCCACTCTTATTTTCTGTTTTTCTGCCTGTTGCTATAGAGGGATTATTCATGCTCCTATTCAAAACCAAACCTGCCCCAAGGGTATTAGATCTCACCCTCTACATCACTTCAGCAGCACTGCTCCAACAATTCACCTCTTCTTCTCCTCTTCATCCGTGTGCTGCTGACTCCTAAGTTTATATCTCCAACTTGGAGATACAACTCCAGTCTCCTTAACTCCAGTCAAATATATCAAAATACCTATTCAACATCTTCAAACAATGGCAAACAAACATTTCATCTCTGTATGTTCAAAACTTACGATCTTTCTCCTAACAAAATCAACCCAAGGAGGTCTGCATCAAGACACATAGTAGAGGCGCTTAGGTAATTCAGTTGGTTTGGTGTCCGCCTTTAGCTCAAGTGATGATCTCAGGGTCCTGGGGTCAGGGCCCAAATCAGGCTCCCTGCTCAGCAGGAAAAATCTCAAATAAACAACCTAACCTTACACCTAAAGGAGCTAGTAAAAGAAAAAACATACAAAACCCCAAACCAGATGAAGGAAAAAAATAATAAAGATTAGAACAGAATAAATGAAATAGAAACAAAAACAAACAAACAAACAAACAGAACAGGTCAATGAAACCAGGAGCTGGTTTTTTGAAGAAATCAATAAAATTGATAAACCTTTAGCCAGACTCATTAAGAAAGAAAGAGAGAGAGAAAACTCAAACAAATTCAGAAATGAAAGAGGAAATATAACAACAGACACCACAGAAATATGAGGCATTATAAGAGAATATTTTGAAAAACTATATGCCGACAATTGGACAACCTAGAAGAAATGGATAAATTCCTAGAAACACATAACCTCCCAAAATTAAATCAGGGAGAAATAGAAAGTATGAACAGATCTACCAGCAATGAAATTGAATCAGTAATAAATAAAACTCCCAACAAACAAAAGCCCAGGGCCAGGTGGCTTCACAGGTGAATTCCACGTTTAAAGAAGAGTTAATACCTATTCTTCTCAACTATTTCAAAAAAATAGAAAAGGAAGGAAAGCTTCCAAATTCATTCTACAAGGCATGCAGATACCAAAACCAGACAAAGACACAACAAAAAAGGAGAACGAGAGCCCAATATCTCCGATGAACATGGATGTAAAAATCCTCAACAAAATATTAGCAAACCAAATCCAACAATATATTTTTAAAAAATCATGTGCCATGATCAACTGGAATTGATTCCCAGGGTTCAAAGGTGGTTCAGCATTTGCAAATCAATCAACGTGATGTGTCACATCAATAAGAAAAAGGATTAAAAAATGATCATTTCATATGATGCAGAAAAAACAAAAAGCTGCACCTATGTGATCTGACACTCCCCCACCTTGTCTCTCTGGCATCATCTATTATTACTGTCCTCTTGTGTGATTAGGCTACAGCCATGGTAGCATCTTTGTTGTTCCTCAAATACATCAGACATGCTGTCATCTCAGAGCCTTTATGGTGGCTGAAACATACTTCCTTCAGATAGCCCATTCATTGGTTAATTCCCTCAAGTCCTCCAAGTCTTTGCTTAAAAGGCATCTTCTCAGTGAGGCTTAATCTGAACCACCTCAGAGAATATTGGAACCCACACCTGTTCATATCAGCAATCTCAATTCTCTTACTATGCTTTATTGTTCCCAGGTAGTGTATTACCTAAAACACTGAATAATTTACTTATTATGTTATTGCTTTTTTCCTTTCTCCTATCCACAAGAATATAAGCTCCAGTAGGGATTTTTTTCTCCTTTGTTTACTGATACAACCCAAACATTACAATAATGCCCAGCACATAGTAGGTGCTCAATAAATACTTTTAAAAATTAAAGCTTTATCCCAAAATCATTTATCACCTTAGTTCTGGTCTTATACTGCAAGTTCCTTCTAGAAATCTCTACCTGAATGTCCTTCAGACACCTTAAACTCAAGATGCCCAAAGTCAGAGTCATCTTCCAGTAAGGATAGGACAGGCTACCCCAGGATGGGCCACTTTGGCATGAAGATTATTGCAATCAGCAATCAAGACCCTCCAGGCTCAAGAGAAATTTTGCCTCTCCCTTAACTACATAGAGGAATCTAAACTGGGTAGTCTCTCCCAGAATAAGGGTTAATAGCAGGGATAAATTTTATCTGAGCCACCCATTTGTATGGCACAGCAAACATGTAATTATGAAACATCTGCTCTTCTTATCACTCTGTGAAGTGCATCCTTTTCCTCTGAAGTTGCAGACCCCTACCCACTTCTCCTTAGTTAAGGATGACATATATACCTCATTTTGCATGACTGTCTTTGCAACTTCCATGTCTGTGTGGATTCCTTGGGCATATACAATTACATTTTATTTTCTCCTGTTAATCTTTTTCATGTCAATTTGATTCCTAGTCCAGCTAGAACAACCCTTGAAGGGGGACAGGAATTCTTGTTCCCTGAAATTCTCTTACCAAATTCGTTCTTCCTCCTGTTTTCTGAATTTGATTTATAGCATTAATATCCATCAGTTTTGGAACAAATTCCTACCCCTTTTCTAATGCTAACAGGCATTAATTATATTACTTATGATCCTTTAGTCAAACACACACTTTTTTTCATTGCCTCAGCCTCTTGCATTAGTCTTTTGTGGATTATTGTCTATTTGTCAGTACAAAAGAATTTCATTCCTTGTGTACAGGCAAAATTTGTTTTCTTTCTCCTTTGCATTTTTTCCAAATCACCTTTACTCTTGCCTTTATCAAAAGCAAATGTATGCCTATTAAAATCATTTTTTCAACTCTTTCACAGCTTTTGCAGTTATCAGGTAGATAGAATTAATGTTTGTATAACATTTTAAAAATAGAGAAAAATAGCTCTTTTCGGTTTTTGTCATCAATTTCAGTGTATAGATAGTGGGGGGAGTATAGTCCCCTAACACCAACAAACAATGCCCTGGACACCAGCTAGGTTTCTACAGTTCAGCTCGATTCTGACACTAATCACCCAGAGACAGCATCAGATTCCACAGGTTAGGGTTTAGTCCCACAAGTCCTAGAGTCCTACAAACTTCTGATATCAAGCACAAACTCAGATTATCACCTGTGCCTTTGACCAACCAGCTGTAAATTAAAGGTTCCCATGACCTCCCTCTTGAGTTTGATTAATTTGCTAGAGCAGCTCACAGATCTCAGAGAAACACTACTTCCTAGGCCCCTCAGGATGTAAGTCAGGAATAGCCAGGAGGAGATGCACAGAGTATGGTATGGAGAAAGAACACAGAGCTTCCATGCCCTCTCCAGGCAGCATGCCTCCCTCCCCAAATTTCCATAGGTTCACTAACCTGGGAGCTCTTTGAACACATCCAGTACTTTAGAGTTTTTACTGTAAGGGCCTATTTAGCCAGAGCGGCTCCACCTCAGTTGAACAGCCATTTTGTTGTTTATGCAGAAGAAATAATTCCTAGGTTCGGGCTGCCTCATGCGATCCGGTCAGACAACGGCCCTGCATTTGTGAGTTCAGTCTCACAGGCATTGGCCAAGGCCGCGGGCACTAACTGGAAACTACATTGTGCCTGCCGGCCCCAGAGTTCTGGGCAAGTAGAGAAAATGAACCGGACTCTTAAAGAGACCTTGACAAGGCTAATTCTGGAGACTGGAGGTGGATGGGTGGATTTCCTTCCTTTCGCCCTCCTCAGGGCACAATGTACACCCTACTTAAACAAGGTGACCCCATCTGAAATAATGTTCAGGAGACAGCCGCCCACCCCCCACCCCCCCGCCGCCACTCTGCCCTCGGCTACAAGAGGTTGCCCTAGCAGAAATGACTGATCAGTCTGTACTCCAGTCACTGCAGGCATTACAGTCTGTCTTAAAAAAGAACCCACACAGGGGTCCGAACTGCCCACACTGGGATAGAGACGGAGGTGGAACCACATCCTTACCAACTGGGGACTTGGTTTTGATATGCTACCACCAAGTGGAAAACTTGGAGCCTTGCTGGAAGGGACCATTTACTGTCATCCTGACCACCCCCATGGCAATAAAAGTAGACAGCATCAGGGCCTGTATTCACATGGGGCACATCAAACGAGCTGAGGACGAGGACACCTCCCAGAGCTGGATGCCGCTGCTGATGGACCCTGCCGATTGCGGACTAAAGCTAAGACTCAAAAAACAATGAGTTCATTGAGTTCATTGTTGCTCCTAGTAAGTATAGGTGGGAAATATAGACAATTAGGGCTTGACATACTATTTCTAGAAAAAGGGGGACTCTGCGTAGCCCTAGGAGAGGAATGCTGTTTCTGGGTAAATCACACTGGAGTCATTAAAAACAGTCTGGCAACCCTAAAAGGAGACTAGAAGAGTCAAGTACTTGACTAATCTCTAAAGAAAAGAGGGGAATGTAAGGGCCTATTTAGCCAGAGCGGCTCCACCTCAGTTGAACAGCCATTTTGTTGTTTTATGCAGTAAAACTTAAACTGACCCTGCCCGCCCCCCAGGGGAACTTACTTAGAAGCAAGTCAGGGAAACCAGTAAAATATGGTCGACCAGTCCCTGATCGGCGGCTCAGGTCAGGTGGAGATAACAGAGCCGGAATGCATGGATGAGTCGGGTCAGGTGGAGACACCCAATCAGTGAAGTACGCATATTGTCTCCCTAGCTACCAAGGAGTGTGGGCCCCGCCTTTTGGGTGCCTTTTGGGCGCCAATTCTCACCAAGGAGATAGACTAGTTCAAATAGCTACTATGGGGTGAATTGTAATTCAATTGGCCACCCGTGTGTGACCTAGCATGACTGTGCAGCTTTCTCTGTGTGTTGCAACCTCATCGGCCACCTGTGTGTGGTCAGGCTCAACCACATGGCCTTTGCTCTATAAAAGTCAGTCTGTGAGCTGGGGGTGGTCGCCCCCTCTGTAAGAGGTGGCTCTGACTGGTCGGTTTGATTCTTGATGCTGGGCGTGAAATAAAGCTTTGCTTGACCTTCGCTTTGTATCCGTCTCGCTCCTTTGATTACAGACCTAACATTTACAAAGGCTTCTTTGACATAGGCATGACACATTAAACTTCGGCCACTGGAAATTGATTCAAACCTCCAGCCCATTTCCCTTCCGTAGAGGTGTGGTGGGGGAAATAGAAGGGAAATATCCAACCAACTCTCTAATCACAGGGTCAGTTCTCCTGGCTACCAGCCCCCAGCCCTAGGTGCACTCTAAAAGTCACCTTATTAACATAACAAAAGACAACTTTATTTCTCTCCTCACTTAGGAAATTCCAAGGGTTTTAGGGAGCTCTGAACAAAAAATATGGATGAAGACCAAATATATATTTCTTATTGTAAATCACAGTATCACAATAGCCAACAGACTAAAAACAAAACAAAACAGCAATGCACAGCCCTAAATGACTAATATGATTGCTAATGCCACCTGCTGGTGACAACAGAAACATGTTTTTAGCTGGGATAACAACTTTGCTCAGATTTACCAAAGTATGTATGTGGAACATTTAAAGGTAAAGGAACTTCCATATTACCGTTCTTGACTTTCTGTATTCCTTCTTTCTGTGTCAGTCAAGACTCCAGCAAGAGGGTTAAATGAAGAGAAGTCAAGTAGGGGACTGAATAGTGAGGCATGGGCAGGAATAACAAGAACAAAGGATGGTAGAGCACCCAGGGACAACCACCAAAGGGAACCTCTTACCGGTCCTGGGAACTGAAGGGGCAAAGTGGGGCCAGAA
Organism: Neogale vison; assembly: GCF_020171115.1. Classification (NCBI taxonomy): domain Eukaryota; kingdom Metazoa; phylum Chordata; class Mammalia; order Carnivora; family Mustelidae; genus Neogale; species Neogale vison. The sequence goes on along the minus strand of NC_058094.1, from coordinate 158,175,006 downwards.
AAGCCACAATCTGGAGAGAGCTGGAGAGGTACTGGCTGATAAGAGCTGTGGTCATAAAGCTGGGGAAACAAGGTTTGGCTGAGGGAGCAGAAGGAATAAATACCCCCACCCTCTCTTCTACTACCTATCTTTCCAAAGCTAGGAGGACAAAGAAACTCGGTAAGGCAATCTGTAGAGGTCACAGCAGGGGAAGAGAAGGGTGGAGAATGGATTTGGAAGGTGAGCTGGTAAATAACCAGCATACCTTTCCCTCACAAAATGAAATGACCTCTCCTTTGATTTATAAATCTGTGTGTGCATGTGTATGTATCTGTGTCTATGTATATATATAAAATCACCTTGTATCATGGATACTTATTTTATGTATTTTGCTCTCTATGTTCATCCCAGATTGAGTTCTTACAAATCTCATTCATGGTGGTAAGTATACCAGTACCCATATATATATATAGGAGGAACTCAGAAATAAACATTTTTAAAAATGAATAAATGAATGAAGGAATACTTATTATCTGTCTGCTGGCTTAAAAATCTTGCTGTGTGTAAAAAGGGCAACATATACTCTTTTTTATCTTATGTCTTAGTGCCCAGTGAATTTCCTCTTGTTCCTGAATACAATAAGGCAAACACTATAGTTTTTCTTGATCCCCAGCTATAAGTTTATGTGAGCAATAAATTTAAATAGCAGATCCCAAGAGAGTTTCTCCCATGGATTGGCTTTTAAAAATAAAATTTGTAGCTTATTCAAAAATAAGACTAGCTCCCTTGTCTTTTCTTCTAGATTTAAAAATCCACACTTTTAAATGGAAGTGATGAATTGAGTTTATTTCCAAAAAAGCACTAAAGTCAGGCCTTAAAGCTTTCAAATGAATTCTCAAAGCTGAACTTTAATAACTAAACAGCCTGTTGAAGGCCAGCAGATGAAAAGTCTCCAGGATACTACGGATTAATTAATAAGCAGTATGAAAGCCAACCCAACACACAGAAATTATGTTTATGGTGATTGATATTCCTTTGCTCTGACCATTATATCTGTCAATCTCTGAGCTGTGGAAATTATCTGCAATGACATTTGAGACAAATATGCATGTGTACTCATCACTTGCTATCTAATTACTACAGTTGGCTTAATGACTGGGTCGCATCAATTTTTCAGTAGTACTGCAATAGTAGAGCAGATAGTTCTCCAAATGTCATATTCCCTTTTACATGGCCAACCAGCAGAAAGACAGCATGGTGGAGATTGCTTTCTTATATCCTGTTGTTATAGAAAAGAAATGTTTATAAGCTATTAGACATTTTTGAGGGCACATCTAACATGAAAGGGACCTTTTCCCCCCCAGATTTTACTTATTTATTTGACAGAGAGGGCGAGAGAGCACAAGCAGTGGGAGCAGCAGAGGCAGAGGGAGAAGCAAGCTCCCCGCTGAGCAGGGAGTCAGACTTGGGGCTTGATCCCTGAACCCCGGGATCATGACCAGAGTTGTAGGTAGATGCTTTAACTGACTGAGCGACAAAGGTGCTCTGAAAGGGACCTTTTGAAGGAAAACATACATTCTAGTTAGTTATGGTGGTTAAGTGCATTGTTCAGCAAATGTTCCACTATATTGAGTTTCAGGCATCAGTTGAATTATATTATGGTGAAATTTGTGATTAAGGTAAGCTAACTCAAAATGACAAGCCAAGGGCTTTTAAAACCCACATTTCAATGAAATCTGGCAGCTCAAAAACAGCTGCTCTAAGTCTGCTCCTCTAATATTTCAAAGGAAGAATAGCAACGGATTTCTGATACCATATGTGCCAACTGCAGAAATTCTAGAACAGCCTGAGAGACCTGGATGAAAGGTCACACTCTACCTTATACAGATGGTACGTTTAATTATTAAAAAGCAATTTTAATCATTTAGTCATTCCAGACCCTGAAGTGAAAGGTCTTCTCAGATAACATGAAGCTTGTTGCAACCTAAACTCTGCTGTCAGACTTCTATAGAGCCAGTAAATAGCATATGTGATTTCATATTTTAACTTGATTTACATTTTCATGTGAGTTAATTTTGTTTTGCAGGCTCTGAAAGTCATTTTGTGGGGAAAAAAAAATGAAGGTCATGTCTTTGGCAGAGAATTTGTCTACCCCTTGCAGGAAAATTAGATCTAAATCCTTTGCTTCAGACTGAAATCAGACTCAAACTCCTCAGGAGGATGGCTAAGTGGTCCCTTTTTTTTTTCAGCAGAACTGTTTGCAGCTCTGCTGGAAAATTGTGCATCTAGCTTCAAAAAGTTTTTAATGAAAATCCCCTTAGCTTTTGTTCATTACAAAAAATAAACAACCCCAGCAAAGTGTCTGGTATGTAATGTTCAGTAAATGTTAGGCCCTCCTTTCATCCTTTCAGCAAATGCATGTATGCACACATTCACACACATACACTGGAATTCAAATTTATGCAATTTGGCAAGAATCACGGAATAAAATCAAGGATAATTCCACCAATCAAAGGACAAAATCAAATGCAAATCAAAGGACAAAATCAAATGCAAATCTTGGAACTAGTATGTCTGTTAAAGTAAGAAAATTGATATGCCAATAATATATGACATTTGAGACAAATATGCATGTGTACTCATCACTTGCTATCTAATTACTACAGTTGGCTTAATGATATGATATGATATGGCTATTGATATGCCAATAATAATAGCAACTATTTATTGATAACTTATATGTCAGGCACTGTGCTAAGATCTTTACTTGTTAATACTCACGGCAGTTCAGATGGGAAAGAGTTATAATTACCGCCATGTGACAAATGAGGAGACTGAGATACAGAGAGATTAAGAGACCTGTGAGTTCATACAGCCGTTTAATGTAGCCAGAATGCTAAACCAGGTCACTGAAATTTCAAAACCCATGATTGTGTCAACACCCTTCAGCTAAAGACCACCAAAAACATACCTGAAGTTGAACACAGTGGGTGTATTTCTTAGAACAGAGCAGGAAGATGCACAACATGGGAGAATGTGTGCTATCTCAGTAAGAGGGTATTTGAAAGGAGTTATTAAAGGATTTGGCCTTGTGTTTGGGGAAGGGCTTAGGGAAGCAAGACTTTCCTCTGGACTGGATGTTCCCAGGAAAAGAGGGTAATACTATGATTGGGTATGTTAATAAATCTTACAAAGAGGGAGGAAAGACTAGAGAGATGTTAGCAACAACAGTCACTCAGATTAGCCAGGATAGGGATATAGAGGGTCACTGGAAAGTAGGTAGAAGGTTCAGGATTTGAACTGTGGTGGTCCACTTTGGAGTCTGCACATTTACCCGCTTTATAGGCAAAGGCAAGGGGAGCAGCAACAGAAGTAAAATAAGGACAATGGGAGAGATGTTTTAGGGAGACATCTCCTTGGTAATGTATGGAGCCAAGGCATCAAAGAAGGGGACTGACACCACAGAACTCCCTTGAGGGAGCTAGCTAACTGCTCTAACAATAGTCTGAAGTTAAAAAAAAAAAAAAGTCCTTTTAGAGGACCTTTTTGCTTTCCTGGAAGCCATCTAGATGAGCCTACCCATAAGTATCCACCAAGCAGACTATTCTCAGTTTTAAAAGACTTAGCCCTGGGACCCCTGGGTGGCTCAATCTGGTTAAGCATCTGACTCTTGATTTGGGCTCAGGTCATGATCTTGGGGATTGAGCCCCTGAGTTGGGCTCTCCCTCTGTTCCTCTACCTGTTGGTGCCCCACTCTCTTGCTCTCTTTAAAATAAAGAAATAAAAATCTTAAAAAAGCTTAGGCCTGTTTTTCATGTGTGTGATAAGGCTACTTTCTTCAAGAGGACTCAGATCCATGCTGGTAGCCTGCTGTCCTCAGTGTACTTGATGGAGGCTCCCCTCCATACATTCTCAGGACCACTTTCAGAGGTGGTATCTCCTTCTCGGGTCTGAGACCCCTTCAATGCCACTACCAACAGGGTGTGCCAGAAATTGCTGCACTGGGCTTTGATAAAAGCATGTGGGGGGAGGAATGAAATGACTATCTATTGTGTCATCCTATACAGCAATTCTCCCCTTTATCTGTGTAAGCAAACCCTGGTTTCCTTTGGGAAGTCCCCTTCCCTAGCACATACAGTCCTGGAACGACATGGAAATGAAGATGCCCTCCCTGCCACCTCTTCTTCAGTCCACCAAAAACACACACCAAGGAGGGGCCGCACGGCATGAGTCAGGCAATCAGTTTCTCTCTTCCGGAGTCTGAATCTCGAGTGGGGAATCTGTGTAGAGCTGACAAATGGCAGTTCTCTGCAGAGACTACCCACTCATTCCTAGTTGCCTAGATTCCCAGAACTGCCCTTATCCCTTTGCATTCCCTTTGACTCTCTAAGCTACCTAGAATATTTCCAATAACTTTTTGCTTAAGTTAGTTCCTATTGTTTGCATCCAAAGAGGCCTAATTGACATATGGAATTTATTTGATAACGTCTTCTCTTGAGCAGAGTTTTGGAAAAAGGTCCTTTAATGATGTCAGTTCAAAATAATGAGAAAAGACATAGAGTTAAAGCTCTGGCTCCCAGTTCACATGGGAAACCAGAGTACGCTTTCCCAAGAGTCTTGCTTTATTAAGACTACTGGGTCCTTTTGCCCAGTACTGATAGGTGGTCAGAATAAATGGCCACAAAGATAAAGGGTCTTTGACCTTGATTTTCATTATCTGACTCTAACTTTTCTTCTCAATGGAAACAGATAATGTTGCATTCACATCTCATCTCCAACTTGTTTTATTAAAAAACAAAAAGACAATACCTTTGTTTCAATTTACAGAGAAATCTGATTAAGAGCTTCTTAAATCTAAACACTGTATCTCCAAAAGTCCACTGTTCTATAAAATCACAGATAACGTTAAATGGGATAATATGCTCTTCTTGAAATAAAAGTGACCCATTTGCTTCCAGTTCTTGAAACTTCTGGTACTCCATCTGAAGTCACACCAAACAATCCTCTGAGAATAAAGTCTTAGGGTAACAGAGCAAGGAAAGAATATGGTTATAACTACAGCTTTTGAAAAACATGCAGGATGGGGGGTAAGAAGGCATTTCCTGAATACCTACATTTGAACATATGCTTGTAGATACTGGAGAATGATTTTATTTTAGAAATCAGATATCCTATGAGCTTTTTATTCTGTAAAGTAGCAGGTCACACTGAGAAATGGGATCATTTAAAAATGCTTGCCTGTGCTTTTTTTCAAATGATTGCCCACATGGAAAATCCAAGAGAATCTAGAAGCTATTAAAACTAATAAAGGAGTTCACAAAGTTTCCTTGATCCCAAACCAACAGTGTTCTCATGTACCAGTTATGACCAATTTGAAAATGTAACTGAAATGAAGATCCCATCCACAATATCACAAAAACTAAAGGCATAAAACTATTAGTTTTCAAACCAACATAAATCCCAAAACAACACTGAGCATAAAACAACAAATTGCAGAATGATAGATATTTTTATAAATGATAAAGTTTACATTTTTATATAAATACCAAAAAAATCTTGTATTTAGAACATGTAAATGCAAAAGTACTATATACATATTTATGGATTAATATAAAAATTTTTGCTTTTTGGTTTTACCTCCAGGTAGTGCAAGAAAAAAATGGGACTGGGAAAACACTGGGACTTTATTACTTGAAAAAATAGCCAAAGCAAACATGGCAAAATGTTAAGGTGTATTGTAGGTGGGTTATTATCCTCTTTAAAAGATTATTATTATTCTCTATAACTTTATATTTCATAACAAAATGTTTAAAATACTATTGTAACTGTGAGGAACAGAATATTTTCCTTATTTTTCTCTTACACCAAGTGGACAAATTGAGAACAAAATAAAAATCATTCTGAATGTGTGGGGTTTGTTGTTCTTAGAAACGTGAAGTTAACAATTAGCCAGTAGAAGAAGTTATGCATGAGATAACTCGGAACCTCTATGACCAGAGTTGATGTTCTTAAAATAAACATCCTTCCACATTTCCCCTTATGGAGAAACTTCTCCCTCAAGCTTTTATATAACAGAGGTGGTAATACAGGTTTTGCACAAGGGGGAGGTAAGATTGGTGCCAATTTTACTACTACTTGGTGACCTTGGAGAAGTTACTTTCTCTTGGGTTCATTTGTAAAATATGGGTATTCAGTTTCCCTTTCTTGCTGGCTTGTTATGGAGAGAAATGAGGATATATATATATATATATATATATATATATATATATATTTACTGTTATAGAAATGTTAGAGGATTCTATGTACACACTTTTCACTGATTTCTGGATTGAATTTCATGAAAAGCCAAATATAGCTGTTGGGAAGTACAAACACAATCACACTTTGGAGAAAAGGAGTAGAGTCTGCCTAACATTAAAGTCTCACTATCAGGAAAACGATAATTTGCAAACAGGACATAATCCTGTGGATTATTTTTGGAAGAAAATGTACCAAAGTGTTTGTTATTATAGTGCTTTTTTCCTAAGTTACTAGAGAACTTTATTTGAAAAACTTCGTTTTTATCTTACCAGACTAAGACATTTGATAGAAATTAAGAATGCCTTAGGTTATTTTTGTTGGGACAAAGGCTAACTTCTGAAATTTAAATGGAAAAAGAATGTCAGCTATTTTCTTATTTTTATCCATATATGTAGAAAGGCAATTGTTAAAACCAATAACTCAGTATTTCCACTGGGTTTGAATCCAGATTTTGCCATTTACAATTGGATGCTAAATAATTGAACCTCTCTGCTTCAGTCTCTTTCCTAGTAAAATGGGGATGATAATGATACCTACCTTTAGGCTACTGGGCTTTTAGGGAAGACAATCATATCTCTCTCCACAGGTGAACTTAAGTTTTGTGGGACCTAAAGCTTATATTTTTGAAGAGTCTCTAAGTGCAAGAATTTGACATTATAAATACAAAGTAAGTTATGAGGTCACAGAAGGAGTCCTGAAGCTTTATTAACTTCTTGGGATACCTACCTCTGCTTTTCTCCACTCTTCAGGCCAGGAACCAACTGAGAAAAGTAGACACAAATGTCACAGTGGGATATCAAAACACAGTCAAGCAATCTCTTATTTACAATTCAAAATCCAAAAAGTTCTAAAAGCCCAAAGTGTTTTCATAACTCATTTGGCAGAAAAATCCAGTTTCATCTGAACTCATTTGACAGTAAAATCTAATCTGAACTGATGTGATATGGTCCTACTTTATTCCACTCACTCAGTGTGAATATTCATACATTTTAGTGCAGAAATAATAATGTTTGATAATGGAGAGTTGTCCCAGAAACCAAAAATGAGCCATACAACCTTTCTAAAATCTGAAAATTTCTGAAGTTTGAAACCCACCCACCTGGTCCCAGGAGTTTCAGATAAGGGGTTGTGGACAGTGTCGTATTTATTTCTGACAAAGCTGAACTGAGGAATACATCAGAACCCCAGAAACACAAGGGCAGAGCTCTCCAGAGCAAGCTTAGTACTCAGAGGGTCAGAGAAACCCCACACCTTCCCGGTCAGGCGAACAAGCCTTCCTTCTCTCAAACTCACCAATTCTCCCAAACTTGTCCAGAGGAGGAACAAGTTACTAAAGGGGCAAGTTTGAGAAGCCCAAAGAACTACTCCCAGATGTTTCCCTCAGAGGGAGTCAAGTGGAAACATGGGAAGTAGGAATAAATGTTCTCCACTAACAATGGGGTTATTGTGAAGATTAATCAGAACAAGGACTTAAAGAGTTTAGCTTTGTTCTTGATCCACAGGAAGCCCCAGTATATGCTATTGTCATAGGTAAACCTCCTGCACCTGAGTCATTTCCCTCTGGCCTCAATCTCAGTACACTGTGACCTTTCCAAACTCTGGTCTCTTTCTTGTGGGTGGTTAAGGGAGCTGTTTAGAAAGGTTAATTTCACCCTCAAGAAGAGCACTGATCCTTAAGGTCTGGATTGCCTCTTATCACTCTTTATCTCTTATTTTCTTTGTTCTGATTTCTTTGCTTGTTTATTTTACATTTTATGTTATCTGGCTATGTTTTATTTATCTTTAAATTTTGTGAGTTGTTACTACTTTAAATTATTTCTGGAACAGGGTGACAATACTCACATAAATAACTTTTAAGTAATGCAAAGAACAACAGAAGTGTTTGCTACTTATCAACCACATAAGATATAGATGAAATCAGTCAAGTATGGAGGAGAAATCCAAGGATTAAGGGTCTTGCATGACTGAAATTTGGTGGAAGAAATAACCTTCTTGTCAGATACTTTTGTATCCAATTATCTTCTGGGTCCATGAATCAGAAATTTCTCCTTTTAAAGGTATTAATGGAGTATATCATCTTATTTTACAAGAAATGTCTGGTGAATCAAACTTTTTAAGAATGAAATAGGTCAGGGGAGTGGGGAATAGAGCGAAGGGCAGTGCTAGGCCTTTGGGTGAATAAAACATAAGCTATATGAAATCATACTTAAAGTACTGCACAATGATCTATACACATGAATTAGTTCTGATTTTTTTTTACTTTTTGTAATCATAAAGTAACATATGTGCATTGCAGAGTGATTAAAAAAATAGAAATTAATATAAAAGAAAACAATAAAATCTAACCAAATCCTCAACTCTGAGATCATTAACATTTAGGTGCATTTCCATCCAGTCTTTTTTGTTTGCACAGATATTCTTTTATTTTCTAAAGTGGGACTATATTTTACTTATTATTTTACAATTTGTTTTTTCAGCTACCTATAGATCCTAATTACTTTCCCATGGTATTAAATAGTTCCTTAAAATAATTTTTATAACATAATAGTAATATGTTCAAGTAGTATAAAATTGTATAGAGATAAAAGCAAAATGCCGCTTATCTTGCCAATATCCCATTTAAATATGATATAAAATTAAAATTATAAAAGGAAAAATTGTTATATCTGACTACACAAAATTTTAGTGCCGCAAAGTAGAAAACAATCACAAAGTATAAACAATAAATGACAAAATGGAAAAACGTTTTCAATGCAAATGACATATAAAGGACTAACTTCCTCCATAGGCAAAAGCTTTTACAAGCACACACAAAAAGAACCAGAACATTTCTAAAAATGGGATAAAGATGTGGGTTGTCACCTCACTGATAAAGAAATCCAAGTGGCCAAACAAGATAAAAAAACAGAAGAAAGAAAAAGGAAAAAAAAATGCCATAAGAGGATGAACTTCCCCACTTATATATAAGTTAAAAAAAATGAACATGTTTGGTAATATACATTGTTGGGATGATGTGAAGAACTATTCTTAGTCATAGTGGAAGTGTAAATTGGGGCAAACTTCCTTGAATGGTGAATTAACAATATTAACATTCTAAATATATACTTCCTTTCACTCAGGAATTCCACTACTTGGTCTTTGTCCCTTATATGATTAATATGCAAAGATATTGATACAGTATTGTATGAATGGCAAGATCCCATATTAAATGAGTTGAAGGAAAACAGCATGTGAAACCATCCGGTGGAATTACTTAGTTTAACCACTAGATGTCAGGATTGTTGCACAATTAAGCTATAGCCAGGTAGATCAAGGGAATTTGAAGGTTGGAAAAAATTTTCCATATATAGCTTTTCACTTTAAAATAATTGGTACTTATACATGCTTCCCAGTGCAACTCTAAAATAAGAAACATTTTGCATATCACAAAGTACTTTGCAAAATAGAGCATTTCATAAAGTGATCTTCAAATTCTCTTTTAAAACATACTTTTCCATAAAGAAGTCTCAACAAATTTTCATGTTTTGACTAGGCTTTAGCCTAAAATGCAGTAAAATTGGGTAGATTCACATGGTCTGATTTGCAAATTTCCAGGAGAAACTCAGATTTCAAAGAATATTACTTCTAACATGAATAATACCCCAAATTCCACTGTTGCAGATTAATTTTGAAGAACTTAAGAGTTTTCAATCTTGGGGTGCCTGGGTGGCTCAGTCGGTTAAACCTCTGCCTCTGGCTCAGGCCTTGATCCCAGGGCCTTAGGATAGAGCCCTGCATCGGGCTCCCCGCTCAGCAGGGAGCCTACTTCTCCCTCTCCCATTCTCCCTGCCTGTGTTCTCCCTCTGTCAAAAAAGTAAATAAAATTTTTATTTAATTTCCAATCTTTAGAAGTAGAATATTAACTGTAAAAAATATCTCTAGATGGAGTGACCCTTCATTGGGTTCACCTAGAAGGAGATGGGTGTGATGACAGCACACTAGGAGGAGGTGCCTCTTCATCTGGGCTTTGTGTGTCCCCTATATTGTCCTTCAAGCTAACGACCACACAATTCAGTGCAATCTTACTACTGAGAAGTATGAATACACAGGGAAACCTAAGATCTTAGACAATATTCAGCTTATCGAATTCCATGTTGCCACAAGTATTTCCTAATGTTCTTCTATCAAGTTGCATATTTTATATTATCTAAAATAAATAAGCACAAATACATTAGGCAATAGATGTCACTTATTTATGTTCTCATAAACTAATTACTAAGGCAAATATTGAAACCAAATCCATATTTGGTTTCTGATTAAGGAGCTCCAAATATAAAAATTTCATGTAGACACAGGGCTACATAAGTGTCTGAGAATTTCTTCATCAAAGAAAGAAGCAGGAGATGCAAATTGGACAGGAAAGTGAATCAACAGTGTTAGGTGATTACTTTCAGAAATAGCTGTTCATTTATTTAGGCTTATATCAAGTATAAAATAAAATCATAATAATGAAAAGGGCTAAGACAATCTCATCTTGGCAAAGTATAATGTGTTTGGCATTGCAAGGCATACCAAACCTGAAGATGCAACTACTTTTTAAACATCTTTCATTTGAAAGGAATTACGTTAGTAAAGTGATATTTGTAAGCATATTCAGCTATAGATACCAGTCAATTCCTAATGCTTTCTGGTCATGGTACATTCTACAATTTTCAAAGCAGGTTTACATGCCTTATTTGATTTTCTCCTGAAGAATTACTTTTTTTGGCATTCATATAAAAAAAATACTAACAGCTTATTATCTACTTTCTCTAGCCTTTCTCTAAGTTCAACTAAATTAAATTTATCTTTAACCTTAGGCACTTCAAAAAGAAAAAAATAAATTTATCTATTAAGTTTGTGGATAAGCTGTAAAAGGTAGAAATGACATCGGTGCCCAGTCCCCTGTTCCCCTTCCCCGGACTCAGAGTGGAACCCACTCACAGCTCTGACACGCATCTCTTGTGGATAGACAGAGATTACAGCTGATGAAATAGGAATGACTTTTCATGGACCTTGGCATGTTCCATATGTCCTGCCCTAGAACTCAAGTGTTAGGGCTGCATCTTCTTCCTAATGTGATGCAAGAACAGTGAAGTAGCTCTGGGTTGGGTCCTTTTCTTTTTAAAAATTTTTCTTCTACATCACGTTATTGGAGAACTGGGCAAATACAAACCCTTCTCTCTTACAGACCAGGAGTCTCCTAAGTGGAATGTACCCATAATGAACTACTAGGCAGGGGCTGGCAAATTCCAGCCCAGCCAAGTCCAGCCCACCACTGGTTCTTCACTTTTTATTCTTTCTAATTTTTTTTTTATTATAGTAAAGTACACATACTATAAAGTGTACCACTTCAGCCATTTTTAAGTGGTTCCGTGGTACTGAATATATTCTTAATGTTGTGCAACTATCATCAAGGGTTCAGTCCTTTGTAGTGTCTCCTACAACCAACCCAACTCTTGCACATCAGAACAGAGTCAATTTTTCACTGCCCGCATCGCAACACTGTTACATCACAAGTATTCTCATTCCCATATTTGCCCCTAAAATCCTAGAAGGAAGGACAGGTCTTAAAACTATTGGATCAATTACTTTATCTTACTTAGAAAGGCCAGTTTATATATTTACAGTTTTATTGTGTCCCCATGGATTCGTAATGCATTTTGAATGGAAACACACTTATCATACAAATCCAAACATTAGCATAGTCTTGGCTCTTGTTTTTTCTGGGAAGATAAACCATCTATAAAGGAAGATTCTGATACATAATATGAAACCTTATGATTTATGGTAATAGTAAGCCAGAACTTAGAGAAAAATCCATTAGATCCTCTCAACCACCCTTTGAAGGAAGACTGATGTTATTGGTCTCAAAATACAGATGTGGAAACTGAAAAATAAGAACATGGAGTTTCAGAATCCTACCCAAGGCTGCCCAGCTGGTAAGACAAAGATGCAGAATTGTAGAGATCTCAGCTCTCCTGACACCATGTCCAGGATGCTCTCTGCTGCATCTTACCGGAAAAGGAGATAAGAGAGATTACTGGATCTTCTGTCCGTATGCATCTCTTAACCAACCTACTGGATTTTTTTCTCTTCAAGTCCACTAAGGCAGTAAGATCACTCCCTCTCAGTTGCCATATACACATGAATTCCATATTTGTAAATTTGCCTACTTACTAAAATTTGTTTGTAACCCCCAAATCAATACTCATAAGCTTCCATGGTCATTCCCGGACCCACGTAGAGCAGCAAAAAATTCAAATGGCCATCTTAACATGTTCCTAACTCTCAAAAAGCAATCTATTTTGTGCCACATTTTTCACATTTAAAAAATTTTTTTATTAATGATTTTACTGCTTAAAAGTGCCCTCAAACATTGTGTTAAAGTGCCGGCTAGTATTTCAAAGTGCAAGAAAGCTGTTCTTGCTTTATGTGAAAACACATGTGTTGATAACCTTTGCTCAGGCATGAATAAGTGTTATTGTCCTTGAGTTCAATGTTAATGAATCAACAATATATATTAAATAAGGTATTTTTAAACAGACATAAACATAGAACAAGGTTATGTAGTCATCGACTGATGAGAATGTTATGGCCAGAAGTTTCCAGGAACCTAAGTTTGTATTTCTCCCAGGAACAATGGTTCAGTACTAATTCAGGGTTCACAGTGATCTGATAGACTATAACTACCACAAATAATGAGAGTTTACAGTATTTAGACACAATCTCATATGTGTTGGTTTGAGGTACATTATCTCAGTCCTGTGTAATGTCAGGACCTATCCTGGCTCCCTGTCCTCTCCCCACAGTTAAGGACAACTTAAATTAAGTATGTTTCCCTGAATGCAGTAATTTGGGGGCTGGCTTAAAAGAAGAGCAATTTGTTTGATAATTTTATATGTTTTCAAATTTATATTCCCTTCAGCTAGAGAGTGGCCTGCTCCTTTGATAGTGGAGAGAGTAGAAAAATCCTTTGTCCCAGACAGAAAGGACAGACACCATAATAGTATGGTATATACAGTCACCTTCATGTTTTCCTAGAGAATAGGGAATCACTGAATTCCTGGTTTCTTAGTGGAATGATGAAAAACACAACTACCCTATAGGAAGTAGTTAATGCTTAAGAAAATTATTTTTTCTTAGTCTCTACTAAAGAATCCAAGTAATGTAATAAGAAGACATGAGGATCCTAGCAAAAGTGGCAGCAGTGGCAATGTAAATCCATAACCACCTATAAAATGTAAAGCAAAAAGACAATTCTGTTTTTATAAAGATACTTCTTTTTGTGGTCAGCACAAACATCAATTAGGATCTGATATCTAGACTTGGTTTCCATGAATAATACTCATGGTAAAGCCAGACATACTGTGCTAGGTGCTTGATCTGCTTCTTTCACAATGATGTCTAAGCCTCATAGTAATAACCCTGGGGAGCATTGTCTTTGTTGCAGATGGAAATCAGAGGTTTAGAGGATAAGTAATTTTCCCACTGCATAGCAAGTACAAGTCAGTTCAGAGAGAATCCCAAAGCTGTGTGCCTTCAAACCGGTGTATTGCCTTTCCCACAATGACCTCACGGAGGACTGGCTAGATAATTTTTGGGACCCAGCACAAAGTAAAAACGCAGTGCCCCTTGTTCAAAAATTATGGAAAACTATGGAATAGTAAACCAGGGACAGGGCCCTTCTAAGCAAAGGGTCTTATGTGTTGCACAGGTCTCATGCCCATGAGCCTGTCCTGCCCTTATGTCACGATGCCTTCCGAAAAGCACAGATCTAGTGGGAATTGGGGAAAGAGGTATTCTTATTTTTCTTCGTTGGTATGATTCATGTCTATGCCACCATGGAAGCATTGCTAATTTCTCTTGGCAGCCTTAGTGACTTTGCTTCTAACAAAAAATTCAGAGGCATCTGTAGAAACAAAAGCAAATACATAAATACAGAAAGGCTGCCGGTTGCTTGATATACGACTGACAATAGCTGGGTTTTTTAAGTAAAACATAAGAGTAAGATGATTTTCTTTTTATTTGCCATTATTCTCTTTTGGAGAATCTTAAAAGTCTGATTCCTTTACTTCCTTAACACTCATATACTTTTGTTTTCTGAACAAACCGCATTTTTATCATTCTCTTGCAGTATCATTTCTAAGGACAAAGAAATTTGACTTGACTTGAGCTGAACTACAGATAAGGGAGTTGCAACACCGTTAATTCCTGCTGTGTTCTCAGTGGGTTGAGCCGCTGCCTTCGGCTCGGGTCGTGATCTCAGGGTCCTGGGATCGAGTCCCGCATCGGGCTCTCTGCTCGACAGGGAGCCTGGTTCCTCCTCTCTCTCTCTCTGCCTGCCTCTCTGCCTACTTGTGATCTCTGTCAAATAAATAAATAAAATCTTAAAAAAAAAAAAAAAACTCTCTGAAGTCCACAGGCATTATGGTTCTGTTGGGGGAAAGTTTGCCAGTTTTCCCCAATCCACTTTAGCATTTATGATTTTTCTGCCTGACGAGCTGGGTGGGGAGAGAAGCAACCTAAAAAGAGTAGGAAAGTTAGCTTTTGATGCTTTTGCATTGCTGAGCCATGGGTCCACTCAGGTCACATTTACTCCTTTGATTGTCTTTAATTTCCCCAACCAAGGAGCTCAGTGTCCTTAGGCTGATTGCCCTTTTCAGGGCAAGTGTTAAGAGAGCAATCAGATTAAATTCACTGTAATGAAATGTCATTACAATTCAGTTTCCCTCTTCCAACCCTTCTTGCAGGACTCCTGCCACAGGCTTTTTGTCTTGCTATTTGTTTTTACTAGATGGAGGTATTACTTGTCAACTCATCCGCCTGAGGAGTCTTAGAATCAGCTATTTCCTCTTCTACATGGGCAACTATCCCTTTTATTTTCTTCCTGTAGGGCTGGATGTAATTGGATGGTTAGATAAAAACAAGTTATGTATTTTTCGTAAGTATGGCTTATTTATTCCCGGTAATCATAAAACAACATAACCACTACATGCATCAGATTAATTTGACTGTAAATGTATTTAACTTCTATTCCAAACTCTATGTATGTTTATTCTTCAGTTTATTTCTATGGTAACAAATGTAGCCACTCCCAACCTAACCAAAATTAGAAGGAACTCTGCTCCCAGTCTGAGTACAGATCTTTCTCACCTCCCACTCCCAATATACACACTTCAGATTAGACTGTTTCACCACACTTGGGCAATATTCAGCACTTTTCAAGGGAATCTGGGGTCATGACAGAGATTTTTTTCTAATATGGAGCAAGGAAAGTTCACGATGTCTTTCATAGCATAAAAAACAAATATTCTCATAAACTGGTCCTCTGTATTTGCTCTATGCTTTTTTTATTAGTCATCTATCGCTGTATAACAGGCCCAAAACTTAACATCTTAAAACAACAATAAGTATTATTTCAGTTTGTGTGGGTCAGGAGGTTGGGGGCAGCTTAGCTGGGTGATTCTGACTTGGGGTCTCTCAATCAGGTTGTAATCAAGATGTTAGCCAGGAATGCCGTCATCTGAAGGCTTGGCTGGGGTTAAGGCAATCTGCTTTCAACACAGCTCTCTTACGTGGCTGTCAAGTTGGTACTGGCTATTGGTATCCTCCTATATGAACCATAGGGTTGTCCACATCTTCCTAACACGGCATCTGTCTTTCCCTAGAGAAAGTGATTCAAGGGGGACAGTCAGAAGCTACAATATCTTTTATGACTTTAACCCCAGAAATCACACACTATCGTTTCTGCAAAATATTATTAGAAACACTGGTCAGCCCTGCTCAGTGGCATGGGACCACAAAAAGGTATGAATACTGGGAGACAAGGATCATTAGGGGCCATCTTAAAGGCTAGCTATCATCATACTACTCTTTCTATCACATACAAAATGTAAGTTCCTTGAATAAAGCATGTGACCAATCTAGTCACTGAAAAGGGCTATTTCCCATTTTTTATTATTGAATTTGTATTCTTTGTTACACATTAGACTTGGGAGATATTGTTAGTGTCAATAATCACTAAAAGTCTGTTCAGCTATGGGCATGGGGATAAAATCCCCTTCTAGATGACTCTTGTGTTATTGTGTTATGCCAGGGAGTTCACTTGGGTTGGCTCTATAGTCTTTGGTGTACCCTGTATTACTGTATGAGACCTTCCATTCAGACTTAAGGCAAGAGCTTAGATTCTGTTCTGAAGGGTGGCTGCTGAATTATTTTAAGTAGGGGAAAGGCTAGGTCATATTTTCATGTTATTAGGTTCATTGTTACCTGTGTACAGAATGGATTGGTGGTGCAAAGGAAGACAGAGCAATACTGGAGACAGACCTGTTAAGAGTCTGTTTCAGAGTCCTTTAATCACAGGTGAAGTTTTACAGCTCTCAGCCCTCACTGTCATTACAAAGTTCCTCATCAACTAGACTAAAATTCAATGAACTGAAAGAAAGGAAAAAAAGAAAATTCCTAATCTGTAGCATTTGCTAATTTCTGTGGTATACATACATACATACCAACATGGCCAATGTCAAGGCGCCAACACGCTGTCATGGGACAGAAAGCTGGGAAGAGATGTGCACAACTGGCCAGGACGACCTGGCTCCAGCATCCACTGGGACCATTTTCTTAAAACAGTAGTCAAGAGCAGGTTAGCAGCTCTAGAAATGAGGGACCAGTTAAGCCAAAGCCCTTGTCCACATAGCCAACAGAGGGGCTAGGCACCTGCTTTCCCTAGAGGGGGCTGCTGGGGGCTCCCACTACCTGCAGCAGCCTTCTGTTGCTAAAATTCCCCCCTGGGCCTTCCAGATCATAGGTTTAAGCTCTGAGAGTGAAGGCAAGAAAAGGAACATGGGGGTAGAGGCAAAAATTATTTTTAAATTTAAGTGAATTATTTGACTTATTTACTATAAGTAGCCTTTCAAACTGCTGAGAGTGAATCTTGGAGGGAGGCCACTAGGTATAACATGAAGTATCAATAATGCCTTTTCTCTAATGAGCAGCAGCTGTTACCTTTTTCCATAAAGTAAAACTCTGGAGACATGAATATATATTCTTTCTAAAGAGGATATTAATGAACAAGGACAACTCAAAATTCCAATTACCAGATTCCTGCTAACAGTACCCAGTCACATTGGGTTTTTCAAAGGAAAATTTTCTCTTTTTTACATTCACCATCTTGTGTTCTTCCTCAGTATTTGCTTAAGAATTTGTTTTATAGAACAGTCTGAAACTTGGCATATTTCCAAACAAAATATAACAAACCAACCCAAATTCCCCATGAACAGCAGATTTGTGTATTAACACTAGGCAGGCTACAGTTGTGCTTTTTCTACCCAAATTCCATAGCCCTTCAGATTTAGAACCTTCCTGAACTATAGGGTGGGGAGACATCCAGCAGGGACAGGGGAAATGACCTTCTCCTAGAAAGATTCCTCCAATGTGGGGGAGGGAGAGTAAGAGGAGAGAGCCCTTAAGCTAACAGGTCAGCATGTTTTAGGACTGAAGATATTTTCCTAATCGACGGAAATCGGACGGTTAATTAAGACCTGAGTTCTGTGGTGCTGAGTTCTGAGTTCTGAGTTTTGATTTATACGTCTTCTGCAAGGAATCTTCCCTTTTTAGTTTTTCAGAAGACGTAACACAAGCTCTTCAAAATCCCTCCTGAAAGCGTTACTGTATACAGTATTTTGGAGACAGCTTAAGACTGTTAGTTTCTGTTTTTTATAAAACTGAAGAGTGAGAGCAAGAGAAGAAAGCAAAAAGCAAAAATGGAACTGACAAGCTGCACATCTTTCCTCAAGATTAATCTAAAGCTTTTCTTTTTTTTTTTTTAAAGATTTTACTTATTTGGGAGAGAGAGAATGCATGCCCACACAGGGGGAAGGACAGAGGTAGAAGAGGGACAGATTCTCTGCTGAGTAGGGAGCCTGACCTGGAGCTAGATCCCAGGACCCTAAGCTCATGACCTGAGCCAATGTCAGACGCTTAATGGACTGAGTCACCCAGGCGCCCCTCAAACCATGTATTTTTTTTTTTTATGGAAACACCACAAAAGCAATGGTGCAGCCTTACTGCATCCTATCAGGAGATACATGGTGTTGGTCTTACTACTGGTGATTAAATTTGATCAGTTGGTTAAGGCTGTGTCTGGCAAGTTTACCCACTATAAAGTTACTATTCTTCCCTTTGAAATTAACAAGTCATTTGTGGAGCAGAATTTTGAGACTAAGTATTTACAGGGTATTTATCCCATTTTTCATTAAACTTTCACCAACCACTTTTAGTTCTATTGATGTTTTCCTAATTCCATTTTTCCCCTATATTTATTTCTTGTTATTTTACTGTAACAAACAGCTTTTCTTTCTTTCCATTTCTATCAATATAGACACACAGAGTTTTGCTTTATTCAATAGCTTATAACCCATTACTGTTTCTTTTCATGTTCAGATTGTCAGATTTGGACAGTGGGAACCTCAAGCTGGCTCCTATGTAATTTGGTAACTCCCCATCATTCTTTGAATGTTTCCTTACTTTCCAGAAGAACAAGATATGCTGGGTTTGTCTTGTACTTTCCCTATCCCAGGACTGGAATCAGTTTTTTCTGATTTATGGAGTTTTTTCTGATTTAAAGGAGTCTGTTTTTTGCTATCTATTTTTAAAAGCAGGTCTTGGATAGTGGTTGTAAGTAATCTGTATTTATCATTTCTGGTTGGTAAATTAGTCTCTGGTGAATTTGATTAGCATGAAAGGATTCTCTAGCACATAGTCACCCTCAATGAACCAGTCCAACTGAGCAGTAGACTCAGAATTGTGGTGTTAGTGTATTCAGCTGGGTTTGCTCAACCTGAAGCAGCTTCAGATTTCTAGTGCAGTGAATGGATCTTCCATTGAAGGTGCTACCATAGAGCAGGGCTCAGTGAGGAGTACACACGAGAACTAGCCCAGAAGGCTGCAATCCAAAATACTAAAAGCTCATTCCAGGCTTCAAAAATTTTAAGGTGACTTACCTATCAGGACCACTTCTCCTGGAAACCTCAAGTTCTGAAGAGTAAAGAAAGGTCCTCCTACCTAACCATTTAAGAACTCTCAATTTTCAAGAACACAGACCATTAGAAAATTCCACTGATGAGGCAAGAGGCAAATCTGGCACACTAACTTCACTCAGTGTTTTTTTTTTTTTGGTGGAATGTTGAAACAGTCCAGTGAATTCCTGGGGACGACTCTTAGAAATGGATGAAGGGTCTTGATGCTTCTGGAATAATAGATCCATGTTTTCTAATTTCTTTCCAATTCTATTCTATAAGGCTTTAAATGGGGTTATATCTTTTTCAATTTACATACATTTGAGAAACATTTCTCAAAACAGTTTATTTATTGATTTATTTACTTTGAGAGAGTGCATGTGTGAGCAGGGGTGGGGGAAGGGGAGAGAATCTTAAGTAGGCTCCATGCTCAGCGCAGGCCTCAACCTCATGACCCTGAAATCATGACCTGAGCCAAAATCTAAAGTCACTGAACCAACTAAGTCACCCAGATGCCCCTCAAAATATTTTACCTTAAAGCATTGAGGAAAAGGATAGAAACAAAAACTTGTAAAAATACATCTTTTAATAAACACCAAGAAATACAGTGCAATTTCACTGAGGTTTTACATTGCAGTTTACAACAAACATTATCTATTATAGTGTATAATTACAAGTAAAGGAAACTCAGAGGGGTTTTTTTTGTTGTTGTTTTTTTGTTGTTTTTTTTTCTCCCATGGCTGGATAAACCAAATCTGGTGCATGATACCACATTTGAGGTTTGTTTCAAGCTGGCTTTCATAAAAGGCCCTTAACATTAATTGCTTGCAGCAACTACAACAAAAAACATATCCCCCATCACAATGATAGCCTGATGAGTGCTCAAAAATTACTAAAAAGGACTAAATACTTGCTTTCCTTTGATGGCTTTGAAGAATAGCTACTGAGGGCAAATCTGAAATATTAAAGACAATAAGGGAAACATCTGTTTCCTTTGCCTAGTGTATCCATAGTAAATACTAATTTAGACTACAGATTATGAAAGACTGCAAAAGATGCTTATAGAAAAAACTTCACATTTATATTTATGATCCCATGGACTAAAACCTGTCTAGTGTATTAATGGCTGAGTCTACTTTTCTTTAACATAGTTGATACTAAGAACAGGAAGATGGTAGAACTCTTGACACTTCTGGACAAATTTAGTGAGAGAGAGGGCTGATATTAAATAGCAAAGGAGGAAACTAATATTAATCTTAAAATTAAACCTGCCATTGTTTTGGAGTGATCAAGATTCAGCTATGTCTGAGAAGAGTAAAAAGGAATGGAACTGAAGGTAATCAGAAGCTATAACTTAAAAAACCATAGTTTTGCATGCTTTATACTAATGGCATTTAGAAATTATACAACGGAATTATTTGCTATATACATAAACTAGTGTTGTAATTAGGAAAAAAAAGAAAAGTAGCACTTATTTTCCACAGAAGTACCAGAATCATATCCAGATTTGCAAAGAGGCATAATAATCTGTTTACCATGCAACTAGTGGTTTGTGGAATTTGTAATGGTTAATATAAAAAAATCTTTATGAACATAATGCTAATGTGTAGCAAAGTATACCAATTAAGTCAGCAGCTCAAATTTTCATAAGGGTAAAGACTCAATATCCCTGAATTTCTAAGAATTCATTTTAGTGTTAACACTGGTGCATCTAAATGTTACCCCATTAGAAGAGATTTTAAATACTCCTTCCTCTTCCATACATCATCATACTTTCAGAGGTAAAAGGAACAATTTAATTTCTTTACCACTTTTGCCCATTCCAATGAATCTGATATAGTGTTATTATAGTGTCTAGGCTAATGTAGGTGCTCTAAAGGATCCAATGAACTGAATTTCCAAGTTCCAGAATATTGCTGATATTGTACAATAAGCCTGTCAGAAAGTCATAGTTGAAATATATTCCTTGATCAATGACTGAGAAATTAAGACCACCTGCCAATAAAGTGAGACTGTTTCCTAACTGTTAGATAACAGTTTGATCTTCTTTATTATATTAAAATTTCTTAGTGGATGGGACTGGATTTCATACTTTTCATGTATCCTCTATAGCACCCACTAAATTGTGGAGCAAAGATATATGCTCAAGGAAATAACCAGTGACAAAGGCAGGAACTGAATCAAGAGTGAATGTGGTCAAGGTAAAGCCATAACTTATTTCACTCATCATTCAAAAGGCAGTCCACCAGAATGAATCTCTGATGTTTTCAGTGAAGAATAGATGCTTGTCCCCTACCACTGTCTAAAAGAGAACAAACCACTTGGGCCTCTTTCTTTATCACTAAGAGATTATACAAGGCCATGAGTACTACTTGGTGGATGCTATCTGGAAAAAAAAAAAAAGGTTTTTCTGCCACAGAGGGGAAGCACCGATTCATCACATGGCCCATTTTAACTCTAATAATATAATTTATAGAATCATTAACTTTTGAAATTTTGTTAAATGTTATCCATACTAATAGATATTTAAAATGTTATGCTTATTCTGTCTGACATCACTTAAAATGCATTTTTTAAAACACTGCCATGAGGTAGAAGATAAGGAATGCACAAAAGAATATCTTCAAAATATGAAACTCTGTTTTATATAATTAACCCCGAGAGAGAAGTAAGAAAGGTTACAGCCTTAAGCTGGTAGACTGACTACTGTTAAAATATTACACTTACCTGAAAGAAATTTCTTATATTTGAAATTGCCCTTTTTTCCCAGTTTAAGGTATTATATAAAAAGGACAATACACTTTCTAAAATACTCATAAAGATCACGTACAATAGCCTCTCTTAGTCTTCATATTTTACTTTACCATGTTGCTCTAAATTACCTCAACTGAGACACAGGTCCTTTCCACTTGAATAACTGATTAGATATCAATATAGAGGTTAAAAATCTTTCTAGCATAAGAAGCAAGATAAAATGATTCACATTTAAAATAATGTACTTTTCATAAAACTAGCAGCACTTCATTCTACCAGGATATACAAATTTGGCTTCATTGACTGGTCAGAAACAAAGGAAAATGTATGTGGGTCCTTGTACAAGGGAAATGTGAGGCTAGAAGTGTTCTCTGAGAACTAACTATTTCCACATTAGGTGGTGTGTGAAACTACTGGAATGTCAATTTCGATGGCAGAGAGGCGGGAGCGTGCTGAATAGGGCTGTGAGTAGGTATGCATACTGGGAGGATGGGAGTACAGTGGCTGCCAGAACGGAGAAGGCAAAGATTTGCATGCACAGTACCAAATAAACAACAGAAGGGAAGTCATATACAGGCCCCCAGCACTAGCCATAGTGACATACACTGCGTAGTCAAATGTAAAGACTGGCTCAAACTTCTTGTTCAGATGAATGTTATAAAAGATGACCCAGATGGAAGGGGAGAGGCTCACAGTACCTGCCAGGAAAAACAGCAGCCCGGCCACCAGGTGGCAGCCTGCACTATTGACCAGGCACTTGGCCAGTTTGATGTTGGGCACTGAGGACCTGAAGGCCGTGTTGCACATTCCAATCAGGCAGAGCAGCAGGGCACCCATCGCAATCAGGATGCTGAGAGGCAGGGCAAACTGGAGGACCCGCAAGTCCAGCTGGTCAACTGATGAGTACCAAGTAGTATCATACATCAGGCAGTCACTGCTCCCATCATATCGGGCACACTTCACCCACAGGCCAGTGTACACAGTCAGATTCTTCTCGTTTCTGTTGAATGTGATCAGTCGTAATTTCCTCCAGTTGGGAAGCAGAGTCCCCGCAAAGAGGCCTGCTACCGAGGCGATTCCACACAGGAAGGAGAGGACTGTGGCTGCATGGACATCCCGACAGCCCATGGCAGGCAGGCTTGTGCAGTACTGTCAGTCAGACTGGGGGGTGACACACAAGAGGACACATCATGAGGGGACAATAGGAGAGCATAGCAGGAAGGGTGGTGCTAATTGGCAGCACAACTAATGACGTCAATGCAAAGAGGGAAAGTCTGTCCCTGTTTCCTGTATACAATATGAAGGCATATAAACACATGTGCATGTGATAGCAGAGCACAGGAGCACTCACCTATTGGTTGCCAGTGGCTGCGTCAGAGAACAACCAAAGATCTGAGGTCATTGTGCATGAGTATTTTATTTCCCAGCAAATCAGAGGAACAATCAAAATACTTTCAAATCCTCTTAACATTACATATGAGTCTCTCAACTGTCAATAATCACTCATTCAACACACATCTACCAAATACTTTCCTGTGTCAGCCACTCAAATATACAGAGTCAGAGCACTCATCAACCATCAACAACAAACACCACAAATTCAGCCTCCAATGCTCATGTGAATGTAAAATGAAACGAGCATGAAGCTGAGGTGAAGGTGGCTCAGAAAAGACAAATATGTAAGAAAAGAAGGATCATAGGACAGGAAAACTGGCTGAGGGAGGACCCTGACTAGGTTCCAATCCCCACTTCCTCACTTACTAGCCAAGTGACCTTGGGTCAGCTATAGAACTCTGTGATTCCTTCTCCTCATCTGTAATATGAGAAAAATTAACAGTACCTGGCTTACAGAGTTAAGTATTCAGTGAGTTAATATACTGTTCACTGCTTAAAACATGTTTGGCACGCTCTAAGAACAATTCAAATGTTAACTACTTCTTAGCACTCAGTGACCAGCTCAGTGCCTGGCACATTGGAGCAGTTTAAAGAACACTGCTGAATAAATGTTATGTAAGAAAAACCAACATCTCATTCCTATATACTAGCATACTAGATAATTACAAAATGTAAATGAACTCTCCAGTGAGTTAGTCAAATGAAAAGAAGAGAACAAAGATACCTGAAATGATTCTGTTCAACTACTTCCTGGCTGATTCAAGATGACTTGCATGCTTTTCAAGTTATTACACTTGTGGTTATTGGTTATTATACCATTACTGCTCATATAAGATGAAAGCACAAATTCCTGAAGTAATGACAACCTATCTCTATTAACACTATTGTAAGAAAAAGAAAAAAGTAGCCAGGCTTTTCTTTCATTCCAAATTAAAAGGCTGTGTTCTTTTTCTGCATGTGACAAAGTATAAAGACCAGTATCTAGTTTGGCTTTAATTTAAGAGTTTGAAATGCACTCTCCAAACACCACTCAAGTGTGTTTTCTCTGCCTTCTATCACTCCCCCAATGAGGCAACACAACAGACCAATAAAGTAGTACATTTACTTTTTTTAGTCGGATGATGAAGGAAAAAGGTTGAGAATATTATTGTTTCTGAATACAGTATGTGTTCAGAGTACCTATGACCCTCTGCAAAGTCAAATATTATCTGCTGTGATGGTGGAATAGCATTTCCAGGAGTTCAGGGACCAGAAAGAAGATCAAAATGCTAAACTGGGTTAGGATTTGATCAAAATGTGTCTGAATGGGAAGGTACATTTTTTTTCTTTAGAAAACAACATATTTGCATATTTAATCTGGTCATGTAAACTAAGAATAATTTTACTAGCAGAAAATATATAGGTATATGCATCCCTATATAACTGTACAATATAAAATCACTTTAAGTACAAGTGAACCATATTTCAAAGTCCTCAAGTTAGGCATAGATTTAGGTTTTTCCATTAATATTAATTTGCTACTTGTTTATCATGTTGTCTTCTGTCAATATTACCAGGAGTAGCAATTACTTACAAATATATTGTTTACAGATGAAAACAAAGGAATTGTAGTCGTAATTTATATTTTTCATGCAAAATAGGGAGAAAAACTATCTTGCTTAATTTTAGCAACCAACCACCTTGTTGTTCAGGTTTGAGGATGTTTATGCTGGAAAAGGCTACTAATGATGTCAACCTCCAAAATGTGGCTTCTTACTAGTTTTTGCTCACTTACCTGTCTCCCCCCATATGCTGTTAGCAACCTGTACAGTGCCTAGCATGTAAATCATTCTAGGAATATTTGAATAAATGAATACTGGCACTGTTCCAAGACCATAGTAACTCACAAAGGTAGGCTACTGATAATGCAGAACTGGACAAAGAAGTAGCTATTACCAAGTAGTAATTCATTCAATCAATCAATTCATTCAACTCGGGTATTTACTGAGTATCCAGCACATGCAAAATACTGTAAGGCCCTGGAACAACTGAGGATACTAAGGTCTGGAACCTGCTCCAATATGTTAACAATCAAAGTGAGGGAAAGAATATGCTGTTCTATGAGGAGTCAATTATGCTGAGAGTGAATCAACTATATAATTACTATATGTTAAAGGGTAATTGTTAAATATCAAGCAGAGTGAACCAGTAAGGTATCTGTTTATAAAAAATGTATCATCCAGGGTTAGAGAAAGACTAAGCAATGAAAGAGAATGATGATTTGATTAAAGCTGTGAAGACATAAGAAAAAGGTTCCCTCTCTTTCTCTCAAAGCTTCAGAACTCCTTTAGACAATGTATTCACAGTTCTAACCCAATCATAAATTCCCTCTTGCTTTCAGAGATAGAGGTAAAAACTTGGGAGTATCAATAAAATTGAGACTTCTCCAATCAAGCTGCCTTGTACCACTAATTCCTACAATGAAAAGGGGATTAGAAACAAGATCGGAATGAATGACTTTATTATTATAAATAAACTCCTGTAAGTCTTAGATTATAGACTATCAAATGACACTAATGAGCAGAGATAGGTCAATATTTACTTCAGAATCAAGGGTTACTGAAGCATCATTAGCTCAGATCCCAGAGACTGACTGAAAGTTCTAATTTACACAGCCAACAAGGATACCATGACATTTCTTCAGAAGGGAAATACTATTAACCTCAATTCTTTAGCTAATTTCAATCTCAGTACTGGAATTAATGTCCTTCCTCTTTATAACCTTCTCTGGCTACTTTCCTTATGACCTGTTCTTAACTCCACATCTGCATGATCTGGTAAGTCATGTATCTCACTAGAGGGATGAGGAATCATTTCATAGGGAGATCGCATACAGTTAGTGATTTAAAACTGAAAATAATGCTGATTCTCAGATTAGTATTTGTTCATATTAAGAGGGTGAAAGATCTCTACTCTTGTCCCACACCAATTAATTTTTAACCCAAAATAATTGTTTCAGATGCAAATCTGATTATTTCACTATATTTCTTTTTTTCTTTCTTTTATTTTAAAGATTTTCTTTTTAAGTAATTTCTATAGCCATTGTAGGGCTCAAGCCCATAATCTGGAGATCAAGAGTTGCATGCTTTACCAGCTGAGCCAGCCAGTTGCCCCTCACTACATCTCTTACTTTCAGTGCCTTCCTATTTCCCTCGGAATACAGTTTCTAAATTTCAGAACTTTTCCATGGCTCCCAAAGATTCAAATCCCACCATCAGTTCCTATCAAATTCAAATTCTCAATCTCCTTATGTGTCACTCTCCCATCTAACATGTTACAGACTAAGTAGCCATATTGCTTTTTTCCTAACTTTTCAAATTTTGTAGTTTTATATTTGGCTAAGGACTTTACTTCATGCTATTTTTCCTTCTAGAACTTTAATTCCATTCTACTCTTTGCTTACCTAAAAGGTATTTATTTTTCTAATTTTCAGGGAGGCTGGCCCTAAACCTGTTCTCTCCTCCCTTATTCTTAACCTTCCCCCAGCCCTGGTTATACACTCTGAATTCACCTTTTTACCTTCTCTTTGGGAGCAGTGATTATGCCTATAATTCCTTGTTTAGTATTTATCTTTCTCACTAGACTGAATTCCAGGATGAAAGAGAGCCTTCTCTTTTATTCACTGTGTCCCACACTGATACACAGAAGGCACTTGATATGTTAGATATTTGAACAAACAAACAAATGTAAGGTCCAAATGGGTATGGTCAGGATCCAGAGAGAAAGTTACAAATCTGCCCTGTTATCAGTTTCTTTCTTTTCCTTCTTTCCTGCTTTCTTTCTTATTCATTCATTCATTCATTCATTCATTCATTCATTCATTCATATCCTGTGTTTGGCAGCCTCCAAGTTGCTTCTAGACCATGCCCTCCACTTTCCATTCATTACTAGCCAGTCTCTCCCATTATTTAAAACAAAGTTCATTTTCTTCCCCTAAAACAGTCCCCTAAAAATGAGACCATTCCCAAGTATTTACATAAAGACTATTCTTCCGAGAAAATACGTAACTAAGTTTGGCAACACTAGTTAACTTTCACAGTGGCAAGGAGTCAATCAGTTATACTTGTGCTGATTCTCATGCTTTCAACTCAATAGGTTTGTTACTACTGGATATACTCCCTCTTTTTATTAACAGGTTAATAGATCAAATTAATTTCTGTTTATCCAAACAATACTATTTATAGAGCAAAACAATTTATTATATTTGTATTTGTATTTTCTTTTTAATATAGCAATGGAGAAAAAAGATAAACATCTTTTTGCCATATGAAAATCTCTTTTTGGAACTGTAGAAAATGTGCCAGGTTAAGAATACACTAACAAATCTAAGTAGCATTCTTGAACACAAACTAGGCAAGAGCCTTAAGCTGGGTCAGATATACAGATATCTGGGCTTGTTTTGAGTGGCAACTTGATATTATAGCCCAGGCAATCAAAGACCCAAATGCCAGTCACAACCTACCATTTACACACTGGGCAAGGCATCCATGTCCTCTGAACCTCAAATATCTCATCTGTAAAATGTTCCCCAAGGTATGTGTAAGATCATGAATAGTAAAGCCCTTTGTAAAACAGAACATGGTCAGAAATTTAAGTTTATAATGATTATTAGCAGGCTTGTTTATTTTCTTTAGCTAGGAATGTGCTTTTCTTCTGGATCTCAGCAATCAATCACAGATGATTACAGCCATGTAACAATAATAACAGAGCATTCTCTATGGCGTAGTTACTGACCAAATCAAATAAGCACTCTGTTTCAAAACAAGCACTTCACATTTGTCATCTATCTATTTCATGGTGATTTTTAGAAGTAGATGGATAAAATTTGGTACACAGTTAAAGGTTATCAAATATGTCATTTTCAAATAAAAATGTTTTAAAAAAGATACCTGTCCTGTGGTTTTGAATAGCATTCAAAGAAGTCTGAGGCAGGAATAATACCTAACAGCTTTAGGAATTCACAGACCCACCACTGTGTAATTTTTTCAGGGATAATCTGGAATAGTTACATGAGAAGACATGTGTTAACAGCAAATACATTACTTCTTGATGGTAAGATGAGCAGTCCCTTTTACCTGTAATTGAGTTTTCTTAAAAACTACAGGTTATCAATCACTGCTTTCACAAAGGAGGTCTATCATAAAACTTCATTTTCTTGAACAAGAGAAAAACATGACATCTGATAATACAGTGGAAAAAGGAAAAGGAGTAAAATCAAAGGATGTACTTACTCTTTGAGATACTTGACAGGTCTAAATCAACTTTAATCAACTTAGAAGAAATATATGCACATCTGAATAGACAGAAGAGATGATTGGGCCTAAAGAAATAGGAAAAATGTCCTAAATAAATATAGTACTTCTTTAAATTATACGTGTGTGTGTATACACACACGCATAAACACACATACACACACATAATGGGTTTTTTAGATTCTATCCAGGACGAATAAGGAGACCCAAGGAAACACTGTGCAGTTAGTTGTCTTGGAAGTAAAACAAATTCATTGTTTCTTTTGTACTTTTTAGAAGGATATGGTTAACAAAACTAGGCTAAGTTGATCTGTACTGTGCGTCCTAAAATTTGCAACTAGAATGCTTTTTTGAGTTTACTGTTCCACCAATGGCTCAATGTGCCATTTAAATATGTTTCCACAGATCTATTTTAACCATCAACCACTTCCTTTTCAAGTACTATTTATCTCAATAGGTAGGATGAGGATGCAAACTTATAAACGCCAGAGAACTTCCTGGATTAAGGCATTTATCACTGGCCCCATTATTATGCAGAATGTCGTCCTCAACAGTCTCCCCAGAAGAGATTTCAAATTATGATTTTTTTTTCTTTTCTAAATGTATGTTTCTTAAGTTGGTATCACGCATAACTGGTCACTCCCAATTAAGGGAAAATTGTTTTACAATTAAAAACTCACACTAGGATCCCTGAGCTTTCGTTCTAAGTGGGGTTACCAAGTCTGGCCTGCCTCTAACGTGGTAACCGGCGCCTTCCAAGACCGATTACACACAGCTTGGGCTTCAGAATAAAGCAAACCAAGCTTCCAGCGCAACCCGCACTCCCCTTCCTCGCCTTTCCTTTCCTTCGAGCCCTGTCCTTAGGAGCACCAGAGCTAGCCGAAAGAAAGGGGGAAACAGCGGGGGGAGCTCTCCTGGTCAGAGCCAATCGAAAGAGACCGCAACAGTGACTGTTACCGCTCTCGGAACAAGCCCACCCCTGCAACACTGAGTGGGTTTGAACCGCGAGCAGGTCATCATTACACAACCAGCTGGTGATTCAAAAATAGCAACCCGCAGCTCCACACCGCACACTCCGCCGGCCAAGCCCAAACCCTCGGCTGCTCCTGCAAGACATCTCGACATTTCCATACTCCTGTGTACACAATTTTTTAAAGCCTTATCAAATATCTCCTCATTCAATTTTCATGTCCACTGACGTGGTCAGCAGTTTTCAGTGTCCCTGATTCCCTTCGATTTAGCTATTTTACACAAAATCCTCAACGACTTACGCAAAAGACCTCCAAATCAGATTCTTGACCACACCTACCTGTTCCTCACATCCAAGACATTTCACTCTCCCACACTGAGGAGCTTCTTAGAGCGTCTCCCTCTCAGCTTCCCAGGAAGTGCGTTCCTAGCGAGCCGCCCCGGAGGCTTCTGGGAGCGTAGTCAGGTTTTCCCGAGGCTCTATTCAGGAATGCCCTGGATAACACGGAGACTACAATTCCCAGAATTCACTGGGCCGGGGCTGCAGGCAACATCCTGCGATCGCCTCCTGCCTTTCTCCCGCACCTCCCGCCTCCTTACTCCGGTTGCAGCGTTAGCTCCATCCAGATTTGGGTTACAGGTGTTTAAAAAAAAAAAAAAAAAAGTTAAACGAAATAAAACTAAAAATGGTTTGGAGTTGGATACCCAAGTAAATATTTCCTACTAAATGTGATCTCCCCCTAAGGTTTGTTAACAAAAATGCTTAAATACTTTTTTCCGCAAAGCATTTACCAAGGCGCAAAGTAGGAAAGCTCAAACTCTAGAATTGATTTTGAAAATGTTCAAAGATACAGAGAACTTGAAGAGTACAATGAACACCCATATGCTCACTTTCTGGATTCAACAACTATCCACATTTGCCACATTTATCTTATCTCCACTTATGTTGTGATCACTAAGGTGATAGGCATCATGACACTTCAGCATCCTTAGTTTTAAATATTTAAGAACATATTTAACTGCCTACTTTAATATGGGGTTTTGCTACATATTAGTTGGGTGGCCTTGGGCAAGTTACCTTTCTGAGGTTATCTGTAATGAGGATAATAAGATTACCTCCATCATTGAATTGTCTTGAAAATTAAGGAACTATATACAGGCAAAGCGCTGAGCACATAACTAGCTATTAGATATTTAAAATAACTTTACTCTTGTGCACAATTTCAACTATTCTGTCCTTTTCTTTGTGGCTTCTCCTAAATATGAAGTACTTTGTTAGTGAATATTGGAATTAAAGTAAAGATTTCAGAAGTCTTATATAGGACTGATGCATTTTACATATATAACGGATGTGGAAGTGTCACGATGCATACTAATTTCAAATGGCCACACACAGAGATAAAGTAAATGTGGCAAATGTTGATAATTCTTGAATTAGAGGAAGTTAATTCTTGAATTCTTGAGAGGAAGTGTATGGGTGTGTTCATTTACTGTTCCAACTCTGTATCTTTAAAAATTTTTCAAGATAAAAGTTTGATAAAAAGCATCACATTTTAAACAAAAGTAGAGGGTTATATCCCTCCTTATCCACTCTGCCCCTGTACTTAACTTGGGCAAGTTAAGTAGCCTTTTTCTGGCTCAGGGTCTTACCTGTAGTTTAAAAAAAAAAAAAAAAAGTAAGGATTAAGTGAGTTACTACTATAGAGAAGTTTACAACAGTGTCTGACGTTTTTACCATTTTTCTTTTTGTGTTGCTCGAGGAACTTTTTTATTAGTGATGGAAAACACCTTTTCATCTTCCATACTGCTTCAGAAGATGGATAGAGTTATCTAAGTTCTGAAGCAATCCAATCCCCAAACTAGACTTAGAAATGTAATTATGAGAAAGAAAGATTGGGGGTAAAAGGATCTCTGAGCTCAGGCCAATCAGATGGATGATGGCAATATGACACAGCACATCTCACTTCTTTGCTCTGAATTTCAATTCTTTCATCTATAAAACTGAATTGAATCCAATAACTGTGTACAAAATCATTTTATAATTTGGTTCACAATCACAATGAATTAACCTGGTTAGCAGACTTTGGCTGGGATGTATATGTAGTTGATTATAAGGATTTTTAAAAAAAATAACAGCACCAAAAGGAAGGGATGGGCTATTTCTTTCTTTCTTTTTTTTTTTTAAAGATTTTATTTATTTATTCAACAGACAGAGATCACAAGTAGGCAGAGGCAGGCAAAGAGAGAGAGGAGGAAGCAGGCTCCCTGCTGAGCAGAGAGCCCGATGCGGGGCTCGATCCCAGAACCCTGAGATCATGACCTGAGCCGAAGGCAGAGGCCCTAACCCACTGAGCCACCCAGGCGCCCCAGGATGGGCTATTTCTAAACTTACTGATAAGTTCACATCTATGGTTAGCCTGGCCTTTGGTATAGCAAAGATAGAACAAAATACTTATGTACCATAGTGAGACTAGATTTTTGGAATATCATTCTCAGAAGTACTTTAGGTAAGACTTTAGATCAGCAATTAACAATCCTGGCTTTCCATTTTTTCTCAACAGAGGAAACTCATTAAAGAGTAAATCAAATCTTAAAACAAATTCACTGCCTAACACCACCACCAAAATTCTACAAATATTTATTTACTGTATTAGTTTCCTATTGCTGCTGTACCAAATTATCACAAAGTTCAGTGCCTTAAAATAACAACAAATTTATTATTTATTTTACAGTTCTGGTGGCCAGAAACCTGACACAGACCTTACTGGGCTTAACTAAAGGTGCTGATAGGGCTGTATTTTTTCTGTGGGCTTCAGGGTGATTGTTTCCTTGTCTTCTCCAGCTTCAACTGCAGACACCTGCATTCCTTGGCTTATGGCCTCCTTCCATTCCCAAACTCAATAATAGCTGCTCCAATTTTTCAACATCTAAATCATATCACTCTAATATTCTTCTGCATCTCTCTTTCAAGAGCACTTCTGATAACATCAGACCCACTCAGACCACCCCAGGTAATTTCTCTATTTTATGGTCATCTGATGAGTAGCTGTAATATTCCCTTGCCATGTAACAGAATGTATTCACAGAGTCTCGAGATGAGATTTAGGACATCTTTACGGGACCATTATTTTACTTGCCACAGTCACTAATCACTTCTTTCTATTTGAATCCAAGGGTCTCTTTTTGGTTTTCATTCTCTTCTACTTCCTCCAGGTCCACATTGCACAATTGATTGCCTCTTTTTTTCCTAAACTCTGCTTTCTCATTTTTGGAAACACCAACATTTCTACTTCTCTTCTAGTTTACCTGATTTGTTCCCTGTCTGCCTGTTGCTTTCATTTTCTCATCCTTACTCCCCAGTTATCAAAAGGCTCTGTCCTGGGACCTATCAATGAAAACTTAGAGGGCAACCTGTTTTTTTTTTTAATCTCCCCAAATCCACATCTGCCTAAGACTTTCCAAAATTTCAGTACGATTTCTAATTACCCCATATGACTAACTATTATTACCTTAATATTCTCCAAATACAAAATAGTTGTACTGTTTATGTCTTCCATCATTCCTTATTTTGTCAGTGGTTTCCCCTCTTATCTCTTTTTGGTATCTTCTTTATGCCTTTTACTCAAATTAGGAACCACACACTGATTCTTTCTTTGAAATATCCATTTGCCCCTTATTCACTACAAAGAATAGTTACAGTCTATTTAAAGCCCTCACCTTGGGGCGAATGGGTGGCTCAGTCAGTTAATTGTTGGGACTCTTGGTTTTGGCTCAGGTCATGATCTCAAGGTCATAGGATCCAGTCCCACATGGAGCCTCAGTGTGCAGTCTGATTGAGATTCTTTCCCTTTTCCTCTCCCTCCCTCTCCCACCCCCACCACTCACACACATGCTCATGCTCTCTCAAATAAAATCTTAAAAAAAAAAAAAATGAAGCCCTCAACTCTTTACATTAAGATATGTGCAACCATTTCCTTACATAAATATTAATGTCAATTTAAAAATAATAGAGAATACTCAATATTTATTATATTCCAAGGATGTTTTCTATGAAACATCTAATTTAATCACAATAAATCCATATTAATGACAAAGAAATTGAGACACAGAGAGTTTAAATAAGGTGCTTGAAATCAAGAAGTAGTAAGTGAAGGATATTCCCAAAAGGTTACTGTCACCATTCAGAACTCTTCAGATTCAGAGCAGTCTCCTTACTTTGGATTTCTTACTCTAAACGCTTATTGAAGCTATTCCTGAAGTTGGAATGTCTTCCTACTACCCTTTCTGCCCAAATCCTACCTATCTTCCCCCTTGTCTGAATAATTTTATCTTCTGTAAATTATACACATCAACTCCAAATGGAAACTAACTGACACATAATATTCCCTTTTTGTGTGTTAGTCATATCTCACCACAGTATTTCCAAGTCCCCAACTGAAACTCAACAGATACAGATTAATTTAAAAACTTCTGGGGGTGCCTGGGTGGTTCAGTCGGTTGAGTGTCCAATTCTTAGATGTTGGCTCAGGTCATGATCTCGGGGTCTTGAGATCGAGGCTTAAATCAGGCTCCATGCACAGCAGGGAGTCTGCTTGGGATTCTCTCTCTCCCTCGCCCTCTGGCCACCCCCCATGTGCACTCTCTTTCTGAAATAAATAAATACATCTTAAAAGAAAAACCCTCCCCATTTACTATTTTTTGGAGGAACCTACCAAATAAAAAATATTAACTATCTATTAATTGGAAAGTATAGAGAGAAAAATAAGTAAATGTTACAGGAAGAATGTGTTCCTCAAAAATTCCAATGCTGGAATCCTAACTCTTTCAATATACCTCAGGATGTAACCTTATTTGGAGACAGGGTTTTTATAAAGCTAATCAAGTTAAAAAGAGGTCATTAGCGAGACTTAATCCAACAGGACATTTCCTTATGAAAAGGAAAAACTTGGAGACACACACACACACACAGAATACCATGTGAAGAAGAAGGCAGAAACTGGGGTGCTGCTTCTACAAGCCAAGGAACACTGCAAACCACTAGAAGCTAGGTAGGTGACACGGAAGAGAATCTCTCTCAACAGCCCTCAGAAAGGACCACCTCTGTCAGCATCTTCATCTCCTACTTCTAGTTTCCAGAATTGTGACACAATATATTTCTGTTGTTCAGTTTGTGGTACTTTTTAAAGGTAGCCTTAGCAAACTAATACAGGAAATAAGGGAAGAAGGTTCTGGATAACCAAGCAGTGAGCTGTTACTTTAAAAATGGTTGGGACTTTGTTGTCTCCTATATAAGAGGAAGGGTGACCACACGTTTCCAGTATTCTTTAATAAAGTGACTAGTGAATAAGGGGAAGGAGGGAAGGAAAGTGTACAAAAAAATTGGCTTAAAGCAGGATAACTGAAGGCTTTTGCCTATAATTGCATTCAGGTGTTGTAAATCTTTGTCATGTACCATGTTTATTACCCTCTCCCTCGACCACCACTATTTTTAACCTAGTTTGTTTTTTTTTAAAAGATTTTATTTATTTATTTGACAGAGAGAAATCACAAGTAGACGGAGAAGCAGGCAGAGAGAGAGAGAGGGAAGCAGGCTCCCTGCCAAGCAGAGAGCCCGATGCGGGACTCGATCCCAGGACCCTGAGATCATGACCTGAGCCAAAGGCAGCGGCTCAACCCACTGAGCCACCCAGGCGCCCCTTTAACCTAGTTTTTACAGATAAACCTGTATGTTAAACTTTTGATGAATGTGTTACAAATTTGGAATTATGACATTAGTGATTCTTTAAAGCAGCTGAGTTTTTCTGATTTCTATTTTTATAAGAAAGGCCATGTGTGCACATTATATTGCTCTTATAACTTCTCTTGACCTCAAGGTAGCACCAGTTCATATTAAGATTTGTTTTTGAAACTGAGCCTCAAGTATTTTATAGTACTCTTATTTCTCCCCCTTAGGATTTTGTTGACCAGAGGCTTTTACTTATTGTCACTCAATCACGTGGCAAATCCACTGAAATCCGGAAGCTTCTACTCAATGCCTGCTCTTGATTTAAAGTTTTCCAATCTCCCTCAATTTGCAGCAAACCATATACAAATAAAACTGAAGGCACATTTTAGATTTATTATCATATTCTTTTTCTTGGGGCTGGGTGGCTCAGTTGGTTGGGTGACTGACTGCCTTTGGTTCAGATCACGATCCCAGAGTCCTGGGATCAAGCTCCGAATCAGACTCCTTGCTCAGCGAGGAGCCTGCTTCTCCCTCTGCCTGCCGCTCCCCCTGCTTGTGGACTCTCTCTGGCTCTCTATCTCTCTCTGAAAAATAAATAAAAAAATAAAAGAAATCCGTATCCTTTTTCTTAAGAAAATTACACCATGGTCTTCTTAGAGCCTCTCATACTGGAATAATACCAGTAATAATGTCTGATAACAAATAAGAAAATGAATAGCACTGGTCAGAAGATATTGGCAGCTTCAGAAAAATATGTTAAAATATGTGCCACTGGGGTGCCTGGGTGACTCAGTCATTAAGCATCTGCCTTCGGCTCAGGTCATGATCCGAGGATCCTGGAATTGAGCCCCACATTGGGCTCTCTGCTCAGCAGAAAGCCTGTTTCTCCCTCTCAAACTGCCCCTGCAGTTTGTCTCTTCCCCTCTCAAATAAATAAATAAATAAATTTTAAAAAAATAAATAAATAAATTTAAAAAAAAATTTTTTTTAAAAAGTGCCATGAACAAAGGAAGTTTTGTCCTTTCCTTTCAATTTCAATCACTTAAGTTTAAAAAACAAATAGAAAAAGCTCCAACTTTGGCATATATTGCTCCAAAATTACTTATATTATAAACTACATTTGCTGTTCTTCAAATTCTAAGTATTTTAAAAGTATTTTTAAGTATAATTCAAATTCTAAGTATTTCAGAGGATAGGATTCAAATAATAGCTAGGCTTCGCATAGCTTAGTATCTGGGGCAACCCAATGAAATTTAATTTCTATTATAAAGACATTAATAATATACACAAAGGTGACTGATTGCTTCCCCTGAAGTCTTCCAAGTACCCAACAACTATTAATTAAGCAACAGTCATAAAATAGGAAACAGTAAAAGTACAAAAATTAGAATTGCCTAAAAGTAATGATTGGTTATGGTCAGAAATGGTAGCTGAAACTGCCCTTGGCTTCTTCACACATCTGACAGCCAGCTGAGGCAATAACCCACATCACTCCTGAATTATCCACAGAGAAATACTACAACTCTCCAACATACATGCTTTTCTTTCTTTTCTCTTTCCTTTTCTTATTCCTATCACCTACTTGATTTTGCTTTTCCTTCAACTGGCTTATGACACCCACTTAATGCTAAGAGACTTCTCTGATACTTTCCTTCTCCCTGCCAAACTCTAGTCACAAAAAACCCCAAAACCAAAAACCAAAACAAACAAAAAACCCCAAACAAAATGCTTCTCTGACATAGCTGTTTAAGAAAAGAAATAAATTTTTCGTTATTATTTAACTCTGCAGTTAATATTACAGCATGTTGTCTGCCAACATTTGTTAACTAAGTTTATCTAAATGGCTTAATTCCCAAGGAATAAGCTCTTGTAAGGCAAAGGTATTTTTAAAATTACAAAATATAGTACACTCCCCCCAAAAGTTAAAAACACTCAAAACAGGGGTGCCTGGGTGGCTCAGTCAGTTGAGCCTGCCTTTGGCTCAGGTCACGATCCCGGGGTCCTTGGATGGAGCATTGCTTTGGGTGCCCTGCTCAGCTGGGAGCCAGCTTCTCCATCTCCCTCTGCCCCTCTCCTCTCCACTCCTTCTTGTTCTCTCAAATAAAAAAAACAAAAAACCCCAAACATCCATTCACCTAATAGTAAATGATCACAGGCAATATAGTTTGTAGTTTTTTTTTTCATTTTTGCTGAATTTTTATTTTTTTTTTTTATTAATAAATAAGTATTACGGGATGCCTGGGTGGCTCAGTTGGTTAAGCAGGTGCCTTCGGCTCAGGTCATGATCCCAGCGTCCTGGGATCGAGTCCCACATCGGGCTCCTTGCTTGGCAGGGAGCCTGCTTCTCCCTCTGCCTTTGCCTGCCATTCTGTCTGCCTGTGCTTGCTCTCTCTCCCTCTCTCTCTAATAAATAAATAAAATCTTTAAAAGATAAATAAATAAATATTACTTGTTTCAGGGGTACAGGTCTGTGATTTATCAGTCTTAACACAATTCACAGCACCAAAAATATGGAACGCTTCACGAATCTGCATGTCATCCTTGTGCACGGGCCATGCTAATCTTCTCTGTATCATTCCAGTTTTCGTATATGTGCTGTTGAAGCGAGCACAATATACTGTGTGTTGAAAAGAGATATTTATGAACAACCCAGTACATTGCCCAGCATATGAAAACATTACTGTGTTAGATATTACGATTACTAGCACAGACCACGTACTCATTTCTCAATTTGTTTCACTTGTCTATCTGTAAGGAGAGACAGATTTAAATTAAATTTGAGATACTCAAAGGTTTAAAAATATACTTCAAATTCAACTCACAACTTGGTCTTCAAACAAAATGTTTCCATATTTTTGAAATAAGATGTCTTCTGTGTAAGGTTTACAATTTAAACCACTGCTAACTTTCATTTCATTTTTTAGCTATAGTTTGTAAGCTAACTTATGCTGCTGCTTTGAAACATTTAAAAAATTTATTATGCATATGCATTTTTAACAAAAATAGCTGTCACTTATTACTTATCTATTTATTTATTTAAAGTAAGCTTTGTATCTAATGTGGGGCTTTGACCCACGACCCTTAGATCAAGAGTCGCATGTTCTATTGACTGAGCCAGTCAGGCACCAGAAACATTATTTTTAATGTAACTTAATGATATTACAAATTTCTAGAGGGAGCTTACCTTTGTTAACTATTTTTTTTTTTATCTGAGCTCTGCAAACCCTATGAAACTACTTAGAAAAAATACTCCATGTGTTTATGTACATGTTGGCAAGAAAAGAAATCTTTAGCTTTCATTAACTTTCTCAAAAGAATATCTGTACTCCATCCTCCCAAAGCAAACAATGAGCTAAGACATACAACTTTACAAGAAAACTAACTAGATAAAACCTAAAATAAATACCCTTGACCTGATTTTTCCCATTATGAAGATTCCCCCCAATTAGATAATACATGTTTACCACTTAAAAGAAAACATTAGGGGATCCAGAGTGGCTCAGTAGGGTTAAGCGGCTGACTCTTGATTTTGGATCAAGCCATGATCTCTGGGTTATGAGACAGAGCCCCACACAGGGCTTTGCCCTCAGTGCAGAGTCTGCTTGTTCTTTCTCCCTCTCCTTCTACCCCTCTCCCCACCCAGGCTCACTCGCGCTAAAATAAATAAATAAAATCCAAACAAAAACATTAATTTTCTATAAAGTTCATTTTGCAATGATATGAATAATATGGATATATATTGCAAAAATAACAATATATTTTGGGAAAATTTTTATTCATAGGTAAAATCTTCAAAGCACGAATCCAGCTTCACAGTATAATACACTTAATACTTGACAGTATCTGGCTTGTAATTCATGATGGTAAATCAATCTGACACAAGCTCTGCAAGAACTACTGGGACTTGGTAAAAATTTAGTATACGCAGCACACTGATACCTTGGCTATTCAGTAATATAAAAATTAAGTCTTTCAAAAAGTATATATATTTTGAAAGGTAAAAATGAAAAAAAAACTTGCTTAAGGACAAAATAAATGGCATCTGAGATGTTAATATATTTCAAAATAAATCTTTAAATTCTTAAAATGTATTTTTTGTAAAATAAAAAGGGATCCAGATTTTCTCCTTCTGTTTAGAATAAAAATCAACTATCAACTTTCATTAACTAGAAAATATAAACCATGAAACATTTAGTGAGTTACATAACACAATGCTTTCTTTAGTTGTAGAGTAGTGACCTGACCATTACTAACAAATAGGATGTAATTCCTCTTAATTCTCAGCACATATCTACTATCCTTTGCCACAGCAGAAAACAAGATTATGGTGTCAGAACTTCAGAAATTCACCTGATGAAATTGTCCTCACATTGCTACTTCTATATATTTAGGAAATAATATAAGTTAAGAGAAAAACGATACCTAAGTTATAAACGTAAAACATACCCAAAATGAAACATGATCAGAATGATCAGTACAGATGTTCAAATTCTGAATGCTCTCCTCACTCTTACTTCTTTGCTGTAAAGCAGGACCAGACTATTCTAATCCCCTGCAGTTTCTGCTATTGAATGTGAGGTCCGTAAGGGCAGCAGGTCCTGTCTTCAACACTGTACATGCTGTGCCTTGCACAGTGCCTGACAGATGGGAGATACTCAATAAATACCTGTGCAGTGAAGGAAAAAGAAATAGAAAAAAAGCCATTGATCTGGGGCCCTGAATGGGAGGTGGGAGTGGAGAACAAAAAACAGAACAAATAAAAGTGAAATAATACTTGTAAACACTCATTCACATTGTCACATCAGAAGAAATTTAAGAACTATACTGACATGATTTTTATGTAATACTTATAACCATATGTAAAAGCTTCACTGAGGCTTAAATTCCAAAAAAATTTCTAATAATTTAAAAGCAGCTTTGAAGAATTAATTTTAAAACTCATTAACTTGCTACTATTTGAACAACAACAAAAAAAACCCAACTCAGAAAAGGTTTATATAATGAACTCATTTGAGTAAAAAGATAAATGAATTAAAAAATTCTGCTGGAAATAAGAAATTAACAGTGGTTTTCTCTTGGAAGGATGAGATGGCCCAATGCAGGAAGATGGTTAGTTGTTTTCCTTTATATGCTTTTGGGTGGTTTATGTTTTATTTCCTACAATGAACATATATATTTTATAATAAAACTGATGAAGAGAAAATGTCCAATTTGTATTTCTGAAACACAGAAATTTAGAAATTTTAATATCAATATACTGATGATTGCTAATATTGTTTCAAATCTGTACTTCCTATAACTTCTCTTTACCAAAATATGAAAACAAGACAGATTTGAATTCAAGAAAATGAGACATGTACCAGACTGCTCCAAAGCAGGAAAAAAGATTTATAATTAAGAAAGAAAATTTTCTAAAAGGTGAAAGTATAATCATCTACCTGCTGGTTTCTGTTAAATATTATCAGTGATCTTTATTATTACTGAAAATATGTTAAAATTTAGGGTTTTGAAGTTTTCCCAAAAAGGTAACTATTATATAGTTAGTAGAACCAGGTATACGACAAACTCAAAAACAAACAAAACCTGGTTGCTCATTTGAATAATATTCTAGAGAATGCTCTTCTGTTTATATATATATAAATGATCTCACTAGAGATGTCATAACTACAGGAATATCAGAGGATTTTATTATGGGTAGATTGGCCATAAAATATAAGTTGTCATTTCTAGGTTTTAGTTTTTTATTATCTATACACTTAACTACAAAACAAGAAGGTATGGTTCTTGAATGATGGCATTTATAGCAGAAGGTTAATAATAACTAACCTTCTAAAGAATACATGTCTGTAGAAAAACTTTCAAATGAATATAATTTCAGTATCATTTAAAAATTTTTTTTAATTTAAAAAAATATTTTATTTATTTATTTGACAGAGAGAGACATCACAAGTAGGCAGAGAGGCAGGCAGAGAAAGAGGGGGAAGCAGGCTCCCCTCAGAGCAGAGAGCCCGACACAGGGCTCGATCCCAGGACCCTGAGATCATGACCTGAGCCGAAGGCAGAGGTTTAACCCACTGAATCACCCAGGTGCCCCTCAGTATCATTTTTAATAGATTTAAATTACATCTATCTGGGACTAATAATTTTTTGGTGGTGGCTCACTGTAAGATGTTGTACTGGAAATCTGTAAGTTAAGCAACTGTTTCTTATGATATGCATCATCTTCCTGACTGGCATGTTTATCTAGAGATTTTCTTATATAGTTCTTTAATTCGTCAATTCCTTCTCCTGTAATTGCAGAGATGGGGATGATATGTTGGAACTCCATGGTCTTCTCTGGAATCATGTTTTTTTCAAATAGATGCAGAAAATCTGAAACAAGAAGCACAAAACTAAGCTGATTTTCATTGTCTTTGAAAGTAAATTAAAACTATTTATTAGAGGTTTATGAATCAAGGTACTAAAAACTAGTATTATTCTTTTTTTCCTTCCCTCATTAATAACCTCTCAGAAACTTGTTTTTACAAATGACAATGGCAAGATTCTAAGCACATGATAGGTGCTTAGCAAATATTTTTTGGATGAATATATTTTAAACCAAATTAAGTAAAAATAAAAGACAAATCACTCATGTTCTATTTACAGAAGCAAAAAATTTGCTTTTTCTGGAGGAGCTCAGCGAAGTCAGGCAACACAGATTTTCTAAAAGACATATGTATAAAAATAACATCATTCATGATTGGGATTTTGTCACTTGCCTCAATACACAGGTGGCCTTTAGCTGCCCTAAACTATAGGCTTTAACTACTAAACTACCCTAAACTACAGGCTCTGGCGTTAGGAGCTGTACTAAAATTGAAAGGGGTGGTGGGGACATTTTAATGGGAAATCATTTCAGATGAGTTCAATCTATCACCCCACAGGGGCTGACAGCTATTATATTACTTTTTCCTCTTCCCTGCCTTCAAGACAATGGAAAGGGAGATGGCACATTGATGGGATGGGTTAACATGGGTATGCACTGGAAAGGCTGGACTGAAAGAGACTGGACAAGTAAACATGGAACTTCATTTGTGAGATTCGAACATCCTCAAGGAAGTCCATAGATGTTAACTCAGGAATTATCACTGAGGGCACTGTATTTTGTTTTATGACAGACCAAAATAGCACAAACTCTTGAGTTACTCTCCCTTTTGACACCTCCTCTGTAAATTTCCTTTTCTGCAAGACCAACTAGCAAATAGATCTAATGACCTCATAAAGCAAGTGACATTATTATAGAATAAAGAGTACTCAGTATTATATCCTGAAAGTAATTTATTAACTCGAGGACAGCTCCAATACGTAAATTATGCAGGGGAAAGATTTCTGTAAGGAAGAAAGGATCTTCTGGTGCTGTGTGATAGCCCCAGTATACTATAACTTATTTTCCCCATTTCTGTAGAAGGATAAAAACAGGGAATTAGTACCATTTAAAAACATATTAGCCACCTTCTATCCATCTGACTTTTTCTCCTCTACTAGATTCAGAAAAATGAAAGCATCATTACTGTAGGATAGGAAGTGTTCTGCAAAGGTCAATATTCAAAACTATGGAGAGTCCCTTTAAGTTCCTTTACACGAAGTGGTCCATTTGGGAACAAATTTCAAACAAATAAATCCTTTTGCAACAACGGCATTATTATTCTATGTCACACATATGTAGGTACATAAGTTCTTTTTAGAAAATTAGGAGTCTTCAGGGTACTTTGCTGGCATTGCAAAGATACATACCTCTTTAGAACTACTTGCTCTGGTTTTAAATTTTTAGTGTATTAGGGGAATGAAGGTCTAGAACTTGTGAAGTATGTTAAAGTAAAAGAATTTAAAGGTAGATGCTGACTTTCTTCTCTTCTGATCCAACTCCCATTAACTCTTTAAAGGCCTAGTTTAAATTTCACTTCTTTATGAAGCCCGACTTTTCCTTTTGTCTCTGCTAACTTACTGTCCATATCACAGTTCTGAAACTTGATAAGTATTATGTTACAATGTTATTTAAAGTTTCATATTAATGTGTTCTTTCTTCAAACATAATTTTTTTTAAGAGTAGCAATTATCAGTTTTCTTTTGCATTGATTACACCACTTAGCACTTTCTGCACGCAATAGGTAATCACTAAATTGGCATTAAATGAACAAATGGGTTTACCTTTAGGATTTTGGAGTTGATTCATCAGTACATGGTATTTATCCTGAGCACCTGGCAAGTCCATTTTATTAACTGCCAGAAGTGCAGGTTTTGTCTGAAGTTCCTCTTTGTACAACTCCAATTCCTTCCAAAAAAAAAAAAAAAAGAAAACCAGGTAATTTTATTAAAATAAATATATAGATTACCTATTTGGTAATATCTTTCTTTACTTTGTAGGCCTGGGTAATCTAGAGCCCACTGACATTTCTGAAATTCAATAAACCTCAACGACCACAAAATTAAATGACAAAGAAAATTCATAAAATGCTCACTGGTTAGGTCACATGTTAATATATTTTAATTCAAATGACATCTTAGAG
Source organism: Neogale vison (assembly GCF_020171115.1). Classification (NCBI taxonomy): domain Eukaryota; kingdom Metazoa; phylum Chordata; class Mammalia; order Carnivora; family Mustelidae; genus Neogale; species Neogale vison. Next base: position 158,131,010 of record NC_058094.1, on the reverse strand, counting down.
ACATAGTGATTTGTACATAGGACCAAATACAGATATCTAGACTTCTATTAAGCACACTGATAAAATTCATAAGTAAATAGTAACAGTCTAATGCTATATTTATATTATTCTTAGAAAAAGTAAATGACCATAAATTAGGAAATGGTTTCTTAGCTGTGACAGCAATGCACAAGCAAAAGACAAAAATAGACAAAAAGAACTTCATTAAAATATAAACCTTTTTGCTTCAAATAATATAAAGAAAATGAAGAAAAGGGCACCTGCATGGCTCAATGGGTAAGAATCTGCCTCTGGCTAAGGTCATGATCTCAGGTTCCTGGGATGGAGCCTCCTGTCAGCCTCCCTGCTCAGCGGGGAGTCTGTTTCTCCCTCTCCCTTTGCCCCTTCCCCTGCTCATGCACTCACTCTCTCTGAAATAAATAAATAAAATCTTAAAAACAAACAAACAACAAAAGTGAAGACAAAAGAAATGGGAGAAATATTTACAAGACATGTACCTGATAAGGGACTTGTATCCAAAATATACAGAACTCTTACAACTCAACAATAAAAAAAAAGATAAGTAACCCAACTTAAAAAATGCACCAAGAATGTGAACAGACTTTCTTCAAAGACATAAAAATGGCTGATAAACACATGAAAGGATGCTCAACATCATTAGTCACTAGAGAAATGCAGGTCAAAACCATAATGAAATACCACCTCACTTACTAGTATAACTAAAAATAAAAAACATAGACAAAGGAACAAGTTTTGGCATTCTTGTAGAAAAACTAGAACCCTCACAGACCTTGCTAGTGTGATTACAAAGTAGTACAATGGTTCAGCCACTCTAAAATTCTGGCAGGTCCTCAAAGTGTTAAACATTGACTGACCATATTATCTAGCAATTCTACTCCTAGGTATATATGCCCAAGGGAAATGAAAACATGTCCATATAGAAACCCGTATTCAAATACTCACAGGAAAAAAGTGACAAGGATATAAGATATAAAAAGTTCTGGAGGTAAGCAACAGCATGCTGTGTTAGAGAGAAATCATGTGGCTAAGAATAAAAAGTGAGGCAGGAAGGGCAGAGATGAACTGCTAGGAGCCAACCCTTGCCAGATTCAAAAACCAGAGTTAGACTTCAACCTAACAACAGGGGGGGAATCACTGAAGTGTTTTATTTTTTAAAAAATATTTTATTTATTTATTTGAGCGAGTGAAAGAGAGTACATAATTAGACAGAGTGGCAGGCAGAGGGAGAGGGAGAAACCGGCTCCCCAGTAAGCAGAGAGCCTGATGTGGGGCTTGATCCCAGGACTCCGAGATCATGACCTCAGCCTAAGGCAGAGGCTTAACTGACTGAGCCACCCAGGGACCCCCACTGAAGTATTTTAAGCAAAGAACAAGCATTATCTTGGTTTTTTCACAAATATCACTCTAGCTGCCATATTAAAAAAATATAGAATAGAATAAAAATATAGAACTAGAGAATGGTATTTTTTTTAAGATTTTATTTATTTATTTGACAGACAGAAATCACAAGTAGGCAGAGAGGCAGGCAGAGAGAGAGAGAGAGAGACGGGAAAGCAGGCTCCCCACTGAGCAGAGTGCCAGACGCGGAGCTCAATCCCAGGACCCTGGGACCATGACCTGAGCTGAAGACAGAGGCTTTATCCCATGAGCCACCCGGGCACCCCTAGAGAATGGTATTATAATAGCATTGTGTGGTGACAGATGGAAGGTACACTTGTGGAGAACATAGCATGATGTATATAGAGTTACTGAATCACTATGTTGTATACACCTGAAAATACCGTAACTTCGTATGTCAACTACATTTCAATTTTAAAAAATGGACTGGAGAGAAGTGAGACTGGAAGCAATGTGATGACATAGGAATACTTAAAACATTCTAGTGAGGAGGGCTGATGATGATAACAGTGTGGATGAAGACACACAGATGAATTTCAGAGATTTAGGATATGGAACTGATAGGGCTTAATGCAGATGCTGAGAAAGAAAGAAGCGAGACTAACACCCAGGATTCTGGTTTACAAAACCACTAAAGTTCAGTTGTATGCATATTAAGTTTGAGAACGTAATGTGACAGCCAGTGAAAGATATCCATTAGATGGCTGGTCTAAAGCAAGACCAGAAGACGTAGGTATCAGAAAGATCTGGCAGTCATCAGTGTATTAACTGTAACGGAATGCTACCTAAGGAATGAACAGAAAAAAGCAAAAAAATAGACTGAGGGGTGCCTGGGTGGCTTAGTTGGTTAAACATCTGCCTTCGGCTCAGGTCATGAGCCTAGAGTCCCAGGATAAATCCCCACATTAGGCTCCTTACTCATTGGAGAGCCTGCTTCTCCCTCTGCCTCTCACCCCACTCATACTCTCTCTCAAGTAAATAAAATCTTCTTAAAAAAAAAAAATAGACCGAGGGGTGCCTGGGTGGCTCAGTGGGTTAAGCCTCTGCCTTTGACTCAGGTCATGATCTCAGGGTCCTGGGATCTCAGGTCCTGGGAGCATCAGGTTCCCTGCTCAGCGGGGAGCTTGCTTCCCCTCCCCTATCTCTCTGCCTGCTTCTCTGCCTACTTGTGATCTCTCTCTCTGTCAAATAAATAAAAAGAATCTTAAAAAAAAAACACAGACTGAGAAATAGTCTAAAAAGTAGGAATAAAAGTTCAAGCAAGAATAAAGTCTGAGAAGTATGTAATAGAGATTTAAAATAAAGGAGGATTTCATTGGTTTTAATAGGTTGAAGAGTGGGTTAACACAGAACTGGAGAAAGCAAGTTTAGATGATTCTTTGACTTCAAAGCTTCAAAAAGTAGAGGTAGAATATGTATTCATTCTAATTATCTGTTATCTAATACAGTTCTATATGCCTACATGTCAGACCAAATGCAGAACACAGTAAAACAGAAAACCTACTTTTGTAAGCAGTATTATAGTTTCAAAGGCAGTTCTGTATTGAGTTTGGGAAGAAAGCTGAAATCCAGAAATATCGACCTAAAAAAAAGATGGAAAGAGACAGTTTTTGACATAACAACAGCTACAAATTTCTATGTTCTGAAATGTTTAACTTTCTCAAGCTAAAAATAATTTCTCAATCTATACATTGTTAATTCAGTAATTCAAAATGAGTAAGACAAACTGTGGTGTCAAGACAGCCATAATTATTCTGATGAAATTATAATATTAATGAAATAAAAAACTAGTATAGATAAAACAATTTGTATGAGATACAGACAATCTAATATATAGCTCCAACACCATCAATGAAATAGGGAAGAGATACTATATAGTAACATAACAGTATGTTGACAGCCTTAAAGAATTAAACCTTGATAAGTATGGCCAAACTTACATCTGATATAGTAATGCCATCTCCACTCTGTGTTATAAACAAAGATTACTTACCATATTTGACTCCCATTTAAACACTTAGTAGAATAACATGTGATAGTACCTTATCTTTTAATCTTATTATTTTAAAGAATTTCTAGGAAAACTAAACACATTGATTTTCACATTCATTTGAACATTACATTGGTACACATATGACTTACAACAAACAGTAGTTGTTTGGTTCTTTCTATATGCTTGAGGAATTTATGGCCCATTCCTTTGTTCATATGTGCTCCTTCTATTAAACCAGGAAGATCAGCTACTGATATCTAATAAAAAATTAGATGGTTTAATAAAAAAAAATAATTACATCCCCAAATTTTCCTATTTCAAATACAGTTACTAATTTGTGATTATCACTGCATATTTATAAACCAAGATATTAAGAATCAAAACCATTTGTTATCTGAAATTAGAGTCCCATTTTTACTTACTAATCTAACAATCTAAGAATTCTAGGGATTAGTTTAACATTTATTAATCACATAAGTTCTCTTTAGAATTCCATAGATTATATTGTTCAACATGAACCTGTCACAGAATTTCAACTTTCTGAGTTCTTAAAAGTATAGAGGGATAGTAATTCAGCAGACATAGACTTATAGCTCTGTAGTTTCGAGTTTTAAATTTCATATGTAATTGATTATGTGGCACCACTGTTCCTTTTCTGTTTATGTCCTTCCAGGAGGACTACTGACCATTTTTGAAAAGTAAAGGAGAAAAGGTTCTTTATTTCTAAATTTTATTTTTTAAAAAATATATATTTTTAAAGATTTTTATTATTTATTCAACAGAGAGAGATCACAAGTAGGCAGAGCGGCAGGCAGAGGGAAAAAGGGAAGCAGGCTCCATGCTCAGTGGAGAGCCCGATGGGCTCGATTCCAGGGCCCTGAGATCATAACCTGAGCTGAAGGCAGCTGCTTAACTAACTGAGCCACCCAGGTGCCCCAGGAGAAAAGGTTCTTATATCTCCTTTTTGAAATGGTGTGATTAACTATTAGTCTATATTTGTGGTTTTCAAACCTCACTGCACATTATAAACACCCAGGGATCTTTTATAAAGTAGAGATACCCAGGCCCTACCCCAAGGAATTTGGTTTCAAATCTCCGGCGCCTAGGCTTCATTTATCATTGTTGTTCTGAAGCCATCCAGTTAATTTTAAAGATGTGCAGTAAGGGCTGAGAAGCACTGCTCTTCATACACTGCCCCTGTGGATAGGATTTCACAATTTTATTTATTTTGTAAAAAAGATTTATTTATTTATTTATTTATTTGACAGACAGAGGTTACAAGTAGGCAGAGAGGCAGGCAGAGAGAGAGAGGAGGAAGCAGGCTCCCTGCTGAGCAGAGAGCCCGATACGGGGCTCGATCCCAGGACCGTGGAACCATGACCTGAGCCGAAGGCAGAGGCTTTAACCCACTGAGCCACCCAGGCACCCTGGATTTCACAGTTTTAAAGGAAACTGTGGCTATGTGACAAAGCAGTCATATAGACAAAATACAACAAAGATTTCATGTCCTGAAAACATTTTTTTCATGTCCTAAAATTTTGTTTGCAGGTTCTCCATCTTAGAATTTTGCAACTGAGAATTAAGTTTCCCTTAAAATTTACAATGTTCTCTTTTCCTCTATATATTGTTCTCCATATTCAAATTATTTATAATTTTACTTATTCTATATAATAAAGTTTTAAAAAATTTTTTACTGTTAAATAACTTATATAAATGAATATAAATCTTTTATGTGTCACTGATGTATCATCACCTTAAGTCCATACTTTACATTAGGGTTCACTCTTGGTTTTGTGCATTCTACTGGCTTTGACAAATGTGTATCATCATGTACCCACCATTAGTATCATACAGAATGGTTTCACTGCCCTAAAAATCCTCTGTGCTCTACTGGTCACCCTTTCTTTCCCCTTAATCCTTGGAAACCACTGATCTTTTTGTCATGACCACAGTTTTGCCTTTTTCTAGACTGTGACATAGTTAGAACCATACTGTATGTAGCCTTTTCAGATTGGCTTCTTTCCCTTAGGAATACGCATTTAAGTTCTTCCATGTCTTTTCATGACTTCACAGCTCAATTCTTTTTAGTGTTAGATCATATTCCCTTATTACGACAGTTTATTTATCTATTCATCTACTGAAAAACATCTTGGTAGCTTCCAAGGTTTGGCACTTCTGAACAAGGCTGTTACAAACATCCATGTGCAGGTTTTTGTGTATATGTTGCATTTGTGTAAATACCAAGGAGCATAAATGCTTGTCATACATTATATATTTTAAAAATTTTGTTACTTTCCTTTGTTATTTGTTTTTACTCTAATTATTCAAAAGATCTATAGTTATTCTTTATTAAGGAAAAATAAGTTTTAATAGCTAGACCAGAAACCCTTGCAATTAAAAAAATTTGTTTTAGAAAGAAAAAGTTGGAATAAAATAAATTCCATGAACTTTAGAAAATGTTTTTAGGAAACAAAAATCCATAATCAAATATAGCAGTAATACAGACTTGCAATAAGAACAAAGAGAGATCAAAGAGATAAAGAAGATTCTATACTGTAATGATAATCTGGACCTAAACTTTGGAAGGACAAAAAGTTATATTTTCATATGATATTCTACTATGATCGTGCTCAGGAGAATTGATTCGATCATGGTCTCATTTACCAAAAACAAAATTCTGCTACCTTTCCCCAACACCATAGAAACAATCAAATATTACATAGTCCAAGCATCAAAGGACTTCTAACCAAATGTCTTTAAAAATACTCACCTGTTTGAAATCATCATACATAATCTTTCCAAGCTGAGGCTTTAATGTTGTAACTAAAAGAAAAAATAAATTTAGGCTAGAATAAGGCTGGTACTCTCAAAACTGTCTTACCATTATGTATAAGATAAATAATACTATTTTTGGAAACAATTTAAGTCAGATTATATTCTCATTGTTGGAGTGGAAAATACAATTATAATCTGCATAGGCATGGAGCTAATCTCATCAGTGGGCTTCAAAGTTCTTTGGCTGTACTTTAAGGAGCATGATAAAGGTGCCGCTGGGTAGAATAGAATTTAGGTTTCTATCACTGGGTCTGTGGGTGAAATTTGTTTAGTCCTTTCTCATTCACTTATCCTCAAGCCTTATCAATTCTGCACTAGCCTCTTTCCTATGACTCTGAACTTTTCTTCCTCTTTCCTTCTCAAGAACTCCTATACTTTAACAATAAATATTGGTCACATAATTTATAGCAATTAGAACCAAACTAACTCTGCTTCATAAGAGTTTAATTTTAGAATGGCTTAATTGTATTTTCTAGGTCAATGGATGTTTCTATATCTTTTTGTTTAATGATGACAGAGACTCTATCACATTTATTCATTACGTGGTCTAAGCATCCATTATATTTCATCTAGCTACTGCAATAACCTAACTACTCTTCCCAGACCCATTTAGGTCCCACACCAATCCATTTTCTACATCCACATGTCGTGAGATCTTTTTGAAAAGCAATCTAATAATTTCATCCTTTGATTAAAAGGCTATGAGCTATTTGTTATAAAAAAGAAATTATGAAAGTTCTCCATAGTTCTCCGAATGCATCAATCTCAGATAATGCTTTTTAAAAATCTTTTGCAAAAGAAAATGCTGAATAAAGTTCTCTCTCATTTCCTATCAAAAAAAAAAAAAAAAAAGGCTATGAGCTGCTCTTTAGATATAAAGAGCAAAGCCTACCTGGTCTGTATGATACAGTTTCTACTTACATCTCCTGCCTCATCAATTCCCTCTTTCCCTTATTACATGTTCTCTAGACACAGAGATCTCCCTGCCACCAGAGAGCCTTTGTGTACATTGCTACTTCCTCTGACGGAAGTACCTTTCACATCCACTGTCTGTCACTGATTAATGCAAGTATTCTTCATACCTCAGCCCTAGCATCACATCTTTCCAAAGTTTAAAGCAGCTACCTACACTCTTTAACAGAATCATAATATATTCTCTTATAGTCAGGTATGATATATATGCCCTCCCCTACTAGTCTATAAGCTCAGTAAGAGTCAGAAGAGTGCTTACCTGTCTTTGCTTCTACAGAACTCACTGGAGTTCACAGAAATAAATACTTGCTAAATGAATAGAAAGAACAGTGCTTGATAAAGGATAGGTGCTCAGAAAATCACAACTAAGTCAAATAAGTGGTTATGCAAGGAGAAATAAATGCAAAGAAGCAAGTATCTAACAAGTACTAGGAACTTTGTGAAAAGCTGAAGAGATTTCAAGGATTAATGGGAAATGCATGTATGCTGGCGGCCAAGTTTTCAAACTAAGGCTACCTCAGAGTTGTCACTTTATTCATATTCAAAGAAAGATGAGTCTATAAAAATTTACCTCCACATATTAAAATACACAATAAATGATACTTACATGCATAATCTGCAATTACAGGTTTTGCATGAGAAACCTGACTTAGCAAAGAGGATTTTCCAGCATTTGGGAATCTGAAATGAAAAAATAATGTAATGAATTAAAACAAATATTAGTATTGTTAACAATACTTGATTATCTCTGAATTTCTAACATTTCAGCAAGTATATTTCTTGAATACCTCTGGGAATAAAAACAGACTATAAATTAAAAATAATCCCCAAAGGGGCTGCCTGGGTGGCTCAGTCATTAAGTGTCTGCCTTCGGCTCAGGTCATGATCCCGGAGTCCTGAGATCTAGCCCTGCATCTGGCTCCCTGCTTTGTGGGAGCCCTGCTTCTCACTCTCCTGCTCCCCCTCTTGTGTTTCCTCTCTCGCTGTGTCTTTCTCTGTCAAATACATAAATTATTTTTTAAAAATAATAATCCTGAAAAACTTGAATGAAATATACATATGAAAAAAATAAAGATTAAATTTATGCTGGACACTAGAGATGTTTTAGTATTGGGAGTATAATTCAATTATCTTAAAAAAGCCTGCAAATCATAGAAAAACAAAAAGAAACTAATGAAAATACCAACAATCCACTAATTCTAGCCAAACAATGACAAAATATTGCTTATATAGCTTTATAAATTTTAATATGTTTTATACTGTATTTCCAAATATATACAAAAGTAGAGAGAAGTAATGAATCTTATTTAGCAATAGCCTACCTTCAACAAATTACACATTCCCAATACTTCTTTTAAAGTTGGTTTGTACAGGGACTCACCTAAGGCCCGTGTATTACAACTGGTTAATGTATCTCTTAAAATTTCTTTTGGTAAAGATCTCCCCCATTTTATTTTCTCTTTGTAATTTAGTTCAATTTTTTTTTAAAGTTTATTTGAGGAAGAAAGAGAGAGCCAGTGTGTGCTACAAGTGCAAGCAGGGGGAGGGGTTTGGGGAGAGAGAGAATCCTTAAGCAGACTCCCTGCTGAGTGTGGAGCCCCACAGAGAGCTTGATCCTAGGACCCAGACACCATGACCTTAGTGGAAATCAAGTTGGGCACTTAACTGACTGAGCCACCCAGGTGCTGCTGTAATTTTATTTTTAAGGAAACTGGGTCATTTGTCCTATAGCATTTCTTTCCCATAGTCTGGATATTTTTTTTTTTTGCTGACACCCCCATGATGTCCTTTAGCAAGATCCTTTGCCCCAGTTTTTCTATAAATTGTTAGTTTGAGATAAAGCCTTGATCAGGTTCAGTTTTGATTTTTTTTTTCTGAAAGATTACTTCATAGTTGGTTGGCCTGCTTTTTAACCTGAGTAATATAAGATGAACACTTTTCAAGAGCACACTGTAATTTACTTAATTTCCTATTTTTAGGCATTTAGGTTATCTCCAATTTTTTACTATTAAAAATAACATTGCAAAAAAATGTATGCAGCTCGAAGGACATATACCAACATTAACAGTCACTCCTAGGTGGTGGAATTAATAGGTACTTTTTCTTTAAGAAAATTTTCTTTTAGCATTTATTATTTGTCTAACTTTTAAAAACTTTACACACCACAATTATCCCTGAACTTTTGTTTTAAAGATTTTACTTGAGAGAGAGTGAGAGTGCGCCTGAGCCCAGGCAAGGTGGGAGGGGCAAAGGGAGAGGGAGAAGCAAACTCCCTACTGAGCAGGGAGCCTGATCCAGGGCTCAGTGACAGGACCCTGAGATTGTAACCTGAGCTAAAGTCAGAGGTTTAACCAACTGAGCCACCCACATGCCCTTTTCCCTTTTTTTTTTTTTTTAAGATTTTATTTATTTATTTGACAGAGACTACAAGTAGGCAGAGAAGCAGGCAGAGAGAGAGAGGGAAGCAGACTCCCCGCTGAGCAGAGAGCCCGATGCGATGCACGGCTCAATCCCAGGACCCTGAGATCCTGACCTGAGTCGAAGGCAGAGGCTTAACCCACTGAGCCACCCAGCCGCCCCACATACCCCTTTCCTTGAACTTTTACATATACCATTAATCTCTTTCTTGAGATATATTTCTTGATGAGAAAAAAGTGAATTATAATTAAAATATATATTGTTTAAAGGCTTTGATTTTATTGTTTTAAAGGCTGTGATTTTATTGCTAAATTTGCCTTAGGAAAGGCCCATCATATATGAAAGTACAAGGAATGAGAGTCACTTAAGAGATGATTTCCTCAATTCTATGCAGATATTTTCATTAAATCTTTCCAAATAATATTTGTTAATCATTAACTTAACCAGGCAATATACTAGCATCAGAAATACAGCAATCAATGAGACCAGTGTGATCCCTGTCTTCACAGCTTTCACTCAAAACTGGAGAAAGCTCTTCTTACAATACAAGCCGAACTTTCACTTGGAATAATAGTGTAATAGTTTGGAACTATTCATCTGAAATTCTATAAAAATTTATAACCTCTTAGTAGAGCTCTTTTAACATTCAAAATAAACCTAATTAAAATATCTCTTTAAATATATCTTCTTATAATAAATTTAAAATAAAATTAGTGAGATTTTTTTTAATGACTCTTTTTTCTTTTTTTAAAAATTTATTTCTTTGACAGAGAGAGATCACAAGTAGACAGAGAGGCAGGAAGAGAGAGAGGAGGCAGGCTCCCTGCTGAGCAGAGAGCCCGATGTGGGGCTCGATCCCAGGACCCTGAGATCATGACCTGAGCCGAAGGGAGAGGCTTTAATCCACTGAGCCACCCAGGTGCCCCAATGACTCATTTTTCTATGGAAATATGTATTGTCTTTTTTTTTTAAATACAGTATTATCTTATACCTCATTATACCAGGTCCTTTTAACTTTATGAAATGTAAATTGCAGTAATTTTTATTCATGATTATCCCTAACTAGACTTGTTTATTGCTTTCCATTATCCTATTTTCATAACAGTATTAAATGCATAAAAGTGCCAGTGACTATTTCCAAGGAAACTGAAATCCTATGAAGAAAAATGATGCCAATGGTTGAAGATGTGATAATTGAAATTTTTCCTGAAAAGTACTTAATAAAAATTTTAGAGGCTGAAATCCAACCTATGCAAAGATCAGATCTGACAACAGCAGTACAAATACGTTAGTGATAAGCACCTTAGTTCTAAAGTTCAGTTCATTCCTGAAACCAGAAAACAGGTTATCTGTTTATGCTGGTACTCACAGTAGTACCAGTACTTCTTTTTAAGAACAGTTGGCTAATTTAAAAGCATTAAAATATATACATTAAGCATTGTACTTAAGAAACTTGATGCTTTAAAAAAAAAGAGAAACTGGATGCATCAATTATTGACTGTATTATCAAATCCACTTTTTTTTTCTGTTGCACATTCTATATTAACAGGAGAGAAGAATAAGGAATATATTAGTTTTCAAGGCGGCTGTAACAAAGTACCACAAATTGGGTGGCTTAAAACAAAGAAATTCATTCTCTCATGGTTCTGGAAAATAGCACTTTGAAATAAAGATGGAGGCAGACTGATTCCTTCTGAAGGCGCTGAGGAATCAAATCCACTTCTAAAAAGCTTAGTATTTCACTATATGTACGCTCCAATAAACTGGCAATGTAATGATGATGATGTTAACAGCTATCATTCATTACCCATTCATAAATCTAACGCATGTGTTGTGCTGTAAATGTGTTATCTTATTCACATTTTAGCAACGTATCTAGCCACTATTAAAAAGAGAGAACAAAAGCTTAGAGACATTCTAAAACTTACCCAAGACCTTCCAGGTGATCTCCAGTGGATATGAGATTCTAAACCAAACAGTCTCTCACCTGAGTCCCCCATCCTCACCCCACCTTTACCACTTAGCTTTGTGAGGCTCTTAGTCTGCAGAGATCTCTGCAGAATTTGAAACACGTTTTTGTAACGAATGAGACTGCAAATGGCTAGATTCTCAGTCTTGTTCACAAAACCTTACTAAGCCTACAACATTGTGAAAAATGAATATTATTAAAGAAACTATGCCTTATAACTATGTTTTATGGAAAAGACTAAATGCAAATGGCAAGCCTGAACACCAGGATCACATCCTTCCCTGTTATAATCCCTGTTATAATGTCAGCAAGAATGGGGCCTTCATGAATTCTAAGCCACTGCTGTTAAGACCCAGTAGCTAGACAGGCATGGCAAGAAGTGAGGGATTCAGACTGATTACTCTGGTAAAGAAGCAGGGAAATGGCTGGGGTGGTAGATAAAGAGAGTTAAAAAGAAGCTATGTAAGGCACGGAATGGAACTGGAAGTCTGAAGTAGAGCCAGCAATAGGCAGTGTTCCCTATCTCTTTCTTTAAGTCTTTCATGTGACTTCTGCGTAATGCTGAAGGGGGGGCCAGGCAGACAGAAGAGAAGAAATACAAAGTTGAAGACTTCCCTTCCTTTACCTACTTTCTAGCTTGCTATCTATCCCCCTGAGTCAGGTGCCAACACTGCAAACTCTACAGCCAAACAGCACGGTTTGATGAAACAAAGGAAGCCTGTGAAAGAGGACAACATTGTGGGGTCTGCAGTACTGAGAATGGACAGATCGTAAGTAGAGCATGAAGGACAGGGAAACAGTCACAGTGAGATCCAACTTGGTGCTCAGTAACATCTAAGTCTGATGGCTGAGACTGTCTGTATGGGCTGTTAGCCACCTGATCAACAGAGCAATACCTCTACAAAGACTTGTAGGAGTATCTCAAGCATTTTTTTCTTTTTCTTTCTTCCTATACACTTCATAAAATGTGGTCTGAAATTATAATTTTATTCCTTAATATCTGGTCATCTTTTTTCACCTTCCTATACTACTGCATTTGATTGATTTCCTTTCTTGATTCATTCTCTACCATTCCCACTAGCCTACTCAATTGCTGTGATCTTCCTCCCTTTTTATAAATAAAAATTAATTGTGAAACTCCATGTTTGCAATGTTAAAATAACTGTATTTAGCAGCATCCTCAAAGTATACAAACAACACACAAATTCCATAAATAACACTGGTCCCTAATTACCATTCATATTTATCTCCTACTTATGAACTATTTCTCAAATTATAAAAATAAAAATACAAATGATACTTACCCCACTAGGCCTACATCAGCTATAAGTTTTAGATCAAGGCGAATGACTCGTTTCTGGCCTTTCAGTGGTAAGAAATTAGTGAGTAATTTACCACCAAGGCCTCCTTCAGCTACCAAAATTCTGTCTTTCTCTTTATTGAGCTCTCCTTAAAAAGACAGAGAAAGATACTTAGAACAAAGATTACTACTTGGAGCTAATCATTAATCACATTTTACATTCAGAAACAGATGCCAAAAAATTCCAACTTATAAATCTAAAAAGCTGTATCATTACAATAATCTTAACTCTAACAGTTAATTTTGAACTCTTAAAAAAAGAATTATTTACTATTTGAGAGAGACAGAGAGACCCTGAGTGAGCACATGTGTACCAGGAGGATGAAGGGCAGAGAGAGAGGGAGAATGTCAAGTAGACTCCCCGGTGACTGAGGAGCCTGATGCGGGCTTGGGTCATGATCCCAGGACCCCGAGGATCATGACCCGAGCTGAAATCAAGTTGACTCTACAACCAAATGAGCCACTCAGGTGCCCCTTGAAAAGTTTTTTCCCTTGAACAACTTTTATATAAAGTTTTCAAATCTCTTATAAATTAGCAATTGAAGTAGTTTTTAACAAAATTATTTTAAGATTTTATTTATTTATTTGACACAGAGAGCGAGATCAGAGCAGGCAGAGGGGCAGGGAGAGTGGGGGAGAGGGAAGCAGGCTCCCTGCCGAGCAGAGAGCCCAATGTGGGGCTCGATGCCAGGACCCTGAGATCAAGACCCAAGCTGAAGGCAGAGGCTTAACCCACTGAGCCACCCAGGCTCAGTTTTTTAAATTTTTAAAAAAATTTAAAGAGGAGCTATTTCTCACAGTTCCCAAACAACTTTAAAAAATATGTACATTTTCACAACCTTAGAATCTATAATACACTTACCTATAATTTTACCATTTTCATCAGTTACTGAAATACCCACAGGTACAGGAATTTCACAGTCTTTTCCTTTGGACCCTTTCAGTGCATTAACTCTACAAAAAAACAAAGCTAAATTAAAATAGGGAAAACCCACTATATTAAATGGACTATACTCAACAAATATAATGGCTTACAAAGACTAGAAACCAACTTTTCTTGTTGATACAGATGTTAAATAGCCAAATATCAGAGGAAGAGAAAATTATTGCTATTTATTTGCATTTCAGACTATCCTATAAAAACAATAAAAATAAAACAGTTAACAAGATAAGTAATAATAATAATAATAATAGGTAATGATTTAAGTTACCAAGCTAACCAAGTCATTTTAGCTCATAAAGAACTAAAATATTGTATGACTAAAATGGAGAGATCATTGCTATAACACAAATAAGCTAGAAAAAATAGAATTATGTAGATGTATATAAACGGAAGAGACTGGGAAAAAATAGGAAATCCATTGAATAACAACCATTTTAACAAACGGACCTCAAATAAGAATATTTTAATTATGAGTGACTGATCTAGCTACTTTCACACTGCTCATGATAGAACTGGTACAAACTTTTAACAAGCAATTCTACTTCTGGAAAGCTATCCTAAAAAAATAACTGAATAATCCTGTAAAACACTATACACTAGGATATATTTACATTGTGACTATAACAATGAAAAAGCCTATAATTACCTAAATGAATGAATTCCAAAAAAGTTGTTATTTCCAATAGTATATTAGTATGCCGCCATTCTGAATAATTCTCTGTCATGGAAAAAAATGTTTAGAGAAAAGAAAAGATTGGAAAATGTTGTGCTCTCATATTTGTAGCCCCAAATTTTACATACATCCACATAATCACAAACTAACTGCCACAAGTCATTTTGCTTAAACGTCTAAAAAAAAAAAAAGACTTAAAATAGTCAAGAAAAGGTTAATAGTAGTTATCTATGCGTGGAAGAATTATAGGTGATTGATTTTCAAATTTTTAAATTTTTAAAAAGATTTTATTTATTTATTTGACAGTGAGAGAGAGCACAAGTAGGCAGAGAGGCAGGCAGAGAGAGAGGGGGAAGTAGGCTCCCTGCTGAGCAGACAGCCTGACGCAGGGCTCAATGCAGGGCTCGATCCCATGACCCTGAGACCATGACCTGAGCCAAAGGCAGAGGCTTAACCCACTGAGCCACCCAGGCGCCCCTCAGATTTTTTTTAGTTTTATTTGATATTTTTAATTTTATCTGATAATTTTTGAGCTAGAATAACCTTTTAATAGAGATAAAATGAAGAAAAATACACAAACAAAAACATTATACAATTACATAACAATAACAACCACGTTAAAGCTATCACATAATTATGTACCACTTATTCAGCCAATTATACATACAGATTCAACATCTACATACAACGCCCAGTGTTCATCACAAACGCACTCCTTAATCCCTACCACCTATTTCACCCATCCCTCCCAACCCACGTCCCCTCTAGAAATCATCAGTTTCTCTCTACAGTTAAGAATCTATTTCTTGGGGGATGCCTGGGTGACTCAGTGGGTTAAGGCCTCTGCCTTTGGCTCGGGTCGTGATCTCAGGGTCCTGGAACCGAGCCCCGCATCGGGCTCTCTGCTCGGCGGGGAGCCTGCTTCCCTTCCTCTCTCTCTGCCTACTTGTGATCTCTGTCAAATAAATAAAATCTTAAAAAAAAAAAAAGAATCTATTTCTTGGTTTGCCTCTTTCTCTCTTTTCCCCTATGCTCATTTGTTTTATTTCTTAAATTCCACATATGAGTAAAATCATATGGTATTTGTCTCTGAGTTATTTCACTTACCATAATACTCGCTAGTTCCACCCACATCTTGCAAATGACAAGATCTCATTTTTTTATGACTGAATAAGATTCCACTGTATATCTATACCATATCTACTTTATCCATTCATCATGTAATGGACATTTGGGATCTTTCTGCTAATTTGGATATTGTTGATAATGCTGCTATAAACATTATGGTCCAGGTATCCCTTTGAATTAGATTTTGTATTTTTTATTTTGGAGGTAAATACCCAGTAATGTGATCACTGGATCATAGGGTACTTCTATTTTTAATTTTTTAAGGAACCTCCATATTGTTTTCCAGAGTGGCTGCATCAGTTTGCATTCTCACCAACAGTGTAAGAGGGTTCCCCTTTCTCGGAATCCTCGCCAACACCGTGTTGTTAATTTTAACCATTCTGACTATTGTAAGGTGATATCTCATTGCAGTTATTATTTGTATTTCCCTGATGATGAGTGATATTGAGGATCTTTTCATGTGTCAATCATCTGTATATTTTCTTCGGAAAAGACATGTCTTTTCCCCATTTTTTTACATATTCTGGATACTAACCCTTTATCAGATATGTCATTTGCAAGTATCACCTCACTCTATAAGTTGACTTCTAGTTTTCTACATTGTGTGCTTCACTGTGCTTTTATTTTATGAAGTCCCAAAAGTTTATTTACTTATGCTTTTGTTTCCCTTGCCTCTAGAGACAATCTAATAAGTTGCTATGGCCAATGTCAAAGAGGTTACTGCCTATATCCTTCTCTAGGATTTTAATGGTTTCCAGTCTCACATGTAGATCTTTAATCCATTTTGAATCCATTGTTGTGTATGGTATAAGAAAGTGGTCCAGTATCATTCTCTTGCATGTTGCTGTCCAGTTTTCCTTACAACATTTGTTGAAGAAACTGTCTTTTTTCCATTGGATACTCTTTCCTTTTTCCAAGATGAAATGACCTATAGTTGTGGGTTCATTTCTGGGTTTTCTCTTCTGTTCTACTGATCTATGTGTCTGTTTTTGGGTGAGCACCATACTAATCACTTGATCACTACAGCTTTGTAATATAACCTGAAGTCCAGAATTGTGATGCCTCCAGCTTTGCTTTTCTTTTTTCAAGAAAGCTTTGGCTATTTTGGGTCTTTTGTGGTTCCAAAAAATTTCAGGATTATTTATTCTAGCTCTGTGAAAAATACTGTCAGTATGTTGATAGGGACTGCACTAAATGTATAGACTGCTTTGGGTAATACAGACATTTTAACATTATTTGTTCTTTCAATCCGTAAGTTTGGAATGTTTTTCCATTTCTTTGTGTCCTCTTCAACTTCTCTCATCAATATTTTATAGTTTTCAGAACAAAGATCTTTTACCTCTTCGGTTAGGTTTATTCATAGGTTATCTCATGGTTTTTGGTGCAACTGTAAATGGGACTCATTCCTTGATTCCTCTTTCTGCTGTTTCATTGTTGGTATATAAAAATGCAACAGATTTCTGTACATTGATTTTGTATTCTACAACTTTACTGAATCCATGTATCAGTTCTAGCAGTTTTTTGGTGGAGTCTTACAGGTTTTCTATATAGAGTATCAGGTCATCTGTAAATAGTAAATTTGACTTCTTCCTTGCCAATCTGAATGCCTTTTATTTCTTTTTGTTATCTGATTGCTGTGGGTAGGACTTCCAGTACTATAATTAACAACAGTGGTCAGAGTGAACATCCCTGTCTTGTTCCTGACTGTAGAGGAAAAGTTCTCAGATTTTCCCCCATTAAGGACAGTATTGTATGTGGGTTTTTTGTAAATGGCCTTTATGATGTTGAGGGATGTTCCCTCTATCCCTACTTTGTTGAAGATTTTTATCATAAATGGATGTTGTACTTTGTCAAATTGCTTTTTCTGCATTTTTTGAAAGGATCATATGGTTCTTATCCCTCCCTTTATTAATGTGGTATGTGACATTGATTGATTTGTGAATACAGTCACCCCTGTAGCCCAGGAATAAATCCTACTTAGTCATGGTGAATGATTCTTTTAATGTACTATTGGATTTGATCTGCTGTATTTTATTGAGAATTTACATCCATGTTCATGAGAGATATTGGCTTATATCCCTTATATTATTATATAATATAATTATATATTATTATATAAAAATATTATATAATATATTATATAATATAAGGGATATATTTTATTATTATATAATATAAGGGATATATTATATGGGATATATAAGGGATATATTATAATATAAGGGATAATAATATATCCCTTATATATAAGGGATATATGTTATATTATTATAATATAATATAATATAATATAATATAATATAAGGGATATATCCCTTATATTATATGCAGTGTTTGGTTTTGGTTCAGGATTATGCTGGCCTTCTAGAATGAATCTGAAAGTTTTCCATTTCTATTTTTTGGGAAATGTTTGAGAGGAATGGATATTAACGTCTTTAAATGTTTGGTAGAACTTACCTGGGAAGACATTTGTTGGTAGTTTTTTCATTACTGATTCAATTTCTCTGCTGGTTATCAAGCTGTTCAAGTTTTCTGTTTCTTCCTGTTTCAGTTCTCATAGTTTATATGTCCTAGCAATTTAATCCATCTCTTCCAGATTGTCCAATTTGTTGGGATATAGTTTTTCATAATATTCTCTTAGAATTATTTGTATTTCTGTGGTATTGGCTGATATTTCTCTTCCCTCATTCATGATTTTATTTATTTAGATCCTTTCTTCTTTTTCGTAAGTCTGGTTAGGGTTTTATCAATTTTATTAATTTTTTTCAAAGAGAAATAGGTACTATTATTATCCCTATTTTATAGCTGAAGAAACAGACTTTTATACAGATCTTGAACACTTTAAAGGATTTACATGCTGAAGGCATGGCTTCTTCAAAGCAGTAGTTTTCAGTTTTTCAATTGCAACTCAGTAAGAAATAATACAGTCATTCATATATACACACACACACACACACACATACATGTACACATAAAAATTCATATATATATATGACTTTAAAGTTTTGTGAAACTCTACCTCATTATAGTGCTGTTTCTTATTCTTTTTTTTTTTTTAAAGATTTTATTTATTTATTTGACAGAGAGAGATCACAAGTAGGCAGAGAGTCAGGCAGAGAGAGAGGGGGAAACAAGCTCCCCACTGAGCAGAGAGCCAGATGTGGGGCTCGATCTCAGGACCCTGAGATCATGACCTGAGCCGAAGGCAGAGGCTTAACTAACCACTGAGTCACCCAGGCGCCCCTGCCTTTTTTTTTTTTTTTAAAGATTTTATTTATTTATTTGACAGAGATCACAAGTAGGCAGAGAGGCAGGCAGAGAGAGAGAGGTGGAAGCAGGCTCTCTACCGAGCAGAGAGCCTGATGCAGGGCTCGATCCCAGGACCTGAGTTCATGACCTGAGCCAAAGGCAGAGGCCTAGCCCACTGAGCCATGTAGGTGCCCCCCTATTCTGCTTTTTATATGAAATCTTATAAGTTGATTTTACAACCCTAAGGCAATGTTTTTCAAAATACAGTCAAAACCAGCACTTAAAATAAGATAGGTGATTGCGGGGGGCGCCTGGGTGGCTCAGTGGGTTAAGCCGCTGCCTTCGGCTCAGGTCATGATCTCAGGGTCCTGGGATCGAGCCCCGCATCGAGCTCTCTGCTCAGCAGGGAGCCTGCTTCCTCCTCTCTCTCTCTGCCTGCCTCTCTGCCTACTTGTAACCTCTGTCTGTCAAAGAAAGAAATAAAATCTTTAAAAAAAAATAAAAATAAAAAATAAAATAATTAAAAAAAAGATAGGTGATTGCTGTACAACAAGATGAATGTAGTACAATGCCACAGAACTATCCATGTTAAAATGGTAAATTTCATATTATGCATATTCTCCCAAAATAAAGGAAAACAACAATGTACAACATACCACAGGATAGAAAATAGAGTAACATACATGTGTGGTTAAAATGTTTCTCAGTATGGATGGCACAAAAATGGTTTAAAAGTTCCTATTAAAAAATTGAAAGGGTCTAAAAACACTAGTTTAGAGTACTTAAAATTGTCTAATAGTTGAGCTCTTTCTCCCATGATTAACCTTTGCATATCCCAAAAACTAAAGCACATGAACAAATCTTTCAAGGAAAAGAAGATAAAGGAGTTAAGATTTACACTCAATAGGGAACAAATCTCTTTAGATGGAATTAAGTGAGCTTTGTTTGAAAAACAGAAAGAGGATAGGTGGGGGTAGGTGCAAGTGGTGAGGTTGTACTGACAAAGCTTGGTGGTTTGGCGTAAGGACACAGACTGATTGGAAAGCACATTCTTGAGGTAAAATGGGGGATAAATGAGGCAATGTGTAGATACCAGCATATAAAAATAACTCCCTTGTATTAAATATTAAACTCCAAATACATATTTCAAAAAGTTAAAATACCAATCTATTTTCAAATCAATCATTTATGAATTTAATTAACTTACAAAGCTTGTAAGTTAATTAAATTATCCCTTATAATATAAGGGATATATCCCTTATATTATATGCAGTGTTTGGTTTTGGTTCAGGATTATGAAATTTAAAAATTAATACTTTAAAATCACAGCATGATATACCATACCTCAATGTATGAGTTCATCTTTGAGTGTACTACATCTAAGATATCATTTTGGTATCTTGTTTATACTTGACCCTCATTAAGTGTGTGCTGAAGTAAACAAAATAGACACTATCTCTGTTATCACTGCAAAATGAAAATAAATGATAGCTCAATTTCATCAATCCAAGAGTCTCCCTTTTGGTTCTACAGCCAGAAACAAAATGTCATGTAAGGTACCTTGCAAAGCTCTTGTAGATTTCTGATTATTGACGAAAACTAACACTGAACAATTGATTTTAAAAATAACATTGAACATTGCATGCCATAGCGGACCACAAAAATGCATCTCTTACAGCTGACTGCAGGGAACATCAATGACCCATGACCCAAGCTGATGTGCTCTGAAATCTTAAAGAGATGATGCTTCCCACAGTCTACTTCTTACCAATGATTAGGTACGGCAGGGTAACAGCCCCTTTGTAGGAGACAAGAATTCCTCCTTTGGTTTAAGGAGTCACTATCAGCTCTGCCTTAATTTTTTAAAAACTGCACAGTGGATTAACATTTTGCCTTTCTCTCTCTCCTTTGTAAGACTTAGATTTGCACAGTGGTAAGACAACTTTCCCAACATCCTTCAGGTCCCTCTCCAATTTGTGCTTATAGGTGTTTTCCCAATAAATCTCTTGTTCATCACATCTTACTTTGGTACCTGCTTCCTGTAGGACCCAAATACAGACATATGGTGGCATAATTCATAAAATTATAAAATAATACATTCAAATGCTGGCATTCAGTAAGTTTATTCAACTTAATTTACCTGAACTGCACAAGATAAATAAAACTGTTACCTCCTCCTCCTTTAAATTCTTCCTTAGCTTCCATGACACTAAGTCTTTCCTAACTCTCTATTTTTAGATCACACCTTCTGTTACTCTTCCTTAAATGTTGGTGAATAACAGAATTTGATCCTCAATCCTTTTCTCTTCTGTAATGCACCTATCCTAGTCCATGCTTATGATCAACAAATTTATCTCTAGACCTGACCATATTCCTCAATCACAGTCCTGTATTTCAAGTGTTTGCTGACATTTCCAAAGATCCTTCAAACTCCCTTTTCCTACATCTCAGTTGCCACTTTCTATTGTAATCCTTTTCAAAGAATGATACTATCATCTACCCACACCTCAAGTCAAAACATGGAAGTTGGCCTTGATTTATTATTCTCTTTCAACACTCCATCAATCACCAAGTCTTATTTATTTTACTTCTTTAATATAGTTCTAATCCATCCACTTCTGTCAATCTAATTCATCATTCAACTAATGTTAACTGATATCTACTATGTACCAGTCACTGTACTAGATATCTGGGAAGAAATGATGATCTAAACTGTTATGTTCCCTGCCCTAATGGACCTCAGCAGTAGTCTGGTTAAGAGAGCAGACACTAATCAAATACATGAGAAAATGGAAAATTATAACTATGACAAGTCTTATGAATTAGAATTTACAATGGGAGTTCATATGAGAATTCTGACTTCATTAGGGAGGTCAGGAAAAAGATGTCGGCTTAAATCTAAAGGGTTCATAGAAGGCAACTGGATGAAGGGGAGGAAAAAGCATTACAGAAAAGGTAACACAAACAAAGCCCCAGTGATAGAAGACAAATACCAGTATAAGATACTAAAAAAGAAAGCCAACATGGCTGAAATGCAGAAAACACAGAATGTAGAGGGAGATGAAACTAGAATGATGGGTATAGACCAAGCACTGTGTATTTCATCATTTCTGAAATACTGCAATATTCTCCAAATTGATCTCCTATCTTGAGTCTCAATCAACACCTCCAATTCATTCTTCAACCAATTATCCCCAGAGTGATTTTTCTAAGACACTAATTTATTAATGTCCCTTTAAAATCTTTCAATGGCTCCCCATCACTCTAAGATAATCTTCAAACACTGTAACACAGCATATCAGGCTCTGCATGATCTGGGCTATAATGTCTTTGTTTTAAAATGAGCCACCCCATTTGTACCACAGTTATGCTAGAAATAAGTGTTATTTCACCAGTTTTTTCCCTCCTAATGCACTGCCTTTTTTGTTATACACTTACCAACACACCTTTTCCTGCCTTGATTGTCTGGCAAGGTTCTATTTCCTTCTCAAGACTTGGTTCAAGCACTACTTCCGAAATACAGGTAACTGAGTACGGTTTTTAAAAAGTTCTTTTCAAATTTTGAGGGCAGCATATATTCCATAAAAAATAACAAAAATTTACAAAAAATAAACAGAACATTTTGTTACAGGGAGAAGACCAAAACAAGCCAAAGGAAAATACACAAGGGACTTAGTGAAACAGGCTCTAAATCTTAAGACCCCAGCAGAACTACTGGTGATGGTAGGGTGGGTAGAACAGTTGAGATTTGAAAAAGGTTTCCTAAAGATAGCTAAAAATTTAATTTTAGAAGAAGATAGTGGAGGTCATTTTCTGTTTTCACAGCAAAATGCAAAAGAATATAAACAGACACTAAGAGAAGAAAAGGATAAAAATGTTTAAAAACTGAAACATTCCTTAGTATCTACCCTTTTTATCTTTACTAGAATTGAGATAATTATGGTAGACTTCTGCTCATTTACAAATATAGAATATAATTTACTTCAAATTACCAATTCAATCTTGATTTTCTAACCTTTTTTTCCTCTGGGATTAATTTTCTAAAATCAAAGTCATTCAGTAAATACTTACCGACTATTTGCTCCTTCTCCAGCCACAAATCGTTTCTGAGGATATTTATCTTTAAGTTGTTTTAAAGTCATCCTGTTATGGGCTACAACCCAGACGTCACCACCTTTTCCACCTTCTCCCCCTAAACGAGGGTAACCCATTCCACCACTTCCTCCTTTGGTGAAGAGTCGTAGGTTATCAATGAAGTTTCCATACTTAAAAAAAGAGAGAGAAAGAGATCATTTGTATACCAAACATGCTTACCAACTTAGAACTCCCTATTCTTTTTTTCTCTTTTTCTTTTTTTTTTTTTTTTTACCACTAAAGCTCCTAAAAAAATCAATATTAGCTCTGATTGTCAAATCTATAGTCTTTTTCCTTAGTTCACCTCTGGTTTGACCTCCCTCTCCCGTTTGATTAACTCCCTTAAGATCTCTTTTTTTTACTTCTCAGTTATCCCACTTTGTGTCTCAAGGTTTCTGACACTGTCCCCCCTTTTTTTCCGAAAGATTTACTTACTTAATTTTAGAGAGTGCATGCACGTAAAAGCAGGGGGGATTGGGAGAGGAAGAGGAAGAGAGAGAATCTCAAGTGGACTCCATGCTCAGCGGGGAGCCCGATGCAGGGGTTGATCTCGCGACCCTGAGATGATGAACTGAGCAGACATTAAAAGTTAGATGCTTAACCAAGTGGGAGCCCTGTCCCACTTTTCAATCTAGATTTTCTCCTATGGGTGATAGCAGACTGTACCAGTAAACTATCATCTAGGTGAGATATTCTATATATCTAGTCTGTTGCCTATTCCATCAGGAGGTAAGCTTAATAGTTTAAAGCAACCAAGAGCAAGATCTGCATTTAATTTATATTTGAAACCTCTCAAATATGCAACTTTTTCTTAGACATTAGTTGAAAGGGTAATAGTCACTGTAGATATATAACATGGCAAAACCACATTTTTCCCCAGGTAAATTCTGTTCCCCCAACATTCTCTCAAATAATTGAACCACCATTTATCTAGTCATTGAGTCTATACTGGGGAATCTCTGACTACACCTGCTTCTTTTCTCAAAGCTCTATTACCTATTTCTCCTTTCTGATACCACTGCCTTAGTATTTTGACCATTACACTGGCTCTAAAACACTCTTGCAATGTCTAATCATTCCTTCAATTCAGCCTTTGTCCTGCTGCCTGAGCTATTTTTCTGAAAATGGATTTGATCTCTAATTATATTTCTCCCTACTCAAAAACCATTCATGTTTGTTTTTGCTGTTTATGAAATAAAGTCTAAAATTCCCAGTAGCAAAAGTTCTTAACTTATTCTTCCAATTTCATTTTCATTTATTCAATCTCCATCTCTCCTTCCTCTCTTTGCTCTGTACTACATAATCTACTATCACATTTCCATGCCACTCTGCTCAGATTTTTCCTCCAATGTCAAATGTTCTTTTCTACCATAAACCCACCCAAATGTCAATTTTCTGATGTCTTTCTTTATTCCTCTAGTCAACACTTACCACTGACTTTGCTGGATTCTCTCAGCAATTAGACCGGATCTTTTTTTTTTTTTAAAGATTTTATTTATTTATTTGACAGAGAGAGACCACAAGTAGGCAGAGAGGCAGGCAGAGAGAGAGAGAGGAGGAAGCAGGCTCCCTGCCGAGCAGAGAGCCCGATGTGGGACTCGATCCCAGGACCCTGAGATCATGACCTGAGCCGAAGGCAGCGGCTTAACTCACTGAGCCACCCAGGCGCCCCAATTAGACCATATCTTTATTATTATGCCTTTTGAAATCTTATATTGCATTTAATATTTGTTTTCCTCACTAAACTTCTGCAGGTAAAGACCCTAACCTCTCAAACTATCAAAATTCCTTACAGAGCAATTTCTTTAATTGACAGTCTTTGGTCACTTAGCATAGGTTAGGTACATCTTTTTCCAAAATATGTATAGTCCACTGACCATTCCACTATATTCTGGAGGAGGGGATAAGGATAGATCCCACTAGCACATTTAGTAAAAGCTCCTTTGGTGATTCTGATGTGGTCTAGTTATCAGATTGCAATGGATGGGAGTACAACAAAGATTTAAAGTTTAGGTTTTGAGTACACAAATGTACTCATGAAATAGAGTGTTCTAAGGGAACATGGTGGAAGGAATATATAAAAGATGAACTTGAGCACTAGCCAGAGTATTTTTCTTGCAGATGAAGAACTTATACTTTGATTCTGCCAGAATAGATCAGAAATGAGTCACGTATAAGTGAACAGATTCCCCGTGCAAACAACATTTAGTGGAAGTAACTGTTTAGGACAGTAAGGTTACACAAGCAGCCTTTCATAACTAAGCCACACAAACACACAAAGAAGCAGTTTCTTTTTGGTTGAAGAATTAGTTACCTCATACACCCCAATACTACCTTTCCCATGTTTCTTTTCTATTGGCTACCTATTTTCTGGAAAATAGAGGACTGGACGAAGTATGATTTAATTTAGGGTGCCTGGCTCGCTCAGTCAGTAGAGCAGGTGACTCCTGATCTCAGGGTCTTGAGTTCAAGCCCCACATTGGGCATAGAGCTTACTGAAAAACAAAACAAAACAAAACAAAAAAACCTTCCAAACTCCAAAAAAAAAAAAAAAGAATAATTTAATTCAGAATATTATTAACCATGCCCCTCTCTCGCCAATAAACAGAAAGTTTCTGTTTTAAAAGTTCTATTCCATGTGTAAAACATTTCTTACTACTCTAGATTCATCATATTCAGGGTTTAGAAACCAAACTTAAAATGAGTATCTGAACTTCGTCATTTTTAATGACGCCAGCAAGTCTCAAAACATTACTAGTGAGGCTCTTTAAGATTTTTTTCTTTAATTTTGAAGCAATTGTAAATTTTTACAGAAACGATGTCTAAAATGAACACTGCATAAAAACTGACCTAAATTTCTTGCAAGAAGGCAAGCCAATTACATTACTTTCGTTTCCTGATGAATAGTTTTTAGAAAGCTCTTAAAAAGAGTACACTAGAGAAAAACATACATAGGAACAGGCTATGGATATTATTACCTAAAAGAAGAAAAATAGACTATTTGAGCCAAAAGAAAGCGTCAACCCTACACACTATGTATACCATATTGCATGCCTAAAAGGCAGGCAGGTTTCCCCAGCTCCCCATCCCGCGTGCACACAATTCCCCTGAAGAACCTCAAACCTTATCCCTCCAAACAACCGTCCTAAACCGTGCCAGGTAGATACAGTCTTCACATCCCTCCGGGCCAAGCCTGACTTCTGGAAGGGCTAAGAGGAGACAACTACAGTAGAACCAAGCAGGAAAGAGGCCCCCAGAAAGAAAAAGGGGAGGAAAGGGGAACCAGAGTTCTCAGGTGGCGCTACAGGCACCATGCTCTGAGCAACAGGATGAGAAACACCGGACACGGACCTTTCTGAACCACACGCAACTGCAGTGCACCATCACTGCGAAGTCCCAGGACTCATTCCCGAGGCAGGTGTCCACATCGAGTTAACGCGCGGAATTTTGACGTCACCACTGGCGGCGGAACCTATTTTGCCTACGCCCGCGGCTGCAGGGATGGCGCATGCGCTTAGGGAGAACTCCTGCGGACAGACGCAGGCGCAGAGGCAGACGCAGGCGCTGAGCCTTGTCCCTTACTGGTAGGTGGGGAAAACTAATCTCTTTGTAGGCATAAAGCGCCGCAAAACGCCGAGAAAATGTTGAGGCTCCTTCAGGCACGGGGCAGTCAGGTGCGGAATGGATACCTAGGAAATTAACATTTAGTATGGGATGGCACTGGACATGGGACTGTCCTGCACGAATTTTTACTCTGATTGAGGAAACCAAGGGTACCACAATCTTCACTCGGGGAAGCGGAGTAGAAAAAACAAAAGAACCACCAAACAGACCATAAGACCAAACGCGTAAAAGTCGCAAATTCAATTGCGAAGAAAGAGCGCGAAAAGCTGTTTGTTCATTGACGGGTTGAGTAACCTCTTGTTAAGTGCCCGGAGCCAGTGCATTTAAAACTTGGGACGCAAATGTCAGGACCTGAGGGCTGTAACAATTTCATTGTGTCTAGTGAGGAAGGAAATTTATCTTAAACAGTTTGTGAGATATTAGCTTCTTGGAGGTGGGTAGACAAGTCTTTCCCCACCTCACATTTAAAGCGTGGCTTTGTGAGAATTAAAAAGCCTATTTTCCTCAGCCTGAGCAGGACCAGCAGAGAAAGTGGTAGCCCTGAAGTCCGCCCCACCCACCTCCAATCCTTCAGTGCCTTTTGGGAAAAAAAAAAAAAAAAAGTCCACAGCTAAGTTGGGCGGCCCCGCACCACAATGCAAGTCTTACAGTAATCTTTCTTAACCACTCAGAATTCATTTCTAGAATCTTTTTCATATTTTTACCCCTCTTTTATAAAAGTCATCATTTGGAGATGAAAAAGATGTGAAAAATATCCCTGTCTTGATTGCTTTGTTGCTACTGAACCTCACTCTTCCCCACCAGTCAGTAAAGTTGTGATTGTTGCTTAATCTGTGATTAATCAGGACGTTAGGCTGTTAGTATGTAGATGCTTAGTTTAATCTTGTTAATATTTGCTGCCATTTAGATTACTGTCTTTACAAGGTTTTCTCTTCAATCAGAGCAGTGTTAAGCCCAATCTATTTATTTTCTGTTTTTTTTTTCTTATTAATGGACACAAGCCAAAATTGTTTTCTATCCCATAAGGCATGGGCAAATGATAACAGCAAATGAAAATAAATGAGAAAATGATACTAAAACATCCGAAAATACAGAGGAACATTATGTACTATAAACAAAGGAAAAAGTATATTTTCCTTAAACAAAACAAGGTCAGAGCCCGAGATATTTATTATAGCTCTGGTTATCATTTAGTAAAAGAAACATGAAACTGGAAACTTTCGCCTTTAAAATGTGCAGCTAAAATGAAGGTGAGGTGAAATGACTCAAGGTATTATCCAGACCTGATGCATAGGTCATTATTGGATAAAATGTCACTATCTCTGCCACTGAGAAAATGCCACTCTCTTCTGCATGGTTGCTCAGAAGATAAGAATATATGCAAACTATTAAACTCAGTGACACTAGAAAATTTTGCACAATAGGCATGGTAGTCCCAAAGGAGCCGTTGGCATAACTCACAATTTGATCTAAAAAAATGTTTAATATAAACTAGAGTTTTTCTAATACAAAAATTTTAGTAAGCATTTTATTTTGCAATAAATTTAAAATTACAGAGAGGTTACAAAGATAGCCCAAGGAGTTCCCATCCCTTTACTCAGCTTGCCTTAATGTTAACATACAGCTATTTGTCAAAACTAGGGATTTATGTTTGTACAATACTATAAACTACAGACTTTACTTGATCTCATTACTTTTTATTTATTTGATCGTTTATTCTTATTATTTTTTATTTATTTGATCTCATTACTTTTTTAACTACAATCTTCTATTCTAGAATATAATTTTGGATACCACATTACATTTAATCTGATAAATATTTTACTGTAGTTATTATTTTAAGAATAAAATGAATAATTTAAAAATGTAACATTTTATAATTTTGCACTGTTTAATTTTTTCAGCAGACTGAAATGAAAATTGTCTAAATTATCCACTTTGTAGATTATTTAAATTGATCTTTTGTCTTCTCACCTATTAATTAGATTCTTAACTTTTGTCTGTCATGCTTTTGGTTCTGCTGTCCAAGAGAAATCAAGGTAACTAAATTAAAAGGCCTGTATGTGAAATTGTCATCAATTTTACACCTCTCCCTTGGGTATTCACCAACTTCCTTGAAATGCCCACCCCTTATTCTCTACACCAAAAACTAATTTCCTAGGACCCATAAATGAACTCCAAATGTGGCCTCTTCTCCTGCAGTAGGCTTCTTTAGTTTCCTCTTTTTTTTCCTGCTCCTATCAAAACCTAGCCAGCCTATAGCTTATTTCCTGAGGACATTTCCAAGGACTATCCAGCCATTTGACAAATTAATAGAGTCAAGATGTTTGTAGGTAGAATTGGCATAGAGTTACCTCTAGTAAAAATAATTGCCTACTACATGGCTTCCAGTTACTTCATTAAGGAGATATAACCTGTTACTGGAATTTTCAGGTACCATAGCAAGTCAGTGGAAGGGATTTTTGGTGGATGAGCAGGTCTTTCAGATCTGCTTAAGACAAATGCTTCCTTTTTA
Source organism: Neogale vison (assembly GCF_020171115.1). Lineage (NCBI taxonomy): Eukaryota > Metazoa > Chordata > Mammalia > Carnivora > Mustelidae > Neogale > Neogale vison. Next base: position 158,101,778 of record NC_058094.1, on the reverse strand, counting down.
TCAACCATAGGCCTAAACCATAATGGACTAAACCATAATGGAACTAGGTGGGAAAAGAGGTTAAACCTGGAAACAAATAAGCCTGTTTCTTTTTATGAGATAATAACTAAACTCAAATTTATAGAAATTTCATCTATAATATATAAGTGAAAGTATAGTGCTGTATTATACTGTAATACTATTAAAACATTTGTATTGTTTCTATTATTCATCTCTTTTCTCTCTATTAATATAGTTACTCAGGAAGTAAATAGTTTATCCCAAAATTTGCTATGAGATTAACTTTCTGATACTTTTCAGCACCTACAGTTCTTTTTTGTTTCTGTAGTTTTTGTTATAAATATTATAGGTTAGCAGGAAGTAACCCGTTAGGTTGGATTTACTAGTATTTACTAATAAAATGTTTTCTCTCTGCATTTCGTCTTCCAGAGCCAACCCAATGACAAAACGTTGAAATAATAGTTTGTTTTTAGTGTTCTTAGGCTTCCTTTTCTGTATCTGCCCCCCCCAACACATTATGATTACTTTTTATTGAGGTACTAAGTACCCTTCTCCTTTCCTCTCACACTGCTCATCAAAACTGGATCTCAGGCATGAATATGATACCTGCGTTTTACAACCTGACATAATTTTAACTTGGTACATTAATTCCTCAGGGCATTTACTTCTAGTTTTTATCTCTATCTGTGAAATGAACAAAAGGCCCTAACTTCTACTAAAAGAATTTTAAGCTTTAGTGTAGGAGATCCTCCAGTGGGGGAGCATGTGGAAAGAGGAAGGTTTCTTGGTGTCCTCAGTATAACAGAAGGTGGCAGCTTATCAGGCTTCACTAGTTTTCATCTACAGAGAAAATAATGTCACCCAAAGGTCTACTTCACTGTTAGCCTTTATCCATATGATCTCCAGAGGTGTTCCCCTCTCCCTTAAACTTATGCATTTGATCATATCACTGTATTCAAGATCGCCTTATGATCTCAGCCATCATACCATGTTCCAGGTGGAAACATTTACAAAGTTGCTTTCTTGGAAGTTTCATTCTTATGTCTCATTGCCACCTTGATCTTGAAATGATTTTTTTTTTTTTAGATAAGCTGCCACATTGTTATCTCCAACTATTTAGATGTCTACATCTTACACTTTTTAATATTTCCTAACAGGGTCCATCTGGCTCAGGCCTAACATTCAATATATACTCCCTGAATATTTGTTAATTAATTTATTCTTAAGAAAGACAGTGCCTAGATTGCTAAATCCTATTACATATGAATCACCTGAAGTAAGGCACAGAGTTATTCTCACTTGTTAGCCTTATAATCTCTAAAACACAAATTCTTTCAGTTTCATGCCATTAAAAATATTGTTATTCTGAAAATGATCATTAATTGTGGTCTTATACTCAGTGATTAAATCAAGTTTTCCTACTCTGAAAAACAGCATGGAGGTTCCTCAAAAAGTTGAAAATAGAACTACCCTATGACCCAGCAATTGCACTACTGGGTATTTACCCTAAAGATACAAATGTAGTGATCTGAAGGGGCACGTGCACCCGAATGTTTATAGCAGCAATGTCTACAATAGCCAGACTATGGAAAGAACCTAGATGTCCATCAACAGAAGAATGGATAAAGAAGAAGTGGTATACGCCTGGGTGGCTCAGTTGGTTAAGCAGCTGCCTTCAGCTCAGGTCATGATCCCAGCTTCCTGGGATCGAGTCCCACATCGGGCTCCTTGCTCAGCAGGGAGCCTGCTTCTCCCTCTGCCTCTGCCTGCCTCTCTGTCTGCCTGTGCTCGCTCTTTCTCCCTCTCTCTCTGACAAATAAATAAATAAAATTTAAAAAAAAAAAAAGAAGAAGAAGTGGTATATATATACAATGGAATACTATGCAGCCATCAAAAGAAATGAAATCTTGCCATTTGCGATGATGTGGATGGAACTGGAGGTTATTAAGCTTAGCGAAATAAGTCAATCAGAGAAAGACAACTATCATATGCTCTCCCTTTTATGAGGAAGTGGAGATGCAACATGGGGGCTTGGGGGGTAGGAAAAGAATAAATGAAACAAGATGGGATCAGGAGGGAGACAAACCATAAGTGACTCTTAATCTCACAAAACAAACTGAGGGTTGCTGGGGGGAGGGGGGTGGGGTTATGGACACTGGGGAGGGTATGTATTATGGTGAGTGCTGTGAAGTGTATAAACCTGGCGATTCACAGACCTGTACCCCTGGGGATAAAAATACATTATATGTTTATTTAAAAAAATTAAATTAAAAAGATTCACAAAAAAAAATAAAGTTCTCCTAGATAATAAAGGTAAATAGATTGAACAAATAAGAGCCTTATGCCCACTAAACTTCATCTCCCTAAATGAAAATGTAGCATCGTCAAAGTGAGGGCCTCAGGCCATATAATTATTACTCTGAAACAAAACCTATGTGAAGAAAAATAGTAGATTTATTGCCTTTCTTCCTAGGGATTTATGGTTTGTTCATTCCTTCATTCATATAACAATTACTGAGTTTCTAGTTTATCCCACATATTCAGATATGGGCTGAGACACTGCCATAGTTACTGGAATAACTAGACAAGAGTAATTAAGCAGAGTAGTTGTGTTAATGAAAGCAAGAAATAAATTCTATTATTTCTGATACCTGAACTCCTAGTGAGTGGAGAAACTTATTCTTGTTGAAAGTGGTTTTGTTTTGTTTTTCATGCACCCTGTTTTTAATTTGAAGAATGTCATCAAAAAGTTATTTTCTTAGAAATATTCATAGAAATCCCAAGAATTGGTTGAATCATGTTTTTAAGACCCCCATTGTCAACTACCTGTACTAGAGGGACAATAGTATTTTAAGGGGCTTCTACTAAACTATGAGTCATTGACTGCTCTCTTTTTAATGCTTTCTTATAATCATCCACAGGTATAAGAATGGCAGTGGAATCATCAGAAGGACCTTTGATAATGTGGCTTCCTGCCTGTCCAAAACAAGAGTGCTCATACAGCAGGAAATTCAGTAATGTATTCAGGATTCTCATTGACCTAAACCATTTTCTTTGTTGCTTGTTACTGATACTTCATAAAACAGTCTCCACCCACAGTAAAATAGAATTCTTAGATAATTTGAATAATAATTCCAGATAAGGAAATGAATATTTATAGTAACATATTCATGTATTAAGTCTTTATTACTACCTCATTATAAATTAATCATGTAGAAAATTTTCTCCTAGAAGGAGGTATTGTAAGAACATCTAAGTCATTGTCCTATTGTTACTTAAACCCAAGTTTTGCTGCCTGTTGCTTGAAAGGCCACCACTATTCAAGAGATAAATTTTGATTGGAAAGGAATATGAACTTTATTCAGGAGGCCAGCTATCTAGGGGAAAGGGTGGATTCTTGTCCAAACGCCAACTCCAAGGCTTCTGCCTGGCCCAGAGATTTTGAAATGGTTTTAATTAGTTAAAGGAATACAGTGGTCTGTGACACTTCTTGATTACAAGAGACTCAATGATACCAGCTACAGAGTTATCTTGGTAATCAGAAGTTCCGGGTCCTTGGTACCAGTGGGTGGTTATTATGCAAGGGTACTCTGTTCTTTCTGCAAAGGAAGGTAAGCTCTATGGATGTGCAGCGGTCAGTAAAGTCATCTGTGTGACCTTAAAAAGAAAAAACATTTTGCTAAAAGATTGCTGGGCTAATCAGAAAGCCAAGGCAGCTTCAAGCCAACTTGCTGGCCTCTGTGGCCTGGGAAAATTTTGGTCCCTTATTCCCCAAGGTCAGTGGTCTGCAAATCTCAAAGAAGGCAAATTAGTTTTGTTACAGATCAAGGACCTTAAGTGAGCAGGCGAAGAGTGTGTTAACTTGAAGCAAGCTAACCCTTAAGACTGGCTAGAGTGCTGTCACACTATGCAGGTGTGTTAGACTATTACTCCACACATGGTAAGCTACAGCTTTAGCATTGCACCCATTATGTAGCCTCCAGAGGACACATGGCAGAGATTATACTCTGAGAAGGTAAAGAACACATAACTTACTAGAGGACATGGTTGTATGAACAGAAGTGACATTTATGAAGAACTTACTTTGTTCAAGAGTATAGAACATAAAAAATATATAGTTTTTCAAATCTTCTTAAGGACCATATGTACTCCAAAGAGATAATTTTTAAAAATTGGATTTGTAATAATTCTAGTTTGACTTTAAATACATTTATTCATTCAATCTAACTCTTTCAACAGGACTAAATTTCTCATTTAGTACTGCAGAGCTCCCAGAAATTTTGGTATTCATTTCTGGTATCTATTTCCCTATCTCTCTTTGACTCTTCAACCTACTACAGTTTTATTTCTGTTACTACTATTTCATTAAAATTACACTCATTAGGTCCTTTTCTCAGTACACATTTTATTTGCTCTGGAAATGTCTGTTAATGAGGCAATTACCATTATGGGATATTCTCCCATTTTTTTTTAAAGATTTTATTTATTTATTAGACAGAGATCACAAGTAGGCAGAGAGGCAGGCAGAGAGAGAGGAGGAAGCAGGCTCCCTGCAGAGCAGAGAGCCCGATGCGGGGCTCGATCCCAAGACGCTGGGATAATGACCTGAGCTGAAGGCAAAGGCTTTAACCCACTGAGCCACCCAGGAGCCTCCCATTTTTGTTGACCAAACCGAAAGCTAACAAAAGGAAAAAAAAAATGAAGCTACCAAAAGGTAATATGGAGCTTCTGACTTTATGTAATTCTTTTATATAATTATTAGTAAGAAAAAGTAGGCTCAAATGCCAGTAGGTAACAAAACCAAGTGGGAAAAAAACCCACAAAGTTTGGCAATTATACATTAGCTCCCCTGACCTAACAGAATGCTAAGAACATTTCTGATGAGTCAAAATGAGGTGGCAGTAATTGAATGATGGAAAGGATGAGTCTATATCTAGGGCAAGTAAAGAATAAGTTGTTTACTCAGGAGCCTTATAGGGTGGAATTGGTATAATACTTATGTGTGAGTGATTTTTTAAAGTTACTTTTACATTGAACAAGCCCTAAGCATAAGACCTAAGAAAACATTTTTTTTTTTTTGCTTCCCATTATCTCTTTAGATATTTCTAATGGTGAGAGTTTTCCCCCACTATTGAATTAGAATTCCAAAATTCTAAAATTCTAAAAGCAGACTCCTACTGAGCAGGGAACTCTATGCAGCACTTCATATTAAAACCCTGAGATCATGACCTGAGCTGAAACCAAGAGTTGAAGGCTTAGCCAACCGAACCACCCAGGCGCCGCACCCCCACCCCCACCCCAAGGCTTTTCATCCACTCTTAGATAATAACCAGACCTTAAAAACATTTTAAGGTCCCCAACATTCTGGGTTCTTAAATCAAGAGTGTTGTTTCTTGTATAATAATCTGAATTCTGCATTTAACTTAAAGTTACATCTTTCCCCCCTTCTTTCAGGTTGTGCTGATTTTAGGTGCCATTTTGCTAACCTGGGCTTCAGGCCATTCTAGATTTGGAGCATGAGAAGCAGGAAGAAAAAGATGATAAGAATATTTTTACTTGAAATGACTTTGGTGGGCTAGATTTGAGTTTCTGGGATTGACAGATATTTAGGACTAACTCTTTCATGGATGCTTTTGTGGGTACTTGAAAGAGTCCCATCACTGGGGTCTTTCACCTCTGGATCACTACTAGATATAGATGTGTTTGAATGTTGCCTTGATCTTTCCACCCTTGTTACCTCTAGACATATGGGATTCACTTAGATCCTATCCTTGTGGGTCTTTCAGTAACTCTTGATCCCTTTCAGTAGCTCTATTGAACGGAATCCAAGGTGAGCTCTTCTACATATATGGCCCACCTCCAGCTATGGGAAATCCTCAAGTAGACTTTACCTGGGCAAATTTGAGAGTGCAAGCCAATGTCCAAACAATAGAAACTCCTCTATAACACCACAGCATTTGGTAAGCTGATCTCTTGACGTCTTGATTTCTCTGGACAAGAATCAGGCTGGTCCTTAAGCCTCACCACTGCAGGATAAGACAGTACGCTTTCTCAGTAGGCTTCTTGGAGGCCCCTGCATGTCCAAATGAAAGTGAGGAGAAGGAACAGGCATCTCCTATTCCTTACCCTTTGGGGATGGAGGACCTGAGAGTCCAAGAGTTTTGTTATTATTTCCTTTAAAATCTGAATTTGTTCACTGTATTGTGCACCTAAAATTAATATAACACTGTATGTTAATTATATTGGAATTAACAATAATAATAAAATTTGCTAAATTTGGGTCTGGCGCCTTACTTTAGTTTGAAACTTCTAGTTCATCTTGATGTGTCAGTTGTAGCTTGTCAATGTCCTGAGATATTCCTTTTTTGGGAAATAGGAAATTTGGGACTAGAATTGAATTTGAGTAAAACATGAATACATTATTTTCGATTCTTCTCCACATGAACTTTTGTCATTTCTCAGTTCATTAATAATTTAGCTATGGGGAACTGAACACTGTGTTATTAAATTTTTTTCTTTTATAACTTTAATTATAATAACTGATATTTATTTGAGGATGATATTTCCCACCTCTTTTGTCATTTTTTTGCCCTTCTGAAATGTAAAGGAATTAATAATCCTTCAAGTAAACCTCTATGGGATGATCTTGGACTATGAGAGCTCTCTTATATGCCATTAATTTCAATTTGGACTTATCTTTGCCTACTGTGTAAATTATCTCTCCAATAGTTGGGAATGATTGCATCTCTTCATTAAGGAAATCATCTCTCATATGAAAAGTCATCTTAGAAAAAAATTTTAATATTGTCATTTGTCTTGCCATGTAAGACTTCTGACAGAAAATTTTCTCATAGATGATAGGTACTTTATTTTTTAATCAAAGAAAAAATGGTGTCTTATAGCCGATCTTTAAAAAATATTTATTTATTGGGGCACCTGGGCGGCTCAGTGGGTTAAGCCGCTGCCTTCGGCTCAGGTCATGATCTCAGGGTCCTGGGATTGAGTCCCACATCAGGCTCTCTGCTCAGCAGGGAGCCTGCTTCCCTTCCTCTCTCTCTCTGCCTGCCTCTCTGCCTACTTGTGATCTCTCTCTCTGTCAAATAAATAAATAAATCTTTTTTTTTTTTTTTTTTTTTTATCTGAGAGAGAGTGAGAGTGTGAGGCCAACTCTGCTCTGAGCAGAGACCCCGATGTGGGGGTCCATCAAGGACCCTAAGATCATGACCTGAGCTGAAGGCAAATGCTTAAATGACTAAGCTACCCAGGCTTCCCAAACACGTTTTGTTAAAAGAAGTTGAGATCTGTCATGTATAGAAATTTTGGCTTAAAGGGGAAAGAAAATAGTAAGTACATCAATTTCATATTACTTCCTTGTAAGATATTAAAGTGATGTGACAAGAAAGCAAAGATTACTATTTATAAAACATTACTGTGAAGCTAGTTAGAAAACTCTATAGCAGAATTAGAGAGAACATAAAATTGAATAATCTTGACCCATTTTATTTACATAGGCACATAGGAATTATGACTGAATCAAAGCTATGATCCACCAGGCCAACATTTTACTAGCAACAGTAGCCCAAGTTTATAAAAACTGTTATGCAAGTGTTAGTCATAATGTCTAAGAATTTCAGATGAAATTGTAGGATGGTTGGAACCAGAAAGTTGATTTCATTGAATTTTTTTGTCCCATCACATTTTGTAAGTCTTAAATACATCTAGCCTCACTCCATGTCTTTTTAATTAAGGCCATGATTGGGGTTGAAGTGAATCACTGTCTTTTTTCGCATGGTATTTTGGTATACAGTATGACTGGTAATTTTGTGTTGTGTCAATTCAGCTGTAACTGTGGTTTCTAGAATTTCTTTTCTGTTAGTAGTTTCAATTTAGAGTTGGCTGTTAGAGAAATTTACATGAGGTTTGGAAGGAAGAAATAGCAGCCATTATCTCAGAGGATCGATGCAGGGTCTCAGGCAACCTGGCTCAGTACATCCTTGTGTGTGTCTGCATGTGAATGTGGTTACTGATGTTCTAGCTCCCCTTGTTCACACAGATTAGTACCTAGGCCCACAGCTTCTTTAGCTCTCATAAGATCTCCTACGTTAGCTTTTCCAGTTCCTGGGCCTGTAGCATATATAGCAAGATGGTGAAAGGCAGAAACTTTTTCTGCAGGTCTAAGGCCATCTTTCTTTAAGTTTGACATAATGAGTGACCAGCTTCCAGTTTGTACTTGTGGAAGAAAAATGTGTTCTTGGGGCGCCTGGGTGGCTCAGTGGATTAAGCCGCTGCCTGCTTCTCTCTCTCTCTCTCTCTGCCTGACTCTCCGCCTGCTTGTGATCTCTCTCTCTGTCAAATAAATAAATAAAATCTTTAGAAAAATGTGTTCTTGCTTTACCCTACTGTCTGTCCAGCTTCTCTTCCTAACTCTCTGACCTGCTGATTTGTAATGATTTCTGGCCCACCAACAGACACAAAGGCACCAGCCTCCCACAAAGTTTTTCACACCTCCTTCTGTGATCCTTTGTAGTGATTTCTCTCTAATCCTCCAGCTATTCACATTCATATCTTTCTTTCCTCAGCTTCCCTCATAATTGTGTTAAATTTTTTTTTTTTTACAATTTTATTTATTTATTTGACTGAGAGCACAAGGAGGGGAAACAGTAGGCAGAGGGAGAGGAAGAAGCAGGCTTCCCACTGAGCGGGGAGCCCAATGCAGGGCTCAATCCCAAAACGATGAGATTATGACCTGAGCTGGAGTTTAATCACCTGAGCCACCCAGGTGCCCCTTAAATCTAATATCTATAGTAAGTCCCTTATTCCATACTATTCATAGTTTCCTGTTTTCCTGATTCAACCCAACTAATGTAATGCCTATTTATAGAAAGGATTATAAGAGATTATAAGAGAAACCTCAGTGGGAGAGCTGAAAAAACACAAGGTTAAAGATTTCTTTGGACATGGCAAAGAAGAAGTCTGTTTAGGGGACACCGGGAAGACCACAGAATAGCCTACACCAAAGATCCTACGCCAAAGGATCTTGAATATAACAAGGAAATTAAAAAGGAATCCATAGTATTTTTAGGTCTGCCCTGAATATATTTATATTCTCAATGAAGTAAAAAAGACCAACTCTTAAAATGTGTCCTTTACTTTACATATATTTTAAATTCTCTTATGACAACTTTTATCTTTTTTCTCTGCTTTTACATAATTGTAAGCACAAGGAAAGGAAAAAGAAAAAGAAAAGCAAGATGTTAAGAAGTGCCTGACTTTACTTTCCAAAGTTAACTTTTCAAATTCTCTTAAGAATATGACAAAACTTTTGCATATTCCCACTGAAAGTCCATATGAACATATCCACAAAATTTTCATTCCATTTTAGGTCATCCAAGGATCTTTCTGCAAAGCCCATCTATGTAAGTATAGGGAGTTTTTGTACTCCCTTCCCATTACTTCTATAACATCATCTTTTCTCAGTCATCCCTATCTTGGTTATTAGCATCATCATTCACATAAATGATAAAGCCAAAAACCTCATCAATCTTGTTTCCATTCTTCCTGGCTTCTCACAACAAATCCATCAGTGAATCTGTTTGACCAAACCTCCTAAATATTTCCCAATTCCAATAACCTCTCACCACCTTCACTCTTACCTTTATTTACTTTATTGGACTATAGTAAAAGCCTCCTAACTGATAAACCTACTTCTACCCTTGACCTCTTTGGTTCATGCTCCACAGAGTCTATGGGAGACTTTGAAAATGTAAGTCAGATCATTTTATTTTCTAGCTTAAGATTTGCCAGTATCTGCCCATTGTAATGAGAATAAAATCCAAAGTTTTAAGGTCCCACATGACTTGACCCCTAACAATTTGCTTATGATACTCTCTTGAACACACTCAGCAGGTACCCACTTTAAGGCAGTTTTGCTAGCTGTTACCTCTGTTTGGCATGTTCTAATACAGCCAGCTCTTCTTCTTCTTCTTCTTCTTCTTCTTCTTTTTAAAGATTTTATTTATTTATTTGACAGGGAGACAGTGACAGCAGAAACACAAGCAGGGGGAGTGGGAGAGAGAAAGCAGGCCTCCTGCTGAGCAGGGAGCCTACACAGGAACCTGGGATCATGACCAAGCTGAAGGCAGTCCCTTATAACTGAGCCACCCAACAGCCCCCCTAGCTAGCTTTTCTTATCTTCTTGGCCAACTCTTATCATTTCAGTCCCAGCATAAAATGTCATCTTTTCAAATGAAACAAGATAAAATCAGAGAGGGAGACAAACCGTAAGAGACTCTTAATATCAGGAAAAGAACTGAGGGTTGCTGAAGTCAGTTGGGGGAGGGTGCAGTGGGAGGGATGGGGTGGCTGGATGAGGACATTGGGGAGGGCTGTGTATTGTATAAGACTGATGAATCACAGACCTGTATCTCTGAAACAAATAACACATTACATGTTAATAATAAAATTTTTAAATGTCATCTTTTCAGAAATATCTCTGGAACCAGCATGTCCAAGGTAACACTCACCTCTCGGTCACGTTCTATTTTATTATCTTTGTAACACTTGCCCACTATCTGCAACAATCCCTTCTGTTTATTTATTTGTTTACATGTTTGTTGTCCATCTCCCTCCTCTAGAGCCTTGTCTACTTGTTTATCACTGAAACCCCAAGACCTAGCTCAGCCCCTGATAAGAAGTGCTCATCAAATCCTTGTTGGATGAAGAGTATGGTGATTTTACTTTATAAAAAATAATGAAATGTATTGATATTATCACAGTTATATTCCCAGTATATACTCCAGAAACTTATAGAAGCTTATACATATTTACTGTGAAGACTTCTATGTCTAGATTGTAATGTGAATCTGGATTGTTTAGAATCACAGTGATTACAAATGACAAATAATTCTGTAATTCCCTTTTCTAACAGTTCTCTCAGTGTCTCCTATACTAACATACATTCTTTCTGTAATCCTCCCCTTCAGGAAGCTGGTCCATCATTATGGTAAACATCTAAACCCCTGAGCTCTAAAATTGTCCTTTAGCTTTTCTACCCTAAAAGTTACCATGGTGTTGCCTGGCCTGTAGTAATCCGTTAGTCATTATTTATTTTTTACGGGCTGTGTTCTTGATGATATACAAACCACTTTAGGTCTTTTAAATGGTAACTTTTCCAAACAATTATATGTAGACGACTCAATATGCTATGCTACTCATGGATTCTAGCTAAAAATTAACATAAGGTATGGGTTTTAAAACATACTTCCTCTAATCTAAAAAGGACTAAGCATCAAGTTGTTTATCTCCACCCAGTAGAGTGTACAGGAACTCAATAGTTGTAGCCTACAAAATAGTTCCAGAAAGTTTCTCTGTATCAATTATTTCAGAATTCACAGATGAATCTAGATCCCAATCACCCCTAACAAAACCTGCTACATCTAATAGGGAAATTCCAAAATATGATGTCCTCTTCTTATTAGTGTAATAGAGACAAAATTATAAATTGTATGAGGTAGTCATAATTACCTATTTGTAAATATTCTTGGTCTTTCTCTTCTCCCTGAACATCCACCTACATGTAAAAGAAAGGATTTTTTGAGGGCGGGGGGTTCCTTGTGGCTATCATTTAGTTTCCTGAATTCAAGTGTGGGTCTAAACAAATACACGAGGTAAAACAAATGAAACTCGGATGGGCCATTTCAGCTTTAGCACTTCCCATAGTGTTCACTGAGAACTTCATTAATAAGTAGAAATGCATTACAGCTCAACTTCTCTCTCCTCCCAACCCTGCTTCCTTTCCCTCCATCCTACAGGTGTTGATCCCAAAAGCACTCCTTAACAAACATCCTGCCCCCAAAATGCTATCACAGAACCTGCTTCCTGGAGAACCCAACCTGTGATAGTTATTCTTTTTTTTCCTTAAGATTTATTTTTAATGTTGAGTAATCTCTATATCCAATGTGGGGCTTGAACTTATATGTAACACTTCCTCTTAAAGCTCAAAAAAACATTCTCCTTGTTGGGAAGAACTTTAAAGCCTAAATTGTTCTTCAGATCTAGAAATCATTGCTAACTTTTAAGTACAAGTAAAAGGTTGAAAGGTTACTACTCATGCTTTCAAAACATCTGCTTGGGATGCCTGAGTGGCTCAGTGGGTTAATCATTTGCTTCGGCTTAGGTCATGATCCCAGGGTCCTGGGATCAAGGCCTGCATTGGGGGTCCTTGCTTAGCAGGGAGGCTGCTTCTCCCTCTGCCTTCCTATCCCCCTGCTTATGCCCTCTCTCTCTCTCTCTCTCTGATAAATAAATAAATAAATCGTTAAAAAATTTGCTTATATTATTATGAACATTTTCTTACATGTAACATTTTTTCCTTTAAAAATTAAGCATTTCAGGGGCACCTGGGTGGCTCAGTGGGTTAAAGCCTCTGCCTTCGGCTCAGGTCATGATCCCGGGGTCCTGGGATCGAGCCCCACATCGGGCTCTCTGCTCAGCAGGGAGCCTGCTTCCTCCTCTCTCTGCCTGCCTGTCTGCCTACTTGTGATCTCTGTCTGTCAAATAAATAAATAAAATATTTTTTTAAAAAATTAAGCATTTCAATCCTTTCACCGCTTAAAGATTTTAGGATATAAGGTTATAAGGTTAGTGAGGAAATTAATTGCAAATAGCTCAGAATTTGCTTTTATTTTAGTATTATTTTCAATGGAGTCCATAGACTCCATAGAATTTCTGGGGGCACCTGGGTGGCTCAGTGGGTTAAGCCTCTGCCTTTGGCTTGGTAATGATCTCAGGGCCCTGGGATCGAGCCACACATTGGGCTCTCTGCTCAGCAGGGAACCTCCTTCCCCCTCTCTCTCTGCCAGCCTCTCTGCCTACTTGTGATCTCTATCTCTGTCAAATAAATAAATAAAATCTTAAAAAAAAAAGAATTTCTAGTGATATGGATGAACATTGATTATACAGTCTATGAGAAAAACAGGTAGAATTTTAAAATGCTTTAGAGGTGTTTGGTAGTCGGTAGAGCATGCAACTCTTCATCCCTTAATCTTGTGAGTTCAACCCCCACATTGGGCAAGGAGCCTACTCAAAAAAATAAAAATTTTAAAATACTTTAATATGAATAAAATGTCTTTAGAATGTATTCCATTTCATGGGGCACCTGGGTGGCTCAGTCACTGAGCATCTGCCTTGGCTCAGGTCATGATCCTGGGGTCCTGGGATTGAACTCTGTGTCTGGCTCCCTGCTCAGCAGGAAACCTGCTTCTCCCTCACCCATTCCCCCTGCTTGTGTTCCTTTTCTCACTCTCTCTCTGTCAAATAGATAAATAAAATCTTCAAAAAAATTTAAGAAAAGAATGTCCCATTTCACAACCACTCTTTTCTGATTATAAAGCAATATAGCTCAAACTATTTTTGTTTGAGCAATATAGCTCAAACAAAAGGAAAACAATACTCTCAATTCTATGATCCAAAGAAGTAATAATATGTTACTTTTTAGAATATTGTATTTATGTATTCGGGAGAGAAAGAAAGAGAGCATGAATAGGGAGAGGGTTAGAGGGAGAGGGAGAAGCAGACTCTCCCCTGAGCAGGGAGCCAGACATGGGGCTTGATCCCAGGAGCCTGGGATCATGACCTGATCAAAGGCTGGTACTTAACCAATTGAGCCACTGAGGCACCCCTGTATATGTTATTTTAACTTTAGAAATAAACATTCATATTAGATTATCTGTTTGCAAATATGTGCATATGCTAATTTCAGTTTTAAGATACTTAATAGAACATGTTTTAGGAACCTCCATTTTTAGGACTTTGCTAGAAAATTCCTTAAAATGTGGTGAAAAGTTATAACATTTCTTTTACAATACAGAATTTTGATTAACACTGGGTGTCACTCCAATGAATTCAATCTAATGATATTTATTACACTTGAGGAAATTGTCCTATAACCTCTATCTTACTACAACTCCACTCTCATGGTGACAAACCCCAGTTCCAGTGCACAGGGAAACACCTCTTTTTCTGTTTTCTAAGCCTACAAAGTAAGTGCCATAGAGAGGTGCTTGTATGAGTTGTTCTTGTCAGACTGACTCTCCTACATATAACAAAGATAAACTCTTAGTGAAAGATAAAGAACAAACAACCCAAAAACATTGGCATTGGAGAGTGACCAAAAGTAAGGAGATTCTAGAGGGAAGTTGGCATTTGTAAGAAGAGAGGTACTCAGAATTCTAAGTTTCTGGCGTAAAGGCAGTCCTCTATTTCCTCCCTGCAAGTTGGCAAAAAGTCATACAAAACAGGTTTTTTGGCTTCAGGTTTTTCTGGCTTGAAGAGTAAGAGACAGATTTTGGGATAGGTACAATTTCTAGAAAGTAAAAGGGAAATCAAAGGAAAGAGGGAGCCAGAGAAGGGAGTCTCTAAATTCTTTTTATATATATCTTGTTGACTTCTGAACAGTGCTTAAATAGGACAAACTTAAGGAAATCAAGCCCGGTTTAAAAGAACTAACCTGATATTTGAGCCCAGTCAATTCAGTTGAATGCTAACTAAACAAAACAAACAAAAAAGCCCTAACATTATTTAGGTATTGAAAGTATGAAAATGTAACTCATTTTTTGAGAGAAAAAACAATCAACAGAGATCAACTTAGAAATGTCCCAGGTGTTGTAATTAGCAGACAGAGATTAAAAGTGATTATTATCAACCTATTTAATGACATAAAAGAAAATACATGCATCATCAATGAAATACATGAATTCTAACTGAGAAATAGAAACTATAAAAAAGCAAACAGAAATTCTAGAACTAAAAAAAATGTAATACCTGAAATAATAACTCACCAGATGAACTTAACAGTAGAATGCAGATAACAAAATAGAATCAGCAATCTTGAAGATAGGTCAAAAGAACCTGACTCTAATCTGAAGAGCACAAAAAATGTTGAAATAAAAATTAAAAAGGCCTCAAGGACCCCATCAAAAAGTCTAAGATAGGGCCCCTGGGTGGCTCAGTTGGTTAAATGTCTGTCTTCAGCTCAGATTACCAGCCACCATCCTGGAACTGAATCCCATATCAGACTCCTTGCTCAGCAGGGAGCCCTGCTTCTCCCTCTGCCTGCTGCTTCTTCTGACTGTACTCTCTTTCTCTCTCTCTCTCTCTGACAAATAAATAAAATCTTAAAAAAAAAAAAACGTCTAAGATGTATGTAATTCGAATCCCAGAAGAAGACGAGAGAGAGGAAGAATGGACAGAAAGAGTATCTAAGGAAAACATGGCCGATTATTTCCCAAATTTGGTGAAAGATATAAATTTACACATTCAAGGATCACAACAAACCCCTATAAGATTAATACAAAGAAAATCACACTGTTATAAAGAATTGACTGGCTTTTGTCCCTAGTTCTTAGGAGATAACCTCTAAATCTTTGAAATTTACTGGAATGATAAGAATATCTTTGTTATTTATGATGGAATCCTGGGACTATATCTGAGTATATGCTAATGAAATGATGCAGGATGGGTGCTGGCCACACCAGAATGACTAACCATGTAATTTACCGGGTTGGGGCTTTGAGTTATTTGATGTGAGCCCAACATCTGGAGAGGGCAGGGTAGACTGGAAATTGAATTCAATCATGTGGCCAATGATTCAATCACTCATGCTTATGTAATGAAACTCTAGTAAAAACTCGGGGGGCTAACAAAGGCAAGGAAAGCAAGAGCAAAAATGAACTATTGGGATTTCATCAAGATCAAAAGCTTTTGCACAGCAAAGGAAACGGTTAACAAAACCAAAAGACAGCTGACAGAATGGGAGAAGATATTTGCAAATGACTTCTCAGATAAAGGGCTAGTGTCCAAAATCTATAAAGAACTTAGCAAACTCAACACCCAAAGAACAAATAATCCAGTCAAGAAATGGGCAGAAGACATGAACAGACATTTCTGCAAGGAAGACATCCAGATGGCCAACAGACACATGAAAATGTGCTCCACATCACTCGGCATCAGGGAAATACAAATCAAAACCACAATGAGGTATCACCTCACACCAGTCAGAATGGCTAAAATTAACAAGTCAGGAAATGACAGATGCTGGCGAGGATGCAGAGAAAGGGGAACCCTCCTACACTGTTGGTGGGAATGCAAGCTGGTGCAGCCACTCTGGAAAACAGCATGGAGGTCCTCAAAAAGTTGAAAATAGAACTGCCCTATGACCCAGCAATTGCACTACTGGGAATTTACCCTAAAGATACAAACGTAGTGATCTGAAGGGGCACGTGCACCCGAATGTTTATAGCAGCAATGTCCACAATAGCCAAACTATGGAAAGGACCTAGATGTCCATCAACAAATGACTGGATAAAGAAGAAGTGGTATATATACACAATGGAATACTATGCAGCCATCAAAAGAAAGGAAATCTTGCCATTTGTGATGACATGGATGGAACTAGAGGGTATCATGCTTAGTGAAATAAGTCAATCAGAGAAAGACAACTATCACATGATCTCCCTGATATGAGGAAGTGGAGATACAACATGAGGGGTTTGGGAGGTAGGAGAAGAATAAATGAAACAAGATGGGATTGGGAAGGAGACAAACCATAAGTGACTCTTAATCTCACAAAACAAACAGGGTTTCTGGGGGTAGGGGGGTTGGGAGAGGGGGGTGGGGTTATGGTCACTGGGGAGGGTATGTGCTATGGTGAGTGCTGTGAAGTGTGTAAACCTGGCGATTCACAGACCTGTACCCCTGGGGGTAAAAATACATTATAAGTTTATAAAAAAAATAATAATAAATAATTTTTTAAAAAAACAGAATGGTACAGAAAAACAAAAACAAAAACAAATCCAAACAAACAAACTCTGGGGGCTAAGGTGAAATTTCCTGATTGGTAATTAGACATAGTGTACCTGGAAGGTGAGGTGTTGGAGGACACAAAAACTTTGCTTTGGGCACCCTCTGAGACTTCACTCTTTGGGTCTCTTCACCTGGTTAGTCTTGATTTATATCCTTTATAATAAAACTACAATTACAGATTTGGTGCTTTCATGAGCTCTATGAATCATTCTAGTGAATCATAGAATTTTATGGGTAGTGGGAATGCTTGAATTTATAGCTAGTTATTCAGAGGCATTTGTGGCCTAGGAACCTTGGAATTGTATCTAATTTCTGAAGTGAGGGGAGGATTTTGTCCTTAACTTGTGAAGTCTGACCCAAATCTGGCTAGTTATCATCAGAGTTGCATTACACATACTTAGGTACATTGTCATCAAATTTCAGAAAAGAAACAATATTTTGAAAACTGTCAGAAAACAATGATGCACTGTCTATAAGCGAACTATGATTTGAATGACTGTCAACTTCTCATCATAAACACAATAGAGACCAGAAGACAGTAGAACATCATCTTTAAAGTTCTGGAGGGGAGAGGGGAAGAAAACCATATCAATTCGGAATTTCTATATTGTGAAAGTGTTCTTACAAGAATAAAGGTGAAATAAAATATATCTTCAAATAAAGAAAACTAAAGGAATGTGTTGACAGTGGTCATGCTCTACAAGAAATATTTAGAAAGGAAGAGTTCAAGATGGAAGAGTAGAAGACCTTAGTTTTGTCTGGTCCCAGAAATTCATCTAGATAGTTACCATATCATTCTGAATGCCCATGAATTCAACGGGAGATATAAGAAAACAATTGCTGCTATTCTACAAATATAAAAGCAACCACTTTCTACAAGAACCCAACACAGAAAAACTCATCTCAAGAAAGAGAACAAGAGGCAACACTGTCTGCCAGGGACCTAATCAGTATGGACATAAGTAAGATGTTGGAACTAGAGTTCAGAAATACAAGTATAAAGTTACTAGCTGGGCTTGAAAAAAAGCACAGAAGACACTAGTGAATCCCTTTCTTGAGAAATAAAAGAAGTAAAACCTAATCAAGTTGAAATAAGAAAGGCTTTTAATGAGATGCAATAAAAAAATGGAGGCTCTAACTGTGAGGATAAATGAAGCAAAAGAGAGAATTAGTGATATAGAAGACAAAATGATAGAAATACAGAAGCTGAGAAAAAGAGAGCTAAACAACCACTAGATCACAAGAGGAGAATTGGAGAGATAAGAGATCCATAAAATGAAACAATATTAGAAAAATTGGGATCCCAGAACAAGAGGAAAGAGCAAGAGGGGAAGAAGGTACATTGGAGCAAATTATAGCTGAGAACTTCCCTAACCTGGGGAAGGAAACAGGCATTCAAGTCCAGGAGGCACAGAGAACCCCTCTCAAAATCAATAAAAATAGGTCAACACCTTAACATATAATAGTAAAGCTTGCAAATCTCAGAGACAAGGAAAAAATCCTGAAAGCAGCTCAGGACATGAGGTCTGTAAAGTCAAGGGTGGAAACATTAGAATGGCAGAAGACCTATCCACAGAGAACTGGCAGGCCAGAAAAGACTGGCATCATATATTCAGGGTGCTAAATGAGAAAAATATGCAGCCAAGAATACTTTATCCAACAAGGCTGTCTTTCATAGTAGATGGAGAGATATGAAGCTTCCATGACAAACAGAAGCTAAAAGAATCTGTGGTCACTAAACCAGTCCTGCAAGAAATATTAAAAGGTTTCCTTTAAGTGAAGAGAGAGTCCAAAAGTAACATAGACCAGAAAGGAACAGAGACAATATAAAGTAACAGTGACTTTACAGGTAATACAATGGCACTAAATTCATATCTTTTAACAGTTACTCTGAGTGTAAATGGGCTAAATGTCCCAATCAAAAAACACAGAGTATCAGATTGGATAAAAAAGCAAGATCAATGGATATGCTGTTTGCAAGATACTCATTTTAGACCCAAAGACACATCCAGATTGAAAGTAAGGGGGTATAGAACCATTTATCATGCTAATGGACACCAAAAGAAAGCTTGGGGTGGCAATCCTTTTATCAGACAAATTAAATTTTAAAACAAAGTCTGTATTTAGAGTTGAGGAAGGACACTATATCATAATTAAAGGGTCTGACTAACAAGAAGATCTAACAATTGTAAATATTTATGTCCCTAATGTAGGAGAAGCCAATTATATAAGCTAATTAATAACAAAATTAAAGAGACATCAATAATAATACAATAATAGGGCGCCTGGGTGGCTCAGTGGGTTAAGCCGCTGCCTTCGGCTCAGGTCATGATCTCAGAGTCCTGGGATCGAGTCCCGCATCGGGCTCTCTGCTCAGCAGGGAGCCTGCTTCCCTCTCTCTCTCTCTCTCTCTGCCTGCCTCTCCGTCTACTTGTGATTTCTCTCTGTCAAATAAATAAATAAAATCTTTAAAAAAAAAAAATAATAATAATAATAATAATACAATAATAGTAGGGGACTTTAACACTACCCTCTCACTGCAATGGACAGATGATCTAAGCAGAAGGTCAACAAGGAAGCAAGGACTTTGAATGATACACTGGACCAGATGGACTTCACAGATATATTCAGAGCATTCCATCCTAAAGAAACAGAATACACATTCTTCTCTAGTGCACATGGAACATTCCCCAGAATAGATCACATCCTGGGTCACAAATCAGGTCTCAACTGATACTAAAACATTAGGATCACTCCCTGGATATTTTCAGACCACAGTGCTTTGAAACTTGAACCTATGCAAGAGGAGATTTGGAAAATATTCAAATACATTGAGGTTAGAGAATCCTACTAAAGAATGAATGGGCCAACCAGGAAATCAAAGAAGAATTTTAAAAAATTCATGGAAACAAATGCAAACGAAAACAAAACTATTCAAAACCTTTGGGATGCAGCAAAGGTGGTTCTAAGAGGGAAGCAAATAGCCATACAGACCTTTCTCAAGAAACAAGAAAAGTCTTAAATACACAAACTAAACTTATACCTAAAGGAGCTGGAGATGGAACAACAAATAAAGCCTAACCCTAGAAGGAGAAGAGAATTAATAATGATTAGAACAGAAATCAGTGAAATAGAAATGAAAAGAACAATAGAACAGATCAATGAAACCAGGAGTTGGTTCTTTGAAAGAATTAATTAGATGGATAAACCTCTGGCCAGATTATCCAAAAGAAAAAAGACCCAAATTAAAATCATGAATGAAACCAACACCAAAGAAATACAAACAATTATAAGAACATAATATGAGCAACTTTATGCTGACAAATTAGGCGATCTGCAAGAAATAAATGCATTCCTAGACGTATAAACTATCAAAACTGAACCAGGAAGAAATGGAAAACCTGAACAAACCCATAGCCAGCAAGGAAATCGAAGCAGTAATCAAAAATCTCCCAACAAACAAGAGCCCAGGGCCAGATGGCTTCCCAGGGGAATTCTATCAAATATTTAAAGAAGAATTAACACCTATTATTCTGAAGCTGTTTCAGAAAATAGAAATGGAAAGAAAACTTCCA
Organism: Neogale vison; assembly: GCF_020171115.1. Lineage (NCBI taxonomy): Eukaryota > Metazoa > Chordata > Mammalia > Carnivora > Mustelidae > Neogale > Neogale vison. The sequence goes on along the minus strand of NC_058094.1, from coordinate 158,081,343 downwards.
AACTCTTTCTATGAGGCCAGCATTACCTTGATCCCCAAACCAGACAAAGACTCCACCAAAAAGGGGAATTACAGACCAATATCTCTGATGATCATGGATACCAAAATTCTCACCCAGATATTAGCCAATGGGATCCAGCAGTACATTAAAAGGATTATTCACATAACCAAGCAGGATTTATTCCTGGACTGCAAGCGTCGTTCAACATTTGCAAATCAATCAATGTGACACACTACATTAATAAAAGAAAGGACAAGAACCATATGATCCTCTCAATAGATGCAGAAAAAACATTTGACAAAGTACAGCATTCTTTCTTGATTAAAACTCTTTACAGTATAGGGATAGAGGGAACATACCTCAATATCATAATAGCCATCTATGAAAAGCCTACAGCAAACATCATTCTCAATGGGGAAAAATAGACAACTTTTCCCCTAAGGTCAGGAACATGGCAGGGATGTCCACTCTCACCACTATTGTTCAACATAGTACTAGAAGTCCTAGCCTCAGCAATCGGACAACGAAAAGAAATAAAAGGGATCTGAATCAGCAAAGAAGAAGTCAGACTCTCACTCTTTGCAAAGACATGATACTTTATGTGGAAAACCCAAAATACTCCACCCCAAGATTTCTAGAACTCATATAGGAATTTAGCAAAGTGTCAGGATATATGCACAAAATGCACAAAATCAGTTACATTTCTATATACTAACAATGAGATAGAAGAAAGAGAAATTAAGGAATCGATTCCATTTACAATTGCACCAAAAAACCATAAGATACCTAGGAATAAACCTAACCAAAGAGGCAAAGGATCTGTATTGAGAAAACTGTAGAACACTCGTGAAAGAAACTGAGGGAGACACAAAGAAATGGAAAAACATCCCATGCTCATGAATTGGAAGAACAAATATTGTGAAAATGTCTATGCTATTTAAAGCAATCTATACATTCAATGGAATGCCTATTAAAATAGCATCAACTTTCTTCACAGAGCCGGAACAAATAATCCTGAAATTTGTATGGAACCTGAAAAAACCCTGAAAAGCCAGAATAATGTTTAAAAAGAAAACCAAAGCTGGTGGCATCACAATTCCAGACTTCAACTTCTATTACAAATCTGTAATCATCAAGACAGTATGGTACCAGCACAAAAACAGACACATAGATCAATGGAGCAGAATAGATAACCCAGAAATGGACCCTCAACTCTATGGTCAATGAATCTTTGACAAAGCAGGAAAGAATATCCAATGGAAAAAAGATAGTCTCCTCAACAAATGGCCTTGGAAAAATTGGGCAGCCACATGCAGAAGGACAAAACTGGACCATTTTCTTACACCATACATAAAAATAGACTCAAAATGGATGAAAGACCTAAATGTGAGACAGGAATACATCAAAATCCTAGAAGAGAACAGAGGCAGCAACCTCTGTGACCTTGGCTGCAGCAACTTCTTGCTGGACATGTCTCCAAAGGTGAGGGAAACAAAGACAAAAATGAACTACTGGGATTTAATCAAGATAAAAAGCTTTTGCACAGCAGTCGACAAAACCAAAACACAGCTAACAGAATGGGCAAAGATATTGTGAATTTCTTATCGGATTAAGGGCTATATCCAAAATCTAAAAAGAATTTATCAGACTCAACACCCAAAGAACAAATAATCCAGTCAAGAAATGGGCAGAAGACGTGAACAGGTATTTCTCCAAAGAAGATATACAAATGGCCAACAGAGATATGAAAAAATGCTCAATATCACTCGACATCAGGAAAATACAAATCAAAACCACAATGCAATACTTCCTTACACCAGTAAGAATAGCTTAAATTAACAAGTAAGGAAACTACAGATGTTGGCAAGGATGCAGAGAAAGGGGAACCCACCTACACCGTTGATGGGAGTGTAAGCTGATGCAGCCACTCTGGAAAACAATATGGAGGTTCCTCAAAAAGTTGAAAATAGGGCTACCCTATGACCCAGCAGTTGGACTGCTAAGTATTTACTGCAAAGATACAAATGTAGTGATTAGAAGGGGCAACTATATCCCAATGTTTATAGCATTAATGTCCACAATAGCCATACTATGGAAAGAACCCAGATGTCCATAGAGAGATGAATGGATAAAGAAGATGTGGTGTATATGTATACAATGTAATATTACTCAGCCATCAAAAAATATGAAATCTTGTCATTTGCAATGATGTGGATGGAACTATTATGCTAAGCATAATAAGTCAATCAGAGAAAGACAATAATCATATGATCCCGCTCATATATAGAAATTAAAAAACAAAAAATCATAGGGGAAAGGAGGAAAAAATAAAAAAAGATGAAATCAGAGAGGGAGACAAACCATAAGAGACTTTTTTTTCTTCATAAGAGACTCTTAATCAGAGAAAACAATCTAAGGATTGCTGGAGGGGGGAGGGGTGGGGAAAAGGGGTAACAGTGGTGAGCAATGGGTATTATATAAGACTGATAAATCACTGAAATTTACCTCTGAAAATAATAATACATACACTATATGTTAATTAATTGAATTTTAATTTAACAATTTGAAAAAAATAAATATTAAGGATGTTCTTCAGGGTAAAAAGAAATAAAAACATGGAAATTCAGATCTTAGCAGAGGGTGGGGGGATGAAGAGCATTAGCAATTATAACATTTTATCATCTAATGTATGTAGATGTAATACTTTGACAACTTTAGCAAAAAAGGATGCAAAGGTGAGTAAATGAACTCATAGTTTGCAAGATTTCTACATTTTACATGAATCAATTCGAAATTAACCCTAGATTTCCTGTGAAAAGTTAATATATATTGTGATTCTTACGGCAACCACTACAAACTAATGCAAAGAGGTAAAATTAGGATCCTGGAATACATGATATTTATACACTTTCTATGTAAATTAAACTTAAGATTCACTTTTATTACTTAATGTCAACAAAATATATTCTACTAATTTTTTGACAGGGGTAAGGATTAATGATCTTTTTTCAACTTCTCTCCTGAAGTTTTTCTTTTTCTCTTTTCTCCAGAGACAACATTTTGTTCATCTTTGTCTCTGTGTTCCTGAAAAAAATTATGCCTTCTTTCCCTTCAATTAGTCACAGTCAAGGAGTGCTTGTTTTCTCTGCAGGGTACTTATTTGTTTCAACTTCATTTCCTGCTCTTTCTCCCCAAGGTCATCGAATTACATTTTGATGAATACATTGTTATTTAGGTTTACTAGAAGCAATTGCAATTGTAGATGTTTTAAATTAATGTCTTTCATTATAATGAGTCAGAAAATTAATGAACTGAAAATTTTTTCTTTTTGTAGGTATTCAGCATTAGTCAGTCACCATGTCCCTGCTGTGTGTGGAGTGTTCTTCTAAATCCTGTGGGGTGTGATGATGGCAGTGTTTCTTGGAGAAGCATGTTGTATAAAGGAGAAACAGGATAAACACAAGTGTAACAGAACTGCAACTAAGTGACTAGAAGGTAGGAAGAAGCATGGTGTGGTGGGCAGAATGAATAGGCCACCCACCTGACTCAACAAGGCAATCTTCACAGGCAATACTAGAGTTTTAAAAGACTTAGGTGTACATTGTGGAAAGTTGACTAATCTTCCTACATGGACGGAATATTATGGATATGAAGGAGAAATCAGCTAAGGGTATTGACTGAGTGCCCATTGTATTACATGCCAGTCACTAGAAGAACATGAAATAAGGATGGTATGTTTTTAAACTAGTAGGGAAGTTAACACATTTTCACAGAAAAAAGACAACATAGGTAATATAGGTGTCAAATACAAATATGAATAGATGCCAAGTAATGTAGTGAAAATGATCACCTAACTGCAGAAGTAAGACTGAATTAAGTAGAAGGGACTTAGAAGTAGGGTAGGACCTAAGGTGACAGAAAGGGGGAAGGAGGTTCCCTGCCGAGCAGAGAACCCAATGTGGGGCTCGATCCCAGGACCCTGAGATCATGACCTGAGCCGAAGGCAGAAGCTTAACACATTGAGCCACCCAGGCACCCCTTATCATAGCTATTTTAAAATGTATTGTTGTGGGAAAAAAATTTATTGTTGTGTGGCTGAGTTTCACCCCTGCACCTTCTTTTTGCCAGATGAAAAATTGTATTTCAAGACCCAATTCTCTTAGCCTTCTCTAAAGTGTTTGACCGACTGCAATCGTCTGGCTCTTGAATTATTTCCCCAGTTTTAGTCTGTTTGGGCTGCTATAACAAAATACAAAAGACTGGGTAATTTATAAACAACAGAAACTTATATCTGACAGTTCTGAAGACTAGTAGTCCAAGATCAAGGTGTCAGCATCGTTGGGGGCTAGTGGAGACTCTCTTCTGAGTTGCGGCTTGCCTAATTCTTAACTGTGTCCTCATGTGGTGGCAGGCTGGGGATCTCTCTGGAGCCTGTTTTATAAAACACTAATCCCATTCATAAGGGTTCTACCCTCTGATTTAAGCATTCCTCCAAAGCCCTACTTCTTCATGCCATCATCTTTAGGGGGTTAGGCCTTCAATAGATGAATTTGGGGAGGGACACAGACATTCAGACCATTGCATCATCCCTTTGTTCTGTGACACTGTACTGCCCTAGAGCTTGTATAGACTGAAGGTTCTTTCTCTCCTTCCTTCATTGATTCCATTTTCAGTTCATGGATCCTAAATTTAGGCATAGTCTTCCATCTTCATCTCAGCCATATTTTATCATTGTATATTCTCAAAGCAGTAATTAATTTTCTGCCAAAATAGAGACCTCTCAATTTAGTTATATTTCTAGCTAAGTGTTAGATACTCCAGAAAATTCAAAATCAATTCTAATGCAGTAAATATTAAATCAAATCTATCCCCCCCACTAATCATCTTCCTTCCATCTTTCATATTTGTTACTGTCACCCCCATAAGCAGGTAAGCTAAAAATATAAGTTCTCTTTTATTTCCATCTCAAATCATTGTAACCAGTCAGCCAGCTTTGTCTTCTGTATTTGAAATATATCATTCTGTACTATCCTAACACTTTTATTATATATTATTCCATAGTAGAAAAGAATATACCTAACATACATATTTTGGAAACTAATCATAAATAACTAGTGAATCCACAATTCATTGAAGCTCTTTATACATTCTTTCTAGATCTCATTCCCTTGTGTACCCAAACCTAACCATTCTCCTGAATTTCATCAAGCCACTTTCTTATTATTAAAATTATTTTCTCACATATATTTGTATTTGTAAAGAACATAGGGTTTCATTTTGCTTACTTTTGAAATTTATAAAAATGATTTTTCTTCAAACTGTTTTTTCCCCCTCTATTAAGAGTATAGATGTCTACTCATTTTATTTTTTTAAAGATTTTATTTATTTATTTGAGAAATTGTGAGAGAGGGAGCACGAGAAAGAGAACACAGGAGCGGGGCAGAGGGAGAAGCAGACTCCCTGCTGAGCAGGGACCCTGATGCAAAGTTCAATCCCAAGACCCTGGGATCATGACCTGAGTGGAAGGCATATGCTTAACTGCCTCAGCCACCAGGCACCCTGGAGTGCGTTGATTTTCACTACTGAATGACATCCCAGTATGAAAACATATTACAGTTTATTTATCCATTCTCCTGTTAATGGCCATTTTGAATTATTTCCATGTTTTCTGCTTTTATGAATGGTGCTAAGAACATCCCATTCTAGTTTGTATCTCTTGGTGCACATAAGATTTTCTTCGGCATATACTCCTGAAGTGAAAAGACATTGCAAGTTATATGGTTGTTCAAACTTAGAAGATAGCACCAATTTGTGTTCTAGACTAATCGAACAAATTTATCCTCCTCTTAGCTGTGTAAGAGTCCCTGTTGCTTCACGTGATGGTTAACTAAATGAGTAAACTTGACTGGGACATTGGGTACCCAGCTATTTGGTCAAATGGAATTTCTGGGTGAGTCTATTAGGTTGTTCTAGAATGTAATAAACATTTGAATTGGTAAACTGAGCAGAGAAGGTTGCTTTCTCCAGAGTAGATAGAGATCTCTTGGGGGGCTAAATGGAACAAAAAGGGCCAGTGAGGGAGAATTTGCTCTCCTCGCCTGACTTATTGAGATGAGACATCATTGTGGGTATTTTTGTATTTTTTTTTTTTTTTTCTTTTCCTTGGACTGAGACTTACCCACACTGGCTCTCCTGGTTCTCAGGCCTTTGGACTTGGACTGAAACTGTGTCACCAGTTTTCCTGGGTCACCAGCTTATAGACAGAAGGTCATGAGACTTCCCAGCTTCCATAATCACACAAGCTAATTCCTTGTAACAAATCTCTTTAAATATGTAAAGTTACACACACACGTTTATTTCTTTTTTCCCGTGTTTTGCTGGTGGACCTAAGATACTTCATATGCTTACCAGTACTTGATGTTGCCAGACTTCTTTAGGCTCTATAGGTACTAATTCATATCGGATTGTCATCTTAATTTGCACTTCCCTGCTTTTATTGAGGTTATGAATATATTTATGCATTCATTCATTATGCTTTTTTATTTATGAAATGCCTCTTAAAGCCTTTTGCTCAGTTTTCTATTATGATATTTGTGCTTTCTTGTTGATTCCATTGAAGACTCTTAGATCTTATATCCTATTTCTAATCTATTTGTGGTGAAATGTACTGCAATTATCTTCTCCCAGATTACAGTTATCTTTTATCTTTACTTATGTGTCTTGTAGTTAACAGAACAGTAATTTTAATGTAGTTAAATGTCTTAAGTTTTTCATGGTTAACACTATTTGTATTTTGTTTAAGAAATCCTTGCCAACCTCGAGATCAGAAAGATATTCTTCTGAATTTCTCTTAATGCTAGAATGCTTTGCTTCTCACATTTAAGTTCTTCATTTACCTGGAATTGATTTTTGTGATAGAATGAGGTAAGAATCCACTTTTATTTTTTTCCATATGGATAACAAACTGTCCTAGCGTTATTTATTGAAAAAAACCACTGTTTTCTTATAGATCTACAAAACTGATTTTGTTACCTGCACAGTCTCCATAAGTGTGTAGGGTCTGTTTTGAGGTTCTCTAATCTACTCCACTGGTTGATTTATTTATTCCTGAGCCAATAATACCCTGTTTAATTACTAGTGAGTCTTTCTCCTTCTTGTGGTTCTTTAAGAAAATCTTAGCTATTTTGGATTTCTATATTATCATACAACTTTCAGAAAAAATTTTAATTAACTCTGTTGATTTTGATTGAAATTTTATATATTACTCTGGGAAGATGGATATCTTTATATACCACATATTAGCTTTATTTTTATTTAGATTCTTTAATGTCTTTCTGTCAGATTTTAAAAGATTTCCATAAACAATTTATATTTCCTTGTTAAATTTCTTTCTTTCTTTCTTTTTTTAAAGATTTTATTTATTTATTTATTTGACAGACAGAGATCACAAGTAGGCACAGAGGCAGGCAGAGAGAGAGGCTGAGCAGAGAGCCCAATGCTGACCCTGAGATCATGACCTGAGCCAAAGGCAGAGGTTTTAACCCACTGAGCCACCCAGGCGCCCCGTTAAATTTATTTATAATTACTTTATATTTTTGTTGTTATTGTAAATAGTACCTGTTTTCTAATTTATAAATTCTGTATTGGCTCATATATTGAGATGCAATGGATATTAGTAGATTGATCCTATATCCATCAATGTTACAAGACCTTACAAAACTCTCTTGTTAATTTGTCTGTGGATATAATTTATTTTATTATTTTTGAAACAAACGCTTATATATAGCATGCTTACTATGTGCTGGGCACTGTTCCAAACACTTTATAAATATTTATTTAATTATCCAAGTAGCCCTATGAAACAGGTTTATTTTTCATCCCCATTTTACAAATAAGGAAACGGTGTCACAAAGACATTAAAGTCACAAATCGTCATTTTAACCTAGAAGGCAGGATTTAAAACTCGGCAGTTGGTGTCTAAACTTCATGTTCAACCAATAGCTTTACTGCCTCTCTGGTAGGCTAAACAGTTCTGAATATTTCTTGGCAGCCCTTTTACTCCCTGCACTTTTTTTTTTTAAACCTTTCTATGTAGGTATTATTTTGAATGTGAGCAGAGGTAATAGGCATCTTTGTCTAGTTACTAATTTTTTAAGAAATTTATTTCAGTGAGAGAGGGAGAGCACAGAGGGGAGGGCAGAAGAGGGAGAGAGAAATCCAAGCGGACTCTACACTAAGCGAGGTGCCCCATGGGCTTGATTTTATAATCCTGAGATTAGACTTTAGCCAAAACTAGATCCTTAACTGACTGTGCCCCCAGGTGCCCATAATTCCTAATTTAAAAGAGAATGCTTTTAATGTTCTACCATAAGAAAGATGCTTGTTTTAGGGTTTTGGTGGATATGAGGCTAAGAAAATTTCTTTTATTCTTACTTTGCTAAGAGTTACATCATTTTGTTTCTTTTTAAATCTTGAATGTGTTGATTTTTTTCAAGTGGTTTCTTCCTTTAATTTGTTTATATGGTGAATACAGTAATTGATTTTCATATGTGGAACTACTTTTGCATCCCTAGGATAATCCTAGCTTGATATGATATATGTTTTTATAAATCCTGCTGAATTTGGTTTGCTAATATTTTGTTCAGGATTTTTCTCTTTTTAATATTTTTTAAGTTATCTCTATAACCAACATAGGGCTTGGACTTATAACCTGGGATATCTAGATTCCCATGTTCCACCAACTGAGGCAATGAGGGGCTTCTGGGATTTTTAATCTATACTTATTGGTGAGATGGGCTTCTGCCTTTACTCTTATTCACACTATATTCTCACTTTGTTATATTAAAATGAGTTTAGGAGCTTTATCTTTTTTTTTTTAATTTTCAGGAAATGTTTGATCCTTGAAAATTGACTGTAAAATCATATGAGCTTGATTTTTTATCCAGTGGGGAGATTTAAGGTCTTTAAATGTCACTGACTATTCAGATTTTGCATTCTATATGAATTTTACAAATATATTTTCTAAGAATTTATTAATTTCATTTTTATTTTCAAATTTATGTTATATCATGTTCTTCATGGTCACATAACTTTTTAATTCTTTTTATATGTATAGATAAGATATATACCACTTTTCTTATAATATTATTTGTACCTTTTTTCATTTTTTTCTTGGTCAGTCTCAACAGAGGTTGTCTGTCTTATTATTCTTTCTAAGAAGACTCAACTATTTTTTCCCTAGCTCATTGATGTGTACTTTTATAAAATATATTATCCTTTGGGGGTTTTTATTCTGTTATTTCTCTTTGAACTGGTAAATTTGGTTCCTTGTATCATCAATTCACAGTCTGCCTTCTTTTTGCCACAAGAATTTAAAGACGTTAATTTCCTTTGAATGATAACTTCTCATAGGTTTTGATATGCTATATTTTTATCATACAGTTCTAAATACATTATAGTTGTCATTATAATTTATCTTTATTTTTATTTTTCAAAATTAATTTATTTTAGACAAAGTGAGTCTGAGAGCAGGGATAGAGGGAGAGGTAGAGAATCTTTAAGCAGACTCCCTGCTGACCACGGAGCACTATGCAGAGCTTGATCCCAGGATCTGAGTTGAAATCAAGAGTCAGATGCTTAACTGACTGAGCCACTAGGTGCCCCTATAATTGATTTTAAAATTTATTATTAAATAAAATTATTGTATAAAAAATATTTGTTGTCTTAATTTCCAAACATATAGAAATTTACGTTTTTGTCTTTATTTGTGAACTTTCGATATCATGGTCAGGTAACAAAATTTGAATGCTAACAGTTTTTGAAATCTCTTGAGACTTGCTTTTTGTCCATGAGACTGATTTTATTTTCTGTTGAGAGGAAATTGCTCTCTAACTGTATGTTTCAAGGTTCTATATAAACTTGTTAATTGTGTCATTCAAATCATCTGTACTTTTAGTAATTATTTGTTTTCTTAACCTAAAGTTCATTGAATCTTTCATTATGATGATGAGTTTGTCCAGTTTTCCCTCTACTTCTGTCAATATTTACATTATGTATTTTGTGGCTATGTTATGAGCTGTTTGTAAATTTAGAATATTTTTATCTTCTTCCTGAATTTCATCTTATATCATTATAAGTGTTCCTCTTTCTCCTTTATCATTTCTCTTTTATTTGGTATTAATAAAACTGTATCAGTTAAAAAATTAACATGTGCATAGTATATCTATTTCTGTTCTTTTCAAGTTTCCCTGTCCTTATTTTTTCTGTATTTTGTCTTAACAACATATAGCAGAATTTACAATCTAACCTTATTGTCCCTTTTTAATTGACAAATTCCATGTATATTTAATGTGATTATTATATACCATGTATATTTATCGTGATTATTGATTTAGTTCTTCCATCTTAAATGTGCTTTCTACTTGTCATTTTTCTCTATGCTTTTTCTCCCCCTCTATTCTTGCCTTCTTAATTGAGATCCTATTTGTTAATCCCCTTTATTTCTTCTTAAAAAATATATATTCAACTTTATTTCATAAGAAAAATTCATTTAAGTCACATGGTGACTATAATTTCATGTCCTAAGCAGGCTTTGCCATTCTACTGCCCCTTTAGACTAATATATGCACATATACACTATGTTGAAGAAAGGATTTTGACATGTGAAACAATGAGAATTGGATACTAACTACTCCATCATCTCCCTTCCTACTGCCAGCCTACATATTTCTTCAACTGTTATCCACACACAGACAAGCTTTCATGAAGAGTGGCTGAACACCAAATAAAGTGACCATAAGATACCCAAATCCAAAGGAACCGTTGGCAAATGTTGTGGAAGCAAGGATGAAAATGACACCATCTTCCAGCCACTAAACATGAAGTACAAACTCTCATCCAAAAGCCAAGACATCAGAGCCCTGTTGGCAAGGACAGCAAAGCACACAGCAGAACCCAAGTAGAAGAGTGACATCACTTCATCCCACAGTTATAGGCAACCCACTCACACATGTGTATTAAACGGGGCTCTTTATCGAGGACAAAAATAGGGCCAGGACAGGCCCTTGAAAAGCCACATGGAGAGGCCCTTCAAGGGCCTGTTAACAGTTCTGATAACACTTTGCTCTGAACTTGCCTGCCTAGGAGTTTGACACCTGGCTTGACACACATAAGGCAGTGTTCCAAGGTTATAGCTGGTGGAAAGAGATCTTATCCACACCCTTCTAGATGGATGGTCTGGAAGGTGCTTGGGGACTCTGTGTTAGCCAGTTGACCTCTGGTGGTCAACTGTTGAGCTCCCAGGCAATGGGCTCTCCACTAAGCCCCCCAGGGACTCTATCAGTCTAATAAAGACAGAGTGCAGAGTCAGCACCACACCTAAGAGATAGAGGTTCAAAAACAGGCTTCACAGCTGAAAAGATCCCACTCCTTCATAGAACAGAACAGTAGAGCCGCCTTAAACTTCTTGAATTTCTTTGGATCTTCTAGGAGGAAGGGTCTGGAGTATCCTGCTCATGGTAATAGTGGGTTGTGTTAGAATCAGAAGAAAAGTCAGTTCTTCTCAAGTCAGTTGTTCAAAGTCAGTTGTTATCAAGAGAACAAAAATGCAGCCTGCAGTGAAGTACAGAGCAAGACCACCTACATTGCTCACAAATCAATCTGTTTTTTCAATTCAGGTCTTATTTTCTACCTGTTTAAAAGTTGTGTTCTTTATTTCTTTTTTTTTTTTTTTAAAGATTTTATTTATTTATTTGAGAGAGAGAGACAGTGAGAGAGAGCATGAGCGAGGGGAAGGTCAGAGAGCGAAGCAGACTCCCCATGGAGCTGGGAGCCTGATGTGGGACTCGATCCCGGGACTCCAGGATCACGCCCTGAGCCCAAGGCAGTCGTCCAACCAACTGAGCCACCCAGGCGTCCCGTGTTCTTTATTTCTGTCATTTAGAAGTTACCCAAGAAATTTTACCATACTTATTTAGAAACTTTACAAAGTATAAATTCAATATCTGTATCTTACCTTTTACCATATGTATTTATCAATTAACAAATTCCAAATTTAGGGGCACCTGAGTGGCTCATTCAGTTAAGCAACAGCCTTCAACTCTGGTCATGATCTCCGGGTCCTGGGATCAAGCCTCAGACTGGGCTCCCTGCTTAGCAGGGAGCCTGCTTCTCCATCTGCCTCTGCCACTATCCCCAGCTTGTGCTCTCCTGCTGTCTCTCTGTCAAATAAATAAAATCTTTTTTAAAAATTCCAAATTTACTGGGCGCCTGGGTGGCTCAGTGGGTTAAGCCACTGCCTTCGGCTCAGGTCATGATCTCAGGGTCCTGGGATCGAGTCCCACGTCGGGCTCTCTGCTCAGCGGGGAGCCTGCTTCCTCCTCTCTCTCTCTCTGCCTGCCTCTCTGCCTACTTGTGGTCTCTCTGTCAAATAAATAAATAAAATCTTAAAAAAAAATTCCAAATTTACTATCCATATCTCACTTTTTAAGCTTCCTTCTGTTTTTCTCCTCTTCCACCTTTTCCTTACTCTTTGATGCTTCTTTCTCCTTGATTCCCTTCTTCTTCCCTTGGATGTTTCACTTTCTGGATGACCCAACAATGATATAAAAAATATGTTTGTCACCATTTAGACAGGTTCTATTTATGTTGTATCAGTGGACCCTGCAGAGTAATCAATCACATAGTGGATATTTTCTGTCATTGTCTTGACAGTAGATACTAAGAGTAGAACTTCTGGATCATTTTCAGATTTAAAAATTATGCCAGTTTTCTACCATTGTGATTATACTTACTAGCTGACACTCTTCTCAAAAGCATATGAAAGTGTTCATTTTCTCAAAAATTTGCTAAAGTATAATATCAAATGTGTTAATTTTTGTTAAAATTTAATTAGTGAAAACAACGTATTATTACTTGAGGATGAACATCTTTTTTCATATATACTGGATTCTGGTTATTACTCTTCTATGAATTGCCAGTTTGAATCCTTTGCTCATTTTATAGGAGTGGAATGCCCAAGATCAAGTCAAATTGGACAATAGCTTTGGTGGGTGGGAATTCTTTTTTTTTTTTTTAAGATTTTATTTATTTATTTGACAGAGAGAGATCACAAGTAGGCAGAGAGACAGGTAGAGAGAGAAGAGGGAGGAAGCAGGCTCCCTGCTGAGCAGAGAGCCCGATGCAGGGCTCGATCTCAGGACCCTGAGATCATGACCTGAGCCCAAGGCAGAGGCTTTAACCCACTGAGACACCCAGGTGCCCCGGTGGGTGGGAATTCTTTGAGAGAGGGAGGGGTTCAAGCTTCAGAGGGTTGTTGGATGTTGGATTAGGTAACTTATAATGTCTCTGCCAATTTTAGGAGTCCATGATTAACAGTGGACTGAAATGCCCAGAAACCTAGAGCTGAAGAAAATCTGGTGTAAGAGGGATTTGTGTGCATTCTACCTAATCAGTTAATGAATCACTTCTCAGTTCTGTTTTGTAGAGGAGCCGCTTATTAAATTTGGGAGGGACATGAAAAGGCATTGCCAGGGCAGGACTAATGATACTGTTAGGAGGAGGAGGGTAGGACTTTAGGAGAAGTGGACTTTAGGAGAACAACTGCTGGGAAATTGGGCTGTTGGGCTTGGCGCACTGCCTCACCATCCCAGCTCAAGAACCCATGAGGAAAAGGTGACCTGCCTAAGGGTAAGTGGGGATAAGGCAACTAGCTTTGGGTTGATTTCCCATACAGCTCCTGTGATGACTGCTATTGGAATCTGGGCATAGACGACAGACTTAAACACAAAGATAGTCCAAAGGATGTGTCAAGGCTGAGACTAATGCACAATATACAGAAAGATATTTAAGGGACTTGAGCCGAGTCTTCATTCTATCAAAGGTTAAAGAAAACTCTCTTTTCAGCATTAAACAGTGTCTATTTAGGTAGAAGGGAAGATACGTTGCAAGTTTGTATGTGTTAGTATTAATAATTTAAATGGTACGTAACTGGAGGTTAGAACCCATCAAGGAGGTTCACTTTAATAGGGACTATAGCTTTAGGAAAGTTTTTCTCCAGGTAGTAGAATAGGGCAGAAGGTTGGGTGGGTGGAGGGAGGAGATTCCTTTGGTATATACTAGACTGACTGCTGTGAGGGATTTTCGTAGAGAATGGCAGAAATCAAGAGGAAGCAGAGAGAGCGAGGAATACCTGAGCCGTTGTAATTATAGAAATTCGGAGGAAGGCAGGACAGGAGCGGCGACCCAGCGCAGGGCGTGGCGGGTCCAGTGGGTCTCCAGTAAGGGAAGGTGGGCGAGAAGAGGGCTGGACCTCGGGAGCGTAGCCACCCACTCTCTGCCGCCTCTTTCTCTAGAAAAGGAGCGTGGTTCGGGCTACGGGGCTGACCACCGCACCACCCGCGAGGCCGCAGCAGAGTCCGAAGCGCCACCTTCGGCGAGCCAGAGCCTCCCAGCCCCCAAGGGCGGTGGGACCGACACACTTTAGCAGGGCGAGCTCTAGGCGCTCTAGGCGTCCACCGTGGACCGCGCCGAGCGCGGCTTCCCGCCTTTCGCCTGCCTCCGGGGGTGGGTCCGGCTGGGCAGGGGATGGGCGCCGGGAGGTCTGGGAGTCGTCTGGTGCCCGCGCTGAGATCTCTTGTTCCTCCCAGGTAGGAGCGGCCGGAGACGTGCAGGGAGCTGACCGCACGCGGAACACCGCGCTGGACGCGCGCCTCCGCGCGGAGGAGAGGTACTCCATTCGCGCTCGGGTTTCCTCTCCCGAGTCCAGATGACCCACCCCGAGGCTGGAGTGTAATCTGAAATTCTTGTAGAAGAAAATTCTCAGGCCCCACCCAGTCCTTTTCTTTTTAAAGTCGTATCATAAATTGGCACTCTCCGCTTATTTGGGGGGAATCTGCAGTTTTCGACAATGTGAAGCGATCCGAATAACCTAAGTTTAAATTTGTTTCTTTTGTCCCTTTATCCTAACTTATTTTAAGGGGGGTGTCAGACAGCAGTATATCAGTAAGGAGGTGGTGATGAATCTTCTCCATCTGCAACACCCCCAATTCCACACCCCCCCACCCCCGCTGCCCTGGCTGTCAAGGTTGTGTCAGGGACATTTCCAATGTCAGCCTGGGATAGTAGCCCTGCGGGAATTCAAAGCCAGTTTAGTCCTTGATGTCCTCTTATGTAGTTAGTTTACTGAGTGATCAGTTGGCAGGGAAACTTGTGCAAAGAAACATTAGAAAATGCCAAGATTTTGCCGAATGGTACTGGCCCTGCATATATCATAATAGCTTATATTACCTTTATTGTCTTTGTGCTCCTTCAGTTATATATTTTAATTTTCTCCAAACAGATCCTTAACAACCTGAGAGAAGCCAGGGAGCTACCAGGCATCAGTCCATAACAAATATTTTTCCATGAATAAATGTAAGAAGGATCAGTTACTTTGAAACTTGGCGCTTGGGCATCCAGCACCATTTGGGTTAATAGATTGGTAACATCTAAATTAAAAAAATAAGTAAATGCCATTTTCTCATGGCTACACATAGAATGGACTGTATTCTGATTCCCTTAGTTGGAATGTGTTGTGGTAGAAGTCTTGGATAGGGAGACCGAGACCTGAGCACTTGCTGAACCATATCAGGAGTATTTTTCTAATTTGTAAAGGGAGAAGTTTGGAGCACATGCTTTTAAAGATTTTTCAGCTCTAAAAGTCTGTGATGAAATGAATCCATCACATCTTCATAAACATGTTTTGGGTTTCATTGACTCCTGAAGACTTTATCAGAAGGTTGGTTAAACAAATCGTAACTGAATTTTTTCAAAGGAAGTTCTGAGAGTCAACAACTTAGAAGAAAACCACCAAATACATAGTAAGCAAATTTGGCTTGATCAAAACCAAACACATATATATTTACAAATTTTTAGGTTTAAACAGATCATTAGGTAATTGAATCATTTTCTTTTTCTTTCTTTCTTTTTTTTTTTTAAAGATTTCATTTATTTGTCAGAGAGACAAAGAGAGAGAGAGAGTGCAAGCAGGGGGAGCGGTAGGCAGAGAGAGAAGCAGGCTTACCACTGAGCAGGGAGCCCAATGCAGGTCTCAGTCCCAGGACCCTGGGATCATGCCCTGAGCTGAAGGCAGATGCTTAACTGACTGAGCCACTTGGTGTCCAAATAATTTTCTTTTTAACTTAAAAATACTTTCCCTGTTTTTTTTTTTTCAAGAAACAAAGATAAACATTGGAGAGGGAAAGGAAAAATAAAACAAGATAAAAACAGAGCAGGAGGCAAACCATAAGAAACTTTTTTTTTTTTAAAGATTTTATTTATTTATTTGACAGATCACAAGTAGGCAGAGAGGCAGGCAGAAAGAGAGAGAGAGAGAGAGAGAGAGAGGAGGAAGCAGGCTCCCCGTTGAGCAGAGAGCCCAACTCGGGGCTGGATCCCAGGCCCCTGGGATCATGACCTGAGCCGAAGGCAGAGGCTTTAACCCACTGAGCTACCCAGGCGCCCCACCATAAGAAACTCTTAAACACAGAGATCAAACTGAGGGTTGCTAGTGAGGAGGTGGGTAGGAAGATGGGCTAAATGGGATAGGGGCATTAAGAAGGGCACTTGTTGGGATGAGCACTGGGCACTGTATGTGGGTGATGAATCACTGGATTCTGCTCCTGAAACTGGTGCCACCTTGTATGTTAACTAACTTGAATTTAAATAAAAAAATTAAAACTTAAAAAAATTTATTACTTTTTTTCCCTGTATAGACAATGGGTTTTGCCACAAGAAGATGGTTCTACCTACCACTGGGCTGCATGATGTTGATCAATCTGATGAATGCTGATTTTGAATTTCAAAAGGGGGTGCTTGCCAGCATCAGCCCAGGCATCATGAAAGATATTGATTTCCAGTGCTGGAATGCTTGCTCTTTGACGTTGATAGATCTCAAGGAACTCAAGATACAGCACAATGTGGATGCTTTCTGGAATTTCATGTTGTTCTTGCAAAAATCCCAACGGCCTAGACATTATAATGTCTTCTTAAGCATAGCTCAGGATTTCTGGGACATGTATGTAGACTGCTTGCTTTCACGATCTCATGGAATGGGCAGAAGACAGGTGATGCCTCCCAAGTATAATTTTCCACAGAAGGTAACAGGAGGTAATTTAAATGTGTATTTAAGAGAACAACAGGTTTAGTATTTTAAAAAATTAAGTATTTAATCCTTATTTGCCAACAAGCTAACAAATTTGCCCAATTTTTTCTAACAAGATTGACTTTGATTTTCATTTTTACTGATTATGTATTATTAGAAACTGCAGGAGCTCTGATATGCAGATATCTAAATGATCTTGAGATATAATGCATTTGGTAGATCATTAAAATTATTACCTTATTTTCTCCATGGATAGTTAGTTCATAAGAAAACTATTTAATACCACAATCATTCCCATTACATTTATTGAAGAAATTTTAAACATAGGACATATAGTTAGGTTTTTAAATTTTTTTCAATAGGATTTTTTAAAAGGATAACATCTTAAGAGTCACATTAGAGTGACAATAATTTCTCCTCTCTAATATTATAGGACTGGATTTTACAAAACACGAGTTTTACGTATAAGAGAGAGAACGTGGAAAAGACCTCAAGCAAGGTGACATCAACCTGAACATTTAATCTGTCAGTATTTCTGAGGTCAAATATTTCCTGCAGTATTTATGAAAATTGTTATTTCTAATTCTTTAATATTTATGAAAGTTGTATTTGTGTTGATGTGTAAGTGCTTTATGGCTTTTGAATTAGCATTTTTGTCTTTTCAAGTAATTTGTCAATTTTTTGTCAATAATTTTTTATTTGGAAGGCATCTTTGTAAAGCATTTTTAAAGAAAACATTTAAAATGCAAATGCAATATATTTTTCAATACAGTAGTCAATGGAGTAATGCTGTAACTAATTTTATAAGATATCTTATACATAATGTTGACTTTAAAACTGTGCCAAAATTAATGCCAGTATTGTCCTAAAAGGTAATATTTAATTTTGATGTAGTGTACCAAGTAGCTTCTGAAATGTGCATTTTATCACCAAGCCATCCCTTATATTAAAGTGTTTTTCTATGCATTAAGGACTTTTTTTATGTTCTCACTCTTACTGTTTTCAGTTTTTAAAAAAGAATAACAAACAGAAAGGTAAAAAGAAACTGTTTTAGTACAGTCTGATAGAAATTTCATCTTTAGTTATTTGCTCAGTTTTCTTCTTTTTAAAATATATTTCCTATTTCCATCTCACATCTTATTCCAAAAAGGATATTAAGCTTTAAAAATATATACCAAACAGTAGGATAATATCAAGTAAACGAGGAAATTGAGATGATGGTAAATGAAGACAGGAAACTAATAATATGTAGTTGTAGTTTAGATTAATACTTTTTTTTAAAAAGATTTTATTTATTTATTTGTCAGAGAGAGAAAGCGCACAAGCAGGCAGAGTGGCAGGCAGAGGCAGAGAGAGAAGCAGGCTCCCCACTGAGCAAGGAGCTGGATGTAGGACTCCATCCCAGGACCCTGGGGTCATGACCTGAGCCAAAGGCAGTGGCTTAACCAACTGACCCACCTGGGTGTCCCCAGATTAATACTTTCAAATACACGTTGTAAAAGCCTATACCTTTGATAAAAGGGTGGCTGTAAATTAGTCTGGGTTTCCTACTTCTCAGGGTGAAGGAGGACTCATGAGCAGTTGCAAGATTCATACTGTTTATAAGAAAAACCAAACAACATGTTTAGGAGAAGCCCAGCTTTTGCTAGGACTAAGAACCAATAAAAATCATAGGTCTTCATGATGGCTACCATGGTATACAGCACTGTTTTTTCAAGTTCCTGGCAATGTCAGATTCCCTTCAATACAAGCTGACGCTTACACATCCAAACTCAATTACGTATAAATAATTTTAAGAGCCCCCCAAATAATACGCAACAAATGTGCAACTGTCTAATGGTTTGACCAGAGTAAACTTTAAACGTTAAAGGGTGAGGTGGGGCTGACATTGAGTTATGGACCACTTTGAAGTTCTGATGAAACGATAGACACTTTAGTAGAAGTTGCATGTACACAGTGTCCATCATTTGTGGATGATTTTGGGGGAACAGTTCATGGACCTCAGGTTAAGAATCTCCAGTGTATTTTATTAATTTTAATTTTTTGTGTCCATTTTTAAAGAATCTCCAATATTAAAAAATAAATGAATTGCATAGCTTTCTAGTATCATTTTACAAATATTTCATATAACTTAGGGTTTTTTTTAAAGATTTTATTTATTTATTTATTTATTTGACAGAGATCACAAGTAGGCAGACAGGCAGGCAGAGAGGTGGGGGGGGGGAACAGGCTCCCCGCTGAGCAGGGAGCCTGTTATGGGGCTCAATCCCAGGATCCTGAGATCATGACCTGAGCTGAAGGCAGAGGCTTAACCCACTGAGCCACCCAGGTGCCCCATATAACTAAGTTTTATATAGTAACTGGTTGCAGATAATAGGAGGTTGTAAGTCTAATGAATTTCCACATTGAAAATACTTTATCTTGCCAGTTAAGAACAGATCCTTAAACAGTTCATAAAATCAAGTGGTTGGAGGATCGGTCTTATGTTCTCTTATTCAAATGACCAGAAAGAGACACAAGAAGTTGCCTAATTCCTTTCCTACAGGTGGAGGCACAGGGTCATGATTTTCCCTAGAGAATCTCTCTCTTTTATGTGTGGGCAAATGTTCAATGCTCAAAAGTTCAATGGCATAAAGCAAAACCGGATCATTTTAGCCTAAGAATTGGTTCAATCACATGTCCTCACCATAGTTGTCATAAAAAATTTCTACTGCATCAAGGATGAACTTTTTTTTTTTTTAAAGATTTTATTTATTTATTTGACAGAGAGAGATTACAAGTAGGCAGAGAGGCAGGCAGAGAGAGAGGAGGAAGCAGGCTCCCTGCTGAGCAGAGAGCCCGATGTGGGACTCGATCCCAGGACCCTGAGATCATGACCTGAGCCGAAGGCAGCGGCTCAACCCACTGAGCCACCCAGGCGCCCCAAGGATGAACTTTTTAGTGTTAATCAATTAAACTTAATCGTTAGCCTTCCAAAATAGGTTAATTGCAAATGGGTTTCTAGTTTTCCTAATTGAAATATATAGGCTACATTGGATTATTAAACATAAGGACATATGCCAAGATGGGCATTCTGGTTTTAGAATAGTTCATCTTAAGCTTTTTTGCTGGTACTTAGATATCAAATTCTGTTAAAAATCCCTTCCCCACACTGCAATTTTTGGCACAAATCATGTTTGTATATAGAAAAAAATATTTTTTCATCATTCATTCATTCAACAAAAATTCATTGAGCTTAGAGGTACACTGCTAAATAATCCTTGACTCACAGAGCTGCCATTGCAGTGGGACAAAGGTACAGTAGGAAATAATATTTCAGAAGTAGTTTTATGATATTAAAATATAAGGTTAAAAAGAGAAATGGTGGGGCACCTGGGTGGATCAGTGGGTTAAGCCTCTGCCTTCAGCTCAGGTCATGATCAGGGTCCTGGGATTGAGCCCCAAGTCGGGCTCCCTGCTTCCCTCTCTCTCTCTGTCTGCCTCTCTGCCTACTTGTGATCTCTCTGTCAAATAAATAAATAAAATCTTAAAAAGAGAGAGAGAAATGGTAGTCAAAATGTGGTTGAGTGGGGAACAGTGTGTATTTCTCTTCTGCCCTATTCAAAAATCATCTGACTAGATGAGTCAAAAAATCACTTTTAAACTTTAAATAAAATTTTTATTTTAGAATAGTTTTAAGTTTGCTTAAATTTCCAAGGATGGTGCAGAAAGATCTTGTATACTCACCTATTTTTTTTCCTATTGTTAACATCTTACATTAGTAGGGTATGTTTGCCATAACTGATAATCTTATAGTGATAACTTATTAACCAAACTTCGTGTTTTATTTGGATTTCACCAATTTTTCCCTGTTGTCCTTCTTCTGTTCCAGGATCCTGTCTAGGACACCACTTTATATTGAGTTATCTTGTCTCCTTATGCTCTAAGATGTTTTCAATGACCTTGAGAATTTTGATCACTGGTCAGGTATGTTATAGAATATCCAATTTGGGTTTGCCTGATTGTATTTCTCAGGGTTAGACTGACTTTATAGACTTTTTGCATGAATACCACAGAAGTAAAGTACTATTCTCAATACTTCAGGATCAAGGGTACACACCATCAACATGAGGTATCACGTATGAAGTTTAACCTTGGCTAAGTAGTATATACCAGGTTTCTCCACTGTAATGTTTTCTCTTCTCTTCCTATACTGTATGCTTTGGAAGCAAGTCACTAAGCATAACCCACACTTAAGGGAATGGGAAGTTATGTCCCAACTACTGAAGGAAGGAATACCTACATAAATTATTTGGAATTCTTTGGAGATTTGTCTATCCTCACTCCCTCCTCATCTCTGTTTCCTTCAGACCTCTTCTGTCATTATTTACTTAAGTCGTTAGAGACTTACAAACTTTTATTTATGCTTTGGGTTATTTTGTTGCTGAAATTGTTCCGGATTTGGTCATTGGGAACTCTATAGGATGCTCTAGACACACCTTGTGTATTTCCACCCGTCCCTGGAACCAACCATTTCTTCAAGGAGTCCTGGTTTCTTTTATTGGAGAATATTATTAGAAACCAAGATCTGAGCAGTAGGTATTTCTGTAGAATTTTGACCTGATAGTACCAGACCAGATGCCCAAAAAGCATCCTTGACTGGAAATCTAATACAAGCAATTATGAAACGTACATGCTAATTAAACTAACATAAGCACAGGCTGTGTCGGCAGAGTGTGTGTAAAAATGAGGAAGACTAGTTCCGTTATATCCTTCATGGGTCTTACGACACTGGAAATCTGCTCAGTTTGTCTAGTCACAGATTGAGGAATATTAACAAATTGCGGCACTTCAAAAGGGTGTGGCCAGATACAATGTCTGGAGTGATTAGGTTAGTTAGTTGTTTTTTTTTTAAAATTTTATTTATTTGGCAGAGCGCACAAGCAGGCAGTGTAGCAGGAAAAGGGAGAGGGAGAAGCAGGTTCCCTGCTGAGTAAGGAGCCTGACATGGGGCTGGATCCCAGGACCCTGAGATCATGACCTGAGCAGAAGGCAATTCCTTAACCAACTGAGCCACCCAGGCGCCTCATTAATTAATTAAATAAGAATGATTACAGTATTTAGGTATTTGGGTATTTGACCTGAGAAGACTCAGGCTGAACATGATAGTTTTTTTCCTGTGATATGAAAGGTACCTTGTGCTCCAGAAAACAGACTGAGAATTAGATGAATGAGTTATTCACTGGTTTTTATCCAATATAAGCAAAAATTGGCTAACAGTTTAACCAAGGAATGAGCTCCCTCATGTGGTAAACATCTCATTACTGAAGTGTGTCAAAACCATTTCATCTGTATTCATTAAAGTCCATTTTTATTCTTTTGACTCTCATTTCATTTAGTTTATTAGCAGAAGTTTCAGTTTGAGATCTTGAAATTTTTTCTTAATTGACTCATGGAAGGGAAATATATTGTCTGCCTTTCAGTCAGGCTGGGTGGGCTAAGTAGGCTCAGGAGTAGTGTGGAAGCGCCGGATGTGAGGAGAACAGAGACCCATTACAGTTAGTGACATTGTAAGACCGACTTCACTTGCTCACTGCAAGGGTGGCTAGAATTGTAATATGCAAACTTGATGCGCATCTATCTACCAAAGTTAAATGTCTGAATTAAGTAACACTACGCTTCATCCACCCACATTCCTTCAGCTGTTAAATCGCTGCTAGATAACAACCTGCCCTATTTTAGCTTTTCTCTTCCAGATGGGTTAAGATCAACACAGCAGGGGGGGAAAGGTCCACAGCTATCACAAATTATTTTGGTTGTCATCAGTCCTAATCAGTTTGGAGATACCAAGTTGTACTACATACAAAAAGTTATCTTCAACCAAGTAATATCAATTCCATTTCTACACATTGGTTATGTAATAGTATTGGTTAATGTAATAGTATTTATGTCTCATCATTTTAGGGGAAGTATATCACTGTTACAGAGTAAATACATTGGAACTACTTTAATAAGTTTGTGTTTAGCCTTACCTGTATAGTATTTTACTATAATAGCTCAGGACTGTTCTACTTGCAGAGCTCAAGGGAAAGGCTGCCAGGAGCTGAGGCCACCATCATACTCATTTAATAATTTATTTACTGATATGTTAGTTTCGATGATGAATGAAATGTGGTTTCTACCTTGTCATTAGGGAGCTTAGCATCTGAGAAAGGAGCTTGTTAGTCTACGATATGAGGCAGAGATTACTGTTCTTAGCTATGGACACTTCATCTTGATTCTGTATCTGATATACTTGAGGTATATCTGGTGATTTTCGTACGGTCATATCATCATTGCACATTCCTATCCATGCCCATTCTTGTCCCAAGAACTACTCTTTGATGGAATCTTTGTGCTTAGGGCTTCCTGTGAAGAGGAGGAACAATTTATGCCTTCTATTATCTTGTTGGTGGTGATAATAGAGAAAAGGATTCAGGAGAGGCAAAGCTCCCTGATAAGCTGATGTACATTATCAACTTCTGCAGGCCACAAAGAGAATGCGCAGCTGGGCCAGGATGAGAAGCTGCTGGCTAATGGTGTACTGTCAACTCATTCTAATTAGAACATTAGCAACATTTGGCAGTTTCTCCCTTCACTACAGATTCCACTAACTTCACAGATGGAGACAATGGAAAAGTACTGGATGAATGTGAGTTGGGGGAAGAAGAGGAGGATGAAGGAGGAAGTAGGAGAAGGTGGGCATGATGGAGATAATAGAGCCCTCTCTTATTTACAAGTGGATTTGATGCATGTTTTCCCAACTTTGCATTTGGTAGCATCATGTTGGTAGCTTGTAATTGGCCACAGTGGGACTATTATTTACACCATCCAAATGGCAAACACTACAAATGAGGGCCTGTTCCCCTTGAAGAGCAGATTGTTACAGATTTACCAGGACACTGCTGAGTGTGCGTATGGGCCTAGAATCTAGACTCAGATTCCAGTATATTTCCCTATTTAAGAAAACAGGTTCTTGTCTCTCCCAGTCTTGGACATGAACTTAACTTTGTGGCTTCCCGGGTGGGGTTGACATGGGAATGGAGACAGACCATGGAAATCTCTTAATGCCATAAAGGGACACTTTGCTCTACATCCAGCATTAAGGCATCAATCTCCTATTTTTTGGCAAAATACTTTCACCACCAAAGGAAGGAAGATATTTCTTCACTTTCCTCTTCCCTTTCCCATTAAAGAAGAAAAGTAGCATTAGAATTTGTTTTGTATATTTTTTAAATTTTTGTTTAGCTCATGACTCACATTTACTTTTTATAACAGAGCCAACTTATTTTACTTTGACCAACAAATTTGTTGCAAATGTTTTTGCTGCCCAGTATTTATATATACATATATAAATATCCTGATTCCCCACTCCATCCATATATTTTGGTTGGGGTTGGCCTACTTCTGGCTCTGGGAGTAGGCGGTACTCAGATCTGGCCAAAGTCATGGCAGATGGCTCAGGAGTGGGCATGTGGCCAATCAATGGTCCCAAGAGGCAGAGGTAGATGCAGAGACTATTGAAAAACTGGCATGTATTCTTCTCTACTGGGTATCGACTTGGGAGAACTGCTAGGTAAGGAGAAGATCTTACATACTTTCAGTCCTAGATCCAACAATGCCTGCAGTCTTAATTACTCCTAGATTTGGTAGCTACAGAGCCTGGAAAAGTTTTTATTGGCTTAAACCAGATGAAGTAGTTCACATGCAACCAAAGGAGTTTAACTGACACAATATATTTTATAATTTCAGTAAAGAGAATTAGTGATCTTTCGAAAGAAATTGATGACAACTCTTCTGGTGCTATATGTAGATATTTTCAATACAAATAAATTATATGTACTTATCTTTTATTTTTTCATAGTATTTTACTAAAATATTTGCTTTATGTTTATAAAGATATATTCAACTAAAAAATTGTAAGCAAACTTTATTCCAAAATCTCCATAGATTATTTTACGTAGGAACACTCTTCTTTGACTCATTCACAGTTTTCACTGCTTTCACCTTTTGTAGGGCTCCTCCTCGAATAGGCAGTTTTTTAAGAGCAATATCTGTATCAGCCAGAGGTCCTCCCAATAATCGGGCAGGAGTGCTTTCCACTGTTACTACCCGACCAGAAGGCACCTGACAACGTAAAAGGTATAGGTAAGAGTTCATTTACAAAATTTTTCAATAAGAGAAAAACCCATTCATCCTTCCACTGATTTTAGAAAAGATACAAATTTGTAGCTGTTTCCTGGGAATCCTGCAGGGCTGATGGAGTCTAAACCAGTACTGGGTAACAATGAATTTATCTTGGAGATAAATATGCCTTAAGTGTATGAAATTTGATCAAAAAAAAAAAAAGAAAAGAAAAAATATGAGGAACCCCCCCATACAACTAACATCCTATGAAGACTAAATACAGTACCACTAAGAAAAATTATGAAGCAAAACAAACAAATGAACAAAAACAACAAAAAAACTTACCGTTGTGTTAAGGCCTTTAATATCTGTCCTGTGAAATATTGCATTTGGTGGAGGCTTACTGTATCTAGAGGATTCTATAGATTTTTCCTGAAGTCTTTTTGCTTTCTGAAGATTTTTAAATTAGAAAGAAAGTAATATTAATTGCTACTAAAACATTAACTATCATACTTGCAGTGAAGTATGTGAAGTACATTTAATTGTGCCTGATTTCTACTTGAACCATTTATTGAGTAGCAGTGGAACCTGTACTTACTCAGACTAATAAGATAGTTATTAATAAGTTGCATCTTCTGTACATTGCAGAAGACACCAGTCACTTGAGAAAATTACTGAGAGTTCCAGTTATCAGTCATATATGACCAAGGAATAAAGCAGGTCTTCTGGAAATCTCATTTTAGCACATAATTTAATAAACTCCTAAATTTACCTCAGGTGATACATATTTTCAAAATATTTTGCATAAATACTAATTCAGAACACTTAACTATTTCAGAGTAATATAAATTGGATAATTTGTTGCACTTTTGTTCAAACTCAGGAGCTGAGGCACTAGAGCAGGTGAAATTTGAGATAACAAATAATCTGCATGGAATGGCTGATTTTCATTAATTATTCCTTAAAAGTGAGAATGTTTCATAAGTAGAGTTGGGAAGAATTTTTAGTGAGAAGGGGGAGACACAGTACCTCGAGTGAGCTTTTGTTCTTTACTTTAGTTTTGCTACCTTAATGTGGTTTCACTGTTTTCATGGACTAGTTTAACATTTAGCAGTTTTATATCTAGCCAAAGAACTGTAACATGACATAAAAAAATATCCAAAGTATTAGTGGAAGAAGTGGGGGAAAGCAATGAGGTTTTGGAAATAAATGGTGCTTCTCACATATTTTAAGTGAACAATCAACATTATATAATTTTTAGATTAGTTTCCAGCTTATTCCTAAAGCAATTTATCATCTTTTCCCAAAGGGATACTTTTCCCCAGTTCTCATTTAATTGTTAATATCATGTTTCTTTTGGTGGTCATGGAGGGGAAATACCCTTGGGGGAGAGGGTAACACAGACAGTTGTTTTTTCTGTTCTTCACTCTGCTTCGTACAGAAATGATCAATGATATAAAGTGGAAAGTAGGAGCATATTTCTCCCGCTTATTCCTGGCTAATGATCATCTCCTTTATGCAAGCCAGGAACACCACCCTTGCTTCCCACTGCTAGAGCAAAAAAAAATCTCAAAGTAGCATCCTCTGAAACTACGAAAATGCATAGTTATCATCTTACAGCATATGAGGATCTAACAATGTTGGTATTCTATAGACAGGTCAACAGAAAAGGCAAAAGAATGAATATTTATTTCTGAAAAAGTCTACCTATCAGAATTGGCTATTTGTTGTGGATATCACAATATTTTAAAAATCCTACCTTTAAAGTTTTAGCATTTGATGTTCTGGCCAAGAAATTTTCCCATGATTTATTAGCCAATTCTCTTTGTTTGTGTGTGGCTTGTATCTGAAATGAGAAAGATAATTAAGAGTTCTAGTTTCTATGAAACGATACCAAAGGGCTTTTTAAAGCCCTTATTTTGAAGGAAGACCTAGATTTTGGCAATGTTTTAGGACTGACTAGGTAAACGATTAGAGTAAAATCCTTCCTTCATTATGTGGTTAACATTTGAACTGCCTTCCATGACATGTAATGTAAAACTGTTGTAATGAAAATACAAAACATAAAAACAACAATAATCATTCTCAGCAAGCCTGATTGCTTTATGTGATTATCACTTGTGAAGACAGATTATAATCCAGAACAAGCTATATAAATGACCCAACAGCAAATTCACAGGAGAAAATATAGAGATTCTTGCTACCACTGATAATAGTTTATAGAAGGTTATATCAGTAAAATTACTAATTTTTGACTATAGTCGTTTAAGATAAGTAGTTTTGTGAGAGTGCTGAGTCGGTTGTGGTGACACAGTCTAGGGAGGTCACCACTAACAAACTGCGAAGACTATGTAGTTCTCACCAGGCTATTTACTAAATATATAATCAGAGAACACATGCCCTTGGCTAGTATATAACCTGTTATTAAATATGGATTATGAACCCAAAGTATTTAATTAAACAACTGCTTAAAAATTAGTGGGGTCAAAGTCATAACAAATCAGCAATAACCATCAAATCAACAATAGCTCATCCACCACAGCAGACATTCTGCTGTTAACAGAACTCAGCACAACTTCCAATAGGGTTATCCCACTTGACAGCAAATAAATTACTTAAATAACATCATCTATGCAATAAAAACTCTTAAATAAAACTTTCAGGCAAATTGGTGTTTAAGATGGAGCAGAATTTACAGATGACACATAGAATTCCTACTAGGCTGTAGATATAAACATTTACTAGGCTATGTGCAAGATCAGGCAATTGAAAACACTTTGGAAATCACCTTAACGAGTTTTAAGCATTTAACTGTAATCACAGAAGTCCACCAAGCAGAAGTGGGGAATCTGCACTGTCTTTGTATTTGAGGGACAAGCTAGAGCCACTTAAAGACCGATTTGCTCAAAAAACTTCTTTTGTGTTCAGTTTCTGACTGAATACAAAGCTTAGGAAAATGGCTTATATTTCCCTGGCAGGCTTTTTCTGATTAGTTAAAATCAGAGACCAGCTTACCTCTGAATCTATAGATAGAATATTCATTGTAAGTTTCATGGCACTGAAGTGAGGGTGAAGCTTTTATCAATATACCTATGGTTGGCATACCAGTAAGGACAGATCACAAAGTGAGGGATGAGGGCACTTTCTCAGGGAGGCTATACATAAAATCATAGAGATATACTGTCAGAATTTGCTAAATGTATACAATTAGACCACAATTTTTAGAACGCTGACATTTCAAAAAATGTGTCTCAGGTGCCTGTTTACTTTTTAAAAAGATTTTATTTATTTATTTGAGAGAGAGCACGCAGGAGCAGAAAGGAGGAGGAGAGGGAAAAGTAGGCTCCCCACTGAACAGGGAGTCTGACACGGGGCTGGATCCTAGGACCCCAGGATCATGACCCGAGGCAAAGGCAGATGCTTAACCACTGAGCCACCCAGGCACCCCACGTATGTTTACTTTTAAAAATGTAAGCCTATAGAAATCAAATCATTATGCCATAAACCCGTTCTGAATATAGTAGTTACGTCTCAGGGCTGTTAATTTCATGGTTTCTTTAAAAATTGCACAAGAACACTGAAAATAAGTGTAAGAAAAACTACAAAATAACTCCATGTGCTGAAACATTCACAGGTAAGACAAACATATCCGATGGTAAACTAGTATATTGAAATTATTATTTCCTACCTTAATGGTATATGTGACTTACTTTTGTATATACTTTTTGTTCATTTTGCACATCTTGGTGTGCTTGGCTTTCAATCATCTCACTTTGAAGAGAAGCAACCATCTTTCCAATATTTTCTGATGCTGTTGTAATAGCTTCCAAAATTTTTTTATCTGTATTGACTGGCCTTAACTTTTCTAATTTTATTTCTTCACATATTTCATTCCATATTTCTCCAATCTGTTATAACAAAGTTTAAGGTTAAAAAAAAGTTAATTTAACCACAAATAAATGATATAATTTTGGGTAATCCTTTATTTGGGTGGTTGTTCCAAAGTTAACACTTACTGAACCACCTTTCCCATCTTCCTACTTGTGAATAAGTGCATTGGGAATTATTTGGGGCACAAGTTACAATTGAGTTACCATGTTTTACAATGATAAGGTATTCGTGGATGAGGCTCCACTACCTAAGTCTAATTCACTACAATTTTCACTGCCCTGTTTTAGAGTCACACTGTTTTCACAGCTGCAAGAAACTGCTGCTATGGTCTTATCCTTTTGAACTACTGATGTCTTCCTCCCAAAAGCCCTGTATTAATAGCTAGGTCAAGGGAGGCCTGGCTGGCTCAGTCCATATAGCATATGACTCTTGATCTTGGGGTCATGAGTTCAAGCCCCACATTGGATGGGAGTTTAAAACAGAAAAAAAGAATAGCAATGCTTTTAAAAAATAAATAAATCAAAGCTAGGTCAAAGTGAACTTGTAGGGCTATTAACATGGGGATAACTGGAGCTCCAGAGCCCTGTCCTCTGCCCCTTACCTTCTAGCTCAGACAGTAACTGAATCTCAAGCTCTTAACTCCATGGTTTCATCATACTGACAGGTCCATCTCATATTCTAGGTTGTTTGTGAACTTAATGTGCTTGAGTATGCTTATTTTTATAGAAGAATTTATATATCCAGGATTGGGATGAAAGTGAGCTTTTTTTTCATTTGAAAATAGAGACCTAATCATTTATAACATTCAAATACATAGTACTAATATTAGTAGAGGAGAAAATACTAAAAAAGACTTTGCTTCAAAATACTTACAAAATAAATACAAATATTTATTTGCCAATAAAAATATAACCAACAGGGTGAGAAACCTCATATCCTTTACCTGATATTTGATCACCATGTAAACTAAAGATAAAATAATTTTAATAAATATTAATAATTTATGTTAATAAGGAAAAATTCACTTAACTATAATTCCTAATGCTCTCTAAAGAGAAGAAATTATATTTTAAAAATTCCAATAAGCTTCTGAATAGCTCTGTCACTAACATCCCTCTTCTTTTATAAACTAATAGTTGGATGAAATCATATCCTATGGAAAATACCAATCAACTATAGGTTCTTGAACTACTAGTACCAAATGCAAAATGGGAAATAAAAACTATACAGTACACAGATGATTGCTTACAACTATGAATACATCTTTTATTTCCCAATTGATTTTTTTTTGTTATGTTAGAGTTTAATAAGATTATTAAGAAGGTACTCACTTTAAAGTCAAGGTATCTGTGTATGATACAAAGAGTGACAAAATCTTCAGCAGATAGGCCAGGTAAATTTTCAAAATCTAAACAAAGTTTATAAAGAAAGAATTACTGTAACAAAGCAAGTGATTCCAAAGGCTTGTTTAAAAGCCTATATTTTTTTATTCTATAAAAACTAATGCCAACAATTTTTATTTCATCTTGATTATGAAAGTTAGTTCTGTGAGCTTCTGGCTTGCTGAAGAGTGTTTGACAACTTTTTTCCTTAATGGGAAGCAAGGGAAAAAAAAAGGCAGCAAGGATTTTAAAAACTGAGGTATTTCACAATTCAAATGTTTAAGCCTAATCCTCTAAACTAACCATCTTTAATCCTGGAACTGCCTGGGGAGCTTTGAAAGATGCTGATGCCTGGGCCCCACACTCAGAGATTCTGATTTTAATTAATAAAGGGTCATCGCTTCTCAGCCTTTTGGCTAAGATCAAGTGTAATTGATAAAGGTGTACCATGGACATTGGGTAACAATGGAACATGCACTTGTCCGTATAAAAGGATTTTGATCATCATGTTTGAAAATAGACTCCAAAGCAAAATCACTTTGCAAACTGAGTAAAACAGAGGCTCTTGAGAATTTGACAAGTAGCTTCTTACCCAGTTTGCCCAGCACAGCATAAATTTTTGCTCTGATATTCTCAGCAACATCCATAACTGCAAGAGTTGGGCAGTTTGCAGGCAATGGCATGATTTTTTGCTCTTCTTGGAAACTGGTAAATAGAGGTTTCTTTGTATCTAATCAATGCATATCATGAAAACAGAAAGGACAGATACAAACATTAGTAAATTAATATCTCAATTTGAAATTTTCGTCCAGACATAAGATATATAAACGTCTTATAACTGAATAAAATAGTGCACTGTATATGGTTATTCTTTCGAAAGCATTAGCAGTCAGTTATTCCTCATTCTATGGCAAAACTTTTTAATTATACATAAAATACAGAAATTTCACAAAATAACTTTTTAAAAAGTGAAACTCTTATGTAAATAACTTTTCTAATTTTGAGATCCAGAAATTGAATAATGTCAGTTTAACAAAAATGTAATCTCCTTCACTTTTGGGTTCTATATATTATACTATAAATATGAAAACAATTTTATGATGTTACAGATCAAAACTCAGAAATAATAAAAATTGGTTGAAATAGAAATCATCACAAGTTAAAGGGCAAGTATTTTCATTAAAAAATTAACAATATTAACAGTTTAGATGAAAAGAAACTTGAGGCTTAGAAAATGTACCCTAGCATTGTAGATTGCTGATAATTAACATTTATCAACATTTGATTTATTTTTATTTAGAAAACAATTTCTTCTAGGGTGCTTGGGTAGCTCAGTTGGTCAAGCATCTGCCTTTGGCTCAGGTCATGATCCCAGGGTCCTGGGATCCAGCCCTCCATTGGGTTCCCTGCTCAGCAGTAAGTCTGTTTCTCCCTCTCCCTAATCCCTCCACCTGGTTGTGCTCTCTCTCTCTCCCCTGTTCTCTCTCTCAAATAAATAAATAAAATCTTAAAAAAAATTTCTTTTATATAAAAAGTAAACTTGCTTCATGAATATGAATCAACAGAAATGTACAAAATGCTATAAAAATTGTTTTCAGGCTCTCCATTTACATCCCAAATTTAACTGGTAAATGAAATGTTACTGAATCTATTTGTAAAAGCAAGTAACTCAAAGGAACTCTTTAGGACATGATGTTGGTTTTTTTTGTTTTTGTTTTTGTTTTCTTTTGAGTTGAATGATATAATCAAATATCACTTCCTGAAAATATTCTATAAAAATATGAACCTGCTACTAATTTACTTAGTTTTCTTCCATTCATTCAGAATTTGATAGCAAGTTCTACAAACTCTTGTGAAAAGAACTTTAAACAAAGAGGTGGAAGTCCTCATACTTCCCTAAAAATTTTTTAAAGATCTCTTTTTAAAAATATGAGTAAACAATGAATAACTCCTAGGATGTAATGAACAGGGTGGTGACTACAGTTAACAAATACCTTATTGTATATTTGAAAGTTGCTAAGAAAGTAGATTTTAAAAGTCAGATCACAACAAAAAATTGTAACTATGTGTAGTGATGGATGTTAATTAAATTTATTATGGTAATCACTTTTTAAAATGTACATATATCAAATCATTATGTTGTACACCTAAAACTAGTGTAAGTTATATGTCAATTATATCTCAATTAAAGTATGCATCTAATTGCTACTACTGACAGTTATAAATACACTTACCAATGATCATCCCATGTTTATCACGTTTTACTCCCAGTTCTTTTTCTTCCTTTCTCCACAATTTAATTAAAAGACTAGCAGCTGTCTGGTCCTTCTTCCCTCGCCAAGCATTGACATGAGCCGTGGTTTTGGGATTATCACAAAATTCAACCATTATTCCAAGTATTAGATTACAGAATTTTTTTTGGTTCAACTTTTGCAAGGAAATGGAAAAGGAAAAGAGATGTAATAAATTTTAAGAATTATTACTTTCAAAATAAAAAATCCCCCAAGAAACACTTGTATTAACCAGTAACTTTCTTCTAAATTATGGCCTTAAAAAATTCACACTCTACTTAAGTACGACTGGACAATCTCCTGTTGAAAATATGTTTAAGAATTAGAAAGAATAAAAAGACTCAATATAATTCTGAGGTAGTCATAAATATATGTCATGACCAAAAAAGCAATTGATTTGGTTAGGTCCAGAAAAAGAGATACTGTAAAAGTAAGTGAACATGTTCATTTTAAGTGGAGCAAGGTAAACAGTACCAGACATTGTTCACTCTAATTATAGGATCTTTCCAATTTATATGCTTTATTAAGGTTTGTAAAGACTCATATTAACTATAACCTTGTTGTGACTAAGAAAATAACTGATGGTAACTGCAAGTGGCAGTCACATATGAAAATAAACCACTTGAAATTTAATTTTGTATTTTGCAAAGTAAGCATTTAAGAAAAATTATTAAGCACATTTCCCTTGTTTTGCTACTAGCTTTCAGCAAACCAAAATTTACATATAGAAAAGTCCATCCAGAGTAATAGTCTCCACACAGGAATAATTTTTGTCTGAAATAGTTTTTGTTGATTAACTCATAGTATACCGTTAACAGAATATAGCACAGGAAACATGTAATCTGTTATTTAAGCAAACATTATCAGTTTCCTCTATTATAAAATGAAGGATATTATTATGTGCTTTAGAGAGTTATTGTCATGAATTACACAAGACTGCCTGGCATATAGAAAGCTCTAAATAATATTTAACATTATTAGCAATTATTATCATTGCATACTGAATAAATATTTTAGCAGATTGTATTAAACAGAGCCCTCAGTTGGGTTCTTTATTCCTATACTTCACTTTCCGGAGAAGGAGGCAAATTTCAAGGGTTGAAGTTGATAAAAAAAACTTCATTAAGGAATATTTGTAATCTGTAATTAACTTGATTGGTTTAAATCACATTAAGCACAATCTAATATTTATATTCATTAAAAATAGAAAACACTTACATGGCAAAAATATGTGTCAGGAACTATTCCAAATACTGTATGTAAGTGTATATGTGTATATCTATATGTGCATATGTGCACATGCACACATAATAACTCATATAATTCTCCCACAGAGCATGGGATAGATACTATTGTTATCTCTGTTAGATAGATGAAGAAACATGTAACAGAGATGTTATTAAATACTTGTCCAAGTTACACAGCTAACAAGTACTGGAGGCCTCAGTCAGACTGATTGCAGCCTATGATCATAACCACTGCGCTATATGGCTTCTCCTACCAGTCTTCTTCATGCCTTTCCATCAGAGAAACCCTAGTGGTGAAGGAGAGTGAACACAAGTGAGAAATGTCTTTGAAGTCTATTATATAACCTTCAATATTCACATAGAACTTCATTATTTAGTATATACATGTCTAATATAACTCCCCATTTCCTAGTTTTCAACTAAAAACAAGATTCTAGGAAGATGTGCCAAATTAATTCTGTGACTTTGAGAATCCCCTGACACATCACCAAGCACCTCTGGGCATGCTTGATCTCTCATCAGAGTAACATGGTGAGCTATAGATCATTTAGTAAGGCCACACATATATATTTCTGTATTATGTCCAATTTTCTGAACAATCCAAGGGCTTCTGGTTATGACTCACTCCTGTTTATCAAAATGGGTTATTATTACTTTTATTTATTTTTTGTAATGTTTTATATCTAATGAGTTTGCTTTCCTATATGTAATGCCAGCTAATTTTCTTTCAGAGAGATGAAGGGACACAAATAATTTTAGTAACTTTGCTAAATCCAAGTAGGTTTGTTATTCTGTTTTTTTTCTTTTTTAATATTGTATTTACTTATTTGAGAAAGAAGAGAGCACAAGCAGAGGGAGCAGCAGGCAGAGGGAGAAGCAGGCTCCCACTGAGCAGGGAGCCCAATGTGGGGCTCCATCCCAGGACTCTGGGATCATGACCTGAGCCAAAGGCAGATACTTAACCAGTTGAGCCACCCAGGTGCCCCATGGTCTGTTATTCTGTTAATAAAATCGTGAATGGTGGCGATCAAGGCAGGGACATAGGTAGAACTCTACGTGGGAATATCTCTTTAAGTTTTATTGAAACCAAATTATACTTTTACTCTCATATCATCTTGACATGAACCTACTTGGAATTGAGGCCAGCAGGGAATTACTTTGAGGATAATTGAAGGTCTTTGCCATTCTTTGGTGTTAGATGGCAACTGTCTTTCCTGGAAAACTTAGTATAGTCATTCCTGCTCATTCTATAAAATGGTCTAAAACACACTTGATTCTTCACATCACCTACAAACTATTCACTTCTTTAAAAATGCTCATCTTGGGGCACCTGGGTGGCTCAGTAGGTTAAGTGGCTGCCTTCAGCTCAGGTCATGATCCCAGGGTCCTGGGATGGAGTCCTACATTGGGCTTCTTGCTCAGCAGGGAGCCTCCTTCTCTCTCCCCCCTCTCTCTGCCTCTCCCACCCCTGCTCATGCTCTCTCTCGCTCTCTCTCAAATAAATAAATAAAATCTTAAAAATGCTGATCTTTACCCTTTGTTTAATGTGGCCCTTAACTTTTAAAACTAAGAGAAGAAGCTAGAAGTTATGCTTATGTGTTTTGATATTGTTTAGCATTTCATAAACTATTTCTTTAAAGGTGTGTGGGAAAAATCCCATAAAACAAATTATCTGTTGTTACATGTTTGGGCATGCTGACCTAAGTAAACAGGTTTCTATACAGGAGGAATTTTCAGAGCTTTTATTATGCCAATGCAAATTATGGATCTCCAAGTGAGATTTTGTTTAAAACATTTAAACATGATTTAGGGGCACATTTAATTACAGAATGGTGTTCTATGGCTCTTAGTTTTGGAAAGAGTTAATAAAAACATATCTATTTATTTGTTTACAATTATTAACAATCATACTTACTGCCAATAAGTCCAAAAGGAGAAAAATGCCTTCCTTTTCAAGAAAGTAATCCTCTGAGGGATAACAACCCAAAATACAGCACCTTAAATAAAAAGGAAGTTATTCACTTAACAAGGATTCTACTGTCTATATACTATTGTTTACTTCCATATTTTTTTGGACTGTTTTAGATGCCTCATATAACAGAAATCATGTATAAAAGATAGTCTTCTGTGACTGACTTATTTCACTTAGCATAGTGTCTTCCAGGTCCATTTATGTTATAAACCATAGGATTTTTTCTTTTTTAAGGCTAAGTGCTATTCCATTACATGTATATACCATACTTTTTTCTTTATCCATTCATCTATTGATGGACATTTGGGTTGTTTCCATATCTTGCCTATTGTGAATAATACTGCAATGAACATGGGAATCCAGCTATTTCTTCAAGATTCTGATTCTAATTCTTTTGGATATATACCCAGAAGTGGGATTGTTGGATCATATGGTGGTTCTATTTTTAAATTTTCTGAGGAACTTCTATACTGTTTTCCATAGTGGCTGTACGGTTTCCATTTCCCTCAATGTCAAGAGTTCTCTTTTCTCCACATTCCTCACCAAAACATGTCTTGGGGGGGTGGTTAATAACCATTCCATCAGGTATAAGATGATAACTCATTGTGGTTTTGGTTTGCCTTTCCTTGATGATTAGTGGTTCCATATGAATCTTAGGATTGTATTTTCTATTTCTGTAAAAAAATATCTTTAGGATTTAATAGGGATTGCATGAAGCTATACATCACTTTGGCTAGTATGACATTTAAACCATATTAATTATTCCAGTCCATGAGCAGAGGATGTCCTTCGATTTATTTGTGTCTGCTTTAATTACTTTTGTCAGTGTTTTACAGTTTTCAGGGTGTAAGGTTTTCACTTCCTTGGTTACATTTCTTCCTAAGTACTTTATTCTTTTTGGTTCTTTTGTAGTATGATTGTTTTCTTAATTTTATTTTTGTATAGTTCATTATGGTATGAATAGAAATGTATATGGAAATGCAACTGATTTTTGTATTTGATTTTGTATCTTGCTACTTTATTGAATTTATTAGTTCTAACAGTTTTTGGTGGAGTCTTTAGGGCTTTCTATGTATAAGATCATGTCATTTGCAAACAGATAATTTTAATACTTCTTTTCTGATTTAGATGCCTTTCATTTCTTTTTTCTTGCTCTGGCTAGAACTTACAGTACTGAGTAGAAATGATGAGAGTAGGCACATTTGCCTTGTTACAGATCTTTTAGGAAAAGCTCTTAGCTTTTCACCATTGAGTGTGATCTTAGATGTGGACTTTTCATCTATGGCCTTTATTTTGTTAGTTCCTTCTCTACTTAGTTTGTTGAAAGTTTTTAAATCCCACTTGGTCATGGTGTATGAGCCTTTTAATTTGTTGTTGAATTTGGTTTGCTAATATTTCCTATAGGATATTTGCTTCCATTTCCCTCAGGACTGGCTTCATAAAGTGAATTGGAAGCATTCCCTTTTCTATATTCTGGAAGAGTTTAAGAAAGATTCGTATTAATTCTTTAAATGTTTGGTAAAATTCACTTGTGAAGCTATTGTGTCCTGGGCTTTTTTGTTGGGGGGTTTTTGATTACTAATTCAATCTCCTTATTGTTATTGGTCTGTTCAGGCTTTCCATTTCTTCTTAATTCAATCTTGATTGTATGTTTCTAGGAATTTATCTATTTGTTCTATATTGTCTAATTTGTTGGCATATAGTGGTTCATAATAATCCATTATGATGCTTTTCTATTTCTGTGGCATCTGTTGTGATGTGTTCTATTTCATTTATCTTAATTTTGAGTCTTCTCCCTTCTTTCTTTTAGTCTAGCTAACAGCTTGTAGACTTTGATGTCTTTTTAAAACAAACCATTTTTTTTCTATTCTCTCATTTATTTCTGTTCTAATCTTTAGTATTTCCTTTATTTTGCTAATTTTGGGCTTATTTTGTTCTTTAATTGCTAATTACCTTAAGTTTAAAGTTAGGTTGTTTACTTGAGTCATTCTTTTTTTTTTTTTTCTTAAAGATTTATTTATTTATTTTAAGAGGGAGGGGCAGAGGGAGAGCAGACTCCTCACAGGGAGAGCAGACTCCTCACTGAGCATGGAGCCCTACCTGGGGCTTGATATTAGGACCCATGAGATGATGACCTGAGCCAAAACCAAGAGTCTAACACTTAACCAACTGAGCCACCCAGGGATCCCCATTCTTTTTTATGTAGGTATTTATACCTATAGGCTTCCCTCTTAGTTCTGCTATTGCTGTATCACATAAGTTTTGGTATGTTGCACTTTCATTTTAGTTTGTCTTGAGAAATTCCTAATTTTTATTTTGCTTTTGTCTTTGACCCAGTAGTAGTTAAAGAGCATGTTAATTCCCCTGCATTTGTAAGTTTTTCTAATTTCTATTTGTTATTGATTTCTAGTTTTTTTCTTATGTGGTTAGAAAAGATATTTGCAATGATTTAAATCTTAAATTTGTTAAGCCTTGTTTGTGACCTTTCATGCAGAACCAGCCCCCCATCCTGTGGTTATCTAGGTGTGCTCTAAAAATTACCTCATTAGGGGTGCTGGGTGGCTCAGTCAGTTAAGTGTCTGACTTTGCCTCAGGTCATGATCTTAGAGTTCTGGGATGGAGCCCCATGTCAGATTCCCCATGCAGCAGGGAGTCTGCTTGTCCCTCTACTTCTGTCCCCCACTCATGCTCCGTCTCTCTCTCTCTAATAAATAAATTAAATCTTTGAAAAATCATCTCATTTGCCTAAATTCAGATGTGGTTAAAAGGAACATGTTATGAATAACAAAAGACATTACCCTTCATAGTTATTATTCTGAAGCTATTACAGGAGATGAGAATAAAAGACCAAATACTGTGACAAAAGATGTTTTAATTGCTCTTATTGATGAGGAAATGACAAAAGTTTTAGGAGCCATGGACTAGGAGTGGACCAAATATGTATTTCTTTTTTTTTTATTTTTTAAAGATTTTTTTTTATTTATTTGACATAGGGAGAGAGAGAGAAAGAGAGAGAGAGAGATAGATAGATCACAAGTAGGCAGGGAGGCAGGCAGAGAGAGAGGAGAAAGCAGGCCCCCTCGCAGAGCAGAGAGCCCGATGCGGGGCTCCATCCCAGGACCCGGGGATCATGACCTGAGCCGAAGGCAGAGGCTTTAACCCACTGAGCCACCTAGGTGCCCCCAAATATGGAGTGGAGCCATGGACTAGGAGTGGACCAAATATGTATTTCTTAATATAAATCACAATAAGACAGCACTTAAAAAGAATATGTATTCTAGGGGCGCCTGAGTGGCTCAGGGGGTTAAGGCTCTGCCTTTGGCTCATGTCATGATCTCAGGGTCCTGGGATCAAGCTTCGCAATCAGGGCTCTCTGCTCAACAGGG
This sequence comes from Neogale vison, assembly GCF_020171115.1. Lineage (NCBI taxonomy): Eukaryota > Metazoa > Chordata > Mammalia > Carnivora > Mustelidae > Neogale > Neogale vison. The sequence continues at coordinate 158,041,889 of NC_058094.1, read as the reverse complement.
AGCCTGCTTCCCTCTCACTCTTTCTGCCTGCCTCTCTGCCTGCTGTGATCTCTGTCTGTCAAATAAATAAATAAAATCTTAAAAAAAAAAAGACTATGTATTCTGCTGCTATTGAGTGGAAAATTCTGCATATGCCTGTTAGGTCCATTTAGTAGGTCTATAGTCATTATTTCCCCTTCCAAATATGTTGTACTGTGGCTTTCATGAATCCCACCCATATAAGACAAAAGAAATGTGTTAATTGTTAATGATACACGAAACTCAAGTAATTCTGCCCAAGACAAAATTTTATAAATTAATGTTTATGAAAAGCAAGATGTATATATGTATATATGTATGATTTATTTTTTGCCCTTTAGGAATGCAAAAAGCTTGAGGAAAAAATATTGCTTTGGAAATACCTAGTCAATTGATTTTCAACTCTTTGAAGAGGAGATGAATGAGGAATTCAGCAGTCTTCAAGTATAAGAATAATGTGTAAGAGTAGATGCTTTTGTTTTTCCAGGCCCAAATGGAATGGATTCAAATAATAAAAACAAGGATTTAAGTTTAGATACAAGAATGGTTTTATGAATGGGCTATGGACAAGATTACTTTCCAAAGGACACTGGTAACTGTCATTTCTGGACTATTGGAAAAGGTGTTGGAAGAGTTATCTTTCTGGTGTGGTTTTGAGGGAAGAACGCTTTTTATAAATCAAGCAAATTTTTACTGAAGCTTAAATTATAGTACAGAAACATATTTCAACTGATTTAAATATATCTAACCCATGAAGAAACTGTAGCACCAAAAATTTTCCCTCCTCTATCATGCATATGAGGATTAATTTTTATTACTATTCAAGCTACAGTGTTAATTTTTCTAGGCTTTATTTCTTACAAATTTGTATAGTTTTTCAAAATTAGATAGAAATCTTAAATATTATGTTTAAATATAATCAACAAATACCATAGAAGTAATTTTCTTGTATTCTTGTGGTTCTAGCTTGGGTACAGTAATACTCACCAAATGCTGTCCAATGTACTAAGAAGAAGTACATTATAGCCTAATCCAGTCCGTAACTTTGTGGGGTCTGTTTTCATTACATGAAGAATTATATCCACTCCTTCAGTCCCAAAAATTTCCTAAGAGATTTATTTAAAATTATTTTTTGGAATAATCTAATCCTTTCCTGTTTCATATTGTCTCCTAAAACTTTTTGTACGAGAAAAATAGAACATTGTTATTTTTATACAAATATTTTTTTCAAATTTGCGCTCACAGGAATTTAAGACCGATTATTGTAAAGCTAATAATTTTTAGAAATGGCATCAATCAACATGCCAGCTTAATGTCCCTTTCTATTTTTTTGATTTTTCCCTTTCTTTTTTTAAAAAAATAAACCATAAGCTTACCCTATGGTTTTCTTCTGCTTTATAATGAATGTAGTCCAATATCCTGTCAGATGAATACGAGAGCAAAACTAATTTAACAGGCTAAAATTCTATCAGGGAAGACTTTTTAATACTCCCAAGAGAGAAATAAATATATAAATGGTAACTAAAACCTTTAGTAATTTATATTAAGTTATTGCCAGTTATTACTTGTTATTTACCAATTACCTTTCTCACTGTTTTGTGGTTCAGTTCTGGTAGCCAGTAAGCAAGACAATGAATATTTTTCCAGAAGAAAGGCATAGGGTGGCAGAGTATAAGAAAAAGTTGGACCAAAGCTCAAAGCTAGGTATGCATTTACTGTTCTTGTTGCCTCTCCCTAAAATCTCTCTATTGGAAATTTCACAATTTTATTTTTTTTATCTTTCCAATTCTTTTATTAAATTATTTAAGTTATCAAACTTAGAGACTCAGAGTTTGTTATAAAATTTAAAAAGATCAAAGGGAATTAAGCTCTTTTTTCTAACTTTTAGTTCTAGTACAAACCTGATTTTTTTCTTTAAGTTTTTATTTAAATTCCATTTAGTTAACATACAGTATAATATTGGTTTCAGGTATAGAATTTAGTGGTTCATCTGTTACATACAACACTCAGTGCTCATCACATACCCATCACCCTGAACCCAATTTAAACTCAAAACAGCATTTATAATGTGATAGTCACTTTGGAAGAACTGTTTGCCAGTTTCTTAAAAACATATACCTACTTAATGAACATTAATTGTATTCCCCAGTATTTATCTAGAAGAAATGAAAGCATTATGTCCACAGAAAGACTACTACAAAAATGTTCACTGAAGGTTTATACATATAGTCCCAAATAGATAAAACCTAAGTATTAATCAATAGGGGAATGGAGAAAAAAATTGGGTATATTCAAACAAAGAAAAACTGCTCAGCAACAAAAAGGAATGGGCTGCTGATACCTGTAATAACATGGGTATATTTCAGAAATGTGGTGATGACAGGACCAGATATAAAAGAGTAAATCACATTTAAATGAATGTGGTTCCACTCATATAAAGTAAAAGAATAGGCAATACTTATTTTACGGGGATAGAAATCAGAACAGTGGTCACCTGAAGGCGAATAGGGGGGATAGCTACTAAGTGGCATAAAAGAATTTCATAGGAAGTAACAATTGTCTCTGTTTTAATTGAGATATTGGTTAAATGGGTGTATACATTCATCAAAACCTACTGAAATATACACTTAAGATATATATAGATATATATATACTTTATTGCATACAATTATATTCTCCTTATAAAAAGGAATATTAAATTAAATCCTCACAAGATTAAAAAACACCAACATTTATGGACACCAAGAAACAGTTTATAGTGCTAGGTCATTGGAAGATCTGAACAAAACTTTGATTCACAGGCATACATACCTTCCTAGGAATATGATGTTCACAAAGACCAGATAAAATAAGTAATATATCAGATTGAATTTCCAAAACAATGGCTTCTTCTTTGTCATTAGACTTGCTTATTGTATTTTTAAAAACTCCTGGTGTGGAAAAATTGAAAGAATGTAAACTCATCAGACATTGTATTTTTATTTTGATCAAATACTGTTTCGAAATTCCTTCTTTAAAAAAAAGAAATCCCTTCTTACAAGATTTCAATTAGAGAACTTATTTTAAAGGGAGCTATTTGAATCAAACAGTTATGTAGAAGCTGTAGACAGAAGATGATAAAAGGATTCTTTGAGCTCTGAATACATATATAGCACTTCTAGTACAGAATTAATGGAATATTATTAAAAGATGCCCTAACGACCTGATACTTTGTGCAGCAAACAAAACTGTTTATAGAAATATGCAGAACAACATGAGGCAGAGATGAGTGCTTTGCAAATATAGGACTAAAATGCCTGATCACAGCTTGCTCATCTCTTCATGGTTAACAGGGCCAATTTTAGGCAAAGGTGGAAGACCTCTCTAAGTGTATTTTATCTTCTGTTATTTCTTTCTGTGTCCTCTCCTTATGTCTCCTGGGAGGTATTTTCAATAACTTTAGGTAGCAGTATTCCCATGTCCTTTGAAATCTCTCCCCTGCTTCTACTCAAAATTTAGAAAGACTAGAAAAGAGCCACTTACACTGATGGGATGACAGTCACAATAAAATTTTGCTGCAAAAAGGAATTTTCTTTTAAGCTTTAAATCAGGAACAAAAATCATTGCTTCTCTGTTAAAGGGGTCATTGACATTACCTAGAAGGGCTGGACTCATGTTCCAAAGTAAGAGGGCAGGGAAATCACAATTTATTACCATAGCTGGCCCTGAGGGGATGATTCTTGGACCTGTTAGTATGAATGACAGGTGCAAGATCAGTCCCTGATGGGGCTAGTTGAGCATGCTGAAGGCTCAGTTGAGGAGCATGCTAGGAACAGATGGGCCTATGCTCCTATATTAGGAACATCTAGGAATCCAACCTGATTGGCCATAGGTCTGCTTCTCCTTTCTAGATGATCTCATTTTCCTTCCTACTTGAGTGTAGGCATGTCACTTTCTGTGTTGTCTATAACACACGTTATGTTTTGAATTATTTCCTTCATATTTCAGTATCCTTTAGTTCCTGCCTTTACTTTCTCCTTGTTCTATTCTAAGTCATCTGATATATTTCTTCCAGATTCCTTTTCCTAAAACAGCACTATACATATAACCTTCCTGATCAAGATCACTAATGGCTCCCCATGTCTAAAGAGGATGCTATTCAAAATTCTAACTTGGCTCTTCACTAGACATATTATATCTCACATTACTTATTTCCATAAAACATTTTTTCCAATATCTTTTTTTAATTATTTTAAATTGAAGTATAGTTGATAGATGTCTTCATAAAACTTCATAAAACTGACTTCACTTCACTTCAGCTAGCTCTGAAAACATTGTTATATATATTTTAATACCATGTCTCTGCTTATACTGTTCCCTTGCTTTAACGACCATCTCCTCTTTTCCCTCTCAAAACTAGCTTTACCCTTACACCCAAGCTCAATAAAGGTACTTGTCAAGATTACCTAGCCTTAAAAATGACTGAAACCTTTGGGTTTCTGTGGTATTCTCTTACTCACTAGGGGACTTACTGATGGTGTAGGGTAACATGTGCTATCTTTCTAGGGTATACTTTTTTTTTTTCCCATTCTCATTAAGGGCAAGGTCCACAGTGTCCTGTTCTATACATGTTTGTGACACCAGTGCCTGCACAAAGGGTATTATAAACATTTGCAATAACAATTCAATTACTATTTGATGAGCAAACTATTTGTTAAGTCCTCTGTTAGACTGAGTAAGTGAAGGAAGGCCACTGCCTCTAAGAACTCACATGATAAAGATCAGCTTCTTTCAAGTTAAAGGGAAAAAAATCCTAAGGAAAGAACCCTTCTATATTTGTTTTCCCCTTTCTCTACCCCACACCTCCTACCCAGGTGAGATTCAGACTCTTATCTGGACGTAGGAAATATAGTATTTTCTAGACTCCATACAGTTAGGTTGGAACCTTAACACTGAGTTCTGTACAATGGAACATGCATGGAAGTGATAAAATCTACTTCAGGGGCAACACTGTTGGGACCCCACTCAATCTTGAGAGTTTTTTCTGTATCTTCACTTAAACTTCTATTGCTTTACTCACAATCACACATACACAAAATCTACTTTCAGGTTTGGTCATCCTCAGTAAACTCATCAAAAAAATGTTTTCACTTAACACCCTTTTCAGTATCTTTATTTTAAAGGACACTGCTATTAAATGGTACCACTATTCTCCACTAGTGATGGAAGAGTAGGCACTTTAGCTCAACAGATTGAAGAGTTTTGGTGGAGGTGTTTATAATTAATTGACATCCAGCAAATAATCTCATACTCATGAGGCAATCAGTGAATTTGAGTATGACCAAAACATATCTTTTTTTTTTTTTTAAAGATTTTATTTATTTATTTGAGAGAGAAAAAGCATGAGAGCGGAGAGGTCAGAGGAGAAGCAGACTCTCTGCCGAACAGGGAGCCCATTGTGGGATTTAATCCCAGGATTCCAGGATCATGACCGGAGTTGAAGGCAGCTGCTTAACCAACTAAGCCACCCAGGCGCCCCCAAAAGAGATCTTTTCAAGGTCAGGAAAAGTTAGGGCCAGAGGATTATTAATTTTTTAATTAACAAAGGTAACAATAGTTTGTTTTCAGTTCTGAACTTTATTCCAAGCTCACACATATGTATTTTGGGGATAAGATGATTCATTATAGTGAATTCTAAGTTGAAAATCAAGGATATCCTGCTATATTATAACAGAAAAGAATCTCCTGTGTACATTTCTATATATACCAGCATACTAGTGTTCTGGTATGTCAGATGCACTGGAAAATGTAATGTTATCCTCTTTTAAATGACTTCAAAATCCTGGCCAAAATGCGGTCATCTTATTACTAGAAAAATGAAGGTAACAGTAGCCCATTAAAAAAAAAGATAATCCTAAATGAAATAGTATCTGGAATAAACAGATGTTTACAGGATGAGTGACCATGATGTTTCAGTAAAGACAAATTGACTTATAGCAACAATATGAAACAAAACCAGGAGAATATTCAGGAGTTTCTTGGCTAGAATGATAAATTTGTAAAAAGCATTTTAAGCAAAACCTCTAATTTATAAGTATTCTACTAAATGTGTTTTACCTATCAGTTGCTGAATTGTTCCCTTTTCACAAAGATCATTGTTTATAGTCTCATCCTCAGTGTAGACCATGGCTCTCAAGAGTCTTAAACTGTAACGCATCTGGGCAAACTTATTGGCACGGCCACCTGTACCATGAAAACTATTGCCATGGCTAAAGAAGGAATCTGTGGAGAAATAGAATTTAATACTTTACATCAAGAAATTTAAAGCAAAAACATTTCAAATAAAACAGAACATATCAGTTACCTTATATATCTAACCCTTAAGTTTAAACAGATGTTTAATTTTGTCATACTCTTTAGTTTTTTTTTAGAGGAATAAATACTATCCTTTCCCCCTTCTCCTCCTATTCCCAGAACAGAAACATGCTTTAAAATTTTTCTCAAAAGTGTCATCTTGTATCTTTTGTAACTTGCTACTATTACTTAAAATTATGTTTTTGGAAGTATTTACATAGTCACAAGCAGATCTAAATCATTTAATTGCTTTCAGCATTCATTTAATTTGTTTTAGGGGGGATGAGAAGAGAGAGAGGGAGAGAGACTCTTAAGCCAGCTTCATGCCCAGCCTGAAGCCTGATGCCGGGTTCAATCTCACAGCCCTGAGATTATGACCTGAGTGAAATCAAGATGCTTAACCAACTGAGTCACGCAGGTGCCCCTGAGCAATCATTTTATGAATAAATCACAGTTTATCCATTCACTAGAACAAACTGCTACAATGAACATTCTGGTACAATGAACTTTCTGGTTTATGTCCCCTTATTCCCACTGAGAAAGGTTTCGCCATGTGACACCAGAATCATATAGGGTATACCCACACTTAATTTTACCAAAGTTCCTAAATTGCTTCTCAAAGTGGTTATATGGACACAACGTACAAGACTAATAGATTTTTCCAATCTGTTAAATGGGAAATGACAGTTAATTATTATCTTAATTTGCGTTTCTCTGATTACCAATAACATTGAACATCTTTTAATGTTATTTTTAAATTTGAAATTTTGTCTGTGACTTGGCAGTCTCTATTCTTTATCTACTTCTTTGCCGAGTTATTTTCTTTTTTTAGTTCTTTATGAGCCTGGATTCTAATCCTTTATTAGTCACAGGGGTCAAAAATGCATTCTCTTAATTTGTAGATCATTATTTTATTCAGATTTAGTCATATAGCATTTCTAATTTTTACATTATTAAATGCACTAATTTTCCATATAGTTTAAGTTCTTCTGATTTATCAAAGTCTTTTCCTACCCTGTTACCATAAAGATATTTTCCCATGTTTTCTTTTAAGATTTTATAGTTTAACTTTTTATATTTAGGGATTTAATTCATCTTGCACTTGATTATTTTTTAACAAGGTGAAAGAAACCAATTTTTATTTTTATTGAAGGTAATAACATCTTTGTTAATGCCAACCTCCCATATATTCTTTTTCATTGGTCTGTTCCTTATCTAGTACCATACAGTTTAAATTATTATTGCTTTATAGTAAGTCTTGATAAACAGCAAGGCAAATTCTCCTTTCTTCTTTACAATAATATGCCTTCTTTAAAAGGTTCTTCATGTTTAAAACTAAAAAAAATTTAAAAATACTCTTCTGAGTATTGTGTATGGGTTAAAAATGCAGGTTCTAGAGCTAGACTACATGTACTAAATCCTTGATTTGACACTTCCTGTGTGACCAAGAACATGTTATTTAACTTTTCTGATTGAGTTCTACCCATGTGACCACCTGGGATGGTAACAGTACCTTCAACCTCTGGATCTGTTGTGAGGACTAAATGAGTTAATACTTGTGAGGTGTTTAAGGCCTACCATGCAGTAAGTACTCAATAACTGTTAGCTATAAGGCTTCCCCATGTTAGGCAGCATTTCCTCTTTTGCTTTATAGTTTTTTGTAAACATAAATGATATAAAGGATAGAGAATAATTATTTAATGCATAGCAATTTAACAAGAATAAATTTAGTAATTCTGCATATTAGAAACTAGAAAATTTAAAAAATCAGCTATAATTTTTTCCATCCTCACAGATATATGATTTTCTTGATCTACTGAAAATGTATCATATAAAATCATTTCCACAATAAAATAACTACCGGAAAAGAATGCAGTATCTCTCTTATAAGCATTTTTTAAAAGAAAGTATTTCTTATTTCCTTTCTAAGAATGACGAGAGCTATAATAAAATATTTGTACAAATTGGTAGTCTAATAATTTGGTAGACTACATGTGGAATCATTACTTCTGGCTGGGAATTTTAAGCTCTGTGAAGGTAGGGATTTTATTTATTTTGAATATAAATGTATCCTTAGCAGTTAAAACAATATTAGTACCTAGTAGGTACTCAACAAATATTTGTTGAATGAATGTTTAAAATATTTCCAGGACTGGGGCACCTGGATGACTCAGTGGGTTAAAGCCTCTGCCTTCAGCTCAGGTCATGATCTTAGGGTCCTGAGATTGAACCCCGCATCGGACTCTCTTCTCAGCCGGGAGCCTGCTTCCCCCTCTCTCTCGGCCTGCTTCTCTGCCTACTTGTGATCTCTGTCTCAATCAAATAAATAAATAAAATCTTTAAAATATTTCCAGGACTTAGTATAATTGTTGGATAAGCCTAATGCTACAAAAATTTAAATCAGGTTATATGAATGATTTCTTTTACTGAGAGGTATGTATCAATTACAGTTACGATATTTACTAATGTGTCTGACTTTAAATGAAATCTCATATTTTTTTCTTTAAAACAACAGTAAACACGTGAAAATCACAGGAAACAAGATATATATTTTTATTTATTTTCTTTAATTAATTTTATTTATTTTTTCTATGAATATATTGAGAGTTCAATTGAAACATGTAAATTAGAATTTTGATAGGTATCACTCACCTTCACTCTCACACCATTCTAGAAATGCAAGGACTCGAGCATTTCCCTGACACAACATATACTCTTCTGTTAAAAAAGGAGCCACTGACGACAAAGTGGCAATTGCATGCAGTTGTAATTCTTCATACTGTGCTGCAGACCACTCCATTATCTTGTGTTTCTCAGGCTTTTTAACATAGGTAAACAAAGCCAAGATAACTTTGCCGTCAATTAATAGCTATGAGGAAGGGGAAAACTACTTTGTTAGAAACATAAAACGATTTTATTTAATCTAAGAAAATTAAAGATTTCCAATGTATTATTTTATTAGGGTCATTTTTAAAAAAAATTTCCTTCCTAAAGATGCCCAATCTACATTAAGTACCAAAACCAAAACAAAACAAAAACAAAAACAACAACAAGTTGACTATGATCCCCTTATCTCAGATATGTTCTCTCTAGATGACAATAATATAAATAAGTGTTAATTTTTTTTGTCTACGCGTATATATATAATTTGACTCTTGCTTATGATCAAACCAAAGAAGCAGAAAATTTGGGGCAAATAAACTGCTGAAATTTCTCTCTTCCCTTCATTTTTGAAAAAGAAACATTTCACAGACTCAATGGTACACTATAATAAAGTGTAATTTTTCCAAAATAATGACTGTGGCTAATTTTTAAGCAGTTGTAATAGAACTTATACAAAAATTCTAGTCAATCAATGCCACTCAGGTCATAAGCCATATTTATAATTATATGCTTAGAATTTTAAAATTGTGCTGAATCCATGATTTCAATAAAATAGAAAAATGCATAGCTATTATGACCATGTACTAGTCCACAGGGAATGAAGGCAAGATTTAGAATGGAGAAAGCAGGAATAAGAACAACAGCTAGTTCTAGCCTTACTATAAATATTAAGTGGATAATGTTTTCAAAATACTCCATGAACCACAAATAACAGTACACATATTCATTATCACTACAATTACTGGGCCACAAACAAATGACATAAAAAAAATTAGTTGATTCCACTGCTCACACAGTGCTTTAAGAAGCTCACCATATTCTTTATGCCATTTGACTCTCAAATCCACTAAAGTGGTTTTTAAACTGTCGTGTGCATTTTGTCTCCAGAGAGATTTTAATAGTTAGATAATACTTCACTGTACTAAAAAACCATATTTTATGTAATGAGATTCTATTTGGCATTTCAGAAAATGCATTTAGATTCTAAAGAGTGTATAATTTTGATATCATTAATAAAGTTATAACTGTAGAAACAAAGAATTTTTTTCCTTCTCTGAACATATTTTAGTGTGTATATATGTGTGTGTTCCTCAAAGTGGTATTACCAAAAAAATCTGAGCTCTCTTAGCTCTCTTGATCCTCATAATAATTCCATGAGATAGGTGTTATCCTCATTTTTAAATTAAGATACCTGGGATTGGGGCACCTGGGTGACTCAGTTGGTTAAGTATTTGCCTTCCACTCAGGTCATGATCCCAGGAGCCATGCCTCAGGCTCCCTGCTCAGTGGGAAGCCTGCTTCTCCCTCTCCCTCTCCCTCTGCTGCTGCTCTGCCTACTTGTGCTCTCCCCTCTCTCTCAAATAAATAAATAAAACATGTTTAAAAATCTGGGTTTTACAGAAACTAAACAGCTTATTCAGGATCACCTTGCTGAAAAATGATAGTACTGCATTCTGCCTGACTAAAGCTTTAACCACAATATGGTCAGAGGTAGCCTATTAGGCTAGATGGGCCTATATGGATTTTCTTTCATATTATGTTTTCTTATCCTGGAGATCTAAATACATAAATAAATTTCTAATGTTATCCTGCCTTTTTTGGTTTATATGGTTTAAATTTGGTAAATTCACTGTTTATTTAACCAGATAAGCAGAAGAAATTTTGATAAGATGAAATTCTGACCAGAGTTACTTCCTATGGTAAACATATGGGTTGATGAAAGATTTGCAGTCATGACTTTTAAGAAAGTTATAATACAAAGTGAGACACACTAGCTTTAATTTTGGTTATTATTATTTTTTTTACCTGTATAGTAGGTAAATCTTTACATAAGATCACAATTATATTGAATAGCAATTTCTTCAATTCAAAATCTTCATAGGAATTAGAAAGCTTAAGACCTTTCACCAAAGGATTTTGACTTTTAACTGTGAGGGGGAAAAAAAGAAAATAAAAGTAAAAGATAAAGTAATGTTTAAGACTCATCAAGATAATTATAGGTTGAAAGTTTTATGGTTTTTACCTTCTGTAAAGGTTGCAAATAGTATCAAATCCCTGGTAAAGCCACATTCCTAATATAAATACATAGAAGAATGATTGAATTAGATGGAAATTACAAATGCTTATATTTACCTAGTATTTAATCATCTTTATCAGATTCCCCTTTTCATTCATTTGAATTCATAAAGTACTAATAATAGAAAGGGATGAAAACAGGAAACATATAGCCAGATAAACTTGTAATTTATTTAATATAAACTTCTGTTGGTTCTAAGAAGTATTTTTTTTTATTATTCTATGAGTATATTTTAAGATGCTGACTAAAATTTGGTAATTACCCAAAATGTGTTAATACTACAAATTACTGGGGCACCTGGGTGGCTCAGTGGGTTAAGCCACTGCCTTCGGCTCAGGTCGTGATCTCAGGGTCCTGGGATTGAGTCCCGCATCGGGCTCTCTGCTCAGCAGGGAGCCTGCTTTCTTCTCTCTCTCTCTCTCTGCCTGCCTCTCTGCCTGCTTGTGATCTCTCTCTGTCAAATAAATAAATAAAATCTTAAAAAAAAAAGACTACAAATTACGTATCTAATTCATTATCGTATTATACCTTTAAGTGACAAAATAAGGGCGAAAGATACAGTTATTTTCAGCAGCTTTTCTTCTTAAACAGCCCCCCTCCCACCTTGACCCCAACCACTCTCATTATATGGTTTCGTCAGGTCTAATGGGTCCTACTTAACATAAAAAGCCCTGAAGAATAACCAGAATTGCAAACATTTCAGCATGAGAGAACACATTTCTGCCACAGATATCCTAGCTAGACTTTGTAATTCGGGAGAGTTTAGCGGGGCAAGTCCCTAGGTTTTTGAGCTTGCACTGTTACAGCGCTACTGCTTTAGGATCCATATGGTTTCTTTAAATGTGAAGATGTTATTTGACTCATAAAATTCACCTGAATGCTTGCAAGGATGCTAATGAGAATTTATTAACTAAGCAGGAGCCTCCAAAGACACATATAGGTTTACCCATGCATTGCAGCCTTGACTAGAAAGCTAGGTAGGATTGTTGCCCCCATTTACACATTATAAGTTCTATCTGAACCACTGATATGGCATTGAACCCTTCATTCACAAATTTCTTTTATTTTTATTTATTTTTTTAAAGATTTTATTTATTTGACAGACAGAGATCACAAGTAGGCAGAGAGGCAGGCAGAGAGAGGGGAGGAAGCAGGCTCCCTGCTGAGCAGAGAGCCCGATGCGGGGCTCGATCCCAGGACCCTGGGATCATGACCTGAGCCGAAGGCAGAGGCTTTAACCCACTGAGCCACCCAGGTGCCCCTCACAAATTTCCTTTAAATACAACTTAGAAAGTTTGTGGCTATATGGATATCATTGCCAAAGAGCTCTACTCTGGGATGTCAATCATTCAGTGATTTTTACACTATAAAATATGCCAAGGCTCAGCTTCTGGAATGGCAGAGTAGCTCCCATAAATAATCTTCCTGAAGGTAACAATTATAAACCCAGAACAAAATATAAAAACAACTGTCTTGTGATGAAAACCAAGCAGTTACTGGAGGGGAGTCAGAACTTTCAAGATGGAGATGGCACTGCATGGGTTTCCCTTTTGTTAAAAAAAAAAAAAAAAAGGCATTTAGACAGAGGCCAGGACCTAGTCCACACCTTGTGTAGATCCTGCAACTCAGAGTAAAGCTGTTATCTTAGTGGTTTGAATATTCAGAGGGCAGAGGTACTCTCAGGGCAACTATTGCTACTGGAAAGTGAAGGGGGAAATCCCATAAAAGAGAGAAAGGGAACTTCAACTTCTGTGTATAAACTCCCAAACGTCTGGCTAATGCCTGATTCATGCCAGGGCAGAGAATACTCAAGCATCCTAGGTAAGGCTGAAAGAAATGAACTGAGATTTGACCTGCCATTTGCCATAGGGATGAGTAGCCTAACTAAATGCCCATGAATACAAAAGAATAAATACTTTTCAGAGGAGTACACCAGAATCCACAGTAAAAAGGCTCAGAATAAACAGAAAGACAGGAACTCTCAGCAGAGAAATAGAAACTATAAAAAGGAAACAAAAATTTAAAAACTAAAAAAGACAACATCTAGAATAAAAATGCACTGGATGGGATTAATAACAGAATGAAGATGACAGGGGAAAAAAGTCAGTGAATTTAGTTGTATAGACCAATACAAGTTATTTAATCTGAAGAATAGAGAGAAAAATGATTGAAAAAAGAGAACAGGTCTCACGACAAACATGCATGTAATCTGAATTACAGAAGGGGAGAGAGAGAGAATGGGGCTGATAAAATACTTATAGAATATGATCAAAAAATTTTCCAAATTTAGTCAGTTTACATACTCAGGAAGCCCTATGAATGAATCTTAAGCAGGATAAAAACAAAGAAAATCACATCTTGGCACATAATAGTAAAACTGCTAGAAACCAAAGGTAGAGTGAAAATCTTAAAAAACAGCCAGAAAGCAAAATGATACATTGTCCATGGGGAAGCAAATTGAAAAAACAAATACTTCTGATCAGAAACATGAGGCCAGAAGACAGCGGAATGGTATCTTCAAGTGGTAAAATATAAAAGTGTTCAAACTAGAATTCAATATTCTGTGAACATACACTTCAATAATTAGGCTGAATTAAAGATGTATTGAGATAAAAGAAATTAAGAGAATTTGTTCCCAGCAGCTAGCAGATCTGCATCATAAGAAATGGGAAAGGAAATTCTTTAGGTAAAAGAGAAATGGTGCCAGATATAAACTCATATCACCAGCAAGGAAAGAAACACATCATACATAGCAAATATGTAAGCAAATTATAAAATATGAAGAGAATCTCAAGTTTACAAAAGAACTGGCAAAGAATTGGCAGAACTACTGGTGGCCATAATGAAATTACAAAATATCTTGCTATCGCAAGTTCATAAATATTACAACATTGTTTAGGACTCCTTCCCCCCATTCAAGCTATTTCCACAACTAAAATTCATGCAATTTGACTCATACTTACGATCATTGGTGTTCCAGGATTTTGAGCTATAATTGTAGTGATTACTAATATATCATTTCTAAGCTGACGATCATAATGACTAAAACCTCTCATAAACAGATTTTTAAATACTTCCTTCAAAGCCCTGGAAAGTAAAATCAGATCTTTAAAACCATATTTCCGTGTAAATGCTACTTAAGTGTCTATCAACAGAATTCCCTTTTTATATCATACTATTCATTTTGAAGTATTTCTGATCCTTTCTACATTTCTAAATCTGCCATAGGAGTCAAGTCTCTATCAGATAAGAATCCATCCATCCAAATCTATACCTGTGGGCAAAGTGACTGCTAAACTACTTAAAGGCTTTTCTTTGTTCTTAAGATTAAAAAGTCCTACCCCCTTACCAAGGCTTATTAAGCCTTTCATGTTATGGTCCCTGTTAACACTGTTAGCTTCATCTCTCACTATTCTATTTTCTACTCTCAATATATTGGGTTTATTTATTTTTATTTTTAATTTTTTTTGCCAAATTCTATTTTCACTTCTGTTCCCCTGTCTAGGATGCTCTCTGAATGCAAAACTCTTCTGTGTTGCCAGTTCGTATTTATCATTCAGATACCAAATTAGGGTTCATCAGGAAGTATTTATTAACTCTCCAAGTCTGGGTCAGGTTCTGTGGACATTTGTTGATTTGGGCATTTGCTGGTTTGCTTCCTAGCACTCATTTGCCCTTCTTCTTCATCTTTTTTTAAAAGATTTTATTTTTTTAAGTAATCTCTACACCCAGTTTGGGGCTTGAACTCATAACCCCAAGGTCAAGAGTTGAATGCTCTTCTGATTGAGAAAGCCTGGTGCCCCTTGCTTGCCTTTCTTATGATAACAGTACCCTTATTTTTATTTAGGCATTTACCCTTTTGGTCTTGCTAAGATGCTTTGAGCTTCCTTTTAGCCAGAGCATTTCTCTGTCACTAGTAATTCAATCTGGAATGGTATATGGCCAACCCAGACCACTCAGGACCAATAGGGACTCAATTCAAAGAATTTTCTTTGGCCTTTCAGAAGAGCAAGTCTTCTCTTCTGCTTGATTTGGGGTTGTGATTGTGTGAACCTCAACTTGTTAGGTCTCACTATGTGGATCTTGGGAATAAAGCTAACACAGTGGAAGACTGTAGAGGGATGATGAAAGCCCACATCCTGTTATTTCTGAGCACATGAAACCAGTTTTATCCTTGACCTTGTAGTTATATAAGCCCATAAATATCCTATGTGATTTAAATCAGTTGGATTGGGTATGCTGAATCACTCTTTTCTAGAGAACATGTAGCACTGTGATAGTCTATTTCATAGCATTTAGTTGTCTGTTTACTTGTCTATCTCCTAAAAACAATGTAAATTCCATGAAAGCAGAGATCAGTCTGCATTGCTTTCTTTTGTAGTTCTATGGCCCAACACTGAAGTTGGTATAGAGCAGACAATAATTATTTGATGAATAAATGGATAAGTTACTTGACGACTCACTTATATTTTATTGCTAATGCTTACTGCAATATCTGGAAGAGAGTAAGTGTTTAAAAATAGGTTACTGGGGACACCTGGGTGGCTCAGTGGGTTAAACCACAGCCTTTGGCTTGTGCCATGATCCCAGGGTCCTGGGATCGAGTCCCACATCAGGCTCCTTGCCCCATAAGGAGCCTGCTCTCTTTGCCTCTGCCTGCTTGGGTGTTCTCTCTCTCTCTCTCTCTGACAAATAAATAAATAAAATCTTTAAAAAAATAGGTTACTGAATGAGCAAATGAAATAGTTCTTTTAAATGTCTAATGTATTTTATACTTATTCAAAGACATAATTTAGCTTTGTTAATAAGCTACTTTAAAAGCTTTCCAAATAGGAAAAACAAAAACCAAAAAAAAAAAAACAGCTTGCTATTGCAAAGATGCATTTACACCACAACATAAAAATGATGTTGGACATCACTCAAAATGGACATGACTCAAAAGCCTAATTGAACACAAATTCAAACAAAGATGTTAGTTATGTTACTGGCTATCATTTTAAGGTTAAAAAACATTCCTATCTAACCACTTACTTACAGCAAACATTCCAAGTTACTAAGTTGTTGTATGGTTTCTTCTTTTGGAGATTTTTCCAATAAATTCCAAAGTATTTCTGAAGAACGAAACAGAAGCTGTCCAGAGGGGTCTGGGTCATTGAGGTGAGCACAAATTTCTCTGGCTGCTTGTGCTTTCAGCATTAAAGTGCAATTAACTTCTGAAAATAAATTTAGAAATTATTTATGTTGTACAGTCTTGACACCATTGGAAAGAAACAAAAATAGTTGAGAATGAAGTATTTAAAGTTAATAATATACAAACCAGAAGTTGAGAGATGCTGGAGAGCTTTAAGTACCCAAAGTTTCTCAACAAGTTGATTTTCAAGTAAAGTCAATGATTCGACCATTGTTTTTGCCAATCCACTGACCTCAGCCATCTTAATCTTGTATGATGAATTTGCTTGCTGGTAACCTAACAACAATTAGTTAATAAATATGTACAGTTCTCTCACATAGTAACCATCTATGTTCAGACAAAGGAATGAGTAATATTGTTAAACAACTGCAATAAAAACTTAAAAAATAGTTTGGCATTTTGAAATTGTATAGCACAGGGATAGACAAAATTTTTCTATAAAAGGCCAAATAATGAGTCAATTTTGAATTGATTCATTAAAGTTAATATATATTATATTAATTAAATTTAAAGTCAAATTTAATGTAATATATATATATATAAATGATGTATGTGCTCCTTATAAAGGTCAAGGATTTAATTATTTCTTGGAGTCTTCTAGCAGAACAGACAATATCTGAAGAGTAATTGGGCGGAGTCATCATAAACATTTTCCAAGAATACTGACTCATCAAGACCCCTGGCTCAGGGGCATAAGTGACTTAATGGAGACACCTATTGTTTCTGAAAGGCTGAGAAGTCAGGTGTACCTGACCACAATCTTCAATAAAAACCACAGGCCCCCAAGCAAAGTCAAGACTCACTCTTCTTTCCTTTCTAAGTCTTCTGCTCTGTCCATATCTACACTCTCTCTATGTCTTCAATAAACTCTGCTCTCACTTCGACTTGGCTTGTGTTTGATTCCTACCCTGCACAGAGCCAAGGACCCTTTCGGCCAGTCCTATGGGAACCCTTCTGGGTCCTTGGAGCTAGCCAGCTTGCATCAATCCCACTGTGTCTTTCCAAGTTCAAAGAGAATGAGAAAGAATATTATTTTACAGACAAAAGTTATTACCAAAAGACTATTGAAAACTTCACCTGTAATATGCTTCTTTGGTGGTTCTGCATGATAAAAGTCAATAATACACTTACAAATTTGTATCCTCAATTCAGAATTTGGTATTTTCATCAATTCACCTGCCAGAAAGAGAAATGAATGCTATTTAATAACACTATCATGTTTACTTGCAAATTTAAATATGTTAGTAGTAAGATTAAAAATATCCTTACTAGAAGTTCAAACTGGACCATGTAATTTTATTTTTTTAATTTTAAATTTTTTTAGAGATTTTATTTATTTATTTGACAGACAGAGATCAAAAGTGGGCAGAGAGGCAGGCACAGAGAGAGAGGGGGAAGCAGGCTCCCCGCTGAGCAAAGAGCCTGACATGGGGCTCGATCCCAGGACCCTGGGATCATGACCTGAGCCAAACGCAGAGGCTTTAACCCACTGAGCCACCCAGGCGCCCCAGGACAATGTAATTTTATACATGCACACATGCATATGTGAAATATCTTGGATCTATCATTATAACATTGGCCCCTCAATCAATTCAGCCTCTCCTACTCAGGAAGAAAAGAATGGTGGTTAATAACATAAATGCTGGAACCAGACTGTTTAAGATTAAATAATGGCTCTGCCACTTACTACCTACATAAACTTGTGTCACTTTTCTCATCTATAAAATGTGTATAACAATAGTTACTATTTTAAAGATTGTTGTGGAAATTAATATGATAAAATGCTGAGAATAGTGTCTGGCATATAGTAAGTTACTATTATTATTTCTGGCAAGATATGGGTTAACATATTTCTCTTTAACTAAAGAATCAGTAATTTGTTGCCCCTAATAATGCATCCTTTGCTTAGAGAAGTTCCAAGTGAGCTCTGCTTTTCAATTTGCTAAGAGAATGGAAAACAAAGAGTTTCTGGGCAATCTTTGCCCTACCTGTAACAGTTTCATGTTCAAGTTATCTTGGTGGAGATGAAGGATTGGGAGGGTTCCTTTTAAGGCATATCTAAATTATTTCTGAACTGGCTTCAGCCTATACTTCAGACTGGTTTGTTCTTGCTCTGATCAACTACAACTTATCCCTAAGAGAAGCCAAAAATGATCCATGGAATTCTGGAAATGTTCTGTGTTCTCTGCATGCCTGGGAAAACTGGAGTTGGGAAAATCAGCTTCAGGGCTGAACCAGATGCAGGGGAATTCTGTGAGGGAAACAGATAATGTTCCTGAAACACTCCTGTTTTGCATTAGGACTTGCATAAATGTTCACCTCTGGAAATGATCAGTGAGTGGGGATGCAAATGGACAGGAGGAAGTACATAGGAGAACCTCACCCTTGCTTTAGGAGAATCTGTCTGCAAAAGATACCACTAAAAGAGAAGAAAAAAAGAAGACAGTTTCAAGACGATTCCCCTCCCCCCCTTTTTAAAAATACTTCCTTTCATGTTGAAAAATCACTATGTTTTAGGAAAATTTAGTCAACAGGAACAACTAAAATTTTCCAACAAAACTAAACAAATGTCTAAATGTATGGGGAATTGTAAGTTTTCTCATCTGCTTCCCTACCCTTTTAGTTCTTGTAAATTTAGGTCATTTCTCACAGTATCTGTTTTATAATCTCAGGACAGAGTACCAATTTTTCCCTCATACATTTCCAAAATCCTACACTTTTTTTTTTTTTTTTAAGATTTCATTTATTTATTTGACACCGAGAGAGAGAGAGATCACCAGTAGGCTGAGAGGCAGGCAGAAAGAGAGAGAGTGAGGGGGGAGTAGGCTCCCTGCCGAGCAGAGAACCCAATGTGGGGCTCCATCCCAGGACCCTGAAATCATGACCTGAGCTGAAGGCAGAGGCTTAACCCTCTGAGCCACCCAGGCGCCCCCAAAATCCTACTCTTGAATCAGAAATAACTATCACTTTAGAGAAAAGTTAATATGATCAACCACTATTAAGTAGAAACTGGAAGTTATTAGTAAAAATGAACAGCTTTTATTATAATCTATAGTGTTATTTTAGTTTAAACTCACGTTGCCAGCAATCAAAAAACAAGGGATAGGATAGTAGCACTTGCAGTCAACAATGAGTGAAGGGAGCTCATTTTAAGCTAAGAGTTCATACTTACTTCAAGTTTCTAAGGCAGGCAAGCTGTTCTTCAGTAGAGAGCAGACTGACACAGTAAGAAAGAGCATGTATTTATCATGCAAATGCCCACCAACACTCTTAGAGGCAACTTTTAAAAATAGTAAGGGCAACAGAGCAATTTTTTAATGTTATCAACGAAAACTACATCTTTTATCTGTTAATATTATCATGTCCTCTTTAGGGTTGACTTCCCGGTGTAAATTTTGATGCTAGGGATTCACAGAATTAAATTTTCCCATTAGTTCAGCCCACTTGTTCCTTGCAGTCATCTTATCTTACAGCCCATGTTTATTCTGATTTCCTTGGCATCTTTATCCACTCTAGCCCATAATAATTTCTCCCAGAATATCTACCATTGAAGACTATGAAACTTACATAGATATAAAAGGATTAGTGTTTCACCATTTTATGATATATATTTACAATTCTAGATTATTTAATGGATAATTTGGATCTCAGTGCTTCTAGCAACTAATTAGATTCTAGCAATTATTAAAGTTTAATGTTGAAAACATTTTTGTGATTATTGAGAGGTACATATACTTCTGATTTACAAAAAAGTTAAATATTTCAACAAACTAAATAACATCAAGACAAATAAGCATCTGCCAGTCCTTCAATTAAGGAACATAGAATCTTATTGGTATCATAAAATGCCTCAGTAGAAAACAATGCAAAAATTATCATCAAGCACACTATGACTAATTCCCAACCAGAAACAAGAAAAGAACCTGCATATGAAAGAGTACTCTAAGACTTAGTGACTAAAACATTTCTTTCTTGTCAGTAGGACCTGTCATATGCTATACCTCTCTACCTGAAGAAATCTTAACTTACCCAGAAGCGCGATTGAATTAGCAGTATCTTCAGCATATGTTATTTCATCTGATACTTTCTTTTTCAAAAATGGCAAGCTTCAATAAGAATGAAGAATGCAGGAGTTATATTTAATTAAGTCCTTAACTGAACCATCATTTGCATCTCTCCCATCCCCCTCCCCTCCAGCAACCCTCAGTTTGTTTTCTGAGATTAAGAGTCTGTTATGGGGGGCGCCTGGGTGGCTCAGTGGATTAAGCCGCGGCCTTCGGCTCGGGTCATGATCCCAGGGTCCTGGGATCGAGCCCCGCATAGGCTCTCTGCTCTGTGAGAAGCCTGCTTCCTCCTCTCTCTCTGCCTGCCTCTTGCCGACTTCTGATCTCTGTCTGTCAAATAAATAAATAAAATAAATCTTTAAAAAAAAAAAAAAGGGTCTGTTATGGTTTGTCTCCCTCTGTGGTTTCCTCTTGTTTCATTTTTTCCCTCACTTCCCCTATACTCCTCTGTCTTGTTTCTCAAATTCCTCATATTAGTGAGATCTCTATAGGACTTTTAATTCATGTTTTTCAAGAAAAAAATTTCAAGATATTTCAAGGGCTAGCTATGAAATAGCTAGTGTTTTGTGTGTTTGTTAGAATTTTTCATTTGAAACCAGTAACTTATTAATTGTTATCCAGCTCCTTGTTGGATCTCTAAAGTGAAGAACTCTTAAATTACTTCTTCTGGTCCTCAAACTTTTTTCTTTTCTACCAAAGGAAACAATCTAAAAGATAAAGCATTAGAAGAGCTTTCCTCTCAAAAGGTTATGAAAATCGTACACATTAAACTTCTGATGTAGTGAGAAAACATACTACACAGAAGCCAAAACAGGAAGGCTAGGTTTTATTTTTTATTTTCAATGTTTTTACCCCCAAAAATGTCTTGAGAAGGGGATCAAGTGAGGGTGAGGTGTGGAGAAATACATGATGATGAAAGCATAAATTAGGAAAGGAGAAAAAAATTAAATAATGTGAATAATTATGAAATATGAGGGAAAGTAAGGAGTACAATTCAAAAGTCTGTCACTTTATGTAAGGAAACATTCAATCACAGCTTTTATAGAAAACCAGTTCTTGGTGGAGCTCCTTGCTGGCATTGCTCAAAGTTATGCTTATAGGCCTGGTATTCTAGGACTTTCAGAGCCTTGAAATTTGAAATGATAACAATATAATCTCACATCAATATAATAGTAATTTCCAGTTAGTACATAAAAGTTCCTTAAAAGCACCAGAGCAATAATTATTTCTTTATTTTTCACAGTCTATATTAAAAACTAAGGCATGGTAAAGGCATCTGATTAGTTATTTTTGATTATTTTGTTCAGATAGCAAAAAAATTAAGTGTATATGGGGCACCGGAGTGGCTCAGTGGGTTAAGCCTCTGCCTTCGGCTCAGGTCATAATTTCAGGGTCCTGGGATCAAGCCCTGCATCGGGCTCTCTGCCCAGCAGGGAGCCTACTTCCCTCTCTCTCTCTTTCTGCCTGCCTCTCTGCCTACTTGTGATCTCTTTCTGTCAAATAAATAAATAAAATCTTTAAAAAAATTAAGTGTATGTAGTTATAAAATTTTTAAATATTATTGCTACAAAATGTAAAACAGTAAAAACTACCATATATATGTAGTCCTAATAATATTATTTGTATGCTAAAAGAAACATGCTATTTAAAAAATTAAATTGGTAGAAAGATTTAGAAGGTTAAACTAATGGAAATGTTTATACCTACTTGAAGAAATCTCCTCTACTCCATTATATGGAAACCTAAAAGTGGGTATTGTAATGTATAATTGGATTACTTACTATGTGGCAGCAAAGAAGCTGAAGATATTACTAGTTCCCCCAAATGGTTGGAGAAACAATAGTATGGAGGATAGGGTATATTAATTTTATAATGCTGACCTCTAATTAACATAAAAATATATACCAGAAATGACTGGTGACATTTTATTCTTCATTCAAATTTGAAAAATCAATAAAACATGACTCAGAACTCAATATGCCTTGGAGAATCAAGTTTTTTTTTTTTTTTTAAAGATTTTATTTATTTATTTGAGAGAGAGTGTGAGAGAGAGCATGAGCGAGGAGAAGGTCAGAGAGCGAAGCAGACTCCCCATGGAGCTGGGAGCCTGATGTGGGACTCGATCCCGGGACTCCAGGATCACGCCCTGAGCCGAAGGCAGTCGTCCAACCAACTGCGCCACCCAGGCGTCCCGAGAATCAAGTTTTGTAAAGAGAAAAAAAAAACTAGACTGAAACTACTTAGAAGTGTTCATAAATTTTCTCAAAAATTCTCCTAAAAAATCACAATTTCTTGCTTTTACCTCACACTTATTATTCACTTGAGAACAACTTATAATGACAAACATTTTAATATACTTACAGTTTAATCTCTGGTGGCTAGCTATTTTGGACTACAATAAAATTGACTGCCTTTGAAATATCGACTGGAATCAAGTGATCAGGTGAGGTTTTCTGAGTTATTACTTTACTATACCATACTGTATATCTTTGTAATACAAAATAAAACATAATAAAATACTGCATGCTAATGTAAAGTCAAGTTAAAGAAAAATAACTTACCCACATAATTTTAGGATATTAAACGCAGATTCTATAAAGTGGGACTGGTTTTCAATTTTTTCTGCACACAGATTCAAAATTTTAAATATTTGTGCTAAATCCCTTAGGGGCTTTAATATTTTTAGTTAAGAAATAAAATTAAGATGAAAAATTACCATATTCTTTACAGACTTCTATCAAGAAAGTCTATAGAATTCCATCTATTTTATTAAATATGGTTGACAATGTTTTAATTATACTAATTTTGAACCCTAAATAGGAAAAATTAGAACCATATTTGTCTCGGGATCATTATTCAATTTTTACCTCAGTAACCTCTTTTCAAAATATTGTTTTCTCTTCTCCTCATATCTTTAGAATTTGATTACGAACTATTATACCATGGATTCAGCAGATCACTAACTATTGGCAATAAGTAATAGCACATTGAAAACCGTTAATCTTTCAACTTTCCCCCACTCTCTTACAAAACAACCCAAACCTACTTTACTTTATTTTATTAACTTTATTCAGATGCATTTTCTTGCTTTTAAGGTATAAACTGAGATTTTATTTCATTTAAAACTAGTATAAAAGCAAAATTTACCTCTTCTAAATCTTGAAATAACAGCACCCTTTTTCTATTTAAAAAATCCACTGGTACATAAACACATTTCATAAATTTTCTTTTACAGCCAAGGAAACATGATAGTTGTGACATACTTCTTTGGTTGAATCCTATCACTTCTAGTCTCTTTCTAGGACCTTTTTAGGAGAAGATGGGGAATCTGGATATATTGGAAGTACAAACCTTTGTTAACTACCCATGGAAGTGATCAAGATACTTCTCGAATTTATTTTTGCTTTATGTTTTATCATATATAAAGGCAGCCTAAGAAGGGCGATCAGAAATAGAACCATTTGGGGGCACGTGGACAGCTCAGTCAGTTAACCAAGTCCAGCTCTTGATCTCTATTCTCAGGGTTATGAGTTCAAGCTCCAGTGTGGAGTCTACTTAAATAAAAAAAAAATCTATATATAGCCATTTGCCACCAAATCTCTAATGTGAAGAAGTAAAAAATGATGGAGGTGTTGAGGTATCAGGGTAAGATAAGGAAAGAAATCACTTGCTAGTAGACTTTTTTGGCTACCAATAAATAATGCTCAACATTCACAAACCCTCAGGTAACTGATAGGCATAACAAATCCATATAAAAGAAGGTTAAAATAAGGCAAGGAAAGAATTAAAATAAAAATTTAAGGCACATTTCCCTGAATGGGATCCTTAAGATGTTTGAAATACTGAAACAACCTAATATTAGAGACTTACATCTTCTTTAGAAAACTCCTGGAGGTTGTGGAGATCAATACTACTGAAGGGGTGCTCTATAGACCACTGCCAGTTCTGAAATTCTCTGTTACTAGTCTGTGATAAGATGACTACAGAAAGTGAGAGTTTTTTGTGACAACTGTATTGCCTTCTGTAATAGCTAAGTTATATGCAAAGCTTGTAATCACCACCACCACCACCACCTCCCCCCATAAACTGATTCTTAAGCACAGATAGTTTTGGATTGCACTGGTTTCGATATGTTCTGATCAGGTGGTATGTACAGTGGGGGATAACATATTTATATACTATTGTACTGGTTATCATGCACTTGCCATGTACATTAACTCATTTAGTCTTCCTAACCACCTCATGGGTGCTGTTATCTCCATCTTACAAGGGTGGAGAAGTTAAGAAGTTTATCAACATTACAACTAATCAAGTAAATTGGTAAAAACAAGACTTTGACTTGGTCCTCCTAACCACTATCTCTCTGAGTCTATAAAAACTGCCATTATCTGCACAGAATTAAGTACATTAATCTGTTTCTTCAATTTTATATTCTGAAAAAAAAAAGTATAATTTTGTGAAAAACACAAAATGTTAGATATTTTCTGTGGTAGACAGAATAATGGCCTGCCCAAAGATGTCCACAGCCTAAGTCCCAGGACTAGTGAATATGTTACCTTACACAGCAAGGGGACTTTTCAGATATGATTAAATTAAAAATCTTCAGAGGGGAAAGTTATCCCAGATTGTCCAGATAGGCCCACAGTAATCAGAGGGATCCTACCTGGGGAAGAGAGAGCCAGGAGAGGATCAGAGAAGATGTGACCACAGAAGCTGAGGTGAGAGTGGTACTACTTTATGGGGCCATGAGCCAAGGAATGCCAGCCACCTTAGAAGCTGGGAAAAGCAAGGACAGAGATTCACCTCAAAAGTTTTCAGAAGGAAACCAGCCCTGCCAACATCTTGACCTTAGCTCAGTGATGCTGACTTTGGACTTCTGACCTCCAGAACCGTGAGACAAAATTTTGTGGCATTTTGTGGCACTACGTTTGTGGTAATTTGTTACAGCAGCAAGAGGAAAATAATACAGTTTCTAATAAAAATTCTCTCATTTCAGGATAAATGAAACAAACATACATATTTATGTAAAGGATACAAGTCCGTTCTGATAACACTGCACCAGTTTCTTGACAGAGTTAAGTTGTTTTTCTTCTAAATCATCCTAAAACAAGTTATCTATTTTAGTACTTTTGTGCCATTAAATCTGTTGAGATTTTAAAAATTTTCTTTAATATAAAAAGAAAGTAGTCATTAAAATTATCAAGTAATTCTTAAATTACTATGTTATAATGTAAGCATTATGTTTCCTGAAATAGTGAAGGTAAAAATAAATGTACCATTTACATTTGATTGGGAAACTGAGAATCAAAACTAAATTAAGATAAAAGCAGCATTTGTTTCCAGAAACAATATTAACGATACTTGAATTTGCTGAGCATTTTTCTATGCCATGCTCCATATATATGTACTATAGATACATGTTATTTCATTAATTTTTAAAACAACCCTTTAGGAAGGTACCATTACTATATTTCTTTTCCAGAATAGGAAACTCAAGCTGAAACACTAATTTGTCCAAAATCACCTAGCTAATAAGTGAAAGTGTTAAAAGTCAAATTTGACAATCTGACTGCAGAAATTGTATTTTTAGCCTCTAAATTATGCACAAACATCTTCCACCAATTAAAACAAAACAAAACTCAATACAGTGATGTGTTTGTTTACATAACTGACTCTGTCCTTCTAAAGTTCTTAAATCCTTCGTGAGAAGCTGTGGCATTTTTTATATTTTTTTTGGTCTACTCTTATTTAACAACTAGTAGGAGCTCTATGTGGTTGAGTTTTCCTTTTTTAAAATGCAGGTATACTCAAAATTAAAAATAACTTTTATAACAAACACAGCCAACAAGAGATACATTATTTTTATTGTCCTTTTTTTCTATGTTAAAATGTAGAAACTAAAAGATGTTAAAACAATAAATAAATTTTTGTGCCTACTAATCACTAGACATTGTTTGGTTTTGATTGGCTCTACCACAATCAACCCATTTTCCAGAAGTAGGCAGTCTTAATCCTGTAGTAATTTTATACTGTGTTAGCTTTTAGGCACTCTGTTGATTCTTGGGTAATGTCAGGAGAGTGTGGTGTGTGAGCATGCATTAAATGCATTTATTATCTTTTCTCCCAATGCCTAAACTCTCCACTTTGAATCTTATATCTGAAATCATTTCATCTCCATTCCATTTAGTATAAGATTCCTCTCAAAATAGATTACTTATGAGTATGTATGAGTGTGTGTGTGTGTATATATCCAGATTTCATAGCAGAAAATTTTAAGTAGCACCTCACAATATGCTTTTTCTACCCTTGCTCCCCACATCCTACTTGTTAATAAGCAATTAATAAAGGCTAGAAGAATCTTCCTCTATCTTATGATTCCTTCTGTTTATAGCCACCATTGATTTTCCCATCCCACAAAACCAAATCTAATCTCCTCCTCCAGCCTCCCTATCAGTTTAAATACATTCATACTAACTTATTTAAACAGTCCTTGAATATAAGTCACTATTTGAAATGTTTTCAACAACAACAACAAAAAAAGAAACAAGACTTATTTTGGGGAAATACATGTTACCTTTCAGGGAATCATAGTTTATAAGTGATATAGCAGGGAAATTTTCTCTAAAAGCTTACTTTATCAGTCTCTTCAAGGAGGTTGATGACACGATTGAGGTCCATGGTCTTGAAAGCACCCTAAAAATACACACACCTCTTAGAATTTGGGTCATGAGAATCAAGAAATCACATCAAACACACTATTTTTATATGATATTGCTTGGCAACTTAAAAATATCTTATGATAAAAAGAGAGTGAGGGGAAGAGAATGATGGAGGGATGGGCAAAATGGGTGAAGGGAAGTGAGAGATATAGACTTCCATTTATGGAATGAATATCATAGGGATGAATACAAACAAAATAGGAAATATAGTCAATAGCATAGTGTCTGGTGATGGATGGGAGCTGCACTTGTGGTGAGTGCAGCCTAACTACAGATTTGTGGAATGACTATGTTGTATATCTGAAACTAATGTAACATTATATGTCAATTATATTTCAATTTACATAAAAGGGGAGAATGAAAGCTTATAAGAGTAAATAAATTTTGGAATTAAAAACAAAACATCTTGAATTCCAGTATTATATTATAATCTTACTATCTTTAATTTTATTAGTCCTGAAAGGCCCAAGAAAGCATCTGGAATAATAGCACTTGCATGCTTTGGAAAGTGAAATGATCTGGTACATAGTTATTACACATCCCAACCATGCAAATTACATTGAGTTTGCCTATGCAGATATACATAAGACTTGCTTCTAAACTATAGGTAGGAGGTTACCTTCCCAAACAAGTTATCCCCTCTCCTCAGTTGGTACCAGCATTCTTACAGTCATCCACATTAGAAAACAGGATGTTGGGGCTCCTGGGTGGCTCAGTCTGTTAAGCATCTGCTTCCAACTCAGACTCAGGTCGTGATCCTGGAGTCTGGGGATCCAGCCCCCTATGGGGAAATCCCTGCTCAGCAGGGAGTCTCTTTCTCCCTCCCCTACCATGCCCCTTGCTTGTATGCACTCTCTCAAATAAATGAATAGAATCTTAAAAAAAAAAAAAAAAAGAAAATGAAAACAGAATGTCCAAGCTCTATAGATTTTATATCTTAAATATTTCTTGAGCCCATGCCATCTTACTGATTTATTCAATTTTCATCTCTCACTGAGGAAGATTCTCTGTTGTTCTCCCTGCCTCTACTCTTACACACTTCAACATGGTCTTCTACTCTATGGTCTGGATAATAAAATTCCAATCTGAACATAACCCACCTAAATCATTCAATGACTCTCCCCATTAATGCCCTTCACCTCTCCTCTATTTTCATTTGTTGTGATAATCCTATTCCTCTCCTTTGTTAACTCCCACATGTGCTTCACAACTCAGCTCAAGTGTTGCCTCCCCAAGGGATAAAAAAGGATAGAACAAATGTCCTTCCTTTGTGCTCCCACAGCACCCTAAGTGCACACCCATTACAGTTCCCATCATAGTTCTAAAATGATTTGCATTTATCCCCCCCAACACACCCTGCCCCAAAATGCACCTGAAGACAAAGACCTTTTCTTTGGCATCCTCAGCACCAAAAACTGGGCCTGGCATATAAAGTTATTTGTAGATAAGTGAAGAAGGAAACAGAAGGTGCTATCGTCCCAAATTTAAGTACTTATACGAAAAAATTTTGAATATTATTTTCTCTTTGTTTACATGAATAAATGCATGTATTTTAATACTATTTTCTTTTTTTGTTTACATGTATAAATATGTAAGTTCACTTAGTGTTAACACCATTGTATTTTATGATTTTTAAATCTATAATACATACCTTCCCACATATCTACATAGATATCATCCCATTGCCACTTAAATCTAGAATTTCTTTTCCTTTCACAATCACAAACTCATATTCTAATCTCAGGCAACGTCTTTCAAAAACAATTTTCAGCTAGGTATTCTAATTTTAATTCTGTAGAATAGGTAACTGGGTGAGTTAATTTACTCAAAATGATTTTTACTTAAAAGATTAACAATAAAAATGATTAAATAAATGGTGATCTATACCTGGTATTATGGTTATCTTTAAAAACTTACATTTTACTGTTAACTTGTTTAAATGATTAAATTTACTGTTACCAAAAAATTCGATGAATACAATTTTGCTTTCCAAGATTTGGGGCTTTAACAGTGCCACCTCCCACTACCTCAGTTGTCTTCTTTTTTCCTCTTGGGTTCTCTGAGAAATATATATAGTGAGTTTTTATTTTCAGATTTTCTGCGATATTGGCTTTGCAGACTGGAAAGCATATTGAAATGAAAATTCAAAGCAAAATTTTCTTTTTTCCCATATTGTCAGAATTGTTCTCCCTAAATGAGCAGGTATAACTTTTATTTAAAAAGAGTAGTAAAGGTTAGAGCAAAGATTCCTCTTAGATTTCTGTTACATTATTACTTAATGCTACTCTGTGTTTTACTTGGTTGGCATGTATTATATTTTTAAGATTTCTCCTTCACTCCCTCCGTTAGTCTATTTCTTTTTCCACAAATACTTATAAGCAACTTCTATGTTTCAGAAACTGTGCTAGTATGGGGAACAACACTGTTCTGACCTCAAGCAGCTATCAGTCTGGCACGGAATAAAAGTAATACAGATAACATGCTACAAAATGCTCCACGAAGTCACAGGACAGCTTTCAGCAGAAGTAAGATGGAGAGGTAAGATGGAGTAGGATTTGTGAGAGAACTGAAGATTTGAGAGATGGAGATGGGGGATAGCATGTGTGAGGGCCTGGAGACAAGAGAAAATAAGGCATTGAGATGATGGAGAGAAGCAAACTAGGTTGGAAAAGACAGTGCAGGGAATAATGGCTACAAATGATGTTAATTAGGTAAGGAGAGGTCAAATTGATGTAAGGATAGAAACAAAGGCAAAAGAAAACTTAAATGTCCTTACTACTTACAGCCCATTCAAAAGTCCTCGAAACAGGCAGAGTGACATTCCTCTAGGGACTCAGTTGCCTCAATGTTAATACTTTGCTAAGGGCAAAAGACAATCTTAGCTCAACCCCCAGGATCCTGTAAGTTAACCTTAACATATAAGAATTCTTTTGCAGGGGCACCTGGGTAGCTTAGTGGGTTAAAGCCTCTGCCTTTGGCTTAGGTCGCGATCCCTGCCCAGCATCTGGCTCTCTGCTCAGCAGGGAGCCTGCTTCCCTTCCTCTCTCTCTGCCTACCTGTGATCTCTGTCTGTTAAATAAATAAATAAAGTCTTAAAAAAAAAAAAAAGAATTCTTTTGCAAACTTCCTTTCTCTCCCTCCTCTCCTTCCCTCCTAATATACACGTTGGCAATCATCCTCCAAGCATATGACCCACCAATATACATATGAAGATTCTCATGACTGAGTTTTTACTAAACAGTAATAAATGATTTTTTCCTAACAATAGCTAGTCCCCTCAGGATCCTGGAAACCTTGTTTCCAAAAATATCTGGGAGGCTAACACTATCCCTAACCCCCTCCCAACTTGAAAGTCTAGAATGGGCCACTTCTCATGACCCCAAAGCAGCTCTTTATGCACACGGTCCTGTCCCTGTGCTTTAATTAAACCCTTTCAGCACCAAAGATGTCTGAAGAATTCTTTCTTGGCCATCGGCTTTGAACCCTAACATCCTTCCTACATCAAAATCATGAATAACAATAATGATCATAACATGATGGCGATGTCTGTTTTTAGGTACAGTTGTAAGCACTTTACATGCATTTCCTAACTGAATTCTATGGGGTAGTTACTATTACCAACTCCATTTTATAGAAGGCCTTGTGTGTTATGTAAGGATCTTCAGAAGCTATTGAATGGTTTGAGAGACTATATGAACAGACAATGGTCAGACGACATATGTCAACAGAACTCTTGCCTACAATCTTTGCAGCAACCAAAGGGGGAGCAATTTGCTCAGGAAAGTCAAGATTTGGCCAATGACTCCCAGATTCCCTATTTTTTGCCACTCATATGCTATGTAGGACCAACCAGAAAAAGCCAAATATGCTTCCCAAATCAATCACATAGAATGCCCTGTTTGTAGTTAGCCCACCTCCAGCTTCCCCATGGCAACAACCTCCAACCAGAGCATACTAGAAGCGTTCTTTTTTTTTTTTTTTTTTAAACTACAAAGCTTCCCTGTCTGCCTTGGAGTCTCTGCCAAATTAAGTAATGCTGGCTGACTCTCTTTATATAGTAAACTCTGAATATTAAATAGTCTCTGCTTATTCTCATTAAGGTGGTCTTTGTTTATTTCCACAGGCTTTAATCAGAGGAGTGTAACAATAAGCAGGTAATTTAGTTTGCTGAGTAGAGACTGAACTGGAAATGTCTAAGATGAACTGGAAGGGAGATGGGAGACATCTGTAAAGGGCCTTGACTAAGGTACTGGCAACTGGATAGACAAAAGGGAATGGAATGAAGATCATCAAGGAGGTAGAATCTGTGGGAGCTAAGGAGTGATTTGATTTGGTGGGAGAGAGAAGAAAAGGTGATGATGACTCCTGAATTTGAGGAATCGAAGTAATGACACCCTTTGCTGAGACAGGAAAAGCTGAAGGAAGAGGCTTGTGTTGAGGCTGGAGATAAGTTAAACTGGGGGTAGAGATTTCCAAATCAGAAGCTTCAAGTAATAATTGGAAGAGTTTGGGTAAATGAGAGCACACAGCAGAGTGAAGCAAAAAAGGACATACAAAGGAAAGTATCAAAATAATTGTTGTTACCATCATAAGATAGTTACAGAGAATTGTAAAAACATTTAATAAAACCTTTTAAGATTAAAAGTTTAATACGCTGTTTTGAAGAAAATTAGAACTTCATTTACAGTTATAGGATGAACTTATTTTCCCATTTTACCAAAGGACAAGTCAAAGGGGGAGAAACCCTCATTTGATAAACAATTATAGGGAAAGGAATTAACATTTATTATGGCACTTTATACTTTATTTATACGTCTGCCACTTTATATCTTTTTTATGTATCTGGCACTCTCTCTCTCTCTCTTTCTTTCCTCCTTTCTCTCTCTCTCTCTCTCCCTTTTTCTCCTTTTCTCTCCATTCCTCTTCCTTTCTTCCTCCCTCCCTCCCTCCCCCTTTCTCTCTCTCTCTTTTTCTCTCTCTCCTACTAGGTAGGTTGCATGCTCAACGTGGGGCTTGAACTCATGACCCTGAGATCAAAAATCATATCCTCTACCAATGGAGCCAGCCAGGTACCATCTCCCCACCTTTTAAAAAAAAACAACAAAAAAACTTTATATCTTAATTAGCCCTCAGCTTTACCATAGAAACTTGGTATTATTATTATCCTGTTGGTGAAACTGGGGCCTTACTTATTAAGGTCACAAAGCTAGTAACTGGGCTAGCAGGTCTGTTTGATGCAGGAGTGCTGGTTCCTTGC
Source organism: Neogale vison (assembly GCF_020171115.1). NCBI lineage: Eukaryota > Metazoa > Chordata > Mammalia > Carnivora > Mustelidae > Neogale > Neogale vison. Next base: position 158,009,347 of record NC_058094.1, on the reverse strand, counting down.
ACCTTAGTTCTATGCCTGACTTCTCAATTGAGCACAGAGGTTATTTCTAGCAATTACTCCAAAACCAGGTAGGCAAGTTTAATGACACAGTTCATGGTGGTATTACAGACAGTAACAGAATAGGACATTAAATAGAACATTGTGGAGGTTTTTAGAGGTAGAGCAAATTTGGGCAAGAAAGCTCAGCCATGATTCCTATGCAAGTCAAGTGATCACAATTTATTTATTCTATAAGTACTTTTTGAGTGCCTACACTGTGTCAGACATTGTTATAGATGCTACAGATACGGTATGGAATAAAACATACAAAATCTCCTGCTTTCATATAGAATAAAAGTATTTTGTTTTGGACAGTGAAGAAAACCATTAAGAAAACAAAAAGACAACCACTGAATAAGAAAATATATTTGCAAATGATGTATCTGATAAGGGGTTAATGTCCAAAAACAATAAAGGACCTATATAACTCAACACCAAAAAACCCCCAAACAATCCAATTTAAAAATGGGCAGAGGACCTAAACGATATTTTTCCAAAGAAAATATATAGATGGCCAACAGACACATGAAAACAACAACAACATTATTAATCATCAGGGAAATTAAAATCAAAATCACAGTGAGATATCACCTTATACCTGTCAGAGTGGCTAAAATAAAAAGGACAAGAAATAACAAGTGTTGGTGAGGATGTGGAGAAAAAGGAATCCTTGTACACTGTTGGTAGAGTTTAAATTGGTACAGCCACTATGGAAAACAATATGGTGGTTCCTTAAAAAGTAAAACTACCATAAAAAGTAAAACTACCATATGGTCAAATAAGACCATCCAATTCCAAAAGATATATGCACCCCTATGCTTATTGTAGCATTATTTACAGTAGCCAGGATACAAAGAAACTAAAATGTTCAATGATATATGAATAGGTAAAGAAATGTAGTATATACTACAATGGGATATTACACAGCCATGAAAAAGAATGAGATTGGGCCATTTGTGGCAACATGGGTGGACCTAGAGGGTATTATGCTAAATGAAATAAATCAAACTGAAAAGACAAATCCTATATGATTTCACTCATATGTGGAATCTAACAAAAAACAAATGAACAAAAAGCAGAATCAGACCTATAAATATAGGGAACAAACTGGTTGTCAAAGGGAAAGAGTGGTAGGGATAGGCAAAATGGGTGAAGGGCAGTAGGAGATACAGGCTTCCAGTTATAGAATGAGTAAGTCACAGGGGTGAGATGGACAGCACAGAGAATGTAGTCAATGATATTGTAACAGCACTATCTGATGATGATGGTAGCCACACATGTGCTGAGCATGGTATCATGTACAAACCTGTGAAATCATCGTGTTGTACAGTTGGAACCTGCTGGCCCAGTTAGTAGCTTTGTGACCATAACAAGCAAGACCCCAGTTTCAGCAACAGGATAATAAAACTAAGATTGTATGGTAAAGTTGAGGACTAATTAAGATATAAAGTTTTTTAAAAATTTCTACTCAGAGTCCTGGGGGAGAAGGGCACATAAGCATTAGGATGATTTCCTACACTTAAGGAACCCATATTCTGGGGGCAGAGACAAAATTTAGACAAATGAAACAGTTGCCAACATAACACAAGTGATAATTAGGGGAGAAATGGTGTGACTCAGACCTAAGACTATATTCATTTATGAGAGGATCTGTGAGAGTGAAGATTAATGGGAAGCGCTTTCTGTTGGGAGAGTACTTTATGTTGGAGAGGCAGGATCTGGAGGTAGTGTTAGATTTAAATTCAGAAAAAAAGGAGAGGGCATTCATTGAGTAAATAATATCACCTCTTGAGTACCAGGTATTGTGCTGGGTGTTACTGGGGAATCCTGGGAGATTATGGGATACACTATAGAAACAAACAAGCAAGAATTTGACCTTGTGCAGCACAGATCAGCACAGATCTGTTCAGATTTTGCATTGGGAATCCCTGAAAACACAACAGAATAGACTTGAGGCACTTTAGGATGGCAGAGACCTTGGCTATCATCTAGTTCAGTGGTTTTTGAGGCTAAAAGTCACTAGAGAGAGGTTTTTTAAAAAGTCCCAGACTCCACATTAGGGATTATGATTCAGTAGATATGAATTAGGGCCCAGCTATGTACAGTTTTTTGAACTCCTCAGACAACTGTGATGGTCACTCAGGTTTGGGGAATACTCATCTACCACGGGCTTGTTTTATAGAAAATGTAACAAAGACTAGAGAATTAAGTGGTTTGTTCAGTGTAATTATAGTTGGTGAGGTAAGCAATAAGAAGCTACTGTGGAATCGTAAAGAGGGGTGGGGCTCAGAGGGAGGAAGGAGGACGATCAAGTGTTATTTGTGGGAAACAGAAGAGAGGGAAGAGAGGGAGAGGTACTAAGATGTGACATTAATCCAAGATTGACTGAAACCTTGTAGTGATAGGAAAACAGATCAGGTAGCTCTTTTAGATTCCACTTCGTGTCCCTTGTGTTTTACCGCATAGTCTGACCCGCAGAGCAGGGTGGGAATTTCGTTTTATTGTTATTTTGTTTTATAATGTGAATCCGTATGAAACTACCTCCTGCATCTTTCCAGGTGTTAACTGTGAAGTTCTGTAGCACTAGTCATACCCTACTGCAGCTATAATACACTAAGCATTGTTACTTAGAGTGGGAAATGGTGTCTTCCAACCACTTGCAATGGCATCATAATCTGGAAACCTGTTAGAAAAGCAAGCAGAATCTTCTCAGGAAACAAACGGAGGTTGTTGGAGAGAGCGGGTGGAGGGCGTAGGAGGGATGGGGTGATTGGGTGAGGGACACTGGGGAGGGTATGTGCTATGCTGAGGAAAAAAAAAAAAGAAAGGCAGAATTCGGGGTTCCTCCCCAGCCCCACAGAATCATAACCTGCATTTTAATAAGATCCCCAGGCGTTCCAAATGCACATTAAAGTTTGAGAAGCACTGCTCTAAAGGGTTTCCAATTCTTTAGAATGAGAGCAACATTAAAATAAATAGGAAATAGGGGCACCTGGGTGGCTCAGTGGGTTAAAGCCTCTGCCTTTGGCTCAGGTCATGATCCTAGGGTCCTTGGATCGAGCCCTATATCAAGCTCTCTGCTCTGCGGGGAGCCTGCTTCCTCCTCTCTCTCTGCTTGCCCCTCTGCCTACTTGTGATCTCTGTCTGCCAAATAAATAAATAAAATCTATAAAAAAATAAATAGGAAATAGATAAAAGTAAACAATTTGTGATTTCAAGCATAGGATGGAGCTGGCTTAATGAACTGGGGTATACTCTCCAAAGCCACTTTTAGCTACCAGGATATACTGTCTCTCAAGTGTTCCAAGAGTTCTAAGAGTCTTTGCTCCACTGGTCTGAGGCAAAAGTCTAAAAGTTTATCATTTTAATGATGACAAAGACTGCTAGACCCTACCTGAGTAAAGAAACTGAGTAACTCTGTTAACTTCTCAGGGCCTTAGGGTCCTCATTTGTAAAAATAACCACAAACAAAACCCCAAAAAGCTGAATGATCATTTCTCTCAGCTCTAAAAAGTTTTAATTTATTTCATTTCTTTTGAGAGAAACTGCCTTCTTCTGCTCCAGTAATTTAAAAAATGTTAATGCTTCTACAAATAGTTATCAACAAGCTAGGAACTCTAATAGAAATCGATTTCTTCTGGATGACAATCCAAGGCTCTGGAAGGAGTGGTAACAATGAAAGCAGAGGAGAAAAGAAAGGCAAGGGAGAAAATACACATACACACAGGTTTACTTGTTTTGCTTTATATTGTGGGCTTTTTTGGCAATGGCTTGATAAAAGTATTTTCCATTTTTTTCTTTTTAACCCATACTAACCTACCTCATATAACCTTGCCACCTCCCCTGCCCTTGTGCTCTCCCCACCCTGCCCCCCACCACCTTTCTTACAAGGAGAGCCATCAGATACCAAATTCACCTACTTCTCAGCTGTGCTGTGTCTAGGAGACTGGTGGTAGAGTTGAGACCCCCTGCAACCTTGGAAGTGGAGACTTGCTGTCCCTCAAAGTCCTTCTTCCCGCCCGACTGGAATATTTCCACAAAACTGATTAGGTAAATTCCCCTAGCACCCGCTCCTCCTCATCAAAAGTGCTGTTGCTCCGGTTACTACAGTGTAAATATCAGACAGTACTCAGCTCGAACTTAATCCCAAAGAAGAGGTCCCCAATCAACTTGCCACTCCCAAAGAACTCTCCAAGGTTCCAGGATATGGACGTAGGAGACAGGGTTCCTGACGTAGCCTGAGACTAGCAACACCTCAAAAGGAATTCCCATAGTGAGGTGTGAGGTGTGAGGAGGCTGGGCAGGATTCCTCCACAGTATTCACGTTTTAGGGTTTGATCAATACTCTTTAGGGAGGAACAATGGGACCCTACTATGTTAACGACTTGGGAGTTTCCGAACACCTCGGCCACAAGTGGAGATCCAGCCGAAGGTTCCCAAGTGAAATATCTCAAAAGACCAACTAGGAAGAATTAATCTTGTATTCATAATAAAAGTAAACTCAAAACCAAATACAAATACAGTAAAATGTATAAAAATATATAAATTCTGCTCTCTCTCGACTCACTCCGATTCCATCACCAGCTTGCTATTTCAAATGAAAACGAGGCTAATTTCTAATTTTAACAGCGTTTTCCTCCTCTCTAGGTGCAGGTTTTAAAGTAGCAGCAAATTTAAACACCAGAAAATGTATGCCTTTATCAAGAACATCACTTGATAACAGGTATCTACATATAAGCAAAAAAAACAAAATGGTCATCAAATCCATCCCCTCCCCCCAACTAAAAACGTTTCCTTGCCTCCCAGGACATTCGCAGTCACACTTTTCCGAAGAAGAGCGGCAAAACCTCGCTTACACTGTTTAGACAGACGCTCCGGGAGAGGCTCGCGCCACAAGTCCCCAGACAGGTTGGCTGACGACAGCCAACCCCTCCTTTAGGCGGTGCAGTTCTCGGAGGAATCAGCTCCGCTCTTGGAACCTCGGTCCCGCGGGCTTCGATAGTTTCCACTCCGGCCCCCATTTCTGCTCTAGCTGCCCCCAGTCCTCGTCCCCGCCCCCAGATCGCACTTCCAAAGCACAGACACCCGCCCCTACCTGCGCTTCCTCGTCTTCCGTCAACACCCCTACCACCCGGATGTGGCGAGGGCTGCCGGACCTGATCTTGCCGTCGGGTTCCTGGACCTCCGCCATCGCGGCGGCCTCGGGCATCGACATCGCTGCCGCGGCGGAGTGAGGGATGGGAGGGAGGGTCCTTCGGTGCTACACTGTTTCCTTTAGCTGCAGGACCCAAAGAAGCCCCGCCACCGAAAAGGGAAGGCCGCCTGAGAGCCGCTAGAGGAGCGAAAAGCCCCGGTGGTCCGACAGTGGCCCCGGCCACCGCGAAGCGATTTGCCGCCGCAGCCCACCTGCTGACCTGGGCTCTAGCGGGCAGGCCGGTTGTTAACAAGCCAGCGCGTTGCTAGGGGCGGGGCCGGGGCTGCAGAAGCGCCGGCTCTTATGGAAGCCGGGAGAGCCAAACTACCCAAACCCCAGTAGCTGGGTTTGCTCGCGTTTGGGAAGGAGGCACGTAGGTACGTAGCCGTGTGCTGCCTTGGCGTTCTGTGTCTCAGTCTTGCTAGTTTGCGCGGGGCCTTCTTAAATCAGTAATGATGGATGGAGAGATGAGAGGTGGATGTCGGACACGAGAGTGTTGGGTGCTGGATACAAAGTGTTAGAAGCGGAGCAGTTTTTCTCATCGCAGAGAAGCGACCAGTGTCTCCCCGACATTCCCTGCCTTTTACCTCTTCTGTACTTTAGTGGCTCTACCAGACAGTCAAATAACGAACAAGGCACTGTACCCAGTGTTACAGGCTTTTGAGTCAAATCATGGACTCTAGAGCACCTTAACCCGCGGAAGCCCCACTTTTCCCATCTTTCCTCGTCAGTTTTTCTCTTTTCTTACCAATAGGAGTGTTGTGAGAGGATAGAATGATAATGGTAGTTTTATAAAGTCGTGTTTGGCATAAAATAATCACACAGGTAAAAGGGTCAGGATTATCATTATCTTTATTATTATCATACCTATCATACCCGGAGTTATCACACAAGAAGGATAGAGATTTTAACGGAAAGCTGCTCATGATAATAATCCGTATAACTTAATCACCCCCAAAACTGTGGCTTTGAAAACGTATCTTAAAATACTTTAAACCTTTTAATCTTTTTTTTTTTAGCCTTCAGAATCTCTTCAAGATTTAAATGTGTGTTTTTATATTGTCTAGAAAGTGTATGACCTTAAAAATTACATATAACAAACTACATGAAAATAAATTTCACTTCACCTCCCAGCATTTCTCTCATTTGTAAAATGAGCTGGTTGATGAGTGATTTCTAAGGTTCCTTAACGAGTTCAAACATTTGAAATTTGACTGAATGACGTTTCTGGGAATACAAATAAAAAGAAACAGAAAGGGGCGCCTGGGTGCCTCAGTCAGTTAAGCCTCTGCCTTTGGCTCAGGTCAGGATCCCAGGGTCCTGGGGTGGCGGCCTGCTGTGGGCTCCCTGCTCAGCGGGAAGCCTGCTTCTCCCTCTCCTGCCTCCCCTGCTTGTGTTCTCTCTCTCGCTGTCTCTCTCCCTGTCAAATAGATAAATAAAATCTTTAAAAAAAGAAACAAACAGAAAAACTAGATTGGGCATGGCAGTACTTGATGTAAATCATAGCCAAAGAAACCAACCTTTTTGGAAAGAATTAAGTGTTTCTAGTAACTGTTTCCTCACTTACCTTCATCATTCCACTTTTCTCATCTCCGGTTCCCTGAAACTGCCCTGAGGTCACCAACACTTGTGGTCAAAGTCTGGACACTTTCCTTTCCTCATCTTGCTGTACTTATCTTTAGTATTTTACCCTGTTGACCACTCTTCCCTTCTTCTAACTCCCTTGACTCAACTTGAGCATTCTTTTTTTTTCTTTTATCTTCACAGCTACTCATTGGTGTTTTTAGAGCTCCTCTCAGACCTTACACCTAGAGGTGGGTTCAGTATGTCTATGGTTGCTCTTACTCCAGGGGAGTGTAAAGGGTGTGTCAAGTGTATTAACATCAGCTAAATTGCTGTTGCGTATTCCATATCAAAAGGAGACAAGTCACTTGAATAAACACACTGGAATTCTGTGAGAATGGCACCCCAAACCAAGATAGTAGTAGAGAGCTGACAACTGGATGATTTGTTTATCCTTTGTGTGTTGAGCCTGGCATCTCAAGAGAAGGAAAGTTGAAGAGGAGGGACTGTGAAGAAAAATTTTCCACTTAAAGCAGGGTTTATCAACTGACTATTGTGTTTCAGCACAACAGGTGGAATCTGGTTAAGTGTCCATAAAACTCAGGGACTGGAAAGTCACACTCTCCTTATTGACTTAATTGCAAACACTTTCCTGACATATGAACACAAGGATTTTTATTTCAATTGTTTATGAACCTATATATTCATTCTGTCCTATATCCAGAACACCAGTTTCCAATGCTTAATTAGCATAACTCCCATGAGCTTTCCCTTTCTAGCACTTAAAAACTTAAAAACTCTTCTTCTCAGTGAAATTCTTCATAGAAATGGGTTCCCTTACCTGGGAAGTTAAAAGAGCCAACTTTTTCTTTTTTTTTTAACCTCTAAAGGTACTTGATTTACTCTGAGAATGAGAAGGGACTAGGTGAGAAGCAACCAGGATGAAAGTCCCAACACTCCACATTCAAGCCATCTTGACTGAATTATTTGTTTTTTTATGAAACTACCAAGTTTCTTCCTGCCTTACCTCTGGATATGTAGCACATGGGACTGTCTGCAGATGTCTAGCTCATTATGAAACTCAGCTCATGTGACTTTCGGGGGGAACCTTCTTCATATCCTCTGTTAGATGCCACTTTGTCATTCGGTTTTGTACTCACCACATAGTGGTATTATTGACTCACCTGCCCAGCCCCTTCCTACCAGCGACTTTTGAAAGCAAAGAGAATCTTTTATTCACATTTGCACTCCAAACCTTCAACGTAGTATCTAGAGTAGTGTTCCTCAAAATTTAGCATGTGTCAGAACCATCTGGAAAGCTAATTAAAACCAACTCCTGAGCCCCACCTTCTGAGTCAGCTTCAGTTAAGTCTGAGTGTGGTCCAAGGGTTTGCATGTGGAACAAGCTGCTGGGTGATGTTATGCTCCTGGTCTGGTGGATAGTACTCAATAAATATTCATTAAATTATAAATTATTTTAAAATTTGATTTGAAGCCAAATTAAAGCATTTCTTAAGCTACCTGGAGTAAGGTAAACATGAGTCCCTGTTCCTCAAGATCCTTGGGGTCCTTGAACTACCTACATAAGCATTACCTAGGTGCTTGCTAGGAATGCAAAAGTTCTGGCCCCAGGAGGGACCCAGTGAAGCAGAATCTCCATTTAAACTAGATTGTCAGGTGACTAGTATGCACATTAAAATTGAGAAGCACTTTTCGTGTGTGTGTGTGTGTGTGTGTGTGTGTGTGTTTTCATTAATATTATTTTGGAGTAGATTTTTTTAAAGATTTTTATCTATTTTATCTATTTTAATCTTTATCTATTTTAAGATTTATCTATTTGACAGACAGAGGGGATGTCAAGTGTGAGTGGGGATTAGAGGGAGAGGGAGAAGCAGATTCCCCACTGAGCAGGGAGCCCTTCATGGGGCTCAGTTCCAGGACCCCGAGATCATGACCCAAACCAAAGGCAGATGCCCAATGACTAAGACACACAGGTACTCCTATTTTGGAGTAGTTGTAACAATCTCCATAAAACTGCCTTTCACAGAATATTCCATCTGTGTATTTTCCATGTCCTTTGTTTTCTTACTTATGATGATATTGGGTGGATTTGTTTTTCTTTTTGTTAAGTGTACCAATTAAGCTTTTAAAAAGCTTTTAAGTGGGGGCACCTGGGCGGCTCAGTTGGTTAAGTGACTCTTGGTCTCACCTCACGTCATGATCTTGTGGATGTGGGATCAAGACCCACATCAGGCTTTGTGCTACTGGGGAATCTGCTTCAGATTTTCTTTCCCTCTTCCTTTCCTGCTCTTCTCTCTCTCCCTCTCTCAGATTCTCTCTTCCTTTTTCTTTCCCTCCCTCCCTCCCTCTCTCTCTCTCTCAAATGAATAAAGTCTTTTTAAAAAAAGTCTTAAGTATTTAAATTAGGTAGTGAATTTAAGTTTAATCATTATTCATGGAACATTCTTTAATACAGATTTCTGAAGGCTGTAAGTCAAGGGCACAGGACATTTTCCAGACACCAGAACACAAAAGGATGTAAAGGTAAAATGACTAACTATTGAAATGGTAAAAAGATAATAGTAAAGAAACATATGAGAAGTAATAGAAATGCTTCACTCTGATAGCAATTTTGCAGAATTTAACATCTCTGTTAAGGTTACAAGTTGCAATCTCTTTAAAGCAGTAGATTAAATGTTTTAATGATATATTGAGCTATGTACATTTTCTACTTTTTATTTTATTGAAATTCAGTTAGCCAATGTATAGTACATCATGAGTTCCAGATTTTTTACTTTTAAAATAAGTGTATTTTTAACATAAATAAATGTAATATTAAGAAATAACACTGTCCTTCTGATATTTTTTCTGATGCTTGTTTGCACACTGCCTAATTAACAATGTTTAGTAAAATTATAATTATGCATTAGTACAACTTAAGGATGTTTCTATTAAGTATTTTAGATTACATATGAATTTGGTAGTCTCTAAACTAATGCCAGATGTTCCAAATGTTCAAGCAAATGTTATTCCTTTGTGAGTCAGTGTAATCTATTTTAAACAGAGAATTTTTATAGCACATAAGAAAATGTAATTAGAGTATAGTCTTAGTACGTTAGCTTCAGGGGAATTATGTAACAGAAAGAAAATATATAAAGCTGGAATTTCATCTACTTTAGTATTTAAAAAAAATCTTTCAGTTTCATTGTTACAGAAACAAAGCCTAAGAGAGAAACAAAAGTAATTACTTTTTTCCAACAGAACCATTAGTTCAAATTTAACCTTAAGAAATACATGGAACAGAAAAAAAAAAAAAAAAAAAGAAATACATGGAACAGAAAACAAAAGTGAAAGAATAGCCACCTCTGAAGTCAATGGTCCTAATCCAAATTGCAAATGATTTTTAAATAGGAATGTGGAGGAGCTGTTCATGCTTAATGGAGAAACTAAATCAATGGTAATATGTAAATGAAATGAATTTATGGAGCAATTCTTACCTGACCAAAGCTTCAGTCCCATGACATAGGAATATTCTATGAAATGAAAATGCTCTCAAGCTTTTAAAACTAAAAACTACTGTATTTACATGTTGGGAGGTTATGGGTAGTACCCCCAGGATAGAACCATCTTTATGGTGGAGCAGGATTAATCAGATAAGTTTATTACAATTACATTAATTATTCAAGGTCTCTAACAGACTTGACTTGCTCTGATTCCATAGGCTCTACAATAATTTACTAGGGCTGCCAAAATAAATACCGCAGACTAGGTGTCTTACACAATAGAAATTTTATTTCCTCACAATCTGGAGGCTAGAAGTCCATGATTAAGGTGTCCAAGATTAGTTTCATTCTTGAGGCTACTCTTCTTGGCTTGTAGATGGCCATTTTCTCCTTTTGTCATAATATGGTCTTCCCTCTGTGTCTTCATCTCCTCTTCTTTTAAGGACACCAGTCATCCTTGGATTGGGGCCCACCCATACCCACATTTTAACTTGATTATATCTTTAAAGGCTCTTTACATTAAAATGAATTTTAGGGAGCTATAATTCAGTCCATTAACAGATCCTAACATACTTTGGGCTATACTATAAATTCTTATAAAGAACAAATGAAACAACAGAATATGCTTAGTTAAGGCAATACTGGAATTCTTACCTATAGGACATTGATGATTTCTCACAACAGTGATCAATGGCTATTCTGACTTAACAGTCACTGTACATTTGATCAACGTGAATCTGCCCTTGGGAGATGGATCCACTCTGAGCTCTTAAGCAGTTTGAATTTCAAGCTGCAGGGCCTGACTTTGTCAAAATCATCATTTATGTCATGTTTCATTTTCTAATTGAAGAATCCACTACCAATGTTCATTTGCCAGCCTCGTTTCCCTAGCGCCTACCATAAACAAATGACAAACACTTACCTGCTGCCACTTTATTGGGTGGCACTCTCTCTAGCCGGTCGGGAGGAGATAGAAGTTGAGGCAGGCAAATATAGCTGTTACTGAGCTGGTGATAGCTTTAGAACCAATGAAGTTTAATTAACTGCTTAGTCTTTTATGATATTTTTGTGAAGGCCTTAAGAATTGCCGCAGTAAGGAATAGCTTATCTGGGGAAAGAGAAGGGAGAATTTATCCACAAGCTCCCTCTTGGGCTATATCTCTTTGGTCAAAGATCAGGTTGCTGGATTTAGCAAAAACAAACAAAGTCCCATGCAATATTTGTAATAGAATTACTTAAAAAATTCATTGTTTGTCTGCATTTCAAATTAACCAAGTGTCCTGTAGTTTACTTGGCAACCCTACTCTCAGAACATTAACAACTATGCATTTTCTGGCAGCTATGGGGGAAACCAGGGCTTCCCCAGATCCCAGGCATCAGTGTCAGTTTCTCCTTAAGATGGTGTGGCGACGGTGGTGATGGTGGCCAGGAGGTAAGGCAAGAGGTAGAGACAATGATGGGGGGGGGGTGTGTGGGCAGGAGGATGCAGGCACAACTGCATGAATGTAGGGCGATAAGAACAGAATTTTCTCTAAAGATGAGTCAACATTCATTATCTCAGTATCTGTAGAACTATCCTGCATTAGACACTGGGAATACATTAGCTATCAGGGAGCTTACAAAACATAGCTTGACTATTATGTTGAGCCCGGGTTTAAAGATGCTTAATGAATGCTAGTAAAATGAAATAAACTTTTTTTTTTTTTAAAGATTTATTTATTTGACAGAGAGAGAGAGAGATCACAAGTAGGCAGAGAGGCAGGCAGAGAGAGGGAGGAAGGGAAGCAGGCTCCCTGCTGAGCAGATAGCCCGATGTGGGACTCGATCCCAGGACCCTGAGATCATGACCTGAGCCGAAGGCAGCGGCTTAACCCACTGAGCCACCCAGGTGCCCCTGAAATAAACTTTTTTAAAGGTATTATTTTTAAGTAATCTCTGCAACCAATGTGGGGTCAAGCTCATAATCCCAAGATCAAGAGTTGCATGTTCCACGGACTAACCAGCCAGGGGCCCCTGAAATAATTTTTAAAATACCACCTCATTAGGTGGATATTTTCCTAAATGACTACCTTCGTAAAAACAAACAAACAGGGGCACCTGGGTGGCTCAGAGGGTTAAGCCTCTGCCTTCGGCTCAGGTCATGATCTCAGGCTCTTGGGATGGAGCCCCACACAGGGCTCTCTGCTCAGCAGGGAGCCTGCTTCCTCCTCCTCTCTCTCTGCCTGCCTCTCTGCCTACTTGTGATCTCTGTCTCTCAAATAAATAAATAAAATCTAAAAAAACCAAAAAAAACCCCAAAAAACAAAACAAAACAAAAAAACCCTCCAAAACCCCCAACCCATTATATGTATTGCTTTCTAAATCCTTCTATAGAGAAATAGATGGTCTCCATCAAATACTGGAATTATTACTCAGTAAGAAAGAAAAATCCATTTGTAAATAACATTTCATAAAAAAGTTAAAACACACTAAACAATACTTTTTATTTAGATGTTCATAAGGCATATCTATGAGAATGATATAAAAACATGGCATGTAATTTGATAGCAATATTTTGGAGATTACAGAGTTTTAGCAAATACCTATTACACAGTTATAAAGAAGACGATATTTTGCAAGCAGATACAAAATATCTAGTGAAAGATCAAGGCAAGAAAATGAGTATAATCAATCATCAATGGAAAGTCAATTCTAACATGAATTGCACATTATCCTTTAAAAACTTTTAAAGGTAAGATTTACTGCAATCTAGTTCATCCAGAGTGTTCAACAGTATCACGACAAAGAATCGAAGGCCAGAATGGATTAGTTTTGACTTCATACAAAGAAACCCAAATATACAGTGGGTCAAATATAGGAAAGGGAGTTGAATAGTGAAGAAGTCAAGATCTTTCTAGTTTCTAACTGGCATTCCTTAGGGTGTCGCCTCGGTCCTCTAGGGCATTTACCAGGCCTCCTGTTGTAGCCACCGTTCCGGCAGCAAAATGGAGGAATATGACGAAAAGCACTTGCTGCTTTTCTTTGAAGAGACTTCTAGGAAGCCACCCCTACGTCCCCCTCCAACTCACTGGCCAACACTCAGTCCCATTGGGATACCTAACTACCAGGGCAGCAGAGTAATGTGATGGGCAGCAGCTTTTAAAGAAGTAGGGTGGACACTGGGAGACAACATCCAGTTCCCGTGCAGGCTGGATATCTGCAAAGCCATGAAAGACCTTCAAGGAAAACCTTCAGAGGATACTTCCTTGAAGTTGGCAATTTGAAAATCAAACGAAAGCACCTGTTTTGGTGATTTAATTTAGTCTATCCAGCCACCGGGAGAATGTATAGTCTGCCCTAATTTCGGATGACTGCATGAAAGCCAATGATTTGGAAAGTTAAAAAAAATCTCAGTATGTATGCATGTTAGGCTGAACTAAATAGCGTTTTGGTATTCTATGGACAGAATCTCTGAATATTAGCACTTTATAATTTTCTTGCATTAAAAAAATTGAAGAACCCATTCATTCCTGTAAAAGCCCCTGTGCCAAAGATAAGAACAACTGTGTTTCCACTAAAATCAGTACAGGTTCATTTAGAGCAATTACATATACTGAGTATTTACCAGAATTTGTTTTGCTGACTTAATGAACAATTGAAGGTAGAGCATCTCATTTTCATGACAACACATCACAAGTAGAAATCTTAACACTGAACTGAGGCATGTTATACTATGTGTAGCAATGCTTTTAAGTCAGAATTCACAAAATAATTTCAACACCAAATTTTAGGCTGTTTGAATACTTACATCAAAACAGATTCTATAAACTGACACAGGTTCAATGTTCATTGTATTACTAAAGAAATAGTTATGAGTTACATTTTGGGAATTTTATTTAAAATATATAAGAAAACACATTTCACAAATAAACCTCTATTGGGGGGCAAAACTCTTTGTTCAGAATTTATTATGACATAGTTTAATGGTATAGTTTAATGGTAAGAGGCAGTTAAAAAGAATTAAAATTTTATCATCTTATTTAAGAGATAAACAATACAAAAATCAGATATGATATATTCTTGAAGCCCTTTTACACAAATAAATTTCATAATTTGTAAGTATGAATATACCTTAAATTATTATTAACAAATTAATTTTGGAAGTAAAATTCCTTAGGTCAAGATTAGGCTAATTTATAAGAAATTAATCAGGTAGTTTGATACTAGAGCTCACTAGTGAATCCTGTATGTAGCACAAAATAATTATCTCCAATAAATGCCTATAAATATAGTTTCTTCATACTTTAAAATATTTTAAAATTTAAATAAAAATCTCTACATGTAGATAATCTGGGCTAAATTTCCATATATGCTTTGAAAAATATATGTCAGCATGAATATAATCTTATTTAAACATGATTTTAAATATTCTTAATAAAGGAGACATATGATATCTGCACACAAAAGCTAAATAGTATGATTCAGCCCATGATGATTTTCCTCTCAGGAAAAAATTACTTAGTTTTTTTGCATAGGATTAAGACTGGGTATATTTTCTACATTCTTATAGTTTTCTCAGGGGCACTTAAAGTACACATTAGGAATCAAACCCTACTACTTTAAAGTCCCTACCACTTTCTCACAGCTAGCAAGAGCAGAATTCAGTCCTACTTCTGAGGCCAGAATAATGACAAAAAAAAAGTGATTATGAGAAATAATGACTAAGAAAAATAATCTGTAGAAAATGGCAAAATAAGGCAATTAAAAGTCAAATAAGTGAAAGTCAATATTTCTGTACTTTTAGATAGGCTTTTAAACATTTAGAATTATAATGAATATATTATATTTATTCTAGAACTTCAAAATTATTTCATCTTTGTAGTACTAAAAAGGAGATATTATCATTTGAAACAAAAAAGGAGATATTATCATTTGAAACAAAAGTTACATCCTATATACATTTTCATAAATTTTGTTTTTTCACATTTTCAAAGGCCCCATTTATCCATAGGAGTGATAATGTTATTTGTATTATTGGCTACTTAATATACGCATGCAGTTATATAATTCAATAGTCATCTAACTTTTATGAATATTTCATTGTATTTTCACATTAAGTGGTGAAAGCCTGGTCTTGAGAGAGTGAAACTTGAGGAACAAATACTGAAAATATGCTGTTAATTTCACTAGTGTGTTACAACAGTTTATGGGTCTTTTCCTTTAAAAGTTCTCACCCAACTGAATTCCTACTATGGACTAGCAAGTAAGCGATTATCAAGAGGGAAAGAAAAGAATTAAAATAAAGAAAATGAAAAGCTCAGTTAAGAAGTACAAGATACTTAAACTCACCAAGAAGAGACCGCGAGAGAATAACGAGAGATTTACCAAATTGACAAGGTGCAGCAGAAGGGAAAGAGCCAGTGGTGGGAAAGGTAGTGTTTACTAAATAAAACTCCTTCTAGCGGCGCCTGGGTGGCTCAGCTGGTTAAGCGTCTGACCCTTGATCTTGGTTCAGGTCATGATCAGGTTCGTGAGATCAAGCCCGGCACTGGGCCCCTGGGCATGTAGGCTGCTTAAGATTCTCTCTCTCCCTTTCCCTCTGGTCTACCCACCCCACAAAACTACTTCTGTTTTGGCAGCTGCATTCAGTAGTACCTCAGTGGGTAGGTTTAGAAATGTTATAATTTCAGGATATATACTTACATAATGCATATACATGTATCTTATCTGCACCTTTCTAGTTTAATAAGGAAAGAACAAATAGGGAAAAAATGTCGGGCATTCTAATCAAGGTTTGAACAAAATGCAATTTTAATGTGGAATGTCAGCACTGAAAAATTTTATGAATAATTTGTATAATTGTATGTCTCTAGAGTAGATTTATAATTAACCACTTTTCTTAATATCCTTCATGCTTGCAAACTGCTCCCTAATGAATGGTTTAACAGGCAGGAGGGCTTCTCAGGAAGAGTAAAAGAGATGACTAACTCTACAAGGATTTTTAAAGATTCTGGAGGACCTCAGACATTCATTAAAACTGCTATGGTCCTATCTCTGCCGGAGTCCCTCACTGCGTAGGGAATCATATGGACTGCCATGGGGCTCCAGAATCACGTCCCAGGCAAGATCCTCTTGCAAGGTAAAGAACTGTAGATTATCCCAAAGCAATCATAAATTTATGACTGTATTATTTTCATAAATTTTTGGTACCCACAACACACTGTAAAGAATGTTAATGCCTTTACTGACAAAAGAGGAAGCATCCAGACTGGCATCATGATGGTAACACACGGGGACAGAGCAGAGACAATCAGCCTGGAAATGGGAGCCTCTGAAATAGGACTGCCTAGACTTGAATGCTGGCTCTGCCTCTTAACTAACTGCATGACGTTGGGCAAATTACTTTTCTATCCTTCAGTTTTCTCACATGAAAAATGAGGATAATTACCTCTGTCACAGGGTTGTTGTAAAAGTTAACACGGGATAATACAAATAAAATGCTTAGAACAGTGCCTGGCATGTTAACATCCCTCAGTGAACGTCAGTAAAGTCTTACAGCAGATAGAGTGGGGACTGGCCAGCGTGCAACAATGTAGATCAGCTGACCAACAACTATTGGTGGGTAGACTTCATTCCTTCCCTCTAACTGGAAACAACTGTAAGATTTCTAGGCTTGGTATCATATTAGAAAAATCACTTTTGGAAGCCAAATACCATGGTCTTCTCCCTAACCAACCTAATAACATGCAAATGAAACCTCTCTGTAACAAGATAAAGAATAAAATCTTTCATGAGGTACTATTACCAGTATGCATTTCACGTCTCCATTGCATTTCAAACATAATTTGAGATTCTGTTTTTTTAAATTTGTGTTTGTTCACAGGTTACACTGGTTCGTACAATTAATTACATTATTCAAAACTGATCTTATGAGAAAAATATAGGAATGTTACCATTTACCCTTACCGAGATGCTACAGTAATGTGACCCTTCTTAATGTGTGATTATGCATTTCTATTTCTTGAGCAATTAAATTAATTTAACAATTAAAACCTTAGGTAAGCTTCAGAAAAAAAATACCCATTAAGTTATATTAAAACTTAAGATTCTGCTGGTTTGCAAGTTTTTTCTTTTAACATTATGTTGTATCTATATTATTAATCAGAAATATCTTTGCCTGATTATGGAATACAGTTTGTTAAAATAGGAGTGTTATGGATGTGCAGAACAAAACAGACAAGCTGACAACAAAAATTCATATTGCCAAAATATAACATCTGTGAAAATTAATTTCAAGAGACTCCTACCACTAATATGGTTGAGATCTTACTGGACAGTTTTCAGCCCACATCAATTTGACAGTGCACTTGCAAATGAACATAAAGGAATTCATAAAAACAATGGCACGAGTGGAACTCTATAATGTATCAGTGAGCACCATTTATCTTCACATTACCGTAACCCTCTCTGGTGAGAGATGAGGAACTGCTCCTCCAATACCTTCTTCTAGAAATTGGCTCTTTTCCCAGCCTTTTTTAATTCTCTTAAGCTTTCGGCTTATACATGGAAGGAGTAAAATGATCTTACCCAGAATTACAATTGAGGGCAAAACAAGAGCAAGAACGAAGTTGGGTGGGGTGTAAAACCGGTAGTATTCTTGTTCAAAGGCTCGTTTCCATCCATAAATTAAAACATGGAAAGTACTTATGAGCAGAGCGACATATCCAAGGGTAGACTTGGGTAGAGGAAGGAGAAAAAGAAACAGAGAATAAGGAACAAATTATTCAAACTCATAAATTAACCTATCCAGCGCCACCATATTTATAGTGTGCTAAAACTATATCTTAAATTAGTGAGCTACTCTTTGTTCTCTACTGAATTAAATAATTACAATATTTCCACAGATTTCACATATATTTATTCATGTGTTTGTACATCTTGGTTTATACAAATAAAGCCATATTGCATATAGTCTAATACCCTATTTTATTATATCAAGAATCTTTTCCTCATCATTAAATACAAAAACATGACTCAAATGCTATATAATTACCTACTGAAAGGATGTGTTATAGTTCACTTAGTCAATCCTTTTTGTTGATCATTTACTCTGTTTCCAACTTTCCTCCACCATAAGCCCTTTTCTATATTTTGGTTTATTTCTTTAGAACTTCTTTCTTCTTTTTTTTTTTTTTAAAGATTTTATTTATTTATTTGACAGAGATCACAAGTAGGCAGAGAGGCAGGCAGAGAGAGAGAGAGAGAGGAAGAAGCAGGCTCCCCGCTGAGCAGAGAGCCCAACATGGGGCTCATTCCCACGACCCCGGGATCACGACCTGAGCCAAAGGCAGAGGCCTTAACCAACTGAACCACATAGGCGCCCCTAGAACTTATTTCTAAAAGGGGGATTACTGGGTTTTCCTTATGGGTACTGATGAAAACTACAAAACTTCTTTACAAAGGTTATCCACATTTCCACCAGTTGTGGATATTTAAAAATATGTGTATGTGTGTGTATATTATATATACATACAAAATAAAAATTAAGTGCTAGAGAGCATTCTTCTCCCCCACATCCTTCCCCACATATATATATTAGCTGAGGGTAAACATGAAAAATCTTATACTGTTAGTATGTAATAGGAATAGCATTTCAAACATGCGGCTTTATTGACCACATTAAATGAAATTATTAAGAGTACTTTTGTTAAGCGGGTCATAGGTGAAAATCTAAAAGGTCAGCATTCAGGGCTCCCTAAACTATTACGCTTGATTGCTTACTTTGAGAAATGGTCTCTGTAATATCACATTGGTCTAATGATATAATGTCTAACTTCACTGGGAAAGGATCGACCCTCCAGCAGACAGTTGTTCTGTTTTGCAGCCACTCATCACAGTTTAATGATCACTTGCCCCCATCTAACACCTTTTCTCAGAGGGCCTTCTGTCTCTTTTCAAGTGTTAAACTGACAGTTGGAAAAGTGTTTGAAGGAAAAATGAATTTAGACAGGGAGATGCCCTTAACTTGAACGAGCTCTTTAGATGACTTGAAAGAAAAAAAAAAAAAAAAGCTCAAGTAAATAGGCACACACAAAACAAAACAGAATTGAGTGTACTGCGAAATGCCAGTCACCCACATATTTTGCTACAGATCATTTGGATACAACCAATACTGACTTTTTGATAATATAGGTGGGGTCTGGGTTTGAGTTACACATTTTACAAATATGTATATTTATTAAATAAATCTTACTGGAGGAGGTGAATGTTTATTAAAGAAAAAAACAAAAAAAACCAGTGCTGTTTTGAAACACCTTTGTATATACTCATAGACACATATATACAACTAATACTCAAAATACATATATGAACAAGATTCATAAGGCTGGTTGCTTGTCATAATCCATTAGCCCAGTCACCTAATTTGCCACTGTTTGTGTCTGTGTGTTTACACACACATTTCTTTTACAATATTCAGACTGACCTCTCCCCACTTGAGTTCAAATTAATGAGATTTTTCTAGACGGATCAAAGTGACTCAAAATATAAAGTAATTCTTTACTCATTGGTCAAGTAACAAATTGACTTTTGGCACTGAACTTGATCTAAGCTTACCCATCCCCACCTTCATTGTTTTTGAAAAAAAAAATTTTTTTTTTTTTAAATGAACTTTAGTCATAGCATAGTAGGCAGTGCTATCAAAGTCTTCTAATAGAACCCTGTACTGGCTTTTGCTTACTAAACCAGAACGGTCCTAGGCTGGCTTCCAGCAATTTTCACTCCCTGAGCTAGATGCATAAATGCAGCCTCAAAGGCACTCTTTTATAAGAAGCATATTTAAAATTAAACTGTACCTAACACTTAAATTCTATGCCGCCCAACCTCTCACCAAAAAACCCCACGTACCTGAATAAAACTGAATTCCCTCCAGTTTAAAGCATTGCTCACTGACGGGATAGAGGTGACTGCCAGGAGGGACAGTAAGCCAAGGCTCATTATGCCAAAGGAGATATACATTTCAATTCTCCAGACTTCTTCCTCGTTCCAAGAGTTTTCAATATTTGCATGAACCTAAGGAGAGCAAATGTGAATTTCCTTTATTTAGCAGAATAGTCACAGATTCAGTACAGTTTCACTCTTGGCATAAGAATACCTCATCTATGGACATATTTAAGCTGTATTTTTTCAATTTAACAGCCTGGAATGGAGAACCTATTACCGGATGGTATTGTGCCAGGTGTGGGGAAAAGAGAAGGGAGAGTTAAATAGAAGGAGGTCTAAGAGTCCTTCTTTCTTTCCTTACATACTTGTGAGGGGGTGGGAAAATCTGCCACCTTCGCTGTCCTACATCACAGTTACAGGAAGTCTGGAGTCTCAAGACCAGGAATGCCAAGTGGTTTGTTTCAAGGTGACAAAAAGAAATAAGTACTGGCAGTTAGACTTAGTTTTGAGGTACTTTTCTAAGTTGGTTTAAACTCAGTTGAATATTTTGGTTACATCCTGGCTTTAGATCAACTTAGAATCCAGGAAGAGAATTTCTAAATTACGTCTTTATCTTCCTCTCTCACTTGAACAATATTTGTATGCACTTTACCTCTTTTTTTCCTTCTTTCTTTTCCTCAGGAAGCTGAGATTTCCCTATGGATAAGGTCATACTGAACGCAAATATTTATTCTCTTGAATTGGCTCATTGATAAATTTTTCCAACTATCCAATTGCCTCATTCCTCTATAGTACTTTTCCAAATGTCTTTTCCTTACACAGATAATACATATATAATCAAGTCAGACTTGATAACTCCGAATGTGTGGCATTCTGTATAGAGACTGCTTTCAGAATTGTCTATTTACATGTGATGGTATAATTAGAGTATAAATCAAAGGTTGGACTCCCTGGGCTAAAGCTTTATTTATTTTTTAAAAATATTTTATTTATTTACCCTTGAGAGACAGAGAGAGAGAGAGAGAGAGGGAGGCAGAGGCAGAGGGAGAAGCAGGCTCCCCATGGAGCAGGGAACCTGATGTGGGACTTGATCCCAAAACCCTGGGATCATGACCTGAGCTGAAGGCAGATGCTTAACTGACTTAGCCACCCAAGTGTTCCTAAAGCTTTAAGTATCTATTCATGCATAAAAGATTCTAACTTTACACAGTTTCACTCTCTCCAGTTGTAATTAACCAAACAAATGAAATTAAAAAAAAAAAAAAGCTAGTTCTGAGCATTATGCCTCCAGAACAATCATACCAACATCCTGAAAAAAGCCATAGAGCTCCTCTGTGAAAAAAGGCTCTTATTATCTTGTTTTATGTCTATACCACAATACAGAACAACAACATACCTCAGTAGACCCAGAGCTTCCAACCTGCACCTATCTGGCCTCCCAATTCATTCATTCATCCCACAAATACACTTTGTGCGTGCCTTACTGTGTGCCAGGCATAGTTCTAGGCATTAGGTATCTATCAGTGAACAAAGCAGACAAAGGCTCCTCCTCTCATGAACTTATATTCTGCTGAGAGGACGTAGACAGTAAAGACAATAAACAAGGGGAACATGTAACATGTGTATTAGGAGGTGGTAAATGCTATTGAAAAAAGTGAGAGTAGAGCAGAGTAGGAGGGTGGGGGCGGGCAGGGGAGGGTGGGGTTGAGGCAGAGGCAGGTGGCAGAATTTAAAATGGTGTCCAGGGTCCGCCTCTGTGAAGAGGTGAGATCTACACCGACAACTTCAGGACCAGTGAGGGAGCTGGTGAGGCAGATATCAAAGCCTAAGGATTCAGAGAAGGTTCAGAGAAGAGGTGTTTTTAAAGACACAATAGCTTAAAGGATATCAATTTACTAATTTTTTTTTCACATTATTTTAGGTTGAAACTGTTGAAACAGCCATAAGTACCAAGCGCTATATACTTGGATCAGGGTGCCTTGGTTCCTTATGAAAAGTAAAGCTCCCATTTGTTTGGGTGCAGTGTCCTCAGCTGTCCCTGGTAAATGCTATGTCAAGTAGCATCAGTGAAACCCCTTATATTACATTTGCTGAATGTGCATTACTGAGGAAAATTACCCTCCACTCCACCACCAAACACCTTGCATGAAGCTTTCTGGGAGATTTTCTTACAGATCTAAGTGTTACAAAGGTTCACATGAGGACCTGGAGCTTCACTGGAGTATTTTCCTTCCTCTTTTCGATAACAAAAGCCTTGTAAATGTACATCTCCTCATCTTGGCTTCCTGTCCTGTTTTGTATTTTCAGTGGTTCTAATTTTGTCGCATATGTTTACTGAGAGCTGCCTTATCATTTCACAGAACATGGCCAAATTAAACATTGAAATACCTTTTTAATGCTGAAAGCAATCATTGCAGTCATAACATTAAAAAGAGAGAGAGAGACTGAAAAAACTTACTAACCCTTTATTTCTGTTCTTCTTTAAAGGAAGCTGTATAGTAGCAGCTTTTATCCCAAATGATTTTGAATCGGCCACACAATTCTTAGACAGAAACACTGTATAAAGAACAATTCTTCCCTCTCCCTAAATATGCCAAAATTTCGATTACAAGTTCTGTAAAATTTGACAGTATTTTAAATCTCACACTTTACAGATTATACTGTTAAGGAAGTTTACTAGTATCCGATGAATAACAAGCACGTTCCATACCTGCTGATAAGCCATGTTGAGAAACAAGTATCTCTCTGACCTTCTCATTGGTAAGCAGAGGCTGTAGGCAACGTGGACTGAAGCGAAGAAAAAGCTTAGTAACCCAAGCTGTTTTCTGCACTGTAGCCAGGTCTCCAACCAAGGCGGAAATTTCCTATACTTGGTGCCGTAATAAAGCTGATAAGCAGCTGCCAGGAGACCTGCCAGGTATACCAGGGACAGCAAAGTAATGGCAACTATGGGCAAGGTCTTATTCACAATCTCGATAGGAATCTTATAAAAATCACTCTGCTGGTTTCTAGCGTATGGATGAATCACATCTCTGACAAAGGAATAAAGAAAGAAAAACGTGGCTAGGCTTATGGCAACCACCACTGGCCCTCTCCAGAGAGTAAAGAGTCGCAGGGGTAAATTTTCAATCTCCCTAGCTGATGATAATGATCCCAAGTCAACAGGAATGAAATTCAGCTGACGGGCAAGTTCAATAACCTGTTGTCGAGCTTGAATGTTGTTGCTGCATATATAGACCTGTGGCAAAAACGAAAGACTCATCGTTACTGTTGTTTATAAAAATGGTGACGTTTACAAACTTCACTTCCCCTATGGAGCATGTGATGACCTTGAGTGATACAAAAAGTTAAGGAGAGAAAGCATTTATTAACATGTTAATCTTTTTATTAATAGGTTAAGCAGTGTCATAGAAATGACGAAGACCTTGCTACCTATGATGACATGAAAATAAAATGCAGAAAAATCCTGCTGGAACCTGGGATCAGGACGTCCTCAGGGGAAGGAAGAGGAGTAAAGAGGTTTCTAGAATGTGTGGTTCAGCAGCGGTGGCAAGGTAAGGTCCAGATGGAGTTTGGGCTGCTGGCCATCCACTGCCCGCCCCAGCTCTCACTCCCACAGGGATCGGAGTGCACTTGGCTCCCCGGGGTTCTGAGGACAATATCTAGTACTAGGATCGCAGTGATTGTCTCATAGAGGCATTACAAGCACTGTCCTTTATAGACATTCAGCAAGAGAGTAGATGGGCATAGACTCTGGATGGTTGAATCTACAATAAAAATCTCTAACTTATGTCACGATGTTGTACTATTTATAAGATTTATCTTTGGCTTAAAAACCGATCCACCAAGGGTCTCTGAGAAACCATGAGTAATCTCAAGTTATTATTATATCACTGCATGAATCAGAATATGAAATTCTTTCATCTGTAAATAAGGATACTATACCTGTGTGGAGGAAAAATGGTATTATAAAGCTTGGTTAATTTAAATGGTAAAGCAGGGGCGCCTGGGTGGCTCAGTGGGTTAAGCCGCTGCCTTCGGCTCAGGTCATGATCTCAGGGTCCTGGGATCGAGTCCCGCATCGGGCTCTCTGCTCAGCAGGGAGCCTGCTTCCCTCTCTCTCTCTCTATCTCTCTCTACCAGCCTCTCCATCTACTTGTGATTTCTCTCTGTCAAATAAATAAATAAAATCTTTAAAAAAAAAAATAAAAAATAAATGGTAAAGCAACCGCCATTATCTAAGACTAAGGTATTACTTCTGTATAATGAAGTGATGGGTGAGGGTGACTTTCAAACTACCCAGACCTCTTTGATATATTATTGTAGCTGGGAATTCAACAAATAACCTGTTGAACAGAAATTCACTGCTGAAGTGAGCCACTATTACTCTCACTCAGGCCTAGAAAAATATTGCCGTCAAGTCTCTGGGTAATGTTTGGGGAAAATAAGTTCCTAAATATACCCCTGAAGATGTTTATATAAGGTCTCTGGAATAGACCACACTGAAATATTTGCATGCTAAAACCTGCATTATGCTGACAATATAGAGCTATTTGGGTTATTAATCTTACCTAACGTTAGCCAGATGAATAACAAAGTCTATATTGTGACACAAATGTTCGTTCGTGAACTTCTAAAATGGAGTGGGAAGAATACCTATGTTCTAAAGAAATAAAGAAAAGCATTCTAAATTAATTTATTACAGCTGTGACAATGCTGAGCTTTTATTAAACTTCTTACTAAAAAAACACTGTAATAAAATTAAACTATAAATATAGCCTATAAACTATAAGATTTATTTAAATTTAAATACATTTAATTTATAAACCTAAAAGTGTAAATCAAACATTAGTCACAAAGGCAGAAGGACTATGGAATACAAATGAAACTATTTCTGTAGCTCACTTTGAATTCAATTCCATATTTTTTGTAGTTGTTAAAGAATTAAAATTACCACAATTATGGCCAAAGGATTAAATTTAGGTTCCTCCCTAGTCTGTTTGGTGTGTATCCATTCCTAAACTTTGATGGATATCCAAAAGGAAAAAGGATTTAGAAATAGCCTCTGGGAAAGCTAGGAAGTATATAATCGTTTACTGGTCTTCAAAATTAAAGACTCGAAAGTGAATGGTTATCATGACCTGATACGCCACGTATAGTGATACAATACTGGAGTTCATTTTCTAAGGCATTGAATCTAAGGCATGAACTGTCTTTATGAACAAAAATAATGAAAGTATTTTATCATCATGCTTACCTATAATGCATAACTACACCTTTAAAAGATTTCTAATGTGCACTATTTTATGTGTTTACTTATAAAAGCTCTCGTTCCATAAAGGCATTGATGGAGCTCCCCATCTGCTTTATTTTCAAGTTGAACTACATAGAACACATACACTAAAAAAGAAACTAAGAAATCCAATCTGTCTCCCCACACAGATTAAAATCTACACTTTAAATAAAACGAACCGCACTATTTTAAATTCTACGAGTAATCTTCATAAAATAAAAAGGCACTTCTACAGCCTTCTTCTTGGGGATCATACTAAATAGCGTTTCATACACAGATGGAACACTGTTACCAAATAGCTGCCAGAAAGAAGGAGGAGGGAGGAGGTGAGTTGGGGAGATAGAGAGAGGTAGAAAAAAAGATGTGCTTGTTATTATTTCTATTTTTGAGGAAGCCAGGGGAGATTCAACACAGTGCCTCCCATTATTCTTCAGCCAACTTTGCCCTTTCCTGAATTAGCTGGTTATGACAGGAAAGTCCAAGTAATTTTCTCAGCCTTCCACATTATTTTTTCAGGGTAGAAATGTACCTTTACAAGGTCAGGACATGAATTTTCAGGTGCTCAAACATGGTTTTCAAAATGATAATCACTGGAGAGTGTGAGAATTTCGCTTTTAAATGTATGACATTTGTGTTACTACTTAAATTCAAAATACCAGATAAATACCAATAAAACTGGGGATTGAGAAGTACAAACTTCCAGTTATGAAATAAGTCAGTCATGGAAATGAAAAGTACGGCATAGGGAATGTAGGCAATAATATTGTAGTGATCTTGTATGGTGACAGATGGTGACTGCCCTTCTTGTGATGAGTCCCAAGTGATGTACAGAATTGTCGAACCATGATCTTACATAGGTATGTTTGATCTTACATAGGTATGTTTCAGGTGAAACTAATAGAACACTGTATGTCAACTCTACTTCAGTTATTCTAAAAAAAGAAATTAAAATTAAAAAAATTAAAAATAAAATACATACCTGCCGGCTGGCATCCTTGGGTCCTAACTGAAGTGCCCAAGCCGAGACAACATTAAAGCCTTTGACAATCAGGGAATCCGGGAATAATGAAGCCAAATATTCAGCATTGGATTCTGGGTATTGGTTTATCCTCATGTTATTGCTCACATCAATGAGGATTTTGCCCACAAGCAGATGTCTGAGGTCCCAAAGGGAGGTGTAATGTTCTCTATGTATAGCAACAAATATTATATTTGTTTTTGTGAGAGCATCTTCGTGATGAGTGACATCTACCACATGAGGGAAAAATTCAGAAGCAAACTTGGGATTTCTGCTTCCTATAACTACATGATAGCCACACCTAATAAGTCGAATCGTCAGCGATTTGGCAAAATCCCCACTTCCAATTACACCCACAGTGACCTTCCTTGCATCTTTGATACCATTTATGCCATTTGGCAAAAAAGTTTCGCTAAGGTTCTTAGGGCTTCCCATCATAGAGATCGATTCCATGATACAAGCTCTTTCAAGATCTCCAGAGATATCCTAGGAGAGAGAAAATAAAATCCTCATCAATTACCAATTACCAATCATTCATCCTCTCCCAGACATCATAATAATACCCCTCATTTCTGGAGGTAAAATATTTTGGCAACCTCTAAAAACTAGAGCCCAGTAAGACACAATTTGTAAGCTGAAAGAAACTGTCAGAGTAGAAAAATGAACCGTCACAAAGTTGATATGCTAAAGTGGGGCTTCTAAAATTTTAATATACACATGAATCACCCGAGAATCTTGTTAAAGTGCAGATCCTGATTCCGTAGTTCTGGAGTGAGGTCCAAGATTCTCCCTTTCTAACAAGGTGATGCCACTGCTGCTGGTCTCCTGACCTCCTGACCTCTCTTCGAGCAGCAGAGCACAGAAGGCAAGAAACTAAAGTTTTCACGTAGAATTTTAAAAAAATTTTTCTAAAAACAAAGTTCTACCAAGTCAAGTGGGTCAGAGGTGGCCAGTCAGAAATGCCACTAGAAGGGGAGAGGACAGTGCTAGCGTGTGAGGGTATGTATGACAACAGAAGACAGAGATGCCACCAAACAATTCCATTTAAAACTGGCTTGATTCATTCAGGGTGGATTCTATCAACTGTCCTAAATACCTCAATAGCTAAGGAGTGACTTTATTATTAAATGAGAATAAGATAAATTGGTTAATAAAAAATGAACCCCCTGGCATTTAAGTAGTATTTTAAGAAAAACAGGCTTCAAAATATAACAAGGATTAATTAAATACCACTGACTTCTATCATTCACTCTATATTCTGTGATTTATTGGGAAAGACAGTTTTCCAGTGAAAAGGGGGTTAGCAATGTTTTTATGGTCTTAAATTACACAATACTTATGAAGGCTTTTCCTTCCCCCTTTTATTTATGGGCTTCATAGAATACGATGCACTTCTGTTCCCTGAAAAAAACTGTCAAATTCTTTTTTACTTAAGTGACTAACATCTGAAATGTTGATATCTGTAATAACTTGCTCAAGAAGACCACATCAGATAGCCATGAATCAGTGTCCTTGTTGGATCTGAACAAAAAATACTCTTCCGTTCCATCCCCGTTGCACAATTTCTTTTATGCTTACAGCAGATGTGGCTCACCACAGAGGACTTAATGGATTTTACAGGAACAGGTAGAATGCTTCAAAAAACATGTTTTGGGGACTTTTCCTAAGAGAAATTTAAAATTTCGACTAGAGACAGAAAAACTCAACTTTTACCCTACAAATGGATCAAAATGGCTCCAAAAAAAACCTGTTAAATCCATCTTTAGGAAAATAATAATAATATTACCCAATACTCATATAGCACATTCTGTGTGCCAGCTGTTTGTGCTTTTTTGATAACCAAATCCTACAACCACTCTATGAGATAGATGCTAATATTGTCATGCCCATTTAGAAGATGAGGAAACTGAGACACGCAAGAAATGACTAATTAATTTGTTCAAGGGGATGAGTGCGAAAGTCAGGGAGCCGGGATTAGAACCCAGGCAGTCCAGCTAAGGCACGTGTCACTTTGGTGCAGGTGAAGAATTTAAGAAAGGGGTTTTTCTTTGGGGAGGTGTGGGAGGGGAAGGCTGGAACAGTGATGGTTGTGCTCGGGTTAATATATTCTCCGTCTCTGGCCATGGTTCACTCCTCAGCATTACCTAGTGATCTTAGGGAGGGAAGAACTCAGATCCTAGGAAAGGAGAAAACACACTATTTTTTTAATCTATTACACGTTTCATTTCACACTTTTCAAGACAGAAGGGGTGGTAATTATCTACTTCCCATGCACTCAGAAAGCCAGGCAGAGGTCAGAGGCACCAGAGTAACAGAAAACATCAACATCCTCCTAGAGGTATCATGGGCTCTCTTGGGAATCAAGAGGAGTTCAAGGAACCAGAAGTCATTAAATAATGCTCATTTCATTCAACGATCCAAGGTGAGACTGGCCAACTTACCCCTCATTGTAGATGTTGCCTAAGGGGGAAGAGGGTTACCAGACTCACATACAGGAACCCAAGTGTCCCACCTATACCCCAGCTGGAACTCTGAGTAGAGATTGTGGCATCTCCCAAATAGATGCCACATTGGCTTTCAAACACACAGCAAGAAGAGCACGAGGTTTGCTCACTCTGCCTGGTGCTCTGGGCATCACAGCAGGTCCTACCCCTTGAGCAAGTGGAGAGGCAGAATTGTAATCTCGAGCTGCTTTCTCCCAAAGGGGAGAACGGCTTTCTAGAGCAGTGGTTCTCAACTCCAGCTGCAAACTGATGTGACCAAGGAGCTTTAAAACACAGTGATACCTAGTCACCTCCACCTGGATTTTTGTTTAAGTGGTCTGGAGTCCAGCTTGGGTGTCAGGATTTTTTTTTTTTTTTTAAAGATAATCGGGTGTTTTAACTCAGCCACGTTTGAAAACAATTCTACCAAAAGATTCAGGATTCAAGCCAATACTTAGTTTGGTATTTGGAAATAACAAATGCGGCTCTTTGATCCTCAGTTATGCTCATTTTTGCACTGTCCCTTGTAATAATGAAAAATAACACTAGCCAGAGAGTAACAGTTGCCACGAATGCAGGAAGCGGAGGATAAGGCCTGCCACCCCTCCTCTTCTCCTCCTCTGGCAGAAGCAGCATCAGAAGGACCACTCACTGTTTTGCAATTTCCCTTTCTCCACTTTCGGGAAAGGTCAGTACCATTCCTTAAAATGTGTCATCCCACTGCAGAGGATACTTTGTTCCTGTTGTTTCATAACATGCAAAATGGTCATAACATCCCAGAATGGTCCAGAGATGGTATCTTATCTTTCTGTCTGACAAGGGGCTCCAGCTGTCCAGGCATCAGAGGCCCTGCTGATTGGAGGGGATGGGTTTCCAAGTGGACTGACTTGCTTTAGAATGCTGCCTACGAAACTCCCATTTGAATATGATCACCTGAGATCTTGTTAAAATGCACATTCTGATTCTCTATGTCTGGCATATGGCTTCAGATGCTGTGTTCCTCCCAAGCTCACAGATACCCCTGGTCCTACTGGTTCATGGGCCACACTCTGACTAGCAAGGCCCTAGAGTCTCTCTACCTTTTTATTGGATGCTATTCCCAGGTAATACAGACTAAAGAATTGAGAGGACTATGGCATTTATGGGAAGTTCTGTTTTTGAAGTATTGGGGAAAAAGGACAGGCTTTGGCTTCGGGAATCTCCTTGTTTTCTGTTTCCTTTGTTACATGGAAAACAAAGAGGTTGTACTTGACTCCAGCAGTCCAATACTAAAATCCCTTTGTTTCCAAGTTTTAAAGCTATATAATAATAGTAATGTCACGACTTTATATTTAACACTGTGACACTTCAACTTTATGAGCTTGATTTAAAAGTGTGATTTCAGTAGCACATGGGTTCCTTGAAATTTCAAGATCACAGTTTTCTTGAATGGCCATTTGACCTGCTGTTTGCATTTAATCAATATACCATCAGGGTCAAAGGATTATACTCAGCTACATGGCCTCCTAAGATTTTGTTTAGATGGGTTTCGTTGACATTCCTCTGGCTGAATGGCAGCTGTTATGCTATATAACTAGAACCTAATTTGTTTCATATACAAACATCCAGGGCATTAATTTTTAGATGACAGTAACTCTGAAAGGGACTGTCCTCAGAGATCTAGATGACATCTACAACCTGATCATTTAGAGAGGTCAAGAAACTGTAATCCCCCAGGGCCACGAGATGGAGTAAGTATATTTTTGACTTTGCAAGGTCACATCTGAACCTTTCTTCTCCTCTCCTACAGACACTCAGCTCCTTTGAGGTTTGGGGAAACCTCATAAAACCTCCCTCTAAGCACTGCTATCACCTACTGACTTCTAGCTTACTCTTGATCACTAGTGACTTTGACATACATAGTTTTACACACATAGTGTTGCTCTCTGTGCCAGCCAAGAGTTATCCTTCTCCAGGATGTCTTCATTCAAATGGATAAGGCATTCAACCTCATGGCCTCTTGTTTCCAACAGTCATTCATCAAAAACAATTCATCTCTGCTCACCCCACTCATTCACTTTCTGACATCTCCAAACACTATCTCGGAGCCTTCCAATAATCTTAGATAGTTAGAGTGATGATTCAAGTTAGCAGAACAGACCTGATGCTTTGACCCACTATTTTCTCACTCTCCATCAACCTCCTCCTGATTTCTCTTTACCCACCCTAGAATCCATAGCATATGGTTATGGTCACTTGCTTAAAAAGATCAACTCTTGTTCAGGACTAAATGCTTGTGTTCCCCCACAACCTGCCACCTCAAATTCTACTAAAATCCTAACTTCCAATGGGAAAGTATTAGAAGGTATAGACTTTGGAAGGCGATCAGATCATGAGGTTAGGACCCTCTCGAATGGAATTAGTGCACTTATAAAATAGACCTTAGAGAGCTCTTTCTATCTTTCTGCCACGTGAGGGTAGCAAGATGACAGACTATGAACTAGGAAGTGGGTCCCCAGCAGACACTGAATCTGCCCTGTTAATAAGAATAAATATTCCTTGTTGTTGAATGTATCAAAAGATGTGAGGTCCAAAAGAGATGTACTAGGTCTATAGGTAAGATCCCTCTCTTTGCTGATCAAGACACGCAGTAAGTGAGTAAGTAATAGGTCAATGTCATGGTTACTGGTGGAACACAGAATGAACGCCTCTCCTGATGTTCTAAGTCCTTTTTTGAAACTGCAGTCCTAGTCTTTCCAACTTCTGAGGTATCTTCCTTCTCACCTTCCTTACTCATTTATGATCCTTTCTTTAAAAATGTATTTTGCTTCATCTGTGCTACGTTTTCAGTATTAAAATATAATTATGCTCGTTCACTACAAGTATATTTCCCATCTCACCAGTAAAACAAAAAGTGACTCAAATACAGCTTTTCATTTCTTTTTTGCACAGTTAGCTCAATTTATCATTGTTTATATTGTTTCAACCTTCTCCCACCCCCCAAAAAAGACTGACTAGCTAAGTGAAAGAAATGGCAAATCATTTCTAAAGACACTGCAAGATGTCTGGGATGGATATTGTTCTTCTGTAAATAGCTTTTAAGCTTGGAAACGACAGACAGTAAAGATGCAAAGTAAAAACAAAAAAACAAAAAACAAACAAATAAACAAAAAACCAAAGACTCACTAAAAGAAAAAAAATAAACAGAGGAGATCGACACAACCAAGAAATAATAAAGGTTAAAAGGCTGTGTGGGGGGTGGGGCCGGGTAGGGCGGCTGGGAGGAGGTGGTTTGGAGAGAATTTTAAGGGTTCCCAGTAGTGGGGCTCTTACTAGCACTGGGTCTCAATCTTGAGAGTGGGGGAAGGGGCCGGAATTCAAATCCTACTTCTCCCAGTTTCTTCCATTACAGTGATGAGTGATAATTAACTATGGCTCAGAATAAGTTATTCCATCTAAGAAATGAACTGCCTGAGGAGTAAAAACTGACACCAATCCTTCTCTGAGGAAGGATTGGGTAAGATAATCAACGGAAATCTCTGGACAAAATTTTCTTTATCGCTCTGCTCTATTTTAAGAGCAAGATTTTTAGGGCATAATTTTCAACAAGTTTTGGCTGAGGCTGAACACAGGGCTTAAAGATAATTTAGGACACTTCAAAGAAGAGGTCAATTACCTCCGAACACATAATGGCCTAAACACACCAGGGTCGCATAATTGGCTAATAAGCAAAATGACTATTGGAAATACTTTTTCGCAAAGCCGCGCTGCATGATATTCTGGGAGATGCGCTGCGTGAACCCAAAGTGGTAGCTAGACTATCAGGAAGGCGAAGGTAACCTGCCCGTCCTTTTCCTGTGGGCACATCCTACCTGGGACGTTGTCTCTCCTGGCCTCCTTTTTCCTGGGCCCAATCTCAGGACTTTCTGGGGAGCTTGTGGAAGACCAAGAGGAGTAGAAGGAACAATCGATGAAACAGACACCCCTCCCCACCCTTCCCACTCCCACCTCCAGTGCCGGGAGATCAGTACCGAACCCGCAGAGGGCGCGGAATCCGGGAAGGATCGATGCAGCGTGTGGCGACCACTGCATCTTGACCCTCAACTCCGCCGCCACCACCTGGTCTCGCGCTCCTACCCGACCCGCTCACCTCTGCGCCCCCCACGCGGGGCTGGGGTGAGCCTGGCGGCTCTCCGGGCGCGGCGCCGACTCCCCCAGGGGCCCGCCCGGGCACCAGGGCCTAGGGACCGCGCCTCCGACCGGCGGCTGCAGGGTGGCTGCCGCGGCGGTCGCGCTCCGGTTGCTTCCCCGCCTCCCCTAGCTGGATCCCGTATTGCTGGAGAGGAGGAGCAGGAGGAGGACGAGGGAGGCGCGCTGGAGGCCCGCCTCGCAGTGACGCGCCACTAGGGGCTGCGCGCGGGGAGGGCGCCGAGCTCGCAGCCAGACCGCGAACGCCGACTGGAGGGCCGGGCTGGCGGAGGTGGGGAGCGGTGCGGCGCCGGGAATTCGGAGACGTCCGGGAGGACGTGGAGAGAGCTGGGGAGGACTGCGATCGCCGACCCTTGCAATCGGTGCAGCCGGGAGCTTGGCTGCTTCGCTCCAGCTTTGAGTATCCCCTAGACTGGGAGCTGCGGAGTATCCGCCTCTTGCTTGTGCCCCCCCATCAGCCGGCCCTCAGCCTCCGCAAGGCTGCCCCATGATTCCTTTTGAAGCAGCTCTGGAAAAATCAAGCCCACTTCTCTACTTCACTGCTTTTGTACTGCGTAGTTGCCTTTCCACTCTACACTTTGCTTTTTATTACGCCGTACATTAACCCCACCTTCCCTCTTCGATTCTCTCAGGTCCTGACAAGTCTCCAAGAAACTGCGCTTTTTTTCCTCTACGTGTTCTTTCCCTCACCTCTACCCACCCAAAACCATCTTTTGTCTGCATTGTGTCCTTGTGATAAAATGTTCAGAAATGCCCTTTCATGAACCATATTGTAAAACTCCCTCAGACAGAAGGATCCTCACAGCCTGCGGACTGCAGATTAGTCTGTTGACTTTGACCTTCACTGTAGCCGGTGCCAAGCTAGCTCTGGAGTTGGGGAATGGAGGGTCATACCGGTAATCAGGAGAACTGTGTTCCTGGGGAAAGCCACTTCACTCTCAGGGCCGAAATGGCCTTGAATGCCCGGGGATCTCTGAGCTGTAATGGCTCTCTGGTTTTGGGATTCTGCAAATTTTCTCCCTGCAGATTACCAAAGTAGTCATGACTTTATCTTTTGCAAGAGATCTTTAGCCTTAAAATGAAAACCAATTTAGGAAAATTCTCAAATTTGGGGAACATTTTTTATATGTTAGTAAATTCTCGTTTCAGCAAATTAAGTTTAAAAAATTATCTCTCCCCGGTGGTTTATTAACCAGGAAAAAAAGCCGAGAAGGGGGTCTTGGATCGATCACTGGACAACTGCACTTTCCCCTCTGTAATCCACTCAGGTTAACCTTTGCAAATGCTGCTTTGGAAATACATTGTTTGACTTGACATTTAACCCCTCCCCCACCGCCAAATATTATTAAGGTTTAAAGTTTAGGCATAAGCTAAGCTTTTAGTGATGTTGGGATGTTGAACAGCTGGTGAAATTCTTTTTCAAAAAAATTTTTTTGGTAACTGGAAAAAAAGTTAAATTTTATACCAATTTCTATTTTTTTACTTCAGTACTTCTCTCAGATAATGAAATTAGCATTTTTTTTTAGCATTTCTGGAGGGCAAGTAGAGGAAATTAATAAATCTTAGTATTTAATGAAAAGTATGCAGCTTTCTCATTTAAAAAAAAAACAATACTATTATATAACTTTCCAAAGGGTTATTTAAAAATATAGCACTTTCTAACTATCCTAAAACTTAAATATGTAGGTACATCATGTATTTTACTTTATTTTAAATGATGGTGATGATGATTTGTTTATTTATTTTTAAAGATTTTATTGCTTCAAGTAATCTTCCCACAAATTGGGGCTCCAACTCAGGACCCAGGGATAAAGAGTTGCATACTTTACCGACTAAGCCAGCCAGGTGCTCTTAAACTGTATATTTTAAATATTTTTAAAAGCTATCTTAACAGTGGACTATCCCCCTCCAACCCAAAAAACAAAAAACAAAAACGAAAACCAGCCAATCAACCAAACAAAATACCACCCAAGTTATATGCAAAATCATTTAAAAGAGAATCAGTCAATAATTTGCCATTTCCAGAAGGAGTATCTGTTTTTCATATTTGAAGTATTAAAACGAAAAATGATAATTGATGGAAAATCTCATGTTGCCAGTTATGTCCCCCCAAATTGTTGGCATTGATGGAAGCATGATTCCTTTCAGCTTATTCCAGGGGAACTGAAATTTTTACTAATTTGGAGTTTTAGAGAAAAAAAAATGATTTTTGCACGATTTTTCCAGGTCATGATGTGCTTCTGAGAAATCTCTACAGTTCCCTGAAGTAGTAATTGATTCCACTGAAGTATAGCAGTAATTTCATTAAATGGATCTCTAGTGGCCTCGAGGTGTTAACACATTTTTTTTCTTTGAAGTTATTATACAATTGAGTAACTTTAGAATCGTAGTTCCCAAAGTGTGGAACTCCAAGCGCTAGTCCCTCAAGATGTTCCTACAGTAATTCATTCACTGCAGAAATATTTATTGAGCTCCTACTATATCCCCTGGCTGGGGCCCTAGAAATAATGGTGAAGAACACAGATATATATGTCCTGTTAGAATTTAGTTTGGTGGGGAAGATATGTTACTAAGCAATTGCAAATAAGATTTATACAAATTTGTTTATGCAAGTAAAATAATATAAATCATGATGAAAACAAAAGACTTCAAGATAAATAATAATAACGTTTTCATTTTAGAGATTCATGATTAATATTAACGGTTTAGAGCCGCAGAATTTCTACTGTAAATACATTTACTTAATTTATTCCCCTAAACCCTCAAATTTGTTTTGAGCAATGAAATTCTGTTAAGAATACTTATTCATAAATTAGAACCATTTTTCGTGAAACTGCTTTTTTGAAACCAAGGGATCCAAAGAAAATACATTTGTCAATGCAGATTCATATATTTTAATAGATTAATAAATATACATATATGTGTTTGAAATAGGTTTTGTTTGAAGACAGATGATATAGAAACACAAGTACATTCATATATTTTAATAGATTTATAAGAATAAATATATTTTTATGGATATTGTCTGAAAAAAAGAAATTCTTATAAATCTATTAAAGTATATGAATGTGCATCGTATAAAACAGGTATTTTGGAGTTAACATGGTTTCATAAACATATTTCTATATATCAACATGATCTAGATACTTGTAATTCTTAATCACTCTGTGGTCCATAATATTAATATACAGTAATTTTCTATCTTAAGCTTTAGGAAAATACATTTTCTGATGCTTTTACTAGTAAAACTAACACTGCTTTAGTTTCTTGGAATGATTTACTTTTGGGGGTAATAAGTGGAGGGAAGATTTCCTTATTAAACATTTAAAATATGTATTTTTTTAAAAAGATTTTTAAAAAATTTTTAAATGATTTTATTTATTTATTTGAGAGAGAGAGAGAGAGAAAGAATGAGAGGAGAGAGGTCAGTGGGAGAAGCAGACTCCCTGCTAAGCAGGGAGTCTGATGTGGGACTCAATTCCAGGACTCCAGGATCATGACCTGAGCCGAAGGCAGTTGATCAACCAACTGAGCCACCCAGGCGCCCCTAAAAAAGATTTTAAAAATTATTTTAAATTTTAAATAAACCTGCCCCAGGGTACAGGTCTGTGAATCATCAGGCTTACACATTTCATAGCACTCACCATAGCCCATATCCTCCCCAATGTCCATAACCCAACCACCCTACCCCTACCCCTCCATGCCCCAGCAACCCTCAGTTTGTTTTGTGAGCTTAAGAGCCTGTTATGGTTTGTCTCCTCCAGATACCATCTTGTTTCATTTTTTCCTTACCTATTCCCCACAACCCCCCACTCTGCCTCTCAAATTCCACACATCAGGGAGATCATATGATAATTGTCTTTCTCTGATAGCCTTATTTTGCTCAGCGTAATACCTTCTAGTTCCATCCACATAGTTGCAAATGATAAGATTTCATTTCTTTTGGTGGCTGCCTAATATTCCATTGTGTGTATGTGTGTATGTATGTGTGTGTGTATGTATATGTGTGTGTGTGTGTGTGTGTACACACACATATACCACATCTTTTTTATACATTCATCTGTTGATGGACATCTAGGTCCTTTCTGTAGTTTGGCTGTTGTGGACATTGCTGCTAAACATTTGGGTGCACATGCCCCTTTGGATCACTACGTTTGTATCGTTAGGGTAAATACACAGTAGTGCGATAGCTGGTTCGTAAGGTAGCTCTATTTTCAACTTTTTGAGGAACTACCATACTGTTTTCCAGAGTGGCTGCCCCAGCTTGCAGTCCCACCAACAGTGTAGGAGGGTTCCCCTTTCTCCACAACCTTGCTGACATCTGTCATTTTCTGACTTGTTAATTTTAGCCATTCTGACTGGTGTGAGGTGATATCTCATTATGGTTTTGATTTGTATTTCCCTGATGCTGAGTAATGTGGAGCATTTTTTCATGTGTCCGTTGGCCATCTGGATGTCTTCTTTGCAGAAATGTCTGTTCATGTCTTCTGCCCATATCTTTTTTTTTTAATGGTTTTTTTCCCCCAATTTATTTATTATCAGAAAAACAGTATTCATTATTTTTTCACCACACCCAGTGCTCCATGCAAGTCGTGCCCTCTATAATACCCACCACCTGGTACCCCAACCTCCCACCCCTCCGCCACTTCAAACCCCTCAGATTGTTTTTCAGAGTCCATAGTCTCTCATGGTTCACCACCCCTTCCAATTTACCCAAAAGCACATACCCTCCCAAATGTCCATAACCCTACCCCCCTTCTCCCAACCCCCCTCTCCCCAGCAACCCTCAGTTTGTTTCGTGAGATTAAGAGTCACTTATGGTTTGTCTCCCTCCCTATCCCATCTTGTTTCATGGATTCTTCTCCTACCCACTCTTCTGCCCATATCTTTGATTGGATTATTTGTTCTTTGGGTATTGAGTTTGTTAAGTTCTTTATAGATTTTGGATACTAGCCCTTTATCTGATATGTCATTAGCAAATATCTTCTCCCATTCTGTCAGTTGTCTTTTTTTGTTTGTTTGTTTTTAATGTTATTTATTTATTT
The DNA here is from genome assembly GCF_020171115.1 of Neogale vison. Classification (NCBI taxonomy): domain Eukaryota; kingdom Metazoa; phylum Chordata; class Mammalia; order Carnivora; family Mustelidae; genus Neogale; species Neogale vison. The sequence goes on along the minus strand of NC_058094.1, from coordinate 157,971,100 downwards.
GACAGAAAGAGAGAAATCACAAGTAGGCAAAGAGGCAGGCAGAGAGAGGAGGGGGGAAGCAGTTTCCATTCTGAGCAGAGAACCCGACGTGGGACTCGATCCCAGGACCCTGGGATCATGACCCGAGCCGAAGGCAGAGGCTTAACCCTCAGAGCCACCCAGGCGCCCCTGTCTTTTGGTTTTGTTGACTGTTTCCTTCGCTGTGCAAAAGCTTTTGATCTTGATGCAGTCCCAATAGTTCATTTTTGCCCTTGCTTCCCTTGCCTTTGGTGATGTTTCAATGAAGAAGTTGCTGTGGCTGAAGTCAAAGAGGTCGCTGCCTGTGTTCTCCCCAAGGATTTTGATGGATTCCTATCCCACATTGAGGTCTTTCATACATTTTGAGTCTATTTTTGTGTGTGGTGGAAGGAAATGGTCCAGTTTCATTCTTCTGTATGTGGATGTCTATTTTCCCAACACGATTTGTTGAAGAGGCTCTCTTTTTCCCATTGTATATTCTTTCTTGCTTTGTCGAAGATTAGGTGACCATAGAGTTGAGGGTCTATTTCTGGGCTCTCTAGTCTGTTCCATTGATCTATGTACCTGTTTTTGTGCTGGTACTGTACTGTCTTGATGATGACAGCTTTGTTATGTAGCTTAAAGTCTGGAATTCTGATGCCACCAACTTTGGCTTTCTTTTTCAACATTCCTCTGGCTATTTGGGGTCTTTTCTGGTTCCATATAAATTTTAGGATTATTTGTCCCATTTCTCTGAAAAACATTGATGGCATTTTGATAGGGATTGCATTAAATGTGTAGATTGCTTTAGGTAGCATAGAAATTTTCACAATATTTATTCTTCCAATCCATGAGCATGGAACGTTTTTCCATTTCTTTGTGTCTTCCTCAATTTCTTTCATGAGTACAGTTTCTTTGCCTCTTTGGTTAGGTTTATTCCTAGGGTATCTTATGGTTTGGGGTGCAATTATAAATGGGATCAACTCCTTAATTTTTCTTTCTTCTGTCTTGCTGTTGGTGTATAGAAGTGCAACTGCTTTCTGAGCATTGGTTTTATATCCTGACACTTTATTGAATTCCTGTATGAGTTCTAACAGTTTTGGAGTAGAATCTTTTGGAATTTCCACATTAAGTATCATATTATCTGCAAAGAGTGAGAGTTTGACTTCTTCTTTGCTGATTCGGATGCCTTTTATGTCTTTTTGTTTTCTGATTGCTGAGGCTGGGACTTCTAGTAGTATGTTGAACAGCAGTGGTGATAGTGGACATCCCTGCTGTGTTCCTGACCTTAGGGGAAAGCTCTCAGTTTTTCTCTATTGAGAATGGTATTCGCTGTGTGTTTTTTATAGATGGCTTGATGATATTGAGGTATGTACCCTCTATCCCTGCACTTTGAAGAGTTTTGATCATGAAAGGATGCTGTGCTTTGTCAAATGCTTTTTCAGCATCTATTGAGAGTATCATATGGTTCTTGTTCTTTCTTTTATTAATATATTGTATCACATTGATTGATTTGCAGATGTTGAACCAACCTTGCAGCCCAGGAATAAATCCCACAGATTGGTTGTGATGAATAATCCTTTTAAGGTACTGTTGGATCCTATTGGCTAGTATTTTGGTGAGAATTTTCACATCCATGTTCATCAAGGGTATTGGTCTGTAATTCTCCTTTTTGGTGGGGTCTTTGTCTGGTTTGGGGATCAAGGTAATGCTGGCCTCATTGAATGAGTTTGGAAGTTTTCCTTCCATTTCTATTTTTTGGAACAGTTTTAGGAGAATAGGTATTAATTCTTCTTTAACTGTTTGGTAGAATTCCCCTGGGAAGCTGTCTGGCCCTGGGCTCTTGTTTGTTGGGAGATTTTTGATGACTGCTTCAATCTCCTTACTGGTTATGGGTCTGTTCAGGTTTTCTATTTCTTCCTGGTTCAGTTGTGGTAGTTTGTATATCTCTAGAAATGCATCTATTTCTGGCAGATTGCCTAATTTGTCGGCAATGTTGCTCATTGTATGTTCTTATAATTGTTTGTATTTCTTTAGTGTTGGTTGTGATCTCTCCTCTTTCATTCATGATTTTATTTATTTGGGTCATTCCTCTTTTCTTTTTGATAAGTCTGACCAGGGGTTTATCAATCTTATTAATTCTTTCAAAGAACCAGCTCCTAGTTTCATTGATTTGTTCTACTGTTCTTTTGGTTTCTATTTCATTTATTTCTGCTCTGATCTTTATGATTTCTCTTCTCCTGCTAGGTTTAGGCTTTCTTTGCTGTTCTTTCTCCAGCTCCTTTAGGTGTAGGGTTAGGTTGTGTACTTGAGACCTTTCTTATTCCTTGAGAAAGGCTTATATTGCTATGTACTTTCCTCTCAGGACCACCTTTGCTTTGTCCCAAAGATTCTAAATAGTTATGTTTTCTTTTTCATCCATTTCCATGAATTTTTCAATTCTTCTTTAATTTCCAAGTTGACCCATTCATTCTTTAGTAGGACACTCTTTTTAGCCTCCATATATTTGAGTTCTTTTCAACTTTCCTCTTGTGATCGAGTTCTAGTTTCAGAGCATTGTGGTCTGGAAATATGCAGGGAATGAACCCAATCTTTTGGTACTGGTTGAGACCTGGTTTGTGACCCAGGATGTGGTCTATTCTGGAAAATGTTCCGTGTGCGCTAGAGAAGAATTTGTATTCTGTTGCTTTGGGATGGAATGTTCTGAATATATATATCTGTGATGTCCATCTGATCCAGTGAGTCATTTAAAGCCTTTATTTCCTTGTTAATCTTTTGCTTAAGTGATCTGTCCATTTCAGTGAGGGGGGTGTTAAAGTCCTCTGCTATTATTGTATTATTGTTGATGTGTTTCTTTGATTTTTTTTATTAATTGGTTTATATAATTGGCTGATCCCATGTTAGGGGCATAGGTATTTATAATTATTAGATCTTCCTGTTGGACAGACCCTTTAAGTATGATATAATGTCCTTCCTCATCTCTTATTATGGTCTTTGGCTTAAAATCTTATTAATCTGATGTAAGGATTGCCACCCCATCTTTCTTTTGATGTCCATTAGCATGGTAAAATTGTTTTCCAGCCCCTCACTTTAAATCTGGAGGTGTCTTTGGGTCTAAAATGAGTTTCTTATTGATAGCATATTGATGGGTTTTGGTTTTTTTGCCCATTCTGATACCCTGTGTTTTTTGACTGGGGCATTTAGCCCATTTACATTCAGGGTAACTATTGAAAGATATGAATTTAGTTCCATTGTATTGCCTGTAAGGTGACTGTTACTGTATATTGTCTCTGTTCCTTTCTGGTCTATTACTTTTAGTCTCTCTCTTTGCTTAGAGGACCCCTTTCAATATTTCCTGTAGGGATGGTTTCATATTTGCAAATTCTTTTAATTTTTGTTTGTCCTGGAAGCTTTTTATCTCTCCTATTTTCAATGACAGCCTAGCTAGATATAGTATTCTTTTTTTATATAGTATTCATTTTATTCATTTCATATTCATATATAGTATTTATTTTTTTCTTGTTTAGTGCTCTGAATATATCATGCCAGTCCATTCTGGACTGCCAGGACTCTGTGGATAAGACTGATGCCAATCTAATACTTCTACCATTGCATGTTATAGACCTCTTGTCCTGAGCTGCTTTCAGGATTTTCTCTTTGTTACCAAGACTTGTAAGTTTTACTATTAGATGACAGGTGTGGACATATTTTTATTGATTTTGTGGTGGTTCTCTGTGTCTCCTGAATTTTGATGCTTGTTCCTTTTGCCATACTGGGGAAATTCTCTATTATAATTTGCTCCAATATACCTTCTGCCCCCCTCTCTCTTTCCTCTTCTTCTGGGATCCCAATTATTCTAATATTGTTTTATCTTATGGTATCACTTATCTCTTGAATTCTCCCCTCATTGTCCAGTAGTTGTTTATCTCTCTTTTGCTCAGCTTCTTCATTCTCCATTATTTGGTCTTCTATATCACTAATTCTCTCTTCTGCCTCATTTATCTTAGCAGTAAGAGCCTCCATTATTTATTGCACCTCATTACTAGCTTTTTTGACTTCAACTTGGTTAGAGTTTAGTTCTTTTATTTCTCCAGAAAGGAATTCTTTACTATCTTCCGTGCCTTTTTTGAGCCTAGCTAGCACTTTGGTAATTGTCATTCTTTTTTTTTTTTTTTTAAGATTTTATTTATTCACTTTACAGACAGAGATCACAAGTAGGCAGAGAGGCAGACAGAGAGAGAGGAAGGGAAGCAGGCTCCCTGCTGAGCAGAGAGCCTGACACGGGCCTCGATCCCAGGACCCTGAGATCCTGACCTGAGCCGAAGGCAGAGGCTCTAACCTACTGAGCCACCCAGGCACCCTGATACTCGTCATTATGAACTCTAGTTCTGACATTTAACAAATGACCATATTGATTAGGTACCTAACCATCACTACTGCCTCTAGTTCTTTTTTTTTTTTTTAATGAGGAGTTTTTCTACCTTGTCATTTTATCCAGATAAGAATATATAAATGATAGAGTAAAATACTAAAAGGGGAGCAAAGACCTGAGAAAAATACACGCTAACCAAGTCAGAAGAGACCCGAAACCAGGGGGAGAAGAAAGGGGGGAAAAAAAAAAAATATATATATATATATATATATATATATATTTATACATATTAGATTAGTGAATAGAACAGGGCCACCCACTTATGGGTGTATTCTGGTTTCTTAGAAGAAACTACCTCCCAAAATTTTAAAGAAAGAAAAACTTAAATATATAAAAAAATAAGGGTAAACATGATGAAGGATTGGAATATGACTGTAAAGATGGAAATTTAAAAAGATTCTAAAAAAGGAATTGATAAGAGAAGTTGATTGGAAAAAGAAGAAAAAGAGGAGAGAATGTGATCAGGCTGGAGCTAGATTTAGGATATATTTTGATCTATTTGAAGAAAATATATCCCAAAATTTTAAAGAAAAAAAAAACTATATGTATACAAAAAACAAGATTAAATACAATGAAGGGATAAAATATAACTATAACAATGAAAATTTAAAAATATTTTGAAAAGGGTATTGATAAGATAAAATAGTTTAAAAATGTTAAAGAGGAAAGAGGAAAAGTTAAAAAAAAATAGAATAAGAAAAAAATAAAATTAAAAAAATTTAACTTTGCAAGACTAAATGGTCATGGAGAGAAAACCATGAGTTCTGTGTGTTGCTTTCCCCAGCTCTGGAGTTCTACAGTTCTGGTTGATCAGTGAACTTGGTCTTGGCTGGATGTTTTTGCTGATCTTCTGGGGGAGGGGCCTGTTGCAATGATTCTCAAATGTCTTTGCCCTAGGTGAAATTGCGCCGCCCTTAACGGGGGCCGGCTAAGTAATCTGCTTGCGTTTGTTCTCGAGAACTTTTGTTCCCTGAATGCTTTCCATAGATCTTTGGAGGACGGGAATGAAAATGGCAGCCTCCCAGTCTCCGGCCTAGAGGAGGCGAGAGCTTGGGGCCATACTCCTCAGTGCACCCTCAGAGAAAAGCAGTTAATCCCTCCTGTCTCCTGGGTCTCCAGCTGCACCTGGAGCTCACTCAGCCTGTGACTGAGCATTTCTGTCTCTGGTGCACAGCCACAATTGGAGTCTCCAAACCCAGCAGATTTCTGCCATGAGCTCCTGCGCCACTCCTTCCAGAGAAGGAAGGAGGGGGTCTCTATGGATCTGCCACTTGTGGGGTCCCTGCTTGAAGAGCAGTGGCCTGACTATCCCTTGGATCACAGCTCAACGTAAGCCCAAGCTGAGAGCCCCCACCTTGGCTCTGTCTCTGTAGCCAGCTTTCCCCTCTGGGAAGAAGAGCTTTGGGAGCTCTACTGCACTCAGGCATCCCTGATCTTTCTGTGACCCCATGTCCTGAGATGACACTGTCCCTCTGACGGCTCCACACCTGCTTAGCCTCTCAAACGACATCCCTCAGTGAAGCAGACTTCTAAAAGTTCGGTTTTTGTGCTCTGCTGCTCCATAGCTTGCCAGGAGCCAATCCCTTCTCGCATAGTTTATCTTCCCATGGCTTTGGATTCACTTTTCTGAATGTCCTACCTTCCCAAAAGAGGTCAATTTTCTGTTCCTAGAACTGTTGCTCTTCTATCTCTGCTGAGTTTATAGGTATTTGATAACTATCTAGCTGAACTCTTGCGACCTAAGGCTATTTTAGTTTCCTAATACTCCCATCTTGCTTCCTCGGCTCCAAAGATTTTATTTTTAAGTAATCTCTGCCCCCAACATAGGGCTTGAACTTATAAGATCAAGAGTTGCATGCTCTACTGACAGAACCAGCCAGGCTCCTCTAAAAATGTGTATTTTTTTAGAAAATGATAAAAAGTTAAGTGTAAGCAGATTTGATTCTGGATCTCATGGATGACCACCTTATAACTGAGTATAGTCATGCAATTTCCAAGTCCATGTTTTCTGCATTTATTATTGCATTAGCATCTAGCAATATCACCCTGTCAAACCTTAGTGGGAGAACTCTCACAGCTGATGAAAAAAGGACAAAAACCCCAATTATAAAATGGATGAAGGATTTCAATATATATTTCTCCAAAGAAGATATGCAAATGGCCAAATAAGACCATAGAAAGATGCTCCACATCACTAGTCCTTAGAGAAATACAAATCAAAAGAGATATCATTTCACATCCACTAGGATGGGTATCATAAAAAAAAGTCAGTATCACAATATCAAGTGTTGGTGAGGAAGTGGAGAATTTAGAACCCTCTTACATTGCTGGGGGAAATGTAAAATGGTACAGTTATTTTGGAAAACAGTTTGACAACTCCACTTTTTGGTATAGAAAACATGTCTATAGAAACACTTGCATGAGGGGTACCTGGGTCCCTCAGTCCGTTAAACATCTGCCTTTGGCTCAGGTCATGATCCCACAGTCCTGGGATCAAGTCCCGCATTGGGCTCCCTGCTCGGCGGAGAGCCTGCTTCTCCTATTTCCACTGCCTGCCATTCCACCTGCTTGTGCTCTCTCTCTGTCAAATAAATAAATAAAATCTTAAAAAAAAACAAACTTGCACACAAATATTTATTTCAGCATTATTTATAATGCTCAAAAGTAGGAACAACACAATGTCTATTAGTTCTATAAATTAAGGAATGTATAAATGAAAGGTAGTATATCCATATAAGGAGTGTGATTCAACTGTTATTATAAAAAGGAATGAAGTACTGATACAGACAACATGGATGAATCTTGGAAAAAGTATGCTAAATGAAAGCTGCCAGACACAGAAGCCCAACTGTTTTATGATTCTATTATATAAGATGTCCAGAATAGGCAAATCCATACAAACTGAAAATAAATTAGCAGTTTCTAAACTTCTGCTTGGTCAGAGCGGGAATGGGGAATTACTGCTTAGTGAGTGAGGGTTTCTTTTTGAAGTGATGAAAATACACCACAATTAAATAGTAGTGATGGTTGTACAGCTGTGAGAATATACTAAAAACTACTGGATTGTACACTTTATGAGACTGATCCGCTGCCTACTGCACTACGGAGGCACATTGGAGTGTACACTTTATTTTATTTATTTATTTTTTAAAAGATTTTATTTATTTATTTGACAGACAGAGATCACAGTAGGCAGAGAGAGAGAAGGAAGCAGGCTCCCCGCTGAGCAGAGAGCCCGATGTGGGGCTTGATCCCAGGACCCTGAGATCATGACCTGAGCTGAAGGCAGAGGCTTTAATCCACTGAGCCACCCAGGTGCCCCAGATTGTACACTTTAAAAGAGAGGACTTTATGGTATGTGAATTATATGTCAACAATAAAGAAAACAGAGTAATCAGGGATTGTCTCAAAAGAAAAAAAAAAACCCAAACCCAAACCTCAATGAATGAGTAAATGTAGACAATTTCTAACAAGCACCCCCTTCAAGTGAAGCCCAAATAATGTTAATCTGTGCACTGCCGTGGTGTATTTCTCAGTTGTCAGAAGAAAAATAAGTAATGGGAAAAATTAGTCACTTTTCAGCTTATTTTCATGCAAGTATGTTAAAACCTAAAATTCTATAATGTTACTGTCAGTACCATGCCCACATTACAAAGAGTAATTTAATTCCCATCAAATAATATTGTTCTTCATATTCACTTAGTTATCTTTGAGCTTTCAGTGAAACCCACTTTTCCCACTTACCAGCTGTGAAACATGGGACACATTGCTCAGTCTGCGGCTGACTGTTACCTCAGTCTCAATTTGCTCATCTAGTAACGTGTATATTAATAGTGTGCACTTAATATTGGTTGTTGTGAATATTAGATGAGTCAGTATATGTAAAGAGCCTAGTACTTATTAACTAGGATAAATGCTGGGTATTACTAAACAATTTGCAATTTGTTTTATTTTATCGTTGTGTACATCCTCTAAGCATAAGAAATTTATACCAAGTTTTATGTTTGAATATATTCTTATACTTTTAATAAAAAGCTTAAGTCAACAATATGGCTATTGAGGGCTTTTCCTCCCTTCTTTTTTCTTTAAAAAGATTTCATACTTCAAATTTGGAGAACACTGGTCTAGGATAAACTTTAGCATTTTTTCTCTCCATACTTTACCCGCTAGTCTTCCCTATCTTGGTTATTGCTTTTTATTTATTTTTATTTTTAAACAAAGATTTTATTTATTTATTCATTCATTCATTCATTTAAAGCACACAAGCGGGAGAAGGAACAGAGGGAGAGAGAGAATCTCAAGCAGAGATTCTGTGTTGAGCACAAAACCCAACATTGGGCTCAATTTCACAACCCTGAGATCTTGACCTCAACCAAAATCAAGAGTCATTCCTTAACTGACTGAGCCACCCAGGTTCCCCACAGCTTTTTAAGTCTTAAAATTTGTAAAGGATCAACTATACCCACGTCCAGTTGCCTTGTTCATAACTTAGTGTTTTGATTATAATACTACCGGGTAAATGAAAATGTCAGCATGTTGCAGTGCAAATTTGTGGACCAGAAGTTAGAATGTCTTCAGTGATTTATGTGAACTTTTGGTAAGTTGCTTAACCACTCTAGGTGTTAGGTAGACTGTTGAAAATAAAGACTGATCCTCAAATCTCTTCAAGGTCTCAAATTCTATGACATTTTCAGTACCAACTACTGTTTTGTGATAAGTTGTCATGCACACCTAGTACTTAATACAGGGATGTGCCTTTCAAAGTGCCTGACATTCTTGTGGTATCACCCAGTTGGGAGCTGATGGGTGCTCGGCCCTATTCTCATTCTTTGGTATCAGTTTGAATACACAGGTAAATTCCTCAACGTAGCAGAAGGGAAAATGGTCACAAGTAGGGACTATATGGATTATCTAAAGATTGAAAAATTAACTGGAAAATTCACATTTGGCTGCACAGTAATTAAAGAATCATTCCTGATTTTTTTCTATCTTTTTTTAATCCATCATATTCTTTTGATGTCATTTTGGGTACCATCTTTACATGCTGCTGTGTAAAATGTTATAGAAAGCCCTTGTGGTAGCTCGTCTCCAAAGATGGCCTCCCAGTGAATTACACCTTCCAGTGTTCATGCCTTGGCATAGTCTTTCCCCACACTGAATCTGGGCTGGCTCCACATAACAAATAGACCTCAGAAGCGGTGATGCTTTGTGATTTCTAAGCATAGAACACAAGAAGCCTTGTAGCTTCCCCCTGGTCTCTTAGAACTCTTGTTCGGGGGAATCAAGTAGCCATTTGAAATTTACCTTGAGACCACCATGCTATGAGGAAACCCAACCCAGACTCAAAGAGAGCCCATGTGCAGAGATTCATGCCTGACCAGACCACCTATTTGAAGTGTAAATCACAATTTTTTCTTAAAGATTTTTAAAATTTATTTGACACAGAGAGAGAAAGCACAAGCAGGGGGAGCAGTAGCGGCAGGAGAGGGAGAAGTGGGCTCCCCGCTAAGCAGAGATCCTGACACTGGGCTTAATCCCAGGACTTTGGGTTCATGACCTGAGCTGAAGACAGACGCTTTACCAACTGAGGCACCCAGGTGCCCTGAGGTGTAAATCATATGAGTGAAGAAACTATCTTGGATGTCCAACATAAACCTTCCGATGACATCAACCCCGGCTATCATGTGATGACAAAAGCCTGAAAGACTCCAAATGACAATCACCAAGATGAGGTCAGTGAACTCACAGAACTGTGAAAGGTAGTCAGTTGTTGTTTTAAACTGTCAATATTGGGGCAATGTGTTATGCAGGGGTGGATAAACTTGTTTATGGACCAAAATATGTTTACTTTCTTTTTCAATTAATAATACCTATTTCCTGAATCTCTCATAAAAGCTTTAAAAATACAGCCATTAACAGGGGCACCTGGGTGGCTCAGTGGGTTAAGCCTCTGCCTTCGGCTCAGGACATGATCTCAGGTCCTGGCATCGAGCCCCGCATCGAGCCCCGCATCGAGCCCCACATGGAGCCCCACATCAAGCCCCGCATCAGGCTCTCTGCTCAGCAGGGAGCCTGCTTCCTCCCCCCCCATCCCGCCTGCTTCTCTGCCTACTTGTGATCTGCATGTCAAATAAATGAATAAAATCTTAAAAAAAAAAAATACAGCCATTAACATTTTTCTTTCCAGGAGACCATTTCCTTTTTTGTTTTATTATTTAAAAAAAAAAAAAAAAAGTCACAGAGGGGCACCTGGGTGGCTCAGTCATTAAGGGACTGCCTTTGGCTCAGGTCATGATCCCAGGGTCCTGGGATGGAGCCCCAAATTGGGCTTCCTGCTCAGCAGGGACCCTGCTTCTCCTTCCCCCTCTGCCACTCCCCCTGCTTGTGTTCCCTTTCTTGCTGTCTCTGAGTCAAATAAATAAATAAGTAAATATCTTTAAAAAAAAAAAAAGTCACAAAGACATTATTTCATGTCATTTCATCATTTTTTAAATGCCTGGTTTAAGATGTAGTTTCCAGGAATAGCTGAATCATCTCCAACATTACAAATCCTGTTGCTAATACCCATGAAAGAAATCAGCTTTAAGACACAAAACCCAAGGGGCGCCTGGGTGGCTCAGTCCCTTAAGCGGTTAAGCGGCTAAGCTTCTGCCTTTGGCTCAGGTCATGATCTCAGGGTCCTGCAATAGAACTCCCTGCTCAGTGGGAAGTCTGCTTCTTCCTCTCCTTCTGCCTCTCCCCTCTGCTCACTTGTGCACTCTCTCTCTCACTCTCTCTCTCAAATAAATAAATAAATAAGATTAAAAAAAACAAACACACCCAGTGCTAGTTCTATAAACATAATGTTTGACACTATGACTGTAAAGGGATTAGAGAAAATTAGAAAAGGAACAGATATAAAATAGGAGTCTATTTTAATCAATTTTATTATTTCTAAAGTTATATTTAACCTATTTGATTTATTTTAAAACACATTTAAGTAAAATTGAAATGTTCTACAAAATGGTAAAATTTTATGACTCTAAATCCAACTATCTCTAAAAAAGATATTACCACTCAATTTTATACAAATGTTATCAAAACTGATCATAACATTTATAAGTAAAGATTATTTTATACTTAATTTCTTACCTACTCCAAAATAAGTTCTGTTTAGGTCAAAAGGTTAAAATTTAAGTCATATGATAAAGACTAAGATTAAAAAAAATCGAATAAAACCACGGGGAATATTTTTAGTCATATTTCTAGTGGGGAAAGGACTTTTAAAGTTTGAATAAATGGAAGCAATCCCAAAATAAGGACAAAAATAAGGATAAAGGTAAGGAATTAAAGTTTTAACCAAATAAAAGTTAAAGGTCTATGTGTTTTAAAAGCATAAACTGAGGGGAAGTATTTCCTGTAAACTTAACAAAAGATTAACGTCAAATATTTAAATAGCTCACATAAATTCAGAAGAGAAGCAAAACTCAGGCTCCAAAAAGTGTGCAAAAGAATTAAATGGACATTTTAATAAAGAAGATATAAAATTGTTAATAAACAGAGACAGTGGGAAAGATTCCATCTACAGGCTCTCTGTAATCTCCTTATTCTTTTCCTGTGGGTTAATTTTGAGCAGGATGAGTATTAAGCAAATCACCAAATCTTTTACCACTTAAAAGAGCTCTTTAAAATTTGCAGGGAATCTTTGTGAAGGCAAAAAGTAAGAATTAGGCCATTGGTTTAAAAATGCTAGGGACAACATTTCTTTTGTTCTAATCTTTATTATGAAATTATATCATGGAGGAGTTCCCAGGCTTTCTAATCTTCTATGTATATACTGGGCCTTTTTATCTTCCTAGGTTGTTTTACTGTAGTAAATACAGTGTAGTAAATTTGCTGCTGGAAATACACCCATTTTTGGGTGTCATTACTGTTTTGAGGCTATATTTTTCAGGATTATGTCATTTAGTTAAGACATAAATTACATAAATTAATCCTATTCCAGGTGTATTCATTTAATTAAGAAGGCTTGTGTTTTATTTTAAAACAGTAACTAATAACTTTTACTTTGCGTGTTTTTTTCCAAACTATTAATTTATTCTACAAATATTTATTGAGTGTTCTGTGTGTGCTACTCTAAGGGGCTGGGACATGACAAGCAAAACAGATTTCTGTTTTCCTGAAACACGTTGGTACTTGGGGCTGTTAATCCAGTGTGTGATAATGCACTGTTCAAAGACACCTGGCTAAGGGGTGCCTGGTCGGCTCAGTTGGTTAAGCCACTGCCTTTGGCAAAGGGCATGATCCCAGGGTTCTGGGATGAGCACTGAGTTGGGCTCCCTGCTCAGTAGGGGATGTGACTTTCCCCCTGTCCCTTTCCCTTGCTTGTGCTCTCTGTTTCTCTCAAATAAATAAATAAAATCTTAGGAAAAAAAAAAAAAAAGAGGATACCTGGCTGAGCCCTTGAATGGGCAAAAGGCAGAGGAGGGGAGTAAGTAAAATTTTCATTTGCACCAATGTGTTAAAAGCGAGACCCTAATTATACTGGGAGAAAAATGGAAAATAAGATACAAAAAGTCATGTCTGCTGATAGTAAGAGCCATAGGAAAAACAAAATAAGAAAGGGAAATACGGATTGTGGTCAAGAAGGTCTCCAAGGCAACATTATAATAGTGAAAGAGATGAGTAAGAAAGCCATCCAGCCAGCAAGGGAAAAGTGTCCCAACAAGGGGAAATCAAGTGGAAAGACCCTGAGGACTGACACAGGAGCCATGTCCTGAGAGTGGGCCTGCGAGGCTAGAGCATACTGAATGAAATCAGCAGTGGGAGGTGAGGTCAGAGATCTCCAACAGAGGGTGGGATGTGGGGATGTGGGTGGACTTAGACCATGTAGGTCTTTAAAGGCTAATGAAAGAAACTTAGTTTTTATGAGGAGTGAGGTGAGAAAGCTTGGACTATTTTAACGTACTAACTGTGGCTACCATGTTGCAAATTGACTAAAGGGAGACAAGGATGGAAGTTGGGAAACCAGATGGGGGTTATTGTCATAATCCAGGCGAGAGGTGTTGTTGGTACAGACAGTGATAGGAGAGGAGCTGGGAGAATTGTAGGATTCTTGGTAAAGCAAAAGAATTTGATTGCAGATTGGATGTGGGGTCTGAAAGAAGAAAGAGGTCTAGGATAATGCCAAGGATCTAGGCCTAATCAACAGGATCAACAGAGTCACCATTCAGTGACAAGGTGGCGGACTGTGTCTAGATCAGATTAGGAAGGGTACAAGATCAGGAGTTCAGTCTGGGAGTGTTACAAGAGGGAGGTCTGGCCTAGAGATATTAACTTGGTAGTTATTGGCAGACAAAATATTTAAACCACGATGTCACTGATGGAGTAAGTGTTGTTAAAAAAGAAAAGACTTCCAAGGATTGAGCTTTAGCACATTCCAATGTTTGGTGGTGAGAAAGATAAGGAGTAAAGGACAAAGGAATTAAGATGCCACTAATGAGGTCAGAGAACAAGGGGGACAGCTGAATGTCTTGGAAGCCAAGTGGACAGAATAGTTCAAGGAAGGGGGAATACTCTGCTGTGTCAAATACATTTGTATAATCAAGTAGGATGAGAAATGAGAACAAGATTTAAAACATGATGTCAAAGGTAACTCAGCTCATGGTAATTGGTTCAGAGAATGGGAGAACAGAATCTAGAGGCAACAAGTATGCACAACTCTTTTTTTTTTAAGATTTTATTTATTTTTTTGACAGAGAAAGATCACAGGTAGGCAGAGATGCAGGCAGAGAGAGAAAGAAACAGGCTCCCTGCTGAGCAAAGAGCCCGATGTGGGGTTTGATCCCAGGACCTCAAGATCATGACCTGAACTGAAGGCAGTGGCTTAACCCACTGGGCCACCCAGGCGCCCCAGTATACACAACTCTTAAGAGTTTTGCTGTGAAATGAAGAAGAGAAGTGGAATAGGAGCTGGAGGAGGACAATATTCCAGAAACAGGAATATTTTAAGATGGGAAAAGAAATCATGCATACGATTATGGGAAAGATCCTAGAAAGAGCAGAAGATGGATGATATAGGACAGAGTGGAGAATTGCCAGAGCAAAGTTACTGAGAAGGCAAGAAGGGAGGGGATTCAGTCTGTACATGATGGGGCTGGTCTTTGCTCGGAGAATGAACAGTTTATACCAGGTAGAAGAAAAGGCCAATAGATGGGTTCAGATGCATGGAAGTGACTAGAAGCCACGGAAGGCTTGTAGAGGTTCTCTGCTTATTTTTCTCAGTACAGTAGGAAGCAAGATTGTCTGCTGAGAATGAGAATGAGGGAGAAGAGAAATTTGAGGAAAAAGGAAAAGCCATGAAAAATGGACAAATAGAAAATACATGATAAGAAGCACAATGAAATTTGAGTCTACCAGTTATCACCACAGCTTTGAATGGGAGAAACTTTGCAGTCAAAGAGCAGAACTTTCAGACTGTATTGAAACAAATATTTATGCAAGAGTCAGGTGTAAAACACAAGGACATAGAAAAATTAAAAATCAAGGATCTAAAACAGGTACTAGGCAAATATCAAATAAGGAAGACATGATCTAAGTATATTACTACCAGACAAAATCACTTTAAAGAGGGTTATTACACATGATAAACATTCAGCTCACCAAGAATATAACTCTAAATTTGCATGCCTCCAATACATAGTTTCAAAGCATAATATCACAGAACTACAAGCATACTTTTAAAAACTACCACCACAGTAAGAGATTTAACACATTTTAACACATTTTTTTTAATTTAGAAATTGAGTCTTTAATTGAAATCTTTCAATAAAGTAAAAACATAAGCTACAAACAAACAAAATCAGACCTCAGAGGCTTTAGTGGTGAGTTAGTCAAACATTCAAAGAACAGACCAAATCAATATAACACTAAGTCTTGCAGAAAACAGAATGAGAAAGAGTGTTCCTCAATTCATTATGAGGTACACACAACCTGGGAGGCAAAATTAGACAACAATAGTACAATTTTGTTTTTGAACATAAATGCAAAAATAAAAATTTAACAAGCTGAATCTAACAGATTAAAAATTGTAATACATTATGGTTAAGTTCATTATAAGAAAGTTAGATGATTTAATATTAGCAAATATATTCTGTAATTCATTATAGTAACAATTTAAGGGAGATAATCTACATCTCAAGGGATACAGAGAAAACACCCTGCATGTCTCTATTCATGAAAAAACTCTTAGCAAACATATAATACAAGGGAATTTTCTTTAACCCACTGAGCCACCCAGGCGCCCCTAATACAAGGGAATTTTCTTAACCTGCCATCAAGTCTGCACAAAAACCCTACAGCACTTCCCAATGTAATGGGGAAAGCATGTCCTTCAATGAAGAACAAGACATAGATGTCTTCTGTTACCATCACTGTTCAATCCTGTTGAACCTATAGTCCTAGATCCTGTAGTAAGGAAGGAAGAAAAAAAATAAAAGGTATAATGATTAAAAAGGAGGAAACAGAATTGTCATTATTCACAGAAGAACTGACTTTATATAGAAATCCCAAGTTCAAAGATAAATTACAAGATTTAATAAGAGAGTTTAGCAAGGTTGTTAAATAAAAACATTGCTATACAAAAGGCAAGTGCGTATGTCTACAGCAGCAACGAGCAGGTAAAATAATGCGATTAGGGCAGATACCTCTGTCATAGCAATCTTACCATCCAGGACCTACTGATAGAGCTAACAAAAGATATGGAGACTCTTTTTAGAGAAAATCACAAGGCACATTGAGAAAATATTAAAGAATATCTAAGTGACTATAAAGGTCTTCCATAATCTTGGGTAGAAAGACTGACTCAGTATTGTGAAAATGCAGTTCTGCCCAAATCTATCTATAGAGTCATTGTGATTCCAGTGGGTGTCCTGTCAGGGTTTTTCATGGAACTAGACACGTTAATTTTAAAATTGTTACAGAAGAGCAAGAGGTCAAGAATAGTTATGAAATTCCCAGAAAAGAGGAATATAAGATGGTTTGCGCTTCCAGATACAAGGCTAATATAAAGCTGTGAAAATTGTTTAACGCAGGGTTAAATAAACAGGTCAAGGGAATAGAAAAGACAACATTAAAACTGACCCAGGCACAGAGGAAAAAAAACAAAAACATGATTTATGACAGAGCAGGTCTTGTATGTCAGTGGGAAGGAAGGGCTCTTGTTTCTATTAACTTACAAAAAACCATTTTGTGGGAAAAAAAAGAAGTTGTACTTTAGCCCACAAAAATCAGCTCTAGAGGGGGCGCCTGGGTGACTCAGTGGGTCAAAGCCTCTGCCTTCGGCTCAGGTCATGATTCCAGGGTAGGGCTTTCTGCTCAGCAGAGAGCCTGCTTCCTCCTCTCTCTCTGCTTGCTGCTCTGTGACCTCCATCTTTCAAATAAATAAATAAAATCTTTAAAAAAAATCAGTTCTAGGAAAACAGAACTTACTACAAAATGAAAACTTGAAAACCCAGGAAAATATCTTTACATAGGAAAACACAGGGGACGCCTGGGTAGCTCAGTGGGTTAAGCCGCTGCCTTCGGCTCAGGTCATGGTCTCAGGGTCCTGGAATCGAGCCTTGCATCCGGCTCTCTGCTCAGCAGGGAGCCTGCTTCCTCCTCTCTCTCTGCCTGCCTCTCTGCCTACTTGTGATCTCTTTCTGTCAAATAAATAAATAAAATCTTTAAAAAAAAAAAAAGAAAACACAGGAAAATGTGACCTTTCAGTAGGCTAGATCAATTAAATAAAATGCACATACAAGAATGTGAAACAAAAGAGGAAAAGATCCATCCTTTTGATGCAAAAATTGATCAAAAGAACCATAAAAGGACTGAAAATTACTAGTCACGTTGTAAAAACACACATGCTACACATATAAGCAAATCATTAGCGTCCAAAAATACTGTACAAATTTTTAAGAGCAACAGCAATCCAAAAGAAAAATGGTCAAAAATGTATGCATAGTACTCAACCTAGCAGCACTATTCCTGTTACCTCCCTCAAATACTTTTGTCTCAGAACCTCTTTGTACTCTTAAATATTATTGAAGAACCTCTAAAAGTTTTGTTTCTGTGGGTCATGTATGTCAATATTTATCAAATTAAAATTGAGAAATTAAAAAATGTATTTTTTAATATAAGTAAGCTACAAAAAGTCATGTCTCCCCCCCCCCCAATTTTTTATTTAAATTCTAGTTAGTTAACACATAATGCAATATTGGTTTCAGGGGTAGAATTTAGTGATTCCTCACCTGCATACAACACCCAGGGCTCATCACAGCAAGTGCCTCCCTTAATCCCCATCCCCCATTTAGCCCAACCCACCCCCAACCCACCTCCCTCTGTCAACCCTCAGTTTGTTCTCTTGTATATATAGTTAAGAGTCTGTTTTCTGTGGAAAGAACTAAGATGCCCTTCAACCGATGAATGGATAAGGAAGATGTGGTCCATATACACTATGGAGTATTATGCCTCCATCAGAAAGGATGAATACCCAACTTTTGTAGCAACATGGATGTGACTGGAAGAGATTATGCTGAGTGAAAGAAGTCAAGCAGAGGGAGTCAATTATCATATGGTTTCACTTATTTGTGGAGCATAACAAATAACATGGAGGACATGGGGAGATGGAGAGGAGAACAGAGTTGAGGGCAATTGGAAGGGGAGGTGAACCATGAGAGACTATGGACTCTGAAAAACAACCTGAGGGTTTTGAAGGGGCGGAGGGTGGGAGGTTGGGGGAACCAGGTGGTGGATATTAGGGAGGGCATGTATTGCATGGAGCACTGGGTGTGGTGCAAAAACAATGAATACTGATACGCTGAAAAGAAATTAAAAAAAAAAGTCTGTTTTCTGGTTTGCCTCTTTTTATTTCCCCATGTGTGTTCATCTGTTTTGTTTGTTAAGTTCCACAGGCATGAAATCATATGGTTATTTTTCTTTCTCTGACTGACTTCTTTCACTTAGTGTAATACCCTCTAGTTCCATCCATGTTGTTGCAAAATAACAATACTAGACAAATTACATGTTAGCATAAATAACAGATCTTGAAAAATAACCATATTTTCCAAAACAAAGCATGAGAAAAGCGGCATGGTTTTATATATTTTGAAAATTTCTTTGATGCCTGACTTAATAGGCAACTGGATTGTTACTTGTTTCTGTGTTCAGTCTATGTTCAATCTTTGCAGTATCAAAGATCATGTAGCCTCTGGAGAACTCCACTGTTCACTTGTAAGAGAATGAAAGTAAAAAAGTAAAACAATATCTTAGTATTATTATTATTTTTTTAAAGATTTTATTTATTTATTTGACAGACAGAGATCACAAGGAGGCAGAGAGACAGGCAGAGAGAGAGGAGAAAGCAGGCTCCCTGCTGAGCAGAGAGCCTGACGTGGGGCTTGATCTCAGGACCCTGGGATCATGACCTGAGCCGAAGGCAGAGGCTTTAACCCACTGAGCCACCCAGGTGCCCCCGATATCTTAGTATTATTTTGAAAGTGGTTTTGTATAGGGGTATATACATTGGAGCTAAGATGATAAAGGAAAACAAGGGAATGATTAACCAAAAAATTCAGGTTGGTGTCTATCTCTGAGGGTGGGAGTGGGGAGCCAGCTATAATAAGGAAGGGCACTCGGGGAGCTTCTGAGACAATATTTTATTTCTTAAGTGGGATGTCTGCCACATGAGTGTTCATAATCATTATTATTATTATTTTTTAAGATTTTATTTGAGAGAGAGAGAACATGAGCACTGCTGGTAGGGGTGGGGTGGGAAGGGCGGGGGAAAGGGAGAAGCAGACTTCCCAATGAATAGGGACCCCTGATTCAGGGCTCAATCTCAAGACCTATAGATCATGACCCATAGAGCTGAAGGCAGACGCTTAACCAACTAAGCCACCCAGGGAAGAGGTCATTTTCCTTCAGAGCACATAGACTCCATTGGGAAAGGTTGAATGCCAAAAGTTTGGATGCCAAAAAGAATTACTGGAAAAGAAATTTAAGCAGGAAAAATTAGAATGTGTAGAGCCACAAAATATAAAATAGGTGTGATAAATATTTTAGTTAGTATTTCTCGTCTTACACCAACTTTTAAAATCCTTGTTTTTCCTGTTTGACTTTTGCTAACCTAAATTTCTAGCTGTAACGAACCTATTAAGAAGCATAATGATTTTATTAAATCCCTCAATTATTTTGTATCCATAACATTCTAACCTATGCTTTAACTTTTGGCTGAAAAGAGATTAGGATTCAGTAGGAAGCACTCTTCTTAAGTGGGATGGCATTCTGACTGAGAAGTACTGTTAAAAACTTCTTGAAATAGTGACTTCTGTACCTGTGTATTCCGATGTTTCCACAGGTCATTCTTAGAATCATAGTGACTCTTAATGTAATTGCACTTTCCATGTTATCTTATCATTTACTTTAATATTTTATCTTTTTCTAATTGTTAAAATGTTGTAATAGACAACTTTCCCAAGCTATTATTATCACAGCTTATCATTTTAAGGAATTATGAAATTATTTCAGTAATTGGAAATTTCTCTTTTAAGTCCAGAAGTTCTTAAAAAAATTATGCTTGATAGTCATCTCTTGAACTGTAGTAAACATATTAAGTGCTATGTAATTTTACATTTTCTTCATGATGCAAGGTCATTAGGAATGTAAATTACTTTGTTATAATTACAATAATTTTAGACGCAAGTAGCTGTTTGTTTTATACTTAAGGGGACCATGCTATCAAGTGAGTGTAAATTTTCATGTTTTTTTAATCTCTATTCTCAACATGAGTTTTAATTTTCTGATGTTAATACATTAATGCACCCAGCAGTAAAACTCCTCTAAGTTGTTGTTGTTGTTTTAAATATTTTATTTATTTATTTATTTGATGGAGAGAGAGAGAGAGAGAGAGAGAGCACAAGCAAGGGGAGTGGCATGCAGAGGGAGAGGGAGAAACAGACTCTGCTCTGGGCAAGAGTCCAATGCAGGTCTCGATCCCAGGACGCTCGGATCATTACTTGAGCTAAAGGCAGATACTTAGCTAATTGAGCCACCCGGGCACACTTCCTTTAAGCTGTATCCAAAGTGCTATGAACAGATAAGACTTTGATATAACCATGTCAAAAGTATCTGTAAATAGGTTTTTTTTTTTTTTTAAGATTTTATTTATTTATTTGACAGAGAGAGACAGCACAAGCAGGGGGAGCGGCAGGCAGAGAGAGAGGGAGAAGCAGGCTCCCTACTGAGCAGAGAGCCCAATGCTGGGCTTGATCCCAGGACCCTGAGATCATGACCTGAGCCGAAGGCAGAGGCTTAACCCACTGAGCCACCCAGGTGCCCCTGTAAATAGGTTTTGAATAAAGTTCTCCCAAAAAACAATGTATTTGTGTTTTAGAGCAAAGATTTTTGATACATCCCTTTTATATCACAGAGCTTTTAAATTTTCCTTTAAATTTTCATTCTTACCAAGTTTCCAGGTATATATTACAGAGTTTAAACGTCCAAGAAATTTTTCTAGGGCATGAATATGGATAGTTTTATAACCAGGAAAAAGCACTAAATGTGAATGAAAGTGCTAAATTATTTCAGTTACATAAAATTATTACTTTTTATGGTCCAAACCCTATAATGTTGGAATCTATGCTTCCTACTCATCATGCAGACTCTGACATTTATTAATTTTTTCTAACCTCTCTGTGATTTTTATTAAAAAAGATTCTGTTTTTAGTTATTTCTTTTTCTCTAAAATTATTTCAGTGATTTAATTATTTCTCACTTTGATATATATATATATATTTAAAGATTTTATTTATTTATTTGACAGACAGAGATCACAAGTAGGTAGAGAGGCAGGCAGAGAGAGGAGGAAGCAGGCTCCCCGCTGAGCAGAGAGCCTGATGCGGGCCTCTATCCCAGGGCCCTGGGACCATGACCTGAGCCAAAGACAGAGGCTTTAACCCACTGAGCTACCCAGGCGCCCCCTCACTTTGATATTGAAACACTATTTTGCAGGTGCTCCAAAACTTTCAATAATTTCCATTGTCTATAGGATAAACATAGACCATCAGAACTTCTCTGGCATCCTTCCAAATTCCCTAGCTTCTTTTACTTATTATGCCCTTGTGTAAGCTCTCTTTTTACATCTTCTTGGCCTCATTTGCAGTTCTATCCACTGGTGAGACTCTACTAAATGACCTACCTCTACTGATGATTCACTAGATTGATCCCTTTCCTTTATGAAATCTCTCTTGAGTTCTCCCAGCCCACACAAAATTCTCTTCTCCTCTACTTATGTATGGCATTTATCCTATCACTGATGTAGACCATGCTCGTTATTTGGTATTGCTTCTCTTTCTGGAGTGAGCTTTGGATGACTTTGTAAATCATCAACACCTAACACAGTGTTTGGTGTAATACCTAGAAGAGTGTTTTGTCTTTTTTTTTCTTTAAGATTTATTTATTTATTTGACCTGAGCCAAAGGCAGATGCTTAACCAGCTGAACCACCCAGGTACCCCAAGAGTGTCTTGTCTTCTTGTTAGACACTTACTTGGTAAGGATGAAATGAAGAGTGGGTTCACGGCATTTAGAGTATGTGCCAAAAGTCTACCTGGGAGAGCTCTTGTCCTTTCATGATGAAGGAGTGCCCGTTTTCTTTTGGTGAGGCATCCTTGGATCCAGGATGCTGTGAGTACATGTTTCTATGGGAAAAGCAAAATAGAGACTGCAAGCCAAAACTCAAATAATTCTGGCCCAAGACATAAACAGACAAATTCCTCCAGAAATGGTTTCCTGGAAGCAATATGCATTGACTGTGCTCTTGTCCAAAGAGGCTCCTTGAAAAGTGATGTAGCAGTATGTAGTAAATCTTATCATTGAAGATAGCTAGATTGGCATAGCAGTATGTGACTGTTGGTTAAAATCATCTAGATTATTGCGTCAGTAATTCAGTTTGTTTGGGGAAATTGGGATTCATTTTCTGTAGATGTCTAGCAGAAAGTACACATCTTTTAAGAATGCAGTACCTTCCTAATTACTGAACAGCTCTTTCCTGGGTGTGGACTTTGAAGCTAATGTGTTGAATGGAATATATATAAAAAAATATAAACGAGTGTCAGTGTATGGTAACTGAAGATTCTTGGCACTTTTCCTTAATGTGTACATTGATCAGAGAGTCAAATTCCTAAACTGGGTTAGAGACCTTAATATCTACAAATAGGCAGTGTTATAAGATCAAAATCAAATAAACACAAGCTTATTAATTGTAAGCTAAGCCTTACATTCACTGAAAAGAAATACAAATCATAATCATTGCCTTTAAAAAGTTTGCAATCTAGATAGGTAGATAGAGGTAGGTAGTATGTGTTATTTATTGAAATATGAATTCATGATAGAATAAAGCAGTACATCACATTTGTCAAACAATAATACAACAAAAATAATATCATGAGAAAGGAGAGAGGAGTTACTCTGTACTAGGATGACTATGGAAAACTATATGGAAGTAAGCTTTGAGTTGCACTTTAGAATGAAAACTATATGGAAGTAAGCTTTGAGTTGCATTTGAATAATGGAAGAAGGGAGAAAAAGACTTTCTTGGATAATAAAAGATGTGAACACTGTGAGCAAGACCATGGAGACAAAGCCATTTTTGGAGGAGAGTGAGTACATTGGTTTTACCAAGAGGTGAAAAATTATAGATTAGACTAAAAAGGAGTTTGGGGTAAGATGGTGGAAGACTGTGAATGCCAGATCAAGGATAAGGATTGGTTTTATAAGCAGTGAGGAGGTATTGAGGAAGATTTTGGTAAAAGAAAAAGCTTGATCCAAGTTGAGTTTTAGAAAGAGTGCTTTGTCAGCCTTGTGCCATTTGAAAAGGAGGGCAAAGAGGCAAGGTGGTATATAATATTTAGAAGACTTAGTGAAGCATCAGGTGTGAAGTAGAACAGAGGACATAATGATGTTTTTCTGTTTGGCATTCCTTCCTTTCTGATTCAGTGGATCAGGTGGAGATGACACCATTTTCCCTCAAGAGCCACAGATAGGGACATGACCCTGATCTACTCAAGTAGGAGTCTATTCCAGGTGATAATTACTGGTTCATGGATGGGCACTTGATCTAAATTGAACCAATTAGTGTTATTGCTGGAGTTTTTTCTGCTAGACTTGTCAGGAAAGTTACCTTCTTCCCCAGAGATCCTATTTTTGTCAGTGGTCATTTTTCCCGTCATATTATATGATAGCTAGATTCCAAGATGGTTCTCAATGTTCCCTCTTGATATTCATATCCTTGTGCAGTCTCCTCCATATTGTATTGGGGTTGGTCTTTGTGATACGTGAGTATACAGCAGCTGTGATGGTGTTCGTTTGTTTGTTTGTTTGTTTTGTGGTGGTATTTGATACCTGAAGCTGAAAGCTACCAATTCCAAAATGGAATCAACAAGACTTGGTAATTGATTGGCTTTTTAGTTGTAAGAGAACACAAAGTTTTTAAGTGGGACAAAATGGTTATATCATTAACAGATGTACCAGTGTCTGAAAGGAGGGTTTGTTATTGTGCAAGACAAAGAGGAGGAGATATGGAACTTATGTCAGGTTGAAAATCCGAATAGCAGTTTTAGGCACAATCACTGGTATTTAGAAAAACAAAGTAGACTGTCTCACAAAATAGTGAGTTCTCTGTCACTGTTTGATTCCTTATTAAGAATGTTGGAGACTGGACTTATTATAATAATACAGCATCTACAATCACTTCTTTTTTTTTTTTTTTTGAGAGAGAGAGAGAGTGCAAGCAAGCGTAAATGTGCACTTGAGTTAGTGGGGAGAGGCAGGCAGGGAGGGAGAGGGAGAGACTCTCCAGCAGACTCCCTGGAGGCGGGGCTTGATCTCACGGTCCTAAGATCATAACCTGAGCCCAAATCAAGAGATGATGCTTAACTGAACTTCTACCACAGAGCGCTTAACAATTTTCTCCTTGTTTTCCACTGTTGCTTCAGATGAATTACAATCTCTGTTGGAGAACCTACCCAATTTAGTAGACAGGCTAGAACCAGGATCAGGGGGCTCATGGTCATACCTCTTAACTTTGCAAAATACATTATTTAGCTCTACTCTTGATCCTATGCTGTATAAAACTGGCCTTCTCACAAAATAATAATAATAATAATAATAATAATAATAAAAAAAGAGGAAACCAAAATGTACTCCAGCAAACTGACAACCTCATATGTATTCTTTCCATCAGAAATGATTTTATGCCCCATAAGTATCTTTCCTATAGCATGCAATATGCTTAAATTCCCTTCTCCTTTAATTTTCTTTTCCCTTAAAAAAAAGTTATCATCTAGTCCTTGTTTCCAAAAGCATTTCTCCTTTTCTCTAACATAATCCTGAAGCAAATACAATACGTGGCTTGGGGAAAATGAAACAGGAATGTAGAACAAGGAAGTTAGAGCTAGACAATTGCTAAGATTCCTCTTAGCTTATAAATTTAAATAGTAAATCCTGGGCTTTGTATGCAGGATCGCTGAGCAACTTTAGTATAGAAGTATTTGTAGTGATACAATTTAGGTAAGCCTCATTTTTTCATGCTTTTTCATCAAATTGTTGTAAAATTCTCTGAACACTTGTAAACCTTTATGGGCTTGAAAGGGCTAACGTGGTTCTTTATTAAGTGTCTTATTTAGGAGAAGCCAAATCTTGATATTTAATAGTGTTTGTGCAGCACAGAAAACAAGGAAGTGGGACAATGCAAAGAAAGCAGGTCCATCAGATTCTTGCCTGCTTCTCCCGTCTCCCTTTACCCACACCTTGGAGTCGCTGATTGCCTTTTTTCTTCTAGTTCTGGAAAAATCTCTTCTGCTTGAATGATTTGGTAGATGGCTGGCCCTAGAGAGACTTATTATGTACTTTCCCTACATCTAGTTGAATGTTTGAATGAAAAAGAGAGCCTTTCTTTAAAAATATTTGTTCTGGCAAGAATAGAAGGATTAGCAAAAGCATTGATAATTTCAATGATTTTTCTAAAACCACACAGGAGAATTGTTCGTCACTAGAAACACACTTAACATTTTAAGGTTTTTTTTTTTTTTATGCCATCTAGGAATATTAAAAAGACCAAGCTAACACAATATTCATTCATCAATTGTTTAATGAAAGTGGGGGCGCGGGGAGTGGGGGCAGAATTCCTAGTCAGCCATTTCGAACTACACCATACCTGGCTAACCAGGCTATTTGACTGTTTACTTCTATTTGTATTAATAAATGCCAGCCGAGAGAGTATTGTGACTCAGGTGGGTTCATAATTTTCCCTTCCCTCTGTCTCTCCAGCCTCCCTCCTTTTGTTGACAGTTTGTCTTACCATCAGCTATTATAACACAAAGATATTATCTTTCAGGATAAAGGCCGAATGCCAAAGTGGGAGGCAGAATTTTGGCCGTGTTCTGGATGTTCTTAAAGACGAGATGCATTTTTCCTTCTCTATCCCCTCAGAAGTGAGAAATAGATCCCACCAGCTTTTATGGAACAAATTTAGCTTGGCCCTCCACAGACAAAATGTTCTTTTTTTCTATAGTTACCTCAAGGAGAAGATTCCTGAGCATTCATTGTAAGACTTTTAAAAATATTTTGCTGTTTCTTTTGGTAGGATTTGCAGTTTCCTGGTGTCATTTAATAATAAAATTCCAGTTTTCCTGTTGCAAATCTGGTTGTCCTAGTTTAAAATTATATATTGAATTATGAAAATCAGGCATTTGGTTGCCAAGGAGGAAAGTGATTTCTATCTTGGAATTGTTTAACTCTACAGGATTGGTGTATTTCCGACTCATATTTTCCTTCCAGAAAATTGTCTGGAAAGCCATTCCTCTTCTACTGGTGATATTACACAAATGTAGTGTAAACTTGAAATAACTTTGGTTTTCACCGACATCTCCTTATAAATTAGTCACAGTTTCTGTCTTATTTTCTGAAAAGAACAAAATGATAGGTTGGTTGTTTTTTTGTTTTGTTTTGCTTTTTCCCCTCAAAGGACTGTTTATGAAGAAGGGAACATGGCTTGGGGTTGACTAACAGAGATGGGAAGAGCAGGTAAAATACTGGTCTATATTAAAACAATTGACCTCAAAGAAAATTCAAAAGACTTGTTTAGATAAAGACAAGATTTCATTTTATAGCCTGTGTAATGTAGATTTAGGAAATGCTAGTAGGTATTGAAAAGTTAGACATAAATAGGCTATTTTATATTTGAATTTTAGGTTTTTGAAACAGTATTTGGAAGATTAGAAAAAACAGATTTTATTTATTTATTTAGTTATTTATTGAAGATTTTACTTATTTATTTGACAGAGGGAGAGAGCGAGCAAGCACAGCAGGGAGAGCAGCAGGCAGAGGGAGAGGGAGAAGGAGGCTCGCACAGCACGGAGTCCCATGCGGGTCTCTATCCCAGGACCCTGGGATCATGACTTGAGCAGGCAGACGCTTAATGACTAAGCCACTCAGGCACCCCCAAAACCAGATCTTTAAAAGGAAGAAATGGTGCCTCTTAATTTAAACGCATATCTCCCTATTGTGACTAGTCCATGGAATTTTACTATTGATTATTCTAGTTACTTTTGAGGAGGAATGATTGCCAAAGTTATTGTTTAAATTTTACTTACAAGGCCCAGGGATCTGAAAAACCATGATGAGTCAGGAAGTTGTGGTGGTGATTAATGGGGGTGTCAGACTGTTTCTAGCCTTCTGTCTTAATAGAAAGAAGAATTTTGCTGCAAAGTATTTATTAGTAGTCTTTGAACAATGCCTGAACATGGGATTTCAGGTGGGTATTTTCCCAGCACTATTAATGCAACTCGCTCATCTGGTAACCTGAGGGAAACACAGATTTCCTGCCTCTGAGTGGTGAGCTTTGCTGAGCTTTGCTGAGCTTTGCAAAAGACAGAGAAGTTTGCTTTGTTTTGAGTTTCTGGACTCTTTGGCAACCCAGTGACACAAATGCCCATCCTTTATCGACCAAACACAAGAGCGTAGAGGGATCAGTGCTAAGCTCTTCACATGACCCAGCAGTTACAACGTCAGGAACTCTGGGTGGCAGGCCTTATTCTGCCAAATACAAGCATGTGACTCTGGGAGGGTCTCTTCTCTCTGTCCTCAGTGTCATCTGCCAAATGGGGAACTTCATGGAGGATTTATGACACAAAATAACGCTGCTTATTAGAATTTATGGAAATTATTTTGGATTGTGGATATGTAGAAATTAGAATGTGATCTTATAAACTACACTTATGTGAGATGGATGTTGGGCCAAATTTATATAAAAAGTGGGGTGACGGTGCATTGATATTTTGGCACCAGTTCATTTATAGAAGAAACCAGAATTATAATTGTCATTTTCCTGTCAAAACATGAGGCTTTATGAGGAAAGTAATAATTTTAGTATTCTTAGCTCATTATTAATGATACCCCTTCTAGTAATACCATCTACTATCCAGCTTTTGTCTAGAGCCAAATTTTAGGAATGCACATAACCACCTACTCTCTGCTCAATTACTTGGAACTTGGACATGTTTTTTTTTTCTAAAGTGAATAGTCTGTGTGTGGGGTTTTTTTTTTTTTTTTCCCTCTATGGAGTTTATTTGGATTTTTTTCCCCTTATCCTTGGTAGCCTGAAATTTCACCAAGATCATATAGGTGTGCATTCCCATACTCTCCCACCTCCTAATTCTCCCTAACTTAGGGAGCCCTTTGATCTGAAGTCTAGTGCCTTTCTGTAGCTCCAGAAAACTTTCTTTTATTATTTATTTTCTTTTGAATTGTTTCCATGCCATCCTTCTGAAACTTACACAAGAAGTATTTGAAATCACCGAGATCCCTTTTCCAAGTCCCTTTTCTTAAACATTCTCCATTCCATGAATTTTTTCTTCTGAGCTGCATTCTGGAGAAATTTCTTCAGTTTAGTCTTTTAGTCCTATAAATTAATCTTCAACCATACCTATTTTGGAATCCCATTTTTCCATTAACATCTAATTCTTTCCCTTTTTGAATCCCTAGTGTAAAGAGTTGGCTTAATTATAACACCTTAGTTCACAGCAAAATATTATCGTTTTTCATGTAAGTCTTATTTCATTTGTTTTTCAAAATTCCTCTCTGATTTGCATTTCCCTCTCCCCACCACTGTTTCCATTTAAGATGTCTGATATATGTTCTTAACTGTGCATATATTTTTGCATGCCAAAGTGTATTTTATTGTTTTCTCTGCATGCTTTCCTTTCCTTACCTGATAAATATACAGTATTGTGCTATGCAGCATACAACTTTTTAAAAATTTTGCAATGAAGATCTGATTCCCAAGAACATCAATTGTTTCTGTTTAGCAGTCATGTTTTTGCTAATAAATGTAGTATCTTCTTAGATCTCACCAAAAATATTACTTATACTTATTTTAAAGCCATATTCTGTTGTCTCCATTTATTTTCTGTAGGTTTTATTTGTTCTGTTTTTTAAATCAGATGATCCTTTCTACTGGTATTAATTTTCCTCAAATATTTGGTGATGATTGTCTGTTTTTATTGTTGGTGAGGGTTTGTGTCCTTGGCCTAATGAGACGCCCTGCTTACCTGTCTGTGAATGCAGGTTCCATTTTTGGTGACAAAGGGGGAGCACAGTGGAATGTGTGGCCCAGAGGGCTGGCAATTTAGTTTCCTGAGGCTCCCCTAACAAAGTACCCCAAATTGAGTGCTTTTTTAAAATAGAATTTTTTTTCTCCACAGTTCTGGAGACTAAACATCCAAAATCAAGGTGTTGGCAAGGCCATGCAATTTCCAAAGCCCCTCTGGGAGAATCCGTCTTTATGTCTTCTGTCTTCTGGTGACCCCAGGAGTGTTTTGGCTTATAGTTGCATAACTCTAGTCTCTGTCCCTGTCTTTACATGGTGGTCTTCCCTCTATGTCCATGTATCTTTATGTCTTCACATGGCCTTCTCATCTTTGTCTCTCTTCTCTTCTTTAAGGACACTAATCATATTGGATTAAAGGCCCCACCATAGTCCATTACAATTGCATCTTAACTAATTATATCTGCCATGATCTATTTCTAAATAAGGTCACATTCTGAACTAGTAGGGTCTAGGACCTCAACGTATCTTTTTGAGACACACAATTTAACCTACAACAGTAAGTATGTGTCTTGTCCACTTAGTAAAAGTGGACTTCCCCTCTTTACCTTGAACATAGTCCTACTTCTTCAGTGCCAGAAGCTACTCTGGGAGTCTCTGATTCCAGAAATCCCAATTTGAAGTTCTGTGCATGACAATTAATCCTGATACAAAGGCTCAAGTTAAGATGTCCTTTTCTTTCTGTCCTCTGCTGGCATTGTGGATGTCTTGCTAGACTCTGCTTGTCAGGCCCCAGCGCTGAAGCCAGGAGCCTTTCCCAGGAAGTCTCCTGAAGCCAGGAGTCTTTTAGTTTTGTTTATAAATGAGGACTACAGCCAGCTGTTTAGATCTTTGGGTGAAAGGGTCACTGGCCAGATTCTCTGATTGGTCTTTCAATGACTCATCCAGTGATTTCTCCAGGACTGATTTGGTTTGGTTAGCTTTGAACATAAAACTCATCTAGGGTTTTCTTAAGAACTTTTGCTTCCTTTTGAAATAGCTTTTATTTGAATCTTGTATTGCAGTTTTTCCCACTTGTTTCTCTGTTAATCTGATCTTATCTCCTTCCCCATAATCTCCCCAAAATGTTGCTTGTATTTTGCAAGTTCCTTAAATTTTCTGCTTCTCTGATACAACCTTTTCTTGTTTTCTGTTATGGATCCTCCTTTAATCGTAGCTTTTCTTTAATTTCAGTGACATTTAGGTGGAAAGGAGATAGGTATATAGGTGAATGAGTTTATATGGCTATCATTACACATTTAAGGAGCTGATTTAAACTGGAGGTCATCAAACTTTTTCTGGAAAGGGCCAGATAGTAAATATTATAGGTATTTTGGGCAATAAGGTCTCTTTTGCCACTATTCATTACTGCTGTTTTTGTTCAAAATCAGCCTAGACAATATGTAAACATACAGGAGAGACTATGTTTCAATACAACTTTACTTTTAAAAACAGGGAGTGGGCCAGGCTTGGCCTACCCCTGAAATTAGTGGTTCTCACACTGATCACGCAATAGAATCCCTGGAAGGGATTGCTCTCCTCACCTCCAGTTTCTCACTCAATGGGCTATGGGTTGGAGGGGGTGTCCCAAAATTTGCAGTCTTAATAAGCTCCCCAGTGATGCTGATAATATTGGCCTATGGACCATACTTTGAGAACCACTCATCTAAATAATTTTTATTTCCTAAGCACCACCATCTCAACCATTTATTGATAATACAACTGTGTTCCTTAGTCATGCATTCATTTGTTGGTTTGTTCAGCAAGTAGTTAATGAGCTTCTACTATGTGCCAAGGTCTGTTCTAGGTCATGAGATTATTGTTACGAACAAGACACAATCTCTGTGCTCATGAGTGGGGGAACCAGATGACCAGACAAACACAAGTATTTCTTTAAAATATATAATGTTGGATAGTGAGAAGAACTACACAAATAAAGCCAAACAAAAAGAGAGAGTGGCACGGGGCTACATTAGGCAGGATAGTCAGGGAAGGTCACTCTAAAGAGATGACATAGCAACATAGATGCAATGATATAAAAGAACTAATTACGGGAAAGGGAGAGAATTCAGGAAGAGGAAAGAGCAAGTATGACTATAGTGGCTTGGACCGAAATGATTTGGTAATGAGACACAGCTGGATGCAGAACATATCGTGATGGTTGAGCCAGTAGAATTTGCTGAAAAATTGCATGTGGAATGTGAGGTAAAGAGCAGTCTTGAAGATAACTCCCGAGTGTCTATCTTGAGTAAGTGGGTGGAGATGGGGAAGAACTTAAGATTTTACTTTTAGGATTTTATGTTTAAGATGCTTTTTTGAGGTTTGAATAAAGTTGTCAAGTAGGTAGTTAGATGTAATGAGTTGGGGATCAGGTAAAAGGTGAAGGCTGGAAATAAAATATAAGTTTGGGACATAGCAACATACATTCAATGTCTTATTGTAAGGTCACAAGTCTGAAGTCCCACATTGTGGGTGTAGATAGAGAGGTGGGCCAAGGAGTTAACCTTGCTAACTGAGATGATGGGGAAAAGAAGAGGAGCCAGCCAAGTTAACAGAGAAAGCATGTAGGGGAGAGAATATGGTTACTCAGAAGCCAAGTAAAGAAAATGTTTCAAGAAAGAGAGTCACCAACATCAAACTTGTCAAATGTTACTGGGTGAGTAAATGAGATGAGGACTGAAACTTGGTCATGTGGTGATCTTGACAAAAGAGGATGCAGTGGAACAGTGAGGGATAAAGCCATTCAGAATAAAAGAAAATGAAAGAAGAGGATACAGAAACAGTAAACAATCAACTCTCTCTAGGAATTTCTGCTTCCGGTAAAGCTTGCCTAAGTTATATGTGCCAATCATGAGAACCAGTAGAAAAACAAGCCTCATTATAAAAACTCTTTGCCTGAAGGTATTGGGTATCTAACAAGATGTTGAAGAATAATAAATTTTGGAAGTAGAAAGAAGCCCAACAAGTCAATCTCAGCACCAAAGTTGTTTTTGTTTGTTTGTTTTTTGAGAATAGGTAGCTGAGAGGTTGAGAACTCAACAGGATTTTTAACAGCCTCAAGAGATTATTTGAACAAAATAGGTAATCCAGAGTATGCCAAGGGAGAGAGCTAGGTAGTCACCCTCCACCAGGCTTTGTGTTGAAATCCCAAAGAACTGACTCTGTGGAAGAAATGTGAATCAGAAATAATCCAAGTCTGGCAGAGAGTGAAAGTCCAGCTTCAAATAAACACAATTATTAAAATAAAATTAAGGAAACCTTGCATTGTTTGTGTCTCTGACTACTTGCAAGAGGAAATATCGCTCTCGACCCGCAAGGACGACAGAAGCCCCAGTTCAGATGTATCTTCTCTCTCTTTATTTCCACAAGTCTACACACTTATATACGTTTACATGACCAATCAGCCAGCAGGGTACAGGAGGGAGCGAATCAGGCTGTGCACCTAAATGAACAACTTCGCTAGCAACCAATGCTATTTACTTCCTCTTTGGGCGTTCCGCTTAGTCTCACGAGGCAATCCTAACCTGGCAACTAGCCAGGCGCCATCTTTTAATGGCGGAGGCCACCCTGGCCAGGGACCTGCCTCCGACAAGGAAACATAAATTTGTTCTGGAATAAGATAACATCATTTAAGGCCTCAAATTATTTCCATAATGTCTTAACATACCGTGCCTGGCACTCAATAAGATAACCAGTCACATGAGGAGATAAAATGACATGAGTGAAAACCAAGGGGGAAAAACTCCTAAAAATAAAAACAGACTCATAGGAGCCTCATGAATTTGTCTTTAGGATTCTTACTTCTCTCAAGGGGATTAGGGACAGATTAGGAAATTTGACAGAAAATTGTAAGCCATGAAAACAAACCAAATTGAAATTCTAAAACTGAATGTACATGGTGACAGAAATGAAAAACTCAGTGGATAGGGGGTGCCTTGCTGCCTCAGTCAGAAGAGCATGTGATTCTTGATCTCAGGGCTGTGAGTTCAAGCCCCATGTTGGGTGTAGAGGTGATTTAAACAAACAAACAAGCAAAATAACTAACTAATTAATTAATTAATTTTAAAAACCTCAAAACTCAATGGAAGGACTTAATAGACAAAGTTGAAGACAGAACTAGTGAGCGAGGAGATAGGTAAAAGTGATTACCAGAATAAAGTACAGAGAAAAAAGGGAATGCAAGAAGGTTATGAAATCGGAGATACAGTGAAAACATTGGCTGAGTCACTGGAGCCCAGGAAGAAGCAGAGGAGAGAGAAAATGGGACATAAGAAATATTTGAAGAGACGATGACTGAGAATTTTCCAATCTACTGACGAATATCAAACCACAGTTTGAAGAAGCACTACCAACCCCAACAAAGATAACTATAAGGAATACCACACTTAGCTTAATTTTAGTACAAGTACTGAAAACTGAGACCAAAAGAAAAAAATCATAAAGTAGCCACAGGAACCTCATAAAGCAACAGTTAGAATGAGATTTCCCTTCTTTCATGAGAACAATGGAACATTCTACAAAGTTCTGAAAGAAAATAAATTCCCAACCTAGATTTCTAAACATTAACAATAGAGCCTTCAATAATGAAGATGGTAATCAAGATATTTTCAGACCAAAACTTATAAAAAAATTTTTTTTCTTCCTGTAGGCACGCATTACTAGAAGTAACACTGAAGATTTTTTTTTCCGGTGGTGGGAAAATGAAATCAGATGGAACCCAGGAGATGCAGGAAAGAATAAAGAGCAACTAAAAAAGGTAAATGCTTATAAACCGGGACACCTGGGTGGCTCAGTTGGTTAAGCAGCTGCCTTCAGCTCAGGTCATGATCCCAGCGTCCTGGGATCGAGTCCCACATCGGGCTCCTTGCTCGGCAGGGAGCCTGCTTCTCCCTCTGCCTCTGCCTCTGCCTGCCATTCTGTCTGCCTGTGCTCGCTCTCTCCCTCTCTCTCTGATAAATAAATAAAATCTTTAAAAAAAAAAAAAAAAGGTAAATGCTTATAAATCTAAATTACTGTATAAAACAATAGTTATAATTCTTGGTGGGCCTAAATATATATTAAAATTATAATATTTAAATTAAATAATTAAATTAAATAATATTGAATTAAATATACAATATTGAATTAAATATTGAATTAAAATATACAACAGCAATGTCAAGAGAGGGTTAAATGAAGATAAAAAGTTTTAAGTTTCGGGTGCGTGGGTGGCTCAGTGGGTTAAAACCTCTGCCTTTCGGCTCAGGTCATGATCCCAGGGTCCTGGAATCGAGCCCCATATCGGGCTGTCTGCTCAGCAGGGAGCCTGCTTCCTCCTCTCTCTCCCCGCCTGCCTCTCTGCCTACTCTTATCTCTCTCTCTCTCTGTCAAATAAATAAATAAAATCTTTAAAAAAAAAGGTTTAAGTTTCATACATTGCACAAGAAGAGGTAAAAGTGCCAACTAATGTTAGATTTTGCAGTAAAAAAAGGCATAACTGCTATAGAGGGGAAAACTGGACTAATGAATAATCTCAGTCTGAAGGAAAGTAATATAATAAAGAAATTTAGAACATAGAACTGGTATGGAAATGGGAGTAAAATGGGAGAAGTTCAAATGTTTTAATAAATACATTACATGTATACAGCCTGAATGCCATAGGTTACCAGACTGGATTAAAAAACAGCAATTATGTGTTGCCCTCAAAAGACACACCTAAAAATATGGGAAAACAGAAAAAGTGCAAGTCATAGGTTGAGAAAATATATGCCATACAAATAGTAATCAAAAGAAGAGATAACCTGCTATCAAGCAGGTGAGACTTTTGAGGAGTTTTAAGTTTGCTAAGGGATGGGCCAAGAACTAGAGGAGGACATTGGTTCAAACCACTTTATTTATTTGTTTTTTAATACTGTGTCCTGACGGGAGTACTACAGCAGAGACAGGTAAACTGATGACACAGGAAAGATGTGTATAAGCTCTTTGAGTAGATTAAAAGGGATGAGATTTGATGCCACAACAGAGGAGTTGGCCTTAGGGACAGGGACAAGGCTTTAACAAGCAGAGGATAAAGGCACCACGTTGGCAGACAGATTTCTTAGAAGATGAGACAGCTGTCTTCTCTGAGTACATCTATTTCCAAAATAAAAGGTACCAGTGGAATGTAGGAGGAGAGGTTATTATTGGTTGCAGCAGAGGGATGGTGTGATACAGTTTTAACCAGAGGAAAAACAGACTTCCTATGGAAATATACAAAGGTTATAGTCTGAGAGCAGGGTTGAGAGTTCATATAACATTTATCATGATCCACATCAAGCAGGGTTAGTCAGTGTGACCGTTGTGTGTCTCTTCCAGCCAAGTCCAAGTGCGCTGAGGATGCTGAGTAGGTGAGGAGTTTAATCTGTGCTCTGGGGAAGTGAGGTGAGACGTGTGCATAGTTTCTCTTTAGAAACCCACATTTCCCAGACCTAAGGAGACCCTCTCCCCTCCCTCTGTCCCGAGAGGTATTGGTGGCCTGCTACTGAGTGGTCTCTTTCCCTCTCCCTCTGCTCCTCTCCTGCTCTCTCTCTCTCTCTTAAAAAAAAAAAAATGTTAATTGCAGAAAATGAAAATAGAACCTACTCTTCCGACTCTTACACTGTGAAAACCCTTTATTTATCTTTTGTGGTCACAACTTCAGGTTACAAGACAGGGAAGGTCTGAAGTCATTTCCCATGTTATGGGCCAAGGCATCAGTAATCCCTGAGTTTAGCTTCCTGGTTCTCTGACTCTCAGATCTTGCCCTACCAGCCACTCCCTGATCTGGCTGAGGTGCAGGGGAGCGTTGGTTCTGGGAAGATCAACAGCTTCTTCACATTACAATACCGGTACCCGTGTTTGCTTTCCCTCCTCTCTCTTTAGTATTATCCAGAAATAACTAACATTTTGCTGAGGGAGCCTCATTTCAGTGGGGGTCATGCCTCTGGGCAGGGGATTAGCAGCTCAGGTGATCTCACTGGTCTCTTCCAGGTCAATAATTTTACAGCTACATGAACTGGTAACTTGTTCTTGGCACAGTTAAAATGGGCATCCATTAATAGTTCTGGGAATCTCACTACTGAGAAATGTGAGGACCCCCTGACCAGCTGAAGAAGTAGAATTCGCTGAGAAGAAAGGACTGAACTTTACCCTTGGGTCATGTGTCATGGTCACAAGTCAGTGATTCATTAATTTCTTCCAGTATAGGATTATTTTCTACAAATGGATCAAATAATTTATTACCTCTTCCGAGGGCCTCTTGAAAACACCTGGAAAAATTGGCATGAAGAAAGAGAACTAATTAACCAAGGAAAACTTAACATTAAATCCAAGCTGGAACATTTCTAATACTTGTACTTTGAAGACCAGTTTCAGAAAAGGAGCTACAACTTGTTCATTTTCTTGGAAGAAAATTCCAGAGTTCACGTTACCAATGCAAATCACCTATTTTTGTTATTAATTTATATATTTAATTTTACAGATCTTGTGCTTAATCATTCTTTATAGGCTCTCCCAGATGTGTGTCTACAGTCGGAAAATCAGATCAGAATCACACATTTCCTTTTTATGGTCTTAAAACATTAAATGAACTCATTATTACAATAGTAAAAAGACATCATTTAAATTTTTTTCTTTAATGAAATACTGTAAGATTCCTATAGAGCAAATGCTTAAAGAAAATAAACTCTAGACAAACTTCATTTTAAGTAAAAAAGGAAGCCCCCCGGGAAGGAAGGCTCTGGGCTCCTGGCCGGCAGCTCTCCTAGGTGCTGTTCTTTGTGCTCCAGTGAGAGACCCTGTGTATCCTCCACAATCACATTAATTGTATTAGGAGTTTCATTAAAAATATCACCTTATCAAAGGACCTGAGAAATGCCTATCTTTTTGTTCCCCATTCTATCTGAAGGACTCTTACTTTTGCTTTATTTTAGGTAGTTTTTTGTTTTTTTTGTTTTTGTTTTTGTTTGCATCAACCTCACAACTTTCTGACTTTGCCATACTAGGCAGAGCTGATCATTTCCTCCTGAAGGATACCAGAAAGCCTAGAATCCATTGCTGACCTAAAATTTGTCTTTCCTCTGAGACTGTAGGTGGGACTGGTCCTTCCTTCCTTTCTTTTTTTTTTTTTTAAAGATTTTATTTATGTATTTGACAGACAGAGATCACAAGTGGGCAGAAGGGCAAGCAGAGAGAGAGGGGGGGAAACAGACTCCCTGCTATGCAGAGAACCCGATGTGGGGCTCGATTCCAGGATCCTGAGATCATGACCCTAGCTGAAGGCAGAGGCTTAACCCACTGAGCCACCCAGGCGCCCCTTTCTTTCTTTTTAAAAAGATTTTATTTATTTATTTGACATAGGAGAGAGACAGTGGGAGAGGGAACACAAGCAGGGGGAGTGGGGAGGGAGAAGCAGGCTTCCCGCTGAGCAGAGAGGCAGATGGCTGGATTCCAGGACCTGAAGGCGGATGTTTAATGACTGAGCCACCCAGGTGCCCCGGCACTGCTCGTTTCTATCTTGATATATCATCTGTCTAGCATTGGGCCTTATATAGGGAGGTGCTCTCTAAACATCCATTGCAAGGAGCCCTAGGTCCTACAGGTAAACAAGGAACCATGGAACGTTACATCAAAAGCTAATGAGGTTGCGTATGGCGATTAACATAATTTTAAAAAATCCATTGAATAAAAGGAAATCCAAGCTCATACCAGAATATAATATTCGTTCTTTTTAAGACAACTTTTGTTGTTTTCTTCTAATAACAATACTATCCAATCATTGTAAAAAATTCAGAAAAATTACCCAAGTGTGAATGGTCTTGTTTCCAAAACCCTGAGTACCAATTGAATCTATATCTTTTTATGCCTTACTTCTAAGGTCTCGTAGACGCCTTTCTTTCTACCATTAGGAATTCCCTAAAGGATACATTCTGTATTTCAAATAGGCCTGTTGTTGTGTATTACTGTGGCTAACAGAGACAGGACCCCAGTAACCAAGCCAGAATTCCGCTGCTGTCCTTGACAGCTTCATGGAAATGGCTGCTTCGGGTTGGAACCCTGTTCCCAAGCTGCAGCCTCCATGATGTCTTGGTGCCAGGAAGGCTAGAACTTGATCTCTCCCTCTTAGTCCTGGAGGTGTTGCCACTATGCATCATGCAATGCAGCTGAGAGGGCAGGTACATGACCGAGGCATCTCAGGGCTGGTTGGTAAGGGCATGATACGCATCACATGCTTAGTAAAGAAGTACCATTGTTATATCCCCCTGAAGAATCTGCTTTGTAATTTAAGAGCCCTAGATTCCTTCTCTAATGGTGAATTATTTCTCCAGGGCACCATTGTCTGCTTTTTCCAATTATGCTACTTGGAACTCTTCACTATCTCCAGACATAGATCTCTCTCTGTAAATCTGAATCTCAATAGTGTGTAGAGCCCAAATTTATACTCCAAAAGGCTCCTTAGCTCCCCCATGTAATAATGAATTGTCATTCATCCATTCATTCATTTAAGAGAGAAAGTCTTGGGGGGAAGGTATGTAAAGAAAGAGGGAGAGAGAAAATCTTAAGCAGGTTCCACACCAATGAGGGGCTTGATCTCACAACCCTGAGCCAAAGTCGATAGTTGGACTCTTAAGTGACTGAGCCACCCAGGCCTCCCCAAAATTGTCCTTTTTTAACAGAATAAAAAAATTTTTAAAAATGAACACCCAATGAATATACTGCTTTTCCTTATTTGTATCATTAGCATTAGCTCTATTGTTTTAAATCATAATAAATGGTTTACCTATACAAAAGATATGGTCTGTAGTCAGTTTTGTAAATTATAAGAAACCTCTGAAGTATATAGTCTATTGGGTTAGCGAGTCCTGACAACAGACGTCTACTCGCTTTGAAGAAATGGTTCAAGGTATGCTTTCACCAATGTATTATTTCCAACTGAGTCGTATGTAACTCATACAGAGAAAAGTGAATTTACTTTTTCTCTTGGATAGCTTGAGTTTTATTTTGCCTGGACATATATCTGATGTTATTCTGTTGCTTTACTCGTGTAGACACAATCTGTGTTTTTTGCAATTGGTGTTTCACGAATAACACCCAGTTACAGGAAAAGGAAACCTATCTTTAACAACAATCATAAATAATGGATATACTTGCATGGTAGAACCAGATAATGTATTTTTTCATGCTTCCTTATACCTTTTAATGAGTTTTAAGGATGGGGACTACAAGGCATTTTATTTATAATGCTATACAGTCTGACGAATCAGATGTGATTGTTTTGTTATGTTTAGTTCTACTGAACATAGGGAATGTGCTAAAGATTGCTTTGTTTATTGCTTTGAATCAAATCTACAGAGAACCACACATACTTCAAACTCATGACTCAGCTGCAAAGATACGTTAAGACCCTCAAGTGGTCATTTTATTAAACGAATACAAATCTGAAACATTTATGGTAAAATATATCAATATTGAACAAAAATGTGTGTAAACAACTGATTCTACAACTGGGAAGACATGTCAGTTCTATTAATTTTGGTGACATCTTCCCAACCATGTCTAATCTTCAGAATCTTCTTCCTCAAGCATGGCAGGAATAGTATAGCTTTACAAAACAGGACAACAATCGGAAGGAAAACCGCTATCATAAAAGTTGGAGGTGTATACCACACAAATTGTTTTATATCTACCCATTTATTCCAGGCAAAAATCAATGCATGTATTGTGCCCAGCAGAAGGGAAACAGTTCCTAGTTTGCTCTGCAAAAGAAAAAAAAATGATCTTGTTGGGATTGGTTGAATAAGAATTTATTCCATCCTACCTCTTCTGTTCTGTTGCTTGGAAATTCCTTCATACATCTGTAATCACTTCCCTATCATATTTCTCAACATTGTCCACTCACATCTTTCCATTTTCCTCACACATTCCCCACCTCCCCTTCCTTACTTTTGGTGGTATTTTGCCCCCAGTTTATTTAAGTTGAGAAAATTCACAATCAATCTTTCAACCTCAGCTAATCAGTAACACCATCTTTCTTTTCTCCATACTTTGTTCATCTGTCTTATGATGTTTAATTTATGGTGCTTTAGGGGTGCCTGGGTGGCTCAGTGGGTTAAAGCCTCTGCCTTTGGCTCAGGTCGTGATCTCAGGGTCCTGGGATCGAGCCCCGCATCGGGCTCTCTGCTCGGCGGAGAGCCTGCTTCCTCCTCTCTCTGCCTGCCTCTCTGCCTACTTGTGATCTCTGTCTGTCAAATAAATAAATAAAATCTTTAAAAAAAAATTTATGGTGCTTTGTCTCTTGAGCATTTGCCTTCATTCTGCCTATCAAGAGACATCTAAAATCGGGGACTTTTACTCATCACAGATCCCCTGCAGAATAAACACAATGATTTGTGCATTTTAGGTGCTCAGTAAATATTAGCAGGTTGACGATTAGTGCAAAAATCAATTTGATGTCAGTGATCTTTATCAATTATGAAAGCAACCAAAGTAAGTGACTCTGATTTTGGTACATGAATACTAAGGTGAATGAGCTTGGCCTATGTT
This sequence comes from Neogale vison, assembly GCF_020171115.1. NCBI lineage: Eukaryota > Metazoa > Chordata > Mammalia > Carnivora > Mustelidae > Neogale > Neogale vison. Next base: position 157,930,470 of record NC_058094.1, on the reverse strand, counting down.
TTAAAAACCAAACATCCTGATAAGGTGGGAAAACGCCAACAGCTATTTCCACTCTTGAAACAACACACAGAGATAGGAAGATGTGAAGAAAAATTTCAACTTGTATTGGGATACTTGGCATTGTCCAGAAAAAAGTTGCTCAAAAATAGTTGTTCACCTATGTAATTTTATAGCATTCTGACAATAGCTCTTCTAGGTAAGTTTTGACTTCTATTCGCTTTACTGGAAATGGTCATTAGTCTGCCAGAATGAATCCAACTCACAATTATTCAGCAGTAAGCACTCTTAAGCCCCAATGAATACAACCAAACAGCTAAGTTTACATTTTCAAATATCAGTCTCCAAGGTAAATCACAGAACAACTAGTTCTCAGATTGTAAAGGAAAAGTTTCTAGGTTATTAATTGAAAAATCCACATGCTTGGTTGAATATTCCTCTTACCAAATGTGTCCTGTATACTTACTATGGACTAGGTCTTGTGTACATAGCAGCATGGCTGGGTGGTCAAGATGCAGTGCCTGAATTCCTAATTAAATCTAAAAAGTGGTGCTCAGGGGTGCCTGGATGGCTCAGTGGGGTAAGCCTCTGCCTTCAGCTCAGGTCATGATCTCAGGGTCCCAGGATCGAGCTCCACATCAGGCTCTCTGCTAGGCAGGGAGCCTGCTTCCCCCCTTCTCTCTCTGCCTGCCTTTCTACTTACTTGTGATCTCTGTCTGTCAAATAAATAAATAAAATCTTTAAAAAAAAGTGGTACTCAGCATACATGTGACAGGCAGAGAAAACGTACAAAGAAAGTTATTTAATGAGGAACAGAGAACTCTAATGGCTATCCAGCTAAACCTACACAATCAGCAAGTACTGTGCTTGGAAAATGTGGCACCATTTCCAAGCTCTATTGTAATAATTCAGACGGAGACAGATTTTCCTGCTTAATCAGATGTCCTGATAAAGAGTCTGTAGGAGGACATGTATAGACGTGTAGAAGGGATAGTGCAGAAATGTCTGACTGTGTGGGAACTTCCAAAAATGTCCACCCGTAAAAGCTAAGGCTATGTGCTTTAAAAAATCTCGGCAGTGCTTATGATTAAATTAAATTTAGTCCTCTGCCTCCTGCTGTTCTTAGGCTGTAATCTACCATGAGAAGATGAACCTCAGTAAATCTGAGATAATTTTGAATCCCAAGAATACTGAGAAGTCAGTAGGCTACATAAAATACAAGTTGGAAAAAGCAGTCTTTAAAATTAAATATTAGAAAAACTTTGGTAGTTAAAACTCCAAATGTCAAGAAGAGTTGCTTTTTTAAAGGGAGTATACAGCTGTGTAATGTAAAAGGCATTAAGTAAAATCAGAGGGCACGCAGAAGAATATGTTTATTTGGGAACAAATAAACGATAACTATTAAATTCCTAAAATATCACCCATGTTGTTATTAGGTGGCTAGAAAATTGTCTAACAACATTCAAATGTTAGAAATTGTGGGAGAGGGAGAAGCTGGCTCTCTGCTGAGCAAGGAGCCCAATGCGGGCTCCATCGCAAGGATCCTGGGATCATGACCTGAGCTGAAGGCAGCTGCTTAACGGACTGAGCCACCCGGGTGCCCCCAAATGTCAGATATATTTTTCTTTGAGTAATGCTTTTTATTTATGTCTGGAAAACACTTCTACTTAGAAGTGATAGGGAAAAATTATTGGAGAGCACATTATTGTTTGGAACAAGTGTGGGATCTTTGCAACCGGAAAACCATTTGTTATTTTTTATGGGGCAAAGTTAATATACTTGATGATATTATAAGCGCAGAAAAGATTGGCCTTTTTGAGGGACCAGAGTTATTTGATATATAATTTACCTGAATATAGTGAAATTCTCTCCACGTCAAAGAGTCGCTCACAGATGGAACAGAGGTCACAGCTAATAGAGCCAATATTGCAAGAGCCACAATTCCCAGAGACACATAAATTTCCATTCTCCACACATCATGCTCAATCCAGGCATCTTCTTTATTTTTTTGGACCTACCAGAGGGTGAAAAGGGGAGAGAAAGAATACAAACAACATTTGTTCCCGGCAGATCAGTCTCCTCCTACGTTCCCTCTGTCTACGATGGAGGGCCTGATAACTAGGAGCCTCTGCAAATTTGTGGCTTTGTTTGTCCATTCTTCTGTGAGAAATGAGTTGGAGCTATCAATCTCTTTCCTGGAAAATATATATATATTATATGTATAAAATATATATAAATTGTATATATAACTTGTTTACTAATTTATATCATAGTTACTTGATGGTTAGGATTGTAATGTGCATGCTTGTGTGGTAGATAAGAACAATGAACATTAAAAAGTCATCTCATGAGGAGGAAGAAGGTTGCTGTGTAGCCCTGTCCAGGAACAAAATATGTGTTTAAGTTGTTAAAGTTATAGTTTACTATTTTCAACTTAAAAAAAAAAAATTCTTCCTTTTGAAATTATATACAACCAAGCTCCAAAGGAGAGTTATACTAAAATACTGAAAAATGCAGATTACCTTCCCGACACAGAGTTTCAAAAGAGGTTTGGGGTATTGATATTAAAATAAGAAAGCCTTATTTTGTTGGAAGATTTAGACTTTTTAGTTCAGCGATGTAGGCAGTATGGTCATCCTACCTGTTGATATGCCCAGTTGAGCAACTTGTATCTGTAGGATCGCCTCATTGGATAGGATAAACTATAAATTGCATGCAGCACAGCAAAAAAGAAACTGAGAAGCCCCAGTTGTTTTCTTGTTAACATCCATCTATCCAACCAACGTGGAAATTTCTTATATTTGGTTCCATTACGAAGCTGTACCATGGCTGCTATGACCCCGGGCAAATAGACCAGTGCCAGGAGGGTGATGGACACCATTGGCAAGACTTTGTTGATGACCAGGATTGGGATTTTATAAAAATACTGTTGGTGGGAAGTTATAAAAGGGTGAATTACTTCCCTCAGAAGAGTGTACAGAAAAGTCAGAGATGACACGATAGCAGCGATTTTAACTGGCCAGCGCCACATTGGAAAGAGTTCTTGTTTGTGCTGAAGCTCGGCAGGGCAATCAAATCCATCAAAGTGGGTTGTTGGGTGCATGTGAGAAAACACAGTTCTTTTCAGCGTGCTGGTCTCTCCCAAGTCCTTATCCTACAAAGCAAAGAAAATCAACATCTTAGACAAATAATGGGATTTCTCTTCAACGCATTACCTACTCTGTTCATGGTGCTTACCAGTAAAAAAGGGCATTCAGAACCTTGTTTTTGGATACTGGTTAGCTGAAGTCACCGTCTATGTAGCACTGATTGAATATGGATTTAGCTATGTTGGGATTCTCCATTAATTTCTGTTATTTGATTTTCTTTAAGACAGAGGAATACAGACAGAAAATTAGAAAAAAGACAGAAGATTATCTATTAAAGCTGAGACCATTGTGTTTCTACCTTGAGGCATGAAACAACGGAATAATGTAAGTGGGAAACTAAAATTGAAAACGTAAAAAAAAATCCAGTAATCTTTGGCAAAAATAATAAAACTTTTTTTTGTAATGGTTGAATTTGTTTTATAATATTCTTATTGGTAAATTTCCATTCTCCACACATCATGCTCAATCCAGGCATCTTCTTTATTTTTTTGGACCCACCAGAGGGTGAAAAGGGGAGAAAAGGAATGCAAACAACATTTGTTCCCGGCAGATCAGTCTCCACAAAGAACTCTCCACAAAGAACTGAAGAGCGAATTCTTCATTAATTCAAGTACAAAGGGTCAGGAATAATATACTCAATACAATTATAAAAATATATAATTTCATCAAAAGATTGGGATCATTCCCTGCATATTTTCAGACCACAATGCTCTGAAGCTAGAACTCAACCACAAGAGGAAGTTTGGAAAGAACACAAATACATGGAGACTAAACAGCATCCTTCTAAAGAATGAATGGGTCAACTGGGAAATTAAAGAAGAATTGAAAAAAATCATGGAAACAAATGATAATGAAAACACAACGGTGCAAAATCTGTGGGACACAACAAAGGCAGTCCTGAGAGGAAAATATATAGCGGTACAAGCCTTTCTCAAGAAACAAGAAAGGTCTCAGGTACACAACCTAACCCTACACCTAAAGGAGCTGGAAAAAGAACAAGAAAGAAACCCTAAGCCCAGCAGGAGAAGAGAATTCATAAAGATCAGAGCAGAAATCAATGAAATAGAAACCAAAAAAACAACAGAACAAATCAATGAAACTAGGAGCTGGTTCTTCGAAAGAATTAATAAAATTGATAAACCCCTGGCCAGACTTATCAAAAAGAAAAGAGAAAGGACCCAAATAAATAAAATCATGAATGAAAGAGGGGAGATCACAACTAACACCAAAGAAATACAAACTATTATAAGAACATACTATGAGCAACTCTACGCCAACAAATTTGACAATCTGGAAGAAATGGATGCATTCCTAGAAACATATAAACTACCACAACTGAACCAGGAAGAAATAGAAAGCCTGAACAGACCCATAACCAGTAAGGAGATTGAAACAGTCATTAAAAATCTCCAAACAAACAAAAGCCCAGGGCCAGACGGCTTCCCGGGGGAATTCTACCGAATATTTTTTTTTTTTTTTAAAGATTTTATTTTTTTATTTATTTTCCAGAGACAGAGGGAGAGAGAGCGAGCGAGCACAGGCAAAGAGGCAGGCAGAGGTAGAGGGAGAAGCAGGCTCCCTGCCGAGCAAGGAGCCTGATGTGGGACTCGATCCCAGGACCCTGGGATCATGACCTGAGCCGAAGGCAGCTGCTTAACCAACTGAGCCACCCAGGCGTCCCTCTACCAAACATTTAAAGAAGAACTAATTCTTATTCTCCTGAAACTGTTCCAAAAAATAGAAATGGAAGGAAAACTTCCAAACTCATTTTATGAGGCGAGCATCACCCTGATCCCAAAACCAGACAAGGATCCCATCAAAAAAGAGAGCTATAGACCAATATCCTTGATGAACACAGATGCGAAAATTCTCACCAAAATACTAGCCAATAGGATTCAACAGTACATTAAAAGGATTATTCACCACAACCAAGTGGGATTTATTCCAGGGCTGCAAGGTTGGTTCAACATCCGCAAATCAGCCCATGTGATACAACACATCAATAAAAGAAAGAACAAGAACCATATGATACTCTCAATAGATGCTGAAAAAGCATTTGACAAAGTACAGCATCCCTTCCTGATCAAAACTCTTCAAAGTGTAGGGATAGAGGGCACATACCTCAATATCATCAAAGCCATCTATGAAAAACCTACCGCAAATATCATTCTCAATGGAGAAAAACTGAAAGCTTTTCCGCTAAGGTCAGGAACACGGCAAGGATGTCCATTATCACCACTGCTATTCAACATAGTACTAGAAGTCCTAGCCTCAGCAATCAGACAACAAAAGAAAATTAAAGGCATCCAAATCGGCAAAGAAGAAGTCACACTATCACTCTTCGCAGATGATATGATATTATATGTGGAAAACCCAAAAGACTCCACTCCAAAACTGCTAGAACTTGTCCAGGAATTCAGTAAAGTGTCAGGATATAAAATCAATGCACAGAAATCAGTTGCATTTCTCTACACCAACAACAAGACAGAAGAAAGAGAAATTAAGGAGTCAATCCCATTTACAATTGCACCCCAAACCATAAGATACCTAGGAATAAACCTAACCAAAGAGGCTAAGAATCTATACTCAGAAAACTATAAAGTACTCATGAAAGAAATTGAGGAAGACACAAAGAAATGGAAAAATGTTCCATGCTCCTGGATTGGAAGAATAAATATTGTGACAATGTCCTTGCTACCTAAAGCAATCTACACATTTAATGCAATTCCTATCAAAGTACCATCCATCTTTTTCAAAGAAATGGAACAAATAATCCTAAAATTTATATGGAACCAGAAAAGACCTCGAATAGCCACAGGAATATTGAAAAACAAAGCCAAAGTTGGTGGCATCACAATTCCGGACTTCAAGCTCTATTACAAAGCTGTCATCATCAAGACAGCACGGTACTGGCACAAAAACAGACACATAGATCAATGGAACAGAATAGAGAGCCCAGAAATAGACCCTCAACTCTATGGTCAACTAATCTTCGACAAAGCAGGAAAGAATGTCCAATGGGAAAAAAGACAGCCTCTTCAATAAATGGTGCTGGGAAAATTGGACAGCCACATGCAGAAAAATGAAATTGGACCATTTCCTTACACCACACACAAAAATAGACTCAAAATGGATGAAAGACCTCAATGTGAGAAAGGAATCCATCAAAATCCTTGAGGAGAACACAGGCAGCAACCTCTTCGACCTCAGCCGCAGCAACATCTTCCTAGGAACATTGCCAAAGGCAAGGGAATCAAGGGCAAAAATGAACTATTGGGATTTCATCAAGATCAAGAGCTTTTGCACAGCAAAGGAAACAGTTAGCAAAATCAAAAGACAACTGACAGAATGGGAGAAGATATTTGCAAACGACATATCAGATAAAGGACTAGTGTCCAAAATCTATAAAGAACTTAGCAAACTCAACACCCAAAGAACAAATAATCCAATCAAGAAATGGGCAGAGGACATGAACAGACATTTCTGCAAAGAAGACATCCAGATGGCCAACAGACACATGAAAAAGTGCTCCATATCACTCGGCATCAGGGAAATACAAATCAAAACCACAATGAGATATCACCTCACACCAGTCAGAATGGCTAAAATCAACAGGTCAGGATATGACAGATGCTGGCAAGGATGCGGAGAAAGGGGAACCCTCCTACACTGTTGGTGGGAATGCAAGCTGGTGCAACCACTCTGGAAAACAGCATGGAGGTTCCTCAAAATGTTGAAAATAGAACTGCCCTATGACCCAGCAATTGCACTACTGGGAATTTACCCTAAAGATACAAACGTAGTGATCCAAAGGGGCACGTGCACCCGAATGTTTATAGCAGCAATGTCCACAATAGCCAAACTATGGAAAGAACCTAGATGTCCATCAACAGATGAATGGATCAAGAAGATGTGGTATATATACACAATGGAATACTATGCAGCCATCAAAAGAAACGAAATCTTGCCATTTGCGACAACATGGATGGAACTAGAGGGTATCATGCTCAGCGAAATAAGTCAAGCGGAGAAAGACAACTATCATATGATCTCCCTGATATGAGGAAGTGGTGATGCAACATGGGGGCTTAAGTGGGTAGGAGAAGAATAAATGAAACAAGATGGGATTGGGAGGGAGACAAACCATAAATGACTCTTAATCTCACAAAACAAACTGAGGGTTGCTGGGGGGAGGGGGGGTTGGGAGAAGAGGGGTGGGGTTATGGACATTGGGGAGGGTATGTGCTTTGGTGAGTGCTGTGAAGTGTGTAAACCTGGCGATTCACAGAACTGTATCCCTGGGGATAAAAATATATATTTATAAAAAATTAAAAAATTTATAAAAAAAAAAAGACCTCAATGTGAGACAGGAATCCATCAGAATCATAGAGGGAAACATAGGCAGTAATCTCTTCGATATCAGTCACAGCAACTTCTTTCAAAATATGTCTCCAAAGGTGAAGTGAAAATGAACTTTTTGGACTTCATCAAGATCAAAACCTTCTGCACAGCAAAGGAAACAGTCAACAAAACAAAGAGGCAATGCAGAAAATGGGAGAAGATATTCACAAATGAAAGTACAGACAAAAGATTGATATCTAAAATCTATAAAAAACTTCTTAAGCTCAACACACACAAAAGAGATAATCATGTTCAAAAAATGGACAGAAGACATGAACAGATACTTCTCCAACAAAGACATACAAATCGCTATCAGACACATGAAAAAAATGTTCATCATCACTAGCCATCAGGGAGATTCATATTACAACCACATTAAGATACCACCTTATATCAGTTAGAATGGCCAAAATTTGCAAGACAGGAAACAACGTGTGTTGGAGAGGATGTGGAGAAAGGGGAACCCTCTTACACTGTTGCTGGGAATGCAAGTTGGTGCAGCCGCTTTGGAGAACAGTGTGGAGATTCCTTAAGAAATTAAAAATAGAGATTCCCAATACCCTGCAATAGCACTACTGATTATTTACCCCAAAGATACAGATGTAGTGAACAGAAGGGCCATCTGTACCCCAATGTTTATAGCTGCAATGGCCACAGTCGCCAAGCTGGAAATATCCAAGATGCCCTTCAATAGACGAATGGATATGAAGATGTGGTCCATATACAGTATGGAGTGTTATGCCGCCATCAGAAAGGACGAGTACCCTACTTTTGTATCAACATGGACAGGACTGGAAGAGATTATGCTGAGGGAAATAAGTCAAGCAGAGAGAATCAATTAGCATATGGTTTCACTTATTTGTTTGAGCATAACAAATAACATGGAGGACATAAGGAAATGGAAAAGAGAAGAAAGTTGAGGGAAATTGGAAGTGGAGATGATCCATGAGAGACTAAGGACTCTTAAAAACAATATGGGGATTTTGAAGGGGTGGGGGGTGGGAGGTTGGGGGAGCCAGGTGGGTATTATTATGGTGGGCATTGTGAAGGGCACACAATGCATGGAGCACTGGGTGTTGTGCATAAACAATGAATTCTGTTATGCTGAGAAGAAATAAATTTAAAAAAAATAAAGAAAAAAATATATAATTTCTATCATGCTGTACTTTGATTTTGTTTCTAAAATATCTCACTTGTGTAAGTAATGATTGACAAACACTTTATCAGAAGGTACAAAAGTTATATACATAGTTAAATCCCATAGAGATGATCTATTTCCTAAGAACATACTTCTTTACCCAGTTGCATTTCTGAGCAGTTAGCAATTAAAAAAAGGTTACATTGAATATTTTGTCATTTCCCTAGCTGACTGATATACCAGAAAATTAAAAAAAAAACCCTCTTAATAAGAACTTAGGATGATTCATATTCTGATGATTTAATGATTTACTTTTTCACCAACTACCTTTTTAAAAAATAATTTAAAAACATTTTTTAATAAACATATAATGTATTATTAGCCCCAGGCATACAGGTCTGTGAATCGCCAGATTTACACACTTCACAGCACTCACCATATCACATACCCTCCCCAATGTCCATAACCCAACCACCCTCTCCCTACCCCCTTCCCCCCTGCCACACTGTTTTGTGACATAAGAGTCTCTTATGGTTTGTCTCCTTCCCGATCCCATCTTGTTTCATTTATTCTTTTCCTAACCCCAAGCCCCCCATGTTGCATCTCCACCTCCTCATATCAGGGAGAACATATGATAGTTGTCTTTCTCTGATTGACTTATTTCGCTAAGCATAATAACCTCTAGTTCCATCCATGTCCTCACAAATGGCAAGATTTCATTTCTTTTGATGGCTGCATAGTATTCCATTGTATATATACCACTTCTTTATCCATTCATCTGCTGATGGACATCTAGGTTCTTTCCATAGTTTGGCTATTGTGTACATTGCTGCTATAAACATTCGGGTGCACGTGCCCCTTCAGATCACTACATTTCTATCTTTAGGGTAAATACCCAGTAGTGCAATTGCTGGGTCGTAGGGTAGTTCTATTTTAAACTTTTTGAGGAACCTCCATGCTGTTTTCCAGAGTGGTTGCACCAGCTTGCATTCCCACCAAGAGTGTAGGAGGGCTCCTCTTTCTCCACATCCTCACCAGCATCTGTCATTTCCTTGCTTGTTAATTGTAGCCATTCTGATTGGTGTGAGCTGGTATCTCACTGTGGTTTTGATTTGTATTTCCCTGATGCTCAGTGATTTCAACAACTATCTTATTCTTCATTTCTTACAGCTCTCTATGTAAAAACCAGAACATTTTAAAGTTTAATGTGATATATTATATTGTTGATTTCCTCATTTTATGCAGAGTAACCTTAACTCACATAGTTCTTTATAATTTTTAGTGTTCAAAAGTCGCCTCTTGCCCTTTGACTTTTACTTTCAGTGATAAATCACTGTTACATCCTCTGCTTTTTCCAGTTGCTCCATTTAGAAGGGAGTTGAGCATGATACAGCTTCTGTCATCTCTACATGTTGAAACAATCTAAGTACAATCAACTGAGATCAATTTTCTGGTTAATGATGAAAAATTATGGAAAAGCAATTATGATGGTTAACTTGAAAAATGAAAATGTTTTTATTTTATGCACAATTATTTTAGAGAATATGTACGTATAATATCTTCTTATTCCTATTAAAATAATTCACAAAAATAATTTTAAAAAGTGATGTTATATAAAATTATCGTATAGACTATCTTTCCTATTAAAATAACTAAGATAAAATACTTTCAGTAAGAACTGCAGTTGATATCATTTAGAAAGGCAAAAAGAGTTTGGAACCAAACATTTCTACCAATTTTTCAGTCAAATTATATAAGTAAGAAACATTTAATCTCCTGGTGACATAAAAGTGGGACAAATGATTCTTATTCCAAAATTGAATTTATTTGTTTAAATGGTGAATCATCAATTAACTTGATGATCTCTTGTTAAGCTGCCATATTGCCTATGGAAAAAATGTATGCTTACATTGTTATATGGGCACTGATGATTCTCTTAAGAAACTTAGACCACAGAGTGTTAGAGGGGATTGGAAGGGCCTTGGAGCTGATCTGGTCCACTCTCTCATTTTATAGATAGACCAAGACCTGGAATTTTCAGTGACTTATTCGAGGTTATTCAGCCAAGTCCATGACCATCGTCAAGGTACAATTTCTCTTATCTACCACCCTAAACCTTTCTTTGCCCATCGCAGTATCAGTGATAGGAATCAGAGTGAAGATACCTGTCGACTAGGGTGAAAAATCATGGTTTCAACCCTAGGAGATACAGGACAGCATTGAAATTCTGTTTCTAGATTTCAATGAAGTATTATTAACATATTACCAAATAATCATCTTCTTCTGGATTTCTCCTAGGCTTCATTGTCCAAAGTTCTTGGTTTGTAATGTCTTGTCTGCTCTCCATTAGTTCTGTAAAATAGGATAGCGTCAGCCACCGAAGAAAATAAACATCATTATCTTCCTCGTGTCTGTACTATTTAAGATATTAATGTTTGATAGGGCAACAGAAGAATTTACTCACACAAGGACTAGAGTGGCCTACAAAGTGCAATTAAAATAGTGACTGATTTACCATTTAACCTCACATAATCTGTCAGAATCTCAAACCAGTGTCCTTGTGTCAATAACAGCTTTGTTTTGCCCAGCTATTGGTGCAATGAATGACAAACATGTCTATAGGGAATTCAAAGGGTCAGATGTTACCTTTTATAAGTTAACTCCAGGTGCCATTTAGAGGAAAGCCAGCTCTGCTCAAAGGTAAAATAGAATTAGGAAAAAAATTTTTTTTTTTGAGTGGATTTAGCTGATATAAGATTATACTTTAGGAAGTTATATTTGATAGACTTTTGGGGTTGATACTGGAATCTGAAATACTAATTAAATGATTTTATGGGGAAGCGCATTCTGAGGTTCAGACAATAAACAGAATAGACATTCTCGGTAAAGTGAACCCTGATAGTGGCACAAAGGACCCAAAAGGCTGTATATTCAGAGTGTCATTTTCTCATCAGAGTAACAGGCTGGTTTTTGTTGATAAGCAAGAATTTTTAGTATATTTCCAATGGAATTATTGAGTTGTGTTCAGTCACTGATATGCCTATTCTCCTGGTCAACGCTGTGGAAATTAGTTTTGTCAAATTTACTACCTAACAAAGGAATTTTTGCCTCAACACCCTTCACAAATCCTCCTCAGGCTTGGTGTAGCATTTTTTTTTTTTTTTAAAGGAAGGGAACACATGATATCATAATACTATTTGTTGTTTTTATTAGTTCTAAATTTATTTCTAGAGGAATACCTCGCCAATTTGCACTTTATGAAATTCAATGAGAAAAACAGATTAGATATATAACAACTTGATTATGAGAAACACGTGTTTCTTAATTTCAGAACACCTGTAACACTTTACTAAGTGGAAAGTTGTTTCCAGGAGTGGCTTCAAATACTTAAAACATTCTCTAAATTTAAAGGCTTGATTTTCTCAAACAATAAAGAGAAGCCATCTTTCTGTCATGCCAATCATTTACCTTTGTTCAAGCGCTCTGAGGACATTTGCTATATATTATGTATTTTGACATTTTGCAACATTCATGCTGAGGATATTTGTATTGGTCTGCCCATATTTCCCCCCTACTTTTTTTTTTTTTTAAGATTTTATTTATTTATTTGACAGAGAGTGAGATCACAAGTAGGCAGAGAGGCAGGCAGAGAAAGAGTAGGAAGCAGGCTCCCTGCTGAGCAGAGAGCCCGATGCGAGGCTCGATCCCAGGACCCTGAGATCATGACCTGAGCTGAAGGCAGAGCCTTAACCCACTGAGCCACCCAGGCGCCCCCCCCCCACTACTTTTTAATGATCTTAAACATTTCCTCCATTTGGAGAAAGGGCCCTCCTTTGGCATATGACTCAGTCTTGGCTAATCAGAATTCTCTTTTCCCTTGATGGCACTGACTGGCTTAGGGATGGCATAACCCTCATTGAACCAATTAGAGTCTTTCTCTAATATTTATATAGAGGAGTGGAAGATAAAGAGATGTCTAACTCTTTGTTAAGTTGGTATGATAGAAGCCTACTGTGCTTTCTTCTACATGCTCTAAGGAGGAAGATGTCTTCAAGAGAATAAAAACAAGCCACAACACTAAAGTACAAGCAAGAGATGGGGAAAGACACAGAAGAGTGCTGGTGGTAATATTTTAAGTATTTACAGTTCCTGAGACCAGATAATGAAATTTTCAGTTACACAAGTCAATATACATTCCCCTTTTTTGCTTGAGTTTGATTTTTGTATCTATCACTGGCATGCAAAAGAGCTCTGAGTAAAGCAAATGCCAATCATCAGGTATTTATAGAGCTCAACTCTATGACAGACACAGAGGAGGAAAGAGAAATGAGACTATGTGTCTGTTCTGGAGAAGCTTACACTCTATTTCCTTAATAAGTATAATTCCAAATCATTTAGTGATTTAACCAACATTATAAACACAGTAATCTGGGAGGTATGTATGTGTCTAGGAATAGGAATAGAAGGTTTTTTTCCCCCTAAGATTTTATTTATTTGATAGAGAGAGAGAGAGAGAGAGAAAGAGCGGGTGCATGTACCAGCAGGGGGAGGAGCAGAGGGAGAGGGAGAAGCAGGCTCCTCGCTGAGGCTCCTCGCTGAGCAGGGAGCCTGACGAGAGGCTCCATCCCAGGACTCTGGGATCATGACCTGAGCCAGAGGCAGACATTTAATCAACTGAGCCCCCCGAGGGGCCCCAGGAATAGAAATTTTATTTACTGCAACCAAACAAGAAATAATTCTCTATGTTTAGATGGTTTCACTCTGAGTTGTAGGATGGCAAAGATGTTAACATGAAAATCTACACTTATTCAATATTAACTCATTAACTATATTGTGAACAACAGTATCACGCAGTGAGAATACGAAGTTAAATGGAATGGAGCCTCTGCTCTCACAAACTCAAAGTCTAGGGGAAAAGGCAGAAATTTCAACAACTAACTGTGTGGTAGTGCAATGGATTCTAAAGAAAGAAAGTTTTATAGGCAGATTGTGGCATGGAAAGTGTAAGGGTTCTCTTGTAGACCTGGTCCTGGGGCCTCAAGCAAGTTGGCAGTGTTTGCTGATTGAGGGCCACTTTGTACAGAATCTGGGTGAAAAGGCAAAGTGACCTTGGAGAAGTATCCACCCATTCATCTGCGTGGTAGGGAGACCATGCTGGAGAGCAAGGCCATGGAAGAGCCCAGAGCAGTGAGAAAGCCTGTTGGCTCTGTGGTCCGCAGTCCAATTTGTGCCAAAAGGCGAGAAAATAAAATATCCGTCAAATAAAATATGTTGGTTTCCATCAGACATTAACCAAATATATAATTTAAATTCCACAGTAACATCTTTTCATGAAAAAAAAAAAAAAAAAAGAAAGAAACAACACAGTGTTCAGATTTTAGGAACTCCAGATTTGACCCAAAGTTCTCTAACTCTCATCCCTTAAAAAAAAAGCAAAACATATTTCTGATGTGACTGTTCCGTTTTGCTGAATGAGGATGGCTGACCTGATGTTCCTGCTAAATATTGACACAGCCCAAGTGACTCATGTTTTTGTCAAAGAGTTTAGAATATGAAGAAACTCAACGACCGGAGCACAATATGGATTGCACTGCATTTCCAAACCTTCTACACTTTAAAGTGTATACTCGCTTCCCCACATTTAACTATGTATAGGTTTCTTTACTGGGCTGTTTGTTTTTTTTTTTGTTGTTGTTGTTTTGTTTTGTTTTTAAAGCATTGCTTAATATCTGTGTTAAATCTAAGTAATTGTCAGGATGTCGTGGGGATTTTTTTCTTTTTCTTTTTTTTAAAGACCAAGAAATTTAGAGGTGTTTGTAAATTTTGTGTCTACAAACCCATGACATATACGAAGCCTTCCTTGAGCGCCTATTTGGAGAGAACTTGAACCCCAAACCCGAGCCCGAAAGAGCAGGACTAATATTCCCAGAACTTCAAACGAAAACTCCGTTACTAGGAAACCTGAAGGCAAGTCACACGATTTTAAGCACTGTGTACCAATCATTCCTCAATGCTATGCAAACTCGCGGCGATTGTTGCCAAGTTGGAAAAACCTGCCGGCAGAATCCAACCAAAGGGCAAACTTAACAACCCATCCTATCCGCCGGGCCCCCAGCGAAAAGACTTCCTTAGGAGTCCCTGGCTCCCAGCCCCTGGACCGGCCACAACGGAGTAGTGTGCTTGGGCCGAGAGCTGGGCTGGAGGGCAGCGAGCGCTGCAGCCGCGCATAAGGGGCGAATTGAGCTGCTCTCGCCTCGGAACGCCGCCGCCCCGGGACTGGGGAGGCTTGCAAGCCGCTACACCCCTCCCGCGGCTGCGAGCCCGCGCCCGCTCTCGCAGGGAAACACCGAGGCGGGGAGCAAGCAGCGAGCCGGGACGATTCAAGGGACTCACCCGCTCCTCGACGCGACCAGACGGTAAGTTGCGGCACAGCTTCTGCGAGGACGCGCCAGCCCCACGCTGCGTCCGAGCCCCGGAGCGCCGAGCCTGCTCCCCCGCCGCAGACCCCGCCTCTTGGTCAAGGACTCGTCCAGCGCCACCTGCAGGTGCCGGGCGTCCTCAGGGCTCCTGCCTCAGAGGGGCAGCCCTCGGGGGGTTCCAGCGGCCAAACCGAGCGTTTCCCCACATTGCAAGCAGGCCGTTCCAGGTGTTCTTTCGGATGGCCCTGTCTCCCCCTGAGGCCTGCTCCTCCCGCTTTCGCTAATCTCCCGAGGAACAAACGTTCGTGCAGTTCCTCGGAGCGGTGGTTCTCAAACTTGAACGTGTACCACCTGTGGGCCTTATTAAACTAACAGATTCCCCCTCACGGTTTCCTGATCCTCAAGTCTGGGCCTGAGATTCTGCATTTCTAGCAAGTTCCCGGTGATGCTGGAGCACCCTCAGATCACACTTTGAGACGGACTGCTTTAGAGCTTCGCCAGCCCGCTTTAAACTTAGCAGTAACTCTATGAAGTGACTGCTGTTTACAGTTGAGGAATCCGAATGTGAAGATCTGAGAGTGACTTGCCCCCTGAATGGTACAAATCTTGTACCCTAAACCGCATGAACCCTGTCCCCTGGCTGAATAGGCCCTTAAGCCCCACGTTGCCTTTGCCTCTTCCTTGCCTCTGATATACTAAAGCCAGCTTCCCGTACCCTACCCCATCAGGCACTCCAACCCGAAAATAAAGCTACTGTCGCTATTTCAGAGGTTTTTTTTTGGGGGGGGGGTGTCTTTAAAGCATAAGGGATACGGAGAAAGAGAACGTATGCGGGGGTGCGGGTGGGGGTGGGGAAGTGGGGTGGGGTGGGGGTTACTCCTCGGAGTTGGAACCAGCCTCAGGGTAGAGTGTCTGAGACCTGAATTGCAAGAGGGTTTTGCAACATCCTCAAAGCTAATCTAATTAGAAAAACAAAGGAAAATGCTCGCTCAACCGCAATTTCTGTGATTGTTCTTTAGTCAAAGCTAAGGCAACTAGAGACTGTTCATGTTTTAACATGTATTTTTTGGTGTAGTCATTGACTTTGCGCAGGGTCGCGTAAAGCCTTTTGAAGATTAACTTACCATGGCCTGACGCCTTGTGGTAGAAACAGAATCTTACACTTTTTATTTCTAGTGAAACTAGAAAATAATCATTTTAAAAAGTTTTAGGGAGTCTGCTTCTCCCTCTCATTCTCCCTCTGTGCTTCCCCCCCAAAAAATAACTGAATAAAATCTTTTAAAAAAAGTTTTAGAAAAAATAGCCTGTGTTTATAGCACAAACCACAAAGAATTAAGAGAGATTTTTAAATGTCTAAGCATTGTTGAATTTTTAAAATGGTCTTGGGTCTTAAAGGATCGAACAAAGCAATATGCTTTCATTTTTTAAGCTTTCGTAGAACAAAGAACATTTTCTTTTTCATAATCTATTTGGCACATGAAGAGCGCAAGGTCATAATTATATTAATGTAAGTCGGTTAATTTTAGCCAACTCCAATTAAGATTGTTTTTCTTCTTCTAATTAACATTTAAAATCAAGGCCCAGATATTTTGCTTTATAATTAAACTAAGAATTTTATTTATTCATTTCTTCTGAAAATTTTTTTGTTCAGTATTTTAGTGTGGTGAATAAAGTATGTTTCTAAGTAAAAAGATTGAAAATATGAGGCTGTTTACAAATTAGTTTGTAGATATTTTAAAGGCAGCATAATATTGGATTAAAAATTGTGGTATTAGCTTTGCGCAGTGGCAGTATGGTAGCCAATGAGGTTTATCCGGGGCGCGATTATTGCTAATTGAAAAATTGTGGTATTAAAGAGCTTTTATTAAGTTGTCAGGAGTTAATATTACAGATGAAATTTCTGCAATTTTGCATGCAGATGGCCAAAATGACCTGTGCTTTGGATATGACCAGCTTTTTTTCTTTTTCCTTTCCTTTCCTTTTTTTTTCCTTCTTTTTTTTTTTTTTTAGAAACACAAAGCCAAAGCATCTAAAAATGTTCTGAGTCAGCTTTTCAAAATCAGTATGATTTGTGGAAAACAGTGTTAGACTATTACACATTTTGAAAACCAAAACTGGTTTTGTCATGACTCATAAGAAAAGAGGAATTCAACAGTGAGCTACAAACATATTTGGGTCATTCAGAATATTTTGTAACAAACTTAAACTATAGTGAGAGAGCATATTAACAAAACATTTCTTCAATGTTATTTGGGATCAAATTCTGAACTAGTGATTTCACATGAACACAGCACAGGGGAAATATAATAATTTAGAATCTATGAATACCTCTCCCTGACCGATAAGCAACCTAATCTTAGAACTCGATGGGACTGCCATTTAAGAAGAATGGAGTATGATGGTGTAAAAGATAAGATAAAAATGATCATACCATGAAAAAATAATCACAATGAGCAATACATAGCAAATTATTAGTTGATGACAGGAACTTTAGTTTATCTCCTTGGGAAATCAAACTAACTCCTAAGGGCACAGTAACTCAAATTATGATCAACATAATTGCAAGTCTACTTCTTGCCCTGTAAGAATAGCCAGGTTTATTTTATTTTATTTTATTATTTTATTTTATTTTTTTAAAGATTTTATTATTTATTTGACAGAGGGAGACACGGTGAGAGAGGGAACACAAGCAGGGGGAGTGGGAGAGGGAGGAACAGGCTTCCCACTGAGCAGGGAACCCAATGTGGGCTCCATCCCAGGACCCTGGGATCATGACCTGAGCTGAAGGCAGATGCTTAATGACTGAGCCACTCAAGGGCCCCAGTCAGGTTTATTTTAAGATGAGGAAAAAATTATACCCAAAGTTCATGGAGAAATATTTTGTCAAAATGATCATTTTAGTGCAGACACGATAAAGCTGAACTGGCCTACTTTTCTGATTCTATGAGCTTCATATGATAAATTCTCTTCACTCACTCAAGATCACCTGGTACTGATCAAAGTACGGTATGTGGTCAGTTTATCCCCAATTCTGTAAATTGAAGTAGTTGGGTGTAGAGAGAAGACCTAACCTTGGGGTGGGAGGTTTAAAAAATTCTTCCATGTGTTTCCCCCAATGTAATTTATTGCTCATTCACCAACACTGTTAACAGTCAACATCCATTCTAGATATGTTTTAAGAATAGGTGGTGTATTTTGATACTCACAGATCCATCTCTGCCCAAATACTGCTTAATGATGCTCAAAAGTCCGTGATAAAATATATTATATTGTCTTTATCTCTGTTGTAACTCATCAAAGGGCTAAAGTCCCTGGAAATGGTACCACGCTAAACCTTACAAGTTATTTACAGCCTACTAAAATAAATACTTCAGTACTTTTTTGAAAATATGTTCTAGCATAGGGGGCGATATACCAGGATATTGAAGACTTACACTGCAGAGGTTGTAAAGGAGTTGTAGCTTTGAAGAAAAAGGAGCACTGGGACCAAGAGGATGGATTTCACCACTTTCCTAATATTGCTTAAACTAGGCAATTCCTCTTTCTATCACATATGCATATCAAACATTTCATGATAGTGAAATAAATCTCTTGTTTAAACCGCTCTATTTTGGTCCTCTCTGTTATGGTAGCTAAGCCCATACCCTAGCTTGTTTGATATATCATAACACTTTTTAGAATCTGTCTGTATTGAAGATTTTTATATGTATTTCTGTTACCCTCATTAAATTGGGAGTTTTAAGAGAGCTGAGACCTTGCCTTTTAAAAAATTAATTAATCAACTAACTTTTAATTTTTTTAAGTAGGTTCCATGCTAAGCATGGAGCCCAACGTGGGGCTTGAACTCACAACCCTGAGATCAAGCCCTGAGCTGAGATCAGGAGTCAGATGCTTAACTGACTAAGCCACCCAGGTGCTACTGAGGCCTTGCCATTTTTAATGCTTATATCTCTTGTAACTTAAGTGATTGATGGAATAGAGTCTTTGTAAATGTTTGTGGAATGTGATTTTAGCCCTTGGTCTCAAGAGAGTTGTATAGGGCACATAAATATGGAGTTCATGAATGTTTGGACATCATTTAGACCCAAACTGTGGGTACATATCCACTGTTATTTATTTCACACAGAACACACTCTTACCTTCCTTAGTGTGTTTATCTTTTTTGTTTTCTGCTACAGGAGCATGTAGGTTCAGAGTTGCCATTGTCACAGGAATTACAGACCTTATGCGTCTTGGGTGGTAGGAGATGGGGGAGTGAGAGTGTTAGGTAGGGAGAGCTGCTTCAATAGAGAGTTAAGAAGGCTAATTGGGAGAGTTGGACCCAAAATTTCTGGTAATAGACTCTGCTTTGTAAAGTCCTCGGCATAGAGAACCATGCCTACCAATTCCTGGATCTGAGCTTCCAGAAGAGAGGATACTATCAGTTATGAAATGCCTACTCTTTCCCAGAACTGGGTTTGGTTGTCTCAGTATCCCTACTATATTGTTATTATCCTCTTTAGAGGTGAACTGAAGCTTAGAAAGTCTAAGTAATTCGATAAAGTTGTACAGTTTTTAGAGGTCATGCTGGGGCTTCAACCAAAATCTACACTATCCCAGTTCTCTTTCTGTTGTACTATACCACCTCTGCCACCACATATAAGCAGCCAAAATTTCCTCAGGTTGCATCAGGTTGGGGGGATTCAAGAGAGTAACAGTTAACAGAAACCATCCCACAATTTGGTTTTCCTGAGGTATCAGTTAGCGCATTGACTAAGCTACTCTGACACAGAGGACCACATATGGTGTTTAAAGAAGTGGTTTCACAGTCAGGTAATAGTCCTGCAATGAGTATTCCAAGTTGGTTGTTCTCTCCACGAGGTCATTCAGGCACCCTGACTGCTTCCATCTGGTTGCCCTGCTTTCTCCTAGGGCACTGTTCTTGGCATCATGGTTGAAGGATGGCCTAGGAATATCCATGATTCAGTTGCAGGAAAGGGAAAGAGTGCAAGTCCAAAGCAATGGTTTGCTACTAGGAATTGAGGCAGAAGTTGCCCAGTCACTTCCACTCACATTCTATTGATGATGATTTACCCAGATGGCAAGGTAGGCAGGAAGATGCAGTCTCTGGCTGGGTGGCTGCATGTTAAGATGTATTAGCATGGAAAAGGGCAGCAAATTTTGGTGAACAACTGGAAGTCTCCACCACCTTCTTGCCTCCAACTCTGATCTTTATGTTCATACCAGACTTGGGAATTTTGATTTCTTCCTTCATTGGGCTTACTGTCTTCCACATTCTGAAGCCTGTCTGAAGGTTCAGGGTAAGCTTGTTACTCACAGCTCAGTCTTACACTGGAGGCTATTAGTACCAAAGTGAGCTCTTGTGTATCTCCACCGTGAGCAGCTTTATGTAGAAGTTCTCTCACGTGGTCTTCTTGTTGGCCCTCCAGGTATGCTAGACATGGGGAATACTCAGTGGGAACACCACTTGGTTCCACCATGGGACTCCCTACTACACTAGAATTGATTTTTCTTTTTAATTAAAAAAATTACCTGGGTGCCATAACTGAAAACCAATACTCAGGGTACCAAGAAGGCAAATTTATATGACGTATGTCATTTATATTTCTAAGAGTGGAGTATTTGTGCACAATGACCCAGAATCACTTCTTAGTAGCTTTTCCAGTTTCTCACAGCATCTTTTGCTGAATTCTATAATATAAAGTCTAACTTAGTCACTTAAAAGATTTTTGTAAAGAGGGCATCTGGCTGGCTCAGTCAGTAGGGCATCCTACTCTTGATTTCAGGGTTGTGAGTCCAAACCAACACTGGCTATAGAGATTACTTTAAAAAAAAAAAAAGATTCTTGCCAAGAAATTGCGGTTAGAAGATGAATATCCATAAGGAAAGTCTAAACCGACAAAAAGAAGGTGAAAGAGCTGGCATGTTTGTTGCCGTCTTTTATTTTTACTTTTTCCAACTTCACTGAGATATAATTCACATATAACCTGCAGTTATATGAGATGTACAATGTAATGATATAAGATGTATATACATATATACATATATATATTTTTACATGAACTTACATTGTTAACATTTTTTTTTCGTGGTGAGAATTTTCAAGATTTATTCTCTTAGCAACATTCAAATATATAATACAGTAATACAGTGTTTTAAAAAAGATTTTATTTATTTATTTGATAGACAGAGATCACAAGTAGGCAGAGAGGCAGGCGTGGTGGGTGGGGGAACAGGCTCCCTGCTGAGCAGAGCCTGATGTGGAGCTTAATCCCAGGACCCTGAGATCATGACCTGAGCTGGAGGCAGCGCCTTAACCCACTGAGTTACCCAGGCGCCCCTATAATACAGTATTGTTAAGTACAATTACCATGCTGTACATTACATCCCCAGGACTTTATTCATCTTATAACTGGTAGTTTGTGTTTTTGACGACTTTCATCCATTCCACACCTCCCCACCCCTGCCCTGATTCTTGACAACCACCAATCTATTCTCTGTTTCTATGACTTCAGTTTTTTCAGATTCCACATGTAAGTGAGATCTTGCTCTGTATTTGTCTTTCTCTTTCTTACTTATTTCACTTAGCCTAATGCCCTCACGTTTCATATATGTTGTCATAAACGGCAGTTTCCTTCTTTTTAATCCCTGAATAATATTCCAGTTTGTGTATTTGTGTGTATACAAGTCTATATATCAAATACATAATATATAATATAATCATGTAATTAATACTATATATTATGTATATATATATATTATATATGATATATATCACATTTTCTTTATTCATCTTTCAACAGACACTTAGGTTGTTTCCCTGTATTGACTATTATAAATAATACTGAAATGAGCATGGGGTACAGATAGCTCTTCAAGATGATGACTTTAGGGGTGCCTGGGTGCCCTAGTGGGTTAAAGCCTATGCTTTCAGCCAAGGTCATGATCTTAGGATCCTGGGATCGAGCCCCGCATTGGGCTCCTTGCTCAAGCAGGGAGCCTGCTTCCCCCTCTCTCTCTGCCTGCCTCTCTGCCTACTTGTTATCTCTGTCAAACAAATAAATAAAATCTTAAAAAAAAAAGATGGTGACTTTATTTCCTTCAGATATATACCCAGATGTGCAATTGCCGAATCATATGGTAGCTCTATTTTGAATTTGTTTAGGAATTCACCATATTGTTTCTTATAGAGGCTGCACCAGTGAACATTCCCAGCAGTGTATAAGGGTTCCCTTTTTCTCCACTTCCTTGAGCTGGCATCTTTTCTTACTCCAAGTTAAATCTCCTTATCAGTTTCATTTCAAAGTAATTTTTAAGAAGCTATCCAGAAGACTATTTGAAATGTGAATGTATGTCCAGCATAGATAATGACAAATTTCACCTTATTATCTTGAGATATTATCCTCTGATTGTATGTATGTGCTTATGTCTATAAGTATATGAGGGATATATATATTGATAGGGTGTGTGATCAAAAACTGGAGAAACCTTTATTATAGGGAAGGGAGAACATGGAAAAGTTCAACAGGAGAACCAGGAGACAAAGAAACTTCTTGTGCACTTTCCTTGCCTCCTACTCAACTTTCTCTGCTAGACTGTAACCTTTTGGGAGCCAGGACCATTTCTTTTCACTTGACTTCTCAGGCTCCGTAAAGAACATAGTATATAGTGAAGAGCTGATAAACTGCTTTTCCTTGGAGAGAGTTTAAGAAGCATGTTGTCAACAATGGAAGTGCTATGAAAAAAAAAGTGTGTGGGGTGGGGAGGCACCTGGGTGGCTCAGTGGGTTAAAGCCTCTGCCTTCATCTCAGATCATGGTCCCAGGGTCCTGGAATCAAGCCCCACATCAGGCTCTCTGCTCGGCGGGGAGCCTGCTTCCTCCTCTCTCTCTGCCTGCTTCTCTGCCTACTTGTGATCTCTGTCTGTCAAATAAATAAATAAAATCTTTAAAAAAAAAGGTAAGAAATAAATGTTGGATTTGACATTTGAGATGACTTTATTAACTGTATGAAATGAATTGAGGGAGGAAGCCAGACTGAGTGTATCAAGACGGAAATGGGGAACATATTGGATAAGAAAGGAAGGAGACTTAGGGCAACAATCGGGGAGCAGGGTGAGGGAGATTAGATTCTTCTTGTAGGCTGAGAAGAAGAGAGCTATGTAAAGAGAGAGATTGACAAGCTATGAAAAAGGAGACTAATTGATGGAGTTAGGTGTTGGAGAAAAGTGAACAGAGGAAAAGCAGCACATGGCAGAAAGATTGTCTTTGAGCAGAAGCAGCGATCCTGTTTTCTCAGGGATTAGAAGAAGAGAAATGTGAGATTTACATAGCCTTGTGGAAAGCGGGGGGAAGGACAGTGAGTGAGCTTAGGTTTGATGCCCGTCAGGAAGGGAATGCAAGGAAGGGAAGGGCATGCAAGGTAAGGACACTGAACCTGCAAAAATTGACAAGTTATTCTCTGTCTTCAGTGTCTAACATTTGTTTGGGTAAAAATGGGATGAAAAGTTTATGAATACCTGAGTTCGCTGGGAAAAGAAATCAGAGCTCCTTAGAACCAAGTACAGGGTAATCAAATAAAGGTAGGGGTGCCCCAAATTCAAAGAAGTGATAAAGCAATGATTTTGGCGTTTTGTTGGTTAGGGAAGATACAATGGAGAAGTGGATCTTTTGAACTTGGCCTCCAAAGGGTGAGAGATTTTTTTCCCGGGGCGAAGAAAAGGAAAGGTCTTGTTTTCTCTTCCAAATCAGAAGTGGTTTATATGGATTAAAGTTTTCTTTGGTCTAGCAGCACGTAATGAACAGAAAAGCGTTATAAACTTAGTGGGGTTCCTTCCCTAGAGCACTGCTCTTTTGGGTGAACCAGAGAATTTCTAACATCGTATATTGGTTGTGATTCCTCAGTGCTTCAAGATTCCTCCCTCCTCACTGAGCTAATGCAGGTGTTAACTTTCTTCCTGTCTCTAGCCTTTAGCGGAGAGCAATGACTCCTAGTAGCTGCTGCTCGAAAAACGAAACAACAAAAAATTGAGTTGAATTCTCCCACCCAGCCCTTGCTGTCAGCCTGTCGGTCCTGCTTTTGTATACGGTTAGCTTCCTGAAAAGCCCTCCTTTCTGTCCACACACCTCTATTAGAGCTCATTTCTGATCACGCCCTAGTCCGTCACGTAACATGCCTGTCTTTCCTACTGCTTGGCAGTGACAGAATCCTTCAGGACCCACAGTGAGCTTCAAGGGGAGAGCAGTCAGATGAGATCATCCAACACAAAACACCAAAATAGTTTCGAACAATAGAGCAAGCTCTCTGCACTGTTTCCATCTGAGAAGGGCTAGGGTTCTTCTTCCAATCAAGGAAACTATTCATCTTCTCAGTGTGGGGGTATTGGAAAGCTCAGACCTCACAGCTTCTGTGGTATGGATTTGGTGGTGGGCTGCTGTGCCGTGTGGCCACACGGTGGCTCCAGAGCCCTTTGTAGTAAAAATGAACTCATCTCTTCCGGGAGACGTCTCGGCTGAAGCTGCTTTCTGCTTACATGGTTTCACCAGACTTTTTCATACTCGCTGTAAACCGAGAAGGATGCATTTGTGTGTGTGTATGTGTGTGTGTGTGTCTGTGTGTGTGTGATTGTGTTTATATTATGATAGCTTGAGCATATTCCGAGGTCTAAATAATGTCCATGGGGCTGAGAGTAAGCATCAGATTCCGTCTGTTCAGCCTCCTGGATGGGAGTTGGTCTATCATCTATGTTTGCTTATGAGTATATATGTGTGTATCGTTACATCATATCCTTTACTATCTCTATCTACATCTGTATCTAATGTTTCCTGAATTAAATGGTACTAGACTCTTACCATTTCCATAAATTATTATTTCTTTTAGGGAGGCAAAATTGATGTATGAAATTATACCACTTTCAGGTATACAACATGTTTCGATAGTTGTATGTATTGCAAAATGATCACCACAGTAAGTCTGGTTGACATCTGTCATCACATATAGTGATGAAAAATGTTTTTTCTTATGATGAGAATTTTATGATGAGAATCTTAGCAACTTTCAAGTGTACAATATAGTATTATTAACTATAGTAACCACACTGTACATGACATGCCTGTGGCTTATGTATTTTATAATTAGAAATTTGGACCTTTTGACTCCTTACTCCCCTTTTCCATCCCCCACCAACACCAACTGCTGGCAGCCACCAATCTGTTCTCTGTATCTATGAGCTCAGTTTTTTGTTTTTGTTTTTTGTTTTGTTTTGTTTTTTTAGATCACACCTGTAAGTGAGCGCATACAGTATTTGTTTTTATCTGACTAACTTACTTCACTTAGCATCATGCCCTCAAGATCTATCCATGTTGCTGTACATGGCAAGATTTCATTTTTTTTTTTTTTTTTTTTTTTAAACAAGCTCTGGACAGTTTAACTAAAGAAAAATTTTTGCGCAACTTACTTTTCACCAGTCTTTTCTGGCATGCTTCTAATGATATCAGAATCATCTGGCTTAATGATAGCCAGAGTGCATGTTATTTCCCACATGCTGTGTCCAGCTCAATATTATTGCCACTGTGGCGATGGATACCAGTTTTGGCCAACAGAGCGTATTATTCTATTTCAGATTTCCTTAAGGCTGGGCTGTTGTTGGTGAGAATGACTTTAGCTTGTCATTTCTAATCATTTTCAGAGTCTACTTGTATCCCACTGAGTACTTTCCACTTTTCTTAATCAGTTGGCGCCTAGAGTTGATCAACCCCAGTGAATTTTTCACCTTCTTTATGGCCCCCATCTTCCTGCCTTAGGTGCAGGGCAGCCCCAGCCAAGAGCAGCCACCAAGATGGCCAGAGTGAGACAGGAAAGGGAGCCCACCAAGATTTCATTCCTTTATATTACTGAATAATATTTCATTGTATACACACACACACACACACACACACATAGACACACACACATACACTCTGCACTTTCTTTATTCAGTCATCCTTCAATGTCCACTTAGGTTGTTCCCCTGTCTTGACCATTGTAAATAATGCTGCAATAAATATGGGGCTGCATATGTTTTTTTGAATGAGGGGCATTGTTTTCTTCAGAAGCATATCCTGGAGTGGAATTGCTGGATCACATGGTATTTCTACCTGTAAGTTTTTAAAAATTTTTTTGAAGATTTTATTTATTTATTTACTTGATCGAGATCACAAGTAGGCAGAGAGGCAGGCGGAGAGAGAGGAGGAAGCATGCTCCCTGCTGAGCAGAGAGCCTGATGTGGGGCTTGATCCCACGACCCTGGAATCATGACCTGAGCTGAAGGCAGAGGATTTAACCCACTGAGCCACCCAGGCGCCCCTACCTGTAATTTTTTGAGGGACTGTCATACTCTTTGCCCTAGTGGCTGCACCAATTGACATTCCCACCAACAGTGCTTACGAGTTCCCTTTGCTCCAGGACATCCTTGCCAACACTTGTTGTTTCTTGTCTTTTCTGTAATAGCCATTCTAACACTGTGAGGTGATGTAAGTTATCTTGCTTAATCTGTACAAAACCCTTGAAAATGGGTACTTCTTTCATTTTACAAATCAAGAAATTGAAGCTTAGAGAAAAATAACCTTTTGAAGTGTACAAAGCCTTTTTATTCTTTACAAACACAATGCGATGCTTCTGATAGTTCCTTTAACTTTCACAAGATCTTAGTGATATATATGCATAGAGAAATGGGAGAGTTTATAGTCAATTGATTAAATAGGGAAGAAAGTCTCAGTGACCAAAGTGTTTGTCTCTGGTTCCTGACCTGCTGAATTTTAGTTGCTTTGAGTGTGGTGATTTTGTCCTTGGTCAAAGTAGACACCTCACACCCACTCTTCTGCTACAGCAGAAGTACAACTCCTAGCACAGTCTACTGTAGGATGAAAGAAATCACTCCTTTCTCCCAAGAGATTTAACATCCCCATGTAAACCTCAGGCGTTACTCAAAGGATTTGCCAAAGAATCCATGAATAGCAGCCATGAGCTGAGACATTGTGAGATCACCCATGTGATCCTTTTATTCTGGTCACCATGGCCAAGGACTTCAAATCAGGTGTTGAATGGCCCCTTTATTGTATATACTGGAATGTAGTGATCAGAGGTAGAGTAAAGAAAAAACTGTCTTTCTAACTCAGGTTCATGGCCTATAACATGAGAAAATAATTTACCCTATTTCATAAGGTAGGTGTCAGGGTTCAATGAGGAAATGAATGTAAACTGTATGACCCATAGAAAGGGTGCCATGAATTTTGCCATTATTGTTGGAGAATAATGGGTGGTGTTGTTGAATAAAGGCAGGGAACTGTCAGAAGGAGGAAGGAAAGGGCCGAGTGAAGGAAGGAAGGAAGGCCAGATACACGAGGGAATGGTGGGTTGAGAATGGGGGCCCTTGGTGGCCTCTGCAGGCTGTAGAAGCTGTTAGTTCCTCAGTCCCGGTAACAGCCAGTCCCAAAGTCATAGACTTTCTGGCAGGACACTTAGAAATCATCTAATTTAACTGGGATGCATGAAAGAAAAGTGAATTCTGGGACTCACTCAATGTCAGCTGGCAGCAGCTCCTGGCCTAAGATCCAGAACTCCTGACTTTGGTTCTGGTGTTGTTTTACCACTGCTCACACTGCTTTATGTTCTGGATATTTGCAAGCATGAGACCGAGATAGATTTTGTCTGTATTATATGGGTTCCCTTCAGAGCTATGAGTTGCTGAAATAGCACCATATGGAATTGGGGGAGGGCGAGGTATTATAACTTTAAATCAAAAGGACAACTCACATGGAGACTTAGTTCTCCTTGGCATAAACTCCTCAAGCTCATGGTGCATTCAGTATACCTCTTCCTACAAATGTTACGTATAACGTGATTTTTCCCTGTGAGGAGAGAATTATGATTTCTTTCATATGTGACCTCTTCAAGATGCTTTCTATTATCTTTGCTTATGATATAACCTTATAGACACTTATTTCTCAGTAAGATCCCCAATATGAAAAGCAGTAACTTGATTTTATTGGCTAATATATTTTCCATAGAGTTATGCTTTCTGAAATCTTCCTTAGAGAAAAAAAATTTTTACTTATGTAGGTGTATTACCATCTATCTTTTGTATACATGGCTACTGGACAAAAGGAAGTAGAGAGTAGTTCTTTGAATAGCTTCTCAAGTTTCAGAGACTGTTAAAATAGGACCATTTCCTTTAGAACTACATCGAAAATTTTATTTGTGGGCCCAGACATAGAATCACTGTGCCATTTCATTGGTTCATTTTTATATGTTGTTAATGAGATTTTTTATTTCAATTGAAAGAAGTGTCTTTTAGAAAATATTATTCCTTCGTTCCCACTCTCAAATACACTTATCAATATGGGTGAAGACAAAAATTAGAACTGTGATAATGCTAAGTTAAAACATTATATTTACTGTGGCTTCTGATGACAAAAGTACTGTTTATTGAGTGAAATGTGGAAATTATAGAATAGAAAGAAGAAAGTAAAAATGAATGGTAATTTCATCAAGCAAGTAGAGTTATTCTTCTGTTAAGAATTTGGTGTATGCCTTTCTAGAGGAAGATGATTATTGTTACATGTGAGGAGGATTATTGTAGATACTGCTGTTTTTGAGTTGTATAATCATTACTCAGTTTCTTGGAATCTCAAAGCAGTATCTTATTAGAAGGAGATGTGGTCTAAAGCGAAACAGTGGTGAGTGTAGAAAACAGAAATAGAGTAATTTCTTTCTGATGAAAAGCTCTGGACATGTGACTGTTTCTGTGGGTTCCGGTGATTTTTGCTGATATGGAATTCCGAGATTTCAAAGTGTCTGAATGATTGAAACCAAGAGACAGGGCATAAAAAAGGAAGGGGAAGGAAAATACGAGCTTTCTTGATAAGTCAACTATGGTGTTTACATGGAATGGAGTGTGTTGGTTCAGTTTTTGTGGTTTAACCTATTGAAATAGCTGTTTTCATCAGTGGTGCCCTTAAAAAACCCTTTAGGATGACAGTTTGAGCCTCTTCAAACAATGCTACAATAAATATCCTTAAATTGATATTCTTATGCACGGGCCCTTTATTTCTATGTGATTGATATCCACGCAGGGGATTTCTGGGTCTGAGGCTATATGAATTTAAATTTAACTGATAATGGCAGATTGTTTCTTAAAAACACTCTTAATGACTCACTTTTCTGCTAGTTGTAACTTTTCCTGGCAGTACCATGAAAGTAGACTAAAGTAAAGAAAATTGCGAATCTAATTTATATACAAACTCATAATATGGCTACTCTAATTTGTTTCTCTCTAATTACCGGCAAGTTCAAGTGTATCTTCATAGATTACTTGTTATTTCGTCACTGATTTTGGTAGGGCATCTTTCACATATATTACAATTTGTTTTTATAAAGTCAAATAAATCTACCTTCTTAAAAAACCTTATTTTTGTTATTTTTTTCTTAAAATTTTTTATCCCTTATTGTATATTTTAGTCTTTAATGTAGCTTAAATTTATTTTCATATATTGTTTAGATAGGGGTAGGATTTCATTTTCTCTCAGATGAGTGGACATTTGCGCCAAGCTCTTCTTTGCTACAGAATTTAAATATCACCTTTTTCATAACTAAGTTACTATATATAGTGGGATCTACTTGGGTTTAGCTTTTTTGGTGTTTTACTAACTATCGTTTCCAACACCAATGACAAATTGAGTTGAATACAATGGCTTAACAGAGACCAATTTTTGCCTAACTTAGGTAGGCAAAAGTTGCTCCACGTTCTAAAACTACCTCCTGTCATAAAGATACAAGAAAATCTGGGGTGCCTGGGTGGCTCTGTCGGCTAAGCATCTGAATCTTGATTTTGGCTCAGTTTATGATCTTGGGGGGGTGGGTGGGACTGAGACCCACAGTGGGCTCTGTGTTCAGCTAGGAGCTTAAAATTCTCTCTCTCCTACTACCTATGCCCACTACCCCCCTTGATCGCTCACACACACACACACACACACACTCTCTCTCTCTCTCTCTCTCTCTCTTATAACTAAATACATCTAAAAAAAAAAAAGATACAAAAAAATTTACTCTCCCTTTGGGGAAGGCCAATTAGCAAAAACAAGTGGCCTATAATCCCCTCACCTGTGTGTTAAAGCCTCTCCCAAAAGTTGTTTCAGTGGAGTTGAGCTGGACTTAGTTCTGGTTTCTCTTGCATGTTGCCATGGCCTTGAATAAAGTCTTCTTTGCCTGTTCAACTTTGTCTGGTACAATTTTCCTTTGATAGAGCTTTATCTTTTTGTTCTGGAAAATTTCCTCAACTCTTTGTTGAGAAGGAGACCTTATTCTTTCATGGTTGTACAGGGATCCAGGTTTTTTTATTGTTTGTTTGATCTTGTGTCTCTCCCTTCCCTGAGGGCCTTGGAATCCTCTGGATCTCTGAATCAAGCTAGCAGATAGGAAAAAAGAGGGAGGATCACCTTGGGAGGTTTTCATGGGTCAGGCCTAGAACTGGTATACATCATTACATTTATTTCCCATTGGCCAAACTCAGTCATGCCTAAATATAAGCAAGTTGGGAAAATGTAGCCTAGCATGTGTCCAGGGGGAGAAAAAGAGGGTTTTGTGAATATGAAGAGACTTTTTTGATCATTTTCTCTGCTGGCCACTTAGGATGTGTCTCATATTCCTCCTACACATAGAACATATCACCTCCCACACCTCCCCAGGGCAGACAGTCTATCTGGTCACTACATCTAGTTCTGAGTTTGGGATTTCTGAGTGATACACAGTCCCCCTATGAGGGCAGGATATGACTACTTGTGAAGTACTGACATGTACACAAGGAAGAAAAGTTGTCTGCTCTTCCTACCAGCATGGTGATGGTGGAGCAGGGATGGGATAAACACAGAGAAAACTCTAAAACTGTACTCAGGAAAAGAAAAGCAAAAAAAAAAAAAAAAAAAAAAAAGAAAAAGAAAAAGAATGGAGACATACAACAATCTCTGATCCATAGATTCTGAAGTTCTGTTAAGCAAGCATTATAAAGGTGTCCTTGCCTCAGGATGAAGAAATTCCTTGTGTTGCTCATTTTGCTTTTGGAGAGCAATTTCCTCGATACCATTCCTCATGGCCCCTGGCTCTCCTTCCGGGAGGTTCTTTCTCCTCCATTACCTTTTATGCTCACATCAGACACAGACTTTAATGAGTCTGCCTTCTTTGGGAGTGTGTGTAGCTCTCATTGTCCCTTCCTTCTGGAGGGTTGTATGAAGATTTTTCTGAATCAGGTTTCTTTAAACCAGCCTCAGGATTTCATTGGCAGTACTACCAAAATTTTGGTAGTTTTTGATCAAAAAGTTACTTTCAGTAAGCTCCAAATACTGGTGACCACTCACACAGATTTTCCTTAGAACATAATTTTCAGCCCTTCCCTGTGTATTTTCTTCACTCTCACATTGCTCAACTTAAGAATGACTGCTTTGAGTCGTGGCTTGGTTGGAAGATGGCGCACTTATTTTGTATCTGCTGCAAAGTTGAATTCCCTCTCTTAGCTGAAAAGTCTCCTTGGATTTTGTTGCTTAAGGTGTTTGAAAATCTTATTTCTTAATATTCGGTGAAAGAAGAGACAGATTTTCCAACCCTGTAAAGCATTCTAACTTTGGACTCTATTCTTTTCTGTTATTGCTTGAAAACCAGACAAATTCTTACCTGAGCTCATCTTTTACATGTAATACCTTGCTGACAGCAGGAAATAGTAGCCATTATATATGATCTACCACTTTCCAGCCACTTCCTCTGGAGTTCTAGACTTGTAGGCAGGGGCCTGCCTTTCAAGTTATCATAGACAGCAGTTTTAGCAAATATTTCACCCGGCATTGCAAGGGTCTCTGGCCTTCCAGTCTCTCATGTTTGTTTAGAACTTCATGTCAACCCCACACATTTTAGTTTGTTTTTTTTTTTTGTTTTGTTTTTGTTTTTTTTTTTTTGTAGCTTTGTTTTGTTATAAGAGCTCCCCACTTCAGGGTGATAGGTCCTACTGAAATTAGGATAAAGAATATTAGCTGTTATAATGGACAAATTCCCAAATCACAATGGCTTAACACAGTAAAAGTCCATACTTTGCTTCCCCAAAATTTAATGTAATGTTTAGTACGTAGTTTTCTATATGGTTATTTAGGGAGCTGGAAGACTTATTTATTTAGGCCAAAATCTAGCCACGTGCCACACTACATGGATATATCTTCGAGCTTTTAGATAATAGCCACTTGAGAAAAACCTGACCTCTGTCCCCATCACTCTTTCATTCAACCTGTGTCTTCATGCTGAGAGGCAAAGGAATGTCCTCCTCCATGTCATCTTCTCTCCCTTACCCTTGAGGAGTTCAGTGAGGAAAACTGGCCTATCAACAGAGACATGACAATACCATGTGGTGAGGACAATAAAAGTGATGGGAATAAAGCACTGGGGAGTAGGGATTTTGAGCACTCATTCACCAGAATGGCACTGTCCTCTGAGAACTCTTTCATCTCTATCAAATGTAGAAAAGTCTAAAGCAACTTACTGCTATTCAAAACAGAGAGAGTTTAACAGGAATTCAGGCTGCCATCTTGCATCAGTCCAAAGGACATCATTCACACGACCATGTGGTCATGTGCCCTGGAGTTGTGTGACAGAAGGATGTATTGAAATCTGATTGACACATAACACTGCATGTATTTAAGGTGTACAAGATGTTGATTTGATTCACTTACATGTTGCACAGTGATTACCACTGTGGTGCTAGCTAACACCTTTCATTGTGTTACGTAATTACCATTTCTTTTTTTTTTTTGTGGTGAGAACACTTCAAATCTACTCTTTTAACAGACTTTCAAGAGATAATATGGTATTATTAATTATAATCACCATGCTGTACATTAGATCCCCAGAACTTATTAATCTTTTAACTGGAAGTTTATACTTTTTGACCAATGTCTCCCCATTTCCCAACTCTCCAGCATGGCAACCACACTCTAGTCTTTGTAACTATGAGTTTGGCTTTTTTAGATTCCACATATAAGGGATATCATACCATATTTGTCTTTTGCTGGTCTTACTTATTTCACCTTAGGGAGTCAGGCTATTTCAATTCTATGGCCTTGAAATTTATGCTGGATCCATTGCATCTGATTGGCCAAAAGGGGGAAAATATATGGGAAATTATGATGAGAGGCACTCATCACTCTCACTCACATTCTAATGGCTGGAACTCAGTCACATGGTTGTATCTCCTTGCAAGGGAGATTGGTAGATATTGTTTAGCTGTGTTCCTAGAAGGAAAAGGAAAACTGATTTTGGTGAACACGTAGCAGTAACTGCCACATCTTTTATTTTCCTTCTTCAGAGAATAAAGCTCTAGTCTTCTGCTGGGGGTCGGGTGGGGTGAGGAGGCAATCTTCTGTCTGTTCTGATTGGAGTTGCGATCTGTTTCCACGTCCCCCCAACCCTGCCCCTGCTCTATGGAGATATAATAGACATCTAACACTGTGTAAGTTTAAAGTATACAAGGTGATGATTGATATCCATATATGTTATTAAGTGGTAAACACAGTAAGGTTAGTTATCATATCCAATACCTCACATAGATAGCTTTCTTTTTTTTTTTTTTTCTGTAATGAGAACTTTTAAGAAGTACTTTCTTAGCAACTTTCAAATGAAGAATACAGTATTGTTAAGTGTAGTCCCTGTGCTGTATATTATATCCCAGAACCCATTTTTGGGGAAAATCGTTGAGAAGACCTGACCACCAGTTGACCTGTGAGCTGGACCTTGGCAACTGAAGGCTCTTCACCCCTCCCCTATCCTTGAAATGTGGATTCCCTTGCTTTCCCTGCTCCTGAAGGCTGCTCCGAGGACATAACCTTGAGATGGTGATGTGGTATTGAAACCATCTGGCTGGGGCTGGCCGTTATATGTGACTGAACCCAGTTAAGACCTCTATATAAATGTTCAACATTTGGTGACAGGTGCAGAGATCTACATGTCTTGCTGCTGCCCAAGACAAGGTTTGCTTGTGAGTTCCCTTTGCTTTCTGAAACGGTTGTCTACCAACCTGGAATGTGTGTGTCTTTCTTTGGTATCTCCCCACTATCTACACGGGGGGACTAGTTTCAGATTATACCTGGGAAGCTCCTGAAGAGCTTGCTATCCAAAACATATTCATCTTATAACTGAAAGATTACCTTTTGAACACCTTTTTCCATTTTCCCCACCTCCCCCTGTCCATGAGAACCACCAGTCTACTCGTTCTGTGAATTCAGTTAGATTCCATATATAAGTGGGGTCATACAGCAGTTGTTTTTCTCTCTCTTATTTCACTTTGCATAATGTCCTCAAGGTCCACCCATGTTGTAAATGGCAGGATTGCTGGGCTTTTTGTTTTATTTTTTTTATGGCTTAATAATAGTCCTCTGTGTGTGTGTGTGTGTGTGTGTGTGTGTGTATGTGTGTGTGTGTGTTTATTCTCACATTTTCTTTACTCATTCATCCATTAATCGGCACGTAGGTTGTTTTCAGGTTTTGGCTTCTATAAATAATGATGCAATAAATATGGGAGTGCAGATATCTCCTTGAGATGGTGATTTCTTTTCCTTCAGATATAGACCCAGAAGTGGAATTGCTGGATCATGTGATAGCCTGGACTTTGTGATCAGATAGGATTGGAGGTTATTCTCTGCCATTGGATAGAACTGAGAATTTGCTTCCCTGACTGCCTGGGGCTATAGAACAAACTCCATGGCAGGTCTAGCCCATTGGCTAGGGACCTGAATTGGGGAAAATTGCCAACCAAGCTCTGGCCAAACCAGGCCACTGCCTTGGTTCTTCAGATGGACGGAGCTGCTGGCTGAAATCTCTGCTTAGGCATAGTTGAGAGAAAGAATGTGGTCCTCCAAGATCTGAGCACTGGTTGCAATAACTCCTTCTCTGTCTGATCCCTAGTGGTCTGGCCCTGCAGATTCTCTCAGTGATCCTCCTGATGAAAGACCTGAGTGGACCTCCTGAGAAGTATCCTGCATGCAATGCTGGGGCAGCTGGATGCCCTCTCTGGGTTCTGTTTTCACACTGGAGAAATCATAGGCCCAAGGGGGCCCTCTCCTCATGGTGTTGTGCTGGCCTGGAAGAGGGGCAATGAGGTAAAAATGAAACTGCTGGTTTTACCCTTTTAACGTGGCCCTTCTTGACCCTATCACCCAGGGAGGTGTCTCAGCTTTACCCCCAGGTTCTGGGATTTTCACAGTGGTGTCTTGTCTATGGATAGTTGGTAGTTGGTCTTCTCGTGAGGGGTACTGAAGACAGAAATGACCTATGTTGCCATCTTGATGATGTCATCTTTCTTATTTCTTTCTTTCTTTTAAAAATATTTTATTTATTTATTTCACACACACACATACACACAGAGCGCAAGCAGAGGGAGAGGGAGAAGCAGGCTCCCTACTGAGTAAGGAGCCCGATGCAGGACTTGATCCCAGGATGCTGGGATCATGACCTGAGCTGAAGGCAGATGCTTAACCAACTGAGCCACCCAGGCTCCTTCTCTCTCTTGCTTCTTGAATAGACTTGCAACCAATCCACTTTAGTCCCCATTCAGCCCTTCTTCCAGAGATATGTGTTGTCACCAATTCTGATCCTTAGGGGATTTAATAGTATAAATTGGTTTGTTTTAGCTTTCCTCAATACTGACAAAAATTCATGTTCTCAGGTATGAAACATGACTGACAAAACATCATCTGCTTTCTAGCTTCTAAGATTTTGTTGCTCTTACGTGCTGTTCCATTAATCCCTATTATTGTAAGTTTGAGATTTGCAATAAATTCCCGTGAATGCAAGTTAGTAAGCTTTCAGGAAGGGTCAGGAGTAGACAGACCCATTTGTTTAATCTACCTCTTTTCCCCCATCAGCACTTTCTTTTTATAATTTTCTTGAATATCATTTTCTATCTTTCAAGGGAATGGCCTAATGCATTTTGGTATATTAATAGCCTAGGTATATATCCAATAAAAAGAATATTACCTCCTTTCCATGCAACTTGGAGTGATTTCTAATATATTATGTTAAAGAAAAACTAAAACAGGACAGTGGTTAAAACAGTGAAACCAGATTTTATCCAGGAACTATTATAATGGGGGGAGAATCCCTCCATATGGAACTGGGCTCAATTAGTAATATGGCATGAACAAGTGGGAATTTATAGGCAAGGAGCTGGGTGGGAGTCAGTGGATGAAAAAATCATTAAGAGGAAACATTAGGAGTAAGGGGGCATTCTGTCTATACCAACTTGACAGGACTCTTGCTGAAGGTAGCCAAGGTGATCAGATATCTGAGGTAGGGGACGAGGCATCTTTTTCATATATTACAGAATCGGATAACTAGTGTATATTTGCTATAAACTGACTTAGGATTCTTTCTAAAACTGGGCTATGTAACAGGACAGACACTGAAGTTCAAGGGCAAAGTCTAGCTGAAAAGAGGGCTTAGCAGAGCCTAACCAAAGTTTAGTCAAGGAAAGAATCTTTGTCAACTGTTAAATGACTACATAAAGATGTGTGTGTGTGTGTGTGTATGTGTGTGTAAAACATATAATTACATAACTACAGGAAAGAATTTTAACATTGGCTACCAGGCTGCGGGAAGGAGGCTTGTGTGTGGGAGGAGAAAATTCAACTACCTAAAGAGAGATGTCCACAAAAATAGCATTTGTCTGGTAATTCCATTTCTTTAAAATTTATAGTGTATGTGACTATGTGTCTAAAGATGTTCTTGAAAGACTGCTTAATATATACTAATTATGATATGGCAGATATAAGATGGCCAAGAATATCTTGATGGCTCTCCTGTCAAGATGTGGACATCCATGAACTCTCCCCTCATATCTGGACAGACTCAGTGACTGGTTTGACTGGCAGGACATAGCAGAAGTGAAGCTCCACCACTTTCCAGGTTTAGCTTGAAGAGAGTGGCAGCTTCCACTTTCTTCTTATGGAGCACTTTCCCTTGGAGCCTTGTGCCACCATGAGAGAAGTGTGATGACCCCGAGGCCCTAGAAGATGAGGAGCCATGTGGAGAGAGAGGTCAGTGTGCCAGACATATGAGTGAAAGAACTATCTTGGGAGTGAAAAGGTTTCTGAAGACATGCTTGAAAGAATACTTAAAATATTAATTGTATTATCTCTCAATATGGGGATTTCAGATGATTGACTTTTTTTGCTCATCTCAAAGAGGTAATGTAGTGTAAGAATTGAAAACATTTATTCTGGAGCCAGATTACTTGGGTTCAAATACTGTGTCTGTCACTAACTGTTTAATCTGGGGCAAGTTAACTAGCCTCATGTGCCTCAATTTACTCATTTGTAGAATGGAGATAATAATAGTACCTGCCTGATGAGGTTGTTGTGAGGATTGAATGAACTAATCCACGCAGAGCACTTAGAGTAGTGCCACTGAATGTGAACCACCATTAGAAATAAATGTGTTGTTCCAATTATTTTCCCTGAGCCTGTAGAGAAAAGATACCAAGAATGGTAATATGGATACACACTACCCTTCATTCTTAATAGATTCTTTGTTAATGAACCCAATATATAGTATATAGGCTTAAGGAAGTAGGGATAAATTCTCATGTAAGGAATTTTGAGGTTTTATTCCTTACGTATAAAGTGCACAATTGATACCTAAAAGAGAGTGATATACAGCTAAATTTAGTGTATTTGGTAAGTATTAGACTAAAGCAAGAAGGAGACACAACCCATGGAGCTGCAAGAGGAAAATTAGGGCTGGACTGGAAAACTCGTTGAGGACTAGGAGTGTGACCAACAATGAAAGGGAACTAAAAGAAAATCTTCAAGAAGTTAGGAGTGCCCACCAGTTCCCAAAATTTATGTCCTTTGGAAGGCTAGAGAGTTCAAGAAGCTCTTTGGATAGATCCCATCTCACCGAAGTTTTAACTCTAGTTTATTGGGGAATATTTTTCTTATGAAATGGAAGTTAAGACAATACAGGAAATAAATGAGAATTATAGGATTCCCTCCATGGCTCGATTTAAAGTACAGCATTATCTGTAGATTCATTTCCCTAAAGCTGTGCCAATGCAAGTAAACTAAGTGGAGAGGAAATTCTCCTGATGATACAGGCCAATAAAACCCGCTCTTAATGTATTTTGGATTTGAATAATGCACACTGACTTTTTACATTTATTTGAATGCATTCGTTAGCTGCACTGTAATCTTCACTCTGGCTGTATGGAAATGCCCAAATTATGTGGTAATAAGAAGCACATGACCTAGTTCTTAGAAATCATTAAACTAGAGATGTATCTTTCCCTGTGATATTTTAATGTCAGAGGGTAAAATATGTTGTTTTATCTTCTTACCCCTAGTAAATGTGGGTCTAGATGGAGGATGAATGGAATGTTGGAAACAAACTCAATTTTCTCTTTCCTCAACTGGCTTCAAATAATCTGTTGTAATTATGGGTCATCAAGTGGGACATATATCAGAATGTCCACTTTATGTTAAGCAGTGTGGAGAATTTAATGGAAGGTTTAAGGATTTGAGAGGACTTTAAGCCTAGTTTTCATAATATTATATGCAATTATGATACAAGGCAGTATGACATAAGAGCTATGCTATTTTATTTAATGCATATATGTCTGACCTAATTCTGAAAAGAGAATTTCAGCAGTCAAATGAAGTCTGTAACTGAGTTAAAACTTCACAGTATTTGAGAGGTTCTAGAGAATGAAATTAATTTATCCAGGATTAGATAAGTTGTTTGAGAATGACTGGGATTTTGATAAATACAGTGGGGACCCATGTAAACAACTCAATTGACTGAATCTACTTTGTAGGTCAAAAAGAGATATGCCTCAGCCAAGTACTTTAAAAGTATTTTTTGGTTGCTGTTAGGCATGCTATATGCCATACACTGGAAATTTAGCATCGTTCTCAATTCTCACTCAACTTGCATAAGAGGGAGAACTAGAATTAGAACCCAGTAATCTCTGATTTCAAAACCATTGCATTTTATTGTCTATTTCTATGTAAATTAGAACTTCTCGGTAAAATCACCAGAGGAAGGCTACCATTCTTTTTTTTTTTTTTAAATTAAAATCAATTTTTTAAAAAAATTATTTATTTATTTGTCAAAGAGAGAGTGAGAGTGAGCGAGTGAATGAACATAAGCAGGGGGAGCTGTAGGCAGAGGGAGAAGCAGGCTCCCTGCTGAGCAAGAAGCCCAGTGCAGGACTCGATCTCAGGACCCTGGAATCATGACCTGAGTTAAAGGCAGATGCTTAACCACCTGAGCCACCCAGGCATCCCCAAAACAAATTTTTTTAATTAAAGTGTGGTTGACATACAGTATTATTTTAGTTTTAGATGCTAATATAGTTTATCAATATTTATATATGTTATGAAGTGATCACCATAATAAATCTAGCTATTGTCACCATATACAATTATTATAACTTATTATTAATTATATTCCTTATGCTATACATTGCCTTTATGTTTAATTTATTTTGTAATGCGAAGTTTGTACCTTTTAATCCCCTCCCCCTGTTTCATCATTCCTCTCCTTGCCTCCCCACCAAATTGTTCTCTGTATCTATAAGTTTGTTTCTGTTTTATTTGTTCATTTGTCTTGTTTTTTAGATTGCACATACAAATGAAATCATATAGTATTTGTCTTTCTCTATCTGACATTTCATTTAGCATAAAACCCTCTAAGTCCATTTATGTTATTGCAAATGGCAAGATCTCATTCTCATTTATGGCTGAATAGTATTCCCTTATTTTTATATACCCCATCTTCTTTATCCATTCATTTATTGGTGGATGTTCGGGTTGCTTCCATCTTGGGTATTGTAAATGATGTTGCAGTAAACATGGGGGAGATGCATATAGCTTTCTGAATTAATGTTTTTGTTTCTTAAAAAAAAATATCCAGAAGTAGAATTGATGGATCACATGGTAGTTCTATTTTTAATTTTTTGAGGAACTTCCATAGTGATTTCCAAAGTGGCTGTACCATTTTGCATTTTCACCAACAGTACATGAAGTTTCTCTTCTTTCCACATTCTTACCGACACTTACTTCTTACCTTTCTGAAAGTAACCATTCTGAAAGGTATGAGGTAATATCTCATTGTGGTTTTGATTTGCATTTCCCTGATGATGCATGATCTTGAGTGTCTTTTCATGTGTCTGTTGGCCATCTGTAGGTCTTTGGAGATACGTCTATTCAGGTCCTCTGCCCGTTTTTTAATTGGGTGGAAGGCTAGCATTCCTTATATTTATACATAAAGCATTGGATGGTGGGTGAAAAGACACCCATCCAGCATTTTAAAAATCATTTGTTTGGTAGAGACAAAAATTAACCTACAGAGAGCAAACAAGTAAACGGAAACACAGAAACACGACAAAATAATCAAAAACACAGTTTTTAAATATTGTAAATAAGTAGGTTATATCTTTTGAGATCTAATAATAATGACATTATTTTGCATATGAATGACAAAGTAATAAACACATAAAATTTCAATTATCTGGCTTAAATAAAGTTCTTTTTAGATTAATATAACCAGAAAAAAAATGTAGGAGAGTAAATTGTTTATTGACTGTGGCTAATTTAGAGACTATTTGGTAGAGAACATTATGAAATTTAGAAGGTATTTTTCAGAAATGAATATTATAGAATTTAATTAAGTATAAAATAGCAAAATTAAAAATAGAAATGAATAACATTCATTCATGAGAGGAAGAGAACACACAAAATATAAACTAGTGGAACAACAAAGAGAAATCTTTAACCACAGTGCTGGGAGACCTTAAGTCCTCTGATGAATGTTCCATGGCGACTAGCGACTATTAAGTGCACACTCTTCGGACTGGACCAGGGTTGGAGGTGTGAATAAGGAAACAGCTGATGTGTAGAATTGGTTTTTTTAAAAAATGTAAAAATGCTTGAGGTTGACATTTGTTAAAACCCATTCCACTAAAACAGTATACTTTTTAAATAAGTACACAAGAAACCAAAATGTCAAAAGATGAATCAGTCTTTTCTTTTAAGATCTTTCGGACCTGTACTTAGTCTCACTCCTACTGTGACTCTTTCACTTGGAAATTACTCACA
This sequence comes from Neogale vison, assembly GCF_020171115.1. Taxonomy (NCBI): domain Eukaryota; kingdom Metazoa; phylum Chordata; class Mammalia; order Carnivora; family Mustelidae; genus Neogale; species Neogale vison. The sequence goes on along the minus strand of NC_058094.1, from coordinate 157,889,208 downwards.
AACAAAAGAACAAGTCTCTCATTTTTGTGGTCATAAGGGATAAGAGATGCTGTTTGAATTGTAAAAGTATTTTTAAAAATGCTTACTTTATAATAAAATGGCACTTTAATCTAGAGAACAATTCTTTTGCACATTTGCTACCTAATACCCTGCATGCTTTCAATTGATCATCATGATAACTTTAATTATTAAATATGAAATAAATTCCCCTCTTCTCCATTAGGCTATTTAACTTTAATTTTCATAATGTAATGGAGTAAGAAAGGTCAAGGGCTCCCCTCTTGTAGGAAATCTCATTCATTTACTAGGCAAGAATGGCTTTAACAAAAGATCAAGTTACATAGGTGCTCAAGAAAAATAGGTCCTAGAGGGCAGCAAAGGACCTAAGCCTCTTTGAAAAGGTTTTGTAAGAAGCATTTTTCCAGCTGGACTCTGTATTTTATTTCCCTTATCCCTCTCCCTGCAAATACCAAAGCTCTGGCCCATGAGGGGACACATTTGCTGCTGGGCTGTAAGAGGGGATAGAACTCTCCTATTCAGTCTTGACGATGATGTGCGTATGTGAAGAAAGATAATCCAAGAGTGGGTCTTACCTCAGGGTCACATGTATCACTACATTGGCAAGATTTTTAAAAAATGAGAACATTCAATAAAATGGAAAGTGTTGTTATTTAAGAACTTCAGAGAGCCATACAGAGCATACGTAATTCTCAACCTCATTGTGCATCCGAATCACTTGCAGGGTTTATTAGAACAGATTGTTGAACTCTAATCCCAGAATTTCTGATTCTGTAGGAGTCTGGTGGTGAAGAGACTGCATTTCTAACAGGTTTCTGTTGCTCTGGGAACCACACTTTGAGAACCATTTTAGAGTTCTAATAGGTGATCCGTGACTCACTTTTGTGCCTCAAGTGGGTTTTTGATGAGCTTAAATATGGACAACTGCATCTTTGGGGTAGGAAATGGGTCATAGAAGTGCAAGAGTCATAAGCCTGTTGCCTCTGACTGCGATCAGTCTTCACTCTTTAATCCCTGTGTGCCGTGTGAATAGTATTACTTTCTAAATGTGCCAAAACACGGAAAAGTTGGAGGTGCACTCAGTTCTATAGAACTTAAAGGTTTCCAGTGATTTAATTCTATTGGGAAAAAACTCAGTAGGCATAACTTGTCTCTGGAATAGAATATTTTAAATGAGGCAAGAGATCATTGAATCATTCCCATTACATTTTGCTAGAAGAAGGGAAGGGAATGAGAACATTTGTTGAATAGATCTCTTATGGTAGGCGCATACTAGGTACTCAGTATGTTATTGTGTTGAATTCTTACTATCACTTAATGAGGTAGGTATTCTTTTGCTCTTTTGCTTCATCTAACTGGGATTTAGAGGACAAAAATAATTTGCTCACAGTCACAGAGCTGGTAAGTGAACCAGTTAAACCCAGCTGTCTCTCACTGGAAGTTCCAAGCTCTATCACGTGGCCTCAGGGGTGAAGCAGATCGGGGGGCCCTTTCTTTACATCACCCGAAATCGGATCAGCTTCAGAAAAAGTTAAGGTCGAGGTTATATATAAGTTTCCAATGCAAAGGCTTACGCAATTTAACTATTTCAGGCTGGGGCCCCTGGGTGGTCAGCCGATTAAGCCGCTGCCTTTGGCTCTGGTCATGATCCTGGGGTTCTGGGATCGAGACCCACATCAGGCTCCCGCTCAGCAGGGAGCCCGCTTCTCCCTCTCCCTCTGTCTCTTCCCCTGCTTGTGCTCTCTCCCTCCCTCTCTCTCTCTCTCTCAAATAAATAAATAAAATCTTTAAAAAAATAAATATTTTAGGCTTGCAGATTATCTGATGAGAAGTTTTGAAGCATGTGATTAGCATGACTCTTCGTGTGTGTGTGTGTGTGTGTGTGTGTGTGTGTGTTTTCCTTCTGATAGTTATTTGCAGCTGACACCTGTAGTGTGTCAGACTTCCTGGCTCTATTATGTAGGCATAATGAGGTGACGAATTGAATAGTGATATAGATAACAGGTTGGAGGACCCAGGTTTTTTGGGTAGCTTTCTTATGTCCTCCACAAGACTTTGTGGAGACTCAGGCTGGAGACCCTTGTTTAGTGGCCATCTCCCACTGCTTCTGCAGACAGCTTTCTCTGGGTTCCAGACTCTTCCACTTATTCATTCTTGCTTATCTTGTATTGTTATCTTCTTTACACATAATTTGAGTTGCTATTTTACTTGAGCTTCAATTTATCACTTGAAATTTTTTTTTTTTTTAAGATTTTATTTTTGACAGACAGAGATCACAAGTAGGCAGAGAAGCAGGCAGAGAGAGAGAGAGTAGGAAGCAGGCTCCCCGCTGAGCAGAGAGCCCGATGTGGGACTTGATTCGAGGACCCTGGGATCATGACCTGAGCTGAAGGCAGAGGCTTTAACCCACTGAGCCACCCAGGCGTCCCATCACTTGTAATGTTAAAAGGGGTCATTAATTTCTTTTATTGTGGTTCCTCTCACATTTATTTCTTATTTAAAATGTGCCCATTCACAATGGGGTACCTAAATAAGTATTTTAACTGGATGCTTTATTAATTACTTTAGCTGACTTTCTTCAATTACTTTAATTAGTGCCCTGTTGTATTATTTTTGTCTCTTGACTCCTCAAACTAAAAGTTCACTTTTTGATATATTGAATACACTTTCGCTTGCGTGAATGAAGCCTTGTATCTGGGAAAGGTATGGCAATTAAAAACTTGTGGGACCTTGAAAGGTTGCCCTTGGGTAACAAGGGAAAGACTAACACCCGGAAAGATTAAGAGATTGGCTGGCAGCATTGCTAGGGGAAATAGGTTTGAAATCAGCTAGATCTACTTTCGGTTTCTGGATTTTAATTTCCCAGTTCTGGAATCCTGGGCAACTACATAGTTTTGAACATGTTTCTTCATCTAAAAAGTGGGTACAGTAATAACACAGGGTCACTGGAGAGATAAAGCATTGGCATCAGCACAGTATTGGTACTATATATGAGAAATCTAATAAATAGTAACTATTATGATTGCTTACATATAATCCAATCCAATTAAAATGTATTTCTCACTTATTGTTTTACTTACAAACTTAATATTTCACTTATGTAAATTTTACTTACATAAATACACAAATAAAGTGTAATTTTCAAAAATACAAAGTCATGATTCTCATACAAATATAAAAATGAATATGTGCCAAAGATTTCAATTAACTCTTTACTTAATGAGGAAACCAGTAGTGTTAAAACTAATTCAAAGAGAATTTGATTTACAGAAATTTATATTCTCTATCAGATGAAATTTATTTGCAACTCTGAACAGGAATATTTTAAATTGCTATAAGCTGGAAACATATGTATTACTGTTCTATTTTCTACAAGTTAACTTCTATCCTTAAAGAGTTTGTTACATCGTTTAGGCAATCAAAGACTATCCAAGGTGCACAGCCCTATGGAATCAGATATTTCTGGAGAATTTATTAGACAAATGACCAACATGCCACTGGAAGGGCATTACATCTTTTTATAGACTTGTTTTTTAATAAATGATTCTAATAGATTTTTCCCTTCAAGAATGCATATGGTATCTTTTTTTTCTTTTTTGGTCCAGTATATTTTGTTTCTGTGTATGACTCTGTGTTTTTTCAATACATATTTCTCCTCTGTAGTATCTTTAAAATAAGTGTTTATAACATTTAAAGAACATTAGAACTCTGGGGGTGGGGTGAAGTACACGCAGTAATCTCTTTTGCTATTTTTCCAAGTCTTTGGCAACTTTTCTGACAGTTTCACACACCCCCACCATTTGTGATCATAAAATAATATCCAAAAGGCTGGTCTCATCAGGTTTTGTCTGATTATTAGCATAATTTATTGGAAGACTAGTAGTATCCATATGGGCCTCCTTGAGTTTGCTTTTCCAATCTATATACAGCCAATAATATAAAACTAGAGAGGCTGTAGAAGGAAGTTTGATTTTAAAGTCATTATAAGGAATCCTGAATTGGACTTTAAAAGGCTCTGTTATTTGTTCTTCTATCCCAAGATTAGGAAACCAACTCCATCAGACTTCACCTATAATAACTATAAGCTTATGTGAATTTCTTCTTGAGGTCCCTAAAATTTGCTAAGGTTCCTGGCCTGTCAGCAAGTGATCTTCCTTTGCCCCTGTGAGGCCAGTTTTCCTGGAAGAACATTGTAGACAATAGATCCATATATAAAGTCAAATTTTTTCATTAACAGTGTCTTGTCATGCCTGATTAAATGAGATTCATTCTTAGATATGCTTCTCCAGGTTCAACACTGATTTGTCTAATTAGGTTGCGGTAAAAAGGAGAGATTTTTTTATTAAATCTATGCAAATAACCTTATTGCCATAAAAAGTAAGACACTCAGTTAAAGAAATTATAAATCTGGGGGAGTCCAGTAAGAATTAGATTCCATTTTAAAATATTTCATGTCAGTTTTCAAAAGCAGATTTTATTAAATTGAGGGTTAGAGATCATTTAAGAAAAAAGAGGAGGTGCTATCTCATACATATACATAAAACTAAAATATTAATAATATTCTAAATAAGCAGTCATAATTAAATTTCCCTCATCTGTTCCTTTAGTCCAGATGCCACAACTGAATAGTTATGATTAATTTAATCTAGTATAGCCACTAATATGGGCTGGAGGAGAGTAAAATTCTTTATTGGAGTATTCTACATATTATTATTTTTTTAAGATTTTATTTATTTATTTGACAGACAGAGATCACAAGTAGGCAGAGAGGCAGGCAGAGAGAGAGAGAGGGAAGCAGGCTCCCCACTGAGCAGAGAGCCCAATGTGGGACTCGATCCCAGGACCCTGAGATCATGACCTGAGCCAAAGGCAGAGGCTTTAACCCACTGAGCCACCCAGGCGCCCCTCCACATATTATTTTCTAAGAGTTAGATCAACACTTTCCCTGAGGTTAAAAGCTAGTTATTAATAGTAAGGCATTGACAAATCTATAGGGCTTTTCCAAAACACATAAACTTTCTGAAATATTTACCTTGGTAGCATTTTTACCTTAATCTAAAGAAGTTTGAGCACCTCTTTTTTTTTTTTTATTTTAAGATTTTATTTATTTATTTGACAGACAGAGATCACGAGTAGGCAGAGAGACAGGCAGAGAGAGAGGAGAGAGGAGGAAGCAGGCTCCCTGCTGAGCAGAGAGCCCGATGCTGGGCTCGATCCCAGGACCCTGGGATCATGACCTGAGCTGAAGGCAGCGGCTTAACCCACTGAGCCACCCAGGTGCCCCCTGAGCACCTCTTTTGATTTGATAATGTTTCCTATGCAGCCTTTCCTCTATTGAATCTGATTAAGATCCCTGTGGAGCAAATCAAATCTAATTATTTGTAGGCAAAGCAGAAATTACACCTGACAAATTTAAAGACGCAAGAAAGACATTATTCGAGGCTACTGCAATAGGGGACATAGGTTAGCTCTAAACTCTTAACTACAGTAAAAAAACAAAAACAAAAAAACACATCAGGAGAGTTTTGAAGAGCTGAGGTGAGGGCATTGTAGGGTACTCATGTTTGCTAAGTGGTATTTCCCATAGGAAAAGTACATTTTCTTGTACTTGCATGACAGGAGATGGTTTTACAACTTAGAGCAAGGCAGTCATTACAGCTAGTCTCTTACTCTCTCACGGAGAATAAGGGATAGGGGCACTATCTTCCTTGATAATACATTTCAAAGAGATGCCTCCTAGGTCTTTGCAAAGGATGGTCCTGGGCTTTAAAACTGGCAAGAGGGTTTTTAAAAGATTTATGTCTTGAAGAGAAAGAGAAAGAATTTATTATTGCAAATTTTCTAAAGTAAATAGTCTAAGAAAGGGAAGTTAGAGGTCTAGCATCTGGAAGAAGCTGGTCTAAAGTTTAGTCAATTTGAGGAGGACATTAAGACCATCTTGGTCAAGACCATCCTTATTTATTTATTTATTTATTTATTAGATGAAAGAACAGATCTTTGTGATTTTTCCAGGGATCTTCTGGGTAATGTCAAAGATAGTTTTAGTTATAAAGGATATCCTGAAACTTTAGTTTATTGTTACTTTTTTCTAACCATAGGCTGTCATGTTGGGAAAACAAAGTGAGCAGTTGTCAGAGAAGATTTTGTCAATTTTTGAAGATGGGCTCATGGGTTCCTACAAAATAATGCTTGGTTTTCTATTCAACCAAAGTGAACACAAAATATATTAAAATGAACATAGAAGAAAGTTTCTCAAGTATAGGAAACTTAACTCTTTCACAGGTGAAAAAAATTTGTCCTTAGCACTTTTTTTAAATTAATTGAGTGAATGTGTCCACATAAAGAGCAGAAAAATTATTCTGGTAGGAAACAGAATTTCTGCAATCTAGATAGGTTTATGAAAGATAAAGAATTATCTATAAAGTTGTAGATAAATGTGCTAGAAAACAAGACCATAAAACTGTGCAACACATTTGCTAAAGATTGAATGCACTTTTTAAAAAAAAGATTTTATTTGTTTATTTGAGAGAAAGAGAGTATGAGCAGGGGAAGTGGCAGAAGGAGAGGAAAGGGAGAGAGAATCTCAAGCATTCTGTGCTGAACATGGAGCCTGATGGGCTCCATGTCATGACCCTGAGATCATGACCTGAGCTGAAATCAAGAGTTGGATGCTTAACGTACTGAGCCATGAGGTGTCCCAAGGTTGGAATGCATTTTATATATATTTTTCCCTCTAAATTCAGGAGTTATAAACCAAGAAAATAAAGCCCACTTGCTTCAATATTTGTCCTTTACTATGTTTTTTTCATATTCTAGGACAAACTTACCTTCTACTTTAGGGCAAAACTACTTTTTTTTTTTCACATGCTCAGCTGTACTTTTCTCTCACTCTTGTCTAGTACAGTCTCAACCATTCATAATATTATACCTTTCATTTTTATTTTTTATGTTTATATTTTTTAAAAGTTTAATTTCAATAGTTAACATAGAGCATTATATTAGTTTTTGGTGTACAATATAGTGATTCAACAATTCTATACATTACTCATCTTAATAAGTGATCATCATTATAATCCTCTTCACCTATTTCACCCATCCCTCCCCTTACCTCTCCTCTGATAACCATCAGCTTATTCTCTATAGTTAAAAATTGATTTTTAGTTTTGTCTTTTTTTGTTTCTTAAATTCCACATATGAGCTAAGTCATATGACATTTGTCTTTCTCTGTTGACTTATTTCACTCAGTGTGATTACCCTCTAGTTCCATCCATGTTGTTGCAAATGGCAAGATTTTGTACTTAAAAAAAAAAAGATTTTATTTATTTTTTGACAGAGAGAGAGAGAGAGAGAGAGAGAGAGAGCACAAACAGAGGGAGTAGTAGGCAGAGGGAGAAGGAGAAGCAGGTTCCCTGCTGAGCAGGGAGTCCGATGTGGGGCTCGATCCCAGGACCCTGGGATCATGACCTGAGCCGAAGGCAGTGGCTCAACCAACTGAGCCACCCAGGTGCCCCGATTTTGTACTTTTTAATGGCTGAGTAACATCTCATTGTGCGTATATACCATATCTTCTTTACCCATTCATCAACTGATGAACACTTGGGTTGCTTCCATATCTTTGGTATTGTAAATAATGCTGCTATAAACATTAGGGGACATGTATCACTTTGAATTAGTGTTTTTGTGTTCTTTGGGTAAATACCTAATAGTACAATTGCTGGACTATAGGGTAGTTGTAATTTGGAAGGACCTCCATACTGTTTTCCACAGTGGCTGCGCTAGTTTGTGTTCCCATCAACAGTGCACAAATGTTCCTTTTTCTCCATATCCTTGCCAACACCTGTTGTTTCTTGTGCTGTTGATTTTAGCCATTCTGACAGATGTGAGGGGATATCTCATTGTGGTTTTGTTATTGTAAATATTTAATATGTAAACATTATACAACACACTACTGCACAACCAGTGGGCCATTAAGAAATCAGATGAAATTGAAATATGTCTCAAAACAAAAGAAAAGAGAATACAATATTCTACAACCTATGGGATGAAACAAAAACAGGTGTTAGAGTGAAATTTACGCTATAAGTGCTGTATTAGAGAAAAAGTGCAAATAAACAATAGTACACCACAAGGAACTAGAAAATGAAGAAAGTTTGTTGAAATTTAGTAGAGGAAGGAAATAACAAAGAAAAATCTGAAATACACAAAATAGAGACCAGAATAAATAATAACATTGAAAGTAATGACCAGTTTTTCAAAGAAAAACAAAACAAAATTGACAATGCTTTAACCCACTAAGAAAAAAAATGAGAAATGTAAGAGAAAACAGTACAGCAGACACCACAGAAATACAGTATGGTAATAGAATACTACAAAAACTTATATGCCAACAAATCAGATAACTTAGGAAAAAAACCAAATAATTCCTAAAAATGGATGTTACAAGATTGAATCACGAATCTTGATTTCACAAAGTAGAAGATCTTAAGTGAAAGTTAAATTATGAATCAAAAATCTCCTAGCACAGAAAAGCCTGAGAATACATGGTTTCCTTGGTGAATTCAACCAAACATTAAAAAAAATAATTAATGTCAATCTTTATAAAAATTTTACAAATAATGTAATAGAGGGAATACATTGAAAATCATTTCATGAGGCCAGCACTACCTTGGTACCAAAGCAGGATAAAAACAATACAAGAACAAAAAAGTCTAGTTTGTCCAATTTAAGTGTTGCCACTCTGGCTTTCTTTTGACATCCATTTGTGTGATAAATGTTTCTCCATCTCCACACTTTCAATCTGCAGGTGGCTTCAGGTCTAAAATGAGCCTCTTATAGGTGGTGTGCAGATAGGACTTTTATTTTTATTTTTTTAATTTTATCCATTCTGATACCCTTTGTCTTTGACTACAGAGAGTTTAGTCCATTTACATTCACAGTAATTACTTATAGATAGGAATTTATTGTCATTTTATTACTTGTTTTGTCATTGTTTCTGGTGACTTTCTCTGATCCTTAATTGTCTTTGTCACTTTTGGTCTTTCCTCTGTGCTCAAAGAGTCCCCTTTAATATTTCTTGCAAGGCTTGTTTAGTGGTCATGAATTCCTTTAGTTTTTGTTTGTGTGGGAAACTCTTTATCTCTCTTTCTATTCTGAATGATAACCTTGCTGAATAGAATATTCTTGGCTGTAGATTTTTCCCATTCAGCACTTTGAATATATCATGCCACTTTCTTCGAGCTTGCCCAGTTTCTGTTGAGAAATCCCCAGCTAGCCTTATGGGTTTTCCCTTATAAGTTAAGGATTTCTTTTGTCTGCCGTTTTTAGCATTTTTTCTTTATCACTGTATTTTGCAAATTTAATTACAGTGTGTCTTAGTATTGGCCTGCTTTTGTTGATTTTGATGGGAATTCTCTGTGCTTCCTTTCTCAGATTAGGGATGATTTCTGCCATTATTTTTTGAAATAAGTTTTCTGTCCCCTTTTCTCTCTCTTCTTCTGAGATTCCTATAATATGAAGATTATTATATTTGATGGAGTCACTGAGTTCCTTAAGTGTCTATTCTAGTGTTCCATAATGAATCAAAATCTCCTAACACAGAAAAGCCTGAGAACACATGGTTTCCTTGGTGAATTCAAGGAATTCTTGAATTCCTTTCTTCTTTCTTTTGCTTAGCTTCATTATTTTCCATTATTTTGTCTTCAAGGTCACTGATTCATTCCTCTGCTTCTTTCAGCCTGCTGTTCATTGCTCCAAGCCTGTTTCAATCTCATTTGGTGTGTTCTTCATCCCTGATTGATTCTTTTAAAACTCTTTTATCTCTGTGGTATGAGTCTCCCTGATGTCTTTTATTCTTTTCTCAAGCTCCCTCTGTATCCTTAAGATTGTTGTTTTAAATTCTCCTTCAGGCATGTTACTTATATCTGTTTTGTTTAGATCTCTGGCCATAGCCTTATCTTATTCTTTCATTTGTGATAAATTTCTTTGTCTTGGCATTTTATCTAAGTCTCTGACTTCTTCTCTGTGTTAGAAAAGTCAATTATGTCTCCTGCTCCTGAAAGTAATGGATTTATGAAGAAGAGGTCATATAGTGTCTATGGCCTGGCATTTCAGTGAGTATCTTTGTGTGTGCAGCATGCTCTCTGCTGTTGTGTTTTTGTTACTCTATCCTTCAGGCTAGTAATTCACAGAGACTCTTCTTGCCTGCTGTGTGCAGTGTTTGGTCCTTGGCCTGAGTGTGGTGCGTTTTAACTAGGTGTGCTCTGGTCTGCCTGTGAAATGAGATCTGGTAGCACTTTCATGAGAACCGAGGTCCTATAGAACTCTCTGGTTGGGAGATGTGGTGTGGGCAGGGCTTTGTAGATAATTTTTCAGAGTGATGTTTCCACACTGTCTGGCCCCCAGGTTGTTTGTCTGCCTTTTCTCTAGGTTGTTTGTGGCCTCCTGGTTCTATCCTAGCCAAGCCTGCTAACCTTTAATATTGCAGGGTTTAGGGGCACCTGGATGACTCAGTTAAGTGTATGACTCTTGGTTTCAGCTCAGGCCATGATCTCCTGGGTCATAAGGTGGAGCTCCATCAGTCTCCAGACCCAGTAGGGAGTCTGCTTGAAGCTTCTTTCCCTCTGCTGCTTCCTCCTCTCATGTGCTTTCTCTCTCTCAAGTAAATAAGTAAATCTTAAAAACACAAACAAACAAATAAAACTCCAGGTGTTAGAGCTGTGGTATGGGCAAAGGTCCATGCTGGTCTTCTTGTGGAGGGTCCTGCCATCCTGGAACTGAGGCAAGCTTGACTGAGAAGGGTAGTCTAGCCAGAGTGGAGAGATGTGGGACTTGGTGTAGGTGGGTTAGGCAGCCAGTGCTGTGCTGTGCTGCTTCCCTCAGGTGGTTCTGGGTTACACTGAGGGACAGGGGAGACAAATGGCACCTGCAGCATCCTTTTTCCTGGAAAGATGTCTCAGTAAATCCTGCCTCTCAGGTATGCCCTCCTAGTAAGGTGAATAATCTCCCTACTGTGTGCCCTAGGCATTATCCAAATCACTGTTTCCCCACCATCTGACCCTGGGTTATTTGCCTTTCATCTTTCCAGGAGCAGGTCAGTGCCATTGGGGCTCTATCCCTGCCAAGGAGGGTGACTTTAGATATAATCTAAATTATTAATACTATTTAGAGATAGGATAATATTTCACATTCACCTAATGAGAGGTCAAGACCTTTGTCAATTATAAACATATAGACACCCAGACACATTGATAGCTCATGGCCTAAGTTGTATAACTTTAGCTATTGGTCAAAAATAAACAGAGAGGTGCGTGGGTGGCGAGGATGGTTAAGTGTCCGACTCTTGACTTCAGCTCAGGTCATGATCTCAGGGTGGTGAGATTGAATTCCACATTGGGCTCTGCTCTGGGCATGGAGCCTGCTTAAGATTCTTACTCTCTCTGTCTCCTTCTCTTAAAAAAAAAAAAAAAAGTATATAAATAAATAAACAGAAAAACAACTCTTTGGTTCAGATCTCAAGGATCTTTCTTCTTCTCAATGGGTATGAAATCTTAATTGATTTGTGTTCATAAATAGACAAGCAAACAAAAAAGACTAGCAAATCAGATTTCTCTTATCTCTCACCTAACAGAAAATGCATCTCTGTCATCCACCAAGAAATTCATCGGGTAGTTAGATTATAAACCAAATTCTCAATCATTGCTGCCACCAATGGGGAATTATTTTTATTAGGTACAAACCAGAAGCAAGAACAAATTCAGTAGAGGGGAAACAAAAGTCCTAGAGAAATCATTAGCAAAGTTAAGCTTCTATTGACCTTTGGGATTCATTGTGGAAACCAAGAAAAGACATGCTGTGTTTAAATAGCTAATGAAGTACGCTTCCCTGGCAACCCAGTTTACCTGGTTCCATGAAGTCAGTCCAGCTGGGCATCTCAGTGCATGATTTGCAAAAGTACTAAGGGATAATTTTCAAAAATGTGAAAATATGACATGGATAGGAATAAAAAATGAACACATTCAAATATTTTTCTTAACTCATTAATTAACGATGAAACCAATAAGAAGTGGTAAACAAAATACATTTGCAATGCTGTGAACAGAAATCATTTGCATTACTATGGAAAGAGACACTTGCATTCCTATTAGTTTTTCAGTATCTTAACTTACATCCTTACAGAACCTTTTCACAGACAAACCAAAAGTATGCACCTTTTATGGAATCTGAAATTCCTCAGATGGTTTACTAGAAAGCCCAGTATTCCACTGAAAAGACACCCAGTAATCTCTCTTGCTCTTTTCCAATACCTTGACAGTTTTTTTCCTGACACTGGGAAACATGAATGATCAAAACTGACAGAGATTTATGCCTTCATGGAACTTGGGTTTTAGTTGGTGAAATAGACAATACCCAATGCAACCACCAAATCAATAAATGTTTAGGAGGCTTTAAGGGCTCTGGAAAAAGAAAAAGGAAAGCAGGGACGGTAGGAGTAGAGTTCTGGTTAGGGGAAAACAGTTTGAAATATTAAGTAGAGTGGTCTAGGTAATGGCCTTGATTTGAGCAAAACCTTGCAGGAAATGAATGATGTTGGGCAAGAGTGTTCTGGATGAAGAATAGTTAAAACAGAGTCCCTAATCTGTGGCTTGTTCAAAACACAATGAGAAAGCTAATGTGGCTGGAATGGAGTGAGTGAGGGGGAGAGAAAGTGCTATAGATTTAATGTTTTGTCTTCCCCAAATTCATATGTTAAATCCTAATGCCCAGTGTGAGGGTATCGGGAGGTGGGGCCTTTGGGAGAGGACTCTGCCCTCCTGAAAGCAATTAATGCCCTAATAACAGAGACCACTCTGCCATGTGAGGACACAGTGAGAAGACAGCCATCTAAGAACCATGGAAAGGCTCTTAACAGACACTGAAGTCTGCCAGTTCCTTGATCTTAGAACTGTAGATTTGTTCCCAGTCTCCAGAACTGTAAGAAATAAACACTTATTGTTTATAAGCTACCCAATCTATAATACTTTTGTTATGACTGCCTGAATAGACTTGGACAGGAAATTGATACCTAGAAGTGGGTGCTGCTATAACAAATATCTAAACATGTGGAAGTAGCTTTGGGACTGGGTAATGAGTGGAGGCTGAAAGAGGTTTGAAGTGCATGGAATGGAAAACCTACACTGCTATGAATGGACCATTAAGAGGGATTCTGGTGTGAGCTCAGAAGGAGAAGAGCATTTTAAAGCCTAAATCTTTTTAGAGAATACCTAAGTAATCCTCAACAGACTGTTGGTAGAGACTGTTGGTAGAGGCCATTCTGATGTGGTCTCACATGGAAATGAGGAGAGGCCGTCCTTTTTATAAGGTAGCAAAGAACTCGTGTTTTGTAAAATATAAGAACTTGGCAGTGATAAAATGGGATGTTTAATGAAGTCATTTCCAAGAGCTTCAGGATTGACAGCACCGAAGGCACAAATTGGCTCTTCTTGACTGCTTACAGTAAAATATGAGAAGAGAGAAATGATTTAAAGACAAGAGTTACTAATCAAAAGGGAAACTGAATTTAAAGGCTTGGAAAAGTCAAAGCCTATTTATATTGTAAGAAGTCAGAAAGTGTTGTTGGGGGGGAGCACTGAGTGTGGCCAAATGACTACTGGATGAGATTAGTATCCATTGGCCATCTCAACAGAAGCTAGGGATTGTTGTCCAAGAAAATGGAAGAATGATCTTTAAGGCAATTCAGGGATTATCAGAGCTGTCTTTCCTATCTATCACTTCCATTCAGGGTGGGTCTGTGGGGCAAGACTTGCAAGGATTTGGGAGGCAGAGTGGTTTCAAAGGAAGGTATGGGATCTTTGAGACCTTGGTATATAAGCCTCATGTCTTGAGACTTTACTCTCTACACTTTAGTGCTGCAGTTCCTTGGCTGTCCAGCTGCTGTGGTGAGCTCCAGAGCAACCTGGGCTGTGCCCAGCAGAACTATGGAGGCATGGCTACCTCTACCTAGGTTTCAAAGGACAGGGCCTTCTGGCAGAGTCACCAACTTGCAGTCCCAGACAAAGAAACGCCATAGGGGCAGGACTACCCAAAGATAAAGGATCAAGATCAGTGTCTTTGTCAATATTGAAGGTGGGACCTCTTGTTCCAAAGAGACCACACAGAAAGAGCCCTCCTAAGCTCATACCATGGAGGTTATGGCAGAAGGATGGCTATCTGTGAACCAGGAATTGAGCCCCCCTCCTCCATCTTAAAAAAACCCCAAAACACCTCTTTGACCCCCACTCCTGCTCTCAGCTACTGCCCCATTTTTCTACTCTTTGTGTAGCAAAATTCCTCAAAGAGAATTGTCTGTATCCATCTCCAACTAGTCTTAAGAGTCTGCTCCAATCATGCTTTTGCACCCCTCTATACACACATGCCATTCTACTGAAACTGTCTTCTCAAGGTCATTGGTAACCTCCATATCTCTAGTTATTCATTCTCAGTCCTCATTCTACTTGACTCTTTAGCAGATGTTTGACATGGTTTTCTCTCCAAACCATGAAAAACTTTCTTCACTGGACTTCCAGAGTATCATATTCTCCATGACTCCCATATTTTCTCCATCTCATGCTTTTTCATTAGTTGTCTTAGTTATGGCTGCTACAGCAAAATAACATAAACTGAGTAGTTTAAACAACAAAAATCTATTTCATTCTGGTCATGAGCAGTGTGGAGAATCATGTGACTCTTCTGTGGAAGAGACTTTTCTTCAAGCCAACAACTGGGGGTGGGGTGGACTGGTTTGGTGGTGTTCTTCACTATAGGTTTTTTGAATAGGAAGTTTCGGTTGTCCCAATGACTGGAAAGTACTTCTGGCATTTATTACATGGGGAGCAGGGTTTAAAGATCTAAAATGCATGAAGGATTATCCCTCCCCAAATGTCAAAATTGCCCATATTCAGAAATGCTATATGAGACCTGATAATATGGTTGAGAATAGCTGAGATGTTATATTCTCTATCTTCGGGCAGTTCTCAGGAGTAATGGTAGTGAGGAAGGGGCTGGGGCATGATGTTGGGATCCTAATTCCATCACGTGAATGATAAGCTAAGGCACTTCTCAGGAGAATGAGGAGGCAAAGAGATTGAAGAGGAATGTTTTGCTAGTGGAACTCCCCCCACATAAAAGGAATTTGGGAATGGGGAATGAGAATCTTCTCCATGTTAAAGATTGGTTGGATGTTGCCTTCATATTCAAACATTTAATTATGTTTATGTCTTGGGTTATACTTTTTATAATTGCTCCACTGCTTGTTAAATGTTGAATGTTACTATGGAGATGTTTGAAACAATCTCAAGAAAATGTTAGACTGATTTTTCTTTTCCCCAATGAACGACTTGATCTTGTTTTCCCCTGTGTCTTTATTTATTCCTTCTTTTTTTTTTTTTAATTTTTACAGTTCTACAAAGCTGTTAATTGATGTTGATTGTCCTTGGTCTATTTCTCTTTCCCTTAGAGAATGACCTGCCATTTGACGTATGGATTCTGAATTATTATATTTTTTTCTTGCATTATATCTTTCAATAATGGCAATGTGTCATCATTCTGGTTTGCTTTAAAGGAATTTTATTTATGCTTATGTGGGTTCTTTTAAGCTGTGTTTTAGATGTAATAGGGAAATAATTTTCATCTCTATTCTTGTTTTCCTTAGTACTTTGTGGGATTTCTAAGAGGGGGAAAGGGAAATTCTGATAATATGTCACTGGATTCACAATGGATGGCCCTTTATGTTATTTCAAAGCTATATTTCAAATTCTAAATGTACAAAAAAGATATACAAATAATGCCATTTTTAAGTCAGTTTTGTTGTTTTGGATTTTTGACTGTGAAGTATTGCTTGCTCAAGGAATTAGAATAAAGCTAAACATTTTGATTTTAACTTTTCAGTCTGTCAAGGAGATAGGAAAGCTTTTACACAAATTAAAATATATATTAGCCATGAAATGACAAAACCCCCCAAAACTGTAAATAAATGTGAGTTGATACCTTCATGGGTTTCTTTAGAGTTGGATTTGTGTCAAAGGGATTTTGTGTACCAATGATTCCCAAACTTAGCTGCATGTCAGAACATCTTGAAGAAGGCAGAGAGAAAACTGGGTTGTGGGTAGAAACAGACACATTAACAATTATATATTTTTTAAAGTATTTAACAATTTAAAAAGCGTTTTTTCCCCAAAGCAATGATATGTAGTTCTTCAAAACATGTGAAGTAGAAAGAATGATTTTTTTCTATAGTGTCATATTTCTATATAATTTTACAATTGGATTTGATGTATGAAATTAGCCTTTGGCTTATATAATCTTCCATTATAATAAATCAGATAAAATGTTTTAATGTGAATGTTTTCTTTATGGTCTTTAGGAGACCATAAAAAGGATTCAAATTTATTGCAAAATGCACCTAAGGATAATTATATCACTTTATATTTTGGATAAATTTTTCATAAAATGACTTGAAACTGGTCTTAGTGATAAATGCTCATATCTGATAATGTAAGGAACTGAGACATTGTAAATGGAAAATAAATGGTTTTATATGAAGTCTTAAATATTGTTTTATTATAGCTATCCCTATTATAAAGTGGTTTACTTCTTTAAATGTTGTTTATAAAACATATATCTTGTGATTTTACTATAATCCTTTTAAAAAAACAATTAGATTTTTTTTTACAAACTTACTTTATCTCTGACAGAATATCTTAGAAAATCTAATTATACCTCATATGTTAAGAATTTCCTTTATGTACTTGAGCAGTAAGGAAATGTGACTTAGAAATGCCTGTGACACTAGAACGTTCTGATAAATATAATCTTGGAAGAAACTTCTCTAGAGACAGAGGGATTATTTGACACTTTCTTGGCAACTGTTTTGGAACCATATTCTCTGAAACTCTGAGCGCAGATTGTCATTGGACATTTAGTTGTAATATTTTTTAGCATCAACTGAATTGAAGAATAATTGTGCTCTTTGTGGTTAAATCATAAGTAAAATAATAAAAATTATAAATTCATAATTAAATTCATAAATTCATAAATTAAAAATTATAAATTCATAGGTAAATCATAAAAATTATAACTGTATAGGTGATGTCTTAAATTTTTGTTTATCTTTTTGTCTGGCTAAAGAAAGAAAAAGTAGTACCAGCCCATTTTTTCTGGTAAGAATATCACAAATTATTATTATAATTATGTTCTCTTTGAGAAAGTTAAAATAATATTGCCTATGTATTAAGTGTTCGACATTAATACATTTTAGTTTGGAATGTGTTCTGGATCAGAGGTAACATCATCCTGGTCAATGAGACCTAGCAAGAGAACTGCTTTGATTTCTTCATGTGTATGCTTATGTAAGAAGGACTGTGCATTTTCCCTCTAGGGCCCGTGCCTGCCAATTCCAATGTGTATGTCAACTGCACTTGGTTTCAGTCTAAACACCAGAGAATCTTGAAATCTACTTCTGACAGCTTCCTTTTTTTTCTTCCTTTAGCATATGCTCCCTAGCAGGGTCTGACTACTTTTGTTCATGGTCTAGTGTTCAGGTCGTTGTGTTTTGTATTACATATAATTTATGGTAGTTTAACCCTCCAATAAGTCTTCATCCACCCAACACCATTTTAAAAAAAATTTCCTCGTCTTTTCCCTCTTGAATTCATCATTCTGTTCTAAGTTCCACAGAGTTGGAATGGCTACTGAGTAACTTCTTCAGGAAGGGTATCCACACAGTATGTTTTTCATACCTGTTAGTTTGGCTCAGCTTAGGAAGGTTTACTTCAATTTCATCTTTGATAAATTGCATCTGTTCTAATAATTCTTGTTTTTTTTTTTCTCAGAAAAATCAAGAATTTTTAATCTCCATTTTTCTTCCCTTTTGCTCTCAGCCTTTTCATTTATATCTTTATCTTCTCTCTAAATTCTGTGAGATAATTTCAAGCTTATACTTTTCATCAGTCGGTCCTCTGTATCATCTCTGCAACTTTTATTACAGTAAATAATATTTTATTTTTCTAATATTTGCTTAAAATACTCACATTTTAATTTTACCCTTTAGATCCCTTTTGACCATTTTTAAAATTATTATTTTTAATTTGGGGTTTTTAACATGGGGCTTGAAATCACAACCTTGAGATCAAGATCTGAGCTGAGGTCAGGAGTCAGATGCTTAACCTACTGAGCCACCTGTATACCCACAGACACTTTATTTTTAACTTCACTGTGAGCCACCTGTATACCCGCAGACACTTTATTTTTAACTTCACCTGTTATCCCTTTGGATTTCTGTGTGTGTGTGTGTGTGTGTGTGTGTGTGTGTTTTAGGATTATTTATTTGAGCAGGGAGCTAGGCAGTGAGCTTGATCTCACACCTCTGAGACGATGGCCTGAGCCAAAATCAAAAGTTGGATGTTTAACTGATTGAGACACCCAGGTGCTCCTCTGTGTGTGTGTGTATGTGTGTGTTTGATAGAGGTCATGACTTTTTAATTTCGGGGGAAAGTGTAATTGTATTTAAACATTTTCCTCTGATTCTTACGGTTTATCATTTTTAGAGAATTGCTTTCCTTTTTACTATGTGTCTCTTACTTTATCCTCAAGATTTTTGCTTCAGTTCATCATAATTTTCTTTCCTTTGTTTTTTCTTATAATAAATAGCTGTCGCTTATTGAGTACTAACTCCAGCTTTGACACTGTGCTAGATATTTCCAGACATTAGGGATTATTATTTCTACTTAATAGACGAAGACGCTAAGGCTTAGAATATAGAAGTCAGGATTAAAATTCATGTCCATGTGCATTCAAAGACCAAGCTTCTCTATGATGTCTGGAATGAAGAGAACTCTTGCTACCTAGGATGTTGGTAAATAGTTATAGTAAAGTAACAGTCCAAATTTCTGGACTACAATTAGCCAACTTGATGCCATTGAACTCCACATAAATTCTTGAGAAAAACCAGGCAGCTGTGTAGTTATGAGGCTAATTTCTAATATCTAGGAGTCAGCTGTTTTTTCTGGAGTGAATGAAGTGTACATTACTCTCTTACCACTTCTGCTTAAAAAATCGAGCACTAGGAAGCTATGCAGGACCATACAGCTACCTGAGCTCTTTTTATTTGTTTCCACCTGAAGTACTTTACTAGTGGGGTCTATACTGCCTCAGAACCAGATGACAACATAGGGTTTCTTTCTCTGTTTTTGAGTTGTTGTTTATTGCAGATAAACAATCTTTCTGTAGGCAGGAAGAGAAAGAGAAAGAGAAACTAAAGAGGGAGTTAAGGGCATAACTCTGGTAGCTTCAAAATGCAATATCCATTCAGTATGGAGTGACTGCTCAGCTCTACTCAGCTGGCACAGCTCCTGAAGTTTTGACTGAGTGATTGAAAGTGTACCTTCCCTACATTTTTTAGGATGGGCAACCTATTTTTGCAGCTGGCAAAGTATTCATGAATCACAAATTTTGTTTCTCAGTAAGTTTGATCAATGATATTGGTAAGGTATAATTATGGAAAAATTCTCCTGCTTTCTAGCTATAGGTTGGCTGTTAGCCTTATTTTTTGTTGCATTTCATCTTTATTTCTCTCTTTTAAAAGATTTTATTGGGACGCCTGGGTGGCTCAGTTGGTTAAGCAGCTGCCTTCGGCTTGGGTCATGATCCCAGCATCCTGGGATCGAGTCCCACATGGGGCTCCTTGCTCGGCAGGGAGCCTGCTTCTCCCTCTGCCTCTGTCTGCCTGTGCTTGCTCTCTCTCCCTCTCTCTCTCTGACAAAAAAAAAAAAAAAAAAAAAAAAAATCTTAAAAAAAATTTATTTATTTATTTGACAGAGAGATCACAAGTAGGCAGAGAGGCAGGCAGAGAGAGAGAGGAGGAACCAGGCTCCCTGCCAAGCAGAGAGCCCAATGCAGAACTCGATTCCAGGACCCTGAGACCATGACCTGCGCCAAAGGTAGAGGCTTAACCCACTGAGCCACCCAGGCACCTTTTTTGTTGTTGTTGTTGTTTATTTCTAAGAGATAATTCAGAAAGGGGGACAGACTGCATCATGGAAGTAAAGCCAGGTGCCATCTTTTTATCTACCCTTTAAAAATATTATTATTATTTTTTAGGGAGGCCCCATCCCCAGTGTAGAGCCCAGTGGGGACTTGAGCTCACCAACTCTGAGACCAAGACCTGAACTGAGATCAAGAGTAAGATGCTTAATCGACTGAGCCAACCAGGTGCCCTTCAAGGTGCCATTTTTAATTACCCCTACCCCAATAGTTTTTTGCAAATAATGCTTTTATTCTTTTCCAAGCATGGTATGTTGGCAAATATATAATGTCCTCAGAATCTCACACTTAAATTCTTTTATACATGAGGACAGAGGCATCTTTGGGAGTGTGAAAGATTCTGAAATTTATTCTCTTTTAGTAGTCCTTTAAATTTGATTTGGGAAAAATGAAAATGGCCTTTGTTTTTCCGTTATCCGTTATTCCATTATATGGCAAATGCATATTCCATTGATGCACTCTGCCTTCTTTCACATTCTCCCCTTTGTCCAGAACTTTGCCTTCTGAGTTTCACTCAGATTTTTAGGGTTGAGTAATTCAAGAAAACCCTTAAGAATACCTGTGATTTCAGTTGTTTTCTTGTACAATGGTGCACTCATTTAACCTAGTTTTCTAACTGTATATTTCTCAAAAGCCTTTCTCCGTAAATTGCTTTGAAAGGAATTGAGAAAATACATATAGGATTTAGGAAGGAGGAATTTCTGGTTGGTACAAATGACATATTCTTGTAATAGCTTCCATAAGAAAAAAAATTAATATATATATTATATATATATATATTTTTTTCAGTATAAACAGCCAATGATGATGGGCTGTTAAATATTCTCACTTCATATTCAAAGTGAAAAGAGCTCATTCTCAGAGGTAATAATAGGCCTTTCACCTTACTGCAACAATTCTGTGAATTACTCAGTTACATTATGTAATATTCAGATTCTCATAGTCTGTAAAGTGCTCGTATAGCTAGTTTTCAAAGTGCAGCTTGAGATCCCTGGGTTCTTGAGACCCTTTCAGGCAATTCATGAGATCAAAATTATTTTCATTATAATGCTTAAACGTTATTTGCCTTTTTCACTCCTATTCTCTCACAAGTGTACAGTGGAATTTTCCGGAGGCTGCTTGCTGTATGCCGTTGCTGCCCATGGAGTCAGAAACAGTCACGAGAATGCAGTTGTTTTCAGTGAAACCAGGTATAAAGGGAACAAAAAATGGAAGCATTTGTGATAGGCCAACGATGGTCTCTCAGAAGTCCCCATCCTATTCCTTGGAACTGTGGATATGATATTTTATGAAGCAAAAGGGACTTTGCAGAGGCCATCAAATTAAGGATTTTGATATGGGGAGATTATTTTGGATTATCTGAGGAAGGGCCCAGGTAATCACAAGGGTCCTTAAATGTGGAAGAACACAGTAGAAGTGTCAAGAGTGTTGAGATGTGAGAAAGGCTTGATGGGACATTGGTGGCTTTGAGGAAGGAAGGGGACCACAGCCACGTGGGAGATCGCTAGAAATGGGAAAAGGCAAGAAAACAGATGCTCCCTTGAAGACTTCAGAATGGAACACAGTCTGCTGTCACCTTGATTTCAGCCTAGTGAGACCCATTTTGAATTTCTGACATCCAGAACTCTAAGATAGATTTATATTGTAATAGATTTATATGTTTATTTTATTGTATATTATATAAATATTATATTTATATTATAATAGATTTATATTGTTTTTTTTTCTTTAAGATTTTATTTATTTATTTGACAGGCAGAGATCACAAGCAGGCAGAGAGGCAGGCAGAGAGAGAGGGAAGCAGGCTCCCTGCTGAGCAGAGAGCCCCATGTGGGGCTCAATCCCAGGACCCTGGGATCATGACCTGAGCTGAAGGCAGAGGCTTTAACCCACTGAGCCACCCAGGTGCCCCAGATTTATATTGTTTTAAACCACAAAGTATTTGAAATACTTGGTGAGAGCAGCAGTAGGAAGTGAATACAGTATTCATCAAAAGCCTCTTTTAAAGGCTATGTTGTTACTATTTGCATTATATCCTCCAGTGAACCTCAATGGCTTTCAGAAAAAAAAAAAAAATAAAGCTCTAGAGTTTGACTATATGGCCTTTGTAATTTAGCTTTAACTGTTAATTCAGGTTTCTTCTGTTTTGAGTCCCTGGTTTCCATCCTATAGGCCATGCATCAGAAACTATCACTTTTTTTTTTCAGAATTGTCAGATTCCCCTGCCCTTGTTTTTCTGCACACATTATGTTCCCTGCCTATGTAGGCCAATTGCACTGTCTTTCCAACCCTTACCTACTCTTATAAACTCATGGTTAATGCCCTTTGCTATGCAAAGCCTTGCCTCAGTTCTCCTGCTTAGGTTGCCTCTTTTGTAGATAGCCCTTGTGCCATTATATCTAGTTTGTATCTATTGCTGGTCTTCCCACCCTGCAGCGAGCTACCTGGGGAAGTAATAACACTATACTTGTAGACCTCCAGCATCTAGTACTTTGCCTGATTTCCAGTATTCTCAGTGATGTTTTTACTGATTGCTTAATTGACTGATGATGATTGGATAGTCCCTTACTAATAGTTTGTTCGTTCTTTCCTTCCTTCCTTCTTTCCCTCCTTCCTTTCATTATGTATTGGAATCAGCCTTCAAACGCAATTTTATCACATACTCAGTTGAACTTTGCCTTGTCCTGCTGCCTCTCCTAGGTACCATCCTATTTTTCTCTCCCTTTTCCTGCCAAATAACTTGGTAAGTGATCTACACATGTGGGTTCAATTTTCTTCTCCTGACCTCTTAACTCCTTGACATGTTACTTCCATTCTGGTATTCGAGTACTGGCTTTTCTTCTTCAAAGGTACCTACTGGGGGAGCCTGGGTGGCTGTGGGTTAAGCTGCTGCCTTCGGCTCAGGTCATGATCTCAGGGTCCTGGGATTGAGCCCTGCATCAGGCTCTCTGCCCAGCAGGGAGTCTGCTTCCCCCCCTCTTTCTCTGCCTGCCTCTCTGCCTACTTGTGATCTCTCTCTCTCTCTCTCAAATAAATAAAATCTTAAAAAAAAAAAAAAAAGGTACCTACTGATCTCTTTCTACCTATCTTTCTTTCTTTTTTTTTTTTTTTAACCCTCTCTGGTAATTTTGACCACTACTACTCTGATCTTTCCCTTTTTTAGTTTCCATCTATATTACCGCTCTTTTCCTACTTCTATGTTTTTTTGCTAGTTCTTCCTCTTTCCACACCCCTTAATTCTGGGTATTTCTCCAATATTAAATGCATAAGCCTTGGTTCTTTCTCTGTATGCAGTTAATGTCTTGAGGATTCCATCCACTTTCATGGTTTCACCACCATATGCAAAGATTGCTTTGTCTATAGTCAAGAACTGCCATTGTCCTTTCCATATAAAAACGACTAAATCCTCTGCCATTATCTTAAACAAAGACAGATACTGAAGTCAATTGATTCTTCTCAAGCAACTCTCCTTTTTGACTTGTCTTTCTCTGTCAGTGACCTCCCTACGTTGCTTATTTCCCAGGTTAGAAATGTTGGAATTCTTTTTTACATTTTCTGTTTTTATCTTTAATCTGTTACCAACTATTTTTTCTGCAAGCTGTCTCTGATGATTTGTCTTTTTGTTCTATTTTTTTTTTTCCTGTGATCAACACACTCTTCTAGGTCCTCATCTTTTTAAGAGCCACCTAACCTTATTCTGCACCTCCATTATTTCTTCACTTTAATCAACCATGCATCCCATGCTCTTCTCTCTAACCTAACATGAATCCCAACACCACTTTGACTTCCAACACCTAAGTCATCCTGGATGGTTTTATGTCATTTTCCCATAGAAGAAACTGGTCAGTTTGCATTGGTTATTACAACATGCCCTATATGGTCTTCCCAAACTCAGCTAAACACATTCAGACTCACTTTGACTCAGAGCTGGATTAATACCAACCTATTCAAAAGAACCAAGACACAGATTGCCACAAGGCAGGATTAGCTCTTCCTCTTCAAAGGCCATTGTAGTAGCCCAAAAGCTCAGAGGCAAGGAACTGTCTGGTTTAGAAGTCTGATGTCCTCTGGTGGCAAATTGCTCTTCTAACAACCCTGCAGGCATAGTTTCCAGGGTCCTTGCAAGGACATAACAGTTATAAGAGTCACTACATTCAGGTGACTCAAGAGTCATCTGCTTCAGTTTTTTAATTGTTTATTTGTATTTCCTCCCAGTCCAAGGGTAATTTTTACTATAAGTAAGGTTATGCAGCAATACAGTGAACATTCTACCCATACTAGGTTATCAGAGGAAGAGTAATAGCAAATTAACTAAGGCTAAGTGTCTTGTGTAGAAAGGGAAAGTATTTTGTTAACTTTTTGTCCAAAGTTACCAATCAGGTTGGAACTCCTTTATTAAGGTTGTTTGTAATCTGTCCCCATCCCTCACCCCATATATTTAAAACTCTTTCACAGTACTCCCCAGATAGCCTTTTGTCACTCCCTCATCTAATGTAGTGGGAGTCTGCGATATGTTCTTCCTTCATTGTATTCCGAAATTCATTGCCTATTATAATTCCAGGCAGGTAGTATCTATTTAAGAGATAGTCACAGAATGGCAGAATCTCAGGGTTATGAGAGACATTCCCAGTAGATGGCTGGATTCCAAACTGTTTTGCATTAACTTAGACTAGATATAGAAAAAAGCAAAAACACCTTATGATTCACTGATAGATTGAGAGAGCACTATTGCAAAACTTTTGAAGAAGCAAAAAGCTCGAAGTTAAAAAAAAAAAAAATCACCTCCAACCCAGGCACTTAGAAATACAAATCTGAAAAGATAAAGCACAATGATTGGATGCAAACCAAAGATGAACCGTAAAATTGCTTAAGTTTCCAGAGCAGCTCACTTTCCCAGGTGGAGGCAGGGAGCAGTGAGGCAAGCAGAGAAGGTGAAATGTGAGGCCTTAGGAGACAGAAGACAATAGATATGGTTCAGGTTGATTGGTGTATGACTTCTAGCAAGTTAATTAATTTTTTTGTGCTTTAACACATGTCTGTGAATGCACATCATGATATCTTCCCATTATTTACCTAAGTAATATGGTCATATTTAATGAGATGATATTGTGAGGGGTCTCCAGTTACATGGAAGAGAAATCTCCTTACAGCATTGTAAGGTATTTTTATTTTTCCCATTAGAGATCAAAGAGTAGAGAAAGGAGAGAGAGATTTACAATAAGTCTTTTAATTGTGTCTACATAGGCCAATTAGAACAGAAATCAACAACTTTTCTGTGCATTTGATCAATATAGACAAGAGAGTAAATTAACTCAGGCTGACCTGTATTATTTCATTCTTTATTAGAAGAATTTTTAGATCTAAATTATTCTTATAATTACTTGTCATTTTTCAAATTTTAATTTTTTTTTTTGAAGTGGGAAAATCAAGAACAAATCCTTGATTCCTTTTTTAGGTATAAGATTGAATACTTTAAAATTGTATTTTGGACAAGTAAAATGGGAAAAAATATTTCATAATAAAGAACAAAAAAATATATAGACATATATGAAAAAAAAAAAGAACAAAATAGAAAATTTTGCTAGCTGCACATCTGATTCTGGTGTTTCAAAGCTAAAAGCCAGAGCAGATGGACACATTGAAAGATATGTGCATCCTAAACCAATGCCAAATTGTACTCCAAGTTAAAAATGCATACTAAAAAGGAACTTGATATATTGCAGTGTGAGTTTTTGAAAGTAATTAACATACAATAGGAACTCATAACTTTCCTTCTTTCTTTCTTTCTTTTTAACTTTCCTTTTTCAAATAATGGATTTTCTCAATAAAAACATAGAAAAGAATGATACTTTGTATGGTGCTCTACAGTCATCAGCTGTAGTGACTGGGAGTGGTTAGTCCAATTTTCTCTTCTAGGAAAATTGTTCTCCTATTGTCCTCTCCCTTTCTCACATCACCCTTGGTAAGTAAAAGTAAGAATAGACAGAAGTATTTCCCAGACTGCATTTAATCAGCCTGTGGAATTTATTAGCACAGGAGGTTATCAAGTCAGTTAAACAGCTGACTCAAAATGAGGTTGGGAGAATTTTGTAACCAATAGCATTTATATAGTAAAGCAAGTGACTTAAGATTTTTATGCTGCAGGTTATAGGATCACACATCAGTTCATAAAATATTAAACCGCAGGATCAGAAAAGAAATTTTCCTTGAGAAATATCATTGAAGATCTTTGACAGAGATCATTTCTGTTGTCTTGTGATAGACAAAAATGACCTAACCACAACATAACAGGAATGGTCTTTGGTGGCAAGTCCAACCTTTATTTAATACTGCAATCAAATACAACAAGCAAATTGGCAAGCAAAAATTTGAAGTCCTGCCTGACTCTGTTCTACTTAGTGACAAAATAACTGGTCAAAAAATTTGAACAAATTACTGATATTAGGAGGACATGAAAAATTCTTGCTATTTGCAGAGCTCAGCTTAAAAATATGAATCGAAGTAAACTTCCTTATATGAATAAACACAATCTACATGCATCTAAATAGTAACAAGTTGATTCAGTTTTTAAAAAAAATTTATTTAAATTCAACCAATTAACATAGAGCATATTGTTAGTTTCAGAGGTAGAGTTCAGGGAAGTTGATTCAATTTTTAATGTAAAAATTTACCATTTTTATTGGTGACATTGGGGTATTGAGATATACCTTTGTAGTCCGAATTTTTTCATGGTCCTTCAGGTCATTAGACCTATAACGCAGCTCTTTTTTCCCCAAAATCGCTTGACCAGGAATTTGATCATTTTAAATCCAATGTAATACCATATAGTTCTCAGAACTCATGACTTTTAAAGAAGGGTAAAATACTGTCTAGGTTCAGAGACATGGAAATTAAAGTGTTGCTCTTAAAAAAGAAAAGCTTTTATTTTAACATTGACATTCAAAATCTTGCTTTTTAAGTTGCATTTTGGATATACGGAACTGTTGTGAATCAAAATTTGTAATGTGTGGTACTATGTAATGCCTGTTAGTTTGATCTTGCAGTGCATGTCAGTGGTCTTTGATCTGTAACGATGAAGTGCCTGCAGACTTAGAATAATTTCTTGCCTTCTTCCATGTCTGGGTCTTGCTCTCCATTTGGAGTATGGAGATTGCTAAGCAGAGGCATGTTTTGCTGGCTAATTCTTTGTAATATTTCTATTCTCTATGTTTACTTTTTTTTTTTTAATTAGAGATTTTACTTATTTATTTGAGAGAGAGAGAGAGAAACAGGCACAAGCAGGGGGAGCAGCAGAGAGGAGGAAGCAGGCTCCCCTCTGCGCAGGGAGCCCAACTCAGGGCTTCATCCCAGGATCTCAGGATCCCAGGATCCCAGGATCATGACCTGGGCTGAAGGCAGACACTTAACTGATTGAGCCACTCAGGTGCTTTGCTTTTTATGTTGCCTATATTGCTTGTTTTTTGAATTCGATTTTCAAGTATATATATATATGTTCCGTTGATTTGATTTAATGTTGGATAAGAACAGAATAAACGGCCATAGATAAATAGAGCTTTAAAATTGGTGTGTATGGCTACCAAATAGCATCTATCCCTCACCCCCTAATTTTACAAAAATAACTAGTCCCAGAGAGACACAAAGTGGCTCGCTCAGGAATAGCTAGCGTGACTGTTGAATTTAAGTGTCACCTTGACTGAGTCAAGGGGTGTGCAGGTATTTGACTAAAAATGCCTTCTGGGTGTGTCTATGAGGGTGTTGCCAGATGAGATTAGCATTTGAATAAGTAGACTGAGAACGGGAGGCTGCCTTCCCCAACAGCAGGGGAGTTTCATCTACTCTGTTGAAGGCCTGAATAGAAATAGAAACAAAAGGCAGAGGAAGGGAGAATTGTCTCTGCCTGACTGTTGAGCTGGACGTTGGTCTTGTCCTGCCCTTGGACTGGGACTTGCGTCATCAGCACTTTTGGTTCTTTGAGAGTTGGACTGCAGCTCCAGCACCAGCCTTCTTGGGTCTCTGTCTTAAATGGAAAATCACAGAACTTCTTAGCCTCTGTAGTGGTGTAAGCCGATTCCTAATAATAAATGTCTACAATATTGATGTGTATCCTTTCGGTTGTGTTTGAAGAATATGGACAAATTCAACTAGTTAGGGTAGAAATAGGACTAGAACCCAGGTGTGAGTTGACAGCCATTTATGACAGCATGCCTCTCAAAATGCCTGGTGCCTACTATGAAATAAATGTTTTTGAATGATGAATAAACACCTAATAGTTTAAGAAAACATGATGACTTTATTTTGCACGAAATAGGGCCCATAATAGTTGCAAATTTTCATTTTTCCATTACTCTGTAATGAAAAAAGCTCTCTTCTCTCATTAAAAAAAAAAAAGGAAAGGAAAAAGAAAAACCAAAGGAAAACCAAAAGTCAGCATCATAAGCCTTTCTTTTGCTTTAGGTGTTAATTTACTTATCATCCCAGAGACTCTAGTCTCTGATGAGATTTTTATAGGAACCCGCTGTAGTTACTCTCCTACATGGCCTGGTCTTTGCATAAGTGGTTAGGAAATTTGACGAACTGACCAGTTTAGTTACAATGACCACATCCTGATGCAGCCTTTAGGCACACAGTTTATTGACCACGTTGGCTAGATCTTTAGGGGGTAATAGGTTCAATCAATCTGTGCAGCATCTTGTCATGAGCACAAGGAATAGGGCAATGCTTCTGAGCTATCCTATGCATACGAATTATCTGGGAATCCTGTTAAAATGCAGATATTATGATTCATAGGTCTAGAGTGGGCTCCGAGACTCTGAATTTCTAATAAGCTCACAGCTGCATGCTGAAGCTTCTGGTCTGGGAAGGAGGAAGAAGCTAGCTGCTAGAAAGCTTGACGATGTGACTCTGGTGTCTGCTTCTCTACTTTTGTCTCCGGCCCTCTTGGTATTTTGTTGATAATCTTAAATGCTAATGACGGGGATTCACACCTGCAGCATTTAAATAAGGCTAAAGATGCTTTGCTAGTCTTGAATTGCTATTTTTTTCTCTTAAGTTATGTAAATATCAGCTTCCGTCTTATTTTTCTTTGCGTATTAGAGATCCAGAGTCATATTCTTTCTCACGCCAGGATCATTTTGTGGAGTAATAACAGATTTTAAGGAAACCCTTTAAAGATTTTTTTTTTCTAATTTTATTCATTTATTTGAGAGAGAGAGACAGTGAGAGAGAGCATGAGCGAGGAGAAGGTCAGAGAGCGAAGCAGACTCCCCATGGAGCTGGGAGCCCGACGTGGGACTCGATCCCGGGACTCCAGGATCACGCCCTGAGCCGAAGGCAGTCGTCCAACCAACTTTAAAAACATAGATAAACAAGTCTGTTAGGAAATATCTTTCACTTAAAGATTCATAGTTTAATTTAGAAATAAAAGAGGGTTATTTGTTTTAAAATGTTTATTATTGGGAGTATGGTAATGTCATTGAAAGTTACTCTGGAGCAGAAGTTTACATTTCTATTGAAATGACACCCACATATGTACACACATTTAGGGAGGGAGAAAAAAGAATAACATTTTAGCCACAAGGTGGCAGTAAGATATATATGAAAAAGAAAGGGATTTCAAATAAGTGATGACTTCAGACATATCTCTGAGGAAATGATTGTCAAAATAAATAGCATTTGCTAATGCAGTGGTATGCAGAAATGCCTTATCAAAGATTCTTACTTGTGGCATTCTTGGATAATCACACTCTAAATCGTAAGCCATGCTAACCAGGCATCTTCTTGGGTCCTCTGTGAATATTGGTAGAGGACAATTTTCAGTTAAAAAAAAAAAAAAAATTGTGTTGTATTTTTTATTTATTTTGGTTTCACTTAACCAGTAGTGTCATAAATTACATATAAATATTCCCAATATGTGGACTCTAAAAGCTCTGACAAGTCATCAATGTCACATGACATACTTAATTTAAATTGCCGTTTTTTGGTACAAGGAATGCATTAATTAAAAGTTTCGAGAATGTTTTACTGTTCCATTCTTTGTGACATTATATCACTTTTTAAAAAAAATCTTAAAAATATGCCTCATTCTTTTTTAGCCTTTTTGTCTTAGTCATGAAGACACCTGTACTGTATACTGAAAATTAAATTGATTGTGTTTTGAGTACCTGTCCACAGTTCACTGGAAAGCCAAGATTCGGTTTACATAAGCAGTTCTAATAGAAAGGTGAAATGAATATTGCAAAAGCTTCAAAGATATCCAGATGAACGGGGCACTCTTTTCCCCTTGGAAAAGGATTGCAAGGGTCATGGTAGAGGATGTTAGGAAGGATTTTGCAAAGGACAAAGAGACAGACTGAATTATTCAATACCTGCTCCAGTTCTTTAAATCACTTTTCATAAGGTGAAGCTTTGCTCTTCGTATATTTAGAACTTGAAAATACCCTCAAATGCCTGCCACAAGCCAACACTTGTAGCTGTTTTGGCATCCAATGAGGAAAAGGAAGAATGTTCTGGCTGGAGTAATGGATGGAATTTCTTCTACTTCCTGCCTTTGGCGGGATGCCTAAAAGTCAGTTGTGTTGGGGCTGGAAAATATCCAGAGTGAAGCCAGGGCCAAAAAGCCAAGGAGTGACACCTGTGCAGGTGTGTTTGTCTCTGGCTCTTACTCAGATCCGTGCCATACAAGGCAATAGGGACCGAACCTCTGTGTGTTTTAGACTCTGCTGAATGGTTGGGCAGCATTACATAAATCATGTATCTAAATATGAGTGAGATTCCATTCAAATCAGTGCTCAGAAATGAAGGCGTCCTGTTTTTGGAATTTATGAACACTAAAGACTTCAGCTTTATGAAGTCTGCTCTTTCAATTACTCTATTTTGAACAAAAAAAACACTGTTGTTTGAAAGAACTCCACAATCTCCATTGGCGCTGTATTATGGTACTTACAGTGGTTACCTGACAGAATTAAAAAAATAACAAGAGAAAAACAATTTAACAACGACTTAGTAAACATTCTGGGGGCTATAATGTCACCCTCAAAGATGATGCTCCAAGGCTCTTTTGATGTGAGCTTGCAACCATGGACAAGGAGGGAGAAGTGCTAAAACCAGGGAGTGTTATCATACAGTGATGCAGTGGTTGATGAGGCAATGAAGCCTTCGTAAGTGAAGCAGCATTTACATACAAATCGTAAAGGCGCAAGTGCAAAATTGAATTTAATATATGAGGGCTCATACTTCTGAGTAAAAGTATCATTACCGTTTGGTTCACTATCAGAAAAGGTGAATCTTCTCTAGAAAGTAAAAATCCAGCGAAAAAATTTGTTTTGTCACCCTTACTTTAGGTTCTGCACTAGGACAAAATTAGTTTTATTTTCTCAATGTTAGCTGATGAAGTAAAACTATTAATTTAAAAAATATGCGTAAGAAAAAAAAATTTTAAATATGCTTAAGAATTGAAATCATTGTGGCAACAGCCCTGTATGCCTACTAGGCCACCATCTTTTATAACACCAATGGGGAACACATGTAACGCACATTCAACAAGTGGACTCTATTGGATCCCTATCCCTTAGCTTGAGTAAATAATAGATCCTGATCACAATGAGCACCAGCTTATGATTTGGTATGGTAGACACCACTGTTGTTTCTAACCAATCATGAATGCACACTCCCTCTTTGTAACCAGTGACTAAGGGGACTCATGTCATGGCCAAAGACATCGAAGACTGGGTAACAAGACATAGTGTCTCCTAGATTTCCTATCCACCTTACTAAATTCAGAAAACATGTGTCATTTAAATGGTAAATGGAGTACTATAAGTTTAACTAAAAATTCATATGCCATCCTTGCAAAAGCAGGACTATATTCCTGGCTGAAGCCATCACAGAAGTCAAACAAACTCAGACATTGCCTCTAGGAAGAGAGAATAGACAGGGGAATACAGTAGACATAGCAGCAGGAAACTCCAAGAGAGTGTTTTCTTAATAGTGCCTGACACAGTGCGGACATCAGAGTTAGATGTAGCTGTCCTAGATGGCCCAATCCGTTCCAATGCTGATTCAGATATAATTTGTTTACCTCCAAAGTTTAAAATGTATTTTTCTCCAGAATTGCTTAGACAGTTCATGATAGGCTAAATTGGCTATCAGAGCTTGATGACAATGGGGGTGGTTATTAACCTTGCTTATGTGAGGAAGCTACTTCACTACTGCATATATAAGGGGTGAATATCATTAGGTTGGAAGCAGATAATTGTCTTGTCCAGCCAATGCTATTCCCCAGATTGTGGATTAGACAAGGCATGGGAAATCCCATGCTGTGGGTTTGGGGTGAGGGGATCCAGGTCATAGTGGTGGCAACTTGGGTTTGCCCACCGGATGGGAGCCTGAGAAGAAGAAAGTTTATAGCTGTAGGACCTGGCAACAAAGAGTGAATGGAAAACGGAAGTGAGGCACTTATTGACAATCTGAGGTCAAGAGACAGTGGGAGAATAAGCGTGTTTTCTAGGTCAGGTGGAAAGGGAGAGCCTGGCACAATTGTCACAGTTTCCTTCTTTTGTGCCTCATGCTTCTCTGCCTCTTTTGGGACATCATATATGTGCTTTATTCCTAAACTTGAGAATACCTCCACATTTGGAACAGAATGGAGGGGCACCCCCAATATTCTAACACTAATTACGGGAACTCTAATCATCATAATTGTTTTAGTCAGGTAAGCCTCTGTCATGATACCCAGTTCTAAAATCTGAGGCTCCCCTCAAGCTCATGTAGTTTGTTGTCAGGCACACAAAAGGAACATTGTCATGGAGCTAATACTCAGCATACAGTGTGCCCACATATCCAAAGAGAATTGGTTCTTTTGATTGGGTGTTCTATTCTAGGGCACCACTCAGAGTCTGCTGTCAGGGTTCTCTTTGGGGCTGGACTACTATAGATCATGCACCCCAAAACCCTACTAGATATTCTTTGGGATGGACCCCCTTGACCTCACCTCTGATCCTTGCCTACACTTATTTAGTAAAGTAGGAAAGCAAGTTGCCCCAGTTCTGCTTATTATTTGGCCAGAAAGGCACATTTTGAGCTGTTCTGTTATAATTTCTCCTCTGGTCAATGGAGACCTTGGATACTTCACCATGGTCCCTCTGTCTTCAGGATAATAGGCTTCCTCCTATGAGGTGCTTGATACAATCTGGAACAAAAAATGTGTATTGGCTTAGGGAATATTTACCTTCAAATTGGGAAGAACAAGCATTAGCTGGGATGACTCCCTGTGAGGACAGCCCAGTTGACTCTCCAGAACTGTCCCAGGATGGAAATCCTACAGTTAACTTCGACCCTGAATTGTATCCTCAGAGTCTTTAAGCTCACACAAGCTGCTGCTAAATGAGGAGGGAACACTTTTATCAGTTTGTCTCAAATGGTTATCATTTGTTGGCCATCTTATGTTGGATCTTGACCCTGGGGCTCATTTGGGAGTTGAGCTTCCGCAACTCCTCCCTTCCCATGTTGCCTCATCTCTAAGCCATCAACAGTTCTGTTTGGTTCAATCATCCAAAATATATTCAGATTCTGAGTACTTTTCATCAGTTCTTCAGACCCCCCCTTTTTTTTCCCTAAGCCACCACAACCTCTCCTGACTTATTACCAAAACCGCCACAGAAGTTGCCCGGCCTCCTCTTTGGTCTATTTTTCACACAGCTTCAACAGTCAGATCATACCACTTCTCAGCTTTCAGTCCTCTGACAGCTTTTCATCTTACTCACAGTAAACACAAAGGCTTCAGGGCCATAATGGAGGCTTAAACGTCCTATAATGACGGCACTCCCCTTATTCCTCCCCTGAGCCATGTCCTACCACAGTTTTCCTCCTCATTTCACTCTAGCTGCTCTGATACCCTTGTGGTTTCTATAACTTCTTCAGTGTGCTCATTCTGCTTCCGCTCTGGGCTCTCTTGTTTCCTCACTTGGAATGTTCTCCCTCCACCTGCATATCCATCCACATGGCTTGCTCTTTCTTTCCTCCTCAGGTGTCCGTTCAAACATCAGTTTATCAGAGCTAACTTCCCGGAGGACCTTATTTAAAATAGAAAACTTCAGCTTCTTTCATTCTCTACCCTTTCCCCAATAGCATTGTCATAGTCCATGTTTTTGTTTAGTTGTCCATTTATTTATTATTAGTTTTCTCTTCACGAGAGTGTGAGCTACTATTTTTAAATAGGTCCTTGCCTGTTCTGTTCATGTTTCTGTTTCAGTGCCTGGAGTACCTCCTGGCCAATAGTGGGTCCTTATTAAGTATTTGTTGACTGAATGAACGGGCTGTGGCCTGGGCTGTCCAGTTCACCACCAGCTCCATCATTCCAGATCAACTTCTGTAAGTCTGTTTTATTATTACCTGCCTGCCCCTTGTAGGTATTTGAATTTGTGACTCTCGGCCTAAAGCTTAGAAACAAAAGTCAACTTAGGAGTACGTGAACAAATATTCTGATAATATCCCTTTGAGAAACATAAAAATCTCTGTTAACACCATCTCCCTCCCATGTTCCCTCCCCCACCCAGGACAGAAAGTCCAGGTCTCAAACACAGAGACCTTACTTTCTTGGGAAAAGAGAAAAATAGTTCATTTCTTCCCAATGAGTCTACAGCAGTGATACAAGGCTTAAATCAATTCCTCTGAGGTAGAAAATGTGATATATAGTAAGTTTATTTGTACAATGTTGAATAAATGGTTTTTGAATTAAATGGAAGTGTATGTAATTCAGAAATTATCTGTATTTCAGATCAGAATGATTTTTACCTCACAGTGCCTGTTAATACTTTGTGTCTTTGTCTTACCCCTCACTGAGTGGTTTAAAATATATAAAGACTGAGGGAAAGGAAACTGCTATTTTAAAGAACTCTTCTGAGCCCAGAAATAAACACATGATGATATGGTCAATTAATCTATGACAAACGAGCTAAGAAAATACAATGGGGAAAAGATAGTTTCTTCATCAAGTTATTGGGGAAACTGGATGGCTACATGCAAAAGAATGAAACTGGGCCACTTTCTTATACTATATACAAAAATAAGCTCAAAATGGATTAAAGACCTAAATGTGAGACCTGAAACCATAAAATTCCTGGAGGAAAACAATGACAGTAATCTCTTTGACATTAGCTGTAGAAACATTTTTCTAGATATGTCTCCTCTGGCAAGGGAAACAAAAGCAATATTCAACTATTGGAACTACATTAAAATAAAAAGCTTTTGCACAGTGAAGGAAGCCGTCAACAAAACAAAAAGACAGCCCACGAAATGGGAGAAGATATTTGTAAATGATAACTCTGATAAGGGGTTAATATAAAAAAATATAAAAAACGTATACAACTCAACACCAAATAATCCAATTTAAAAATGGGCAGAAGACCTGAATAGACATTTTTTCTAAAGAAGACATATGGGTGGTCAACAGACACATGAAAAGATGCTCAATATCACTCATCATCAGGGAAATGCAAATCAAAACCGCAATGAGTTATTACCTCACAACTGTTAGAATGGCTAAAATAAAAAACACACAAAACAGCACATGTTAGCAAGGATGTGGAGAAAAAGGAACTCTTGTGCGCTGTTGATAGGAATGCAAGCAAAGACAGCCACTGTGGAAAACATTATGGACATTCCTCAAGAAGTCAAGAATAGAATTGCCATATGATCCAGTGATCCTACTACTGAATATTGATGCAGAAAAAAATGAAAACACTAATTCAAAAAGGTATATGCACTGCTATGTTTATTGCAGCATTATTTATGATAGCCAAGATATGGAAGCAACCTAAGTGTCTATCCATAGATGAATGGATGAAGAAGATATGATACACACACACACACACACACACGTATATACATGTATATAAAATGGAATACTACTCAGCCATGATAAAGAATGAAATCTTGCCATTTGCAACAACGTGGATGGACCTAGAGGTTATAATGCTAATTGAAGTAAGTCAGAGAATGACAAACACCATATGATTTCACTCATATGTGGAATTTAAGAAACAAATGAACAAAAGAAAAGATAAACAAAAAATCAAACTCTCATCTGGTGACTCTTCTCATAATGAGCACTGTGTATTGTATAGGTTGTTGAATCACTATATTGTACCCCTGAAACTAATATAACACTGTAAGTTAATTATACTTGAATTAAAAAAAATAAAAAAATAAACTCTGGCAATTTCTTTTATATTTAATTAAATTATTGAAGTTTAATTTACATATATGAGAAGCATCCATTTTAATTATCCAGCACGAATTTTAGTAACTGTACACACCTATGTAATCATTTGCATGGCCATCAAGATACAGAATGTGCAAGAACTCCTAAAAAGAAACCTTGTGTCTGCTGGTAATGCCTTTCCTCCTCACTTCCTTTCCCGGGCAACCACTGATCTGCTTTTTGTTACTATGGATTAGTTTTACCTATCTTGGAATTTCAGGTAAAATGGGTCCTACAATATATAGCCTTTTATGTGTGCCTGCTTTTGTTCAGTGTAATGATTTTGAGAATTATCCATGGGTTACATGTATCAGTCGTTTGTTCCTTTTTATTGCTGAGTGGAATTGTTTGAACCAACAGTTTGCCTATTCATTCACCTGACAGAGTTGTTGGAGTTGGTGGAGGAGTGTCCAGTTTTGGGCTATAATTAAAACCGCTGTGAAGTTTCTTGGTAATTTATCTGCTTCTCATTGTGCATGTATTTTCTTAATTAAGTCACTTTTGTGTGTGTGTGGGGGGTGATGACTCAAATGTGGCATTAGTTGTCAATCGTGCTGGTAGAGAAGTTCAGGAACGACATTCAAACGGAGGAAAAGTTCCCTCTCCCTGAAACTCTGGCTGAACAAAGTGCCCCTTATAGGGCTGCTGGGGAGGGTTCAGTGAGCAGAGACCTCAAATGCCCTTAATACCATGCCTGGCACATAGTTCATGCTCAACGCTGTCAGCTGTGCTTAGTATCTGTCTTTATTAATTAATTCACAGAGACGATGTGACTTAAGTACCGTAGAGTGAAACTACTGACTTTGCACTCTGTGGTGATTATCTTTCCGGAAAAGCTTACCTCCCCCATCCATAGTAGCTTACTCACCTGCATTAGTGCCTAATAATGGAAATTCACATACACTAAATCCATGAAAGCGAGTTCAGAGGATCAAAACATCAAGAAATGCAGAATCCAATAATGTCTCAAACTGCAAAATGAGAAAATAGAAATGAGAGCAGAGTCACGGGTGGAAAATTATAATAATTTAAAACTGAATAGCTACTTTTAGTGGAGATTTGCCAGTTTCCTAAAATGAGATAATTTCATTAAAACCTGTAACCACTTTTAACTTTTGCTGTGTCATCTTTGGTGCTTAACCCTTTTCTCTGAAGGAAGGGTCATGCTGACAGCAGATAGTGAGCTTTGCTTTTCTGCCTTTATTTTTAAAGATGTGCTCATCTCTAAGACTCTTTAATCTGTGGGTGGTATTGCTAAACCCAGATGCTGGAGAGAATTAAAAAAAAAAATATTCAGGTTTATAAAGAAGCTGTATTTTTAAAACAAAGAGAAATCCTTCCTGGAATGTATATTTTATTTGTTTTGGAGATAAACCCGAATGTCCTTTTTTAGGAAAAAGAGTAACTTATATTTATACAGTGAATATTATACAGTTTTTAAAATGAGTGAATCAAATTTACAAGTCTAACCTGGATAAATTTTATAATCATTTTATTGGGTAAAAAACAAACAAACAAACAAAAAACAGGTTGCCCAATAATAACTACTCTCTATCATTAATGTAAATTTTAAAGTGCACGTCAGTGTTAAGTGTGCATTCATGTACATACACATGGGGCAATAAACGTATAAGGACCTGGGTAGGGAGAATATAAAAGAGCCCGACAGTGGTGAATGGAGAGAGGGAAGTAGGCTCGAGGAAGGATTAAGGGGACCTTTGGTATATGTGTTACATTTTCTTTGTTTAAAAACAACAACAGCAAAGGTAAGGCCAGGTGTTAAAAGTCAGAGTAGTGGCGCACGTATTTGTAATTTCCTATACTCCTCTGTGGTTTTGAAACAGGTCGTTGAACAATAATGCTTAGGGCATCCTTGGCACTCTGTGAGGAGGGGCTATTATTGCCCGTGCCCTTGACCTTTCTGCTGCCATTTTCACTGTAGACCTGTGACCGGCTGCATGGTTGAGGAGGTAAAGGAAGGCCAAATGAGCTCCAGGATCTTCTCCACTTTGACATTAAGTTATGGAATTTTAATCAGAAGAACAAACCAGTTAGTTTTGTGGTGTTTGCTAGAGCCTGTTGCTGACCTCTGAACTCAAGGTATCCAGGTTATTGTGGGCAAGCTCTGTTCTTAGTCAAAAGGAGTTATTGGATGCCTCTATTTGAACACAGAGGAAAATCTTCCGTGTAATTAGTTTTCATTTTTGATGAGAAATTAGTAGGAATGAAACTGCCTTGGTGGAGAGAGGTGAAGCTCGAGTCTCCCAAAATGAAATTGAATGACGATCAAGAGGATGGCCGTGGTTAACAGCCTCATTAACCAAGTGCTGTTTGCAAAAGGCTGTGTTCTGTAGTGAATGTCACCAAGATTATGAGCTGGTAAAATGCATACATTCTCTATCCGTGTTCCCTTGCCACGTAATCTGATGGAGAGTGGATGGAGACAGAGAATAGAATCACCACTGCTTTGCTAGGTTGGCAACGGAGGGATTTCTGCCCTGGCATTACAGGGGTGGCTGCACCCACAACACTAGGCAGAGGATACCGACAGCTCTTGGAGTTAGTGCTGTGTTCTGAGGAAGCCTGGACTGGCCTCCACAAAGATGAAAGAGCACAGAGAGTGAGGTCCAGATGAAAGCCAGTACTAACAGCCAGATGGGTATGCGTACATATCCTCACAGCCCGGCGGAAAAGGACATCCCACATCCTACAGGGCCTCATGGGGGTTGTGCTCAGGAGTGGACTGAACAAGCAGGGAGGCAGGCTTTGTAGTAGCAAGAGGGATAGGTGTGTTCTGGTTGCAGTAGGAGAGTGTTACTGGCTTGTTTGATTCATTCCACAGATTAGCAGAGAACTGAAATGCACTGCTCAGGGACAAGCAGGGGCTGAACCTGGTCCCTTTGATAGAGGGGGGCTTGTGTAGCTAGGGGATCTTATGCACAGGAGTCGAGTGGGGAGGGGAACACTTGGTCAGGACTTTGAGTGCCTTCTGATTTCACCAGATATCAAGGCAGCACTTAAGATTGGATCTTGATTTTGAGCCTTATACCACACTATCCAAAACATATTGAATAACAGCTACTAAATGCCAAGCATCGTGCTAGAAGCCGAGAATATTTAGCAAATAATGTATTACCTATGCACTTGAGGGGTTTAAAGTTTTCTAGAAAGGGCCAAACATGCAGATAGGAAGTGCTAAATGAGCTATAGTAGATATTTAAATATAGGGCCTGAGGACATAGAAGAAAAGTTATCAGTCTTACCTAGATAAGAATAGTTTTCTAAGCACAGTATTTGTTTTCTGTCACCTTTGTGAATTAGGAAAT
Source organism: Neogale vison (assembly GCF_020171115.1). NCBI lineage: Eukaryota > Metazoa > Chordata > Mammalia > Carnivora > Mustelidae > Neogale > Neogale vison. Next base: position 157,849,533 of record NC_058094.1, on the reverse strand, counting down.
TATAGTAGAAGCTCTTCCAGAAGATATTCCCTTCGTGTATCTACATCTATCTACAACTTTCTCTACCGGTCTATCTATCTATCATCTATCTATCAATCATCTATTATCTATCTATTTTTGGTCAAGTTTATATTGTATGCCCATATCTAAATAAGTCCCTGGTTAGAGAAATCTGGTAGTTGATTGATTTAAACAAAACACTCAGCTGCTGGGGTTGGGAGAAGGGCCATGAAGCACATGGCAGCTCAAAAAATCAACAAAATTATTCTAATTCTTCTACACCTCTTCTTCTCTTCTTCCCTCTCCTCTTTCTTTTTTTCTCCTTTTCCTTATTGTTTTCCTCTCCTCCCATCCTCCCCATACCTCCTCCTCCTTCTTCTTTCAAGAACTGGGTAGACTCATAGTGAGGTTGGCAGTTTCAGCTCTTACCTCATCTTCCCGTGTCTGACCCATCAGTTGAGTCCTGTCCGGTCTAGCTCCAAAAGATAGCTTGAGCCTTTCCACCTCCCTTCATGTCCACTGCCAGCACCTTAGTTGAGGCAAGTAGGGTTCCTTGCCTGGGCCCTGCACTGTGGAGGGTTCTGTGTATCACAGTCAACTTATCAAAGGGCACAAGGGCGACTTTTTTTTTTGTTGTTGTTTTTGTTTTATTTCAGTGGTATTATTTAATGTTCTATAAAATGCAAACTTTTTTTTTTTTTAAATTTCTTTTCAGTGTAACAGTATTCATTGTTTTTGCACCACACCCAGTGCTCCATGCAATATGTGCCCTCTCTAATACCCACGACTTGGTTCCCCCAACCTCCCTCCCCCACCCCTTTCAGACCCTCAGGTTGTTTTTCAGAGTCCATAGTCTCTCATGGTTCATCTCCCCTTCCAATTTCCCTCAACTCTCTTCTCCTCTCCATCTCCCCATGTCCTCCATGTTATTTGTTATGCTCCGCAAATAAGTGAAACCATATGATAATTGACTCTCTCTGCTTGACTTATTTCACTCAGCATAATCTCTTCCAGTCCCATCCATGTTGTTACAAAAGTTGGGTATTCATCCTTTCTGATGGAGGCATAATACTCCATAGTGTATATGGACCACATCTTCCTTATCCATTTGTTTGTTGAAGGGTATCTTGGTTCTTTCCACAGTTTGGTGACCGTGGCCATTGCTGCTTTAAACATTGGGGTACAGATGGCCCTTTTTCTCACTACATCTGTATCTTTGGGGTAATTCCCAGTAGTGAAATTGCAGGGTCATAGGGAAGCTCTATTTTTAATTTCTTGAGGGATCTCCACAATGTTCTCTAAAGTGGCTGCACCAGCTTGCATTCCCACCAACAGTGGAAGAGGGTTCCCTTTCTCCACATCCCCTCCAACACATGTTGTTTCCTCTCTTGCTAATTTTGGCCATTCTAACTGGTGTAAGAATGTGGTTTTAATTCAACTCTCAATGTGGTTTTAATTTGACTCTCTCTGATGGCTAGTGATGATGAACATTTTTTCATGTGTCTGATAGCCATTTGTATGTCTTCATTAGAGAAGTGTCTGTTCATATCTTCTGCCCATTTTTTGATATGATTGTCTGTTTTGTGTGTGTTGAGTTTGAGAAGTTCTTTATAGATCCTGGATATCAACCTTTTGTCTGTACTATCATTTGCAAATATCTTCTCCCATTCCGTGGGTTGCCTCTTTGTTTTGTTGACTGTTTCCTTTGCTGTGCAGAAGCTTTTTATCTTGATGAAGTCCCAAAAGTTCATTTTCGCTTTTGTTTCCTTTGCCTTTGGAGACATATCTTGAAAGAAGTTGCTGTGGCTGATATCAAAGAGGTTACTGCCTAACTTTTCCTCTAGGATTCTGATGGATTCCTATCTCACGTTGAGGTCTTTTATCCATTTCGAATTTATCTTTGTGTATGGTGTAAGAGAATGGTTGAGTTTCATTCTTCTACATATAGCTGTCCAGTTTTTCCAGCATCATTTATTGAAGAGACTGTCTTTTTTCCACTGTATATTATTTCCTGTTTTGTTGAAGATTATTTGACCACAGAGTTGAGGGTCCATATCTGGGCTCTTTACTCTGTTCCACTGGTCTGTGTGTCTGTCTTTATGCCAGTACCATGCTGTTTTGGTGATCACAGCTTTGTAGTAAAGCTTGAAATCAGGTAACATGATGCTGCCAGTTTTTTGTTTTTCAACATTTCCTTAGAAATTTGGTGTCTCTTCTGATTCTATACAAATTTTTGGATTATTTGCTCCAGCTCTTTGAAAAATACCAGTGGAATTTTGATCGGAATGGCATTAAAGGTATAGATTGCTCTAGGCAGTATAGACATTTTAACAATGTTTATTCTTCCGATCCAAGAGCATGGAATGGTCTTCCATCTTTTTGTGTCTTCTTCAATTTCTTTCATGAGTGTTCTGTAGTTCCTTGAGTACAGATCCTATACCTCTTTGGTTAGGTTTATTCCCAGGTATCTTATGGTTCTTGGTGCTATAGTAAATGGAATCAATTCCCTAATTTCCCTTTCTGTATTTTCATTGTTAGTGTATAAGAAAGCCACTGATTTCTGTACATTGACCTTGTATCCTGCCACGTTACTGAATTGCTATATGAGTTCGAAGAGTAGTTTGGGGTGGAGTCTTTTGGGTTTTCCATATAAAGAATCATGTCTTCTGCGAAGAGAGAGAGTTTGACTTCTTCATTGCCAATTTGGATACCTTTTATTTCTCTTTGTTGTCTGATTACAGTTGCTAGGACTTCTAATACTATGTTGAACAAAAGTGGTGAGAGTGGGCATCCTTGTCGTGTTCCTGATCTCAACGGGAAGGCTGCAAGCTTTTTCCCATTGAGGATGATACTTGCTGTGGGTCTTTCATAGATAGATTTTATGAAGTTCAGGAATGTTTCCTCTATCCCTTTAAAACACTTTGAAGTGTTTTAATCAGGAACAGATGCTGGATTTTGTCAAATGCTATTTCTGCATCAATTGAGAGGACCATGTGGTTCTTCTCTCTTCTCATATTGATTTGTTCTATTACACTGATTGATTTGTGAATGTTGAACCATCCTTGTAGCCCAGGAATGAATCCTACCTGGTCATGGTGGATAATCTTTTTAATGTGCTATTGGATCCTGTTTGCTAGGATCTTGTTGAGAATCTTGGCATCCATATTCATCAGTGATATTGGTCTGAAATTCTCCTTTTTGGTAGGGTCTTTGCCTGGTTTGGGGATCAGGGTAATGCTGGCTTCATAAAGAGAGTCTGGAAATCTTCCTTCTGCTTCAATTTTTTGAAACAGTTTCAGGAGAATAGGTGTTATTTCTTCTTTTAAAGTTTGATAGAATTCCCCAGGGAATCTGTCAGGTCCTGGGCTCTTGTTTTTTTGGAGGTTTTTGATCTCTGTTTCAATCTCGTTACTAGATATCGGTCTATTCAAGTTGTCAATTTCTTCCTGGTTCAATTTTGGGAATTTATAGTTTTCCAGGAATGCATCCATTTCATCTAGGTTGCTTAGCTTATTGGCATATAACCATTGATAATAACTTCTTATGATTGTTTCTACTTCCTTTGTGTTAGTTGTGATCTCTCCCTTTTCATTCATAATTTTATGAATTTGGGCTTTCTCTCTTTTCTTTTGGATTACTGTGGCCAATGGTTCATCGATCTTATTGGTTCTTTCAAAAAACAAGCTTCTAGTTTCATTGATACATTCTAATGTATCTCTGGTTTCTACCTCATTGATCCCTGCTCTAATCTTGATTATTTCTTTTCTTATGTGTGGGGTTGGTTTGATTGGTTGTTGATTCTCCGGTTCTTTAAGGTGTAGAGGCAGCTGGTGTGTTCTGGGTTTTTCAGTTTTTTTTTTTGAGGGAGGCTTGGATGGCTATGTATTTTCCCCTGAGAACTGCCTTTGCTGTATCCCATAGGTTTTGGACCGAAGTGTTTTCATTCTCGTTGGTTTCCATGAATTGTTTCAGTTCTTCTTTGATCTCCTGGTTGATCCAAGCATTCTTTTTTTTTGAGATTTTTCTTAATTTTTTTTCCAATTTATTTATTTTCAGAAAAACAGTATTCATTATTTTTTCACCACACCCAGTGCTCCATGCAAGCCATGCCCTCTATAATACCCACCACCTGGTACCCCAACCTCCCACCCCCCCCGCCACTTCAAACCCCTCAGATTGTTTTTCAGAGTCCATAGTCTCTCATGGTTCACCTCCCCTTCCAATTTACCCAAAAGCACATATCCTCCCCAATGATCCAAGCATTCTTAAGCAAGGTGGTCTTTAGCTTCCAGGTGTTTGAGTTTCTTCTGAACTTTTCCTTGTGAAAAGTTTTAAAGCATTGTGATCTGAGAATATGCAGGGAATAATATCAGTCTTTTGGTATCGGTTGAGTCCTGATTTGTGACCCAGTATGTGGTCTATTCTGGAGAAGGTTCCATGTGCACTTGAGAAGAATGAGTATTCTGTTGTTTTAGGGTGGAATGTTCTGTATATATCTATGAGGTCCATCTGGTCCAATGTGTCATTCAATTCTCTTGTTTATTGATTTTCTGCTTCTATGATCTATTTCTGAGAGAGGTGTGTTAAGATCTCCTACTATTAATGTATTCATATCAATATGACTCTTTATCTTGATTAATAGTTTTCTTATGTAATTGGCTGCTCCCATATCGGGAGCGTAGATATTTACAATTGTTAGATTGTCTTGGTGGATAGTACAAGGGTGCCTTTTTAATTGGTTCTGGAGCTCCACACAGACACGGCATGGTCCTTAACTGTGACTGGCTAATCACACGATCAGCTTTGTTCCTTTTCAGGGAAATACTTCCCCACAACTCACACCCTATATTCTGCAAGCCAGCGAAGACCACGTTAAAAAATGCTGTGAAGGTCTGTAGCATGTGCTTTCACCAATGTCACAGATTTAATATATTCCAAGACTTGTACAACCATCCTCTCAATTTAGGTTTAGAACATTTCATCACAACAAAAATTGATGCCTGTACCCATTAGTAGTCATTTCCTATTCTCCCCCCTTTCCCCATCCTTTCCTAGTACACTAGGCAATCATGAATTTATTTTTTAAAAATATATTTAGCTATTATGGACATTTCATGTAAATGGAATCATACAGTATATAGTCTTTCGTGACAGTCTTCTTCCCCTGAATTGCAATGGACTGTTATTCAATGCTCTATTTTTCCTCGGTAGGATTAACTGTTCTTTTCTTATGAAATAGGAAACTAGCCAAACACAGGAACAATGTTCAGAAGATATTAAGTAGCCCCGAATATAACAAATGTCCATGACACATGGCTAGCTTATTCTTTATGTCTCAGTTGATATGTCACCTCTGAGAGACCTCCCTGCTCATCCTAGTTAAAGATAGACCATCCCTGGTATTCGTTCTCCCAGACCTTGTTTGTTTTTTTAAAGCTCTTATGATAATCTGAAGTAATTTTAATTGCCAGTCTGTGTGAGTGTGTGTGTGTGTGTGTGTGTGAGAGAGAGAGATCTTTCTCCCTCACTAGACTATGGACTTCATGAGCGAAGGTACCATGTCTACCTTGCCCCCATTGTACCTCCAGCATAACAGTTCAAATTTTAGCACAGTGGTTCCAAGTAGCCACTTAGCTTTGGAATAAATGAATAATTGAATGAGTTATTGAATGATAAAAAAGAATGTAGTGGGAGGCAAATGCTTATGGGAACCCCGTGGAGATTTCAAGCATGACGAAGCTATGGGGCATCTAGGTGGCTGATAGAGTTTATACACACAATTATCAACCTGAACAGTGAGGAAGGGCTTTTAGGAAAAGGCAGTGTTCTCTTGCTTGCCTCCACCCCCAGTCTCTTTCTCCAGACATCAACATTTCTAACTGTGCTTCACTGCCTTAGTGGTTACTGCCATTCTCTGTATCTTTTAACAAGATGCCATATTGCTCTTTCCTAATTTATCCACTTCTGGATTATCTATTGCTATGCTACCTGAGTCCATTTACCCAAAGTTTCCATCTTCCTTTCCACCTCCTCCCCAGAGTTATATCTTTAAGAAATTTCTGTTTAGTTTACTTGTAAACTTCAATCAGTTGCTTCATCTTTTGCTTTCCCCACTATAAATAGTTCCTCCTGCCTCCCCGAAGTTGTAAGGTAAAGTTTGTGTGTCTGGCCTTCCTTGCATCTCCATCTCCTAGTCTCTGCAAGTTGTACTTTCAGTTTTGTAGAGTCAAGGTTGATGACATTCACACACTCCTGACATAGGTTCTACTGGCTGCTCAAAGTCATGTCACATTTGAATGAATTGGTTTCATGTTTGACCCATGTGGACTGTTGCATTTTTTTATTGTCATTCCTGGGGAAACTGATTCCGTTTTTTCCTGATGGGTGAAAAAGCACATGCGGTCTCTACTACATTGCTGGTATCTTCTAGCCTCTGACTTATGTTCTGTACTTTTTTAGGATCAGTTCTTTTTTCCCATGAAGCCACTATTTCCTGTTTTATGTTGGAGTGGCTGCATAAACTGTGACTTTATCATACAATGTTCTGCTTTTTTGAAGGTTTACATTACCTTTTTTGAAGGTTTACATTTTGGAAGGTTTACATTTTCTTTTTTCTTATAAAAGCAAAAAACATATATTGATACAAAATTCACCCAAGGAAATAAAATTTAAGTTAAAAATGGAATAAATTCTATAGGCATGTAAATTATAGAGTTAAAATATTAGACCTCAGAATTTGACTATGGTTTATAGTTAACATTTAATTATGTAATAAGTTCCATAAATATAGATACCTCGTTACCATTTACATGCTTTCCAGGCTAATTAAGAATTGTGTCTTTAATCATCGTGCTTATTATATTATAATCAGAAGAAAAACATGAGCAGAGAATCTTCCTGACACAATTCCTGCTCGAGTCAAAGCCATAGTTGAGAGCGGGAACGTAGAGCTTAATTTGAGTGCTGTTTTCTGCTGAGAGATGAGTAGACAGTATAGGTGATGACCTCATCTTTATCTTTTATTAAATATGTGAAAATATTTTGAGATGGAAAAACAGGTAATTTACATACACTTAGAAGCAAAGTCTGAGTGATTAGATATTCCAGAAATAAACAGATTTCTCAGAGTCTGTTTCACTCTGGCAAATAGTAGTTAATGGTATAAAACTTAAATTTATGAAACACCCCTACACACACACACACACACACACACACACACACGCACACACACACACACACACCTGCATAAAAAAGACCAGACTGACACTCGGACAGAACTGATATAAGGCTCCGGAATTGGGCCAGCATAACCATCCTTATCACATTAATGTGCCCCATTATGTGATGATTAAAGCTTTCCATTTATCTAGCTTGCCATAACGTTTGCATTCCAAGCAGAAATGAGGGATACAAATTATGCTTAGGCAAGGGGAAAATCTCACATTGAAATAATTATGACAACTTACAGTATATGGTATATAGAAAGTTTGCAAAGTGCTTTTTAGAAAGATTTGCTCATCTGCTTTCCATAACAACCCTGAGAACTGCATGGTGCTATATTAGCTACACTTTATTGCTGACAAAACCAACGGTCAAAAAAATAAGTTATGTTTTTCAGGGAATTGCTGATAAGAAGCAGAGCAGGGGGACTCAAACCCAGGAAATGCAGCTCTTATTCTTTTTACTGCAACATGAAATTATCTGTTGATCACTACGTATAGTCTGCATAATAGAGGAAAGACACTGGATCCTTGTAGGCCTCCAGATTACTCATGCAAGGTATCATTTATACCTTACCACCTCTTCTAAAGGTCAAAGTATAGTAAGGACAGATCTGACCTTCAACCCTGGCTGTTCTCAGGAAAATATGTGATTAAGGAGACCAACACTGTGTGTCTAGCATTCTCTACCCCAGCCCCATCTCAGGTAACTTCTAGTGAAAATGAATCCAGAGAGCTTTGGTATGGGAAAAAGTCATAAAATTATTAGAGCGTATTCCTACCACTTTGCCTCAGAGGTATTTATGGGTTGATTGGATGTATTCTTTTATTTCAGTATATGATTTTTGAGTGACTACTATGGGTCAGCACAATTCAGAATGTAAACAAAACAACACAACAAAAAGATTACAGACTATGGTCAATAAATAATATAAGGGAAGAGGGGATGCCTGGGTGGCTCAGTTGGTTGGGTATCTGTCTTCAGCTCAGGTCATGATCCCAGGGTCCAGTCCTGGGATCGAGTCCCTCACTGGGCTCCATGCTCAGCAGGGAGTCTGCTTCTCCCTATTCCTGCTGCTTCCTCTGCTTGTGCTTTCTCTGTTTCTGACAAGTAAATAAATAAAATCTTAAAAAAATAATATAAGGGAAGTAAACAGAGAAAGGCAAAGTGCTTTTATTATTTATTTGTTGTATTTAATATACTATTTTCCTTTTTTTTAAAATTTATTTTAAAGATGTTATTTATTTATTTTATAAAGAGAACACAGACATAGTGAGGGTGAGGGGCAGAGGGAGATGGTGAGAGAGAATCTTAAGTAGGCTCCAAGTCCCGCACAGAGCATGATGTGGGGCTCAATCTCATGACTCTGAGACTATGACCTGAGCTGATATCAGGGGTTGGACGCTTAACTGACTAAACCACCAGATGCTCCTGTTTTGTTTTATTTTTAAAAATGTTTTATTTATTTTGTAATTCCAGTGTAATTAACATATAGCGTTATATTAGTTTCAGGTACACAATACAATGATTCAGCAGTTCTATACATTACTCAGTGCTCATCCTGATAACTATCCTTTTAATTCCCTTCCTCCCTACTCACTGCCCCTCTGAAAACCACAGTTTGTGGTTTTCATTTTTTTTTTCATTTGTTTCTTTTTCCCTTCCTTAATTTGTTTTGTTTCTTAAATTCCACATGCAAATGAAATCATATAGTATTTGTCTAGGTTGTTGCAAATGGCAAGATTTCATTCTTTTTTTATGGTCCAGTAATATTCCATTGTATATATGTACTTCATCTTCATTATCCATTCACCTATCAACAGACAAAACACAACATGCTTTTAAATGAAGGGATCAGAAAAGCCTCTCTGGGGAAGTGACATTTAAACAAACCCAGAAGATGGGCTGGCACCAGCAACATGAAAGCTTGGGGAAGAACATTCTGCAGAAAGCACAAGAAAGAGCAAAGACCCTGATAAGGCAAATGATGAAAGAGCCATGACTGGTATCAGTGGGTGAGGAGAGAGTGAACCAGATGTGAAAGTGGAGAGGGTAGCAGAACTTCACAGGAGATGTAAGGAGAGTGGATTTCCCTTGAATGCAACAGAAAGCCATTGGTGTGATTGAAGCAGAAGTGACTTGATCTAATTTACATGGAAAAAAGTCACTGTGGAGGATCAGCTGAGAATGGTTGGAGAGGCTAGCACTGAGGCAGAGAGACAGCTGGGAAATTTCCAGCTTGAGGAGACAGTGGTGTGGACTATGATGGTGTGGGGTTGGAGAGAAATGGATATTTGTCAAGCAAATGAATGAAACTTTTTTCGGAGGGGTGTAAAATAATGGACCTGACTTCTACCCTGGGGGCCAACCCTGTAATAGCTACTGTCAGTCAGAGAGGGTTTCCTCTAGTTTTTTAAGTCACAGTCCTTTGCCGATTGCCTGGGCTCATTATTCCAAGGACAAATTTCTTTAATTATAAAGCGATGGTTTCTTTTTTGGGAAACAAATACACAAAATTTGCAGAAATTTTTTATTGATGAACAACATACCAATAATAACAGTCACAAATCTTAAAGCGTGCACATTGAATAGTTTTCTCCAAGTGAAGGTATCTGTGTAAAAAACTCCCAGATCAAAAGACAGAAAGACATTTCTTTTATTCCCTTCCAGTCACTCCTCTCCTGAGTTCCATGACTAACCAGCCACTCACTATCCTGACTTCCTTCACTGTAGATTAGTTTTGTCTGTTTTTACACTGTACGTGAACTGTACAGTATGTGCTTTGTGGTGACTGACTTCTTTCGATCAGTATGTGTGATTCATCTATGTTGTTGTTGACACTTGTAGTTTGTTTATTCTCATTGCTGTATAGTATTCCATTTTCCAACTATACCCATGGAATACACCCATCATTTTTCCATTCCACTTTGGTGGACATTTGTGTGTGTGTGTGTGTGTGTGTGTGTGTGTGTGTGTTTGCATGAGAATAAAGTTGAATCATGCTCTGTTGCATGGCACAATGTTTGTGATAAATGTCCTTGTTAATATTTAAGAGAGGGGTGCCTGGGTGGCTCAGTGGGTTAAGCCGCTGCCTTCGGCTCAGGTCATGATCTCAGGGTCCTGGAATTGAGCCCCGCTTCGGGCTTTCTGCTCAGCAGGGAGCCTGCTTCCTCCTCTCCTTCTGCCTGCCTCTCTGCCTACTTGTGATCTCTGTCTGTCAAATAAATAAATAAAATCTTAAAAAAAAATACTTAAGAGAGCTTCCTCAATTCAAATGAAAAGAAAATTAAAGCTTATTATGTGATATGGACCCTATTTACAAATATTAGTATAATTACCAATGTTAGTACAAATTTACAAATATTAGTACACATTTAAGGGCAACATTGATGAAAGTTTATAGCTTGTCAGGCACCATGTTGAGTGTTTGAACATAATATCTCTTTCCGTCCTTGTAGGCATTTTATGAGCTGTGTACTGATTTTATCTCCACTTCCCATATAAAGAAATTGAGACTTAGATAATTTGTCTCAGATCAGAGTTTCACTAGAGAAAGAGATATAATAAGATTTATATGTATATGCATGTATATATTCATGGATAGATATAAATGGATGGATGGATAGACAGATAGGTAGATTTACTACAAGGAATTCTGATTGTGAGGTCTGGCAAGGCAAGTCTGAAATCTCTATAGGACTAGCCATGAGGAAGGGCAGGCTGAAACTTTTAGTTGTGGGAAGAAACTATGGTCCACAGGCAGAATTTCTTCTTCGTTGGAGGAATCTCAGTTCTGCTGTTAAGGTCTTTCAACTGATTAAATCTGGCTCACCCAGATGATCTAGGATAATCTCCTTTACTAAAGTACACTGATTATGGACTTTAATCACATCTCTAATATACCTTTTCAGCAATTGGGAGATCAGTGTTTGATTTAATGATCTGACTCTGTTGATATGTTAACTGATCATAATAATCATATAATTAGTAGACAGCAGGACTGAGATGTAAATCCAAATGATTTATAAAGCCCTGCTCTTAATTTCCATAATCTGTTAAAAATAATTGGTTTAGGCTGAGAGCAGAGAATGTTCTAAGATTCGGGGGTGATAATATACTGGGGAGAATCCAGGAATGAAAAGAATACCTCTGTGCCTGAAGCACACAGATCTGGGGAAGAGAAAGAACAAGACTCCAGAGTCTGGAAGGCTTCTTGACAGGGTCTTTGCCAAATGCTAGCTGTGTGATCTTGGGAAACTTTGTTACTCTCCTTTGAAAGTGGGTAATGGAACTTATTGCCTAAGGTTGATTGACTGCATTGGTACATGTCAGGTTCTTGTAATAGTGCGTGGCATAGGTAGGGATAGCATGAATGTTAAACATTACTATTTGTGGACATTAATATTTGTGGGTATGGTGGGACATGGTGAACTTGCTCTTAAGCAGCCATCCCTGCCTGATCCTTTATAGGATTTAATATGTAAGGGAAAAATCACAGGAGAGGAGAGCTGCATAACCCATTTATGGAGTGTCGTAACATTGGCCAACTCTTTCAAAAATTTAAAAAAAAAATTTAAAAAGAAATTAAAAAAAATTAGAGACATACTTGAGGCAATGTATCACAATAAAACCTTGGAGAAGTAAAAGTGGAGATAACCCCATGAAAATGAAGAACACATAGGCAAATATTAGACAAGCGTGAAATTACAGAAGAAATAATAATAATCTGACTATATAACAACAAAAACATTTAAAAATATCTCTGAACCATCATAATCAAAATTCAAGAGCAAATGTCAGTCCTGTTTGCTATAAAGATGACAAAATATGATAGCCTAAAATCCATAAGATAAATCAACACCCCAATATATAAATGGGTGAGTTAGATGAACATTCAAAAAGGGAAAAAAAATGGCCAATAGGTTCAATTATAGAACTAAAGGAAATTAAAATATAATTTGAGTGCATTTTTTTGCCTAACAAATTCGTAAAAAATAAAATTGTTATGTAAATGAAGGTATAGGAAGATAGACACACACGTGTGTGTGTGTGTGTGTGTGCGTGTATGTGTGTGTGTGTTTGTATTTAGTTTGTTTGCAGTGTAAACTGGTACAGTTCTGGTAAGTATTGTGACAATAATATATACTGGAAAATTTAAAATATTCCTTACCTAGTAATTTCACTTCATCTCCAGGGAGGAAATAACCTCTAATTCTGACAAAGTGTGATGTATAAACTTATTCATCACAGCATTATTTATAATAAAGAAACATCATAAAGAGTCTAAATTAATGGTAATAGTGAAATGTTTGTATCTATCTGATTACTGCATAGCCATTTATAATTATGTCTGTGAAGGAGTCAGAGAAACCAGATGTTAGTGAGAGGTACAAAATTTCAGTTATACAAATGGGCGGGTTATGGAGATCTAATATACAGCATGGTGACTATACTCAATAATGCTGTATTCTATACTTGAAAATATCTCAGATAGATTTTACAAATAATAGAAACTATGTGAGGTGATGGATATGTTAATTATCTTGATTGTGATAATCACTCTGCAATGTATGCATAACTAAAACATCACCTTGTACACCTTAAATATCTATAATTTTTGTCAGTTATATTTCAAGAAAACTGGCAAAAATAATGTCTATGAATAAAAGGGAAATGCTTTTGTTAAGTGAAATGTAAAAAGTAGAATATGTCACTATGATACAGATACAGATATCCATAAAAATATTTGTATTTGTAGAAAAGTAAGTGTTTATTTCTGGGTGGTAGAATTATGGGTAATTAATGTTTTTCTTTATATCATTATTTTCTTGATATCCTACAGCTTTAAGTTTAACTGGAACAAAATTGCATGGAAAAAGGAACTGTTATTTGCCTAAGATGGGACAGGAAGTGTCAGTGTACCTACTCTGCTTGGATATAGAATAATTGCTAGACTGTTCCTGGTTGCCTGATGCATTCTCTTACCTCTGTTGTTATGTCTATATCTATATCTATATCTATATCTATATCTATATCTATATCTATCTCTCTATATATATCTCATCCTTTCGACAAAATAACATTCTCTTGATTGTTTGCTCCCCAAATTCCTCCATCGTCCTTCTGAGTTTAAGTGTTATTTCATTTTAAAGTATTCCCTGACATTTCTCCTCTTTTTGTAGCTGGGGGCTACATCCTTTCTAGTGGTCCCATAGCTCGTGGTACATAGATAAACGTGGCCTTAAAGTCTGGAAACACAGGCAATATGCATAAATATTTGTCAATAGTACATTCAAATACCTATAAAGTAGTATCTGTTTCCAGACTGGATGGCCATACTATATATTAAAATATTTACTGCATTCTATTATAATCATTGTCTTGTTTTTTCCCTACTGTGACCCTTTTGAAGGCAATTCGTTTTGTCTTTCTTATCTCTGTACTGGAGCCTCATTTTACATGAAGTGGGTCCTTGGTAAATATTCATTGACTGCATGCATTATTTAATTGGCTTAAAATGTACTTTTTTAAAAGATTTTATTTATTTATTTGACAGAGAGTCACAGTGGGGAACACAAGCAGGGGGAGTGGGAGAGGAAGAAGCAGGCTCCCCCTAGAGCGGGGAGTCCCAGGTGGGACTTTATCCCAGGACCCTGGGATCATGACCGGAGCTGAAGGCAGACCCTTAACGACTGAGCCATCCAGGCACCCTGGAATATATATATATTTTTAAAAAGGTTTTATTTATATATTTGACAGAGAGAAAATGAGAGAGAGAGAGAGCACGAGAGGGAGGTGGGTCAGAGGGAGAAGCAGACTTCCTGTTGAGCAAGGAGCCCAATATGGGACTGGATCTTGGGACTCCCAAGATTGTGACCTGAGCCAAAGGCAGTCACTTAACCAACTGAGACACCCAGGCATCCTAAAATGTATTTTTTAAATGAAGTGCTGTTTATTGTCTCTGTTTATTAGTGGTTTAAAAACAGACTTTGAAACATTCTAATCATCTCTTATCTTTTTAGCTGGAAGATGTCTAATCTCTTTGGTGTTTCCCTTTAGTTTTGGCTGTATTGGTGGAACTTCTCATCTCTTCAGTCTTAAATCTGTCTGGGCATGAAAACATAAAACAGAATTGAGCACGTTATTCTAGGCTTGGGTATGCTGCTCTTTTGTACAAAGGTTTTGCTTCTGAACTTTTGTAATGATGATTATCATATGTAAATGAAAGCAGCATTCTGCCCTGCTCTCTGCACTCTAAGAACATTCCAAATCATACTTACTTATGATGGTATATGTGAGGCTAGATTATGCCTTCTGGATGACCCTTTTAAGATTTTTATCCTGATTTTTCTTTCAAGCTTTGTCGTAGTTGCCATCTATTGCCATGTAGTTTGCAGTTCTGTGTAGACCCTTGTGTAGAATCCTTCAAATAGTTTTGAGGAATGTTTGAAGTTGCATCTTAATAAAGCAACGGGGAGGTAGGGAGTGCCTGGGTGGCTTAGTAGGTTAAATATCCCATTCTTGATTTTGGCTCTGGTCATGGTTTCAGGGTTGTGGGGTCGAGGCCTACCCCATCACTCCAGGCTCTGTGCTAGGTGTGGAGCTTGCTTAAGATTCTCTTTCCCTCTCCCTCTGCCCTACCCCATCCACTTGCACTTGCCTTCTCTCTCATTCTCTCTCTCTCTCTCTCACACACACACACACACACAAAAGGCAGGGGATATTTTCAAGATTTTTTAAGTTTAAAAACAAAGTCAAAAATTGATTCAATTTCTTTACTTTATTTTTCTGTTTTTGTCTTGGCCTGAATATACATCCTTTGATCTGTAACACCAAGTGGGTGTTTTTTCACTTATCCCTGACCTCATCTCAAGTTCTGGTAATATGGTTTAAGATTTTGGGTAATGATGTGGTTGACTGCTAGTTCATTATGACTTGGCTTGCTGCATTTTGAGCTTTTGTCCAGTATAATTATGAGACTTAATATTAAGAATAGGGAAAACTTCTGGTGATTCATTTTTTGTTCTTCATTCTGACACCTAATCCAAGACGAACAGACATATAGCTAGTTTTTTTCAGGGCATTTTCTTGCTTATCTGTACCATTTTGTTCTTTTTTTAGGGGAAAATTTTATGTGGTTGGCATTTAATTGTCAGGATTTTAATTATTTCTGAATCTTTAGTAAGTATTTAGCAGGGTGTGCTCTGCTTGAGAAAGCTGTTTTTTTGTTTTTGTTTTTTTCTTTGTCTGTGACTTTTTCAGCAAGCAGCTAACAATTGAGTGGATCAGCACAACTTAATTTGGACACTACATTTTCACCAGAAAAGCACTTGATATATATCTCAATTTCATAGAATTTACAGGAGAAAAAAGTAGCTTCACACTCAAATTGTTCCAAATATATTTAAATGTTTTCTAATAGGTATACTGAGGATCGGTTTTTAAGTTTAAGTTAAGTGAATTGCCATTAATTAAATTAAATATAATTTAAAAAGTAACTAGACTTAAATGTAACTTTAAGTTAATTAAAATGAAATAAAATAAAATATTCAGTTTCTTAGTCGCACTAACTATATTTTAATACCTACTCATGTCTGTAGTCACAGTATTAGATAGGACAGATTTGGATGGGTTTGCTATAATTTTGAAAAATTCTGCCTATGTTTTGCTAGCAAGCTTTTAACTTTTATAGTACATTTTCCAAAACTTATTTAGTATGTAATGTTACTTTTCGTTTCAAGTAATTTCAAGTCAGAATGATCACACTGTGGTTCAAGCGGCATTATGTTCTTTGCTTTTGCACTTTCAGAGTCCTTCAAGCCGCTGTCTGAAAATGCATTCCTTGAGATGGCATATATTATCAATTGCCCATGAAACTGTATTTATGCTATGGAATGACATTTTCATCTACTGACTAGATGACTAGTTATGCTCCCAATTTGGGTGCATACATGCTTGCATTGTTTGCTTATATATTCTGGTGTCAATTGCATACTCAGAATGTGCCAGAAGAACTTAAAAGGCCAGTGTTGGATAATTTTTATAGATGGCATTTCTCAGGCCTTCAGGCTCCTTGATAATATTTACTTATAATGAATGCATATGTACTTTTGGAGATTTAGTGTGGAATTTACTCTGTATGTTTATACTGTTATTCTGTGAAATGAGTCCAATCTACCTGTCATGTTGATTGTTGACTAAGGGTATTTGGGTGTGTGCATGTGCGCGCGTGTGTGTGTGTGTGTGTGTGTGTCTAAACTTTGCTTTTAAGTTAAAACTATTTCCTTTGATCCAGGGGATTCTAGATGTCTCTATGATTGAAATCTGTGTGTGGCTTTATTCCAGCAGAATAATTTTAAAGCCTTGTAGATTGTAAAAATACCAAGTTCAGATTGATTAGCCATTTATTTATTCTTTCATTTATCATACATGTACAAGGTACCAATTGTGTTCAGAATAATGTAATATCTAAGGATTCATGACCTCTGTCTCCAAGTAACTGATATTTTCACTCACATATTTTGTTTTACTGTGGTTTCTCTGGTAAAAAATTAGACATAGGGGCCATAACCCTACATTAGTTGGCCATTTTTGGCTCATTGAATCATCTGCTCTTGTCAGAATATAAATGATGTGAAAACGAAAGAAAACCAAACAGTGTCATTGAGCTTTGTTCAGCACTCCCTCACTAAATTGTTGAGTGTCCACGGAAAAATCACTTAACCTTTTTGTTTCTCATTTGCCTATATACAAGGATGATAGTAAATATCCTATTCACCACCCTAGCCAATTTTAAAGGTCAATTGAAAGGATCAAATCAGCCTTGCCTGTGACTGAATGCTTTGTGTCAGGACAAAGGGAATATGGTGCTGGGACTTGTGGGGGACAGAGGGTCTACTACAGATGGAATGATAAAATTTGCAGCAGCTGCAACAGGCTGGCTGTGGGGTAGAAAAAGAGGAAAGCGCAAGCCTTGTGCAGCCATGTGAAGAATAATAGAATTTTTGGATGTAGGTGCAAAGAGCATGTTGGCTTCCATGTCCTGGGCTCCCCAGAAAGTAGAATTTGAGGCATAAGTTTGAGTGCTTTATTGGGGAGCAATATCCTAAGTAGAAGTAAGAGGTAGAGGGTTAGCAGAGCAGGGAGGTGGATGCATTATAAAAATACCCATGGCTATGGTGGCTGTTGCTTCTTCCTATGGGACCATTGGAGAAGATAGATGACCTGTTACAAGCCCTTATCTGTCAAGGCCTATTATCTCCTCTTGCTTGAAGGTCATCCCATGAGATGTCCAACACCTCTTGCATTTCTGGGTTGTTATGGTAGATGCTGAGCAGGTCCTGGGCTGTCCTGTTTTAGTGCAACACAACTCAAAGTGTAATCCATGGATGGCATCTTCATGATACAGAAATTGAAAGGAAGTATTTAGAAACTTTCAGAGCATCTTGACTGAGTAATTTTGTGTCTGTTGAATCTAACAGTAAAACAATTGGGCTTGTCTTTTTGTATACTTTTTTTTTTTTTCAGCTCACTTTTCTAGCAATTCTTTTGAATGGTATTTTGCAAAGTGTCAGTCACCAATGGATTGGGGGAAAATGATTCTTCACCAAAGATAGCTTGAAAATGACTGCCGCGTTTTAAACAGGAAATCCCTGTGTGGGAGGCGAGAGGCACCCTATGCAGGCAAGAAGTGACAGCAGGTCTCTCCTGGTGAGGTAATTCAGACCCCACAAAGAGCTGGTCACTGTAGAGGTGTCTGGAACAAGTGGCCCAAGTCCCCAGAGAAAAGTGAAGCAGGGAGGATTTAAATGGATATTAAGAGGTGTTGATATAGTGGTCTGGATGACTTAGAACAGTAGTTCTAAATTTTTTGGTTTCAAAATTTTTTGGTTTCAGGATGCCTTCATAGTGTTAAAAACTATTTAGGTTCCCATAGACCTTTTATTTGTGTAAGTCATTATCTACTAATAGTTACCATATTAGAAATTAAAAAAAATTCCTGGGATTTTACCTTTATTAAAAGAATATCACACGGTGCCTAGGTGGCTCAGTCAGTTAAGCATCTGTCTTTGGCTCAGGTCCTGATCCTGGGGTAGAGTCCTGGAATCCAGCCCCACTGCTGGCTCTCTGCTCAGTGAGGAGTCTGCTTCTTCTTTTCCCTCTGCCCCTACCACCCTCTCATGCTTTCTCTAGTAATTATATAAATAATAAAAAAAGAAGAAATATAAAATGTATATTTATAAAATTACTTAATATAGCAAAAATCTATTGTGCTGACATACATAGAACAATTTTTAATGATAGTACTATAATATAAAATATAATATTTGATTATATTCTCTAAAACAACAATTATTTAATGAGAACGGTGGGATTGTTTTATATTTTATCAAATCTCTTTCAGTATGGCTGAGTAGTAGATAGCTGGGTTCCGATATGTGCTTCTGAATTCATGTATTGTTATAATGTATATTTATCTAGTGGATAATTATTAAGCACTTGCCATGTACCAATTGCTGTGATAAATACTGATGATATAGGCATGAAGACCCCATTCTCTTCCATTTGGATTTTAAAGTTTAGAGGGGGGAGAAAGTAAACTCAAAAAATAAGAAAGGACAATAAGGTGTGGAAAGAGTCCTAATCAAGGCAATGTTCTGAGGGATTAGGTGAGAGGACCCTTTATTCATAGCAGGAGTGACAGATTATGTCATAGTTTAGTATAATTATATTTAAATTTTAAGTAGTTAGAGGCATCATAATTTTGGTAGAAAATGAGAACTGTTCACATTTCACTAGCCCTAGGCTGGTAGAGTGAGACAAGAAGAATTTTGGAAGCAGAAAAGTGCTTAAAAACAAATGAACAAACAAACAAAAACCACCAACTACTAGAAAGAAAGGCTGAGGAAGATTGTAGCATAGAGCATTAAGGCAAAGAGAAAAGAAAAGACAACCAGAAATTATTACATAAAGAAAGTACCAGAGCTGGCCCAGACTTGGATATGAGGACATTAAAAAAACTTTTATGAGGCTAGAGGGATTTTAAAAACTAGGACAAGACAGATGTCATGTATAATTTATTAGTTAGAGTGGATATAAAATTGCAGGGTAGGAGAGTCAGGTGTGGAAAAAAGGTGCCCCAGCAAAAGTTAATGTGCTAAAGCAATATGCTTTCAAAGTCAGTTCGTCAAGATTATTGAGAATAATGGGAGGAACAGTGGACAACTGTAGTTAGAATTTATGGGGTTGTAATAAAAAAGAAGAGAAAAAGGAAAGCTAGAATTTTTTGTTGTAGCAAAAATGTTGAAGCTTATAAATGTTTGAAAGAACAGAGAGGTGATCTAGCCTGCAGGGTAAAACACATTTTTAGTAAAGAAGAAAGGAAATAAGGCAAAAGAAAACAATGACCATTGGAGACTCTTCACCTTGAAATTTATTTTTAGTTAAACAATTCTATTGTCATAAAAAATTCCCCAAAAGATTAATTTTAAATGTTTTTATTATAAAGTAACCCATTTTCATTATTACACATTTAGGAAATGTAGGAAAACCAACCATAGTTTCACCACTTAATTTTAACATTTAACATTTTTTTTCCTGGGGTTTTGTTTTATGTTTTTTGTTTTTTCAGTGTGTGCTTGCCCTTGTTTTGACTTTGTAAGATGTTGATAAGACCATCTAATTGGGTTTTATTTGATCCTAGGACAAAATTCTAAACACAAATACTTTGTAAAATCTTTTTATAAACAAAAGCTATGAGAGTCAAATGGAATTATGTATGAGTTGCTTTGCATAGATCACCATATTTGTGCAAAGCTTTATAGAAACCATTTCAGGTGTTCAATCTTGAACAAGTTTAGTTTATGCTAGCATGCCAGGAGGAATTTTCCAGTGAGCTGTGGTAGGATCTTAGCCCTTCTGGGGTGCTATAAGAAAATACTAAGTAAGGACTGGGTAGTTTCTTTTTTCTTTTTCAAAGATTTCATTTATTCATTTGACAGAGATCACAAGTAGGCAGAGAGGCAGGCGGGGAGAGAGAGGAGGAAACAGGCTCCCCATTGAGCAGAGCCAGACACGGGGCTCAATCCCAGGATCCTGGGATCTTGACCTGTTACGAAGGCAGAGGCTTTAACCCACTGAGCCACCCAGGTGCCCCAGGACTGGGTAGTTTTTAAACAACATGCATTTCTCACATTTCTGGAGACAAGGAACCAGCATGGTCAAATGAGGGCCCTCTTCCTGGCTCATAGCTTTATTCATTGTGTCTTCATATGGTAGAAGGGGGCTATATGAGGCCTCTTTTAGAAGCGTATTGATCTCATTCATGAAAGCCTTGCCCTCATGACCTAATCATCTCACAAAGGCCCCACCTCCTAATACTGTCACACTGGGCATTAGGATTTAGATATGTGATTGATGGGTTGGTTGATTGATTTTAGACAGAGGAAAATGGGAGAAGAGAGAGAGAGAGATAAGAGGGCCAGAGAGGGAGGGAGATGGAGAGACTCTCAAGTAGACTCTGTGCTCAGTGGGGACCCAGATGTGAGGCTCAATCTCACCACGCTAAGATCACCACCCTAGCAGAAACCAAGAGTTGCCACTTAACCCACTGAACCACCCAGACACCCTTGAACTTTTCAGTTTTGAGGGACCGTAGCTGACAAGCACTCAGACCGTAGCAGGCAGTATGTGTGGAGTAGGCTTAATGTCTGGAGTTTCTTTTGGTAGAGTTCATGGGTACTTTATGGAAAATCAACAGTGTTTTATGTACTATCCTTTTATCCTGTCTGTTTGGTAACAGCTTTTAGATCTATGCTTCCAGACCAGATAAAAAGTTCATCAACGCTCTGATTGTAGCACAAAGAAATGATTCCGGTTGGGATAGGAATCAACTCTAAGCTCTATCTCTTATTTCAAGAGATCTTTTTATTTTAAAATCATCACATTTACATCTGTCCACCCTTCTTACCTCTCTTTTCCCTGGAGAGAACTAGATTCACTTGAAGATATCCTATATACACTTTTGAATGTTTTTCTCACCTTAGGGTAGCTCCACTTTAGGAGAAATGTACTTTTTTTCCTCTGAATTCTCATTTTAATTCCCAGTGATATGCATACTCTAGGATCCGAGTTCAGGCTGAAAAGAGTTATAATGTGTGATGATACTAGGCCTACTCTTACTATGCATTTTATTTTGAATCCGATATATTTAGCACAGCGTCTGGATGGGCAGGAACACAATAAAATATTTATTGAATGTGTAAGAGTTTTAGTGCTCTCTTGTGAAAAATACTGTTCCCAAATAAATGCCAAATGAATTTTGTAGACGTTTTTCTTTTGAGCTCGGATTCTGGACTTTATGTCAGACCTTGTTGCAGCCTAAGTTTCTAACAGGGATTCTATGCACTCTAGTGTGCATTAGAGTCACCTGGGGCACTTTTTGAACATGTAGACTCTTGAGCCACTACATAGATACTCACTAGGTGGGGTCTAGCCATCTGCATTTTTTACAAGGGCTTGCAATGTTGTATAGAAGGTCATATGATTAGAGTTTGTTAAAAAAAAAAATTGTTAGAGCTTCAGGAAGACATAGGCAGATCTAGCTTAGATCTGTATTTTCCTTAATTTGGTTAAATTCTATTTCAGGCAGATCTCCTAGATGGCTGCTTTTAGGAAATGGTCTTAGGCTAGTCTTTAGATCGTAAGTCTAGAATAAGATCTAAAAGGCTGTCTTGTCTTAGTAGCACATGCAGAAATTAACAGTTTGTCATAATCTCCATGACGTCAGATCTTATCTGATTAAACAGTCGACCATTGATTTAAAAATGAAATTCCTTAGCAACATTTCATGATCATGCCCTCATAAAGGAAGGACTAGTCAACCCCTTCAAAGAAAATGCCTTTGGCTCATTGAGAAAAGATTGATATATGTTTGACAGTTCAATGTCTCTTCTTCAGGAATCTGTGATCCGCACCTGTGGTTAGGCTTGGAGTCCCCCTTAACACTTCAAGTCGGGGTGTCATGGTTGCATTTGCTTCTAGTGTTCTTTGAATCTTCCTGGGACTCTCTGATCTGTGTTCCTAGATACTCCCTGTCCTAAGCAGCTGTCAAGGCAGCTTCTCTTCTGAGGCACCATGCTGTTTGATAGTGTCAAGAAGTATGTGGCTGAGAGGGGAATCAGGGTAAAGAGTCTGGCCGCTGCATTGCCACTTCCAGCATATGTCACTTTGCCACTGAGTGATTAAAATCCCCTCAGTGACTTCTGCATTAAGATAGAAAATAGTACAGAGTGTCTGAAAAAATGTTAATGTTATTTGGGACATTAAAATAAAGTAAGTAAATCTATTCTTTTACATGCCACTACAATATGAATATAATTTTGAACTTCAACTCCCCAAACAACCAACCAAGCCAACTCCCCAATTTCCAGACTTTCAAATGCAATGATATTTATAAGAATGCAGAAAAAGGATTACTATATACATGAGAATTTTAAGTTATTATTTGAGTTATTCTTGTTATCTGGAGACCTACATATGCTAATAAGCCTCACTCCCTTTACCTGACTGTCAAGTTCTAGAGCTCAGTGGGTGGAGGAGAGAGGGGGCCACTAGAATCCCTCCTAGCCTGCCTCCACATCTTCATTCCCACACTCCCTCTTGTGGAGTGACATATTTTTTGGAGACTGTGGAAGCAAGAATGAAAATACATGTCTCAGACTCTTTTGTCTTTCACCAGAGTCAGCTGCTGGTGAAAACTAGATATTCTGGTCAGTATCTCTAGACCTTAAATTTTCAGTGGCACATCTCTCTCTATAAATGGGGTCTGTGATCACTTAACACTACCCATGTGGGGATGTCACAGTGCTGGGTGTTATACTGAAAAACCTACCACTGCTGAATATGTTAGCCCTATTTTCCAACTTGGGCTGTAGTAGACATGAAGATGTGCTCCCCAGAGATGCTCTAAGGAAGAACTTCCTGTCCACTTGGAAGAGGGAGGTGGGCACAATGCCTCCAGCTGCTGTTCTTTTCAGGTCTTCCTAGGCTGCCAAGAGCTGTGTGCTTTGCTCAGTCATGTCAAATGACATGGGCAGCCCACATTGAATGACCTAGGAGAGCAGTTAGAGGCTCAGACATTTCAACTCACTATGGGATGACTCTCATGGGCAAAGCTTACTCTGGAACCTTCTGCCAGGGTGGGCAAGACTTCCTTGGGTCTGCTTCACCTGTGACTTTTTTCTCTGCTTCTTCTGATCCTTTATGTAGGATCAGAATTTTAAACTCAAACACTATTTCAATGTATGTGCTTGGAGACCCCAACCTATGATGTGGCTTCTTTTGATTGTACAGGTTTTGAATATATTTCTGCCTTAATTTTTGCTTTTCTTGGCAGGTTTAGAACTCAAGTAGGGAAAATGTGGTACCATTTCTGGGCTCCCTAAACATCCAACTGAAACAACTCAGTTGAGGCAAGGAGAGGAAAACTTTTATTCCAATATCTGTGTAGCTTAGAGAAGCAGAAAATATGGATGGCATCAGGGGACTCTGAGTGGGGTTCCCAATGAGTAACTGGCACTATGGATATACCGTCAGAGGTTAATATATTTCCTCACCCTTATGTTTTTTTATCACTCTTATAAATAGAAACATGACTTCCTGTCTTGACATATGTAAAACATGAAAGAACCTTCTTTTCTTTTTTAAGATTTTATTTATTTATATGACAGAGAGAGATCACAAGTATGCAGAACAGCAGGCCAAGAAAGAGGGAGAAGCAGGCTCCCCACTGAGCGGAGAGCCCGATGCAGGGCTCGATCCCAGCACCCTGAGACCATGACTTGAGTCGAAGGCAGAGGTTTAACCCTCTGAGCCATCCAGGCACCCTAGAACCTTATTTTCAAGGAGAAGGAAAATGTAGTTTATGATTATGTGGGCTTCCTAAGAGATTAAACATATTCCAGATTACCAAAGAAGGGTTAAATAACCCCAATTTCTGTTGAAAACACATATGCATTCTTGGCTTAAAGCATAAATGATTGTTAACATTCTGATTTCTCATAGCCTTAGGTGAATTACCAAAATAGTGTCAAAAGCATTTCTGTCAAAAAGATTCCCCACCCTCATGTGCAGTGCCATACCAAAGCAGTTCTAAGCTAATAATTGTGAAAAATTAACAGTGGCTTCTGTGGAGAACAGAATAAATAGAACATGACTTTGTAATACAGAACTACTGTTTCAGTGGTAATGCTATCAAAAGGAGCTATTTCACATAAGATTTTTCTTTAGAATGTAGCCTATGGAGGTGAACCATGAGAGACTATGGACTCTGAAAAACAATCTGAGGGGTTTGAAGTGGCCGGGGGGGGGCGCTGGGAGGTTGGGGTACCAGGTGGTGGGTATTAGAGAGGGCACGGATTGCATGGAGCACTGGGAGTGGTGCAAAAACGATTAATACTGTTATGCTGAAAAAAAAAAAAAAGAATGTAGCCTATGTTGTCTTGTAAATTAAACTTGGGATCATAATGGAATATTCCATCAAGGGAATGGGAACAAAGAGTTTTATCTGGGAAAGTTCCAGGTTTGGGAAGGTTTCACTTGGAAAAATTGGGAGAAATCAAATACATGTTCAGTAAGCCAGATCAACTAATTTAACCCTGGAACTCAAAAGAATGACAGATGTCACAGTCAGCATTCATATTCAGCTAGTTTTTAAAAATTTTTTTTAAATCAGTGGTTCTCAACTTTATGAGGATATGAAAATAGGTTCTATTAAAGAAACAGAGAAAATGAAACAAGATGGGATCAGGAGGGAGAAAAACCATAAGAGAATCTTAATCTCACAAAACAAACAGAGGGTTGCAGGGGAGGGGTTATGGGGGCAGGGAGAGGGTGGTGGGGTTATGGACATTGGGGAGGGTATGTGCTGTGGTGAGTGCTGTGAAGTGTGTAAGCCTGATGATTCACAGACCTGTACCCCTTGGGCAAATTATACATTATATTAATAAAAAAATAATAAAATAAAATAAGAAAAAAAAAAAGAAATAGAGAAAGAGAAAACTGGCCTTATTTAAAACTAGTCTATAGTGTTTCCCAAACAACGTAAATACACAAAGTTTAGAACAGGGCAATGACTAGGCCATGCCTTAACAACAAAAATGATTAACACTCTGTTCTCATTTTTTTTTTCCCCCAATTTATTTATTTTCAGAAAAAACAGTATTCATTATTTTTTCACCACACCCAGTGCTCCATGCAAGCTGTGCCCTCTATAATACCCACCACCTAGTACCCCAACCTCCCACCCCCCCTGCCACTTCAAACCCCTCAGATTGTTTTTCAGAGTCCATAGTCTCTCATGGTTCATCTCCTCTTCCAATTTACCCAAAAGCACATACCCTCCCCAATGTCCATAACCCTACCCCCCTTCTCCCAACCCCCCTCCCCCCAGAAACCCACAGTTTGTTTCGTGAGATTAAGAGTCACTTATGGTTTGTCTCCCTCCCTATCCCGTCTTGTTTCATGGATTCTTCTCCTACCCACTTAAGCCCCCATGTTGTATCACCACTTCCTCATATCAGGGAGATCATATGATAGTTGTCTTTCTCCGCTTGACTTATTTCGCTAAGCATGATACGCTCTAGTTCCATCCATGTTGTCGCAAATGGCAAGATTTCGTTTCTTTTGATGGCTGCATAGTATTCCATTGTGTATATATACCACATCTTCTTGATCCATTCATCTGTTGATGGACATCTAGGTTCTTTCCATAGTTTGGCTATTGTGGACATTGCTGCTATAAACATTCGGGTGCACGTGCCCCTTTGGATCACTACGTTTGTATCTTTAGGGTAAATTCCCAGTAGTGCAATTGCTGGGTCATAGGGCAGTTCTATTTTCAACATTTTGAGGAACCTCCATGCTGTTTTCCAGAGTGGTTGCACCAGCTTGCATTCCCACCAACAGTGTAGGAGGTTCCCCTTTCTCCGCATCCTCGCCAGCATCTGTCATTTCCTGACTTGTTGATTTTAGCCATTCTGACTGGTGTGAGGTGATATCTCATTGTGGTTTTGATTTGCATTTCCCTGATGCCGAATGATATGGAGCACTTTTTCATGTGTCTGTTGGCCATCTGGATGTCTTCTTTGCAGAAACATCTGTTCATGTCCTCTGCCCATTTCTTGATTGGATTATTTGTTCTTTGGGTGTTGAGTTTGTTAAGTTCTGTTCTCATTTTTAACAGCCTTGCTTTCTGAGTGATTTTGGTTCTTTATCAATGATAGCTTTGCTCTGATCTTTCTGCCTCTTGGATGAAGATAATTGAGATACTCAATCACTGACCGTCCCCATTTCTTGATGTCATATAATCCAGCACAATCTCCTGTTTTCCCCAGCTGTTTAAGAAGTCACCCAGTTTGAAGCTCTCCTAAAATCCCCTGTGTTGAAAAGCTCCCAGGATTCTTCTAGGGTCTCCCCTGCTGCAGCAAGCTAAGTAAACCCAACTTGTGTCTGCAGGTTTGTCTTGGTCGTTTTTGCCTGATGGGCTTTGACACCTGGCTGCACATTAAAATCACCTGGAGAGCTTTTAAAACTCTTGATACTCAGGCTATACTCTAGAGCAATTAAATTAGAATTCTTGGGGTTTAGGAGTGGGCAGAATAATTTTGAAAGCTTCTCAAATGGTTTCAATGTGCAGCCAAGGTTGAGAACCACTGGTTTCAATGATTCTATCGGAGGTGGAGAATGCACCAGATAATAGCTGGAAGTTACTTGCAGCCCTGTGATTTCAACCCTGATACAGTTTTACTTTGGCTCTGCTTGTTGATGCTTGTGAAGTTTTCTTAATCTATTGGAGGGAGGCAGCCTGATGAGCTGGAAGAAATGCCTTCTTGATGATATCCATGATTAGCCTGGAAGAAGGTAAAGAAAGATATTGACAACATTCATATTTGGTTCTTGGTGTGAAAGCAAATGCGATTATTTGAAGCAAATTGTGATTATTCAGTACGACCGAAATAGCAAGAGGTAGTATATTCTCTTTTCACATTACCTTATGGACCATCTAGATAATGTTTTGATTTAACTATTGCTTTCTTTAATCTGTTTTTTTAGAACTGATGGTTTAACATTTAAATATGTTTGTTTCTAAGTATTTCTGTTAACAATGTAAATTAATATTTCCTGCAGGGCAATGGTAATTATGCCACGGAGGTTTAAGGAGGAGCATCTGTAACATTTATATTAATACTCTGTAATATAATGCTTAATTAACTCGTGTTTGCCATGTGTGGGATTTAATGTACTGGAGAAGAATTAGTGACAGAGGCAGAAAAACAAAACAATCAGTTCTATGGAATATGCCTCAAGCTAGAACATTAAGATAAAACCAGACACACTTTTTCCTTTTTAGTCCTGTTAAGGCTTATGGAACAACCTTGTTTCTTGTGGATTGGACTCTTCTCCACATAGAGCTGACTTGACCAACTTCATAGACGTGGCCTTTTCTTGATTAGGTATTTGGGGTTTTGAATATATAATACCAAATACTTGATATTTACCTGAAGACAATGCTGCCTGTGCAAGGAGGCAGACCGAAGCATGGGATACTATAGCTAGCAAAGCTATATTTATGCTTCACCTAGAAATGGAAGTGACCAGCTGGCTCAGGGTCAAAATAGAATGGTCAGTTGTTCCAACAGAGCTACAAGAGTTGAGCAAGAGAGACAAGGGGTGAGGAGACCATCATTGCTTATAATTTTTTTTTCCCCACAAGGAAAAGGTATCTTTCTTACCTTTGAGGTTCAAAATAACCCAGGTTTAACTCTGCTCCTTGAGGACCGTGTTGGAACTAAGGATTGGTGGACGCATTTAGGTGTACCTTTGGATTGCTAACAGTTGTTGTTTTGATATGGCTCAGTTGGACACTGGCCGATGTTGACCTGTGTTTCATAGAAAATTTTCTACCTATGCTTCTCTCCGATGTCATCACATCTAAGAATCTAAGTCCATGTTGTCTCTCGTTTCATGAGCCTATGAGCAGGTGACCATGGCTTTATCAAAGTAGTTGGGTGATGTCATGAAACCAATCCATAAGTAAGTTGACACATACTATTGCAAACTTGGTTAGCCGTGTAAGCAAATGCCTGAAAGTATTGCTACTTTTATAGAGCGAGGGAATGTTCTTTTCATTATTTTTCTTTTGTTCTCATGGGCCTATGAAGAGCGTCCTTGATAATGCATGTACCTGAGACCATGGACTTTAATGTTTACGAACTTCCCTCTCTTATTTATTCATTTCTAAGAGTCTAGGCTATCAGAATTAGGTTCTTGAGGTGTAGGGTATCAAAGGGCCAAAGACAGCTAGAAATTCTAGGAAGGGCCAGCGTGGTAGCCTAAGCCTGTTTAAAGGGAGTGAGGGAGTTAGGGAGTGAGGGATGAAGGGATGAGGAAGAGAGAAACCCTTTCAATGGTTCTCACCCTGGTCACATATCCTAGGCACTTTTAAACATTACTAGTGTGCTGACCATCCACAGAGAATCGGAATTAATAAGTCAGGGATAGGGCTGTGGCTGAAGGGTTCCAGAGGTTCTATGCTCAGGTTTGGCAACTCCTTAATTCAGGACTGGGAGAAGCCGGTACCTGCCATCTACAGTAGACACAAACTCCTGTGAGTGAGTCCGCATGCTAAAGTAAGAAGGTTGTTGGTCTGAATGTCCAGGAAACCGGATTCTTTATTTATTTTTTAAGATTTTATTTATTTATTTGGCAGAGAGAGACACAGCAAGAGAGGATACACAAGCAAAGGAAGTGGGAGAGGGAGAAACAGACTTCCCATGGAGCAGGAAGCCTGATGTGGGGCTCGATCTCAGGACCCTGAGATCATGACCTGAGCCAAAGGCAGATGCTTAATGACTGAGCCACCCAGGCACCCCTAGGAAACCTGATTCTTAAATAAGCGTCACCAGTAATAAGCATTTCTACTCCAGACTATTCCAACTCTTTGACTTTTAGTTTCTTTGTAGATAAAGATGTTTGACCATGGCCTCTTGGTCATGGTCAGAGGTCATGGTCATGGTCAGAGGTCAACTCTTTGAGTTGAGCCTCATTAAAAATAAATTACATATTTCTAGTATACACACTAGCCCCCCCACCCCTCAGATAAATTAGTATACTTGAACAGAAGTGTTACCAGGGCTAAATTATTCTAGAAGTTTTGAAATAATTTAATTTTAATTTATAATCAATATTTAAATAAGTTCTAACTTTGGTAGAATTAGTTTGCTATCTAGAAGGTTCTGAATGTATGAATTCTTGAATTTTATCTCTTCCAAAAATAGTGGGAGTTAAAATAAACGATCACATAATCCAAATGACTGTTCCATGAGGTAGAGGATATTACAGTGACAGTTTTAGCAATTTTAGATATTCAATTATAGATGATTTTTTTTTTTTGGTTTCTTCTTCAGCATCTGAATATATTTTTTTTTGAGAGGTTTTAGATCTGTTGGTTTTCATGTAGAGAAGGATAGGAGGAGGGTGCCATTTAGATCATTATATTAGCACTCATTACACATTCGCATCAGTTTTTTTTTTGTTGTTGTTTTTGTTGTTTTGTTTTTAGTCATGTCTTTAAGAACAGAGAAGAAGCAATTTGACCTTTATTTTGGAGAAGGACGGGCGTGGGGGTGCTGAGTATCCTTCTGCTTTTCCTTGTCAAACAGAAAAAAAAAAAACAACTTTAAAAATAACCCACCAATTTTCAACCATTATATTTTAAGCCACAGGAGCTTGTGAGTTTTCTTTCATCCTGGTTCTATCACATAACCAGAGAAATTACACAGCTTCTCCCTGAAAGAGATCTAGCTGGGAAGCAATTCAAACAAAAATATATTATAGAAATGTGATTGTTCAGTGTATCATTATAACAGTTACTCATCTTTGCCCCTCAATCTACAGTTTTCTCACTCCTCTCCTCTCTTTATCTTTTACGTGTCTGTCTTTTCCAAAGGATGTGTGTGGCAGAAAGAGTGGTCATAAGACAATGAACCCTGGGGAAGGATGTTCAAGGAATTTATTGGACTTAAATGTCACTGAGTAGTATCCATGACACCTCTGCAGATAGAAGGCGTTTGCTTTTGTTCTCTTCCCTCCCCTTTTGATTTGCATCCCTGAAAGGAAAGTTCCATGGAAGGAAAGCTGTATTCAGGATTAAAAAGACTTTATTTTTATGCTGGACCAATAATAACAATTTGTCTTCTTGAAGGTGAGCAGTGTTCCTTCAGGTCAACCCTCATTATAGCACACATTTTAGTACTTGCTTTTTGTCAGTCCAGATTTCCAGTGAAAAATATGGCATCTATTTGGCACATCCTATGATAATAGGATAGAATATTTAAAATCTGGAATGTGTGGGAAGATAAGGAAATGTGGTACTTTAATGCAGCAGTTACTTATTACTATAAGTAACCACCTGAAATAGTAGTCATTTTTTTCCCCCTTGTGGATAAATAATTTGGGCTGGGCTCAGCTGAGTGGTCCTTCCACTGATCTCTCTGGGGTTCCTTCATGTGGCTAAAGTCTGTCTCTCTATAGGACTGGATAGTGTAAGAGAGTCTCACTGACATGTCTGACAGTTCGCATTGACATTGGCTATTGGCAGTTGTTTAGGGGTCTAAACTGGGACAACTCATCTCTGCCCCATGTTGTCTCTTATCTTCTAATTGATGATAGTGGACTTTTCATGGTGATCTCAGGGCAGCATTGCAAGAGGACAAGAAGAGAAGCTTCAAAATCTTTTGTTATGTAGGATTTCAAGCTCCCACAGCATAGACTTGCCCACATTCATGGGCTGGGGAAATACATGCCATTTCTAGTGGGAGGAATGACAAAGTCACATTACCAAAGGACATGCAGACAGAAGTTTGAGGGATTTTTGTAGCCACCTTTGCATGTAACCTGTCATAATCTTTCCTCTGGAAATAATAATTTACATCCCTTCCACATGAAAATACACTCACCCCTCCCACAAAAATCTTTTATTTATATGGTATCATCCTTGCTGTCCAGAGTATCATCATCTAAATCAGGCCATGTGCAGATGAGGTATTTTTGGTGCAACTCCTTGGTTATGACTCCTTGATTATGATGCAGCATACAATGGTAAGACTGGATGAGGATAACTGTAATAGACATTTGCATCCAGAGGGGAAGAATGGGAACATACAGCTGTCACCTGCTCATGGAAATTCTGAAATCAAACCAGGCACATGTTGCTGAGTTTCTCTATTCTAGGGGCTGAGAATATTCCTTGATTAGAGACTAGGTCAACCCCATTGGTTTGATTCTCCATTGTTCTCAGCTCTTGGATCGATCCTCTGAGATCTTCTCTTTTCTCTAAGAGATGGCCTGTGGATTCTGAGGTCCATGAGTCTTTTTTTCACTTTGAATTACACAGTTCCTTTTGGTATAAACTAAAGATGCTTTTTCTAGTACAACTCTCTGAAAAACTTTGTGCATTTCCTGTGAATCTTTTTTTTATTATGTTATATTAGTCACCATACAGTACATCATTAGTTTTTGATGTAGTGTTCCATGATTCATTGTTTGCATATAATACCCAGTGCTCCATGCAATCTGTGCCCTCCTTAATGACTATCACCAGGCTCACTCATTCCCCACACCCCTCCTTCTAAAACCCTCAGTTTGTTTCCCAGAGTTCATAGTCTCTCATGGTTCATCTCCCACTCTGATTTACCCCCTTCATTGTCCCTTCCTTCTCCTAATGTCCTTCATGCTATTCCTCATGTTCCATATATAAGTGAAATCATATGATACTTGTCTTTCTCAGCTTGATTTATTTCACTTAGCGTAATCTCCTCCAGTTCTATCCATGTTGATGTAAATATGGGGTATTCATCTTCTCTGGTGGCTGAGTAATATTCCATTGTTTATATGGACCACATCTTCTTTATCCATTTGTCTGTTGAAGGGCATCTCAGCTCTTTCAACAGTTTGGCTATTGTGGACTTTGCTGCTATGAACATTGGGGTGCATATGGCCCTTCTTTACACTTCTATATCTTTGGGGTAAATAGCCAGTAGTGCAATTGCTGGGTCATAGGGAAGCTCTGTTTTTAACTTTTTGAGGAACCTCCATACTGTTTTCCAAAGTGGCTGTACCAAATTGCATTCCTACCAACAGTATAAGAGGGTTCTCCTTTCTCCACAACTTCCTCAACATTTGCTATTTCTTGCCTTGTCCATTTTTGCCGTTCTAATTGGTATAAAGTGATATCTCAATGTGGTTTTAATTTGAATTTCTCTGATGGCTTGATGATGAATACTTTTTCATGTGTCCATTAGCCATTTGTATGTCTTCTTTGGAGAAGTGTCTGTTCATGTCTTCTGACCACTTTTTGACTTATTTGTTTTTTGGATATTGAGTTTGAGAAGTTCTTTATAGATCTTGGATATCAGCCCTTTATCTGCGTGTCATTTACAAATATCTTCTCCCACTCCGTGGGTTATCTCTTTGTTTTGTTAACTGGTTCCTTTGCCGTGCAGAAGCTTTTGATCTCGATGAAGTCCCAGAAGTTCATTTTCACTTTTGTTTCCCTTGCCTTTGGAGACATGTCTTGAAAGAAGATGCTGTGGCCGATGTCAAAGAGGTGACTGCCTATGTTCTTTTCTAGGATTTTGATGGATTCCTGTCTCACACTGAGGTCTTTCATCCATTTTGAGTTTATCTTTGTGTATAATATTTCCTATGAGTCTTATCAAGGCTTATCACATGGCCCAAATTATAATTTTTTTTTCAAACAGACCTCTGTTTTTGTGTTTCAGCATGTTGTGGGACAGTCCCTTTAATGTTCTTAGAAGTTCTTTGTCTCTCTGAGAGAGCTATTATATTCCACCTTAAGTATTTTTGAAGTCATACAAAAAGTTTTATACCACAATCTTGATTTGATCTTTGCTTGAGGTTATTTCTTAATTTGGGACTCTTCCTAGCTGAAGATAATAGGGATAAGAAAAACATTTATTTTTCCCACTTAGCAGCTTCATTTAAATTCTGTTTACAAAGAGTAAGTTCTTCCTTTCATTAATTCTTTTTCTCCATTGACTTGTCATGTGCAGTTAGAAACACCTAACATTATAACTTTCACACACTGACCAGAGATCTTTTTATATGGATCAATAAGTTTATTAGGCACATTTTCTAACTTTCATGTTCTTGTGTTGTTGTTGTTGTTTTTAAATCACACAGTAACAGGGTATTCTTATTACCTTTATGATTTATCATGTTTGCCATTATGTAACAACAAGGGTCACTCTCTTTCCAGCCTCTAATGGTATTTTCCTCATTACTTTCAGAGCTCCACTAACAATTTTCTCATCACTTTTTAAAATTGTGCATCCCCTGGTCTCAAAGCCAATGCTAAGTGTTTTAGGTTTTGTTGCAGTACTCCCCTTCCAGTACCAATACATATCAGTTATCTCTTGTTGCAAAACAAACCACTCCAAAACTTAGTGGCATAATACAATAAGCATTTATGTGCTTACAATTCTATGAGTAAGCAATTTGGCTGGATACAAATGGAATGGCTCTTTTTCTTATCTCACCTGGAGTCACTCACATGGCTTCAGTGGACTGGCAGCTTGACTGGGGCTTGGTAGTCTAAGATGACCTGACTTGCATATGTGGGAGCTGTTGACTGGTTGTTGGCTGGGTGATCTGAAAGGACTTCAGTCAGGACAACGTGGTCAGTCTTTTATGCCCCTGGAGTCTATTTTTCTTCCCATGACAATTTCAATACAACACTTCAGTAGGTCAAGAGCAGGTACAGAAAGGTTTCTTGAGACCTAGACTTGGAAGTCACAGCTATCATTTCCACCACATTTTTTTGGTCCCAGCAAGTGACAAGGAGAGCTCAGATTCAAAATGTGATGAAATATTCTCTACCTCTTGATGGAAGAAGCTACAAAGTCACATTGCAAAGGGATGCTCTACATGTAAGGATGGGGAACATTTTTGTGGCTTTCTTTATAAACAGCCTACCATAAACACATAAAGGAGTATTTAAACTCTTAAGTTAACTAAAATTCTACAGAATATCTACCCTTTTTGATTACTGTGGAGAGAAGTTGGTATGACCCTGAAAAAGGGAATATTCTGTTCCTGTGTAAGATGAAATATGCAGATACGTGATTCTAGACAGAATAAAAATGGGGCTAGACACAATATTATCTTACTGTCCATTTTCCAACACAGAAAATTTATGAAAAAGGATCTCTGTTTTTTCCAGAAAGCTATGATTTTCTGTCTCTTTTCTGATTACACACCTGTAAAATAGTAATTCCTGGTTTTCCTTTTTATCTTCTTTCTTCTTAATAGCTTAGCAAAATAGAGTTCTTTCTTTTCTCTTCATCTCTTGATCTAGTTTTCCATGAAACTAAACAAGCTTATTCTACTGTTTCAGGATAGTCTTATCATTTACTGTGTATCTTTCTAAATTTGTCTATTTTAATTCTGGGGTAGTTAATATATGGAGTTATATTAGTTTCAGGTATACAGTATAACAATTCAACAATTCTATACATTGCTTGGTGCTCATCATGATAAATATATTCTTTAATCCCTATTTCTCTTTAATTACCTATTTCATCCATCCCCCTTCTGCCTCCCCTTACCATTTACTTTTAATAATTGAACATCAAAAACAATTTCCTTGAGACTTTGAAATAAGGAGGTGGTTTTTTGCCAGTTATTACATGATTTATTTTTGTTAATCACTCTTGGAATACCCCAAATGACATTTGTTTATTGAGTTTCCATAGGATAATTAATTTACTGGTTTAATAATAACAGCATATTTTCATAGCTAGAGGGAAAAAAAAACCCCATCATTGAGAAAATCTTTTTGTTTTGGGTATACTGCACACTGACACGCCCTGTTCAGCATGAACAAAAGGCTATGTTTTTAAAAGAGGGGTTTCAAGGAGACTAGATTGGAGATAAAGAGAGCTTGCAGACCACCTAGAGTTTTATGAGGCTGAAATGAGTTGAAAAGAAGGGTGAAGTGAAGTTGAAAACTGTGGTAACAGGAAGTGGGAAAGATTCTGAAAATGCTTTGGTGTTAATTTCATTGAAGTGGTGAGAGGGAGGTTGGGGGGTGGATAAATAAATTTTATTTATCCTTTGCAATAACATACATGCTTTAAAAGTGCTCTTAATTTTGAAGATGATTAAAGTAATCACTGTCCAAGTAAATACCTAATGTTGGTTTATACGCCTTAGTCTTGTCTCTGTACCAAAAAGCCTTCAAGCTGGCATCAGAAAGTTAGCATTCTGTGTTTGAGATGAGAAACTGAAAAGTCAGCCACTCTCTTTACTTGGTATACAAGACACAGAATCCTTCATTTTTATAAGCTTGTGGTTTTTAAGAAAAGTATTTAAGAAAGATGAGAAACTGGAAAACTTGATAAAATTTAACTTTCTAGCACAAGTAACATTAAGTCATTGTTGCAGTCCTAGAAATGGTTTATTTGGAATCATTCATTATGTTTGATGAACTCAATGAAAATCATGAAAGGAGCACCCTTTTTATTTCCTTGCTGTTCCATAATGATATTTACTGTTTGCACAGTGATCATTCAATTTCCAGAGATGCTCACCACCTTCTCCTGCTGATTAAATTCCTGTTTGGTTTCACTGCCAAGTCTGTTAGATTAAATTAACAAGTTCTGTTTGCTTTAGTGGGAATGACCTGCACCAACCTTCAGCTTGTACAAAATAATAATCTCTTCAATGATATATTGATTCAGTGCTCTTTATCTTCTTTTAAAGAAATGTGCAGTGAAAATGTTATCTTCAGCTTGCTGGAATTTGCAGGCCTGCATTGCTTATTTTAATATATTGGAGACCTTGATCTTCCACATCTAATAACTCCTTTCTCTTTGCTGTTTTTAGTGATTCTTGTTCTTCTAAAGGATCACCAAATCTTGATTACTCTAAGGAAAGACTTTAACATGATCTTTTAGTCTATAAAATGTCCCACTCTTGAAAATTATCTGTATCAAAGGGCCAATTAAGGAAGATTAAAACCTCCCTTTTTTAAAAGTAAATCCAATTTTTATTGAATTGCTTTCTTCCATTCCTCTTTTATTTGCTTTATAGCTAACAGCTAAGAGGTACTGAGAAGTTTTTGAAGAAAATGAATTAAAATTTTTGATATAAAAAGATTTGAGAGTATAACAAGATTTTATAAATTTTACATGGAGCCTAAGTCACTGCAAGCATTATAGCAAGCAGTAGAAAATTAAAATGACATTCACTGAATTTCAATTAAAAAAAGAATGGTAAGGGTAGAATAAGGAATAGGGGCAAAGGGGACAGTAGTGTGGGGGAAAAGAAACCCCATAATCACTACATTTTACAGATTAGACTCTGGCATGCAGTTTGTGTTTATGTTCGAATTTATTACCTATCTGTCCCCTCCCTCACCTTATTTCCTTTTCACAGATAAGGTAAGTGAGCAGCAAAGAGATTCAGTAATTTGCCTAAGATCACACACAGTGCACAAACTGAGATCTCTCATCTTACCTGAAGTCAATTTGACTCAAAAGCTTTTTCCCTTCCTTTTTTTTTTTTTTTTTAAAGGTTTTATATTATTTATTTGACAGAGAGGGAAAGAGAGTGAGCACAAGCAGGCGGAGCGTCAGGCAGAGGGAGAGGGAGAAGCAGGCTTCCCAAGGAGCAAGGAGCCCAATGATGCTGGGCTAGATTCCCTGGAACCTGGGATCATGACCTGAGCTGAAGGCAGATGCTCAAACAACGAAGCCACCCAGGTGCCCCGGCTTATTCCCTTCTTAAGAAAACGTACTCTACTTCAGAAGTAATCACTTTAAATTCTCAACCTTGTCTTCTACTTTCTGCCCCAAAACCTACTCCATGATTCTGCATATCATGGGATAACCACATAATAACATGTTATCTGCCCAAACTTTGTCCTCACAGGGGTGATTGTTTATTGTATTCATCTTTTAATCTAGTTGCATTCTTTCATGTAATTCAGTGAAATTCAACTGTCTCTTGTGTGGGAAGAGTGAGAGAAACCACTCAGGGGCTCTCCCTCAGCTCTTCACTCCACACTGGGAGTGAAGCTAGAGTGGCAGCTGGGTCTCTGCTACTCTGTCATTCAGTGTCTGCCCCCACGAGTGAGCATCTGGACAAGCTGAGTGTGCTTAGGAGGTGGTGGGGGAAGTGGGTTTGTACATCACTCTTTACCACAAGCCAGCTTCTTAACCTGGGGCCCAGTGGAAGAAATAATAATCTGTGCCAATGTGGGAAGAAAGGTGCCTTTTTTAGATTGACTGAGAGATTATATGTTTGTAGGCTGCACCTAATGGGCCACTAAAAGTTTTGGTAAAGATAACCGTGATCTTACTGGCTTCTTACCTTGTGTGTGATGGGTCACCTGTTACCTCCACCCGCAGAGTCCTTCTGCCTTTCCACCCGCTTCTCCACCATGTCAATGGCGCATGATGGCCTTTACCAATTGGCCAGTCTCTCTGAGGTTCTACCACATGTTCAGTGATCAGTGAACAGGTTTTCCACCTCTGACTTCTCTTTCTCCCCCTGTGTGGAGGACCTTTTTTGGTTGGTTCCAGAGAAAGTTTTGCCCCTTCCTTCAAGTTTCTTTTGGCTCTGTTGGTCCTACCTTCTTTAAAGAATCCATGATACACATCTTCCTTGAGGCAAAGAAGCACAGAGTCCACTTTCTCTTTGAGTTGGGGAAAAGAAAGGAGAAAAAAAAAATAGGAAGGAACCAAATTCAGATTTCTAAAATTTGGCTGCCATAGTGTTATGGTCAATTGCAATGTTTCCCCATCCCAGTTAGAGTGTCCTGGGATCAATATTGCTATTTCTTGTTTGGCAGCATACAGACTGAGTAAAAGCCCCAAGAGAAATGGTGTTCTTCGGCAGTATCACTTTTTGGGGAGGTCCTGTAAAAAGTTTAGCTGAGTTGAAATCAATCCCAGGAGATAACACTGATGGCAAGTTGCGGCATAGGTTGTAGGAGGAACAAACAAGGGACTTCGAGAAAGTGGCAGTTAGGCCATGGGATATCCTTTTTCTATGTTCCCCTGACATGGGTCTAGAACTTTTGTGGTATCTTTTTAATCAATTTATGATTATTGCCTCCGATGGGTTTGAAGACCTAGATTTACCTTTGGTTTGTTAAATTTCCATTATTGCCTATTACTGGCTCAATTATTAAACACCTCTCAGTGTGTACATTTTCCTTTTTAAAAATAAAAGTTTCAGGGACGCTTGGGTGGCGCAGTTGGTTGGACGACTGCCTCCGGCTCAGGGCGTGATCCTGGAGTCCTGGGATCGAGTCCCACATCAGGCTCCCAGCTCCATGGGGAGTCTGCTTCGCTCTCTGACCTTCTCCTCGCTCATTCTCTCTCACTGTCTCTCTCTCTCAAATAAATAAAATAAAATCTTTAAAAAAAAAAAATAAAAGTTTCATACTCCTGTGGTGAGAGAGCGCTGAGATTAGTAGGTCCGTACTTTTCTAAGCCCCAATTTATTAGTATTCTTCCACTATCCCTCAGGTTATCTACAAAAGAATTCTCAGTCATTCAGCCTTTCTACTGTACTTGAACATAGGTCTTTAGAGTATTTTTTTTTCCTTAAGTGAGTAGTATTTTTCACTGTCATTTTCAGTGGCACCACGCTAATATCAAGGAAGTGATTTCCAAGTAGTTGTGCATAAGTTGAAGTTTCCAATTGATCTTTGCAGTTCTTTTCCTGCAAGTGGAGGCCGAGAAGCAAACAAAAAGACAAGTCGTAATTGAAGCAGAAGTCAAGTGAAGCAGAAGGCAAAAGGGGCTTATAACCCGGACTCTATTCTAACAGATTGATCTGGGACTGACACTGACGAAGGACAACATTCTGCAGGGAAGAGTGATGAGGTAACTAGCTATTACTCAGATAGCAGTGTTTTTGCACTTTATCGCTGTCTGTGAACAGTGATAAGGGTTGGGGCGACCTTCCAAACGATGCCATAGCATTCGTGATTGCTAGGCCTTGAACGAGCTTTATTATGGGTTGGCTATTCATCTCTTCAGAGAGAGCTAAAATATAGCTGGACAATGTCCTATGATTAATTTTTGGTGAGGGACTTCCACATTAAAACAAAGCAAAAAGAAAAGGAAAGAAAAAAAAATGGCCCAATGTATGCAATGATCAAAGGGAGTTGTGCTGCATTTTGTTTTTCTTTCTTAAGAAGAGAGATTAAGAATCAGTATTTGGAGATGATGTAATAGACTCTAATAGCTTGGATTTGCATACAGATTACTATTTCTCACCTGTTTGGGGATAAGGGCTTTCCATTGGTACTTCGATATAAGGTCAATCAATGGTAAATGCCAAAAAAGTTATTAAAGCTGTTCTTGCCATGGTAGGTTGGATGGGCAGGATTCATTAACATTAGACCATTTTTTCTCCTTATTATTCCTAGTTGCCTTTGCTAGGACATTTTAGTTTTAGCGATTTCTCTCCTTTTCTTGCTGTAATAAT
This sequence comes from Neogale vison, assembly GCF_020171115.1. Lineage (NCBI taxonomy): Eukaryota > Metazoa > Chordata > Mammalia > Carnivora > Mustelidae > Neogale > Neogale vison. Next base: position 157,809,729 of record NC_058094.1, on the reverse strand, counting down.
TTTTCTCCCTTCTTCCCCGGTTATTTGACATGTTCATTTCTCTTGGGAATGGTGTTGCTTATTTCTCCTCAACAACTATGAATTTTACTGTTTCTACCATACTGTAAGTTTCATATACTTTCCCTTATATTTTAAGCAAGAAATGAGTGACTGCTTAATATATGTGCACTATGTTTCTTGTCCTGAATATATTTTAGATACGTCACATATGTTATTTAGTGAAAGGTGGAAGAGGTGCTGTTTTTTTTTTTTCAGTGAAACCAAGTGAAACTGAGCACAAATATTTTGTTTCCCATGAATTATCATGAATTTGTTGACAGAATAAGAATTATAATTCTGTCTCCTGATCCTTAAGTCTGCATGTATTTGGGTTTATGTGACTCACAGGAAGCTGAGTGTGAAGTGAATAAACAATGGTACCTTAGGTCTGATACCTTTAGGGATTTCATGCCTGGACAGATGGTGGAAGATGATATAGTGCTACCCAGAGGTCTGCCGTGTGAATAGAAGCTACTACTCTAACTAAATGTTACTTTCTTCACAAAAAAGTTCACAATCTCCATTTTCTCTTGTTAGTGCTAGAATAACATTCCAGAAAGGATATCAATGATTATAAAGCACAGATATATTTGAAGCCCTCAATCTACAGAGGCAGAGGACTATAGCATCATGTGGTCTACAGAGGGTTAACAAGCACGGAAGTATGGAAGTGATGTGGCTTAAGATCCTTGAGTTTCTCCTTCAAGCTCACTTGAAATGCCTTCTGGCCTGGCCTGCTCTATCTCCTCCCCATCTAGGCTTTCCAAAGTGGATTATGTCAGACAGGCTAGTATTTGAGATTTTTGTGTTGGAGAAATTGGGGGAAAAAAAGGGAAAAACTAGAGAGCAAGGCTGGAAGAAGTTTTTGTTTTTGTTTAGGGTGGGAGTGGGTTGGGAGCATAATTACCACAAGAAAGCGGAAGTGGAAGAGGAAAACAGCGATAAAAAATATGTTGCTAGGACATGTCTGAGAAACATAAATAACATCTCTGGTATTTTCATTTGAAGTCACTTATGTTTACATGACCTGTGTTCTGTAAAGATTACCCATGTGTTCTGTACTATGTGGGTCAAAGCCCAAGTTTATATGTGTTATGCTTATGAGGGTATGAGCATTCAAGACAAAGAAGACCTGGAGCCAAGGGCTGCATGGCTTGAACCATAATGGTTAATTATTGTTACCACTCAAAGGGCAGAGACTAGATGTCAGTAGTGGTAAGTTAAGTTTGCCTACTCTTAGTTGCTTACCTTTGCCATAGGCAATTAACATGGTGGTGCTGAGATTTTACCAACAATCCTGGAAGAAACCAGAAAACTGCTTCAACAGTGCAAGATTTTAAAAAAATTAATTGCAAAAGTAAAATGCTCAGTGTGAACACCAAGCCAATGTCGAAAGTAAACATTTCCTTCACCTTTACTCTAACTTTTCTGACATTATCACTGTAGTTAACTGTGCAGAGCAGAATATGTAGTATAATTCCATTTCCATATAGCTAAAGCCTAAACCTATGCTCACTTGTATCATATAGGCAAAAAGAATCTCAAGGAAAGTAGTCTTTTATGCACACATTCAATTTATACTTGAGATAGCTTTTGAGTAATCTAAATAAAATAATCTAGTTGAAATGTGAAATAGATTTTACTTGAGTGCTCCTTCCTAAAACCTAAAAATCATTTTCCAGGGCCACCTGGGTGGCTCAGTCAGTTAAGTGTCTGACTTCAGCTCAGGTCATGACCTTGGGGTCCTGCGATTGGCCTTGTATTAGGCTCCCCACCTAGCAGGGAGTTTGCTTATCTCTCTCCCTCTCCCTTTTCACCTATCCCCGCTTGTGCTCCCTCTGTCTCTCTCTCAAATAAATAAATAAACTTTTTGAAAAAAATCATTTTCGGTATATGTGTTGGTGACTGTACAGTCAGGAAACCAGAATCCACACTGTGTATTACAACAAAGGGAATTCAGTCCAGGGAATTGGTTAAAGAAATTTGGACAAGTAAAATGGGAAAACCCAGTAATAACAGATGTAGGAAGTAGCTACATTGCTAGGGCTGGGAGCACGAAAAGAAGAAGGTAGGGTTTTCAGAATCTGAGTACAGACTCTGTAAACTGGGACTCGGAAAACTGAAGGGAAGTCATAACCTGGCTACTGTGGGTTTCCTGTGAAACGTATAATAAAGGCGGTTCTAGGAATGCCAATGGTGGCTGTTGGACTCATGGGCCAGTGCGAGACAACAGAGACAGGAAAAGAAAGGAATAATTCTCTCTCCCCTTCTCCTGCCTCCCAGTCTTCTCCCAGAGTCCACTACTTGCTGCACCTGACAGGGAGCAAGCTGATCAAAGACAAACTTAATTTTCAGCACCTTGGCCATAGGATCACTAGAGTACAGAATCATAGATTTGGAACTGGGCCATAGAAGCTTTATAGCCAGCACAATACTTATGATCATTTAAAGGTATTTCCAAATCTTGAGTTTTTGACCCTGCATCATAAGTTAGATTTGAGAGTCCTGATTACTAGCCAAAAATTTGGCAGAAAGTAGACAGGTTAGGGAAACCCAACCCAACTTTACTAGTTGTTCCCAAATTATTCTTTTTCAGGGAAATAGTGGGTCTAATGCCTTTCAAGTATTAATTTGATTAATGGTGAGACTGTTTCTACCTCTTACATTTAGCTTATAATTAAATGATTTGAAAGAGATTACTTCTTATTATCATTTTCAGTGCCAAGATTTAGAACAACTTTTAGTACATTATGTACAGCAAATAATTACCACAGTAATATACAGTGGAATTTGTGTTCTCATGGGAGAGAACAAAGACCCTAGGATCCCATTTCTATTGCTGCGATTTTGTGCTCTGCCAACAAAGATGTATGGCCCAGGGTGTCCCTAAGTGGCTGAATCACACTGTGATGCTCTTATTGCAACATTCTTATGGGTGTGAAATCAGTGTTAACATTAACTTTATCTCTGTAAATATCTGTATCAGGAGTAGCCTTAAGTAATAGGAATCTGAAGTATATGTATGACATTTTCCTTAATGACAATGCATAGGAACTGTAGTACTTCTTTTTTTATTTGAGAGAGAGAGAGAGCGTGAGCATGGGAAGGGGAGGTGGGGAGAGGGAGAAGCAGATTCCCAGCTGATCAGGGAGTCCAACTCAGGACTTGAACCCAGGACCCTGGGATCATGACCTGAGCTCAAAGCAGATGCTTAACTGACTGAGCCACCCAGGTTCCCCAAGAACTATAGTACTTGTCACTCTTTTTCCATATGCTACCTACTAGGCCATCAGGTCTTTTTGGTGAAGACATGATGTGTGTGTGGGTGAGAGCAGGAGCGGGGAAGAATCTTGGTTCGTTGGCTTGCTGATGGTTATTAGTCTGACCATAACAGAATACGACAGACTGGGTGTTCGAAACAACAGAAATGGATTTTCTCACAGTTCTGGAGGACAGGAGTGTAGGATCATGATACCTGCATGAGCTGTTTTTGATGAGGGCTCTCTTCCTGGTTTACAGATGGCTGCTTTCTCACTGGTCCTCATGTGGTCTCCTCACTGTGACGTGAGAGGAGAAAAAGTTAGCTCTCTGGTGTCTCTCCTTATAAGGACACAAATCAGCTCTTCCCTACTCCCACCCTGCTACCCCATGACCTCATTTAACCTTAATTACTTCCTTAAAGTTACCACCTCCAAATACAGCTAGGCTGAGGGGGTTAGGGTTTCAACATATGAACTGTAGGAGGACATAAACATTCAGTCCGCAACACTGGTGAATTCTGCTTCTTTGATATTCTCAGCGTATGTTCTAGGTACCTCAGTTCCTTCATTTGTAAAGGTCAAGAGAAACACTTAAAAGTGCCTGAGAGCTAATGATAAAGGTTATTATCTCCTGCAATTAATTTCTCTACTGATAACTGCAATGCCTGCTCTTAATTTTTCTCTAGAGTAGTCTGATTTTACTTTTGGTTCTTATAACTGAATTTAAGTGAAACTGAAATGTAAATTCATATTTAGCCATATACCATTCTCTTAGTGTGTGGCATAATTTTATAAAACATTTCAACTTAGTATTTTAAAAAGCATTGCAAGTTTTATTGTATCTTAGTTTTCCCCCTAACCAAGTCTCCAGGGGACAAATGGGTGTTTGTACAGAGTCCAGAGGAAGGCTGTGTTTCTCCAGGCTTTTCTTTTTTTTTCCTCTCAAGCATATGACTTGGTGATTTAGAATCACAGGACTGTGCCTACACCACATTGTGAAAGTAGATCAGCCCCACTCCAGAGGTGTGAGAAGCTAGACTGACACATTCTTCTTTACCCACCACGTTCTAATAAGAAATTATTGTGAGTGGAACATAAAAATATATTCTGAATCTTATTTGAACATTGCTTTGATACTTAGTCTATATTAGAACATAAATTCAAATTGCTTGCTGTGTTTTTACTTGTGAGGCTTATAAGCATGCCCAGGGGTTATTTAATACAATGCATAAATGAACTATAATTTAAATAAGTGCACTAAAATGCTTGGTTTTCTATTCTCTATTGGGAAGAGCAAATTGATCACTGGAGAGTACAATGAGTAGAATATCTACTAGAACCAAGGAATCTTCAAATTCTCAGTTTAATTGAATCATATCTGAAGATATTATTCTTCTAAGAAAAGGAGAATTGACTGAAATCTCAATAGAGTTGAATGTCACTACTTCCCAACTTGATATTCTCTGAATCTACTGAAAAAGGAGATTGAAACTGAAATTTTTCTTATCAAAGTTACTATTTTTGTACATGAAAGTGCTACTTAATAATAACATCTGGCAAAATAAAATGTGCCTGGCGTATTACATGTCAGAGACTATGCCAAGTACTGGGATTTTAAAAAGATGAATAAAATAATTGGGGCTTTCTAATATATGATCTCTATATGTGTCCTCAAGTACTATACTCTGGTGGGTCTGCTAAGATAATAGAAGGCTATGCGTGGTCAAGAACAGAGGTGATACAGTGGAGGGAATGATTAACTGAGACTCTTTGGGAGTAGAAGATCCAGAAAAGGGCTTAACAGAAGATATGATGCCTGATGTGATCTATCGACATGCAGTACCTATTTCCTCTCTTCAAAGACCCTAAACCTTTATAGGAGTTCGAAGGCTAAAAATGATAATGAGATGCTCCAGTGCAAAATTTGCAAAACAGGGGAGAATAGGGTCATTTTTCTTCAGCAGTGATAGCAGCTGATGTATGAGGATCCTGCAAGCATTCTTTTTTTCTTACAATGAGAGACTCCTCGTTTCACTAAGTCATCAGCCTTGGCTGAGGGGCCAGCTGTGGCACTGGCAATACTTCTTGTAGCTTTCTGACCTCTGACTGTCAGCAGCAGCTTCCAAGTTCTGGATTATGTCTGCCATGTTGTGACCTGAAAGCTTATTGGTGGCCCCTGACTCATGTTCCTCTAGTCCTTTTAGCAGTCTTGTTGGTACTTCATTTCCTGCATTAAGTGTCTTCCTGCTGACTTATCCAGCATGGCTTCCATATCCTACAGGGAACTCTGACTGATACAAAGGGTCAGGAGGATGGGAAGGAGTGCACCAAGTGAATTCACCAAGTGAATGAAGGAAGAAAGTCCCATTCCACTCTAAGCAAACAGAATAAACAAAATAATGGGGGAGGTGAACACATGACTATGAATCAAAGTAAGTCATTACTGCTGGAGTGTGAGGAGGTAGGAGAAGTTGGTGCATTGAAAAAGAAAGATAATGCAGTGAGTTGTATGCTTTTCTAAAGCTGGCATTGGGTAGCTGTTGAACTAATTTAACCAGCGAGTGCTTCTGTGAAGTCTGCATTTTTAGGTAGCCCATTCTTACGACCCTATGGAGCATGACCTGGAGGGGAAGGTGGCTCAAAAAGTACAGAAGATCTTTGGGGTGCCTGGGTGGCTCAGTGGGTTAAGCCTCTGCCTTCGGCTCAGGTCATCATCTCAGGGGCCTGGGATTGAGCCCCACATCTGGCTCTCTGCTGAGCAGGGAGCCTGCTTCCCCCTCTCTCTCTGCCTGCCTTTCTGCCTACTTGTGATCTCTCTCTCTCTCTATCAAATAAATAAATAAAATCTTAAAAAAAAAAAAAAAGTACAGAAGATCCAGGGAAGCATATGGAGTAAGAGATTATCAAAGAGAAAATTCTATCCAGGTTTAGGTCTTTGGGTTAAGTTATTACTGTTTTTTAATGGGAAATATTCTTAAGAAAATGCAGGGCACCTGGGTGGTTCAGTGGTTTAGGCCTCTGCCTTCAGCTCAGGTCATGAACTCAGGGTCCTGGAAGTGAGTCCTACATCGGGCTCTCTGTTCAGCGGGGAGCCTGCTCCCCCACCCCCTCTCTGCCTGCCTCTCTGCCTACTTGTGATCTCTCTCTCTGTCAAATAAATAAAATATTTAAAACAAAATAAATAAGAAAATGCACTGTGCTAGTTTGTTTTCTATTAGGAAGAATTAAGGTGTTCCAAAAAAGGAAGAATTAAGGCTTCAGAGAATTATTTTTCTTTCTCATGCTCAGAGTATATCTCCTTTCTTTGTATCCAAAAGAATCTCTAGCCTTACATATTTTAGATTTTGGGGGTAGAATATGTCAAGAGGAGAAAGAACTACCGATCTGTGTAAGAAGGGGATATTTTTGTCTTCCCTTGACGTTTGCATCAATTTAAATGAAAATTTCTTTTTAAAGTATAAATACATTTATCCTCAACTTCCTTCTTGTGAGTTATTGTAGCACAGGGTGGGAAGAAGCAAGACAATAACAAAAGAAGTGGGGACGCGGGGAGAGGAGGCATTTGGCAGGAAGAATCGAGTTGGCACAGTTAATCCCAGGCACACAAAACTACTGGTAAGCTGTTGAAGGAAACTGTTAAGGCTGCCTCCTTTGCTCACTCCACACCTTCTCTTTAGTTTTTTTTCACACCATACTCTTGGAAATGAGCCTCTGATTTCTTTAACCTAGCCCAAGAGAAGCTGAACAAACAACACAGAACACCAGGACACTTAATGTTTGCAAAAAAGTGTGAAACCTATGCATGTCTTTAAACAGGCAAACAAAGCAAGGAAACATTTTTCTCTTTATAGAATCAGATTCTGATGTGATTCAAACTTCCAAAAAGGAGGCAGTAGGAACTAGTTTATAATTGTACATGTCTTAGTCTCCAGTTGCTGCTGTAACAAAACACCCAAGACTGGGTGGCTTGTAAACAACAGAAATGTATTTCTCACAGCTGCTGAGAACAGAAGTCTAAGATCATGGTGCCAGCAAGTTCTGGTGGGCACTCTCTTCCAGGCTGCTGGCTGACAACTGCTCATTGTATCCTCACTTGGTGGACAGTAGACATTAGGAGCTAGCTGTCATCTGACTCTGCTAAAGGCCTCCCATTCTTGGGGACTTCCTCCTCATCACCTCATCTCATCATAATTACCTCACAAAGGCCCCACCTCCTAACACCAGCCCATGGGAATTTCAACATAAGAATTTCAGGGGGAAAAAAAGGGGGGGGTGCCTGGGTGGCTCAGTGGGTTGAAGCCTCTGCTGTGTCCCAGGGTCCTGGGATCAAGCCCTGTGTCAGGCTCTCCGCTCAGTGGGGAGCCTGCTTCCTCCTCTCTCTGTCTCTGCCTGCCTCTCTGCCTACTTGTGATCTCTGTCTGTCAAATAAATAATATTAAAAAAAAAAAGAATTTCGGGGGGACACAAATATTTAGTCTATAACACTGGGTCTCTTCTGTACTTTTTCCAGAGATGGATTTTGAAGAATGGGGTATATTTTTACTTCCTGTAGGCATGACCCATCTGGCCTTTTGTAGAGAAATCAAATTACTTGCCAATGGACATTAGCCTATAAATGGGCAAGTCTACATATAAATTAACATGTCATGCTGATACATTTTCTAGATAAACATCATTTATGAATAATCCATTATTTGTCAGTTAAAGAATTCCCACAGAATTACTTTAGAAATGAGTGCATTTATTCTATGGAATAAAAATCTTTCATAGTTTTCTAAATTACCAACTCAAGCATGAAAGAATATTTAAGAATAATTACTGGATAGGGGGTTCTAACTAAGGCTGGGAAACTCCCTGGCTTGTTCCCTTGCCTTCATCATTTAGCCTTCCCAGCCCCCTTTTGGGAACAATGTTGGTCTCTGAAAGAATGCTTATTTATGAGATCTTAGAATATTAAGATCAGAGTTTTGGATCTCATTCATAAAGTTGCAGAGGCTCTGTAATTAATTGTAGCCTTATTTGACCTGTTCTTGCCGACAAGTGCACAGCTCCACACATTTTTGGGACTGGAAGATTTCTGTCTCTTTCAGCATGTTTTTTGAGAAACCTCAGTTTCTAGAGGAATTATTTCTTCTTTTTACCTTGGAGCTTGCTGGAAATGTGGTTTGTACCTATCTGTGACCTCTCAGATTCTCAACATCCCCATATTGCTCTTTCATTATCTACAATGGTGAGAGAGATGTTGTAGCTCCTGGATTTTTGGCTCTAAAATTCATATGTCAGGTTATCGATAAATGCTGAGCCATACCAACTTGGGAAGTTATGTTTAACCATTCCATGGTTACTTTTGTGTAAGTTATAATCCTTTATGCAGACAACTCACTATTTCTGAATCGTTGTGCTTTATTTCCTTCCTGCTTAATCATGCAGTTCCCTCTGCCTGAAATGCCTTCCAACCTCCTTGCTTACCGTCACACTGCTACCCCTCCTTTGAAATCAAGTTAAAAAGGCTCTTTCTCTGTGAGGCCTTTTCTAGCAACTCCAGATGATCCTGTCCTCCTTTGAAACCTAGATCTCATAATTTTCCTGTATTGATGATATTCTAAACTATAATTTTTGATAGCTTGCCTTACACTCTTACTATCTCATATAAATATATCTGATTTTGTCTCCAAAAAGATTTAAAGTAATAGTGTCCCTTATAAGAGGTAACTTCCTGTAAGGAAGATTCTTATATATAATTGTGTTAATTATGGGTCCCTGACACGCTGCCTTCTCTATATACGGTGATGGAGCAGCCAGACTCTTTCCATCTTGGGCCACAGCCATCTTTGGCGTGTGGCTTCCAAGGATGCCATGTAAGGACAAGAGAGAGGAGTAGAGAGAACACATATGCTTCTTAACTAGGTTGGCCCAAAGGGGCTCACTTCTCTTCTGTTTACATTCTCTAGTCACCTGGACATAGTTAGATGCTAAGACAGACCAGGAAATACAACATCTAGCTAGAAGACATTTCCCTAGACACTCTGGTATAGGAACACAGATCCTTGTTGAACAAGTAGCTCTGCTACAACAATGCAGGCTGTCTTGGGTCTCTATGGCCCCCTTACTCATAGAGTTGCTTGATATATGTTAGAAAGAAAAAAAGTAAGAAAGAAAGAAAGAGAGGGAAGGAGGGAGGGTAGCAGGGAGAAAGGAAGAAAGGGATGGAGGGGGGGAGGGAAGGAAGGAAGAAAATATTGTGTACCAGGTCAAGGGTAAAGACAATCAGAAGATGTGAGCCAGAAGTTGGCATGTGTTTTATGGCTACTAGATGTAATAGTTCACAAACTTAGTGTGGGTGGGAGAGTGGCTGTTTGCCCTAAGGGTGGAATAATCAGTTTGGGATTTATCTATGTTCTTTACTTGATCCAAAGGTCACAGATTATTCTACAGAAATATTGATGAATGCTTATGAAAATATATATTCGTCTTTTTTTTTCCTGATTGTGTTTTATCATTTAAGTGCTTCAAAAACCATTTATTCGCCTCAAGAATGTTTTCGAAGGTATGTTTCTATTTTAGAAAATAATTGTTCTCGTTGTTAGACAAAGATCCATTTGTTCTAAGGATTAAAGAAGTATTCTGTTACCTTGGGAATGACTCAGATTTTTAAAAGCCAGGGATAGAATCACATAATTTCCGAGAGAATGAAGTGTTTTGGCTTTTTTACCCCCATAGGAAAGATTCATAGGTACTGCTTTTGCTATTTTTCCCCTATCAAGAGGCAATAGATAGGATATCAATTCGAAAGTATATAATGTTACAAAGTGACAAGATGTCAAAGGCACAGGCTAAGGGAGACTATCTCTTCGTGCAACATATTTTTGGGAAGCTTCTAAGCATCTATTAAATTGTACAAGTGAACAGAATTGATAGCTGTTAAAAAAAAAAAATTAAAGCACCAGCCATGGTAGGTTTAGAGATGGCAAGTAAAACAAAACACTTTAGATCTGAACTTCCACTTCATTTTATATGTGTGTTTACTCAGGAATTGTTATGCCTTATCACTTTTATCGTTCTTTTATCACAGCTGTGTGAAAAATTACAGTTGGAGCCGTGTTCATGTTTTTACTAAAATACATTTTATTTCATGCTATGAAGCAGATTGCTAACGTTTGCTACTTTTATTATTACAGCTGCACAGCTCCCTCCACTCCAGTTAAGGTTGCCTTAGTATTTCTATGGAAAAAAAAAAAATCTCGTTTTATTTATGTATTTGTTGCTATCCTGTGATTGCTTCAGCTAAGCAGAGGTGCATCTCAGAACTTGCGCTAAGTTAAAAAATTGGACAAATAAAATGCTAAGCACCCAACACTGACTATAAATTCCACACCACAGATACTGCATTGGCAATGAAGGTGAAGTTCAAAGAGGATTATTTCCACAGGAGGTGATCAGAAGGGACCTTTAAATTGTGACTCAGCCACTCACGATCTTGAAACTGAGAGTGGTATTCTGAGACTTCATCTTTCCCCGAACTCAGGTGAACTGTTGGAAGGGACACTCTAGGTGAAATCCTGGCGGACCGATCTCCGCCTGGAAGTGGGGGTAAAACTTGAGGGGGTGGGGCTTCTCGCTGGGTGATAAATACACGCTGCATAGAGAACAGACTTGGCTTTCTCACTGCTGCACTTGTAAAAGGGTATTGCTTATGTCAGTTAGCTGGAGTCAGGACCGCCATCGGTGCTTGCGAGTCTTCTTTTAAATCGCCTTCCCCATTTGGCATAGAGAGGGTGGCTGCTGTTCTCCTTTTCCAAGTCCTCCCTGGTTGCCAGCCTGCTGGGAAAACAACTGGGCAATGTAATCCAACAAACAAACATTTTATAGATGCAGATTGAAAGCAAATTTGTCTTTGCCTCATGGTAATCCACTGATCTGTAAATATGGGCAGGCATGTGCCAGGGGAGAGTGAAAAACTGTGTTTGAGGTCCTGGGCTGGGAAGCTGGCAAGTGTGAGGGTCACCGGGGAAAATGCCCTGACTGCTTTGCTGCTGTTAGTTCCTGTCTTACTTTTCAACCAAGTTCCCTAGTGTTTTTAGGCTCAGGGACATGGATAAAAGTATGGATAAAAGTATGGAGTGGGCGAGGCTTTTCTACCACCGCAGTTCTTTAATAACTTTCTTTGGGCTGTCTGAGAGCCCAGCCAGGAATGAGAATGGGAAAATGGCAGAGCGCATGCCTTTGGGTTTAGGGCTCAGATGTTCCCTGAGATCTGTGGTCCTAAGTCACAAAGACTCCAGGTACTGTCACCCTCCCCCAGCACTCCGATATCCACCACCAATTTTTTTTTTTTTTTTGATACGTATTTACTCTCTTAGCTAGTCCAGCAGCACCACATCCTATATATTCCTTAACAGTATGGGATACTGTGTTGCTACTCTGACTCAGTTAGAAAATTGAGTGAAATTCTAAGCCAGAGCTCCTTGTGATTTCCTTAGAAACACTAGCTCCCAATCTAAGGCAAGCTGTACGATTAGAGATTTTTCAAGTACTCTGCCACATCAGTGTTGCCTGTATTTAATTATCAAACACTTCCTGGGCACCAAAATAAATAAGACTGGTCAGTGAGAATATATACCACATAGAAAGAATTTTGAGATCTGTGGTTATTTATAACTCTGGTAGTTCCAAGTCCAAAACCATAAAATTTCAGAGCATTAAGGGACAGTCTAATAACTGTGATCAAACAGAATAGTCAGGCTGGGACCCTTGCAACACAAATTTGATTGTTCTCTAAGGCAAGAGGAAATAATATAGCCTATGGCCATTTAGGAAATCATAGGAACAAATACAGATAGATAACTGAAGAAATTATCACAAAGCATGAAATGCCTTGATTTGCATAGGAGGAAGGGGAAAAAGAAAGTCTGCTTTCATTTCCAGCCCAATTCCCTGGGATTTCCTTGCATCTCTGCAGAAATCACATTGCATCTGAGATTTGCTCTGCAGATTAGGGAGGAAAATTATGTACTCTGCATTGAGGCTGCAAGCTCAACAATACAAATGGACACGTCTGAGTTGTGTTGGAAGAAGATACACTCAAAACTGTCCAAGGAGACAGAGAGAAGCCCATCTGTGTAAAAAGCCAGAATTGGGCTGCTTTTGCTTTTGTTGTAAAAATCCATTCTGTTCAAATCCCAGCTAATGAAAGTGTGCATCTGTAAATAAAAATAAATCATGGGACTGTATTAATCTAGCAGCTGCTGTCCACTTAACTTTACTTGAAAAAACAACTCCATTTTCTGGTCTGAATGTTCTTATTATTCAGTGATGTGATGGCAATTGGAGGGGGGACAAAGTAAGTATTGAAATCTCTTTACGCCTAACAACCTTGGAAATAAAAGCAGCTAGGCAGCGGTTGTATGGTCATTCGCTTTTGTAATTGTGTGGCTTCTTGAGGGCCAGAGTCTGATCATAGAAATCCGTTACCTGGTTGTTTAAATTTCTGTCTTATTTGAACATGTGATTAATTAAATTGTTTCTCTAACCTAGGACTGGCACTGTGCGTAGGTCAGCTGGGCAACGTTCTGTGTTTTATACCTAGAGAACGTAGGAAGAATAAAAATTGACCCCAGTTTTTCTCCCACTTGCATTCCATGGGGATGAAAATGTTTGGGTTTTAAATCGTTAGACTCTTCTTTTTCCTAGGAAGGATCATATATTAGCTGGAATTATCTAAATGTTAATTCACTTCATCTATCACAATCCACTGTAACTAAAAATGAGACAAGGCCAACAAAAAAAAAGATAATAAAATATTTAGTTCTGATGAAGCAAGGCAAAGATCTGGGAATGATGCTATCTTTTTTTTTTTTTAAAGATTTTATTTATTTATTTGACAGAGATCACAAGTAGGCAGAGAAGCAGGCAGAGAGAGAGAGAGGAAGAAGCAGGCTCCCAGCTGAGCAGAGAGCCCAATTCAGGGCTGAATCCCAGGACCCTGAGATCATGATCTAGCCTAAGGTAGAGACTTAACCCATTGAGCCACCCAGATGCCCCAGGAATGGTGCTATTTTTATTTTTTATTTTTGACATTTTTAAAAGATTTTATTTGTTTGTTTGTTTATTTATTTATTTGGGCTAGAGAAAGAGAGAGAGCACCAGGAGGTAGGGGAGGGGCAGAGAAAGAGAGAGAGGGAGAGAATCCCCAGCAGACATTGTGCTGAGCTCAAGCCCAACCCCGGGCTTGATCTCACAACCCTGAGATCAAGACCTGAGCTGCAATCAAGAGTTGGAGGCTTAACCCAGCTAACCCATGACATTTTAAAATATTGGCTGCTCTCCATGCCTTAACTGAATTGGGACTCTTCTTCGCAGGTACAGTCCCCAGATTCCTTTAAGTTGGAAGCTGCTTGTTTTCACTACACACACGGACTGGATCCATCTTGTTTCCAGCCCCTTTCTTATGATAATAGTGGAATGGTGCTATCTTTAAAAGATCATCTCTTCCAGAGGGTTGGAACTTTTTACAGATCCTGACAGATTAGGCCATTACTAGTATTACCATGGGATGAAGGCAGGGATAGAAGCAGTTTAAGAATAATTTTATCCTAGGAGAGGAGAAATGTACAGATAGGATGTCTGGCTAGAGCACAGTAATAGTGACCCTGAAGGTTTGCTCTCTGTATTTATAGGTCTGATTCTGCTTTTTGTGTGTTTGTTTATTCATTTGTTTTGTTTTTTAGATTCTACATGAGTGAAATCATATATTTGTTTTTCTCAGTCTGATTTATTTCACTTAGCATAATACCTTCTAGGTCCATTCATGTTTTCACAAGTTGGGGGAGGGGGGGCCTCATCCTTTTTTATGAGTGCATAATATTCCATTATGTGCCTCTGTGTGTGTGTGTGACACAAATGTTTATACATATATATATGAATATGTATCTCACATTTTCTTTATCTATTCACCTATTCGTGGACACTTGGGTTGTTTCCATATCTTGGTCATTGTTAAAGAATACTGTAGTAAACTTTGGGGGTACATATATCTTTTCAAATTAGTGTTTTCATTTTCTTGGGTAAATTCAAATTATTGGATCATATGGTATTTCTATTTTTAACTTCTTGAGGAACCTTCGTACTGGTTTCTACCCTGGCTGCACCAATTTACATTCCCACCAACAGTGTGTGAGTGTTCCTTTTTCTCCATACCCTTGCCAACATGTGCTAATTTTTGTCTTTTTGACTAGGTGGCAGATTGTGGTTACACTTGTGGTGAGCACAGCATAACATGACAGAGAAGTTGAATCACTATGTTGTATACCTGAAACTAACATAACATTGTGTGTCAACTATACACAAATTAAAAAAAAAGTGGTACTGAAGGAACAGCTGTAGGGATAAAGAATTTTTCAAATCAAGAACAGAATGTCTAATATAGAACTAAAGAGACTGTAACTTTCAAATACCAGAAAAAGTAGATGAACTTGTATAGTTACTAAACTTCTTTTTGTTTGTTTGTTTGGATTTTGGCAAGTTATTGATATATTAGCCTTACCTTATACTGATAATATTGACTTTCTTAATAGAAAGGATTCTGCCTGTTAACTTTTAGAGACAAATCCCAGGGGTAAATAGTGACTATGTTTTCCAACTTTTCAAGAAATAGACTTATTTATCCATATTTGGCTTTGATTGATATTGGCCAAAATCTATCAAAGTGGAAGACTTTATGCTCAATAAACAGTTCATCCACTGGGGCAATATTTTGATTTTCTTGTCTTTTAAAATTTTGAAAATTGTAAACCTCTTATTGAAAAGGCTCTTTGGGCACCTGGGTGGATCAGTTGGTTGAGTCTGACACTTGATTTCAGCTCAGGTCATCGTGCAATCAAGCCCCGCAACATGCTTTATGTCCAGCAGGGAGTCTGGTTAAGATGGTCCCTCTCCCTCTGCTCCTCCCGCTGCTCACTCTCTCTCAAATAAATAAATTTATCTTAAAGAAAAAAAAAAAAAAAGAAATCAATCTTACAACTGGTAATCCTCATGGTTTGTAATCCCCATGGCTTGAAGAGTTTGTTCAGGTGAAGTTTTGTGGTGGTCAGAGGAAAATCAGAGGTTTCTCTTAGCATCTCTTCTCTTAATTTCTTTACTTACTTACAATTTTTGATTTCCCTAGAGGTTTTTAGAAAGTACATTTACTTCCTTGTGCAAAACTGCTGTCTTGTTTCTTGCTATCTCATTTTTCATGATGACCGCAGATAAAATATTTTTTCTTCTTTGTTAAGCCTGATTGTGCCCACCATGCCCGTTGCTTCCTGAAACAATGAGATTGATGGCAATATTTTGCATTCACCTGACTGTTCCTGCCAATCTCTACCAAACCATTTTCATTTTGATGCTTTTCATGAAAGGCAAGCAGAGGAAATCAAATAAACTTGCATAGTTCTGTTTTGAAATTCAGGTTATTATTCTTGGTGTGAAGGGTGGTAACTAGACAACAGGAGGCAGCTGGATGAGGTCCAGGGTTCACTGGGTGATAGTGGATTTTAAGGTATGTTTATTATTTTTGGATGCTATCTTCCTAGATTTTATTCGAAAATGGTAATTAAATTTTAGATAAGTACCTGGGATGACTGGTTTTGTTATTTTTTTCTCATAAGAAAAAAACTGTTGGTGTAGAATAGACTTGTGATTAATTATAGTATTTTCTCTTCAAAGATGGGAAAAATAGTCTCATGTAAACACCCTTATCCCTACCATGCTACACCACTAAAATGCTGATGTTGATGAACATTTGTAGTGGTTTATGTATTGAACACAAAAATTTTGCTGGGTTCTTTATGAATAAGCAGCATGATCCCTGTTGATCACTTGAGTGTTCACCTTTCCTACTAATTAGAAGTCTCATTATGTACCCACATTTGTATGTTGTGCATTGAGATATTTCAACACAGGTCTGTTTTCAGAGTCCTTGGAAAACAGAGCCTGCAGCGAAGTTTTGGTGCTAATGCTATATTGTAATCCAATTCGAGGGCAGTCGAGTGACAAAAAAGAGAATTTAAGAGAAGATGGAGGCAAGCAAATAAAAAGGTGATGCATTAGTGAGCTATCTTTTGTTTTACAGAGAGGCACAGCTACATAAGAGGCCTCAGGATGTCCAGAAGCAACTTACCCATATGGTCCACTGTAGTAGAGCAAATTGTAGCAAAGCAAATGTATCTCCTGGTTCCCTCCTTTCTCTGATCTCTTCCTGGTTAAAGTAAAGTCTATGGGAAGTTAAGAGAGCCCTATTTTTTAGTTTCTCACTAGGTTGTGCAGCTAGGGAATGCAAATCCCATGTTCTATAGCTGGGTATTTCATCTGAGTCAGAAGCGGTGAGAAGGGACAGAGATTACAGGCTTTGCCAGCTGAATCACGCAGCTCTGGGTCTTTGAGTTTGTGTATGAGCTGGGTCTTTGAGTTTGTGTATGAGGTGGTGATGGTGGAACAGGCTGAAGGCCCAGAAGATGGGTGATATGGAGAGAATCTGAGGTCATGCATTTGAGGTATTTAATATGAGTGTATTCCATTCTTATGAGCGGTTCTTTGCTATCTGCCTTAAGAAAACGTATTACCTCCTCCTATGACTGCTTACTTTGTATATTCATGTCTCCCTCAGCTTTCTTAATTACTTTTTTCAGTTTCGTGTGTGTATGTGTTTGTGTGTGCGTGTGTGTGTGTGTGTGTATTTTTCTAGGGTGGGATAACAAGTCTTTTTCTTCTTTCGGTCTTTCAGAAACTAAGAGTGCACTATGCCACAGCATGAAGAAAGTCACTCCTTGGTAAAGAAAGTACCAAGTTGAAAGATACTGTTCAATAATGTAGAACTTCATTTCCAACCATTCAATGAAGATACAAGTAATTGTGTTAAATTGATTTGTAATCTGGCGTCAAGCATAAATGTTAACAATGTGATCATTCACAATTACCAAAAGTACCTTGTGATTCTCTAAACAAAAGAGCTAGAAAAATTACGAGTAATAATATGGCAGTTTAGTCATTGGTGATATACCCAGACCCGAATTCTTGTGAAGGAAAAGGTAAGATGATTTGCTCTTGATACAATGACTGCATTAGATGCTAAGGCCTGAACTGACCCTGGAGTATAATTGAGATCTTAACTTATCTTTCTAACTTACATATTCTGAGTACAAAGTCCTGTTCTTCTGCTTTCTAGTTTTGTGACTTTGAGGAGTTACTCATCCACCGAGACTTTAGTTTCCTCATCTATAACATGGTGATAATATCAGCATTTCACTGTGCTCCATAAAACCTATAGGTTTTTCTTTTTCATCTGTTGCTGTTATATAATGAAAACAAATGTAGTGACTTAAGCACATAAAAATACTTTAGTATAGACCTTTCAATATTTGAAATGTAAGTGACTCTCAGACTCTCCCTATGAAACCCGAAGGCTCCACAGTGTCCTTCTCCTATTCCATCTTTTCCACTCTACTAAGAATTGCAATTTGCAAGTAATACAATGTTCAAATTACTCTTTGCACTGAATCTCACTTCATTTATCACGTAGTTTGCTGCCCACTATCTGCAAACAATTCTGATTTTCATTGTTTCTTTGGATGGGATTCTCTTATAATTCTTCTATCAATCTCCTCTGGGTCCATGATTTCCATGTTAAGGAAACATTCTACTGAATACTTTAGTCAAGCGGTAGACAGAGATTTATTGAGCAACTTTATATCGCATGTTAGACATGATATAAAGCATTAGACATTCAACAATGAAAAAGACTGAATTCTTAATCTTCAGATGCTTGTCCTATAGACGGAGGAATACATAGCGAAGAATAATTTTCAGTACCAATAGAGGTAGTGGTAGTGAGGAAACTGGGTGAAATTGAAAACCTTGGTAAGGAGGACCACATCTTTTGGCAGGATGTTCTGCTGTGTGCTTATTTGTTCTTTGTAGCTGAAGATTCTTTGTCTTTGTTTTTGGTAACACTTACCCTCAACATCTTTAATTCGGCATTAGGACTGATGAAATCACTTTTGAAAATATGATTATTCTATTTCTCCCAGTTCTCAGCTTTTATATATCTACAAAATTCAATCACCGAGTCAGGTTACTTCAGTGTTGAATATATGTCTTTATTGTGGTTGACACATTTCAGGAGGTCAACGTCCTGTATACAGATGTATCTAGTTAATGATTTTGCTAATGACTTTCCCAAAGGCCCCTAAGTCTTTTATTTTTAAATTTTTATTATGTTTATCACCATACAGTACATCATTAGTTTTTGATATAGTGTTCCAAGATTTATTGTTTGGGTGTAACACCCAGTGCTCCATGCAATAGGTGCCCTCCTTAATACGCATCACTGGGTTAACCCATCCCCCACTCTCCTGCCCTCTAAAACCCTCAGTTTGTTTCTCAGAGTCCATAGTCTCTCATGGTTACTTTCCCTCTCTGATTTCTACCCCTTTCATTTCCCCCTTTTTTCTCCTAATATCCTCCATGCTATTCCTTATGTTCCACAAATAAGTGAAACTATATGATAATTGACTTTCTCTGCTTGATTTATTTCACTTCGCATAATCTCCTCCAGTCTCATCCATGGTGATGCAAACCTGGGTATTCATCTTTTCTGATGGCTGAGTAATATTCCATTGTATTATGTGGATGTATTATGATTCCATTCCATTGTACTATGAAGATGTATGGTCCACATCTTCTTTATTCATTCATCTGTTGAAGGGGATCTTAGCTCTTTCAACAGTTTGGCTATTGCTGCTATGAACATTAGGGTGCATATGGCCCTTCTTTTCACTACATCTGTATCTTTGGGGTAAATAAATGCCCAGTAGGGCAATTTCTGGGTCATAGGGTAGCTCTATATTTAATTTTTTGAGGAACCTCCATGCTGTTTTCCAAGGTGGCTGTACCAACTTGCATTGCACTCTTGCAACGTTAGAGCATTCCCCTTTTTCCATATCCTCTCCAACATTTGTTGTTTCTTGTCTTGTCTATTTTTGCCATTCTGACTGGTATAAGGAGGTATCTCAATGTGGTTTTGATTTGAATTTCTCTGATGGCTAATGATGAAGAACCATTTTTCATGTGTCCATCAGCCATTCATATGTCTTCTTTAGAGAAGTGTCTGTTCATGTCTTCTGCCCATTTTTCAAATTGATTATTGTTTTTTTGGATGTTGAATTTGAGAAGTTCTTTATGGATCTTGAATACCAGCCCTTTATCTGTAGTGTCATTTGAAATTACCTTCTCCCATTCCATGGGTTGTCTCTCTGTTTTGTTGACTATTTCCTTTGCTGTGCAGAAACTTTTGATCTTGATGAAGTCACAGAAGTTCATTTTTGCTTTTGTTTCCCTTGTCTTTAGAGATATGTCTTGAAAGAAGATGCTGTGGCCAGTGTCAAAGAGGTTACTGCCTATGTTCTCTTCTAGGATTTTGATGGATTCCTGTCACATGCCGAGGTGTTTCATCCATTTAGAGTTTATCTTTGTGTGTGGTATAAGAGAATGGTCAAGTTTCATTCTTCTGTATATAGCTAATTTTCCCAGCATCATTTATTGAAGAGATTGTCTTTTCCCATTACATATTTTTTTCCTGTTTTGTCAAAGATTATTTGACCTTGGGGTTGAGGTCCATATCTGGGCTCTCTATTCTATGGTCTATGTGCCTGTTTTTGGTCTATGTGCCTGTTTTTGTGCCATTACCTTTTTGTCTTGGTGATCACAGCTTTGTAATATAGCTTGAAATCTGGCAACATGATGCCCCAGCTTTGTTTCTCTTTGTCAACATTTCCTTGGCAATTTGGGGTCTTTTCTGATTATATACAAATTTTAGGAGTGTTTTTTCCAGCACTTTGAAAAATGTTAGTGGTATTTTGATTGGGATGGCATTGAAAGTATAGATTGCTCTGGGCAGCATAGACATTTTAACAATGTTTATTTTTCTGATCCATAAGCATGGAATGTTTTTCCATCTTATATAGTTGGCTGTTCCATGTTGGGGGCATAGATATTTACAATTGTTAGATCTTGTTGGATAGACCCTTCGAGAATGATATAGTGTCCTTCTGTATCTCTGACTATAGTCTTTAGCTTAAAATCTAATTTGTCTGATATGAGAATTGCCACCCAAGCTTTCTTCTGAGGTCAGTTGGCATGAAAGTTGGTTCTCTATCACTTTACTTTCAGTCTGGATGTATCTTTAGGTTGAAAATGAGTCTCTTGTAGACAGTACATGGATAGGTCCTGTCTTTTAATCCAATATGTAACACTGTGCCATTTTATGGGAGCATTTAGGCTGATCATGGTGATCTTATTTTTAGCACTTAAAAATAAAAGTAATAATTTGTTTTAACACGTTAATAATCATTTGACTTGCCTATTGATGTTCTCTTTTTGGTTTATCTTGGAAATATATCCTTCACTATGGTAGCATGTGACTGGATAATTTTATTATTTTTTTTATATTTTCTTTTTATATTTTATTCCCCATCCTTCTACTTAAAGAATTAGTTGGCTCTGGACTTTTTGCCAAGGGTAGGTATGGAAAAAGTAAGAAAATGCAGTACCCCACAAACCTTTGTAGCCATTCACTTATTCAAGAAATATTTATGGGCCCTTCTAAGTGTCGGGCACTGTCCTGGATGTTGGAGAAATAAGCACTGAAAGAAAAAAAAAAGACAGAAACCAAACAGATGAAAAAACAAACAAACCCTTCTCTGATAGACTTTGTTATTAATGCTTACTATTTTTCAGAAGGTCTCAAAGCATTAGAAAAATTGGGGGACTATTGCAGAGGAGGCAGAAGGAAGGAAATTCATGGCACAAAGCAGTTTGATAAGAAGCATGAAGAAACATGGGATTTTCGAGACAGAATGTCTCAACTGTTCCTGAGTTATGTAATGATATGGGTTGAAGTGTGTCCAGAAAAGATATGTTGAAGTTCTAACCCCTGCAACCTGTGAGTGTTATCTTATCTTGGAAACAGGGCCCTCCTAAACATAATCAAGTCAAGGTGAGTACATTAGGGTAGGTCCTAAATCCAGTATGACTTGTGTGCTAACCAGAAGGGGATAACGCTATGAGAAGACAGAAACACAGGGAGAACTCCATGTGATGACTGAGGCAGAGATTGGTGTGATGTAATTGTAAGTGAGGAAATGCCAAGGGCCGTGGTCACCCCCATAAGCTGGGATGAGGAAAGGAATTAATCCACTCAGAGTCTCAAAGGAAGCATCGCCCTGAGGACACTTGGATTTTGGACTTCTAATCTCTAGAACTGTGAGAGAATAAATCTCCCTGGTTTTAAGCCACACATTTTGTGTTATTTTGTTATGGCGATTCTAAGAAGCAGAAAACAAGTAGTGAGGGAAGAGTGTAGGAAGACAAAGGAGGATTATGAGATGCAGGTGGGGGTGAGAGTGAGGAGCTGGTTTTGGAGAAGCTCCTGGAGACGATGCCTGTTGCCCACGACAGCCCAGAAATGCTTCCTTGGCGGCATATTCATTTGGTAGGCAGCCACATCAAAATACCATAAACTGTGTGCTTTTATCTCAGAAATTTATTTTTTCATAGTTCTGGAGGCTAGAAGTCCAAGGTCAAGGTGTTGGCAGGGTTGGCTTCTTCTGAGGTCTCTGTCCTCAGGTGAGCACAATGAGAAGTCAGCCCTCTGTAAGCTGAGGTGTCATTAATTATTATTAATTAGGTCTCATTTTCTTAGGCTTCTGTGTCTAAGTTTTCTCATAAGGACACCAGTCAGGTGTCCTTATGAGACACTGAGGACCTATCCATGTGAACTTATTTCACCCAAATCACCTCTTTAGGCCTTATCTCTAAGTCATGTTCTGAGGTTTGGGGGTACCTCAGAACTTCAGTATATGAATTTGGGATAGATGGAATTCAGCCCATAACAGGCAAGGAGGGACATGTTTGCACATCTGAGTTCTTTGTGGGAACTGGATAACAGATTCCTCATGTTTCCTCAGAGGCAGCTCACCTTTGCCCACACATGTGGACTGCAGTAGCTGGTTTAGATGGCAAGTGGTGGAGCTTTCATTCTGTCGGTACCTTCCTTGGTGCTCAACAGGAGCAACCTCTGTCATTGTCTAAGATTTGCTTGGCTTTTATATAATTTATGCCACGTGTACATCTCCCCTTAGTCAACTTTAGGGCCTGTGGAACCCTAAGAAAAGGAGACCTAAGGGGAAGGTGTTGGGTGGAAGTCCTCTACACTTGTATTGAAGGGGTTAATAAACCAACTTGGGACCTGTGATATGAGACAATAATTGATGACACCGCAATTATAGGCATCCAATATATTCCATTTATGAACATTTATGCCAATAACTACATAAATACTCCTGAGCCAGCCTGTCCATGAAAATGTAAATGTGTAGTTTATGCCCGATTAAAGGAAGAAGGGAGTCAACTCCAGTCAACAAGGAACATAAAAGAATAGAAACATAGTTAAGGATGTAGAAAGCATGGACTACTTAACTTTTCCATTTATCAAAAGTGCAATGTACTAGATATTATTTATTCCTGGAAAACATTACCTTAGTGTGTTTTTTTGTTTTGTTTTGTTTTTTGTTTTTTATAAGAACTGCCTCGCAAAGCTTGCTTCTTAGGAGTTTTGGGGGTATAGAAATGGGTGCCTCATCTAGCCTTGAATGAAAAGCGGGAGGCTATGGCCAAAGACAGTGCTGGGACTGCTTGGATAATGTCACTGCCAGATGGAAGTCAGTAGAGTCTGGCTGTGTATATTGTGTTTGGCCAAGGCCTTCAAATGTGCATGTGGCAGAGATCAGAATGTACATGGTCTGGACAGCGCTGCTTCTATGAACTGTGGGGAAATCTCAATAGTCACCAGGAGGGTGCCAAGCTGCCCCACTGGAGGAGTGGGGAGGGGAATACAACTGAGGGAACAGAAGGTGTTCCTCATTCTGTATTCAGTAGATTGGCCACCTTTTCACATTGCTCCTGCGTGCTTCCTTGTTAGCCTAAAATAATTCCTAAAATGCCCATTGTTGGATTGTGGTGTCATTGGCTAGGAGTGAGATGGAAGCTTTTAGAGTTATAGTGAAATCCTGACATTCCCCAGGATCTTGTAGGGCCACTTGCAAAAGTTCGAATTCTCAACTAATAATATAGCCATGAAATTTGTTGGCAAGGAAAAGGCTACATACAGTATTGAGAGGCATCTACTTCTGGGCTTACTTACTCTATTACAGTGTTTCTTAAAATGTACAGAGTCACTTGGAGGCTTGTTGAAAATGTAGTTTCCCTGACCCAATGTCATATCTATGGAATCAGAATCTTTGCATTCTGCATTTTTTTTTTCAAATACTTGGAGTGATTCTTAGGTACAGTGCAATTTGAGAAGTACTCTACACGCTATTCAAATTTACATCTGAGCAAAATCGTGAGTTATGACAACTCATGAACCTTCTTGATTTTGTTCTCAAGTAGACGCAGTTATGAATGTAGTATATGAAAATGCTGAATTTCTAGTGACTTATTTCTGTCAGCAAGAGAAGCAGCAAAGAAGACTTGGAGATGTCTCTTTTAATTTGCTCATTTTCTCTCCATTCTCTTCCTCCTTCCTCTTACTAGTAAATAATGAACATGAACTGTAGAAGAATTAGGAAAAAAAGTAAAAGAGTATTTTAAAACATTCATTTTTTTTTTAACAGAATGCCCTGAATGTTTTGGGAACTTTATAGGACTTAAAGAAATCTCAGGTGGACAGAGTTTTATTATCACAATTTTTGGTTGGTGACACAGTATCATCACTAGTCTATGTATTATCTCTCTCCCCTACCCCACTTCCTGAAAATCACTACTCATGGAATCTTATCAGTAATATACATTTGCTTCTGTGTTTCTTGCCTATTCCATTCCTGTAGACATGTATACTACCCTAAATTTTGTCATCCTTGGTTTTTTATTGAATAGTATTCACCCCATATAATATATGCCAAATACATTGTTAACCTTGTAATTCTGTGTTGTTTTTCTGGGACATGCCATTTTCACCCTCACTGTTACTCATTTATGTTGTTACATGTAGACATAGTTCATTCTAATTCTCACTTTTTTAAAAATAACACTGTATTGTGATAAACGTCTCTGTTTATTTGTTTACTCTTGGGTATTTTACAAGTTTTCCAATATTTTCATGGGATGAGCACCATGTCCATGCATATCAGTCCACATCTCTCATGTGAAAATCTCAAAGTTGATGTACCCTGGAAATGTAAAGAAATCACACTGATTTCCATTGCCTCCAACATTTCATATTGTTAGATTTCTTCTTATTTTTTTCAATCAAATAGGTTTAAAATGATATTTCAATAAGTGTCTGGTTTGCATTTTCTGAGTCACCAGTGTTGCTGAGCATTTCTTCCTATGTTTATTCTCAATAGGTTTTTCATCTTCTATGAAACACCTCTTGATATCCTTTGCCTGTTTACATATTTTTATTCATTCTTCTTTATTGGTTTCTAGGGACTCTTTATGTATTTCAATACTAATCTTTTGTTAGGCTTACATGCTTTTAATATTTTTCTCTAAGTTTTAGGTTGACTTTTCACTTTAATTAAGGTATCACTATGATCTGGGAATCTTTTGTCTTATCAAAGCTCTTCTTCCGTATCCCAAAGGCAGAAAGATATATATTTTTCTAGTTTGGAAGTTTTTCTTTTAACATTACTAGGAGCTGACTTTGATGTTTGGGATGACATAAAGAGTTCTTTTCACTTTTTTCATGTCATATATATAACCAGTATTTTTAGCTCCATTTATTGCACTGTCCTTCCTTTCTCCCTTAGGTGACCACGTCACTTCTACAACCCATCAAAATTCCATATGTGGTATGGGCTTATTTCTGGGTTCTGTTCTTTTCCCCTGGTAAGGTTTTCCTTCCTTGTGTTAATATCATATTGCCTCTTTACTATAGGATTACAATAAGTTTATATATCCAACAGGGCAAATCTCCTTCCTTTTCTTCTGAGGTATAATTCTTGGCTCTTTGCTCTTCCACAGGTATTTTAGAAACAATTTTTCTAATTTTATGAAAATGCCCCATTGGCATTTTGATTGGAGATGCATTAAATTTATAAGTCAGTTTGGGGAGAACTGACATTTCTATGATATGAGGACCTCCTATCCATGAGCATGGAAGAGATCTCCATTTATTTAGGTCTATACTTCAGTGTTTTCCTTAAAGTTATAACCCATGATTTTAATGTATTTTTTAGTTTTTTGGTTCTATTTTAAATGTTGTCTTGAAGACATTTTCTAATTCTTTGCTATAATCCTGGATAGATGATATTAGGTACTCCTCAGGGTATCATATATAGAGGTTACACAGATCTATTTGTCCCTCCTAGGTGGTGATAATTTTGATTACTTGATTTATCCACACTATAATTATACTTTTCTCCTCTACTCTTTGTGATTAATAAACAATCTGTGAAGAAACATTAAGACCATGCACACATCCCACTCATCATCAGGTGTTTGGTATCAGTCTCAGAATCAGCCTACTTTGAGGCCCAATATGGAACTGTATTACTGGGCCTGTGGCAACTCTAGGAACTCTTCCCTTTCCCCGTCTGCTGACTCAGTCTGGCTGTGTGCTACCCTGGTTCCCATTTACTCAGATTTCCAGCAGCTCTGGCGTCAACTCTCCACCTCTACCAACTGTCCCTAGGTATTTCTATCCATGGTCCTGGGAAGTTCTTAGGCTCCAGGCTCTTCCTATATTTCCCCATTCTCACTATTTGCCATTTAAAGCTCAGGTTTGGATACTCTGTCTGTTTATTTGTTGGTTGGGGAGAGTACATATGCCTGAGGACCAGAATGGCATATACCTGAGTCCTGGTGGTAGCAGAGCAGGGGGGTCAGTCTCTCAGAGCTTCTTGACCTTGGGAGCCAATGACCTCTGGTCCTGTTAGAGTATTATTTGTCATATGAGAAAAATATTTTTCTCAGTATTATGTAAACTCATTCCTATCTTCTATTGTATTTGAAGCACTCAACATTTAAAAACAACAGAAAGCAAAATTGGGCTATGTACTTTTTCATTGGACAGATCTAGTGTGTTAGGGAGATAAAGATATTTCCAAAATATTAGAAGGCTCTAAAATTGAGGTTAGCAATGACATTCCTTGAAACCCATGAAAGGCAGAAAACTGGGGTGGTAGATGATCTCTAGATTTAACCGAGGATAATAATATCCAGATCCTTTTAAAAAGTTTTGAAATACTTGGGTATCATGACTTGAAATATGTTCTAAAGTGAATTGTTTTTTTTTCACAATTTTTCTTTACTATTAGAATTACTTTTTATGAGCTCAATGAATAAAAGAAATAGAAAACTTTTAAAGGATTTTAAATTGTTGAACACATTAAGATAAATGCTAAGAATTTTTTCCCTCTTTTTTATTAAGGAGACAGCCATATTACAATTTCTTTTACTTATTTTGTAATAGTGCTGTTTGGTTTGAAAGATTTCAGGTTGAAAATCTATAGGTAGTGAGCAGAAAATACCATGGGGATAATTCGAATTGCTAGAGGCTGGCATTCTATAATATTTAGAAACACATCACCCAAGTGAATGTCAGTGTAGCTGTAAGTTGTTTTCTTGAGGTGGTGGTGTGGGGGGCTGAGTTATTATTAAAAGGAGATGATTAGCTACATAAATTTAATGATACACGAATTTTTAAAGTGCTTTTTGATTCTTAAAACTCTTACATAATTTCAAAAGTTAAAAACACCCAACTGAATGGAATAACTTTTGTACTTTATTATTTTCTTTTATTTTTAAATATTTTATTTATTTATGTATTTGAGATGGAGAGAGAGAGAAAGTGAGCAGAGAGGCAGAGGGAAAGGGAGAGAGAGAAGCCCAAGCAGAACCCCCCATTGAGTGTGGAGCCTGATGTGGGCCTCCAAATCAGGACTCTGAGATCATGATCTGAGCCGAAGCCAAGAGTCAGATGCTTAACTAACTGGGCTATTAAGGTGCCCCTAAATTTTGTACTTTAAAAACCATTTGAAATAGAACAAGTGAATCTGTATCCCACTCCCCACTCCTCCACATGGAGACAGAAATACAAATCCTATGGCTGCTAATTTTTTTTTCAAATCTGGATTTATTTTAATAACGTTGTCAGAACATATTTTGCAATTGTATTATTTGGTTATCTTTTGGGAACTGCATCATTTCCTAGGGCTGCTGTGACTAATTACCACAGACTTATGTCTTGAAATAACTTATGCCTTTCTCAGTTTTGGAGACCAGAAATCTAAAGCCAAGTTGTCCACAGGGCTGTTCTCCTTCAGAACACTCTAGGGAGAATCTAGTCCTTTTATCCTTCTCAGTTTTTAGTGGTTGTAGCCCCTCCTTGGTGTTCTTTGTCTTGTGTTGCTGTCACTGCAATCTCTGCCTCCATGATCATATTGGCTCTCTTCTTCATGTGGCTTCTCCTCTGTGTTTGTTTGTTTGTTTGTTTTTTTAAGATTTTTATTTTTATTTATTTATTTATTAGATATTTTAGTTATTTATTTGACAGAGATCACAAGTAGACTGAGAGGCAGGCAGAGAGAGGGGAAGGGAAGCAGGCCCCCTGCTGAGCAGAGAGCCCGATGCGGGACTCAATTGCAGGACCCTGAGATCATGACCTGAGCCGAAGGCAGAGGCTTTCACCCACTGAGCCACCCAGGCGCCCCTCTCCTCTGTGTTTCTGAGTCAAAACTTCTGCCTTTTTCTTAAAAGGCTACCTATGATTGCTTTTAGGAAACGCCTGGAAAATCTGGAATAAGCTCCTTTTCTCAAGATTATTAATCACATCTTCTGCCATATAAGGAACTATTCACAGGTTTTGTGGGATTAGGATGTAGACTTATCTTTCAGGGGATCACAGTTTACCTTACTACATTGCATCCTCCTCAAATCACGTTATTCCATACGCAAAATACATTCACTCTGTCCCAAGATCCCCAAAAGTCTCAGTGCCGTTTAGCATTAACTTGAAGCCCAAACATCTCATCCAAACATCATTGCTGGGGTGCCTGGGTGGCTTAGCCCATTAAGCGCCTGACTCTTGATTTTGGCTCAAGTCATGATTTCACGTGTCATGAGACTTGAATCAGGCTCTGCACTCAGTGGGGAGTCTGCTTGATATTCTCTCTCTCCTTCTGCCCCTCCCGCCACTCTCTCAAATAAATAAACAAATCTTTAATAAACACCATTGTTAAAAATGTCGCACACCTACTAGCCTAAATCATCTAAATAAGATACAGGGGAGAGGGGCGCCTGGGTGGCTCAGTGGGTTAAAGCCTCTGCCTTCGGCTCAGGTCATGATCCCAGGGTCCTGGGATCGAGCCCCACATCGGGCTCTCTGCTTAGCAGGGAGCCTGCTTCCTCACCTCTCTCTCTGCCTGCCTCTCTGCCTACTTGTAATTTCTATCTGTCAAATAAAATAAATAAAATCTTTAAAAAAAAAAAAAGATACAGGGGAGATTCTAGATATAAGGTGCCCTGGAGCAATATTCCTCTCCATACGTAGACCCATGAAACTACGAAACAGGTTATCTGCTTCCCAAACACAACAGTGGGACAGACATAGCCTATCAGTCACAGACGTTCCCATTCCAAAAGGAGGACCATAAAAGGAGTAACAGAGTCTCTGAGGGTGGACTAGAGTGGGTCAATGGTGGCCCCTAAAAGATATGTTCATGCCCTAGATTCCAGATCCTTTAATCATTACCTTTTATAGTAAAAGAGCTGATTTTAATTAAGGACCTCAAATGAAGGAGCTGTTTGGATTATCTCAGGTGACTCTAAATGTGATCATGTATATTTTTGTAAGAGAAAGGCAGAGGGGTTTTCAGACAGACACACAGAGGAGAAGACACACAAAGAGGAGAAGACGCTAGGATCCCTGCAGCAAAGATTGAAGTGATGTGAGCACAAGGCAAGGTAAAGCCCGGGAAAGTCTACAGCCTCCAGAAGCCAGAAGAGACAAAGAGCACTTCTCTCAGAAGTGGCACTGCTCTGCTGGCATCTTGATTTGAGACCTCTGCATCATCCAGATCTGTGAGAGAACACATTTCTATTGTTTTAAGCCACGAAGTTTATTATAATTTATTATAGCCACCCTGGGAAATGAATACAGGAGCACTTGAAGTTTTCATAGCTGTTTTCTTGGTCAAGATTGAATTACTTCTCCTTTATGTAATATAAATAATTTTGACCAATACAATTTGTAGCACTAACATTTATTTCCAATACATTCATCACTGATGGACAGTAACAAGGAAAATAACAATTGAAAATGAAACCATGACATCCGGGTGTTTTCTGCCATTGTCGTCATCGAGGAGAGGATGTTCGTTACTTTGTTGAAAAATTAAATAGTCAAGTTCCACTAGGTGTCAAATTTTGCTTCCTTTGTTGTGTGTAGACAAATTTCAGGGCGGGAAAAAAATCAGTTCCTATATCGTATCAGGTAGGGTCTACTAAGGAAAGCGGACAATAGTGATTTTCACAGGAAAATTTAAGGATATTAAATAAGTAGGCATTGGAGGACTGGGAAAGGAAAGGGAACAATAAGGCTATGCAGAGACAGTCACTGAAGGGAACAGCTGCCACTGCTGCGGCTCAGAGGGCAAAGGTGAGAGGTTGAGGTTATTAGAATCTAAAAGCTCAGAGGAAGGACCTGTGGGTCCTGCTCTGACATCTTTGAGGTGACACAGGTGGTTGGTTCTTGGAGTGTGGAAACTGTAGAAACTGAAGTCAGTTATGACTGCAGCCAACGCCTGTAGCCGGGAGAACGTGTTAGGGTTTGTGACTGCCGTAGAAGAGGGAGCTGACATGGGGCCAAGCATCCTCTCTGTCTCTCTCCTCCAGCCCCTCACCTCCCTCCACTACCAGGGACCAGTGCTCTCCAAAAGGCTCAGTTGGCCCCAGTGAACACAGCTGGCTGCTGGCCCCAGCCCCAACCCCAGCCCCACGAGCTAAGAGTGGAGAGGGAGGTTTGGAGCTGACATGTGTAGCTTAATAACCTTCTCAGACGTGGGCGCGTTATATATAAATGGAGACTAATGAGGTGACCTGTCATTTTAGCCATGAAACGTTAGTCTTGTTTGCTCTCCTAAGTTCTAAAGCATCATTTAATTCATTTGGAGCCAGCAGAAGGCAGGCTGCCCGCGCAGGGCTGCTGCTTGTTAATCGCAAGGAAAGTGGACAGTTAGTAACTGCTCCCGTGACTCGGTTGCTGAACCCCTGAAGGCAGAGCAGTAACATTTCCAGAAACGATGCGTCAGCTGTCCTGGGTCCTTCAGGGCTGATTGGCGGGAGGTGAGGTGGGTGGAGGGATGCTCTGAAGTCATGAGGATGTGGTGGTAGCTGTGTTAAAGGGAGATGCTTTTGCACAGAAGGAATAGCAGCTACGTTTAGTCTTGGGAATCATTTAGAACTGCTGCCAAGTGTTCCACTTAGTCTTAAAAATGGATGCAATTTGAGAAAATTATGCTCCTGGCAAGCTATTTTACTGGAATCTGAGGGCAGTTTGATATTTTTTCAGTTATGTTTCATCTTGAAAGGGGACTTCTTTTTAGTAAAAAGGGTTTGCTGTTGACATGTCTGAGGACAGATGCTTTCTTGTTGTCCCCACTGTGTAGATGTCCAACAGGCATAACTCCACAGCATACAGTCCTGGAACATTCTTTTTGTGTTAACTAGGTTGACCTGAACATTTGCCTCTTGCTCCAAGTACATTCAGCAAGGAAGGTGTGGGGCTGTGACACCACTGAAATCTCAGGGCATCTCTCCAAGGTGGAGAAGGACTTAGAACGGAACGTTTGGCTCTTTTGTGACCTTTGAAGGCACCTGGGAGACTGATTCCCAGTACCGGCCGGGGTGTCCCAGAATGTATAGATCTATTGTCCTATGTTAGCTCCTCTTAGCATCATTTTCTCCAAAGGTACACTCCGTTCTCCTGTTGTTCAGGACTCCCCTGAGCCTTGGTGCTTTCGACCACGATTTTACCTGCCTCTCTTGTATTTGCATTTTATGTCTGAAAAGATTAATTTCTTTTTTATATGTAAGTTTTCCAGAAAGTGTGTACTCATGATGCCCACATGAATACCCTCTCCACCTGCTTAGACTTTTCCACTCTTCTCTGGGCCACTAAGCCTACCCTTCCGCCAGGCTTCTGGAGCGGGTGCCTACCTTGGCCCCAGCTGTTTTATTATTGAAATCTCAGGAAAGGAAAGGAGTGGCCTGGAAGGGAAAGGAAGAATAGAAGGAGGAAGAAAAGCAGAATCAGGAAATTTTTGATACCTGTTCGCTGAAGGGTTTTTGTGTTTTGTTTTGTTTCTTTTTTTCTTTCCTGTTAAAAAGCTGGGGCTTTAGGTGGGAATAGGGAAACAGAGGAGAGCTAAGATGGAAGGGAAAAAGTAGAGGAGCAGGAGGTAACAAAGGCGTCCACTGTAGTGAGGAGAGAAAAGAATAAAAAAGACTCACTGCCAAGGCTTTGTCCACTGTGGAGCAACTGGTGACATGCGAATCTAGGGGCAAGTCCCTCTGAATAGAAGGTGGGGGACTCTAGTCTCATCATGTCAGGTTATTTGTCCCACGCTCCCCTGGTGTGTTTGCCTTCTCTGTCTTCCTTGCTTCTGCTCTGCTTACGCAGTTACCCCGAAACCTCAATGAGAGGCACAGAGTAATCACACTGGAACTTCTCAATAATCACACCACCAACTCTGTCCACTCCTCTGCATTGTTTGTGCGGTATTTTTGCTTTGCTGTTACACGGAGAGTCCATGTTCCCCCCAAAGTCAAGCACACCACCCACTTTGTGCCCTGAATGACCCCATGTCTTTGTATCCTCTGAAATTTTTGCTTCTACAGATCGTCCTCTGTTCTTTGATATCATCCATTCATTTTACTCAGTTGGGTCATCCTCATCAGGATTCTCCCTTAGAAACAACACAGAACACTCCCTCCCACTGCCTCACGGAGGCAGTCATATTTCTGCTTGCATCTAAGACATGCTCAGCTCTGGGGGTGATACTGTGTCTTCTGCAACACAATGCGTTTTGACGAGATGCAAAGTGTTTTGCAAATAATGTGACTATTAGTTGTGGATATGTTAAAATTTGTAATTGACTGACTTAGTTCGAATGGAGTTAGAGGCCCTAGTGATGTCACTCATTCACTAGCATCCCGATACTCTTTCCTTAGTGGGAAATAGGTGAAATGAAAGCTTTTACACTAAGAATCGGATGTATGTCCTGCGTAGGAGTAACCGTTATGACCGAAGAAAAATCCTGGCATGGTTTCCTTGAGCCATTTAACTGTTTCTCCAGCTTCTCATTTGGTGTAGAAAATTCTCTCTTTCATCAAGCAGAAGGTTTCAGAATTTTATTTTCTTCTTAAGGTATTGATAAACATTTCGAGAAGACTAATTTACTTTTTTGAAAAAGTGAGGTGACTGGGTGAATATTGCAAAAGTTTTTTGTTTTTTTTTAAATGAATCTTGTACCTTGCTTATTTAAAACAATGCAGTGATTAAGAAGGATTTTGAATCAAACTGTGGCCTGGAAAACAAGAGTTGGAACTTAAACCAATTAAACTGTCATTTTCTTAGGTACAAATCGTAGTAATTAAAAACTTAGCAAACTAAAGGACAAAAATAAATCAGAAACCAGCTCTAAGTTTTCTAAAGCAACTACAGTAGACGACTGAAATATTCTATCCTGCACTAGGATTTTGTATGAGACCTAGGTTGGAACCAGGGTCTTTGTGATATAAACTCATAATGTTGAAGTGCAACTTCAACAAGACAAGTTGAAGTTCTGGGATGACATCACTTTTTTGTGAACTCCTTGAGGGCCAGGGATCAGACAGTGCTGGACAGTTATTATATGCTCAATAAATGCCTATTAACTGACTCAAGAATCAAATTCAGCTGGCTGAATTTATGATCACCTCTCAGCTATCAATTAGATGTGGAATTTATCAGGTAAGAGTTAGGGTATCCTTTATGTACCTTTTAAATTTTTATTTCTTACTCAGATTTAACCTCTTTCTTCTGAACTCCCTTCTTATCTCTGAGGTAGAGACTAGAACATGTAATTCTTCTCACCGTGTAGCATTAATATCAACAGGATTTACAACTTGAAATTTTTATTTATTTATTTTTTATTTTTATTTTTTTTTAAAGATTTTATTTATTTATTTGACAGAGAGAGATCACAAGTAGGCAGAGAGAGAGAGAGGAAAGCAGGCTCTCCACTCAGCAGAGAGCCCGATGCGGGACTCGATCCCAGGACCCTGGGATCATCACCTGAGCCGAAGGCAGCGGCTTAACCCACTGAGCCACCCAGGCACCCTACAACTTTAAATTTGAGTGTCAGTTTATGGGTGAAGAAAGGATTGAGAAATGGCAATGCCAGAGTTATGAATGGGGCTTAATTGTTCTTATGTTCCCCAGCTTAGTGTTTGGGGTGAATGATCAGCCTTTTACCTCATTCTCAGTTAGATGATCTGCTCTAGAGTCCTTCCATGGTCATTGACATGCTGGGAATGATTTTTCTAGAAGAGAAGACTAAAGGTAAATGTTGATCAAAGGGGATTTGGTTCTCTCTTCTTGTTTTTTTTTTTTTTTAAAGATTTTTTATTTATTTGTCAGAGAGAGAGAGAGGGAGAGCGAACGAGCACAGGCAGACAGAATGGCAGGCAGAGGCAGAAGCAGGCTCCCTGCCGAGCAAGGAGCCCGATGTGGGACTCGATCCCAGGACGCTGGGATCATGACCTGGGCCGAAGGCAGCTGCTTAACCAACTGAGCCACCCAGGCGTCCCTCTCTTCTTGTTTTTAATTATTCCTGAGGTCACTGAGTCCAGAAGAGCCTTGTGTTCTACTGGCAAGACTTTTTTATAACAGTTATGCATAAATTTCCTTGATTTCTTTTTCCCCAAAGAAACTACTTATACAGTGAGGGCTAAATCAGTAGTTTTGGAAACAGGCTGAGATATTCTATTGAAATGAGAAACGTATCTGTACCACACTGGCTGCTGGTCAAGGCATGAAATGCATTGATGAAGAGTATTACTCTATAAACATGGGCCATGGAGTTTTGAAGGTGGTTTATATCAGCTTGTCAGTATTGTTTATTAAAAACAGGGACACTTGAAGATTTCTGCCTGGTCCCGGTGAGATCCAGGGAGGTCTTTGCTCTTGAGGCTGATTGTGTAGTAGAATTATGCCTATGTGGACAACAAAATTAAAAACAAAACAAAACACAACTGAAGCTCACTTCTAGGCTTTTCTGGTTCCAGTGTGTTCTATGCATATATTTGTGGTTCTTGATCCAGTGGAGAAAGTGCACCCTTACAAAGCAGCCCACATCTAGCCTCCCTGGATTCCATGTGTCTCCTTTGGCTGGGATGCATATCTTTACTTAATACTATTGCCATATTGTATCTTAAAAAATTCCTGGCATTGTACTCTTATTAAAAGATTATCACAATTTTGTAGACATTTATACTGGCTCCACTTGTTTTAGATGTTTGACTCCTAATATTTCTTTTTTTATTTTCATTTTCAATTTTTAAAAAGATTTTATTTATTTATGTGAGAGAGAGAGCGAGAGAGCGAGAGAGAGAGAGCGCACATGAGTAGGGGCAGAGAGAGAGAGGGAGAAGCAGACTCCCGTCTGAGCAGGAAGCCTGATGCGGGGCTGGATGCCATGGTCATAGGATCGTGAACTGAGCCGAAGGCCGATGCTTAATGGATTGAGCCACCCAGACACCCCTAATATTTCTCTTTTAAATAAATATTTTACGTTTTCAGAGAAGTTTTAGATTCACAGAAAAATTAAGAGGGAGGTACAGATGTGTCTCCTATACTGTAGTTCATGCATGTGCATGGCCTTCCTGCTACCAGCAGTGACCACCAGAGTGGCACATTTGTTACCACTGATGAACCCATAGTTGACACATCAGGATCACCTCAGGCTTTGTTTTGGTGGTGTGTATACTGTGGGTCAGACACATGTATAATGCCGTGTATCTACCATTATGGTATCATACAGGGAATTTTCACTGCCTTAAAAATCCTCTATACTCTGTCTATTCATCCCTTCCCCCTAACCCCAACCCCTGGCAACCTCTGATCTTTTTATTGTCTCCATAGTTTTGCTTTTTCTAGAACGTCATATAGTTGCAATTGTACGGTATATAGCCTTTTCAGATTAGCTTCTTTCATGTAGTAATATGCATTTACGTTTCCTCCATGTCTTTTCATGGCTTGATAGCTCATTTCTTTTTGGCACTGGATAATATTCCACTGTCGGTTATGTACTACAGTGTATTGATCCATTCACCTACTGAAAGACATCTTGGCTGCTTCCAAGTTTTGGCAATTATGAACAAAGCTTCCATAAACATCCATGTGCACATTTCTGTGTGGACATACGTTAACTCATCTGGATAAATACCAAGGAGCATGATAGCTAGGTTATATGGTAAGAATATGTTGTAAGAAAATGCCAAGCTGTCTTGCAAGTGGCTGTGCCATTTTGCATCCCCACCAGCAATGAATGAGAATTTATCTTGTTCTAGATCCTTGTCAGCATTTGGTGTTGTCAGTGTTCCAGATTTTGGCCGTTCTGATAGATGTATAATGGTATATCATTACTTTAATTTGCATTTCCTTGATAACCTGTGGTGTTACAATTCTATTGTATCCTCCTTACAGAACATTATATGTATATTATTTTAAAAATCTGACAAATTACAGATATACCATCAATAATGTTTCATACTTTATTTTTTAAAAATCCTGTGAATATGCATATTATTTTATTTTGTTTTTTTTTGAACGAGTAAACATTTTTATTTATTTTAAAACTTTGTTTCTCTGGGAGAGTCACCTAAGAGTTGATGTCTGTGTTTGACTTTGCTTTGCTACTTTTGTTGTTCTTCTTTTTTTTTTTTAAATAAACATATAATATATTTTTATCTCCAGGGGTACACTGTGAATCACCAGGTTTACACACTTCACAGCACTCACCATAGCACATACCCTCCCCAATGTCCATGACCCCACCCCCTTCTCCCAACCTCCCTCCCCCCAGCAACCCTGA
Source organism: Neogale vison (assembly GCF_020171115.1). Taxonomy (NCBI): domain Eukaryota; kingdom Metazoa; phylum Chordata; class Mammalia; order Carnivora; family Mustelidae; genus Neogale; species Neogale vison. The sequence goes on along the minus strand of NC_058094.1, from coordinate 157,773,257 downwards.
GTTTGTTTTGTGAAATTAAGAGTCACTTATGGTTTGTCTCCCTCCCAATCCCATCTTGTTTAATTTATTCTTCTCCTACCCTCTTAACCCCCTGCATATTATTTTTCATTTTAAATTAATCTGGAAGCAACAACAAAAATGCAGATGTCTTTGGGGTAAATTTTTAAAAAGCTTACAACTCTATGTAAAAAATATATTTTTTAAATGAATTTCAAAATTAGCCACAAAGCATATTTTTTCAAAAGTATGTATTCTTTTGAAATCCAATTCTCCAAGATTATGTTTAACTTTATCACTGAAGGCTTTGCTTAGGTGAGGTCCCAAACAATTGCTCATTTGTTCTGATTTTAACCGACCGCATATATGGTTACATGGCTGGCTGCATTTCATGATTCCCAATTAGACTAAACACTTTTTTTTTCTTTTTCTTAAATATTTCTTTATTTATTAGAGAGAGAGAAAAAGAGAGCAGGGGGGAGGAGTAGAGGGAGAGAAAAATTCAAACAGACTCTTCACTGAGCGCAGAACTCCACATGGGGCTTGATGGGGGCCTCCATGCAGGGCTGGATCTCATGACCCCAACGTCGTGACCCGGAGATCATGACCTGAGCCAAAATCAAGAGTCAGATGCCTGACCACCTGTACTACCCAGGAGCCCCTACATCCAACACCTTTTGCTTCGTAAGGAGCCAGGATTATTTGTCTCTGGGCAATGGTGTCTGACAGTGGGATAGGACCATCCTAGCCCTGAAGGAATTGCAGTATTCGAATGGTATGGTGGATAAGTGGTGGGTCAGGAAACTGAAAATCCACTTGCATTGGGCATAAGCAAACAAATCCCAGCTCCTTTACTATGTGGTGTGGTGGTATAATAACAGTTCATGTGGTTAGGGTCTTTTCATGATTCCAGTGCAATCACATCTCACAGTAAAGCATCAGATCTGCTTGCTTATATTTCAGAAAGTCCCATGCACAGTGTTGTTTGGACTTAGCAAACATGGGATTTATTAATGAATAGCTTTTTAGCATGAAATCTGTGGAAAGTAGAGGAGCATGAAGGGGGAGTGCACATGCATGTGTGTGTTTATCTCCACACCACGTAAACCCGCTCACACACCTGCTCTTGTCGATGAGAGCAGGCTTACTCAGTTTTTCTCATCACATTTTCTCGTTTTTAATGTTTTGCATCGGAATAGTTTTTGATTTTTAAGTGTTAGAACGCACTCATGATTTAGTTGGCTTCCTACAGCACTTCTGTCCTACAGATCAATGGAATTCTTTCTTCTTATGTGTATAATAAGATCTCTTACCTTTAACAATCCTTTTAAAATGTCTCTCTCATCTGTCATCTGGACTATTTAACAGTGTCTATTGTACTGTCATATGCATGAACATGGATTCAGGAGAAGTGTCAGCCTGACAGAAGCAGGAAGTTGAGACCCCCTGAAGAGCTTCACAATACCATTAGAAGCTGAAGGGGCAGTGAGGGTCTTAGGGCAAATTTGGGAGTCGTCCAGCATTCATCAATAGGGTATAGCGGGGCATATCAAAGACTGAAGGAGGGAATGACGATTTTGTTCTGTTGAGTCTTTGTTCACTACAACTGCACTCAACTTCGACTCGAACATCGGCTGCCATGGTTACTTCTCACTCTGCTCAGGAGAGTTTGTGAAACACAGGTGAGGGTGAGTTTCTGTTCCTTCCTTCATTTATTTACTTTCGAAAGATTTTATTTATTTGCCTGTTTTTTAAAAAGGAGTTCTTTATCTATTTTAGAGATAGAGTGCGCTGAACGGGGAACCCAATGTTGGGGCTCCATCTCTTGATTGGGAGATCATGACCTGAGCTGAAAGCAAGAGTCAGGTGCTCAGCCAGGTGAGCCACCCAGGTATTTGTCTGTTCCTTCCTTTAGCTACTGCCAGCTCCAATCCTTTGAGGAAGCTGACACAGATAGGAAATAGAAGAAAGTGTTGAAAACAGAAAGGTAATAGAAATCATGCTTACTTACTTAGGCAACCAGAAAATGCCCAGACCATTCAGGAAAATCATGCTTTTCCTTTAGGTCAACAGAACCCAGTTGGTAAGAAATTTAAGCAATACTGTTTCCATAATCATTAACATCCGGCTTTGGGTTAGCTGAAATTCTTCAAAAGATTTTAAATGAGAATATCTAAAATCAAGAGAACTTTTAAAAGAAAGGATATAAAAAAACTGATACAAAATATATCTGCTTTATGTTTATACATCTGTGTTATAACAGTTTGCATAGGGGTAAGACACAATGGAAAATCATAATTTGGAAATTTATTAAGAAGTCTGTGGAGTGCATTTTTGTTTAATGTTTGACTTTTACTCTATCACAATTATAGCACAGAATAAGACTCATATAGCCTAGATCCCTGATAAGAGGTATATGACAAATGGGTGCCTGGGTGGCTCAGTGGGTTAAGCCTCTGCCTTTGGCTCAGGTCATGATCTCAGGGTCCTGGAATCGAGCCCCGCACAGGGCTCTTTGTTCAGTGGGGAGTCTGTTTCCCCTTCTCTCTCTGCCTACTTGTGATCTCTCTCAAAAAAAAAAACAAAAGAAGAAGAAGAAGTGGATGACATAAAATTTTCTTCCTTTTCAAAAATTTTATTTTTTTCAGTGTTCCAAGATTCATTGTTTATGCACCATATAACATAAAATTTAAATATCTTCATCTTACATACACGAAAACACATACAAACAGCCTCGGTCAGCAACAGTAAGGATACCAAAACAAAACAGAATTCAATGAAGCAAAACACCCAGAAACGTACAAAATATTTCATGTGTGAATGACTGATATTGAAGGTCCCCTGTCTTTAATATAAGTGTTTTAGAATAAAAAAAAGTAAACATTTTTGTGCCTACCATATATTAAGGACTATGCTATGTTTTACTTACATTTCTGATTATTTAATGCTTAGAATGACCATATAAATCCATTATTATTACCCCTGCTTAACTCTTGTGAGAAAATGGACATATTTAGAAATTAAGACATTATATCAAAATCAGCTACATTCTATCATGCTATCTCATTCTCATCCTCTGTCTTCTTAAGAAAATGGTTTCTTTTTATCACATAACAAAAAGTCCAGAGGCAGGAAATAGTGGATGTTGGTCTGGCAGCTCAACAAGTCAGGGCTAAGGTCTTTACAAATCCCTTAGCCTTTGATTCATGGTTGCAATCTGGCTACAGCATTTTGAGTTCTCACTTCCTGTATTCAAGGGAGAAAGGGTAGGAATGGAGCACAGAATGCAATATCTGTCCCTTCTTGTAAGGAAAGAAAAAGTTTTAACACAGATACTACCATCAGAATGTTGTGTACTTAAAAAGAACTTAAAAAAATCATTAAGGATAGCAACACACAAGAAGGTACATAATATGGATGTACAACTCATGATTAGGAAAAATGAACACCTCAATCAAGAAATAGAATACTGTCAGCATTCCAGAACACTCCACCTTGCATTCTCCTTGATCACTACCATTTCACTCCCCCAGAAGGGACCACCATCTTGACTTTTATAAAAATCTATTTTTTTAAATTTTTGTCTTTTTCTTTTTTAATAAAGATTTTATTTATTTATTTGTCAGAGAGAGAGAAAGAGAAAGAGCGAGCGAGCACAGGCAGACAGAGTGGCAGTCAGAGGCAGAGGGAGAAGTAGGCTCCCTGCCAAGCAAGGAGCCTGATGTGGGACTCGATCCCAGGACGCTGGGATCATGACCTGAGCGGAAGGCAACCGCTTAACCAACTGAGCCACCCAGGCGTCCCTATAAAAATCATTTTAATTAATGATTTTCTATTATTTTATTTATCCCTAAATTTACAAGATTTGAATTTATAAGTTTTATTATTTTACTCCCTAAATATGCAGTAAATACTGTAGATTAAAATTTACAAGTTTTGCAAGCTTTTAAAAATAAATGAAGCCATTCTGTATTTATTATTTTCAGTCTTTTTTCCTTCAATATTTTATTTCTCATATGCATCAGATTTATTCCCTATAAATATGGTTTGTTCATTTTCATTCCTGTATAGTAGTCCACTGTATTAGTATACTTCAATTTATCCAACATACTGTAGAAGAACATTTAAATTGCTTTAAGTTTTTGGCTAATGCCAACAGCACTCTAGTGAACATTCTTATTAAGTTTCTTCTTGGACATGTAAACACATTTCTATAGGATATTTACAGTTGTATATTGAAGCTGACTCACTCCTACTGACTTGCAGGAGCTGGTTGTGCTCACTTGTCTCAAAATCTGAGTTCAGTAGCATTTTATCGATTGCTTGAACTCAGCCATGGTAGGAATATTTACTCCATAGAAATCCACAGAAATCTCCATAGAGATCAGCAAATACTATGGGTAAGGTATCCCATCCCCCACAAGAGAACTAGATAGGAAACATTTATTAGCACAACATCACCGGGTATTTATTTAGGAATGTATTTTCCTAGTCGTAGATTATGCGTATCCTTTCTTTTTAACATATGATAACAAACTATTTTTAAAGAAGTTGTACCAATTTATATTCCTGTTGGCAATATATGTAAGAATGTATATTTTTCCATATCCTTACAGCCTTTTAATTTTACACATTTCAATGACTGTGTTGTTACACCTCTCTGTGTTTTTAATTAATTAATAATAAACAAGTTATTTATTTATTAAAATAATTAATAATTATAACAGTTGATATTAATTAATATTATCATATTAATTTATTGTATCATTTTATAATAAATATATTATATTTATTATATTACATATTATTTTATTATTTTATAATAAATTTATTATATTAATTTATTAATAATAATTAATATTATAATTAATAATAAATTAATTAACATGTTTTTAACTTAATTCATCTCCCTAATCACTAATAAGTTTAGAGGCCAGTTGGGTATATTCTTGTGAAGCATTTGTCCAGATCTCATTAGCAGTTTTCATTTGGTTGTAGGTCTTGAGAAATGGATGTATAGGAGTTCGTTATGTATTCTGGATATGAGTCCTCTATTGAGTTTACATGGTTGCATATATTTTCTGCCTTGAGTTTGCTTTTTTACTCCAATAATGGTATCTTTTTGTAGAAAGGAATTTGACATTTTAATCTAGTCCAATCTATCATCCCTTTCCTTTATGGTTAATGCTTTTTTGTGTATTTTTAAAGAAGTCCTTCCCTACTTCAAGGTCACAATGATATTCATTTATATATTATCTAGGACCTATATTGTTGTCTTTTACATTAGATAATACAATTCACTTGAAATTCCTTTTGTCCATTTGCTTCGTGTTTAACACAAGTGTCAAACATAAATTTTTCCATATGTATATACAATTGCATCAACATCATTAATCAAAAAGACATTTCATTTCTCACCTTTACAACAAAGATACAACCTTTGTTTTAAGTCAAATTTTCACATATACATGTGTCTGTTTTGGGACTATCTATTTAATTGATCGCTTTTATTGATCTGTCTTTCCTTAAGGCAGTGCTACATTGTCTTAATTAGTGTTACTTAATATTAAGTCTTAAAATCTGGTAAGCAAATCCTCTCATCTTGTTCTTCTTCAAAAATGTTTTGGCTATCCTTGGTCCTTGGTCCTTTACATTGTGAAAAATTAATAAAAGAAAACGTCATTAAAATGGAGTTGGAAGGCCAGAAGGGGAAGTTCAAAAGGGGAGCTGTATTACTCAATGTCAATTATGGAAGAATTACAAATTATAGACCCCAACAAAGGATAGTCAAAAGGAAAGAATCATCAGTTACAAGCCCCAATAGGAAAAGATATACAAAAGATATACATTTCATCTCCTATAGAGTATAGACTATACTTGAAACACAAGCAATTAGAAACCATCACCACCCTGAACTGTTGCTATTCTTTAGTGACTTGAGTTCAAAACAAACCCTCCAAACTTCTGCTTTTCCGTAAGGTAATGTTCCTCTCCTTTGTTTTTTGGACTTGTCCATGGTTTTGTCATAGCTTGTATGTCCACAATCACAATTCTCTGCAATTTCTGAATAGACCCATTTTTATTGGAAAAATAACTAGATTTTATTTTTCAGGTTAACAACATTTATACAGAAATTTTGGAACCCAATTGGGAATTGACAAATGTCAAATTTTAATCTTTCTCTGTCTCTTTCTCTCTCTGTCACACACACACACACACACACACACACACACACTCACATATACATGCACACACACACATACACACGCCTCCCTCTCTTACAGACAACTCACACCTGTTAGTTTGGGATTGGGATCTTAGAGGATCTGTAAGATTAGTTTGGGGAGGACTGATATTTTCATATTTAGTTTTTCTGTCTATAAATCTAGTATATCTCAATTTATGAGTCTTTAATTTCTTTTCAATGATGTGTCAAACTTATCTGTGTAGAGATATTTATTTTACTTCCAGGTAGTATGTACTTTTTGATGCTATTGGAAATAACATCTTTAAAAATACATGATTTTCTAACGGTGAAATATAGAGATAAAAATTATTTTTTCTTGCCTCACCATGATGCCCAAGACCTCTTATTTGTAGAATTTTTTAGATTTTTCTATTTTCTCTTTGAGTTTATCATTCTAAGAGTGTTGCATATTTCTGCTTTTTTTCCTAATGTATGCATTTACCAACATGGATTCTCTGTGAGCGTTGATTTAGCCATATCCTACAGGTTTTATATGCAATGCCTTTGTTATGATTCAGTGCAATGTATTTCTGTTCTTCACTGTGATTTCTTCCTTGACCTATTAGCTATTTCTATGCACATTTCTTAATTTTTCAAACATGTTGGTATTTTTAGTTACCTTTTTGTTCTCGCTTTCTAGCTCAATGGCGTGTGGTCAGAGAACACATTCCATGTCATTCAAATACTTCTAAATTTCTTCAGTTTTTATAAATATTGCTCTGTGCTTGAAGAGAATATATATTTTGTTTGGTGCTGTGTTTAATTTCTTATATACTTATTTAACAAAAGTTTGGAATAAGTTTATTAAAATCTCCTACTATAATTTTAAGTTACATATTTCTTTAAAAGTTTAATTTAAATTTATATCTTTTAAAGCCATGCTGAATTTTTGTATCTTTCTAGTGAATTAAATCTTTTATTATTTTGGAAGTGTTCTTTATCTCTCTGTTTTCCTTTTCTATTCTCTTCTCTCTCTCTCTCTTTTTTGCCATAAAGTTTACTTTGTCAAATATATATTTACCTATAAAAGTTTTCTCTTGGGGGGCACCTGGGTGGCTCAGTCGGTTAAGCGTCTGACTTTCAGCTCAGGTCATGATCCTGGGGTCCTAGATTGAGTCCCACATCGGGCTCCCTGCTCAGCGGAGAGTCTGCTTCTCCCTCTCCCTCTGTCAGCTGCTCTCCCTTCTCCCTGCTTCTGCTCTCTCTCTCTGTCAAATAAATAAATAAAATATTTTTTTAAAAAAAAGGTTTCTCTTGGCTAGTTATTTGAGGGAATATAGTTTTAATCTTTTGACTATTAATGTTTTTGTCTCCTTATATTTTAGATGTGTCTCTGTTAAATAGCATAGCTTTGAGTTTTGATTTTATCTGATCTTCTCTGACAATTTGTTTTCTTTTTAAATAGGAACAATCATCCCACTGACATTTAATGTAATTACTGACTTGATTTTTTTTTAATCTATTGTCTTCACTAAATATTGTCCTTACTGTTCAATATTCTTTTCTCTGTTCTTTTGTCTTTTTGACTGGTTAAATATTTTTATTGTTTCATTTATTTTCCTCTGCTGGTTTGAACTCTCTTTTGCTATTCTTCTAGTGGTTTCCTAACAAATTATACTGGCACCATTCACTTACTAACATCTGACATTAACTGGCATTTTTTTTTTTTTGTCTTCTTAGAAAATTAATCCAGCCTATAGAATATCTTTTAGCATTTCCTATGTGCTGGCAAGAGAAGGTCATTAATTTTTTTTTCCATCTGAAAATGTATGTTTTCTTTCATTCTTACAGGATATTTTTGCTAGATATAGAACCTGAGTTGAAAGTTTTTTTTTAAAAACACTTTAAACATACTGTTCTGTTCTCTGTGGCCATTATTTCTGATGAGAATTCAGCACTCATATAAATGATTGTTTTCATGTATGCTATGTATGATTTTTATCTGACTCTTAAAGATCTTTCTCCACATTTTTTATTTTAAGCAATGTGACTATATTTTGCCTATATGTGATTTTCTTTGTAACTTTATTCTTGCGGTTTGATAAACACATGGAATCAGTGAATTTATTTGTCACTGAGTTTTGGAAATTTTCAACCACTATGTCTTCAAATGTTTTTTCTGCTTTATTCTCTTACACCCCTTTTTAAAAAAAATCTTCTTCTTCTGGGTTTCCAGTTTCTTATATACTAGAATTTTTGTTATTTTCCCACAGATTCCCGAAAGGGTCCTGTTTATTATTTAAATGGTTTTTGTTTTTGTTCTTCAGATTATAGAATCTCTATTGATTTATCTTGAAGTGTTTTTAATCTTCCTTGGGTCATTTCCTACAGAATGTGCTGTTCAGCCTATCAGTAAACTTTCAATTTCATATATTGTATTTTGTGAGTCAAGAGTTTCTATTTGATTCTTTTTAAACACCTCTGTTTTTCTGCTGAGATTTTTTGGAAAATTTATGTACTTATTTGAGAGAGAGAGCAAGTGAAAGCACAAGTTAGAGAGGCAGAGGGAGAGGGAGAGAGAAACTCAAGCAGACTCTGTGCTGAGTGTGGAGCCCAATGTGGAGCTTGATCTGAGATCATGACTTGAGTCAAAATCAAGAGTCCAACACTTAACTGACTGCACTCTCCAGGTACCCTTCTGCTGAGATTTTGAAGTCTTTATTTATTATGAGTATCTTTTTCTCTACATTGTTGAGCATAATTATAATAGCTGAGTTATAATCATTTAAAAATAATTCGAGCATTTCATCGTCTCATGGTTGTCTTTTTTAAAAAAATTGTTTCCATTGAGAATGGGCCTCACATCTTCCGATTTCCTTGTATTCTGGATATTGTGATTGATATGTCGTAGTTTCTCTTTATTTTCTTGTTTCTCTGAAGATTTTATTAACTTTATTTGACAAGGTAATTAAGTTGGAAAACTCCCTCCTTAGTTGTGGGCAGCAGCTTATATAACAATTCATTTTCTTTATTCTTAGATGGCCTTTTTGAAGTCCGCTTTGCATTGGTGTGGTTCAGGGGTCAATCAGAGATTTGAGCAGTGTTTATATACAGAAATCACGTCTAATTTTTTTCTTGCTTTCTCCTTTCTGAAATTTCTTGACTGTCATCCTAAATTCTTTCATCCAGCAATCTGGGAGGCTATGGATTATATATTAGAGTGTAAGCTATCCTTGAAGTCACAGTTAGGGTTCTGCCTTAGAACTAAAAGCTGTAAGATCAGAAAATTTGCCCATCATTATTCCCTTACTTGAAGTGTCTTTCTTTGTAGCATCTGCCTATTTTTTGTTTGCTCTTTGGTGCTTAAGAGACTTCCTTTTTTGAAAACAGAATCGGTGTTCATAATTGCTTTTTGGCTGGAGGGTTGGTTCAATTAGAGCTAAACCCAATACCAGAATTAGAATACAGCAGAGAGGTATTTAAACTCTGTTTCTAATAATTCTAGTACCTTGTTTACCTTGTCTATTTTTAATGTATTTTTAAGTGATTTAAAAAGAAATCTTTGGGTCTTTTTGATCATTCTAATTTTTGATAATGTGCAAGACATTCTATTTGCAACAGTATTTATAAAAATGATTAAGACCCAGAATGATCTGACTTCAGAATTTCTGTTAGGGATCACCTAAAATAGATTTTAAGATTGAGATAATTTGAAGTAGAGTTACATCCATATAAATCCATACGAATGCCTGGGTGCTTATGGTTCATCTTTACCTCTGGGGTGCGGATCTTTGGGAGCCCAAACCAAAATGAGTTTCACCAAGGCTTCTCTAGACTGCTAAGTCTGACTTTATGTTGTTGTCCTGTAAATTTCCCCAAAGTTTTGCATAATCTCATAGTGTTTTAGCTCTTCTCTCAGGAGTTAATCAATGTCACATATGAAGAGATATTCCATATGCCAGTGTTTACTTCATGGCCTCAACTTCCCGCTTAGTTCTGGCCTGCAACTTCTTCACTTTTTTTATTGCTATTGTTAGATCTTTGACACCCTTGGATTGTTGTTCTCAGTATGATAGTTGGTCTGAATAGCAAATCCATCGCCACTCCCCCATGTTCTTTTGAATACCTCTCATGACATATTTAAGAACTACATATTTATTGAAAAGATAGTTGTACGTTCTCTCAGAAAGATGAATTTAAATGGAATACACGAACTGTCTTTTTGAGAACTTACATGGCATGTGGAGTGAATGATTGAACTTAAGAGATGAAATGATTCTGTTCTTTTTCTTCTATATGAAAAACTAATCAAAGCCTATATATCAATGAAAGTTCTTATAATGAACTTACATTAACATCTTTATTTATGAAATGTTTTCCTATTCTTTGTTAAGTGGAATGAAATATTTTTAAAAACAAATGGTACAACAACATACTTTATTTAACAATTGTGTAACACATGTTTCAGAGCTTTTATTGTTTTCCAGCCAAGTATAGATCCTGGTGAACTTCCTTTCGTATTGCTCCCCAACTCCATGGAATTTTCCTACTTTATTTAACTACATTTGTTATTTTTGTGTTCTTATTGTTCTCTGTGCATTAAAATGTACATAAATGCTATAGAGTTACATGTAAGAGTTTGTAGCTTTCCTTTGGCAATCACTATTATATATTTAAGATTATCAAAGACACATGTAAATCTAAGCTTATTCATTTTCTTGATGTATAAACTATGCTTCATGGGTAAAGGAATATTCATTTATTGATTTAATCTCTATTTACAATGTACAGGTTTTTATTCTTTAAAAATTATTTACTTATTTTTATATTCTCTTCACATACACTTAGGTTTCTTTAGAGGAAATACTTTAAAGAGAAATAACTGGGTTAGAGGCCATGACATTTCTAAATAATTGTTCAATTCTTCTATAAAATGATGATTCAAATTAATTTTCTATAGAACTTCTTTCATGACATCCAGGCCAGGATGTATATTGTCAAACTTTTGTTTTTCCCAATCTGACAAATATGGAATGTCATGTAGATGTAATCTCACAGGTTAGTAAAGGTGATGGGCATCTTTCATGTGCTTGTTTGCTATTGTGGATTCTCCTTCTGTAAATTGCCCCTTCATAACGTTTGTTCTTTTTTACTTAAAAGAATATTGCATTTCAGTTGTTCATTTTATATCCTGGATAGCGAGCTTTTACATGTTGCATATATCTTTTCCAATATCAGTCTGTAACTTATTATTGAAGTTTATTTATGGTTTTATCCTGTTATTTATTTATTTACTTACATATTTATTTATTTATTTAGCTTAAGAAGAATATTTAACTTTTATATAGCAAAATGTTATTTTTATGTACATTTTTATTATGTTATGTTAGTCACCATATAGTACATCATTAGTTTTTGATTCAATGTTCCATGATTTATTGTTTGTGTATAACAACCCATGCTCCATGAAATATGTGCCCTCCTGAATACTCATCACTGGGCTCAGCCAATCCCCCCCAACCTTCAGTTTGATTGCTGGAGTCCATAGTCTCTCATGGTCTGTCTCCCCCTCTGATTTCCTTCCCTTCATTTTCCCCGTCCTTCTCCTAATGTCCTCCCTGCTATTCCTTATGTTCCACAAATAAGTGAAACCATATGATAATTGTCTTTCTCTATTTGACTTATTTCACTTAGCCTAATCTCCTCCAGTCCCATCCATGTTGATGCAAATATCGGGTATTCATCCTCTCTGATGGCTGAGTGATATTCCATTGTATATATTGACCACATCTTCTTTATCCATTCATCTGTTGAAAGGCATCTTGGTTCCTTCAACAGTTTGGCTATTGTGGACGTTGCTGCTTTGAACATTGGGTGCATTTGCCTCTTCTTTTCACTATGTCTGTATCTTTGGGGTAAATACCCAATAGTGCAATTTCTGGGTCATAGGGTAGCTCTATTTTTAACTTTTTTTTTTTAAGATTTTATTTATTTATTTTTTCAGAGAGAGAGTGATCGAGCACAGACAGAGGCAGAGGGAGAAGCAGGCTCCCTGCCGAGCAAGGAGCCCGATGTGGGACTCGATCCCAGGCCGCTGGGATCATGACCTGAGCTAAAGGCAGCTGCTTAACCAACTGAGCCACCCAGGCGTCCCTATTTTTAACTTTTTGAGGAGCCTCCCCACTGTTTTCCAAAGTGGCTGAACCAACTTGTATTCCCAACAACAGTGTAAGAGGGTTACCCTGTCTCCACATTCTCTTCAACATTTTTTGTTTCCTTCCTTGGCCATTTTTGCTATTCTCACTGGTCTAAGGTGCTGTCTCAGTATGGTTTTTATTTGAATCTCCCTGATGGCTAATGATGTTGAGCCTTTTTTCCTGTGTCTATTAGCCATTCGGATGTCTTCTTTGGAGAAGTGTCTGTTCATGTCTTCTGCCCATTTTTGATTTGATTATTTGTTTTTTGGGTGTTGAGTTCGAGAAGTCCTTTATAGATCTTGGATACCAGCCCTTTATCTGTAGTGTCATTTGCAAATATCTTCTCCCATTCCATGGGTTGTCTCTTTGTTTTGTTGACTGTTTCCTTTGCTGTGCAGAAGCTTTTGATCTTGATGAAGTTCCAGAATGTTCATTTTCGCTTTTGTTTCCATTGTCTTTGGAGACATGTCTTAAAAGAAGTTGCTGTGGCTAGTGTAAAAAATGTTACTGCTTATGTTCTCCTCTAGGATTTTGATGGATTCCTGTCTCACACTGAGGTCTTCTGTCCATTTAGAGTTTATCTTTGTGTATGGTATAAGAGAATGGTCGAGTTTCAATCTTTTGTATAGAGCTGTCCAATTTTTCTAGCACCATTTATTGAAAAGACTGTCTTTTCTCCATTGGATTTTTTTTTTTCCTGTTTTGTCAAAGATTAGTTGACTATGGAGTTGAGGGTTGATATCTGGGCTCTCTCCATTGATCTGTATGTCTGTTTTTGTGCCAGTACTGTGCTGTCTTGGTGACCACTGCTTTGTAATATAGCTTGAAATCGGGCAACTTGATGCCTCCAGCTTTGTTTCTCTTTTTCAACATTTCTTGGGCAATTTGGAATCTTTTCTGATTCCATACAAATTTTAGGATTGTTTGTTCCAGCACTTTGAAAAATGCCAATGATATTTTGACTGAGATGGTGTTGTAAGTATAGATTGCTCTGGGCAGCATAGACATTTTAACAATGTTTATTCTTCTGATCCATGAGCATGGAATGTTTTTCCATCTTTTTGTGTCTTCTTCAATTTCCTTCTTAAGTATTCGGTAGTTTCTAAAGTATAGATCCCTTACCTCTTTGGTTAGGTTTATTCTGAGGTATCTTAAGATTTTTGGTGCTATTGTAAGTGGAATAGATTCTGTAATTTCTATTTCTACAGTTACATTGTTAGTGTATAAGAAAGCAATTGATTTTTGTGCATTGGTTTTGTATCCCGCCACATTGCTGAATTGCTGTATGAGTTCTAGTAATTTGGGGGTAGAGTCTTTTGGTTTTCCACATAAGTATCATGTCATCTGTGAAGAGAGAAAGTTTGACTTCTTTGCCAATTTAAATACATTTTATTTCTTTTTGTTGTCTGATTGCTGTTGCTAGAACTTATAGTACTATGTTGAACAATAGTGGCAAGAGTAGGCATCCTTTTCATGTTCCTGATCTTAAGAGAAAGGGTCTGAGCTTTTCCCTACTGAGAATGATATTTGCTGTGGGCTTCTCATAGATGGTTTTGTGAAATTGAGGACTATTCCTTCTGTCCCTATACTCTGAAGAGTTTCAGTCAGGAAAGGAGGCTATATTTTGTCAAATGTTTTTTCTGCATCAGTTGAAAGGACATGGGTTCTTATCTCTTCTCTCATTAATTTGTTCTATCACATTGATTGATTTTTGAAAATTAAACCACCTTTACATCCCAGAAATAAATCCCACCTGGTCATGATGGGTAATCCATTTAATGTACTGTTGGTTCCTATTAGCTAGGATTTCGTTGAGTATTTTGGCATCCATATTCATCAGGGATATTGATCTGAAATTCTCCTTTTTTTTTTTTAAAGATTTTATTTGTTTGACAGAGAGAGATCACAAGTAGGCAGAGAAACAGGCTGGTGGGGGGAGCAGGCTCCCTGCTGAGCAGAGCCCAATGTGGGGTTCGATTCCAGGACCCTGAGATTATGACCTGAGCCAGAGGCAGTGCCTTAACCCACTGAGTCACCCAGGCACCCTTGAAATTATCCTTTTTGTTGGGGTCTTTGACTGGTTTGGGGGATCAAGATAATGCTGGCCTCATAGAATGAGTTTGGAAGTTTTCCTTCTGTTTCTATTTTTTGAAACAGTTTCAGGAGGATAGGTATTATTTCTTCTTTGAATGTTTGGTAGAATTCCCCAGGGAATCCATCAGGTCTTGGACTCTTGTTTGTTGCAAGGCTTTTGATCACTGCTTCCTTCAATTCCTTCAATCTTATTACTGGTTGTTGGTCTATTCAGGTTTTCAATTTCTTCCTGTTTCAGTGTTGGAAGTATATAGGTTTCCAGGAAGGCATCTATTCCTTCCAGATTGCTTAATTTATTGGCATATAGTTGTTGATAATAATTTCTGATAATTGTTTCTATTTCCTTGGTGTTAGTCATGATCTCTTCCCTTTCATTCATAATTTTATTAATTTGGGTCATTTCTCTTTTCTTTTGGATAAGTCTGGCCAGTAATTTGTCAATCTTATTAATTCTTTCAGAAAACCACCTTCTAGTTATATTAATCTTCTTTATTGTATTTCTGTTTTCTAGTTAATTAATCTCTGTTCTAATCTTAATTATTACTCTTATAATGCATGGCTTAGGCTTTATTTGTTGTTCTTTCTCCAGTTCTTTAAAGTGTAAAGTTAATTTGTGTATTTCGGGTTTTTCTTTCTTTTTTTTTTTTTTTTTGAGCGAGGCTTGGATGCTATGTATTTCTGCCTTAGGACCGCCTTTGCAGTAGCCCATAGGTTTTGGACTGATGTGTTTTCAATCTCATTGGTTTCCATGAATTCTTCAAGTTCTTCTTTGATTTCCTGGTTGACCCAAACATTCTTAAGCAGGATGGTCTTTAGCTTCCAAGTGTTTGAATGTCTTTCAGATTTTTTCTTGTGATTAAGTTCTAGTTTCAAAGCATTGTGGTTTGAGGATATGCAGGGAAAATCTCAGTGTTTTGGTATCAGTTGAAACTTGATTTGTGACCCAGTATATGGTCTGTTCTGGAGAAAGCTCCATGTATATTTGACAAGAATGAGTATTCTGTTCTTTTAGTGTGGAATGTTCTGTATAGATCTATGAGGTCCATCTGGTCCAATGTGTCATTCAAAGCTCTTGCTTCTTTTTTGATTTTCTGCTTCAATGATCTGTCTATTGCTGCGAGTGGAGTTTTGAGGTCTCCTGCTATTAGCATATTATTATTAATATATCTCTTTATTTTGGTTAACAATTGGTTGAGGTAGTTGGCTGCTCCCATGTTGGGGGCATAGATATTTACATTGTTAGATCCTCTTGTTGGATAGACCCTTTAAGCATGATGTAGTATACTTCTGTATCTCTAACTATAGTCTTTAGCTTAAAATCTAATTTGTCTTATATGAGAATTGCTACCCCAACTTTCTTCTGAGGTCCATTGGCATGAAAAATGGTTCTCCATCCTGTCACTTTCAGTCTGGAGGCAACTTTAGGTTCAAAATGAGTCTCTTGTAGACAGCATGTGGATGTGCCATGTCTTTCCAAATTCTGTTTTTTTTTTTTTTGTTTTTTGATTTTTTTTCAGACAGAGATCACAAGTAGGCAGAGAGACAGGCAGAGAGAGAGGAGGAAGCAGGCTTCCTGCTTAGCAGAGAGCCCGATGCAGGGATCGATCCCAGGACCCTGGGATCATGACCTGAGCCGAAGGCAGAGGCTTTAACCCACTGAGCCACCCAGGTGCCCCCCAAATTCTGTTTTAAAAAATTATTTGTTTATTTTAAAGAGTGAGAGAGGGAGAGAGAGCTGGTGGGGAGGGGCAGTGAGAGAGGGAGAAAGGTTACTTCAAGCAGTCTCCCTGTCAAGTGAGGACCAATGTGGAACTCAATCTCATAATCATGAGATGAAATCAACTGACAAAGCCACCCAGCTGCCCTGATATAGCTAAACTTTATCACTGTTATTTCTTGGGTACTGTGTTTAAAAATTACTGTTCTCATCATACAGAAATCTTTTCCTAACACTCTGTGGTATTTTTTTTTCTCAAAGCGCACTGAATTTCTTTTTGAAAATTGCATTGAGGGGCACCTGGGTGGCTCAATGGGTTAAAGCCTCTGCTTGCAGGTTAGGTCATGATCCCAGAGTCGTGGGATCAAACCCCACATCAGGCTTTCTGCTCAGTGGGGAGCCTGCTTCCTCCTCTCTCTCTGCCTGCTTCTCTGCCTGCTTGTGATCTGTGTCTGTCAAATAAATAAATAAAGTCTTTTTAAAAATTGCATTGAGATATTCTTCCTTCTTCCATTTGAAATATATTGTGTTTATGGTTCTTTGAACATTTGAATACTATTTGGAGTTTAATTTTCCATATGGAAAGCCAATCATTCCAGCACCATATATTGAATAGTTCATATTTTCTTCTCTGATTATGAATGTTACCTCTGTATTAACAGTTTCTATATGTTCATGTGCACATATGTCTATGTGTTTGTATGTCTTTTCACTCTCCGTTATTTGTTCTATTTCTTTACAGTACATATAATGACAATATTATATAATGACTGTTGGTAGCTTGTAGGTTAAATCTATCTTTTACTCTAGAAAATTTTCTTTGCTATTCTTTTCCGTATACTTTTTAATCTGAGCATTTGAAAGATTTTTTTTATTGTGGAAGTAAAACAGAGATTCAGAAAAACAAAAACAGAACAATTGGATAGCTGAATGAGTCATTAAAAGGCCTGGTAAGTACTACTAAGTTCAGGAAATAGGTTTTCCTAAACCCCAAGACACCTCTGTGTATCCTTTCCCTATTACAATCCTCTCTTTCCTCCCCAAAATATCAATTGCCCTGATTTTCACAATAATCATTTTTTGGGGGGAGGGGGTGTTTGGTTTTATCACTGTGTCACTCAATTTCTAGACACTATAATTTAGTCTTGCCTAAATTTGAGATGTCTTTAGGTTTCCTATTAAATTACATGTTTTGCCAGCATCCTTTATTTTACCATAATTTATTTGTTGAAGAATCTGAGTGTTGCACCTGTAGAATTTCTCATGAATTGGAAGATGGACTCAGGAGCTGGATCAGACTTAAGTTTAATCCATTTGACACAACTCTAAGTAATATTGTGTTCTTTTATCAGGAAGCATGTAATGTCTCATTGTGTCTCTTTTTGAGATATAAGTAACTGTTGATGCTCAAAGCCTAGACACATTAATTTATTGGAGTGTGCAAAATGATATTATTCTATGTCTATTCTTTCTTTTTTTTACTTATGATTGAAGTACTCTTTAAGATATTTATTCTCACCTACTATTTAGTTACCCAGATATATAGTTAGATAGGAAAGGCAGTATATGTTTCTTTCTCTTTATTTAAAGGTTTTTAAGACAGTGAATAGCTTTCATATCATTCTGCAAAGAGGATCAATTACTTTTATTTATTTTTTTAAAAGATTTTATTCATTTATTTGACAGACATAGAACACAAGTAGGCAGAGAGGCAGGCAGAGAGAGAGAGAGAGAGGGAGAAGCAGGTTCTGCACTGAGCACAGAGCCCGATGCGGGGCTCGATCCCAGGACTCCGGGATCATGACCTGAGCCAAAGGCAGAGGCTTTAACCCACTAAGCCACCCAGGCGCTCCAATTACTTTTATTTTTTAATATCATAATGAACCCATAGACTAACACATATTTGATAGATTTTAATTTATTATAATTATTAGTTTTTGAAAAGTTCAAATTGTGCCATTTTTTCCCATATGAATCTCATAAAAGTGAATTTCTGATTGCTTTCATACGAACTTAATAATTTCTAATAGCTTTTTTACTATTTGGTATGATAAAATTTTTATACAATTTATCTTTTACATTTTCTTATCTAAGTTCCTGGTCGCCTTTAGTAGGAAATTGTATTTTAAGAGCATAGCCTGGATTTAAGGAATGTCTTTGCTAGGCTGGTTGTTCTTTTTTTTTTTTTTAAGTTTTTATTTATTTATGAGAGAGAGAGAGAGAATGAGCAAAAGAGAGGAACAGAGGGAGAGGGACAAGCAGACTCCCTACCGAGCTTTGAGGTCCACATCAGACTTGATCCTGGGACTCCAGGACCATGACTGGAGCCAAAGACAAATGTTCAACTGACTGAGCCACCCAGGTGCCCTTGTTCTTTCTAGGTTTCTTTAGTGGACAGAACTAGAAACATTAATACATCATATTTTAGAGATAAAATATTTATGAGTTCTTACTGATACTTCCAAGTCAGAATCAGAATTACAGGGCTATTTATGGACCCTCTTCTGTATTAGATCTGTACTTTCTTCTACATTGAGAATCCTGATTCTCAAGAACTGAGGAGGATAATTTAATTAGAGTATCCTATAATCACTAATTTACTTTAATCCACAACCTATGACAGTCTCAAACTAGTAATGCTAACACTACCAATGAAATTACTGATTCATTTTTAATGTTCTCATTCTTTACCCACATTTTTTTATAGTTATACTTCATCTACATTCTCTGAGCATATAGCCATTTCTTACTGTTCTCTCTTTTGTTTCACACTTATTTAGGCTTAGTTGTAACTAGTCATTGTATATTTAATACTCATGATCAGGTCTTAATGATTTTCTGGACATTTTGGTTTTCTGAGGCTTTTTCCCTACAGCATTCCTCAGGGAGTTTTCATAAAACTAATACTGTTTTTGCACCCTAGTAAGAGGTTGTCTGTGGCTTTTATATTCCAAAGTCAATTTTGCAAGATGTAGAATATTTGGCTCACTTTTCCGTTTCTTGGTATCTTAAATATTGTGCATTTTCCCCATGTAAGGTGTCCCTGTATTAAAATCTAATCTAATTTTATTTCCTTTGTAAATTATGTGCCCAATGATTTTTTTCTACTGCTTGAAAATCCAGTGATGTGAGGAGGAGTCAAGATGGCGGAGAAGTAGCAGGCTGAGACTACCTCAGCTAGCAGGAGATCAGCTAGAGAGCTTATCTAAAGATTGCAAACACCTGCAAATCCATCGGCAGATCGAAGAGAAGAAGAACAGCAATTCTAGAAACAGAAAAACAACCACTTTCTGAAAGGTAGGACTGGCGGAGAAGTGAATCCAAAGCGACGGGAAGAGAGACCCCGGGGGGGAGGGGCCGGCTCCCGGCAAGCGGCGGAGCAACGGAGCACAAAATCAGGACTTTTAAAAGTCTGTTCCGCTGAGGGACATCGCTCCGGAGGCTAAACCGGGGCGAAGCCCACACGGGGTCGGCGTGACCTCAGGTCCCGCGGGGTCACAGAAGGATCGGGGGTGTCTGAGTGTCGCAGAGCTTGCGGTTATTGGAACGGGAAAGCCGGCTGCAGAGACAGAGCCGACAGTAAGCTCGCAGCTCGGAGTTGCCTTGAACCGGTCGCAAGCTTGGTGAGCTCGGAGCGCGGCCGGAGGTTAGGCAGACGCGAGTTACCAGGAGCAGTTCGCTGAGGGTGCACAGGGGAGCGGGGCCCTGGGCTCTTGGCTCCTCCGGGCCGGAGACCAGGAGGCCGCCATTTGTATTCCCGTCCTCCGGAACTCTACGGAAAGCGCTCAGGGAACAAAAGCTCCTGAAAGCAAAGCCGAGCAGATCACTCAGCCCCGGCCCCTGGTAAGGGCGGTGTAATTCCGCCTGGGGCAAAGACACTTGAGAATCACTACACCAGGCCCCTCCCCCAGAAGATCAACAAGAAATCCAGGCAAGACCAAGTTCACCTACCAAGGAGTGCAGTTTCAATACCAAGGAGAGAGCAGCAGAATTCCAGAGGAGGAGAAAACAAACCACGGAACTCATGGCTTTCTGCCGGTGATTTTTTAGTTTTGCAGTTAATTTATTTTTTTTTCTTTTTCATTTTTTTTCTCTTCTTCTGCTAAAATTTTTTATAATTTTACCCTTTTCTTTTTTAACGTTTTTTTAACTAGATTATCTAATATATATATATTTTGCTTTTTTATACTTTTCTTTATTCATTTTCTTTTTTTAATTCTTTTTTTTTCTTTCTTTCTTTTTGAACCTCTTTTTATCCCCAAATCAGAAGAGATCCTAATCTCTTCAATCTTTTTTTTCTTAACTCTTTTTTAAATTCTTGATTGAATTTTTAATTCAATCTCTTTTTTTAAATTCTTTTTTTCTTTTTTTCTTTCTTTCTTTTTGAACCTCTTTTTATCCCCAAATCAGAAGAGATCCCAAACAGAAGAGATTGGGAGATCCCAATCAGAAGAGATTGGGAGATCCCAATCAAAGGAGATCCCAATCAGAGGAGATCCCTCACCCAATCGTGAGGGGCGAGAAATCCCCCCACATGATTTGGGATCTCTTCTGATTTGGTTAAAGCATATTTTCCTGGGATTGTTGCCACCCTTTTAGTATTTTACTTGCTCCCTCATATACTCTTAGCTGGACAAAATGACGAGGCGGAAAAATTCACAACAAAAAAAAGAACAAGAGGCAGTACCGAAGGCTAGGGACCTAATCAATACAGACATTGGTAATATGTCAGATCTAGAGTTCAAAATGACAATTCTCAAGGTTATAGCCGGGCTTGAAAAAGGCATGGAAGATATTAGAGAAACCCTCTCCAGAGATATAAAAGCACTTTCTGGAGAAATAAAAGAACTAAAATCTAACCAAGTTGAAATCAAAAAGGCTATTAATGAAGTTCAATCAAAAATGGAGGCTCTCACTGCTAGGATAAATGAGGCAGAAGAAAGAATTAGCGATATAGAAGACCAAATGACAGAGAATAAAGAAGCTGAGCAAAAGAGGGACAAACAGCTACTGGACCATGAGGGGAGAATTCGAGAGATAAGTGACACCATAAGACGAAACAACATTAGAATAATTGGGATTCCAGAAGAAGAAGAAAGAGAGAGGGGAGCAGAAGGTATACTGGAGAGAATTATTGGGGAGAATTTCCCCAATATGGCAAAGGGAACGAGCATCAAAATTCAGGAGGTTCAGAGAACGCCCCTCAAAATCAATAAGAATAGGCCCACACCCCGTCACCTAATAGTAAAACTTACAAGCCTTAGTGACAAAGAGAAAATCTTGAAAGCAGCCCGGGAAAAGAAGTCTGTAACATACAATGGTAAAAGTATTAGATTGGCAGCTGACTTATCCACAGAAACCTGGCAGGCCAGAAAGAGCTGGCATGACATTTTCAGAGCACTAAACGAGAAAAACATGCAGCCAAGAATACTATATCCAGCTAGGCTATCATTGAAAATAGAAGGAGAGATTAAAAGCTTCCAGGACAAACAAAAACTGAAAGAATTTGCAAACACCAAACCAGCTCTACAGGAAATACTGAAAGGGGTCCTCTAAGCAAAGAGAGAGCCTACAAGTGGTAGATCAGAAAGGAACAGAGACAATATACAGTAACAGTCACCTTACAGGCAATACAATGGCACTAAAATCATATCTCTCAATAGTTACCCTGAATGTTAATGGGCTAAATGCCCCAATCAAAAGACACAGGGTATCAGAATGGATAAAAAAACAAAACCCATCTATATGTTGCCTCCAAGAAACTCATTTTAAACCCGAAGACACCTCCAGACTTAAAGTGAGGGGGTGGAAAAGAATTTACCATGCTAATGGACATCAGAAAAAAGCAGGAGTGGCAATCCTTATATCAGATCAATTAGATTTTAAGCCAAAGACTATAATAAGAGATGAGGAAGGACACTATATCATACTCAAAGGGTCTGTCCAACAAGAAGATCTAACAATTTTAAATATCTATGCCCCCAACGTGGGCGCAGGCAACTATATAAACCAATTAATAACAAAATCAAAGAAACACATCAACAATAATACAATAATAGTAGGGGACTTTAACACTCCCCTCACTGAAATGGACAGATCATCCAAGCAAAAGATCAACAGGGAAATAAAGGCCTTAAATGATACACTGGATGAGATGGACATCACAGATATATTCAGAACATTTCATCCCAAAGCAACAGAATACACATTCTTCTCTAGTGCACATGGAACATTCTCCAGAATAGATCACATCCTCGGTCCTAAATCAGGACTCAACCGGTATCAAAAGATTGGGATCATTCCCTGCATATTTTCAGACCACAATGCTCTGAAGCTAGAACTCAACCACAAGAGGAAGTTTGGAAAGAACACAAATACATGGAGACTAAACAGCATCCTTCTAAAGAATGAATGGGTCAACCGGGAAATTAAAGAAGAATTGAAAAAAATCATGGAAACAAATGATAATGAAAATACAACGGTTCAAAATCTGTGGGACACAACAAAGGCAGTCCTGAGAGGAAAATATATAGCGGTACAAGCTTTTCTCAAGAAACAAGAAAGGTCTCAGGTACACAACCTAACCCTACACCTAAAGGAGCTGGAGAAAGAACAAGAAAGAAACCCTAAGCCCAGCAGGAGAAGAGAAATCATAAAGATCAGAGCAGAAATCAATGAAATAGAAACCAAAAAAACAATAGAACAAATCAACCAAACTAGGAGCTGGTTCTTTGAAAGAATTAATAAAATTGATAAACCCTTGGCCAGACTTATCAAAAAGAAAAGAGAAAGGGCCCAAATAAATAAAATCATGAATGAAAGAGGAGAGATCACAACTAACACCAAAGAAATACAAACTATTATAAGAACATACTATGAGCAACTCTACGCCAACAAATTTGACAATCTGGAAGAAATGGATGCATTCCTAGAAACATATAAACTACCAAAATTGAACCAGGAAGAAATAGAAAGCCTGAACAGACCCATAACCAGTAAGGAGATTGAAACAGTCATTAAAAATCTCCAAACAAACAAAAGCCCAGGGCCAGATGGCTTCCCGGGGGAATTCTACCAAACATTTAAAGAAGAACTAATTCCTATTCTCCTGAAACTGTTCCAAAAAATAGAAATGGAAGGAAAACTCCCAAACTCATTTTATGAGGCCAGCATCACCTTGATCCCCAAACCAGACAAGGATCCCATCAAAAAAGAGAGCTATAGACCAATATCCTTGATGAACACAGATGCGAAAATTCTCACCAAAATACTAGCCAATAGGATTCAACAGTACATTAAAAGGATTATTCACCACGACCAAGTGGGATTTATCCCAGGGCTGCAAGGTTGGTTCAACATCCGCAAATCAGTCAATGTGATACAACACATCAATAAAAGAAAGAACAAGAACCATATGATACTCTCAATAGATGCTGAAAAAGCATTTGACAAAGTACAGCATCCCTTCCTGATCAAAACCCTTCAAAGTGTAGGGATAGAGGGCACATACCTCAATATCATCAAAGCCATCTATGAAAAACCCACTGCAAATATCATTCTCAATGGAGAAAAACTGAAAGCTTTTCCACTAAGGTCAGGAACACGGCAGGGATTTCCATTATCACCACTGCTATTCAACATAGTACTAGAAGTCCTAGCCTCAGCAATCAGACAACAAAAGGAAATTAAAGGCATCCAAATCGGCAAAGAAGAAGTCAAATTATCACTCTTCGCGGATGATATGATACTCTATGTGGAAAACCCAAAAGACTCCACTCCAAAACTGCTAGAACTTATACAGGAATTCAGTAAAGTGTCAGGATATAAGATCAATGCACAGAAATCAGTTGCATTTCTCTACACCAACAACAAGACAGAAGAAAGAGAAATTAAGGAGTCAATCCCATTTACAATTGCACCCCAAACCATAAGATACCTAGGAATAAACCTAACCAAAGAGGCTAAGAATCTATACTCAGAAAACTATAAAGTACTCATGAAAGAAATTGAGGAAGACACAAAGAAATGGAAAAATGTTCCATGCTCCTGGATTGGAAGAATAAATATTGTGAAAATGTCTATGTTACCTAGAGCAATCTACACATTTAATGCAATTCCTATCAAAGTACCATCCATCTTCTTCAAAGAAATGGAACAAATAATTTTAAAATTTATATGGAACCAGAAAAGACCTCGAATAGCCAAAGGGATATTGAAAAACAAAGCCAAAGTTGGTGGCATCACAATTCCGGACTTCAAGCTTTATTACAAAGCTGTCATCATCAAGACAGCATGGTACTGGCACAAAAACAGACACATAGACCAATGGAATAGAATAGAGAGCCCAGAAATAGACCCTCAACTCTATGGTCAACTAATCTTCGACAAAGCAGGAAAGAATGTCCAATGGAAAAAAGACAGCCTCTTCAATAAATGGTGTTGGGAAAATTGGACAGCCACGTGCAGAAAAATGAAATTGGACCATTTCCTTACACCACACACAAAAATAGATTCAAAATGGATTAAGGACCTCAATGTGAGAAAGGAATCCATCAAAATCCTTGAGGAGAACACAGGCAGCAACCTCTTCGACCTCAGCCGCAGCAACATCTTCCTAGGAACATCGCCAAAGGCAAGGGAAGCAAGGGCAAAAATGAACTTTTGGGATTTCATCAAAATCAAAAGCTTTTGCACAGCAAAGGAAACAGTTAACAAAACCAAAAGACAACTGACAGAATGGGAGAAGATATTTGCAAACGACATATCAGATAAAGGACTAGTGTCCAAAATCTATAAAGAACTTAACAAACTCAACACCCAAAGAACAAATAATCCAATCAAGAAATGGGCAGAGGACATGAACAGACGTTTCTGCAAAGAAGACATCCAGATGGCCAACAGACACATGAAAAAGTGCTCCATATCACTCGGCATCAGGGAAATACAAATCAAAACCACAATGAGATATCACCTCACACCAGTCAGAATGGCTAAAATCAACAAGTCAGGAAATGACAGATGCTGGCGAGGATGCGGAGAAAGGGGAACCCTCCTACACTGTTGGTGGGAATGCAAGCTGGTGCAACCACTCTGGAAAACAGCATGGAGGTTCCTCAAAATGTTGAAAATAGAACTGCCCTATGACCCAGCAATTGCACTACTGGGAATTTACCCTAAAGATACAAACGTAGTGATCCAAAGGGGCACGTGCACCCGAATGTTTATAGCAGCAATGTCCACAATAGCCAAACTATGGAAAGAACCTAGATGTCCATCAACAGATGAATGGATCAAGAAGATGTGGTATATATACACAATGGAATACTATGCAGCCATCAAAAGAAACGAAATCTTGCCATTTGCGACAACATGGATGGAACTAGAGCGTATCATGCTTAGCGAAATAAGTCAAGCGGAGAAAGACAACTATCATATGATCTCCCTGATATGAGGGAGTGGTGATGCAACATGGGGGCTTAAGTGGGTAGGAGAAGAATCCATGAAACAAGATGGGATAGGGAGGGAGAGAAACCATAAGTGACTCTTAATCTCACGAAACAAACTGTGGGTTGCTGGGGGGAGGGGGGTTGGGAGAAGGGGGTTAGGGTTATGGACATTGGGGAGGGTATGTGCTTTTGGGTGAATTGGAAGGGGAGATGAACCATGAGAGACTATGGACTCTGAAAAACAATCTGAGGGGTTTGAAGTGGCGGGGGGGGTGGGAAGTTGGGGTACCAGGTGGTGGGTATTATAGAGGGCACAGCTTGCATGGAGCACTGGGTGTGGTGAAAAAATAATGAATACTGTTTTTCTGAAAATAAATAAATTGGAAAAAAAAAAAAAAAAGAAAATCCAGTGATGTTACTGGATTATATCTTTGTAGTAGCTATAATAGGTCAGTATTTTCATATTTGCTGTATGCTATGTCATATGTAACTTCAAATTTTTATTTTCAGCTAAGTTTTCTGAGGAACAGTTTTTTTCTAATGTTTTAAAATTATTATTATTTTTATTATGTTAGTCACCATACAGTATGTTTAAAAAAAGGGCCATATGCTCCCCAATGTTCATAGCAGCAATGTCCACAGTAGCCAAAATGAGAATCAGTTTTTAGTATTTGTTTTGCTTCTTTGATTTGGTTTTCTTCTTTGTTTTGGTTTTCTTCTTTAGAGATTCCCATTATCTATATACAAGATTATCTTTGCCTGTTGCCAGTATTTGTCACTTTTTTTCGAGTAATTTTTTCCTTGTTTCTCTTTGATTTATAAAACTTTCCTCCTTTCCCCTGTTTATTTCTCTTTTAGTTTGGGTTTCATTTCTGAAATCTAATTTTTAAATTATTTTTCTATGTTCTGTGACCTCATCTTGGAATTCTTATAGTTCTAACTTATGTTTTTTTTTGTGTGTCCTATGTCATTTTATTATTTTTTTACTCTGAAATAGATGATAGTTTTTATCAGTTCTGTGGGCATCTCTTTCTGACATCTTTTCATTGCATGTTGAGGTGTTATTCTTCTCTTTATTCTATTTTATCTTACATCACCTTTCTCTAGAATTTAATCTTAATACTTATCTGTTGTCAATTGTTATATGAAATTCTTTTTCATGTACTTGTAATAGGATACATGGTTCACGGTAACTATTTCTAACACAGAGATTGTTTTGAGCT
The DNA here is from genome assembly GCF_020171115.1 of Neogale vison. Lineage (NCBI taxonomy): Eukaryota > Metazoa > Chordata > Mammalia > Carnivora > Mustelidae > Neogale > Neogale vison. The sequence goes on along the minus strand of NC_058094.1, from coordinate 157,746,396 downwards.
CTGGCTTTCTTTTGATAATGTTCATATTTTTTGTAACACGTTTATAGTTATATTCCTTGATTTTTTTTTAGCTCTTGGCATTTTCTATACCATCCCTTTCAGTACCCCAACCCCTTCCACATACATTCTTAGGTTTTGTCATCCACCTCTCTGTGTAGTTATAATTTTGATTAATTCAGTATTCAGTACTTACATTATGATTACTATAAAAACTCTATCACAGCTGAGCCATAAGTTAGAGTATAATTTCTTTTCCTTTGATGTACATTCCTTGTTTTCCCTGAATTGGTATTTGTCTTTTTTTTTTTTCTCTGCACTTGCTTTGCTCTCTCTCTACCCCAATCCTCCCTAGTTGTCTACTTTTCTTCTCAGTATATTAAAAACGTATCAGATATTCTGTCAATTTTGTCTCCTCATGCCATTCCCCTAGAGCTCTCTGATCTGCATCCATCTGTACTATTTGCTAAATTGACTGCACACACCTGTCTTCCTCAGAGCTCTCCCCACCATTTGTATTAGTTTCTTAGGGATGCTGTAATAAAGCACTGCAAATTTGGTGCTTTAAAAAAACAGAAATTTTTTCCTTCACAGTTCTGCAGGCTAGAAGTACAAAATCAGCATGTTAACAGGGTTGTTTTTTTCTGGGGTCTCTGAGGGAGAATCTGTTCCATGCCTCTCTCCTTGTTTCTAGTGGATGTGAGCAATGTTGGCATATCTTTGTACATATTCTGTGTATCTTTATGTGTTCAACTTTCCCTTTTATAATAGGGGCATTAGTCATATTATTAGGAAGGATGCACACTTCCTAACGTATGCTCTTTCAGAAGCTTATTAGGCCCATCTTAATCCAGTATGACTTCATGTTAACTTGATTATACCCCACAAAAGACTCTATTTACAAATAAGGTCACATTTTCAGATTTTGGTGGTTAGGACTTCAATATATGTTTTTAAGGGGCACAGTTCAACCCGTAACACCCATCTCAGGATGTCCTTTTCACTCTTTCTTTTTTTTTTAAAAGATTTTGTTTATTTATTTGACAGAGAGAGATTACAAGTAGGCAGAGAGGCAGGCAGAGAGAGAGAGGAGGAAGCAGGCTCCCTGCCGAGCAGAGAGCCCGATGCGGGACTCGATGCCAGGACCCTGAGATCATGACCTGAGCCGAAGGCAGCGGCTTAACCCACTGAGCCACCCAGGCGCCCCTTTTTCACTCTTTCTTGAAGTGAAGGCCCTGTTTCAACTATCTCATGTCTTCTTCCCTTTACTTTTGTGGATTACATCTTCTACTAGTTGCCTAAGAAAGGGAGCAACAGAAGTTTTCATTTTTCATGTTTAAAAGATTACTTATCATCAAAAGAAATGAAATCTTGCCATTTGCGACAACATGGATGGAACTAGAGCGTATCATGCTTAGCAAAATAAGTCAAGCGGAGAAAGACAACTATCATATGATCTCCCTGATATGAGGAAGTGGTGATGCAACATGGGGGCTTAAGTGGGTAGGAGAAGAATAAATGAAACAAGATGGGATAGGGAGGGAGACAAACCATAAGTGACTCTTAATCTCACAAAACAAACTGTGGGTTGCTAGGGGGAGGGGGGTTGGGAGAAGGGGGGTGGGGTTATGGACCTTGGGGAGGGTATGTGCTATGGTGAGTGCTGTGAAGTGTGTAAACCTGGCGATTTGCAGACCTGTAAAAAAAAAAATTAAAAAAAAAAAAGATCACTTATATCTTAAAGTATCTTTATTCTTCTACTTGAATAACCATTTATTTGTTATGGTATTCTGGGTTGAAAATCATTTTTCCTTAGAATTTGGAAGCATGTCTTTATTGCCTTCAAGGTTTTAATATTGCCCTGAAAAATTCAAGGCTGGGATGCCTGGGTGGTTCAGTCCGTTAAGGATCGCTTTCAGTTCGGGTCATGATCCCAGGGTCCTGGGATCGAGATCCACATCGGGCTCCTTGCTTGGTGGGGAGCCTGCTGCTTTTTCTGCCTGCTTCTCCCCTTGCTTGTGCTCTCTCTCTCTGATCAAATACATAAATAAAGTCTTAAAAAAAAAGAAAGAAAGAAAAATTCAAGGCCATTCTGACTCTTGATCTTTTGTATGGGAACTGTTCTATCTTTCCTCTGGACACATTTAGTTTCCTCTCTTTATATATAGTGTTCAGAAAATTACATGGCACTATGTCCTAATTTGTGTGTCTGTTTTCATCTGTTGTACTAGGAGGTTGATGGCCCTTTCAAAACAGAAAATTACTTCTTTTATTTTTTAATTCTGAGAAATTTTCCTGAATTATTTCTTTAATTCTCACTCCACCCCTTTTTTCCTATTCTTTCTCTCTAGAACCCCTATTTTTTTAATGTTAACTTTCTGGGCCAAACTTTTAGTATTCTGTTTTCTCTGCTACATTTCATCTCTTTGTCTCTTCACTTTCTTCCATTTTTTTCTTCTGTCAAGTTTTTAATTTCTGCTAACATATCTTAATTTTTACAGAAAGCTTTCTTATTTTCTATTCCTCTAATTTTTAAGAAGCATCCTGGCCTTCTCATTCATTTATTCATTCATTTTTTTCATTCAGCAAATATTTATTGAGTGCCTACTATATACCAGGTACATTTTATTTAAAAAATTATTGTGTACTCATAATGCATAAATAAGCAAGGCAAAGATATTGTCCTTTTATAATGGGGCTTGTGTTTTAGCAAGGAAATGAAGACAATAACCAATCAAGATAATTAATGACTATATTATGTAGTATGTTAGATGGCAGTAAGTTCTGTGAAATAAAGTTAAGGAGGGTAGAATAAATTGAGATTGCCCGAAGAGTGGTGGGTGGTAGTTTGAAATGGCATAATCCAAGTCAGCCTTATTGAAAAGATGACATTTTCAATAAGGATAGAGTTGAAGGAATGAATTACATGTGTATATGTGGGGAGAGCATTCTAAGCAGACTGAATGGCCAGAACAAAGCCTCCCTGTGGGAATATGCTCTTCAGAAAGCAGCAGGAAGCCAGTGTGGCTGCAGAAGAGTAAGGAGGAGAGAGTTCAGAGAGAAGGGAGGCTTTGTAGGCTGTTGTAAAATTTTTGACTTTTACTATGAATGAGATAGGTAAGTTTTAAGCAAAGTAGTGACATGATTCAAGGTTTTATTGGAGTGGGATCATACTGGTTATCAGGTTAAAAAGATTGTGTGGAGTGGACAAGTGTAGAAACAGATGGATCTCTTTGAAGATATTTTTTTATATATATGAAATAACACACCCAGTTGGAATTAGCCTTGAATATGACAGAATACATTTCATTCACACATCTTTATGGCTTGTTTTATTAATTAATCAGAATGGTCTTGAGCTTGTATGAGATAATTAAGTACATAGATACTGCTGGATTTATCAAGGAATTCATCATAGTGAATGGTGTTATGTCATATTCCTATGTTTTTAAGCAGAATATTTTAACATCTCAGGAAGAATTTTGCATTTCTGAAATTATGATGCAAGTTAGTTATAAATGTTATTAGATGAACAAATTCCATCTGATTATTGGATTATGGACCTAAGTATAGGTTTTATTTTTACTTTTTATTTTATTTTATCTAAAATCAATTAACGTATAGCGTATTATTAGTTCCAGAGGTAGAATTTAGTGATTTATCAGTTGCATATAACACCCAGTGCTCATTACAGCAAATGCCCTCCTTAATGCCCATCACCCAGTTACCCCATCCCTCTCCACCCCCGCCACCCAGCAACCCTCAGTTTGTTCACTATAGTTAAAGAGTCTCTTATGGTTTGCCTTCCTGTCTGATTTTGTCTTATTTTATTTTTCCCTCCCTTCTCCTATGTTCATCCATTCTGTTTCTTAAATTCCTCATATGAGTAAAATCGTATGATAATTGTCTCTCTCTGACTATTTCACTTAGCGTAATACCCTCTAGTTCCATCCACATCATTGCAAATGGTAAGATTTCAGTGTTTTGATGGCTGAGTAATAGTCCATTGTAAAAATATATACCACATCTTTATTCATTCATCTGTCGATGGACATCTATCTCTTTCTGTGTTTTGGCTATTGTGGGTGTTTCTACTATAAACATTGGGAAGCAGGTGTCCCTTCAAATCACTATGTTTGTATTCTTTGGATAAATAAATAGTAGTGTAATTGCTGGGCTATTGGGTAGCTCTATTTTTAAGTTTTGGCAGGTTATAAAATCAATGCACAGAAGTCAGTTGCCTTTTTATACTCTAACAAGGAGAAACAGAAAGAGAAGTTAAATAATTGATCCCATTTACAATTGCACCAAAAACCATACCTAGGAATAAACCCAACTAAAGAGGTAAAAGATCTGTACTCTGAAAACTATAGAACACTTAGGAAAGAAATTGAGGAAGTTCTAGTGAAATGGAAAAAACATTCTATGCTCATAGATTGGAAGCACAAATATTGTTAAAACGTCCATAATACCCAAATCAATCTACAAATTAAATGCAATCTCTATCAAAATACCATCAACATTCTTCATAGAGCTGGAACAAATAATCCTAAAATTTGTATGGAACCAGAAAAGACCCTGAATTGCCAGAGGAATGTCAAAAAAAGAAAATCACAATTCTGGACTTTAAGCTCTATTACAAAGCTGTGATCATCAAAACAGTATGGTGCTGGAACAAAAACAGACACATTGATCAGTGGAATAGAATAGAGAACCCAGAAATGGACCCACAACTGTATGGCTAACTAATCTTCGACTAAGCAGGAAAGACTATGCAATGGAAAAAAATATAGTCTCTTCAACAAATGGTGCCTAATTACAGTTTTTAAAGCTCATCTTCCTGCATAAACATGAGTTCTTCCTCATTTCATTTACTTTTTGTTTGGGTCTCTGTCTTCTGCATTAGAGGTTTTCCACAGGTATTTGTGCTGACTGAAAGCTCTGTATACTTGGGAGACATTGGGAGACTGTGGGTGAACAGTAGGGTATCTTGTTGGCTATGTAATTGGGCAATCTCTTGAGGTCTACTCTTGATCTGGTTGGATTTAGTGGGAAGCAGTTCCCATTTGCCTGCCCAGAACACGTACACTTGACTGCCAGTGTTCAGGGAGCTGAATTAGAGAATAGAGTGGGGACTCTGAATCTCCTTGATTTTATAAATGGTAACTGTACCTTCAACCATTCTTGGCACTCCAAATCCATGATGCTCTTTTTGGCTCTCCCAGAAAGTGGAGCTCCATTCTGCTAGAGGAGGGGAGTGCTGGTTATTCAGATGAGGCATCCTGGGACCTAATTACATCTTAAACTTTAAACTATTCCTTTTTTTTTTTTTTTAATAGCTCCAGTTTTACCTCTACTTCCACTCAGTGTTGCATTTTTGAGGGGTGTACCATACAAAATGTGTTACCTATCAACTTCCCATAATATTCGTTGAGGATGTTGCTTTCCCATGTGTACTAACTCACTTAGCACTTATACTTAAATTTTGTTGGTATAGTCTCGTTCCCCATTTTGTTTGTTTTTATGTTACAGTCCCTTTAAATAGATTACTTATGTCATTATTTTCACTTAAGAGAAAGTGGAGTTAAATGTGTATGTCCAATTTGCCATATTTACCCGGTTTACCTCCTTTACTTTTTTCAAGATATGTTGGCATATAATCCCATAATTTTGTGAGGTATCCTTCTCACTTTTAGGCAAGTGTCTCTGTCAGTCAACAAGTGGGAAAACAGAGGCATAGACAATCCAACAGAATTTTCCGGTATCACAGGGCTTGACAATGATAAAACTGGATAAGAATGAGGAGTTTTCGACCTTTAGAGACTGATTTTCTACTTTTCCACACTGGTTGCAAACCAGGTAACTACTGGGCAAGGAAACAACAAAGAACATATTTAGATTGTCATTCTTTTGTTACATTGTGCTGATATCAACTATATTACTCCCAGACATCTGCCCATGTATCCACTGCATCAAAACAGCTTGAGGTATTTACTAAATCTCTATGATCCCAGATATCGCAACAGACTTACTATGTCAGAATCCTAGAGGAGGGCCTACAATATTGGTTTTACTTTATGTTTTCCGGGTGCTGAAGTGAGGGAAGATTTGGAACCCACAGAACTAGACTTCCTTAAAAAATGACACATATGGCTTTCTGTGAACTTGTTTCTCTGTGCTTTCTTTCTCCTTTAATTCTATTGTCAAATGGAAGGTAGAAAATGTTTCTAGTGTGTGAATTTAGCTTGTCTTCTGCATCTACCTATTAAGTCTCACAATAGCAATGGGTATTCGGGTGTAATATTCTTTTTTTAATTTTAATTTTAAATTTTTTTTTTTTTTTTTAGAGAAAGAGTGTACGTGTGAGAGCTAGGGGGAGGGCTAGAGGGAGAGGGAGAGAGAGAATCTTTTTTTTTTTTTTTTTAGATTTTTATTTTATTTATTTGACAGAGAGAGATCACAAGTAGGCAGAGAGGCAGGTAGAGAGAGAGGAAGGGAAGCAGGCTCCCTGCTGAGCAGAGAGCCTGATGTGGGGCTCGATCCCAGGACCCTGGAATCATGACCTGAGCCAAAGGCAGAGGCTTTATCTCACTGAGCCACCCAGGCGCCCTATCTTGTTATGTTAATGATAGGACTTTGGGACTGCAGGTAAAGACTGGAATGAGTTTCCTGTAGAACCAACCATGTGATGAGTGGGTTGGAACTTTCAGTCCTACCCCCTGACTTTGCGGGGGAGAGGGGTTGAAGTTGCCAACACCCAATGATGTAATGAACCACACCTAACTAATGAAACTGCCATCAAAACACCAAAAGACCAGATTTGCAGAGCTTCTGAGTTAGTGAACACGCAGAGCTGTGGAGAGAATGACATGCCCTGAGAGGGCATGGAAGATGTTTGCCCTTTCCCTATACCTTGTTCTATGAATCTCTTCTACGTGGCTGTTTCCGAGTTGTAACTTTTGTTTTTCTTTCTTTTTTTTTTTTTTTTAAGATTTTATTTATTTATTTGACAGAGAGAGATCACAAGTAGACAGAGAGGCAGGCTCCCTGCTGAGCAGAGAGCCCGACGCGGGACCTGATCCCAGGACCCCGAGATCATGACCTGAGCCGAAGGCAGTGGCTTAACCCACTGAACCACCCAGGCGCCCCCAAGTTGTAACTTTTAATCATAAACTGGCAATCTAGTAAGTAAAACGTTTCTTTGAGGTTTGTGAGCTGCTCAAGCAGATTAATAAAATGTAAGAAGGGGTTGTGGAAACCTCTGCTTTATAGCTAGCTAGTCGGTCAGAAACACAATTAGCAACCTGGGCTTGTGATTGGCATCTGAAGTGGGTGAGGGGCAGTCGTGTGAAACTGAGGTCTCACCATAAGGATTGTGTCTGTATCTCCAGGTAGAGAGTATCGGGATTGAGTCAATTTGAAGACCCCCAGCTGATGTGGGGGATTCACCATCCACACATTGGAACTGGGCTCAGAACTCTTTAACCTCCGAGATTTTGAGGGGATCAAAATTCATCAACTTTTCCTTTATTTGGTACTGATTACTACAAAGTTTAGGGAATGCAAAATAATGCAAGTGAGAAGAAGGTTAGGTGTGAGATACCATAGTGGAAAGGATGCCTTTTTTAATAAAAATGATAATAGGTCTGTTTCATACCTCAAGGCTAAGAGGAGAACTTATGCTACATCTAGGTTGAGTAAAGGAAAAGGTAAAACGCTGAAAGCTGAGGTCATTTAAAAAATTTTTTTTCTTTAATTTTAATGTAATTTATTTACTCTGGAGACCATATTATCTTTGAGTTCTTTGAAAAAACTTTTTGCCTTTCTGGAAGAACGCACACACTAAACTTGATGGGATGGAGATAAGAGATGCTCTGAAACTTTATTTAGACCAAGAGTTTGACAATTTTTTTCTTAAAGGGCCAGATAATAAATATTTTAGGCTTGAAGGTTCTACATTTTCTTGTGGCAGCTACTCAACTTTGCCATTATGTGAAATCTGCCATGGACAAAAAAGTAAACATGCGCTGTTTACTTTTAAGTGTTACTAATAACACTCCATAAAGACAGGCAGTTGTCCGAAGTCCTAGTTTGTCAACTTTTGCCTAGAATCTCCTGAATATAAGGACCCTTTTCATGTACATGCATTTTCTTTCAGTCAAATTTAATTAACTTAAATATAAGAATGATATATTTGACTGAAAGAAATGACTGAAAGAAATAACTTTATATCAGTTAAGAAAGAAGGTAAAAAAAATCTGTCTGTTTCTAAGTTTGCCTTAAATTCTGAGACTACCACAGAAGTCACAAAATTTGTAATGGAGTGTAATGCAGGAAATTACAACTAGCTTTGCCTATCTACTTCGCTTTAAGATAATATGTCTTGATTTTTTTTTAAGATTTTATTTATTTATTTGACAGACAGAGATCACAAGCAGGCGGAGAGGCAGGTAGAGAAAGCAGGGTGGAGGGGAAGCAGACTCCCTTCCCAGCAGAGAGCATGATGGGGGCTTGATCCCAGGACCCTGAGATCATGATCTGAGCCAAAGGCAGAGGCTTAACCCACTGAGCCACCCAGGGGCCCCGTGTCTTGAATTTTTATCTCCAAAAAACCCTCGAAAAAGTTAATACCTAATTAATGTTTTCTACTATTAGTAGTTTTGTCTAATATGTCATTCGAATGATTTAAAGAGAAAATAGCATTAAAATTTAATAATGAAGTTGTATTTCCCATTCCTGAATTTTAATACTATTTCAGTCAGTTTTAAAATTTTGTGGCAAGAAAATATTTTCAGGAGGAATCTAATCATCAATTTGCTACAGCTGAAATCAGCACAGCTGGTGGATGAGTGTTTTAATGTATTTCTAGATTAAGCAAGGCAGTTTAAAGAAAACAACATGCAAAAATTCAATCTGCTATGGGTTTAAAATAAAGTCTTCATCTGTGTTGCTGCAGAAAGAATAGCTACCTTATGTTTTGTCATATTGTAGTGGATTATCTTTAATGAAGCATATATCCCCCAAAGCATTATAGTGATATTTTGTGTTTGTCTTGGTCTACACTAATGCAGTGGTTTAGGTTTAGTGAGCAGAAGAATGGATTTTGCTCTTAGTACTGTGCTGGCAGGTTTTTTTTCCTGAAGTTGTAAATGAAAGCAATTCTCACACATTTAAAAGGAGACCTTTGCTATTGGTTTCAATGAGTTCTCACAGCAATGGTAATGCTAATGTCTTGGTTTCTGAAAAATTACAGGAGATTCTCACAAAGAAAATCCTTTACAATGTATTTCTTTAACACCAGAGTGCATTATGATTCAAGTTTGAAAAGGCAAGAATATCTATCTATTTAATCTATCATCTATCATCTATCATCTACCTGTCCCTCCTTATTTCCATCTGTTGTTTGTTATAAAAAGAGTAGCATATTGTACCATTGTTCTGTATCTTACTTTGTCATTTAACAATATGTATATGATGAAAAATCAGCTGTGATTCTTTTGTCTCTTTTTTGTAAGTAATGAATATGTTTCTCCCATCTGCTTTTTCTTCCCATTATTTTGGTTTTCATGATTTTTACTAATAGTTTCCTATTCATATTTTCATCATATTTATAAATATTTGGCTATTGTCTCTTCAAATTTTTTCAGCCACATTCTCTCTTTCCTTTCCTTCTGGGATTTCAATTATGTACAAATCAAGTGCTTAGTATTGTTTCAGGTCTCAGACACTGTCATTTTTTTCACTCTTCTGTTTTGATTTGGATATTAATTATTCAACTTGAATATTTAAGTTTACTGATTATTTTTCTTCTGCTGTGTCCAGTATGCTGTTAAGTCTACTGAATGCGTTTGTGAGTTGGGGTTTTGTTTTTTGGTATCAAAATTTATTATTTTTTGTTTTTAATTTATTTTTCCCCATCTGTTTATGCATGTTTTCATATTTCCACTAGGTTTTGAAAGATGTTTGTTATGTTTATTTTACTGTTCATGTCTGATAATTCTAATATCTGTTTTATCTCTGCGTCTGCTTCTATTGACTATTTTCTTCCCTTTTTGCATATCTTGTAATATTTTACTGTATGCTAAATAGTTTTGTAAAGCAATATTGGAAACTCAGATAAATTTTTACTCCCCAAAGAGGTAACTCCCTTCTCCCATAACAAAGTATGTGTGCAGGGCTAAATCGATCTAATTTGTAGTTGAGGCTAGGTCTGGGTTTTGTTGCAGCTTTATTTTCATTCAGTTCCTTCCAAAATATTTTGAGGGTGAGTTCAGGATTTAATTTGACTGGTTTTTATTATTCTATCCAGAGTTGATTTTTCTTTATCCCAGAGTCCTACTAGGAAGAAACAAAGCAAAGAATATTTCCTCTCTTAAGAAGAGCTCACCGGGGTGCCTGGGTGGCTCAGTGGGTTAAAGCCTCTTCCTTTGGCTCAGGTCCTGATCCCAGGGTCCTGGAATCAAGCCCCGCATTGGGCTCTCTCTCCGCAGGAGCCTGCTTCTTCCTCTCTCTCTCTCTGCCTGCCTCTCTGCCTACTTGTGATCTCTGTCTGTCAAATAAATAAATAAAATAAAATAAAATAAAGAAGAAGAGCTTATCACATCCTGGAATTTATTGTTTTAGGTTTCTTTGTATCTTTGGCTCTCTGATAGTTTTGTTTGTTTGTTTGTTTTTAATTATAGTTTGAATGGCTTGTTCTCCATTTAAAGACACTGTTTCTTTTCTTTCTTTTTTTTTAAAGTTAAAGACACTGTTTCTAAATATGATCACATTCTGGGCGCCTGGGTGGCTCAGTGGGTTAAGCCGCTGCCTTCGGCTCAGGTCATGATCTCAGGGTCCTGGGATCAAGTCCCGCATCGGGCTCTCTGCTCAGCAGGGAGCCTGCTTCCCTCTCTCTCTCTCTGCCTGCCTCTCCATCTACTTGTGATTTCTCTCTGTCAAATAAATAAATAAAATCTTTAAAAAAAAAATAAATAAATATGATCACATTCTGAGGTATTGGGAGTTAGGACTTCAACAAATAAACTTTGGGACAAACACAGTTCAGCTCTTAACAGCCTCTTTGCAATTGCCTGTCAATCTTTTAATTTTAATCTTTCCGAATCACTTTGTTTTAGGTGATTCTCTTATGTACATCATAAAATTGGATTTTACTTTGAATACTAATATGACAATACTTTTATTTATTTCTTAGATAAGTTTACCAAGTCTATATTTTTTGATATGACTGATAAATTTGATTCTAGGTTTATATTATAAATATATCATACATATGTTTGTTAGTAACTATAAATATATATATGATATAAATATGTCAGTAAAATAAAGTTAGTAAAAATATATTTACCAACATTTGTTAGTAAATATATATGTGTATGATATAAGTATATTATACATATGATTGTTAGTAAATATGAAAATTATATGAGAAGAGCATTTTTAAAAATTTTTTATAAAAATATAATGTATTATTAGCCCCAGGGGTACAGATCTGTGAATCGCCAAGTTTACACACTTCACAGCACTCACCATATCACATACCCTCCCCAATGTCCATAACCCAACCACCCTCTCCCTGCCCCCCACCCCACCCAGCCACCTTCAGTTTGTTTTGTGACATTAGGAGTCTCTTATGGTTTGTCTCCCTCCCAATCCCATCTTGTTTCATTTATTCTTTTCCTACCCCCCAAACCCCCCACGTTGCATCTCCACTTCCTCATATCAGGGAGATCATATGATAGTTGTCTTTCTCCGCTTGACTTATTTCGCTATGCATAATTCCCTCTAGTTCCATCCACGTCATCACAAATGGCAGGATTTCATTTCTTTTGATGACTGCATAGTATTCCATTGTATATATACCACCTGTTCTTTATCCATTCATCTGTTGATGGACATCTAGGTTCTTTCCATAGTTTGGCTATTGTGGACATTGCTGCTATAAACATTAGGGTGCATGTGCCCTGTCGGATCACTACGTTTGTATCTTTAGGGTAAATACCCAATAGTGCAATTGCTGGGTCGTAAGGTAGCTCTATTTTCAAGATTTTGAGGAATCTCCATGCTGTTTTCCAGAGTGGTGAGAAGAGCAAGTGCTTTTAACAATGACAGTGACACCTGCTTTTTTCTTTTCTTTCTTTCTTTCTATATATGGATTTTTGGAATTCTTTAGAAGGCTTACATTTTTGTTATAGTGCTTACTTTTACATTAATACTCTTAAATAATATAAGTAGTACCCTTTATTTACCCTGTGACTATGATGAACAATGAATTTCGACTAGAAGGTTTTCTTTCCTCTTCCCTTTTCTCTCTCCTATCATTGAATTTCAGTCAATTGCATTTGTTTATTTGGTCAATGGTGTTGATATTTTTGCTTTCAAATATAGTAAAGCTTTGTCATTTAAGTAGTGTTTTTTTCCCAAGCCATAGCTTTATGAGACAGTGAAGGAATTTGTTTCATTCCTCTTTCTCTTTTCACTAAAGTTTTATTTTGTCCTATTTTCATAGGCTTTTTAAATTTTATTTATTTTTTCAACATACAGTATTATGCAGCCATAAGAAGGATGTGACCAGGATGTCTGGGTGGCTCAGTCAGTCAAGCTGCTGCCTTTGGCTCAGGTCATGATCCCAGTGTCCTGGAATTGAGTCCTGCATTGGGCTCCTTGCTTGTCAGGGAACCTGCTTCTCTCTCTGCTTCTGCTTACCGCTCTGCCTACTTGTGCACTCGCAAGTGCTTTTTCTCTCTCTCTCTCTCTCTGACAAATAAATAAATAAATAAAACCTTAAAAAAAAAAAAAAAAAAAAGAAGGATGTGACCTTACCATTTGCAACGACATGGGTGGACTTAGAGGGTATTATGCTAAATGAAATAAGTTGTAGCGAGAATGATAAATAATCATGTGATTTCATTCATATGCAGAATGTAAGAAACAAAAAAATATGAATAAACAAAAAAAATGCAGAATTAGACCTATAAATACAGAGGAAAAATTGATGGTTGCTAGAGGGAAGAGGGTAGAGGGTAGAGGGTAGAGGTATGGCAAAATTGGTAAAGGGGAGTGGGAGATACAGGCTTTCAGTTATGAAATGAATAAGTCATAGGAATGAAAGGTGAAGCAAAGGGAATATAGTCAATGATATAATAGCATTGCATGGTTACAGATGGTAGTGACACTTGTGTTGAGCATAGCAGAAGGAGTAGAGATGTTGAATCACTGTGTTGTACACCTGACACTAATGTTACATTGTGTATCAACTATACTCAAGTAAAAAAAAAAAAAAAGATATCACATAGTATTTGCCCATATGTGTCTGGCTTATTTCACTTAGCATAATGTCCTCCAGGTTCATCCATATTGCTACAAATGCCAGTATTTCCTTCCATTTTAAGACTGTCTAGTGTTTCATTGTAAGTGTATACCACTTTTTAAAGAAAATTCATCTCCTAGTGGACCTTTAGGTGCTTCTCTTCGCTATTGTTAATAATGCTGCAATGAACATGGAAAGGCAGATGACTCCAAGATGCTGATGTCAACTCCTTTGGATATGTATATTTGGAAGTGGGATTACTAGATCAAGTCATACATATATTTTTTAATTTTTTAAGGAAACTCCATATTGTTTTTGCCTAGTAGCTACACCAATTTACACTCCCACTAACAATGTACAGGGTTTCTCCTTTCTCCATATTTTTACCAACATTTGATACTTGGAATGATTTCAGGCTTCTTAAATTTGTTAAGACTTGTTTTGTAACCTAGCATGTGATCTATCCTGGAGTAAGTTACATGCATGCTTGATAAGAATATGTATCCTACTGCCATTGGGTGGAATGTTCTATATATGTCTGTTGATCAATTTGGTCTATAGTGTTCAAATCTGCTGTTTCTTTACTGATTCTCTGCCTTGATGATCGTGCATTACTCTGAATGGAGTATTAAAGTCTCCTACAGTTTTTGCATTGCAATCAGTCAATATTTTCTTTATATGCTTAGGTGCTCTAGTTCTGGCTTCATATATATTTGCAATTACTCTGTCCTTCTGGTGGATTGACCATTTTATCATTATGTAATGGCCTTCTTTACAGAAAGTCTATTTTATCTGTTGCAAGTATAACCATCCTTGCTTTCTTATGGTTACCATTTGCATACGGTATCTTTTTCATCTTTTTAGTTTTAGCCAATATGTGTCCTTAAATCTAAAGTAGGTCCTTGGGTTGCCTGGGTAGCTCAGTGGGTTAAGGCCTCTGCAGCTCAGGTCATGATCTCAGGGCTCTCTGCTCAGCAGGGAGCCTTCTTCCCCCTATCTGCCTGCCTCTCTGCCTCCTTGTGATCTCTAAGTAAATAAATAAAATCTTAAAAAAAAATTAGAAAAGTAAAGTGGGTCCTTGGGGCACCATAGTGGCTCAGTTGGTTAAGTGTCTGATTCTGGATTTCAGCTCAGGTCATGATCTCAGGGTCATGAGATTGAGCCCCATGTTGGGCTCTGCACTCAGTGTGTACTTTGCTTGAGATTCCCTCTCTCTCTCCCTTTCTGCCATTCTCCACTCCCACCCTGCACTCTCACTCTCTCACTCTCTCTCAAAAAAAAAAAAAAAAATTAAAGTGGGTCTCTTGTAGATAGCATGTCTTTGGATCTTGCTTTATTAAATTCATTCAGCCACTCAGTGTCTTTTAATTGATTAGTTTAACCCATTTATATTTAAAGTAATTATTGATATGTAAGGACTTATTCTTGCCCTTTTGTTAATTGTTTTGTCTACTCTGCAGTTCTTTTGTTCCTCACTTCCTTTCCTGTTATCCTTCTTTGTAATTCAATGATTTCATTTTTTCCTCTTTACCTTTTTTGTATCTACTATAGGTTTTCACTTTGTATCTACCATAGATTTTTTTCATCAGTGCTATGAGGCTTGCATAAAACATTTTGATGTCTCATTTAAGCTGAGGACAATTTACCTTCAATCGCATATAAAATTCTACAAGTTCTCTCAGAGTGAAAATTCATTCCTATGCAATAAGTAGCCTCTATTTATTTATCTGATAATTTATATTCTAAAATGAATTTTTGAAATCCTATATCTTACTCTTATAAGTAAGATAAAATTAAAGGTTTAAAACTGTAAAATTAAATGTGTGAAAGAAAGACATATGTATTGATGTCATCTGATACATAGAATAAATATGAGATTTTTCTGTTTTATTGAAATAAATCTTCTACATGTTTACTCTTCCCCCCACTTTATGATTTTGATGTCAGACTTTACTGTTTTTTTCTATTGTGTATTTATTAACCAAATTTGGTGGCTATAGTTAATTTTAATGCTTTGTCTTTTAACTTTTATAATGGATTAGAAGTGATTTATTCAACACTTTTACAGTGTTGCATCATTTGCCTACATGTTGACTTTTCCCAGTGAGACTTAGACTTTCATATTTCTCTTTAATATACTTACATTTCAACTTAAAAAAAATTCACTTTAACCTTTCTTATAAGGCAGATTGAATTATAATGAACTCCCTCAGCTTCTGTTTTTCTGGGAAAGACTATCTAGCCCTCATTTTAATTTTATTTATTTATTTAATTTTAGAGAGAGTATGTGCAAGTGGGGGGAAGGGGCAAAGGAAGAAGGGGAGAGAGAGAGAGAGAGAGAGTCTTAGGTATGCTCTGTCCTCAGTGTGGATCCCAACATTGAGCTTGATCCCATGACCTTGAGATCATGACCTAGTCAAAATCAAGATTTGGACACTTGACCAACTGAGCAACCCAGGCATCACTCTCCGTTATTTTTAAAAGATAGTTTTTCCAGGTATAGTATTCTTGGTTGGCAAGTTTTTGTTGTTGTTGTTGTTGTTGTTGTTGTTGTTTTTATTTTAGCACTTTGAATATATCATCCCACTCTTTTCCTGGGCTCTAGGGCTTCTGCTGCAAAATTGACTGATAGTCTTATGGGGATTCCCTTGTATAGAATGAATCACTTTTCCTGATTTCAAAATTTTCCCTCGGTTTTTGACTATTGAAAATTTAATTTTATTGTGTATCATTGTAGATTTTTTTAGTTTCAACATCTTGGGGTCTTTTAGGCTTCAAGAATTTGGTTGTCCATTTCTCTTTTTAGATTGGGAAGTTTTGGGCTTTTATTTCTTTAAATAAGATTGTGCCCCTTTCTCTATGCCATCTGGGGCTCCCATAAAATGCATATTGATTGTTTTGATGGTATCCTATAACTCCCATAGGTTTCTTACCTGTTTTATTACATTTTTTTTTCTTTTTGTTCCTCTGACTGTAATTTCAAATTATTTGTCTTTAACCTCACTCATTCATTCTTTTGCTTAGTAAAGTGTGTCATTGAAGCTCTATATTGAATTTTTCAGCTCAGTTATTGTGTTCTTTACCTTCTTCATTTCTGTTTGGCTCTTCTTTATGATTTCTATCTCTGCATAACTTCTCATTTTACTCATGTGTTGTTTTCTTGATTTTATTTCACTGAATATCTGTGTTTATATGTAGCTCACTGATCTTCTTTAAGATAATTTTTTTTTTCAGGTAGTTCACAGATCTCCATTTCTTTAGGTTTGATTATTAGAGATTTATTTTGTTCCTTTAGTAGTTTCAGGGCTCCCTGATTTTTCATGATCTTTGTAGCCTTGCTTTGATAACTATACATCTGAAAAACTGATTTTTTCCCCCAGCCTGTACCTACTAGCTTTTGCAGGGCAAAACTTTCACCAGTTATCAAATTCAGGAACTGTTACTAGGCCAACTGGTAAAGTACAAGTGTGGGTCTGATGTTGGTGTCTTCAGGGTAAGCAGGCCTGGTGTAAGAATCTGCAAACCTGTGGGCCTGGTGCTAGGGTTCACAGGAGGGTCTGATATTGGGGTTTGTGGGTGGGCCAAGTGCTAAAGTCCATGAATGGGACTGGTGGTGTTATCTTGGGAGTAGGCCTAGAGCTTGGGTCTTTGGTGAAATTGGATATTTGCTTTGCTCTCTTTCCCCCATAAAGGAACTCCCAGGCCAAGGGGATCTCTCCTGGCACTGTTCTATGCACTTTTGAAGAGACGTAATACAGGTAAAATGAAACTGTCCTTCTCAGTGTCTCTTCAGTAAATCTCTTCTCATTTTTATTCTCCTGTTTGCTGGACTTTCTCACCTGGACTCCAGGGCTCTTACTGAAGTATTTTTGTTTACATCTGGTTGTCAAAATTATATTTCTCTGGAAGCATGAAGGCTGGAATGTTCTATCCTTCTATCTTGCTGATGTCACTCTATTTTGTGCTTTTTTTTAAATTTCCAGATCACATTTAACATTTGCATGCTATTCTTTCCCCATAATCCCCATATTTTAGTCTCAATTTTATTTTGAATATAATTATTGTGCATCATCGTTCCTTTTAGCAAAATTTCTCCAATAATTTCTTCATTGTATGGAGATTGTTCTGTAATAGATTTCCAAGAAAAGACAATTGGTGAAATATTCCCTTGGTTCCTTAATGTTCAGAGGTCCATTGCCTATATACTTAAAGGAAAGCTTAGGTGAAAATAAAATGTTCATCTTACTTTTACTTTCTTTTTTTTTTTTTAGTAACTTCTAGGTATTACTCACTATTTCTTGGTGTTGATGTTGTAGTGAAAAATTTGATGTCATTCTAATTTTCTATCATTTATGCATGTCTTGATTTGTTTGCTAAATGTCCAAGTAATCTTTCTATTTGATTTCTAATAATTTTACTGGGGAACATCTTAGTGTTAGTCTGGATGTTTTCCCAGTTACACAGTGTATCATTTCAGAATCTATGTTCTTCATTTAATGCCTTATTATTATTACTGCTATTGTTATTTAATGCACAGATAATTTTCTTAATGAAAGTTTCAAATACTTCTTTATTCCATGATTTTAATTTTTAATTTTAGGGATTTAAATATATGTGGGATCTCCTTTGTTTCTCCTTTATGTCTACCTACTTCTCTTGAAGCATTTCTTCTCTTTTTTGATATATGTTTTATTCACATTTCTCTCTTTTATATTCTATCAATTATTGATTTTTTTTTTCTGTGGTGTATACTTTCTCTTCTGGTCTTTATATAATTTTGTCTTTATTTCTAATTTTTTTTTCAGTTCCTTTCTTGAGTTCTGCATATTTTATGGTTCTTTCTTCTATAAGTCCTCTGTTTCTGTTTTGTGTTCTTTCACAATAACTATTGCTTCCTGAAGGATTTTTTTTTAGAAATTTATTTGGGAATATTATATTATAATGTTAATCTGCTTCAAAGCAAAATTTTTTGTTGAGTTTTCATCAGTTGTAAAATTTAGTTACTTATTTTCATCCTCTGCTTGTATGGAACCAGACCAAATTTCTTTTATGTTATGTGTTTTGAGTCAAGTGGATTTTCCTGATCTGGTGATAAGAGGTTATTTTAGGATGGATTTGAATTGGAAAGGGGCTTTATTCAACACTTCAGTCCTCTGTAGCTATAGTCAGTTATTGAATATATAGACTCTCATTCTGGGTCACTGGTCCTCAGAGTTTGATATGATTTAACAAGGCTCCTACCTTTATATTTGTTTTTCCCACATTTCCTCATAGCCTTTAACTGACAGAGTGAGGGACTTACTATTTAAGTTGTTTGGCAACATTCATCAAGATTTCCTCTTCATTGCTCTTATGACCCCAGCAATACTATCCTGTTTATTTGGGGAGCTGCTCTAGAAGTTTCTGTTTACTTAAGTCTTTCTCCTGCTGAAAGTAGTTACTTGTGGGAAATTTCTGAGAACTTTCTGGCCCAAGACTGCACCATTTCCTGTTTTACCCCAAATTTCCTTTCCTCCTCCTTTAGTTCTTTCCTGGTTGGTTTTGTCTTAAGTAATACTTACCCAGAATCTAGAGTTTATTGATATTTCGTTTCCTAGCTTAAAGAAGATGGCCATCCACAAACCAGGAAGTAGGTCCTCATTAGACTTTGGACCTGCCAACACCTTGATCTTGAACTTTCTGGCCTTCAAAACTGTGAGAAATAAATATTTGCTATTTAAACTACCCGATCCAGTATTCTCTTATATCAGCCTAAAACAATTAAGACAGTGTTTAACAGCAAATGGTGAATCTAACTATCTATTTATAGCCTTCCTATGCTTGCTGCTTGATTTGGTATGGTGTTTGACTTTTAGTTCTTTGAAGTTTTTATTAAAAAATAGAAAGTTAGGCTAACATTGCCCTATTGTGTCAAATGACTAAGGACACTGATAAAAGATATTCTCAAAATAAAAAAAGTATAACAGTGTAATTTTAGAGACATGTGTAGACATTAGAGTCAGACGGAACACCTGGGCTTCAATCCCATCTCCATCATTTATTGCATGACCTTGGGCAAATTAATTAACCTTTCTGAGTTCAATTTCCTCATTTGTAAAATGAGGATAATAATGCCTATCTCCTGTGTTATTAAGATTAATGAGATAACTGATATCACAGTGCTTAGTAGCTCTTTTGGGCTTTGTGATTTAATAAGTGACAGAGATCTTGCTTGGCTTTCTTTGCCGATTTCAACCATGGTGACATAGGCACCATGAACACTGGATGTATTATTTTACATGTTTATTGAATGTCTTTTGTATGTTAAGGTACTATTGTATATGCTGATGATAGAGCAGTGAATCAAAATATATGAAAATATCTGTATTCATAGAGCTTACAGTTATAGGACCGTATTTATCAGAACTTTTCTTTTAAACATCCTTAAGTAAAAATATATATTTATTGACCCATATAATTAAAAATACAAAATTCATACATAACTGGATCTATATCCTCAAATTATATTATTGTTTCTCATTCTTCCATATTTTAGTTTTACTCTCTACTGATATCATTTATAGGCTAGCTCTCCCCATACGATTGAAAAGATTATTGCAGCAGCTTTAAACTTAGGGTTCTTTTACTTAGTGACCTCAGAGGAACCTCATAGATGGACTCTGATGGCCCCTGTGCAGGACATGTACCTTCTTTGAACTATTTTCTGAGAAATGGAATACTTTGAGTGATTTGTTCTTTCTATGGTGCCCTTCCTGTACCTGTGCAGGAGGGAAAAGAGAAGTTGGGGTGTGTTTTCACTTCAGCCTCATGAAATTAATTTCCAGTAGGAAAGAGGGTTACTTTTAGAGAAATCTTGAGCTAGACTGTCAGGTGGTTACAGTTTGGTTTAAGTTCTTTTTTTTTTTTTTTTGGTTTAAGTTCTAAACTATGTGTATCAAAGTTAGAGTACGTAGTTAGAGTGTATTGAAACTCTGAAACTCTTGATGCTCATTCTTTGGCAATTGTTAGTGGAGTTCTAGTTATACCTTTCTCCTAAAATACCAAGGCTGTTTTTTTAACTCAAGATTGAAGAAGGTAGTTAAACTAATGTTAATTTTATGAAGGAAGGAAGATGAATGAATGATACTTTTGGATTAATTCATGAGTGTAATTGCTCTTTGTTGGGACCATTATTTTCATAAATTGACATGGTTTTCATACATGTTTGTTGAATGTGCTTTTACATGTGTGGTTTATTGGAAGATATTTGAACCTAGATAGCCACAGTTCATTTTTGCTTAAATAATTAAATTGTATGACTTTAAGTAAGTCAACTTGTTTAGGTCTTTGTTTTATCATCTGCAAGATGGAAAGATTGTACTGGACTACAGATTAATTTATTTAGCACATGTGTCATCTACTTATTACCAATCTGGACCCGTATGTGTTGGGCATAAAATATTTAAAAAGATGCTCCCAGGTTATGGGAAATAATATTGTGGAGATATATGAAGAAATAAACTAGTATGTATAAATTATAATATTCAGTGGTAATAAGTACTCTAAATAAGAGGAACATAAGGTCAAAGATGGCAAGAGCTATTGGAGAATGTCACCAAGAGGGCATGTTAGCCAATTGACCTACAAACTGCACCCAGGCAATTGGTGCAATTTGTAGGATACAATTATGTAAGACATAAGAGAGGCAATTCTCCTATCCTTTTAATGTATGTTCCGCCCACTGTTCCTATACTGGTTGCTATTCCAACAATGCAAGGGTGAGAAAGTAATGTGTTATTGAGATCATTTGGACTATATATGTGACTAAGCCTTATTAAAGCCTCTATATAAACTCTCAAGATTCTGTCAGGTGGGTGCAGAGATTTACTCATTTTGTGGCCACTCAGGACAAGCATTGTATGTAAGTTCCCTTGCTTATTAAACTGTCACCTGCCAGTCTGGATTGGTCTGCCTTTTTCTTGGGTTTCTCCTGGCAGTCTGTGTAGGGGGGCAGTGATGAATTTCATTCAGGGAACTCCTGACATTGCACACCAACAAGGGCCTTGTCTCTCTTCTCTGCTTCTGTACCCCTAGTACCTAGAACAGTGGCAGGGCATATGAATGCTCAATAAATGTTGACTAAATGAATGAATACACATATCAAATTATTTTCCAGTCATATATTGCTATTATCAAAGATGTTCATTAAAGAGATTCAGAGACTTTAGAACAACAAAATCAGTAAAAACACTCACTAAGTTTAAAAACAAGGAAACTGGTTATGATGGTTACTTTTTATTTATCAACTTAGCTAGGCTGTATGTTCAGTTTTTTGGTCAAACACTAGTTAGATGTTGATGTGAAGTATTTTGTAAATGTAATCAGCACCTACAATCAGTTGACTTTAAGTAAAGGAGATTACTTTTGATAATATGGGTGGGCCTCATCCAATCAGTTGAAGTCCTTAAGAATAAAACTGAGATTTCCTAACAAAGAATGAATTATGCCTTCCTTGGACAGTAACACAAAAATATTGTCTGAATTTCCGGCCAGCCAGCCTGCCCTACAAATCTGGGACTCAAGACTCTAACATCAACTGTTGTTTGAGTTACTAGCCAGCTTATTTGTTACAAGGTTTACCAGCTCACACAATCTTATGAGAAAAATCTCTTTCTTAAAATCTCTCTCTCTGTCTCTGTGTACATTATATTGGTTTTGCTTCTTGGGAGAACCCTGATAAAATTGTTTTAACAACACTTTAACTTCCTGTAATTAAATGCATCACTAGTATATAGAGTTTTTTTTTATTTTTTATTTTGTTTTCTCTAAGTTCTTTCAACACACTTGGTTAGCTTCCTCTGCTAATTTGAAGGTAGTTGAAACAAATTGAAATTTTAACCCAAGATGTAACATGGTTAACCTTGAGACTAGTTGTACCTTGGCTATCTTCACACAATTTTTCTCTCTACCTTTATTAATTTTCTTTATCTATATCCATGTTATCATTTTGTTACAACATAATCAGAAGGGATTCTTTGATCCAAATATAAACGAGCTTTGGAGCATGGGAGAAGGTAGAGCTATGGAGGTGGAGGAGTCGTGCTTTGCTAAAACCTTCTTGGGTTCTTCCTGTGTTTAACACTCAGATAGATGCCAGAAAGTAATCATCAAAATGACAAAACTTTTAGATGGATGTGGGAGAAAATAGGAATATAACAAAGTCTTGAAATTATTCTTTCAACACAGCTTTCTCAGGTCAAACAGGGAACCCAAAAAACAGTAAGATTTTCTGAAAGAGAAGTAAGTTTAAAACTTCCGACTCTAGAGATTGCAGGGGACTTGGAAAATTTATCTAGTGTCTTCTTTTACCTCTTTGCAGGTTGTAAGTTTTGAGACACATTTTAAAGCCAGTTTACAGGGAATAAGAGTCCATAATTCTCCTTACCTACCCATTTTAGTATTAAGTAATTACTACTATCAAAATTTTTCTTTTTATCTACCATAATTTTTCTCTTATTCTAGTCCAAATCGAAGTTAGAGAGAAGCTGGTGATTATTCCCTGTGTGAGAGCCCTTCATGTATTTGTGGATTGTTATTAAATTGTCTCAAATCAACCTTTAATCTTCATGCTGAATAATATCCATTTTCTTGACCTCTGTTAATAGATCTTTTTCCAAACCCTTCAATCACCATTTGTAGTTTCTGTTAGACCATCTTTCTCTCCCCCACCCCTCCCCCATCTTTTTCTGCTTACTTATAGATCGCAGGCAGAGCCAGGGAAGATATTTTTGGAAGAGCAGGAGTTTGATGAAAGGATTTATGTGTATGTGCAGCTTTCTTTATACAACAGATATTTAAAAACATATTTTTGCAAATTAAATGATATTTTAATACTCCTAGCAAGTTTATCTTTTTAAGGTTACAGTGACTCTTTTTGAAAATGAATACTAATGTTAGGTAAATTTATAAAGAGGGATAATTTCTTAAATTCAGATTTTTATGTTTATATAGAGCTTTCTTAAAATAGAGGTTAGGTCTATTATTATTACATCCTTGTCATTTTGTTCCACAGCAATTCTGCAACCAATTTCTGCTTGTGAATTACTATGCTTCAGATCCGCTTTTGATTGCTACATTTGCATAATTAGTTCAACATTTATTTGGCATCTATGTTGAAGATATTTGTAAAAATGTAAAAAATAAATCATACTCTGTTCTTAAGGAGATTATCATCTAGAGGGAGAGAGAATTCATGCAAAAAATTAAAATATAAATTTGGAAGAATGTAAGTATTATAAACTGGGCCCTCCAAAAAGGGAAAAATTATCTGGGAACAAGGAAAAAAATTTTTTTTAAAGATTTTATTTATTTGATAGAGAGCACAAACAGAAGGATCAGAGGGAGAGGGAGAAGCAGACTCCCTGCTGAGGAGGGAGCTCTGTGTGAGGCTTGATCCCAGGACCTGGGGATCATGACCTGAGCTGAAGGGAGATGCTTAACTAGACTGAGCCTGGCAGGAACCCTGAAACAAGGAAAATTTTTTAAAGAGGTTGCATTTGAGGAGGAGTCATGAAGATGGTGTATCTTTGGTGTAGGTAAATATAAGGAAGGATAATTACCAGCTATAAGAATACCTGAGAAGTGCAGTGGGAATGTGGAATAGGTAATGAAGAATGAATTAAAAGAAAGAAGATTTGTATTTCCCTGATGCCAAGTGATATGGAGCACTTTTTCATGTGTCTGTTGGCCATCTGGATGTCTTCTTTGCAGATATGTCTGTTCATGTCCTCTGCCCATTTCTTGATTGGATTATTTGTTCTTTGGGTGTTGAGTTTGCTAAGTTCTTTATAGATTTTGGACACTAGTCCTTTATCTGATATGTCGTTTGCAAATATCTTCTCCCATTCTGTCAGTTGTCTTTTGATTTTGTTAACTGTTTCCTTTGCTGTGCAAAAGCTTTTGATCTTGATGAAATCCCAAAAGTTCATTTTTGCCTTTGCTTCCCTTGCCTTTGGCAATGTTCCTAAGAAGATGTTGCTGCGGCTGAGGTCGAAGAGGTTGCTGCCTGTGTTCTCCTCAAGGATTTTGATGGATTCCTTTTTCACGTTGAGGTCCTTAATCCATTTTGAGTCTATCAAAACCACAATGAGATATCACCTCACACCAGTCAGAATGGCTAAAATCAACAAGTCAGGAAATGACAGATGCTGGCGAGGATGCGGAGAAAGGGGAACCCTCCTACACTGTTGGTGGGAATGCAAGCTGGTGCAACCACTCTGGAAAACAGCATGGAGGTTCCTCAGAATGTTGAAAATAGAACTGCCCTATGACCCAGCAATTGCACTACTGGGAATTTACCCTAAAGATACAAACGTAGTGATCCAAAGGGGCACGTGCACCTGAATGTTTATAGCAGCAATGTCCACAATAGCCAAACTATGGAAAGAACCTAGATGTCCATCAACAGATGAATGGATAAAGAAGAAGTGGTATATATACACAATGGAATACAATGCAGCCATCAAAAGAAACGAAATCTTGCCATTTGCGACAACATGGATGGAACTAGAGCGTATCATGCTTAGCGAAATAAGTCAAGCGGAGAAAGACAACTATCATATGATCTCCCTGATATGAGGAAGTGGTGATGCAACATGGGGGCTTAAGTCGGTAGGAGAAGAATCCATGAAACAAGATGGGATAGGGACGGAGACAAACCATAAGTGACTCTTAATCTCACAAAACAAACTGTGGGTTGCTGGGGGGAGGGGGATTGGGAGAAGGGGGGTAGGGTTATGGACACTGGGGAGGGTATATGCTTTTGGGTAAATTGGAAGGGGAGGTGAACCATGAGAGACTATGGACTCTGAAAAACAATCTGAGGGGTTTGAAGTGGCGGGGGGGTGGGAGGTTGGGGTACCAGGTGGTGGGTATTATAGAGGGCACAGCTTGCATGGAGCACTGGGTGTGGTGAAAAAATAATGAATACTGTTTTTCTGAAAATAAATAAATTGGAAAAAAAAAAGGAAAAAAAAAAAAAAAGGAAAGAAGAGAAGAGAAGTTTAGACAGCTAAGTCAGAGATAGAGTGATTATGGCCTTGATGCAAATTTGGACATGTGGATACAAAGGTGAAGGTTTCCTTATTTTATTTTTTTTTAATTTAAATGTAGTTAACATACAATGTTATATTTGTTGTGATCTTTCCTCTTTCATTAATGATTTTATTTATTTGTGTCCTTTCTCTTTTCTTTTTAGTAAGTGTGGCTAGGGGTTTATCACTTTAGTTAATTCTTTCGAAGAACCAGCTCCTAGTTTTGTTGATCTGTTCTATTGTTGGTATTTTTTTTTTTAATTTCTATATCATTGATTTCTGCTCTAATCTTTCTCCTTTCCTGCTGGATTTAGGTTTTATTTGCCATTCTTTCTCCAGCTCATTTAGGTGTAAGTTTAGCTAGTATATTTGAGACTTTTCTTGAGAAAGCTCTGTATAACTATATACTTCCCTCTTAGGACTGCCTCTGCTTTTTCCTGAACTGTCATGTTTCTTTGCATATATTTCTGTTGCATTTTTTTAATTCTTCTTTAATTTCTTGGTTGACCCATTCATTCTTTAGTAGGATGCTCTTTAGTCTCCATGTATTTGTGTTCCTTCCAAATTTTCTCTTGTGATTGACTTCAAGTTTTAAAGCATTGTGTTCTGAATATAATCTGGATTATTTGGGTTTTTTTTTTCTTTCTTTCTTTCTTTTTGGGGGGGTATTGAGTTGTGTAACTTTTTTTATTTTTTTGTAAATGAACCTCTTATTGGATATATCATTTTCAAATATCTTTTCCCATTTAGTAGGTTGGTTTTTTTTTTTTATGATTTCGTTTCCTGTGCAAATCTCTTTATTTTGATGTAGTCCTAATAGTTTATGTTTGTTTGTGTTTTCCTTGTGCCTGAGGAGACAGATGTAGAAAAAATATTGCTATGACCATTGTCAAAGGAATGAGTGCCTAGGTTCTTTTCTATAAATTTTATGGTCTCGGGTCTCATGATTAGGTCTTTCATCCATTCTGACTTTATTTTTGTGTATGGCTTAAGGAAGCTGTCCAGTTTTGCCAGCATAATTTATTGAAGAGACTGTCTTTAAAAAAATTTTTGAGGAACCTCCACACTGTTTTCCTATGGTTGCACCACCTTGCATTCCCATCCGGGAATGGATGAATACCCAACTTTTTCATCAACATGGATGGGAACAGAGGAGATTATGCTAAGTGAAATAAGTCAAACAGAGAAAGACAATTATCATATGGTTTCACTTATTTGTGGCACATAAGGAATAGCATGGAGGACAATAGGAGAAGGAAGGGAAAAATGAAGGGGGAGAAATTGGAGTGGGAGATGAACCATGAGAGACTATAGACTCCAGGAAACAAACTGAGGGTTTTACAGGGGATGGAGGTAGGGGTATGGGTGAGCCTTGTGATGAGTATTAAGGAAGGCACATGAGTGCAGAGCCATCACAGAGCTTGATCCCATGACCCTGAGATCATGACCTGAGGGCACAGATTAAATGGAGCACTGTGTGTTGTACACAATGAATCACAGAACACTACATCAAAAACTAATGATGTACTGTATGGTGACTAACATAAGGTAATTTTTTTAAAAAGTTGTTCACTACCAAATGGAAAAAAAAAAAAGAAAGAGATTGTATTTTCCTCATTGTATATAATTGCCTCCTTTGTGGGAGGCTGCTTGCTGTCAGAGTTTTTTTAAAGAAGATTGTAATTAACATGATTTTTTTTTTAATTTCCCAGAATTTGATCACTTTTGCTATTTTGGGGGATTCCTTATTGTAATGTATTAGTTAGAGGCAGAGGTCTGGATTTTTGTTTGTTTGTTTGTTTGTTTTTTAATATTTTATTTATTTATTTGACAGAGAGAGATCACAAGTAGGCAGAGGGGCAGGCGGGGGTGGGGAAGGCAGAGAGAGAGGGGGAAGCAGGCTCCACATAGAGCAGAGAGCCTGATGTGGGGCTGGATCCCAGGACCCTGAGATCATGACCTGAACCAAAGGCAGAGGTGAAGCCCATTTAACCACCCAGGCACCCCTGAGGTCTGTTTTTCACTGTGGAAACCAAAGACAGTTAGACATTTCTTATTCCCACTTGAACTTGGAGCTACAAATCCTTGACTCAGCCAATTAGAAAGTCCTATGTAATTCTTTAACTTGAGGGATTAACACAGTGATTTGGTGACCTATCATGTTACCAATGTATCTAGGTAGGGTGATGGAGAGTGTAAAGTGGTCATAGCAGCAGCAGGGTATCCAGCTCTTCTTTTAATAAGACTTAGACTGTGTTTCCCACTTCATCACTTTCTTGGATTTTTTTCAGTTTCCTGAACTCCTGATCTGATCAGATTCCTGGTAGTCTGTGTATGATACTTTTCCTGCTTAAGTTAGACCGCATCAGTTTTGGTGATTTACAATCTAAAACCATGACAGAAACAAATATTCATCAAGAAGCTTTGCATAGAATGGAGTGAAGTGGGTAGAGACAAGATGCCAGAATCGGTAGTAGGTGTCTGCCATCATCTAGGTAAGAAGTGATGTCACTTGAATAAGGACAGTGACAGTCAGAATGAAATGAATGACTGCATATAGTAGATAAGACACTGGATTTGGATATGAGGTCAAACATCTTGCATTATCTGTCACTGTTAAAATACCAGGCTTAATTATCCCTGATCTGGCTGGTTAGATGAGCATCTCATCTTTTTTTTCTGCAGAGCATGAGCTTTCTTTCTGAAGCTCTGGGGTGAAGAATATGCCTTTTTCAGATGAAAGGGAAATTTTCTTTTCTTTTCTTTTCTCTCTTTCTTTCTTTCAAGATTCATTTATTTATTTATTAGAGAAAATGAGCTGGAGGAGTAGACTGAGAGAGAATCTCAAGCAGACTCCAGAGTGATTCTTTGTATGATCCCGAGATGATGACCTGAGTCAAAATCAAGAGTCAGATGCTTAAGTGACTGGGCCACCCAGGTGCCCCAGGGAATTTATTTTCAATCAAGGTTGACATATCAGGGCATTGCAGCTAATTAACGTAAAGGAAAATGTAAAGTTGGGGAATGAAATATAAAGAGGTAAGAAGGTAAGTAGAAGTGATTGGTTAAACAGTAATATTATTAACTGAAATGGATGCGTTGAGTTGGAACTAGTGGAGGAAAGATGAATGTTTATTGGACATTATTTATCTAGTTTTGTTCCTGGTTCTAGTTAATTACAGGGTGCCAGCTGTCTATGTCTTCTTTTCTTTATTTGTCTCTCCTCCCTCTCTTCCTTCTTTTTATAGAGTATTAATAAACCTCCACAGTAAAAAAGAAAAAAAATTCAAGCCCGTCCAGGGCATTTATAAATCAGATGTTGGGTGGGGTCTTTTGGGCCATCAAGAGCTAAGCAAAATAATTTAAAACTCCAACCCATGCAACAGTTCCACAGCTTTCAGTAAGATTTCTCTGGATGCCTGGAGTCTTTTTTATTGTATTATCGTTAATATTGTCACCTTTGTGTCTACATCCTTCTTTACGTATGACTGTTCAATGTTGTACTCCCTAGAGGTGACATCAGCTCCTTCACCGTGGGATTTTTCTTTCTTCCTTCCTTTCTTTTTTTCTTTTTTCTAATACAAAATCTCTACCCACATAGTGTACTTACGCTATTTCAGATTTTGGATGAGTTGTATGTCACCAGGAAGAATCCCTTTGAATAATGTTTCAAACATCTCAAAATCTAATTTTAGAAATTCTTCTTTAAAGTATTTCTTCTTGACCACTTAACCACTTATGTTTGGTCACCCTCCCTTGTCTTTCATTTTCCTGGAGATGTCTTCTCATCCCTCATTCTTTCTTATCTGTTTTGCCACCTCCCCCTCCTCTGGAATATTACTCCCCTGGGTCACAGTGTTATTGCCTCCTTCTGTGAAACCTTGGTATAAAACAACATCTGTCCTCTGTGTTTATTATTTATTTCATATTTTTTTAAAAAAATAATTGTTTTCTCTGTAAAAAAAAAATCTTGGGCTAGCTATTACTTTTTCTCTGTGTGTCACATACACTACACAGAGATGCTATCTATTCATATTAACATGTGACAAAAACCAAGTCTACATATATAATAGAACACATATATAGGTTTTTAAATGTGCATTAGATCATACTACACATTATTTTGTATCATAAATAATCTCCTTAAATCAATATACATATGTTTTTCTCACATTATAAATATACCAAAATTTTAACTACTTATACATCAATAGAGAAAGAGATTATTTAAGTTTTCATTATAATAAACAATGCTTTAATAAATATTTTGGGACAAAAATCATTTTGCCTGTTTATATTTCTAAGGACTTAGACAGCTACAAATGAACTCCTGCTGCATAAAGATTCAACATTCTGATTGATTAACATACTGCCCTTCAAACAGATGTACCAGTTTACACTCTCACCATAACTTTTTTTTTTGAGTGATTAATTTTTTAAAATTTATTTTCAGCATAACAGTATTCATTATTTTAACACCACACCCAGTGCTCCATGCAATCCGTGCCCTTCCTCACTAATACCTACCACCTGGTTCCCCCAACCTCCCACCCCCCGTCGCTTCAAAACCCTCAGATAGTTTTTCAGAGTCCATAGTCTCTCATGGTTCACCTTCCCTTCCAATTTCCCCCAACTCCCTTCTCCTCTCTAACTCCCCCTGTCCTCCATGCTATTTGTTATGTTCCAAAAATAAGTGAAACCATATGATAATTGACTCTCTCTGCTTGACTTATTTCACTCACTTCCACTCCCATCCATGTTGCTACAAAAGTTGGGTATTCATCCTTTCTGATGGAGGCATAATACTCCATAGTGTATATGGACCACATCTTCCTTATCCATTCGTCTGTTGAAGGGCATCTTGATTTTTTCCCACAGTATGGTGACCGTGGCCATTGCTGCTATAAACTTTGGGGTACAGTTGACCCTTCTTTTCACTACATCTGTATCTTTGGGGTAAATACCCTGTAGTGCAATTGCAGGGTCATAGGGAAGCTCTGTTTTTAATTTCTTGAGGGATCTCCACACTGTTCTCCAAAGAGGCTGCACCAACTTGCATTCCTACCAACAGTGGAAGAGGGTTCCCCTTTCTCCACATCCCCTCCAACACATGTTGTTTCCTCTCTTGCTAATTTTGGCCATTCTAACTGGTGTAAGGTGATATCTCAATGTGGTTTTAATCTGAATCTCCCTGAGGGCTAGTGATGATGAACATTTTTTTATGTGTCTGATAGCCATTTGTATGTCTTTATTGGAGAAGTGTCTGTTCATATCTTCTGCCCATTTTTTGATATGGTTGTCTGTTTTGTGTGTGTTGCGTTTGAGGAGTTCTTTATAGATTTTGGATATCAACCTTTTGTCTGTACTGTCATTTGCAAGTATCTTCTCCCATTCCGTGGGTTGCCTCTTTGTTTTGTTGACTATTTGCTTTGCTGTGCAGAAGCTTTTGATTTTGATGAAGTCCCAAAAGTTTATTTTTGCTTTTGTTTCCTTTGCCTTTGGAGACATATCTTGAAAGAAGTATACTTTTTGTCGAAGATTAATTGACCATAGAGTTGAGGGTACATATCTGGGCTCTCTACTCTGTTCCACTGGTCTATGTGTCTGTTTTTATGCCAGTACCATGCTGTCTTGGTGATCACAGCTTTGCAGTAAAGCTTGAAATCAGGTAATGTGATGCCCCCAGTTTTTTGGTTTTTTTTCAACATTTCCTTAGTGATTAGGGGTCTCTTCTGATTCCATACAAATTTTTGGATTATTTGCTCCAGCTCTTTGAAGAATACTGGTGGAATTTTGATCGGAATGGCATTAAAAGTATAGATTGCTCTAGGCAGTATAGACATTTTAGCAATGTTTATTCTTCTGATCCAAGAGCATGGAATGGTCTTCCATCTTTTTGTGTCTTCTTCAATTTCTTTCATGAGTGTTCTGTAGTTCCTTGAGTACAGATCCTTTACCTCTTTGGTTAGGTTTATTCCCAGGTATCTTATGGTTCTTGGTGCTATAGTAAATGGAATCAATTCTCTAATTTCCCTTTCTGTATTTTCATTGTTAGTGTATAAGAAAGCCACTGATTTCTGTACATTGACTTTGTATCCTGCCACATTGCTGAATTGCTGTATGAGTTCTAGTAGTTTGGGGGTAGAGTCAGATAGACCTCATAGATATATACAGAACATTCCACCCTAAAACAATAGAATACTCATTCTTCTCAAGTGCACATGGAACCTTCTCAAGAATAGGCCACACACTGGGTCACAAATCAGGACTCAACCGATACCAAAAGACTGACATTATT
This sequence comes from Neogale vison, assembly GCF_020171115.1. Classification (NCBI taxonomy): domain Eukaryota; kingdom Metazoa; phylum Chordata; class Mammalia; order Carnivora; family Mustelidae; genus Neogale; species Neogale vison. Next base: position 157,714,721 of record NC_058094.1, on the reverse strand, counting down.
CCCTGCATATTCTCAGATCACAGTGCTTTGAAACTGGCGCTCAATCACAAGGAAAAGTTCAGAAGGAACTCAAACACCCGGAAGCTAAATACCAGAGTTGCTTGCTTAAGAATTCTTGCTTAAGAATTCTTGGATCAACCAGGAGATCAAAGAAGAACTGAAACAATTCATGGAAACCAATGAGAATGAAGACACTTAGGTCCAAAACCCATGGGATACAGCAAAGGCGGTCCTCAGGGGGAAATACATAGCCATCCAAGGCTCCCTCAAAAAAACTGAAAAATCCAGAACACACCAGCTCTCTCTACACCTTAAAACACTGGAGAATCAATAACAAATCAAACCAACTCCACACATAAGAAGGGAAATAATCAAGATTAGTGCTGAGATCAATGAGGTAGAAACCAGAGATACAGTAGAATGTATCAATGAAACTAGAAGCTAGTTTTTTGAAAGAATCAATAAGATCGATAAACCATTGGCTACAGTAATCCAAAAGAAAAGAGAGAAAGCTCGAATTAATAAAATTATGAATGAAAAGGGAGAGATCACAACTAACACAAAGGAAGTAGAAACAATCATCAGAAGTTATTATCAACGGTTATATGCCAATAAGCTAAGCAACCTAGATGAAATGGATGCATTCCTGGAAAACTATAAACTCCCAAAATTGAACCAGGGAGAAATTGACAACCTGAATAGACCAATATCTAGTAACAAGATTGAAGCAGTGATCAAAAACCTCCCAAAAAATAAGAGCCCAGGACCTGATGGATTCCCTGGGGAATTCTATCAAACTTTCAAAGAAGAAGTAACACCTATTCTCCTGAAGCTTTCAAAAAATTGAAGCAGAAGGAAAACTTCCAGAGTCTTTCTATGAAGCCAGCATTACCCTGATCCCCAAACCAGGCAAAGACACTACCAAAAAAGGAGAATTTCAGACCAATATCACTGATGAATATGGATGCTAAGATTCTCAGCAAGATCCTAGCAAACAGGATCCAATAGCACATTAAAAAGATTATCCACCATGACCAGGTGGGATTCATTCCTGGGCTACAAGGATGGTTCAACATTCACAAATCAATCAATGTGATAGAACAAATTAATAAGAGAGGAGAGAAGAACCACATGGTCCTCTCAATTGATGCAGAAAAAGCATTTGACAAAATCCAGCATCCGTTCCTGATTAAAACGGTTAAAGTATAGGATAGAGGGAACATTCCTGAACTTCATAAAATCTATCTATGAAAGACCCACAGCAAATATCATCCTCAATGGGAAAAAGCTTGCAGCCTTTCCGTTGAGATCAGGAACACGACAAGGATGCCCACTCTCACCACTCTTGTTCAACAAAGTATTAGAAGTCCTAGCAACAGCAATCAGACAACAAAGAGAAATAAAAGTTATCCAAATTGGCAATGAAGAAGTCAAACTCTCTCTCTTCGCAGATGACATGATTCTTCATATGGAAAACCCAACAGACTCTGCCTCCAAACTATTAGAACTCATATAGCAATTCAGTAATGTGGCAGCATACAAAGTCAATGTACAGAAATCAGTGGCTTTCTTATACACTAACAATGAAAATACAGAAAGGGAAATTAGACAATCAATTCCATTTACTATAGCACCAAGAATCGTAAGATACCTGGGAATAAACCTAACCAAAGAGGTAAAGGATCTGTACTTGAGGAACTACAGAACACTCATGAAAGAAACTGAAGAAGACACAAAAAGATGGAAGACCATTCCATGCTTTTGGATCAGAAGAATAAGCATTGTTAAAATGTCACCATAACTTTTTTTAAAAAAGATTTTATTTATTTGAGAGTGTGCACCAGTTGTGGGGAGGGGAGAGGGTGAAGGAGAAATAGACTCCCCACTGAGCAGGGAGTCCAAAAGGGGGCTTGATCCCAGGACCCTGAAATCATGACCTGAGTTGAAAGCAGATGTTAAACTGACTGAACCATCCAGGTGTTCCTCATCATAACTTTTTAAAGAATTTCCATTTCCTATATCCCGCTGAATACTGAATCATTTTAACTTTTGTCAATATCTTTGCCAAAATTGTATTTTGCTTTTATTTATATATTTATTTTTATTATTTTTAAAAACATTTATTTACATATTTGGGAGAGGAGAGAGAAAGCTTGAGCAGGGGGAGGGCCAGAAGGAGAGACAATCTCAAGCAGACTCCCAGCCAAGCATGGAACCTGACTGGGGGCTTGAAGTCAGAATCCTGAGATCATGACCTGAGCTGAAATCAATAATTGGGTGCTCAAACGATAGAGTCACCCAGGTGCACCTTTAAATAAAAGCACCTTTTGCTTTTATTTAAACTTGCATTTTCCTATATATTAGTGAGGCTCAACATCTTTTCAGATATTTGTATTTCTCTTTTTGTTAATTACACGTTCACATTTTTAAATTATAATTTTTATTTAGAGAGAGAGGGAAAGTATGAGCAAAGGGGGAGGGACAGAGGGAGAGAGAGAGTCTTAAGCAGGCTCTGTGGTGAGCCCAGAGCCATCACGGAGCTGGATCCCATGACCCTGAGATCATGACCTGAGCTAAAATCAAGAGTTGAAGGCTTAAACAAATGAGCCACCCAGACACCCCTCTCTCCCTCCCTCCCTTCTTTCCTCCCTCTTTTCCTTCCTTCCTCCCTCCCTTCCCTCCACCCTTCCTTCCTTCCTCCATTCCTTCCTTCCCTTCCTCCATTCCTTCCCTACCTGCCTTCCTTCCTTCCTTCCCTCTTCCCTCATCCTGCCCTCCCTCTCTTCTCTTTCTTTCTTTTTTCTTTCTTTCTTTCTTTTTTTCTTTCTTTCTTTCTTTATTTATTGGACACACAGAGAGAGAGCTCCCAGCTGAGCAGGGAGTCTGATGTGGGCCTTGATCTCAGGACCCTAGGATCATGACTGAGCTAAAGGCAGATGCTTAACCAGCTAGTCACCCAGGTGCCCCACATCTTTTTTTTTCTTTCCTTCCTTCTTTCTTTCTCTCTTTTTTAAAGATTTAAAAATTTTTTTTTATTTATTTGACACAGAAAGAGAGAGAGATCACACGTAGGCAGAGAGGTAGGCAGAGAGAGATGGGGGGAAGCAGGCTCCCCGCTGAGCAGAGAGCCCGATGTGCGGCTCCATCCCAGGACCCAAGATCATGACCTAAGCCGAAGGCAGAGGCTTAACCCACTGAGCTACTCAGGTGCCCCCCCTTTTTTTAATTGTGTTATGTTCGTCACCATAAAATACATCATTAGATTTTGATACAGTGTTCCAAGACTCATTGTTTATGTACAACACCCAGTTCTCCATGCAATATGTGCCCTCCTTACTACCCATCACCAGGCTAATGATCCCCTCACCCCTCCTCCCCTCTAAAACCCTCAGTTTGTTTCTCAGAGTCCACAGTCTCTCATGATTCGTTTTCCTCTCTGATTTTCCCCAATTCACTTTTCCTCTCCTTCACCCAAGGGCCTGTGTTATTCCTTATGTTCTACAAGTAAGTGAAACCCTATGATAATTGACTTTAATTGAAGTTTGGTTTTTAAATATTAATTTATAGGGGTCCTTCTTTATTATATAATGGTATAATGGATTTGAAAACATTTTTACATAGTGTTCTCTATCCTATACTTTTGTTTCAAGTAGTCTTTAATCTTTTCATTTTTTGAAAGGGTTTTTCATCTTGTTTAGGAGGGCATTCTTTTCTTTAAGATAGAAAATTTTAAAAATATATGTATTTTAATACTTTTGCTTTTTGCATTTAGCTTTTGAACCTGGTAAAATTTACTTTTGCATAAATTATGGCAGAGGACTCTAATATGTCTTTTTCCAAGTCTGTGGCTGGATATATGCATACCATTTATTGAATGCTGATATATTCACCACTTGCTACAAACTGAATGTTTATGTTCTTCCAAATTCATAGGTTGAGTTCCTAAACCCTAGTATGATGGTAATACTGGGAGCTGATCTTTCGGGAGGTGACTAGGTCATGAGGGCAGAGTCTTTATGAATGGTATTAGTGCCCTTATAAAAGAGACCCTAGAGAGCTCCCTCATGCGATTCCTATATGAGGTTATATCATCTTTGAAACAGGAAGAAGGCCCTCACCAGATGCTGAATCTGCTAGCACCTCATTTTTGGACTTCTAACCTCCAGAACTATGAGAAATAAATATCTGTCATTTATAAGCGATCTTATTTATAGTGTGTCTCATTATAGTGTGGTATTATAGCATCCCAAACAGACTGATTTGAAATGCTTTTAAAAATTTTTTCTGAGGGGCGCCTGGGTGGCTTAAGCCTCTGCTTTTGGCTCAGGTCATGATCTCAGGGTCCTGGGATTGAGCCCCATATCTGGCTCTCTGCTCAGTGGGGAGCCTGCTTTCTCGTCTCTCTCTGCCTGCCTCTCTGTCTACTTGTGATCTCTCTGTCAAATAAATAAATAAAATCTTTAAAATTTTTTTTCTGAAATTCTTATTTTCTTCCATTGGTCTATATTTAATAATTTTGTAGGGATATCATTTTATTTTATTTGTTATATGTTGGAGTAATATAAGGATTAAAAAACTATAATGTTTTTCTTCAATATACTAATTTACTTAGTTTTAATTTTAGCAGTAGTATTATTTAATTTTTTAATGTATGCTAAAAGAAGTAAGTATAAAAGAAAATAATCTAAATGAAAATCCTATAATATTCAATGTATATTGGAAATAATCATATGAACTCATTTTTTTTTTCTAATAAGAAATCGTATTTCCTACCTCTTTTCATGAGAGGGAGAAAATGTTACCTTTAATAATGAGCCTATGCAGTACTATGATTTCAGTCTCTAAATACAGTTCACCACAAATAACAAGGTTCCTTATGACTATAGTGCTTTCCAGATGTGAAACAGGTAACGTATGTAAAGGCTGAGCCAAAGAGGGCTTGTTTTGCCAGAAAATAATGAGGCTTTCAAGAGCTGATTGAGTATTGTCAAAAATAACAGAGGGACAATGGGCTCCTTAACCAAAGCTGGGACAATCTTACCATTGAAGGAAAAATGACTGTAATATTTTGAAACATATGGATATACTCCATAATGATTTCCAGAAAGAGAAAATAAAATAAAAGCCTTACTTGTGATCAGAGGAGATGCCTATTACACTAATTCCTTAACATATACATTGTTAATTGAGAAGAACAGATTAAGAATTTAGTCTTCCACTCTAATAGGAAATGAATTTTAGGATAGCCAAATGTCTCTGTTAAAAAGAGATTCTTTTTCTGAATAGGAACTAATCAATATGGATTAAGTAATACAATTAAAAAATAATTTCTTTTTGCAATTCATATGGAAATAATTTATGCAGGCAAAGCTTATCAGTGCATGCTAAAGCATTAGGGAAAGATGCTAAGGAGCTCAGTATTTGTATGGTGACAAAGCACTACCCTATGGATTACTTTATGTTTGCAAGCAAGAAAAATCTGCCTTGACAATGGAGCAATCAGGCTCTGACTGCTCAAGCCCAACGATCAACAATAGTGACACTAGCAGTAGACAGCCACATGTTTTATATCTCTGAATGTGAAATAAGTAGAACCAGCATCACCTATTAAAGATTTCTGCCCACAAAATTAAACCTGTTTAATGCTGAAAAAAACCTTTACATCTAACTTTTAGTTTTTAAGGACATACAGGGCATGAAAAGGGAAAATTCTAAACCAGACCATGAAAAAATAATAAAAATCGATAGAATTGTTCCTAACATAGGGCAACTTACATGACTGTCCTGGTCTTTTCAACAAGTGAATGGACAAGAAAAGAAAAGTGTGTGTGTGTGTGTGTGTGTGTGTGTGTATGGCAGGAATGTTAGAATGAATCCTATCTTATATTAAAAGAGACAAAATCTACAACCTTCAAATGCCACATGAACCAAATGCCACATGTATATCCTGCTATGATCCTTATTTGAGCAAAAGATCAATAAAGGCCATTTTTAGGACAACTGAGGAAATTTGAATATGGACAAAGTAATAGTATTATTAATAGTTTATTAATATATTAATAAGAATATATTTAATGTTTTGTTAATTATACTTACATTGTGGCCATGTAGAAAAATGTTCTTATACTTCAAATACTTTGGACAGAAATGTCTTGTCTTTATTTTAATGTATTACAGCAATGTAATCAATCGGTCAAGAAAAAGAAATAAAAGGCATCCAAATAGGAAAGGAAGAAATAAAATTAGCTTTGTTTGCAGATGACATGATTTTACATGTAGAAAATCCTAAAGACCTCACACACAGACACATGCACACACACATACACACATACATACTCATTGTTAGAACTAATCAGTGAATTCAGGAAAGTTCAAAGCTACAAGATGAACATACAGAAATCAGCTGCATTTCTATATGCTAACAATGAAACAACTGAAACACATATAGAGAAAGCAATGCAGTTCACAATAGCATCAAAAGCATAAAATACTTAGGGATAATTTTAACTGAGAAGGTAAAAGATCTGCACAATGAAAACTGGAATAAGTTGTTAAAAAAATTGAAGAAGATGAAAACAAATGGAAAGAAGTCTTGTGTTCATGAATTTGAAGAGTGAATATTGTTAAATGCCCATACTACCAAAAAAATTTATAGATTTAATGTAATCCTTATTAAAATTTCAATGGTATTTTTCATAGTAACAGAAAACAAAAATCCTAAAATTTGGATGGAACTACAAAAGACCTTGAAGAGCTGGAGCAATCCTGAGGGATAATAACAAAGGCAGAGGCAGCACACCTCCTGATTTCAAGTAGGCTATGGAGAAAGCAATTATAAATGAAATTGTACAGTGTTGATGTAAAAATAGACCCACAGGCACACAGAATAGAATTGAGAGCCCAGAAATAACTCTTGCATATATGGTCGACTATTTGACAAAGATCTAAGAATATGCAAAGGGGAAAGGATAGTCTTTTCAATAAATGGCGTTGGAAAACTGGATAACCACATCCAGAAGAATGAAAGATCCCTATCTCACACCACTCACAGAAATTAACTCAAAATTAACTAACGACTTAAACGTAAGACCTGAAACTATAAAACTCCCAGATCAAAACATAGGGGAAAAGCAGCTTGATATTGATCTTAGCAGAGGATTTTTGGATATGACTTCAAAAACGCAGGCGACAAAAGCAAAAATTTATAAGTCAGTTTACATCAATCTGAAAAGCTGCACAGTTTAAAAAACGAGATAAAATATTTGAAAATTATGTATCTGATAAGAGGTTAGTATCAAAATGTATAAAGAACTCATATAACTCAATAACAAAAAAATCCCAAACAATTAAAAAGTGGACAGAGGAATTGAATAGACCTCTCTTTAAAGAAGACATTTAAATAACCAACAGATACAAAAAAAGGTACTTGACATTACTAATCATCAGGAAAATGCTAATCAAAATCTTGGTGAGGTATTACTTTGCTTCTGTTAGACTTTCGATCATCAAAAAGACAAGAGATAACAAGTATTGGTGAGGCTGTAGAGGAAGGGGAACTCTTGTGCACTGTTACTGGGAGTGTGAATTGGTGCAGCTGCTGTGGAAAACAGTATGGAGATTCCTCAAAAAATTAAAAATAGACCTATCATCTGATACATCCACTTTGGAAATAAAAACAGGAAGAACTATCTGCACCCCCATGTTCATTGCAACGTTATTCACAGTAGCTAAGATATGTAAATAAACTATGTTCATCATCAGATAATGTGAAAAAGAAGATGTGAGGTATATTTATATATATAAATATTATTTGGCCATGAGAAAGAAGGAAATCCTGTCATTTGCAACAACATTGATGAAACTTGAGAGCATCATGCTCCGTGAAAAAGTCAAAGACAAATACTGTATGATGTCACTTATGTGTGGAATCTAAAAAAGCCAAATTTCTAGAAACAGTAGAGTGGTAGTCACTAGGGATGAGAGGATAGGGGGAATGGATAGATGTTGGCCAAATGGTACAAACTTCCAGTTATAAGAGGAATAAATTCTGTGGATCTAATGTATAGATGGTGATTATAGTTAACAATACTGAATTATATACTTGAAAGTTGCTAAAAAAGTAGATCTTAAATATTATCACCACAAAAAATAATTATGACATGATGAAGGTGTTAGCCAAAACCATGATAGTAATCATTTTGTAATATTTAAGTGTATAAATCAAATTTCACACCTTAAAATTGTACAACATTGTATGTCAATTATATCTCAATAAAGCTGAGAAAAAGACCCATTTGACTCAAGGATGAGTGGAAAATTGGAAAGGGAAATTATCCTCTGAATTGTACAATGTGTGTAGTTCTCTGGCAAAGAATTGTGATGCCTTTTTTTTTTTTTTAAGTGGTGGGAGAGAAGGATGTTAAAGAAAAACTAAGTGAAAACAAAATCATACTTTATCACCATATTTCCATACCAAGAAAACATGTTAAGTGAAATAACACCAAAGTGTGTGCAGTCTAACCGGAATTACTGACAAGCATTGGAAGCCAGAACAGGTACAAAACCCCCAAAACCCCAGTAGTGTTTTCATAAATTTAAAGAAAGAGAATTCCTGTCTCCCTTCACAGTAGCTTGGTCTGCATGAAATAAACAGCACATTTAAGGTAGATTTGACATTCAGTCCTGGAACTGCCCAATTCAATGTTATCAACATCTGAAGACAGAAAATGTGACTTATGGAAAAATCAAACTTTTAGGAGATTTATGTTTCACCCAGCTGTCTTGAGTTCTAAGAGTTTGAAGTTGGCAAGCATTAATGGCAGGGAGAAGTGAGAAGCACAGGTAACTGGCCATAGGTATGTGCAAGGAATCTTTCCCAGTTATAGTCACATCAGCAACCCCCAAAGATGGCTGCCAGAAGATTCAGTACTGAACTAGCTCATGTCGTAGAGAGGATTCAGGAAGTCTCACGTGGATTGGCATTTTTCTGGATTATGAGTTGAGAGAGGTTTCATTCTATGTTATGAAGAGTTAGATTGACCTTTTCTGATACTTTTACAAGAAAATGTAGGCCTTATTTCTGTACTGGACTTAACTTCCAACTCTTAGAATCTATAAAGTCACAATGAGTCGGGAAGGACATAGAAGACTAGTCACAACCTTTTGTTGTTGTCATTGTTCTTTTTATGTGTTCTTGAAAGTGTTTAAGGGTTTCATTTAATGCTAACTTAATTTTGGGGATCATCTGCTTTTCACAGTTGAAGTGATTTTAGCCAAAGGAAGTAATTTTTTGGAATTTCTATTTCAATAATTATGATATAATGTTTGTAATGACTATTTCACAGGGATGATGTGGGACTCAGTTATAAAATGCTTTAGCAATTCCAAAAGGAAGAACATCAGATTATCACTTTTTCTTATCAATATTGTTTTCCCGATGCCATTAAATGTATTTTATTGTATTATAAAAAGAATAGAATTACAGGACATCTTCTCTCTTGCTTTAGCTTATTTATTAGTTTCTTCTGGTAGAAATATATTACATTAAATTATTTTTTTGTAAATTTTTACAACTTTATGCATATATATACATATGTATATATATATGTACACATACACACATATAGAGAGAGAAAAATTACAAATATAATTAATTAGGTATACACAGCAAGTGTTTATAAGTTGATTTGAAAAATTATGGTTTCTTTAATATACATTTGCAAGTTTTGTTATTAGTTAGATGTACTTATTTTTGAAGTCTTTCTATGAGACGTGGATATTCAGTAATTTTCCAACTCAACTATAGAAAGCTATAAATGGGGGCTCCTGGGTGGCTCAGTGAGTTAAGCCTCTGCCATCAGCTCAGGTCATGATCTCAGGGTCCTGGGATCAAGCCCCGCTTTGGGCTCTCTGCTCAGTGGGGAGCCTGCTTCCCTTCCTGTTTCTCTGCCTGCCTCTCTGCCTACTTGTGATCTCTGTCTTTCAAATAAATAATAAATAAAATCTTAAAAAAAAAAAAAAGAAAGCCACAAATGCCGCCATTACGTATAATTCTCAAATATTTGGCCTTCATAAAAGTTACACTCTATTTTTCTACGACACAGATATTTTAAAGTTAAATTTTTCTTTTTTATTAGCACTTTCCAAAAATAAATCACAGTAAACCACCCACTGTTAGAACAAGGTCATCTGGATTAATCAGATTTAAATGGGAGGCAGAGCTGAGGAACATTTTGTGAATTATGAAGAGGTTTTGTAATCAAGACATAAACACTAAATTCTATAGAACTTCTTAAGAACACAAGAAATCATTATTTTGATTTCCTCCTTTCCAATAGTCTCATTAAGATGCAAATACATGGTACTTAGTATTTCCTAATTCAACTTATTAATCAAATATAAAAAAACAGCCACATTTGAGGAATTTGCAGGTAGGTATTAGTCTTGCTTTCACAGTGCTGAAAATGAAAGGGAAGCACTTATGGTAGGAGGAGTAGCTCACGGCTGCTTCCACACGTCCCAGGTAGAAAGCCTTGCTGGTCGGGAGGGCAGCAAGAAAAAAATGTTGGCCCATGAAAAGTGAGACAGAGGGAAAAAAAAAAAATTAGAGCAAGGTGTTGAGTTCACTCTTCATTTACATGGAAAGTGAGAGTAGACATGTGCTGTTTGTTTATCTATGGGAAAAAAACAGTTGTTTTCTAAAGCAGAACTTGCCAAAGATTTTTTTCCACGAAAATATCCTCAGAGGAAGAGCTTGAACTGAGTCTTTGACTATAGCTCAAAGCTCTCCAGGAATGGGAAAATTCATTTAAAATATAGCTTGTTATTTAAAGTATTGATTTAAATGTTGTATTCAACTGTAGAGTGTATCCACGTTTATAATTTACTTAAAACATTTTTAATTATTTGTGTTTTTTCCTTCCAGGTAAAACTGATATTCTGAAAAGATACGTATTTGTCCTGTAGCTTTGAGAACCCACCCTGGAATATCAATCCACCCTGGAATATCAATCCACGTGGAAAATCAGTATTTTCCAATTTGTGATGCTATTGTTCTCATTGCCCGAAACAGCAATAACCAACATTTATTAAATGCTTAATATGGGGGCGCCTGGGTGGCTCAATGGGTTAAGCCTCTGCCTTCCTCTTAGGTCGTGATCCCAGGGTCCTGGGATGGAGCCCCGTGTGGGGCTCTCTGCTCAGCAGGGAGCCTGCTTCCGCCTTTCTCTCTGCCTGCCTCTCTGCCTACTTGTGATCTCTCTCTCTGTCAAATAAATGAATAAAATCTTAAAAAAATAAATGTTTAATATGTTCCAGATACTGTTCTAAGCCCATTAAATATATGAACATATCCCACCCGAGCAGTGGTGGACAGGGTTCTTAACTTTTAATTTAGGTTGTGGGTACTGAGAATTTGTGGTTATATAATGGAAATTTGCACAAATAAGCAGTAGTGGTGAGGTATCTTGAAATCTCGGTGACTTTTCACAGTTTGTCAATTCTGGTCTTGGCCTATTCTTAAAAAAGAGGGTTTGTATTGCCTGTGTAAAGCAATTCAAATTGCTCAATACCAGCAACAATGCTGGATATATGTATAAGTTAAATCTCATGTGTCAACTTCTGAGTTAAGATTTCTTATCAATTTTATATCTTCTGATCTTTACTAAGCATTTGGTTTCTTTGACTTACATATAAAATATTTGGGTATAAATTTAGTAACTGAGATTTGGTGAATTTATGCTTCTGAATTGCTTTGTTTCAGTGCTATCTTATTTTATTGTTTAGTTTGGGTCAAGTGGATTGGATGGGGCAAAGTTGGAGAGGGAGTTGGGGGAAACTGGAGGGGGAGATGAACCGTGAGAAACTATGGGCTCTGAAAAACAGTCTGAGGGTTTTGAAGGGGGAGGGTGGGAGGTTAGATGAGCCTGGTGGTGGGTATTATGGAGGGCACGGATTGCATGGAGCACTGGGTGTGGTGCATAAACAATGAATTCTGGTACACTGAAAAGAAATTTAAAAAATTAAAAATTATTAAGAAAAAAAAGTAGTTAAGCTTAATGTGATTGAAGTGATGTTCCATAACGAAGGTCTCCCCATAAGAAGCAGCATAGATCTAATGGATCCGAATGGTTTAACCAAAGGAGTTGCATAGTACATGGCAACAACTTTGCTACCTAAAAGCACTAACTTGCTTATGTACTGTGGACTTAGTTCAGTTTGCACATAGCTCATTATTCAGGGTCAATGACTTTGTATGTGCTGACAGTAGAAAAATGGCTTTCTTGCTAATTGAGTTTTTTCCCCCAAGATTTTATTTATTTATTTAAAAGAGAGCACAAGCAGTGGGAGCAGCAAACAGAGGGAGAGGGAGAAGCAGGCTTCCTGCTGAGCAGGGAGCCTGACATGGGGCTTGAACCCAGGACCCTGGGATGATGACCTGGGCTGAAGGCAGACACTTAACCAACTGAGCCACCCAGGCACCCAGCTAACTGAGATTTTCAAAAGCATCCTCAAGAGATAGTAAATAAGTGGGTAGTTTGATTAAGGAGTTTTATATATAGAAAACTGTTTTTGGAAGGCTGCTTTAATATAGCAAAAATCTCAGCTGTGACTTTTAGATTATAGCAGAGCGAGTATGCCAAAGAAAGAAATTGTAACCTAAATGAATACTCTCACCTCTTAAAGTCATTAAAATGCATTGTATATTTCCATTTTGATTTAAATACTTAAAAGCAACTATTTTTTATGCCTCTGATATTCAAAAACCTCCTTAGAAGTCCTGAAAGCTGTAGTGTTGGTATTCATGGCAAATTTCGTACTCGAGCAGTGCCCGTTATTTGTTGTTGGTACGGTCATGCCATATTTAGTTATGTTTTCCTTTGATTTTAATGGATGTCTTATACATTTTGAAGGGATGTTAAAGCATGAAAAGGTTAAACTGGCATTGAGGATTCAGTAGCAGAATCTGGCACAAGGTAACAAATTTACCAAGTTCTATGTACCATTTGAGGCATTGGAAGTTCTGTCGTGAACAAATAGGTACAGTTTCTTGACCTCTTGAAGCTTATAGTTCTGGTGGAGAGAGACAGGTGATAAACCACAAAGTAAAACATATTCTATGTCAAATAGTGTAAGGATAGTGGAGCAAATGAACAAGGACACAGCAGTCCTGGGGAGTGTGAATTTTTATTTTATTATTTATTTATTTTTAAAAAACACTTTTTTTTTTGCAGGAAAAAAACCCTAGTCCAACATTATTCCTCGATGGAAAACAAGCACAGAGACAGCGAGTGATTTACCTAGAGATTCCCAGCACTTTAGTGAAAAAGTGAGGCCTGCAGGGTCTTGACTCCCAGAATCACGGTTTTATCCCTGTTTCTCATCATCTACTGTGGAACCTCTTTATAGAAGGAAGTTCGTCCAAAAATCTCATAGGTTACATATGTCTGCTATAGAATGCCAAGAGAAATATTAGAGTTTACTCTTTTATCCTAACCTACCTACATATTTATTTCATTATCAATAAAATTTGAGAAAAGACATTTCATAAACTTTCAATAAAATTAAAATGAAATCCAAGCCATTATTTTAATAAAGTTTGACCCTGGCAAAGCTGAAATAAGTTGAAATTTGGGACTCACCCTTCTGCCTCTTTAATTGGAAGAGTCTTATTTGACTCATTATTTCTTCTTCCCATCCTATTTCCCTTAAGCTATGAAAAGGAGAGTATTAGTGATAGGACTGTAATAGAGTCTCTAATTATTGTCATAGATTCTTAAAATTAATGATTGGGTGGCATATTACTAAATCTAGATACTGTTGAATGGAAGAGATTTTATGGATTGACATATTATTCCAGGGAGCGAGCCAAGGAGAAGCATTAAGAATGATTCTGTTATTGCCAGTGCTGTGGTTACACAATATATCTGAGCTGGAAAATCCAACCATGGGGAGCAGGATGGGGTCACAAATAGGTAATAAATGGAAACAGAGGAGTGTTATAGCAAATGAGATGGGGGCACAATTCCAGGGAGGAATGCAGTAAAGGCAAGAGAGTAATACCCTTAGTGATCTATCTCAGTTCTGGTGCTGACTAATGGTGGATGCTGGGAGAAACTTCTTGATCAGTTTTTTTTCTAAAGAAAAGAAATTGGCCTCCACCTTCCTAATTTGAGAAAAGAAGTGATGCAGCATCCTCTCGTGAATCAACTCCAGGGAACTTAAGGCTCTCATTCAGTTCACTGTTTACAGGTCGTGTTTACCATTCTGGTTATTTCTCAGTTGACCTGAGAAAAGTACTACCAATGAATCTTACCGGGCAGAGCTGCTAAACTTCAGCATTCTGTTTGGGCATAAGTTATGGGGATGCATTGCTGCAACAGCTGCCTGGGTATGACGGAAAGCAGATTGCTGCCTTCTGCCAAGTATATTAGAGCTTGATTTGTCCCTTTGAGTATATCAAATGTAAATGTGCATAGAACGCATTTAAAGAAAGCTGGAATGGAACCCAGTGATCCAATATTACCAGCAAGTCACTTCTTGAAGTACACAGAGGATGTGTACGGGAACCATTGCAGTGGAGCCAGATGAAGCTGTATTTGAGGGTAGAATATATACTATTAATCGACAATTTCATAGGCCACACAATATTTTTCATTGTAGACCCAAACTGAACAAATCTCATACATGTTAAATGGCTACAACATATGTGGCAGCTTAATAAGCAATGGCTTTGCCACTCCGGATGTTCTGTAGAGGTTTTAGGAGATGGTTTTGGATGTTGATTCAGTTTGAAATAATGTTCCTGGGTGATCATCATCTTGATGATGAAAAAGACTTGTCAACCCAAACAGTGACACTAGAGGGAGCTCTCTTCCAGAAATCACTGTAAAGAGGATAATAAAGCTCTAAGTAAAGAAACTAATTGAACAATTATTCAATCACAGCACCGTAATCATTGGCAGTACTAAGAGAGGCTTTGTGCCTCCAAGAATGAAGGACTATCAGATATTCTAGGCACTACTGAATCTGATGTTTTTAAAGGCCAGTGGCTCCCCGGTTTTCAAGAGCTGGGCTGGGAACAAAATTATAATTCTAAATTGTGACAGGTTGTCACTAGACAGGGAAACTTTTATCATTGTTTTCTAATAGCCCAGGTATCATGGCTACCAAATGAATTTGTCTTCTATCTGTAATTGGTTTGGGTAGAACAGATGATGAACACACTGTGTTTACCTATCAGAGGTGGGAAGTGATGTTAGAGAATGATACATGGTAATAGGTGTCTGTAGATACCTGGATGCTGGTATCTAGGATATGGTCATATCAAAAACCAAATGGAATCTAGAATGCCCCAAATAATACCTTCTAAGTCACCATCCTCGTCACAGGGAATGTGTGGTACATGGGAAAATGTTGTTTCTGTTGTAAAGAAATGAAGAACGACACTATAATTTTAACTCATTTCATGGTGCGTTAAATGTAACTTTAATCTTTCTGCCAAAGCTGTATAGTGTAACAAATGACTAGTTAATTGATAGAATCATACTGCGATTAGAAAATATTTGGGGAGGATGATTTGAAGCCCATAGAAGATATGCATGGAAACAAATTGGTCAGAGATATGAGTGAATTTAGGCTTATTTTAGAAATAATCACACACAATTAAATACCTTCATTAAAACATATAAATGATTCAAATAACCATAGGTGATAGAGGAAAATGAGTAATCAGAGTTGTAAGAGAATATTAGAAGATCTGTGAAGAAATATGGCCACAATCACATGCTTGGGGAGGAAATTCCTATACACATTGGATGAGCTGAAATTACGGCAGTTGTCAGAATGTTGGTAGGCTTATTCTTCTTTATAAAATATCGTAAGACGAATAATAAAAAAGGTACCTGAGAAATAGGTGTTAAGGGCAATTTGACTAATAACAGAGTGTGGACTGGAAAGGAAAAAGTTCATCTCAGACCTGCAATTCATTTTTTCCCTTTGGTGTGGGATGCCTCTGGAAAGATATATCAAAAGCCTTTGTGAACATTATAGAGACAGAACTCCTGACAAACACAGTAATGTTCTTTACTAGCAGGAGAAGTCTTATACATGAATACTTCAGTGCATGTATGTGGTCTAAGATGGCTTATATAAAACCTGGAAATGTGTCAATTTATGGGGCATGGCTACCTGGAAAATATCACATAAGTTATGTAACCATCTGTATAGAAAATTGGAGATGTTTCATGACAGAAATATCCTTTTAAAAAAAATGTAAGCAGTGCTTCTGCATGCAACATTTATAACTCACATATTAAATCTAGACCAAAGCAGGTACTAATGCAGCCACAGAAGGACCTGGGGAGTGTTGCTGGCTATTCCAGACTTTGCCATCCTTCTCTTCTCCCATGATTTCCTGTCTCCTTGAAATTATTTGTATGGTTTAATTCTGGATAATATATCTGATCCTTGTGAAACTGACTTGAAAACCCAACCCTTTGATATTGTTTCAAATGACCTCCTTCAGTGCAGAAGATTTGCTGCTATAACTCTTTTTTTTTTTTTAAGATTTTATTTATTTATTTGACAGAGAGATCACAAGTAGACGGAGAGGCAGGAAGAGAGAGAGATAGAGGGAAGCAGGCTCCCTGCTGAGCAGAGAGCCTGACGCAGAACTCAATCCCAGGACCCTGAGATCATGACCTGAGCCGAAGGCAGCGGCTTAACCCACTGAACCACCCAGGCGCCGGCTGCTGTAACTCTTAAAGTCAACTAAATCTTTTGTCTTTACTTTAGAAACTTATCTGCCCCTCAATCCAAATTCTCTAAACCTGGCTCTCAACTGGGAAGTTGATCATTAATAATTAGTATTCACTTTTATTATTATTAATTTTTTAAAAGATTTATTTATTTGAGAGCGAGAGCATGTGTGCGAGTGGGGGGAGGGGAAGAGAGAGGAAATCTCAAGCAGACTCCATTCATGTTACTTTTCTGATGACTCCCCTTGACAATGTCAGTCTTGGAATAATTTGTTGTTGTTGTTGTTAATATGTCTTACTTCTACAGTTAGGACAGAAAGGTATGTCACTATTTTCAAAACCTCCCACACAGTGTTTAGCAAGACATACTTTCTGTAGCGGTACTTCACAGATATTTGACAAACTAAATGGAGTGGACATAGAGGCCTTTTGGTTTTTCTCAAACCAGGAAAAATTGTCATGATATCATTTTTAGCATCAGTAGGCAAATTCTATTCTGGTTTATTATCCAAGAATCTACCCTTGGGAAAAAAAGATGAAATGTCTTTCCACTTTCACATTTTCTTTATTGTGAAGAAGGAGACACGTGTTTATTTTTCTTTTCAGTGGGGGTGGGGAACAACTTCAAGGAATTTACTGAGTCTGTCCAGTAAGTTTCAGATAATTCCAATTTGCCAGTAACCAAAAATATGGGAGAAATTCGTGAATTAGAGAAATTAAGAAGCCTATTCTATATTACTGATCTGATGAATCAGTTGCTGAGGTTTAATGAAAAGTCACTGAAAAGGCAACAATGGGGAAAATTGGCATTTAGAGAAACTTGTAAATTGTTTCTTCCTAAGAAACATTCACATTGAGGTCCAATTAAGATCAAAATAGTTTTTATTGGCAGTTCATTAAGCCCAACAGATGGTCAGTGATTTCTGTTGAGGGAGTTACAGTTTACAAATGAGGATTTTAATGAGTATTTAGATACTTGAGTACCTCCTCTTAACAGCAACTCCTATTTTCCCCCATCCATCGATGTACAAGAAGTCCAAACTAGCAACTCGGCTTTGTTTGAGGGGCAGCGGATGTGAGATGTTCAGAGGTCAGAACCTTTGTATGTCACGGCCATTACCTAAAGCACTGGGAGAAAACAGTCAATCATTCCTACTTTCCTGCTTCTGTCACTTTTTCTCTGACAATTAGGCCTAGGTTGGGATCTTCTGGCGTTTGATCTGTTCCTGACAACAAATAGCCATGTAGGAGGAAAAAAAAAAGAAACAATTATGTTAAGAGGATTGTCTTTACTCTTTCTTCTGAAACTGTTAATAAAACTCAGCAAGTATAAGATCAGATTCGTTAGGAAAAATAATTTATCATATGCAGCCTTAGGCTTTTTTCTTCTTGGGGCACCTGGGTGGCTCAGTCAGTTAAGCATCCAACTCTTGATTTCTGCTTAAGTCATGATCTTGGGGTCATGAGATAGAGCCCCATGTTGGGCTTCATGTGCTGGGCATGGAGCCTACTTGAGATTCTCTCTCTCCCCCTCTCTCTGCCCCTCCTCCTCCAACACACTCGCATGCACAGCTTCTCAAAAAAATATAAATAGAATAAACCCTTTCCATTTTTTTTCTCAGAATTTACATCTTTGTGAAAGATGTATATCTTTGTGAAACTGATGTATATCACATAGTACATGACTAAACAGGGATGTTGGTGTGGACTGTTGTTTAAATGGGTCATAATCTCACCAGCTACTTTGTTAGCCACAGACAGAGGGAGTTGTCAGTATTTTGTGTTTTCTCTACGTGGATACAATTATCAATTTTTTTTCTTGAGTTCCAGGAAAAAAATTAATAGAAAGACTTCCTTTGTCAATCTATCTCAGAGCAGGATATTTCCCTTTCTTTAGAAAATGATTTTATGTCCAGATCATTTCTGGGAGGCTCATCAAAGTTTAATCTGATATGTTCTTTTTTATTCTAGCAGTTGGTATTTCAATAATACCATAATACTCAAAAGACCCTAAAATTCAGTCTCAGAGTAGTGTTATGATAAAGAAAAAACCATGACGAAAAAATAATTTCATAAAAACTCAAAATTTTCCCTTAATTACCATGAAAAACAATGATTTTATTCATGCTAATAATAACTAGAACTCTTTGTCCTTTCTTAATAATTAACTTTTGTTTCTTCACATAAGTTTTAATGTTCTTTAGATGATAAAACTCTTCACAGGATTACTTCACATACCTGTACACACTTAAAGGAAGGAAGGAAAAATCATTGTCCACCCGTGTCCTAAGAACTTGATGACTGGGTGATACCAGGAACCTTATGATGAGCTTCCTTGCTTGGAAATTTTTAAAAATCTCTTCCAGAAAACAAATGATGACAAATGAGCAAACAAACAAACAAACAAAAACCCAAACACAAAACGGGCTTGCATAAATACTGTTTTTTTCAGATTGCCTCTAGTTCAGAAGCTCCGTGAGGGACTCTATTTCATGTTTTGTTAGAACCAAGTCTCTCAATGGGGCTTTTAAGCCTCCTTCTACAATCTGGCTATAGTTGTAGCTCTCAAATTCATTTTCTCCAGACCGGTCTCCATGGGGTTTCATGAGCATGCCACGTGTACTTACTCTTTCACATCTTTAATCGTAGTGTTCCTTTGTTCTGGAATTCTGTTTCCTCTCCTGCTTGTTTCCAACTAGTAACTACCAACTTCTTGAAATCTTCTCTGACAACACCAGCACTTTTTGAACCCTTTATTTAACTTCCTAGTACATTTACACTGAATTGCACAAAAAGTTTTATTTAATTAATGCAGCATTTCACTTATCTATTCTTGTTACAAATGATTATTTTCACAAAAGTGAGTTTTCCAGATGATGAATGCACTGAAATATTCTCATTTTTTCTAGTTTTGTATGAAATCTTTCTGCAAAGTATTCCAGACATCTCTGCCTAATTATGTAAGAATGCAGAGCATACTTAATGATGATTCAGGATCATTATTATGAACATCAATTATATACGAAGGTGTATATGGCTCTTTGCTCTATATAAACCTTCTTCTGGGTTTATATTTTCTTCAGTTTCTTTCTTTCTTTTTTTTTTTTAAGATTTTATTTATTTGACAGAGAAGTCACAAGTAGGCAGAGAGGCAGACAGAGGGGCAGGAGGAAGCAAGCTCCCTGCTGAGCAGAGAGCCTGATGCAGGGCTCCATAGATACCAGGACCCTGGGATCATGACCTGAGCTGAAGGCAGAGGCTTAACCCACTGAGCCACCCAGGCACCCCTTCAGTTTCTTTTCTTAATAATAGACTTTCAGGTGTCATCTTCTCTGTGACCCATATTTCTGCCTTCATAATAAAACTACATTTTCTCATCTATCTATTCTAACCCTTTTGGATGAACTGACCCTTCTTGTGGGTGGCAATGCACTGCAGAGTGATCAAGACAGCCCATCATCTTAATTCCTAGGGCATGAGCCCATTCATCTGAGCCCTCATCCACATCAGGAGAGTAATTTCTTACATTTTCCAACTGTGGGGTGTCCCTTTATGTCATTCTAATGAGAGAAAATGGGCAAGAGGTCATAGGAGTATTTGTTCATTACCATCAACAAACTTGTGTGTCTTTGAGGACTTTATCTGACTTGCCTGGTCTCCAGTTGTAAGAGAGATGAGTATAAATTTGCTATTTTGAGATAATATTTCATGTCTTCCTATCTTCGATGTGATAAGAAAATAAGAATGTCTTTTGAACATTTACCATAAAATTGGTTCATTCTGAAAAACGATGATGAAAAATGAGAATGCTTGGTGTTTGGATCTGCTTTATATGGCAGAAGATTTCTCATACATTACTAATCTAAGTCTTATAACCATATGACATAGTAATTTCTGATACACTCATTTTACAGATGAATAAAGGGAAGTTTAGAGAGAGAAAGAGGTTAAGCTGCCAGTAAGTAGGCTTCAAACTCAGGTCTTTTGACCCCTATCCCAGTGGATTCTCATCTACTCCTTCAGCCTCTGAGCAAGGCACTGTGCTAGACTTCAAAAAGCCCTTTGCCTACTCAGAATGGATAGAATGAACACAGAATAACTACATATTTAGAATGTGATACGTGCTTTGCAGAGGTGTGGCAGTGTGGTAGAAATTCGAAGGGCATGGCATGGTGTGTGTGTATATATGCGTATGTGTGTGCACATGCGTGTGTATCTGAGTGCTTGCCCCAAACAACACATATCAGAAGGTCATTGACATTTATAAGGAAGGTGTATCCTAAGAGATAGACCTTGGATAATTAAGGGCAAATGAAAATTATTGTATTTCCTAAAATACCAAAAACTGCATACCACCACCAATGTGTTCATTAAATCATTCAATTATATGTTATTGTAGCCAAGCCTCAGTTACACCACTTAGTGAACAAAGTGCTCAGATCATTTGCCCTACCTCTTTCTTTCAAATAACAATTTTTTGAGCAGGTCACAAATCAGCGTTGTTAAAATGGAAAAGAAAATTTTTGATATATGGGAAAAAAAGAAATAGGCTTGGTATGTATGTGTATGGGATGGAATAAGATGGCAGATGAAGCCATGGGTTGGGGAAACAAAGAGTTGTGCATTAGGACTCATACAAAGTACACCCAGGGGAACTGTGGGGTTAAAGGGAGATTTAAGGTATTATATGAAGGAGGGTTGTGATTACCATGGTGAGGACTTAAAACTGTTCCCCAGAGATGAGGGACTTGGTTTAATTGTGAGGGATGGAAGTAGATGTAACATTATAATGAATTTATTTTCTTCCTTGGTTGAAGAAGAGGTGGCATTGACATTTAAGCTTTTGAATAAGAGGCTAATATTGATGAAATTGCTCTTGATTATGATGTTCCAGACAATCTTTGTTTATATGCTCATGCAGGTGGAGTTTGGAGATATCTTGATAGTTGTGTGATTCAGTGCTCATTTCCACTCCAGATACAGAGGCTTTAAAATAGTCACTGGAGAAGAGATCAGTAGTGCCATAAAGACCACTTACTGGGATTTTAATTAAAGATAATGTATTTATGCTCAAGAAGAAGGTCATTAGAAATTATTAATAACACAATTTAACTTCATAGGAAGAATTTTATATTTTTCAATAACTTGTCTTTAATAAGTGTTTACACCATTTCCAGTTTCTTTTTTTAATCTAAAGTTTTGATAATACTCTTTTCTTTGTCTAAATGGTGATTGTACTGACCAGCTACTTAATTTATTTTTTTTTAAGATTTTATTTATTTATTTGACAGACAGAGATCACAAGGAGGCAGAGAGGCAGGCAGAGAAAGAATGGGAAGCAGGTTCCCTGCTGAGCAGAAAGCCAGATGCATAGCTCTATGGGTGGGATCCCAGAACCCTGGGATCATGACCTCATGACCGGAGCTGAAGGCAGAGGCTTTAACCCATTGAGCCACCCTGGCGCCCCCTAGCTACTTACTTTAAAAATGTGTCTCTTCATGATACTGTATGTGGAAACCCAAAAGATACCACCCCCAAATTACTAGAACTCATACAGCAATTCAGTAATGTGGCAGGATATAAAATCAATGCACAAAAATCAGTAGCTTTCCTATACACTAACAATGTAACTGTAGAAAGAGAAATTAGGGAATCGATTCCATTCTCAATAGCACCAAAAACCTTAAGATACCTTGGAATAAATTATCTATACTCTAGAAACTATAGAACATTTATGAAGGAAATTGAACAAGACACAAAAAGATGGAAAAGCATTCCATGCTCATAGATCAGAAGAATATACATTGTTAAAATGTCTATGCTGCCTAGAACAATTTATACTTTCAGTGCCATCCTGATCAAAATAGCAATGACATATTTCAAAGTGCTGGAACAAACACTCCTGAAATTTGTATGGAACCAGAAAGGCTCTGAATTGCCAAGGAAGTTTTGAAAAAGAAAAACAAAGCTGGGGGCATGATGTTGCCTGATTTCAAGCTATATTACAAAGCTGTGATCACCAAGACAGCACAGTACTGGTGCAAAAACAGACACATAGATCAATGGAATGGAATAGAGAGCCCAGATATGGACCCTCAACTCTATGGCCAAAGAATCTTCAACAAAGCAGGAAAAAATATCCAATAGAAAAAAGACAGTCTTTTCAATAAATGGTGCTAGGAAAATTGGACAGCTATATACAGAAGAATGAAACTTGACCACTCTCTTATACCATACACAAAGATAAACTCTAAATGGATGAAAGACCTCAGTGTGAGACAGGAATCCATCAAAACCCTAGAGAAGAACATAGGCAGTAACATTTTTTACATTGGCCACAGCAACTTCTTTCAAGACGCATCTCCAAAGCCAAGGGAAACAAAAGCGAAAATGAACTTCTGGGACTTCATCAAGATCAAAATCTTCTGCACAGCAAAGGGAACAGTCAACAAAACAAAGAGACAACCCATGGAATGGGAGAAGATATTTGCAAATGACACTACAGATAAAGGGCTAGTATCCAAGATTATAAAGGACTTCTCGAACTCAACACCCAAAAAACAAATAAGCCAAAAATTGGCAGAAGACGTGAACAGACACTTCTCCAAAGAAGACATCTGAATGGCTAACAGACACAGGAAAAAAGGTTCAACAACATCAGCCATCAGGGAAACTCAAATCACAATGACACTGCGATAGCACCTTACACCAGTTAGAATGGCAAAAATGGACAAGGCAGGAAACAAATGTTGGAGAGAATGTGAAGAAAGGGGACTATTTTACACTATTGTTGGGAATGCAAATTGTTACATGCACTTTGGAAAACTATATGGAGGTTCTTCAAAAAGTTAAAAATAGACCTACCCTATGACCCAGCAATTTCACTACTTAGTATTTACCCCCCAAAGATACAGACAGAGTGAAAAGAAGAGCCAATGTTCATAGCAACAATAGCCAAACTGTGGAAAGAGCCAAGATATCCTTCAACAGATGAATGAATAAAGAAGATGTGGTCCATATATACAATGAAATATCACTCAGCCATCAGAGAGGATGAATACCTGATATTTGTATCAACATGGATGGAACTGGAAGGGATTATGCTAAGTGAAATAAATCAAGCAGAGAAAGACAATGATCATATGGTTTCACTTATATATGGCACATAAGGAATAACATGAAAGACATTAGGAGAAGGAAGGGGAAAATGAAGGGGGGTGGGGAATCAGAGGTGGAGACAAACCATGAGAGACCATGGACTCCGAGAAACAAACCGAGGGTTTTATCCCCAGGAGTACAGGTCTGAGAATGGCCAGGTTTACACACTTCACAGCACTCACCATAGCACATACCCTCCCCAATGTCTATAACCCCACTCCCCTCTCCTAAACCCCCTCCCCCCAGCAACCCTCAGTTTGTTTTGTGAGATTAAGAGTCACTTATGGTTTGTCTCCCTCCCAATCCCATCTTATTTCATTCATTCTTCTCCTACCCCCTTAACCCCCCATGTTGCATCTCTACTTCCTCATATCAGGGAGATCATATGATAGTTGTCTTTCTCCGATTGACTTATTTTGCTAAGCATGATACCCTCTAGTTCCATCCATGTCATCGCAAATGGCAAGATTTCATTTCTTTTGATGGCTGCATAGTATTCCATTGTGTATATATACCACATCTTCTTTATCCATTCATCTGTTGATGGACATCTAGATTCTTTCCATAGTTCAGCTATTTTGGACATTGATGCTATAAACATTCGGGTGCACGTGCCCCTTCGGATCACTACGTTTGTATCTTTAGGGTAAAAGATACAATTGCTTTTGTGCAATTGCTGGGTCATAGGGTAGCTCTATTTTCAACATTTTGAGGAAACTCCAAGCTGTTTTTCAGAGTGGTTGCACCAGCTTGCTGGCACAAAAACAGACAAACAGATCAATGGAACAGAATAGAGAGCCCAGAAATAGACCCTCAACTCTATGGTCAACTAATCTTTGACAAAGCAGGGAAGAATGTCCAGTGGAAAAAAGACAGCCTCTTCAATAAATGGTGTTGGGAAAATTGGACAGCCACATGCATAAAAATGAAATTGGACCATTTCCTTATACCACACATGAAAATAGACTCAAAATGGATAAAGGACCTCAATGTGAGAAAGGAATCCATCAAAATCCTTGAAGAGAACACAGGCAGCAACCTCTTCTACCTCAGCCGCAGCAACATCTTCCTAGGAACATCGCCAAAGGCAAGGGAAGCAAGGACAAAAATGAACTATTGGGATTTCATCAAGATCAAAAGCTTTTGCACAGCAAAGAAAACAGTTAACAAAATCAAAAGACAACTGACAGAAAGGGAGAAGATATTTGCAAACAACATATCAGATAAAGGGCTGGTGTCCAAAATCTTTAAAGAACTTAGCAAACTCAACACACAAAGAACAAATAATCCAATCAAGAAATGGGCAGAAGACATGAACAGACATATCTGCAAAGAAGACATCCAGATGGCCAACAGACACATGAAAAAGTGCTCCACATCACTCGGCATCAGGGAAATACAAATCAAAACCACAATGAGATATCACCTTACACCAGTCAGAATGGCTAAAATTAACAAGTCAGGAAATGAACGATGCTGGTGAGGATGTGGAGAAAGGGGAACCCTCCTACACTATTGGTGGGAATTCATTTATCCCTTTTAAAGACAATTTATAGAAAAGCTATTATGTCGTATTATTGCATTATTTGCAAGAAAGAAGTTATATCTATATCCTAATGTAAATTCATAGTATGATTCTATTAATTTGTTACTTTAAAAACATGGTTTTCCTTAAAAATAAAGAATTTGTATCTAAATTTTGGTGTCTTTTATAAATGCCCACTAAAAGATATATGTGTGTAGGCATACCTGGGTGGCTCAGTCAGTTCAGCATCTGATTCATGATTTCGGCTCAGGTCATGATCTCAGGATTGTGAGATTGAGCCCTGTCTCAGATCTGCACTCAGCACAGTCTGCTGTGGAGTCTCTCTCCTGTTCCCTTTGCTCCTCTCCCCACTCACTTACTCACTCAGTCTGTCAATCAAATCAACAAAATAAAAATCTTTAAAAAAAGATATATGTGTTTAAACATCACCTCTTTAGTTCCTTGCAAGTATCAGAAAATGACATTTCTGAACATTGTATTCCATCTCTTCACTGATGATCTCAAATTTTTATCTCCGAACTGAGTTACTCTCCTAAGCTCCACATTCACATATCCAGCTTCTTATTTGATACCTTTGTCTGGAGCCCTGATAGGTATTTCAAACTTAATGTTTCCAATAGAAATACAGACTCTCTAGTCTCTCTGTCTCAATCCCAGATCTAATTTTCTCTAAGCCATTATACAACAATTATGTCAATTGCTAATTAAAAGAAGAAAAAGATATCAAGAAATCATTCTCAACTATTTTCTTTCTCTTATTCTTGCATGCAACACGTCAACGAGCTCCATCCCCCACTTCTAAAATAACTATTTCAAATCTGACCACTTCTCTTTATTTACCTTGCCATAACTTGCCCAAACAACCCTAATTTCTTGCCCCAATTTCTTTTTTTTTAAGATTTTATTTATTTATTTATTTTATTTATTTACAGACAGAGATCACAAGTAGGCAGAGAAGCAGGCAGAGAGAGAGGAGGAAGCAGGCTCCCCGCTGAGCAGAGAGCTGGATGTGGGGCTCAATCCCAGGACTCGGAACAGAAGGCAGAGGCTTTAACCCACTGAGCCACCCAGGCACCCCCTTGCCCCAATTTCTACAGCAACTTCCTGTTACTCTTCTGCTTAAAACCTTCTGAAGGCTTCACATTGTACACGACAGTTCATTTTTTTTTTAAGATTTTATTTATTTATCAGAGAGAGAGAGGGAGAGCGAGCACAGGCAGACAGAATGGCAGGCAGAGGCACAAGCAGGCTCCCTGCTGAGCAAGGAGCCCGATGTGGGACTCTGTCCCAGGACGCTGGGATCATGACCTGAGCCAAAGGCAGCTGCTCAACCAACTGAGCCACCCAGGCGTCCCTCACAGTTCATTTTCAAAAGTATGTATACAAAGTAAGTACACAGTGTCAAAGAATGCTAGCACTCCCCAGCATCCTGGTTTCTTCTCTTCTTGGACATGTAGCTAAACTACATTCCCCACCTCCCTTGTGGAAGCAGGCTGCATTTGGACAATGGAATGTAGGCAGAGGTGACTGTCACTCCCAGGCTACCCACCACCCCGCCACCAAATTTCCCCTGTGGTATCCTCTAGTTTCTCTTCCTATTATGTGGCAAAGTTGGAAGCTCTATGTTAAAGATGGTATTCCCACAAGATGAAAGGAGGATGGCTTCCTCCATCTCCATGGAGCGAACCACTTACCCCAGGCAATTCTTACTGGAATGTGATATATATAAGAAATAAATGTTGGCTTTATGAAGCCACAGTTTTATTCACCACCTGATTTGGGTCCTGTTCATCTCTTCAACCTCATATTTTTTTTTTGTTTTTAGTTAACACTCTCTTCTTTCTTACTTGGCACCAGTTTCTTTGGAATTTTTTCTACCCATTAATTCAGACAAATCAGAATATTTGCACTTGCTATCTTTCTGCTTGGATCGATCTCTACTTCAGGTCAAAACATGACCACTTCCTTCTCTTCAATGAGATTACCGACTCAAATGCCATTTTTTCAAAGAGGCCTTCCCTGACTACCCATCTGAAACAGCCCCGCTTTCTATATTATGCTAATACGTCTTTGTCTTAGCAATTGTTAGTACCATAGTATATTGTGTTCAATTTTTGCTCCTTTCTTCCTAGAATGTCAGGCAACAGGAGGGATTCTTCATATTCACTGTTATGGCACCAAAATAATGCTTGGCCCATAGTAGGTACTCAATAAATACTTGTTAACTGATTGACTATGACACATAGGTATGTCATTTGAAGATAGGAGCAGTATCCTACAGCTGAAATGTATATA
The DNA here is from genome assembly GCF_020171115.1 of Neogale vison. Taxonomy (NCBI): domain Eukaryota; kingdom Metazoa; phylum Chordata; class Mammalia; order Carnivora; family Mustelidae; genus Neogale; species Neogale vison. Next base: position 157,686,965 of record NC_058094.1, on the reverse strand, counting down.
AAGCTTAAATCTCACAATATTTCTAATGTAATGTTTTATTTAATTGTGTGCAAATAAGGTAACAATGGAAAGGTATAGGATTTGGGGACGCCTGGGTGGCTCAGTTGGTTAAGCAGCTGCCTTCGGCTCGGGTCATGATCCCAGCGTCCTGGGATCGAGTCCCATGTCGGGCTCTTTGCTCGGCGGGGAGCCTGTTTCTTCCTCTGCCTCTGCCTGCCATTCTGTCTGCCTGTGCTCACTCTCTCCCTCTCTCTCTGATAAATAAATAAAATCTTAAAAAAAAAAAAAAAGAAAGTTATAGGATTTGGAGGCAAAAATATCCAATTCAAGTTTTGAACCTGTTGTGTGATCCTAAGAACTCATTCTTTCTTAGGCTTTGTCCCCACTATTTACCCAGTGGAAATGTTATAATATATGCTTTATTCTGATGGCAGTCTCGTGAGATATCATGTTTGTAAGTAAGTAGTTCAAACTATATAGAGTTCATATAGTATAAGCGTTAAGACCGTGAATGTGTTTTTAAATACATATAAAGTGCTTTGTGTGTAGATATCTTGTATGTCTAAATGCTTTCTGAGTAAGCAATGCTGATAAGTGATGTGTATGTTGATTAGAAAAATTATTACTTATTATTAAAATGCGAAGTTCTATGAGGTGCATGATACTTTTAGTCATCATTTCCTTGGGACTTCAAAATAAAAAGGTGTTCTGGGTTTTTTTCCCCCCATTCCACATGAGTTCTGTAGCTCAAATTTTTCTTTAGCATGCTGTTATTTTCTGTCTGGTGAGGGTGAATTGAATGTCAATATATGAGTGAAAACCTAAATTTTTGTTCTCACAGAAATGTAAAGTTTCCCTTCAGTGGTTCTGTTGAGCATTACTTGGAAAGTCCTATGCTCAGATCACCCTTCATTGGCCTAAAATCTTCCTAAACTCTCCAAACTGGGAATAAACAGTAATTTGGCAACAAATATTTATTGTTCATAAGCAAGTCTTACAATTGGACTATTATCTGTGTGTGCTTTCCCCAGAAAACAACATGTATTACTACAAACAGAACATGTAATTCTTATAAAATTCCTGTGAGAAATGCTGTTCAAGAAGTTAGGGCCGGATGCTGTTTGATATTGCCACTGGAAAAAGCAAGACTTGTCCCTAGAAACTGCCCCAGTGAGGAGGTGAGTTAGAATTGGTTGTCATCCCTATTCCCAATTCTTCTCGAGAGTATATAATAAAATGATCAGAATAAATCCTGCCTTTGAAGTCCCTGTTCCACCTTCCAGGGAAACTGTAGGTTGTAGACAGTCTCCTCTGTGTCTGCCTCCAAGACCAAGGAGGCCAGCTTAAGGTGGAGACTGGGGAAGGTCTTAGATTGCTCAGGAGTTTCCTTTTTCAGCAAAGGCCGAAATGCAATGTGAGATATATCATAATTGATTTTTTTTTTTTAAAGCATTGCTTCAGGGAAAGGAGTAAAGGGAAGAATAGAATGTTCCTTTGACTTTCTTTTGGTCTCATGATGTGCTGAAACATCCGTCTTATTACTTATTAAAAAGACAATCAAAATAGGCCTAATCCTGAGAAGAAATCATTTCTGATTTTGACAAAGGCCCTAAACAAAGTTGTTTTTAAATGCCGTTACGCAAGTTTTCACAAAGCATGTGTTAGCAGCTTTGTCCTATTCTGTATTACTGGCAAAAGAAAATTTTCTTGATTTTGTTAATGAAATCTACAAATCAAGAACATTTGAATAGAGACCTAGGAGAGCACTTCTATTAATGTTTTATGATACTTATTTAAAAGAACATAAAGGAACCTGAGAGATTTTGTGTCAGGATGGAATTGAAATGCATTATTGCTTACCAATGAGAATATACAGGAGTTTCTTCATAAATTGGATTCCAGCTAACCTAATACTCTGTTATAAAAGGGCTTTTACCTTATGGATGTGTATTATTAGCAAACTTTATGGTGCTAAGTATATTGCATTTATATGTCTAGTGGGGCCTGATCCAGCTTTTGAAAATTGTGCTTAATTAAACACTTGTGCCTCACTAAACATGCTTACTCTGGAGCAAGGAAGAGAATGTGATCACACGAGCCAATATTGTGGGTGTGATATGGGTTAGGTACCAGTGTTTGCTTATCCCTCCTTTTGCAGAAAGAAACTGTACTGTGGCTAACCTTTTTCTTTTCTTCTACACTGGACAGATCTTGTTGTATTAAAAACCTGACGTTTTTCAGGAAAACAAACAAAAACAAAACAAAATTCAAAGTGGTCCCAAACCACAGCTCTTAGGATAAATTCCATAGACATTTTAGAAAATGTAGATGCACAGTCAGCAACTTTAGATGGTCTAGTAAGTGTAAAATGAAGTGGAAGTGAAAACTTACCTTCCTATTCTCATTCATGTCCCAAACCTGAAGTTTGCCACTTTTGGAACTGTCTTGGTATATACATTCACAAAAACACTGTGTACCTGAATACATCCTTATATACCAATAGGAAAATACACTTTAGGAATTGATCGTGAAAGGCAAGATGCTATCACAGTGTGATAAACCAGACTTTTTAAATTTAATTTTAATTAAATTTAAATTTAGTTCATCCTGGAGAGCTTTTCTTAGTAATGAGTACAACTCTACTCAGTCTTTTCAGTCAACATGTACTAATTCCATCATGTGGATGGACCATAATTTATTCAACCACTCTCTTATTAGTGAATATTTAGATTTTTTTTCTTTTGCCAGGCAAATAATGCTGTGTGATACACAAGCCTCTATCTTTCAGTGAGTATTATAGAGAATAAATTCTCAGAAGTTGAATTGCTGGGTTTAAGGGCAGGTACATTTGAAATTTTGGTGACTTTGCCCAATTCCACAATAAAAGGTTGTATGTGGTTTACAATTCCATGAGTCATAAGTTAGAGTGACTCTTCCCATAATTTTTTCAGAACTGGCTTTTAACTAGTCTTTTAGTTTCTGCTTAGGGGTTTGGATGAGTGTAAACTGCTGAGTAAAATATTTGCAAAGTAAATTAATAGAAAGGTACTCCTTCATATAACCATAGAGGATTTGAAAGCTGAGCTCAAGAGTTTGTCTCTTGGTCATTCAAAAACAGTAGATGCCTACCAACCCAAGGTAGCCTGTCTGGCACTGTATCCTGCTTGCTTTCTTGGGAACATGGGAAGACACTTAAATGTGTCTTTCGTTAGTCTTGGAAGAAAACTTTCTTGATGTCTACTGTGATTTTTAAACTCTTTTCTAGCCAACTCATTTTTATTCATGTATTACTTCCCTGAAACTTTTGCTGCAAATGAATTTGGTTATTATAGGTATTAATGCTTGATATATTTTCTAGACTTGTCTTGATGAAAGCTTTAGCAAAATAATAGTGATCTTTATACCAACAACTACAAAATAAAGAGTTTTATAAAAGTTTATTTTACTCCATGACTTTATTTTATCATTTCAGGCTAGGCATAAAATCTTTCCTTCAAAACTGGATGGTCGTTAAATTGTTCTGTTAGCCACACCTACTTCAGTGGAGGAATCTGGTCCTGGTTGGTTGGTTGATCTTAATGTGGTTCCTCATCTCAGGTAGGTTTTCTTTGTTATCATTATTATTATTTTTGTTTCAATTTATTCGTTGTTGTTTGATTGTTGGAAAAAGATCAGCAAACTTTTTCTTTTCCAAGGTTCTCTCTGAATCCTGGGAACTAGCAGAGTATTAAGCAATTTCTCCTTAAGCCAAAATGAGTTTCAGGGTTCCTTTTATCTCTAAAAATGGTGATATTATGAAAAGTTTCATTTTGGATTTTCTGTCTACTTGGGGAGGACCGCTTTCATGTAAAGCATTTGCATTTCAATCACTTAGAGGGTTGGTCTGTGAGGACAACCTTTTGTCCATGGTTAATTTTAGTGGGTTCTTTCATTTGCTGTTATCTACACTGGCATTTCCACTTGGCTGACTTCTATCTCTTCTCTCATCTGGGCTTTCATTAGGCCTGGTTGACCTGAATTGGCTCTGTTCACTGTCTTTTATTTCACATGTGCTCCTGTGACTCCCTCTGTCAGGTGGTCTTGGCGGTGGGCATTCATTTCGTTCTTGGCAGAGTTCCCCGTGTGGAGTTGTGGTGCATGCTTGTGTCTTGTGATGACAATGCCCAGTCTCTTCCTTTATCTCTACACCTACCCTTCAGCCAACCTTCACTGCAGTCCAACATCTTTTATTTAGTGGTAACTGGGTCATTTTATAGCAGGAACTGCCTTTTCAAAATTTAGTTCTGAGAGTCAACTCTAGCATTGAAAAAGATAAAATAAGATAAAGCCTCAGCTGGTTAAATTTCCATATTTTCTGGTATCTTTTGCCTACATTGTTAGACTTAGTCTTTGACAAAATAAAATGAAGCTACAAAATAACTTTATTCTTCCTGGGGATAATATTTCTTCTAAATACCAAATATCTGGTTTTTTTCCTCCAGTTTTAGTGATGCATAATTGACAAATAAGAATTATATAAATTTAAGGTGTACAATTTGATGTTTTCATATATGTATACATTGTGAAATAGTCACCAGAATCAAGCTAATTAACATATCCTTCATCTCACACAGAATTAAATTTTTCTTGCTTTCTTTCTTTCTTTTTGTGGTGACAACACTGAAAATATACTTTCTTGGCAAATTTCAGTTATACAATACAGCATCAACTCTAGTCCCCATCTCTGGAACTTATTCATCCTGGATAACTGAAATTTTGTGCCCTTTGACCAACATCTATTTCTCCCTTCTATCCCTGGCAATGATTGTTCTACTCTCTACTTTTGTGAGTTGGAGATTAGATTCTACATATAAGGGAGATCATGCAGTATCTGTCTTTTTGTGTCTGGCTTATTTCACTTAACTTAATGTGCTCTGGGCTCAACCATGTTGTCACAAATGCCAGGATTTCCCTCTTTTTACATGGCTGAATAATATTCCATGATGTGCATGTAGGTATCTATCGCTTTTTAAAAATGCACTTATTTGGGGTGTGTGGGTGGTTCAGTGGGTTAAGCCTCTGCCTTCCGCTCAGGTCATGATCTCAGGACCCTGGGATGGAGCCCTGCATGGGGCTCTCTGCTCAGCAGGGAGCCTGCTTCCTCCTCTCTCTCTGCCTGCCTCTCTGCCTGCTTGCGATCTCTCTCTCTCTCTGTGTCAAATAAAGAAATAAAATCTTAAAAAAATAAATAAAATGCACTTATCTGTTAATGAACTTTCAGTTTGTTTCCGTATCTTGGCTATTGTGAATAATGCTGCAAATGGGAGTGGTGATATCTGTCAGGGATGCTGGTTTTATTTGTTTTTTTAAGATATATACCCAGAAGTAGAATTGCTGGGTCATATAGTAGTTGTATTTTTAATTTTTGAGAATCTTCCACTTGCTTTTTATAATTGTTATACCAATTTACATTCCCACCAATAATATGCAGGGGTTTCTTTTTCTCTGTATCCTGGTCAACTCTTGTTATCTTTTGTCTTTTTGATAATAGCCTTTCTAACATGTGTGAAGTATTACCTCACTGTGGTTTTCATTTGTGTTTTTCTGATGATTAGTAATGTTTAGTACCTTTTCATGAAGAGACCCCTCTTCCCTTCCCCCTACTTGGACAATCCTCCCTTATCCCAGCACAGCCCTGGAGTTAGGGGGGGGGGGGCAACGGCATGTTGCGGGGGAAATAGGTACACTTGCTGCGCACGGCCTGTTACGCACAGATAGTCACGTAGGCAAAGGGGGGGGTCGCCTAAGTATGTGGACCTAGTCACGTAGGCAGGATGTTTCTCTGCTGAGTAATAAGATCCAACTCCCCCTCCTCACTCCCCCTCCCCACCTTTCTCTTCGCTCGCTGGGGTCCTTCAAAGCCAATCTACAAACACCGAGTATGCCTTATATTCAAACCAGCCAATGAAAACTTTGTAACTATGTTTCTGTTTCTGTACGTATGTTTTCGCTTCCCCGTACCCCATAAAAAGGCCCTGAACAAAGGGCTGGGGCGCGAGAGTCCTCCTAAGACTTGACCGCCCGCAGGTACCTGTGTCTACTCAATAAACCTCGTGCTGTTTGCATCTGATCAGCGGACTCGGCTTGGTTTTTGGGTCCGGGGGTCTCCTCCTAAAACGGGGTCCATTCCGGGGTGCTTGGAGCCCCGGGGGGGGATCTTTCATTGGGGGCTCGTCCGGGATGTGAGACCCCCACCCAGGGACCACCGACCCACTGTCAGGAGGTAAGCTGGCCAGCGCTATATTCGTTGTGTTTGTGGTTATAGTTAGACCTGTTACTTGTGATTTCGCGTTGTGTCTGTAGTGGTGTCTGGATCTGTTATTTGTAATTTCGCGCACGCGTTTGGTTTTGGTTTGGGGTTCGATCGGATCCATTTGTATTTGGTGAGGGCCAGAAGGAGCTGACGGGCTCGGACTTCTCCCTCACAGCCCTGGAAGACGTTCCAGAGGCGTTTGTAGTCCCGCCGGGCGGGACATTTGAGTCCTTTGGGACATCTATGCCCCGGGGCAGCGGGGCATTTGGAGCTCGGCCGGTATCGGAGGGATACACGGCCTTAGTTGGAGAGGGGGAATCCGGACCCCCTGAATCTCCGCTTGAGTTTTTGCTTTCGGTTTGGCGCCAAAATCGCGCAGCGCATTTGTTTGTTCTGTGTCTGAGTCTAGTCTTTGTCTCTGTGATAATAACTCTTTTTTTTCTTGAAATTATGGGACAGACAGTGACTACTCCTTTAAGTCTGACCCTAAGCCACTGGAGCGACGTCCGAGACCGGGCAAACAACCAATCGGTGGAAATACGGAAAAAGAAATGGGTCACCCTTTGTTCCTCCGAGTGGCCCACTTTCAATGTGGGATGGCCACGCGATGGCACTTTTAACCTTGATATTATTTCTCAGGTGGAAGCCAAAGTTTTCAGCCCCGGACCCCATGGGCATCCCGATCAGGTGCCCTACATCGTCACCTGGAGGGCTCTGGTTTCAGACCCCCCACTCTGGGTCCAGCCCTTTGTTCTCCTTCCCAAACCCTGCTCCTCCCCTATCACCCCCACTGCGCCGCCTCCCCTAAAAGAGCAACTGTCCCACCCCCAAACCACGCCCTCCAGGGAGACTGCGCAACCCACCCCTCCCCCACCTACTCCCACTTCCTCTTCTCTTTACCCTGCCCTTACCCCACTCCAGGATAAATCCCCAAAACTTCCCAAGCCTGTTCAGCCTGCTCCCAAGCCTGTTCAGCCTGCTCCCGAGCCTGTTCAGTCTGCTCCCGTTTTGCCTCCAGACACTGAGTCCCCTCTTATCGACCTGTTAACGGAAGAACCCCCTCCCTACCCGGAGGCCACAACAGAAGAGCGAAAGCCTAGTTCCCTGGCGTCACCCATTGCGGGGCGACTCAGGGACCGACGTGCACAGCCACCAAGTCAAGTCTCCCAAGCTTTCCCCTTGAGGGAAGGTCCTAACGGTCGGCCACAGTACTGGCCCTTTACTGCTTCTGATCTCTATAACTGGAAGCAACATAACCCTCCCTTCTCTAAGGACCCCCGCCACCCTGACTAACTTGATTGAATCTATTCTAGTTACCCATCAACCCACTTGGGATGATTGTCAACAGCTGTTGCAGACTCTGCTGACCTCGGAGGAAAAGCAGAGAGTTCTTCTGGAAGCCCGAAAGAACGTACCGGGCGATGACGGGCGACCAACCCAGTTGCCTAATGAGATCGACATAGCTTTTCCCTTAACCCGCCCTAACTGGGACTTCGCCACTTCTGCAGGTAGGGAGCACCTTCGTCTCTATCGCCAGTTGCTCATAGCGGGTCTCCGAGCAGCCGCAAGGCGGCCCACTAATTTGGCTCAGGTTAAGCAAGTAATACAGGGAAGGGAAGAGACACCTTCTGCCTTTCTAGAGAGACTTAAGGAGGCTTATAGGATGTACACCCCGTATGACCCTGATGATGAAGGGCAAGCAACTAGTGTATCAATGTCCTTTATCTGGCAGTCAAGCCCTGATATTAGGGGCAAATTACAGAGATTAGAAGGGCTACAGGGGTATACACTTTCTGACTTATTAAAAGAGGCAGAAAAGGTGTTCAATAAAAGAGAAACTCCGGAAGAGAAAGAGGAGAGAATATGGTTAAGAATGAAAGAGGCACAGGATGAAAGAGATAAAAAGCGGAGCAGGGAATTGACTAAGGTATTGGCCACCGTAGTTACTCAGGGACAGGACAGAGAGGGAGTCAGGATGGGAGAACGAGAACGAAGAAGGACCAAATTAGACAGAGACCAATGTGCCTATTGCAAGGAAAGAGGACACTGGGCCCGAGAGTGTCCCAGGAACCCCAAGAATCTCAGAGGACCCTTGACGCCCAAACCATTGACTTCCCTACTGACGTCGGAAGACTAGGGAAGTCAGGGCCAGGAGCCCCCCCCTGAGCCCAGGATAACTTTAAGCGTCGGGGGGCAGCCAGTTACCTTCCTAGTCGACACCGGGGCCCAGCATTCAGTCCTAACCCAGACTCTAGGACCACTTAGCAACCGAACTGCTTGGGTACAAGGAGCAACTGGAGGAAAGAACTATCGATGGACCACGGAACGCAGGGTCCAGCTGGCTACCGGTAAGGTGACGCATTCATTTCTACACGTACCCGATTGCCCCTACCCGTTACTGGGGAGAGACCTTCTAACCAAACTAAAGGCCCAAATCCACTTCAACCCAGAAGGGGCGGCAATAACAGGCCCCAATGGAGGACCCTTACAGGTCTTGACCCTCCATTTGGAGGAGGAATATAGACTATATGAACCTGAACAGACCCCAGAGGTCCAAAATGAAGCTTGGCTGAGAGAATTCCCTATGGCCTGGGCGGAAACGGGGGGCATGGGGATGGCTCGTCAACAGCCCCCTCTCTTAATCCAACTTAAGGCAACAGCCACCCCAGTGTCAATAAAGCAGTATCCAATGTCACATGAAGCCCGCCAAGGCATAAGGCCCCATATTAAGAGGCTTCTTGATCAAGGAATCCTAATTCCCTGCCGGTCACCTTGGAATACACCTCTCTTACCAGTAAAAAAACCTGGCACAGGAGATTACCGGCCAGTACAGGATCTAAGAGAAGTCAACAAAAGAGTTGAGGACATACATCCCTCTGTGCCCAACCCATATAATCTACTGAGCACCCTGCCCCCTTCCCATGAATGGTATACGGTGCTAGATTTAAAGGATGCCTTTTTCTGTTTAAGGCTACATCCAGTGAGCCAGCCACTCTTCGCCTTTGAGTGGAGGGACCCAGATCTAGGGCTCTCAGGACAGTTAACTTGGACCCGGCTTCCCCAGGGTTTCAAGAACAGTCCCACTCTGTTTGATGAGGCGCTGCATAGAGACTTAGCTGATTTCCGGGTGCAGCATCCTTCCCTGGTACTTCTTCAGTATGTCGATGACCTCCTCTTGGCTGCTAACTCCAAGGAAAATTGCCTGAACGGCACTAAAGCCCTCTTACAGGCACTGGGACAATTAGGGTATCGGGCCTCAGCCAAAAAGGCCCAAATATGCCAAAAACAAGTCACCTACTTGGGATATCAGCTGAGAGAAGGACAGAGATGGCTCACTGAGGCACGAAAGCAGACTATTCTCCGCATTCCCACACCTACCACCCCACGCCACCTAAGGGAATTCCTGGGAACTGCTGGATTTTGCCGCCTATGGATCCCTGGGTTTGCGGAAATGGCAGCCCCTTTATACTCCCTCACTAAGCAGGGGGCTCAGTTCCACTGGGGCGAAGAGCAGCAACGGGCCTTTTCCGACATCAAAAAGGCCTTATTAGAATCCCCAGCCCTGGGACTCCCAGATGTGACTAAGGCCTTCGAACTGTTCGTAGATGAAAAACAGGGCTATGCCAAGGGAGTACTAACCCAAAGGCTAGGGCCCGGAAGCGCCCAGTGGCCTACCTGTCAAAAAAGCTAGACCCTGTGGCCACTGGTTGGCCACCCTGTCTGCGGATGGTGGCTGCCATCGCCATCTTAGTCAAAGACGCGGGCAAACTAACTTTGGGCCAATCACTAACCATCTTGGCCCCCCATGCGGTCGAAGCTTTGGTCAAGCAACCCCCAGACAGGTGGCTTTCCAATGCTCGCCTGACTCATTATCAGGCCATGCTTCTGGACACTGATCGTGTACAGTTCGGACCCGTGGTGGCGCTCAACCCTGCCACCCTACTCCCCTTACCCGAGGTTACGGAAACACATGATTGCCTCCAGATCCTAGCTGAGGTCCATGGCACCCGAAAGGATCTGACGGACCAGCCCCTCAAGGGAGCGGACTACACCTGGTATACAGATGGCAGTAGCTTCCTGCACAATGGCGAGCGAAGAGCCGGAGCTGCAATAACTAATGAGACAGAGGTGATCTGGTCCAAGATGCTATCCCCTGGGACATCAGCTCAGCGGGCAGAGCTCATCGCCCTGACTCAGGCTCTACAGATGGCAGAAGGTAAGAAACTGAACGTTTATACCGACAGTCGCTATGCCTTTGCTACGGCCCACGTACATGGTGAAATCTATCGGAGGAGAGGGCTCCTCACCTCCGAAGGAAAAGAAATTAAAAATAAACCTGAAATATTGGCTCTGCTCAAAGCTTTGTTCCTGCCCCAAAAGTTGAGCATTATGCATTGCCCGAGTCACCAAAAGGATAATAGCCCAGTGGCAAGGGGAAACCGACTGGCAGATCAAGCTGCTAAGGAAGCTGCCCTAGGGGAAAAAGAGACCGGGCCCATTCTTACCCTGAGCACATGGCCCCCACAAGAAAATATTAAACCTATGGAATACAGTTCTGAGGATCAGGAGCTGCTAAAGAAAATGGGGGCTACATGGGACCCAAAAGAAGGGGTGTATACCATGGACGAAAAAACTGTTATGCCCACTCTGTATTCTCACCATATAGTCCAATCTTTGCACTCACTGACCCATCTGAGCGAAAACAAAATGAAAACCCTCCTAAATAATGAGCACCAACCGTACTTGTTACTAAACCAAGACAAGGCGTTGCGATCCATAATTAAAAATTGCTTAGTCTGTGCACAAGTAAATACCAGAAAAACCTATGCTGCCCCTGGAGTGCGCATTCGAGGACATCGCCCTGGTGTTCACTGGGAAATCGACTTCACGGAAATAAAACCTGGACTCTATGGCTATAGATATTTATTAGTTTTCGTAGACACTTTTTCAGGATGGGTAGAAGCCTTCCCCACCAAGCACGAGACTTCGAATGTGGTCACCAAGAAACTACTTGAAGAAATCTTCCCCAGGTATGGAATGCCCCAGATATTAGGCACCGACAATGGTCCAGCCTTCGTCTCCCAGGTAAGTCAGAAAGTGGCCAAGTCATTGGGGATTAATTGGAAATTGCATTGTGCATATAGACCCCAGAGCTCAGGACAAGTAGAAAGAATGAATAGAACAATCAAGGAGACTTTGACTAAATTAACGCTTGCAACTGGCTCTAGAGACTGGGTCCTCCTCCTGCCCCTGGCCCTATATAGGGCCAGGAATACCCCCGGGCCCCTAGGATTAACTCCTTTTGAAATATTGTATGGGGCCCCACCCCCTATTGTAAACCTTTTCAATCCTATTGATTCTTATGTTTCTTCTTTTGCTGATCGTGCTACCCTACAAGCTCACCTCCAGGCACTCCAGATCGTTCAGAAAGAAGTCTGGAAGCCACTGGCTGCAGCTTATAGGGAACAGCTAAAAAATCCTACTGTGCCACATCAATTCCAGATCGGCGACCTCGTCTGGGTCCGCAGGCATCAGATCAAGAGCCTTGAACCCCGATGGAAGGGACCCTACACTGTACTCCTAACCACCCCGACGGCGCTAAAAGTCGACGGCATCGTGGCCTGGATCCACGCCTCTCATGTGAAACCAGCCCATCTGGGACCAGACGACTCGGAAACACCCGATCTCAAGGAGGGATGGCGAGTTCAACGCACCCAAAATCCGCTAAAGATAAGACTCGTGCGATCATAACACTGACTATTCTTGTTATAGGTATTCCGAGTTCCCATGGGTCCCCTCACCATGTAAAACAGCTCACCTGGCAAGTCCTGTCGCAAACAGGACAAATAATTTGGAACACCTCTCAGCAGCATGCCCCATTCACTTGGTGGCCTAACTTATACCCTGACATTTGTAAGTTAGCCATGGGAGCTCCAGCCAACTGGGATATAGAAAATTACTTTGACCTACAGAAGCCGCCTTCACAACCGTCCCCACGGGGACGACTCGGGTTGGATCCTTGGGGAGGCTGTGGGGACTGGAGTCAGCGAAGTATGTTAAGGACACTCACCTTCTATGTATGCCCTGGGTTTCACAGACCCAGAGAGTGGACCTCATGCAGGGGGGCATCCCACTTTTTCTGTCACAATTGGGGCTGCGAAACCACTGGTGACACTTATTGGAAGCCCACCTCAGGTTGGGACTATATCACCGTAAGGGCAAATTATTCTCACGCCAGGAGCAGCCCCAAATGGACACAAAACCCAGCCTGTCACAATCAATGGTGTCACCCACTTGAAATAGCCTTCACCGAAGCAGGAAAGAAACAACTTAATTGGGTAAAGGGATATACCTGGGGCCTCAGACTCTATAAAGAACGTTATGATGACGGCCTAACGTTCACCATAAAACTTCTTATAGAAACCCCAAGGGCCGCCATAGGACCCAATCCAGTTCTCGCCTCACCACCTCAAAGGCCTCCCCAAAGATTAAGGTCAACACCAAGACCAACACCACTTTTAACCTCCGCAACTCCCACAGCTATACAAACCAAAAAGGCCCCGGAAATACTTGGAACAGGAGACAGGCTTATCAACCTAGTGAAAGGGGCCTATCAGGCACTTAATCTTTCCAGTCCTGAAAGAGCAAACAATTGCTGGCTATGTCTTAACCCAAGCCCTCCATACTATGAGGGCATAGCCCTCTCTGCCAACTATACTAACTCCACTGTCCCCAGCGCTATATGCTATGGACAAGATCATAGCCTAACCCTCTCACAAGTTTCAGGAGCGGGACTATGTATAGGCACCCCGCCTCACTATGTTAAAAAAACACTTTGTAATTCGACCCATAAAATATGGGCTGGCTCCTATTATTTGATCCCACCCAATGGAACCTATTGGGCATGTAGCACAGGCTTAACCCCTTGTGTATCTACTGCTGCCTTAAACCAGACTACTGACTATTGTGTGTTAGTTCAACTATGGCCTCGAATAACCTACCATTCAGATGAATTGGTTCTTAGCTATCATGAATGGAGTGATCTTCGCCGAGTAAGGCGTGAACCTGTCACCCTAATCACCCTGGCTACGTTACTGGGAGTAGGAGGCATTGCAGCCGGGGTTGGTACTGGGGCAGCCGCCCTGGTCCAAACAGACCAATACCTACTTCTACATCATGCTATGAATGAAGATCTTAGGGCCTTAGAACAGTCAGTTCGAGCCCTCAAGGAATCCCTAACCTCCCTGTCAGAAGTGGTGCTACAAAACAGAAGAGGCTTAGATCTACTGTTCCTAAAAGAGGGTGGCCTATGTGCTGCTCTTAGAGAAGAATGCTGTTTTTTTGCTGACCAGACTGGAGTAGTAACAGAAACTCTAGACAAATTGAAGGAAAGGCTAGATAAGCGTAAAAGAGACTTTGAATCCCAACAGTCTTGGTATGAAGGAGTTTGGAATCGTTCACCCTGGTTTACTTCCCTAATAACCTCCTTAATAGGACCTATAATACTCTTAATGTTAATTCTAACATTTGGGCCATGCATCATTAACAGGTTAACCCAATTTATAAAAGATAGATTGTCGCTTGTCCAAACCATGGTATTAACCCAACAATATCATGCAGTAGGGCAGCGAAAGACTGGCCCCTAATAAAGTAAAAGGTTTTACTCAGGCCAAAAAGAAAATGGGGGAATGAAGAGACCCCTCTTCCCTTCCCCCTACTTGGACAATCCTCCCTTATCCCAGCACAGCCCTGGAGTTAGGGGGGGGGGGCAACGGCATGTTGCGGGGGAAATAGGTACACTTGCTGCGCACGGCCTGTTACGCGCAGATAGTCACGTAGGCAAAGGGGGGGGTCGCCTAAGTATGTGGACCTAGTCACGTAGGCAGGATGTTTCTCTGCTGAGTAATAAGATCCAACTCCCCCTCCTCACTCCCCCTCCCCACCTTTCTCTTCGCTCGCTGGGGTCCTTCAAAGCCAATCTACAAACACCGAGTATGCCTTATATTCAAACCAGCCAATGAAAACTTTGTAACTATGTTTCTGTTTCTGTACGTATGTTTTCGCTTCCCCGTACCCCATAAAAAGGCCCTGAACAAAGGGCTGGGGCGCGAGAGTCCTCCTAAGACTTGACCGCCCGCAGGTACCTGTGTCTACTCAATAAATCTCGTGCTGTTTGCATCTGATCAGCGGACTCGGCTTGGTTTTTGGGTCCGGGGGTCTCCTCCTAAAACGGGGTCCATTCCGGGGTGCTTGGAGCCCCGGGGGGGGATCTTTCATTCATATATCTGTTAGCCATTATCATGTCTTCTTGGGAGAGATGTCTATTCAGGTCTTTTGTCCATTTTAAATCATTTAAATCCATTTTGTCATTTTAAATCAGGAGATATATATATATATATATATATATATATATATATATACATAATATAGCTATTGAGTTGTATGAGTTCCTTATATATTTTGAATATTACCCTTTATTAGCTTTATGGTTTGCAAATATTTGCTCCCATTCTGTATATTGGCTTTTGACTGTGTTGATTGTTTTCTTTGTTGTACAAAAGTTTGAAGCAATTCCCCTTAATTATTATTTTTGTTGTTGTTATTGTGTGTGCCTTTGATGTTATATCCAAGAAATCATTGCCAAGACAAATGTTAAGAAATTTTTTTCCCTACGTTTTCTTCTAGAAGTTTTATAGTTTCAGGTCTTATGTTTAAGTACTTAATCCATTTTAAGTTGATTTTTTTTTAAAGATTTTATTTATTTAGTTGACAGAGAGACAACAAGAGAGGGAACACAAGCAGGGGAGTGGGAGAGGGAGAAGCAGGCCTCCTGCCAAGCAGGGAGCCCCAATCCCAGGACCCTGGGATCATGACCTGAGCTGAAGGCAGATATGCCTAATGACTGAGCCACTCAGGCACCCCTGATTTTTGAGTATAGTGTGAGACAAGAGTCCAGTTCATTTTTCTGTGTATGGATATTCAGTTTTTCCAAAACCATTTATTGAGGAGACTCAACTTTCCCCATTGTGTTTTCTTGGCACCCTTGTTAAAGATAAGTTGACCTTAATTGCATGTCTGTCTGACTGTCTTTCTTTTTTAAGATTTTATTTATTTGACAGAGAGACACAGCAAGAGAGGGAACACAAGCAGGGGAAATCGGAGAGGGAGAAACAGGCTTCCCACTGAGCAGGGAGCCCGATGTGGGGCTCAAACCCAGGACCCTGGGATCATGACCTGAGCTAAAGGCAGATTCTTAATGACTGAGCCACCCAAGCCCCCTGTAGATTTATTTCTGAGCTCTCTACTTTGTTTTGTTGGTCTATATGTCTTTCTTTATGCCACTATCCTACTGTTGATTTTTGTAGCTTTGTAATATATTTTGAAACTAGGAAATGTGATGCCTTCAACTTTTTAAAATTCTTGCTCAAAATTGCTCTGGCTATAAGGAGTCTTTTATGTTTTCATATGAATTTTAAGGTTGTTTTTTCTATTTCTGAAAAGGATGCTATTGGGATTTTGATAGGAATTGCCCTGAATCTGTAGATCATTTTGGATACTATGGACATCTTAGTGATATTAATTTTTGCAGTCCTTAAATATGGGCTGTCTTTTCCTCTATGTCTTCCTTAATTTCCTTCATCAGTGTGAAGTTTCCAGTGTGAACATCTTTTACCTCTTTGGTTATTTCCTAAGTATTTTGTTCTTTTTGTTACTATTATGAATGGGATTTTTAAAAATACTCTTTTGGATAGTTTGTTGTTAGTATATAGAAAGGCCACTGATTTTTGTTTGTTGATTTTATATCCTGCAACCTTACTGAGTAAGTTTTAGTTCTAACAGTGTCTTTTCTTTTCTTTTTTATTGTTGTTGAGTCTTTTGGGTTTTGCACGTATATAATCATGTCATCCACCAACAGAAATAATTTTACTTTTTCTCTTCTGATTTGAATGGATTTTATTTCTTTTTCTTCTCTAATGGTCTGAGAAGGATTTCCAATATTTTGTTGAATAGAAATGGTGACAGGGGGTATCCTTAACTTGTGCTAGATCAGAGAGGAAAAGCTTTCAATGTTCCATATTGATTATGATGGTAACTGTAGATTTTCATCTAGGGTTCTCATTGTGCTGAGATAAACTTCTTCTTTACCTTTTTTGTTGAGAGTTTTGTTTTTTGGTTTTTTTAAATCATGAATGGATGTCAAATGCTTTTGTAAGCAAAAGAGTTAGGGATCTCCAGAAAAAGAAAAAGAAGTCACTTTAGGCCCCCAGCTGTTTTCTGTTTTCCACGCCTTACCGGCTCTTTTTGCTCTACAGTACTTCTTGCGGAACTTCCCTGGTGGTGTCAGAATTACAAAGAAATACAAAAATTTGAACAGTAAAGGATTTTAAGGGAACAAAGGGAATACAAAAACTAACAGTCTCTACCAAGCCAGGAAACAGCCTTACAATAAAATTAGTGGTAAAACTCCCAGTGCCATTTCAAAAGTAAGCAAAGCCCTGCATTCCTTACCTGAGATAAGGAGCCCCAGACCTCATTCAGTTCACACTGGCTCGCTCTCAGGTCAGTCCATAGCCCCTTCTCCTTGTCCCACAGTTAACGTCTGCCTCATTGTAATGTTAAAAACTCTGCGCAAGGAGGAGCACAAACTTGATTAACATAACATAGGATGCCTGTAGGAGCTTGTTAGTGTTCTCTGCAACCTTCTGTCTGCTTTTACATTCGATGACAAAACTCTCTCTGTATTGCATCCAGCACTGGGTGTTATAGGCAAACAATGAATCGTGGAACACTACATGAAAAACTCAAGGTGTACTCTATGGGGACTAACATAACTTAATAAAAAAACACACACACAAAAACAAAAACAAAATTCCCTGTTCTGAATATTCATCCTAACCCTAAATAAAAGCAACCCACTCACCCCCGACTTAGGGAGTCAAGGCTCTGGAAATTATTCCCCATAATTTGCTGCAAATAAAGTTTCCTTTGTGTGACAACTCCACTTGGTATAGTCTCTATAATTCATTATGTTAATGTGGTTATGACATTGATTGATTTGCATGTATGTGTTCAATCATTTTTTCATCCCAGGGATAAATCCCACTTGGCTGGTGGTTTACGATTCTTTCAAAGTACTGTTGATTAGATTTCTGTTTTTAAACATTTATTTTAATTCTATACTGGGATCTCTTTATAGACCTTTGTCTATCTGTCATCTATCATCTATCTCAGTTTAACCTAAGAGGATTCTGGCTTCAATCTTATTCTAAACTGTTTACTGAAACTCCAAAAAGATGCTTTTAAATCTCTTTATAAAGTAATTTTGTTTTATTTGAGTTTTGAGTATCAGGCTTATCACTTAGAGATTACTGACCTTGAATAGACCCTTAACCCTGGGTTCTCCATTTCCTTATTCATAAAATGGAAATGATGATCCTTAAGTGCTTTTGAAAATAGCAAGTGAAATAATATATATGGAAGTGCTTTATAAATAGAAGTATGAAGCTTGCAATAGGGAAGCATTCACCTGTATACATTCTTTAGTCTTCTAAGCCTTTCTATTGTGTTAGACTTTCATCCAGGGAAAAATGATTAGCTGTTGAGACATGTTAAACCAGAGACTGACGTAATTAGACCTGTGCTTTTGAAAGGTCACTCGGGCTGCAGCCTGAGAAAGGCGTAGGTGGCAGCGGGAGTGGTGGCAGACAGAGTGAGGAGATCCCGTAGGAGGCTGTTTGATGGATCACACAGGGGGATCATGACATTCTGTATTTGGCAGCAAAGACCAATGGAAGTGTCAGCTTTGCAAAATTCTGAGGAGGTGGAATTAACCAGATAGGAAGGAGAAGAGTTATAAACAACATACAGGTTTTTGGCTTGATTAGCTAGTGGGAACTTGATAGCTTTTGCCTGGGGTGGGAAACACAGGACAGTTTTTGTTAGCAGGATTTTTCTGCTTTGCATGAGGATAGGAACCACAGAATGAGGAACACATTTGTGGGAGCAGTTATTGGTTTATTTTTGTACAAGCAGAGACTGAGACATTGAAATGGATAAATGTCATTGCAATTGCATAACTTTTCTGAAACTTGGGAGGGACACTGAACTACTGGTAGTAATTGTGGCCATAAGAATAAATGACATTGGGGTGCCTGGTGGCTCAGTGGGTTAAAGTCTCTGCCTTTTGCTCAGGTCACGATCCCAGGGTCTGGAGCTGGGATGGAGCTCTGCATCTGGAAATCTCTGCTCAGCGGGGAGCCTGCTCTCCCTGCCTACTTGTGACTTCTCTCCCCACCTCTCTCCCACTTCTGCCTGCCTCTCTGCCTATTTGTGATTTCTCTCTCTGTCGAATAAATGAATAAAATCTTAAAAAAAAAAAAGAATAAATGAGATTGTTTAGGGAGATAGTTTGTAGCCCAGAAGAGGACAAGGTCTAAGACTATGGTCATTTAACCCATGAACAGAAGAGGTCCACCCCTGCCTATCCCATCAGCTAAAAAGTAGCTAAGATCATCAGGAAAGCATGGCACTTACCTACATCAAGAAATAATGGAGTTTCATGTAAGATTCCAGACATATGAGCATGTTAAAATTTTCTTAGGGTGAATGACAAAAGAGAAAAGTTATCATAGGAAAAAGAGAGAGGGGATAAACAGAAAGAGGCCCCCAAAGAGGCAGCTGTGGATGGATCCAGAGCACTGGGGGAGGGAGCCATTACTCATAGGAAGTTAATTTATGAGAAGGAATAGGAAATAGAGTAGGCACAGATACAGAGAATTGAGGTAGTTTCCATCTGCTGGCTTCTGTTGTTCTCTGTAGAGGAGGAAGTCAGGCCATTTACTGAATGATGACGGATTTGGTGGGGTGTGAGGGTAACAGAGAGTGAATGAAAAAGCTAAAGAAGGAAACATGAAGACACCTGGCTGCAAGTGGCCTTGTCTGCTTGGAGACCTCCAGTGTGTCACGAGACCAGTGTGCTTGTTTGTATCATTTTGCTTGAAATCCTACCTGTGTGTGTGCAGGCACAGGGAAGATGAGAAGTTGGCTGGATCATGTATTGGCATTTAGTTCGGAAAGACTTTCGGAAGGAAAACAGAAAACAAGCATTACAGATGATGGCAAGAGAGTTACTGATGTGATTAAGTGTGATGTCTGGGAATAATGGAGAAGGAAGTCAAGGCTGAAGATAAGAGGCCTCCATTGAAAGGATGGAGAGCCAGTGGTCTCAGTAAGTCAAAAGAACAGATGCCGTGCAAGTTAACGTTGTGAGAGATCTTGGAGGAAAGAAGGTTGTGGTCAGAGAGATTAATATTTGGTCTTAGGTGGTTTGGGGTGGATCAGTGGCTTGTAGGAAAACCTGGACCAAGAAGGAGGTCCAGTATGTGGCTGTTGGAGTGAAGATGAATGGATGTCACTGGAAATGAGGATGTTAAAAACCGATGGGATTAATGGGATGCCTGAGAAATTTTTTTCTTGTGGAAGCCACAAAGACTGATGGTCATGCTTGGGACATATGGGATGACTGTGATCTCAACCCTAAAGTTTTATTGTAGAAGAGAGAGTTGCCAGGTAGTTAAAAGATGCACAGAATTGGGGAGAGAAATGATAATCCAAAGTGAGGAACCCACAGTGGGCAGTCTGGGGTCAAATTTGGACCATAAATTTCTTTTATGTGGTTTATGTTATGTTTTTAAAATTTGGTTAATTTGCTGCCATTTAAAGATGTGAGTTTTCATGCACTGTGTTGGGTCAGCGGCTCCGGGAATGCAGGAGGAACAATAGAAATGACCACCGGGGCCGCCATCTTTTAGCTCCCTACCCCCTCCACCTTTCCTTAACCCTTGTCTCTCCCGCCAAAAGGATGTATGCCCAGGTCATGTCTCCATAGGTAACCTGATACCTATGCAGGAAAGAGAAGTATCAGGACCCCCCACCCCATACCCTCTGATCACCAGATACCCTACCATATATGGATGTGAGCCCATGCCCTGCCTTGGCCCTATAAAAGAGCCCCCGCAGACTCCTCCCAGTTCAACTTCCCCCACTCCCCTTTCCAGTGTCGAGGAACCTCGCCCGAAGGTGCCCACCTCCTCCCCGGTGTGAGTTTCCTGGCTCCCCTTCTCCTGAGGCCTGAAACTTCCCCAGAGAGTGCCTTTAAAAAATCTTGCCTTGCGCCTGCCTTGCCTGGTGTCATGTTTACCTGGCCTGCGAAACCATACACACAGGTACACACATGCATATGTATATATAGGCACACATGTACATACAATATATTTCCAGCTTTGCTTATAAGTTAGAATAATCTGGAAACAACAGCATACATTTTCCTAAACAAGAACTGTATGAGGTAGGTGCTTAGCAAAAATGTGAATCAATAGCAATTTGGCATTTAAAGACTGGTTCCCCCCCTTGCTCTCCCTTTGTCAGTAGGCATATATATTAAGCTTAATAAAATATAAAGAAATTACATAGATTTTTTAAAAAAGATTTTATTTATTTATTTGACAGAAAGAGAGAGAGAGAGATCACAAGTAGGCAGAGAGGCAGGCAGAGAGAGAGGGGAAACTTGCTACCTCCTGAGCAGAGAGCCCGATGTGGGGCTTGATCCCAGGAACCTGAGACCACGACCTGAGCCAAAGGCAGACTTAACCCACTTAGCTACCCAGATACCCCAGAAATTACATAGATTTGCAACAAGATATGAGGTGAGGTCTGCTAAAATATAGTGAAATTTTAAAGATATAACATTCAAACATTATTATATTCTATATATTATAATTTCATGATTTTAAAACAGATTATGGAGCTCATATCAAAGGTCTTGCTTCTTCTATTATGCTTTTGATAATATTAATCCAAAAGTGATTTTGTGCTCTTAGCTAGGTAATTTACTCTTCTACTTTTTAAGTTTTTATGTAAATTCCATTTAGTTAACATACAGTGTTATATTTGTTTCTGGTGTACGAGACAGTGATTCAGCACTTCCATACATTGCCCAGGGCTCATTACTCTTCTATGTTTGAAAGGTCATAGACTTCTTAGCTCCTCCTGGCCTTGTTTCCTTCTGGACAAAGAACTGCAAGAGTTGTTTGTTTTGTTTCTTCAAGATAGGCCCTCTTCCATCAAGAACTTTACTATAAAAAGAAATTTGGTATCTGACATAAGATTTAAAGATTCTACTTCTGTTCTTCTGACTTGTTTTCTTAGAAACATATGTTTCTGTACACTCTGAATTCCAAATTTAATCATTTTCTCTTTCTAACACCTGAAAAATCTTGTTCATAACTTCCCACAAGGGAAGCATTAATTTATGCATAAAATTTGAAACATCATATATATTTATTTGAAAAGATGTTGTGATGGTTGTTTTTATGGGTCAGCTTGACTGGCCCACAGGGTGCCCAGACATTTGGTCAAATCTGGGTGTGTCTGTGAGGGTGATTCTGGAGCAGATTATCATTTAAATTGGTAGCCAGAGTAATGCAGGTTGCCCCCCCTAAAGTGGGAGAATCTCATCCTATCAACTGAAGGCCTGAATTGAGCAAAAAGGTGATCCTTCTTTGAATAAGGAGGAGCTCCTTCTGCCTGGAAGTAGAACTGGGAGATTGTTCTTTCCCTGGTTGCAAATTTGAGCTGAAAAATCGACTCTTGGGTTTGCAACCTGCTGACTTTTATTTTTTTTTAAAGATTTTATTTATTTATTTGATAGACAGAGATTACAAGTAGTCAGACAGGAGGCAGAGAGAGAGGAGGAAGCAGGCTCCCCGCTGAGCAGAGAGCCCCATTCGGGGCTCAATCCTAGGACTCTGGGATCATGACCCGAGCTGAAGGCAGAGGCTTCAACACACTGAGCCACCCAGCTGCCCCTGCAACCTGCTGACTTTTAGATTAGAACTTAACACCATTGGCTCTCAGGGTTCCCAGACCTTTGGACTTGAACTAAAATGACACCATTGGTGCTCCTGGGTCTCCAGCTTGCCGATTGCTGATCTTAGGACTTCTCAGCTTCCCTACAATGGGAGCCAATTCCTTATAATAAATCCTTCTCTGTATTGTTGGTTTCATTTTTTTCCTGGACAATCCTGACTAATACAGATGTCAAATGGAGTTAAGTAGTCTTCTAAAATTTGATTTTTTGTTTGTTTGTTTGTTTGTTTGTTTTTATTTTTTTGGAATGGAGAACGGGAAGGCAAGTATCTGTGCAAAGAGAGTCTGAACATAGCTGCTCTTTTGTGTTTTACAGAAACAGTTCTCAGGAGATGTCTTGAGTAGTCCACATTACATGGGATTGTAGAGTAAATATGTTTTAAATTTGAACTTTGACCTGCTCATTTGAAAATGTAGAGATAACTAACTTTTATATTCTAAGGTTTAACATTCTACTGATCTATTCAGTGTGCTTCCTTATAAATGATTGCTTCAGGTAAATGACTAGAAAATTATTCTGATAAAAAGCACATTTTATTTTTTCTAATCCATCAAATACTTATGTTTTTTCTTAGAATCATGACAAACATGAAATTCAATATTCAGGTTAAAGTGCTTCATTTCTTTTTGGATCAAATGTCCATAAAGCTCTGATGTCTTCTCTAAAAAGTTTTGTTAACCTTTTATAATCTGGTATTATTCTCAATACTTTCAATAAAGGCCTTGCAATATAACTTTTATTGGGAAATAAAGGTATTCATTGAGTAAGTAGATAGTCTGACAGATGAGGTATCTGATAATAAGATCAGAGATTTAAGGGTCGGTCCTAAATATATGCTTTTTTCAGGCAATAGTACTATCATTCAATCTTTCAACCAGTCAAAATCTTTTTGTTCTGGAACTGCTTTACAAATTTCAAGTCGTATGAATTCTATCAGGATTTATTAGTACATTAAAGAGGTAAATTAGCTAATGATATCCCTATCACAAATTTAAAGGGGATCATGGCACTTTTGAGGACTTTAATTTTGTTTTATTTTTATTTCTGGCCCTGCAGAAAGTTATATCCATTTGCTACTTGGTTAAAAAAAAAAAAAAAGTGCAGGGATACAGAAACGATATGTTCAAAGAATTTTAAACAAATTCAAAAATAAAGATTTCACTTTGGCTCTGTTCCTTTTTTCTGTAACTGTGTTTTTGTTTTTAAATTGAGCTTTAATCATGACATTGAATGGCATATTCAATCCTGAAGTTTTACTTCAACATGTTTGTGTCTGAGTGTGCTCACACTTTGTGTAGCTCGTTGCTGAATTGCTGATGGAGATTGTTTTTAGCTTTCAAAATCATGGTATGACTTGTTGTTCCATTGGCCTTTTAACTTAGAAAAAAAATATTTTTTACTTCCAGAAATACTCTGCAAATATTTCTCTGGCTGCCAAATTACAGTTATTATGTGGCAGTAAGATACCTTGATTTGATATAGAGGGAGTGTTTTTAGCAAAACTGTCGCTAGGGTGTGCAGGGCCCTAGGGGTCATGGACTGTGAATTGTGGGAGACTGATATCGCAGACCTATATCCCTCAAGCAAATAATACATCGTGTATTAATAAAAAAAATAGATAAATTTTAAAAATGTAATTGTATGATGTAGTTTTCTATTGCAGTTGTAACAGATTACTAGAAATTTGGTGGATTAAACCATACAGATTTATTATTTTATAGTTTTCTAGGTCAGAAATATGACACAGCACAAAGTGGGCTAAAAGGAAGCTGTTGTGGGGCTGGCTCCTTTGAGAGACCTTGGGTTAGAATCCATTTCCTTGCCTTTTTTTTTTTTTTTTTTTAAAACCTTCTAGAGGCTGCCTGCATTCCTTGGATGGTGGTGCCTTTCTGCATCCTCAAAGATGACAACATTGCATCTCACTAACTGCTTTTCCTTAACCGCAACTCTCTCTAATTACAGTCTGGAAAGGTTATTTGCTCTTAAAGATCCATGTGAGGAGATTGGACCCTCTTAGATAATTCAGGACAATCTCTCCATCGAGGTCCTCAACCTAAATTACTTTGCACAATTTCTTTTGCCATACATGGTAACATATCTTCACAGGTTCTAGATGATTATGGTGTGGGCATGCTTGGGAGGCTACTAGTATTTTGCATACCACAACTGTTTTAACAACAAAATAGGCTGGCAGGATCTTTATGTTACTTAGAGTACTGCCCCTCTATTGACAGAAAAAATCATGCTCAAATCCTTGGATCATTCACGGGTAAAGAAATTTCAAAAAGCACACAGGCTATATGCTTATAGTTTCTTTAAGATGATTTTTAAAATTTTTTTAAAATATTTTATTTATTTATTTTGACAGATAGAGATCACAAGTAGGCAAAGAGACAGGCAGCTAGAGGGGGAAGCAGGCTCCCTGCTGAGCAGAGAGCCCAGTGTGGGGCTGGATCCCAGGACCCTGAGATCATGACCTGAGCCGAAAGCAGAGGCTTTAACCCACTGAGTCACCCAGGCACCCCGATTTTTTTAATTTTTATTTTTAGGTAGTCTCTACCTACAATATGGGGCTTGAACTTATGACCTCAAGGTCAAGAGTCACACGCTCTTCCAACTGAGCCACTCAGGTATCCCCCCCCAACTTTTTTTTATTAAAAGATGTGAATATGTCACAAATGGATAATTTTGTTTCATTTTTAGTGCCCTGCAGTACAATTTAAATGATATAATATCAATAGTTATTACTGACAATTTTCTTTTCATTCTGTGAACTGGAAAATGCCAGTGTTGACATTTATTTAATATTTAGTTATGTGTACAGAAAAATTAGAGTCCTACATTTACCACAACCCCCAAAGCCAAAGGAAAATTTTAGCCTCTGACAAGCTAACTATTCATCACCTAAGGCATGTTGTTAATTTGAATTTGGGATCAAGGAAGAGAGTAATGATAGCCTCAAGTGCCTCAAACCAGGGCTTCCTGGGTCTGGTTAATTGGAAATGTAGCTCAAAAAATGTGGGAATTTTTAGCTAAGAAATAAAAAATGTCTTTCAGTGTCTTGAAAACACATAGAGAAAATGATCTGATGTCATGAATGTTGGTACTATGACGGGATAGAATTAATAAAATGCCCTCAGCACTGGATTAGAAATCAAGATATTTTTATCTTGACACCATCACTAACGTGTGTAAATAAGGTGTTTCACCTGAGCCTGTTTCTTCCTATGGGTAAATGAGGAACTTGAGATAGATTATCTCCAAGGTCTTGTTCAGTTGTTAAATTTTATAATTCCCTATGTTAAAAAATAAATTGCCTTGGAATATACTTTACTGATTACCATTTTCAAAAAATTAGTCTCAACTCAAAATTCATCCTCCTTTAAATCTAATGCTTGATATTCCCATTTGTGCCTTACCATATCAACTTGCACATATGTCTAGAGTAATAGTCATATCATTTAGTAGTCCGATTTATGGATATCACTGTCTTCCATTAGGTGATTCGTTTCTCTAGGGCAGCTACTCTGCTCATTATTCCTTATGTCCCTGGATATCAGAATAGGGTTTGTAATGTGGTAGGTCCTAAATAAATATTTTTTGGAATAAATGCATTAATGTACTATTTTTTAATGTATATTCTGCAAAAGGAATACTCTGCAAAAGATATACTTTTGCAGAGAGTCTGCAAAATGAATGCCATATTATAATGCATGTTGAATGTGACTTCTTGTTCTCTATACGAATATTTACAATTAACTAAGGGTTTGAGAAGTTCTGCAGAAGGGAAAATAATTTTGTACAAGCTGGAATTTTGCACACACTGGACTATGAAATCATTTAAAATAAAATTCATACAAGATTCTTTGTGAAGCAGTACATGGATTGATTAAGTATACAATGCTGATAAATATGATCTATGATTCTGAAGGAATTCTATATTCTTAAGAAATGTATTATATCAATTTTAAATGATTTCTAGCTACCTCATCTCAAAATGTTCTCTC
Organism: Neogale vison; assembly: GCF_020171115.1. Lineage (NCBI taxonomy): Eukaryota > Metazoa > Chordata > Mammalia > Carnivora > Mustelidae > Neogale > Neogale vison. The sequence continues at coordinate 157,660,738 of NC_058094.1, read as the reverse complement.
CAGACATTATTACTATAGTTTCACAGGACTTCTCAAATAATTGCAAAGAATTTCCTACTCAGAGCCTTTGCACCAACCTTCCCATATTCGCAGGTTGCAAAAATTCATGTTCTCTCTTACAGAAACTTGTTAGTGTCCTTCATGAAATTTATCACTATTGGTGGCTTCGTTAGACTCCATGACAACATTGGTCATATACATTTTGCTCACCATTTTTACCGGCTCCTAGTCCATAATGTGAGCTTAATAATACTTTTTTTTTAAAGATTTTATTTATTTTATTTTATGTGATAACTTGATATATGTATATGTTGTGAGAGGATTCCCCCCAACCAGTTGATACGTTCATCACCTCACATATTTCCTTTTTTTTTTTTCCTGGTGGGAACAGTTAAGTTCTAGTCTTTTAGTAAACTTTGATTATACAATACAGTGTTATCAATTATAGTCATCAAGTTATGCATTAGATCCACATAACATTTGTCTTATAACAGAAAATTTATACCCTTTTTCAACCTTTCCCTTTTTCCTTCACCCCCAAACTTCTGTACTTTGTTTCTCCAAGTTTGACTTTTTTTTTTTTTTTTTAAAGATTCCTCATATATGTAATACCTTTTGGTATTTGTCTTTCTTTGGCTTGTTTCGCTAGCATGCTCCCCTCCAGTTTCATCCTTCTTGTTGCAAATGAAAGGATTTCTTTCTTGGCTCTAAGGTTTAATAATGTTTCATTATTTTATATAAATATAAATTATATATATACACATATATATGTATACACACACACACACACACACATATATACATGTATATATCCATCCCATTGTCTTTATCCATTCATCTGTTGATGAACACTTAATTTGTTTCCTGCCTTGGCTATTGTGAGTAACGCTGCTATGAACATGGGATTATAGATATCTCTTTAAGATAATGGTTTCATTTCCTTTGAATGTATACCTAGCAGTAGGATATCTGGATCACATGGTAGTTCTATTTTTAATTTCTTGAGGACTCTTCATATGGTTTTCCATAGTGGTTGCACCAGTTTGCATTCCCACCAAAGGGCAAGAGGATATCCTTTTCTCCACACCCTCAGCAGCATTTGTTACCTCTGAAGATGAAATTTAAATGATGAACTTTTGGTTATTTTTTATTCTTTAAAATATGTATTTATTAGAGCATTCTAACTGATAGGATACTAGAAAATAGAATTTTCATGGGAGCATGAGAAAAGTGAAGCAAAATGAATAGTTTGGTTTATAGCTTAGTAGAATGGAACTTCATCCCTGTAACAGAATATAAGAAGGAATCCAAATTTCAGAGGCCTCTTTTTTTTATGCTCTTCCTATAATTAGAAGTTCCTACATGAAGCTGAATGTGCAGAAAGTTGAAAAGACTTCACAACTTTGGGAACTTTATTATTTTATCAAATATTTATGGAGATACCCAGGAATTTTACGGAGTGTTCAGATAGATTGGGCATCAGAACTACAAAGCATCACTGTTTATTTTGTATGACTCACAGTGATGACGATAAAAACACCAAACTATCAAGAGACTGACCATTTTTTCAAAGAGAAGTTTAACAATTCATTGTCTCTGAGGCAGGTGGAAATGAACAGTGGATTAGCTCCTTTGGGCAAGAGGAAAGCAGGGCTCAGTGGAATTGTGACTTTGATCTTGTCAACAGGGCTTACGGGTTCAACTGGAAGCAGCCCTATATTTGCTGATCTGTTCTACGAGACTGATGAGTTTCTTTCTCCCTCTCTTTCTTTCTCATCAGCTTGATACTTTGGAAAACACATTAGCCTAATATTTTAGGCAGGGTAGAAAACTCAGGAGCTCTTATTTCGAGATTTATTTCTTGGGAAAAAAATGGAATCAGGGATCAGTTTCTCTAGGAAAAGTCCTCTTGAAGCAGCTGAGAGTTGGTGGGTGGAGTGGATTCCATGCCATGTGCTATAAAGCAGTCATTACAAATGAGTGCAATTCTATAATAATATGTTAAGCAGCTTCTAATACCCAAGATGCGTGAATTACAAAGAAAATATAAATAAATAAACAAACAAATAAATAAATAAATATGCGCAAGAGAAAGATTAATTCTAATACATTCCCCACTTCTGATATATATTTCTGGAAGCTTTTACATGTCTGGCAGTCCCGAGAGCTCTGTGGAGGAAGATAAGATCTTTCTCTAGGGGTTTCTTTTGTCTGAAGCATGAAGTGCAGAGAGCATATCGTTGTTTTGCTGCAAATTACACCTTTTCATCTGGGTTGTTTTCATTTAACCAGTTTTGGTTTAGAATGTACTTAATGCTTATGGTCACAACTGGTGTCTCATTATTGGCTGTTAGATGCTGACTCAAAGCTCTTTAGCAGGGTTTTCATTACTTGAAAATATCACTTGTTCACTTAATAAACATTTCTTGAGCTGTGTCTGTGTGCTAGGTGATCACTGTTCTATGAGTTGGGACATTACACTGAAGAAGCAAGCAGAAAGCCCTGTTCTGGCAGAGCGAGAGAAAGAAGGAATGTATACTGTGTGTTGGACAGTGATCACTGCTAAGAATATAAATCATGGAAAGGAGGTATAAAATGTCAGGGGTGGCCAGTGAATGGGTCACAGAAAAGACTCTTATGTAAAGACTTAAAGCAAGTGAAGGAGCTGGATATCTTGGAAGATCACTGAAGATGGCAGAGCGAGTGTAATGCCCAGAGGTAAATGCTTGCCTAGTGTCTTCGGGGATCAGAGAGGAAGCCAGTGCATCTGGGAAGGTGTGAACAAGGAAGTGGAGTGAGAGGTAAAATCAGAAAGGGAATGTGGGCCTCATGTTGGGCCTTAAGATCACTGTAAGGCCTGGATAGCAGGATCGTCTGGGAAGTTCAGGACACTCCCTGGACCAATGAAATCAAAATCTCTGGGGAATAAACACAGGCATCAATGGTTTTGAATCACTCAGTGTGCAGCCAAGGTTGAGAGACATCACTATTAACAGTGGAGTGATATGATCTGAATGACACGATGAGACAGATGTCCGTTTACAAATATTCACCTTAACAGGTCCTTTGAGAACATTCTGAAGGGGGAAAAAGAACAGGGATTATTATTTGGGAGGTCACTGTAAAATTCTATGCAAGAGAGAACTGCAGTGCGGGATGGCAAGAAATGGTAGCATTCTGGATATGTTTTGATGTATGACTTACATCCTCTGAAAGTTCTGTATGCTAGTCTATAATAAGTAGCTTATATAACTCAAGTGGGTGAAGTATGCTGGCACTGACTCTTTGTAACCAGCCTCACGATCATGGTTCAGAAGGGGAAACCGGCCTCAGAGATGCTGGTGGTGGTCTGTTTCTTGATCTGGATAATGATCACTGGTGTATTCAGCTCGTGAGAATTCATCAAGTCATACCTTCATGATTTCAGCACTTTTCTGTATATATTATATTCTATGTAACAAGGTGGAAGAGCCCATTTTAGAATTAAAAAAAAAAAAAACCTGAAGAGGCTTAAATATGCATTGGTAATGCCCCTCTCTTTTTGATAGCTGCAGGATGGCGCAGGTGATTATGAACATTTGGACATCCCTGATGAGCCGTACCATTCACGTGTGCCAGTTGTCTATAGAAGACTTTGTTGACCTTTGCCGTCATAATGAACTTGTAAGATGTCTGTCCTGTTGTGATGAGTTTACTTGGATGAAGCTCTTTCCTTCTTTGTTAGGATCAGACCTGGTGAGATTGAGGCCCTTGTAGAAGTGAGATGGATCTTTGACTTGTTTGGGTGCGGGGGGGAAGAAGGGGCATGTCTAAGGTCACCAAAGAGCAGAGAAATCAGTTAATTTGAGAATCTTTGCTCCCTTTAATACTGACTTTGCAATGTGACCTTGCACTTTACTAATCCTGCTGCTTTAAAATGTGACACTGTACTTCGAGGGTGTTCGGCGAAAGTTAATATTTGGAAAGGTTGAATGGGCCCAAAAGACAAACTAGCATAATGGGATCATATTCTGAAATGCTTAAGCAAAGTTTACATTTATAAACAAAAGTGAGTAGAGTGAAAGATTCTTGTCTCGTAGGAAGAAATTGACATACCAGACATAATTCACTGGGATATTCATTTGTTGGCGAATCCAATGCATTAAAAGAGCCCATTTGCAAAGAGCCAAGCCACAGTGAATATGTTGGCACTATTTCATGGATCTATACCTAGAAGGAGTAAGCTTGGAGGGAGCTGCCAGCATTGGCTTGGCACTGTGAGTAGGACACTTGAAGGGACAAGTTGGATGCTAGTGCTCTGTGTGATATTAAGGAGAGCCTTCTCTGGATAACCATAGTCAATTCTCTTCTCTATTCAAGTTGTTTGAGTTGGTTTTGAAGATACAGTTTCTCAGGAACTGAAAAGGATGCCTATATATGCCTAATGACTTTTCCAGGGCAATATCTATCTATGTCAGCTAATCAACTTAAAAGCAATCTCAAAGAGGATTTTTATGCAGTTTTTTTTTTTTTTAAACTCTGCCTTTAAAAACTTGTGAGAAAGGAAAGAGGAAATCTATTCTGTACTGAAAGAGATGCAAAGATACCAATCATTGGCTTTTGTTGGGCTGACGGTGCACTTAACTTCTGCTGCAAATGCACTTTATTGTAAGAGGATGATGTGAAAAAGGATGTTTTGCCACATACATACAGGCAAATATTGCACCACAGGGCTTGTATTAATTGCCATCTACACCATATGCTCTGCTTAATCAAATGCATCGCCTTGTGAAAATCGCTTTTCCTGATAAACTTGGTGTAGCCATCTTTCATTTATTTCCTTTTTAGGATTTAGTCTAGGCGTTGAAGCTAGTCAGTAATACTAACACTTATTATATTGAAAACCTGGTCATTTCTTTTCTTTATTTTTTCAAATGAAATGTTTTCTAGACCTGAAACATATAATAAAGAAAACATTGGAGATTTTGAATATTGTTAATATTTTTGCTCAATTAAATTTTGTGGGCTTTAAGAATATGTTCAGTATCTGTAATTTTGAAGTTAATGTTTTCTTTTTTCTTTAACCTTTGCCTACCGAGTAAAATAGATCACTGAAAAAAATTCAAAATAAAAGCAGGCTTTTCTCCTTTCTGGAAAAAGGGGAGGGTGGTGCCAAATGTGGCTTGGGCTTTTTTGAGCTTCCATAGGGATAGAACCATGAGGATGTATCTTTCTATTGGTTCTGGATTATCTGGAAGTATTTTTCTGATCTGATAAAATCTAGCAGCACGAATGACACTGTTGCCAAAAAGAAAGGGGACGCTGCAGTCCGAGACATGCTATGGGCAAAATGCTGATGTTCCATGCTCCCCATCCCCCATTCAGTCTTATAAGAATGGGCCTTGGGCCTCAGATAGTTCCTTACCAGGAGTCCAAGAGCTCGCACAGCTTGTGCCAGGCTTATCATCCCATGGCTGATACCTTTCTCTATTGTGAGCCCAAAGTATTCTCTTTGTTCTGCATTATATGGACCTGCATTATATGGACCTTGGCTAACCTCACTGCTGTATCTGTCCTATGAGAGGAGGGGTTGGGATCCTTCCACTGGGGCACAAGAAGGACATATATGAGCAAACTGCCCTGTGTTGGCTACCAGGAGTCACCCATGAGGCACCAACATCCACTACGGAAGCTGATCTTGCTCTCTCTCTCTCTCTCTCTCTCTCTTCTGTATGTGAGGAAAGCATTGTTGCATCCAGTGCTTGACTGCATTGTGTTTTCTCTGGTGACTCATAACTTGGATGCCAAGATGCAGTGGGCAGAAGTGTTTGGGGTGCTCCCCTGCAACTGGTAACTGCACTGTGTTCTGCTAAATACGAGGTTGTTTCTAAGCGTACAGGAAAGAAAGAAAGAACATGGTGGTCTCAAGTCTCCAGTTGGATTAGAATGCATTTGACTAGCCTAAGTAAACTTTTATTTAACATAGACAGAGAGCTGAGATTTCCAAAACCAAACCTAAAGGCTAGTCCTGAAGTTACCTGCATTTTAATATAAATTGGATTCACCACCTCACAGATTTTTTTTTTTTAATGTTGGTTACATGGATTTGGACGAAGTAGAAACTAAAAAATCGAGATAGGGACATATAGATAGATCCTGATAAAACTGAAGATATGGGATTTCTTAATTCCATTGAAGTCTCTTCATCCATTTTGTGTGGAGGTTGGTTTCCACTCCTCTGAAGAACATAAAGTCTCTGAGGTAGAAGCCTTGCAAAACACTGCTGATCCTTCTCAAGACTTATCTACATTCAATATCTTTTAGATCTATAACCAGACTGAAATCCTGGAGCCAGCCCTGGGGATTAGGTACAAAATGTGACACATGAAATAGTGCCAACCACACAAAGATTTTACCACTTTTAAATTTTTTAATTTATTTTTTACAGATTTTATTTATTTGAGAGAGAAAGAAGGCATGAGCAGGGAGAAGGGGCCAAGGGAGAGGGACAAACAGGCTCCCCACTGAGTGGGAATTTTAATATGGGACTCGATCCCAAGACCCTGGGATCATGACCTGAACTGAAGGCAGCCACTTAACTAACTGAGCCACCCAGGCACCCTGGTTTTACCAATTTTTATTGACAGAATCCTGGGGCACCTGTATGGGAATGAATCCTAAAGTAGAACAGTGTGAGAGAAATATAATCATGGATTGGACTGAATTTATCAATATGGATGAAATAAGCAGAGATTCTGGATTTCATGTTTTAGTTTAAGCAGCTATTATGGCTCTAAGAGTACTTGGTTGTTTACTGAAACATGGGTCCAAAGATGACCTACGCTAATTGAAGCTGAAATTTCAGAAGTTCCTTGATGTACTGTAGGCCTAGGAAAAGCTTGGTAAATTGTAATGCAAGAGGCAGTATTCTATGTAAGATCCAAGTAGCCAACCCTGATCTATGTTTAGTAGGAGGGTCCAGAAAACAGTCTATGCATTTATTTATTAATTTATAAAAATATTTATTTTTTATTTATTTGAGAGAGAGAGAGAGAGCGAGCGAGCAGGGGGTGGGCAGGGGCAGAGCAAGAGGGAGAGAGAAAAAGAGAAGGGGATGGGTAGGGGCAGAGGGAGAGGGAGAGAGAGCATCTCAAGCAGGCTCTCTGCTGAGCATGGGGCCCTATGCAGGGCTCAGTCTCACAACCCTGAGATCATGACCTGAGTTGAAATCAAGGGTTAGATGCTTAACTGACTGAGCCACGCAGGAACCCCCACTCTTTGCATTTAAAGTATAAGAAATGTATTTGTAAAGGATTTTACAGTTTCCTTGAAGACCTCTTTAGGAAGCTATTCTTTATAGATTAGGACTGACAGTGGGTATGCTGTCACCAAATGGGCTGTTAGAACTCAAAGCAGATGTTGAGATATTGGGTGGCAGGTACTAAAAGGTGGCCCTTAATTGTAAAAAGCAAGGTTGGCATAGTTACCATATTAGACAGCAGAATTGAATCAGTAATCAGAATTTGACCTGCAGAGAGAGAGAGAGATGTCTTTGATAATTACCGTGTCTGTTGAACTGAAATATTTTTACAGCTTTTTATAGTCTTACTTGAACTGTTTAAGTGACAAACTCTAGGTCTGGGAATAAAAGTCTGATTTGAATAACAACAATAGAGTCATGTCCTTTTGATTAATTCCCAGACATAAGCCAGTTTCCAGATCCACACAGAGTTCCTTGAATGAAGTCAAAGCCAGGTTCCCTTAAGGAGTGATCCTTTGACATAGCCAACATCTTTTCTGGAAATCTTGATGTTCCTTAAAGAGACCTATTGTTATTTACCAGGGCAGTGAATTGAAGAAGGGGAAACAACCAGTGTTTTTGTCAGTGACTGGATACTGGTCTCATAACCGACACTTATTTCTAGAAACCCCAGATGCCATTGTGGTCCATAGTCAGAGGAAGAGCTTATGGATGCAAGGTAATCACTGGAATTTTGATGTGCATATGAGTGGACCAATGGGTCCTTGAATCCATCCTATGGTTATTTTCCCAGTTTGGGAATGCATCGTCAGAATATGCATCCTCAGCAACTGGCAGAGTCCCTACATTAGTTCCCCAACCAATGGAATAGTGGTTATTTTAATAAGAAAGACCATGTGGTAGCTCACAGAACTTTTTTTTGTCTACCAAAAGAGTAAGTCAAAGACAATAGTACACATTTGAAGCGATTGTAGAAAATATGGCAACCACTGGGCTCTTGCAAAATGGTAACTCTCATCTTCACACAAGTTGCCTATTGACTTGTTTAGCAGATAGATGGATCTTGGAGGATATCAGTGGATTAGCATACCATTAATTGGGTGTTAACTCCAATTGTAGCTGCTGTTCCAGATGTGGTTTCGTTTTTGGAGGAAACTGACATACCCTTGTAACTAGGTATATTGCTATTTATCTGGAAAACCCTTTTTAAAAAGATTTTTATTTAAACCCTCTAGCTGGTAGAGACCAGATAGAGTGGTGAATGATTTTTTGAAGCTGTTATTATAGCACCAGCTATATGGCAACACACTGTAGAGTTGGGAGAGTGTTCTTTAGGATGTGGGGGTTTATGATTTAAAGATTTATTTATTTGAGAGAGAGAGAAAGTGTGGGCAAAGGAGAAGAGGGAAAGGAAAGGAAAATCTCAAGAGACCTGGAGCTGAGATTGAGCCCCGTGTCCAGCTGAGCCTTGAGATCACTACCTGAGCCGAAATGGAGAGTTGGACACTTAACTGACTGTGCCACCCAAGTGCCCCCGTGGTGGTGTATGCTTTACATCAGTGTCTGATACATGATCCTGTTTCCCCCAGATCCAAGATTCATGGGTCCTGGAATCAAGAAGTGAAGATGGGAGGGGATCCTCTCAAAGTTCCCCTAGTCATCCACTAACGAAGTGTTGGTTTGCTGTCCCAGTGACTTTGGGCTCTGACAATTTAGATGTCTGAGTTCCAAGGGAGTAATCCTTCTACCAGGGGCACAGTGCTTGTTCCCTTAATTTGGAATTTGAGGCTGGCCACTTTGGGTTTCTCATGCTAGTGAATCAGAAGGTACAGAAGGAGGTGCTATGGTGGCTAAGTTATTTATCTTGAGTGTTGCTACTATGCTGTGTGGTTTTGGGAAGAGTTCGAATACTGGCATGTTGGGATGCAGATATCCTTGGAGTGCCTCTTAGAACTTCCATGACCTGTGATAAGAGTCATCCAATCAAGACATACAAATGGCTATCAGACACATGAAAAAATGTTCATCATCATTAGCCATCAGGGAGATTCAAATTAAAACCACATTGAGATATCACCTTATACCAGTTAGAATGGCCAAAATTAACAAAACAGGAAACAACATGTGTTGGAGAGGATGTGGAGAAAGGGGAACCCTCTTCCACTGTTGGTGGGAATGCAAGTTGGTGCAGCCTCTTTGGAGAATAGTGTGGAGATTCCTCAAGAAATTAAAAATAGAGCTTCCCTATGACCCTGCAATTGCACTCCTGGGTATTTACCCCAAAGATACAGATGTCGTGAAAAGAAGGGCCATCTGTGCCCCTAATGTTTATAGCAGCAATGGCCATGGTCGCCAAACTATGGAAAGAACCAAGATGCCCTTCAACGGATGAATGGATAAGGAAGATGTGGTCCATATACACTATGGAGAATTATGCCTCCATCAGAAAGGATGAATACCCAACTTTTGTAGCAACATGGACGGGACTGGAAGAGATTATGCTGAGTGAAATAAGTCAAGCAGAGAGAGTCAATTATCATATGGTTTCACTTATTTGTGGAGCATAACAAATAGCATGGAGGACAAGGGGTGTTAGAGAGGAGAAGGGGGTTGGGGTAAATTGGAAGGGGAGGTGAATCATGAGAGACTATGGACTCTGAAAAACAATCTGAGGGGTTTGAAGTGGCGGGGGGGTGGGAGGTTGGGGTACCAGGTGGTGGGTATTATAGAGGGCACGGATTGCATGGAGCACTGGGTGTGGTGAAAAAATAATGAATACTGTTTTTCTGAAAATAAATAAATTGAAAAATTAAAAAAAAAAGAGTCAGTGAAAAAACACAATAATCTAATACAAATGGCCCAGACACTTTAAGAATGAAGATGTGAGTCTTATCACATCTTGCCTTATCAGGCAAGGAAACTTGAGGAGCCAAATGATTTCTGAGGCAAAGGGAACATGTGCTGGGTCGTGAAGAAGGAAGGTACACACACCAGCTACCACTATATGAGAAATTAGAAATAAAACTGTGATGATTATGCTGATTTCTTACTTAATTTGGTAAGAAATTATTTGCATGTATGTTAGCAATTGTAATATATATATTTAAAGATTTATTTATTTTAGAGAGAGAGGAAGTGAGCACAGGTGGTGGGGAGGGACAGAGAGAGAAGAAGAGAGAAAATCTCAAGTAGACTCCGTGCTGAATGCAGAGCCTGATGTGGGGCTCAATTTCACAACCTGAGATCACAACCTGGACTGAAACCAAGAGCAAAACTTAACCCACTACGCCACCCAGTTTATTGTGTGTGTATATATGTGTGTGTGTGTGTGTGTATACATATATATATATATATATATATATATATATATACAAGTACATATACTTGTATGTATATATTTATAAATATGAAAGTATATAGGTTTGTGTATAATATATATTTATTTTATATATTTCATTATTATATTATTAGAATGTAATAATATAAATTGTATTATTATATTATATAATATAAATTATATAATATATTCATTATGTATTTATCATATATTTAATATTTATATATAAATATTATAATATATATGTCTGTGCATATATATTTTTATCTATATAAATATATGTATTTATATATATATAAAAGTTCCTTTCAATTCCTTCCCCTTCTATTCCTTTACTCTCTAACATAAGATGTACTCGTAGTGGTTAACCTCTACTGCAGAACAGCAAATAGGGAGTTTAGATGCTGGCTCATCTTGTTGGATGGAGTAAAGCGTCATCTGTGCTTGCAGCTTCTCCAGATCACCCCTTTAGCTTCTCTAAGGCTCATACCAGGCACGCATGTTGCTCTGTGATAACAAGTACCAGCTTATGTAGGTCACCAGTGTGATGGAGGTGATAAGTGTTGAGAGCCATACACTCATTCCAGTGGTTTCCTTGATTTAGCTTCATCTTTGAGGATTTCACTCTATCTTGTTCTAGTCTTTTTTATATCCAGCTTTTCTTCCTCACCAGAGGCCCTGCTCACCTATAGCAACTCTGGGTTCACCAACAAACACGGAATCAACAGTCATCCATAAATGTCTTTGTCAGGTCCTCTTCCCTTTCAGTGGGGCTGATCCTCCAACCCTTGCCTTCTGGACTTATACTGGACTTACACTCCCACCACTGAGTAAAGTCTAATATCTATGATAAATGCCTTAGTCTGTAATACTCAGATTGCTGGGACCATGATACAGTACTTATCCTCCTCATTAACATTTACTGTATTTTTTCCAGGTCTGAAATTAAACTATAACAATGGATATTTTAAGTGTTATTATTAGGATTTTGCTTTAATTGAATAAAATATTGTTGGCTTCAAAAAAATATTTAACATTTGTAACTGTGAGGCCCAAATTGGATTTTTACTCTTTTTCATCCCTCACCTGCTGAACCAAAACAGACCATTCTGAGCAAAACTCAAAATTCAAACAGGATTTTTCTATTTAATTCTCACTCCCTAGAGCCAACTGTGGGTCGTGATTTTCTTTTTTAGTTATATTATTGACTTCTCGGTGAACCTGTAACTCCTGTGTCTGTATTTTTTGAAGGTTGACATTAAGAGTCTAGTATTACAGGATTGTGGGGACAAAGTGTCAGTTTTGCTGTGGTGGCTTTTTGTGCCTAAATTGTTATAATGTATTTAAATGTTAGTAGTGCCCTTAAGCATGTGCATTTCGTTGTGCCTGGAGCCTAGTATTTTCGCTAGGTCACGGACATATTAGAAAAGGAAATGGAGAGGATTTTTCTATGATTTTATCCACTGTCAATTTGTTGTTACATTACATGCTTCTTAAATTTAACAGAGAGTAATGCTCCCCCTCACTGTATCTTTTACCTAGGAAGAAATCTAATAAATAAAACTATTTGGGTCCTGGAGAGACAAGCCCAGGTAAATTCATCACAGCAGAACGCACTTTTGACTTCAGACTAGTATATATATAAAAACAAACAAACAAACAAACAAACTAGACGAGTATAAAAAAAAAAGGACTAGTATATCCACATATATACAATGAAAGAATTACAATGAAAGAATCAGGCTATGCAGAAGCTGTTAAATACACGTTATAACGCAAGCATCCCAATGGCGACCAAAGTTACATTAAAGAAGCATATTATAATGATATATTTGCATAATACCCAGTGTTTCATGTTTTCTGATTATCCTTGTGAATCATCCTTGTTCATATGAAGTTTTCTAGAAATTGCATTGCATTGCACGGGGCTTTATGTAACATGATTCCTTAGACTACAGAAAAAAAGATGAAAGCTTTCTTATTTCTTAAAAGGTAAAAATTGAGACAATTTCTAAGAGGTCAGAGAATGTCTTATTTTTGCCATACACATAGGAAAGGAAAACGTCTCCTTTTCACATCTGGAATGGAAGTCATTCAGAAGTCAGAAGTAAATAGGAAAACCATTTCTTGAGCTTTGGCCTGATCAGATGCAACTCTGATTTGGTATGGCATTCAACCGTTTGCCAGTTGAACCTGGCTGGGATGTAACTCAGCTAGAAAACAAAAAGTTCAAAAAAACCCAACAACCACATAATCATAGTTGTCTGTAATGTTTATTAAATTGGTCAAGGACTTGAAACTCATATCTTTGATAGGTCAGGTCATAAATTCTCTAAATTTGACAGTCCACTCAAAGGAAAATGCAGGCTTTCAGGCAGCTGCCAACTGTTAAAGAATTTTGATCACTGACTAATCTTACCTTGTGATTTAGGAGATGTTAGGGATTACACGAGGCTTAAGTTAGGCCAGCTTCCATTACTTTATCTCCTGTATCCTCTTTTCAGCATTTTGCTGTCATCAAGAAGTTACATAAATATTCCCAGGGTATAATCAGTCAGGCAGCCCATCTTGTCCTTTCAGCTGCCTGTCAGGTCATTTTGGGGAAAATGAAAGCTTTAGAGGACAGGATAAGGTTATGCATTGTAGGAAGCATAAAAAAAGGTATCTGCTCATGTGCCCAAACAGACTTTACTAAAATGATAAAAATCATTTCTCAAATTGCAGATGTTGGACTTTATCCTATTTGGGCTGACTAAGATTTTCAAAACATAGTTGCATTTCTGGACAAATTCTTGCTTCTTATTCATCTTTGCAAGCTCCAAAAAGATGAGAGGAAAATGAAATTCTTGTTCTGTTTTCTTTTCATTGCAATCTTGATAATATATGAATCCATTTCTTTTTAACTATATTTGCTTTCAGGTAGCCTTTCTTTTTTTTCTTTTTTCTTTCTTTTTTTTTTTTTCCTTTATAACAGGTCAACTGAGGTATGCCTGGGTGGCTCAGTCAGTTAAGCATCTGACTCTTGATTTTGACTCAGGTGGTGATCTCAGCGTCATGAGATGGAGCTCCATATCAGGCTCAGCTTGGCATGGAGTCTGCTTAAGATTCTCTTTCACCGGGGCGCCTGGGTTTCTCAGTGGGTTAAAGCCTCTGCCTTTGGCTCAGGTCATGATCCCAGGACCCTGGGATGGAGCCCCACATCAGGCTCTCTGCTCAGCAGGGAGCCTGCTCCCCCCCACCCTCTCTCTGCCTGTCTGCCTACTTGTGATCTCTGCCTGTCAAATAAATAAATAAAATCTTTAAAAAAATTATAATGCCATGGTGAACATCTTCACAAAAACATCCTTTAAAAAAAAAAAAAGATTCTCTCTCACCCTCTACCCTTCCCCCCAACTCGTGCACTCTCTCTCTCTCTCTCTCTCAAAAAAATAAATAAAGGTAAAATAAAATTTCTGTAGTAGTCCAACTTATTATATAGCAACATTTACACCTGGATTTTCTTTGCTTTACACACACACATACACACACAGACCTACCTTTTCTCAAGAGCACACATTGGGAAATCTTCACATGTGCTCTGTTCTTGAATATAAGGCCAAGTAACATGGGTTGAAAGATAGTATTTTTTTTTAAAGATTTTATTTATTTATTTGACAGAGAGAGATCACAAGTAGGCAGAGAGGCAGGCAGAGAGAGAGGAAGAAGCAGGCTCCCTGCTGAGCAGAGAGCCCGATGCGGGACTCGATCCCAGGACCCTGAGATCATGACCTGAGCCGAAGGCAGTGGCTTAACCCACTGAGCCACCCAGGCGCCCGAAAGATAGTATTTTAAGTATTTTACCCTCTTGAAGGTGCAGCTCACTCACAGGTGGAAAGAAGTGTTAATCTAAGCATGGAGAATCTATCCTTATTTCCTGAAGAAAGGGAGAACACAGAGGAGGAAACTGACAGGAAGTTGAGAGAGGAAAGTTGGAGCTGGAAAGTCTGGACAGCACGAGTCATTAAAGTAAATACAATAGGGGGTTAGTGTACAATTTTTGGTATTTGTTTCATTAATGGATTATATTAAATGTTGTGTTTTAGTAATACTATAGCTGGAACTTTGAGATTTATCTGTAGTGCCCTTTAAAATTTGAGATCTAACACAATATTTTCTAGAAATTTAGACAACTTATCATAAATAGACATTACTAGCCAGGAAGATGATACACCAATTGATCCATGAAGAAAGGATAAGGCTGTTTATTATGGTCCCAATACCTGCTAGAAACATGGCAGGTGCTCAATAATTATTCACTGATTTATGGATATTATTAGATAAGGGGCCCTTATTTATATTCAGGGTCACTATCATTTGCTGTTTCATTCTTAGGAGGCCCTAAGAGGTGTGACCTACTCAGGTAACCTAGAAGAGTCAAAATCTAGGTTTTTGAAATAAATTTGTAAATACTCACTTAGTGTCTTCTTTCTACTGTCACCCCCATCTTGCAACAGCAAGAGAAGTACATTAGACCATGTTATAAAATTACATTTAAATTTCTTTAATTTACAACATATGGTATGAAGGGACTGGTGTGACATTTGTTATTGGCCATCAGGAGGAGAGAAATGCAATGGTAATAGTATGAGTTCATGTGTTGTATATTCTTGTATGTAGTAGGAGGGTCAAGCAAATGTTGCGCTCTATTTTCCAAGTTCCATTTTCCTCTCAGTCTTATAGTTCCCTTGGATTTTATTACAGTGACAGTATCAAGTAATTTTTTTTAGATTAAAAATTGTGGTATATCTTCCATTGCCGGGAAACCAAAATAAGAACCAATAATCTGAACCATCATAAAAAGAAAGTGTCACTAAAGGTAATCTTTCTTTTTACTTTTTGAGACCTATGATTTTGGCCAAAATTGTAGTGGGAGTAAAAGTGTGGCCTAAAGTGTCTGGCTGTATCATTCTTTTCTGTATGCTGCAGATTAATTTTGTTGGGGCCAGAGCTCAAGCAACACATTGCTTTATTTAGCCCACAGGGAAACCAATCCCTAGTCCCTAGACAGGCATGCCATTCTGAATTTTACTTACATTTCACCTTTTGATAGGTAGCAATAATATAAAATAGCAGATGAATTGAATTAACGAGAGTAAGAAAAATGAGTCCTAGTAAAATAAAGGGAGGAAAGTAAAGTGACTACAGGTAGCTCAGTTCATGAAACATATCCTCTGAAATCCTGTATATACTATTACCAATACTGAGCTAGACTCAACTTTGAGATTTCTAGCAGTGAGGGAAAAAATATGGCAGTAGGGCCAGTCTTAGTTTCCGGGTCATAAATGTTGACCAAGAGAGACATAATGGTATATTATACCGAGAAAACAGATGGACACCGTGCACCCAAGTGAACAATGTCCTTGATAAAAGTGAGTTTCATTGAGCTCTTTCTTATTACCTTGCTCAGTCTAGATCTTTAATGGCAATTCAATCCCAGCAATTTGTAGAGGCCGCCACAATGTTGTGCAGGTGGACTGCTCTCTTGAATGGTCTAATTTACCTCAGGGATGAATTTTAAAGAATCCAGAGGAGAGAATAGATGGCACATGCTTTAAGCAATCCTCCGTAAATATTGTTTGCCACTTAGGTCTTTTGCTAGGTTTTGGGCCGCAGTGAATCTGGCATTATGGCTCAGAGAGGATGTGGCGTGATGTTCTTTGGCATTGCTGGTCCTGTGCGTGGATGCATGCTCTAGCCCTCAGCCACACTAGGGGCAAGATAGGGATCTTATTGCAAAAAGTGACATGCTTGCCTAGGGTGTATTCCTGAAGAGAAGACCACACAGCATTTGGGGAATGTTGACTGAGATGAGATGATGCCAGCTAGGTTTTTCTCCAGGGGGTGCCTTGGGACTTTCTACAAAACAGTCAAGCAGTAGAAGCCTAACATCATCTGTCATTAACAATGGCCAGAGAAATTTAATCTTAATATAGTTTAAATAGGCATAATTAAACTTCTGCTTTATAAAAACAGTCTTAATAAAATGTATTCAAATATACTTTCTGGCATACTGTCAAGTTTCAGTCAGGAGATAGATATGATACCAGTAATTTGGGGAAATTGACAATTTTTTTCCTTTTATTTTAAATTAAGATATAATATATATGCAGTAAGATAAATTACTCTTAGCTTGAAGTTCTATGAGTTTTGATAAATGTATCCAGGCAGGTAGCCACTCCACAATCAATACATAGAACAGTTTTATCATCTTAAAAAAAAAGCCCCACCCCTCCCATCGCAGTCATTCCCTCTTCCTATCCTTAGCCGGGCAACCACTGACTTACTTTCAGTCCCCATGATTTTGCCTCTTCTAGGATGTTATAGAAATGGTATCACAGTATATAATCTTTTGAGACTGGCATCTTCGCTTAGCATAATGCATTTGAGATACATCCATTTTGTTGCATGTCTCAGGAGTTTGTTTTTCTTTATTGTTGAATAGTATCCCATGGTATGGACATGCTGGTTTGTTTAACCATTCTGCAGGTGAAGAGCGTTTAAGTTGCTCTTATATTTTGAAGATTGTGAATAAAGCTACAAACAGTATTTATGTGCAGTCTTTGGTGTGAACAAAAATTTTCATTTCTCTCTCTGTGAAGTTTGTCATAGAGATTGTTTTTTAAACTAATTACGCTCTACCTTCAAATAATATTATGCCACTTCATGTGTAATGTAGGCATCTTCCAAGGTGTTTCCTATCTTCCCTTCCATCTTTCATACCGGTTTTGCTACACATTATACTTTTACCTAAGTTATAATCCCATGAAACACTGCTTCCAGTTTTTGCTTTAGACAGTCAATAGACTATGAGAACACTTAAAACTTGACTTTTTATTAACTTTATTTATGCCATTTTTGGTGGTTTTCATTTCCTTGTGTAGATCAAAGTTTCTGGTATTATTTTTATGTGAATATATTTTTTAATCTTTCTTATTATGCAGGTCTGCTAGTAACAAACGCTGTTTTTGTTTATTTGAAAAGTATTTCTCCTTCATTTTGTAAGCTATATTCATTGCATATACAATTTTGTGTTGACAGTATTTTTTTTTCCTTTAGTTCTTTAAAGATGTCACTCCACTAAGCAGGAATATTTAATACAAAAACACATTAATTTGTAAAAGTGGTTAATGGTTAAAATGAGTAGAAAAAGACCCTAAGGAACATGGGAGTTGCTCCTATAGGACTAAGGGAGCATAGCCAATGAAGGAAAAGAGTTTGGAAGATGTCCCCTCCTACAACAAAGGATTCCAACGTCTTGGGACAGGGTGTGACTATGGATTGCAGGATGGTGGAGAAGTTCTTTGTGGCATTGAGGGGTGAAGCTAGTCTATAGAAAGTTGCCCTCTGGGGGGTCACAGAAACTAGCTGGAGAGTGAGCACCCCTGGGAGTCTTGCATACCACCTACTGCTATCCCAGAGGAAGGGAAAAAAATCACCCCAGAACTGGGAAAAGGAACCCCTTTTTACACTGTTTCTTCCAGTGTCCCTCTAACCCTCTCCACTGACAAAGCCTAAAATTGTGTCAGCTAACAAAGGAGGGGTACTTATGGGGTTTTGCTTTACTCTAAGAATGCAGAACAAAAAATTATAGACCTGGAGCTAAGAAGCAATAAATTGACAACCAGCCCACATGCCAAAACAAATGAGATGCAAAATGTACAAGGAGTCTTATGAGACTTGCCCACATAAATGGCTAGAAAACTGTGTATAGAATAACCTACCTTGATGGCCTCAGCAAAGAATCTTTACTTGTCTCTTTCAGTGTTTTCCAGTGTCTGGTGGTCCCAAGCATAACTCAAGCCTCTGCCTCTATCTTATATGGGCTTCTCTGTGTGTGTGTGTCTTTTTGGGTCCTTTCCTCTTCTTATAGAGGTACCTTCATTGTATGGACCTACCTAAATCCAGAATGATTCTATCGTTGGATCCTTACTGGATCATATCTGCAAAGATCCTATATTCAAATGAGATCACATTCTGAAGTTCTGAGCAGAAACAGATTTTGAGGAAATAGTTTCCAACCTAGCACAATCATACAAAACTCAGTTGTATTTATGTAATCCTAACAATAAACATTTGGGAAATAAAATTTAGAAAACCATTTACAGTCACAATTAAGGATAAATTCAGTAGCAGATATGCAAGTTATATACAAACTTATCATGCGTTGAGGATGTGAAACAATTGGAACTTTCATGTACTGTTGGTAGGGCTGTAAAGTGGAACAGCTTTAGAAAGCCATTTAAGTGGTTTTAAATGTTAACATACATTCATGACATGAAATTTCACTCTTCGGTGTTGATGAAAGAAAAATTAAAATGTATGTCCATATAATATGCATAAGAATATGCACAATTGTGCTTAAGAATGGCAAGAGCAGTTTTATTCATAAACTCCAAAAGTAGAAAACCAACCACATGTCCCTCATCATGTAAACTGGTAAAGAAACTATAGTACATCCATATAATGCAAAACTACTCAGCAATGAAAATAAGTGAAATATCAATAATAGATAATAGATAACAAACGATTCACAAACAGTATGCTAAATTAAAGAAGTCAGGCATACAGCAATGCCTACTGTATGATTTCCTTTTATATGATAGTCCAGAGGAGGTAAAATTAATCTATAGAATTAGAAGTCCAGTCAACGGTTGTTTGCGGTGAGCTCTTCAGTAGCTGGTAGGCGCACGAGGGAATTTTTGGGGGTGGTGGTAAGGTTCTACAGTCTGTAGTTTGATGAATATGGTAGTAACATATATAATAATGATTTTCATTATTCTGTGCACTTTAAAGGAGTACATTTTATTTTAAGTAAATTATACATCCAAATAGTTTGTTGAAAAAAAAAAATCCAAACAACTTGGGAATAATTTCCACCCCATGTTGAGAATGAGTGCTAGATTGCATGTTCTTCACAAGAGCATGGGACCTGAGAAAGTGGAGAAAGAGACATTTTTAATTCCTGATTAGTGGAGTGTCGCTTGAGGTAATAGGGCCCCAGCCTGGGTGAAGCCTGTTTGAATTTGGTGATGGTAGGAAAGAAGCAAAGGCAAGGCATAGATAGCTCCCAACCCTTCAGTCTTGCCTCTTCAATTCAGTTTAAATTTTCTTGAAAAAATTTTAAGCAGGGCAGTTGAGCCCTGGTCCACCGTGCCTAAACCTGGAGCTTCCTACCCTCCAGGACAGTCTGACCTACTCTCTTCTGGCTGGGTGGGAGGGGGTTGGGGGGGTGGGGTGGAGGAGGTTGGCTGGAGGGAGCAAGTTGAAAGAGGAGCAAGATGAAAATGGACAGATGTGTGGGGCATTGTTCCAGAAGTGTCTGGAACACTTTTTTCACATTTGCCATCTCATTTCATTCTTAAAACCTTCCTGTTATGTAGTACTATCCCATTTTCCTGAATTTTAGAGAGAGAAAGCTATGCACGCACCATCATACAGCATATAAGTGGTCCAGGCTGAATCTGAACCACCTTCCTGTCAGCCTCCAAAGCCTATCTAAAGTATACAGCATTGCGGGTTCTGCTCCCTTTTTTTCTCAGATTATTTCTTTCCTGCACATCACCTTATAATTGTTCACATCTGTGTCCTTAATAGGCTGTAAGGAACTTTTTCATTTATCTCTTTTTTTAGGCACCTGAAATGGTTGGCTCTAGGTCAGTGTCTGGGAATGAATTAGTTCACAGTACAGAAGGATCAGAATTGTGCTTAGAATTTCTGATTTACAACTGCAGGAGCGACTGGCTGTAATACCACTGTGTTCATAGGGTTTGCAGCGGACCATTCCAGTCAAGTTTGAAATTTACAAAAAAAAAAAAAATCAGTAACAAAGGGAAATTGTTTAAATCTCAAGCTGAGTTATTTCTGGTTCAGTTTCGAGTTCTAGGGAATGACGTTTATTAGTTCTTTGATATAATCTAGACTGGCCATTCCGTTTTGGGGAACAATCGGTGTTTCACTCGTCAGTCCGGAAATTCTTCGCCGCAGCCGGCCTCCCCTTTGATACCTCTTGATCTGATTATAGCAACGGGTTGCACTTAAACTGGGAAATGGCTCAGAAGTAGAAGTAGGAACATGCATTCGTTCTGGTTAGCTGTGTTTTCCCCCGGAACACTGTGTTCTAAAAAGTCTGCAGTAATTGCTTAATCCCACGTAGGGGAGGTCGGCGGGCTGACTCGCAGCTACGGAGCTTCAAGTGACTGGGATATAAACACCTGGGACGTACACAGGCGTCTAACTCGTGGTGCTTTATTATGTCAGCATGGAGGTCAGCAGGCAACCGGACTGTGAAGTTGAAACTTGGCAGAGAGACTACTTTTCTTGAAACGTCCAGTGGAGCCAAACGTTTCAACCTATAGTATAAAAAGCATGGTCCTGGCACACGCCGTCGCCTACCAACAACCTCTCTTCTGTTACCAGCATCCTGATTCTAGTCAGCCTGCAACTAAGCGAACCCCACGTGAAGCCGGTTTGTCTACTCCGACGTGGCGATCACGTCCCCTTGGCCATTGATTGGCCTAAGTGTGAGCATGTGGGTTACTTCTAACCAATGAGAAGTCAAGGAGAATCCACCGGGGGACGGTTTAAGGAGCCCACTTTTGCATGCAGCGCGAGAGTCTTGTGTAGGCGGGAGTTTTCTGCAGCTCTGTGTTTTTGGGCGCCCTCAACTGAAGCACATTCCCCGTCTTGTGCTTCTTTAGGGATCCCACTTACACCTCAGCTTTCCATGGGATGTCCTGCTAGGAGCTGGGAGTCAGCACCTTGAAGGCTGCGAGGAGAAGGGTGAGCAAGTGAGTCTCTGGGACCCAGTGATCTGACATATTGGTGCTATTGAACCGGTCCTAGAATTGCTACTTCAGACTTTTTGTTACCTAAAGAACTTGGGTAACTCTATCGCTTAAGTTTCCAATGATCAGGCCCTTACTGTGGAAGCGACATTCTGACACTGCTTAATACAGTTAATTGGTTTCCTTTTCTCTCTTCTGGCATCTCTGGAACAGAACTTCAGTGTCGCTGTACTGTTCTCTTACAACTGAGTTTCGCGTTTTTCATAAGAGACTTTTAATCTCACGAAACAAACTGAGGGGGTGGAGGGTGGGTAGGGACAGGGTGGTTGGGTTATGGATCCTGGGGAGGGTATGTACTATGGTGAGTGCTGTGAAGTGTGTAAGCCTGACGATTCGCAGACCTGTACCCCTGGGGCAAATAATACACGATATGTTAATTTAAAAAATTGCTGCGTTTTTGCTCTTTTAAAGTTTTTAATATTCTTGAGAGTCTTTAAAAGATGGAGTCAATCAGTGCAAACTAATTATCTAATTATGCATTTTTTTGGGTATCTGTTATCACTCAGTGAAAATATGTTAAAATGATGAGGCCTTAAGCCATTGTCTGTTTTCAGCACTTCCATTTATAGATTGCTATTTGCCGTCCTTAGTCTAAAGTGACAAGAGAGGACTGAGGAATTAGAATCAGATGTTTCATTTGGTGTTGGCAAGCCTTCACTGCCACATGCACGTGTGTGTGGGTTTTCCAACAAGGCAACCTTTGCTATTTAGAATACATATACTTTTCCTAAGCCCCTAGTTCATGTAATAATTGTTTCAGGATTTCCTTTTTTTCTTTTATTGTTAAGAAAACGCAGTAACTTTTCCAAGCATTTGGAGAGCACTGTAAATAATTTACACCCTGATAAATGCCTGCCCAGTGAACAGAGAGCAGAGCACCTGTGGGGTCCAGCTGCTCATTACTCTGACTTGCTGGCAGCCTAACTGCACCTGAAGGTCCAGGGGAAAATTTTTTCTCTCCCACCATGTATTCTTAAAACAGGACATAGACCTTTTGAATATTCTGAAGACTTATTTTTCTGCCAGGTGTAGATAGCCTCCACTGATATCTGAAACCTTAGTTGAAAAGCTACTGGCCCTTGGTATTGCTGTTAAGGCAGAGTTATTTATATAGAAGTGCATTCTGTTTTATTTTTCTCCTCTTTCGTATGCATGCTCTTTCTCCAGGTAACTGGAGTATTTCTGAGGTTTGTAGTGTATTTATAAATACTTGTTTACTTTAAACAGAATCACCCAGTGCTCTTTTTGTGGGTCAGGTTACCAGTGACTTTGGATTTCCCAAACCTCCCAAGGATTGTTGGTATATGAGGGAGCCCAAACTGATGCTTCTTGGCTCAGGTTTTGTTTGGGGAGAGCACCCCCAGAATTATTTTATGTGTATTTTAGTCCTAGTTTTTGACCACATAGACTTCTATATTAATTATCACTTGGAGGCATGTGCTTATAGATCTCATATAGATGAAAAATAACCACATTTTTCTCTTGAAATCATTCTATTATTCAGTAAAAAATTCAGAGTAATGTTCCACACACAATTTGTTATATTTTATTTGTAGTCCCTTATCTTTAATGAGTAGCTTATTATAGAGTGTTTGCAATTGAATTATCAGTCTTGTAAAGCTTTCATTGACTGTATATCTGAATATTACTTCTTTAGGGTAAAATAGATTGGTAGTCTTTTTTTCTGATGTCTAAGAATCTGTGATGATCACTTTTTCTTAAGGAAGGGCCATCATTTTCCAAGTTAAGTGGCGGTAGAGACCGAGATTATGGGTTAGGATACCCAGTGACCTAAACGTGATGAATAATGTCCTTTCTAATGAAGTTGGAGAGGTTGTGCTAGTGATTTTTTTTTTTTTTTTTTTTGGAAGGAAACCAGAAGGTTAGGTTACACCAGGAAGCACGAAAGAATGTAGTAAAATGAGAAAGGAGTTTCAGAGGTGAGAGGATGACCACTTAAGAATTTGTACAAGTAGTTTTATTATTTTAATTAATTTGGTGCTTAAAACAACGCCCTGTTGGGAGCTGTTGGAATAGAGACTATTTACTAAGTAGAACAGAAATATTTCAGTACTTCCAAAGTGGATGTGATCATTCCAGTGAATGCCAACTAAATAGTTGACTTGCCTTCTTGTAGTAATAAGTATCCCTCAATGCTGAGAGCTCAGAACTTGGTGCCTGACAGAAGAGGTGTTGATGCCTCTGCTTTGCTTTCATTTCTTTTGATTCCTGAGCCAGTGAATGTTTTGCCCCCATTATTGTAAGTTTCTGTTGACCCTTTCTTCTACACAAGAATATATCTTGTGTTTTTGTCCTAGTTAAAATTAATTAAAAAAAAAAAAACTATTGAGCCAGTGTTGGCAAAGTGTGCATTCAAGAATACCAAATGAAATGGAAATATCCTTGACTGTATCTTTTTATTATATAAAAAAATGCTTTTTTAAAAAAAGCTTTAAAAAGCTTTTAAAAAAAAATGCTTTTTCTATCAGCTCGGTGTGTGGGGCACAAAGGTTTCCCAGCCTTGTGTTAGCTTAGCCTGAAGTCTCATTCTTTCCTCAGACAAATCCTGTTTTACTTACCTTCTCACCATTCCCCCAATATGGCAGATCACCCAAGACTCTGTCTCCAAATCCAGCCACCAATTTGAAATCCTCTTCCTTGTACTCCCAGCAGCATTTTGCTTGTTGACCATCCATGCATCCTCCAAATGTTCTTTTCTGTTAGCTTATGGACACCATGTTCACATTTTCTGCATACAGATCTAAGCACTCCTTCTTAGTATTCATTGTTTTGTCTTGTGTTCTTGACTTTAAAATTTTGGAAAGCCTCGTGACTACTCTTTTACTGCTCACTCTACATTTTTTCTGTAGGTGATTCTAATTATTTCCTCAACACTATAACTTTCAACACTATATTCTGATACTTCCCAAATTCAGAGAGAAGTCTTAGCTTTCTACCTTAAACCTATCTCTGTCTGTGACATCTTTGTTTAGATAATTCCAAATAATTTTGATCTTAACATATCTGAAATTGAACATGTAATCTTTTAGTTTTGGATTTCTTCTTTTTCCAGTCTCCGTGAATTGCACCAATATCTGTGTATTTGCTCTTTATAGAAATTAAGGAATGAACCTCAATGCCAGTTTTTCCAAACTCTCACTTAAATATGCCACCAAGTTCATTAAGTTTGCTGCCAAAGTATATCTGGAATCTCCCCATTGAATCTACCCTTACTGTTAGGACACTGTGAACCAGAAGTTTGGCCTCTTAAGCCATTGTATGAGCTTCCTATTTGGTCTTTCTTCTTAAAATCTTACCAAATTTTAATCCATTCTTCACAAACCAGGTAAAGAAATCCACTTAAAATTAGAAATCAGATTTTGTAATTCCCCTCTGGATATCTCGGAGTTTAGCAAAGGGTAGATATCAAGCTACAGTTAAATGTGCGCGGATTTTATTAGGAGAATTCTAGTGGGGTGGGAGGGGAAAGGGATGGGAGCTAGGGAACGAATGTTGGAGAGCCAGGAAACCAGCCTACGAGACTGATTGTAATAGAAGGAGAGAGGGAAAGAAGGTTGGGTATCAGTGTTCCAGATTGGTCAGTCTAAGGACATGCGGCAGGGCTGTGGTACAGTCTTTGAGACAATGTTGCTCATCAAAGGAGTGTGCATCTCACAGGAGTTGGTCTGCTTTGTGTTTCTGCTGCTGTAGGTCATTGGTTTGGATAACTTGTGAGCAGTGTGACCTTGGGGCAGATTGCACTGTGGATGTCAGAATGAAGTAGTTGAATATTGGGACAGTTATGCCACCTGTAGTTGAAATGTGAGGCATGTTCTCATGGCCGTCTGTATTAATTTCCTAGGGCTGCTGTAACAAGTTACCACAACCTGGGTGTCTTGAAACTGCAAAAATTTATTCTCTCATGGTTCAGGAGGCTGAAAATACAAGATCAAGATGTTGGCAAAGTTGGTTTCCTCTGGAGGCTCTGATGGGAAAACCATTCCATACCTCTCCTAACCTCTGGTGGTTGCCGTCAATATTTTGCATTTCTTGGCTTGTAGGTGCCTGATTCTAATCTGTGGCCCTATTTTCACACTGACTCTTCCTGTGTCTCTGTGTGCCCTAGCATCTTAAAAGGACAAAAGTCATTGGATTTAGGCCTCACTCTACTATAGGATGGCCTCAGCTAACGACATCTGCAAAGATCCTATTTCCAAATGGGTCTTATTCTGAGATTCAGGATAGATGTGAATTTCTGGGGGAAGTTGTCCAGTGTACTATATTGCCATACCTCCTTGAGTCTTCAATAAATAGAACACAAATAGGTTAAAATGAATGAGGTTTAATGAAAATGAGTAGTACATAGACATGCAGTTGGAATGGTGTTAGGAAGGAAAAGGATGCCTCTGGTTGGCAACAAC
Source organism: Neogale vison (assembly GCF_020171115.1). Taxonomy (NCBI): domain Eukaryota; kingdom Metazoa; phylum Chordata; class Mammalia; order Carnivora; family Mustelidae; genus Neogale; species Neogale vison. The sequence continues at coordinate 157,634,857 of NC_058094.1, read as the reverse complement.
ATCACATAAGAGGGTCTGGGAGTCTGAGAGATGGTGTGAGATATTATAAATGGAGTAGAAGGGAGAGTGGAAGAAGTGTTTCAAAATGAAAATACAGAGAACCTGACAATGGACTAACATAGAGGAAGTGAGGGAAAGAAGGTATAAATGGTTGATCAGACTGGCAGATAATAGTGGAAGAAGATAGGCTATTGAGAAAGACCACTGCTCTTGGTCAACATTTAATTCATCTGTTTGCTGTTACAAATTTGCGGAGGTGGGAAGATAGGGGGAAATATCTAAGAGTAGATACCATGGGTTAAGATGAAAGATGCTGAAATCCTAATGAAGGAGCTCCCCAAGTAAGAAAGGGTGGGGGCAATACCAAGCATTATGAATCCTATCATACTTGGATTAGAGAACAGTGTGCCTCTTCTCTAGACATAGAGGTGCGTCTTTTAAACAGTGTGAAGTCATCTTTGACTGTTTGTGGTAAGCTATGAAACAAAGCAAAGCAGCAAATGTGAACCAGTCACTCAGCTGGGGGCAGCAAAATGGTATTCCCATTCTGGAAGAGCAAGACCTCTGGGCAGGGATCAGAGAAAGTAGAAACACAGGCATTGCAATTCCTTAAATTTCTGCATTACAGAATATGCACACTGTGTACAATACAAGATCCTGAAATAGATCTGGTTAGTAGATTTCAAGTGAAGAAGAGCTCTGTTCCCTTCATATATGTGTTTTACACAAAACTGAGCTGTTTTCCAGCATTTTCTTCCACAGTACTTCTATATATGCTCAGCCAGAGCAAGGTCTAAGAGTTTCTCCACCTTGACGCTATTAATATTTTGTTGTGTGGTGTAATTGGGGGGAGCTGTCCTGTGCAGTGTGGGGTGGCTAGTGGCATTCCTGACCTCTACCCACTAGGTGGCATTAGCACAGTCCCCTCCCTGCCCGTTGTGACAATCAGCATTATCTCCAGACCTTGCCAAATGTCCTAGGGGAATGAAGTCTCTCCTGGTTGAGAACCACTGGTTTAAATCATGGCTGTCACAGGCAAGATGTGCTTGGTCTGTAGAATAAGAACTCTTAACATGATGACATAATAAAGGAAATGTACTAAATGAATTATATATCAGGAAAAGAGGATTTTATTGAAAAGCTCTGAGTATTGCCAGCTTGGCTGACAGTTGCCTTGAAGCCAGAGTGCTGAACGTACACTTGGGAAGTTTCTCTGTCAGCCCCCAAGTTTTGGAAGAAAGATAAATACTTCCTTATCTGCTGGCCCTAAGATCCCATTGCAAAACTTTGCATAGGGAGATGACCTGTGTACTACTGAAGACTGCAAATGAATGCCCAAGAATTGTCTGTTGAGTTAGACTATTTCACATATCACCTTGTTTGTAGTTTGCTAAATGTCTTGGATAAAATCTCTGAAGGTTGAAAAGGCTTTTTGATTTTCTCAGTTCGTGATGCTCAGTCTCATTAATGTAACTGTAATTGATGTCTTCTACTTGCTATCTGTACAGAAGGTCGGGTTTTGAAAGCTTTTCTGAGATGCGGTTGGGATTTCTTGATGAGATTTGTTGATCCTTCTTTTCTCTAACTAAGAGTCTCAGCCCAGCAGGTCCTCTCTCCCTCCATTATGAGTTCAGTGGAGTTTGCACCCTGCCAAAGCAGGCTTTCTCCTTCCTAATTCTCTTTAGCTTTTATTTGTAGCTTTTGTTCTGTGGGGATCCTGAACCTACAGTGAATAAAATGTGGCAGATATCAAAACTGCTGACACTCTTTCAAAGCAGAATGAGCGAGCAGCCAAATTCAGGGTTGGGCTTAATTTGAAAAATTGGTTAGGAAGTCTTGCATGCAGGGAAGCATCTGGGATGTTTGAAAGATGGCATTGGTGTTCCTAGCTGGAGAGAGGAGGTTGTTGACCAGTGTGGAATGAAATGAGCACGCTACTCTGCATTCCAGCACTTAAAACATTTTTCCTTCTTTTTAAAGTATGCATTTTTGCTCCTTTTATCATCCAGGGGCTTTAAGCCCACCGTGCACCTTCCTGTCTCTCTGGAGGTGATGGAAGGAGAGTGGCTAGAGTGGATCAGATGTGAGGGGACCTGGCACGAGGTACCAGTCGTCCATCATGCTTATTCCCCACTGCTGTTACAAACGCTAAATGGAAGCCTCAGAAGAATTCTTCCCTTGGTGTCTCCAGCAGGAGTTTCCTTGACTGTTTAATAATCAGATCTGACCAGATGGTGATGAGTCTGGGAATGTTTTCTGAATGGATACTTTTGAATCATTCCTGCTAGGCTTCTTAATTCTGAGCGGACCAATCAGCTTCAGGCTGTGCAAGTTATAAGAAGTCTCAGAATTTGGACTAAAAGATTGCTACTAGTTGTGATTTCTCATAGTTCAGTGGGAGGGCAATTTTCTCAGTCTACAGTAATTTTAAGTGACTGAAGGGCCAGATAGTGACAGATTGACAGTCGCCATGCAGAGACCTGATGACCTAGGCTTGGGTCCTGTCAGTGCCTTTTTATATACTTAGCCTGTAAGAAAGATCATTGCTGTGGTTTCAGGTCTGTGTGTTACTTTCCTACAATCTGAGGTCTGAGCTTCTGAGTGTCTAGTGTTGGGGGCTGTGGGGTATCACTCAGTTCCCTCTTCAGAGTCATCTACTCTGCAAAGTTTTGGCTGCTAGTGGCTCTCAGCTGGGCCCCTCTCTAGAAGAGAGCCACTTCAACCAAGATCACTTCATTCCCTTTCTCTCCCAGAGGAACCTATGTCCAGTGATCGGGATGGGGCACAAGGCGGCTTTGCCTCAATCCTGGGCACATGTAAAGCATCATTCCCCACTCCAGAGTTCTGTATGGGGTCAGCCAAGGCCCCTTTTCCTTCTGCCCAATCCTGCTACCATAGTTAATGCTCACCAGGTAAGTTTCTGAATTCAGATCTCCATCTCTGAATCTGCTTCTGCAGCCCAACTGAGGCAGCCGCTTGGGAGGGAGGGGAACAAAAACCAACAAAATCTAACCAACCAACCAACCAAACAAACAAAAAAAACAATAAATGTCCTGTCCTCTAGTTCAAGGACCTTTTTCAGTTGCAGGCTAAGAATGATTTATTAGAGCATGATAATGTCCCTCTTAATGCTGGAAGTAATATAATTTTTTCCCCATCAAGTAACAAGGTATGGTAATCATGCAATAGACATTAGTTGAGAATCTTACTCAGCCTAGGTACTGGGCCAGTTGCAGGTGACAAAGATGATAGAGTATCTGTTCCTGAGAAGCTTGTGGTCTAGGAAGAGGATTGTATAATCCTTTCCTCCCCTTCCAAACCTGTAATGGACTGTAACAAGGAGCAGCTGTAAGGCAGGGAAGACAGTATAGGAATACACGTGTAGAAACATGGGCACAGATGACCAAGTCCCATCTTAAAGCCTGGCCCCTCCTGCCCACTGCCATCTCAGCCTCTCTCCTCTGTCTCAGAGCTGTTCAGCATAGTGGTGCTTCCCGTACTCTTCTAGTTGTTTTATTACCTAAAAACACACTACCTTTCGTACTTACTGGTTTTAATTTACTTTAGATTACAAAAACGCCAATAGATGTTCTACAGCTTCTTAGAAATTCTGCTCTATGGTGGAATGAGTGTTGCATTCCATTTCAGTGCAAATGTTCCCTGTACTTGGGTACTTTTATTGTAGTTTGATAGAACAGAAATTCTTACAATTGTTATTTCTTGTTGATTATGCACAATGTTCAAGTCTTTATGAAAATACTTGTCTAAATTTGTGTTCAGTTTTAAATTGGGTTTGGACATTTGGAAGATGTAATGTTTTTGCAAAATTCTAGTTCTGTTCACATCTGTTTATCATCTATTTTATATCATTAACATGAGTATATTTTCAGTGGGAGTGAGGCTTAAAAATACTGAAGTCTATTTAGGATGAAAACTGTTGAATCGAAGAAGTTAAAACTCCTTAGATTTAACACATGTCTGTTCCTAAACTAGTTTCATAACTACATTTGAAAGGAAATTGTGTATTTAGGACATTTAATGTAGGTGACACATACGGTCTAATGGATTTGCAATAAAGAAAAGTGGAAAAATATCATTATGTCAGAGATTAGCAAGAAAAGAAATGCAAATGAAGTCCTTTTAGATTTGCTAAAGTATTTTTTTTGCCATGTGTTTTGTTGATCACATAGTAGAAAAAAAATCATTTTTGACCCCTTACTTATTAAAAGGAGTCGGGTATGCACAACTGATGGGATGGAAGATGATCAATCCCCTTTGGAACAGTAAAGGAAACTAACATTTTTTATGCAAATGAATTCTCTGAGCAGAGTCTGCAAAGTAATCTAAGGCACTCAATTTTTATCTGAAACTAAGCAGAGCTCTGCAGAGTCATAGTAAGTTACAGCGCAACTGCACATGCGTGCGAGGTTGTGTGTGTGTGTGTGTATGTGTTTCCCCCTTGAGTTTTCATTGACTGCCACATCTCTTCCTGTTTGGCTTTTGGCTTCTTATGACTAGGACATGGAGCCTTTGATCGCAATATACAGTGGTGATGGGGAGAATGTGGTCAGTTGTAGATAGTCCCAGAAGGAAGGGGTCTGAACCCACACACTCACAGTGCATTACTTTACTAGACCATTAAGTACAGCCAGAGTATGGTGGGGTCAAGGCAGGGGACAGAAGAGTGGATTTAATGTTGGAGAGGAGAGACTTCTGAGTCCAGGCTCAAATTAGTCACCTTCTGGGCAGCAACAATTGTGAGATCTTTAAACTTCACTCAATCCCCTTAGCTGTAACTCAGGAACAAGGGACTCTTCTTCCTTTGATCATCTGAACTCTTCAGGACGATCCTAAATGTGCATGTTAAAACCCCACACTAATCTTTTTAAAACTATTTGACACTTTTCTGTGTAATTTCACACTGTTAATTCTGTGTCCACAGATTCCATTCTCCTCCTTTACCGCAGTTCACCTGGGAACAGATATCTGAACCACTTCCTTTGACTCTTTTATAATGAATTTTCCCAAATCTTGGGCCAACGGCAGCACATGAGATGACGTTAGGTGACTCAGAGGGCATTAAGTAGTAACCTATCACACTGTGAAAATTCATTTCTATCTCCCTTCAAATTACCTTTAATTGTTATTATTTTAGATTGTGACAAGTTTGTCTTCCCAGTATTGCTGGAAAAAAAATATTTTGACAAAGAACAGCTTTCAGGAGCGGAAGCACATGCTTGAGTTTCCTAAGTAATACTAGATAAAGTACAAACAATTAAAGTTACATTCATTTTAAAGACTTTATTTTTTTAGAGCAGTGTCAGATGTCTAGCAAAATGGAGAGAAAAATAGAGAGATTTTCCTTCTACCACTTGCTCACCCACGTGCACAGCCTCCCCACTGTCAACATCCCCACCAGACTGGCCCATTTTTTAATAATTACTGAACTTACATAAAGACAGCATTAAAATGTATCTGTATGGTATTTTCCCATTTATTATGCCAAAGAATACTAGGTTTTTTTATAGTAGAGATCACATTTAAATATGCCAGTTCAAGAAAAAGTGTTACACAGTAGTACAGGTGATGCACACTAACAGGGGAACAATTCTGGAGGTGGTTCTTGAGTAACTGAAGTTTCAAAAACTGAAGTTTCTTTGTGCTTCTGTTGATTTTTCTTCATAGAGTTCTTGAGTGAGTCTCATTTGTTTCAGTGACTTTAAATACTGCCAGTATATTGAAGTCTCCCAAATACATGTCTGTCTGCTGAGATTCTGCATCATTATGGGGCTGTTAAGAGGGCCCACAGGCTCGCCTGGCCAAATGTGAACTCATTTTTTAAATTATAAAACTGCTTCCTCTCGTGTTCCCAGTCATGATTTAATAACCTCCCTCTTCCCCCATCCCCATGTTAGCAGCCCGAGAGATATCCTTATCTCACCTGCTCCCTTCCCATTTCTCCCCATAGAGAATCCTTCTCCAATTTCTGTGGCTTCTTTTTCTTCAGTCTCCTTTGAGTCTGTTCTTTTATGTATATCAACAGTGCTGAACTCCAGCTCTCCCCATCGGTCTCTTGGACCCATCTACTTGATTCTTAACTGAATTCTCTGTCTCCTTTATTGATTTTCCCCCCTGTCCATTGTGCTCACCACTGCCTAAGTTATTTTTGTACTGTATATAAATCAATACATGCCATTCCATTGTTTAAAACCCTTCGGTGGTTTGGACTTGCTTACTTGAAATGAATAGAAACTCCTTTACTTGATAGGTGAAGCCCTTCATGGTCTTCCTTTTGACTGCTCATCCATTTTTCATTTCCTGACATCCCCTTCGGATTTCCGCCTCACACCATATATTATGGTAGCATTTGCAGTTTCCTAGTGTAGTGATTGTATTAGACCTCTCTGCCTCTGTACACATGATTCTGTCTCCTAAAAAGGAAATCCAGATAGTGTTTAAAAGCCAAGTATTTGGGTTTGATGCCTGTTGTTGTTACTTACAATTATGTGATTTTGGTCAGATTACTTTACCTTCTTATACTTCAGTTGCTTTTTGGAAAATGGGAGTGTGTACTTAGAACAATGCACATCTCACAGGTTTGTTTTGAGGCTACAGTGATTAAATATGTGAGGTTCCTAGAACAGTGCTGGGAACCCTGGAAGTGCTGTAGGACTGCTGTCACTCCAAACGCTTTTTCTTCCATGTCTGCTGAGTGAACTCGTACAAATTCTTTCTTTTTTTATTTTTGAAATTCCTTATTTTTATTAATTTTCTATAATGTAATGTACAAAAATGTCAAATACAGTGCTGAATAAAGGACTAATAATTTATAAGCAGATGTTCATGTTAATGAAGATAGCATAATTCAAATACAGCAAACGAGAGGAAATGAAGCAAAATGTATTCAACATTTTGATAAATTATAATTAAATATCAGTGTTAATTTTTTAAGAAAGTATTTCTCTTAAATGATTGTCTTCTTTAATTAGTTAAAAATTCACAAACTATTTTTGGAGTTATTGTTGGAATGAGACAGATTTCATCCTAAATCCCATTTTCTTTTCTATAGAATATAAATCATAAGAAACTTATTTTACAAGAATGAACAGGTAAAATAAATTGGGTAAGTAGATAATGTGGAATGAAAATTTTCTTTAATTCTCCAGGCTCTATTAGTCAACTTTAAGTACGTATTTTTAAATTACCTGATCATTTAATTTTCTTTTATTCATTACCTCAAATATATTTGTTTTGGTGATTTTCAGATATTACTTTCATTTTGGGTTATCTGCTTTTACAAACTTTGTAGTTTTACTCTATTAAGCCATATTTTTATATGTTATTGTCAAAAATAGTCCTGTTTAAGTGATTAAAAGTCTATCATTTTATAATTGCCACCTTAGTTTTTGCCAGCTGGTCTCATCTTTTTACTACAAATAGAGTATGGCATGATTATGTTAATTCCAGTTAACATACAGTATATTAGTTTCAGGTGTAGAATTGAGTGATTCATCACTTAATACAATACCTAGTTCTCATCCCAACAAGTGGCCTCTTTCATCTCCATCACCTGTTTAATCCACCCCTAGTCCAAGAACCCTCAGTTTGATCTTTATAGTTGAGAGTCTGTTTTATGGTTTGCCTCTCTCCCCCCTACTCCCGTATTCATTTGTTTGTTATTGCACATGTGAATGAGATCATATGGTGTTTGTCTTTCTCTGACTGACTTATTCCACTTAGCATTATACTCTTTAATTCCACCCACATTATTGGAAATAGCAAGACTTATTTTTTTATGGCTGAGTAATACTCCATTATATATGTGTATGTCTATATACATATGTATGGTATACATATATACCATATCTTATTTATCCATTCATCAGTGGACATTTTGGCTCTTTCCATAGTTTGGCTATTGTTGATAATGCTAAAACATTGGGTTCATGTACCCTTCTAAATCAGTATTTTTTTTATCCTTTGGGTAAACCCTTAGTAGTGGAATTGCTGGATTGTGGGGTAGTTCTATTTTTAACTTCTTGAGGAACTTTCATACTGTTTTCCAGAGCAGCTGTTAACAGTTTGCATTCCCCTGCAACAGTGTAAGAGGGTTTCCCTTTTTCTACCTCCTTACCAACATCTGTTGTTTCCTTTTGTTAATTTTAGTTATTCTGACTGGTATGAGGTGATACCTCATTGTAGTTTTAATTTATATTTGCCTGATGATGAGTGATGTTGAGCATCATTTCATTTGTCTGTTAGCTATCTGGATGTCTTCTTTGGAAAAGTCTATTCTTCTCTTATGCCCATTCTTCTCTTATGCCCATTTTTTTTATTCCCATTTTTTAACTGGATTATTTGTTTTCTCGGGTGTTGAGTTTGATAAATTCTTTATATATCTTTAGTACTACCTTTTATGAGAAAGATAATTTGCAAATATCTTCTCCAGTTCTGAAGATTGCCTTTTAGTTTTGTTGATTATTTCCTTTACTGTGAAGGTTTTTTATCTTGAAGTCCCAATAGATTGTGTTTTTTTTTTTTTTTTTTTTTTTTTTGCTTTTGTTTTCCTTGCCTCAGGAGATGTGTCTTGGAAGAAGTTGCTGTGGCCAAGGTCAAAAAGATTACTACCTGTGTTCTCTAGAATTTTGATGGTTTCCTGTCTCAAATTTAGGTCTTTAATCCATTTTGAATTTATTTTTGTGTATGGTTTAAGAAAGTGATCCAGTTTGATTCTTTTGCATGTTGCTGTCCAGTTTTCCTCAACAACATTTGTTGAAGAGAGTATCTTTTTCCCATTGGATATTCTTTCTTGCTTTGTTAAACACTAATTGACCATGTAGTTGTGGGTCCTTTTTTGGGTTTTCTATTCTGTTCCACTGATCTATGTGTCCTTGTGCTAGTAGCGTACTGTCTTCATCACTGCAGCTTCGTATGTAACTTGAAGTCCGGAATTGTGATGCCGCCGCTTTTGCTTTTCTTTTTGAAGACTGCTTTGGCTATTCAGGGTCTTTTGCAGTTCCATACAAATTTTAGGGTGGGTTGTTCTAGTTCTGTGAAAAACACTGGTGGTATTTAGATAGGTATTGCATTAAATGTATTAAATGATTGCTTTGCATAGTACAGACATTTTAACAATGTTCTTCCAGCCCATTAGCTTAGAATGTTTTTCCGTTTCTTTGTCTCTTCCTCAATCTCTTTAATAAGTGTTCATAGTTTTTGGAGTACAGATCTTTATGCCTTTGGTTAGGTTTATTCTTACAAACCTAAAAGGTTAGGTTTATAGTTTAGGGTTTTTGGTGCATTGTAAATGGGACTGGTTCTGTGATTTTTTTTCTTTTTCTGCTGTTTCATTATTGGTATATAGAGATGAATATTTTTCTATGTTGGTTTTTTTTTTTTAATCCTGTGACTTTTACTGAATTTGTGTATTACTTCTAACAATCCCCCCCCCCCTTTGGTGGACTCTTTCAATTTTCTGCATAGTATCATGTTATCTGAAGTGGTGAAAGTTTGACTTCCTTGCTGATTTGGATGTCTTTTACTTCTTTTTGTTGTGGGAGTGCTGAGGCTGAACTCCTATAAATTTTTAAAGACAGATGCAGTATCACCTCCTCTGTGAAATCTCTACTCATGTCGCTGGGGACATATTGTTTCCCTTCCAGCTTGCCTTCAGTGGAACTAAGGTGTACTTATTTGAGCAAATCCAATATTCCACTGTACTTCTTTTGTTCTCTGTATTTCCCACTACTAGATTTTGAGCTTCTTTAAAGAAAGGATTGTTTTTTTTCCTTTTTTGGTCTGTAAAGAGTATGTACTCAGTTTGTCAAATGAATGACTAAATACAGAAAATTACATGACCTTTAGAAAAACATTTCTTATCCTGGAAAACTTAAAAAATACAAAAAAGTTAAAAAGAAAAACACAAAAAAGTAGAGAAGTTCATATAGTGAACTGTCATACACCCCAAATGTAGCTTCAGCCATCAACATAGTACCATTTTTGTTTTTTCTGTTCTTTTTTTTTTGATAGAATATTTTAAAGCAAATCTCATTCATATTTTTATTTATAAATCCATCGATAACATTAGTAGGTAAGGACTTAGTTTAAACAAAACCACAGTGAAGAAACTGGCAGTAACTCCTTTTTTATCGAATACCTATTTTGTATTTAGTTTTCCCCAGTTGTCTCCAAAATGTCTTTAAATTGTTGGTTTGGTTGCATGAGAGTCCCTCCTGCCTAAGTCTATGAATAGTATTTACTCTGTGTCTCTAAGCTCCTAATGGGAAAGAGCATTCCCTCTTATACGATTTAATTTTTAAATATAATAGATCATTTTTCCTTGAGCATTACCCACAATTTGGATTTGGCTGACTCTATTACTATTTTACTTAACACGTTCCTCCATTCCTATATCCTGTAAAGTTACATCCAGAGAATTGATTTAAATTGAGGTTCAATTTTTGTAATAGAATATTTCATAGATCCTAGTATGTGTCTTCTAGTATATAATATCAATAGTAACATGTCAGATTGTTCAATATTAGTGATAAGATTTCTCAGTGGGACTTGGGTGGTATCAGCCTCATTTGTCCATTTAAAGAAAGTTCCTCAAAAAAAAAAAATTCCTCATCATCCTTTAGCTTAGAATTTTAGCAACTCATGAATGATCATTGCCTTGACCCATTGTTTCATTACGAGTTGCAAAATGGTGATTTTTTTTTCTAATTCTACTATGTCTTCTGAATGTATTAGCTGTGATTCTTATATAAAGAAGGCTGACCCTCATGGATTTTTTTTAGTTACCTTAAACTGTTCATAAAGGAAAGTAAAGATAAGTGCATCAACTTTCCTTTGTAAATTTTACAATGATGGGATGTATGCTAATAATGTCTAAAGGTAATCAGTACAGTTTTTTTTCAACCGTGATTTTGACCTCATGGGTTTTATATATTTACTGTGTTTATTCAGTTGCAACCAGTATTCTTTATGATACTCAGATTGTTTTAGCTTTGGACTATGGGAGCTCTTCAAGGTACTCCCAAGTCCTTTTTGGTATGTCTTTAGAAGTTTTACCTAGCAGCCTTGCTTTTAGGTATAGCAACATATCCTCTTGTTCATTTCTTGCAAAGATCTGGAATCAATCGTCACATTGTACTTAACTTCCATTATGTATGAAATGGTATTTCGATATGATAATCTGAGCCTACAGTGAGATGACATTTCTTCCAGGCTCTTTTAATAGATGGAAGTAGGAAATGCAAATATTATTGAAAGAGAAAAATAAATCACGAGATCATACTTGTATTTCTAATTTAAACAAAAGATTACAGGGTTTTTATTTAACCATTTTACTTATGTTAATAACTCTTGTTCTAAAAACTATGGTTCTTAACTATATTAATGTAATTGCATATATGCTTTAATTTAATTTTTTGCTGTGGTTTCACTTATAAAATGCCTCTAGTACTACTAATAAAAAACTGAATACATTCTGTTTACCTTTCTGTGTGTGTGCATGTGTGTTTTTGGTCTTCAGGATATTCAGTCAAAATCATGTGTCTTAAAGCCATTTGCAGTTATTCATCTACTTCTGGTTATGTCATAAACATCATAAATAGCTAGATTTTTCTTCAGGTGATTTTTTCCCCCATTTTTGATGATCATTGTTTTTCTAAACTTTTTAGAAAAAATTACAAAGATAGTTTCATGGTTTGAATTTATGAAGCAAAGAACATTTAAAGATACCTAGGTTCTATCTTTGCCTTTCTCCTCCCCTCACCTTTCTCTTTCTCCTTGTAGTGGTAATTTTAAAAATATAAGCAAATCTTTTAATATATTTGTCTAACCTTTCTTTCACAAAAGTAGCGTGTATATACTTTTTCTAAAAAGTATTTACACTTTCTTTTTCCTTTTTTAAAATTTACACTCAATTAGCCTGTAGTGTGTTATTAGTTTCAGAGGTAGAGTTCAGAGATTTGTCAGTCTTATGTAACACTCGGTGCTCATTACATCACATGTTCTCCTTACTGCCCATCGCTCAGTTACCCCATCCCATGACCCTCCTCCCCTCCAGCAACCCTCATCTTGTTGCCTGTGATTAAGAGTCTCTTACAGTTTGTCTCCCTCTCTGATTTCGTCTTGTTTTATTTCCCTCCCTCCCTTCCCCTATGCTCCTCTGTTTTGTTTCTTAAATGCTACATATGAGTAAGATCAAATGATAGTTGTTTTTCTCTGATTGACTTATTTCTTTTAGCATAATACCCTCTAGTTCCATTCACATCATTGCAAATGGCAAGATTTCATTTTTGATGGCAGAGTAGTATTCCATTCTCTCTGTGTGTGTGTACACCTCCCCCCGCCCCGAATCTTCTTTATCCATTCATGTGTTGATGGACATCTGGGCTCTTTCCATAGCTGGGCTATTATGGACATTGTTGCTATGAACATTGGGGTGCAGATGCCCCTTTGGGTCACTACATTTGTATCTTTGGGGTAAATACCCAGTAGTGCAATTGCCAGGTTATAAGGTAGCTCTATTTTTAGCATTTTGAGGAACCTCCATACTTTTTTCTAGAGTGGCTGTACCAGCTTGCATTCCCACCAACAGTGTAAGAGGGTTCCTTTTTTCCCACATCCTTGTCAATATTTATTGTTTCTTGACTTGATAATATTAGCCATTCTGACTCATATGAGGGGTTATCTCATTGTGGCTTTGAATTGTGTTTCCCTGATGCCAAGTGATGTCAGACATTTTTTTCATGTGTGTGTTGGCCATTTGGATGTCTTCAGAGAAATGTCTGTTCATGTTCTGCACATTTCTTGATTGGATTATTCTTCAGGTGTTGAGTTTGAGAAGTTCTTTGTAGATTTTGGATACTAGCCCTTTATCTGATAAGACATTTGCAAATATCTTCTCCCATTCGATGGGTTGTCTTTTGATTTTGTTGACTGTTTCCTTTGCTGTACAAAAAGCTTTTTATCCTGATGAAAACCCAGTAGTTCATTTTTGCTTTTGTTTCCCTTGACTCTGGAGACCTGTCTAGCAAGAAGTTGCTGTGGCTGAGGTCCTAGAGGTTGCTGCCTGTGTTCTCCTCTAGGATTTTGTTGGATTTCTGTCTCACTTTGAGATCTTTGATCCATTTTGTTTACTTTTGTGTGTGGTGTAAGGAAGTGGTCCAGTTTCATCCCTTCTGCATGTGACTGTCCAATGTTCCTAGCACCATTTGTTGGAAGAGACTGTCTTTTTTTCCATTGGATATTCTTTCCTGCTTTGTTAAAGATTAGTTGAGATAGAGTTGAGGGTCCATTTCAGGATTCTCTGTTCTGTTCCACTGACTTATGTGTCTGTTTATGTGCGAGTACCATACTGTCTTGATGATTACAGCTTTGTAATGTAGCTTGAAGTCTGGAATTGTGATGACATTACACTTTTTATTTTAAGACAATAGTTGATTCACATGTATTTGTAAGAAAGCATACAAAGAGATCCCATGTATCCTTTATTCAGTTTCTACCAATGGGAGCACCTAGTAAAACTGTGACAAAATGACAACCAGGGTACTGACATTAGTACAGAATGTTCTCATCAATACAAAAATTCAAGTTGCCCTTTTATAGCCATGCTCACTTCCTTCCTGCCCCTACCTTCATCCTCATCCTCTGGCAGTAATTTATCTGTTCTATATTTCTATAATTTTGTCATTTAAGTTAAAAATGTTATCTAAAGGAAATCCAGTGGTATTTCAACTTTTGGTATTGGCACTTTTCCACTCAGCACAATTCTCTGGCGATTAATCTTCATTTTTGAATGTATCAATTGTTCATTCCTTTTTATTGGTGAGTGGTAGTCTGTGATAGGGATGTACTGTAGTTTAACCATTCACCCATTGGAGGACATCTAGGTTATTCTCCGGTTTTTCATGTATAAAGCTGCTATAAACATTTATGTACTGGTTTTTATGTGAACCTAAATTTTCATTTCTCTAGGATCAGTTTCTAGAAGTGCAACTGGTCAACCAAACTATAGTTGCATATTTAGTTTTTAAAGAACCAAAATGTTTTCCAGGGTGGTTGTACTATTGTATATTCCCACCAGCAATATTAAGAATAATCCAGTTTCTCAGTATCCTCAGTAGCATTTGGTCTTAACACTATTTTTTTTTTTTTTTGAAGCCATTTTGTGACCTCTCATTGTAGTGTCAACTTGTATTTCCCTAATGGCTAATGGATGCTAAACATCTTTTCATGTGTGTACTTGGTGTGTTAGTCTGTTCCATATGCTATAACAAAACACCATAGATTTGGTAGCTTATAAACAACAGAAATTTATTTCTCATAATTCTGGAAGCTAGGAGTTGTAGGTCAAGGAGTCTTCTTCCTGGTTCATAGCTGGTACCTTATCATGGTGCACTCATATGGTAGAAAGGCTACAGTGCTCTGTGGGGTCTCTGTAATAATAACATGAATTTTGTTCTTGTGGGCTCCATCTTCATGACCTAAGCACACCCAAAGTCTTCACTTTCTAATACCATCACACTGGGCATTAGGATTCCAATTTTTGAGTTGAGGGGAAGACACAAACATTCAGATCATAGCACTTGCCATCTGTTTCTATAATGATCAGTTTATGTTTTTTGCCCATTTCCTAATTAGATTGTTTTTCACTATTCAGTTTTGAGTGCTCTTTGTATATTGCAGATACTGGTCCTTTTATTTTACAAGTATTTTTTCCCCACTCTGTAGCTTGTTTTTCCATCCTCTTAACAGAACATTTTTCAGAATAAAAGTTAACCTTGATGAAGGCAAATTTATTAGCTTTTTCTTTTATGGATTGTACTTTTACTAACCTATCAGAGAAGCCATTATCTAACCCTAGACATTTTCTCCTCTTCTTAAACATTTTTATAGTTTTATGACTAGATTTAAGCTTATGATCCATTTTTAGTTTTTAATTTGTTGTTGAAGGTGTGAGACTTAGGTAAAGGGTTGTTTATTTTCTGTAGATGTCTTATTGTTTCAGAACCATTTGTTGACAAGGCTTTCTTCTGCTGAATCATGGCAGCATTTTTCTCAGAATCATTGGTTGTTGTTTGTTTGCATCTATTTCTGGATCCTTCTGTTGCATTGGTATAAATGTTTATCCTTTGGTTAATACCATAACATCTTGGTTTCTTTTTTTGAAATCAGACCTGCTCCTACCACTTCATTATTTCTCAGAATTGTGTTAGGTATTCTAATTCTTCGTCTTCCTGTATAAAATTTAAAACTAATTTTATCTATATTGCCAAAACCCCTTAGATTTTCATGTAAGTTGCATTAAAGCACATATAAATTTGAGAAAGAATTCCTATCTATACTAGGTTGAGTCTTTCAATGCATAAACACGTATGCTTCTCCATTTATGTAGCTCTTGTTGTTTTACAGTTTATGGCATACAAATCCCATATCTTTGGTTATAATTAAATATATTGTTATATATATATTTTAAAGATTTTATTTATTTATTTATTTGACAGAGAGAGATCACAAGTAGGCAGAGAGGCAAGCAGAGAGAGAGAGAGGAGGAAGCAGGCTCCCTGCTGAGCAGAGAGCCCGATGTGGGACTCGATCCCAGGACCCTGAGATCATGACCTGAGCCGAAGGCAGTGGCTCAACCCACTGAGCCACCCAGGCGCCCCATATTTAAATCTATTTTTTTAATAGAGCATACATGAGACAAGAGAGCATGAGTGCGTGGTGCGGTACAGAGGGAGAGGAAGAAAGACAGTCTTAAGCAGGCTCCATGCCCAGCAGGGAGCCCTACACCAGGCTCAATCTCATAACCCTAAGAACATGATGTGAGTCAAAGTCAAGTTGAATGCTTAACTGATGGAGCCACCCATGTACCCCTCTACTTCATTTTTTTTGGAAGGGGATGATTATAAATGCTATGGAATTTAAAAAAAAAAGATTTTATTTATTTATTTGACAGAGAGAGAGACTGTGAGAGCAGGAACACAAGCAGGGGGAGTGGGAGAGGAAGAAGCAGGCTTCCTGCCAAGCAGAGAGTCCCATGTGGGGTTTGATCCCAGAACTCTGGGATCAAGACTTGAGCTGAAGGCAGACACTTAATGACTGAGCCACCCAGAGGCCCCAATGTTATCATATTTTTATTTTCCTTTTTTTTTTTGGTGTTCATTATTAATAGAACTACAACTGATTTTTGTACTTTGATCTTGTATCATTTGACCTTACTGAAGTCACTTATTAGTGCCAGAAGTTTTTGTTGTTGATCTTTTGGGATTTTCTTTATGTAGATAATTGTGACATTTGCCAGGAAGGATAGTTTCCCCCATTGCCCCCTTTCTGATTTGTTATTTAATTTTCTTGAATTCCTAGGACTGACTAGGATTTCCACTACAGTGTTAAATAAGAGTGGTGAGAGCATACATTCTTGCATTGTTTGCAATGGGAACAAGGGAGAAAATATTCAGTCTATCACTATTGAGTATACTGTTAGCAGTAGGATTTTGTATATATTCCTCATCACATTGAGGGAGTTCCCCTTTGTTTGTACTTTTCAGAGCACTTTTGTCATGAATAGAAGTTGAAATTTGTTAAATGCCTTTTCTGCATTGACTTTTTTTTTCACCCTGTAATTTGGTGAATTTTGTTTGTGGAGAATCTGTATATCTCATAACAGTTGTTAATTGAGTAAAGAAAGTAATGAAATTGCTGAGCTTAGATTTCTACTAATTAAAGTATGTGATGGGATTCTTGTGGTGGATCTCTGCTGAAAATAGAGCACTATAGATTTAGGGGTTAGAATCAGATCTTATTCTTCTTAAAGTAAGTACATATTTAGACAGCCCAGTATGTAGGAGTGTGTCTCTTTCTGTCTTTATTTAATGCCTGCCTCAGGCATTTTTTTTCTTCCTTCTCTCCCTCATCCAGTTATTCCTTTAATGGGTAAATGATACCTGCTATAAATCATTCCAGACCCTCACCCTACCTGCACTGTTGCCACTTTCTCCACTAGAACATTAAATTTTCCCCATCTTCCCACTTAAACTACTTTATTGAAGGTGGTAGAAAGAATTCTCATTCTTAGTAAACAGATGTTTTGTAAGAACTATTATCAGTCTCTTGTCTATTTTGTTCACTGTTGTATTGTGAAATAATAGCTTGGTATTTGCTATATAATAAGTGCTTAATTAATACTTGATGAATGGATGAGTTAATACAGTGGTAGCTAGATAGGAAGCACTGTGCTAGCCCCTAAAGGACACTTATTATCAGAAATAGTTTTTGTTTTCTAGGAGCTTATGATTTTGTTTTCTAGGAGCTTATGATTTTGTAATAGAGATAAAGTACATTTTTCTTAGATAGTTTAATGGGTTATAAAAAACACAATCATTGTGCTAATGAGTGGGCTGGAATTTGAAGATGGGCCAGAGCCTGCAGGTTGTTTCATAGGGGGATGATAGAGTAGAATTTGATTGGGAAGAGAAAAAGGAAAAATGTGGCAGAAAAAATGTGGCAGAAGAGCAATAGTTATGTGCAGCTCAGCTCAGTAGGTTCATGCCAAAAAATAGTGATAAGAAAATTTGGATTAGAGAGTTAACTTTTACCCCCTCCCACCCCCAAATATTGAACCAGACTTGCATACTTGGAACAAACCCCACTTGGTCATGGTATAAAATAAGTTTGATATTTTGCTGAATCCTACACATTAACAAATTTTTTTTTGCATGTATATTCTTGAGAGGTTTTGGATTATAGTTTTCTTAGTACTGTCTTTCTCTGGTTTTGGTTTTAGAGTAATGTTAACTTCATAAAATTAATTGAAGTATACCTTCTGTTTTCTGGAAGAGATTGTATAGAATTGGATGCCAATTCTTTTCATTTTTCTTTAGTTTTAGAAAAACAAACAAACAGATGGACCAGAATATAATCTTCTGGAAAGTTTTTGAAATATAGATTCAACTACTGATTCTTTTTAGGGTAGATACGCTGGTAACAAGTTCTTTTAGTTTTCCTTCATCTGAGAATGTTTATTTCCCATTAATTACTGAGAGCTATTTTCATTTGATATAGGATTCTGGGCTGACAGTTCATTTCTTTAAACATTAAAATGTTGTGCCATTTATTTCTGGACTCCATGTTTTCTCTTAAGAAATACACTGTCGAGGCGCCTGGATGGCTCAGTGGGTGGGGCCTCTGCCTTTGGCTCAGGTCATGATCTCAGGGTCTTGGGATCGAGTCCCATGTCGGGATCTGTGCTCAGCAGGGAGCCTGCTTCCTCCTCTCTCTCTGCCTGCCTCTCTGCCTACTTGTAATCTCTCTCTCTGTCAAATAAATAAATAAATAAATAAATCTTTAAAAAAAAAAAAAAAGAAATACACTGTCATGCAAATGTTTTTCTCCTACAGGTAGGTGTTATTTTTCTCATGCAGCTTTCTAGATCTCTTCTTTATTATTCTTCTTCAAAAGTTTCACCATGTTGCTTTTTGGTTGGATTTCCTTGAGTCTAATTTTTAGATTGCTTAGCTTCTTGAATATATAGGTTTATGTTTTTTGCCAACTCAGGAAACTTTTCAGCCATATTTTTTTCAAATAATTTTATTTTATTTTTTGAAAGCTTTTATTAAAAATTTTTTTTTTTTTTAGATTTTATTTATCAGAGAGAGAGAGAGGGAAAGCACAAGCAGGCAGAACAGCAGGAAGAGGGAGAGGCAGGCTTCCTGCTGAGCAAGGAGCAGGATGCCGGGCTCAATCCCAGGACTCTGGGATCATGATCTGAGCGAAGGCGGACACTTAACTGGCTGAGCCACCCAGGTGTCCCTCAAATAATTTTAATATTTTCTTTATTTAAGTTTAAAGCCAATTAACATGTAATGTGTTATTAGTTTCAGAGGTAGGGTTCAGTGACTCGTCAGTTGTTCAGCTATTATCTGACTACTTTTTGAGCCTTTTTTTTCCTCCTCTGATTGTGGAACTACTTGAATATTAAATATTTTGTTATAGTCCCACAGATCCCTGAACATAATTTTTGTATTTCCTTATTGATCAAAGTTGATAGTTGTAGATAACAGAATCTATTTGAGTTCCTGAAAGAGAATTTTTTTTTTTTCTTCTCCATCTCACAGAATTAGTGGGAGGACTAGAGAAGGAGCTCTAGAATAAGCTTCCAGAACCACTCCCAGATCCACACTGCAGATTTGTCCTATTCATGAAAGTATGCTTGTTCCTGACATGAGAAACCACAGAGCCTTTGCTGCCCCTGGACTAGCAAAATGGATGCCCCATATTCAGTCTGTGTCCCTACATATCTTCGTCCTGAATCAAAGTCTCATATTAGTGTATTAGACTAGTATACCCATGCATCTATCTGCCCCCCCAAGCAGATAGTGCCCAAAAAGCAAGGGGAGCTCAGAAATGTAGGCTTTCCCCTGCGCAATGAGCTTTATTGAGATATAGTTGATATGTAACAATATAGGTTTAAGGTGTACAACATGTTGATTTCATAAACTTAGATCTTGTGAAATATTACCATAGTAAGGTCAGTTAACATCTCTATAACCTCATTAATTATCACTTCATTTTTGTGGTGAAAATGATTAAGATTTACTATAATTACCATGAGTAAGTTACCAACTTCATGTCTTAACTGAAAGTTTGTAGTATTTGACCAATATTTCCCTAATTCCCTCACACCCAACCTGCCACAGCTTATGGAAACAATCATTTTACTCTGAGTTCAGCTTTGATTTCTTAGATTTCACATATAAGCGATAACATACAAAATTTGCTTGTCTCTTTCTGACTTACTTCACTTAGGATAATGCCCTCAAGTACCATCCATGTTGTTGCAAATGGCAGAATTACCTTCTTTATCTTGCCTCAGTAACCTACCATTGTACTACATCCTTTTTAATCATTCATCCATATTCAGATACTTAGGTTATTTCCATATCTTGGCTATTGTGGATAATGCTACAGTGAGCTTGCGAGTGCACATATGTCTTGAAGGTCCTTTGAAGATTTCCTTTGGTTATATACCCAAAAGTGGGACTGTTAGATCATATGGTAATTCTGTTTTTAACTGTCTGAGGAACTTTCATAATGTTTCATAGTGACTCTATTAAACTCCAACAAGTGGGTGCCCAAAAGTTCCTTTTTTTTCCATATCCTTGCCAATACTTAACCTTTTGTCTTTTCTCTGATAGCCATTCTGACAGGTGTGAGTTTATACCTCCTATCATTGTGGTATTAACTTGAATTTAACTGATGATTAGTGATGTTGAGAGTATTTTCATATGCTTGTTGACCATTGTCATCTTTGGAAAAAATATCTATTTCCTCTGCTCATTTATTAATCAGATTGTGTTTTGCTTGTTTTTCCTCTAAGCTATAGCAGTTCTTTATATATTATGGATATTAGCTTTTTATCAGATAGTTGGTAAATGTGTTCTTCCATTCCTCAGGTTGTTTTCCCATTTTGTTAATTTTTTTCTGTGTAGAATTTTTAATTTGATAGAGTCTCACTCACTAAATTTTTTTTTAATTTTTAATTTAATTTTTTTTTGTTTTTTATAAACATGTATTTTTATCCCCAGGGGTACAGGTCTGTGAATCGCCAGGTTTACACACTTCACAGCACTCACCAAAGCACATACCCTCCCCAATGTCCATAACCCCACCCCCCTTCTCCAACCATTAAAGGCATCCAAATCGGCAAAGAAGAAGTCAAATTATCACTCTTCGCAGATGATATGATACTATATGTGGAAAACCCAAAAGACTCCACTCCAAAACTGCTAGATCTTGTACAGGAATTCAGTAAAGTGTCAGGATATAAAATCAATGCACAGAAATCAGTTGCATTTCTCTACACCAACAACAAGACAGAAGAAAGAGAAATTAAGGAGTCATTCCCATTTACAATTGCACCCCAAACCATAAGATACCTAGGAATAAACCTAACCAAAGAGGCTAAGAATCTATACTCAGAAAACTATAAAGTACTCATGAAAGAAATTGAGGAAGACACAAAGAAATGGAAAAATGTTCCATGCTCCTGGATTGGAAGAATAAATATTGTGAAAATGTCTACGCTACCTAAAGCAATCTACACATTTAATGCAATTCCTATCAAAGTACCATCCATCATTTTCAAAGAAATGGAACAAATAATCCTAAAATTTATATGGAATCAGAAAACACCTTGAATAGCCAAAGGAATATTGAAAAAGAAAGCCAAAGTTGGTGGCATCACAATTCCGGACTTCAAGCTCTATTACAAAGCTGTCATCATCAAGACAGCATGGTATTGGCACAAAAACAGACACATAGATCAATGGAACAGAATAGAGAGCCCAGAAATAGACCTTCAACTCTATGGTCAACTAATTTTCGACAAAGCATGAAGGAATGTCCAATGGAAAAAAGACAGCGTCTTCAACAAATGGTGTTGGGAAAATTGGACAGCCACATGCAGAAAAATGAAATTGGACCATTTCCTTACACCACACACGAAAATAGACTCAAAATGGATGAAGGACCTCAATGTGAGAAAGGAATCCATCAAAATCCTTGAGGAGAACACAGGCAGCAACCTCTTCGACCTCAGCCACAACAACATCTTCCTAGGAACATCGCCAAAGGCAAGGGAAGCAAGGGCAAAAATGAACTATTGGGATTTCATCAAGATCAAAAGCTTTTGCACAGCAAAGGAAACAGTTAACAAAATCAAAAGACAACTGACAGTATGGGAGAAGATATTTGCAAACGACATATCAGATAAAGGACTAGTGTCACTCACTAAATTTTAATTTTTATTGCCTTTGCTATGGTTTCCTATCCAAAAAATCAGTTCCAGGGCCAATTTTAATGCATCCGAATTGGAAAGGCAGAAGTAAAATAGTCTGTTTGCAGATAAGATCTTCTATAGAAAATCCTAAGGATTCCACCAAAAAAAATCAACAAATTGAGTAAAGTTGCAGGATTCAGCCTCAACATAGAGAAATCCATTATGTTTCTCATGTACTAACAATGAAATATCTTTTTAAAAAAAATTTATTTATTTATTTTTTTAATAAACATATAACGTATTTTTATCCCCAAGGATACAGGTGTGTGAATCGCCAGGTTTACACATTTCACAGAGCTCATCATAGCACATACCTTCCCCAATGTCCGTATCCCCACCACCCTGTCCCATCCCCCAACCCCCCAGCAACCCTCAGTCTGTCTTGAGATTCTTTTATTGTTTGTCTCCCTGCCAATCCCATCTTCTTTCATTTTTTCTTTTCCTACCCTTCAACCCCCCCCACATTGCATCTCAACTTCCTCATATCAGGGAGATCATATGATAGTTGTCTTTCTCCGATTGGCTTATTTTGCTAAGCATAATACCCTCTAGTTCCATCCATGTCGTTGCAAATGGCAAGATTTCATTTCTTTTGATGGCTGCATAGTATTCCATTGTGTCTATATACCACCTCTTCTTTATCCATTCATCTGTTGATGGACATCTATGTTCTTTCCATAGTTTGGCTATTGTGGACATTGCTGCTATAAACATTTGGGTGCACGTGCCCCTTCAGAGCACCATGTTTGTATCTTTAGTATATATACCCAGTAGTGCAAACGCTGGGTCATAGGGTAGCTCTATTTTCAGTTTTTTGAGGAACCTCCACACTGTTTTCCAGAGTGGTTGCACCAGCTTGCATTCCCACCAACAGTGTAGAAGGGTTCCTCTTTCTCCGCCAGCATCTGTCATTTCTTGACTTGTTAATTTTAGCCATTCTGACTGGTGTGAGGTGGTATCTCATTGTGGTTTTGATTTGTATTTCCCTGATGCCGAGTGGTGTGGAGCACTTTTTCATGTGTCTGTTGGCCATCTGGATGTCTTCTTTACAGATATGTCTGTTCATGTCCTCTCCCCATTTCTTGATTGGATTATTTGTTCTTTGGGTGTTGAGTTTGCTAAGCTCTTTATAGATTTTGGATGCTAGCCCTTTTATCTGATATGTCATTTGCAAATATCTTCTCCCATTCTGTCAATTGTCTTTTGGTTTTTTTAACTATTTTGTTTGCTGTGCAAAAGCTTTTGATCTTGATGAAATCCCAATAGTTCATTTTTGCCCTTGCTTCTGTTGTCTTTGGCAATGTTCCTGGGGAGAAGTTGCTGCAGGTGAGGTCAAAGGGGTTGCTGCCTGTATTCTCCTCAAGGATTTTGATGGATTCCTTTCTCACATTGAGGTCCTTCATCCATTTTGAGTCTATTTTCGTGTGTGGTGTAAGGAAATGGTCCAATTTCATTTTTCTGCATGTGGCTGTCCAATTTTCCCAACACCATTTGTTGAAGACGCTGTCTTTTTTCCATTGGACATTCCTTCATGCTTTGTCGAAGATTAGTTGACCATAGAGTTGAAGGTCTATTTCTGGGCTCTCTATTCTGTTCCATTGATCTATGTGTCTGTTTCTGTGCCAGTACTATACTGTCTTGATGATGACAGCTTTGTAATAGAGCTTGAAGTCCGGAATTGTGATGCCACCAACTTTGGCTTTCTTTTTCAATATTCCTTTGGCTATTCGAGGTGTTTTCTGATTCCATATAAATTTTAGGATTTTTTTGTTCTATTTCGTTGAAAAAATTGGATGGAATTTTGATAGGGATTGCATTAAATATGTAGATTGCTTTAGGTAGCATAAACATTTTCACAATATTTGTTCTTCTAATCTATGAGCATGGAACATTTTTCCATTTCTTTGTGTCTTCCTCAGTTTCTTTCATGAGTACTTACAGTTTTCTGAGTATAGATTCTTAGCCTCTTTGGTTAGGTTTATTCCTAGGTATCTTATGGTTTTGGGTGCAATTGTAAATGGGACTGACTCCTTAATTTCTCTTTCTTCTGTCTTGTTGTTAAGAAATGCAACTGATTTCTGTGCATTGACTTTATATCCTGACACTTTACTGAATTCCTGTACAAGTTCTAGCAGTTTTGGAGTGGAGTCTTTTGGGTTTATCATCTGCAAAGAGTGATAATTTGACTTCTTCTTTGCCAATTTGGATGCCTTTAATTTCCTTTTGTTGTCTGATTGCTGAGGCTAGGACTTCTAGTACTGTGTTGAATAGCAGTGGTGATAATGGACATCCCTGCCGTGTTCCTGACCTTAGCAGAAAAGCATTCAGTTTTTCTCCATTGAGAATGATAATTGCAGTGGGTTTTTCATAGATGGCTTTGATGATATTGAGGTATGTGCCCTCTATCCCTACACTTTGAAGAGTTTTAATCAGGAAAGGATGCTGCACTTTGTCAGATGCTTTTTCAGCATCTATTGAGCGTATTATATGGTTCTTATTTTTTCTTTTATTAATGTATTGTATGTATTGTATCACATTGATTGATTTGCAGATGTTGAACCAACCTTGCAGCCCAGGAATAAATCCCACTTGGTCGTGGTGAATAATCCTTTTAATGTACTGTTGGATCCTATTGGCCAGTATTTTGGTGAGAATTTTTGTATCTTTGTTCATCAAGGATATTGGTCTGTAATTCTCCTTTTGATGGGATCCTTGTCTGGTTTTGGGATCAAGGTGATGCTGGCCTCATAAAATGAGTTTGGAAGTTTTCCTTCCATTTCTATTTTTTGGAACAGTTTCAGGAGAATAGGAATTAGTTCTTCTTTAAATGTTTGGTAGAATTCCCCTGGGAAGCTGTCTGGCCCTGGACTTTTGTTTGTTTGGAGATTTTTGATGACTGTTTCAATCTCCTTACTGGTTATGGGTCTGTTCAGGCTTTCTCTTTCTTCCTGGTTCAGTTGTGGTAGTTTATATGTCTCTAGGAATGCATCCATTTCTTCCAGATTGTCAAATTTGTTGGCATAGAGTTGCTCATAGTATGTTCTTATAATTGTATGTATTTCTTTGGTGTTGGTTGTGATCTCTCCTCTTTCATTCATGATTTTATTTATTTGGGTCCTTTCTCTTTTCTTTTTGATAAGTCTGGCCAGGGGTTTGTCAGTCTTATTAATTCTTTCAAAGAACCAGCTCCTAGTTTCGTTGATTTGTTCTATTGTGGTTTTTTTTGGTTTCTATTTCATTGATTTCTGCTCTGATCTTTATGATTTCTCTTCTCCTGCTGGGTTTAGGCTTTCTTTGTTTTTCTTTCTCCAGCTCCTTTAGGTGTAGGGTTAGGTTGTGTATTTGAGACCTTTCTTGTTTCTTGAGAAAGGCTTGTATCACTATATATTTTCCTCTCAGGACTGCCTTTGTTGTGTCCCACAGATTTTGAATCGTTGTGTTTTCATAATCATTTGTTTCCATGAATTTTTTCAATTCCTCTTTAATTTCCTGGTTGACCCATTCAGTTTTTAGAAGGATGCTGTTTAGTCTCCATGTATTTGGGTCCAAATTTCTTCTTGTGATTGAGTTCTAGCTTCAGAGTATTGTGGTCTGAAAATATGCAGGGAATGATCCCAAACTTTTGATACTGCTTGAGACCTGATTTATGACCCAGGATGTGATCTATTCTAGAAAATGTTCCATGTGCACTAGAGAACAATGTATATTCTCTGATGGAATGTTCTGTATATATCTGTGATGTCCATCTGGTCCAGTGTGTCATTTAAGGCCTTTATTTCCTTGTTGATCTTTTGCGTAGATCTGTCCATTTCAGTGAGGGGAGTGTTAATGTCCCCTACTATTATTGTATTATTGTCGATGTCTCTTTGATTTTGTTATTAATTGGGTTATATAGTTGACTGCTCCCATGTTAGGGGCATAGATATTTAAAATTGTTAGGTCTTCTTGTTGGACAGACCCTTTGAGTATGATATAGTGTCCTTCCTCATCTCTTATTATAGTCTTTGGCTTAAAATCTAATTGATCTGGTATAAGGATTGCCTCCCCAGCTTTCTTCTGATGTCCATTAGCATGCTACATTGTTTTCCACCCCCTCACTTTAAATCTGGAGGTGTCTTTGGGTCTAAAATGAGTTTCTTGTAGGCAGCATATTGATTAGTTTTTTTTTTTTTTTATTTATTCTGATACCCTGTGTCTTTTGATTGGGGCATTTAGTTCATTAACATTCAGGGTAACTATTGAGAGAGAGGAATTTAGTGCCATTGTATTGCTTGTAAGGTGACTGTTACTGTATATTGTCTCTGTTTCTTTTTGATCTACTACTTTTAGGGTCTCTCTTTGTTTAGAGGACCCCTTTCAATATTTCCTGTAGAGCTGGTTTGGTGTTTGCAAATTCTTTCAGTTTTTGTTTGTCCTGGAAGCTTTTTATCTCCTTCTATTTTCAGTGATAGCCTAGCTGGATATAGTGTTCTTGGCTGCATGTTTTTCTCGTTTAGTGCTCTGAATATATCATGCCAGTTCTTTCTGGCCTGCCAGGTCTCTGTGGATAGGTCCGCTGCCAAACTAATGTTTTTACCCTTGTATGTTACAGACTTCTTTTCCCAGGCTGCTTTCGGGATTTTCTCTGTCGCTAAGACTTGTAAATTTTACTATCAGGTGACGAGGTGTGGACCTATTTTTATTGATTTTGAGGGGCGTTCTTAGCATCTCCTGGATTTTGATGTTTGTTCCCTTTGGCATATTAGGGAAATTCTCTACAATAATACTCTCCAATATACCTTCTGCTCCCCTCTCTCTTTCTTCTTCTTCTGGAATCCCAATTATTCTAATGTTGTGTCTTCTTACGGTGTCATTTATCTCTCAAATTCTCTCCTTGTGGTCCAGTATATTTTTGTTTCTCTTTTGCTCAGCTTCTTTATTCTCTGTCATTTGGTCTTCTATGTCACTAATTCTTTCTTCTGCCTCATTTATCCTAGCAGTAAGAGCTTCCATTTTTGATTGCACCTCATTAATAGCTTTTTTAATTTCAACTTGATTAGAATTTAGTTCTTTTATTTCTCCAGAAAGGGCTTTTATCTCTCCAGAGAGGGTTTCTCTAATATCTTCTATCCCTTTTTCGAGCCTGGCTAGAACCTTGAGAATCGTCATTCTGAACTCTAGATCTGTCATATTACCAATGTCTGTATTGATTAGGTCCCCAGCCTTCGGTACTGCCTCTTGCTCTTTTTTTTGTGGTGAGTTTTTCTGCCTTGTCATTTTGTCCAAATAAGATTTGCTTTCTCCTCCTCTGGAATTCTGCTGTTCTCCTTGGTGAGTGAAGTTGGTCTTGGCTGGGTTTCTTGTTGATCTTCTGGGGGAGGGCCCTGTTGTAGTAATTCTCAAGTGTCTTTGCCCCAGGTGGAATTGCACCGCCCTTACCAGGGGCCAGCCTAAGTAATCCACTCGGGTTTGCTTTTGGGAGCTTTTCTCCCTGAACGCTTTCTGTAGAGTTCTGGAGGATGGGAATGAAGATGGCGGCCTCCCAATCTCCAGCCTGGAGGAGCAGAGAGCTCGGGTCCCACTCCTCAGTGCGCCCTTAGAGAAAAGCGCTCAACCTCCCCCGTCTTCCTGGCCTCTGGTTGCACTTGGAGGAAAGCGCTCAATCACTCACAGTTGGAGAAAAGCACCCGGTCACTTCCATCTCCATGGCCTCCGGTCGTGCTCTGAGCTCACCCAGCCTGCGACCCGTTCAAGGTAACCCCGAGCTGAGAGCTCACTCCTCGGCTCTGTCTCTGTAGCTGGCTTACCCACTCTAATACCTGTTAGCTCTGCGACACTCAGACACCCCTGGTCCTTCTGTGACCCTGCGGAACCTGGGGTCACGCTGACCCCACATGGGCTTCCCTTCAGTCTAGCCTCTGGAGCAATATCCCTCTGTGGAGTAGACTTTTAAAAGTCCTGATTTTGTGCTCCGTTGCTCTGTTTCTTGCCGGGAGCCAGCCCCTCCCCCTGCAGTCTATCTTCCTGTCACTTTGGATTCACTTTGCAGGTCCTACCTTTCAGAAAGTGATCGATTTTCTGTTTTTAGAATTGTTGTTCTTCTTCTCTTTGATTTCATGTTGGAGTTGTAGGTGTTTGCAGTGGTTAGATAAGCTATCTAGCTGATCTCCTGCTACCTGATGTCGTCTCAGCCTGCTACTTCTCTGCCATCTTGACTCCTCCCCAGCAATGAAATATCTTAAAGAAAAACAATCCCATTAACAAATAGATCAAAGACAATGAAATATTTGGGAATAAACTTGACCAAGTTGGTGAAAGATCTGTATACTGAAAACTACAAGAAATTGAAGACGCCGAAAAGTGGAAGGGTTTCTCCTGTTTATGGATTTGAAGAATAAATATGGTTTCCATCTTAGATCTTGTTAAATTGTCCATACTCTCAAAAGTCATTTATAGATTCAATGCAGTCCTTATAAAAATTCCAAAAGCATTTTTCAGAGAAAGAGCAAAAAGTAAATTCTAATATTTGTATAGAACCGCAAAACACTTTGATGAGCCAAATCAATCCTAACAAAGAAAAACAAGGCTTAGAGGTACCATGCTTCATCTCAAACTGTATAAAGCTATAGTAATCAAATATGTATGGTCCTGGCATAAAATAGACGCATGGACCAATGGAACAGATTGAGGAGCCTTGAAATAAGTCCTTGCATATATGGCCAACTAATATTTGACTAAGGATACAAGAAAGCTAAATGGGAAATGGATAAGTAAATGTGTTGGGTAAACTGGATAATTAAATTCAGAAAAATGAAATAGGGCCCTTACTTGACACCACTCAAAAAAATTGATTTGGAATAGTTTAAAGACTTAAATATTTCTTTTAAGTATTCTCTCTGTTCAGACTGAATAATTTCTTTTGTTTTAGATTTCAGTTTACTAATTGTTCTTCTTTTCCCTCCATCCTACTGTGGGATCCATCCATCAAGTCTTTGTTTTGTTTTGTATTTTTTAAAATTTTTAAATCTTGTTTTAGTTTTGGTGATTGTGTTTTTCAGTTCAGTTTTTAGTTTTGTTTTTGTTTTGTTTTTAAAGGAGACTCCATGCTGGGTATGGAGCCTGTGTAGGGCTTAGACTCATGACCCTGAGATCAAGACCTGAGGTAAAATTAAGAGTTGGTTGCTTGACTGACTGAGCTACTCAGGCACCCCAGTTTGAAAAATTTTATTTGATTCCTGTTAAAAGTTTTTTAAATATGTGAGTTTGTTCTCTTAATCCAGGGAAGTTTCCTTCCATTATAGTTGTCAGTATTTTTTTCCACTGAGTGGATTTTCTTTTAAACAATTCTTACATATCTATCTTGCATGTTTTTTGCCTGTCTTCTGTAGTTATTACTTTCTCCAGTTTCTAAAATTCGTTCCTTTTTTCACATTCTTATTTTTTCCTCCTTATTTCTATAGAGGTTCATTCTGTGGTATCTGTTTCTTCTTGTATGCCTTATGGTTTAATCTACATGTTTCTCTATACATCTACATCTGTGGCTTAACCATCCTTAAATGCCTCAACATTTATGATGATGTAAAATTCAGATTTATGTTTCATTTGACAGCTTCTATAGTTTCCTTTTTTTTTTTTGTAATAATAGGATCCAACTTTTTGTTCTCAAGCCATATTTTTTCTGATGTGATTTCATTTTCATAAGTGTATAAATTAGATTTCATCTTAGATTTTGCAATATTTTTAATTGGGTTTAACTACAATTTTTTTTTGTTGTTGTTGTTGTTTATATTAGGAAAGACAGTCTCCTGTATTTTAGGAGGAAGTGCCTGTTTAGCAGAAATGAAGGTCAAGACTGGTTTTCTAGCTTCAAAACTAGGTTTCTTCTTTGGTTTAACTGTAATAAATTTTAGAATATATTTACCTGCATGGCTATATCTTTTTGAGATAACATTTGCAGCTTTTTCTTTGGTTAGAATATGAGTCTCTTTCTTATACCCAATATTTTTTTTACCTTGAATAAATAGTGATCTGCTCTGACCGGTTTCTGTTCATAGTAGGGTTCACAATTTTGACATTCCCGATGGTTCAGGCTGCCCCAACACCTTCAGAGCTGTGTGGTGGTCTTCTGATAACACATCTGCAGATGGGAACCAGTGAAGCTTCCCAGTGCTTGTGAATGTCCTGTGTGTGGCCATTTGAGTCCTCCTCCACTTTGAGCGTAGACCTTCTCTTTGAGAAAGAATACCTGTTGGCAGTTCCTGCCTTTCTTGATTTTTAGAGCCCCCGAGGATTACCTTTGTATTCTATTTTGCTTATTCCAGCATAGCTGCTGTTTTCCCTAGGATCTTGCTGCTCTTGTAAGGGCCTATTTAGCCAGAGCGATTCCATCTTGGATTAAACAGTCATTTTGCTGTGTATGCAGTAAAACTTAAACTGACCTTGCCCCCGCCCAGGGGACTTACTTAAAAACAAGTCCTGGAAACCAGTCCCAGGTAAGAAAGCCCAAATACAAGGGTGGGTCAGGCCAGGTGGAGACATCCAATCAGTGGGGAGGTGCATACTGTCTCCCTAGTTACCAAGGAGTATGGGCCCCCCCTTTTGGGCACCAATCTGACCAAGGTGATAGGCTAGTTCAAATATCTACTAGGGTAAACTGTAATTCAATTGGTCACTTATTTGTGACCTAGCATGACTGTGTAGCTTTCTCTGTGTGTTACAATTTGATTGGCCACCTATGCGTGGCCAGTCCCAACCACATGGTCTTTGCCCTTAAAAGCTAGTCTGTAAAGTAGAGAGGGGTCGCCCTCTCTGTAAGAGGCGCGATCCTGGCTGGTGGGTTTGATTCTTGATGCTTGGCGTGGAATAAAGATTTGCTTGATCTTCGCTTTGTATCAGTCTCACTCCTCTAATCACGGACCCATTATTGGGGGACCTTTCACTGTCAGTGTTTTAAATATACTTGCTCTTTTACTGAGATTTATGGGATAAATTATCATCCTATTTTGCAGTCTTTTCTGCTTCTTGATACCTAACAAATGTGTACAATTGATTTCTATTTTTAGGTCATGGATTGTGGTGCGGCACAGGGTGGGTGTTCTGTTTCTATTTCAGTATTGTAACTCCAGGTGAGATGAGGGAATGGTTGAGAGTTGGACCGTCCAGGGGTGGGGCAGGGGGCGGGGCTTCCCGAACCTCTTTCTCTCCCCTAGATGGCTCACAAGTAGGCTTCCTCAAAGTAGAGTGGCCTCCGGGTATTTGAAGTTCTTGCATAGCAGCTGAAGTCTCCAGGAGATCAAGATCAAAGCATCCAGATCTCTTAAAAGCTAGGCCTGGAAATGGCATAGTGTCTTTTTTGCCTACTGTTACTCAAAGAGTCCCAGGTCACAGTAAGCTCAAGGGCAAGCAAGGCAAATAGATCTGTCTCTTGATGGCAGGAATGCCTAAGAGCTGTGTCTTCCTTTAACTCACCATAATAACCTAGTTAGCCTTTTAGAAACAACAGCTTTATTGAGATCTAATTCACATATCCTGTAATTAATCCATTTAAAATGCACAACGTAGGGGCGCCTGGGTTGCTCAGTGGGTTAAAATGCAGTGTAATGATTTTTGATATGTGAATGGAGTTGTACAACTTTTGCACAATTTTAGAACATTTTCATCACCCCAGAAAGAAATCCTGAACCAATTAAAAGTAACTCACATTTCTTTTGGTTTTTGAAAAGGGATTGGGAGATTTAAAAAAATACGACCGACACATGCCTGCCACCATTTTGTTCAAACTTGTGATATGGTTTTATTTAAAGGGAATATTTCTGGTTTGAGATATGTATTATTGAGACCAAGGCACAGATGCAATTTTAAAAATACATCAGTAATAGGAGATTTTATCTTTTCCTATTTTCTACCAGATGTTATAGGGAACAAATGAACTGATGAAAATAAAAACAGTTTTAAAAAGTTAAATACACTTAGAATGTATTATTTATTATTCCTTAAATATTAAACAGAGGAAAATGAAGTATTTTGAGAACGTATTGCCATAGATTTTGTATATTTCTCAGTAGTTATAGTATCAATCTTCCTGTATTAAATTATGAATATACATATTCCTCACAGTTAAAGCAGTGAATGCTAAAAATTTTTCCCATGTAGTGACTGTTCACCTATATAATTCCTTTTTTTGAGAGCCAGTTTTAAAACTGGACTTAAAAATGGAGAAAACAGATAGGAACAGATGAGAAGTGTGGGTCTGTATAGCCGTGCCTGGGTAATAAGAACCTGATCATCCAGGGCTGCTGCTCCTACCCTGCCCTTCTCTTTAATCCAGCCTTGACCTCTGGGGCAAGACTGGGTTCCAGGTATGGATGATGGTAGGAATGACAACTTTACTAAATGGCAGGGGGTGGGAGTGGTGGGGGTGGGCGGTTCCTAAAAGGAACAAACTGGGATCTTCTCTCGCTTATGATTGGGGTGATCATACAATAGATACTACCAAATTAGGATGCTTTTTGTCTTGGAGAAATGTTAAATAGGACAGGCCGTTGGGATAACAGGTGTGTATTGGGTTAATCCTGAGCCATCAAGGTGTAGGTCTCTGCCTAAAGATACATCTTATTTTGTCTGTTTGTTTGTTTGTTTATATTTTCAGCATAATAGTATTCCTTGTTTTTGTACCACACCCAGTGCTCCATGCAATCTGTGCTGTCTCTAATACCTACCACCTGGTTCCCCCAAACTACCCCCCCCCCCCGCCGTGCCGCTTCAAACCCCTCAGATTGTTTTTCAGAGTCCATAGTTTGTCTTAAATTTTCTCTCAGTCACTTTGCGACTGAAGAATTGGGGGCTTTCTCTCTGGGTGTTGTCTTTCAACAGACTAGTCTAGTTGAGCAATTACTGCTGGGGAGGAAGATGGATTTATAGTGAGGTTCGCCTCCACCAGTATGTGATGTAGATATAACATGCTAATTTGAAGAGAAAAGGATCAGTGATATGCACCTTCCAAATGTGACTCATTGAAGGACTCTTTATTCTTTTCTTTTTTTTTAACTTAAGTTATTCAGTTTTCCATAACATTATGCATAAAAAAAATCCCTAATAAAACATGAGAGAGTGTCTGTTATGAGCAGGCAGCTTAAATTCTCTCCCCAAACTTGATTCTCCATTTCTCTATTGCTGGAGATTATCTTGGGCTCCATACTTGTCTAACCTTAGTCTCTTTTCTTAAACAGTAAGGATAATACTAGTCCCTACCCCACAGGGTTGTTTGAGGGCATACCAAGGTGAGATACATGAAATGCCTTCTGTATATTTAGTCTTATATGAAGTCCTATATAAATCGTATAGCAGGTGTTATTATTTATTCACTGGTAAAGCATTTGGGCTCTGAAGTGAAGATTCTTGGTTCTAAATTGCTGTTTCATTACTAGTGTGTGTAGCTTATATACTAACCTCACTAAACCTTGTTCTGTCTGTAAGAGGATAAAACCAATACCTACTTTGCAGTATTGTTTTAAGAATTGAAGGATATAATATATATAAATATTGCAGTAGAGCACCTAGAAAGTGCTAAGCAATTATAGATGTTATTATTAATAGGATCATTGTCCATATTAATGCTGACAATAGAAAACTGGATAAGAACATTTACTTCAAGGTTTAATTGAGATTGTTCCTTATTCCTTTTTTTCCTATGGAAGTCTGATGAAGACTTCCCAGGCTCTGTGTCTGTTCTTTTCATGTGTAAATGTGGTTTTGTTTGCTACATTAGCATCTTAAATTCTGAAGTCCTTAGAGACCAGTTGGTGAGGAAAGGATTTTCTATTCATTCTTCCATCATCCTGCACATGAAGCCCTATTCTGTCAGGGGACATGGGTTTGTTGGATGGACTGGCTGTGATACTCTTTGCTTACTAGCCTGCATGCTCTGCTGGTAAGATGCTAACCCCAGCTAGTTACTCCATCAATTACCAGATCTTTTATCAGTTAACTTCCACAATCCTCCCTAGGGCAGGTGAGAATTTCTGGGTTTCTTTCATGACCTTGTAGCCAAACTGGAGATCTCCACTCAGGCCCTTTCTCTGCCCCACCCTGCCATGTCGCTGACTTGAGACGGAGACAAGCTTCCCTGGGTTGGCTGCTCTCCATCCTAATTGCCAAAGCAAATGTGGAGAAAAACCCCCAAGTTACTGAGAATGGAAGAAAAGTAGGACTTTCCTTAGCTACTCCTTTTTTTTTTTTTTTTTTTAAGATTTTATTTATTTATTTGAAAGACAGAGCCCAAGTAGGCAGAGAGGCAGGCGGGGGGGGGGGGGAGCAGGCTCCCCGCTGAGCTGAGAACCCAATGCAGGCCTTGATCCCAGGACCCTGGGATCAGGACCTGAGCCTAAGGCAGAGGTTTAACCCACTAAACCACCCAGGCGCCCCCTCCTTAGCTACTTCTTGATGAATACAGACTATTTTCCTTCCCTCCTAGCTAAAGAAAGGAACTCTTAAGTTTTGAATCTCCTGTTACACATTTTACCACTTACTAATTCTGCTTTTTAAAAAGTCATTTACCTATATTTCGTTTCTCTTTTCCTGAAAAATTAAGCTCCTGTATATCAATTTCTTCCTCCAACAACACAGCTGTCCTAAATATTGGTGATGCCAACATCAAAACCTCCAGTGTCTTGCCCTCAGATCCTTCAGTGATACTGGCCTGACTTCTGCTACTCACTCCTGTTTATAGCCTAGATTTTTTTTGTCATTTTTGTTAATGATATCTCTTCAGTCACTTCAATTTCTTGCTTCTTCTTCTCTGATCATCACTTTTTATCTCTCCAGCTGACGTCCTTTAATGGTTTAGCTCCTACAATCCTTTTACTCTCAGGGACTTGAAACTATCTCATCTCCCACTTTTCCCATGTCCTTAAAACATGTCCTTACACCCTTTCTTCTGTTACAATTCCATATTTCATCTTATAATCATTCCTTTGCACAATACCACTACTCCCTTATATCTTTCTTGTTCCATTATGCTGCCTGGCTATAGTTAAATATGGCTCTTTGTAGCACCCATGCCCATGCATGGAAAGTTGAAGATGGTTGGAGAGAATCTTGCCCTCCTTCTGATGGGTCTCATTTTAAATTTATGACACCCTCAAGTGGGCCCTAATGATGCCCAACAACCTTTTATATTTCTCTTGTGTATTCATTCCCTCAGTCCTTAGATAACTTTTCAGCCCTTTTCTTTCCTCGAGAATCCTTTTTATTTTTTTAAGATTTTATTTATTTATTTGACAGACAGAGATCTCAAGTGGGCAGAGGCAGGCAGAGACAGGGAGGAGGAAGCAGGTTCCCCGCCGAGCAGAGAGCCCGATGTGGGGCTCTATCCCAGGACCCTGGGACCACGACCTGAGCCTAAGGCAAAGGCTTTAACCCACTGAACCACCCAGGCACCCCTTTCCTTGAGAATATTTATCACTTCTTCTCTTACTCTTATTCTCTCCTAATGATAATAAAACAAAAGCATCACGAGACAGTTTGCCTTGGTTTACACCTTCTCATGTTTCTACTCGTGTATATCAGAGCTCATGTGTTCTTCCTTAACTCCTTTATATGAATGAACTGTCAAAATTCCTAACAAAGGAAATGCCTCTCTTTGTGCACAAGGTCTCATGCCCTTATCCTTTTAAGAACTTTATGGTGATTTTCCTTTTTCATTCTTGTATCATCCATTCTCTTTCTGTTGGACTTTTGCATGAGCGTATAGTGATTTCTCATAACAAAACAAGCTGCCTCTACTATTTTCCTCAGCTAGTCCCCTCATTTCTCTTATTTATAGCAAAGCTCCTAAAGATTTGTCTCCGTGCATTTACTCCAATTCTTTCTTCTCTTCTGGACTGAACCTACTCAAGTCAGATTGCACACCTCAGAACTCTTAAGAATCCTTGTGGTGTTCACCAGTGTTCTCCAAGTTGGCTAAATCCAATGCATTTATTTGGAGATCTTGATGTCTTAAAGATGATTCAGAACTAACATGTCGCATCCGGAACTCTTCATCTTGTCATTCCCACCTCAGAATCAACATCCTCCTTTACTTTTTCAAAATAACTTTTCTGTGTGGTACTGGAATGGTGGTTACATGATTTATACTATTTGTTAAAATCTATACAAAATGATTGTTTTTTAATTTCATAGGATAAAATACAAAGTAGTGAAAATTGAATGATGGCACTTTTTTATTCAAACTTTCCAAAGTTTGAGCCAAAGCCCTTATAATGTCCTACAGGTCCCTTCTGCTTTAGTCATACTGCACCCTCTGTACCTCAAACAGAAGATACACTCTTGTTTCAGGATCACTATACCATAGTCAAAGAATGTAGACTCTAATATTTCAATTTCAAAAAAATTTATATTTTCATACTTAGTCTAATATGTGGCCAGTTTTTTTAAATGGCCAAGGGGCATTTTAAAAGGAATATTATTTCTAGCATAAATTTCCAAAACCAAATTTATTATTAGTCATTTTCTCTATAGCATCATTTTACTTTTGACTACTTAATCTGTCAAATAATGAGAAAGGATATTAAAATATGTCACCACAGTGGAAGCTTATTATCTAACATGATCAGGACTGGAGTGAACCAATTAATCCAAAAGATCTGTTAAGACTGGGGATAGAGATTGATTGGTAGCAGAAGCAGAGAGCAGACCCCAGAGAGCCCTGAGCAGCCCTACCAACCCCCACTGGCCTAGTTACCATCACACCTGGGGAGACAGCCACAGCTGCCACGGACTCACATCCTGGCCTGCCATTGGGGATAAGAAGGTCATCACAAGGAAGGTTTTGGGAACAGTAAAATGGTTGAGTGTGAGAAATGGGTATGGCTTCATCAATAGGAATGACAGCAAGGAAGATGTGTTTGTATACCAGACTGCCATAAAGAACAATAATCCTGGGAGGCGCCCTCCCAGTGGAGGAGGTGGAGAGATGGTGGAGTTGGGTGTTGTCGAAGGAGAAAAGGGTGTGGAGGCGGCAAATGTGACAGGCTGTTGTTGAGTTCCAGTGCAAGGCAGTAAATATGCAGCAGACTGGAACCATCATAGACATTCTCCATGATGCCGGGGTCCTCCACACAATTACCAGCAGAATTACAGAACAGTGAGAGTGGGGAAAAGAAGGAGGGTTGGGAAGTGTTCCTGAAGGCCAGGTCCCAACAGCACCCGCCCTACCACCAGGGACAGTTCCCACCTTACTGCATATGCAGACCCTCTGGGTGTCAACCACAGTCTTCCAACCCTCCTTTGTGGGGAGAAGTGATGGAAGGTGCTGACAACCAGGATGCAGGAGAACAAGATGACCAGTGAGATAGAGTATGTGTCAGGCTTGTAGAGACCACAATTCCACAGAGGTCCTCCTCTACAAGGATAGCCTAGAGAGAATGGCAAGGAGGAAGATAAGGAAAATCAAGGAAATGGGACCCAAGGTCAGCAGCCACCTTGATGTTGGTGCTGCCAAGCATCACTTGCCAACACAGACACCCAGAAAACTCTGCACCACAAGATGCCAAAGAGACAAAAGCAGCTGATCCACCAGCTGAGAATTCCTCTACTTCTGAGGCTGAGCAGGGCCTGGCTGAGTAAATGCTGGTTTACCATCTCTACCATCATTTGGGTTAGTCATCCAGCATGAAGGAATGAAGATGAAGTTCCAGCAATAAGATATGAACAAAAGATTGGTACTGAAGACCTTAAGTGCTTGCTTTTTTTTTTCCTTCTATGTAGCATTCTTTTTTTTTAACCTAAAGATGTCTCTTTTTGGTAATGACAAATGTGTTTTTTAAAAAAGCCTGGTTTTTCTCCACACACCTTTAAAAGTTTTAAATTTTGTCATATCTGGTCAAGTTGAGATTTTTAAGAACCTGATTTTAAATTCATAATAAAAGTTTACAATTTGATTTTTTTCAAAAAAGTCAGCAAATGACAATCACCTATTAATATAGGTCTTAAATAATAATAGAAAAGACTGAGGACTGGGGCACCTGGGTGGCTCAGTCTGTTAAGCATCTGCCTTTGGCTCAGGTCATGATATCAGGGTCCTGGGATAGAGTCCCACATCCGACTCTCTGTTCAGAGGGGAGTCTGCTTCTCCCTCTTCCTCTTCCTGCTGCTACCCTTGCTTATACTCTCTCTGTGTCAAATAAGTGAATAAAATTCACTTTAGGAAAAAAAAAGACTGGGGATAAAGAGAAATAATGTATACATATTGAAAACATTTTTTCTTTTTTTCTTTCTTGGTTGAAAACATCACCTATATTTACTCATTAATCTTTTGGTGCAAAGCCAAAGCCTTAAAGCATGGACCCTAAATTGGAGTTTTGTTATTTGTGTGACTTAACCACAGCTATTATGTAAGTTCTGTCCTTTTAATTGGATTTTTAAAGTGGAGAGTTCAGAGACATTTTTGAAAGTGATCTGAGTATAGAATATGTCTAGGTTTTTAC
The DNA here is from genome assembly GCF_020171115.1 of Neogale vison. Taxonomy (NCBI): domain Eukaryota; kingdom Metazoa; phylum Chordata; class Mammalia; order Carnivora; family Mustelidae; genus Neogale; species Neogale vison. The sequence continues at coordinate 157,596,544 of NC_058094.1, read as the reverse complement.
CATTAGTACTTGATCTCCTAATAATTTACATTTGTGTCCCCACACCTAATTTGGCCAGAGTGTGTAGAGAGTCACACGGAGGCTTTATAAACTCATTGAGTTTTAATTAAGTATAAACTTTTTACATATTTTTAATATGCAGTAGTTAATATACTACAGCAGGTCCAGTATCCGGTACTACAGATGTATGCATGTCTGGGAACAAATATGACCGACCATGGGTAAGCATGCAGTTCAGTTTGTGGGACTAGAAGGATAGGAGCGTGCAGTGTGAGCAGCCATCAGTGGTTAGTGTTCGGAATGCTGTGGATATGTCAGCATGTTTTATAGAGGAGTAGAAATTGTCTGTTAATCTAGAGAGTTAAGAGAGCTCTTACTGCATTACTGTGTTTCTGTTAATGTCAGCTTTTATTTTCAACACATTTTTTTGCTTTGTTTTATCCTTTATTTGATGCATAAAAGTTGATGACAGTTACAGCCTTTGAGCTTTGCTATTTGATACATAAAAGTAACATTCTTTGTTCCTTTGAAGATTTTACCTCAAATTTGAATTTGTCTCTTACTGTTACTGTAACCTTTATTTAATGCTCCTTATCTCTTTGCTTTGTTTTCTGTTAGAGCTAGAGTTTCTTTGATATTTTTCCCTTTTGTAATTTGGAAGGCCTCCAAATTGCTAGAGATCAATTTGAAGAATTTAAAAAAGTTTCTGGATTTCTGTATTACTCAAAAGTATAGCTTCAATAACTGTCAGCTTTCCTCATTTAGATGAAGTGTTGGCAAACTTCCAATTTTTTTTCACTCTCCTAACTTATATTTTGTAATATATTTTCCATAATCATGATTCTTCACAAATATTTATATACACATGCACACATACGTGTATATACACACTTAAACAAACATGCACACTCTCAAACATAATGCTCACTAACAAATTCCTCTTTTATTGGCTACTAATTTGGATTAATTTACTTGTGTATGACTTCAAATAGCTTCCTCCCCATGCAGTGGCATTTAAACAATGTACTTTTCACACCATGTTTTTATCCGAAAAATTTTCTTATATTGCTTATTTTCCAGAATGGCAGTTTATATTAGACTGTAGGTTTCACAAATCAGAATTCTTTCTGTTGTATTAACAAATATTAATAGACATTAAGTAGCATTTAATGTAATCAAGGAGAAAAGAAAAAAAAAAAACTGTGATGAAATTGCTTTTCTTTGTAGGTGAATCTTCCCCCTCCCTCCCACCCCAAACACTGGAGGCTTTTTTAAATTTGCACTCAACAATGACTATTTTCATTAGGTGTGGAGTGAATACTTTCTAGCTGTAGATTTGATCATAGTGAATACTTTCTAGCTATAGACTTGATCATAAATATGTTCTTTTAGTACACTTGTGGCTATTCCATCCCATCTGCTCTGTTTTCTCCTACAGGAAATCTTATTCCCAAGTGTTGGGTTTCTGCTCTGTGTTCTTAATGTCTCTCATTTTTTCCTTAGACTATATTCTGGGTGATTGTTAAAGCCTCTCATTCAAAGCAGTGATTGGACATTTAATATTATTTGATTCTACTTTGCCTTTCCATAGCTTTTAAGCATATATATCTTCTAATACCTTTTAAAACTCTTTGGAAACTAAAAAAAAAATTTAGTGTGACCCACATCATCATCTTCATCTTGATGTAAGAAATTTGCTTATCATTCATAGTCTGTTTTATTTAATTTTTTTGAGAGGGCAAAGCACTTTTTAAAGTTTTTTTTTTTTTTTTTTTTTTGTAGGCTGCTTGGGTGGCTCAGTCGATTAAGCATCTGCCTTTAACTGAGGTCATGATTCCAGGGTCCTGGGATCCAGCCCCATATGGGGTTCCTTACTCAGTGGGGAGCCTGCTTTTCCCTCTGCCTGCCACTTTTCCAGCTTGTGCTCATTCACATTCTCTCTCTCTCTGGCAAATAAAATCTTAAAGTTTTCTTTTGCTATTTTAATACAACTTCAAAAGCATACTTTTGCATCTGTACTTGCATGTTATAGTTTCATTTTTATGTGGCAGATTTTTTTCATGAGTTTTTGTAGGACTGAGTGCATTGGGGCAACTCTAAGTAGTTTTGCCATTTATTCCAAAATAGTAGAGGTGGATTCTCCTTGGTTTCCTCTTTGTCTACCAAGCTGTCATAATTATGCCCTTCAGAATTTAACTGAGATGCTGGATTTCATAAGTAAATATTATGAGTTTAGTCATTAATTAGCCCGAGAAAGTATGGGCATGTTCACCTTGGTGGTGATTTTATTTCTGTAAAGTTTATTCTTAGTACCGGTTAAAACTATGAAACTAAGGGCCTATTTTTCCTATTTAGTTTTCTTTTCAGCCTACCTTGAGATCTAGAAAGTTTGACTGTATATAATCCTTTTAGTTTTCAGCTTGCTCAGTTGAGGGAATGCTGTATCCCTCATTCCACCAGGGATTTGACTGAAAGTCCTCATTGTAAATCCTCCTTCATAGCCTTAGAGTGGGGGTAAGAAAGAAATAGTGGAGCACTTCTCTTATTTCCTATGGCAGCACAATTTCTTGTTTTACTTCAGGCAGCACTACTCTGATTTCTTGTTGAAGGGAATTGTGTAGCCGCCCAGTCTTTTATTCAGTCTGTATTAGAACTTTCAGGCATTCCTGTGTTTGGTACCGTCCCTTGTTTTCAGTGTTCTGGAATCTCTTTGATTATCACAGTTGGTTTCTGGGATGGAGTACTGGAATATACCCATTGATTCCGGGTGTGTTATCATCCAGAGAATACACTCAATATGACTGTGGGTGCTATCTATCTATAGATCATTTTATCCAGCTCTTCCTCCTTCACCCATTTCATGAAGTAATTAGTCTAAATGTTCTTTTTTCTCTTTAAAACTAAACTTCCCCAGATCTAAACTAAACTTGTTGAGAGTCACCCAAGCAGCTGATGACTTTCTTTTTATTACTATTTTTTTAAAAAAAGATTTTATGTATTTATTTGAGAGAGAGACTGAGAAGAGTGAGCCCAAGTGAGGAAAGGAGCAGAGGGAGAGGGAGAAGTAGGCTCCCCACTGAGCAGGGAGTCCAATGCTGGTCTCAGTCCCAGGACCCTGGGATCATGACCTGAGCTGAAAGCAGATGTAACTGACTGAGCCACCCAGGCATCCCAAGCTGATGACTTTCTATCTTTGTTTACTTTTGAACATATCGTGACTTCCAGTCCTTTGAATTACTACTATTAAGGGAAATTAAGTGTTATAACTAAAGCATGAAACATAGTGCTTGCCGTGTGGGACTTAATAGATGTGAATTCCAGTCCCTTTGCCCTCCCAGGTGCTTTTATTGTCTACTTCCTCTTCTATTCTCTACAACCTGAAAATAATTGCTGAATAATTCTCTTTAAAAGATAGCTCTCTTGGTACTTGAATCTCATATCGGTTACAAAACCACTAACAAACTCTGTAGTCAGCAATTGTTTTATGTTTCATAAGCATTTGCTTGGGTTCTTTGTACATTCCTAGATGATATATAGCTAGACCAGTTACAAGAACAGAATAGATAATCAGGAATAGAATTCCCTAATAAATTGGGAATATTCTTTTGTTTCCTTTTTCTTTTTTTATTCTTTATCATTACTTTACTTTTGGATTCCTTACACTCAGTGACACTTGTTTTCTTCCACTCTTCCTCAAGTCTGTGGGGTTGAGTTGTAAGCAATATTGAAACTGTTATTTATTTCTTTCTTTATTTGTGGAAAGAAAATCACATGGAAAATAATACTTGCTTGACATTTTTTTGGTTTCAGTGGAGGGTTTTGTTTTGTTTAAATCTGAATAAAATATTTTCTGCCATTTTTGAGTTACACAGAAGGGAGAATGCATTTATTTTTTTCTTTAAAAGGTGTACTGAGTCTTCTAAAAATTCTGTATTTATGCTGAAGGCAATTCTATATTTCAAATTTGTTTCAGGAAAGAATCTAGAGCTAAAGCAAAATGATGCATTATCTTATAAATCATTAAGTAATAATGTCTGTGTTACTAAATACATCTTAGTTTAATGTAGCCTCAGTGCCTTAGTTAATATTGAAAGCGTTGAAAGAACTCTTAGGTTCAAATTAGATTAGAACAAATTACATAATGAGTCAGAAAAGAGATTTTGTTTTTCTAGTGAAAACTGTACGTACACCAAAATGTTCTTCCTTCCAAAGTCTTCCTTTCAAAAGTTTTCAGTGTAGAAGATTATCTTTTTAATGATTTCTTAACTACTCTTATTGCAATTCAAGCTTTTCCCTTCCTCATTATATTTCTGTGGTATTGGAAGCCTCATTTGACTCAAGTAGATGCTGTCTTCCCAATAAATGGGTTCATTTAAAGGAACCTGAGAAGAATACTTCACATAGTGCCTTTCTCTAAGACCTTCCTTCTTTTATGCTGGGTACAGTTGGATATTTTATTTGTTCCTGTACTCCCTCCCTTTTATTTTAAAGTCTTGTTTCTTATGTAGCTTAAGATAGATAATTAAGCATATCTAAGGGAAAAGTTCAAGTTAAAGAATAACTTTTGTTAGAGATATGGACTTTGCAAAATCATTACAGGAAATTGATCATAATTTTCATTTATTTTGAAGTATGCCTTTAGGTTTTTGGTTTTTGTTGCTTTTTTATGTGTTTTGTTGCCTTTTTTTTTTTTTCCCTGAAAAGCATCTTTATGGACATGCTGGTAAAATTCTACACACTAATCTTCTGTTCCTGCATTATTAAGCATTTTAGAAAAGTATAAAGAAAAGATAAGATCAAAAAAATTTAAATCAGAATCACTTCAGTGTTTTTTAATAAATATTGCTGTTTCTGATTCTGGAAACTTCAGAGGATAAATAGTGAACTAACAGGGTCTGGTGATGGCAGTAAGAAGCAAATATAAATTTCTTTTCGTTGTATTTATATAATCATAGAAAAATTAAAATATAACTATGGGTTTTGTGTAAAATACATTTGACAATAATTGAAATATGTTCAGAAAATTTATAGTTATCATAGGATACAAAGGAATACATATTTTAAATAATAGAATAGTTTAAAGTAGTTTGTATGGTTGGTACATTTGCTGAAATCTTTCTAATGAAAGAAACCTTCACTCCTATATCCTGCATGAATTCTTCCTGCCTAGCATCCTTTCTCATTCTTGTGGTAAGATAGTCTCTTTCCTTGGGAGACATTCCGTATAATTCAGGTGCAGGTCACTGACACAAGCCCCAAGTTGCCAACCAGAGCATGGTATTCTGCCCTCCTTACCAGCTACCATGTTCATTAAGAGGTGGACACATGGCCCAAGCAGAGAAGTCTCCTTAGAAAATTTTTTGAATTTTGAAAGAAGAGGGACACTCCTTGCGTCAGATTTTGGGTATTAAAAAACCTTATTTTTTTTTTTAAATTTTTTAAGTTAGCTCTATCCCCAACACAGAGCTCAAACAGACAACCCTGAGATCAAGAGTCTCATTTCAATTGACTGAGCCAGTCAGGCACCCCTTTAAAAAAAAAAAAAAAAAGTTTTCTTTATGGAATTTTTAGAGCCATCTTTGCTACCCATTGAATGAGGAAAGTAAAGTTGTTGTTCTAGGGGTATTGTTTGAAACCTGGATCAAATCTGCCCAATAATCCATGGACTTTATGGTTCCATATACTGGTAAATCTCTTGCTTCTTCTTAAAGTTGTTGCTGTGTTCTGCTTGAATTAGTGAAAATTTGTTTTTTTCACTTGCATTAATAAGGTTGTGAATATTGCAAAAAATGATCAGTACAGCATTGCAGTTAAAGGATTCAGACTCTGACACAGCTGGCCTTGGTCTGAATTCTAGCTCTGCACTTGGAGCTGTGTGATCTTGGCCAAGTGACTTAACCTTTCTTCCTCTGTATTCTCATCTGTAACAGATCACTGTAGTATTCACCTCAGAGGGTTGATTGAGTTATTAATAAAGTGCCTATAAGAACTGTGCATAGTATATACTATACAATGTTAAATGGGAATAATGACTGAATAGAAAGTAGGTTTTTTCATATTATGGAGGAAGGGTTGATGTTAAATTATCATTGATTTTATGATTCATTTAAAAGGTACAGAGAATATGCCCAGAATGCTGCATTTTTTTCCTGTTGGTAGCCAAATTACTCTTCATCATGACAAAGTTTAGGCTCAGCACAATCTTTGATTTTCTGATTCACCAAGTATTCTAGTTTAGAAATAACATTCCACGTTACTTTAGTGGACTATTTGGGTGGAAGACTTTGGGTACCAGCTAATATGGTTAAATACTGTTAATTCTCATCAATGGTGGATCTTTTTCAGTCTTTGGAATTATAGCAAATTTCTTACGAATTTAAAATATGGTATAGATAAGCTTAAAAATTAAATGTCCGGCCCTTGACACATGCCATACACTTACTACAAACAGGCACTACCTCTTTCATTAGTCCATTGTTGTCTATTTTATCCCCTCTGCCACAAAGAATTCTCTAAAGTATTTTATTTTTATTTTTTATTATTTTTTTAAAGATTCTATTTGTTTATTTGAAAGACAGAGATCACAAGGAGGCAGAGAGGCAGACAGAGAGAGGAGGGGAAGTAGGCTCCCTGCTGAGTGAAGAGTCCATGCGATCTGGAGCCCTGGGATCATCTTAGCATGAGGCAGAGGCTTTAACCCACTGAGCCACCCAGGCGCCCCTCTCTAAAGCATTTTAAAGAGAAGTATATAGTGACAAGGACTTGAAATGGTAAAATGCCCCTTTTTCAGTGTTCAGTGTACTTTGTGGAGTTACAGCCATAAATTCATAATATTCTATATAGCCTTTGACTTTATAACATTCATAATAACAAGAAAAATTGTTTTTAAATATGTGTTTTTCAGAATTGAGAACTCCGTTTTTTAGCCTGCTGTTTTTCATCAAGGCTTCTGTTGAAGTAGCTAAAATCTAGTTAGTAAAACTTGTGAAATCACACCCCAACATGTAAAAAAATTAATCATTTTATGTCCACAGGTAGAAGCAGTGTAGCTTTGGAGCTATTAATCATTTGCATTTCATGTCATGAATAATACATTTATGTTCTTTGCTGGACTTAAGCTGATAATCTACATATGTAGCATGTTTACCCTTGGCAAGCATATTGTAGCTCTTATGATGTATTATGTATATACAGGCAGTTCTGTTTATTAGAGCCAATGTGCAAATCTTGCAGCAGTGAAGTGAGAAACTCATAGTCACTTTCAAAGATATTGGGGTCCTCACTAAAAGACAAGCCTGGTCCTGGTCCTCACATTTGCTGGGTTGGAGGTACAACTATAAATAGTGACTAATATGCCATATGCATAAGATTTTAAAGGTATAAATCAAACTAACAAAATTAAAATATGTGCTATCCTCCTACCTTGATGAAGCCCTATTCATAATGGATTGCAGGATCAGTTAGAATTTGAAACCTTTGAATAACCGGAGCTTCCCAGGAGCCAGGCATGTGGCCTGCGGCGGCTTACTCAGCCCACCAAGCTCTGTCCCCCACATCACAGGCGCCTGGTGCCTTATGTACACATGTGTGCATCCTCTAGTCCCACCCACGCAAGCTTCATCTATAGCTGCCTCATTGAACAAAAGTCATTTTTGGCCACTTTTCAGCTTTGCAGTGGTGGTTTAGCTCACCCTTTGGAAGATGTAGCTAGTGAGAGACTTTTATGTAAGCCCCATGAAGGCTATTGAGTTAGCTAATTTCAGGGCCCCAAGTTCCTAGAGCCTTGGTCTTCTGGGCCCTCATCTGTGTGGAGTAACATACCTGCAGGAGGGTGCGAGTATACTGCTTATACCCTGGCTTGGGACAGGAGGCTTCTTGTCTAGGTGGTACTCCTGAGAGTCCAACCCATAAAGTTAGTCTTCCTTTACTTCACTTGAAGACTGCGTCGTTTTGAGAGTCGAATTTCTGCTGTTTCTGTGGTCCAAAGTGAGAGAAGCTCTGTTTATTTACATGCGGGTATTTTAAAAATAAGAGAGAATTAACCAAGGAATTATCAGGGAGGTTAATTTATATTACAAATCCTGGCACTTAAAGAAACTTCTAGCATGACAATAAATATACTTCTGTGATTTTGTACAATGTAGGTTTTACTTAAAACTTGAAATAGCAAAATCCAGCAATTTCCTGTTATCTGTAAGTCATCTGACATTTGTAGAAACCAGAAGAGTAAGTAACTGGAAGAATCCTATGACTGTACGTTAAATTTGTGATTCATTTGTCTTCATACCTAAACACACTAAAGTAACTAAAAATGATTTTTCAACTGCCAGTAATTCTGAAATAGAAATAATAGTCCTTGTGGAATTACAATGTAGGAAGAAGCCACATCATTTTTTTTTCCTCTCTGCTTTGCTGGAATATACTATCACTGCTGTTATCTAATCAGTCTGAGGGAATATTTACCCAGATCAACTGTAGATTATTATATTCCACATCAAACTGAAAGTTTTATTACAAGTACGCAGTCAAGGATTTAGTTTTCCTTCACTCCTCATGCTTTATCAAACCAGATTTAATACATTCATCTGAAAGACTATCCCTTGTCAAATAAGAAGTTGTTTTATGCTTTACAAATGACAAAGACAAAATCAACTTTCTGTTAGGTCAGCCAAAGGCTGCTGTGCTAAGTAAGAAGGCAGAGCAGTTTCCTTAAATAAAAGCAGGTTGTAGTTCCATCTTTACTCGTTACATACTTACGTACATACATGTATGATGCAAAACTTGAGATACAAAGGCATAGGACCCTTTGTATAAATTATTTCAGATGAGGTATTGTTATTTCTCCTGTTTGGTTTTGCCGTCCATTTGTGCTTACTGACTGCTTGCTCTGCCCGCGGCATGCCAAAATCTGTTGCCAAAAGTGCACTGTTTGGTGCTGCTGTCTTGCTTTTAAAGAGCCACTAAGGGACACGTGCACCCCAATGTTTATAGCAGCAATGCCCACAAGAGCCAAAATATGCAAAGAGCTCAGATATTCATCTACAAATGAATGGATAAAGACATGTGGTGTATATATGTATACACACACGCACATAGGATTATTACTTAGCCATCCAAAGAATGAAATCTGGCCATTTGCTACAATATGGATGGAACTAGAGGGTATGATGCTAAGCAGATAAGTCAGAGAAAGCTAAATACTATATGATTTCACTCATGTGGAATTTAATAAATAAAACATGAATATAGGGGAAGGGAAGGAAAAATAAGATAAAAATTGAGAGGGAGGCAAATCATAAGACATACTAAACTCTAGAAAACAAAACAGGGTTGCTGGAGGGGAAGGGAGTAGGGAGATGTGGTATCTAGGTATTGAGCATTAAGGAGGGAAGTTGGTGTAATGAGCACTGGGTATTATATGCAACTGATGAATCACTAAGTTCTACCTCTGAAACTAATAAAAACAAAGATATATATGATTTGCAAAAAAAATAAAACCACTTACATAATTTGTGGAGGTATCACAGAGATCATGTTAGGACAGGAACTTGGTTCGCATAGTCCTGGTCTCCTCTCTCTGAGAGGATCTAATGAGGGGAATATCTTATGAACAATGTATACCACTCAGTGCCTCAGTCCACACATGTGCTGCAAGAGAAGTTTTGACTTGGGAGGAAAAATCATCGCTTGAAGAGTAAACTCATCTGTCATTAACTTCATTGACAGTGCAGTGACATTTATATGCACACATTTCCATCATTGAAAATAAAATAAATTACACGATGTAACTTCAATTACTTTATCAAACACATTTTCAGGATTTCATGACATTTAAATAATTACACATGGGCAATAGTAAGAAACATGTGTCTGAAATGAGATTCAGTCCTAAGGGAGTAGCACAATGTTTTCTCTGAAGAGTTCCTGTACTGAGAATGAAGATAAGTATTCAGTCTTTTTGAATCGTAAGTGCCATTACATTTCAGAAATAGGCCAAAAATCATGGGTTACAGTTTTTTTGCATAGGGCCTAACCATAATTTGAGTATTAGCAGATCAAGTGACGAGTTCTCTGATTGCAAGCTCTTACGTTTCTTTTCCTGTTAAAAAAATTCAAGAAATAACTAGAAATTCTCCATCATATTTTTGATATATGAGGCCAGATTTGGTTTAATTTTCTGGGCAATAAAGGTTGTGGGATAAGAGTCCCAGAGTCAGCCGTAAGGAGTTTGGGTTCTTCTTCCTTTTTTTTTTTTTTTTTAAAGATTTTATTTATTTATTTGACAGAGATCACAAACAGGCAGAGAGGCAGGCACAGAGAGAGAGGAGGAAGCAGGCTCGATCCCAAGACCCGGGGACCATGACCTGAGCTGAAGGCGGAGGCTTTAACCCACTGAGCCACCCAAGTTCCCCAGTTTGGGGTCTTCTTAAACTCCTTTCCTTCTATTATACTCAAAATGAAATGGATATCAAAGAGATTACTGCCTATGTTCTCCTCTAGGATTCTGATGGATTCTTGACTCACGTTGAGGTCTTTTATCCATTTTGAGTTTATCTTTGTGTGCACCATTTATTGAAGAGACTATCCTTTTTCCACTGTATATTTTTTCCCATTTTGTCGAAGATTATTTGCCCATAGAGTTGAGGGTCCATATCTGGGCTCTCGATTTTGTTCCACTGGTCTGTGTGTCTATTTTTATGCCAATACCATGCTGTCTTGGTGATCACAGCTTTGTAGTAAAGCTTGAAATCAGGTAGCATGATGCCTCCTGTTTTCTTTTTGTTTTTCAACATTTCCTTAGCGATTCGGGGTCTCTTCTGATTCCATACAAATTTTTGGATTATTTGTTCCAGCTCTTTGAAAAATACCAGTGGAATTTTGATCGGAATGGCATTAAAAGTATAGATTGCTCTAGGCAGTATAGACATTTTAACAATGTTTATTCTTCCGATCCAAGAGACTGGAATGGTCTTCCATCTTTTTGTGTCTTCTTCAATTTCTTTCATGAGTGTCCTGTAGTTCCTTGAATACAGATCCTTTACCTCTTTGGTTAGGTTTATTCCCAGGTATCTTATGGTTCTTGGTGCTATAGTAAATGGAATCGATTCTCTAATTTCCCTTTCTGTATTTTCATTGTTAGTGTATAAGAAAGCCACTGATTTCTGTACATTGACTTTGTATCCTGCCACATTGCTGAATTGCTGTATGAGTTCTAGTAGTTTGGGGTGGAGTCTTTTGGGTTTTCCATATAAAGAATCATGTCATCTGGGAAGAGAGAGAGTTTGAATTCTTCATTTCCAATTTGGATACCTTTTATTTCTCTTTGTTGTCTGATTGCTGTTGCTAGGACTTCTAATACTATGTTGAACAAGAGTGATGAGAGTGGGCATCCTTGTCGTGTTCCTCATCTCAACGGGAAGGCTGTAAGCTTTTCCCCATTGAGGATGATATTTGCTGTGGGTCTTTCATAGATAGATTTTATGAAGTTCAGGAATGTTCCCTCTATACCTATACTTTGAAGTGTTTTAATCAGGAACAGATGCTGGATTTTGTCAATTGCTTTTTCTGCATCAATTGAGAAGACCATGTGGTTCTTCTCTCTTCTCTTATTGATTTGTTCTATCACATTGATTGATTTGTGAATGTTGAACCATCCTTGTAGCCCAGGGATGAATCCTACCTGGTCATGGTGGATAATCTTTTTAATGTGCTATTGGATCCTGTTTGCTAGGATCTTGTTGAGAATCTTAGCATCCATATTCATCAGTGATATTGGTCTGAAATTCTCCTTTTTGGTAGGGTCTTTTCCTGGTTCGGGGATCAGGGTAATGCTGGCTTCATAGAAAGAGTCTGGAAGTTTTCCTTCTGCTTCAATTTTTTGAAACAGCTTCAGGAGAATAGGTATTATTTCTTCTTTGAAAGTTTGGTAGAATTCCCCAGGGAATCTGTCAGGTCCTGGGCTCTTGTTTTTTGGGAGGTTTTTGATCACTGCTTCAATCTTGTTACTAGATATTGGTCTATTCAGGTTGTCAATTTCTTCCTGGTTCAATTTTGGGAGTTTATAGTTTTCCAGGAATGCATCCATTTCATCTAGGTTGCTTAGCTTATTGGCATATAACTGTTGATAATAACTTCTGATGATTGTTTCTACTTCCTGGGTGTTAGTTGTGATCTCTCCCTTTTCATTCATAATTTTATGAATTTGGGCTTTCTCTCTTTTCTTTTGGATTAGTGTGGCCAATGGTTTATCGATCTTATTGATTCTTTCAAAAAATCAGCTTCTGCTTTGGTGGTATAGTGGTGAGCATAGCTGCCTTCCAAAAAACCAGCTTCTAGTTTCATTGATATGTTCTACTGTATTTCTGGTTTCTACCTCATTGATCTCAGCTCTAATTTTGATTATTTCCCTTCTTATGTGTGGAGTTGGTTTGATTTGTTGTTGATTCTCCAGTTTTTTAAGGTGTAGAGAGAGCTGGTGTGTTCTGAATTTTTCAATTTTTTTGAGAGAGGCTTGGATGGCTATGTATTTCCCCCTTAGGATGGCTTTTGCTGTATCCCATAGGTTTTGAACCAAAGTGTCTTCATTCTCATTGGTTTCCATGAATTGTTTCAGTTCTTCTTTGATCTCCTGGTTGATCCAAGCATTCTTAAGCAAGGTGGTCTTTAGCTAGTAATCTCTTTGATATCAGCCACAGCAACTTCTTTCAAGATCTGTCTCCAAAGGCAAAGGAAACAAAAGCCAAAATATGCTTTTTGGGACTTCATCAAAATCAAAAGCTTCTGCACAGCAAAGGAAGAAGTCAAGAAAACAAAGCGGCAACCCACGGAATGGGAGAAGATATTTATAAATGACAGTACAGACAAAAGGTTGATATCTAGGATCTATAAAGAACTCCTCAAACTCAACACACACAAAACAGATAATCATATCAAAAAATGGGCAGAAGATATGAACAAACACTTCTCCCATGAAGACATACAAATGGCTATCAAACACATGAAAAAATGTTCATCATCACTAGCCCTCAGGGAGATTCAGATAAAACCACATTGAGATATCACCTTACACCAGTTAGAATGGCCAAAATTAGCAAGACAGGAAACATGTGTTGGAGGGGATGTGGAGAAAGGGGAACCCTCTTCCACTGTTGGTGGGGAATGCAAGTTGGTGCAGCCTCTTTGGAGAATAGTGTGGAGATTCCTCAAGAAATTAAAAATAGAGCTTCCCTATGACCCTGCCATTGCACTCCTGGGTATTTACCCCAAAGATACAGATGTCGTGAAAAGAAGGGCCATCTGTACCCCAATGTTTATAGCAGCAATGGCCACGGTCGCCAAACTGTGGAAAGAACCAAGATGCCCTTCAGCGGATGAATGGGTAAGGAAGATGTGGTCCATATACACTATGGAGTATTATGCCTCCATCAGAAAGGACGAATACCCAACTTTTGTAGCAACATGGACGGGACTGGAAGAGATTATGCTGAGTGAAATAAGTCAAGCAGAGAGAGTCAATTATCATATGGTTTCACTTATTTGTGGAGCATAACAAATAACATGGAGAACATGGGGAGTTAGGAGAAGGGATTTGGGGGAAATTGGAAGGGGAGGTGAACCATGAGAGACTATGGACTCTGAAAAACAATTTGAGGGTTTTGAAGTGGCAGGGGGTGGGAGGTTGGGGTACCAGGTGGTGGGTATTATAGAGGGCACGGATTGCATGGAGCACTGGGTGTGGTGCAAAAATAATGAATACTGTTATGGTGAAAAGAAAAAAAATGAAATGGATACAGGAGATATTTTGAAGTGGATGAAGTCAGAGCAGCTGTTTGGAAGGGTATGGTCATAGTGGTGATGTGAGGTTGTAAGTTGATTCTGACCTTTTGAACATTACTAGAAAGATTATATATTATTTCTCCCAACTCTGGGAACTGAAAATCAAGCCCCTCCCCAAGCCACAATCTCCTGTGCCTATCTGAAAGCCCACTTGTTCCACTACTTATACTGTTTTCCACTAATGACGGTTTCCTTCGAATGTTGTAATGATGTTATACAGAGAGGTAGTGTTTAACTAAATACCCAGTTAGAATAAGAAATGGTGAGGAAAGGGGGTTTGTAAAGACAACTTGAGGAGAATACCTGGGTAACCATTCATGAAAAGTTGGACCTTGCAAGGGCTCTGGATTCAAGACAGGTCAGAGTCCAAACTCCTTCATTCACTAGTTTTTATGTCAATTAAGAAAGTCCCTTTATTTGAACCTTAATTTTCTTCAAAGTAGAATGAGACTAATGGCATCTTTCATGATGTTTGGGAAGTTTGAAAGTAACATATACAAAACTGCTGTTTTTTTCCTGTAAGTGTTTAATAAGTTAGGTCCTCAGATAAAAAAAAAAATGCAGGTAAGTTACAACTCAGAAAAGAGGTGAGTGTTTACAATGAAAAACCCAGATAGCTATTAAATTTGGGAAGTCAGGGTATACATAGGAGTTTTAAGATTTGGGAGAGAAGTATTGTGAGGAAGGTAGGTAAGGATGTAATCCAGATTACTTGTTTTCAAATCCTAGTGCTATCATTTAACAGCTGTATTTTTTTAGACAAATGACTTACGCACTTTAGATTTCAGTTTACTCATCTGTAAAATGGGAATAATGATAATCCTACATGACTGATTGGGTTGTCCTAGGGATTGAATGAGTTCAGTTGATATTTGTAAATCTTAAGTCCTAGTGCATAGCATGGAATAAACATTTGTTTTCATTACGATTGCTTGGACTCCTGGGCACTATTTGATATCTTTTTGTTGTTTCAGAGAGAGTGAAAGGGAAGATTAGTGATACTTTTTTTTAATAGTTGAAAGACCATTTATTTTTATTTTGGATATAAAACAGCACAGGAAACCATCAGTCTTAAATTTGCAATTAAACAAATCAGAAAAACTATAAAAATCATAGTTGATCATAAAGCCAAGCTTATAAAGAAATTGAAACAAACCAAACATCAGAGTGCTAAAAGATCTTTATTGGATAGAAAACACTTAGCACTGCTTTTATTACTGAGGAAATGCTTACCACAGATAAAAGGAAAAAAACCACCTGAAGTGCTAACACATGTGTAATAGCTGTGTCTGAGCTCTTGTAATAGATTTGAACTCCAAGGGACCCCAGCCATAGAGCAAGTCTCCACTCACCATCAGTTGGAACATTAAAAAATCAGATAAGAAAACATAAATCTAATGAAAATGCCAAAGATCTCCACACAGAAAACTATAAAATATTACTGAGAGAAATTAAATAGGACCTAAAACATGGATCTAGCAGGTTTCTCGTTTAAAAAATGAGATGTTGAAATGTCTATACTTCCTAAATTGATACATACATTCGATGTAATCTTTATCAAAATGTCAAAGGCTGTTGTGAAGAAGTAGACAAGATGGTTCTAGGTTATATATAGAAATGCAAAGAAAATAGAATAGCTAACTGGTGAAAAGGAGCAAAGTTGGGGGACTCGAACGAGCTGGTTTCAGAATTTACTATAAATGTACAGCAATCACGGCAGGGTGGTGTTGGCCTAAGCAGAGACAAATAGAATAATGAAATAAAGTCTAGAAGCAGACCCATACATATTTGGTTAACTGATTTTTAACAAAGAATGACAAAGCTATTCTTTGAGGAAAGACCTTTCCACAAGTGTTGCTGGAACAAGTAGATATCTGTATGGAAGAAGGTACATTTGACTCTGATCTCATGCCGTAAACCAAAAGTAACTCCAGATGGATCATAGATGCAAATGTAAAACCAGACTCCGAGTTCTACAAGAAAACAGAAAAAGATTGTCATTTCCTTGGGTTAGGCAGGATGTCCTGTACAGGACAGAAAAATAAAAACTGAGCACTTTTAAAATGTACTTTTTCTTTTCTTTTTATTTTTTTTTGGTGAAGTGGCTGCTCTATGGCACATATTATAATGGAGTTACTTGTGTTGATTGATAGGAATTCTTTATATAGTCCTAAATATCTTCTGTCAAATACTCTGTAAATTTTATTTTACAGTTTGTGGTTTATTTATTCATTTTTAATGAATTCTCTTAATGAGAAGAATTATAAAGAACACAAAATATTTTTGTAGAGAACATAAATACTCATTTGTTCTCTTTGTTTGTTGGCAGAATAGAATCCTCCCTCAGTGCCAAATCCTTTTGTCCTGAAACATGTCACAGTGCCTAATGCAGCCGTCCTGAACCGTGTCTCTAATCCCAGGTGTATTCTAATTTCTAGTGCACCTGATTTCCTATATCTAAATTGACCAACATTCCTGTTCTCTTTGTGATAAATAAAACAACAATGCAACTTTGTTGTGCTGCAGCAAGGAAAGATTTTATGCATTTTAGATTTTCATCAGAAAGCAATTCTTTGCAGCGAACCCATCATGTTTTCATTATTTGGCACTCTATTTTGCCAAATAGGTGAAGAGGGGGATCTATGTGGAGGTGTTCGGGGGTTGAAAGTTAGGGTATACTGAGCTTCCTGCAATGGGTTTGGGTGAAGGATATTTTAGTCTGCGAATAAGGAAAAGTGCAATAGAATGAAATTCTTTATCTAGTGGAACATGATAAATTCTGAGTCTGTAAATGTCCTATCGTGGGTTGACAAATAAATTTATGTACACCTCTAACTTAGAAACACAGTTACTGGCTGTGTTTTAAAGAACTGTAAGTCCTACTTGCAAAATATGTGCATCCTTAGTAGTCAGCTTGTTTTAAGAGCGTGTAATTGCTCAAATGCTTTGGAAATATTGTATTACCATCTTGTTATAATTATGGCCAAGAGCTGATGAGGAGCGACTGCTTTTGAGGTGCCTCAATGAATTTATTATTCCACTGTCAATCCAGTTGAACTTTGAGCCCGATGGAAAGATAGGCTCCCTCTCTTGGCAGAGCTGAAAAGTGTCTAAATACATAATTTGTGGTGGTGGCTCATTTTAATCAGATCACCATGGAATTCAGGTTACATGTAACTCATAGTAAGTTTTTCTTTGCTACAACTTTTGAGGGGGAAAAAAAGCATAATGAGGTCTGAAGCGGTGGTTGAATTCCTACATTGACTTAGGATGCATCCAGTAGATATTAGTTGCTACAACTATTCTGAGGGAGAATTCTTGATTTGGGAGAGTATTCTGTCTTGGAATGACCATAGCATTGGGTCAGAAGGCATGAGAGATACCACTTTTTTTTTTTTTTAACTTTTTTCTTTACTACACCCATGAAAGGGATCTCTTTTCCCTTCTTTGAGAGTCCAATGATCCTAACCCTGGGTGGGTTAAGACAAGGGCATCAGTGGCATTTTTCCTAATTCGTATAACTGATTTTGAGTGGCCTTCCATACACCAGGAATCATATAAAAAGTGTGTGCTGTATGTTTCTTATGCATTTTAAAATGTGTATATACACATGTACATTTAATGTGCATGCATACACACACACATACACACATAGCTGTTTGATCAGGTAAAAATTATTCTGCAGCATTAATTGGCCTGTTCATAGAGCACTTTTTGGAGAACAAATTAGCAGGCTCAATTGACCAAATTGTAAATGTGTATAACCTTTGACCAAATTTCACTTCTAAAAATCTAACCTACAGAAATCTTTGCCCATTCTTAAAGGCATGTATCCATTGCAACCTTTTTATAGTACTAAAAATTTGAACACAACCTAAATGTTCATCAGTTCATGTGTGTACAAAATACTCCAAAAGGAATTTTAAACTGCTAGTTGAGAAGAAAGGAACTACGCAAACAGTACTGAAGAGGAATTTTTCTCTCTTCTTGTGAATTTTAAGATGGTATACAGGTATTACTTGTTAAGCTAAATAGTAAGAAAAAAAATCATATGTAAGTTTTTTTTCAATAGTAATCTATTAATGAAATAGTACATGCTCACATTAGAATACCATTAACAATAGTGTGAAAATTGCATGATATAGAACATATTGATAGATTGAAAATATTGCTATTTAAATTGGTAGCTTCACAAGATATATTGAAACATGAACAAAAGTGCTACCTTTTGTCAGTAGTTGAAAAATTTGCTGTTTGTCTCTTTCCTTTTTAGTGTGTGAGTTGTCTGGCCTGCATGTATTCTATAAGGAATTGATTGTTTATGTAGCTGTCTATTGTGTGTTCAAATGTCTTTCCAAAGGATAGATCTAAATTCTCTTCCCTGGAACCTGTGAAAGTGATCTTATTTGGATATCGTCTTTGCAGATGTAATTTAGTTAAGGATTTTGAGATGAGATCATTGTGGATTATCTAATCTGGTGACAAGTATCCTAAACAGATGCGGTGACAAGAATCCTAAACGGAGTTGGACAGAGGCAGATTTTAGACAAAAGAAGAAAAGACAGAGGCAGAGATTGCCATGATGTGGCCACAAGCCAAGTTAAGACCTGAAGCCACCAGAGCTGGCAAAGGCAAGGAATGCTTCTGCCCTGGAGCCTTTAGAGGGAATAGAGTCCCACAGATGACTTGATTTTAGACTTTTGGAGTTCAGAGATGTGCAAGAATAAATTTGTTGTTTGAGCTACCAGGTTTGTGGTATTTTGTTATAGAAGCACAGGAAACTAATACACCATACATCTAAGTAAAAAAAATATGATAGGCTTAATATGCAGAAGAGATTGGAGAATTTTAAAGCTTAGATTATTTCATATTTTCTTAGTGTGTTGTTTTTTTCCTTTGTTCCAAAATTTAAGTCCTTAGAATATTGACTACTGGAAGAATGAACGTTATTCCTTGTGTTACCCTAGAACCACTGAATGTAGGACTCAGTCAAGGTAGGGATCATCTGGTCCAGTGGAGAGACACAGAAGAGCCCACAGATATCAGGAATGAGTCATAGATGTTGGAGTTGGGCTAGGTTAAGACAGAAGTGCATGGTGAAGGTAGAAAAGTAAAAAGTCTAATCTACCCAAAGGAATTGCAAATCAAATGGTTAAAAGCCCTGTGAAGGCATAAGACCTATAGCTCTCTCTGGCTTCCTGTGTGCCCAGGGGGATCCACTACCAAAATGGAGAGGTAAATGGAATCAGGAAGATGTTGTCTTTCCCTGCCACAATATCTAACTGGCTATTGAGCTAGGATCATAATTCCTGTTTCCTCCCTCCTAATCGAGTGTTGTTTTGCCTCTGATTTGCTCTTCATTGCTGCTAAACAGAATGGAAAGAAACTAAAATGTCTTGACCAGCATGTGTTTGCACCATGCCAGGTTTTTTCAGATATGTACTCTCATTTAATTAGCACAACACCCTGGTGAGATTGGTAGGTTTCCTTAATGATTGGTAGATTTCCTTACGGTTGGGTAAGCTGCCTAAGGTCACTCAACTAGTAATGCAGGTCTCTCTGGCTGTGAAAACCCATGCTGTTTCCAAGATATAATACTGCTTCCAAAGAGGGTGCTCAACAAGCCATGAGACTTGGGAGAAATACAAATATGTTCTCCTTCCAGAGACAGGTTATGGGTATTTTTAATAGTCCTAGTAATTTTTTTATATGCTTGAATTGGAAAAAAAATAGTGTTTTTGCAGTGATGCAATCACTTGCACTATTTTTTTTTTTCTGTTACATATCCTGTGGGTTTTCCTGTTATCTTTTTGGTTTTATAAGAATCTCTTTTCCCTTAATAAATCCAAGAGAAGAACCTGACTGCCTTTTTTCCCCCTAATTATTCTATAACTGCCAAAATTATCAAATTACTTTTGAAATGTGATCTGATTTCCTCTGTACTTGGTAAATGAGGCAATAATTCTATATATATGGCTTTATTTAAATAGTTGTACCTTTAACAATTCTGTCTTTTGGATTTTACTCATGCTTTAAGAACTAAGTTGGGCTATGCTAGAAGACAGTCATTTTTTTCATTGACACATGGGGAAAATGCACTTTTAGAAAATAAATTTTGGGAAGGAGTCTTTGCCTGTAGTCATTCTACCAAATGATATGGGGGTTTTCTAGTTATTTTTCTTATTTAGTTAGCCAATAAATATTTATTCATGGCCTATTATGTGCTAAGCATATTGCATGTTACTTATGGACTATGTTAGGTTTTTTTAAAGGAAATAAGAAATGGAAGATATTACTCCAATCTTCAGAAGCTTGCAACTTAGTTCTAGAACACAAGAACAAAAGGTATGGATGCCTACTCAAGCATTGGGAACTCAAAAATCAGATAGCACTGTATGAAGCAAAGTAGTTAGAAAAGAAGCTTGCAACTTAGCTCTAGAACACATGAAGAAAAAAAGGTATGGATGCCTAATCAAGCATTGAGAACTCAAAAATCAAATAGCCCAGTATGAACTTATGTAGTTAGAAAAGATTTCATTGAGACTGTAGAATTTGAGGTAGACCTACAAAAATTAGGAGGATGGAAGCCATGGATAAGAACATTGTGTGTGTGTTTTGGGGGGAGAATAGAATTAAAAAGGCAAATATGGAATTTGCATATTTGAGGGACAGTGAATGAATCAACCTTACTGAAAAGAAATAAGGGGAATGAGAAATGAGGTATGGTAGCCAAATGGGAAAATAATAAATGCTTTAAAAGTCAGTCTAAAGAGTTTAGATTTAAAAGCAGTTGATGATAATGAATCCTCTTGTGCTGGAAGATGAAGAGATAAAAGGAATTTCTCAGAGATTTAGAATCAAAACATAATGACGTTGATTAGAGGAGAAGCGGGGTCAATGTTAGAGTCAAGTAAGTAAAGCAGCTAAAATATTGCTGTTTTAATCAGGTTGTGTTATAGGGAAGACCTAGACTAGGGTAATGGTAGTTGGAGTGGATAGAATAAGGCAACTTCTTCCAAGAGGCATTAAAGGGAGGAACAATGATGTTTAGAGATTAGAGAATGGATATCTGTAGGCGGCTAGAAAGGACATAGTATGACTAAATAGGGAAGGAAATGCAGATTCACTAGTGGCCAGATAATACATGATGTAGCTGAAGTAATGAATGAGTATCAGCTCACTTGTACTTAGAAAACCAGAAGGATGAGCTTAAAGAACATTCCACATTTAAGAACCTAGTAAGGAACAGGAGAGGAGAAACTGTATTAGAAAGATGGGAAAAGTTCTTAAATATGCCACATAATGAGAGAATTTCATGATGGGTAGTTTGTAACACCAAACATTATAAGATACTGAAGGAAATGTCTGAGGAAAGGTCAGGGTCATTAATTTAGCAGGAGGACATCACTGGTAATCTTCAAGGAACTAGCTTCTGTGGAGTAGTATGCAGTGAAATAAGTGGTAAAGGGAATAACAAGGAATTAGAATAGTGAAAAAGAAGAAGGAAAGATGTAGATCAAATGTTGGAGTAGTCTGGGAGGAAAACCAGAGAGGGATATTGATTTGTAAGTAGAAGAGATGAGAGTTAAAAGAAGCATGTTAGGATGGCTGGCATCCAAAATGGCCCCCAGTGATCTTCACCTCCTGCTCTTCACACCTGTGTGTAGTTACCTCTTATGGCATAGTGCTGACCTGTGTAACCAATAGTGTATTGCAAAAATAGTGGTGTGTGAATTCTGAGGATAGGTCATAAAAGATACTAAGCCTCTGTGGTATTTTCTCATAGATTGCTCATGGTTGAAGAAGCCAGCCCTCATGTCATGATGACACTCAAGCAGCTTGGGAAGAGGAACTGAGGCTTCCTTCCAGCATCTGGCACCAGGTTAGTGAACTGTCTTGGAAACCAGTCTTCTGGGTTTAGGTCACCTTCCACATACCTGCTGACATCCTGACTATAGCCTCATAAGAGGTCCTCAGTCAAAACCGCCCAGGTAAGCCAAACCTGAATTTGTGACCCACAGAAATGGTGAAATGATAAATGTTTGTTTTAAGCCACTAAGTTTTAGAGTATAGTTGACTCTTGAACAACATGAGAGTTAGGGATGGCAACTCCTGAGGAAATAAAAAGTCAAATAGCTTTGGACTCCTCCAGAATTTAAATACTAATAATCTGCTGTTGACCAGAAGCCTACTGATGAAATAAAAGGTGGAGTAACATATTTTGTATGTGATATAAATTATATATGTATTCTTAAAATATAGTGAACTTCAGAAAAGAAAATCATGAGAACACAGTGCCCTCCTGTATTTACATTAAAAAAAAAACAAACTGTGTTTAAGTGGACCCGTGCAGTTCAAACCCATGTTTAAGGGTCAACTATAATTTCTCATATGTATTTGATAGCTAATACATATTTCTTTAGGTATTCTCTTCCATATGTGTTTATCTCTTTTTGACTAGAAGAACTGTGAAATTTTTTTGGGGGGGCTGGCTACTCTGAATATGTTTAAGGTGCTTGTAAATATCCGAATGATTCAAGATGGTAATATGGGTAGGAGTGTTATAGGACTACGCTCTGAGTGTTTGATAAATTTGGGGATCTGAAATTAATCTGGGGAGTTGGTTTTCAAAAAGAAGTCACCTATGCTATGAAAGTAATGTGAAGTTCAACATAGATGTAGTCTCTATTCTGTCTTGAGATGGGAGACCGGAGTTCCAGGAATAATTCCCTTCAGATCAGTTCAATTTAGTAAATCCTCTATGTGTGCATAACTCTGTATGCTTATACTTTTACCTATCTAGACTAGTAGATACAATCCTTATCCATAAGAAGACATATTCCACAACAGTATACTTGGTAAGATAAATAGTGAACATGTTAACTTCATTCCTCACAAAGGTCAGGAATCTGCTAAGTGATTCATTAAATGCACATGTAATACTTCATAATGAAACAAGTAGTTTTACTTTTGATTATCTCCATATTTTTCCTGAAGAGATTGCTTGTTATTTATTTTTTTTTAAACCCACCTACGTTTACCATGGCATCAGAGATTCGTGGGCATGAACTCTGTAGGTTCTCTTTACTGTCCAAAGGTCAGATGAACTTGTGGCAGTGTTCTGAGAGCTGTACTTACTTGGCTGTTAGTCTAACAAAAGGGGTAGAAATGGAGTAGAGCTGAGATTATGTAGATGGCGTTTGTGACCCTGAATAGATTCTCAAGTTCTGTTGTAGGCTTTTTGATATGTATCATCAGGGAGGGTATGTTCACTTTTTCTTTGCATTCATCATTATTTGAACATAATCCATTTGTAGAGTACTGTGCAAAGACCTCTGAAGGCTGAAAAGATCAATGGAAAAAGAGTCTTTCCTAAGTAGCTTATAGTCAAATACCATTTTTATAGGCAGTGGTGGTCTGCGTATCACAAGAAAGGTAGAGGAACAGGAGTGCTTATTCATCCTGAATATCTCACAGGATTATGGACTATCCCAAGGCCAGCTAACAGTTCTTTGCAGAGTGCTCTCTGGGAGGAGCTGGGGAAGTGAGAGTGGGTGTCAGTATAGGAATGTTCATTCACAAGCAGCACCTGAGCATATGGAATATTGTGACTGGTGACCAAGATGGCCTTAACATTTCCCTCTACTGGACTTTTTTTTTTAAAACTTCAAGAGTTTTCTTCCTTAATATAGGCCTCTGATCTCCCTTTCCTTAGAGCATTTCCTTTAGAAAACTTGAAATGGTACACTCTTTCTCTGCCTCCTTGAAATGTATGTAAATCTTCTCCCAGACTCTTGCCAATTTTACAACCCAGGAGAAGCCTTTCTTAAGGATTTGGGAACCATCTCTTTGAAATGAAAACAACAAAAACATCCATTATCTCCTAGTCTCTGCAGGAGGGTAAGAGCCTAACTTTGATGGGCACCAGCTAGCAAACTTTGATGGCATAAACACAGAGAGAAACATCTGGAAACTCAAAAATATCCCCGTGTCCTCCACTCATTCCATTAGTGAACCTCCTCTCTAATGTCCCCCAGTACTTTTCTCTAGCTCATCCCATCACTTAAAAATCCTCTTGCCTTTTTTCAGCAGAGCCGAGTTCTCCTCCTGTAATAGTCTGAGTGATGTTGTCTTTACCTTTTAGCTTTGGTGCAGATTTTGCTTTGGCGCTGGAAATCCCTGTTGCCATCTGGCCTTAGCACACCAATGTCCGTGAAGGCAGAATTCAGATGGAATCGTTTAAGTCTACATCTTTGGTGTTAAGAGAAACCCAAATAAAATGCTCAGATAAATATTTAGGTGTAAATTGGGGTAAAAATTTACAGGGATCTGGAAATTGAACGCTGGACATAATTTCAAGTGATAGAGTGATAATTTGGTCAAAAAAAGAAAACACAGGGCGCCTGGGTGGCTCAGTGGGTTAAGCCGCTGCCTTCGGCTCAGGTCATGATCTCAGGGTCTTGGGATCGAGTCCCACATCGGGCTCCCTGCTCAGCAGGGAGCCTGCTTCCTCCTCTCTCTCTCTGCCTGCCTCTCTGCCTATTTGTGATCTCTCTCTGTCAAATAAATAAATAAATAATATTTAAAAAAAAAAAAAAAAAGAAAACACAGGAAGGTATACAGTGAAGAATGAATGTGTCCCTTATTTGTCCTCTCTAGTTTCACTTCTCAGATACAGCCACTTTTAACTGTTTGTTTTTAACTCTTGGTATTATAATGCTAAGATACATTTCCATCAGTGTTGTTAATTTATCAACTCCTGGTATCCTTTGTTAACTATCTCCTGAAAACCAGGGCAATTAATGCATATGAATCCCTGCCTTTTTTCTCCCCAACAAACTCTACTTTTGGGTTTCTTACATATATTACCATATAAAGAAGCTGCTTTTGTAGTTATTCTTTTAAAAATACATAGACCTCTGTTTCTTGATCTGATAAGACTAATGCTTGTCCAACTTAAGCATGCATCAAAATCACTTGAAGGGCTTGTTAAAACACAGATTCCTGGGCACTGTCGCTAGAATATGATTCAGCAGGTGTTGTGACTTCGTTAAACCAACATTGCTGCTTACAGCTCTGGACTGGGCTGTCAGGTGTCATATGGGGAGTCAGCGGTCAACAGAAAACTACAAATGAATTGACTTATTACTTATAAGTCCTGTGGGAAACACATGGCATATGCGAAGGGACCATGAAAAGGGTCAAGGCAGGATGCAGGCAGAGAGAGAGGTAGGTAGAACTGGACATGGGCCACAGGACTTTATTAGGATCTAAGGGTGGAGTGCTTTGAAATGTCTGGGCTAAAGCAAGATTGGTCAGTTGAAACAAACAAAAAAAAAAGCAGTGTTTTGCTAAGCTTCATGGGAGGGGGTTAGGGGTGCCCAAAGGGAAGGCCCTGGAATGAAGTGAAGAGTGCTTAACACAATGGTGGCTAGAGGAGTCCTGTCAGGAATGTATTTATTCATGACTCTGGGGACTGTTACCTAGAGCATGCACCCAGGGAGCCCTAGTGTAAGTTCAAGGCCCCTGTAGGCCACAGAAGTTGAGTGCCAAAGCAGCACTATCATGGAGCAGCTTAGCTAAACTCTTAACAGGAGGTCTATGGTGAGACCTGAGAATTTGCTTTTCTAGTAAGTTCCTAGGTGATGCTAATTTTGCTTGTTCCAGGGTGCACACTTAGAGAACTACCCCTTCAGATAGTATTTATTAGATGAAGAAATTTGTGAATCTACCCTTCTCTTTATTCTTTATTGCTTTCACCTCAACTTCTGTCAACTGTACCATTACTTTTATGTTGTTAATATTTTAAAAATCTTGTTATTTCTGGTTATTATGATTATGCTTTCTGTCCTTTGCTTGCAGTTAAATTTGGAAAACTGATAAAGTTATGTGGTGATCTGTGATCCGTGGAGAAGAAAACGTATGCCTATGTATCGGGACCAAAATCATTAACATTGTGAGAATCTTTCTCCTACCTTCGCCTTCAAATGCTTGTTCCAGCTTTGCCCACTGAGCATCCTTTCTTCCACTACTCTCTGAGAATATTCCAGGGTTGCTCTACCTGGTTTCAGGGCTTTGTAATACAGAAACTAGAGGAGAGAAGATCAAAGGGTGTGTTAAGGCTGGGGAGGAGTTTTGGAGGGAGTTTAGAGAGAAGGAATAGAAAGAATGTCCTGTGTAAGGGAATTGGATGGGAGAGTTCATAGGAATTTGAAGTATTCTTGTCTGTGTAAGCCTTTAATGGTGTAAGAAATGCAAAGACAGGTTCTGACCATGGCTTTTTTCTTTTCTTTTTAAGGTCTATATTTCTGTCTTTATCTTTTGTTCATTGAAAAGTCAAATGATTTTATTCTCTTATTTTTAAGTTCTCGACCTTTAATAAACACAATTTATATAATGAAATTTAGCTTCTTTGTAAAAGCACTCCTCACAAAGAATTCTGAATTCCTTTTCTTCTACTTTATCCTAAGAAAGTTTTTTAAATTCATAGAAATATTTTTTTCTCAGATATCACAGTTATGAAAACATAAAACAGGAAATTTTAACCATAATATATTGGTGACTGTGAAATTATCTTTGTAGTCTCAGGACTCTTGTGTACTCCTTAAAATTATTAAGGATCCTAAAGAACTTTTTTTTTTTTTTTAAGATTTTATTTGTTTATTTGACAGACAAAAATCACAAGTAGGCAAAGAGGCAGGTGCGGGGTGGGGGGTGGGGAGAAGCAGGCTCCCTGCTGAGCAGAGAGCCTAATGCAGGGCTTGATCCCAGCACCCTGGGATTATGACCTGAGCTGAAGGCAGAGGCCATAACCTGCTGAGCCTCCCTGGTACCCCAGAACTTCTGTTTATATGAGTTTCATCTATCAGTATTTACCATATTAAAAATTACAAGTGAGAAAATTTAAAAATATTTATATATTAATTTAAAAATAGCTATACTGAAACTATTATTAATATAAATGCACTTTTAAAAGTTAACTATTTTTTCCAGAATAAAAAACAGCTATTAGAATAGCATTGTTCTACAATTGTATAAATTGCTTTAGTGTCCAGCTTAATAGAAGACAGCTGTATTCTCATATCTGCCTTTGCATCAGTCTGCTGCCCTATGTGGTGTTGGTGGAAATCTATGAAGAAAATCTGTTTTCACACATGTAACTGGAAAAGAGCGGGATATTTAATAGCTTTTTAGATAATTGTGAATATTCCTTTTTTAATGCTACACTGAAACTTCCTAAATGGCAGTTTCTTAAAGGTTAGTTGCAATGTAGAATGTGAAACTATATCATATTAGTTTCCTACTGCTGCTGCAGCAAATTACTGTAAACGGAGTGATCGATAACAGAAATTTATTACCTGGAGACCAGAAGTCTGAAATTGGGGTGCTAGCTGGGTTGTACTTCTCTAGAGGCTCAAGGAGAGATTCTGTTCCGTGCCTTTTAGATATTCTGTTGGCTATTGGCATTCCTTGATTAGTGACCTCATCATTCCAGTCTCTGCCTCTGGGTCACATTTGCCTTTGCCCAATTCTTTTTTTTTAAGATTTTATTTATTATTTATTGGACAGACAGAGATCACACGTAGGCAGAGAGGCAGGCAGAGAAAGAGAGAGGAGGAAGCAGGCTCCCTGCTGAGCAGAGAGCCCAGTGCGGGACTCGATCCCAGGACCCTGAGACCACGACCTGAGCTGAAGGCAGAGGCCTCAACCCACTGAGCCACCTAGGGGCCCTGCCTTTGCCTAATTCTTAAGACTGTCTTCATTGGATTTAGGGCCCACCCACATAATGCAGGATAAGCTTCCCTCAAAATCCTTATTATAACTATATCTTTGAGGGGTGCATGGGTAGCTCAGTTGTTAGATGTCCGCCTTCGGCTCAGGTCATGATCTGAGGACCTGGGATTGAGCCCTGCATCTGGCTCCCTGTTTCGCAGGAAGTCTGCTCCTCTCCCACTCCCCCTGCTTGTGTTCCCTCTCTTACTGTGTCTCTCTCTGTCAAATAAATAAAATCTTTAAAATAATAATAATAATTATTATTATTATTATATCTTTGACATGTAATTCACTCTTTTATCATATAAGGTCCAGGTTCTGGAGATAAAGACAAGGACCTTTTGGGGGGCCACCATTCAGCCAATGAGACATGTCAATAACTTTGTCCTACTCTATTTCATTAAGATTTATTGTTTTATCTTACTATCTGAATGGTCTTTTATCACACATGATACTATTACATCATACATTGGTCATTTGGCATATACTCATTTACCAAATTATGAGGATTTTCCAAACATTGATAAATTTTATTATATAGTATAAAAAAATCCACTTACTAATATCACCATAAAACTTATCAGTAAATTCTTGAAGATTGAGAACATGCATGGTGGCAGATAGTTTTCCTAAAATTATCGTTTTCACTTGAAAGTTCCAGTTTTATCATTGGCAGCAATCTAGTCAGTTTTCTTTTTTCTTTTAAGGTGACAGCCTCACTTTGTTCCTTGTTAAGAAATGTTCTACCAAATATCCCTAATATGAATAACTATCATTTATTTGTCTATCATTCTTACAAGTAAAAATAGTGTTCTGCAGAAAACTAGCTAGTTCAGCTCACAAGTCAAACAGTTGCATGGGTGCTTTTCCCAAAGGCAACCATCCTACTTCAGTATGCAGAAAAGTACTTTCTGTATAATTCTTCCTTGTCAAACAGAGTATTTAAAAGAGACGTACCAAAGAATTGAGACTTAATAATATTAATGATTTCTACTGCTTCAATGATATTTTTAAGTGAAATTGGATTTTTCCCCTTATTTTTCTTTTATTTTTTTGGAACTTTGAGTGTGTGGGAGTGGAAAATATGAATACTAGTACAGCTTGGTACCACTTGATTCATGTGGAAGAGTCAGCAAGAGTCTTGAACCACCAGTGCAAATGTCAACGTAGTGAAGGAAGACAAATAACATACTAAAAGTGATTAAAATAGTTTAGACCTTGCATTCCCCTAAAAGGTCTTGGGAACCCTTGAGGACTTCTGTGTTGAGGTATTCGAAAATACCCTTGCATCTAGAGTCTAGCTCTTTCAGATTTAAGGTTTGTGATGCCTGCCTCTTTCATACAGAATTATACTCTGTATCACCAGCAGCATCAATGATGGAGCATTTCTTTAAAGAATGCTCCGCTGTATACTCTGCAGTTTCCTTCCAAGTTTGATAGCCATTCAGTATGTTTTGATGTTGAACTTTTCATGCTATTTCCAGAAAGTGTCAACAGAAGGATTTCAGACAAATAAGCAGGATGCACATTACTTAAATATTTCCAAAGTTGTTTATGACTGAATAGTAAGGGATTGCATTTGTCTAGTCATGCCCCTAGGACTGAAAACTGAGGTCATGTTTTGCTAGCAATGATTAAGATCCTTGTGATAGTGAATTGTGTATGCATGTATATGGTATAGCTCCCCTTTTGTTCTAGCTGCTTTTGTGCCTTTCAGAAGTATGTTACGGCTTTCCTCCTGTAACATTTGAACATTTGAAGCTTGAAAACAAATACGATTATAATGGTTTTGTATTGTGTGTTTACATACTACGTTTCTTCAGAGAAAGACTTAACATCATATAGATACTAATATTTTCTAAATTAATAAACTTAATGCAGTCTCAGTGGAATTACCAGAATTATCATATAGTTTTCTCTCTCTGGGTGTTAACATGTTGACTATTACTTTCATTTGAAAAAGCAAATAAGCAAGTACAGCCATTAATGTCCTGATAAGAAGAATAATGGTTTGTGGGGTGAACTAGCTCTGTCAGGTACTAAAACATATAAAGATTAAAGTAGTATATTATTGAAAGCTAAAGAGATTCAGACCAAGCGAAGAGAGTAAGAAAATCTATGTATACATCCTAATCCTTGTGAAAATTTTTTGTAAGTTTCAGTTTACCAAGTCAGTGCAGAGGGAAAAGATGTTTTTAAATAAGGGATGTTGGGATAACTGACTAGACATAAAGGAAAAGATAAAATTCAATTCATTCTCACACTGTATGTCAAAAGATAAATTTCAAATGGACCAGAAATGCAAATTTAAAGAACAAAATGTACAAATGTACTAGAAGGAAATCTGAATATATTACTCTGTAAATGGGGAGTAGAGAGAACTTTATTGCTTCTGTATTTAATTATAGTTCTAGGAAAAACTGCTATAGTTGATCACTTTTAAAAATGGAATGGCAAAAGAATTATAAACAAAATCAAAGATAAATGATTAACTAGAAACAGTTTCAGAAATAAAGTTACTATGACAGTTTTTTTGTAAAAATAGAAAAGGAAAAACATTATAACTTTAGAGGAAAATGAGCAGTTCATTGAAAGATAGGGGCAGGACCACAGGGGAAGGGAGGAAGACTGAATGGGAAGAAATCAGAGAGGGAGACAAACCATGGGAGATGCTGGACTCTGGGAAGCAAACTGAGTGTTATAGAAGGGAGGGGGGTGAGAGCATGGGGTAGTGAGGTAATGGGTATTAAGGAGGGCACGTGTTGTGATGAGCAATTGGTGTTATATGCAAATAATGAATCATTGAACACTATATCAAAAAGTAATGATGTACTATATGTTGGTTAACTGAACATAATATAATAATAATAAAAAAAGAGATAGGCAAATGACTCAAACATGAAAGAGTCTCAACTTTGTACCCAATAAGTAAAAGGCAAGTTGAAACTACAATGAAATTCCATTTCTATTAGATTGGCAAAAATTCCAGTTTGGCAGTCTACTCTTGGATCAAGCCTGTAGGGAAACAGGTGCTCTCATATATTGCTAGTGGGACTACAAAATGACAACTATTACGAAGAGAAAGTTTGCGATATGTAGTAAGATTATGGATGACGTTAATTTTTGACTTGGCAAGTCCTCTGAAGTTTGTCTCACAGTTACTCAGGCAAAAATGCAAAAAGGATATTTGCATAGAACTGTCTATTTTTCCAGTCCCCTTTGATAGGATATTTGAGTTTGAGACTATAAAAAACTACTACATCCACAAAATGAAGTTTTATTTTTTTTTCACAGGATGAAGTTTTAAATAAAAGTTTTATAAAATGAGGAACGTTTCTAAATACTACTATGGAGTAAAATAATATGTCAGAAAAAACTGTATAGTGTATTAGCACTTATAGTTAAGTAAATATATTTAGATTCATAAATATACATATGCATATAAGCCTATATATGATATGTACATCTATGCACATACATATGCATAATATGAATATATAATGTGTAAACATGTATGTACATTATAGAAAATGTATAAATATATGCATAGATATATATTTATATATTTTTCCTTATATTAGAAGGATGGATGAATAAATCAGAACATTTGTCAAAGATGAACAATATGTGGAGGCAAATAAATAGAAGATGAACTGCTTGAACCACATTTTATAGGTTTGACTTTGAATCCATTTAAATGTGTTTACTTTTACATAAGCTTAGAAAATTAATAAAGATAAACACAAAAGCAGTAGATAAACTGAAAACAGAATAAACGAATAAACCTAACTAACTTTGACTCACTGTAATAGTATAAATCATATGGAGAAGAATTAGAAGTGATTTAAAATTCTGGTAAATTTACAGACACAGGATTATATTCTAAGGAACAAATTATATAAGAATTATTACTTTTTTAATGAATTGTGCTATTTATTATAATATTAGAATTGTTATATTAGCAGAATAAAAGAACTAAGGGGTATATTAATATCATAAGGATGTCAAAATTTTCAGATTGAGGGAAAAGTAGAATAATTTAAATTTGACTAGGAATTACTGGTATGAGTTCACACTTTTTGCTGTATTTTATCTTTTAAGAAATGCATATTTCCAAAAATAAAAAAGAAAAGGAATTGCGTATTTCTTTGCTTCATCTACTGAAAGACCTAGAAATTTTAACTAACTCTCTAGCAATAAGCACTCATATTACTTAGATTACCATCTCTAAATACCGTTCTCTGTCCTTTTAGGAACCAAAATATCTTGGAGAAATGAGAAATTTGAGTTTAAAGAAAGAAACCTAGCAAAGACTGGTGTTCCTGTTTTATTCTCCTTAGGATAAACTGTTTTTTTGATTGTGTTGCTTTATATTTTTCTTCCATTTCAGAAACTCCTCTGGATTTAGCTCTTTGAATAGTGCCCCTTCACCATTCTTAGCTTTTATAATTCCAGCAGACAAACATTTGATTTCCTCATTCTGTCCTCCATGTTTCCCATATTTGTTTTACATGTCTTATCTCTTGATCTCTCCGTGGTTTCATTCTAGATAAATTATTCATATGTGTCTTCTAGCACACTAATTGTCTTTTCTACTCTATCTTCCCTGCTATTTTAAACATGCTTTGAATTATTTATTTTAAATTGACTTTCTGTAATTTGTGTTTTTTTTAATTTCGTTGTATTCATTTCTGTTAGTTTCTTGATTTTATGCTGATCTTTGCCATTGCCCAGTTAGTTCATGTAAATGTTTCATTCATGGTTCTTCTAAATGTTGGGACTGACAATTTCAAAATCTGTAAGGCTTGCAGGTATTGCTTTTTTACTTGATCTGTTATTTTTTTGTTTTTGCTAGATTTAATTAAAAGTGGTTTACTTCCTTACATGTGTGTGACAGTCTTTGTAAAGTTATGTTTTTTATTTCTGGAAATTTTGCAAGACGACTATATGCAGTCTTTTGCTTCTTAAGGGTTTGTATTCAGAGCAAATGGTTAAGACTCTGCTTCTTTCCCAAGGGTCAGTATTCCTAAAACTATGTTGCTAGAAGACTTGGCCTCAGGTTCTGAGCTGCTTCCTGCTGCTGTACATCTAGGCCAACTGCCTCTTCTTTACTTCCTTCCTCTCTGATTCTAAAGTACTGACCCCACTTTTCTCTCATTGCCCTCTGGGGTGTAGCTGCTCCAGTTCCCACCTACCAAAGCCTTGGCTTTAGAATTTTAAGACAGTAGAACGCTTGAGTTTTGATCTCTTCTTCATCCCTTGCATACTATTGTTAGTATTCACTCTTTTCTTCAGCTCCACAAATGTAACACTCTAATTATAATTATTAATTTATCTAGACATTTTAACTTTTTTTTCCTCATTTTTTTTCTTGTGTCTGTTCTGACTGGAAGAATGACTAACTTAGGGTCTGCAAAATACTTAAAAATTTTTTTTGAAACTTCTTGGGGTTCTCACGGTGGTTATTGTCACTTAAAAGATTAGTGGAAATTTCTCTAGTCTATTTTAGTAAATAAGCATGGTAAAATATTGTAGTGGGTGTGCAAGGGACAGAAAAATTGTGTGCTCAGTAGAGTATTTTGCTTTGTGCCAGGAGTCTCTCCCATAGACTTAATTGCAATGAGGAAATCCTGGCCAGTAGCTTGAGCCAGCAATTTACAGATTATTAGACAAGAAGATTTATTGAACTAAATAATAAAAAGGAAAAGCCATTTTATAATGTGTGATAGAGTAGTCTAACCAAAAATTGTTGTCTCCTCTGGTCTACACATAAATCAGTGCCTTATCATTGCTGTGCAATCATGCCTAACATTTTTTTACCCTGGAATTATAAGTAAAATCTTTGTAGTACAGGCCTCAGAATACGTTTTTTATGTCACATCTAATAAGCATTTTTAAAATGCCATTTCCCCTGTTCACTTTCTGACTTTCTCCATTAGAAACTCCCAGTCTAGTAACTCATTCTTTCCATGGATCCTAAGTAGCCCTGTGCAGGTGGCTGACACTCCAGTGAGACACATTACTTTGTATGGAGAAAATAGGAAATTCAAAATAAATACTTCAGCCTTAATGTTACTAGAGTTTTTGTATAATGTTATTATAGTGGTTAGTATTACTAAGGACAGATATGAGCTATTTGAGGCTGGTTTGGTTTTGCTATTCTCAATTTGACCCTTAAGGGGTGAATGTTTTTCTCTTGCTCATAGTTCCTTTCTTCATTTTCTTCTCAGTCCTTCATTTCTACTGCTCCCCCAGCTTTATTTCAGAAATTATTGTTGACAAGAAGAGATGTGTACAACAGGAATTACCTGTCGGGGTCAGATTGCATCAGCATTGTCTTGGATGTTGTTTTGTATCCACTTTAAACATCGCTTTGTAATTGTAAAAAGAGTGGAAATGGGAGAAAGCTAATATCCAGGACTCTCATATCTTGTTTTTTTTTTCAGGCATGGAAGAAAAATCCTGTGTTTGGGAGATTTCAAAAGGATGTGGTTTTTGAGAAAGAAAATCATTTTCCTGTTTATAAGGAAATTATAAGTAAAGCAATTAATTTAAAAGTGAAA
This sequence comes from Neogale vison, assembly GCF_020171115.1. Classification (NCBI taxonomy): domain Eukaryota; kingdom Metazoa; phylum Chordata; class Mammalia; order Carnivora; family Mustelidae; genus Neogale; species Neogale vison. The sequence goes on along the minus strand of NC_058094.1, from coordinate 157,562,372 downwards.
GCAAATAGGTCATATTTATGCCCCAAGTTTTGGAGTATTTCATACAAAAAAAGCTTTAATAAAGTAGAGAAGATAAAGTGTTAAGAGGTATATTCATTTTGGAGGCACAATAAATCCCCATTTCCCCATCACTGAGGCTAAGAAATAGGCCATTATTACTACCTTAAAAGACTACCCACTCTGCCTCATGATTCTCCTAGTTTCCACGCCCCTTCTAGGTTCCAAGAAGGCACCAGTATTCTGAATTATGATTTCTGTTTCTAAAATTGTAAATTCTCACTTTTCTAATTTTATAAAATTTTTTGTCTCTGATCAATATATCATTTTGCCTTTTAAAAAAGTCACAAAAATAAAAAATCACATAAATGGAATCATATTGTATGTATCTTCTTTTTTGTTAATGTGGTAATCTATTTTTACTATGCTATAAGTATTCCATTGTGTTGATCTGTATATACATGTGAGTATACATAAATATATTTTCATGTATGTATTCATGATGAATGGGTTATTTATCCACTCTGCTAGTAATAAATTTCTGTAGCATTTTTTAAAAAGATTTTTATTTATTTATTTGACAGACAGAGATCACAAATAGGCAGAGAGGCAGGCAGAGAGAGAGGAGGAAACAGGCTCCCCGCTGAGCAGAGAGCCTGATGTGGGGCTTGATCCCAGGACCCTGGGATCATGACCCGAGCTGAAGGCAGAGGCTTTAACCCACTGAGCCACCCAGGCGCCCCATGCTTTTTTTTTTTTTTGTTATTGATGCTGCTGGGGATAATAACAACAGCTTAAGCTATAATACTATAGCCGGGCATTGTTGCAAGAACTTTATATATCAACTCCTTTAAATATCAGTAGAAGCCTATGAGCTAGGCACTATTATTATCAACTTACAGATGAGGAGACTGGAGCATCAAAGTGCCGATTAATTAACTAGGTTACAACAAAGATGAAATTTCAATGTTAAGAGCCTAGCGGCATAGTCCATGCTCAGAAACACTGCTTTGTTGCTTGATTTTTGCCATGCTTTTGAAACATATCTTCAAGGATGTTTCTCTACTTGACACACAGACATGGACATGGATAAGTAGGGTTTGCACATGATCTGCTTTATTTGGTAATGCCGAACTTTCCCCTAGCGCAGTTCTAATTTCCCTCCTCCTAGCACTGGATGAGAATTTTCGTGAAGGTACAACCTTGCCAATACTTGGTATCATCTGACTTCTTAAGTTTTACAAATCTTGAGGGTATGAATATTTGAAAGTGATTTTCATTTTCATTTCTTATTAGTGAAGCTGAATATTTTTTATATAGGGATTTTGTGTTCCCTGTGAAAAGTCCTTTATGTTTTGTTAATTTTTTCCTATTTGAATTTTTGTCTTTTTCCTTAATGATTGATAGGGTATTTATAGTTTTTGTGGTTTAGGTATGTTGATAATATCTTCACCTAGTTTGTGACTTGTTTAACTTTGATGAACAAGAATTCTTAATTTTACTATAGTAAAATTTATAATTGCCTTTAGGATATGTACTTTTTGTATCGCAGAGTAAAGAATGTTTTTCTTTGTATTCTAATTTTTAAATTTTCCTCTCAATTGTTTTTAAACTGTATTTTTTCTTTGTGATGATCTGCTTTGTTTTTTTCTGTATGAAAACCAGTTGCCCTTGTACCATGTTTGAAGAATCCATCTTATTTTGTGGATGAGTAATATTCCTTTACAAACACACTCCATTCATAAGTCAGTGGACATTTGGGCTCTTTCCATAATTTGACTATTGTTGATAATGCTGCTACGAATTAGTATTTCTGTATCCTCTGGGTAAATACCCAATACTGCAGTTGTTGGATAGTACAGTAGTTCTGTGCTTATCTTTTGGAGGAATCTCCATACTGTTTTCCAGAGTAGCTGCACCAGTTTGCATTCTTACCAACAGCACTATAAGAGAGTTCCTCTTTCTCCACATCCTTGCCAACACCTGTTGTTTCCTGTGTTGTTAATTTCAGCCTTTCTGATTGGTTTGAGGGCATATTCCACTGTAGTTTTTGTTTGCATTTCCCTGATGAAGAGTGATGTTGATGTTGAATATCTTTTCATATGTCTGTTGGCAATCTGAATGTCTTTTTTTTTTTTAAAGATTTTATTTATTTATTTGACAGAGAGAGATCACAAGTAGGCAGAGAGGCTGGCAGAGAGAGAGGAGGAAGCAGGCTCCCCACTGAGCAGAGAGCCTGATGCAGGACTTGATCCCAAGACCCTGAGATCATGACCTGAACCGAAGGCAGAGGCTTAACCCACTGAGCCACCCAGGTGCCTGCCCTGGATGCCTTCTTGAAAGAAATGTCTATTCATGTCTTCTGCCCATTTTTTAACTGGATATTTGTTTTTTGGGTGTTGAGTTTGATAAGTTCTTTATAGATTTTGGATACTAACCCTTTATCAGATATGCCATTTGCAAATACCTTCTCCCATTTAGTAGTTTGCCTTTTAATCTTGTGGGTTGTTTCCTTCTTGATGAAGTTCCAATGGTTCATTTTTGCTTTTGTTTCCTGTCTCAGGAGACATATCTAGTAAGAAGTTGGTATTACCAATGTCAAAGAGGTTACTATCTGTTCTCTAGGATTTTGGTGGTTTCTTGTTTCACATTTAGGCCTTTCATCCATTTTGAATTTATTTTTCTGTATGGTGTAAGAAAGTGGTCCATTTTGATTCTTCTACATAATACTGTTCAGTTTTCCCAGTACCGTTTGTTGAAGAGATTGTCTTTTTCCCTTTGGATATTCTTCCCTATTTTGTTAAAGATTAATTAACCATATAGTTGTCAGTTTATTTGTTTCTGGGTTTTCTCTTCTGTTCCACTAATATGTATGTCTATATCTGTGCCAGTACCATACTGTCTTGATGAGTACAGTTTTGTAATAGAGCTTGAAGTCCAGAATTGTGATGTTTCTAGCTTTGACCCTCTTCCTCAAGACTGCTTTGGCTATTCAGGGTCCTTTGTGGTTCCATGCAGATTTTAGGGTGGGTTGTTTTAGCTCTGTGGAAAACTGGTGATATCTGGATAGAGACAGCATTAAATGTATAGATTGCTTTGGGTAGTATAGACATTTTAACAATATTTGTTCTTCTGATCCATGAGCATGGAATGTTTTTTCATTTCTTTGTGTCATCTTCAATTTTTTCCATCAGTGTTTTATAGTTTTCAGAGTAAAGATCTTTTACTTCTGGTTAGGTTTATTCTTAGGTATCTTACAGTGTTTGGTGCACTTGTAAATGGGATTGGTTCCTTGATTTCTCTTTCCTTTGCTTCATTATTGGTATATAGAAATGCAACAGATTTCTGTACATTGATTTGTATCCTGCAACTTATTCATGTGTTACTTCTAGCAATTTATTGGTGAAATCTTTCAGGTTTTCTGTGTAGAATATCATGTCATCTGCAAATAGTGAAAATTTGACTTCTTCCTTGCCAGTTTTACTTGTTTTGTTGTCTGATTGCTGCGGGTAGGCCTTCCAGTACTATGTTAAATAACAGTGGTGGGAGTGGACATCCTGTTTGGTTCCTGACTACATAGGAAAATCTCTTCAGTTTTTCCCCATTGAGGATGATTTGAGCTGTGGATTTTTTGTATATGACCTTTATTATGTTGAGGTATGTTCCCTCTAAACTTACTTTGTTGAAGGTTTTTTATCATGAATGGATGTTGTACTCTGTCAAAGCCTTTTTCTGCATCTGTGGGAAGGATCATACGGTTCTTATCTTTTCTTTTAATAATGTGGTGTATCTCATCGATTGATGTATGAATGTTGAACCACTCTTGCAACCTGGGAATAAATCCTACTTGATTGTGGTGAATGATTCTTTAATGTACAGTTGAATTTAATTTGCTAGCATTTTAGTGAGGATTTTTGTATCTATGTTCATCAGGGATATTGGCCTGATGTTCCCTTTTTTAGTGGAATCTTTATCTGGATTCAGTATCAGGGTAATACTGGCCTCATATGATGAATTTGGGAATTTCCTTCCATTTGTATGTTTTGGAAAAGTTTGAGAAGAATAGGTATTAACTTTTCTTTAAATGTTTGGTAGAATTTACCTGTGGAGCCATCTGGACCTGGACTTCAGTGTGTGTGTTGGGAGATTTTGATTGCTGATTGAATTTCTTTGATGGTTACCAGACTGTTCGAGTTTTCTATTTCTTCTGCTTTCCATAAAAAAAAACGAACAAGCAAAAAACAAAAAAACCCCTCATTCTTGCTTGAAATAATGATGTGGGTGGAGCTAGAGAGTATTATGCTAAGTAAAATAAGTCAGAGAAAGCTAAATACCATATGGTTTCAGTCATATGGGTAATTTAAGGAGCAAAACAAACTAACAAAGGGGATAAAGAGAGGAAAACGAAGTAATAGACTTAATTATAGAGAACAAAATTACCGTTACCATAGGGGAGGTAGGAGGGTGGAAAGAATGGGTTAAATAGGTGATGGGGATTAAGGAGAGTGCTTGTGATGAACACTGGGTGGTGGTGTATGTAAGTGATGAATAACTAAATTCAGCACCTCAAACTAATGTTATATGAGAACTAATTGGAGTTTAAATAACAATTTGAAAAAAAGAAGAATCCCTTTCTCACTAAACAGAAGCTTTTGTTCTGTTACTAAGAATCACATGTGTTTATGTGATTGTGTGTGCATACATAGGATGTATGTTCCTGGATTCAAGGCCTATCTTTCCCTTCAATATTTTCTTTATTTTCATTATGAAAATTAATAATTTTCCTTTTCTGTTTTTGTCTTATTTCTAGGTATTTTGTATATTTTTGTGCTATATAGAAAAATGGTATTTAAAACTATTTTCCATTGATACATAGAAATAAAACCATTGATGATTGTATTTAAAAATATTTGTTTTGATTTCTAGCAACATTGTTATATTCTTACTAACAAGTGCCTATAGATTGTTGTTTTTTAAGTAGTAATTATATTTTCTGAGAATAATGACTTGTTTTCTAATTGTGATCACTTTTTTCCTTTTTACTCTTATTCTAATGGTCAGAACTTCCAATACAATATTGAATAGAAGTATTGTAGTAGCCATTCTTATGTCATTTCTGAATATAAAGAAAATGATTTCATATTATCAGTAAATATGACATTTACTAAGGATTTCCCTAATCCTTTAGTCAGATTAAAAACAATGTCCACTTTGTTTTCATTTTGGAGTTTATCATTAGTGGCTATTGAATTTTATGGACTGATTTTTCTGTATTTACTGAAATTGTCATATCATTTTTCTTTTCAGTCTGTAAATGTAAGTTACATTGATTGATTTTATAATAATATACTTACTGGTCATTCTTAATATTTATATATTCTTCCCTCCAGAATAGTTCATATAGGGCGACCATATAAAATGTAAGGCACTCAGTTAAATTTGAGTTTTATGTAAGTAATGTATAAAAATGATTTTTATTTGCTAAGTTTGGCATGTCTAAATTCATGAACATAAGAAGACATTAACTCCTAATTTTTTAAGATTTTTTTAATTTATTATTCGACAGACAAAGATCACAAGTAGGCAGAGAGAGGAGGAAGCAGGCTCCCTGCGGAGCAGAGAGCCCGATGCGGGGCTGGATCCCAGGACCCTGAGATCATGACCTGAGCCGAAAGCAGAGGCTTTAACCCACTGAGCCACCCAGGCGCCCCACTCCTAATTCTCTTAACTATATAAAGCTTAGTTTATTTGGAGCCTATTCCTACTCACCTGCACATGGGACATTCTTATTTTATATTCAGTGTTTAGATTTACTCACATATTTACCAGGATTGTTTTCCATCATTCTTTATCTTTTTTCTCTGTCTAGGATCATTATCTTTCTGAAGTATAGCTTAAAAAAATTGAGTTATTTGTGGCAGCTCTCTTGGTCTGAAAATATCTTTTTATCTATTCTCATTTTTTGGGTGATATTTTTGCTAAGTATAAAATTTAGGTTGATAGTTATTTTATCTCAGCACACAGAGATAACTGTCATGACATCTGGGTTTTTTTGTTTTGTTTTGTTTTTTCTTTTTTCCTGTTGAAAGGTCAGCTACTGAGATAATTGCTTTCCCTCTGTAAGTGATTTTTTTCTCCTTAACCTTTTTTTCCTTTTTTGACTGCTTAATTGTTTTTCTATTATGTGTTTTTTGCTATAAGGTCTATTCCAGTTCACAGTTTGTATCTGCAACTAAATTTATATATTAACTTCTTTGTTTTAGTTAGTATAGCATTTATTTTTTGGAGCTTTATTTGGTTCCTTTCCAAATCTGCATGTCCTTGCTTACAGTTTCTTGACACTGGTCAAATTATCAAATTTTCATTTCTTTAAACATGTAAAATACAGTTATTTTTAGTCTGTTTCTTTTTAAAAACCATTTTATTGAGGTATAGTTGAACTACAAAAAGCATACATATTTAATATACACAACTTTAGAGATCACGTATACATCTGTGAAATCTTTGGAATAATCTATGCCATAAACATATGCATCACCTTCAAAGTTTCCTCCTGCCCTATTTGTTGATTCATTATTATTTAGTGAGAGAAGGTAAGAGAGGGGACAGAGAGAATCTCAAGTAGGCTCTATGCCTACTGCAGAGCCCAGTATGGATCCCTGTCCCACAATCCTAAGATCACTAGCTGAACTGAAATCAAGAGTCAGACAATTAGGACCACTTGGGTGGCTCAGTCAGTTGAATGTCTGACTCTTGGTTTTGGCTTGGGTCATGATGATACAGGTGTGGAATCAAGCCCCAAGTCAGGCTCCATGCTCAGTGTGAGAAGTTGGCTTTAGATTCTCTCTCTTTGCCCCTCCACCTGCTTGCATGCATGTTCTCTTTCTCTCTCAAATAAATAAAATCTTGGAAAAAAAAAAGTCAGAAACTTAACTAACTGAACTACCCAGTTGCCCTGACTTATTATTTTTTGATAACACTTAACATGATACCTATTTTGAGCAAATTTTTACACTTGATCTTAGCCAAAAGGCCGAGAAGCAATTTGAGCAAATTTTTAAAGTATACAACATGATATTATGAACTATAGGCACTATAGTTATCTTTCTTTCATATCTGAAACTTTTTAACATTTGACTAATACTTTTCTGTTTTCCTTTTCCCCAAGCCCATGAACACTGCCATTTTATTCTTTACTTCCATACATTTGACTATGTTAGATTCATCATATAAGTAGTGTTTATATTTGACCTGCATAGTATTTGACTTGTATCTGGTTTATTTCACTTACCATAATGTCCTACAGGTTTATCTATGTTGTCACATATAGTAGGATTTCCTTCTTACAACTGAAAAATATTCTATTGCAGGTACATATCACATTAAAAATCCTCTTCATCTATAGATATTTAGGTTGCCTCCATGTCTTGCCTATTAGGAATAATGCTACAGTAAACCTGGGAGTGCAAATAGCTCTTTGAGATCCTGATTCTTTCCTTTGGATATATACCCAGAAATGGGTTGCTAGATCATATGGTAGTTCTCATTTTTTGAGGAACTTCTATACTGTTTTCCATAGTGACTGCATCACTATCAGTGTAAAAGTGTTTTCTCTGTATCCGTACTGATACTAGTTATCTTTTGCTACTTGATAATAGCCATCTTAATTGCTATGAGGTAATAGCTCATTATGGTTTTGATTTGCATTTCTTTGATGATTAGTGATATTCAGTACCTTTCATATACCAGTTGGCAATTTATATGTTATCCTTGGAGACATATCTATTCATTTTCTATGCCAATCTTCAAAAAAGATTGGTTTTTTGTTTGTTTGTTTGTTTTGATATGAGTTGTTGAAGGTCTCTGTATACTTTGGAAATTACCCCTTATAAGATGAATGGTTTGTCAATATTTTCTCCCACTCTGTAGTTTGCTTTTTGGTTGGGTTGATTGTTTGCTTTGCAGAAGTTTTTTAGTTTGATGTAGTCCCATATGTCTATTTTTCTTTTGTTGCTTTTACTTTTGATATCATATCGAAGAAACCATTGCTACCATCAATGTTCAGAAAATTTTCCTTGAGGGGGGAGGAGTCAAGATGGCGGAGAAGTAGCAGGCTGAGACTACCTCAGCTAGCAGGAGATCAGCTAGAGAGCTTATCTAAAGATTGCAAACACCTGCAAATCCATCGGCAGATCGAAGAGAAGAAGAACAGCAATTCTAGAAAATTTTCCTTATGTTTTCTTCTAGGATTTTATGCTTTCTGGTCTTATATTTAATTATTATTTTTTATAAAATATTTCCTTATTTGAGAGAGTGAGTGAGTGCAAGGCAGGGAGGGGCAGAGGGATAGAGCCTAACCCAGGGCTTCATCTTAGGATCCATGAGATCATGACCTGAGTCAAAATCATGAGTCAGGTGATTAACCTACAGAGCCACACAGGCACCCCACTAGTCTTACATTTAAATCTTTAATTCATTTTGTATAAATTTTGTATAATGTGAGATCAGGGTCAAATTTTACTCTTTTGCATGTAGGTACATGGGGTTTTCTCAGCACTGTTATTAAAGTTGTTATCTTTTTCCCATTGTGTATACTCGGGATCTTTGTGAAAGACCAGTTGACTATATGTGTGTATGTTGGTTTCTGGGTGTTTTGTTCTCTTGATTTGTATGTCCGTTTTTATGCTGGCACCATACTATTGTGAATACCATAGTTTTGTAACTTATTTTGAAATCAGGAAATAGACATCTAGTTTTGTTCTTTTTGTTCAAAATTCTTTGGCTCTTTTAGGGTTTTTTGTCGTTCCCTATGAATTTTTCTTCAGTTTTATTAAAGTATGTATAATTAACAAATTATGTATATTTAGTGTCTATAACTTGACATTTTGATATTGCATAGAGGATATAATGATTTATCTTTTTTCTTGATAAGCTCCTTCAATAGAAAATCAACCAACAGATTATTCAAAGGTTGAATTAGAGCTTTTTCTCTTGCTGAAAAAAATCCTTATATACCGAGATTTGTATTATGTAAAATAGGTTTTTAATTCTTTTCTACTTTAGACGTCAACTTTTTGTTTCAAATTAAAAAAAAAATGATTCTATTTTGGTTTGTTTTCTAACCATCAGTGATAAGGTACTTGATGTGAGAAGAAGCTGTGATGGTCCTGGCAGTTCTGGGTTAACCAATTAGCATGTGATACTTGGGATAAAAACAGTAGTTAACAAGTCTAGGCCACACATACCTTTCTCACATCTGTAACCAGACATAGTTAAAGAATCAACCATCCAGTGATAATGATTTTCTATCACTGTTGGCCTAGCTTGAGTCCAAATTGCTGTCTTGGAATGGACACTGCTGTGCATTACATCCTGCCTTTCTATTGCTCCATTTCCCCTCAGTCTTGTGGTTTCTGTGCCAATGGCTGCCGTGTCTATCTCTAGGAATCTCCTAAATAAATAATTATGCTCACTCTTAGATAGTCCTTTATTGATGCTTCTAAAATGTTTTGCTTCCTATCCCTTTAAGCTTTAGCTTTTAATAATTACAAAGAAATCTCTTTACTGGTGAATCTTCCATTGAAAGGTATATTATTATATTGCTTTTTTCTTGTAGGGCCACTTATCATTTAGTAAAATCATTAGTAAATTCTGCAATTGAATGTAGAATGAGCATTTTAAAGGTCCTCAGCTGTCTTTCAAATATTATTTATGAAGAAATTTTCCCACCCAATTTTATTAAACATATGACCTCTGGCTTTGAAGTAAATAATCATTCGTACTGTCGTGCTGTTCTGAGGAGAAACAAGTGGATACTCCTACATACTTTTATGAAAAGTACACATGGGTATAGTTATTTATAGAAAAATGATTGGAAAAAAATAGGCTGTTAAAACAAAAATGTTTTAGGCTTTTTAAACCTTGAGTCCCAAGTTTTAGCATATATTTTATGTGTTGTATCTGTGGTGTGGGATCTGGTTTTACAGAATAATTACGAAGGAAATGGGATTCTGGAAAGAACTATTCACCACTGTAGAATTTCTGTGGGGTCAGTCTTAATTGGATGGCTTAAAACTAACTGTCATGGATTTTCTCTGAGTGTAGCCAAGAAAGGGAAAATAAATCAACATTTTAGATTTTGTACTAGCTTTTAAAATTTATTTTTATTTGATTGTTGTTGACATACAATATTATGTTAGTTTTAGGTGTACAACTTATTAATTTGACAAGTTCATACCTTATGCTTTGTTCACCACGAGTATAGCTAGCATCTGTCCTATTCAGTCGCTTTTAAAATATCATTGACTATTTTCCTTATGCTTTGCTTTTTTTTTTTGTGACTTATCCATTTCATAACTGGAGGCCTATATCTCCCTTTCCCCATGTCCCATTTTGCTCAGTCTCCCACCTCCCTTCCCTCTGACAACCATAAGATTGTTTTTAGTGTTTATAGTTCTGATTCTGCTTTTTGTTCGCTTATACTTTTTTTAGATTCCATTTATGAGTGGGATCCTACAAAGTTTGTCTTTCTCAGTCTGACTTGTTTCACCTAGTGTAATACCCTCTAGGTCCATTCATATTGTATCAAATGGCATTATCTCATCTCCTTTTATGGCTGTGTAATAGTCATTATATAGGTATACCACATTTTCCTTATCCATTAATTTATTGATGGACACTAAGGTAGCTTCCTTGTCTTGGCTATTGTAAATAATGCCACAGTAAACATAGTGGTGCATAAATCTTTTTGAGTTACTGTTTTTCCTGAGTAAATACCCAATAGTGGGATTATTGGGCTATATGGTATTTCTATTTTTACTTTTTTTGAGGAACCTCCATGCTATTTTCCACAGTGGCTGTACCAATTTACATTCCCACCCAGAATGCATGAGAATTCCTTTTCCTCCACATCCTCACCAACACTTGTTTCTTATCCTCTTGATTTTAGTCATTCTAACAGGTGTGAGGTGATTTCATTGTGGTTTTGATTTATATTTCCCTAATGATTAGTGATTTTGAGCATCTTTTCATGTGTCTGTTAGCCATCTGTATGTCTTCTTGGGGGAATTGTCTGTTCATGTCTTCTGTCCATTTTTAAATTGTATTATTTGTTTTTTGAGTGTTGAAGAATATAAGTTCTTATATATTTTGGATATTAATTCCTTATCAGGTACATCATTTGAAAACATCTTTTCCTATTCATTGGATTATCTTTTGGTATGTTGATGGCTTCCTTCATTGTGCAAAAGTTTTTTATTTTGGCTTAGTCCCAATAATTTAATTTTGCTTATCTTTCTCCTGCCACAGGAGATACAGAGAAATGTGGCTATGGCTGATGTCAGAGAAATTACTGCCTGTGTTCTCTTCTAGGATATTTATGGTTTCAGGTCTCCTGGTTAGGTCTTGAATCCATTTTATTTTTGTGTATTGTGTTAGAAAGTAGTCTAGTTTCATTCTTTACATGTAGCTGTCCACTTTTCCCAGCAGTGTTTATTGAAAAAATGGTCTTTTCCTTGTTGTATGTTCTTGCCTCCTTTGTCATAGAGAACTGAAAATACAAATGTGTGTTTATTTCTAGGCTCTCTCTTCCATTACATTGGTCTGTATGTCAATTTTTGTGCTACTACCATGCTGTTTTGATTACTATGGCTTTAAAATCTGGCATTGTGATACCTCTACTTTGTTTTTCTCTCAAGATTATTTTGACTTATTCAGGGTCTTCTGTCTTTCCATACAAATTCTAATATTATTCTTCTGGTTTTATGAAAAAACCCTGTTGGTACTTTGATAAAGATTGCCTTGAATCTGTAGATTGCTCTGGGCAATAGGGATATTTTGACAATATTAATTGTTTTAGTCCATGAGCATGGAATATCTTTCCATTGTTTTGTGTCCTCTTGAATTTATTTCATCAGTGCTTTATGGTTTTTAGAGTATGGGTCTTTTCATCTTTGGTTAAATTTATTCCCAGGTGTATTTTATTCTTTTTTGTGCAATTGTAAATCTTGTGGCTTTTTGTTCTGGTGTTTTTTGTTTTGTTTTGTTTTGCTGTTGCTTTTTTGTTTGTTTGTTTTTCGTTTTTTATTTTTTAAATTTCTCTGACTTTACTGTTAGTGTGTAGAAATGCTACCAATTTCTGAGTACTGATTTGTATCCTGCCACTTTACTGAACTTATTTATTACTTCTGATAGATTTTGGTGGAATCTTTAGGATATCCGCCCAAAATAGTATCATGCCATGTCCTCATATTGACAGTTTAACTTCTACTTTACCAATATGGTTGCCTCTTCTTTCTTGTGTGATTGCTGTTGCTAGGACTTCTAGTGTTACTTTGAATGAAAGTGGTGAAAATGAATGTCCTTGTCATGTCCCTGACCTTACAAGGAAAGCACTCATTTTTTCACCATTGAGTATGGTGTTAGCTGTGGGTTTTTCATAAATGGCCTTTTATGTTGAGGTATATTCCCCCTAATCCCATTTTGTTGAGGATTTTTATCATGAACAGATGTTATACTTTATCAAATGATCATTTGATCATATGATATTTATCCTTTGTTTTGTTGATGTCGTGTATGTAGTGGATTGATTTGCAAATATTGAACAATCCTTGCATCCCAGGAATAAATCCCACCTGATCATGGTGAGCGATCTTTTTAATGTGGGTGGTTTGCTAATCCTGTGTTGAGGATTTTTGCATCTATGCTCATCAAGGATATTGGCTTATACTTTTGTTTTTTTGTGTTGTCTTTGGTTTTGGTATCAGGGTAATGCTGTTCTTATAGAATCTGGAAGCTTTGCTTCATCTTCTATTTTTTTTTTTTTTTTTTTTTTGGAATAGTTTAGATATTAACTCTTTAAATGTCTGGTAGAATTCACTTGTGAATCCTTCTGGTCCTGAACTTTTATTTTTTGATAGTTTTTTGATTGCTGATTCAATTTCGTTACTTATAATTGGTCTGTTCAGATTTTCTGTTTCTTCCTGGTTGAGTGTAGAAGACTGTATAGTTCTAAGAATTTATCCATTTCTTCTAGGTTGTCCAGTTTGTTGGCATATACTTTTTCATAGTATTATAACCCATTGTATTTCTCTATTGTCAGTTATTTCTTCTTTTGTTATTTCTGATTTTATTTATTTATTTATTTATTTATTTATTTTTTTTTTTCTTGAAGTCTAGCTAAGGCTTTATCAGTATTGTTTATCTTCTCAAAGAATCAGCTCTTGGTTTCAATAATTTTTTTTTTTTTGTCTCTAGGTCATTTATTTCTGTCTAGTATTTATTATTTCCTTTCCTCTACTCATTTTTAGGCTTTGTTTGTTCTTTTTATGGTTCCTTTAGTATAGGCTTAGATTGTTGAGGTAAGCCTGTATTACTGTGTATTTTCCTCTTAGAACTGCTTTTGCTGTGTCCCAGAGAATTTAGACCATTGTGTTTTCATTTTTATTTGTCTCCGTGTATTTTTTTTTTCAATTCACTTCCTTTAATGAAGTAATGACTACTTCATTGAACTATTGATTGTTTGGTATCATGTTGCTTAGTGTTCATGTGTTTGTGTTTTTTCCTGTTGTTTCTTGTGATTTATTTCTAGTTTCACCTTGTGTGCTATTACCCTGTCTTCCAGATCATTGACATATTCACCCACATCCCCTAATCTCCTGTTGATTCCTTCTACTGTGTTTTTTAATTTCAGTTATTGTATTATTCAACTCTGATTTGTTCTTTTTAATATTTTATATCTCTTTTTTGAAGGTCTCACTGAATTCCTCCATTCTTTTTTCAGCCCACTAAGTATGTTTACAATCATTACCTTAAGTTCTTTATCAGGCATATTGCTCATCTCTGTTTCATGTAGTCCTTTTTCTGAGGTTTTCTTTCTATTCTTTTCTTTGGAGGTTTTCTTCCTCTGTCTCCCTGTTTTGCTTGAATTGCTGTGCTTATTCTATGCATTATGCAAATGAATTCTCCTAAAGTTTAAGGAGTAGTCTTGTATATGGTGTCCACTATGAAGATTGTGTGTGCTTGGTGACCTTTATTGGTTGGCTGGAGTTGTGGCTGTATATGCTAGTTAATCTTTAACAATTGCTTTTTACAGAAAGAATAATTTTTTAAATAATAATTTTAATCTAATAACTAATAAAAAGAAAAAAGAAAATGATGAAAAAAGAAAAAAAATAGGAGAAAGGAAAAAGAACAAGAGAACAAAACCAAAAAGAGAAACAAATAAAAACAAGACAAGACAAATTTTAAAAAGTAAAAAAATAGTAAAAATTGAAAGAAAACAAAAGCACAAAACCAGAGTTTGTTTTTTTTCCCCCTGAGCACAAAAGGACGCTGAGGCATTTCTGAGTTTGCTGAATTCCCAATGCTCACCATGAGCCTGGACCCTGCTGTACTCTGGCCTTTTAATGTGATGGAGGAGAAGGTGCCTGGGTGGCTCAGTTGGTTAAGTGACTGCCTTCAGCTCAGGTCATGTTGTTGGGGTCCTAGAATTGAGTCCCACACTGGGCTCCCTGCTCAGTGGAGAGTCTGCTTCTCCCTCTGACCTTTCCCTCTCTCATGCTCTCTCTCTCTCATTCTCAAATAAATAAAAAATCTTTAAAAAAAATGTGGAGGAGAAGAGAACGTATGTTCCTACAGTACCTTGACCCTTTTAAACCATGGCTTTTTTTCTGTTCCAGCAGAACTGGGGCTGGTGTGGAGTTGAGGACCCTGGATTTGCTGAGGTCACAAGCTCCCTATGATGACCAGACCCACTGGTTATGGCATCTGAAACTGCGTGCTGTGGTTTAGGGACTCTTCAGTTAGTGTCTGAACCTGTCCCTTAACAATATCCATGTCAGCTTTTAAGGTTGAGGGGGAGCCTGTGCTTCTGTAGTTCCTCAGCCCTTTTAAACCTTGGCTTTTTTTCTGTGCCTCCTGAAACCCTGGGCTTTCAAATTTGCAAGCGCACTAAGTGGACTAGATCCACCCACGATGTAGGAACTCTGCTCTGATCCAGGCTTGTTAAGGTGGGCTGGGAGCTTAAGCCATGTAGTTTTCCAGTCTCTCTGACCTAGTGAGCTTTCCCACAGTTCCTCCACCACTTGGCAGAGTTCTGGTGTTATTATGCTAATTGTTTTTTTTTTTTTTTAAGCTGTGGGTTTTTCTCTGTGCCTAAGAACTGAGGAACCTGTTCTCAGTCTGAGTATTCTCTCTCCCTGCTGCCATTTGCAGCATTGGGAATGGGAATTCCCTTTATTTCCATGTCTCTCTTGATGTTCTTTTGCTATTTTATCTTTGGTTGTTCAGTAGCTCTTCAGTCATCCCTCAGTTCTTTTTCGGAAGGACTTGTCTTATTAATAAGTATAATTTGATGTGTTCCATGGAAGAGGTGAGTTCACAGTCTTCCTACATAGCCATCCTGAACCAGAACCCCATAATATTGTTTTTAGTGAAAGAGAAATACTTCCCTTGACAGATTGTTCCTTTATCCTTAACTCAAAATGAGAATAGTGTTTTATTAATTTAGAGCAATGGGGCACAAAGTGCAGTGTTGATCTTTGACACTAAGAATGTGACTTGCAACTAGTAAACTATGTAACTTGACTTTTCTTTTTGAGTTACACAGTCATTTTTTCCATGAGCATAATTACATAGGAAGAGTATTAATTCATCTCTGCTGCCAAGGGGACTCCCTACTGTTGTGGAGTGGAGAGGCTCCTTAAGTGTGGTGGAAATGGAGGTGTGTACCATTTGTTTCATTTTTGGCATTTTATTTCCTTGAGTCAATGAGAAGTGGTTAAGCTAGTGATTTAACCTAGAAGATCAGATTCTTAATACACATATTAAAAGAAACATCTTACCAGTTACAATGAAGAGGAAATAGAGTCTGTAAGAAATTCCAGCATTGTTGAACTTCTTTATGCCCCTTCTACAACTGGCAGGAAAAAAAACCCAACCAACCAACTGAACAAACAAACAAACAAAAACTATCACTGATATTTTTTTCCTTTGGGAAGAATTAGGAAGCAGAATGCTTTTGAAATATAACATGACAAAAATATGTTCTACTCCTCTTATCATATTATTCTAGGCAAACATTTTACCACATCACAGGAATTGTCAACAGGGCCTGTAAAGATTAGACAGACACCAAGATTATTGTCTAAGAAGCAGAAATAGAAATGATAAAAATCCTACAGAGTGGATGTATTAGAGTTGTTATTTTTTTTTCTGTAAGGACTTCTGAAGGTGAATGGATTTTGTTAGTGGTAGTTAAGGTTTAAAAGAAAACCAAAGACTAGAATTGGACACACAAGTCAAAAGAAGTTAGGGGGAGCCAGTGTTCTGGAAAGAAATAGCAAAATGTAAATTAACAAAAGAGACTAACCTAAAAATGACGCTAGGTGACTTTGGCTTGTATTTTCTGGGTCTCCAACTTCTTCATTTGTATAAAGAGCTGTGGTGATCAATGGGGAAGGGAGGGTGATTGGAAGGTCTCACTGAACACAGCTTATAGGGGGTGTGTCTTCTTTTTAGGAGACTTAAACTAAATTCAGTGTTTTTTTTTTCTTCTTTTCCTTCTTCATTTTTTAAAATTACCATGCACAGGTGATTCTAGGTAATGTTAATGATAAAATAACTTTTACCACAGGGGAAGGTTACTTCCACTGACTCCCATCTTGGTATGTCATTCCATTCTCAATATCTACTTACATTGGTCTTTACAGTGGAAGTAGTGCTGAATAATCATAATTTCACTGCTACATTCGAAGACATGGGAGCTAATGCCTTTCTATATTAATGAAAAAAACTACAACATGACAGGGAGTGTTTATTGAACAATTTTGACATCCCAGGCACTATATCTAAATAATTGCAGTTTTCTTCACCACAATCGTGAAACTATTGTTACTACATTTTTCAGTTTTGAAGTTTTAGAACTTAAGAAAATTTGCCTATGACATACTGATGTAGGAGCTAAAATTCGTGTCCAGCTTTGTCTGACTTTAAATTCTGCATTGTTCTCCATTATAAATAGATTGCTTCCTACTAACTCACTTGGTTGTCTTTGGAGAATTATTTTTAAAGAGACTTTGGTAATGATGATATTCTTTGTCTTCTGGCTCCTCATTCCCCTTTCATTTTTCCATTTTCTTAACAGGGCTTTCATACTATTTTTACCTTTCCTCGATTGCCTTGGCAAGTCTTTACGACTTGTGCTAAGTCAGCTGTGGCTTTCTTGACAGATCCTTTGAGACATTTGTGTAAGTTTGGGGGAATACACATGCAGTGTATCATTTTCTAGCTTGTTGGTTGTGGAAGCTAATGATGAAAATGGTTCTACGGGTAACTTCTAAATTAATTCCCTTTGTTAATTGTGACAGGACTGGTGTTACTTCAGCCACCAAAAGTGCCTTAATGCTGAATTCCAATGTCACTTGTTATGGACTACATATTTATGTCCTCTCAAAATTAATATGTTGAAAATCTAATCCCCCATGTTACAGTATTTGGAGTGGGGCCTTAGGGAGGGAATTGAGTCATGAGGGTGGGGACCTCATAGGATTAGTGCCCTCATAAGAAGAGAGATGAGAGCTCTGCTCTCCCCTATGTGAGGACATAGGAAGATGATGACCATCTGTAAATCAGGAACAGGGCTCTAATCTGAAATCTTCCATGCTGGCTCCCTGACAGCAGACGTTCCAGCCTATGACACTCTATTATGGCAGCCCATACTATCTAAGACACAACCTGTTAAGATTCCACTTGATGGAGAACCAGGATCACAGAGGATGGAGAAAGACAGTCATCACCATTTATTTAAGACTTTTTATTATTTTTTTTTTTAGAGGAGTTTTAGGTTTACAAGGAAATTGAGAGGAGGTTTATGGATTTCGATATACCTCCTGCCCTCATACATTTGTAGCCTCCTCATTATTAACATCCTCCATAAGAGTCCTACATTTGTTATAATAATATATAACATATATAATATAAACTTAAGCTATATATATGTGTGTATATATATAGCTTGTGTGTGTATATATATACACATGCACACATATATAACTTGTATGTGTATATATATACACACACACACAAATTTATTATATATATATAATGTAAACTTAAGCTATATATATGTGTATATATACACATATATAGCTATATATACACATATATATAGCTTGTGTGTGTATATATATACACATGCACACATATATAACTTGTATGTGTATATATATATATATATACACACACACACACACAAATATATATATATATATATATATAGCTTATCTTAGGGTTTGCCTTTGGTACTATGCATTCTGTGGGTTTAGACAAGTGTATAATGCCATGTATCCATCATTACAGTATCATACCCAGTATTTTCACTGCCCTAAAAATCCTCTGTGCTCCACTTACTCATCTCTTTCCTGAATCCAATCCTTGAAGACCCCTGATCTTTTACTATATCCATAGTTTCATCTTTTCCACAATGTCATATGGCTACATTACAGTTCGTAGCCTTTTCAGACTGGCTTATTTCCCTTGGTAATATGCATTTAAACTTCTCCATGGCTTTTCACAGCTTGATAGCTCATTCCTTTTAAGTGCTGAAAAATAATTCATTGTCTGGATGAAAGTTTATTCACTCACCTACTGTAGGACATCCTGGTGGTCCCACGATTTGGCAATCAGGAATAAAGCTGCTGCAAACATCCATGTGCAGGTTTTTGTGTAGACATAAGTTTTCAGCTCCTTTGGGTAAGTACCAAGGAGCATAGATGGCTAGATTTTATGTTAAGAGTATGTTTATTTTTGTAACAAAGTGACAAACTATCTTCCCACATAGTTGCACTATTTTGCATTACCATGAGCAAAGAATATGAGTTCCTGTTGTTCTCATTCCTTGTCAACATTTAGTATTGTAAGTGTTGAAGATTTTAACCATTCTCATAGGTGTGTATTAATAACCCATTGCTTTTGCAATGTGTATTTCCCTGATGACATATGACAGGGAGCATCTTTTTATATGCTTATTTTCCATCTGTGTATCTTCTTGGGTGATGTGTTTTTAAGATCTTTGACCCATCTTTAATCAGGTTATTTCTCATTAGTGAATTTTTAAGCCTTCTTAGCATGTTTCGGATAACAGTTCTTCATGTCATTACTTTTTTAGGAATATTAAGAGAAGCAGACAGCAAAATCCTAATACCGATTTTATTTTTTCTGATTATTTTTTGGACCATAATATCAGAAGAATGTAAAAGGCTAACCTGCGAATCTAGCATATTCTTTTCACTTCAATTTAAATTATAATGGGATTAGCAACTATGAACAGTAATTACATAGTGATTAATGAACATTTGATATCACTGAATAATCATTTAAAATTTAATTTTGAATATTTAAAAATATTCTACATAATTAAGGAGATTAGATAATTTATTTTGCATTTCCCATAACTGGTAGGATAGAGCCCCTCCTCTTATTGAATTAATGGTTACTTCAAACTAGTTTTAGTGCCTCCCAAATACGTAATCATGACTATTTTAGATCTTGACAAATGCAAAATCCAACTCCGTATGCTGTCAGTTTCATGTGATCCTACTTACTCACAATGATGTAATGATCAAAATGACTGAGCAGATAAAATAGGGAGGAAACATTTTCTAGAAATGGAATACAAATTATTTGTATGTACTATATGCAGGAAAAGACACACGTACATTTAATAAGTGGAGAATGAAGACAAACTATTAATCCATTAAGCCACGTGTCCTTATTGATTTTTTATTCCGTTGTAACTTTGGAGGCAGAGCATGTTACTTTACCATGCAGACAGTCTATGCTAGCATAGTGCTACTGACTCTTTTGCTGACACATTATTCACCCTTTCTCACTGATGAAAGGTTGCAGAGAAATAATGGGACGAGCTCACTCAGCCCTTGGCTTTCTGTTTTTAGGAGTAGCTTCATATACTTTTGTTCTTTCTCCTGTACTCAGGTGAACTCCCAGGGATGGCCTAAGCCTGCATTGCTGCCTGTCACTGGGCTGTGTGACCCTTTCTACATAAGGGATGGAATTTTGGGAAGTCTTTAGGTTCAGGTTCAAAGCCACATTCTCTAATCTGCTTCATCAGCAATAAATCTGTTTTAAATCTCCATCTGTCTATCTGTCTTCTGTGCTTTATTTTTAATTGGCTCTGAACCTAAGATGGGAAGAAAGGGGTATTATCTGTTGACCCCATAAGATCCTGAAGGTGATACTGAAATCCTTGGAGCATATGTTTCTGTGAAATGTGGAAAACAAACCCATCCTGTCCTAAATTCAAATAAAAATATAGCTGAATTACATCCACGTGAAAACAAAAATCCTTTTAGAATTTCTAAAATATGAACTAATTGAACATAAAACCAAAACCTAAAAAAAGTTAATTTTGGTTTCCTTTATCCGGATCAGATAGAGAAAAATCATTCAATTTTAATGTATAAACACCATGACTTATTACTTCAAAGATAGTGATATAGACTTTTGCTGTGTTGTGGTTCATTATACACTTCAATCATTCAAAAAAAATGCATCCTATGAGAGGTCTTTCCCATTGGTTTAGCCTTGTTGGCTTTCTGTAATACCCAGTTAATCTAAGAATTAGTGCCTGATATTTACATAAGAAAAATTCCAAATAGAGAAATATTTGTGCTAGTGATTTCATGAGTTTTTACACTGACTTAATTTGAAGTCACAAAGGACTGAAACTCTTCAGAGGACATTTTACAATACAGGTTTCAATACTTAGCTTAAAACAACTTTACCAGTGTTCTTCCTCTCATTAAATCTCTTCTTGAATTTTGAGTTACCTGTTCTTTACAATCTGGTAACAAATGGAAACTTTCACTTTTGTTGTCAAAGAACTGAGGAAGGTGAGGAATAGGCTTGCCTTACTTTTCAGTTTGTTGTGTATTCAGTATTGCTCTTAGTGAAGGAGTGTCCTTAAGATGCCAGATTTTTCAGTTTTGTTTACCAGATTACATATGCATTATTGCAAATGAGTTCTGCCACAAAGAAAACTATAATGAAAATATCAGAGGGAATTAAAGTGCTCTTTATACGCATGAGCTTGCTTCATTAATCTGAGGGCAAAGAAGATTGAGCTGTTATGTTCCCAGATGGCATCAGGCAGTGAATGGACAGTCTTTGCTGAAGTGTTTTTAAGGTTTTTTTGTTGTTGTTGTTGTTGTCCCCGCCCCCCTCCCCCCAAGGTTGGGTTTAGTAGCAACAAATTGATGCTGGTTAAAGGCTCTTTGCTGAAGTGTTTTTAAGGTTTTGTTTTTTTTTTTTTGTCCCCCCCACCCCCTTGAAGGTTGGGTTTAGTAGCAACAAATTGATGCTGGTTAAAGTCCCTGAGAAGCATCTTAAGTTTCAATCTTCACTCCCCCCAATTCAGCAGGTGCCTGTTAACTAGTGAGAGAGCTTAAAGTTTTAAAGAGATACATCCTAAATTGTCTCTGGGGGTAAAAATAAGAGTTGAACTATTAAAAAAAAAAAAAAAAAAGAGAGAGAGAGAGAGTTAAACTGCAGTTACTCTGCAGATTTTGGGGGAAGAATTTATTTTTCCTGAGTTTTTAGACTCTCAAATGTGCATTTTGTGAGATAAATATATGATTGTGATTATTACAAATGCCAGATTTTCATAGAATAATAATATGGCTCCTGGCCGAATGAAATTGGTGATTGTGATTATGCAATAGGAACTTCCTTTTGTTAATCCCTCTGAGTGCTTTTAGCATCTGTTTTCTTACGGTGATTAATTTATCCTCAGAATATACTACCTTACCACCCTCCTTGTATATAGCAGAAAGAGTGAAGGCATCAGAACCAAATACACCCAGGTCATATCTAGCTAATTTAGCCAGCTCTCGGACTTGAACTATTTCCTCTTACCTGCTCTGAATCTCAGTTGTCTTAGCTGTAAAAAATCATCACAGGCAAGTTGCAAGGATTTAATAAATTTTCTGAGGTCTTAAGCAAATTCCCTGGTATGATATGTGGTCAATACACTTTAAAAATAATAAGTCTTACTTTTCTAATGAAGGCATCATGTGCTTAAAGGAAGGAATTGTGCTGGGGGGTGTGTGTGTGTGGGAATAAATGTGCTCTTAGGTTCTCTTCATGAAGATATCTTTCCTGGCAAAGGCACGGCTCTTAGAAGGGTTGTGGGTGTCTGAAGACAGTGCGCATGAGACTTTACACTAGATGAAACTGCTCTGTGTTGTTGGATTTGGCTCAAGATAGAGAGAATAAGATGAAGTGTGAGTGATGTTTCCTGTTTTATGGGCACCCTGGGCAGCCTGGAGACCACACTTTCAGGACTCCACTGCCTGCAGGATTCTGGTTATGTTCTGTGTTAGAGGCTTTCATGAAGATTCAAAATGGTGCAGAGGAGAAACTTAATCTGCAGATGGACCAGGTCGAGCACATGGGTATCAGCAGCTGGCTGAGGCAAGTTTTGCCTGCAATTTGGGGGTTTCTTCCTCAAAATCCCTCCTTTGATGATGCAGGCAGATGAGAACACTGGTGGTAGCTTCCTTTTAACCCTGAGACTCTGAATTTCCTGGAGAGTTCAAAATGTCTAGAGTGGCTTCCATTTTTTGGATCAAACTTTAATGGAAGACTAGTATAACAATCTTTCAGTTTAACCGCTGCCTCAGGAAACTTTTATCCATTTTTATGAGCCAAAAGACTAAAGCTTAGCCTGATGTCTATGTCTAAATTCATTTGAAAGAAAAACGCTAACAATTCATTACCTTCATTTTGAATAGATTATTTTGATAACAGAACTAAGTGAAATTTTGAACAAATTATTGAAAAAAATCAGTTTCAGTTTAATAAGGCATTTGACTTCACTATCCTCCACATTCCCACAAACTAATTTTTAGTGAAAAAGAGAAAGAGGGAAAAAAACCCCACTAATAATTAATTAGAAAAACTTCTTTTGGTAAGCAGAAAGAGAAAATATTCAGGCTTCTCTCTTTTTTGTTTTCATTTTTTAAATTTAAGGTTTTTAAAATTTTAATTTTAGGTAGTTAACATACAGTGCACTGTTTGGTTTCTGGAGTAGAATTGAGTGATTCATCACTTAAATACAATACCTAGTGCTCATCATAACATATGATGCATATGTTATAGCATAAGGAGGCATAACAAATGCCCTCCTAATACCCTTCCCACCTTTCTCCAGAAGAGTCTCTTATGGGTTCTTATCCTCTCTTTTTTTCTTTTCCCCCTTCCCATATGTTTATCTCTTTTCTCTCTTAAATTCCACATATGAGTGAGATCATAGGTTATTTGTCTTTCTCTATTTCACTTAGCATAATATATTCTCTCTCCATCCGTGTTATTGCAGATGGCAAAGTTTCATTATTTTTGATGGCTGAGTAATATTTTTTTTTTCATTAGGAGATATTCCAGTGTATTTTTGGATGTTGTAGCTTGCGAATGCATACATAAAATATTCTAGGATGTTTTCTGGGAAATACAGACACACAGGATTTAGAAAGAATAGACCAGGTGATTTCAACAATTGTCTTTCTCAGAGTCAGATACAATTAGAATTGGTTCAGGTAAGGAAATCTATGAGAATTGTACTTCGAGTTGGGTATCCATGTTAAATAGCCAGGCCATTTCAGACTGACTTTCAGAGTTGAGGATATAGAAATGGTAAAAAAAAAATCTCTGATTCTGGAAACTACAGTTTGCTTGGGGGTAAAAAAGCCTAATTCAGATTCTAGTATCATATTTATAAGACTGTGTTTAGGATCTATTTTTTGAGATGATAATGATTGGTTTGATAGTACCACAAACTAAAAAATGTTTTATTTTTTGAAAATAATACCATCTAATTTCCTAAAATTATTCACATTATGCAAGAAATTTTAGATCAGTCCAAGATTTGAGCAGATTTTAAAGGATTGTGGAATTAATATGGTTCTAAGGTATGCTGCTGGGTTCTTAAGTGCGAGCTGGTGGGAGCCCCTTGTTTCATGATGCCTGCTGTCCTCCAATCCTGCCCCAAATCTCACAGTAGCCATCCAGAGGGGTGAGAGTAGGTACCAGTATAAACCTGTGCTCATTTAAGAGTTCATACCTGCTCTTATAGGTCCTTATGGTGGGTCCTTACAGTATTCTTAACATTAAAACTTTATAACATTTTATAATACTTTACATAACCACTATACATTCATTATTCCATATGTTTCTCAAAATCACTGTTTGAAATCAAGAAAGATATTTTCATCTCCATTTTGAAAGGTGAAAAATCTGATGTCAAAGTACATTGATGTCTTGTCTTATATTACCCAGCAAATTTAAAGGGGGAAATGAGGGTAGGATCTGGATGCAGTGATTGTCAGCCCACTGTTTTTTCCACTGTCATCTAAGTGGTATTACTGAGTTTAACTCCAGCCGATGGGGATCTGAAGTGAGAGAATGACATGGCTCTAACACAATGTTAATAAAAAAGATATTCCTAATAGAAAATAATTGCAGGCCCCATAAAAGATAGAGAAGCCCATATTCCAAATTTGCTCTCAAACTTCAGTTTATATCTTTTTGTTCGGCCAAGGCTATGCTATTAGCCATCCATTGTTGCCAGAATGAACAACTTCAAAGAACCCATCAGCCGTCTGGCAAGGTTTTTCTCCTAACACTGATCCAGTGAATCTGTGCCAGGCTATTTGCACCATCTGTTGGGCATGAGTTAGTGGAGGGAGGAACTGTGGACAGCTGGAGCTGTCGGCTTTGAAATGCCACTTACTGGGGAAATAGGAGAATTCACATCAAAAGGCATCAATACAAAGTACCCTGCCAGTCCAAAAAGACTGGTTAAATATGGTGGTATTTCCGATGAAGGTCTTTTCTTTCCAGAAACTCAGGCCCCTATTTCATCTTTCCCAGCCTTTTTCTGAGGGAGGGTTTTGCTGTGCCATGCAAAAGAGACATGAGCAGAGATGCTTTAGGTGAGAGTAAAGTAAGGAATTCGGAGGAAATAATAATATATTATACCATGTCTTCCTGGTCTAAGGGCCTGAAAGCAGAGCATCTGGAAGCTTTTGCCAGATTTTACATTAAAGGTAGAGTTATGCATCCATAACTATGTTCATCTACTCATTCCCTCTCTCATTCATTGAATGCTTACTCTATCCCAAGTGCTGGGGGATGAAAGAGAATAGTGATAACTACCATTTATCGAGTGCTTACCATCTGCAATATGCTTTAAATAGGATGTTTTACTTAGTATTGGCAAGAATCCAAAGGTACAAGAATTACTCATTTTTCCACAAGGAGACTGAAGAACAGCAAGAAGTAATTTGCCCCAAATCATCAGATAGTAAGTGAAAGGGACTTGACAGGGATCTGAATCGTGGGATATTCTTAAAATTGGTTAAGAACACATGATCTATGAATGTCTTCTTTTCTCTTCCTCCCTCCATGAAATTCATAAAAAGGTTCTCTATTATTGTATGAATCTCCAGGGAGAGGAATGAAGTCAGTGTTAATCAGAATATGGGGTGATCCTGTCAGTGCTGAAAGTTGGATGAGAAAAAAGTTCCAGAAAAAACTACTAGGGGATGGTTCCACTCCTTCGAATTTCAGAAGTTTCCCTGATTGACCATTTCCAGGAATCAGCTTTACTTTAAAATGTAGAGAACTGTAGGGAGGGAATAAAGTCTTAAAAATGCCAAAAATATTTGTTTTTTAGTTATTGAATGTATTTTGTTAGTTGGTTTCCTTTTGATGTACATTCAAACATGTGAAGATGAATTTTACCTTCTGTGATAGTGGCTTGAAAGAACTTCTAATAAATTTAATCTGGGATACAATTAGTACTGACATTGTGTTATAGATTGGACAAGTATTATAAAAATTATTTGTAAATTAGCATTTCTCCCTTTGATCTCTCTTGTAAAGTTGAACAAGATCAATTCGGAGGAAAAACTTCATCCAAAACCGTGAATTGACTAGGGCAGGTATGGAGTAGTAGATGGTCTCATAGATTGCTGTTACAGATTGGCACAAACTTTCTGGAAATACATCCTAATTTGGAAATAGATCATAATACCCTAAATTCTTCATGATCTAGGGTACAGTATTTTGCTTCTACAAAATTTCCCAGAGGAAATAGGGATTTTTGATATGAGAAGTCTTATTTCAGAATTACTTGTGGTAATAAAAATAAATAAAATATACATGTTCACATAAAAATGATAAGTTATAGTTTATTTATATGAAATGACTAAACAATATAAATATTTTCAAGAAATTTTAATGTCATCGGAGATATTTATAATGTGATATTAATAGAATAACTCAAAATACATGATTTCAAATAGAGACTGTTTCTAAAATATCAAATAATAGCTATCAAAGTGTAGTGGTCAGGCTGGCATTACCTAGGATCTTATTAGAAACACAAAAGCTGGGGGCATAACTCAGACCTAATGTATCAGAAACTCTGGGGATGCAGGTGAGCAACCTGTGTGTTACCAAGCCTTCCAGTTAGTTCTGATGGTTGTAGAAGTTTGAGACCATAGATAAAAATTATGAAAAAATTATCAAAAAGTACTAGGAGATAATGCACCAAATTATTCACTTTGATGATTTCTTTGTTATATAATTAAAAGTAATTTCAGAATATTTTGTGTTTGTCAAGGTTTTCTCTAATACAAATTTCATTATTAGAAAACCGTTATTTTAGGAAATTAAGGCAAAAAAAGTAGACATTGCCTATAATTCTATTATGTTGAGAATCTAAAAACTAAGAATTGAACATTTCTTTACATCTCAAACTTCACTCTTCAGAAGTATAACCACCATTAATGACCTATCCTATAATACATTTTAAAAATTAAAATGGAATCTTGCCAAACATAATGAACTAGATAGAGGTTACATTTATTAAAAATAATATTATCATGGACATTTTTCTCAGTAGATTATATTTACTCATTTTTACTACACACTTAATATTCTATATAAGGCTCTGCCATAATTAAAATTACCATTTCATTTTGACCATTTAAACTATTTACAGCTTAATGCTTTCACAAAATAATGCTACGATGAAAACCCCATTTTATGACATTAATAGTAATAGAGTCAAATATAATTGATTAGAAATACCAAGTATTTGGGGCACTTGGCTCACTCAGTTGGTAGAGCATGTGATTCTTAATATAAGAAGGTTGAGCCCCATGTTGGGTGTAGAAATTACTTAAAAATAAAAAATTAAAAAATACCAAATATCCTATTATAGGAAATTAATCACTAATTTAAATTTTTTTTAAAGATTTTATTTATTTATTTGACAGCGAGAGATAACAAGTAGGCAGAGAGGCAGGCAGAGAGAGAGGAGGAAGCAGGCTCCCCGCTGAGCAGAGAGCCCGATGCGGGACTCGATCCCAGGACCCTGAGATCACGACCTGAGCCGAAGGCAGCGGCTTAAACCACTGAGCCACCCAGGCGCCCCACTAATTTAAATTTTTATTCATTACTGTGACAGGTTTGTTCCTTCCTTTTGCTTTTGTAGAATTTGGCCAATGTCTCATGGAGGAAAAATTGTATTGATTTGCATTTACAAGGGGTTCTGTACAATGATGGTGCCTCTTATATGAAAGAGGCTCATGTTTCAAGAATTTGTTATATGAAAGTGAATCACTTAATTTTGTTAATTATATTTACCATACCTGTATTAAAATGGAGGCGAGTTATGAGGGAAGAGTAAACAGAAAGACTGTATAATTCTGTTAGCATTCCTATATTTGTTAATATCACTGAGATGGAAATTTTTGAGTTTGGTCACACAGGAAAATCAAATTCTAGACAAAAGCCTCTTACTGTACTCATTTAAACAATTGCTTTTAAAAGAATTTCAGTGGAAAGATTCATATCCTAGGAAATAGAGTAATTTTTAATGGAAAGTATTATTTTAGAAAATCAAAGTATATGACATTTAGATGAAAATATTTTTGTTAACTTAGTATGTAAATATCTAGTCAGATAGATCTAAATTACATCCTTTAAAATTTCATCCAAATCAACTGCTTTTTTCCCCCATGACACTCAGTAATTTTGTCTGTTAAGTATTTAAAGTAGATACAATATATATGGTAGTTTATAACATAGCTCATAATTTGTAGCTTCTTATATTCTATATGACTTCACATAATATAACACCATTGTAAAATCAGTGCACAAAGTTACACTTGTCGTTCAGAAATCTTTTAAGCCAAAGTCTCTTATATTTCATTTAATGTAATAAAAATCTCTACTGAAGTATTTAAGACATCTTAATTCAATCATCTCAAGGGGTATTTATGTAAGATTCTAGGTGAAACAAAATGCTTTTATCTTTGGGTTATACTGAAATAATTTCTTTTTTCATTTTGGCTCTAAAAGCTAAGCAAATTTTAAAGGTTTCTCGGTGACTAAATTGGTTAAGCATCAGACTCTTGGTTTCAGCTCAGGTCATGATCCTAGGGTCATGAGATCAAGCCCCGCAGATTCCAGTGCTCAATAGGGAGTCTTCTTCCCCTCTCCCTCTGCCTTTGCCCCCACCAAACCCCTGCTCATACACTCTCTTTCTGAAATAAATAAATGAAATCTTAAAAAAAAAGAAAGCTAAGCAAAGTTTTGAAATTCAAAAATTATTTTACAGTTATTAATCTTGTATTTATCTCTTTCACACACACTGTTTTTGTTTTTCAGTGTCACTGTTTGAACAGTTTGGGAT
This sequence comes from Neogale vison, assembly GCF_020171115.1. Taxonomy (NCBI): domain Eukaryota; kingdom Metazoa; phylum Chordata; class Mammalia; order Carnivora; family Mustelidae; genus Neogale; species Neogale vison. Next base: position 157,533,598 of record NC_058094.1, on the reverse strand, counting down.
CCCAGTTTTTTTTCCTTTATCTTGATTGTGTAAATTGCCTTTCATGTTGGTTCATGGTATTCATAAGCAGAATTCCTAATTATTTCAAATATTCTACTAAATGTTTATCCATTACTAAGTAATTTCTTGTTTGACATTCATTTTGTATTAATTTTTCACTCACAAATAATGTTGAAGGGGAAATACTCATATGTATATTGTTTAACCCATTCCAGGTTATTAGGACAGGTTCCTTTAAGCTAAATGTGTGGATTTAATAGAGTGAACTAGCACATTTTACTTATCTATTTTAATAGTACAATAATATCAACAAAATTTGAAATTCCAAAAACTCCACTGTTAAGAAATTACCCTTGGGGCACCTGGTGACTCAGTCAGTTAAGCATCTGCCTTTGACTCAGGTCATGATCCTAGGGTCCTGGGATCAAGCCCTGTGTTGGGCTCTCAGCTCCACAGGGAGTCTGCCTCTCCCTCTGCTGTTCCCCCTGCTTGTGCTTGCTCTCTCTGTCTCTCTCTCTGTCAAATAAATAAATAAAATCTTTAAAAAAATAAAATCTTAACAAAGGAATCAAATATATATATTTGCATATATATGCATATGTGTATATATAAATATGTATATGTACAAATATCCAGTATTGACTTTAAGTTTAATACTGCATCCTGAATAAATGAAATTAGGCCTAAGTAGAAGATTCAAGACACAGATTGTGGATATCATAAAATCAGTCAGTCTTTCAAGTATTTCACTGTAAACAAGCATTCCAGAGAACAGAAGATTCCCATGTTGTGGTGTGTGGCCCAAACCAACAGGTCTTGTTTCTGTTACAAATACTTCTTGAAAACAAGTGATCCTATCTGATAGTTTTATATGTGCCAGTTATGTCCAGGTATTATTTGCATTGAAAGAAGGCAAAACAAAAGAGTTAGAAAATTTCTAATTCTTTTATGTTGATAAAATAAACAATAAATAACATTTCTTCCTCTCCACACTGTAGGTCTCCTCTTTACTCAAAAATAAAAAAATAAAAGAAACACAACCACATCTATACAACCATCCACAGAAGAAGTAAAATGCCATTTAAGGCCAAACCAAAGATTTGAGCAGTAATAGGAGAAGAAAGAGTACAGGGTGGTGAGCTCATTATACTTTTTTCTTTCCTACAGAACTTCTTTTCGCTTGGGTAATTCATGCCGGAATGACTACTCATCAGCAGGGTTTCAGTTCTAGCTCCTCTGACTAGGAATAGGATGTCAAGCAATGTATTCACAATAACAAAATTTAATTAAAGCAAAATCAAGTTATAGGTCCAGTGGAGTTCATTATAATGGGATCTTACCCATATTTGTATTTTATAGAGACTATAAATCAACCCGGTCGAGGTTTCCTTCACCCCTTCTCTTCGGGATTTACCTTCCAATTTAATTTATATATTCTGCCAGTCCTATCTGTGCATAACAGCATTTCATGAGAGATACAGAGTGTTTTTAACTCATTTACTAAGAAGGATACAAATAAAAGGAAATACATTAGTGTAATTCTTCCATTATACTGCCATACCACACTTCAGACTAGGAAGGTACTTTCAAAGAGGCTAAACCTTGTCAACCATCCTGGAAACTAGAACTTAGCTTGCATGAGACATTCAGCATGGTTTTATTTTCCAGAGGAAAAATGACAAGCAAAATAATCAAATTCTCTAGATAGTAAAAGAAGACTGAGTTCAGTCAGCTTTCAGTGCTAATAAACACAGCTCTTACGATATGCCACATATTTTTCTAAGCTCTTGAATATATATATATATCTATATATATATATATATATAAACTCAGTCCTTTCCACAATGGCAAGAGAAGGATACTATTATTGTGAGTGAAACAGTGCAAGTTTGTACCTTGGTGAGTCATAGATACACCAGGTGGAGTAGTTGTATAAAGTAAACTTCATTTGCAGCAAATAAGGAGATCATGGGGAATAACTTACACAGCCATGAGTCTCCAAACAAGGGTGGTTGGGTTCCTTTTATTTAGGTTCAGGATGAATATTTAGATAGGGAAGTCTTTTCGTTCTCTGTAGAGGCGGGCCTAAGGTTGCACATGCACCTTAAGGGAACAGGCCTTTGCGTACATTGTATGTCATGAAAATAGGATTGTGTTCCTTCTTTTTTTTTTTTTTTTTTTTAAAGATTATTTATTTATTTATTTGACAGAGAGATCACAAGTAGGCAGAGAGGCAGGCAGAGAGAGAGAGAGGAGGAAGCAGGCTCCCTGCTGAGAAGAGAGCCCGATGCGGGACTCGATCCCAGGACCCCGAGATCATGACCCGAGCCGAAGGCAGCGGCTTAATCCACTGAGACACCCAGGCGCCCCAGATTGTGTTCCTTCTTAAGTGGAGATTTTAGTCTTACAAGGAAGTAACAGTAATTGTTGGTCATTCTGGAGGTTACTGCATGGTCCATCTGTGCAGGTGTGTGTCAAGGTTTAAGCTCAAACTAGTTTGGGTGGCCTGGGCCTGCTGAAGTTCCTGGCAGGGTAGTCTCTATTGTTTGGGAGGTGGTTTTGGTTTGCGTTTGACTGAGTTAAGAGAGAAGCTGGAAAGAAGAGCTTAAAGAAAAATGCGGGACAGATTTCATGAGAAAAAACAGAGAAAAGCTTATGCCTTGGGGTCTAGCAGGTGACATGACATTTTTACTCTTTATGGATGAGCAAACTGAGCGGCAGAGAGGTGAAATAGTTCCCTGAGGTCACATGGCTACCAAATGGTGGAGCTGGGAATCAAATACTGGCAATTCAAGTCCAGAAGCATTCTCTTAGTTCTCCTACTGGGAAGCTGGTGAGCATGGGGACAGGGAGAGAGGGTCCTGGAATGTCTAGGCTAGCTGCTGCATATTTTCCAGCAACAAATTGTACAACAAATTGTGAGGGACGAATGTCTATGCTGTAGGCTAGTAAAACATGGCATTACAGGGCATGCTTCTTAAAGTTTAGTACACAGAAACATATGAAGAGCATGCTAAAATGGTCTTCATTTGAGATCTCCCGCTTCAAGACATTGGGCACAAAGAATGTTATTTCTAAGTTTGAGGTGCTGCTTATTCTGGCTTGGGGATCACATTTTTGAGAAGCCCTGGTATGAGGCACACCTGCGCCCTGAAAGGTCCATGGGATGTGATGCAACTCTGGGAAAGAGATTTAGAGTTATCCCATGAAAAAAGAGCTAGAATGGCGACTGCTGACAAGATGGCCTTTGTTTTTGCTGTGGAAGTTACTTTCTGTGGTCCATCATTTTAATTTAGCAAGTGCTTCTCAGAAAGTGGGGAGTGAGGAGGTCACAGCCCAGTAATCAGGGAGAAGAGTCATACCAGCGAAGGGATGAAGATTTGACGTGATAGAATGGAAGAGGAATTTCTGGACCCTGTGAAGATTTGAGTGCAGGCTGAGGAATCCTAAGTCTTAAGTACTTTCTCAGTAAATGTAAAGATGTCAGTGGTTATGGTTTGAAGTGAGTAAGTTTGCCAGCTGTGGGTCTCAAAGTGCTTATCTATTAGTCTAGCTATTCAGCATTTGCTAAATGTGTTAAGAAGTCTCATGTTTAGTTATACTTAATGTTTTATGGTCAGAGTTCTTTTTTCTTTCAACCCTCCCTCACTTCCTTGTTTTCAGAAACATTAAAAGAACAACTACCATGTGCTAGTCTTTCCAAGTAGGTAGTTGGGTTCAAAGAGTATGTAGGGGAAATACACATTAAACATGGAAGAAGGCAAGTACTCCATGATTTCATTGCAATAGTGTTCAGTTCCTTGAATGACGTGCTTGGGTTGGGTGGTAGAAGTTTGTGGTGGTAAATCTGTGAAAGATTGGACATTGTTACTTCTGATGGTCCATATTTTACAAGGAAATCTCCATACTAGACAAGACCAGGTTGCCTTTCTCTGTGGTATCTATCAGATGATTATGCTGAAAGAGAAATTTCTTGTGAATTGGGTGTGAGTTATTCCATTCTTGAACAAGAAAACAAGGAAGTATCTCATTGGGAAGGCTTACCCTAAATTTTTCCCTTCTAAAATCACCAGATGTGCATCCAAACTCATTGGAGGATATGGTTACTTTTCTGTTGACTATATGACCTACATAGACATGACTCTATTTCATTGTCTGTTTCAGGTTGTAAAACTGCTATAGGTCTGGGGCCCAGAGCTATGTAATTATTTTTTTTTTCAGCACTGAGAGCTTCATGCATGATTAGGTGCTTAAATGCTTTTTCATTTTAGGGATGATGCTTATTGGAGTTTTCCTTTGGATTTGATTGATGGCCTAAGTGATGCTTGGTTTTACATAGATAATATTAATGACTGTTCTTAATATAGTGTTAAGAAGATTGTGCATTTGTAAGCCAAAGCTTCAAAAATTAGTGAGAAAGCCATAGATGACATACATTGCCCTTTTGTTAAGTCATAGGGCCATATGCTTATATAGAATTAGTTATCGTTGGCTGAATGTCTGGATTATGGTGGGAGGCAAGGGATAAATGTGGACTATAGCAAGATGTTACAATCGATTTGTTAAATAGACATGAACATTCAACTGTATTAAATGTCACAAAGAAAAGTAAAATGTTCTAAAATGGAATGATTATACAGACAAAGAATCTTTTTATATAGCTATTAAGGAAATTGCAATAATTTTTAGTCCCCAGATAAATATATTAGTATGTATTTATATATAAATTATATTATATGTATTAAAATCAGTATGAAAATACATCCTTCTCTAGGAAAATATGCACAAGTCCTCCTTTGAGCAAAAATTAGACAAACATTTTGAACAAACTGGAGATGTTCTATAAATTTTAATCATACTTATATTTTTTCTTTCATATTATTTAAAGTTCCAGTGAAATTTTTCTAGTACTTTTGAAACAAAGTTGAGTTTTGGCATTTCCTTAACTGTAATCTGCTAGCAGCTTGGCATAGAGGGCATCACACTGCTTAAGCCTATAGAGGCTTGGAAGGGTCTGCATTTCTAGGTTTGGTGTTTTTGCAACAACAACAAAAAACCGTCTTGTCTGGCCATCCAGAAGGTGTGAAAGCTGATCCATTCAGTGTTCCTTTTTTTCCCTTCCAGCACTAAATCTTTCCTTATTTACTTATTCTATTTCTTAACTAACGCCCTTATCTGGGACTATTTGCTGTCAAACTTGGAAAGCTCTATAGATACTTTATTTAGAGTGGTTCTGAAAATACACATTTTTCAGCTTTTTCTTAAGGGTGAATCCAGCTCGACTGAACATAGGCATTGTGGATAAACATTTTACTCTTCGGATAATTCTCTCCTCAAACTATCAAAATCCAAAATGAGTCTGTCCCCTGTTGGCCACTCATTTACTTAATTTTCTTTTGCCTACCCAGAATGTAATAGCTTGGATTAGAGATTGATTTTTTTTTTTTCAACTTTTGTTACTTCTGCATTGTCTCAGTCCAGGTCTTTTTGCTGACAACATTTGTTTTGTACAGTGAACCTCTGATTGCTAGCTCTTTTACTTTAAAAGTAATATTTCCTTAAAAGTTCCTGTAAGGATTAAAATTAACATGTAAAAGTATTCATCACAATGGTTGGCACACAGTGTAAATATCCAGGAATTGTATAATTAAATAAAATAAAGATTTTGTATTTGAAATCATAGAGAATATCCAGATAAACAGTCCCTGTCTGATGTAGTAATTAAGAATGATATTTGTAAATATATCCAAATTTTGAGGAGCACTGAGATATGGGATGTCAGGTAGAATGGAAGAGCATATAACACCTTGAAAAGTAGTCTCCTAAAGATTTAATAGCTAAAACTATGTTCAGTGGTTAAAAGCTGTAATCTTTTCTCTAAGATTAGAAACAAGACAAAGGTGTCCACTCTAACCACTTTTATTCTCAATTTTTTAGAAGTCTTAGCCAGAGCAGTTAGGCAAGAAAATTAAATAAAAGGCATCCAAATTGGAAAGGAAGAAGTGAACTGCTAATATTTGCAGATGACATTATTTTATACGTAGAAAACCCTAAAGCCTCCACCAAAAAACTGTTAGATCTAATAAATTCAGTAAGGTTGCAGGATGCAAACTCAATATACAAAACTGTGTTGTATTTCTTTATACTAACAAGGAACTATCAGAGAAATGAAGAAAACAATCCCATTTGCAACTATAACAAAAAGAACAAAATAGCTAGAAATAAATTTAATCAAAGGGGTGAAAAACTTGTACACTGAAGATTATTAGGCATTTATGAAAGGGATCAAAAGAGACACAAATGAATGGAAAGATACTTGATGCTTATGGTTCAGAAAAATTAATGTTGTTAAAATGTCTCTGCTACCAAAAGCAGTTCACAAAGTCAGTGCAATCCCTATCAAAATTCCAATAGCATTTTTCACAGAAATAGCATAAATAGTCCTAAATCTTGCATGGAACCACAAAAGACTCTCAATAGCTCAAGTAATCTTGAGAAAGAAGAGGCAGCTGGAGGCATCATGCTTCCTGATTTCAAACTACATTGGAAGCATGGTAATTCAAACAATATGTATTGGCATAAAAACAGACACATAGATCAATGGAATAGAAAAGAAAGCCCAGAAATAAACCAAGGCATATATGTCAATTATTTTGTAACAAAGGAGGCGAGAAGATAGAATGGATAAAGGATAGTCTTTCAATAAATGGTTCTGGAAAAACTGGAGAACTACTTGCAAAAGAATGAAATTAGAGCACTGTCTTACACCAGAAACAAAAAATTAATTCGAATGGATTGAAGATAAAATGGGTTGAAGATGAACATAACTATAAAGCTAAGAGAAGAAAACTAAGGTGATAAACTTCTTGACATTGTCAAACTTGGCAGTAGTACTTCAGTTTGACTCCAAAAGCAAAGGCAACAAAATTAAACAACAACAACAAAAACCAAGTGGGACTACATTAAACTGAAAGGCTTCTGCAGTGCAAGGGAAATCATATGCAAAATAAAAAGGCAACCTACTAAATGGGAGACAATATTTGCAAATCACATATCTGATAAGGGTTTAATATCCAAAGTATATAAGTAAGTTATACAACTCAATAGCAAAAAAAAAAAAAAATCAATTAAAATTGGACAAGAAATCTGAATAGATGAATAGAGATTTTTCCAAAGAAGACATACAGCTGACCATGAAAAGATGCTCAGTGTCACTAATTACCAGGGAAATATGAATGAAAATCACAATGAGATATCATTTCACAGGTATTAAAATGGCTATTGTCAAAAAGATAAGTAAATGTTGGCCAGAATGTGGAGAAAAGAGAGTTCTGTGTGCTATTGGTGGGAATGTAAATTGGTGCAGCTGCTATGGCAAAAAGTATGGAGGTTCCCCCCGAAATTAGTATTAGATCTACTATAGGATCCAGCAGTTTCACTTCTGCGTGTTTATCTGAAGAAGACAAAAACACTAATTTGAAAAGCCAAGAACACCTCCATGTTTATTGCAGCATTGCTAACAATAGCTAAGACATGGAACATTCTAAGACTCCACTGATAGATGAATGGATAAAGGAGTTATAGTGTATGCATGTGTGTATTTATAGGTATGTGCACGTGTATGTGTATATATGTATATATACACACACACACACGTATATATTGTTATGACTGAATAGTATTCTATATATAGAAAATACCGTTCGGTCAAAAAAAATAAGGGAATCCTGCCATTTTTAACAACATGGATGGATCTTGAGGGCATCATGCTAAGTGAAATAAATCAGAGAAAGACATAACACATAATCTCACTTATATAAAGGATTTAAAACAACACAACAACAACAACAAAAAAGCTAATAGATATGGAGAACAGATTGGTGATTGATGGGGGGAGGGATGGTAGAGGGTAGAGAATGGATGAAAGCCATCAAAAGGTACGAATATCCTATTTTAAGTCATGGGGATATAATATATAGCATGGTGACTATAGTTAATAATACTACATGGCATATTTGAAAGTTGCTAAAAGAATAAATTGTAAAATCTGTATCACAAGAAAAGAAAAAAATGAGTTTTTAACTATGTATGGTGATAGATGGTACTTATACTTGGAATTGTTACCATTTTACAAAGCATACAAATACTGAATCATGATATTGTACACTTGAAACTAATGTTATGTCAATTATACCTTCAGTAAAAGAAAGATTTAAATCCTATGTATGCATGATTCAACATTCATATCATCAAATTTACTAATCAAAAGTTTTTACAACATTTCATTTTGATTATTTTTAGTAAATAATACGTTCTCATTATAAAAACTTACATACTGTAGATAAGGATAAGATACTCTATTTCTAGCTGTACATAGTTCCAACATATACATACTAGTACAATACATAGAAATATGTTTTAATTTAAAATATATACACATGGTATTGTACATAGATTTTGGAACTTAAATTTTTTCATACAACAAAATGTCTTTTTTTAATTTATTTTTTTATTTTTAAAGATTTTATTTATTTATTTGACAGAGAGAGATCACAAGTAGGCAGAGAGGCAGGCAGAGAGAGAGAGGAGGAAGCAGATTCCCCGCTGAGCAGAGAGCCCGATGCGGGACTCGATCCCAGGACCCTGAGATCATGACCTGAGCTGAAGGCAGCGGCTTAACCCACTGAGCCACCCAGGCGCCCCCAACAAAATGTCTTTTTATCTTAGTATATATAGATATAGCTTTTGAACTGTTTGAAATGGTTATATTATGGAATCATATTTTCTTTAGTAACCCAGTGAAAAAAGAGAAATCCTGCTCTTGGCCTCATATATAACAATCTCAAATGATATGTTCATACATTTATTAGGAACTAAAGGGCACTTGTCATTCTGGGTCTTGTAGTGAGGGATAAAAATAACAACTGTAACTCTAAACACTCATTTTTATGACTAACCCAATTCAGGCCCTGGGGAAGTGCCTTTCTGTAGCTCTTTACCTGTGCCTACAAACCAAAGGTGATTATTGCTGAAAGACACAGTGGGTGGACCTACCAATGCCAGCTATGGACACTGCTGGAGAATAGGGGAGATTAATATCCATAGAATCCCCTAGGTAAGAGGAAAAGACTGAGTAATGTGTCTAATTATTCTCAGAAAACATATGAAGTAGATTTTTGCAAAATGAAGTGTTTCTACTTTATGTGTGTAAATGTATTGGAAGTTTGATTATGAATTATGAATTAGAAACTACTTACATAGTTTTACAGTAATGACCTTCTCTTCACAAATATTTAACTATAAAGAAAAAGAAGAGTAACTTTTTAGTAGAAAAGCCTGGTAGACATCATCTAATACAATAATCGAAGTTACCAGTACAACAAATAAAATGAATCAAAATGTGGGGGTACCTGGGTGGCTCAGTGAGTTAAGGCCTCTGCCTTCGGCTCAGTTCATGATCCCAGGGTCTTGGGATTGAGCCCCGCATCAGGCTCTCTGCTCGGCGGGGAGCCTGCTTTCTTTCCTCTCTCTGCCTGCCTCTCTGCCTACTTGTGATCTCTCTCTGTCAAATAAATAAATAAAATCTTTAAAAAAAAATGGTGAATCCAAATGTGTATACACCTATAGAATGCAGTCAGGCAAAGACAAAGGATTCTTTCCAGGTCAGAAGAGAACAGGGATACCTGGGTGACTCAGTTGGTCAAGCATCTGCCTTCAGCTCATATCATGGTCCAGGGGTCCTGGGATTGAGCCCAGAGTAGGGCTCCTTACTCAGTGGGGGGTCTGCTTCTCCCTATGCCCCTCCCCCCACTGATGCTTTCTCTCTGTGTCAAGTAAACAAGTAGTCTTTACAAAAAAAAGAGAGAATAAAAATTTTCTTTCCTTGCAACTCTTCTATCATTTTTTGTTTCATTGTTTTTAGATTATACAATTTTATTTACTTTTATTTTTTATTATGTTAGTCACTGTATAGCACGTCATTAGTTTTGATGTATTGTTTCATGATTCCTTGTTTGTGTATAACACCCAGTGCTCCATGCAATCTGCCCTCCTTAATACCAATATAAAAAATATATATATATTTAAAATTTTATTGTGTTTATAAAAATTATGATTAAAGCCAGTATTTAATACTTCTCTAAGGGCTTACCATATATTAAGTCATTGACTCCTTAGAGCAAGCATGTGAGATAGGTACTGTTACCTTCCTTACAGTACAGAATAGAAAACCAAAGCACGGAGGAGCCAGATGACTTCTTTGTATCTGTGTGATGAGTAAATAATGGAATTGTGTTTTGAACTAAGGCATTCTCATGGCAAAACCCTCCTTTGTAACTACTAAGCTTTCCCATCCCCTGACAATTCAGACTTGGTTTCTGAAATCCCTGTCAGTCATCCAAAATTTTTATATCTGTAACTTTATTATAAAAAATATTTTGGAATCTGTGGAAATTCTCCTCAGTCTGTTATGTTTATAACAACTTGTGTTCATCTGTTAATCCCAACATTTCCTAAGACAGAGCTTCCCAGTCCATGTGCCATGAATGAGTAATGCGTCCATTGAGAAGCTGACCTTTCAGTCCTGGGTGGGGTGACCAGTAGAACTTAGGGCAGCAACAGTTTAAAATCTAGGCTCCGGAGGCCCTGGAGTGGAGCTGACTTACCACTTCTATGGACAATGTTATCTAAGTCAAGGAGACATTTTTAGGACAGTATTCCTCTCTCCTTCAGGTTTTTGCTATATTAAATGATAAAAATAGTCACCTCTCTGCAGAAAATTCACTGTATTTTTCTATAGACAAATATTGTTCCAAAACTTACACCAAGTGGAAAGGAAAATTAAAAGCAGAATCTGTTAGGTTTCCCATTAGATGTTGTGCTTTCTTCTCACTGCATAGGTGCTATTTACATGTTCAACATTTAAAACATTACTGTTTTCATCCCTGGTGTGTCTGTATACACACGTACATGTATAACTCATATACTTGGGTCTTTTGTTTAATCAAGTCAACATACAGCTTTATAGTTGCAGCAGGTTGAATTATGATGCAATTGTTCAGTGACAAGTAGTAATCTGGTACTCTGTAGAACTATAAAAAGTACTGTAAAATACTTTTTCATACATAGTATTTTTGGTAGACCGCAAAATGTATTACTGCATTGCGGTGAAGAAGTGATTGCCTTTCCAAAATACAATTTGGTCGATAATCATAATTTCTATTAAATAAATGTTCAGACAATCCTGCATCTATCACCTTAAATCCATTTAAAAAGCTTTCAACAGTTGTAGAATGTATGAATAACTTTTATGTTTAATATAGAAACTAATGTTGATGTCTCCCTTGATATGAAAATGAGAAGTCTAATTTTAACTAATAATTCTGTCAGTGTTATAAAGTGACTAAAAGAGACCTAGTACTGTTGGTTTTTAATGAATGTATTACTCAAGGTTGCTTCTGAGTGGAAATGTGATAATTAAAGAATCTTTTCCTCATAACTTAAATGTTAATGTGTTCTCTCCCCCCCACCTCACTTTTTCCAGTAAAGCATTCTATCTGAGGAGGGCAAGGCAATTTTAAGAGGGTTATATTCCAGAGGTAAAGGCAGCAAATACTCTAGCAACTTGATACAAGCACTGAATAAAGTATTTTACTGATGACTGTAGGATCACTCATCTGCTAATTGTGACTGATAGCTGATAGCAGAAAAGGAATCACTTGCCTCGAATTTCTTGCCAAAAAGTAAATTTGTCTTTCCTTTTCAAGCAAAGAGAAGTGGGGGGTTGAATTCAAACATATTTAGTCAGTATATAAAAGGCAACAGTGAACTGTTAAAAAATAAATTGTGGAGCAGTAAGTGACTAGTGTAAGTGAATGGGGGCTAAAAAAGTTACAGATCACATAATTTCTTTCCAAGATGCTACTCAGAAATGAAGAGAAATGTGCCATTCCAGGGTCTCCTTTCTCTAGAAAGGCTATGTCTTTCTGACATATAATGTGAAAAGAAAAAAAAAATCAATTACTTGATTCATTTGTGAAATACTTCCTTAGCCCCAATATGTGTCTGGCACTGGGAAGTAATTACAAACAGATAGCCACAGTCCCTGTGCTTAGAGAAGCTATAGATGGGGGCAAGATAGAGACAGATTATCTGACAGCTGATGCCAGGGGATAAATGTGAGGCCAGGAGGGGCACAAGGAACCCTAGGGAGCAACGTGACAGAGGTATTAAACGCTGACGGGCCGTGTTGTATCTGGTTAGGAGGTCACAGGAATCTTTGCTTGGAAAGTGATGGCTAGGCTGAGGTCTGATGTATAAATAGGAAGTTGTCAGGTGAAAAGAGGAAACAGCACCTGTGGAAGCCTCCAGGCAAGAAAGCATCCAGCATAGTTAGGAAGGAAAAAGAGTTTGGTCGACTGTGTTTTCCATTTCTTGAACACTCTCTACCACTCCGTTTCTTTCCTCTATGGGCTTCTTTTCCCACTGGATTTGTGTTATGGGCCTTTTCTTTACATGGAAGATGTTTTGTGGCTCTTAAATGTGGCTCCAGTGCCAAGAGGTCAGACTCACCTGCACCTAAGTCAAGTGTTGGGTTTAAACTTCCAACTTGCATCAGAAATCACAAGACACAGAGAACTCATGGGTCCAAATGGGGTGAGCTGTTTTGATGTCAGGCTCATGCTTCCTCCTCTTTTCACGGTAACCACACTGTTTGTCACTGGGTATGAGTGATTAGGCCAATAGTGGGGAGCTTGACTGCAGAGCAGGTGGGCGAGTTACTGTACCCTGAAACAGCCTAGATAGACATGTGTTGTAATTCGTTGACCTGGACTTGAGAGGAGACCTTGTCTTTTCTAGTGTGCCATGAGCCAAACGGATGATCATCACCTTAGGACCTCAGGAGGCCATGGCTTCTAAGACTGGTGGTATACCTATAGACTGTATTTCAACATCCCTTAAATTTTTGCCCAAGCGATTCCAGGAGTCTTCAGATGGGGAGGGGGGTCTCACTTCCCGCAGTCCTCGTGGTTTCTCTATGCGTTGGACACCTTCCCATGTTCTTCTCTTCCATCTCTTAGTTATAGTATTTCCTGATTTAGCTCGGATCCCAAATGTGACAATCATGCTCTAAATATTTGCTGGCGATCCACTCTTGCTTCCTCTGCCCATTGCCATCCGTGCGAAGACTGAGGATGCCCAGTTATGCTGTTACTTATTACAGCCGAAGCTGCAAGAATTTTCTTCCATCGTTCCCCAGAGGGAAAATACCACACTATTAATCTTGACACCATGTTAGGTTTTTTGGTTGCCTGCATCAAGCTCCTGACAGTTGACACAATGTTGGTTTAAATTTTCTTTTTTATCATTTAGGTGCTGCTACCCATCCACCCCTGTATGATCTATTGTGGTGATGATGTTTTTCTATAGATGCAAGGCTGTCTGTTTAACCTGTTCTGCCTGTTATGTTTATCTTGTTACATTTGGTTCAGTGTTGCAAGCTATTCTGCTCTTTCTGAATTCCAAATGTGAACCAGTGTCCTTGGTATCCTTCCATTTTGTGTCACCTGAGAATTTGGACATACATTCCTTGTCTTTATCCAATTTATTGTTCAATCAGTTGAGCAACACAGGGAGCCCTGACCGTGGCACCAGCTCAGCTTTAGTGGTCTAGTTTCCTGGGAAGCTAGATCACCTGACTTACAGCAGGTGAAAACAGCTGAGGGATGAAATGTAGATGAGGCTAGGTTCCTCGCCTTGGCTGGGGCTCAGTGAGCAATTATTGGTTCTGCATTTACCACACTGAAGCTCTCAAACACTCTCTTCCACTTCTCTTTAAAACTCTTGGTTGGGGCACGTGGGTGACTCAGTGGGTTAAAGCCTCTCCCTTCAGCTCAGGTCATCATACCAGGGTCCTGGGACCCAAGACCTGCATCGGGCTCTCTGCTTGGTGGGAAGCCTGCTTCCTCACCTCTCTCTGCCTGCCTCTCTGCCTACTTGTGATCTGTCAAATAAATAAATAAAATCTTAAAAAAAAAACCTCTTAGAATTAAGATATTCTTATTATAAATCTCCTCTGGGAAGTGGGACAAATCAACTATCCATGATGTTTTAATGATAATTGTCCTCAGTGATACAAGGTGATTTATCTCTCTAAGTTGTCTCTAAGTGACATACTCATTTACTTACCCTCAGTGATACAATTGTGATCCAAGTGACCTCTGCCATTGAACAAGGGGAAACCTATCTACAGGCTTAATGTCTCATGGTCTTCTTTTCTGGAAGACCTGAATTTTCTCTATCAGTTGGGTATACTTAGTTTACTGTGAGTTCTCTCTTATTCGCTTAAACTTTGGCAATATGTGGGGCTTTGGACAGAACATGGCACAGAATCCCCACATTGAATTCTCAAAATGTCCACTTACTAGAATTGGCCAAGGGCCAGTATTTGTAAGTGAGCAAGTGGGGTCCATGCCGGTGGCTATAGGCTGACAATAGTATGGTAGGATGTTGTCCAATTAAACCATGACTGTTGTTCCCTGAGATGATGCAAATTGTCGGACTCTACTCCCTACTCATATCTCTGGAGTAGATAAATCCCCTAACTTGACCTTTCCTGGGTCAGCCTGGAAAGCCTTACTAGACCTTTCTTAGAAGATGCTATAAGATCTGTAGGTATCTAGTGAAGTGGTTCTCCTTAACACAGTATGCATTTCATCAGCCTCATACTAAATGCGCTTTGAGAGGAGCTGAGGCACAGCCTGAAATTCTGTTTTCAAACAGCTCCTTTCTCTCCTTTCTTGATTGTGCAGCTCAGGCATGTGAACTATTTATTGATTGTATATTCCAATCAGGACACTGTTGCCACAGTTGGGCTATTTTTGCATATCTGAGAGATTCCTGTGGGTTGAAATCAATTTCAGAGGCTCTTACTCCCCACTGGACAGAGTTCCCTTGGTCTCAAAACGAGTCACCCATCTGGAGCTCCAGTTTCAGGAACGCAACCCCACCTAGTGGCGGGTAATCCTTTAGGAATGGTAACTGTGTAATATTGTAGAATATCCTCTTCAACTGGGCTCTTTTCTTATGATTAGTTATATTCTGTTCTCTGCATATGTTTGGCTTCATATCTCTCAGTTCCTTACATAGAGAATTATGCAGGAATGCTTAAGAATTCTTTGTTTAATTGAATTTAATAGCTTTGAAGGTAAGGGGAAAGAAGAAGAAAAATGTTACGATTTTGTTCCCTGTGGTTTATTATTATTTATCACTCTCGTTGATGTTAGTGTTATTAATATAAGGATTCTTATCCACTCTCTGTAATTGTTTAAGGTGTTGGGGTTTTGCATATACTGTTTCGGGCTTTGGTCTTTTCCAAGGTAAGATTGTTATGGGAAAGAGAAACAAGTCATCAAATTTATTTTCAAGGTTTTATGTAAATTCTAGTTAGTTAACACATATGGCAAAATTGGTTTCAGGTATAGAATTTAAGGATTCATCATTTACATATAACATCCAGTGCTCATCACAAGTGCCCTCTTTAATACCCATCACTCATTTAGCCCATCTACCACCCACTTCCCTCCATCAACCCTGCTTATTCCCTGTAGTTAAAAGATTCTCTTATGGTTTACTTTATTAAATTTATTTGTGCTTTTTGCTTTAGCCAAGATATACATACAGAGCTCTACAGGTGAGAAGATAGATTCTGTTGAGTTACCTAACCCCTTTTTTATACCAATTAAAAAAATCAAACTAATTTCATTCTTAAGCTTATGATTTTAGATAACTATCTCCAGCAGGTACCTTTTGAAGCCTTATTTTTTGGACTCTGGAAGGAGTACTAAGAAGACACAACATAGAGCTCTGGCTTTTTCAGTAGCACTGTTACTTACACCTTGTATCTTTTCCATTAAGAATCCTACTATGTCTTACCATAGACACCAAACTCATCTTGAAGGATATCAGCTTTCCTTTTTTAAAGCTTTCGGTGGTGGAGATGCTGACAGATTTTTATTTGTTCGGTATTTGTGGTCAATAAAATCTTTACCATGGTTGGAGTACATAGTTCTTTTGAACTCTTCTTGATATTTTTGATCTAAAGGAAGCCATTTCACATAAAATATTAACTCTTTCTAAGTAGAATGTGATAATGGCAACATAATATTTTTGGTTCATTTTGCAAACATATAGAAAACAATCTCAACTAATTTAAAGTCTAGGCTAGTGCAATAGGAGATAATCAGTGAATAGAAATAACAAAATGCGGCAGATGGCTCTTACAGCCCAGAAATTAATGCAAAAATTATAAAGTGGCACTTTTTTTCTCAGGAAAATCCAGTCAATGTTTATATCCTATTACCCCGTGGTCAAGTAATATTATAATTGTCTCTGGGCTATTTAAGCATTTCATAACAGCTTTGAAAAGTAATATATAATTACCCACAACAATTTTAGCCAAAGATTTTCTGTGCCACGATGACATTTAGTGCATTCTTATCTGGTCTTCTTAGATCAATGCACAGCTTCCCAGAAGTAATGTTCTTTTATTCTCTTTCTACTATCTATGGGGCATATTAAACCATTCCCTTGTGCAACAAGTCAATCATATTTTTTAAAAAAAGTCATAAGAAATAATCTCTTCCTATTCCTACCTTTTAAGTCAGTCTGCTGCAATGCCCCTTTAGATAGCCTTTGAAAATAGTACCTGAGTATAATGCTGGGTTATTTCTAATTTGCGTTAATACATATACAGAGAAATGAAAACAAATTTAACATGAAACTTAAACTCTATAGTGTAGAGAGAGACAACCTTAGAGTACAATCAAGTGGCATTGATTACTTAAAAATACACCACGTAAGATTGCTTATCCACACTTCATATACTAAACTATATTGGGTATATCAAATAAACTTTTATACAGTACACAAAAAGCAGTTTCAAACAGATATGTTTTGTGTTTGTTTCTTTTTTCTTTGACACTTCTCAGAAACACTAAAATACCCTTGTATCACATTAACTAAAAAATGACAAAATTTACTCTAATCATCTTTGCTTCTGTGGTCTTGATGATAATAAGTAAATGATGTACTGTTATTTACACTGCACTGACTTCCAAATTAGAATGGAAGGGATGAAAAATACCATTATCCAAGTGGAAAAAATGACCTAGTAGCATAATGTAATTTTCTATTAAAAATTATAATCTTTGCATCACCATAAAAATCCATTTCAAAGGTGCCATTATCTTTGAATCACCTGCCCTGTGCCATCAGAGATGATGAGGACAGAGCCAGCTTAATTGTCATTTTCCTGCACAATGAGTTTATAAAACAATAGAATGTAGCTCTTTGCAGGGCTCCTGCTGCAGGAAGCTCTGGCTTTTGGCAGTAAAGGCTGCATGCTGAGGGGGGTGGTGACTTGATGTACACCGGCCACCAGATGTGATGCTCGTTGTGCTCGACTTTTCAGCCAAATCTGGAAGATTATTCATAGGAAATTAGATTGTAAATGCAGATAGGATTTTTAATATTCCTGCTGTCCACATTTTTCCAGTTGTATAATGGGATGATAACTACGCTTGAGAAGGCTCAGCCCTTCCTCATCATCATATAGACAACCTTGAAAATAAGAGAGAAAGAAATCATCTCTGCCCTCTTTGCATCCCTGAGGAGACTAAGGTGGGTGCAAATGGATTTGCAAAATGGCTCTCACTACCCCATGCCGGCAGCGTGATTGCTTTGGTAGTACTCTTGCAAAATTTGTCTGCGGCAAGAATGATGCCTAGGAATCAGGCCCTATCTTCTCAAATCCCTGGTGTATTTTATAACTGCGTCACAACCCATAAAGAAGTAATGCAGAAGGAGGGTGGTGGCCATAGGATTGACCTCCAGTTTTGTTTTCCATCCAGCCAATCCGTTCCTTCTCCTGTCCTGCATTAGTTCCCCATTATATCTTAGTCTCTTGATGAAGTAGTGGGCAAACATCTTGCAGACTTAGCAAGACTACATATATACACATTATCTGTGTTCAGTTCTTATGAAGATAAAACTCCATTGAATTCTAGTGTCTTTATTACAGAGTGCAGGGATTACTGACATACTTTTGGTGTTAAGCTTAGTGTCAAACTAACAGTTTGTTAAATTTTATAGACTTCTGAGTTTTTCTAGTTATTTTAAAATTTATGGTTCTATGATATGATTGATTATATCCATCTTTTGAATCTACCTCTTTGAGCGGAATATTTCACTTTTGAGATTTTTTCTTGAAATTTATTGCTAATTTTTTTTCTTTTCCTTTGGTGTGTGTCATTCGCATAGTTAATTTCTTTTGACAAATGGTTAGAAATGTGACTTAAATCCCTCTGTGGTAAGAGTGCTAGTTAGTCCTGTAAAATCTGTTCTTCTCTTCCAAGGTAATAACCACCCCCCCGTTTTAGTTAGGCATGAAAATTTCTGGAATGAAGATTATATTTCCCAGCTTTTTTACACTTGATGTGAACATGTAACTTAATCCTTATCAAGAAGGTATTGGCAGAAATGTTTGTTTCATGGCTTTTTTTTAGGACTATTCCTTAAAAGATGGCAAGGGTATGCTCTTTTCTCTATCGATGTCCCCTCATTTATCTTGTTGCCTAGAAAGTAAAGGTGTGTAAAAACTGCCGTTTAGAATGAATTGGATTGGGTCCAAAGGGATGGTTGGCCAGAGAGGTTAAATGAGCTTGATTCCCTCAGGATTTGGGAAAGCAAAGTAAGCAGCTCTGAATGGTCTGCTTCCAGTAGATCCCATGCTGGTGGCTGCTGTGTGAGTTCTGAGCTCCGTAAGGTATAGGTCTGGAATCAGAACTAGAACTGGGGTATACCATCCCCTCCTTCTGGATTACAGAGGAAATGGTGCTGGAATTAGGGAAATGAGGTTGATAAATGCAGATGTAGAATGTGAGAACAGCTAAGACATTTTCTAGATTTTACTGACTCACAGAGAAAGATATTTTGGTCTTGTATCAGAGGTAGTATCAGAAAATATTGAATTAGAAATAATTTTGTGCTGTGCTTGTTGAGGATATAAAGAAAGTAGTACCATTTATGACATCCTACAGATTTGTAATAGAACTTGAAATCTGGAATTATGATACCTCCATCTTTGTTTTTCTTTTTCAAGATTGTTTTGGCTGTTTGGAGTCTTTTGTGGTTCCATACAAATTTTAGGATCATTTGTTCTAGTTATATGAAAAATGCTGTTGGTATTTTGATAGGAATTTCATTAAATCTGCAGATTGCTGTGAGTAGTATGGACATTTAAACAATGTTTTTCAAATCTGTGAGCATGGAATATGTTTCCATTTGTTCATGTTATCTAGTTTCTTTAATCAGTTTTACAGTTTTCAGAATAGCAGTCTTTCACCTCCTTGGTTAAGTTTATTCCTAGATATTTTATTATTTTTGATGCAATTGTAAATAGGATTGATTTTTTAATTTCTCTTTCTGCTGCTAAGTATTAGTATATAGAAATGTGATGGATTACTGTACAGTGATTTTGTATTCTGCAAATTTACTGAATTCATGTATCAGTTTGAGTAGTTTTTTGGTGGAATCTTCAGCGTTTCCTATATACAGTACCATGTCATTTGAAAATAGTGAAAGTTTTACTTATCAATTTGGATGCCTTTTATTCCTTTTTGTTGTCTGATTGCTGCAGCTGAACTTCTAGTACTATGTTGAATAAAAGTGGTGAAAGTAGACATCCTTGTCTTGTTCCTGATCTTAGGAGGAAAGCTTTCATTTTCACCATTGAGTTTTTCACCATTGAGTATGATGCTAAGTTCCCTCTAAACCTACTTTGTTGAGGGTTTTTATTGTGAATGGATGTTGTACTTTCTCCAGTGCTTTTCTTGTGTCTATTGAAATCATCATATTGTTCTTATTTTTTCTCTGATTGATGTGATATGTCACATGGAATTATTTGTGAATATTGAACCACCTGTGCATCTCAGGAATAATTCTCCCTTGATTATGGCAAATGATATTTTTAATGTATTATTGGATTAGTTTGCTAGTGCTCTGTTGACGGTTTTCATGTCTGTGTTCATCAGGGATACTGGCCTGTAGTCACCTTTGTTTGTAGTGTCTTTATCTGGTTTTGGTGTCATTGTAATTCAGGCCTCAAAGAATGACTTTGGAAGTGTTCATTCCTCTTCTATGTTTTTGAAATACTTTGAGAAGAATATGTATTAATCTTCTTTAAATGTTTGGTAGAATTCCCCTGTGAAACCATCTGGTCCTGGATTTCTGTTGGGAGTTCTTTGATTCCTGATTGAGTTTCATTTGTGGTAATCTGTCCCTTCAAATTTTTCACTTATTTTTTTTAATTTATAATTTTTTAATTAAAAAGTTTTTGTATAAAAGACACCCAAAATCCAACCACTTCTCATCACCTAAGTGGGCACCATCTTGTATCTGAAAATGACTATAATATTCTAACCAGTCTCCCTGGTTCTCCTCTTTGTTCCTTACAGTAACCAGTATGATCTTGTTAAAACCTAAACCACACAGTTTTACTCTTTTGCTCAAAATCCTCTCAATAGATGCAGAGAAAGTATTTGATAAACTACAGCATCCTTTCTTAACTAAAATTCTTCACAGTATAGGGATAGTGGGAACATATCTCAATATCATAAAAGCTGTGTATTGAAAAGCCCATAATGAATATCATTCTCAATGGGGAAAAACTGAGAACTTTCCCCCTAAGGTCGGAAACATGGCAGGGATGTCTGTTCTCACAGTCTTACTCAATATAGTAACAGAAGTTGTAGTTTCAGCGATCAGACAGCAAAAAGAAATGAAAGGCATCCATATCATCAAAGGAGAAGGCAAACTCTCACTCTTCTCGGATGACATATTTTATGTGGAAAATCCAAAACTCTCTACCCCCAGGTTGCTAGAACTCATACAGGAATTCAGCGAAGTGGCAGGAAATAAAGTAAATGCCCAGAAATCAGTTGCATTTCTATACACTAAGAACGAGACAAAAGAAAGAGAAGTAAGGAGTCAGTTCTATTTACAGTTGCACCCAAAACCATAAGATACCTAGGATAAAGCTAGCCAAAGAGGCAAAGGATCTGTACTCAGAAAACTATAGAATGTTCATGAAAGAAACTGAGGAAGACACAAAGAAATGGGAAAACATTCCATGCTCATGGATTGGAAGAACAGATATTGTTAAAATGTCTGCACTGCCTACAGCAATCTATACATTCAGTGCAATCCCTATCAAAATACCATCCGCTTTTTTCACAGAATTAGAACAAATAATCCTAAAATTTGTATGGAACCAGAAAAGACATGAAATAGCCAAAGAAATGTTGAAAAAGAAAACTAAGCTGGTGGCATCACAATTCTGGACTCAAAGCTCTATTACAAAGCTATAATCATCAAGACAGTATGGTACCAGCATAAAAACAGTCACATAGATCAATGGAACAGAATAGATAGCCCAGATATGGACACTTAACTCCATGGTCTAATAATCCTCGACAAAGCAGGAAAAAATAATCCAATGGAAAAAGGACAGTC
Organism: Neogale vison; assembly: GCF_020171115.1. Classification (NCBI taxonomy): domain Eukaryota; kingdom Metazoa; phylum Chordata; class Mammalia; order Carnivora; family Mustelidae; genus Neogale; species Neogale vison. The sequence goes on along the minus strand of NC_058094.1, from coordinate 157,512,028 downwards.
TCTTCAATAAATGGTGCTGGAAAAATTGGACAGCTATGATTAGAAGAATGAAATGCAACCATTCTCTTACCCATACACAAAGATAACTCAAAATGGATGAAGGACCTAAATGTGAGACAGGAATCCATCAAAATCCTAGAGGAGAACACAGGCAGCAACCTCTGTGACCTGGGCCACAGCAACTTCTTACAAGACACATCTTCAAACGCAAGGGAAACAAAGAAAAAAAATAAACTATTGAGACGTCATCAGGATAAAAAGCTTTGGCACAGCAAAGGGAACAGTTGACAAATTTTCTATTTCTTTCAGGCTCAGTTTTGGTAGGTTATCTGTTTCTAGGAATTTATCCATTTCTTGTAGTTTGTCCAATATGTTGGCATACAGATTTTCATAATATTCTCCTATAATTGTTTGTATTTCTGTAGTGTCTGTTGTTATTTCTCCTTTTTCATTTGTGATTTTGAGTCCTAGATATGTGATTTTGAGTCCTACCTCTCTTGTTTTGATGAGGCTGACTAGAGGTTTATGCATTTTGTTGATCTTTTCAAAAAATCAGCTTCTGATATGATTGATCTGTTCTTTTTTTTCAGTTTCTATTTTATTTCTTATCCATTCTTTATTCTTTCTTTCTGCTAGTTTGGGCCTTTGTTTGTTCTTTTTCTAACTCCTTTAGGGGTAAGGTTAGGTGGTTTATTTGAGATTTTTCTTCTTGAAGAAGGCCTCCCTCCTAGAACCGTTGTTGCTATATCACCAAGATTTTGGACGATTGTGTTTTTATTTTCAATTGTCTCCATGTATTTTTTGGATTTCCTCTTTGATTTCTTGGTTGACCCCATTCATTGTTTAGTAGCATGTTCTTTAACCCCATGTAGAGGTTCTTTAATCTCCATTTAGATTTTTTCTTGTGGTTGACTTCTATTTCATAGCATTGTGGTAAAAAAAAAATATATATATATATATATGAAATGACTTCAATCTTTTTGAATTTGTTGAGACTTGTTTTGTGGCCTAGTATGTGATCTGTTCTGAAGAATGTTCCATGTGGGCTTGAAAAGAGTGTGTATTCTGCTGTTTTAGGCTGAAATGTTCTGAATATATCTGTTAGGTCCACCTGGTCCAGTGTGTCATTCAAAGACACTGTTTCCTTGTTGGTTTTCTGTTTGAATGATCTGTCTGTTGATGTAAGTGGGGTATTAAACTCCTCTACTCTTATAGTATTACCATCCATTAGTTCTTTTATTGTTAATAACAGTTTTAAGTATTTGGGTGCACCCCTGTTGGGTGCATAAAGGTTTATAATTATTATATCTTCTTGTTGGGTTGTCCCTTGAATGATTATATGCTGTCTTTCTTTGTGCCTTGTTACAGATTGATTGATTGATTGATTGATTTTTGAGAGAGAGAGAGATTGAGTGTGCACAGGGGAAGGGAAGAGGGAGAGGGAAATAGAGGATCTTAAGCAGGTTCCACACCTGTTGTGGAGCTTGACATGGGGCTTGATCTCTTGACCCTGAGAGCATAACCTGAGCAGAAATCAGTTGTTTAACTGACAGAACCACCCAGGCGCCCCCTAGAGGCTTTGTTTTAAAGTCTGTTTTGTCCTAAGTATTGCTCTTCTGGCTTTCTTTTGACATCTATTTGTGTGATAATTTTTTTTCAATCCCCTCACTTTCAATCTGCAGGGGTCTTTAGGTCTGAAATGAATCTCTTGTAGGGAGCATATAGAGGGGTGTCTTTTTTTTTTTTTTAAATCCATTCTGTCACCCTGTGTCTTACTGAAAAGTGTTTAGTCTGTTACTATTCAAAGTAATTTTGATAGGTATGTATTCATTGTCATTTTGTTAAATGTTTTATAGTTGTTTTTGTAATTCGACTCAGTTCCTTTTTTTGCTTGCTCTCTTTTATGATAAGGTGACTTTCTTTAGTGATACACTTGGATACCTTTCTCTTTATTTTTTTTGGTATCTCTGGTTTTTGGTTTCTGGTTACTATTTGGTTTATAATACCATCCTCTGCATATAGCAGTCTATATTAAGTCAATGGTTGCTTAAGTTTGAACCCATTCTTTTCTCCTTTCCACATGTTTTAGTTATATGTTGTCATTGTTTGTATCCTTTTGGATTGTGAGTCCCTTGAGTGATTTTTACAGGTATACTTATTTTTATTGCTTTTGTGATTCCTGGTTTCCTTACTTTTTATTTCTACTCAGAGAGTCCCCTTTAACATTTCTTGTAGCTCTGGTTTAGTGGTCATAAATTCCTTTACTGATGTCATATTCTGCTAGTCTTCAGTTTGTTTTTTGTGTTATTTATACTGATGTGTTATCCTTAGACATTATAGTTCATTAGGAAGAAGACTGGTTTTAGAGAGCGTTTTTTATAGGGTATGAACACTCTAAAATAAAAATAGTTCTCAGTAGTGTTTGCATTGACTGTAAAATGATAGAAAGCCAAGTATTGTTCTGTTACAGCATTTTTATGCAGTTCTTTTAATCTAAGTACAAGAGGACATAGAGGAAGAATTTTTCCCCAGCTTATTATTTTGATGTAATTCCAATAGTTTATTTTTGCTTTGGATTCCCATGCTTAAGGAGTCATAACTGTGAAAATGCTGCTCGGGTTGATGTCAAAGAGATTACTGCCTAAGGAGATTTATGGTTTTGCATTTAGGACTTTAATCTATTTTGACTTTTTGTGTGTGTGTGTGTGGTGTATATAAGTGGTCCAGTTTCATTCTTCATCATTTATGGAAGACATTGTCTTTTCTTCATCATATGTTCTTTGCTCTTGGGTTATAGATTAATTAACCATGTAAGCATGGGGTTTATTTCTGGGTGCTCTGTTCTGTTACATTAATCTGTGACTATTTTTGTGCCAGTACCATACTGTTTTGATTTCTGCAGTTTTATAATATATCTTGAAATCTGGAATTATGCTACCTCTGGCTTTGTTCTTCTTATTCCAGATTGTTTTGACTATTCAGGGTCTTTTTTGATTTCATATAAATTTTAGTAGTATTTGTTTTAGTTATATGAAAATGCTATTGTATTTTGGGTAGGTATTGCATTGAATCTTTAGAGTGCTTTGGGAAGTCTAGGCATTTTAATGGTATTAATTCTTCCAGTCCATGGGCATGGAATAGTTTCCATTTATTTGTGTATCTTGAGTTTCTTTGATCAGTGTTTTATAATTTTCAGTCTTTTTACCTCCTTAGTTAAATTTATTGCTAGGTATATTTTTGGTGTGCTGTAAAATGGGATTGTTTTCTTCATTTCTTTCTACTATTTCATTATCAGTTTATAGAAATGCAACAGATTTCTGTATATTAGCTTTGTTTACAGAGTTCATTTATTCTAGTAGTTTTTGGGTGGACTTTTAGTTTTCTATATATAGTATCATGTCATCTACCAATAGGGACAGTTTAACTTCTTCCTTAACAATTTGGATGCCATTGTTTCTATTTCTTGCCTGATTGTTGTAACTAGGATTTCCATTACTATGTTGGATAAAAGTGGCAAGAATGGACATCCTTGTCATGTTCTTGATCTTAGGGGAAAAACTATCAGTTATTGACCAGTGACTATGATGTGAACTGTGGGTTGTCCTATATGGCCTTTATTATGTTGAGGTATGTTCCTTTTAAACCCACTTTATTGAGAGTTTTTATCATGAATATATATCACATTTTTCAAATGTTTTTACTGCATCTTTTGAGATGACCATATGGCTTCTATCCTTCATTTTGTTCATGGGGTGCATCACATTGATTTGTGGATATTGAACCAGGAAGGATATTTATTTAACCAAAAATTCTTAAAAATAACAACTCTTTCAATCAACATTTTCTTGTGCATCAGTAACGAGCTTGCTGGTTTTTGCTAAAAACATGTATACTGTGTATATTCCCTATTTTTACTATACACTTACTTTACCTGCCTTTGCCAAATCATCTAACATCAATCTATTTAAAAAAAAAATGCCTGTCTGGCTCCAGGTAGTAGTCCGTTTGGGCCAATAATTAATCTCCAATCAACCTCTTTTCTCTAAAACTCAAAGTTAGTAACAGTGCACCATTTCTGTTCTTACAGAGTTTGAAGAGTTTTAAAATGTTTTGAATTCTTAGGGAAAAGTTGGCATGTAAATAAAATTTAAGCTTTTATTCTTGTTCTCATGTAAATTTGGTAGCTTTGGTACTGTTTTTAAATATACCCAGTGCTCACATTGGAGTCATGCATTTTATTTCATGAGTATTCTGTCTTTGCCAGCACTTATAATGGAATTTGATGGTCTGGGTATACTTCTTCAGTGGCTTTTGCAGCATTTTCACTTCTGTTTCCTAACAGACATTTTATACATTTCATAGCAATGTCTAATGCTTTACTTATCATTAAAGGATAAGGCTGTATGGGAAGTCTACTGGTATGAACTGTGGAGAGTCAGCAGTATTGAAGTCGATAAGTCAGGGCTGTGTTGAGGACTCTAAGGAGACTAAATATTTTATTCACAGAGTAATTCAGTGTATGTCTGAAGGTTTCTTCCAAGACTATGCCTATCGGGAAAATGCTGAATATATAATATTAGCAAGAGGGAAGCAGTTTTAGCTGCATGTATCTCTGCCAAAGTGAGTTGGCCAGCAGCCTGTAAGATACACTTGAAGCACATAGAGAACTTTATTTTTTAAAGGGAACAATGTAACTCTTCACCTAAAGCTAAAAAGAGTGAATGCTTCATCTTGAAGTACTCCCTCCCCCATATTTCCCCCCAAATTACAGACTGAGGAATGTTTAGCTATCCAATGATCTAATAGACTAGCTGTCTAAAATAATTCAGAGTGCTTTGCAATAGCTGTGACTTCTAGGGCAAACCATATTCATTGTGAAGCTTAAAATATCCTTTTCCACTCACCCACATGAAAACTTTGGTTTGAACATTTAAATACTGTTATCTCTGCTATTAGTTAAACTATTGAAGAGGTTGCCTGTAATATCTGAAAGTATATTAAATAAGAAAATATTCACGCTTCTGTTCTCAAGTTCTTGTTACACATTTAGAGACAGGTATTCAATGTCTGTACTTTATTAAGCAGAAAAGAGGCATTAAAAACACTCTTCTAAAATAAATATTACCTCCTGTGACCCTCAGGTTTTATTCCTGTGGGTTGAAATTGGAGCACAGTCTCAACTTGATTGTAGTTTGGAATCACCTGGGGAGCTTTAAAATGTCCTTGCATCTAGATCCCAGATTCATGGTTTCTGAATTAATTAATTCTGAGGTATGTCTTGGCCACTGGTTGAGTGATTATAAGAGGAAACTAAGATGCAGCTTACAGGTAACCCCCTTGACTCTCATGGTGACCTCCTATTATTTGTCATGACACAGGTGTCCCCAAGTGTTATGAAGTCAAAAGAGAAGGAAAACAATAGATATATATTTTAACTGTAACAGTGGGAAAGGAGATTTGTCACCCATATGAGCTTTTTCCAAATAGCCTTCTTTAAGCTGTACCATAGAATGATAGCTTTGTATCCATGACTAAGTAAAAAACATGACATCAGTAAATCTCTGAGGATTCTGTATACCAACAAAATTTGGTTGGCAGTATGCAAATCAAGGTAATATTGGGAGATAGTTCTCTTTGCATCTTTTATGTGTCTTCATGTCTTGAAAGCAGAAGCACTGTCTTTTGTTCCAGATTCTTTTCCAGGATGTTTGTGTAGTGAATAGCTTTGGAAGACACAGTATCTCCCTCTGGAGCAAAAGGCAAGCAAGCATGCTTACCATCCATAGTGAAAGCTATATGTTCTCTAAACTCAGGATTTTTCTCCAATAATACAAGCCACTCTGTATTCAGGCATTTACCTGAGCCCATCATCATCATCCCTGTAGGACTTGGGACAGAAGTAAGTGCTGGAAATATACTGTAGTTCACGCTTCTCTCTGTGCCAGGAGTAATAAGGCACTTTGTCTCTGATTCAAGAGACTCAGGTCTTCTTTAAGCATCCATAAAACAGGGGCTATCTAGCTTGTTGGTTTCCCAGTATGTGAATTCTCAGACGTTTCATAATTACTACCAGGTAATGATAGTACAACATTTTAAAGGAATTAAAGGAAAGAAAGTTTGAGTCAAGCATTATTTTGTTGTGGTTTCCTTAATGTATCAAGGCTATATAACGTGTTCTAACTGGAGAAGATCGGGGAATGCTGTACTCATTAGCATTTTTGAGGCTTTTGAAGACCGAGACCTTCATTTAATCAAGCCATGACTAGGAGTCTTGAAAAAAGGTAATCATTCTATTTATTTAATTGGGAATTTAAGAAACTTAAAGTGAGGACAAGTGTCAAAGGCCAGTAGGTTAATAAGTTGTAATAAATAGAAACGTGATGTAAAGTTGGGAGGTAAATAAATGGAGAAAGGAATGTAGAATGGACTCACTGATTGCTACACAGTTAATAAATAGTTGTGAAAGGATACTATCAAAAGCTAGTTAATCCTAGCATTAGGAAAAAAGAGGACTTAAAGCATTATCAAATGCGTAAGGACAAAGACAACTACTAAAGCAGTAATACAAACTTCACTAAGTAACAAAGAAATACAATAAAACATAAAAAATAAATTAAAAATAGTACTATAACAAAGTTCACACAGTAAATACAGCATTAAATAGGCCAAACATAGGCCAAACATAAGAATTATATCAACAAGTATACATGGGCCTATCTTATTTATTAAAAGGGAGGGATTTTCATGTTTGCTTACAAGCACAGTTGAACTGTAAAATAAAGTGACAGGGTGGCTAAAAAGTAATGGACAATAGTAGCACAGCAGATAAATGTATACAGTAAATAAGGAGGAGTTGTCATACTAGTTTCAGACAAAGGAGAAAGCAGGCCAAAAGTAGCAGATGAGAATAAAACACTAGAGGTGTAAAGGCTAAAATTCACATTGATGCTAAAACGGTATGGATCTTACTGCCACCGAACAAACAGTAAAAACTTCACAAGGCAAAAGTAAAGGACAGATACAAAGCAATAGAAAGTAGATTTTAAAATGACATTCTTAGTCTAATACAGGTTAAGCAGACAAAAATGAATAGGTCTTTAGAAGGTCGAAGGAGCATCCCCAGTAAGGTAGATCTTACAGCTGTCAGACTTCTTAAGAGCACCGGAATGTTCACAAAAACTGACCACAATAAATACTGTATAATAGAAAAAGTATAAATAGCAATCTCCTATTACAGTGCAATAAACTAGAAATTATGATTTCTATCATAACAATGAAAAAGCAAAAAGTCTATTTAACTTAAAAATTTAAAATCTCCCTATTAAATATGGATAAAAGGAAAATAAATACTGAATTTTAAGAATTTCTAAATAAAAATAATAAAACTCTCTATATTAGAATATGTTGGGCACAAATGAAAGCATTGACTAGAAGAAAATTCTTAACTCTAACTTCTTTTATCAATGAAAAAGAATGACATACGTAAGATACATTACTAGCTCAGACCGCTAGGAAGAAAAATGAGGTACAAGATAGAATAAATATAAAAGCACAATGAAGTAGAAAGTGAAACATTAAAAAAAAATTAAAATGCTGACTCTTTAAGAAAAATGCAAATAGGCCAAGCCCTAACTGGCCTTAAAAAAAGGAAGTGGGAAACACAAATAAGCAAAATAAAGTATAAGGCAATTACCACTGAGAAAGAAGAAATTTTAAACACCTCTTTCAAAATTTGTTTGAAATTCTATATAATAGTATGATTTATTAAAGTGTAATCTCCTTAATTGACCTTAATTGTGTTTGAAAGTAGGCTGAACTTCTATGGAATAAATAAGGCATGAAAAACTATCCCACTGAAAGCTTCACACTAAGATGATTTCATGGGAGAATTGAAGACACCATCAAAAGTTTGATCCCAGTTGTACTTTAAATATTCCAGTAAGTAGGAAAAAAACAAGAAAACTTCCATATTATTCTTACGAAATAAGTCTAACATTGCTCTTGAGAATTCCAAAGTAGTACTGACTATCAATGCAACACTTCTCAATAAAATATTAATATACACAACCTAACACTCATTAGAAAACAATAAACCATAATGAATGGTGGGGATGAGGGACTTTCCTTCTAAGGCCAAGTATTAGACAAGGATGTTTTCTCTCACCACTCCTATTCAGCATGGTTCTGGAAGTCCTAGTTAGTGCAGGAAGAGAAGGAAAAGAATTTAAAAAAATACACAGATTGGAAAGAAGAAATAAAACTCTCCTTGCAGATGACAGATTGTCTGTGTAGAAGATCTCAAATCTACAAAAATCTCATGAACGTGCAAATATGTAACAAGACTTCAGGACACAAAGTGAATATACAAAATCAGTTGCTTCTCTGTATATCAGCCATGAGAAACTGGAATTTGAAATAAAAAAATACCAAAAATACCATTTTCAGTGGCACCCAAAACCAACTTAGATATAAGGCTAAGAAAATAGATATAGGATCAAAAATTATAAAATGTTGAAAGTCAAAGAAACTTTAAATGGAGAGATACAGTACATACATGTATTTATATAAGAACCAATATTGTTGAGCTACTCTTTCCAATTTGATTTCTGAATTCAGAATAATCCCTGTCAAAATTCCAGTAAACTATTGTGTAAATAAAAACAAACTGATTTTAAAATTTATGTAGAAAGGCAAAAGACCTAGAATAGTTAATACAGTACTGAAGAAGAAGAACAAAGTTGGAGGACTCTCAGTACCAGATTTTAAGATTTCAAATAAAACTATAGGAATGAAGATGGCGTGTTGGCAAAAGGCTGGGTGCATAGATCAATGAAAGAGAATAGAGAGCCCAGAATTAGACTCATATAAATACAGCCAACTAATTTTTGACAAAAACACGGAAGCAATTTAACAGAGAAAAGATAGTCTTCAACATATGGTGTCGAAAATATTGTTCATTCATTATGCAAAAAATGTACTTAGATACAGACCTTAAACTTTCCACAAAAACATACTCAAAATGGATCATAGACTAAGTGTAAAATGCGAAACTATAAAATTTTTAGAAGATGTAGGGAGAAATCTACATAAAAGTACAATTTTTAAGAGAAAAAAAATTGATGAGATGGACTTCAGGGAAAAGATCCGAGTAGAGACCTTACCAATAAAATGGTACTCATATAGCAAGATGCTCAGCATCACTTGTCATTAGCAAAATTCAAATTAAAGCAATGAGAAATCATTATATATCTATTAAAATGGCTAAAATCTGAACAACTAAAAATACTGATGGCTGTTGAAGATGAAGAGCGACTGTACCTCTCATTCATTGCTGGTGAGAGAGCAGAATTATACAGCCATATTGGAAGATAATCTGGTGGTACTTTTTATAAAGTTAAACTTTACTGTCACCATATAGTCTAGGATTACATACATAGGAATTTAACTGATTTGAAAACTAAGTCCACATTCCACACTAAAATGGCATGTAAACATTTATAGTAACTTTATATGTGATTGCCCAAAACTGGAGGCAACCAAGACATCCTTTAGTATATGAACTGGTAAACAAATTGTGGTCTATCTGTACAATAGAATACTGTTCGGGAATTAAAATGAACTGCCAAACCATGGAAAGACAGAAGAAGATTTTATTTGTCAGAGAGAACGCAGGCAGGGGGAGAGGACACAGAGGAAGAAGCAGGCTCCCTGCTGAGCAAGGAACCCCGATGTGGGACTTGATCCCAGGACCCTGCAGTCATGACCTGAGCTGAAGGCAGATGCTTAACCATCTGAGCCACCCAGGTGTCCCAGAGAGATACTTTAAATGCATATTACTAAATAAAAGAAGCCAGTCTGAAAAGGCTACCTCATCTACGATTTAATTTATGATACTTTGGAATAGGCACAACTATAAACGCACTGAAAATAGCACTGATGCCAGTTTCCTGGGGTGATGGAAAGAGGAAGGGCCAAATAGGCGAAACGCTGGGGATTTCTTTTTAGCATGACGACACTATTCTGCATCATACTATAACGTTACTTGCTGACATTAGACAGTTGGGAAATGCTTAGAACGTGACTACATGAAGAGTGAACTTAACATATGCAAATTAAAAGTAATTCATTTAAGAGGTCAGGGAATGCAGGATGGAAAGCCTGACATGACACTAGAATCAAATGGTATTGTGAATGCATTGAACAACTTCTCTGCAAAAGGGAGGGGGGGGTTGCTGATTTAACTAACTTTGGATATGAATGGAATCCACAGGCTAAAGGCAAAAACAAAACAATAACTGGTTGTAAGCATTGTTCTGTAGATTATAAAGTTTTATCTTTCGGGGATTTATGTTAACAATTCTGAAGGCACTATGCACATACATGAATTGAAAAATGAAGTAGAAGGATCAGGGAAATCTGGCTTGTCACTGATGTGGGAACAGATAAGCAAGAACAGAAGGCCTAAGTGGCCCATAGGGTAATAGAATAGGGCTGAAGACATCAGTATGAATTCATGTTTAGTTTGATAGATGCAGATGGATACATTTAGAAATATTTACAGCAGCCACATATATATAAATGGGGTAGTGTACACATACACATTTCCCTTCCCCCTTCAGCTGAGAGACAGCCTAAAAGAAATGACACTTAGTAGCAATGAAGGCTCCTAGCACACAGATCTTGGTTTCCAATAATGCTCTCAATAAAAAAGAACCAGGGCCTTTGGAGAAATGGCTAATTATAGAGTTGCAGCAATGAATATACAATGACCCTGGAGTATTTTGTAGAGCCAGAAAGTAAGGAAGTGCTGAAGAAGGGAACAGGAGTCAAATGAAAGAGCTCCCAGTGGCTAAAGGTAGAACAATTTGAACAACAAAAATAATAAAATGTTATTGGATTATAAGTCATAGTATAAAATAAAAATAAGCTATTTTTTGTAGGTAATTGACTTCCAAGAGGGTGAGGAATATCCTCCCACTCCTTAAGTATGGGCCATACTTAGTAACTTCCTTCCAGTGAGAATGCTAAGAGAAGAGGAAATGGGGAGAGTGCCTTTACAGTGGGAAAATCTCATAAACACTTTGGTGATCAAGGTTACTGTTAACAGTGACAAGTCATACCAATAATATATCCTTTACATGATGTGCTGTGATGTGAGAATGGCATTTATTTCTCTGGTCTTCCTCTCTAAAATGTATAATCCCAGTCTAATCGTGAAAAGAAAAACCTCAGACAAATCCCAATCCCAATCCCAATTTTCCCAATTAAGGGAAAATTTTCTAAAAACAAGGTCTGAGAACTGAAAATAAAAAGAGAAAAGAAGATTAAAAAAAAAAAAAAAAGGCCAAGTGAGAAATGAACTACTAATAGGAACTTAAGACATGACATCTAAAAATCCAGGGCGCCTGCGTGGCTCAGTGAGTGAAGCAGCCAATACTTGATTTCGGCTCAGCTGATGATCTCGTGGGATCAAGTCCTGTATTGGGCTTTGTGCCGAGCACGGAGCCTGTTTAAGATTCTCTGACTCCCTCTCTCTCTGCTCCACATCTGTTTACGCAGAAAGTACATTAGTTAAAAATTAAAATTAAGGCGATACAAATGAGTATGGGATTTAGTTAATGTGTCAGTATCGCTTATTAATTGTCACAAATGTACTATACTCATATATTAATAATGAGGAAAACAGTAGAGTGACTAAAAAAAAACTATATTATCTTTGTGAGTTTTCTGCATATGCACACCCTTTGATAAGCAATTCCATTTCTAGGAATTTACCCCAATGGCCATCTTGACAAATATTAAACATATACAAAGTGGTGTTTACTGAGGTATTATTTAACCTCAAAATATTGACTATACCTTAAACATCTTTATCTTTAGAGCTTACATTCATAAAATTGGGTATGATGTAGCTGTAACAGGGAATGAAGATGACATTTTTGAATTGTTATGGAGTGATATCTAGGATATAGTTAAGTCCCTCCCACCCCCCAAAAAAAGATTCATAAGCAAGTATATGACTTTCTTTTCTATATTTTTTCTTTTCATTTCTTTCCCCTTTTTTTCTTTTCTTTGTCTTCCTTTCCTTTCCTTTCCTTTCCCCCTTTCCCTTTTCTTTTCCTTTTTCTTGACTTTTCCTTTTCCTTTTCTTTCTTTCTTTTCAAACAGAGGAATTGGTATATACACATCTGTTCATTTTGCATAGAGAAACACAGGAATGTTAAACCAAAAACTAAAGAAAACTTACTTGTTGACATGGGTGGGGATGGGCCAGAATGTGGAAGGTATAGGGAAAGAAGTGCAGTTACTCTGACTATGCCTAGATATATAGCTTTATGCTACGAATCATGAACATATTTCACATACTGAAAAAGAAAGTTTAATAAGAATTTAAAAACTTCAGAAATACACAATAAGAAATGTACTCTAAATGATGATAAAACTAGAGTAAATAATTCAAGTAACCATTGAACATGGTACCTTTTTTTTAATCATTATGTTCAGTTAGCCAGTGTATAGTACATCATTAGTTTTTGAAGTAGTTGAACACCGTGCTCTTCCTGTGTGTGTTTTAGTGAGATATATTCTTGGTTGCATACAAAACCCAACCACTATAAACAATATTAAACTTACTATGGTTGCTGTTAGAAGTGGTATTGGTCTTGTATTTCTAAAACTATTCTGTGTGAATCGTAGGACAGAGCAATTGTGTAGGCTCTTGTTGGATTTTTATTGTGGGTAAAAGGAGAATCAAATATGGAATGATAAGAAATCTATACTGAAAAGTTTATTTGTGAATATGTATGTGTGTATATATATATATATATATATTCCTGTGCCATGCTTATAATATATGATCCCATATCTATTTCAACAGACATAATTCAGTACATTTGTGTGTGTGTGTCTATATATAAAATTCAACAATATGTATATGAATACACACATCTAATTCAAATGTGTGAAGGTGCTCTCCTAGCTCTGTTCCTGAAAGTGTCCAGAAGCAGTGACAACCCAGTTCCAATGAGCAACTAGCAGTAGAATCTAGGGATTTCTAAATATTCTTCCCTACTAAAAGGATTTTGGACTCCTTAGAAAAATGATTGATTTCATAGCTGTGCAAGGAAAGGACATATTGATCCGGGAACATCTTGTAGTGACAGAGAGCATGAAAAGGCTCAAAAATAGGTCAGAAGGATGTAGGAGCTAGCACAAAGCAGTCCAAATCTGGCCTAATTGAGCTTCAAAAAGAATAATGATGGTAATAGATTATAACATACTGAATACATAAAAAAGAAACATGAGTTCATAGTGATACTACAGAAAAATTGAATTATAACAGTAAAGATAGAGTAAGAAAGAGATTAGGTGGAAAGCTCTTTACAAAAATAATGCCAGCTAAAATAAATGGAAGAGGGTAAAATTAGAAGATCACTATTTTGCAACTCCCAATTTGTTTAAAAACAGAGAAAATCAACCCACCCCCCTTTACTCATTGATTACAAAGGGTAAATTGATCTTTTTGACAGAAAAATGAAGCTTTCCACTGCCCATGGAAAGTTTCTGCTGTGATGCAGTGGTACATAATATCACCAATTTGGTGTTCTTCCTAGGGAAGTTTGATCTGAATCTTATCTGATGAATTGATAGCATGAATGATCTCTTCTATAGGACAGCTGACCTGAACTCAGAAGGATTCAATGGTATCAAGAGAAGAGGGAGGAAGAGGAATTGTTCTAGATTCAAGGAGACCAAGGAGATGTAATAGCCAAATCAGAGCATATATAGTGATTGAATTTCAGAGAGGGAAAAATAAGAATCAAAGGATAGTTTTGAAACAATAGGGGAGTTTTCGTATAGATTTCTTCTTGGATGATAATGTATTAGTGTTGATTTTCTGAAGTGTGACAATGGTATTATGGTTGTCTATGAAAATGTCAGTGTTCTTGAGATTTATACTAAAGTATTTGGGGATGAAACAGCATGATGCTTATAACCTACTTTAAGATAGTTTGGAAAAATGGAAGAATCTTTCTGTGTGTATGTGTGGGTATGTGTGGGTGTGTGCAGGCATTTATATGTATATGTGTTTGTAGATACATATGTGTGTATGTATATATTTGTATCTGTCGGGGTGTGTGTGTGTGTGTGTGTCTGTGTCTGTGTGGAGAGACAGAAAGAGAGAGAGAAAGAAAAGAAGCAGAGACAGAAAGAAGGACTGTTTTTGGCTTTTTTGGGAAAATACCCTGCAGTGCAATTATTGAATCAGTTGGTAATTTTTTAAAAAAATTTTTTGTGGAACGTCCACATTGTTTTCCACAGTGGCTGCAGCAGTGTGCATTCCCACCAACAGTCCACAAGTGTTCCATTTTCTTCACATCCTTGCCAACCCGTGTTGTTTTTATTCACTTATTTTTAAATTTTAAACATTCTAACATGTGTAAGGTGGTAGCTCATTGTGGTTCTGATTTGCATGTTTTCTGATGATGAGTGATGTTTTCATGGTCTGTTGGTCATCCATATGTCTTCTTTTGGAAAAATTCTCTCTTCAGGTCCTTAGCCCATTTTCCTTCCTTCCTTCCTTCCTTTCTTTTTTGGTGTTGAGTTGTATAAGTTCTTAATATATTTTGGGTATTAACACTCGATTGGATGTATCATTTGTAAATCTTTTCCAATTCATTAAGTTGGTTTGTCTTTTGGTTGATGGTTTACTTCATGTACAAAAAAGCTTTTTAGTTTGGTATAGTCCAAATAGTATAATTTGGCTTTTGTTTCCCTTCCTTGAAGAGACATATCTAGAAAAATGTTTCTACAATCAATGTCAGAGAAACTGCTGCCTTTGTTTCCTTTGAGGAGTTTTATGGTTCCTGGTCTCATATTTAGGTCTTTAATTAATTTTGAGTTTATTTTTGTGTATAGCACAAGAAAGCAGTTCAGTTTCCTTCTTTTGCAGGGGGCTGTGCAATTTTCCCACCACCCCTATGTTTTTTGCTGCATTATTTACAATAGCCAAGATAAGGAAGCAACCCAAGGGTCCATCCACAGATGAATGGATAAAGAAGATGTGTGTGTGTATACACAGACACACACTGGCAGATTGTTCAGCCATAAAAAAACTGTAAGATTATAAAATCTTACCATTTGCAACAGAATTAATCGACCTAGAGGGAATAATCCTAAGTGAAGTCAGTCAGAAAAAGACAAATACCATGATTTCACTCATATGTGGAATTTAAGCAAAAAAACAAATGAAGAAACAGAGAATAAAGAGACAAACAAACATAAAGACAGACTCTTAAGTACAGAGAACAAACTGATGGTTACCAGAAGGGAGGCCAGGGGAGGCGAATGGGTGAAATAGATAAAGGGGATTAAGAGTACACTTACCATAAGAAGCACTGAGTCGTGTATGGAAGGGTTTAGTCACTATATGGTATACCTGAAACTATTGTAACACTGTATGTTAATTCTTCCTCAGTAAGAAAAATACATAGGAATTCATTATTCTCTCTTTCAACTTACAAGTTTTAAATTTTTCAAAATAAAACAGCAAGTTAAGGCACCAAAAAAAAAAAAGAGATTCCCAATCCAACTGTCGTATCCTTCTGTTTTCTCTTATTGAACTTGCCACTGCAAGGCCATAACTCTTGTCTTTGGTCATTTGGAAACTTATGTTCATGGAGACCTTTGCCCTGTTCAGGAGCTTTTATAATATGAGCTTCTAGTGAAGTTTGCATTATGTCCTTGAAAGGAAATAGGATAATGCTCAGGTGAAAACTCATTAAAATGATTTCTCATGGTGATATTTAACACATTCTGAGAAGTGGTACGAGATCAGAAAAGTGTGGTTTGTCATTCTCTGCTTTTCTCAATTGGCGATGTAACCTGGGAATCCTGGAGAATTCGTGTGATAGGTTATGGTGGTAAGCATCAGAGGGTACAGTTGACATGTCTTGTATGTCTTCATTGTATATCTTCTAATATGCACTGGGTAGTCTTTCAAATGCCTTAAGTCAGATCCTGGGATATGTTAATTTGTCATGTAATTTTCCCAAAATAAACATTCTCAGATAAAAATAAAAATAAATTTTCTCAAAATTCAAAAGTAGCATTACATTGTCAAATTGAGAAATATTGTAAATAATAAATTTCCTTATGTTTCCTCAGTTGTAAAGTCCTTTTTAGGTAAACTTAAGGAAATTTAATTTCTTAAGAAATAGAATAATTAGGCAAGACTTTCAGTATTATACAAAAATACACACATGCCAAGTATTAGATAAGGTGAACATAGTTTAAAAAAGGAAATTCAATTCATAACAGCTAATATAATGAGACCTAATGTAATGTTGATCTTAACTAGTCTTGAGACTTTTAAAGTTATGAACCAATTAAATAGAGAAGAATAAAATCCTGAATATTTTACTTCTTGAGATCTGAAATGAATTTTTTCCTTTTTTTTTTTTGCTGTCATGTTTCCTGATTTACATCCTTAATATTTCTTAATGTCCTTTTTATACTGCTTACTGAGAGGCAGACTATAGCATTTGAAAATAATTCAAAACAAAGTAACCATCAACTTAGTGTTGATGTTTGTTTCATTTCTTTGGAGTTTTGCCTCCAATATGTACTATGGAAACATATTGGCCTTTCAGGGAAACCTTTCTTTAGAACTTTGTTCTAGGGGATAGGAAGACCAGCTTGTTCTTGGAGAGCTGTCTGATGAATCTAATGACCCATGTTGGAAATGTCTATGGAATTTATGTCACTGTTTATTTATTTATTTTTTTTAGTGATGGCTATTCCATGATCTGGTTTGCCTGTGAAACATTAGTATCCTTGTCATAATACTGGTGATCATACAGTTTTGGTAATTGGAGAGGTTTAAGCACAAATACTTTAAGTCTCTGTTTTTCTTTCTCTGCTTTTCTCACCGCCCCCCGCCTGCCTGATATAAACACACACACACACACACACACACACATATGCAATGCACACAGGACATTTTTGAAACTGTAGAGAAATTTTATATGGGTTCTCTGGGAGCCAAAACATCTTGAAGTGTAGAAGCCACCATATTAAGTTAGATGGGGTATGCAACCTACTGCTGGGTAAAATTTTTATTATCAGATCTTTTCAGATATCCATCATATTGTTTAGCAAAAATACTGTAATTTCAGTAAGGAAACATCCTGCTTCTTAAAGAAATATCATTTATTTGTTGGAAGCTCTGTATATACATCACAGCCTGATAACTGGTAAGAATAGAGACAGTGGACTAAATTCAAAGCCTGAACAATGCTTTCCTCAGCATGGCATCCTTGGAAGTAAAAAGAAAATGTAACTTTGGGACATTATGTATTTTGTGAATGCAAACTTCATAATTTTTGCTATTGGTCACAAATAAAAAATTTTTTTTCTTTCCTATTTTTTGTCCCCTGCAGCACATTTATATTAGGTTTCAAATCCTGTAGTTTTTTTTTTAACCTTGCATTCATATAAAATTGTGGTTTTAGAAAAGCCTAAAAATAGAGATTTGTTCTGTTGTGATAACCTTCCCACAATAAACTAACAAAAAATAGTCTTGCATGGCATTTCTTACATTCCATTTATGCAAGTGAAAATAGCTAATAATCAGAATCAGGAAGATTTAATTACTTAAAAGCCTGCATTTCTGCATTCAATTAATTTTTATTGTGTCCACTGTGTACCAGGAACTATTCCAAAGTGAGTGAAGTCTAAAAGGGGAATGGAAGAATTTTCCTCTGATACTAAATATGATATTTACTGTACTGAAGTGTGTTTTGAAAGCATGTGCATTTTTATGAAAAATTGAAGACAACCCGCTTTTGTGATGAGGTAGGATCAAAATAGTCACAGCCATTAATATATGTAGACCACACCACTGAAAAGCTAGGGCATAGAGGGCTACTTTGTTGACTTCACTTTATGTCTTTAAAGATTTTATTTATTTATGTATTTGACAGAGATCACAAGTAGGCAGAGAGGCAGGCAGAGAGAAAGGAGGAAGCAGGCCCCCTGCCAAGCAGAGAGCCTGATGCAGAGCTCGATCCCAGGACCCCGAGATCATGACCCGAGAGGAAGGCCTCTAGAGGTTCAACCCACCGAGCCACATAGGCGCCCCCTCTTTATGTCTTTAAGTAATCTGGATTAGCCACAAAGCAGTTTCTTGACCTTGATTAATCACCTAATTTGCCTTGACTTAAATCTGTATGGGAAATGAATTGTTTGCTGAAGTCCCTTGACTTATCAGCTTTCAGGACTCCTCTGGTTTCTGCTCTAGGCTAGTGATTTTAGATGTGATGTCTGTAACACAGATACAAACCATTTCAATAACACTGTAGATTCTCCAGGAATGATTTGTTTTGTGTTTGGGTGTGTTCAGTTTTCTGAATTCATTGATGCCCACGCTGGGGTGAAGGACAGCACTGAATGATGTGTGCAATTTCTTAATCTTACGGAGAGACATAGTGATCACAGTCTTACTAGAGAGGTGCCATGTAGTAACTTATGAGCAATTTAATTTTTGCTAAATTAATTTCCATAAGCCATGGTACAGCTGGAAATGACATTCTTCTCATTTAAAATGGGATAGAAGCCTATATTTCATCTGTTCACATGGGAACTCTTTAGAGTAGAAATTGGAAAGTTGATCATTCTAAAATTCTGAGTGGACAGATTTTTCTGAATTTTATCTGAATGTTTCAGATAATTTTCCTGGGGTTTAGAAGATTAAATGAATGGTAGCTGTATTTTACATATTACAGTTTTACGGTAGGCCTAAGACCTTGTATTTCCACTAATCATTGCCCTACTGGCAATGATTTCTAGGGGCTGTTTAATAATAAATATATATATATATATTTATTCAATATATTATTAATTGTTTAGATATTCTGGTCAGTCTCAAAATAGAATCTAGACTGGTGTATCAACATGGTTCAGTAGTGTCCTCCATCTTTATGGTTAGCCAATCTGGAATATGAAAGAAGCTTCATCATTTTAGGAAGCCTACAAAAGAATTTCTTGGAAGTTTAATAAATCTTTTTGAAGTAAACCTGAAGATGAAGCAGAACATCTCAATGCCTTTAGCTTCACAGCCCAAAGCACCATTATTTATAAAATTATAGGGTCTGGACTGTTTTACCAGCACCAGGATCCATTTGACTCTAGAAATGTTAACAGCTTTTAAATGACTCTCCTAGCTGTGCAAATCATAGACCTTTAAGGTAAATGCAAAAAAAAAAAAAAAAAGAACTCTTTTCTATCAGTTATTTCTTCTTTACAAAACTTCTTTCACAGATATTTTATATATTTAGACTTCTAAATGCTAGACTGAAGTTGAAAAATAATTTTGCTCTCAAGAAATTACCTAAAAATTTTTGCCATCCTGGGTGAGGAGCTAAGTATCTGAAGGAAAGGAATGGGACACATTTTAACTGTGTTCCTTTTTGTGCCTCTAATATATAAGTTCTATGAATTTAAATGTATGTGTACGGGGTGTGTGTGTATGTGTAAAAACTAATAATGGATAAATAATTTGGTTGTGGTGACTCATCAACCAAAAGTATATTAAGCCAGGTGTTCTATTAAAAAAAAAAAAGAAAGGAAGTAAAATGTTTTCATAGTCAAAACTGTAATTAAAGAAATGCTATTTTGTATTTCTATATTTCGATTTATTTCTCTTTAGTATTCAGGTTTTGCTGAAATCAGTGATCCAGTAGTATTTTAGATTATAAGAAAAATGGTTCTCTTAAGGCAATGAAAGAATAGTCTCCTGAATGAGTAGAATTCAGAATAAAAGAGCAAAAGTGGTATTCCTGAAGGACCAGAAAAGAAGAGTGCTCTGCTGTAGCCTAGTGTTCAAAGTAGGGGAAGATGCTCCCAGTTCAAATAGTTGAACCCTCTTTTCATGATAGTGGACCCTAAAGCCCTTGGGATCCATTGTTCTGCATGAACTATTTATTCTCTTTACCATCCTTAAGGCTTAGGAAAAATGATTTCTTTCAGAGTTTTAATGAGGCCCACAAAAATGCTCAACAACCTCAAGCCCAATGTTATCTGTTCTTCTAATCGATTTTCCTGGATCCTAAGTGACAGTTTGCTATGGAGATAAACTTATTTTCATTTTTTTAAGTTTTTTTTTTTTTGATGTGTATAGCTCCACGCCATTGAGTATATATATATAACCATCACTACTAATTCTAGAACATTCTCATTACCCCAATGTACTCTCACCGCAAAAGAAGGCTCCTAATCATTATGCTCACTATCCATTCCTCCCTCTTCCTAATCCCTGGTTTCTGTGATTTTTTTTTTTTTTGCTTATTCTGGAATTTAATATAAATGAAATCACATAGTTGTGTCTTTTTTCACTTAACATGACGTTTTCAAGATCTCACCCATATTTTAGCTTTTACCAGTACTTCATTTCTTGTTATGGCCAAATGATATTTCATTCTATAGATGCGCCACATTTTGCATCCATCAATTAATGGACATTTATTTGCATTATTTCTGCATTGGAGCTGACGTGAATAATGTGGCTATTAACACTCATGTATAGGATTTTGTTTTGTTTTGTTTAGACTTAAGTTTTCAGTTTTCTGATGCTTGAACATACATTGAATTTCTGGGTATGGGGTAATTCTGTTTTAGAACTGCCAAAATATTGCCCAAAGTGGTTAACCATTTTACATTCCTGGCAGCAGGGTATGAGGATTTTAATTTCTCTCTAGTTGCTTATTATTATTGATATCTCATTGTGATTTTGATTGGCATTGGAATAATGACCACTGATGCTGAGCATTTTTTTTCATGTACTTACTGGCCACTTATATGTCTTGCTTGGGAAAATTCCCTATTTAGATACTTGGCCCATTTTATGTGAATTATTTGTCTTTTTGTTGAATTAGTGTTCTGACTACTCATCTCATATCAGATATATGCTTTGTGAATATTTTATTCAATTCTGTTGGGCTTTTTCACTTTCTTGATGGTGTTCTTTGAAGCACAAAATGTTTTAATTTTGATGAAATAAAATTTAACTTTTCTTCAGTTGCTTGTGATTTTGATATGATATCTAAGAAACCAGTAATGAGTCCAAGGCAATGAAGATTTACCTCAGTTTTTACCTATGAGTTTTATAGTTATAGATCACACTTAAATCTATATTTGGAGTTTATTTTCATTTATAGTGTTGAGGAACAGGTATAACTTTATTCTTTTGAGTATGGATTTCCATACCCTTTGTCCCCATATGCTTTGTTAAAAAGAGTACTTTCCCTATTGAATGTTATTGTCATATTTGTCAAAAATCAATTAATCTTAAGTACTAATGTTTAATTTTGGACTCTGAGCTCTATTCTACTTATCATATGTCATTTAGCCAGTACCACACTGTATTGGTGATGATAGCTTTGTAGTAAGTTTTAAAATTGGGAAAGTTTGATTTTTCCAAATGTGTTCTTTCCCACCTCTCCCCACACACATTGTTTTGTCTATTTTTGGTTCCTTCCAACTCAATATGAATTTTAGGATGAGCCTTCAATTTCTGCAAGAAGATAGGTAAAATTTTGCTAAGGATTAAATTGAATCTGTAGATCAATATAGGGAGTCTTGCCAAGTTAACAATATTAAGTCTTCAGCCTATGTACACCAAATAAGTGTATCTACATTTTGTTGATTTTTTTCAATAATAGTATGTAGTTTTCCCAGTGTAAGTCTTGTACTTCCTTGGTTAAATTTATTCTTGAGTATTTTCTTTATGATGCTATTGTAAATACAACTATTTCTTGATTTTTAGATTGTTTATTGACTGTGTATTAAAATGATTAATTTTTTGTATTGATCTTATATACTTTAACTCTGCTAGCCTTGTTTATTTGTTCTAATAGGTTATCTGTGGGAGTCTAAGGCTTTTAATGTTATGAGAATACCATTCTTTTGTCTTATTCCTGTAGCCTGTGTGTGTGTGTGTGTGTGTGTGTGTGTGTGTGTATAAGCTTGATCCAGTTTTGGCTTTTTCAGTGTGAAGGTTGATTGAATGACATGCTGTATTCCACACTGTCCTCTCCTGACATATGACCTCATTTTCATAGACCGGAGGAAGAACAATCTATTCTGTGACCATTCTCAAGGGCACTTCTGGCTGTCTTGCAGAACCTTGGCAGTGTGTGGTGGTTTGCAGCCTCAATTTTAAAGCATGCAGCCTGATGGCAGTTTCCAGATAAAGCATCTTAATAGAGTTTTCAAGTCAGTCATGACTAGGATGGTCATATAATTCATCATCACCTTGGGACACTTAAGATTTAATGGGGCGGGGGAATGTGTGCTATTAATTATTATGCCAGTACAAAAGGCATAAACTCCAAATATCCTGGACAAACAGGAGGTATGATCACCCTTGCCATAACAGATTCTCAACAGGAGGGTTCTCAAGTGTAAATTAGACAAAATGAGAAGGGCAAGCCAGGGACAGAGGATTTGTTACCAGAAGGTCCCTCTGGGTTCAGTGGTGGATAACAAGAGTTAGAAAGGCCCCAAAAGGAAGGATGCTCTGTGCTGATACACTGGTTAAGGCCATGGGTCCTAGAGCCACATTGCCTAAGTTAAAAATCTCTGCTACCTGTTAGGAGTGTGAAGTTAAGCAAGTTACTTAACCTGTCAGTGCCTTAGACTACTCAAGTACAAAATGGGTTTAATAGTAACCTTATCTCATATGGTTGTTAGGATATGAATTAAAGATTTAAAATTGTGCTTGCCATATAGTGTGTGTTATGTAAATATTAACCGTTAATACTAGCTAAATATCTGCAGTGATTAATTTTGTGTCTTGGATAGGGATATAAATTAGTTGTGTGCACAGTCCAGGAGCTTACTGATTAGTGGCACTTTGACATTGGGATTTAAACAAATACATGCTGTTGACCATTTGCTGTAATCTACCTCTTCAGCAAGTGGCCTGCTCTCAACCCCTGGGTCTTGCAAATTTTCAGAAATTATTTTCCATTTCCTTTTCAAAATACAGTCTTGGGAGAGAGTTTTTAGAAAGCTTGAAAGGGACATGAGATTAGTAGAAGTCAGCATGGCCTGTGTCACGCGAAATTATCCACGCGAAATTATCAGCCACCCAGAAACCATCTTCATGGAGTGGTATGTTAATTAACATTCTGATCTCTAACATCAAACTATTCAGCTCTTGGAAACACTAAGCATCTTTTCCCTCTTTGTCAATAGCATGGAACTGAAACATGGGAGATTATCTTAGAGATACACCTACAAGTTAACTTTATTTCTAGGTAGAATCACTCTCAGGTAATAATCTAGGAAAGTCATAGTATTTTCTCTCTCACGTAAATCACTTTCTTCACTTCCTTATAGAAGAAATATTAAGGATTTTAGGTAAATATTTGTCTGATTTTACCTTACTTTTTTTGAAGGTCTAAAAAAATAGAATATTTACTTGTATTTAAAGCTAGACATTTAATAGGATTAAAATTTTCTCAGAATATGGAAGATGTTAGTTATGAGAAGAACTTCACTTTATCTCACTCTAAAAGGAAATTGACCTTTTTTTTTCATCATTTTCTTTAAGGTTACAATCAGAAGTTGGGACCACTTATTACCATTTTAGACATGATGTGCTATGAACCCATTTGTAATTGTCAGGCATTAGAGTGGGTATGGATTCAAAATTTAAGATGGGGTTTCTGTCACACTCCACTTGGTGGTATATCTGAAATGAGAGGACTTGGATATTGATCTAGGAAATAGGCTTGAATTTTTTATGAGGGCTCCTTTTATGATAGGAGGTAACTTTCTTTAATAAGATTTTGTATTTAGTTCTTTGCCTTTTAGAGGACTACTGGTGTATGTCAGCTTATAATTAAAAAAAAAAGATTTCAACTTTTGTTGAATATAGAATTAGTTGGTGGTTGTTTTTTTTTTTAAGTCGAGTGGGTTTTTTTTTCCCCCCTACAAAGAAATTATCATCGGACCTCTTTAAACCTTTCTTATATGTTCAACATAAACTTTATTTTATAAAATACAGAACTAGGGTAAAGAGGTTTGCCACTCTCACCTTAGAGCAGAGTGTCTTGCCTTTGAAAGGCTCCTAGTGTGGTTTCGTTGCTTGTGAAAAGTATCAGGTGAGTAGCCATCCATGGTCATGGGGAAAAAGAAGTGTTGGGCATTTTCTCTGGTCAGGGTTGGTAAGGGTTTCTTTCTCCTAAGTATGCTGAGACTTGAGAGCGGGGGAGCTCCAGTAAAGCAGCTTTGGGGTCTTCTGAGAAGAAATATATATCCCAATTTCTTTTCCCCAGAACCTGTGGCTAGGGAGGTGAGCCAGAGTGTTTCCTGTGTCCCGATAGGCCCAGGGATTAGAGGAACTAGGAGTACCCAGTAATAAAATTTCTTTGATGAAAACCTATCAGTGCGGGCAACTTGGGATCAGCACACGAGTTCCTTGGGAGGTCTGACTTCAGTTGTTGCTTATGCATAAAAGTAACAATTTTCCCTTAAGAATATTTAGATTACAGCAACTTAAATTTTTAGTAGGCCATAAATGACCAGAAGCTAGTTTTGCCATGTTTAGAATAAATGACACAGTGCCCAAGCATATGTAATATACTAAATAACATTTATTTCACCTTTAAATTAATAAAGAGAAATAACAGAATCAAAGTGGTTGGAAACTATGAAAAGGAAAACCCTCCTATTGCTCCCGCAAGTTTTATTAGCTGTGAGTGCAAGCTAAGTAAGTGACAGACCCTCTCCTTGACCAAACTTGACCAAACTCTCAACTCTTCCCAATTTGACCTTGACCTTCGGGCTTCCATGTTTGTCTTTGCATTGCCCAGGTCCAGCAAGAATCCTGCTAAGTTGGTTTAGCATGACTCCCTCACTTGTGATAACTGATCTGCTTCGGTATACAATCTGCTTTCTCATCTGCCACCCTTCATATCTGATCACTCTAGACTTTTCCCACCAACAATCTATAAGGCTGGTTTAGCCAGAATCACCCTTTATGCCTGATATTTCTTCTTAGGAATTTTCCATCCACCGACCCTCCCCACCCTGCTCTTTGCCTATAAACCCTCACTTGTCCATGCTGTAGTTCTGTGCAGAAGTCTTTTCCCCCTTACTATAACAGTTCTTGGATAAAATGTGGTTTTACAGCTTTAACTACTGACCAACTCTGGTTTTCTTTGATTTAGATAAGCTTAAAAATAGCTCAATACATAATTGTCAAATATCATTCATTATGTCCTTAATCCATGGAATTAAGTGTTATTAGTAAGCTGCTCTGTATCCTGCCCCTGTCACGATGCATTTACAGGGCTCTCTTTGCTTTTGGTGACACCGATGGACCGTGCATTAAGTATTAGGAAAGAAAAGGACATGAAAATGAGAAAGAAGATAATCTAGTTCGTTGAATAAACACCATTTGGAAATCAGTAAATAAGCCAATATTTAATGCAGAAATGTGGGGATGTCCATGCATAATAGTTAGTATGTGTTCCCTGTCAGCTGCCTTCTGTCCCCTGGGTTTGCCTCAGACCAAGGGCGTGGCTAGCCCCAGAGTTGCCTCAGCCTTAGTAGAGAACAAAAAGCCAGGGGAGGTCAGTAAGGGTCAGGAGCTGTCCCAGCTCAAAACGATGGGTAAAAAGGTAGTCAAAGCCTCCCTGTTTCCATAGCTGAATATGATTAGGCTCTACACTGAAACAGCAATGGGAATTCTCAGAGCAAAATAGTGATTGACAAGTCAGCGGAGCTCAAAATCCAACTACAGATTATTCCTGCCAAGCCATTTTTCCCTGGGCTGTTATTGCAAGGCCTTCTTACTTGGAGGTGCTGTGGTAGAATCAGAGGAGCAGAGGCTTTGGGGCAAAGAGACCTGTGGCACCCCCATATCAGCTGTGCTGCCCATTAACTACCAAAATAGGATGCATATAATGTGTTCCCCTGTGCCTCAGTTTTGTTATCTGCAGATGGGGTGCCATGTGAAAGGTGCCTAGTGTAAGGCCCTTTATTAATTCAGCAGATAAAATTGAGCACCTACTATGTACCACACACAAAGGTAGGTACTAGAGTACAGCCAGCTTACAGTCTGGCTAAAAACAAACAAAAGAACAAGTGAGAAAGCAAATAAATAATGTAATCATGAATCATTTTCATAACTATGAAGAAAAACAACACATAATATAGATGTAATATGCCATAGTTACTGTCTCTATCAGGTACTATGATCAGGCTGAAGGACATTTAAGTCGATTAAAAATAACCTTTTACCCTTAACTTCTTGTCTTTAGCCTGTTAGGGAAAGAGTACTCCTTTTTTTTTTTTTTTTTTAAGATCTTACTTATTTTTCGACAGAGAGAGAGAGAGATCAAGAAAGGGAACACAAGCAGAGGGAGTGGGGGAGGGAGAAGCAGGCTTTCTGATGAGCATGGAGCTGGATGTGGGGCTCAATCCAAGGACCCTGGGAGCATGACATGAGCCAAAGCAGATGCTTAACGATTGAGTCACCCATGTGCCCCTGGAAAGAGTATTTTTAACTGGGGAGACAGAATCTTCAAGGACTGATGGTGTGCCCCAATGTAAGGATGTCAGATTAGGTGTGTTCTTGTGGGTTATGAAAAGAAATGTGGACTTGTATTTAAACTGGACGAGGAATGGATTAGCACATGGTTAACATCAAGCCTGTGCTTGTGGGGTGGTGATTGCTACTCCAATCTGATTTTTATTCCAATCTGTTAGTCATGTCTTCCAGGAATAAACGGGGAAATAGTATATTGTAGGTAAAACAAAACCAAAATATACCTGACTAAAGTTCATCAAAGAGCAATAGTTAATGTTTTTGGCAACAATTTAGTTTGTCAGCTGTT
The DNA here is from genome assembly GCF_020171115.1 of Neogale vison. Taxonomy (NCBI): domain Eukaryota; kingdom Metazoa; phylum Chordata; class Mammalia; order Carnivora; family Mustelidae; genus Neogale; species Neogale vison. The sequence goes on along the minus strand of NC_058094.1, from coordinate 157,485,122 downwards.
TTCTTCAATTAAACCATGAACTGGTATCTAACAAAATAGTGCCTCCACAGAGATTATTTAAATTTTATTACACAGCCACCAGATCTTCATCTGCTTCTCTCAGACAAAGGGGAGGCTTTGAAAATGTTGCTTATATCTGTTTGGGGAAACAAAATGGTTATTGGCGTTGAAGAGCATTTAGGTTAATCTCTCTTTAGATAATACATATAGCTTAAAGTTTCCAAACCTAAACCAAAAAATGCATATGTATTCATAATGTAACAAATACCAAAATGGGGTCTAAAGCTTAAGAACACACAAAACATTTCTGTGGATGATCCAGATGCCAGAGGAAGTAGGTAGAAACACATAAACAGAGTACGGCCTAAAGAGTTTGCTAAGCCACAATTTTCCATATCGAAATTTTTATTTGCTGCATATATATCTGTGGTTCTCAGTCTTCAGTGTGGAAGTGGAAGAAACACCTATGGTTAAAAGTTTTAAGGGTAGCTCTGTCCCCTCCATCACAATCCACTAATTAGAAGGAGAATAAGATAGAAATACTTGATATCCAGTTCTTGTGATGTCTTTGTGGAAATGGTTTGTTTTATGGAACTGTGTGTTTGTTAGTGTGTGTATGTGTGTATGGCAAAGTAAAGAATGGGAGGGGCAAGGTAGTGTACAAGGGAGAGAATCACAACATACGCGAAAAATCTCATTAAATCCATTGTCCATACACATCAAATATGTGCATAGTTCCTTAAGTATTAAGATTTTCTAGCAACTTTCTGCAGGAGGATCATAGAATTAATTAACAAGCTTAAATAATTAAGAAAAACTCCAGCAAGTAGTTTTGCTTTGAGAAACTATATGAGCTGCTCATTGCTGATTGCCACATTTCAAATAGTTAATACTAAAAACAAAACAAAACAAACAAACCCAAAAACCAAAAAGAAAAAAAAAAAAAAAACCCAAAAAAAACATGGAAGACTACATAGGTAAGATGACAGGGGACAATATCCAAGGATCTCTACCAGGGTCCCAGGATCAGGACTTTTCCTAAAGACCTTAACTCAGGACATTGATACTTTTCCTTTTAAGATCTATATAAGGCCAATATATTGTAAAAATATGACTTTTCTGCATTTTTTTTTCCATGCTCAAGGACCTGACTTAGAGATCAGGGTCATATAGTGGGTATTTGCAAAACTTGGCATCACAGTGCTGTGGGGATGTGAAAAAATGCTTTACTGTAGCAATCTATCAGAAAAATGTATTCACATTTGACCCTGCTAGGCAGAACCCTTGGGATTTAATTATAACTCTTGTTAACCACCAGTGTCATCTTCGGTTTGTTCCTATACCCCTCGACAACACTCTTCAAGGGTTGATGATGAGTTGCTAACAAAATACATATTAAACCAGAATATTCTTCAGACATGCAAAACTTTCAAATAAAGGATCATTTTCAACAAAGATCTCAAACTTGGAAACTACGGTGGGGTGGAGCTGCAGGCAGTGACCTTTCTAATCCCTGACACTGATGATGTTACTTCCTTGTTTAATACCGTAAGAGGCTTCCCGTTGCTCTTTGAATGGCATCCATATTCCTTAACACAGTTTATAGGGCCTCATATGGCCCCTGCTCATTTCCCGAACTCCTCTCTCTCAGACCTGGAGTTCCTCCTCCCCCGTATACACCAGGTGTCCTCCTTTTCTAGTAGACCTTGCCCTCATCCGTCTGATTTATTGCAGATTTGCTGTCCAGAAACCTCTTTTTTTCTTCTCCTGTGCCTGGATCACTCCTACCTTTGTCCAAGTTATAGGGTTCATATTCCTTCCTGTCCTTGATCCCCCATGTGGATTGATACCTTTCCCATTTGCCTCAAGGCCGCCTGATGTATCCAGTATCCCAACACTCCTCACACTGTGTTATACACACATCTTTATTGCTTTATGACCCATTAACTCCACTGAGGTAGGGATTCTGTGTCTCATTCATTCTGGTGTCATTTTGCGTAGCCCAAATTAGTGCCCTCTGAGCATCGGATGAGTGAATACACAGAGGAAAGGTTACATCTTTGTGTGATTTCATCAAGTTTAAAGTATATACACTTAAAAAAGATAAGATAATTCAATAATTATTTTATACCCTTTTTCTGATATTTTAAACCACCTCTTCTATATCAGCAACTTGCTGTTTGTCACTCTGACACATAAATAGATCCTCTGAAGTTTTCTCTTCAGTATAAATTCTTGTCATTCAATTGATGTATCTTTGTGGGTTTTGCCAGATTTCCTTAAGTGATACCATTTCCTAGATCCATTGTCTCTGCAATCTTTTTGCTGCCCGACCTAATAATCCATCAGCCGGACTCAGTCAGTATTTGACAAGTGAGGTTCTCTTTGTCACATGTAAAGGCTTGTTCTCAGTCCTGATCAACACATATCAGGAACAACTTTCTCTTAGCATCACAGGTAAAGTAACTCTATATTTACTTACAGGACCAAATAATAATAGTACAAACTTCTGGTGGCCTGGTTGTCCAACAGTCAACTTCAAAAATGTTCCCAGTATTTATCCCCAAGGGGTTGTCTGTCTAGGGATGAATTCCAGAAACCAGAATATACTACTCGGCATTGTACCTGGTCTTCCCCTCTTGTTCTGTTTCTCACTCAGCAGAGTGAAGGCTTGGTGAAGCCTCTCCTACTCTGTCTACCTTGAAAAGAGTCATGTGTATTCCAAGGTGTTGATTCTATGAGCTCCCAACATCCCAATCTCAGAGAGCAGAAGTACCGCTGAGCTGTGCGCAGCAGGAATAACCAGAACAGGGAGAGGCAGCCTCTTCTCCCGGCCACCAGGCACCATTCGTGGCCCCTGGCTCTTGTACCCAGAATCTCACAACATCACTGTGGAAACATTCTCTTTGCTTTTGGCCGTCACTCTTTGCTCATTATGTCACCTTGCACAGCCTTTCCCAGAAAATGCTATTGCCATCTGTCCCCAGAATTTCTCTCCTATATGCATACCTGGCCATGGGGTCGATATAAATGAATCAACATGTATTAAATAAAAATCTTTAAACAGAAACAGCCTTAGGACAAGGTTATGTATTGATTGATTGATGAAAACATTGTGATCAGAGGCTTGTAGAAACCTAACCCTGTATTTTCTCCAGGATCAGTGGCTGAGTCTTTGTGAATTGGCATTCATGGTGATTTTATAGGACCTAACAACCATTGTATACTGGGGATTGACTGTGAATTCAGAAAAGGTTAATTTTTGAAATATGTACCGAAACTGGCAGTTTTCCTTGGTCTGTGTGTTCAGGAGTTGGTGACTGGCAGTGATGTCCATGTTCAGCTAGTCAGCATTTGGTGATTTATTAAAGCCAATGTGTATCTGATTAAATTGATTTATATATCATTTATATCACTTTAACTAAATTAACCCTCACAGATGTTGGTAAAGAGCTTAAAAAAATGTTCTAAAACAGAAAGAAAGGGTGGGATGGTATTTGTAATATGCAAAAATACAAATGAAAAAAATAAAAACTCACAAATTTAGTTGTAGCATGCTTTTTGGTGAACACCTTATTAAGAAATGAATGAATAGCATTCTTGTAATATTTGACACACTTGCTCTTCTTTAAAATCATCAAGAAATAATTATTTTTAGTTTAGATTTTTAAAAAAGATTTTATTTATTTGAGAGAAAGTGGAAAGTTGTTTCACAGTGTTATTTCCATTTTTAATTTTTTTTAATAAAGATTTTATTTATTTATTTATTTGACACAGAGAGAGATCACAAGTAGACAGAGAGAGGGAAGCAGAATCCCCGCTGAGCAGAGAGCCCAATGAGGGGTTCGATCCCAGGCCCCTGAGATCATGACCTGAGCCGAAGGTAGAGGCTTAAACCACTGAGCCACCCAGGTGCTCCTCCAGAGAGAGAGAGAGAAAGATGGAACACGAGCAGGGGGGAGAACAGAGGGAGAGGGAGAAGCAGACTCCCTGCTGAGAGGGGGCCAGACATGGTACTCCAACCCAGGACCCTGAGATTATGACTGGAGCTGAAGGCAGATGCTTAACTGACTGAGCCATCCAGGTACCCCATATGTATATGTTCTCATATATATGTTCTCATCCTAAGTGGATATTTTGCTTTGTGATATTTATAGATGACAGCTCTGCATGTTAATTATTTATTAATTTGTAGGTTATTTATTCAGAGCTTTTTAAATGATGGAATAAGAGGCCATTGGAGTAATATAATTGGAATATTATTATTGGTATTTACTACCCAATATATATACCAGTATAGAATAGCCAATGTATACCAGTCTATATAAACCAATATAGACCAATATAGACTCCAATACATTGGAGTATTACTGTTAGAGGACGCCATAAAAAATACTGCTTTTTAAAATTAGAAACATCTATAATTTCACTTTTAAGTATATATTTGACCTTGAAACCCTCATAACTGTTAAAGGTATTAGTTTTTCAAATTCTGGGGAATTTAGCCCTGTTTTGGTAACAGTCTTTAGAAACTTAATTTTTTTCTTTTGGACTGATTCCTGATTTGTAATTCAGTATTTGAGTTCCAAATGCCATTTTCACTTAGACCATAATACCTTAACCCTGTGTGTATCTCTATAGAGATGGGAACGTAATAATTTTCAAAATACTGGTCAAAATCGATATATCGCAAGGCAAAACACATTAAGTGGTAGGTTGTTACCAACTTGGCAGGAAGAGGTGAAGCCTTCAAGAAAGTTAACCAACAGGGACGCCTGGGTGGCTCAGTTGGTTGGGCAGCTGCCTTTGGCTCAGGTCATGATCCCAGCGTCCTGGGATCGAGTCCCACATCGGGCTCCTTGCTCAGCAGGGAGCCTGCTTCTCCCTCTGCCTCTGCCTGCCATTCTGTCTGCCTGTGCTTGCTCTCTCCCTCTCTCTCTCTCTGATTAATAAATAAAATCTTAAAAAAAAAAAAAAGAAAGTTAACCAACAAAACTCTCGAGGTACTTGAGAGTGTTAGGAGAAGGATTTATGTATTTTAGCCTCTTTAGGAAGCTCATGGAAAATGTGTACTGTGCAATTCTTCCTTTGAGTGTTTCTTTATATTCTACTGCATGAGCTTCTTACCTTGTCTTTCGGTTCAGTGGTTTACCCTTGGGAAAACAGAGCCCTCCGCAGATCTTCCTGCACGACAGTTTTAACGTATTGAGAGATGCAGTTTGTCTCACTCTCACTCCTACGGGGGGAAAATGTTTGATTTTCATCTGAATCCCAACCCAAACACACTCAAGTTTATATACTCACTAAGACAAAAGAACAGGTATTTCTCTTCTGAAATTCCTTGTATCTGGATTATGAACCACTTACTTTGTTGAAGGGGCCATCAAGGAGAGAACCCTCAGGGAGATGGAGGTCCTTGAGGGAGAGACTAGCTTTGCTGTGTAATAGAAAAAGATGAAATCTGCAGCCTGGAGTTAAAGACTACTTAGGATGGGAATAATTTCCCTGAGACGAGAAGGACAGGATTAAAGTTGACAGGGTTTTATGAAGTGGCCCTTTGGGGAGAATTCTGAGGATGGTTCAAAAACGAGCCATGCTTGTCACCCTCCATCAGCTGGCCTCCTTGAATCTTTAGTGCTTCTCTCAGGTTCAGCTAATGGGACAATGGCAGGTGAGAGGACCCAGGGAGCAGCCCCTCCTCCATAGTCTGGCTCTCACTGGCTCCTATAAAACTACCTCCTCCCCTTGCTCCTTTAGGCCTGGTGGTAGAATTGGCTTCCTTCTGCCGCTAGCCTCGGGGAGCTTCAGCCTCTCTTGTGAGTTCCTTTAATCTTGGCCATACATCTGTAAATAAATCCTTTCATCAATATATTTTGAACTGAACTACTTGCATGTGATTCTGCCTCCTTCTGGAGTCCTGCCTGGTATAGGGCCTAGGGTCTAGGGTATGAGCATCTAGGGTATGAGACAGGCAAGGATGCCAAGGTAGGATGGCAAGGGGACACCTGACCTTGCTTAAGTCTGGCACACTCCAGAGACAACTCCCTGGTCCCTGAACAAGGAGCAGTATTAGAAACTGCTACGCTGGGGCACCTGGATGGTTCTATTGATTATGCATCTGCCTTTGGCTCAGGTCGTGATCCTGGGGTCCTGGGATCAAGTCCCGCATGGGGCTCCCTGCTCAGCAGGGAGTTTGCTTCTCCCTCTGCCTGCAGCTCTCCCTGCTTGTGCTTTTGTTCTCTCTCTCTGACAAACAATAATATCTTTTAAAAGACAAAAAAAAAAAAAAAAAAAAAGAAAGAAAGAAAGAAAGATACTGGTAGCTCATCTGGAGTGCTTAGAACTCTTTACAATCACAGGGAGTACAAAAGCCATAAAAATGACCCAAATTGAATTAATTACCTGACCCTGCTTTGTGACCTGTTTTGCTACTCAAGTGCCAAGGAGCAGGTGCACGCCTGCTCGAGTCCTTTCTAAAGCTTACTTTTAGCTCTGCCGTAGAAGTGGCAGTTGGAACAATGTGATCAGTCTTTTTCTATGGGCAGCGGAGGTTTTGTCATTGGAGTTTCATTTGCATTATTATACGTTATTATCCTATGCATTGTGATAGCTACTCTGAGGTTTTTGAAAGAGATCATGTTGTATGCAAAGGGTCTGGTTGTTAGAATGAGACCGGCCTAGGTTTCTATGAGGCTGTATGATTTGTACAATAGTGGAAGTGATACCAAACACTTCAGGTTGTTTTGCCTAAAGCTGTCGGTAGGCAGTCAAAATGTTACTTCCCTTTCTGTTTATTGACATAGGCCCCTTCGTGCTCCACAGGAGTCATAAGAGAAGTCATAGGCTGTGACCAGATTCCCCTGAGGACTGACAGTGGACCTTGTCTGGAGGGAGGGGTAATTATGCTTCACGGGACTCGGAGAGTAAGAGTGTGCTCTCTCCTCCCAGGCACCAACCCGTCCTAATACCGTGATACTTGCTTAGTTACATAGCTGCCCCTTACTTTTCTTATCTGTAAAGTGGGGATAATAGTATTTATTTCATGGCATTACTGCAATGACTGAAAAAAAGTCAATACGTATAAAGAGCTTAGAACAGTACCCAGCTTACTAGGTGATCAATAACTATTAGCCCTGATTCTTATTTCTTATTTTTTTTAAAGATTTTATTTATTTATTTGACAGACAGAGATCACAAGCAGGCAGAGAGGCAGGCAGAGAGAGAGGAGGAAGCAGGCTCCCCACTGAGCAGAGAGCCCGATGCAGGCCTCGATCCCAGGACCCTGAGATCATGACCTGAGCCAAAGGCACCGGCTTAACCCACTGAGTCACCCAGGCGCCCCTTATTTCTTATTATAATAGACTGGCTAGTTGGCAGTGAGAGACATGTCATATTCTGTCTCTGCCTTCGCACACTTGGCACATGCACATTGCTTGGCATCTGGTGGAGAGACAGTAAACGGATGTGGAAAGCATAATCTCTTGTTTGGAGATTTCCAGAAGAACTTGTTGAGAGTTGTTATACGAACAAGAGGGTATTTGATACAGCTGTATGGACTCCTGCTTATTCTAGGGAGCCCCATCTTTTGCTGGTTCCTAGATATTTGAATACTCGGGGACCAGAACCTACAATAAGGCACAGTGGTGGATACTGTAGAATGAAGCCAATGAATACAGTTCCCTGAAAACTTGCTCTCTGAACATTCTCGTAGCATTTTCCAGACCAGTATTTTGTTCAGAGTTCCAATTCATTTTGACTATTTCAGTCCTTCTCTTTCTGTACATAAATAGATGGGAGTATCAATTGAGTAACTACCAAAATAGTATGCATCATAAATCCCAGTTGCGGTTCTGAGTTACAGGAGACTGCACAACTCCAGGACTGTACAGAATCGATTTTAACTCAAGTTTCTGGGTGCAAGGTTGTGTTAGGGTACAGTGAGAACTTCATAACCTCTGCTCTCCTGACTTACAGAAATGAGAAAGGCAAAGGCTATTTCCAGTCTTTAAAAATATATTCTGCCTACTAACAAATCTTTGCTTATGACAAGGGACAGTAGTTCTCGTTCAGGAGCCAGATGAAGATTAAGGTTCCGTAACATGATCTTATTTCTGTCATACACACAGTGGCCTTGTGGGGTATATGAGGCAGGCATTAACTGCATTTCACTGATAATAAAATGGAGGTCTTTGGGAAGCAAATGACTTGCCCGAGGAGGCACAGCAATTGTGAAAGAGCTTGAAAACCCAGGTTTCTGAATTCTGCAACCCCCGCTCCCCAACCCAGGGTTTTTTTTAGCCCTCTACAAACATTTACCTTGCTGTGGCAACACATGATTTTTCGAAGAGGCAGATAGATTCCTTGTCCATCTGCTCCATAATGAGTTATGACCTCAGTTGTATAAATGAAAAATTAAAAAAAAAAAAACTTTCAGGAACCTACACAAAATGAAATTGTATTCTATCCATAAATGTTGAGCACTCTGTACTTGGAAGTTGCTGTGCTAGACCTTAGCAGATATCAAGGTTGCCCTTAGTAAGTTTCGAGTCATCAGGAGAGAATGTTAAACCATAAGAACCTTGCAAGAGGCCGAGAATATTTAGTTCTGTTATTGTCTTTTACTCTCGATTCTGTGAATTTGGAGGAAATTGTGGTAGCTCATAAATTGAACTTTAATGTATCGTACAATGTATTTCAGAGATAAAAAAGAATTTATGAAAACCTATAACAATTAGATGGACAAAACACTGTTCTAAGGAAATACTTCATTATAGAAGCATTTACTGTAATGATATTTAATATAATGTGAAGCAAATCTCAACTAACAGTCCTTTTACTTTTACCTACATATTTTACTTAAGAAAATTATAGATAGCTCTAAAAACATTCATTTGGTCACTGCAAAAGGAGGCTAGAAGGTATTTTAAAAAGTGATAATACCCAAATCCATATGAAAATAAAATATACAGGGAAAAGAAAATTATATACGCATTAAGTTTTAAATCTAGGATATTCTCACGGGTTTCCAAAGAGGATTATCATTGCTGATAGGGGAAACACTGACCAATTGATTTCTGAGAAAGGACAAGCCATCACCTGTGGAACAGGATACACAAACTGGGACAACTTTGGGACTGTCTTCCCTGCTGACTGCTTTTTCAGTCTTCACATCTGTGTAATGAAAGAAAGAATCCATTTATCACTATGGACCAGGTAATGTGTTAGGTGCCTTGCATATATGAATATTTGGTATACTGAATGTTTTCATATATATATTCTCCCAGTTTCATTTCCTCAGCAACCTATGAGTTTATCTGGATAAGCATTATTGTCCCATTTTAGAGAGAAGCAAGTTGAGGTTCTAAGAATTTTAATTCTTCGAAGTCACAGAGCTTGTAAATGGAAAAGACAGAACCTGTGTTTTTATTTATTTTTTTTGACAGTTACATTTTGAACTGAAATAATTAAATAATTTGGGTCCCTTCATATCACTCATTGATGAATATAGATGTTTATAGCAATATGTGCAGAAACCTCTACAAGAAAATATGTTGATGTAATCATACTTGGGAGCAATTGTTTAGGATGTAAATGTAGGGACTAGAAAAAAATACTAGCCGGTAAGGAGAAATGAAAGGGGTTGGATTTCCTGATCTGGTATTGGATGGGTAGACTAATAATAAGAGAGAAAAGAGCCTCAGTCCTCTCTGGGACTTCAATCTTGAGACTCAGCCTTCTTCCAGCCATTCCCTGGTCAACAAGCAAAGAAACAAAACACCTGGCTATCAAGAGGGCACAAAGGAGCCCGTAGGCTTCCTGAAAGAAAATGGATGGTATTTTGGTGGATGGTAATAAGGGCAGAGCAGCCAAGGGAGCTTTTGTGGAGAAGAGCTAGGAAAGCCTCCTGAGACACGTTCATCAGACTCCTAGCACACCAGATCTTTAGCAGCTTTTTGTCCCCATGGTCTGGCCCCCATCCAAGGTGGGGGGTCTACTCCGAGGTGCTTTACCCTGCCAGAGCAGCAGTGATGTGGCGGGTCTCCCGTTCTCTTGCAGGGGCTGAGAGCAGTGAGGGTCTGTCATCACAGTGATGTGGGAGCAGGTAGCGAGCAGGAAAAGAAGAAAGAACAGTCTGGAGAAGTTTTCTCACTTGCTATTTTTGAGTCAGGAAAAGGAATTTGGAGACTGATCCTTTAGAGACGTTGTCATACTGTTGATCTGCATCTTGCCTCTATTCCTACACAAGATATTCTGGAAAACTACTTGTAGTGATCATTTATTTATTCACTAATTAAATTGCTGGCCACAAGATGGGCTTGCATGCAATCAGAACTCTTAGCTGTGTGCTGCAGAAATAACTCAAACCAAAGTAGCCTCTGTAAAAAATGGGACTTGCTGGCTTATATACCTGAAAACTAGAGGAGTGCTTCCAGCTTCAGACCTGGTTGTATCCAGGGGCTCACACAATGTCAGTTCTCTCTTTCCCCTACTCTCTTTTTCTCCGTGTCTTGATGCTTCATTCCTCTTTACATGGACTCATTCTGAAGAAGTTTCTTCTTTCTAATTGATGGGAAAGATGGCTGTTTGATGCTCTAAGTCTTCTAGCCCACAATTAGGAGAGAAGTTGGCTAAACAGGGAATAGTTGAGAAGGTGTCTTGATAGTCAAGACTGCAAAGCCCCAGAGAGGACCCTGTTTGAACAGCTTCGTGTCACACTCAATTCCAAATTTGTCTGTGTGGTTTGTCAGTGCTGGGTCACATGCTCACCCCCACCCCCCACATGCTGGGTCACATGGCTCAACAGCAGCTTTTGTCTGATGGAGCAAGGACTATGTCATTTGAGGAACTATGTACGGGAAATCAGAGAGATACTCTAATAATCCTATTGTGTACTTGCAATACTGATTCCCTTCTAGGTCGAGTTGACTCTGGAGTTGCTTTGTGACATAAATTATCTTTCAAATTGGACCATTTTCTCTCTAAAGTATGGTTTAAGTGTAAATCGTGTAAGATTGAGACTGCAGAGGACTTTGTGCAGAGGGTAAGCCTCTGCCCTTGATGGAAGCAGTCCCTGGCTGTCTTTCTAAAGAACAGAGTAACACCAAGAGTTCATTCTGCAGACCAGAGTTCTAGGCCAGGGAAAAGGGAAGAGGGAAATCGCTGTCCCCAAAGAACTTAAAAAGTAGTGACTGACTATTTAATCAAGTAAGAATGTAAATATAGGACTTAAAATGTGCCAAGCTCTATTTTAAACACTTGATGTGTGTTAATTTATTGAACCCTCACCACAACCCTGTGAAAGAAGTCCTGTTTTTATTTCTGTCTCATAATAAGAGAAAGGAAAGCATTAAGAAGTTAAGAAACTTGTCCAAGATCATATGTTTCGTCCAAGAATTGTGACTTGAACCCAGATGTTTTTGTCTTGAGAGTTGATACTTTGAACTGATACACTCTGAAATCTACAGAGCCAGGAAAGGTAGAAAGGAAGGTGGTAAGTCTTGGACTACCTACAGACCCTTAGCACCCAGCAAAGTGGTTTTCAAATTCCTTTTTTTCGGAAATCCATGTTTCACGGGTGTGATGAACCTCTTGTTTGAGTTTCATTTTTCAAATACAATGCAGTTTCCTCAAAAATGTTCTGAAAATAGGGAGACTTAAAATTGATACATCAAATTTTAGTACTTTAGAAACCTTCAGAGTATTAGCCAGTCTGCCAGATTACCTTGACATTGCCTAGACCTTGGAATGAAATAATTAAACTTCTTGTAACCATAAATTATTGAGCTTGTCTCTTTGCATGGTCTTTTAAAAACATTTGGTCTGTGTATATCTGAATGTATTGGTGTATGTTCACAACGCTTAATTCAAAACAAAGCAAGGCTTAGGCATATTCACATTTGTTTGATATCTAATAGTCATTTATAACAGTTTCTCTTAGTAAAAATCAAGTAAGGGTCTCCCTGACCCACATAAAACTTGGAAGTCAATGTCTACCTCCTCCCACTTTTTGGAATGCCACAAGAAAACACAAAATAGGAGTATTAAGAGAGCAAGGTAGAAATTCCTGATGATAATATGGACATTATCCGTAGAGGAGGACAGGGTTTGTACCATATACCACATGGAAAATAGCTTGGAATCCCTCCTCAATCTTTGACTTTTCAAATATCTGTTTTGACCCGACCCTGCTATGTATGAAGTATGGGGGAAGGCAGGGGAAATAAGTAGCATCTGTCCCAGCACCTTGGGCATTGGTATCTTTGCTTCTTGGATTCTCCTTGAATTTCTTTGGATTTCCTTAGAAAATCTTGCCATTCTTGCCAATCTTGCCATTCTTGCTGTAGAGAACAATTCAGTTACTGCTTATTGGCTTCCCCTAAATGGTCACATCCATCTTTGTGTTTACCAAAGAGCCTTTCAGTTGCTAAGGCCCGCCTTCCCTAGAAAGCTATATGGGCTTATAAAAAATGAATTAGATTTTTTTCTCTTATGTATCTTTCGATCTTAATTTATAACCAGTTCTTTTTTTATACTGTAGAAATCCTTGGTTATGACTATGCCTTAAACTTTTAATTATGATTCTCTTTCCCAGAAAGAGAACTTTTCATAACATAACTTAAGAAAAATGTGAAAAATTCAAAACAAGACCTTTAGAAATAAGCACTGAATTCCATGAAAATACTGCACATACATTCTAATTATATAAAAAAGCATGCAAAGGAACACAAACCAGGCTTCAAGTTTCTTTTAGGTAAGGAAAGGATCTAGACCCCATTTGTGTCTACTGTGGAAGACTGGCATTCTTCCGTGGTCCACTAATGCCTATCCATATCAGAATCCTACGGAACATACACACACCAACATGTGTAAAGTGAGACAGGGGACATCTGTGCCTGGGAGCCATCTGAATTTCCAATCCTTAGTTAATGCTGATGACATTTCTTTATGCTGAGTATTCTAATATTTCATTAGTATTTCACTGTATTTACTAAAGAATACAATATTAAAACAATTCTAAATTACTTATCTCTATACATACTTGAAGATACTTTATTCAACTATATAGAGTGGTAAGCAGCAAAATAAATAAGTAGTTCCCAGATGGGCCAGTTAAGAAAAGGAGATGAGGTCAGACCAACAGAATATTTTGTAATACTCGTTTGTGACCACTTCTTTGTAATGATCGTAGAAATGCAAGGCTAGAATTGTTTTTAATAACATTACCCCAGTAAATATTGATAATGCTTTTTATTGTAGGTATCCAACTGTATAGCTATGGTTATTTTTTAAAAACCCATTGTATCCTAAACCCAGGAGCTAAAATATCTTTCAGTTATTATCATTAACTTAAAATGTGTAATAATGGCAGCTTTCCTTCTGAGGATCTTTGAAAATGGCCTTATTTTTCAGGTTGATCTCCTGATTTCAATTTGATTTTCCCTTTAATGTTAATCTTTTCCTCTCCAGTGTGCATGTGTGTGTATATGTGTGCATGCATATAGAAATCATAGAAATTGAAATTTTTTTTCAGGTAAGTGAATTTGACAGTTTCAACAGGAGCACTTTAAAGAGATCTTTGGGTTCAAGATACTGGGGTAAAAAGAGTACTGCAGACTTAGCTTTAAGATGATTCCACAGAGATGTCTGGAATGGAAAAATGCTTCAAAGGAACTTAAAAAAAAAAAAACAACTTGTTTGTTACATTCTTTTTTTTTTTTTTTTTTTTAAAGATTTTATTTATTTATTTGACAGAGAGAGATATCACAAGTAGGCGGAGAGGCAGGCAGAGAGAGAGAGAGGAGGAAGCAGGCTTTCCACGGAGCAGAGAGCCCGATGCGGGTCCTGGGATCATGACCTGAGCTGAAGGCAGAGGCTTTAACCCGCTGAGCCACCCAGGTGCCCCTGTTTGTTACATTCTAATGGCATATATATTCTTCCCCTTTTTTTCCTCCCTGAACTATGGTTACAATGAAAGGGACCTTAGGTTGTTTATTAGGATACTAAAAATCAGAGACTGGAAAACTTACCCTGAGTACCTTCTAGTGTTCTGCAACTTCTATTAAAAACCATACTGAAAAATCCTATTCCTGGAATTTCTCCATTTTATATGCAGAGGTTACTTTGCTCATTCTAATTTATTCAACATTTTATGTATGGACTCACTCCTGCTTTAAATAAGGACCACCGTTTCTGTGCCAAGTAGTTCTAGGCCCTTTATTTATTTATTTATTTTTAAAGAATTTATTTATTTATTTGACAGAGATCACAAGCAGGCAGAGAGGCAGGCAGAGAGAAGGGGGAAAGCAGGCTCCCCACTGAGCAGAGAGCCTGATGTGGGGCTTGGCCATGACCTGAGCCGAAGGCAGAGGCTTTAACCCACTGAGCCACCCAAGTGCCCCAGTTCTAGGCCCTTTAGATAGATGAATAAAACACAGTCCCAACCTCTGAGGATATGTGAGTCTGATGGGGAAGCTCGCAGTCTGAGTGCTTACCGGAATAGCCAGTTCAGTGGCTGGTTTGGAAAGGAATTTAAAAATGGCAGGCATGATTGGGGAGCCATATCAGGATCCCTGCTCAGCAGGGAGACTGTTTCTCCCTCTCTAGCTCCCCCATGCCTGTGTTCCCTCTCTCGCTCTCTCTGTTATAGATAAATAAAATCTTAAAAATAAAAATGGCATAATCTTAGCAGGCAGTATTGAAAATGACCACCAGGATGTGCCTTGCTAAGCTTAAATTGGAGGGATTTTTCAGATTAAAAAAAAATAACATAAACAGTTTATTTGTGATTTGGATTAAAATCTGGGACATCTGTGTAGACCCAGCCAGTCAGATAATTACTAATTCCTGATCCTGTCCCAGTTTGCTCCATATTAGAGCCAAGGACAGCTTGTAGGCTGATCAGAGAGAGAGACCTTTGTGGAAGGTTTGTGCTAAGACGCCCGTACTGCATTGCACTTCAAAGTTGGGTCAGAGTGTTCAATAAATTGATTTTTCTGTCCCTTCTATTTCTTGTTCTAGAACTCTGCCATAACCGGATACATGCGGCTTCCATTCTGTAGTGGGGAAACCGATACCTTGAGTAACAGTGGCAGGCTTTTGAAGTTGCACGAAGGGACTGTGTTGATTTCCTCTTTGTTCAGTGTAGAGGGTAGGATGCGTCTGGCTCATCCAATTTAGACACTTAAAAGTCAGATCCTGGTTCTACCTTTCAAAACCATCGGGGCTGCTTTTTATTCTCTGAACCTAGGCGCCCTCGGTGAAATCAGTGGGGTTGGCAGGAAATGACTGAAGAGGTGAGCTCAGCTTGTTTTTTGCAAGACATTTTTCTGAGGCCTGGGCAAGAGGAAAGCAGCTCCCTTGGGAGTTATTTTACAGATAGAAACATTTTGAGGGCCTTCATGGAATGATTGGGGATTTATTAGAAGATAGGGCCTGTTAAATACGCTTGTAAAAATGAGGAGAAAACTGACTTAACTGTTTCTTTCAGTTTTAATTGATCTCTAGAATTTGAGCATGAATAATTGAAGACAGAGTTTCCATATTTTCCCCCTTCTTATAGAAGGGAGATTATTTTGGTGGGTGGGGGGGGGCAAAATGGTGATACACAACTTTCCTTAATCTTTCAATTTCAGAAAATGGCAGTATGTTAGAGGCTCACACTGGTGAACTGCAAGCTCAAAAACTGTTTGATTAATGCTGTTATTCTAAAATAGAATTTGAGACTGGTTACAGCTAGACAGATTAGAATAGAATAATAAAATAGAATTCTATAAATAAATTATATAAATAAAATAATAAAATAGAATTTGAGACTGGTTACAGTTAGAGAAGAAATCTAGCTTCATGCCAGTCAATATATTGGGCAAGGTGATACTATGAATAAAATTCAAGAACCCTTAAGTGAGCCACAGGCTGTTGCTCTTTCTTCTATACAAATGTAACAATTATTCAGCCAGTGGTGTGTAACTATTTTTAGACAGTGCAAAGTCCAGTAAATTCTATTGTGTTTTGGTAGTTCACTAAAGAACAAGATGATTTCTGTTCATCTTTTTAGAAATTCTCCAGTGAAATCAGTGGTTATTTTATGTATGTTTCAGTTTCATATTTATGATGTCAAACTGAACCTCAGGCGTACCATTGATATAGAGAACTATTAACTCTTTCATATATGATCACTTTCAGAAGATTTACTGTGCAGGCATGGAGTCATGGCCCCTTCTAGTCTATAACTGGTCTTGAATTCCTAAAAACAAGGGCTCTTGAGTATTTATATGTTTCAGGCTCCACAAAACTTGAAACCACTTAGGACCAGTGGAGCCCAGTGATTTTCCAAATCCTTGACCTGCAGCATCAGTGTCACTGAGGACCTTGTTAGAAATAAATACGTTCTTGGGCCCTACCTCTGAATTATGGAATCAGAAACTCTAAGGGGGGAAAAATGGCAATCTGAGTTTTAACAACTCTTCAGATGATTCTGGTACAATCTAGTGCTAGAAAATGGTGGGGAAATGAAACTTGGCCGGATGTCTCAGTGCTCCTGCAAGACACCCTGGGCTCCCTGGACATGGAAATTGATGTAATACACTGATAGGGAGTGTTTGCTTCTGCTGCCTGTAGAAATATTTCACTCTTCACATTCCATGAAATTTAGACCTACAGGCATTTTTTAAATTAAATTGCTCTGATTGCAATAGCTCTCTTATCTCTCCAAAGGCTGAATGGTGACAGGCTGAACCAGGTCCATGAGGTTCTGGGGAGCCCTAGGGTTCTTGGGAGACAGAAGGGATAACTCCCTCTGTGTTTTTATTTCAAGAGGGATGAAGCCTAGGCCTTGGAGACATCTTTAGGTCCCCAAAGCTGAGGCTCTTGGGAGTATATGGCACCTAGAGAGATTTTACTGACATATCAAAGGAGGGGAGTAAGTTACTTAAGCTCCTTTTGTTTTCAAGGAGAAACATTCTGCCTCCTTCCCCTTTATATGCAGAGAAAAAAGGTGTTTTGTTTTGTTTGTTTATTTTCTCTCAACTCTCACCTGTGGAGTGTGTGGCTACCCATGTAGGGAAAATGACCTGGCTCTCATCAAATTCTGCTCTAGGCATGAGGGCTTGGGGGAAGTAGCAGGGGCACACTTAGTTATATTTACTATGAGAAGTTTTAGTAAGAAATTGGTCTGTTATCCAGAGCACATGATAAAATTAATAAAGATGAATGTTAAAAACGCAACAGTCATGCATGATTTACTTAAGAGTGTTTACAGATTTCTTTATTTTACGGGCCCTATTTTATGATTTAAAATTGTTTTTTCCCTGTTATTTCTAAATAAGTTTCATTGTGTTTTGAAGTAACAGTAAGTAGCAGTTGCTGGTTCTAGCATAGAACTTGGACCTTCTGGGTGGCTCAGTGGGTTAAGCCACTGCCTTCGGCTCAGGTCATGATCTCAGGGTCCTGGGATCGAGTCCCGCATCGGGCTCTCTGCTCGGCAGGGAGCCTGCTTCCTCCTCTCTCTCTCTCTGCCTGCCTCTCTGCCTACTTGTGATCTCTCTCTGTTAAATAAATAAATAAAATCTTAAAAAAAAAAAAAGATAAGATAACCTGACATATAACTTATAAACAAAGACGCATAAAATTCACAAATGGGACCCGAAATAAAAATAAAAAATGTATCTCCTGACATACTCAGTGATGTTTCTGACTGGTGTGGGCAGGCCAGGTCCGAGGACCCAGGAGGTCCTGCAGAACCAGCAGGAGGGTCCTCGACTTCATGCAGCACAGAGATCGAACTCGAGCCAGTAGGAGGTCAAAGCAGCGTTTATTGAAGTATAGAGGGAGCAGATACAAACAGAGTGTCTGGGAGACCTGGAAAGGAAAAAAGGCAAGAGTCTTCTTTGCCTGGGGTCTGCGGTTTGTATTGGCCATTGCAGTCTGGTGCTCCGGTCCTCTCAGGCATCCAGTCACTGGTCAGAACAAGGACAGGGTCCAAGTGTCCTTTGTAAGTCCTTTAGTCCCTGAAGGCAAGGATTTTGGTGTCGAGATATCTAGCACCGGTCATCTGGAATAGGTACATGACAGTTCTGTATGGTTCATTCTTTAGAAATCATCTTTTGAGCTGGAAGAATCCAAAAATATCATTGCCTCTTTGTCCTTTGTGAGGAGGACATACATTAAGGCACGTGTAAAGTGGCAGTGCAGGTCCTAGAAAGAACCAGAGTAGGAAGAGAAGCAAAGGGGGTGAGGAACCCAAACACAGCTTTTTCTTTCATGGGATCCCTTTGGTTTCCCTGTCTCCTGACTATACTCATCAGTGTTTCTCGCTATATACTAGATGCACAATGTTCTCTGAGTAAGCTAAAGCATCTTATGTATTATCTTCTCATTGCTTCCAGAATTGTTTAAAAATATCGCCCTTTTCACACAATGTATTTATGGAGTTTGTTGCCCCCTCATTTGCTGCTATTGTTTTACAATGCTATATTGTTTTATATACTTTACTCGTGGGAGTGCAAAAAAATTAATGACTCTGGCCTGATGCCAGGTCGGTGGGTTGTTCTGTTTTCCCCCAGGATTCAGAGCCCTTAATTCTGGTGTCTTTCACTTCAGGCCTTGGAACAGGGATAATCTCCCCGACTCAAGATTCTCACTTTAATCATATTTTCACATTCCTTTTTGCCAGGTAACACATACACATGTTTAAGGGATTAGGATGTAGATTTTTTTAGGGTTGGAGGAGGCATTATTCTGTTTACCATAGAGGTATTAGGGATATTGGATTCTGTTCTCCTAGTTCTAGGCAAAATCAATAGGGCTTTTGCAAAGGTTTTGCTGTTGACTTAAAATTTACTAAAGATAGTACATTAACTTGACCTTTTGCCTCTACTTTGATGTAAAGAGAAAAAGAAGCCTGAAGTGCCCTCTGGCTCTGTCCGATCTCACACATGTTTCAGAGCCAATATAGTCACAAAGGGTATTTTCTGTTCCCAGGAACAAACAGTATTTTCACAGACAATTCTATCTAAATTCATACTCAGAAAAAGGAGAATATGACTGGACAGAACATACCTGAAATCTCAGTCTGAAATGTCTATAGTCGGCCATTTGACTGGTTTAAATTCCCTTCAAATATTGTGTGAGGACTTCCTTGCCTATGCATACCTCAAAATGCTCAAATGATTGATCCCTCCCAGGAAAAAGGCAGGGCCAGTCCTTGAAAGAGAGTCAGTTCTACCTCTTGAATTTGAGGAGGGTTTAAGATCCTTCCCTCATACCCCATGGCAGTTTCCTGCTATTAAAAATTGAAGATGAATTCTCTACCTCTTGTGGTAGGGAAACCCAGCTGCTGGCAGCTCTCACATAACAGGTAGGCTTTATTACAAGTACTTTTCTAGGATGCAGGCCCTTTCTGTACTCAGTCACTCCAGGATTTCCATAATCACACAAACAACTCTAGAAATGAGGGGGCTTTATAGAAGATATAATTCAATATCATAATTTTATAAAAGAAGAAATTAAGACATAAGGAAATTAAATAACTTGCCAAGGATCCTGAGTAGTAACTACAGAGTTAGTGCTAGAATCCATTTGTTAGACTCTCCTTATAATCTCATTTTCAAGATATGAGCTGTATCGATGGAACATTTTTGTGAATTCTATATATTCAAAAGTGTTTCTACCTATTTGATTTTTTCCTGGGTTGGGGCTAGTAAATGAGACGTCTTTCTCATAGGTGCTTTGGTCTAACAGTGACAAAACCAGCAGGAAGTAGGAGTGGTGAGGGTCCCTACCTATTTATACCTTTAAGATATTTCTAACCACACCTTCTTCTGGAGGCCTGTTCTAGAATTTCTGATTTCACATGTCAACATTGATTAAACTTTGTGAGCCTCAAAAAAAACTCTATTTTAACCCACTGACCCATCCAAGTGCCCCTCAAAATCTCTTTTTTAAAAACAGGGATAATATTTCTCAAGGTTTCGTAAGAATTGACAAAAGGGAATACATTTGAAACCAAAGAGAAGTTTAGTAAATTGGAATTCTCTAAGCCTTCTATAAAAGGTGGTAAAGATTTGAACACAGAAATAGATAAGCATGATTTTACAGTTGTCTTAAATCTTTTTTTTTTTTTAAGATTTTTATTGATTTATTTGGCAGACAGAGATCACAAGTAGGCAGAGAGGCAGGCAGAGAGAGAGGAGGAAGCAGGCTCCCTGCTGAGCAGAGAGTCTGATGAAAGGCTCGATTCCAGGACCCTGAGACCATGACCTGTGCCAAAGGCAGAGGCTTAACCCACTGAGCCACCAGGGGTCCCTACAGTTGTCTTAAATAGCATATTGTGAATCTGCATAGCACACAGAGGGAAAACACAAAAGAAAACAAAAATTGAATAAAAGTGATAAATGATTGAAAAAGGATGGTTAAAAAGAAAAAAAAGTTTGAATGGGGTCACCTGGGTGGCTCAATTGGTTAAACATCTGCTTCCAGCTTGGGTCATGATCCTGGGGTTCTGGAATCAAGCCATGCTTCCTTGGGCTCCTTACTCGGCAGGGAGCTTGCTTTTCCCTCTGCCCCTCCCCCTGCTCTTGCTCTGTCTCTCTCTCTCAAATAAATAAAATCTTAAAAAAAATGATGGAGTGAAAATTAGACTGTTTAGGACCCATTTTTGTGTCCTTTCATGGACCTGAAGCCCCTTAGGTGGTTTCTCATATTTTAAAATAATTTCTGTTCTCAGTACAACAGTAATCTCATCTAGCAGGAACCCTAGCAAGGACCCAAGATCCCCAAGTAGTTGAGGTGTAAAAACAAGATATAAAAGAAAAATGGAGTTACATGCAGCCCAAATCCCATGCTGTAACACACCTAGGAAATATTATTCCCTTAGCTGTGGAGATTAGAAAGCAAACAAAGGCAGGCTTCTAAACCAAGTGGGTATAAATTTATTATGATGCAAGAACTCTACATGAAATCAGAGATAAAGCCAGTGGAAGAAGGAGCCACTCATTTTTCTCTATTCTAATTATCTTCGTTTCAGTGGATTAGGAAGTGGTAAATGTAGAAGTCAAGTTGGAGATGGTCCTGAGCTCCATCGCCTGCCAAGTTAAGTCTGATAAATGGCAAGTGTGTATAATTAATACTGTCATTTTTCCCCAGACCAAAGGGCGACTGCCGTAACTATAGATTGTAATTGTCATCGTTGTCACATAAAATGTGCTATTATTAAGTTCAGGCTGAATTTTATTGCTGGGAATGCTCATAAATTGAGCGGTCAGTCATTTAAATTACCAAGTAGAGAGCTTTGTGGCTTGCTCTGAAACTACTTTCTAAGACAATGTATTTGACTTTGGACCTCCAAAAACTAATTGCATTTTTTGAACAGACGTGAGACAGGCTGTAACCTATAAGTGAGGATATTCTGACAGACATGCCATGTATGCTTACGAGTGTTCATAAGAATCCTACATTTTTGTTTCCAGTATTTGTGGTTGTAGGGAAAGAGAGGGATGAGCAAGTGATGTGAAATAACATATGAGTGGGAGAGATCATTTTGAAAACATACTTAGTGCTTTCTAGCAGGATGCCTACTTTCCAGAAAGTGATGTTGATTAAAAAAAGAGAGTGCAGGGTGAAAATTATGATGGATTTGTTGTAGCATCTTAGTGGATGATTGTGGGAAGGAAATTCAAGTGGTATAGCGAGAGAAGTGTTAAAAAATTACTATGATTAATAGGATGTTTGAGGATTCCGTTTATTATTCAGTTTGTGTGTGTGTGTGTGTGTGTGTGTGCATTTAAGAACATCATAATTAAAACAACATGTATTAAACATATGTTTGCCTCAAATACCATGGCAGGCACTCTGATACGAAAAGTACTGATGAGACATATGATCTTCTCTTTGTGTGTTAAATTCTATTTACATTTCTGCATTTTTCACATGAATATAATACCATTTTAAACTAAAAAGAAAACCCAACAACACGGAAATAAAATGAAAAACACCCATACCCCCATCGTATTAGTTCCACTACTATTGCTAAGTTTATGCATTTCTTCTGCGTAAGATTGGACTGTTTAAGTTGCTTAAGTTACTCCCATGTTCCGTGTTTTGTGTTCTGTGCATCTTTTCTCTAACTTTCCATGATCTCGTGGTGTTCTGTAGATTTGTTTGTAGCTGTCTGGTTCACTCTTGGGATTTAATTCTTCCATATCACCTCCCAGATGATTTCATCTGTGTTAGCTGACTTTCTACCATACTGTGCTTCACAGAATTATCACATTCATACTGATTAGTGCTATAGTGACTAATTTTGCTTATTCAGTTGCTCATTTATTTTCTATTTTCTACTAAAATACAAGTTTCATGACCGCAGAGACTTGACTGTCTTCCTTAATACTCTCTCCCGAGCCCTTGAAATAGGGCCTGACATGTCAGTAAATACATCTTGAATGAATAATGAAACACTTATTATATCAATCTTTCTTTGTTGGACATAATTCATGTCCACTTTGGTGTTACTATAGTTTATGCATTGAAGGGTGTTTTTGTGAATATAAATGTTTTCAGATTTTAGAAATAAAACATTAGAAAAGCTAAGAAAATAATTCCAAATGTTAGAGAATAGGTCAAAGAGTCTGAAGGTATTCATGTTTTATGCATTCAGCTTGTTTTTTTTTTTTTTTTAAGAAGGCTTGACTAAATGCCAACAGCCTTGTGTTCCTGTATACTTTTTCTCATAGTTTCACCTATGCTGTGTTATAATTTTATTTTTTCAAGATTAATTTATGTATTTTAGGAAGAGCAGATGATGGGGCACCTGGGTGGCTCAGTGGATGAAGCCTCTGCCTTCTGCTCAGATCATGATCCCAGGGTCCTGGGATCGAGCCCCACATCCGACACTCTGCTCATCAGGGAGCTTCTCCCTCTCTCTCTTTGCCTGTCTCTCTGCCTACTTGTGATCTCTCTGTCAAATAAATAAATAAATAAAAATCTTAAAAAAGAAAGAAAGAAAGAGCAGATGAGCAGGAGAGGGAGAGAATCTCCAGCAGATTCCACCCTGAGCATTGATCTCATGAAACTAAGAACACATCCTGAGCTGAAACCAAGAGTCAGACACTGAGCTGATTGAGCCACCCAGATGCCCCATGTGTGTTACAATTTTAGAAAAATTATGATAAAACAAATGGGCAAGAATGATACATCCCTGCTTGTTTATTTTCCTTTTCTTTGGTTTTTGCACGTTTGTACTTTAATTTTTTTTTTTTTAGTATTATTGGTAAGTAGTATTTTTTTCTTTTGTAAATTTGTATTCATTGTTCATTATGGTTTAGCATGTATCTTAATCAGTGTAGCTCTTGTGTACTTTAACCCTTTGAGCTAATAGGCTTTGTTGTATTCAGAGAAATCATTTAGAAAGGGGGCATGCTATGAGCTTAACTCTTGCATCAAAATGAGGTATCATCCTTTAATACCCCTGCATGACCTCAGGAGGGAGATTACAATTCTGACTCCCAGTACTGAGCACCTACTTACATCCAACATTCAGGTCACTACTACATATCATTAATTCTCACAAGTCTGTGGAGCTGGTAGTTTATTCCTACTTAAAGATGTGAGACTACAGCTCACTGAGATCAAATAATTGCTCAAGATAACACAGTTCCTAGGTGTTGAACTTGTACATGGCTAGCAGGGTAGAGTGACTCAAATGTCCCTGAGAAGGATACTAGAAATGGAACAGTCTGGAAACATGGATATCTGACCTTAATATGTATATTTTTCAATGTACTTGAATTGTCCCATGTTTCATACACATCAACAAATACATTAACCTCTTCATTTATTTAATGTGCAAGTGCTAAATTCATCATAATGTGGTTTAAATTGCTAACTAAAATAGCTATATTTTGCTTGTTATGTAAAATACTAAAAAATGGTTTCAAGATCTACAAAAATATTCTCTGAGTCCATCATTTGGACAAATCTAGACTGTGCACTATTTATTTCCACTCCAGTTTACACGGTATTTAATACGTGATGTGAAAATTGTTGTTGCTAGGACATACTGACAATTAAGATCTTCACTGTAGAACCCCCAGTGAGGGTTACTTAATTTCTCACATTTTGTTTGTGACTAAAATCATTTAGAGAATATCTGATACCCTATATTTATACTGGTGTGTGGGATTGTCTGAACATCTCTGACATCTCTGGCCTGGGTATTATCAGCATTATTATGGCAAACAGTTACTAACCAAAGACTCACATAGTGTAATCTTTATTTTTTAAGAGCTAATATCATACACTTGCAAAGAAGGGATGTTGGAAGGAACAAAGTGAGAAAAAACTTCTTTTAAAAATGATTGATCTGATGCCACCAAACAAAAAAATGTTTCCAGTAAGACAGACTGCCTGTGAGTTGCTCTAGATATCTTTGTGTTAATAAAGAGACATAATAGTATTTTATGTTTTACTGACTGTGGGAGAAGCAGAGGGGAGACTCTCAAAAGAGCTGAACTGAAAATCTCTCCCTATGTCCTGTGTCCCTCCCTGTACTCCTGTGTATGTGTGGACAGGTGGTGGGTATCTGGGCAGAAACTTCCAGAATTAAAGAAGATAATAACTTTCTCACATCCCATAGGTATCTCTCTTTTTATAATCCAAGTTAATAAATTTTTTTATCATGATCCAAAAAAGTATGAGGAAAGAAAACCTGAAAGGCATCCATTGGCTAAAACTTACAGAGAAAACTTTTTTTGGAGCAGAGATTTTTGCTGGGTTTCTGAGATACAGGGCATTGGTACTTGTATTTTGATAAACTTTGAAAGTTCCCTTTAACCTCGTGCCTTTTTCTTTGGTACCTAAACTCCATACTTTCTTCTAATTTGTATATGTAGTTGATTTTATACCTGTGGATTGTATGACTCGACATAGGAATAGATTGTTTTTACACACATGACTCACTATTCTTGAAATTAAGTGTGCTGGCATGCGATGCTAAGATGAGCCTTCTTAACCAGGCATTCATCTGGGCCTCAGATGATGGGGGTTTTAGTACCAGTTAGACCATTATATCTCAGATAAAGAATTTACTCTCTCTGGGTCTCTGTTCTCTATCTGTGAAGAAAGTATGTTAAACTAGGTGTTCTTTAGTTCTCACCTAATCCCCGGTTTCTGTGACACCATCACTTCTGTTTGAGGGGTGTATGTAGGAACTGGACTGAGCGTTCCCTAGGGTCCATCTCCTGTTTGCATAATGCCTTTGACCTTTTTTTTTTTTTTTATAAGATTTTATGTATTTGACAGACAGAGATCACAAGTAGGCAGATAGGCAGAGAGGCAGGCAGAGAGAGGAGGAAGCAGTCTCTCTGCTGAGCAGAAAGCCTGTCGTGGGGCTCAATCCCAGGACCCTGGGATCATGACCTGAGCCGAAGGCAGAGGCTTTAACCCACTGAGCCACCCAGTCGCCCCTGCCTTTGACCTTTTACAGCAGTTGTGCCTACCTTAGCTCAAGGCATCAGTACCACAATGCTGTAAGTAAAGCGGGAGGTAGTATAGTCCCTAGGAAAAAGGTGCGGAAACTGAGATTTAGATCTGTGATGTGACCAGTCCAGGGCCCTTCAATGAATTCCCGCTGGAGCTGGATATCTGGAGGTACTCTAATAAAGGTTGGTTAAGTTATAATCTGTTGGTGTATCAGAACCCTCCTAGCCTTTCACTGAATTTACTTCTGCCTGAGGCAAAACAAGTAAAAAATTAAAAAAAAAATTCTCTGTAGTGTGGTTTGCATCCAGAACTCACTAACTAGCACTTGCTAAGTCCACATAAAGAAAATAGCGATCAGTCAGGGCTGATAAAGCAATAAGAACCAGACAGCGTCTTTGTCAACAGGATCTGCCTAGATTCAGGTGATTGGTCTGTGATTGGGCTCACGGTTTCAGGCACAGGAGTCTGCAAGAAGTCCTCATGGCTCATGGCCAGCCCCTACAGTTCTTTTCTGTTAAGGCATATTGTTCCTTAGTTAACATGAATGAGTTGGAAGTACGTAACTCACCATGGGTAGCATTTCTGAGGAATCTTTTACTGAAAAGAAAATTAAAATGAGGTAAATAAAGAAAATCACTAAGAAGTTTTCTTCAAGTCTGTATAGCTGACCTAGAATATATTCTTAGAGGTAGGGCCAGGACAATGAAAGAGCTCTGGTGGCTTTTGGTGAATACCACCACACGACATCTCTTGGTGAATAGGGCATTTACCAGGCAATGAGTTATTAATATCGAAAGTGTAGCTTTAGTCTGTAGTTTTTGAAAACATGTTGATAGACCACCTTGAAAATGTTATTTTGCTTTCTTGAAACAAAACCAAATCCTGAATATAAACTAAGGCATTTGTCAGACCTGGATCATGTCAGAAAAAAAACAATGCTTCAAATAGTGGTTTGGTTTATCTGCTGTGCTATGTGGGCCTGCCCGACAGGAGTTTATTTGTGTTTATGGTTCTCTTTGCCATGGTGCCCATATCCTTTTACTTAATGTTTTTGTTTGGCTTGTAAAGCTCTAGGCAGAATTAAAATATTAGTATTAATTAGTGATATTGATTTCTCTTTCCTAGAGAGGATCATATAATCTCTTGAGTAAAAGAGATAATGTTATAGTGATGAGTACTTAGTATAAACTGGATGTTTTGGCTTAGGATCTCTACATATTGAGACAAGAAGAGGATAATCTCAATTATAAAAATACTGATATATCCAAAATAATTTTGAAATTTGAGGGAGTTGAAACATTCCATGTGTAATAGTTTCTCAGTGTATATAAATAAAATTTTACAAACCAACTCTTTTTTCCAGATTATTCTAAAAAAATCAGAAAAATATTTCTATTATTATTATTATTATTATTTTTTAAAGTTTTTAAAATTATTATTATTATTTTTAAAGTATTGAACAGAAAGCCAAGCCAGGGCACCTGAGTTCTAAAGCTGTCTATTTGTCCTTGGGCAAATTTCATTCCACCCTGTGCTATCAAAACACTTTGTCTGTAATGAGGAAACCAAAAACCAATAAAGTAAAGCCTATGGTATATTTGAAGAACTCAGAAGAAAAATGAAATAGAAATTAGATACTTTTTACAGGCATGAAAATAAGAGCTTTATTATGCCTGTAAGAAATTTAATGATCCAACTTTTTAATACTCCCTTTATTAACTTTGTAATAATGGTTAGAAATATGAGTTCAAGGGCAGCAGACACAAGTGTGGGGCATGATCAGGATGAGTAGAAGCCTAACTGGGACATCCTGAATCTTTATCTAAACATGCACAGCAGATCCATATATTCTGTCTGCCTTGATTAGGGAGAAGGAAATCAATCAGGTCAGCTAGGCAGTTCTGTGAAGTCATGGATTAGTCATATAGTTCTTACTGGACTGAATGGATTGGCTAATAAGTTTATTCAGTCAGCCAGCCAGATTTTTTGAGCATCAGTTCTCTGTCAAGCAATGTACTATGAACACGAAGATCAAAGAGACAGACTTTGCCTTTAAGGATTTTATAGATTATAGTTGATTCAACTATACTCCAAGGTATTGAGTTAAATGCCATCTAAATTGAACCTGATATAGACAGATGTTTGGTTAATTTAGCAGGGTGAGATGAGAAACAGTGGGAATGTGTCTACAAGATGAGATACTTTGGGTCAAAACAAAGGTAATTCAGGAGAAAGCTTCGCAGAAGGTTTGGGGATTTAGAGAATTTTTGGCCCATTTATCATTGCCATTCTTTAGTCTCAACTCAGATGACAGTCAGTCAGAATGGAGAATAAACTGTATTGCTAATCTTTTTACATTTGCTAGTCAAAACTAACTGGCTTCCTTTCTGCCTGTTATCACCCAGAGACTCTTCCTTTCCTTTGTCTTTGATTAGACCAGAGCAGAAAGTCAGGTGAGTACATAAGATTGGTCGTAGGTTAAGTAATCTGACTGGGGAAATTGAATAAGGAACCATTACTTCCTATGTTAACACAAGGTGCTTAATGAAGATATCACATAATATGCCAGAATGTCAATAATAACACTAAATCTGATCATGGCTAATTATAGTCAAAGATAAGTGAATGAAGCCCCCACAGGAGATAGAACAGTGATTTGAAGTTACGCCTTGAGTTTAGCCTTCTGTACTTTAAACCATAGTATGGAAAGGAGATTTTTAAGTTCTTTTTCTTTCTTTCTTTCTTTCTTTTTTTTTTTTTTTTTTTAAATATTTCTTCTTGGTAGGCCCCAGTTCATGCTGGCTAGGAATGTGAAGAAGACATTTGTATATTTATGATAATTCTGCACTGGGATGCATTAGTATTCACTATGGTTATCATTTAAAAACCATTCATCTTAAATGTCTGTGTCTAATGAGAGAGCAGAGACCATGTTGAAATACTCTGTGCTAAGAAATCCAACTCTTCGAGAGGTATCAAATCACCCTGGCTTTTGGTCTTTGGATGGTGGCACTAGGGATTTGCAGAGACAGTACTTGAATCAAAAAACCAGCTACTGAGTTGTGATGGCACAGGTGAGATGAACAGCACAGTACACCGGGAGGGTGAGGGAGTTCTTCACATTGTTCGAAGGGGAGTAAAGGTTTTCTCTTGCCTCTAAAAGAAGAGGAGATGCTGAGATTCAATTTGAAAATTCTGCCTAGGTCCAAAGTTTCTTTTCAAATGCATGCCATATCTGATTTGTTAAGACTTCACTGCATTATTTTCTTCTATAAAATTAATTAGAATCTTTTATATACTCTTACATTCAAGCCTCTCAATCACACCTGTATTCAGTATTATATTAGCTTAGCTACTTAGATACTAGAATGATCTAAATATTTGAGGTGCCTGGGGGGGCTCAGTGGATTAAGCCGCTGCCTTCGGCTCAGGTCATGATCTCAGTGTCCTGGGATCGAGCCCCGCATTGGGCACTCTGCTCAGCAGGGAGCCTGCTTCCCCCTCTGTCTCTGCCTGCCTCTCTGCCTACTTGCGATCTCTCTCCCTGTCAAATAAAATAATAAATAAATAAATAAATAAATAAATAAATAAATAAAATATTGACGTAAATGAATCAGTGATAGCCAAATGGTGGTCTAGCAATCGTGCGTCCTACTACTCTTATGTCACCCTTTCTGTCCAGATCCCAGTGTGGATGACATCACGGAATCAAAGTAATCATGGACTTTTTATTCACTTACACTGGTTTCATTGTTTATTCACTAGTTTCACGGTTGCCAGTGGATTCTGCTTATATCGCCTTGCCTGCAATTTAATGGATAGATCTCCGAAAGGCAATGGGCAAGTTGTGCATTCAGCGAGCCCCAGGAAGCATAGCTTCAGTCTCAGTGAGGTAGGCAGGCTTTGTCTCTCAGAGCCCTTTTTTTAGAAGGACATTCTGGATTAATTGAAGGAAAGAGCTAGTAAGTGACAAATTGATACAAGTCATTGTGATACCTGATGATCTTGCCATTGTATCTCAATTTGAGTATCTAAGGGAAAGAGGCTGATGGAGGTAGGAAGAGAAGAGGATGATTTTGAGAAGAGGTGGTTAACAAATTAAGGGTTCAGCTAGAGTGTAAGTGGCTTCAGAGGATACAGAACCAAAGGATGATAAGGGATTCCATTTTGCTTAATTTCTTCTTACAGAAGCATTAAGATATTGAAGCAGAAACCTCAAAAATTATAGTACTAATGGTTAAATACTTGCTAAGTAGCTTTTGCATTCAAAGTTCACTTAGGCATCTGTGTTGTGTCAGAAGCTTTGAAACGTGATAATTAAAGGTGGGGTTCCATAAACTATAGTCTCTTGGCCAAATCTGGCCATTGCTTGTTTTTCTACTAGCTGGGGGCTAAGAAGGGTGGGTTTTTTGCTATTTTTTTAATGGTTAAAAAAATTCAGAGGAATATTCAGTGATTTGTGCAAGTTACATAAAATTCAACTTTCACTGTCCATAAATGAAGTTTTATCTGAATACATCCACAGCCATTTTTTAAAACATTTTCTTAATGGCTGCTTTTTCTTTTCTTTTCTTTTCTTTTCTTTTCTTTTCTTAGGACTTACTCATTTCAGAGAGAGACAGAGAGAGTGGAGGGGGGGAAGGAGAGGGGAAGCTGAGCATGGAGCTCCAAAGCACAGGGCACCATCTCCCTGCATGGAGATCATGACCTGAGCCAAAACCAAGCATCAGACACCACTGAGCCACCCAGGCAACTATTTACTGACTGCTTTTCTGCTACTGGGGTGGAGTTGAGTAGTTGAAACAGTGCATGATCTGCAGAGCCTAACACATTTACTCTCTGGCCCTTGATACAAAAATTTCTGAGCCCTGCTCCAAGATAAATCCCAATTCTTCTGTTGCTTAATGTGGGATTCAGTGATCTCCCAAGCTAAGATTTATTGAGGACTCTTGTGTGTTAGAGCATTTTTCACGAAACTTTTCTGTTCTCATTTGGCCCTCACAGCACTTCCATGAGCTAGCTGTCATTTTTAAATGCATACTTTAAAAGAAGAAACTTACACAGAGAAATACTAAAAGCTTGCCTCTAAACCACAAAGCTATTAAGTAATCAAATTGAGACTTGAACCCTGGCAATCTGACTTCAAAAACTGTGCTATACACTTTGTAATTTTCAGTTTCTCAGCTATAAAATAAGGGTAGTAATATCCTTTTAAATAGAGTTATTATTAGGATTGAATTTGTTAGAATATATAAAGTTCTTATCATAAAGGTACCTAATACATTAGTGTGAGCCTCAATTCTTTCTACGCTGGACCCAGAGATTTTGGAAGGGAGGCTAAAAATAAACTTTATGGAAAGTAGTCCCAGGAGGTTATTTGAATGCATGTGGTCAGTGTGGCACTTTGAGGAAATCTGGGTCAGTGAGGTTGTGGAGAGAGAAAGGAGAGAAGATTCTGTCCCTTTATGAAGATCTAACTTGTATGCATCAAGACATAACCTTGGATTTGACTTTTGTTATAATGGTTATGAACAAGTCCCATAGATATTCAGAGGAGGGAAAGCTTATTGTAGGAATCAGTTAAAATTATGAAATAAAAAATAGGAAAGGCCACAAAAAGATCATAAAGAAAGAGCAGAGAGAACTGGTTAAAGTGTAAGCCGCCCCAAATGAATGAATAAACCAGTGTGGTAACAACTTGAGGAAGAGGCGTTGGCAAGACACTTTGGAAAATGCAGGCTGTGTGGGTGTAGGTTAGGAGGAGACACAGAGACGCTGCCCAGAAAGGAGCCATGATTCCTGCTCTCAAGTGGTTTATAGTGGGTGTGGAGAAGCAATGAGGGGAGCAGTGGTTCGACTACACTCTTGAAAATTCAGTAGCAAAAATATGATCAACTTAGGTAATCACTAAGGAAGAGGCAACAACCCACTCTGCTTGAGAGAAAAAGGTTGGTTTCAATAAAGAGTCAAAATTTTTGGTGGGAAGACAAAAGTCTCATAAAGACCCTGAGAGGCAAAATAATAAGACTAACTAAGCAATCTTAATGGAGAAGTTCATGAGAACGTCAAAGAACAGTATCACTTTTCTACCAAAATGTGATCTAGGGGCACCTGGGTGGCTCAGTGGGTTAAAGCCTGTGCCTTCAGCTCAGGTCATGGTCTCAGGGTCCTGGGATCGAACCCTGCTTCGGGCTCTCTGCTCAGCGGGGAGCCTGCTTCCCCCTCTCTCTCTCTGCCTGCCTCTCTGCCTACTTGTGATCTGTCTGTCAAATAAATAAATAAAATATTTTAAAAAAATGTGATCTAAAGGCAGCGGCTTTAGGCCCAAGTACCTATGAAGAAACAGTTTTGATCTTAATGTGTATGTTAGTTAGGAGGGATCTTTTCAAACTCTGTCTCTCTGAGATCATCAAGGCTGGGTAGTTCATACCTACCTTAGTCACTGGTTTTAGGGGATTTGGTAGTATAGGGTGGAAAGAGCCATAAAAGGTATACTCTCCATGCATATTGTTCAAAACCTTACTGTGGTGGTTCTCAAGGAGGATGCGTTCAAAATCAAATGTGAATTTCTTAAATTCACAAATTCTTAATTTCACAAATGTGAAATTCTTAAAGTTAAACTGACTTTCAGTGCAACTTTTTAGTATAAATATCCTTTATCTTTGGCCTAATTTCTGAAGACTGGCCTCCTCCAAGTATCTCCCTCCGTCCTCCCTGCCCCTTCCTCTTTCCTTCTGTTTTTTTGAAATAATTCAAATACAGAATACAGCACCACTACCTGGTTCAGTCAACTCTCAACATTTTGCCACATTTGCGATCTTAGAGTCTGGACTTTAAATAACATTTTAAAGGTACGGTAGAGCTCAAAGCCTCCTTCATATGCCTCTGTAATTCTGTCCCCTTTGCTCTTCATCAGAACTAATCACTATTCTGTTGTACAACTTTGTTACTTTTCTTTCCCCAAAAGTTTCTGTATGTTAAGTAGCTATAAAAATAGTACTAACCATGTTTTTTTTTAATTTCTAGTATTAGTACACATATAATTTCAAATACATTTTTAGAGGTTATTCGTATTGAATTATACAAGACTAGTTTGTTAATTTTAGCTGCTCTGGAATATTCCAGTGTGACTATGTCACAAATTACTAATCCATTTTCCTGACGAAGGACATTGATTTTGTTTTCAGTTGTTAGCTATGACAGATCATATTGCAATGGGTATTCTTATATGTGTCTCCTTGTGCACCTGTTTTCAGGGATATTGGTGTCAGCAACAGGTGGCAATTTCAGTGCCTCTCATCCTTGTCTGAGCCTCACCCTTAGAGATTCTTATTCATTCCTTCTGGGGCAGGGATTAGGTACTAGTACTAAAGCTAAAACAAACAAAAAGCTCCTAAGGCAATTATAGTGTAGAGTAATAATTGAAAATCCATTTCTAAGCCAAGAGTGGTTGCTGGGTCATAGAATATGCATCTTTTCAAATTTGTTGTATTTATTGACAATTGGTTTTCCCTTTAACAATGTATATGCGTTCCACTTAAGCTACATCCTCACCAAAGCTTGAATTTGTCTCTATTTTCCTCAAGGTGTGAATCTAATTTGTTGAAATGGTATACCATGTGGTTTTTAATTTTGTGTTTCCTAGATTACTAGTGAGATGAGTTTTATTATACACTTAAGTTTCTACTACTGCAAACTTTCCATTTATTTGTTTTGCTCATTTTTCAATTAGGTTTTTAATCTTATTACTTCTTTAAGTGAGTTTTTAATATCATCTAAATATTGTTTTTTTTTAAATATTGTTTTTATCCATTATACATGTTACTGATATTTTCCTCAAGTATTTGACTTTTTTCACTTTGTTTATGGCCAATTTTCTCATACTAAAATATTTTATTTTGATGTAGTTAACTTTATTTATGATTTTCATTATGGCTTGTGTTATCTTTGACTTAGAAATTCCTCCCTTATACTGAGATGATAAAATATATTCTCTTTTATTTCTCCTAAAAGCTTAGAATTTTAGCTCTTTAGGTTTGGATTGTTAATCCACATGAATTTATATTTGTATATGTTATAAGAACATGATAGTGGCTAGAGTTTAAATGGGGAACAGACAGTAGCAAAGTAGGCTGCCATCAGTGTACTTGTGGTATACAGACTATTGGAGGAGAAGCAGATTGCAAAGCAAGTGGTGCTGTATGGGGTCAGTTAGCAAGGTTTAGGATACGTCTTAATTTGCTTGGGCTGCCATAACCAAATACAACAGAGTGGGTGGCTTGATCATCAAAAATTTATTTTCCCATACGTCTGCAGGCTGAAAGTCCAAGATCCAGGTGTCAGCTGGTTTGGATTCTTCTGAGGCCTCTCTCTTGGCCTCTCTTCATCCTGTGTCCTCATGTGGTCCCACCTCCGTAAGCACACCCTTAGTGTCTCTGTGCATCCATATTTCCTCTTCTTATAAGAATACTGGTCAAATTGGATTAGGGCCTACCCAAGAGCCCCATTTTAACTTTATTAGCTGTTTAAAGGCCATACCCCCCAAATCCAAGAGCATTCTGAGGTACTAGGGATTGGGCTTCAACAGAGAAACTGGGGCAGCGGGGAGGAAGACACATTTCAGCCCTTAACAGGATAGACGGAGTTTGCTTTATCTGTGTGATTATCTCCTGGGCAGCAGTCATGGTAGCTCTAGGCACTCAGAGAGTGGAAGCAGAAGTTACTAGGTTTCTGAAGGATGACTTCTGGAACTGACACAGTTCCATTTCTGCTTCATTCCACTGGTTAGTGTAAGTCACTGGGCCAGCACAAATTCTACCAGAAAGGGAAGAGAGTCCACCTCAAAGAACAGTGAGAATTCTCTGGCCTGAGTGTAGACAGTTATATCTAGAGACTGGTCACAATCTCTAGATATAGCTCTAGACCACAGAGTGTGGTCACAGAGGGAAGAAGAGAACAGTGAAAGAACTCAATCTCAGGTTCCAAGGAAGGACAGGGATCTGAGAAGCAAGCAACTCGAAATTGTTAACATGGCAGAATGATCAAGCAGGGTATGGAACACAGGCAAACCTCTGGATTTGGCAGTCAGGAAGGATTTGGGGAACTATGAGATTTTTGGGACACAGAAGGTCAGGAATTTGCATTTAAGGGCTTAAATGGAATAGAAACAGAACGAGGAAAACAATAGGCAAAGAGCTTTAACTGCATACCATTAAGTAAATTAAAGGGAAGAAGAGAGGAAATAGAAGATAAAAGGAGACAGGTTACTTTGGATAGTGTGGACATGAAAACAGAAGACCAGGAAATCAGAGATAGCTCCATCTCGGGGCACAGAAAAACCTGCTGCGAGACCCAAGATCTGCCTTTCCGTCAGTTGATATCTGCTTAGACCTCTTTCCTATGATGGTGTGACTCTCCTATGAGACACAGGCTGGCCCTATTTTGGAAGATATTGAGGGGCAATTTCTCCACTGATGATTTCTTTCACTAAACAGCAGATAACTTGGAGAGCTTATGTTCTAGTGGTATCTTGGTTGGATTGATTGCTTTCCGATGGGGAACTCACCTCCCTAAGTCTGGGGAGGGTAGTGTACTGGCAGGGATCAGTAACTCAGTGTTCATGGGTCAAATAGGAACTGCTGCCTATTAATATAAATAAAGTTTTATTGGAACATAGTCACATTTGTTGGTTTATGTATTGTCTGTGGCTTTCCTG
Organism: Neogale vison; assembly: GCF_020171115.1. Classification (NCBI taxonomy): domain Eukaryota; kingdom Metazoa; phylum Chordata; class Mammalia; order Carnivora; family Mustelidae; genus Neogale; species Neogale vison. The sequence goes on along the minus strand of NC_058094.1, from coordinate 157,449,934 downwards.
CTGTATTGGAAGAGTTGACTCATTGAGACAGAGACTGTATGACCCATAGCACCTGAAACTTATTATCTGGCCCCTTTCAGAAAAAGTTTCCCTAGCCCTGATCTATAATACTGAGAACTTTTGCCAAAGTTTTGTCATAAAGCAGGCAGCTAATGCAGCCTGAGGTGATGGATTAGGAAAAAACTCGGCAATTGCCAAACCACTGATGAAGGCTGTGAGGATGATGTAGGGGAAGGGGCGTTACTCGGAAAAGTCAATGCAAGTGACAGTCCCCAACGCGGTTGGCACATTCATCAAACAAAATACAGGTACCCAGTAATAGTTGAATATTAGCTTTAAAAAATGAATTTTAAGTATAAGGATGTTTCAGGCAATATACAAGACATATTTATACTAACAAAGGCTGGCTGTTTTATCTGAAATGAAATGTTAACTGGGTGTCCTGTATATTTTCTGGACATCCTAGTGTCACTCTTCTCAAGGTTAAAAGAGTAGTGCTGAAGAGTCAGTTCTGAACACAGACTGCCTAAGTTGAAATACTGGCTACATTTCTCCCTGGCTGAATGACTCATGGTAGCACACTTAGACCTTTGTGCCTCAGTTTCCTTCTCTGTAATGTGAAAGTAACAATAGTTTTCACCACAAAGGATTAAGTGAGCTCACATATTCCAAGCATTCAGAATAGTGCCCGTCACAACATCGGTCTTCTGTGTTTACTCATATTAATCATGCGGTGAAATAAATCAGAATGAGAGAAGAACTTTGAATCTCCCTGGATACAAATGCTGTGAAGAAATGGGGAAAGTGAGGGCATGCTTGGGGAAGCAGGTATGGAAGCAGGAAGAGGTGGACTTGGTAGCATCTTTTGAGAAGAAATCAGCATGGACTGCAGCATCTCCTTGAAAGGTGCGCTTCCAAAAGCCGTGCAGCTGGTCTGAAACGCAGAGTCCCTTGTTCTTGAAGTGTCCTGGGATCCTAGATTGCCATTCCCACTTCACATCACTAAGCAGAAGTCATACAGTTGTTGCATAACAAGACATTGGGTAGAAGACTTTTTCTTAGTCAACAAAATCTTAGACAGCATTACTTTCTCTTGTTGGAATGGTCCCAACTATTTACCACAAGAGACTATTTAAATTCCTTGAAGCAGATTGTGTTCTAAAAAAGCAAAAAGACTCATGGTTTATCTTGATTCAAATCATATTGGCTAATGAGTTTTTATGATTTCAAAAATTAGCTTCTATTTTATACTTACCACTGATTTGCCATAATGCCTTTAAATCTGGGGCATGATGGGATAACTTGGAAAGTGACAGTGATGTGGAAGCTGAAGGCTACAGGTACATCTGCCCCAAAGAGTGAAACTCAAGAGTTTCACTCTTTGGGGCAAAGAGTGGCGAGATTTTTATATTGGTCTCGCCCCAAAGAGTGGCAAGATTTTTATATTGGTTAGCTGTGATAGATGAAAGCAGGTTTTAAAACTTTGGGCTTACCTTGTCAGGATGCACAACTGTTCTAAATGAAAAGGTGTATTTATTTATTTATTTATTTGAAAAGTTTTTAAGTACAGCTCTCTTTCTGTGACTACAACGTACATTCTCTTGTAAGGCAAGGATTGTATTTAAAACCATTATTAAAAGTTACTTGTTTCCTTATTTACTAGTTCTCTCCCTTTAACCCCCATTCATCTTTCCAATAATACGTTATTCCCATAAGTAGAGCTCATTGTACAATGTCATCTATACTCATGCTATTTCAGTGTTCATCTGAAATAGTGCTATCTTGTGACCAGGTGCTGGGAATGGAGTCACCAACTTTTGCTTGGTATGGATTTCTTGTACTTATGACAATATAAGGCTTTTATTTGTGCTCTGACAATAACAAATGAATTAATGGAAATACTGGGTGGTTGAGCAGTAGGTGCCCTGAATGAATGGTCCAACAACAACGCAACATGCTCTAAATTACAAAGCATTTTAGAAATGATGATGAGGGAAAATATTTCACAGCTATTTTCAGGATTCGTTAAGGATTTTAAGTGATTCGGAGTTTAGATTGATGTGTAACTGAGTCAATACTGATAAATCATCAGTCTGTCTGACATCCATCCATCCATCCATCCATCCATCCATATTAGGTAGAGAAATGCTAGGGGAGGAATAAAGTAAAGGAATAAATATGAAAAATATTGTAGGGAATGCAGAATTGTGCAAAGATGTAATATGTCTCTAAGCCAACACAATTCGGTTTGATACATGATCTTTTTATTTTACAGTTTTAAAATGCATCTCACAGCCAAAACCATTCTTTACTTCTCTCCTTGGGGAAATATGCAAAGACATGCAGTTCCACAGAGGTCTGCCCCACTGGAAGGTTTTTATTTCAATGCTATCAACTTCTATTCTCTCCAATCATTTTTCTTTTATTCTCAGTATCCATTGTTTCCAGTAATTCACTTGAACGATCTGAGCACTGCTGAGAGCAGCTGGGAGAAATCTCTCTGCCTGCCTACTTTGTTGAGAATGGCTTTTTGTGAGGGAGGTTCTTTCTGAGTCTGTAGACAATTAATAAATAAATAGACTGAAATTAAATTATCATTATCTCACACAATCACACTGATAAGAAAACACAGTTTTATTTTTTTGCTGTACAGAGAGGGCTTTAAATTGTATCTGCCATCCTTGATCCCCAGGACTGTGTGAGATAATGGTGTTTACTCCTTTTCAATGTTGGGCAGCCAAGGAGCCATTGGGCCAAGCACTCATCTCTCCACATACCCAGCCCACCTTCTTCTCAGCGAGTTATCCTGTGGTGACCTTACTTTCAATCTCTTTGTCAGTGGTTTTCCTGCATAAAATAACACGGTAAATATAACATGTGTGTGTAAGTTCATAGGGAGAAAACCTCTGCCAAGCTGTACGGGTCATTGGGTTTACTAAGCAGTCACACAGAAATCTGTTAATGACATCTCTCTAATTGCTCCTGTCACCATCAGGATAATTAGTATTATAATCCTCATCATTATCACTGATGGTCATATTTTATTACTTCTAAAGGTCTAACTATATGGTATCATGGCTATAGATTAACCTAATCCACTTACCCTAAATAAGTAGAAAATAAAAAAATATAAATTAATACAGGTGACCCAATCAGTATGATTGTTCATAAATAGACAACCTGATGCCCTGTCATTCTCTTGGTCTTGGAATACTGTTCATTTGCTTGCAGCTGAACAATGTCTAAATAATTAAACGCAGTGGTAGCATCTTTTTTCTTTTGTTAACATCAACTTTTTGTGTAAATGGTTTTAGAATAAACTATGGGCCTCTGGATTCTTTTTTTTTTTTTTTAAGAGTTTATTTATTTATTTGACAGAGAGAGATACAAGTAGGCAGAGAGGCAAGCAGAGAGAGAGAGGAGGAAGCAGGCCCCCTGCTGAGCAGAGAGCCCGATGTGGGACTCGATCCCAGGACCCTGAGATCATGACCTGAGCCGAAGGCAGCGGTTAACGTGCTGAGCCACTCAGGCGCCCGGGGCCTCTGGATTCTTGAAGTTGGGAGGGATTCTCTGTTTATGCCATCTATCACTTAATAGTTTGTGAGGGTGGCCTTGTTTCATAGAAATTGTCAGTGTACCTGCTAGTATAGGATTTTTTTTTTAAGATTTTATTCATTTATTTGACAGAGAGAGATCACAAGTAGGCAGAGAGGCAGGCAGAGAGAGAGGGAGAAGCAGACTCACCGCTGAACAGAGAGCCTGATGTGGAGCTTGATCCAAGGACCCTGAGACCATGACCTGAGCTGAAGGCAGAGGCTTAACTCACTGAGCCACCCAGGTGCCCCTAGTCTAGAATTATTTTACCTGTTCACCTATTAAGAGATCACTTCCTTGGGCTTAAATCTTTCATTTCACTCAGGTCTTCCTTTTCAACATAAAAGAAGTCAATTTTTGACATGCAAGTTTTTAAAACTGATTTCCAAAGAGTTTGATTTTCATCAGTGCAAATGGAGTAAAAGGACATGATCAGGTCAGTGTGATTTAACGGAATCAAACTGTTTTAAAAAAAGATTTTACTGGGGCGCCTGGGTGGCTCAGTGGGTTAGGCCGCTGCCTTCGGCTCAGGTCATGATCTCAGGGTCCTGGGATCGAGGCCCGCATCGGGCTCTCTGCTTGGCAGGGAGCCTGCTTCCCTCTCTCTCTCTCTGCCTGCCTCTCCATCTACTTGTGATTTCTGTCAAATAAATAAATAAAATCTTAAAAAAAAAAGATTTTATTTATTTGTTACAGAGAGTGAGCAACAGAGAGCATGAGCCGGGGAAGGGGCAGAAGGAGAGGGAGAAGCAGACTCCTCATTGAGCAGGGAACCTGACTCAACTTGGGGCTTGACCCAAGGATGCCAGGATCATGACCTGAGCAGAAGGCAGAGGCTCACCAACTAAGCCACCCAGGCGTCCCAGAAATCAAACATTTAGTAAATATTACTAGTAAATATTAATATTAGTAAATTATTAATATTAGTAAATATTAGTAAATATTAATAGATATATTAAATTAACATTTCCTCTGTGGTAGGTATTAAGTTATTTGTATGTACTGAGTCATTTAATCTTTTAACAACTCTGCTTCATTATTTTCCCTATTTTACAGAAGAGATTGTGTGGACATGGAGCCTAAGACACAAAGATAAAAAGTAGTAAAGCCAAAAGTTGAACCCCGCTTGTCTTGTTACCAAGTTTGTGCTCATACACATTATACACCCATTTCTACCCTTCTCTCCTTAAAAATCTGCTCAAATGCAACGTGATATTGCTGATATTGCCTCATTGTGGGAAGAAATTTACATTTGTATCTAATAACTTTAGCATTGAAAATTATGGGATTTGCACATAATTTTAATATGGGAAATGACATAAAGGGTAATATTAACAGAAGAGAATTTGCTCCCCTTTACTTTATAGAGTCTGTCTTAAAGAGAATTGGAGAAGAAAGCAAGTAAGCCAGGGCTTTCTTTGTGGAAGAAAAAAATGATAAATATAGAACAAGTGTTGGGAAGTGGACAGGAAACTCCAGATGCTGCTGAGGTATGGGAGAGGGGAAAAAGTTTTCTACTTTTAAAAAAATTTATTAATGTGATCTTATTTTTAGTATTTTCTTGAGCATAATCTCAAGAAAAGATTTAACTAATTTAACCGACTTTTAATTATTTTTAGGAAAGAGACCGAGGTTTCTTGGGATGTAATTGACCCTAAAGTTATGAAAATAGGGTCTAACTAATGTGTTTACACATCTTTTGCAATATTATTATGACTGATATTAATAATCAGAGCAACTTTGTTTTTATCTAAAATTTAGCTCAAATTTAGAGTTCCTTACTTTTGTCTTCAAAGAAACTCCTCTTTTTCTGTCACTCCATTTCACCAAAGCCCTTGTTCAGACTGCAGTATATCCAATAACTGCCTTAGTCAGTTGCATCCATAATTACTGATATCAGAGTAAAAAACCTGATATCATTACTGGTATAATAATAGCTGTCTTTTTCACTTTTTAGAATGTTTTTTGTGTTTTTTTGTTTTGTTTTGTAACTAGAATATCCCATGCTGTAGGATAACTTTTCTCAACACTAATTCATTTGTGCAACAAGTTCTTTTTTTTTTTTATTTTTTAAGATTTTATTTATTTATTTGACAGAGAGAGATGACAAGTAGGCAGAGAGGCAGGCAGAGAGAGAGGAGGAAGAAGGCTCCCTGCTGAGCAGAGAGCCCGATGCGGGGCTCAATCCCAGGACCCTGAGATCATGACCTGAGCCGAAGGCAGCGGCTTAACCCACTGAGCCACCCAGGCGCCCCCACTATCTGCAACGTTCTCTTAGAAACACCGTCTATAGGTGTCTGCTTTAGAGAGTGTATAACATGGAGCTCACAGGGGTGACCCTAGTGTGTCACAGAAATAACACTATACTGATTTTTTCATAAAACCAGAACTTTCAATAACCTCTTTTACACAGTTGTCCTTGGGGAGTGTATGACATGCCAGGCTAACTTAAAAAAATATTAACAATTATTTCAACAACTCTGCAAGGTTGATGTGATTATTATCATCGTATTGCACAAATTGAGACACAAGGAGGTCAAATATCTCACACAAAGCAAATCCTACTTCCACTCCTGGAAATATGCACCTTTCCCCCTCCCACTAAAAATAACTAGAAACCCTAGACATTATGTATCGAACAATGTAAGAAGACTCTGTAAGGTACAGAGAAAAAGGCAGAATACGCAGCTTTGGAATTCAAAGACTGCCGTGTTGGTGAGTGTCCTGGGTTTTTTGTTGGCTGCTACGTCTCAGATAGGAGGGAAGATGTAGGTAACTGGTAAATGCCAACAACCACAGACATAAATGGCCCAAATATAAACCCGTGTTTTCAAGTCAGAGGACCAAGAAAGGGGCAGCCTGTAAATCCAAAAAATTTTTGGCAATAGCCACTCTGCTACAATCAGACCCCACAGGGAAAACTAAATGAAGCAAACAGAAAACATGGCCATCCATAAAGCAAAGGCCAAGTTGAGAAGCCTGGACTTCAACCCTTGCCCAGCTGTAATGGGGTTCTTCCACCTCCCCACCAAAGTTGTTTCACTATGCTGAGGAGTGAAACAGACTTTAATCCCCATATGGTAAGAATGAGACAGCCTTCCCTCTTCCCATTGGGATGGTGTGACAGAAGGCCCAATGGACAGCCAGGACTTGTACCACCACATCAGTAACAAGGCCATTACCTACCTCTGGGCTGTTAGTGAAGGCCATGGGGGAGCAGTGATGAGACATTTCTACCTGTTACAGTTGAGGAGGTTGGTGGACACCTTGTGCGGAGCTGGAATTCTCACGTCCACCCAGTAGTAGTGAGGAATCCTCCCCCAGAGTGTCAACAGAGGCCAAATGGGAAATCCAGGCTTCTACTCTACTGGTCAGTAATGAAGTGGTACCCCATGTATCCTACCATGATTTCGATAAAGTTGTATCTTCAAAATTTTTTGACTTTGAATTTTAGGAGTTTCAGTATGTTGTGTACCATATACCTTAAGCAGTTCTCTCTAAATCAGGGTAGGGTCACCCTGGACTGTGTATAAAATGATTTATTGGGATGTCAAATTAAAATTTAAGAACTTCTATTAATATTTGGCTATCACATCCTTTCAAATGTCTGTTTATATTGAAATAACATTGTTTATAATGGTACATGTATATCATTAGTATATAAAAACATATTCTGGGGATGAATGCTCGGTTGTTTTTTTGTTTTTGTTTTTTACTGTCTAGATACATCATGTTTAGAGACAAGCATTTTAGACAATTAAGATTTAAAACCTTTCTTACCTGAGATTGAGCCCTATAAAAATGGGTTGGAATGTTGGGACATGTACTCCGAAGAGTGACCAAAAGGAAGATTTGGAAGGTTCAGGAGATAAATATGATTTTGTGTTTGGTTATTTTGACTAGATACAGGGACATACCTAGGTAATCACATACTTTCTCCTACTTAGTGCCATAGTTCCAACAATGACTTAAAAGTGTGATTATTTTAAGCCCTCAGAGAAGAACAATGCAGGCACGTTGCGAGCTTGTCTGTCTGGGGTAAAGTCAGGTGGGCTGAGGTGATGTGGAGCAGGACACGGACAGGGTTTGCTGTAGCCTCGAAACCTGACATCTAAAAGGATAGGATCTAGGCTCTAACAGTGCTTCTGAAGCTCTGGCAGTTTGATTGATTCAATCAATATATAATGTCTCTAAGCCTCAAGGGTCTCACACTTGAATGAAATTTAATCAGTGATATTAACTCATCTAAGGCAGAAATGGTTTTGATGGAGAAAAGTGGAAAGCCTGGAAAATTGAGATTCACAAAGTGAGGGTCTGCCTGATTTTTTAGTGAGTGCTGCTCCATTAAGGAAGACCCTGGATTGGGGAGATAAAAACACAGTTGTTAATTCAGCTTTATTAGAAACTCAGTGACTCAGTGTATGAATGACTACCACTACCACCACTCTACTGCCTTGGATCTTTCATTTCACACTTCCATTTCATACTTACTGCTGGAAAAATGTGGATTCTTAAAAATCTTGCTAATAACCACTCAAAGTGGTTGATTGCTGCTGTGTGTCAGACACCATCCTTGGAGCTTTATATATATTTGTTCATTTAATTTTTATAATAGCACTCTGGAGCGGAAGCTGTTCTTGGTTCCACTGGTGAAGTGAAGGAACTTGATTCCATAGAGACTAAGAAACGTGCTCAGTGCCAAATTGTTAGTAAGTGGCAAAGCTGGGATTCGTACTGGGGCACTCACAGCTCAAAGTCTGACTTCTTAATCATTCTGGCTGAATCTGGAATAAGAGAAGCTTTGGAAAGGAACGTTGGTACTTAATTGCTGGAATAATGTGACTGATGTTTTAAATTAATGCATGATCTTTGAGGTATTGTGATCAGAAGTACATAGATCTGTCTTGTGTAAAGTCCGTTAGCAGGAGTTGATCATGGAGAATGCATTCTCTAGTTTACTAAAGACTTCTGGTTTTTGGACTTGAAAGCCTGGAGGTTGACTCTGAACTTGAGAGACTATAAGGGGATTACTATTACAACCCACTCCTGAATAAAATCACCACCAGGGTCATCCCATCAGCAATCCAGCCTCTGCTCTAGGAAGCTTCATTAGAAATGCTGATCCAAGTATGTCCTATAAATGTGGTTTCTGTAGCAGGAAATTTGGGACTTTTTAAAGACTTCATTGCATTTTTCTTTTACGTGAACTCGTATGTCTCCTCATTCATTCTGAGTTCTTCCCCAATCTTATATATGGTCTCTGAGAAATCAAGATTATCTCTTAAATTGATCAAGTTACTCATGGAGTAATGTTGTAAAGAACAATTATAGGGGTTTTGCTATGTTTTGTCCATTTGTAGCACTCAAACATTTTTTGAAAAGTCAAGTTGATTGGTAAACTCCCAGTTGTATTGGGCCAGTTCTTCTTTCTGGAAAAGTACTCCTGAGAGTTGGCTTGTGTCAATTCTTACAGGCAGGAACATCTGTTAAACTGTTTTCTTCTTGTCATTTACAAAAATAGCTTTTGAGTTGTTGTTATGGTAGTTTTAAAAGTGGCATATTTTCTTTTTATTCTCTTCTTTCTCCAAAACCTGTCTCAGGTGATCCTGGCACCATGGGCTTCGGCAGTATCATGGTGTTTATTTTTTGTTTGTTTGTTTGTTTGTTTTTAATACCTCTTCATCTTCCTTCTGGCTGGGATGATCATGTGGAGGTCTGGAACCATCCATAGGCACATCAGGGCTGAAAGCTCACCTCCATCTAGTACTCCAATGGTCTCCTATTTTCCACTTACCTAGAAAGTTCTCATGTTGAACATAGCTCAGTCCAACAAGCTTTTCCTTGATACTTTCTATTGTCTGCATATTTTTAATCATTTCTTTCCTGGCTATGCTGCTAGTTGACATTTGCCTTCCCAGACTGCCTTACCAATCAGACCAAGGAAGTTCATCTCCTGATTCTGACCACTTCCACTAATTGCTTTTGGGTACCAGAGTGACTGCTTTTCTGTCTGTTGTATTATTAAAGAATTAATTTCCCACTGGCTTCTTCTACCCAATACAGTTAATGCAGTGGGATTTTTTTTTTTAAGAGGGGAGGGTAAAAAAAATGATAATAAATAAATCTTTCTAATTCTAAAAAAAAAAAAGGCAGCGAGATTAAAGGAAGAGGAAATCAATTGGTATCAGAAATTCTGCTGCTTTCCAAATATTTTCTATCTTGTACTCACTTTGGCAGCACATGTGCTAAAATTGGAATGATACAGAGATTGGCATGGCCCCTGCAAGGGGAAGAAACATAGATTTGTGAAGCCTTCCGAATGTTTGTCTCTTCCCTACAGCATATGGTGAAAGGCCATTCTACCAAGGAGAATAGAGATAATTAAGTAAATAATACTTTGTTTAGTTTTCTAATTGATTTTTATTGATGGATAATTTTAAGACCTAATATGTTGATTGCAAGTATATCTTGGCTCTGGAAGTATTGACCATTTCTTCATCGATACTATGAAGAAATAAAATATAATCATAGAGACTAAAACATTTGCATAGAGAAAATCGGGGCTGAAATTAGTGGTAGCACCTTAGTTGAAATAAATGGCAAGCCTCAATGTTAGAAGGTTAGGTTGACATTAATTTATGAAGTTGCTATTTGTTCCTTTTATTGGGTGGTGATCTTACATAAAAATGCAGAAATAAAGGTAGAGCACCCTGGGCATATGGGATCACCTTCTCCAGAATCTAGAGGCAATTTTAGGATAATAAAAGCTTTATCCTCGCACTCTGAGTGGGTAGGATGAGGATGGGTAGAATGACTTTATTTTTCTAGAAATGAGTAAATTAAAATGGAAACACTCTGTGGTTTCCTGAAGTCTGAATACCACTGTAAGAAATTGCTCTTCTTTAAAATATAATTCTCATTATTAAAAATTGCCATAATTTAAAAGCTCAAATGGAGTAAAAATACTATTTTTGGTCAGAGAAAATTTATTAAAGTATATATGATGGCAAATTGGTAGGAGATGAGTTTATAGGAATTGAGTAAATTAAAGGTAAGGTTGCTGAAGAATTCCCTGCATTTGTACTTCAGCTCTGGGATTCAGTGAAAAAAAAACAAGTCTTCAAAGTCCGGTCCTTGCCTTAAACCTGTTGACTTTCCAGAGACTTCTATGGTGGTATTAAGCCCAGATCTACCTTCTCAGAGCAGCAATCTCATCCAGAAAATGACTCTCTCCCAGTTTTTCTCGTAAGAGCAAACATCCTTATTTTAAAGGTAGCTTTAAGGGCTACTGGTTCCATTGGAAATTTTCTGATACATTATGTGGAGACTATTTCATGGGGATCTATGTTTTCTTATGAGGAACAGAATGATAACACAAATGATTCACTATCTAGCGCTGAAACATCAGACATCTGTAGCAGATTGAGGAAGGGAAGACTTAGGGATATGAGAGCTTTGGGGTATTTTAAATCAACCAAATAAATAACCTCTTTGGACTTACTATGCATGCTTCCTAGACTGTGACCAGCTGAAAGTGTTACTGGTTCTAGAAGCGATACTATGCTGAATCATATTCAGAACTGTGGCAAATTATGACATTATTAATTCCAAGTGAATCTTGCTTCATGTTATCCACGTCCCTGTATAGCCTTCTCCTGCATTCACTCTGGGTTCGATCACGTGACTTGATTGGGCCAGTGGTTCATCAGCAGATACAAACACAGGTAGGAGCTTGTACTGCACATTGTGGTTTCTCTCTTGAAGCCCAGGATATCCACAATAGCCTGCTTTATAAGCCAGGTAGAGGAAAACCAAGGCACTCAGATCAACAGCACCAGCCAACCGCCAGCATGTGGCCCAGTGAAGTCGACCAGCCTTCTGACTTGCCAGCTGATTGAATCTGCATGAATGAGTCTAGTAAGCACAGCATGAAGCCAAGACGACCCTCTCTGATTGGGTTTTGCCTAAACTGCCAGTCCAAACAACTGTAAACAGATAACTGGTTCTCGTTTTAATCTAGTAAATTATAGAGTGGGTTTGTTTCTCAGCTCTCGATAACCAGTCAGCATCTGCTAGAAAGTGCATTTGTGGGTTTCCCCAAACTGGGTGACTTCTTATAATTATACACAGAACCATGCTGGGTAAACTACCTTCTCTGAGAATCAGTTGGCAAATAAAAAAATGGGAATAGTGTTAATATCCTTCTGTTTATATATTTTTAAATTTACAGAGGTCATTTAGTTTGTTCCTTTTCCAGTTACAGAGACAGATACTTGTGGGATTAAATGACTTGCTCAAAGTTGCAGAAATTACCAGGAGGCAGAAATTGAATTAGCTTTCTTTTATATAAGTAATAAATATTTTAATCTTAAATGATATGGGATAAAAGGAGGGTAATTTGCATTAAAAAGAGCAAAAACATAAAGTATCCAGGATTAAACTTGACAAACTTGACAACAAAGGACAACACTAATAACAGGCTTTATTGGAGGATGTAAGAGAAGACTGGAAAAAGTAGACAGGCCTGCCAGTTTTCTGGAAAGATGTGATATTATTCAGGTATTATTTGTGTCCAAACCCGTACACTGAATTTCATCCAGCACTCTGCATTCTTCTTGTTGTGCTAGAGCCTGAAAAATGATGAGGCAGCTCATCTGAAAGAAAAATGAATGAAAATGGCCCAGAACAGTGGTTAGAAAACAGAACAAGAAATTTATGAAAAAGATAAAAAACATTGGAAAAATAAACTGTGAAGCTATTGTAATTGAAATAGTATGGTCCTGACATCTTCACTCTTAGGTAACATTGTTGTTTTCTAGTCCATTGAGGACAAATAGAAGCAATTAGAAAAGAATTTCCATATATTCTTTTTACTGCATTTGTCACCCTATCTACATCTGGATCTAGATGCTTTGTCTCTTCTGCTGTCACCATGGATAAACAGTTTTTGTTTATACCCAATACCAACCTCTTTATTTGATAGTTCATCCTATCTCCCTTTGCCTGTTATACTTTACTTTGCCAGTGATCTCTTGCAGCCATGTTTTCTTGCTTCACTGGATTATCTACCAGTATATAATAGTGCTGTTATTTTTCATGGTTTAAAAAAAAAGGGGGGGGAGTCTCCCTTGACCTTATTCTCCTCCAGTTTCTACTCTGTTTTTCTTTCAGCGAAACTTAACTCTTAAAGAAATGCTGGTAATTACTCATTTCACTTTTCTTCTCTTTCTCTAGAAATTGTCGCAGTCTCTGTATGTATCACTTGATCAGAATCACTCTTGTCAAGCACAGGAAGGACTTCTCTGTTGGGAAAGATGATGCTCGATTCGAGAGCTTCTGTTTACTCAGTGTACCAGCAGTCTTTAACGCAGGTGATCACTCCTACCTTGTTGAAACACTTCATCCGAATTTTAGGACACCATGTCATTTTTCTAACCTGCATCCAGCCAGTCTCATAGCTTTAAATAATATTTATGTGTTTGTGAATTTCGGAGCATATTTCCAGCTTAGGTACCTCATCCAAGCTTGGAATTCACCCATCCATCCATCCGTTCAGTATACTTCATTTAATAGACATCTGAACGTAACAGCTCAGACCTAAGACTCCTGAGTTTTGATACCCCAAACCTGCTGCTCAAATAGCCCCTTGTATCTAAACAAATGTTGCTTAGATCCAATGTTATGAAGACCTCTCCGTTGCCTTTATTCCTCATAGCGGCAAATACTGTTAAGTCGAGTTGGCAAATGCTTATAAAAGCTCTTCTATCACTATCACCCTCATTCAAATCATCCTTGTTTCTCTCCTGGATTATCATAGTAAGCTCTAGCTTGTCTTTCTTCTTAAGCCTTCCATGCAGGCAAACTATACCCCTACTAAATTAAAATATCCACACTAAAGGGGTCGTCTTGTATCAGTATGGCTTAAGTCCTTTTTCTTCAGGAAGTAACAGCAGATGTGGGTTCAGATGCACATTCCACTATCTACACTTTGACTCGGTACGTCATGGACATTTTGGGCCATTGCTCTTTTTTTTTATGAAATATGCATGTCATTTGCTTTCTCTACCCCTTAATCTCCTCAAAATGTCTACTGAGATTTTGAGGAGATTAAACAAATACAAACACACATCTGTGTATGTGAAATTTATGAAGTGCTGCCCAAATAGAACATGATAATAATAAGTAGGTAGCGTAATCATTGTGGCAACTGGATACATGAGTGTACAGTGTCTAATATTTCCTTAAGTGTCATAGAATACTAATAATTTCAGGTTAATAGAAATCATAAATAATAACCATATAGAATCTACTGCACAAAATGAATGGAGGGTGGGAAGAGGAGTATAGCCCAGCCACTGGAGATGGATTTGTAAAGATTTATTGAGCCCAGGGAACAATCTGCAGTCTAGTAAATTGGCATTTGAGGGGTGTCACAAATAATAATGTGCTACACTTTACAATGCACAGGTGTCCAAAGGCTATTATAATCTAAGCATTGCTCTAAAATTGTATGAAAGTAATAGCATGGCTACTATGAGAAGGGTCCTCCGAAAAGAGCTTTTTAAAAAACCTATTTAGTACAATCACGGCTGCCTTTCATCCAGTAAAAACCACAGCTCAAGAAAAAAACTCGAGAAATTAAATTCTCTGCTCCCAGTTCAGCCACTACTCCTTTAAGTAATAACCACAGGAAAAAATAATTGTATATCAGAAAGGTGTCTGAAACTTATGGCTTGTTAGATTCAACCCATGTAACAAGGAATTGATGAAACCTGACAGAGGATCTAGAAGATACAGGCCCCCCCACCACCCCTGCCACCCCTCACCCCCACAATCAGGCTATTTTTAGAATGAATTAAATGAATGCTTTCTAGGAAGAATGTTGGTGTGGAATATTTTGGGGAATATTCTTTAGGTCTGTAGCAAAAGTGTGGGGCATTTGATGCATTCCCTGCTGTCTGCTGAATACAGGTTCAGTTCTGAATACAAAGGAAATAGGAAAGCTGCTTTTTCTGTGCTACAGTCTTAAATCCAGCAGCATAATTTCTATCTTATGAAAAAGATGGAAGTTTAAAAATGTTACCGAGATACCAGGCTAGATCATTTCCTTTCAGGGTAGAAGTTAAGGGAGCCAGCGTACATTAAAGATGATTATAAAAGGGCATCGTAATCATAATTGTCATTCCTATAAACCATTTTAGTCTTTTTCTTTTCCAATTTCCCTATCTGCTAGGAATTATGTTAGGCATTAGAGCCACAAGGATGAGCAGGAAAGATACGGTGCTTGATCTTTTAGTTTTGTATAATGTTCAGATATATGGCCTCTTAGTTTCTCACATCTGTAGACTCTGTTTCCCTCTCCCACTTCTTTGGGATCCTCTCCTTTCTTCACACGTACTTTTGAGGTCATGCTCCATTTGAATTCTATTTCAAGCTCACTCTTTTTAATGTGGGAATTTAGTCTAGAGGGGATTTGCCGGCTGTCAGTTTTGAAAGCTCTCAGCATCCTGATGGCTCCAACCCCTGTAGACATTTCATTGAACCCCATGCAGTTACTCCTTAATAAGAGTTTGGTCCTCTCCCCAGCTGGTCCTTTCCTTGGAGTATCTGATGGCTGTTTAAGGTCTTCTCGCTCCCCCCTCACTCCCCTCTGCCTCCTCCTGCATCTCTGCCGATACCACACAGGTCTTCCAGGTGTCGTGGTTTGTCCTACCTGCCATATTTGGGGTCACAGGGTTACAGATGTATTTTCACCTCTTCTTCTTGTTGATGTTTTCTATGGGTTTTGGTTTTCTATTCTAGTTGCTTTTCCTATTTATGGGGGGCAAAGGGAGATTCAAAAGCTCTTCCTCCGTTGCCCTCTTCCCAGAATTCAAAACATGTATTTTTGAACTTGTCTGGACAAGTAGAGAATCTCTGGGGATGGAATAAAGCTAAGATTTACACACATGCCAGAAGTTATAACAGCACAGCTGGTCTGCACACAGGACTGGAGACTGTGAATCAGGCAGTTGTTTATCAATATCAGAATGTTTTTATTCTTGGAAAGCTTTCTCTCAGGCTGTTAAATCTATTCTCACTAGCATTCTATGAATATGTATATATACATATAGACTGCAGACAAAAAAAATGCACACATAATATTTTGGAACTGGGAACCAGAAAGGGCTGCTGCATGACCACCTGTGTCTAATTAAATATTTGTGGTAATTCAGTGTAATTAAAAATTAAACAACCATTTGGTACAGAGTAATACATCATATCTCCTCCATCAGTTGTGTGCTTCAATATGCTCTGTGGTTGATTGTTTTAACTTGTACTTGGTGGTAATAGCTCTACTGTTGTTCTAGTTTGTTGAATTTTACATTTAATATTCCCCTGCTTGCATCTCTTTCCTCCACCCTTCACCCAATTAATTCTTCCTTATTGTGAGATCTTCACTTGAATGTCCTTTCCTTGAAACGCCTTTCCTGACCACGCCACACCTCAACCCCAGTTAAAATTTGTCTCTCCTTCTGTTCCTTTTGATAATAATGGGTTCTTCCATCGCATCTCGTGAGTATTGATGCTTGAATAAACAGTAGGACAGTCTCCTTATGACTTGCATGCTCTTTCTTTGATTGTGTGATTTTGAAGAATAGTCAGAATCTTTTCTAAAGAAGGCTTGAAGAGTCATGTAACAGAGCGTCCCTCACTTCTTTGATGTCTGATGCTCTTGCTATTTGACTTCATTGAGGAGCTTGTCGTTGGAGTAAGGATCATGGTCCCTAGCTTTTCTTTCTTTCTTTCTTTCTTTCTTTTTAAAAAAAAGATTTTATTTATTTATTTGTCATAGAGAGAGCACAAGTAGGCAGAGTGGCAGGCAGAGGCAGAGAGAGAAGCAGGCTCCCCGCTGGACATGGAGCATGATGCGGGACTCTATCCCAGGACCCTGGGATCATGACCTGAGCTGAAGGAGACGGCCCAACCGACTGAGCCAACCAGGCGTCCCAGTCCCTAGCTTTTCTTGTGAAGGCTCAGCCAGAACAATGTCATGGAGCTTTTGTTGTTGTTCTATCATTATTTTGTCAGCACAGCTGCTCTCCTACTCTACTAAGAACTCCTCCCTCCAAATAGTCATCCACTCTAGGCTTAGCATTGGACAACTAAACCAGGTTGGCCCATTCAGGATTCCCTTGCAGCGTTATAAAACCAGGATTAAGGATAGCTGCTCTTTTTAGCAGAGTATGTATAACCTCCAGAGATGCAGTGATCCATGTCCTCCCATGGGGACTTGTCATCAGGAAAAGTGGCATTCTTTGAGCTAGGATGATGATGCCATCTGGCGGAGATGGGAGGGGGGTGTTGTGTTGGCATTTTGTGGCCCTGGCTAGAGTTTATCCTTGAGGCCTCACTGCATCTATACCTTTGGGTTCCAAAAGAAATTTTCTGTGTTCTCTCTATGTTTTTCTTTTTAAAAAAATTTCTGTGTTCTAAAATCACCTTTTCTTTCAGTTCAGTCTCATTTAGTGGGACTTTGCTAGTTGTCATCTGCAGAGACCTAATAAAAATACTAATTCTTAGCTATTAAATGAGCACAGGACACAACATGTAAGAGTTATACATACAGGTAGCTTTCAGTGGAGGTAACCAGCAGTGGTGGTGACAAGAGACGGTTCATTCTCCATACAGCACATGATTCCATTAAATAGGGCACGCAGAACTATGCAGAATTCATTGTTCACTTGGCAGTGAATATCGGAAGTGGACTTGAGATTCATCTAAACTATTTAACCATGGCTTCAGCATCTTCCAGACGCATCATCCTTCTTTTTTTTTTTTTTTGCGTCATCATTCTTAAATAGAGCTCAGTCAACTTCCTCAGTAACAGCTCCAGAGCTCATGTGAAACCGTGGCATATTCATATAGCTCGACTGTCTGCAGCCCATCTTTCAATAGTTAATGCTGCTCTTTGACTTCCTCCTGGCCCATCAGGGCACCACTAAGGGACGGGGCTAGGAGGAGAACACTGGGTCTAAATATCAAAATGTTATCTCTGCCTCTGGCGAAGAAACCATCTGGGGCAAGAGATAAACCTAACCATCTGCATCTTCAAGGAGCTCTTTTGCTCTTGCTGCTATCACAGAAACTCTGTGTGGATGCTTTCTCAAGCCCAAGCCACTGACAGCATGTTAGAGCCTAGCTCTGTTAATGACTCTGTGATCCAGCATCCCCACAGGTGGCTTTTCACACCCCATGCCCTGAACCAGGCTGCATCTGAGTCCAAGACAGGAAAAGGTATTAAATCGTAGCTTATGGAACTAAGGAATAACTTCCCTTAATGGCCAGCTCTAGGTGGAATGAGAGTGACAGACAAACAGAAAGCTCAGGGCCTTGGGATATAGTAGCTGCTCAGCTAAGTCAGACAGACTGACAGTATGGTAACTGATGTTCCTCTCTGGCTACCAGAAATACTGAGACACGTGCCGAATGAACAGAAGATTTTCAGTGCAACTTGCACCTTTCTGCTGATGCGGAACAAATCACTGCTTCCAAGGACTGATCCTCTTCTTTTTGTTTGAATTGTTTGGTAATATAAGTGATATCTTCTTTTCCTCTTTTTGCATGTTCTTGGTGTTATGACATCAATAAAGTGGGGCGCTTGGGTGGCTCGGTGGGTTAAGCGTCTGTCTTCAGCTCAGGTCATGATCCCAGGGTCCAGGGATCAAGTCCTGCATCAGGCTCCCTGCAGAGAAGGGAGCATGCTTCTCCAGCTTCCTCTTCCTCTGCCTGCCATTTCCTTTGCTTTGTGCTCTCTCTCTTTCTGTCTCTGTCAAATAAATAAATAAAATCTTTAAAAAATAAATAAATAAAACACAATAAGGAAAATAAGGAAGATATTTAGGTTTATAAGAACATTGATAAGCTAAAAAAATTGATAAGTGAATTACAAATAACTAATTAATATTTGAACAAGGAACATGCCAAATTAATCTGCATCAGAACATTTGAAATAAGTTACTTCGGAAGAAAATTCCAAATCAACCTTTTCTAATAATTCCTGATATTTCATGTATTTGTTTGTATGTGCATATGTATGAACAGTCAAATATCTTTATACTGTTATGTTACTGTTACTATTCATTTTCATATTGTATATTTTATGCCTTCCTTGTGGTGTTTAGAGTCAGCAAGCATGAAACCTACATGGTTAAAACTGGAACTGTTCTGAGTTTTCAAGTGTTGTCCCTAATTGCTATTACTATGGCTAATGACACCGTAGAAATTACGATGATCATATAAAAAAAGAGAAAATTGGATATTTTAAACAGAATAGTGAAGATTAAAACAGGACTAACAAGCCTCATGTGGAAAGCCTATGTTTAAGAAATACCCCATTTTCTTGGAATGAGATTTCCCTTCTTCTCCCTTCCCTTGTTTGTGACTCTCTGTACTCGCTCAGTGCTTCTATATTATGGCATTGAGATTGCTAGAGCTTAGGGAAACTTTGTCATAATGAAATGTCATTCCTTTCTGAAAGTCTTGCACATTTAAATCTGTGGAAGTAATGAAGCTGATATCATCAAAATATCCCTAACTCCTTAAAATTAAATGTTTTTATTGATTTCTGCAAATCTATGCCAAAGTCAGCATTTTATCATAATTTCGTATGGATTTTTTTTCTATCCATGGAAATCTATTAACTCCAAGTCTGAGCTTTGGCTTTTTTATTCTTTTTTTTTTACTTTGCTGAAATTTGTATTATAACACTGGGTTTCTTGCCAGGCACTAATTTTAAGCCCTTTTGAATACTTCGTTCCTCTTTTTAACTTAGGTGCCAGTTGTTAGGGCCAGGTGAGAATTACCATGGCATGTGCAGAATTAGAAAATACTTTTTGGAGTCCCTGTTCAGTTCAGGAGGCCGAGGTCAGTGGGTCACTGTGCTGTATTGGATACACTGGGCAGTTACACATGCAATCTGTTTGACCAGCTCTAGCAGCTGAGAACCAGAGGTTTGGGTTTAGGAGACAGTAACTCTCCGGAGCTTCTGTTTGTCCATGTAGAAAATGTGCACAATGAAGAGCCTGGGGAAAACCATCACTCAGAGAATGTAAGGGGAAAATAGAGTAATTTCTGGAAAGGAGCTTTATAAACTGTTGAAAGCTAAACAAAAGTCAGAGGCTGTCAACTTTCCTGAGACTCTGGTCAGTGTTTTTATTTCTTCAACATCCTTAGGTAGGACAGGGTTGGGGTCATCCTGGGGTGTTCTCAAGCTCCACGTGAGAAATTTTGTCTCAGGTTTCCCAGGAAAGCAGGAGTGGTATACATGGTTTGCTGAATGTCTTTTGGGCACGCAAGGAAAAAAAAAAAAGCTTATACAAGGGTGAGCCTTAGATACAACAAATCTTTTGTGTTGCTTCTGTTTTAATAACTAAAGAATTTTGGAGTTATCAAGGTTATATAAAGATTATTTTAATTTTTTGATTAAAGATAAAAGAAAATGGCATTTCTTATGGAAAAGGGGAAATAAAGAAAAGTCCTATATTTTCTCTTTTTATCATTCAAGTCTCTGCATTTCATATAGAAATTCGGGAATTGAAACAGACGTGTGAATACCACAGCACTTAAAGATATGCAAGTGAAATTGTCAAATTTAAGAACGGCCACCTACACTGCCCAAGCATATGTGGGATTTCACTATTCATATTTATGCATTAAGTATGTTGATGAGACACTGCTAATCCTATGGAGTCTGCGTATGAAATGTGGAAGAAAAGGAGAAAATCTGATGTTTTCCTAGAGATGTTATTTGATTAGCGAGATTATTGACATAAAATTCTTTTTTAATTGTCTGTAATGGCAATTTCCCTCTACATTTGTAAATTATTTTACTTTTTTTTTTTTTCCTTTGAACCCACTTGCTTTTTGATGACCTTCAAGTCTTTGGGACCATCGTCAAATGAGAGGATTAACTTTTGAAGGTTAAGAGTGAAGACGGTCATGAAAATAGATTCTCTAATTACAAGGTTGATATGGCAAAGTCTTATATAGAATTTATTAACTAATAATTCAGTTCCAAGTGCTGCCTTTATCTCATTGCCTCTTTTAGGGCACTGAAGGCAAGAGCTGTGGCAGGGGCCATAAGTCACATGTGGCTTCTCGTGGCCGTTCTGCTACATACTGTAAGAGGCTCATGTTTGAATCTGTTCCCCTCTCTCAAGACCAGCATCTTTCTGTCTGACATCTTTAGGTCACAGGGCACAATTCACCATATGAAAAAGCCTAGACCATAATGCCTGGGTGGCTCAATTGGTTAAGCATCTGCCTTCCTTGGGTCATGATCCCAGGGTCCTAGGATCGAGTCCCGCATCGGGCTCCTTGCTCAGTGGGGTGCCTGCTTGTGCGCTCTCTCTCTCTCTCTGACAAATAAATAAAATATAAAAAAGAAAAAAGAAAAATAAAAAATAAATAGCCCAGACCTACTGCAGAGAGCACCTTATTTTACTTATTTTGCCTCAGGAGTTCACTTCTAAATCTCGCTGGTATTCAAAGTACTAGTAGAGGATTCAATATCAGAAAATGTTTTCCTGCCCAATTTGACTTTGAATCAGACTGTTGGTATTTACTTGGAATCCTTTCTTGGTGCCAGCAGCTTCTAATCTATAAGAAAGGGATGGTGATAAACTCAGCCTCATAAACTCTGATATTTAAATTTAGCTCGATATAAACTCTGCATGTGATTATTAGAAATGGCTAAACTAACCTATACAAAGCAGAACTTGCAGACAGTGCTGAAAAATAAAAAGTGGTTTCCTCAGAGCCCAGGACAACAAGGCAGAGGCTTTGGCTTTGTAAACCCTACTAGAAAAGACAAGCCTATTAATTCACAGAATTCACAGATTTTTCTGCAGAGTATAGACTTCCTTCCGTAGAGGATGTACTGACTATTATAGGAAATGCATTGAGACACAGGAAGAGTTGAAAATGGAAGATTGCATGAATGCTTTTGTGTTTGTGTGACATGACCATCTGGTAAAGGAAGCATATAGAATAATACAGACTTGTATGTGGATTTGGTAGACTCTGAGTCTCCTTGCTATCCGAAAGTTCACTTCTCCTACTTCCATGTTAAATGCAGGTTAATTATAAATATGATCTTAAAGTGACTTCTAAATGACCCATTCTTAAGCTCAACACTTTGAATATATTTTTGTGCATGGACTGTCTTTTATCTATGGAAATTGGGTTTTCTTATTTCTCATTCATCAGCGATCACATTTCGGTCTTAGCCAGGTTTCTCCTGCACATCTACGGTAGATGTGGGTTACTGCTTTCCATTTGTTTTTTTTTTTTTCCATTCTGAGCATGAGAGCACAATCCCATTAGTAAGCATTGATGAAGTATCAACACTTCTTTTTTTTTTTTAGATTTTATTTATTTATGATCGAGAGAAAGGGAGAGAGGGAACACAAGCATGGGGGAGCTGGGGGGGAAGAAGCAGACTTCACACTGAGCAGGGAGCTCCATATAGGGCTCCGTCCCAGGACTCTGGGATCATGACCTGAGCCGAAGGCAGACACTTAACCCTCTGAGTCACGCAGGTGCCCCGACATACTCACATTTCTACCTAGCTCCAAATGAGAGGAACATCAGAGTCCATAGCATAA
Source organism: Neogale vison (assembly GCF_020171115.1). NCBI lineage: Eukaryota > Metazoa > Chordata > Mammalia > Carnivora > Mustelidae > Neogale > Neogale vison. The sequence continues at coordinate 157,427,693 of NC_058094.1, read as the reverse complement.
ACTTCAGATTTTCTGTGTTTCTAAATCATCTTTGGTAGCACACCCAGGAGACATTTCCTTAGAATTAGATATTTCTATCTTCTAAGATAGCATTTTTACTTTTTTTTTTTTTTCTTGACCATCATTTTTGGAGACAGGAAAACGCCCCCACCACCAAAACCAAAACCTGCTTTTGCCTCCTAACTACTCAGGTAAATCATAAGAAACCATAATCTAAGGCCGTCCTGAAAGTCAGTTTCTAAACTTAGCTCAAGAGAGAGTCTGTGTTTATGACCCAAGTGCAGCCATTGAATGAATCGACGTGTGTGTGCCGCAGAACTAGGCAGAAATAAGTCTTCCATAGCCGGTAGAGCGGATGCAGTAATAGCCTTCCGGATACAAGACTGAAACTCTCTTCGTTCATTCTTCTGCTGCCCCACCCCATCTGAAAGAATTACCTGACTGCCTGTGTTATATGGGACTACCTATACATTACATATACTTTTGTAAGAAAATATCACTGTTCAAAGTATTCGAGAAAATCTGGTGCCTGGTTTACATTCTGGATGCCTAATGCCCATGGAAGTTTGCCTTTTCGTGTTCCACTTTTCATGACTGTCTACATGGATACATAATTTTTAAGGAACACATACTTTTACACAACTTGATGTTTTGTTTTTTATTTTCAGCATCACCTTACGTTCTACACATTTTCTTGATTGCTATCTGCATTCATACTATTTTTATGGAAGCGTAATTGACCATTTTATTCATATGTACATAAGTCATCTCTGGCTGATAGAACCCTCGGACTGAATCCAGTTTCCTGTATTTTAGGTGGTGCTGCAGTGAAGATACATGCCTGCATAGGATTCTTGCGGTATCTTAGTTTTTATGTAGTAACAGGATCACATCCTGTTACTCTACATGTTGTTAGGCTTCTCCGGGGTTCTGGCTATTTATCCCTGTATTATAAACCACTCTCCTTTCAGTGACTCAAGGCTACAGAAGTTTTTGTTATGCGTTTGGAATTGGCAGGCAGAAATTTGGATAGGATACTCTGGAGATAGAATGACGTTTAGGGCCTCTACTAGAAAGACTGAAATGGCTGGGTGGGGGGTGTTGGGGGTGGTGGGTAATTGAATGACTGGAGCCTGGAATCATCTGGAGGTTTCTTTACTGCCATACTTCTAGCCTGGGGCAACTCAAAGACTGGGCTCTACTAGGACTGGTTACCAGAATGCTTACCCACAGGTTCTCCACGTGACTCGGACTTCTCACAGTATGGTATCTGGGTTTGGAAGGAGAGCATCCTTCAAGGGCACAACTGGCACACAGACCAAGATGATGCATGGGGAACTCAGTCATGGAGGGCTTTGCTGAGGACAGGCTCCTTCAGACCTAATGTTAGATGTCACTAAAGTTCCTTCAGTTGCTTTCTCCTGGCTACAAGTGAGTCGGTAGAGTCAGCTGAGATTCAAAGACATTAGACTCTCTCTCTTAATGGGGGACTGGTAAGATGCCCATTACAGGACAGATGGGATAGAAGATATTTTTGCAGCTGTCTGGGCCCCACATAAGTTGCGATGGTATTATTTCTGGGGGGACAAGATTTTAAGCGTGTATGTTGTATGGTTGAACTGTGGAATGGAAGCTTCATTTGGGTCAGAGGGTTTCTACAAACCACTTTCCCAACCCAAAGAGAGACCTGGCTTTCATTTCTGCTTAGTAAACCCTAACAATGTGGATTCCTTCAGCCTTCGCCACTCAGACCTCAGAAACAACTTTTAGCAGAGCCCTAGTGTTTCTGACTTGGAGCCCGATCTCTTCTCAATGTTTAGTTCTTTTTTCCAATTATAAAAGTAAACATGCCCTGAGACATATGCTTATCATCTCGTCTTTCAACCTGAAAGCTGATGGCTAGGATTATGCAAAGTACCTGATTTCATTGATTAAGTAAGTAATCCATTTAGTTTTTCCTTCTTGCATGAATGCACTGATACATATATTTATTCCTCTAACAAATGTTTATTGAGTAGTTTTTTGCTAAGTTAAGTCCATTGTGAATAAAGGTATGATCCCCACTCTCCCGGAGCTTAATGGATTTTAGGCAGAGTAAGAAGATGTATTAAAAATGCATATCATAGTACACACACAATAGCGTATTGTGATAAGTGCAGCAAAAGATAAGTGATGAGAGTGATGTGTGAAGAATAAGGAACTGAACTGATAAAGAGGTAGAAGTAAAGTGTTTGAGATGCGACACAGCATCTGGAAAGGAAATTTATCATGGAAAAATGGAAGGCAGGCAGTTTCATCTAGCTAGTGTAGATGAAAACAAAGCAAAAGCTGAGTGAGGCGAGTGATGGTCTGGTCCTGCGGGTCGGTTGAACAGTCTGAATTCTGTTCTCAGCATAAAGGAAAATTACTAAATGGTTTAAGGGAGAGCTGACACAATTTAAAAAAAAATTTTTTATTGAAGTGTATGTTCTATTCAAGTGAAGACATGCAGTGTTATGTTAGTTTCAGGTATGGAAACTAGTGACTGGACAACTCTGTTGCTCTTTGCTTGCGACGTGGATAGCATCTGAGAGGTGACACTTTTTCTTTAAGGAGGTAGAGACTAGTATGAGGAAGGTCAGAAGGATTCCTTAGAGATCAGTAAGGTACCAAGTCAACAATGCTGTTGTGAGGTAATCCTGGTTGGTTAGAGGAGGTAGAGAGAATTGGAAAGCTTTCAGGTATATCTTGATGTTTAAGAATATTGGTGATAAATGAGGTGTAGGGGATATGGATAAATTGCTCAGCGTGTCTCCTTCGGTATAGCTGTCTATCCTTAATGACAGGCAAAGCCATAGAATAATTCATCACACTCTCCTCCACACCAGTCAAGTGGCAGGTGGCAGGTAGTGACTGGAGGAGGCAGCTCTGTAGTATAGAAAGGAAGATCCCTTGTGGGCTAAAGTTAAAAAATGCTGCCAAATTCTTACATGCTCCCCAAAGCCCTAAGGCTGTTATGGCTGGAGGGAATAAAGTGTAGGTGAGTAGCAGAAGATAAGGTCAGAGAGATAACAGGGAACCAGATTGTGTCAGACTTCATAAGTCAAAATAAAGACTTAGAATTTCAGTAGGAGTAAGGTGGGAAGCCATGAAAAGTTTATATATGGAAAACAGGTATGATCTCATGATGTTTTAATATAATTAGTCTGTGTTGAAGTGAAACTGCAAAAGAGCAGCATCAGAGTAAGGGAGACAGATGAGGAGGAAAATGCAATAATTCATGGAAGCAGATGATCGTAGCTTGTACCAAGATGTTGGTCCTGGAGGTGGAAAGCGGTGGAGAAATTGTAGAAAATCTTCATAAGCTCGTTGCTTCAAAAATAAAGGCAAATAAACAGTTTGGTTTCCATAACTCCTTGCACTCTTCCAGAAAACGTAAGTTAAAAATGGCATTCTACATTTTACCGAAACAGCTTACCTGGCAGAAGAAGAATTGTCATACTTTGTGTTAATATATCAAAGGATGATGTTATCACATCCATTTTGAGTATGAAAGTTAATTTCTTCATGAAAGCACTAAAAACAAGAAGCTGCAAATATTGCCCACTTGTGCTTTTTTTCTTTTGCATTACAAATTTCCCATATATGTCTGTTTCAAAGTAGGATGCGTGGATTTTTGGAGATAAGCCATCATTTGCACTGTCCTCCTTCAGGGCTTAACAAAGAACTTATAGTGTTCTTAGCTGAGATGCTCAGAAGTTCTCTGTGGAGTGTATATATCTTGTTGGATTCTGATTCAAACACATGAACTTAGAAGAAAAGCTGATAGAAAAATATAAGGACCTCATGAATATTTGATCATTTTATGGTCATAATTTTAGGTATGATTAGTGATATCATAGTTATATTTTCAAAATGTCCTTATCTTTTAGAGGTATATACTGAAAAATCGACTAATGAAACTATAGAATGTCTAAGATTTGTTGGAAAACAAGCATTTATGTGGCTGTGTGTGGCTATGTGTTGGAAGATGAAATGGATGGGGATATACAAAAAACAAGACTGGCCATGAGTTTTCTAATTGGAAATACTGCAAAATGTATTTGTAAGGCTTTATTACACTATGTGGTCTACTTTTGGTATTTTGCGTATTAAAAAGTTTTAAAAATGAGCTGTTACATTTATAAAACAAGTGATGTGATAACGAAATCGCATGAGATTGATTAGCTGCCCAGGAGCATCTTGTAGGGTGATAATAATCAAAGATTATCAGCTCAGTCCAGGATACAGCCCATAGGTTGAGAAATTCCATTTTCTAAGGCATCCGGAATTAGTGGATCATGCGTGACTGGTTCATATTAATCAAGTTAAGAGCGTTAATTTAAAAGTGAAGATACTTCAAACCCCTCAGACTGTTTTTCAGAGTCCATAGTCTCTCATGAAGTGGCGGGGGGGTGGGGGGTTGGGGTACCAGGTGGTGGGTATTATAGAGGGCACAGCTTGCATGGAGCACTGGGTGTGGTGAAAAAATAATGAATACTGTTTTTCTGAAAATAAATAAATTGGGGAAAAAAAAAAGAAATCATGGGATCAAATATGCCAAATTAATTCAGATTAACATCAATATAGCTGTTAAAATGATTTAAAAATACATATAATTTAAAGGCAAAAAAAAATAAAAAAATAAAAGTGAAGATACTTTTTTCTAGTGTTCAAAAGTCTTGAGCATTTTACTATATATCACCATTGCACATATCAGAATAGAGGGGTGTAGATGTTCAAGGAGATAGAGGAAAAGGAGTTGCACTATTTTGAAGGATATGTTATACATATCATGGTGAGGCCTGGTGAGCCCTCTCTGATCTTCAGTTAAGGACAACTAACTCTCAGGGATCAGAGGCCAGTATTGTTTCTCCAAATCACTTGGTCTGTGCTTGACATCCATATATTGTCAAATTCTATGTTTTTCTATCCCATGCTTTTAGGCCCTTTTGATCATATTCGACGGTAAAGTTATTTAAGTATTTTAGACAGATAATCTAATTTACTCACTGACTGCAGATCAGGAAGCACTCTATCCATGTTTCCATGTCCATGGGTTTTTTTCTACAGATCTCATTCATGGATAGTTATTCCTAATATCATCCTGAGGTAGTTACCATGACATTTGGTCATACTTAGCTGTTGTCACAGAGGATGGATATCCAATATATAGGTACCCTTTCCTGTTTACAGCTTTCATAGACGTGGGCTAGACATCTTTGAAAGACCATCTGTCAACCACACTAATCCTAGTCCACAGCCTTGCATTGGCATCTAAAATAACTACCCTTGAATTAAGTACGTGGTTACTTTATTGAATTTATAAAATCTCTATATCTTTATGAAAAACATGCTTCCCAAAGGAAATAGTCAACATTGTTAGGTTTGTAAGTCTGGGTCTGTGGCTCTAAACTTCAAGAATGTTAAGGTTATACTATTATTGTTTTCAAGGATACACATGATTTGCTATATACATTTTACTATAAAATTTAGTGTATATATAATTTTAGTGTATAATTGAAAGGAAATTTTATACAACTCTATTTGATATAGAAGTGTTCTAGATACAGTTGTAACTTTCATATTCATTTCCAGTTCCCCTTTCTGTTTCACTTTTATTATAAACTCAGTCTATGATCAAGCATATTACTATCAACCACCTCACATAGAATAAAAGGCACATTTAAGAAATGATACCAAGTCTACCTAGCATATGGTATGTGTGTATCATCATTATATATGAGTTTGGGGGGTGGCAAAGTAATACAATGTCTTTATAAAATTAAAGAAATAATAACTTAGAAAGAGAACAAACTCTAATTCCAAACCTAGTGATAACCATTATTAAAATTGTGGATGAATTTTTCTGGCTTTCTTTTTTCCTATGAATACATGTTTATATGTAAATATAGTTACACATTTTTGAACAAGGGTGACATTTTTATTTATTGAGATGAAATTCATATGTAAAATTAACCATTGAAGATGAGCAATGTCAGTGACATTTAGTACACTCACAGTGTTGTACAAAATCCACTTATATCTAGTTCCAAAACCTTGGCATTTCCATCATTCCAAAATAAAGCCCTATATGCATTAAGCACATTGTTCCCAATTCCCTCTCCCCACCCCCACCTTCTAGCTATCAGTAATATGCTTTCTATTCAATGAGTTTGTGTATTTAGATAATTTATATCAAAAGAATAACATAATACCTAACTTGTGTGTCTGTTTTCTTTCACTTACCATGTTTTCAAAGTTCCTTCACTATATAGCGTATATTGGTATTTCATTCCCTTTTACAAGGCTGAATAATATTCTATTTCATGTTCATCCATTAGTTGATTGATGGACATTTTGTCTGTTGCTCCTTTTTATGCTATTATGAATATATGTACATACATGTCTTTGTTTAGCACCTGCTTTCAGTTCTTTTTGGGTATATAAATTGGAGTAGAATATTTGGAGCATATGGTACTTCTGTGTTTAATTTTTTGTTAAGTAAAAGTGAGTTATTTCATACACATAGTTGTGTAGTATGCTTTATCAACTTAATAAATGCTAAATGTCTTTTAATAACATTCTGTGCTTACTTCAAAATAAAATTCCTCAGTTTTGGCCACAAGTGCTATGTAGTTTTTATCATGATTATAGTAAGGGAAAATATTGTTCTTTTTATAAGCCTGTGTTTCAGAGTATACCATATGGAACTTAATTGAAATCTGTCATAGAAAAAGAATCTTTAGAACAAGCCTTCAAAGAAATACAACTGTTACCTATTTGTTTAGATAAAAGAACTATTGAATTTCATGTAATGAATTTTTCAACTTTCATGTACTAAATTAATGAATATCAAGTATTTTTTTGATAGCTACATTGTTTTCTTTTAATTTTTCAAAAAATGGGTCAAAGGTTATAACATTATATAAAAATCTTAACCATTTACAGCAATGTAGATAGAACTGGAGGGGATTATGCTGAGTGAAATAAGTCAGTCAGAAAAAGACAATTATCATATGGTTTCACTCATAAGTAGAATATAAGAAACAGCACAGAAGATCATAGGGGAAGGGAGGGAAAACTGAATGGGAAGAAATCAGAGAGGGAGATAAACCATAAGAAACTATTAACTAGGAAACAAACTGAGGGACCCTGGAAGGGAGGTGGGGGGGGTGGAGTAACTGGGTGATGACATGAAGGAAGGCACCTGATGTGATGAGCACTGGGTGTTATATGCAATTGATGAATTACTGAACTCTGCATCAGAAACTAATAATATGCTATATGTTGGCTAATTCAATTTAAATTAAAAAAATACATTAGTCAGTCAGATGAAAAGTCAGTTGAAAAAACTCAAGCTTGTGCCCACATTTAATGTATTCAGGCAGCACTATAAATCACCTCAAAGAGCGAGAGCACCATGTATATTTGTGTATGTGAAAGTACCTGTAAAATTCTTACTCATTTAAACCATCCAAACATTATTTATTGTCAGCTCTGTGCCACATATTTCTCTAGGCAGTTGCGGTTCATCAGTGTTCAAGAGGCAAACATGGTCTCCCTCGGAGACTCTTTAACATGTTTATATTTTCCATTCTTTATATAAATATAATTATGAATATTGATATATGCTAAGGATATGGAGTTGGACTTTTCTTAGAAAACAATTCCCTTGACTAAAGCAAAAATTCTACCTAACTACAAATGCGTTACCTAAGAATCATTCAACATTTTGCTTCATTTGAGCCATCAGTAGTAAATCTGAATAAATTATAGAAAGGACAGTTGTTATCATGAGTCCTATTTTGTCCATTATTTCTCGAAACCTTTAGTCTTTCTCTCCCTATTTCAAAGAATGGTTGTTTGTTCAAGTCGGTTTCACTCTTTTTTCAATATTCCTGGACTGCATTTCTCTGCCTCCCTTGCAGTTAGGTTTGGCCAAGTGAATGAGGAAGTGGAATGTTGGCAAATGTGCTATGTACCAATTCAAGCCATGGCACTTGTAAATCTCCAATGAGAGATCTTCCTTGCTGTCTCCTGTCATGCTGGCTTGATGCAAATGAGCCCAATAACCTTGGAAGCCATGTTGAATATGGTGAACTCAAAATCTGGAAGGAGCATGAGGGCTGATTTTCCACTTGGAGGGGAGCCACTTGCTTAATAGGAATATCCATGTTAGACTTTTTAAGACATTCTTTGCATTACAGCAGCTAGAGGTACCTTCACTATTATACTTCCCTCCACAAATAACAAAGGAAAGCAAAAGTGTCAATGCATTAAGAAGAGTTGTTTCATAGTTTAGAACTGAATATAAAAATGGGGTTGGTTTCTCTAAGTCTCTTCTCTTTTTTAAAATACATATATAAGTAGGAAGCAGTCTTGCTTAACTCATTCCCTCAGAATGAAAGTTTAAAGAGAAAAAGAGGCAGAGGAATTTATGAATTTACTTTTTAAATTTTACTTTTTTTTTTCCAAGTCTTAGAATTGAACTGAAGTCCATCTAAAGGAAGAGAATGAGGACACAATGAGCAGAAAGTGAGACAAGTAATTTTCTACTATATTTTCCCTAACTGTGCAAAACTCAGTCAAAAATACCTAGAGAAATGCAATATGTGTAATCAGTATGAGCAAGAATTAGACTATGATTTGAACCCAGTGGCAAGCAGATATAAGCAAGTTTTAAACATGGTAATTAAAAAAAAGAATGAAATGATAAGAGTTTTTAAAAGATTTTTTTAAATTTTAGTGTCAGAGATAGTGTGAGTCAGCAGAAGGTTAAAAATTAAGTGGCAAAATAAATGAGTAATAGGTCATATTGAGGGAGAAAAGCCCTAAAATTTAATTTTGGAGTTTTGGATTTTGTTAAGTAGTAATTGATAAAAATAAGTAACAGTGTGATTTATAAACAACAACAAAAATATACAGGACTTTCTTTATTATTGTTCTGATTCTTGTATAGATGGGCATTATATCTATTACTGGAAATGTCTGAAAATGCACCATAAGAGTAAAGGTAGACAAGTACAAAGATTTTCCAGATGGGAGTAAATTAGATTTCAGAAGCTGGGAACTAGAGAGTTTGGGGTTGATTTATGCTAACACTTCAGAATGAATTATTAAGCAAATGGCTTGAGTGTTCTTAGAAAAGAAAATACTAACCATTAGCTAACATCTTCAGTAAGTTCAAGTCTTGCCAAATTAATCTGCTATTCTTTTTTAAAGGGTAATTAGGCTGACAATTGAGGAAATTGACGGAGTCTTTATACATCTTAATGTAAGCCAGGCATCTCACAAAGATTGCTTATACACAGGAAAGAATCAAATGCTGTATAATATCACCCTTAAGTGAAATTCTGGCCAATTTATAAGTGGATGTGGAAGCAACTATTGCAAAGCTAACTAAAGTTGTGTGTGTGTGTGTGTGTATGTTTTTCTTAAGCTTACTTAGGAAAAAATTCCACATTCAGTGGAAAAATACCCTTTATTTTTAAGAGAACATGACTATATATATATCCATGATTTAATATTATAAAATAATATTTTATAAAATTAGTGATTACTCAGGGACGCCTGGGTGGCGCAGTTGGTTGGACGACTGCCTTCGGCTCAGGGCGTGATCCTGGAGTCCCGGGATCGAGTCCCACATCGGGCTCCCAGCTCCATGGGGAGTCTGCTTCGCTCTCTGACCTTCTCCTCGCTCATGCTCTCTCTCACTGTCTCTCTCTCTCAAATAAATAAATAAAATCTTTAAAAAAAAAAATTAGTGATTACTCAGTAATTTGTTTTAATAGTAATTGCCACAAATTGCTTGTGGCAATTTATTTAAATGCCACAAGCATGGGGTGCCTGGGTGGTTCAGTGGGTTAAAGCCTCTGCCTTCGGCTCCAGTCATGATCCCAGGGTCCTGGGATTGAGCCCCACATCGGGCTCTCCGCTCAGCAGGGCACCTGCTTCCTCCTCTCTCTCTGCCTGCCTCTCTGCCTACTTGTGATCTCTATCTGTCAAATAATAAATAAAATCTTTAAAACATTTAAAAATAAATAAAAATAAATAAATGTCACAAGCAGCATACTACAAATTAAGTGCCGTCCTGGAAGCTAATTTGGTAGAAATGCATACATATGTGTGTGTATACATACACACATACACACACACATACATACCCACATACCAGCTTCAGCAGTAAGAAAATACATGACTCAAAAGTAAGCCATGATGCCTACGTATCTTATCTAACTGGAAAATCATGGACTAAAATACGTAAAAGATTGTACCACATATTGTAGAGATAGCAAACAATCCCACCCAATAATCTAATAACAATGATGTAAAATTAACTCTGCTTTAAAATGAGAAAGGAAGAATGATAGCAAGTGAAAATCCAGATGATACCTTGGGACAAGAGAGATAATGCATAGTCACCAGTGTTCATTTTGAGCATTTCAGAATTTCCAAATATCTACATGTGAATTGATCTGATAATCTACTGCTGTGTGACAAATCACCTCAAACTTAATGGCATAAAACAGCAGTCATTTTATTATGCTCATGGAGTCTGTGTCAGGAATTTGGACAGGGTCTATATTTGTTTCGTAAGGCTGCTTAACAAGTTATCACAAACATGGCCACTTAAAAGAGCTGAAAGTTATTCTCTTGTAGTCTGGAGGTCAGAGGTCTAACACAGAGGATTGTGTGGAGTGATGGTCTCTCGGAAGACTCGAAAAGGGAATGAATCTGTCCTTTAATTTCCAAATGGGAAGTCTAGAGATGAAAAGCAGAGTAATTGAACTGAAAATTTCACTAGATGAAATCAACAGCAAATGTGAGTTGGCAGACAAAAGAATCTATAACCTTGAAGATAGATCAATAGAAATGATCTAAACTGAAGAACAGAGAGAAAAAGACAAAAGGAAAATGAACAGAGCCTTAGATGTTCAGATGGCATGTGGTTAAACCTAATCTTCATCTTATGTTAATGAGAGTTCCTGAAAAAGAGGAGAAAGTGAAAGGAAGAGAAACGAAGAAATAATGGCCCCAGAGTTCCCAAGTTTAATGAAAGTCATTAAATTAAAAGATGTTAAATTAACCCCAGGTAGAATAAATGCTAACATAAAATGGTAATAGCTTCTGGACATCAACTCATTCCTTCCTCTATAAAGGCTAGAGAGGTGCTGTGGAACATGACCTCATGAGTTTGACCTGTGTGTACCCAGTCTCAATGTACCACAATTTTTTTTTAAAGATTTTTATTTATTTGACAGAGATCACAAGCAGGCAAGAGAGGCAGGCAGAGAGAGAGAGAGGAAGGGAAGCAGGCTCCCTGGTGAGCAGAGAGCCCGATGTGGGACTCAATCCCAGGACCCTGGGATCATGACCAGAGCTGAAGGTAGAGGCTTTAACCCACTGAGCCACCCAGACGCCCCTCAATGTACCACAATTTTAAAAATTCTTTTATTTAAACCTCAGACCATGATGATAGTTTGTGTTTTCACTTGCAGTAAAATTATTACTTGCCCAAAATGAGTAAAGGGGAGCAGGAGGTATAGGCCTTCAGTTATGGAATGAATAAGCTACAAGGATGAAAGGTACAGCGTAGGGAATTTGTTCAATAACACTGTCATAGTCTTACATGTTATCAGATGGTGGCTACGCCTACAGCATAGGGCACAGTGCTGAATCACTGTGTTAAAACTGAAATTAACGTAAGTGTGTGTCAACTATACTTCGCTGAAAAAAAGTGAATGTGCAAGAAAACAATAGTACTTACCCATTAATTCTATTTCTTTTCTTATTTATTTAATGGCAAACTCTTTCTGTAAGGAGCCGGAGAGTAAATATTTTCAGCTTTGTAGGCTATATGGTTAGTCTCTGTTGTAACTACTTGATCATTTGCATGTGTAAACCACCACAGCCACCAACATGTAACCTCATGGACATGGCTTGTTTCAATTCAGCATTGATAAAAATAGAAAGTGGGCTAGATTTGGCATGCAGGCAGGCTGTAGTTTGCTGAACCCTCTCTGTGATAATAAAAGCTGTGCTCATTGGGTGGGAAGAAAAGTAGGAAATTTGAGCCCTGAAATGACATGCCCTTATCAGAAAAAAAGATTGGGAGGCACATAATTTTGAAAATGCTTATGTTACGTTTTTATATCGTTAGGAAAAGTATGCTTTCCTCTTTAAAAGAAACATGATCAAATGTGAGAAACACCTAAAAGAAGATCTCTACTGGTGAATTACAAAAATAACTTTTTTTTTCAGCAATTTGTCTCAGTAATTTGGAGAAATTTAGGAAAACCATCTTTCAAAATGGCAGAAGACACAAAAATAGTAAAGATACCTAATAGTCTCGAGAGAACAATAATTCACAACAGTGAAGCTTTTATAATGATCTCTTAAAAACAATTTAACATGATGAGGTATTTGTATAATATAACATTAAGTGAAAACAATAGAATAAAAAAAGTACAGTAGAATCTCAATTGTGTACAAAATGTATGGGAAAAGACACCAAATTATGAACACTCTAATATTATATCTGGTAATAACATTTAATCTTTGAGAATTTACTATTTGTCTTCCCTTTATTAAGCAATTTATAAAGTTCTCTCATTTAATGCTCACGACTAACATACAGAGGTTTATATCTTCTTTTCTCAAAATGAGAAAGCTTAGACAAATAAATGACTTGCTCAGTGTCCATATGTAGTATTTTATGGATCTGGATTCAAATTCAGTTTTTGTTCTGACTATAAAGGCAGTGCTTTAATTTGATGGACTTAAAAAGTGGAACTTTGGGGTGCCTAGGTGGCTCAGTGGGTTAAAGCCTCTGCCTTCGGCTCAGGTCATGATCCCAGGGTCCTGGAATCAAGCCTGGCACTGGGCTCTCTGCTCGCTGCGGAGCTTGCTTCCTCCTCTCTCTCTTTCTGTCTGCCTCTTTGCCTACTTGTGATCTCTCTCTGTCAGTAAATAAATAAACAAATAAGTAGAACTTTGGCAGGCTTTACTTTTATTCTGTGTATATTTTTGTATCTTTTATGTTACCTGCTTTCAAAGTGTATGATTTTAATAATAAAAATGTATAAGAAAATAAAGATAGGAATTGTTAATAATAGCAAATTGACATTACAGTCACTAATGTATTAAGGTTACTGAATGTATATTCTCAAAAGAAATTCAGTAATACAGATCTGGATGGAATAATGTAGCTTAATAGGTAGTAATGTGAATTTGGTTGAGAGAGTTCAGGGAAAGCATTTACTTTCAACAGTCACACAGGCATGGGCTATGTCAGCTTAAGTACAGCATCTATTACCTGGAACAGTGCTTTAAGCTCACAATAGTTCCTTACTAGTTTATGGTGAGATAAGGAAAGAAATTGAGAGAAAGCAATTGAGTAATTTTATATGAGATCAATGTAATAATAATAAACTGAGCTTATAGTCTGCATCTTTTTTCACTCCTCTCCCCAAACTTTTTAAAGGAAATTTTGGTCCTTGATAAAGAGAGGGATAAAAGCCTAGTGCTTTTCACTAGAGCCAGTACGAGAATTACTGACCTGGGAGGTACTGTGTGGTACTGGATCTGCATGTCTTTGGTCCTTACTCATAACTTTTGGTCCTTACTCATAACTTTGGTTCTGGTCTTTCAGAGAGGAGAAATTAGGTTAATGGAGGACCTGGAAAGGACATGGCTTGGTAAGTGGTAGAATATGGAGAAGTAGCAACAGGTGGTCAACAAGTAGCAACAGGTAGTCTGATTGTTTTGCAATTTGAAGAGTTACCATAGGAAAAAAAGAACAAGTGCTTATGATGTGTAGAGAGAACTAGAACCAAAAAGTAGACGTTAGTAGAAGAAAGATTTTAGCTCAAATCAGGAAGACTAATTCTTAGATTAGTGGAAAAACGAGTGTATCCTTCTATAAGATAAAAATATTCTGCAACATTAGAGCTATTCAAATAATTTCAGGGGATAATTTGAAAGATCTTTTGTTTAGTAGTGATTCTTAAAAGTTCTTGGCCGCTTCCAAGAGTCCATGTCTCTCAAAATAGGATAAATAATCTGGTTTGGTAGTTTTTTACTGGCTTATGCTGACCGTGACTCTCACTGGGGTCTGAAACCGATAATGCCGCTGTTGTGTAACTCCATGACCGTACTAATTAATTGGATCATTCTTTCTTTTATGACATGTTTAGGTCCCTTTAGATGTAGCATTTGGGCTGCCCTCTTTAAAAAAAATCCCTTATCCTGAAATGTTATTGTATAATCTCCATACATTTTATTCCTAAATCTTGACTTTTGTTCAACAATATGCTTTTGGCCTTGAGCTAACCAGATATTTTCCTCCACGTTGTATTTCTTACTTTTGCATGTGTATTCTAAAAGAACAAGCCAGTCTTGAAATAGACTCAGGAACAATCCATGAATTCGACAGCCCTAGGTATAACTAAGATAAAATGAAATATTATTTTATATCCTGAAATAGCCTCCTCTGCTCTAAACTCTCGTAGGAACTTCTTTTCCTCACTGCATTCTATTCATCATTCTTCTGCCTTAAATACATGCCACAGCTTAGTCTTCTCTCTTCTTGGTCTCTCCTGAAATCAAAAGGCTTGTAACAATTTTCTTTTCACATAAGAGGTGGAAAGCTCCCCTTGAATGGTAAATGCTGCTTCTCCTGCAATTTTTATTATTTTGGTACTCGTTGTGACCCTAAATAAGCAGGGAGTGTTTACTAAGCCATCACTACCTCAAGGCTTTGTGCTAAGCATAGTAATTGTATTTCACTATTTACCCTTAGTCATGATTTGGCTTTGCCTCTGACATGGATAAACCAGGTGATTAACTAGAATTTACTAAAATGAAATTTAATTTTGGTTTCTGTGTGCCAAAATAGGGAGTTTGATTATTTTGACTTGCCCTTGGAGAACCATGCATATATATCTTATAGCTGTAATGTCCTACAAGGGGGGATTGTGTTATATTGTTGTATTTTCTTAAAAGAATAAAAATCCCATACACAAGGATGACTCAGTAAACATGTATTTTATGACTTACTAATTTTAGCCTGACATACAGATGGGTTGTATAAGATTATCCAAGCCTACTGGAGAGTTGCACTTGATGGAGAAACCACACCTGCATGGGTAACTTATAAAATGGAGCAAGAACTACGGAGCCTCAGTGACCTTTTTTTTTTTTTTTTTTAAAGATTATTTATTTATTTATTTATTTGAGAGAGAGAGAGAGATCACAAGTAGGCAGAGAGGCAGGAAGAGGCGGAGGGGGAAGCAGGCTCCCTGATGAGCAGAGAGCCCGATGCTGGACTCGATCCCAGGACCTTGAGATCATGAGTTGAGCCGAAGGCAGAGGCTTAACCCACTGAACCACCCAGGCACCCCTCTCAGTGACCATTTCTAAGAGTGGACCGTTCATAAACAAACTGTTTGTAAGACTAGGGATGTTTGTAAAGCAATCCTGAAGCTGAGGTGGAAATTGGACTCTGCCATCAGTCTTCTCTTGTCTTACTGCCAGTGCCAAATTTAGAGCACAAGATTGAGACTCTCACCTGCCGGGGTTTCTGTTCTTTTTATGCTGCTTAATTTAAGGTACCTCAGGCAAGTCATGTAATTTACCTGTTTCTCAGTTGCCTCACTGATAAAATGGAAGCAGTAATACCTCCTTTCAAGAATTGTGGTGAGGATTAAAGGAGGTAATCTGGGAGAAGCAGAAACATAATATCTAGCACCTAGCAGGCATTCAGTAAATAACACCCTCCCTTTTTTTCCTTCTTTCATAGCTGATTCTGGAATCAGCTTTGACTCCGGCTCATTGTTCACCTATGATGATATTCCTGCTTATATAAGTCCTAACATTTATATTTTATTTTTGACCATAGTCTAACTTCTGGAATTCATCTCCACTTCTTGTCTTAGCTCTTTTTGGTGGTGGTGGTGGTGGTGATGGCATTTGGTTTGGGGCATTCAGCTTCATAGCTGTCCATTTCCCACCACTTCATCTCACACAGTCCTCTCAAGAATGGAGAAAAAATACACACTAACACAAACGAGATCTGACTTTTCTTTAGAGAAAGATCTTTTATTCAGTTGAGTATCTGATAAAGGCTGTTTTCTCTGTGTATAAATAATATTTTAACAAACCTTATGCTAGCTTCATAAAAGTTTCGTTACTTTTTCTTTTTTGCAAGACTGTTTTAGCTGATCCAAAAATGATACTAAATGAATATGTTGTAATATCTTTCTATTTATGCTGTTTTATCTCAATATTTTTCTGTTGCAGAAGAGTGATAATGACTCAGTCAGGTAAAATTGCCTGTATGGGAACCTTGGATTTAATATAAATAAATGTTCTAGTTTATGTAGCCTTGTAATCATTGTAACCTGAAGTTATGGTTTTGTAGACTTGAACTCTGCTTTAGATAAATACTGTCTTTTATAAATGAATAATTGTGTAACATATTCAGTAACATATCAAATTAAGGAACCTGAATGCTAAATAGGTTTTATTTAAGAAAAAGAGGATTTACAAAGTGCTATAAAAATTGATTAGATAAGCCTATAAATCATTCTAGGTTTTCATAGATTTCATGCATATCCAAAGGTTATCTGGATTGAGAAATTGCAATTTCTGTTAGTTATTAGTTTGTTTATTCTTATCACAAGGAGAGCCTTAAATATCAAGAATATTAAGCCTTTAAATATAGTATGCGTTTAAAGCCTGAGAATAAAAAAGTATGGTGAGTAAATTATCAGCGATATACTTCTATACCTCAAACACTCATATAAGAGACCATGGTAAATGAAATATATATCTGTATTTCTAAAGTAAGAAAGTAAGAAATATTTATCAAAGAGCATCATAATAGAGTAATTTTATTTTTAAGAATTTACCCTATTTATAAGTTCAACCTTATTGAAGAACTTATAGGATAAAATTAATATTTTGTAAGGACTTGGACCTTACTAAATGAGTTTAGCCCTTCATCACTTTACTTAAGTATTCACAATTCACACAATACTGTTAAATTTTATATGTAGGCAAGTGCATTATCAGTAGTATAATCAATCTGTCTCTGAAAGAATCCTGTGATTATTCAAAAATAACAATTATCAGGAGATAAAAATACCAGACTAAATTACTCAGGTCTCAGGTGGTAATTTGAGCTGGACTTAGCTGAACACTTGTGCTATTAGCTAGGCTTCATTACACGTCTACAACTGTCTGGGATATGTTGGTCTAAGAGAGCCTTAAATTCCATGGCCGACTCCTTTAGGCTAATCCAGACTTGTTTACATGGAGACACATTTGCAGAGCAGCAATATACTAACATTTTTCAAATCTCTGCCTGTATCATGTTGTATTCCATTATATCTTATTCCATCCCATTGGCCAGAGCAAATCATATGACCAGGCACTTTAGTCAGTATGATAAGTTATCAACCAAAAGTGAGTACACTTGGAGGGGTGTGAATGAGTTTGGGACTGTAACTGTAATAATGTACTGTAATGAGGCCATGCACTGTAAATAATCTCTTCACAACAGAATAAAGCACAAAATATAAACATACTTTTTTCAACTTGAATTTCATTTCAACTTGAATTTGCTTGGTGCCACAAATATTTGGTTGTTTGGTAACTTACCCCTGTAGTGATAAGCATTTCCTAAAGACACATACATCTCCACATTGTTTGTATGTAGGAAACTTGAATCTCCTTCTTTTCTTCCTTCCATCCCTCTTCACTGAGCCCTCAAAAAATTAAGTCATGTCTAATGTGTTTTTTCTGACATAAAATGAACTTCACACAGCAACACACCAAACTAAACAAAAAATTAAAACCTTCAAACTGTTACAAAAAGTTGGGTGAGGTATTTCCAGGAAAAGTTTACAATATAACACACATTTTTGCATACCCACATTTCAAAAAAAATTTTTTTTATTAGTTTTAGTGGGGGAGTTTAGTGATCAATCAGTTGCATATAACACCCAGTGCTCATTAATTCAAGTGCCCTCCTTATTGCCCATCACCCAGTTACCCCATTTCCCTACCCAAGAGTCTTTTATGGTTTGTCTCCCTCTCTGATTTTATCTTATTTTCCCCCTCCCTTCTCATATGTTCATCTATTTTGTTTCTTAAATTCCACGTACGAGTGAAATCATATGATATTTGTCTGTCTTTGCCTAATTTTGCTTATCATGAATGGAACTCTCTAGTTCCATTCACATCACCGCAAATGACAAGATTTCATTCTTTTTGATGGTTGAGTAGTATTTCATTGCGTATATGAACCACATCTTCTTTATCCATTCATCTGTCAATGCACATCTGAGCTCTTTCCACAGAGCTCATTGTGGCCATTGTGGACATTGCTGCTATAAATATTGGGGGGCATAAAATCACTGTATTCATATTCTTTTATAAATACCTAATATGAACCATCAATTCACTACCAGGTATGGAGGTTCTCAAAATTAAGATTTCTAACATGAAATTAAGATGTGTACCAAACAAATTCCAGAATTTGGTGATTTTAGGTAAATGCTCATGTATGGTTACTGTTGAGTGACAATTCCTTATTAATGTTGGGGGTTTGGTGAGGAAGTAGAGTTCATTAAGTACCTTGCTAGCCTTTATATTAGTAGAACATTTTACCACCTTCTACCAGCACATTCCTTCTCTCATACTTGCAAAGCAGCTTCTCGGTATCTTCTTCACTTTCAGATCTTTACAAATAATTTTTATTTTTCCTGACCTGAAGATTTGGGAAAGTCTGCGAGTGAGGAGAGAACAAGAATTATAATTCAAGGGGATGATGTGGTCTCTCAAGAAGATTTTTAGATTAAACTGAGTGTGTTTGTAGGCAAAAGAAATGAATCAGGAGACAAGTGAGGCTTTGTAAGAAAAAAGGGTGTAAATATGGGATGTGTTCCCAGGGAGCATAGAAATTATTCTTAAAAATAGGACAGGCTTCTTCCTCTATTGGAGAAAAAGAAGGTAATACAAGTGTAGACTGAAGAACAAGGCTTTACAAGAGAGCCAAGCGTGATGTAAAAGATGTGTTACATTGGAAGGAAAGACATTTTCCTTCCTCATGCATCTTAGTAAGATCAGAGGTAGGATCACTTACTTAGATTGAAAGTCCAGTTTATTTCAGCTTACCTCACATTATTTGAGCATCTCCTAGGTGACAAGAATCCTAATAGGGACCTGTGATCCAAAGAGAACAATGCACAATCCTTGTTGTGAAGGACGTTACAATCTAAGTGGAAAATGGTCACATAAACTCAGTCTGATGTTCATAGGGGCTCTCAGAGAAGATAACATCTAAACTTGTTGGGTTTTTAAAAAGATTTGTTTATTTGAGAGGGAGGAGCAGGGTTAGAAGGAGAGAGTGGAAGAAGGAATACTCGAGCAGGGGATGGGCAGAGGGAGAGGGACAGAGAGAATCTCCAGCTGACTCCCACTGAGTGAGGACCCTGAGGTCAGCCTTGATCCCATAACCCTGAGATCATGACCTGAGTCCAAATCAAGAATCAGAGGCTTAACCCACTGAGCCACCCAAGTGCCCTAAGCTTGGTTTTAAAGGATGTCTAGATGTGGACTGTGAGAAAGTAGAGAAAAAATTCCAAGTGAAGAAGAGTAGTTGCCAAATCAGCCAAAATGGACAGATAAATGTTCATCATTGATAGAAATGTTTCTGTTGTTTTTCACCTATTATCCCACTGATGAACATGAAAAATGTTCACATCCCACTTCCGGAGATACTGAATGGCCTCCCACCAATGAAGAGTCAATTTTCCAGCATAAAACCTGGTGTTTCTTACTGGTTAGACTCTGCCTGAGCAGATTGAACTGACAATAGGAATAATATGATGTCTTTTCATCAGCAGTTCTGCAGGAGGTGAATGCTGAGGGGACTAGAGTACTGGAATATAAATAGAGAGGGAGTAAAACTAAGGTTAGGAAGACCTCCTACTTTTGACTCAGAGGAATGATAGATGACTAGAAATGGCTCTGAGGCAGTAAACCAAGGTGCTTAAAAATTTCTACCAATTGAATTCTAATATACCTCTAATAAAATACCCATTGATGAGAATAAATGAACACATAGGAACTGCATTATTTGTTACACGTTTCAGAAAACTGTTTATACCAATATTCTTTTTATCTGCGCATAAGGAAAGCCCAACCAACACAGTTCACTTGTACTGAATTGATTTTTGGCTGTCAGACAAACAAAACCTCAGATTTCCAAGTTCCTGTTAATTAAATGATTTTAGAAGCTATTTGGGTAATCAATTTAGGCTTCTCTAAAAGCTCTCCTTTTCATGACAATCTCAGTAGGGGAATAATGTCCTTAAGCCAGTTTCAGTTAAACACATCTATGCATAATATCATAAAGTCATTCAAAAAGTTATTCAAATATTCCGTAGTTTTATATTTTTACATTTAAAACCCATTCTTTATACCTCTGGGTATATTTTACAGGAGTGAACATCTGGACTAAATGGTTCATGGAGCTTACCTGTCACACCTATTTGAGACCCCAAAGGTTATACAACATTGAAACTGGCAACCTGGTTAGGTTGAGAAATTTTCTTTTGATGGTTTTAGTATTAATTTCTTTCACTCTCCTGCTTAAAAAACTATTTTTTAGGATCTATATTGAGTGGAATCATCAAGTCAAATTTGAATTTTGATAATCTGTCTTAATTTTCACCTACCCAATATTGCTTTCCTATCTGGAAGTAATATAAAATGTAGTTAGGAACTTGAACTTGGAAATCAGACAAACCTGGATTTCAGTTGTGTGAATTTAGGCAAATTTTAAGTAATACCTTAAGCCTGATTTGTTTTCTTCCCTTCCTCTTTCCCTCCCTTCCTTCTTTCCTTTGTTTTTTTCCTTTTGTCTTTTTATATATGTCTATCCATTCATTTACCTATCTATCCTTATTTATAAAATTGATATACTGGTACCTACTTGGAGGCTTGCCATCATGATTTATGAGATCAGGCACAAAAAGTGGTTTTGTTTTTTTGGTTTTGTTTGTTTGTTTTGTCTTGGAAAGAATAGACTTTCCATGAATGCTAGCTATGACTATTCTGCTAATAATGCTAGCTAATGACTGTTAATAAAATAATGATGAACTTTCTTCTTTAGGCAAGCATTTCCTCGCTTAGTCTTGAAGGTATCATGCTCTCTTGATCCCCACTTCCTTGTGCATGGTTGCTCCTTATTTCTATTTATATTAGAATCCCTTACTTCAGACCAAGCCCAAACCCCACCTGTTCCATGAGGCTTTGTCCCACCAATGCAGAACACACAAGTTTCTGAACATAGATGTCAATTTTGTATATACTCTTTAGTCTTAACTGGACTCATGGTTCTCTATTGTTTGTTGATTTGCCCTCATAGATACTCTTTTACTGAAGAAATTTTAAATTCTTAGACCATAACTTACATTAACAAAAGACAGCACACAAAAATCCTAGATACCAAAATCACCCTCCCCCACAAGATACTTCCAGAATGTATTTCAAGCTTTCAGACATTGACTGACTAAATATTTGAATGGCTGTCTTAGAATATTAGAAGTGACTCTCAAGTCAAAGCAGTATTGAATATGCCTGAAATGCAATATATATATTTTTTCCTTTGAGGTTTTGTCAGTTAAACCTTTTATTGGTGTAGAAAGATAGGCTTTACATCACAGGGTAAAAGCAACTTTAACTTCCCCAAGTTGGGTGCCGCATTTTTTGGGAAAGATTTTATTTATTTGAGAGAGGGAGAGAGAGAGAGAATGAGAGCACATGCAGGGAGGAGAGGGAGAAGCTCGCAGGGAGCCCGATGTGGGGCTCGATCCCAGGACCCCAGGATGATGATCTGAGCTGAGCACAGACACTTAACTGACTGAGTCACCCAGGCGCTCGTGGGTGCTGCATTTTAGTGTGGGCCCTCCTACTAACTTAACTGTGGCAATATGGCTGCTGATAAAGAGGGGCAGTGGCTGGTTTTCTTCCGCTGGCTGGCTTCAGACCTCCTTTTATTACCTTCTGTTGCCTGGTAACAGCTAAGGTTGCGCTAAGGCCAGATAATGCCATCAAAGCTCTTCCCTGTGCTATAATTTTGAGTGTTGATTCATTAACCATATTTCTTTGATGTTCACATTAAAGACCCATATTAGTGGAAAATGGGAAAAGAGTGATTTGGCTAATGGAACAGCCACACATTATTTGAATAATACAGAGTAAGTTTGTTTAAAAAATGTGCTGAGTAAACTTCTTTGATAATTTGAAGAAAAATAATTTGGTGGTGACTTCCTATAATTTTAAAAAGAAGTGGAAGTGATTTCTCTATAGGTGGCTTCTTTCAAATTGCAGGTTTAAAGGTGTCTGATCACAGTAAGGAACTAATTGCCTGGTCTTAACTAGGCTCACTGCTGTAAAAGATCTTGGAAACATTTCTTCTCCTGGTGTTTGTATCACCTTGAGCTTCATTTTAATGATGCCTTGCTCTTTTTGTATTGAACCTCATTTCGACAGGAAATGTGAGCTATTTTCACTTTTATTTTAAAGGAAAGTTGTATATAAAAAGTTTGAATTGGCAGAAAAGAGTTTCTCATCTGTTCTAAAAATTCTGCTCAGAGAGGTAGATTTGTCTTGTTAATTTTTTAACACTTAATAATACTTTGTGACAGCCACTATTTGTAATAGCTCTGTGATATTTTCCTTTTTTATCTCAGAAATATAATTACCAATGCTGTTGGAGTATTATTATATAACTGCATTGATGGAGAACCATGAGAATCTCAAATTTATGTAATTTAATTCTAAAATTAAGTTTGAGGCGTTCCGTATAGTTTTAGAACTAATTCTTCCACCCACCCAAAATTTAAATTTAGAATGAAAAAAAGCAGCTGGCTTCTAATTCAATCCAACACCCCCTACTGTATGTTTGTTATGTTCATATGACTAAGCAAGGTATTTTAGTTCTTGCAAATATGACAAAAACATAGTCTTTGTTTTCAGGCGACTGATGATTTATGGAGGAGATGATAGTCTTGCAAGTGAATATAAAGCCATGTAGAATATAGTTACAAACAGAAACACGTGCAGATGTAGACCTATGTACCAGGTCTCTCTCCAGGAAGCAAAGAGGTTTAAACTTGTCTAGAACAGTGATTCTCAGACTTCTGCACTGGACCAAACAGCAGCACTGGCATTATTTGAGAACTTTTTAGAAATGCAAATTCTTGGGACTCATTCCAGACTACAAATTAAAAAAGTCAGGAGTGGAGTCTGACTGACTGTTTCCACAAGCCTTCTGGGTGAGTCTGATGCATGATAAAATTTGAGAACCAGTGTTGTGGAGCAGAGTTGTGCAGTATGGTGGCCACTAGCCACATGTTGCTAAATAGTTTAAATTTAAATTAAATAAAATGTGGATTTCAATTCCTCAGTTGTAATTAGGCTCATTTCAAGTGCTCTGTAAGCATACGGGGCCAGCAGCCAACATATTGGACAGAACAGATACAGAATATTTCTATCATTGTGGAAAATTTTATTGAACAGCATTGCTCTAGAACATGGAGACCTTGTGGGAG
Organism: Neogale vison; assembly: GCF_020171115.1. Lineage (NCBI taxonomy): Eukaryota > Metazoa > Chordata > Mammalia > Carnivora > Mustelidae > Neogale > Neogale vison. Next base: position 157,404,048 of record NC_058094.1, on the reverse strand, counting down.
ATTATTGAGAAATGGAATAAAGTAAATTTAGCTCAGATTGTAGAGATTTTTAAATGTACCAGTGAGGAATTTGAGCCATATCCTGTTATCAAGAGAGAATGATGAATTCTTATTTTTTTGAAAAAAGGACACAAGAAGCTAGGGGTGCCTGGGTGGCTCAGTTGGTTAAGTGTCTGCCTTCAGCTCCGGACATGATCCCCAGGTCCTGGGATCAAGCCCCGCATTGGTGTGGGGGGGCATTTCCCTCTACCTCTTCCTCTGCTCCTCCCCCTGCTTGTACTGTCTTGTTCACTTGCTCTCTGTCAAATAATTAAATAAAATCCTTAAAAAAAAAAAAAAAAAAGAAAGAAAGAAAAGAGTACTTTGGTTACAGAGCATCACTCCTGCAGTCAGGTTCCTGATGCTTCCTCCTGAGGGAAAATGGAGGAAAGCAAACACCAGGTAGACTTGTACTGAGACTGTAATAGTGGGAAGAGAAAGGAGAAACTGTGTTGATAAAACATTGAGAAGATGGACTCAGGAGGAACTGATTATCTTTGAGTAGGAGTTTGTCAAAGAAATAGAGAACTTGAACAAGATTGGATTTTGAGTGAATAATTGAGATAAGATGAAGGCTGTTATCAATGACCAGGAAATAGGAACAGCATTAGTTTATCAGATTATGTGAAAAAAGATCATGGGTTTGCCATGAAATTGTTTTAATCCCACAGTTTTTATATTCATCCAGAAATGCTCTTCATTACTCTTATTTAAGAGTTTTATTTATTTTACAGAGAGCCCGAGCGCATGAGAAGGGGTGGAGGGAGGGGCAGATGGAGGGGGAAGGGAGAGTCTTGAGCAGACTCCACACTCAATGCACACCTGGATGAGCTGCATATGAGCTCCATGTCCTGTCGCTGAGGTCAGGATCTGACCTGAAACCAAGAGTCCAACACTTGACCAACTGCCCCACCCAGGTTCTCTCTTTTCATTACTCTTATAACAGTTTCATCCTTTACTTTTCTTTGCTATCTCCTGATTTTTCTGGATAAGCACTTTTAATGACGAAAATAAACATTTTTTTTTAAAGAATTTATTTATTTATTTGACAGAGAGAGATCACAAGTAGGCAGAGAGGCAGGCAGAGAGAGAGAGAGGAGGAAGCAGGCTCCCTGCTGAGCAGAGAGCCCGATGCGGGGCTTGATCCCAGAACCCTGGGATCATGACCTGAGCCGAAGGCAGTGGCTTAACCCACTGAGCCACCCAGGCGCCCCGAAAATAAACATTTTGCCGTAGATTATTCTGAATGTTTTTCAAAAATGAAGGGGATGGAAAAAATTTTATATATCGATGCATTTGCTATATTATGTGAGAACAATTTCCCCTGCTTTTTTTTGGCGGGGAGGGGGCTAGAAAATACTTCTGCTGAGGGAAAGAGTTGCAAAGGAAAAAAACAACAACAACAAAACAAAACAGGTTATAATGTATTCTAGGAAAATTCTAGGTTCCTGAACATTATGGTTGGATTCTGTGGCAAAATTGAAGTGATTTTTAATTTTGTGTGAAATAAAATATATATTTTCAGAAATAAAGTGCTTAGAGTGTCAAGCATTGTTCTAATTCTTTATTATCTTACAAATTTCATAGTAGTATACACCTTTATGCACACTTAACTCCCTGTGGATTAATTTTGTTTTTATTTTGAAGATTTAAAAAAATGATGTTAGCTCCCTTCGCGTCAGAACATTTTGTTCATTTCAGACCAGTTCTTTACAGAGCTAAATTAATTGGTATGATTTAAGGCATCCTAGTAGGGTAGAAAAGAATCATTTTGTTAGGTGTCTAGCATCATGTGTTCTTACTTCTAGAATTTTAGGATGGTAAGTACAAAGTAAAATCTCATGGGCTAAAATTTCCTCATTTATGAAACGAAGAGCTTGAGCTGGATTGTCTTGTTTTTCTGGCTTTAAATGGGCGCAAAGCATAATAACATGATTGCTGGCAAATTATTTATTAGCTGTTATTTATCAAAGAGCATGCTTCTTGGGTGACAACAAGGTACAGGGCCGGCAAACTGCTGAGAAGTCAAGGAAAATAATATTTGAGACAAATAATAGAGTTGATTGTGTCAGACTGGACAGTAGCAGCTAAAGATTTAACTCCAAGGACTCTGAGACCTGGGGTAATATTTTAAATAGGGGGTTCTCTTATATAAATGTGATTCTAATTGGTAATGGGTGGTATGATGGAAAATAAAGAGAAAAGTTACTTTGATATTGTTGGCAGGAAGTGGAATGAGAGAGTCTTTTGTAAAGATGAACCCTATTCATCAGACTTGCACTGGGTCTGCCTCTAGCTTCTGTTTATCCTGTTAAATGCATGTAACTCTGAATCCATATGATGTAGAAGTGATTGGGCAGATACATTCATTTATTTATGCATCTGATGGGGTGGAAGAGCATTTGGTAGGACATTAGGAGGTCTTGCTCGGGTGCTCGCTCTTCTAAGTAATGCCATAGTGGCTTGTAGGAGTGCTTATTTTGACACCTAGTTCTATGCAACTACCTTCTCCATAGACTTGACGCTTAAGGCATACCCACACATCAGGGAGAGCAATGTAAGCAGCAGGTGGCTAAATTGCTCTAATTTCCAGCCAGCCTACCTAGTTTACAAGTTCATGGAAATTGGCAGTTCCCCAGATCAAAACTTTTTCTGGTAACAAGTAGCCCTAGATGGACCACATGGATTTGTGAGCATTCAAAATGTTGACATTGACTATTTCCAAACTAGAAGAAACAGTAAGTTATGTGGAGTAGGAAGCAGTGATTGACCATTCAGATCAGCTTAATGCCTTTTATATAACACTGGATTTTTTTTTTTTATCTCATAATCTAGTCCTTCATCTGCAGCACCAACAACTTATTAAATTTCTCTCCAGGCCTTTCTAAATGGGGCTTGCTAATTGCAGTTTCTAAGCCTCTTAATTAGCATTAACTGCATTTATGTAGAGTAATTTTGTGTTGACCCTAAGAAGGACGTCTGTTATCAGGGAACCAGAGGAAGAGACAGGAGCAGTTAAATCTATACTGGAACCTGGTCACACACCACCTGTGTTTTTGCTTTTCCCACTCCTATGGCTCTAGATGGTATAGTGACAATGCATTTGGTCTTGCCCTCTGTATTTCATTGACCAGAAATTTCTCAGTGATCAGCAGTTTTGCATTTTATTACTTCGAGAAAGAACTAGAAGTAGTTTTCAAAATAATTTACAAGATTTTCCATAAAAAGGAGTTTGATAATTCTTAAAAAATAATAACTATACTGATGTATTTTCCTTAATCTTTATTCTAGTTTTAATCTAACACAAATCCTAATCCTCACTTCTTCCAGCAGCTTAATCTCTAGGCTGTATTTTTTTTCCCCAGCAGACAGAGTAGTTTGGATTTGGTGATCTCTGAGTCCCTTCAAGCTCCAAGTCTAAGTCTGAAACTTAAGGATGATAATAGGATTTTTCCAAGTTTCTCAAGATTGAAGTCATGAAAAGTGTCTACTGCACTGCTTTCTAAAATGTCCCTTAGATTCACTGAAGTGCATAGACCATCGCAATAGTCTGACACTGAATGCTGTTTATCTTCTGATATTCATCAAATGGTTGCCTCTCACTCTTCCATGAAATGATTTTGCAGGCATGCAGTCCTTGAAGCAAGTGGCATTTTTCTAATTTTAACTCAGGTCAGTCATTTGGGCAAGTATCGATGAACAAGCATTTGTTGAAACCATGTCTCAAGTAATGTCAATCTGGATTGAACATGTGCCATGCCTAAGAGATTTCTTCATTAACCTGCTGACACTGCCAATGAGAGTTCAATGTTGTTTCAAGAAAGAGTCCCAGGGGCATGTGCCCTTTGCTATTTTTACCATCTACTCTGGCAGTCCATGAATATCATGTCTTTGATTTTTCTTAGGAAAGCTAAATAATTTATGAAGACCATTTCAATACATGATATTTCAACTCTTTACAATGCTGATGACTCTGTAACGTTGAATTGCTGAACTATAGATGTATTGAGATAAAGGAATATGGAGGTCACCATATAAAGCCTCAATGAGCTGTTTCTATGATTTTAGTTGGTTACTTATTTATTCACTTACTGACTTTAGAAAGGTCTATTTTGAAGCCACTTATCTAAAAAGCATTGCCTGAAAATCCTGTCCTGAGACCCTCTCCTAGGGACTAGATAATGTTCATCGTATCCTTTGTTTTTTATTGGCATATAATTGACATGCAATATCCTATTTCCAGTGAACATTGTAGTGATTTGATATTTTTCTACTTTACAGAATGAGCCCCATGATGTCTAGTTACCAAGTGTCGCTCCACAAAGTTATCCAGTATTTTCTACCATATTGCCTATGCTGTACATGACATTTCCACCACTTATTTTCTAACTGGAAGTTTGTGCCTCCTCATCCCCTTCATCTATTTCACCTGCCTTCCAACCTCTCCTCCCTCTGGTAACCAATAGTTTGTTTCTTGTGTCTGTTTCGTTTTTGTTTTGTTTGTTCATTTGTTTCATTATTTTGATTCCTTATATAAGCCACATCATGTGGCATTTGTTTTTATCTGTCTGACTTATTTCACTTAGCATAACATCTTCTAGGTCCGTCCATGTTCTCACAAATGGTGGGATTATGTTCTTTTTTATGGCTGAGTACTATTCCACTAAATTTATCTTTACTATATCTTCTTTATCCATTCCTTTATCTCTGGATACTTGGCTTGCTTCCCTAACTAGGGTATTGTAAATAATGCTGCAATGAACCTGGGGTGCCTATATCTTTTCAAGTTGGTGTTTTCATTTTCTTCAGATAAATACCCAAAGGGGAATTGCTAGATCAGACAATAAATTTATTTTTAATTTTTTGAGGCGCCCCCATACTGCTTTCCATAGTGGATGCACCCATTTGCAATCTTACAACATTGTGCGGTGATTCCTTTTCCCCCCCACATCCTTGCAAACATTTACTCCTTTTTGTCTTTCTGTTATTAGCCAATCTGACAGGTGTGAGGTAATATCTCATTGTGGTTTTGATATGTATTTTCCTGATGATTAGTGATGCTGAGCATCTTTTCCTGTTCATCTTATCATGACCATCTATTGGTCATTTGTAAGTCATCGTCTTGCCATTTTTGAAAACACTCCAGCTACTACTGTGGCTTTCGCTCCAGAAAACCTAGTATGTGCCCATTTCGTTTTCTGTCAAATTTGCTTGAGTTAATCTAAAAAGAAACTGTAATAAAAAAAATCATATATTCCTCTAAAAAATAAAACAGTGTTTCTCAGATTAATTCAATAGTATCTTTAAAAAGTGAATAATTAAAATACAAAAAAATCCATGAAGTACACTGATCCTAAAGGCACAGCTTGATGATTACTGTATATATACTACCCAGATCAAGAGTGAGAATATTTTCAAACTCTGTAGGTTTTCCTGGTATCCCTTCCCAGTGTGATCTTCTTTCCTCCCCTATTGAGGTAACAACTGTTGTGATTTTTATCAGTGTGACTGATTTTGCAAGAATTTTTTATTCAGATGCAGAGACATAAGATAGAAGCTATTTCTGGCTCACAGTAGGATATGGGGGCAGATAAGAGCCAGGAAGAAATTATGAGTACAAAAGTAATCCCAGAGTGCCATGCATTTGTAAGGATAGTCATGCCATCTCAGATTTTAAAGTATTTGCTTTTTATAAATATGTATATCCTTATAACAGACCCTCACAACCCTTCTGTCCTATGAATACCATAATCTCCATTTTACAAATGAGACAACCTGTGGTCATAGAGGTTAACTAACATGCCTGTATTCGTTTTCTGTTGCAGTATAACAAACTAACACAAACTGAGCAGCTTAAAGTGACACAAATGTATTATCTTGCAATTTCTGTGGGTCAGGATCTCAGGCTAGGAGGTGTACAACAGTGGGCAGAAGTCTTTGGGGTGCTGTGTCTACCGCAATGTCAGGAGTGGCACACAGGTGATGAGAAAGAAACTAAACTTGGCTTCAGGTCCTACCTACCTTTACACCATACCTCTCTGTGAATTCAGAGTGAAGTTATATTTAAGGAAAAGAAAAAAAAAAAAGCTCTTCTGGCCAGCTAAATCTATCATTTATTGAATTCTTATGTTCCATGACCAGGTTTAAAGATATTGGCAATCTTATGAGATAAAATTTCTGTCTCACTTTAAAGATATGGAAGCAGATGCTTGGAGAATTTAATTAACTTGCTTAAAGTCACACAGCTTGTCCATGAAGAAGGCAGGATTCTAACCTAGTTCTTTCTCACTCCATATGCTCTGCTCTTACTGACTATATGACATGCCTGACAGTAATATTTGAGCTAGCCTTTAAGGATATGTAGGTTTTCAACAGAGATATAATTGGAAATTATCAGCAAGAATCAGAAACAACAGTAAAAATAGGTAAAGAGTTGGGAAGTGTCAGATATGTTGTTTGAGATGTGATATTTCTGATAGGAGACCTGGACCCTACCAACCAAATTTTCACTTCTCTTACAAGAGCATTTGATTGGCTCATGCTCTATTTTGATACCAATGACATTTATGAATACTGTCAATGTCCCTATAGAAATATGTGGTATTGCATTTAAGGAAAGTGTTCATTTCCTATGCAGGCTGTTTTTCTTCAGGACTTTTAGGAGAGATTTCTTTCTAGTTTTCAGATGAAGAAAGCTGAGCTCACTGAACTGAGATACAGTTGGTTTTCCTTAGAAACAGTTGACTTGCTTAGAAATCTTGGTGTGGTATTGATGGCCCCTCCTAATGTGTATGACCTTTATGATCAGTGTGCTTTCCTTTTTGGTTTTACTCTTTTAATGTATTTCATCTCTGTAAGCTCCCTTAAATTCTTCTTGAAATGAGTCAAGGTATAGATAAACAAGTGTTTGAATACAATTTAGGTAAGCAGTGTATAGGCACCACTTCTGAATTTGCAGGTAGGCAGAATTCCTGATGCTCAGCTATCAGTCCTCCTAAGTGGAAGTGAACTGGGTGCCCTGGAAAGCTAAGTCATTAGCTGGGCTGTTATGCTATCATCAATAGATCCCAATGGCAGGCCCAGACGTTGGGTTACAAAGATTATGATTTGGACCTCCTGATAAAGATTCCACTCTGGTGTCTCTTTCCTTTAACTTAGACAGTAATTGGATTCACAGGATGTAAAATGGGAGTTGTAAGAAATTAAAGTCCTTCTACAATTACCTCAAAAGCTATGTCAGCTCAATTTAGATAAAAGTATGCTGGCATAGCCTCACAGAAAGTGGTACATCAGCAAAGTGGCGATTGTTACAAATAAAAGCTCACACCTCTCTCACATTTTCAGAAATGTAAACTGTATTAGAAAAATGTTGTGGTACAACTCTGTTGCAAATAGGCGGTAGGAACTTGGTGTCATGCTAAGCTATTTGAAAGAGTGCAGAGCAAAAGCTAAACACACAAAAAACAACCCTCATGAGTAATCATCAGCAAACAAGGTGAGCTGAAAAGTGTAGCCCTCCCCCGCCAAAATATTGAAGGAAACTAGAAGGAGGTAGGTTGCAAAGTGGTTAAAGGATCAAATAATATGAAAGCATGGAAAAGATGGGAATTACACAGTATGAGAGTTGAGAAGAGGTTAATGTCTTAGAGAGCTTTGAGGACAGAAGCACAATGAGAGGTGAATGGGAGTGACACACAAATCATACGGGTAAGGGAAAAGCAAACAAAATAGTCCAGAAGACACTAGGAAAGAGGTAGCATTCATACATTCCTTTGACAGAAATCATAGAACGAACATTGATGCAGCAGGAAATGGGATTGGAACAATAGCAATGTCACCTGTTGTTAATGTTCTTTCTTGTGAAATCAAGGGGAAAATAAGAGGCTCTTCTATAAGGAATTCATAGAAATTCTAATGCACTAGATTTCATTGAACTCTTGGGACCTTAGATAGCAAGATACTCGGGGACACCCATGTTCATGTAATCATCATCATGAGGCTAATGAGTCCAAATGTAATAGACATTCAGTTCAGGCTTGAGTGACTTCACTGTGCCTGCGGTTAGAAATTGCCATAAATGCCATGGCTAAAAGAGCAGTAATTTATTTTCTCAACAGTTCTGGAGGCCAAAACTCCAGTTTTCCTGAGCCAAAATCAAGGTGTTGGCTAGGCCACACTCTGTCTTAAGGCTCTAGGGGAAAATCTGTTTCTTGTGTCTTCCAGCTTCTGGTGACTGCCAGCGTTCCTTGGCTCATAGCTGAAAAAAAAAAAAAAAACCTTCAAATTTCCAAGCCAACACCTTCTAATCCCTGTTTGCTTCTTCGTCACATTGCCTTTCCTTTGTGTGCATACAATTTCTCTCTGTCTCTTTGTCTGTCTTTCTCTCTCTCTCGAGCATACACGTGATGAGAATTTAGGGCCCACCTGTATGGTCCATGATAAATCTCTCCATATCAAGATCCTTGACTTAATCACATTTACAAAGTCCTTTTATCCAAATAAGGTACATTCACATGTTCAAAAAGAGTAGGGCGTGGTATCACTGGAAACCATTATTTAGCCTATGACAGTGCCGACTTCAAACATAAGGTGGTGTCTTGGCATAAAATTAGGACTTTGATGGAAATTTGCTTTTTCTGAGCTTCTCTAGGCCTTGGTTTTATTCACCCATCACCTGAATATGGTGTAACTTGCATTACTATCATTGTGAAAAGCAAATGAGGTCATGTTTGTGGATGTGTTGCCTAAGTGATAAGGCACTATTAAAATATAAAGCAGTGTAAATATTTTACTCTCAGTCTATTATAGTCTAATAAAACATTAGTAATATTTTACTGGATTGATAACTGTGATAACATAAGATAGGATTTGAGGGAATCTCAGAAGACTTATAGGATCAAAAACAATCTCCTCTTTTGTCCTCTGTTGTCTTCCCTTTTAAATGGGAATGATAATAGCACCTACATCCTGGGATTGTTTTCAGGATTTAATGAAATTAGCTGATGTGTATAAAATACTCAGAAAGAGTTAGGCATATAGTACAATTGATAATAATGATAATTAAAAAGCCCCCCCACCAAAGCCTCTAGGTAGTTGGTCTGGAATTTGGGGAAAAGGATGACCATGGAGATGCAACAGAGACTCTGGAAGACATGAGATTGTAAAAAAAAAAAAAAAAAAAAATTCTGATCTGATATACCCCTCATGTGGCAAATACTGTTTTGGGTTAATCCCTGTCTTTAAAACTTTTTTTTTTGGTATTATTATTTAAAATGAGCACATCCTGTTTTTAACATTCAATATTTGTGTTAGTTACTTGCATAAAGAGAGAGAGAAGTGCCTTAAGTAGAACCCAGAGAATACCACTTGGGTTCTGTGCTGTTTATAAAACAGGCCATTGAGGAATTAGGAGAAATTAGGATGGAGAAAGTGTGAGGATTTTTGACCCTCATGTATCATGCATGAGCCTATGAATTCCTACATATAGTAGAAAAAAGTCACAAGAAACAAAGAGATGTAAAAAAAAAAATCGTTAGAGGACTATCAAATGAATGCTATAAAAAAGCATTATGGGAGTCCAAATTTTGGTAGATGGGGCCAGGAAAGTTTTCATAAAATAGATGATATGGAACTGCATCTAGAAAGGTGAGCAGGAGCATACTTCTAAGGCAAAAGCAAAAGAACATGCTTCAGTCTTACTAGGCAAAGAAAGAAAGGGGCATGAAAGAACATGGTAGGTTCAGGACACTATGACTAACTGCTAAAATGAAAGTTCCATGGGGCACCTGGGTGGCTCTGTGGGTTAAGCCTCTGCCTTCTGCTCGGGTCATGGTCTCAGGGTCCTGGGATCAAGCCTCGCATCGGGCTCTCTGCTCTGCAGGGAGCCTGCTTCCTCCTCTCTCTCTCTCTCTGCTTGCCTCTCTGCCCACTTGTGATCTCTCTCTGTCAAATAAATAAAATCTTTAAACAAACAAACAAACAAGTGAAAGTTCCTCGAGTATCTGTAGTATTTTAGAAAATGACTTCGAAAAGAGTGAGCTGTCAAGGAGCTTGCAATTCTAATGAGTTTGCCCCTTTTCATGAGCAGCATGGAGTAAGTTTATATTAAAAAAAAAAATTAGGAAATTCCAGTTTAGAAAGTATAGCCTGGCATTTGAATACACAGCTCAAGATGGTCTATGGAAGTCATGATATTTTGTATTATATTTCTCTTTATTTTCTACTAAATGTGTTAGTGAATGTACCAAGAGTTCAGGCATTCTTTAATAGTTAGAAAATAGATGCCCCATTCATATACATGGTATTACCAAGCTTATTGTCAGTAAATGCTATGGTTGATATTTAAGGTTTTCCCCATCCCACCTTCTTTAGAACCCCAGTAACATCTTTTAATTCAAAGTGAACTGTGAGCAAAAAGACGGATTTTGAAGCAGTGGCAGGGAGTTGGGGAGATGGATTCCAGGCTTCTGACTAAGTGCTAGAAGCTTCAAGAATCCCAAGGATGTCATACACTTTGCTTGGCATCTGACTCACACCAGTAAATTTCTCTGAAATTGTAGTTGTCTTTGCTTAAAGCTCTATTCCATTTCCTATGGCATTCACATTGGATCTTCAACTTTCAAAAAATATATATAAGCTTAATTTAAAAAATTTTTAATGTATTTTTTATTTCTTTTATAGTTTGTTTTTATTTTACCTGGGCCTAATAAAACTGAGTTGTGACTACAGTTGCTGACAGAGTTAATGGTTACCAGTATTAAATAAGTTAGAATGAGTTATAGTCCACCCCGGAGTTCAACATTGTGGATACATCTGAGCACTCAAAAAACTTTGAATAAGAAGGTTTTGAATTAAATATTACACTACATATTTCATTAAATTGTGAGAGTTCCATTTAGCATAAAACAATACTAGAATGTTCCAAATAGAAAATTAAAGGTTTTGGAAATTAAAAGAAGGATAATTAGAAAGATGCGTTCCATGTAAAATCTAGCATGTAGTGGTGGTAGATTAACTATTGATGATAGATGAATTTGATGATTAGAAGATGAGCTTGAGTGGGGCACATGGGTGACTCAGCTGGTTAAGCATTGGACTCTTGATTTCAGCTCAGGTCATGATCTCAGGGTTGTGAGATTGAGCCCCATGTGGGGCTCCATGCTTAAGATTCTCTTTCCCTCTACCCCTTGCCCTACCCTGCTCCTGCTCTGTCTCTCTCAGAAAAAGAGATGAGCTTGTGAGAGGTTCATAAAATACAGAATAATTGAGTATGAAATTATAAGGGAGCACTAGGACAATAACTTTAAAAAAACTTGGATATTATTTATTTCTAGAAACTTCTTTTTCACATATACTCTGGAAACAGGGTGTGTCTAACAGTCTATGCTATATGACAATTCCTGCTGCCTGATTTGTTTTATGTTATAAAATCCGTGAAATTAAGTTAAATCTTACTGTGTATGGCATAGATGTGCTGAAAATGGGAAATAGCAGTTGCAGAAATGTTAAAAGCAGTTTCAAAGTGGAGGAGTGAGGAGGAGCAACAATAAAAACTGATGAGAAAACCACCTAAGAAAACGTGAGAGTTAAAATTCGGGGCACTTGGGTGGCTCAGTGGGTTAAGCCTCTGTCTTCAGCTCAGGTCATGATCTCAGGGTCTTGGGATGGAGCCCCGAGTTGGGCTCTTTGCTTGGCAGGGAGCCTGCTTCCTCCTCTCTCTCTGTCTGCTTTTCTGCCTACTTGTGATCTGTCTCTCTCTTTCTCTCTCTCCCTGTCAAAAAAAATAAATAAAATCTTTAAAAAAAATTCAAGGGACACTGAAAAGTAGGAAGGATAAAAGAAAATAGACCCACAATTGGATGTATTTTGGTAAACTCTGTTAATTTCCATGATGAAGAGAAAATCATGCAAGCATACAAGGAGAAAACAAAATACACCTCTACACAAAACAAAAGCAAGAGTCACATTTTCATCAGACATCTCATCCCTCCTCTTCCCATCTGCCAGTGCTGGGAGCCATTAAAAAACACAACTCTGTACTTGTATCTTGCCAAAATCTTCCTATAGGCTCTCTTTTTCTGTTTATCTTAAAGTGCATCCTCTCTTTCCCTCATGTGATGTCTCATCAAATGATTAGAAAGAATACTGGACTGAAAATTAGAAGATTTGGATTCTGGTTTTTGCTCTGTTCTAACCAAACTTCCCCATTTTCATTTATATTTTGTCATTTGGGACTTCAGTATCCTTGCACTGTCAATGAGTTTGAACTAGTTAATTTGTAACAACTGTGCTACCTGTAACATTTTTCTTTCTTTCTGATAGTGAGGCAGCCCAATCATGTTTTACAATTGCTATAGAGTTTGAGGAGTAACTTTGTAATTTGGAACCAGGAACCAGAATGCCATGGAAATACAAGGTTTTTTTTTTTTTCTTTCCTCGAATGACATTGTTGTTTTGTTCAAAAGTGTATTCTAGTAACCTTTTTTAAAGGTTTTTTTTTTTATTTATTTTCAGCATTACAGTATTCATTGTTTTTGTACCACACCCAGTGCTCCAAGCAATCTGTGCACTCTCTAATACCCACCACCTGGTTCCCCCAACTTCCACCTCCCCCACCACTTCAAACACCTCAGATTGTTTTTCAGAGTCCATAGTCTCTCATGGTTCACCTCCCCTTCCAATTTCCCCAAATTCCCTTCCCCTCTCTAACTCCCCATGTCCTCCATGATATTTTTATGCTCCACAAATAAGTGAGACCATATGATAATTGACTCTCTCTGCTTGACTTATTTCACTCAGCATAATCTCTTCCAGTCCTGTCCATGTTGCTACAAAAGTTGGGTATTCATCCTTTCTTATGGAGTCATAATACTCCATAGTGTATATGGACCACATTTTCCTTATCCATTCATCCATTGAAGGGCATCTTGGTTCTTTCCACAGTTTGGCGACCGTGGCCATTGCTGCTATAAACATTGGGGTACAGATGGCCCTTCTTTTCACTACGTCTGTATCTTTGGGGTAAATACCCAGCAGTGCAATTGCAGGGTCATAGGGAAGTTCTATTTTTAATTTCTTGAGGAATCTCCACACTGTTCTCCAAAGAACACATGTTGTTTCCTGTCTTGCTAATTTTGGCCATTCTAACTGGTGTAAGGTGATATCTCAATGTGGTTTTAATTTGAATCTCCCTGATGGCTAGTGATGATGAACATTTTTTCATGTGTCTGATAGCCATTTGTATGTCTTTATTGGAGAAGTGTCTGTTCATATCTTCTGCCCATTTTTTGATATGATTGTTTTGTGTGTGTTGAGTTTGAGGAATTCTTTATAGATCCTGGATATCAACCTTTTGTCTGTACTGTCATTTGCAAATATCTTCTCCCATTCCGTGGGTTGCCTCTTTGTTTTGTTGACGGTTTCCTTTGCTGTGCAGAAGCTTTTGATTTTGATGAAGTCCCAAAAGTTTATTTTGGCTTTTGTTTCCTTTGCCTTTGGAGACATATCTTGCAAGAAGTTGCTGTGGCTGATATCGAAGAGATTACTGCCTATGTTCTCCTCTAGGATTCTGATGGATTCCTGTCTCACGTTGAGGTCTTTTATCCATTTTGAGTTTATCTTTGTGTATGGTGTAAGAGAATGGTCGAGTTTCATTCTTCTACATATAGCTTTCCAGTTTCCCCAGCACCATTTATTGAAGAGACTGTCTTTTTTCCACTGTATATTTTTTCCTGTTTTGTTGAAGATTATTTGCCCACAGAGTTGAGGGTCCATATCTGGGCTCTCTACTCTGTTCCACTGGTCTGTGTATCTGTTTTTATGCCAGTACCATGCTGTCTTGGTGATCACAGCTTTGTAGTAAAGCTTGAAATCAGGTAATGTGATGCCCCCAGTTTTATTTTTGTTTTTCAACATTTCCTTAGCGATTTGGTGTCTCTTCTGATTCCATACAAATTTTTGGATTATTTGCTCCAGCTCTTTGAAGAATACTGGTGGAATTTTGATTGGAATGGCATTAAAAGTATAGATTGCTCTAGGCAGCATAGACATTTTAACAATGTTTATTCTTCCAATCCAAGAGCATGGAATGGTCTTCCATCTTTTTGAGTCTTCTTCAATTTCTTTCATGAGTTTTTTTTAAAGATTTTATTTATTTATTTGATAGAGATCACAAGTAGGCAGAGAGAGAGAGGAAGGGAGGCATGTTCCCTGCTGAGCAGAGAGCCCGATGGAGAGCTTGATCCCAGGACCCTCAGATCATGACCTGAGCCAAAGGCAGAGGCTTTAACCCACTGAGCCACCCAGGAGCCCCAAGAAGTTCCTTTCTTAACTTGGTCTCTTTTCAAAGAATAATAGACTTAGCTGCTTTACAGAGCTTCGATGCTCCCTTGGCTTGTTGATGAGTATGTTTAACAATGGACCAGTGTCAACACTGTGGATATAGCGATCTAGTTTGGCATAGAACGATCTTTCATCAGTGACTAAATGCTGGAATAAAGGCTTTGATCATTAGATTTATAGATTATTTCAGAGTAGGCTAGGGGAATAGGGCCTGATTCCAAAGTTATTTTTATAAATGGGAGAGATCATCAGAACCAGGATTGAAGTTCATTAAAGTTACATGCACCCCAGACATATACAATTGCTGAGCTTGTGGTTAAGTGTGATGTTTTAGCCTGTGCAATGTACATTTCACATATACCACCTAGACTAGTAGACACGACTGTAAAGGGAAATTTAGTCATCATAGTGTGCCTCACTCTGATGCTATGGGAGGCAGTGTGGGGAAAGGACTTTGATGTAGAGTCATTGATTTTGAGGACTTTAAATGACCTCAGAATTCACTTTGGCCAATACCTCATGTACTTTTTACTATTAGCCCAAAGGAAAATAAAAAGTGAGAATTTGTCATCTATAAAAATCAATCTGGAATTTTAATCCTCCCCAAATGGTTCTGGATGCACAAAGTACAAAGCAAGAATATATAACAGCCGAATTGTATCCATACCCACATGCTGTAACTCAATAAATTCTTTATCTTTCAGATTGATAGAAACAAAATCACTGCTTTCATTCAGAGTGGTATTTATTAATGTTTAGCCATTTTAATTGTAGAAGAAAGTAAAAAGCATGACATTATATATGTGTTACATATCATAGTGTCCTATTAAATTGTAGAAGATTATTAATTTATACCCCATATCCTCAAAACAGTTTTCTTATTAAATATTTTTAATAATGTTTGTGTATTTGAAATGCAGTTTTGATGATAAATCCATAAAAAATTAAAAGAGATTCTTATATGACTTGCTTACTGATTTTCAGAGCTCTGCAAAAGTTAATAATCTAATACTCTGAATTTGTGAAATAAAGCATGTAATAAGAATGTCACTGAGCCGCACTTACACATTTTAAGCAGTCATTAAAGTGACTTAATATGATGGTGATATACAGTAGGGAAAAAGAAAAATACAATTCTTAAAATCAGGCCATCTACCAAGAGTAATAGCTTTCATAAGAGGAATTTGAACACAGACAGACAAAATACAGATACATATTAAAAACAACAATGCCATAGAGCTCAGGAAAAGACCTGCTAAACTAATAAAATATGATAATAGAACTCAGTTGGATTAGTAATGATGTTATAAGATGAGAGTTGCTGGTATCTTAATGTGATAGACCATATTGCATTGAGACCAGTATAAACCTTAAGTGCAATTATGCATTACTCCAAATGATAATGGAATAGCAGGGGCTATTGGCTTATTTGGGGGGACAGTGCACCTCTTCTCAGTTTCCTGAAGCCATTGTTAAAGTTGCATTTCTATAGATAATTTTCAAACATCCTATAACTGTAGAAATAATAAAACAAACCATCTCTTCTGCTTTTGAGCTCCATACTCCAAGTTTTCATAGCAAATAAGTGTAGGTTATTGCCAAGTTACACCTCTGTTTCCATTCCCAGCTTTGGGATTTGTGTATGGCACATAATGAAGCTCTATTACTATTAAAGGAATGAATGATCTAGGTCAGCAAACATTGATTGGTGCTACATAAAGTAACAGCATTGTTTTGGGATTTAACTGCTCAGTTTTAGGATTTCACTACTTAATAATATTGTCATTCAGGCCTCAGGGATTTCACAGCCTACTGGGAAAGTCAGGCTTAGAAAGAGATTATAACAATATGATGTGATAATTAAAGTTTGTACGGAGTACTCAGCCAGTTTGGGATGCGCAACTCTTGCATTGGCAGGTTGAAAAAGACTTTCCAGGGAGGTTCTTCTCGAATGTCTGTGTCTTAAATGAAAAGAAGTTTGATGAGTTTCTGGGAGATTTAGTTTTATTGGGTATTAGAGTTAAATCATTGCCTACCTCTTAACTATTTATTCAAACTTAGATCCATTCATTTGTCCCCCAAATATTTTGTTACTATTTATGTATAGGTGCTTGAGATAGATAAATGAAACAGCTCCCCCAGAAACTAGATATTAAAAAATACTAACCATGTTTCCTATGAAATATCTAAAGCAGAGGCAGGGGCACAAGTTAATGCTATAAGATGTTATACGCTTATGCACAAGTTCCCATTGGGGAGTTAACTCAGTCTAGTTGTGGGGAAAGTGGTACAGAGTGGTTAAAGAGGATCGGCAGACGAGATAACAGCTAAAATGGAACTGAAAGGATGAACAGGAGTCAGCTAACAAGATGGACCATAGAGAGAAAGCAAGGGATGTTTTATGCGAAGGGGCTCCTTAAAAAACATATAAAGGGACGCCTGGGTGGCTCAGTTGGTTAAGCAGCTGCCTTCAGCTCAGGTCATGATCCCAGCATCCTGGGATCGAGTCCCGCATCGGGCTCCTTGCTCGGCAGAGAGCCTGCTTCTCCCTCTGCCTCTGCCTGCCTCTCTGTCTGCCTGTGCTCGCTCTCTCTCCCTCTCTCTCTCACAAATAAATAAATAAAATCTTTAAAAAAAAAAAAAAACATATAAAGGTTTGAGAGGTTTCTGTGTTCACTCAACTGCAGCGTGTTAATAATATATTTGGATAGCAAGTTGGGTTTTCTTTCTTTCTTTTTTTCTTCATTTCTTTCTTTCTTTTTAAGATTTTATTTATTTATTTGACACAGAGGGAGAGATCACAAGTAGGCAGAGAGGCAGGCAGAGGGAAGCAGGCTCCCTACCGAGCAGAGAGCCCTGATGCAGGGCTCGATCTAGGATCCTGAGATCCTGACCTGAGTGGAAGGCAGAGGCTTAACCCACTGAGCCATCTTGGTGCCTGCAAGTTGGGTTTCTATGTTCTTGGGCTACATTTATTCTGAAAGTAGCTAGCCAGCGAGGATTTTAAGTAGATCAGATTTTCAGGTTAGAGACACACTGAAAGAAGAGTACAGAATCCAGTGGAGAATAAGTAAGTAGGAAGTTAGAAGATGTGGTATTTTAAGAAATTCAGGGTGTCTCAACCAAGATAGTAGCAGGGGGGATACAGATGTGATTGCCTATATTAGGGCTACTAAGGAGAAAAACTAGTATTTTTCTTGTTTCTATTCTTATTTCATGAAAGATTTAAGGGAGCTTATAAGGATATATAAAACACAACAGAAAAGCATATTAGCTCATAAGATTATACTACCATAAAGGGAATTAATGATTGATCAATTAGCAGGAAGAGGGATGAAGAAAGGATGACAGTGCCTTGGTTTTTTGCTTAGAAAATAGATAAATGCAATTCTTCTTTACTGAAATAAGTAGTAACATGGGGAAATTAGCCTACCTTGGGAAAACACAAGTTCATTTTTGCATATGTTGAATTTGAGGTACGGTTGAATCATCCAGAGGAGAATGTTATAATGACAGTTGGATATTTTTGCTGAAAATTTAGGAGGATGGTTTGAGTGACATTAACAGAGATGTGGTATAGTACCAAATACGTGCTTCAAAACCTCCAAATAAAAACTATCCCAAAGCTTAGTAGTCTAGAACAGATACTTATTTTTTGCTCCTGGGCCTGTAGATTAGATGTTGCTCCCCTGGAGTAACTTACACTCATCTTTGGGCTATACCATCTCAGTGCTACTTGATATGTCTCCCTATCCTGGGACTAGACATTCCGCAAGGGATGTTTCTTTCATGATGGATGGCAAAGATGCAAAAAGAGCTAGCAAAAGCCCATGATGTGTCTTGAGGCCTCAGTGTGCTGTACACCTAGCAAATTACCTTGGGCCCACACTCCATTGAGTGAAACAAATCTCATGGCCCAGCCAGTCATCAGAAGGGCCAGAAAGTATATTCTCCCCTGAAGACACTATGAAAAAGATAGGGAGCATTCTGAACAAAAATGCAGTCTCCCAAATATAGTATCTGGATTTATAGCGTTGGATGACTTACTCAGTGAGAGGGGTAAGGGTAGAGGAGATGATGATAGCACTCTTAGAAACACCAGTGTTTAAGGAATAGCCCCAAGAATGAAAATAAAGGATGGAATAAAATTAGGGAAATAGTCTCTGAAGTCAAAGAAGGGAAACTTCAGTGAATAGGATGAAGAAGACATTGTCTCTTCCTATGCAGCGTTCAAATCAGGACTAAAAGTGACTTGTGTTTAGTCATTTGGAGTTAATTAAGAAGATCAGTTTCTGGATAACAGAGGCAAATACAAATTGTAATAAATCAGGAAGTGGAAGGGAAATGAAGAGGGGATCACTATAAACTACGCCTTCGAAAAATTTTTCAGCAAAGGAAAAGGGGAGGGGCCTGAAATGGATAGACTACCTATGTTGAGAAAGTGATACTCCTCTAAAACCGCTTACAACGTTAGACCAGCGTTGTAAGCAGTTGGAAACGTTGGAAAATAATTTATTTGAAAATGGTAATAAGTCAAAAACTCTACCCTTTGAGGACCATATCTTGAAATCCACTTAAGGTATTAACTATATATAAACAAATGGATTTATTGTGATTATTAAAAAATTTAGTCTCAGAAGTTTTATACCTGTGTACCAGGTATTACATTATTAAGATGCAGGTGTACAAATATAAATAAAACCTGATTCTGATGTCAAGGAAATTCATAGATGAAATATCCATGTGTCTGGAGTTACGGTTACAAAACCTGTGTGTGTGGCCATCAATTCACCTGAGAAATTCAGCTATTTATATATAAGGCTTAAAAATCATGTGATTTACTCCAAATACTCATTTTCCAGATTTATTCCAAGGAATGAAAATTTGATTGAATGGACCAATTTTGAGGATTTCCATTGCTATAAATTTATTACTTCACATCTAATGTTTGTGGCTTTAAAATGTAGAAATGTCAACAAAGATTGCTGCTCTCTTTGGTTGAAACCATCAAGAAATCAGGGAAATGTGTGGAAAAAGTGAAAGAAAAAGAAAATTTTGTATTTTAAATCAGATCTGAAAGGATGAGTTCAAAGTTAATTATGCATATATATGCATGTGCATAAAAGCCAAGGCATTTGGAACCATTGCTTAGCTAGAAAGACTAACAGGTGATGGCATTTATAAAAACTACTGTTTTTAAATCGCTCAAACTCCCATTTATTGCTCCTCAGAAGCATCTAAACTGCTCTAAATCTTTGATACCAGTGCTGCCTACAATCACCCAATCATCAGATTCTTAGAGTGATAGGTAGTTGTAGCTTACATTGCTCAGTTTCTAACATTCTCTCTTTTTTACTAATGAGCTTCAGACCATCAGCAGACATAACATTGAAATAACAAGAGCTTGTCCTGATTTTTTTTTAGTGTAGTTGACATACAATGTTACTTTGGTTTCAGATGTCCAAAATAGCAATTCAGCATCTCTATACTTTATGCTATGCTCTCCACAAATGTAGCTGTCATCTCTACTATACAAGCCTATTATAATATCATTAACTATATTCCCCATCATGTGCCTTTTATTCCCATGACTTATTCATTCCATAATGGGAAGACTGTATCTCTCACTGCCCTTCACCCATTTTGCCCACCTCCTCAATCTCCTCCCCTCTGTCAATCATCAGTTTGTTTTCTTTATTTATCAGTCTTCTGGTTGGTTTTATTTTTTTTAGATTCCAAATATAAATGAAATCATATGGTATTGGTCTTTTTCTGTCTGATTTATTTTACTTGGCATAATACTCTCTAGGTCCATCTATGTTGTTGCAAATGGAAAGATCTCATTCCTTTTTATGGCTGAGTAATAATGCTCTGTATGTGTGTGTGTACTTTATTCATCCATCTCTGATGGACATTTTAGGTTGGGTCCATATGTTGGCTATTGTATTTAATGCTGCAGTAAACATAGGAGTGCATATAGCTTTTTGAATTAGTGGCTTTGTTTTCTTTAGGTAAATACCCAGTGGTGGAATTACTGAATTATATGGTATTTCTTTTTTTAAACTATTTTGAGGACCTCCATATTGTTTTCTGCAGTGGCTGTACCAGTTTACAACCCAGTGAAGGAGAATTCCTTTTTCTCCATGTCTTTGTCAACACTTGTCATTTCCTTTCGAGTCTACTCTTTCTGACAGGTGTAAGGAGTTATCTCATTGTGGGTTTGATTTTCATTTCCCTGATGATGAGAAGAAAAAGAAAAATGTGAACTAATCCAATTTCATCAATATTGAGAACCTAACATTTGATCTTTTAAAAGTGTTAGGGAAATAAAAGGACCAGTCAGACTGGGTGAAAATTGTGTGTGTGTGTGTGCTGACAAAAAGCTTGCATTCATACATATTATTTTTTAATATATGAAGAATCTAACTAAAATAAAAACAACCCATAAAATAAAGACAACCCAATGGAAATTTTTGAGTAAAAGCCTCATAAAAAATAATACTGGCAAATACGCATGTTAAAAGATATTCAGCATTATTATAAGGCATTTCAAAGTAAAATAGTAAGATACCACCACACATCTACTTGAATGGCTAAAGTAAAATACTGACATAATGCCAGGCAACAGAACCTATCATATATGGGCTAGCAGGAGAGTAAAGTTTCTAACCATTTTTAGAATCGATTTGGTATTTTCTTGTACAACTTTGTGTGGTGACAAGTACACTTACCATGTGAGCATTTTGTACTGTATAATGAATATCAGATCATTGTATTGTTGAACCTGAAACTGATAAAGTATTGCATGCCAATTATACTTCAATTAAAAACAAAGTTTTTAAAAGTTAAATGTAGTCATGTTAAAAAAATAAAAAAGGCTCCAAAATAGAAAAAACCCAAAAGAAAATATATGAATTGATAGACACCTTTGGTATATTCACACAAGGTAAAACTACTCAGAATAAAAAGGAATGCTCTATGTATTAATATAGACAAATGTTACAATATGATACTAAGCAAAAGCATCCACATAAAGAGAGTACATATTAGGCATTTATAGAGTTTTAGAACAAGGAAACCAATCTACAATTAAAGAAACTCAGTTTTGTGGTTGAGAATATAAATAGAAAAGATTTTTAAAGGGAAATTAGAACACTATTTGGGCGACAGAAACCTTCCATATCACATGGTGCAACACTTAAATTGTATTGTTCAAATTGGGTACATTTTATGTAAATAATGCTTCAGTACAGCTGAAATGAACATAAACAGAGTCAAAAGGCAAACCAAGGCAAGGAAAATTTGTATTGTGTGTCTCAGACCAAACGCTTAATTGTTTATAGGATAAAGACAATTACTAAAAAATTTAAATCCTTAAAACCCAAAGAAAAATAGGCAGAGAATAGACATAAGAAAGATAATATATAAAGAGAAGGTCAGTACACTGTTAATGAAAATATAAATGACAAAGAGGAAGCGTTTTTACCTAATTATTTATTGGACATCAAAATGTTTTATTATACTATTGGTAAAATTTAGGGAAATATCTTTTTATATATTTTTTGTTGAATGGCATTTTGACAAATTTGATCAAAAGAGCCATAATCTTGGAGTTGAACATTGTACATCTAGGACTATTATTACTAATGTAATGTAATTATTACTAATAATTAATTATTACAAAAACTAATCTCACATATGTCTGAGTTGATTTACATACAGGAATATTTGGTGTGGTGTTGTCTGTAATCTCATAGTAAGGGAAATAATGATCCCATAGTCCATAGCAGACAAAATAAATTAGGGAAATTCAAGCTGTGGACGACTACAGAGCCATTACAAAGAACAAAACAACTCCTTATGGACTAATAAGAAGGAGCGGAGCTTCCAGGCCCTGATATAAACAGTTAAGGGGCAGAATTATACATGTACACGTGTGCACAAATGCACACTTAACTCTGTGTGCTAATGGATAGTTTCTTCAGATAGAAAAGCTAAATGGTGCTTTTATTTTGGCACTCTTTGCTCAGATCGTAATGACAAAGTTGACTTTCTGAGTGTCTCCAGATTGAGGGAAAGTCCAGTTTTCTAGGAGAATTTATGCTTGGAATCTTAACTAATTTTTAACATTCAGTAATTGAATGGTTTACCTGGAATCAAACCAGTTTGCCCTTCAGATACTCATGCTTATGAGAACAGGACAGAAATACTGTATCATTAGTCATCATACACCAGCATTATACAGTTCTCAGGGACATTTTCCCTGGATTCATTGAGTCTTTTGATTAATTGAGAGGCCAGTCTTTGCCATGTCAAATCCCTGCTGCTACTTGCAGTGTCTTTCAATTAATAAGGTTTTTTGGTAGTTTAATATGGTATCCCAGTCAAATGATGTCTCTTGCGCAAGCCAAACCTTGTAATTTACCTGTAAAAAGAGCTTCTGATTGTGTCAAAGGAGGAAATGTACTGTTAAATTTTGACTGTATAGAATATTACCCTAACTCTAGGAATTGGTTTTTCTTCAGTGATTTGCTGATAGTATGAATGTGCAAAATTTTAGTGCGTCCTGTTTGAAGTGTTTGTATTAAGAACAAAGGAAGGGGCAGTCCCATTAGGGAAAAAATAAAAGTAGATTTGAGAGATTTAACACAACACAGGGCTATTTTTTCTACTTAATTTATTTCTGACTCCAAATATTAGATACAAATTTCATAAATTACACAGAAAAGTGTTAAAACTGACAAAAGTCCACGTCCTCATTCTTGCTGTAAGATTTAAGTATGCCGAAGTATAATTTGCTAAGTGTACATTAAAGTGAGAAAACTTTTTCTATTGTAGGTCACTCACTATATCATCATAGTGTAACAAAAGGGAAAGGCAAATTAATTTAGTTAGAATTCCTGCAAAGAAACCAGAGGTGATATTTTACTTATCTGAATTTTATAACAAAAAGAAACTAAAGTGTTACTCCAGAAAGTACAATCAATATTTAATATTCTCATTGACCTTCCACAATACAGTTCCTTAAGGTGGTTATGGACATAGTAAGAAAGAAAATACAAATTTGGCATTAATGTGAGAGAGGGACTCAAATGGCAGAGACAGACTCAGACAAATTAAGAAGTCAGGGAACAAAACTGTGGAAGCACATTCCCAGAATTAAAGAGAATGAATGGAGAGAGGGTGGATAAATGAGGGGAAGGGAAGGCAGAGAGATAATTATTAGATAGACTCCAGAGGTTCCAAAGTGTTAGGTAAATTACTCTTGTCAACTGTTTCCCTGAGGCTGTGACTTCAGGGTGTCATTAATTCTTACTTCTTATCATTACTCCTGTTAAACACTCTGAGATTTCATTTGCTCTTTAGCTCAAGGAGTTCCCCTGGTGAAATGTTTTTTAATGACCTCTGGGTGTGACCACATCAATTCCAGCATAATGATGCCGGGCAGACCTCCAGACTAGAAACTCATGTACCTGCTCTCATTTTGCAGGTTTCTCTTTCACTTACTGAAATTTATGTTTGTTTGCTTTCTTCCTTTCTTTTTTTCTTTCTTTCTTTCTTTTGCATTATAAATGGAATACTGCATAAAAAGGACAGTATGGATTATAAAAGGGAAAAAACTAATCTTCTATTGCCCAGGATCTTTGAAGCACAATGAACAAATATTTTCCTATCATAGATTTGATTATATCTTTGGCTTAAAACCACTTTCTATTAGCACGTGGCTGGCGTAGTCTGTTAAGCGTCTGACTCTTGGTTTATGCTCAGGTCATGCTCTCAGAGTCATGAGATCCAGCCCTACTTTGGGCTCTGGGTGCTCCGTGTGGAAGTCTGCTTGAGATTCTCTCTTTGCACTTCCCACTCATGCACATTCTCTCTCTCAAATAAATCAATCAATCTGTGTAAAACCACTTTCTGGGGAAAGCATTTGAGCCAAAAAAACAAAGCTGTGTCTATTGAAGGGTGGGTGTAACATTGCCTTATTATGTGTTAAACTTCAAAAACACTTTCTATTATTCTTTATATAAACACTGTATATTAAGGTATAGTTAAAAATGAAGGACTCTATAATTGGAGGATTGTGACATTTGGCAATGCGTGAGAATGAAATGATTATATTTCATATATGTATTGTCTAAGTGTTTCTTAATTAAAAATTGCATTCTTGGAAAATGCCTTACTTGTACTAAGTAGATTTCAAAGTAATATTGCTGTCTAGACTCTCGACCGGACTTACACACTAACGGACTCCACCTCTGCCATTAAGCTTCCAAAAACCTAAAGGAAATTCCCTTTAAACATTTATTTGAGGGGTGCCTGGGTGGCTAAACGTTTATTTGATGTGAACTTTATGAAAGCTAGAAGATTTCTTTAGGTATCTTAAGTCCAGTCTGCCACTAGTTAGTGTAGTTTAATTTTACAGCTTGTATTTAGAAGTCTTTTTTGTTAAAAAAAAAAAAATTAGACTGAACCATTTGAAAATGTAATTTCTGACTAAGAACATGTTTAGAAAATGGTAGCATCATATGGTTTAGTTGTCTATAAAGTTATATTTTGTGTTACATTCAGACATTCTCAAAGACAGTATTTATTCTTAAATAAGTAAAATTGTAATAAATGACAATATGATTTTGTAGAATAATAAATTTATTTGTATTATTTACATTGCATCCAACTACCTGTGAACAACTTACCATCTGGTTGTGAATTAACTGATTTTGGAAAATTGTTTAAGGACAGAATTTAAAATTTGGAGACAGGCAAATTTTGTAACTGAGGAGAAGTGTTTGATTCTTGATTTTTTTTTTTCTTTCCTACTCTTTCCCTTTCTTGATATATTCTTTGGTTTATTCAACAAGTAAAATATTCCCAAACCAAATCACTAAACCTCATAAAATGCACAGAGTCATTTCAGGCTTCTCTCTGTTGGGTATCTTCCTTTATTTATACCATTAGTGTTTACATAGGCAGGCAGTCCTATTGCTTCAAGAAAACATAAATCCAAAAGAATTATGATTTACAGAAAACTATGGCTTCTTAAATTGTGCCAATGTTTGAGGGAACTTAAGATTTTCTAATACATTATTAAAACCAAAGCAAATCAAGACAACTCGTTCACCAAATGTCTCTGTTAAAATGCTGCTTAACATGTTGGCCATAGAGTTTGGATACATGAATCAAATGCTAATCAGATTGCTTCTGAAGATAGCCATTAAGAATCATCCTGATCACTAGGATATAGTAGGTACCAATGAGTTTCAGTGAGAAGAACAAAGGGGACAAATTATTCTGGTCAGTTTCCATTAATTTTAATCCCTAGCACTATTCTCTCTTTCATTTGAAATGTTAACTGTATATGAATTATCAACAAATGTACCTTAAATAATAGCATTTAGTCCTCTTTACAATATGTGCCCATTCTTTAACAACATGATTCCACAATTAAAAAGATGATAAAAATAAGTGAGATGGTATGTTAAGTGAAGATTTTTAACATAATCTGAATTGATTATACCAACGGAGGTCAGATCTTGCTGGAAAGAAAATGTATTCATTTCTTTTTTATTGTGACCCAAAATAGTCACGCTGCGTGATTGTGGGATACAGTTTGATGCTGTAAGCCTTGAGTTTCTTCCTCATTCAGACATCAGCCCTTTCTTCACAAAACATTCTGACCATGACTTTGGGAAGATGGTGATAGGGAAAAAGAAGAAATGCTTTTTTTTTTTTTTTTTTAACATGGACAATGGAAGTTATTTAATTCATCAGAAGACGCCATGACTGTATGTGCATGAGCATTTATGGTGTATTCAAATAAACTTTCAAAAAAAATAAGCTTTCATGAGATAAATGGCAGCATCATATCTATAATGCTGTGACCCAGTGTCATTTTGTACAGTTGCTACTTTGTTCTGAAGAATTACAGGTAGTCTTAGTGACATCCAGTCTGAGTAGGTTCTATTTCTTCTGTCAGTGTCAGTCAGCTGCTAGTGGGTAGTGGTTGTGTTGAGCAGGATCCTCAAAACCAGGCTAGCTTCTCCGCATTCCATGTCGTAATTACTTAGAAATATATGATAGATGTGTGAGAGTGGTGGAACTCCTCCCATCTTATTTGGTATTTCTGATCCAGTACAGTGTTTTATTTTATCTCTGAGGAACCATGCTGGGAAAGATGGTTGGCATTTATTGAGACACTACTCTATTCCAGATCAGGTGCTCTGCTAATGAGCATGTTGTAGCTATTTATTTATTCCTGATAGGAACGGTATGGTGGCATCATCTTCAGTTGACAGAAGAGATGATGGAGTCTTACAGAGATTAAGTTGCATGCTTAGGACATAGAGGTAAAGTCAACACTTAAGTTCAGTAAGGATAATTCCAGATCTCCTATCCTGAATTATTTCAATCTTCTATCATTACTTATCTCAGGTCAGCAGTATCAGAATTAGAACCCTTTTTCTGGATTAAAATCTACTGGGTTTTTTTCCCCCACTAATTAATTTTTTTTTTAGTGAACACAAATAATTGGTTGATAAAATATAGAGCAGGTCTTTGGAAAAATTAGAGCCAGGGATTTTCCCTGTTGAAAGGGACTTCAGCTGTTACCTACCCCAACCATTGTTTTTATGGTCAAGCCTTCCCTCCTCTGTCATTAATAAAAAACTAGCCAATGACTGAACCACTGTACTAACTCAAAACCTGTTCAAAGAAACAATATTTTATATATGTATACATTATTTATTTTTAATTAAAGTCATTTTCCTTATTCTGCCAATAATTCTTAAGGATGCATAAATATATTCAGAAATGCTATTACCTATATACATATATACATAAATATATTCAGAATATATTCAGAAATGCTATTCAGTGGAAAGAGTTTTACTCGGGGTATTGGTTAAGTAATTTCTAGTCCTGATTTTAATGCCTATCAAATTGGAATTTGTAAATAGATCACACACTTAACCTAGGATTCTAATTTCTAAAAGATATTTGATCTCTTTAACAACTATTTCAATATGTTCAATTCAGCAAATATTATTGGGGATCTTATGTATGACGGGTATCATAGAGAGATGTGATACCACCTGAATAAACCAGAATCCTTCCTTGTTGGTGTAGGACACAAACATGTAAATATAGACAACCATAAACCATGTTGATAAAGTTTCACTATATGAGAAAGATCTTTATTATTAGGGGACATGAAGTAAAAACAAAACCTTAAATATGTTTGTGAGCCTCAAGTAAGAATAAATGTTTATGTGCTTCACAGAAAAAACTACAGAAAGACAAGTAAAACATTACAATAATTATCATTACTCTGTATATACGTCTTAGTCTCTTAGCCCCCAGAAAATAGCAGAAATTCACTTTGTCTTGAGAATAAGATTATTTTAAAAACATGGAGGTGATTGCAGTAGGAATCAAAATTAACATAATCACCTTTAAGAAATACTCTGAAATGATTGTGCCTTATAAAATGATGGTGCTTTGGAGAGTGCAGGAGTCGGCCACCACTCTAGACCGGAGAATTCACAGTTTTCAGGAAGCAGGATCTTTACTATAGTGATACAATACCATAAAGTTGTCTCTGATATGAAATAACACAAACAAAAAGTCAATTGTGAATGCAAAAATATCATTCAAATTTCATTATTCCTTGAAAACATATTTAAGTGCAAAGTAGGAACCCACTGTAATACTTAATCTCATTGACCGCAAGTAATCTCTAAGATCAGAAGTCATATTTACTATTAGAGCATGAGGACAGTCTCATATCAATGTACTTCATTTTGTTTTCTTGAACCCAAAATGTTGATGTTTAAATGGAACTAATGCATGCTGATCTGCTTTTCCTCAGCTATAATTCCTCTTTCAATCAGTACCTATTTACTGTCATATCTAGCCAGTGTTTCCATAATCTGGAATTAAAATGGACAGATCAGAATACTTACTATAAAGTATTAGATTTGTATTCATCAATTTGTGTTCACTTAACTGATTGTGACAAAAAAAGGTATGGCAACGTATCTGTCTCTGATTAGGAAACGTTGGCCATTAAGTTACATATATGTTCTTTAATGTACATATTATTCATTGAGTCAACCGTTCAACAAATATTTTTTGAGCACTGGCTTGGTGAACAGTCTTTGGTGTCTTAGGTGTTAGGGACACAATAGTGAGGAAGAAAACTGACATGGCCTCTGTCTTTACAGATCTTAACTCCATGGGAGAGACCAAATAAAGAAGAAAATTATAAGTTGTGATTTAGAGGAAAAGAATAGGAGAGAAAACAGCAGGGATCTGCTTTAAATTGGGGGGGGTCATAGAAGGTTTTTATGAAAATTGGTATTCATTGTGAGATCTGTTGAATAGAAAAGAGCTCACAGGGTGTGGAAGAGAAGGTTAAAATGGAGTTAGTCAACGGAGGTTGTATAATGGGCAGAGACATTTGCAAAATTACTAAGACAAGAACAAAGAATATTGACTCTGAGTAATTGCAAGATGGTTAGCATGCTGGAAAGCAGGGAAAGGAGCCAGGGAGAATGCAGTCGTGGCCAGACCCAGTTTACATAAGGTGCTGTTAACCCTGGTCAGGAGCTGGGATTTTTTTTTGCCACAAAACATGTGAAAATCTAGAGGTCTGCACACAAATTGAATTTATTAAGTTATTTGTGTGCCCTATATTGTACTTAAAATACTCACACTCTTCTTTTTTTCATTTACTCATTAAGTAATTTCTTGATTCTCCCATTCTTTTTCTGAATGCCAAACTTGAAATATCAAGAATCAAAAAGTTGTAAGATAGGTCTCTCCTCCTTCCATAAGGCCATAATCAAATAGGGATGGGCAGATTTTTATAATATAAAATGTGTTAATAAAATTGAAAATGCAATAATATTTCATTAAAGTGTTTAGACCATCAGGGATGGAATCTGGAGTCAGCAACTTTTTAGAAAAGATGTTCACCCTTGACCTCTTGAAGTCCCTAGTAGATAATATGCCAAGTCAGGCATTCTAATCAATGGGCCTAGACCTGGTGAGTTTGTTCAGAGAATGCATCTGGCATGTATCATGCAAGAGAAGGAGATGTGGCTCAAAAAACAGATTGGAAACAAATTATTAACCTGTTTTAATATTGGTATCAGTGTTTTTAATAGTAATCTATTATTTTCAGGTGGAAACATGACCTAATAAGGGGGTGGATTTTAGGATGAATGCTCTTGCCTGTATTTCAGGCCATCATTTAGCTCCTAGAGTTTATCTGCTTTTCCCTTCATGTGCATATCGTGATTTTATGGCACTCAGACTTTATCATGGATATCTTCCCCATGAGATCCCTAAACAGTCACAAACCTAAATTCATTATGGACACTTGACACATGATAATTGGTTTTTGTGTTAGTTTCCTGTGACTGCAGTAACAAGTGACCATAAACTCAGCATAAAAAAACACAAATTATATTCTTAGAGTTCTAAATTTAGAAGTCTAAATTTAAAAGAGGTTGGCAGAACTGCATTCTTTCTGGAAGCTTCAGGAAAAAAAAAAAAAAGATTTGTTTACCAGCTTCTATTAGACATTTGCATATATTTGCTCATGGTTCCTTCTGTTTCCAGAGCTCATCATTCTAACCTCTGGTTCCATGGTCACATCTCCTTTTTCTGAGTTGAACCTCTTTTTTGTTATTATGTTAGTCGCCGTACAGTAAATCTTGAACCTCTTTTGATGACTTTCGCCCATCTGAATAACACAGGTTAGTCTCTCCATCTCAAGGTGGTTAACTTAATAACATCTGTGGTCACTTTTAACCTGGAAAGTAGCATATTCTCAGGGTCCAGGAATAAGGCTGTAGATATCTTGGGGGCATAATTCAGCCTTCCATAGTTCTGCAAATGTCATTGTCAAATTGTGAGTTCTGAACTCTTGGGCCCCCAATACTTGATTGAACATTTTTATCTTCTCAACAGAGAGCAGGATGGCAGAGCTTCAGAGGTGCTGAGTAGGAGACAAAAAGCTGCATGATTTTGCTTTACTTTTCTACCTAGTTGCATTTTACTAAAGTGACATTGTCCCATTGAAGGGAATAAGGGGGCCTTTGAAATACTGCCATGTACAGGATCCTGTGATGCTGAGATCCAGAAGAGCTTTCATTCCCATCCTTCTTCCTCAGAAGGGAGTCTGTCACTCTGCTGGAAGCCTCTTTGAAGCAGCCATAGCTTTGGCATTGCTGAGTACAGGGACTTCTCAGAAAGAAACTAAAAACAAAACAAAACAAAAAACCACTGCTCTTTTTCATTTCCTGTCAACGAGAAGAGTTCAAGTTCAAAAGAATGCTCTTTCCTTGGTTTTTCATATGTCTATTCATAGGACAACACCAGGCTGTGACCAGGAGTTGATAGTAGATTCATGAAGCTAATGAGAATGGAATTAGGGTACTAGCTATGTCTCATTTATGCAATTTTGAGTAATACAACAGAGGTAATGACCCCATGCCTTTTAGTAAGATGTTATTCTTGAGGACACCAAGAAGCTTTTGAAAGCATGAAGCCTCTAATATTTACATTTTAATTGGCAAGAATGATCAAAAAAAAAAAATATATATATATATATATATGTACAAGTGGCCAAATCAACCAGCCTGAAGGAAGATTTTTTTCCTCTTCATATTTTTTATAAGTTTAAATCATTTAGCACCATGTCTGAAACACATGTGAAACAAAGGAGTCATTGAGCAGGTTTAAGTGCAGTTATCAAGTCGCTGTGACTGAGGTATGAGGCCTTATGTGCCTGGACAAAGCAGTTGCTTTATTTGGAATAAATGAAGACTTGCTGAGTATTGGAAGAGTTAAGGTCCAGAATCTAAGTACTTGAGTAAATAGCAAGTATTTAGGAACAGGAAAGTGCCTTAGACTTTGGGGCATAGACATGACCTTTCTAATTCTGTATTAAAGATAGGTGGTTCTGAAAAAAAAAATTTATAGGTGATTCTGGGCTTAATAGTTAATGATTGAGAAAGCGCCAGTTCTAAGTATGGTTTATTACGAGGCTAGTAAATTGATTTCCAAGTCTAGAGTCCTCTCGACTCATTGCTTTTCCTAAATTTTAAATTTCACTACCAACTTGTGAAAATTTGATCCATTGTCCACAATTCCGGGGACTATTATTATTAAAGAAGTGTCTGTTGATTTAAACCTGGTCCTGTCATAACCCGTGTCTTCCAGATCAAGTCAGGAGTTTCAGATTTTCAATTTCTGTGGCAAACCAAATGTATGTCCCTCATTCTCAGAATTGAATCACATTTTTCCTCAAGTTAGGAAGTCTAATACTCTATTAGTAAAAGTGTTTTCTTTTTAAAAAACTTTTAACTTAGGGCAGTATGTTTGGAAATCAGAATTTTTTTTTTCCAGGAAAATAGTAAGTAATGATTAAGGTGATTGATAAGCTTTTTGAACTCACACCACGTGGCTTAGATTGTAAGTCTTCTAAGTCCCTTTGAGGTTTTTAATGAGAGAAGAGATGAGGTATGAAGAGGTTCTAGTTTCTGGTGGAAGTGAAAATGGAGAAGGCACTGGAATGTGGAGGGTTTACAAGTCAACAGGGACCTAGAAATAATCTCCCATTCAGTAGGACTTGTATTTCTCTAGGTAATAAGCTCTGAGAGTCCAACATAGGCTGTGATAATGGGTTTGCTCACCTTTGCTAGATGTTTTGTAGACTAAGGGGATGCTGTTGAACAACCTTAGTTCATTTTTTTCTTTTCCTTATGAACTGCTTATATTAAGGTAATAGGACTTAGGCATTCTACAGTTTCCTAGAAGTATGTTTTATCACATTCTTTATATTCTTCTGGAGGGCATCTTGGAAAAATACGTCAAAAGGCTTAAAAAAGCACATAATTTTTAAAGTAGCAGTTCCTCCTCTAGGAATTTTCTCAAAAACAACAACAACAAAAAATCACAGACAAATGCAAAGATTTAGGATCAAAGATGTTCTGGGATACCTGGGTGGCTGAGTCAGTTAAGCATCTGCGATCTGCTCATGTCATGATCCCAGAGTCCTGGGATCAAGTCCTACACTGGGCTTCTTGCTCAGGAAGGAGCCTGCTTCTCCTTCTGCCTTCAGCTCCCCCCGCCCCAACAAATAGATAAATACAATAAAAAAAAAAAGACATTCTTTGTTGTTCTCATAAAAATAATGGAAAAATTAGAAGCAACATATATGTTTACCATAGGGTAAACATATTAATACAGTGCTTACCCATATTAATTAAATACAGTGTACTTTTCTGGATCTAAACAGATAAAACACACAGCAGGTTAAATGGGGTAATTTGATATAGATATAAGGAAATATAAGAAGCAATTAAACTCTGATAAAGAGTAAATATTATATGTATATTATATATATGTAAATATAACAACTATATAATTACATATAAATATATACAACCGTATAACTAAATCACACACACACACACATATGTATACAGAGAGACAGAGACCAAGAGGGACACAAAGAAGAGGAGATGAAGAGATTGATTCAGATCTCATGGAAGAAGTGATAGTCCAGCTCACTGGATAGCAGAAACAGGCTGGAAGTGATCTGTGATCACTGGACAAGCAAGAGGCAACCTGCTAAAATGAAGGCATGGAGTAGGAATTCAGTAACTAATGGTGGACATGTACAAAGGGGGGGGGAACACTTTGAGCTCCAGGAGAGCTATTCAATAATAGTGGAGGCTCAGTGAGAATCTTGTGGGTCATAGGCAAGCTGTGTAAGGGACCACAAAGAGAAAAACAACTCCCTGGGATTCCTCCAGGGAGGGAGGAACTTCTCAGGGAAATACAGAGGGAATCAGGGTACTCATGAGGGTGAAAGGACTTGAGGGCAACAGTTTTCTGGGTCAAGTGAGGCATAGAAAGTATCTCCAGGCTAAGGCTGTAAGATTGCCAAAAGCTCTCATTTTGGGAGCCAGTTGCTAATAGCAGAACTCTGTGTAATATCCTTTCAGCCACTTTTCTGACACGCCCACCCTGTGTTGCGGCTAGAAAATTCTGGAGAGCTCCTTCCTCTGCAGTTTGTCTCCAGCATTCTATGAGAGAAGTTAATAATGTGCTCACATTAAAGGAGATATATTTAAAGAAATTGCATCTGTTATCCAGAACATATATTGATGGGTGAATTTAGAGGTCAGAATAACTATAACATACACATGATGGTGAAGCATAAGATGGTATTATGAAAACTGTACAACATTGCCATACATATAGTATATATATTATGTTGGAAGAAAGAGGTTTGCTTAAAATCCAGGATAAAAATTTTGATTTGCTTAAGCTGGGGATTCTTATGGAATAGAAATCACTCTGTGTTCAGGTTTACCAGACCCTCCTTGAGTTACCCTAAGAAAAATGGAGTTTTCTCATGGTACTGCCGTGAATACTAATGTACTTTGTCTTTCATCCAGGAGTCTCTTGTCTTCTGTGAGCAACTGTAAAGGTGTGACTTAAAGATGTTAAGTTGAAAGTAACTTCTTGTTCTTGACTCACATTAACTAGCTAACTAACTAAATGTACAAGAATATTTTCTAGAACCTGTCGGTGCTATTAAAAGACAAAATAGAATAATAGCATGGAATAACTAGCGGTACTGCCAGAGTGAAGTGGGTAAACAAAGGTGCTTTGAGGAGCTAACTCAGAGTTGAAACATGCATAGTGAGAAAGAAAATGCCACGGTAAAATTTCAGTAAGAAGAATTATGTGACAGGAAGAGCAAATGCAAAGCCCCTGAGCGGGCATCAGTGATGGTCTGTTTGAAGGACAATTAGAAAGCTGATGTGCATGAGGGAGTGACAGGCTTGGAGGTCAAAACCCTGAATATCTTGGAAGGTTTAGGCATTGGTAGAATGATCTGATTAAGGTTTTAAAAGGTGACTCTGACTGCTATAAACAAGTAGGAACAGAAGGATTAAGGGGTGTTCAGGAAGCTGTTAAGAGAAAACCAACATATGAAGAGTTTGGTGATTATGGCTTGGATCAGGATTATCTTATGACAAAGAAAATAAAAGTCCAGTACAAAAAAAATTATCAGCAGCATTTAAACATAACAGGTGGTGACTTCATGACATAAGGTCTGAAAAGTAATGGCCAAGGAGAAACAAAGATGTTGTGACTCTGCAATGTTGGAAGGTGCTTAATTCCATACACAGAGATCAAAATACTTCGGTGAAAGATGATGAATCAGCAAATCCTGTGAAGTCTTAGTGTGCTCATCCAGCATAGCAAATAGGTATGAAATGTCCTGGAGAGCCTACGTATTTGTAGAAAATCTCAACAGGAATTGTTATATTTAGGATAAGACAAAGAAGGTATGTTACAACTGATAGCACAGAAATACAAAAAATCATGAGAGACTATTATGAACAGTATATGCCAAAGCACAGGATAGCCTAGAAGAAGTGGATAATATTCTGGAAACCTACACCCTTTGCAAAGACTGTACCAGGAACAAACAGAAAATCTGATCAGACCAATAAGGGGATTGAATCAAATAAAAAATCTCCAAACAAAGAGAAGCCTAAAACCAGATGGCTTCCCTGGTAAACTTTACGAAACATTTAAGGAATAATTAACACCAATCCTTCTGAAACTCTTCCAAAACATCAAAGAAATGGGAACATCCCCAAACTCATTTTCCTGGGCAGGCAGTACTCTGATACCAAAGCCAAATAAGGACACCAGAAAATAATGCTACAATGCAATATCCCTGATGAGTATAGATATGAAATCCTCAATAAAATATAAGCAGATTGAATTCAGTATCATGGTAAAAGTCATACATCATGATCAAGAATTCATTCTTGCAATGCAAGGATGGTTTAACATAGCCAACCAATAAATGTGATACATTCAATTAATAGAATGAAAGATAAAAATCATATGATCTTTTTTCATGATTTTAATGGTTTTTTATGATCATCCTAATAGAGAAAGAAATAGCATTTGACCAAATTCAATATTCATTCATGATAAAAACTCTCCAGAAATTACATATAATAGGGTCATACTTCAGCTTAATAAAGTTCATAAGAGACAAGTCCAAAGTTACCATCAGACTTAATAGTGAATTACTATTTTTTAAAGATTTTATTTGACACAGAGAGAGAAAGAGAGAGACATTGAGAGAGGGAATACAAGAAGGGGTAATGGGAGAGAGAGAAATAGTCTTCCCACTGAGCAGGGAGCCTGATGCAGGGCTCCTTTCCAGGACTCCTGGATCATGACCTGAGCTGAAGGCAGATGCTCAACAACTGAGCCACCCAGATGCCCCAATAGTGAATTATTAAAAGCCTTTCTTTTAAGATCAGGAACAAGGTAAGAATGGCCACACTAACTACTTCTATTCAGTACAGTAGTACAAGTCCTAGCCAGAGCATTCAGGCAAGAAAACGAAACAAAAAGGCATCACATTTTCAGAGGAAGAAGTAAAATGGTCTCTGTTTATGGATGACATGATTGTATATACATAGAGAATCCAGAATAAAATAGGACAAAATTTAGCCAACGATGTTATAGAGCTGTACACTGAGACCTATAAAACATTGGTGAATGAAATTGATGATACAGACTAATGTAAAGATAACCCTGTATTTTTGTATTGGAAAAATCAATATTGTCAAAATGTCCATACTATCCAAAGCCCTCTACAGATGTATTGAAAACCTTATTAAGAATCTAATACTTTTTTAAAGATTTTATTTATTTATTTGACAGAGAGATCACAAGCAGGCAGAGAGGCAGGCAGAGAGAGGGGAAACAGGCTCCCTGCTGAGCAGAGAGCCCAGTGTGGGGCTCGATCCCAGGACCCTGGCATCATAACCTGAGCCAAGGGCAGAGGTTTAACCCACTGAGCCACCCAGGCACCCTAAGATTCTAATAATATTCTTCATAGAAATTTTAAAAAGCCTAAAATTCATATGGAACCACAAAAGTCTCTGAGTAGACACAGCAGTCTTGAGCAAGAAGACTGAAACTGGGACTATCACACCTCCTGATTTAAAGCTAGTAATTTAAACAGAATGGTACTGGCATAAAAATAGACAGGCAAACCAATGGACTAGAATATATGCCCAGAAATAAATTACATATATGTATTTAATTTTCTACAAAGTCTCCAAGAAAACCTACTGGGGAAAAGAATGTCTTAATAAATGATATTGGGAAAACTGGATAGCCACATACAGAAGAATAAAATCTGACCTGTATCTTATAGTATAAACAAAAATCAACTCAAAATAGATGAAAAACTTGAATCTAAGACATGAAACCCTAATCACATAGAATAAAACAAAAGGAAGATCTCCTTGATATTGGCCTTGGCAGGGTGGTTTTGGTTTTTTTTGTTTTTGTTTTTTTGGTTAAATAATACGACACCAAAAGCAAAAGTTAAATTAAATAGGTGGGGCTACAGAAATCTGAATGATTTCTGCACAGCAAAGGAAACAATCAACAAAATGAAAAAGGAACCTATTCAGGAGAAAATATTTGTAAAGCATTTATCTGCTAAGGGGTTAATTTCTAAAATATATAAGGAACTCTTCCAAATCAACAGTAAAAGCAACCCAAGTAAATAATTGGCAAATGTCCTGAATAGACACTTTTTTTTCAAAGAAGACATAGAAATGACCAACAAACACATGACAAGTGCTCAATATCACTTTCATCAGGGAAATGCAAACCAGAAACACCATAAGATATTATGTCACATTTGTTAAGATGACTGTCATCAAAAAGTAAAAAGATAAAAGAAAAAGTCTTGGTGAGAATGTGGAGAAAGGAAATTCTTTTGCACCATTGGCTGGAATTTAAATTGGTGCAGTCATTATGGAAAACAATATGAAAGCTCTTCAAAAAATTAAAAATAGAACTACTGTATGACCTAACAGTCCTACTTCTGGGTATATATCTGAAGGAAATGAAATTAATATCTCAAAGATAGATCTGCACTTCCTTGTTCAGTACAGCATTTTTCACAGTAGCCAAGACATGGAAACAACCTGAGTATCCATCAACAGATGAATGGATAAAGAAAGTAGAATTATCTATCTATTCACACATACAAACACAATGGAATATTGTTCACCTTAAAAAGGAATGAAATTCTGTCGTTTGTGACAATATGAGTGAACCTGGAGGGCATTATATTAAATGTAATAAGGCAGACACAAATAAAAATACCGTGTAATCTGACTTTTATGGGAAATGTAGGAAAAAAGGTCAAACTCAGTGTAACATGGAAGAGAATGGTAATTATGAGAGGCTAGGAGGTAGGGGGAAAAGGAGGTACTGATGAAAGGGCACAAATGTTCAGTTATAAAATGAATAATTTTAGAAGACCTAATGTCTAGCAAGTGACTACAGTTAATAATAATAATACACCATATCTTGAAATTTCTTTAGAGGACCACAGGGGAAGGGAGGGAAAACTGAATGGGAAGAAATCGGAGAGGGAGGCAAACCATGAGAGACTCTGGACTAGTACAACTAAACTGAGGGCAGGTGGGGGGATCGGGTAATCAGGTGATGGGTGTTAAGGAGGGCACCTGTCGTGACGAGCACTGGGTGTTATATGCAACTAAGGAATCATTGAACACTACATCAAAAACTCATGATATACTACATGTTGGCTAATTGAACATAAAAAAAGTACATCTCAGTTTTTTTCAGCGCGCACACACACAAAGGTAACTCTGTGAGGTGATAAATATCATAATAAGCTTGATTATGGTAATCATTCAACAGTGTATACATTCGTCAAAACATCTCAAATATATACAGTTTTTGTTTGTCAATCATACCTCAATAAGCCTGAGCATGGGAGTGGGTATGGGGGAAGAGTGAGGCATTAACTGTAGAGTTGTCTTTATATAGCTTACTACTCTCCTACAATCCGTACTTTGACAGTGACTTAAACTTCAGTTGTAGATACTGAATTTCTGCTTAAAATATGGGGAATTAGACATTTCTAATAGTTACCATTTTGTTTCAATTCCTAACTGGAATTTCATACATGGATGCAAGGCAAGAACTTTAGGGTGCGTAGTCCTCTGGGGGCAATGCCTTTCAGGTGTGCATTTGCTTTGCTTTGTTTGCTGTAGCTCTAGGGGCTGTAGTCAAATATTTAGGCATGTATGTAGGACAGTAAGGTGACTCTCTCATCTGAAGGATTCACCTCTGTGCTATAAAAGCATTTTAATTTGTGGTTGTTCTCTGTATTTCATTGCAAATGTTTTTACTGCAGAGTTAATCACGTTGACTTATGAAGAATGTATGGCCAAAAGAGTAAGACTTTATCATTTAAACTTTTCATAATATAGCATTGTCCTTATTTGGAAGAAAAAAGCAAAATAATAAGGTTTTTTGAATACGGTTTTGGATGGCGGAGAGGAAATAAAATTTTACACTTAATTTGACCTTTTCGACTTGTTTAACAATGATATTTTCAAAAGTTTCAAAAGATCCACCATCATGTTTTAGTTTTTATATGAATCTATCCATCTAAATATCTGGTACCCTTTGATTTATAAACTTTAGAGAAGATCATAAATCAGCAAAGGGTCAAATCACAAGGGTTGTAGAAGGAGAAGAACAAATCCAGAATATATTCATGAATACCACCCCCTGAAAAAAGTTAGAAACAAGTTTGTAATTTACAGCTGCCCTGAGGCAGCAATAACTAATACACTGAAAATTTACCCATTTTATGCATCTATTTTGCTTGTTTTACTACTTTGCTTTTCATAAAAAACACATTTATTTCAGCAACTGTCACTTCTTCTGGCATTTATGTGATCTCTGAGCTATGTGTGAAAATACACATATTTCTACATTACTATTTTTATTGGAAAATTATTTCTTTTACAGATTTATATCAATGTTTTTTTGTTCCATGGTAGAATTATTTTCATTGTTCTTTTTTTCCTATCAGTCACCTCAGAAAATCAGTCTTAAAGCTTATTTAGTTTAACATCTGCTTTAAATTCTTTTTCAATTGCTGCTTGAATGACATTTTATCATTAACTATAAAGAGAAACAAGAGGAAATATTCAGAACACAAATCATACCAAAAATTATTCAATAAGCATAACACTGTAAATATTTAAATGGACACTAGCCTCATAAATACGCCATGCGATTCACAGCTGTAACCTAATGAGTTCTCATATTGTTCCTGGGAGTCAGTGGAGTAGTGTGAACAGTGATTACTTTCAGATATATGATGATGGTATAAACTTGAGTAGGGTAAACAGAAGCACAGAAGCAGGTGGCCTCTGTACTTCCCAAAAGAATGGCCATGAAGAAGCCAAGGTTTGGATTTCATAATTTATTGAATAAAACTTTAGACAGTAAAGAGAGAAATGGAGTGGATATTTACTACTTTCTCTGCTTAGCATTAATTCTGACGTCTTCTGGTAGAAGCGCCCACATTTGTATTTATTTTCGGATCATGTATTTCAAATGTGCCTGTCTGTATCCTAGGTTTCAGAGATGGTGCCGTGATGCAGAGCTAGTCCTCTAGAAGCTTACTTCCTATTAGATACAATAACTGATTTGCTAATTTACAAGTAATCTCTCTCTTCACTGTTGTCTTCCATAGCCCTCTTGGTCTTTGTCGGTGGCATATTCCCTGAGTATGTCAATTGAAATTGAAATTCAATTTTCAGCAATTTAAAATTGCTGAAATCGGAAGGAGTCACCGAAAGGGATCTAGTTTTAGGGTAAAGGAGGGAATATAGCTACCCATCCTAGGCTGTCATGCTTTGTTTGCCCTTTCTGAGGTCCAGACTGAAGACATTAAGCTGATTTCTTAACTGGTAGTATGGTAGCAGGGTAGTATGATGACGAGTTGTCAGTAACACCAAGACCTGTTATTAACAAAAACAATTTCCACACTAATCTGTAGATAAAGCAATTGTGATTCCACAAAGCCTCTGGGATGGAACAAATACAAGTTGCTCTAAGTTTTCATAAACCTTGTAGAGAGTTGTATTGATAAGAAATTTGCATATAAAAAGCTGTGATTTGTTTCATACACTATAGCAATTCCTGCAAAGCAGTCCTCCATCCTTAACCTACATCAAAGTCAAGGAATTAGTAATTGGTAAATCTGATATCTACAATGGGTTATTGGATGCCAATAATTGGGTTTTTAGCAAATCTTCAGATTATGTCACTAAGGCTGGGAAGCTCTTATTCATACCCAATTTGCCACATGCAAAGAAAAATGATCCAAAATCTTGAGACTGAATTTAAATACAACTGTGGTCTGATACTGTATTGTCTGTCTTTTGGAAGTAAGTGAATATATTTTTAGTTACAAGTGGAAATTTTGCAAAACTTTGAGAAATATATGCTTCTTAGGCTCATGTATTTTTAAAATGAAGTTTTTGTTTCAGAGTAGTTTCATATTTACAGAAAAGTTGTGAAGGTAATAGAGTTCTGATACACTCCATGACCAACTTGCCGTTAGTATCTTGCATTAGTGTAACACATTTATCCCAATCGGTAAAACAATATTTGTTCATTATTATACGCTAAAGTCAATACTTTATTAACATTTTCAGAGTTTTTACCTAGCTATGTTCCCCTATGGTCTATCTAGGATATCACATTATGTTTAGTTGTCATGCTTCCTAAGGTTCCTTGGTTTTTAGTTTCTCAGATTTTCCTTGTTTTGATGACCTTTATAGTTTTGATGAATATTGGCCAGATATTTTGTAGAATCTCTCTCAATTGGGATTTCTCTGATGTGTTTCTCATGAGTAGATTCGGGCTATGGGTTTTTGGGAGGAAGACCATGGAGATTAATTATCATTCTGATCACATCAAGGATATACACTGTAAACATTATTAATGACTGTTGATGTGTTGACCTTATTACCAAGACTGAAGTAGGGTTTGTTGGGTTTCTCCTCTGTAAACTTACTCTTTTTTCCCCTTTGGAGAAATTCTTGGACGAAATTCACTCTTTAGAATAAATTCATTATTACTCAGCACAAACTTAAGTACAAGAGAGATATGCTCCACCTCGTTGAGAGTAGATTATCTACATAAATTCTGTAGAACTCTTCTGCAAGAGAGATTTATCTATTCTGTTAATTTACTCAATCATATGTCTGTATCAGTATGAACACATAAGTATTACTTTTTAATTTCAGTTACAATTCAGTTTCACTTTTTTTTGTTTGTTTGTTTTCAAACTGTTCCAGCTTTGGCAATTGAGAGCTCTTTAAATTGACCCCTGTGTCCCTTGACATAGCTTCATCATTGCAGCGGTTTTTCAAGAGTACTTTAATTTCTGGCATTGTAAGATGCTACACACTCATAAGTTCCCTGCCCCAACCTCCAAATGAGCCATTTTCCCAAGGAGACTTAGGCCTTTGTGTTAGAGAATGGTATTAGAAACAAAGGTCTGAGTACTATGTATGTTTGTTGCTACTGGGGTGCTTCAGTTGTCATACTAAAAAAAATCATAGCCAAGACCCATATCGAGGTTTATTCCCATGTTTTCTTATAGAAGTTTCACAGTTTCAGGTCTTAATCCTTTAATTTTTATGTGTGAAGTAAGATAGATCAGTTTCATTTTTTACATATGAATATCCAGTTATCCCAGCACCACTGATAGAAGAGACTATCTTTCCTCAATTGAATATTCTTGGCTCCCTTTTCAAATATTAGTTGACCCATATGTGCTTGGGCTTATTTCTGGGCTCTTAATTCTGTTTCATTTGTTTATTTGTCTGTTTATATGCTAGTACTGTTTTGATGACTATAACTTGATAGCATATGTTTAAAATTAGCAAACGTGATGCTTTCTGCTTTGTTCATTTGCAAGACTGCTTGAAGTTCCCTATAAATTTTAGGAGTTTTTTCTACTTCTGTAAAAAATGCCATTGGAATCTTGGTAGGGATTGCACTTAATCTATAGATTGCTTTTGGTAGTATTGACATTTTAATAGTATTTTTCCAACTCATGAACATCAATTCAGAGTCTTTTGTGGTTCTATAGAAATTTTAGGACTGTTCTAGTTCTGTGAAAAATGCTGTTGGTATTTTGATAGGGACCATTAAATCTATAGATTGCTTTGAGTATTACGGACATTGTAACAATATTTGTTCTTCAGTCCATGAGCAAGGAATATCTTTCTGTCTCTTTGGGTCATCATATGTTTCTTTAATTAGTATTTTATAGTTTTCAGAGTACAGTTCTTTCCTCATTGTAGTTAGGTTTATTGCTAGGTAGCTTACTGCTTTTGGTACAGTTGTAAACGGGGTGATTTTTTTAATTGCACTTTTTGCTGCTTCGTTATTGTATAGGAATGCAACAGATTTTGGTACATTGACTTTGTATCCTGTGACTTTAGTGAATTTATTATTAGTTCTAGTAGTTCTTTGGGGGGAGTTTAATAAGGTTTTCTGTACAGAGTATCATATCATCTGTGAATAGTGACAGTTTTACTCTTTCTTTATCAATTTAGATGCCTTTTATTTCTTTGTGTTGTCTGATTCCTTCTAATACAATAAAAGTGAAGAGAATAGACATCCTTACATTGTTCCTGATCATAAGGGTAAAGCTCTGTTTTTCACCATTTGGTATGATGTTGGCTGGGGTTATTTCTTATAAGGCCTGTATTATGTTGAGGTATGGTTCCTCTAGACCTACTTTGTGTTGAGGGTTTTTTATCATGAATGAACATTGTATTTTGTCAAATGATTTTTCTGCATCTTTTGAAATAGTCATGTTTTTATCCTTTCTCTTACTAAAGTCATAAATCATGTTTCACAGATAATCAACTACTCTTGCATCTTGGGAATGAATCTCAGTTGATTGTTGTGTAGGCTTTTTTTTTAAATGTATTGTTGGATTTGGTTTGCTGATACTTTGTTGAGAAATTTTGCTTCCATATTCATCAGATACATTGGACTATATTTCCCCTTTTCTGTGGGGCTTTCTCTGGTTTTGGCATCAGGGTGATACTGGCTACATAGCATGAACTTGGAAGCTTTCTTCTCTCTTCTACTTTTTGGAATGGTCTGAGAAGAATAGTTATTAACCCTTTTTTAAATGTTTGGCGAAGCTGTCTGGTCCAGGACTTTTGTTGAGAGTTTTTTGATTACTGATTCATTTCATTGCTGGTAATTAGTCTGTCCAGATTTTATATTTCTCCCTGTTTTAGTTTTCACAATCTCTAATAATTATTCCTATTTTTCTGGTGTTCTTTTTTTCTCTTTATATTAGTAATTTTATTTGTTTTTTTCTCTCCTTTTTGGGGGGGGGTCTGGTTAAAAGTTTATTAATTTTGTTGATCTTTTCAAAGAACCAGCTGTTGGTTCCAGTGATCTGTTCTATTGTTTTTAATTTCTTTATTTTTAAAAAATTTTATTTTTTTTCGGTGTTCAAGATTTGTTTATGCACCACACCCAGTGCTCCATTCAGTATGTGCCCTCCTTAATACCCATCACCATGCTCACCTAAACCCCATTCCCCTCCCCTCCAAAACCCTCAGTTTGTTTCTCAGAGTCCACAGTCTCTCACGGTTTGTCTCCCCCTCCAATTTTCCCCAATTCACTTTTCCTTTCCTTCTCCTAATGTCCTCCATGTTATTCCTTATGCTCCACAAGTAAGTGAAACCATTGACTTTCTCTGCTTGATTTACTTCACTCAGCATAATCTCCTCCAGTCCCATCCATGTAGATGCAAAAGTTGGGTATTCATCCTTTCTTTAGTTTCTGTATCATTTATATTTGCTCTAATCTTTATTATGTCTTCCTTTTGCAGAGTTTTGTTCTTTTTCTATCTCCTTTAGGTGTAAGATTTTGTTT
This sequence comes from Neogale vison, assembly GCF_020171115.1. Taxonomy (NCBI): domain Eukaryota; kingdom Metazoa; phylum Chordata; class Mammalia; order Carnivora; family Mustelidae; genus Neogale; species Neogale vison. The sequence goes on along the minus strand of NC_058094.1, from coordinate 157,359,783 downwards.
TTTTTTGTTTGTTTGTTTGTTTTGTTTTGTTACTGAGTTTTCTCTTGCTTTTTGCTATGAACTTCCCTCTTAGAACTGCTTTGCTTCATGGGAAAGATTTTGGACCAATTGTTTCATTGTCCTTTTTCTTTATTTTTTCTTTGATTTCTTGGTTGACCTATTCATTATTTAGTAGTATGTTATTTATTTAGTAGTTTCAAGTCCCTTTTATTAGTATGAAAACTGCAGAGCTTTTTTTAAAAATATTTTATTTATTTGACAGAGAGATCACAAGTAGGCAGAGAGGTAGGCAGAGAGAGGGGGAGAAGTAGGCTTCCCGCTGAGCAGAGAGCCTGATGTAGGGCTCAATTCCAGGACCCTGAGATCATGACCTGGGCCGAAGGCATAGACTTTAATGCATTGGGCCACTCAGGTGCCCCTATTTTCAAATTTTTGAGGAACCTTCATGCTGTTTACCAGAGTGGCTGCACCAACTTGCATTCCCACCAACAGTGTAGGAGGGTTCCCCTTTCTCCGCAAGTCATTTTCTGACTTGTTAATTTTAGCCATTCTGACTGGTATGAGGTGGTATTTCACTGTATTTTTGACTTGTATTTCCCTGATGCTGAGTGATGTGGAGCACTTTTTCCTGTGTCTATTGGCTATTTGGATGTCTTCTTTGCCAAAATCTTTGTTCATGTCTTCTGCCTGTTTCTTGATTGGATTATTTGTTCTTTGGGTGTTGAGTTTGATAAGTTCTTTATAGATTTTGGATACTAGCCCTGTATCGGATATGTCATTGGCAAATATCTTCTCCCATTCCATCAGCTGTCTTTGTGTCTCTTGGCCATTTGGATGTCTTCTTTGCAGAAATGTCTGTTCGTATCTTCTGTCCATTTCATGGATTATTTGTTCTTTGGGTGGTGAGTTTGATAAGTTCTTTATAGATTTTGGATACTAGCCCTTTATCTGCTATGTTATTTGTGAATATCTTCTCCCAGTCTGTCAGTTGTCTTTGGTTTTGTTGACTATTTCCTTTGCTGTGCAAAAGCTTTTGATCTTGATCAAGTCCCAAGAGTTCATTTTTGCTTTTGTTTCCCTTGCCTTTGCCAATCATTCTAGGAAGAAGTTGCTGCAGCTGAGGTTGAAGATGTTGCTGCCTGTGTTCTCCTCAAGGATTTTGAGGGATTCCTGTCACATTGAGGTCATTCATCCATTTTGAGTCTTTTTGTGTGTGGTGTAAGGAAATGGACCAGTTTCATTCTTCTACATGTGGCTGTCCAATTTTCCCAAAACCATTTGTTGAAGAGACTGCCTTTTTTCCATTGGACATTCTTTTTGGCTTTGTCAAAGATTAGTTGGCAGTAGAGTTGAGGGTCTATTTCTGGGCTCTGTTCCACTGATCTACCTATATGTTTTTGTGCCAGTACTATACCATCTTGATGATTACAGCTTTGTAATAGAGCTTGAAGCCTGAAATTCTGATGGCACCAACTTTGGTTTTCTTTTTTGACATTTGTCTAGCTACTCAGGGTCTTTCTGGTTCCATATAAATTTTATTTGTTCCATTTCTTTGAAAAAAATGATGGTATTTGATAGGGATTGCATTAGATGTGTAAATTGCTTTAGGTAACATAGACATTTTCACAATATTTATTCTTCCAGTCCATGAACATGGACTATTTTTCTATTTCTTTGTGTCTTCTTCAGTTTCTTTCATGAGTACTTTATAGTTTTCTGAGTACCGATTCTTTGCTTATTTGATTAGGTTTATTCCTAGGTATCTTATGGTTTGGGGTGCAATTGTAAATGGAATCAACTTCTTAATTTCTCTTTCTTCTGTCTTGCTGTTAGTGTATAGAAATGCTATGGATTTCTGTGCATTGATTTCATAACCTGACACTTTACTGAATTCCTGTATAAGTTCTAGAAGTTTGGAGTAGAGTCTTTGGGGTTTTCCACATAAAGTATCATATCCTCTGCAAATAGTGAGAGTTTGACTTTGTCTTTGCCAATTCGGGTGCCTTTTATTTCTTTTTGTAGTCTGATTGCTGAGGCTAGGACTTCTAGTACTATGTTGAATAGCAGTGGGGATAGTGGTGGACAGCCCTTCTGTGTTCCTGACCTTAGAGGAAAAGCTTTCAGTTTTTCCTCATTGAGAATGATACTCGCTGTGGGTTTTTCATAGATAGCTTTGATGATACTGAGGTATGTACCCTCTATGCCTACACTGTAAAGAGTACTGATCAAGAAAGGATGCTGTAGGGCTGCCTCAGTGTCTCAGTGGTTTAAGCCTGTCTTCCTCTCTAGGATTTTGATAGTTTCCTGTCTTATACTTAGGTCTTTCATCCATTTTGAAATTATTTTTTGAATAATATAAGAAAATTGTGCAGTTCATTCTTTTGCATGTTGCTGTCCAGTTTTCCCAACACTGTTTACTGAGAAAACTTTTTTTTTAAATGAGATATTCTTTCCTTCTTTGTTAAAGCTTAGTTGACCACACAGTGTTGGGTCCATTTCTGGGTTCTTTATTCTATTCTGTTGATCTATGCATCTACTTTTGTGTTAATACCATACTGTCTTAAGGATTACTGCTTTGTACTAAGCTTGAAGTCTGGAATTGTGATATATAACTGGTGAATAGAACAGAGCCACACATTTTATTTTGGGTGTATTTTGGGCCATTAGAAGAAACTACATCTCAAAATTTTAAAGAAAAAAAACATATATATGCAAAAATAAGGGTAAACATGATGAAGGGATGGAATATGACTGTAAAGATGAAAATTTAAAAAGATTCTAAAAAGAATTGATAAGTTGTTTGAGAAAAAAAATAAAAAGAAGAAAGAATGTGATCAGGCTGGAGACTAGAACAAAGCTATGTGCTAGATTTAGGGTATATTTTGATCTATTAGAGGAAATTGTATCTCAAAATTTTAAGGGAAAAAAAAAACCCTGTATGTATACAAGAATTAAGTTTAAATACAATGAAGGGATAAAATGTGACTATAACAATGAAAATTTAAACAGATTTTTATTTTATTTTTATTATTTTTTAAAGATTTCAGTTATTTATTTGACAGAGATCACAAGTAGGCAGGCAGGCAGAGAGAGAGAGAGGGGAAAGCAGGTTTCCTGCTGATCAGAGAGTCTGATGCGGGGCATGATCCCAGGATGCTGAGATTATGACCTTAGCTGAAGGTAGAGGCTTAACCCACTGAGCCACCCAGGCGCCCCTAAAAAGATTTTTTAAAAGTATTGGTAAGAGAGTCTAAAAAATGTTAAAATAGAGGAAAAATTTAAAGAATAGAATAAGAAAAAAAATTTTTTTAATTTAACTTTGAAAGACTAAAGTATCATGGGGGGAAAAGCCATGAATTCTATGTGTTGATTTCCCCTAGCTCTGGCATTCTGCAGTTCTCCTTGAATAGTGAACTTGGTCTTGGCTGGATGTCCTTGCTGATCTTCTGAGGGAGGGGCCTGTTGCAGTGATTCTCAAATGTCTTTGCCTGAGGCAGAATTGCACTGCCTCGCCAGGGGCCAGGCAAAGTAATCGGCTCGGGTTTGCTCTCAGTAGTTTTTGTTCCCTGAACCCTGTCCATTCAACTTTGGTGGACGGGAATGAAAATGGCCTCCCAGTCTCCAGCTCTGTAGGAGCTGAGAGCTCAGGATCCCCCTCCTCAGTGCACCCTCAGAGAAAAGCAGTCAATGCCTTCTGCCTTCCTGGTCTCCAGCAACACTCTCAGCACACCCAGCTTGTGACCGAGCTTGTCTTTTTCTGGTGCATGGCCCCGCTTGGAGTCTCCAAACCCATTCCTGCAATGTGCTCCCTTGCTGCTCCTCCCAGAGGTGGAAGGAGGAGGTCTCCCTGGATCTGTTCTTGAAGAGCAGTGGCCCAACTGTGCCTTGGATCATGGTTTAAGGTAACCCCAAGCTGAAAACCCACTGCTCAACTCCATCTGTGTAGCCGGCTTCCCTGCTCTGATAACTGATATATGTACACACATCCCACTTTTTTATCTATTCAATGGACTTTGGGGCCCTTTTGATAACTTGACTATTTTTTATAATACTGCTATAAAGATTGGGATGCAGTTGCCCCTTCGATTCAACAGTTTTGTATCCTTTGCATAAATACCTAGTTGCTTGTTTGTAGGGCGATTGCTAGGTTGTAGGTCAGTTCTTATTTTCACTCTTTGAGGAACCTGGCATGTTTTTCAGAGTGGCTGCACCAGTTTGCATTCCCACCAACAGTGCAAGAGGGGTCCCATTTCTCCCATTTCCCAACAACGTCTGTTGTTTCCTGACTTGTTAATTTTACCCATTATGACTGGCGTGAGGTGGTATCTCATCATAGTTTTGTGTTTCTCTGATGATAAGTAATGTTGAGCATATTTTCATGTGTCTATTAGCCATCTGAATGTCTTCTGTTCATATCTTTTGCCCATTTATGAACAGGATTGTTTTTTGGGTGTTGAGTTTGATAAGTTCTTGATAGATTTGGGGTACTAACCTTTATCTTTTGTGTCATTTGGAAATATCTTCTCCCATTCTGTAGGTGGCCTTTTGTTTTGTGGATTATTTCCTTTTCTGTGTAAAAGCTTTTTATCCTGATGAAGTCTCAATAGTTAATTTTTGCTTTTGTTTTCCTTGCCTCCAGAGACTTGTCGAGTGAAAAGCTGAAGTCAGTTTCCAAAAAGATAATACCTGTCTTCCTCTCTAGGATTTTGATAGTTTCCTGTCTTATACTTAGGTCTTTCATCCATTTTGAAATTATTTTTTGAATAATATAAGAAAATTGTGCAGTTCATTTTTCTGCATGTTGCTGTCCAGTTTTCCCAACACTGTTTACTGAGAAAACTTTTTTTTTTTTTAATGAGATATTCTTTCCTGCTTTGTTAAATCTTAGTTGACCACACAGTGTTGGGTCCATTTCTGGGTTCTTTATTCTATTCTGTTGATCTATGCATCTACTTTTGTGCTAATACCATACTGTCTTAAGGATTACTGCTTTGTACTACAGCTTGAAGTCTGGAATTATGATGCCTCCTGCTTTGATTTTCTTTTTCAACATCTCTTTGGCTACTTGGAATCTTTCTTGATTCCATACAAATTTTTTGTTTGCTCTAGGTCTAAAAAATCCTGGTGTTATTTTGATAAGGATTGCATTGAATGTGTATGTTGCTTTGTGTAGCATAGACATTTTAACAATATTTGTTTTTTCCAATCCATGGGCATGGAATGTTTTTCCATTTCTTTCTGTCTTCCTCTGTTTCTTTCATAAGTGTTCTCTAGTTTTCAGTATAGGGATCTTTTTCCTCCTTGGTTAGGTTTATTCCTAGGTATCTTAAGGTTTTGGTACAATTGGAAATATGATCAATTCCTTCATGTCTCTTTCTGCTGCTTTATTATTGGTGTATAGAAGTGCAACAGATGTCTGTATGTTGTCTTTTTTTATCCTCCAACTTTATAGAATTCCTGTATCAGTCCTAACAATTTTGGGGGGTAGTCTTTTGGTTTTCTTCATAGAGAAATGAAGAAAACCATAGAGAAATTATAGAGAAATAGAGAAATTATTTCTGTTTTCTGGTTGCCAAGCCTAGGACTTCTAATACTGTGTTGAGCAACAGGGGTGAGCGTCGACATCACTGTTGTGTTCTTGACCTTAGGGGAGGAGCTCTTCCCCATTGAGAATGTTAGTGGTGGGTCTTTGATCAATGACCTTTAGGATGTTGACTTATGTTCATTCTATCCCACTTTCTTTAGGGTTTTTATCAAGAAAGGATGCTGTATTTTGTTAAATGCTCTTTCTGCATCTAATGGCAAGGTCATATGGTTCCTATCCTTTCTTTTATTAATATGGTGTATCACATGATTTGTTGATATTGAACCATATCTGCAGCTCAGGAACAAATCGCTCTTGGTCATGGTGAATAATCATTTTAATGTACTGTAGGATTAGATTAAGTAGTATCTTGCTGACAATTTTTGCTTCTGTATTTATCAGGGATATTGACTTGTAGTTATTCATTTTAGTGGAGTCTTTGTCTGGTTTAGGGATCTAGGTAATGCTGAGCTCATAAAATGAATTTGGAAGTTTTACTCCCTTTTCTATTTTTTGAAGAGTTTCAGAAAAAAATGGGTATTAATTTTTCTTTGAATGCTTGGTAGAATTCCCTGGGAAGCCACTGGCCTTGGACTCTTATTTGTTGGGAACTTCTTGATTACTGATTCAATGTCCTTTCTGGTTATAAGCCTATTCAGATTTTTCTATTTCTTCTGGTTTCAGTTTTGGTAGTTTAAATGTTTCCAGGAATTTATCCAATGGACTTGAATGCTTGTTTCCTTTCACAGATTAGGGAAACTCCCAGGTATAATTTGTTCAATAAACATTTTGCCCCCTTTCCCCACTCTTCTTTTACTGGGACTCCTATGATATAGATATTCTTGTGCTTTATGGAGTCACTGGCTTTCTGTATTCATTATTTAAGAGTTTTCCATCCCTCTTCTTTTCAGCTTATTTTCCATAATTCTATTTTCTATATCATTTAATTGTTCCTCTGCTTCTTCCATCCTCATTGTGATTCTATCCAGTTGTTTTGCATCTCAGTTATAGCACTTTTTATTTCAGCCTACTAGTTTTTAGGTCTTTTATATCTGCAGCAAGGGTTTCTCTGGTATCATCTGTTTTTTCAAGCCCAGCTACTATTCTTACGACTGTTGGTTTACATTCTTGTTCATATACATTGCTTATATCTGTTTTAAGGAAGTGTCTGGCTGTGATTTCTTAATCTTTCTTTTGGGGAGAATTCATCCATCTTGTCATTCTAAGTTTCTATATTTTGCATTCTGTGAAGACTTATTTTGTTTGCTGCTCCTGAGAGTAATGCTATATTAAAAAGGCATCATACACTCTCCAGGGCCTGGCACTTCATAAAATGTTTCTTATGTATCTTGCATGCTCTACTGATATGTTTTTACTGCTATTTCCCACATGCCCATCATCTGCAGAGTCCTTCCTTGCTTACAGTGGCAAGTTTTGGGCCTTTTACTACATGAGCTTTGATTTGTTTGTTAAGAGAAGTCTGATAAAAGAATAAACAAAACAATACCTGGTCCAAAAAATGATTAAAGGGAACAAACAAAAAACTGTAAGCCTGATTCCAGTGAAAAAAGAAAAAAAGGGAGGGGAAGCATGGCCCTATTTCTACCAGGACTAAAGCTGATTCTATGATCAGTAGTCTTGGTAAATATAGGGGGCCTGCGTTGGTTCTCTGAGGGAGAGGCTAGCTGTGCGGGTTTACAGTCTTTCCCTAGTAAAGATACCCCTGTAGGGCGTATCTTTCCATCCTCCACTGGATGTACTATGCTTCTCTCTCAAGTATGACTATGCTCATGGGCAAGCTAGTGGGGATTGGGGAGGAGGAAGATGGCTTCACATTCCTGCTCTCATCTAGGGGGGGGAGAACACCCAGGTGCCACTGCTCAGGAAGTCCTCATAGAAAAGCCAACAATCTGTCCTCCTTTGGTTCAAGCTTCCATCTGATCTCTGCCCTCAACCTGTCTGTGCCTGGGCCATTTGCACATCCAGTGCCACAGTTCTGTGTTTATTTATTTATTTAATAAATAATTTTTTATTTTTTATAAACATATATTTTTATCCCCAGGGGTACAGGTCTGTGAATCGCCAGGTTTACACACTTCACAGCACTCACCAAAGCGCATACCCTCCCCAATGTCCATAACCCCACCCCCCTTCTCCCAATCCCTCTCCCCTCCAGCAACCCTCACTTTGTTTTGTGAGATTAAGAGTCACTTATGGTTTGTCTCCCTCCCAATCCCTTCTTGTTTCATTTATTCTTCTCCTACCCACTTAAGCCCCCATGTTGCATCACCACTTCCTCATATCAGGGAGATCATATGACTGGTCTTTCTCCGCTTGACTTATTTCGCTAAGCATGATACGATCTAGTTCCATCCACGTTGTCGCAAATAGCAAGATTTCATTTCTTTTGATGGCTGCATAGTATTCCATTGTGTATATATACCACTTCTTCTTGATCCATTCATCTGTTGATGGACATCTAGGTTCTTTCCATAGTTTGGCTATTGTGGACATTGCTGCTATAAACCTTCGGGTGCACATGCCCCTTCGGATCACTACGTTTGTATCTTTAGGGTAAATACCCAGTAGTGCAATTGCTGGGTCATAGGGCAGTTCTACTTTCACCATTTTGAGGAACCTCCATGCTGTTTTCCAGAGTGGTTGCACCAGCTTGCATTCCCACCAACAGTGTAGGAGGGTTCCCCTTTCTCCGCATCCTCGCCAGCATCTGTCATTTCCTGACTTGTTGATTTTAGCCATTCTGACTGGTGTGAGGTGATATCTCATTGTGGTTTTGATTTGTATTTCCCTGATGCCGAGTGATATGGAGCACTTTTTCATGTGTCTGTTGTCCATCTGGATGTCTTCTTTGCAGAAATGTCTGTTCATGTCCTCTGCCCATTTCTTGATTGGATTATTTGTCCTTTGGGTGTTAAGTTTGCTAAGTTCTTTATAGATTTTGGACACTAGTCCTTTATCTGATATGTCGTTTGCAAATATCTCCTCCCATTCTGTCAGTTGTCTTTTGGTTTTGTTCACTGTTTCCTTTGCTGTGCAAAAGCTTTTGATCTTGATAAAATCCCAATAGTTCATTTTTGCCCTTGCTTCCCTTGCATTTGGCGATGTTCCTAGGAAGATGTTGCTGTGGCTGAGGTCGAAGAGGTTGCTGCCTGTGTTCTCCTCAAGGATTTTGATGGATTCCTTTCTCACATTGAGGTCCTTCATCCATTTTGAGTCTATTTTTGTGTGTGGTGTAAGGAAATGGTCCAATTTCATTTTTCTGCATGTGGCTGTCCAATTTTCCCAACACCATTTATTAAAGAGGATGTCTTTTTTCCATTGGACATTCTTTCCTGCTTTGTCGAAGATTAGTTGACCATAGAGTTGAAGGTCTATTTCTGGGCTCTCTATTCTGTTCCTTTGATCTATGTGTCTGTTTTTGTGCCAATACCATACTGTCTTGATGATGACAGTTTTGTAATAGATCTTGAAGTCCGGAATTGTGATGCCACCAACTTTGGCTTTCTTTTTCAATATCCCTTTGGCTATTCGAGGTCTTTTCTGGTTCCATATAAATTTTAAAATTATTTGTTCCATTTCTTTGAAAAAGATGGATGGTACTTTGATAGGAATTGCATTAAATGTGTAGATTGCTTTAGGTAGCATAGACATTTTCACAATATTTATTCTTCCAATCCAGGAGCATTTCTTTGTGTCTTCCTCAATTTCTTTTATGAGTACTTTATAGTTTTCTGAGTATAGATTCTGTGCCTCTTTGGTTAGGTTTATTCCTAGGTATCTTATGGTTTGGGGTGCAATTGTAAATGGGATTGACTCCTTGATTTCTCTTTCTTCTGTCTTGTTGTTGGTGTAGAGAAATGCAACTGATTTCTGTGCATTGATTTTATATCCTGACACTTTACTGAATTCCTGTACAAGTTCTAGCAGTTTGGGAGTGGAGTCTTTTGGGTTTTCCACATATAGTATCATATCATCTGTGAAGAGTGATAGTTTGACTTCTTCTTTGCCAGTTTGGATGCCTTTAATTTCCTTTTGTTGTCTGATTGCTGAGGCTAGCACTTCTAATACTATGTTGAATAGCAGTGGTGATAATGGACATTCCTGCATTGTTCCTGACCTTAGCAGAAAAGCTTTCAGTTTTTCTCCATTGAGAATGATATTTGTGGTGGGTTTTTCATAAATGGCTTTGATAATATTGGGGTATGTGCCCTCTATCCCTACACTTTGAAGAGTTTTGATCAGGAAGGGATGCTGTACTTTGTCAAATGCTTTTTCATCATCTATTGAGAGTATCATATGGTTCTTGTTCTTTCTTTTATTGATGTGTTGTATCACATTGACTGATTTGCAGATGTTGAACCAACCTTGCAGCCCTGGGATAAATCCCACTTGGTCGTGGTGAATAATCCTTTTAATGTACTGTTGAATCCTATTGGCTAGTATTTTGGTGAGAATTTTCGCATCTGTGTTCAAGGATATTGTTTCGCATCTGTGTTCAAGGATATTGGTCTATAGCTCTCTTTTTTGATGGGATCCTTGTCTGGTTTTGGGATCAAGGTGATGTTGGCCTCATAAAATGAGTTTGGAAGTTTTCCTTCCATTTCTATTTTTTGGAACAGTTTCAGGAGAATAGGAATTAGTTCTTCTTTAAATGTTTGGTAGAATTCCCCCGGGAAGCCGTCTGGCCCTGGGCTTTTGTTTGTTTGGAGATTTTTAATGACTGTTTCAATCTCCTTACTGCTTATGGGTCTGATCAGGCTTTCTATTTCTTCCTGGTTCAGATGTGGTAGTTTATATGTTTCTAGGAATGCATCCATTTCTTCCAGATTGTCAAATTTGTTGGCATAGAGTTGCTCATAGTATGTTCTTATAATAGTTTGTATTTCTTTGGTGTTAGTTGTGATCTCTCCTCTTTCATTCATGATTTTATTTATTTGGGTCCTTTCTCTTTTCTTTTTGATAAGTCTGGCCAGGGGTTTATCAATTTTATTAATTCTTTCAAAGAACCAGCTCCTAGTTTCGTTGATTTGTTCTATTGTTTTTTTTGTTTCTATTTCATTGATTTCTGCTCTGATCTTTAGGATTTCTCTTCTCCTGCTGGGCTTAGGGTTTCTTTCTTGTTCTTTCTTCAGCTCCTTTAGGTGTAGTGTTAAGTTGTGTACCTGAGACCTTTCTTGTTTCTTGAGAAAGGCTTGTACCACTATATATTTTCCTCTCTGGACTGCCTTTGTTGTGTCCCACAGATTTTGAACCGTTGTATTTTCATTATCATTTGTTTCCATGATTTTTTTCAATTCTTTAATTTCCCGGTTGACCCATTCATTCTTTAAAAGGATGCTGTTTAGTCTCCATGTATTTGGGTTCTTTCCAAACTTCCTCTTGTGGTTGAGTTCTAGCTTCAGAGCACTGTGGTCTGAAAATATGCAGGGAATTATCCCAATCTTTTGATACCGGTTGAGTCCTGGTTTAGGACCGAGGATGTGATCTATTCTGGAGAATGTTCCGTGTGCACTAGAAAAGAATGTGCATTCTGTTGCTTTGGGATGAAATGTTCTGAATATATCTGTGATGTCCATCTGGTCCAGTGTGTCGTTTAAGGCCTTTATTTCCATGTTGATCTTTTGCTTGGATGATCTGTCCATTTCAGTGAGGGGAGTGTTAAAGTCCCCTACTATTATTGTATTATTGTTGATGTGTTTCTTTGATTTTGTTATTAATTGGTTTATATAGTTGGCTGCTCCCACGTTGGAGGCATAGATATTTAAAATTGTTAGATCTTCTTGTTGGACAGACCCTTTGAGTGTGATATAGTGTCCTTCCTCATCTCTTATTATAGTCTTTGGCTTAAAATCTAATTGATCTGATATAAGGATTGCCACTCCTGCTTTCTTCTGATGTCCATTAGCATGATAAATTCTTTTCCACCACCTCACTTTAAATCTGGGGGTGTCTTCGGGCTTAAAATGAGTTTCTTGTAGGCAACATATAGATGGGTTTTGTTTTTTTATCCATTCTGATACCCTGTGTCTTTTGATTGGGGTATTTAGCCCATTCACATTCAGGGTAACTATTGAGAGATATGACTTTAGTGCCATCGTATTGCCTGTAAGGTGATTGTTACTGTATATTGTCTCTGTTCCTTTTCAGTCTACCACTTGTAGGCTATCTCTTTGCTTAGAGGACCCCTTTCAATATTTCCTGTAGAGCTGGTTTGGTGTTTGCAAATTCTTTCAGTTTTTGTCCTGGAAGCTTTTAATCTCTCCTTCTATTTTCAATGATAGCCTAGCTGGATATAGTATTCTTGGCTGCATGTTTTTCTCGTTTAGTGCTCTGAAAATATCATGCCAGCTCTTTCTGGCCTGCCAGGTCTCTGTGGATAAGTCTGCTGCCAATCTAATATTTTTACCATTGTATGTTACAGACTTCTTTTCCCGGGCTGCTTTCAGGATTTCTCTTTTTCACTAAGGCTTGTAAATTTTACTATTAGGTGACAGGGTGTGGGCCTATTCTTATTGATTTTGAGGGGCATTCTCTGAACCTCCTGAATTTTGATGCTCGTTCCCTTTGCCATATTGGGGAAATTCTCCCCAATAATTCTCTCCAGTATATCTTCTGTTCCCCTCTCTCTTTCTTCTTCTTCTGGAATCCCAATTATTCTAATGTTGTTTGGTCTTATGGTGTCCCTTATCTCTCGAATTCTCCCCTCATGTTCCAGTAGCTGTTTGTCCCTCTTTTGCTCAGCTTCTTTATTCTCTGTCATTTGGTCTTCTATATCGCTAATTCTTTCTTCTGCCTCACTTATCCTAGCAGTGAGAGCCTCCATTTTTTATTGTACCTCATTAATAGCTTTTTTGATTTCAACTTGGTTAGATTTTAGTTCTTTTATTTCTCCAGAAAGGGCTTTTATATCCCGAGACGGTTTCTCTAATATCTTCCATGCCTTATTCGAGCCCGACTAGAACCTTGAGAATTGTCATTCTGAACTCTAGATCTGACATATTACCAATGTCTGTATTGATTAGGTCCATAGCCTTTGATACTGCCTCTTGTTCTTTTTTTTTTTTTTGTGGTGAATTTTTCCGCCTTGTCATTTTGTCCAGATAAGAGTATATGAAGGAGCAAGTAAAATACTAAAAGGGTGGCAAGAACCCCAGGAAAATATGCTTTACCAAATCAGAAGAGATCCCAAATCATGAGGGGGGAGAAAGGGGATAAAAAGAGGTTCAGAAAGAAAGAAAGAAAAGGGGGAAAAAAAAAGAATTAAAAAAAGAAAACGAATAAAGTATAAAAAAGAAAAAATATATATATTAGATAAACTAGTTAACAAACGTTAAAAAAGAAAAGAGTAAAAGTTAAAAAAAATTTTAGCAGAAGAAGAGAAAAAAAAATGAAGAACAAAAAAAATTAAATTAACTGCAAGACTGAAAAATCACATGGAGAAAGCCATGAGTTCCGTGCTTTGCTTTCTCCTCCTCTGGAATTCTGCTGCTCTCCTTGGTATTGAAACTGCACTCCTTGGTAGGTGAACTTGGTCTTGGCTGGATTTCTTGTTGATCTTCTGGGGGAGGGACCTGGTATAGTGATTCTCAAGTGTCTTTGCCCCAGGTGGAATTGCACCACCCTTACCAGGGGCCTGGCTGAGTAATCCGCTCGGGTTTGCTTTCAGGAGCTTTTGTTCCCTGAGTGCTTTCCGTAGAGTTCCGGAAGACGGGAGTACAAATGGTGGCCTCCTGGTCTCCAGCCCGGAGGAGCCGAGAGCCCGGGACCCCACTCTTCAGTGCGCCCTCAGAGAACAGCACCCAATAACTCCCATCTGCCTGACATCCGGCCGCGCTCCGAGCTCACTGAGCCTGCGACCGGTTCAAGGCAACCCCAAGCTGTGAGCTCACTGTCAGCTCTGTCTCTATAGCCAGCTTCCCCATTCCAATACCCCCAAGCTCTGTGACACTCAGACACCCCCGATCCTTCTGCCCTGTGGGACCTGAGGCCACGCTGACCCCGTGTGGGCTTCGCCCTGGTTTAGCCTCTGGAGCGATGTCCCTCAGCGGAACAGACTTTTAAAAGTCCTGATTTTGTGCTCCGTTGCTCCGCCACTTGCCGGGAGCCGGGCCCTCCCCCCGGGGTCTATCTTCCCGTTGCTTCGGATTCACTTCTTCGCCAGTCCTACCTTTCAGAAAGTGGTTGTTTTTCTGTTTCTAGAATTGTTGTTCTTCTCTTCGATCTGCCGATGGATTTGCAGGTGTTGGCAATCTTTAGATAGGCTATCTAGCTGATCTCTTGCTAGCCTAAGTAGTCTCAGCCTGCTACTTCTCCGCCATCTTGACTCCTCCCCGGTTCTGTGTTTTAAATCCCAGTTGCATGTCAGAGATAAAACTCCAAATCTTAAAAAGCCCAGCAAGGTGGGGATCTGTTCTCCTCCCCTGGAGGAGAGCCTCACAGTGTTGCTGGGGCTGGTGCTGCTTAATAAAGCATGTTATTTAACTAACTTTATATATTTTTCATGTAATTTTTTCTGTACTTCCCAGGTTTTTTTCTTGTGGTGGATTTCTAGTTTCATAGCATGATAGTCAAGAATGATGGATTATATGATTGCAGCTTTTTTGAATATGTTGAGCCTTGTTTTATGGTCTCATATATTCTATGTACACTTGAAAAGTATGTGTATTCTACTGTCTTAGGGTGGAATATTCTGTATTTCCTGTTAAATCCATCTTGTCCAGTGTGTCATTCAAAGCCACTGTTTCCTTGTTGACTTTGTTTCAATGATCTGTCCCTCCAGCAGGGGCTTAAATCCCATGCTGTTATTGTGTCAGTCATCTCCTTTATGTTTGTTGTTAACTATTTCATTTATTTGGGTGTCCCCATTCGGTGCATAAATATTTACAATTAATCTTGTTGGATTGTTCCCTTAACGATTATATCATGTCCTTCTTTACTTCAAGTTACAGTCTTTATTTTAAAGTGTACCTTGTGTGATAGAGGTTTGCTACCCCAATTTTCTTTTGATGTCCATGTGCATGATAAATGTTTCATCATCCATTTACTTTAAGCCTGCTGGTGCCTTTCAGTCTGAAATGAGTCTCTCATAGGCAGCATATAGATAGATCTGGGTTTTTTATCCACTCTGTCACCCTGTGTGTTTTGATTGGAACATTTAGTCCATGTACATTCAAAGTAATTATTGATAAGAATTTGCTATTTTGTTACTTGTGGTTTTTGCTCTTTCATGGTTTATTGACTTTCTTTAGTGATATAGATTCCCTGCTCTTTCTTCTTTGCATATCTATTAGTGGTTTTTTATTTGTGGTTACCATTAGGTTTGTATATAACATCTGCATATAGCAGTCTATGTTAAGTTGATGGTCACTTAAGTCTGAACCCATTTTTTTTTTTACTCCTCTTCCCCCAGATTTTAGAATGTAAAATATAATAGCCTGTTATCTTTTACTTTGTGAATCCTTTGACTGATTTTTACTGAAATACTTAGTTTTACTTCTTTTCTTTTATACTTTTCATACTCACTTACAGTCTTTTTCTCTCCACTGAAAGAATACACTTTAATATTTCTTGTAGGGCTGGTTTAGTGGTCATGAACGCTTTTAGTTTTTGTTTGTCTCAGAAATTCTTTATCTATCCTATTCTGAATGACAGCCTTGCTGAATAGAGTATTCTTGGCTATAGGCTTTTCCTGTTCAGCCCTTTAAACATATCATGACATTTTCTGCTGAAAGTCTTATGGGGTTTCCCTTTTTTATAACTGCCTTCTTTTTCTGGTTTTGAGTTGTTTTCTCTATCTCTACTTCTTGCCATTTTAATTACTTGTGTTTCGGTGTGGCCTTCCTTGGGTTGAATTTTTTTTTAGAATCACTGCCTCTTGGATCTGGAAGTCTTCAGCTATTATTTCTTCATATTTTCTTCCCCCTTTATAGCTCTTCTTCTAAGATCTTTATGATGTGAATTCTGGTGTCACTCAGTTTCCTAAGACTACTGCCCTGTTGTGGATAGTGTTTGGTCCCCTGCAGGGGTGGAGTGCCTTTCCACAAGGTGTGCAGTAGTCCACTCGCAAAATGTGACCTGATCATATTGCCACCAGAACTAAGGTCCTGCAAAATGCACAGGTCAGGAGATGCACTGTTGGGTGTACCTAACTTTTTTTGTTCATGTAAACCATCTCATGGACCACCTATTCTTATAGGAGTGGGAGAGACAGTGTTTATTCTCTCAGTGCTTTTACATATAGTGTTGTTAAGAGAAATTATTTTCTTTTTTGTGATTATAAAATGGAATAAAATGCAACACTATAGAACAAGCCTTCTCTGGAGTCCGTTTTGGTGAAGTGTGTAAGGTTTGCCATCACCTACTACTCGTGATACTGGTTTTGGTTTTAGCCATTCACAATGATTTCTTGAGGGTTGATTTTACATTCTGGAGTAGTTCAAAGCATCCCATCATGATGGGATCACTCCTTTCTAGAGGCATTTCCATTCAGATCGTCCTGTCTTGTCCTTTTTTATTTTCCTTTTTAAATTCCTAAAACAAAAATTCTTCAACTTACCTTTATCCCTTCATGTATTCAAAATCATCTCTTCGCACTGCAGAGTCTAAGCTAGTAATTTCTGGATAAAACGCCTGGGTGGCGCAGTTGGTTGGACGACTGCCTCCGGCTCAGGGTGTGATCCTGGAGTCCCGGGATCGAGTCACACATCGGGCTCCCAGCTCCATGGGGAGTCTGCTTCGCTCTCTGACGTTCTCCTCGCTCATGCTCTCTCTCACTGTCTCTAATAAATAAAATAGAAAAAAAAAAAATTTAAAAAAAAAAAAAAAAACAAAAAACTTTTAACTGCTCTGATAAAATGCCATAGACCAGAGGTCTTATAAACAGAACTTACTTCTCAAGTTCTGGAAGCTGGAACTCTGAGATCTGGTTGTCGGCATGCTGTGCGGGTTCTTTGTATCTGCAGAGTGCCAGGTTCTCCTTGTGGTCTCACATGGAAGAAAGAGATGGAGCTACTAGCTCTCTGACCTTTTCTACTAAGGTCACCTACAACTAGCATCACCATGAGAATTAGATTTCAACATAATGAATTTTAGAGAACATTCAATCCATAACAAACACCTGGAAACATTCTCAGTAGGAGCTAATTGATCTTTTCCCTCAGTTACTCCCACACCCAAAAGTCTACACAGTGAATCAGTGCTTTAGCAGAGTGCTTACCAAATATGTAAAAGACTTAAGATTTGAAAGTCTGATTAGAATTTGAAAATGTTATTTCTTGTAAAATAACTTTTGCTTTTATTGAAGAGCTAACAAGAATGCATCATTATCAAAAACCTTATTAATAGAAGAAAATATTTCCTTAGTCTTCTATTCTGACCCCCATCACCTCTAACCTAGACTCAAAGTTTAAGCAAGTCTAAAACCTTATTTCAGGAAGAATGGAATTCATTTCTAGGTTTACCTGCAGCAGACTGAGGAAAATACTGGTATGCTAGGCACTGCTGCCTTTGGACTCCCAGACCCCAAAACATACAAATTCAGTGATCTTCTCTTTTTAGGATATTGTTTCCCCCAAGCAGTTAAGTTAGCTCGTGCTTTAAACTTACTCTCACTTGTGACATGCACTGGTTGGGCTGCTTTGGCATCTTCTGATAAGAGGAGTACAACTGACAGGAGCACACCACGTGCCCCTTTCAGAGGATGCTGGTCGACTTTTTCCTCTTGCTAAACAAGTCCTCTTCTGTCTTTGAAGAAAGAAGGTGGTTCTCTCTGCCTGTTGAGCAAGTTCAATTTAAAACCTTGTAGGGAGAATTTCACAGCATGCAAGCAGAAACAGTCTTATTGCCTCTATTTTCAGAATCTCTTCAAATTACAATAATATGCCCAAGAAGTGTACGACAGAAGAAGCTTTTTGAGCTAAAACCAAGCTTTACCTTTTAAGCCCAAAATATAAGTAAATAAATCACTTTGCTCTTAAGAGTTTATTTTCCAATTTTAAATTCCACACTTCAGGAAATGTTACATTCTTGTCAGAACAGAGAAAGATCTATATAAAAGAAGTCTTCTCCATAAATATGTGATTCTTACTGAGTAAAAATTCCCAATTTACCACTTGCGTATCATTTCCCCCAAAATATTTTTAAAATATATCTGATAGTTTACTGTATTAGTAAACATTTAAATGTATTTTCAGGGGCTCCTGAGTGGCTCAGTAATACATCTGACTCTTGATTTCAGGGTCATGAGTTCAAGCCCTGCATTGGCCTTGAGCCTACTTAAAAAATTTTTTTTCAAATATATATTACTAATTTTTATTCATCATTCAGTTTCCATGTCTCATAATCCTCTATGAAGTTTTTCTTCATATTCTTTTTTTTAAAAAGGTTTTATTTATTTATTAGAGAGAGAGAGGGAGAGAGAGCAAGCACAGGCAGACAGAATGGAAGGCAAAGCAAAGGCAGAGGGAGAAGCAGGCTCCCTGCCAAGCAAGGAGCCCAATGTGGGACTCGATCCCAGGACGCTGTGATCATGACCTGAGCCGAAGGCAGCTGCTTAACCAACTGAGTCACCCAGGCGTCCCCATATTCTTGAGGGAAATCAAAATATTTTTATTTTGATTGACATGACTGAGGATTATTATAGTCTAAGTGAAGGTATACTGCTCCATATTGCTTTTCAAGGTGTGACTTATTTTTAGTTAAAAGTTTTAATAGTCATAATGAGAGGTAAGTCTGAAAATTAAAGTTAGAGAAATTTGTATAGAAAATTCAAAAATAGGCAACATTGTAGACAACTACCTTTGGATATTTGGGAGTTAATACATTCATTAATAAATCAACCTATTTTGCACATCATCTGTTCCCAGAGTTCTTGGAGTATTATTAAAAATGTTTACATTTGCATTTATATAATGATGAATCCAGGTACTGGAAAATTAGGTATAATGGACCAGGCTAGGAACTATTACCAAGTAGATATCCAGTTCTTTCTGTCAGTAGAGTCTATAGAACTTTGCTAGAGTGGCAAGGCTCTTGAGAATGAGGGTAAAAGCCAGTATGTAGAGCCCCAGCTAGTACCTAAAAAAGAAATTATTTAAGAGTGAATCCTTTATGTATGGGATAGATGAAACCAAATTTCTGATTAAGTACTTGCCCTTGCTTTTCTGAATAATAAAAAAGGCATATTACAAATATAAAAAGATCATAGCTTAGCAGAAATGTGAAAATAGATACGATTTCTACATTTTAAAGAAAAAAATTTTTTATAAATGGGATATTAGAATTATATCATACATAAACATTTTTAACATTGCTTGACATATTAATCTTTATTAATCTTTTTAACATTATTTTAACATAGTACCCTTTTTTTAATAAATTTTTTTATTTTTTATAAACATATATTTTTATCCCCAGGGGTACAGGTCTGTGAATCACCAGGTTTACACACTTCACAGCACTCACCAAAGCCCATACCCTCCCCAATGTCCATAACCCCACCCCCCTTCTCCCAACCCCCCTCCCCTCCAGCAACCCTCACTTTGTTTTGTGAGATTAAGAGTCACTTATGGTTTGTCTCCCTCCCAATCCCTTCTTGTTTCATTTATTCTTCTCCTACCCACTTAAGCCCCCATGTTGCATCACCACTTCCTCATATCAGGGAGATCATATGACTGGTCTTTCTCCGCTTGACTTATTTCGCTAAGCATGATACGATCTAGTTCCATCCACGTTGTCGCAAATAGCAAGATTTCATTTCTTTTGATGGCTGCATAGTATTCCATTGTGTATATATACCACTTCTTCTTGATCCATTCATCTGTTGATGGACATCTAGGTTCTTTCCATAGTTTGGCTATTGTGGACATTGCTGCTATAAACCTTCGGGTGCACATGCCCCTTCGGATCACTACGTTTGTATCTTTAGGGTAAATACCCAGTAGTGCAATTGCTGGGTCATAGGGCAGTTCTACTTTCACCATTTTGAGGAACCTCCATGCTGTTTTCCAGAGTGGTTGCACCAGCTTGCATTCCCACCAACAGTGTAGGAGGGTTCCCCTTTCTCCGCATCCTCGCCAGCATCTGTCATTTCCTGACTTGTTGATTTTAGCCATTCTGACTGGTGTGAGGTGATATCTCATTGTGGTTTTGATTTGTATTTCCCTGATGCCGAGTGATATGGAGCACTTTTTCATGTGTCTGTTGTCCATCTGGATGTCTTCTTTGCAGAAATGTCTGTTCATGTCCTCTGCCCATTTCTTGATTGGATTATTTGTCCTTTGGGTGTTAAGTTTGCTAAGTTCTTTATAGATTTTGGACACTAGTCCTTTATCTGATATGTCGTTTGCAAATATCTCCTCCCATTCTGTCAGTTGTCTTTTGATTTTGTTCACTGTTTCCTTTGCTGTGCAAAAGCTTTTGATCTTGATAAAATCCCAATAGTTCATTTTTGCCCTTGCTTCCCTTGCATTTGGCGATGTTCCTAGGAAGATGTTGCTGTGGCTGAGGTCGAAGAGGTTGCTGCCTGTGTTCTCCTCAAGGATTTTGATGGATTCCTTTCTCACATTGAGGTCCTTCATCCATTTTGAGTCTATTTTTGTGTGTGGTGTAAGGAAATGGTCCAATTTCATTTTTCTGCACGTGGCTGTCCAATTTTCCCAACACCATTTATTAAAGAGGATGTCTTTTTTCCATTGGACATTCTTTCCTGCTTTGTCGAAGATTAGTTGACCATAGAGTTGAAGGTCTATTTCTGGGCTCTCTATTCTGTTCCATTGATCTATGTGTCTGTTTTTGTGCCAATACCATGCTGTCTTGATGATGACAGCTTTGTAATAGAGCTTGAAGTCCGGAATTGTGATGCCACCAACTTTGGCTTTCTTTTTCAATATTCCTTTGGCTATTCGAGGTCTTTTCTGGTTCCATATAAATTTTAGGATTATTTGTTCCATTTCTTTGAAAAAGATGGATGATACTCTGATAGGAATTGCATTGAATGTGTAGATTGCTTTAGGTAGCATAGACATTTTCACAATATTTATTCTTCCAGTCCAGGAGCATTTCTTTGTGTCTTCCTCAATTTCTTTTATGAGTACTTTATAGTTTTCTGAGTATAGATTCTGTGCCTCTTTGGTTAGGTTTATTCCTAGGTAGCTTATGGTTTTGGGTGCAGTTGTAAATGGGATGGACTCCTTGATTTCTCTTTCTTCTGTCTTGTTGTTGGTGTAGAGAAATGCAACTGATTTCTGTGCATTGATTTTATATCCTGAACATAGTACCCTTTTTAACCACTTACCCAGAGTTAAGTCACTGACATCATCACATCTCTAGCAAGTAGCTAAAACTCTGAAATAAGATGGGACAAATCTTTCTAGCTATCATAGTCATCATACAGCTTGTCTGATAAAACCAATAAAAAAATAACTGACACAATCCCATGAACAAAAAGCCATATTCATTTGAGAGAGAGAGGCAGAGCAAAGCAGGGGGAGAAGGAGAAGCAGCCTCCCTGCCGAGCTGGGAGCTGGACGATGGGGCTTGATCCTAGGACCTGAGCCAAAGGCATTTAACAATCTGAGCCACTGAGGCACCCAACAAGGCTTAGATGGAGGAGGCCTAATAACATAGAATCAGAGATGTAGTCCATCCACATTTTAAAATAACAAGATGACATGTGTTGTGATGTGTACTGGTTGTTATACGCAACTAATGAATCGTTGAACTCCAAATCAAAAACTTATGATGTACTATATTCTGGCTAACTGAGCATAAAGTATTGGTACTGACAAAAAAAAAAAAGTAACAAGATTGGCTATTTCATTTCCTAGCTCAGTGCCAAGGGGAAACCACCACTAAGAGGGTAGTGGCACCAGTAGGGGGACATACAATGATAAAAGGAGAGTCAGAAACCTGACCAAATGCTATTAAGAGAGAAGGAAAACTCGTTTGTCCCTGGGCTAAATGGTCTCAGGTTACCTTAAACAGCCTAGCAAGTCCCAGTTACCCCCAACAACATCACAGAATGATGCTCAAGAGGAATATGCATACTAGTAAGATCTTTTTTCATAATAATATTTTTAAAGGTTAATTAAAAAAAACACATTATTTTGACAACACCCACCTTTTTTCGCATATAAAAAGCTTGTAAATTTATTATATATCATTCCTCTGGGATCTTATTTCAAATGGCCTACATGAGCAAAAATTAAAGTCTAAAATTACCAAGTATCTTAACAATAGAGTGCAATGCAAACTTATAAACCTACTGGTGATAGTACTGAAAACAAGAATTAACTAGTAAACTTGAACATGTGTATTTGTAGCAATACAACTTCACATAGAGAAAAAAATCACTCAAATGTACTAGGATTTATTTTAAAAAAGTTCTAAGGAGCATTATTATAACTGAAAGAAACTGGAGAAAAACAACTGACCGTTACAAATAGTGGTTAATAAATTATGGTACATATACTCAAGTATATAGCTTAAAGCAGGGAAAATAAACCACAGCTATATGTGGAAAACATGTATATATCATAAATAACATTGAATAAAAATTAAGCTTTTAGAAAATTAACTGTAATATGATTCTGTGTGCTTGGTAATATGGTGAATTGGTTTGTGGCAAAATATATAGTTGAAACATACTCTGTGAAGAGAGACCTAATTTCACTATATAGAGAGTTTGCTCAAAATATCATCTCCAATGTGGGTTGCAGGTTATTTGTTTTTATTTGAAAATGTTTTGTTTCACACCACCACTTTTAGTGATGAGAATTACTTTTGTTCTACTCATAGTTGATAATTAAATATTGGCTTGTATATTTTATATAGTTGATATTTATATAGCTAATAAATATATAAATTAATGTAATTTGGATGTGCTCACCAGTTTCATAGAGTAGTAGGAAGTTAAGCAAATGTTCTTAGCAATTACTTTACATATAGTAAGCTCAATTTTTACAAGCTATAACTTATGTTCTAATATTATACAGTTCCTAATGCTAATCAGACTCATAGACCTGAGGTGCATGGACTAGTAAGTAGCATTAGATATAAAAAGGGTTATTGGAGAATAAGGCAAGTTTTATCTATATTTATTTTTAAAAATTAAACCGTGTATCTAATATAAAAGATTTTACAAACAGTAGTGCTGTCTCTTGATCCATAGATCAGATTGTTCAATGCCAAATGTAGCTCCTGAGCTGGTTTAAGAAAAAAGGAGGTTTATTATTATGCAGAAGGGCAGTTTTCATTGCCATTCATTTTTTTTATTATGTTAGTCACCATATAGTACATCATTAGTTTTTGATGTAGTGTTCCATATTTCATTGTTTGTGTATAACACCCAGTGCTTCATGCAATCCATGCCCTCCTTAACTCCCATCACTAGGCTTACCCATCCCCTCACTCCCTCTCCCTTCTAAAATCCTCAGTTTGTTTCCCAGATTCCAGGCTCTCATGGTTCATCTCCCACTCCAGATCCCCCCCCTTCAATTTTCCCTTCCTTCTCCTAATGTCCTCTATGCTATTCATTACCATTTCTGTCATCTAGTTTCATTAATTTATGGATCATATTACAAACTGAATTTACCCTCACATTATTAGAATCATACGTATATTGTGCAATATGTAATATTGACACTAGTGAATAAAACCTTGAGAGAAATGGTGACTCATTTAGCCCTACAACAGTCTGTCTTGTTTCTCTGTGAGATTGAAAGTTAAAAAATTTAAAAATATCAAGAAGTCTGTGTAAAATTACAAAGTTACAAAAAAAATTCTTTGGTAGTCAGTGATTAATGAAGAACCTTGTTCTTCATTACAGCGCTGAGCTCATGACAATATGAAGTCGTCATGATTAGTGAAATTTTAAAAATCACCAGTGATGTAAGACGGAACTTGACAATTCATGACACTTGGGATTGCTAAAATTACATCGCCACAAGAGATACACTTTAGGGTTCTTTCAGTAAACCTGATAATAAATGTTTAGCAAACTATTTACAAGTTTCTTAGTAGGGAAAGGTAAAATGCCGGATACCATTGGAGAAATATTCATTTTTCTAATTGAGTAAAAGTTCCTTAAAAATATATTAAACACTTGGTTACCTAACTAGTTGTTAGAAAATGAAATATTTCTGAAATGTAAAGAAATAAATGTATTAACAAATGTATAAAACAGTGTATTTTTTCAACCAACATATAGCAAAACTCCCAAACTGAGTAGCATGTTTTAATGTAGATAGACTTTTTTGCCTCGTAAATTAAGGATGCTAAAATACCAGAAAAAATATTGCCAGTAACCATTTCATTTCAAAATCTATTTTTAGGTACAAATTTGTTAATGTACTCATCAGTGTTGGAACTGTCTTATCTGGGCTATAATGGTTTTTTTAAATATAAATTTCCAGCTGTAACTATAGACCTGAAATGCATTCCTTACATCATTCAGAGAAACATTTCAGAAGCAAATACATGGAAGCACAAAGTGAACAAAATACTGCAGGATATGGCTAGTTTTACAAAAATAAGGCTTTGATAGTAAAATCTTTACAACACTCTGTAATGATTTGGGGAATAGCTTAGAAACCTTTGTTATCTTAAAAGAATTGGCAGAATTAAAGATAAGTTCAACATTTTCTTTTCCTGAAACCAGGTATTCTAAATGAGCTGACATTTTCTGTGATGTTGTAGTTGTCAGTAATGTGCTGCCTAGTAGATTTTCCCTTTAAATTTAGAACAGTTTAGTCAAGGAGAGAAAGACAATTATCATACGGTTTCATTTATCTGTGGAATATAAGCAATAGCACAGAGGACCATAGGGGAAGGGAGGGAAAACTGAAGGGGGAAAAATCAGAGAGGGAGACAAACCACTGGAGACTCTGGACTCCAGGAAACAAACTGAGGGCTTTAGAGGGGATATGGGTCAGGGGATGGGGTGAGGAGGGCACATATGGTGTTGAGCAATGGGTGTTAAACACAACTAATGAATCAGTGAACACTCCATCAAAAACTACTGAACATAATAGAAATTTTAAAAAGAAAAATAAATTTAGAACAATTTATCCCTATTTAGTAGAACTTTTGGATAGGAAATTTATGTAGTTCAAAATGCAAATGTATAAAGTATTATAGAGTAAATACTTTCTCTTATACTTCAACTAAACATTTTCTTACATAGTCTTCCAGACATTGATTATGTAAAAAATAATAAGCACTTTCATCTCCCCGTTTTATACAAAATATAGTATAGTCTTAGAGCTCCTTCCATATTAATATGTATACTACAACTTTATATGGCTTCACCATGACTAATTTATAATCCCCTACCAGAGAATATTTGTGGTAGGCTTTGTCAGTGTTCACCAATATCCATTTCCTATCCTTTGATACCACATTTCTCTAATCCTATGAAGAAGCGCTTGACCCCATGTCTCATTTTGGCCAATGAAATATGAGTGACAGAGATGTGCCCATTATGGAGACACTTTGAGAGTGAATGCTTTGCCATATTCTCTCCTCCCCTCTCTTCCTTAATCAGAAAATGAAATCAGCATAATTACAGAGGTTTTCTCCTTTTTTCAACCTGGAGTCTAGAAGGAGCACAATAACTAGGGCCCCCATGGAACACCTGATGTGAATGATAAATACACTTACCCATGAAGAAAATATTTTCATTTGTTAGCATTTCCTTGATAATCATGACTGATATGGTACCAGAACTTGTGCACTACCATAAAATAGAATCTATGGGTCATTGGTGTCTTGGGTAGAAAGTGAGTAGAAAGAAAGGTGCTAAATCTGGAAGGATAGAGGTCTACGTTTATGCTTTGGAGAAACTGATAAAACTGTCACCTTCAATACCTTGGGAAAATCAGGAATGTCTTATTTAATGGTTTGGTGAAAGTGTTGGAAAACACAATACTAGTGTTGATAAAACTTGAAAAGAAATTACACGAAGAGATAAGCCCATAGTAGAAATTGCCAGTTTGAAAGGAGAAATGAAAAGTGTGAGAGGCAGTCCTGAAAGTTAGAACTTGAGGTTTGCAAAGGAGATTGTCTCTTAACTTTTCCTGTTAGAAATTAAAAGACAGAGTCTTTAAAATCAGTCTTGTTGAGAAGATTGTGTAAAACAGATGAGCCATATAACAATTGCTAAAATACCTGAATAGGTTAAGTGGCAGGCAGTACATTCTATTCATTGCACAGATGATTCACAGATGATTTCTGTGAAAAAAGATGAAGAGTATGACTTTCTTCAAGTCCCAGCAGTTGAAAGTATCTGCAATTAAATATATGTAGAGAGAGGCATGTATTGAGAGAAATTGTGAGTGTGGTTGTTTGTATATAATATTGACTGAAATTAAATGAGGGGCCCATAAATTATTTGGAAGAGTTACACTATCAAGAGCAACACTAGGGGGCGCCTGGGTGGCTCAGTGGGTTAAGCCGCTGCCTTCGGTCTGGTCATGATCCCAGGGTCCTGGAATCGAGCCCCGCATCGGGCTCTCTGCTCAGCTGGGAGCCTGCTTCCTTCTCTCTCTCTCTGCCTGCCTCTCTGCCTGCTTGTGATCTCTCTCTGCCAAATAAATAAATAAAATCTTAAAAAAAAAAAAAAAAAAGAGCAACACTAGGCTGGACTAAAATAGACTACTGTGCTTCCAGCTCTGTGGGCAGCAAATGGGCTGAGAAAGATTTTCCACCATTTAGAAAGTAATATTGTCCCATATTTTCTTCAGTTGTAGTATAGGAAGATAATGGATAAAAAATTAGTTTGAGGAGCACCTGGGTGGCTCAGTGGGTTAAGCCTCTGCCTTCGGTTTGGGTCATGATCTCAGGGTCCTGGGATGGGCTCTCTGTTCAGCAGGGAGCCTGCTCCCCCCCACCCCCCGCCTGCTACCCTGCCTACTTGTGATCTCTCTCTCTCTCTCTCTGTTAAATAAATAAATAAAATCTCTGAAAAAAAAAATTAGTTTGAAGCAAATGGATTCTAGGATCATGAACAACAGTGGACTGGATTACCGTTAGGAGGAAAAATCAGAGACCTACCAAAAATTATCATCCCCCCCCAACCGGGAAAGAAGCCCATTTCTGTTTATGGTTAATAGGAGCTTGCATTGCTAAATATGATCAATGAGTATATGTTTTCCCATCTGAATGGAAGTGTTCATAGCAGGTATGCTTTCCTCATTTGACTGCTCTGAATCTGAGTGATCTGGCAGAGAGTGTCTGCAGGTGATGAATTCCTGAAGAGAGGAAATGGGTGGAAGCGTTGCTTAATTTTTCTTGGGAGAAGGTGAGTATGTAAGCAAGAGAGGGAGGAAGCCTAAAACTTGCTGATCTGAAAGGAAGCCTGTGGTAAATCCTATTACAGATCATCAATGTTTAATTCTCTGGGAGAGAATTATGTTGAGATTTTTTCTATCATTAGGAGAGTAAATTAAGGAATTAATTTGCTTCTCTTTCTTAATATCCAACCCATAATTTCAATCACATTTTCTTTTTTGCTCAGGAACAGGAAATGTTTATAGTTGTTGTGTAGTATTTATTCCTGTGAACTTGCATTGAAATTATTTGTGAATGTGTCTCTTCCCCTTCACCAAGGATAGAATGAGATTCTGGACAGTGGTTATAGCTTCTTATTCCTCTCGGTCTATCCAGTATGTGTGCACAAATTAAATACTTGTGGAACTTAATTTTAATAATCCAGATTCCTATTCATCAGTGTTTAATTTTTAAAAGAAACTTATGTGTTTCTCAGGAATTAAGAGAACATTTTATAAACAAATATAAAAATCAAGGTGTGAAAGGGTGAAGAAAATGTAATACATGTTAAGTGAAACTCACCTAAATGAATCTTTTTGAATAGTATTAGTTACCTATTGTAAATGGATTTTGCTTATACATTGCTATAAACCATATGACCTGAGCTATATAGACTTGACTAAGAGGATGCAATAAGTATTTTAAAATTCTAGGTAGATGTACCTCAGTATATGAGTGATCTATACAAACTGTATACTTTCTGTGGTAATGAAAGAGAGAAAAGAACCTACTGGAATATACAGGAATGAATACGAATTTGCTTTTAAAGGGCTTAGCCCAGAAAAACTGTTAAGGCAGCTAGCTTCTTGGTGACTGACTATTACTTCACAAGTCAGAGGACTTTTGTAGATGCCAGAATTAGAGTTTGGAACAAACTTCTGCCTTTCTCCAGGACTTCTCAGCCTCTACACACAGACTCCCTTCCTTAATTAAGGAGTATATATAAAGAGCTCCAGCTCTTCCAGCCTGTGAGTATAGAGCATATCTTACTGCCAGAGATATGTTGTCCCGTATTTCTAAAATGACATCCACTTTGCCCCTGACATTCAAACCTTTACAGCCTCTGCCTGGCACTGTAGTTGTCTGCCGTGCCTGAAGCCTCACATAGAACTCCAGCCTTATGGCGTGCAGCTCTGACATTTTAACAACCATCTAGGGACCTGGTTTCCAAGGTGATGAATCATTTCTTAACACTTTCTAATACTAATGAAGACCTTATAGTGGTAAGCTTTTCACCCAAGACCTGTTTGTCTCTGTCACCTCCTTTCTAGGCTCTCTTGCCTATGAAATACATTCTGCTTTGGACCTCAACTCCCAACTTGAACAATTCCAAAAAAGACACCGTCTCTTTGTCACTAAGCTTTGTTTAGCGTGATTCTCCCTTCCCATCCCTTTTCTTAAAGAGCTAATCTTACGAATGTATCTGTTTCTGCAGCTTTCCCTTTTATATTATCTGCCTGTCTCACCCCTAGTTGAGAGGATCTCAGTCTAAGTTTCTGATCCAATTTTGGTCTTAGTTTCTACAGAATATTGTGGGTTTTATTTGCCACCATTCTCCTGTCTACAAGTTGACATAATTAGTCTCTGGATTCCTCTTAGACCAGTGACCCAGTGTTTCCGTTTGTGTATAATTATATTACCTTTTGCCTCTGTATAGCAGAGAGAGACATGTTTATGAGTTTCCATTCCTATTTCTGTAGCAGACGTGAGCTTATCTATTATTCTCTGACATGGTTCATGTCTTATTAATTTGTAGCTACTTTCTTTTCTTCTCATTCCTTCTCCACACAGGCAGGGACAAGGTAGCAAGGTAGCTGGCATAAAGAAAGTATCACGATGATGAGGAGAGCAGACTATGTTTTATCATTGAATCCCCATTCAGAAACTAGCTTTGCTCCCTTAAGTATATGATCTGCCCTCTCAATCTCAGCTTCCTTATCTGTAAAATGGAAATAATACTATCTTTTGCTGTGGGAATTTTAAAGCAAAGTGAAGAACCTTTTAGAATATTTGGCATATATGAAAGGATTAGTGTTTGTTAAATAAGTAGCTGAGCTCAAGTAAGAAATAATTAGGTGGAAAATTGTTTCAAATGAAGTCTTTGTCTAGGGAATATAAACAGAGTAAGATCATTTGTGCCCATAAAATCCAGGAAGATGTCACGTACATGAGGTTGAGAGGTGGTATCAGAAAAACATTATTTGTTTTTGTTAGGAAGATATTAGAAGCACAACTAAAAATACCTATAGGAGAAAGGTTACGTAGTATAAAACATAGGAAAGTTGGTCATTAAACATAGGAATGATGTCAGCATCAAAGTGGTTTAAGACATGGTGCCTTTTAATCCCCCATTTTTAACAAAGAATTGGACATTTATTCATGAGCAGAAGTACTTCTGTGGGAGTTGTAGGAGCCAGCAGCATATGCTGAGGGACTTGAGAGGCGTCTTGCTCACCTGCACAGCCAGTGACAGACAGATCAGTATGAACTGTGGAACCAGCAGAGCAGCCCACTTGCTCCAAACCCCTCTTGTTGGGGGAAAAGACCTGAGAGTCAACGTGGGCCGATAACCACAGACAAGAAAGAAATTCCAGCTTTTCTGAAAGGAGATTTCAGCACACCATTGGTGTGGATGCGTGCACACACACACACACATTACAAATTTAGATGCAAAAGAGGTGATACACAGAACTTCACTAGGGCTACCCCCTACCCCAACCACTTGCAAAGGCAATATTATATAATTCTGAAGTGTCAAGTGGTAGCAGGGGGAAAAGGAGAGCAGGAGTGAATTTCTGGCTACCTCAGTGACGTGGGACACAGCTGGAAAAAAGAAAGTACTGAGTTGGGACCTCCAGGTCAGGCTGAAGGGAAAGGTCAGGAAAAATGCAGATAAGAATAACAAAGACATTTTCTGCAGAACAGACTCTGCAGGAAGACTACACCTAGCCTTTGAGAGTACCCTACATGGTGATAGCCCTACTCTATCTGCAGGCACCTCCTAACACCCATACCTCTGAAATTCCGTAGCTACCTTTTCTATGCTCCTGAGTGTATGGGTGTTTAGAAGCTGCAGTAGACAGAAAATACCCTAAGGAAACAGGCCAGGCTCTGTATGCAAGGGAGAAGCCAAAAGTTTGGCCCAAAATGCCACCTCTGGAAAACAAAAGGTTTATAGTAGCTTCTATGTAGTTGTGAACTGTAGAACTAGAGTTCTCATCAAAGTTGAAGAGTTTTTCCTAAAAAATTAAAACTAATGAAAGCCTAAGAATGCCCCAAGAAGGAACAATAAAAGTCTTATAGGCGTATTCATACAAAAGCAGAGAAAACCCCCAAATAACACCACCACCAAAGACAGAATACCCCATCTGAAGGCAATGAACAAAGAGTTGGCTTCTACTTCAAATGCAAAAGCAATGACACAAGTCTACAAGGAACACAGAAAAGAAACAAACAGGAAAATATGTTATCAGCTGGGGCGCCTGGGTGGCTCAGTTGGTTGAGCAACTGCCTTCGGCTCAGGTCATGATCCCGGAATTCCAGGATGGAGTCCCGCATTGGGCTCCCAGCTCCTTGGGGAGTCTGCTTCTCCTTCTGACCTTCTCCTCTCACTCATTCTCTCTCAAATAAATAAATAAAATCTTTAAAAAAATATGTTATCAGCAAAAGATAGTAATAATTCTCCAATAACCAAGTTCAAAGGCATGGCATGTTACAATCTAGTTAAGAACTCAGAATAACTGTTTTGAAGATACTCAACAAGCTACAGAAAATAAAGGAAATTGAATGGAATCATAAAAAAAATCTTTAAAATGAAATATTTACCAAAGAGATAGAAATCGTAAAAAAGAAGCAACACACCAGTGAAGAGAAGATGGCAGAGTAGGAAGATCTGAAGCTCAACTTATCTCATGGATGCACCAACATAACAGCTACATCTATGCAACTAATTCAGAAAATGACCTGACAACTGGCAGAAGCGGTCTCCCACACCTAATCAGAGAGACAAGGCCACCATCAAAAAGGGTAGGAGGGGTAGAGACACAGATGGAAACAAAATCCCCAACATGACTAACCACAAATGGGAGAGAGATCACAAGAATGGAGAGATATCACACTCCAGGCACTAGGAACTTGCATTGGGAAGAGAAGTTTCCATAATATCTGACTATGAAAACTAATGGTGCTTAATGCCAGGATAGGCAGGGGACAATAGAAAACTGAAATACCACACTTTAAGAGCCAGCAAATAAAATAACTTGGCCCAACACCCAGCAGAAGAAGTGGTTTGAAAACTTCCTGGAGTATACCTGAAAGACAGTTATTGACTAATCCTAAAAGGTTTGCCAGAGGAGCAGGTATATGAAGGAGATTTCTCTAGGCACAAAAGGATTAATGGGTGCCATTTCTCTTCACTACCCCCAGACTAGATGGAGTTGGCTCTCATAAACACCTGAGTAACACTGTCTACTTGTTTTTGCACCATGCGCCCTGCCCCATGATTCCCCTTTGGACCCACACCATGCAACTCCACCTTCCTTAGCAGGTACCCCTCCAAAGTCACTTATGTTCTGCCACATCTGCAGGCAGCCTGAACTAGGAATGGTGTCATGCCAAAGTGACTGCTGCTCTGGGGAAGGGGAGAAGTAAGACTATATGTGAGCATGCCAACAGTTCTTGCAACTGAGCCCTTGGGTATGCCTGCAGGTGTAGCAGAGTGGTTAAATGTGGACAGCTTTCCCATCAACAAGCTTATAGTGGTCAAACACAGACCTCTCAAAAGCATGGGGAACAAACCTTGTCCAGTGTGCCCACAGCAGGCAATGTGGGTCACTGCAGCCAATTGGACTGAAGGCAATTGTGGCTCAGCTACAATAGGAGAGTGCATGCAGTCCACACAAGGGACACTCCTGGAGTGTCTGGTTTTGGTGACCATTTGGCACCAAAGGCTTTCTTCTGTACAACACCATGACTATAAAAACCAGAAGATGTAGCTGACCTGTGTGGTACAAAGAAACAAACAGGTCATAATACAAAATGAAGAGACAGAGGAGTATGTTTGAAATAAAAGAACAAGACCCTATCACAGTAAAAAAGCTAAGTGAATCAGAAACAAGCAATATGCTTCATGAAGAATTAAAAATGATGTTCATAAATATGCTGGACTACAGAGGAGAGGATGAACTCCATGAGCACTTCAACAAAGAAAAAGAATATAACTTGTCAGAACTAAAGAACTCAATGACACAAAAAAGAAAGGAATCCAAGCATAGCATTTAGCCATCAAACCACAAAGAAAGAACAAGAGAAAAAACAGAGGGACTACAAAAACAACCAAAAAACAATTAACACAATGACAATTGACACACACCTGTCAGTATGCTGCCCATCTATATGCTGCCTAACAGAAACTGACTTCAAACCTAATGACACAAATAGACTGAAAAAAAGTAGTAGAAAAAGATATTCCATGCATATGGAAGTGGAGAGAAAAAAAAGCTGGGTGTTGTAATACTATGACAAAATAGACTTTTTTTTTTTTTTCCAAAATAGACTTTCAAAGAGTGCAGTAAGAGATTATAATGATCAAAGGATCAAATCAACAGGAGAACATAACGAGTGTAACTATCTACATACCCAACATAGGAGCATCCTATATACATAAAGGAAATGTTAACAGAAAAAGGGAGAAATTGACAGTAATAAAAGTAGTGCAGGACTTTAATACCCTACTTACATCAATGAATAGGTCATTCAGGCAAAGTATCAACAAGGAAACAATGACTTTGTACAATACATAAGAGCACATGGACCTAATATATATGGAACACTCCATCAAAAAAGAGTAGAATATATATATATATATTTATTTATTTATTTCAAGTACCCATGAAATATTCTCCAGGATAGATAACATGTAGGCCACAAAACAAGTATCCATAAATTTAAGAACATTGCATTGAAACAAGCATCATTTCCAACCATAATGGTATGAAATTAGAAATCAGTTACCAAAAAAACAAACAAGCAAGCAAGCAAGCAAGCAAGCAAACAAACAAAAATAACTGGAAAAATACAAACACATGGAGGCTAAGCAATATGCTATTGAAAAGCCAATGGGTCAATAAAGAAATTCAGGAGGAAATGGAAAAAATAAAAAACATGGAAACAAATGAAAATAAAAACACAATGGTCCAAAATCTTTGGGAAACAGCAAAAGCAGTTCTAAGAAGGAAGTATGTAGTACTACTTCAATAAAACGAAAAATCTCAAATAAATAACTTAACCATACACCTAAATAAGGTAGAAAAAGAGCAAACCCAAAGCTTACAGGAGGAAGGAAATAATAACAAACAAAAACACAAACAAAACACAAAAACATGGAAAAGATAAATGAAACCAGAGCTGATTCTTTGAAAAGATTAAAAAAAAAAAATCAGTAAACCTTTCTTCAGTCTGGCTAGACTCAGTGGGGAGAAAAAAGAAGACCCACACCCATAAAACCACAACTGAAAGAGAAGAAATGACAACTTGTGACATCATAGAAATAGAAAGAATTATAAGATAATGTTATAAAAAATTATATGCCAACAAATTGGGTGACCTAGAAGAAATGGATAAATTCCTACAAAGTTCTTCAAAACTAAATCAGGAAGAAATAGAAAACAGATGGATTAGTAAAAAGACTGCTTACTAATAATGAAATTGAATCAGTAATAAAAACCTCCCAACAAACAAAATCCCAAGACCAGATAACTTGACAGATAAGGTATACCAAACATTTAAATCCCTCTCTAAAAAAAAAAGAAAAAGAGAAGAAGGATAGCTTCCAAATTCATTGTATGAGGGCAACATTACTCTGATACCAAAACC
Organism: Neogale vison; assembly: GCF_020171115.1. Classification (NCBI taxonomy): domain Eukaryota; kingdom Metazoa; phylum Chordata; class Mammalia; order Carnivora; family Mustelidae; genus Neogale; species Neogale vison. The sequence goes on along the minus strand of NC_058094.1, from coordinate 157,325,981 downwards.
AAATAAAGACACTACACAAATAGTGAGCTACAGTGAACTACAATAATTCTGATGAACATAGATGCAAAAATCTCCCCCAAATATTAGCAAACCACATAGAATACATTTAAAAAGATCATTCACCATAATCAAGTGGGATTTATTTCAGGGATGCAAATGTAGTTTAACATTTGTACACCAATCAGTGTGATACAACACATTAATAAAAGATTAAAAAAAACTCAGTAGATGAAGAAAAAGCATTTGACAAAATTCAACATCTGCTTATGAAAACTCTCAAGTAACTGGTGTTACATGGAACGTATCTCCACATAATCAAGGCTAGATATAAAAATACCACAGCTGAGCACCATGCTAAATGGAAAAAACCTGAAAGATTTTCCTCTATGCTTAGGAAAGACAAGGATGTCCACTCTTAGTACTCTTAGTCAACATAGTACTGGAAGTCCTAGCTTCAGCAATCAGACAAGAATAAGAAATTAAAGAGATCTGGGACGCCTGGGTGGCTCAGTTGGTTGGACGACTGCCTTCGGCTCAGGTCGTGATCCTGGAGTCCCGGGATCGAGTCCCGCATCAGGCTCCCAGCTCCATGGGGAGTCTGCTTCTCCCTCTGACCTTCTCCTCGCCCATGCTCTTTCTCACTGTCTCTCTCTCGAATAAATAAATAAAATCTTAAAAAAAAAAAAAATTAAAGAGATCCAAGGAAGAAGTTTACCTGTTACTACCAGTATGATATGATGCTAAATCCTAAAGACTTCACCAAAAAACTATTAGAAGTTATAAATGGATTCAGTAAACTTGCAGGATACAATGTTAATACAAAAAAATCTGAATTTCTACATAGTAATAACAAAGTAACTGGAAGAGGAATTAAGAAAACAATTTCATTTATAATTGCAACAACAACAACACACCAAGGGATTATTTAACCAAGGAGGCAAGAGACCTATTCTCTGAAAACTCTAAGACACTGTGGAAAAAAAATTGAAGACAACAATATGGAAAGATAAATGATGTTCATGGATTGCAAGAATTAGTACTGTTTAAATGTCCATTTTATCCAAAGCAATCGACAGTTTCAATGAAATTCCTATCAAAATACCAACAACATGTTTCACAAAACTAGGACAAATAATACTAAAATTTGTATGCAACTGCAAAGACCCCCAAGTACCCAAGGTAATCTTGATAGAAAATAACAAAACTGAAGATACACAAACCTAGATTTCAGAATATATAGTACAAGGTTATAATAATCAAAATAGTGTATTACTGCCATAAAAATAGATCCAAAGGTGAATGAAACATGTTGGAGAGTCCAGAAATAGAACCATACCTATATGGTTAATGAATCTATGACAAAGGAGATGAGAATATGTAATGGGGAAAAGTTTTTCACTTCAATAAATACTTCTGGGAAAACTGGACAGCAAGATGCAAAATAATAAAATTGGTTCAATTTCTTATACTATATACAAACATAAACTAGAATTGGATTAAAGACCCAAATGTGAGATCTGAAACCATAAAGCTCTTGGAAGAAAACATAGGTAATAATCTTTGACATTAGTCATAGCAACATATTTATGAATTTGTCTCTTTAGACAAAAGCAACAATAAACATGTGAAACTTCATCAAACTAAAAAGCTTTTGTAAAGCAAAGGAAACCAATGAAACTAAAAGGCAACCTAGTGAATGAGAGAAAATATTGCAAATGAAGTTTCTGATAAGTTAATATTGAAATATAGAAACAATGTACACAACTCAACACCAAAAAAATCCTATTAAAAATGGGCAGAAGACCTGAATAGATATTTTTCCAAAGAAGTCATAGACATGGCCAATAGACACATGAAAAGATGCTCAAGAACGCTAACCTTCAGTGAAATGCAAATCAAAACCACAGAGATATCACCTCACATCAATCAGAATGGCTAGTGTCAAAAAGACAAGAAGTAAATGCTCACAAGGATGTGGAGGAAAAGGAACCTTCATGTACTATCAGTGGAAATCAATATGGAAGTTCCTCAAAAACTTAGAAATACCATATAATCCAATAACTTCATTACTGGTTATTTACCCAAAGAAAATGAGAACACTAATTCAAAAACTATTTCCCCCACTGAGAATGATAAGAGCTGTGGGTTTTCCATAGACGACATTTATAATGTTGAGGTGTGCTTCCTAGAGACCCACTTTATGGAGTATTTTTGTCATAAGTAGATGTTGTACTTTGTCAAATGCTTTTCCTGCATCTATGTAGAGGATCACAGGGGTCTTATCCTTTCTTTTATTAATGTGGTATATCATGTTAATTTGTGAATATTGAACATCAAAATAAAAAGCTGCACAGATAAGGAAACACTCAACAAGCTAAAAAACAACTTATGGAATTGGAGAAGATATTTGGAAATGACATATTTCATAAGGGTTATATACAGATTATTTAAAGAATTTATAAAAGTCAACAACCAAAAAATGAATAATCCAATTAAAATAGGCAGAAAACATGAATAGACATTTTTTCAAATAAGACATATGAATGGCTAACAGACACATAAAAAGATGCTCGCTCTCACTCATCATCAGGGAAATGCAAACTACAATGAGATCCCACCTCACACTAGCCAGAATGGCTAAAATTAACAACACAAGAAATGACAGGTGACAGGTGTTAACAAGGATGTAGAGAAATGGGAGCACTCTTGCACTGTTGGGAGAATGCAAACTGTTGTATCACTGTGGAAAAGAATATGGAGGTTCCTCAATAAGTTAAAGAGAACCACCCTATAATCCAGCAATTTCTGGTAGGTATTTACCCCCCAAAATACAAAAACAGTAATTCAAAGGGATACATCAACCTCAGTGTTTATAGCAGCATTATCTACAGTAGTCAAATTATGGAAACAGCCCAAGTGTCCATTGAGCAATGAACAGATAAGGAAGATGTGGGGTGTGTGTGTGTGTGTTGGAATATTACTCAGCCATAAAAAAGAATAAAATCTTGCCTTTGCAACACTATGGATGGAGCTAGAGAATATCATTCTATGTGAAATAAGTCAGTCAGAGGAAGACAAATACTGTATGATGTCACTCATGTGGAATTTAAGAAAAAAATTAACAAAGGGGGGAAAAAGAAAGAGAGAGATAAACCAAGAAACAGACTCCTAACTACAGAGAACAGACTGGTAGTTACCAGAGGGGAGGTGGGTGCAGGGATGGGTTAAATAAGTGATAGGGATTCAGGAGTTCACTTGTGATGAGCATTGGTTGTTCTAGGTAAGTGTTAAATCACTGTATTAGTATACCTGAAACCAATATTATATTGTGTGTTAAGTAACTGAAATTTTTAAATTTTAATATTTTTCACTAACTGGAATTTAAATAACTTACAAAACAATATATAATACACAACAAAAGAAAAAATATCCCCATTAAAAAAAAAAAAGATGTGCACTCCTGCATTTACTGCAGCATTATTTACAATAGCCAAGATACAGTAACAACCCAAGTGTCCATTGATAGATGTACAAAGAATATGTGATACACATAAAAACAATTGATTTTTTCAGCTTTAATGCAAACTGTATTAATAATATTAAATTTAAGAAGACCTATTCATTCCAATTAAAATGAAGTTTTTCCGACTAGAAAAAAGCAAGTCCCAATTATGTATTTACATGTGAAGTAAATTTGAATTGAAACACACAGCATGAAAGTAATAATATGAAAAATAATACATCATGTAAAATTAAGCATAAGAAAGCTTGATTTAGTACAGTAATGCCAACAAAGTTGACTTCAAGAAACAGTGTAACCGGAGATCTATATACAGACATTTTATTTCAAAGTACATAAAACAAGATCCTATTTTTTTAAATAATTTTTCACTTCTCTGCTAAAATTCCTAATTTTTTCAACTATTAAAACAATTGATTTTTACTCAGTAATTAGAAGGATGAGATTTTGCCATTTGTAGTATCATGGATGGACCTAGAAAGTATTTTGCTAAGTGAGAAAAATCAAAGATAAAAAGCATATGATTCCACTTATATATGGAATCTAAAAATCAACCAACTAAACAACCAACTGACTCGAATACAGAGAACTGATAGTTGCCCGAGGGGAGGCAGAGTAGGGATGGGCGAAATAGTTAAATTAAGTGGTACAAACTTCTAGTTATAAAATAAATAAGTCATGGAGTTGAAAAATATATTGTAAAAAACAATACAGCCAATAGTATTATAATAATGTATGGTAACAGATGGTGATATTTATCATGGTGAGCAATGAGTATATAATTGTCCAATCAATATTCTGTTCACCTGAAATTAATAAAACACTGTTTCAATTATACTTCAGTTAAAAATATTGATGAATCCTGGAGCTTGAGATCTAAATAAACACAATAAAAAATTTAAAGAGGTGTTCATTTAAAGAGCAAATGGAAGAAATAAGTTAAAAGATAGCAATATTGAAATAAGCCAGTTAGAGGAGGAAAAAAAAATGAGGAAGAGTAAAGAAAGTCTATGTGAACTAGGAGATCCATCAAAAGAACAAATATAAAAATGATCAAGATTCCAGAAGAAGAGAGGGAGAGGCATAACATTTGTAAAGTAAAAAAAAAAAAAAATCAGAGAAAGCCCCATATAAGAAGAGAGAATTGGACATACAAGTTCTAAATGCTACTAGAACACCCTATTATCTCAATACAAAATAGTTCTTCTTCAAGACACATTATAAAGAAACTGCCAAAAATCAAATATAGAGAATTCTAAAAGCATCCAGGAAGGAGTGTCACCTGCAAAGGAAACCCTATTAGGCTATCAGAAGATTTCTCAGGAGAAACCCTTCATCCCCGTAGAGAGTGCAGTATCATGTTCAGTGTATTGAAAGAAAAAAGAATTGTATCCAAGAATATCTACCCAGCAAGTTAGCTTCCAGATTTGAAAGAGAAATAAGAATTTTCCTAGACAAACAAAAGCTGAGGGAGTTTATCACCACTATACCTACTTTGCAAGAAATACTGAAAGGATTTCTTCAAGCTCAAATAAAAGATGCTAATCAGGGCCATAAAAGCAGGAGAGGATAAATTTACCACTATACAGCACACTGGTAAAAGTAAATACATTTGGACTAGGAAGCTAATTTTGTAATAGCATGGTGTGTTATCAACTGAACTACAGTATAAAGGTGAAAGAAAAAGAGTATTACACATAATAATAGCTACTATAATTTGTTAATGGACAAATAATAGAATAATGAAACAGTTATTTAATCAGATTAGAAGTGTGAAAGGTGGGAAGAAAGGGGTGAAACTTTTGTACATAATGCAAGTTAAGCTGCTATCAGGTTAAAATAGGCTATTTTATCCAAGATATATATTATGTAAGCTTCATGGTAATCATACAACAAGAACCTAGAGTAGCAGAATAAAATACAAAGGTGAAACAGAGCCCAATGCCACAGAAAAACACCAGCTTACAAAGATATGCAGAAACGTGGCGGGGGGAAGCAACGGCAAAATTAATTTTAAAAACTAATAAGAATAAGATAGCATTAGTAAGAACTTACCAATGGTAACAGCAGATATAATGGTTACTGAGTGGCTGGATGGATAACAAAACAAGACTCAAATATATGTAGTATACAAGAAACACACTAAAGCTTCAAGGATATACAGAGGGTCAAAGTGAAGGGATGGAAAAAGATTTTTACACAAATAGAAAAATAAAGTAGGGATAGGTATAAGGATATCAGATAAAGAGACTAAGCTGAAAGTAATGAGAAAAAGGTCATTTTATAATTATGGAGGGGTCAATTTATCAAGAAAATAATAATAGTGAATATTTGTATACCCAACATTAGAGCATTCAAATTTATTAAGAAAATTCTAATAGAGCTGAAGGGAAAAGGGGACTTCAATAGTCCACTCAGTAACAGACCATCCAGACAGAAAATCAACAAGGAAATGTTGAACCTGAACCCATATAATACACCAAATGAACCTCACAGATAATTATAGAATACTCTGTTCAACAGTAGCAGCATACACATCCTTCTCAAGTGCACATGGAACATTTTCTAGGACAGACCATATGATAGGACACAAAACAATTCTTAGCAAAGTTGAGTAGACTGAAATAATACCAATATCTTTTCTGACCACAGTAGTATGAAAATAGAAATTACTAACAAGAGAAAAACCAGAAAATCTGCAATCATGAAAAAATGGGAGAACAGTTCTGACCTAATAATGGGTCAAAGAAAAAATAAAAAGGAATTCAAAAAATACATTAAGATAAATGAAAATGGGAACAAACCATACCAAAATCTATGGACTGCTACAAAAGCAGTTCTGAGAGGTAAGTTTATAGTGATAAGCACATGTATTTTTAAAAACAAATATTTCAAATAACCTCAATTTACCCCTCAAAGAACTGGAAAAGAGAAGAAGAAACTAAGCTTTAAGTTATCAGAAGGAAGGATATAATGAAGATCAGAGCAATAATTAATGAAATTGAGATCAGAAAAAAATAGAAAAATCAATAAACAGCTGGTTTTTAAAAAAAATAAATCTGATAAACCTTTAGCTACATTAACAAAAATAAAAGAAGACAAGTGAAACCAGAAATGAGAGAAGGCATTACAACATACAGCAGAGAAATACAAAGGTTCGTAAGAAACTACTATAAACAGTTATGTGATAACAAATTGGATATCCTAGAAGAAATGGATAAATTCCTAAAACCAAAGACCAAATTGGGGAGAAAGAAAATCTGAGTAGACCAATATGAGCAAAAAGAGTGGATCAGTAATCAAAGACCTCCCGATACAGTAACCTTAGGACCAGATGGCTTCACTGACAAATTCCAACAAATATTTAAACAAGAATTGACACCAATCCTTTTCAAACTCTTACATTTCCGAGCTCATTTTACAAGGCAAAATTACCCTGTTACCAAGCTAGATATAAGGATGTATTTCTTAAACTAAAGACCAATATCTCTATTGAAAAAACATAGATGCAAAAATTCCCAACAAAATATTAGCAAACCAAGTTCAACAGCACATTAAAAGGATTATTCACCAAAATCAAGTAGAATTAATCCCTGGGTTACAAAGATGTCTCAACATATGCAGATCACCACATTAATAGAGAGTAAAAAAAATCTTATGATTATCTCAATAGATGTAAAAAATACAATATCGTTTCATAATAAAAATTCTCACCAGCTTCGGTATAAAGGGAATGTAACTCAACATAATACAGGCTATATTGAACAAACCAATACCTAGCATTGTATTCAATGGTGAAATATTTAAAGATTTTCCTCTAAGACAAAGAACAAGACAAGGATACCCACTCTCACTGTGCTTATTCACTCCAGTATTAGTAGTCTTAGCTGTAGTATTTAGGTAAGATGGGAGGTGGGGGAAGAGTATCCAAAGCAGAATAAAAGAACTTGAATGGTCTTTATTTATAGACACTATGATCTTACATGGAATATCCTAAAGATTCAACCAACAAATTGCTAGAATTAATCAACAAATTCAGTAAAGTTGCAAGGATATAAAGTCAATATACAGAAAATCGGATGCATTTCAGCCACAAGCAACAAAGCTTTTGAAAAATAAACGGTCTTATTCACAACAGTATCAACAACAATAATAAACTCAACCAAGTAAAAACCTGTACAATGAACACTTTGATGAAGAAACACACCTATGAAATATATGAATACACAAAGATATCCCCTGTTCATAGATTGGAAGAATTTTGTTAAAATGAAAAAAATAAAAAATAAATAAATAAAAGGTCCATATTACACAAAACTATGTATAGATTCAATGAAATCCCTGCCATTCCAATGGGATTCTTTACCAAAATAGAAGTATGTATGGAACCACAGAAAATCCTGAATAGCCAAAGCAATGTTGAGAACTAAGAACATAGCTAGATGCATCACACTTCCTGATAGTAAACTAACACTAAAAAAGTATAATAACCAAACATGCATAAAATGACACATAGACCAAACAGAATTGAGATCTCAGAAAAAAAACAATGACAACAACAGCCCTCCCTGCACATTTATGATCCACTAAGATATGGCAAAGAAGCCGAGAATACTCAATGGGGAAAGGATGGTCTCTTCAACAAATGGTGCTAGAAAAACTGGATAATCACATGCAGAAAAAATGAAAATGGACCTCTGTCTTACACAACTCACAAAAATCAACTCAAAATGTATTACAGACTTTAACATAAGATCTGATACCATAAAAGTGCTAGAAGAGTTCATAGAGAAGATGCTCCCTGATTTTGGTCTTGACAACAAATTTTTAGATACAACACCAAAAACACAAGCAACAAAAACAAAAATCAACAAATATGTTTATATCAAACTAAAAGCTTCTATATGAAAAAAAAACCCAGAAAATATCCAATATATATAAAGAATTCATAAATTTTAATAGGAAAAAATGGGCAGAGGAGCTAAATACAACTTTTTTTTTTCCAAAGAATACATGGAAATAGCAAACAGGTATCTAAAAAGATGTTTGACATCATGAATCATCACAGAAATACAATCAAAACCAATATGAGATATCAACTCTCACGTTAGAATGACTTGAATCAGGAAGAGAGATGTGTTGGCAAGGCTGTGGAGAGGAGGGGATCCCTTGCTCACTGTTGATGGCAATATAAGTTCATTCAACTACTCTGGAAAACAATATGGAATATCCTCAAAAAATTGAAAAATAGATCTACCATATGATCTTTTAATTCCACTTCTGGTTATATAGACAGAAGAAATGAAAACAAGTTACTGAAGAAATACATGCACTCCTGTGTTTATTGTAGCATTATTTGTAGTAGCCAGTATATGGAAACAACCTAAGTGTCCATCAAAGGATGACCAGATAAAGATGTCATCATTCTCACTCACTCCCTCCATCACACACACACACACATTGGATTATTATTCAACCGTGAGAAAGAAGAACATCCTGCCATTTGTGACAACATGGATGGACCTTGAGCATGTTAAGCGAAGTGAGATAAGTCAGACAGATGGACCAATACTGTATGGTATCACCTATATGTGGAATTTTTAAGAAGCCAGACTCATACAAACAGTAGAAGTGTGTTACCAGGTGCAGGAGTGTAGGGGAACTAGAAAGACACACTCTTTAAAGTACAAATCTACAATGTAGATAAATAAGTCCTCGAGCTCTAATGTACAGCACAGTGATTATAGACAATAACACTATGTTACAAGCTTGAAAGTTGATAAGAGACCAAATACTAATTTTTCCCACAAGAAATTTCTGTGTTGTGTAAAACTAGGATGGTTATCCTATTACAATATATAAATGTATCAGATCTACATGTTGTATACCTTAAATTTATACCATCATGTCAATTGTGTTACAGTTTACAAAATACAAAGGAAAACACCAGAAAAAAACAACCAGTTATACAAACAATGTATACAAGACCAGCCTCCTTCATAAAACTTTGTGTTGACGAAAATATCGTTGGCCTGCATTGGTAGCCACCTAGAAAAAATGAGTGTTTGAATTATGGCTAGTGGCACTAGAACAAAAATTTTTATTTTAGATTTTAATTATCTAGGAAAAGGTAGTGAGTAATAATAGAGAGTTGAGCTGTCTCGTTTCTAAAAGCGGATAGCTGGCACATTTAAAAAATAGTGCAGAATCTTTTATTTTTTTAATTTTAAAAATTAATTTATTTTCAGCATAACAGTATTCATTATTTTTTCGCCACACCCAGTGCTCCATGCAATCCATGCCCTCTACAATACCCACCACCTGGTACCCCAACCTCCCACCCCCCCACCACTTCAAACCCCTCAGATTGTTTTTCAGAGTCCATAGTCTCTCATGATTCACCTCCCCTTCCAATTTCCCCCAACTCCCTTCTCCTCTCTAACTCCCCATGTCCTCCATGCTATTTGTTATGTTCCACAAATAAGTGAAACCATATGATAATTGACTCTCTCTGCTTGACTTATTTCACTCAGCATAATCTCTTCCAGTCCCATCCATGTTGCTACAAAAGTTGGGTATTCATCCTTTCTGATGGAGGCATAATACTCCATAGTGTATATGGACCACATTTTCCTTATCCATTCATCTGTTGAAGGGCATCTTTGTTCTTTCCATAGTTTGGCGACCGTGGCCATTGCTGCTATAAACATTGGGGTATAGATGGCCCTTCTTTTCATGACATCTGTATCTTTGGGGTAAATACCCAGTAGTGCAATGGCAAGGTCATAGGGAAGTTCTATTTTTAACTTCTTGAGGAATCTCCACACTGTTCTTCAAAGAGGCTGCAACAACTTGCATTCCCACCAACAGTGGAAGAGGGTTCCCCTTTCTCCACATCCCCTCCAACACATGTTGTTTCCTGTCTTAATTTTGGCCATTCTAACTGGTGTAAGGTGATATCTCAATGTGGTTTTAATTTGAATCTCCCTGATGGCTAGTGATGATGACCATTTTTTCATGTGTCTGATAGCCATTTGTATGTCTTCATTGGAGAAGTGTCTGTTCATATCTTCTGCCCATTTTTTGATATGCTTGTCTGTTTTGTGTGTGTTGAGTTTGAGGAGTTCTTTATAGATTCTGGATATCAACCTTTTGTTTGTACTGTCATTTGCAAATATCTTCTCCATTCCGTGGGTTGCCTCTTTGTTTTCTTGACTGTTTCCTTTGCTGTGCAGAAGCTTTTGATTTTGATGAAGTCCCAAAAGTATATTTTCGCTTTTGTTTCCTTTGCCTTTGGAGACATATCTTGCAAGAAGTTGCTGTGGCTGATATCGAAGAGATTACTGCCTATGTTCTCCTCTAGGATTCTGATGGATTCCTGTCTCACGTTGAGGTCTTTTATCCATTTTGAGTTTATCTTTGTGTATGGTGTAAGAGAATGGTCCAGTTTTCCCAGCACCATTTATTAAAGAGACTGTCTTTTTTCCACTGTATATTTGCCCACAGAGTTGAGGGTCTATATCTGGGCTCTCTACTCTGTTCCACTGGTCTATGTGTCTGTTTTTATGCCAGTACCATGCTGTCTTGGTGATCACAGCTTTATAGTAAAGCTTGAAATCAGGTAATGTGATGCCCCCAGTTTTATTTTTGTTTTTCAACATTTCCTTAGCGATTCGGGGTCTCTTCTGATTCCATACAAATTTTTGGATTATTTGCTCCAGCTCTTTGAAGAATACAGTGGAATTTTGATCAGAATGGCATTAAAAGTATAGATTGCTCTAGGCAGTATAGACATTTTAACAATGTTTATTCTTCCGATCCAAGAGCATGGAATGGTCTTCCATCTTTTTGTGTCTTCTTCAGTTTCTTTCATGAGTATTCTATAGTTCCTCGAGTACAGATCCTTTACCTCCTTGGTTAGATTTATTTCCAGATATCTTATGGTTCTTGGTGCTTTAGTAAATGGAATTGATTCTCTAATTTCCCTTTCTATATTTTTATTGTTAGTGTATAAGAAAGCCACTGATTTCTGCAGAATCTTTTAATATAAAATCTGGGGTAAAAGACAACATGGTTTCTGAAGTAGAAACTGGACTTGGGTAATTTTTAATTTTTTTATTACAATCAATATATATGATGAGACCTTAATTTATATTTTGCTTTAACTTTCTGGCAAGTGCTGAAATGCTTTCACATCCAAAGACCAAACCTTTTTAAATTATCATTCAATTAGGGTAACTTTTTAATAATAATTCAGAGATTAATGATGTTTAAATATTTTTACTTTTTTAGGTGGTATTTCTTTTCACTTTTTAAGCCTCTGTATTTACATCCTGTTGATATGTATAGGGTGTTTACTGTCAGAAGATTTTAAAAAATTAACTCTATCTATGCCCTCCCCCATTAGCACTTATAAATTCTATCCTGTCTATAAACACTGAATTCCTTACTGCCTAGTGTAAGTAAATAATATCCACAGAGTAAGATATTCTCATCTTGTGTTTCCATCACCTACCCTCAAGTCCATTCCTCTTCTGATTCCTCCTCTACTACTGTCTTTCTTCCATGCCTTTGGGAACTTATCAAGCCTTTTACTTAAGTAATTAATACTTATATTCTTTTAATTTGTAGATGCCAGTAGAAAACAAAGTTACTCTTAGAGAAAATAATATTTTCAGATTCATCTGTTAGTACAGAATTATTTTTTGCATTCTTTTTTTTAAAGATTTTTAAAATTTATTTGACAGACAGAGATCACAAGTAGGCAGGGACACAGGCTCCCCGCCGAGTGGAGAGCCCGATGCAGGGCTCGATGCCAGGACCATGACCTGAGCCAAAGGCAGAGGCTTTAACCCACTGAGCCACCCAAGTGCCCCTATTTTTTTTTTTTACATTCCTAAGCACATTAATGTAATAAAAGAGTTCTCTATCTCCACTTTCTGTACTCAGAATTTATAAACTATTGATGTACTAACAGCAAAGTTTTAACTTGTCAAAATTTCAAGTTAACAAAGTACTTCAGTTCTCTGTTGACACTGTAGCACAGAAACTTTCCACTTGTCATTGAAAATTCAATTTGATTTCTCAAAAGAGCATTCTGTTGATATTTAGATTGTATCTACAGGATTAAAATGTTAGATCTATAATGCATATATGGTTTATGACATTTCTCTAATTCATTTATTTTTCCATTAAATCATTTTTTTCTCTAGGCTATTATTTTTTTCAAAGGATCATGTTCTTTTTACTTTTCAAGCACTTATAAACTTTTTATATCTCACGCTTCAGAATGTTAGACTTTATTTTTACTTTGCAACTCTCTATAAGTTTTAGTTCTGAGAGTAACAAAAAAACCTAACCAGATGAAAGAAAACTTTGCAGCTACAATGAAGTATAAGTTTCAGATTTTCAGTAAGTTTGTCTTTTTAATATCAAGATCATGTACCAAATATTCAGTGAGTTTATCATAAATATAAAAAATATCCCTTTGGCTCTTGGTTAAAAAAAATATCAAACTGTATGCATCCCTGTGTCTTTTCAATTTTTTAAAAAACAGCAGGTGATTTTCTTAAAGTTTGTATTATGTCTGTAGACCTGCCTACATTTCCCTAAAAATCTAAATACCTAACCCAGAAAGGCACAGATTGAGGCAGGCATAGATTTATTCAGCTGTATTACACAATCCCTTTTATTCAGTCAGGTTTAATGTTTTAAAAGAAGTATTTTAGTAAAACACACTATCAGATAACATTTTTTTCTAAAGATTTTATTTGACAGAGATCACAAGTAGGCAGAGAAGCAGGCAGAGAGAGGAGGAAGCAGGCTCCCTGCTGTGCAGAAAGCCCAATGCGGGGCTCCATCCCAGCACCCTGGGATCATGACTTGAGCCAAAGACAGAGGCTTTAACCCACTGAGCCACCAAGGCGCTCCACAGATAACATTTTTAAACATTATTTCCTTAATGTTGAAGTTATCTGTTGTGTCAGGTTCATTCACTTCACAGTACACATGTATGACTATTGAGATATCCATCCTTTCTTCTTTATAAACTCACAAATACTTGGATAATAGTATATCCCAGGAATGACTGTCTTTCTGGGAAGTTGTCATCCTCATCTAATTATACAGAAATTCATCCATGAGGTTCCAACTTAGTGAAATAAATGAGAACATATGGAATCACAGGTGTTTGGTTCTCCATGAATGAATTATAACTACATTGTGAATTAACTGTACAAAGCAACTTTATACCACACTCAAGCCTAGGTTTAAAGCTTGTATGAGAACTGTATCATATAGTTCTACTTTTTCCTCTACAGGAATTATCTTCACTGGAAAAGTAGTATTGGAAGAAATTGTGGGGGAAAGATCTCATAGAAAAACAATTTTATGTTGAAATGTAGCAACTATACAAAATTTCCACAAAACAGCAGTATACATTTGTAAGTGACTCATGATTTTTATTCTGCTAGAGGGTAATACAAAAATACTTTCATTTAGACCCAAAAGAAATCATTGTAGAAAAAATGGCAATGCAACAACCCAGCTTCTCCATCTCCCCACAAAGATCAGTGACTGGACAGCTATCTGTGAACAAAAAGTAGCTCTAAAACACTTTGAAAGCACATGTAGGAAAATTTTTTTTTTTTGAAGATTTTATTTACTTGACAGAGAGATCACAAGTAGGCAGAGAGGCAGGCAGAGAGAGGAGGAAGCAGGCTCCCTGCTGAGCAGACAGCCAGGTGTGGAGCTCAATCCCAGGACCCTGGGATCATGACCTGAGCCAAAGGCAGAGGCTTTAACCCACTGAGCCACCCAGGCACCCCACATGTAGGAAATTTTAACCGCAGCATGGAAGAACAACAACAACAACAAAACTGAGAATAATAACACAAGAAGCAAAGGAAAACTTCATTTGAGCTGCATCATCACATTTCCCAAGCTGGCATTGTTCTCTGCCAAGAAGGACTTTCCCAGATAGAAAGAGTTCTCACCAGGAAAGGAAGAGTGGGGTGACCAACCAGCCTCTTCAGACATTATACAAAGGTTCTGCTTTGGTTTTGTACCACTCAGACTGGCAAGGCTGATAAATATAAAGCAGATTAGGAACAAACAAGAAAAACAGACTATAATTGGCAGATAAGGGTAATGTTGACGGTTCACAGAGTTCTGCTCTGTAGGTAAAGTCAGCAGCTTCAGCCCCTCACAAAGTCACCAGCCAATACAGCCAACTGTGGACCCCCCTCAGATCTTGCCCTTTAGTGTCCCTTAGGTGTTCAATCCTTCCTTGACCTTCCCACTGTGCATCTGCATATTCTTAGCCGACCCTCATCACCAACCTCCATTGCAGTATGCATGCCCAGAGGGACAGTGTTCAGACAAAGGAGAGCACATGGACACCTTGGGCCCTCACAACTGCTTGCAGGCCCAGATCAGGTCCTTCCTTCTGTCACTGGCTGGTAACACCATGACAACATACAGTTAGCCCCTCCCTCCATCTATGACCTATATACTCCCCAGTCTGACTCCTGTCCATGGCCTTCACTGCACTGTGCCACTCAGGGTTAGTCACAGTCATAGGAGGGTGCAGTGACAGGGCCCCCACAGATGCCAATGAATCCATAATTGGTCCCAGACTTGCCCTGACCGCCATCACTATAGTTGTGTTTGTAACTGGCCTCTGCCGCTACAAAGGTGCAAACAGCTGGCCTTCTCAGCTAACGTGTGAAAACCACTGGCTTTGGCCACCATTGCTCCCTGTCCTGATTCCTAGCTACTGGACTTGAGGGTACCACTTAAGACCAAACAGCCCTTGAAACCATTGTGGACTCTCCACAGTGATTGACAAGTACAACATAATTGTCAATATTGTGGACCCCAGTGGCTTGAGTTGAAGAGCCATAACACACTCCCTGAAATGATATGCTCCATAACTAGACCCAGGGTCACAACAAGATAAGATATACCCCTGTCTTCAGGGGAAATACCTCCATTACCAAAATAAATCCATAAATCTGGAAGAGGTTACAGTTTTCTTCAAATGTGCAGACATCTACACAGGGCTACAGGGACCACAAAAAAAAAAATCAAGGAAACATTTCTCAAAGGAATACAATAAACTGCTAGTAACGGATCCCAAATAAATGGAAATCAAAAAAATTTCAAGTAATTGCTATACAGATGCTAAACCTATTATAAAAGAACACAACATAAAAAACACAAACATAAAATAGAAAGTCAATGAAGAGAAAGGAAACAGAAAAAAAAATTATACAGCTGAAGAATACAATGACTGAACTGAAGAATTCAGTAGAGCACTTAATAGCAGTCTAAGCCAGCTAAGGAGAAGAATCATCAAAAGAAGTATTACATGCATTATTGGAATCCCAGAAAGAGAATAGAGAAGGATAGAAGTCTTAGACTGGCTGAGAACTTCTCAAACCTGGAGAGATTTTTAGACCTCTAACTTCATGAAGTTAATAAGCCACCTTACGTTTGAATCCAAAATCTTCTCAAAGACACACAATAAAAAAAACTGTCTGAAACTAAAGACAGAACATTTTAAAAATAGCAAGAGAAAAAAAAATCCTCAAGGAAGGGAACCCCAATGAGGTTATCAGCAGATTTCTCAGCAGAGGCCAGGAAAAAAAAAAACAAAAACAAAAAACGACATTATATATTTGAAGAGCTAAAGAAATTGCACCCAAAAATATTTCACTGGTTCAGAACTAAAAAAAATAAAGACTTTCCCTAATAAACAAAAGCTAAAGGAATCCATCACTGCTAACCTGCCTTAAAATAAATGTTAAAAGAATTTCTTTAAACTGACACAGAGTATCACTAGTTAGTACCATGCAAATATATTAAAATATGCTACACGGCTAAAGGTAATAATACAGTCAGATTCAGAATACCTTAATTGTAATATGGTGATGTGCTAACTACTTAATTCTTTCATAAAAGCTAAAGAGCAAAGGTATTAAAAATAGATATATCTTAATTCATTAATGGGTACACAGTAAAAACTATGTAAATGGTAACATCAAAAACAAAGTAAAAGGGCTGAGTTTTTGTTTGCAATAAAAACTAAATTATCTGCAAAAAATACACATTTATATGATTATATGTAATATGTAAGGTTTTTTTCTGCAAACCTCTTGGGAACTACAAAAAAATCTATAATACATAAACAAAAGATAAATTTTCCATACACTATGGAAAATCATATTATAAAGAAAGGCAGCAGAGGACCAAGGGCAAGGAAGAACCATAAGACACCCAGGAATAATTAAAGAGATGCCTTCAGTAAATCTTCAAAAATACTCTAAATGTAAATGGATTGAAATCTCCAATCAAAAGATACAGAGGGGCTGGATAGTTTTTAAAAAAAACAAACAAACACCCAACTATATGCTAGCTACAGGACTCACTTCAGCTTCAGGACATTTACAGGTTAAAAGTGAAGGAATGGAATAAGGTAGTACATAAAAGTGGAAACTAAAACAAAGTGGGAGTAGTTAAACTTTTATCAGACATATAGACTTTAAGTCGAAAACAGTGAGAAGAGAAAAGAGAAGGTCATTATATAAAGGAGCCAATTCATGAAGAATATATAAAAATTACAAATATATAAGTACCCAACATTGGAGTACCTAAATTTATTAAGCAAATGCTAACAGATCTGAAGGGAGTAATAGCAATACAATAATAATAAGGGACTTCAATAACGCACTTTCAGCAATGGATAGATCACACAGATAATCAACAAAGTAGCTCAACAAAATACATTTGAACTATGTATTGGTCCAAATGGACCTAATGGACAATTATAGAATATTCCATCCAGTAATAGCAGCATACGTATTATCCTCAAGTGCACACCAGGCATTCTATAGGATAGGTCACATGATAGGTTACAAAATATGTTGGCAAATTTTTAGACAGAAATAATACCAAATATTTTTTCTGACCACAATGATAGGAAACTAGAAGCCAATAACAGTAGGAAAGCTGGATAATTTACAAATGTGTGGAGACTGAAGAACATACTCCTAAATAATCAATGGCTCAAAAAGAAGACCAAAAGGAAAATCAAGAAATACCTTTAGTCAAATGAAAATGGAAGCATAGCATAGCAACACTTATGGGATAGTGCAAAAGAAGTTCTAATAAGGGAGTGTATAAACCCCTACATTAAGAAACCAGAAAGATCTCAAATAGACAACCTCTCTTTACACCTCAGTGAACTGGAAAATAAAGAACAAACTAAGCCCAAACTTAGTAGAAGGAAGGAAATAGAATTCAGAGCAGAAATAAATTAAATAGAATCCAGGGAAAAAAAAAGGATTGATAAAACTAAGACCTGGTATTTGAGGGAAAAAAAAAGAAGTCAACAAAAGTAACAAAACTTTAGAGAAAAAAGAGAGGCCTCAAAATCAGAATGCAAGAGG
Organism: Neogale vison; assembly: GCF_020171115.1. Lineage (NCBI taxonomy): Eukaryota > Metazoa > Chordata > Mammalia > Carnivora > Mustelidae > Neogale > Neogale vison. Next base: position 157,308,011 of record NC_058094.1, on the reverse strand, counting down.
AGACATTACAACTGATAATACTGAAATACAGAGGATCATGAGATAGATTGTTATGAACATATATATACCAACAAAGTGGATAACCTAGAAGAACATGATATTCCTAGAAACAATCTACTAAGACTGAGTCATAAAGACATAGAAAATCTGAATCTGAATAAATCTGAATAGATCAATTACTATTAAGATTGATTCAGTAATCAAAAACCACGCCACACAGATTATTTCATTGATAGATTCCACCCAACTTTTGAGAAATAATCTATCCAGCCCTTTTCAAAATTTTCTAAAAACTGGAAGAACAAGAGACATTCCCAAACTTATTTCACATGGCTAGCATTACCATGATACCAATACCAGATAAAGATCCTACAAAGGAAAATAATTACAGATGTATTACTGATAAGTATCAATGAAAAATTTCAATAAAATATTAGCAAATCTAATTCAGTAGTCCATTAAATATAATTCACCATCAAGTGGGATTTGTGCCTAGGATACAAGGATAATTCAACACACACAAATCAGTACATGGTAACAGCACATTAATGGAAGAGAGCTAAAAATCTTATGACCATACCAATAATAAAGCATTTGATAAAATACATCCTTCCATGATAAAAACACCCAATAAATTGGTTATAGAAAAAGTATACCTCATAAAAATAAAGACCATAGATGATAAGCCCACAACAAACATGATATTCAATGGCAAAAGATTAAAAGATTTTCCTCTAAGATCAGAAAAGTAACGGCACCTCGGTGGCTCAGTGGGTTAAAGCCTCTGCCTTTGGCTCGGGTCATGATCCCAGGATCCTGGGATCGAGGCCCGCATCGGACTCTCTGCTCAGCGGGGAGCCTGCTTCCCTTCCTCTCTCTCTGCCTGCCTCTCTGCCTACTTGTGATCTCTGTCTGTCAAATAAATAAACAAATAAATAAATGAATGAATGAATGAATGGGAAAAAAAAGTAACATGAATGCCTACTCTTGCCACTGCTACTCAGCATAGCACTGAAAGTCCTAGACAGAGCCATCAGGTAAGAAATAAAAGATATTTAAATAGGAAAATAAGAGTACAATTGTCTTTGTTTTTAAATTATATGACCTCTATAAAGAAAATTCTAAATATGCCACCAAAAAGCTGTTGGAACTAATCCATAAATTTAGCCAAGTTGTAGGATATAAAATTAATACACAGAAATCAGTTGTATTTCTGTACACTAACAGTGCAACAACTGAAAAAGAATATCATTCATTCACTGTAGTATCAAACATCAGTAAAATACCTAGGAATAAATGTAACCAAGAAAGTGAACTGTACAGTGAAAATGACAAGACATTGATGAAAGAAATTGAAGAACATACAAATAAAAAGATATCCTTTATTCATAATTTAGAAGAATTCGTATTGTTAAAATGTTCATACAACACAAAGCTATCCATCTATGGACTCAATGCGGTCTTTATCAAGATTCCAGTGGCATTTTTTCACAGAACTAAAAAAAATCCTTATATTTGTATGGAGCTAGAAATGACCCCTCCCCAATAGTCAAAGCAATGCTGAGAAAGACCACCACCCCCAAAGACACCATGCTTTCTGAATCCCAAATATGCCACAAAGCCATCATAATCAAAATAGTATAGTATTGACATTAATTAGATAATTTAATGAAACAAAATTAGAAGCCTGGGGGCTTGGGGCACCTGGGTGGCTCAGTTGGCTAAGCAGCTGCCTTTGGTTCAGGTCATGATCCCAGAGTCCTGGGATTGAGTCCTGCATCAGGCTCCTTGCTTGGCAGGGAGTCTGCTTCTTTTGCTGCCTCTGCCTGCCTCTCTGCCTTCTTGTGTGTACTCTCTCTCTCTCTCTCTGGAAAATAAATACAATCTTTAAAAAAAAAAAAATAGAAGCCCAGAAATAAACCCTCACATATAATGTCAACTAATACTTGACAAGGCAGCCTAGAACCCTTGATGGGGAAAGGGTGGTCTTTTCAACAAATGGTGTTGGGAAAACTGGCCAACCACATCCAAAGAATGAAATTGGATCTCTGTCTTACCAAGCTTGTAAGAATGAATTCAAAATAATTAAAGACTTAAATTTAAATCCTTAAACTAGAAAACTTATAGAAGAAAATATAGGGAAAATGTTCCTTGACATTGGTCTCAGTAGCAATTACCTGAATATGACACCAAAAGCACAAGCACCAAAGGCACAATAAATGAGACTACATCAAACTAAAAAGCTTTTGAACAGCAAGAGAAACAGTCCACAAAATAGAAAGGTAAATTGTGGAATGGAACAATATATTGACAAATCATGTATTTGATAAGAGGTTAATATCCAAAATATAAAGAACTCATATACTTTAATAGCAAAGAAATCTAGTAATGTGTTTAAAAATGGACAGAGGAACTAAACATTTTTCTTAAGATAATATGCAATGGCCAATAGCTACATGAAAAGATGCTCAACATCACTAATCATAAGGGAAATCTAATCAAAACCACCATGTGGTATCACTTCAAATTATTAGAATGACTTACCAAAGGGACTAGAGATAATAAGTGTTGGTGAGGGTATGAAGAAAAGGGAACCCTTCTGCATTGATGGTGAATGAAAATTGGTAGTCTCTTTGGAAGACAGGACGGAGTTCCTCAAAAAAAAAAATAAAAACGAGAACTACCATAGGGTCCAATGATTTCCCTTTCAGGTATATATACGAAGGAAACAAAATTTGTATCTCAAAGAAATCTCTGCACTCCCATGTTCATTGCAGTATTATTTACAATAACCAAGATATGAAAATCTGTTTCTGTCAATGTATGAATACATAAATAAGATGTGATATATTCATGTATGTACACACATACACAGTGGAATATTTTTCAGTCATGAGGAAGAAGGAAATCTTGCTGTTTGTGGCAAAATGGATGGACTTTGAGTCCGGAGAGAAAGCCAGAGATAAAAAGATAAATACTGCATGGTATCACTTACATGTTGATTCTTTAAAAAGCCAAACTTACAGGAAAAAAGATTAGAATGAGGGTTGCCAGGGACTGAGGTCAGTCAAAGGATACAAATATCCAGCTCTAAGATGAATAGCTTCCGGGGAACTAATGTTTAGCACAATAATTACAGTTAATAATACTGTATTATATACTTGAATATTGCTAAGAATATATGGTCTTACACATGAAAAGATTCTCACCATCACTCATGATCAGGAAAATGCTAATGCAAACCATAATGAGGTATCACCTCACACCAGTCAGAATGGCTAAAATTAACAACATCAGAAACAACAGATGTTGGTAAAGATGCAGAAAAAGGGGAACACTCCTATACAGTATGGAGAGTCCTCACAAAGTTAAAAAGAGAACTTCCCTATAATCCAGCATTTGCTCTACTAAGTAAGGACACAAAAATACTAATGTAAAGGGATACATGTACCCCAGTGTTTATAGTAGCATTATCAACAATTGCCCAATTATGGAAAGAGCCTCAATGTCCATCAAATTATGAATGGATAAAGAAGATGTGATATATAATACAATGGAATATCACTCAGCCATAAGAAAAATGACATCTTGTCTTTTGTAATGAAATGGGTAGAACTAGAGAGTATTACACTAAGCGAAAAAGTCAGGCAGAGAAAAACATACCATATGAATTCGCTCATAGGTGGAATTTAAGATCACAAAAGTGATCATAGGGGGAAAAAGATAGGAAAAGGAAAGACCCTACATATGGAGAACAAACATGGTTACCAGAGGGAGGCAGATGGGGGGATGTGTTAAACTGGTGATGGGGATTAAGGAGTCCAGTTATTATGAGGATCACCTGTTTTATGAACTGTGGAATGACTATATTGTATACATGAAACTAATATACACTGTCTGTTAAATAAATGATTTACATAAAAACATTTTTAAAAGTTTTAAATGGATGAAATAATTTTATTTTTTTAAAAAAGATTTTATTTATTTGACAGAGAGAAATCACAAGTAGACGGAGAGGCAGGCAGAGACAGAGAGCGGGAAGCAGGCTCCTGGCTGAGCAGAGAGCCCGATGCGGGACTCGATCCCAGGACCCTGAGATCATGACCTGAGCTGAAGGCAGCTGCCCAACCCACTGAGCCACCCAGGCGCCCCAGATGAAATAATTTTAAGTGGGAAAAAAAAGTATGATCATCAATGTCCTCACTACAAAAAAAAAATTTTTTGCAGAAAGAATTGTTGATTTTATGATGGAATGGGAGTTTTAGTTAATGCTATGCTGGTTTTACAATATAGAAATGTATTACATCAACACTTTGTACACCTTAAACTTACAAAATATTATGTGTTATTTTTATCAAGAAAGCTGGGGAAGACCAGCTTTGTCTACATCTGGAGAAGACCCACATCTGGAGAAGACCAGCTTTCTCTACATGTGGAGAAGACTGAAGGGGATGGGAAGACAAAAGGAAAGCAAAAGAAAACAGAAAGCATAATTTCTTAATGAGATCTACTACTACTACTCTCAGCTATTACAAATCAGCATCTTTCCAAAGTAATTTTACATTTACAGAAAAGGCTATGAAATTGTGTATGATTTTCAACATTACCAATCTGTTAATATTTTTCCCTATGTTTTATTTATCTTTCCACATATAATTAAATGTTTTTCTCTGAACCATTGGAGAATAAGTTGCAGATAGGACATTTCATTACTCTAGTAAGTAATTATATACTTCATAGTAAAAAATGTTATTCTATTTCATAACCATTATGCCATGATCAAAATCAGGAAATTACCATTGATAAGATAATACCATCTAAACTACAGACCTTATTGATATTAAACCAAACTATCCCAGTAACATCTAAATAGAGCAAAAAAATAAAAGTTATTGTGGTACAGGTCTATGATTCACTTATTGCCATGCCCCTTTAGACTTGACTTGTTTAATACAGAACAGTTCCTCAGGTTTTATTTGTTTGTTTCATTTTTGGGGTGTGTGTGTGTGTGTGTGTGTGTGTGTGTGTGTGTGTGGTGTTTTTTGTTTGTGTGTTTTTGGTCTTTCACATCTGACAGCTTTGAAAAGGCAGTCAGTTATTTTGGTAGGATGTCCAGTAACTGGATTTGTTTACTATAACTTATGATCAAAATGAGATGATTCATATTTGGCAAAATTGTCACAGAAGTAGTGTTGTGTCCTTTTCAGCGCATCTTGTCAAGAGGCACATATCTTGTCATAATCCTATTTATGACAACTTTAATCACATGGTTGAGGTGGTGTTTGCCAGCTGTTCCTATTTTTGCTTTTGTAATTTATAAGCTTTTCTCAGGGAGATATTTTCAGAATGTATCTGGTTCCTCATCAAACTTTTACTGTTAGTTTTAGCATTAATTTAGGATCATTTTCTGAATAAATTAGTGTGTTGACTGCCAAAATGTGATTTTCTAACTGCATCATTTCTTCTACATTTATGAGTTATTATTCCACTGGAGGGAGCAAAAGAGGGAGGGAGAAGGAAAGAGAATTACACATACTAAATGGAATACAAAATTTGTCTAGATACTTTTTAATTTTTGTTAGGATAAATAGTAAAAAACTGTATTCCAAATGTGCTTGTGTTCAAAGTTCTACTTTTAGTTAGGATGTAGAATGTTGTAAAAAATTCCACACCACTAAATGTAAAATCAGTAACCTATACAGTCAAATACATTTAAAGCTCTTTAGTAAGCTGCTAATACAAAACAGTAAGCTGAACTAAATTTCAAAGGAAAGACTTCATGAGGAGAGAGAGAAAGCATATAAATGGTGTCTCTATTAAAAAGAAGGAAGAAGTAACATCTATAAAAGCAAGCAGGGGGAAAAAAGTAAAAGTTTAATAAATTCTTAAATGTCAACCGTGAGCCGGCCTGACAATTGAAAATCACTGGGAGTTCCAGACACAATAGGAGTTAGCACCTATTTGACAGTTTTTTAGAAGGCCTCACAAGGAAAATTAGGGACAGAAAAGAGAATGAAGTGGCATGCCTAGTGACACAGACATGCACCTAGTGCTTGGGTGATGTTGAGTGATATGCCAACTTATTTGGTACCCTGAATCTTTCTCTCATATGAGGTAGGGGGAGAAAGTTATTGTAGAGGGAGTAACAACAAACCCTCCTTTCTTCTCTTTCCTCTTCCTCTCACTTGGGGATACATATAAGCAAACTTTTCACTGTGTAAAGGTCAGGAAACTTGTACCTAGGATTTTCTGATGATACAATGCAGAGTTCTGCTACCCCTGAAGAAAGAGCAGGAAACTCTTATCCCCAAACTCATCAAAGGGGAAAGCTAAGGAATGCTGAGCAAACATCACTTCTAGGGCTCAGGTGCACAAGATATGAGGAAGCATATAGACAGTACGGGAGGTTTTAGATTCTCACAGTGAAAATTTTCATGAGCCAAGTACTAAGCAATGGTAGTCTACATCTGGAGAAGACCCACAAGGATGTAGACTCTCTGTAGAGTGTCAGAAAAGATGGCAGGACAGGAAGAGCCCACCTGATCCTGTGGACACACCAAGCTAACAGCCACATTTGTACAACTAACACTGTAAACAACCTGAAGACCGCCAGAACAGACCTACGGTAGTTAATCATAAAGAGGAAGCCACATTAAAAAGGTTAGGAAAGGCAGATACCTAGTTGGGAACAAACCCCTTGTGAGACTAATCACAAAATGGGACACCACAAGCATGGAGAAGCCAGAGGATCACTGCACTGGGATGACCACTCACCCCCCACATTAGATTTTGAAAACCAGTGGGGCTTGAATTCATGAGCTTTTAAAATCAGTGAAATTAACTCTGGGTACTTTAAAAATCAGCAGGCTTAGTACCAGGGAAGCTGAAGGGCAATAGGAAACTGAGTTCTCACCCTTAAAGAGGCAGCATAATAACTCAACTGAGACGCAGCATAGAAGCAGCAGTTTGAAAGGCACTTGAGTTGTGTGTGAAGGAGAGTTATTTACTAATCTAATCAATTGTTTCAGAGGGGCAGGGAATTCAGAAGACTTCACCAAGAGCAAAAGTAGTAACAGGCAACATTTTTTTTTTTTTTTAATTCCCCTCAGCCTAGGTAGTGGGAGACTTGAGCGAACCAGCAGGAACACTCTCCACCTAGTGCTAGTACTGATGCCCTGTCCCCATGTTCCCCTGTGGATCTACCTCATCCAACCTGCCTGCCTCCGCATGTATCCTCCAAAGCAGCTCCTGCCTTGATACACCCTGCAAGCAGTCCAGGCTGAGACTAATACCAGTCCAAAATCACCTCTTCCCAGAGGAGAGGGGAAGATAACCACACCCACGAGTGCACCAGCAGTCTCAGCAGCCTCTTTTCTTAGCTGGCTATTCAGGGAGAGTACTCTGCCATTCAGTCAGCCTGTAGCCCTCAATGCCAGGCTGAATGCAGATACTTGGGCTGATTATCAATCCTATCCACTGATTAAAGTATCTGAGGGAGATTTAGAGGGAAAGTATACAGCCATTGAAGCAGATGCTCCTATAGCAGACAGACTGAGTGCACACAGCCAGCAGACTGCTCATGCTGCCTACTTACAAGCCCCTGGAAGCCACAGGCCCCTTAATAGTGCAAGAACCAAACTCTTCCCAGTGAACCACAATAGGTAAACTGCAGTCTACTGGACTGAAAACAAATGCAATTTAGTCACTAGAGTAGGCAGCCCACACAGGAGACTCTTGGGAGTACCTGGTTCTGGTGACTGGAAAGCACTACACTACAGGGCACCAGAGAAGCCTTTTCTTCATAAGGCTACTAATTTTACACCAGGAGCTGTAGGTGACTTTTAATACAGAGAAACATACAGAGAGTTAAACAAAACGATCAGACAGAGGAGTATGTCCCAAATAAAAAAACCAAGACAAAATCGCAGCAGAAGACCTAAATGAAACAGATCAACAATATGCTAGATAAAAAATTCAAAGTAGTGTTCATGAAGATACTCATTGAACTTAAGAGTGGATGATCTCACTGAGACCCTCAACAAACTGATAAAAAATATAAAAAAGGATGCAGAACTGAACTCAATAAGTGAAATAAAAAATACACTTGTGGGAATCAACAGCAGATTAGAGAATACAGAACAACACCAGTAACCTGGAAGACAGGGTAATGGTAAGCAACTAAGCTGAACAGAAAAAAGAATAAAAAATAGGAAGAGGTTAAGGTAACTCAGTGATATCATCAATCATAACATTTGTATTACAGAAATCCTTAAAAAAAGAAAAGTGAGGGGCGCCTGGGTGGCTCAGTGGGTTAAGCCGCTGCCTTCGGCTCGGGTTATGATCTCAGGGTCCTGGGATCGAGTCCCGCATCGGGCTCTCTGCTCGGCAGGGAGCCTGCTTCCTCCTCTCTCTCTCTGCCTGCCTCTCTGCCTGCTTGTAATCTCTCTCTGTCAAATAAATAAATAAAATCTTTAAAAAAAAAAAAAGAAAGAAAAGTGAGATAAGGGGGCAGAAAACTTACTTGAAATACTAATACTGAACTCTTTCCTAATTTGGGGAATGAAATAGACATACAGATTTAGGCCTCACAGAGAGCCCCAAACAAGATTAACCCATGGAGGGTCACACCAAGACCAAGAGTAGTGGTGGTTGGAAGCTGGATGAAACAGATGAAAGGGATTAAGAGGTACAAACTTCCTGTTATAAATTAAATTTCACAGAGATGAAAAATAAAGTATAGGAAATAAGTCAGTAAGACTATAATAATGTTTGGTGACAGGTGGTAACTACACTTATCATGATAAGCTTTGAGTAATATGTAGAATTATGGAATCATTAGGTTATACACCTGAAACTCATATAATGCTGTAGATTAACTGTATTTCAGTAGAAGAAAAGGAGAGTATTAAGACTGTCTTAGGATCAAATATGCTGAGTCCATTGAAAGCTTGAGTTGTGAGCAAGAACAGAAAGGCAAAGCATTCCTATATCACAAAACTCAAACTAATCACAAAGTAGAAACTGTTGGAGAAATTTGAAGTGCATTATTCTAAAGGAAACTATAACAAAAGAAAACCTAAATCCAGACCAACCAGTGACTAAATTAATTCAACCCTTCATACAAATAGCCTAAAGAAGAAGAGGTGGGCCTATTTTTGTATGTGAAAATTATTTAAATCAGCCTCTACTTTTAATTACAATTTCTAGATTTTATTCAAAAATTTGAGGCATAAAATGCAAGGGAGGGAAAAAAGGATCCATTATGAAGAGATAAACTAATCCATAAAGCCATACCCAGAAATTGTCCAATGTTTAGTTAGTTAGTGAGCAACAGAGAAGGGGGAAGAGGCAGAGAGATGGGGAGAGAGAGAGAGAGAATGAAAGAGAGAACCTTAAGCAGGCTCCACTCTCAATGTGGAGCCTAATGTGTTGCTCAATCTCAGAACCCTCAAAAAATGACCTGAGTCAAAATCAAGAGTTGGTGGCTTAATTGACTGAGCCATCAGACACCCCCCAAAACATCAGTAACTTTTAAGAACAGGTGATTAAAATATTAAAGGTGCAGTAGAAAAAAACAAAGGACACATGCATAAATAGATCAGAGAAATAAAAATGTTATGAAAACATATGGAACTTATATAAAGGTTATTAAAGTGAAATATTCAACTTACAGGTTTTTAAGTAAAAATTAACATGTTTCAGTGACCTTGAAGACAGTTTAATTATCCAAATTGAAAAGCACAAAGAAAAAAAAAAAAGACAATTAGATAGAGTATTCATAACCAGTGGAATACTATTGTTACTAGAAAGTAAAGAGAATAAGAAAAGGACAGATGGAATTTGATTTTAAGAATAAGATTTAAGAATAAGATTTTAAGAACTAAGAGCCCAACAGTTTTCAAAATCAATAAAAGATATTAAGTCAACAATAAAAGACTCAGTAATAAAATCCAGAAAGGATAAACATAAAAGCAGTCATACCTAGGCTTGTAACAGTCAAAATGCTGAAAACAGAAGATTAAATCTTGAATGTATACTGTGAACCAAAAGCAAAGATAAGAATATAAACAGAAATTTTGTGAGACATAATGCCAGCCAGAAGACAATGGCATGACATCTTTTAAAAAAATAAATAAATAAATAAAAATTGAGTCAATCCAGTATTATATACCAAGAGAAAATATATTTCAAAAGTGAGAAGAAATTAATATAGTTTCAGATTAACAACTTCTGAGACAATTGTCCTGTTACCTGAATTATATATTGACGAAAGTTCTCCAGGAAGGAGCATTAGGACACCAGATAGAAATTGAATACACAAACATACACACACACACAAACCCACATGAGGTGGATAAATAGACATGAATATACTTGAAATATAATGCTTCCTATAATTAGATGGTATAAAAGGTGGTTGATTAAACAAAAATAGTAACAATGCACTATAGTGTTGTATTGTTTTGTCTTTTTTAGGTCAGAACAAATGCTTTCTCAGTTATCACTCTGGTGTTTCTTTACAGTAGTCTATAACAAATGTTATTAAATTATGATAAGGGACCAGTATACAAATTTAATTTGCAAAATTAAAATGGAACCAGAAAAGTCCCCAAATAGCCAGAGGAATGTTGAAAAAGAAAACCAAAGTTGGGGGCATCACAACTCCAGACTTCAAGCTACATTACAAAGTTGTAATCATCAAGATTGTATGGTATTGGCACAAAAACAGATACCTAGATCAATGGAACAGAATATAGAGAGCCCAGAAATAGACCTTCAACTCTATGGTCAACTAATTTTTGGCAAAGCAGGAAGGAATGTCCAATGGAAAAAAGATAGTCTCTTCAACAAATGGTGTTGGGAAACTTGGACAGCCACATGCAGAAGAAGGAAACTGGTCCATTTCCTTACACCACACATGAAAATAGACTCAAAATGGATAAAAGACCTCAATGTGAGAAAGGAATCCATCAAAATCCTTGAGGAGAACACAGGCAGCAACCTCTTCAACCTTAGCCTTCAGCAACTTCTTCCTAGAAACACTGCCAAAGGCAAGGGAAGCAAGGGCAAAAATGAACTCTTGGGACTTGATCAAGATAAAAACCTTTTCCACAGCAAAGGAAACAGTCAACAAAACCAAAAGACAACTGACAGAATGGGAGAAGATATTTATAAATGACATATCAAACAAAGGACTAGTATCCAAAATCTATAAAGAACTTATCAAACTCAACACCCAAAGAACAAATAATCCAATCAAGAAATGGGCAGAAGACATGAACAAACATTTTGGCAAAGAAGGCATCCAAATGGCCAACAGACACATGAACAAGTGCTCCATGTCACTCGGCATCAAGGAAATACAAGTCAAAATCACAATGAGATACCACCTCACACAAGTCAGAATGGTTAACACACATATGTTGGCAAGGATGTGGAGAAACGGTAAACTGTTGGTGGGAATGCAAGCTGGTGCAGCCACTCTGGAAAACAGCATAGAGGTTCCTCAAAAAGTTGAAAATAGAGCTACTGTATGACCCTGCAACCACACTACTGAGTATTTACTCTAAAGATACAAATGTAGTGATCTGAAGGGGCACATGCACCCAAATGTTTATAGCAGCAATGTCCACAATAGCCAAACTATGGAAAGAACCTAGATGTCCATCAACAGATGAATGGATAAAGAAAATGTGAGATATATCTATATCTGTATCTATCTATATCTGTACACAGACACACACACACACACACACACACACACAGGAATACTATGCAACCATCAAAAGAAATGAACTCTTGCCATCACAACGATGTGAATGGAATAGAGTGTATTATGCTGAGCAAAATAAGTCAATCAGAGAAAGATAATTATCATATGATCTCTTGGATATGAGGAATTTGAGAGGCAGGGTGGTGGGTTTTGGGGGGTAGGGAAGGAAAAAAATGAAATAGGATGGGATTGGGAAGGAGCCAAACCATAACAGACTCTTAAATTTCAAAAAACAAACTGAGGGTTGCTGGGTGGGTGGGGGGGAGGGGTAGGGTGGCTGGGTTATGGACATTACGGAGTGTGTGTGCTATGGTGAGTGCTGTGAATTGTGTAAGCCTGATGAGTCACAGACTTGTACTCCCGGGGCAAATAATACATTATATGTTAATAAAAATAATTTAAAAAACAAAAGAAAAGCAAAAAAGGAAAAAAAAGACCTCTAGACAGACTCCAAAGAAAGAGAAAAGGAGAGGTAGAGATAGAGCTAAAGGGAGGGAGAGAGAGAGAGATAACTTAAACAGTCAAAAAATGAAAAAGGAAAAATAACAACCAGCACCACAGAAATACAAAGGAATGTAAGAGATTATTATGAAAAATTATATGCCAACAAATTGGACAACCTAGAAGAAATCAATAATAGAAAGCTGTAATCAAAACAGTATGTTACTTGCACAAAAAGACACATAGATCAATAAAAGAGAAGATAAAACCCAGAAATAAACCCAAAACTATATAGTCAATTAATCTTCCACAAAGAGCAAAGCATAAGTAGTGGGGAAAAGACAATCCCTTCAACAAATGGTGTTGGGAAAATAGATAGTTACATGCAAAAGTATGAAACTAGACCACTTCCTCACACCATACACAAAAATAAATTCTAAATGGATTAAGGACCTAAATGTGAATTCCGAAACCATAGAAATCCTAGAAAAGAGCAGAAGCATTAATTTCTCTGATACTGGCCATAGCAACATTTTCTAGGTACATCTCCTGAGGCAAGGGAAATGAAAGCAAAAATAAACATTTCGTCTATATCAAAATAAAAGGATCCTGGGCATTAAAGGAAACCTTTAAGATGACCTACTAAATGGGAGAGAATATATTTTCAAGTGATATCTCTAGTAAGAAGTTAGTATCCAAAATATATAAAGAACTTATAAAACTCAACACCCAAATAGTCAACAAACAAATAATCCGATTAAAAAATAGGCAGAAAACATGAACAGACATTTATCTAAAGAAGACATACAGATTGCCAAAAGACACATGAAAAGATGTTCAACATCACTCATCATCAGGGAAATTCAAATCAAAACCACAACGAGATATCACCTCACATCTGTCAGATTGGCTAAAACCAGAAACTCAGAGTGCCTGTGTGGCTCAGGTATGATTACTATGATCTAGTAATTGAACAACTGAGTATTTACCCAAAGAATATGTAAACAGTATTCTAGCCAAATTATGGAAGTAGCTCAAGTATTTATTGTAGATGAATGGATAAAGAATATGTGGTGGTGGTGGTGGTGGTGGGTGTGTGTGTGTATCTATCTCCCTAGCTATCCATCTATATACACACCCAATGGAATATTATTCAACCATAAAAAGAATGGAATCTTGCCATTCGTAACAACATGGATAGATCTGCACAGCATGATGCTAAGCAAAACAAGCCCGTCAGAGAAAAACAAAAACAACATGATTTCACTTGTATGTGTAATTTTAGAAACAAATGAACAAACCAATTAAAAAAAAAAAAGACTTGTAACTATAGAGAACAAACAGATGGCTACCAAAAGGTAGGTGGGTTGGGGGATGGGTAAAATAGGTGAAGGGTATTAAGAGTACACTTACCTTTGTGAGCATTGAGTAGTACATGGAATTGTTGAATCATTATATTGTACATCCAAAACTAATAAAATACTGTATGTTAACTACACTCGAATTAAAAAAAAAAAAAAAAAAAAAAAAGAAGAACAAGAGAGATTGAGACTCTTCTAAGCAACACTAAGTTGGAAAAGCAGAATTCACACTCAGTTTCTACCTCTCTGACTTTGGTCTGAATGACAGAATTGCAGTTGAGAATCTCCCCCTTCCCAAATGACTTTTATTCATGAATCTCTGTAATTTCCTAATATCTGATATTTTATTCTGTTCCTTCTTGGATTTTTTTTCCCTTTAGTTGCCTAGGGCAACTAGGCAACTAGCTCCAACTATGATGGGGCATATTCAGTGTATTGTACAAGCAAGTCTTCAGAGTGAGGGAATGGAAATAACCAAGCCCAGATAGCTCTTCATCTTTTGCCCAGACAGTGCTTCTGAGCTATTTTATAAAGTCCAATTCTACACTTTTATAAGGGTACATGAGATTATGAGAATGCACTGAAATAATTATCAGGAATGCCAAACACGAATAGAAAACATTAGCAGTTTTTAGACTGAAGGCAAGGATTATGAATCTCTGCTTGATGGGAAATTAAAAGAAATAATAGTTAAATATTGATGCAGTAAATATTTGTATATCATATCAATATGTTAACATATTGCTATGATTTCATGTCACTTAAATGTTTTCTTATAAAACCTTTGAAAAGTGTTTTACAACAAACTATGGAATAGTAGTAGTATTAAGAACTCTACCTGAATTTCTAACTTTCTATTAATACTTCATATTAAAACATCCCTATCTGAAACTTTAACAGTTCATTAATCCAGGAGAAGACTGATTCATTGGGGCTGCAGAAGCAGTTATGGCCTTTTCAAAGCTCCAAATCCTTTAAACCTCTTTCTCCTTCATATTAGAAACATGAACAGGAAAACACAAATCTTGCAGCCAGATTTTTGCAGGGTATTTTTTTCTCTCACAATTTGAGTAACATATTTCTTTTAACAGTCTTTACAATAAGCAAATGCTTGTGGAAAAGTGTTAAGGAAGCCATGCAAATTAACCGTCTGGAGAGAACAACATTGTCTTGCCTAATATTGAGCTCAACAGATTTATAGGCTTATAAAATATCCTCATCTTTTAACCTTTGCAATATTTTGGGATATATGACCAATTGTTATGATTCATCAAATATAAACTAACCTCCAGAGATGGGGGAAATAGTTGACAAAGCCTTCCTGTTTCCATCTAAGTATCAAGACAGTTATTTTGGAAATCATGACTAAAATAATAGGCAATGACTAAAAATATATTTCAGAAAAATATTTTATTTATACTCAGTGAATTTTTTCCAGAAATGCCTAAAACCTACCATCATCCTTCCATTTGGTTGTGTGAACACACATATTTAAGAGCTCTGCTGATAGTAATTGTGAGGAAATTGGACAGGATATAAACAAATGAGTATTGTGACTTGATGGGAAGGAAGCTCATGTATACCAAGAGGCCAAGAGATCCTAACCATTTAAGGAGGAATCATGGCATTCTTCCTCTCATGATTTGTTGGAGACCTATCTGTGTACTTGTCTGAGAATGTTACTCCAAAAGCTAAAAAGGGAAGGGAAGGGCAAAGGGAATAAATTGAAACCTCATTATTTGTTCACAAATACTTGTGATGTTTATTCTGATATTCATGACCTTGCATGTTCTGATTCTAATGTTCCAATTTGTGCAGCTACAGTTTCTGTTCATTTATCTTTATTCGAGTCCTGACACCCAGCACTGGTCCATACAATTCACCATATGCTTTCCACCCTAGGTGCCTCTGCTCACAGATTTACCTTTTTCTTGTGTATCCCTTCTGGCCAGCAACCAATCTATATCCAATATTTATTTATTTAGTTTATTTCATTTCAAAATTTTATTTAAATTCTAGTTAATATATAGTTTAAAACTGGTTTCAGGAGTAGAATTTAGTGATTCATCACTTACATATTATACCCAGAGCTCATCACAAGTGCCCTGCTTAATACCCATCACCCATTTAGCCCATACCCCACCCAGCTCCCCTTCAGCAGCCCTCAGTTTGTTCTCTATAATTGAGTCTCTTCTGGTTTGCTTCTCTCCTTTTTATTCCCCTTCTATGTTCATCTGTTTTTTCCTTTAAACTCCACATATGAGTGAAATCATATAGTATTTGTCATTCTTTGACTGATTTATTTTGCTTAGCATAATATACTCCAGCTCCATCCATGGTGAGATTTCATTCTATATTAAAATTAAATGGGACACCTTGGTGATTCAGTAGTTTAAGTATCTGCCTTCAGTTCAGGTCATGATCCCAGGGTCCTAGGATCAAATCCCACATCAGGCTCCTCGCTGAGCAAGGAGCCTTCTCCCTCTGCCTGCTCCTCCCCCGCTTGTGGTTTCTCTCTCTCTCTCTGGCAGATAAACAATATCTCAAAATAAATTTAAAATGTATTGAAGTATGGTTTACAAATAAGAAAATATACCTGAAATGTACATACAGTTCTGGGTTTTGGCCAATTATCCCTGTATTTGAAATATAGAAGATATTTGCTAAATTTTACACATAATTCTTACTATGAAACCTACTTTAACCCCACACCTCTTCACCCACAACCTGAACCCAGGATAAAAACTAATCTCCTTTCTGACATTATGAATCTGTTTTACCTTTTCTGGACTTCCTCATAAATGAATTTTTCTTGTATATGCTGTTTTGTATCTGATGTCTAGTGTTTAGCATCATGTTTTTTTGAGATTGATCCTTGTGGCTACATGTATGAGTTTTGCATTTCTATTTATTCCTACTACTCCATTCCTATTATTTATCCCATTGTTTAAATATCACCAAAAATTATTTACCCCAGTATTAGTGGACATTTGGTTGTTTCCACTTTTTTAATATTCTGAATTAGAATTTTATGAGTATCATGTACATGTTCTTATGTGCATATATGCCTTTTATTTCTCTTCAGTAAATGCCTGGGAGTAGCATTGATGAGTCATAGGGTCAGTGTATCTTTAGGCTATTGAGAAATTGCAAAAACTGTTTCCCCAAGTGGCTGTACCACTTAAACTCCTATTAGAAATGTATAAGATTTTCAATTGCTACGTATATTCAGCTGTTGATATAATCAGTCTTTCTTATTTTAACCAAGCTAAGGGATGCCTACTAGTACAACATTGTGGCTTTCAGTGTGCCTCTTTCTGTTGACTAATAATGCCAAACATTTTTTTCATGTGTTTTTAAAAGCAATTTATGTAACATTATCTTGAGTAAAGTTTCTGTTCAAATCACTTTTACATTTTTCCGGAATTGTTTTTATTTTGACTTTGTTTCTTCTTTTGCATTCCTTGGAATTGGGTCATTTAGGAATAAAGACCATTTTTCTGCTTCTTTCTACCTACAAGCCATGTATATTTTCTCTTGTATTATTTCACTGACTAGGGCTTCCAAAACAATATTGAGTAGAAGTACTGAGAGTAGCTAGACTTGGCTTTCCCCTTGATCTTGGGTGAAAATATTTGGTGTTTCAACATTAAGCATAATAATAGCTAGTTTGCCACAAATTATTGTTTTGTGTTTGATGTTTATCATCACCAAGTTGTTTTATTTTGGTAAAATATTTTCTGCATATGTTGCAATAATTTTAAGGTTTTTAAAATTGTATTGATGCTTTGAGTTATACTAGTTGTACTGTTAAACTAACCTTGAATTCCTGGAATTGCTCATTTGTCAAAAATCTTTGAGCTGTACACTTGGTCATGTGTTATTTTTTTCATATATTGCTAGTCAATTTGCTAAAATTTTGCTAAGAATTTTATTTTTATATTCATAAAGGATATTGAACTGTGTTTTAAAACTTGTTCCAGCCTTATTAAAGTATAATTGATATAACATTGTAAGATATTTAGAATACACATATGATTAATTGATATATATGGTAAGAGAATCTCCCCAGGCAATTAACACATCCATCACTTCATAAATATATATATATATATGTATATATATATATACATATATATATATATATATATTTTTTTTAATCATGTCTGTTGGATTTTGTTATATGGTAACATTAGCTTCATAAAATTAGTTGGGAAATAGTTCCTCTTCTCCTATTTTTTGGTTAGCATGCACAAGATAACTATTTCTTCTTTATTTTGTAGCATTAAACATTGGCTTCACATAGGTCTGGACTTTTCATTGTTCAAGGTGTCAAACTAAAAATTTAACTAACTTAATAGATAAAAACACTGAATAATTTCTAAGTGTTGGCAGTTTGGACCTTTTCCATTTTACTTATACTGTTGAATTTATTCATAGTAATTTATTCCTAATGATCTCTTATTATGCCTATAACATGCTAGGGTTCGTAGGATGTCTTTTTCTGAACTCTGGGTGTTTTTCAATTTTCCTGATATTTCAAAAAATATTACTTCACATAATATTATATCAAATTTCAAACTCATTTTCCTTTTATCTTTTATTTTACTAATATCTGTTCATTTAAAAATTATTAACCCTTTCTACTAACTCAAGAGTTTGATTTTTTTTAATCATTTTAAGATTCAGATCATTTTTAGATTATTATTTTAAGAGTTTATTTTCCATAATGTTACAAGTATTCTTCTAGGCATTAATTAAAATACATTCTTCAAAGTTGAATAGGTTATGTTTTAACTGGCATTTAGTTCACTATAGGTTCTCATTTTGTTTGTAATTTCTCTTTTGATCCATGGGTTATGTGAAACAGTGAAAACAAAATAAATGTTGTTTGGAACTCTGAGTAACAAATGGGAGAGAAAATAAAGGAAGGTTGGCTTAAATTAGCCTACTTACAGCCTCATTGATAGGAAACTGCATTAAAAAACTCCTGATTAAATCCAGTAATTTTACTCAGTGTAAGTGTTACATATGTTTGTGCCAGGATTTTCACTTGGTATTAGTATAGTAAGATAAGTAAAACAGAATTGCTCTTCTCAAAGTAGCTTTAGTAGGGTAAAAATGGCAAACATATGGGGCAGTTGCTATATGTGGAAATAGTTTTAATTTTTAACTTTCTTTTTTAACTTTCTAGTAATGATACTAATAAAAGTTTAATAGTACATCTTATTTAGCCCTCTATATCTAAATATTTCAACATGAAGTTAATATAAAATTAAGGAGATTTCTTTTTGTCACCAAGTCTTCAAATAGTTGAGAAGTATTTGATATTTCCAACATATAATAATTCAGACCAGTCACATCTCAAGTGCTCAATAGCCACAAAAGGCTGGTAGCTACTGTACCGAACCTTAGTATGCTTGAAATATACAGACAGTTCTAATTTAGTTCGTACAGAAATGTATTGCCATTGGACAAATTCCATGTCAAAGAAAAGAAGTAACTGGCCCATGATCTTTCAGCAAATAAGAGATGTGATTTGAACCAAAAACTTTTAACTCCACATCTTGTGTTATTTTTATAACCCTCAGTACGTCTGCAGTTTCTGGTTTCCTTGCCTCCTGCAAACTCCTCATATTTTTAAACCAAGACATCATATAATCAAAACTGATGTGCCTTAGAGCTTCTGGGCAGAGGGTTGCAGTGAAGAGCTCAGCTCACTGATGTGAATACAGGGTAAGGACAGGAAATTAATGACGCTTCTCTTCACATGACTAGGGAACCAAGTCCTCATTGTTTTTATTTTCTTTGTACCTCAAAGAAATATAAAAGTACATTGCAAAGGTATAACAGTGTTTTCTGGCTGTCCTAATGCTGAATCTGTTTTACTGCATGGGATTTTAAAGAATAATTGGGAAAATTCTGTTTGGACAAGCAGTTAATAAACTGGATTGTACTTGGTTAAAATCATTGAGGTGGGCTTTCCTATACACAATTGGATAAAAAGTTTTCTTCTTAACCAAGAAGCTCAGAAGAATTGATAGACTTAAGGGCCTTAGACCTCAAGATGTCACTAGTATGGTCTAGACTTATTTTTAAGTCACTAGATCTAGGTCATATTTTGGGGATAAACTTTATGGTCCATGAAAGAAGTTTTTACATATTGTAGATGTCTCATCTGCAAAATACTATCCTAAAAATAAACTCACTTGTGAAATAAATTTAGACACATTAATTCAGCCATTGATATACACAGTTGACTCTTGAACATGGTTGGATCCATGTAGATCCGTGTATGCAGTTTTTTTCAATAAATACAGTACAGTACTATGAAAAATACTTTCTCTTCCTTACAATTTTTCTAACATTTTATTCTCTCTAGCTTATTTTATTATAAGAATATAATATATAATACATATAACATAAAATGTGTTACTTGATTGTTTCTGTTATTGGTAAGGCTACTTGGTCAACAGCAGCTATTAGTACGTAAGTTTTTCAAAACTCAAAAATTATATGCAGATGGTGAGGGGGTCACTGCCCCTAACCTCCATCATTGTTCAATAGTTAAGTGTATACATATTTATTAAGCATGACTGACTCGAATGCTGGAATTGCTTAATGAAATTACAAGAGTTCTGATTTCTAACACTGCCTCTGGCTAAATGCCTGATTTTGACAAATCTCTTAACTTCTCAGGGCTGTCTTCAGTTACTACAGCCTGAAAACTATGAGCCTCTGGCTCATATTCCATTGAGCACTTTAGGAACAGACAAAAATGTTTCCACTGTAGTCTGATTAGATGCATAGGTACAAATAATTGATTCCGCAAAAAACTCCAATGAAAGGTTTGTTTCTGAGATTTCTGTTTATTAGCCCTCAGATCTTGCCATATTCCTACTAAACTATATGATTTTGGCACTTTTTAAAACCTTTATTGAAAAATATTTTAAAACAGCTAAATAAATGGACTGAAAAGCCATATTCTTGATATATATACATATACATATATATATCTACACACACACACAGCTTTATATACCTAGATTTATATAGTGTATATATATGTGTGTGTATATATGTGTGTATACACATGCACATGCACACACATATATGTTAATTTATATAAATATTATATATATTTTAATTTCTTTGAATTGCAGTTTCAGTGAAATTCCAATTCCTGCAAAAAGTTTTTTTGCTGCCTTTACTTTTTTATAATGTAATTATTTGTAGAACATTTTGCTCTAAGAATTCTGCTCACATAATAAATTTGTTTTGAACTGGCCAATGTTGTGAAATTTGACTGCTAGATTTTACTTCCAGGTCAGAATAAGAATTTTGGAGGAAAAAAGCTATATGAAAGCTGTCCAGTAGCCCTGCTTCCCAAAGTACAAGGTAAGGCAGCTGACTAGGAACATCAATTCACAGAACTACAATATATTGAAGTTAGTTTAATTCACTGCTGCTATGCTATTTCTAAGCCAGTTTAAATTTGCTAAGAAAACCAAGTTGTGTGTTGGAGGGCATAGGTTTAAGGACTAGTCATTTATAGTCCATTTTGAGAGCTAAAGAACTTTGCTAAACTTTAAGAATGAACTTCAGCATATAAAATCCTTCATCAAAAACTGGTTCAAAATAAAGCAAACATATTGAAAATGGGGTCTTAAGAAAAGTACTGATAGAAAATCCACATAGAAAACAGACATGATTTTACAAGTATTAAACAAAGCAGTATATGACCAGGTTCAGAGTGCTATTGTTTGAGGCAATGAAATAGTTACCTGTGCTTGGAAAAATATAGGTGAAATGAAGTGTAGAATGTGCTTTGCAAGAAGTCATACCTAAGAAGAATAATAAAGATGTGAACATTGAAATGGAGACGAATAAGGAAGGCAAATCTTATCAGAGCTGCTGATTATAGATACAGGTCATGAAACTGCAAAATAGCTTTTATAGGTAGCACCAAAGGCAATTTCACATGGCAGTATTCATTCAGATACAACCAGAATCATGCAAGCTTTTATTTCTATTGCAAAGATCATCCCTCTGCTAGTACAAAAGTATGCTTGGAAATGACTGAATTTGCTAATATGATAAGTTGCCAGTCCCTTCACAAGTGAAGCACCTGTTCTTTTGGGGGAGGTTGGGAGCTTCTGTGAAGGAGTGATGGTGGTAACCATGGGAATCTCATGGGTGGAGGATATGGTGACCAAGGCCTGAGTTTATTTGCCATTGATAGGAACCAGGGGAGACAAAACTGCTTAATTAAAGCCGTCCTTCATAGTCATGACTCGCAATCAATATTCTTTCCTTCCTACCCACCTCACTGACTTTAAAAACAAAACAAAACAAAACAAAACAAAAAATACCTCCCTCCAACCCCCTCCAAAAGAACATAAAACACACACAAAAAATTTTTCTCTGTATTAGTCATTATTCTTTTCTTAGACAACAGTGGACAAACTAGATAGTATTTTCTCTCTCATAGAGCTTGTGTTTGAAACAGGACAGGTATTACACTTAAAAATAGGTAAAATGTATACATACATAAATTAGTGATAAGTAAAATTTTAAAAGAGGCAAGGAAAAGCATGGTAGAGAGCTACTCCCAAAACAATCATCAAGGAAGGAGTCTCTCTCTAGTAGGGTGATATTTGACACCTGAATGAAGTGGGGAGCAAGACACCATATCTGGGGAAAGAAAGCAGAGGTAAACAGAACTTGCACATATGACTCTGTTTATACTGTTTTTCGATTAGCTTTGCCAGGAATGTTCTTGTATCTTCTCTGCCTACCAGTATCATATCTTTTAAAGCTGAGGTTGAATATTATTTCCTCTTTGGAATTTTTCTTAATTTCAACCAATCGATAGTAGTTGTCACTTGCCAGGCTAATACAGCCTTTTACCCATCCATATGGTAGAATATTTGTTTAATCACCAAATAA
This sequence comes from Neogale vison, assembly GCF_020171115.1. Lineage (NCBI taxonomy): Eukaryota > Metazoa > Chordata > Mammalia > Carnivora > Mustelidae > Neogale > Neogale vison. The sequence goes on along the minus strand of NC_058094.1, from coordinate 157,285,487 downwards.
TAAAGTATGTGCTAAAGACTGGGAACGTGAAGAATAGTAGTTTTTGCCCTCCCGAAGCCATTGAAATCACACTCCCCTCAATAAACTTAAGCTGAATTTTAATTTGCTATGATCCTGTCCTCTTTTTTGAAATTGTGAGCACCTTGAAGAAAGAGACTAGATCTAATTCATGACACTATTGCCATATAATTGTAGCATTCCATGTGTTGCAAAATAACGTGTAGTCTTAAAATACTGACGGACATTAACAGAGAATAACACTAATACTCATCTAGTAGAATCAAGAAGTTGCTGTCAGGGGGGAGGTTGGTGGTCAGTGGCTCAGTTGATTAAACATCTGCCTCTTGATTTCAGCTCAGGTCATGATCTCAAGGTCAAGCGATTGAGCCTTGCATCACGCTCCATGCTGGGTGTGGAGCCTACTTAAGATTCTTTCTTTCCCTCTCCCTGTGCTCCGCTCCCCCAAGCCCCAGTGAAGTGCATGCTCTCTTTAAACAAAAAAAAAAAAAAAAAGGGTGCATGTCAGGATATAGTTTTAGCTGTGGCTCTAATTGGAAGGTGGTTCTTCCTGCTTACGGAAAGAAAAATAAAGTTTTCTCCTTTATAGTGAAGAATATAAACTACATTTGTACAGCTGAGATTCTATATAAAAGACATAGGGCTTAGCATGTAGGAAGCATTTTGAAGAGAATATTGAGGGGATCAAAGCTGCTATGGAAATCAGTTGAAAAAATCTGTTCTTAAAGTCAGCTTTGAACAACTGCAAAAGTGTAGACCAAGAATACAGTCAGAAAGAGCCAAATCCAGTGCAGAGGACTGCAGAAAAAGACTTAAAAGAAAAGATCAGTGGCAAGATTGCCATTTTTTTCTATGCAGACTTCATTCACTGCACAACAGGGGGCAATGTTAACACACAACGCTCTGTGAATGGGGCATTCTGGAGTTGTGTAATTAGACAGTTACTACTCTTCTTGCCCCGGCACAACCCCAAAGCTTCAAAATCCAGAACAGAACGTGACTGGTTCTTTTGTCACCTAGACTAAAAATTTTCCCCATTGCTTTTGACAGAACATGCTGTAATTAGCATTAGAATTATTTTCTTCAAATTCATTTTCAAACATGATATCCTCTCTTTTCTATGCGATTATTGTCAAAGTATATAAATAATTTTTCCATTTTTATTAAATCGCACATTAAAGATTGCTTATTCTGTTGTCATAAATTGCTTCCTATATGGAGAGAACACTTCCTTATTACTATGGAAAAGATTTGGGGGCTCAGAAAGGGTAAAAAAATGCAGCAAGTTGCTATTTCAATAAGGATTCTTTCTGTCTAATGAGCTGCATATTATAGGCATTCAGTACAGATTGTCAACTTATGATACTTCAGCTTACAATTTTTTGACTTTACAATGGTGCAAAAGTGCTACACATACAAGGAGGCTGGTTAGGTCTTTTGGGAACTGTGGCAGACAGAGAAGGAGACCCTAGGCTCAACTTCCTCCCATGGATACAATAAGAGAACACCCACATCAGGGTAAGTAACCTATGAAGTGACCTAGTGACTGGCAGAATAAACTCCATAATGAAATGTACAGGAGGCCATAACAAAGAGGGTACAAAGGGCAGAGACATGGTCAGTAGGTAAATGGACTCCTAGGACCGTCCATGGAGGGGGTGGGATGCCCCTGAGGCAGAAAGGGGAGAGAAACAGACTTCCACACTAGGGCACTTGTAAGAAGAGCATGAATTTTCCTAACATTTGGCTGTGAAACCCCTTAAAAGGGCTGAATTTCCTGAGTTTTTACAACCCGCAGGACCTCAAACCAGGAATTTTTTTAAAAAATCAGTAGACTCTGATTCCTATGAGAGTCAGGAAGGCGATAGAAAATAAGGCTCTGCCCTTAAAGAGATAGCACAAAAAGCAGCCTGTGGAGATGCAGAATAGAAGCAGCAGTTGGAAAGGTGCCTGTAGCATATGGGAGAGAGTTATTTAATAATTTCAGAGGCTGTTCCAGAAGGACAGAAATCTCTGGGGAATTCCTCCAGGAACAAAGGAAACAGCAGGTGCTATTTCCCACCCCCCCTCCTCAGAGTAAACACACAACCACCTGAGGGACTCATTACTTAACTGTCACCCTGCCCCACATCCCCCGCACTTTGCTTCCCTAGATCCACCCTCTCTGATACCTTCTTGGCAGATCTCAAGGGGTTCTACAGGCCTTGCAGTGTACAAGCAGCCCCTAAAATGGCCAGCACCACTCCCAAGCGACTCTTGCCCCAGGAAGAGGGAAAGATAATCACTTACACCAGTCTGACTGTGGCCCCAGCGGGGGGCTGAAGACAGAAAACTGGTCTCACTGCAGACTATAGCTACCAATGAAAGCTTATTAGGTGATAACACAGAGAAAACACCCTGCGGTTTGATTCTGCTGCCTCTCTGGCAAACATGAGGTCTGACTCAACTTAAGCTCAAGGAAGCCTCAGACTGGCCCACTAGCACCACAGGGACGAAGCAGTGCCGATAAAGGCAAGAGAGCAACTGCAGTCAACAGAAGGAAAAAGTGACTCATCACAGTAGCAGGGCACATACAACACACATAGGAAACACCCCAGAAGTGCCAGGTTCTGGTGAATGGGACATTACACAGCAGGGCACGACAGGACCTCTTCTTCATAAGGCCATTATTTTCCAGTCCGGAAGACATAACTATCTTTCCTCACACACAGAAACAGACACAAAGATTTACACAAAGTAAGGAGACAGAGGAATATGTTCCAAATGAATAAAAAGGAGAAAATCACAGCAAGAGACCTAAGCCAAATGGATGTAAGTAATATGCCTGATAGAGAATTTAAAGTAATGATCATAAAGATACTTGTTGAACTTGAAAAAAGAGTGGAGGACATCAGTGAGATCTGTAACAATGAGTTTAAAAAGAACAAAAAAAAATGAAATTAAAAATATATTAGATATTTTAAGTAGTAAACTACATGAAACAGGAAAATGGATCAGTGATTTGGAGGACAGAGTAATGGAAAGTAATGAAGCTGAGCAGGTGAGAGAGAAAAATATGCAAAATGAAAAGAAACGAGGAAAACTCAGTGATACCACTCAGTGTAATAACATTCACATTTTAGGGACCCCTATAGAGAAGAAGAGAAAGAAAAGAGGATAGAAGGTTTATTTGAAGGAATAATAGTTGGAAACCTCCCTAATCTGAGGAAGAAAACAGAAATATAGATCCAGGAAGCATAGGGGTCCCCTAGCAAGATCATGTCCATGCCCTCAAGGAGGGCCACACTGAAAAACATGGTAATTAAGATGGCAAAAAGTAGTGATGAAGAGATAATTTTAAAGGAAACAAGAGAAGGGGTGCCTGGGAGGCTCCGTCTGTTAAGCAGCTAACTCTTGACTTTGGCTCAGGTCATGATCTCAGGGTCATAGCATCAAGCCCTGGTCAGACTCTGTATGTGCTGGGTGTGCAACCTACCTAAGATTCTCTCCTCCTCTCACTGTGCCCCTCCCCACTCCACCTCATGCTCTCTCCTCTCTCTATTAAAAAGACAGAGAGAGAGAAAGAGAGACAAGAGAAAAGAAAACAGTTTCATACAGGAGAAAACCCATAAGACTGTCAGCAGATTTTTCAGTGAAAACTTAGCAGGCCAGAAGGGAGTGGCTTGATATATTCAAAGGTTCAAAGTGCTGAAAGGGGAAAATTTGCAACCAAGAATATTCTCTCCATAAAGGCTATCATTCAGAATAGAAGGAGGGATGTAGAATTTCCCAGACATGCAAAAGTTATAGGAAGACATGACCACTAAACCAGTTCTACAAGAAATGTGAAATGGTACTGTTATAGTAGAAAGGAAGGACCATAAGAAAGATTAAGAAAAGTAAGAATTACAAAGGCAGTGAAAATAAATAAATCTAAAAAAAATCAGTCAAGGGACTCACAAAATAAAAGCAAGTAAGGTAGGATACCATTTACCCAAAATGGAGAAGAAAAGAATGGGTTCAAACTCAAGTGACCACCAACTTAATATTGACTGCTATATAAAGTTATATATACATGACATGTTATATGCAAACTGAATGGTAACCAGCAATCAAAAACCAGTAACAGACAAAAAATAGAGAGAAAGGGATCCAACTATATCACTAAAGAAAAGCCAGCAAACCAAGAGAGAAAGAGAATAAAAGAAGAAATGAATGAAGAAAGATTATAAAAACAACCATAAAACAGGTTATAAAATGGCAATAAATATATACCCATAAATAGTTACTTTGAATATAAATGGACTAAACACTAGTAAAAAGACATAGGGTGATGGAATGGATTTTTAAAAAGACCAATTTATATGCTACCTACAAGAGATTCATTTTAGAGCTAAAGATACATGCAGACTGACAGTGAGGGGATGGGAGTGGGCACCTGGGTGCCTCAGTCTGTTAGGCATCTGCCTTTGACTCAGGTCATGATCTCAGGGTCCTGTGATAGTACCCCACTTAAAGCTCCCTGCTCAGCAGGGAGTCTGCTTCTTCCTCTCCCTCTTCTTCTCCCCCCAACTCATTCCCTCCCCCTCTTTAATTCTCTATCTCAAATAAATAAATTCTTTTTTTTAAGGTTTTATTTATTTATTTGACAGAGAGAGATCACAAGTAGGCAGAGAGGCAGGCAGAGAGAGAGAGAGGAGGAAGCAGGCTCCCCGCCGAGCAGAGAGCCTGATGTGGGACTCGATCCCAGGACCCTAAGATCATGACCTGAGCCAAAGGCAGCAGCTTAACCCACTGAGCCACCCAGGTGCCCATCAAATAAATAAATTCTTAAAAAAAAAAAAAAAAAGAAGTGAGGGGATGGAGAAATATGTGGGGGGGGAGGTAGAAAGCTGGGATAGCAATACTTATACTGGCCAAAATAGACTTTGAGCTAAGTTTAATAAGAGACAAAAAAAAAGAACACTACATAATCATTAAGGAGACAATCTAACAAAAAGATATAGTAATTGTAAATATTTATGCATCCAATATGGGAGCACCCAAATACTTAAAGCAGTTAAAACAAACTAAAGGAAATAATCAATAGTAATACAATAGTCCTAGGCAACTCTAATGCTCAATTTACATTATAGATAGACCATGCACACACCAAATCAACAAGGAAGTAGTAGCTTTGAAGGACACACTGGAATAGATGGACTTAAAACATATATTCAAAACATTCCATTTAGAAGAGCAAAAAAACCCATTCTTCTCAAGTGTACATAAAACATTCTCCTGAATACATCACATTAGGCCACAAAGCAAATATCAACAAATTCAGCAAGATCAAATTCATTTCATGCAATCTTTCATGATGACAACACTATAAAAGTCATAATCAACCACAAGAAAAAATCTGGAAAGACCACAAATACATGGAGGTTAAATAGCATGCTACTAAATAATGAATGGGTCAATGAAAAAATTACAGGAAATGAAAAATACATGGAGATAAGTGAAAATGAAAACACCACAGTCCAAAACCTTTGGGGTGAAGCAAAAGCTATTCTAAGAAGTTGATAGCAAGATAGGCGTAACTCAAGAAGCAAAAAAATCAAATAACCTAACCTTACACCAAAAGGATCTAGGAAAAAAAAGAAGCAGCAAAACCCCAAAACAGTAGAAGGAAGGAAATAATAAAGATTATAAAAGAAATACATGAACTAAAACCTAAAACAAATAAGAAACAGATCACTGAATCCAGGAGCTACTTCTTTGAGAAGATCAACAAGATTGTTAAGCCTTAAGCCAGAATCATCAAAAGATAGAGGACTCAAATAAGCAGAATCACAAATAAAAGAGATTAAGCAACACCAGAGAAACAGAAAGGATTGTAAGAGATTATGACAAATTATATAGCAACAAATTGGACAACCTAGAAAAAAATAAATTCCCAGAAACACGTGAAGCAGGAAAAAATAGAAAATTTGAACACACTGATTACTAGCAATGATATTGAATTAGTAATCAAAAAACTCCCAACAAACACGTGACTAGGACCAGATGGTTTCACAAGTGAATTTTACCAAACATTTAAAGAGGATTAAATGCCTATTCTTCTAAAACTTTTCCAGCAAGTAGAAGAGGAAGGAACACTTCCAAATGCATCATATGAGGCCAGCATTACCCTGATAACAAAATCAGATAAAGACACTTAAAAAAACAAAACAAAACACAAAAGCCTTACAGGTCAGTATCTCTGATGGACATAGATTAAAAAAAATCCTCAACAAAATACTAGCAAACTGAATCCAACAATATATTAAAGCAATTATTCACCACAATCAAGTGGGATTTATTCATAGGATGCAAGGGTGGTTCAGTATTCACCAATCAATCAGTGTGCTACATCACATCAATAACAGAAAGGATAAAGACCATTTGAGCATTTCAATAGATATAGAAAAACCATTTGACAAAGTACAACATCCATTCATGATAAAAGCCCTCAACAAAGGAGGTTTAGAGAGAATGTAATTCAATATAATAAAGATCCTATTTGAAAAATCCACAGCTAACATCATACTCAGTGGGGAAATCCCCCTAACATCACAAAGAAGACTAGGATGTCTACTCTCACCACTTTTATTCAACAGAGCACTGGAAGTTCTAGCCACACCAATCAGACAACAAAAAGGAATAAAAGACATCCAGATTGGTAAGGAAGGAGTAAAACTTACACTATGTGCAGATGACCTGATACTATGCACATAAAACCATAAAGACCCCCAAAAGCTGCTGGAACTGATAAATGAATTCTGTAAGATTACAGGATACAAAATCATTATGCAGAAATCCACTGCATTTCTATACACTAATAATTAAGCAACAGAAAGAGAAATTAAGAAAGCAGTCCCATTTATAATTTCACCCAAAAGAATAAAATAAATAGGAATAAACTGAACCAAGGGGTTAAAAGACCCACACTGAAAACTAAAACATTGACAAAAGAAATTGAAGAAGACACAAATGGAAATACAGTTCACGTTCAAGGATTGGAACTACAAATGTTGTTAGAATGTCTATACTAGGGGCGCCTGGGTGGCTCAGTGGGTTAAAGCCTCTGCCTTCGGCTCAGGTCATGATCTCAGGGTCCTGGGATCGAGCCCTGCATCAGGCTCTCTGCTCAGCAGGGAGCCTGCTTCTCCTCTGTCTCTGCCTGCTGCTTTGCCTACTTGTGATCTCTCTCTGTGTGTCAAATAAATAAATAAAATCTTTGAAAAAAAAAAAAGAATGTCTATACTACCTAAAGCAATCTACACATTAATGCAGTCCCTATTGGAGTAACAACAGCATTTTTCACAGAATTAGAACAATCCTAAAATTTTTATAGAGCCCCAAAGACCCCAAATAGCAAAAACTGTCTTGGAAAACAAAAACAAACCTGGAAGCATTGGAATTCTTTACCTTAAGTTGTATAACAAAGCTGAAGTAATCAAAACAATATGATATTAGCACAGAAGTATACACATAGATCAATGGAATAGCATAGAAAGCCCACAGACAAACCCATGATTATGTGATCAATTCATCTTCAATAAAAGAGGCAAGGATGGGAAACAATAACAGTCACTTCAACTAATGGTGTTGGGGAAACTGGACGGCTACATGCAAAAGAATGAAACTGGACCATTTTCTTACACTATATAAAAAATAAGCTCAAAATGGATTAAAGACCTGAATGTGAGATGTAAAACCATGAAAATCATAGAAAAGAGCACTGGCAGTAATTTTCCTGACATCAGCTATCGCAACATTTTTCTAGATATGTCTCCATGGGCAAGGGCAATAAAAGCAAAAATAAACTATTGGGACTTCATCAAAATAAAAAGCTTCTGCACAGTGAGGGAAACAATAAAACTATAGAATGGGAGGAAAAGTTTGCAAATGACATATCCAATAAAGGGTTAATAAACAAAATAAATGAAGAACCACTGGACCTCAACACCCAAAAACCAAATAATCCAATTAAAAAAGGGCAGAAGACATGAACATTCAAAAGAAGACATCCAGATTCCTAACAGATCATGAAAAGATGTGAAACATCACTCACCATCAGGGAAATGCAAATCAGAACTTCAGTGAGATGTCACTTTACACATGTCAGTATGGCAAAAACACAACAACAACAAAAACCACAAGAAATAACAAGTGTTGGTGAGCATGTGGAGAAAAAGGAATACTCCTGCACTGTTGGGAATCCAAACTGGTACAGCCACTGTGGAAGACAATATGGAGCTTCCTCCAAAAGTTAAAAATAAACTACCCTACAACCCAGTAATCACACTACTGGGTATTTACCCTCAAAATACAAAGACATTAATTCAAAGGGTACATGCACCTCTTTGTTTATTGCAGCATTATTTATAATAGCCAAATGATGGAAGCAGCCCAAGTGTCCATCAATAGATGAATGAATAATTGACTCTCTCTGCGTTAGGGAGGAGTAGGGAATTTGGGAAAATTGGAAGGGGAGGTGAACCATGAGAGACTATGGACTCTGAAAAACAATCTGAGGGGTTTGAAGTGGCGGGGGGGTGGGAGGTTGGGGTACCAGGTGGTGGGTAGTATAGAGGGCACGGCTTGCATGGAGCACTGGGTGTGGTGAAAAAATAATGAATACTGTTTTTCTGAAAATAAATAAATTGGAAAAAAAATAGATGAATGAATAAAGATGGCAAATATTATTTGCCACAACATGGATGGAGCTAGAGAGCATAATGTTAAGTAAAAAAAAAGTCAGAGAAGCCAAATACTATATGATTTCACTCTTACATGGATTTTAAGAAACAAAACAAATGAACTAAGGAAGAAAGAGATAAAGCAAAAACCAGGCTGTTAACTATAGAGAACAAACTGATGGTTACCTGTGGTGTCTGGAGGGGTGGCTGAAATGGGTGATGGGGATTAAAGCGTATACTTATCCTGATGAGCACTGAGTAACACACAGAATTGTTGAATCACTATATATTGTACACCTGAAATGAATATAACACCGTATGTTAACTCTACTGGTGTCAAAATAAAAAACATATGAGTGATACATGTTCAGTAAAAACGGTCTTTCAAATTTTGAGTTTTGCTCTTTTCCTGAGCTACCCATATGCAGTACCCTACTCTTGTGATGCTGGGCGGCAGCAGGCGAGCCCCAGTTCCTCCTCAGCCACACGATCACAAGGGTAATCAACAGATATATTTACAACCATTCTGTACACATACAGCCATTCTGATTGTCAGTTTCTGTGTTCAATGAATCACATGAGCTATTCAATCGTTTATTATAAAATAGGTTTTATATTAGACGATTTTGTCCAACTGTAGGATAGAGTAAGTGTTCTGAGCACACTTAAAGTAGTCTAAGAGTATTAAATGCTTTTTTTGACTCTTGATATTTTCAACTTACAGTGGGTTTATCAGGATATAACCTGGTAAAATCTATATTTGAAAATCATTGAGCTTCATAATAGTTATGGCTAGCATGTGGCCCCTGAAAATCAGCCTGTGTGCTGTGATATGCTCTAAGCTTCCTGCTGTTCAGGGCCTGATTTGCTTTTTTCTCTAGTCCCATCAAATGTGGCCATTTTCCCTTGCTGCACTCGGGTCTCATAAGCTGGTACTTGGTTCTTGCCTTCAAAAAATGCCTTTAAGTGAAGTAGAGTTTTAGAGCAGTATCCCAGGAGGGCAGACTGCCTTACTGCTGTTCACATCTCTTTGTCTTCATGACCCACTTTCCTGGGCTAGATTCTGTCCTCTCAATTGTTGAGTCCCTGAACCCTGCAGTGTTTCTTACTAGGCCTTTGAGATGAACTTATTCTTGCTAGTTCTGTCAGGCTACCCAACATTATTGACTTCTGGTATTTTAAGTACCTACTCTCACACTTAAGTTCTAAATCTTCTTGGGTAGTGGATCCTCAACTCAAAACTACCCCCAACCTCCAGACGCAAAGACGGCCTTTCCCCCTTCTTCAGTTGCCTTTTCCTAACAGTGACTCTCCTGTTAACCACTGTTGCCTGCTGAGTACATCAGCTGTTGTCCATGGTCTGGCACAGACCAGGCAATTGTACTATCAAATTGTTAAACATCCTGGTACCATCAGGATTGATTCAGAATTGATTCTGAATGAGGCTGCTATATAGTTCAGAAACAATAGCTTTGTATCTTGGAAAAGATGAATAACCAGTAAAGTTATAGAATTTTAGAAGTAAATATAATCTAATCAGCTCTCTTCTATAATCATAGTTGAAAAGATGTGTTTATGATGCAATTTCAGTAAGGAAAACCTTAATTTTTATTTAAATAAGAAAAAAACAATGTGAAATGTTCACAGTGAAAAAAATAAAGTCCTATGATTATATAGACATTGTGGGTTTGTTTTTTTTTTTTCTGTGTAGAACTAGACATGCTTGTCTATGTACAGAGCCAAGCAAAATTGTTAGAGCCAAAAACTGTTTTAGGGCTTCCACATGTATTATTTAGTCTGTGTAACTAACCTCGTAGATAGACATGATTATCAGCCCAGTTCAGAAATGAAGAAACAATTTCAAAGAGAAGTGTGAAACAATTTCACACTCACATTTGCAGAACTGCCAAACAGCAGAGAGATTTGAATTCAGGCTACATTATATGGTCTTAACTGCTCATTGTATTGTCATTCTCATGCTAGTAAATACAGGAAAAGGCCAAGAAAGATATGCTTCAAAGCACTGTGCACGTTACTAGAACATGGATTGGGAAGTAGAGGAAATATGGGAAGGACTTTACTTTTACTATATCTAATTCTATGTTATTTTCACTGATAATTTACTTAAAGAAAGATGTAAGAAAAGTCTTAAATTAGGAAGGTCCTTCCTTTATCTTCTTTAATAAAAAGCTTTATTTATGTATATATTTAACATATATTTAGTTATGCTACAGCATAATTCTTAAGTTATTTTACTTGAAATATTTCTGGTTTCTTTCCTACTTTTCTTATTAGACATTACTGTGAAATTTCACGTATTCAGCTTTTGAGTAACTTTTTGAACATGATACATCCAAATCATTAATTATATAAATTTATTTTTGTACATATTTGTATATCTACGTGACCACATATGGGACTCTCATACTTTGTATGATGAATGAACATTGAAGATGAATGATTGCATGCAGAAAACGGAAGTACACTCACTGCTTTTATACTGTGTCAGAAATTAATACAGTTGATATGAGGCTAAAAAAGTGTTTTTATCACAAAAACAGAAAATACTCACCTTCAATGAGATCCTCAAAGATTTAACTTATTGATGAAATAGGCAATTTAAAAAAACAGAATATAATTAAAAAATATACATAGTGTCTAGAAATACCTTGTTGAAGATGATACCTAAAACATGAGGTGTAATTAAGGATATAACATACCTGAACTCTCTGAAAACAAAACATGCATTATTATGTGCAAATATTTCATCTGATGAGAGCCCACAATTCCAGGAATGCAACAGATAGGTGAATTACCTCTATGAGTCCTTTAAAATAGAGCAAAGAGGGGGCTTACATTCCACATAATTATTATATTCTTTTGGTTGCAAATAATAGAAACTAAGCTTGAGTGGAAAGAAGAATTTCTTAGTAGAACAGGAGGTGATAATCCCCACTCATAATGCCAGGGAAGAAGGCTTTTGAGCAGGCTACTTAAAGTGTGGTCCATAGCCCAGGACATCCTGCTATGAGCTGAGCCTCACAGTATGCCTTCTAAAGAGAAGCAGAGAGCTTTGACTTCTTGAAGAGTTGCTAGTAAGCCTCTGTGAGGTGGTAGTGAGGATTTAAATGGAATATTATATGCCAAGGGCTGGGCCCAGCTCTAGCTTGTAGAGAGCAGCCTATCCCTGCTATCATTATCCAAAGCAGGAATGACCAGTTAGAACCCAGGACGGGGATTTCTAGTGAAATTATGGAGCTCAGCTTTCTCTAAAGATGCTCATTCTAAAGATCCAGCAGCTGCAGATGTGCACTGTGGGCCATCCACTTGCTTCTGTCTTAATTCTTTTTTTTTTTTAATTTATTTATTTGAGAGAGAGAGAGAAAGAATGAGAGAGGGAGAGAATGAGTGGAGAAAGGTCAGTGGGAGAAGAAGACTCCCTGCCGAGCAGGGAGCTGGATGTGGGACTCGATCCTGGGACTCCAGGATCATGACCTGAGCCGAAGGCAGTCGCCCAACCAACTGAGCCACCCAGGTGCCCCTTCTGTCTTAATTCTTATTGACCATGATTTGGTTTTGATAGAGTGGATCCTGGATATCTGACAATCACAAAGCTACAGAAAAGTTACACATGCACTACAAAGACTTTCTCCCCCATGTTATCTGAGAATTGTAGCAAAACTGATGCCATCATTATTTTAGTGTCTTTTTATAAAAAAAAAAATACATTATCCTATGTAGCCACAATATAACTGTGCAAAGCAAGCAGTCACCATTGGTAAATTGCTGCCAATTAAGCATCAAAAGTTACTCAGGTTAAAAAAAAAAAAAGTTACTCAGGTTTCATTATCCAGTAATACCCTTCATAGAAGAAGAATCAAATCCAGAGTCATGTAATGCATCTGAATAGTATTTGTCTTCAGTTTCTTTCTGTACTGAACAGTCTCTCAGTCTTCCCTTGGCTTTTATGATTTTGATACTCTTGAAGATTACTGACCAGTTATTTTATATTATTTTCTTCTGCTTGGAATTGGCTCACATTCCTCTAGAAGTACATGAGATAGAGGGGGTTTCTTACTGTATCTTTTAAAGAGACAAATTATTTCCATTTATCTTTTTATTGATGATGTTAACTTTGACCACTTGATTAAGACAGTGTCTTTCAGGCTTTTTCACTGTCAAGGTACTCTTTTTCTCCTTGGAATTAATTAGCATTTAGTGAGGAGCTGTTTTGAAACTATATAAATAACCCCATTTCTCATTAAACTTTCTATTTTTCCACTTATTTATAACATCATAGACTTAGAGATTCGTATTCAGTGGGCTATAATTAATTTTAATAGTTAACTTATTGATATTATTTTGATTTCAAATTGTTCCATAGGTGACTTGTGGTAGATACCTCAGGGTAGCCCCTGTATCCTTTTGACACATCCCAATGATTTTTGGAGCACTTCTTTACTTTATAGCCCAAGATGTTCTGTTCATCTTTTCTTTCCCTTGCCACAGTAATGTTCCTTTCTATGAAGAAGTGCTATGTGCATTAATTCCTTTTGAGGTGAGAAACATGGGTTTTTCCTAATAAAATTGTGGAATGAACTTCTAGATGGATTTTAAAACTGAGGTGATATAATACCCATATAATTTTTCAAAGACAAATCTAAACAAGATTGACTACAATTAAATTTAGATTAATTCTAAAGTCCTTCTCAGGCACCCCTTTTGGTAAAGTTCTTTTGGTTTTTTTCACCTTTGTCATCACCAAAACTTTTGGTGTCTGAGGGCTCTTGACCAATAGTAGCTACTATTTTAGATTTCAGGACCTTAGGGAAAACTGTTGGCCTAAGAGCCATAGATTAAAATACATAGATAAAATTAGGACCCACAAAAGTGAGAAGATGGAGCACAGACCTATTTAGTCATTGCCCTGTTCTTTGATACAAACAAAAGAAACCAGTTTTCTATTGAGTCTTTAAATATGACTTTGAGGCAGAATTGAAGGCAATTGAAGACAAGGTTGAAAAGTAGTATTTATTTTCCTTTCTTGTGAGTTGCTACAAAATCAATAAATGGCATTGAGTAAAAATTCTCAGTTTAAAAAAGAATCTCATCCTGAATTATGAATAGAGAAATAGTTATTGACTGGCTATCTAAAAATAGTGTTATCAAATCCCACCCACCCCACAAAATAAATGTCTCTTGGGTGTTAGGCAGCTGACTCTGATGTATAATAAATTTGCTAGATAGAACTATTATTTTATAAGTTATCCTATAATCAGATATATTTTATATAAAAATTCTGCAGTCTGGGGGTGCCTGGGTGGCACGTCAGTTAAGCATCTGATTCTTGATTTCAGCTCAGGTCATGGTCTAAGGGTCAGGAGATCAAGCCCTATATCAGGCTCCACAATGAGAGTGGAACCTGCATGCTAACTATCTCCCTTAAAAAAAAAAAAATCTGCAGTCTTACTAATAGATAACGTATAAAGGTTTCTGTAGCTAAAATATATACTCATGTATTCCATATTCTCCCTGAGCAACCTGGTGAGACAGATGTTATTTATCTCATATCCCAGATGTGGAAGTGAATCTCTAAGAGTTGAAGAGAATTGGCCATGATTACTACTGTTGGTAAAGCAGCATCTTCTACTTGGGGGGGGCGCCTGGGTGGCTCAGTGGGTTAAAGCCTCTGCCTTTGGCTCGGGTCGTGATCCCAGGGTCCTGGGATCGGGTCCCGCATCGGGCTCTCTGCTCGGCGGAGAGCCTGCTTTCTCCTCTCTCTCTCTGCCTGCCTCTCTGCCTCCTTGTGATTTCTGTCTGTCAAATAATAAATAAATAAATCTTAAAAAAAAAAAAAAAGCAGCATCTTCTACTTCCAATTTTTACTTCTCCTATATATACCTCCCTCTATACATTGCTTCCCAACTTTAACCTTTTCCCAGTCTACACCTGTTTTAAGATTTTTTTTTTCAGATAAGTATTAGGTTTACAACAAGATTGAAACAGTACATAGATTACCCATATACTCCTTGCTGCTACCCATACATAGCCTCCTATATTATTAGAACACTCTGAAGAATTTTTTTTTTTTTAACCAAGGGCACACCTACGTTGATAACAATAAAGTCACCCACAGTCCATAGCTTACCTCAGGATTCATTCTTGGTGTTGTACATTTAATAGGTTTGGCTACCACTCATCTTTTAAATTTTCTCCATAGTTTTGTTTTTTTCTAGACCCTCATACAACTGGAATCAAAGTAAAGTTGACCCTTGCTAGGGTTAGGGTCATTGACCTCCCATGCAGCTGAAAATCCATGTATAATTTTTTAACTCCCCCCAAACATTACAAATAGAATACTGTTGATGAGATGCCTTAGTTGAACACAAACCATTGTTTAACACATATTCGGCATATTATATTATTATGTATTGTATTTTATAATAAGGCTAAAGAAAATATTCTGAAAATCTTAGAAGTCTATAAACAGTACTGTATTTGTTTAAAGAAATCCATGTGTAAGTGGACCCATGGAGTTCAATCCTGTGTTTTTCAAGAGTTAACTATACAGAGTGACTATAGAGTCACTTACTTTCTCAAAAAAATAAAAATTTTTAAAAACAAGAGTCAACTATACATAGCCTTCTCAGATTTTTTTTCATTTAGCAATGTGCATTTAAAATTATTCTATGTATTTTCATGGCTTGTTCGTTGGTTTTTTGTGTGTGTTTTTGTTTGTTTGTTTTTTGTGGGTTTTTTTTGTTTTTGTTTTTTGTTTTTTGTTTTTTTTTTTTGTAGCACTGAATGATATTCCATTGGATATACCACCGTATATTCATCCTTTTATCCACTGAAGAACATTTTGGTTGCTTCCAGATTTTGTCAGGGATGAATAAAACTGCTATTTTGGGTGCAGGTTTGGACACAAGTTTTCACTCCTTTGGTTAAGTACCAAGGAGTCCTATGGTTGGATCATAAGGTAGAATACATTTACTTTTTCAAGAAACTCCCAAATGGCTTCCGAAGTGTCTGTACCATTTTGCATTCTCACCAGCAATAAATGAGAGTTTCTGTTGTTTCACATCCTTTCACATCATTTGGTATTGTCAGTGTTCTGAATTTTAGCCATTCTAATAGATATATAATCATTTCTTAAGAAATAATTTTAGCTTGTTAGTAGGGTTCAGTTGACCAGATTTGGCAAGTCAGCTAAAAGTTATCATCCAAGTAATGTTAAAGCATTAAGAGGATTTTTAAAAATAAAGTTTGTGACCTTTTCACCCAAATAGGTAGAATCAATAGGTCCATGATCGTTCATATGCAGTATCTCAGGAGACTTTGTAATCCTAAGAAGTGGAAATCTCTGCTCTGTGAGATTTTACTATGAAAGAGGGGTAAAAGCTGTAATATAGAGGACAAAAATGGAAAATTAAAAATATGATGATTTCTAGCAAGAGTCACTGTGGCAGACAAGATTCTACAGTTAGAGAATGCAGCTGAGATTTGGCTGATCATGAAATTAGATGTTGATAATTTGTTTATTCTAAGTATTGTTTTAGCCTCTGATATGTCAAGTGCCATTCCATTGGTTTTAAGAAAGCACTTTAACAGTTGAAAGTCAAGTACTAATGGAGAACCTAAAAGTCATATTTTGGTTTAGAATTTTGAACTAATTGGACAAATAATTTAAAATATCCATATCAACCAGTGAGTTAAAATGTCACATAGAACCTCTTTCATCACATTAGGCCTAACACAGGAGGGGAACAAGACTTTACAGCCTTTATTTAATTAAGTGTTATCTTCACAGCATTCCCAAATGCTCAGGAAGCTAAAAGATACATTTCGACATTCACTCTTTCTCCAAATTGTCTTTTCTACAGAAGCAAGAAAAATGAAAGACATGTTTCTTAACTACCACATGCTGCTCAGAGCTGCACAGTTTGTGAATTTTTAAGTAAAAATGGAAATTGTTTTTATTTCTCTGATTTTTATTTCCAAGTCGTATGCCCCAAACCTGTGTGCCTTCTGATCAAAAGTGACAGCTAGAAGTAGCAACTTGTTTAAGAATGACATACTGTGTTACACTCAGCACATCTCCAGTTTAGGAAATTAAAGAACAAATACTATGCAGACAGAGGTGGGTGGACTGCCAATTATCTTATCTCTTTTTCTCTACATCCAAGTCTAAATAAAAGTAAACCTACATGCTGTGACAACAAACAGGATTCAAAATAAATAAATGAATGGGGTTAGGAACCCCTGTATGCATTCTTTTTGCCCCTTTCTTGAGTATTCTATCTCACTCTTTCTAAATTCTCCCCCACCAAAAATAAAGAAAAAAAAGCCACAAACAAGATTGGAGAAAGTTGAAAAAAATTCTCAAAGGATTATCTGATTTGTGTTTTCATCTGTAAAAACCAAATTGCCTTTGAACTTAATTTCTTTACACAGAGCTACAGAGGCATCATTTAAGTAACTTGAAATTACATCAAATACTGCTGACATGCTCAGTTTACAGATTAGTTTGATTACATTTGATTTCCCAGTGTATACTGAAATACATCATCCCTTCATTCTTATGAGAAAGAAAGGGGATTTATCATTCCCTATTTTGTGTGTGTGTGTGTATTTTAAATTATTTTTTAGGGGGATGTTTCTCATAAATGAATGCATGCAAGGGTGCCTGGGTGGCTCAGTGAGTTAAAGCCTCTGCCTCTGGCTCAGGTCATGATCCCAGGGTCCTGGGATCGAGCCCCACATCAGGCTCCCTGCTCAGCAGGGAACCTGCTTACCTTCTTCTCTGCCTGCCTCTCTGCCTACATGTCTGTCTCTGCCTACTTGTCTACTGTCTGTCAAATAAATAAAATCTTTAAAATAAATAAATACAGAAAAAGAAATCCTTTATTTTTATCTTGGAACATTATAATAATATAATTTTGTCTGGTGCATTTAACAGAGTGTCTAACACTGGATTCTCCTTAAAAAAGTCTCTGAATTATACATTTGAATAAGGTGGTGTTTGGAGGGAGGTAATCCCAAAAAGCCAAATTGATAGATGAGGAGAGTAAAATGCAGAAGGAAACGCGAATAAAAGGCTGTGTTAAATAGTTGGCCATCACTATGGCAAGTAGTACTCTCTCATAGTTGCTCCTGGGAGGTCTTGTAGATCTCAGAATGGTCTACCCAGCTGAGGAAAACCAAACATATTTAACAATAAATTTTGTTTGTATCACTGGGTTGGCCCTGGAAATGTTAAATGCCCTGGACTTCCTGGGAACATCAGCTTGAGTGCTGATCAAGATGCTGTAGAATTCTATACACAGGGTGTCAAACATAGGATCACAGCATCAAACAAGAAGTATTCAAGATGTTCTGGGGTAAGGATCTGCTTACCGGCCTATGCAATACATCCTTTATTGATGTTTGTCAGAAGCTCCACCTGCCATTTGATATACTGTAGAAAAAGCTAGAATCATCAGATGTTAGGCCACGTGGCCTGAGTGACAGGGAAACTTTCATCATAGTTTGGATCTGGAAGTAATTATAAAATAGCTTCTTCCTCAGGACCCACTTAAACTAGAACTTTTCTGAGTCACCCATTAATAAGGATTCTGCAAACTACAGCCTGTAGGCCAAATCTAGTCTTCTACATTTTTTAAAAAATCAAATTATATTACAACGCAAATATACCTATTTGTTTATATGTTGTCTATGACTGTTTTTTGTTTTTTGTTATTTTTTTTTTGGTCCCAAAAGCAGACGTGAATAGTTTCAACAGAAACCATTTTGTCTGAAAATTCTGAAATATTTACTATCTTACTCTTTATAGAAAATGTTTGTTAACTTTTAGAATAAATTGAAAAGAGGAAGAATGTTTCTAAGTGTAGGATGTAGTGTTTCCAAAATTGGGGGGCTAAAATCAAATAAAGGGTCTCGCTATGAAAGGTATGTGATACCAGATGCAACAGTTTGTCTTTTATCTTAAGGGAGCTATCTTGCTATGCCAGAGACACTGAAAGCCTTTAGCAATGTGGAAGCTGCCAGAATAAAGTTCACATTACTATTTTTATTAAATCCTTGACTTGAATAGAATATACCTCAATATATTCTTAAATGCAGACCTAAGAGAGTTTCCTTGCAAGATGGCATAGAAGCTACCTGAATCTCGAAATTCATGGAGCTGACTGATGGCTGACTTGATCACGACACTCCTCTACTCACTGTTTCCGTATTAACAAATCAAGCCAACTCCTAATAACACCTCTCCCATATTGTTGAAGGACTATAGCTACCACATCATTCCTTTGCATTACTTCACAATCCACCGTGGGTGGGAATCTTGGTAACTGTGATGCTCTTGCATGCCAGGGCATCTCACCATCCCAGTTATCAAGAACCATGTCACATTGCTGTGTAACCCGTGAGTGAGTGATCCAACTCTATAATCCCAACCTAAAGGTCTTATTATTAGGACCAAGATGGGGGTGGGGGTGGGCATAAACTGAATTATTCTAAGCTTGCATTCTCTGAAACCAGAGCTGGAGACAAAATTATATGTGTATAATTAACTTCAAAGTTAATGATTCCAAGGAGGAGTGATCAACCAGGATACTGAAGCAGAGCATGGGGTAAAACAAATAAAAAAGAGATATCATTAACCTGGCCACTGCTATGAAAATGGGGCTTAATTAGACAGTCCAATGGGACCTTTTCCGGCTCCTTTTGAAATGTTTCTGGGGCATTACATTTTTAAAATGTATCAGTCATAAGGCATCTTATAACTACAATCTCAGAGCAGAACATGTAAAGTTCATAGCATGGGTCCAACCCAGAGAGACATTAAGTTGCAGCATGTGAATAAATAAGTAACCCCAACAATGGCTTGAGGAAGAAAGGAAACCAATGTGCCTAATGGAAGATGTCTAATCCATTAGGTATGAATTTTGAATGTCTGTTTTGTTTCGATAAACATGGCTGAAACCAATACAACAGCTACACATTACATATCTTTAAAGTTCTAGCCAATCACCTTCTAGTATAGAGAAGTGATAACAATGCTACTACAAATAAACTGTAAAATATACAAAAAGTGAGCACAAGGAGTGGATTTAAAGAAGAGTCAAAATTACAGGAAGCAATGGAATGTTTTGTCCTTTGTAATTGGGCAAAGAGACTGAATACACATTTTTCTAAAGACACCAGATGAATGGTCAACAGGTACATAAAAGTGCTCAACATCTGTAAGCATAAGGGAAATGCAAATTGAAAGCACAATGAGCTATCACCTCACCCTTGTTAGAATGATAATCATCAAAAAGACAGGTAATGAATGTTGGCAAGGATGTGGAGAAAAAGGAACAGTCATGCCCTGTTGGATGGGAATGTAAATTGATACAGCTATGGAAACAAGTAGGGACGTTACTCAAAAAATTAAAAACGTAGTATCATATGATCCAGCAATTCCACTTTTAGGTATATTGCTAAAGAAATGTAAACAGGATCTCAAAGAGATACCTACACTATTATGTATATTGTAGCATTATTCACAGTAAACAAGATATGAAAAAAAGCCCATCAACACATGAATGGATAAAGATGTGAGGTGGCACCTTATCAAGAGATCAATATAGATTATTCTTGACTTCAGTCCCCCATACAACTAGACAAATTAGCAACTAACTATAAACAAGACACCAAAGTAAAAATTCTTGGCTCAGAGGGGTAAGGAAGCACCCCCATGGACCACAGAGACCAAGAAAGACCAAAATAAAGGGTAAGAGGACTGGCTATATTCTGGCCATGTTGCCTCTCCCCCAGGCTGACACAGTTCCACACCAAGAGGGCTTCCCTGGGTCCATGGTCTCCCAAGTGGGAAGAAGAGTTCAAGGTGGATATACAGGTCCCCCAGAGTTGTGGGTCACTTTCTGCGAGGCCCATTAGAGTCTTGCCTCACAGGGAAAGAGTAGGTAATCTGTGGGCTTGACTACTAGAGATCAGGTTCTGATGGAGAAGGGGGTGGAATTAGCTGTGACCAGCACTCAAATCTTGAATTGTGACAGAATGAATTTCTACTTGCAGAGGCACCCAAAGAAAAATCCCTAACAATGACTTTATGCCTCCTCTGTAGAGCTAAGATGGTGAGCCCACTGAACAGGGAAATTGGTGTACGGTTTCTGCGGACTTTGGAGCCTGTTCCACCACTGCACCCAGGCAAGGAAGTTAATTACTAGCCCTGTCTGTTGCTGCGTGCCACCGGAACCCCACCTGACAAGGAAACCTGTGGCCACAGCACCTGGAAAGCTATATGGCCCAGAACTTGAACTAATAGACTGGCCAGCAGCACTGCCCTTTTGCAGAACCAAGCCAGACATCTCTGACTGGGGAGCTTGGTGCACAATTCTGCCTGACTTGGGATCCTGAAGAATGAGCTTTGCCAGACTTCGGGAAGATATCTGTAGTGCCACTAAGTTATGCCACCAAGTCCCACCTGACCAGAAGACCTAACAAGATCACCTAGATAGTTGTGTGGTCCATTCTTCTTCTCCAGAAGAGAACAAAGAAGCCAGCCCGCAGTTCTGCCAATCTGTAGAACAAAGGTCAGTGGCTCTTTGACCAGAGAATACAGGGCAGAGTTCTGCGTGATTTAGGTCCCCAAACAACAAGCCAGGTCAGTCTTGGGCTTCATCTTCTACCCTGTCTGGACAGTGAAGTTAATTCACAAGCCTGCCTTCTATTGAGTATAGTACTCAGTATCACTAGAGTAAGGAGCCTGACCTGACAATCCAGGCAACTTCAGATACCATTCTCAGGAAGCCATCCTCAGGCACAGAACCAAGCCAGCAGTAGTAGCCAATTGTTAACCATTTAGTGGTACCATGCTCCGTGACCTCCGAGCTTCAGCAGTAGCCTCAACCAAATATAGATCCTGAAAGCAAGCTGTACCTGACCAAGGTTGCTACCAGCTTATCCATCCAGAACCCCAAGCTGAGCTGACTGGTAAGATTCTGCAAAAGAAAACCTGTGAAGTATGGAAAAGCAGACCATTTACTCAAATGTGCAGATACTGATAAAAGGAATCAAATGAATCAAGGAACACGAAGAATCAGCTAAACATGATACCAGCAAAACTATTACAGCTTGCTGCAATAATTGGCCCTAAGGAAATGGACATCTATGAACTGTCTCACAGAAATCAAAATAATTCTCATAAAAAAGTTGAGTGAACTATAAGAACACAGACCAGGAGAGAATGGGATGATATATTAATAATAATGGGGGGGGGAACCTGTTAACTGAGAATATTATTCTTGGCAAAGCTAACTAACCTCAGAAATGAAGAAGAGATACTTAAACACACAAAAGCTGAGGGAGTTCATCACCACTAGACTTACCTTACCTGAAATACTAAATGCAGTTCTTTGAGCATACATAATGTTCATTAACATCATAAAAACATATGAAGTTATAAAACTTACATGTAATAGTAAATATATAATCAAAGTCAGAGTCTCTAGTTTTGTAATGGTGGTATGTGATTCAATACAACTTTAAGTTAAAAAACAAATGTATTAAAAATAACCATAACTATAATAATTTCTTAGTGGATATACAATATATAAATAGATAACAAGTGTTGCTGAGGATGGAGAGAAAAATAAAACCTTCATGCACTGTTGGTGGGAATATAAATAGGTACAGCCATTATGGAAAATGGCATGGACATTCCTCACAAAACTAAAAATAGAAATAGATTTGATCTATTGGATAGATTGGATCTATATATGATCCAATAATTCCACTACTGGGTAGATCTACCCAAATAAATTAAAAGACAAATGCTAAAACATATGCACCCCTATGTTTATTGCAGCACTGTTTACAAAAGCTAAAATATCTAAGCAACATAAGTATCCATTGCTAGACAAATGAGTAAGGAAAATGGGTAGTATATACAATGGAATATTACACAGCCATAAAAAGTAATGCATTTGCACCCACTTGAGACAATATGGATTGACTTAGAGTGTATGATGCTAAGTGAAATAAGTCATACTGAGAATGACAAATACCTTATTTTACTCGTAAGAGTAATAAAAAAAAAAAGCAGAATCATACTGATGAGTACAAACTGATATGCCAGAGAGGAGAGGTGGGTGGCTGGAAAAAATGTGGGAAGGAGAAAGGGAGATACAGGCTTCCAGTTATGGAATGATTAAGTGATTGGTATAAAAGTCACAGCATAAGGAATACAGTCAATGATATTCTAATAGTGATGTCATGGGATAGATTGTAGCTACACCTGTGGTGAACATAGCATAATGTATAAACTTGTCAAATCACTAAGTTGTACACCTGAAATTAATGTAATATTGTGTCTATTATACTCAAAAAATTAGGTAAATTGTAACATCAATAACTTAACAGGTGTGTGAAAGAAGAGAAGTAAAAGTGTGAAGTTTAAGAATACTATTCAAGTTAAGTTGTTAACGTCTTAAAGCAGAGTGTAATAAATATATTTCATGTAAGCCTCATGGTAACTACAAAAGAAAAATCTGTACTAGTTATGTGAAACATTATGATGAAGGAGTCAGAGCAAATTT
This sequence comes from Neogale vison, assembly GCF_020171115.1. Lineage (NCBI taxonomy): Eukaryota > Metazoa > Chordata > Mammalia > Carnivora > Mustelidae > Neogale > Neogale vison. The sequence goes on along the minus strand of NC_058094.1, from coordinate 157,262,161 downwards.
CTACAAAAAGCCATTAAATTCACAAAAGACGACAGCAAGATCCAAAGGAACATGCATCTACAAAACAGGGGAAAAAATGACAATAGTCAGCTGTTTCCTATCAATGACTTTAAACATAAATACATTCTGTAAAGACAGCGTGGCTGAATGGATTAAAAAATATTTCTAACAATGCGTTGCCTATCAAAGACTTATTAGAACTTTAAAGACACATAGTAAAAGGGTAGAAAAAGATATTTCAAGCAGGTGATACCCAAAAGAAATTTGGTGTAGCTATAATGCATCAGACAAAGCATACTTTAACCTAAAAATGATCAAAAGAGACAAAGATGGTCATTATTAAGGGATTAATCCATCAAGAAAATGTAACAAATGTATATTTTTATGTACACAACATTGGATAACATACGTGTGTACAGCAAAAACTAACAACAAAAAGGAAAAAGACACAGCAAAGCAATAAGAGTTGGAGACTTCTTTTTAATTTTTAAAATATGACGTATTTACCTTAGAGAGAGAGAGAAAGCACACAAATGGGGGGGGGAGTGACAAAGGGAAAGGGTGAGAGAGGGTGAGAGAGAGAGAGAATGAGAACCTTCAAGTAGACTCTCTCCTGAGTGAAAAGCCCAACTGGGGTGTTGATCCCAGGACCCCAAGATCATGTCCTGAGTTGAAATCAAGAGTAGGTGGCTTAACTGACAGAGCCACCCAAGTGCCCCAAGAACTGGGGAATTATAAACCTTATTTTTGACAATGGGTAGATTATCCAGTCAGAGAATTAATAACAAAAGAGTAGATGTGAACACCACTCAGGTCAAAAGGACCCAATTGACATATACAAAACATTCCACACAACAGCAGAGTTCATATAATTCTCAAGTGTACACAGAATATTTTTAAGGCCAGATCATATGCTATCCCACAAAACAAGCATTAGCAGATTTCAAAAGACTGAAATCATATCAAGTAGGTTTTCTGACTATAATAGGAAACAAGAAATCAGTATCAGGAGGAAAGCTGAAAAATTCACAAGCACATGGAAGTTAAACAACATACCTCTGAATAACCACTGGGTCAAAAAAGAAATAAAAGGGGACATAAAGTTTCTTGAGACAAATAAAAATGGAAACACAATATATCAAGTTAATGGTATGCAGTGAAAACAGCTCTAATAGTGGAATTTATAGATATAAATGCTTACATCAAAAAATAGACCTTAAATAAATGACCTAACTTTATACCTAAAGGAAGTGGATAAAGAAGAGCAAATGAAGCCCATAGTTAGCAGAAAGAAGAAAGTAATAAAAAACCAGAACAGGAATAAATGAAATAGGGTATAGGAAAATAATAAAAACATCAATGAAAACAAAGAACTGGTTTTTTGAAAAGATAAAGCTGATAAACCTTAGGTAGATTCACCAACGGGGGGGGGGGAGACACAAAGTTATAAATGAAAGAGGAAACATTACAACCAATACCACAGAAAGAGGATCATAAAAAACTATTGCAAACTACTATATGCCAACAAACTGAATAACCTAGAGGAAAGGGACAACTTCCTAGAAACGTACAACCTACCAAGACTGAATCAAGAAGAAGCAGAACATTTCAACAGGCCAATAAGTATCCCAACAAAGTGAATCTATAAATTTTCACTGGTCAATTCTACCAGACATTTGAAGAACTAACACCAATCCTTCTCAACCTTTCCCGAAAAATTCAATAGGAGAGAATACTTCCAAATTCATTTCATTGGGCCAGCATTATCCTAATACCAAAGATGTAAGAGGGCATTGCAAGAAAACCATAGGCCAAAAACCTGATAAATACAAATGCAGAAATTCCCAAAAGAATAATAACAAACCAAATTCAGCAGAACATTGAAAGTATCGTACACCATGATCAAGTAGGGTTCATTCCTTGGATATAAGAATGGTTCAATATAGAGGCTCCTTGGTGGCTCAGTTTGTTGAGCACCTGCCTCGGCTCATGTCATGATCCCAGGGTCCTGGGATGGAGCTCTGTGTCAGCTTCTCTGTTCAGTGGAGTCTGCTTCTCCCTTTCCCTGTGCCCTTCTCACACACATTCATACTCACACACACACTCTCTCTCTCAAAAAAAAAAAAAAAAGATTCAATATAGGCAAATAAATCTGATAACCTATCTATCTCATATCCTACCATCTATCATCCAATCTATCTATCTAATACCTAATATATGTGATATACCATTTGGCAAAAAATCATGATCATCTCAAGAAATGCAGAAACACTATTAAATAAAATTCAAGATCCATTTAGGATAAAAACAACAAATTAGGTATGTAGGAATGTACTTCAATATAGTAAGGGTTTTTATTCTCACCAAAAAAAAAAAAAAAAAAAAAAAGTGAAGTGATGGATGTATATGTATGAATTACCTAGGTATTAATGGAAAGTTTCAATTGGTGTAATTTTCCCTTAGGGTAAGTTCCAGTTGTTGTGGAGTTGCAGTATACAAAATTCTGAGAGGAAACTCACCACCTTTCAGGTTAGAAGACCATAAGAAAGCGGTTGGAGAAAATAAGATTGTTGAAAAGTAAATAAAGAAGACAGAGCCAGAAAACTCCAAATGTAAAACCTACAATTACAAAACTTTTAGATGAAAATTTGATGGGATAAAATCTTTTTGATGTTGGTTTATACAAGGTTTCTTAACTACAACACTAAAAGTATGATCTTTAAAAGAAAAAAATAACATTTGACTTTACCAAAATAGAACTTTTGTTCTTTGAGTGATGGTGCTAAGAATAAAAACACAAGCTACAGACTGGGAGAAAATAATTAATTATATATCTGATGAAGGACTTGCATATAGAAAATATGAAGTCCCCCAAATTTAAGGACAACAGCTAATGGGGAAAAAAAGTCACAAGGAAGTGAATATTCACCAAAGAATCTATATGAATGGCAAAAGTGAAATGATGTTCAACATTAGTTATAAGAGATATTAAAACCATGATGATGCTTCATTATACACCAAATAGGATGCCTAGCATTTTAAAAAATGTCCTCTCCAACTATTTGCAGGAATGTGGTGAAGCTGGAACTCATATACAGTGTTGGTGGGAATGTTAAGATGAAACAGCTCTTGGGGTGCCTGGGTGGCTTAGTGGGTTAAGCCTCTGCTTTTTGCTCAGGTCATGATCCCAGGGTCCTGGGATCGAGTCCCTCATTGGGTTCTCTGCTCTGCGGGGAGCCTGCTTCCTTCTCCCCCTCTGCCTGCCTCTCTGCCTACTTGTGATCTCTGCCTACTTGTGATCTCTCTCTCTCTATCAAATAAATAGATAAAATCTTAAAAAGAAAAAAAAAAGAAAGAAAGAAACAGCTCTTTGGAAAACAATTCTGCCATGTTTAAATATGTACCTAGCTTAGCACTTGCCATTCCAGTCCTAGGTACTTCCCAAGTGAAGTTAAAAAAAATCAATACAGGGCACCTGGGTGGCCTAGTGGGTTAAGCCGCTGCCTTCGGCTCAGGTCATGATCTCAGGGTCCTGGGATCGAGGCCCGCATCGGGCTCTCTGCTCAGCAGGGAGCCTGCTTCCTCCTCTCTCTCTGCCTGCCTCTCTGCCTGCTTGTGATCTCTGTCAAATAAATAAATGAAATCTTTAAAAAAAAATCCATACAAATTGTGCATGAATATTTACAGATTTGTAATAGACAAAATTGAAAAATGTGTGAATGGATGAATAAGTTGTGGTATAGTCACATGATAAAATAGTAGTGGAAAGCAGTGGAAAAATTAACTATTAATACCAGCAACTGTATGGATGAATCTCAAAAGAATTAAGCTGAGTGAAAGTCCAGACAAAAGAGTACACATTGCATTAGTCTTCTGTAAAATTCTAGGAAATGGAAATGAATGTTTATTAGCAAACAGAAGATCAGCAGTTGCCTTGAGATAACAGGGTATGGAATGGAGAGATGCAGGAGGTAGGGCTTGCAAATGGACATGAGGAAACTTTGCAAATGGACATGAGGAAACTTTGCAGGGGTGTGTATATTTCTTAATAGTGAAGATGGTTTCAGAGTGTGTACAAATGTAAAACTTAGACAAAATTATTAACGTTTTACACATTTAGTTTGTTCTATTTCCATATATTTCAATAAATATACTTAAAATGTCACAGGATATAAAAAGAAAAGCTGGAAAAATGCTATTTATGCAAACTTGAACTTCAAAATATTATTTCTAGTTTTCTTACTTTAAGAATCCTGTATGGAGGCTGGAAAGATAGCAGACTAGGTGGACCTAAACTCGCCTCATCCTGTGGATACAACTAGGTATCACTAACATCAATGTAAAGAGCCCCTCTACCCCCCCAAAAGACCCAAAGTCTGGCAGAACAAACTCCACCACTAAAGATAGAGAAGATCACAATGAAGAGGTTAGGGAAGCCAAAGACTTAGTTTAAGAGCAAAACAGACAGTGGTTTTCATGTTGGGGAGGGAACTGGGGACACAGAGAAGGGCAGAAAACAGATGAGCACACTGGGAAGCCTGCATGGGGAAGACAAATTCTCCTAACACTGACCTTGAAAATAAGAGGGGCTGATCTCATTAGTTCTTTCAACCAGCAAGACTTAAACCCTGGAATTTTAAATATCAGCCAGCTTGGCTCTGGGAGACCCTAGAGAGTGTCAGGAAGCTGAGTCATTACCCTTAAAGAGACAGCAAGACAGGGCAAACAGAGTGTGTGGAGGCAGGAGTTTGAAAAAAACTTTGTGGGCAGATGGGAGGAAGAGTTATTTATTCATCTCAGAGCATGCCTAGAGAGACAGAGATCATGAGGAAACTTGCAAGAACAAAGGAGTTGGCAAATGCCATTTCCCTCCTCTGCTCCCCAGCATAAACACAGCATTACCTGTGGTGACAAGCATGGTGTGGACACTTGCTGCCTAACTTGCTTAGACCAAGCCCCCTCTCCCTAGGCTGCTTTGGTGGATCTGCCTTCCCAGTCACATTTGCCTCAGTTCCAGGGCTGCAGGTCTCCCACCCCAGAAAACTGGTGCAAATCTCACTAGCACAACATCTCTGACCTGCACCATTTGCAGGGCCTCAGTTCCAGTGGTACTGGCGGCGGTCATATTTCACAAGCAGGTCAGCACACACCTTGGTAAAATGTGCCATACTTAGCCAAGGACCAAATACTTCCTACAACAAGCAAAGAGAGCCTCTGTACAGAACTGGGCTGAGGAAAAAGAAGTCAGGACTCAACATCAGAGCACAAGGAACATACATAGGAGACACTCCATGAAGTACTAGGTTCCTGGGGAACAAAGGACCCTGCACTGCAGGGCCCTACAGGCTTTCTTCTTCATAAGGCCATTACTTCAAGAGCAAGAGATGTAACTGACTTTCCTAACACAGAGAAACAGACACAGAGAGTTAAACAAAATGAGGAGACAGAGAAATATATCCCAAATGAAGGAACATAGCAAGAGCCTTATGCAAAACAGATATAAGTAGTATGCTTAAAACACAGGGAGAGGAGTAAAAAATCAGTTCGAACTTAAGTGACCATCAACTTCGTATAGACTGCTTTTGGGGAATATGTTATATACAAATCTAATGGTAACCACAAATCAAAAACCACTAATAGATATGCAAAAAATAAGGAGAAAGGAATCTATATCACTAAAGAAAGCCAGCAAACCCTGAAAGTGAGCAGGAAATGATCAGGGAAAAACTACAAAAAGCCATAAAACAAGTGACAAAATAGCAACAATACTTATCAACAATTACTTTGAATATAAATGAAACAAATGTTCCAATCAAAAGACGAAGGGTGAGAGAGTGGATAAGAAAACAAGATTCAGGGGCACCTGGGTGGCTCAGTCAGTTAAGTGGCTGCCTTTGGCTCAGGTCCTGATCAGGGTCCTACTTCTCCCTCTCCCTGCCACTCTGCCTACTTGTGCTATCTCTCTGTCAAATAAGTAAATAAAATCTTAAACAAACAAACAAACAAACAAAACAAAACAAAAAAAGAAGATCCATCTATATGCTGACTGTAAGAGACTCATTTCAGAACTAAATACATCCGCAGATTGAAAGTGAGGGAATGGGGAAACATTTATCATGCAAATGCATGTCAAAAGAAAGCTGAGGTAGCAATACTTATGTTGGAGAAAATAGACTTTAAAACAAAGACTGTAGGGGCACCTAGATGGCTCAGTTGGTTAAGCAGCTACCTTTGGTTCCAGTCATGATCCCAGGGTCCTGGGATCGAGCCCTGCATGGGACAATGAAACAAGAGACAAAGAAGGATTCTATATAATAATAAAGGGGGCAAAAAGAACAAAAAAATATGACAATTGTAAATATTTATGCACTCAACATAAGAGCCCCCAAATACATAAAATAGTTAATAACAAGCACAAAGAATCTAATTAATACAATTATAATATAATTATAGTAGGGGATTTTAACAGTGCAGTTACATCAATGGGCAGATCACTGAAATAGGAAATCAACAAAAGCAGTGGCTTGAATGACACACTGGATCACATGGATTTAACAGTTATATTCAGAACATTCTATCCTAAAACAGCAGGAAACAGATTCTTTTCAAGTGCATATGGAATATTTTCCAGAATAGGGCACATGTTAGACCACAAAACTAGTCTCAAAAAATTTGAAAATATCAAAGTCGTGCCAGGCATATTTTCTGACCACAAGGCTATGAAACCAGAAATCAATCACAAGAAGAAATCTGGAAAGAGTACAAATACACGGAGATTAAATGACATGCCACTAAAGAATGGATGAGCCAACCAAGAAATCAAAGACAAAATCAAGAATAATGTGGAAAAAAATCAAAATGAAAGGAGAATGTTCCAAAATCTTTGGGATGCAGTAAAAGTGGTTCTAAGAAAGAAGTTCATAGCAATATAAGCCTATTGCAAGAAGCAAGAAAAATCTCACACAACCTAAGCTTACAACTGAAGGAGCTAGAAAAAGAACAGGCTGAAACCAAAACCAGCAGAAGGATGTAAATAGTAAAGATTAGAGCAGAAATAAATTGTATAGTCAATAGACTAGATCAATGAAACCAGGAGGTCGTTCTTTAAGAGCAGCAAAATTGATAAACTTCTAAGAAGACACATGAAGAAAGATAAGACTAAAATTTTAAAAATCACAAATGAAAGAAGAAAAATACCACCACCACCATGTAAATACAAATAATTGTAGTATTATGAAAAATGATGTGCCAACAAATGGGACAACCTAGAAGAAATCAACAAATTCCTAGAAACATATAACCTCCCAAAACTGAAAAAGCAAGAAATAGACAATTTGAACACAGTGATTACCAGCAATGAAGTTGAATCAGTAATCAAAAACTCCCAGCAAACGAAGTCTAGGACCAGATGGCTTCACAGGTGAATTTTATCAAAAATTTAAAGAAGAGTTATACCTATTCTTCCCAAACTACTCCAAAAAATAGAAGGAACACTTCCATATTCATTCTATGAGGGCAGCATTACCTGATTCCAAAACCAGAAAAAGACACCACAAAAAAAGAGAACTACTACAAATTCTGATGAACACAGATGCAAAAATCTACAAAATATTAGTAAACTGAATGCAACAATATATTAAAAAAACTCTTTCACCACAATCAAGTGGGATTTATTCCCAGGATGCAAGGGTGATTCAGTATTCACACATCAAGCAACATGGTATATCACATCAATCAGAGAAAGTATAAAAACCATACGAGCATTTCAATAGATGCAGAAAAAGCATCTGACAAAGTACAACTTCGATTATATCCATTCATGGTGAAAGTCTTCAATAAAGTGGGCTTAGAGGGAACTTACCTGAATGTAATAAAGACCCTATACAAAAACCCACAGCTAACATCATACTCAATGGGGAAAAACTGAGAGCTTTCCCCCTGATATCACCCACACAAAAAAAACCCCAAAGATGTCCACTCTCACCACTGTTACTTAACAGAATACTGTAAGTTCTAGCCACAGCAATCAGACAACAAAAAAGAATAAAAGACATCCAGGTTGGTAAGGAAGGAATAAAACAGTCTCTATGTGCAGATGACATGATACTATGTATAGAAAACCATAAAGACTGCACCCAAAAACTGCTAGAACTGATGAGTGAATTTAATAAGGTCACAAGATACAAAATCATGGTAGAGAAATCTGTGGCATTATAATGAATCAACATAAATAGAAATTAAGAAAACAATCCCATTTACAATTGCACCAAAACAAAAACAAAAACAAAAAAACCCTAGGAATAAACCCACAATTATATGTCAATCTTTGACAAAGTAGAGAAAAATAGATAATGGAAAAAGTCTCTTTAACAAATGGTGTGGTGAAAAGTGGGCAGCCATGCACAAAAGAATGAAACCAAACCACTTTCCTACACCATACAGAAAAATAAACTCAAAATGGATCAAAGACCTAACTGTAAGAATAAATTTCTCACATTTTTTGTGAGAAAACTCACAAAAATCCCAGACACACAAAAATCCCAGAAAAAAGTACAGCAAGGGAAATAAAAACAAATTATCTATTGGATCTACACCAAAATAAGAAGCTTCTACATAGTAAAGGTAACAATCAACAAAACTAACAGTCAACCTATGAAATGGTAGAAGATTATCAAGAATTTACACAGCTCACCACCCCAAAATCAAATAATTCAATTAAAAAATAGGCAGAAAACATGAATATATTTCTCCAAATAAGATACAAAGATAGCCAACGGACCCATAAAGAGATGCTCAGGTTCACTCATCATCAAGGAAATGCAAATCAACATTAAAGTGAGATACCACCTCACACCTGTCAGAATCACTAAATTCAAAAACACAAGAAACAACAAGTGTTGGGACGCCTTGGTGGCTCAGTGGGTCTGCCTTCAGACTTAGGTCCTGATCCCACAGTCCCAAGATCAAGTCCTGCATCAGGCTCCTTGCTCAGCAGGGAGCCTACTTCCTCCTTTTCTGCTGCTCCCCATCCTTGTGAGCTCACTCTTAAATAAATAAATAAATAAATAAATAAATAAATAAATAAAATCTTTAAAAAAAAAAAAAGAAACAACAGTTGTCGGTGGGGATATGGAGAAAAAGGAATCCTCTTGTACTGTTGGTAGGAATGCAAAGTGGTACAGACACTGTGGAAAGCAGTACAGAAGTTCCTCCAAACATTAAAAATCGAACTGCCCTATGATCCAGTAATCACGCTACTAGGCATTTGCCCAAAGAATACAAAAACACTAATTCAAAGGGATAATTGCACCCCTATGTTTACTGCAGCATTATTTACAATAGCCAAATTATGGAAATAGCCCAAGTGTCTATGGACAAATGAATGGATAAAGAAGATGTGGTACATACATACAATGGAATTTTACTTGGCCCTAAAAACAAATGAAATCTTGCCATTTTCAACAACATGGATGAAACTAGACAGTATAATGCTAAGTGAAATAAGTCACTCAGAGAAAGATAAATATCATACCATCTCACTTATATGTGGTGTTTAAGAAACAAAACAAAGGAACAAAGGACAAAAAGAGAGAGACTAACAAAGAAACAGACTGAACTACAGACAACAAGCTGATGGTTCCCAGAGGGGAGGTAAGTGGGGGATGGGTCGAATAGGTGAAGCAGATTATCATGATGAGTACAGAATAATGTATGGAATTGTTGAATCACTATATGTTTCACCTGAAACTACTAGAACACTGAATGTTAAGTATACTGGAATTAAAATAAAAATCTTAATAAAAAATACAGTATATAAGAAAATTTAAGAATAAAGAGTAAGAATAAAAACAAAATACAGTTTTGTGGCAACCAAAGGGCCATTCTTCCATTTTGGTAAGAGTATACAGAATTCTGTGTGGGTAATGGACTCTTCTCCATTATTGCAGTCCCACAGTCTCCCTTCCTTAGAGGGGAGGCATATAACCCAAACAGAATAAGTGGATTCCTCAATTCTCTAGGTATTAAATATTAAGGAAATGTAAGAGGATGAAAACCATTAGAATTCATTAATCTTGGCAGTAGAGACTTGAAAAACAAAACAAAAACAAAAAACAATGAAACAAAACCAAAGTACAGATAAATTTCTGTAACTAGAACTCTGAAGCTTTTCTCTTTCCTTTTGTTTCTGGTTCTATAGCTTTTTTTTTTCTTTTTAAATTCTGTGAGTTAATTGCTAATATAATAGATTATTTTTATGGTAATTTACCCAAAGAAATTTTTGAAAACAACAGAAAAACAACAAAAATTGTTAAAAGGAAAAAATGGGAGGAATGTGTTAATTTTAGTGTCTCCCATTCAATATGATTGAAACACCTCTTTGTTTCCCTTAGTATTTTGAAAAGTAAAACAAAACATTTCTAAGGGAAATAATGAAGACTGGTATGGTGGAAAGGAAAAGAGCTTTCAAAGTAAGTTAAGAGTTGGGTCAAGGGCATTAAAAATTCTTCCAGAGGAGGAGTAAGGCTATTTCTATTACTACTCTTTTATTTTTCATTTGTCTTTTTTGGTGATAATGATAGAAGTCAAGAGACTTCATGTCTGTTGACCAATCATTGCTCACTTTGGAGTACTTGCTTTGCTAGGCTCACCAGAAAAAAAAGCTAGAGATTTATATGAAATCCATGACCTTTCCTTGGTGGTCTCCTTCATAATCATCTTCCCTCATTTATACCCTGTATGTTTATTTTTGTACAGAAATTTTATGTTCCCCTTAGTTATCAGTACGCCTCTTACTTGTGTAACCTCTTCTGTCTCTGATCTTTGATAGCTATGTGTAACTTTGTGACCCATAAGTCTGTTTCTTCCTTAGGTATCTCTTAGAGCTCTATTCTTGTTACGCCACCTGCTTGTTACACATCTTGCTTTAGGGGCACCATGATTATAACTCAACTTATCATCTATCCCTATCATGCAGCCTAACATCTACTCCTAATATCATGGTTACTGAATCCACCAAGCTATTCAACCCTGTTTTTTCATACTGCAACCCAAATAATCACCGAGCATTATAAATACTCTTAATTTATATTTCTATTTCCTGTGGTGATTCACTATTGTATGCACAGTTTATTACCTATAAGATAATGACTCTTCAGTGAATATCTCCTGAATGTATGTTCCAGATGACTATTTCCTCTAGCTTACTTTCAACAACCTATCAACTTTCTTTCTGCCTGTTTCTAGTCTTATTCTATTCTTATAGATATTCCATATTTTTTTCAGAGTGATTTTATGAAAACAAAGTCGATCACTCCTTTTTATAAGGCTTGCCAATTCCCTGCCCATTCCTGGCAGAATGCTTAGTTGTTCCTAGATGAACATTATTTCCTTTCATGTCTTATCATCTTGAGCCTTCTCCATTATGCCATCTGTACTTACTAAATCTAAGATTCTTAAATGATCCTGATTTTTTTTTGTCTTAAAAAAAATAAGTGAATATGATATTTCTCTGCTGAAACAATTGTATTTCCTAGAAAACCTTTATCATAATTCACGTATCAAATTAAGTTTCTTTCTTTCCCATTCAGCCTTATTAGATTTCATTATTTTAGTGAGGTCTCCTCACTAAAATTTTGTTCTATAGCCCTCTCTATTTCCTTGTGCTTAAATTAAATATCATTTCTCTTTAAGAGCGAGTTCCATGAGGACAGGGGCTGTGCATCTGTATATTCACAGATATATATATATATATGCACCTAACAAAATGTCCAGGGCATGGTAGACATTGTTTCAAGATTTTATTTTAGAGAGCAATAGAGAAAGCGTGAACAGGGAGGGGGAGAGGGAGAAAAATCTGAAGCAGACTCCACACAGGGCTGATCCCATGATCTGAGCCAAAATGAAGAGTGGTACACTTCACTGGCCACCCAGGTGCCTATATAATAAATATTTTTGTCTTTGTTTTATTAAATAGAAGAAATTATCCAAAATTATTTTAATTGTCTCTGTGTTGACAAAATTGAAAATTTAAATCATTTAAGACTTTTACATTCTTCAATTTCATATGGTCAAAGTTGTAATTAGATAGTTTCCTGATTTTAATGGTGAAGGTTTATTTAAAAATTTGGGGACTAAGAAAATGACAAGAACCGTGAAAGCAATGTAGTTATTTTGTCAGATACATTTCATAGTGCCTAGGGATATGATAAGTGTTAAATAGGAACACAATAGCATAAACTAATGGATATAGTAAGACTCATTCCAGTAGCAACATGAATAGACTTTTAGTCCCAATAAACTGTTATTCTTAATATTTTCCCAGAGATACTTAGGTCAAGTGCAAAAAGATCTTAGTGAAAGTGATCCCAGAGGAAAGGGCTAAAAATTCAATTTCAGTTAACAAAGTAGTCAATAACTCAAAATCTTTTGATGTTGAAACCCTCCAAATGAATTATCAAAGTTCTAAATATAGGTTTTAAGTGCATTTGGTGATTGCTTTTAAAAACCTGAAAAGTAGCACAATTTTAGATACCACCATCTTATAAAAAATTTGCAACCCTCTTTTCAATAAACAAAAATGTTCAGTTTTATCTGTACAATATAGGCAAATGAACCTCTTTCCTATTGTATCACTGTGGGTTTTTTTTAAAAGATCTATAATATAAATAATCACATCTAGAAGGATTTTTTCAACATTAACATAAAATGAATTATTTCAATTTTTTTTAAGTAGTCTTATTCTGGGGAGCAATATTGAGTTCACTTTGTACAATTCTGACCTGACAAAAATAATCCAAAACTATAATAAGTAAAATACATAATAAGTAAAAATCCTTGTTAGTTTTATTAGAGTTACAAATGTGGAAAAGATTCATAGTCATTCTAATTGAATTTTTATTGCTTTGAGCTATTTGACCTCATCTCCAGTGGAATTCTTCTCTGTTATACCTCAACCATCCACTATTGTTTGTCCCCTTTATGTTGACATCAAAAATAACAGAACAACTTCAAAATTCCCATTCTAAGCCCTTACCTTATTTTTTCCCCTCCTCTTCCTCCTCTCTTCCAGCTGGATTAATTCACTACTTTTTTTTCATGACTTAGCTTCCAAATTAACTGCCAAGTCCAGATTCTAGGTTTCATTATTAAAATCCTCTACTTGCAAAAATCCTTATCTCTTGATGTCTTCCCTTCTTTTGTTCACCTGCTTGAACAGTGAATCTAAATAATCTAACAATTTTCTTACATTACACCTGCAACCAGGAAGCTGAAATTTGCTATAGATCATTATACAATCATGTTAAATGGACTTTCAGTTCATAACCACAAGTCTCAAATTGGCACTCAACACTATCCAGACAATTCTATTTCCATAATAAGTGAGAATTCCCATTCCCATGGACAACCATTTTGTATTTTTTCTCTCCTCAAATCCATCATATCTTCTAGCAATTCTCAGATAGTGATCTCACCTGATGTTTATTTACCAAGACAGAAACAGAAGGGAAAGACTTAATCTTTCTGTAAACAAACCTATACTTATTTAATTTGGTAGGTTTCTCTATTCCCTGTTTCTCCTCCTGACATTGTGAAGATGTGTCTGTAGTGTCTATGGTCCTACTAAAGGCCAATTCTGTACTTGTGACCTGGATCCTACCCTTTACTTTTTTTTTTTTTTTTTTAAGATTTTATTTATTTGACAGAGACCACAAGTTTGCAGAGAGGCAGACAGGAGAGAGGGGGGGAAGCAGGCTCCCCGTGAGCAGAGAGCCCGATGCGGGGCTCAATCCCAGGACCCTGAGATCATGACCTGAGCCAAAGGCAGAGGCCTAACCCACTGAGCCACCCAGGTGCCCCTACCCTTTCCCTTCTTAAGTATTTCAGTCTTCCTTTATCTTTTCTTTTTCTCTCACATCAACAATTTCTTCTGCTTACTAAATAATTATACCACTGTGTTCTGGTATTTCTGTTTTTTAAGAGAGAGAGAATGAGGGAGAGCACAAGTGGTGGTTGGTGGTGGAATGGGGAGAGGCACAGAGGAAGAGGGAGAAAATCTTAGGCAGACTTTGCACCAAGCATGGAGCCCCATGCAGGACTCCATCTGAGGGCTTGAGATCACAACCTGATTCAAAATCCAGAGTCAGATATGTCACTGAATGAGCCACCCAGGTTTCCCTGTTATTTCTAATCCTGAAGAAAAAAATGTATTTTCATTTAAAAATCCTCTTATGCTACAGTACAGCATTTGCCTCTTTTCTTTCTCCTTTCACAGAATAAGGTAAAAGTAGCTATAGGTGCTATTTCCCTACCCCCATTTTCCATTTTCTTTCAAATCCGTTTCTATCAAACTTTTGTCTTCTCTGCTTTGCTGAAATTGCTCTCATTAAATTCACTAGTGATCTCCATGCTTCTCAGCCAGAACTGAATGCAACTGACAACTACCTCATTCCTGCTTTGATTCATTTTTTTGTGAAACTACACTTTTTTTTACTTTTTCCTTACTTTTTTGGATCATTTTCTTCTTCTAACCAATCTTTGAAAACCGAAGCTCTATCCTATTATTTCTCTTAAGAAGTCTTCCTATAGAATCTCACCCAATTGCCTTGCTTAAAATGCCAGGAACTGGGCAGTGAGTGCCAAACGTATGTCCTCCTACCTAGATTTTCTCCTAAGCTTCAAATTCATAAACTCAACTGTTAATGACTAATAGGCATTTCAAAATAAACATGTCTAAAAATGTAAGCTTGTGATATATGCCTCCCTTCCCATACATACATACGTGATTTTCCATCAATCTTCCCTATCCTAGTTAATAGTCTTTTTCAGTTCCTCAAACCAAAAGATTCCTGCAGTCAGTCTTAGTATCTTTTTTTAATCTTACCACCACTTCCCTACACACAGACACAGACACACACACAGACAGACACACACACACAGAGAAATACACACAAATATACACACCAGTATGAAATCATGTCAGATCTACCTCTAACATCCACACCAAATTTGACGACTTCTTTACAGCCATCACGGTGGACTAAGACACCCATCATTACTCACTGGGACCTAGCACTGGGATCTTAACTGAGTTTCCCACTTAAGTAAATAAACTTTGTTGGATAAAATTTAGTCATCGATAGCAACCAAATTAATCTTCTACAATGCAGGTAAGTATTAGATAATTGCTGCCCTTGCTGAAAACCTTTGGCACTTAAAAAATCCAGATTATTACTGTGGTTTACTCACGCCTTTGCTTGAAGACTTCACCCCTGCCAAGCTCTGCCACTTGCTCCTTTAACCACCACCTCCTCATTGCTTTAGGTATGCTGGTGTCTAATCAGTCCCTCTAAAGCCAATGTTCTTGCGCAGCATCATACCTTTGCATTTGTTCTTCCTTCTGCCTAGATTACACTTTCTTTAGTTTGCTCCTTCTTGTCATTCGTGTCCCAGACTAACAAACATAAACAATGTGCCTTCTCTTGTCCTCTTACTGCCTGGCTTTAGTTTCTTCATAGTGCTTTCCAAAATCTAAAAGCATCTTTTTGTGTATTTGTTCATTTGACATCTTTCTCCCTTCTTCGCCACCACTTCCTCCAAGATATAAATATCCCAAGAGCAAGGATCTTGCCTATTTTCTAATCCTATTTTGAGTGCTAACAAGAGTAATAAAATTAGTTGGACTGTAGGAATTAGTACAAAATACGCAAAACTATGGAAAAAAGGGTTCTTATTTGGATGTTCATTTCAATAACCAATTAATCATATTTTTGAAGCATTTCACAATTTAATTTTGAGCTACCAGAGGTAACCATTTCAAAGTGATATTTTGTTGTTGGGATGTTCTGCTTACTCCTAAGAGTAATATTATTATTAGAAAGTATGGCACTTATGTAAAAATATCTTTGAAAAAAATAAATAAAAATAAAAATATCTTTGAGAAATTTTATACACATGGGTACTTGCATTTATATTATGTAACTATTCTTGATAGAATAGTTCCAAAAAAAATCTTACTTGTAATTATTAAAAATATTACAGGTATTTCTCCCTTTATGATACATTTCCATAGTATTTCAAGTAATTTCCTTTGCTACCACTCATGAATAAAAGTGAAAGGCTTAAAAACAGACTTTTGAGATTAGTACAAACAACTTAATGTTCGACTTCTGTTATAGCCATACCCAGCCGGAGAAAAAATGTAGAGGGGGAAAAAAGGGAAATTTTCCTTAGCTACTTTTATTGAAGTATCTTGAAACATGCACAGACATGCTTGTTCAAGGCAAGTTTAAGGGAGGGACTCAAGAGCTGCCAATCATGCAACATAATCCAATGTAAATTTTTGAAATTTCTTAATGGCAAAGTTCAACAAATTAAGTCACAGTGATACTTAGAGATTCAAGATAACATCTAATATCCATACTATATGGCAGTAAGCAATTAATTTTAAAATAGTTTTCATTCCTTTTTAGCATACATTATACTTACTCATGGATGTCCCCTTTTAAAATCCTACATGTCATGTCATCCATCTCTAGCATTTGAAAGTGCTCAACTCCTTATAGGGACTATAGGAATTATCAAGAGGATACAAAATTCCAACCTATGGGAAATATTTTTCTACAAATGGGATAAGGCATATTTGCGATACAAAGTTTTTAATTTTCTGAGCTTCAAAATTTGATATATGAAGTACTTTTTTTAAAGACAGTAAATACACATTTAAAGATGTGTTTTTTGGTAACTTGCTCGATTCTTTTCTTTAGAACAATGAAGATAAAAATAATATTGCCATCCAAAGAGATGTGAACAAGTAGCATAGCCAATAAATCTTAGAAAGTTAGACTATTTCAAGAAAGTACTTCATTTTGTAAAAGACACTTGGACAGCTTCCTTACCAATATTTGTCTAACAATGCATACAACTCTTCCTCTGCCAAGCCCTAGATTATACCTGTCACCTGGTTCCTTTTTTTATTAAATTATTTTTATTCTATATTATTCATTTTAAACTAGCACTGATATAGGCACTGGGGATAAACACACATAAATGAAAAATACTGTTCTACTGGAGAAGTAGTTTAAAATCTAGTAGTTTAAAATCTGGTAGAGAGTCACAAATGTACCAAACATTGCATGATAATACTATCATATGCGTGCATATAGTATGTAGGCTACACAGCATATACATATATGTATGCACATGTACAAATTTGTACACGTATGCACACATATATGTATGTGTATGTGCATATGTATATGTACATGTGTACATATGTATAAATGTACATATGTATATATGTATACACGTATATATACATATATGTGAATATATGTACACACGCATGTGTGTATGGATATGTGTGTGTGTGTGTGTATATATATATATATATACATACATACATACATAAAGTAGGAGCACAAGATAAGATCTCCTAATATACTCAGAGTAATCTGGGTAGTGTCCCAGAACTTGCTCACACCTGTACAGCCCAGCCCACATCCCTGAAAAAGAGTTTTTTCTGCTCCAGTGTGGGCTTAGAAAGGACTGAAGATGGCTTAAAGCAAAAACTGGGTAGCAAGGACATGCAGGAAAACTTAGGAACAAAACGGCAAGAACTAGAGATCAAAGCAAGTTGAGATTTCTATCATCATACCAGTAGGCAGCAATTATCTAGTATGTATTAGTTTAAAGAGTTGAGTCAGAATGGTGGTCAATTGACTACAGATGAAGTGGTAGAAGGTGATGGGTTTAGGGCATAGTCTCAGCAGCCAGAGAGCTACCGTACTGGCTGGAAATTTGCTGCTTGATCCCATCTGCCTTGTATCTTTCATCCGTCTGACAACTAGCTCTGAAACAATGTGGTCAGGTTTGCTTTTGATCACTTCAAACAACTGGGGAATGATTGTGTAGAAAGAATCGAATGTCTTCCAAGCAAAAGTTCTAACAGCTGCAGTTGTACAGAAGTGAAATTTAAAATCAAAGGTGAGGGACGCCTGGGTGGCTCAGTTGGTTGGACGACTGCCTTCGGCTCAGGGCGTGATCCTGGAGTCCCAGGATCGAGTCCCACATCGGGCTCCCAGCTCCATGGGGAGTCTGCTTCGCTCTCTGACCTTCTCCTCGCTCATGCTCTCTCTCACTGTCTCTCTCTCTCAAATAAATAAATAAAATCTTTAAAAAAAATAAAAATAAAAATAAAATAAAATCAAAGGTGGTACATGCCACAATAATCAAGTTCCAGAGATGCTGACATTGATCCTTGTTCACTGTTAGATCCTATGAAATTCCCTGACCTTAGCCAGACTCTCTGTATTCTGCCATCTACCTTGTCCAAAGATCCACTCTGTCTCATTTTGCTGTGCTATATTCTAGATGATGCTCAGAACCTGAAACTCATCTGAATGTGGTTATTGGTTCGTGCCTTCAAAAGAGTTTGTCTCCCTTCTCTGTATCCCAGAGAAAGAGGACTCCTACCACTGAAATAATCCTGGTCTATGCCTGTTCTGCTTTCTACCCATTCCTCTATCTCTCTGGAACCAGTTATTAATGTTTCCTTGGACTCCCACTCTGACAATTTTACATTTTTTTTCTAATCCTGGATTTTTGCAATGAGTAAAAATGTCTAATGTCATATAAGGATTTCCGTTAAACCAGCTGCTTGATTTTACATATAGGTAAAATACCCTACACACATACACACCAATACACACCAATATATACACAAATGTGCCTACATAAATGATCAAACATAAGGCCACCTACCCTTGTGCAGGCCGTAGTATTAATTTTTCTTTTATTCTTTTGTAAAATAAGGCCTATATTGCTTACTCTGTACCAAGTACTACTTTTAACAATTCATGTATATTAACTCACAGAATTCCTCTAATAACCTTATTGGGTTAGCTAATGTTATTATTTCTATTTAATACAAAGGGGGGGAAAACCCTCAAATCTCTGGTAGGTTAAGTGACTTTGTCAAGGTTCCAAAGCTGCTAGGTAAGGGAACTAGGATTCACATCCGGCAGTCTGGCTCCGTGTTCAAAATTTTAAGAGTGATTCCATCAGATAGGAGTTTTAGAAAATCCTTATGAAAGCACTAAAAATGGTCTGGTTTGGGGAGAGAGGGGTTATGATATGGAAGGGAAGAATGAAAGTAGAGATAACAGTGAGACTACTTAAATCAAGGCAAAATTTTGAACTTAGGCAGTGTCATTAGAGGGGAGAGAAGCCCTGAGATGAAATCAATAGGACACAATGACTGACTAGTAATATGGTCTTGACTTGTCCTGACATTCTTGATGGCACAAGAATAATAATACAAAAAAAAAAATCAAATGACTGACAAAATTTCTATCACATCAAGGAATAATACTTCACTTGGCTTCAAGAATTATTAAAAATTCCATCTCTCATGTCCTCTAAGAATAGGTTGATACCTCTTCCCCCAAGGCTTCATTTCTCCTGGTCTGATTAAACCCTTCAAAGATCACATCTAAAATAGATTTTGCATTCCAGCTTTATGTTGAACTGATCTAAAATGAAACATGTGAACAGTAAATGACATGGCATTTTGCAGTTGTCACTATTAATACATAGTAGATGCTATTTGGATACAAGGATTTAAATTTGATAAATATGTCATTTTCAAACATGTTTGCTCATTTGATCTTTTAGATTCTTATGATTTTAAAGGAAGAGAAGGTGTATTATAGGTTTTATTTCTTTATGTAGAATTATGACAAGATAATAAATTAGTCATGATTATCATGATTATGTATTCTATTACATGACATCATTCTTGTCACATTTCTGTAGTTAGGCATTTTGAAAAGAATTTTCTCTCAGTATCCATATATAACAATATTTATATGTTACTAGTAGTTAAAGAGTATCAGGGAAATACTTGATTATTTGTTAAACCAGAAATATTCAAATATGTTGAAAAAATGAGGAAAGTATTCCTAGCTCACAACAATCACAGCACTATTATTATTTCTATTAAACTGTTTAATCTATGCATATTTTAGTTCTTAAAACTATATATGCCAATAGGTCTCACTGATTTTCAATGGTATGGAGCATAGATTCTCTTTTTACAATCCTCCTACCATTTTAAGATACAAATTCTTTTTAAAATATATTTTGTCAAAATACTGCAGCAAAGCAGAATGTCATAAATTTAATAATTAAGCATTAAAAGATGTTTTCCATTTTTCAATGTATTATATGCAAATTTGTCATATTACATATTTATAAAAACAAAGATAAAACTTAATCATGAAAATAATGTAATAGGACCACAAAATAAGTATTACCAAAACCTGTGTTCCTGGTGGTATCACTTAATACTTTAGGACCTTAGGTAAGTTGCTTAAGCTTTCTATGCTTTAGTTTGATTACATTGAAAATGGAGATAGTACTGCCTGCTTCATGGGTTTATTTTAAGTGAGCTTCCATATGTAAATCACTTAAAATAGTTCTTGGGACATAATGGATATTAAAGAATAGTTAGCTACTGTTTGTATATTCTGGGGATAAATCTCATCTTGTAAATTGGTTTGCTAAATAAAAATGAACTGCGAGTGATATAAAAATATTTCCTTAAAATTTTATTTTAAGAACTAATTACACAAATGCATATTCATGTACTTCATAGTTTCATGAGAAATCACTGTGTTGGTAAATCAAAGGACTTTTCAGCTTTTTGGGACAGGATCCTAAAGAGGACACATAGAAAAAAATGCTCTGGGGTAAAGTGTAGTAATCAAGTATAAAAACAGTAATTTATCCAGGAAAATTTAAGATACTACAAAGTGTACTAAAAAATAAAAAGTGTGAGTAAACTGAGTAATATCTCTTTCTAATAATTAAGCACATGGGGAGTCGAGTAGGGAGGTAGATGTAACGAAATGTGTGAAAGCAAAGCAAGGCAGAAGAAGGGAAATCAGTCATTTCCAGAACTTTCTCAGCCAAGATCAAACAGAGAATACTAGAAACAAAGTAACTCAGTTTAGAATAAAGAAGAGAAAAATATTTGTAATTTCCTTTCTGTTTCAAAAAGTGTAGATTCTTGTTTTTAATAGAGACCCTCTGTGACCAAGCCAGTTATGGACCAGTTATGAATCTAGAACCGCTTCCTGAATGGGGAAGACAAATCTCTGAGAACGCATCAACCATAAAAATTACCTAAAAAGGATTCTAGGTGTGCCTGGGTGGCTCAGTGGGTTAGGCCTCTGCCTTAGGCTCAGGTCATGGTCTCAGGGTCCTGGGATCAAGCTTTCTGCTCAGCAGGGAGCCTACTTACTCCTCTCTGCCTGCCTCTCTGCCTACTAGTGATCTCTCTGTCAAATAACAAATAAAAATCTTTAAAAAAAATAAAAAGGAGACACAGCAGCAATGGCCAGTTGCCAAACTGTGGAAAGAACCAAGATGCCCTTCAACGGACAAATGGATAAGGAAGATGTGGTCCATATACACTATGGAGTATTATGCCTCCATCAGAAAGGATGAATCCCTAACTTTTGTAGCAACAAGGACAGGACTGGAAGAGATTATGCTGAGTGAAATAAGTCAAGCAGAGAGAGTCAATTATCATATGGTTTCACTTATTTGTGGAGCATAACAAATAGCATGGAGGACATAGGGAGATGGAGAGGAGAAGGGAGTTGGGGGAAATTGGAAGGGGAGGTGAGCCACGAGAGACTATGAACCCTGAAAAACAACCTAAGGGTTTTGAAGGGGTGGGGGTGGGAAGTTGGGGGAAACAGGTGGTGGGTATTGGGGAGGGCACATATTGCATGGAGCACTGGGTGTGGTGCAAAAACAATGAATACTGTTGTGCCGAAAAGAAAGTAAAAAATAAATAAAAAAATAAAAAGGATTCTAATAGGCAGAGAGTTCTTAAATTAGAATTTCATATAATTGATAAAATTCCTTTTGAAAGAAAAATAACATTTTGCAAAATCCATACATGTTCATTTTTAAATATATAGGAATACTAGGAAGTATATATTTATTAGTAAACTTATACCACTTCTACTATCCATGAACAACTGAACTTTATGCAGACATCTCTATGCATTTATGAAGATAAAATAGAGAAATATAGTTGACTATAGACTGGTAACAATTGATATATAGATATAGGGAATATCTGAACTCTTGTTAAAAATATACAATATTTAATTTTTAAATTTAGTTCAAGTGCAGTTATATAACATAATGACTCAACATTTATACACATTACAAAATGATCACAAGTGTGAACAGTGTGTCACAATACACAGTTTGTACAATACTCTGTTCCCTAAACTGTACTTTTCATTTCCATGACTTTTAACTGGAAGTTTATACCTCTTCATTCCTTTTTATTTTACATCATCACCTCTGGCAACCATCAGTTAGTTTTCTGTATTTATGAATCTGTTCCTATTTTTTATTTTTAAATTCCACATATAGGTGAATTCATATGACACTTGTCTTTCTCAGCCTTATTCCACTTAATATAATACCTTCTAGATCCACATCTATGTTACCACATATGTCAAGATCCCATTAGTTTTCATGACTGACTAATATGCCATTATATATGTACATACCACATTTTTATCCACTTATGTTTAGGTAGTTTCCTTATCTTGGCTATTCAAAAGTTCTGCAGTAAACATAACAGGTGCCTATATCTTTTCAAATTAATATTTGCATGTTTTTCAGGTCAGAAGGATTATTGGATAGGATATTCCCATTTTTAATTTTTTGAGAAATTTTCAAACTGTTTTCCATAGGGGCAGCACCAATTTACATTCCCATGAATAGTGTGTTTAAGTGTTTCCTTTTCTCCACATCCTTGCCCACACTTGTTATTTCTTGTCTTTTTGATTCTAACTATACTGGAAGGTATAAAGAAATATCTCACTGTGGTTCTGATTTGCATTTTCCTAATGATTAACGATGTTGTGCATCTTTTCATGTATCTCTTGGCCACTATGGTCTTCTTTGGAAAAATATCTATTCAGGCCCGCTGTCCATTTTTTAATCAGATATTGTTGGTGTTGAGTTGTGTAGATTCTTTATACATTTTAGATATTAACCCCTTACTGGATATATTGTTTGCAAATATCTTTTCCCAGTTGGTGAGTTATCATTTTGTTTCATTTATTGTTTCCTTTGCTGTGCAAAAGCTTGCTAGCTTGATGTAGTCCCACCTGTATTTGCTTTTGTTTCCGTTGTATGAAGACACACCAATCCACAAAAATATTGCTAAGATTCATGCCTAAAAGTTTATTGCCTAGGTTTTCTTTTAGGACTTTTATGATTTAGGTTTTTAATCCATTTCGAGTTTACTTTTGTAAATATCTTAAGAAAGTGGTCTATTCTTATGTGTGTTGCTGTCCATTTTTCCTGTCACCACTGACTGAAGAGACCATCTTTTCCCTATTGTATATTCTTTCCTCCTTTGGTGTAGGTTAATTTATCATATAAGCATGGATTTATTTCTGGAGCTATATTCTGTTCTGTTGATCTATGTGTCATGCCAATACCATACTGTTTTGAAGACTATAGCTTTGTAATATATCTTGAAATCTGGGATTATGATACCTCTAGCTTTTTTTTTTTTTCTCAAAATTGCTTTGGCCGTTCATGAGCTTTTAAAATTCCACAGGAATTTTAGTATTGTTAGAGTTGTTTGAAAAATGCTGTTGGTATTTTGATAGGGCTTGCATTTAATCTGTAGATTGCTTTGCATAATATGGGCATTTTAGTAATACTCTTGCAACTCATGAGCATGGTAGGTCTTTCCATTTGTTTCCTCTTCAATTTCTTTTACCAATGTTGGAATTTTCTAAGTATAGGTCTTTTACCTTCTTGGTTAAGTTTATTCCTAGGTATTTTGTTCTCTTTAGTACAAGTATAAATGGAATTGTTTCCTCAATTTCTCTTTCTTTTAACTATTAGTGTGTAAAACTGCCAAACATTTCTGTATATCAAGTTTGTATCTTGCAACTTTACTGATTTTTTCTAATAGCTTTTTAATGGAGTCTTCATAAGTACTTACATATAGTATTATCTCATCTGCAAATAGTGAGTTTTATTTTTTTTTAGATAGCATTTGAGGGGCACCTGGGTGGCTCAGTGGGTTAAGCCACTACCTTCGGTTCAGGTCATGATCTCAGGGCCCTGGGATCGAGTCCCGCATTGGGCTCTCTGCTCAGCAGGGAGCCTGCTTCCTTCTCTCTCTCTCTCTCTCTCTCTCTCTGTCTGCCTTGCCATCTACTTGTGATCTCTCTCTGTCAAATAAATAAATAAAATCTTTAAAAAAAATAAGATAGTATTTGAGATAGAATGTGAGAGAGAGAGCATGAGCAGGGTGGCAGGGCAGAGGGAGAAGGAGAAGCAGATTCCACACTGAGCAGAAAGCCCGATGTGGGGCTCAATCCCAGGACTCTGAAGTCATGACCTAAGGCAAAGGCAGTGGTTTAACCAACGGAACCACCCAGACACCTCATGAGTTTTACTTCTTACCAGTTGGTAAGACGTCCCCCGCCCCCTGCCCCAGTCTGATGGCTGCAGTTAGTACTTACAGTACTGCATTAAATAAAAGTGACAGGAGTGGGCATTCTTGTCTTTTTCCGAAATTTAGAGAAAAAGCTTACAGCTCTTAACCATTGAGTATGATGTTATCTGTGGGTTTGTCATATATGGCTTTATTATGTAGAAGTATGTTCCCGCTATACTCACTTTATTGAATGTTATATCATCAACAGATGTTGAATTGTCAATTTTTTTTCTGCATATACTGCAATGATTTTTAAACTTCATTTTGCTAACCTGTTATGTCATACTGGTTGATTTGCATATATTAGACTATCCTTGTATCCTTGGAATGAATCCCTTTTGAACATTCAAATGGTGTTTGACTGGGGAATGACCATTTTAGTGTATTCCTAAATTTGGTTTGCTAATGTTTTGTTAAGGATTTTTGCAACTATGTTTATCAAAGATATTGGCCTCCTTTTTTTTTAATAGTAGGTTTTTTTTGTTGTGGGTGTGATTTTGATATCAAGGTAATGCTAGCCTTAAAGAATGAATTTCAAAGAATGACTTCTTCAGTTTTTTGGAATAGTTTGAGAAAAATATGTATTAACTTTTTTTTAAATGTTTGGTAGAATTGGCAGAATTCGGTAGAATTTGGTAGAATTCACCCATGAAGCCATCTGGACTTAAATTTATTGGGAATGTTTTGATCACCAATTTAATTTCATTACTACTAATCAGGCTGTTCAGATTTTCTATCTCTTCCTGATTTGGCCTTGGAAGTTTGCGTTTCTAGGAAATTACCCATTTCTTCTAGGTTGTCCAATTTGTTAGCATATAATTTTTTAATTATCTCTTAAAATACTTTATTTCTGTGAAGCTGATTGTAACCTTTCCTTCATTTCTGTTTTGAGGACTCTCAATCCTGAGGAGTCTGATGAAAGTCTTACTAATTTTTTTTCTTTTCAAAGAACAAGTTCTTGGTATTACTGATCTTTTCTGTTTTGTTAGTCTTTATTTCATTTATTTCTGCTCTTATATTTATAATTTCCTTTCTTCTACTAACTTTGGGGTTGGTTTGTTCTTCCTTTTTTAGTTCCTCTAGACATAAGGTTAGGTTGCTCGGGATTTTTCATGTTTCTTAATGTAGGCTTGTATTGCTATAAAATTCCTTCTTAAAACTGCTTTTGCTGGGGCGGGGGGACAAGATGGCGGGGTAGTAGGAAGAGGCGTCTTTTCAGCTGGTACCCCAAAGTGAGCTGATTACCTACCAAAGAACTCCGATCACCCATGAAATCAGCCTGAGATCAGAATTATACACGTCTGGATCTCTACAGGGGCAGAAGACGCCAGTGAGCAGGTAAAGCGGAATGGGAACAGCGGACTGATATCGGAAGATAAACAAAAGGGGGAGGGAGCCACCAGAGGCGACCGGTGCGAAAGTAATACCCCGATACGAGCGAGAGTGCCCTGCGTCTGGGGACCAGCATTAACTCGGAGACTGGTTGAAAGCACTCCAAAAGAGCAAAGGATCTCGGGGGGAAATTGTGGGAATCGGGGCGGCTAGGGACAGGGGCTTAAGTCCCCGGTCCCAGACGGCCTCCCCGGCGCGGAGGCAGAGAGAGTGCGGCGGAGAAACCGGCTTCTGGTCCCTAAGCCGCCAGCACGCCCCAGAGCGCGGGGGTTCCGGCTCCTGTGAGGGGATGTGAGCCGCGCCGGTCTGCAGAACGCGCGCTAGCCCTACCACAAAGCTTGAGATGCGCGCGCACGTCCCTCCAGCTCTCCTGGGTTTCTAAGGCCCGGGGGCGCTTCTTGACCCGCACCATTGTTTCAAAGTCTAAGCCGCGCGTGCGCGAAACTCTTCCCCGGACAGAGGCGCGCAAAAGCCCAGCCTGCGGTTTCCGGACCAGCGCCCCGTTCTCAGTGCCCCAGACGCGCGCCCGACCCACAGCCGCCTCTGAAAAGAGGTGCGCGCAAGCCGGGCACTCCCAGCCCGGGCCGGCGGCAAAATCTCAGTGTGCGATCGCTGCTTGGAACCTCTCTGGCGGTCAGGAGCTCCCAGACAGCCGCCACTGCCTTGGCTTTGGGGACGAGCAAAAGATCCTGCGCCCCCAGGGTCTTTAACTTGGAACCTGCACTGCCAGCGTCCAAGGGGGAATTTATTCAGCTTCTGCACCCAGACTGAGGCTTCTGAGACGGAGATCAGGAAGTGTTCCAGGGTGCACCTTGACTGCACCAGAGTTGATACATCCAGCTACATCTGTTCAGTCTTCTCCCACCAAAATGACTAGGAGGAGGAATGCCCAACAGAAGAAAAATACAGAGGATGGACCTTCCGCAACAGAGCTAACGGCTATCAACATAGACAATATGTCGGAAAGAGAATTCAGGCTAACAATTATCCAGGCAATAGCTAGGTTGGAGAAAGCCATGGATGACCAAACAGAATTGATTAGGGCCGAACTGAAAGCGACCAGACAGGATGTTCACAATGTTAGGGCGGAGCTTAAAGCTACCAGGGAGGAGGTCCACAATGCTCTCAATGAGTTCCAATCCAATCTAAACTCTCTCAAAGCTAGGGTAACTGAGACAGAAGATAGAATTAGTGATCTGGAAGACAAACAGATAGAGAGAAAGGATCAGGAGGAAGCCTGGAACAAACAACTTAGATCCCACGAAAGCAGAATTAGGGAAATAAGTGATGCCATGAAGCGTTCCAACGTCAGAATTATTGGAATTCCTGAAGGGGAGGAGAAAGAAAGAAGTCTAGAAGATATAGTGGAGCAAGTCCTTCATGAAAACTTTCCGAATCTCGCGAATGAAACCAGCGTTCATGTACTAGAGGCTGAACGGTCTCCACCCAAGATTATACACTCCAAAAAAACATCACGACACCTGATAGTCAAATTGAGAAATTATAATGGTAGGTATAATCTCTTGAAAGCTGCCAGGGCAAAGAGGCTCCTTACTTACAGAGGGAAGCCCATCAGAATAACGTCAGACCTGTCCACAGAGACCTGGCAAGCCAGAAGAGGCTGGCAAGATATATTCAGGGCACTAAATGAGAAGAACATGCAGCCAAGAATACTTTATCCAGCAAGACTGACATTCAAAATGGATGGAGAGATAAAGAGTTTCTAAGACCGGCAAGGCTTAAAAGACTATGCAACCACCAAGCCGATACTGCAGGAAATATTAAGGGGGGTGCTATAAAAGAGGAAAAATCCAAAGAATAGCATTGAACAGAAATATAGAGACAGTCTACAGAAAGAAAGACTTCAAAGGTAACTCGATGTCAATAAAAACGTATCTATCAATAATCACTCTCAATGTGAATGGCCTAAATGCACCCATAAAACGGCACAGGGTTGCAGATTGGATAAAACGACAGGACCCATCCATATGCTGTCTACAAGAGACCCATTTTGAACCTAAAGATACACGCAGACTGAAAGTGAAGGGGTGGAGAAGCATCTTTCATGCCAATGGGACTCAAAAGAAGGCTGGGGTAGCGATTCTCATATCAGATAAATTAGACTTCAAACTAAAGACTGTACTCAGAGATACAGAAGGACACTACATAATCCTTAAAGGGACTATCCACCAAGATGATCTAACAATTGTAAATATCTATGCTCCCAATATGGGAGCGGCCAATTACTTAAGAAAACTGTTAATCAAGATAAAGAGTCATATTGATATGAATACACTAATCGTAGGTGATCTTAACACGCCTCTTTCAGAATTAGACAGATCATCGAAGCAGAAAATCAATAAAGAAACAAGAGCATTGAATGACACATTGGACCAGATGGACCTCATAGATATATACAGAACATTCCACCCTAAAACAGCAGAATACTCATTCTTCTCAAGTGCACACGGAACCTTCTCCAGAATAGACCACATACTGGGTCACAAATCAGGACTCAGCCGATACCAAAAGACTGAGATTATTCCCTGCATATTATCAGATCACAATGCTTTGAAACTGGAGCTCAATCACAAGGAAAAGTTCCGAAGGAACTCAAACACCTGGAAGCTAAAGACCACCTTGCTTAAGAATGCTTGGATCAACCAGGAGATCAAAGAAGAACTGAAACAATTCATGGAAACCAATGAGAATGAAGACACTTCGGTCCAAAACCTATGGGATACAGCAAAGGCAGTCCTAAGGGGAAAATATATAGCCATCCAAGCCTTGCTCAAAAAAATTGAAAAATCCAGAACACACCAGCTGTCTCTACACCTTAAAGAACTGGAGGATCAACAACAAATCAAACCAACTCCACACATAAGAAGGGAAATCATCAAGATTAGAGCTGAGATCAATGAGGGAGAAACCAGAGATACAGTAGAACGTATCAATGAAACTAGAAGCTGGTTTTTTGAAAGAATCAATAAGATCGATAAGCCACTGGCTACACTAATCCGAAAGAAAAGAGAGAAATCCCAAATTCATAAAATTATGAATGAAAAGGGAGAGATCACAACTAACACCAAGGAAGTAGAAACAATCATCAGAAGTTATTACGAACAGTTATATGCCAATAAGCTTAGCAACCTAGATGAAATGGATGCATTCCTGGAAAAATATAAACTACCAAAATTGAACCAGGAAGAAATCGACAACCTGAATAGACCGATATCTAATAACGAGATTGAAGCAGTGATCAAAAATCTCCCAAAAAACAAGAGCCCAGGACCTGACGGATTCCCTGGGGAATTCTACCAAACCTTCCAAGAAGAAATAACACCTATTCTCCTGAAGCTGTTTCAAAAAATTGAAGCAGAAGGAAAACTTCCAGACTCTTTCTATGAAGCCAGCATTACCCTGATCCCCAAACCAGGCAAGGACCATACCAAAAAGGAGAATTTCAGACCAATATCACTGATGAATATGGATGCTAAGATTCTCAACAAGATCCTAGCCAACAGGATCCAACAACACATTAAAAAGATTATCCACCATGATCAGGTGGGATTCATCCCTGGGCTACAAGGATGGTTCAACATTCGTAAATCAATCAATGTGATACAACAAATTAATATGAGAAGAGAGAAGAACCACATGGTCCTCTCAATTGATGCAGAAAAAGCATTTGACAAAATCCAACATCCGTTCCTGATTAAAACGCTTCAAAGTATAGGGATAGAGGGAACATTCCTGAACCTCATCCAATCTATCTATGAAAGACCCACAGCAAATATCATCCTCAATGGGAAAAAGCTTGCAGCCTTCCCGTTGAGATCAGGAACAAGACAAGGATGCCCACTTTCACCACTCTTATTCAACATAGTATTAGAAGTCCTAGCAACAGCAATCAGACAACAGAGAGAAATAAAATGTATCCAAATTGGTAATGAAGAAGTCAAACTCTCTCTCTTCGCAGATGACATGATTCTTTATATGGAAAACCCAAAAGACTCCACCCCCAAACTACTAGAACTCATACAGCAATTCAGCAGCGTGGCAGGATACAAAGTCAATGTGCAGAAATCAGTGGCTTTCTTATACACTAATAATGAAAATACAGAAAGGGAAATTAGAGAATCGATTCCATTTACTATAGCACCAAGAACCATAAGATACCTGGGAATAAACCTAACTAAAGAGGTAAAGGATCTATACTTGAGGAACTATAGAACACTCATGAAAGAAATTGAAGAAGACACAAAAAGATGGAAGACCATTCCATGCTCTTGGATCGGAAGAATAAACATTGTTAAAATGTCTATACTGCCTAGAGCAATCTATACTTTTAATGCCATTCCGATCAAAATTCCACCGGCATTCTTCAAAGAGCTGGAGCAAATAATCCTAAAATTTGTATGGAATCAGAAGAGACCCCGAATCGCTAAGGAAACGTTGAAAAACAAAAATAAAGCTGGCGGCATCACCTTACCTGATTTCAAGCTTTATTACAAAGCTGTGATCACCAAGACAGCATGGTACTGGCATAAAAACAGACACATAGACCAGTGGAACAGAGTAGAGAGCCCTGATATGGACCCTCAACTCTATGGTCAATTAATCTTCTACAAAACAGGAAAAAATATACAGTGGAAAAAAGACAGTCTCTTCAATAAATGGTGCTGGGAAAACTGGACAGCTATATGTAGAAGAATGAAACTCGACCATTCTCTTACACCGTACACAAAGATCAACTCAAAATGGATAAAAGACCTCAACGTGAGACAGGAATCTATCAGAATCTTAGAGGAGAACATAGGCAATAATCTCTTCGATATCAGCCACAGCAACTTCTTTCAAGATACGTCTCCAAAGGCAAAGGAAACAAAAGCGAAAATAAACTTCTGGGACTTCATCAAAATCAAAAGCTTCTGCACAGCAAAGGAAACAGTCAAAAAAACAAAGAGGCAACCCACGGAATGGGAGAAGATATTTGCAAATGACAGTACAGACAAAAGGTTGATATCCAGGATCTATAATGAACTCCTCAAACTCAACACACACGAAACAGGCAAACACATCAAAAAATGGGCAGAAGATATGAACAGACACTTCTCCAATCAAGAAATACAAATGGCTATCAGACACATGAAAAAATGCTCATCATCATTAGCCCTCAGGGAGATTCAAATTAAAACCACATTGAGATATCACCTTACACCAGTTAGAATGGCCAAAATTAACAAAACAGGAAACAACATGTGTTGGAGAGGATGTGGAGAAAGGGGAACCCTCTTACACTGTTGGTGGGAATGCAAGTTGGTGCAGCCTCTTTGGAGAACAGTGTGGAGATTCCTCAAGAAATTAAAAATAGAGCTTCCCTATGACCCTGCAATTGCACTCCTGGGTATTTACCCCAAAGATACAGATGTCGTGAAAAGAAGGGCCATCTGTACCCCAATGTTTATAGCAGCAATGGCCACGGTCGCCAAACTATGGAAAGAACCAAGATGCCCTTCAACGGATGAATGGATAAGGAAGATGTGGTCCATATACACTATGGAGTATTATGCCTCCATCAGAAAGGACGAATATCCAACTTTTGTAGCAACATGGACGGGACTGGAAGAGATTATGCTGAGTGAAATCAGTCAAGCAGAGAGAGTCAATTATCATATGGTTTCACTCATTTGTGGAGCATAACCAATAGCATGGAGGACAAGGGGCGTTAGAGAGTAGTAGGGAATTTGGGTAAATTGGAAGGGGAGGTGAACCATGAGAGACTATGGACTCTGAAAAACAGTCTGAGGGGTTTGAACTGGCGGGGGGGTGGGAAGTTGGGGTACCAGGTGGTGGGTATTATAGAGGGCACAGCTTGCATGGAGCACTGGGTGTGGTGAAAAAATAATGAATACTGTTTTTCTGAAAATAAATAAATTGGGAGAAAAAAAAAAACTGCTTTTGCTGCACCCCCAAAATTTTAGACTGTTGTTCTTTTCATTTTAATTTGTCTCTAGGTATTTATTTTGTCTTTGATTTCATTAACTCACTGGATGTTTAGAAGTATGTTATTTAGCCTCCACCTGTTTGTGTTTTTTCCCCTTTTTCTTGTAGTTGATTTCTAATATCATACCATTGTGGTTAGAAAAGACGCTTCAGTGATTTCAATCTTCTGAAGTTTATTGAGGCTTATTTTATAGCCTAATATGTGATCTATCCTAGAGAATTTTCCAAGCACCTTTGAAAAAATATGTATTCTGTTGGTTTTGGGCAGAATGTTTTATATATATAACTTTATCTGGTCTGAAGAATCATTCAAAGCCACTATTTCCTTATTGATTTTCTGTCTGATCTGTCTATTGGTGTAAGTTGGGTGTTAAAGTCCCCTACAATCAAATTGTATTACTGTCAATTTCTCCCTTTATCTGTGGAATTATTTATGTATTTAGTCACTCCTCTGTTGCATGCATAGACATTTACACTTGTTATACACACTTATTTGAACAATCTCTATCACCATGCATGCCCATTTGTCTTGTTAGATCACACAAAATAGGTTTTAAAACAAGCACTAAGCATTGCTACCCTACCTAGCTTTCTGTTTCCATTTTAATGGTATATGTTCTATTCCTTTACTTTTAGTCTTTATTTGTCTTCAGGTATGTAGTGTGTCTCTTATAAGAAACATATAAATAGGTTTTGTTTTTTTTTTAATCTTTTCAGTCACCCTCTGTCTTTTGGATTGGATTGGAGTTTATTTACATTTAAAGAAGTAATTGATAAGTATGTATTTAATGCCATTTTGTCAATTATTTTTCTGGCTGTTTTTGTAGCTCTTCTCTGTTCCTTTCTGTTTCTCTTACTCTCTAATCCCTCTAAAATGAGGACTTTTGTGTTCTGCTTAGATTCCCTGGGACTTTTTTTTTGGGGGGGGTCTATTACAGGTTTTTGGTTGATGGTTACCATGAGGTTCATATAGAACAGCCTATGTTTATTTAGGATATATTTATCCTATTTTCAATTGATCACCTAAATTTGAACACATTTCAAGGTACCTCATTATATCGCTCCAATTTTCCATGTGTGTTAGGTCTTATTTGTGTATCCTTTAATTTTTGTAGATATAACTGAGTTTGCTAATTTTGTCTTTTTACCTTCATATGCCAGCTTTAAGTAATTGCTTTACCACCTTTACTCTTTGTTTTTACCAGTGATAGTTTCTTCCATATTTTTAAAAAGATTTTATTTACTTATTTATTTATTAGAGAGACAGAGAGAGAGGTAATGAGAGGGAGAGTACAAGGAGGGAGGAGAGGGAGAAGCAGACTCGGGCCCCAGCCCCTGACTCTGAGACCATGACCCAAGCTGAAGGCAGATGCTAACTGGCTGACCCACCCAGGCACCCTTCTTCATAATTTTTTTACTGAGTTCCGTAGGTAAGCCCCACTAATTCTCAAAGGCAGATGTTTTGGGGGCTCATCTTCCCAATGAATATCCCCAGGACAGATGGTGCCCAATGTGGGGCTTGATTCTCTCCCTCCTCAGGGAAGACCTCTGTACCTGTTCCCAACTAGGTCTCTGCCTCTTCTATCATTCTCCGTGTGGCTCTTCCCTTCTATCTTTAGCTGTGGTAGAGCTGTTCTGCAAGTTTTTAGGTCATTTTCAGAGGGAGTTATGCTATTTATTTAGTTGCAGCCTTGATGTGTCTGTGGGAGGATGTTATCTCAGGATTGTTCTCTTCTGCCATATTCCCAAGCTCCCAGAATGACTCATTTTTCAATGTCTCCAAAATTAAGTACAGAAAATTTTGAAATATTGTAGTATTATTTTTAAACCTTCAGCTTTTAGAGAATTGACGGACTTCTTGCTATGAACTATGAAGAAATAAATAGTAAACACATGCTCTTAGACACTCCTCTATACCACCTCCCTCCAGGAATAAATAATTTTAGTGTAGTTTTTTAAATAACATTTGCAGTTTTTTATAGGTTCATATTATTCCATAATTTAATTGATTTAATGCTCAATAGATTTCTCTCAAAATTTAGTTCATAATTGCTACTACATTCCTTGGGTCCTTTCATGTTTGTGAATGCCTAATTATGTAGATACTTTAATACTTTTGATTGTATAATTTTAGTGGACATTGTTCAGTTATTTTTGGACATCATATGCTTATATAGAAAAGTCTGAGGTCAACTTTTTTTTTCCTTGTGAATAATGTCTGGGAGCCTCAGAAATTGTTTATCTTGAAACTGAAATAGTTAGTATACCAGTATTTTGATTAGAAATAACATCCAGTAACGTCAACCTATATTTAAAAATCCTAATTATCAATGGAGCATGTAAATATACTTTTCGGAGTCTAAGTTATTGGTCATACTTTCTTGAGCCCATCATGGGTTGTTCTGAATTTACTCAAGCAAATAAGTAATTTTTAAAGAACAAGATCCTCCAAGGAGAGACAGGGAAAATCCATTCTTTCACCCATGGCACAAAATGGGTGTAAGATATAAATTGTATACAGCAATTAAGGAATCAGTTGAATTTTAAGACAATCTTCAAGGCCACACATGGGCATTTATTAAAGGTCAAGTTTGAAACACCTGAAGAACCCAGACAAAACGTCCTTTACATTGGATTGCAAGCTCTTCTTTAGTGGCCTCTATCAGGTACTGCTAAAACCTGGGAGAAGAGCAGGAGGTCAAAAAGTCATAGCAATGCAGGAGCAGTCATTAAGGGTGGCAAAGACAGACTCCAAGTTGTTCTCTTTTCCTAGACTTTCGTTTCAAAGCAAAATAACAAAAGAACTCTCACTCCACTGAAAAGCAGAACTTTTCACCATCAGAACACAGGTAAAAATATTCATTATTCACAGAGACCTATGAAAGATCCTTTGGCAGAAAAGGTATGAAACCAGCCTTACCCTTGGAAGTTATATATACTGTACTGGAGTAGAGAGAGCAAACTCCTGTCCAAGAGTAAGCATAGATACAAAGCTCAGTTCCAGTTACAGTAGGAGACAGACCAAAAATGTTTAAAATGCTTTCCCCCTAGAGTCCAGGTTCTTTGTTTCTCTGAGCGTCAGAAGGTAGAGTAAGATAATAGAAAGTAACTTGTTTAAAACAAGAATCTAGCAGTAAGAAACATCCCCAGTCTTCCCCTGAAGGAGGAGAAGGAGTATAGAGATCCTTATCTATTGTCCCAAGTTTGAAGGATCTCCGAAAGCTCAAACACCATTAGGCATGTTGAAACAGAATCCTCCAGCACCCCAAGCACACATTAAGAACAAAGAAAGAGGCAGTATACCACTGAAGCAATTGGAATCACAATAAGTAATAATAGTTAAGCCAAACTCACCTGACTAGTTGGACTCAAATCTTATTCCAGATGCCTGACGGAAGAGCTGTGCCCATTGATGTGCAGAAATTATTTTCTTCACCCTTTTCTGTTCATTACAGAGTATCTGGCATTCCGTTAGGAGTGGAGTCACATAATGTAAGCAACAAAACTTGACCCATTGCCAATAAGTAAACAATCTCCAGGATCAAAATAAAAGTGGTCCACATGGTGAAGCTATTCATCTAGGATTTTGGAATAACTATCAATGATGTTAAAGGATTTCATGGAAAAATTGGAAAACATCAATGAACAGAGATGCAGTTTCAGTGAAGAGATTGAAACCATCGAAAAAAGGCAAATGAAAGTGCTTTAAATAAAGACATGGGATGATGGATGGCAAATCCCTTCAAAAGGATGAGAAGAATGAACAAAGTTAACAATCAGGAAACTTGAATTAAAGTAAAAGTGATCCAAAGTGAAACGAAGGAAAAGAGTGAAAATAAAGTGAGTATCCACGAGACATTATTCAAACCATTTAAATCTACCATATGTATAATTAGAAGAAGACAGAAGAATATACAACATTAGACTTCTCATCAGAAAGGATGCACAATAGGCATTAGGCATGGAAGAAAAGATAAAAATGTCTACTT
This sequence comes from Neogale vison, assembly GCF_020171115.1. Taxonomy (NCBI): domain Eukaryota; kingdom Metazoa; phylum Chordata; class Mammalia; order Carnivora; family Mustelidae; genus Neogale; species Neogale vison. The sequence goes on along the minus strand of NC_058094.1, from coordinate 157,226,221 downwards.
TCATCCTAGAATTCTATTCTAGCAAAAATATCTTTAAGAATAAAAAGACTTGGTTAGATAAAGACAAAAACATAAAAACAAACACCTTTGAAAACGTGTTGTCAAAACTGTGGTACAAGATAAGTTAAGAGACATTTTTCCTTCATAAAGAGTAGGATCCTGGATTAAAAACTTGAATCTACAGAATGAGAAAAGGAGTCCTCAGTAAAGGTAAAAAGAAAGCAAATACAGAATATTATTTTCCCCCTACTTTTACTTACTTGAAAACATAATGGGCCATCTAAAACAAAAATTATACTGTCTTCTGGAACTAGAAGGTATCATGCTTAGCGAAATAAGTCAAGCGGAGAAAGACAACTATCATATGATCTCCCTCATATGAGGAAGTGGAGATGCAACATGGGGGGTTAAGTGGGTAGGAGAAGAAGAAATGAAACAAGATGGGATTGGGTGGGAGACAAACCATAAGTGACTCTTAATCTCACAAAACAAACTGAGGGTTGCTGGGAGGAGGGGGGTTGGGAGAAGGGGGGTGGGGTTATGGACATTGGGGAGTGTATGTGCTATGATGAGTGCTGTGAAGTGTGTAAACCTGGCGATTCACAAACCTGTACCCCTGGGGATAAAAATATATTATATGTTTATAAAAAAATTTTAAAAATTATACTGTCTTCTTGTACTTATATGCAAAATTCAAATTTATGGCAGACATGGCATGAACAAGGACATGGAAGAGGTGAAGTATATTGTTCCAAGGCTTCAACACTAGGTGAAATGACACAGTATTGTTTGAAAGTCGACTATGATATATGAATGTTTTAGGTTTGTGTTGATGATAGCATTAAAACTTAAAAAGATAAAACTAAAATCAATAGTGGAAATAACAGAATCATGATAATCATCGTTTTTCAAAACAAGACATAAAAGGAAAAAAAGGCAGATAAGACACCTAAAAACTAGCAAAATAAATTAAAATTTGATTTAAAATCTGTAGTTTTAAACAAATTGTTCAATTAAATTTAAAAAAAAAAACAAAAAAATCCACTGTTTAAAATAAATCTACTTAATATATATGTAAAAATAGAGATGTTAAAATTGATGGGAAAGATTTTTTTAAGTTTTTATTTATTTATTTATTTGACAGAAAGAGAGAGAGAGGCACACACAGGCAGGGGGAGCAGCACACAAAGGGAGAGGGAGCTACCCGCTGAGCGGAGCCTGAAGCAGGGTTTGATCCCAAGACCCTGGGATCATGAACTGAGCCTAAGGAAGATGCTTAATTAACTGAGCCACCCAGGTGACCTTAAGAAAGATATTTAATATAAACAGTAATTAGAGAAAAGATGGGTTGGCTTTGTCCGTATCAAACAATTTAGAAACTTCCAAACAAAACATACTATCAGAGATAAGGAGGGGAAATTCATAATGAAAAAGAGAAATCATTAGGACAATTTAATTTTATTCTCTTTGTATAACTATGTATATTCACAGTTCCCTCAAACTATATGAGGAAACTCATAGAAATGGAAAAGAAATCGTTTCGCAATCACAGGTACAGACCCTAATCCCCTGCCGGAGACAGGAATACATGAAGAATATCATCAGTCATCATGAGCTAATTGAACATTTCAAACTGCAATGGAACACATATTCGAGCACTCATGAAACTCTCACCAGGTGACCATATTTTGCACCTTAAAATAAATAAATAGATTTAAAACATTGTAAGCAAAAAGCAAATTAACTAGAATAAGTAATAAACAGGTATCTTATCTGAGACATTCCCCAGACACTTGAATATTAGAAGCACACTTCTAAATAAAGTTGGGTCAAAGAGAAAGTCACAAAGGACATTAGTTAACATTTGCAATAAATAAAAATAACAATTTTTTTAAATGTGTGCAATGGAGCTATAGTGTCTATAGTTTATACATCATACGCTTAAATTAGAAAACCAGAAAAATCTCAAAGTAAATCCAATCCTGCACTTTAGTTAGAGGAATATTAAAGTCAAATGAAAATTAAATTTGGACCTAACATGAATATAAATGCAGCTATAAAAATAGACAAGTATAAGCCAAAGACATTGATAAGTGTCTTGTATACAAAAAAATAACTCCCATAATTTTCCAAAGAACATAAACCTCCAATTAAAACAAAAAAATTATAAAAGGACAAAGACTTGCGCAGACATGTGTCAAAAACATGGACAGCAAATAGGCTTATTGAATACCAAAGTACTCAGGATCTAAGTCATTACATACATGAAAAACAAAACCATAATGAGGTTATTACCACACATCTATTAGAATGGCTCTAAAACAAAAACAAAAACACACACAAACAAACAAACAAAAAGCCCTGTCAATTCCAATTTCTGGTGAGGATGAGGTACAGTTAGGGTTCTCAGACATAGTTGTGAGGATGCAAAAAGACCACCTTAGAAAATATTTTTGCAGCATCATATGAAATGAAACACGTACTAGTGTGTGATCCAGCAATCCCACTTGTACGAATGTCCTGTTTCTCCAAGAGAAAATTTTTCCAAGAGAAATGAAGTGAGACTTGCAAACAAAAGCCTTTTGATCAGTGTTTTTAGCAGCTTCATAATTGCCAAGAACAGGAGAGAATCCAAATGCTTACCAACTGGTGAATGGAGAAACAAATTGCAGTATGACAGACATTTTGCCAATGAAACAAAGTAACTACTAATACATGCGGTAACATTGATGAAGCTCCGTGACATTATGTTAAGTGAAAAAATCCATTCAAAGTCTATGTACTTGGGGCATATGCACCCAAATGTTTATGACAGCAATATCCACAATAGCCAAACTATGGAAAGAGCCTAGATGTCCATCAACAGAGGAATGGATAAAGAAGATGTGGTGTGTGTACACACACACACACACACAATGGAATACCATGCAGCCATCAAAAAGCTGAAATCTTGCCATTTGCAATGACATGGATGGAACTAGAGGGTATTATGCTAAGCGAAGTAAGTCAGAGGAAGACAAATAGCATATGATCTCACTGATAGGAGGAATTTGAGAAACAAAACAGAGGGGAAGGGAGGGAAAAAGAAAACAAGACAAAACCAGAGAGGGAGAAAAACTATGAGAGACTCTTAATCTCAGGAAACTGAGTGTGGCTGGAGGGGAGGGGGTGGGAGAGATGGGGTGGCTGCGTGATGGACACTGGGCAGGGTATGTGCTATGGTAAGCGCTGTGAATTGTTTAAGACTGATGAATCACAGAACTGTACTCATGAAACAAATAATACATTAGGTGTTAAAAAAATAAAGTGAGGTCAAATATACTAACCCACATAACTATGAAAAACTTACTCAATAGACAAGCTTTGTTTACAGTTCTTGTTGTCTTTAGACTGGATATACATAGTTGATCCTTGAATAAATGGGTTTGAACTATATGGGTCCACTTTTTTTTTTTTTAAGATTTTATTTATTTGACAGAGATCTCAAGTAGGCAGAGAGGCAGGCAGAGAGAGAGAGGGAAGCCGGCTCCCCACTGAGCAGAGAGCCTGATGCACGACTTGATCCTAGGACCCTGGGATCATGACCTAAGCCGAAGGCAGAGGCTTTAACCCACTGAGCAACCCAGGAGCCCTTGTATGGGTCCACTTATATGTGGATTTTTTTTTCAATAAATATAGTACAGTGTTGTTAAAAAAAAAAAAAGTCTATGTACTTGAAGATTTCATTTACCTAACACTCTGTAAAAGGCAAAACTATAGATGCAGAATTCTGATCAGTGGTTGCCAGGGAATGTGAGTGGATGAAAGGAATGACCACTGGCTGGAGCTCAGGTACCTTTTGATGTAATGGAAATATTATTTTCATTATGGTGGTGGTTATGCAAAGTATTTGTCAACACTCAAAATTGTACACTTACAGGTCAGTTTTACTATGTAAATTTTTAAAAAATAAGAGAACATGGGGAAAATGTAGATGGTAGATACACAAGTTTTATGGCACATTTTTTTACTTTGTTCTATGCTCAGAAGTTTTCATATAAAATAGTGAAAACCAAAGTTTTTCCCCCAAAAGAAAAATCCGTATGATGAGACCAGGAGAAAAAAAAGATTGTTAAAAGGCAAAAGAATTAAAAATGACTTAGCATGAACAAGTTACAAAGTCTATCATTTTCCACTTCAGGGTCACAGGAGCAATTAACAGACTCCAAATAAGATGCCATATTATGAAGCTTAGTATATTCATAAAAATTCCTATTTTTATTTCCTTTCAAGTTTATATACTGTATTTTACTTATATGATCCCTTTTGATTGAAGTAATTGAGGTAAATAGCATTACATTCCAGACCTGGAAATTGATGTACAGAGCAATTCAGCAACACATATAAAACCAAGACTTGTAGCTCCAAATCTTATGACTTTTTCTTTTTTATATCTTTCTATATTGAAAAATATTCAGAAAGGTACACATAGTGAAACCAAGTATGTCCTCACAGAAATGCACAGATAAATGTACAGTTCAATGGATATTCACAAACACCCATGTAGCAAGAACAGAGATCAAATAAAAGAACATCCCTGGCATACCAACGGTACCTCAGCTTGTTAAGGGGCATCAGTTTAGGAAATGAAGGTTTCGTAGAATTTTAATTCTGTAGTGCTGTTGTCAATATAAATATCCTTCCTTTTAAGTGTTCTTTAAATAGTCAACTATTTTACTATATTTCAACTTATTCCTTATAAATATTTATTTGTTTGCATATTGGCTTTTAGGAACATAGATATAGGCAGAGCAATAGGAAAACAGCTCCCAAATAGTATCTGTTGGTAGTCACCACTCACAAAATTACTAAGAGAGTATATTTAAAAAGTTATATTGATTGCTTTTAATGATAAGCATGGTTAAAACACATTGACTACAGGATTCACTTCACCGGTCAAACACAATTTTTAAGATATTTATCAAGCATGACCAAGATGAGTTTAATATACCTTTCATCTTGACTAGACTTTAGACAGCTGTCTTCCTTACTATGGAAAGAAGCCCAGAAATAAACTCATTCATGTAAGTTCAGCTAATATTTGCCAGAGGACCAAGAGTATTCAGTGGGGTTAAGACAGCAACTTCAATGTTTTGTGAAAACTGGACAGCCACATGTGAAAGAATGAAAGTAGACGTCTCTCTCATACCATCAACAAAAACTAACTCAAAATTAATCAAAGACTTAAACAGGAGACCTGAATCTATACAACTTCTAAAAGAAAAGAGGGGAAAACAAAACAAAACAAAACAAACTTTCTGACCTGTCTTGGCAATGATTTTGTTGTTGTTGTTGTTAGATAGGACACCTAAAACACAAGCTACAACATCCAAATTAAACAAGTGGGAGTGTATCAAACTAAAAAGCTTCTTCATAGCAAAAGAAATGATCAGCAAAATGAAAAAGCAACCTACAAAATGGGAGAAAATACTTGCAAACTGCCTATTTGATAAGGTGTTAATATTTAAGATATAGAAAGAACTCCTACAACTCAATAGCCAAAAAATTGATAAAAAATAAAGAAAAAACAAAACCCACAAATTACCCAATTTAAAAAAGTGCAAAAGACCTGGATAGACAGTTCTCTGAATATACTCAAATGGCCAACAGGTACATAAAGGGACTCAACATCACTCCTCAGGGAAAGGCAAATCAAAACCATAAGGGGTGCTCGCCTCACACCTATTACAATGTCTAGCATCAGAGAGATAAGAAGTAACAAATGCTAGTGAAGATGTGGAGTAAAGGGAACCATTATGTACTATTGGTGGGAAGGTCAATTGGTGCAGCCACTATGTCAATTATATCTCAATAAAACTGGAAAAAAATCTAAAAAGACCGGGAAACTATCTCTTGGAAACCTATTCATCGAAGACAGAGCCCCTGTATCCCAGTGTCTGTGGGAGGGTGGAGATGCAACTTTGATAACTTCCAATTAGCTAATGCAGGTGTCAGTCACCATGTCACCAACCCTGCTCCTCCCACCTACTCCACTACTTTTCCCCTAGCTCACCCCAGGGTTCAAAAACACTCTAGCCTTTTGTTGCAGGGGAGTTGAGTTTTCTCTCTTCCTGCTACTTCAACAGTCTTGAGGAAAGTTTTTCTTGCCTGTTTAATTCCCTCTGGTGCAATTTTTCTTTGCTAAGCATCTCCTGTATTCTAGGTGATAAGCCATAACCTCAGACTTTGGATCTACTCCGTTAGATAAGCAAATAATGACTGTGCTAAGTGCTAAATACTCCCTCTTAACAAATGTCCTGTAAAAAGCAGGACATCCCAGAGTATGAAAGGCTTTAAAGAAGTTACAGATTAGAAAACAAAGCTGAACCATGAAGGACTGAGGAAAAAAAAGCTTGCCTAGTATACATCCTGGGAAGAGAATTCTAAGCAGACAATATACCATGAATGGCAACATGGGCATGGGCAAAGAGGTCATGCTGTTTGGGGGAGGAAGAGGTCAAGAGTTGCTATAATGTAGTGTCCCCATGTTGCCAGAACGAAAGAACAAGATTGGGGTAGGTTGTAGGCTGACCACGTTCAATCTATGAGAATTCTAAGTAATCCTGAGGAGTTAGGACTGTAGGAATTGCAAAGAGAGTAGAACTAGCTTAAAAGTGAGGACACAAAGGCAAAAATGAACTTTTGGGATTTCATCAAAATCAAAAGCTTTTGCACAGCAAAGGAAACAGTTAACAAAACCAAAAGACAACTGACAGAATGGGAGAAGATATTTGCAAACGACATATCAGATAAAGGACTAGTGTCCAAAATCTATAAAGAACAAACTCAACACCCAAAGAACTAATAATCCAATCAAGAAATGGGCAGAGGACATGAACAGACGTTTCTGCAAAGAAGACATCCAGATGGCCAACAGACACATGAAAAAGTGCTCCATATCACTCGGCATCAGGGAAATACAAATCAAAACCACAATGAGATATCACCTCACACCAGTCAGAATGGCTAAAATCAACAAGTCAGGAAATGACAGATGCTGGCGAGGATGCGGAGAAAGGGGAACCCTCCTACACTGTTGGTGGGAATGCAAGCTGGTGCAACCACTCTGGAAAACAGCATGGAGGTTCCTCAAAATGTTGAAAATAGAACTGCCCTATGACCCAGCAATTGCACTACTGGGAATTTACCCTAAAGATACAAACGTAGTTATCCAAAGGGGCACGTGCACCCGAATGTTTATAGCAGCAATGTCCACAATAGCCAAACTATGGAAAGAACCTAGATGTCCATCAACAGATGAATGGATCAAGAAGATGTGGTATATATACACAATGGAATACTATGCAGCCATCAAAAGAAACGAAATCTTGCCATTTGCGACAACATGGATGGAACTAGAGCGTATCATGCTTAGCGAAATAAGTCAAGCGGAGAAAGACAACTATCATATGATCTCCCTGATATGAGGAAGTGGTGATGCAACATGGGGGCTTAAGTGGGTAGGAGAAGAATCCATGAAACAAGATGGGATAGGGAGGGAGACCAACCATAAGTGACTCTTAATCTCACGAAACAAACTGTGGGTTGCTGGGGGGAGGGGGGTTGGGAGAAGGGGGGTAGGGTTATGGACATTGGGGAGGGTATGTGCTTTTGGGTAAATTGGAAGGGGAGATGAACCATGAGAGACTATGGACTCTGAAAAACAGTCTGAGGGGTTTGAAGTGGCTGGGGGGTGGGAGGTTGGAGTGCCAGGTGGTGGGTATTGTGGAGGGCACAGCTTGCATGGAGCACTGGGTGTGGTGAAAAAATAATGAATACTGTTTTTCTGAAAATAAATAAATTGGGGAAAAAAAAAAAAAGTGAGGACACAGAGGTATCTTCTCCAGTGTAAACACTATCACTCCAGCTGATGTCAAGCTGCCAATGGTTTAATAACCAGATTTCAGAATTCCCGAGTATGTGACAGTTATGTTCTCATGAGCCAGTGACCTTTGCGTTGGAATACCACTGGTGTCAGGGCAAGAGAATGGCCTTTGTCCAGGTGGGACAGACAAGGATAGGAGCTCAAACATTACCCACAGGAGGGGGTCTCATCAGGGGCATTACAGAAGTAAAGCTAACAGTCCATGTGAAAGGTATTATTCACATTATAAACAGCCTTTCTCTTAAGGGTCCTTTAAACAGTCAACTATTTAAAGGTCAAATAATGCGTGTAATGCACCCATGGCCACCAACTTCTGTCATCAGCAAAGCTGGGATTTAAACCCAGTCAAGCTTGATTCCAAAATCCCATATGTAGTATTAGGAGCTTAACTCACGTTCATTTGGAAAATGAGCCTAATGCTGTTACTCTAACAATTAACGTGATATATATCCAAAGTACCTAAAACAACACCTGATACATGAAAACATGTAGGAAAGGACAGTTAGCATTATCAATATATTAATTACCATTACCTTTGTTTTGCCTCGTGTTCAGTTGCTTGTTTTAGGAGAAAGAGGTAGCAGTAAGTCAGGAGATGTTAATACAGAAAGCAATTTTCTGTGCTTAAGAAGTTTACAAGCTGGGAAGAATAGTACACTTAAAATACTGTGGATTTTGAATTTTCTTTCATAATCCTTTCTCCTCCGAGTATAAGCTAAATCTTCTAAAACAAATCTATATGAATTGGAACATCAGCTTCTTTTCTAGCATCACAGTGTGGGATAAGCTTGACTGGTTATGATAAGCTTACCAAACATTCCCTCAGGTTAACAGCTAAGATAATGGCCCTGTAAACAAACATCATTTTTTTCCATTGTCATGCTAAAATCAGAAGTAGAACTGTAGTTTTGAATTATGCAGGTAATGATTCATAATCCTCAAATAACTCAAAATTCTTGTTTCCCATGGACTATCTCCCCAAGGGGAAAGACACCCAGGTCCAGCCCAGCTTTGACCACTGGCAATTATACAAGCTGCTGTCCATGTCACACACCATTGAGTTTGGCACCCGGGCAAAGAGTTAGCTGCACCTCAGGTGAGATAAACCTTTTAATCTACATACAAAGTAAGAATCTTTTTGGCCACAGCTTTATAACCTCTGGTGCTTTGGACCCACAAATAAATCACTCAGAAGATAGAAAATTTGGCAGAAAAATTTGGACTCGAAAATAGCCTGCAAATTATTTAATTTTAGAAATTCAATAACTGCTATCAAATGCACATGATGAAGATAAATGTATCTCCTTCAAGTTTCACAGTTTGGCACACCAGAGAATACCTGAGAGGCAAGGTCACCAGAGCTGGGACTGTGTTCACACTTTAGAATTTAAGTCCTTGATAAATAAAATATCTTCGCTCAAAACCGAAACATCCATTTATGAACAAGAATCCACAAATAAAGTATTGCTTCTGACTGAACAATTCCTAACAATCCTCAATGCAAATCAATACCCAAGAACACACGTCACATTACTTATTGCTGGAAAATTGCCATGTTACATAATTGCATTCTCTGACATTCAGTGTTTTTGTTTAATGTTTATGATGCTTTATTGCCTTAAGTTTTAGCCTTGACATATACACTCTTACTGTGAAAACAGAGAGCTGTTATTTTTGTTCTGACCAAAAATAAATGTACTACAGCTTTTGTAATAAAAATTAAAACTGTGTTTTGCATGTAAACATAAAAGGGATGTGCAAACAAAGCATGATGTCCCCTCCCCCCAAAAAATTATTTAAATTATGGCAAGAGGGCAAGTTGAATTTCTTTTCTCAGCAATGCCTCAAGTGGAAAACAAATATCTGCCCTATCTCTGCAGTGAACTTAGATTCTGTTTGTTTAAGAGGAAAGGGGGTTCACACTGTGCAAAGATTTTATACGGCATCTGTTTGAAATCTTTTTCCCCTTAACCACCTCAAATTGAAATTTTCATTCAAATCAGTGGAGGTGAACTACCAAGCACTCTCACAAACACTGCCGCAAGACTAATCTACTTTTTCAATCTTTTATGCCTCTCTCATCCCATGGAGTGGATTCTGAGGAAGAGGTTTTTTAAAATATGCATGTTCACAAAAATTTTGAGGTAGAGTGTGGCCAACAGATCAGGAAAACAACTGCCATTGAAATAATAATAAAATATTACTCACGGTTCCCCAAAGGTGGAGGCAGGACGCAGGACAGGAAGCCACAAGCGTGGAAAGTGAGGTCTTTCAGCTGGTGGAGGGAAGGAGAGGAACTGTGGGTAGGGGTATTTATTGTGGTTTCCTCAGGTAGGAACAGGTGAGGCAGAGCAAGCAGATTTGGTATTGGCTAGTTTAAATAATTTCAGTGGGTTTTGGGGCAGAGGGGCTATCCCTGATTGTCAGGTGCCTAGCTTTGGGGTTCAGTAGGGAGGTGTGTAATGGCCTGGAGTATAAAAGCCCAAGTGGTTGGACATATGGACTCTGGATTGGTTGGTTTTATTTGAAAAATACATCCATCCTCAGTAGGCTGACTCCTCCCCGAGAAGGGCGGGGCTGGGGGGCAGCGGGGGCGGGACAGCAGGAGGACAAGGCAAAGTGATCGAAGCATATGATCCGGTTTTCCAGAATGAGACAAATCTAGCACATGCATGCAAGGCAGCTCTTAAATGAGTACGTGTAGGAAAGCTACAAACAGGATACATACCAAGGGATGACTTCCTCCATACAACTGAAGCCTGGAACACGCCTTGTGTGGTCTGTTGGTAGACCAATCTGCTTCCCTTGGCAAGGCTGTTGAGCCGACACCACTGTGAGAATTAGCTGCTGAGGGCTCCCAGCTTTTTCCTCTGGAGATCTGCTCTCAGCCCGTGGTGCTTCGACTTGACTGTGTATCAGAATCACCTGAAGAGCTTGTTAAAAACTGGATCACTTAAAAAAAAAAACCAAAAAAAGAAAAAAAACTGGATCACTTGCCCCCCCCCCACCCCCCGAGTTTCTGATTCAGCAGTTCTGGGCTAAGGTCCAAGAAGCTATCCTTTGTAACAAGTTTCCTGATGATGCCCATGTGATGGTCTGGGAACGGTACCTGCCCAGAGAACTGCTCTAGACTGGCAGGAGTTCCCTCCCCCAGGGATGATACCTTTCAAGTCAAGGACGGATTGACAGCGGGTATACCTCAAATCAAGATCATTCTGTGCTGTGGTCCATTCGCCAGATCTCCACAAGACAACAGGCTGTGGAGGCTGACTCCACATTTCCCCCAAGCTTCTTGCCCTCCCCAGAGCTGCCTCCCTCGGTCCCTTGGGTCTCTCCTTAGTAAACCACGGAAACAATACAGACCACCCAGTTTTTATCTTGAGGAAACCCAACTTAAAACAGACTTTTACTCAAAATATCTCTACTACCAAAATTTTGCAAATTATTTCAGCATTTTAAAGTTCATCTTCAATATTCTTATTGATCCTTAAGCAGTGGTTTTTGAGGGTGGTTGATAGTAGTCAAAATAAACAGTGGAAAAATTGAAGATCATTGGGGATATTTATTTGGAGAGTGGGAGGCAAAAGGGGAGATTGGTTAGCTATCCTTTCTCAAGGGTCTACTTACTGATGGCATTTTTCTTATAAGGCAAGTTAAAAAGAAATGATTCTAACTTCTGGCACTTCACGCTATAAGGTATTGCCTGAAAATGAATTTACATTTCGGGAGGGGATGAATCCATGCATTGAGTATTTGGGGTAATATTTTGATATCTAAACTAACTCCCCACAGCTGATTTGTTTCAATTAATGAAATGTAATTAAATTATATGCATGAATGAATAAATGAATTAATATGCATTTAATAATCTAAATATATCAGATATCAAGCTAGCCACTTTTTCATATACCATTTATTTCATCCTTATGATTAAGGACTCTAAACAAGTTTTCAGAAAACAAAGAAATTGGGTGTATTTTTAAAAGATAAAGTAGAGAAAGAGCACAAACCTATTTACTGTTGCTATTTTCCTGTCAATAATATAATACTGTTAATACTGTTAAGTGATTTTAATGAACTAATATATGATTAGTGTCATAATTAATGTTATGAATACATGAATAATTAATGTCATGCCTACCAATGATTTTGGCAAAACAGTGCAAAATATGGGACTACCTCTCCCTCACCCTATTTCAAGTTTTGGAACAGAATTTATCACATTTAACTCCAACCCCAGAGGGAAAAAGGACAAGTGTTTTTGATGTGCACTTTCCTATCAGAAGCCAGAACATGTGATGGATGAAGTGGAAGAAGAGTATGAAAAAATCGGAGTCGATGCTTCTTAAATTACTGCTAAGAACAATCCATGCAAGGAATTTATGCAACCCATGCTCCCAGGCTATGGTTTAAGAAAAATAGTTTTGGTCTCATCAGACCATTTTAAGATGCAGGATATTGTAGTGGAATGCTTCCAATATCATGTGTTCAAATTCAGGTTTTTGTACTATTTCTGTTTGATCTAAACCAAGTTATAATTGGCCTGGGTCTCAACTTCTTTAACTCTAAATGGGTGATAATGATGCCCATCTTGGACATATGCTGTGAAGACAAAGTAATATATTTAAATTTCTATACACCATAGCCAAAATATTACAAGTTCATAGCAAATATTCCTTTTCCCCACTTTTAATTCTATCTATATCTCCTTCTTTTAATCAGCACCTATTAAGTGCTCCAGTCAAGCTAAACTACTACCATATATAAACGTCTCCTGTATTAGCTAGCCCTCATACCCCTTTACCCCTCATGCCCCTGACCTTAATTGATTTTCTATTTTTTTCCAGCCTTTATGAACTAGCTTCCTTGATTCTCTAATGCACTGTGGTTTATTCCTCCTGTGAATATCCAATGATACATCTCTCACGGCATTTGGCCCATTTTGCCATGTATTATTCTTGTACACACATTATTTCTTAGATGTTATTGAGTGCAGAGGCGCCTGGGCGGCTCAGGTCATGATGCCAGGGTCCTGGGATCGAGCCCCACATTGGGCTTTTTGCTTAGCTGGAAGACCGCTTCTCTCTCTCCCACTCCCCCTGCTTGTGCACTCTCCCCCTCCCCACCGTGTGTCAAATAAATAAATAAATAAAATCAATCTTTAAAGGAAAAAAAATGTTATTGAGTGCAGTGTTTCATTTTACCTATAGCAGGTGCCCTTGGTATATGTCTCAGTTGAAATTATGACATGAAATAACATGGTAACTGTACTAGTGGGTGTCTGTTTCTTTGCCTCCCACACTATATCATAAGCTCTTGGAAAGGCCTCTGCATTCCCTTTTTATATTTCTCACTCTGTTTTCTATTTTTCTCCATATTCCTCTATATAGTCTATTTCTCTGTATTTCACCTCAGCACTGTGCTTTCATTGGTACCCCCACTTTTGCAATGATGTGGAAGTTCCATTGTGGAAGCATATATATCCAAGTCCATGTTTTGTTGTGCCAAATTCAGTGGAAGTTTTAATACATTTAATAACTTAATGGCTAAAATCAGTGGCCAGTAACCTGAAAGAGAGCCATTTGACAGCAAACCTTCGGAAATGATGGGAGAGCTCTTATTGCATTCAGTGTTTTCTTATAGAAAACAGGTTTTGTCTATAAGACAATCGTAGTTTTATGGGGCCATAAGCTATTAGATTCCCAAGCAACCTGGACCCTCCAAGAAGCAACATGTAAGTTACAATCAGGTGGAGTTAAAAGTAGGTCATTGGGGTCAGAGCTCCTAGGCCCCCTTCTCCTAGCTGATGCCTGTCCTATCTTCCTCCTGATTTTCTTCAACCTTTGAAGCTATCCTTGCTGCCTTCTGCATAGTGGATCTGAGTCTACTTCCCAGTGTTTTTCATTATTACATGTTATCCTCATTTGGCCCTCCTGATTGCTTTACGTTTTCTTCCAGAGTGAGATTGGTCTGATTTTGACCCCATATTGATGCCTAATGCCAGACTGTTTTCCATTTTTCTTTTTTTAGTACTGATCATAGTCTCACTGCTCAATCCTTCTTAGCATTACAACGAAAAGTGATCTTTTTTTTTTCCTATAAAAATAACACTGTAAAACTGTGGACATAGAAGATTTCCCTTACTTTGCCAGACATAACAGAACTTGTGCTGACTTATTTGGGTCCTTGTCATCATGTTGCCACTTCAGATTATTAATTTTGTGTGTGATGTTGGGAAAGAGAAGTGTGCTTTTCTATAGCATCTTAGGGAATAGGACTCTAGATTCCTCCTCAGGTCCTCACAGCTTATAATTTTAGAAACTGATTCATAGGAAAAATCTGAATCTGAATCTGCTGTGTAGAAGCTATGAAGAAACATCTGGAAGAAATTTTTGAAGACGTGCAAACTGCAGCTATGTGTTTTAGGAATTACCCATAAAGAAGGCATGGGCAAAGTTGTCTCCAACAAGTAGGGTTTCCAAAACTATAATTATGGCACCTTTAATAACACTTAGAAGTAAGTGGTCAACATGTGTGGACAAATAATAGAACCCACCTTTGGCAGAAACAAAGTCTGGAAGCAGAAACTATGTTTGTTTGATTTTTTGGGGGGGAAATATGAAACATCAAATTTTTCAATACAAAAGTGGACTACAAAAGATTGTGTATTATACTTCTGGGGAATATGCTGAAGTAAAATCTTCACAAGGGTAAGTGGAGAGGTGAGGGAAGCCAACTGTTTCAATCAAAAGAACATCAGTCCACTCAGAGAGAATATGTTAGTAGGTTATATTAACCTGAGGTATAAGAAGGCCAAGACCAAGACCATACCCATGGCAGGTGGGGGCGGGAGGGGTGTACAAAACACCAGAGAAGGAAAGAGGGAATGAGCAGAAGGAGATGATGCTATCATGTTCAGTGATAACTTGCATAACCTTTTCATAAACTAAATCTGGGCATGGAAGAAAATATCACCAAATCAAACAAAAACCCTCTTATATACCCTCACACTCCAACTTCAACAAAGTGACCAATTTCCAATTTCGGGCATTGTATAAGCATGACTCCAAGAGTTCCGAATGGTTGTACTTGCATTGTCCTGCTGAGCTTTCTCTTTGTAGACAGATTGTCTGAGTCTCATTTGAACCTATAGCTCTTCTAATAAACAAGAACATTCCACTCTCTGAAATGCAAATCACCTTCATGATCACTGGGGAAACACAAACTAGAAGCTATTTTTCTATATCATCTCATTAGCAAGAACTCATTTTCCCTTTAGATATAAATATGATGTTTGGGCAAAAAATAAAGGATTCTGTGGGATACATATTTTTAAGTTATATTTGCATTACAGTTATTTTAAAATTTAATTCCATTTTCAAAGGAAAATAAGGCAACCTGGTTCTTCATTGAAATATGTTTTAACATGAAGAGTTTATGTGTCTTATAGACAAGGCTTGAATAATACATGAAAACTTGACTTCACCTTTTGTTTTAAAACTTGAAATCAAGATGCATTTTACTTTCATCTCAAGCATTAGCAGAGGAGGCGAGAAACGCCATTTTCTTAACTCTAAAATCCAACTGCATGGCCAATCAAGGTTGATTGATTGAAGATGTCTAAAGAGTGGCAGCCGATATCCTCCAGTCTGCTGACCTTGCGTTTCAGAAGACAGATTAAAACAGGCTGTCTCTTTCTAAATTCAAATGGATTGGGGGGGAAAAATCCATTATGGGGTTTGTGTTTAATTGATCTTTGACTCATTACTGCAGCTGAACAACCTAGCGACACTGACATGAATACTTGTTTACAAAATGTTAAGTCAGAATAATAGTTCATCTTCATCTTTAAAACAGAATAACAACTTAATAAGGTGATTAAAACAACCTATACAAAAATTATAAAACAGTTCTGATCAAGCAATACTCTATTTGATTACCATGATTTAAAAATTATCAGTAACAGTGATAGGCTGCATACATTGGTACACTCCATATCCATACACCTAGCATATTTGCTGATGACTTTTTCAATATTTAACCTCGATATTTTTTTCAATATTTAACATCAGCTTGCTAGACTACAAAAACAATTCCTGCATAGCTACTGTACAATGACTATATGCACTGTAACAACTCAATACTCTTTGGTAAAATAATGAGTTGTTTGCTCCTCCAAGTTACACAAGAACTTTGGATGGCTGTATAATTTGAAATAAACTTTGGTGTCAATTTTTACTATAAAAAGCAATTCTTGAAGCACCTGGTTGGCTCAGCCCATTAAGTGTCTGCTTTAGGCTTGGGTCATAATCCCAGGGTCCTGGGATGGAGCCTTGCATCAGGCTCCCTGCTCAGCGAGGTGGGGGCCTGCTTCTCCCTCTCTCTCTGCTGCCCCCCTACTTGTGCTCTCTCTCTGTAAAATAAACAAATTCTTAAAAAAAAAAGAAGCAATTCTTAATTGCTAGCGTTCTTTCATGGCCACAATTTTCCTTTATTTATAGCAATTTGAAAGTATTCTATTGCTTTCTATCAAATTATTATTCATTGTGAAACTTATAAGAATATTTCAAATTCATTTGCTTGATGGATTGAGTAATGAATTATCATTGGATGGATTTGTAACCTGAATGTAATATATTCATCATCAAATTATAGATTTGGCATGTAATAAGAAACATGTAGATAATGCACAATGTGACTTCAGAGTATCCTCCTTTTCAAATATCACATGTAGGGATCTACATGTGATATTTGAAAATAAATAATATCATTCATTTCCTATTATTTTATGTTAAGAAAATAGAATTCCCTTATTAGATCCTCAAGAATTGCCAGGAAAGAGTGTTCAAATTCTTAATGTACTTAATGATGTGTGTGTGTGCTCTGTTGTATAGTCATCAGAATAAATTTCATTGAATCTAAAACAGCATCAATTAATTGCAAGGTGCATTATTCTATTTATTGATACTAAAGATCAGATCAGCCAATTAAACTGTGACACAGTATGGAGCTGCCATCAATTACAAAATGCGTTTGATTTCAGAGATGTAAAATGTTCCCAAGAAAGTGCATTTTAGACTAGATGAACTACGGTAACTTCGTCCTGCCCATAATCCAGCCGTGTTCTTCCCACAGTGATTCCTGTGACTGACAAGAGTATGAATAAGAAACACTATCCTAGTGCTCCTCCTACTTTATTTTGTCTCTCTCTGTCTCCTCTGGTATGTCATCTTCTTCATTGTTCCTCATGGTTGGAGTTCTCCAAAGTTCAGGCCTCGGGCCTCTCTTCTACTGTTTTTCATTCCATAAGTGATCTTACCTAATCCCTTCCCTTTAAATATCACCTGTGTGGCAGAAGAATCAATCTTTCATTGTGAGATCATTCCCAACATTTCTCTGACCAACTGCCAGTGTGATCCTTCCACCGGAGACCTAAAAGACAGCCCATAATTCTGAAGCTAACACAGAATTCCTGGCTGCTGCTCCTTCCAGTTCTCCTAATCTCAGAAAATGGCACCAGCCATCCAGCAGTTTAGACCAACAGTTTAGGAGCCTTTCACAAGGCAATAACAAACCCGTTATTCGCTCCTCTCAGATCTCGTTTCAAAATTGGTTCAGAATTGGTCAGCTTCCAGTCACCTCTGCCACTCTCACTTGAGTCCTAAGTACTCTCAGCTCTCTCAAACTCTCCATGGGTCTTTTTCTCCCTCTATGCTTTCCCTTTCTCCAGTGTGGCCAAAGGGATATTTCTGCAAAATCAGTGTAATGTTATACTTCTGCTCAAATCCCTTCATTAGCTTCCAAACTTAGAAAAGTCCAGACATTTCTCATCTATGGCATATAAAGCCCAACATTATCTGGCCCGTTGGGACCTATTAGTATCATTTTCAAACACTTTCATGTGCACAAACACACGCAGACGCGCGCGCGCACACACACTCACCAGGGTTCCACTAGACTGTAGGATTCCCAATTCTGTGACTGCTGCTGGAACTTGGTTTTATATTATTTTCCCCTTGATAGCCAGTGCTTGAGACACTGACATATTGTAGAGGCTAAATGAATACTGAGGACTGAATGGAAAAAAAAAAAAAAAAAAAAGAATGAGGCGACAGATGAATACAATAGGAAAAGGCTTAGTGAACACTGATTCATCGGCTCCCCTTCCCTGGGGTCTGGTGGGGTACGGTGTGCGTGCCTATTGGACGCTGAGTGTGCTGGGAGTGCCAAAGGTACAAACTTATGAAAGCCAAGGCTCTTGACTTTTGCCCCAGGGAATAGAGACATTTGGGCTAGAGAACTGACTTGAGGCTGTTGCTGTTTCTAGGTCAGCGCTCTTAACGTCTTAGTATCATGGTCAGTTCCAATAGTTGCTCTTAAAAAAAAAAAAAAGTCCCTAACTAAATTAAAAATACTCTATTCCAAATCTCAGGCAATCCTCGGATGATCGTTCCCCGTGTTTGTCAGGCTGGCAAGTTAATGATCTGCCACCTATCAGCCACTAAGGCGGGGAAGATATCTACGAGACATTCAACTAGATTGCTGTCCGGAGTGCTGAACCCAAGGCTAGGAATTTGATGTCAAAGCTGCTCACCGCTGTCTGGCTATCAGCCTTGTGAGCTGCAAAATAACTATTGTGAAATTCATCACAGAATGCTCTGTCTGAAACTTAACACTGAGGCAGTCCATGAAATCTGTCTCTGTGGGCCAGAGGGTCATCTGTCACTTTGAAAGAAGCTTGTGTGAGCTCTGGGGCTCTGAAGGGGTTTCTCTAATATGAAATATTTATGTGAGAATGGGGATTGCATGTGACTTTGGGGTCGTGGAGCAAATGATGGTACTCTTTCTGCTGAAAGTCAGAATGTCCTGGCAGTAGATAAAGCAGTCTGTGGTTCTAAATCTGTTCATGTGATTTTCTGGCTTCACAGCTCGCACCCGATGCTGTTGACTCCTCCTGCATAGTTGTGAGCTTAGTAGCTTCTAACATTAAGGGCAACCACCAGCAACTCATGGCAAGTAAAGAGACGCCAATTATGAAGACTCTGTAATGAAAATGACCATCTTCTTCCCTTGGTAG
Source organism: Neogale vison (assembly GCF_020171115.1). Classification (NCBI taxonomy): domain Eukaryota; kingdom Metazoa; phylum Chordata; class Mammalia; order Carnivora; family Mustelidae; genus Neogale; species Neogale vison. The sequence continues at coordinate 157,207,220 of NC_058094.1, read as the reverse complement.
AAATTATGTCTCTTAATGGTTCAGCGATAATAAGTTATCCTTACGCTGGTAACTGTAATACACTCTAAAAACATTTACTGTAGGTGGGGTGTGAGGACCTGAAGGTCTGGAGAGACGGGGAACTCGTGATCCTATCTAAGGGTCTCAGGATACTCCTCAAAGACAGAGAAAACAAAAGGCATCTCGAGAATTTCATGGGTTATTACAAGGACAACCAAATGGTAAATATTTGTGGAATAATCAGTCTGACGAAATGACATAGCAAGTCAGAAAAAGTAATTGGAGAAGGAATTGTGTATCAGAAACACTTTCTCTTGTGAAACTCTGGCATTATAAGAGCTAATTCCAAAAGTTGTTGTGAGAACTGAAAAGAAAAAAAAAAAACCATATAAATGCACCTGGTAAACTGTGAATGGCAAAACAATATTTCAAAGTATCTTTTTTTGTTACTTGTGTTCAGTGGGAATGAACCTCAGTAATTGTCACAGCCTCCAGAGAAATGCTGAACTTCAACTTAAGAAGGAAGCAGCTAATTGGACAGACTCAGGTTTAGAGCATCAAACTCAGTTTACATCTGTTATCTACATCTCTCAGTCTCTTGCTCTCTTTTCCCGACAAATACATACATATATACACATTTTTCTCTGTTCTCTTCTGGAAAAGTAGTAAGAGATAATTGGTATGTGGTCTGAAGAAGGAAATTTACTTTGGGTGAGTCCACATGATAAGATTTAACAATTTAGTCTTAGAATGTATTTAGAAGAATATTTAAACTCTGCAGGTAAATGTTTCTAGGAAACATTGATGGCCTGTAGCAATACTCTCCATCTATCTTCCTAGCATGGGGCATATAAAAAGTGACAATATGTGTATCATCCACAGTTGTAAAGAATGGGGTTTCTCACAGCTGGAGGCAACTGGTTAGGTGATTAGGGGCCCCTAAACTCTGCCAGGCAGCCTAAAATCTGAGGAGATCAAAATCCTGGAACACACTGTTTAGAGACCTCTGACTTTGGATCTACAAAGCATTAGATGCCGGCAGTATCACTTACCACCTTGGGAAAGTCACCTAATCTCTCTCAACCTGTATTGCCACATTTATGAGACTTGAATGATAATCTCTTCCCCGGGGTACTCTACGTGAGGTTCAAATGACATGGTGTGTGTGAAAGATGAAAAAGCAAAGCAATGTATAAATTTTTGATATTAATACCAAAGATAATTTGAGTTCTTCACTTATTTATCAAGGTTTGGATGCAACTGAGCAACTAGGCACTGTAACTATACTTAAAAATAAAGAAGTTCTATAATGGAAAGTGGTTAAAGCATATTGGATAGGGTAGAAATGGAGGAAAAGGAACATGATTTTATTCACACAATTGGTTGCTGAAGTTGTCACCACTGAAATGAGGTGGAATTTTCTTTTGAAAATGAAAGAACAATATTTTCCCATATTTCTAAAACATAAAATTTCTGCTTTTATTTACTACCTTATATTTAAATATTTAATTCTCTGTCAATTCAGAATATGCTAAGTTGAAATGTTGGGTCAGTGTCTGAACCCTCTTCTTTTTCCAAGAGGACAATTGCCAGATCTCTTCTCAAGCCAGAGGATAAAGTAAGGTTTTCTTTAAAAAAAAAAAAAAATTAGTCTTATTGTGTATTTCATACACTAAAAATCCCTCAATTAATTTTCCCAGTCAGTGACAGCACTGAAAGCTTGACTCTGGGAGTCAGTAGGTAGATTTGTTGAATAGAGGACCTATTATTTACATTCTCTTCCCAATTTTTCTTACAATACCAGCAAAAATAATAAAGGAGGAGGGAGAAAAAAAGGGAAAAAATCTGTTTGACTTTCTCTCAAGCTGACCCACCTGAGAACTCTAGCAGTGGATGGCCTGATGGTTAAGATTGATGAGCGCCATCTCCCTTGGCTGAAGATCAAGTCTTGTCTCATTTGTAATTTTCTCAGTATCCTTGGCTAAGGAAGAAGCATCCTGAGGTTGAACACACCTGCTTCCCCCTAGTCCCGGTGACAGCAACCTCTAACCAGGCAGACACTCTTGCCTGATGAGAAGAGAAAGCAAAATATACAGGAAAAACTAAAAGCCACACAGTGCCACAGTGGAGAGAGCTGAAGGGAGAGGACATGGTATTATTATTTCATTGCTAACTTCACAGTGAAGTTATATATATCATATTTGGATAAATCAAATATGCACTGGCATTAAAATGTAGAAAGCCTTTTTGGAGGAAGCAGAGAACATTTTTACTAATAAAAGCAATGATAAATTAATCATGTCATCAACATGAAACTTTAAGTAAGTGTTTTATCATGTTCAGACTTGGTGTACTATTTTGAATTTGTAACAATGGGAAAAATAGCCATACAACCCATATCCCCAATATATGATACGGCATCACTCTTAGGTTCTATAATATAAGGTGTATCATACTTTCATGTAACACAATTAGAATAGTGTATGTCTATTCACACAAAATATAAGGAAGAAAACTATGGATTACAGAAAATGGGCTAGGAAATGTTACAAGGACAGGATAGGAAACACATGTGCTGTCAATTACTCAGTCAGAGACCAGTGCGATTTTGTTTCTTTGGCAAACTCTCAGACCATCTTTTTCAGGTTGCTCTTGCATCTCCCTTCCAAGTCACTACAGCATAAATCAAATTTTGTCATTTATACTTCTAACAAGTAGAGAGAAGATGTTCTTGTTTGATAGAGAGAATGTCTCAGCACCTTGCTAAAGATGAGCATATCTATTTCCTCATGTGTGGGTATAAGTCCAAAGCAATACAATCCCTAGAGGTGTTATTTTACCAGTTGACATAATTACTGGGAAGGGTTATTTCTTGGTGACTTTCTTAATTTCACATAATTCAAACTTTTTTTTTAACACCATATCTGTCTTCAAGATCTATGCACTGATGAAAACACCTATGATGATATAAACTAGAAAGACATTTCCAATGACTCTTCTTAATCTTCTTATATCTTCTCTTCTGAACTTCTGTTTCTTTCCTAATTCCACCATAAAACATACTTTTCAGAAGGATCCTAGAGGAAGTGGTTAGGAGAAGAGAAGATGAGGAGGAATGGGGAACAGGAAGGAAGAAAAACCAGGCACCCAGAATCAAAACAGTACAAACCAGCTTTCTCTGTCCCCTCAGGATATTTGCTTAGGCAAGTACATTCAGAAAAAATGACTGTGATTATTTATTTAGCTTAACAAAATAGGTATTCACTCTGAGGAAACTGGTGACCCAAACTGATGGGAACCACACAGTTACCTGCCTTTGTGAGAAGCTGCATTGTCCAAAGATATGGCATAGAGGAAGATAAGCAAACCCAGGCTCCCTGAAGAGTCTAATCACATAACTGACTTAGAAGCAAGTTCAAAGCTGCCAGGGAAACAATTTGAAAAGCCTGCCAGTGAGTCAGATCCTGCTGCTAGCAAAAGGTCTTTCAAAGGCTGGCATCTGGGTCCTGTGATTGCCGTTCAGAAAGGGTGCCTGGGACCTCATGCTTAGTCTCGGGCAATCATGTGCTCTGGCCATTACTGGACTATTTGGACTGTGAAGACTGTTGTCTGGATTCACAATGAAAACCTATCTTGTGGTTTCACTTCTGAATAAGATTCTTTCATACTGTCCTTTTAATTTACTTACCATTTTGCATCGACTTTAGCATATGTTTGCTCTGTGCTATGAATTAAGTAAACTCTCTTCTTCACAAAACAGGGGTCAAGTTAAAATCCAGGTTTTTGCACACATTTGTGTCATAAATCTCATAAAAAATGAGCTTCACCTCCTCTCTTTTTAAACTATTTTGAGACAGTTCTTTCATTATGAAAAATCCTCACATTTGTTTTAGTCAGAAATTTCTTTTACTCATCTCCACATAGCAACTACTATCATGTAGCTATTACAGACATTTTTAGTCACGAAAAAGCCTGTTGAATCTCCTGTGCCCTTCCTGCCATAATACTCCGATCCCTATCCTGTGTTGCTGTGGTCTCCCCTGAAGATACGTCAGTAACAGAAATACTCATACCAGTGTTTGGGGCGGGGGGGAATGTATTCTAATCTCTTTTAGGCTTGACTAAGGAGGGTACCCAAACTGTGGTCCTGTGGAAGTAGCTTGCAGACAACCCCATTCACTCCCTCTCTTTTCCCTGGTTCCCTACCACCATCCCCTTCCTTCAGCTCACTTCTAATGACTTGTCATATGACATCCTCCCCAACTGTGCATAGTCCGTTAGAATGACAATTCTATCCACTTGTCATTCCTTCACAGAAGGTGCTACAGTTCTCCTTCAATGCATGTATCATTAACTACCCAAAATTTCAATGGTCTTCTTCCTATGTCTCAGTTTTGTTCTTGGCTACAGACCAGCCTCACTTTCCAAATATCAATCTGTGGTTTTAACCACTAAACCAGTCCTGAGATGAGCTACTTCTTTATGAGTCTCACTAGCTTGAGCTTCCAGCAATAATCTTCATGTAAGTACACACAGTTCAATAGAAATCTAACACATAATTGAAAAAACCCCACCTGAACACAGATACTTTCCTGAAGTCCATTCCTTTTTTCAATTGAGAGAATAATTATTATGCACAAAACTCTAGAGAACTTCTGAACTGTAGAGAATTTTGAAAGTTTGATTGATTTCTAAGATATTTACCAACCAATGTTCAAAGTTCTAGAATTATAGCCATGGGGCATGTATTAGAGCTGTAGGCATTTGTTTATCCTTGAAAATTGTAATGTTAACTAAAGTTTCAACTCCAATTTAAAAGGGCTGTAGATGTGGTTTTTGAGACCCTTAATTAAAATAAAACCCTTGATTGCAGAAACGTCTGTTCATGTCCTCTGCCCATTTCTTGATTGGATTATTTGTTTTTTGGGTGTTGAGTTTGTTAAGTTCTTTATAGATTTTGGACACTAGTCCTTTATCTGATATGTCGTTTGCAAATATCTTCTCCCATTCTGTCAGTTGTCTTTTGGTTTTGTTAACTGTTTCCTTTGCTGTACAAAAGCTTTTGATTTTGATGAAATCCCAAAAGTTCATTTTTGCCTTTGCTTCCCTTGCCTTTGGCGATGTTCCTAGGAAGATGTTGCTGCGGCTGAGGTCGAAGAGGTTGCTGCCTGTGTTCTCCTCAAGGATTTTGATGGATTCCTTTCTCACATTGAGGTCCTTAATACATTTTGAATCTATTTTTGTGTGTGGTGTAAGGAAATGGTCCAATTTCATTTTTCTGCACGTGGCTGTCCAATTTTCCCAACACCATTTATTGAAGAGGCTGTCTTTTTTCATGAAACAAACTGTGGGTTTCTGGGGGGAGGGGGGTTGGGAGAAGGGGGGTAGGGTTATGGACATTGGGGAGGGTATGTGCTTTTGGGTAAATTGGAAGGGGAGGTGAACCATGAGAGACTATGGACTCTGAAAAACAATCTGAGGGGTTTTAAGTGGCGGGGGGGTGGGAGGTTGGGGTACCAGGTGGTGGGTATTATAGAGGGCACAGCTTGCATGGAGCACTGGGTGTGGTGAAAAAATAATGAATACTGTTTTTCTGAAAATAAATAAATTGGAAAAAAAAATTAAACCAAAAAAAAAAAAAAAACCTTGATATTCTGGCATCTGTGGCTTTCCAAATACTATCATGACCACTTAGACCTGAAGCAAAGCATAAAATGTTGATAGGCCACACTCATTTTCGTAGCATGTCCAGCCAAACTCTTAATTTTGGTGTGCAGCTGAATACGGAAACATGTACATAACTGTGCAGGAAATACATACCTGCTATTTAGATTAGTCCAATTTTTAATTCTTAAAATATAACTAAATGGCCAAATATAATTAGACAAGTGGGAAAAATCAACAACACAGACCAGCCAGAACTGTTGACCCAAAAGGCCAAAAATCTAAGAGGTAATTCAAGAAATAGAAGAGATTTGAAAAATTCCAACTCATATACACAGACAAATTTATAAGATAAGGATCAAATGCTATCAAAAGGTAACAAGGTAGAATACTGTTTTTCTGAAAATAAATAAATTGGAAAAAAAAAAAGTAACAAGGTAACAGTCAGGGACCAGGAAAGAGTCCTTTGAAATTAAAACACACACGCGCACACACACGTGTGCACGTGTGCGCACATACACACACACACACACACTCACACATACATTGATGAGGGGGACAGAGGGAGAAATGTGGTAGAATGCAGAATGCAAAGATTGATGAAAGGGGAATAAAGACTTAGTTATAGAGATTAATGCAGGAAGTAGAATATCCAACTAATAATATCAGAAAAAAATGAGGGGAATATTGTCTAAGAAATAACTGAATTAACTGTTCATAGTTGAAGACAGACAAAAATCTTTAGATTGTACGGTCCTCCAGGGGTCTGTCGGGTAAAGGAAGAAAATACCACATGTTGATAAAACACGGATTCTCAGAATGCAAAGATAAGAAATAACAAAAAATTTCCAGAGAAACAATCCATGTCTCTAATAAATGTACAAGTAATCGGTTTGTACTACACTTTGTGATCATGAATGTGATACATTGGAAAACAGAGTAATATCTTCTGACTTTTAATAGAAAATTTTTTCTAAAACTTTAAAAAATTTCTAAAAAAATATTTGTTTACCAATACAATACAACCTGGGTTACTTCATTTAAAAGAGGTAGAGAAGGTGTTTGTATAATTATATGTAAAAATACATAATATAAACACTCAAGAGAATCTTGGTTGGTGTCACAGTATTACTATTTATTTTAAAGATTTGACTTCTTTATTTGAGACAGAGAGAGAGCAGGGGGAAGAGCAGAGGGAGAGGGACAAGTAGACTCCATGCTAAGTGTGGAACCCACCTACGGCTCAATCTCAAGACCTTGAGATCATAACCTGAGCTAAAATCATGAGTCGGCCACTCAACTGACTGAGCCACCCAGGTGCTCCTCACTGTATTACTTTTTTTTTTTTAAGATTTTATTATTTATTTGACAGAGATAAGATCACGAGTAGGCAGAGAGAGAGGAGAAAGCAGGTTCCCCGCCAAGCAGAGAGCCCGATGCAGGGCTCGATCCCAGGACCCTGAGATCATGACCTGAGCCAAAGGGAGAGGCTTTAACCCAATGAGCCACCCAGACGCCCTGTATTACTATTTTTTAAAAAGGAGCCTTTGTTATTTCACTTATACTCACTGTCTTAGTTCCCTTGTTTTTGAAGTGGTGATGACACCTGTTTCACTAGCTCATGACATAGTTATAAGGAAGAGATTTTTCAAATCTCTTCTATTTCCTAAATTACCTCTTAGATTTTTGGTCTTTTGGGTCAACAGTTCTGGCTAGTCCGTGTTGTTGACATAGTTATAAGGAAGTCATTAGTTTGAAAATGCTTTAATAACTGTTAAATATAATTTAAAAATAAGTTTCTCACCTCTGTTTCTTATAACTTTCACTCAGAAACAAGCCATTCCCTCAATATCACTGTTTTATTTCTAGAGCATTCTTGGATATGAGGTTTCTTTTGAAATTCTGATCTTTAGATGGCAAGTCTTCTGATCCAACCTGATGGGCTGGGCACTATGGACTGAAGAGAGAATGCAGAGTGTTCTGTACTGCTCTGCTCATTATCCATTATCCATGTTGTGCATCAGTGAAAAGTTCGATTTTTGTTAAAAAATTTAGGTTAAAATGGACAAATACTACAGTTGCCTGCTCTCTTTTGAATCCATATTCCCCATGTTTCTGCAATGAAGTAAAGAAAACACAATACTTTCTTGGCTCCTGAGGTAATTCTGTGGCCGGAGAGAAAGGGGTGTCTCACCTCGATGAAACATATGGGACAGTTTGGGAGCACACACTATATTCTGGAAGCAATGCAGGTTATTTAGTGGACAGTAAAATGTTTTTCCTTATTTTTTTTAAAGGTTTTATTTATTTATTTGACAGAGATCACAAGCAGGCAGAGAGAGAGGAAGGGAAACAGGTTCTCCAGTGAGCAGGGAGCCTGATGCGGGGCTTGATCCCAGGACCCTGAGACCATGACCTGAGCTGAAGGCAGAGGATTTAACCTACTGAGCCACCCAGGCATCCTTGTTTTTCCTTATCTTAAAATCTTGAAACATCCTAGTTCTTAGGGACAAGTGCCAGCCTGCTTTACTCAAGCCTGATGGGAAATTTCTCTCATTACATTTTCTTTCCTGTAAGAACACATGAATGTATCACTTTTATTGAAATTTTAATCCACTTCCTATAAGTACTATCCTAGAAGCGGCTGTTTCCCCCTAACTTGCCATTCTTATTCACTTGCAGGGACATTGGTGTGTTTCAGTACACATCCCTTTGGCCATGCCAGTTGCTTTTTGATTATGAACGGATGAGAGTTTCAGATGGATTCCTTTGATTGAAAGAGTGCCGGTGATATATTGCTTTGTCATCAGAACATAATTTCCTTACAGGAATAGTGAGTGGCCACTGAACATTTTTCCTTTGGATGTCTACAAGTACAATGCAGATTCCAGCAGGTGGCTGAGTAGAACATATAAATAAACTATTATGTGTTGACAAGTAATCAGAGCAGGGATTAGCTATTATAGATCGTCCATATCGATCCGTGGTTTCTGCATATAAGTGATTTTCTATATAATTATGACTACCTACATAATTTCTGCAATTAGCTTATATTAAATTTCAATTGTCTTTTATGTTTCAGCAATCCCTGAGGGGGGTGGGTAGGTAGGTGTGTGTAAGTGCCCTTCGAAAGAGGAATCATTTAATCTCTGCCTTCAAATACAGAAATAGGAATGTAATATTCTTTGCATTAAAAAATTCATCTAGGGACACCTGAGTGCCTCAGTCAAGTGTCTGCCTTCAGCTCAGGTCATGATCCTGGAGTTCTGAAGGGAGTCCTGTGTCAGGCTCTCTGCTCCACTGGAGTCTGCTTTTCCCTCTCCCCGCTGCCCCCACCAGGGCTCATGCTCTCTCTCTTTTATTCACTCTGTCTCTCCAATGAATAAATAAAATCGTTTAAAAAATTAATCTATATTACAGCTATGTTCTTTTCATAAATGGACAGATGTGTCATATTCAAAGGGCTCTATTGCTATTCATTTAAGAGAGAATGTATTGCCCAGAAGAAGTTACTGTGTAGCATCAGCAGCCATTCATTTTATCAGGTGCTTTTGAAATGTGTATCAATTCTATCTGCTTGTCTTTGTGCAGAGTGTGTGGACGCACTTGGGCTGCTCTGGTGGTCACTTTGGTTTGAAGATTACCATGTTTCTTTGTAAGTATACTCTCCTCATCAGTTCCCCATTATCTTTGTGCGCCTGATAAGGTATGTTACTTTTTTACCCTTAAGACCTTTGGAAATAAATAATTTAATTCACATGAATATATTTCTTATGGGAATACATTAGATAAGCAGCAACTCTCTAATTTAAAGGAAGGTGACTTGCACATTTAATTGAATCTGATAAAGTAATTGCAAAATACATTTTTCAACCGAATTCTTCTCAGGTATATATTATTAGTTCCCCGCGTCCTTACAAACTAGTCTGATGCAACTTTAAAATAAAAGACATACAAACAGATGCTAAGACACGGGTTAAAGAATAAACCAATATTATGTCCACTTCCTAAATTGCACAGATATATTCTTTTTGTTGTTATTGCTTGTTTCACTGAGAGAGAGCATGCTCCTGCAAAGGACGGGGGGTGGCAGAGAGAGAGGGACACAGAGAGAGAATCTTAAAATGTAAGGTTCCATCTCATGACCCTGAGATCATGTCCTGAGTCAAAATCAAGTGTCAGACACTTAACTGATGGAGCCACCCAGGTGCCCCACACAGGTATGTTCTTAAAAAGCAACTTGGATAGAATACATGAAACTCTTCATAATAGTTACCTCTGAATCATAGTACTGTCAATAATTTAACATTTCTTTTTTATGACTGCTGCCTTAAAAATGTGCAGCAAGGAACATCCAAGACTGTTAAGTTCCAGACACTATTTTGAAAATGAGTAATTTTTTATTTAAAATTTAAATAAGGAAATTATTTGAAAACAAGAAAGCTCACATGAGCACTACAAAAAGTATGGCTGTCAAGCCTTGGGGTCCTCTACTACTTAAATTACAGAAAACTTAGCATATTAAGATCAGACCATGAAACTACCTTTTAAAAATTTTTTTTCAGTTGATTAGAGTGAATAGGTGATTAAAAAAAAAAAAGTTACATTCTTTTTCCAATGGCTCAGTGGCTGGATGTAGGATTCCCAACCTCTGACAAGAGGTTTTCCATAATTAAAGCACCCTCTTGTTGAGGGAAATACTTTCAAGAATATGATAACTGAAGTAAAGAAAAAATTCATATTCATGCCTGACCTGTTATTCCTTTATTCCTTATGCATCCTCATTTTCATTCTCAAATAAAACTATCCATATTTGTCTCCATAACAGCAGATAATATAGTAAGTTGGGAAATCGTGCTTAATAAACCTTAACTTTTCCACATCTTTTCATCCATTGACCTCTTTTGTTAAGTAATTTCCCAAAGGGTCAATATAAGTAAAGTAATGGGTAATAATTAAATAATGCAGGATACTATGAGAAATAAAATGTGTGTTGACATGAGTCCTGGAAAAGAGAGGTTATTTAACTTTCCTTGCTGGCCAGAGCTCTGTGAAGGCTAGACTGGTGAGATCCCATCTTCTCTCTCATTTCTGCAGAACTTGCCAGGGAAGCGATCGGCACGGAAATGGCAGCACACTCCCCACAGCATCATTTAACTGACTGAATCAAGATGTTCTTGGGAACTGCACATTCCTGGATTTTCATTTGCCTGATCTTATAGATTTCCTCCTTAGGTGTATGATAATAAGAGATTTTGTTTTGTGTGGACCACTTTTATTTAAAATATTCTTTGCTAAAAAAAATAAATAAAACATTCTTGACAAATACATCAACCTTATTGGTAGCTTCTGTATTAGTTTGCCAGGTCTGCCAAAACAAGGTACCATGACCTTCATGGCTTAAATAATAGAATCTGTGGCTCATGGTTCTGGAAATGAGAAGGGCAAGATCATGGTGTTGGCAGTTGTTTCTTTCTGAGGGCTGTGAGGAAGAATTTGCTCCAAACTTCCTGCTTTATTTGCTGGTTTGCTATCAATTGTTCATGTTCCTTGGCTTATAGAAATCTCCCACGAATCTTTGCCTTCCTCTTCATTTAGAGTTCTCCCTGTGTGTGGATCTCTCTCCACCCCCCTTTCTAAAAAAAAAATCACAAATCTTCTATTATTTTTTATTAACATATAATGTATTATTAGCCCCAGGGGTACAGGTCTGTGAATCCCCAAGTTTACATACTTCACAGCACTCAGCATAGCACATACCCTCCCCAATGTCCACAACCCAACCACCCTCTCCCTACCCCCCTCCCCCCAGCAACCTTCAGTTTGATTTTTGAGATTAAGAGTCTCTTATGGTTTGTCTCCTTCCTGATCCCGTTTTATTTAATTAATTCTTTTCCTACCCCCCAGACCCTCCATGTTGCCTCGCACCTTCCTCATATCAGGGAGATCATATGATAATTGTCTTTCTCTGACTGACTTATTTCGCTAAGATTAATACCTTCTAGTTCCATCCACGTCATTGCAAATGGCAAGATTTCGTTTCTTTTGATGGCTGCATAGTATTCCACCATTTATTTATATATAATCCATCTTCTTTATCCATTCATCTGTTAATGGACATCTAGGTTCTTTCCATAGTTTGGCTATTGTGGACATTGCTGCTGTAAACGTTCGGGTGCACGTGCCCCTTCGGATCACTACATTTGTATCTTTAGGGTAAATACCCAGCAGTGTGATTGCTAGGTTGTAGGGTAGCTCTATTTTCAACTTTTTGAGGAACTTCATGCTTTTTTTCAGAGTGGTTGTACCAGCTTGCATTGCACCAGCTTCCACTGCAACCCTCGAACAGTGTAGGAGGGTTCCCCTTTCTCTGCATCCTCGCCAACACCTGTCGTTTCCTGAGTTGTTAATTTTAGCCATTCTGACTGGCATGAGGTGGTATCTCATTGTGGTCTGGATTTGTATTTCCCTGATGCCGAGTGATATGGAGCACTTTTTCATGTGTCTGTTGGCCATCTGGATGTCTTCTTTGCAGAAATGTCTGTTCATGTCCTCTGCCCATTTCTTGATTGGAGTATTTGTTCTTTGGGTGTTGAGTTTGATAAGTTCTTTATAGATTTTGAATACCAGCCTTTTATCTGATATGTCATTTGCAAATATCTTCTCCCATTCTGTCAGTTGTCTTTTGGTTTTGATGGCTGTTTCCTTTGCTGTGCAGAAGCTTTTGATCTTGATGAAGTCCCAATAGTTCATTTTTGCCCTTGCTTCCCTTGCCTTTGGCGATGTTCCTAGGAAGACGTTGCTGCGGCTGAGGTCGAAGAGGTTGCTGTCTCTGTTCTCAAGGATTTTGATGGGTTCCTTTCTCACATTGAGGTCCTTCATCCATTTTGAGTCTATTTTCATATTTTCATGTGTGGTGTAAGGAAATGGTCCAGTTTCATTTTTCTGCCTGTGGCTGTCCAATTTTCCCAACACCATTTGTTGAAGAGACTGCCTTTTTTTCATTGGACATTCTTTCCTTCTTTGTTGAAGATTAGTTGACCGTAGAGTTGAGGTTCTGTTTCTGGTTTCTCTATTCTGTTCCATTGAACTATGTGTCTGTTTTTGTGCCAGTGCTATACTGTCTTGATGATGACACCTTCCCCTTTTTATCAGGATTCTGGTCATATTGGATGATGCATGGTCCACGCTAATTTCAACTTGATTTCATTTCAACGTGATTACCTCTATAAGGACCATATCACATTCATGTTACACTGTGAGATCCTGGTGGGAGGGGGTGATAGGATTTCAATATATAAAATTTTGAAAGATGTGATTCAACCCACAATATCTTCTGCCTTAAGATCCAACTGGGCTGTGCCTTTTGTACTTCTTATCTTTGGAGAAATGAAGTCCAGAGCCTCTCAAAATCTGAATGTCAGAGATGATTCCTTGTTGCTGGGATGCAGTTTTGAAAGTCGTTGACTATTCTCCTAAGGACTCCTTCCTTGGCTTTTCTTTTGCCTTCTCATTTCTCATTCTTGCCACAGAGATTCCGTTCTGACGTCTTCAGTTCCAGTTGCAGGACTCTTGGGCCCTGCTGCTCAGTGAACTTCAGCTGCTGGTCCTTCTCGGGCAGCTGCTCTGTGCTGGGACCCAGCAACTGCCTTGGAATCAGGTGAGTATAGACTTTCTATGAAACCGATCCTACCTGCCAAGGAAGGCTTTTTATTTCAAACTCTCATTTCCCCTCCCTTCTGATCACCTTTGGGTACTCTGGGAGCAAAACCAAGTCTATCTGCTTTAATTGCCATTCACATCCTACTGACAGAAACCAACATATATTTGCTTGATGAAACAAACACTTTCTTTCCCTCAGTCTTCTGCTTTGAATTTCTCATCTTGCTGAAGCTCACACAAACTGACCCTGTGTACACTTAATTAAATAAACCCCTCAGTAAGTAATAGCAAGAAGTGCCAACTATATGTAATAATATGTAATAACTATATATAAATTCTGTGAGTCACAGTTTATAAATATTACCTCTTTAATATTATAAAGTATTACCCACATAAGATCCTTGTGAGGGATGCATTATTGTTTCCTGTTTACATGTTTCGTATGGAGAAATCACTAACATTTGTTGAAGGTTTACTATAAGCAAGGCACACTTCCACACCTTTCATATATCTTATTTAAACCTTACCAAAAAACACAGGAAGCAGATTTTATTTGGTCCGTCAGGGTCTGTGCAGGAAAAGGATGGCTCAAACTGAGATATTTTAATGCGGAGCTCTGACAAAGAAAGAACACTGAGATACCCAGGTCATCTTGAGATGGTGAGATATCTCACCCCGAGAGCCAAAGGGACTAAGGAAGGAAGATAACTGATGGTACCAGAGCAGCTGGAGCCCCCATGGGAGCTGGAGCATGACAGAAGTGTCGACTGGCAGATGCCAAAGTCTGGAAGGGATGAAGATGCTATTGAAGATAAGAAGGGGAAAGAATGAGCAAATCATCTCCTCTAAAGACTGATTCTTGACACTGCACACATTATTTCTGCTTCTACCCCATTGATCAGAACTTAGACTTGATCCCACATCTAAATGCAAGGGAACAGGGGAATTCAAATTCCAGTGTTAATTATGGACAGTCAGGTACCTAAATCAAATCTGGAGAGAAAGGATATTTGAAGGCAAAGGGGACTCTTAGGCAATTTTGTTGTTGCCTTAATTTATTCCAATACATTATTGCTCTTAAGATCAATTAGTTTCTTCCCTCTAACACTTATTTAGATAATTCTACTTTGTTCTAACTCTTAAAAAAATTCTACTCTGCTCCCCTTCATGAAAGATTTTTCAATATATATACACCTCCCAGACTTGTTTACTTTTGATTAGCTTCTAAGCACCTCTCTCCAGTAACTTACAACTAAGGAAAGATACACTAAAGAAGAGAGACCTTAAATAATTATAAATAAAAATGCATGTCTGTGTTCATTCTAAGGGCTCAGAACCATCTTAAACCATTTTTTTAAATCTACTTAGTTACCTTTCACGGGTAACAGGTAACTGTCAGTAGATATGAGCTTCTGGTGCTGAAGAAAATCCGGGTTTATGCCTACTTATAAAATACTTTCCTGAACCCTGAAAGCCAATTTAGCATTTCATGTCACTTTCAAAGTTTTTCTCACTTCAACAAGAGACACTCATGTTGTCTGGGATGTTTGGTAATTGAGTTTCTCAAGGAATATGTGACACATTGTGATGTAGTGTAAAAGGATTTTAGAGCTCTCCGTTGCCAGACCCTTCATAATCGGCTAAAAATATATCTTAGTGTCCCTTGCCTGTGCCTCAGGAGCCCTACCAACCTCATATTTCTTAATCTGATCTTATTTTCTGGCCATCAATTTGATTTCTCAGCAACTGGTAGCACTTGGTCTTTTTTGAATAGCCTCATGTCATAAATCTTTTGCTCTACTTTTTTCCATTTTCCTCCCAGTCTCTGTTGATCTTAACCCCTAAATTTTTATCACTTGTAGCTTGAATTACAGGTGACCTTTTCATTGCTCTAGGTCAAGTTTCCACTTAATAAGGCTGGAATGGCCTTGGTCATTTAAAAAAGAATAATGAGTAGTCCTGAATGAAAGGTGGGGCATAGAAATACCCAGGGAGAGGGAGGGAGGGAAAGAAAAAAAGAGAGAGGAAATGAGAGAGAGAGAAGGAAAACAAAAAACAAAAAACCACACAGGGCCTTAAAAGTTGAGGACTTCACTGCCTATGTTTTTTTTCTTCTTGTTTATATTCAATCTGCTCCACTCCCTGTTTTCTGGAGAAATAGCTGATAACTTGAATTTCTTACTGAGCTACGGTGAATAATCCAAATACTTTATATGGTGAATAAACTCTGATTTGAGGCAGAAAAAGACTAATACTTTTTCTGTTGACCTAACTGTACCTTTTTATAATAGCAAAAGGTAAATCACTTATAATTTTGTATTTTCTGTGTAATGTTTATGATACTTATGGAACGTTTTAAAAGTACTTTAAAGAGGTGACCATCTCCTCGTATAAATCAGTCTAGTCCTTTCCAGCCAACTTTGAACCTGACAGATTTAATTATGATGCTGGAGAGCATGTGGCAGACATCATCCTATGTAAGTTTTCTTTTTGTGTTCACCTTCTCTCCTCCTGATTCTCTGATAAAACTGTCAGATTTGTATTTCACTGTTCAGCATGCATGAAACAGGCATTTGAGTGAGTCTGTGATAACTGCTCTAAGAGTAAACCACAGACAGGTTTCACTGTCTGGGAATTTGGGCTCAAGGGAAATACACACGTGGTAAGAGTTCACTGGAGGATGATACTTCAGCTTACTTCTTTAGACAGCCTTTTTTTTTTTTTTTTTTTTTTTTAAGATTTATCCATTTAGGGGACAGAGAGAGAGAGAGACAGAGAGGGAATGAGCAGGGGGAGGAGCAAAAGGAGAAGGAGATACGCAGGCTCCCCTCTGAGCGGGGAGCCCAACAGTGGCTCTGATCCTAGGACCCTGAGTTCATGACCTGAGTCCAAACCAAAAGTCAGCCAGTTAGGTCCTGAGCCAAAATCAAGGGTTGACCACTCAATTGGCTGTGCCATCCAGATGCCCCTTTAGATACACTTCTTATTGCTTAATATATGAAGCAATAACAACAACAATGTCAAAAGAAAATAAATCTCCTACATGATTCAGAATATTTTGGCAACATGAAACTAATACTGGATTGGGGCGCCTGGGTGGCTGAGGGTTAAGCATCTGCCTTCAGCTCTGGTCATGATCCCTGGGTCCTGGGATGGAGCGTTGGGTCCCAGTCCTGCTTTCTGCTCAGCTGGGAGTCTGTTTCTCCCACTCTGGCTGCCCCTCTCCCATGCTTGTGCACGGGCACTCTCTCTCTTAGATAAATAAATAAAATTTTTAAGAAAAAAAAGAAAAAAAGAAAGAAAATCATGCTAGATTAAGATCATGACAATCAATACAATTTGTAAAAAAAAAAGATTTTTGCCTGTGTGCAAAATGGAATAGGCAACTGAATCAGATAAGCACTTAAAGGGCCTCAATGTGAATTCTTGTTCTACTAGTTATTTTAGATAGAAGCATGGTATTTCACAGACTTCATGAAATGATAAATCTAGAAGAGTGATTGATACGTATGTAGTGTCATGTGTGTGTAACACCCCCAGAAATGACCACCCCTCCCCCCACAACACCGTTGTTGGGTTGCATCTCTCGAGCATTGTGGAAATGGAGCTACCCTGTGGCTTCCATTCAATGAGGTTTATTAAACAACCACCATGTGTTTTGGCTTAGTTAAGTCTAACAGAGGAATAAAAATATATCTTGAAAACTTTCTAATTTATGTGACAATCTGTAATAGCTGTTGAGGGAAATGGCATACATCTATAAAACTATTAACAAATAATATGATCTCTGTCATCACATCAAATACTACAGTGGGTAGAAAATTAGAAAATACATCGGAGTGCTGTGACATGAAAGAAGCTAGAGAAATATTATCCAGACCATTTTCTAAGGAGTCTCAGTAAGAAAATCTAAAAAACAAAAATTCCAAGATCAAATACATATGGGAAATTGGAATGCTATAACACTGTTTTGGAAATTCAATACATGCCCTTGAGAATTGCTCCAGAGAGATAATCTTTTAATATTTGTGACTTGAATTGCTAGTATCTAAAATGGCATATGCTTGCATTATATTATATATATATATAATATATATTATGTAAATAATATATCAGATATATATTACCTATATATCGTATAACATGTTTTATATATATGTATGTATGTATATATGTATGTGTGTATATATATATAGATTTATTTTATATATATTAGATTTTTATATAAATCCTAGATTTATTTTGCATTCCAGGCAATATGATATATATATGATATGATATATGGATCATATGATATGATATATGATAACATAAATATATATCATATTGCCGCAAATCCAAAATAAATCTAGGACCCCAAACAAAGTGATCTATTTTTTTCTGGGAAGCCAATCATTAATCAAGATTCCATAAGCTCAAGATAGGGGTTTATATATATTTTTAAATGCTATCAAGGAAAATGTCTATTGTTAAGAACTAAGTTGAAATCACGAGAGACTATGGACTCTGAAAAACAATCTGAGGGGTTTGAAGTGGCGGGGGGGTGGGAGGTTGGGGTACCAGGTCGTGGGTATTATAGAGGGCACAGATTGCATGGAGCACTGGGTGTGGTGAAAAAATAATGAATACTGTTTTTCTCAAAATAAATAAATTGAAAAAAAAAGATATTAAAAAAAAATCCATACTGTCAACTGAAATATAACGTGTTTTCTTATGACAAAATTTCACTTTATACTAATTGAAAGATATATATTTTATAGAATTTTATTACATATTACTTCTATACATGCATAAAAACATGTGAAAAAAATTAATTTTTTTCTAAAAATTTTTTCATAGAGTTCGAAATTTGGATTCCTTTTCTATCTAGAGTCATGAATGTCCACGTTTTTCACAAAATACTGGCCTATGTTGCATCACAAGCATTGGTGGCACACAACTTCTTAAAATAATCTAGAAGCACTAGAAGTCCTTAGAGATGATTCCTGAGGTGGCTTTGCCCCTGAATAAAGTTAGCCTGCTTGCTTTGGGAATAAAGCATAAGCCCTCTGCTTGGCCACATGTTCCACCTCAACTCACAGCCTTTTGAAGGTCATGGTAATATCTGGGAGATTCTCTTCTAAGGCACTGGGCACCCAGCCTCCCCAGTCTGATCATGCACTGCACATGGCTGGCAGTAACACTCATCACCCCACCACAACTGAAGATGCATTTGATTTCAAAATGGTAATATGTGGGCTGAAATGCATGGCAAAAGTAGTCATGCCCCTCATTCCTTTTAAAGGTCAAGCATGGCATATGAATGGGGAGGTTTCAGTCCTGGATGAAACATTCTGAAATTGCATGTGCAAGGAATGAATGCAAATTTCCTTCAGTGAACTTGACCTCAACACTCCTATCCTCTACCCAATGACAGAGGAGTCCTCTGCAGGGAGTCAACATGAGAGCAAAGCAAGAGATGCCCTGTAAGAAATATTGTAACTTCTTTCCTGTATTTAAATGTGAGTGTTTATTTAAGATATTCTCAATACTTATCTCCAGGACTTGCCAATAGCTTAAGGGGGGGGGGGGCTATTTTTTTTTAAAGACCTGATGTATTATTTGTTTAATAATGACACATTGTTTAACTTATACAGAATGCAAGTTATATTGGTAAAAGTGGAATTAAATTTTGAATTTCCATATCCTTTCTGCATATAGTGGGTTAAATAAAAGGGACTCCAAAGAAAAAGTTAAAATTATTCTCAACATTCAATAGATCTACTTCCCAGAAATAAAAATGTGCGTAATTCTAGGCAACTTCTGTTTTCAAGAGGTTAGAGTAGATGTACTTTTTCCTATTCCTCTCACTAAATGCAACAGAAAATGCTGGACATTATATATAAAACAACCATTCAAAGAGGCTAAAAGGTGGAAAAAACAAGGCAGATTGACTAGGAAACTTGCAACCTGAGGAATGAGGCGGTGGTGTGTTCGCTGGATTTTCTTTTGGCTTCATATATCCCACAGTGGGTGCAGAAGACACTGACAATCTGGAAATGCCAACAGTTGCATAGAAGAAACAAAACAAAAATGGACCAGAAAATTCTGCTTTGTTTAGCCAAAGGACAGGCTTTTAGAAAATAACCTCTCTACTCCAGCCATACACTACAGAAAAGAACAGGGGCTCCCCACGCTGGCTCACCCAACTTAGCAATGGCTAAGTGGTTAGCCTAGACTTCTACCCTCATTGAGTTGCAGAAGGTGGCCCAATAACCACTGGGTTAGTATCAGAAAAGGTTAAGACAGGAGCCCTGGCTTCCATTCCTGTCAGCTGGTAAGAAGGCTCCCCCCTACTTATGACATCAGTGTTGACCATGTGGATACCATAATGTCACCACCATCTGGCAGTAAGGAGGTGTCTGTCCCTCTCCTTTACACATGGGATGATGTGAAGAAGAGGCCTGATGGACCCCTTTAACTCCCACGATTTCCCCTCCTTCTTTGCCATAGCAAGCTTCTAAGGGATCCCTCCTCTCTCAAGAGGCCTTCATCTCCTGCATCTCTAGTCCTGCAAGCTCTCAACATTCTGCCTTCTAGCTCCTCAGCAGCCAGTGCTTTGCTTTGTCAAGTTTCATACAACACTGGTGTCAACTGTAACAGTACGTGCTTTCTCTCTTGGCTGCCTACTGTTACCCGGATTTTAGAAAGTTCTGTGACTGTAGAGCTTGCTGTAGCATTTTACTTTTTTCGAGAATGAGTCTTCTCAAATGTTGGTTGTGTTTCATTTAATGTAAATTTTTAAAAAATACTGAGGGGAAAACTTGAGAATGAGAGCCATTTACTAAGGAAGACTAAACAGAAAGCTTGAAGGAAACCGGATTTTGAAGGTTCCATAAGGACAACAGTGGCTTGCCAACTTCTTGTTGATGAGAAGAGAGTAAATTAATGAGTAACTTCAGCCACCATTGTAGAGATTGTCTGTCATGCTAAGACAAATGCCATCCTGGTAGATACACTTGCTATTCTGTGTTCTTCGCCCTTGAAGAAGTATGGCTTATTCCCAGTGTTTCCCTGAGATATTAAATTAAGGCAGTAAATTAGATTTGAAAGGACCCTGAAGGTATTTAGATACACAAAGGAACAGTATGAACAAGCTTTCTGGAGTGACCATGATTTTCCACACATGGACTAAGATGGGGTATAGTTAAAGCAGAAGTGAGATGAAATATCTGAATCTGGGCTCCATTTTAGAAGAGTAACATGGATGTCTGACTTGAAAAGAAACAATTCTGTGAAGGCTTAGGCTTCATCTCTTGAGATCAGATTGACTGACGAAGTTGATATTTGTCAGTCTGAACAAAACCAGAGTGTTCAGTGAAGAAGACATTGTATAGCCTAACTCTAATTCCCAGTCTTTCGCTCAGAGCAGCATGGGGCGGAAGGACCTAAAAGTTCCTTTAAGTTTGAAAAATGAATAAAGGATTATTGTCGGACTGTCCATAAGATCAGAGGGCTGCAGAACTATAGAACCCAAGTTAAAGGAAATTATAAAGCATTCTATTCTGACTCTTAAATCTTGAAATGGTCTTTTGTTCTCTCATAGATTACTGCTGTCATGAAATACCCCCATTTTCTTAGGAAATTCCTATTCATTAGGAAAACTTCTTAGAAGATAAATATCCACTCACTGTTTCATGTTTTACAATTTCCCTTAAAGGGATTGTTGGAATTGGACTCCTCATTTATTGGGTGGTACTGGGTCCCATACCTGCCACATACTTTCATGACATATGTTCATTTCCTTCAAGGCCTTCATCATATTCTCAGGTTTTATTGCATATATTTTTCTACCTGTTTATTATCTCCTGCTTCCAACTTGAATGTTAATTTTATCAAGGCAGAGATTACATCTGCTTTGTTCATCCTTGACTTTCCAAATCTTAACACGTAGTAGGTTCATGATGCATTTATTGAATAAGTGAAGGCATGGGTTATTAAACAAAAATGAAAGTCAGAATTTATGACAAGCTATTAATTTCAGGAATAAATGTATAACTTTGGAATTACTGTGAAATGACTTGAAAAATTACTTGAAAACCATGACCTACCTGGTATTATAGAAACTCGCAGAATCCTTAGTGGCGTAAGAAATGGAATGTTCCCGCCGAGTGACCACTGTAATCTCTGAATACACTTTTCAAAAAACGTTCTAAATGGCTTAATAATACTTTCAATTCTTGCATGTAGTTTTAAGAAACTTGTTAAGTTACCTGGACTTAGTCAAAAGAATGTTGTTACAATGGCCAAATCTATCTCAGCTGGAATACTTTACTGCAAAGCTACATACACAAAGAGACTTGAATGAAAAGTGACAAGGTAGCAGAAAACACTGGTTGATTGATCTTTTCCCCCAAATTCACCTGAAACCATGTATCTGTCCTTTGAATGTAGTCTTCAAATCCATCATACAACTTCATAGTAAAAGAGTTTTAGCCTTTTTTGAAAATTCATGGCACTTCTGACAAGTTCCAAAGGGGGAAAAATATATATCTATTCAAGCTAGAATTGTAAAAAAATGCAATTCTTCGGTCTACATATAGCCACAGACACAAAAATATTAACCCATAGAGAATCACTCTGTTGTTGGGGAGAAAATTACAATTTTTCTTCAAAGTTAGTTACCAGAAAATCATTCCTGTGTCCCTACATCCCATCGAGATGTATGGTTCATATGTAGATCTTCATGCAGATACTTCCAGGTAGACCATTTCTCCCCTCAGGCAACATGAATACTACAAGTGTGTATTAGAAAATAATTTTAATAATTTAAAATAATCTTTTAAATGGGAGGGTAAATAATTTACCAAGTTCTCGTATCTGACCATTATACACTTTCTGTTATTTTTTAAACATTTCTCAACTGACAAAAGTTTTGTTCTGGATGCTGAATGGCTTAACAATCTGACCTATGGTTCTATTAATGTCACATTAAAGCCCCACCTTTAAAACTTGAATTATAGCATTGTCCAGAAAGGTCTGTGTTAAAATCCCAACAGACCACTTTGGGAAGGATAATCCATTAAACATGTTCAGCAAATTCTGGCCCATCAGGCAAATGTGTCCTACTGTCTATTTTCATACATAAAATTTTAATGGAACACAGCCATGCCTGTTCATTTACAAGCCTTTGTGTCATGAGGACAGTGCTGAATATGTTCAACTGAGATCTTATGGCCCAAAACTAAAAATATTTATAATCTGGCCCTCACAGAGAAAGTTGCTGACCCTGTTTTAAACCATTAGGGACAGCTAACCTGACACTTAACTGTGCTTCTGAGATTCCATATATTCTGCATCCTAGAGGACAAGTGAGAGTATATAACGCAGTGCTGGGCATGACAACTGCGAATCCTGGGGAGGCACACGAGGTACGGGTGATCTCAGGGGGTTAATGAGGAAGGGGACTTGAAATCAATGGGAGTGCACCAAAAATCAGCTTCGGCCACAATCACTTTGCCAGTCAGGGTCTTGCAAAACAAAGGGGTAAAATTAACAACAGCAATGACGCAAGGTCTTTAGTAAGTGTCTTAACTGAGTCACTTTTGACCACTATGGCTATTTAATGATACCTTGATGACACACATACAATTCCACATGAGAAACAACAACAGTGTAGCAACAGAATGAAACCATTTGGTTCTCTGCTGAATGAAATACATTGCAAAATTTTAAAAAAATGATTAAGAAAGTTAAACTATCATTGTTTTACATTTGGGCATCGCATCTTATTAGCTTACTCAATGTCATAAAACTTCAAGTTAAAGAACAGCTTTAGTTTTATAGCATCTTAATAAGCCATTGGAAGCACTTTCTAGAGTTTTATCATAACATTTAATAATCCATAAGAATAGCATTTTCTGATGTCATCAACATGTAAAAACCTAAGGGAAACAAGTTCAGATATGTAGTCTCCTTGTAAACCCCCAGACTAAAATCCAGT
Source organism: Neogale vison (assembly GCF_020171115.1). NCBI lineage: Eukaryota > Metazoa > Chordata > Mammalia > Carnivora > Mustelidae > Neogale > Neogale vison. The sequence goes on along the minus strand of NC_058094.1, from coordinate 157,183,912 downwards.
TAAGAGTTGGAAATTTCTGTCTCCTTTCAGGGGAACTATAAGCCTGTGTCTATCACCAGAGTTATTTTTTTTTTCCAAATACATAGAAGGAATGCCTTCTTCATGTTCTTGTGTGCCTCCCAGAAAAAGGAAAGACAAATCAAAAGTCAAAATAACAAACCAACTTATGGATTAGCAGTTTTAGATGATTGGCAAGAATTCCTAGAATTGAGACACATGTCATCCCCCAGGAGTGCCATTTGGGTGACAGCAGCTGCATGTGCTGTGACTCAGCAGGAAGATGGAAGGGCCACAGCAGTCAGTCAACAGAACGTGACATGCACCAGCTTTTAGCCAAGACGGATGAATGATACAGACCAATTTAACCTCGGGCCATAAACAAAGCCAGCTAAATATCTGAAAACAGAGATTTTAAGGTATTGGACAGTAGGTGGCGCAGAACAGTTATTCCTAAGAGCGGGCGAACAAAAGAAATAAGCCCTAGGACTGCCTAGTTTATGGCCTTGGGAGACTTCCCTTTACATAATGCTGGGATCCTCAAAGATCTCTAGAGTGTGACTGGGATAGCCAGGCTGCAGGGTATCATAATTTGAGCTTCAGTTTATACTGCAGAAAACAGGTTGTACAAATTCATACTCCCAGCATTACTGTCAGTGCATGAGAGCATTTTTTTTTCCTATCATGATTTTGATTTGCATTTCCCTAATGACTAATATCATTCAGATTTTTTTTTTTCATTCAGATTTTTTTCAAATATTTGTTGGCTATTTGGCTATCTTTTTTTTTGGTACAACATCTCTAACTCATATATATATATGTTTTTTTTTTCTATGGGTTTGAATGATTCTTTTCCTAAGTGATTTGTAGGAATTTTTGTGTGCTCTACATCTGAATGATGTGTTCCTTGTATTGCAAAGATCTTTTCCTGCTCTTTGGCTTGCTTTTTTTACTTTCAGTGGTGTCTGCTGATCAACAGAAGTTGGTAATTTTAGTAACATCCTATTTGTCATGTATGTTTGTTGCTTTTTTTTTTTTTAGGTTCTGTTCAAGAAATATTTACTTATATGTACAGTGAGAGATGTTAAAATGATCATCTCAATAACAAAACTTAGTAAGGATACAGAAGCTTTTAACAACCCAACAAATAAGTGGATATGATGGACATGTGCCAAAGAATGAAGGAAAAAAATATTTTCAATACACATTCTTTGGGTCTCTTCCATGATGGCTGGCTAATACCAACTAATACATGTCAATAAATTTAGGTTTTCAATCACGTCTCCTAGTGCTACACATCCCCTGGAGACATGACTAAAATCCAAGTCCTAGCAGGTGATAATTTTATTAAGTGTTTTGCAAATGTAATTGCCACCTTCTCCACTGCCAGGATGCTACCAGTATCACCCCATATCTACGACATCGGATTTGAGTTATCATCCTACAGTAACACAAAAAAACACAAAAATCTCCATGGGTTAACACAACAAAAATGTTTTTCATGCTAGTGCTATGTAACAATGCAATTAAACAGAGAGTCCTGGTCATCAAAGACACATGGGAACACAGTACAATATAAGCTTCATGCCAACTGGAAAGAACTGGAAATATTTTCTGAAATAGCTCTACTGACTACTGCATACTAAGGATACATGAAAAATTCATCAAGTAATAGATTACATAATGTATCATTAGAAATATCCAAGGATCCGAATCATATAGAATGGACCAAAAGTCACTTAAAGTTAAAAGTAGGAGGTCAACAACAGAAAGTGAACATCTACTCACCCAAGAAATTTGGAATAAAGATAATCATGCACAATCTTCCAAATAAATAATGGACCAAAGAAGAAGGTATAATAGAGACTGAAACATATTTAGAACTAAATTAACAATGAAAATGCAGTGTGTCCAGACCTGTTATATGTGGATAAAGTGGCAGTTTCACAAAACTCTTTGGTCTTATAAATATATATCAGAAAATAATAAATATGAAAAAAAAGAGAATAATAAATATGAAGAATTAATCTTTTTAAAAAAAGACTTTACTTATTTATTTGAGAGAGAGAGAGAGAGCCCATGAGAAGAGGGAGGAACAGAGGGAGAGGGAAAAGCAGACTCCCTGATAAGCCGGGAGCCCCACGTGGGGCTTGACCCCAGGACCCTGAGATGGTGACCTGACCCCAAGGCAACCATCCAACTGACTGAGCCACCCAGGCACCATGGAGGATTAATCTTAACCAAGAAATTAGGAAAAAGAGAATAGAGTAAACCTAAAGAAGGTAAATAAAACAAAATAAAAAATAAGAGCAAAATGAATAGAAAATAATGAAAAAACAATTTTATATAGAAAGAAGAAATGAAGCAAGTTGCTAAAAGATACAGGGAATATATGATACCATGATACCATTTATGCACATTTACACTCTTTAAGCAGAAATTCATATTATTTATGGACACATACAAATGCAGTAAAACTCATAAGCTTGCCTGAGAATGATACACACCATTTATAGGGTAGAGCTCAAGGAAAGAGTAAGAAGATGGAGTGTTTGAAAGCATGAACCTAAGGTCTCTAACATTTTATTTTAAAAGAGAAAAGGATTTTTGAATTAAATATGCAAAATGTTATAATTTATTAAATATCAGTGATGTACATTAGGTATCAGTTTTATTATTTTCATACTTCTATATATTAAGTGAAAATTAAAATATTAGTTTTAATAATGATAAAAATATATATCAAAAGTTATTTAAATGTTCATATTATTAATCCAATAATTCCATTCTTGACAATGTATTCTATTTTCTTTTTAAGATTTTATTTATTTATTTGACAGACAGCTATCACAAGTAGGCAGAGAGGCAGGCAAAGAGAGAAGGGGAAGCAGGTTCTCTGCTGAGCAAAGAGCCCGATATGGGGCTCAATCCCAGGACCCTGGGATCATGACCTGAGCTGAAGGCAGAGGCTTTAACCCACTGGGGCACCCAGGTGCCCCTTGACAATGTATTCTAAGAAAATTTCTCATTAAAAGAAAAGGAACAAAATCTCTGAAGAGAATATATGTATTTCCTGAAAATCTCAATGTAACAGCATAGTTTATAAATCATCTGTATGTTCCAAAATAGAGGACTAGTCAAGTAAGTTATGATATAAAAAGCCAATGGACCATTGGGCACTTTGTTTTATTAAAGCAATGTAAAACACTGGAAAATATTTGACATACAATCTTAATAAGCGAAAAGCACAACATTGTTGATATTGTATTATTGCAATTATATGAAACTATAAATCCATGTAGGAAAAATGAAACAAAGATTGTGCTTTAATTAGGAAAAAATAAGGAGATAAAATATAAACATTAACACTGAAGGGAGTGGGGAAATTAGAATGTAGATACACATGGTAAAAGCAGATGAAAATATCAATATTACAAGGTAACATGGTCTTTGCTCTGAACATTGACAAACTTTAGAAATGAATGCTTTGCTTCTCTGAGTTTTGATTCTATAAGGAAATAAATGAGGATGCCAAAGCCCTCATCAGCTATGGTTTAATGAGGTAGGCTGTGACAAAGCGAAATGTTATTTTATAGCTATAAGAAATGTAATTATTACCTGAAAACACCCTAAAGCTATTAGTGAAGGAAAATGAATGGAATGTCAGTTGCAGGGCAATGATTGTGTAATGTTAATAGATATGAGGACAACTTTGGGCTGCAAACTGACTTGGTCCCAAGGTCTAGAGCAGACCAGAATTGGTGATAGACCCCATTGTAGAATTTGCCAGAAATCTCCCAAACCGCTGTTGCACAGACAACACGTAAAGGCCTCCTTTCTGCTTTGCTCACCATCCTAAATACAAGCACCAAATTTTATAATCATCTTCACCTTCACACAGGAAGAACAAGTCCCTTGGTTTTCTGCCCACACTCGGCGTTAAATACCAAACGTTCAGAATACTCTTTAGTACAATGGTTTCTATTGCTATATTCAGAGTGCCTGAAATGGAAGCAAACTTTTTTCTTGAAGAAAAGAAATTAAGAAGATAAAAATTGAGCTTAAAATGGAGCTAAAATTGAGACATCTCAAGGTTGTTTTTGTTATATCAACTCTATGGCATATAAAAGCTGAAAAGACATCAATAAATTTAAAGGAACTATGAAATTGATTTCATTTGATACAATCCTAAGTGATAGCTTTAAGTAAGCCTTCCCCCTTTCTTGTAAAGTACCTTGAGCAGAGCTCTTTATGAAATAATGTATCATTTGCCAAAATCCTATCTTTGTGTTCTGCTATCTAGTGAATACCTTCCATTAAGCTTTTGCCAATTACAGAGTACAGATGTTTAGTTGGTTGTTTGTTTTTTTTTTTTTCTTCTTCTTGTCAACACAAAGGCCAAATGTCTGACAATTCTTTGGGTTGAATGAATTTTCTTCTTGTTCCAAATGAGACTGTGTACCTGTATTTCTTGGGATGTTCCCAATTCTTTTTTTTTTTTTTAAGATCTTATTTATTTATTTGTCAGAGAGACACACAGAGAGAGAGAGAGAGAGAACGAGAACACAAGCAGGGCAGTAGCAGACAGAGGGAGAAACAGGCGTCTCGCTGAGCTGGAGCCTGATGCTGGACTCCAGTCCAGGACCCTGGAATCATGACCTGAGCCAATGGCAGACACTTAAACGACTGAGCCACCCAGGTGTTCCAGGATGCTCCCAATTCTTGAAGAAGGCTTCTAAAGCCCATGACATCATGGTGACATCCTTCTTCAGGCTATAGCTGAGCAAGGGGTAGATTAGCTACAAGGATTTTTTGCATGATGTAGCAACTCCTCTATCTAGTGGTACAGTGGGTAGTAACAAAGGTATTTCCCAGCACAAATTGTTGGCTTTCCTTCAATTTGCAAAATCATTTGAAAGGAAGCTGTAGCTAGCTAAGATCACTCTCTTAGTAAAGATATGATGGGTTAATTTTTATTAGTAGAATTTCATGCAATTGTATACTTGCTTGAGATTCTATTGTGGTTGATATCTCTTTGGCTAGAATCCTTCTGACCAGAATATTTTCTAGTATTCTGATCATATTTTTATGTGGTAATTTCATGCATTTCAGTGAACAGCAGATATATATTTCCTCTTTGGATACTGCAAAGAAAAAACTTAGATTTTTCTTTCCTATGTAAAGAAAACCCAGTTCTTCCCTACTAGGTCTTTCTTCCCTGAGAATCTCCTCTTCTCCTCACACAGAATACTTCTGACACTTCTGGTCACCAAATGTGTGGGTCTTTTTTCCCCTGCAGTGAGCAACTCTCCAGTATAGGTGGGCATCCTAGTTTTCAATTCTGACACTACCTGGAGATACCATCAGATCTCATGAGTAGGGGCTCTGTTGCACAAGACTGGCCCCTACACCCACTTCACATGCCAGTTACCCCCAGGTTTCTGACCAACTGGCTTTAGATTGGAGCCTCCAACCACCTATTCAGCTTTGATGACTTTGCCAGATCAGCTCACAGAACTCAGGGAAGCACACACTTAATGTTTATCAGTTCATTAAAGGAAATGATAACGGTTAGAGACAGAGAGCTACATAGGGTAAGGTCTGTAAGGGTCCTGAGTGCAGGAGCTTTTGTCCCTGTGGAGTTGGGGAGTAGCACCCTACCAGTGTGGATGTGCTGGCCATGCTGGAAGCTTTCCAAACCCCGACTATTTTGATTTTACAGAGGCTTCCTTCTGTAGACACAATCAACCATGAGCTCCATTTCCAGCCTCTGTCACCTCCCTGGAGGATGGATGGCAAGGCTGAAAATTCCAAGTTTCTAATCATGGCTTGGTCTTTCTGCAGACCACCCTCCTTCTAGGAGCCCACCAAGAGTTACCTCAATAGACAAAAAGATGCTCCTAGTGCTGTTGGGAATTTAAAGGGGTTTAAGGAGCCCCATGTCAGGAATGGAGTCAGAGACAAATATAGGAAGAGCAGATGCACTGGGTGGTGTTGTATCACTTAGGAAATTACAAGGGCTTTAGGATCTCTGCCAGGATCTGGGGCAGAGACCAATAGAGACATATATTTTTCTATTTTCTCACAGATACTAACTTCAACTACTTGAAATGATCAACCTTTTATAAATTGTATCTAAGAAGAGATGAGGGAAATAATAAATAAAAGACACAATGTTTAATATGCTTGATGATAGGTTATCATTTCTACTGGGATGTGATTCCCAATAGACATTTCCATGTCCATAAAAACAAACTGGAACAGCAAAGCAAGTGTAGGGACACATGTAGTAAATTTCTGTAGCTGACTCTTTCCCATTACTGGTGTATTTCCTTATTAATTTGTGTACCTACAAATTCAATGTTTCTGTCAGCCATGGAGAGTTAGATACTTAATTATTCAATGCAGTTTCACATTTGAAGGTCAATAAACATTCCTGTCAATTTCTGGAGATAACTTTGTGAAGGTCTTTGAGAAATGCGATGAAAACACTGTGTATGGGCAAGATGTGATTTCAGCGAACCCTCCCTTCCCATGGCTAATGGAGAATAGTGATAGTAAAGATAATCCAGGACACGGGGATAATCCTATGTCATATAGATTTGACTTGAAGAACATCATATTTTCTAAAGCAGACTTACTTTTCTGTTTCAGCTGGGTCGAGGCTAACAATCAGATGTGTTGGTTTTTCCTTGAAGAGTGAAAACTGAACTCTTCGGTGCCAGAGTAAATGAGCTTGTTCCTGCTTTGTCTGTGGTTCCCTGTCCACGGAAGTGATGGGTTGTATTTGTTCACAAATGCCATTCAAGGTATATTAGGGGATAATAATTTTCATTAACTTCATTGTTCTTAATTCATTTCAAGGCACTTCCAAAATGATCTCATTTGAAACTTTCATTTAATTAGTGAGGATTTAAATTTTGCATTAAAAAAGAAATAATTAGAGAAAAATTTTAGCATATGTAATGGCCATAAGAAGATCACCTTTTTGTATGTAGTAATGCCACTTTTTTCTTCTAGAGAGTTATTCCAAGGATGATCTTAGCAATGATCACCAAATTACATGGTATTTTTAACATTTCATGTACTCTGAGAATTTGGTCATTTCTACTGCAGGACTGTCAACTTTCTGCTTGTCAGCACTCAGTCATTTTATTACACAAAAAGAGTAATATCCTTGTCAGATGCCCATTTGTCAAACTCCTAGGAACATCATGATTTAGTCTCCTATATGAAAAAGCATTATTGCTTACTCCAATAATCATGCCTCCCATGTTTCTCAGAGGTAAGTTCTTCTCCCTGTGCTGTGCTGTGCCATCTGGAATCCCATCACCCATTAAGTACCTTGATTCCCCAGAAAAGTCTCTCATAGCCTCTGGGGGAATAGAGGACATCCATCACTGAACTTACCAAAGTTCATATGCCTCCTTTATTAAAGCAGTCCTTACCACCTTATAGCAATTTAAGAGATTCTTCTAGGCAGACTTTGTAAAAAGAGAAAGATTTGTCATTCTTTGGCATTACAAGGTAAATCCATTTTTACTTTCCCAGTTCCTGAAGGCTCTGAGTCCTTCAATACATGTCAAAAAACGTACAACAACTCTACCTCATTTGCTGTAGGCTGTTTCCATGCTTAGGTTTCAAGAAATCGTTCCATAAAATTATTAGGTCCTGCTATTCGTATATATGCCAACATTTTGAGTCCAGAATCATGGACAGGTAATCTTATATGAATGAATTGTCTTCTATTTAGCTTTATCTTTTGTATCTTCTGCTCTAACACCTTCACAGTCCATATCAAGCATATTCACTTGGAGCTGCTGGTTCATATCTTCCAGGTGTTCTCTTCCTTTCACACACTTATAGAATTGCTTTCCCGCCCACTTGGGATATGCTAAAATTATCTGATTATTGGCCTGGAGCCAATAAATGATGAATTTTGAGAGTAAGGCAACATTTTACTAGACGCTGGAGGTCTTCTCTTGGTATTCATATTAAATTCAGAGAATCGATAGTCTTGGGCTCATCCACTCAAATTTTCTCATTCTTTTTTGTTTTTCTGTTTTCCTTATTTGTATTTTCATCTTATCATTTCCTTTTTTTAATTTAATTTTTTAAGTGTTCCAAAATTCACTGTTTATGCACCAAACACAGTACTCCATGCAATACGTGTTCTTCATAATACCCACCACCAGGCTCACCTAACCTCCTACAATCCTTCCCCTCCAAAAACCTCAGTTTGTTTCTCAGAGTCGACAGTCATGGTTTGTCTCCCCCTCTGATTCCCCCCAACTCACTTCTCCTCTCTGAATGTCTTCCATGTTATTCCTTATGTTCCACAAGTAAGTGAAACCGTATGATACTTGACTCTCCCTGCTTGACTTATTTCACTAAGCATAATCTCTTCCAGCGCCGTCCATGTTGATACAAAAGTTGGGTATTCATCCTTTCTGATAGAGGCATAATACTCCATTGTATATATGGACCATACCTTTTTTATCCATTCATCTGTTGAAGGGCATCTTGGTTCTTTCCACAGTTTGGTGACTGTGGCCATTGTTGCTATGAACATTGTGGTACAAATGGCCCTTCTCTTCACTACATCAGTATCTTTGGGGTAAATACCCAGTAGTGCAATTGCAGGTCATAGGGAAGCTCTATTTTTAATTTTAATTTCTTAAGGAATCTCCACACTGTTCTCCAAAGTGACTGCACCAACCTGCATTCCCGTCAGCAGTGTAAGAGGGTTCCCCTTTCCCCACATCCTCTCCAACATGTGTTGTTTACTGTATTGTTAATTTTGGCCATTCTAACTAGTGTAAGGTGGTATCTTAATGTGGTGTTGATTTGAATCTCCTTAATGGCTAATGATGAACATTTTTTGATGTGTCTGTTAGCCATTTGTATGTCTTCTTTGGAGAAGTGTCTGTTCATGTCTTCTGCCCATTTTTTGATGTGATTATATGTTTCATGTATGTTGAGTTTGAGGAGTTCTTTATAGATCTTAGACATCAGCCCTTTGTCTGTAGCGTCATTTGCAAATATCTTTTCCCATTCCATGGGTTGCCTCTTTGTTTTGTTGACTGTTTCCTTTGCTGTGCAGAAGCTTGTGATCTTGAGTTCATTTTCGTTTTTGTTTCCTTTGCCTTTGGAGACCTGTCTTAAAAGAAGTTGCTGTGGCCAGTGTCAAAGAGGTTACTGCCTATGTTGTCCTCTAGGATTTTGATAGATTCCTTGAGGTCTTTTATTCGAGTTTATCTTTGTGTACGGTGTAAGAGAATGGTTTCATTCTTTTACATGTAGCTGTCCAATATTCACAGCACCATTTATTGAAGATACTGTCTTTTTTCCACTGTTTATTTTTCCCTGTGTTGTCAAACATTTTTCTGACCATGGAGTTGAGGGTCCATTTCTGGGCTCTCTACTCTGTTCCACTAGTCTATATGTCTGGTTTTGTGCCAGTACCACGCTGTCTTGGTGATCACAGCTTTGTAGTAAATCTTGAAATCAGGTGACATGATGCCCCCAGTTTTGTTTTTCTTTTTCAACACTTCCTTAGCAATTCAGGGTCTCTTCTGGTTCCATACAAATTTTTAGGATGGTTTGTTTGAAAAATGCCTGTGGAATTTTGATCAGGATGGTATTGAAAGTATAGATGGCTCTAGGAAGTATAGACATTTTTAAGATTTATTTTTGTTTTTATTTATTTGGCAGAGAGAGAGATCACAAGCAGGCAGAGAGGCAGGTGGGGGTTGGGGGGGCGGAAGCAGGCTCCCTGCTGAGCAGAGAGCCTGATGTGGGGCTTAATCCCAGGACCTGAAATCATGACCTGAGCCGAAGACAGAGGCTTTAACCCACTGAGCCACCCAGGCAGCCCTAGACATTTTAACAATTGTTACTCTTCTGATCCATGAGCATGGAATGCTCTTCCATCTTTTTGTGCCTTCTTCAATTTCTTTCATGAGTGTTCTGTACAGATCCTTCACCTCTTTGGTTAGGTTTATTCCCAGGTATCTTATGGATCTTGGTCCTATAGTAAATGAATCAATTCTCTAATTACCCTTTCTATACTTTCATTGTTAGTGTATAAGAAATCAACTGATTTCTGTGCATTGATTTTATATCCCACCACATTACTGAATTGCCATATAGTGTTTTGGGGGTGGAGTCTTTTGGGTTTTCCATATAAAGTATCATGTCATCTGCAAAGAGAGAAAGTTTGACTTCTTCTTTGCCAATCTGAATAACTTTTATTTCTTTTTGTTGTCTCATTGCTGTTGCTAGGACTTCTAATACTATGTTGAACAAGAGTGGTGAGTGTAAACATCCTTGTCGTGTTCCTGATCTCAAAGGGAAGGCTGTCAGCTTTTCCCCATTGAGGATGATATTTGCTGTGGGTTTTCATAGATAGATTTTATGAAGTTGAGGAATGTTCCTTCTATCCCTATACTTTGAATCATTTTAATCAGGAGTAGATGCTATATCTTGTCAAATGCTTTTTCTGCATCAATTGAGAGAACCATGTGGTTCTTCTCTCTTCTCTTATGGGTTTGTCCTATCATATTGATTGATTTGCAAATGTTGAACCACCCCTGGATCCCATGGATAAATCCCACCTGGTCATGGTGGATAATCTTTTTAATGTACTGTTGAATCCTATTAGCTAGGATCTTTTTGAGAATCTTGGTATCCATATTCATCAGGGATAGTGGTCTAAAATTCTCCTTTTTGGTGGATCTTTGACTGGTTTGGGGATCAGGGTATTGCTGGCTTCATAAAAAGAGTATGGAAGTTTTCCTTCTGTTTCAATTTTTGGAAACAGCTTCAGGAGAATAGGTATTATTTCTTTTTTGACCGTTTGGTAGAATTTTCCAGGGAATCTGTCAGGTCCTGGGCTCTTGTTTTTTGGGAGATTTTTGATCACTGCTTCAATCTCATACTAGATATTGGTCTATTCAGGTTGTCAATTTCTTCCTGATTCAGTTTTGGAAGTTTTTAGGTTTCCAGGAATGCATCCATTTCGTCTAGGTTGCTTAACTTATTGGCATATAACTGTTGACCATAATTTCTGATGTTTGTTTCTATTTCCTTGGTGTTAGTCATGATATCTCCCTTTTCATTCATAATTTTATAAATTTGAATATTCTTTCTTTTCTTTTGGCATAGTTTGGCCAATGGTTTATCAATCTTATTGATTCTTTAAAAAAAAAAACCAGCTTCTAGTTTCATTGATGTTTTCTACTATATCTCTAGTTTCTATTTCATTGATCTCTGCTCCAATCTTGATCATTTCCCTTCTTGTGTGTGGGGTTGGCTTAATCTGTTGCTCATTCTTGAGTTCTTTAAGGTGTAAAGAGAGCTGGTGTATTCTGAATTTTTCAACTTTTTTGAGGGAGGCTTGAATGGCTATGTATTTCCACCTTAGGACCACCTTTGCCATATCCCATAGGTTTTGGACAGAAGTGTCTTCATTCTCACTGGTTTCCACGAACTGTTTAAGTTCTTCTTTGATTTCCTGGTTAATCCAAACATTCCTTAGCAGGGTGGTCTTTAGTTTCCAAGTGTATGAATTCCTCCCAAACTTTTTCTTGTAGTTGAGTTCCAGTTTCAAAGCATTATGGTCTGAGAATATGCAGGGAATAATCTCAGTCTTTTGGTATTGGTTGAACCCTGATTTGTGAACCAGTATGTGGTCTATTCTGGAGAAAGTTCCATGTGTGCTTGAGAAGAATGAGTATTCTGTTGTTTTAGGGTGGAATGTTCTGTATATATCTATGAGGTCCATCTGGTCCAATGTGTCATTCAGTGCTCTTGTTTCTTTATTGATTTTCTGCTTGAATGATCTGTCTGTTACTGAGAATGGTGTGTTAAGATCCCCTACTATTAATGCATTCATATCAATATGACTCTTTATCTTGATTAACAGTTGTCTTATGTAGTTATGTATACCCCCATATTGGGGGCAAAAATATTTACAATTGTTAGATTTCCTTGGTGGATAGACCCTTTAATGATTATCTGATACGAGAATCGCTACCCCAGCTTTCTTTTGAGTCCCACCCCCATGAAAGATGCTTCTCCATCCCTTCATTTTCAGTCTGGATATATCCTTAGGTTCAAGTGGGTCTCTTGTAGACAACATATGGACAGGTCCTGTCATTTTATCCAATCTGCAACCCTGTGCTGTTTTATGGGAACGTTTAGACTGTTCATGTTGAGAGTGATTATTGAAAGAAACATTTTTATTGACTTCATGGTGCCTATGAAGTCCTTGTTTCTATAGATTGTCTCTGTAAATTTCTGTTCTGTGACATTCTTGGGTTGTTCCTTCTTTTATGGAACCCTCCTTAGTATTTCTTGTAGTGCCATCTTGGTGGTCACATACTCTTTTAAACCTTGCCAGTCTTGGAAACTCTTTATCTCTCCATCCATTTTGAATGTCAACCCTGCTGGATAAAGTATTCTTGGCTGCATGTTCTTCTCATTTAGTGCCCTGAAAATGCCTTGCCAGCCCTTTCTGGATTGCCATATTTCTGTGGACAGGTCTGATGTTATTCTGATGGACCTTCCTCTGTATGTAAGGAATCTCTTCCCCCTAGCTGCTCTCAAAAGCTCTTGTCTAAAATTATGATTTGTCAGTCTTACAATCAACTGCCTTAAGGTCTTTCTAGATTCATTGATCTTTGGCGGGAGCGGGGGTAGGGTGGTTCTTTCTACCTCTAGGACACAAATGCTGGCTCCATTCCCCAGATTGGGAAAAATTTCATGGAGAATTTCTTCAACTATATATTCTAGTCTTCTTTCTTTCTCTACCACCCCCCACCCCCAGGGTTCCCAATAATTCTGATGTTGGAACATTTCATTTATTTCCCTAATTCTGTTTTCATGGCTTCTAAGCTATTTGTTCCAGACCTCCTCCTCATCCTTTATCTCTATCAGTTTGTCCTCTAGATCACTAATTCTGTCTTCTGCCTTGGTTACTGAAGCAGTTAGAGTGTTTAGATTACATTGGATCTCACTGATAGCATTTTTAACCTCTTCCCTGGGTGGCTTTCACTTCTGCCCTAATTGATTTTATGTTGTCAGTAATGGTTTTCTCCAACCTAGCCATTGCCTGGATAATTGTTATGCTGAATTCTCTATCTGACATACTATTTATGTCCGTATCTGATAGCTCTGATGGAGAGGGCACAATCTCTAAATTTTTCCTCTGTTGGGTGTTCCTCCTCCTAATTTTACTGCGAGGTGATTGAGGGGATGTGTAGCTGAATATATCAACCATGATCCAGGCAAGGTGCACCCTGGAATGCTTCTAAGCAATCGGAAGTCACCAGCAAAAAGAATGAAAAAAGAAAAAAAGAGAGAGAAAGAGAGAGACAGGAAAAAAAAGAGAAGATTCAGCCAGAATGGGCCCCAAAGGTAAGATTTACAAGGTCTACAAACAAAAAATGGACTAATAAAAAGACTGACAAAAGTAAATGACAATAAATAAATAAATAAATAACCCAGCCAAAATGAACCCCAAGATTTATATAATACCAGAACAAAAATAATACACAGAAACACTGACAGAAGAAAAAGATGGGAGGGTGGTTATAAATCCTCAATGTGGGCAAGGAAGGATGTTTTGATTCTTCCTGGGTGCATCTTGATATCTTTGTTAAAGGACTCAGCTTCCTGGAGAGAAAGGGAAATTAAAACTGGTATATATATAGGGTAGTACTGATTAGGGAAAGAGGATATCTTGAAGCTTATATCTATATGTGTATTTAAAAAAATAGAAAAGAAAAAGAAAAATACAGGCATATGTATGAAAAAAAAATCAAGTTAAAAAGTTATTATGGAATATATTGTATTAGACCTCTAGTTGTAATGGTAAATAGGTTAAAAAAGATTACAAAGAACAAGAATAGTGAGAACGAATTAAAAATAAAAGTTGTATCTATGAAATATACAGGTTTTAGGGCAACAGCAGGAGCTTAATATATTGTTTTCCCCTGATTTGGGGGTTTTATAGTTTTATGGGGATCCTGGGTGGTTGTCCTGTCCTTCTTTTGACTGGTTTTCTGGGGGAGGGGCCTGCTGCATTGTTTTTCAGGCAGTCTTGCTTGGGCTGAGTCCTCCTGCCCCCTATCAAGGTTTCTACTCTGTGAAAACCGGTTTTTCAGGCTTTTGTTCTCTGGAGGTTTTTGTTCTTTGGTGGGTGTTTGTTTGTTTGTTTTGTGGCTTTTCAGAGATTTAGTGGGAAGCAAACTGCAACTAGACCTCTGTCTCAGAGAGAAGCCTCAGTCCGCTCCCCTGTGGGTGGTCCAGAATACACAGACTCCCCTCTGCAAACTCATCTGAGCCATGCAAACTTCCACAGGCAGTGCACATCCCCAGCTACCGTCTCAGGGATTGTCCAAAGTGCCCACTTCTCTCTGCAACTCTGTGCCAAAACCATGAACAATATTGGTCTAGGGAGACCACTTCCAGTGGCTGCCTTTGGCAGAACTCCTGCCTGGGATTTAGACCTCAGGGTTTTGCAGGTCACTGCCTGCTGATATCCCAACCAGAGATCTCACTGAGTTCCTTCAGGCCTGGCTGGGAGTGTTCAGACTATTGGCCCATCCTAGAGGCCACAAGCTAGCACCCACGCAGAATTCTCTCAGGCATGGGTGGGGAGCACAGTTCAGACCCTGGTTGCACAGTGAGCACAGAGTGCAAATGGCTGTGGGTCTAGAGAACGCCCACCAGACTCCCTCATGCAGGGGCTGGGGTGTGCCCCAGCCAAGTGGTGGTGCAAGCCATGCAATCCTGGGGGCTCTGGGACCACGAACTGGAGGCTCCGCCACTACTCTTTCTCTGGCACAGGTGGTTGCCAGCAGTGGCCAACCTGGGTCCATGGGCTTAGGCCTGTGCCGATGACCGCCCGATTCTACCAGTTGTCCCTTAAGATCTTTTGCTCTTTTTGAGTGCTCTTAGCTAGACTCCAAGTTAATGCTGGTCCCTAATCACAGTGCACTTTTGTATTGGAGTATTACTTTCCAATGGGTTGCTTCTGGTGGCTCCCTCCCCCTTCTGTTTATCCTACTATATCAGTCCGATCATTCCCACTCCACTTTACCTCTCCACTGTCGTCTTCTTCCCCTGTACGGATCCAGAAGTGTATAATCATACATCCCAGGCTTATTACATGGTTGTTCAGAGTGTTCTGGTAGATAATTAGTTCAATTTAGGGGACTGGGTGAAACAGGGTCTCCTTCTTCTCCACCATCGTGCCCCTCCTCTCCAAATTTTCTCATTCTAACCAACTTTGCTATTATGATGCTGGCATTGACAAAAAATACCTTTTATGTCAAAAATACCTTTGGAGGCTGCTCTTTTATTTTGTGTGTAGGCTCTGATCCACAGCCATATGATCATAACCTAGGCCTGACTTTAATCATGATCTGCAATGTGTCCACAATACATTGGAATCTCCTTTAAACCATAGAAGTTTTCTAGCTTTCATAGAATCCCTTATGTTAGCTGCATTGATCCTATAATTTTATTTTGCAAACTGTCTGATATCATTAAAATGGATATCTGCAACCACAATCTTCACAATTAGCATTGTCTTCATAGTGATTAAATGATGTGCCTGTCTGATCTCCTTAAGCTTTAGATTCCACTTGCACCTCATCAAAATTAACCCACAGGTCAAAATTCCAGTAATTGTGGTGTCCCTTAATGTCAGGGGTTACAATCATCTCACTTTCCAAAGACAGGTGAGTGATCCAACACTAAAATCTCACTCCAATATCTGCATTTGTGAGCTAATACTAGTACAAATTGTCTTAGCACAGATTCCTTAAAGTACAGAGCCTGCGGTTAAGATCGTGAGCTGTGGCTTTATTTGGAAAAGCAATCCTGGGGTTGCAAGAGCAAAGTGTAAGAGTGAGGAAATGAAAGAATGAGTCAGGGAGGAAGAGAAACAAAAAATACAAATGGTTGCATTACCCCCCTGATCACAGCTTGAAAAGTACAACACAGTTTCTAGGCCATGAGGGTCATCTTCAAGATAGGATGTGTGAATCCAACTTGGCTTGAACAGTTTTCCAGGAAGAAGATAAGAGAAATTGATCATTCTGCCTTTGATTCCCCAAAATGGTTCATCTTTGCCAGACTTCTGGGTTATGTTACTCTAGCCTCTGGGGAACTGAGTTAGGAAAACTGGTTCCCATAAGCTGGTGGTTTTCAGTTAAGTCAGGAAGAGCTACAGGGAGCCAGAGATTGGATTATATGGCCAAGTTGTACTTTATAGTCACAGGTATTAGGAGATGAAGACAGTAATAACAAGGGAATTTCATTTACTCAAGATCTTGAAGAGACAGGGATGACCTATCTGGAGAGACATATAAATTTATTTGGGTTCATTATTAATTTTTCCAAAACTCCTTACATTGTTTTTTAACTTCTTATACCATCTTCTATTATGCAAATCATTGAATCAGTTTTAATGAAACAACATATAGCACAAATTTGAGATGTCTAAAATTTGAATTAAATTAATTATGAAGTACGGATAGAACATCTAGTTGAAGATTTCTGATATAAAAGATGAAAAATCAAAGCCTGAGATCAGAGCAGGAGATATAGATTTGAGAGTCAGAAGTTGAAGATGTGAATCTGAATGAAGTTGATGAAAGAGATATCACAGAAAGAGAGAAGAAAACTGCCAAAGGCTGAAACTGTATATTTTAGTGTTTTCGGATATATGGATTTGCCTAAGTGCTTCTGCAAGCTTACATAGGTCTAAAGATTTGCTGTAAAACTAACTTGTGAATAATAGTTAAGGAAACATTAGCTCATGTATTATTTTATTACTTATTACCACATATCTAAAAAATAAGTTTTTTAGATAAGTACTGTGTACTGCGTGTGAAAATATCCATTCCACTGCCTTCTAGGCAGAGAGGTTAGAAACCAAAAAACTAATTTTCAAGTTTTCCTTAATCTTGACTACTGGATATATACTACGTTTCACCAGTTAGTTATACTGACTTAAAGTTGAAAAGACACAGCTATGCTAGAGATGATTGTCCTGGTGATAAGACTGTGAAGTCTAACATAAATGCTGAGATCTGGAGATTTGAAAATAATTATGGTGACTGAATTCATTGACTCAGTGTTTAGTGAGCCAGACTCATTACGGGAATCTCTCATTTTTCTTTTTCATAATTATACCCTTTTCTTTCACTCCCACTCATTCCTTAACTCTGCAACCACTGATGTGTTTTCCATTTCTGAATTTCCATCCTGAAATTTTTTTTCATTTTGGTTATTCTGCTGTTGGCCAGGGCTACCATAACCAAGCATCACAGACTGGGTGGTTAAAAAACAACTTATTTTCTCATGTTTCTAGAGGCTAGAAGTCCAAGAACAAAGAGTTAGCAGGGTAGTTACTACTGACATTTTCTCTTCTTGACTTGTAGATGGCCTCTTCTCCTTGTGCCTTAACATGTTCTTCCTTGTGTATTTGTGTCCTAATGTCCTCTTCCTGTAAGGATAGCAGTTATATTGGCCTAGGGTCCATTCTAATGACCTCACTTTACTTAAGTTACCTCTTTATAAACTCTTTTTCCAAATACAGTGACATTCTAAGGTGCTAAGGGTCAGGACCTCAACAGACAGACTTTGGCTGGGAAACAGTTCAGGCTGTTTGGATTGGCTATTTTTTTTTTCCCCTCGGTGTAATTCTCTGTAGATCTATTCAGGTTGTTGTGTGTTAAACAGTTTGTTCCTTTTATTGTTAAGCAATATCTCATGGTATGCATATACAAGTTTCTTTATTCATTCACGCCTTGAAGACCATCAGGGTTGCTACCTGTTTTTGACTATTTTGAACTAGGCTGTTATAAACAGTCATGCACATATTTTTGCATGAACATGAGTTTTCATTTCTGTGGGATAAATGCTCAAGAGTACAATTTCTGGGCTATATGGTAATCCCCTGTTTCTATTTTTAAGGAAATGGCAAAATGTTGTTTTAGAGTAGCTGGACCATTTATATGTTTATATAGGGATGAACTGGTTCTCTGTTACCTCACTAGCATTTGGTGTTGTCACATTTTTCTTTTAGCCATTCTGATTGATATGTAGTGATATCTAATAATGATTTTAATTTGCATTTCCTTAATGGCTAATGTTAACGAATGACTTTTTCATGCACTCATTTTATTTAGATCTTTGATTTCTTTTATTGGTGTTGTTTAGTTTTCAGCATGTAGGCACTGTAAATGATTTGTTACACTTACACCAAAGTCTTCCCCTTTTGTAGATTGTACATGGTATTGCATTTTCAATTTTGGCATTCATCCATTTATTCCTCATATGTAAAAATATAATTGACTTTTGTAGTTTAACTTATATCATGCGACCTTGCTAAACTTACTGATTTGTTCTAGGAATTCTTTTTTTTTTTTAAGATTCCTTTGGAATCTTTGCATAGCTAGTCATGTTATCTGCAAATAAAGATTATTTTTCCTTATCAGCATGCCTTTAATTTTTTCTTGCCATATTCTGCTAGCTACAATTTGTAGCACTGTATTGAATAAGAGTGAGGAAAACAAATATACTTGCCTTCAGATCTTAGCGGGAAAGGATTCAAACCAGAGAAAAATGTTAGCTGTAGGACTTCTGTGGATGCTTTTTACCAAACTGAGGAAGTCCCCCCATTCCTATTTTTCTGAGCATTCTTTATCAAGAATAGATGTTGAATTGTGTCAAGTGATTTTTCTACAATTGATATAATTATGTATTTCTTACTTAGCTAATGTAGTTGACTGATTATTGAATATCAACCTAGTCTTTATCCCCAAGTTGACTATTGACCTAGTCTTACATGCCTCATCTTACATTTCTAGCATCCCAAGTACTGGGTCAATTGATCATGATATATAATTCTTTTTATATATTGCTGAATTCAATATATTACTATTTTGTTGAGGATTTTTGCATCTATATTCATGAGGCATATTGGTCTGTACTTTTATTTTTTATTTCATACAGTCTTCTTCTGGTTTTAGTTTTAGTATAATGCTAGCTTCATAAAATAAAATGGAATGCTTTACCTCTTTTATTTTCTGAAAGAGTACATACAATATTTGTATGGTAGGACTCCTATTAAGCATTCTATGACAGTTTGGTATTCTTCAGCAAAACCATCTGGAGCCTAGAGATTGTTTTTGGTGGGGAACCAAAGAAGAGTAGTTATATGAACTAGATTTACTTAACAGCTCTGGTCTATACAAATGATCTATTTTATATTAAGTGATTTGTAGTAACTTGTATTTTTCAAGAAAGGATCCATTTCATCTAGGTTGTCAGATTTGCCTTCTCTCTTTTGCTTAGTCTTACTAGAGGTTTGCCAATTTCATTGATCTTTCCCAAAGAGTCATATCTTTGCTTTATTGTTTATTCTCTATTGTTCTGGTTTTCAAATTCATTGATTAATACTCTTATATATATTATTTTTCTCCTGCTACTTGATTTAGATATATTTTGCTTTTCTTTTCTACATTTTTGAGATAAGAGCTTAGAACACTTTCTCTTTTCTAATTTGTGTATTCAGTACTATAGATTTCCCTTTCAACACTACTTGTGATGTCATGTAGATTTTGATATATTGTATGTTCCTTTATATTCAGTTCAATGTATTTTTAATATTTCCCCTGAGAAGTTGTCTTTTAATCATGAGTTATTTAGTATGTTGTTCAGCTAAATGTGTTCATTAAATTAATGTATTAACCTGTAGCTACTGTGCTCTGTACCTGATTATGGGACATCAAGTAATTATGCATGATATGATGACACTAGCTAGAATTTATCTGTTACTACATTACATTCCATTAAAGGGTTATTTTTAAAAACAGTGTAAAGAAACATTCTTCCAGTGGCTAAATTCGTGAGCAGTACACTTGAACATCCACTTCATATGACGGGAGAAACCATAATAGATACATATACACATACACTTGTGGGAAATAATGAACAGGCTAGGAGCCTGAAAAAACAATGAAATCTTAAAGCAGGAAAAAGGAAGTGAATAGACTGACATAAATAGGCACAATGTCTTCTGTTCTTTACATCCTTTATAGATGACTCCCAGAAGTCAGTCACCATAGAAGGAACTCTCAGCTGGGTAGACAGAATGACCTGTCCTCTGGAACTTGCTCTTTGGCAAGTTAGTGCCTTTGCAATGGCTCTATGAACAGAAGTATCATAGTGGCATGGTTGGAAGCTGTACAGGCGTGCCTCGTTTTATTGTGTTTCACTTATTGCACAGATATTCAGTATTTTCTTTTTAACAAATTGAAGATTTGTGATAATCCTGTGTGAGTAAGTCTATCAGGGCCACTTTTATGACAGCATCTGCTCACATCATGACTCTCTGTGCCACATTTTCATAATATTTCAAATTTTTTCATTATTATTTGTTACAGTGATTTGTTACTATTTTAATTTTTCAGGGCACTATGAGATGTGCCTATACAAGAAAGCAACCCTCAGGGCTTCTTGGTGGCCCAGTCGGTTGAGCCTCTGTCTTTGGCTCAGGTCCTGATCCCAGGGTCCTGGGATTGAGCCCCACATCAGGCTCCTGCTCATCAGGAGCAAGCTTCTCCCCTCCCTCTCCCACTTATCCTGCTTATGCTGTCTCACCCTCTATCTCAAATAAATAAATAAAATCTTAAAAATGCAAACAAAATAAAAAACCAGAACAGCAAACCTCACTGATAAATACTGTGTGTGTCCTGACTATTCTATTACCTGACTATTCCCCTCTTTTTCTGTCTCCTCTGAGACCTCCCTATTCCCTGGGAGACACAACAATATTAAAGTCAAGCCAATCAATAGCCTGATAACAGCCTCTAAGTGTTTAAGTAAAAGGAAGAGTCACGTGTCTTGTCTTTTCCTTTTTTTTAAATTTTTATCTATTTATTTATTTATTTTGAGAGAGGGCATGCATGCACAAGTAGGGGGTGGGGAGGGGCAGAAGGGGAGTGAGAATCTAAAGCAGACTCCCTACTAAGTGCAGAGCCCAACATGGAACTCGATCCCACAATCCTGAGATCATGACCTGAGCCAAAATTAAGAGTCAGATACTTAACCAACCGAGCCACACAGGCCCCCCACTCTCCTTTTAAATAAAAAACTAGACATGATTTATCTTAGAAGGAAAGCTAGGCCTCTTATGTCAGTTAGCCAATTTATGAATGCAAAAGAAAAGTTCTTGAAGGATATTAAAACTGCTACTCCAGTGAACACACAAATAACAAAATGCAAAACAGTCTTATGGCTGATAGGGAAAAAGCTTTAGGGGTCTGGAGAGAAGACCAAACTAGCCACAATAGTCCTTTAAGCCAAATACTAATCCAGAGCAAGACCCTCCTTAATTCTATGAGGGCTGAGAGACATAAGGAAGCTGCAGAAGAAAAGCTAGAAGTTAGCAGAGGTTGGTTCACAAAATGTAAAGAAAGAAGCCATTTCCATAACACAAAAGTATATGATAAAGAAGCAAATGCTGATTTAGAATATGCAGTGAGTTATCCAGAATGTCTAGCTAAGTAATGACAGTAGCTACACTAAACAACATTTTCAGTGAAAATAAAACAGCCTTTTCCTGGAAGAAGATGTCATTTAGGATTTTCATAGCTAGAGAGAAAAAGTCAGTGCCTGGCTTCAAAGCTTCAAAGGACAGGGTGACTCTCTTATTAAGGACTAATGCAGCTGGTGACTTTAAGTTGAAACCAGTGCTTCTTTGCCAAAAACCCGAGGACCGTTGAGAATTATTTGAAATCTAGTCTGTCTGTGCTCTATAACTGGAATAACAAAGCCTGGATGATAGCCCATCTATTTACAACATGGTTTACTGATTATTTTAAGCCCTCTGTGAGAACTACTACTCAGAAAATGAAGATTTCTTTCAAAATATTACTGTTCACTGATAATGCCCCTGGTCCTTCAAGAACTATGATGGAGATGTACAATAAGATTAATGTTGTTTTCTTGTCTCCTAACACAAGATTCATCCTGCCGCCCATGAATTGAAGAGTCATTTCACACTTCATGTCTTATTATTTAAGAAATACATTCTGTAAGTATATAGCTGCCGTTGATAGTGACTCCCTCCACTGGACCCGGGCAAAATAAAAGATTCACCGTGTGAGATGCCATAAAGATCATCGTGATTCATGATTCATGAGAAGAGGTCAAAATACCAACATGAACAGGAGTTTGGAAGATGTTGATTCCAGCCTTCATGGATGACTTTGAGGGATTCAAGACTTCAGTGGAGGCAGTAACTGCAGGTGTGGTAGAAATAGCAAGGGAACTAGAATGAGAAGTGGAGGACTGAATTGCTGCAGTCTCATGATAAAACTTCAAAGGGTGAATTTTTTGCTTCTTATGGATGAGCAAAGAAAGTGGTTTCTTGAAATGAAATCTTCTCCTGATGAAGATGTCAAGGTTGCTGAAAGGCCAACAAAGGATTTAGAATATTCACATAAACTTAGACGTAAAGTATTGCAGGGTTTGACACGATTGGCTCCAAGATTGAAAGAAGTCCTACTGCGGGTCAAATGCCATCAAATAGCATCACATGCTACAGAAAAATTATTCATGAAAGGAAGAATCCACTGATGTGGGAAACTTTACTGCTATCTTATTTGGAGAAATTGCCATGGTCACCTCATCATTCAACAACCAACACGCTGATTCGTCAGCAGCCATCAACATCAAGACAAGACCCTCTCCCAAAAAAAGATTATAATCCACTGAAAACTCAGGTGATGGTTACCAATTTTTAGCAACAAAGTATTTTGTAATTAAGGTATGTATATTTTTAGACTGCCATATAAGGAAAACATAAATTTTATATGCACTGGGGAATCAACAAATTCATTTGTCTCACTTTACCGTGATATTTACTTTACTTATATACTCTGGAACCAAGCCTATAGTATATCCAAGGTATGCCTGTACCTGGCCCAAGTGACATGAATTCCCATACTTCCACTGATCTAACTACTGCTACTAATGACTATCAGTAACCCAGACTGATACTTAATTTCTGATGTAATACAACTCCTCAATTCCTCTGGAGACCAAATAGCTCACAGGGTGGGAGGCTAATTGCCCTGGATCATTTCCACCATGGCAGAAGAGATACTTTTCCTTTACTGTAATTGACACCTGCTCCATTATCAGTGCCTTTACCAGTACCAAAAATTGAGATTATGTAAAATACCAGATTTGTGGGGAAGTCATAATAGCCTATAATAATGCTTCAGCTCAAGGGCTCATTTCATGACCAAGTAGTTATATTGATACATATATGACCAAAGGGTTTATTGGAGAAGCAGCCATCTGGATAGATGCATAGAACTACCTGTTGAAGACTCATATCTTATATCACCTTCGCTTAAACACATTGGTTTTGAATATTATCTTCCAAGATGCGGGATAGGATCTATAATCAATGGTCAATACTATGCCCTGTGTCTGGGCCAATTAGAAAAGATGAGCTAAAAACCTATGAGTATATATAGGAATGATCTCATTATAATAGCTAGTGCCTTTCTCATGGAATTTAAACTTTCTCTCCCCAAAGTTGTAATTTTTAAGGTCCAATAGAAGTTTGATTCTTTGTCAGACACAGGCGAACACTTTCACCATGGAACACAATAAAGGTTTCAATCTGTTGATACCTGAAATTATCACCTGATTACTTTTTAATTCACATGCCAAAAGAATAGCATGCTAAGAATGGAGTTGCTTGACTGGACAGGGAAATTGACTCCAATCATTAGAAAGGCCTACAGTTAGAACTATACAATGGGATTAAAGTCATCCTCATCCCAGGTGATTCATTAGGATATCTTTTGGTGCTTCCATGACCAGTAAAAACTGTGAATAGATCTCTGTACAACTAAGAAACCAGACTCCTCTGAGTTTGAATTTAACATCTAGGTCATTCCAGAGAGCAAGCAATCCAGTCGAGAGAAAGTAATGGCCAAGGAAGAGAGCAATCGTGAATGGTAGTGGAAGAGGGATTTGATAAGTCTTAAGTGCTGGCTGTGGGGCTAGCTGCAGCATTAGACACCACAGTTTTAATTTTCTGAGATTTGTTAATACTTTTAAAGAGACAAGACCTGTGCATTCCCTGTTAGAGAAGATATGATGGTATCCTGTTCTCCTGTGAGATCTAGATATCATAAAAGGCTGCAGGCAGATCTGAAATGCACAAAGGTGGAGCTTACCAGACTCTGTATTTCTGCCTCTTCAATCTCAGTCTTGTGCCTACTGGATGCCATTGCCTTCATTTCCTCTTCTGACACTACCCACTGTGGCAGCTTGACTTGGGAGAAGAACTGAAATTTAGTATTGCTCTGTTGCTATCAGGACAGAGTAGGCTGTAGCAATTCTAGTAGTAAGGCTCATGAACTGGACCCACAGAGACTCTGTTCCCTTCCATCTCTGTCTGACTTAGCTGTAGGACTAAGACTCATGCTGTAATATCTAGCTTGTCCAACAATTGCTTGGACAGGCTGGGAAAGGCAACCCAGAAGGCCAGGGAATTTAATGTCCATGGAGAGAATCTTTTTTAAAATAAGGGACATTGGGCACCTGGGTGGCTCAGTGAGTTAAAGCCTCTGCCTTCAGCTCAGGTCATGACCTGAGGGTCCTGGGACAGAGCCAACATCTGGTTCTCTGCTCAGCAGGAAGTTTGCTTCCTCCTCTCTCTCTCTGCCTGCCTCTCTGCCTACTTGTGATCTCTGTCTGTCAAACAAATAAATAAAATATTTTAAAAAAAATAAAATAAGGGACAAAAAATTATGAGGATCTGGCAGGTGAATATCTTTCCCTTCCTCCTCCCAGTGGACTTATTAAGGCAATGGGATTCCACATGGCTTTTCTGGATGGCATTTTTCATGACAGACAACCAGCTGTTTGGTTTCCCACCTTCCTGCCTCAATTCCTTTCCCCTGCTAATCCTCTGCCTGGAACTGCCCCTTGCAATAAAACCTTAGCACACAAGCTTTTCCTTATGCCTTGTTTTCCAGAGAACACTTGATAAAAAGTAAAATGACAGAAATAAAGTCAATGTAAAGTATGCAAAAAAGTAAAATAATGATTTTATCAAACAAAATACACATCTTACATTCCACAAAAACACTGAAAATATGCTTTCTAGAAGTCAACATAAAGAAACAAAATCCTTGCCTAATTACATCATAAGGTAATAAAAAACACAGTAATCAGGAATTAACTTTAGTCTGGAAAGTGAGTAACATTGGACAATTCTAGGTACATTGTCTTCTTCTATTTGTTTAAATTTGTGAAAACTAATACCATTTAGTGGTATCCCTGAGAGTTACCAGTTATTTTCATGGAGATTGGAAAATAATCCAGACAGCATTTTGTGTGTAAAAGAAAAAGAAGTTTCAAAAAAAAAAAAAAAATTTCCCCCTCAAATTTTTGTTTTGTATTAGGTGCTATAGTACATACTAGGTTCTGTTGAAACAAGTATTTCTGATTTCAAGAACTCTTATAAACCAATGGATACGTGTGTGTACCTGTATAAAGTAGAATAGCATAGTTTCTAACTCAAGAATGCCAAGGAGTTTTGGGGGGATACAGTGAATGGATTAGTTAGTTCTGCATGAGGATAGCAGGAAAAAAAAGAAAAACAAAAACAAAAAAACCTTCATGAATTATGTGAACTCTACAATGAAATTTGAAAAAAAGAAATGTACACCCAGGGACATAGATTGTACACACACTTTTTATTTTCCTGGCAAAAGGATTAGTGTGAGGCATGAAACCGTGAAACATTCTGGGAGATCTGAGGAACTGAAAGATGGACAGTGGGGTCCCGGAATACCAGTTGAATGGCAGTGTGGAGAAAGAATGTTTAATAGGTTAACGTAGGGCAGATTGCCAGACAGCAAAAAACCATTGACACCACGTCAGAATTTAAACTTTCTCCTTGGGAAATGAGAGCAATGGGAGAGGATGTTTAACACGGAAAGATAGGGCAGATAGTACAGGATTGGTTTCACCATGAAAGGATCTGTACCTTCCTACTGGGAATCACTGAGGGGTCTTAAGGGATCTAACATAAATTTCACTTTAGAAAAATCCCAGTGACAGTAATGTGAAGAATGGAAATGGCTTTGGGAAGAGGTGGCAAAAGTAGGGGTAAGAAATCATTTGGACATTGTTATGATAATCAAGTCAAGAGAGATGATAGGAGCTTGAATTAAGGTTAGATGGAGTGTTGGAGAAAGGAGCTGCAGGGATGGTAGGCAGGCAATAGAGAGAGAAGCAGAGCACTCCTTGGACACAAAGGGGAGTTCTGATAGGATGATGATCAGCATCATAAAAAAATGATAGAGAGCTCACTTTGAATTAGGTGTCACAATAAACACTCTGCATAAGTTAATGTATTTATGTTTTATCGTAGTTTGGTGACCAGACAGGTGGCAGTTTTGTAATTCAGCATACCTGGGAAAAACAAGTTTATAGGACAAGCCACCTGTCTTCCACTTAGTAGCAAAGTCAACTTCTCTGAATCTCAGTGTGCATCAGCTGAATGTAATTCCAGCCTTGCAAAATCCCTGTGCTATTTAAAGGAGCTACCATACAGAACACCCTATAACACATAGTAGGCACTCAAAAAATACTATTGTCTTCCCTCCCTTCTTACTACTTTCTAATTTAAAAATAGATCTACAACAGAAAATGCTTTTTTGACAAAAGAAAGAGACTTAACAATAATATTAAAAGGTTAGATTATGCTAATATTGTGCCATGGTTTTCAAATTCAGGTTCATGACAGTAATTCCAACTGTTACTACTACATATTTCAATTTGTTTTTGTTTGTTTGTTTTGATAAAATGGAATAAGTTAAAAAACTTAATCCTATGCATTTTGAGTTTGAAGTGATAGCAAAGTTCCTGCAACGTTATATCCTAAAAGGTGTAGGACACAATTACTGTGGTTATCGTATAGACTTATTTCCTTTTTTTTTTTTAATAGTCAAAGCATAGTTTGCATGAGTCTAAACGATTATGTACTCTATATATCTTGTTGGAATTGTAATTTGTGTTTAAATAATTTTCTTTCTTTTTTCTTACTTCTTTACTTTTTTGCTTTAATTTAACATCTCATTAGTCAGGTCAGTCGCTGTTTTACCCACTAGGCCTTTCACTGAAATTTACGAAACAGTCAGGCTGTTATGAAAATATGAGATACTATAAAGCACCCTTATTGGGTGGGTAGCACAGCTTAATTGTCCAGAGCATGGAATCAATCTCCTTGAAAGTACCTCTGCCCCGTGATAGCTCGCTGTTATTGCCAAGTAAATTATGTCTGTGTCTCTAGCACATGAAAATGTTAAGAATGCTGTACATCCATTGCATGCATTCCTTGCTGAAATGCTTATGACCTTGACTGAGGACAAACAGATAATTTCTACAAACAATACTCTTTGTTCGCCAGCAGTTCTCTGAAGGGAAAAGAAAACATCCTGAGGAGTCCCCAGGGATTATCAACTCACCACTGAGACCTCAACCACCCCCTTCTCTTTCTTTTTTTGCTCCCTCTTCAAAGATGGCCAGGCTCTCCTATCATGGCAAGCATTCCTTGAGATTACAGTATCTATTTTGGGACCCATGGCCAAACTATCCATTAGCCCATTGTTATCGGCCATTTTTCTGAAAACAATCACCTCACCGTTGTTTCCTGAGGGCAAACCAAGTTAGTCACTCCATGTGCCTTGAGGCAGGCATTCCAGACCTAAGGCAGAGATTTCCTGGGGAAAACGCTGGGATTGTAAATTGTCAGGTAAGAGAAAGAAAAATAAAAGCTTGCAATCAATTATTCCTAGAGACTTCTGACCAACAAGGTTTTGCTGATACTAAATGGAAAGTGTCAAGTATGACCTATCATATCTATGTTAAAAAATACAGGCAGCCTATTTGATTGATATATTTACACAGCTAAGATAATTTACAGGTTTAGATGTTGTAATTCAGAAAACAACTGTTACCTCTCCTGAGCAACCTAACCTCTTTTAAGCATAACCCATTATAAGCATAGAATTAGCTTCATCTTGCTTTATTTCTGTATTGAAAATAGCTGATCCAATTTTTGTACGACTGTTCACACTTTTGAAGATTTTTTTTTTTAAAGATTTTATTTATTTATTTGACAGAGACACAGTGAAAGAGGGAACACAAGCAGGGAGAGCGGGAGAGGGAGTAGCAGGCTTCCTGCCAAGCAGGGAGCCAGATTTGGGGCTCCTTCCTAGAACCCTGGGATTATGACCTGAGCTGAAGGCAGACGCTTAAGGACTGAGCCACCCAAGGGCCCATAAAATTTTTTAGTTTTGCTTGGTTTTAAAGATTTTATTTATTTGCCAGAGAGAGAGAGAGAGAGAGAAAGATTGAGAGAGAGCACAAGCAGGGAGAGCGGCAGGCTGGGGGAGAACCAGGCCCCCCCAATGAGCAAGAAACCCAATGTGGGGCTCGATTCCAGGACCCTGAGATTATGACCTGAGCCAAAGGCAGAAGTTAACCGACTGAGCCACCCAGTCATCCCTGTTCACACTTTTTTTTTTTCTAAGAAAAACAGAACTCTATATACACTTTAGATAGTATTATTAGTATTATTGAATTGTACTACACATTTCATCAAAAATTTTGTTTTGACCAAAAGTACCTGATTTGTTAAGAATGCTTTTGCTAAGGAACAATTAAGTCTTCTGTGAATTTTTAATGATAGAGCAAAAGAAAAAAAGAACTAAAGCAATCTTTCTGTTAGTACCAGTGTTAAAATTAGAGTATCTATCGCATATGGATACAGCTTAAATAACTAATTGCATATGGTATTGAATGCGGACTAAGTTCTTATTTTAATCAATAAGAAGTTAGCCACAATAGCAAGAATTCTGTGCTCCTGCTAAAGGAAAATTTATGTTTAGGGAAGTGACAACATGGAGTACCATGTTATATTGTCAGTAGTTTTTTTGTTTCGTTTTTTTCTTAAGGCTACTGCAATAATCGCGCCACAATGTGCCAGCATGAAACACCAGAGCCAATACTAACGAGG
Organism: Neogale vison; assembly: GCF_020171115.1. NCBI lineage: Eukaryota > Metazoa > Chordata > Mammalia > Carnivora > Mustelidae > Neogale > Neogale vison. The sequence continues at coordinate 157,154,778 of NC_058094.1, read as the reverse complement.
TACATTTGAGATACAAATTGAATGAGAACTAAATATTGAAATAAATAAAACAATCAACACACTTTTCCTTAAGTGAACTGTGAGTAGGAGCGATTCAGGGTGCGGGAAGTGGAATCACTGTACATTTATTAACATTACCATCTTATAAAATGTTTACTTCTTCCAACTTCTCAGCCTAGGAAAAGAAGAACTGCTCATAAATCTACCTAGCATTTAAATTGGTTTTCCGGGTTTCACAGACGAGTTCCTGGTTTTGTTACATCAATTACATTTCCTATAATGTGTCCCTTAACATAATAGACTTTTCATATTGTAGCTCTATAATAAGTGCATGTTAATAAGTGCATGTTAACCACTATTGGTTAAGATGTAAAGGAGCCTGAATCAGAAGCAGAACTGTATTCTGCATGTGTCCTGGGGTATGTTTCATAAAATTATCAAGTCTAAAAATAGGAGGCAAGGACACTTAGGGATAGGAATAATTGGGACCAATCAAAACAGTTACACCTATTGGCAAAATGCAGCCAGAAATTTTGCATCAAATATGCTTGAAAATTGGCCAAGGGTATTGATGTATTACTTTCTGTTAAAGATGTATTATTTCTTTTAACAGTATATTGTTTTCCTTTCAAGTTATATTATTACATTACCAATACTCTCATGTTAATAAGTACATTTGAAACCCATATATCTTTGAAAGAGCCCCAAACATGTATTCTTTCAGCAGTCCAGGAAAAAATAGGGTGTTTTTAAATTTTAGAGAGGTTATAATAAGAAAAATCCATTTCAGAACTAAGCTACAAAAACTTAAAGACAATCTTAAGAAGTCTAAAGCAAGCAGTCCTATATGGATGGGCCATTATAAAACATATTATAGCTTTTTAGGTAATGTGGGAAAGTGGTACATGACACAGTTTTATAGAAATTCTTCCTTATGGCTACCTTCATGATGCAAAGAATAGCACATCACAATATAGCGGGGAAAAAAGATTTAGCTTACTTGCTGGTGCAGAGAAAATATTCCCCTGATTTTGGAATTATGTCAAAATGTCTGGAAGTTTGGTCCCTGCATTAAGGCCGAATCCAGAAAGCCATCAACACAGATTACTGTCTGGATTCTGTGCCAAGGCTCCTTTCCCAAAATCTCATCCAGGTATTTTCCTCATTGCAAGATTCTAAAGTATTTATAATGTCCATAGATCTGGGTCCCTGATGCTCATGAGCAAAGAATCGAAAGGTTTTACAGATAAAACAGGGTTATGCAAAAAATGCCGATATGCTGTATGTAAGATCATGTTACCAACTAGGAAGCTAAAGAAAATCCTGAGCATTACCTTCCTTGGTTTTGTGAAAGGATTTGACTAGGTCTGATATGAATAATTGATGCTAGAGGTGCTACCATACACAATATAAATGGAATAAGAGATGTGTAAACAGATTCAATAACAACTGTATCGCCAACAGATGAAATATTGTAAACCTGAGCTAGAGCAGTAAACTCTGGGTCAACGTTCCTAATGATCATAGCTTTACTCACTTAGAAAAATATGTATGATGCTTCAAAGTTTTTTAAATCAAATCAAATTTTAGCTATGAAAGTGATTTGTAAATTGCGAGGTCATTTATAAATTTTAGTTGTTGGTAAGCCATATAACATGGATAAGGATATAACACCCAATGGCTGACACGCTTAGCTCCACACATCACCAAGGAAGCTAAAATAAATATTGCTATGTGGGGTCTACCCCCAGATATTCTGATGAATTAGTCTGGAATGCAGCCGGACATCAGATCTCCTCGATAATTCTAATATGTGCTCAAGATTAAAAGCTTCATTTTGAGTGTATAATAGAGACTATATAATTTGCCTATATTATTTCTAATATCTTTAAAGACTAAAAGTCACAATTATTCCCATTTTTTACAATGAAGAAACTGAAAATCAGAGAAGTTAAGATACATTTCCAAGTCCACATGGATAGCAAATATAGAGACTGGATTTGAGCCCAAGTTTTCTTTGTCCTCACACTTAACCCTGCCATTTTGATTCTGTCATACTACCTATGCAATTATAAGACAAAATATATATGAGAAATATTTCCTGGATAAAACAAAGAATCAAGCATTTAAAAGGCAGGACTTTATTGTTATGCATTGCTAGTACAGTGTGGATTGCTATAGTCATTTTGGAAAGTCGCTTGCAAAATCTGTGAAAATATTCATAGTTGTTTTTATAATAACTAACAATGATTGCATGCTTACTCTTCGATGATCCATTCCTAGGAACTGCATTTGGATTACCTCATTTATTTATCATAGGAACTTTATAATATAGATGCTATTATTATTCCTATTTTGCAAAAAAATAAAAGAAAATGTTTTACAAAAAATACTTGAAAGGTTTAATCAGCTACCTGAAAATAATATAGGCAATCAATGACAGAACTTGATTCAAACCCATTAGCCTACATTTTAACCCTATTTTCTTTTAATGAAGTAATTTTGTTACTTATGAATATGTCCTCAGGAAATAATCCTGAATTTTAAAAAAAGGAAGCTATGCACATAAATATTTGTATTGCAATATTCTTTCTTAAAGATAAAAAAAAAAAAACGGAAAAATATTCAGCAACAGTGGAATAGTCAAGTATTTATGCTGAATATTTACAACGGAATATTACACACCTACTGAAGATAACGTTTACAACTATTATAAATGGGACAAATGTTTATGAGCTCACTTCCATCCATCTGTGGGAAGTAGAAAACTGTAAAAATGGTCTCTTCTTCACTTGCAGTAAGAAAAATACAGATAATATGTAGAATCATAACTTTCAAGGTTCAGATTCCAAAGCTGGACAAGTCTTTCCAAGGAGAGACAGGGCTTGCCAAATGTCTCACTTGCGGCAAAACAGGGTAGAAAGAAGTGGCTGCCGTACAAATGAGTAAGAAGAAATTAACATTTTAATGAATTTTTTAAAGATTTTTATTTATTTATTGGACAGAGAGATCACAAGTAGGCAGAGAGGCAGGCAGAGAGAGAGGAGGAAGCAGGCTCCCCGCTGAGCAGAGAGCCTGATGCGGGGCTCGATCCGAGGACCCTGGGATCATGACCTGAGCCGAAGGCAGAGGCCTAACCCACTGAGCCACCCAGGCGCCCCCATTTTAATGAAATTTTAAAGGCCAAGTATGTACCAACTTGCTATTTGGACATCATGGGGCCCCAACACTCACTTCACATGCACTTGAAAGCACTTCTCTATGGGTATCTACCAGACATCATTTAGTGCAATGCTTAACACTAATAAAAGTTCACTAATTTTGGTTGTTGTTATTAGGTGGGTGGGAGACAAGAGATGGAAATAAATTTAAATGTTTAGTAGGCACACGTTTTAGCTATTAACGAACATTATTAGCTATTATAATATTATGTAAACCGTATCATCCCATGATTTTGATGTTTGCTACTATTCCATCAACTTCATGTGGCAAAGTCAGAGGTATCTGCTTTACCAAGGAAAGAATATTATTCTTTTCTCAAAGATTATATTTTTAAGATTTTTTTTAAAAAAAATTATTCATTTAAGAGAGAGAGAGAGAGACAGTAACAGGGAGGAGGGGCAGAAGGAGAGGAAGAAGCAGGCTCCCTGCCTAGCAGGGAGCCCAGTGTGTGGTTGGATCCCAGGACTCTGAGATCATGACCTGAGCCAAGGCAGTCGTTTAACCAACTGTGCCACCCAGGAACCCCAAATTCTAATTCATTTAGCAAGGTTTTAGGTTCACAGCGAAATTGAGGGACAAGTATAGAGATTTCCCTTATACCTGAAGCCCCTACATATGCATAGCTTCCCCCATTATCAATATCAGTCACCAGAGTGGTATGTTATTATTTTTTTTTTAATCAAAAATAAGCCTGCCTTAGTACATGATAATTGCCCAAAGTTTATAGCTTACATTATAGTTCATTCTTGGTGTTGTATGTTCTGTGGGTTTGAACAAATATAAAAGGACACTGATCATTGATCCATCATCATAGTATTTTTAGTGCTTTAAAAATCCTCTGTGCTCCAGCCATTCATTCTTCATCTTTGCCACCTTGCCCCACAATCTCTGATCATTTTACTGTCTTCACAGTTTTGCCCTTTCTAGAAAATCATGTGGCTGGGATCATACAGTATGTAGTTTATTCAGATTGGCTCCTTTCACTTAGTGATGTGCATTTAAGACTCCTCCGTGTCTTTTCATAATCTGATAGCTCATTTGTGCTCAGCACTGGATAGCATTCTATTGTCTGGGTGGATCGTCATTGATTTATTGATTCACCTACTGAGGGCATTTGGTTGTTTCCAAGTTTGGACACTTATGAATAAAGCTGCTACGATCATCCATGTGCAGATTTTGTGTGGACAGAAGTTTTTAGCTCCTTTGGGTAAATACCAAGGAGCATGATTTCTGGATCTTATAGTAACAGTACATTTGATTTTGTAAGAAATCACTGAAATGTCTTCCAGAGTTTTTTGGATTTTGCATTTTGCATTCCCACCAACAATGAATAAAAGTTCCTGTTGCTCCCCATGCCATGGGAATTTGGTGTTGCTGTCTTTTTACTGTTTTAATTTGCATTTCCCTGATGACATTTGTTGTGAAGCTTTTCTTTCTATATTTGTCATGCACGTATTTTTTTTTTACCACCCCCCAGGGGGGCATTGACATTTGTTTAAACTCAATTTATTCAAATCCGCCTTGAAAGGAATTAGAGGTACTATAAATATTTGTAAGTCTTATGTTCTAAGTTCTCTAATTCCATATCCTACAAAGGATTTTTGTCAGTTCACAAGGAAAAGTCAGACAGCGAGTAAAATGATTGTTTACTATCTTAATTGCAACATGCATGTTGTGATTTGGCTCCTTGAACAGTTAATTATCCATTGATTTAATTCTGGAACTACTTAGCGTAGTTTCAAAAGATGGCTATATTGTCTCTCAAACATGTCGCTTATCCTCTAGTGGTGAGTGAAATAATTTCACATAGCGTTTGGCAAGAATATCATCCTTTTAGGAAGGCTAAGATAATTTTTTCTCATTTTATTACATTGATGTGATAAAGAGGAGATGTATTTATACACAAATGGATCACCCAAAATGAAAATCACACACATGCACGCGCGTACGCTTGCACGCACACACACTCACACACACACACACACACACCACATATAATGCTATACCAGCATGATTTTTTTGAGCTAAAGCTTTCCTAACACAGATTTGGGGTTATACCATCTCTGCCATTTGTATACAATATTTAGAGATGGTGAGATGTTGCAAATTCAGATGACAGTAGGTTCAAGTTCTTCACACTCATTGCATCTGGGAGACAGGTTTGAATTAATCTTGAGTTGCTTGACTGCTATGAAATAAATCTTCAGAATAAAACTGAACTGACTGTGTCTGTGTTTTTGCAAATGTCTTTTCAGAATAGAATTTGACACTATTCCCTTCTCCCGTGGGTGGCAGTTTACTGCTGGTTATCATTGCTGTTTAATGAAAGGGCTTTCAAATAAAGAAACTAATTACTGTATAATTTCAAGAGGTTTTCATTTTCCCCTCCCTTCCTTCCCTGCTCTCGACATCCCACCCCGTACATGTAATACAGGAGAAGAGAGTTACGGGTATTCATACTGAATAGAAACACGTTGTGACAATAAGTTGTTTTTATAAGGTATGAAGATAAGTAATTGAGAAGAGGTATGGTTTCAGTTTCTCAGGAACCTAAGCTTGGGTTTATCTCAGGGAAATGTGAATGACATGGGAGTCTGCCCCTCGGGGCTCCCTTATGACTCTTTAACTAGCAGAAACGAAATATACCCTGGGTTTCTTTGAGCTGACAATTTAAATTCTAATTCTGGCTATTCATCTTTGAAGAAACAGGAGGCACCCAGCTCAGGCCCAGCGTGTAATTGGACCTAAGTCACAGTTTCTGCCTGTAATTATGTCCCTGAAGTCTGATGGTTTAAACTGGGATCAGGGCCATGTTTTTAGCTTCTTAAGTGTAGGCTTATATTTTTGGAATGAAAAAAGTTGCTTCATTAATTTCTAAGATATATGCCCTTTGAATATTTAAAACTGGACTGTTAAATTATAATAATTGGTAAATTAGAGGTGAGGGGTGTGAAGAATAAACATAGAGAAATAAAAATGAAGCACACCAACAAAAACAAGACCTACTATCAGAATTTAGTTGTTGGAGAAAGAAATGGTGATGGACTTAGTCGATATTGAGGGCCTATAGACCAGTGAGCCACGCTGGAAGTTTATACTTGGAAGGATATAGGCTAGAGGCTTTGGATGTGGGCTGGAATGTACTCAAGCTTAGCAATTAGTTTTATTAATATTGGATTACACTGTGAAATTTGGACGGCCGATACCCACAGGCAGAGATTCTGAAAGACCCGTGGATCCCCTTACCCAAGAATTCAACACTGCCACAGGATGCAAGCCGCAAGAGGTTCTTTATTGTAACGCAGGTGCCTGCGGGTGGTCAGCAGCTCCTGCTAGCTGAGCACACCAGGCTGGGGTGGTGCAGGATTTTTATAGACAGATACAAACAAGTTTTGGATGGGGCGGAGCTGATTGGCTGACAATTTGAACATTTGAAAAAGGCATACTTGGTGTTTGCGGATTGGCTTTGGAGGACCCGCGCGCGCCAAGAAAAAGGCGGGAAGAGGGAGTGAGGAGGGGGAGTTGGACCTTCTTACTCAGCAGAGATGCATCCTGCCTACGTGACTATGTGGCCCCCTGCCTATGCCTCGGCTATTAGCAGAAGGTATCTTGTTCAAACAGGAGACCAGTGTCACACCCTAAAAGCCAAGCGGTTACAGAAAGGCAAAAGAGCGGTTAAATAATTAACAGCTGGGGGAAGGGTCTAACAGGGGAAGGGTGAAACCAAGCGATTACAGAAAAGCAAGAAAGCAGTTAGTTAATCAATGGCTGGGGGGAAGGGTGTCTATACGCGGGGTCTTTCAATTCCAAACTCCAGTTTTAATCCATTCTGATAGTCTTAGAGAGATTTTGATGAAGCCCCAAAAGATGCTTTCTCCATATCACTTAGAAAATTCCAAAGTAGAAATAAATCCTATAGTGCAATAAGGGAAAGTGCCAAGTTGAGTAAAACAAATGGGGGACTAGTCATGAGCACAGCGGTAAAAACCAAAAGACGTGAATATAGGTGGCAATCGTCTTAGGTTTGAATTAATCTTGAGTGTCTGCTGTGAAATAAATCTTCAGAATAAAACTAAATTGACTATTTCTGTGTTTTTGCAAATGTCTTTTCAGACATTTAGATGATTCCTTAAGTTTACACAGAAACCGAGAATCTAATCTCTTCTAAATACCGAGGACTGGGAGCATTTGACCTCTAAACCTCACCGTATCAGAGTGTACCCCAATATACAGTATACCAGTGCACCAACCGAAAGGAAAATGCCATGACCTACATTCTTATTCTGGAGGCTTCTAGGGCAATGGTATTTTTAACGGTCTTATTTTTATCTTTTATGAAACCTTACCCAAGGTTGTTATAATTCCTAAAAATACTGAATCTTCTCTATATCTGATTTCTCTTCCAAAAAAAATTAAAAAATTAAAAAAAAAGAAATAGAATTCATTGTTGTCATATTGTAAATCAAGTTAGGGATACCAGTAAATTACTTAGACTTATTGCCTCTTTATACTTTTTGCAATCCAATTCATGTAAAGTCCTTCTATTTGAAAGGTAAAATTTATGGGACTCCTGATGATTTCAGATGTTTATTTTACATGAGTAAAGAGAATGTCCTTACTTTTCAGCAATATTGGCTTCCAGTCATATTTGTATTTGATGTGTTTATACTGGAATTTGAGAGCTAAGCAAGAAGGGTTAAAATGTTTGTGAAGGGAAGTATCTGTCAGTCATCAAATCAAAAATATATTCTACTAACAAGAAAATTATGAAAGCAAAAGAGACAGAACAAGGCTTATGAACCAACTTTTTTCTTTTGCCAGTCAGGTAAAGAATATGTAAATGTTAGTGTTGTGGCAAATATGTGTACCTTCCTCCAAAACGCTCGGGCTTTCAATCTAGGTTATATTCCCCATTAAAATGCTGAGCCGAGGTCGTTCGTTTACTTCCTTGTCCCTCACATGTATCCATCAACAAGGGGGCTTAATGAAAGAGATGCGACTTTTATAGATATAAAAATAAGTGAGATAGTATATGAAAAGTTCTTTGCATCAAATGAATGGAAGAAACCATTAAAATTTTTATATAAATCTCAGCAATATGGTTCATATCTCTATTTTAGAGGACTAGAAAAATTAATGAAGTTACAGATGAAATGAAGTGGTCTCAAGTCTGCTAACAAATTAGAGGAGAACTTAAGGCTTTGGTTGTGGACCATGAGCCTGTGGCTAAACTAGACCCCAACTCAGGTTGTACTCCCACTTAAATCACTGCTACCCCCTAAAAAAAGAAAGTAGATTATTCTTCCACAGAGTCCTTGGATATAGGGCCAGTATAAATCAAATTTTCCCTGGTTTCTGTTCCTCTTTTTGAATAAAATCTTAGGTTAAATTCCTTATCCACTAAACACGTGGGGCTGGATCAAAGGAAAGTTAAGATTAGGAAACAAGTGAGGGGCTACCCTTGGCATTCTCGCACTACACCTTCCAGGTGGAAGAGGGAAGGCACTGTTGAAACAGAAACCTCAGGTACCAGAAGATGTTCACCCTCTACCAGATTTACAGTTAGAGTAATTCTGGGTCCAGATATCTGTTCATTTCCTACTTCTTACTGGCTAGGTTATTTTCCAGTGATGGGCTTAGCAGGCTTCAGAGAGGAGAGGAACTCTAAACACTGGACATGTCTAATGGTTATTTTGCAAGTACTTCCACTAATTAGTTTAGACATGTTATCTACAAAGCAACACATACAATTTTTTAAATATCCACAGTCATATGCAAGCTCTCTCTTTATGTACCTGAGATAGTTCTGCAGTATCTGGTCATCCCACATAAATCAGCCAAAATCATTGTTGCCCCTGTCTAAACAGGTCCTTCAGGAATGAAGACGTGTTCTCTTTATCTCTACATACACTTCCTTGGGAGATACTGCGGGTACAACCCACCTCTCTCTTTAGGGAAGTACCTGCTTCTCCCACTGCTGGAAGTATTGACAGTGGACAGCATCCCCCCATCAGATCCTTCAGGGACTGTCTTAGCTGCAGAGAGCTGCCCTACCCAAGATCATGTCCCTTCTCAGGATGACCCATGTACAATGACTACACAACATAGGTATGTCAAGCCTGGTTATCTTACGCCTCCTCAGGCCAACTCTGAGGGATCCCTGTAAGTCTAGAACTCCCCCAGTTGATCCTGTGATTGAAACCACATACTACCTTCCCCTCTCTCACTGCTCAATTCTGCTTACGTCCCTGCCCTTCCACAGGTGGTAGTGGATACTCAACTGCAAGGTCATCTCTCTCCAGATCCTCCTGGTGAACATACCTGTGACAGTATCTCACCATTTTTTGTCTACCTCGACGTCCCTCAGCTAGGATCTACTTTTAAAAGCAAATAGAGTTTCTGGAAAAGAGAGCAACCTAAGCATGTCTGTCTAAGCATCTCTGCCCATCTCCTTAAAATGATTCAAATAATGTTCAGTAGAATAAAAAAGATAAGAATAAATATGCCTCATAGCTAGATTCCAAAGATCAGCAGCAAGCAAAAATTGCTAGCTTAGTATAAAATAATAAAACAAGTAATTATGATTCAGAAATGCAAGAAAGATTCAGTATTAGAAAATGTAATACTACTAATATCCAGAGCTATATATTAATAAACAGTATATGATTATACTACAGTTGCAGGGGAAAAAAAAGCAGTAAATATATTTCTACATTGATTTTTAATTAACAATCATAAATGAGAAACAGAAAAAGAACTTCCTATTTAATAAAATATATTTGCTAAGACCATAAAGAAAACATCTTACACAATTGTAGAGTTTTAGACATATGTGCATTAAAGTTAAAAATGAGTAATTGTATTAGTTTTCTGTTGCTATATAACAAATTGTCATAACCTCAATGGCTTAAAACAATACCCCTTTCCTAGCTCACAGTTGTGTAACTCATCATGTATATTAAAGATCTATATTTTAAAATGAACATCATTCTACCCAAGAGTAATACTCAATTAAAAATATAGTAAGTGAAAAAGTTATAATCTGTAAGAGTATACATATATTTTATATATCTATTTACATTATTCTATTTTTTAATGTTCATAAATAGCATTTTCATAATTTCTTCATGTTTTATTTTCCAGTAAATGTGTGTATAATTATTAATAATTATTTAATAATATAATGATATCTTATTATATATCACACTGAACATTATATATAATAAACACACAAATATATATTAATATATACATATTAACAGAAATAAATAAAACATGGGGAAATATTCAAAATGGTATTTATAAACATGAAAAATCTATAACTTGGGGCATATATCATTTCTGTTGATAAGAAGACTAAACTGGTCTCAAATTATTGATATATTTTATGAAAGTAGGATCAAATTCTTAGTTTCTCATGGAACATGAAAAAATTATTTTAACATGCATTTAGAGAATTGGAGTTCAAACATCATTAAAGACCAGACTCAAACTAACAGATCCCTACCTCCTTTTTGGAAGAACATAATATAAGCATACCTTTTAATGGCAAACTGTTCAATATTTCAACAGAAAAATAAGCAGGTAATAAAAAGAAGAGGAAAGAAGAATGGCCAATAAAGTTATGAGTAATTATATGCACAAGGGGAAATAGAAATTAAACCATTAATGAGACAATATTTTACACCCACTGAAGTATCTAGAAAGTGTAAAAGCCTAATAATACTAAGTATTAGTCAAGGAGGTGGGGAAAGAGATAATTGCATGTATACTTGTGTACAAACACTGAAGTCTATTCTGGAGAGTAACTCAACGTTAGCTAATATTTACATGTGCATAAATGATTACCTAACAATTACATTTTTGGGGGATGTACTGGCACTCTCTAAGACAGTAGCTACTAGTTCATGTGACTACTTAAAATTATTTACATTTAAAATTGATAGGCATTAAGACGGGCATGTGATGTGATGTGCACTGTGTGTTATATACAACTAATAAACTATTAAACACTACATCTGAAACCAATGAGTTGGCTAGCTGAATTTAAATTTAAAAAAAAAAAATAAAATTGAAAACTCCATTCCATAGGGGCGCCTGCGTGGCTTAGTTCATTAAGCATCTGCCTTCTGCTCAGGTCATGATCCTGGGGTCCTGGAATCAAAACACCCTTGTCAGGCATCCTGCTCCGCGGGGGGTCTGATTCTCCCTCTTCCTCTGTCCTTCCCACTCTGCTCCTGCTTGCACTCGCTCCCTCTCTCAAACACATAAATTAAAAAATCTTAACCAAAAAAATTCCATTCCATAGTCTCACTAGATATACTTCAAGTGCTAGTAGCCACCTTATCTGAAGCACGATTTATAGAACAGCTCGATTACACAGGAAGTTCTCGTTGCACAGCCCCAGAAAGACCCAGAAGGAACTCTGATACATGTATACTGAGAGTATCAATATATAATGTTTTACACTGTGTCTCGGCTTGTAATTACACAAAAATAAATAAGAATGGAAAGAAAGGAGACAGAAGGTAAGAAGGGCAGAAGGAAGGAAGGAAGGAATCATGAACCAAAAAAGTGGTGAGGGTTCAAAGCAAAGTAAATTTGGGGAGGAAGAAGATGGCCGTCAGTAATTCCGGGCAGGGCATGTTAAAGTTTGACATGTCCATTCATCACCTCCATAGGCACACTGTCTAAGAATTACTCAAGGTTAGAACTCAGAGGAAATGTGACTTAAGGCTGCAGTTAACACAGTTCGATTTGTTCAATGGACCCTTGGAAACAAAGTTTTCATGAATGGTTGTTATATCCCCTATGGTTTTTTCCATAAAATGAAATAAAGGATTTAATCTTTTATGACTTTTTTCTTCTATCACTCTAAAGAATTAAGGGTTTGTGAGTGTGTGTATGTGTGTAACTCACGTGTCCACGGAGGAGAATGGAAACAAAGTTAGTAATGAGACTTCCTTTTTTTTTTTTAGTAGCTATATGGCAATGGGAATGCTCTAAACTCCATTTAAAGCATTTCTTTACACGTAGCAAATCTGTTCAAATGCCATATCTGCAAAATTACTCAAATGTCATATCCACAAAATGAAAAGGTCCACTGTACACACTTCCCAAACATCAAATAATTAGAAATATTTGTTCTTTCCCCTATGAACGTGAGGTGGATGAAAGTGATGGGATTATTCTCATGTTCAGTTATTTTTAAACACACAGGCGAAACACAGGGGTCCATTTCCATGAGGTATACATACTGGAATAAAACCTAAATCACTTTTAACCCCGTTTCAAAGGCAGCATAGAATTTTACATCTACCTTGTAAAAGGCAATCTTAAAAAGGCAGGCTCGCCCTGTGTCTAAATAACATTATGAGAAATTCTGATAAAAGGCTTAAGTGACTTATCTTTTGACTATGAACAATGGTTTATATTGAATAATGGGTGAACAAAATATAAACCTCTGATGTCTTACAATGTAGCTAGAATTTGTTAGTGCTTCTGCTGATGTATCCTTTGTAAACAGCTTCCAAAAAATGTGTTCCCTGAGGCTAGATACCATGGTTTCTACCCCCTTTTCCCCCCCAATGAAAAATAAACAAACAAACAAACAAATAAAACAAACAGCAGGGACTGCGAAATTCCATATCCCTTATTCTTATCTACTTTTGGCCTGACGGAACTTTTGGAAATTTTCATTAAAGCAAAGATTATTTTTGTTACTGTAGTCAAATATCTATTAGTACTTCCATTCCAAAGTGCTTATGCCTCTGGTTTATAAATATAGGTCGACACATGTGGCACATGCCTCATAAAAGACTCTCCTGGTTTTCTTCAGATGCTCCCATCTGTTGTACACTGTTCAATGCTAAATACAGTAAATAAGCTGTAATTATGTGTTATGCACAATTCACTACACATCTTCATTTCGCAACATTAGGCAACAAAACAATGCGCCTTCTCAAAGGAACTTGCCATCTGCGTTTTGCACTCCAAGTCGGGAACAGTGAGTGGAAGAGGTAATACGTTGCTAATGAAAATGTGAATTGTTATAGACCTCATAAATTACTGAAATTATCTAGCATTACTGTATTGCTGTTTGTATATACCATCCATAAGAGCCCTTGAGACCAGGAAAGAGACAGGTGCACGCAGGCAGAAGGGTGAAGAGGTTGCAGCCACAAAATGTGGCCTCCTATTCCCAGTTCCTCGTTTGTGCCCCAGTTCCTTTTCCTTTTTTCCTCTTTGGTCCTCTTTCTCTTTCTGGGACTTCCTTCCACCTTCCCATCTTCTTCCTCAAACTAAAGAATGTGTGTGTTATTAGGAGGTTGGGGGGACGATAAGTATTTGCTCCATTCTCCAACCTGACTTGGAAGTTCTGAGTCGCTGGGAGTGATTTTGCAACTATGTTTCTATCCTCAGAATGTTTACCATCCTGCTGCAGCAGGAAACCCACATGTGGAAACAATACCAGGAGATGAGTTTCAGCAGGAGGAAACTGCATCTCTGTGTTAAAACTGCTTCTTGACAGGTGCCTGGGTGGCTCAGTCAGTTAGGCATTTGTCTTTTGGTTTCAACTGGGGTCATGGTCTGGGGTCCTGGGATGGAGCCCCTGGGTGGGCTCCCTTGCTTAGTGTGAGTCTGCTTGTTCCTCCACCTCTGCTCTTGCACTTGACCCTGCACTTGCACTCACACTCTCATAAAAAATTTTTAAAAGTCAGAAGAAAAATTTAAAACCCCCACCTGCTTCTTGTCTGTCCTCTTGTTACCTAATAGGCAGCCTGTCTCTCTTTGTTCAGTCTCTCCTTAGGAAAAGACGGTCTGAACTGGCATACATTACCAAAATAGTTGAGAAGTGGTTTCTGCCCCCCCCCCCAGACTTGCAATGCTTCTACCCAGAAAGTCATCCGTTAGGTCATTTTCTCATCTTTTTAAAATTCAGTAATAATTTGATGAGTAAGAGGGGACGTTAGCCCATCAGCGTAGGAGTCTGAACAACGCTCTGTTTTTAAACCTCATGTCTATTTGTTATTAGAACAAGATTTTCGAAATTTATGATCTTTCATGGCATGCGATGCAGGTAGCTCTGTTTCCTCCACATTTTTGGAACATGAGCTTATAAACAGTTTTGTCACAGACAGAAGTGGGGGGAGCATTTCTCAGTGAGGTCATTTCTCAAATTTTAAAATATAATCATTCACTCTCATTCCTCGGCGCCCAGCTGTCTCTCATCCCACCAATCAGTCTACTTCATGGTTTCGGAGGAAGGAGAGCCAGATTTTGTAACATTACACGTCTTTATTCTGTCATCTAAGCATTTCGTGATGGCCCACATCTTTTGATATTCCAAGCTAAGCTTTTTGAACTCCAGAAATTCTTTTTTGCCTTTCAAAAATGTATATGATGGAAAATTAAAAAAAAAAAAGATTTTGAAAGTGATAACTTGCTATGAGTTATAAGAAATACACTTAGATTCTCCGCTAACTTTCTTATTTTTACTGGATTATTTTATATCTCCCTACCCCTGGGGCAAATACGTGCTTCCTAAAGTAATAAAAACTTCTAATTCAATAGGTGGTGGTTTGTGAGGCAACGGTAAAAATCCGTGAAGGAACAGCTTATGAAGTCGGTATTATATCCCCTGCCCCATTAACATTGTCATAACCCAGAGAACTAATGGAATCATCCTTCATGAAGGTCTCTTTGCTGTTCATCCCAAAGGACCAAGAATTCTACAAGTTAGGTAGAATGATCTCTAAGAAGTGTGGTGGCAAGTAAGTGCTTAACTTATACCCTACTTCTTTTTTTATATTATTTCTAGACATAACAGTGTTTATCAAACAAAATTTTATTATTTTTATTACAAATAATCCACTGGGAAAAATAAAGACTCTATCTATAGTATATATAAGTAAGCAATACTTAATTGATTTATAAAGTAAAATTGTGTGTCATAAACATTAATATAATATTTAAAAATATATACATGCCTATGAATATTCTAGTATTTCTCTTTGAGATTTTCTTGAGTTTGGGACATAATTTTCAGGTGAGATTTACTACAAAGAGGCAGGCTTTAAAGAAGAATTTCACATTTTTACATGTATAAGAATTATATTGTTACAAGTACGTAGATGAACGATGACCATTTTCTAAGTTCTCATGTTTGTTAATGTTGACATTTTAAGTTCAAATGAATGAAAGTCTTGGTTGTGAAGGTTTCCCAGGATCCAATACAGTAAGCCTCCTACTGGCATTCATCTCTGAATTATCTATTAATGGGGGGGGTATACTTAAGCCCTATTTATAAAATTACTTATACCTTATTAACTTATTTTCGGAATATTGTTAGCAAGGTAACTAATTTTTCATTTTACTACTTTTTCTTTTTCCTTATGGTTGACATACTCATTATTAATTGAATTATTAAGACACTGGCAGCAGGAGATGAATACTAGTAAACAATAATACATTAATTGAATTATATGGAATTTAATCACTGAAAACAAAACCCAAGAGATACAATTTATGAATTTTTTTAACTTTTGAAAAAGCTCTCTTTTATGATAATATTTCTAGCTGTCACCTAACAGATTACTGCATGGTAAACCATGATTTAATTTTTCTCAAAGACATAGGTATTTTGCCAAGACAAAAGAGCCTGGGAGATCTTTGGATTGACGTATACTTCTCTGATAAATTTTACCCCCTCCTTAGGAAACGGCCATTCATGATTTTTCTGTCTTCAAACTCCATTCATTCTACCTCTGTAATGTTCATATCCATTTCCTCTCTGTACTTTCACCACTACAAAGCTCATTCCTTTACCTTTCAGGGACAAATCAGTGTAGTGGCTTTTTAACTAGATACATTTCCTCTATTTTCTTATAGTCTAATCTTTTTCCTTTATCATGATCAACATAATCTTTCTACAATAGATGTCAGATGACTTCTCTACTTAAAAACAAAACAAAACAGACCTTTCTTCTCATCTTCCTCGTTAGCTGTTGACTCAAGTCCAAACTTAGTAAAGTTTGACTCTTTGGAGTATCTCCTTCATAGGCAAACTTTTCCATAAAGACTTCTGCAGTCTCCATATGTTACAGTAAGTTATTAATTTGATTGCTTATTTAATATTTTGATTCAATTTAGGATTTCCTTTTGTGAAATGCCATAGGAACCTGTATTGTAATCACTTCTGTTATTATATACCATGCCCACTAAATATAACCTATTCAATCTGCCAATCAACCTGCTCAATCTGCCAAATTACATATTGAAGGCACTAAAATATGCTTAAAATTGCGTGTGTGTGTGTGTGTGTGTGTACATGCACTCATGTATCCCAACTGATGAGGTGTGAAGTTTCATCTTTGTAACTTTCACTTTTGATACCATTTCCCAGAAATGTTCATGTTTTGTTTATATAACTGCCTAAAAATCTCTTCTTTTTTGGTTACTTATGATGAGGTTGTTCCCCATGGTAACGTTATAATTTGTACAAGTAGGAACTGCCTACCAAAATGATATGATTTAATTTCTATATCTAGTTTTTAAGGCCCTACTCACTATTTTTTTATGAATGTCTTTATTTTTCTAGATCAAGCACTGAGTTTCTAACATATACCAGTCATTTTATTAGATTATATATACATATACACATGCATTTATTTATAACTTTATTTATCCCAACAATCTCATAACAGGTATCATTCTCATTTGTAGATAGTAAAATTGAAGGGGCTGGTTTTTTGTTTTGATTTGTTTTGTTTTACAGGGAGAGAGAGAGAGAGAGTGAATGGGAAAGGGAAGAGGGAGAAGGAAAGGGAATCTTAAGCAGGGTTCATACTGAGCTCATTCTCATAATCCTGAGATCATGACCTGAACTGAAATCAAGGGTTTGATGCTTAACTGAGTGAGCCACTCAGGTACCCCAGAACTGAAGTTTAGAAATAATTGCCCCTCATCACAGAAATGGAATTTGCACCTCCCTTTTTCTGGCTTCAAAGTTTTTATGTTTCTACACGATGCATAAATTCTCTTTTTGTGATTTTCTGCTACTTCTACTCTCCTCCTTCCCTTTTATTTTCAGTTTTCTACATTTTCCCATTCTATTGACACTACTTTGAATTTCATTGCTAGCGGCTAAGTCGTTTATCAAGACCCATCTTTTACAGAAACTTTCGCTGATTCTCTCAGTGCACATAATGGTGGAAATGATGGCTACTGTGCCTTCACACTATTCGTTGAGTGCTTACTATGTGTTCAGAATTTTATACCCATTATATATTGACCATTATCTGTTATATTTTAACCATTTCTTAGAATTTGGGGGATAATGCAAATATTTCAGTTTGCAGATAAGAAAACTGAGGCTGAAAGTGACTTTTTTAAAAGTGTTTGCTTCACCAACAGACACTATTTCTTATCTGACTATAAAACCTATATCTAACTACTGTTCATTTTTTATCCCTCCTTTAAATTTGAATGCTAATTATTTTGTGTAATTTTACACAAATTGGTTGTGTAATTTGAGTTCCCAAAATGAATTACAAATTCTTTTGGAGTCTAGCTGCCCTAAGCAAATAACAAAAGGGATATTGCACAGTTTAAAAAAAAAAAAAAAAAACTAGTTAAATTTTTACTTTTGGTTACACAACCATTTACATTATGGACACACAACCATTTAAATACAGATGGTTAAAAGATGTAATTGTTGGGGCACCTGGGTGGCTCAGTCAATTAAATGTTTGCCTTCAGCTTAGGCCATGGTTCCCAGGGTCCTGGGATCGAGTCCTACATCTGACTCCTTGCTCACTGGGAAACCTGCTTCCCCCTCTGCCTGCTGCTCTCCCTGCTTGTACTCACTCTCTCTCTCTTTCTCTGACAAATAAATAAATAAAATCTTAAAAAAAAAAAAAAAGAATCTAGTTCCCCTGGTTCCCAGTCTAAAAATGATTTATTAGCGCCAAGTATATTACCAACACTTACATCATTTAAATATTATCAAGAACCTATTTCAGTTTCTTATAAATAAGGTAGGTTATGATTTGGCAACAATTATACCCTAAAATGTCAGTGTCTTAATAAACACAGGTTTACTTCTTGCTCATGTTATGTTTAATTGTGGATCAAGCAGCTCTCCTAAAGGGTTCTCCTACAAGGGGTTGTTCATGAAGCCAAGCCTCTCCCATCTGTAGCTACACTACCTGGAACACAGGGCCATAAAAGTCAGAGCAACAGAGAAAGAGAGAGGTGGCAGAGGCCACGGGGTGTTTTAGATGGCCAGATTTGGTAAGAGCTTATGTTACTTTCTCCCACATACCTTTGGTTATGAAGTGTGGCCCCAAGAAATTTTTATCTGATGAGGACTCTCTATGACACATTATATTAGTTTCTTACTACTTCTGTAATACATTATCATAAACTTAGTGGTTTAAATAATATGAATTTATTATTATATAATTCCAGATATCAAATCTCTGAAATGGGTTTCAATGGACTAGAATAAAGGGGTCAGTAGGATGGCATTCCTTCTAGATACCTTAGAGAAGAACCCGTATCCTTCCTTTCCCAGCTGATGGAGGCTACCCACAGTCATTGGATTGTGGGCTCTCTCCTCCATCCACATCGAGTCAAGGCCTCATGGTACCATCTCTCTCAACTGCCTCCCTCTTCTAGTTTTAAGGATTCTGTGGTTACAATGAGCTCACCCAGATAATCTAGGTTAACTTCCTTATTTTAAGATCAGTTAATTAAATCAACTAATTCCATCTGCAATCCTAATTTCCTATTCCATGTAACCTAACAGATTCACAAATCCTATGGATTAGGAGGTAGCCATCTTTGGAGGGCCTCCCCCCACCACACACATTATCATTTTATCTTAAATTTATATAGTATATATTCCAATTAAAGGGTAGAGACAGCCATGTTGGATAAAAATAAGCAAGACTAAAGATATCCTATCTGAAAGGAGTCTACTTTAAGTATAAAACATGGAAAGGTTCAAAGTAAAATAATACAAAACAATAAAACTTGCATGGACTAAACTATGGACTAAAAAGAGCTAGAAGACTGTATTAGTATCAGGTAAAGCATACTTCAAAATAGACTATTACTAGGGATAAGAAGAAATTTCATAATGATAAAAGGTATATTAAGAGAAGACATAAGAATATCAAATATGTATGCAATAACAGAGCTTCAAAGCAGAGCTGACCTTTGAGCAATGTCAGGGTTAGCGGTGCTGACCTCCCCCCAACAAAAATCTATGTATAACTTCTGACTCCCAAAATGTAATTAACAGTAGCCTACTGTTGACTTAAACCTTTGCCAATAACATAAACAATCAATTAACAAATATTTTATATATGTATTTTAAATTGTATTCTACACTAAAGAAAGATGGAAAAAAGAAATTTTTTTAAGAAAATCATAAGGAGGATAAAGTAGTTTTCCAGTAGCATACTATATTTATTGAAGAAAAGAACACATATAAGGGGACCCAGACAGTTTACACCCATGTTGTTCAAGGGTCAAATATATATTAAAAATCTGATGAAACTAAAAAGAGAAATTGGTAAACCTAGAGCTGTATTTGCAGAACTGAACGCTCCTTTTTCAGTAACTGATAGCATAGAAAAAGTAAACAAAAATCTGAGTGTAGAAGCCTTAAACAAGACTATCAACTAATGTGCTCAAATTGAGATTTACAGAAAATCCTATCGAAAAAACCAGAATATCCATCCTTCCCAAATGCACATGGAACATTCAAAAAGAAAGAGCATCTTCTGTGCCACTAAATAAATTTCAAAAAATATTAAAAATTGAAATCATTGCATGGAGCACTGGGTGTGGTACAAAAATAATGAATACTGTTATGCTGAAAATAAAAAAAAAATTGAAATCGTACAAAGTATGCCCTATTAATACAATAGAATTTAACTATAAATAAAACCCAGAAAGATATCTGGAACATCTTCATATGTTTGACAAGGTTACAACATACATCACCAGAGAAACTATTTATCATAAATAAATGAAAATACATGTTTACACAAAGATGTGTACTGAGGTGTTGTTCATAGTATTCATAGCAGCTTTATTATAGCAACAAATGAAGGAAAAAAAAACAATCTTTATCAACTGGTAAATTATACAGATGTACAATGGAAACATGACTTAGCAATAAGGAGAAAGCTTCATACATGCAGTGACATGGAGAAAGAGATTGAGAGAGAATGTGGATATGTTTGTGGGCTTCTGGCAGAAGCAGAGCCTGGAAACTACCTGCCTTGGACACTGTTTTATTGCACATATTACCATTAACTAGATGTTATGCAGTTTTCCCTATTCTCTGATACAGAATATTCTTTCCAAACGCTTGGTTGCCTTTTCTGCTTCTCCCAAAGGACCAAGAAGAAGTTACCTTTTAAAAATTTCTCTCAACCAGCCCTTAACAGTTTAATCTCTTTTTTAAAAAAACTGTTTGCATACGGTGGGGTGGGGGGTTTGTTTGGTTTTCACCCTGCTAAGTCTACAGACATCAGCTTAATGGACTGGGAGGTCCAGCAACTTCTAGCTCAACTCACCCGTGGCAAATTGAAAGCCATTCTTGTCCCCATCAAATGATTGCTTACATTCATGAGAGCCCTCATGATGTTTGCTCAGAAAGGAAAATGATTGTTTCTTTTAGATGGAGGCTTGATTGTATGTGAAAACTGCAGGCATTCTGCAGACTATCTTTAGATTCCGTAGAGCTACCGGAGATACAAAGCATATGGAGACGGATGGAATACTTAAAATTCCCCGCTGCCTTTCCTTCACCTTTGTTTGGGTTGCCATGTGTTCACTCGGGGCTATTTTTAAGCTGCCTTAAACTTTTAATTCTTTGCAAAAGTTATAATTTCTTGTTATTTCCGTGTGGTCACAGTACCACTGAGAATCAAATAGTGGATTTATTTCATGATTTCCTTTTCTTGAGAGCCTGTGAAGTCTTCTTCCCCTCTCATTAGTCTTTCACACATAGACTAGGAGAACTCAACGTGAAAACGCCACAGTTCCAATAATTAAGGAGCAAGGATTTCAGAGGCATTTATAATTTAACCTACCCACGCATGTACACGTAGACACACATCACCACCATTGGCACCCTCACAAGCAACAACCAAAAACTTGGGGTTTCAGCGCTGAAATGGATTTGCTTATTCAATATTTACAGTTTGTTTTTATGAAGATATTTTAAGCACACAGGTTTTTTTCCCCCCCTTTCCTGTTCTCAGTGTTTTATGAGTTTCTTTGGAATAAATAACACATTTAAAAACTCTTTCCAAACATTCACAAATTGCTGCCAACTTACGAAATAAACAAACTGGGGAAGCAGTATTATTTATTTTTCTGTTGAATTTTCTTTATATCTAATTTTGTAAGGATATCTGAAAACAAGTATTCAACAAAAAGATATCCTCTTACATAACCAAATATAACAATGGCTATATTCTCAGTCTGCTTAGATCCCTATCATGTTCTATGAGAGTTCCCTAAGAGCCACAAGTTGGGACACACACACACACACACATACAAACATACTGGATTTTTCTCTTCTGACTGATGCTTGACAACCATTACCTAGATATCCTTTAAGATATACCTATAGTCATATCCTTATCCTATTCCTTACATAATCCCTAACTGACAATTCCCTAATTAGAAATAAAACCTTAATATCAATATATCTGAGAATGGTAACATGTAAAGGCTATCAATGTTTTTAAGAGAGTAGAATTTGAGTGTAAAGACCCAAGATTTCTCAGAGTAGTAGAGAGGGTCTCAACTGTACTGAGAAATAGCACTAAGTAGAGTCTTAAGAAGTCTGAAAACAATTGTTACTTATTATCAAATTTGGTCAAGATACAGCCTTGCCAAGGCATGAATCAAAGTAAGAGAGGCTACTTACTCTCTCTTGAAAGGGTGCAAGTACTTAAATATAAATATAAATATAAATATAAATATAAAATATAAGGGGCGCCTGGGTGGCTCAGTGGATTAAGCCGCTGCCTTCAGCTCGGGTCATGATCCCAGGGTCCTGGGATCAAGCGCCGCATCGGGCTCTCTGCTCTGTGGGAAGCCTGCTTCCTCCTCTCTCTCTGCCTGCCTCTCGCCAACTTCTGATCTCTGTCTGTCAAATAAATAAATAAAATAAATCTTAAAAAAATATATATATAAAATATAAAATATTCTGGAGTAGAACCATCTTCATCTTCTCTTTGTTCTACTCTTTATCATCCTCCTGATCTTTTTCTCTCTTTTTACTTTTATTCTAGGAGAAGGATCATGCTATCTAGAGGTATAAAATCAGTAATAAAGTAACAGATCTCTCTATCCATTTCAAATTGCAAGTTGTGATGGTTATTTTTCGAAAAAAAAAAAAATGCCTGTGAGAAGATTTCAATGTTTTAGTAATAATTGTAGTTATCACTTACTTGAATATTGCCATTCTACATTCTTTATATTGATGAATCAAATTAAATACCTCAACAGCCCTGCCAGTCAGATATTAGTAGATCCATTTTACAGGTAAGGCAACTGAGGCCTAGTGAGACTATATAACTAACTGAGGCCACCTAGCTAGTGCAATATTCAAATTCAGTCAGGTGCCTTTGGGTCTAAAAGTCATGCTTTTCCACTTATGAATTTTAGTTACTTTTTCTCAATGAGGAGGAGACAAGTCTGGTTTTGTTTGGTTTTGTTTTATACTGAAAGTACACATTTTACCAGGAAATAAGGTGTTGGTACTTTCATTTTGTCATTCTGTTGGGATTAGCATGGGCAAGTGATACTCTCTAGAAAATTCTCTCCCCATTCATAGGATACCCTAAAATTTTAATATTCACGACCACATTTAGTGTTTTCTTTTATTATGCTTGAATGTCAATGGATTGTGTAACCCAGATAGAGGTAAATGAGGATACTGAAGCATTACAGATGAAAAACTCAGAGTTCTTCAAGAAATGAATGTTTTACTTAAGAGACCATTCTTCTCTGGTTGGAACAGGTGGTGTGTGAAACTTACTAAAATGATGAATAATGAGTCCTTTTTCCATCTGCCTATATTAAAATAAGTAACTTAACTGAGATTAATATGATCAATTTCATTTGGCCAGCTTTATATTTTAAAGTAGAAATAATTGTACTCTTGATAAAATGTGTTACTATTATGTTTCCCTCTAATTATCCTAGGTTAGAAGAAAGCCTGACATGAAAAAGGAGAGAAAAAGGAGGAAGGAGCAAGGATCATGAAAAAGAAAAAGAAGTGCCTGGGCACCTGGGTGGCTCAGTCAGCTAAGCCTATGCCTTTGGCTTGAGTCATGATCCTAGACTCCTGGGATCAAGTCCCACGCCGGGCTCCCTGCACAGCAGGAGTCTGCTTCTCTGCCCCTTCCCTGGCTGGTGCTTTCTCTATCTCTCATGCTCTCTCTGTGTCTCTCAAATAAATAAATAAAATCTTTTTAAAAAAAGAAGGGGGGGAGGGAAAGAAGCAGCCATGGTTATCTTCTTTAATAATATTGAGTATTTTCCCATTTTTCAGGTCTGAGGTTCATTGAGAAGGTGCTGACTCTGGCACCATATTTAACTTTGGCTTATTTGTAAGAATTGATACTACTTCTTTTTTTTTAAGATTTATTTGAGAGAGAGAGCACGCGCATGAGAGAATAAGCAAGCAGGGGCTGGGGCAGAATGAGAGAGAGGATCTCAAGCTGACTCCACACTGAGCACAGAGTCTGAGAACCCTGAGCCGAAATCAAGAGTCAGACGCTTAACTGGCTGAGCCGCCTAGGAGCCCTGATACTACTTCTTACAGAGGAAAGAAATCTGTGCTGGGAGTGAGCGAAAGCCAAATTGTGAGTCATCTGGAGTCAACTCCAGACACTTCCACGATGTGCACCTGATCATTCTTTTGTCCACCACACAGGGTGGAAAAAAAGGACAAGAAAGAAAGCCTCAATACAATTTTTCCTCAGTTTGATCACAATATCTAAAAACGAATGACAGACCAATGATTATTACTTTCTCTTGTAGGAATATCAATGACAAACTATGTTTTCAACAGTCAACGGAATAAAAACAGAATAAGAGCTCTACTTTCAGTTTTGGTCCAAACAAGTATAGAACTTATAATCTGTCACTCTTGTCCTTACAACAAGAAAGAGTTGACAGAACAAAATCATTGAATTTTCTTGGACTCATCAGAGACGATGTTGAAGGGAAAATCATCACTGCCATATTCAGAAAGACAGACAATTCAGAATCACAGGAGAGAACTGCTTCCCAGGAGCAGAAGCCCCTGGTATCATAATGTGGTAGAAGTAAGTTAAGTGGTAATCCTGAGGGACTTTTGAAGCCTGAAGGTGGACTACCCTCAGAGTAAGAAACTCTTGAGGTCTGGGCTTAAGGGATATTAGCTCCAGGAAGCATAAATTCCTGCCAGGCTCTGGCAGTGGGGGAAGGAAAATTGATGATTGTAAAATATGCCCAACTGTTTCACTTCCTTTTTTTTCCCTCTCACTCCTTTCCTCAGGCTCTGTTTTTGATGAAATCTTAGACTGTGGCCTCAGATAGCCCATACCCTTTAGGATGGGATTTTGGATTTGGATTCTCTACCTGTTTGAAGACAACAGTGACCGCAGAGCTCATGGTTAGTGGAAGAGGGTAATAACAATTGATATTCAGAGGTAATATAATTATTAATGTTTTGACATTCAGTTAATTGAAGTTGAGTACAAGTAAAAGATGAGGCATTGGACGATTAAGGGGCTGCTTGCATTTATCATTACGGGGACAGTGATAACTGATCTTTTGGTAGTATTGGAAACTTTGAGAAAAATAAAAATGACAAGCTTACAGCAGTTATTTCCCATGTGAACCAAAGTATCTTCATGGAAACTTTCAGAAAGTCTCCTGCAGATGGTCCTCCAGTGGAGTGTGCTGAAAATTAAGGCTAAGATCTGAATATAAACTGGCAAATCTGGAAAGCAGACCAAATGTGTCATCTTAATAAGTCTCACATGTTAAACCAGGGTGCTAGTTGGGAAAGAGTAGGCCCCTAAAAGCCGAGATGGTTCTATTTGGGTAAATGAGCCTGAGAAGGTCAACTTGCTGAATTTCCTATAATATTCTTGGTCTGGAGAGACAATCCTAATAGACCTTGACAGAAGAGAACAATCCTGCCCTTTCCTAAGAACTATGTACTAACTTGACCTAAAGCAGAGGTCTCAAAAGATAATGTCTGTTTTCTATAAAAATCTGTCCCTAATATGCTTCACTGGCTCCATGCCAATCAAGTCTCATCACAGTCCAAACAGAGGAGAACAGGTCCTGCCCTGGGAAGAAAAGGCCTAAATGTCAAAGAAATGAAAGTCCAGGTTAATGCAAGCCAACAGAAGCCAGGGAACCAACTATGGGAGTGGATCCTAACTAAAGGCTACAGACCAGAAACGTAAGGATAGATATGCCATGGAAAAAGAAGGGAGTATGTCTGCATCCTAGGAGAGTCACTGGGGTGTTATTATTTTTTTTTTTTTAAGATTTTATTTATTTATTTGACAGAGATCACAAGCAGGCAGAGAGGCAGGCAGAGAGAGAAAGGAGGAAGCAGGCTCCCTGCTGAGCAGAGAGCCCGATGTGGGGCTCGATCTCAGAACCCTGGGATCATGACCCGAGCCGAAGGCAGAGGCTTTAACCCACCAAGCCACCCAGGCGCCCCACCCTGGGGTGTATTTTGATGCTTCTAAGCCCACCGAGAATTGTGAATGAACATTTTCAGCAACTATGACCCCAAAAAGGCAAGTGAAGATCTCCAACCCGTGAAAAACGAATGCTGTGTCACTTCCTGAGATAGGCAACACTGATGTGTGCAAGTGCTGGGAGAGGGTAAGGGCGAGATCAGAAAGTTTGGGTGAAGAAGCATGATGGGAAATACCAATTCTGTACCATCCATGGTGGTTTGAATGTGGCTTTGTTTTTCAAATCTCTTGAAGTCTTTTTGGGAGACTGCGCTGACCTTGCAGGATGAGATTTACCCTGCCCTTCCCAGGGAAGAACTACATGTAGTGTTCTCACGTGAAATCTGAAGATCATTAAAGTCTGAGTAAATAAGAGGGGTTTCTGCCTTCTGAATCTGTTTGACCTCACCTGACCCTCAAGTCTTGACAGTTTACTCTGCATTCTGGCCTGAATGGCTTAGGAATGACTCACGCTGTTACCTCAATCATAAAGCCAAGGTCATTGCCGCAGCCATCAGTACCACCACAAGCACCACAAACCAAGTAACCCTCGTGCTCCAGACACACATATACACACACTCTTGGAGGAATCCATGGCACCAAGCACTGGCTGGGCTGGACCTTCTGGAAGCCCTCATTTTCTCATACTTCCCCCAAAGCCCATGTAACACAACCTAGAAATAGAGGAGAAAGAACTCGTGAGTCATGCTTTGGAAATAGGAAGCAGATTCCAAAGAGGAGTCAGGAGTCAATTCACAAGCCTTTCCTTCCTGCTTCAACCCCCAACAGATCAATCCAAACCCTGAGTTCAACAACTCAGGGAACAGAGCCATCAATGGTTCTGCTCTTGCCACTATGGCTGGTATCCTAATAAGCAACTTGTATTTGCTCTACTTCCATTATGGTCTCTCTTCCTTTTTTCACTCACTTCCGTTACCAGGGATTGCCCCCTCAGTTACCCCCATTAAATTGGAAGTGTTTCAGTATTTGCCTTGGGTTCTATTTTCTAGGAAACTTAGATTAACACAGTCTTCTTTCGGTCCTGGCCAAGCCAATAATAAATCAATGTCAGGTTTTTGGATTTTTTTGTTTGTTTGTTTTTTTCATGAAAATTGGTGATATAGCCAGAGCAATGCAAATTCACTCATAATACTTTTTTCCTTTTATTTCTTAAAAGTTAGGACTTCTTTATATTATGCTGTTTAGTACATTTTATAATTATAATATATAATATAAATATATTTTCATTCCAGGTTCTGGTCAGTGGTATGTCCTGATTTAGCTATCTCTGTAGATAGAGATGTACAGAACTATATCATTTCTATATATTTCTTGCTTATATACATATATAGGCATTTCTCTTAATTTTAAAGAAAGTTTTTATGATTTTTTTTTCTGTCACTAGAGTGTAAGTGAGAAATTAATCCATGGTAGTTTTCAAATGTTTGTTTATTAAGCTATAGTCAGGGGGATCATTAATAAAATTTTGAAAACTATAAAACTTCCAAAATGCAAGAAATGGTTTATTGTGAATACACAGGTGAGATGAAAGCATAATGAAAGACTTGTGAGATTTTATGACCAAAAAGGATTTTGGATATCATTTTAATCTAGTATTAAATTTATGTCACATAAATTTATCTTATTTTATATAAAAGGATAATGAGGTCCAGAAACAGGACTAGAAGTCAGGACAACAGCCCAACATTGCCAGTTTGTTTTCCTACTTATTGCCTGGCTCTGGCTTACACTCATACATTTCTGTTGCCATTTTTTAATTTAAAAAAGGGGGGGGGCACCTGGGTGGCTCAGTGGGTTAAGCCTCTGCCTTTGGCTCAGGTCATGATCTCAGGGTCCTGGGATCAAGAGCCCCACATCGGGCTCTCTGCTCAGCAGGGAGTCTGCTTCCCCTTCTCTGTCTGCCTGCCTCTCTGCCTACTTGAGATCTGTCTCTCTCTCTCTCTCAAATAAATAAATAAGATCTTTAACGTTAACTTATTTGGGGATGCCTGGGTGGCTCAGTCAGTTAAGCGTCTGCCTTCAGCTCAGTCATGATTCCAGGGTCGTGGGATCGAGCCCCGCATCAGGCTCCCTGATCAGGGGGAAGGCTGCTGCTCTCTCTCCCTCTGCCGCTCTGCCTGCTTGTGCTCTCTCACTCTCTCTGTCAAATAAATATAAAATCTTTTAAAAAAATAATAAAATAGGAAAGACCAAGAGGTTTATTTCACAGAAAGAAAGCTTCACAGAAGTCCGATACTAAAAAATTGTTCTGCTCCATTCTCTCTGGACAGCCGCCATTAGGGTAAAATAGAAAGATGAGCTTTTCTTTTGTGGCAGAGTTTATTAAGAATATTTAAATAAGAGAGAAATTCAAGGGGCAAGGTAATGGAGAATTCTTGGAAATACATGAAGTAAACAGTGCTTCTGTCTAATATCAAACACGGTCCTCCCATCTACGGTGCACTAAAGATTATTTGCTGAGTGACATAAAGTTTTCAGCCCTTAGGGATATCAACATGCTTCTCTCTGTTTATTAGACAGGAGCATTGCCCAATGTTAAAGCCAAGAATCTTTAGATCTTTCAAGTGTGTCGACTCTTTAAGCAGGCTTTTCACAACATGTTCTAGACTGTTTCTTCAAGTTCTCTCTCTCTCTCTTTCTCTCTTTTTCCCCCCAGAGTTTGTTTCTCAAAGTAGATCAGGGAATGAACAATAATGTCAAAGCACAGCGAGACGCTTTGGAATATTTCACATCAGATTCATTCTTTTCATGGGCGCAGTTAAGGTAATCCCCTTGAGTTCAGTGGTTCATGAATTTTGGATACTTTACATAACTCCTTAAAGCTGTTTATTCTAACTATGCCATCTCTGTCCAGGATAGGCAAGTTCATTTCACCTGGCCATGAAGCTGAAGAACCTTCTAACATTTTATCCTAATTTGAAATGCATGTCGCGTACACTGGGGCTTTTGACCAGCTTGGCAGCTTTCAAAATGCAGAAGGCATGGTGATACAGGCCCCAAGAAAGGCAGGCAAAGTCATAATTCTAACAGTTGGCTTTCTACCCTTTCCTTGGCATCTAGACTGTGTTCTTCCCATGAGCAGTGCTATCTAAATGGCAATTTGTTATGAAATCTATCCATTCTGCAAAATGAACGAACTGAGATGATTACTTGAATATGTTTAGAAAACACCTTTAAAATGATTGCTTTGTGCTAGTTGGGTTGACAAAGCCAAATAGTGTGGCCCAAGCCTTTCCTATTTCTTCACCTAAGGCTGTTCTCAATTTCTTCCCCAGGAAAGGAATTCTACCACTATGGCACCAACCCTGGAAATGACAGTTATTTCTCCACTTTGGGGCAATAACACTTCAGGACAAAAGACTTTGTCTCATCTTGGGCCATTTGCAGCTACACAAAGAAATTTATTTTTTTTTTCTTTTAAGATTTTATATATTTGACAGAGAGAGAGTACAAGCAGGAGAGAAGCAGAAGGAGAGCAGGCTCTCCGCAGAGCAGGACCCTGGAATCATGTCCTGAGCTGAAGGCAGACGCTCAACCGACTAAGCCACCCAGGCTCCCCAAGAAATTTCTTGTTGATGAAAAAGTAGAACTGTTTAAAAAAATGTCTAAATGCCAGTAATCTTTCCAATGCCAGGATACTGACTCTATTTTCACATCAAGAGTATTCGGGAGGTCCCATTGTTGCCTCGGTCTTGGCAAAATAAATTCCTTTCTTTCTCTTACATTATTGGCTGTGAGCATTGATATCATCTTCACCAACTGGACTGTTCATGGTTCAGTTTTTACAGGGCTGCCACTCCTGCGGCACAGTCAATAAACTGGTGTGGAAGATATCCAGACTCACAGGTAGCCAAAAATCAAACACAAAATAAGCTTTTCCCCCAATGTCAGTCACCTGGGGCAGAAAAATATTGAATTCACTATATCAACTAAGAAGTGAAAAATTATTTCCTAGCATTTGATCAAGAGCAGAAAATGGGAGGCAGGTCTAACACTTGTGTTGTTCTCTCTATAAGAGAGTATGTATTCAACAAATTTAAATCCCAAGAACATTGGTCAGTCTAGCACCTACTCACAGTATGTGACCGCGGACCACGAAGGAGCTTGATTGATTGAAATAGCACTCACAGTACTTATTCTAGAGAGAACTTGAGCTAGAGATATGAAATGATAAAATCATACCACGCTCTGAGAAGCTGATGAAAAATTTGCAGACACTGCATATTTTAACACCACTATCCTTTAAATTCTCCAGAGGGAAAGACTCCTCTGAACTTGACGTTTTTGAAACAATTCCTTTAACTGGGACTTGTTAAACCTCTGGGAAGAGCTTTAATGCCTAGAATAGGTCCTGAAATGTCTGGGCACTGGTAGGGAATTATGATACAAGATAGTACAAATCTGCTCATGGAGAACACAAATAATATTTACCTTAAAACTTGAATGGAAATAATTTGAAACAAGAGATTAAAGTCTTACTCATTTCTTGAGGAAATATTAGTATCATCTTCTTTCTTTTGGCTAAAGACCACATTCTTTTCCTATGCCTTACAAAATTGATGTTCATGAGGCTTCACGATCTAGTTAGAAGTAAAAACAGCTAATAATATGGTAATAGGTTACCTTCATCTTGAGTATCTTCCTTATTCCAGAAAAATGGACAGAAGAAACAAAATCATTAAACATTGTATATTATTTTGAAGTTTCAGAAAGAGATACAGAGGCATCTAAATTTAATTGCAGGGGACAAGATGGCGGGGTACTAGGAAGAGGCGTCTTTTCAGCTGGTACCCCAAAGTGAGCTGATTACCTACCAAAGAACTCTGATCACCCATGAAATCAGCCTGAGATCAGAATTATACACGTCTGGATCTCTACAGGGGCAGAAGACGCCAGTGAGCAGGTAAAGCGGAATGGGAACAGCGGACTGATATCGGAAGATAAACAAAAGGGGGAGGGAGCCACCAGAGGCGACCGGTGCAAAAGTAATACCCCGATACGAGCGAGAGTGCCCTGCGTCTGGGGACCAGCATTAACTCGGAGACTGGTTGAAAGCACTCCAAAAGAGCAAAGGATCGCGGGGGCAAATTGTGGGGAATCGGGGCGGCTAGGGACAAGGGCTTAAGTCCCCGGTCCCAGACGGCCTCCCCGGCGCGGAGGCAGAGAGAGTGCGGCGGAGAAACCGACTCCTGGTCCCTAAGCCGCCAGCGTGCCCCAGAGCGCGGGGTTCCGGCTCCTGTGAGGGGATGGGAGCCGGTCTGCAGAACGCGCGCTAGCCCTACCACAAAGCTTGAGATGCGCGTGCACGTCGCTCCAGCTCTCCTGGGTTTCTAAGGCCCTGGGGCGCTTCTTGACCCGGGCCATTGTTTCAAAGTCTAAGCCGCGCGTGCGCGAAACTCTTCCCCGGACAGAGGCACGCAAAAGCCCAGCCTGCGGCTTACGGACCAGCGCCCCGTTCTCAGTGCCCCAGACGCGCGCCCGACCCACAGCCGCCTCTGAAAAGAGGTGCGCACAAGCCGGGCACTCCCAGCCCCGGCCAGCGGCAAAATCTCAGTGTGCGATCGCTGCTTGGAACCTCTCTGGCGGTCAGGAGCTCCCAGACAGCTGCCACTGCCTTGGCTTTGGGGACGAGCAAAAGATCCTGCGCCCCCAGGGTCTTTAACTTGGAACCTGCACTGCCAGCGTCCAAGGGGGAATTTATTCAGCTTCTGCACCCAGACTGAGGCTTCTGAGACGGAGATCAGGAAGTGTTCCAGGGTGCACCTTGACTGCACCAGAGTTGATACATCCAGCTACATCTGTTCAGTCTTCTCCCACCAAAATGACTAGGAGGAGGAATGCCCAACAGAAGAAAAATACAGAGGATGGACCTTCCGCAACAGAGCTAACGGCTATCAACATAGACAATATGTCGGAAAGAGAATTCAGGCTAACAATTATCCAGGCAATAGCTAGGTTGGAGAAAGCCATGGATGACCAAACAGAATTGATTAGGGCCGAACTGAAAGCGACCAGACAGGATGTTCACAATGTTAGGGCGGAGCTTAAAGCTACCAGGGAGGAGGTCCACAATGCTCTCAATGAGTTCCAATCCAATCTAAACTCTCTCAAAGCTAGGGTAACTGAGACAGAAGATAGAATTAGTGATCTGGAAGACAAACAGATAGAGAGAAAGGATCAGGAGGAAGCCTGGAACAAACAACTTAGATCCCACGAAAGCAGAATTAGGGAAATAAATGATGCCATGAAGCGTTCCAACGTCAGAATTATTGGAATTCCTGAAGGGGAGGAGAAAGAAAGAAGTCTAGAAGATGTCGTGGAACAAGTCCTTCATGAAAACTTTCCGAATCTCGCGAATGAAACCAGCGTTCATGTACTAGAGGCTGAACGGTCTCCACCCAAGATTATACACTCCAAAAA
Source organism: Neogale vison (assembly GCF_020171115.1). Taxonomy (NCBI): domain Eukaryota; kingdom Metazoa; phylum Chordata; class Mammalia; order Carnivora; family Mustelidae; genus Neogale; species Neogale vison. The sequence goes on along the minus strand of NC_058094.1, from coordinate 157,122,331 downwards.
AACATCACGACACCTGATAGTCAAATTGAGAAATTATAATTGTAGGTATAATCTCTTGAAAGCTGCCAGGGCAAAGAGGCTCCTTACTTACAGAGGGAAGCCCATCAGAATAACGTCAGACCTGTCCACAGAGACCTGGCAAGCCAGAAGAGGCTGGCAAGATATATTCAGGGCACTAAATGAGAAGAACATGCAGCCAAGAATACTTTATCCAGCAAGACTGACATTCAAAATGGATGGAGAGATAAAGAGTTTCCAAGACCGGCAAGACTTAAAAGACTATGCAACCACCAAGCCGATACTGCAGGAAATATTAAGGGGGGTTCTATAAAAGAGGAAAAATCCCAAGAATAGCATTGAACAGAAATATAGAGACAGTCTACAGAAAGAAAGACTTCAAAGGTAACTCGATGTCAATAAAAACGTATCTATCAATAATCACTCTCAATGTGAATGGCCTAAATGCACCCATAAAACGGCACAGGGTTGCAGATTGGATAAAACGACAGGACCCATCCATATGCTGTCTACAAGAGACCCATTTTGAACCTAAAGATACACGCAGACTGAAAGTGAAGGGGTGGAGAAGCATCTTTCATGCCAATGGGACTCAAAAGAAGGCTGGGGTAGCGATTCTCATATCAGATAAATTAGACTTCAAACTAAAGACTGTACTCAGAGATACAGAAGGACACTACATAATCCTTAAAGGGACTATCCACCAAGATGATCTAACAATTGTAAATATCTATGCTCCCAATATGGGAGCAGCCAATTACTTAAGAAAACTGTTAATCAAGATAAAGAGTCATATTGATATGAATACACTAATCGTAGGTGATCTTAACACGCCTCTTTCAGAATTAGACAGATCATCGAAGCAGAAAATCAATAAAGAAACAAGAGCATTGAACGACACATTGGACCAGATGGACCTCATAGATATATACAGAACATTCCACCCTAAAACAGCAGAATACTCATTCTTCTCAAATGCACACGGAACCTTCTCCAGAATAGACCACATACTGGGTCACAAATCAGGACTCAGCCGATACCAAAAGACTGAGATTATTCCCTGCATATTCTCAGATCACAATGCTTTGAAACTGGAGCTCAATCACAAGGAAAAGTTCCGAAGGAACTCAAACACCTGGAAGCTAAAGACCACCTTGCTTAAGAATGCTTGGATCAACCAGGAGATCAAAGAAGAACTGAAACAATTCATGGAAACCAATGAGAATGAAGACACTTCGGTCCAAAACCTATGGGATACAGCAAAGGCAGTCCTAAGGGGAAAATATATAGCCATCCAAGCCTTGCTCAAAAAAATTGAAAAATCCAGAACACACCAGCTGTCTCTACACCTTAAAGAACTGGAGGATCAACAACAAATCAAACCAACTCCACACATAAGAAGGGAAATCATCAAGATTAGAGCTGAGATCAATGAGGGAGAAACCAGAGATACAGTAGAACGTATCAATGAAACTAGAAGCTGGTTTTTTGAAAGAATCAATAAGATCGATAAGCCACTGGCTACACTAATCCAAAAGAAAAGAGAGAAATCCCAAATTCATAAAATTATGAATGAAAGGGGAGAGATCACAACTAACACCAAGGAAGTAGAAACAATCATCAGAAGTTACTACGAACAGTTATATGCCAATAAGCTTAGCAACCTAGATGAAATGGATGCATTCCTGGAAAAATATAAACTACCAAAATTGAACCAGGAAGAAATCGACAACCTGAATAGACCGATATCTAATAACGAGATTGAAGCAGTGATCAAAAATCTCCCAAAAAACAAGAGCCCAGGACCTGACGGATTCCCTGGGGAATTCTACCAAACCTTCCAAGAAGAAATAACACCTATTCTCCTGAAGCTGTTTCAAAAAATTGAAGCAGAAGGAAAACTTCCAGACTCTTTCTATGAAGCCAGCATTACCCTGATCCCCAAACCAGGCAAGGACCATACCAAAAAGGAGAATTTCAGACCAATATCACTGATGAATATGGATGCTAAGATTCTCAACAAGATCCTAGCCAACAGGATCCAACAACACATTAAAAAGATTATCCACCATGATCAGGTGGGATTCATCCCTGGGCTACAAGGATGGTTCAACATTCGTAAATCAATCAATGTGATACAACAAATTAATATGAGAAGAGAGAAGAACCACATGGTCCTCTCAATTGATGCAGAAAAAGCATTTGACAAAATCCAACATCCGTTCCTGACTAAAACGCTTCAAAGTATAGGGATAGAGGGAACATTCCTGAACCTCATCAAATCTATCTATGAAAGACCCACAGCAAATATCATCCTCAATGGGAAAAAGCTTGCAGCCTTCCCACTGAGATCAGGAACAAGACAAGGATGCCCACTTTCACCACTCTTGTACAACATAGTATTAGAAGTCCTAGCAACAGCAATCAGACAACAGAGAGAAATAAAAGGTATCCAAATTGGTAATGAAGAAGTCAAACTCTCTCTCTTCGCAGATGACATGATTCTTTATATGGAAAACCCAAAAGACTCCACCCCCAAACTACTAGAACTCATACAGCAATTCAGCAGCGTGGCAGGATACAAAGTCAATGTGCAGAAATCAGTGGCTTTCTTATACACTAACAATGAAAATACAGAAAGGGAAATTAGAGAATCGATTCCATTTACTATAGCACCAAGAACCATAAGATACCTGGGAATAAACCTAACTAAAGAGGTAAAGGATCTATACTTGAGGAACTATAGAACACTCATGAAAGAAATTGAAGAAGACACAAAAAGATGGAAGACCATTCCATGCTCTTGGATCGGAAGAATAAACATCGTTAAAATGTCTATACTGCCTAGAGCAATCTATACTTTTAATGCCATTCCGATCAAAATTCCACCGGCATTCTTCAAAGAGCTGGAGCAAATAATCCTAAAATTTGTATGGAATCAGAAGAGACCCCGAATCGCTAAGGAAACGTTGAAAAACAAAAATAAAGCTGGCGGCATCACGTTACCTGATTTCAAGCTTTATTACAAAGCTGTGATCACCAAGACAGCATGGTACTGGCATAAAAACAGACACATAGACCAGTGGAACAGAGTAGAGAGCCCTGATATGGACCCTCAACTCTATGGTCAATTAATCTTCGACAAAACAGGAAAAAATATACAGTGGAAAAAAGACAGTCTCTTCAATAAATGGTGCTGGGAAAGCTGGACAGCTATATGTAGAAGAATGAAACTCGACCATTCTCTTACACCGTACACAAAGATCAACTCAAAATGGATAAAAGACCTCAACGTGAGACAGGAATCTATCAGAATCTTAGAGGAGAACATAGGCAGTAATCTCTTCGATATCAGCCACAGCAACTTCTTTCAAGATACGTCTCCAAGGGCAAAGGAAACAAAAGCGAAAATAGACTTCTGGGACTTCATCAAAATCAAAAGCTTCTGCACAGCAAAGGAAACAGTCAAAAAAACAAAGAGGCAACCCACGGAATGGGAGAAGATATTTGCAAATGACAGTACAGACAAAAGGTTGATATCCAGGATCTATAATGAACTCCTCAAACTCAACCCACACGAAACAGACAAACACATCAAAAAATGGGCAGAAGATATGAACAGACACTTCTCCAATCAAGAAATACAAATGGCTATCAGACACATGAAAAAATGCTCATCATCATTAGCCCTCAGGGAGATTCAAATTAAAACCACATTGAGATATCACCTTACACCAGTTAGAATGGCCAAAATTAACAAAACAGGAAACAACATGTGTTGGAGAGGATGTGGAGAAAGGGGAACCCTCTTACACTGTTGGTGGGAATGCAAGTTGGTGCAGCCTCTTTGGAGAACAGTGTGGAGATTCCTCAAGAAATTAAAAATAGAGCTTCCCTACGACCCTGCAATTGCACTCCTGGGTATTTACCCCAAAGATACAGATGTCGTGAAAAGAAGGGCCATCTGTACCCCAATGTTTATAACAGCAATGGCCACAGTCGCCAAACTATGGAAAGAACCAAGATGCCCTTCAACGGATGAATGGATAAGGAAGATGTGGTCCATATACACTATGGAGTATTATGCCTCCATCAGAAAGGACGAATATCCAACTTTTGTAGCAACATGGACGGGACTGGAAGAGATTATGCTGAGTGAAATCAGTCAAGCAGAGAGAGTCAATTATCATATGGTTTCACTCATTTGTGGAGCATAACCAATAGCATGGAGGACAAGGGGCGTTAGAGAGTAGTAGGGAATTTGGGTAAATTGGAAGGGGAGGTGAACCATGAGAGACTATGGACTCTGAAAAACAGTCTGAGGGGTTTGAAGTGGCGGGGGGGTGGGAGGTTGGGGTACCAGGTGGTGGGTATTATAGAGGGCACAGCTTGCATGGAGCACTGGGTGTGGTGAAAAAATAATGAATACTGTTTTTCTGAAAATAAATAAATTGGGAAAAAAAAAAAAAGAGCACCAAAAAAAAAAATAAATAAATAAATTTAATTGCATGGTGGGATTATGAACAGAGAAGTTCACATTGACTTTTAAAAAATCTCATTAACAAAATAGTAATACTAACAATGTTACTTTAAATACCTATGACAGGGGCGCCTGGGTGGCTCAGTGGATTAAGCCGCTGCCTTCGGCTCAGGTCATGATCCCAGTGTCCTGGGATTGAGCCCTGCATTGGGCTCTCTGCTCAGCAGGGAGCCTGCTTCCCCTTCTATCTCTGCCTGACTCTCTGCCTACTTGTGATCTCTCTCTCTGTCAAATAAATAAATAAAATCTTAAAAAAAATAAACAAACAAACAAATAAATAAATACCTATTACATACCAAGAGATGTATTCATTGTTTCATATGTTCTATGAGATAGGAATTATTATTTCCATTTAATAGCTGAAGAGTCTTTCCCTGAGGCTACACTAACAGTTAAGAGAAAGATGCAGAATTTGAAACTCTACATGTAATGATGTCAATATACTATAAATCCTGTCCTGCAACGTAAGCTGACTATTTATACTTTATTAACTTAGTGCAATACAAATTTACTACGCCGACTGAATACTTATATATGCATGCCCAAAGCCCACCACCAATAACTCCCTCATGCTGTGCTGTGCTAAGGAACTGCTTGTACTATTAGCCTTTTCGGTCCACTAATGAAATCCATGTCTTTCCCCCAAGTTTTTGTTGTGTTGGTAGTATTCTCCATGTGATGGGAAAAGCCTACTGATCACAGTATTTTACACTTGATCTTAGCCAAAAGGCCGAGAAGTGATGATCACAGTATTTTATCCAACATCCCTTTTATTTATAGTCCCTGACATTTTTTCCTATAGTGCTGAAATGTTTTACATATTTGTCATCGTTTGAGTGTGCAATTAAATTTTAACACTTCTGAAGGTGACCTCTTCTCTACGAATATCTTTGTGGATCCCTTCTATTCCTAATACTTGTATCTTTATATAGGCTTCTAGTTGACTCCAACTCTGGATGACTGAACATGTATCCAAATATGTAAATCCTAATTTGTTCTGGAGTGCTATGTGTTAGATTCTGAGCTTTTCCTTACCAGTATTTTCCAAAAATTTACAACGTCTACTAAATTTACCTATGAATTGTATTAAAAGCCATTATCTCAAGTTCATTCCCACACTACATTCAGATGAAGGACATGTGTTGATTTGTTCCTATCAGCTTTTGTATCTCCAGGTGCTTTGGAGAGACAGGAAGCACTGAGATGATGCCAAGTTCAACACACATTCAAAACCTATGGATTTTATCAACAGGCATGAAGCTCTCAAGATATAATAGGGAAACTCACAAAAAGGTTTCTTATTAGGCAACTTTGTTTTTATTGTTACAGTTAAGATTAAATATTATTCTAAGCATCCTTTTCTCCAGCAGCTCTTAGGCTGTGCTATGAAACAAACAAAAACTTAAAAATTTTTAAAAAATAAAATCAACTTATATAATTGGGTAATTTATGAAAATGCACTAATTTGTTCCTTAGAGGTAATGCCTAATTTAATATTTATAACCATTTTGTATAGTATGTTTTATTTTCTCTACTTTTACAGATAAGGGAATTAGGGCTAAGCATTAAAGTATCTTTTTCATGGTCACGTGGGTAGTAGAGGGCAAAACAAAAGCTGAAACCATGTCTGAGAGATCTGAAATTTCATTGTCTTTCATGAAACCATATTATTTTAAATAGAGGAGTGAATCTTTGTAAATGTCCAGTGAATTCAGATTTTTATTCACTCTTGTGATTGTACATTGCTTATCAGAGTAGATCTCAAATTTCGCTAAGCATTACCTAAATGCAGAAGATACTAACATGAAACCTGTACCAAAAGGAAGTTGGGAGACTTAACTCTAATTGTCTACAAACTTAAACTATCTTTAGCGCCTCCTGTAATAACTTCAAAAGTTATGCAAAATGTGCATCCTATGATATATCTCTTTATTTTAATGTTAATGTGTTTTAAAGTTCTACTAACTCATAAAGACACAAAAACCTAACTTTCTAACTTGTTACGTTGACTAACAGGTATTATGTTGTTAGATTTATCCTAAAGATTTTATAAAATGGGCTAAGCAAAGGCTCAAATAGCATCCCATATACTTGAGTCCTTAGTATGGTCTATAAACTCAGACGTGCCAGCCCCGGGCTATTCTTCAGACCTCATTTCCTCTAAATTTCTCTTGACTCAGTTCAGCCACATTATGATTTTGCTCTTCTTCAAGTACTTTAGGCAACCTTCCAATGCCCCACTTCTGCGTGTATAGTTTCTCCACTTGATATTCACACAGTTCACTTCTTCTCTTCCTAGATTTTACTTAGGTTTAAATGCTATCTTCTCTGGGATTTCTGCTATCATCATGCCTTATATAATAGTATCCTTTCTTTCTCTATCCATGCTGTTTTTTTTTTTTAAAAAGAGCTACATACTACTGTCTATGTTGATCAGTTCATTAGTTTGTCTCTGTCCCCTCCTAGGAAACCAGCCCCATGAAGTCAGGAATGTTTTTTCATTATTTATATAAATCATGGTTGTTAATTGCAAGAGAACCTAATCCATAGTTATTGTAAGAAATAATAAATTTAGGGGGTCCTGAGTGGCTCAGTCAGTTAAGTGACAGACTTCGGCTCATGTCATGATCTCAGGGTCTTGGAAGATGTCCCGTGTTGGGCTCTACACTCTGTGAGGAATCTGCTTCTCCCATTCCCTCTGCCTTTCCCCGCCCTCACCTGCTTGAGCTAGCTCGCTCTCTCTCTCTCAAATAAATAAAATCTTCAAAAAAAAAAAGAAAGAAAAGAAAAAAGAAATAATACATTTATTAAAAGCTTATAGGTTGCTTATAAACTCTCCAGAAAACAAGATTATCAGACTCAGAGGCTAAGCCACCAGGAACAATACTGCCACTATGTCACCCCGGGAATGTTCCAACACAGCCCCCTCCCCCCACTACTGCCTGAGTCAGTTTATAAACTGCCAGTTTCTAAGCCCATCACATTCTATTCCTGGAAGCCCAACTCCTCAGCTGTGCGCTCTGACTTAACAGGTAAGACATTCCCATAGGTTTCCCTTTGACTCTTGCTTCCTCTAGTCGTTCTTTCAATACCGAAGTTCTGAGCGAGCACAGCTGATTAGCACACTCCAGGTCATGTAGCTGAGCCCCAGATCAAGGGGGTCAAGAAAAGTGTCTCAGGTTTCTAAGTGTTTCTTAACATAGAGAATCCTTTCCATAGAAGAAAGCTGCTCAAAACAGTGGTATGGGCCAGAACAAGAGGCACATGCTACTGTTGCCAGCGCCTTCCCAGCACCTAGACGTGTGGGACACACTTGAAATTTTTCATCATGGTTGTGAAGTGAATGAAGGAACACATCATTTTGACGTTCCAGGTAATGTATTTTTCTCACAGTGGCATCTAAGTATTTTGAAAGCTGAATTTACACGGGTTTGTATCCGTATATTCTGGAGATCCAGAGTACTGCCAAGTAAATAGAAAAGTGAAGTTTTCAGGCTTCTTTTTGGAACACTTGTAGGCGCCACCTTGCTGAGTTCGAATGAACCGCACCTTCAGAACTGCTCAGGGGAGCCTGGGCTGGCCTGTGGGGCTCCCTTATCCCCTTAGGGAAGCCCCGTCCAAAGATCTTCCACAGCATAGAAGAATAGCTAATGATTCCTGCAACTTATTGTACATTAATCGTCAGATAGGTCAACAATTTCTTTTCCAAATTTGTGGCGCAGACACGCTTGGATATTCAGAATTTATAGATATCAGAATATTTTTGAGTACATACACCAATGTATTCGGTAACATTCTCAGCTGCGTGTAGGGCAGCAGCCTATAATCAAGCTGCTGTTATTTCTGCAGTGAAATAACATATCCTATGTAGTAAGATATGGACTCTAAATAGCCTTACATCTGTTCACATCAGGTTTTGTTCCCAAATAAGGGATACGACTGTTTTGATTTTCAGAAAACTTGGGATTTTGGAATTGAGCAAAGTATGCAGACCTACCTGTAAGTGTACCAGGTGTGTCAGTGAATGAAGACACTCACATGCTCACTGTTGCTATGATCAACATTCTTCAACTAGTCGACTTATTTTTAGTGCTCTGATTGGACATGGAAATTGAACACATTCTTTTTTTTTTTTCTTTTGACTGAGAATATTCAGCTTAGAAAAAAACCATTAAATTTCTATTTCCAACATGCATTTTCCTCCCCTTGAATATTAAATTTAAGTCTTACTAAAGCTTCTAACTGCTTTCAGCAGTTTTCAGATTGGCTAATTCTGCTTTACTTCACTAGCTCATTTGAGTGCCTACTTAACACCATTATTAGCATTGATTTTTTTTTTCAGATCTACTTAGATTCTTCCCTTACCTTACTCGATTTATTAACTTAAGATTATTTTGAATTTATTGTTTTTCAATACTTACTAAAGTTCCCAAATGACATCAAGAGATTATTTAAAAAAGTAACATTTCCAAAACAAAATAAGGTTTAAAGTGCAAGAATGAGCAATAAACCATTTTTGCACCTGTTCATTGCCCATCTAGTCAGAAACAACTCAAATAACACTGTTTAATGTTCTGAAAATCTCTTTAGTAGGATATTATTTGGCAAGAATTACGTACCACACCATAATTATTAATTCTGATTTTCTTCCCTCTACTTTTTTTCCCCTCTACATTATTAACTGATAATGATTAGAAATATCTCTTGATCCTTGGTACCCAAGGTATATATCTTTTATTTCTAGCAATTCTTATCATTATGTATTAAACAATGTTCCCTGCTATTACTGTTCTTTACAAGGTATAATGCTGTTTGAATATGAAAAACCAATTTAATTGTAACAATAGCCTTGGCATCTAATATTTATAAAGTATAAGTAGTGTAACAGATATTAAAGTCTTTCCCATCATAGGTAATTTCTAACTTTCACATTGAACAAAGCTCCTTTGGAAGAGCTTCCAAGGGAATGTTGCCTACATGATATTTTTAGTTTTATTTATATTTTACTGAATTTGTTTATTTACAGTAGTTTTATAGAGTCCAGAAATTTTATAATTTACAATATACAATATACAATATAATTTATAATTGCAAATTATATTTCTAGAGGACAGATGAATTCCATCATTATATAGATATAATTTATCTTTTTTGCCAAAAATCTCAACGAATTCTCTTTCAAGAGTAATTAATTCTTTGACCACAGTCATTGGAAAGTAAAGGGAAAGTGGTTAAGGGGAAATTGTCATAAATCCCACCTGGATTCTCAGAATTCTCTTGAATTCGTAATATCTCAACATAGACCAAAATATCTTATTTCGAATACCATCCATTGTCCTGAACATTAATATGTAAGCAGTACGGAGAGACACAAAACTGGCCATGGGTTTTTGATGTCTTGATTAAAGCCTCTCAACACTCATAATTGGAATTGTCACTTTGTTCCTTAGAAGTTTTTTCACTCCACCACCATGCAACATGGAAATGGTTTGACAGGCTGGGAGGGAAATGCTTTTCTTTTGTAGACTAAGAGAAGAGAAATTGTGAAAGGAAAAAGGGGAAGAGAGAACCAAGAAGAGACCTAGATGGCAGTTACATTGTTTGTTAAGGAGGAGTAAATACGAGAAATTGAAAAAAAGGAGTAAATGTGAAAAATAAATTTAACACTGTAAATGTTTTCTGTAACCCGCAGCATGCATATTCTAATTTGAAGACTATGCTCTAGGATAACCCTTATCCTGCATCTTTAATAATCTATTCTCTCCCCAACAAAAGCCAACTCTGAAGCTCCTTGATTTAAGAATCCTAGACTTAGGGGCATTTGGGTGGCACAGTTCGTTAAGCACTGGATTCTTGTTTCCAGTTCAGGTCATTATCTCAGGGTCACGAGATTGAGTTCTGGGCCCAGGTCCCCGCTCACCAGGGACTCTGCTCATGATTTACTCTTTCCCACCACCTCTGCCCCTCCCTCCACTCTTTCTTGCTTTCTAGAATAAATAAGTAAATCTTTTTTAAAAAAGAAAAAAAGAACCTTGGATTTAAATTTTTGACATTAGTGGAAATTCATTTCCAGACTACCTAGCAGGGCTTGTCACATGTGCAGAACCCAGAAGTCGTTTGCATAGAAAGCCCTAAGTGTTCCTGCCCAAATGTTGGTCATATTCTCTTTAAATATCAAAATGTAATAAAATAGATAAGGACTCCACACTGTAGGTTTGTGTAACTCTCACTCTTTCTTTCTATTGTGTGGTCATTCCCTTATTTTTCTTGCAAGGCAGATCACATCTTGTCAGCCTCCTTCCCTGGGCTCCTTCAGGCCTGCTACTATGGGGTTCTCCTCTCCATGATTCATCAAGTTGTCCCAAGAAACTAAAAATTCCTCAACTTTAATCATAGTAATTCAAAGATCTTTTAATCCTCATTGTGGCTATGGAGAGGGGCACAGATCACATTTTACAGCCAAAAAAATTCTCCACAAATTTTCCTAAGGAAAAAAGAGTTGTCTTCCTAAGAGGAATTCTGACATATACATATTCTGTTATGCCTATGCTCGGTATGGGTCTGCTATTTTTTCTTTTTTTTCTCTTTCATGACTCTTATTTTGTTCTTATTTTGTTTTTTAGCTGAAATGATGCATACCCTATTATCCAGAGGATCTTTCATTATCACAGTATTTTGAATAATATAAACTTGGCCTTATGTGGATTATATTAATGGGCTTTCTAAAAATTTGGATGTTTTTTAAATCATTAAGCCCTTGCAGAGTTGTCTTTTTATGGTGTCATTTGGAACACTTAGTTTTGTTTCCCATTGTATACTAGCAAGTGACTTTGGTTTACACATCCTCAAAATACTTCTTCTCCTTTAAAAAAAATTGAAAATTAAAGTGACGTTAGGTTTGTACACACTTAAAGATCTCTTATGGGAAGTTAATATTGAAATATAATGTTTGATCTTTTAATTCGCTGTGAAATGTGGAAGATCTAAATCTGAGAATATATAAAAATTAAAGTCTAAACCTTTGATATGTTAATTATCATCTTAGAGTTTTGCCCCTTAATATGTTCTCTTAAGTGTCTTTGCTTTCCTGGATTGCGCTCTTCTAAAACAGTGTTATTTCAAGACTGGCTGCATATTAGAAACACTTAGGGGAATATTAAAAGAAACAAATACCTGAAACTACCCCCCAGAGATTCTGAGTTAATTGGTGTGGGATAAGGGCTGGTTTTTTGCAGGTTTTTAATTTTTGTTTTTGTTTGTTGTCGTTCACTTTTAACATATTAGGCATTTCTAATGTGCAGGAGGGTTGGAAATAACTGTTCTAAAGTGAGGGTATTTTTCCATTTTTCCCCCATCATGGCAGCTTTTAATCTTAAAAATGATCATTTCACAATAGCACTGACTATATAATGAGCTCAGGAAATAATTAAATGAGAGAACCTTATGCACAAAATCACAAAATGTTTTTGAAGGCAATTAAATAAGATCTAACAATATTTGTGGAGAAGAAGGCTCAATATTAAAGATTTCAGTTTCTTCCAAGTTGGTGTGCTGTTTAAACACCAACCTACCAAACAGGGTTTGTGTGTGTGTTTTCAAGTTTGGAAGGCTAATTCTCAAACGTATCTGGAAGATCACTCAAGTCTAACATACTCTAATGAAGACCAGGTAAAGGGATTGAGATATGAAATATCGATTGATTATAAAGAGTAACAAAGACAGTTTGTATCACAATACTAACAGGCATGTAGACTATCAATTCAATGCAATCTAACACCTACTGAATTCTGATTTTGTTCTAAGGTTTGGTGATATCACAATAACAGAACAAACAAAACTCTGACCCTGTGGAGTTTAGGTGTATGTGAGGGGAAAGCAATAGAAAGCAATACATGAGATGTTAAGTAAAACTTATATTAGCTGGAAGTAGGTGCTCTGGAGAGACACTGAGTAAGGAATGTGGTTAGAAAGTACATGTGTTTTTGTTGAAGGGGTAAGTGAGATTCAATTTTAGATAGGGAGACTAGTGAAGTCCTCACAGGGAAGGTGCCACTGGGATCAAAAACCAGTAGAAATGATCAATGACTGAGAGAAATCTGATGTATCTCAATGGACATCAGTAGGGAAATGATTATTAAATAAATGATTCTGAGACAATATTTTTATGTTTTTCTTTATATTTTTTATTAAGTTCAATTAGCCAACATATAGTACATTAGTTTATGATGTACTGTTCAATGATTCATTAGTTGCCTTTAACATCCAGTGCTCATCTCCTTAATGCCCATCACCCAATTACCCTGTCACCCCAGACCCTCCCTTCTTCAACCCTCAGGTTTTTTTTCCCAGAGTCCAGAGTCTCTCGTAGTTTGTCTCCCTCTCTGATTTTTTTCCCATTCAATTTTCCCTCCCTTCCCCTACAGTTCTCTAGGCTGTTCCTTATATTCCACATATAAGTGAGACCATATGAAAATTGTCTTTCTCTAATTGATTTATTTTACTTAGCATAATATCCTCCAGTTCCATCTATGCTGATGTAAATGGTAAGTTTTCATCCTTTCTGATGGTTGAGTAATATTCCATTGTATATATGAACCGTATCTTCTTTATCCATTCATCTGTTGAAGGTCATCTCAGCCTTTTCCACAGTATGGCTATTGTGGACATTGTTGCTATGAACACTGGGGTGCAGGTACCCCTTCTTTTCTAGTGAAAAGATACATTTCTATCTTTGGAATAAAAACGGAATAGTGCGTTAGATTGTAGGGTAGTTCTACTTTTAACTTCTTGAGGAACCTCCATACTGTTTTCCAGAGTGGCTGTGCCAGTTTGCATTCCTACCAATATTTGCCTTTCTCAGCACCCTCGCCAACATTTGTTGTCCTGTCTTGTTAGTTTTGGCCATTCAAACTGATGCAAAGTGGTATCTCATTGTGCTTTTGATTTACATTTTCCTGATAGCAAGTGATATGGAACATTTTTTTCACGTATTTTTAAAAACACTTAAAAGGTGAAATTTGTCTTCTGTCTCACATTTTTGGAAATTTAAATAAAAAAAAACCAATTGAATTGGCAAGTATGAACGACAACACCTCAAAAATACAAGAAAACAATATTAAAATATATACTTAAAAACTGGAATAGGGAAGGGTTTTTAAAATAAGACCCTAAAACCATCATACCATAAGGGTAATGATTCACATATTGGATGACTTTAAAATGACTCGAAGATACTATCAGGTAAAGGGGATTTAGAGATACAAACTTCCAGTTATTAAATAAATAAATCACAGGGATGGTAAGTACAGCAGAGGGAATATGGTCAGTAGTACTCTAGTAACTTTGTACAGTGACGACACTTAACTATGGTGACCCCTGCTTCATGTAGAGAATTGTCCAATCGCTATGTTATACGCCTAATCTAACACCGTATGCCAACTGTACTTCCATTTAAGAAAAAAGGGCACTCTAAACTTGGAGAAGAATTTCAATCAAGGGGGAGGAGTCAAGATGGCAGAGAAGTAGCAGGCTGAGACTACTTCAGCTAGCAGGAGATCAGCTAGAAAACTTATCTAAAGATTGCAAACACCTGCAAATCCATCGGCAGATCAAAGAGAAGAACAGCCATTCTGAAAACAGAAAAACAACCACTTTCTGAAAGGTAGGACTGGCGGAGAAGTGAATCCAAAGCAATGGGAAGATAGACCCCGGAGGGAGGGGCCGGGTCCCGGCAAGCGGCGGAGCAACGGACGACAAAATCGGGACTTTGAAAAGTCTGTTCCGCTGAGCGGCATCGCTCCAGAGGCTAAACCAGGGTGAAGCCCATGCAGGGTCAGCGTGGCCTCAGGTCTCGCAGGGTCACAGAAGGATCATGGGTGCCTGAGTGTCACAGAGCTTGCGGGTATTGGAATGGGAAAGCCGACTACAGAGACAGAGCCGACAGTAAGCTCGCAGCTCGGGGTTACCTTGAACTGGCCGCAGGCTCGGTGAGCTCGGAGCACGGCCGGAGGTCAGGCAGACGGGAGTTACTGGGCGCTGTTCTCTGAGGGCGCACTGAGGAGTGGGGCCCCGGGCTCTCAGCTCCTCTGGGCCGGAGACCAGGAGGCCGCCATTTGTATTCCCGTCCTCTGGAACTCTACGGAAAGCACTCAGGGAACAAAAGCTCCAGAAAGCAAACCCTAGCAGATTACTCAGCCAGGCCCCTGGTAAGGGCGGTGAAATTCCGCCTGGGGCAAAGACACTTGAGAATCACTACACCAGGCCCCTCCCCCAGAAGATCAACAAGAAATCCAGCCAAGACCAAGTTTACTACCAAGGAGTGCAGTTTCAATACCAAGGAGAGCCGCAGAATTCCAGAGGAGGAGAAAGCAAAGCACGGAACTCATGGCTTTCTCCCTGTGATATTTTTTTAGTCATGCAGTTAATTTAATTTTTTTCTTTTTCATTTTTTTTCTCTTCTTCTGCTAAAAAATTTTTTTAAACTTTTACCATTTTCTTTTTTAACGTTTTTTAACTAGTTTATCTAATATATATATTTTTTCTTTTTTATATTTTTCTTTATTCGTTTTCTTTTTTTTTTAATTCTTTTATTTTTTTTTCTTTCTTTTTGAACCTCTTTTTATCCCCTTTCTCCCCCCTCACGATTTGGGATCTCTTCTGATTTGGTTAAAGCATATTTTCCTGGGGTTGTTGCCACCCTTTTAGTATTTTACTTGCTCCTTCATATACTCTTATCTGGACAAAATGACAAGGTGGAAAAATTCACCACACAAAAAAAGAACAAGAGGCAGTACCGAAGGCTAGGGACCTAATCAATACGGACATTGGTAATATGTCAGATTTAGAGTTCAGAATGACAATTCTCAAGGTTCTAGCCAGGCTCGAAAAAGGCATGGAAGATATTAGAGAAACCCTCTCGGGAGATATAAAAGCCCTTTCTGGAGAAATAAAATAACTAAACTCTAACCAAGTTGAAATCAAAAAAGCTATTAATGAGGTGCAATAAAAAATGGAGGCTCTCACTGCTAGGATAAATGAGGCAGAAGAAAGAATTAGCAATATAGAATACCAAATGACAGAGAATAAAGAAGCTGAGCTAAAGAGGGACAAACAGCTACTGGACCATGAGGGGAGAATTCGAGAGATAAGGGACACCATAAGACGAAACAACATTAGAATAATTGGGATTCCAGAAGAAGAAGAAAGGGAGAGGGGAGCAGAAGGTATACTGGAGAGAATTATTGGGGAGAATTTCCCCAATATGGCAAAGGGAACGAGCATCAAAATTCAGGAGGTTCAGAGAACGCCCCTCAAAATCAATAAGAATAGGCCCACACCCCGTCACCTAATAGTAAAATTTACAAGTCTTAGTGACAAAGAGAAAATCCTGAAAGCAGCCCGGGAAAAGAAGTCTGTAACATACAATGGTAAAAATATTAGATTGGCAGCTGACTTATCCACAGAGACCTGGCAGGCCAGAAAGAGCTGGCATGTTATTTTCAGAGCACTAAATGAGAAAAACATGCAGCCAAGAATACTATATCCAGCTAGGTTATCAATGAAAATAGAAGGAGAGATTAAAAGCTTCCAGGACGAACAAAAACTGAAAGAATTTGCAAACACCAAACCAGCTCTACAGGAAATATTGAAAGGGGTCCTCTAAGGAAAGAGAGAGCCTACAAGTGGTAGATCAGTAAGGAACAGAGACAATATACAATAACAATCACCTTAAAGTCAATACAATGTCACTAAACTCATATCTCTCAATAGTTACCCTGAATGTTAATGGGCTAAATGCCCCAATCAAAAGACACAGGGTATCAGAATGGATAAAAAAACAAAACCCATCTATATGTTGCCTCCAAGAAACTCATTTTAAGCCCGAAGACACCTCCAGATTTAAAGGAGGGGGTGGAAAAGAATTTACCATGCTAATGGACATCAGAAGAAAGCAGGAGTGGCAATCCTTATATCAGATCAATTAGATTTTAAGCCAAAGACTATAATAAGAGATGAGGAAGGACACTATATCATATTCAAAGGGTCTGTCCAACAAGAAGATCTAACAATTTTAAATATCTATGCCCCCAACGTGGGAGCAGCCAACTATATAAACCAATTAATAACAAAATCAAAGAAACACATCAACAGTAATACAATAATAGTAGGGGACTTTAACACTCCCCTCACTGAAATGGACAGATCATCCAAGCAAAAGATCATCAGGGAGATAAAGGCCTTAAATGATACACTGGATGAGATGGACATCACAGATATATTCAGAACATTTCATCCCAAAGCAACAGAATACACATTCTTCTCTAGTGCACATGGAACATT
Source organism: Neogale vison (assembly GCF_020171115.1). Classification (NCBI taxonomy): domain Eukaryota; kingdom Metazoa; phylum Chordata; class Mammalia; order Carnivora; family Mustelidae; genus Neogale; species Neogale vison. Next base: position 157,105,434 of record NC_058094.1, on the reverse strand, counting down.
CTCCAGAATAGATCACATCCTCGGTCCTAAATCAGGACTAAACCGGTATCAAAAGATTGGGATCATTCCCTGCATATTTTCAGACCACAACGCTCTGAAGCTAGAACTCAACCACAAGAGGAAATTTGGAAAGAACCCAAATACACAGAGACTAAACAGCATCCTTCTAAAGAATGAATGGGTCAATCAGGAAATTAAAGAAGAATTGAAAAAAATCATGGAAACAAATGATAATGAAAATACAACGGTTCAAAATTTGTGGGACACAACAAAGGCAGTCCTGAGAGGGAAATATATAGTGGTACAAGCCTTTCTCAAGAAACAAGAAAGGTCTCAGGTACACAACCTAACCCTACACTAAAGGAGCTGGAGAAAGAACAAGAAAGAGACCCTAATCCCAGCAGGAGAAGAGAAATCATAAAGTTCATAGCAGAAATCAATTAAATAGAAACCAAAAAATCAATAGAGCAAATCAACGAAACTAGGAGCTGGTTCTTTGAAAGAATTAATAAAATTGATAAACCCCTGGCCAGACTTATCAAGAAGAAAAGAGAAAGGACCCAAATAAATAAAATCATGAATGAAAGAGGAGAGATCACAACTAACACCAAAGAAATATAAACTATTATAAGAACGTACTATGAGCAACTCTACGCCAACAAATTTGACAATCTGGAAGAAATGGATGCATTCCTAGAAACATATAAACTACCACAACTGAACCAGGAAGAAATAGAAAGCCTGAAGAGACCCATAACCAGTAAGGAGATTGAAACAGTCATTAAAAATCTCCAAAAAACAAAATCCCAGGGCCAGACGGCTTCCCGGGGGAATTCTACCAAACATTTAAAGAAGAACTAATTCCTATTCTCCTGAAACTATTCCAAAAAATAGAAATGGAAGGAAAACTTCCAAACTCATTTTATGAGGCCAGCATCACCTTGATCCCAAAACCAGACAAGGATCCCATCAAAAAAGAGAGCTATAGACCAATATCCTTGAACACAGATGCGAAAATTCTCACCAAAATACTAGCCAATAGGATTCAACAGTACATTAAAAGGATTATTCACCATGACCAAGTGGGATTTATTCCAGGGCTGCAAGGTTGGTTCAACATCCGCAAATCAGTCAACGTGATACAACACATCAATAAAAGAAAGAACAAGAACCATATGATACTCTCAATAGATGCTGAAAAAGCATTTGACAAAGTACAGCATCCCTTCCTGATCAAAACTCTTCAAAGTGTAGGGATAGAGGGCACATACCCCAATATCATCAAAGCCATCTATGAAAAACCCACCGCAAATATCATTGTCAATGGAGAAAAACTGAAAGCTTTTCTGCTAAGGTTAGGAACATGGCAGGGATGTCCATTATCACCACTGCTATTCAACATATTACTAGAAGTCCTAGCCTCAGAAGACAACAAAAGGAAATTAAAGGCATCCAAATCGGCAAAGAAGAAGGCAAATTATCACCCTTCACAGATGATATGATACTATATGTGGAAAACCCAAAAGACTCCACTCCAAAACTGCTAGAACTTGTCCAGGAATTCAGTAAAGTGTAAGGATATAAAATCAATGCACAGAAATCAGTTGCATTTCTCTACACCAACAACGAGACAGAAGAAAGAGAAACTAAGGAGTCAATCCCATTTACAATTGCACCCCAAACCATAAGATACCTAGGAATAAACCTAACCAAAGAGGCACAGAATCTATACTCAGAAAACTATAAAGTACTCATGAAAGAAATTGAGGAAGACACAAAGAAATGGAAAAATGTTCTATGCTCCTGGACTGAAAGAATAAATATTGTGAAAATGTCTACGCTACCTAAAGCAATCTACACATTTAATGCAATTCCTATCAAAGTACCATCCATCTTTTTCAAAGAAATGGAACAAATAATTCTAAAATTTATACGGAACCAGAAAAGACCTCGAATAGCCAAAGGGATATTGAAAAAGAAAGCCAAAGTAGGTGGCATCACAATTCCGGACTTCAAGCTCTATTACAAAGCTGTCATCATCAAGACAGCATGGTACTGGCACAAAAACAGCACATAGATCAATGGAACAGAATAGAGAGCCCAGAAATAGACCCTCAACTCTATGGTCAACTAATCTTCGACAAAGCAGGAAAGAATGTCCAATGGAAAAAAGACAGCCTCTTCAATAAATGGTGTTGGGAAAATTGGACAGCCACGTGCAGAAAAATGAAATTGGACCATTTCCTTACACCACACACAAAAATAGACTCAAAATGGATGAAGGACCTCAATGTGAGAAAGGAATCCATCAAAATCCTTGAGGAGAACACAGGCAGCAACCTCTTCGACCTCAGCCGCAGCAACATCTTCCTAGGAACATCGCCAAAGGCAAGGGAAGCAAGGGTAAAAATGAACTATTGGGATTTTATCAAGATCAAAAGCTTTTGCACAGCAAAGGAAACAGTGAACAAAATCAAAAGACAACTGACAGAATGGGAGAAGATATTTGCAAACGACATATCAGATAAAGGGATAGTGTCCAAAATCTATAAAGAACTTAGCAAACTCAACACCCAAAGAACAAATAATCCAATCAAGAAATGGGCAGAGGACATGAACAGACATTTCTGCAAAGAAGACATCCAGATGGCCAACAGACAAATGAAAAAGTGCTCCATATCACTCGGCATCAGGGAAATACAAATCAAAACCACAATGAGATATCACACCAGTCAGAATGGCTAAAATCAACAAGTCAGGAAATGACAGATGCTGGCGAGGATGCGGAGAAAGGGGAACCCTCCTACACTGTTGGTGGGAATGCAAGCTGGTGCAGCCACTTTGGAAAACAGCATGGAGGTTCCTCAAAATGTTGAAAATAGAACTGCCCTATGACCCAGCAATTGCACTACTGGGTATTTACCCTAAAGATACAAACGTAGTGATCCAAAGGGGCACGTGCACCTGAATGTTTATAGCAGCAATGTCCACAATAGCCAAACAATGGAAAGAACCTAGATGTCCATCAACAGTTGAATGGATCAAGAAGAAGTGGTATATATACACAATGGAATACTATGCAGCCATCAAAAGAAATGAAATCTTGCCATTTGCAACAACATGGATGGAACTAGAGCGTATCATGCTTAGCGAAATAAGTCAAGCAGAGAAAGACAACTATCATATGATCTCCCTGATATGAGGAAGTGGTGATGCAACATGGGGGCTTAAGTGGGTAGGAGAAGAATAAATGAAAGAAGATGGGATAGGGAGGGAGTCAAACCATAAGTGACTCTTAATCTCACAAAACAAACTGAGTGTTGCTAGGGGGAGGGGGGTTGGGAGAAGGGGGGTGGGATTATGGACATTGGGGAGCGTATGTGCTTTGGTGAGTGCTGTGAAGTGTGTAAACCTGGCGATTCACAGACCTGTACCCCTGGGGATAAAAATATATGTGTATAAAAAATAAAAAATTTAAAAATAAAAGAGTTTCAATCAAAACACTTTCAATCAAAAAGGAATCAGTATCCTAAACATATAAAAAGTCTTACAAATTAATAAGGAACTAACATTAAACAGAAACTGTAATAAGGAAAAGGTAAGCCACTCAAAGAGAGAAAGAAAAAAAAAACAGGCATGAACAGGCAGGAACAAGAGAAGGAATATGAATGGTTATTCAAAAAATGAAAAGATGCACGAGCTCAACTGTAATGAGGGAAAGTAAATTTAATTTATAATGAGATGCTCTGGGGTGCCTGGGTGGCTCAGTGGGTTAAAGCCTCTGCTTTCAGCTCAGGTCGTGATCCCAGGGTCCTTGGATCAAGCCCCCATCCATCTCTCTGCTCAGAAGGAGCCTGCTTCCCCCTCTCTCTCTGTCTTCCTCTCTGCCTACTTGTGATCTCTTGTCTGTCAAATAAATAAATAAAATCTTTAAAAAAATTTATAATGAGATGCCCTTCTATACTGACTAAAGTGGAAAACGTAAATAACTGTCTATACAACATTGTGGTCAGGTTATGAAATACTGGAAACTTTAAACAGACTCTTAGTAGGAGTGAATATTGGTACAATCATTTTAGAAAATTATCTATGTCCTCTCTCAGATATATCATTTTTCATAGTGAAAAATCAAATATTAGGCAGGGCTTTTAAGACATAAGGCAGCCTTTGGGGTGCCTGAGTGGCTCAGTCAGTTAGGCGTCTGTCTTTGGCTCAGATCATGATCCCAGGTTCCTGGGATGGGGCCCTGCATCAGGCTCCATGCTCAGCGGGGAGTCTGCTTCTCCCTTTCCCTCTGTTGCTCCCCTGGCTTGTTGTCTTTCTCTCTCTGTAAAATAAATAGATAAAACCTTAAAAGAAGAAGAAGAAGTGGAAGAAGTGGAAGAGGAGGAGGAGAAGGAGGAGGAGAAGAAAGACACCAGGCAGACTTTAGCTTTACCCACTTGAAGATAGGAACCGAGGAGTGGTGTGATCTGGCACGTGCTTTATAGATAGGCACAGGCAGGCTGTCTACTCTTTAGACCGCATATTCTAGAAGAGTCAGGCAGAGATGCTACAATTAGCTGGGAAATGCCTGGCATTAATGTTGTAGCCATGGAAATAGTGAAGGAGGTCCAACGCTTAAACATCGAATCTGGTATTTAAGGCAAAGAGGAGTTAAGAATAACTCCGCGGTTTTTGCTAGAACAACTAGAAGATAAACTGGCTACTTGATGCAAATCACACATTTTCCTTTAGCATTCTCTTCCATATTGTCTACTAGGCTGGTGAGAACCCATTTCCCTAGGTTTATTCAGTAATAGAGATCAGCACATCATTTTAATGTTCACTTTAATGACATTGGCAATTAAATTTTAACATTTCTCTAAATATGTGAGTATGTGGAATTATACCTATCCACTACTAACATTGCCACTAAACCTTTTCTGACCTTGAAGATACACCAAGCAGAGTTAAGCATGAAAAAAGAAATATGTCGTGTTCACCTTTGCTTTGAGATCTCCCTTTAAAAGAAATGTCTTTTTTTTTTTTTTAAATAAACATATAGTGTATTATTAACCCCAGGGGTACAGGTCTGCAAATCACCAGGTTTTACACACTTCACAGCGCTCACCATAGCACATACCCTCTCCAATGTCCATAACCCCACCACCCTTTCCCTACCCCCACCCCGGCCATGCTCAGTTTGTTTTGTGAGATTAAGAGTCTCTTATGGTTTGTCTCCCTCCCGATCCCATCTTGTTTCATTTATTCCTTTCCTACCCCCCAAGCCCCCCACGTTGCATCTCCACTTCCTCATATCAGGGAGATCATATGATAGTTGTCTTTCTCCGGTTGACTTATTTCACTAAGCATTAATACCCTCTAGTTCCATCCACATCACATATGGCAAGATTTCATAAAGAAATGCGTCTTATTGAAAGGGAAGGACCAATCTCTGGGCATTGCTGGTGTCAGCTGCTTCAGGCAACAGTGATTTCCTTCACTTGTTTCAAAAAGGTCAAGAGACTACAGACAAGACACTGCATGGCAACTAATATAATTAGGAGAGAAAGTGACTGTTCTGTAGAAAAGTCCACATTCCCATTGGGTATCTTGCTATCATTTTTATGCCAAAACATTAAGACCAACATAGGGCATGAACTCAAGACAGAAGATGGCAACTTGGGACAGTATTTTTTGTCTCTAAAGGGTGTGTTTCAGGGGAGAAAAGGATTAGAGTCAAGGATAAATGAGATAATGTGATTGAATTGTTTGAGGTTGTTTCACTATTTTTAATGTAGGCACTTTTTCCCTGATCCATGTACTAGCAAAGTGCATCAGAGTGGAGTGCCTGATATTTTCTTTTATAAAAATAGAATCTTTTGAATAAATGTGAAATCAATTTTTAGACATGGGACCGTACTGTGAGTGTAGCAGGTTTTGGCAGCAACACTTTCCCAAGTCATCACCACTGATTAAAGCTATTACATGGCTCATTTAAAAAAAAAAAAAAAAAAGCTTTCAGGTCTTTCGTACTTGAAGTCTCTTTTTTTTTTTGCAGGGAGTGGAGGGTGGTGGCCAGAGGGAGAGAGAGAATCTCAAGCAGACTTTACACCAAGCATCAAACCTGTCATGGGCTCGATCTCACCACCCTGAGATCCTGAGCCTGAGATCATGACCTGAGCAGGAACCAAGAGTCAGATGCTTTACTAAGCCACCCAGATCCCCCAGAGAGAGAAAGAATCTTAAGCAGGCTCCATGCCTAGTGCAAAGCTCAACACAGGGCTCCATCTCAGGACCCTGAGATCATGACCTGAGCCAATATCAGGAGTTTGATGCTTAACTAACTGAATTACCCAGGCGCCCTTCAAATCTGTTCTTGTTCTTGTTTTTGTTTTTTTACAAATCTCTGATGACTCTACTTTCCTGAAATTCCTTGATGGCTACCTGAGGTTCCTTACTTTTTTGCACATCCATTTTCTACTATAGACTAGGGCTGTATTCATTTTCATTGTACTTGCACTGTGTGTGTGTCTGTGTGAGAGAGAGAGTGAGAGAGAGAGAGAGACTGTTTTCCCATCATATATCCTTCATGTGTAACCACTTATGCAAAATTTCTATTTTAACACTAATCCTTACTGACTTAAAGTGTCTTTCTTATTATCTAAGCAAGAAGTAATCACTTTTCCCCATATAATATTAGATTTCCTCTCAATCTCTCCTGAGTAAAATAATATAAGTCCTGTTTCAGTGTAGTCCAGACAAAACAAAAACACAGCAATGGTGATACAAGTCAATAAGTGGATTCCCTGGTAGGGGAAGGGATAAGGTATGGGGGTTGTCTGGAAAAGAGAATGAGAATTCTTCTGAAATGATGGACATGTTCTCTCTCTGTTTTGGGTAGTGACTTCATAGATACATAGGATTGTAAGACTTACCTGAGCCTAACAATGAATACTTGCACATTTTAATGTAGGTAAAGAAAAGGAATAAAAAGAGTAAAAAGAATATAAAAATAAAATAAAAATAAATTTAAATTATTTTTCCTGTTCATCATTCTGCCTATTAACTTCTGGCTATTTAGCTGATACAGGCACTTCTTCAGGTGTCTATTTTTGAAACACATTTTTGGTCTCCGCTTCCTCCAGACACACATTTAATATGTGACAAATATAAGAAATAATAAGTAGATAATTTAAAAGTAACTGGCAGGGATCAGACATCTGAAGACAAAATTTTATTATTGAGGAGTCAAAATACATTTTATGATACCACAGGAGTATCATTGAGTATGGAAGTGGAAAGTGGCACAGGGAAAAACTCTCGTTTGTTAGGTATGAAAAGCTAAATAAACACAACCACCCATCCCTGGAAATGCTCAATTTCCTTGATTATGGACCAGAGAGGAAGTCCTCAAAAGGTTTCTTCTAAATTTCTTTTGACCTATGTCTATATGCATATCTCTATTTGTTTTATTTATATAAAGTTGTATAAAGAAAGAAATTTCAGAGTTTAGAAAAATTATTAGGAATTAAATACCGAAGGTATAAACACAAAAATGAGCACCTGAGATGAACTGGAAGTCAAAGTATTTGAAGCAGAAAAGACCAAAGAACTGAGAGACCAAGTTATTAAAAAAAATATTTTCTAAATTAATGTGAAGAAGATTTGGATCGGAAGATACCATTCTCTTTGATGATAGGGAGTTCAGATTCTAAAGAAGAAGGCATTCTTTGGAACTCATGCCATTCAAAAATTTGCTTGGTGAATAAATAGGACTTCTCATAGCCATGTGTATCTGTTGGCAACAACTAAACTCAATGAATTATATTATATTGAGCCAAGAACTAAAGTCACCAAGAAATGAGTCATCAGAGGTTTTAGAAGACTGCCATGAGGAGGGTAGTCAGTATAGAGTTAACAGGTTGCAGAGCAACAGAGGGGAAGAAGGCAGTGGGTAGCAAGGTAGACATCCATCTTCATACTCAGTGACAAGAGATGTGAAAGACAAAATAACCTCCACGAGAAAGAACTCTCATGAAGTATTACTCTAAGAAGGAAACCAGGTTGCAGTTAAAACAATATACTTTAAGAAATATTCAGAAAAAAATATTGAACAAACACAGTATTGTGTAGATTATAATCTCTGAATGCTATGAGAAACAGTAGAGGTGTTAGGTACTTCCTGAGGGACAGGATAATATCAGGTAGCATCAGAGCTTTATGGGAGGGAGAGTCTGATTAGAGAAGCATGGCATGGCATTTTTTTTTTTTTTTATTGCACTTCCTGTGATGCCATGATAAAATTCACCAAAGGTGACTGTTATGGAGAGACTCTGGGTTTGGAAGAAGTTTTGGTACTGGCAATGTTCCAACAGGAAGGATATGAATGAATGCTCAAACCATCACAAAGATCAAATCAAATTAGACTGGTAAACAGCAGGTATTACCCAGAAACACAATTTGCTAATTAAATCAAGGATACATTCAGTAAAGACCCACAGGCAATGCAAGGGGAAGTTTGGACTATCTGTCAAGTACAGCGCCCCAAATCCTTCTCATAACAGACCTATACTCTGGCCAAGAATAACAGATTTGATCTCTCATGGTGTGCACAAGTTATGTAATGAAGCAGGGAGTGTTTAAGTTATAAGACATACTTTTTATATCCAGGTAGCTATGTGGAATTTTCCATGGAGCCATGTCTCCAGATTTCAGATTTCAGATTTGTTAACTGTAAGGAATCCTGAACCAGGAGCAGCCCACTAAAAGCACTCATGGATGAGGACGCTCCTCTTAGCAAACAAAAGCAGTGGTATGTCAGGAGGTTCAGTTAACATCGAATTTAAAAGGGACTAGACTGGGACAACTTCTTGCCTTCCCCGGAGAACTTATCTCCAGTGACAGGAAAGGAACTGATCATAAGCAGCTGCTTTAATGGCTTCCTCTAAGACAATTATTATTTAATGGGCACTTTTTCATTTTAACTTTCAAACCCAGTTGTTATTTTCCCCATGAAGAGAAATGGTGAACAAATAACTGAGAGTTTATTTCCTGATCTCAATAGAATTCCCAAGTGAGAGCAACACGGAAGCTTCTGATTTGGAGTCACAACGAATATGTCATCTCTGCTGACAGTGGAGTTATCAAGATCGATTTATTTGCATTGGAATCTTTGGAGGAAATAAAATTAATTTCCTATCAGTTAATAGCTCCATTTTAAGCCTTTGAGAGTTCATTTAAAATAGTTTTTATTTTTTAATTTATTTACTTTTTAAAGATTTTTTATTGAGAACGAGAAAGAGAGCAAGTGACAGAGAGAGTATTAGTGTGTGGGGGGAGAGTGGACAGAGACAGAAGCAGGTGGCCACTGAGCAGAAGTTCAATATGGGGCTCCATCCCAGGACCCTGTAATCATGTCCTGAACCAAAGGTAAATGTTTAACCAGGTGAGCCACGCAGGTGCCCCTAAAATGCTTTTAAAGGCGAATGCTTACTGACTGATGTTTTATAGAAGTACTCATACAATCTGGGGGAATGACAATGTTATCTATTGTTGAATATGTAAAACTGATGCAAGATGGGCAGTATTACACAAAGTTGGTAAGTGTGGGTTGGAATACTGAAAACACTTCTCTAATGTTCGATCATGCTTTTATATTCTGGTCTTGTTATAGCTCCACAGTTGCTTTCTGGATTCTCTTTGGTCAAATGTGTATATATGTGTGTGTGTATCCATGCAAGCCTACTAGAGTATAGCAGGTACCATTAAAACTTATATTTACCCAATCTTAATCATTTTGTTACCATATACATAGCTCAGTAACACAAAGATGTTCACTTATTTCCATGACGTATCTACTACAGTCAGATAAATACTAATTTTTAAGTAGAGCTTTACTTAAGAGCATAAATAAGACACATCTTGACCATCAGACATTAATTTACTGCTTTTACCAATACATGTACATAATCATCAAAATATTTTCTCAAAAATACTAAACTTTTAGATATCACATGGCCAAAAGTGTCCCTTAAAAAAATCACATTCTCTGCTTTAAAATTCTCCACATGCAAAGAATATCCAGATACAAAGATACATAGGATGTCAAAGAAGACTGATGAGGTGGGGAAATGGGCCCCAGAATACAAATAAGAAGACTTGAGTGTTCATTTTGGTTTTAACACTGGACTGTTGTGGTTTGTGCCCATCAAGTGCCTTTATGCATTTGATCTTCAGATTTTCAGTTGCTGCTGCTGTTCTGTTTCGCATTGTAATCCACAATCTGAGAGACTTGCCTAAATTGGTTTTGATCCCCTCCAGCACTAATATTCTGTACTTCTGTTAGGCAGAGGGTTAGGCGTAAGCGAGGAGCGGTCAGCGGACGCGGGCCACACCCTCAGAGCCACTTCTAAGGGCTAACACAGCAGGGAAAGCCTGGCTACAGAAGGGGCGCGCAAAACACAAGGGGACTTGCCAGAGCAGAGCATGCACTAAAAGATGCAAATTGCCCTTAAGGTCGCAGCAGAAGCTCATTAGAAACCCATACACAAGACATAAATAAATTCAATGACAGCAATGCTTCGTGGGTTGGCACATGCGCAGAAGCCAAAATGTCTATAACCACCAACTGTCCATCAAAAATGTCATTCAAAGCCAAATTTGCATGCACCCAAAGCAGGTCTAAAAAGATGCAGCTAGAGTTTCTTGGTGCCACTGCCACTCTTCCTCTTAGAGTGGTCCACTTTTTTGCTTGAAAGCGTACTTGACTTATCTGCTCAATAAAGTCTATCTCTGCCTTCCAGTCTCAAGTCTCCAGTTCTTTAGTTTATCTGGGACCAGAACCGAGCAGCCCAGTAACTCCTGGATAATCTGGAAAATACCATAGCTGACACAGAAACACTAGCAGGGCTGATCTTAGGAATACCGCACAGTCTGTGTCCTAAAAAGGACCTAATGCGTCTATCTGAGAGTCCGTTTGTATTCTTTAAGTCTTTGAGTGCTTTTAAAATATGAATATCCCTGAGAACAGTATTAGTATGTGTATGAATATGTCGGCTTTCTTCTCCAGAAAGATTCTGATACATGGAGAGTAGTGAAGAGATTTTCAAGATTCTGGATGCTTAAGGATTGTACGGGGGTAAGAACGAGAGATGAGTCTAACCAGGAAGACAGGTGGGAGGAAATCTTTCTCCTCATGTGATTGGTGTCAGGATCTTCATAGAGAGGAAGGGTGTGCTGAACCTTAGCCAGACGGGGCTATTGCCTCTGGCTATAGATCTGCTGCCCTTGACCCCTAAAGAGCCACAATACAGGCTATGACATTCTCTGATGAGGAGGCAGGAGAGCAAGCCTCCTGTTAGAATCACGAGTGGGAGCTACTAACTCATTCAAGGAAAAAAGATAGCATCTTGTGACTCACTGAAATTTACTGAGCTATACTAGGCTATCTGGATATAGCAATTTCATCTTTCAAAAAGATATATCGGATCTGCTGTTTTTAGAACCGCTGCCATTCACTAGGTGATTGTGTATTTCCTTTGGTTCAAGTGAAATCTCATGTATCACCTGCTCTAAGCTCACGTAACTGTTGATTTTCTCATTAGATCTAAAATGAGTCTCCAGTGACAAGGTGATACATGAATGATGTGACATCCTGACACCCTGAAGAACTTCTTCAAGGCAGAAGATTTCTAGTATCCTATGCAAAGCACCATTCACCAGCCAAAATTTAACCTGCCCAGCCCTGCTAATGTAGAATGCTACATAAAGATTCACTTCTCACTCTCTTTGAATGCTGGATAAAGAGTTGATGTATACTGTGGAGAACTAATCAAATGAAAATAGAACAATAAAAGCTATGAAAATTTTGGCAATATGCTACTGAGTTGTTTTTTTAAATTATTTACATAGCATCCATAAAAATGTAATTTAAGAGAAGAAAGCATATTTTAAAAATTGCTTTCTGGAAACTTCTGGGAACTCATTTTCAGCTGGCTGAACCATCTGGACAAATGTCTCTCTGTAAGGTAAGAGACCATAGAGAGGCCAGAAATGTTACTGAAATTCAATGTTTCAGTTGAACGACACTGTGCAGAATGTTAAACTTCAAAAGCATCTTTGATTCCATCTTGTTTGATCTTCCTGTTTAGGAATTTCTTTTATGACATCCTGCTGGAATACCTCATGTGACAGAGGACTCATCACCTTGCAGGACAACCCAGTTTATTTTTAGACAGAATTCAGCAATTAAAACCTAAAATTAGAGCCACTTTCTTTCCTTCAAAACTTTGCTTTTGATCTTTTTTTCCTTCCTGGCTCTAGTTTTGCCCATTACAAGTAGGCAGGATAAGTTTTATTCTGATATTTAATTCCACTGAATTTTTTTCTTCTCTTCCTAGATAAATTTGTCTATTTCTTTCAGTGGTGTGCCGTCTTTCCAGGTCCTTAACATTTCTACCTAGCTCTCTCTGGACACATGTGTTAGCCAACCATCCCTTAAAAAGTAGAGCCCCTGGAAATAAACCCAAAGAGATCAGCAATGGGTAGAGTATGATTTTCTTTTTAAATGAATTTAAGTTAAAATGTATTAAATAATTATTATAAGATTATCTTAAACATTCACCAGGCTTTGTCTCTATTCCCCATACCACAGTATCTGGTATTTCTCCTTGTTTTGCTTTCCCATTGCCTCTGGCTGAACCCCATCCACGGATCCACTGGGATCCCCGCTCTCATTTCCATGAGTGAATGACACTCCCACCACACAGGGCTTAGCGGACACATCCTAGCTGCATTTAGTGTTCCAGACCCTGCTTGCTGCAGGAGCAACAAGGCACTGCCCCCAGAGAAAATGAACCATAACTGAACTTGGTATTTCCTTTTACTTGTTTGTTAGAGCTCTATAGTAGGCTCTTCTTAAGACTGCCATCTGCTTAACTGTATGCTATAGTGAAAGATAACTGTGTGGGAATCAAGAACTCAGTTCTGGTTTGACAGCAGTGTGGCCCTTCTTAATGCCGCTTGAAGTCTTATTTGCAGTGACATTATTCCCTCTCTTGGTCTTGCCACCCAAGCCCGGAGGTACAATGGCTCTTCTCTGTCACTCATCTTGTACTTTGTTGCTTTGTGGGTTTCCTTCATCCTCCCCATGCCTCCATAAAGAGTTCATTCGGCTACCTCTTTCACTATTGTTAGTTTCCTAACAGGGTCCTGGCTGGTGACTTCTCTAAGCCGCAGTCTTCCCATCTGTAAAATCACATAACAGCAGTACTTACTTTATAGCATCGCCCTGAGGGATAGTGAAATAATATGAACATATACATAGAACCTACTGATTGCATAATCCTTGTGAGATACGTATAGTATTAGTGTTGTTACATCAAGAAGCGTTTACAGGGAATAGTTTAGCTATGGGAAATTTTGTTGGGAAACCTGCATAGCCCTTTCAGTATGATAATTTATTAAATATCTCACTTGTGATCTTTGCCCAACAAATAAACTCAAAAACTCAATTCTCAATATCAAAGGCAAATAGAGTACTTAGTGATGACTGTTCATGTTATCAGTGTCTTATGAGAATGAGAGAGAAAAATTAAGATTTTTTGAGAAAGAAAAATGGCACTTTCTGTTTTTGAAAGATCAATAGGAAAGCCTAACTAGTTTCATAGTCTTGTTCCATGGGAAAGTGGGTGTGTATTGCCAGGTGCAGTATGATTCTACCAAGTTAATATGCATTTACAGTCTTCTTGAAATCCAGTCCATGCTTGGTCCGTGTTCCCAAATGGATAGCTCAGCTGGATTCCTGGTGTTACCATGACCATGATATGCTCCTGTGTGGGCCAGGCAGTTATCCCTAACCAATGGAAAGATTAAGATCCAGGGGTCCTTTCTGTAAAGTTTTGTCTTTAACAATTTTTCATCAACTTATGTAAGAGTATGCTACCTGCTAATACTTGCTAAAAAATCTTTGTCATATACATGGTCACCTGGAATTGCTTTCCTGCATTTTCTTCTTTCCATCTTCATTGCCTTCTGCTTTCAGTGCTTACACTGATGGCTGCATCCCCTCTCCCCATTCCATGTGTCCTGCTTCCTTTGGGAAGAGCCATATGGGGGGGGGGTCTGTATTTCACTTGAATGCAAACAGTCCACTGCCCACCACTGAACACTTCTGACATAGCATCGGTAAGTGTTCCCTCAGCAAACAGTAGTCTAGACACATTTCTACTTAGCCATCGTGCCCGTTATCATGTGTTATATCGGGTATTGAATGCATGTTCTCTGTGTTGCCACATGCATGTGTGGTTTTCAGAACTGGAAAAAAAAAGTAAGCCTTGAAAACAAAAGAACTAAGAAAAGTAAAATCTCTATTAACCTTTGAAATCCTGCTACGTTGTTAACTCTCACCTAGCACTCACGGCCATTGAAAAGACTGTTGCAAATATTGTAGTTTCCTGAAGCATCCTACATTAGACATTCTGAATATAAAACACCAGCAGGAAGAGCTCTGGAGAATCTGTATTCCCTATTTGCAAAGCTACATGTGTACATTTCCTGCCTATCACATTTTTCCTAGAACAGCACCTGTTCATCATTTTGTGTGGTGTGAGAGGTGGTTAATGACTTAGTCATTTGAAGCATGGACATCTTGGCTACAAGACAGAGTCCACCCAGACCCGAGATCTCTTTACCAGTATTTAGAAGAGTTGGCTTTATTGCTGTTGTTTTTAAAATTCAGAATTTTATAAAATGAAACAAAACAAAATGCTCAGCTACAAAAGAAATAAATGACCTACGGAAGTGAGAATTGTCTCCATGTAAACATACAGTCAGCTGGATGACCACAATGTACAATGCTATTGGGGCACAAGCCATTGCCATTACAAAGTCATTGTCCTTTGCTCATAGCACTTTCTGAAGTAACCACACAAAGTAATCTGCATCTCCCTCCTTGGTGGTCACTGCTATAAGGATTTGGATATACCCCGGATTCAGGGCAACCAGTGCCTGAAATGGACTGAGTTACTATGATTCTTTCCCCTCCACGATCCTTAAATTAGACCACCTAGAATTTCAGCTGGGTTTCTATGGGCAGCAGGACTAAGCAATGAAGCTCATATAGACGCACCGCCTGGCAATGGTTCCGTGGTGACCATGAGGACGCCCAGCGTGCTATATGTGACAGAAGGCAGGCTTGGACGGAAAAGAGAAGGGAAGAAATATCAGAGAAGCTGTGAAAACAATCCTTCCGGAGTCAGTCAGAGAGGAACAGAATGCCAGCCCCATCCATAAATTTATACATTTCGTATTTCTTTTACTTCTTCTTTGCTTAATCAAGGGTTTGTAAGAATTTGTCCCTTGAATTTAAAAATCTTGTTTAAAAGAAACAAACTGAGTTGCTATTGGGAGGGACTGATTTGATATCCTAGTATCTTTTTACGATGAAATAAAGTTTATTTGCATGAGACAGGGGTCTGAAAGTCTCAGTTCCTCATCTTCTTGTCTGATGTGCCTTCATTTTCTTCTAAGTGATCTATGTATAGTTCTTGTGTCATTCTTTTTTTTTTTTTAATATATCTATCTACTTTTCTATCATCTATTTAACAGAGAGAGAGCACAAGCAGGGGGAGGGACAAAAGAAGAGGGAGAATAAGGCTTCCAGCTGAGCAGGGAGGCCCATGCAGGACTCAATCCCAGGACCCTGAGATCATGACCTGAGCCAAAGGCAGATGCTTAACCAGCTGAGCCACCCCGGCGCCCTCTTGCATCATTCTTGTTTCTCATGAGAAGTAACACTCTTAGGCAAGCTGAGGTCCTTATCTATTCCTCCACGGCAACTTGCTTTAAATCCATTTAGGAAAAAATAACTAAAATAAAATAAATTCACTTAGGGATTATGATCTTAATTACTTGTGTATCCAAAGTCATTTACCATTTTCCAGTGTCCTGCAAAACATCTGAAATTGACTATTTATAAAAAAATTAATTTATGATATACACAGAAACAAATCTCAAAACCTATGAAACTATATAGCGTAAAAAAAGTCTTCGTTCACACCTCTGTGCTATCCCCACTCACACCTTACTCCAGAGGCCACTACGGCTCTCAGATTCTTATCCACTGCCAAACTAACAATGTTTTCAGCTTTCACAGTTGGTTAATTTTTATATTTTGAGCAGGCACTGCACGGTGGTTCAAAAATGTAGTTACAAAAAATACAGAACTTTTTTTTCTCTTACCCTTCCCCAGCAGTTACATAACTTTCTCTCCCTGGGGAGAATTAATCTTACCATTTTTTGTGTAATCTTCTGGAATTCTTATTTAAGAATGTTTTACCAGTTTTGAGAAATAATTGATATACATCACTGTATAAGTTTAAGGTGTACATACATACACTTTGATTTACATACACTATAAAATGGTTCCCCCAAAAGGTATAACTAACATCTACCTTCTCAAATAGATACAACAAAAAGAAAAAAGGAAACAGAAAGAAAGAAAAAAAAGGAAAAAAAAATTCTTGCATGAGAACTCTTAAGGTTTACTTTCTTAACATCTTTCCTACACATCATACGTTGGAGGTAGCTATAGTCATCATGTATAATAAAACCCTATTACTTATCTCATCACCAGAAATTTATACCTGTGGGCCACCTTCCAAGTCCCCTCTTCGAATAACCACATCTGATCTCTTTTTCTATGTTTGGTGTTCTGTTTGTCTTGTTTTTCAGTTTCTACATATAAGTGAGATCATATAGTACTAGTCTTTCTCTTAAATTATTTCACTTAGTATAATGCCTCCCAGATACTGAGATGCCTAATTCCTTCCATGACTAATTTGTTGTGAGTTTTTATCTTGGATGGATGGGTCAATTTTGTCAAATACTTTTCCTACATCCATTAAGATTGTTATATAATTCTTTTGTTACATTCTATTAATGTAATGTATCATGCTGGTTGATTTGCATATGTTGAACCCAAGGATATGCATGCCAGGGATCAATTCCACTTGATCATCATGAATGATCCTTTTAATGTACTGCTGAATACAGATGGCTAGTTTTTTTTGAGAATTTCTGCATCTATATCCATCAAAGATAATGTCCTATAGTTTTCTTCTCTAGCAGTGTGCTTTCCTGGTTTTGGTACTGGGATAATGCTGGTCTCATAAAATGTATTTGGGAGTGTTCCTTCCTCTTCAATTTTCTGGAAGAGTTTGAGAAGGATTGGTATTAATTCTTCATTAAATTTTTGGTTAAATTCACCTGGGAAGCCATCTGATCCATCGTGGGCTTTTCTTCACTGGGAAATTTTTGATCACTGATTCAATCTCCTTTCTAGTAATTGCTCTATGCAGATGTTCTTTTTGTTCCTTATTCAGTCTTGGTAGGTGCTATGTTTCTAAGATGTTTCCCATTTCTTCTAGATGGTCCTGTTTGTGGGTTCATAGTAGGCGCTTAAAAACCTTTATGATTCTCTGACATTAGTTATAATGTCTCATTTTTCATTTTACAATTTTGATTTGCGTCCTCTTATTTTTTCCTGGTTAGTCTGGCTAAGTGTTTGTCAATTTTGTAGATCTTTTCAAAGAACCAACTCTTAGTTTGGTTAAACTTTTCTATTGTTTTTGTTTTTGTTGTCTCTTTTACTTTTTTCTGCTCTAATTTTTATTATTTATTATCTTCTGCTAACTTTAGGCTTAGTTTGTTCTTTTTCCATTTCCTTAAGGTGAAGAGTTATGTTGTTTACTTGAGGCATTTTTTGCTTGTTAATGTAGGCATTTATTGCCACGGATGTCCTTCTTAGAACTGCTTCTGCTGCATTCCACATGTTCTGGTATGTTGTATTTTCTTCTCAAGAAAACTTTTTCGATTTCACCCTCCTCTTTTCTGCGATCTGTTGGTTGCTAAAGAGAGTGCTGTTTACTTTCATGTGTTCATGAATTTTCCAGTTTTCTTTTGTTGTTGATTTCTATTGTGGCCACTGTAGTCAGAGAAGATACCTACCATGATTTCAGTCTTCTTGACTTTACTAAGACATGTTTTGTGGCCTAATGTATGGTCTACAGCCCTCGGAAAATGTTCCTTGTACTCTTGAGAAGAATGTGTATGCTGCTGTTGTTGGTTAGAATGTCCCTTTATATCTGTTAAGTCCATTTGGTCTATGGTGTTGTTCAAATCTGCTGTTTCCTTATGATTCTTTCTCTCAGTGATCTATCTATCATTGAGAGTGAGGTATTAAAATCCCTAACTATCATTGCATTAGTTTATCTCTCCCTTTAACTCTGTTCTAGCTTTAAATATATATATTTTTTAAATTTAAAGGTGAATATGTTTATTTGTTCCAATGTTAGGTAGATACTTACAATGATTATCTTCTTGGTGGATTGACCCCTTTATCACTATATAATTACCTTTTCTATTTTTGCCATGTTTAGTTTTAAGGTTTTTTGTTTTTTTCTAAGTGTAGCTACCCCTGCTTTTTTTCACTTACCATTTATTTAATTTTTTTTTTTCCATCCCTTCACTCTTGGTCTATGTGTGCCTTTAAGGCTAAAGTGATTTTCTTACAGGCAGGATTGTATGGGGTTTAGCTATGGAAATATTTTATGTATATACAAACAGATTGTCTCTTAGCTTACCTACCATTAACATGAAGTAGTAATATATAATGCACATTTATGTGTCCTTTGCTTTTTCTACTTAATATATCTTTGGAGTTATTCCATGACGGCATTTATTATAAAGAGCTTCCCCATTCATTTTTATGGTTGGCGTTCCCATGTTATGGATTACTTAAATAGCCTGGTGACTGACTTTTAGATTTCTTTCATTACTTAGGAATTATTAGCAGTGTTTCAAATGTTTACTTTACATTAATGTTATGGTCATTTGCAATATTGATAGATACTACTAAATTGTACTCTACAAAAGCTATACCAATTTGCTCTCTAACCGTGAGTGTGAGTTTGTTTCCTCATAGTCCCTAATGCAATACCACATTATTTTTCTATTTATGTACTATGTATTAATCATATTATATGTCATATAATTATATGATCCTAAGATATATTATTAGACATGAAATTGATATATACTTCAATATTATATTACCTTTGGTCATCTGAGAGGTAAAATATATCTCTGAATTTTTGTTTTTTAATTGTCTTACTTTGTATATAATAAAAGTGTCCAACTCAATGAATTTTTATATGTATACACCCATGTAAGCACCATTGAAATCATTACATACAACTTAACCAGTATCCCAGAATCTCTCTTGCTCATTTTCAATATCCAACCTCCCCAGAGAAAAACATATTCTGACATTAACCACAATAGAGTTTTGTTTATTTTTTAATATAAATTATTGAATATAAACAAAATCATGTAATATGAAGATTTTTATTTCTGACTTTTTTATGCAACACAACATTCCTACAAATGTTGGAAATTCATTATTTTACATTGGGTATAGAATTCCATTTGTTAAATATATCAAATCTGTATTTTTAGGTTTTTTTTTGAAGTTTCAGAATAATTTCTATTTAAATGAGATTGAAATCTTGTTTTTTAAAAAAGACCATTTTCATTTTTAATCAACTTTTGATAAGAGTTATCTGCTTCTGTTTCTATAAAGAATATCTACATATGATTAAATATTGTTACATATATAATATACAATCATATATATATTTAGACATTGTTTATGTCACAGCAATTTTTTTTCCTGTTTGCCAATTTTCTTTTAATTTTCTGTGTGATGACCAAATATCTCACCTTTCTTAAATGACTTTCATCAATTTTTAACATTCTTGGAAACATTCTCCCTTATTCCAGGATTATTTTAAAAAATCAATGCTTTATTCAGTGATTTTTATGGTTTGTCTACATTTAAATATCTGACAAACTTAAGCAGTATCCTAGTGAAAAGTATAAAGTATGAGTTAGCCCAAACTCCTAGCAATTTCCCCCCTTCAGAACTTGACTTTCAGATCTTGCCTTAGAAGAAAGTTGTGTGGATGTGATCTCTGAGTTGACTACTCATTACAACGAAAGCAAACTTCAGCCTCAGTGTGAGATTCAGGCAAGAAAAAGGTACCTCTTTTCCTCAAATTAATTTCATAATAGTGTAACGCCATGTAATTAAACTACAAACTAGAACAAGACAATTGCTTCTGAATATTTTTTTTTTCACAAACTCCACCAAAATGAAACTAGAAAGAAAAAAAAACAACCTTTCAGTAAAATACTACCTTTTTCCCTGCAAAAAATTCTGTGCTGGCTCTCAAATCACCTCCCTTACTGACAATGGGGACTTAAAGCAACAAAATATCCCCAGTAATGAACACCAGTGAGTTTATCATCTATTATAACACTAGATTCATCAATCTGCATTCCAGCCAACCTGGTCCCAGTTATTTCAAAATAAAACCAAAGGAAAAAAATAACTAAGCAAAAGCTTCTTAGCGGTTGTGAAAAGCCTCACGTAATCAATACATTCGCCACAGAAACCAAGCAAGTGGAGGAAAGGAAAAGAGATGTTAAGTCTAAAATTGCAGATGTAAGTCTGAAATCACTCTGATGTGATTTATCTGGTATAAAAAAGACCCATTATTTTAACATTTAACTGCAGTATTACTCAATTTCTCCAAGCTGCTCTATCTCATATTTCAGTAAGATGTACTTTTGAGAAGGTAGATCATCCAGAATCCATCTGTGAGCATACTGGTCATTGGCCTGTGGCCAGTATTATGCAGAATGCACAGTATTGAGAGAAAGAATGAGCTCAGAAACTTAGAGAATACATTGGCCTGAGCTAGAAGAACTACTTGACCTGGTCTGTAAAAGATTACTGCAAGTTTCTCAAACTAGATTAACATTTTTCTTACCATATCGTCTCTCTGTGGTTCAAACTAGAGGAAAGAACGTTCTGCATATGGGAGGTATATTAATCATCTGCCCTTTGCTGAGGAAGCCCAATCTGTAAAACTACTACGCCACTCAGACACTTGAAGAAAAGATTACCTTTCGACAAGGCTAACTTCAGGGTTCATCTCAAAGGCAAACTTCTCTGGTTTATCATCAGGACCAATCCTATGAGGAGGGTCAAAGTCCCTCCCAGAATTTAAGGATCAAGAGACGAGTCAAGTGCGATCAGCAGAAAAAGCACCGGGTTAGATGGGTTTCCAAGCGTGGGCACGTATAACACTGCAGGTGATACCTCAAATACTATTAGAAGAGACTGTTCCTCCCCTCTCCGAAGTAAATGCCAGTTTTGATTCATATTATCTAATTGTGATTTTTGAAGAAGTCAATGAAAAAAGACATACTAAAAAGTTACCCATTTCTCAGAGTAAAGGACAGATGACTTGTGAAAACAGTAACAAATGAATGCTAGTTAAGGGCATGCATATCACCGATCTAGAGGCTATGCCTGGAGTGTTGGACTATCCCTCACTAAAGTAAATAAAGGGCTGTGTTTCATTATAAGATTGAATCTGAACTGGAAATGAATAGTAATAAAGGAATGTCTGATTTTGAAAATGATGAATGTGATTAAGTATCAAGATCTATGCTTCTTTAATATAATTGTCTGAAACAATAAAGTTCGATTCATGGCAAAGGACATACAAGGAAGTTAATACATTTCATGCACCATGTAGACCCTTTAAACCTAAAAACTTTTTTTTTTTTCATTATAAAAGTAATACAGTAATTTTGTATTTTGGGGAAGTAAACTCATGTTCCAATCTCCCTCAGCCTACATGCAACCTGAAAAATGACAGAAAATCTTTGAAAATTAAGCTTAGTGATACAACCGCAAACTCTTAAAAAATAAGGGATTTGATTCACAGGAGCTCGCAGCCATAGGGCATGCCTGACCAGTGATACTGCAGGGTAGGCCCCGCCCTTGCCTTAGGCAAGCCATCCCTGTAGGTGGCAGGGTCCCAGGTCCCAGGTCCCAGGTCCCAGTCCCAGGTGGGAAGTCTTCCCATGAGATCGCCCATTATAGTCACAGAGGAAATAGCCATAGCTCTACAAGACAGGATGTTAAGGATTCACAGAAACTGAGAAAAAAAAAAATCTAAAGAAGGCCAGTATTATCACAGAGGCACAACAATAGAGAAAGACCTTAAGCTGAAAGAAATTAGAGCTATTTGATGAATCAGAAGGGGGATTTAAACTGACTACTTGAGGGGCACCTGGGTGGCTCAGTCAGTTTAGTATCTGCCTTCAGCTCAAGCCATGATCCCAGGGTTCTGAAATCAAGCCCCAAGTCTGGCTCCCTGATCAGGGGGGAGCCTGCTTCTGCTTCTCTCTCTGCCTGTTACTTCCCCAGCTTGTGCTCGCTCCTGCTGTCAAATAAGATCTTAAAAAAAAAAAAAAAAATGACTATATGAGACTATGAAAGGAATCATCACTAAAATTAAAACAGGATGCTATAAAGCACAAATAGATGACAAGAAAAAAATCAAATGAGAGCTCTAATGAAGAATTTAATTGATATGAAGGCAAAAACAAAAGGTAAAGAGCACATTATACATAGTTGAAAAATTAATGAACCAAAGATCAAACCTAGAAATTCTTCCAGAATCAAACAAAAACCTAAAAAACAAATACATTAGAATTGATAAAAAACAAAAAAGCAGAAAATTATGGAGAAAATTAAAGGTTGGATTTGAAAAGAACAATAATTTAGAAATTTGCAGTTTAGTCACTAAGGGAGAGAAAAGACACTAGGAACAATTACAAAGAGGTAAAAAAAAAAAAAAACAAAACCCAAAACAGTAATTAAGTACCCGTAGAAAAAAGAACTAAAAATTATAAAAGCAAAGTTGCTCAAGTCATACCAGTAGAATTGAAAACCTAGTTAAGAAGATAAATACATTTCTAGAGAATACCAATATTAAAAACAAATTTGAAATATTAAAACATACACACATACACAAAATTACCCAAAGTGTAGACATCTCTATAAAATTTTCAAAGAAAACATAATTATCACCTTACACAAATGATTTTGAACAAAGAACTAGCTCTATTTTACAAGGCCTGACTTAAGGCATATTACCAATATCAAAAATAGACAAAAAACTGAATAAAAGAAAATATATAGCTTTTTCTACAAACATAAGTGAAATGAATCAACAAATTTAAAATTCAAAGAACTAATAAAATTCAACAATACTGCTGTATGCAAGTTCAACATACAAATTCAATTGTCTCTACACAAGAGCAACAACCACATAAAACTTATAGTAGAAAACGAAGTATGTCATCATAGCAACAAAATTAATGTATCATACATTTATAAAAGGCAAATTAAAAATTTTATAATTTTTAGTAAGTTGTACAAGCATTTTATGAAGACAATCCAGAAAATTTATAAAAAGACAAAAGAGTCTTCAATTCCAGAATTATAGAATTATGTATGGGGATATGTCATGTCTATGTAGATGTCAATCCTCTGTCACTAGCTCTATAATGCCAAATAAATAACTTTCAAATTCCCATCAGAGTTTTATGGAACCTCACAACCTAGTTGTAAAATTAATTGAAAGAGTAATTATGGGGCACCTGGGTGGTTCAGTTGTTAAGCCTCTGCCTTCAGCTCAGGTCATGACCCCAGCATCCTGGGATCCAGCCCTGTATAGGGTTCCGTGCTCAGGGGGGGATCCTGCTTCTCCCTCTCCCACTCCTCCTGCTTGTGTTCTCTCTCTCATTCTCTCTCTCTCTCTCTGTCAAATAAATAAATAAAATCTTAAAAAAAAAAAGAGCATGCAAAAAATGAATCAAGTATTTTTTTAAAGCATGAGGATGGGTTGACATGAAATCATTTAAAGAAAAAATCAAGATATGAAACTATACAAATTAAGCCATAGCATTAGAACAAGAGGAAAAGAATAAATATTTCTGAGATTGCTATTATTATCAATATAGGATATAGAATTGATGCATAGTCATAAACAATCACATGTGGGCATATTGGCAATCTATACGTATCTGTTTTATAGTTTGACAAGTAGTTGCCTTGTTTTGCCCCTTTAAAAACATACTGCAGCACTCTTTTCTTTTTTTAAGATTCTATTTATTTATTTGATGGTGAGAGAGAGAGACAGTGAGAGAGGGAACACAAGCAGGGGGAGTGGGAGAGGGAGAAGCAGGCTTCCTGCTGAGCAGGGAGCCTGATGTGGGGCTCAATCCCAGGACCCTGGGATCATGACCTGAGCTGAAGGCAGACATTTAACAACTGAGCTACCCAGGCATCCCTGCAGCACTCTTTTCTACAGCCACAACTCTACTGCATACCTTCTGATGACAGTATAATATTCTATTCCATGGGTACAGCTTTACATTAAATAATCTCACTATTTGCTTACCATTACATTATTTTCAGTAAGCAGACTTTGTCCATAATCTTTCTACCTAATATTAGGATATAAACAAGGAACATCCCCCTGAGTGGAACCCCCCCCAAATTTCCACTTCGGAAACAATGATACACAAATTTTAAGTTATACAAAAGACTATCCCATTTTCTTTGCTGAAGATCACATTTACGCTCCCACCAGCTGTGCCTAGAATGCCGTCTATTCAACACAAGCCTTCATTTGGCTTCTCCGTGTTCAGCTACACTGAGAAACTCTTTCCCCACTCTAATGTTAGATTCCTCCATATGTTTTATTTAAAATATCTACAATTTAATTCTTGAGGGTGATAAGAATATAGCCTTATATTATTTTTTTCCCATACAGCTGGATAGTTCTTAAAAAGAAGTTTGTTGATTGGTGGTTCATTTTTCTACTAGCATGAAATATTACCAGTCTTCTAGCTAAAGAGGCTTGAAATCTTGAGCTATATCATATATCTGCCTAGTTTTCTGGTACAAACTCCTTTATATGGTGAGGTTTCATTTAATATATTTTAATAACAGGTAGGGCTACAATATCCTTTCCATTTCCACACTCATAATCAGATTTTTTTAGAGTATCTTTGGCATTTTAAAATACTTATAAATCCATAGTTTTATTTTCTTAAAAATGCTAATTTATAGATTATAAATAAATGTTATATCCATTGTTAAAAATATGCCTCAGAATAAACTGAACAAAAATTTCAAAACCTATGTTAGAAAAAACTTAAAACTCTACTAAAGTACATTAAAGACAATGTAAGGAAATGCAAAGCCATGTTTTTCTTAGAACAGTAGTACTGTGTCACTTATTTATAAAGCTCTTGATAAATTCATTTCCACTTCCAATCAATGAGCTAATAGGTAATTTTTACCTTGATAAAATGATTATAAAATAGTTCCAGAATAACACACACACACACACACACACACCACTAACAACAAAGGAAAAGATGGAATAACTTGATTAAACACATTAAAACACATTCATGCAGTCACAGCCGCAAGATGGCAGAAGAAAGACCCCCTCATTTGTATCCCCCCTCAGCCATAATAATTTGGCAGCTATTCGTGGACAAAAGCACATTTGGGAGAGCTCTGGCATCCAGATTTCAGAGACGGCAGGCCCAGGCCAGGATGGCAGGCTCACAGATTAGGGTCCTGGCTGGAGACCAAGAAACAGGGCTGACCCCTGTTGGGTTCCGCTACAGTCTGTTCAACATTGGTCCTGCCACCAGTGCCGTCTGCCAAGGACCTACCTGGGAAGAGTCTTGTGTCCTTGTGCCTCAGCTAACAGGCCCTCCAACCTCTGTCCTTGGTTTCAGGCCCCGAGGCATCCAGGGACCTGGCCCTAGCTCCTCTCAGTCATGGTCCAGAAGCAGGACTGTCCTCACAGGGACTACACGGAAGATAGAACACCCATACTCCTGAGGCAGGCCCGTCCTATTTCGCCTGACTACGTATCCTGAAACTGCTCTTACACTCGGCTCTCGCCCCTCTCATCTGGAGTCTGGGGCTGGTGCTGACTCCTCAGGAGCTGTGCCCGACACACACCACCCACACCCAGGGAAGCCGACCTGTTGATCTCATTAGACAAGCAGCATCCTGGAAAGGTTCTATGCATGCTTAGCCCATCTCAGCGGCTCTCGGCTCTCAGCCACCGTCTGGGAGGAACACTGTCTTTTTAGAGATAAGGTGGGAAGCCTGGCAGCAGGTGCTCTAATCTGTGCCTTGGAGGCAGACCTACATGCCACAGTCCCAGCTCTGAATCCAGAAGCAGCCCTGGGATTCTTCCCCAGCTGTTCTCAGCAGAGTTCTCCCATTATGGGTCTACCCGTGGGCCCACCCTTCTTCCAGACCGGGCAGAAGCCACCTGCATTTGCACACCTGGTAACCCTAAGGGCCTATTTAGCCAGAGCAATTCCATCTTACATTAAACAATCATTTTGTTGTTTATGCAGTAAAACTTAAACTGATCCTGCCCCCCAAGTCCCGGAAACCAGTAGAATGTGGTGAACCAGTCCCTGATAACAGAGTCCAAATACAAGGGTGGGTCAGGTGGAGATAACAGAGCCCGAATGCAGGGATGAGTCGGGTCAGGTGGAGACCTCCAATCAGTGAAGTACGCATATGGTCTCCCTAGCTACCAAGGAGTGTGGGCCCCGCCTTTTGGGCACCAATTCTGACCAAGGAGATAGAGGAGTTCAGATAGCTACTATGGGGTAAATTGTAATTCAATTGGCCACCCGTGTGTGACCTAGCATGACTGTGCAGCTTTCTCTGTGTGTTGCAACCTCATTGGCCACCTGTGTGTGGCCAGGCTCAACCACATGGCCTTTGCTCTATAAAAGTTAATCTGTGAGGCTGGGGGTGGTCGCCCCCTCTGTAAGAGGCGGCCTAGAACAGTCCGGTTTGATTCTCGATGCTTGGCACGAAATAAAGCTTTGCTTGACTTTCACTTTGTATCAGTCTCGCTCCTTTGACCACGAACCCATCAGTAACAGGTCCACTGTCTGTGGATCCAACAGTAGACAATGAAGCAGACCCTTGTCCCTGTGCCAGCCCTACTGGCCAAGGCCACAGATGCAGATCCAGAGACCAGACAGGATCGATGGCCCTGGAATCAGGTCTATAAACCCCAGACCCCACAAGAGACAAAGAAGATAACTATATAATGATATCATCAAGATAATATAAAAGTCGTGAACACATATGTTACCACCTTTAAACACTTCAGTATATAAAGCAAATACTCACACTGGAAAATGCAATCATAAAAAATGAGAAAATAATCCTGAAAGTCTAAGTGAGAGTTTGAAGGTAACTAAAATACAATTCTACTCTCCTTATATTATTGCATACGTATGACATGGAAAAAAACTGTTCCACTATTTGCCATAGTTCTAAAAACATTTTTCCACAGTGTTTCCTTTAATTTCAAGTCCTGCTTAATCCTTTTCAGGGTTACTTTCTCAAAAAGGAAAAGCTGAAGGCAGGCCTTAAAAAAGACATCAAGAAAACAGCAATCAGTTCTGACATGAAGGAACTGAAAATGTACAGGCTCACAAAATAGTAGAACACATTTCCTTATTTAAAAATAAATTCTATGTATGTCCATCAATAGAGTGGAAGCAAGGTACATATACAGATAAAACCCTATGAGTACATGAAATGTTAAAAATGCCATATAATCTGGTGATCATTACAGGTATCATTTTTGGAGTAACTCTTTAGGGGAAAAAAAGTAACATTTGTTATATACAAAAAGATGCTGTTTTATAAGCACTAATATAAACTAAGTTTTTCTCAAATTGTTTCTATTTTTAATGGTCAAATCTGAAGCCTCACCAATTTACTGAAAGGTTCAAAGGAGATCGTTTTGAAAGTGCTTGAAAATGAATTAAGGACAATGGGATTAATGAGATTTATCTATATATTTATCTATAAATTTATAATTTATAATTTTTTATATAAATTATAATTTATAATAATTATATATATCTATAAATTTATCTAATATATTAAGAACATCTCTATATATGTTATATATGATATATATACACACATATATGTGTGTGTATATATGTGTACACACACACACACATATATATAAAACATCTATCTATCCTATCGTTTGCTCTCATTTATGAACAAATAAAACCCATCAGTCCTGTAGACAGGGAACCACAGACATAACAGTGACAAGTTCATTTACTCTAGCACCCCACATTTCAGCTTTCACTCTCCAAGGGGACTCTGACACAGCTGTTAGCCTCAGCCCAGCAGAACCAGAAAAGTAAGCCTGCTTTAGAAAATACAATGTTCTTCAAGTCAAATCTATATGACATAGAATTATCCCCGTGCTCTGGATTATCTCTGCTATCACTGTCCTCCTTTGGCAATAGGAAGGGAGGGTTCGTTGAAACCGCATCTTTTCCGTAGACCCTATTTTCATGATCGTTTTTCAAGGGCTTTCACAAAGTTATCTTTAGAAATTGGCAGGCATGTTATTTACACTCAAATGTAAAGCTGTATTGAATAATTAAGTATCTAACCACTGCTGGCAGAAACATTGAATTTGTATGTACACAAGTGAATAAGGAAACAGACAGTAAGGGGAAGTAGCCAGCAGGAGTAGCTTACTAAATGTTTCCCTATACTTTCTGTTCTAGCTTATTTTTATGGACATGGAAAGGTTAACCTACTGGGGATCACATCCCAATATAAATGCTAACCTCTAATCACACATATTAAACGTATTGACCCTGTTATTCATTGTTTCCTTTGAATCCTCTCAGATAGGATTATATAAAGAGTTGATCACTTCAAGATGTATCCAGATCGTCACAGAAATCTGGTATTCATTGGAATGAATAAAATCACCATGTAAAAATATTATCAGAATACTGTAATATATTCTGGTTGGAAAGCCTCTAGCTGAAGAGATGTCAATAGCAATAGAATCTTATGCACTTAAGTATAAAACTGCATGAATTTCTATTAATAAAATTAATGTGTCAGCTCTGTAATAAGATTAAAAAAATAACCTTCACTAGCTATCCTTCTCCTCAATTAATTTTGCAAACTGAAGAAAACCAACAGTTTGTGTTGAGAAATCCCTCCTTTACTACCCACTGTACCACTAGGTAGAGGATTGCTGTACCACACAGAAATCCTTGTAGCTTAATCCATTACTTGCTCAATGGTAGCCTGAATAGGACTATAACAGTGATGTTATGAGCTCTAATACCCTTCTCCAAGAATTGGGAGCATAGTAAGAAATACAGGTACAGAATCTCATTTGGAAAAAGAAGAAAACTCATTTCATGCAAACATAGATTTCTCAAACATTTGACCTTTGTGTTGGCAGAAAGGGAAAAAAAAATTAAACAGCATTTGTACTCTGTAATTGGCCCAACCTTAATGGAAGGCATTCGCTAACAAAGCAGAACACCAAGCAGGATTTTTGGTAAATGGCACGTTATTTCATAAAGAGCTCTACTCAAGGTAATTTACAAGAAAGGGGGAAGGCTTACTTAAAGCTACCACTTAGAACTGTATCAAATCATATCAAATCAAATCAATTTCAGAGCACTCTTAAATTTTATTGATTTTTTTCAGCTTTTGTATACCATAGAGTTGAAATAACAAACATCTCTGAGATGTCTCAATTTTGACTCCATTTTAAACTCAATTTTTTTCTTCTTAATTTCCTTTCTAAAAGAAAAGGTTTGCTTCCATTTGGGGCACGCTGAATACAGCAATGGAAACCATTGTACTAAAAAGTATTTTGAGAACGTTTGGTATTTAACTCAAGTGTGGGCAGAAAGCCAAAGGACTTGCTCTTCCTGTGTGAAAGTGAAGATGATTATACTATTTGGTGCTTATGTTTAGGATGATGGGTGAATCAGAAAGGAGGCCTCTATACGTTGTCTGTGCAACAGCTGTCTTTGGGAGAGTTCTGGCAAATTCTATGATGGGGTCTATCACCAATTCTGCTCTGCTCTAAGCTTTAGGACCAGGTCAGTTGGCAGCCCAAAGCTATCCTCTTATCTGTTAACATTACACAATCATTGCCCTACAACTGATATTCCATTCATTTTCCTTCATTTATAGCTTCAGGATAATTTGGGATAATTATTACCTTTCTTGTAGTTTTAAAATAAGAACATTTTGCTTTGTCACAGCCTACCTCATCAAATAGGGCTTTGACATCCTCATTCTTTTCCTGTAGAATCAAAACTCAGAGAAGCAAATCATCAGGTTTGTTTCCAAAATGTGATTATCACCGCTCACTATGCACAATACCACTACTCCGGAGAACCAGTGGCAGGCTCTGTACCTCAGGAGAGCCTGCAAGGGTCATAAAATTGATTTTAGCCCCTCCCAGGCAAAGTCCACAACCAGTCCTGCTGGCCCAGGGGCCTGGTGGAAAACATTCACATCTGCACCTCAGGAAATCCTGAAAGGGTTCTATACTCAGTTTTAGTCACTCCATAATCTGTTAAGAGAGTCACAGTATTTAAAGAAATAGATAAAATATGACCTCAATAGCATAATATATGGGAAATAGAGAAGGAAAACTGTAGTTCTTGTATACAACTGAAAATAAGCTCTTGGCCTCAAATAGACTGTGAGATCCATGTTTCATGGAAACCTCATGATAATTACAAAGAAAAAAAACTGACAATAATTACACAAAAGATTGAGAGAAAGGAATTAAAGTATATTCTACAAGACAGCAAGAGAGGAAAAAAGGAACAAAACAAGAATACAATCAGAAAATGGAAACAAAATGGCAATTTAAAGTCCTTATGTATAAATGATTAATGTACATGTAAATGGCCTAAATTATCCAATCAAAAGACACAGAGTGGCTAAAGGGATTAAAAATAAGATCCAAGGATATTCTACCTACAAGAGATACACTTTAACTTTAAGGACACACAAAGGCCAAAAGTGAAGGGATGGAAAAAGACAGTCCATGTAAATGGTAAGTAAGAGACCTGGGGCGGCTATACATATATATTTTAAAGATTTTATTTATTTATTTGGCAGACAGAGATCACAAGTAGGCAGAGAAGCAGGCAGAGAGAGGGGGGAAGCAGACTCCCCGCTGAGCAGAGAGCCCGATGCGGGGCTCGATTACTTGACCCTGAGATCATGACCTAAGCTGAAGGCAGAGGCTTTAACCATTGAGCCACCCAGGTGCCCCTGGGGTAGCTATATTTATATCAGAAAAAACCAGACTTTCAGTCAAAATCAGTTACAAGAAACTGATTAGAACTCTACAGTGAAAAGGGTGAACAATTATAAATATGTATGTCCAACATTGGAGTAACTAAATATTTAAAGAAAATATTGAAAGAACTGAAGGGAAAACCAAACGGCAGTACAATAATAGTAGGTGACTTCAGTATTCCATTTCAACATTGGGTGGATCATCCAGAAAGAAATTTAATAAGGAAACAGCAAACCTGAATAATATTATAGCCAAATGAACCTAAAAGACATATACAGAACATTTTATCGAACAGCAGAATGAAATACATTCTTCTCAAGCACATACATAACATTCTCCAGAGTAGATCACACCTTTGGCCATAAAGTAAGCCTTAACGACAACAACAACAGAAACTGAAAGCTTTTCCTCTAAAATCAGGAACAAGACAAGATGCCCATTCTTACCACTTCTACTGAAGTTCTAGACAGAGTCATTAGGCAAGACAAAGGCCACTCAAATCAGAAAATAAAATTGTCTCTGCAGATGAGATGGTGATTTATATAGAAAACACTAGAGACTCCATCGAAACAGTGTCAGAACTAACAAATGGATTCAGTGAAGCGACAGGATACACAACATACAAAATAAGTCACTTTTTTAAAAAATATTTTATTTATTTATTTGACAAAGAGAGATCACAAGTAAGCAGAGAGGCAGGCGGTGGGTGGGGGTGGGGAGCAGGCTCCCCGCTGAGCAGAGAGTCTGATGCGGGGCTGGATCCCAAGACCCTGGGATCATGACTTGAGCTGAAGGCAGAGGCTTAACCCACTTAGCCACCCAGGTGCCCCATAAGTCACATTTCTATACAATAACAAATATTTGAAACAATCCTTTTTATAACAACATCAAAAACAAATACTTAGGAATAAATTCAACCAAGAGGTCAAAGATCTCTACACTAAAAACCATGGCACTAATGAAAGAAACCTGAGGATGCAAATAAAAGATATTTCTGCTTGTGGATTTGGAGAATTAATATTGTTTAAAAAATCCATAGCACCAAAGCCATCTGTAAATTCAATGCAATCCCTTTAAAAATTTCAGTGGCATTTTTCACAGAAATACAAAGAATCTTAAAATTTGTATAGAACCCCTGAAGACGCTGAATATCCAAAACAATCTTGAGGAAGAAGAAGAAAGCTGAGGACTCACACTTACTAAATTCAAAGTATACTACAAAGCACAAAACTTACAGTAATCAAAATAGTATGGTATTAGCCAAAACAAAACAAACAAAAACAGAAAACCAGATATGTAGACCAGTTGAGTAAAGTAGAAATCCCAAACTAAGGCCAGGTATATATAGTCAATTGATATTTGACAAGGGAGTCAAGAACACTCACTAGGGGTTAGAGAGTTTTTTCTGTAAATGGTGCTGGGAAAACTGGATAGTTACAGGCAAAATAATTTAATTGGATCCATAGCTTAAACCATTCATAAAATTTAGGGGCACCTGGGTGGCTCAGTCGGTTAAGCATCTGCCTTCAGCTTAGGTCATGATCCCAGGTCCTGGTTTGGAGTCCTGCGTGGATCACCCTGCTCAGCAGGATCCTGCATCTTCTCTGCCTTCTGCTCCCCCTGCTTCTACTCTCTCTCTCTCTCTCTCACAAAAAGATAAATAAAATCTTAAAAATTAATTCAAATTGGATTAAAAAGTTAACTGTAAGACCTGCAAAAAATAGAGGAAAAGTTCTTGACACAGGTCTTGGCTATGGGTTTTGGAATATGACATCCAAATGCCAACAAGAAAATAAAAAATAATCAAGTGGGACTGTATGGAACTAAAAAATCACTTCCCAGCAAAAGTAACAAGCCACAGGATGCATGGAATGGGAGAAAATATTTGCAAACTATGTACCAGATACGGAGTTAATATCACATATATAGGAAGGCTCAAGACACAGGGAAAGCCTTGTGGATACAGTGTTTAAACTTAGTCTTAAACAAAACAAAACAAAACTTAGTCTTGAAGGTTACGTAAGAATCAACTGAGGAAAAAACAAGGTACAGAAGGAGAGGTGGGCATGTAGGCAGCCCAAGCAGAGCAGGCTAGGATTCAACCACTGGTGACGTGTCAAGTGTAGGGGTTGAGAAATAGAGCTGGAGAACTAGGTAAGGCGTCAATAATGGAGGACCTTACGTATCCCATGTTTAGAGGGTTGATCTTTTTCTATTGATTCTGAGTAGCTATTAAAAGGTTATAAGCAGAGAAGAGTCATGAGCAGATCTGCCTTTTAAATAAACACTACAGAATTAAAAGGGACGTGTGGGAGCCGTGTGATAAAAACAGAATATGGGTATAAATTATTTTCTTTTTCTTAAGCTTTCTTACAAGCTGAAAGAGAGAAGTCATAAGAGACCAAGAGATACAAACAACATCTGGCTCTTGAATACCCAAAAAGATGGTTTTCTTTGAACAATTTTTTTTTTCTAACACTGAGCAGTAGTTATGATGTTTGCAATAACTTACCCACACTTCATCCAGTTTCCCGTTTTGCCTGTGACATATATTTGCAAATAGCTTTAAACTATCAGCACTGAACACATTAGGTGCTCAATAATTACACTGTTGATTTGTTGTGGTTGCTACACAGGGTTGAGAATAAGGCATGGAGCCCTGTAATAGTTGTTTTTTGTTTCCTCTGTGTGAAGTTAATTGGACTATGTAGAAATTCAATTCTCAAACTTGGCCTTAAAAAAAAAAAAACCCTCTTTTCATCGTCTCAGTAGGAAACTCATTTTAGGCTTTTTAAGCATACTTCCATGATTTTGATGAGATTATCATTATCATAATCATTATTATTATCCCTTATTAAGCTCCTGGAATACAAGGACATACCATCTCAAGACAGGAAGCTTTTTAAATAGCCTTCACCATTTTTTTTTTTACTGCAATAATTACAGCAAATTCTGAATTCCAAGACTCTTTATATGGTCTGGGTTAAAATCCTTAGGTCCTTTGGTTAATAGTTGTCTTCATTTTTGCAGAGATGTGTTGATAGCCTTAAGCGACCAGATAGATAAGACTTTGTAAACGCACATGCACACACACATACAACTAATAGCTGCTGTAGAAATATGTATAATGTACGATGCTTAACAAGTTTCAAGGTATAGATTTCCTTTAGCTTAAAATCTGATTCCAGTCTAAGAAGCTACTATATTGTTCTCTCTCTCTCTCTCTCTCTATATATATATATATATATATATATATACAACTTAAACCTGTATTATTCACATCATACAGGAAAAAATAATCCAATGTTCTTATTGAACTCTCTGTGCCAGAATCTCCGCTTTCCAATCTAGACTGCACGTTGTCACCAATGAATGTAATTTTTCTGAAACACAGTTCTGGACACGTACCCTCCCACAGCTGGAGCAGTTCCGATAGATCCCCTTCGTGCAGGTGAAAAAGTCTGGCATTCAAAGCCCTTTATTGTCAGGTGGCCACACAGTTACCATCTGCCAGGAACTCTTCCAGGTGAAGTAGATATAGCAGTGAAGAGGGCTGCCCTGAAAGACTGTGTATACCATGGTAGAAATGGATAGCAAAATGAAGAAACGTGAAATATTGTTCAGACCCTTGAAGACTATGAAACAGGATAATGGTATATAATGACGCAGGAGGTACCTTTGGTTAGGTAGTCAAGGAAAAATCTTGCGGAGAGGACATACGAGTTCTGTCTGAAGGTTGTGAAGGAAAAAATACATGAAATCATATAGATAAATAAATGATATTTATCATTTATTCCAAATGGAAGTAGTTCCGAAGCTTTTGATACGGAACAACCTCACTAAAATTAAGGTAGAAAGAAAAGAGTGGTTTGGCCAAACCTATCCTTTCACATATCAATTCTTCCTTCACTGAAAACCCAAACCCCAAACTGAAATATGGTTCTCACTTTTCTTGAAAAGTTGACAAAAGGGGAAAAAGAAGCGTAGCCGTAGAGGAATACCAAAGAGGATTCTTCTAGGATCTTCCAAGGCTAGTCTTGTACCCAGTCCATTAGAGGGAGCTTAGGAAGCAGAGCACACAGAAGAGGAAGTGCCAAGCCAAGTGTGGAGGAAGCGAGGGATTGAGCAGAGCTTAACATGGGGCACGTCGGAAGGAAAAAAATATATCCTCATTGCCATGATTCTCAAGAGGCTGAGTGATGAGTACTGTGTTTTAGAGACTGTGGTGTGTCAAGAATCTTCATACTCATTCTTTTTTTTTTTTTTTTTAAAGATGTTATTTATTTATTTGACAGAGAGATCACAAGTAGGCAGAGAGGCAGGCAGAGAGAGGGTGGAAGCAGGCTCCCGGCTGAGCAGAGAGCCTGATGCGGGGCTCGATCCCAGGACCCTGAGATCATGACCTGAGCCAAAGGCAGAGGCTTAACCCACTGAGCCACTCAGGCGCCCTTCATATTCGTATTCTGCTCATGATGTGACGCTTCTTGTGCATTCCAGTACATTTATCTTATGTAACTTTATCTTGGAAATACATAAAATAAGGGAGTGCTGGGTTGTGGTATTTCCCAGATGTGTTTGAAGATTATTAATTGAAGAGAGTTCACCCAACATGTCATCTATGGCTCTATGATTCAGGGCAGGCAACTATCCTAAAAAATGGATTTTTTTTCCTCTCAAGACATTTCATATACCATTTTCTAATAATATTTTTTTAATATATTTATTTATTTATTTGAAAGACAGAGATCACAAGCAGGCAGAGAGGCAGGCAGAGAGAGAGAGGAGGAAGCAGGCTCCCTGCTGAGCAGAGAGCTCGATGCGGGGCTCCATCCCAGGACCTTGAGATCATGACCTAAGCGGAAGGCAGGGGATTTTAACCCACTGAGCCACCCAGGCGCCCCCATTTTCTAATATTATGATTAAATTATTTACTTATTTACTCATTAATTCAAATAAATATTGAGTATTCACCATGTGCCACAATCTATAACATTGTCTGGGGATATGATGGTGAGGAAAAGAAACGGTGGCCTGTCGTCTTCCGGATGAAAAAGGCCTTAACTTTAAGAATCCAATTTCATTCCTCATTATAATTCCCTGTATTACCTGTCCACACATTCGGTTGGCAAGAACCTAATAAATACTTGGAGAATACCTGAATTAAAAAAACAAAAAGGTGGTGGGTGGAAAGAACGAGAATGAATGTATACCTGGGCTCAAATGCTACATAGAAATCCTAGGGAAAGCTGCAGGCTTAGAATCTGCTGTGGAAAAGCCCGGGCCTTTCTTTAACAAATGCAGTGGGATTTGGAAGGCAGGACAGGGACGGTGCTTCTAAACTTACTGCTCGGCCAGTCCACAGTAGGAGAGAAAACTAATCTCACTTTGAAACCAAGATTCTTAGATGCCTTACTGATACTCTTGCTGAGCTGGATATTCTGACTCTCTGAAAAAATTTACTTAGGAAGAATATGTTCATAATCAAAGAAAGAACCGTGGGTGTCATGGGTCTTATTTTCAGAAAGATGCCTTCCAATCAAGTTATAGAGTCTTGCTCTTCCTCCAGGTTCCTAGTCCTGGGCAGTTAAAATAGTTTCACTGTCATTTTAAGTAAAACCACGCCCCTCCCACGTTATACTGCTCCTAAACTAAAAAGCTAAATCTCACTATGACTGAACAGTTTGTGGTACCCATTGTCAACACAACTGAGATACTCCACATGACATACGTATATGTATATGTATGAATATGTATATATACATATATATATACATATATATATTAAAAGATTTTATTTATTTCACAGAGAGAGAGGAAGCAGGAGCAGGGGAGGGGCGAAGCGGGAAGCAGGCTCCCCACCACTGGACACAGGGCTCGATCCCAGGAACCCAGATCATGACCTGAGCTGAAGGCAGATGCTGAACCAACTGAGCCACCCAGGAGCCCCTTTAATACTATTGACCCACTACATCAATTTGAAAATGCAGAGAATGCTTTGCTAGAAAGGATAATTCCCTGATCCCCAAGTAGAGAATTTTGTTCATGGGAAAAAAACAAAAACAAAAACAAAACAAAACAAACAAACAAAAAAACATGTGCTAAAGGGTCAGGCTGAGCAGTGTCTTGAGGGCAAGGAGTGGAGGGAGTAGGAGAGCCGCCTGAGGCTGGTCCAGAGCAGCAGCAGAGCCTAGAGCCCGGCCCCAGGTGAAGAAGGGGTTCTTCTGGGCATCAGAGAGTGTGGATTTTGGTCTTACTTGCAGCCTCACATGCTGGGAGTCCTGGAATCTCTGTCAGGGTGCAGCCCAATGCAAACTAGGCCCTGGGGGGAGGGTGTGTTTATTGCACAATTTACTACAAAATTATCCAGTTCTTGCATAACTTAGGCTTGGTTACCTACTTTGCTGATGGGAGATTCCAGTTGTCTTACCACTGATAAACTTGTTACAGTTAAGAGAGTAAATGTGTTATTTCAGATCATACATGTGACAACCCAGAAAAAAGAAGACACTTTTTCCATTTTGCCAGTAAGAGGCTAAGGTTCAGGAATGCTATATGTTCACAGTAATACAATTAGAATCGAAAAGGACTCAAATCCAGGCTGAGAGGGTTGGACGTCCCTCTTTTTACCTGTGCTAGACCTTCTTTGCGATATGGGTAGAGCCCCAGCAGACCCCTACTTATACTCTAACAAGCAGTGCACTTCTTCCTTTTCAGAGCAAAAGGGAGTCATCCAGGCTTATACCCCTGACCACCTGTAGGAGTGCACCCGGCCGGCTTTCCTCTGGGACAGGAGGCACAGAAACAGCGGACATGTCATCTCGGAGCAGCCCCAGGTAAGGACAGATGCTCAGGAAAGGTAGCTCCAGATCAAGACCTCTCTGAAGCAGCTGGAATGCAGATTCGGCAGGCCCTTTTAGTTCTCTCTAAAAACCAAATACTGATGGCACACCTGCCACGTCCCAGAACTTGCTAGAGGCTCTGAATAAGAGGCTGTGGTCTTGGCCCTAGAAAAAACTATAATTTAAGAAACAAGACCAACACGTTAATTATGTCATGGTTTCCTAGCAGGGTGCAGCAGAGAGACAGGAAGAGGGGCAGAGTCAGGATTTCTCTGTTTGGATTTGCTACTTTGAGTACCGCCATCGTGATGCCATGTTCCATCCTGTCTGTGCCCTCTTTCCTGAGGACTTGAACGGGAGAATCTATTTTTTTAATTTTCATGTGAAGAAATAAAACTCACGGAAGCCAATATGACACAAACTTCAGATTCCCGAAAGACGTGATATAACCCAGCTTCTATGGCAGAGCTGAGATTTTATGATAAAATTAGACTACCTAGAAAACAAATTTGGCATCGACTGAGTTCAAACGGGGAAAGTTCACAGCAACCTTCTGATTGATGTTAAAAGAAATGCCAACGGCCCAGGAAGTAGAAATGAAACTGAAGATGGAAATGCAACATTAGGCTTTACAACAAGAGCCTGGTGAGACTGGCCATGTTTCATCTCAAGCAGTAAGCACTGGCGACTGTACTCTAACTAGACCCTTCTTTCTGACTACTGTGTCCCCTGGGGCAGGGACCAAAGGGGCTGAGGGCTTCTGTGGTTCACTGCCTTACTATCCCCCTTATCACCAGACCTCAGTTTGCACTCAAGTGCACATTTCTTGGCTCCCTTTTGGGCTTTGGGTCATGAGGGAACCTCAGACCAGGGCACTGAGCAGGGCTGGGGCATTCTTGAACCTGGTTGCAACTTGAACCAGAACATTGGATTTCTCTGGAGCTCAGGTACCTGCCCGTGAGTATTTTTGACATGGGGAGCTTTCCTTAAAAGCCCAACCTATTGACATTAAGGGATAAGGAGTTGTAGCAAATCAGTGGAAACTGAAGTATCCAGGCAAATTGGGGGAAAGGACCTATTAGAAGTGTCATGATTTGGGGGCACTTGGGTGGCTCAGCGGGTTAAGCTTCTGCCTTGGGCTTAGGTCATTATCTCAGCATCCTGGGATCAAGCTCTGCAGCAGGCTCAGTGGGGAGCTTGCTTCCCCCTCTTTCTCTCTGTCTGCCTCTCTGCCTACTCCATCTGTTAAATAAATAAATAAATAAATAAATAAATAAATAAGTGTCATGATTTTTATTCCATTGCCCTTCAGCCTCAGAATGTAGCATGAACATGGTCAGAGGTAAAGCCCAAAGTATCCAGGCTATTTCCCGAGGGCATAGATGCCTACCAAGGGGAACTTTCACTGTTAGTTCCTAAGACACGTTTTTCTTATATTAAAATTTCAGAGTAAAAACCAGCATGTGTCTGTCTGGCTGCCCACAGACTGATCTTGGTATAAGGCAAGTACTCATTACTATTACTACAAAGGGGGTAGTGCAGGAACTTTCCATGACGTGCGACGTCAGAGCAGCTCTGCCGACAGAGTCTGACCTTTCCATCTGAAATTGTATGTGGGCTAACACGTATGGAATTAAACAGGAGAAGCCTGACCAAGCAATACAGAGATCCAAGGCCAGTGAGACCTCCAAGATGAAATTAAAGCCAAGGGAGGAAGAGTCTGTACTTGGACGCGGGACCCCACACCCGCTGAGCATTGGGGCAGAGGCAGTCTGAGCTCTGTATCGCAAGTGCCGGTTGACACCACCTTAGGAAGAACAACTGTGTGTGTGTGTGTGTGCATGTGCCCTTGTGTGCCCTGTGTTGTGATGGTGTGATAAGCTTAAAGGCAAAGAGGTATAAGAGTTGGGGCTCAAGATTGCACTGACTGAGCTGGACCCTGGGGCCACTCTCCAAGTGCTGGGAGAATCAACAGAGACTTAATGTTAGCACCAGATGTGGCAAGAAGGTCCTGGGACAGCAGCGAAGCTATACAGCATACAGGCCATTGTTTCATGGCGATGCGTTTTAATCGGTAGTCCTAAGGTCCTATTTTGGCTATGGTGGCCCTGGAAACAACCAAGACCAGCAGACCAGGAGGTCACCTCTGTAGCAACTGGCTTTCAGGAACATTCCTGTAACCCCAGTTTCACAGCCTGGATGTTTCAGTGCAAAGAAGAAAGGAAATGCTGATCTCTGTACAGAACCTGGGGGAATCCATGGAAGAATCAGCAAAGAGAACGCAGAAGGAAAAGAACATACCTGTGGCTAACCTGTAAGGTATTGGAATTTGACTGTGCTGTAAATTTAGGCTTTGATCTGAGGATATAACAATTACTCTATGTTATGGACTGAATGTTTGTACCTCACCCCCCAAATTCATATACCGCAGCCTTGACTTCCTGTGATGGTATTTAGAGATGGGGCCTTGGAAGGTAATTAGGGTTGGACGAGGTCATGAGAGTGGGGCTAATCCACCATGGGATTAGTGCTTTATAGGAAGAGACATCAAAGGGCTTGTTCCTTTCTTCTCTCCACCTGTGCACAAAAAGGGGGTGTCTGAGCAGGATGGGATGATGGTTACCTACGAGCACAAAAGCCATCACCTCAGAATGAAGCCCATTTTGCTGCCACGTTGATGGCAGACTTCCTACCGTCTAGAATGCCAAGAAATTTCTGTTGTGTTCGTTCCACCCAATCCGTACTACTTTGTTATAGCGACCGGTGCTAAGATGCTACAGGAAAAAAAAATTGTGATTCTTTACCTTATTTGGGCAAATAGAATTAATCACACTAATTGCAAAGCACTGTGAAATTAGCTCTGAGTTTGTCTCTTCCTGCTTCTCTAGCCAGAGACGGATACAAATTCTTCTTTTCATACATCATTTACAATTTGCTACATAATTGTACCACATCGGAATGTTTTTAAAATGTTAAGGCAAAAAGTTTGGCCTATGCACATTTGGAAGCTTGGTAAATTGATTATTTTCACTGATTTAAAGTTTAATGCTCTTTTTCTGTAAAGTCAGTGTTGTAATTGACTTTATTATCATTGTTCATCATTTTTCATCATTGCTTAAATTAGCAAACCTGACGAATATGAAAACAAAACGCAGGGGTAAGAGTATTGTTTACAGATTTGGAGAGACTTTGGGATATCTGAATGTTCATTCAGTCTTACAATCAGATCACAAGCAGCATAAATGAGCAAAGCACAAGAGTAAAACAGAGTGTCGCCTACACCCTGTTTTCACACTTCCATCTGCCCTTCCGAGTCCTCAGCGTTTCACGTGATTAGTCCTCTACTGTAATTTATCAGTCTTGGCAAAGACTAATGACAACCAGAGATCTCATGCTCGCCCTGGGAATTGTTATTTACATTCTATATCTCTAGTGTTTGGCTAATCGTTAGCCCTAACTGAAAAATAATTTAAACCTCACAGTTGTCTTTGGAGTTTATT
Source organism: Neogale vison (assembly GCF_020171115.1). NCBI lineage: Eukaryota > Metazoa > Chordata > Mammalia > Carnivora > Mustelidae > Neogale > Neogale vison. The sequence continues at coordinate 157,063,953 of NC_058094.1, read as the reverse complement.
GTGATACTTGCAATCAGGGTCATAAGAGTGTCGTGGGAATAATCTGAGATGAAAGAAAAGGCAAAGAGAGAGCAAAGCAGGGCAAGGGGGCGGAGACAAACAGGTGCCTAGGTAAGGGGGTGAGGGAGTTCCAGAATTGCAGAAAGGAGATTTGTAGAGGAAGATTTCAAGCCCCAAGTGATTTGATGGCCATGAACTATGGTCCCATATATCTCATGGCAGGAAGCACGATGGACCCATGGACTCAGGTGACATACTCAGAAATCCATTGATGTGTCTGCTTTGGGGCCATGCTTCCCACCAGGTGCTCCCAGACAGTGATAGGGCACTTAGCCAGGCCCTGTCTCCTCCTGTGAGTTGTGAGGCTCCTATGACTGGTGACTTTGGCTTAAGGGCTCCTTGTTGGCTTTGCTAAAACCATCTTTGAACTGCATTATGGTCTAAGACTTTTCCTACTCAAATTTCCTTACTTCTTTCTCTCTTTTGTAGGAATTAGACCTCTATCTTCGTTTGACAATTCTCTTCATCTCTTCTGACTCCCTCCTGATTTTTCCTCATAGGTATTTTCTCCAATAAATTTCTTACACAGCTAACACAAGTATGATACGTGCTTCTCAGAAGACCCTGTTTCACACAGGCGGGAAGCTGGAGATAATAAAATAGTGTTTCATAATAAGATTCTGTGATCCTCCCTGTTAGCAAGGATACCAGCTGCCCATATAGGAATTTTCTACGAGATAATTAAAGCTGAATCTCCAGCATGTGTTGGGATGCTATTTTGCATATTAACCCCAGTGTGATGCGGGCCTAAAGAAGCAGGTATGTTTGGAGCCTGGGCAATCAAGGCAGTTGAGGAAAGCATACTGTAGGGTCCATTCTGACCCTACAGTAACATCCATAGATAAGCCAAGAGACAGGGAAGAAATGAGCAGCAGAGTCCATCTAAGAGGGAAGAAAGGCTCATTGCCTTTGTTTTTTCTTCTTAAGATTTATTTGAGAGAGAGAGAGAGCTTATGAGCGGGGGGAGGCAAAGAGGGAGAGAGAGAAAATCCTCAAGCAGACTCCTCATTGAGCTGAGCTGAGCCGGGGGTGGGGGGTGCAGCTTGATCCCAGGACACTTAGATCATGACCTGAGCCAAAATCATGAGTCAGCCACTTAACTGACTGAGTCACCCAGGAGCCCCTCATTGTCATTTTTTTCAAATGCCAGACTCAAACTTAGGGTTTTTCTCTCCAGTCTCATTACCTTGTAGAATATTTTGTTTTTATAAATGAAAGGTAAGCAGTCCCATCAATAGTCAACCTTACTAAGCCCTTGTATTTGCCAGACACTTTCACTAAATGAGTTCAACTACAACCTCATGAGGCAGAAATTATCCTTACTGCTCTCGGATAGGAACTGAGATGCACAGAGGTTAAACACTTTGGCAAGTTTCCATAGCTACTAAAATACAGAGATGAAATCCAAACTTAGACAGTTGGAGCCCAAAGTTCTTGCTAATTTATCACTAAGGCATGTGTCTCAGAAGTTATATCTCCCGAATATAAATTGTGGGGGCAAACAATTAGGATTTTCAACTATCACATACCAGTTTGTTGTAGTCCCACTATATATGAAATGTCCAAGATAATCATTATCTGGAACTTTCTGTAGTGCCTACAGTCCCAATGTTTCTAGAAATATTGCAGTGACACATTCCTGAAGGCAAACTCCTGTTTGGCACAGACCACTCAGCCTTGAAATCAGCCAGGACTTGACCTGAATGTATCTTTTTAACTTACTTTTATGTTATTAACATATTATGCAAATTTGCATGGTTTATGAACAGGTTTTTTTTTTTTTCTGACAGGTAACCCAATGTTATTTTTTGTTTTGTTTTTTGAATAATGCTCAAATTAACTAGAGTGAAGAGGAAACAAAGTTATATGTTTTATGAAAGTGTGAAGTTGAGAAATGACAAAATATGAAAATATTCTCTCAAATGATCTGAATCTCTTCAGTTCAAATTTTTTAAAAAGAAAATCTCAGTTTTCCCCTCACTGGTCTTCAACTTTCCCTCCATCTTTATTCTGCTTGAAAACAGGCTGTTATAAAAGAAAATACACTTTATAGTATATCTTTGTGTGTATTTGTTTCTGTATATAAAAAATCCTAATTGAGAAAGGAAACTAAATGGATAAGGAATAAAATAAATATTTTGGGATTATTATTATTAACAGACCAAGACACTTAAAATGCATAGTTTTTCTTTGAGAAAAATTATAAATGTAAAATTTCATTGCCTTAAGTTCATACCATGTAATTGTATATTTATCTGCCCTTTTATTAATTTTTGTTTTAATGATAATTCTAAGACATTATTTAAAGTATATTCTGGAAAAGTGGTGGCAATGTCTACATTTATCATCTACAAATATACCACCTTCCTAGAAAGCACTGGCAGGAAACAACTCTCCCCCCTTCCTCCCAGCCTCTGGTCTTCACCTTTATTCCACATCAGTAGGCTTTGTCTTCAGGCATGAGATCAGAAATGATGATTCTGAGTAACATTCAGCCTCTAAGGTGCTTACTCCTAAGTCAGGTCACGTGCCATGAGGAGTCCAATGTAGCCATGACATCCTAAGTTCTCATTATGGTGATTCTTTCCTTCCGCAATACAAGAGAGATGAAATTCTCATTGAAAGGGAACTTGGCCTGATCATATCCCTTCCTTTGCCAGGGACTTTATTTAAAATAAAAAGAAGTATTATAACCATAAGCAATGTTTGTCAATGATAAGTATGCAATCTCATAGGTCAATTGGACATCACCAGACAAATTCTTCCAGGTAAAAAATTTAATAAAGCCTATGGTTGTCTACTGCAGAGGCTCTTGAAGTAAATCTGAAAAACCAGGAATTTTGTAATGAAATACTGTATTCCTTAATGAACTGGGAAATGTGGTATGGGTCATTTAGTAATGAGTGCAAGGTTTGAGAAAATTCTATTCTGCAACAGAGCAAGGCTGGGTCTTCTAAGGAAAAAGAAAAAATTTTTAAATAATATTTTGGAACTACAAAATGACAAATGTGAGAAGAAAAGGTGGTGGGACTCAGAGGCCACCTCCCCGCCCTGCTATAAATTTGATGCCTGGATGATATCACACTATTAGAACGGCACGGATTTCCATCCCCAACCCCAGGGCTTTGCAATTGTCTATTTCCATGAGATTTCCCATCCTTTTACCCTTTTCTTCTTGTCACAGGAACTGGCCCAAGGGAAGGAGAAAGAAAGAATCCCATGTATTTGGGTTTAGGAGCAAAAGTGAAAAAGACAAGGAAGGTAAAAGGCAAGTGGAATCTTCGATCTTTTGGTTTTTATTCACTCGGAAGAAGAAGTGAATATTTAAATTTGTCAGAATCAGAGCTACTATTTCACAGCCCTTTAAGAAGTCAGGTCATGATGGACCATCTATTTGTAAAGGAGTCAGCTTGCTCTGTGAGGGAGCTTCTGTATTTGCTCAGTTCACTTTGTGATCTGGCTACTTAGGTTTCTTCCCTTTCCCACCAGTGAAAATACTCATTTAATGGACTAGAAGTCCATTAAAGTATCCCACAAACTCATCTTTTCCAAGGTATAAATGGCTGTGGCAATTTTGCATTTTGATAGGGAATTAAGCCTGAAATAGGCAGAAATGCCTATCATGAATTTCTTCAGTGAATACCAACAGCTTGAAATTTATATGGTGGAATTTTAGGCAAAAGGGACTGGTCAGTGAAGAAGAAAGTTTTCTTTTTCTTTTCCTTTTTTTTTAATGTAAAAAGAGGAAGAAAAGAAAGAAACAGAAAGTTGTCTCCCACCCCTGTCATGGTAGGCAAGAAGGAACTTTAATGAAATAATAATGGTCATTTAATTGTTATTGACTACTTTCTGCACAGCTTACTGGGCCTTCAAATATAGTATATGAAAAATTAACAAAGAAATACTTGCACTTTCTCTTTTCTTCTACAGCTGTGCTACACTTCCCAGCCTCCCTTGAAGTTAGATGTGTCCACATGACTGAGATCAAGGCAATAGAATGTGAATTAAAATTACTCCTAGGCCTAACCTGTAGTTTCGCCTCATCTTTTCTCCCCTCCCTATCCACTTGAACTGCAGATGATATCCAAGGAAGCATTGGGAGCCATCAGGTGAAGAATACCAAATAGCCTTTATAGCTTGGTTTCTTGAGTACCACAAGAAGGCAGCCCCATGGTGTATTTATTCATATAGTACTTCTATTAAAAGTAAAGTTTACCCAAAGCAATCTACAGATTCAATGCAATGCCTATCAAAATACCAAGTGCTGGGGTGCCTGGGTGGCTCAGTGGGTTCAAGCCTCTGTCTTTGGCTCAGGTCGTGATCCCAGGGTTCTGGGATCGAGTCCCGTATCGGGCTCTCTGCTCAGCAGGGAGCCTGCTTCCTCCTCTCTCTCTCTGCCTGTCTCTCTGCCTACCTGTGATCTCTGTCTGTCAAATAAATAAACAAAATCTTTAAAAAAAAACACAAGTATTTTTTACAGAATAACAAAGAACCTGAAAATTTGTATTCAATCAAAAAAGACCCCAAATACCCAAAGCAATCTTGAGAAGAACAAAGCTGGAAGTATCATAGTCCCAGAGTTCAAGATATGCTGCAAAGCTATAATAATCAAAATAGTATGATATTAGCACAAAACAGACCCATTGATGGAAAAGAATAGAGAGCTCAGAAATAAACCTGTATTTATATGGTCAATTAATCAATGACAAAGGAGGCAAGAATATACAATAGAAAAAAGACAATCCTTTTAATAAATGGTGCTGGTAAAAATGGACAGCTATATGCAAAAGAATGAAACTGGATTAACTTTTTAAACCATACACAAACATTAAGGTCCTAAATTTGAGGCCTTAAATCATAACTCCTTAAAGAAAATATAGGCAATAGTCTCTTGGACATTGGCCTTACCAACATTTTTCTAGACATGTCTCTTCAGGCAAGGGTAGTAAGAGCAAACAAACAAAACAAAACAAAAACAAAAACACAAAAAAACCCAAACCCAAACAAAAGAAACAAACAAAAATTACTGAGACTACACCAAAATAAAAAGCTTTTGCACAGCAGAGGAAACCATCAACAAAACTAAAAGGCACGCTACTGAATGGGAGAAGATATTGATATTTGCAAATAATATATCCAATAAAGGGTCAATATTCAAAATATAAAGAACTTATACAACTCAACACCAAAAATAATAAGTCCAATTAAATAATGGATAGAGAACAGGAAAGACATACAGATGGCCAATGGATACATGAAAAAATTTTCAACATCATTAATCATCAAGGAAATGCAAATCAGAACCACAATGAGATATCGCCTCATACCAGACAAAATGGTTAGATCAAAAAAGACAGGAAATAACAAATGTTGGTGAGGATATGGAGAGAAGGAACCCTTATACATTGTTAGTGGGAATGTGAATTGATGCAACCATTGTGGAAAACAGTATATAAGTTCCTCAAAAAGTTAAAAACAGAAATACCATCCAATCCAATAATTCCACTACTGGCTATTTATCCAAAGACAATGACTACACTAATTCAGAAAGACATGTGTACCCGATGTTCATTGCAGAATTATTTAGAATAGCCAAGTTATGGATGCAACCTAGTGTCCACTGGTATATGAACGATAAAGAAGAGATGACATGTATAACAATGGAATATTATTCATCCCTAGAAAATAATGAGATCTTGCCATTTTTGGCAACATGGATGGACATAGAGAGTATTATGCTAAGTGAAATAAATATGAAGAGAAAAACAAACGCATGTGATTTCATTTATATGAAGCATTTAAAAAACAAAACAAATGAACAACAACAACAATAAAAACAAACAAAAAATAGAAATAGAATAATAAATACAGAGAACAAACCAGTGTTGGCCACAGGGGAAAGGAGAAGGAGAGATAGGCGAAAAATGTGAAGAGCATTAAAAGGTACAAACTTCTAGTTTTAAATAAAGTCATGAGGCTGAAAAGTATAGCATAAGAAGTAGAGTCAGTAATATTGTAATAACTATATGGTGACAGATATTGACTATACTTATTTTGGGGAGCACAGCACACTGTCGAGAATTGCTGAAACTCTATATTGTATACCTGAAACTAATGTGACATTTTATGTCAATTATACTTCAATTAAAAAAGAAGCTTTATAGTTTATTAAAAAACTTCTGTTAAATTTGCATCATTGTAATTTCTGGAGTCTAATTGTTATGATAGCCCAGCATTCTGTGGAGTGTGGTACTGAGTCAGCACAATTATTATTATTTATTTATTTTGAGTCAGCTCAATTAAAAAATAAAACTTAGAAGTAAACGTTTTATTCCTCCTCTTTTACCAATAGAATGTCAGACCTATGTTTTAAGTGCCTATAGCTGTCACAGTTTCTTCTGGAAAAAGAGTTTCCAGACTTAAGCTTATTGCATTATAGTTTGAGTGTGTCTATTTTACCATTTACTATATTTCCTTAAACAAACAATTTGGGAAAATAAACTTATAAAAAGCATCATATGGAATAGGCTACTGCTTAAATAAAACAGCATGTAAACAAAAACTCGTTATTATTCTTGCTAGTATATTTATGTCATGGAGAATGAGAACCTTTAGTAATTGTAAGTGTAGCTAACACTTGCAGAACATTTATTGCACACCAGTTACTTTGGAAGCATTTTTACTTACACTGAACCATTTAATTCTCATAATAATTTTGAGATATTGCAAAGACTTTTGACACCAACCACCGACAATGGCGAGAGACATCACAGAGGAAGGGCACAGTCTTCCCCAACACTGTCCTCCCTTCAGGCATCAGTCCCGGGGTGGCGGGGGGGGGAGCCCTAGACCATTCTTACTTCTGACCCACCACAAATTCAGAAATTCCTACTACCTCCTCAAGTTGAATAAATTGCAAGAATATGAGGAATACAATGGCAAGAGACAAGATTCTAGATGGTATTTGATTACTAGTCAGTTAATTAGACATTTGGGTAGGGTATAAAGTATAACTATGCAAGGCAACAATAAAAACATGAAGCATGGTGACTAAGGCATGACGCTCTCCATAGCCTATTGAAGAAAAAGAACTATAGGCTCTCATAAATGTACTCATTTCATGTAAATTTCCAAATGTATAATACAACTGTATAGTCACATACAAAACGTAGGAACTATAGTTAAGAGAATTAAAAAAAGAAATATGAGGTAAATGATAATTCATTCCTGACTTTGCTCCCCAGCAGAAAAACTATTCATGCACAACATACCACTAGGAGGACACAGAGTTGAGGCTGAAGCACACCCCCTGCTCCAGCAAGACCAAGACAAAGGCATTAGAAGGGTAAGACGAGGAGCTCCATTCTGATTCAACTGCCCTTCCTACAGTCACGAAGAGTACCATGCATGGTTCTCCCCTCAGACTATGGTTCCTCCAGTGGAGAAAGAGAGCACAAGATAGACATTCAGCTCCTGGTCCCCACACTGTGGGTTGCTTCTTGGGAACACCCACTTTGGTCTCACCCCGTGGGGACTGCAGGAAAATAAATCCATGCAACTTGACCATAGGGAATCTGGCTGGGATATAGAAGTCGGGGAGAGACTTGAAATGACCAGTCCTCAGATTTGGGCAGACTGGGTTCCTACCTGCCGTGCTCACGTACAATTCCCAACCGGCAGCTTCTCATCTGCAGAACCAAGACTATGGTGCAATCTGACCAGGAAACGTGGTGGGAAACAGGCTTGCCTGAGTGAGGTCTTCAAACAAAGAACTTTGCCAGCTCTGGAGCCCTGTCAGCCATTTCCCTGCCCAGGCAGTGTTGCTGAGTCATAGTCTGGCCCAAGGCTGAGGGTAACTTCTCAGAAAGCTGATGGGGAACAGCTGGAGGCTGAATAGCCTAGCAGTGCTTGTGCGGAGGCAAGCAGAGCTGAGCATGCACAGAAAAAAATGCAGTGGCATCATGCGGCCAGGGAACTTGGAGACTGGGTCAGCTTGAGTCAAGAGCACAATCTAAAAGCTTTGCTGGGCTTGGAGACCTCCCTAGCCGGCCTCAACGTGGCTAGGGAGCTAAATCCTAGCCTGGACTGCAACTGAAGAGCTCCCAGCCTCTCCTGACCAGAAAGCCTGACTGGAAACACCTGAGAGGCTGCTCCGGGCTGACCTCCAAGTCCTGACCCCATCAAAACACTGTCAGATCTAATTAACAAATTCAGTCAGGTTGCAGGGTACAAAATTAGCATACAAAAATCAGCATACAAAAAATTGTTTCTATCCAACAATGAATTACCTGAAAAAGAAATAAAATGATCCAATTTGTAGTAGCATTAAAAATAATTATATACTTAGAATTTAATATTTAGAATAAAAAAAAAATCCCTGGAATTAATTTAACCAAGGATGTAAAAGATGTCTCTACTGAAAACCGTAGACATTGATGAAAGAAATAAAAAAAAAACAAATAAATGGAAAGGTGTTCATGGATTGGGAAAATTAATACTGTTAAAATGTCCAGACTATGGGGTGTTGTTAAGCGTCTACCTTTGGCTCAGGGCATGATCCCAGCCCCACATCCAGTTTCTTGCTCCTTGGGAAACCTGTTTCTCCCTCTCTCACTCCCCTTCCTTGTGTTCCTTCTCTCACTGTGTCTCTCTCTGTCAAATAAGTAAATAAAATCTTAAAAAAAAAAAAAAAGATGTCCATATTACACAGACCTCCATAGATTCAATTCAATTTTATCAAGATCTTAATGGCCTTTTTTATGAAGGCCAGAAGTAGAAAAAAATCCTAAAAATTACATTGGTGCACAAGAGACCCTTAATTGCCAAAGCAAGCCTGAGAAATTAGGAGGCATCACACTTACTGATTTCAAGCTATATTATGTAGCTATAGTAACCAAACAGTATGGTAATAGCATCTAAAACATAAAAGCAGACACATTGATGGCACAGAGTCAAAAATTTAGAAATTAAACCATGCAAGTATGGTCAGCTAATATTTAACAAGGGATCCAAGAATAGTCAGTGGAGAAAAGATGTCTTTTCAATACTTGGTGCTGGGAATATTGGATATTCTCATATAAAAGAATGAAACTATTCCCCTATCTTAAACCATTCACAAAAAAATAAACTCAAAATGGATTAACAAGGTCAATGTGAGACCGGAAAACTATAAAACTCTTAAAGGGAAACACAGGAAAAAAATCTCCTTAACATGAATTTTGGCAATGATTTTTTAGATGATTCTTAAGCCACAAGCAGTAAAATAAAACATAAACAAGTGGGGCTAAGCGAAACTCAAAAGCTTCTGCATAACAAATGAAACTAAATAAAAAGACAACCCATGGAATGGGAAAAAAATTTTTGCAACCCATGTATCTAATAAGGGGTTACTATCAAAAATATAACTCCTATAACTCAATAGCAAAAAAACAAAATAATCCAGCTAAAAATATGTAAAGGACCCCATAGGCACTGTTCCACAGAAGTTACACTAATCACCAATAAACAAGGGAAAAGATGCTCAACAACACGAGTCACAAGGGAAGTGCAAATCAAAACCACAAGGAGATACCACCAGGAACCTGGTAGCATGGCCACCATCAAAAACACTAGAGGCAACAAGTGCTGGTGTGGATGTGGAGAAAAGGAGATCTTTGTGCACTATTATTTGGATTGCAAATTGGTACAGCTATTCTGGAAAACAGGAGGGAGATTCCTCAAAAAGTTAAAAATAGAATTACCATATGATCCAGCAATTTCAATTCCAGGAATATATCTGAAGGAAATGAAAACACTATGTCAAAAGGTATCTGTACTACCGTGTAAATTGCAGCATTATTTACAGAGTAGCCAAGATGTGGAAATAATCTGAATTTTTTTTTAATCTTTTTGATGTGGAATCTTAAAAGAAAAAAAGAAAGAAAGAAAGAAAAAGAAAAACCAAACTCATAAAATAAGAGATCATATTTGTTCCCAGATGTCAGAGGTGGGAGGAGGAAGAATTAGATAGACCAAAGTTTCAATTATAAGATAAATACATTCTAGGGATGTAATGTACAACAGAATGACTACATTTATGCCTGTTATATGAGGACATGGAAGTTGAGATAATAAATCCTAAGAGTTCTCATCACAAGGAAAAAAAAAGCATTCTTTTTTTTTTTCTTTTCTATCTACACAAGATGATGAATGTTGACTAAACTTATTGTGGTAATCATTTTAAAATATATGTAATTTAAATCATTATGCTGTATACCTTAAGTTTATATGCTACTTTAAGTCATTTACATCTCAATAAAAATGGAAAAAAAAACAAAAATTAAAATTAAAATTTATAAGGAAAAATCTACACACCAACATTTTTTAGTCTTAAGTTACCATATCATTATGGCATAATAATAGTATAGGTGGAATAATGATAGTAATAGTAACAATAACAATTGGCAGAAGAAGAAAGAGTTGAATAAATTATAGCACATTAGTGTCAAAAATGTTAATGTGTTTCAGACCTTGAAAAAACTCACTGGAATGCAATTAGGGTGTGTACAAAAACAAACAAAAAATCCAGTAGTATATGAGGGGTTTAATGCCCATTTCAAAGAACTGAACTTATACAGGTAATGATGGGAAAAAAAACTACATTTATGAAAATGTTCATTGAAATGCATCATTTACATTAGCATAAAGCTGGGGACAGTCTAAATAACAGTAAAATGGAGCATGGCTGTACAAGTTATGGTATATTCACTCCACGCAATTTTCTGTGTAATTTACAATGCTGATTAAGAAACAACGTAGCATGAAAGAGTTATAATAGTAAGTCAAACAAAAAGTAGGATACAAAATCAAGAGTTATACCATTATTCTAGAGCTTGACAATCTTGGCATTGCCAAGTAACGTTTCTATCATTCTCGTGGGTGCAGGTGGGACAAATAGATTGTGACCATTGTCTTTTAACCTGCTGGCTGGCTATGGTTTGCTACACTCTTTCCTGCTATCTATCCACACATCCTGATTGAGGAAACGTGAGTAACGCTGGCAACTTTTGAATTAGCTAACTCTGTGAAAATATTTAAATTCTCTTCTCTCTAAAATCTTGATTAATGACAAGTTCCTCAAATTGCCGCCTGACCTCATCACCTTGTAATGAACCCTATCCCGGGCACAGGATCCCACATCGAGACCCAAATGGACAAAGTCATAGCGTGGTCCCAAACATTCAATCTTTGAGAATTTTTCTCCCTGTCACAGTGGGTTACTGAATTCTAATGCAAATATGACCCCCACAACCTCAGCAGGCAGATTAAATCCCCATAGGTCAGGGTTCGGAAATCATTTGCTTCTTCGAATTTGACACAATGATTGTGAGAACTCAACTCTGACAGGATTGGCAAGTGAGGAAAATTGATGAGGGCAGAACATCTAAGAAACAGAAGGAGAAGAGGCATGCCCAGGATGGGTGCTTCAAGGACATGCCAGAACTCAGCCCGAAGCCCTGAAACATCTCTATCAGTAATGACAGAACCAACCCCTTGCTGCCTTCAAGGTAGGACAGCTTAATTTGAAACGAAGAAACCAAGGCTGGTGCTGCAATTCAAAGTATGACCTTCCAAGGAGAAACACTGGATATGGACCCAAAAGACACCTTTGCCAGTGAAACAAGGATGCCAAAACGTCTCATTTATCAGCTACGGTTTATTGATAATAAATTCCTTGGGGCGGCTGGGTAGCTCAAGTCAGTTGAGCATCTGATTCTTGCTTTTGGCTCAGGTTATGATCTCAGGGTTGTGAGATCAAACCCTGCAATCGGGCTCTGCGCTGGGCATGGAGCCAGCTTAAGATGTTCTCTCTCTCCCTTTGTCCCCACCACCACACACTCTAATAAAGAAATCTTTAAAAAAAAAAAAGCTGACTAACAGGTTGCCAGCTATCAGATATGTAAGAGAAGGGACTGCTCATTAAGGGCTTATGAAACAGTCATGCCCGCATAATAACAGAAGCTAGTTAAACTGAATAGCAGCAATCCTGGAACGTCTATCCTCTTAATGCAATGAAATTTCTCTGGAGAGTTTGCCAAAAGCCAGAAGTTTGCCTCATACAAAACCGCTTTTCTAAAACTGAGATCTCAAAAGACCAACTTCAATTCTTTTCTCTGAAATCAGATTTTTTTTTTCCCACCTTCTGGACCCCCACTGATTGTTGCCAACAGCAGGAGGACTCTAACTGTAACTAGGTATCTCTGTAACTACGTCATCAGACCATATGCCATTATTGTCTCTTCTGTGCATATCCATCACGTCTTAAATTATTCAATAGCAACAGACTTCGCACTAGTGTAGTCACAAGATTCCAGTCTCAAAGTCAAGATATGCTTAACAGGAGGGACACTCGAAAAATTTAAAAAGATTCTCTGAAACCCATTGAAAAGAGTTGTGTTTTTCTCAACCCATCATCTTTCTTTGAAGGAACTAACCAAGCCGGCAATTATCTTTAATTAACCAGACAGTAATATCTTATCTTACACTGTTTCATGAAATAGACCAAATGTGGTTTTGGGAACAAGACTTCAGTACAAATACTAGCTCTCCCATTATGCACAGAGGGCCATTAACTTCTTTAGCACTGAATAGTATTTATCCTAACACACAGTTTGATTTTTATTTTTCTCTCCCTACTAAAATGTAAGCTCCATAACAACAGAGCTTTTTGTCTGTTTCTGCACTGGGGTATCTGTGTCTTACATCTAGTGGCTATTTTATGCATATTAGTGGAATGAGTAAGTCACTCTCCAGAGAATTCCAGCTTGCCCTACCATGTGGAGAGAGGGGTAGGAACATTATGTATGAGGAAGTAAAATATGCACCCAAAAGATATTGGTAATACGGCCCTTGACAGGATCAAACATAATTCTTGAATTTATAGAAGTTATATGGTAAGCACTTTTACAAATCAATGTAAAATTTAAAGAACGTTTTAACACTTCATGCATGTCTGTAAATTTCACGTCTTTAAGGAAATACATCATGACCTATGCGTGATCTAAAAATTAAAATAACAAAATAACAACCTCTCAAGTTTGAGAAGAATTTTGTCAATCCAATCAAGAAGGTTTCTTTTTTTTTTTCACGTTTACCCTTTAGTTGAAACTATAGGCTTTAATTTTGAAATCATAACCTATTTAATAAATCACATCAAACTTGGCACACTAAATAACATTGTCTCAAATCAACCAGAAAGCTGAGAATCTTCTTCAAGTTCTGCATTCATTATATTACTCAACAATTATTTATTGAGTGCCTAGTATGTTCTCAGTATGAGTCTCAGAAGCAAACGAAAAAAAATGTATTGAACAAAAGAGGAAAATATCCTTCTCCCATAAAATTTCTCCTTTCAAAATTTTATTTAAGATGAAATTTTAAAACATGTAAACAAAAACATACAGTAAATGCATAATAGATTAGTATGGTATTAATTGTAAGAACGAATTCAAAGTGAATGGTATGAAAAAGTAAGGTAGTTTTTTTTTTTTTTTAAGAGAGAGAGAGAGAGAGCATGCATGCACACACGTTTGAGGGGAGGAACAGAGAGGGAGAGAGAGAATCCCAAGCAGGCTCCATGAACAGGAAGGAGTGCGACAAGGGGCTTGATCTCATAACCTTGAGATCATGGCCCAAGCTAAAATCAAGAGTCAGAAACTTAACTGAGCCGCCCAGGTATGGTGATATTAGATATTCTTTTTAGATTGGATAAGAAAAGCCTCTTTGAGGAGTTGTTGTGTTTTTTTTTTTTTTTTTTTAAACACCTAAATGAAAAAAGGGAAGGAGTTATGAAAGTAGCTTTGGAAAGAACATTCTTGTAAGAGAAGACAACAAATGCAAAGGCTCTGCGTGGGAACTGTTTGCTTTGTTTGAGGAACTATAAGATCAGAGACAGATAGAGGCAATGGGAGAAGATGAATATAGGTTTCAACATAGCATAATAGGTTTCAACAAAGAATACATCTAAAGAACTTTTAAAATGGGAGAAGATGAAGTTGTAGAGATTATCAGAGGTCAGATGAAATTGGATCTTCAAGGCTGTTGTCAAAACATTGGATTTTATTCTAAAAATAATGTAAAACTATTTAAGAGATTTTTTTCCCTTCAGGATAGCACTCTGTCTCCACTCTGTGGATTGCTTCCTAGAAACCAGAGATCCAGGGAGACCAAGCAGGAGGCTGTTGCTCTATTACAGGTGGGAGAAGATGGAGTACACTGAGAAGGTAGCCATGGACATGATGAGGTCAGATTGGGGATATATTGTGTAGGTAAAACTGACAGGTCATGCTGATAGGTTGGTAATAAGATGTGGGATGTGAGACAGATCCAAGAGGACGCTCAAGAGTTTAATATGAGCTCTTGGGAGACTGATAGAGCTCTTTACTGATATGTGGGGCCCTGAGGAAGGAAAGGATTTGAGGAAACAAAGAGATCCTTTTTGGACACTGAGCTCTTGACGACTAGTCAACATTCAGTGGAGGTTTTGAGTGAGTTAAGGGAAAGTCATACCTGAAAATATAAAGTTGAGAATCATCAGGGTATAAAATGTTCTTTAAGGCCTGATACTAAATAAGATGTGTGTAGTAGAGACAAGACAATGTCTAGAACTAAGCCTTTGGGTTACTCCAACATTTAAAGTTTGGGAGCCTCTGGGAAGAAAACGGTCTGCGAAGACAAAACAAACAAAAAACAAAGAAAACCAAAAACAAACCAAAAAACAGACTCAAGGAAAATCAAAGTACATAGTATCCTATAGTCAAATGAAGAAGTTACTTCAAATAGAAATAGTAACAAATACTATTGAGAATAGATTAATTATTATGGGATTTGAAAGGGACCATTCTTAGGAACGTCCTCGCTGGTTAGATTATGATATATATTTTTGTCTCATGTTCTCAATACTTGAAATATAATGTATTTGAGCTCATTTCTTGAAATTCACTTATGGCAAACTTTCTAATATTACTTTACTTCAGCTATTCAGCACACTGAAACTTCAGTTCTGTCAACACTATTGGCTTTGGATTGGAATAATGGAAATCAATAGACTTTAAAGAATTTGTATAATCTGAAAATTCATTTACATACTTAAATCAAGATCATAATTAGGTCAAGTTATTTTTTTTTAAAAAGATTTTACTTATCCATTTGAGAGAGAGAGCATGAGCAGAGAGGGAGGGGCAGAGGGAAAGGGAGAAGCAGATTTCCAGATGAACAGGAAGCCCCACAGGGGCTTGATCCTAGTCCCCTGAGATCATGACCTGAGCTGAAGGCAGATGCTTAATCCAGTGAACCACCCAGGCACCCAAATTAGGTAGAGTTAATTACCTAATTAGGTAAGAGTTAAGTAGAGTAAGTTAGGTAAAGGAACTTTGAGCTTTGACTGGATGAAATCAATTCATTGTCCTAAATTGAGAGTTTGGTAGTCAACATTAGTGCATGAGATAAAGATACAATAAGGATAGAGGTCCAGATGAATAATCCCCCTAACTACCCAAGGAGTGAGTAATTTAAAGAGGGAAATATCATATCCCAGTTATTTCCTAATGAATTATTTCTATGAAAAATTTTTCTCTTTTGAAGACTTGGAAATGTGGAAGAAATCTATTAACCTCCAAACAATAAGTAATGACAAAGGACAAGAGTTTACAAGAATGTCTTGATGATGAATGAAACAATCCATGATACCCTACTAACATCCAGTAAATGAGGTGAAACAACACATAATATCCTACTAAGATCCAGCAAATGAGGGCAATGATAAAGAAAATAAAGTAAGAAGTTAAATCATGTTCCCGCACTATTGGTCATGCATGATTAAAAAGATTTCCTAGTGAGGGGCGCCTGGGTGGCTCAGTGGGTTAAAGCCTCTGCCTTCGGCTCAGGTCGTGATCCCAGGGTCCTGGGATCGAGCCCCACATCAGGCTCTCTGCTCTGCAGGGAGCCTGCTTCCTCCTCTCTCTCTGCCTGCCTCTCTGCCTACTTGTAATTTCTCTCTCTCTGTCAAATAAAAAAAAAAAAAAAAAAAAAAAAAAAAAAGATTTCCTAGTGAGTTGAGTCCTTCTGGAACAAGAACTTATTGGGGTTATTAATTAAGGTATTTTCAGAGTCTACATTAATATTGTAAGTGTGAAGAATACCATCATGTCTGTCTTATCACTTACAGAATGCATTTCAAAAGCTAAACTTTGTTAGAGCATTTCAAAATAGTTTGTTTTTGAAGCTACAAGAAACAGAAGAACTTCACATAGTATTTGCATAATAGGTTTCAACAAAGAATACATCTAAAGAACTTTTAAAATCATATTTATTTTTAGTTTGAGGAAACAGCTTTATTTTATAACACTAAAATTTTAAGAAATAGTCTAAGAAATCCCAGCCTTTAAATATATAATATAAATATATACAATAATAAATAAAATGTTAAATGCATTTTAAATTCAGTAGTGTAAAATACAGAATATTTCCATACCATTTTGCTTTTGATTTAGTTTTTATATTTGGTATATATGTTTTTGTTAGAAATGCATGACTAATACTCTTATACCATTAAGCATTTTATTGAAAAAATATTATTGCATTGAACTACAGTCCAAGTATTTATCTAATAACCTAAAAAAGCTACTTTGCATGTACAATAGTGCAATTTACTTAGCCACACTATAATTAAAAAAAAACATTTTGTACGGAGAATACAAAATAAAATTATTGGATTATGTTTCATATTGCCAGACTATCATCATTTAATTACAAAGTAAATATTTTAAATAGAATTGAATAAGGTAGGAATTTTTTTTTAAATGGCCACATAACCAATTTACTTTATCAACTATTTTATAATTTCCCACAAATAGAAGAAACTGACAATTTTGAGCATGGTAGGAAGGAAATCTTTCTTGAAACTTATTGTTTCCATAAGTGAATATGTTTTGAAACACACGATTTTGAACCCATCTTTTGAACAAAGATAAATGTCTACAACTAACAATTAGAGTATATTCATTAAGAACACACAGTGGCATACACGTGTATACACATATACACACATGTATTTTGTATTTCCAGTTTTCCTGCTTTGTGTTTCTGCCAAAATCATCTTGCTATTTAAGAAGGGCGGTGAGGTACAAAAGGAAAGGAATTAAGAAAGTGGATTGGGAGGTTGCCCTCCAATACAAAGCTGCATAAAATCAAAAAAGGACCCTTTGGCTTATCTCTCCAATATTGGTTTATTCTAAACCCTACCGATTCAGCCACTGCTTCCATTTTAATATAGCTTAATCCAAAGCAATACAACAATCACCTTCAAATGTCTACCTAATAGAAGCAGTGGATAATATTTTTGCTGGAATGAAATGATAACCTTTGAAAATCCTCTAGACCCAGGTTTATTGGCTGGGAAACTCATATTTTAGTAGGAAACTCCTATCTTATTGAAGTAGTTTCAGTCTGAGACACAAAGGGAAGTAAACTCTTTTCTCTACTACTCTATGGAAGTGGTCACTCACTTGCTTTTTAATAATTTTTCTATTTTCCAGTGACAGCACATGTCTCTTCAGGAGTTCACTCATTTAAAGATTCAGCATTAAATCTCTTCATGAGTCCTGCCAAGCCAGAGATAAGCACTAGGCCAATTTTGCCCCTAAGTACATTAGCTACATACACTGATGTGTGAGATTCGGGTTCTTTCTATTGTGCTTTTAGGAAATTGGATTTGACATTTACATAATTTTTCTTCAGACTGCTTGACCATCTTTTTGAAAACTTGTGGGGAAATTTTTAGGGAAAATTGAAAAATGTGCTACTTGTTCAAGATGACCAGCAATGTTATTTCACAAACAAGGAGTCAGCGAACTCCCCACACAGCCTGGAGGGCATGTGAATGTTTCCCTCATATGTATCTAAAATGCTGGGAGAAGAAGCAGTCCCCTAAAGGCTGGACCATATTCATATCTCCCATTAGCGTTCCAAATGCTTGAAAAGCGTGATGTCTTTGGATCATTTAAAAGTATTATGCTCAAGGTTAGAAGGCACGTTGCTGCCTTCACTGGAAACTGTGCAGGGAAGCAGCAACTTCGTGCACTAATGAAATAAATAGCCCAATCCAGCAATGCGATCCCAAGTACTTTCATTGATTAAATACTCCATTCGATGCAAAAGCTTTACAGGATTAATTTCTTTGAAGATATTTCTATTCAGAGAGAACGGGGAGATTCTAAATCCTGGCAGAAACTGAGCGAAAATATAAACTGTTAAATCCATGTTCTATAAATGAAATCAAAAGTTTAGGGGATCTCTCTGAGAAATGTCTGTCTAAGGAAAAAAAGAACAACCTTGGGGACTGGGAACTTTCCAAATGACTTCCTATATTCTAATCATTTCTTATGTTTTGTAACATAACATATATAAACATACATAGAACATATGTATTATAAATATTAAAAAAAAACATACGAACTCATAGAGAATCCCACTGTCTTCTTGCTTGCTGAATTTGATAGGGAATTAAGAACATGAACTTCCCTGAATTTCCTGTTCTTTGTACAAAGATTTGTTTTGTTTACCCATACCCTGCATTCAGGAAGGCTATCTATCGGTGGACTGGTTCTTAGTGTCTCAGAAAAATATAGAGTGTGCATGCCCATATGTGTCTATACATGTGTGTGTAAAGATCTCACAGACTCTTTTAAAACATTTTCAGTTTTTAATTAAGCATTTATCATTTAAGACAGATACCAAAAAGTACTTCAACGAGTCAAGGGTGGAAAAATAATCCCATAAAGGGAATTGCTCCATAAATATCAGACTATGGCCATAACAGCCATTGAATGCTGAAAATCAACTGCCAAATAATTGTATAAATGAAAGGAAATAATCCTGAAAATATCATCCATCACAGTGACACTTTTTTAAAAATAGGATCCATTGTAGAATTTAATGTATATTTAGAATTCTATTTCATTTTCTTCTAGAGTGTGTTTCACTTAAGTAAAAAATAAATCGTTCAGGCCCATGCTCACTAATTATAAGAAAGTAAGAGGTTGGCTCAGAATATTCTCCATAGCAGCAAAGGCATTTTGAGTATTATCAGAAGAAAAAAAAAAATAGTCCTAAACTAAGCACTATAAATCAGTCACCTGAAATTTGGAAATTATCCTAGAGGATAATTGAATAGGTCATTGTTCACAAACAAAATTCTAGCAATCCTATTCCAAAAATCCTTAAGCATTTTACTAAACCAAATTCGCAAACGTTCTTGAATATTTCAGTGATGGAAATTTTACAACTTTATACAAATAATTTGTCAAGATTTTCTTCATGTTGAGTCAAAAACTACCTATTTGTAGTGTGTACCTTCTCCACCCTAAAGAGAATAGAGATGATTTTCCATAAACACAGCTCCATGCTGCTATCCGGATATCTAAAATTAAGAAGGTTAATTCTCATTTTCTTCCCTCACCAAGTTTTCTTTTCCTTGGAAAATACCTATTAGTCTTTGTTTTTCACATGGCATCTACCAGGTTCTGTTCTATAGAACATTAGTTCCATGAGATGGTCCACAGGGGGTAAAAAATGTCTCTGACATTATTATTTTTGGAAATTCAATATAGTCTATCCTCCTCCTGGAAAAGTCCAGTAAATATTGCCTGTCAAATGGTCTGAGATATGTTGAAGTAATAAAATAAGCCAAGTAAACCAACACCCCCCTGAAATATATGAAAATGGATTTATGTCAGTTAATTTTTGTTTATTCACAAAAGTCATGTTATTTGTGAATCTAAAAACTTAAGATTGATTTGGTGTTCTAATTAGTCAAAACTTCCATTTATGGACACAGTTCAGTTTACCAATAGCTCCCTTAAATTGTGGCCCAGAACAACACTGGGTTTTCCACAAGTGGTGTATTTTTTCCCCAAGTGCTAAAAGAACCCCTTTTCCAATTCTGTATAATTCCTTTAATGCAACCTAATGCCTCAGAGCTTTTTCACCAGAGTTTCCACATCATTGGGTTATATGGCATTTATAATCTACTATGCCCTTCATATTATTGATGAAGTGGAATTAGGCTCTATGTGTATAAGATTTTTTTAAATTGAAAATAAATGTAGGATCTAACATCTATTCATGCTAAATTGAACCTTTCAAATTTTGCCCTATTTTATGTTTTTAAAAAGTTTTCACATTGTATTTTTCAATTCACTACATTTGCTAGTCCTCTTGTGTTTGTGTTTTCCTCCTCTTTGGTGCATATTCTTCCATGATTTTGTCCATGTTTTATGAAAGTTTATATGACAGAGTATAAATACAAAGACTTATAATCAATCCCTACAACCCCTCTCCAGTTTGGAATCAATCTAAGTTTTACTACTCTCTGGATATAGTTGTTTAACTGTAGGACACATTTATCACACAGTGCTATTATCCGTAAGGATAGTTTTAAGAATCAGAAAATGTCTCTGTGTGAAACTTCCCATGTATTTTACTATTTTTTGCCCCAACCATTCCACCACAATGTCTCCAGTCAAGGCAACAGGGGAGAACTACATAATTGAAGGAATCCTTAATTTTCTGTCCTCTTCTTAAGTCAGCAACATGTGACAAAATCGATTATCCTTGCTTCTTTGAATCATTTTTGTAATTTGCCTTATGTAGTCCTGACGTTTTCCTATGTAACTTGAAGTTTCACCACGGTTTCATTGTCCTGATTTTTTCCAACATCACTTGAAATTTTATCATGTCCTCATTTCTTAGTTCTTTCTTCACATCCCTTCTTAGATGTAAATTCTAAGGGGCTCAGTCTGGAAAACTTCATCTACCCTACCTACCACTGATGATAGTATGCAAGCCAATGGCTTCTGTATACTTACTATATGTGGACGATTCCCAAAAGTGTATTTCATTTTCACACTTCTACTCAAACTTCGTATCCATATTTCCAATTACCAACTCATATCTCCACTTCTGTAATTTTAGGAATCTCCCAACAGAGTATTTAAACTGACCCTCTCCTACCCTGCCCCTCCCACAGTGCCTCCCATTTCCGTCCACAGTAAATCCATCCTGGTGCAAAGACTATTATGTCATTTCTAATTCCTCTCTTTGTCTTACACCCTATACTCAATATGAAGCACACTTTCCCAGGTCTAGTGTCACAATAAATCTAGAATCTCAGCACTTCTCAACATCCCCACCAGACTGTGGCTGAGCACATTACTTTGTTCTCTTGTCTGCCTCCAATCTTGTAATCAGTCTCCCCATCCCCACCTTGACTCTCCTGGAGATTATTTACAGTGCAATAGCCGAATGACCCTGGTAAAAATCCAAGATGAAGCAATCATGTCTCCCCTGTGGCAAAATTCTCCAGTAGCTTCTCATCTCTCAGTAAAAGCCAGTCATTCTAATCGTGGAAAATATCCTACTAGATTATTTTCCCCAGCAGCAAGCAGCAAGCAGAAGCAAAATATTAACTTATTTTGATATTTCCCATAAATGAGATATTAAAAAGACATTAACCTAATCTCTGTTCATTTTGACTGATGGATATACGGCACTTTAAAAATTATTCTAATGTTTCCCCCATTCAGTTTATATTGGAATGTTTAAAGGACTAACTGTTTTTCTCCTTATTGGAATATTTTGTAATTGTAGATTTCCACATGTGATGTCACAACTTAAAATTTCTCACTCTGTGGTATAAGTTATCTCTTATTTAAATGGTGAAGTTTCTTTCCCAAAGCCCAAGACAGCATAGCTGGAGAACATTGTCATCACTGATGATACAAGACAGTCATTTCCATGCCATCAACTCATATCAATCTGTTCTTGTTAGTCAAAATGAAGTGCTCAATAGAGATTTTCTGGTCTAACCTTTGGAGAGATGAAATTGTCACAAAGACAATTACAAAAATTAATCAGGTACTTTCTTTTTCCTAATAAAACTTTCAGTGTGTTTCCATAATTACTCTGTCTTGGCTATGTCAACTTTATAATCTGTTTTAAGAAATTGTCATCCACATTATTATTTTTTAATCTGCTGGTCCAATTGTTTATTTTTATAATAAATATTCTATTTATTTTACTTCCATTACATTCATCCAATGTTTCTTAATGTTTTTTTATAATGATTTTTATGACGTTCTATGCAAATACAGAGGGCTTTTTTTGCTATTCGATGCCTTTCCTTTATATTCTTTTCAGGTAAGTTAGACATTCCTACTGCCATATCTCAGTCAAAATCCCCATCCTGCAACTTTCTGATGATATCTAGGAAACTACATAAATTCTTTACATTAAAATTTCAAAATCACGTTATCTTCTTTTTCTATCTCTGCCTATCTGTCTCTCTCCCTCTCTCCCCCCAGGATCAAAGATATCCTTTCCTACATTTACTAAGAATTTATGCTTTCAACTTCATTTTCCTCATCTGTACAGAGGAATGATAACATTCATCTCAAAATACATTTGTGAAAATTAAGTGAAATAACAGAACAGGTGTTTAGCCAGACTCTGCCTGATGCACTGGAGAATTTCAGTGAAGATGGCTGTCTTCCCTATGAAACAAGGCTGAAGAAGACACCCATCTCATGTAAAAGAAACACTGCCATCATCCTACATGCAGTAGGGGGCCGATCACTCCATTTCTGTTTAGTTGATTTTCTCTGAAACTTGTATTATAAGAAATGTGCATTCATACCAGTTTTTGTTTCATTTTATGAATATAAAATAATAACTCTAACTGGAGAGCCATTCAGAATACTGATGTAACAAAGGTGATTCTGTGGGCTAGGAAACATTTTGAATAAATATTTAAGATCACTTGCAAAACTATGTGAATGGTGATTTTATTCAGCACCATTCACTGTGTTTTCCTGATATCTACTACAATTGAGTAAAATACACAAAGTAATTTATAAGACTTTCTTGATAAAGATCATGTAAAAATTCTGACACTTCCAAATGTTCATCTCTCTACTTATACATAATTTGGGGTGAACACAGTAAGATTTGTTAAGTAGAAGAATAAAGAAAACTTAATATTTTAATCCCTGTAATGTTTGAAAGATTAAGCAATATATTCAAAATGGTATTGAGTGTATTTTATTTTTTATTTTGCATTATCAAATACTAGTGATAGCTTATATATGTTTTCTTATACAAAAATTAAACATTCTTGATTTTAGATGTTGATGATTCTTACGGTTACAAAATTCTCTTAACACAGATGTATGTGAAACGAAGATAACCCAACTTTTCACAGAAACTCAATGATACAATCTGTGTAAAGATTGTTTTTCACTGAAGAGTAATTTTCAACTTGAATTAATCAGAAAATTTCTTGCCATCTCTTATTTCCTATGAAAATATAAATTATTTTAATTGAAACAGATTGTATTGATTGAAAGCTTGGTCAGTAGTTAACCATAGGAATTATTTTTGATAAATACTTTAGTTCACTGACCTTTTATTATTACCTGATGCATAACACCAAATGTGTGATCCATTCATTCACTCGCGCAGCAAACACCTAGAACATACAATATTATGTTCCAGTTTATTTTCTTTGTAATATCAATGACCTGCCTGAATGTTTTGTTATCATTTTATAATATTATGTGATAATTCAGCCAAACATACCTTTAACACATTTCCCTCTACCCTTCCACAGAGTTACTTTAAATTTGCTCTGTTATTTATTCAAGTTAAAATAAATTCTTAAAATGCTCCTGTTTTGATACTGGCAATTCAGTTCAGATTTGTATACTGGTCACATTTTGAATTGGCACCAATCTTTAAAATCTTAATAATAATCAGATAGATAGATCACTTTAAATATACCCTTTCTGTAGGTAGTGAAAATGTGTTTTATTTATCTGCAAGAGGGGCTTGGACACCTGTTAGTTCAAGTGCGCTGATACATTTAAGGCCTCTTTCACTCCGTTTAACGGTTGCATCTGACTGGAGCAAGAATGATGGCAAAGATCTTGACCTTGAAACACCGGTTGGATTAAAGGGTTCAAGTGGATGATGGAAGCAGTGGCGGGGTTTAAGTGAGGGCCAAACAACGTGGGGATCAGAGCGGCCGAGGGCAGGGGCTGAAGTGTGATGTGGGGCGGGTGGAAGGGAGCAGCGGTGACCACATGTAGGGGGTGGCCCGCTAAGAAAGTGGGGTGTGCTGGGATGATCGTGGGAGTCAGAGGCGAAAATGTGAACGGAGTGAAATGTGGCTGGGAAAGAGGATGCAGATGAGCTATGGGGAGGGGGCCGCCATGGGAATTTAAGGAAGCAGAAACAGCAAAATGCTGCAGGAAGGTGTGGTGGATGGTGGTGATGGAGGCGTGCTGGTGAACCGGGACCGTCTGGACGGCCGAGGTCGGGGAGAAGGCAGCCGGCCCTGAAGCAGGCAAAACTCGAAGATGCTTCGATAGGAGCTGTTTCTGCATGTGTTGCTGGGCTTGTAGCTGGAGGAGCTTGTATTTATCTATTTCTTCCGGAGAAAATGTGATTGGCTGTTGAATTAAAGGGGGCGAGCTGGATTTATGGCACACTTCTGATTCATCTTCTACTTTGTCATGCTTCTGCATAGTTCTGTCACAGTAGGGGTTTATATTTCCCTCTCCATGATTCATAGGCAGGCTCATATCCTCCAAGCCTAGTTTAATCTGGTCCTCTTTGGTCTCTGTTGAATCTGTAACACCAGTATATCTGTTAGATGGAAAAGCACCAGGGAAATCATTTGGTACTGGGTCACGGCGCTGAATAAAATGTTGGACTTCACTAATTAAAGGTTTTACTTGTTCTTTTGTTGTTGGGTTCTTTTTCATGTTTGGTGACTGAGAATCTGCTACCACATGAATTAGACCTTTAGAAAGATGGTTATCACAATGAGGATCTCCTAAAACAGCGACATTATTTGTCGGTGAACTTCTGACTTGGTCTTTCTCTAGAGTCCTTTGAATCGCACCGCCTTGATCATTCGTTTTTTTCCTTGCATTCTGTGTTTTTTCAGACAAAGGCAGTGCTGGTGGGTGACAGCCCAGTGGTGTGAATTGAATTGTGCGTTGAATTTGTGAATGAGTCTCTGATTCGTTTTTGTGATTCTTTGAAGAGATCTCAAAATTAGTTGATTGTTCCTGACATCGCTTGGCTTGCACTCTTTCTAAAAGACTTTTGGCTGTTAGGGGGGTCCTCTCTCCTTCCGTCAACTCTGTGGTTTCCGAAGGGCTGCTGGAACAGTTTCTTAGAAGGCAGCTGATGTTCCCAGAGTGACACTGCATGGAATTTACTTTTCCCAGGTCACAAATATGAGGGCTGTCCGAAGACTCTTGACTTCTCTTGCTTTTATTTAAGCAATAAACACTCTCTCCTGAGTGAGAGCCCCATCTGCCGTGCCGAGGTCCCTGGCAATGTGGTGGCTTTTCACTGTTCCCAGGACAGGACAGCTGTGAGCTAGAATCACAGTGGGGGATTCTCCTGGATTTGGTCCCTGAAAACTGCTGCTGATTTTTGCCCAGTTTAGGTCTTTGTCTACAGCGACCGTATGTATGTGTGGAGTATTTTTCATTCTTAGCCGATTCCCACGATCTGCAATTCCGATCTCTCTGTATTTCAGATGGCAGGCAGGTGCCCTTGACCATCTCCTCAGATGGGCAGAGGCAGCTGTGTTTTTGGTGTCTCCTTTTGCGCCTTTCAGAGGAGTTGTGTTCCCTTTTGCAAAAGAAGAGCAAATTACCTTGGCCATTCCCCCTAGACTTAGGACTTGAACAACCACTTCTCAGGCTGGATATGCTGCCGGAGCATGTGTCTGAAGGGCTAGAAAGCCTAGTCAGAGTCAGGTTTGGGGAATCTCTCCTGCAAGTTTGGTTTCTACATCCGGAAGTCCTGTGGGTCATGGCCGTGTGGTTACTATTCAAAATTACACTGAAGTCCTTCTCGTGACCACCGTGACCCCTCACTGGGTAAGAACTAGAATTCCGGGTGAACTGATTTGCATCTTCAAAATCTGAATAAGGATTGCGAGGAATCAGTTTCGGTTTCTTAGTCCTTGAGATGTAAGGAGATAAAGCTAGGCCCTCACTTGCTTCATTTAGGATGACCCTTTGACAGCTTTGCCAGTGGGCCCTGGAAGGTTCCTTAAGTTCCTTATCACTATTATTGTTGTTTTCTACACGGTTCTTCAGAGAGATATCAAGGTAAGCAGGCACTTCAGGATTTTTCATTTCCAAATCACTTGCGCTAAAATTATGTTGATTCATATTTGGCTTAGAATCATTGCAGCTCAAATTATATTTTCTCTGGAAATTTTCCCAATCTGGATTAGCTATCATCATCATCTTTGGTTTTGGAGACCGATCATCTTCCTGGATCAATTTTTGTTGGTCTTCGGTTAAACCTGAGACTTGGCTCTGTATTGTTGTCTTCATTTCCGAGGGCTCCTTCATCAGTTCCGTTTTTAGGTCCTCTGAATCATGGTCACTCTTGGCGTTCCGAGAAAGCTTAAAATCAAAATACAAGGGGTTGCATCCATAAGAGATGCAGGGCTCTGTTTTTGTGAAGAGCAGAAGTTCCGTAGGCCACTGGAGAGTGGTGTGGCCATCCTTACTTTGTACGTGGAGAAAAGGCAATGGTTTCGACTTCGTGTCGTGGGGACACGCGTCTCTTACAAGGCTCTGTACATTTTCGCTAACTCCTTCTGTTTCATCTAAAGATGCTTCTCTCATCTCCATTCCGGAGTCGGGATTCAGATGCACTGTACTGTTTTGCTTACTTGGCTCCAGCGATGGAAACTCATCCAGACACTCAAATATCCTGGCATCACTGGGCTTGTAAATGTTTGGTGGGCTGGAGGAAGCTCTTGCTTGGCATGAGTGATGAATGCGGTTTTCTAAAGAGTTCTTCAGTGTACTTCTAGTTTCTTTTTCTCCGCTGCAAGGAGTCAAATCCACATCCGAAAGATGAACATCCGATTTAGAGAATGAAGCATGAATGCCAATCGAATCTTCTACCGTTTCATCAATAGAGTTATTTTTGTCTTGCAGAATTTGAGAGCTTATGGAGAAGGTATTGTGTAAGACACTCTCCAGATGGCGTGGTGTGATGTTTATATCTTTTTCCTTAGCGAGCTGCGTATTCTCATTTGCAAACCTGTGGCACTTGCATTTCTCCGCAGTTTGTTTTGCTTTGTAGGTGGGTGACTTGTTACAATCGTGGCTTTCCTCTGTGTTCTCACTGAAAACAGAGGCTGAAGATTCTAATTTCAAATGCACTTTTTTGGAAAAAGAAAACGATACTCCTGTCCTGTGGTTTGCATTGCTGAGATCCAAAGACGTTTGTGGTACCCGATTTCCGAACAAATAACGTCTGTCCGCTTGCAACTGGTGTCGGTTTTGCATGGCAGACCGCTGTTTATCGGCAATGCTTCTGGGCAGATTCTTTCCTTTAAGGAGAAGAGTGCTTTTCATGCACGATACCTTCCTGCCATTCTTAACTGGGAAAATTCCTTGCTGGAGTTGCTTTTCTATGGCTATCCTGGGAGCTTTGTATGCTGGTCCATTTCCAGAAACACTGTAAATACAATAAATATTTACATGACTAAAACATTAGATTTGAAATTTTATCTATATGTGAACATTTGTTAACATTTTTATGATGAGTTACTTTATTTACGAAAGATAACTATTTCACCGTGTTTATACAACTCACAACACCCATGTTTCATAGTGGCTGTTTCTAAAATGCGTCACTTAAGTGTGTTCTTTTGAAATTAGCAAGAAGCAATAGCGGGTGACTATCTTATGCTTGTGCTGCAGAAGAAAATAAAGTGCTGCATTTACATCCCAATAGATGTTCTGCAGAACCTATGGGGTTTTGTTTTTTTGGGTTTTTTTTTTTGGAATATAGATTTAACATTGTTTCACAAAGAGTTTTTCCATCAGTGACTTCACATTAAATAAGAAATGAAAGGGAACGATATGATAAGTCACTTCCAAAGTGACTTTTGCCTTTTCGTGTAACGGCT
The DNA here is from genome assembly GCF_020171115.1 of Neogale vison. Lineage (NCBI taxonomy): Eukaryota > Metazoa > Chordata > Mammalia > Carnivora > Mustelidae > Neogale > Neogale vison. The sequence goes on along the minus strand of NC_058094.1, from coordinate 157,035,842 downwards.
ACTAGTTTATAATTTTTTGTTGCCTCAGTTTTAAAATCCTTCCTGTTTGCTTCCCTTTGAAACAGTGTGGCTAGTTCTTCCTCCATGACTGCTCACTATTCTGACCAATTATACCGAATCCATAATAAAGTAATGCATGTCTACATGCCATCTCCATAGCTTCAATTATTTAGAAATCTTTTCTTTTGCATCTTCCTCATCTAAATATTTTCTACATTTTATGCATGTATCTGTTTTATCTTTTAACAGCTTTGTAGACATTATTCATTCCACTGAGTTTAAATTAGTAATTTAGTCAGAAAACTGGAAACAGTAGCATAAGAGATGAAAGTCTTTAGGTTAAAATTGTCTCTTTAATGTTCTGCCTTAAAACTACAAACAAGGCCTTCCTGGGGGGAGAACAACACAAATCACATGTTTTTTCTTTGACTTGGCTTTGATGTATGTCTGTTTGCCTTTTCCTAGTTTAGGTTCTTATTTATTTATTTTTTATTCAGTCATTTGTTACCTGAATATACAATACTAAAACGAATGATATCTTTTCCATATGTAGCTTTGATTCTAATGGAGAAGTGTTCTGAGCCTTTCTCTTAGAAACTATTTCTTGTTGCCTTCAGTTATGACTATTTGGCCAATTACTATAAAACTCTGGAAGAACATTCCTTTTGTCCACCAAATTCCATACACTTTGCTTCCTCATGTTTACATGTTTAATATTATAGAAAAATACTTAGCCTCCTTTTATTCACTTTTGAAATGAATCCACTGGGGCAGTTGTATGATTTTGCAATTTTCCTTTTCACTTATGTATATATATTTATTATATTTCCAATCTATAATGTATTTTTATTACATTTGCTATTGAGGATCTATTTTTATTACTATTTATTATTATTATTTTAATTATATTTATATATATTGATATATATCATTTACTATTGAGGATCTATTTTTATTATTTATTATTATTATTATTTTACTGTGTGTATATATACCTATACATATATGTATGTGTATGTGTGTATATATATATATATATATATATATATATATATTTATATATCACATTTTGCCAGACCATAGTTACAGATTGATTTCTTTGGGTTAATATTTGCTAGTACTGCTGGGTACTTTCAATTCAACTTCTTCAGTTCGGTTTTATTTTCTTCTGATTTCTCTGATTACTGCTTCTTCCCTGCTTAGCTTTTCATCCTGGAATTTACATGTTAAGTGTACTGGCTCTCCTGATATCTGTTAGGTCTTATTATTTATCTCAGTACTTTAGTGTCTTTAGTGTATTTCTCTTGTTCAGAAAGAACTTCTTGCTTTTAATTTCTATTTTACCAGTTCAATTTTTTACAATATCCAATCTATCACTTACTATGCCCATATGGATTTTAATTTACAATAGTTTCGGCCACCATTCATTCTTTAATACTTTCAGATTGTTCCCTCTTCATAAACTAATGGCTGTAGCTTTAGAATTACAGTGTTCCCTTGACTCTGGTGGAAAATAAATTTTTGAAAATTTCCAGTAACTCTTTGATAACGAAAACTTTCTTCTTACTCATCACATTAATCTTCTTTTTTTGGATCATTTTTAAAATGCTTTTTTAGAGAGGGGGTTTAGGCATATTCAGCATGAGGAATGGAAAGGAACACCCTAACATAGGGCACCTGTTATGATGTGTACTGCGTGTTGCATGCAAGTTGCTAAATTCTACTCCTGAAACCAATACTATATACAATATGTTAACTAACTAGAATTTAAGTAAAAACTTCAGAAAAGAAAGGAAAGGAACACTCTGAGATAGTGTATGGCTTGTTAAATATTTCTTTCAAACATAAAGGGAAATAGCTAGCACAGAGATTAATCACAGTTATTGGTCTTCTAAAGTGCCTGCAAGTCTGGGGCTAGAAGGATGAGGACCGGAGAGAGCCACAGCTCTGGATTTTGCCTCAGGGCCGAAGAGACCCTTTAGATTAAGTTGCAGCTATACTTCTGCTAAGTTATCTTCTTTAGGAATGTCAGTTAGTCTGATAACATCAGCATGTAGCAGAAATTATTTCAAAGGTCTGGTGTCTGAATATTATCATTCTACTTCTCATGATTCCATCATGACTCAGATATTTTACTATTTTTATATTACTTCTATTTTTCCCTTAATAATATTTTTGCTTATTATTGTGGCACTTTTGCGTGTTTTCTTGCTTTGATTTATGTAAGCTTAAATGTTCTTTTCTGTATTGCTGTTTTATTTTACCGTTTATCTCTCTAATGTGTAAGCCTCTCTCTTTTATATTCTTTTAAATATTTTTAGTCCTCTTATTGTTTTTGTAATATATTTTGTTCTTCTTGTCCCTATTTCTTGTTCTCACTTTATAATCCAATCTACATTTATGATTATATTTTTACAAGCGTTAGCATTTTACCCTCATTATTAATCTTTTCTATCCACTAAGGTATGTGCTTTAAATTCTTTATCCCATTGCTTTCTACAGTTTAAATTCCTTTATCTTAAATCTGGTTTATTTTTATTACTTTGGAATAACCCCACTTTTCTATCTTTGTGGTTTTCAATTCTATTATTTTAATAGAAGTTTATGCCTTTTAACATAACTAATGGTTTAATTTTTATAGTCATATTCTTATTTATGATTTTACTTCCTTTCCTAGAACTTCCTCTAGTTTCCTTCTATATTTTTTACATAATTGTTTTCATTTACAATAAAAAAAATGACTATACAGGTACCCCTTCATTCTTATTAATTGATTGTCCATTCTAATAGCTCTCCCAAAATTCTAACGCTTGGCAATTAAATACACGCACAATTTAATTATCTTCTGTGCAAAAGTGTGCTTTCCCATATCAAAACAACATAATTTCTTTAAATTATATAATATCCTATTGTCCCACATTATCTAGCTCTTATATAAGGAATTCCATTTTTTTCAGAGTCAGTGGTCCTATAATTTTTGAATTTTGGAAAAATGTCCATATCAATATGCACTATACTTAAATTTATACATAGTAGAAGTTCACAAACAGAATGACTCTCCACCCCCATATGATAACAAGGCTGGCTGAGGAACCAGGTTGTGTTGAATTACACAAGATATGGCCAAAGTTGACAGTCCTTCATAAGCTCCATTACCAGTTTTCTGCCATCAATTTTTTATCTGTCTGATTTGAATATTCTTACTACTAGTAAATTCTCCTCCCTCCTCTATAGGATCATAGAAGAATTTTCTTGTTATCTGCATCATCCTACTTAGAAGCCTTTGTTATGAGAATAATGGACAGAGAAATGTTGTTCATTGTTGGCAGGTAGAAAGCTCAGTACCTGTTGTGTGTCCTGTTTCTGTGATTATAGAGGACCTCAGAACATGCATTTTTATACTAACCTCACCTCTGGACACATATTTTTTCAAACTTTATTTTTTTAAAAACCAAATTTCTCACTGAATTTTTTTCATGATCATCTTTTATGGATTTTGATAAGTTAATTAAATTATTCTAAGATAGCAGTACAAATATAAGAATATATTTAAGGTGAATACTGTGTTTTTACTCATAAATTGATCCTTCAAATAAATATTTTCTTAGAATCAAATTTGAGCTCTAATATTTTATAGTACTCAATAATTCGAGTCATTCATTCCCAAATTTCTCATATATTGTTTTTCATTTCAAAAACAGCAGTTTACATTGTGGCACAGAGCTATAAATTTCACAATTCACTAGGCTGCTGTCAACTGCATTAATTACTTACATTAGGTGTTCAACATTATGATTCATAGGAACACAAATCACAACCAGCAAATTTAATTGAGTTCCAGGTAACAATTGCCTCACTTTGAAACATTCGGCAGTTCCAAGCTTCTGCAAAACAGCTATTTTTAAGCTACAAGAATGTATTAGTATAACGTGTGTTATAATTATCAATTTAAATGTCACGGTATGGTACTTTCAACCACATTAATTACATCTTCTTTTGTCATCCGGACAATGGTAGTGCTATTGATTCCAAGTTCAGGTGTGTACAGGGAAATGTACAGATTTCTTTCCTCCACAAAAGATTCACTGTCCTTTATGTTTTTTAAAAATTATTATTATAAAACTTAAAATAATTACTAAAGAGCTATATGGGCCCATTTAAATCAACTGGACAGAATAAAGACCACTACATTAGAATTATCCTTAAATCATTTCCTTAAAGTGCACATAAAATTAATAATATTGGGAAAGAAAAAAGTCAGATACCGAAAGAACTAACTCATGAGCCTTTAACTACTAGAACTATTTGTCCTCAAATGTATCTTTTGATTAATTACAATTTGTTCACATTGTAACAGTGAATCAAGCAAATTTATCTTCGACATTTTCCTGATGATTGAAGGGAGTTTTGAACCATCCCATCCCGGACACCTCTAATTCTTACCATTCAGACTGTTGTCTTAACTCGGCCAGCTGGTGAAGCCTTTTAAGTGCTTTTTCTTGTTTCTTCTCATCTTTCCATGACTTAGAAGCTACGTTTCGAGCAAATTCCCGTTGCTTTAATTCCTTCAGTCTCTATGGACAGAGAAGCAAAAAGAAAGTGTGCTATAAGTAATATACTTTTCTTTTCCATCCATAAGCCTCCTTCTTCAACTTTGTCCTGGGTGCAGAGGTGACTTTCTGGATAGACAGAGTAAAAGAGTGCCTTTTCCATCGATGTTATTCTCTTCTCCAGGATAAATGTAGTTGTCAGCTTATTTATCAAAGCTTGTCACAATCACTACAGAAGTGTGCTGCCAAGCTGAACCCCAGTTCTTGCTGGAACCACCCTGGCTACCTATCTGCAGTCATTTATGGGCCTGTGAAAACGTCAGTCAAAAAATGTGTCATATGGGAATGGGGGAAGGGAGACGAGGTTATAGGGTGCACTTTCCTCTCCACACTGACCCTGGCCACCCTCACTTGCAAAACATACCTACTCTTTTTCATGAAAATCGATGCTATTTAATACACTTGGTGAAATGAGCTTGTTTCACCTAAGAGCATCTGTTAAATTGTGAAAGACTTAGTTCAAAGCTCTTAATAAGATTCTCAACTCCTTTTTTCCTGGTGGAGATATTTATCCAATGCAGATTTCTACATCCTATCCAGGAGGAGAAAAATGGGTCAGGGATTTACACTCAAGATAGATGCTTGGCCTTGCTTGATTTAAATTAACCTACCACTCTTTTAATTAATCTTTTCTCAAAAACAATTGGCTTACATGCAAATTGGACGTTGCTCATTACCTGTTTGGATTTCCACTTCCGAACTGGCCACTAAGCACACCTAATGAAATTGAACAAATTGAGAAACAGCCACAATCAAATGAGCCTCTTGAAGTTTGGCACTTAATCCTGAATTAAGAAGATATTTGAAGATTAGTCTCTCTTAACCCATGCAAAGTGATTTTAAACTGTCTGAAATCTATATCCATTCAATTTGTTTTCATTTTCTGAATCAGGTAGAGAAGATAGCTCCCAGGAACGGTAAAAATCACATACCTCTCCATTGTGGGAATGGACTTAATGCGGGAATGGACTATTGCCCACCCCTAAACCGAGAGACCTAAACTTCAATGACCATCAGCTCTTTCCTAAAAGGGGACATGCTTATGAGAAAAGGTGATCAGATAACCACATCTGGGCTAAGTATCTGAAGAAGGAGGCAAGACCAACCTTACAAAGAGAGGATATTCCCAAGCACAAAGAACAAGGGGTGCCTGGGTGGCATAGTCTGTTAAGCGTCCGACTCTTGGCTCCAGCTCAGGTCATGATCTCGGGTTGTGAGATTGAACCCTGTGTTGGGCTCTGCTTGAGTGTCTCTTTCCCTCTGCCTACCCCTCCCAGCCCTCTAGCTCTCTCTCTCTCAAATAAATAAATAAATAAATAAATATTTAAAAAGCATAAAAGTGTTTCACAGAACTAGAAAGAGACACAGAGGGAACATTGGAGGCTTTTAAATAAGAGAGAATTACAAGAAATAAAAGAATGGCCCATATGTAGAAAAAAACAAAGCAAAGCAAAACAAAACAAAAGAAAAAACCATCGACAATTCTCTAGAGCTGGTAAATAGCAGAGTGTCTAAGCCTTAAGAGATAGCCATGGTCAGAAGGGAGAAAGGCTTTTAAAATCTCCAATCCTATCTGCCCTCCTGCTCACTCTTCCCTAGCCTCCCTATACATAATAACCTAGTTGCTGTTGTTGTTGTTGTTTTAAGATTTTATTTAATTATTTATTTGCCAAAGAGAGAGAGAGAGAGAGAGAGAATGAATGTGTGTGTGTGTGCACAAGCAGGCAGAGTGGCAGGCAGAGGCGGAGAGAGAAGCAGGCTCCCCGCCAAGCAAGGAGCCGGATGAGGGACCCAATCCCAGGACCCTGGGATCATGACCAAAGGCAGCGAGCGGCTTAACCAACTGAGCCACCCAGGCATCCTAATAATCTGGTTTTTGAAGTGAAAGCTTACCGTATGAACAAAGATCTTCTGGAAATTGTTCTACACAATTTAAAAGCCCACATAAATACGTTGTATTTATTTAATATTTGATATTACCCATATGTAAAACCTGGATAGCCTAGAAGAGGAAATGTATTAATTTGCTCACAACAACTGACACTTGATTGGAATCTTGTTTGAAGCTTTCAGGTATGACTCTGTTTCTTTCACGAGCATCTCAGATACCCGGATGGCCCTGTCTCGGAGTTACAGAAATGACTGAGAATTCTGTCTTATTTACCCAACAACACATATTGTCAACTACTACTATATAATAGGGACATCAAATTGTCAAATCAATAATTTTCCCTTCAAGGAAGACAGACAAGTAAAGAGATATTTTTATAAGATGGTATTGAGTTTCTCAATGAGGGTAGACACAAAATGCATTCGAAGCACAGAGGAAAAGTTAAGACAGACTGGAGAGGTAGAGATTTGTTGTGTTAAGGAAGTCAGCAAAGTTAAACTGTGTTTAAGGAACATAGAAAACTGAAAGAGATTTTGTTTAAAGACATCTAGCCACAGATTTGGCTTAGCAAATGCTGGGTGCTCACGGCTGCACAGAGAAAAACCCTAAAGATCTATGGAGGGAACCCCTCAAATTTTCAGCAGTCTGAATTGCAGTGAAAAGACTACTCAGAGCCCGGAAAAGGGCCACCTGAAAGAATTGATGGCCCCAGTGCCTAGCATTCATACAGGATCAGGAACAGCACTTGTTCTCACCAATGAAACTGGAAAAATTCATGGAACAGTGAGTTTAGAATTCAGAGAAATCCTGGGGCATCTGGGTGGCTCAGTCAGTTAAGCATCTGACCCTTGATCTCAGATCAGGTTTTGATCTCAAGGTCGTTGAGTACAAGCTCAGTGTTGAGCTCCATGCTGGGCATGAAGCTTATGTAAAAAAAAAAAAAATTCAGGAAAACCTTGCTTCAGTAGACAATAATTTGCTATGGATTGAACACTAATTTGGATTTGCCTGGCAAATCATAAAAGCAAGAAATCCAAGTATAAATCTGACTACAAGTAACTTAGTTGCATTTCAGAACCAAATTTAAAGAAATTTATATGAATACAAAAATACTCAGCAAGAGCAAGGAGAATTTAATAACATCTAATATCCAATCAAAGACTATCAGGCATGCAAAGATTATCATGAAAGCACAGCCTAAGACGTGGAAAATAATCAGTTGAGAACAATAAAGAATTGACACATGTTAGAACTGGCAAAAGCATACATTAGGAAACATAACTATATCCTGTGAGCTCAAAAATTAGATAAATTAGATAAAAGATGGTGATCAACTGGACAATTGCACAACCTGAGTCTCTGAAAAAGGGAGAGGGAACATTTGCAAATATAATGGGTGAAAGTTTTCCAAATTTCCTGCAAACTAAAAACCCACAGATTGTCCTCAAAATCTCAAGCACAAGAAAACTCTACCAACCCTTGTTATTATCAAATTTTTATTTTTATTTTTAAGGGTCATTTATTTTATTATTATTTTTTTTTACTGTGTTATGTTAGTCACCATATAGTACATCATTAGTTTTTGGTGTAGTGTTCCATGACTCACTGTTTGCGTATAACACTCAGTGCTCCATGTAATCTGTGCATTCCTTAATACCCGTCACCAGGCTTACCCATTCCCTGCCCCGTCCCTTCTAAATCAGTAAAAAAGTGGAATTTTTTCCAAACATCTAAAGAGAAATGACATATTCTTACACAGCACAAAGAGTAGGATGGCAAAAGAGTTCTTATTGGAAACAATACAAGTGAGAAAGTGGTAGAGCAACATATTTAAATTTTGCGAAGAAAATTAAAAATTTCTCCAAATAAAATTTTATACTTAGTGAAGATATCTTTTTTTAGAGATTTTATTTATTTTATTTTAGAGATAGAGAGAGAGCGTGAGCAGGGGCAGAGAGATGAGTGAGAGAATTTCAAAAAGACTCTGTGATGAGCAGGGAGCCCGATGCAGGGCTCAATCTCACGACCCTGAGATCATGACCTGAACTGAAACCAAAAGTCCGATGCTTAGCCAACTGAGTCACCCAGATGCCCCCCAAACTATCTTTTTTTTTTTTTAAAAGAAGATGAAATAAAAATATTTTAAGACAAGAAAAACTGGAAAAATTCAGGAACACAACCACAGAGTATGTTAAAGAATATCACTGGGCAAAAGGAAAATAATACCAGATAGAAATGCACATCTACACTAAAGAATAAATACCAGAAATAGTAACTACAGGATAAATAAGACATATGTCTTAGAATTTGAATGTATTTAGACCATGTAAGCAAAAATAATAGCTATGTTTTAGGGAATTTATAACAAATTTATAATTAAAATGTTTGACAACAATAGCACAAAACCCAAGGGGGAGAAATAACAAATTTTTTGAAAGATCTTATTAAATACATGAAATGGTGGAATAACAATTGAAAGTAGACTGTGATCAGTAAAGAAGTGCACGATATGCTCTATGGCAACCATGAGTATTAAGAAAACAATGTGTTTTAGCCAATAGGATAACACAGAAGATAAAAGGAAATCACTACATTTATTCAGTCCAAAAGAAGGCAGAAAGAAAGTAAAAAAGGAAGGTAAAATAGATGGGACAGTTTCAAAACAAATAGCAGGGTAACAACTAAAATCTAAATATATCGCTAATCAAATTAAATGTAAATGGTCTAAACAGTGGAATTAAAAGTTAGTATCAGTTTGGATTAAAAAGTAAGCTCCAACTATGTGTTGACTACAAAAACAAATTTTTAAAGTACAGATACAATGGATTAAAAGAATATAAAAAGATATATTATGTCAATAGCATTGAAAGAAAGATGGGAGGGCTCAATTACTCAAAAGCAGAGTAGATTTTAGAGCAGATTTATTACCAGGAATAAAAAAAAGGGTTATTTCATAATTATATGGAATAAATAAATCAGAATGGCAAAATAAGCCTAAATGTTTCTACACCCAATAACAAAGCTTCCAAATACACAAAGCAAGAATGGATAAAACTGCAAAGAGAAAAAGTTAAATCCACAATTACATTAGGAGTTTTCAGTGACCTTACACCAAACAACAGAATGTTAATCTCAAATACCATACTTCTGGAAACGGTTACACCAAGGTGATCATGCCTTTTACAAAAGACCCTTCCAACAATTGACTTGTCTAATGAAAAGAGAACTGGACAGATAAGGAAAACTTCCAAGGATCAAGGGGTCACATTTTTTTTTTTTTCACATTCCCTCTCTGTTTTATTTGGGGAGTTTCTTTTTTTTTTTTTTCCCAATTTATTTATTTTCAGAAAAACAGTATTCATTATTTTTTCACCACACCCAGTGCTCCATGCAAGCTGTGCCCTCTATAATACCCACCACCTGGTACCCCAACCTCCCACCCCCCCACCACTTTCAAGGGGTCACATTTTGCCAACAGCATAGTTTAGCTTGGGTTTTCCTAAGTCTCTACTTTCTCTTCTTCCATTCTAATAAAAACCCACTTATTGAAACAATGGCAGGTACTAGAATTGTCAGTAATCTTACTCAGTTTAAACAGAAAACAAACCAGTTGGGAATAAATACAAGTTCTTTGAGGGTATATAGTGGATCGGTACTTATCGAGAACGGCACAAGACAAACATATTTCAGAGAAAAATGTTGCTACCTCGCACATTTATAAAGAACAGCAGAAAGCTCAGCAATTGTTGCTTATCAACAGGGACTCTGGGTGAATAGGTTAGAGCAGGTGAGTCTGAACTTCACTGGGATGGAGAGTAAGGAAGATAGAGAGTAGCACCCAACAATAGGGAGACAATAAAACAAAGTGTCTCATGTCCAGAGGTGTTGATGGTGGACAGCACAGTACAGGGGTTAAGAGAAAGATTCTGAAATCAGTCAGACCTGACTTTGTATCTTGTCTCTGTCACTCACTAGCTTTGAGTCTCTAAGAAAGTTACTCAGTCTTCACACACTCCAGTTTACACACTTGTAACATGGCAAACTATCACTATTTACCATGGTGGTTCTTGGAATTATTATTTGAATTGGGAAAGGTAAAAGTTAGTATCAGTTTGGATACTAGCACAGCACCTGATACATACAAATGCTCAATGAGTATGAACTGTGATCACTTCTAGAGGTCAGGAATGGTCAGATTTTATGGATCTTTGTGAAGCAACATAAATGAAAAGCCCTCGATTTACCTGGCAAAGGGGAGCTATTGAGAAAGAACACCTGATTGATATTTTTACTGAAAACAGGGTGTTTGAGTGGTTTTCATCTGGGTTTTACAAAACTGGTAGGTATAGTCTTTTCTACAGGAGAAGACAGGAAAAGGAAGCATGTTCCTTACCCTTGTCTTGAACAATTTATGTTTCATTGAACAAGCAACATGCAATTTCTGTAAGTCCATGATCTTTGTTACAGAAGAAAATTATAAATTTTGGATTCAAGTATGAGTTGTTGGGAGACTTTTCTTTGACAGATCTTATTTGAAGTTTGCACTTGGGTATTATTTTATCTAAAATGGATCTCAATCAGGAAAGAGGGTAAAAGTATTTCCTAGAGGGAAATGGAGACAACTAGTTCATTTCCTTGTATTTTGCAAAGGAATTTAAAAGCGAAATTGCAGAACAGATGGTCTTCCTGGTCCTGAAGAGAGGCTACCTGCCATCGTCCTTGCCCAGATCAAAAGCAATTTAATAAAAGACAGATGCAGGGGTCAAGTTGAAGGAAGTAAAGCAGTCCTCACGTATCTTCTCCAGTTTCACAAGGTATTTCACTTGCTCTGAACAAAAAGTAGCATAAGGCTTATGGAGATACAGCTGCTAAAACAAACTTATGAAATATTTGGAATTTAATTTTTTTCTCAGCTTCATTTTAAAAGCACAAACTAAGCAATCTTTATTTCCCTACCTGCCAACATGAATGCTTGGCACATGCGTTGCAAGTGGAATTCATCCGTGAATAAATAAATGAAGAGGCAAATTGATCAGGTCAGTGAATCTCTGTGTGCTTGGAATGGTAATATCCCCAATATTATTGCGTACCAGTCAGAACACGCATGTGAGCCTCTGCCCACGCTGGGAACCGCTCTCCATTCACCTTCACTGGAGCAGAACGGCACGTGTAAAATAGATTTACTCATGTGTATCTACCTTTTTTCCTCTCTTAAATAGAATAATTCCTTCCATCCCTGCACTTTCATCTGTAGATCTCAGGGTACTTTGCTGACATTCATGATTTTCTTCACAGAGGAGCAAAACCCCAATGCAAAAGGTCAAAATTTATTAACCTCAGTTTAGAGATGAAGAAACAAACATAGAAGGCTAAATGGCATGATCCACACCAAAGCAGACACCCAGCCAACAACTGTGACTCGAAAACAAAGTCTGATCCTCATGAAAGTAAGGAAAAGTTAGAAAAGTTTATGTAAAATTCTAGACATTTCTAATAGTTTCATTTTGTGAAACTTAAAAGTCTATCCAGTTCTTAGATATTGTTCATTGTTTGGAAATGTTTTTATCAAAATGATGTGGGAGACATTTATAGATAATTAAGAATAATCTAAAACAGGAGAGGGCATAATTTGAACAATAACATGATCAAGACATAAGAATTAAATTATACAAAAAGTCTTTATTATTTCTCAGAAGAATTCTACATGTTGAAATGGGACTTCCCTTATTTTTTGCTTTTTTTCTGTGTTGTCTTTTTTTCTTTTCTTTTCTTTTTTTTTTTTTTTTAAAGATTCATTTATTTGACAGATAGAGATCACAAGTAGGCAGAAAGGCAGACAGAGAGAGAGGGGAAAGCAGGCTCCCCACTGAACAGAGAGCCCGATGCAGGGCTTGATCCCAGGACCCTGGAATCATGATCCGAGCCGAAGGCAGAGGCTTTAACCCACTGAGCCACCCAGGTGCCCCTGTATGTTGTCTTTTATGTTATCTGGTAGCTATACAAACACAGACAGTGAAATGAACTAAAATATTTGAAGGTCTCAGACCGATCTTCTTAGAAGATGCAGTCCAGGCTACTCACCAGGACGAGTTCTCTCCTGTGTTCCAGAATGAATTCCCTGGTAGAATTTATTCTGCTGAGGACCAACGGAGCCACAAGCAAGCCAGAAATAGGGGAGAAGAAATGAACCTGGAACTGATACTCCGCCCCAATTCATTTCTTCACAAACGTGAAGCTAAATACTTTCCAGCAACATCTGGAGGATTTTGCTGAACTAGAAATTGTTGGACTCTAAATATAATTGTTGATGACTCTAAATATAACTGTGCTGTGACAGACAGGACCTAGAGATTCCTTGTTGGGTCATTTCTGGTCTCTTTCACTGGCTAAGCCCAATATTTAGGTGAGATATGTCCAGGAAGGAAGACACTGCTTAGAAGTGTGAGTTTGGGGATGTTTGTAGGTTCTAAAATAACCTAAAAATGTGGCTACAAAAGGACATTTCTTTGTAACCCCAGTACCCTGAGGTACCTCTGTGGCTTAAGGAGGGGAATATACTCAGTATGTAAAGTATATGCCCCTGACAAGACACCATGCCGCCCCCTTCCAATGCCCAGGATCCCCTGAGAAGTCCTCAAACAGCAAACAGACAGCTCTGGTGTTCCCATTTCTTCTGAGAAGTTCTGTTCATCCTCAAGCTATTAGAGTCAGGATTCAAATCAATTGTGATACAAGGTGCAAACATTTATTGCATTTTTAATGGTAGGATTTACTTATTTTCTGTACCATGGCATAAAGTTTGTAGTGCTTTTGTGAACCACATTATATCAGGCAAGAATATAGCCAATAAGGTAGCAACATCAATACGTCCAGTGACTGTTGTGAAATGATTAGCAGCATTACAAAGGAAGCGCTTTGGTGATGAGTGAATACAAATTGCTTTTCAAACAGATTTAGTAGTAAAATTCAAGGAGCTTTTAATCCCCACCCTTCTCCGTGAACACATATTAGAATAGTATTAACTCCCATTAAGTGTCTGCAGGAAGTGTCTAGGTATAGAGAAAGCCAGCATTTCTGGAATGAACAAATAAAAATTCATTAATTAAAGGTTATGACTAGTATAAACATCTGATTAGATTAATGCTTAGTTAATAAGACCTGAAAAAGATAATTTTGCATTCCAAAATGTAGATTAAGAAAATCCAGACACTTTTTCCTCATGCCAAGTGTCTCAAAACTGCAACTATTTCTATGGAGAAAAAGTAGAGAGTGTCAGAATGTTTCAGAAGTTTTTTTATAGCCTAGTATGTCAATTATTTGTAATTTAACTATTTATACTTAATTATTTGTAAAATTTGTCTTTTAAAAAGTGTTATTTATGCCATAAAAACATTCAAATAAAGTTTACAAATCTCTGTGGTTGAGAAACACCTCCAAGTATCAAAATGTAGAGTTAGAATGGTTCTCAGAGGTTAACGCATTGAAGTATCAAATAGGTTAAGGATATTTTTGGGATCCCTAGTCACACGTGGACCAGAATGAGGCCTTAAGGGAATTTAAAAAATTTTTTTAATCTTTTTATTAACATATAGTGTATTATTAGCCCCAAGTGTACATGTCTACGAATCGCCAGGTTTACATACTTCACAGCACTCACCATAGCACATACCTTCCTCAATGTCCATAACCCAACCACCCTCTCCCTAGCCTTCACAGCACTCACCATAGCACATACCTTCCTCAATGTCCATAACCCAACCACCCTCTCCCTAGCCCCCTCCCCCCGGCCACCCTCAGTTTGTTTTGTGAGATTAAGAGTCTCTTATGGTTTGTCTCCCTCCCAATCCCATCTTGTTTCATTTATTCTTTTCCTACCGCCCGAATCCCCTACGTTGCCTCTCCACTTCCTCATAGCAGGGAGATCATATGATAATTGTCTTTCTCCGATTGACTTATTTCACTCAGCATAATACCCTCTAGTTCCATCCATGTTGTTGCAAATGGCAAGATTTCATTTCTTTTGGTGGCTGCGTGGTATTCCATTGTGTATATATACCAAATCTTCTTTATCTATTCATCTGTTGATGGACATCTAGGTTCTTTCCATAGTTTGGCTATTGTGGACATTGCTGCTATAAACATTCGGGTGCATGTGCCCTTTCAGATCCCAACATTTGTATCTTTAGGGTAAATACCCAGTAGTGCAATTGCTGGGTCATAGAGTAGCTCTATTTTCAACTTTTTGAGGAACCTCCATGCTATTTTCCAGAGTGGTTGCCCCAGCTTGCATTCCCACCAAAGGTGTGGGAGGGTTCCCCTTTCTCCGCATCCTCGCCAGCATCTGTCATTTCCTGACTTGTTAATTTTAGCCATTCTGACTGGTGTGAGGTGGTATCTCATTGTGGTTTTGATTTGTATTTCCTTAAGGGAATATTTTATCTGTTTATTTCTGAAGACCAACAGAATTAAACACATTCTTTCTGGGAAAGTTTCAGGAAATAAATTATTTGCACTGAGCCCTAAAAGTCTAAAAAAAAAAATTTTAGGAGAATCTCATGGCAAATCTCTCTCCTCCTGCAGACCGTGTGGTTTGCTGTCATGATGCCGTCTTTATTTAGCAGATTGTTATCTTCTCTGCAACAGTATTTCCCAGCTAGGTGCCTCCTTCATGGTTACCTGTTCCCCATTCAGATCCTAAGGAAAACCTGACCCACTGCCCTCTGACCCTGCCATCCTACTGCTTTTCCAAGAGCAACTCCTTATATTGTGGCATCTTGTACAACCTCACATTATATTGATTTTCAAAAGCTCTTTCAATTTCTACTGCATCCTCCTACTCTTTCATACCTGAGTTTGGGGTCAGTGACACCTGCTGCAGAATTATTTAATTCTGAACATACCTGCTAACGAAGACTGTCTTAGGACAGGGAAAGTGTTTTCGAGAACTCTTCAATTTCCTAATCGAATGTTATTTTGAAATAGAACTGTCTTTGAGAAGACACTATTAAAACAGAGACAGAAACAGAAATGAGACATTGATGAAATTAGACTCTGGTGCAAAATTGAATTTTGGAGCATGTTACACAAGAAATAGAGATGATATTTTGAAGCTAAAGATAACAGGGTTCAGTTGGGCTGTGTGTGTCAGACATTTGGCTGAAGTGGCTTTATCTTATAAGGTTAATTTATTCTCATTCAAGAATCTATACTCAAGCATTTAGCACAGTCCTTACACTTTCTCTAGAAAGGCCACACCTCAATTTCCTTTCAGCTTGGAGTTCCCTCCAACCAAGACATGTGGCTTTACCATCCCAGCTGTAATATACTCGAGAAATGTCAGACATGAAAACATCAAAAACATTCCAGGTAGGAAAAAAGAAGAGCGAAGGGCAAAAGCTGACTCCGTACTTTTTTTTAAGTCTGATAAACAATAGCTTTTTGGAAGCTGCTCTGAGTAGACTTCCCTTGTTTATCATTTTGCTAGAAGAATGCCACATGCTGTTAGCATTTACGTCAGGAATATGGCGAATCCTGGTTTTCAGCGAGGCAAACGGGCACCCCCTCGAATCAGCCCAGGCTCTGTTAGCAAGGAGAGAGCGTGGAAGGGAAAATGACTAGGTAAACACAGTGTCCCTTCTACTAAATTTGCTAAATGTTGGCACAAAGCACGGCCACAGTGAGTTTTCAGCTAAGGGCATTGCTTCTTTTCAGATATAAAATTCATCTCTACATGCTCTAAGCCACTGGGCTGAGAAACAGGATTCGGAGAAGTTTCCAGACCATTTTACTCTCCATTCTCATGAAAGCCTAAATTTAAAGGCATCAATTCTCTTAAAAGATTTGAAATTGATTTACCACTTTAGTGTATTGAGTTAAAAGCAGAGGTCAGCAGGCCAAGACCCCTGGGTCAAACCTGGCTCAGCTCTCTGCCTATTCCTATAAATAAAGTGATATTGAAATACAGCCATGCCCCTCTGTTTACATCTTGTCTCTGGCTAATTTCATGCTAAAATGGCAGAGTTAAGTTTTTGCAACAGAGACCAGATGACTTGCAAAGTCAAAACCGTTTGCTGGGGGCGCCTGGGTGGCTCAATGGGTTAAGCCGCTGCCTTCAGCTCAGGTCATGATCTCAGGGTCCTGGGATCGAGTCCCGCATCAGGCTCTCTGCTCAGCGGGGAGCCTGCTTCCCTCTCTCTCTCTCTCTCTCTCTCTGCCTGCCTCTCTGTCTACTTGTGCTCTCTCTCTGTCATATAAATAAATAAAATATTTAAAACAGACAAACAAAAAACAACAAAAAAAACCATTTGCTGTGTGACCGTTTCCAGAAAGTTTGCCAACCCCTGTGAGAGAAACTACCCTCTTCCTGTTCAAGATGAAGGAGGTGGTTCGTTCCATATTTACACACCGCATGGGATGTTCTCACAGAGAGAAACAACGAGATCCAGGGAAAACAGGTACTACTGGGAGAAAGACAAATGGTATTTGGAGGAAAATGCCAGCTTTATTTAATAGACAATACTAGACATACAACACTGAATGCAAAGCTACCACTGGTTCCGGGATAACTTCGAGCATTCCGAAGAAGATGTTGACTTAGCTTTAACATTCCCAGTTTCCTGTGGGAAGTCTCACTGAATAGAGCCTAACTTCCTTAACAAATCAAGTCCTGAATATTCTCACTGACTAGGATCCCGCAGAGCTATTAAATGCACAACTAATTTTCTGAACTCAACAGATTGAGTCATTTTTTTAATTTCAAGTATTTCCCTGATAGAACTCCCAGAAAACATTAGGCAGATACGAGATTCGTGGTCTTTCCTACACTTTGCCTATCTTTGCATGGAGGTACTGCGGAGGAAAGAAATGAAGAAAATGTGGATAGTCCCGTCAAGAGTGTTTGGATTCTCCAAGAATAAAGAGCATCATATTTGAATAACACTGAAAAGACTCCCTGGTTCTAGGGCAGGGGAGTTTTGTAAGCGAAACTGAGAAGTAGTCTTTTAAAATTCTTTTATCCTGTTCCTGTTTTTCAAAAGTATAATGCCACTTATTAAGTGCATTGTGGGAAACTCACGGTAAATGCTGCATTGCTAACTGCAGAAGGCTTGGGAAACTAAGGAAGGTCTTAGCTGAGTATGTACTTGAGAAAGAAAATAGATTTTAGGCAAGACTGTGGAAGCATCTCCTTTGATGTGACTCTCAATTTCTTTATCTTCTTAAATAAACAAAGTGTTCATTTATTTTTGGAGCACAACTTATCTTAAAACTTATCATTTCCTAGACTATAAAAAACAAGTATTTCTTTAATTATTTTCACAATAATTAGTGACTCTTTGATAAGCAAATACTCTGACTAGAAATGTATTACTTTTAGAGATTTTATTTATTTATTGAGAGAGAGCGCACAAGGGTAGGGGAGGCAGAGGTCGAGGGAGGGAAGGGCAGAGGGAGAGGGAGAAGCAGACACACCGCTAACTCTGGGGCTCGGTCCTCCAGAGCCTAAGGTAGATTCTTAGACTGAGCCACCCAGGCGCCCCAGAAATGTAGTATTTTTAAAATTGAAATTATTTGAACAAAACTTGATCAACATCCATAGTTGCTACCACTGAAAAAAAGCCTATCAGATGTTCTTTCTATTAGTGATTGCAAATGTTCTTGAAAAATACTCCACAGGAATGTATTATCACCACTAAGATCAAAATTATACTTTAATTTGAAGTGACAAGATACTTCACAAACTTCCAAAACACGGAAAGAGTTGCATTGTTTACAAACTGGCTACTTTCCGATATTTTAGTAAAGTATGACATTTAAGCAGAGCATAAGCATAAGTGCATTTAGGGAAATTTATAATAGTTGTGTAAAATTTGGCCAGGTTCAACTGACTTAAAATTTGATGAATGCTATTCATGATTTCCAAAATATTACTACAACAGAGGAAATGTTTAGTTGTGTCAATGCTTTTTGTAGGACTGTAGGCATTATTCATTTTGTATTTTAAATCTTCAAATATATTTATTACACAAAACTTTGAGGTTGAATGCAGGCACACTAAGAAAGGCGGCTTAGATTTACTTTGACTTTTTTTTTTTTTTTGACAGAGAGAGAGAAATCACAAGTAGGCAGAGAGGGAGGGGAGGAAGCAGGATCCCTGCGGAGCAGAGAGCCCGACGCGGGGCTCGATCCCAGGACCTGAGATCATGACCTGAGCCGAAGGCAGAGGCTTTACCCACTGAGCCACCCAGGCGCCCCTTTACTTTGACTTTTAAAAGGAAAATAATCTCATCATAAAGAAATGTAATGTAACCATCAAAGAGATCACAGTTTTTCAATTATCAAACTAATGAAGTCATAAGGTTTTATAATATCTGGTAGCATTGGGTATGTGAGAAAACAAACACATCATCCGTTCACTCTTGGTGTGAGTTACAGACTGGAGCGATCCCTTTGGAAAGTAATTTGGCAATAGAGATTGCATTTCTACCTGTACCATCCCCCTGACTCAGCAATTCTCCCTAGAAATGCATCCCTCAGATATAATTACATATTTGAACAAAGGCTGTTTCTTGTAATATTGATGGAAGTATGTTTAGAAAAAAAGAAAGAAGCTGTATAATTCTTAAGTTCTTGTTCCTAACCACTACTCAAATCACCTGTGGTAGCTTCCTTTTGGGAATGATACACAGTTTTAACCATGTCTGTATGCAAGATTATTTTCTATTCTCTTTTATGGAAGTCTCTTCCTTATACTTGATCCTAAAATTAGTCAAATTAAAGTTTTAAAAGAAGTTAAAAAAAAAAAAGAGAAGTCTACCATATTACTTTTCTGTTGCCTTAAGAAATATTTAAGTATAGAAAAGAATTCATCCAATTCAGGGCCTAAAGAATCCGTGGCCTTGAATTCTACTTTCTTAAGACCAGAGTCAAATGATATCACAGTCTTTATACTCCAGAAGCTTTTAACTTTTCTATAAAATAAAATAAAGCATCAGTTGAGATGAGGGTGTTTCCAGGAATTAAAAATTAAAATTTTCAACAGTGAGTCAAAGTAAAGTGGAAATAAGAATTGGGCAAATAAGAGCAGGGAGAGAAATGGTAAGGTCAAGGGTAGGATTTTGGCCTTGGTCAAAATATCATGGGGTTCTCTCTATTCTCTTCCTTTGAAGTGTCCAACTGGCTGTTACATTCAGATCTCTAAAAAATATCACAAAGATACTATTTTAATGGAATAAAATATTTAATGTGATTATGCAATTAACTGAAATATGTTATTCAGGTGAAAACCATCCACTTGACATCTGAATCAGTTGTTGTTTGGGGACCAATTTTGCCTGGAGATGAACTCTGTTTGCATCATTCAGATTTCAACAGCTATTTAATGATACTGTTTCTTTAACCCTTATTTCATTTAACCTAGTTTTAATTGAATTCCCTAAGCCTTAATAAACATAGTAATTCAAAATTTGGACAAAAATATTATTAAATTTACAAGAAGTGGTAATTTTAGAAGGCCTAAATTTTCCTAAACAAAGTCATCTAACCATTAGCTGTTCTACAAAGTACTAGAATAACACAGAGATCACTAAAAAGCACACATTGTTATTGAGTACAAATAAATAGGTATGAAACCATGAATGCATAAGTTTTGCAGGAACCAGGGGCACCAGTGTGGCTCAGTGGGTTAAAGCCTCTGCCTTCGGCTCAGGTCATGATCCCAGGGTCCTGGGATCGAGCCCCACATCGGGCTCTCTGCTTAGCGGAGAGCCTGCTTCCTCCTCTCTCTCTCTGCCTGCCTCTTTGCCTACTTGTCATCTCTATCTGTCAAATAAATAAGTTTCGCAGGAACCTTCAAATAAATGCAAGTGGGCTAAAAAATAGCTCCTTTCAAAAATTAATACCAGAAATAAAAAATGTGAATATATCAAATATTCTGCTGAAGACAAGCCTTATCAGCAAAGCCTTCATTTCCTTTGAGTTTAGATAATATTTATGTTTATCAAACTTATTATCATGTTGAAAAATTGAAAATAATCCAGAAGTGCAAGTATAGAAAATTGGTCAAATAAGTTATGATACCAACCGTTGACAGAACACATGCCACCAAAAACATGTACGCTGAGGGAGAACACTTTAATTACACTGAAAACGTAGATTGTGACAGATCGACCATTTACTCAAATATAACATTCTGCTCCCTTCCTTCCTTGCTGACATTATTTTTTTTTTTAATTTTTTGAGGTATTACATAGAAATTTTTCTTTCTTTTTTATTCGAGAGAGAGACCAGAGCTAAAGAGAGAGAACATGAGCTGGGGGAAGGGCAGAGGGAGAAGGAGAAGCTGACTCCCCACTGAGCAGGGAGCCCAAGGCAGGGGCTCGATCTCAGGACCTTGGGATCTCGACCTGAGCTGAAGGCAGATGTTTAACTGACTGAGCTACCCAGACACCCCTGCAATTTCTTGACCTCAATTTCTCGACGCTGGTATTTCCATGATCATAAATTAACTCCTACGATTTGGCCATAAGAAACTCATAAAAGACTCACTTATCATGTTCAAATCAAGTTGCCTAGTGGCCTCTATAGTCTTCCTATAGTGGCAGTGTTTTAATATATTAATAATATTATTGTTGCTTATTATTATATTATTATTTTAATATATTAAAGCAGGGCTGACATCAAAGTACTATGTATAAGACTCAGTTAAAAGTACAAGGGCTTTAAAAAAAAGCACAAGTACTTTATGTATATTAATTCCTTTTATTGGCACAACAAATCTGTGCTGTAAATGTTGTTATTATCATGCCCATTTCACAGATGAGGTAAAGACAGCTAGAGGCAGACCAGTTTAGAGTGTGGCTTGAACCAGCCAAACTATGACTCGTAATGCAAATCTCTCTTGCAAACCAATGGAGGGAAATTCTTTCTAGGGGAAAATAGGTTCTGCTCTTTTGAATTTTTAATTCTGCCTTTCTTTTCAGAACTTTTTTCTCCTTTCCCTTCAGATGTAGGAACATGAGATCTAGGCAGGATGCAGACCATGTCTTTTGCCGAATGCTATTCTGCAAGTCAGTGGCCAATAAGAACTTGGACTTAGACCGGAGGTCTATGCTTTAGAAACCGATCAGCTGCCGAGACTCTGGGGTGGACACTTTAATGCATCCCCACAGCTGAGTTTTCGAAGGTGGCAGCTTTTGCTGAAATACAGTCATTATAATCTAGTAAGAAACAAGTTTGAGGGCAATGACTTTACAGAGACTGAACTTCAGTTCCTCTTTAGAATTTTTAGCTAACAAACATTCTCTTATGTCCACACACGCGCGCACGCACACACTCACACTCCAAAACATACCACCCTGTACTTTAATTCTTACCATAATTATGTTTGTGATGTAGAAGACAGAAATTTTACAGCACAGGCTGCACAAAGAGGAAGATTTTATTCAGAACTATTACAACAGGGAAGAGAAGCTGAACACAAGCCCACTGAAACAAAAGGGAGGAGGATTTGTCGTGGCTGGGGTGAGGTCATGGAGAAGACCCGCAGGACATACCACGAGGTCTCTCCATGTCATTAGGCCATCTGTGTCTGCTAATTATCCCTTGATATTCGGTTCCTACCCTCCCACAGAGACTGGGAGATATGAGCTTATGCCCTTCAGTAAATACATTCCAAAGGTATGCTCCCATGGCCTGAGAGAGACATTTGGGATTGTGGAAGATTTACATTTCTAAGTGACAAAGGAAGAATGTACAGTTGCAAATTTTCTAAAGTAAGAGCTCTAAGAAAACGAAAGTCAGGTCCCTATGGTCAGGAAAAAACAGTCTAAAGTTTAATCAAGCTGAGGAGAACCTGAAGGCCATCCTGGTCAGGAGAGAGTTTGGAAAATGCATGTAGGAAGAATTAAGGCAATGTATTACCCTTATTTCTTAACAGAGATGTCTATTAATATTTTGGTGTTTTCCCTTTCAGGGATTATGCATTGCTTATTTATAAACATAAATTCTGTCATAAATGCAATTTTATAGTCTTTCCCACCCAATTCTTAGGAGAGCCGTGGAAAAAGGGAACCCAGGTGAAAATCTGTCTTTAATGATTGCAACAAAACAGCAACAATACACCCACATGCATAATGAGATTTTTCACATGCCAGGCATTATGGTAGTAAATTCAGTACTTAAATAATCTGATTTAGTTTTCCCAAAAAGCTTTTAAGTACTATTCATACCCATATCCTACTTTTTTACATGGAAATTGAGTCTAAGAGATGCTAGGTAACTTGCTCAGAATTATATGACTAATGATCAGTTTTACAGAACTTATTTAGCTTTTATAGGATTTAGCTGCCTCATTCCTAACCCCTAGCTGGTAACATCTATTCTCTATTTTCTCTGATAGATTTTTTTTATCTACCTTGCAACTTTTCATTAACTCTTTCTTAGAATCATGACATTGCCATCTTCACAGGACTGGGACTTTTCAGTTATATTTCAGAAGTTTTATTTTCCTACTCCACATAAACCATAGTTTATAAAACATACATCCATGAAAGTTTTGAAATACTCATTTGGGATTCAGCGTCTGAAATTTAGAATGTTTCTGTGCCAGCAACATGGAAGCATCTGCTTTCTCCGTGGTTAATAAACGAGACCTCTGGAATACAAATCAGCTTCAGAAGAATTATTATTTACCAGAGTAAGATTACGGTCCAGGTAGTATCTTTGTTATTTTTCCCACATGCATGTGACTTACTGTAAGAAAAACCAATTATGCTCTTTACCATAGTCCAGTTTAGTGATTCCCAACTCAGGTGTACTGCGATCCAGGGGGCCTTAAGAGAAAGCTCTCGATGCTACCACGTTTCTCAGAGGAAATGAGTTTAATTCACTTTTAAATAAGTCTGATCCAGCACTGAGAGCAATATGGTGTGAAATGCAAGATTATCAAGAAGTGGTAAAAATAACTGAACACTATCTGGGTTGTTACTGCTATCCCGTGTGAGGCAACGAACAAGGTGCTTTGGATGAGACAAGATGAAAATATAGCACACAGCAAAGAGCATGCA
Organism: Neogale vison; assembly: GCF_020171115.1. NCBI lineage: Eukaryota > Metazoa > Chordata > Mammalia > Carnivora > Mustelidae > Neogale > Neogale vison. Next base: position 157,012,278 of record NC_058094.1, on the reverse strand, counting down.
GAGAGAAAGGAGAGCTGCACATGGTCTTCGACAGGAATGGTTTATTTAGCAGCAAGGGAAGCTACTAAAACTAGGGATGATTTCTTGGAAAGGCACAGGGTATCTTACTCACAGACCTGGCAAGACGTGTAGGTAAGCTGAATTATGGACTGACAACATCAACAAGAAAGCAATGAAAAAGATGATTTTTATCTGTCAGTAAAGAATTGCATCCCTTCCGTGGGCATGCAAAGGACATTCTTCTGTCACTGTCCGGCATGCCTTTCTCTATTTCAGGTTGTATAAGACCTGAGAATGGACCCTCTCAACTGGCTCTACCAGTAGCCTGGTACTCTGTACTTGGACTCTGATTTCTAAGTCACGGAAGGCAAGAATGTACCTAAAAGAATGGGGGCCAAAGGTTCATCCAAATCCAATTACCTGTGACAGAGTGGGTGAGAGCTTTGGCTTAACTCTCATTTAGCAGGAGTTGCAGGTACGAACAATGTTATAAAAAAGGACATAAGCAAGTTCCCTAAGAATTGCATGTAAGGCAGAGGAGAAAATGTTCAGCCCAGGAAATTACTGTGCGTTTGGTACATACACAATCTTAACAGACAACGCGGTTTGCTAAGAAGTATTCAAGAGACATAGATGCACTGTTAGGATAGTGAAAATGTAAAAGATTATTTGTGGTCATTTATATGTATACGTGTATGTATGCATGTATATGTATACACACATATATGTACAATTGTAACACATGACATCATATTCTGATAGTACAAACTGAGGTCATGAGTTTTTCAGATAGAGTTATAATATTTGAAGTGAGGGTTAATAAAGGTATTGATACCTATCATTAATTTAGTACCTAATTTATGTGAAACTCTGTTATGAAATACATTCATGTATTATATCATTTCATTTTTAGAGCAACACTATTTTTCCCCATCCTAGAGGAAGAGCAATTAGCTCTTAAAGAAGATAAGAATCTTTGGAGATCACACATCTAATAAGTAATAGAGGCAAGATTATAGTATAACCCATGTTTCTTAAACAAATTCTCTTAATCACTATGCATTACCGTCACTGCAAGCCCTGATGATGGTAGGATGTTTTTGGAGAGATGGTATCCTAAAAATGTCATTTGGAAGACTACAGGAGCAAAGGAAAGAGGATGGTAAAATTCTGGAGTACTCAAGGAACACAGAGGAGCTATTTTTAGCTGAAATATGGGATGTATAAGAAGAAAGAAACTAATCCTGGAAGATAAATCTGGTCCTGAGCATGATGGGTAATGAAAACCATGTTAGACAGCAGAAAAAATTAATTGAAAAATTCTTGAGGAAAGTGTCTTTCCCCTAAAGTGTGAATAGGGTGGGCCAGGAGGAGAAAATAACGAGTCATGAGATCTGATGAAACTATTGTACTATCCTGTCAAAATCATCTACTACTGTCCACTTTGTTTAGTTGATGTAAATAATAAGCATCTTGCAGCCATTCAGGAATGAATGAACTACATAGCCAAGAGATCAGCTAAACTAATAAGGTGAAAAACTGTCAAAATAAGTGAGCAGAAAGCTTAGGGTATCTATTACTGTTTCTTTTCTTTCAGTTATTTCAGAAAAAAAGAAAAAAAAAAAAACAGAAAAATACCATGCTCTGAAATTCTCTGCCTAAATGCCAGGCAATTTTTCTCAACTCCCTATCCATCACCAAGTCCTATTTGACTTCACTCCTAAATTATAGCCTATGTTAATAGCTTTTTTTGTCTCCAATGCTTCCCCTTAACCCAACCATCATCATATCCTCCCTGGATACCATAATAACTTTCTAGCTAGTCCCACAACTGCCAATTTCACACCCCCTCCACCTTATGTCCCTGGTTCACAAAGCAACAGAGCAATCAGTTCAAAAAAATCTTTTAGATTAAGCCTCCTACCTTATTAAAATTTCTCAGCAGTTTACAAGTGATCTCAGACTAAAATCCAAAATCACTGGACAGGTCTGTGATACTGTGATACAGTGATTTATAAGAAATACACATTTGGTATTCATCCATAGTTTCTGGCTCATAGCTCCCAAAACCTTTGGAGTTTCCTAAGTGTTGAGAGCAGTAAGGTCTCTTTTGTTATATAAATGAAGTTACTTTTGGGCTTCACCAATGGATGGGGGCTGGTTGCCAGGAAAACTAAACACAGGTTTGGAAGGTTGGAACTTTCAGACCCACCCACCTGACTTCTGGGGAGGGGAGAGGGACTGGAGATAGAATCAGTTACCAATGGTTAATTATTTAATCAATCATGCCTATGTAATGAAGCCTCCATAAAACCCCAAGAGAACAGGGTTCGAGAAAATTCTGAGTTGGTGAACATAAAGAGCTAAGGGAAAATGACACAGGAGGGGGCATGCAAGCTCTGCTCCCTTTCCCCACATGTTGCCCTATCTGCTCCTGAGTTATATCCCTTTTTTTAAGGTTTATTTTATTTTTAATTTTAGAGAGGGAGGGAGAGAGAGAGAGATCATGAGCAGGTGGGGTAGAGGGAGAGGGAGAGAATCCCAAGCAGACTCACACTTAGCACAGAGCTTGATGTGGGACTGAATCCCATGACCCTGAGATAATGACCTGAGCCAAAATCAAGAGTCAGATGCCCTACTGACTGAGCCACCCAGACTCCCCCTGAGTTCTATCCTTTTATAATAAACTAGTTTTCTAGTAAGTTTTTGAGTTCTGTGAGCTACTCTAGCAAAGAAGTTATGGAAACTTTGATTTGAAGTCAGCTGGTCAGAAGAACAGGTAACAATATGGATTTGGGGTTAATGTCTAAAGTCTAAGGAAGGGGTCATGGGAATTTCCAATGTGTAGCTAGTTAGAAGTGCAGGTAACAACCTACTCTTGCAAATGGTGTCTGAAGTATGTGGGGAGAGTCTTGTAGAACTGAACCCTTAACCTGAGATATCTGCGAGATGCCACCTCTGGATAGATAGTGTCAGAAAATGTAGATGTATGGAGCATTGATTATTGAAATGTTGGAAGTCCAAGAGCCTCTCTACCCCACACTGAAATTGGGTCAAAGAACACTAATAAAATACTTTACATGATTCAGACACTCTGTAATTTCCTAGCTTCATTTTTTATCATTCTCCTTATCATGGTCCCCCATTCTATTGTTCTTTAGCTATACTGAATTTCTATTATCTAAATACTCCATAAACTTTCCCAAATCAGGAATTATGCCCTTGCTGGAGTCCTCTCATTTCTTCTTAGTTGACCAATGTATTCTCATCTTTAAAATCAGGACCATGCTGTCAGAGAGGTTTAACCTAACCAATAATTTAAAACAACTTCCAAATTTCCAACTCCTTCCCCTAATTATTAATACATCACAGAGGAAGAGTATTCATTAACCTATAAAGAGCAAAAGCTGCTGCCCAGTGTTCAAGATCAAGGGAAGGACATGCACAAAGATCCATAGGTAAGAAAAGAATAACTATAAGGCTAGAAAACAGATTCAAGTTGAGTAGAGATAAAAAGTGGGAGAAAGTAAGAGATGAGATAGGAGTGATAACTGGGATATGCAGAGCTTCATAAACCATCAGAAGAAGTTAGGTTTTATTTTGAACCATATAGTGGTTTATGAGAAGGTAATGAAGTGTTTTAAGCAGAGGACTGTGGTCATGATTGAATTTTAGAAAGATGAAGGGTGCTAGTGTAAATAAGGGGGAAAGGGTAAGAAAGACTGGAGACAAGGAAACTATGAAGCAGGAGATGATGGTGTCCTGCTATAAAATAAGAGGCAGTACAAACTATGGAAAGAACCTAGATGTCCATCAACAGATGAATGGATAAAGAAGATGTGGTATATATACACAATGGAATATTATGCAGCCATCAAAAGAAATGAAATCTTGCCATTTGTGACAACATGGATGGAACTAGAGCATATCATGCTTAGCGAAATAAGTCAAGCAGAGAAAGACAACTATCATATGATCTCCCTGATATGAGGAAGTGGTGATGCAACATGGGGGCTTAAGTGGGTAGGAGAAGAATAAATGAAACAAGATGGGATTGGGAGGGAGACAAACCATAAGAGACTCTTAATCTCACAAAACGAACTGAGGGTGGCCGGGGGGAGGGGGGTTGGGAGAAGGGGGGTGGGGCTATGGACATTGGGGAGGGTATGTGCTTTGGTGAGTGCTGTGAAGTGTGTAAACCTGGCGATTCACAGACCTGTACCCCTGGGGATAAAAATATATGTTTATAAAAAATAAAAAATTAAAAAAAGAATAAGAGGCAGTATGGGGAGAGACTAGCAGAGGGAAATACTTTGGCTACAGAATGAATTGTTAGGAGATTACTCACCAATCAGAAATCTATTTGCACTTTTGACACTACTATTACCAAAACAAATCATTTATTTCAATGAGTTTTTTTGTTGTTGTTTTGGTTAAGACAATTATTGGTTTAATTAAATGAGTAGCTCTACTCTTATCATAATGAGAAGGAGATATTGTAAAGAGTTTGATACATTCATTATCAAGGGCTAAAAGGGAGGAAACAGTTAACTCTCATCTTAACCCTTAAGGAAGCTAAAAGAAGACATTATTTCAGGTACTGGGGACTTGAGAGCAGTGTGTTGGATCAGAGGTGTTTAATCCAAAATGGTAACTAGATAGTCCCCAGATGAGCAAATTGCTGAAAGTTACTCAAAATTATGCAGCTGAATCCTTTTGTTACTGTTGTTATTTTGGAATTTTTTTCACATTTGATTTTGAAGTTTCAAAAACATGATATCTCACTTCTGAAAATGCTTCCAGTTAACATATATAAATAAAATTTAAAGCAGAGTCAGAAATTAGAATACTAGAAAGGAAGAAGAAGCAAGTATTTCCATTGTAAAGATCTTTACAGATTTCAAGAGTGACATCACCCAGATGATAACAGGGAGACCTCAGCCTCTAACCCCCCTGCAAAGATCAACAATTAGATAGCTATCCAAGAACAAAAATAGCTCTGGGAGAGCTCTCGAGTCCACCCAAGAAACTTCAACATAGAGAACAAAATACTTGAGAAAAGCTGCATAAAAAAGAAGGATAGACAGCTTCATTTTATTTGCATTATCCAGCTGTCATTGCTCAGTGCCAAGAAGGAAACCCCCAGCTAGGAAGAGCCCCCACTCACTGGGAAAAGGAGAGCGTGGTAAATGAGTCACTTCCCCATCATAGCTGAGATGTATAGAACGAGCTAGTGATAAGGAAAAGAAAAAAAAACAAAAAACAGGGCTTACCAATAATAGCCATGAAAGATTTAGACACCAAAAACTCTAAGACAATCAGGAAAGAAGTGAAGAAGACTCAAATAAAGAGACAGATATTTTGTGTTCATAGATCAGAAGAGTTAATATCATTAAAAAGTCTGTGCTAGCCAAAGCTATCTACAGAGTCAATGTGATTCTATAAAAAGCCTAGTGGGGCGGGGGGCCTGGGTGGCTCAGTGGGTTAGGCCGCTGCCTTCGGCTCAGGTCATGATCCCAGGGTCCTGGGATCGAGTCCCGCATCGGGCTCTCTGCTCAGCAGGGAGCCTGCTTCCTCCTCTCTCTCTGCCTGCCTCTCTGCCTACTTGTGATCTCTCTCTCTGTCAAATAAATAAATAAAATCTTAAAAAAAAAAAAAAAAAGCCTAGTGGGCATTTTTCACAGAAATAGAAAAAAAGTAGTTTTAAAGTTCATATGGAACAACAAAAAGAAACACATAGTCAAAGCATTCTTGAAAATAAACAAAGTTGGAGATGTCATACTTCCTGATTTCAACTGTATTATGACACTATAATAATCAAAAAATTATAGTACTGGCATAAAAAGAGACTCATAGATGAATAAAAAAGAATCAAAACCCCACAAAAATGCATGCACACAGGGTCAGCTAGTATTTGACAAAGTATCCAAAAGTACTCAGTGGGGAAAGAATAGTGTCTTTGACATATGGTGTTGGGAAAAGCATATATTCACATGCGAAATAATAAAATTGGATTCCTATCTTATGCCACTCACAAAAATTAACTTGAAATTGATTGAGGATACAATTTCTAGAGGAAAACACAGGGGAACATTCCTTAACATTGGTGTGGCAATGATCTTTTGGATCTAGCACCAAAAGCACAACCAACACAAGCAAAAATCAAGTGGGACCACATCAAGTAAAAAGCTTCTGGGTAGGAAAAGAAAAAAAAATCAACAAAATGAAAAGACAATCTATAGAATGCCAGAAAATATTTGTAAACCATACATCTGATAAGGGGTTAATATCTAAAATATATAAAGAACACATACAACTCAATAGATGTTAATCAGTAATTGTCAAGGAAATGCAAATCAAAACTTCAATGAGCTATCTCTTCACATCTGTTAGTATGGCTATTACTGAAACAAAAAGAGAGAACAAGTGTTGGCTAGGATGTGGAGAAAAAGGAACTCATGTGCATTGTTGGTGGGGATGTAAATTGGTGTAGCTGCTATGGAAAACAGTATGGAGATTCCTTTAAAAATTAAAAATAAAGGTTCCATATAATCCAGCAGTATCACTTCTTGATATATATCTGAAGGATATGAAATTATTACCTTGAAGAGATACCTGTACTCACATGTTCATTGCAGTAGTATTCATCATAGCCAAGACATGAAACTGACCTAAATGTCTATTGATGAATGGATGAATGGATGAATAAAGAAAATGTGGTGTATATCTACAATGGAATATTATTTATCCATAATGAAGAAGGAAATCCTGCCAATGGTGACAATATGGATATACCCTGAGGGCATCATGCTAAGTAAAATAAGTCAGAGAAAGACAAATAGTGTATGTCCTACTTATATATGAAATCTAAAACTGTTAAACCTATAAAAACAATAGAATTATTGTTGCTGGGAGCTAAGGGGTGGAAAATCTAGAAAGTCACTGATCCAATTGTACAAACTTTCAATTATAAGATGTTCCAGGAGAGCTAGCGTATAGCATGGTGATTAAAGTTAGTGATACTATGTCGCATACTTGAAAGTTGCCATTAAGTACAGCTTTCATGTTCTCACGATAACAACAACAAACCAAAAATTATGTGAGGTGAAGACCATTAACTAACCTTGTTGTGGTAAACATTCACTATAAATAAATAAGTAAATAAATACACACACATATATATGTATTAGATTTACATTGTACGCCTTAAACTTACACAATGCTATATTTCAATTCTCTTTCAATAAAGCTAGGTAAGAAAAGATCAATAAAGTTTCAATCTTGAAACAACAAGAAGAAAAAAATAAGGGCTTAATTTTAAATTGCAGATGAAAAACCAAATCAATTTTATGGCGGTAAAGTAATATGTTCGAGATACCTGGTATTTGGGCTGTCTAACTGGATAATATGAAATAACAGAATCCCTAGAGTAAGGCATGAATAGTTGGTCAAATAGACAATCTTTCTTGAATATTAATTGTCTCATTAAGCTTGTCATGAAAACTGGAGAGCAGACAATTAACTCTTAAAGATCTTAGGCAAGGATGTAAAATGCCAGCAATTTATATAATTGGTAGGTCATAAGCTTGGAAAAACAGAGAAGTAGAAAGAAGGGGTGAATGTTTATTATGAAATCTAGTAAATCTGACTAGTACTCTTATCAAGGTATAGGTGTGTTTTCTGTGAAAATGAGTCATTAGGATACCCAAGTCTAATCCCTCATTTTCTTAAGTAGTTGCTCTGGAATTACCCCAATTCTAAAACAAACCACTTCTGGAATTTCTTTTTTTAACCTGTTCTAGACCTGGCAACTCTCACACATAGCTGGTAGGAATGTAAAATAAACCAACCATTTTGAAAACAGTTTTGTCAGGTTTTTGCAAATTAAGCACATATGTACTATATGATACAGCAATTCCATCCTTAAATATTTACTCAAAAGAAATAAGAATACATGTACATAAAATATGATACAACTTACACCAAAAGTTTCAAAGCAGCTTTATCATAAAAGGCCCAAGGGGCAGGGAGCAGACAGTTTCCAAACAGTTTAAACTGTACTTGACAGAAGAGAGAATAAATTGTGATATATACAGAAAATGAAATACTTTTCAGTAACATAAATTATAGACAATGAGTACTTGCAAAAACATAGATGCATTACAAAGTTGTTGCTCTGAGCTCAAGAAACCAAACACAAAATAACACATCCTGTATGTTTCCACTTATAAGGATAGTTGAGACAATAGAAATGTTCTCTATCTTTATAACAGTGTTGATTATAGATGTATGGGTATTTGTCAAACTCATTAAATATGTATATAAGAATGTAGCCTTAAAAAAATAACTGAACAAATAGGTTATAGGTATTTCAGATCAGAGGTTATAGGTATTTCAGATCAGAGGAGACTAAAGAGGGGATGGAAATTAGTGTTCATTTCTGACTTTATAACTAAAGTCTGACTTTATAACTCATGTTTATGTGAGATAATGTCTTTATTCTCAGAAAATGCACAATGAAGTATATAGAGCTAAAGGGGCATGGGAACTCCAACTATTCTCAAATGATTAGAAAAAATTACATCTATATTTCTACAGAGAAAAAATAATAGAGAAAAGAGAAAAAGAAGGTGAATCTAGGACATATGGGAGATCTTTGTACTATTCTTGTAAATTTGAAATTATATTAAAATAAACTTCCCCCACACACACCCCCAAGAAAATAAGTAATAAATATTACTTATTATAAATAAGTAATAAATATGCAATTGCAATTTCAAAGTTCTATATCGTATATAAAATATGGCAGAGTTAATGTAAACCTAAACCCTTCTAGAAACTATTTTACGATTTACCTATCATAGATACAGCAAAATCTCGGACAAGCTTCTGTGGAGTGAGCTTAATCTTATGGTTAGGTTTCCAGAACTAACATATAACTGGAGTGAACAATTAATCTGGGAGAATAGATTTCAACGGTGATGACTATAACTCAGTATAATTAATAGGAAGTGACTCCCTTCTACTTAAATATGAAGACCAGTTGCCTCTGGAAGTAATTTGTAGTCTCTAAAGAGAAAGCATTTCATCAACACAACACAGAGAAACACATGTATTTCTAATTTTATTACTCCAGAATAGCATGTGTCCAATTAGTTGAACTTAGTATGAGGCCATTAAAAATGAGTTATAGAAAAAGGGAATTTAAACATAGTTCTAGTTTATACTATTTGAAATTGTGACTTGGTCAGGCAGAGCAACTGGCTTCTATACTAATACAATGATATTAAAAGATTTAGATACATGAAAATATTAACAACTTAAGAGCTATGTTAAGTGTCTTTTGCTTGGATCTTAGCCCAATTCTACACAAATAGCTATTAGCTAATACAAAGTAGTAAAAGCTATAAGTAGTCATATTTGACTCTTAATTGAATTCTTAACAAAGTAAGTATATAAAAAAATCAATATTAAAATAGTTGAGGCAGAAACCCACATTTCTCCTCATTTAAGGTAGGAGAGAGGAGTCTTGGGATAACAGCTCATTAAGGACAAAGCTGTGTGGCTGTAAAAAGTGGAAGATAGTTCTGTGCATCCAAACATTCCCTAAAGATAGCCCTTAAGCTGGAATATCTTAAAATAGGTCTCTTTCAGCCCTTGACTAGTACAAAGCATATAGCTTTTAACACCGAAAATTAGATGAAAAGAAAAAGATCAGGAAAAAATAATGGAAATCTATTGAGATGACAGTAATATGACCAGAGTCCTGTTAGTTTTATCCCAAACAGTCTAATTCTAAAATATTACTTGATTTAATAAACAGGAAAGTTTAGTGTTCTAAAAAAGCCAATATTTACTATAAACAAAACATATATTTTAAAAACCTTGAAGGATGCCTGGGTGGCTCAGTCGTCAAGCAACTTCCTTCAGCTCAAGTCATGATCCCATGGTCCTGGGATGGTGTCCCACATTGGGCTCCCTGCTCAGAGAGGAGTCTGCTTCTCTCTCTGCCCCTTCTTCCACTCATGCATTCTCTTTCTCTCTCTAACAAATAAATACAATCTTAAAAAAAAATTTGAGATTGATTCAAATTTGTATACTGTTAACATAATCTGTTTTTCATTCTGCCCCAAATCCAATGAAATGAGAGAATTGTGATTTTATAAAACACTGTTATTGATAACAGTGGAAAACAAACAAAACATCTGGCCAACTCAGGAAGATGAGAAACAGAGAGAAATCATTCCACAGGTGATGGGAGCACAAAAAAATTGCAGAAAAAGATGACCTCCAAGGTGAGAAAATTTCTAGGTCATATGCAAAGTGAGAATCCACAGGAGAATTTCAAAAGTGAGTCACTGCCAAACTGCAGTTTCAGCAAATGTTCTACCCAACATCTTATACTGAATGGGGGGCAGGAGTGATATTTGCTCCTGCATCAGGAATGGGGTTCAGGCGCTGACCACAGAGATGTAAAAATGAGCCCAGAATGTTACTGGATCTGAGAAGAGGCAAGAAGCTCTCACTTCCCAAATAAAAATGATCAGAATTCTCTGATGGTAACACATTGTGATCTACAAAATTGCCAGAGGCAGGCTAAGACACATTGAACTACAAACCATAGACCAGTCAGCAGGAATTCCCAAATACAGAAATTATATGCTTCCCAAAACAGTCAAATAGTTGAGGAAAATTAGCACCATGAAACTCTTCACACAGAAGAACCTGAGAAAACACACTTCTCATTATCAAAATCGGTTACTAGGCTACAATGGAGCAGCCTTATAAAAGGTCTGAGGGGAAACGATTTTAAATCTCAAATTTTGTACTTGGTTAAATTAGCATTCACTTGTGAGGGCAAAATTCAACTATTTTCAAAAGCATCTGATAATAAAATCTAAAATGAATTTCCAGCTTCTGTTTAGAATGTAGAAATCTGGCAAGGTCATAAATTGTTCTTTTTTTTTTTTTTTTTTTTTTTTTTGACAGACAGAGATCACTAGTAGGCAGAGAGGCAGGCAGAGAGAGAGAGAGAGAGGAGGAAGCAGGCTCCCTGCTGAGCAGAGAGCCTGATGTGGGACTCGATCCCGGGACCCCGAGATCATGACCTGAGCTGAAGGCAGCGGCTTAACCCACTGAGCCACCCAGGCGCCCCCTTAAATTGTTCTTTTAAAATTCCGGCAGCCACAAGTCTGTAATCAGTTTCACTGGGTTGAAATCAAGGTGTTGACAGAGCCAAAATCCTTCCACAGGGCTGAGGGGAGAACATGTTTCTTGCTTCTTCTAGCTTTCGGTGGCTGCCAGCATGCCTTGGTTTGTGGCTACATCACTCCAATCTCTGGCTCTATGATGACACAAGAGAGGAATCTTCCTCTCCTATGTCATTAAATCTCACTGTCTTCCCTTATATAATTCCCATACAATTATATGTATCAAGGACCAACCCTGACAATGCAGAATAATGTCCCCATTTCAAGATACTTAATCAAATCTGCAAAATATTTTTGTTGTTGTTGTTGTTGTTGTTCTGTTCTGTTTTGTTTTTTTGTTTGTTTGTTTTATCCAAATAAGGTAACAATTACTGGACTTGGGGATGAGGACCCGATACTGACATTTTGGGATACCATCATTCAGTCTCCTACACTTATCATTTGATTTCTTCATTGTTTGGGTATTTTATCTTGAGGCTCACTGGGAGAGAAAAGTCTTTGTGTTTGATGTTGTTGCTTTCTTCTTTGTCTTTGTCAACTCTTCCTGTTCATCACTTCTTAAGTTACCTCTGCTGGGGTTTTCCATCCTAATCAGGTCTTGTGATGGTGACTGGCTTTTCAGTCTCACTGCAGTCTTTGCATTACTAAGGGCCCCTGCATAGTTCCCAGTGAGTGGGTTGGTAGTCTCCCTGGCTAACAGCTTGGTAAAAGCAATAGCCCCAGTTTGTGCTTTGCCACTGTTTGCATTATGCTTGTTCAGGTTCTTTATTTTCTTGTGTGTGGAGCCTACTCCAGCGCCATATTTCAAGAAGGGAGTTTCAGAATCTATCTGAGTGTACTGCATTCTCTTTAAAATTATGGAACTAATTTTACTTGCTTTAACATCCATGGCCTATCAGGACTATGTCATCCTTGTGTTTCTGGTCTATTTCCAGACTACAGAGATGTTTATTTCATTTAGAACCTTGTTACATCACATGTTATGTTGTCTATGTGAACATCGTGCTTGGCTTTGCCATCTGTTTGAAGCAGAGTGTGGTGTCATAACCCAGACCTATGATGTCATCTAGACAAAGGATTCTAGTTATTTTTATCACATGTGGTCTTTAATAGTCTTAACTTGGGGGAAAAAATTAATATGGATTTTTCACAAATTGTCCTAAATTATCCTGCTTGAAATACATTCATGTTGATGTTAGGTATGCATTTCCTTAAGTGTTTCATTATAACTTAGCATTAGTTATGGACATTTAAAATGTTATCATAGCATTTGAGAAAACAGTGGTAAAAATCAAGTTCTTCAGAAGTTGTTTAGGCTCTCAGATAAAAAAGTTTAACATAGAGCTATTGCTTTCTCTCCCCTGGAAGCCAAATAAAAGATTATGAACTAACATTTGAAATTCAACTTGGATAATAAATTTATAATCATGCCAACCTCTCATAGCATGCAGATCTTAAAGTATCCCTTAAACAAATATATTCTATAATATAAATCCATAGGCACTAAGATATGTGATTAGCTACACAGTATACAATTCTGCCACTACCTTCTCAAGATCAATCATGAAGCAAAAGATGCAGATTGTCACGATATTTTTGAAGTTTACTACAAGATAGTAATGGTTGAACAAAAGTTAGATATTATATCACAGATATTCAAATGTAAGCATCTTGAAAAAATTCTCCTGTGTATATTTCTGATGTTGGGTCTTAGTTTCATATAGGACTGATAAGAAATGCATACATACATACCATTCAAACACAAGTGCACACATTAGTACTACACTGAAAAAGTCAATTACATTTGTTGACCAATGAAAATTGTTTTACATTATTTGAGTATATATTTTTATGTTTCTATGCAAGCAAATTAAGGTTATACATATATTCCAAATACATACACACACACACACACAAATGCACGAAAATACAGACATAATATTTTTCAGAAGGGAAATAAACAACTTACAAACACTGCTTTTGTGGCTTAGCAAATGCTATCTACATTGTTCAACAGAGTGAAGTGATAAAAAGACTCTGAGGGGTATTGCAACATCCCATAGTTCCATACGAAGTACAAATACACAATAAAGTTCAAAAGTAAGTTCTCCAAATATTTTAATACTAGTTTCAAAATGAATTTAAATATAGTCAAATGTCCTGTTAAAGGGGTACTATGTTGTAATCAAGTTTTATTATAATTACAGGGTTAAATTCTTAAGATTTTATTTTGACTGTCAAAATGTATTTAAATCTTTTCTCTTGAAACATGCATAAAATAGCTTTTAAAATATATCTCAATCGAAGCAGAAAATCAAAAAAGAAACAAGAGCATTGAACGACACATTGGACCAGATGGACCTCATAGATATATACAGAACATTCCACCCTAAAACAGCAGAATACTCATTCTTCTCAAGTGCACACGGAACCTTCTCCAGAATAGACCACATACTGGGTCACAAATCAGGACTCAGCCGATACCAAAAGACTGAGATTATTCCCTGCATATTCTCAGATCACAATGCTTTGAAACTGGAGCTCAATCACAAGGAAAAGTTCCGAAGGAACTCAAACACCTGGAAGCTAAAGACCACCTTGCTTAAGAATGCTTGGATCAACCAGGAGATCAAAGAAGAACTGAAACAATTCATGGAAACCAATGAGAATGAAGACACTTCGGTCCAAAACCTATGGGATACAGCAAAGGCGGTCCTAAGGGGAAAATATATAGCCATCCAAGCCTTGCTCAAAAAAATTGAAAAATCCAGAACACACCAGCTGTCTCTACACCTTAAAGAACTGGAGGATCAACAACAAATCAAACCAACTCCACACATAAGAAGGGAAATCATCAAGATTAGAGCTGAGATCAATGAGGGAGAAACCAGAGATACAGTAGAACGTATCAATGAAACTAGAAGCTGGTTTTTTGAAAGAATCAATAAGATCGATAAGCCACTGGCTACACTAATCCAAAAGAAAAGAGAGAAATCCCAAATTCATAAAATTATGAATGAAAGGGGAGAGATCACAACTAACACCAAGGAAGTAGAAACAATCATCAGAAGTTACTACGAACAGTTATATGCCAATAAGCTTAGCAACCTTGATGAAATGGATGCATTCCTGGAAAAATATAAACTACCAAAATTGAACCAGGAAGAAATCGACAACCTGAATAGACCGATATCTAATAACGAGATTGAAGCAGTAATCAAAAATCTCCCAAAAAACAAGAGCCCAGGACCTGACGGATTCCCTGGGGAATTCTACCAAACCTTCCAAGAAGAAATAACACCTATTCTCCTGAAGCTGTTTCAAAAAATTGAAGCAGAAGGAAAACTTCCAGACTCTTTCTATGAAGCCAGCATTACCCTGATCCCCAAACCAGGCAAGGACCATACCAAAAAGGAGAATTTCAGACCAATATCACTGATGAATATGGATGCTAAGATTCTCAACAAGATCCTAGCCAACAGGATCCAACAACACATTAAAAAGATTATCCACCATGATCAGGTGGGATTCATCCCTGGGCTACAAGGATGGTTCAACATTCGTAAATCAATCAATGTGATACAACAAATTAATAGGAGAAGAGAGAAGAACCACATGGTCCTCTCAATTGATGCAGAAAAAGCATTTGACAAAATCCAACATCCGTTCCATTAAAACGCTTCAAAGTATAGGGATAGAGGGAACATTCCTGAACCTCATCAAATCTATCTATGAAAGACCCACAGCAAATATCATCCTCAATGGGAAAAAGCTTGCAGCCTTCCCGTTGAGATCAGGAACAAGACAAGGATGCCCACTTTCACCACTCTTGTTCAACATAGTATTAGAAGTCCTAGCAACAGCAATCAGACAACAGAGAGAAATAAAAGGTATCCAAATTGGTAATGAAGAAGTCAAACTCTCTCTCTTCGCAGATGACATGATTCTTTATATGGAAAACCCAAAAGACTCCACCCCCAAACTACTAGAACTCATACAGCAATTCAGCAGCATGGCAGGATACAAAGTCAATGTGCAGAAATCAGTGGCTTTCTTATACACTAACAAGGAAAATACAGAAAGGGAAATTAGAGAATCGATTCCATTTACTATAGCACCAAGAACCATAAGATACCTGGGAATAAACCTAACTAAAGAGGTAAAGGATCTATACTTGAGGAACTATAGAACACTCATGAAAGAAATTGAAGAAGACACAAAAAGATGGAAGACCATTCCATGCTCTTGGATCGGAAGAATAAACATCGTTAAAATGTCTATACTGCCTAGAGCAATCTATACTTTTAATGCCATTCCGATCAAAATTCCACCGGCATTCTTCAAAGAGCTGGAGCAAATAATCCAAAAATTTGTATGGAATCAGAAGAGACCCCGAATCGCTAAGGAAACGTTGAAAAACAAAAATAAAGCTGGCGGCATCACCTTACCTGATTTCAAGCTTTATTACAAAGCTGTGATCACCAAGACAGCATGGTACTGGCATAAAAACAGACACATAGACCAGTGGAACAGAGTAGAGAGCCCTGATATGGACCCTCAACTCTATGGTCAATTAATCTTCGACAAAACAGGAAAAAATATACAGTGGAAAAAAGACAGTCTCTTCAATAAATGGTGCTGGGAAAACTGGACAGCTATATGTAGAAGAATGAAACTCGACCATTCTCTTACACCGTACACAAAGATCAACTCAAAATGGATAAAAGACCTCAACGTGAGACAGGAATCTATCAGAATCTTAGAGGAGAACATAGGCAGTAATCTCTTCGATATCAGCCACAGCAACTTCTTTCAAGATACGTCTCCAAAGGCAAAGGAAACAAAAGCGAAAATAGACTTCTGGGACTTCATCAAAATCAAAAGCTTCTGCACAGCAAAGGAAACAGTCAAAAAAACAAAGAGGCAACCCACGGAATGGGAGAAGATATTTGCAAATGACAGTACAGACAAAAGGTTGATATCCAGGATCTATAATGAACTCCTCAAACTCAACCCACACGAAACAGACAAACACATCAAAAAATGGGCAGAAGATATGAACAGACACTTCTCCAATCAAGAAATACAAATGGCTATCAGACACATGAAAAAATGCTCATCATCATTAGCCCTCAGGGAGATTCAAATTAAAACCACATTGAGATATCACCTTACACCAGTTAGAATGGCCAAAATTAACAAAACAGGAAACAACATGTGTTGGAGAGGATGTGGAGAAAGGGGAACCCTCTTACACTGTTGGTGGGAATGCAAGTTGGTGCAGCCTCTTTGGAGAACAGTGTGGAGATTCCTCAAGAAATTAAAAATAGAGCTTCCCTACGACCCTGCAATTGCACTCCTGGGTATTTACCCCAAAGATACAGATGTCGTGAAAAGAAGGGCCATCTGTACCCCAATGTTTATAGCAGCAATGGCCACAGTCGCCAAACTATGGAAAGAACCAAGATGCCCTTCAACGGATGAATGGATAAGGAAGATGTGGTCCATATACACTATGGAGTATTATGCCTCCATCAGAAAGGACGAATATCCAACTTTTGTAGCAACATGGACGGGACTGGAAGAGATTATGCTGAGTGAAATCAGTCAAGCAGAGAGAGTCAATTATCATATGGTTTCACTCATTTGTGGAGCATAACCAATAGCATGGAGGACAAGGGGCGTTAGAGAGTAGTAGGGAATTTGGGTAAATTGGAAGGGGAGGTGAACCATGAGAGACTATGGACTCTGAAAAACAGTCTGAGGGGTTTGAAGTGGCGGGGGGGTGGGAGGTTGGGGTACCAGGTGGTGGGTATTATAGAGGGCACAGCTTGCATGGAGCACTGGGTGTGGTGAAAAAATAATGAATACTGTTTTTCTGAAAATAAATAAATTGGGAAAAAAAAATAAATAAAAGTTTAAAATTTAAACCTTTGCAAAAAATAAAATAAAATAAAATAAAATAAAATAAAATAAAATATGTATTTCTACAAAAAAAAAATATCTCAAATTTATCTCAGGGTTTTTGATTGTATCATACTCTCAAAAATAAACATACATTTTTTTGTGAACTTGAAATTAGCATTTATGTTTAGTGACTCTCCCCCATAAATATACAACAGAGCTTTTGGAAATTAGTATTCTTGGCCAATGTAATACTCAACTTCTAATTACTAGATGTGAGTTTATCCAAAGTCTTTTATGTAAACAGGTGAGATATATAGAGATATAGATATAGTTATAAAACTGCACATTGGGTAATTTATGCAAAGCCAATAGAGCACTTTTAGAATGTCTAGTAGGTACGGGTAAGCCTTCTTAGATGGTGGGGAATATATTAGCAACAGGAACGAAGAATAATTTCTATCCTCATAGAGTCTACTTTCTGCAGGAAGAAGAGAAAAAAAATGAAATCATTGAAATATATAGCATGACGTGATAAAAACTGTAAAAAAAGCAATAATGTAGGAAACAAGAGATGTGAAGTAACAAAAAGGTAAATTGTGAAATTAACGGGCAGTGGAGAAAGGACCTATTGTGAAAGAAAGCAATCAACCCCAAATCTGAAATAAATAAGGGAATTATCTATGTGGATACTGGGGCAAGAGCATTCCAGGCAGAGAGAACTACAAGGGCAAGAGTCCTGAGGGCAGTGAGCTAGCAGGGATGTGTCTAGAGATCAATGACTGAGAAGAAAGTAGTAGAAGGGGGTGTATCCTTGTCAGCTTCAGCTTCTACTTTGAGAGCAATGCAAAAGAGCTAGAGGGTTTTGATCCAAATATTAAGTATGATTTTACTATTCTTTTGACAATAGCCAAAGTGGAGGATGGGCAAGAGCCAAAGTAGACAGACAGGTTATAATGCTACTGCAGATATTCAGACCAGAACAGGGTGGTAGCCAACAAGGTGGATGTGTTTTCCTGATTTCATGACCAGTGAGAAGGAAAGAGAGAACCTTTTTTAAGGTTTTGGACCTTAAAAGTTGGAAGCAGAACTTTCTACTTTCTGAGAAGGGAATGACTCAAGGAAAAACAGGTTTCTGAGAAGAAAGAACAAAACAAAGCTTTTCATCTCTTTTAAGGACATTTTGAGGTGCCGCTTAGAGATCCAAGCGCAGATACCAGTCGATTAATTCACATAGCAGTCTAGAATCAGAAGAGGAGCTCATTCTAGAAGCATCAGTTTGGAAGTTTTCTATTCCCTGTCTCAGGGAGACCAGGAAAAATCACCAAGGGACTACACATATAGATAAGAGAGAAGGGTCCATGGCTTGGGGGTCAGAACATTCCAACATTTAGAAGTTGGGAGATGAGTAGGAATCCATAAGTGAGACTGACAAAAGAATGGTCAGTGAGAATGGAGAAAAATTGGGGTAAAGCCCAGTCCTGGAAGGGAAACTCAAGTAAGTAAGTAAGTAGATAAGTAGGAAAGAAAGGTGAATAGAGGAGTTAACAGAAAACTTTGGATGGAGGTACAGACTTATTCTTGACTGGAGTGAAAACAGAAGTGATCACAGAAGAAGTGATCACAACCTACCAGGTTGTGAGGTATTAGGAGTTCAGGGAATTTCACTTTTAAGTGTATCTATTTTCTTACTTCAGTAGAAAAAAATGTCATCAGCGGACAATGAAGACTAACAATGAAGTAGTGCTGGCGAATTCAGCAGGGAGAGGTCATCTGTTGGAGAGGAACAGCACATGAAGAATAGACTTCATGTGACAGCTCTTTTTGACCAACACACAGATTTGGAAGATCCCCATTTGGGATATTAGGTATAGAATGTGGTGGAGAGCTTAAAAAAAGGAAAGCCTTTCCTTGAGATTAATATAGCACCATAGCTGATATGGAAAAGAAATTGCCTCAAATTTGTAAAGGCATTTTTATCATTCTTCATAGAGATGCCAATATTTTGTTTTGTTTCTTCTTCCATGTTTTGTTGGTTGGAAATACTGATGACCTAAGAAGTGAGAATTAGGGACGCCTGGGTGGCTCAGTTGGTTAAGCAGCTGCCTTCAGCTCAGGTCATGATCCCAGCGTCCTGGGATCGAGTCCCACATCGGGCTCCTTGCTCAGCGGGGAGCCTGCCTCTCCCTCTGCCTCTGCCTGCCTTTCTGTCTGCCTGTGCTCCCTCTCTCTCCCTCTCTCTGATAAATATATTTTTAAAAAATCTAAAAAAAAAGAAGTGAGAATTAAATGGGAGCCTGGGGAAAATGTGAATTTCCACCCAAGACAACCCCCCTGCAACTGAAAATCAATAAAACATTAACTATTTGAGCTTTTAATATGTGGTAGATGTCAAGGTGAGATTTGCAAAGGGAGTCTCGTGAATAAGAAAAATATTCCAGAATAGTAGATTAAGTTCCATTTATATTTTTCAGTTGTCAATTCCCCAATCATGTTACACTTGGCAAATGGGAAATATCAAACTGAGCAAACCGAGGGTTTCTGGGCGTAAATATTTGTAAATTGTCTAATGTGGACAAAATTCTAATACTGAATTAGAACCTGGCCACCTTAAATAATTTGAGGTTGGAAATTAATTGTAACAAAGTAAAATATTTAATCAATAACCCCACCTAGCCATTTGCACTTGCCTTTCATCTGTAATCCAGGAGATGTCATTAGAAATCCTGATGAAAGCATTCTTTTAAAGAAAGAAAAGAAACAGTGCCTTTCTTTCCTTAGACTTGGCACGATTTCCATTTTGATGGCTGTTTTGTCTCATGTTGCCTCTTTGTAGATAGTAGCATGAGATCACTGCTTTAGACTGTTCTTTGAAGTTGAATTTTTCTTTTAAACTCTAGTTTTAGTAAAATATCCTCAAAATTACTTTCAGAGCTTTGCTTACTTATGAAGACACAGTGCTTAGGGTTGTTTTAAAAGCTGATTAATTACGTTTTTATAATTAGGTACATGTGAGAAGTTGTCTTTTAAACAGCCAAAACATTGTTTAGAATCATAAGAAAGGACTGTTTTATTTTTTAAACCTGAAAGGTATACACGCCTTTGAGAGGCAATTTAACAGTATTTGTTTTTCTCTGCTTCACAAACAGTGTCAGAAAACATGAAGGCAGTGTAAATGCAACTTTTCTCAAAAACTGGGGAGTGGATAAGTGGAATTGGAGTTGGCCTTTCCAAAGTTCTGAGTTAATTAAATGCGTTTTTGTTTTTCTGGATCTGATGGTGAGGGGTATACATATATATATTGTTCCTTTAAAACACAACAACAACAACAACAACAACAACACCTTCCACCTATGACCTAAGAGAGACAGAGAAGGATGAAGATGAAAGAATTTTTCCTTGTACAATTCTCAAAGAGTTGTTGTGTTAAAAATAAAGTTCAAAGGATCATTTTAAGAGTGACTGGGAGATAGAGGGTTCGATGTAGAGGAATACAGAGCCACAAAACTAAAATAGTTATTTTGTGGAATATACTAAAAAATCATACTCTGAGAAGGTATCTGTTGTTTTGAACCCTGCCTTCAAACTCAGTTACCTTTATTTGGAATTAAACACCACTCCAATAATGAAACCATATATGTGTGCTTGTATTTTTTTGGCTCCTGCTTTATTTGTGTTATTTATACACATTACGTTTATAATTACATACAATTACATGTGGTAACATTAGGTTATCACATCATTAAAATGTACAGTACTCACTCCTTGTTCATGAAGAATACTGTTTCAGTATTTCCAGAGGATGCCAAAAACTGTGGATAGTGCTGAACCATATATATATATATATATATATATATATATATATATATATATATATATATATATAGGGTTTCTCTCACTATACCTAATTTATAAATTTCATACATATACAAAAAACCATATATATGTTTTTGTATATGTATGTATATATACATATATGTATGTATATATGTACGTATATATACATATGTATATACATATATAGTATATACACATATGGTTTTTGTATGTTTTATATGTATGTATATATACATATATGTATGTATTATGTATGTATGTATTTATGTATGTATGTATTTATTATGTATGTATGTATGTATATGTATGTATTTATGTATTTATGTATACATATATACATACATATATGTATATATGTACGTATATATATACATATGTATATATGTATATATGTATATACATATATAGTATATAGTATATATACATATGGTTTTTTGTATGTTTTTATATGTATGTATATATACATATGTATGTATGTATGTATATGTATGTATATACACATATATAGTACATAGTACGTATATATACCTATATATGGGTTTTTTCTACACATACATAGCTATGATAAAGTTTAATTTATAAATTAGGTATAGTGAGAGATTAATACCAGTAACTAAAAATTATAATTTTTATATTATAATTATAATAACAAACTGTATTAAAAGCTATGTGAATGTCTTCTCTTTCTCAAAAAATATGTTCTTCTTGCGATCATGTGAGAGGATAAAATGGGGAGGTGATGAGAGGAAGGAAAGTGAAGGATAGGCATTGTGATGTAGTGTTGGGCTACAACTGACCTACTGATGATACATCAGAAGGAGGATCATTTGCTTTCAAACTGTGACTGACTATGGGTGATTAAAACTATGGAAAGCAAAAGCATGAATAAGGGGGTACTACTATACATTTTAGTTAATAAATGTTAATTGATTTTCAAAAAATAAAATAAAATAAAACCTTCTTCATTTTTCCTGAGAGGGACTCAAGGCATAAATTCTTATCCCGTCCTAGAAAATATGAAATCGGGATGCTTGGTTGCCTCAGTCAGTTAAGCATCTGCCTTTGGCTCAGGTCAGGATCCCAGGGTTCTTGCATAGAGTCCAGCGTAGGGCGCCCTGTTACGCAGGGAGCCCACTTTGCCCTCTGCCTGCCACTCCCCCTGCTTGTGCTCTCTCTCTGACAAATAAATAAATAAAAACTTAAAAAAAAAAGAAAATATGAAATAAAAAATAAATTACTATCTAATTCATTCATTCATATATGTATATGAACATATACTCTATGTCAGGTACTTTCTAGGTCTTATGACCTAGGACTGAGCAGGAATTCAGTGGGAAATGATGTTCCTGGTAGAAGCAACAATATGAGCAAAGATAGGGAGATCTAAGGAGAATGACATGTTGGAAAAATGGCAAATACCTCAAGGATTAATGAAATATGAACATATGGTTGGAGAAAAAAACAATTAATGAAGACAGTTAATTGAAGAACTTAATGCTAAGGTGTTGAAACCTTATCCTATAAGCAAAAGGGACACATTGAAGTTTTTTAAGGATCTTCAGTTTCCTAAAAGACAGCTTGGTCTGGCAGAAAACTAAATCAGGTAGCATCATGTCTGCTGCCTAGAATGGGGGAGACAGGAGACTACAGACACATCAGGAAGTTATTGGAATAGTTGAAGGAAGTATGATGATAAAATTGTTTCAATGTTGATGGAACATAGAGGATTCATTCTAGGGACATCTAAGATTTGCCAACATATTGCATGTGCACATGAGAAAGAGAGATGTCAGACTGGCTTTGTTCTTCCTAGGTGTTTTAAATGAAAATTTGGTAAAGTCATGAGATTAGGCAGAAATATAAGAAGAGGAGGAGATTTAAAGGTAATTATAAAAAGTTTGATTTTTGATATACTGTTCTTTTATATATGTTCCTGCTGACAGGGAGGAGGAAATGCAGGTTTGTACTTCAGGATACTATTCTGGGCAAAAGATACAGAATTTGTTCTTATTGTCACTTAGATATATTCAAATCCACAGGAAATAAATCAAGCACAAAAGGAGATTGCACACTGGGATAAAATAATAGAAATCTGGAGAACACTTATTTAATGAAGAGATAACAGAAGAGCAAAGGAAATTAATTCAAAAACAGGTATGAGTTACAAAGTTATGTAGGATAGATACGTGTTACAAAGACTAAAGAAGGAAACAGATCCAGGAAAGAAATAGTCTTGAAATAATGTCAAAGACAGTGTGATCAAGTACTATGAAGAAAGAAAAGGGGCCACTCATTTTAGAAAAGATGGTGTCTTTAATAAACATAGGAGGAAGACTTTCAGTAGACTGTTGAGCCAAAAGGTTCATGATGACAAGATGAGTAGCAAAAGGTAGGTGAAATGTAGGCCAGAAAAAGGAGGTCATCTGTAGAAAAGGAGATTAATTTCATAGGGAGAAATACAGGAAGGTTAAGAAACAGAGGTATATAGAAGACTCCTGTTGCTTGCATATCCTTTCTTCTCTTCCTGTAATAAAGAAACCTCCTTCTATTGGGAAATAAATTCCTTCTCACAACCATTCTGTTTGAATCTGGCAGCAGTTCTAACCCAGGGCACTTTGGCTGGCTCTAGCCACCCAAAGTCCTCTCCTGTCTGCAGTTTCTGGCTTGGAGCAAGGAGGCCGGAAGCCACACTGGGTCCCATGTGGGACAGACCATATGTGATGGAAGTAAGTTTGGCCAACACATAGAAGGAAATAAAGATATAAAAGAAAGATGTTTTCATTTGAGCCCCTGGTTACAGTTATGTCAAAGACTAGCTCTTTCTTTGGTCTTCAAATTTGTGAGCCAGTAAATTTCCACATGTATTTAAACTAGTTTGATTTGTCATTTGCAACCACCAGGATCCTGGTACTCTAGTCGGATGTCAAATAGCTACCATAAATAAGGTAGAATACACAAATCAAGGAAATTCCAATGGATGGAGTAATTTCACAGAGGAGGAACGTGAGAATCTAATCACTAGCAAGTGGGATATAGAATCTTTTATTTATTTATTTATTTATTTATTTGACAGAGAGAGAGTGAGAGAGGGAACACAAACAAGTAGGGAGAGTGGGAGAGGGAGAAGCAGGCTTCCCGCTGAGCAGGGAGCCTGATGTAGGACTTGATCCCAGGACACTGGAATCTTGACCTGAGCCAAAGGCAGACGCTTAATGACCGAGCCACCCAGGCACCCATGGGAAATATATTTTTAAATAGAAGGGGGGCGCATTTCATAGTCTCAGGGGACAAAAAGATGAACAAAGTATCTCTGGCAACAAAAGGAAGGGATATAAAATAGGACTTAAAACACTTGAGGAATGATAATAAGTTGGCCAAATTATTCCAGGTAGCCAACACCTCAATTCTAAGAAAATTCCCTTTCAAATAAATAATGTGCCCAATTTAGGAGCATACTTCCATTCCAATTGATTTTTAAGATGTTGGTGCAATATCTTAGTATAACACTTCAGTAAAATTATTTGCACTTCTCCCACCACACACACAAACACACATACACATACACACACACGTATTACCAAAGTTTTGAGCCATTTTCTCCTGAGAGAGAGATCTATATTTTTTAATAATATATCTGATAAAAACTCTGCTTTTCACAACAGTAATTTTGGAACCAAATAAACATAATGAGAAAAGATGTGTGGGTCAAGTGACAAATGAAGTACAAAATCTGATTCCCCATAGCGGAAACCGATCTCACCTTGAAATTAACTACAAGATCAAGATTAGCAAGACATCTGTGGGATGGCGGTTCATGCAAGAGAGAACTTAGAATTACTTGGACTATACTTACCACTTCGATTTCATATGAATTCTCTGATTTGAGGAACTCTATGGAAACTCTATGTTAGAGCAAAGAATGCTATAATTGTTCTACCTGCATCTTTGTAACTATAAAGGATCAAAGATAAGTAGCCCTCCTTACTGAGGTACATTTACAGTCAATGCTGTTTTCAGACTTGGGCGTCATATTATTTATAATATACATTAACTTTCAGCAGTGCAAAGACTCAAAATTCTGAAATGAAAATATGACCTTTATCATGAGCTGTCTGAGGATGGGAAAAAGAGAAAAAAAATAAGTCAACCTGGTTGCTGGACTGGTAATATCAGAAATAGCAACAGAGAGGTGTTGGGCCAGCTACTCTGGTGGCTTGTTAAAGACAAATAGGCAAGTTGCCCAGCAGAGGGATAGAAATGGCCCTATTCCAGAGGTGGGTGAAAGCCCTGACTCATGTCTTCAAGAATCTATTTGGAAACCTCAAATCCTCTGACAAAGAGTGGGAGGAAAAGTATCTGAGCATAGACAATAGTATGACCCTTGCATCAATTACTTGTGCTCATGGCTGGATAGAATCCATAAGACCCTCACTTCTTCCATTAGCCAAGACATGTGAGGTAGAATGGAGTGACCAGAGATCTTCTCCTAAATGGATGGCAACATGGGCACTTAGTCTGAGTCCCTACTAGAAATTAATGTAGCTGCACCCACTGGAAGGCTGGTTTCCATCTCCACCTGAAACTACTGTTGGGAGTTGTGGTGGTGGTGGGGGGGGTGGTCAAGGAAAAAATAGATGGTGAGTGACTTTGCAGTCACTCCTCTTGTTTCTATTTCTTAATTAAAGTGGAAAAACAATTTGTATTTTCACAAAATGTTTCTGTTTTCTTAGCACAATCATTAATGTTGTATCATTTTATCCTTTCAAATTATCTTATAGGAGAAGTTTCTGTTTCAAATAAATTTAAATGGGATAAAAAATAAATTCTAGCAATACAAGAAAGGACAGGATTCTATCTGTTTGTGTTACTTGAAGTACAATCTGTATAGCTGGCATTACTAACCTTCGCTGATTAGGGTCCAACCTAAGCTTCTTCCAACAACTGTATTTGAACACGGGCTTCAGCTTGACCGCATGGGAACCCGGGATTTGTCTCCTTCCTATCACCTTAGTTCCACCGCTCTCCTTTACGGTTTTCTTTCCACAGCTTGAAACATTCTTTTTGTCCTCATTTACTATAATAATTTATCAAAATTCACAAACATACAAATACACACTTG
Organism: Neogale vison; assembly: GCF_020171115.1. Classification (NCBI taxonomy): domain Eukaryota; kingdom Metazoa; phylum Chordata; class Mammalia; order Carnivora; family Mustelidae; genus Neogale; species Neogale vison. The sequence continues at coordinate 156,986,208 of NC_058094.1, read as the reverse complement.
CCCTCTGACTTTTATTCTATGCTCCTGGAAAACAGATTCAGGCCAGATGCTGCCGTTCTCCTGCAGCCTGGCCATTTTGTCCCGCATCAATCACAGCAATCTTTCTTCTGACTGGAGGTGACCTCCCTATGCTTCCCAGTCCTATTCTTGAGGCAGCCCCTACAAATCACTAGGACATGGTGATTGAGATAAAAACTATTTATCATTCTAGATACAATTTACAACCCACACACAAGAATAAAATAATTGCTTAATCAGGTTCAATGATATGATATAGAAGGACACACAAATAACTTCTTGACACAGAAGATATTCTGTTCTTTTCATTGTTTGAATAGACAGTGCGTTCACTAAACCAGGTAACACAGAGTAACAGGTTTAGAGTAGAGAGAAGTCAATGTCAAAGATAAAGGTCAAAGTGTGAGATGTCCTTGGATCATCCTAATACAGATATGTGGGGGGCAGTCAGACGTTCCAGACTGAAGCCCCAAAACGAGTTCTTACTTAGGAGGATAATCTTCAGAATCCCAGTGTGAAAACTTCAGAAAAATCATAGGTATGGATGAGGTCACCCAGAGATCAACAAAGATGGAAACTTAAATAACAATCCTGATATTGAAGGAGGATCTGGGGGAAAGAAGCTTCTATGTGATCAAGAGAGGACAGTTAGCCAACCAGCAGAAACACGAGGGGAAACTGAATAGAAATCGAATCTTCACACCAGGGGCAGTGGTCAGAGTCTAATGCCAGAGTGAGGTCAACTGAAGTAAGAATCAAAAGTGAAAGCCAATTTAGGCTTTGGGAAAGTCAAGGGCACTGGCACTGTTAGCTTTTAGAAGTGCATCGGGGTCCAGAGAGAGACTGCACCAAGTGGAGGCATATGATGCAGAAAGGACAGTGACTACAGGCTACTGTCTCTCGGAGATCGGCTTTGACACCAAGATGGAGTGGAGGGCAGAAGTTGGAGGATGATGTATTCAGCCCAAAGGAAGTTTTTTTATTTGGAGGATGCTTGGCCACGTTCATAGGCAAAAGGAAAATCTCTACTAGATTATAAGGCTGGATCAGTTAGTAAAGCAGAAGCAGGAGTGAAAGAGGGTCACTAATACAAAGCTAGCTCCCCCTGTAAGAGGGACAAAGGAGGAAGGTGTGGCTATAAATAAAAATACACTTGTAAGGGATGAAGAAGAAATTGAGGGAAAAAACAATTTTCTCTGTTAGGTAGGAGGCAATTTTTCTGGTGCTAGGGATGTTGTGGGTATTGATGGAGCATCGATGGAGGAGAGTATCTGTGTTCGTTTTCTGGTGCTTTCCGAACAAATTACCCCAAATTTGGTCCCTTTAAACAACGAATATTTATTCTCTCAAAGTCTGGTAGCCAGAAGTCTAAAACCTAGGTGTCAGCGAGGACTCTCTTTTTCTGACAGTTTAGGAAGATTCCTTCCTTGCCTCTTCCAGCTCCGGCAGTTCCCTGGCTTATGGCTGCAGAATTCTAATCTTTACCTTCATCTTTATGTGACCTTTTCTTCCTTCTCACTGTGTGCCTCTTACAAGGACATTAACCAGATTTAGAGCCCATTTACATAATCTAGGATGATCTGTTCTCAAGATCCTTAATTTACTGAAATCCACAAAGAACTTTTATATATATATATATATATATATATATATATATATATACACACACACATAGGTGTGTTTGTGTGTGTGTGTGTGTGTGTGTGTGTGTGTGTATGTTTGTTTATGAGGGAGAGTCAGGGTGAGGGAGGGGTAAAGGGAGGAGGAGAGAGAGAATTCTAAGCAGGTTCCAAGCTCAGTGGAGAGCCCCATGCAGGGCTAGATCTTAGAGAGCCACTGAGATCATGACCCGAGCAGAAATCAAGTCAGATGCCCAGCCTACCAGGCCACCCAGGTGCTTCCAAAACTTTTTATTATAAAATGTCTCAATCACAGGAAAGGGGTGTGGAGGGAAATATCTTTTTGGGGGTCACCACTTCAACCCACTATAATATCTGCTGAATTCTGTTTCAAGAAGGAAGACTTGAATACATTTTATAATTTCCTCCTACTTCAAATTCATAGACATGATTTTATCATATATAAAAAATAGAGCCCCATACAAAAACTGAAAGGAGTCAGTCTAGATGAACTGGAAATTCTAGAAAATCCCCAAGAAATAAAAAAAAGAAAAAAAGCCACAGAGCAAACCACAGTGGCAAACTATAAAAGCAACATCTTGATGATCTGTGCTGGGAGGGCATGGAGCCTGTGAACATGAGGGGAGCAAGGAGGGACAGCAGAATTATCACTTATGTTGTCATAAGCCGTCAGATATGTCACCCCCACCAATGGAAAGTTCTCTGGGTAGAAACGGTAAGCAAAGGAGTTTAGGAAAAGAGAAGCAAGCACACACATATTCTGAACTGCTAACATTTTCTTGTGAGTGCCCCTTAGAAAATTAATTGCTAAGGGATGCTGCTCTCTTAGTCACTAAAAAGAGAAGAGGCACAAATTAGCTTATATGTCAGCTATAAGATATCCTGTATGACAGTCATACAGGATATCTCAATTACAAAGACAAGTGCACCAATAAGAAGCAAATATTGAATAGAATCCTGAAAGAGAGAAGGACAAGCTAGTCAATGGAAAGCTTACATGTCATGCATGTCAGAAGAGTCAACAGCCATCAGAATAGAGTTCTAGAAAGTAAATTTAATATATATTTAATATTAATATCTACAGGGAGATACAGGAAGATATCACATCCACTGCAAGAATAGGTAATTGTAAAATAAGAAATGAGTAGAGATTTTTGAGAAATAGAAATACAGTTGTTGAAATTAAAAAAAAAAAAAAAAAAGAACCCACCATGATTATCCAGACTAGAAAGGAAAATGAATATACCTGATAAACACCTAAATGCCCTGAAGCACAAAGCCAAGGCATAAGTGTCCAGGTAACTCCAAAGAATACATCGATGGAAGACACGAGACAGACATAGAGAATGAATGAAAAATTTGCACGTCTATAAAAGTAATCTTAGTCATAATGAAATCAAGCACTTCTTTACTACTGAAAATGTGCCAAGCACTGATCTAAGCAATTGACCTTATACTAATTTACTTAGTCCTCACAACTAGCCTTTGAGGAAGAGAAGTGAGTGACTTACCTAAGGTCACATGGCTACTAAATGGACAAGATGGGAAATGAACCTTTGCAACTAGGCTCCAGATGGCAGCAGTCACCATCAGGTTACACTGCCAGACCATGAAAATAATAAACATTGACAGGAGACCTAAGTGAATAAGTGATAGTAGAGTATCCTACAGAGCTTCTCTGAGGACAAAAACAATAGAAACAGAAACAAAAACAATAGAAACAAACGACCACAACAAACCCATCTCTAGTCCATTTTCTTTTCTTCTCAGCATTCCAGACTAATCAACAAAGTTGACAGGGAAGGAAGAATGTTGTGTGTTTGGGTAATTCATGAGGCATTTCCATGCTTTAAAAGATTTTCTAAAACCACCTTCTTTAAAATCAGGGTTAATTAGCAGAGTATACCTAAGTCCTAACGCTGTATTTTCCAAAAATATTTCTAGTTACTCAACATGAAAACATAAATACAAGCAGTATAATGAGCCCAATGAGAGTGAGTCAGAAGAAAGATTCCAATGACTAAGGAGTAAAACACTATCCCTCACTATAAAGAAGTCTATAAATTTTATCTTTACCCGTACTTGAATCTCCAATTACAAAGGGTGTCATGTTGCCAATGGAATAGGTATTTATTCAATCCATTTGATGTTTCTGAAATTATTTTGTTTCAGTGCAACTACAGGCACATCTCTTTTTATGGTGCTTCACTTTCCTGCATTTCACAGATAAACTGCATTTTTTACAGATTGAAGGTTTGCAGCAACCCTGCATTGAGCAAGGTTGTCAATACCATTTATCCAACATTCACTCACTTCATGTCTCTGTGTCACATTTTGGTAATCTGCACTGTATTTTCAAACTTTGTCATTATTATTAAAGTTGTTCTGGTAAACCATGATTGTCTTGGGGCACCATGAACTCATAGAAGACTACAAATTTAATCAATAAAGATTGTGTATGTTCTGACTGTTCCAACTACCAGCCATTTTCCCATGTCGCTCCCTCTTCCCAGACTTCTCAACTCCATGAACCACAACAATATTGAAGTAGGCCAACAATTAACCCTACAATGGCCCCTAAGTGTTCAAGTGAAAGGGAGAGTCACACATCTCTCATGCTAAATCAAAAGCTACAGATGATTAAGCTTAATGAGGAAAGCGTGTCTGAAGCCAAAATAAGCTTAAAGATAGGCATCTTGCACCAAACAGTAAGCCCAATCATGAATGCAAAGGAAAAATTCTTGAAGGAAACTGAAAGCGCTAACTCAGTGAACACACAATGTTAAGAAAGTGAGACAGACTTATTGCTGATATAGAGACAGGGTGTGTGGACTGGAAAGAAGATCAAAGCAGTGACAACATTCCCTTAAGCCAAAAACTAACCCAGAGCAAGACCCCCAAGTCTCTTCGATTCCATGAAAGTAAAGGGAGATGAAAAAGATGCAGAAGAAAAGCTGGAAGTTAACAGAGTTTGGTTCATGAGGTTAGGTTTAAGGAAAGAGGCCGTCTCGTTAACACCAAAGTGTAAGGTGAAGCAGCAAGTATTGAAGTACACACTGCAACAAGTTATCTAGAAGGTTTATCTAGACAAATAAAGAAGGTAGCTACATGAAACAACAGATGTTCTGTGGACACACACTCTTCTATTGGAAGAAGATGCCATCTAGGACTCTTAGCTACAGGGGAGAAGTCAATGCCTGACCTTACACTTCTTGTGTAGTGGGTAATAATACAGCTGGTGACTTGAAGCTCAGTTACTATTGCTTAGTTACTATTCCCAAAATCCTAGGATTCTTAAGAATTATGCTAAATCTATTCCACCTGTGCTCTATACACAGAACAAAATCCCTGAAGGATAGCGTATCCACTCAACAGGTTTACTGAATGTCTTAAGCCCACTGTTAAGATGTAATTGGAAGGGGAGGTGAACCATGAGAGACTATGGACTCTGAAAAACAATCTGAGGGGTTTGAAGTGGCAGGGGGTGGGAGGTTGGGGTACCAGGTGGTGAGTATTATAGAGGGCACGGCTTGCATGGAGCACTGGGTGTGGTGAAAAAATAATGAATAATGTTTTTCTGAAAATAAATAAATTAAAAAAAATGTACTGCTCAGAAAACAAGATTCTTTCAAACTGTTATTGCTCCTTGACAATCCACCTGGTCACACAGAGCTCTGCTGGAGGCAGACAATGTCATGAATGTTGTTTTCTTGCCTCTTGACATAACATACATTCTGCCAACAAAGTCATCCACCCATGAATCAAGGAGCCCTTTTGAGGTTCCAGTCTTATTATTTAAGAAATACACCTCATAAGGCTACAGCTGCTATGGGTAATGACTTCTCTGATGGATCTGGGCAAAGTAAATTGAAAACCTTCTGGAAAATATTCACCATTCTAGATGCCATGGAGAACATTTGTGATTTGTGGGAAGAGGCCAACATTTCAACATGAACCAGAATGTGGGAGAAGTTGAGTCCAACCATGAGACATGACTTTGAAGGGATCAAGGTTTCAGCAGAGTAAGTAAACACACATGTGGTGGAAATAGCCAGAGGAAAAGAATGGGGAGTGGAGCCGATTGTGACCGAACTGCAATGTCATGATCAAACTTCACCAGATGAGCAAAGAAAGCAGTTTCTTCAGATGAAATCTCCTTATGAAGATGCTGTGCAGACTATTGAAATGACAGCAAAGGCTTCAGAATATGACATAACCTTAGCTGATCAAGCAGTGGCAGGGCTTGTGAGGATCGACTCTGATATTGAAAGAAGCTCTACTTTGGGTCAGACGCTATCAAACAGCATCTCATGTTACAGAGAAATCGTTCATGAAAGGAAGAGTCAGGCAATTAGAGAAACTTTCCTGTTGTCTTATTTTGAGAAAGAGCCACTCCAGAGTTCAGCAAGGGTCAGCCCAATCAGTCAGCAGCCATCAACATGGAGGCCAGATCTTCCACCAGCAAAAAAGATGACAGCTCACTGAAAGCTCGGATGATGGCTCTCATTTCTTAGCACTAAACTGCTTTTTAATTAAGGTATGTCCTTTTTTAAACATAAAGTTATTGCACATTTAACAGACTATAGAGTAGTGCAAACGTAATTTTCATATGCACTGGGAAAGCAAAAATTATTTTGACTCACTTTATTGCACTATTTGCTTTCTTACATTGGTCTGGAACTGACCCTGGGGTATCTCTGAGGTATGTGTGTATGTACCCAAAATTAATTATACTCTCATGTCATTATTATACAGAGCATCGGTGCCATGAGCAAATGTTCATTTTCTGTTAGCCCAAGAGAGCAGGATCCTGAACAATTATGGGGAAAAAAGACATATTCTGATGTGGTATTATTCAAGGTTGACATATTTGGACAGCACGCTTTATAAGGCACTGAGGTCTATATAATGCACCTGAAAAAGATGCAGGGCTTCTCAATTTAAAAAAAAAGTGCTTAAAAATGAATATAGTATTTTTTTTCACATATAAAGGAAATTGCTATTAGCATCATTACATGTGACTGTTTACACAACAAGCTATGGGCATTAGATACGTGATGAAATTAGAATTGAGAGATCAGGTTTATAAAAACTAATAGGAACTGGAATTAGGCTTCCTGCCCCCATGTTCTTGCCACTCCACCATGAGATACAGCATTTTACTTTGGAACAACCCTGCAGAACTTTACATGCAACATGCTAATTTTGAAGCAAATTTTAAAAGACTTGATAGAACGATATTTGATAATTTCCTTTAGGAATTAATTCCAGTACTTAACGCCACTGTGTAATTGAGGGAAATTTCTCCTGCTACAGGAGAGAATCCAGCCTCTTAGTTCAGGTTATTATGTGTGTTTTTAATTAAACTCAGCACAGTTGATGAGAAGAAAACACCCTAAAATTTGTTCTTTAATGAGCCATGTTATGGAGCGCTAACACCCTCGGTCGGGGCTATAGCAACTTCTCTAACTCAACCATCTCGCCCACAATGGCATCTGAAATTTCATATACGTTATTTTTTTAATTAAGTCTGATATCTAACCAATTAAAAGTAAGCTAAAATTAAATGTACACAGTTCAGAGAATATTAATTTTAAAACATTTATGAAATTATCACTGGATTTATTTTAAAGTTTTTTATTATGTTATGTTAGTCACCATACAGTACGTCATTAGTTTTAGATGTAGTGTTCCATAATTCATTGTTTACCTATAACACCCAGCGCAAAATTACCACTGGGTTTAAGCAAGTGAATACTACCTATCAGCTGCCAGCCACCTAAAGCCTCTGTTTGAATGAACTATGCTACTGTCCTAAAAAGTGTATAAACCGTCCACTTGACTTTCATTATTACTTGACCATCTACGTCTGTAAACCCAGATAATATGTGGCTGCCTCACAGGATTCGGATATTTATGTGAATGGAATTCATACTGTGTGCATTCTCCCATAAGTTGGCTTTATTTGCTTATTCTGATGTTTTTGAGGCTCATACATCTGGCTGTAGTAAAGATAGGATGTTTATTTTCAATGCTTTATAGCACGTCACAGTGTAAATGGACCCTCAGTACATTTTGCCAGCCACTTTTTTAAAAAAGATTTATTTATTTATTTATTTGACAGACAGAGATCACAAGTAGTCAGAGAGGCAGGCAGAGAGAGAGAGAGAGAGGAGGAAGCAGGCTCCCTGCCGAGCAGAGAGCCTGATGCAGGGCTCAATCCCAGGACCCTGGGATCATTACCTGAGCTGAAGGTGGAGGCTTTAACCCACTGAGCCACCCAGGTGCCCCTTGCCAGCCACTTTTGATAGCATATTTAGATTGTTTGCAATTTCTTGCTATTAAAAATAATTTTATAAGAATTTATCCTGATGAATATCTCTGGAGGCAAATATAATGAGAATTACTCTAGTCTGTATGCATGGGGATGGATTTGCTTGGTCACAAACATACCTATGCCAAATGACTGGTAGTAAAAATCACCAAAGGATTTTTTTATAGTTTATATTTATCCTATCATTAATATTGAGTGTGTTTTTAACTTTTGAAATTTGGGTTTGATTTGGAATTGGGTTGTGTTTTAATGTCAAGTTCCCCACTTTTAAAAGCTTTAAGAAAACAAAGTTATGAAACATTTTTCCTCCTCTGCACAATGCCTATTTATGTCTTACTCATTTTTTTATGAATTACCTATTCTGTTTATATTCTGAATACTAATTATGTGCCATTCCTATATACAAGAAATCTTTTACACATTATTATTTCTATTTTCCTTCTCTGTGTCGTTGTCTTTTGATAAACATAGGCTCTTTCCTTTTTTTTCTGTCATGAACATTATCAATCATCTTTTAGGCCATGTACTTTCTATTATTTGGTTAAACGTTTTTCTTCCACCACAATCATAAAGATATTTTCTTATAGCTATACAGATTAAGTCTTCATTTTTTAAAAGGATTTATTTATTTATTTACTTATTTATTTGAAACAGAGAGATACAGAAAAAGAGAGCATGAACAGGGGGGCAGGCAGAGGGAGAGGGAGAAGCAGACTCCCTGCTGAGCCAGGAGCCTGACATGGGACTTGATCCCAGGACGATAGGATAATGACCTGAGCTGAAGGTAGATGCTTAACCATCTGAGCCACCCAGGGGCCCCACAGATAAGTCTTGAATTCATCTAATATTTATTGGATACAGTGTGAGGTAGGAATAAATTTCATTTAGCTATTCTAATACATGACCAAGTTTTCCAATATTATTTATTGAATGGTCTCTCTTTTCTTCATTGACTTGCAACACCTACTCTTCTATAAATCAAATTTGCATTCATGGATAGAAGGCTTCCTGGGCTTGCAATGTTAGTCATTCATTTACTTGTCTCTCTCTTCATCAACTCCACTATGTCTTTTTTTGTTTTTTTTTTTAAGATTTTATTTATTTATTTGACAGACAAAGGTCACAAGTAGGCAGAGAGGCAGGCAGAGAGAGAGAGAGAGAGAGGAGGAAGCAGACTCCCCGCCCAGCAGAGAACCTGATGCGGGGCTCAATCCCAGGACCCTCGGATCACAACTCGAGCGGAAGGCAGTTGTGATTTTTAAATATATAATTAGATTTCATCTAATTTTTAAATCTGATTTCATCTAATTTTTTAAAAAAGATTTTATTTATTCATTTGATAGAGATCACAAGTAGGCAGAGAGGCAGGCAGAGAGAGAGGAGGAAGCAGGCTTCCCACTGAGCAGAGAGCCCGATGCAGGGCTGGATCCCAGGACCCTGGGATCATGACCTGAGCTGAAGGGAGAGACTTCAATCCACTGAGCCACCCAGGCGCCCCAGATTTCATCTAATTTTTAAATGTATAAAGTTTTTATAATATTCTTTTATTAGTTGCATAGTGTTAATAGCATCTTTTGTTGGATCTATTTTGTTTTCCAAAGTGGTATATTTTGGGTATCCTTTTTATTAATCATACAGAGATGATAGATTTCATTAATGTATTCAAATAGCACTCTTGGTTATGTTGATCTTCTCTGTTGTACTTTTATTAATTTCTACATTTTATGTTTCCATTTTTTGAATTCTCTTTTAAAATTATCTAGCTTTTAATTCAAGTTGGATACCTGGCTTATTAACTTTTAGCTTTATTTCTGTTCTAAATTAAACCCTTAACAGGTGCCTGGGTGGCTCAGTCAGTTAAGCAGCCCACTCTTGATTTCAGTTCAGGTCATGATCTCAGTGTCCTGGAATACAGCCTCTGTTTCTTCTCCCTCTGCCCCTCCCTCAACTCATGCTCTCACTCTCACTCTCCACAATAAATTAGTAAAATTAAAAAAAAAAAAAGAAAACAACCTCTTTAAACTATACATTTTCCTTAAGTACATGCCAGAAGTTTTGAAATGTAATAATTTTATGTCTATTTAATTACAACTAAATACTTAATATTTCTTTTTGAATTTTGATGTTTTGATTTGTGAGATTTTAGATATAGTTTTTTAATCTCCAAATATGTGAAGTTTTATAGTTGAAACTTATTATTGATTCCTAATTTAATTCCATTGTGATTGAAGACTGGCCATTTTAATTCCTTCTGTTGTTTAAACAGTTCCAGTCTTTACATCTTATTGTTTTAGTGATTACCTTAACTATTTTAACATGCACTCTAAACTAATGAAACGTTACAATGAGTGTATTTACTTTTCTACTGAACAAAACACTTTATATATTTTAACTCTAATCATACCCTCCTACCTTACATGATACCTTTGCCTTGTATTTTAGTTCTATCATTTTATTCCCACATTTGGAAGGTATTATTACAATTTTAGATATTGATTTTTCTTAGAATTTATGCACATATTTCAACACCTTTTCTCCCTAATTTGTTGTTATATTTCAGACTTTACTTCTTTTACCACTTTTCTTACATCTAAAATTCATTCATTGGAATTTAAATTTAATGTAGTAAAAAATCTATAGGTAATAAATTCTCTCAATGTTTATTTTTTTCCCCTGAAAATTGCCTTCATTTGTCCATTATTCATCTTTTCTTTTTTAAAAATTTATTATTGATTTGAGAGAGAGAAAAAAAGTGAGCAGGGTGGGGTAGGGGCAGAGGGAGTGAATCTCAATCAGACTCCCCACTAAGAACTGAATCCACCATGGGCTCCATTCCGGGACCCCAAGATCATGACCTGAGCCAGAATCAAGAGTCAGCTACTTAACCAACTGAGTCACCCAGACATCCCATTTGTCCTTTATTTCTGAAAGATAGTTTCACTGCATCTAGAGTTCTAATTTGACATTTATATTTTTTCAATAAGGCAATAATATTTCATTGCCTTTTGTCCTTTATTCTTGTTTCTGAGAACCAGATATTAGTCAAATAGCTGTTCCCTTCTAAATTCTTATTTATCATTTCTTTGTATATAGATTTTTTCCCCCCATTACCTATGGTATTCTTTCTAAAATTCCAATTAGATACACCTTAGATTGTCTCAGTCTCCTCATTGTCTTGCATTCTTCTTTCTTTTTTCATATTTTCTTTTTCTTTAAAGATTTTATTTGTTATTTGATAGAGATCACAAGTAGGCAGAGAGCAGGCAGAGACAGGGAGAAGCAGGCTCCCCACTGAGCAGAGAGCCCGATGTGGATCCCAGAGGACCTTGGGATCATGACCTGAGCCGAAGGCAGAGGCTTTAACTTACTGGGCCACCCAGGTGCCCCACTTTTTTCATATTTTCCAGATAGAAGTCTCTATGATAAATTCCGAGTATTTTTTTTTCAAGTTCATTTTTCCAAATCTGTTCATCTTTCCAAATCTAGCCAGATCATGGCTAATAATAATAATAATTATTATTATTATTTCTAGAAGTTTATTTTCCAACTATTCCTGAATCTCTTTTTACTTGTTTGTATTTTCAAACTTTTCCTTCATTACAAAAATCCTAGCCATAATTAAGTTCATAATTTGGTGTGTGGTATTTCCAGTTTTATGTCTTGATGGGTATGATCCTAATATTTGTTCAACTCTCATTCATGGCAACCTTTTGCTATAGTAATAAGGACTTTTGTCCATGACATTTTCATTCTCCTCAGACTTTTATCTTGGGTACTATGTGAGACCAAAGTTTAAAGTTGCCATTCCTCTAAGGAAAGAGAGTCATTACCTATGTAAGTTTCCTAGCATGATGTTAAAATAAGTAAATGCGAGATTCTTCATATCATAAAACTGTGAATTACAATCCAAGAAGGACTTTTTTTTTTTTTTCCTCTCCCTACTCTTAGTACCACGGTGTGATGGACAAGTTTCTTTGGACTGTTTTTGGCCCATACTTTACAATATACTTGAATTCTGCCCCCTTCCCTCATGCTGCCTTCCCCTCACCACCACCAGAGGATGGGAATGTTAAATTCCACATTTATCTTCTGAATTCCATGCCTTAGGCACTCCCCAGTCTTTATCTTTTGTCCCCAGGCCCCACAAAGCCATTTTTAAAAAGGTCAGTTCTCCAGAATTCCCCAAAATTCTTCAGGGGAAGACTAGCTTGATCCTCACTTTCCACTCAAGAGTTCTAGCTTTCTTCACATGCTGGCCTTTGTGGATTTCCTATTTTGTCAGTTCTGACTTTCCTTCTTTCAATTATATTATATACAAATGAAAATAATGAAATAATTTTAAAAGTGTAGTAAAAGAGGAGTTGTAATCTCTTTCCCTCTGAGTTTACTATGCAACAGATGTGTTAAAACTAGTTAAAATGTAAACACTTTCTAATCGATACCATATGTATTTGGAAGTATAAAAAGCTGCCCAGACATTTTACACTAGATAAATTTGCCTTGAAGCATTGTTCCTTAGTTTGCCTCTCCAGTTTTTATTTAGCAAGTGAATTTTTTTCTAACTTAGGTATAACTGACATACAACATTACAACAATTTCATATGTACAATTACCACATGGATTTCTGGCTCCAGAATAAATTGACATCGTATGTCCAATAGCAATAGGAAGTTGAAGTTAGAAAAAAGCCAAATTACTATTTTTTTCCTGTTAAGCTTAACATAATGGCTAAGATTGCATTCCAAATTTCCCTTGAAAATATCTCAGAGATATTTCTTCCATTATGTTTCCTTAATTGCAAATTAATAAAATTCTTAGAATAATCAGCTTTTTAAAAATCCATACAATATCATTTCCCAAAATGTAGGGTTGCCTGGCAAAACAGAATGCCCAATTACATTTGAATTTTAGATGAAAAATGAGCTTTTTTTATTTTTTAGTGTAATTACGAACCATGTGATATTTTGGGCATTCTATACTAAAAAGTATTTATTATTTCTATGAAATTTAAATATAGCTAAGCATTCTATCTTTGTTGTTGTTGCTATTATTTGCTAAAAATAACAACTCTACCAGTATGGCAGTGTCCTATACTTACATAATATATATGTACACTTTTTCTACTGTACCAATAAATTATGTTCCCATATCCTTTCTTAAATGTTGAGCTGGCCCCAAGTGATTAATTTTCTTATTTATAATAGCTTGACCTCATTTATGTTTTAGTCATACATTTAAGTTTATTCACAGAGGCCAATTTCTGCAATATCAAGAGTAATGAGAGGGCTTCTTTTAATTAATTAACAAGAATTTTACAAAAGGCCAGGTGTTTACATTAGAAGATTAATGATTGCATTAATCGGATTGCATTTTGTAATTCTGCAGAGTCAGTAAGTAGGATTCTCAAGCACTCAATTCACACCTATTAAAAAGAAAACAAAAACTTCTTTCATGTGTATCATCTCAAATATATACGATATAGACTATATGTACCACATATATCCACTATATATATTGCATATCATATAACACATCTGTATACCATGTAATCAGATATACCATATATTTCATCTCATATATATATAGCCAAGTCTCCTAATATATATGAAAAGTTTGATTTTTTCACACAATTATTGTTATATTCTTAATACAAAAATATATAGCTGGCAGATTTCACCTATGATCTTCATCATACCTACACAAGTAGGTTCAATAAAGATCCAAGAATATATCATCCAAGAAATAAAATATATGATAGCAGGAATATCATCTACAAACATGGGTAACCTGAATTTCATACTATGTGTCTCTTCTCAACGTTCAGATTATGCCTAAATATCAAAATCACACGCCGAGAACCGTTGAAAAGTCTCACAAGCATTTTATGGGTGTGTGTATATATGTATGTGCATGTGTGTGTGAATACAATGACAGCCCTTTATTTCTCTAAGACAGGCTTGAGCCGATCAATCCATTGTTTAGGCATCAGAAAAACACAGCTAATTTGTCTTTGGTATGCAATTATGAAAGTATTTATGGAACATAAATCTGAGTGCCACTTATAAAAGTAAAGATTGTTATTAGAAGGGGATTCAGAAATCCAGCACAGCCCCCTCACTGTTCTTAGGAGGACTGAAGCCCTGGGATGTTACCAGTCTACTGGTGCTCGTTCCCTATTCCCCCAAGCCTGGGCTCCTGGCAGTCGCCCAGGTGTTGTCTTCCTCTTATAAAACTTTTTGACATTTCCTACTAGTTCACTTAAAGTAGAAAGGTTTGTGAGATAAGAAGAAAATATACTTTTCAAATTATTTCATTCATATGAAAAGACTGTCTTTTAGTTTCCAGTTTGGTTCACTGCTTTCACTTGAGAACAAAATAAGTATTATCAGGCTGTTAAAAGGTACCACGACATTTCACAGACTGGAAAGATTTTAAATGTTAGCGAACCAGGTTACAGCACTGAGTGCCAGATTAAAAACCACTGGATTTATTTTTAGGGTTTGTTTTTTGGGTGTTTTTTGCTTGATTGTTTTGTTTTACATATATGCATTTAGTGAGGGTTGGTATGGTTTTCTTAAGAGCATATAGAACTTTGTATGGATGGAACAGGGTTTGAATCCCAGCTCTCTCTTTTTCAGTATTTGGCACTACTGACATTTCCCTTTGTGTAGAATAGCTCTCTGCCTTCATACACTGCTGGCATTTCTCCATTCACTCTGGGGGCTCTATATAAAAATGCTGATGCTTCCTTCTTTAGCTAAACTTACACTGTTGGGAGTGCCTCAGGGCTGGGTGCTATGCTGTTTTTTTGATTCAGTAGTTTCTCCCAGGTGATCTTCTGACTTAAGCTATATTTAAATGCTGGTGACTTCCTGGAATCCTGATCTCTCATTCTCTTTTTTTTTTTTTAAATTTATTTATTTATTTTCAGCATAACAGTATCCATTATTTTTTCACCACACCCAGTGCTCCATGCAATCTGTGCCCTCTATAATACCCACCACCTGGTTCCCCCAACCTCCCACCCCGCCCCCCCCCCCGCCACTTCAAACCCCTCAGATTGTTTTTCAGAGTCCATAGTCTCTCATGACCACTCATTCTAAGAGTCATCGCACACATCCGCTCAGACACTGAGCTGCACAGCTTGCTGCCTTTGGTCTATGATGTACAACCTACGCAACTGTACATGGAAGCCCCCTCTGAGATCTGGAATTCCCTATATAAGTGCAAATTTAGTAGAACCACTTGAAATGACTCACCGGCACTTGATTGGTACTTAGATCTTTAGATCTTTATCTCAGAGTGAGAGTCATGTTGGTGAAAGTTTACAAATACAGCTCCCTACTCACATGCTCTCTCTAGTTACCTTGGTGAATTACAACCATGTTCTGCATATACTTAGTTTTCAAGGAAAAAACCTAGTTTCAATACACTGTGATTGCTCAGTACGTAAGTTTCTGTCAGTTATCAGTGTAAGGTAGGTTTTCTCTCTGGGAATTACAAGGAAGACCAAAAGTATCTAACCCTAACCCTCTTACACTGTTGGTGGGAATGCAAGCCGGTGCATCCTCTTTGGAGAACAGTGTGGAGATTCCTCAAGAAATTAAAAATAGAACTTCCCCATGACCCTGCCATTGCACTACTGGGTATTTACCCCAAAGATACAGATGTTGTGAAAAGAAGGGCCATCTGTACCCCAATGTTTATAGCAGCAATGGCCACGCTCGCCAAACTGTGGAAAGAACCAAGATGCCCTTCAACGGATGAATGGATAAGGAAGATGTGGTCCATATACACTATGGAGTATTATGTCTCCATCAGAAAGGATGAATACCCAACTTTTGTAGCAACATGGACGGGACTGGAAGAGATTATGCTGAGTGAAATAAGTCAAGCAGAGAGAGTCAATTATCATATGGTTTCACTTATTTGTGGAGCATAACAAATAGCATGGAAGACCTGGGGAGTTAGAGAGGAGAAGGGAGTTGGGGGAAATTGGAAGGGGAGGTAAACCATGAGAGACTATGGACTCTGAAAAACAATCTGAGGGGTTTGAAGTGGCGGGGGGGTGGGGGGTGGGAGGTTGGGGTACCAGGTGGTGGGTATTATAGAGGGTATGGATTGCATAGAGCACTGGGTGTGGTGCAAAAATAATGAATACTGTTATGCTGAAAATAAAAAAAAGTATCTGGAATATTCCAAGTGCTTAATAAGTATGTGTTGAAAGAAACAGTCAACAGATGAAAAAAACTGACACAGTGGGGTTCTTGAACCAGCAATATAGACACATCAAGACCTGAGAGACAGACTGACATGGTGGACCTCACTGACATCTCAGATCTTCTAGCTTTTTCTAGTACTAAAAATGTGATGCTGGCCAACATCGGAACATCAAAAGGCTTTGTTAATAAATGCAAAAACTCAAAAGGTCAAGGCACAGTGCAGGCCTATCTCTTGGACTAGAACAGGATCTGAGTCAAAATCTCAGTGCTTTAGGTAAACTCTGTTACCTGAATTTACCCCAAATCTTAGCAGTTCACTGGGATAATGATGAACAATATTTCCACAGCCCTTGCTCTGGTACCACTTTCCCAACTAACACGTATTCATGGTTTTCAGAGCTGGATGTTTTTGTTTTGACTCTTCTGGAAGAATGAAAATGTAAGTATATGAACAAAATAAATTATTCTCTGCTAGTAACTGGGTTGTCATTCATTCTAAGTACAAAATTCTGATAGTATGTCTTTGTAATTTCTTATACAATGAAATACAAAGAATCATCTTACAATAATTTGGCCATTACTAACAACTATGAAATTAACTGTCCCAAGGGCTTTTCCAATTTAAAGAGGGTTAAATTGCTCATTTGCATGTTGATTAGCATTCACTTTAAAAGTGCAATTCCTCTGCATCCAACATTTAATGATAAACTTAGCATATCTAACCATTAAATTTAAAGGGATCACTACTTGGTTTATTACATATTTTGGGGTAATAAGCTCATTATTTCATATTATCTCCAAATATTAAAACTACTGATGTATTTCCTTTCCTTGACATAAAGTTTTTTTTCCCCCCAGGATGGCAGGTACAAAATTTCACAATAAAACCCAACTGTCTTTACAAATGTGTAGGTTTAAAATAAAGAATAATGCAAGCTGACATTTACAACTGGAATTTTTTTCTGTAATGCAAAAGCAATCATTGGCCTATGTTCAGTGGCATTTGATAATTTAAGTTTTTCTCCTGCAGCACTGCTATAATACATAGTTATTTAATAAGAAAATAAAGAACATTATTTAACCCTTCATCAAACTCTTAAACTCTACATTTCAACATTTAGAATATCAATGCATAATTAAGTAATAACTTATTACAAACATAACAAAAATAATTAAATGGAATTTTCATGTTATATATGCTTTAGAAACAGTAAGCACCTTAATAACTAGGGGTTTTGGCTTTTACTTAAGCAGAGATTAAATTCAAATATTGTATAATTTTAAATTATCTAATTTTATTTTATTTTATTATAGTGCAAGAGATGAGCTAAAGGCTTCTTGTATTTAGAGTAAAAAATATTCAAAGTTTACCACCAGCAAGTTCTATATTGGTCATATATTGGAAACGAGGGAAATATGATTAATTGCTTAGTGACATAAAAGGGATGATAAAGGAGAAGGTAGGCAATATCTGTATCCATTTGAAGCAGTGGCAGACCCAAATATTCTGTAACTATACAGATTCATTCAAACCACTTGAAGATCCAGCGATAACTTACTTATTTCCACCAATACACATAAATGTAGCCATTATCTTACAGTTCAGTGTTTATATGTACTCAATACTCTTCTAGGTGCTGGAGATGCAATAATAAATAATCTAATCCCACCAATTTTGGATAAAAATGAAGTTAAGAGTTAAGTAGAGGGGTGCCTGGGTGGCTCAGTGGGTTAAAGCCTCTGCCTTCTGCTCAGGTCATGATCTCAGGGTCCTGGGATTGAGCCCCGCATCGGGCTCTCTGCTCAGCAGGAAGCCTCCTTCCCCCCTCTCTCTCTGCCTGCCTCTCTGCCTACTTGTGATCTCTCTCTGTCAAATAAATAAAATCTTAAAAAAAAAGAGTTAAGTAGATTATATGCTCTGAGAGGAATACGTATTGGGCGCCATGACAATTTCTAGTAAAGGGATTCAGAATGCTTTGATCAATCAGGACAAGCTTTGTAGGGAACCTACAAGATGAGGAGGGAACAGCCTGGTGAAGAGAATTTGGTGGAAAGTGTGAACTATCACAGTGAATCACTCTTCTAGGGGGAAAGTTTAAAAGAAAAAGAGAAAGATGGGTTCTTCCACAGCCTTTCCCTGAATATAATCCTTCTTCTCTGCAGTGTTTGTAGTGATTCAAAAGAACTGTGGGAAAAAGAGACTTCTACTAGAGGAATATAAATGACTGGTGATAGAATCATAGACAGTGACATCAGAGAAATAAGTGAACTCTTCATAAGCAACCCTCATGTTTTGTCACACTGAGGACCTCTCATATGGCTCTGTCCATTTAGTGTGAAATAACTCCTCTTACTGAACTGCAGAGGAAACAAAATTATATCTGGGAGAGAGTACTTAGCAGTAAAAGGTAACATTTCTTTTTCTTTCTTTCTTTCTTTTTTTTGGGTAACATTTCTTTTAATTAGATGCAATGTTAATGGAGTATACACTGTAAGCCAGGCTCTGTAGTTATTCAATTCTCTCCAAATCTAGGTGTTTTTACTCCTTAATACATGAGAGACCTATAGTTGCAAGAATATTTGTGAAACAGACTCTGTGATAGGAGCTGGAGGGCAAAGAGCATATTTGGGAGTGCTGGGAAAAGCTGGCGGGGAGCGGGGGCCCTGGTGCAAAGGGATGAAGGCCAGTAAAGGGTAGGCTAAGAAACTACCCTCATGAACAAGTAAAGCTTCATTGCATAGAAGATCCTCCGGAAGGGAGGACTCCCATGTCTCCAGAATTCTCCTGTTAACAGAGATAGGGACTGGGATATTTAACTTCAGGAGAGTCCTTCATTTGGGATCTCTGGGTCTGGGATGGTGTTAGTCCAGCCTCTTACCTCTTATACATAAAAGCCCCATAGCCTTCTGTGGTTTCAGGTGTAAAAATGAAAACAAACAACTCAGGCACAAAGATGTAGTCACTGAGGGCTGGGAGAAACCCTGAGAACACTGAAAGCTCTGGGTCATGGGGACGGGGTACTGATTCCATCTGCTACAGATATGGTACAGTGTGGAATAGCCATTAAATACTAAATAAGCAGAGGGGTGCCTGGGTGGCTCAGTGGGTTAAGCCTCTGCCTTTGGCTCAGGCCATGTTCTCAGGGTCCTGGGATAGAGCCCCACATCTGCATCTGGCTCTCTGCTCCGCAGGGAGCTTGCTTCCCCCTCTCCCGCTGCCTGCCTCTCTGCCTACTTGTGATCTCTGCCAAATAAATAAGCAAACTCTTAAAAAAAAAAAAAAAAAACCAAAAACTAAATAATAAAGAAAGCATGACTAGGAATGAGTTAAAATGAGGTGAATCTATAGTGCTTTTAAAACAATATGCCAAGCACATTTTGAAACACTAAAGACCCATCTTCTTAAAACCAGTGGCTAAAGCAATTACACATTACAATGAAATAGGAAAATTTTGAAGTGCTGAGCAAGAAATTACGCTCTGCCCCCAAGGTTTGAGATTGTGGTCTAATATTAATAACTTGGAGTAGAGAGTTGAATAAGATGAATGTGAAATTAGAAAAGAAGTCTAAGTTTAGAAAAAAAAGTAAAAGCAGTAGAGATGTGCCAAATATAAAATGAATGGTATATGCAGAAAGTATAAGAACTATTTCAGTTATAAATCAAGCAAGAGGTCAGTTAGGAAAAAAATCACTTCTAAATTATAGATAGCAGACATTATTTATTTGTTTATTTAATTAAAAAATTAGCAGGCTTTATTTAAAGAGAGACAAAATATATGGCCAATGTATAATGATTTTTCACTTAAAAAAAAAAGTACCCATAAGACTTAATGCCAGTGGCACAAAACACATACTTTTTACAAAAAAAGAGCAGAGGGAAAAGGCCTTTCAGCTGACTATGGGCTTTGTATAATCATAGGCAAAGCTCACATAACCATAAGGGAATTTATAGACATATCCCTTCTAAAAATAGACTTCAGAACTAACTCGCAAAAATTGGAGGGAAATAAAGTGTGTGTGTGTGTGTGTGTGTACTTTATATATATATTTACACTAAATATAAATTCTTTATATATATATAAAGATTCACGTATAAATCTTTATATATACTTTATATATATATACACACTAAATATATATATTTTATATATATATTTTTTTCAAACTAGAAAAAAAGGCTAGGTTCTGTCAGTACTAACTAGAAAAATGACTTTGGAAAATTCTTGCACACCTATAGACCCTAGTTTCCTATTTACAAAATGATAGTTTGCATGTGGTAATTTGTAGGGTAATGTTTAAGAGGGAAGCTTTCTAAACATACTAGTAGTTAGAACCGGAACATTTATTCAATATATTTGTAATTAATGAATTGTTACTTCACCTCTATTAAATAAAAAGTTTATGGTAAAAAGATGGAGAAGTATATATCTTAACTTAGAATTTAGATATGATCTATAAATGTGATACTGTGCTCGCCTCAAATTAAACACTCAGTGAATATGAAGAGAACATGTGTCTTGAAAATGGTCTCAATAAAGCAAATATTTTCAATACAATTTTCAAAACCACTAGAATAAAAGCCAATCTGCTACATTCTACATATATCAAGAAACTCCATGCTGTCAGAAGGTTAGTAAAAGTATAAGTAAAACTTGTATTCTCTATGTCAGTGTATCTCTCTAGCATAAATAAACTGATCTGTGCGTCGGAACCCCTCTGGTCTGTCTTAATTACCAACCCCAGAATTGGTGATTCAAAAGCAGCAGCTTACCTAGCAGAATGCTTTTAAAGAGCTTAATTTGAAATTCAAGTGATACATACCTTACTGTATTCACAAGCACCATAAACCAGCCAGCCCCATACACCCGAGGCATTTTAAAAAGAACAGGATTGAGAACAGGACTTTAAAAAGTTGAAGTGTTATGCTCCTCTGAAGACATGGGAAGGGCAGAAAAACCACAATTTGCCAAAAAGCTGAAGAAAAAGGAGGAATAAGGATATAAACCAGTCCTGCCCCTGAACCCTGGCAGACCAGCCCTCTCCTAAGGCAGAGAGCCTCTTCAAAGAGAAAAGGTAGTTTTATAATAAATAATATTGTGGTTTCCACTTTGTGGCATGATCTCCAGCTATGCTTGTGTTTGGCCTCTGGTGATCCACATATACCCACTGCCTAGACTTCAGGCATCCCCAAACTCACTCAATTCTGTCCTGCACAAACCAGCCCTTTACCACGCTTAGAGCTTCTGCTCATTTCTTGTCCCTACCTCTACCAGCAACTTGACTTTGAAGGCCATCAGATGACCTTAAGGTAGGAGCTCCATCTTCTACATTTAGACCCAAATAGATCCAAGCGGCAACAGCTGTTTTCAGATACATAAAAATCCTAATTGTACAGAAGTGAGTAGATCCATAGTGTGGCAGCGGAAGGGAGAACCACAGCTATTACAGGTAAACATTCACAGAAGGTAAACATGGGGCTCAGTGAAAAAGATCTTTTCTAACAGCCACAGCTGCTTAAAAAATAGACGGTTACCCTGCACCAGTCTGGAAACTCGGGTGTGTCTCCTTAGTCCCAGCCTCAACCACTGCCAGGGCATCTTCACTTCCCTAACACTGTTGCCTCCACTGGGTCCCATTTCTCACCTTTGATCAACATCACTAGCTCCTTTCTCTGTCTGTGCTTCGAGCTTCCTGGGAGCCACTGGAGAAAGACAGGGCATTGACAGGGCAGTGACTAACCCAATACAAATCTCAGTCAGCAAACTGCATTCCAGCTCTATTTGCCTCCTGGCAACATTTTTATTCAGTTCACAGAGATTCTCTAGTTCAGTGGCTTTTGGAATTTTTTTTTTTTTTAATTATACTCCACAGAAAGAAATCCATTCTATGTCATGATCGAGGATCTTCACATCTATTAACTGCAACAAAATTTTATGAAACAAAGTTTACCCCTATAAAATGTATTACATTCCAATATTTTCTGTTGTATTTGATTTCATTTTTGAATATACTAATTGCAACCCACTGAAGTGATTATATGACCCAATAATGAATCACGACCCACTAATGGATCATATAATTTTGTTTGGAAAAGTACTAGCTTCATGACTTTGGCATGTATGTTCAGTCAATGACTCCTACTAAAGTCAAGATAATTCATAAGTGTGTTCATCTTTTTCTTCTACATTTCAAAATATGTATTTTAATGAACATACTTTTTGTTCATTTGATGAACATACTTTTACTGATGCTTTTGTTCTCAAGGTTCTGCCCCACTCCCTCCTCTCCAAATCTGCTCTGCTCTGTTTTGATCTAATTCCACTCGGCCTACTGAAAACATCTTGTTCTATCTTTCCCATTCTCCCCGTCTCCAGCTGCCCTCGTATTTTGAATCTCTTTTCCCCACTTTGTTCTTCCCCCTATAGAAAGATTTGTTCAGGTCACGTCTATTATATTTTGACAAATAATGAAAACAGCAACAAAAACTTTCTTTGAGTCAGCCTTCTGTGAAAAGAACCTATTTTCTTAACTCATCAGTTCTCCGTTAATTACTCTTGCTGAAACTTGGTAAGTGGTTTTAAACCCTTTATTCTTGCTATAGCTTTTTGTGCTTATGATTTCCGTGCCTGGATTGGAAATGCCTTGAGAGCAGCAATAGGATATTATAGCTCTTTGGTGGTAACTTCCATGAATCATAAGGGGGAGTGTGGGCAGCAATTAGCCCCAGATGACTGGAATAGCTGGAAAATGTCATGACAAGCAGTTCTCATGGCCCCAGATTCTCTGGAACATATGCAACTCTGAACCCAAGATTCTACAGGTCTTGGGCATGGAAGCCAATGACTACCTCACTCCAGTTTTTCTGGACTGTTCTCATCCCTGCACCTCCTGACTAGAACTAGGATACAACACAGAGATTTGTTAGAAAGTCAAGGTGAGAAAAATAACATTTCGTTTGGAAATGTATAAAGTAGTTTAGCATGAGTCATCTTGACATCATCATGACATCAGGCTTGCTAGTGAAGGGGGCATATCTATGAGCCCCACTTCACATCTGAGAAAACAGAAGGGATTCATTGAGCTAGAAAGATATGGTTCAAAATACAAAGATGCAAAGTGATTGAGTCAGGACTCCAGTGGAATTCTGAGTGTGAAAGTTTGGTCTCTGTCCTACATCTGAGTTTTTCCACAATCAAGAATCGAGTACAAACAGATTTTCTTTTAATCAACTATGTATATAAGTATGTGTTTTGAAAATGATAGTTTCCATATAAATAATGAACTATAAATGTTCTGGCTATTCTTGTTCATGAATACTTATATTTTGAGGTCTCTCCTAAGTTTCTTCACCATTATTCTTTCCCTGTGGGTCTTATTATAGTTTTCAGATAAAGAACTGAAACTAAAAGAAATTATGTGACTTCTCCAAATTTTCACTGTTCACTAGTGGTGGGGTCATAGTATTAGATTCACATCTGGCATTCCACCCACTTTCCCACATCACCTTTATGTCCTTTACAATGTTAAAATCCTTCTTAATGTTTGGGCTATGAAGTCTGAAAAGTAGATTAGAATTTTAAAAATTAATTAAAGAAAAACATTCTAACCCTAAAAACAAGACTGCAAGATTCTAAAATCTAATCAGAACATTTTAATGGAACTGCCGAAAATATACTACGATATGGAATTTACTAATATAAGCCTCATTCATTTTCTTACAGCACCAACTCTAAAATTGAAGAAAATTATTTTATAAAACTAAAATAACATATGGTTATATATATATTTTATTTTCATATACATGAATATAATTTTACTTATTTTTGAAAGATTTATTTATTGGAGAAAGAGAGAACATGAGTGGGAGAGGCAGAGGGAGAGAGAGAGAAATTTAAACAGACTTTCCACTGAGCACAGGGCCCAACATGAGGCTCCATCTTAAGAACTGAGTTCATGACCTGAGCTGAAATTAAGAGTTGGACACTTAACCAACCAAGTCACACATGCACCCCTACACATAAATGTAATTTTATTATTATTATTATTTGCTTTTTAAAAGATTTTATTTATTTGACAGAGATAGAGAGAAGGAGAGAGCAGAAGCAGGGCAAGCAGTAGGCAGAAGGAGGGTTGTGGGGGGAGAGGAAGGCTCCCAGCTGAGTAGGGAGCCAGATGTAGGGCTTGATCCCAGGACACTGGGATCATGACTTGAATCAAAGCAGATGCTTAAGCAATTGATCCACCCAGGTGCCCATGAATGGAATTTTAAATCTCATTGCAATTTAGAACCCTGAAAGTTCACCAAGAAATGAACATAATAAAGTGTATATTTCTAATAATATTAAGTGGCCAGTTGAACATCATATATACTTCAGATAGACTGAAAAGTTATCTCAAGAAATAATCAATTTTTCTCTTTATCTGTATGAATGGAACTTTTCTCTATATTCATGAATTGCATATGGATCCTGTTCTCCTTCCTTTCAACCTCCATGGAAAATTTTGTAACTCTCGTAACATTTGGCTTAATATATTAGAATTATGTGTATAGTTGTCTTCTCCTGCTCTTCTCACCTCACTTCTCTAGGCCTCTCCACATGACCCCAAAACTTCATCAGTTTCAAAAATGAAACCAGAACAGTTGGTCATCGTGTATATACAAGCTTCCTGAAGACCAGAGACACATCTTACTCCAATTTTCCTCTTGAACCACACTGGGCAGATCTCTGCAAATGATAGAGGCTAAATAAACATTGGTTGAATTTAATGAAATTTGAAGGCTGAACTATAATTATTTACTCATGGTCTTTAGCAAATGTAATTAAACTCACTACACACTATAACTTGATTTGTATTTGAGAAGGTACAAAAACTTAGAAGTCAGCTGTAAAAGTAGACATGTGGTTATAGAATGAATAAATCATGGGAATAAAAGGCACGGCATAAGGAATATAGTCAATGATATTGTAATAGTGTTGTATGGTAACAGATGGGAGCTACACCTGTGGTGAGCACAGCGTATGTATGAACTTGTCAAATCACTGTGTTGTTTACCTGAAACTAATGTAATACTGTGTGTCATCTATATTCAAATCAAAATATTTCTAAAAATAGATATATGATTCCCAAATAAAGATTCAGAAAGTGGTTTTACAGAGTGGTTTCAATTGCAGATATTTAACATTTCTATTTTTTAAATAAATATTTAATTAGTACCTATTACTGTACATTTGTTCTGAGTGCAAAGACATTGTGGAAAGTGTTAAAAGAAAACCATTCCATTTCAGTTCAGGCAATAGTTTAACTCCTCAAAATACTTATTTTGGCCCAAGTTAAAATTCCATCAGGATTTTCCTGCACAAGAATAATACATTTGATAGCCATAATTGCTTTTTAAAAGACTGTTGTAAAGAACAGGTAGCTGTCACTGTTGGTATTATGGCCAATTAAGTCATTTTTTCCATTATATGCCTTGATCCAGAATGTCTTTGTAAAGGGCAGCTTTTACAGAGCTCAAATTATGCACATCAGCTTATTCAGAATTGAATCTCAAATGCATTTCAGTTTCCTTAATGATGCATAGAACATATGGACTTCCATAAGGTCTGAGGATCATTCTAAATTTCAATACAGATTAACCCATATTTATCACCATTACTTTATGGGAAAAATCTCTTTTTGTTTATGTTCCTTTAGCTTGAATCCACAAAGACTTGGGCTATGAGGGAAGAATGAAAGCACAGTATACTGCTCTGCTAGTACTCACTCAAGTTTTATATCTCAAGAGTCTTTCAGATTCAGACTTTTCTGTATTTCTCTAGACAGATCAGGTGCCAATTTATAGTATAGTGAAGGAAATTTTGATTATCTTTTTAATTTTTAGCTTTGTCATTTGATGATACTTAATAAGCCAGAAAACTGAAACCACTCATTGAAAATAGGAAGATAAGGATTCTATTATACATATATTTTAAAAAGCTTTGTTTTAAAGGTAGTATTTGTTGGGTCAAACAGTGCTCTGAGCAACTTTAAGATGCTAATTAATTCTATGGAAATCCTATGAAGTAGGTATCATTTACTGGTCAAAGAGGTTATGTAGATTATTAGATCTAGGGTTAGGGCCTACTCTGATTATAAGATCCTTAATTACTCTGGGCAGAGGTCATAGTAAATTTAATATACTTTCCCTCATTAGGCTGATTGTAATAAAACAAAAGGGATTTACCCAAATTAAAAAAGAAGAAGAAGAAAAAGAAGAAGAAAGAAGAAGAAAAAGAACTATCACCAAACAATAATTCCAAACAAAAAGAGTAATTTTAAGTTTATATACTTCCACCATTAATGAGCTTATATAGGCAGACCCCTGCATATATTACCAGTGGTTCCAGGCCAGGGCAATAAAGTGAACATTGTCATAAAGTGTGTCAAATGGATTTTTTGGTTTCTCAGTGCACGTAAAAGTTATGTTTACAGTATATCACAATTAAAAAAAAGCTTCAGTGCTAAAAATGATAGCCATCAACTGAGCTTTCAGTGAGTCATACTCTTTTTTGCTGGTGGAGGGTCTGGCCTTCATGTTGATGGCTGCTGACTGCTCAGGCTGACGGTTGCTGAACATGGGAGTGGCTGTGGCAATTTCTCAGAATAAGACAGCAGAAAATTTCCCCTATTGCCTGACTCTTCCTTTCGTGAACGATTTCTCTGTAGCATGAGATGCTGTTTGATAGCGTCTGACCCAAAGTAGAGCTTCTTTCAAAATCAGAGTCGATCCTCACAAGCCCTGCCACTGCTTGATCAGCTAAGTTTATGTCATATTCTGAAGCCTTTGCTGTCATTTCAACAGTCTGCACAGCATCTTCATGAGGAGGAGATTTCATCTCAAGAAACTGCTTTCTTTGCTCATCTGGTGAAGTTTGATCATGACATTGCAGTTCGGTCACAGTCGGCTCCACTCCCCCATTCTTTTCCTCTGGCTATTTCCACCACACGTGTGATTACTTCCTCCATGGAAGCCTTGATCCCCTCAAAGTCATGCCTTATGGTTGGACTCAACATCTCCCACATTCCTGTTCATGTTGGTATGTTGATATGTTGACCTCTTCCCATAAATCACAAATGTTCTCCATGGCATCTAGAATCACCACTCAAAACCCTTTCCAGAAGGTTTTCAACTTACTTTGTCTGGGTCCGTCAGATAAATCATTAGCTGTAGCAGCTCTAGCCTTATGAAATGTATTTCTTAAATAATAAGACTGGAATCTCAAAAGGGGTCCTTGATCCATGGGTGGATGACTGTATTAGCAAAACGGGTGTTAATTCAAGAAACAAGAAAACAACATTCATGACATTGTCGGCCTCCATCAGAGCTCTGTGACCAGATGGATTGTCAAGGAGCAATAACAGTTTGAAAGAATCTTGTTTTCTGAGCAGTATGTCTCAACAGTGAGCTTAAGATATTCAGTAAACCATGTTGTGAATGGATACGCTATCTTCCAGGGTTTTTTTTTGTTGTTGTTGTTCTATGTATAGAGCACAGGTGGAATAGATTTAGCATAATTCTTAAGGACCCTAGGATTTTTAGAACAGTAATTGGCTTCAATTGGCTTCAGCTTAAAGTCACCAGCTTTATTATTAGCCCTTACACAAGAGTGTCATCTTGTCCTTTGAAGTGTAAGGCCAGGCATTGACTCCTCCCCT
This sequence comes from Neogale vison, assembly GCF_020171115.1. Taxonomy (NCBI): domain Eukaryota; kingdom Metazoa; phylum Chordata; class Mammalia; order Carnivora; family Mustelidae; genus Neogale; species Neogale vison. Next base: position 156,958,297 of record NC_058094.1, on the reverse strand, counting down.
TAGCTAAGAAAATCCTAGATGGCATCCTCTTCCAATAGAAAACTGTTGTGTATCCATTGAAAATCTGATGTTTAGTGTAGCCACCTTCTTTAATTATCTTACATCTGGATAACTAGTTGCGGCATCTACATCAACACTTGCTGCCTCACCTTACAGTTTCATTTAAGGAGTTGACTTCTTTCCTTAAACCTCATGAACCAAAATCTTCTAGCTTCTAACTTCTTTCTGCAACTTCCTCACCTTCCCTTTTCACAGAATCAAAGGGAGTTAGGGCTTTGCTTTGGATTAGGATTTGGCTTAATATTTGAGAATGTTGTGGCCAGTTCAGTCTCCTATTCACACCACTAAGTCTTTCTTCATACCAGCAACTAGGCTTTTGGTTTTCTCATCATTTGTGTGTTCACTGAAGTAGTATTTTTAATTTCCTCCAAGGACTTTTCCTTTGCATCCCTAACTTGGCTTACTATTTGATGTAGCTTTCAGCCCATCTTGGCTTTGGACATGCCTTCCTTACAGAGCTTAATCATTTCTAGCTTTTGATTTAAAATGAGAGATGTGCGACTCTTTCTTTCACTTGAACACTTAGAGGCCATTGTAGTGTTATTAATTGCCCAACTCCAATATTGTTGTGTCTCAGGGAATAAAGGAGGCCTGAGAAGAGATGGGGAAATGGCCAGTGGCTGGAGCAGTCAGAGCACACACACAACATTTCTTGGTTAAGTTCACTGTCTTAGGTGTGGTTCATGGTGCCCCAATACAGTGACAGTGATAACCTCAACGATGACTAATCACCAGTCACCACAACAAATACATTAATAATGGAAAAGCTTGAACTACTGCAAGAATTACCAGCATGTGACATAGATACACAAGGTATGCATATGCTGTTGGAAAAATGACACCAGTAAACTTTTCAACACAGGGTAGCCACAAATCTTCATTTGTTAAAAATAAAATAAAATAAAAAAGCAGCCTCTGTGAAGGAAAATAAAGAGAAGCCAATAAAACATATTATGCCTGCCTTTAATAATTCCATTTTGGGAGCAAGCTCTTTATGTTATCTAAATATGTATTTTGTAGTTTATTTGGGGATATAAGTCAGAACATTATATCACTTGTTTTAAAAATTTTAAGATTATTTACTGAGATGACTTTAAGGCTACATCAAAGATACAGCTGCCTTTCCCCAAACAGATATAAACTCATTTTTAACAGTTCTCTGTCTAAAATTAATAGAGTCACATTCCAGGATAAAATATTAATGTTTTTATTCTCTGCACTGGAGTAGATACAAAACTACTTCTTATGAAAAATGTTAGCCCTCTTTTTCAAGTGTTCTTCCAACCTATCCTTCCACAGAAGCCCATCTCCACAATGCAACAGGCTTACTTCAGCTTTGCTTCTTTCATAAGAATAAAGCACAGAGGTATGTCTTTGCTCCGCTTAGTAAATGGCTATATTCATATTTAATGAGAAATCCTGAGATTCCTGGATGTGCAATACTTACCAAAAGAGGATTTCACTCTGCATTTATTTTTCTGCCCAGAATTACTTTGTAAATCATACAACTACATGTCTTTGTACTCTGGCACAATTTTATCAGTCATCCCATAGAATTAACGTTAAGAAAGCCATCAGTATAGTTGGTCTAAGCATTCTGGATTAGTGAAAAATCTTTTAGAAAAAAGAGATTATCAAATTTGTGAGCTTAGCTTTTTTCATGAACTTTTTATGCTTTTTTAAAATAAGTATTTTATTTACTTATTTGAGAGAGAGAGAGAGCATGAGTTCGGGGGAGTGGGAGCAGACTCTGAACCTGAGCCAAAGGCAGAAGCTTAACTGACTAAGCCACTCAGGCACCCCCCCTTTTTTTTTAAATCCTTTTACTATCCATGGAATCAGTAGTAATGGGTGTTTTTCATTTTTAGTATTAGTAATTTGTGTCTTCACTCTCTTCTTTTCTTAGTTAGCCTATCTAAAATTCTATCAATTTATTGATCTTTTTCCAGAACCAGTTTTAGATTTTATTGACTTTCTCTACTCTCTCCCTATTTTCAATTTCATTGATTTTTGCTCTAATTTTTATTTCTTCTCTTCTGCTTGTTTTGGACTTATCTTGTTCTTTTCTCTATAGCTTCCTAGGGTGGAAGCTTGGGTTATTAATTTCAAGTCTTTCTTCTCTTCTAATATAACATTCAACAACATAAAAATGTTTTGTAAGCTCCACTTTGGTTGCATCTCACAAATTTTGATAAACTGTATTATATTTTCATTTAGCTCAAAATATTTTAAAATTTCTTTTTGAACCTTTCTGCTTTGACTCATATAATTTAGAAGTGTGTTGTTTAATCTCCTGTTATGCGGACATTCCCAACTATCTTTCCATTATTAAATTCTGGTTTAATTCCATTTGATCTGAGAACAAATTTTGCATGACTCCTATTTTTAAAATGTGGATGTTTTTAATGACCAGAATATGGTCTATTTAGGTAAATGCTTCACACGAGCTTGAAAAGAATATCCACTGATCAAATTGATTAATGGCACTTTTCAGTTCAACTATCTTTTTTTTTTTTCTAACATATAACGTATTATTAGCCCTGGGGGTACAGGTCTGTGAATTGCCAGGTTTACACACTTCACAGCACTCACCAGTTCAACTATCTTTTTAATTGATTTTTCTGCCTGCTGGATGCATCAATTACTGATAGAGAAGTGTTGGCCTCTTCAAGTTAGTAGAAGATTTACCTATTTCTCCTTGCATTTCATTCAAATTTGTCTCACATCTTTTGATGCTCTATTGTTGGGCACAAACACATGAGGTATTGCTATGTCTTCTTGAGATTTAACCTCTTTGTCATTATGTAATGCTGTCTTTATCCTTGATAATTTCCCTCTCTTTGAAGTCAGCTTTGTTAAAATAAATATACCTACTCCAGGTTTCTTTTGATTAGCATTAGCATAAGATACAGTTCTCCATTACTTTACTTTTAAACTATATGTCTCTTCATATATAAAGTGGGGTGGGAGGGATGGGGTGGCTGGGTGATAGACATTGGGGAGGGTACTACTATGTGAGTGCTGCGAATTGTGTAAGACTGATGAATCACAGACCTGTACCTGAAACAAATAATACATTGTGTGTTAATAAAAATAAATTTAAAAAGTGAGTCTTCTGAACAACATGTAACTGGGTCTCTCTTCCTTTTTAAATGAACCCTGACAATCTGTTTTTTAATTGGCAAATTTAGACCATTAACATTTAAAGTGATTATTGATATAGTTGGATTAATATCTGCCATACTTGTCACTGTTTTCTAGCCATTGCTCTTGCTCTTTGCTTATGCTTTGCTTTTGTCTCCATTCTTTTCTGCCTTGACTGGTTTCAGTTGGGTATTCAACAGAATTCTGTTTTTTTCTTCTCTCTTTGCATATCAATTATACTTTGTTTTGTTTTTGCTCCTTTTAGCAGTTGCCCTTGATTTTGGGAAAAAACAAACAAACATTCACAACTAATCCAAGTCTTCTTTCACACAACACTCTTTTTTTTTCCAATTTATTTATTTTCAGAAAAACAGTATTCATTATTTTTTCACCACACCCAGTGCTCCATGCAAGCCGTGCCCTCTATAATACCCACCACCTGGTACCCCAACCTCCCACCCACCCCCGCCACTTCAAACCCCTCAGACTGTTTTTCAGAGTCCATAGTCTCTCATGGTTCACCTCCCCTTCCAATTTACCCAAATTCCTTACTCCTCTCTAACGCCCCTTGTCCTCCATGCTATTTGTTATGCTCCACAAATAAGTGAAACCATATGATAATTGACTCTCTCTGCTTGACTTATTTCACTCAGCATAATCACACAACACTCTTAACACTGTATGGGGAGTACACATATCCTATAATGCAGTGTTTCAAATCCCTCCTTCTTGCTTCTTAGAGAATTGCTGGCATTTATGTCCCTTATCCATAAGCTATAACCACTGAATACATTGTTGACAGTATTTGAAACACATGGTTATCTGTTACATCAATTAAAAACCATATATATAGGGCGCCTGGGTGGCTCAGTGGGTTAAGCCGCTGCCTTCGGCTCAGGTCGTGATCTCAGGGTCCTGGGATCGAGGCCCGCATCGGGCTCTCTGCTCAGCAGGAAGCCTGCTTCTCTCTCTCTGCCTGCCTCTCCATCTACTTGTGATTTCTCTCTGTCAAATAAATAAATAAAATCTTTAAAAAAAAAAAAACCATATATATATATATATGACTTTATTTCACCTTCATTTTTCCTTCTCTAATACTCTCCCTTTCCTTATGTAGATGGAGTTTCTGACAAACATACTTTCTTTCCTTCTGTAGAGTATCTTTTTTTAAAATTTATTTATTTATTTATTTGACAGAGAGAGACATAGTGAGAGAGGGAACATAAGCAGGGGGAGTGGGAGAGGGAGAAGCAGGCTTCCCACAGAGCAGGAAGCCTGATGCAGGACTCACCTGAGTGGAAAGCAGATGCTTAATGACTGAGCCACCCAGGCACCTCTGTAGAATATCTCTTAACAGTTCCTTTAAGGCAGGTCTACTGGTGACAAATTACCTCAATTTGTATTTGTCTGAGAAAGTCTTTCTTCATTTATTTTCTCTTTGTCTGATTTTCTGCAGTGTGAATATGATACAACTAGGTGTAGATTTTTATATTTTCTCTAGGATTCTGATTAGTGTCTCAGAGCTTCCTTGATCTGTTGTTTATTGCCCATAGTTAATTTTGAGAAATTCTTAGTGATGATTACTTCAAATATTTCTTCTGCTAGCTTGATTGCTTTCTCTCTCTCTCTGTCTATCTCTCTCTCTTCTCATTTAGGTAATACCATTATAAGTATTTTATATCCTTTTTAACTTTTCTGCAATTTGGGGGTTATCTGTATTTTTCATTATTTTTTCTCTTTGCCTTCCAGTTTTGGAAGTTTTAATAGGCATTTTTTTTTTCAAGTTCATTGATTCTCTCCTTAGCTCTGTCCAATCTATTGATGAGTTCCTCAAAGGCATTCTTCTTTTCTGCTGCAGGTTTTAAATTTATTACTATTTATAATATTTCCTTTGCTGTTTTATTAGTTTCCATCTCTCTGCTTACATTACCTACCTGTTCTAGTATGTTGTCCACTTTTTCCATTAGAGCTATAAGCATAGTAATCATAGTTGTTTTAAATTCTCAGTCTGATACTGCCAACATCTCTGCCACATTTGAGTCTTACTTGAATTCTTTTTCTGTCTCTTCAAACTATGTTTCTTTGTGGTGTAATAGGTCTTGCAATTATTTTCTTGAAAGCCAGACAGGATGTATTGGGTATGTGAAACTGAGGCAAATATGCTGTTAGTGTGAGTTTTTATGTATATCCTGTTAGGGATTTGGCTATTTTCTTTTCTTGAAGTTATAATTTCATCTTTCGCTAAAATTTCATCTGATGTCTATGTATTTATCTCCCCTATTGACTTTGGGTTTCTCTAGAGACTTCTCAAATAAGATTGGAGATACACCATTCTTTCTGCTATATTCCTCCACTACTCTGTAGGTGCTCTACTGATGTGGTGGTAAGGTGTTGGCAGGAGGAGGTGAAGTGTTCTATACTCCTGTGACTCTCTGTCTTTTGTGACCTGTTGGGCTATAACTTTCTCAAGTGCTTCTCAGGGCTGGCCTCCTCCTTTCCCACCATCCTTAGTGGAGACAGGAAGACTGAAGGAGCAGATGGGCATTTCTCTCCCCTGAGGTTGGCAAACAGATTTTTTTGTTTTTTAACTTGAGGGAAATTCTTGTTAGGAAGCCCAGAGTGCTCTGACCCATTTTTAAATGGCTACTTTCCCTCTCCCCCTACCTGAAGCAGAAAGGAATTTTTTTTCTTTCTTTACTTTAAGAACAAAATAGGCTTCCCAGAGGTAAAATTTATAAAAGCCTAGTGGCCTGCTTAAGATGGCCCTTCCCCACATGAGTTTTACCTCAAAGTTATCCACACTGAGTCTTGAGCAATTTCCTGATTATAGATTAGGTTTCTGGACACTCCTAATTGTTCCCTCAAAATTCCCTCAAAATTCTCACATTTCATTGTTGCTAAGTTCTATAAAATACACATCTATAAAATACATCTATAAAATACACAGTACTTAGTACAAATGATTTTTGAACAAATGACTGAAAGAGTGAATAACTGAATGAATGCCATATCCAATAGAGTTACATGAAAATAAGAAAGAAATAATTAATTATAACTGATTAATAGATCATGCTTTGCCTTCTAGTCTCTGGCCTTATCAACATTTGTGGGCAGTGAGTTCCAGCCTAACCTATAGCTGTGCATTTTTTTAGCTATTTGATTTTAAAGGGATTTTAATTTTATCATTTAAATGATCAGATTAATTTATATATTTATATATTAATTTAGATATTTATCACTTACATTATCAGATTAATTTATATTTATACACACACACACACACACACACACATACACATATTACCACATAATTTGTATGCATTTCCATCTTGTACCAGATACTTAACAGATAATATTTAATGGATAAGGAGAATAATATTGCCACTTGTAAATCTTGAACAATGTGATAACATAAGCTATCATTAAATTCATTCAGTATAGAGTTGTCATAATATGCTGAAATATTATGTCAGGAAGCTAGAATGTAAGTTGAAAAAAACTAAAAAAAAAAAAAAAAAAAAAAAGGCTAGGAAAAGTAAACCTATAGATCCGCAAATGCAAAAAGCATACATGTGGCAAAGAACCAAGATCTGCTGTATGGTTTTTCATGATATCTGACATCTGAAATACATCAAGTGAAGTTGCTGAATTGTGTTCAGAAAGTTAAAAAAGTCCAATAGGTGTTGTGGCTCTAAGGATCCATTACTAGCAGCAAATTATTATTATTTCTTTTCTCACTGGCAAGTCTCAGCCTGAGATTAAATCAAATGACAGAAAGTTGTATTTAACTACAAATTTTTACAATCATAATTGCAGAGATATAAGATTTATTATTAAAAAAAGTTTTGGGGTGCCTGGGTGGCTCGGTTCATTGAGCATCTGACTCTTGATTTTTAGCTCAGGTCATGGTCTCATGAGTGTCCAGACCTATATCAGGATCCATACTCAGAGGGGAGTCAGCTTGAGAGTCTCTCTCTCTCTCTCTCTCTCCTTCTCCCTCTGCCCCCTCAAAAACTATCTCTCTTAAATAAATGAAATATCTTTTTTTAAAAGGATTTATTGGGGCTCCTGGGTGGCTCAGTTGGTTAAGAGATTGCCTTTGGCTCAGGTCACAACACTAGAGACCTGGGATCAAGTCCCACATTGGGTTCCCTGCTCAGCCAAGAATCTGTTCTCCTGCTGACCTCTCTCCTCTCATGCTCTCTCTCTCTCTCTCTCATCCTCTATCTCAAATAAATAAAATCTTAAAAAAAAAATAAAAAAGATTTATTGTTAGAGGTCCTCCAGGTTAGCCTCCATTTGAAGAAGTTATCCCTCAAATAATATTCTTAAGAAATGAGCCTTTAGCTTCTCTTAGAAAGCAGACCTTGTACAATATGCCTCAATCTGCCTTACTGAGCACTTAATGCATGCTAGGCCCTGGGTTAAGATTTTCATGTATTTTTTCATTAATTGTCACTCTGAAAAATAGAGTTTGGTTCTATATTACTAAGAATCAAAAAACATATTGGACTACAGAGGAAGGAGGGAAGGGAGGAAAGAAGGGAGGGAGGGAGGAAGGACGGATAGAAAGGAGGGAGGTAGGGAGGAAGGAAGAGATAGGGAGGGAGGGAGGGAGGATATGCAATGGAGCAGACAAGGCAGACTAACTGCCAAAGGGAGGGCAGCTGACAATAATCCACCAAACTTTTGCTAGAGAAGTAAAACTGGAGAAGTGGAGGTTGGGACTTGAAATAAGAAAACCAGTTAAAATTTACAAAAGAGCAGATAGACCAGGATATCCCCTAGCCTAGTCTGGCAGAAAATTGAGGCTTGCTCTCTGGAGATACTGAACCAGGTAGGATTTAGTCTTAGGAACATCTGATACAGCTTAGGGCTAAGCTATAAAACCATTTAAAATAAGAAGATTAGGTGGAAATTTGCATATAAGTGAGATTTCAAATTTCTTTTCTGTCCATGACTTCCAGAAGCTTCATAGATATTGACACTTGGAGGTCACTCAATGAAAAAAAAATAATTAAAAAAAAAAAAACTGCCCTGTCACATCATATTGAAGGTTGCCATCTGCCATACTCAGCCCATACACATACATTTCCAATCAAATTTTTGGTCCCTCAGTTATAAACAGGAATGTCAGGTAAATAGGCAAGTATTATAAAATATTTGAGGAATGCCTCTAGCATGTGAATTGTAGATCAAACCAGATGTTCACTTGTTTGCTTTCTCTCTCATTCTCTCTGTCTCTATTTCCCCACACACATACACACAAATACAATATGAAATAATATTCAGTAGAAAAATTAGAAGATGAAGGAGGAGTCAAGATGGCAGAGAAGTAGCAGGCTGAGACGACATCAGGCAGCAGGAGATCAGCTAGATAGCTTATCAAACCATTCCCAACACCTACAAATCCAACAGGAGAGTGAAGAGAAGAGAAGCATTCCTAGAAACAGAAAATCGACCACTTTCTAAAAGGTAGGACTGGTGGAGAAGTGAATCCAAAGCGACAGGAAGATAGACCATGGGGGGAGAGATTGACTCCAGGCAAGCGGTGGGGCAACGGAGCACAAAATCAGAACTTTTAAAAGTCTGCTCCATTGAAGGACATTGCTCTAAAGGCTAAAGCGTGGTGAAGCCCACGCAGGGACAGCGTGGCCTCAGGTCCCGCAGGGTCACAGAAGGATGGGGGGTGTCTGAGTGTCACAGAGCTCGCAGGTTATTAGAGCAGGGAAGCCGGCTACAGAGACAGAGCCGAGGATGAGCTCTCAGCTTGGGGTCACCCTGAACCATAATTCATGGCACAGGTCACTGCTCTGTGAGTGGGGTCCGCACAAGATCTGGGGAGACCCCCCCCCCCGGAAGAGCTCAGGGATCTGTGGGGTTCAGAGACTCCAGGCGGAGCTGCACGCCAGAGACAGAGACGCTTGGTCACAGGCTGGGTGAGCTCAGAGCACAGCCGGAGGCCAGGGAGACAGGAGTGATTGAGCGCTTTTCTCTGAGGGCACACTGAGGAGTGGGACCCCGAGCTCTCAGCTCCTCCAGGCTGGAGATTGGGAGGCCGCCATTTTCATTCCTGTCTTCTGGAACTCTTCAGAAAGCATTCAGGGAATGAAAGCTCCCAAAAGTGAACCCAAGAGGATTACTTAACCTGGCCCCTGGTAAGGGCGGTGCAATTCCACCTCGGGCAAAGACACTTCAGAATCACTACAACAAGCCCCTCCCCCAGAAGATTAACAAGAAATCCAGCCAAGACCAAGTTCACTTGCCAAAGAGAACAGTGGAATTCCAGAGGAGGAGAAAGCATAGCATGGGATTCATGGCTTTCTCCCCATGATTCTTTAGTCTTGCAAAGTTAATTAATTCTTTTTAATTTTATTTTTTTTCTCCTGCTAAATTTTTTTAACTTTTACCCTTTCCTCTTTTAATGATTTTTAACTAGTTTATCTTAAAAATACCTTTCATAAAAAAATATCTTTTTTGAACCTTCATTATTATAGTCATCTTTTATCCTTCATTGTATCTAACTTTATTTTTTGTATACACATAGGGATTTTTCTTCTAAAAAATTTGGGGTACAGCTCCTTCTAATAGATCAAAATACACCCTAAATCTAGCACCAGCTTGTTCTAGTCTCCAGCCCAAGCAAATTCTCTACACCTTCTTCTTCTTTATTCTCCCAACCAACTTACTTTATCAACTCTTTTTTTTAGAAATTAAAAAAAATTTTCTTTCATCTTTATAGTCATATTCCATCCCTTCATTGCGTTTACCCTTATATATGTTTTTCATTCTTTAAAATTTTGGGAGGTAGTTTCTTCTAAGAGACCAAAATACTCCCAAAATTAAGTGGGTGACCCTGTTCTAGTCACCACTCTAATATATACATATATGTATGTGTATACATACACATACATACACACACATATTTTTTTAAATATTTTTTCTTTATTTGTTTTCTTTTTTAAATTTTTTTTTTTTCTGAACTTCTTTTCACCCTCTTTCTCCCACGATTTGGAGTCTCTTCTCATTTAGAATCTCTTCTGATTTGGTTAAAGCACATTTTTCCTGGGGTCTTTGCCATCCATTTAGTATTTTATTTGCTCCTTCATATATTCTTATCTGGACAAAATGACAAGGCAGAAAAACTCACCACACACAAAAAAAGAACAAGAGGTAGTACCAAAGGCTAGGGACCTAATCAATACAGACATGGATAATATGTCAGATCTAGAGTTCAGAATGACAATTCTCAATTTTCTAGCTGGGCTCGAAAAAGGCATGGAAGATATTAGAGAAATACTGTCGGGAGAAATAAAAGCCCTTTCTGGAGATATAAGAGAACTAAAATCTAACCAAGTTGAAATAAAAAAATCTATTAATGAGGTACAGTAAAAAGTGGAGTCTCTTACTGCTAGGATAAATGAGGCCAAAGAAAGAATTAGTGATATAGAAGACCAAATGACAGAGAATAAAGAAGCTGAGCAAAAGAGAGACAAACAACTACTGGACCACAGGGGAGAATTCAAGAGATAAGTGATACCATAAAACAAAACAACATTAGAATAATTGGGATTCCAGAAGAAGAAGAAAGAGAGAGGGGAGCAGAAGGTATATTGGAGAGAATTATTGTAGAGAATTTCCCTAATAAGGCAAAGGGAACAAGCATCAAAATCCAGCAGGTGCAGAGAATCCCCCTCAAAATCAATAAGAATAGGTTCACACCCCGTCATCTAATAGTAAAATTTAAAAGTCTTAGTGACAAAGAGAAAATCCTGAAGGCATCCTGGGAAAAGAAGTCTGTAACATACAAGGGGGTAAAAACATTAGATTGGCAGCGGACCTATCCACAGAGACCTGGCAGGCCAGAAAGAACTGGCATGATATATTCAGAGCACTAAACAAGAAAAACATGCAGCGAAGAATACTATATCCAGCTAGGCTATCATTGAAAATAGGAGAGATAAAAAGCCTCCAGGACAAACAAAAACTGAAAGAATTTGCAAACACCAAACCAGCTCTACAGGAAATATTGAAAGGGGCCCTCTAAGCAAAGAGACACCCTAAAAGTAGTAGACCAGAAAGGAACAGAGACAATATACAGTAACAGTCACTGTACAGGCAATACAATGGCACTAAATTCATATCACTCAATAGTTACCCTGAATGTAAATGGGTTAAAGCCCCAATCAAAAGACACAGGGTATCAGAATGGATGAAAACCCAAAACTCATCAATATGCTGCCTACCAGATACTCATTTTAGACCCAAAGACACCTCTGGATTTAAAGTAAAGGGGTGGAAAACAATTTACCATGCTAATGGACATCTAAGGAAAGCTGGGTTGGCAATCCTTATATCAGATCAATTATATGTTAAGCCAAAGACTATAATAAGAGATGAGGAAGGACACTATATCATACTGAAAGGGTCTGCCCAACAAGAAGATCTAACAATTTTAAATATCTATGTCCCTAATGTGGGATCAGCCAACTATATAAGCCAATTAATAATAAAATCAAAGAAACATATTGACAATAATACAATAATAGTAGGGGACTTTAACACTCCCCTCACTGAAATGGACAGACCATCCAAGTAAAAGATCAACAATCAACAAGGAAATAAAGGCCTTAAATGACAGACTGGACCAGATGGACATCACAGATATATTCAGAACATTCCATCCCAAAGCAACAGAATACACATTCTTCTCTAGGGCACATGGAACATTCTCCAGAATAGATCACATAAATCAGGTCTCAACTGGTATCAAAAGGTTGGGATCATTCCCTGCATATTTTCAGATACAATGCTCTGAAGCTAGAACTTAATCATAAGAGGAAATTTGGAAAGAACCCAAATACATGGAACTAAACAGCATCCTTCTAAAGAATGAATGGGACAACCAGGAAATTAAAGAAGAACTGAAAAAATTCATGGAAACAAATGATAATGAAAACACAACAGTTCAAAATCTGTGGGACACAGCAAGGCAGTCCTGAGAGGAAAATATATAGCGATACAAGCCTTTCTCAAGAAACAAGAAAGGTCTCAAATACACAACCTAATCCGACACCTAAAGGAGCTGGAGAAAAAACAACAAAGAAAGCCTAAACCCAGCAGGAGAAGAGAAATCATAAAGATCAGAGCAGAAATCAATGAAATAGAAACAAAAACAAAAAACAAGAAAAAAACTAATAGAACAAATCAATGAAACGAGGAGCTGGTTCTTTGAAAGAATTAATATGATTGATAAACCCCTGGTCAGACTTATCCAAAAGAAAAGAGAAAGGACCCAAATAGATAAAATCATGAATGAAAGAGAAGAGATCACAACCAACACCAAAGAAATACAAACAGTTATAAGATCATATTATGAGCAACTCTATGTCAACAAATTTGATAATCTGGAAGAAATGGATGCATTCTAGAAATGTATAAACTACCACAACTGAACCAGGAAGAAATAGAAAACCTGAACAGACCCATAACCAGTAAGAAGATTGAAACAGTCATCAAAAATCTCCAAACAAACAAAAGCCCAGGGCCAGATGGCTTCCCAGGGGAATTCTACCAAACATTTAAAGAAGAACTAATTCCTTTTCTCCTGAAACTGTTCCAAAAACTAGAAATAGAAGGAAAACCTCCAAACTCATTTTATAAGGCCTGCATCACCTTGATCCCAAAACCAGACAAGGATCCCATCAAAAAAGAGTATTACAGACCTATATCCTTGATGAAAACAGATGCAAAAATTCTCACCAAAATACTAGCCAATAGGATCCAACAGTACATTAAAATGACGTTAGTACATTAGAGTACACAAAGTACATTAAAAATCCCCCAAGTGGGATTTATTCCAGGGCTACAAGGTTGGTTCAACATCTACAAATCAATCAATGTGATACATTAATGAAAGAAAGAACAAGAACCATATGATGCTCTCAATAGATGCTGAAAAAGCATTTGACAAAGTGCAGCATCCCTTCCTGAACAAAACTCTTCAAAGTGTAGGGATAGAGGGCACATACCTCAATATTATCAAAGACATCTATGAAAAACCCACTGCAAATATCATTCTCAATGGAGAAAAACTGAGAGCCTTTCTGCTAAGGTCAGGAACACAGCAGGGATGTCCGTTATCACCACTGCAATTCAACATAGTACTAGAAGTCCTAGCCTCAGCAATCAGACAACAAAAAGAAATTAAAGGCATCCAAATTGGCAAAGAAGAAGTCAAACTATCACTTTTTGCAGATGATATGATACTATATGTGGAAAACCCAAAAGACTCCACTCCAAATCTGCTTGAACTTGTACAGGAATTCAGTCAAGTGTCAGAATATAAAATCAATGCACAGAAATCAGTTGCATTTCCTTACACCAACAACAAGACAGAAGAAAGAGAAATTAAGGAGTCAATCCCATTTACAATTGCACCCAAACCCGTAAGATACCTAGGAATAAACCTAACCAAAGAGGCAAAGAATCTATACTCAGAAAACTATAAAGTACTCATGAAAGACATTGAGGAAGACACAAAGAAATGGAAAAATGTTCTAGGCTCATAGATTGGAAGAACAAATATTGCGAAAATGTCTATGCTATCCAAAGCAACCTACACATTTAATGCAATCCCTATCAAAATCCCATCCACTTTTTTCAAAGAAATGGAAAAAATAATCCTAAAATTTATATGGTACCAGAAAAGACCTCGAATAGCCAAAAGAATATTGAAAAAGAAAGCCAAAGTTGGTGGCATCACAATTTTGGACTTCAAGCTCTATTACAAAGCTGTCATCATCAAGACAGTATGGTACTGGCACAAAAACAGACACATAGATCAATGGAACAGAATAGAGAGCCCAGAAGTAGACCCTCAACTCTATGGTAAACTAATCTCTGACAAAGCAGGAAGGAATGTCCAATGGAAAAAAGATTGCCTCTTCAACAAATGGTGCTGGGAAAATTGGACAGCCACAGGCAGAAAAATGAAATTGGACCATTTCCTTACACCACACATGAAAATAGACTCAAAATGGATGAAGGACCTCAATGTGAGAAAGGAATCCATCAAAATCCTTGAGGAGAACACAGGCAGCAACCTCTTCGACCTCAGCCACAGCAATGTCTTCCTAGGAACATCACCAAAGGCAAGGGAAGGAAGGGCAAAAATGAACTATTGGGACTTCATCAAGATCAAAAGCTTTTGCGCAGCAAAGAAAAGAGTCATCAAAACCAAAAGACAACTGACAGAATGGGAAAAGATATTTGCAAACGACATATCAGATAAAGGGCTAGTATCCAAAATCTATAAAGAGCTTAGCAAACTCAACAGCCAAAGAACAAATAATCCAATCAAGAAATGGGCAGAAGACATGAACAGACATTTCTGCAAAGAAGACATCCAGATGGCCAACGGACACATGAAAAAGTGCTCCACATCACTCGGCATCAGGGAAATACAAATCAAAACCACAATGAGTTACCACTTCACACCAGTCAGAACGGCTAAAATTAACAAGTCAGGAAATGACAGATACTGGCGAGGATGCGGAGAAAGGGGAACCCTCCTACACTGTTGGTGGGAATGCAAGCTGGTGCAACCACTCTGGGAAACAGCATGGAGGTTCCTCAAAAAGTTGAAAATATTACAACCCAGAAATTGCACTACTGGGTATTTACCCTAAAGATACAAATGTAGTGATCAGAAGGGGCATGTGCACCTGAATGTTTATAGCAGCAACATCCATAATAGCCAAACTGTAGAAAAACATAGATGTCCATTAACAGATGAATGGATAAAGAAGATGTGGTGTGTGTGTATGTGTACATATATATATATGTACACATACTATGCAGCCATTAAAAGAAATGAAATCTTGACTTTGTGACGACGTGGATGGAACTAGAGGGTATTATGCTTAGCAAAATAAGTCAAGCGTCTTAGCAAAATAAGTCAAGGAGAAAGACAACTGTCATGTGATCTCCCTGATATGAGGAAGTAGAGATGCAATGTTGGGGGTTCGGGGGGTAGGAAAAGAATAAATGAAACAAGATAGGATCGGGAGGTAGACAAACCATAAGAGACTCTTACGGTCACAAAACAAACTGATGGTGACTTGGGGGAGAGGGTTAGGGAGAGGGTGGAAGGGTTATGGACATTAGGGAGGGTATGTAATATGGTGAGTGCTGTGAAGTGTGTAAACCTGGTGATTCACAGACCTGTACCCCTGGGGCTAATAATACATTATATGTTTATAGAAAAAAAATTAGATGGGGCACCTGGGTGGCTCAGTGGGTTAAAGCCCCCGCCTTCAGCTCAGGTCATGATCCCAGGGTCCTGGGATTGAGTCCCGCATCGGGCTCTCTGCTCAGCAGGAAGCCTGCTTCTCCGTCTCTCTCTGCCTGCCTCTCTACCTACTTGTGATCTCTGTCTGTCAAATAAATAAATAAAATCTTAAAAAAAATTAGAAGACAGAATTCTGCAAATCTCCCAGAATGTTGACATAAACAGCAAGGCACTGAAAATAGTAAGAAAAATAAGGAATTTAGAAGATTCATTAGGGAATTCTAATATCCAAACAAGAGAATTTGAACAAGAAGAAAGAGAGCACATGAGGAAATTATCAAATATAGCACATGAGGAAATTATCAAATATACTATTAAAAAATTCCCAAAACAAATGATATGACTTTCTTAATTGAAATATTCCATGGAATGTCCTGCACAGTAATTGAAAATGACTCACACCAAAGTCACTGTAGGATGTTAGCATATTAGGAGTCTTTGGAACACTGTGTATGACCCTAATTCCCAGACTACACATGTGGCATTCCCTCTGCCTAGAATAGTCTCCCTCAGATAAATCAGTGGCTTCCTACATCTTCTAAGTTTTGCTTATTATTGTCTTTTCTTTAAGGTCTTCACTGAAATCAGGAATCACTGAATTCCTGATTTGTGAAATCACAAATCAGGAATGAGAGTAGAATAAACACATTTATTCTAATTAAAATTCTATTTGCCCAGAGCACTCCTTACACACTACATTCTTTAATTTTCCTCCAGAGCACATAGGTCTATTCAGTGTTTTATATATCTTATTATTTCTATCTCCCTTTTCTGTTTTTCTGCACTCACTACGATGTCAGCTCCACTAGGATGGAGATGATTGCATGGTTTTTTACTCCCCGTATATGGAATAGTGTTTGGCCCACAGCTGGCGGTAAATACATGTTTGCTATGAGAAGAAATGATGAAGAGACATGTCTGAAAGTTTTCAGAAAGAAAGGATTGGGACTGAAAATGGCACATCACTTTCAACTACAACATTAAAAGCTGAAACCTGATTGAAAAATAAGTCAGGAATGAGAGCAGAATAAACACATTTACATTTACTGATAGACATGGGCCCCCAGTTTTTACCTTGTGTATGTAGAAACCTTGTAGAGACTAGGCTCTACAAAAAGGAGGAAATAAGACATGGGAAGTCATGAGATCAAGGAAATGAGAAATACAATCTTGGAAAGAAGCAAAAGCAGTCACAGGACGAAGATAAAAAAACACAATAGCTGTGCAGCGGGAGTGGAGTGCAATCTACTTGGACGGCAGCCAAAAGACAGAGGAGTTTACCGCACATTTCTCTACAATAAGAAGGGGAAAAAAAAAAACAACAACTGATCTATTGCCCCATGTATCTAATGTTTTTTAAATCAAGACTTTGTTATTACATATGGTAGATAGTTCAGAGATAAATTAGTAATAGCCATTGACATAAAACTAAGCAAATATAAGACTTAGGCAATTTCTAACTCCAGGAGGAAAGAGCTGTATAAGAAAGAAAACATAATCACAAGGTAATCATAGCACCTATGAAGCTCCAATGAAAAACAATTTACATGTCACAATGATATAAATTCTAAGTATTGACTTAACAACACAATAAAATATAAATCTTTATGGAATGATAAGATATAAGTGAAAATGTGTGAAGGCAGAATAATATGTATAATACAATCACATTTTATGTTTACATTATATACAAAAGTTTATGATTCGATGTAAATGTTTAGAAACTTATCTAAAAAGATAGGGACCAAATTGTTTATACTTTAACTTACTGTTTTCTACTTCTGTGATCTTTAATTTTTGTTGTTTTTTTTTGTTTGTTTGGGTTTTTTTTTTGTTTGTTTATTTATTTTAGAGAGAGTAGGTGGGGGAGGGACAGAGACAAAGGGAGAGAGAGTCTTATGTAAACTCCATGGTGAGTGTCGAACCCCACATGGGGCTTGATCTTATGACCCTGCGATCACGAGCTGAGCCAAAACCAAAAGTCAGGTGCTTAACCAATTTTACTATCCAGACCCCCATTTTTTATTTTTTTTTTAAATTTTATTTATTTATTTGACAGAGAGATCACAAGTAGGCAGAGAGGCAGGCAGAGAGAGAGGGAGGAAGCAGGCTCCCCACTAAGCAAAGAGCCCGATGCGGGGCTCGATCCCACGTCTCTGGGATCATGACCCAAGCTAAAGGCAGAGGCTTTAACCCACTGAGCCACCCAGGCACCCCTTCATTTTTAATTTTTGATATAAATAAATATTCATGGATACCTGTGAGACTCAATTGGTTAAATGCCTGCCTTTGGCTCAGGTCATGATCTCAGGGTCCTTAGACTGAGTCCTGTTGCAGGCTTTCTGCTCAGTAGGGAGTCTGCTCTTTCCTCTTCCTCTGCCCCTCCTCCCTGCTTGTGCTCTCTCTCTCTTTCTCAAATAAATAAGTAAAATTAAAAAAAAAATTCTTAAAAAAATAAATAAACAAGTATTCAAGCATTCCCTTTAGAAATTAAATTTTGTGTGAAATACAAATCCAAAACCACAATTTTAATTTTTACATAGTAGTCCACTCTGTATGTATCATAATTTAGCCATTTTTTTTCATTGTATATTTAGAATGCTTCCAGTATTTTTCTATTTTAAACATCCTTATGCATAAATATTGAAATTCATTTGGTTATTTTTCTAGAATACATGCCAGATGGAATTGTTGATAGAAAATTCCCATTTTAAAGCTTTTGATAAATAATCCGAACTGAACTTCAAAAGACTAAAACACTCTATATCCTCACAAGGATTGTTTGACAGTATTTATTTTCTCACATCTTGTCAACAGAGGGTAGTAACATTCTTTTATCATATTTGACAACCTTAAAAAAAAACCTCTCCAAGTTTGTGTTTAGTTGATTATTAGTGATGTAGACCATGTGTTCATGTGTTTCAAGGCACTGACAATCTTTTGAACGCACCCTTTCTCACACTTTCTCTCATTGTCACTGGTACAGTGGGTCTGATCATCTCTCGTGGGTCTTAGCCTCATATCTGATCACAGAGCTAAGCTCTCTCCTTCTGTACCATCCCTTAAACTGCTTCTAGGTTTATTTTGCTAAATCACAAATCTGATCGTTTCATTTGCTTGCTTAGAAGCCCTTGAAGACTAGCAATTTTCTACAGAATAACATCTAAAATTCTTAAAGGGGCACACCACATCAGCATTTATATGAGCTCAAATATTTTCTAAATTATAAAAAGGGTTTTTCATGACAACATTTTTTCAGTAATTACAAATAACTTGGGACTGGGGGGGGGTTCCCATCTTGTTTACTACAACATTTACCTTTCTCTATTTAATAAGTGATTAAGGAGTGACATCACCAAGATGGTAATTAAAGTTGTTCCTGATTTTCCTCCCCTTTACAAGAAGAACAGTTAGTAACTATTTAAAAACAAGATGCCACAAAGAGAATCCTGTAAAATAGGAGTGAGGATGAAGCACCCTCCACACCTCAGAGACCAAGCTGACCACATTAGAAGAGGAAGAGAAGCAGCTACACCTTGACTATATGCCCCTCCCCCAGTCCAGTGTAGCACCACGTGGAGAGATCTCCCCTGAGCCTCTGGTTCCTCCAAGGGGGAAGGAGAACCTGGGAGGGACAACCAGCACCCACAGCATTACTGGTCACTAATGAGAGCCCCAAATCTGGCCCTGCAGGTACTGCAGGGGAATGTGTGGGGTCAGCTACTGGGAATGTGGGAGGGGCTTGCAACAACCAGCACATAAGTCTTGGCGGACCCAGTTGAAATACCCAAAACTAGAGGCTTTGATCATTTATAGAACGAGCTCAGGGGTATAATGTGGCCAGGGAACTCTGCGGGGTGCAAGTCTCCCTGATGTGCATCCTCAAAATGCAGAATTTTGCTGGTCCTAGACCTGGTTTGCCCAATTCAGGCAGGGAACTGAGTCACATCCTCACTGTTTGTACAGAGTGTCTCCAGGCTCCACCCGACCACAGGGAATGGCCACAACTCCCTGACACTGTACGGACAGCCCAGTGATGCTTGAGCAGAGGTGTGTGGCCAGAGTGGATAGCCCCCAGATCAGGACATACAGGCAGAGGGATTAATTCATAGCCAAGGCTGAGGATGCTCCCTGCTCTTCTCATTGGGAAAGCTTGTTCAAGAAATTTAGAGTTGCCTGAAGCAAGCCCTTCCCTGCCCACCCAGGGAAGGGCGCTGTGACACAATTCTACTGCTAGAAGAAAACAGGAGGAAAGCTCCTTGACACGGCTTTTGGCAATGATTTCTTTGATATGACACCAAAAATACATGCAGCAAAATAAATGAATAAATAAATATGTAAGTAAATAAGTAAGTGGGACTAAATGACACTAAAGTACTTCTGCACAGCAAAAGAAACGATCAACAAAGTGAAAAACAACCTATGGAATGGTAAAAAATATTTGCAAACCATATATCTGATAAAAGGTTAATATCCAAAATATATAAAGAACTGATACAACTCAATAGCAAAAGAATCCAAATAACTCAATTTAAAAGTGCACCAATGGGCACCCTAGTGGCTCCGTTGATTGAGTGTCTGCCTTCAGCTCAGGTCATGATCTCTGGGTGCTGGGATCAAGTCCCAAGTCAGGTTTCCTGCCCAGCAGGGAGCCTGCTTCTCTTTCTCTCCCTCTGCCTCTCCCCTACTCATTCTCTTTCTCTCTCTCTCTCTAATAAATAAATTTAAAAAATAATGCACCAAGGACCTGACTAGACCTTTTTCCAAAGAACGTATGCAAAAGTCTCAACATCCTTAGATAGTAGGGAAATGTAGATTAAAACCACAGTGAGATACCATCTTATGTCTGTTAAAATGTCCATCATCAAAAAGACAAGAGGTAACAAATGCTGGTATGGATGTAGAGAAAAGCAAACCTTTGTACACAGTTGGTGGAACTGTAAATTGTTATAGCCACTAAGAAAAACAGAGTGGAGGATCCTTAAAAAGTTAAAAATAACACTACCATATGACCCAGCAATGCCAGGTCAGGAACAATATATTAAAAAACACAAAATCAAAAGATAACTGCACTCCCAAGATCATAGAAGTATTATTTATAATAGTCAAGACACAGATACAACTTAAATATCCATGGACATTACGTAATGGAATATTATTTTGGCACAAAAATGAGAAAATCCTACCACTTCTGATGTGGATGAAATTTGAAGGTATTACACTAAGTGAAATAAGTCAGAAAAAGACAAATATTGTATGATCTCACTTACATGTTAAATCTGGAAGCTAGAAAGATAGAAGAAAGGAAGGAAGTTAAGAAAGATAGATCAGAGTTGCAGTTACCAGATGTGGAACAGGGGGAGAGGAGATTGGAGGAAGATGGTCGAGAGGTATAAAAGTTATAAGATAAATAGGTACTAGAGATGTAATGTACATGATAACTATAGCTAACGCTGCTATACAATACATAGAAAAGCTGTTAATAGGGGCATCTGGGTGGCTCAGCGGGTTAAAGACTCTGCCTTCAACTCAGGTCATGATCCCAGGGTCCTGGAATTGAGCCCCGCATCAGGGGGGGTCTCTGCTCAGCAGGGAGACTGCTTCCTGCCTCTCTGCCTACTTGTGATCTCTATCAAATAAATAAATAAAATCTTTAAAAAAAAGAAAGAAAGAAAAACTGCTTAAAGAGTAAATACTAGGAGTTCTCATCATAAAGAGAAATTTTTTCCTCCTGCAATCATTTCACAATATATGTAAATCAAACCGTCATGCTATATACCATAAATTTACACATTAATATATGTCAATTATTTCTCAATAAGACTGGAAAAAAGGAAGTAATTAATCAATGGTGGATGAATATACTAACGTAGGTGAGGGGGCATGGTCAATTAGAGGAAATTATTCTGTTATTCATTCTTTTTAAAACATATTTATAAAATCATTACTATTGGGGTGCCTGGGTGGCTCTACCTTTAATTGTCTGCCTTTGGCTCAAGTCATGATCCCAGGGTCCTTGGGGTCCTTGGGGTCATTGGGATCCTTGGATTGAGCCCCACGTCGGGCTCCCTGTTCAGTGAGAAGCCTGTTTCTCCCTCTCTCACTCCTTCTACTTGTGCTCCCTCTCTCACTGTGTCTCTTTTGGTCAAATAAATAAAATCTTAGGAAAAAAAAATCATTACTATGTGCCAGACACAGCTCTACTTTTGAGAGAGACAGAGGTACGTGGCCAATAGAACCAACAGTCCTCTGTTAATCTCTTTGTGGAATTAATGGCAAGGAAGAGGGGAGAGGGTTAAAAAAGTCAAAAGGAAAAAAAAATTGTTTTTACAGAGTAATAAGCAATGGTGTGCTGATATACCAACACTCTGGAAAAATGAAACAAAACCCAACAAGCGCTGTTTGTAGCGCCTGGAGATTTCCCAACACACACCATGGCTGATTTCAAGCTACTAAGCTTTAAGGACCACCTCACAGACTTCTTATATGTGGAACAAGTGACTCTGGAGACCCAGCCTAAGTCCAGCCCGACCACCACTGAGTGCCGACAAGGTATTAAGACTTGGAGAACTGACAACTGACCACTTGAGGTAGGGCACGAAGGAGAGATCCCTCAGAGAAGGGGACACTGAGATACCAACAAACACAGAAGAAGAACCAGGAAGTTGAGGGTCAGATGGAAGAGTACTGCAGAGAGATATATGCCAAATGCCTTAAGGCAGGAAAGTACTTGGCACACCTAGGATACAGAAAGAGCCAAAATATAGATTTTTAATTTATGTTTCCGTCAGGAGACAACCTTAACATCAAAAAGCCTCTTAGCCAGGGTGAGAGCAGCATTTTAGCAACACTGACTGATGAGTCGGAACCTAAGATCAGCTCTGGGTCTTTTGTAATTTTTTTGCTGATGGAGTTTCCAGTTGCTGCTGGCTGATTTCCAGGGGGTGGGCAGTGGGGGGCAGCAAGGAATATATAGACCAGAAACCTGGGTTTATAGAACGCAAAATATAAATGGAAGTAAGTAGTATTTAATTTTACCAACAAATATGTTTCTGAGAATTTCCATTCTAGTTGGTTGAGTTTATATTTCTTCAATCTTGCCAATCCTACAAATTAACCAGACCTTGAAGTTTTGTGGATACATTAAGAGAGCTAGTAACTTAAACATACTATGCTGAAATATATTATCAGGCCAATTTGGGCAGTATCTGGAGAAAATATAAATCTTATTGTAAGAACAAAGCAAGGTATAATTGGACTGAATTTCTCTAGCAGTTGTGGGTGTTTTTTCCTCTCGGAGACAAGATAGCAAGGATGACTCTGTTCTGTTATTTTATCCTGTGCAGGTAGAGCTGGGGAGAATCCAAAACAATATTTTAAGAATGAATCAGTTGGAGTTCAAATTCAGGTTTGACAAGTGAACAGCTCCTCCTGAGTGAAAATAAATCCAATTGTGAAGCAAACGAAGATTAGGAGGATTAAATGTCACATGTGGAGGATCTAAAGTGGATTTGTTTTTTATTATTGAGGATATTTTTATGGGTTATTTGTATGGGGATCAGGCTTCTTTGTTTTTTTTTTTTCCTAAATTGAGATGGGCCAGGATATCTCTGGGGCAGGAGAGATTTTTGCTGCATGTGAAGACATGTGGTTTTCATTTCCATATTACACACTTGCAGCTCACTATCTTGAGAAAGGAATTATGACTTGTAGAGAGTCTCACAAGGAATTAGTTGTTATTAACATGTTAGTTATATTAATAGTTACATCACTGTCTTCCTCCAAGTGAGTGTAATTTGTATATATATTCAAATTGTTTAGTGGCAATGTTCAATATTTACATGGAGCTATAAGAAGTTCAAAGCAATAGTGAATACAACTGAGTTATTTCCAAAAATGTGAGTTCTATGAGAGTTGGGCTGTCAAAGCTAGAAACTAATTTTCCCCTTGTTGAATAAATAATAAAAAATCAGCTTTTTTACTGATGAGCTATCCTTCTCTACCAATAATACCAAGAAATATCTTAATTTTTGATCAAATTATAGAAAAATAATATAAGATGCCCAATGGAATTAATGAAAAGCTACGAATCTCAGACTATTTTACTTTATTCTTTAAAATTATGTATTGACTTACTTCTCTAGACTTACAATATAGCTCTGAATAATAATAATATTTATAATAAAATAACACATGATACCGCTATTTAGATATAAGACAATATAAAAGCTTTAGAAATCACTTACTAAACTGAAAGATCCTAAATAATTATAAGAATTCAGATTCCCCTGTTTCCAGCTCTCTGCTGTTCTATTAATGAATGACAGAATTAATTTCATGTGAATTTAGATTCACTTCAGAGTATACCCAAAAGACCTTCTTGTTGGAAGTTCAACAGAAGAGGCCAGATATTTTGTCTGAATCCACATGGAAAATAAAATTATAGAAGCTATTCATATTACTCAGGCCAAAAAATACTCTCAGCCAAATCCTCACCACTATCATTATAATCATCCTCACAATCAAGAGGAGCCCTTACTGAAGCAAGAAGCAAATAGACATATTTAGCTTTGGAATTAAAAAAAAAAAAAAAGAGAGAGACTTGCATGTTTTACTTTAGTGCATACTTCCTTTTTCTGTACATAAAATTCAGTTTCATTTAAAAGGGAAATTGTAAACTCAGCTTCATTTAAAATTCAAGTTATTGTCAAAATTTTGGGCTAAAAGAAATCTTCAGATAAAAGTGTTTCAACATTACCGAAGAAAGCAGTCTTCTAAGGTCTACCACAAATTTAATTATTCCATTGTTTTCCAAAGTGGGCAGCTTGGACAAAATTCTGCACAATGTTAATAGATTTTGATCAAAGAGAATTTGGAAAATGCTGTTAAATCCGCTTACCATGAGACTTCAGCTCTTTGAATATCCAGATATAAATTGTCAGTCTATTCATTAAATACGCAGGAGCATATGTTGAAATACAGCCACGAAATGGGAGGGCATCCCAGGCAGTGGGAAGATTATGAGCCAAGATGAGCAGGTGGGAAAGCATAAGGCATCTTTTGAGAAACTGTAGGGAAATTCTGGAGTTGCAGGAATAAATCTGGAAATGGAAGGAAGAGCCAGACTATGGACGTTTTGAATTGACAGACTAAGTAGCTCAGACTTTTGAAAAAGTCAATCATCACACATTGAATGTGGTAGTTTAGGAAGATTAATTCAGCCATTAAGTGGATAGCCTGGTTTGGAGGAGGGAAAATACTGGAGGTGGGGAGTCCAGTTCAAAGGTCCTAGCAGATTCAACAGTGAGATTAATCATGAATGGTGAAAAGAGATTGCAAAATGAAGAATGAGAGCAAGATCTATTGCAAAAGAAGAATGAGAGAAATGAAATACAGTTTCAAAGATTTTTAAAGAGCTCCTCATGATAATGACGGTGACTTTAGTGGTCATAGTGAATCTTTGGCAGTTTCTCTGTGCTCGGGTCATGCTTTATAAATGCCATATGTCCTGATAGAGGTTTTCTATCAGAGAGGCCCTACCATCCTTGACTGTGGTTGATTTCTATTCATTCTTTAAAAATTCCAGCTCACTTCTCTTCTCTTCTTTCTTAAATCAGTTTTGTAGGTTTTCTTGGTATCTTAGGTATGTAATTTCTAGAACACTTAAATCAATGTATTTTAAAGATGGGTTGACAGGTCTGTCTCCCCAGTTAGAATGCAGGCTCCCGGAAGTCAGAGACCAAATTGGCCCATTTTTCACAAGTAGCACAATAGCACACATATGAAACTCAATCACTGTTTGGTGAAGGAACATACCAAGGAATATTAAAATGCTGGTAAACCTACAGAAAAAGCAAGCAAGCAAGCAAGCAAGCAGGCAGGCACAGATAAAATAAAAGAATTGAGGAAGGTGGTTTTTTCAACATGTTGGAAAACCAATGGAAATAAGACCGAAGAAATTAATAAAAAGGGAAAGTGATCAGGCAGAATTTCAGAGTATAAGGGAGGCTATGGCACATCGGTCAGATGTGGAGAATTTATCCCCTTCATAGTCCAAATACTTTCGGCAGTTTGAAAAGATGCCCTGTGCTCTTCTATTTCCTTGCCTTCAAGTCTTGTGTTTCCACATGAAGGATGCCATCCCATCCCATCCCATCCCAAAGACTTAAGCATGTTTATGTACAGATCAACTGTAGCTATCCCATGAGAACCTTCTCTGGTTATTTATATGCTATATCTACATATACGGAGAATTTGTATTTATGCGGCCTAAGACCACCTACATAAAATCCTCTGGGAGTGATTCTTATAGGGAATTATAGGGATTTCTCTTTATAAATATAGTTTATCTAATAGATGACAAGAAGATGATAGAATTAGAATCATCATTTTACAACTCCAAATGAAGTAAGGGATTTAAACAAATGATCATCTATGACTACAGAAACCATTAGTGGAAAAATGTAAGTGATGTACTTGATGGGTGGATCACACTGGTAGCATCTAAACCCATTTCCCAAACTTACAGTCCTAAAAATAGAGACAACTAGACATCATATGCCTCTTTATGGAAGGATACAAAATGCCTTGTGATATATTTTTGCCAAGGAAAAAAATATGAACTGGAATTTGTTCAGATCTCTCTGTGTAACAATCAGTTTAAAAGAAATACAGAAGACAGAGAAAATGAAAAAAGACAACACTGGCTTACATTCAGCAAAACCCAGTTTTTTCAGCAGATAAATTGCAAGAGGTCAAATGTAAAGAGGGACTAGAAAACCTATAGTTTAAACATATATTAAAAGAAACTTAAAGACATGTCAACCAAAAGTGTGGATGTTTTTGGAGCCTGATTTTAAGAAACCCAAATTTAAAAATAATTTATGAGACAACTAAAGAAACACAATCACCAACTGATATGAAGATACTACTGTTACTTTTTAGGTCTGATAGCAGATATGTTGTGTAAGCGCCATTGTCCATCTTGAAACAAGTTTAGGCAAAATAACATGACATCTAGAATTTACTTCAAAATAATACATGGTGGTGGGGGGGGTGCAGGGTGGGGGCAGAAAAGAGATCGGAGTTGGAGTTGGATCATAGCCTCATACTTCAGTTTTAAATATCCTTGGAAAATTCCATGTTGTATGATTTTAAAATGCAAGTCCTTGGGCCCCCACAGAACTATTGAATTACAATTCCCAAATGAGAGTCTGGGCATCTGTGTTATTAAGTTCCAAAGTGATTACGATCCACAGTAAGAGTTAGGAACCACAGTCCTAAAACAGTTTATCCCATGTCCTTCCTCTTGTCTGTGAAATATGACCAGTTATAGGTACACGCTATGTCTTTAAAGATAGAAACCGATTTCTTGCATCTCTCAAGGCCAAATATTTTGGATGCAGTCATAAATACTGGCAATGTTAGTCAAAATATTTATTGTTGTTTACTCTGAATAAATATTTTAGGTCTAGATTATACAAGACTTACCCACACATTCCAAGATATTAGGTCCGTTCAGCATCAGGAGTGTGCACCTCCTCATAGCTGTTAGCAATAATCCTCTGACCAGGTGGGACTTCTGTCTTAGGTGTATTTAACACTCCCAATTTATAAGTGGCCAATATCTCCACACCTCATGCAACAAGGTTAAAAATCTAACAGGATAAGATTAACAGCCTCCTCTTTCATGGAGAGTTGGAAATAGAGAATATTAGCAGCCATGTATAAAATATCTAAACTGATTATGTATATATATGATCTCTTTAGAGGAAGGAATGAAGCATTGCTATCTGAATTACCTCTCAACTTAGCCTCTCTGAAATTTTGTTCATTTGTTCATTTGCAGTGGTTCATCTGTAAAGTAACAATTTTGACTCTCTTAGAAGGGTATTCTTAATTACTTTTTCCACAGTCCTAGGATTCCCTAAACTTCAGAAGTTTTGAAAGAGTCCTGTAATCGATTCTGCTCAGTGTTCTGGTTATGCCACTGACTACTAAGTTGGTTTTAAATAGGACACTCTTTTTACGGGGTTCAGTTTTCCCCATATGTATAATTCTCAAATAAGTATCAGTCTACTTTTAGATCATCTTTAAATTCACCTACAGGTTTATGATAGTTCTAGGAAAAAATATTTCACCTAACCTTTAAACAGAAAACAACCTTTCAAGAAAAATAATAAATAAATAAATAAATAGTTTCACCTCTGTATCTTAGAAGACAGTAAATAAGACAATAAATAAGTAAAATACGTACATTCTATTCTGCAGGTAGAAATCTAGGAATGGGAAGGATTTCCCCCCACTTTGGCTTACCTGCTTATGAGCGTGATCGTAAGAATTAATATGATTGTCAAACTCCTGGTGCTTGTGATACTGCTTGTCACATAATTCACAGTAAAAGTTTGCCTTTACATCTTCCAAGGCTTTTGCTGTAGACTTCTCCTTTTCTGGAAAATCCTTTAAAGAAGGCAAACAGGTTGGTTATATTTCTCTCTAATAGCATAACCAGATCTCATATTCATCAAGTTGTTATTCAATTTTTCTGTGACTAAAAGAATACGGTGAGGCTCATCAGTGTTTGGAAATTCATGGCACTCTGGAAATAACTTTCAGTTCAGCCTTATTCCTAACTTATCAACAAACACATAATGAATTCTCTCAAAGAAGCAGAACACTGGGGCATCTGCATGGCTCAGTCGCTTATGCGACTGCTGTTTTGGGCTCAGGTCATGATCTCATGAGTCATGGGATCGAGCCCCACGTTTGGGCTCCCCATTTAGGGACAGTGTGCTTGAAAATTCTCTCCTTCTGCCACTCTCCCAACTTGCATACTTGTACACTCTCCTCACCTCTCTCTCAAATAAATAAATAAATCTTAAAAAAAAAGACAAAAACCCCCACAACTGCAGTCTGATCATTCTCTTCCATTTTCAGGTTGTGGTTCTGCTGACCCACCACCATTTCCTCTGCCAGTCCAATGACCAATCTCAAACACAGGCTGCCACTATATCCTTGGAGCACCTATTACTATGAGCTCTCTTTACTGTAATATTTAGTAGTGACATTGAGTACATTATTTTATATCCTTCCTCTAGTGCTTCATGTATTTTAGCCTCACTGAAATTTTCAGTGTTGGGACTTGCTATTCTCAGCATACAAAGTCTATTCCCCCTAGTTAAATTAGTGAGCTCTTACTCCTTTGCCAACACCAGCTCTTTGTTCCCTCTGGAACGCTTTCCCATGATTTTACCAGGAGGACGAAGCTTCCTTAAGCTTTTTGCTTGTTACCAAACACATCTATGACCATTCATAAACATTTCTTCTTCTAATAATACCCCACATATTTCTGTATTCTGCACAATGCTGTCTTCAGCCAACTGATCTATTTACTCCATACAGTCTCCATGGGTGACCCTCATTCACACTACAGCTAGGTTCTTATTTATCTGTGGACTCTAACTCCAGGATAAGCTTCTTCTATAAGCTTCAGTTCATGCTAAGTGCTGCCAATGGGTTTGCCACATATTTTTCAAAACTATTATCCTTACAATTATGACTATGCTCTATCTCAAAGAGAGTTTTGGCCACATCATTCCTCTGCTTAAACTCCTCCTGAGCAGGAGAGAATATAATCACAGGTATTATAATAGCATTGTATGGTGGCAGATAGCAGCTATACTTGTGGTGAGCACATATATAGAGATGTTGAATCGCTATGTTGTACAACTGAAACTAACCTAACATTGGGTATCAGTTATACTTCAATTAAAAAATAAATAATAATATAATCCTCTTGAATTCTCTCATTGCTTATAGAATAATAGTGATGAACTACTAAGCATAAACTATGTGTCAGGTATTAAGTATGTGATGAACTGTTTCATTTATTATTTCATTTATTCATTTATTATAAATTATTTCATTTATTATTCATTTATTCCTCACATGAAACTTATAAAATAAGTTCTTTCTTTAAAAAACTTGTAAGTTCTTTAAAAAGAGTTCTTTTTTAATTTACAATTTACAGATCTACTAATCAGCACTTAGAATCACACAGTTGTGGTCACTGAGTTAATAGGAGAGGGAATTTGAACTCAAATAACCTATGCCTAGCTCCCTTGTTAAGAAATAGCTGTGCTTTACCATCTGCCTTAAGGTCAGTCCTCCTGATGCACTATACAAACTCCCTCCTACCTCATCACTGTCATATTGTATCAATCCATGCTCCCATATTATCTCCTCTACTTCTATCACTAGACATGTTTCATGATATTAACTCATCTGTTTTCATGTCTATAGATCCTCTGAGGGCAGGAATTGTTTTATCCATTTTTGTGTCCACAACGTCAAAATACTGTCGAGCACAGAGTTACCTATATATATTACAAATACGTATTACAAAAATTAATGGTTAACAGTAGCTCACATGTTCCTGTCTCCCATCATTCTGCAAGTTCTCCATTATCCCCATATCTAAATATAAGAATGACTGGCACATAGAGAATATTAAGTAAATATGCATAAAAAATGAATGGACAAAATAAAGGATAGATTTTAACTCTGTTTCTCTAAAATGACTAACCCTCTACAGAAAGAAATCAGGCCATAAACTTAAATGTCAGGGCCACTGCAGACCAGATAAGAAAGCAAGCACAGGGAAGAGGGGCAGATTATCACAGGGCTGGGTGAAATGATGCAGCAATTAATTTGGACAGGGGAACATGATGATTCAAGCCCAAATATAAGATGCTAACACGGGGCACCTGGGTGGCTCAGTGGGTTAAGCTGCTGCCTTCAGCTCGGGTCATGATCTCAGGGTCCTGGGATCGAGTCCCACATCGGGCTCTCTGCTCAGCAGGGAGCCTGCTTCCTCCTCTCTCTCTGCCTGCCTCTCTGCCTACTTGTGATCTCTCTCTGTCAAATAAATAAATAAAATCTTAAAAAAAAAAAAAGAAAGAAAAATGCTAACACACATGGCATCAAGGCAGAAAGGACATGAGTACCATTAGCAAACAACAAAACTATACCAAACATCTACATTGCCTATCTAAGAGAATTAAAGCAGGAATTTGGTAATATTATTGGCTGATGGTGGAATAAAAAACTACTGACAGGATATAATCAGTAATGAGAATGTGGGCTTCAATATAAGGACAAAAACACAGTTGCTCAAATAATTGAAATAATGGCTTGTCAATGTCGTCACTTAAGAGTTGAGGCAGAAGTACAACATCAAGATAGAGCAAAAGCTTTGGAACTACAAGCTTACAATCGGGGGAAAATATTAGTTCTCTTCCCATCTTGCTCACTAGGCATTTTTTTAACATGTCCTTTACATATTGTGTGCAATTTCAAAGACTGGATTGGAACTCGGGACTACTCGTCTTAACCCATAGTTTTTCTTCCTTTATTATAACACTAGAATAACAGCCTTAGAAAAGCGACCACGTGCCTTGGACATTGAGCACCTGTGCCTCAAGGTTCAAAAGTGCCTCAGCTTCATTAACTGGAGGTGGGGTGGCAATAAAGAATTCAGTGTGTCTAAAAATATACTTTCATATTACTACAGATTATGTAGAGGATTTATAACAACAGCTCACTGACCAGGGGTGAGGCTCCTTCAGTTACTCTTGGTATCTTCATTTAAACAGCATTTATCTCTAAAACACCCTTTAATTATGACATTAAATGAATTTCAGTATAAAATTTTGTAATTATAACAGAGCTCTACCAACTTCTTTGCCATCTCCCATGAATGTTCACATTTTACAGTCATCAGACTAAATTACATACCCCATTTCTTACTTCATTTTTCTTGCCAGGAAATGGTGCTGCTATTTCCATTTTCCTTCCTTCTAAGGGATTAATGATATTCCCCAGGATATATTCTAGTCCCCTTATTAAGAGAGGAGGAATACACACATGGGATATAAACGCCATTAGCAAAACATACATACAGAATTCACAATCCAGTGTGTCTATCAAATCCAGAAGTTAAAAGCATAAATTTAATAGCAGGTGACTGGGGGTCAGAAATGGGGTAGCTGAGACCTGAGAAGAGAGATCTCGGGCACAGGAGAATATAAGCTACAAGTTGGGTAGGGCTAAGAGGAATCAAAGAGGAAAGAAAAAAAAAAAAAAAAAGCTTCCTTAAGCATCTTTGGCAAAATTGAAAACTGAGGTTGGAGCTATAGTTGACTTTCATTAAATGAACCATGACCCAGTGGGCCAGAATGTCACCCAGTGTGAGGTGGGCCTGTTCTCAAGTGTGAAGTTGGAGCTGAGTTGGTCTGTATGTACCAGAAGGCTGGAAGGTAAGGGCTCAGTCTAGTAGACTAGTAAGGATGGTATCATATAGTCTAAGTCTACCATTTAGAAGAGGCAATTTATGTTTAGTAATTTTGTGAGTTCTATCAAATCAAGCAATGGTAAAGCAGGGTATACTTTCCACTGTGTCATGCTGCTTCAACCATCCATCTAACCATATACTCATCCAACTAACCATTAAGTACTGATACATTCAAGAACTGCTAAAAATAGAACTACCTTACAATCTAGTAATTCACACAACTTGGTGTTTATCCCCAAAATATGGAAGTACTAATTCAAAAGGATATATGCACCCCTATGATTATTGCAGCATTATCTACAATAGCCAAAATATGGAAGCAGCCCAGGTGTCCATTGGCAAATGAATGGATAAAGAAGAAGTGGTACATATATACGATGGAATATTACTTGGCCCTAAAAAATGAAATCTTGCCATTTGCAACAACATGGAATGGAGCTAGAGAGTATAATGTTAAGCAAAATAAGTCAGTCAAAGAAAAACAAATCCCATATTATTTCACTCATATGTGGAATTTAAGAAAAAAAAACAAGTGAACAAATTAAAAAAGAGAGAGAGAGAGAGATTGACAAACCAAGAAACAGACTCAAGTACAAACTGATAGTTACCAAAGGGGAGGTGGAGGAGGGATGGGTAAAAGAGGTGAAGGGGATTAAGAGTACACTTATCATGATGAACACTAAGTAACATATAGAATTGTTGAATCACTATATTGTACACCTGAAACTAATACAACATTGAATGTTAACTATACTGGAATTAAAACTAAAAACTTAATAAAAAATAAAAAGCTTTTGCACAGCAAAGGAAACAGTCAACAAAACCAAGAGATAACCGGCAGAATGGAAAAAGGTATTTGCAAATGATGTATCAAATAAAGGGCTAGTATCCAAAATCTATAAAGAATTTATCAATCTCAACACCCAAAGGACAAATAATCTAATCAAGAAATGGGTAGAGAACATGAACAGACATTTCTGAAAAGAAGACATCCAAATGGCCAACAGACACAAGAAAAAGTGCTCAACATCACTCGGCATCAGGGAAATACAAATCAAAACCACAATGAATGGCTAAAATTAACCAGTCAGGAAATGACAGATGTTGCTGAGGACACAGAGAAAGTGACCCTCCTACACTGTTGGTAGGAATGCAACCTGGGGCAGCCATTCTGAACAACAGTATGGAGGTTCCTCAGAAAGTTGAAAATAGAGCTACCCTACGACTCAGCAATTGCACTACTAGGTATTTACCCTAAAGATACGTATGTAGTGATCCGAAGGGACTTGTGCACCCCAATGTTTATAGCAGCAATGTCCACAATAGCCAAACTATGGAAAAGAGCCTAGATGTCCATTAACCGATGAATGGATAAAGAGGATGCGATACACACACACACACACACAATGGCATACTAAGCAAAATCTTGCCATTTGCAATGTGGATGGAACTAGAGGGTATTTCACTAGAGTGAAATAAATCAATCAGAGAAAGACAATTATCATGTGATCTCTCTGATATGAGGAATTTGAGACGGAGGGTGGGGGGTCATGGGGGGAAGGGAGGGAGAAAATGAAATAAGATAGGATCTGGAGGGAGCCAAACCATAAGAGACTCTTAATCTCAGGAAACAAACTGAGGTTTGCTGGGGGATGATGAGGAGGGATAGAGTGACTGGGTGATGGACACTGGGGAGGGTATGTGCTATGGTGAGTGCTGTGAATTCTGTAAGCCTGATGATTCACAGACCTGTACCCCTGAAGCATATAATACATCATATGTTAATAAAAAATTAACTCACTAAATAAATAAATGAAGGTTTGTTATTTAAAACAAAAAGAGAAACTCTTCTAAATGTCAATTTCTTAAAGGGTCTTGACCTCAGAAATTAACAGTCTAAGAGGGGACAACTGCATGTAAAATGCTAAACAACTATAAAGTGCAATACAGTGATAATCACAAACTGCTACGGAGCATTACCTAGTTTGACTGGTTAAGAATTAGAGAAAAAAGTCGAGGTGGTTTTTTTTTTTTTCTCTTTATCACTTAGCATTAGATACATTGTCAGCACTCAGAATACCTTGCCTTTTCCTTAAATGACAGGACACTTGGCACTGCTCAAATAACTTGGAAGGCAACTTAAGATGACATTCGCTCCCTGAAATAATTACACAATCTTTACATATAGAGAGACACAGAATAAATATGAAAGAAGTAAAAATACCTACCTATTCTCAGTCTCAATAAATTTCAAAAAATGAAAAAATGAATAAAATTCACGATAATACACTTGACACACAAGACTTAACATACAATTCTATCATTGACTTGCTAGTTATTCAAACTTCTTTTCTCATACTTTCTCTAAAAGAGGGGGTTTTAGAAGCTTATTTAATAGAAAAAAATAGCATTTATAAAGTGAAAGAAAGCTTCATGTTAACTATTCTCAATGATTCATTAAAAGTTTGAAAATGAATTATAAATTGAATATGACAGTTATCTTAACAAGAGTCATCTTTAAGACATTAGGTATTGCCAGTGGGCATTTTATGTTTCAGTTCAGTAAGAATTTTGTAGCAATTAGTTATTTTTAATAATTAATATTTTGGGTGCAGGGAGAGAAAAATGTACTTTCTTACACCAAGAATTTTACATTCATGCAAATAACAGGCATGTCTTTAATGTGGCAAGAATGCTGCCTAGAGTAAGGCATTTAATTAGAAATATGGGTGTTCTGCTCCCAAATTATTTTATTATTGTAATGATGATTACACAGTAACACCCACTGAGCTTTCACTGTAAACCAGAAATCTGCTAAGCACTTCACACTTGTTAACTCCCTTAATCTTCACAATAACCTTATGAAGTATTACCTATTATTATTCCATACAAAGATATGAAAGGCAAGGCACAAGCTTGTCTAGAAACTCGCTCAACATTGAAAGGCAGAAACCGGATTAAGAATCAGATTTGCCTGACTTCAGAGCTATTAATCACCACGCTAAAGGCTGCCCCAATTACTTAGCCTTCATCCAGATGCCACAAAATTTCAAGCTGCCACTGTTAACTTTTTGTAGATTTGGGATGATGCAGAGGCCCTAGTTCCCAGAGAGAGTAAGGGGAGCAATTACAATTTAAAAAATCTATTAAGCTCTTGAAGCTGAGAGATAGGCACTAGGAAAATACAAGGTGGTCGTCTTGTTTCGAGTGGTTGTGAATATGTGTCCTGATTATTAAAAAGGAAGAGAAAAAAAAAATCAATTGCTGTTCTTCATATCTCCTTGATGGTAATACCAGCTCAGAGCTTTGAGGATTGAATTCATATTCTTTGTATGAAAACTCACATTTGACCTTTCACTGTTGTGTGTAAGAGATTGCTTTACGAATTCTAATATTCCCCAACCTGTTCTATTATAGTGTCCCAAATAAAATCCTGCTTCAAAGAGAATGCTTTCCCACCCCTGATTAAGTGGCAGTGAAGCCAGAAAAGTCTTTTTGGTCCCCATTGTCTTCCCGAATCTCTGCCATAGACTGGGTAATGGAAAACTCACTTTAGAGGGCTTCATTCACTTACTTATTTTATTTTTGTGATAGGGAAAAATTATTCCTTGGAGACTGATTAGCTTGAATCTCAGCCTCTCTCTTCTAGCAGTTTCAGTTAGTCCAATATAAATTAAGAGGAATAATGAGTGGCTTGCAGGATTGTTGTGAGTATAAAATGAGTTTATTTTTATGGAAATAGTACAGTGCATGGTAAAAGTAGGAACTTGATGTCCAGAGACTCTGTGTGCGCATGTGTGAGTATATGTGTGCATCTGTGCATTACTATACGTATGTGACACCAAAAAATTGTTTAGAAAATAGTACTATTCTCCCATGAGTCTTCAAAGCAACTTTGATTTTCTGATGGAAATTTGAGCAAGTGAGAGGAGTGCTTCTCATTCTCACCCCACCATCTCATGTGAAAGCCCAGTCAATCCCTGCTCATAAATGCAAATTTGGTTGACATAATTAGGATTTTCAGATGTCTTTACCTCATGATAATTGCTTAACTTTTGGACTTTTTTGGAATACCACACACTGTCAAGAGATCCTCATATGTGCTCAGTTAATATTAATATCACTAATATTGATTTTCCTAGAGACATGACTGGCTTCTTTTCTAGAAAGAATGGTCTTTGCATTATATAGCCTCTACCATGGTACTTGTTACATTGAAAAACTCAATAAATACTTGTTGAATAAGTAAAACGAATGAATTAAGAAGCAGAGAATGCTATTCCCACTACATAATAGATAGCGTGGCCTGCCCAAGCAATGTACGTCTACCATGAATTAAACTGTTGAGAACATAGTAGAATAAGCAGATAAGTATGAACCTAAACACATGAAACTTAAAGATTTTGGAATTTTTTTTAAAAATGTAGATACTGAGGTCTAAGGAGCTTCTTAAAGAACTACCCTAAACAAGGAAGGGGAGCCCTGCAGACAGATTCACAAAAAGAGCTACAGATTCTTGACTTTTAGTACTCTCCCATTTTGCCATCATCCACTCTCCTCATTACAGCTCATTAAGAATCAAGTGTTGGTTTCCCAGACTTGAAATAGAACATGACCAAAGTTATACCTTTCCATCAATGCCCAGGGAGGTGTGATGCCAGCCACTTCCTAGATTGGAAAGAGAGCTTCCCCCCTCTTTTTAACAATTCATTGAAGGTGCTCAGATTAGAAAATAAATACAACCACCTTTTTTTTTTAAAGATTTTATTTATTTATTTGACAGACAGAGATTACAAGTAGGCAGAGAGGCAGGCAGAGAGAGAGAGGGAAGCAGGCTCCCCACTGAGCAGAGAGCCCAATGTGGGACTCGATCCCAGGACCCTGAGATCATGACCTGAGCCGAAGGCAGTGGCTTAACCCACTGAGCCACCCAGGCGCCCCTAAATACAACCACCTTAAATATATGAGCTTGCCTCTGGGTAGCATGGTTTGGAGACAATGAGGCATCATTTCTAATTTGGACAGAAATGACAGATTTCTGACTTACTGACAAGATGGCAGAGTGATGATTGCGTTTCTGCTCATGAAGTAATAATTAAATACTTAAAGTTTGCTTGTATGACTGCTTATTTTGGAAAAGCTTCCTAATTGGCTGCATTTGAACAGAGACTATTTTTGAAAAACACATGTATTTCCACTAGAACCACTGTTCATCAGCATTCTACACCACCACCAATATCTTCCTCAGCATAAATTAGTATACAGTTCTTCCACCAGAAAAACAATTTAGAAAGAGAATAAGGCAGTTCCAGATGCACCCTGAGATAATCATAACAGTAGCTTTTGCTTCATTGCTTACGTGTGCTTGTCTGCCATGGAGGCAAAAAGGGGCAGGTATAATTTTCAGATTGCTTATTGATCGGGTAGAAATGCTACAATGCACATGTTTTAAAGGTCATGAATTGGTTCGTGGAGGTTTTTAACCACCAATGAAACAGCAAAATGCACAAAAACTGATGAACCTTGCTGGGTCCAGTGTAATACGAGCTCATCAAGGTTCAAGGACCACCAATCTCTAGTGGAGAACATTCCAGCCCTCATCAATAAAACCAAACACTACACCAGGGTTGGAAAGAAAAAGGATGCATGAAAAGATATGTAAATTAATCCAGGGTCAGGGAAGTGGTCGAATCCATTAAATAGCAGTTCTTGGCCTGCTAACACCCATTAGTGAAAACATGAGTGACTAAATATAGCGAGCGAAAGAATAAATACATTAGATTTCTTTCTCACTTTTTGCCTCTTTATTTATAGTGCTAACGGGGAGAGAATTGGAACGCCTGAGATAGGCATGGTGTCTCAAAACCCACATAACTATACAACTCAAGAGTGAACCCCAGTACAAACTATAGACTTTGGCCAATAACAGCATATCAATATCAGTTCAGCAGCTGGAACACACTAACCCACCACACACATGCAAAGTGTCAATAACAAGGGAGATGAGGTTTAAGAGTTGAGGTTACATGGGAATTCTCTGGGCTTCCTGCCCAATTTTCTGTAAACCTAAACTGCTCATGAAAAAATAGTCCCTTATTTAGGAAAAAAAAACAAAAACAAAAACAACTAAGTCACAATTTAATAGTCCTACCTTCACTGAACTCAAAGACAAATAATGGATGGTGTGAGAATATTCAAATCCATGTTATGTTATGCATATTCCTGAGTTTGAGGAAGGCCAAATGGCAAACATGAGCTTCTTGGTAGGGAGAGATCTTGAGACCCTCAGTTCGCCTCTGTCATTTTCCAAGCAACAAAGAGCAGCCCTTTCCACCCTCCCAGAAAAGCCTAACCTACAATCATTAGATCCTCTAGAAATTCAAGGGCAAAATTTCTACATTTGAAGGAAAGATTCTCGGACGTATCTATTGTGTGGGTGTGTAAAATATGATAAGGAAAGGAATTTTCTTCCTCCAGACTGACAATACTGTCCCATTTATAAAGGTAGTAATTACCACCCCATCCATTCAGCCCACAGATATGTATAACTGTAATGAATATAGACATATTGCATTCATCTAAATTGAATACATTTAAATGAATACATCCATTGTGCATTAGACAGAAAGTACCTTCATTTAGCCATTACTCCTGCTGTAAGTACTTATTGTAAAAATGCAATTAATAGTGTCTGACATTTCATTTTCCAATATAAGAGAAATCGATGAAAAATGTCAGGTAACTAAGTTTTCTAGAAAGTTGCAAGTGACACCTGCTCAATTACAAACCATTTTTAAAAATTCAATATTTCTTACCATTATTGAGGGGAGAAATGGTCATTCAGAGATGCTGATCTACACATTCTTTCACTTTTGCTTGGGAACGGA
Organism: Neogale vison; assembly: GCF_020171115.1. NCBI lineage: Eukaryota > Metazoa > Chordata > Mammalia > Carnivora > Mustelidae > Neogale > Neogale vison. Next base: position 156,919,503 of record NC_058094.1, on the reverse strand, counting down.
CTGCAAGTGTGTTCCCTTAAATAGATTCAGGTGATTGTCAAGTAAGTTTTCATTCCCCAGCCTTTTCTATCAGTTCTGAGGCTAATCTGTATGGTTCTAAAAAATTGTGGTTACACTCTATATGTACCAAAACCAGGCCTGGAAACTCCTGAAGTGGTGGACTGAAATAATATAATGTAAATGGATTTAAGGACATGCAAGCCAGATAAATGCCAAAATTCCAAGGGCGTTTGTCTCTGTTTTCCTGAATGTCTGCTATCGTGTCTGATTAAGAAGTCTACTGCATTTGGTTTACTTATTTTAAGATCCAGAGATGTTTAAAAAGTGACTGTACTCACAAAGACACTTCATTATTTCAAACTGGCTGCTCCAAGCTTCTATCTATTGCAATTCTAATAAGTAATTTACTTTCAAACTTTGAGAAAACTATCAACTGTGAAAGAGGGATGCTGTACAGAAGTTGTACTCAAATCTTGAAATATTAACTGCAACCTGGGAAAATGTGTCAAAGAAAGGAAAATCTATTAAAGTGCTAGTTTGGGAAAAAGACATTCACATGGGCTCAAGGAAATGCTGTAAACTAGATTATGTTCATTTCCAGCTCATGAAGTGATGTACAAGTGCCTGGCTCCATTGTCATATAATTTGGAAGGAATATTGTCACTTACATTTTGTCCATTCATTATTATTCTCATAGAACTTTACAAAGTGTGGTTTAGCGACTTCAGAAATCCCTAAAAAGAAAGTCTGTACACCAGTTTAATGGGTATACACTTGCTTTAAAAACAAAACAAAACAAAACAAATGCCTAAAAACACTTGTCAGTTGAAGTCAGAAAGACTGATGAACTGGAAAGTGTGGCCAAAGTCAGTCTGTGTCATAGTGGTGGTACCAATGGTACATCCCACCCAGATGTGGTCAACAGACTATAGTCATTACATATTTTCACAGCTGCTTGAGCATGTAGATGATCCATATGTACTGTTCACACCAGGATCAATTTAATAAGCCATACAGAAGTGTTCCAATCGTGTATGTGTTTGTGTATATGTGTACATGCTGGTCTAAAGACAGCAAGTTACAGTAAAACAGAAGTTGTGGGTCCATTATAAGTCCTGGAATACAAAAGTGAGAATCATTATAGAAGCATGTAACTGGAAAGGACTTGAGAAATTCTTCTCTAGATAAGGAAACTGAATCCAGAGGTTTTTATGGTTTGCCCAGGCTGGTATAGCACAAGCAGCTGACCTAGGATGAATATCGTTCTTGGCTTCTATCTTTGAGACCAGTCGTAGGGCAATTAATACTATCTCTTCATTTGGAAAATGAGATAGAACTAAGGGACTAGATTTTTGTGTCTCTGAAACTCAAAAAGTATAAATGAATATTCAGAGTCTTTAGGCTGATATAGATGTAGACATGGATATAGATATTCCCTTTCTTAAACCACACAATCAAAATCTATTTAGCAATATAGTTAGAAAATAATATTCTTGCTCTTGTGATGCCAGAAATAGAAAATTTTCAGTTTTAAATCATCTTCTACAGAAAGAGAATCACCTGAAATACAGGACCCCCTCATTATCTTATTCCCCTAGGCTTCAAGAAAAGCATTTTGTGCTTTATTAGTTTATAGATTCTTAGTTACAGAGAGTTATTGGGAATGAGCACTGAATTTAGCAAGTGCTAACGACTGACTCTAGAAAGGAAGAGGCTACCTTCTTTTCTGATATTGGAGCAGTATCTGAGATGGAAAGGAAGAAAAAGCAAAAAATAGAAGAATTCATACCTCAGATTTTTTTTTTAACTCTTCTGTGCTACCTTTGAAGGAGTTTGGTGTAGGGTAAGGATTTAGTTGTGTTATGAAGCTTTGTATTGGTTTCTGTGCTATCCCACTGTACAAGATAATGTAACACACAATTCCTGTTTGTAACACACAGTTCTTGTCTTCAAAGACTTTCAGACCACCTGAGGGGATAGAATTAATTCATAAATTGCAAGTCACAACCCAAAGGGATATATAATCATTTGGTGGGGATTTAAAGTGCTATGTGTATTTAGAGAAGGGAACTATCCATGCTGTTCTGTAATACGCTTACATACCTAAGCAGAATAAGCCTATTATGATACAATTTTATAATCAGTCTAAATTGATAATCTTGGATTTGACTTTTACATATAAAAATGAATAATGTTCAATGGGATCTTTAATTCTAAAGTTTAAGAAAGTACATAAAGTATTGCTGAGAATGAATGAACCTACATTTTGTGATGTGAAAAATGCAGATTGTACCCTATATACTAATAAACAAGAAGCCTCCCAAACTTTAAGGAGGATGTGACTCCTACCCCCCATTTCCTCTTCTTTTCCAACTGGTATTATTTCTGATCAGTAGCTACAATCAGAATGATGTTCCTGTCTATGTTGTTCCTCTGTACACTACTTGGGATTATTTTCCTAAAAACATCTCTCTTGGACTTTCTGCTTCTTGTTTCAGAGTGTTCATCCAAAGTCTGAGTTCACTGAACTTCTAAAGCAGGGCACATTTTTTTAATGATTTTTAAAAAATGGATTCCTATAGACTGTTTTCCCTCCATCCATTATGCTACAGAAAATTCTGACTGACTGCTATCTGCTTAAACACTCTGGCTGGAATCTTCATCCTTATTCATGACTGCATTTCAGCAAATGTCTATTTTTTATTAGCTGCGGTGATGGCAGGGGACATTTATATCCCTTTTAGCAGAAACAAGTCTTCTCTATAATATAAAGAGAAAACGAAACCTTCCCTGATTAAAAAAGAAAAAAAAATGATGCTCTTAAACTTCGAAATAACTACATTAGGCATTCTCTCGGAACAGCAGCAAAGACTCAGACAGGAGCATTCCTTGTCATTTACTGAATGTCCAAATATCACAATGGCTTTACTTTGGATTTCCGTTTAGGGAAGAATGCCAAGAGACAGGAAAAAAAAATAGGTAAAACCTAGATGAGGAATATGGACAAAGACAAGGAAGAAGAAAGAGAAAAGAGATACATGGGGTAAATAGAAGAACCCATGTTCTCCCATGGAAGAGTGAGAGAGAAGACTAATGAGAAGGAATGAATTAAGTTTGTGGCAATGCGAAGTAGAATTTTAAAATAATATACTGAAGGGGAGTAAAGTGGTAAGTCATAAATATTTTCCTTAGTCCTAGGCAATTTTTTCTTTTAGCTAAAGGCTTTTGTGGGGGTGGGGAGTAAAAAAAAAAATAGTCCTTTTAGGATTGTCTATGACTTGAAGTTTATTTGTGGAGACTTGAAAGTATAGAAAGGTCAACAATATTTACATTGCATATGAATCACCTTGACCTTGACATTTCCTACTGACGGAGTTCTTCTCAGTGTTCCTCTATGGGAAATCTTTTGTCATGCGATATTTTTCAGGAGTCCACACATTTTGTAGTAAATTTGTCTCAGCTGGAGATTTAAAGACCAGGACAGGAATTCAAAGATTAGAAATAAATATTTATTAAGTTCTTACTGTGTTGCTGCTGGTGCATTAGGTGTCAAAGGAACTGCAAAAGACCCAAAGGGTATTATCCTTAGACTAAAAGAATGTATAGTTATCCACTGGAGGTAAAACATGAGGGAAAGAAGGGAGCACTTCACATAATGAAGAGTAAAAGCATTTAGGAGGTAAAGAGGTTGGGGTTAGGAATGTGAATCCTAACCCAACCTTTTGTAAACTCCAGGGCCCTTCACTGCATCACTTCAATTCTGTAAAACAAGGTTAAAAATGTCATTCTTGTAGGATAATTGTATTAATTAAATAAGTTCAAACATTAAAAGCACCTCATACAGCTCCAGGCACCACACAGCAGTCATGTAATTATAGATAGAGACAGAGAAAGATGTATGGGAATGTATAAAATAAATATAGTCTAATAGTTTGCCCACTAATGAAATGGGCAAAATGGAATGGCAAAGCAGGAATGGTGTCTAGGAAGGCCTCCGTTTTGAAACTAATTATTAAAAATGGGGGAGTCGATATGATCTTGTGATTAGGAGCATAGTTCCATGTCAGGCAGCCTGAGTATAAACCCAAGCTCTGTTCTTCCTGTACATAGGGCACTCGGCAACTCCAAACGGCTGTGTGCCTTCAACTATAAGACAGGAGCAAAAGACAACAGCCACTAACCCAGAGGGCCACTGTACTCATTATGGAAACACACCCAACGAAATACCTGGCATAACACCAGCCTCATATTGCTTTTCGTTTGGTAGCTTTGGGGCTATTTCCTAGGTTAGGGAGTTTGTTTTTCATTTTGTTTTTTACAGAGTTTAACAGCAAATCGAAGAACACAGCACTGGATTTGAATGTGATATATTGTGACAGTCAAGGACAAACAACAGGCTGGTTAGAGTAGACCTGTCTGTGCTGTATGGAGAAGAGGACTGGGAGAGAGTCCTTGAGGACCGCACCAAAAAAACGTTGGCTCTGATAAAGAAGGGGGAGCCACGCCTCCCATAACTGCCACCCAAACAATGTCAGTAAATAAAGAATGGGCCCACAAAGTCCAATAAAGAGAATTTCTTCCCACAGGGAAGAGATGTAGTTATCTGTACCCGACTGAGTGATGTACTGTGTAGATGACAGGTTTTTCTTCCTACGGGACCTGTCTTTGTGTTGCAAACTAAAGGGAAAAAACTCAATGCAGAAACAAGTGGAAGCTTCGGTCAGACACTTAATCATGCTCCTATGAGGATACTGGTACCCTTTATTGCTGACTCTTTTATTTCCAAACTCCCCATGGTGCCATATTCCAGATAAGTTACTTGTTGGAAATAATGTTCTTTGCATTAAACATACATTTTCTTTTCTGTAAATAGGCTCTGCTTTCTGCTACAGATGGTGAGCTGAGTAGGTTCCTGACCTGGCCTTTTGCTACCGTGGCTTTTGGATTTCTGCCTTTGGCACAAGTACAGATGGACTAATATTTTATGTACTTTTTTTTGTTATTGAAAAAAAGCTTTAGATGTTTTCTGTTACATTTCTATTACTCTATAAAAAGTGTAATTTGAAAGGTTATCAATTTTTAACATATAGGGATTGACCTATCAGATAAATAAGTGTCTTTACGAATGAGTAAATTAAATTAAATTCCACTACAGTTATATGAAAATATTCCTTAGGCATCATGACAAATAGTCTCAAGGTCACTTTAATTTTTATTTAATATAAAACATGTGCTACCTCCTAGTGCCTTTCACTAATTGCAATGTGACCTTATTTATTCTATAATGTTTCATTGAAAAAATATTCTTACAAATAGTATTAATATAGGACAGAAAAAAATCATTCACTCAAAGTAACCACAAACTTGGAATGTGATTAGGAATGATTTTGAATATTATACATTTTATTAATAACGAAATGGCAAGGATCAGTTTTTATAGGTTCTAAACTAAAAAGGCTATCCAGACTCACACCAACTATTTTGGTTCTTTAACAAAACTTCTAAAAGATTTATGTGTATATATGTTTGTGCAATAACATTTCCAGAAAATATTCCTTTTTAACCTACTTGCCTTAAATTAATTCATTATTTGATCAAGCCAGTCATATAACCAAACATGAATTTGTAAAGGTTTAATTATTTGTTGATTATGTCAGTTCTTCTGTTGTCCATTTAGTTAATATTTTCATAAAAACCTGGATAGTCTAAGGTCAATGCTCTAGTCATCTGCCTTTAATGACCAAATCTGTATGTTGAACACACGAGTAAGATATCATTATTTCTCAGGATGTTTAGCAATGTCTAAGCATTCAGTTTGCTCATCAATGAAGAACAATTGATTCAGAAAGAAACCAGGTCATGTTTCTTCAATACTCAAAATTTAAATGTAGGAAATTTTCTACTTTCTTGTGTCCCCATTTAACTAAATCAAATTTAATTTCACCAACTTATGCATAAATTGTCTTTTTTAATATGAAGGAAAAAAATCAAGAACCTAAGTGTGTTCTTAAGAGCTAACTATGAATTCTAATGAGTAATCAAGTGACAAGTATATTAAATTATTAAATTAAGAGCTAAGATTCCTGTTTCCTTATAAGTAAATTTTTGAAAACATTTCTCCCTTTTTATTTTACTGCAGAAATTAGAAACAGGAGAAACAACATGAAAACTCATGCCATATGCAAAATATGATTGTAATTATATAGCCAATGGGAGAAAAAAGGGAAAAGAAATGAAAGAGCTATGATGCAGATATGTTCTTCGGTAGAAGACAGATTTGCAGAAAGAAGCCATCAACAAATGGAGAGCCGGTGTGTGACTAAAACTTGCACATATGTTCCTCTGATTTTATCTTCTCCCTGTCAGATTTTTGTAAGAACCTATATTATCTCTAAAGGGATTATTAAACTTGCTATAGTCAGGTACTTTTCATTCTGTTTTATTTTGTTTTGTCTGGACTAGGAATGGAGGAATTTGAAGCTGAATTCTTAAACACCTCACAAACCTTACCAAAAAAGCTAATTAAATATTATCATCTCATTTTTTGTCTCTATAGAAGGGTTTTCATTTCTTAAGATTTTATATAAGTGGAATCATACAGCGTGTACTCTTTCTGTTTGAATTTTCACTCTGCATAACTGTTTTGAGTTTAATCCATGTGTCTATCACTTGTTCATTTTTATCATAGGATGGCATTCTATTGTATGGTTATCATAATTGTTTATCCATTCCTGTTGATGGGCATTTGGATTCTTCCTGGTGGTACTCTCAACTGGGAAAGGGGTGAAAGGGTTGTAGGGATAGAAGGAACAATAAAGGGGCACTGAAAAAATTTAGTGATATATATATAATATAAATAACTGAATATATACGAGATGATCTTAATTGTAGTGATGAATTCATGGGCAAGTACGTATGTCATAACTGATTAAACTGTACACTTTAAATATGTGCAGTGTTAAAATATCAATGATTGGTCTTTCTATTTTAATTTCCATACTCCTAATAAGAATTCTTCATTATCCCATTGTTAAGATCTGAGTAGATATTGTCTCAAAGATGGCAGTAATGTTTTCTCCCAGTATATAATTATTTCTTCTTTATCCCATTCTAAAAATAAAACTTATTTTTATAGGTTTGTATAAATGTCAAAAATAATTTTGTTGCCAGGTAAAATTTCATTTATATATTTACCTTTCCATGAGTAAGGTATAACTTATTATGGAAAGTATGCCTAGAGGATGGATGTACTTCTAAAAATCCAGTCCAGATTTCTCTCCCTGCTACTTGGCTACAACATTTTTATTCTGCTCCTTCACATAATGCTCTCAGGCAATTATTTTTTCTTCTTTCCATGTATCCTGTTTGTCCTGGTGATATATTTTACCTCCATGGTAAATACCTACTTATACCTTATGGATGTGTTGGAGAATGCTTAATTTAAGCTCATGATGTGAATACTGCCAAAAGTCATTCAAATAATTTTTTAAAATATAGATTTCATGATTCATTACAGAGATTAAAATATTACTGAAGTGGTGACAAGTGGTTCAGTTGAGGAGACAGTTAATTCATATATCTTGTAGGCATAGCCATGCAGCTGATGAGTTATTCAGCATTTGGTTGAAAGCAAATTCAATAACCTGATAGGCAATTCTTTTGTACTCTAATAGTATTTATGAGGCATTAACAGCATTCAATGTTAAAAAACACAATTTTTTGTGTGATACAAGATAACTTCCTGTACTTTATGGCCCCTTGAGTGCAAATGCTGAACATCATGGCAAAGCAGCAATGAATTATATATTGAAATTAACTTCTCATTTGAATATTTTGTAGATTCATAAAGAATACTAAAAATTAAAATATTGGCAAATATTGATATTAAAATTTCCCTAAACCGACTTTTGTGAAATAGATATAATTCTTTGGTATTGAAAATGAACACTTGGGTCGCTTGGGTGGCTCAGTTGGTTAAACATCTGCCTTTGGCTCAGGTCATGGGTCATGTTCCTGGATTCCTGGGATCAAGCCTGGCATTGGGCTTCCTGCTCAGTAGGGAGTCTGCTTCTCCCTCTCCCTCTGCCCCTCCCTGCTGGTATTCTCTCTCTCACTCTCTCAAATAAATAAATAAAACAATAAATTTAAAAATCTTAAAAAAAAAGAAAATGAACATTTTAGGGACACTTGGGTGGCTCAGCCAGTAGAGCATCTGACTTTTGATTTCAGCTCAAGTCATGATCTCGGGGTCACGGGATTGAGCCTCATATCAGGTTCCATGTTCAGAGTGCAGTCTGCTTGTCCCTCCCCCACCCCCCAACTCTCTCAGTCTGTCTCAAATAAATAAATTAACTCTTAAAAAAAAAGAAAACAAACATTTTCAAGGTTTCATGTACATTTTAATTGTTACTCTTGAGAACTTGGTTCTATTTAGGTTGATTTAAAAAAAAAAATCTGTCTTTAGCAAACATTTATCTTACCTAAACTGGACATAAAATTTTTAAAAGTTATTCATATGAAGAAAATGCAATAAATGGTATGTGAGCCTGGTTTTGAGGTAGGGAACGAGGGGGACCTAAGGTCTGTATCGAGCCTAACCTTCAACCTAGATGTGTCAGACTTCTCTCATTCTCAGTTTTCCTACTTTGGTGGGGAGGGATAGGGTGGCTGGGTGATGGACACTGGGGAGGGTATGTGCTATGGTAAGTGCTGTGAATTGTGTAAGGCTGATGATTCACAGACCTGTACCCGGGGGCAAATAATACATTATCTGTTAATTAAAAAATAACTAAATAGATAGATAGATAGATAAAAGGGGTTTGGTTAATTGACACGTTTCTTTTGAACTCTGAGATTATACCATTAGTTTTTGTCTTTTTAGAATAGACTTCTTAAATATGAAGGTGTAAGTTTGAGGAGAAAAAGATTCAGTTAATAGAATATTTCTGACAATAAAATGTGAAGAAGATGAGGAAAGACTTTTGGGGGAGAGGAGGCAGAACTATTCAGGCTTACAGGTTTCTGCAATGATTTACTCATTGATAGAACCCATGAATGCTTACTTCTCCAGCCTTCTGCCACTGTAGACAAAGCCCAGGGCACAAGAAGGCATTATACCATATGCCACCTGTCACACATTCTTAAGAGTTAATAACATATCAAAACCTTCCAAATATCTTGTCTGGTTATTCATGCCAAAATAAGGCATCTGATTATATAATTACAGTTTAAATGTATTGACATCCACTTAATTATCCTGTTTTTTTTTTCTCTTTTCTTTACTTTGTTTTTGTTTTCAATTTGTTTGGAACTGCCTTAGTTTCTACTCTATCAAGATAAATAACTGAAATAAATTAATTTAACATTTTTATTCATCTACCTTAACGTTTGCAATCCGCTAGTGAGAAAGAATATGATGGACTGAAATTTGTAAGGTGGAAAATATTCTTTCAGTTAAATGAGCTTCTAAGTCAGAAAGCAAAAGAAAAAGATTTAGAAATTGAAAGGATCAATCCCAACCACTAAGAGCTCAAGCTAATTCCCTGCCAATGGTGGTAAAGGCAGTGATTAGAGGAGATACGCCTTTTGCATATCCAATGTGGAGCTCCACAGAACAAACATTCCAAGTCTAGAGTGAAGAATTCAGCCACTTTCCAAAAAAATCAAAAGTCTTTGAAATTTGTGCTTTTGCAAATAAAATGCTGAGAGTAACTTTGGAGTTATATTCCAAGACAGTCATCAAGATTGACAGAATCTATCAGATCTTGACAGAAAGATTTAGATTAAAAAGGAGGGGGCTAGAGAAGTTGGTTTGTCCATCAAGGTCCTCAGAATGATTGTTTCCTTGGAGTTTAAATTGCAAAGGGCTCTTATTATTTCTAAAGTGAACAGAAGAAAAGTGATTTTCTCAGTTGCCAAAAGATGTATTTATAGATGCAACACAACTACTAAGCCATATCACTCGAGGCTCATGTAGGTGAACAAATCTATCATTTTCTTCTTCTAAACATCTTTTTTAATCAAGAAAAGATTACTATGGGGAAGAGTTATTTATTTAAAAATCATATGGCTGGCATAGGGCTTACCAGGAACTACTGCTCAGATATGGACAAAGTTGTGTGCCCTTTTCTATATAAGAAAAAAAAAAAAAGAGTTGGGGCAAGGAATGTAACCTTTAAAAGGAATACAAATAGAGGAAAACAATGGATTCTGAAAATTTTTATACTCAGGTGTTTGGTTTTAGGCATGTGGCTACATAATAAGAATAGTTTAATTTCTTTCTGTTTTTACTTTATTTATTTATTTTGCCACTGATTCTGGGGCTAGTTCTTATAAAAGAGAATGATACAAATCTTATTATATCAAAAAAGCAGACTTTTTCTATACAAGAATAAAAATGTTATTTACAGTGAGACATCTTCTTATGCACTCAAACACTAACTTTAAAGTAGCACAGAGTAAACTTGCTTTTAAAAAGTTCATCCTTTAGATGTCTGAGTGGCTCAGTAGGTAAAGTGCCTGCCTTTGGCTCAGGTCATGATCAGGGTACTGGGATGGAGTCCCATATTGGGCTCCCTGCTCAGTGGGAGGTCTGCCCCTCCCTCTGCCTGCTTTTCCCCTGCTTGTGGGTGCTCTCTCCTTCTCTCTCTCTCTGGGCAAATAAATAAATAAAATATTTTTAAAAATAAATTAAAAAATAAATGTTCATCCTTAAAAAAAAAAACAGAAATTAGTACTTTAATTGTACTGTGTATAATGACATTTCTAAGAAAACTCCACTTCCATTTCTAAGATATTTCTAGATAAGCATCTAGATTAACAGATATGTTTGGATTGTCTCCTATGATTCTCTAGAGCAACTTGAGTCTTAGACTCCAAACATGGTAACAAGTGGGTAGAGGAGGTCACGCGGAGAAGGATAACAAGTCACGCAAGCTAAGGCCCCTGATGGCGAAATCCATGTCTGTAGCAAAGGAAGAGTTTGGAGTGTTGTTTAAATATGGGGGTGGGGGGGTAGGGGGGAAGAACAAGCACCAAAAGAGAGTTATTTGTAAATATAGAAATCATGAGATAACACGAACACAGAATTCAAAGAGAATACAACAAGGGAAAGGAACTGACATTTAAAGTTGACATACCCTATGTTAAATGTCTTATAAAAAATATGTACCTTATAAAGACCATTACATCACCCATGAAATGAATCTATGAACTGGATTCTGTAAGTTGCTCTACTAGGTCTGCAGTTTCCATTCCTATTAGAGGAAAATTCGGTGTATTAAAAGCAGACCAAAGAATATTGCTTTAAATGATGTGTGTGGATGTGCGCAGGCACGCGCGCACGCTTGGGTATCTGTGCATCTGTGCAGGAAGGGTTGGAGTCCTGCAACCCCTGGGCTTGTCCAGAGCACTCCTGAGCATCTCTGCTCAATGTGGATGCTCAGCTAGGCCATCTCTAAGGGTCCTTTGCCTCACAAACCCAATGATTCCATCATCCCATTCTGATCTTATCCCAAACTACTTTTCTGCATCTAATCTTAAACCAGATCAGCCTTTTCAGGATTGGAGTGCCAGGCAGTAGTTTGCCTGTTTATTGGAATTTGCTGGATTTCACAGATATAGCAGTTTATAAAAAGGCTAACTGTATGAAAGGTTGGAATGAAGGGCCCACAAAAAATTTGTCTTTGCCTGTCACTCCTGCTGGCTTCCAAGTGACTCAGGCCTCCCAATAAGATCCCGAATTTGGAAGCTGCATTTTCAAATACCAGAAGGATTTAGACACGAATGTGCAGATGGCTATATAAATAAAATGACTGTCACTGACTTATTTTTCTTCATAAAATGAGTGCTATGATTCTGGCTAATCTTGTCACAGCCATTTTACCATTAAGGCAGGCATTATTTGAAAATAAAAGCATTCCATTTTTCATTCACATCTGAAATTTGCTCTCTCTGAACTTGCAGATGTACTTAGAAATACAAGATTAGGAGCTAAAGAAAAAAAATGAGCGAGCAGGGGGAAAACCTGCTCTATCCTTCCTTCCCCAAAATTTTAACAGGGAATTAGTTTTATAGATATCTTTCTACCAGTATCATCCAGACTTTTCTCCTACATGGATGGACTGACCAAGCTAGATTATTCCTTTGGGATTTTCAGGAGTGCTGTGTATGCTCTAATATATCTTATGTAGGGTTGCCCAATAAATAAGTTCATTTGGGTCACATGCTTCATGAACCAAACACTACGTCCTCCATGACTGATTCTGGTACCTCCTGCAGTCTTGTTCCTCATGGTGCTTCTATACATATTCCTATTAAGGTAAATAACTCACTATTTAACACTCAATATCCATTCTTTCCTTTCCTCTGAAACTTTGCTCCAACTCTTCTTCCTCGAATGCCAGTTTTAATGCCTCTTTATGCTTATAATCAGCCAACATTCAAGACTGAAATCATTGGCTAATTGCTAAAATCAATTCCACAAAGTCTATTATGGTTATACTTGCTAAAAGCAATCTTTTGCCATGAGCCCCATTGCCCTTATATTCTTTTCAAATGATCTGTGTCAATTCTTCATTGCATATATACCTGGCGTTTAAGGTTTATTTCTTGCAAACACAGATCATATCTATGTTTGGTAGGATTTAATACTTTTCCTAGCACAGAGTAGACATTCAAAGTATATGCTTTTGAACAAATGTGGGCGGAGAGACTCTACCGATAGCCAAAATACAATCCTGAGCAGAATCAGATAACTGGTAGATCAAATCAAAGAATATGGACCAGCAATGCAAATATTGCATTCAACTCTGATTATTTCTACTGAATGGTAGTTTCCATAATCATGACATAACTCTCTCTGCTACTAGCCTTTATGGAAACAGAGGCAGGGAAGGACTCAGGCTCCTTCTAAGACTAAGAGAGATTTTGCCTCTCTTAGTTCTCAGGAGGAAGAGGCAAGCTTGTTTATTTACAAAGTAAGTGATTTCAAGAAAGAGTGGATTTAACATTCCCTCTTTTATATTAAACAGTGTGTTTCCAAGAGCTAACTGTAAAACATTCCTCCAGGAGTGTTGGCCAACAATAAGAAGAAATGATTTCTTGGGTTTTTACCCTGGCACGTGTTTATCACGGACAGTAGTTACAACTATACTAGCCTCTCTTACCACATCTTGACTTCTATTACACTAAATTCTTCTACAGCCACATGTTAATTCTCATGAACATTATAGTATGTCGTACTTGTTGAATTTGGATTGCTGATAAGGTCAAGCTCAAATTAGCTTAGCCTTTCTTTGGAGAATGTGTTTTAACAATACCTCTAAGTAAGTGTCTCTTCACATGTTATCACAAGTTTTGATTCATGAATGCTACCCACACTACTATGCTTCTTAAAAATAGAATGAATAAAAGTGAGTGATTTAGTACCTATAATTAGGCAGCACACCAGTGTAATAGCATCTTTAAGAAAGGGCAATTTCCTATTTGATCTTGTTTGAATTAAATGTCATCTGCTCAAAGTTAATTTGTTGGCATTTCTATTTGAATTTATCCTCAATTCAGAAAGCCTACAGGTTGAAATAGTAAGAATGTATTCTATTGATCTGGTGGCTTCTTGAGAATAAACTGGCATATAACATGTCTCTTAGGAAGTTGCTCCTAACAAGAACATGTATTAAAGTGTACCTTATTAAAACATAACTTGCATACAGTCAGAAAACAAATCATCAACTTGGTTTTTACAAAGTGGACCCAACCTTTTAGCAGGCATACAGACCCAAAGCAGAATATCATCCATGCTTCAGGATATCCATCAAGCCCTCCCACGGCCCCTCTCCTGCAAAGATCACCAATCTACCTCTAGTACAGTCCAGCTTTGCCAGTGATAGATACCATCTTAGTGCATTTGAGCTGCTGTAACAAGTATCATTCACTGAGTGATGTAAACGCATTTATTTCTCATACTTCTGGAGGGTGGGAAGTCCAAGATCAAGGCAGCAACAAATCAGCGTCTGCTGACAGCCCTCTTCCTGGTTCAAGGAAGGCAATTCCACTTCAGAAGATATGTGTAAATACGTAACACAGTAAATGAGCAGTTCTTGCTGTGTCCTCACATGGGGAAAAGAGCAAGAGAATTTTCTGCGTTAGAGCCCTCTTTCATTAGGGCTCTAATCCCATTCATGAAGGCTCTAAGCACTCATGATCTAATCACCTCCCAAAGGACCTACTTCCAAATACCATCACACTAGGAATTTTAACATATGAATTTTGGGGGGATGCAAATATTCAGTCCAAAACAGATAGACAGATGATAGACAGATAGATAGATAGATAGGTAGATAGAAAGACAGACAGACTCATTGGCATATGTGCTTTTGTACCTGGTTTCTTCTGCTCAAAATTATGGTTATCACATTCATGTATACTATTGCCTGTGATGATATCTCACTTGTTTTCATTACTGTATGATATCCCATTACAGGAATATACCATCATTTATTTATCCATTCCATTTTTTTAAGATTATATATTTATTTGACAGAGAAAAATCACAAGTAGGCAGAGAGAGGCAGAAAGAGAGGAGGAAGCAGGATCCCTGCTGAGCAGAGAGCCCTATACAGGACTCGATCCCAGGACCCTGAGATCATGAGCTGAGCCGAAGGCAGAGGCTTAACCCACTGAGCCACCCAGGTGCCCTATCCATGCCATTTTTGAAATACAATTGGGTTGATTCTAGTTTGGGACTACATTGGATAGAACTGTAATGAATATTATTAACATATCTTCTGAGGCAAAATTATTGAGTCTTAGGGTACAAATATGTTCAGCTTCATGAAATATTTTATGTATAGGTTTAATGTAACTATTATAATACATAATATTTAGTAGCCTATAACTTACATTAAATTACTCAAATATTAGAATTTGGGTAAATAATAAATACAGTGAAGAGAGACTACTGTTGATTTGTTGGGGATGGGATGCAAAGTAAAATTCTGTAACTTTGAATCACCATTTACAGAGAGCCAGACACATGTGTCACCCAGTCAGGGATTAGCTTTTTGAGTCAAAGAAGTAATACCATTAATTTCATGTCCTTTGTTAAATAATATGGAACAGAAAGAATTTGGGGATTAATTGATGCCCCAGGAGGACTTATGCAGAAGCCTCCAATTGTAATCAGTGCCTTGAATTGTTTCTAGAAACCCTGGGTCTCCGTGGCACCACTGGAATCACTTATTACCTCTGTTTAATGCATTTTCATCAAATACTGTGATAGGATTAGCTCTACCATTCAACGTTTATTCATTTTGAGGGCAAATGAGGATGAAATATACAGTATCCGTACATCAAAATGTTTGCTAAAACTTTCATTCCAGTCAAAGGCCAATTCCAAAGCTAAGATTGTTATTTTATGACTTCAAAATTGGACGGAGGGGCAGGGGTGAGGATGGGGAGAAGCCTGCTTTAAATGTTAAATTATGAGTGAGATACCATCCCCTGAGTTTTGTTTAATCACAATTAATTCTATTTATAAACACCCATATTTCAAATGCCATGTTCTATAAATGTAAATAAAGTACATTAAATTTGGTACAACTGCTATAAAACATACCTGGTAGAAAATCACCAAGTTTACTCTATTTAGATGGCAAAATAATAAAATAAAAAGTGGGGGTGCCTGGGTGGCTCAGTGGGTTAAGCCTCTGCCTTTGGCTTAGGTCGTGATCTCAGGGTCCTAGGATCCAGCTCTGCATCAGGCTCTCTACTCAGTGGGGAGCCTGCTTCCCTCTCTCTCTCTGCCTGTCTTTCTGCCTGCTTGTGATCTCTCTCTCTCTCTGTCAAATAAATAAATAAATAAATAAAATCTTAAAAAAAATAAAAAGTGACTCTAGTTAATAAAAAGCTGACAAGGTGAAAGAAAAAAAGATACATTAGAGGGAAATAAATCAACAAGGAGTATGCCAGGGGACCTTCTATTTACAGACTGAATTGACTGACGCTGGTACAAGCACTCTAGACATACTTTTTGCTTAACTTTTTTTTTTTTTTAAGATTTTATTTATTTATTTGACTGAGAGAGATCACAAGTAGGCAGAGAGGCAGGCAGGGGGTGGCGGGGGGGAAGTAGGCTCCCTGCTGAGCAGAGAGCCCAACACGGGGCTCGATCTCAGGACCCCAAGATCATGACCTAAACTGAAGGCAGAGGCTTAACCCACTGAGCCACCCAGGCACCCCACTTTTTGCTTAAGAGTTTGATGAGGATATCTACCTAGACATTTTGAAAGACTGACTATACCAACTGCTATCACTTTGTCACTTCCTGCATACTCTTGCTGCAAAGTGGTACCCTTTTCTATTTTCTGCTGAAAGGATTCTCTCAAAAGACATAAAAAAATTATATTTTCCAAACCAAAAGCATCTTCCAAATCCTCGTTTAGGTATTCTCGTGTCCTCCATTTCTTCATTTGGTCTGTGAGCATCTTGGTTACTCGTTTCTAACCTATCATGCTTCCGTCTTTTGACTAGTTTTATTTAAAATACAGCACCACAAAATCAAAGTGCCCCTTCAGCTACAGGGTTTGATGAGGCCATGAAGTCTTTTGACAATTATCCCATACCATAAGTCAATTGCACAAGTCCAGTTCTGAAAGTGCCAGGATTTAATCCTCTAAATAGTCATTCCTCTGATGTCAAAACCCGACTGCATGACATCCCAGAATTCCTTCAAGTCTGAAATAACTCAATTATTAACTGGGGGGAGCAGTGCATTTTAGGATTAAGATCTAGACTTTGAAATCAGATGACCCAAGTTTAAATCCCGTTTTTGCCAGTACTACCTATTTTACTTGGAGCAAATTGATCCTAATGAGACCTACCTCTCCATCCGTGAATTATGGTGCTATTAATAACTCCTACCACACAGAGTTATTAGAAGGAAAAATTAGATAATAGATATAAAACCCCACATGACTCATACTCTTTAATCCCCAAATAATCTATTATTTTTGTTATTTTTACTATTTTTTGTTTTGTTGTTTTGTTTGTTTTTAGGTAGAAATGGGGAGAGTATAAATACATTTAGTAAACTAACCAGAAACCAGAGTTCAATGCAGGCTAGAATCAGAACTTATTGATCATTCATATAAACACCTTTTCTGGTATGTCCTATAGTGTTAACCTTATTATGAATAAACCCAGAATTTGATCATGTCAGATTTTCCAGGCTAAGTAAAAAAGACACCCTAGAGATGCTGGACTGTGGGCTAATTGTTAAAAGGTGAGTTAAAAATTGCTGGGCTCTTGAATAAGAGAAGACTGACTGAGAGAGAGGTGTAAACACTTCCATCCCCCAATTCCCTCACGCTCTCCATCCCCAGTTCATTCCCATTATAAACTGGAAGAAATACACCTCTACTGTTTCTGAAGTCATAATCTTAAAAAAAGTGACCAACCTGTGCTCAGGGGGGTGGCTAGAGATAAAGTTACCTGACATTTTTGTTCACTACTGCAAAGAACAAGGACAAAGACATTTAGACATTGGAAAAGCCATAGTTTCTGCAACAAGATGTCTATTACCGAAGGAAATTGATGAACATGTTCCTCAATTAGGCAAATCATTCTCGGCCATCACATCAAATTAAAGGTATCACTACAACCTGAAAAAGATAAAATATCCATTTTCCCCCACTTTGAAATGAAGAGTAAAATTCTGTTACTAATCATACCTATTTCAACTCCAAATGTGTTTTCATACAACACTTAACACGAAGAAAATAAAAAACTTTGTGACTTCATTTCAAAGTCAGTAAACACGATGTCTTCCAACTAACTATGTCACAGATTTTTTCAGTCTGGGTTCTAAGTGTACATACAGAAAGTTGAAGGACATGTATTTGAAGGTCACTGAAATTTGGCTTCTCATTTTATCCTGAGGCCTTTAAAGTTGCTCAGCAAAAACACCCTTAAAAACACAGATCTTTAAAGAACTAACTTGAAGGCTTGCCAGTGGCTTCTTGTCCCTTCCAGACCACAGGTTCTGAAGCCTAGGATGTGTGGTCCTACCACACCATCCTCTGGCATTTGAATACTTGACCTCTCACTACCCAAGCCATATGCTTACATAAATTATTCACATTTCTTCTCAACCTGTGTTTGCACTTATTCTTGCTCTGTAATTACATTGTTTAATCGAATATGTTATATTGACAAAATATAAGTTTGACATGAAGGAGCTATTTCCAGGAAAACTAGGTTTAATGTTTTGGAAATGTTCAATAATTGATGTTCTTGAATTACATGTGAGGAAAATGACATTAAAATACTGGGGAGGAACTGCACAAATCTAGAAAGATTTGTCATTCATATTGCTTCACGAGTAGCAATGAAATTCTTCCTCTACTTTGGAGAACCTAGAGAAACTGAGGATGATGAATTAGGATTTATGTTTTGTATAAGAAAAATATGCAAATATATTCCATTAAATAGATCCTTGCTCAAAGGAAAGTATTTAGTTCTACTACACAAGGTGGAGGAATATTCTGAATTAAAAATCCTCACCTCCATATGTGTCATGTCTCACAATTTCTGGATTTAATGGATAACTTTTTATTAACTAACCAACTAACCACAAGTCCCAATGGCATTAGCTAAGATGGCTGCCCTTTAGAACTCATGAAGCACAGAGCAAACAACATCAAACTCCCTCTTAAATGCATAAAATTAAAAAATAATTTAGAGATATTAGCACAACTATAACTCAATCCTTTCTATTTTTTTCCTCCCTCAATTTAGTTTTCAAATTTGCTAAAATAATGTGGTAGAACAGTTTGCTCCCATGTCTAAAAATAACCACTCACGAATTTCATTTAACTTCAGAAGGTCTGTGAACAAATACTTGTTTTCATGCCATTGGTTTGTGTTTTCTTAACAGGATTTACTACTGAAAAAGCGTATGGTAACCCGTGCATAAAGTCTATGAAGACAGCAGGCTGGCAAAATAAAAGAAAAATGTCCATCTTGTGAGAAGGTAATGGGATAGTTATTTTCTCATTGTATAAGCCTGTTTCTGTTATTAAGACCATTAATTTCCCTAATCGTTTCATTCTATGTGAAATATGGACTTTTGGTGCTCAAAGTTAAGCATAACATACATGTTTTGTTTGAATATGTAGTGTATGCTATTATCAAATCTCTGTATCTGTGTTTTAATGACCATTTTATTTTACCAGTATTGCTAGAAAAGGTCTTTTTTGTGGCTTTTTTAGTTTGTATTTAAGATGCAATAAAACATGAGACTACTTAGAATAATAAGAGATTTTATGACAAGTTGTATAATTTAATGCTCACCACTTGGGCCCCTCATTTTTCTGTTTGAGATTCAAGCCTATTTTAATAATGAATACCATAATTTGCCTTCTACCTGAGCTGAAATATGCAGTGTTCGATGAACTCTAAAGCATTTTTATAGCAGGACTTTTCTTTTATCCTCCTCATAAAAGTCATCCTTTAATTTTGGCAACTCTTATCCCAACTGCTCACAATCTTTTAAAAGCATTGTAGAAGCAAGTACACTCTGCATATGTTTGAACTTCCTTTGTTGGGAGTGAGTTGCTTTGTTTAAAATACAGCTTGGTGATTAAGTTTCATGCTTTCTTGATGCATAGAAACTCATTTCACATTGGAATCCCAATATACAAAAATGAATATTCAATGAAAAACAATGGCATACTAGGCAGTATAACCTGAAAGCTTTGCAATTATGGGAACCAGAGGATAGGCTATTCATCCAGCACTTCTCCTTTTTTTTTTTTAACATTTTATTTAAATTTAAATTAATTCACATATAGCGTACTATTAGTTTCCTGGGTAGAATTTAGTGATTCATCAGTTACATATACCACCCAGTGCATATTACAACAAGTGCCCTCCTTAATGCATATCACATACTTACCCCATTCCCCCACTCCCTTCCTCTCCAGCAAACCTCACTTTGTTTCCTCTGGTTAAGAGTCTCTTATGGTTTATCTCCCTCTCTGATTTCATCCTATTTTATTTTTTCCTCCATCTCCCTATGCTCCCTATGCTTTGTTCATTTCCTAAATTCTATGTGAGTGAAATCATATGACAATTGTCTTTCTCTGATTGGCTTATTTCGCTTAGCATAATACCCTCCATTTCCATCCACATTGTTGCAAATGGCAAGATGTCATTTTTTGGATAGTGAGTATTGTTTGTGTGTGTGTGTGTTCGTGTGTGTATCACATCTTCTTTAACCATTCATCCACCAACGAATATCTGGCCTCTTCCCATAGTTTGGCTATTGTGGACATTCAGTACATCTTCTGAAGAATTATGCAAACTATGATGGCATTGTGAAATCACTTCTTTGACAGAAAATAGCCACCAATAACCTAAGTTATTTTATAAACAAACACAATGTAATTGTGCAACACTACCCAGAACATAGTCTGATGAATACATGGGATGATATGTCATAGGTTGACACTGACTTACAGTGATTCTATTTAGGAACTCACTTGTTGCTCCTCTAAAAGCATCTAACAACATTATTGTATATTTGGATTGTTTTACCTCATAGCTCCTTAGAGAAGGTTAATCAAGTTCTTTCTAAATCTACTTTCACAAACAATTCTCTAAAAAGAATCTGCTGTTTGGAGTGCACAATGTCTTTAGAGGCTATATATAGAAAAAAACGATTACACTTACAGTCTTTGTATTAATTTCAACTGGACATAGGTTAACACATAAAGTATTTGAACATGTCCCTGGACGTGTTTCCAGATGTATTTTTGAATCTTCATTCAGTCCTAGTTAAATTACCTCTTCTTTGGCTTTTTAAAATATGAAAACAAATCTTCCTGAATCATTCCACCTTTCTGAATTCCAAAAATATTATTAAAATCTCCATCATTGGACAACTGTGCCAAAGAGGACTCTCGTTTCTTTTCATTATTTTCCCTATTTTCCTTTGCAACTTTTTGTTCTTGTGAAATACAGATTTATTTATTTATTTATTTTCAGCATAACAGTATCATTATTTTTTCACCACACCCAGTGCTCCATGCAATCTGTGCCCTCTATAATACCCACCACCTGGTACCCTGACCTCCCACCCCCCCGCCACTTCAAACCCCTCAGATTGTTTTTCAAACTCCATAGTCTCTTGTGATTCACCTCCCCTTATAATTATTTTATCAATTCAATTTAACACATTCTCAAATTATTTCCTATTTATCCCTCATGCCCTGTACAGACCTCAGACTTTTCATTATCTGTATAGCCCATGTTACATTAGTATAACACATAAAATTCAGATGTAGCTCAGTGGCAAAAGGACTGGCCTACTTATGCATACAATTCTATACTGGAGAAAAGGCAGAAAAGCACTATAAAAATAAAACTACTTTTTCTTTCTTTCTTTCTTTAATTTTCCAGTTATAGTATAGGCAGAATAATCTGTTTGAAACACAAGTTTGAATCTGAGAGACCAGAATTTAAATCCTGATTATTCTACCCATTAGGTATATAAAAACAGGTAAGTTATCTAATTGTAATAAGCTACCATTTCCTCATATTTTCAAAGATTTATTTATTTGAGAGAAAGAGAATGCATGAGCACAGAGGGAGAGGGGCAGAGGGAGAGAGAGTCTTAAGCAAATCCCACCCAGGGCCTGGAGCCCCATGTGGGGCTGAATCCCACAACCCTGCGATTAGAACCTGAGTCAAAACCAAGAGTCAGAGGCCTAATTGACTAGGCCACCCAGGCACCCTTCATTTCATCATATTTAAAAGTAAGGTAGAAATACATGTGCAATGGGTGCTATGAGGCTTAAATGACATAACTTATATAAACTCGGTGGTATAGAGACTGACACATTGAAAACACTTTATAAACTGTCACTATTAAATTTTTCTTCTCATTATTTAGCAAAGAGACAGACGGTCCTAAATACCTACAGGCTATAGACATATCAATTCCAATACAGTAAAAGAGAATCGTGCTGTGTATCTAAACCATTCAAATCATATTCTTACCGCCTTTAAGAAAAGAGAGATGCTGTCAGAAACTTTAGGAAGTTTGTCATCAAAATAATAAAGATAAGGCTAAGTTCAGAATTGAATAAACACATAAATATCTTTTCAGTATTGTTTAAAAACAATATCTTTTCAGTATTGTTTAAAAACATGATGAAGATTGTTACCGGGAACATGAACACCCAGAATGACAAAAACCACCAGCCACGTACCTACTGTGGCCCTATGGACACATCACTCAAAGAGCATCACCTAAGGTCCGAAGTCCTCTCCCTGAAACCATACCTTTCAGTCTATGACAACAGAAATGGGATTGATTTAGCATTTTGCTAGTTCATAAAATATCTAATCCATCAAAGTTTATATGTTCATATTTTTTCCTAATTCCCAATGATACTTTCTTCAGAAATGCAAAGAGGTAGGGCACTTGTGAGATCACATAAATCCTGGCATATGGTAGGGCACTTGTGAGATCACATAAATCCTGGCATATAACTACAATCAGATCTGTGTAGAATTTCTCAAATTGCTGACATTGGGAACACAGGGCCGCATGGTAGTAATGGGCAAGGAAAAAAGGTCTTTTTGCAGTTATTCTTAGCTAATATCAATGAGACTCTGTAGAAGAGTCTCTACAGTAGGTTATGCAATATTATCAAAACTCCTTTAATAACAAAATGAGAATTTTGAGTATTTTATTTTTTAAAATATAGGTTTTTTTTCCATTTTATTGAGGCATAAACTGACAAAAAATATTATATTAGCTTTAGGCAAACAACATGACTATATCTATCTATATATATAAATAAATTAATTAATAAGTAAATAAATAAATGAGCCCTACAATAAGTTACCATCCATCACCTCACATAGTTACAATTTTTTCCGTGTGATGAGAACTTTTAAGATCTACTCTATTTAGCAATTTTCAAATATATAATATAGTATTACTACCTTTGAGTGATATATTTTAATGTTCTTGAAGAATTCTTGAGGAAGCATTGAAAGATACTAGTTTGGTTATTAAAAAAAAATCCTTTCAAACTAAAGAAAAAGGAATTTGTTATTTTCTTGTGTAAAAATATCAGCTGATGTTTGCCAAGATATCCAGGAAGAAGAAAAGGGGGAGGAAGGGAAGGAGGAAGGAAAAAAGGAAGAAAGAAAAGATGGAATGGAGGAAGGGGGAAGGAAAAGAGAAAGGCAGGAAGAGAAAAAAGGAGGAAGGAAGGAGAGATAGAGAGAAGGCAAGTTAGGAAAGAAGGGAAGAAGGAAAGAAGGGCAAGGACAAAGAAAGGAGTGGATGGGGTTTCTTGGTGGCTTAGCCCTTTGAGTGTCAGGCTCAGGTCATGATCTCAGGACGGTGAGATAAAACATTTCACTGAGTTCTGAGCTCAGTACGGAGAGTCTGCTTGAAGATACTCTCCCTCTGTCTTTCCCCCTGCTCATGCTCTCTCTCTCAAATAAATAAATAAATAAATAGAATCTTCAAACAAACAAATGAACAAACAAAAAGGAAGGAATGGAAGAAGAAACTGGTTTTAAGTGATTAAAAAGACAATGTCTGCATTTAGGATCATCTTTTTTTTCTTCTTATTTGAAGGTCTCCGTGGAAAAGGTTTATGAAGCAGTTATAGATTCAACCATCTGCTCTACTGGCTACCCGAACTCTAGATTGTACATAGAAAATCCATAAATATTTCATAGAAATATCTTTACAACTGGACGACACTTTCAGTTATAGCTGCTTTTTATTTTTATTTTATTTTTATTTTTTTAAAGATTTTATTTATTCATTTGACAGACAGAGATCACAAGTAGGCAGAGAGGCAGGCAGAGAGAGAGAGAGGAGGAAGCAGGCTCCCCACTGAGCAGAGAGCCCGATGCGGGGCTCGATCCCAGGACCCTGAGATCATGACCTGAGCCGAAGGCAGAGGCTTTAACCCACTGAGCCACCCAGGTGCCCCTATAGCTGCTTTTAAAATTAGATTTACCACTGATAGCTCAGGAGTGATGGAAATAAAATAAATAAGCAAAGGAAAGAAAGATGACACTAAGCGATATGGAACTCACTTTTTAAAATCTTAGCCAGAAAGGTATATCATCATTGTATTAGCTGATTCTTTACCATTTTCTGTGCCTTACTGAAAATACCGCTCCCCACCCCCCCAAGAAAGGAATAAAGGAAAAAAAAAAAAGGAAAAATGAGTTTCTCAATTTAAAAAGTGACATATGTTAATCAAAACTCTTAAGTTAAATACTGAGCTCCTATGTCCATCTTCAACTGCAGAAGTTCTTAAAACCACCAGTGGTCTCTGCTGGCTGCTGTGATTTCACTATAGGAAAAAATACAGGGGTAGTAAGTACAAAGAATTAAGTAGGACTTTTTTCCCCCAAACTTCAGGGAAATTTAACTTAAGATCCATTTAAATTGGATCATTACATTGATTCATTACACTCAATCAACAATTGCACTATATTTTCCTAGAATCTATATTTGACTCAAAAGCCACTGAGGACCTTGACTTGAGTCATAGAGCTAAAATGCATTTGAAAAACTATTGGGTTAAATGATATCTCTGCACCCACCTCAGATCCCAAATTTGAAGTGCTGCCTATGTTTATAAAATAAATCCATAATAAAGCTTCAGAACTAATTGCAGAGTTAAATGTCTGAGAAAAATAGGAAATGGACTAGGGAGATATATATCTATATTTCTTATTTCAAAATGGGGACCAGTTGTAGCAAATTACATTCACATTTAATAAAATGTCTCCCTTTTCCCCTGATAGAGATGTTGTTCAGACTACAGTACACAGACACTAAGCTGATTCCATAATAATAGATACTATTAGAATGTCAAAAATAATATATCATGTAACAAATCTTAAATATGTTCTTTTTATCCATTGCATTATGCAGTTGTTATCTACATAGGCCACTATCAACATGGTATCTATCAGAAATTTTATTACATGTAATACGTGTGGATAAAATTCACAATCTCATATTGGTATAGACATTAACCATTTGCATATTACTAATCTAATGCATTTCCTAGATCAGAAGAGGGTCTGAAATGTGATAAATATATGACTGAATGCTTTCATAAGTTAATATCTCTTCAAACTAGAATTAATAATGTTCACTTTCACCCAGATATTGAGATTTTTTACCAGTTTTTCACAAAAAGGCAAGAAATTCTTTATAAAAAAGAAGAAAAAAACCCAAAACAAAAAACCCAAGTTTCCTATTCATCTTTCTATTCATCCTAATGACACTTTTAAGCAAAAGCAATAAAACTTCCATTTCTTCAACAATTATAATTCTGCTTTTACCATCTCTAAATTAAATACTAATAAAATCATGCATGCTTTTCATTGTGCTAGCCATTGTTTCATGTACATTGGTTAATTCCAATAGAATTGTTTTTAATATAAAACTGCAAAGCATTGAGTTCTTGTCACCTAGGGAATGTTCTGTGGGCTTCCATTTCAAAGCTTAGCACCAAATTTAGTATGTATAGGTTCAAGAAGTGTTGACAGGCCTTTCTCTAGATGAATCCTGCTGGGTTTTAGAAACTGCTTGATTTCAGAAGTCATGCTGTGCCACTAATCAGAGCAGAATTGCACAATATGTTTTCACATGCTACAAAGGTCTCTCCACACAGCTGTGACATCCAGGCCTCGGCTCTCAGGCAGAAGCCACCAGTCCTTCCCCTCCTGCTGACTGCAATCCTCACCATGGGACAGTCTCTCTAGGAAAAGTGATTTGAATATGGCAGAGTAAGTGTCCTGGCAGGATGGTCAGCTTCGTCTAAGGGGAACGAGTGAATAGCAGGGCCTGAAAACTGCAGTGTTTGTAAATAACACCCCATATTGAGGTTTTAGTCTTAGTTCTGCTACTAAGCCACATTGCTTCCAGCTCTGTGACTTCGGGCCTGTCAATTCTACTCCCTCGGCCTCAGTTTCTTTAACCAGCAAAAGGGAATAATCACACAGGATGGCAGCAAGGACTCTGTACTAGAATGTCTTAGGATGAAGAGGGCATTCAGTTCAGAACTCAGTTTAATA
This sequence comes from Neogale vison, assembly GCF_020171115.1. NCBI lineage: Eukaryota > Metazoa > Chordata > Mammalia > Carnivora > Mustelidae > Neogale > Neogale vison. The sequence goes on along the minus strand of NC_058094.1, from coordinate 156,893,373 downwards.
GCTATATAAATAACAACTATTTCAGGAGAAAGGGTAACCAAAAAGTCAACCCTTTCCCCTCCCCCCCAAAAAAATCCCATACAAACTAAGGTGATCTTTTTTAAAAAAAATTTTGTTTAAAGATTTTATTTATTTATTTGACAGACAGAGATCACAAGTGGGTGAGCCACCCAGGCGCCCCCAAACTAAGGTGTTCTAATCTCTGGTAAATGTCTTTATTCTTTCTGATCAGTGTCTCACAGCTCTGGTGTACTCATTCATGTAAAATAGGCTCATCTTGTTTGCAATATTAAGTTCCATTTTGCAACCCTGTGTTATTTAATGGCTACTGATAAGTTTAATGTGAATTTCTCTCAGTGATTTTGGTACTAAAGTTCTAAATTGTTTTTTTCATGGCTGGAGAATTTTATTTTGCAAGGTTTACTTCAACAATGGGGAAGTACACATAAGGTTTTGGAATCACTGCAGAGCATAATTTTTAAGCATTCTCCAAGATGTCACCACATATGGTTATTCATCACCACATCCCAGAGCATGTCAAATTTTATTAGTGTGACATGATGGAATGTGACAGAAAAGATACTATTGAGCCTGATTTATTGCACAAATGCACACATACAAAGTGTAAACAAAGATGTCACACGAAGAGCTGTCTCAAGGTGCAGTTGCCAAAATTACCGATTTTTCTAAGCTAAATTACACTAGAATAACTAATTATCAGTTAAAAACTCCTTCAGAAATATGTTTAACAATGAAATCCCCTAAAGGATAGCATCCGCTCTAGAAATACCACTGTTTAATGGTATCAAGGAGAAGAGAGAGTGATGACTAGGTATGAATGTCACGGCATCATTCGGCCACACACTCTTATGTCATCACTCAGCTGAGTAGCTAAGTCTTTATATCAGACACTAGCTTGATTGGGACTTTTTTTTGTTTTTGTTTTGAGTGCTCAGAAAATGTTCCATGGCCCTATAGAAAAACTGGCTATCTGGGAACTTTCAAATATTTCATATTCCTTAAGTTGGTTCTCATTTTAAGACTTCCCTAAAATCATGCAGGATTATAAACCATGAATGGAAAGTTCTTATTCTTCCTTGAATTCTATCCTCTTAAAGAATTATTGAGCAGGAGATATGTAAATACTTTATTTCAAGTCAGTGAGCTTATTCTATGCCATAATTAAAGGTTTCGTGAATAAATACTACAGGTAAGGAAGTTCTCATTTATGGAATATTACCAGATATTAACTCATGAAGTTAATGAAGATCATTAAGGGTCTGTAATAATAGTAGCCAATACTTAATATATATCCACTACGTTCTGTGCTTTACTATCACCATCGCCTTTAATTCTCCCAGCTCTCTATGGCAATGTAATCTAATAAGCACTCATACATGTGAAGAAACTAGGGCTTAAGCTGATCATGTAATATGCTCAAGATCACAGAACTAGAAAATGGGAATGTCAGGCTCTACCAAGCTCCAAGGCCCTTGTGCAATCCAATTTGTAGCATGGGCTTTCTGATAACACAAAGATCTGTAGGTCATGGGATTTCCAACTGCTCATCTACTCTTGGCTTCAGTATGACTCAGTCCAAGCTGTCTCTAGATTTAGGATGAAGATTGTGTCAGAGTGAGCTTGTGGACATGAGTGAAGAATTGAAAGATTAATGGGGTTCAACTTTTATTTGGTCAAAACTCACTAATGCTTGTGTAAGTCACCACCTTGAAGATTGGGAAAAAGAGATGACAAAGCAAATAAATCTATGACACTCAAAGTTACTGGGAACTTCTGGGACCCTATACCCAGGATAATAACTTAAACATTTATAGTGAGTTATGAAATGCATTTTTGTTTAGAAGTTATAAGTGATGCTGGTAATCAGTAACTTTAGGGATGAGCTATATATTATATGATAAGATTAATGTTTTCTGAAAGCACTGATGTAGTTGTTCACAGCAGCAGGTGGTTGATCTTTGTTTTTTTTTTTTTTTTTAGGAAATGCATCGCAGAAAAGGGACACGTGAACAGGATCTTGAAGAATGATTAATCATTTTCCTGGTGGAGAAAGACATATGTAAGAACATAAGGGAAAATTTTTACTAGAGAGAAATCCCAAGAAGTGTAGGAGACGAACTTAGGAAAGTAGTTTGGGTTGTATTATAAGATGATTTATATGTTTCACTGAGTAGAAACTATAATTCATTGAGGAACAGGTAAGCATTTTAAGCAAGGGGAGAAGGTTGTTATTTTGGCAGCAGGTAGAAGGAGAATCTGAGTAGGGGAGAGCAGGACAAAGACACCAATGAAGTCTTAGCAATAATCAAACTTTGAGAAGATGAGAGCAGACACTGACATGATGGTCCTGAGAAGAGCAAAGAGAAAAATTCTCAGAGATGTTTCAAAGATGAACCTGACAGAACTTGGCAATAGAATGAGTGTGGAGGGCTTAAGAGGGAATCAGGAGGAAAAGCAACGGAGAGTTTTAGCTGAGGAGGTTATATGGAGGGCAGTCCCTTTAAAAAGGATACTGTGTGATGATTTGTTTTAGGAAGATAAAATTCAGTGACAAACATTTTGAATTGAAGTACTCTGTGGAACATTTAGTAGATGTTTGTATCAGAGTCTGGAGCTCAGAAGAGTTTGAGGCTTGAGGCAAGAAACTAATTTAAACTAGATTCATACTCTGAGTTTGTTGAGACCTGCTCCTTTGTTAAGCCCCAGAAGTTAAGATAAGGTTAAGTTAGGCTTGTCATCATAAGAAGAACATCCCTACGATGTTTCTGAAATGAACACTATATTCTAAAAGAGTAGAACAGGTTATTAATTTCTTTTAATTATATTTTATGCTATTAGTCATGAAGCTAAGTATATTTGGCAAGTTCATCCAACTCACAGTATCAACCTGCAGTACATTTTCCACTTCAATTTCCATCATTTATTCTCAGCCTTTTTTGAAAGGAATTTTTCAAGTCAAACCTGTTTTCTGGGTCAGAGTCAGGTTCACACCTGACCTGTCTTTCACTTTCTCTAGATAAGCATGCACAAACAAAAGAAAAGATGAACATTTGAACCAGACACTAGAGAAACATTCAGACTGATGTGCCTCCGATCGACTTAGTTTATAAGTTTATTTTCAAAGTGAGGCACACCTGGGGTGTTGAGTGACGCACAGTATGGTTAAGTCTAGGAAATCATGATGTTCATCTGTTGGTGATCTGTTGTGTGACACTATGACACCTATTCATGATGAAAGGTCAGTGTTAATTCAGTACCAGATCCAGGATTAAACTTTGGAGGTTGTAACATGAGTATAAGACTATACTTTTTTCACTACAAGGACAGCTTTTTGTATTTCAAAATCTTTCTTCCCCCAACATCATGGATATTCTATTCCCCTTAACTTTATAATCACATTCGGTTTTGGATTGGCTCTTGGTGACTCAGAGAAAGATGACTGCCAAAGATAATTACTCCATTGTGATTAATGAATCCTTTTTAAAATTGTAGTCACCAGATTGGAAGTCAGATAACTTTTATAACATCAAAGAATACTATTATCAAAAGACTTTATTCTTTTTCATTTTGTTGAGAAAAAAACGATGTCCCATTACATTTTAGGAGGTGACAATATGTTCATCAAAGAAGTGTTTTAGTACATGTTTTACAGCTTATAAAAAGAAAAATGACAGCTACAAAAATCAAAAGCTTTTCTCACTAATTGTGGAAGAAAAGTGATAGTTGAGAAAGACGAATCACTAATTAGCTTAGGAAATCTTGACATTTCCTTTTTATTAAAGAGGATGTGTTAATTAATTTGTATTTCAGATACCATAATTGTGGTTGAAAATGATGTGAAAGATTAAGAGAAATTTCGATCCTAACTATGCCCAACCTCAGCGAATCCCATTTTTACAGGGAGCTACCCCAGGTACTTGTTTTCAGCAAATCATATTTTATTTGCATCTTTGGCCTAAATATAAACAGCAGGACTAGCAGAGAGCCTATCTCACTGAAGTTTTGCTCCTGCCTCTCCTCTTGCATCTGTGCTAGTCAGTTTCAAGTAATGAGCGTGGTTGGAGAGCCAGGTGTGTGAGACTGAACGGGACAAGAGGACGGGAAATCCCACGATGGGTTCTCCCTCCCCCCACCTCTCCCTCCCTCCTCCATCACTGGGTATCATGTTCTGAATGGTTCTCACTGTAACAATTAAATGCCCAGCAATGACTGCCCTTGGAAAAGAAAGGTAAGACACAATTACTTGAGCCTATTTTATCTTTGACAGGTGTAAAACTTCAGTCTTTATGTATGCAGGTACCATTTCCAACTCTCATATTCTAGACACTTAGAGAAACTTTAAGGGGAAATATGTTTTTATGTTGTCTAAGATAAGCAGCACAAAAGCAATCCTTTGATTAAAGAAATTCATCATCATCGTCATCATCATTGCCATTATCCCTCCAGCAGAGGCTGGCTTCTACAAAGATACAGACATAAGGAAAAAGAGTCCATGCTGTTTGAATGCCTACCACTTTCCCAGCATTTTCACATACCTCATCTTGAGTCACTCTTAACAGAAATGTTCAGAGGTCTGTCCTATTACTCCCATTTTATGGCTGTGAAATAGATTATCACAGAGGACTGTAATATGGTAAGTTTGCACAAACAACTGGAAAACGCCTGACATTAGGGAGCTGTGCTGGGCAGCTGAGAGTTAGTCATTCACTTGGTCCATCCCTGGCATGAAGAGGGGGAACAGATGAGCCCTGAAGATGGGGTTTGCTTTGCTAGTTCTGTTTTTCTTTGCCCAGCCAAAACACTACATTCTTCCAGTCTCCTTTGCAGTAAGGTGTGGCCAGTGAAACAAGAACTAACCATTATGCTGGGTGGTCAGGAAAGCAATTTAAGCCTGAAAGAAATACCTCTTTTGCCTCTTAGTTTTTTCTTACTGCCCATTAACCTGTCTGGCTTACAACAGGTCCTCAAATGCTGCTTAGAAATTACAAGAATCCACTGCAAATTCAAGGAATTTAACTCAATATTTTAAGCTAATATTTTTTCCATTTTCCTAGATCATCTGTTTTCATTATGAGTTCAAATTCTCAAATATAATGTATTCCATGTAAAATCACCAAGTATTGATCTAACTTTGCTAATTCCAGAGAATTCTTTGGAAAACAAAAAATGTACTTTCTCCATATAGGTATTTTCTTTCTTTTTTAAATTCTGAAAAAAATATAGTATTAACAATATAGGTTCCGTTCATTATTTTTTAGTAATGTGTTTATTTTTTTTTCCAATTTATTTATTTTCAGAAAAACAGTATTCATTATTTTTTCACCACACCCAGTGCTCCATGCAAGCTGTGCCCTCTATAATACCCACCACCTGGTACCCCAACCTCCCACCCCCCCGCCACTTCAAACCCCTCAGACTGTTTTTCAGAGTCCATAGTCTCTCATGGTTCATCTCCCCTTCCAATTTACCCAAAAGCACATACCCTCCCCAATGAGTAATGTGTTTATTTTTTGGCCCTGTCAGAGAATTACACAATAACCAAGTGATTTTATGTTAATTTATTAAAAATAGAGAAAGATAATTGAAAGAAACTGTATTTCAACTGCTGAATATCAAAGCTGATCTTGTACTCAAAAGAAAAATGTAGAAAGAATTTATAATTCTCTCTCAATTTGTCTAGCTTCATGTTTGTTCATTCATAAGTTATATGTGTACAATATGATAAAGTACTTGTACAATATGATAAAATACCACCAATAGATGAATGGATAAGTAAATTTGTGATACATACACAGTGGAATATTATTCACACATAAAAAAGAATGCAATCTTGCTACCTGGAAGAACATGGAGGGAGCTCAAGGACATTATGTGAAGTGAAATAAATCATATGGAGAAAGATAAATACTGTATGAACTCTCTTATTCATGGAATCTAAAAAACAAACATAAAACCAAAGTCATAGATACAGAAATTGATTGGTGGTTGCTGGATCATTTGGCAGTTCCAATTTGAGGAATCTCCATACTGTTTTCCACAGTGGCTACACAGATTTACATTCCCACCAACAACGCACAAGGATTCTCTTGGCCGGGCACAGGCTTTAACCCACTGAGCCACCCAGGTGCCTTGATTTGTTTTGTTCTGCTTTTAGTTTCGGTATCAGTTTAAAAGAACCAAGGTGTTTATTGCCTATATTATCTTCCAGGAGTTCCATGGTTTATGGTCTTATGTTCAAGTCATTAATCCATTTGGAGTAGATTTTTGTTCATGGTATAAGATAGTGGTCCAGTGAAATGACAATCTGTTCAATAAATGGTACTGAGAAAACATTGTTGATTCCCTCTTCTTAAGTTAAATGGGCAGTATATTTATGTATTTATTTCTGGCCTCCATTCTGTTCTAGTCTTTGTGTCTATTTTTATGCCAATTCCATACTGTTTAAATTACTACAGCTTTATAATAGTGTTTGAAATGAGGGAATATGATGCCTTCAGCTTTGTTCTTCTTGTCAAGACTGCTTTCCCAATCTCTTTTATTCATTTACTCATTCTGGAAAGATATTTTAAATACCTCCTGCATGAGGGCAAACAAGGGTTAACAGAAATGAAAAAACTCAATTTCTGTCTATAAGGGACTAGAAGAGAGCATCAGGCATTGAATGAGCAAACAAGTGAATAACATCATAACTGCCACAAAGGAAGTAACACTAGCACACAGAGGGGGAACACATACTGGAAAATAAATTCCTCCAAAGAAACAGAAGGTCAGGAAACGTCTTAGAAAAGGGGATGTTGAAAGGGAAGTGCTGGGGGGAAAAGCAAGTGTTGGTATTCAGAGGCAGGCCTTCTAGGCAAAGATGATAGAATAAGAGATGACATAAAGACAGGAGATTGGTATGTTCAGCAACTGTGAGACGTTCAGGGTGGTTGAAGCAACACCTGCACAGCGGGGCTGAGGGGGAGAAGGCTGGTAAGTAAAGCAGTCACATAATGCAGGGCCGCCTGTTCTGCGAGACAGACTTGGTCAGCAGAACATGCATGCAAAACATGCAAAAATTGGGCAGAGAACCAAATAATCAGGTTTCCATTTTTTTTCAATTTATTTATTTTCAGAAAAACAGTATTCATTATTTTTTCACCATACCCAGTGCTCCATGCAAGCCGTGCCCTCTATAATACCCACCACCTGGTACCCCACCCTCCCACCCCCCCGCCACTTCAAACCCCTCAGATTGTTTTTCAGAGTCTACAGTCTCTCATGGTTCACCTCCCCTTCCAATTTACCCAAAATCCCTTCTCCTCTCTAACGCCCCTTGTCCTCCATGCTATATGTTATGCTCCACAAATAAGTGAAACCATATGATAATTGACTCTCTCTGCTTGACTTATTTCACTCAGCATAATCTCTTCCAGTCCCGTCCATGTTGCTACAAAAGTTGGGTATTCATCCTTTCTGATGGAGGCATAATACTCCATAGTGTATATGGACCACATCTTCCTTATCCATTCGTCCGTTGAAGGGCATCTTGGTTCTTTCCATAGTTTGGCGACCGTGGCCATTGCTGCTATAAACATTGGGGTACAGATGGCCCTTTTTTTCACATCTGTGTCTTTGGGGTAAATACCCAGGAGTGCAACTGCAGGGTCATAGGGAAGCTCTATTTTTAATTTCTTGAGGAATCTTCACACTGTTCTCCAAAGAGGCTGCACCAACTTGCATTCCCACCAACAGTGGAAGAGGGTTCCCCTTTCTCCACATCCTCTCCAACACATGTTGCTTCCTGTTTTGTTAATTTTGGCCATTCTAACTGGTGTAAGGTGATATCTCAATGTGGTTTTAATTTGAATCTCCCTGATGGCTAATGATGATGAACATTTTTTCATGTGTCTGATAGCCATTTGTATGTCTTGATTGGAGAAGTGTCTGTTCATATCTTCTGCCCATTTTTTGATGTGTTTGTCTGTTTCGTGTGGGTTGAGTTTGAGGAGTTCATTATAGATCCTGGATATCAACCTTTTGTCTGTACTGTCATTTGCAAATATCTTCTCCCATTCCGTGGGTTGCCTCTTTGTTTTTTTGACTGTTTCCTTTGCTGTGCAGAAGCTTTTGATTTTGATGAAGTCCCAAAAGTTTATTTTCACTTTTGTTTCCTTTGCCTTTGGAGGTGTATCTTGAAAGAAGTTGCTGTAGCTGATATCGAAGAGATTACTGCCTATGTTCTCCTCTGATGGATTCCTGCCTCACGTTGAGGTCCTTTATCCATTTTGAGTTTATCTTTGTGTACGGTGTAAGAGAATGGTCGAGTTTCATTCTTCTACATATAGCGGTCCAGTTTTCCCAGCACCATTTATTGAAGAGACTGTCTTTTTTCCACTGTATATTTTTTCCTGTTTTGTCGAAGATTAATTGACCATAGAGTTGAGGTTCCATATCTGGGCTCTCTACTCTGTTCCATTGGTCTATGTGTCTGTTTTTATGCCAATACCATGCTGTCTTGGTGATCACAGCTTTGTAATAAAGCTTGAAATCAGGTAACGTGATGCCGCCAGCTTTATTTTTGTTTTTCAACATTTCCTTAGCGATTCGGGGTCTCTTCTGATTCCATATAAATTTTAGGATTATTTGCTCCAGCTCTTTGAAGAATGCCGGTGGAATTTTGATCGGAATGACATTAAAAGTATAGATTGCTCTAGGCAGTATAGACATTTTAACAATGTTTATTCTTCCAAGAGCATGGAATGGTCTTCCATCTATTTGTGTCTTCTTCAATTTCTTTCATGAGTGTTCTGTAGTTCCTTGAGTACAGATCCTTTACCTCTTTGGTTAGGTTTATTCCCAGGTATCTTATGGTTCTTGGTGCTATAGTAAATGGAATCGATTCTCTAATTTCCCTTTCTGTATTTTCATTGTTAGTGTATAAGAAAGCCACTGATTTCTACACATTGACTTTGTATCCTGCCACGTGCTGAATTGCTGTATGAGTTCTAGTAGTTTGGGGGTGGAGTCTTTTGGGTTTTCCATATAAAGAATCATGTCATCTGCAAAGAGAGAGAGTTTGACTTCTTCATTACCAATTTGGATACCTTTTATTTCTCTCTGTTGTCTGATTGCTGTTGCTAGGACTTCTAATACTATGTTGAACAAGAGTGGTGAAAGTGGGCATCCTTGTCTTGTTCCTGATCTCAATGGGAAAGCTGCAAGCTTTTTCCTGTCCAAAACCTATGGGATACAGCGAAGGCGGTCCTAAGGGGAAAATACATAGCCATCCAAGCCTCTCTCAAAAAAATTGAAAAATCTAGAATACACCAGCTGTCTCTACACCTTAAAGAACTGGAGAATCAACAACAAATCAAACCAACTCCACACATAAGAAGGGAAATCATCAAGATTAGAACTGAGATCAATGAGGTAGAAACCAGAGATACAGTAGAACGTATCAATGAAACTAGAAGCTGGTTTTTTGAAAGAATCAATGAGATCGATAAGCCACTGGCCACACTAATCCAAAAGAAAAGAGAGAAAGCCCAAATTCATAAAATTATGAATGGAAAGGGAGAGATCACAACTAACACCAAGGAAGTAGAAACAATCATCAGAAGTTATTATCAACAGCTATATGCCAATAAGCTTAGCAACCTAGATGAAATGGATGCATTCCTGGAAAAATATAAACTACCAAAATTGAACCAGGAAGAAATTGACAACCTGAATAGACCGATATCTAATAACGAGATTGAATCAGTGATCAAAAACCTCCCAATAAACAAGAGCCCAGGACCTGACGGATTCCCTGGGGAATTCTACCAAACCTTCAAAGAAGAAATAACACCTATTCTCCTGAAGCTGTTTCAAAAAATTGAAGCAGAAGGAAAACTTCCAGACTCTTTCTATGAAGCCAGCATTACCCTGATCCCCAAACCAGGCAAGGACCCTACCAAAAAGGAGAATTTTAGACCAATATCACTGATGAATATGGATGCTAAGATTCTCAACAAGATCCTAGCCAACAGTATCCAACAGCACATTAAAAAGATTATCCACCATGATCAGGTGGGATTCATCCCTGGGCTACAAGGATGGTTCAACATTCGCAAATCAATCAATGTGATACAACAAATTAATATGAGAAGAGAGAAGAACCACATGGTCCTCTCAATTGATGCAGAAAAAGCATTTGACAAAATCCAGCATCCATTCTTGATTAAAACACTTCAAAGTATAGGGATAGAGGGAACATTCCTGAACCTCATCAAATCTATCTATGAAAGACCCACAGCAAATATCATCCTCAATGGGAAAAGGTTTGCATTTTTGCAGCCTTGCTGACAGCAGAATGGAAGACAGTTCTGGGATGTGAGATTGGAAGCTGGGAGACCAGGTAGGCATCTATTGTGAAAACCCAAGTGAGACATGGCGAGATGTTCAGCAAAGACAGCAGCATGAGTTTTGAGGTGAGACGTGATATTTTAGGGAAGTCGGTGGTAGCATTTACAGAACTAGCAGCTATTTAAACATGGGGCATTCAGCAAAGGGGGAAATCTGGGCTTACTCTCTACTTTCTGGTTGGAGGATCAAATGGATGTGGTGGATTTAACCAGTGTGAAAAAACACGGACCAGCCAGTTGGAGATAGCAAACCTAATGAATGTGATCCCTGTTGATATCAAAGCTTCTGGAAGTCCAGCCTCCTACCCTCACTCTTCTGTCCTCACCTCTCAAGTACTCATTCCACGAAGCTGGTGAGGCAGGGCATCTGACTGGCATCCTCCCCAAGTTTCACAAACCATAGGATGAACAAACTTTTTGAGCACATGTTATTTTTATGTTATGGTAAATTATAAAAAGAGATGAAATTTACAAAATAATACGCTTTTGAGTCTTAGTTTCTAAAATTTTTCTCTTATCACATCTTCTTCTATCGTGGTAAATAAAAACAAACTAAAATTTATGACCTTAATCATTTTTAAGTGTACAGTTCCGTGGTATTAGTTCATTCGTATTGTTGTGCAACTCTCCCCATCTATCTTCAGAGCTCTTCTCATCTTGCAGAACCCTGTATCCATTAAACAATAACTCCCCATGACCCCTGGTAACCACCAACCTTCCTTCTTTCCTCCCTTCCTTTTCCTTCACGTCCTTCCTTTTCCTTTCCTTTCCCTTTTTCTTTCTTTCCTTCTTTCCTTCCTCTCTTCTTTCTCTCCCCTTCTTCCTTCCTTCCTCTCTTTCATTCTCTCTCTTTCTTTCATCCCCTTTTTCTTCCACACCCCAGTCTCTAGTAATCATCATTGAACCTGGAGGACATTATACTAAGTGAAATAAGCCAGACAAAGAAAGACAAATACTGCATGATCTAATTTATATGTGGGAGATATAGAAAAACATAAAGTCAAACTCATAATAATATAACAGAATGGCAGTTGCCTAATACTAAAAATAGTTTATAATCTTCACTTAGAAAAAGTGATATGATATCCTAGTTTTTGTTGTTAAAATCTATGCATACAGTCATGAATGATATGCAAAAGGCTTAAAAACTAAGGGACATGGGCAAAGGCCAGTCAGAACATATGGCCAATGACCTAGAACAGACTCTAGGCTTCATATTCTACAGGTGTTTGCCACCTGGACGTCAGCATGCAAAAACTCAGAATTTACACAAAAATGTCAATCAACAACAGTAGTGATTTAGACTACATTTGGAATAAGAAAATATCAAGGCAAATTTAGTTTAGTTACTATTAGCAGCAAGAAAATGAATAATCATGCCTTGTATTTTTTATAAATAGTGACATTTTTGGTGAAAGAATGATGCATATTTATGAAAAAATTCAAGCAACAGAGAAGACTGAGATACTAAAATTCTAAATCACCTAAAACTGAGAAATTAACTATCATTTAAAATTGTGTGAACATTATTTTGAATAGTTCTTTATGCATGTGTACAGATAGAGTGTTCAAGGGATTGAAAAATAGGATCATAACCATATACAATGTTTAAACAAAAAATACTTTAATTTTATTTGAATATAGCAGAAGAAAGGAAAGAAATGTGAAAAGCAAATTGGTAGTTTGAAGAAAAATGTGCTGTAGTTTGGATCAGCATTAATTGACTCTTTGCTACGAAAGATAATTAGCTCCTTTATGTTACTTAAAAATATCCAGCAAAACTCTAAACAAAATATGGCAAGCCAAATCCATAAAAATATAAAGGATGTAAAGTATTTGTAAGTCAATATAAATAATAGTGCATACTGTACAAGTTGAGTGAATCCCAAAACCACCAAGGTTTAACATTAATACTTCTACTAGTATAATCATATGCTAATAATTTAAAAAAGAGAAAACAGCAAAGGATTATCAAAATTGACACACAAATTTTAACAGTCAACACCCTTATATGACAAACAGGCAACTTAATCAATGAACAAAACCAAATCTGTGTCCTGGGGTATGATCCTTACACAGTGTTCCTCCCAAAGGGTAGATCTTTAACAATAAAGATGGCCCTTGCATCTCCTTCTTATACCAGTGCCCCAGGGGTTCGGGTGGGGTGGGTTTAGAGCTCTATTCACAGGCTCTTCAGATAGGTTCTTGGGACTATTTTCAGGGAAACTGCTTTCCACGGAAGGTCAGAATAGTTTTACTTAAATGTTTATTCTCTAGCACATCTTGTTCTATATTCCTGAATATGTAATAGTTTTACGTTTCATAGTAAGTAAGTTCATTTACCATCTTCTGGCCAGAAACTCATTATAGATGATAAAACTTAATTCTCATGAAAAACACCTGTCATCTCTCTACTCAAGAGAACAAATTATTTTCCATGAGTTCAACTCTACATTGGTGATTAAATTATTTTTTGAGGAGAGACTACAAGTGCTTTTAATGTGTACAACTGTATTTCTAAATGAGAGTATGTATAAATGCAATCACATGGGAACAGATGGATGATAGCACCAGTGACAGATCAGATTAAGTAAACTAATTAATTAATTGGATCAAGGAGTTTCTAATAAAATAAAAGCAGGAAAATCCCGGTGCAGCCTTTACTAGTAATGAAGAAATTTCAAGGGTCATTGGATTGACAAACAAAATAGCACATTTTGTTTTCCTTTAATTCTCACCTGAACATCAAATGTCATATTCCAAATTTCAGATTTGGTGGTGACTGAGAAGGGAGAGGTTCATTTGAGTCTTCTACTTTTTAATTACTTTGAAAAATTGATCAAAATAAAGGTAAATTTTTTCCACAATCTAATATTTGATTTTCTGATCTCTTTCATGTAAACTTTTCTTCCTCTCTAAAATGTCTATTCTAATGTACTTTATAACAGTTATACTAGTTCTGACATACCCATTTCAACTGAATATTTAATAACTTGACCTTTCTTTAGACTAACACATCCTAAGCATACATCCTAATTTTTCAAAAACTTAGAGTGTATACTAGCTTCACAAGTAGAAAATCACCAAATAATATTTAAGGGTCTCACAATATTCAGACACCATCCAAAGAGGATACTATGTACCCTAATAAAGATCATTTCCCTCAGAAAGCTTGAGCCAGGCACTCCTTCCGGCTCCTTCTCTAAAACACCAATCTAGTTTTATCTTTTTTAAGCTTTCCCATTTTGTCTATGGAGGAAACACTTAATATCCCAACTCCATCTCTTTTTTTTTTGAAAGAGAGATCACAAGTAGGCAGAGAAGCAAGCAGAGAGAGGGGGAAGCAGGCTCCCTGCTGTGCAGAGAGCCCGATGTGGAGCTCGATCCCAGGACCCAGAGATCACGACCTGAGCCGAAGGCAGAGGCTTAACCCACTGAGCCACCCAGGTGCCCCCCAACTCCATTTCTTGACTGATAACTTAACAATGAGCAAATAGAAAAATATAACTTGAGAAATGAAAGGGATATTAGAAGGATCTATGACCTCTCTAGTTCTCCTAAATCTTTTTTTTTTCCGATTTATTTATTTTCAGAAAAACAGTATTCATTATTTTTTCACCACACCCAGTGCTCCATGCAAGCCGTGCCCTCTATAATACCCACCACCTGGTACCCCAACCTCCCACCCCCCCCCCCGTCACTTCAAACCCCTCAGACTGTTTTTCAGAGTCCATAGTCTCTTATGGTTCACCTCCCCTTCCAATTTACCCAAATTCCCTACTCCTCTCTAACACCCCTTGTCCTTCATGCTATTTGTTATGCTCCACAAATAAGTGAAACCATATGATAATTGACTCTCTCTGCTTGACTTATTTCACTCAGCATAATCTCTTCCAGTCCCGTCCATGTTGCTACAAAAGTTGGGTATTCATCCTTTCTGATGGAGGCATAATACTCCATAGTGTATATGGACCACATCTTCCTTATCTCCTAAATCTTCTAAACAAACACTTCTAAATCCCCACACTTTGCAGATAATGTGACACATGGAGAGCAAGCATTGAGTGATCTACCTAAGGACAAAGATTCATCTAATGCAAAAATAGGACTGGAGTTCAGGCCAGCAGATTGCTAGCCCTCTAACAAAACAGTTGCTTTCTATGTTCACTGGATCATCTTAATTAGAACCAATGCATGTGCTTATATACTTGTAACTTCCTGGTCTCACCACACAAAGAATTGGGTTTTTCAGTAAGAGAGCCATCCATCAAAGTATTTAATAATAATTATGGTACAGATAGGGACCACTCAGAATGGAATCAAATCTAGTCATAAAGGATACCAGCTATCAACCACAGATGTTTGGTAGTAATATTTATCAGACAAGGATCATGGCTGACTTCATCCAATACTGAGAACCCTGTAGAAGCCCCTCATTCCTGCTGATTTGGTGCTCCAAAATGGGGATCTACGAGTTGCTCCCTTATTCCAGGACTGCATGAATTTTTGGATGTATGAAATCTCTGAGATTAAGCACTTACAATGAAAACAGATTTGAAGTTTTTCCCCCCACGTGTTAAGTGATAAAACTCATATGTCCAGTTTTAGATAATGACTATTTGACATTAAGATTTGAAAAGTGCCTTGACATTTCTACAACAGAACAGTTGAGAAACTACATAAAATACTGCCTCTGAATATTCATTCACTGGGCATTTATTTACCATGAAAAATAGTAACTCCATTGTCACTACTGATTTATTACCAATACTAACCATCACAGGGTAACTGTAGGAATTAAAAGTAACTATAATTACTTTTAATGGAATAAAAGATTTTGATTTTATTTATACAGTATTCTAAAAAACTAAAATCCTTCATCAAGCTTTTGTAACTTTATTTTGAAGGGATTCCATTTGCAAAGGTAAGCCATGTAAGTTCATGACTGGAGCTCAAATTTTGTCCTTTTGGGCTTATTTTCCTAGGAAACCCTTGGGAAATCGATTTGAAATACTGAATGGGAATTCAGTGAATAGACACTAAAAATTTACGATGGACAAATAAGATGTGACCTAGCCCAAAGAACAAAATGAAAGTTTCGTGCAGTAGGGTCAGTAGCTCTGACTTCAATTTCAGCTTAGTGGTAACCTTCTAATACCTTCTTCCACTGAGTGACAGGATAAGAAGCCAAAAGCAGAAAATCAGCCTAGGTCTCCCAGGCAGAAAGTCAGAAGTTTCCAAAGAAGCCCCAGGAGTGACTCAAAAGGCAACATAATTCTCATAGGCATCTGTCGACTTGATTGTTTATGGCTAGCTTGTTCCTTTTTTTAATGCAGAAAGAGGAAAACAGAGAGAAACTCGAAACTTCTTTAAACAGAGTTATTCATCAGAGAATAGAAAAGATCGAAGAGTTCACATAAGGGACATTTCAAGAGATGTAGTCAATATATCATTTACTCAATTCTTCCAGGTATTACCTATCTGACACGATGGTCTATGGTATGTGATTATTAAAAGTTCTATTCACAAAACTCTTAAAACTGCCTGCATTTCAACGGCAGAAATTTTCTTAGGAAAATCAGAGTCTTTCAATTTCTTTGGAGAAAATACTGATTTAATTTTCACATTAGTGTTTATTTCATTCAGCAGACTACTGACATTAATATTTTAAAATAGATCCCATTGTTTTGGAATTGCTTCAGTAATATAATTTACATTTTTCCTTGTTTATAGGAGAGAAAGGTAAAAGTAAAATACAAATAAGATTGAATTTTACAGGAGAATGAACAACTTTCCTATTTCTGTTCTCTTTTTTCTCATATACTCTTATTGGCTGAATGTTAGAAGCATCTGGAAGCCACACTGTATTTAGTTATACATATACATTGGGAACACTTCTATTAGCTACTGATATGATTGAATAATAATCAGTAACAATAGCTAACATTTGCGGGAAAAGTATTACGTGTGAGGTGCCCTATTAAGCGTTTCAAAAGAAGTTACTTAACTATTTATCACAATCCTAAGATATAGGTCTTTTTTCCCCAAGTTTTAGTTTAAATTCCAGTTAGTGAGCATACAGTGTAAGATTAGTTTCAGGTGTGGAATTTAGTGATTCATCACTTACACACAAAACCCAGTGCTCAGCACAAGGGCCTTCCCTAATCCTCAACACCCATTTGAACCATGCCCCCACCCACCCACACTCCAGCAACCTTCACTTTGCTCTCTCTAGTTAAAGATACAGATCTTATATCAGGTGCAGCCAGGAAAATTAAAATTTACAGAGATTAAATAATTTGCCCAAGATTACAGGCATCAAAGATAGCAGGGTTGGACTATGCATCCATGTTAGCTTGACTGCCGAGCATATCCTCTCTACTCTACATTTCCTCTGGTTGTATGTATGTAAAATTATATAATAATCACTACTGTATTCAAGAAGTTAAAAAGTGAAGCTATTTAATTCAGTATGACTAAAATTTTGACATTTCCTCCCTGAGTATTAGCACTTTTTATATCATCTGCTAGTACTTGCTAATAGGAAAACAAACATAGGTGCAAGATAAGGATGGGATCCTTGTCATCATCTCATTGACAATGAAACTGTTAGGAATCTGGGCTTTGCTCTCCAATATGTGGGTTAGAAATTCAAATGATGATTGATCAGTGGTTGGAAACATACATACATATGGCATTCCTTTAATTTGAATTTTTTTTTTCAGGGCCGCACATAGAACCACTTTGTGGTCATTTTTTTTTTTTTTCAATTCTTTTCATGTATAAACAATTTAATTATACTATTTATATTTAACACTTTTAACTTAATTTATAGAGTTCATTTTATCTTCTTTCAACTGAGCTCCAGAATGCACAATGGGACATGTCTCTCCCCATTAGTTACCTTGACTATTCTGATTTCCTTAATTCCAAAAATATGCAGAATTATTTCAGAAATATTTCAAGATGTACCATTTTGAGGATGGTATATTTATATGGCAAACTTTAGGAAGAAAAATTGTCAATGTCTGCATGGCTTTACTTTACTTCTAGGAGTCTACAGGACATCTATAGGGAAAACTACCTCCAGCTTACCATTCACACCCCGTTGTTGCATTTTAAATGTATTGCAATTTAGATGCCTCCTAATTTCAACACAAGCACTCTTAGAAGTACTTGACTGGCAGTTTCTATTGTCATGTTCATTATCCCCACATTTAGATTAATGTCACATCCTAATATGTTTATAAGTAATTCTGTAGTTTTATGGCTACATTATTGCCTCCTACAAAATGGGCTTACGATATAAGATCTTCTTTCTGTCTCATTACTGATAAATGTTCATTGATTTTCTTCATCATCTTTTGAGTATGTTTAAATTTACCAAAAAAGTGGATCCCATCAATATCCCTGACCACGTACTGATGTTTACAGATGTTCCATGGTAATAATGTTTCTAGGGGATGATAGTTTAATGGTTCCCTGTTGGAGGATAATGAGTTTAAACATCATTTGGAAGCTCAATGATCTCTTTATTTGGAGACTGATTCAGAGTATGCTGAAGATCCTAGTTCATTTTGATTTCATGCCAAAAACTTTCTGAGTGGTAAATGCAGCACAGAATTCAGGAAGTTAATGGAAAATATGTCTAATTTTTGTGACTTTAAATTTAAAGGTGAAGGAACAGATTTTATTTCTTTGAATTCCTTAAGCTTCACAGAACTGAAAATGAAAAAAAAAAAAAAAGAGGATTTATTCTCTGAATTAGTGCACTGATCCCAAATCAGTTATAATGAGTGTCTCTGAACAATCTAGGGAAGGAAACACATTGTATTCATCATTTCTGCTCACTAATATGGAGCATAGGGTCTGGTCCACAGTAGGAAATAAGTATACCTTTGTGGAATTAATCAGTTAATATATTAAGTTGACTTTATGATTTTATTTATGATTATAATCAGTTTGTAGGGTATAAACCACTTTTTAAATCAAAACCTGATGGTTTTAAAGGCTGAATAATACTACAATTAGAAAAACCAAAGAATTGGTTATATGTGCTTACCTTACTCCATACTGGACACACCATATGTGTAAAGTAAATACTTAATGTATGAATTCATTAGTGAAGTCATCAAAGCAAATATAACTCAGTGCTTAAACTATCACACTTTTTGGTCAAAATATCACATCTTTATTGCTCAAATGATTCTTATCAAGGAATAACCATAGTTTCACTCCTGAATCCTGAAAGATATTCACTTATTACATATGAATACTAGCTCTTTTTTGTTTTTTCAGTTCTCTGTGAAACATTGTTCTTTGGTGGCATTTTTTGAAATATGAAATATTTAATCATGTAAAATTTGGTTTGATTTTTTGAAGGTCTATTGTCATTTTAGATTTCAGAGTCTTCTTGAAAAATAAAATGTAAGGCTGATAGCAGCCTAAGGAAAGAAATAGTTCTTTTTTTAGAACAACAGAATAGCAAACATCTTATTAGATATTATTCACTTTGATCTATTCATTATTTAAAAAGAAAAGAATGCATATTAGCCCAGATCCTAAACCTTACCACTATTTGTATGACATTTTTTCCACAAAATAAAATGACATGCATTTATTCATGGAAAATACGGAAAAACATAAAGACAAAATTAAGTTCATGTGACATCTCTGAATCAAATCAAAGTTTTTGTGTTTCTCTAAACTAATTCAAATGCATTTTCCCTGTTCTTGGGAAATTGTGAAGTTTTCAGAAACCGTACTAAGGCTTTAGGAAGATAATTATCTATACTTTTTTTTCATTTACCAGGAGTAATTACAAATAGATATTCTTCATACAAGAGGATGAGTTGAATAGACTGTGTCTATCTAGTGTTATTAGAGAGACTATTTCTACATGGTATGACTTCTATACTTGAATTAATTTAAGGCAATTGCTACCAGCTCATATTAGAATAATGGAAAGAAATGACATAAATTCACTGGGTTAAAATTTATAGGAAAAAATTGCTCTGGCAAATCTCTCAAAAATTATTTTGATACTTAAAATCTTTGATTTCAAAACCAAAAGAAAACTTTATTCTCATAAAGATAGCTGTTATGTAAAAAGAAAAAGAAAGGAAGG
This sequence comes from Neogale vison, assembly GCF_020171115.1. Classification (NCBI taxonomy): domain Eukaryota; kingdom Metazoa; phylum Chordata; class Mammalia; order Carnivora; family Mustelidae; genus Neogale; species Neogale vison. The sequence goes on along the minus strand of NC_058094.1, from coordinate 156,873,837 downwards.
AAGAGAGGAAGAAGGAAGGAAGAAAGGAAGAAAAGAAATAAAAACCAAGAAACTAACAAGTGATAGAATGTGGAGAAACTGGAGCCCTCATGCATTCCACAAATAAGTTCAAAGTTCATATATTTTAGACAATTTTTCAAAGTGAAAAATAATTCCAAGACAAAAATGCACTTGATATTTCTCAGTTGTATTTTTACTGTGATATGATCAATAAAAAAATTAAACCAAATGAGAGCTTCATATTGTTAATTTATGCCAGTTTTAAATGTGTTTAGAACATATATAACACTGATCAGTGATCAGTATATCACTGATTTTTTTTCTTTTCTCTTGTGGTAAACACATTTGAGCTAGAGAGGGGCCCATTCATATTTCCTGTCAGACAAAAAAAAGTAGAAAGATATAGATAGGAGATACCTGATACCTTTTCTCATAACTAAAATATACATATATATTATACACATATTTAGAGAGAGAGAGAGGAGGGGGAGAGGGAGAGGGACAGAGAGAATCTTAAGAAAGACCCCATGCTCAGTATGAAGCCTGACATGGCTTAATTGCATGACCCTGAGATCATGACCTGAGCTGAAACCAAGAGTGGGAGGTATAACCAACTGAGCCACACAGGCACCCCCAGTGAAATAACTGAGCCATCCAGATGCCCCCACAAAAATATATTTTAAAATATCAAGTTTGGTAATGAGAGTAAAATGGCAATGAACTAATAAAAAGCCTTTATCTTAATGCCATCTCTCTGTGCATCAGATGAAGTACATGTTTTGTGGAATGTATCAAAAAGATGTAATAATATCTACATATCTAATGATTTGTATATTTAAAGAATTTACAACTAACACTTTTGTGATATGAGTTCCGATAGGAAAGAGCTAGATGAGCTAAAGCAAATGTTAATTATAAGGTTTTAAACTTAAAAGGTATCAAATCAAATTAAACTCTGAGAAAGACAGAAGAAAATGTAACTCTCAAGGATGCTGAGGGGGAGTACAGGAACAGACTAGCTGAGTGCTCACTTAGAGAAAAAGCACTTACACAAGCACCTTTATGCAATATTTGGACAAAATCCAAGATCAGCAAATACCTCAGCTACTTTTCTTGGCTTATATATGGCTCCACATCTCACATAAATATACACCAAAATGCCCAACTTTCTCAGACTTTTCAAGTCAGAAAAAGTACCTTGTAGATTAACACATGCAGATATTTATTGAAGGTCAGGCATGAAAAAGAATGATGATAAATAATTTGGCCCTTATTTATTTATTAGACTATTTTATTTTTTCAGTGTTGCAAGATTCATTGTTTATGCATCACACCCAGTGCTTATTTTTTTTTTAAAGATTATATTGATTTATTTGAGAGAGAGAGTGAGCACAAGCAGGGGGAGCGGCAGGCAGAGGAAGAGGGAGGGCTCCATTGCAGGACCCTGGGATCAGGACTTGAGATGAAGGCAGATGCTTGACTGAGCCACCCAGGTGTCGGGGTCCTTATTTACTTTAGAACAGTTTGTTAATTAGCAGTTATAATCAGTGTTTCCTAAACACTCTGTGGCTGAAAACAAGGGTTCATGTTGAATGATTTAACAGACCATAAATGCAGGATTTATACTCCAAATGTCATTTCCTAACATTGAAATATGTATTTAAAGAAATAAGGTCAAGGTAATGAAACTGTTTGAAAATAACAGATCTCGGGGCACCTGAGTGACTCAGCCTCTTAAGTGTCTGACTTCTTTTTTGGCTGAGGTCATGATCTCAGGGTCCTGAGACCAAAACTTGTGTAAGGCTCTGTATTGAGCATGGAGTCTGATTAAATTCTCCCTCTCCCTCTGCCCCCACCCTTGCCCCACACCCCCACTTGTGCACACTCTCTCTCTCTCTCAATCTATTAAAAAATTAAATAAAAACTCAAAAAATTTATAACAAATCTTAATCATTGGCCAGAGATCTGTATCCATAAAGAAGGCCATTATCAGTAGTTAAAAAACACATTTTCCTCCATGAGTGAATTAACAGGAGAATAGGATGTTTAGCAACACACAATGAAGAGCAACAAAATGTGGGATATTACATGTAGGAATGAAAAAACCAAACATACTGAGCTAAGTTGCTCTATGCAACCTTACCCAAAATGATCATCAAGGAAGACAAGCATTAGAATCTTCCAGAACTGTATTCTGGCTTGAGTGATTTCTAAATCTATACACCGAAGGCGAGACAGGGAGTTGGAGGATTATGGGAAAAGTGCGCTGAGCAGCAGTTAGGTCACACTCTATCGTTGTGCAGTAGTGGTAGGTACTCTGTTGAGCAGCATGCCTAAAAAGTTAGGGGGCTCCGTTGCAATTTCCTCTGAAATATTAAGGAAGTGCTCAATCTTTATTTGTCATTTCTGGGTGCAGAGATCATGCTCTGGTGAGCACGTCCATTTGTCATTTAGGTTGGCCTGAGATGGCGAAGAGCAACAAGGGCAGCGACAAGGGCGGCTCTATTTCCACTATGTCATACACTTGCCTAGAAGCTGCACATTTCTTACAGTTTCCCTTAAAAATTTGATCTTTCCCATCAAAAACTTTCAAATAAATATGTGATGAGTTATTCTAACGGATAAAGTCTATAAAAGCTATTCTGATTCTAGTTGCATTACTTAGGTTCAAACAAGTCCAGAGGGTTCCTAAAATAGGTAATGAAATCTGCTAAAGGGTATTTTGCTTGCTTATTTTCTGGGGGGCTTCAGTAGTCTTTTTTCCCCTCAGGTTGAGTGACTAATTTCATGAGAAAATCAGCCCATTCCCTGAGACAATCCTTTCCATGGAAATGAGTAATCCACTTCCATATAATGATAAGCCACACCAATTCCCTGTGACTTAGGTTCTTCTACAAAAATTGAAGAAAATGATGCTTTTTGCATATTTCTCAGAGTTACTCCAGGTAGTAATGAGATAGTGTCTTTAGAGCACTAGGAATTCCCTGAGGAGATGTACAATACAAACTTAAATTACCACTCCATTATGATTTATCTTTGCTTTATATAAACTGTTTACTGTTAGCTGCGTTTTCCTTGTAGAAACCTTTTATATTGCTGAAGTGCATTAGCCATGATGTTTATTTCTACTCCTTGCTCGTAAAGGGTCTGAGGCTACAAAACAGAGAACTCTCAACTGCATTAGGAGCAACTCTTGTCTTCCCGGACTAATTTGTCCTTCCTTAAATGACGTCTCTACAGCAAGCAGCTTAGAAAATGTGAGCAAGAGCTCCCAAGGGACAAGTGAAATGCAACCCAGTAACAAGAAAGCTAATTTCCAATCTCATGAAGGGACTGGAAGATGGGCCCAGCTATCATCGCAAAACACACGGAGACAAAGAGACTCTCTTAGCCCTGGCCTTGAATGCAAGGAACCAAGGTCCTTTTTGCACCCTCTCTCCAAGCCAGCCCTCCTGAAGCTACCATTCTCCTAGTCATTTGGGCTCCATTACCAAGAGCCAAAAGTACTGTCTCTCACTTTCAGGGCCCAGGATAAAGTCTTTTCCATTTTTTTTTTTTTTTTCCTTTTTCCTTCTCAGGTCTCAGGGCTGCCATCCTAAAAGGTTATTTACCTCACCTTTCGTAGAGTACTTTAGCGGCCACCAGCTACCACCGGGCTGATTTTCTTGAATCTGAACTCTTTTCTACTTTCAACCTATCTAGTAAACTTGTGTCTGACTCCTGCCTCAATCTCAAGATCCTCTATCATTTATAAATTCAAGCATCATAATGCAGCAGTTTCAAACATGGGAGTGATGGCCAGAAGATGGCTCTTCCAACTCTTGGCTTTTCTTTACT